>NW_026577979.1:0-10000000 GCF_029603195.1 Condylostylus longicornis | reverse complement strand
TGAGTTTTTTTCTATGAATTTCAAGCAATTTTCAGCAACTACCTTGCAATTCATGTTTGTGAAATTTCAATTTAAAATTGCTTCAATATTTTAGAACAGAACGAAAATTGTTTAGAACGCCGAAATTCAAAAGTAGGTAAATTGGAACTATATTATTGATTCAAATAAGAGTTTAAAGCAAAGAAAATGAACTAAATGGAGCTGGCTCAAACCAGCGGTTAGTGAAGAAGCACGTTCCCCTTAAACAAGTAAAAATACGGTTTTTAAAAACAATCTACTATAATATTTAAATCATTTTCATTCATATACAGAAATATTGCATACATCTAGGATGATAAAAAAAAAATTGAAAAAGGCATTAGTGATACTACATTTATGATCACATGAAGCTTTCCGTTAGCTTTTTTGCTTTTATAACAATTTGAAAAAACTTGCAGTTTCGAAAATATAAGGTACCATAAATTCAAATTTTATAAATTTCGGGAAACGATAACTTGGAAGGGAATATAGATGGGAAAAATATTCTTGTAACGACAAAAACTGTTTATTAATGTCTAAATTAAAAATTTAAGATTACTAGAACTTGTACTATCTGAAGTATGACATCTACTGAAGCATTCTTGCGCTTTTACGTTACGATAGGTTCAAACTTCCATATTTTGGTTTGGTGTTTGACTACATTGTATCACGATAGAAGGCAGTAGCAATTTACAGAATTTTAAAAATTTTGAATGGTTTTGAAACAATAAAAAGTCAAAAAAGTCACTTTGAGGGGCAATACTTTAATATCGGCTGAAGTTAGGTAAAAATTTCCTTCTACAGAAATAAGCTTCCGGTAAATATGCGCTTATTTTCCAAAAACTATTATTGTAATTGTAGTAACAAATAATACTTCATTTGATATTCAGCATTATCATACTTTTATTTCCCCAAATAAAATAAAGTCTTTACTACAAGTTAAAGAGTTCAAATTACAAAAAATTTAATGAAAATTCAAATTTTTTTTTTCTTTTATAATTTCAATTTAAAAACAAAAAATGGAAGGCTTACATTTAATTAATTATTTAGAGCATATTACAATTCAATTGTTATACTAATCACCAGTAATAAAATTTAAAAAAAAAATAATTGAAAATTTTTTCTACAATTGACTGACATTAAAAGTTATTAATGGAAAATTGAAGTTTTTTTTCTTGAAAAAAAAAAAATACAAGAATAAAAAATTTTCTGAACATCTGCCACCATTCTCACATTTTCGAAATTATTATTAAACACTTAAAGTATTTTTATAAAACTGTTATATAATTCGTATGTATAATATGTAATATAAGAAAAGTAAAAGGATAAGAAATTTTAATTCAATAAAATTTCCCAGTTAAAAGGATTTTCCTATCATAATTTCAATTTTTATATATTATTAATTTATATAGTAATGTAAGATTCAAGCACACACACATACGTAAAGGTAAAAATTAATAAATTTTTTATTAAATAAATGCTAAGAGTAGATAATGTACTTATGTTTTGTAAATTTGAATACATTTTACATAATTACTACTTACATCACTCGTATATATGATAAATTATTTAAAATGTAATATGGAAAACTATAAGGATATTTTGAATTTTTACAATTATTGAAAATATAAAAGTGTAAAAAATTGCATTTTAAAATTGCATTTTTTATCAATAAAATTAATAAAAATTTTTTCAATTACATTTTTTCATTTACAATTTCAGTTTATTAATTTTATATTATATAAAAGGATTTAAGTATCCTGGGAAAAGGACTAATAATTTCATTTTTTTATTTTTTCTTTTCTTTTTAATAATAATCGTATAAGTATTTTATAACCAATTAAAATTATTGAAAAGAAATTGAATTTTTTCTTTTTATTTTTCTTTTACAATTAATTTTTTAAAGAAATTTTTAAATCTGTTCTATTTTCTCTACGAATAATTATATACGTAATATGTGCGTGCGTTTATTTCTTTGTTTTTGTCATACATATTTACGTAAAATGATTCCTACACATTCATAAATCCATGCGAATCAATAAAATAACAATTAATTCTTATAATTTTCTTTAATTTCTTAAAAAAATTTTTTATACATTTTATAATGGAGTGCTCATATTTATTTTAAACAGGGTGATTCAGTTTAAAATTTAATTAATTTATATATGTAGGTAGTGTGAATTTCTAAAAAAATCTACTAAAGTTCGAGTATAGAACAAATTTTCAACGGCATACAGTGAATTTAATAGTAAGTGGTCTGTTAAAATTGAATTTTTATTAACTGATCACAAGTTTGATAGAAGAGTAGAACAGTTTTCACAAAATCTATTAATTAGTTTAATGAATATTAGCAATTTTGTTATATTGAAATATTTAAAATTAATACAAGAAATTCAATCAAATACACAAAAATAATAAAGTAATTGAAAATAGTTTTCATTTTCGAATTGAGCAAACTTGAGATTTACTTCACTAGTCTAAATATAAAAGTTAATAAAGCTTTACAAATTTTCATCAGTAATATTTTGATAAACTTAGAAAATGTATAATTATTTCAAAAATTTTAAACAATTTTAATTTGAAATTCAGCACAGAATCCGATGCTATTTAGGTTAATTGAGAAGAGATTTTGAAATTAAAGGAGGATCGAGAAAGAGGAGTTCGGCAGTAGATAAATACTTATTATCCAATTCCTATTTATAGAATTGAAATATAAAACTATAATTTGTAGTAGTTGCGAAATGATTTTTGGAAAAAATCGTTAGATGACTCTCATTGTTTCATGTATAACATACAATATGTTGAATTTACTCAAACTAATTAATAAACATATACACCCTGTTTACACCCAACCAATGTACATAAATAATAAATTTGAAGAGAGAAAAAAAAACATAATAATTACATAAAGTCAATTTAAAAAACCTCAATTTCCTTCTTAATGTAAAAACTAAATTCATATAATAATATCATAAAAATTTGATCTAAAGAGGAAGAATTTGTAATATAACAAAAAAAAAGAACATCAAGAATAAATAAAATTCTATTTAATATATTTTTTTCCCACAGACCCCTTCATTACATCAAAAAAAAAAAGAAGCAAAAAACCAAAATACACAAACAAACACACCATATCATCATAATATGTACACATTATAACAAGGATAATGAAACAGTTAACTGTGAAGTGTACAAATCCTACATTAATTTTATATAATAATAAAATAACAAAAAATTTCCAAACAAAATCATGAGTGAAAAACAAAAAACACAGAAAAATAAGAAATCCTTCTATTCAAATCAACGCGCATGTAACCGAACCACACCACAGAGTAACAAGCACTCTTGACTCTCCCCTTCAATTAAAGTCAATTTTTTCACTTTTAATTTTTTTTATATATATGGTGTAGTTTGTACACTTCATTATGCTAAAATAATGATAAATGATATAATGATGTTGATTATTTTGATGACGACAATAACGTCGTCAATTTTAATTCCTAATCGTTCCAAACGCATAAAATCTATAAAGAAATACAGAAAAAGGTTCCTTATTTTGATTTTCATCAACATCACATTAAAATACAGAAGTTCAATCTCTTCTCTCTTTCTCGCTCTCTCCTTTTATCTCTCTATACGCTATTCAAATTATAATACTAATTTGTATTTACATTAAAGTATAATTTTTATAAATGTGTGTGTGTGTGTGTTTTTAAATCATACACTGACGACATTTTATTGTTTTTGTTCTTTGATTGTTCATTTCATAGGAGCTGTTCAAAAATAAGTTTTGTAATACTTTCTCTTCCTCTCTTCATCTATCTTCGCCTTAATATGCGTATGCATAATTCAACTTATTTAAAGGATATTAAGAATATTGAAATATAAAGTATGAAAAGAGTATATAAAAAGGATATTCAAACAAAATACGAAACACTTAAAGCAAATATATAACAGTAATAAAATCACCCTTAAAACAAATGATTATGAATTGAAAACAATAACAGTTATAAAAATTTAATCAAATTTTGTTATTGTTTTTAACTTGATAAAAGTTAGAAAAAATTTAGAATTTTTGATTAGAAATTTCATTGTTATTCGAATTGTCTATAATTTTTTTTTAAAATGTTTTATGAAATTTTCAGTTTGTGTTCATGAATTAGAATTTTGAAAACGTTCTCCTAAATTAAATAATTTTCTGTAGTTTATAAGTGTAATCAACAATACAAAAATTCTCAGATTTTTGAATACAAGGAAACGATATGAGCGAGAAATAGCTCGACACAGCACGTATTTACTGACACGTTTTTTAGAAATTACACAAATGCATAGCCAGTCGAAGAAACAAATAATTATTTGGCTGATGAATAAAAAAATCTTATTACATCAAATTGATAAATTTTTTAAACTTCTTCCGGATCGCTAACGATTGGAAAGGATTCGATTTCAGAAACTATTTTGGAATATAATACGCGTAGCACTTAATTTACAGCAATAACATTATTGGTCTTAACTGATTTGCTTCTATTAAAATTGTGTTATTTGAAAGGTCGGCTTGATTTTAAGATTATAGAACAGAAACTAGCATTTACAGTGACACTAAGCATTTAGAATTTAAAAACAATTTTTATCATATACTCCTGCTCATATATCTCTCCTGGTGTAGCACATATGCATTTTATAATGACTCCTATACATTAAACTTTAAATGGACGCCGTTTCATTAAACTTTAGAAAATCCAACATTTAAATGTAAATTTTGTGTTGCAGCGTACCTGATGTTTTTAGTGTTGTGTAATATTAAAAATTTCAAATTGAATAATATTGGGTTCCCAAATAGAAAATTTAAACTTTTCTGTCTCTGTCATTATTCATTTAATGACTCAAAAGTAAGTAAACCAATTTGTTAATAATTTCTTTTTAAATTTCATTTTTAAATATAAAATAGAAGGTTTCCTTCTAAATAAAAATTTAAAAAGAAACCTTTAAGTGAAAAGCTGCTATTTTATGTAAGAAAACCAAGTGAGAACACTTATTGCATTTTTTAGTTCTGCTCACAACTACTCATAGCATTTCAAAATAAGAATAGACGGACATGTAAAACTACTAATTTTAAGAATTCAAGATTTTATTAGTAAGATCAAAAATCAACAATTATTCTGTAAGGGTCCTTTTGGATAAGAAAATTTTAATACCACCATATAAGTACCACAAATTTGAAAAAAAAAGAGCATATATATACAAATATTAATACGGAAATCAGAGGGGTTACAATTTTCAATTGAGACGCAAATAAACAATTTCTACAAGACGTATTCATAAAAAAAATCTTTCAATTCGTTTTAAATTGTTGTTACTAGTACGATATAGGGGGAAACCTAAAAACGAAATATAAATGAGACGGAAAAGAGACGAAATAAAATGAGAAAGAGTTTAAACTTATTTGTGTGTGTAAGGCAGTTTAAAGGACTTTTATGGAATTAATTTTAAATAAAAAATTGAAACTAAATTGAAGTACCACTCTTGACTTTTGTGCCATTTAAGTAAAAAAAATTTTTTGATTTTATGCACAATTTTTCTTTCAATTGTTGCACTTTTCAACGATTTTATTGTCCTTTTTTATATTTTGAATCCTTTAAAATTTCCTAATTCAATACCTTATATCCTTATTCAAAAAAAGTATAATATAAAATTGAATTGTAGTTTGTGAAAATTAAAAATTTTTAAGTGATTTTTAAGTTTTTCTTTTTTTTATACACATGTTAGCATTGTGTTTTTTATTATTTGTTTTTTTGTTTTTAAATTAATTGAAATGTGATTGTAACAAATTTTCACATTAAAAAAATAAAATGTACTTAATTGCAAAATTTTATATTCAATTGCGAGTTGTTCACATTCGTTTTCAGTCAATTTATAACAATAAAAAGTAAAAGAAGAAAAAATTTCAAAGTAATTTCCGATAATAACACCAAAGGAGTTACAAGGATTGCGTAAAATAAAAATAAAAAAAAAACAAATGTTTTAAAATAATTTTTTTATTCGGAAATGGGACGTTTTCTTTATAATGTACATATATGATTAATAATTATGTAAAATTTAAATATATGTATACGCTGGATCATTAAGAATGAAATTTGCGATTTATGAGTTTAATTATTTTCTACAAATTAGGCGATATTATTTATAGAACTGTGTCAGATTTATAAAAAATCTGCTGTGAAATTATGAACCACAAGTTTCTGAACATAGTAAAAGTATGCACATTCAAATATAGCTTAGATCAATCAATATTTTAATTGTATTTTATAGCAATCATTGTCATGTTAAACAATTATTCGACACATATTTTAAGCATTTAGCGACGGCAGATCTCGTGTGTTGCTCCATTATATTCTGTAATTTGGAAAATTTGTAAACAAAATTTTTAAAAATTTCTTTTGATTTTTCTTACAATATAAATCTGGTAGAATTTCTAAAAGCGGTGATGTTTTAAAATATAATACATAAACAGATCTAACTAAAAGAATCGGAAAATTATGTTACAGTTACTGAAATTTGTTTTAGGTAGATCAAAGATTCACAGGCCTGTTTCATTCTCTTCTACCATATGGAAGAAGGCTGCGAATATAACAAAAATATAACAAAGAATATAACACAAATTCCATTGTGTTCATTTTTTGTTGTTAAAACTAATATAATTTTATAATGTGGTAAATTGGTGATGTTCGTACGACAATATTGTGGACTTACTTTAGAACTGCAAAAAAATTTAAAAATTAACTTTGATCTATTAATAAAATTTACCCATTTTCATTTTCTCAAAGACACTTTGAAATTCCAATTGATTAATAAATACGATTTAGGTATCTACCTTAAATAATTTAGAATCGATTTCACAATTATTGTAAGAAAAACAAAATTCCATTTACTTAGTAAACATTGGGATAAGCAAATTAAAATAAATTTATTTATCAAAAATGGCCGAATTAAATTAAAAAAATTATTTGAGTTTTTATGGTATTAATTTTAATTTTCCATTATATTTTTTTGTATAATATTTTATAAGCCGTAATCTTGTCATCTCCACCTTAATAAAAATTTTTACCAAACAATTATTTGCGCTTTCCAATTGTGTCTTATACTATTTAAGGAAATTTGGAACAAAGTATTTAGAAAACGTAAGCTTTTATTGTCATGCTATTTAAATTATTTGGAAATTATTCAGTCTCTATATGATCGTAAAATAATAGTTTCTATCTATAAATTTAAATATGGTATTAAAAATTTTTCACTTCATTTATAATAGAGAAAATAAGAAAGGAAGTATTATTTTATCCCCATACTCCAAAATAAACTTTAAGGCACCAAACATTCACCTATATTTAAATAGTAGTGAATAGTAATAAAAGTAAGAACGAGTAAAATTATTGAATTCCCACATACCAACGGAAACAAAGGAATAAAATTTTCAGTGTTCTTAAATTGAAATTATTCTGACTTTCAATTGCTTTTATATATAAATAGGTAAGTAAGTAATGAGATTAAAAATTTAAATTATTTTAGTTCTTAATATTTCATGAAAAAATTCAAACGACCAGGAGTGGAATATACTCGTATTTATGATGAAAAATTTTGAAAAACTGTGGAAATAATGAAATTCCAGCGAGCGATTTTAAAGTTGCAAAGTAAAATTTATTATATAGAACCAGTTTTTATGGGTCTTCACTGAATATTAATTAATTATTATTTATAAATTCTTGTAAATTCAATTTTGATACACAAATATCCTGAAGTTGACAAAAATTATTTTTAATCTCCTGTCCTTGTCTCTCAATCTCTTTAACATTAATTAAGAAATTTTGCTTTTTTATCTTCTTCAGCTTCAAAATGATTTCAATTTCCTGCTTTAAAATTAAATGAACCAATCATTAATCTCATTAATTTTATATTTTAATAATAAAAATAAATTTAAGACAAAAAAATACCAAAAAAAAATCATTTTTGTTTTTTTTTTAATTTTATTTTACCATGAATAAATTTTAAGCTAATTGTTCATAAACGTGCATTTATATCTGAACACCTGTATTTCCTCTCTCCCTCGCTTAATTTTATTATTTTTATTAAAGTTGAATTTCTAATTTTTTTTTTTTCCAGATAACTCTTTTTTTGTGTTTTTATGTTTTTTAATCTAACAATCCTATTTCATATAAACAAAAATAGTTTTACAAATTATAAGCATTAAATCTATCAAGGTGGACAGCTTTAAAATGTCCAACATGGTATTTTTGTTTTCTCTCTATAAATATTAAATTTATATTGAGGAAAAAAGAAGACTTATAAGGCGTTTTGCAATAATTTCCAGTAATTTATGTCCATTTCCTTTTTTTCGATATTTAAGGCTGAGGAAAATTGTATATAAAATTTGAAAAATACTCTTATGTTTTAAAATTTTAAAATACCTATAGTTTGTCAACTCTGTTACAAGATTAACAAAATCTGTTTTATAGAAACTAGTATCAAAGATTCGGCAATATATACCCTCAAACTTTAAACAAGTATTAAGCAGATTTATTTTTCTGTTGATGAAAAGGAACTATACAAAAATGGAATATAATTTTTGATAACTGAATGACATCGTTTTCAATAAAATTTCTCAGTTCCCAAAATTTTGTTATACTATACAAGTTGCAAGCTCCATAATAAGGAGTTATACTTTATACCGTAAAACCCATTCCTCACTATCTAATTTCAATACTAATATCTAAATTTCAATAATAAATCAATTATTAATAAAAAAAAGTCCCGGAATCAAATGAAGAATAGCTATGCAAGATTTTGACTTACATAATAATATGCAATTGAAAAAACCTAATTATGCACCATGACCTCCCATTACTCAATACCAATTTGTTAACTTAATTTACTAAATTTTCCTGATTGTAATACAGGAACAATGTTGCAAAACCTTTGAAATTTTCAAAATTATCATTGACAAATTGCTGTCATCTAGATATTTAGTAAAATTGTTCTAGTTTATGCTTCAAATTTCAGCTCAAATGCTATTACTTTCAGATACAACTCGAAATTTCCATTACCAATTATTACGCAAAATTATATTGATAATTCAAAGCCAAAAAATTATAAATAAAAAATTTAATAATGCGATAACACCCGTCTAAAACATCAATTTTGAACCTAGGCTATAGCGACAAGCGACCAACCAAAAAAAAAATAACTAAACGTGTAAAATTAAATTTTCATTGTGTTCAAGTTGTAGTCGAAGAAATAACAAGACATTTTTACTTATTTTAAGCTTCGGTCGAATACTCGCTCATAATTTTTCTACTTAAATATTTCATTTCTGTTTTATTTTTGTTTTTTTTTTACAAGTTTATTAACGAAATCTTTTATTTTTCATTGTTGCCTCAGGTGTAGGTGATATAAGTTTCACCTTTTCATTTAAAATTTTGTATACCTTATATACGAATGTATATAGAAAAGAAACAAACAGTTAATTTAATAAAATTATAATTATGAATCCCTAAACAGGTTTCAAATATAAAAACTTATAACATAGAGATGATGGGGGAGAATAGAAATGTCCAATTAAATCTGTCAACCTAATTAAAACTATTCAAAAATCTTTATTTAATTTTTTTGTTTTCTATTTTTTCTTTTATTTTTTTTTAGGGGGCTTTTGTTATTATGGTTGTTTATTGAGCTTCTAGATTACTGATTTTTAAATAATAGAAATAAATTTTAACAATCATTGTTGTTGTTTTTTTTTTCTTGCTTCTTTAAACTTTTACCATTGTAACCCAAAAATAATAATGTGTTCGATCAATAAAATATTATGAATCTTATACATTGAAGTGTTTAGTGTGTCAGCGTATTCAAAAATTTATTATGCAACTTAATTAGCTTATTTAAATGTAAGAAACTTATTCTGTTCTGGCGCATAATTATTTTTTCAATTTCTATTAAAATTTGGTAAGTAAAATTTGGAAAGCCGTTTTATCATATTTTATATTAATTTGGAAGATTTGAATCGGCAATTATTTAAAATCCTCTACAAGCAAGCAAAATTTAACTAAAAGATATCATAAGTTTAGTATTACAAGGAGTAGAATATCGACCATATTACCATTTGTGACAATTAGAAAACTCTTTTTATATATTCCACTTGACGTGCGATGTAATGTTTTGTCTTTATACTAAAGGTGGCCAAAGATGGAAATCAAAACCTTGATTCTCATACTAAAATCATTTGATTGATAGAATAATGATTAATTCTATAAAACCAGATTACCGGCATGTTTAAAGGTTACAAAACAAAATGCCGTAAGTGCTGTAAAATTTTCACATAAAAATTTTCTAAAACGGATGCCTTTCCATTTCGTTTCGATTTCTTTATGATTTCACGGTTTTAAATTTATTAAAAAAAAAACACATGAAGTGTCGATATTGAACCGCTGGTAATTGTAATTGGAATTTTTGGAAACCACGTTTGAAACAAGTTAAAGCTAAGATTTTAATAAAAAGTTTTAGATACAGAACGTAATGGAACAATTTACTACTAATTATGCACTAACATCTGCAAAATAACTAAAAATTTTATTTGTTTGGGTTGAAACGCTTCTCTTAATTATCGACTTTTATAATTGAATGCTTATTACAGTTGAAATAGAAATTAAAACTACATTTGATGTAATAAAATTCTGCTGTTCCGAATTCAATCCCATATTTAATAAAAACTATTAAACACTGACAATTTATGCAAAATTTTTATAGTTACAAGTTCCCTTTTATAATAAATGATGTCTTCTTCAGGGACAAGGATAATATAATAAAAATCATGTTTCTGGAATTTCCTTTCAATATGGTAATTACTAAAACTTTTTATATCACTGTTCAATTCAAGTACATAAAACTATTAAAAACAATCCTCCTCTTCTTCTTTTAATGATTCCTGTTAATTTTAAAATATTCGAAACAAAAGTGTGAAATATTTAATTCGTATAATTAAGAAGATAAAATGACATTTTAAAAGAAATTTTTTTAAGAAAATTTAAAATACACTCCAGGCACTTTAAACCAACACAGGTACATCCATATTCTAAAGGAATTTTTCAATATGAAATTCATTTCGTTTTCAATTCTAAATCCTTTATACAATTCTCAAAGTAGGCTTACCTTCATTTTTCGTATTTCAATACAATTTAGATTACAAATAATAAGAAAATTTTCCAAAATAACAAAAATTTTTTTTATTTATTTTCTTGTATTTTTAAAGGTTAGATTAAATATATAATTATTGCCATTTAACCAAAAAATAACGGGTACGATAATCCAGAAAAAGGACATATTTATTACTAATTAATGTTAATCAGTACAAACATTAAATTTATTAAGTTAAAATAAAAGTAAAGAATGACAGTCTCCATCACCAACAATATTGTTAAATTTCAAACATTTTCATAGGAATTGCAAACTGAATTGAGAACACTAAAAATAAGGAAGAAATGAACAAGCAAATGAAGCACAAGATTATTGTTGAAATTTTAAGAATATTGTTAAAATCATTTAAGGATATTTAAAATGCATTTTGTAAGTGTATGCACGTAAGTATGTAAATTTAATTTTTTTGCTTTTTGTTTAAAAGTGAAAAAGGATATTGTTATAAAAACAGAGAATTTAATTTTTAGAACAATACTAATTACCGGAATTTAAAAAAAAAAAAAAGAACTTATTGTTAAGAAAAATTTGTAATGTTTACATAACCGATTTAAGGTTACAATTTAAAGCGGTTTTATGCTATTGTTAAATATGAAAATAATTTAAATGGTAATAAAAACAAAACTTTAAGCTATAATAACACTATAAAATACTTAATATACTCAGGTAATTTACCATAAGAGCCGTATATAATAAAGATGTCCTTTATTATTATAGAAAATAGTCACAGGTAAAAAATATTATTTTCTCCTTACAGTTTATAGCTCATTTAGAGAATATTGTTGTTGAAACAAATCAAAAAGGAGAAGCACGTGACCTCTTGTATAGTGCTTATTATAAGGAATATCTCATTAATGGTTCCTGATCTATACTGTGAAGAGGTACTTCTATTTAATTCTCTCGAAGGTACATACAAACATTTTTTCATGAATGGGATTTTCCAAAATACAGAAACATTGGCTTTATTTTTGACTATTTAAAGTTTTAAGAGACGTAATCTTCTTTTATTGCAATGTACATGCATTTATACACTATGTATACATAATATGCATAAACGAGGATTTATTTTATTGTTCTTTACAGTTTCCGTCTTAAAGAAATAAGTAATATAATGTAATTCAAGAGATTTTAATAGGATTTTTCCCTTTTTTTTTTTGAATTCTTAAGAATTTAAACAAAATTTTGTTTTTTGAAAAAAATTTAATTGTTAATTTTTCAATTGAGTCAAAATGATTAAACAACTATAGTTTTGTGTTTTTACAGGTATTATTCAAGAACTATAATATTTAAGTACATGAACAATAAATGTTTCGATACAGAGCTGTTAAGAGCAATCGCGGTATAATTTTATGGTAAAATTTTTATAAAGAGAAATTCATTTGAGCAATTGTTAAAGTAATTTTAATTGTAAATTCACACTTAAACATTCTAAAAAGCTGTATAGGCAAAATTTAATTCTTATTGTAAACATATTCAAAATTTGACCACAAATTATGCACGGACTTCAAACAGAACTAAAATATATGAAAAATTAAATTTTATATTGGGCACACATTTTCTTATTTTAGGAAAGGTTGCAGCTTTTAGAGAATACGGAAAATCTTTGATGCACTTTCAAGTCATCATTAACATTATAAGTCATCATAAATTCTGATTTGCAAAAATATATTCAACTTCTATATTATGCCAAAATTTGTTGATGTCATCGTTCATTGTAAATTACTAGTTTATTAGATCAAAAGTAAAAATCTTAAATCAAATTAATATTATAAATTAAAAAATAAAATTTGAAGGGAAAATCCCGTAATTAAAGATTTTTAATCAACAAATTAATAAAATAATGAAGTACTTTTTGATATTTTCCATGTTAAATTATAGTTCAGCAACAAAATCTGAATTTTATTATAAACGCTTACTTAGTGAATAATTTCAAAAAAATATTTCGTATTTAATCGGAATTTTAGTGCAATGTAGAGATTTCAATTGCCTGTCAACTAAGATCGTTATATAGGTAATTATTAAAATTTCTATCTCCTTGGGGTAAGAGTGGGCGGGAACTGGTGTCCGAATTTTAGACTGTTAGTGGGTGTGTTCACTGGACACTGTATCTCGATAGTCAATTTGAAAAGAATGGCCGAGGCGAAGAGCTTACAACTAGGATGCGGCGGAAGGGGCTTTGTGATTTCGATAGAGGTCTTACGGCTTCAGATGGCTGCTCTACTGGAATTCGTCAGAGCCCTTGGTATAGTGCCAATGTAGGTAGGGATCACAAAAGATCTTATAGGTAGATCTGAGAAGATTCAAAGGGCCTCCGTCCCCTTCGGGGAACAAAAAACAAACACTTAATCATAAAATAAGGCCTTAGTTTTTTATTTAGACTTTAATTTGTGTTTGCAATTTTTAAATCTGTTCTATATAATATAATGCTTGTGAGAGCATATTATACAATATACATCAAGTTGGATAAGCCTATCGGTATTTCGAAATATTTCGGAGTAATTTGATGTGTTATATTCCTGTCAACTCTTGATTATAGAATATGTGATAGATTTCTAAGTTAACAGGAAAATTTTAAAAGAAAATATTTTGTTTTCGTATAGTACATGCAGCAAAGACCGAATTTCCAACTGACTATTTATTCATGCATCATTATGACACAGTAACGGAATTATATATAAAATTTCAAAAACTTAAAAACAAACAGTCGAAATTAATTTTAAGCTCTTGTAAGTCGAAATCTGTTGAACATACGAAACTTTTAGCCACACCTTCTATATAATATCAAAACCTTTTCTAAATATTACCAACCAATTTGAGTAAAAATAAGTTACCTAAAAAAATAAGTACAATTTCATTTCAACTAATTTGCAGCGTTTTGCAAAATATTTTCCACGTATGCTTCCGTAAGCCTAAGAAAGTTTTCGAGTTAAATAAAATCATTAAAAATAACAAATTTTTTCAAAAATATTCCGAAAACTTAAAAAAAGGAAGCTTAATACTTAATTTGTATTTTTTTTTGCTTTAATTTTGCATTGTTACATAGTGTTATTAAAAATATATAAAATTAGAAAGTAAATTTTTTATTATTTGATCCGTAAATTAATTTTAAATATACTATGATGGTAAAACTTGTAATATTTATTAAGTCTATGTATTATGAACTACATGTACAATAAGTAAAATATAAATTAAAGGGAAATAATATATTTATTATTTATTACAAATTAACATTACATTATAGTGAGTGAATATAACTGTTTTCACCATTTTCCACGATAAAATTTCATTCGTTATATCAAATATCTTGCATTTATCCATGCGCTTCATTAACGCTGTTTTTCTACATTAAATATTATATTGTAGTAGTTAAGCATTCATACACCAATTGTTAGTTATATGAGTTTATATTTTGTGGTTATTATGGTTATTATACTTCTTATATACACAATTATTATTATATTTTTTAAATATGTACATACATACAAATTTTATTTAATTTTAACTTTATATATTGTTTTTTCTGTTTTTCCTTATAACTGACGATATTTTTTTTATTTTATTTTAATAACCCTTTTGTTTTAATTCATCTTAATGATCGTGGAAAATATAGCATGATCAGGTGTAATAAATTATTTTATTAAAAGTTGAAATTAATATAATAAAAAAAATAAAAAATACAGTCGAGTAAAGAATTGTAAAAAATATATTTAGTACATAAATCGGAGTGTATACTGTTTTGTGCCTATTAAGGTAGAAAGTCGACACATATTTTTAGTCTAGATACTCTATAGTACTGCATTTCACCGTTTTTTCATTAAATGTAGGAATTCATTGAAAGTACTAATACTGAACAATTATTTATAAAAATTAAATACTTTAAAGCTTCAAAACAACAAGAGTCTAACATATTAATTTTATACCGAACAATTTATTACACTTTTATCTTATTAAAGTTAAATCAGAACTCCCATGAGAACAAAATTTTTTCTTCTGATCAAAACGTGCTCCGACAACTTTGAATCTCGTCAGTTTCAAACTTATTGAGCTGGAAAACTCTAACGCTCATTGTAAATTTAGTGTTTACGTTTACTTTTCGTTGGAAGAGTTTAATACATTAGTTAAATAAATTAAATAAATTTTCTTGAATAATTTGGTAAATCAGCCTGGAAGCATATATGAAGGCATTTAATATGAGTAAAATTTGATTATTTGTGTATTAGAATATAGAATAATAAATTAGAATATAGCCTTATTATATAGATTGTAATCTTATTCAAATAAAAGTATAACATTTAGCAAAAAAGTTGAATTCAATTATTATACAAGATTAATGTTAACAAATTAAATAAGGGTCTTTCGAAAGGTAGCTATATGAGTTTATAAATTTAATAACTTAATTGCGTATTTTCAAATATTAAATTGTAAATCGAATTTAAGCCAAAATCAACGATTCAATTTTTTCAGAATTTCAAAAAAGAAAAAATCATTTAAATTTTTTATTTCATAATTTTTGTGAAAATAGTTTCGTGAAAATGGTGGGATTACTCTACATTTTTTCAATTAAATTATATTGAAATTGCTAACTTGCTATTTCTATTTATAATTTTATAAGATGTAAAATTAATTTTTATTTATCATTTTCACCTATTTTTAAAAAAAATTAATTTTCATTTTTGTTTTTTTTTTTTTTGCTGCTTAAATTACAAAACATGTACTGCATGCTGCTCTATAATGTTTAAATATTTTTTATACATGTACGTATGTATATGAATAAATTAATAATTTACTTTGGATTATAACATTATACAATTTATATATTTTGCGCTTGTATGTTATTCTGCACAAAAATGATTACATTCTGCATTCCTTAGCATTACTAATATACATGCATACATGTCAGTAATAACACACTTATCTATTTCACCTGGAAGGTACAATGTATTTTGTTATATTAATCATCCATCATAATAGTTATATATGAATTCACATGAAAAATATAATGAAAAAGAACAAAAAAAATTATAAATAAATTTTATAGTTTTAAACTCATTGCAACTATAGAAGTTTGTAGTTGGTAGTTGAAGTAACTCTCTAAATTTCATACTTGTATTTTATAATAACATTATAATTAAAAATTAAAATATGCCATTAATACTGTATATTTACTCGTACTTTTATATCATATTTATAAATTCATATAAAAAATTCAATATTATGAATATAATGGAATAGGAAAAAATTAAACAAAAAAAATAGATTTTAGTTAAAATCTAATTTTCATTTATTAAAAATATCATCATGCTAATGATTACCTACATATAAAATTGTTACTCAAATCGTTATTTTTTGTTTACAGAGTACAATCAAAGTTAATTCAAGGAGTAATCTGCCTTATGAGATTTTCATAAAACTAGAAAATAAAATTAAATAGGTAACAAATGAACTAAGAGAATCAGCGGTAATACCTGAGCACATTTATTTCCAATTATCGGTGAATCGGTAACCAAATAAAGAAAGCTTTGTAGAGTCCGCGCTTACCGCTAAATATATTTTTTTTGAAACTCTAACTAAAAATAAATAAAAAATAAATCTCAATTCTTTGCCCAGTTTGTGAAGATGAAGACAATGCTCAGTAAAGAAGGCAGTAATAACATGAACCCGATTCCAATTCATCCCCAGCAGCCCTGAAGAAAACTTTTTAGAGCAAAATGGAAGAAACAGCTTCGCATGATGACATTCCTCAACAGCCTAAAAGCGAAGATTCGATTCCCGCCTCAAACAGAACGCCAAGTGAGTACATAATAGCACTTGTTAAAAAATATTCTGATATCTAAATTGCAATGATACAAGTATAAGAATATCAAGTTATTCACTGTAATCATGCGGATATGATAAATTATTGAATAGAATAAGTTACGATCTTCAAGAAAAGGCATTTATACTCCAAAGTTTTGCATAAAGCTCCAAAGAAATTTATTACAATAAAACTCAATTGCTTCATTTTTAACTTAGAAGATTTCTCTCCGAATATGGTATTGAAATTCAATTAATAAAATCAACCGAAAATATCAAATATGAGATTGCCCGCAATAGCACATTCTTACACTTATGAATAAAAATTATGTTTGTAAATATTTAGTTTTTTCACTTCTTTTTTACTACATTCTTGTCTAATATCATATGTGTACCCACTATGTAAGTACAAGTATATTGGTAGAGTTAAAATTGCATTCATAATGAGTACATTAAGTAATTAAGTAGCTTATTATTCAATTACGAGAATTTAATGTCTGCATTAAAATTTGGAATACATTGGTAAACTGAACAAAAAACCACGATTAAGCTTTTGTGGATTTTAATTTTATTTTATTTCTTTTTCTTCTTTTTCTTTGTTTACCTCCATTTTTATTAATAATTATGAAGATTTTTTTTTTTTTAAGAAAATGTACCATAGTAACATGTCTATTGTTTTTCTTTTTTTGAATGTAAGAGGAAAATTCAAAATAATTAAAATTTTTGTTCATCTTTTTTCCTCTATTACAATATCAAAATATGACACGTTTAATTCATTTGATCTAATTCCCTAGTTTAGTTTTGAAAACTTCTTGTTTCTAAAATTATAGTATTGAAAGGTAAGTATATACAAATAGGGGGAAAAAATAGTAGTAATTTTTTGTTCAAATGGGAAAAGTGAAATATTTTCTTAGCACATCAAACATTTTTACATTTCTTTTTCATATTATTATTATTATTGTGTTTTAATATAAAATAAATAATTAGAAACATTTATTAGTTATTGTTTGTGTTGTGGAAAAATTTAGGTTATGAGAACAAAAAATTATTATTAAGGTATTGTTCAATTACTTGTTGGCATGATTTTCTAGAGTAACTACCAATCTAATAAAATATTTTTTAAAATATTTTTTAAAATATTTTATTAACTTTATAATTTTAAGCATAGCTGTTTAATATTTGAATTAAATAAAAATTTAGTATAAAATTTTAATTTTTTCATTAAAAAATTAGTGTTAGCAAAATTGAGTTATAATAATTGTTATTTAGAAATTAAAACAGCAAGAATTCAAATTACTTGATAGGAACAGGATTTAAAATAACAAATCCTAATTAGAGTAAGGAAGAGAGTAATTGGCAAGAAATACAGTATATAAGATAATATAAAATTTAAAAAGCTTGACTTCCAAAATGCAGTAATACCGTATTAATATACAAGTTTGCAATTCACAATTATAATCTGAATTGTGTATTATTACCGTACTACTGCATTTTGGAAGTCAATGAATAAGTGACAATTTTGTTTATAAATTAATACAAAGATGTCCATTTTATTTCGAATTAGATTTAGTAGCCAAAATCAAAGTTTGAAAGTAATTTAATATTACCTTTTTCTTTATTTTACTAAGATGAATAAGAAATTTATTTCACCAGAAAAAAAAAACCTTTTCGATCAACATCACACACATTTGTTAAATTTGATTTTTTTTTTAAAAAAGTCTATCTAAGATAAATTTGAGGTTAGCAGTTAGCAGAAATTAATAAAATATAGTTTGTTATAGCGGAACATAATTTTTTTTTATCTCATTCTTCTTCCAAGCTATCACCACTAAAAAATTAGTAAAATTTCAATTTTGGACTCTATATTTCTCTGAAACTGCAAGCTTTTCTAAAATTTTATAAGTAAGTATAAGTAAGTTCCCATTAAAAGATATACATAATTGATCCAAACCGAATCGACTAACATTTCAATGGGCTTTTTTTCAATTTTTGTTCTCATCCTGAAGGTATGCAATATTCTATATGTTTGAAAATTTTAAATTAGCAAAATTTCTTTTAAAATAACATAAAAATAAACGTAAAATGCTCAAATTTTTCAATATCAAAACATTTAATAGATTTAAGCAAAATAATCGTTTATAATAAAATTCAATACAATTCTTTAGTAGCAACAATAGCAATAAATATTCCGAAATTTTATCTATTAAACTGATACTACCAAAATTTATATTACAAAACAGAAGCTTAAGTTTTAAAATGCAAGTAAAATTGAAGGGTATTGAAAAAGGGTAATTAGATTTCATTCATTATTTTTATTAAAAAGAAAATATCATTGTTATTTTTTGATAGTTTATTATTTGAGTATATGCACATACAACATAGGCTACATATAGAATAACAATGAAAATTGAAATAAATGAAGTCACAATAACAAAATTTATTTCAAATCCGATTATTTATTTTTAAATGTGTTTGATATTGATCCGAACTCAAAATTTTGAATTCATTCTTTTTTTTTTTAAATTTTAGAAAACTTTGCTTTTTTTTTGTTCAAAAATAAATAGCGGTGGCGGTAACCGCAATCAAAGTGAAAAATTTTTTTAATTTTTCATCATTAGAATTCAATTGAATTCAAAAATGTTTTGAAAAAAAAAAGAAAATTTTAAGGGAAAAAATGAAAAACTTTTAGAATTAAAAAGTGATTTTTGAATGCGTCAGCTTAATAATCAAATTTTACATTATTACGTTAGACAAAACAAGTAGCAAGGAAGTTTTTGTTTTTGCTTCTTTTTCATATAACACACACACAATATAAAATTATTATGATGCAAAACTTTCTTAAATAGCTACTCTTTTTTTCTATAATCGGTAGCAATTGCCGGAAGCCTTTAAAAACCTTTTTTTTTTTTTGTTGTATTTATTTCATTCAAATGGCCATCTTTAAAAGATCCCATTGAAATAATTTCAAATCCACTCTTTGATCTTTTGAATGAAATTTTATATGAGAAAAGAAAACCGAACTAGAAAATAAGTGTAAAGAAAAATTACAGCTTTTCTTTAGAATATAATACGGTAATAATTAAATATTGTGGTTGGAAATTTAAAATAAAATAAAATAAAAGAAAAAAGTGAAAGAAATGAAATTAAAACAACTTAGCGGCTTTTAAAAATGTTTTAATATTATACATTTTTTTTAAAAAAAAGTTTAAGATTTTTATGGAAAAAATGTAAGAATTATTTTCAATAGTCGCTCTTTTTGTATGATTTAATTCACATATATGTTTTATTTAGAATGCGGAAACTTCACTTACAAACTTGAATCCTATTGAATTAATTTCAATTTTTTTTTTTTTTAATATTTCAAAATTATTTTCCAGATTTTTCTAATTTCATATCATTTTTGAATGAATATTTTATGTTTTTGGCGGCATTGCACATAATGAAATATTTCATTCACGCTTATTCTTTTGTCAGAATTTTATTAAAAATGTTCAAAAATTTTCATTTTGATTTATTCACACATTCAGTGATTAGGTTTAGTTAATAATGGATAATGTAGATTTTCTAATTTAATTACTGGGAGAGCAACTGAGAGAGTAAATCTACTACAAGAATAATTTTTTTGAGAGAGTGACGCAGAAGATAAAAAATATTTTAGCGAATTTTACGCTAACTGTAACAGAACTTAATTCTGCCGTATTCTAAAAATTTGTTGATCTCATCAAGAGGATTGGATTCACGTAATTGCTGTAATAGAATGTTCTTCAATCTAAAATTGTACGTGGGTACATAGCAGATCCCCCAGGGTAGCAGTGCATCACTTGCCCGAAAATGCAACCGATACCGCTCTGAGGCTTTTTCTCTAGGCACTTAGAACAACAAGCGAAATCACACAATTGCTTGAATATACATTATTATACCCGTACGAACGTATGTTCGAAGGGTATACTAAATTTGCCTTACCGTTTGTAATGTTAAGAAATAATGCTTTAAGATATAGACTGAAGTACATATTTTTGATCAGCGTCGAATTCTAAGTTGATTAACTTTGTCTGTCCGTCCGCCAAATTTTTACAAATGATTTATTATAGTAAATGTCAGAACCCTATTTAAATTGGATATGATCGGGGTACTGGTTCGAATAGCTGTCATACAACTTCAAAATTTATTTGGTTATATCTTGAAACTTTAAAAGCTGTGGTATTGAAATTACCCACAAGCGAATATATTAGTACGGCCAATGTGTTTAATAAAACTCGTTGAAATTGCTTGGCTCCTTCTGGGAGCTGCAATACAACTTCAAAAGCTATTTGGCTATATAAAGAACTATAAAAGCTGTGGTATTGAAATTTCACACAAGCGCATATATTAGTAGGGCCGATGTGTAATTGCTAAAATTTTGCAAATTCATGAACTTAGTAAACGAAATTCAATTACAATTATTTTCTTAGTAAACGAATATTCAATTACAAATGGCAATTATATTGTTCGGCAATAAGACACATGTTTCCAAACAGCAAACCAAAAATATCTTACAAAATTCATTAAATTTTACCAATTTTATTTAAGAAAAAAATTTTTCCTTATACTCATTCGTTTTTACTCCAAAAATTGAGCAATTATCGAAATTAAGTTGTTTTTTTTTCTTATAACTTAAAAAAAATTAATGAATTTTAAAAAATTTTCTCTTAATTATCCATGAAAAATTTCATTTTAAGTTATCGTTTTTTTTTTGCTTCCCTCATGAACTCGAAAAAATAATTCAAAATTTCATGAATGAATTTTATTTGACGCCAAAATACAAAAAAAAAATTATTGAACCTTTAAGCTATATTAGCGATTTAAAAGTTTTTCTAAATTAGTGGTATAAAAAAATAAATTTTAAAATTATATTGTAAAAATTAAAGCTTCTTCTTTAATTTTAAACGCAATAATTTGTAACGATTCAATCGATAATTTCTAAATGTTGGCGGCCATTCAACAATATCTTTATATAAATAAATAAATGTACATAGGTTTAGTTTGTATGTAATACATAATAGTGGTTCTAATTATCTGAAAAATACCATATGAATGGTCTAGATATTATAATTAACGGTTTGGTTGTAGTAATGGTAAATTTCTTTTCGGTTCTTCTTATTAAAATCATTGTGACTTTATCAAACGTCCGTTCATTAAAATAGTAATTACAATTTGAATATTTTGAATTAGTGTTGCCGTAAATAATAATTAAAAATTTGTAAGTTAAAAATATGTGATTCAATGCTTTTTTCTGCGTAAACTAATTTTAATTCAAATTTCTAATCATAAGTGTCTGCTGGATTATGTGTAAAGTACCTGTTATTTTTTTCGAAGGGAAAATCAGTATGAAATGATCCCATCAGAACTCGATACTGCTAACGGATAAATAATGATGTGTCATTATAATTGCACAACAATAATTATATGAGCCCAATGAAATTTGTATCATCCACAACCAAAACGTTCATTCGGAGCAAAGGCAATAATTGTCAAAAATCCTCTCAAAATTTTGAATTTTCAATTTTCTTCTTTAAAAATGCTTTAAAATTTTAAATAAATAATTCCAGGGGGAGAAATTCCAGGGGGAGAAACACATAAAAATTAATAGAACTAAATGTTACTAACATTTAAATGCTAGTTAAGTGACGCAACGATGGCAGTACTTTTCTATTTTACCCATACGAATTTCTTTCCTTAAAATTAAATATTATTTTATATGTATTATTCAAAATTTGAAAGGTAGCTTAAATTAGTTAATGATTGTTCAACAAATACAAAAAAAAAAAAGTTTTAATAGTTTACCGAAAACAGTATATTTAAGACAACATAAAGTAGGGTCAAACCAATGGTTTGTATTGTAGCACTTTTCCCTTCAGCAAGTGAAAATTCTGCTTTTAAATACAGTCTATGTATACCTATCACACATTCTAAAAATTATTTTCATTCATATACAAAACTATTACTAGGATTGCATATATTTAGGATCAACGATTTATGCAGTCTTTGAAATAAAGCAAAAATTAATATAAAGTGCGGTTAACATTATGCTCGCTTTTAAGGTTTAATTATGTGAGTTAAGAAAAATAGTTATATTTTTTAATATCATGGAATTTACCGTTAGCTTTTTGTGTTTATAGAAATTTGAAAAAGCTTGCGGTTTCGGAAATATAGGGTGTCAAAAATTCAAATTTTACGATTTCCAAGAGGTGATAACTTGAGAGGGGGTGGAGATGGAAAAAAAATTTCTTCTAACGAAATGAACTATTTGTTAATGTCTAAAAGCCCCTAAAATTTCAAAGTTCTAGAATATAGGATCTAGAAGAAAAACGACATCAAAAATTTGGAAAAAAAGGACTTTAGATAACGGTAAATTTCAACGGCCATTTTGTTTTTCTAAAGTTTAATTATAGTATACCGCGCTAGGGGAAGCAAGCCGCTGCCTTTCTGCGTTTGCAAAATTTCAAAAATACTTATAGTTTCATTGCAACAAATATTTAAAAAAGGCCATTTTTAGGGTTTTGGGGGGGTATAACTTCTAGAGGGGGGGAGATAGGTAAAAATTTTGTTCTACGAAAATAAGTTTCTAGTAAAGATCTATGTATATATAAAATTTCAGCTTTCTATCTTCAAGGGTGTAGAAGTTTTGTAAACAGACACACGGACAGACGGACGGACGGACGGACGGACTTTTTTTCAAAAATTTTTTGGAAAAGTGCTAAAAACCACTACAAAAAAAAATATCAACAATTTAATTCATTTTAGTTTTTCGTTCACTTTATGACGGCAAAAAGTTGATCACCTTCCTATACTTTTATGCTTCAAAATTAACTTCAATTAAAAATCGCTCAAGATCAATTTAGTTTTTAAGATCGTTTCATTAATTTCTTTTTTTTTTCATAGTAAATCATTTAATATATGAAATACACAAATAAAAAAAAAGGAAATTAAGGCAATCTAGGCTTTATTTAACCGAAGAAATGAAACAAAAAAAATGTGATGCGCACAACACCCTATCAATTCCGTGAACCGAGAACTATATACCTGAATGGATTATTGATTTAAAAACTGACTCATCGCATCTGATGTACAGCAAAAGTTGATAAATTCATCACAGCCACAGACAAATAATTTCGTTTGAAACTGCGGTACAGGAGTATATAACTAGGTCAATCGATTTTTAATATATTTATTGGGTTAGATGATCTGCTGGAGTTTGAAACTTTAGCACTTTTTAGAATTCAGAATCTACTAAATAATTTGCACTCGTTAGAATAAAAGTAATTTTTGTTCTATCATTTCTTATTCATTTATTCGTATAAGGCAATGAATTCGTGACGATTCTCTCTGCGTGGACAGTTAAACGAAAAGACTGATGTTTCGCAAAAAAATTGTCTTTAACATGGAAATGAACATTTCGAAAGAAAACTTCGGCATGATCGCAATACTTTTCTTTATAATATTTTTAATTCGGTCTATAAAAATAAACAGAAATTCTATAGAAATTAATGTGGTAATTTAATGATGAGTAGCCTTTGAGAAAAAAGTATGAATGTATATACATAATATACCTAAAAAAAAATAATATAATAGAGGGGCATTTTTTTTCTGTATTTTGTCTCTAAATAATCTAGAAACTTTTTAGATTATAGCACAAATGCTAGTTTTAAAGCCCTAAAAAAACTTTTCTCTTTTTTTTTTTTTTACTCTAAATGTATCAGTTATACGGTTAAATTATATTTAATTGCTTTAATGGAAAATAAGAGTGAATCCTTATAATAAAGAGAAAATTATATTTTATAGGTGAAAACAGGAAGTTGAAGTTTGATCTACAATAATATCCAAAAAAGAAATTAAGAAACCCTTAATTATTGCTTGTTCTAAAGAAGTTCATATCATACAAGACAACTATAAAAAAAAAATTAATTATCCTTAGAACAATTGCAACCTTTTTGATGTACAATTCAACCGGAAATGTAATGTTACCGATTTTTTTTTTTTTTGATTTTTTACTCTGAAAACTCAAGGTATTAATGACAAGTTTTGAAAATTTAGAAATATGAACCAACAGAATATTCATTTTTTTTTTAAGTATATAATATTACGAACTCATACTAATTCTAAAAGAAATTAGATATCATTCGGTGAATATCAAACCAAATTCAAGTTATTCTTTCATATCAAACTTTATCAAACTTTTTGTTAAATATTTAAAAAACCAAGTAACATACGACGTAGAACTGATGTTATATAAAATTATGGATTTTGGACACAGCCATCAGGATTAGAATAGTAGGGTCCGCCCATTTCAAATTCTACAAAATGCAATTAAATGCCGAATGGCGTTCTGTGTTTTGCGTCGAAGATACTTTTGAGATGTTCGTACTTAAATCTTAAGACATGCATAATTTGAACTTACTTTTCAAGCAATATACTAACTTATTTAAATTCTTTTAACTAATATGCAAAATGTTGATAAAAAATGAAATTATACACTAAATACTTAAATACTGTTATACAAATAATTTACGACTGAACTCTAAAATTTAGGTCTAATAAGAATTGGTTTTCATTATTCAGTAAATTATATAACGCAAATTGTTTGAATCGGAAAGTAAGATAAAATTGTGAAATTTTGTATTAAATAAAATATATTGTAAATAAAATTATGATCAAGGACTAACTGCGTTACAAGAGCTGCGTTGTACACCTGTAAACTCAATTTTATAAATTTAATTTATACATTTTATGAATTATTATAAATTTTTAATTACATAATTCTTGTTTATATCTTAAAATTATATTATTCATTCATATATATAAATCTTCTAAAATTATAAGATCCCATTACGGTTTCTTAATAAGGTCCATAAAAAATACATAATTATTCATTAAATTTTCTAATTTCTATACAATATTCATATACACATACTTATATATAGATCAATATATACATATAATTCATGATATATTTTTGATATTAATTTGAAGGCGTTTTCAGGGGTTTGAGCCGCATTAGAATTTAAAAAAAAAAAAAAAGATTTTGATCCGAAAATTACTTAAATGCTTTATCTGTTTTCTATTACCGCATAATTAATTATACAAAACAATAAAGGAAAAAGAACACGCCAACTCCTTTTGCCACATATAATATTAAATAAGTTTAGCTGGATCCGTTCTAGGCAGGAATAACACATATAAGAAAAAGAAGAGAAAAAATAACAAAAATAAAAAAATAAAAGGAAGAAGCCGATGGCGCCATTGAAAGGCAACCAAAATTTTATTTTTGAAAGCAACCGGCATACCTTCAAATAAAAGTATGTAGTTTTTACATCGAAATATATAAATCGGAATAACAGGTAAAATGCTCATTTTATTGAATGAAATTTTGGAAATTTGTGAAGTAAAAAGTTTGTTTTTAAATAGTAGGATGTTGTAGATGGCGCCGGAAATTATATTTGAGCACATTTTCATTTTTTTTTTTTGATTTACAAATTAATTTTGCGTGTTAATTTTACCATTATTTTTTGTTTTTTAAAATCTTATGTAGAACAACTAAAACAATTACTAATTTTAAAAAATAAATCTAAGGTTCATTTGTATAGAATTGTTAAAGAATTGGTTTACCAAAACTCAACAACACAATTCAATCGACGGCGAAGGGAATTCAATTTTCCGTATAATGTTTCATGAGGTTGGCATTTGTTAATTTTTTTAACTCTTAGATTCCATCGCATTTTTATGATACAATATATCATGTGAAAATGGAAAAAACTTAACAAAGGTTAAATACTCATTTGGAAAACAGGAAAATTAAAATTTTTAATGAAAATTTTTAAGAATATTTAAATTGGATATTTTAATTGAAACGCATTAATATCGCTAATTTACTCTAAAATTTATATGGCCTTTCCTATATATAAACTTCTTAATACAACTTCCTGTCTCGCTAATTTTTAGGAGACAATAGTACTCCGAACTTGTATTTTCTATATGTAAGTGGAGAAGATAATTAAAATGTTGAACAAAAAATTTAATATTCTTTACACTATTTCTTTCTTTTATAAATAATATTTCCAAGTGCAAAGCGATAATGTGTATGTACTTTAGCTAAAATCACAACTTACTTAACTCAATATTAGAATTGTTAAGAATGTTGCTAAATGCCAATTTTGTTGTACGTTTTCTGAAGTATTATACCTGCTTATTTAGTCGTCCATTGAAATCGTTAGAACGCAAGTGGTTTTTTCAAAAATTTGGAAAATTTCTCTTATTTTTCAAACATTTCTCCTTTTTGGGGTGTAATTTGAATAAATTTTTCAAAGTTTATGTAAATTCCCTATTAGTAACTGAAACTTTTATTTCAGATTATCTACAAATACATTCTTCGAACACAAATTTTTAATTATCGTTAGCAAAATGAATTTGAACTAATGAAAATTACAAGGTAATAAAGTTTTCTGTCTTTAATATTAAAACTATGTAATATGAGATTATCTACTAAAGCTAGTTTTATTAAAAAAAAATATTAAAATTAAGAAAAGAAAAAAATATATTATTTATAGAGTTTAAATTTTCATCTTTGAGTTCGTTGAATGCTTATTAGAGTTATAAATATACATAGACATATAAATACATGTATAAATAGGAGTTACATACATACATATACATAGGAGTTTGAAACTAAAGTAAGTAGATAATATTGAAATTAAACAATCTAAAATATTATCATTAAAATAGATTATGAACTCAAAACCAGTTAAATTATAGTTATACCATTACTTATTATGTACTCTTATATACCAAAATATGTAGTACACATATAATTATATATATACACACATATATATTAATTTCATATTGAGATGAATGAAAATTAAACCTTTTTCTCATCTCATAATACAAACTTGGTACATAGATATACTTTAATTAAAAAAAATAAAACTAACTATATATAAATGAAAAATTAAAATAAAAGCAAAACTATGAAATTCCAATGAATTGACAACCGTATCAACTTAAAATTGTGAGAAATCTATAATAAATATTTTAATAAATACTCTTAAACCAGTTACTTATCTTAATAAACATATCAAATTTCATGTAAACACATAGTTCAATTAACATAAATTCCTTAACAAAGATAAATTTAACAACAAAATTAAAAAAAAAAAAAACAAAACAACATTAAACCAAAAGTTTCATAAATTGTTGGGTGCCATTGTATAATTGTGCAAAATCGTTTTGTGCTTTTAACTTAATATTAACTGCGGTTACATTAACGACAAAGTAAATGCGACATAGTATATGAATATTCTTATTTTGCGACATTGTGTTAAAATTTAAAGAATTTAAACTTGAAACATACTAGTCTCTCTATAAATATTCTTTAATTTAATTTTTTATAAAGCATGCTAGTATATTGATTACCTACATAATAGAACATTTTTGAAATTTTTTTATTATTTTCACAATTTTAATTATCCGCCCTTATATTTTGTATGAAAATGGCTCTAGTTTAGAAAACAATAAGAAATACTTGTTAATTGCCTTGTATTATGAAATATTATGTTAAATTTCGAGTGTTTCATACAAGTATGATAAAGTTGCAAGAGCCTTACAACTAAATATTTGTTTTTCTAAAATTAAATGTGCGTTTGGTAATTAATGACAAATATTTTAAATTATTAATGGCTATTTTACCATAACAAATTTAATTTAATTTCGATAACCTTTAAATTAATTACAAATCAATAAAATCTGTAGCACTTCAAACATTTGAAATTATATTTTTACATCTTATATCTAAACATTTTTTTTCTTGTGGAAAAACGCTATTTCTCTGGCTTAAAGATAATCACTTAGAATAATAATAGTATAAAACAATTATATGAGGAAATAAACGTTTAATTAATTTTAAAATTCAATTTTTTTAGTGGTAATATTTGCTTCTAGAGGGCACTGCTTCGATACGGAGAAGAAGACACTTTTGAGAAAGGTATCAGTTCGACAAGTTGGAGGAACTTGCGGAGACGCCATTGGGTTATGTGCTAAACTTCTTCAATGGGCTTAAGTTGATTTAGCGGAAAGAAATGTGTTATGGACGGATGTCGATGGACCTTCTACTGGCCCAATGCCCAATGGGTATAAGATTCCATCACCCCTTCGAACTAATAAACTAATTAACTAGAGGTAATGTTAAAAATAATTCAAAAAGTCTTTTAAAATTAATATTAAAATTTAAACGATATTTTTTCCATTCATCTACATTTCTGAAACTTTTTCGTTATATAGATGTATAATATATTGTATAATATTCCGGCCTGAATCCGGAATTCCGATAATGCTTATACATTTGAATACATTGTCCTGTGAAAGTTGCACATGTCTGTTCTAATTGTGACATAATTTTCAGCTAATTATAATTACCACTTTACCGTTACTATTAACACTTTATGATCTTGTAACGAATATAACAGTTTGAGAAACATTGCTATAAACCATTTCATTTTTAAAAAATTTCTTAATTTGACTCTTAATTACAATATTTTTTTTTATTTTACTACTCGTATAATAGTAACTTATTATAAGATCTTATTACATTAACTATATACATATATATATACGAGTATGTATATATATATATAAACATATACAATTTATTTCAACTAAAAAATTTCAATTTAGAAGAAAAATAATGATAAATAAAAATATTTTTTTTTAACACCATACCTAAGCGATTATCATAATCAGGTGAATCTGTACATTGCATCTAATTTATCTATTTATTCATATCCATACATATACATACAAACATTCATTCAATTATATATCTGAGGGAATAATTTTGTATACTTTAATGTCATTTTACTATTTAAGTATAAAAATGAGAAAAAAAAACAAAACCAAAACTATTTTAAAATGTTGAGTGCACACATTATATATACATAAAATGTACTCGTAAACACATTTATTTAAACATATGTAAAGATATTTCAAGTCAATTTATGATTTTTATGTACATTTAATACACACATATCATTTGTAATGTATAATGTATACAAGTTAAGTTGATATCTCTGTTCATCCTTCAATGAATAATAATTCATGCAGAAATCTACCACTAATGGAATCGCTCCCATCGGAACAATATATATACATTTATACATTGAACATATGATGTACATAAATGTAAATGTATGATTTAAAATTGTTAACCAACTAAATATAATAGGGTTGTAATTTAAGTTGAATTAAAAAAAATAAAAAATATAAAAAAAAAAATTTATAATTTTTAGTTCAAAAATTTTGTCATTGTAAGGCTTTGAAATTTTTTTGTTGTTATCTTGAGCATTGTATCTATCAATATTTTTATGTATTTATCTATAAGAGATATGAGATGAGTATTAATTATCACAAATAAAAGATATGCACTAATAACGTTTTATTAATGAAATAAAATTTTTTCTAAAGTTAAATTCAATACACATGAGAGTTTCAATATTAAAATATTTTGCTACTTTTTTCTTCTTGCTAACTTAATATGTCCTCTTTATAGTCGTATATAGCCGTATATAAAATTTACTTTTAAACACTTATATGAGTATATTATATATATATAAAATTCTAAAAGTAATTTTGTATTTTATGAGTTTACACTGAATTGCTTTGTAATTTAATTAAAATTTTATTTTAATTTTTTATAATTAATGAATTTTATAATATAAAAGTATTTGGTATTTGAACCAAAGTCAAACCAATGGAAATATTTTACATACTATCAAAATTTAAACATAATCGACATTTGCTTGATTATTTAACTTTAAAAAACTATTCATTATGAGTGAATACAAAAAACCTTCTGTAGTATATTTGTGCACATTTTTAATGGAATTTTTAGCTAAAATGGAAGTTTATAAAAGTCTAATTCGTAATTCGTCTCATTCGAATCTGAATTTGAGTCAGGACCCCCTTTAATATATACATAGATCAAAAATCAAGACATTAAATATAATTTTACAAAATATTTTCAAAAAATGTTAAATTTCTTTTTCGGAAAATTTTCAGTAAAATTTGCAAAAAAAAACAAATTCGTGGAAATTAAAGAAAAAATAACCTCCCTTAATGTATGCAATGCGGTAGGTAAAAATTTAAGTTAACTGTATATGCAATGCGGTACAGTTAACTTAAACATTGTATAAATGCACAAATTCACTTCACGAAGAAATGTATAAAAACAACAAGTTTTTTAATGATTAAGACTATAATCATAAGCAAATTCTTTATAATTAGCTTTAAACTTGTAAGACCCATGTACTTATTTAGGACTTTACATTTATATAATTTTATGAATTTATTTGTAAATAGAAAAATGTACAAAATAACGCAACGAATAATAATTTTAATAATAATTTTTAATATATAAATTCCTCATGTAGTATATTCCGGCTTGAACAACCCTTGCACCCTTTAGTATACAATGATTAAGTATACTTTTAGCTTAATTAAATAATAAATTCAAAATATGATCATTTTTAATAACTTTATTTGAACATGATATGTAAATATATAAAATTTAAAGATAAAAAACTTAATGAATTTCATTGAAATTGGTTTATTTTTGTGTTTATATATGAAAAACTATAATTTTTTATGAATTTTTTATTATAATGTTTATTGAAATGAAAATATTCTGAACATAAAATTTTCTTATTCAGTTTGAGATCTTGTTTTAAAAATAAATGAACACCCTTTGATATTGTTCTATTACCGAATATAGCGAAAATTTTATTCTATCTTTAATAATCAATAAATTCTACCGGGATAATCATTAAAATTCTAATTTTTCTACTTCAGAAAATAAGTATACATAGTAGTCTTTTGTATTAAAAAAAAATTCCCTTAAAAATTTGAGCAAGAGTAACTACATACATATATAATGTTCTATAAATCCAAATCAATTGATTCCGATAGATAACGTAGATATAGTAAAATAATATTAACCCTTTAGTTTATAGTTTTTGAAAACGTGTTTCTCATTTTCAAATATTGGAAACTTTCGAATATTTCCTCGAAAAAATTACTGGAGTTTATCAGAAATATTGCAAAGCATATTAATTATGTTGAGTACTTAAAGGAAAGTACAATAGATTTCTTAAGTAGAGTAAGTACAATAGATGCACCATGGCATCCTCACTTCAATGATCAATAATTTTCTCTATGTATATACTTTGAGGATTTATATAATAGTTAATTACCTTATATACTTTCTTAATTCTATGAATACCCCATAGTTGGAATATTTAACTATAATTTCATTATTTTCAATTTAAGCAATTTTATTAACATAAACAATTTTAATTCAAATTGGCATAAAATGAAAATTTATTACAAATTATTTTCGAGAAATAAACACAAATAATACATATTATATATATATATATATATATAGAAATAAATAAAGCACATTATATTAAAATTAGAAAAAAAAAGCGAATAATATAATAAATTACAAACATATATGCATATACATATATGTTTATTTTATATATACTATATAATAAATAAATATTATTTTCATTATTAAAAGAAAACTATACAAATTTGTTAACTAAATGAAACTATTTCCAGGATATAATAGCCAATTTCAAGAATAAATCATGCGTGTACGCAAACAAATTCCAAAATATAAATAAACTTTATACAATAAATAAAATAATTTTCTAACTAAAATAAATAAATTCCTTTTATGAAAAATAAATAAAATTCATATATGTGTAATTCATACCATAAAAATAATAATAATAATAAAAATATAAATAATTCATAAGATTAATAAAACATTGAAAATAGAAAAATTGTATTAAAAAAAAATTGTAAAAATAAAAAAATAAATATAAAATAAATAAACTAAAACACAGAAAAAAATAAAGGAAGACAATAATGCGATTAGAATTGAATTGCGTACAAAATATCGGCACACGACCATTATATTACAGCATACACGCACACACACAATTAAATGATAAAAAAATATTATAATAACTGAACAAATTATATAACTGTAAATTGTAACTGTTTAATTTTTTCCCCATTTTCCCGTACTATTAAAAAAACAAAAGAACAAAGAAAGCAAAAATATTTTTAAAATTTTTTTTTGTTCTCTAGAAATTTGGCGACTTTTTATTTGTGTTAATATTAAAGAATCGAGAGAAAAACGTTAAAAAAGTTATCATTTCCGAATTTTTTTTCCTCTCTTTTTGTACGAACTTTTGAATAGAAAACAATCAAAAGAGTAAAAAAATTAAAAAAAAATGAAATCACAAAAGAATCCGGAATTTCATGCGTTATATACAAAAAAAAAAATTATAGAAAAAAAAGTATTATAATAATAATTTTTTATTAAATGTCCTTTTTAAGGATATGAACATAAATTTTCGGGTAATTCAACTGTTAATATGACTTTTTGCTCTTTTATTTTATTTTTTTGGCCAATTTACATTTTACTTTTGTTTGGTCATATATAAACTATATAAAACGGGGTAAATTTAAACTTACAACCGATTTAGAACGTTTATCAGGCAATGAGAATAAAATTTAAATCACGAGAATCAAATAATTGACAAATTAATAACAGAAACATATATATACATATTATCATTGACATATATATATATATATTATGATACGCTTACTCACATTAATTATTAAATAAGAATAGGAGTTCCTCTTTGTTAACAGTCCGTAGGGATTCCGAAACACTTTGTCACAAATTGAGAATGTCTATGTATAATTTCCTAGACGGGTACCCGTGCTCATGTAAAAAGCACTAGAATGGTTTAAAAAACAGCAAACGAAGTTGCACTTAGAAGATAGTGATTTCTGTAACACATGTGTGTAAGATGATTATTTTTAAGAAAGAGATAGGAAAAAATTTCGACAGAGTGATTTAATTGGAATCCTATTTTTGGATTACTTAGTATTTCTATCATAATTCCAAAATCTAATTTAATCTCAATTATCATATTCTTTTGATTTTTTAAAACACAAACACAAAATTTTATGTACTCGACAAATCTCTTCCTTTTCTACTATTTTGCAATAGCAGAATCCAGCCAAACTTTCGGAATATTTCTTTGAATTGCACTTACTCAATCATAATCCTTAATATTTTGCGTACAATTGTTATCTTAAAAAATTGTCAGTGTAAAAGAGAAATTATACTTTAATAGTATAGCGTTTATTTCCATTATTGACGGAAACGGAATAATAAAATTTACCAATAAAAAAGGGTAGAAGTAGATAACTGAGATTTTTTTTTATATTTTCACCCTTAATTGAAAAATGTTTACAATTGAAAAATATTTTTTTTTTATTTTCTCTTCTCTTGTATATTAATGTATATTTAAGGATTCAATTGTAATCACAGAACATATTAGTTATGCATTGGCAAATATAATCGTCCTTGGAATATAATTGTATTTATTTTTGTTTGTAGATAAATGATTTTCCATGACGGAAGCATTTTTTGCTTTTTGTCCTGATTATTATTTGCTTAGTGGTTGTTCGTATCAAATCAATTTATAAGGTTTTATTTGCTAAATAAAAAACGAAAAACCAAAAGAAGATTGGTGATATAGAAAGACTTTTTTTTTTAATGTTATTCTTGAAATTTAAAAGGAACGAATTTTGTACACGCATTATGCATTTTTGATGCAACAATAAATTTGCATTTCAATAAATTGAAAAGATAATTAAAATAAATGGACAACAATTTAATCACAATAATTATGGGAATTTATTTGAAAAATTAAATATAGAGATGTTGCATGCGTTTCGTTAAACCTGCATAATCCCCCTAACTAACCGGAGTAAAAGGGAGTATTTTGTTAATGGAATGTTGCTATATAAGGTAGAAAACTAGTTGAAAATGTCAGCAACATCAAGCTCTATTTCTCACTAATTACAATATTCATAGCACTTGTTTTAAAAATGAGGTTAGACTAGTTAAAGATGTTCTCCTAGTGTGCCCGATGTAGTAGAAGAGCAGGAGGAGTTCTAAATTATGAGGATTTAGGTGTTTCAGGAATTGCCGATTGTCTTCTTACCAGTTCTTATATTTAGTATAACTGTGGTTTTTCTGAAAATCTTAAAAGTTTTTATTAAATATTATAGAATATTACAAATGAAATTCTTGTAAATTATTTTTTTGTGCACTACGGTTTATTCTAACCTATTTTTCAAAAAATGTCTGAGTTTACTGGAAAGTGTGTTAGAAATTAAAAGTAATTAATTATTCTAAAAAAAACCAAAAACATAAAAATTAAAGATTTTTTCACTTTATTCTAAAAAAAACCAAAAACATAAAAATTAAAGATTTTTTCACTTAATTTTCTTCTTAATTATTTTTGCTTTCTTTATTTTTTTGCGTGAATTCTTTTAAAATAAATAAGACAATCGCTTGTGTTTTCTTTTTTTTATTGCTTTTGTTTCAGGTTCATCAGTTTTTTAACCTGTGAACGTGTTTTATGCAATTAATCGACTTATGATCGCTCTAATATGACATGACAGGGCCACCTTGAATCCGTAATTCAATATGGGTATATGTACGTTCGCTGAATGTTTTTGTTGCTTGTTTTCGTTTTTGTGTACTTAATTTGATCGTGTGGATCTGATTTCGTTTTACTTGTTTTATTATAAATATTTGTTTTCTGTTATTATATACCTTCTAGTCATTATTTTTACTAAAAGACTTTTAGGCTTATAATCATAAAACATAAATAAATTGAAATTAACTATTAAATGAAAACAAATTGATGCCAATATTAATATTAATTCAAAAAATTATGATAGCTACAGTTTAAGAATCAAAAACAAAAACCATAAGGAAAAAATGCTTTATTGTAACATTGGAATACTCACAGAAAGTAACACCAGTCACCCTCGTCAGAACTCTTAAATATCACTAGGAGCATGAATTAGGAGGGGGCTATACAATTAGTGGGTGAGTGCTGTAAGGACCAGCCTCACAGTCAGAAGGAATTGCAATAGATCCGTATACCCACTCGCGACAGTTTCACTCGACTATACAAATTTATGCAAATGAATTAATTTTACAAGCAAAACGTGTTCAATAATAATAAAACAATTCATGAATAATGGATAGACTATTATCTACAGATTTAAACACATTCATTCTATAGCAGTTATCGAAGCTAAGTTCATATAAAATGGTTAATGTTTTATTTATAATCATATCTAATCAAATACTACTCTCAAATCAAAAAAAAGTAAAATGAAAAATAATATAAATTCATCAACAAGTACTAGAAAAATCTGGAGAAGAAATAAATTCCAGAATAATAAAACAAAAATTGCCCTGGTGTGATTTTCCTATGCAAGATTATTTATAAAAAGTTGGCACCATTATTAACTTATGTAAATTTTCCTTCACCTTATATTATATGTTACGGTCAATAATAACATTTTCTCTTCTGATTAATAGGTTGATGGGGATACACACATCATTCAGTTAAAGTGCACTGTATACTTATATACAGTTGAGTCGCGATAAAGAGGAAATATTGTTAGTGAAACAATATTTCTGTAAATAACTTAATTACTAATTACTTTTCATAAGAATATAAATTTCTTGAGATATGAGAAATCTCCAAGTACCTTAAAAATGTAGGGCGTTTAATCAATTTTACTCTCTAATCTAGTCTCTTTGTTTAACTCTCTTCTTTAGTGTCTTATTAATAATTTATGTTTCAAAACAATTTGTTTGAGGTTTGCGTTTATACATAATATGTTACTACACTCACGGAAAATCGTACCAATGTGATAATTGTTTGTCAAATTACATTTGAAGAACAAAATTTAGTCAAATAATGTTTAAATAGACCAATGAATCCAAAATTGTGTTTGACCTTGAAAATGTCAAGAAAGAAATTTCTTATAAGTCAAATATAAAATTATTGGCCCTTTTGTCCAGATTCCACTGTAATTTCATACTGTTAACTTGGATACATATAATATACAAACATAATAACATAAAAATCTCTATATCTAGGTGCTTTGGGTATACATTCATTAAATTTTTTATACACATTTTGATAAACATTTTCGCTTGTTTATTTTGGCATTTTTCAAATGGATTTTTCTTTCATAAATTCACTCAAGTGAAATGATATTAATATCCGTGAATAATTTGATATCACTTATTTTATTTTTTACTTATTTTTCTGTAATATATGTAAGTATATGTTTAGTTCAATTAAATTGCACATTATAATAAAGCTCATTTCAAATCTTAAATCCCAAAATGGATAAAATAATATAGGTATATATCAAATACATATATATCGATTTTAAATGAAATCTTGAGTCCTGTACTTAATAGGCTTTTCAGATATTTTATATAGATTGAGTGACAACATCAAGAGTCATATTCATCTTGTGTGGTCCTCTTTCATATACATATATGCATATATAAGAGTTTGACTCATTAGAGAATGAAATCAAAGAAAATATAAATAAAAACAAAATAAGAAAAATATATGTATAAGGACGACTTAAGTGTTAAATTCATTTAGACTTAACAAAATAAAATCCCTTTTGATGACAAAAAAAAAAAAAAAACAATAAACATGAAAAATATTATCAAGGAATACCATAAATACACAATGATTTTCCCTTGAACACGCTCGATGTACATTATCTTTTCCTTTCCCGGTATAATGTGTCCTGCACACAGTTCTGTCTTCCTTAAAAGAAATTCTCATTAATCTGATTGTTTTAAGATGATTTTAAATTTTTATAAAAGAACAAAATAAACTAAAAATAAAATCACCTTTTAATTCATTATGTATTAAATAATAATAAGTGTGATGAGAAAATTTCTTGCATGTAAAAAGGATTAAAAATGAATTAAGAAAATGATTGGTTAAATATATAGAAAATCTTAAAAATTGAATTGAACGTAAAAGGTATTTATAAAACCATTTGCTTGATAAATTGACTTTAAAATATTAAGTTTTGATTGAAAGGAGCTTAAGAGATTATTGTTTTAAAAATAAAGTGGACAAGTAATATTATGAATATAATCATATTATCTCTTCTGCTAGATCTAATAAAAAACTTGAAATATTAGGTACATTCTATATACAAGTAACTTTATAGGTTTTGCAACAATTTGTAAAATTACTGCGTGAAATTACAAAAATTTTAAGGGAATCAAATCATTGAGATTCACATATTAAAGTGAAATACACTAGCTTCTATTTCTACAGAATTGATGAAATATGAAATTTTACTAGAAATCTCAATAGAATAGCTTATACATGGTGTCTTGCATAAGGTGGCAAATAATTTTAGGAACGATTCTTAATCAGCAAAAAATTGTAATGGTGGGCGTGGTGCCTACAGCCTGTTGAAAAAAAGGTACAAAATTTATCCTGCAATTATACGCCACCTTATGTAAAACACCCTGTATAACGTCACATTTCTCTGATATTTTATTTTGATACCGTACCGTAATAAACACATTTTTTAAGAAAAACTGTTATATACCGAATTGAAACACATAACCGATAAACTTTTTTAAAGGCATTATAGGAACCGACTCATATACGTATATATTATTATTATAGAAAGGTCTTTTCTTTTGACTTTTGTTTCATGGCATAAGTAATTGAAAAAATATAAACTTATAGGTATTGTACTGTTAATTCATGATTCAACGTGCCTATATTATGCGATGCACGGCTGTTTGTCGCTTAAATTTTTTTGTCGTTTCTTCAAGAGAATGCTTGTGAGAATATATTTTAAACTATTTAAAATTCTTATAAAAAATGCTTGAAATTAATTGTTATATTAATTAATTAATTTGAAGATAATAATTGTTAATTCGAAAAACATTCTTCATATAAATTGAAATTCTTTCCGTTCCCAAATATTTCTGAATAATTAATTGAGCGCTATTAAAACTGAAATTAACTCTAAATTAATTACATATTTTCCTAATTAAATAAAATAATAAGGAATTTTAAATCACAAATTAAAATTGAATTCTACTGAAAGAAGCAAATTACTTAATTAAAATTATAATTATTGGATTAGTACTAAATAAAATAACTATGACTTGTTTTGCTGACTCATTACTGATAAATTGGAATATGTTTTTAAAATAGTAATTCTTTTGAATATTAAAAAATAATTAAAATTCTTTACATCGGTGTATGCCTATATATCGATCGTATCGATTCTATGAATCACTCTACAGTTTTAAAAACAGCATTTAAAGAGTTGGATTTGCAAAAATTTCACAAAAAGTAATTGTTTGACTTTAATTTAAATCAGTTCCTGCTAGACGTTCATATTATATAGCGTTAAGTATTACTCATTACATATTCACAACTCATTCAGGAATATTGAATTATTAGCACACTTGAATATTTTAATATTATAAGACATGAATAGACATACCTAAGCATTACACTTTTAAACTAGAAACTCCAATATTGTTTTTGATTTAAATATAAAAATAAGTTTTTTAATGCACATTTTGGAGAAAACACTTTAAAATTGCAAACAATATGTAAAATTAAAATGTTCCCGTTAAAAAATAAATTTCTATAATTAATTTCTATTCAAAAAAAGTATATTGAATGGCATTTGCGATATTTGTTGCAAAAAATAAATTGGCAAACCATAATCCTTCCCCTCCGCAAACACAAAAATGTTTGTAATTTTTTTTTTTGTTACAGCTAATAACAGGGCACTTTAAATTATTACATAGATAATTATGTATGTATATGTGTTCTATCCATGAAATAAAATTAAGATTACTTTATTATATCTGACTTAAGCCCTTAATCATTTCGTTTATCATTATGTCCCGCTGTTTGAAAATTATGAATAATAGCTAAAAAAAATTAACAATAAATGTTATTAATGATAATATCAACATGTTTTTCAAGAGCTTTCGAACTCATTTCACAAAATATAGCAGATTATAATATAATTATGTACAGTTGTAAGAAGATATTAATGAACAACATGCATATATAACTCACAGAAAGTGCCATATGATGAACGAAAGTTGCAAAATTTTTCAAAACTTGAATGCCGCCTAAGCTTATTTGGTGAATTTTTGATAGCCCCCACCGGGAACGTTCCTAAAATTTTAACAGCTTCCAGGTACTTTCTGTGCTAACTGAAAGTTTTAATGGCAGATGAACAGACCTAGTTAGAAGAATTTTGAGTCTGGGAATGTCCAAAGCTAATTTTGGAAATATGCAGTATGTAAAAAGTTTATGTTCAACTGCAAGTATGTAAAAGTACATCTGAAATTATTTTTAATTAAACGATAGAATGTGACATTAGGCAACTAGGGAGCGAAGTCAATCGGGGGAATTTTGAGATTTTAAATACGACCCCAACTTTTCAATAACATATTAAGTTGCATATTATAAGGAAGTTAATCTTAAAGACAAACATAACTGTTATACTGCAGTATTGTCGAGGAAAGAATCAATCAATCTAGAAACAACAACAAATTTTGTAAAAAAATTGGAAACAAATTTCTTACTTGAATTTTTGGAAAACCCTTTAAACTTAAAAAGGATAAAACAAAAATTACATGTTCCAACACAATTGTATAGAAATTTGTTATTCAACTCCTTGCACGTGTTTCATATATTATTACACATATTGTACGTTATCATATAAGTTGCCAAATTTTTACTCTTTTCAACAAATAATATCAGTTCAATTGACTTATTTATACAAATACATTCACTTTAAATACACACTTATGGATGATATCCATACCTACAAATGTCATTATGTGTATACAAAGTAAAATTTTTATGTTCAATATCCTTATATATACATCTAATAATTATTTCACATGATCTATTAAATATAAATGTTAAAATTAACATTAAATTAGACAGAATATAGAATAAAATGATTCACAGAGGATTATATGGAGGGAGAACGAAGAAAATAAAAAGAAAATACGATTGTGAATTTCTATAAATATTCCATAGTGTATAATGAAAGGACACGTGCATCATAAATGAGCTGTATTGACATTTTGAGTGAGTTTAATTTAAAAATTTATTTATGACATTCAATAGGCGGTTCAATGACATAATATTTGGCAAATATAAATACATATATATATATATATGTTTATTTGGATTATTATTTACAATTATATTAACCATAAAATTAGTCCTTATAACGGAAAAACATTAAATACAGTTCCCCTTTTCTTATAATGTAATGTAAGGAATTGTAAAATAAACTTTGTATAGAGCAGCGCTTTTTTTTTAACAGGAATCATTTTATTCAAAAAAGAAAATTAATTTTTTCCGGTCCTAAATAATAGCGGAGACAAAATGTTTTACAATTGATATTCTTTTCCAATATCATATATTATAAATAAGATTAGAAGTATACAACAGTCGAACTGAAATTTTTGCTAATAAATTAGAACATTTAAAAATATTGTTGATTTACAAATATTTTTGTAAATCAAAGTAGTGCATTAATTCCATGGAGAGCTATTTGGATGATGGGCTATAAAATTTTTCAGGTGAGAACAGTATGTGTCTGAGTCTTTAAGTTTCCTGACAAATGAACATAGGTTATTTATTGGTCCAGATTTAGCTTAGGATTTCAAACCCAGGACCGGAAATTTTTCAAAAATACATTACTTGACATGTGGTTGTATATACACAAATCGGAGGATTCTATTTGAAGTTTAAATAATAATATGGTAGGATCATACCAATATATAAATGTGTGAGCCTTTTAAAATAAGTAAAAAACAGTTGTTCCTATTTCGTGTGCTCTATTGTTTCAATCTCTGTAGTACACTATAATTTGCTCCTTGATGGATTTAAAAAAATTTTGAGTAAAATAAAACTCCAGTGTACTACAAATATTTTCTTTGACTTCTAATTATAGACGTAAAAAATCTCTCGTCAAATAATTTTCTCATCAATTTGATGAACATAATAAAAATTTATAGTAAATAATTTCTATTTATGTGTTCCTATATTAATAGCACAGTAAGTATACTCGTATAAGAGATGAGATTCAGTTAATTGCTTTGAATTAGTATGTAAAATAGAAGCTTCGTGTTCCTTTAAATTCTTGTATATAGTAGCTTTTCGTATAAAGCAATTGTTTTACTATACGGCAATTCAAAAATATATTAACCTCATTTCAATAAAAAAAATTTCTTTCGCATATTTAAATAACTAATTTGAAATTTTTATTAAGTTAAAAGATTTGCAAAAATTTTTAATTCAAAATCTTTAATTTTAATTAAATTTTTTATCAGTATTTCTTTTACTGGCACAATTTTTTAAAATTTTATTATTAAAGTATACAAACATAATTTTATATTTTATAACAGAAAAATGAAGACAGAAAATTATATTCTAACCAGACCTAGATTCCATCACGTTATAAAATTAATATTAATAGGAGATTATCATTATAAAAACAAAAGAGAATCTGCATGTGTGTGTATATATACAGTACAAGTACCTACTTATTAAAAAAAACATCTCTCATATTGGTATACTAATTAAGTACGCAACAGTCGCATTTATAATGTTTCTATAAGTATAAGTACGTAATTTATTCTATGTAAAAAAAACAGAAAAATTCTCACCTTCTGGAAAAAATAGTTATTTTTTTTTGTTTTTTAATTACATTAAAAAATTTTATTATATTTAACTTTTATATCTATGTTAAATATATTCGAAAACTGAAGTAGACAATAACTTTTTTATTAATTCTACTGTGATTATTTAATTGACTAATTAATGTTTTTTTATATTGGAATAGAAGTACTCAAACTTGAAACTAAATTTTGGAATTTCTTAGAATTCAGTGAAGAAGTGTGAATTTAACATGTTTCCGTAAAATTATCTTGTCATTTATCTGAATTTCTTATATAAAATAAAAGAATTACTGAACTCTGATTGTGAAATGTGGAATGTGGAATGATCTTTGAAAACAGTAAGGTAACTTATCAAGAAATAGATATATCACAATATTTGAATTTTATCCTGTAAATTCAGTACTACTCAAATAATTGCTTCACAAATTTGCTCAAATTATTTTTTGGAAAAATATACTGCAAGTTCGAAAATTTAATTAAGTGAATTAATAATAATGACAATTTTTAATCAGAAGAATTTTTAAATAAAAACATTAACTATTCAACAATACCGTTACTGTCCTTGAAGGCAGAATTTAAAGCCTATTCTCACAGATATTCAAATATTACTAGCATGTTTCCAATATTAGTGATTAAACTTCCTATTCTGCGTATCTGTACTATATTTATATTTAAACCAAGTACGTTAACATTACCCAATTTTATCTAAATAATATTATTCCTACATGAAGTCGAAATTGCGACCAAACCGGTCTTAATAATTTCATTTTCATAAAAAAATGTTTGCTTCGAAATAATGTATATTACTTTACTTTGAGAATCGCTGTTCATTAGAATATAAATTCGAAATAAGCAACTTCATTTAAAAGTAAATTAAAAAAAAATTCTATTTTGAATTCTTCAAATTTATTTTAAATTGTAAAATATTTTAATTATCTTTTCTAACATGCAATCATTTGTTAAAATAATTATAATAAACTGCTTTAACATCATTGCTATTATTATAGTATTTTTTAAGTTCTTTATAATAATATTTTGTGATAATTTACATTAATGTTTTAAATAAAATAAAAAAAATTTTCATTTAACTTAAAATAAATCATTTGTTGGGAGAGCCTCGTGCATAATTTATTTTCTGCTAATGCAATATTTTATTTGTACGCCAAGAACTTAACAAAATATGCGCTTTGTATAAAATGGCATTCATTTATTGTAAATATTAATTAAAATATTTTTTTTTTATTTTAATTAAAACAATTTAATATTATTCAAATTAAAACTAAATTCACATTGCATTTATAAGTACAACAATTTATTATGATATTTCTATAACTATGCGAATTTTCTGAATTTATGAAAAATTATATATTCAGTTTTATTGTGGACAACGCAAGACTGCAAATGCAGGAATACCCTACATAAGTAAAAAATCTATTAAGTAACATAATAATAATTTGTAATTATAAAATCATTTTGCTGATATTTTAAAAATTCAGTAATTCTAATAATATTCATTTTTCAAAATTTTAATTATTTGTTTAAAAATACGAAATGTTGCCATTTTTAATTTATTATTTAAATACAATATATGAGACCATTGCAGTACTTTATTAAATTTACAAGAAATTGAAAAGTGTACAATCTAATATGTGTGATTTCAAATCTCATTAAGCTGGTTACAATAGAATTTAAGTAAACAATGAAATTTCCAACAATATCTAACGATTTTATAAATAAGTTTTTTAAATTGAAAGTGCTCTATATTCTGTACTTTACTATTGTTCTGCTAATCAACCCCATTTTTCACCAAAAAATAAAAACCATGTCATATTTTCTACTGAATGTGTTATGAACTACTAATTTTTCTATATTCCTTAATCCTATTGGTTTTAAAAACTTTATTTGAAAAAAAAAACTCTAAAAACTTTTTATATTAATACCAAAATTGGCACTAGCTTACGAAAAAATTCATTAATGAGCCCCAGATATTACAAAGCAGGCGTGACTACCCGAATCACTCTTGATGATTTACTGATTTCACTGAATTTTTTGCTTAGATTATCAATATTAACTTATACGAGTATCCAGTCAATTTGAGTAAGATTCGTCAATAAATTATTTTGTACTTTGCAATGAATTTGGTTAGTAATGGAAATTACTCGTCCAAAGTTGGCGTACTGATTTTCCTTATTTAGACTTTGGCTTTCTTCTACACATAATAAAAAATTTCAGATTTTAACGATGTGATGGAGTTATATTGATAAAATTTTGATTATAAACTAAACCACAAAATTTTTCGCTCCAGATGATTTTATACCAAAATCAAGCTACAAAATTCGAAAATCAAGTTACAGAACTCGAATGCCGAATTTACTATGTATTTGTTCGAAAAATTTATTATTCAGAAGGACCGTAAAATATTCGATAAAATCTTCAAAATTCATTGAAAATTTTTTATTATCTATTTTTAATTTTTAAAAACAGAAACTATAAATAAGAACTTTTATTCATACGAAATACGTATATCATACACTCCTACGTAAATATATCATGCCATTACATATATACATATTTTGCTACTACATAAATAAATATATATACATATGTACAACATATTATTATTCTTATAAATAAATTCTGATAAAAACTTCCATTTTATGCTACAATTCCATCAAATTATACTTGTAAATATTATACAAATTCAACTACAAACAACACTCGTATAAAATATAATAAGTCTATTATTCAACTCTAATATTATGCACCTACGTACCAGCTCGCAGATGCAATATATACATATGTACATAAATATACTCAATTTCAGTATAAAGAAGACATTATAATTTTTTTTAAAAACAATAAATTTTTATTATATACATACTATATATGTATGTGCTCGCATTTATCAAACAAAAGTATATAAAAACTAAATACATAAATGATATTGTTAACTTTATACCGTATTATCTAACCATATTTCAGATGAAAAAAAAAAACAAACACAAACTTTAATCTTGAAATCGTTATTTAAATTTTTTTTATGTTTTCTTCACCCAAGTTCTCTATATAGCTTTCCATCTCTGTTAGTTTTTTCTTTAAGACGAAGAGAATAAACGCAATTTTTGTAATTCTTTTAAACTTCTATATTATTTTTACTATTTAACATGTTTTAATTTAAAGGTATATAATATATCGTATATATACAAATTATTTTGAACATAGACTATATACTATTATACACAAAATTATTTATTTTGGATATACATACATACATTATATATCTTTGAGATCAATATCTACTTTATTTATACCTGTGTATAATATGTACATCATTATCTATAGAGGAGCAGGAATGTATATTTGTGAATTTTACATACTACTACGTGTAGTGTAAATGTGTATATATGTATATTTCCTTCAGCTCCCTACACCATTTTTCTTTATTATATATACACTTTATATGTACATAAATACATAAAATTTTGCTGTTTCTTGTTTCAAATTCTATGTAGGTTGGCATATTTAAAATTCATCACTACATTATGTTATATAAAAGCAATAATTACTTTTATTTATAAATTCATATATAGCAAACAATATAATGTGTAATTATATATGCAAACACTTTATTATGTACATATAAAATATAGCTATGTGTATATTATTTTATTTTAAATTTTCAAATTATTATTATTTGTTTCTATATTATTATTTTCAAGATTTTGTTGCTGCAACAAATAAATTCTGTCAACACAACAAGAACATAGGTATTCAAGGAATTGGAATTATTTAATGTAATCTAACAGATTTTAATATTGTTATATCAAAATTTATAAAATTATTATAAAAATGTAAATGAAATTAGAATAAAATTAGAATAGTATAAAGTTTAAAAAATCTTTTTGGTTTAATTATATATACATTCATAATATACACATATGTTTTTATTTTATATTGAAAATATATTTTACAAATAAGAAGTCTAATATAATATTCCATGTGTAGTTGAGGGAATTAACGAAAGGGTGATGAGACATAGAGCGCGTCTGGAGCAATATGTCAAGGTAGAGAGCCCTCGGCTTCTTGTTATCAGGGCGCGTTGAATCTCTTTCAATCTATATTAAAGAAAATTTGATGGTTGGCCTGAGGGAATTAGTATCAGAATACAAGGGGGAGGTTTTTGTGGTAAAACACATCGCTAACTATGGGTTGCCAGGGAATGGCATGTTAGTAGCATTCATGCTTTCCTCCTTCCTTCGATGAAAAAAAAAATATAGTGTTCTTAAATGTAAGTTCTTCTTGTTTATTTTGAAGAATTATATTATGTATACAATTACGTATATAATGTATCTTTAAATATTTTGTTTATACAATATTGTTATAGAAAACTCTTCTGCTCAATATACCATTTAAATTCATTACTAAAAATATTTAAAGTATAACTCAATGTAAACATTTACGTAGATAAGTAGTATATTATCAAGTTTGGAATTTGTACTTATCTAAGGCGTATATAAAACAATTTTTGGCTTAAATCGCAAATACATATGTATATATAAATTTAAAAAATTTGTCGTGCAAAATTTATTTTTTCAGTTAAATACACATAAGCAATCTAAACAAAAATGGGCACTGCATCTCAGTACTCTGAATTTTCATTTTAGAAGTTTGTGAAATTTTGTGTTTATTTGCGAAAATTGTGATTTTTTCTTATTTTTATTTTTATCGTATTCTATTTACTGATATCTATTAAAGAGCCCAGTCAGATAAAAGGGCAATGCAATCTATGTTGAAATCTATGTATGTACCTATTGTTGAAAAACAATAGGGTTTTCAACAATAGGTACATACATATAATTTCAAACCTTTCATATAATTTCAAATAAACCCAATATTATAATACGTTATATAAACCCAATATAAATCTTGAAATTTAAAAATTCAAAGGTTTGCAAATTTTCTTATAATTTTTAAAGTTTAGTTTCAAATTTTGCACAATACTTCAAATAATTCCAATTATATTTTTATACAATCTTAGTGTATTAAAAATTAAAATATATTACGTATCTATACAAACAATCACATGTATATAATATATACAGAATAGACCAAACGATGAAAGCGCAACTTAATTCATAATAGTTGCCCAATTAAAACAGTTATTGAAAAAGAAAAAGGTGAATTTCAGTAAAACCAACTCATTTAACAGATAAATTTTGAATTAACACGAACCAGATATTTTTACACATGTATATATATATATATATATATATATATGTGTGTGTGTGTGTATAAATAAACATACATATATACAATGTGTATAATACTTAAGTATATACGCAAGTAAAATGCTACTTGTAATAATATTATATACTTCCATCAGCATCAGAATCTAAATTATTGATACAAATTATATGGTACATACACAAACACTTACAGATGTGTATAAAGATAATAAATGAGAAATAATTTTATTTTGATTTTTATAAAACGATATACTGTTATTTCTTCATTCGAATATAATAAAAATGTTTATTTAATATTATTCTTCAAAAAAATTTTACACTTACAAAACAACTTTACCAACTCGTATTTAAAATCGAAAAACTATACATAAATACACTCATATACAAGCATACATGTATTCAATCAAACATATTTTTAGGTTTAAATACACATTGTAATTATTAATAAGAATTATAATGAAAACAACAAAAATTACAAGAAAAAGGAAACTCTCGCATAAAATTATTTCTTTACATTTTTATTTTTTTTTTTTCTTTTTCATAATATGTACGAGTATACATACTTTTATTATCTTCAATTCAGTTTTTAAATAAAAAATTATTTCTATAAGTAGGTACCAAATCAACGGTAACCGACACCATTGTAATATATAAATGCTCTAAATTTTTCGCATATATTCACATACATTCATACATACACACTTGAACATATTTTTATAACGACAAACTGTTAATATAAAAAAAAAACACATTGGCACACATATACATCCTACTATTATAAAATATTTTCTTGTGTAAAATAAACTATACTTTATAGAAAATATTATAGCCCCGCCCCAAACTCCATTAGGATTTTTCATTTATTATTATTATTAAGCAAAACAAGAAAAGGCACAAATAAAACAGAAAAGAAAGAGACGATATTACAAAAAATTAAAAACAAAAATAATAACAGAACATAATAAACACCCAGCAGAAGCAGCAGCAGCCTAGCAAATATAGTAACTTTTTATATTTTATCATTATTATTATAATTTAAAATCAACTTAAGTAACTTGCATAACACAAATTGATTCCAAAAATTAAAAAATATAATAACAAAAAGGCAACGAAAAATTACAGTTAAAAGGAAAGAAAAAATATTAAAAAAAACCGTATTTTGTCCCTATACAGCAAAAAAAAAAATAATCTTTTCTCTTTTTAAGTAAGAGAAGAAAATAAGACACCACCAAAACCCCCTTAATACCAAAAAAAAATGAGAATGAGAAACGCTCTAAACAGCATTTACCTGAGCCATTACGCTGTAAAAAGATCATTAAATACACAATTCTTCAACAAAATTCAAGGCAATATAAAAATTAAAACAAAAAAAACCTAACACAAGCAAACTTGTGTGAAAAAGAAATAAATAAACTCATTCCATTGAAATGAAAACACAAACATTGACGACAATAAAACGATGACAATAATAATTCAAATTCGGTTTTATATAAAGTATAAAAATACCCTCTCGAATATATTAAAAATAATTTAAGTCCTTATTATACTTTGCGGCGAATTGAACAGTATGACAGTAATGCAATAATAACACGACAGTAATCTCGAATTCTTTAATGAATTGCATAAGTAGTATATGTTGTTTAGATAACACTAACACTATTACTTCGAATGTATATTGCAAAGTGTGCGCGAAACCAATACATTCAAAAATAAAATAATTTTCAGAAGAAAATATTTTACATACTTTTTTCTGCATCTAAAATTAAATTCTTCTTTAATCTTATTTGACAGCATATAAATGTCCATATATCCATCTTTAAACACATACATTTATGTATACATTTATGTGTTTGTTCAGCTACAAATATGAATATATTCTTGTGGAATAAGCAATGTGCATGTTTAATAAAAGTATGTAATGTATGAGCTATAGTGTATGTATTTTAATTCAAAATATAATCTTTGGCTACTAAAATAATAAGAGAGGAGTAATATACTGTCACGACAGGATAAAGAATAAAATTTATATTAAGTGTTACAGAGTGTTAATATCATAACAGTAAGTACTTTTGAAAAATATTAAAAAGATGAGAATATAATAAAAAGAAGAATAAAGGAGATAAATTCAGATTTAGAGTAGTGTTAGTGACGATGTAAGTGTTAAATGAAGCAATTGTGGAAGCAATACTAGTAACACTGCAGTGACAGCAGTAATTTATAAGTAGCAGTAAATTATAACAAAAACAAAACTCAAAATGTTTTCATTTTTTTGTTGGTTTTCATTACTGTCTACTCGTTTACTTTTACTATTATTGTTATTATTGTTGTTCCATTTAAACTAAATCAACAAAAAATGAAAAAAGAAAACAACAAAAACAATAATCAAAAAGTTGTACTGAAACCTGACTGAAAAACTCAACTCTCGGGTCTGACTGAAATTTATTTTTTTTTTCTTCCTTTTATTTTTTTATTTTTATTGCTACCTTTTTTGAATGAGGGTTCATTAAATGATTTTGAATAGCATTTTGTCAGTGTTTAAACGACAGCGTTAAGTATCGGTTCATATTTTGTTTTTCTTATAATTTTGACAAGAATAAAAGTTAAGAATTGGTTTCTTTTTATTTGAAAAAAAAATATATAGAATTGAAAAGGAAATATTTTTAAAAAATTAAGAAAGAGATAGATATATTAACAAAAAAAACAGGTTTTCTTTCTTGTATATTACATATAAATGTTTGTATACGTATTCGTGTGTTATACTTTTAACTCTACAACACCTTAGTGAAAAATAAAGTAAAAGAGTTTAACAATAAACGGGTATTATAGTTAACAGTAGTCTGAAAATTTTAGTGAATGAACTTACTCGCTTTATAAAAAATAAAAATTAAATGATTCAACACTTACAATAATTTTAATTGTGTACTCTTTTTAAATATTTTTGCAAAATTATGACGGCATAAATTGTAATTTAGTTGTTTAAAATTTTTATATTTTAATTAAACCAAGTAATAATAAAATTATTGAATTTTACACCTGCGTTTAAATTCTGAAATTATTTTAAGCAATAATAATAAAATTAAATGAACAAAAAAAAAAATAAAAATTAATTGTGCAAAATATTATTAAAATAAAATTAAAAATATTTAATTCGGGAAAAATAAAAAAAAAAAAACTCTTAATTTATTTGAATAATAATTAAAAAAATAAAATTAATAAATAAATTTTGAATTTATCAGCAATAATAGCATTGGATTTGCGTAATAACAAAATGACCATTTCAATTAAAGATAGAACAATGGCAGTATCACAATTACCTACATCACGTTTCATGATAAGTGATATACTAGCTAATAATAATAATAACAATAATAATAATATTAATAGCAATAATAATAATCATACAGCAACTGGCGATCATAATCCGCATATTAATAATTCACTATACAACAATAATAATAATAGTCATGGTAAGTAATAGGATTAAAAAATTTTTGCTTTTTTTTTTGAATTAATTAATTTACCAATCAAGAATAATTATTATTAATTTAATTAATTGAAAATATTTTTTAAATGTTTTATTCAAGGGCAATTTTTAATATTATTTGTAATGATTTTATTAAACGAATACAAAATCACATATTAAAAAAATTTAAAAATGCCGTCGGCAAATTTTATATTACTGGTATATTTTATAATTGATTACTGATGAATGCAGATTATTTTGGAAGTGAGAGTTTTTTCTTAATTTTAACAATTTGTGATATTAAATTATAAATTAATTCGCCTTACTTTGCTAGAAAAATTACTTACATATTATGTGAATCTTATGACTCAATATTGTTGTTTGTATGAAAACAGAAAAGAATTTCTTTAGCTTTATATTAAGATTAATGAATTCGAATCAAGCTCAGTTTTTAGTGATTTCTTTTTCGAAAAATTTACTTTTGCAAAAATATTTTTTATACATTATAAAATGTAGCATACTTTTAGGTTTCATATCACATTTATTCTTTTGTTCTTGAATCAACCTCAGTTTTAAAATCTATAAGATTTTAGAAATTTGTTTTATTGTTGTAACAATTTAACAAATAGCCGGTAAAAATGTTTAATTTTGGAACTGCTTTTATTTAAAATAAATTACAGGAAATAATTATATTTTTACCCCATGTACAAATATTAGATCAGATTTTAAAATTACCTAAGACAAAAAATTGATTCGAAGAGCTATTCCTAAAGTAGTTGTTCAAAGCAATTAAAAATTGTGTGTCAATATTGTTTTAAAAGGCACTAATTACGTTCTTCAATAAAAAATTTTTATTGTTAGGTTTTTCTTTACAAAGTAAACTTGTAATTGCAAGATCTTTGCACAATACTTGAATTTATCAGGTGTATAATTTTGGAGACAGTGCTTTATACCAGGGCTTTGGGACACAATAGGTTGTAAAGACCAACGTAACAAAATGACCGTTTTGTTTTTATAGTTTAGGCTAGGGCAAAATTATATATAGATCGTCTGTGGTCGCAATACTTTTAAACCCTGAACTATGCTAACAAACTGTTCATAGATTTGTATTGGACTTATCCTGAATTTTGCATACTTATGGGTGCTTAGTTAAAAATAAGGTTATATTATATTAGTGTTGTATGCAAATTTCGTCTCAAATTTTTACCTTAATTATACATTAATTTCACAAAATATATTATGTAACTAATCATTAAATACTTAAAATAATCTTAATTTTTAATTTTACATGGCATAGTTTAAATATATATGATTTCAGTGTAATATGCAGTAACATGTAGCTATGTAACTTGTAATTAAAAATACAAACAAACTATTACAACAAATTAAAATATGGGTGTATCTTAAACCGGAATTATATATCATAAAAATTTAGAAATTAAAAACACACATATTTAATTATTTTAAATTGTACTCTTAGAATATATAGCTAAGAATTTAATTGAAATGTTCTCAATATTGAGAATAATTCATAATTTATTAAAATAATTGTAAATTAACAATTTTTATTGAATAAAATTATTGAATTTTAATTAATGTAAACAGCAAAAAATATTACAATTTTAATAAACTGAACTAAGGGAAATTAAAATGTTATTAAATTTGTAATTATTTGAAAACACAAATACATAGACATAATACTCGTATTACAAATTTAGTGAAATTTAAACTTTATTTCCAAATCACGTTTTACTAAATCACATTTTAATGTTGTAGAAATTCAAATTTTTTTTCCAACTCATTTATATTTTGATTTAAATAGTTACTGATTTAATTAAAAAAATAAAGTAATACTATAATCTTATCATAAATTGATCATGATTAATTATATTCTACCGATTTTTAACTACAAAATTTTCATATAAAAAACCGGAAACTTTTAAATTGAATGTAAAATTTTCAAAAGTAAATTTAATTTAAATTGAAATATTCGTTTGATTTCTGTATAATTTGAAGTATAAATTGGTATATATTTATATGCATTAATAAGTACATATTATAAGATTTGAGTAATCTGAAATTTCTCCATTTTCCCATTATAAAACATGTATACATCTACATAACAAAACTTGTACAGCAAGTATGTTAATGAAAAATATGTAATTAAAATATGGAATTGCATTTCATTTTGAATATTACAAATATGTAAAAACTTGTTTAATATAGTGATTGTGAATCCAATTCTTTTAAAATTGAATTTTTTTTTTTAAATTTCCAATATTAAGGGAAATTAACCGCGAAACGCCCTATATATATAGAATTACTGATTGAAATTCTTATAATTTTTTATAAGAAAACATGGATCACATTGTTACTAAATTTGAATAATATTTTTAAAATATGATAAATTTTATGGAGCATAATGCATCAAAATTCAATAAACCTTGTAAAATAGTAAGCCCATATATAGTAATATGAGATATTAGGGGTATATGTTCCCAACTTTAACAAGAACTCAAAATTATTATAACTTGCTTAATTTTTCAGTGCAATTTTAATGTTCTTAAACTTAATTCGCTTATAAAATTTATTTTGAACTGTTTCAATATTAGGCAATCGAAATTTCGTACATGTACTCCCCCGTTTTACTGTGAGAACTTTAATTATTACAAATACTTATTTAATTTGATTAAAATTCTTAATATGTTATACTCTTACCTATAATTAAGAAATAAATATTTTTTTATTATTTACCTCACATTTGAACAGAATCACAAAGATTGTAGCAATAATGTTGAACTTAGGAGATAATTTGAATTTATTTAATAAAATTCAAAAATGAATCCCTTAATAGATGCGAAAAACATATAATCTGCCTAATTCCGCTTCATCACTTGCATTTCAATTGAATCTTACATACCATTCATACCGGGCTTCTTGAAATTACAGCGTTTGTGCGGATATTTGTGAAAGCCTTAAAACAATTGAAATAATATATCAAATTTAATTATAACATAGGGCTACTATTTTTTTTTTAAATTTTATAACACAGAAATCCAAAATTAATTTCAAATGTAATTTTAATAAAATTTTTTCTTTTCTTTCAGAAGGATCCAAAACATCGTCACAAGCTGAAATGAAATTAACAAAACCAGATAATTTCAATTGGAGTCGTATATCATGTGATGATTCCGGTCATAGTGATGATGAAGATAATGATTCCTCAAATAATTTCGATCATCATAGTGAGAATAGCAATGGTAAAAAATTATTTTATTTATAATACTCTTGCTAAATTGCAAGTTAATCCCCTTAACTAAAATTTTAATCCTTCTTCAACAAAATCCTCTTTTTTTAAATAAACATATCACAACTCTAAATTAACTCTTAAAGAAAACTCTAAATTATCGAAATATTCTAAGAAATTATCATTAAAATTAATTTATTAATAAAAATGAAATTGAAATCGAAATTTTTTTTTTATAATTCCTGACCTTTATAATTTGTGTATATATAAAGCATTGTCTAATTCCAAAAAAAAAAAATGAAATCGAATCAAAAACTTCTAATTAGTTAAACGCGAACGAACATTTTTGACAAATCAGTTTTATATATATATATACATCTATATATACACAACTCATTATTTATTTGGATATATCCAATTCCATTATGAATTTATAAAAAATAGTGTTTGTTTTATTATTTTTATTTTGGTTTTCCTCGTATTTTCGATTAACCTCACCCTCATTTGTTAAAAAATCTAATTGAGGAAGACCTCACTTTAATATTAAAGAGTAAAATATCCACTATATATGTATGTAGGCTATCAAAATTAATATTAAATTAAAAAAACAAAACAAAAATTTAATAATCATTTAAAATTTAGAAACTTTAAGAAATCACGCGAATAACCTACGCTTTAAAATTTTCAATTTTTACAAATTAGCGTGAAATTTCATTCACGTTTTTTATTTCTGCTTTTGCTCCTAAGCATAGGTGTATATAAGTGCATTATGTGAGCGATTTGCTGATGAATGAATTAAATTTTTAAATATAATTCTTTATAAATTTAGGCAAACATTTTTAGAGTTCTAAAATAAAAATAAAAATCACAAATAATTTCACGTTTATCATCCGTTATCGAAATTAAGTTAAAAATTATTTTTTCTTATACAATAAAAACTTCACGTATTTAAAGTTTTCTTTTATAAAAGTCTACGTTTTATAACTTTATTTATGGTATTCCGTATAACTAAACATAAAAGCCTTTCAAAAAATTCTTCTTAAAAAACTCCAAGGTCATTTCTATACATAGAGAGTCTTCCACTTTTTTTGCATTTCTTAAAACTCAGATAGCAAGAAAAAATAACAAGATATTTGATGGTCACAATTTTCAAACTTAAGAATATCATCGTACCCGCGCGATGATTGATTGATGTGTGATTTGGGTGTTGGCTCTTTTTTTGAAATTTCGTTGCATTTTTTGTTTTATGAAAGAATCCTGGATTTTTTAACCTAAATATTCTTTTTGTTTTTATTTTATATATATTATTTCAAATTAATAATTATTATTTATTTTGAATTTCAATTTTTATTTTTCTTTTTCATTATTATTCGTTTTCATCTATACAATGCTCCTCTGTTTCTCTGATGTTGGTGTATATTAACGGGTATAGACCAAAAAGAAGATGATGATGGTAATATACAATTTGGTTCTGGTTTAACTAAGAAACAACGTAAAGCTCGTACAGCATTTACTGATCATCAATTACAATCGCTAGAGAAATCATTTGAAAGACAAAAATATTTAAGTGTTCAAGATCGTTTAGAGCTAGCAAATCAATTGAATTTAAGTGATACACAAGTGAAAACATGGTATCAAAATCGAAGGTAAGTTTTTTGTAAATTATTTTTTTTTTCCTTTTGGAAAAGAAATTATGAGAATAAACCATAAATAAGTTTTTATTATTTTGTACGTAACTGCTTATTTCAACCCTCTTATTATAATTTGAGTTGTTTTTAAAAATCAAATATAGAGAGAGAGAAAAAAAAATGAACAAAAATTTCTTTTAAACTGTTATTTGAGTAAAACAATTTTAATTAGGAAAATTATATGTTAAATTAAAAGTCCCGAAAAAATTACATGAAAAATTCCAACTTTTCATTTTCTTAATTTAAACTTCTTAAATAATTACTAACTGTTTTGTATAATTATAACCGAATTTCTACAATTCTTATTTACAGAAATGTTTTATTGCATTTTGAATTGTAAAAAATTATCAAAAATATAAAAACCAGATTTAAAATAAAATTAAATTTAATTTTCTTTAATTTACCACATATAACAAATAAATAAATTTAATTTCGATTTAAATCCTTATTTGCCGTTTTCAAAATTTTATTTTACAAAATTTGGAATAGACTTAGTTCAAAGGATTTTGAGTTTGTCTTACATGTTGGTTGAAAATATTCATATTTCAATTAATATTCATAGACTTGGAACTAGTATATAACTCCAATTTGAATATTTTACTCTATGATTTGAGTAGAAATTAAAATATTAAGAACTTACATAAATATATTAAAGTTATATTTGTATTTGTCAATAATATTTTTCTTTGAAAAATATACAAAATAACAGTGGCAAATTAAAAAAATTATTAAAAACGTATTTTCATTGTGTATCCGCCCGGTATATATCATTTAATGCAAAAATTACAAATGGCGTCAAATTTAAAAATTCAATTAAAAATAATTTAAGCACTCTGCAAATTGACATTGGCACTCATTATTCTGACAGACTTCATTTGGGTCAAATTTTTAATTTGTGACAATTACCCTAACGGTATTTATTTAAACTTTTATTTATACAATTTGTCGATGAAACTCACATGAAAACAAAAAAAAAACCAAATTACTGCACAAATAAAAAAATATCATTTCAATTATGATTAAAATACCTGTAAGCTGCTTTAAGAAACCATAACAAAGGAAGAAAAAGAAACTCAACTGAAGAAACTTTAAAAGTTTTGCTATCATTTGCATTTACCTTTTCTAAAAACGAATCTTACGCAGCTAAAAAAAAATTTTTTTTTATCTGTTTGATTCGCATTTATTCAAAATATCATCACGGCTACTGAATTTCACATGAATCTTTTTTTTTTATTTACGAATTCGTTTTTAATTTAGTTGCTATTACATTTGTTGTATAACCTTTCATATAGTGTGTTTCCAAGAGTAAGTTCGAAGAGTTCATCAGTTTTTTTATTAAATTAAACTTCTTATTAGGTACGAGTACGAGTATATTTAGAAAATTTAGTTGTGATGCAGCAGGAAAACACTTAAAAACTGTATATAGTTTTAAATATATTGATTTGTTCATTGTTGATAATATGGTGTTCCACATAAGGAATAAGTACCGTTGTTCAAAACACTAACTTGTAAAATGTATATTTTATATTTTTAACTACACTGCTCTCTTTAAAAGACCATTTGAAAGGTGTAGTGAAGCACGTTCATTCCAGTAACTGTGCGCAATATAAAATTTTGCTCTTAAAAAACATAAGTAATATAGCAATGACACACTAAAAATGTTATTTCTATGCCAAACTCATTAAATTACGACAAATACTAAAACCAAGCGGAAAGTAAAATTTTGAACACCATACAATATGTACTTAAGTATTTTTTCTGAGTGTACGCAAACTAAGTATGTATAACTAAAATTATTGATTAAGCTACCAGAAATACACAAAAATTAACATCTACATATTTATATATTAATGTATGTGTGTTTGTATTGAAAGATATTGATTACGAACGCGATATGGATATTTTAATATTTTGGAAAAAAAAGAATTAAAAATAAATACAAAAAACAAAAATTATAATAATGCAGTACGAATGGATATACAATTGAAAATTGTACAATTGTAGAAATGCAATAAAAGAAACTCAAATCATGTTGTATAAAAAAAAAAGAAGCAGTTCAAATTTACATTGCCTTGTACATAAAATATTCACTTGTAATTGTACGTATAGATTGATGCTTGTATAAAAGATGATCGCAGAGAATTGACATAAATTTTTCTTTTTTGATTCGTATTATTTCTCGTATATTTTTGCTCCTTTCGCTTCCTTTTATTATTTTTGTTGATTTGCCTTTCAACATTCTATATAGCCTCAAGATTTTAGGTTTCTATCTTTGATTTGAAAAAATCAAAAATAAAAAAAAATGCGTGATGCAAAGTCATTACATAATAAAGAGTGCAGGGTACAGAAAGAAGAGCCTAAAGTAAAACAAATCAGTAAAGTGAAAAGAAACAAATACAAAATTTTATTCCGATAAAAAGTTAAAAATTTTATAAAAAGATTTCCTTTTCGGAAACAAAACAACTTAACATATAGGTTAAAATATTTAAGAAAAGAACTAAAAAAAAATGAAACAGGATTTTTATTGTTATAATATATATATATATATATATATATATATATATATATATATATATATATATATATATATGTTATATATGACTTTAATATTTTAATAGAGCGAAACGGAGACCTCGATGAACAAACAATAATTGTAAAACGATTTTCATACATACACACATACACATATTGTTACATAATTACATACAAAATGCTTATTATTTGGCGTTTGTTTGACGTTTTCATTTTTGTTTTTTAAACTGTAACTGGATTGAATCAGAATCAGACATAATTATGTTGATTTAAGTGATCTCCTCTTGTCAATTTTTCTTATTTTTCTTGTTTTTCTTCTTTTATACTCATAAATCGTTTTATGATCTTGATTTTTTTTTAATTTTTCTTTTCTAAAATATTTTGAATATTATTTTTATATATTTTTATATGGATTTAAATGATATATTAAAGAAAATCTGAAAATATTATTTATAAAGATTTACATACTTATATAAGTTTGTGTAAATATGAAAACGCGTATACAATTTGATTATGAAAACAGAAACGGTATACCAGTTATTATTTAAAAATTTTTTTTTTCCAAAAAAAATATATGTAAAATTTTATAACTGTGAGTAAAAGAAGAAAATATATAAAAACTTGTAATTATTTTCGGTTCACTTAATTTTTTATTAATTGATCTTGCCTGCTATAGGATAATATGTAGAGAATAGATCTTTTACTACAATTACTATTAATTATATTTTAGCTTTTTTACACTAGTCTTGATATTGAAAGCTTTGTACATTACTTTTCTGGAAAAGGAAATAATAAATTTTTTTTTTGGAAATTCGACTTTAAGAAATTGGACCTCTACGATCTTTTATGCTTCAGTTATATTCTCTCTAGAATTGCTATAAAGCTTCAATTACATGTTATGGATTTTGTTTTCTTAAAATTTCAGAATTATGCATTGTCCGTTAAGATTTTAACATTCGTAGAGAAAATTTAAATATGAGTTGAGAAATTTCGTAAATTACAAAATGAAAATTCTGAAATTAATTTCCTACCTTTAGCCATTTATCCTATTTATACATTTATCCTATCATATTACAATACCAACCTATAGGTACTGTAATATTTGATAATCTATAATATTAACATAGTAAATCCAAAATTTAAATCAGAATTTAGTCATAAAATTCATTTAATCGCAACCTTGCACAAAATAATAATCATATGTAAAGTTACAAGCTTATACACTGTGTAGATGTATAGACTATGGTTCAAAATAATTATTTTGCATGCTGATTACAAAATATTTAATCAATATTTACAAAATTATATAGTTATTACATTAAAGTTTAAGCTACCAATATAAGAAAAAAATTTTAAATAGAGGTCATTGTCATATTATATTCTTGTATAGGTGTAATTTATTAAGCACCTATATAATTTTTAAATTATTTAAGTGATAGATTTATGTTTATAATTGTACCTAGATATACTCGTATTTGCAGAACAAAATATTTTCTTATTAACAAGTCCAAGTAAATTTACGATAAAACATTAATAACTCAATCAAAGTCTGAACTAATATAGAAAAAAAATATTAACAACCACACACTAAATACAATTTCCAATTATAAATTAAAAGTTTTAAAAACCATTAAAAATTTTTAACATGTTGTTATTTTTTATTTTTTAATATTAAAAATTTATACTAGAAAATTTTTATAATGGCGCGCGGAAATATAAAAATTTTTTAATTTTTTTTTTTAATTTTTTTAAAGTTCAACACAAATTATTTTTTGTATTTGCTATTTAATATTTTCACATTGTTCATAGTTAAAGGTTTTTATGAAAAGGAGAACGAAACTTACAAATTTACAATTTATTTTCTTTAATACTTTTCATTCAAAATCTTTAAGTTCAAGTTGATTTTCACTTCAAACAGTATGATCAACGCTAAAGTATTCAAATTATCGAATTCGAATTAAGTAATAAAGTTTTTACCTTTACTATAAATTAACTCAATTTTTGATTCTCTTCAAATTAGTACGGAAATTAGTTTAATGCAAGTGCAAGACAAAAATAGAAAATCCAGTAAAAAATTTTTAATAAGTTAAGCACAAAACTCAGTTTTTTATGACAAAAATATAACATGTTTGATACAACATGTTTGATACAACATGCCTGATACAACATGTTTGATACAACATGCACGTTGTATGTTGGACTCATAAAATGAAATATGAACTTAATCCCTTAGAAAATATAAATTTAAAATCAGTCTATAAATCTCGCCCATTTTCATTTTTTAAAAATTTTTAAATTCTTATTCAATTCCTCCTTAATTTTTAGCTTCCAATGTTTGATTCCGGGTTCTTTCTTAACTCAATTGTTAAATTATATTACTCCCGCTAATATATTGTAAACTTTGACTGAATTCTATAATAGTTTTCCTATTAGCTTTCATAAAACAAATCTGCACCTATATGTATAAATTATAAATAAATTTTTTTTCCTACGAGAATTTCGGTCATTCAGATTTTGATTTCATTTCATTTTCGTATAAATTTTTTTTATTTCATTTTCAGTTTTTTATTTTTTAAATTGTCATTGCTTGATGAAGGCTAATTATATGGCGGAATATTATATTGTATATTTCCTTTTAGTTTCTCTCTTATTTTGTTGTTCCTAGCATTTAAAAAAAAAAAAAAGAATCCAAAAAATTAGCGTTGTTCTTTAAAAAATTTTGTAAAGGAAGTTGTTATATTTATAGATTGGTAGTCCTAATATGCCGTCAGTATTTTGATTTCTTGATAAATGATCAAATATAAATTTGAACTTTTAAATTTGATTCCATCTCTTATAATGTTATATAATAAAAATATGTTTGCATATATAACATGTTAAATTTCTACTAACTATACACAGTTTTGAAGCATAAGAATACGAATCAATTATGAAATGATAATGAAAATATTTTCATGTATTTAACTTGTATGTATAAAATTTTTAATTTTAAGTACATCTTTACGAAAGAAGTTATAATGATAACTTCGATGAATTTAAATTTTCATTTTTAAAAAAATTAACATACCTTTAGGGGATTTTATTTTTTTTAAATTGTTTTATAAAATAATTTGTTCAAATCTATAAAAGGCATACGTTTTTATTTGAAAATTTAATTTGATAATTATGGGGGCAAGACATTCTTTTTAAAGTGTTTTTAAATTCAACTCAGTATTTTTTTTTTATTTCAATTTTCTTAATGCTTTTTTAATAAAATTTTAAAAACTTTCAATTAAAATTTATATTTACCTTATTATTTCAGAACAAAATGGAAACGTCAAACTGCTGTTGGTTTAGAATTATTAACAGAAGCAAGTAATTATGCAGCTTTTCAACGATTATATGGTAATCCACCATATATTGGTGGTTGGCCATATCCAACACCATCAGCAGCCGGTGTACCATCACCAGTTGATTTATATTATAGACAGATGGCAGCAGCAGCAGCATTTCAAACACCATTACCATATGGATTATATTCAGCTGCAGCAGCAGCAACAGCACCAAAAGAATATCATCGATCACCAGGATCATTGAGTAGTGAAATAAGTGCAAATACAGCAACAACATTATCAGGTAGTGGTACACCTGGTACATTTTTACCATTGCCAACAACAAATCCTTTAACATCATTAAGTAATTTTTATTCAAGTCATCCATCAATAAATTCTCCTGGTTCAGTAATATCAGCATCTAGTGGTAGTCTTGTTGGTGGTACATCAAATCGTAATCCAAATGAATTAAATAATAATGGTCCATCTAGTTTATATAATAATAGCAGTTTAACAGTAAACAGGCAACAACAACAACAAACACATTCACAAACAACAAGCTATCCAATTGGAAGATCGCCAAATTTAAATCCAGCTAGCAGTAGCCCACCTATCAGTAAATCGGATACCTGTGAAACATCAAGCGAAAGTGATGATGAAACAATTAATGTTTAAAAGCATTCTTTAAATTGATAATTTAAAAATACAAAAAAAAATGGATAAATTAAATTAATAAAATAGTTTCTAAGTTAATTAAACAAAAGAAATAAGATTGAATAATTGTAATAATTTCAAAAATAAGATAAATAAGAAGTGTATGTAAGCTATTATTTAAATATATACATATTATATATATATATTCATTTATTAAATGTTTACGTTTTTATTAACAAAAAATATTTTAATAAAACTCTTAACTGTGCTTTAATTTAATTATAAAATAATTTTTTATATATTAAAAAAAGGAAAGAAAAAATCATTATTATTTTTTTTATTATAATTTTTAAAGAGAATGAATTTTTATTTTAAATTTAATTATGTTTTTATTTTATTTTTTAAATGTTAGTTTAATTTATAATTTAGTTAATGTATGAAAAGCAAAACAAAAAAAAATAAATTAAAAAATAAATAGTAAAAGTAAAAATAAGATTAGATAAAAAATTATTAAGAAAAATAAAAATGGCATTTAAAACAAAAAAAAATTCTTTTCTTTTTCCATTAGGAGCTTTACAACAGCATTAGAACAGCCGTCCTTAATGGTGCAAATAAAAGACCTGTCGATAAGGTTTAAACTATTTGTGATTTGCTAAAATTCTTTTATTGTTACCTTTTCAAAATTACTATCACATTGAAATTACTTTTAAAATTACTAGCTCTTTAATATAAAAAAAAAATGAAATGTGCACAACAATAGGGTTTTCTTGGAAAATTCGCATTAAAGATATATAGTTCCAAAGGTAATTTTCCAGTTTTCAAGTAAAATGAGGTAGGCGAATGAGCTGTCAAGTCTGTCGAATGAAAATTTTGTGTGACAAGCATAACGATTGAAACCAAAACCAAAATAATACATAATATGTTTTTTTTATTTGATATCATAGCATTTATAGTGATACAATAGAAAAATCTAAACTATCTGTAAAGTAAGTAATATAACATTCTGCAATTATGAAGTTCTGCAAATTATTGTAAAAAATATTGATTGCTCAATTTTAATTTAAGCGTGATTTAATTCGAGCATTTAATTAAAATAATGGAGAACAACCCCGACATTGCTAAATAAAGAGGAAAATTCAATTGTTTTTGCAAAAAAACAAAAACAATGTACATATGTGCGGCATTAACCTTATTATTTTCAGTAGGTTTTTTGATGTCTTACGGTAACAACATTTTGGATCTAGCGAATGAAAGCATTCGCCGATCATAATTTAAAATGTCATTCGATTCGCCCAGTTCATTCAACTCGCCAAGCCATTCGTTTCGCCGAACATAATAAGGGTACTAATAAAATCTTTTTCATTTCTCTAATATTTAAGGCGTTCTTTTTAAGGCCTTATTTACGGTCTTGTTTTTTAAAAACCAGTGTGCAAAATAACACTCACTTTCAATTTCTTGTTTTTTTAATTAATGCTATATGTTATTTTTCTAATACAGGACTACTCTCTGTAAATATCAGTAAAAATTTTTGAAATATTAGCTAAACTTTTAATTTTCCAAATCATTGTTAAATTTTTGGAGTCGGAATGGAAACAAAATTTTTTTTGTATATTTTCAATTGAAAATTTTATTGGGAAGATATAGGATAACAATGGTATTCTCTTTTTATATGGTCGGTGAGGGAAAAGCTGAAGTGTAGAACGAACTAGTCATATGTATGTATTATTTGTCACAATTACACTAAAATATATACTTGAATGTATAGATATTTATGAGCGTAATTTACTATTAATGGTGGTTATATATTATGTGACAAGCATAAATTTACAAATTGTGTAATTTAAATTTCCCCTCTACTGACAAATTACAATAACAATGATCATACAGTGAGAATGGCATTGTGATAAGAATGAAACATTGTTCAAAAATTTAAAATTTATATAAAAATTGAAAAAAAGGATTCAATGTCCTCCTCAATATGCTTTCATTAAATTTGTGGAGATGCTCATTTAAATTTATTATGCTTTCTTGAGCTCTAACAAAACTTCTATCTAAACTAGAGTGGTTACATAATTTTTGACAAAAAATTTTTGTTTTAGAAATGGCAAAAATGCAAGTAGCTTCTAGATCACATTGTATTATAACCCATGTATGCATAGCATTTTTCAAAAATATTTGTCTCTAAAAAGTACTTCATGGAAAAGGATAAACTCAAAACAAAAATTCAGAAGCATAAACAACTTTCTCTTGTATTTGTTTATGAACCAATAATTTCAATTGTATTTATTTTATCAAATCATTTTGTAGTATGCAATCAGTATACCCACAATACCTGAGCATAAAATAAAATTACAAAAAAATTCTCATTAATCGAAAATAGAATATTGAAAAGACAATAACCTACATATAAGTGACCAGCATACAGATTTGAAAAAATTTCTGTTATACTTTTTCATTGTTGTTAATCCGAGGTTGAAACAATTTCTATTATATTGTTTTCGTAAACAAATTCTTATTAAATATATCGGTCAGAGTATAAAAGTATAAATACAACAATTCAATTACTAAGAAAAATCATTTCTCTAGTAAACAAAAATTTTACTCACCCACGTTTCTCAAACTGTTTCTAAATAATAAAAAGTAAATGCAACAATTTTATTCCATGTCATAGATTTCAAATTTAACTCAAATTTTAATTTCACTAGTTACGAAACGATACAAAAATTTTATTATGCTGTTCAAAAATAAATTACACAATATTCTTTTAAAATGAGTGAATGATCAGTTGTGTATTGCACAGCTGATCATTGATATCTGGGAACCATCAGTTTTTTTATTTGAGTGTCGAAATTTCCGGACGACTTTCGAATTAAGTTGATTAGATTAAATAAGGTAATTAGAACAATATTAATTTCCATTTTAGGATTTTTGCTACAAAAGAGTAAAAATCCTTGCAAATTTTACTTAATATTTAGGGGGTTTCACAGAAAATTTAATAAGAATATTTTAAGTTAATTACGGTAAAATCAAGGATTATTATTGACTACCGGCAATTTAACTGGAAAAATTAGTAGAATATTACAAATATCAAGCGTAAAATTACTCAACATGAGTGTTAAATTTACTTTGCAGAGTTGAATATCTTTAATGAGTGAAATCATACTTATAAAGCGCTTTTTCAAGGGATTCCGACTAGGGCAAAAAATAATTTTTGCACAATTTTATAATAAAGTGATTGCTGTACGATACCACTTTTCATTCTCACCGAGATTTCTTACTATTTAGAGTTTGTTTACTCACCGAGTTCTTTTTTAACAGAAATTTCACATTATTGGATTGAATTTCTCTCTGTACTGAAAGCTTGAGAACTCCTTTATAAATCTTTATAATGAAGACAACATTGTTAATATTTAAAAATCCTTATTGTTACAAACATAAAAACAAGAAAACGAAACCTAGTGATTAAAATGTAAGTGTAATAAAAAATAATATGAAATTTTAAAAGATTATTTCGAGTGTAAATGTGGTAAAAGTATCTGATCTACCGATTAAAACCAGCTTTCGTATCTTTTGATATACATAATAGAGCAAAAGAAGAGAGATAAAAAAACAAACACATATTTTTTATTTTAAATGCGGAAAATCGCCCCCTTTTAACATTTTAGCACCATGCTATATTTAATATTTAAATGGTATTGAAAAACACAATATACACATACAACCATGTTTCTATATCTGTATGCTTATACCTTATACAATGAATTCATATATCTCAAATAATTTTGAATCTGATACAACTACTTAATTTATGATAAAATAATAATGATGTCCCTGTGGAAGGATTAAAAATATATAAATCGTTTATCATTAAATTTTGATCAAAACCATATGGGCTTTTGAATTTCTTAATTTAAACAGGAAAAAAACTATTGTTGTTGTTGTTCATTTGTTTCCTTATAGTGCATATCCTTAATAAATTTGCCATATTTGAATCAGATTTCAATTCGTGTGTAAAATTTTGATTAGTTATCAGAAAAGAAAAAAATGGTAAGGATTTATTATTTTTGTATGTAATGTTGTTATATATGTGTATGTGTTTAATATTTGAATTATTAATAATTTTATACCAGTTTGGTTTTTTAATATTAAAATCAAATGGATATGATCGCATAATTATGATAAAATATAATTGAGAACGTTTTGTGCATGGAATAAAGTTTTTTAAGTTTTTTTTTTTTACTAAAATTGTAATTTAATATATGAGCTATAGAGATTATTTTGAGAAACAAATATCTTTTTAAAAAATTTTTAAAAAAATAAGGCAAAATATGTAATTTACTTAGAGAAATAAGAGCAAAATTATAATTATTTTTGTCACACAGTTTTATATGTTCTACATCATTTCATATTTGTGATGAATCGTTGACTAGTTGCGGCATTTGAATTTACCATATATAAAGCCAATCGCTTAATTTCGACCTTTTGAAGCGGGCACGAAAGCTACTCAATCGATGATATTTTAAAATATTTAGGCACAAACAAAGTATTAACGGTTATAGGGTTCTGAAATTTTATAAAGCAAATACCAAATGAATGGTTGCGAATCAATTTACAGAGTAAAAACTATTATATCCACGGCCGCTTTTCAAAAACCTCTTGACTTGTATGTGGTTTAGTTAATTTATTTACCGATTACACGATTTCAATAATGACAGTAATCGCAAGCAAATGTCCGATTTGGTACTATAAAATTGGTGCTTTTAAGAAGATAAGACATCGGTACAGAAGAAGCAGCATTCAAGCGATAATACAAATAATGATGATATGAAAGTTGTAAGGTAGAAAAAAGCATATAAACTTAAAAATACCTGTTATATTTGGAGTGTACGTAAGTGTGATTTAATTATGAAAATAACAAAGCGGAAGCTAAATATGCAAATAATCCGAAAGAATCCGTGTATACAAGAAGAAATATCCTAGTCAAAATTCAAAACTATATGTCAAATAAAAATATTGGAGAAAATTAAGACTTTAATTATAAAAATTTGTTCTCCATATTCGATATCATTTAAAAAGGAGAAAGAGTTGCAAATCATGACTTTAATACAAGACAAAAATAATTTCAGTACATGGATTTTCAGTATACATACTATAAAATTATTTTCAAAATATTGCACAATTTGAAAAATCAATCAACAAGCTAGTCCCACAACAACATTGTTAAATTTTAACTTTGCCTCCTGTTATTATTCAAAGTCTTGAATAATAACTTTTTTCTATTTTAATGAGTTATAAGTGAAATGTTACTACAATCTTGGACTATGTTAATTATATTTGGAAATTCTTTGTATATTGAGTGTTGCCATTTCTGATTTTATTTAAAAATTTTTAATATACACATAAGTGATATTTATAATGCAAGTAGCTATATGAAGACAACCATCAGCTTGGTGTGAGTTTTTCATAATAAACTACTGTTTATAATATTATTCCTACATAAAAATGATCTTTCGCAATACTGTTAATAATAATTGTAAAAAAACTGAAAAAAAGAAAAACAGTTTCTAATGTACTTTATAGCTCATTACCTATTCATAATGGGCAATTAAATTTAGAGCAATAAAAGTAAAAGATATTCATAACAACAACAAAAAAAGGAAAAGAAAAATTAAAGCATCACCATTGGCGATTTATGTCTATAACTTCTCTATATACAATATTCTACACTTATAAATCTAATCTATATAAATTATTACAGAGGGAAGGATGTATCGTCCCAATACATTAAAATATTCAAGACGGTGGTAATAAGAAACCATTAAGTTTGTGTTTTCTTTGTAACACCAGAATTGAATGTGGTTTTTTTTTTTGTTTTAACCCATCATACATTCTATAAAATAATATCAAATCGCGTAAAGAATAATTATCCATTTAATAGCTCACCCAGGTAGATATTAAAATAAAAAATAATACAAAAATAGCAATTCAAGAGCCTTTTTTTATACAAGTAACTCATATAAACCTATCGCTTTTCAGTGCAAATTATCCATTAGTTTTCGTAGAACAACTCATCATCATCATTTATAAACAAAAAAAAAATTTTATAAATTATTTTTTAAGAGAAGTTGGTTAGTATGTACATTTTAGCATGAGTTGTAATTATTTATCGACTTGTTCACAATATTATTATTTTTTATATGTGCGGTCGGCCAGTTTGACAATTAATCAACACTTATACAAGGTGCTTGTTACAACTTCTTTTTTGGTATCATTTATAAAATTTTTTCTCTTTTATTTTTCATTTTAACAAAATTGAATTTAACCTCAAATTAAAAATAAATTAGCAAAAATATTACATACACATATATGTATAACACTATGTCCATGTGTGTGGTTGCGTATTCTCACTTTTACATCTTAAAAAAGTATTAAATTTGGAGTTAAGGCTTTAAATGGCAAAAAATGTACACCATCTATGGTAGATTTTTTAAAACATAAATTTTTTTTAAACTCTTAAATTGTAAGATTTTTCTCAGTTTTTGTTTTTTGACAAATGCGAACATTAACTGTTATAATCACCTTTATTTTTATTGCTGTTATTGTTATACTTTTGATAGTTTATTTGATTTTCGTTTTCATTATAGCTATATATATATATATATATAAATATATTCATGTAAATGTATTTACAATGTCGGTGGTATTTAACCTTATGATGTGTAAACCGTCATCAAATTATCTTCTTTGAAGCCTAAGGGTATATCTTTGAATAATACATGAGTTTTTCACTTGGTAATCCTATACAAAGTTTATGAATTATGAACAAAAGTCCTTCTATACATATTATATATTAAAAAAAATCATATAGAGTAATTTGGACGAACTCATATAAATTCAACTTGGCAACAATAAATATTTTTCAATTGAATTGAAAAAATTTTATAAAAAGACAATTTAATTTGGCGATTTGAAATCAATGTAGTTCAAATTTTGATGTATGTATATATAAATATATACAAAAATAATTACTACCAATTTCTTGGTTTCACATGATGCTTGAGTAGTAAAACATTGTAGTCTCTTCTTCAATGAGTTACAAATTTTAAATGAAGCATAAAATCTCATAAATAAATTTTATAATGTAAAATAATTAATAGACGTCAACTTGAACTGCAAGAAATATCGAGCTTGTCTAACATTGCTGTTAGTAGCCATACAAAATTGTTGATTAATTCAAAAAAATTTTAAGCCCAAAATGATTATGTTATAACAGCAGATTATTTTTCGGATCAATATTCTAATAGAAAACTTGATTCTAGGTGAAATAAGCATACTAATTTTATTATTTGTGAAAATACGAATTCGACCAATCAATTTACAGATTTTTTTTTTCGTAAACCGGGTGTTACCTTAGTTTCTACAAAATAGTAGAGATAGTATGTTATACACCTCTAAATCAAGGAAGGTGAATGTTAAAAATGTCTTTTCATTCCATAATCTTAGGGTCTAATTCTTAATTCCCTAACAGGTTTTTGCAATTTTCTAAAGGTTTGTTTACCTTTTCCCTTTACATAAAAGTACTTGCTTCATTTACTCGTTTTTGGTTTGGTAAATTAACTTTTTTAACCAACTAAAAATTATAAGTTTAGGAAAAGCACTAGTTTATCTAGCTTCCTAAATATAAATAATCATTGTCCTAACTAAATTAATACATATATCAGGAGGTGAGTAAATAGACAACATTAAAATTCTTTAAAGATTTCTTGTTTACATTTACTTCGTAATTCGATAATTTACGAATAGTTTATTTCACATTTACTATAATTCGATTGCGAATTTTCGAAGCACACAAAAAAAAAATTACAATTTTTCATATGAACTTGACCGACTGGTATACAATGAAATTTTTCCTAAAAAATTGAAAAGCAAATAAGCAAAACTATAAAAACGATCAAATTCGAGATAAAATTCCCTCTTTAATATTTCGACAGATCGTTTTATATTTTCTCTCTCCGCTCTTTGTAATTCATTTTCAAATGAATTTAAGCGTATGTTCTCTTTCAGAATCTTTTTATTAAACTTATATAGAATTAATTTTTGAATGATTTATTTTTGGTAATCAATCAAAAAACAAAAAATTCATTTTTAAGGAGTGCAAATGAAAGAATAACATTGAAATTGGATTTTATATTCATAATCACACTATCACATATCATATACATATTATGTAGTAGCTACTGTCATTTAAATGCCTATGTACATATACAATCATAGCATGTTTGCATGTTTGTATTTAAAGCATTTCATATATAATAATTATTAATTTTCTCAATGAATCTTTTGATTGTCGGTAAAAATTTCGTAGGGTATATGATTGTAGTCCCTATTGTATTCATACAAAATTCTTCATTAATATAATTTCGGTCCTTTTAAAATTCATATTTTGCAAAAGAAAGTTGTAATATAAGCGGGAATATCACATTAGCACCACAATAAATTAAATAAGAAATTTAGAATTACCTGGCCTTAAATTTTTTTTGATTTATTTCAAGTGAAATAACCAAGAAACTTGCTTATATTCAAGAGTTCTAATAACTAAAATTATTTAAGCGGGCGCTATTCAAGTTCTATTGACCCAAAAAGACAAGCTACAAGGGTCAAAAGCAAATTAATATTTAAAAATTATTCTTAAAATTGAATTATTCAGAAAGTTCCTTAATATTCCCTAATATTTAAGTTTTGTAATTAGTAATCATTCAATCATAGTCTTATAATAAGCTCTTGCGTTATTTAATATTATTATTGCTTAGCAATTATGAATGTTGCGAGTCAAAATGATTGTTATCATGTTGTTGTTGCTGTGATATTCTGATTTATATGTCTCTAATATTCGGAAAATAAAATATTTATTTTTAAAAGCTCTAAATTATGAAAATTTTACAAACAATTTCAAATTTATAAATTAAACAGCATGTGCTCGTAGACCAGATAAAACTTATTATTTTTACAGCACCTTGATAAAATTTTACCCTTAAAATTTAAAAAGAAAATAAACTAGTTTCGTAACAAAATGTAAAACAACATTTATGTATCATCACTTCTTGCGTAAGTAGCTTAGGCATAGGATGAGTACTGTATGAATTACGAACACTTTAAATTATACACATGAAATAACATTTATGTGGATTGGATACCCATGAGATATGATTTTGTATACATAGTGAAAAAAGTTCATCTTTAAAGAATAAAAGATCAAATTGTATTGTTTAATTTATTCGATTTATTTCAAAATCTATATATACAGAATCGAAAGTAAGTTGGAAGAGAAATCATATTTGAAGGTGTACACACACACACATAATATATGTAATTTATTATTAATGATATTTTTTGAAATGTTATCTTGAAAGATTAGTAACATATTTCGCTCCTGGATCAGAAGTGTTTCCATTTTTTTTTTGTTAACTATTTAGTGTATTATACGTACAGAAGAGGAAGTTATGGTATCAAGTAATAAATTATTGTTCATCAGTTAGAGGTCAAATAAGGGTTTAAATTTTTCATAGATAAATTTTAAAACTATACATGATGATAAAATATTGAGTAAGGTATATCGTTCAATATTTTCTCATATGTAGGTATATAAAGTTTAAAAGAAAATCAGAAGCAATTTTATATTTTATTTACTTCATATAATAAAGAGTTAGTTCGGCAATATAATTCGAATTTATTGGAGTTGAACAAAATGTGTTATACATATACTTATTGCAAACCAATTAAACGTGGAGTAAAAAATTGAAAATTTCAAAATTCGATCTTATTTTTTGTTTAATTGTCTTCAATAATTTGTTATCCCCTTCCCTCTTCTCAAACAGTTATAGCCAACTTAATGTCCTGAAAACACCATATTTTAACTAATTATGTCGGAATCACAGTCATATTTTAAATAAGGCAAACGCATAAATGGAGTAACTGACTCCCTCTATTCCCATATAGCATATTTTAAATTTGAATAAAATCTTTTTTAACCACCATCCCCTCACAAGTTATCCCCTCCCGAAATTTACAAAATTTGAAATTTATATTTTTGCGTCTTATATTTTTGAAACTTTTACAAATGTTATATTAGCTAGCCTATTATTTTTAATAAATTATGGAAAATATTACTCGCTTATATCTTATATCTTACTTGTATCGAATGACGATTTACATTTGAGTTTCCAATTATATCTAAAATAAATTCTGCTCCTAGAAGCTACTCTAATACTCAAATATTTTTTAAATGAAAAATTTTCTTAAATTCATTAATCTTTTCTATTTAGGTTCTTGCTACCTACCGACCAAATTATTATAATATTTTAATCGATTTCGCTCAATTTATAATTGATACAATTTTATTCCACCGCTTCTCCACTATATTTTAAAAGCGATTATTAGAATTCTTTCATTTAGAAAAAAATAAAAATTATAAAATTTTTCAAATTTCAATATTATATGAATAACTATTGTCTAGTGTTGTTGCAATTCAAATGGAGCTCCTTTTTATTCTTAAAATATTAAGTGTTATACTACATTATTTATACGTATGTATGTTTGTTAAATGTGAATAAAATATAATAGATTTCATTAATCATTTAATTTTTTTTTTTCTTCCATCTTTAACTTGTTTTCAATAATTGTTGTCCAGCAGTAACTCTTTATATACATAGCTATATAGAATTCATTTAACACCTGGAAAAAATGAAGAGAAAAAAAAATTTTTTTTTTTTTTTTCATTTAAAATTGTTCGTTTTTAAAGAAAAGAAGATCATTATTGAGAGCACCTACTGAATTTTTACTGGAATATTTTCAGTCAGCAAAACGACACTTAAAGGTAATTAATAATAAACAGTCGTTCGTTACTCACTCTTGATGAATCCCATTATAAGATCTTTAGAATATGCGCTCATTCCGTTGTTTTGTTAATAATAAAATATGATAAATTTGAAAATTTTTCTTTAATAAATGAAAAGGTTCAAAGAAAGAAACTAATAAGGAAAAAGGGAAAAAAGAATAGAAGAAATTTTTAAAATTGGAAATTTTTTAAAATGCAATTATTAAGGTTAAATTTTTCAACTTCTTTTTTTCAATTTAAAGAACCATGCTACACTTTATGGTTTTAAGTAGAGTAAAACAATTTTCAATTTATAAAAAATAATTACTTTAGTCCAGTTATTCGTTTTTTTTTGTTTTTGAACAAGTTAACAATATTTTTACATATCACGTTCTGTAATTAATTAAAACTAATTAATGAACCTTTAGGGAAATGATGGATTTATACTAACTTATATGATATTTAAAAATATAAAAGCAAAGCTTAAAGAAATTAAGCACATGTTGTTGCTAGATTTTTTTTGTTAATACTCATTTGTTAATATTCAAACGATTTATTTAATTATTACTACTAGAAAAGCACCTTTGCATCAAAATATCACTTAAAGAAATAAAGAAACCTAAGACAAAACTTTAAATTTATTGGACTTATTCAAATTACAATGTTCAACCTGAATAACCATTACTTTTACTATAGTAAAATCGTATAACATAGTCGGTTATTTGGTCTATATCCTTACTTAAATTTAGATAAAAGATTATTCCTTTGTAATTTACTCTAAATAAGTAGCATTATTATACATTCAGCTTTTAGTATTCCAGGATTATTCTATATTTTCATGTGTATGTGTTAATAGTCTTTCAACAAAATATAAATTTCTATTTAATATTTGAATTAAACTATAGCTAATTCAATATTTTTTAAAGAAAAATAATATAATTTCTTCAGCCGACTTGAATTTTTGTGTAAGTGTGGTATATTATAAATTCACAACAAAAATTGCCTAATTACAGGCGTACTCGTAATATTTATTAAAATGATAGACAATAGCTGTTTAAACTAAATTTTATAAAAACATATTATATAAATTTTTTTAACATTAGATTCAGTTAGCATTATATTTCGTTGTATAACATAAAAGGCCCCTAGACTTGGTATATTATCATAGACAAATAACACTCTAAATGTATGAAACTTATTTTTAGACGTATAAGACTAAACACAGCCACATTGCAACAATAGCTTATAAAATGTTAGTTTTCACTTCCGCATAACAAAATTACCATACAAATTACCACAGTCCCATTCATAAACTATTTTCAAATGATCTGGAATAGTTTTGAGCCTTTCAATTTTGTAAAAAGGCTTTTTCGATTCTTTTGAAAACGCCAACTTTCTTTTAACAACTTTTCGATGATTTTCTTTTAATGCTATAAGTAAAATTTAAATAAAAATATACGCGTATTAAAATCAATATTGAAAATTAAAAACATTTTATGGATTATAATTCCTATATTATAGAAAAAAAGGCAATTACACGCACAAAATGTTCTATGTTATCTCTATGTATATTTTAATTTGTTAAATTAATTTTAAATAGAATTACACTGAATAAGTTAATTACATACAAAATACCAAAGCCACACAAAAAAAAATCAATTACGCAATTATCCTCAATCTACCATAAAACTAGTATATTTATTTTATATTCTAAATTTTTGTATAGCTTTCATTTCGATTCTAATATATAGCATAATCTGTAAGATTTATTTTAAATAGATCATTTCCTTGTCTTCAAGTTTTTCATATTCGTAGTGTACAACTTAAATATGTATTTGTGTATATTGGAGTTATATATAGCCGCCACCTAATTAGACTATTTAAGTCTTCTTTGAAATGAATAATTTTATATTCTCATGCTTCTTTATGCAAAAAAAATAATAGTGAGAGTGTCAGAAAAAGAAATTGTCAGTGTGTCAGGAATCAAATTTGACAGCTCATAATCAATATGATTTACTAAATATTTATAACAGCTTTTAGCTTTCGATTTGGTTCTAACACTTATTCAATGTATACTTCTAATGAAGGGGAATAAATAAAAAAAATAAGTAAAACGTTTCTGGCGGTATAAACCGGCCGAATTATCACCTGCACTTTGAAAATCTGGGTTTAAAAATTTGTTTTCGAAATATCTAAAATTAGCTTTCATTTTTGAATATTAAGTATTCGAACCTGTAAACCACTCCATACAAACTGCATGGATATATATCTGACCTATAATTGGACACATAACTGCCAAGTTACATGAATCTATTTTTATTATTTTTCCGAGCATATAGAATTAGCATAGAGTTGTATGAAGGACGCACAGAATTTTACACTGAGCAAGAATATATATATATGTCCATACCGCAAATGACTCCTTCAAGTGGTTACAAACGCCATACCAAAGTAAATATATCCTTCACGAAGGTGCAGGGTAACAAGATTTTTTCAAGAGAGCATAGAAAATACTGACAAGATTTTTCCTAAAGAGAGCATAGAAAAAATTTTCTTCCGCAGAGAGTGTTTTTTGCCGTCATTTTCCTAATTAAAGCTTTTATTTAAGTCAAAAGTAAAATTTGAATTTATTATTGGAAGTCAATAAGTCGATAATATTGTCAATTGCAATAAATGTTGTTCACCCATAAATCTAGTTAAGCTTACGTGCATTTAAGAAATTGTAGTTTATTTACACATTATGAAATTTATATTAGCTGTATGCAAAGAGACAGGAGATGATATAATATTATTGTCTGAAAATATAACAAAACGTGTTTATTATAGCAAACAGTCCCCAAAATTGTTATCAATATTGTAAGCGTCCATCATTCTAAAATCAATCAATCATTATTGAATTTAAACTCGATTTCTTACATTTTTTTTTTCAATTATGCAGTCATGTAGTCGAAAATTATTTTTTAATGTTTTTTTTTTTTTTATTTGATTTCATTGAAAAGTATCGACACTCTCATTTAAGGTAATTCTAATTTTTATATAATACGATGAAATCGATACCTTTTTCTTAACAGCAAAAAACAAAATAAAAGAACAAGGAAATTTTTTTTCACCAATTGGCTGCAATGAGGTGAGCTCACATATTAATGTTTTCCTTTTAAAAAAAACATTTTCTTATGAAAACGAACATTTTTAGTCGTGGTGGTTTTGTTTTCAGTCGCCTTTTCTTTTTTTTGCCTTTGTATTGTTATTCCATAAAGTTAAAGACAATTTTTCAATTTAATAAGTCATTTAGGCATATTTTTCTTCTTTGTTTATTTTTTTTTTATTTTTGTGTTCACTCAAATTCTTTACCACAATTAAAATTATTCACTTGATAAAACTGAAACCTCATATATGCGCGTATACATGAATATTCAATTATTTGAACAAACTCTCAATTTACATTTCTTACATACTATATTAATATTTTAAGTATGTATACACATTTTTTTTAAGAAAACAATAAAAATTACATAGTTATTTAATAAACACCGTGTATATTCATTATTTGCCAATAATTAAAAAAAAAATTCATTTAGTGCATCTACATATACTGCATAATATTCATTTAGTACATATGTATGTACTAATATTCATGGTCTAGGTAGGTTTACATATTTATATCTGCAGGGTAAGTAGAAAAACATCTACTAATAAAATTTTCTAGTTTTAAATTTTATGTTACAATAAAGGACATTTTTATATAGATTTACAAAAGAAGATGGCAGGTGAGGCTCAAGACATGCAATTGTAATAATTGAGGCCATCAAATTTTAAATGTTTTTTTATATATATATATGCATAAACACTTACACATTTTGTGAAGGATTCGACTATTGATCATTGAAAAATTATATTTTCGAAATTTCTCCTGTTCTACACGAACATACAGAGTTTTGGACGTCGTCTGTCATATTAAACGTTGCCCACTTATCATTTAAAATGATCAACTGGAATTTGCAATACTTTCCTACCAAAAAAAATACAACAAATCTTATTGAATAATTATACCGTATTCTCCTGTTATATGGTGCCTAGCGACCCATTTTTCTATTTTCAAAATTAAAATTACTCCTTCGAAGGCAAGGGTTTCTTGAATAAAGCATTTCTAAAATATTTTGATGACTCAAATATTTATCGCTAGAAATGCATTAAGATCCGGGTTTGAAACAATGAATTTTTATAATTTCTGAATATACCTTGTCGATTCGGAACTTACATATAAAATTCTTGCTTTTACAAACAACTACTTCATAAAATAAGATATGAAAAACCTCGAAAATATAACAATAGCCGTAAATCCCTTAATTAGTAGACTCAAAAAATAAAATATGCTATTAGGAAACTAATATCTATTAATTTTCAGGATTTAAAGAAAAAGGAATAAAAATAATTTAAAAAAAAAAAAAACAAACAAAATTGGTAGTTTAAAGAATATCAAATCCAATAAGTATTTTCCAGGTTGTGGTTAGTTTATTACTTTTAGTCTTCACCTTTAAATTTTTTCGTCTTTCCTTTTGTTGTTTTTTTATCCAATATACACTCACTCGCACTACACTGACTATGTTGTGTTATCCGTATTATTTGTGTTATATTAGTGTACAAAATTTTTTTTACGTTATCGTGGTTTACTTAAATTTATAGTCCGGTTTTAAATGTCAAAATATATAAACTTTTTTTAAGGATTCTTGATTGTTGTAATTTTTTTTCCTTCAATATTTTTTTTTTCAAGTCAAAAAAATAACCTTAAAAATATCAATTAAAGTCAATTGAGAAAGAAAGCGTGTGACTTACTTTTATTGTTATATGTATGGGAACACATACGTCGCATACATGTCATTCATATGTGTGTGGACATTTATTTCAGGTATATAATCTATAGGGGTATTGTTGTCATTTCGTTGTCGCATCGCAATTGATTTTTTCATAAAAAAAAATTTGTCTTATATCAAATTTCAATTATCGATATTAATTTCAATGAAAGGACAATGATTTATGCTTGAGATTTGATTTCATTGAAGCATTTTTTTTTTCATAAAACTTGTAAAAATATTCCCGCCAAAATTTTTGCTCCTCATTTTTTTATTGTTATTTTAAATTTGATAGTAATGATATTTTGATTGAGTGTATAAATGAGTAAGTATAGAGTGAGTATCTCTAAAAAATTGTTTAGCTTACTTTTATACAAAAAAAGAAAAATTAAGAACGAAGGTTACTGTGTTACAACATTCTTCGCGCTTGACAAATTTTTGAAAATTTAAGTAATTTTTGAATCAACTATAGCTATATACATACTATGTAAATTATTATGCGTATATGTAAATATACCTGTAAGAGACAGTAAATTTTAATTATACAACTCTTGTCCAATATTGTATTGAGCCAAATGGAATGACAACGAAAGTAAAAAGTATTGTTATTTTAGCATTGTTTTTAGCTTATTTTGTCAAACTTGCATATAGTTAAAGTATAATGTACTCAAATTCTTGAATGTCACAAATTTATAAAATTAAATAGTTGTGTGTTCCAGAGTATGATGCTTGTCCTTAATACTTGTCTGTAAAATAAAAACGGCTGGACAATAAGTTTAGTTAAGTACACTTTTCTTTATTAATATTTGGTCTTACAAAGCATCTTTATAAAATCTAAGATTCCGGAGAAGGTTTTGAACTAAATATTTGTATGTGTATAATTTTTTTAATTTGGAAAAAAGTTATTTCAGAAAAGAAAGTTCACTGAAAATAGGCTGTTAGTTTAGTTTTGGTATAGGACCAAAAATAACTCTTTTATTTGTTGTTTAAAATTTGTTGTTTGAAATATTCAAAAAATAAGAATTATTTGCATATGCTAGAAGAGAAAAAAAATAATTTAACCGCAATTGAAAATAAATTCGTAAAGGTTTATTGTACTCGTATTCGACATAAAAGCTGTCAAGGTAACGAACAATTCGTAAAGGTTTATTTAATTCGAAATAAAAGTTGTCTTAAGTTTATTTATGAACTAATAATATGCTGTTCTTAAAAAAATTTTATCATATTTTTATAAATTTCTATAGAAAATTATTATCTAATAATACGTGACATGTTTCCCTTGAAAGTTGTTTAAAGAAGTAGCTTCCTTTACGTATTTTTCTGAAATATTTGGCAGTATTGAAGAGAAGGTGTCTATGTTTTATTAAAATTACGACTAATACCACAAATGGTTCAAAGATTGTTTTAATTTTTTTAGGATGCATATGGATTATTAATTTTAAATTTTAGCCCTTTTCAAAAATTCATTTGAATAGTTTTTGAAATTTTACACACATGTGCTTACATAATTATGTATGGAAACATAGGAAAAAAAGTGACCTGTGTCATTATTTATTTCCACTTATATGATTATTTTTATAAATATTCTTTATTATACAAAACTGCTCTTGTAGCCGCACTATGAACTTATTTATCGATTTTAATTGTGCTATTCGAATATCATTAATTCATTCACGGTATTATGTTATGTAATGCAAATGCTTTTATATGTATACTAATAATTAAATTACACTTGTATAAAATTTCTACATCAAATATTAAGGATTTTAATAAGAATTGCTTTGATTCTTATATTTAGATGGGCTCCACTGTTTTATGTCAAAATTATAAGCGACAGTATACAAAAGCAATTAAATATACATACAGTAGCTAATTATTTTCTTACTAAAACAATCGTTAATTTTATTTAAGCGATCATTTCACAATTTTATGGTTATTTTTTTTTTTATTATCAAGATTTTACAATTAGCTAAATTTTAATATTATAAAAAATAAGATTTTAGAAAAAAGGTCAAATTACCTTATAGATATTTATATTGTTGAAGTAATAATTAGGGTAATTAAATTATGACGATCATCACCATATTTTAATGTTTTTAATGAAGTTTTTCATCAGAATTTAAGTAATTGCGGTATTACAGAATACAAAGGTAATTTCATATGATAAATTTTAATTAAATTCTATACAAATATTAACTAGCAAGCTGATTGTATAAATAGGATATTTAAAATTTTTCAAGTTTTTAAATCAAATTACGCCGTTTTAATTATGGATGCATAAAAAAATATTTACTAGGGTGTACACATTTACGTATAGTTTTATAAAATTCCAGGATTTGAATAAATAAGTTTTTGAATAAGAAATGGAAGCATTTGAACTCAAAATCCTCATCTTCACAAGAAACCAAACTAAATTGATTACCTTCTAAAATAATTAAGTATTAAAATAATTAAAAGAATAAACTGAGTACCTTGTAAATAAATCAGTAGAAGAGAGTAAATAACAATAATTTGTTAAAATTATAGAGTAAATAACTTATTCGGTAAAGGAAAAACCGCCGAACGAGTAGAAGAGAGTAAGTATCATATACATAATAAGGTATGAATGTCGCAGAGAATATTGTTTTTGTTCAAAATTATTAATTTTTTAACACCAAACGCCTTAATCCTTGAAATTAAAACTATATGTATATGAACTATGAAATAATTAATCTTATTATAATAGTTAACTTTCAATACCCTTGAATACCATAGCCGAAAACGCAAAATATATTTTTCTATACTAATTCTATATGACAAAAAATTCTCTTTATTCCTCGAAACTATTCAATAAAAATTGAAACCTAATTAAATCAAACAATGAGCTAGCAAAAAAGAAAAAATTTCAATGAGTACAAAAAAATTTTTAAGCAGATTCCATTCAATACTAATTGAAAATGGCTAACTATTAGAAAAAAATAGAAGAATGATTTTATTTTTTGATTTGCTCCATTTATAATCATCAAAATTTCACACAATTTTATACCTTTTCCCGAGGTAGTCCATTATATTCAGCTACTTTAAAAAAAAAGTTAATATTTCCATTAATAAATTTTAACTTTTAATAATGCTATACATGAATTTTTACGCAACGGGAGCCCACCAATTCTAAATCATTTAATAAAAAGTTTAATACAATAAAATACAATTAATTTGTATAATAATCTCAAATTCATACAATATAAATAATAATTCAGATAGTTTTTCAATTTTTTAATAAATGAACATTCAAAATAAATTGATTCGATCTTTATTGAATTATAATTTGATATTATCGATTCCCACCAATCACTCAAAATTTCATTCATCGCAATGGGATACCTTTGATCATTTGTTTTATTTACCGGTTGGTGTTTTTACTATCAAATGTTAGAAATTGGATTTTTTGTTAGAGTTTATAGTAAACCATATGTTTTTTCTGTATATATATATATATTATCAATTTCATATAATTAAATTGTTTTTTAATTCTCACAATCTACAATAGATGGAATGCTAGAAATTAATACGAGTTTAACAAAAAATTTACCCAAAACATTTCCATTGTTAGAAAAGCATAGGCATATTGGAATAATTGGAGGATCGTTTAATAAAATCGGAGTTTTTTTAGAATTGCTTTAATAACTTAGTTATCGCTAATTAAAATTAAAAATTTTAAATTATATTATTTGATGTTTTTTCTAAATTTTGTTATTATGGATGTATTTTCGAAATTAATTTGTATTATCGAATAATCAAACTCGCTTCTTAAATTGCACCAATATTTATTAATTAATTTTTTTTCCCTCTTTCATTCCAAGTGATTTGAATTTTTCAATAACCGACTAAGGTATGTTACATTTAGAAAGAAAGAGACTCAAGAAATTTCTATCTGAAGTCCGCCATGACTTTAGGTAGAACATGAACATAGGTGGTAAGTTCCCATACCTCCTCTCTGTCACAGTCTCTAAAGAGATTGTTTGCGCAGCGGTCCATTTTCCCAACATAGTCGCTAATTATTTAATGTTCCTTTAAAACTCCTGTTACATCACCGATATCCCTTTGTTGCAGAGATTACCAAACTCTTTTGCGGCTCAAATCCAGCTCCGGTACTGTATTCAATTTCTTGCCACATCACATATTGTTAATTAGTCGATCCTCGAAAATCTTTTATATGAATAAATAAATAGTAGACAGACCATTATGTAGTTTTTTTAAATTTATTTGACTTTAATTGCTAAATAGACGGTGATCATCTTCAGCAATTAGTTTTTCATGCCTCACATAAATATTCAAATTGTTTCTATTATGCCTTCAGTAGAAATTTTATTTCATTCGTGTACATACATACAAATGTAATTACAATAAAATACAGTAAAGTAAAATATTTAATAAAAAAAAAAAGCTAAATGTCACAAAAATTTCTGTGATAAACGTTTGATATTAACGGTAAAATGTTATAATTCGAAAAAGATAACAGTTCCAATTATAATCATCTTTATTTATTATCTTTTTTTTCATAAACTGATTATTACCCATTATAAGCTATTAAAAGCTGTTTAACATATTTTAAAAATTTTTTTTCTCTAATTCTTTTTTTTTTAAATTTAATACTTCCGGTTCAAAGAGTTTATTTTTAATAATTATTTAAAAAAAATTAAATTTTTTTCATTTTAAAACAACATTTTTATCGTATTTAACTGTTTGTTTCAGGTTAGAGATTATTTTACTTTCTGCCACAAAAATACAAACCAATTCGATTGTGACATAAAGAAAGAAAGTATCGGCATTATTGGTTTATGGTTCTACATTATAGTTTTAGAAAATATGTTTATAATCCTGTTCATTTGAATCAGATTCAAAAATTAATTTCAAATAAGTTCTTATTCTAATATAAAACCAATTTTTAACTAAAATTCTAATGTGGTGTGAAATACAATTGCCTAATTAAAAATAATAAGATCATATTTTGTTAAAATAATTAAGTGTAGGCTTTAGAGAACCTGGCAGAGTTTTGAGAACTTGACTAATTTAACGCGAAATACTCCCCGAAATTAATATTTAGAAAGTATATTGCTTTGAGGTTATTTCGATAATTTCAAAAAATCCACACTGGCACTTCCTCCGAAATCCAAAAAGCACAAAATATCTATGTAAATTCACCTATATCCTATTATTGACAGACAAAACTATTATTATATCGTTTTTATCAAAACTATAAATTCAAATTATTAGTAATAATTTGGGAACATTTTAAAATCGCATTTTGATGGAAAATTAAACACAAGTTTGCCAAAAAAAAAACTCATAAATTATAAAGTTAAATACCAAATTATTTCAGATTTTTTATCTTAAAACTCTAACTGATTGCCATTTAATTTCTTTTGAATGATAAAATTAACTAATTTAAAAATCAAATTGGAAGAAAAAAATATAAAATTTCCCAGTTTTAAAATTAATTTTATAAATTATGTATCTAAACTAATGCTTTTTAGTAAATTTAATAATATTTATTTTAAAACCGTTCAGCATGGTTTATTCTTTGAAATTGACAATATAATGAGTTTTTTTCTCTAACGAATAATTATTTTTGTGTAATTGATTATAACAAGATTAAAAAAATTAAACTTCTAAAAGAGTTTTATAGTATCCTGTACTATAAACTCTCTAATTAAAGTAATGAACAAGAATTATTATTTAGCGGACGGTCTTCCTTAGGAAATTAGATAAGAAAATTATGGGATTTATTTTTTTATGATGAAAATACCTAAACGCTAAAGTGGAGGAACCGATTTTAAATAATTTTAAATTAATTGTTTTTAAAATAATTACCTTAAGTATTTTAAAAATTTGACTGAATTTAGATTTAATTATACTAGAATAGGATCTATAAATTATAAAAAAAGAGTTTTGAATTAATAATTTTTACATTTGAATGCAAAATTTTGACAGAAGAAGTTCCAATACATGAATGGACATGTCTTCCATGACAAACAGAGAAACCATTATATTAGCATATTGCAATATCCATACATGCAATGCACAAATCACACTTTTCTACTACAATAGAATATTTTAATACGTTAAAATTATTTTTTCTATAAAAGACTTACAATGCTATTGTATTTCAAAACTCCTATGCAAGTAGACGTAATGTTTACCGATTATTGCCCTTAAAAATATCATAAAATTCACTCCACCTATTTTGCTTAAAGTATACGAGTATATAAGAATATTCCCGTGATTCTTCGATTTAAAACCGAGAAATTCAGCGTCGTTGCTTTAATACTCTGCCTGCCTATTAAGCTACACCGACTATTTCACCTTACAGACAGCAAGATCATCTGACAAACAGCAAACAGTGCTAAAATATTAATCTTTCATTTTCAAATTAACTATGACATAATGTAAGAAAAACTTTTGAGATTTCGGGTATTCTTTATGTCAAGATTCCACTACCTAAAATAAGCTTGTGACTTTGTAATGTAATGAAGATCTTTAATACATTTTCAACATTGAATCAATATATTAAAAGAATGTAAAAAAATTGTGTGGCCCATATCGTAATTTAGTCTAACTTTGATGTGAAAATTTAATGCAGCTGTACATTTCGTTCTGTCTAAATAAAATCCAAATGTTTCAATATTTTATAAATTTTCATATAAATTCTACCAGATGAATACAATTAGTCATTTAATCAATTAACCTTTAAGTTTTATTAATTTGCGGCTAGTAAAATCAAATACGCGGAAAAATTTATAGCTTTTATATTATTTTTCTTACCATAATACGCTATAATAATAATTGTGCTTACATATAGTTCTAAATTAATAAATTTGCACAAACGCATTTACTTAAAAATTACGTAATTTAAACTTTGTTACAAAATTTAATATTACAATATTAAATACTAAGTATTTAATATTATTTAATTATTTTCAATAAATTAAAAAATAATTTGTTTTATATAGCTCATACATACATACAAAATTGAAAAACCTTTAAACCACAAAAGATTTTGAATTACAAGATGCGATCATTATTCATGATCGGAATCAGTAAAGTTTACAATTAAATTCAACACCAATATTGAACATACAAATATGCCTGCATATATAATATGAAACATTACTAATTACATTTTAAGCATGTGTATGTATATGTATACAATGATAGGTACTTGCGATGTTCAACAAGAATAAAATTGTATAACAATAAAAAATTATAACAATTTTATCGAAAGTAAACTGAAGCGCGATAAAAGTTTTCGTATTAAATTTCATAATAATAATTTTTTTTTTTTTTCAGTTTTCAATTTTCATTATCTGATGGGTGGTCTTGTCCTGTCAATAATATTTTTGTTTTATAAAAGATTCATGATCATGACAGATCTTTTGCGATTAAATGAAGTGTTTGTAAAAATATAAATGAATTTGTGATTTTATTTTATTTTATATACCAGTATGTATATATAATTGAAATGATACAATAAATATTGAGTATATTGAGTATATATATATATTTATTGGTTTAGTTTTTATATGTAAATTTATAATTTTTTTACGTTTTAATTAAAATTTTATTTCATTATATTTATATAGGTAGTTGCAAAACAAAATTGTAATCAGGAGCGAGTGGAGCTTTGCGGTGTATGATATAGAGCTTTATAGAAAATAAATGAGCAGACGGTATTGAGCATAAGAAATCAGTTTACAACAATGTTAACTATAATATCGAAACTCTTATATTTCAAATTAAAATCGAAATTAATATTGTGCTTTGCTCATTATATTAATTTTAGTAAAGAATTCAAATACTAGTTCATCGCCAAAACTGAAAGAGATTTAATCTTTTTAAGCCGGGAATCGTACAATGGTCATCGCCAAAAATAATGACATTAAGAACAGGATTTTGAAAAAGCACCTAAATTTATTTTAACATTTCATCGAATTTTTTGTTTTTTTGCTAATTTTATTATTTAATATAACAATTATCAAAAAAAAAATTAAAATTTATGAGCAATAAAGTTAGATCAAAGTAGTAATTTGTAAAGTAGCACTTTTCCCTTTAACATGTAAAAATGTAACTTCTAAAAACAATTTTCTACACTATCATAATTTACTTTCATTCATATACCAAAATATATAAATTTATTGCATACATTTAGGATGAAGGAAAAAAAAAGTATTAACATAACGAACTAACACTAACTGAACAAATGAGCAAGTGACTTAAGACAAATAATTACCGTCAGTTTTTTACTTTTGTAGAAATTTAAAAAAACTTGCAGTTTCAGAAATATAACGCGATTAAAATTCAAATCTATCGAATTTCTAGAGGCGACAATTTACAAAGTAATGGAGTAAAAATCAATTTCTATAAAAAATTTTTACTCTTTATCTGAAAAGGTATAGAATTTTTGTAAACAGAAGACCCACGGACAAACAAAGTAAATCTAATAAGCACTTTTCCCATTTTTTTTTTTTTGGAAATGTATGTATACTAAAAATACAGTTAATTGCATAGAGTTACTTTAAGCACTATACAATAATGAATTTTAATAAGAGCAAATCAATTTTATTTTCGTTTATCACAGCAGAAACTTATGAAATGTAAGAAACTTCATGTAAGAGAAATTAACAAATTATAATCGATACTACAAATATTTTTCTAGAAAAAAATTTAATTCAGCTTAAAACTACGAGTATTTAAAAATATTTGAATAAATACAAAAAAATTTTAATATTTTATTTTTCATATTTAAAATATAAAATAAATCTTTTAATTCGTACTTGCGTACAAATTGAAATTTTGCGGAAGTTGTATTGAATTTACGCCACTGCGTGTTAATTATTCTAAAATTTATAGTACAGTATGTAATTTATAAAATGTTCCGATTATGATTTTCATTATTTTCATAAGGTAAAATTTAAAATACCTTTATTTTTTATAAAAAAAAAAATTATTTTGCATTTCAATAGTTTTCCTGCTTTTTTTATATACCATTATATATTTAAGTACCAAAGTTTTTATTTTCTAAATATACTTTTATTGAATTACACATTAGGTCATAATGAATTTCCGAATTAAATTAACACGATACCTTAAATGACAAACTACTTGTAGGTACATGTGTGTAATTTGCAAAATAAATTCGAGTTTTGTAATTTAAAACAGTTTCATGCTTAAAGTTTAATTGAAGTCATTGTTTTAATTTAAATATGTCGAGACCCTTTGTGTCGTCAAAATTTTTTGAAATTTAAAAGAATTTTTAATTTTTTTCATAATCAGAATGAAAATTTTCCATTCTAAGTTGTTTTTCAATTCAATTTTATATTTTTTTGGGCATTAGACCTTGAAAGTATTCTGTTGTAACCCAATACATTTTATATTGTCATGTTGTTTTTGTTGAACAAAAGTATAAAATTAGTTTGGGCAATGTCAGTCTATTATGTTGTAGCTGCATATATTAAATTTTATGCAATAGTAAACTGAAATTTTTATAAAATTTAGGGAATCACATTTACAAAAATTCATTGAAAAAGTACAAAACTAAATCATTTGAACTTGACACAAAGTTTTTGTGAGTTTAATTTTTAAAGCAGATTTTCAATTTGTAACTTTGATATTTTTTTAAATTTTATTTTTGTTCTTTAATTTTATAAACATAATGTGCATATGTACAATATATTCGCTACGTTAATTCTCTGAAAAATACACATAATTGAAACAATTATTAAAAATACAAAAGAAACTTGTCAAATTTTAAATAATAGCAAGTTCGAAAAGAAATTCTGTCGATTAATTGCTTAAAAACGTAAAAATATTCATTATATTTAATATTTTAAGATGTTGGAAGGATGTGACATTTAATAATTTCTGTAATATTAAAGAAAAATGGGTAGAATATGGCTATATAAGGAAATATGGCTATATAAGGAATATGTAGCTGTAAAAATTGCCAAATTGGGTTTAATTTAAAATTTAATAATAATTGACAAATTTTATAACTTAATGATTTCAGAATTATAATTGAATTCGTTCCGAAATTGAATTACAACTCATTGGGCAGACAATTATTACAGAGATTGAGGCAATACAGACATTTACAGATGGTAATCATCAATGATCCAGCACATATTATGTTTATAAAAGCCCTTTACTTTCAAACAATATATTAACGATTTTTAAAAATTATATTTAAAAATTTTACAATCTATCAATAAAATTTTAATCCTTTTTATGGCATTTTATTATAGCTAATCTTTTACTATAATTATGCCATTTTAATAATTAATTTTTAAGTGGCATTTTTATTAATCTATTGTTTTTATAACAAAAATTCTTTTAAGTACATTAATTTAAAAATTTAATAAATAAATAAAATCACAAACAATTTTCAATATTACGTAATTTATTTTCCTCATTTCATTATTAAGTATAAATTTATTATATTTTTACTATATACATACTTGTATCCTATACAAGCAAGTATAAGTTTTTGTGTTAAAAGCGTAGTAAAATTTAACGCTTATTTTTTGTTATTGTTTTATAATATGAATAGCAATTTTATAAGTAAAAATAATATTTCATTATAAAATTTTATAAATTTGTTAGAAAATTCTTATAGTACATACTTACATGTACCTATAGATACCATAATATGTAAAATAATTCATGTATTACGGTATTTGTATCGCATTATTTTTATACCTATATATTTAGATTAATAATTATTATTAAAATCCTTTATTATATGAATTCAATTAAAAATGCTATATAAGTATATGCGTATATATATAATGATTGTATATATATATGCTATATAATGGAAATAAAACAAAAGTTCAAGTATATAACAAATAACAATTTTTTAATAATTATATCCTTCAAACGAAAATGTTATACCCCATTTGTAGACTAATGTATATGTATGTATATGTATATGTACTTGTATATTTATTTATATATATATTATGATATCTCGTAAAAATATAATTGAATGAATATTTTCCATCATTATTATATATTGACAAGTAAAAGCTTTTAACTTTTATAAACTGATTTTTAGAGTTAAAAATATGACGCCATGAAATATAAACATTTTAATTAATGACTGTTAAAACACCCCCATAATTAGTGTCCTGTTGCGGTTGTATTCATTATTATAATATTATGTATGTATATATACGACATTATATTATTCTGATATAGTTAAATTAAAATAAGTAGGTAAGTACAAAGTACACAAATATACACAGAAAGGGTTTTTCTTTCCATCAATATGCTATGAACGATTTTGTACAAAATTTAAGATTAAAATATTTTATATCTGCGACAGTCAGGCAAGCATATACCTTTTTTCGAAATTAATTGTTTTGAGTTATTGAAATTTAAAAATTTACAATTATTTTTTAAAGAAATTCATTGACTACTTTTAAAGGTTAGAATTTTTTAACAAACTCCTGAAAAATGGACTGTGCAAGAGATATTAATTTTTATTAATATTCAGTTTGTAACTTGGGTTAAAAAGTATGTTATCTGTTACCTTAGCAGTTTGTTTTTATTAAAATAATTCTATTAAAATCAAAATTTTGGAGCCCATTAGAATCCATGGAATTGGATATTCCATGGTAGTTAAATAACGCATCTTATTATTTAATTAAAATTCAACTTTTAGAATTTTTGTATAACTTTTAGAATTTTTGAACTCTTTTAAGAAATTTTCAGAATTCAAAGAATAGGTTTTTAATAACCAGAATCATATTTACACTACTTTTAGAGCCCCAGGTTAATGAAGCTATTGAGACGAATGAGAGTGTATAAGAAACTAATAATGAAACTATTTTTCAACGATTTCTGACCTAAATAAATTAAAAATAATTTTAAACAGAGTCCTTAATTGAGAGTTTGCAGAAAAATACACGGTTTCAGCTTAATCAAAACCCTCTGACGCGTATTTGATTACTTTTAACTTTGTATATTAACTTAATATAAAATATGTATCGAAAGTCAATCTTAAAACTTTTAGGCATTTTGCAATTATGTATAGAATAAAGAACAATAAATTAAGTGGCACATGCTTTTTTTTGTTTCTCCGCAGTTCCTAAAAGTATGAAGTGTGTCATATAGAGGCAATGTTCACACATAGTAAGTACCTGACTGTTCATATAGCAAGTAGCTATCATTCTAGTAATAACTACGCTGCAACTTTCACTAAACTAGTGTTACGACATGAAATAATTTTTGAATACGGATTTCGTTTGCATTGAACAACCCTTTCCATTTACTTATGTATAAAATTATAATTTCATTTTATTGACTGATTGTCCTTTATTTCTATTCGTTTTTTGTCAATTAATATTTTTATTTTTATAGTAAAATTTCACTTTAATTTTAACTCGTTTTTTAATGTGGCTTTTCTATTTGTATTTTTTTTTTATTTTTTTCCTTTTCAATTTTAACGACCATTAATTATTTTCAAAACAAAAGAAAATAAATAAATTATTAGAAAATAACTGAAATAATTGGTGTTTTTTTAATTCAATGTTATAGAAGAAAGTTTTTTTATGGTTTACGATTCGTATTTATTTATTTATCGAGCATTTTATTAAAAGGAGTTAATTAAAGCAACATAAAATTTATATTTAAAGCGAGAGTACTATGGCCCATACACCCATACACTTAAATTTTGAATGTCAATATTTTCTCATACATATAATTTGTCATTTTTTTTTGTATGTTTGTAAGTATTTGACATGTTTGTACAATCTCATATTATGTTTGATTAATATTAAAACTGCTTGTTATTCATTAGTACGAGTAAAGTTCAAATATGAGTAATTAATTTTTTTTTCTTCATACGATTTACATATATGCATTATGGTCACCTTAATATTTTAATTGATTGTTTTTATTGGTTACGTTTTAATTTGTTTATTAACTTGAATTTATAGGTGGACATCAATATTATGTATACCTATATGCATTGTATTCCTATAGAATAATTAATATATATATATATATATATATAAATAAAGTGCGCGAAACTTGATGATACTCCCGAAGTAGGATAACATATCGTTAGAAGGGGAATTTCATGAGCTTTAAAATGAATACACAAAGTTGCTTTAGCCTGTGTTAACCCTTAGTAAAATGTAGATTGAACGGACTTTAAAAAAAAAAAACAATTTTGAGACCTCATAACTAGAGAGGGAAGGCTCAAAGGGAGAAAATGTCGCTTGATGTTTTTTGTTCTGCAGGAAGAATTGTATCGCCATGCTTCAGGAGTGTCATCGAGTCGTCAGTTAATAACACAGTTTATTTCAATGAATGGCAAAAAATAGTATCCACACATAAATGGGGCTCATAATTGAAAATATTCATAATTTAAAAATAAACGAAGACAATCCATACCCATATAAAATACTATTGTAGTTAAAGTAACGGAATGTATAAATAAACAATAAGCGGGTTCAATGGTTAAATGAACAATTCATAATATAAAAATTATAGGAGCAGAGAATGAAATAATTAAGTGGTTATCGGTGAACTTTGACTGCTAATTATAAAAATTTTAAATTTCAGTTCTTGAGAAACACACATCAATTCCGTGATTTTCAAGGAAAACAATTTTTTTGTATTTTCGAAACAAAATTTTATGACAGGCTTACAAGGAATTCACAAATATAATATACGTGTTTTTTATTTATTATACGTATTTTTGACTACAATTAACAGTAAGTTTGTTATTCCGACCACACCGCATGACGTTAACTATTCTTGAACTAAATAAAGTAACGTTTTAAAGAATATCAATAAAATTTTGGGGAAGTCGAATTTGGCATATTTACTATTCGAAAAAACACTGCTTCGAAATAGTTTTATTATATTATTGAATATTTATTCCATAGGATTAATAAAAATACTTTAACCTGCTCCATAAAAAGCTGATTTCAATATAATTATACCAAAACCAATGGCGATTCTTTATTTATTATAAAAATACAAGACAATAAAACAGGTGAAATAGCAACAAATTGGCAATATTGGATATGAATTGTAAAATGACCATACTTCATTTGGAAAAGGAACAATATTTTTCCTGAAAATAATATTCGATTATTAAATTAATAAATTAAATACAAAACTTATGACGATTAATTTCAAATAAACAACAAAATCTGACTTCTTATTTATTAAGATACCAAAACGCAGTGCTACTAATACCAAATTTCTATTATAAATTCTTTTTATCGAACTTATTGAAAATATTCCCTTCGTCCACCAAATATGTGTATAATTAAAACAACACAAACCTAATAATTTTAAACTTTTCAACACAATTCAAAAATATTAACTATATAAAATAATTTTTTTAGGCTATTAGTTTCAATTTATTAACTGAATTTAAACAAGCTGTCACCAAATATTTTAATATTTCTTAAAATAATCGAAAGGGCTATGAACTTACATATTTCATAATCATAGTGAATTTTACTACAGTATTTGGTAGAACATTTAAAATTCATAAAATACATAAAATTCAATTTCAAATAAATATCAAATACTCAGCTCTTTTATATAATATCCTTATAAAATTTTAATGATAGTTATAAAATGTTATGCATCATCAGGGGTTGTTCAAAATTTTTATCTTTATTTCAATTGTCCTATACTGATTACATGTTTTATTTTCGCGTGGTTACGAGTATTTGCTCCCTTAAGGTATTTTTTTTTTTTGGTTAAATATTATCCTTAATTTTCGATGGTTTTTTTTTTTTGTTATATTTTCTACCACCTAATTAAATGGTTGTATTATGGGTAACATTTGAATCACGCAATATTGTACGTCCAATATTACTTATAGCGTTCTATATAATTTGTATAATTTCCATATTCCGTTGTTTTCTATATATTATGTAGTATACTGTAAAATGTAGAAACGTTTATGTTTTATATGAGTGTACAAATAAACTTTTTGCTTTATTGACTTTAAAATTATTTATTTTTGTTTTCTGGGTATTCGTTATACGGAATTTCCGTTTAAAATTTCATTTAATTTTATATTGAATGTTTTAATGTTAAAATGATTTAGGATCAATAAATCAAGGGAGTGGGGGGGGGTTTTAAATGTAATATATATTTTTTATATATAAAAAGTAGTAAAAGTTAATAGACTTACTTAATATTTCAAGAAATTTGAATTTTAATAAAAATTAATACAAAATTTTTAGGCAATATTTAAATTTTGGAATTTTAATTTTGATTCCCTTTAATTTTTAAATGATAAAAATAGGAAATCTATTGTATATTGTGCTACAAAATTCTATTAATGATGGATAGAAAAATACAGTTGCATTACTGTCACTGTCAAAAGATACGGAAACTTATAATCATAATTAGAAACGACAATTCATAAAAACAAAAATTCTTATATGAAGGAAGACTGAAATTATCAAATTAACTCTAAGCTAATTGGAGATATTCTTTCGTATATCTCCAATTAAAAGGATCTGCGTACATATTTATATTTAGTATTTTACTAGCGATCTAGCCAAACCAGTCAAAATCACTCTACCAGTTTTGCAATTAGTTTTTCAGAATTATTTTCCATTACATATTTCCGAATTCTATAGTCACTCTAAACGTGTATTCTAGGTTTATAACACTCCCAATTACATTAACCTATTTATAAACATCAGTTTCTCAGTATTTCAATTTTTAGGTGCGTAACATGGTTTTTGTATATAAAGCAATATTTTCCTTATAAAATAATTACTCCTAAGCAATTTGGCAATATATATAAAAAAAAAGCAATATATTACTTTAAAACAACACCTTTAAAATATATGTGAACAGACGATTTGAACAATTTAATTCTGTTTTAATTTACAACAATAATGAATGCCGGGAATCGCAATATAAAAGTACCAGTCAAGGAAATTGCATGATTTTTACATTACAATTTGTAATATCAAATTTTATCAATTAAAAAATCTGTTAGAAAATAAAATTTTGTAAATTGAGATTCTAAAATAATTTTCAATAATTTTCCCATAATTTGCTATTCAATTTTTATTTGAAATATTATAGAGCTCCAAAATTTTCTTGGTAAATTTTAAGCGGAAACTATTTCGGTCATTTAATTAAATTGTATTAAGAAAATCAAATTAATGTTTATACGCAATAATTAAGTAATAAATTGTAAAAATTCCTTTAATTTTTTATTAAAGAATTTAAAATTATTTCCAATGCAATTTTATTCCCTATTTCCAAAACGTTTAATAGTATCACTAATGCAAAAATAGAGAATCGTAAAATTAACTCACACTTGAAAGTTTATAAGTTATTCTACACCCTTTTTTCCCTAAAATGAAAACAACAAGAAGACAATAACTTAAAACAACAAAAAATTAAATGAATTTTTTTTTTCTTCTGCAGGAAATTTAAAAGTAAAAAGAAAAAGTAGTGAATCACTTAATTTTCTTACAACAATTACAAAAAACCGATCCAATTAATTTAAAATAATATAGAAATGTTAAAATGAATTGAAATTGTAAAATAGAGAAAACAAAATAAAGCACAATAACAATAAAATTTAAAAAAAAGGATATATCACATCTCAAAAGGATAATTTACTTTTTCTCTCCCCCAAAATTTCTATTTTTTTCTCTTGCATTATACACAAACAATATTAAATTTCTTTATGTATACATTATTAATAAATCATTTTGTTGAAGGAAATTAAAATCCCTTTATATGAGTATTTTATCCTTTATTTTTCAGTACATAAATAATGTAAAATATATGTTAAAAAAAAAAAAGGAAAAAGAAAATAAAAATCAAAAGAATATACTTAACAACTAATTTAGTAAATTCAATTAGGCTCAATAAACCATAACACAAAAAATTTTCATATATACAAAAGGATATAAAAACCACCACATGAGTATAATACCCCCATATTATTATTGCTGTTATTATTGTTGTTATTATTACTCTTATATACCATATTAAGACAAATTAGCATTGGCTCTTCACTTGGAAAAACAAAAATAAAATAAAACAATTTTTTTTTTTTTATTCGAAATCATTTTTAACTTACTGTCTTTTTATAATAGAAATTCTTCCGTATATATGTCTAAATGGTCTACGTACATACTGCATATGTTTATGTATGAATGAATGTGTACCATACATTAATATACCATGAATTATATTGTATAGCATAAAATATCCTTTAAAATACAATCCTTTTAAGATTTCATATATTTTGAGTCCTTTTGTATATTCTTTTCTCTTATGTCTTTTTCTTTTTTATTTTGGGAGGATTTTCATTATACTCTTGTCATTATTTATATACATTTTTTATACTAAGAAATTATGTATATGGTATACTACTACAATTCGTATACATTTTAAAATCTACATATGTCACTTTTCATTTTGATTGCTTAAATTTTATCTTAAATTAATGTCCTTGTATATTTGTCTTTAGACATGTTCTGTGGTGAAAACCTGTGGTATATTTTAAATTAACGTATGTACGAGTACAAGCATATATAAATATAAATATTTTCTTTTTTTTTTGTGTAATTTTGACTTATATTTTTATTTTGGTTGCAGAAAGTGACAGTGATTCAAGTGTCTTAATATTATGAATATAGTGTTATGAACATTGATGTATTTTGAATTTCGTTCAGAATTCACTTAGAATTTAGAATATAAAAATTATGTGGTAAAGGGCGTTATGAAGGTCTTTGTTTCTCGATTGCTCTGATAAATAATGCCGTTGGATTGTAGTATACAGATAATAGCTTTGAAAATTTGGCTTTAAGCCAATTTTTAAATATTAAGTATAGTGTTTTTTGAAGTATAGCTTCGTTTGTGTATAAGATTTACATATATATGATTTTTGAGAAGAGTTCAGAAAAATTTTCGAAATCGCCATATTTTAAAGTAGAAAAAATTTCAATTTATAAATGTTTTCATTTTAAAATACCTTAATTTCTCAAGTGAAGTCACATGATAATTTTCTGGAATCTCTCATTCTCGGCATCATGCCCACATTCCTTTCGAATCAACGGCGAAAATTCTAAATATACAAAATATTACAAAAATCAAAAATCCTGTAATCACAAAAAATAGCTATATAAATAATGTAAAGATTTAGTAACTTAATGCAATCAAAATGAATTTAATGAAATGAAAATAAATTTTCCTGGATCTTATAGTAGAAAGAGTGTATATTAAATATCTAAATTTTAAACCACAATTATTTCGGTTTGTATTCTTAAGTATATTGCTTTCATAGTAAATTTAAATTACTTATTATATTGGTACATTCAATTTTCTATAACACTCATCCTTTCATTTTTGGAATTTTCTTTTTTTTGTATTAAATAAAAAACAAAAAAAAAATCAAATAAATTCTGTCATTTAACAAATAAAATAAATGTACAAAACATTGTCGGTTCTTTTCTATTTTTGTTAAGATAATAATTATTATTGCTATTATTATTGTATACAAATAAATAAATGTGGTGTTATTTCATTGTTATATTAGTGTTATTAAAATGATACATATGCAGTGGTACTAAAATTTGTGGTATACGCTTACAGAATTGGAATATAGAGAAAGGATAACATATTTGCTTTTAAAATTGGATCAATTCAAATTTACTCTGTCAAAAAAAAATACATATATATTTAAACAAATTTATTTTAATTATTTTGTATACATGATATATACAATTAAATTACATACATATATATAAATATTATTATAATAATTAAATATAAAAGGATTAGCAATTTTAAGTACTTAAATAAAATGTTACTTAAGAGGGATTAAATAAATTGAGAACAATGGCAATCAAATACAATTAAGTATTTTTTGTGAATAAATTTGCAAATAATTTAGTTTATTTTTTTAATATAATTTAGTTTTGAAATGCAATTTTTATATTAAATTAGTATAGATATTATTAGTTTCGATTTAATGTCAAATAATTTACAATATGGTAACTTTATTAAATAATAAATCAAAGTTTTCATTGAAAAAACTTAAAATCTAATTTATTAACTAGAACATTATAAGAAAAAAAATTTCAAATTTTGAAATCGATGTAGATTAAATAACATTTCTTAATAAAGAAATTGGAGAATCACATTACTCTTGCAAAAATTTGTATTTTTATATTAAATTTAATAGGTTTTACAAAATAACAAAATCGGTTTTATTTCCAATGCTTTAATGAAACATATTATGGGGATTTTATGGAATATACATATTATGTGATTTTTTCATTAAAACTAGAAAAAAAACCCCAACTCCATGTATTAAAAACAATATACTTGAAATTGTAGTACTGAATAAGTCAAACTTACAATTTAGATTCGTTTTTAAGGTAGACCTAATCAAGATTTAATTTTTACCATTAATTATCCATTTCATGCTTTTTCAAGAAGATGAATAATACAAGAAAAAATTTAAGCATAAAGCAATTTTTGAAAATTCGTCATTCTTGGTTTATCAAATCAAAGATTAAAGATTTTTAACATTTTTGCACTTCACAATGAGCACCTTAGCAAAATTTGAATCGGCAATAGGTTAGTGCCCAGAGAAGTCGAATATGTAACAAAATTAAAACTACCAAGCTTAATACCACAACTCTGCTTTAAGTTACTTAATACGTTATATAAACATTCAATGTGTATATATATACGATAACACACAAAAATATTTCTTTTTAAAATTATTTTTAAGTTGTTGATGACGAATTCAATTCTTAAATCAACATATTATTCGAAGTTCCCATGAAAATCTTGTTTATTGCAGTTAATTGCTTACTTACAATATTAATTAGCATTTCAAAATATTATTGGACAAAAATATAGTGGGAATTGTAAGACTATTATAAAAATAATCATATTTAAACACTATAATAGCCTAATCATGTATCTCGCTTTACTAACTTTTTATTCACTTTCAAATCAGATTTCTCTGTTTTAATCATGGATATTTTCATTTTTCTAATGGATTACTCGTTTTTAAATTGAATTTTTGCATTTTTTCTCAAATTATCGATTAAACGTTTCACTTTTAAAAACAGAGTGAATAAATTTTGTACACATTTTAGAAAATGCAATATGCAATTTTAGAGTATGCAATATCGAACAATTCTTTTTACTCGAAAATCGCATTATAAAAATACGTGATAGTTACTCACTTTTTTAGACCATAGCGAGGTAGACGATCAAGCCCAAAAAATCGTTTTTATTTTCTTACAAGCAAATTCCAATCAGAATTTGCAACAATTATACATTTTTTAATCATGTATGTGTATTGTTGCTGAAGAATCCCAAAATCGTGAAGTAAAATTATACCAAAATGAACATTCTCAAATTAATCAAATAACTTCAAAAATAAGAGTGATTTTTCCTTACAGTTATTGAATGCTAGTAGAGTAAGGGCAAAATCAATATACCCTGAGGTGAAGTTGTCAAAATTAAATCTAAAACACTTTGTTGGAAATTTACATATGCTTCATTATATTTACATTATGTTGCTTCCTTTCATTTAAATTTGGATAGAAATTTTTAAGCAGGGTTAATTAAAGGTTTCTCATTCATTTAAATATTACTTATATTTTTATTTGATAAGCAATTACATATAGCTGTCATAATGTCGTCCTTTAGGACACCTGCAGTGAAAAAATTTCCAAAAAAAAAAAAAAATTAAATTAAAGTGTGAATTCAGTGGTTGACAAAATTGGTACCATTAAAATCAATCCTCTTATGTCATAATGCCTCATTTTCAACAACAACAACAAGTTACAAATACGTAATATGAAGGTACATAAACGGAATGATCGTAACGCTTGCCCTTTTACAATTTTTCTTTTATATTGACAAAATTTTTCTTTAATGGGAAACAAAAAACAATGATAAAATATAAAAAAAAACTGTTATAATTATTTATACTTGAATTGTTAAAATTTTTTAATGAACAGCATGAAATCTTTTTAACATCCTATTAAAATATTATGTAATATAATAAATAAATGAATTTATATATAATAAATTTATATGCTCTGCTCATACATGATTGCTAATTTGCTATTAACATAAAAGAAATAATTTTGTTATTATGGTCTAGCCGCAGGCAAACATTCTTCACACTCTTAATAATTTGATTTATTTATTTATTTTTTTTTTTACTATTATAAAAATGAGAATAAACAAAATCCTATTTTGCAGGACAATTTTGAAGAATATTTGAAGTTGTGTTATGAATTATATGATAAGGACATTAAAATTATTAAAAAGGCAATTCAAACTTTTATTGACTAAAATTTTTTGAGAGAACATTTTGAAAATTTTTATTAGTCTCAAATCATAACTGTTATATAAAAGCTTGTTAGAGCGCAAAAATTGTCTGTAATACGGATTCGGTTTTCTTTTGATTAGATGTAAATTAGAAATATTCACATGCATTTATAATTTAGGTGGACAAATATTTTTAGGAATCTTCTTGAAATTGATTTTTTTTCGAGTTAATGCACATTTGCTTAAGAAATGCATTTTGTATATGTATACTAAAAATGAATTGACATACTCCTTGTATTGAAAAATCAAAATTTGCAATAGCTACATATTTCAATTCCAGCGAATATGGAAAATTCAGTTCCCCCTTCTTCTTTTTTACTTATAATTATTCAAATTAGCACAGTCGGAGAGTTTCGTTTATATTCAAATCAATATTGACAATATAAATAAATATTGTATAGCCGCACATTCAAATTTATAATTTATACAAAACAAAATTTATTGCCAGAAAGCTCCTAAATATACGACATACAAAGTTAAATAAAAATATGCACAATAATATCTGAATGGAATAATTGTTGAGTAAGTTTAAAATAGAAAATTGAATTGGGTTTACTATTCGGTTGATGTGCATAGTGGAACTTGCGGTAAATTGTAGAATTTATGATTTGATGGCAAAAAATATAATTTCAATATTTCTTATTCTCAAATGATAATTAATTAAAACTTTGTTAACACCAATATTATGTTTAAAATTTTTCATATACGCTTAAATACTGCCTACTACCAAAGACCACTTTTCTATTATTTGAATTTCAAGACATATAATATACCCTCTAATATTCTTTCTAACTAAAAATCAAATATATATTCAATGATACAATATAAAAACTATTAATATATAAAATTTAACCAAATATATACACATACACAATTACAGATTGCAAATATACATTTCCCTTAATAATATATTTTGTTGTCATAATATTTCCAAATTGAAAAGTTATTTTTACATTCGAATAACCAATTTAAAACAAATTCATTTCGATTGTGCGCAACATTTGTTACGATAAAATAAAGCAAATTATATTGGAAAAAAAAAAAGAAAAAAATAAAACATTAAAAAAATTTTTTTTTTGTTTTTCGTTTCCTCTTTACAAAAGAAGAAGGACTAAAGAGGACCTTTTGTATACAAAATTCTATAATACATATGTATAACAATGTAGAATGGTGCAACTTAAAATAATCACCCTCATCTTCACACCATTTTCTATATTATTGTAGTACATTTATTTTATATGAAATTTTTATATTTTATTTATTTTGGTATTGTTGTTGGGCGTTCAAGAGGAAGAATTTGATTGGTAATCGCATAAAATATTATTATTACCTCGTTATCATATTACTCATTCCAAATCGATATAAAAATGCGTGATGAGTAAATTTGAACTTCTATTAAGTAATAAAGAAAATTCTAAAAAGAGAAAAATATTTTTATTGAAAATGAAGAAAATTTTGAATTTTATTAGAAAACAATTATTAATAAAATTAATTTAAAAAGTTCAATTTTCCAATTTACTTAAATTTATCAATTTAAAGAATTTATGAAATATTTTCGCTTTAAAATTTAAAAGAAGGTTTTATTTTTTCATGCATATTGTTGTTTGGAGTTTGGTAATAGAAGCCTAATTTAACGAATTTTTAAAAAAATATTTTGAATTATTGATTAGGTACTAATTTTAAGGAAATACTATAAATAAATCCTTGCATAAGCATTTCATGGTATAATTATTTTGAAGGGAACCAATTAGTTATTTTTGAAGGGATTAATTAAAATTTTATAACATTACAGAACAGAACTGGTAATTTTTTACTAAATACACAAATACTTTACAAAGTTCTACAAAATATATTATATATTTAGTAAGTATATTCCAATTATACTTAGTAATGACAATCAAAGAATAAAATCTCAGACCTAAACAAACATGGGTACATTACCAATTATTACTTTACATCAAAAAGAAATTAATTTCTATATTGCATGTAAATTATTTTAAGAAATTATTGCATGTAAATACTTCTAAGAAAATTGAATTCGATTATTTAAAATAATATGGGGGTTTTCGTTTATTAAGTTCTAGAATAGTTCTAACTTGTAGTGCGTTCGAAAATTCAAGCTACACACACTAAAAATATAGATCGAAAATTACTGGCTGAAATAAAGTGCGTTCGGAAATTTAATCTGCAATAAAGAAATGTTAGAAATGTAGCGCAGCCCTCTAGTATGAATTTTGTCGCTGCTTCATGAAATCTTTTTTTTTTTAATTTAAAATTCAAAAACAATTTTAAATTTTAAAATTGCAGATTCAGATATCGCAGTCTGTTCAAGTAAGTTTTTTTTAAGTCTTCAAATCTTGTTAAAATTTCTTTATTTTGCAGTGAATTGGAAATGCGAAAAGTATTGGGATATAATTTCATAAACAATAATTTATGTTATTTTCGAACGACAGATTAGTTAGAAGTTTCAGAATTTGTAAACTGCGTAAACCCAAAAAGCTTAGGTAAAGTTTTTGCATACTGTTTAACGCTGCAACTTAGAAATTTTAGTTCTAATATAGGACTTTTAGCGCATCGTGCATAAACGAGAACACCCTATGTCTAAACAGGCTTTAATATTGCAAAAGAATAAGATAAGGAATCACTCCGGGCTCTAGGAAATACTTTATTAAAGTAACTGAGAAAAGTAATTCAAAATAAAAAATACCATTTATTAATTAAAGATTTTGATAATAATTTTTATCAGTTTTAAATTAAACCTGGTGGAGTTCAAATCTAAGACACTATAATTTTGTTACAATATAAAATAACTGGCATATTTTTATTACATTCCAACTCCTGAATTTATTTTGTACTATTTATTTTCTATATAAATAATATTTATGTAATATGTAAAAAATTTAAATTTAAATTCGGGTTTTGATTGATTGATTTTTACAATTTTAACAAATATATCCGTTCCCATTAAATTAAAATTGAAGAAATTTGCAGTATAAGCATACATATTACAAATTAATCAATAAAATAGGGGAATAAATTAATGTACTGTAGAATTTGAAAACTACAGAAATTTTCTTAAGTGTGTACTACTAAAATTCATATTACATACATACATACATATCTGTTTTCACAATAATGCACTTTTACTACTAAAAACCGAATTTTTATAACGCAGTGCATGAAAACCAGCTGAAAATATTTTGCGTTCTTTACAAAAAAAAAAAAAACTTAAACGTAAGAGTTTAAAAATTCTAAAGGATTTCTGAAGAGACCATTAAAGAATTGTTTTTTACAATTATTTTTATACAGATTTTTTGTTGTTAAGAATTTTTTTTACAAACTTCTTTTTACACTTCATTTCTGAGTTCTTTAATATGTTCTTGAGCAAAAAAATAAACTTTAAAACTTAATTCTTTCTTTTTTTGTTCAAAATAGCAAATATAAAGTTTTTTTTCCCTTTTGTTCTATTACAAATTTCAATTTGGTTTCTTACAATTATCCTGAAATTCATCTGGGCACTGATATCCTTGAAACCATTATTGTTACAATAAATATACATATTTTTTTTTAATTTATAGAAAAAAAAAATACTATGTATTTTTTATCCTTTTTAATTTTAAAAATAAAATGGTATAACAATTAGGAAATTTCAGAAAAAAATAAAGAAATTTATGTAATAAAATCGATTTTTTCGTAATAAAAAGTGAAATTAAACTTTTTACTATTGAAGTATGTATTTTCATGTTTTAAGAGCGTTATTGAAGTAATACTGACTCTTGGGTAACTGAGAAGACTAGTTTAAAATAATAAAATTGTTTTAAAAAAATTCTTAAAAAGTCAACAAGAAAAGTTAATTTTCTTGTACTACCTTTAAAAAATTTTAAAGGTAGTACAATAGTTAAAATGCAGTCAACATAATAATAATACATATTGAAAATTGTGGATCAATTGATTAATTGAAAATATCAATTAATTCCGTCTACTTTTCCAGAACAATATAACATTATAAATAAATTCATTTGCAAAATTACAAGATTTTTGCTTCATAAATCAATGAAGCACCAACCTAGAAATCTTAAATCTTAGCATTATAGCTTAAACAATTTTATTTTTAAGATTAGTTGAAAGTATTGAATAATAAAATTCAAATAAAATCTTTGAACCAACTCAAATTCTCTTAAATATACAATGTGAAGAATTATTTTATTATGTTGTAATACGAATTTAATTTAATCAGACTTTAAAAAAAATTTTTGGCAATCAAATCTAATTACAACTGAAATGAAACTGAATAAGCAAACAAAATAAATTGAAACTAAATGAACTTTAACTAAACAAATAAGTACAAAGATATTATAAGGTATTTTATAAAATTTTTTACTAATTTAATAATTATTAAAAATTTTACATATAATTTAAGAAAAAAAAAATAGTTTTTATCATGTTTTTCTTTTTTTTGATGGTATCCCACTATCGAATTCAGAAACAGACATCATCAAAGATTTTTGTGATAATTGAGCTAATTTATTTTCAAAATGTTTGTTTTTATTTTCTTTAAAGTTTCTTGGTCCTTGATTTGTTTGCGAATCTCTTGTAAAATTAGTTAAACGACTACCACTAGACACTGTTGTCGATAAATTATGCTTTCTCTTTCTAGTTTCTGATGAATCAGTTTTCTTTTCATCTTTTCTAAAATTTTTATTGAAAATCGAAAATCAATATAAATTAAGTTATATAAATATTTTTCCTTATTAATTCACCTTTCACTATAAGTCAACCGGTTATTTGGTAATGCAGGTTTGGGAGCATAATTTTTTGAAACAAATTTTGAAGGTGGTTCCTTAAGTGCAAAACTTTTTGCATAATGACCCATATGAGCTTTTTTTATATTAAAGATAGGTTTGAGTTCCTTTGGAAATGAAGCATAATTTCTTACCCATGATGTGTAAGCTAATTAAAATGTTTATGATAATATTAAATTTAATTACGTTTTAACAATTGAGTTAAAATTAGTATTTTAATAGGACATTTACCTTTATACGCTTTGTTACGTAACTCTTTATCATCTTCAATCAGTTCTTCAAATTTATGTTGAAGATTTGATGTTGCTTCTTGAACAGTATGTGCTTCATCATCTGCATCTTTAAGACTTTTAAGACACTTTTCTAAAATTTCTTGCGATATTCTAAAAAAATAGTAAAATTATACAATTGTGTAAATTTTGTGCAAAAATATATTGAAGTGAGGAAAACAACCTTATTCGTCTGTCTTCCAAAATTTTAATAAATTCAACTTCCTCAGATGCTAAAAATAAAACAGATCTGCCTTTTTTACCCGCCCTAGCTGTTCTCCCAGCGCGGTGTACAAAATCAGATATCGTCAATGGCGGTGAATATTGAATCACTAGATCAACTTCTGGTACATCAATACCACGTCCCGCAACATCCTTAAAAAGTTTACAATTCAATTAAAGAAAAAAATGAAAGTTTATTTGTATAAAATGCTTGTATTTATTACAGCTTATTGATTCTTACCGTTGTTAATAATATACCGGAACTACAATTTTTGAAATCTTTAAAAATTGCTCCACGCTCTACTTGTGTCATTGAACCGTGAAGTTTAAAAAATTTTACTCCTGCTAATAATGGATTATCGTCACCATTGTCTTCATCTGGATCAACTTCTTCATCTAGTATTCGCATTGTTAACGCCTCATTTAATATATCGTGAAGAAAATTGGCCATTTCTGTAGTTGCTAAAAATACAAGAACTTTTGTTTTGCGGTTAGAGAATTCTTTCGCTAAAAGTCCTGAAAGTGTAACTAATCTCAACTTCGGATGCACAACAACATAACTTAAACTAAGGTTTTCTGGCAAAACTAATTTTTCATCTTTCACAGCTTCTTCCAAAGCATTTGCGTATCCGTTAGCTTGCTTTGCATCATCAATAACATTCTCGTCGCTGTTGTCAATAAAAATTGGATTTTTCAAAGTTAAACCAGCTAACTTTTGAATAGCTGGAGTTAAAGTAGCAGATAACAAAAGTCTTTGTAGTTGATTGTCAGGTTTTTCTTCTACTTTACTTTTTGAAGGCCTAAATTCGTCAGCAACTTCAGCATTTCGCTTGTGTTCATCAATTGTGTGAACAATTTTTGATACATCTTTTTCATACCCAAGCTCCAACAAACGATCTGCTTCATCTAGTACAAAGAATTTTAATTTATCAAGTTTAAATGAATCTGTGTTCAATAAATGATCAAGTAAACGACCACTTGTCCCAACTAAAATATTGATTCCTTTCCTTAATCGAGCTTTTTCTGATTTGCGTTTTTCACCACCGCACAAGTATCCAGAAACTATCCATGTAAAAGGTTTTAGCAATTTAATTAAAACTTCATATGTTTGAATAGCTAATTCTCTCGTCGGGACTATTACAAGTGCCATAATTCCAGAATTTCTTGTTAGCTTTGGGGTTACTTCCTGCAATTTCTGCACAATTGGAAGAGCATATGCTAAAGTTTTTCCTGAACCTGTTTGTGATCGTACCAATAAATCACGGCCTTCTAACGCTTTTGGAATAGCTTTTTGTTGAACAGCTGTTAGTTCTGTTATATTCATAAGATCAGCAAGAGTTTTAACCAAATGCGGATGTATATTTAAAGTCTCTAAAGAACATCCGGTAAAAATCTTTTCCACTATAGGTTTAACAAATCTTTGTCCTATTATTTTTGTTTCTATATTCTGACAAATATTAGGCTTTTTCTTTTTTGATTTTTGAGGTAACTTGGAAAATTTTTTAATACCCTCATTTATTTCTTCTTCAGTTAGAACTCTGCCGCTTCTCTTTTCTTTTCTAAAAGATAATTTATCTTCTCTTTTCTTATTAATTCTTTCAGTTCTTGACAATTTTACATTGGATTTATTAGCAAGTTGAGGATCAACAGAAGTTGTTAAATTCAAGAAGATATCATCGCCGTTCTGAGCTTTCGTTTCATTCACATTATCATTATTAGAATCTATATCATCCACATCATCCTTTGGCCTTAAGACGTAATTCTTTTTCTTATGGTTCTCATCAAAACTTTCATTTGTTTCTGGGAATGAAGGTCGCATCACATAATTTTTAGGCTGAGAACTTTGATGGTTATTAATCACATTTTTTTCTGTTTTTAAATTTTGACCATTCAAAATAGTTGTTGGCCTTCTTCTTGCGACAACAGCTTTAATTTTATCATTTTTTGTAAACTGAAAAGAAAATTTACTTCCATTTTCTTTAAACTTGTTTTTTGAATTCACTTTAACTTTCTGTTTTAATAATTTTCCAGCCGGTTTCTACGAATAATGATGATATTTAAAAAAAAAAAAAAAAAACACCAATATCAAACTATTATTACCTCTTTCACTTTTGGAGCTGGGCTAGGTGCTGATGTTATATTGAACATCAAATCCATATTGATTTAGTAATACAAGAAGAAATATTTACAATAAATTGAGAATTCTTGATTTAATGCTGAGAATTCAAGTATTAAATATTTATTTCTTATCAATTACAAACCGAAAAGTTCAACCACGTTTAGTTATCCTTTTTGTTTATGTTTTGATTCTCAATACCTTCACTATATAAACATTTTTGACATTTTCAACATGTGATATGACAATTCGAATAATAAACACGTGCGACAGTTTAAGAATAACTGATATAAGACAAACAAATAAGATTCCAAACAATTAAATGTCAAAATATAATATAAAAACTTTTTGATATCAAAATATTTTTTTGAATTTATGTAATTTTTTTAAAATGTGGTTAAATTATATTTTTTCCAAATGTTGTTCTTTAAAACTCACATTATTTTTTTATTTTACATTTTGAATAGAAGTAAAAGCTTTATATGTAAAATTTGTAACTCTTTTAAAATTATGCTTTCAATTTATAAACAAAAATGAGATAAAATGCAGTTAGAAATTACAGGTAAAATACTTTAGAAATTAATTTGCTTAAAGGAATACGTAAATAAAACTTCTTAAGCATTCAATATAACACAAATAATGATTAGAAACGTCTTCGTACTCAGTTGATTAATAGAGGAATAAAACCTAGACTAGTAGTACAAAAACATTTAATTTTCCTAGAAGCTGAGAGCTGACATTTAATTTAACAGCTGAGTTCCCATTTTTAGATTCTCATAGAAAATAAATCTTTCTTTTTGCGGTAAGTATTTGATTCTTTTTATTTAAATTATCATTAATATTGTGTTATTCAGTTTCAAATCGCTTTCATATGTCTTAATATTCTTTTAAGAAAACTGTTCCAGTAGTTTCATTTCAAATTTTCACTTATTTTGCTCAAATAATTAGTTGTCAAAATCATATGAGTTGCCAAGATATAAAATTTCTCACGCGAAGTGAGTAGTAATGAAATTCCAATAGAGAGAAATGGAAAGATAGACTCTACTGTTAGTTTATTAATATAGTACGTCTATGGATTATTTAAAATAAAAGAAATTAGATTAAATTCTTTCTTAGATTAATTGTTTTGAATTTGGCAAAGTTGTGTGTGTTGATAAATTTTACATCATTTTATTTAATAAATTTAAAGTCTTAGTTGGTTTTGGACTCATAAATATAGAATCGATTGATACATTTATTTCTGATGATATTTATTTCTACTCTTAATGTTCCGCTGCCCTTTTTTTTATTTTTTTATCTTTTCTAGATTTTTATGTACATTTGTATTAATGTAGGCAGGAATAGAATTCACTTCTTGAATACAAATAAGATAAACTGCTCTTAATATATTGCGGTTAAATTTTATCACATTATTTTGACTATAAAAAAAATATTGATGCGAAAGGATATGCAATGTAACAAACTTCTAAATACATACATATTATGTATGTATACTTAAATATGTACTTACAATAAAAATTTTATATGTTGACGAAGTCCACGATATGTTGACTAGCAGTTATGTAATCTTTTTAGTTATTCGTTAATTATTTGAAATAGCTAAAATTAGAAACAAAATGAAATTTATAAAGAGGTTAAATTTTTTTTAGTAAATTATAAAGGATATTTATGAACGAGGGGAAAGCTGATGACGAAAAAAGAAACAAGGTGAAAAAATGGCTACTGCATAATGGTTCCAATAAAATAATACCAAGTCCTCGCACTCATAATAAAAATGGGTAAAGGTTATGTCAAACAGACTATATAAAGCAATATAAATTGAAACCAAAACTAAATAAAAAAAAATTAATAAAAATAAATAAAAATATTTTTTATTTTTCTTTATTCCTTACTTTTCTTTTCTCAAATTTAGTCCTTCGTATATCCGTGTGATGAAGAAACATTTTAACGATCTTAACACCCATTATCGCATTAACCCAGATTGGATGAAATTCATGTTTATTTTTTCTTTATTTTTTTTTCTTCTAAAAAATAAAACACAGATTTTCTCCATTGTTTAAGAATTTCATTGTTTGTTTGGATTTTCTATATATGACTATTTTTTTGTGTATATTGAAAAAGGACACATTTTTATATAAATTTTTGAGGAGCATATAAAAAAGGGGACCCATATTTATAGAGACTGTTATGAAACTTAATGTTTCTTGTTATCAATTCATTTTTTTTTTGTGTTGATTTTATGGTTGAAAGAGTAAAAAATTATTTTTAACCCGAAAAGGTTTTAAGTCATATTTAGTATTACCTACTACTAGCTGCTACAACACTGTTTTCTATATGCTTACTTAAAAAAAGAATGAATAAAATCTAAAAAAAGGAAAAAAAGAAAAAAAAAAGTGTAAATGTGACGGAAAAAAAATATTTTTCTCCATTTTTTTTTATTTTGTACACTGAAATTGGATACCCTTTTTTTCATAATGGTCACTTATATAAATTGATCAGATTTTTTTTTTTAAATACAATAAAAATAAGGATGTGAGTGTATCCTTTTAGAATGGCAAAAAAACGTTGGGGATAAAAAAAATTGTATACGAGTGTTCCTTTGTTTGTTTTTTTTTGGTTTCTTATTTATTTTTCAACACCATATTTTTATCGGGTATTAAAAAATAATAAAATAAATATTATTTTATTTTAAATTTTTTATTTATTTTATAAAAAGAAAATTGGATAAGTGTGGAAAATTTATTTAATTTTTAAAGAATATTTATGTTTTGAAATTTTGAAAATATGGATAAATTTGAAGGAATTTTAAAGCGTGAATCTGCAAAGATAACTTGGTTTATATTGGGTTCCCATAAGTATGCAACATTTTTTAAATTTTAAGCGTCCTATACTTAAAATAATATTGATTTTTTTTGAGTTTCTATTAAAAAATTCTATTAAAAAATTTTCAAATACCGTTTGGATATAAGACGAATTTTCAATGAGGGACTGAGATTTGTTAAATTTATTCACTTTGCAAATTCACTTTTATAAGAGCGAAGCAATAAAGAATTTTTTAATATTATCGAATTTTTGTACCGCACTATGATTCATATATATTTTGAATTATATTCGATGAATTTTGAATTTATTTAAAAATTTTTTTCATAAACTTAATATCAATGAAATTTTACACTCTATACGAAATTGAAAACACTCTGTTCGAGATTGTTCTCTTAATGAGATCATAATTATATTCTTCAAAAATATCTTGAGCATTTCAATGGTCCTGGCTTCATAAATTATGCATGTGAGTGTTTCCTTGGCGAAACATTTTCTGCTGTAAAAGATTCGAGTTAGCGATTTACATTTCATCACGTAAATCAATAACACGATTATAAAAAAATTTATGATTTTTCAAATATGTATATATAAATAAGGTGATTGTAATTTTTTAGGTATAGGCAATTTCAGGATTAACCAAAGTTTGCTATACACTGGAAAACTTGAAAGTTTATTTATTTAAAATCCCAATATTCTAACAAAGTTCACTTTTTAATATTTATAAGTTCTATGTGACTATGTGAGTATTTATACAATAATCAAGTTATAAAAACAGCCTTAAGGGGCTTTGTTTGTCAGTATTTTGTAAATTTCATAACCACTATATTATACCTTCGGCTTTAATACTTTTAATTTTAAATAATTGGTCATTTTATTACTAATAAGATCATAAAATCATATAAGGTTTCTCCCTATCCTATATTATTTTAATCAATTGTTACAAATTATTTCTTTAAATTAAAAACAAAAGGGAATAATTTTTTTTTTTTTGATTAGCCATGTGCAATTTTGTAATCAAATAAATTTGTATAAAGACCTTAAGTAAACTGAAAACACCCTTATAATCTATAAAAGAAAATAAAATTCTATTGTAGCTATAAAAAGAAAAAAAGGAATTTTTTTTTGTTTTATTTTGTTTTTATACAAGTTATCTAATGGATTTCCATTTTATCGGGCGTAATTGGGTGGTGAAAGAATTTCTTCCATTTTGAAAGATTTCTCTGTTTCATTTCTTAATTTTATATATACTTATTATCTAATCTATGTATAAAATACACACAAACACACATACAACTACATCAATATGTTGTTCATCTCTCTTTTGTATATATTGAAGATAAATAAATATTTTACCAATTCCTTTTATTTATCCTTTTTATGTCCATTTACTTTTCCAAATAATACAATTTACTGCTTAATTTCAAACTGAAATGCTTTTGGGAAATAAAATTGAAAGAACCAAAAGCAAAAAAAACAAAATGAAATTAAATAAAAAGAGAAAAAAAAACGAAATTAAGTTCAAAATGAAATCGTGGTATTAAATTACGAATTTCCATTCAATATCCTTTTTACTAGAAAGATAAAGTTAACTATAAGAAAATTTACAATTTTCTGGTCGAAATTTAATATTAATTGCTCATATTTTAAAGCGTCTTCAGTTGATGCCTGAAGTGTCCGCATTAAAAGCTTATTGGGAAGATTTGCCGCAACAGATTATTTTAAAAATATGTGAAATTTAAAAACATAATATTTTCTTTCCTACAGCAAATTTATTATTGAATTAACTTGGAACTTAACTTTTTCTAGTATTTTTCTGGCATGGAACACAAATTATTTTGTATACCAAAAAACGGAACTTGTCGCAATGTATAAAAGCCAAAGTTGAATTTAAAATATTAAAAAAATGCATTAAAAAAAGAACCATGGAGTACATTTTAAAATTATTAAATGGGGCCAAAGTGGCAGCACTGTCTAAGGCTTTAATAATTTGTGAAACAATTGTAAAACAATGACAGCAAACAGTACGAATGTATTACATTCAACTCTTTAAAACATTACTGCCTATTAATAGCACAATAGTCCAGGACACTTAAATATTTAATGCTTAAAATATAAAACTAGGTATAGCAAATATAATTTCTAATCTCTAATACATTTTGTTTCCAGCCTTTAAACTGAAAATGAAATGAATAATTTGAAGAAAGAAAAAAAATTAAGATGATAAAATGAAAGTTGATGTAAAATAAAAGAATTTTATTGATAAATTGCTTTCAATTGTTCCAGGATAATTTTGACAATACAAAAGAATAAAAATGGAGAAAACTTTTATTTTTACTTTATTTAAAAATAATAAGGGAAATGTAAAGAGAGAATGAGAGAGAAAATGGTCAATTTATTTCTAAACTTTCTTTTTATTTTTTTTTTATTTTTCTTTTTTTATTCTAATTTTCTAATTTTTTATTTGGATGAACAATTATTTAAATTTTTATTTTTTTGGAAATTTTTGTAATTTCTTATAAAAATTCTAGTACTCGTATAATGGAAATTACATAATTAAAATAATTATTATACATATATGTATATAAGATGTGTATACATGTACTGTAAATTAAAATACTTAATTTCTATTTACTTTGTCAATTTTAATTGCATTAAAACGCTCAACTCGCATCAAATCTGTGAATTCCAATGCGATATTAATCTGGAAACAAATATACACAGACGTACACTAAGTGACTGCCAACACTTGCTTTTCCAATTAAGTAATTAAATATTTTACGTAATAATTAATTCTGCAATTAACAAAACTTTTATAATTTTGTTCGTTAACTGTTGTTTAATTAAGATCAAGGTAGATACAAGCCCTCAGCGGTGTAATCATTAATGATATAAATTTATCATTATACCATTAAATTAAACTTAATCCTTCAGATAATTCTAAAATTTGATTTAATTAGCAATTTAGAGTTTAGGAACTAATACAAATGATGCTGAATTGAAAGCTTTGAATTAATGTTGGTTACACATATGAAAAATCACATATAATGAGAATATAAACTTACTAACATAAAAGATTTAATTTAAATATTTCTTATAGACAGACTTATTAAATTTAATTTTTTTGACGGATAATGTTGCTACACAATTTTCATTTTATGGGTGTGACAGGACCAATGTTTCAAAAAAAATTTAATTGGGAAAATTTTGATGGTAAATTGTCCAACAGTCAACTCTATCTTTTGACGTTTTTATATCAAAATCTTTAATTCTTTTCATAAGTATGTAAAAATATATTATGAGGATTTTCAAATTACAACTACTTAAAAAGTTTGTAACAAGATATAAATTTATCAAAAATTTACAGCAAAAATTGTTTGATACACTCTTGGGTGAGTTGAAATTATTTTTTGTAGAACACCTTGCATTAGTACAGAAAGTTTTAAACCATAAACATTAAAAGCGAATAATTTTCTTGATATACGTGTTAGTGACTTAGTTTCATATATATGAAGTAATTAACACTGACTTTTAATAATTTTAATTATATGAGAAAATAAATATGTGTAAGATCCTACTCACTTTTCTATCTTAACCTTTTTTCTATATAAACAAAGTGATTCAGAATGTTATACAACAATATATACCATTGGTTAGAAGATCGAAAATGGGTAAAACTTTTCTTCCGGACTGGATGCGAAATCTCAAAAGTTTCCGAATTCTAGGGATTTTAACGAATTTTCACGAAATTTTTACTTAAGCAAGTTTTTTAAATTATAACTTCCATTCTGAAAAAGATTCAAACTTGAAAAGACTTCTAACTAATAGCTTCAGAAAGGCCTAGTAAAGGACTTAGAATAGACATGCTACTTGATTCTGTTTTATGTACCTTCGTTTACCTTTCTGTATGTACCTTATATTGGTTTTATGTACCTTCGGAATACCAAGCATTCGAACTTTGGCAAAAATCAAATTTTTCTCTTGAATTTTTTTAGTTTTTTCTAGCTGGATAATTTCGTGAGAAATATTTTGAAACCTTGAAATTTTTTTTATAGAATTTTGCTCAGCTTTTGCTCAAGCTTTAATTTAAGGCCTCAAACATGAAAAAAATTTTTTATGGTTCTATTTTTCACTATTTTTGATTTTTATTGATTACAAGCGCTGTAATTATCAACTATTATTAATTTTTAATTACAAGACTCACTCGAAAAAAAAGTTGGCATATTTTTATAAGCCATTATTTTGATAAAAAATCTGAATTTTAATGTTTTTATTGAAATGTAACAAGTAATGATAAAATTGAAACGAAATTTTATACAAACTTTTAATTTGAAAAACAAAAATTGAATTTAAAAAATTTGAAATTTTTGGAAATAAAAACTAGAATTTTTTATTAGAAAAACAAAAAAAAAATCTAGTAATCAAAAAATTTTTTTCGAAACTTTTCTTGGTAAGGAAAATTGATAGTTTTTAATTTTTCCCAATTTTTATAAGAAATGGTACCTATATGGTTTGAAATTTTTAAATGCATTTTTCTCACATTGGGTGCAATTTAAAAATTTGAAAAAATAATTTTCGAAATCTAGACACCATTTGGCTTCCGAAGTTATTAAAATTATACAGCTGGAGCGAATTTTTGAAGGCATGCCATATAAATTTTCACATTTATTTTAATAGAAAAAAAATTTTTTTAATAGGAAAATTTAATTTTTTTGAATAAAATGGAGTTTGTGGTATTTACATTATGAAGATAATAAATAATTAGTAAATAATTTAATGGGATTAATAAACTTTAAATCTATTTCTACAAAAGCTAAAATTGGCGTAGGATTGATGCAACTAAAGAGTTTTTCCAGCAAAGCAATTAATTTAAAACATACGATTGAATAGAAATAGATTTGAAAGAAGAAAAATATAAATTTTTGCCGATTTAGGTGAATTTCATAGAAGAATTTGGTGTTTGTTTAGAGAAATTTGTAAATTTTTTGGATAAGGTATTCTATTTTTTCAAATTATTTGACAAAAGGAATATTAAATTGAATCTAATTTTAGTTTTACCTATTTGTTAATATCCCTGGAACTCGGAAACCCTTGAGATTTATCACCCAGTCCGGAACAAAATATTTACCCATTTTCGATCTTCTAACCAATGATATATGTGGTTGTATAACTTTCTGAATTACCCTGTATAATTAGGTCAGTTTCTTTATTATGCAATTAAGTGTATGTTTAGTTTGAGTATAATGCAACATATAAAATACGATATCAAAAATCTATCAATACCGATAACCTAAATAAGAGAATGACCATCTAAAATTTATATATAAAACAAAAATTACAGCAATCACTAAAATATTAACAAATGCAAATTATAATGAAAAAAAGTGAATTCTTCCAAATCATTCTATATGGGTGAAAATTAGAATATTGCGAAATTTTCATAAATGTGCAAATTTTGTCAATTCAAAAGCAGCTTATATAGAACTGAGAATTTTCATATTGAAAACTTAGTCATCACTTTCAAATTTTTATAATATTGAAATTATCCTTTAACCTCACATCAATATTGTATTTTTATTTTTCCTCTTTTATATTTTTTTATAGTTGATATTAGAAAGGATTAAAAAGAAAAATTTATTTTTCCGTTAAATCTAACAATTTACAAATCAAAATTATTTTCTTTTTTTTTTTTGTGTTATTTTAATGTCCATTATAAAAGGATGTCCTGCATTTATTGTTATTATATAATGAGATAATCTTCGTTTGGAGGGGTCGGTCAACAGCTAAATTTTTATTATACATACACACTCAAAAAAGGAAAATTTAAAAAAAAATTAAATTAGGAAAAGTTTTAAAGTTTTCTTTTTTTTCTTTTATTATTGTTTTGCAAATGTATCCGGTAATTTAAGAAAATTTTTATGATAATTATTTTAATATTAGAAGTTTTTGAATTCGCATGTTACATAATAATTTTTATATGAATTTAAAAAAAAAAACAATCATAAAAGTTTCTCATGTAATTTTGTTTTTTTGTTTTGTTTTCTTAAGAAATTATTTATTTTATTTGAATAAATTTTCAATTTTTATTCACATTATTTTAAATTATTGAACTGTTTTTTTTTATATTATTATTATTGAATAACAATTTGGCGCCAATACGAATTTATTTTATATTTTATTAAAGGATAATTTATTAATAATTTCGTCGTATAATGAATTGAAATATAAAATTTATTTTTTAGAATTAATAAAAATGTGAGCTAGATTGTGAATACAATTACGGTATGATTTTAGTTAAAAAGGGTTATTCCGATGATGATTTTTATTTTTTTTATTAAAATAAAATAATTTTTCAAATTAAAAAATAATATTGGAGATAAAGTTATTTCCCTTTTATTGAATAAATAAATTTTGTAGAAAACTATAAATGAGTAAATTTACAACTTTATTGCGAATTTGCTGTTTTTAATGCTATATAACTTTTTTGGTGTTTTTTATATGATAAAAGAGACTTATTATATAATTTGTAATTGCTAAGATTCATACTCTTATATAAACATTATATGAGTTATATAGAACCCATGCATATACATACATATATATATATAACATAATATATAAGTGTATATTTGTCATTGAAAAAAAAATACATACTATTTTTTTTGATTTTCAATATTTGAATTTGAAATAATTACATATGAAATTAATTCTTATAATTTTGTTACATATATTCATTTAGATCAGTAAGAAAGTGTTTGAAACAATATTGTAGGTTGTGCGGGAGTTTGTCACACATGTTAAAAAACATGTGTCACACATGTGTCAAAAAACCAAACTTATGCATACACGAAAAATACATAACTGTATGTAAAATGTAGCCGAAACCGAATTTTTATACGTTAGTTTGTTTCGAGAAGTTGAAAGCGACTGTTCTATAAATCAAATACTTATATAAGTAAACCAATTCAATTTTCTTGTATTTGTAGACAGTAGACCAGTTAAGTAAATTCAAAATTTTTCAAATATTCTAATCAGAATAAATTATTAAAAACCGAATTTGAACGAAGATTTTTAGTATTTAATAGATGTTTAAACAAATTTAACCTATTTAACTTTTCCATTTTCACTTATTGAAACACTTGATTGAAGTTTCATTATTGAAACACTTGATACCAATTTACAATTGAATTCTAAATGCTGTGCGATTCTGTATTAAAACAAAAATTTAGAGCAGTGGAAATTTCTAAATTTTATAATTATTTACCTATAAATCTATTTCTCAATACTTTACTGTTGGCTAAGCCTGTTTTAGCCATGTTCGGAAGAATATATTTGTGTGAACAATTGTTTTCGAAATTAAAAAATTTATATTAATTAAGTTTTATATTACTTTTTATGTTGATAATAAAAATCAAAATTTAAGTATAATTTAGTGGATAATTTAGTTTTTTTTTATTGTGCGACTCGAAGCAAGGTGCGGGAACCTTAAAATGGCCCGTAATGATAAATGAGTTTGACACGTCTGCTCTATAAGATCAAAACAGTTTATATATGATTTAATTGAATTTATGATTTAATGAAATTACTCATACTAATTTCGTTATATTGCAAAAATTTATCAATTAACAGACTTGCTCTATTTTAGCAGTATTCCGTTTATGATAATCTCTATTATAACTTTATTATATATTACACTGCACGCACCGCATTATATAAACACTGTCCAAAAACTATAAATATAAATATTTTAAATCCAATACGAAACATACGCTCCCATTTGGTTTGTTTGTTTAACTATACATAATTTTCAACCAGAATTAAAAAATTTCTATTCAACATTATAAATTAATATATAATATAATAAGTATAAGCATATAAGTAAATAGATTTTAACAGATTTTAATAGCATAAAATAGTTTAATAAACAAGATTTATATTTATATTTTTAAATTTAAGAAATATAATTAAATTTATGCAGAGTACAATATAAAATAATTATGATTTACGTTAAATTTAATTCAATTTTACAATTTGTCTATATTTTACACGCTACATTAAAAACGCAAAGTAAAACAAAAAATAATGCACAATATATTGGCAGGAAGCCTATATATACAATATCTTTAATTAAATGCCACCATTTTATTAATTAAATGTAATTTAATATTTAACAAGATAACCTAAGCATAGCTATAGTAAGTCAATATAAAACCCATGTATGTAGATATGTACATATATCTAATCCCAAGTGCCTATAAAATCTAGATATTTAAATATACCTTCAAAAATTCGATGAAATGATTTGTGCCTATTTTCTGTTGACTTTTCATGCGATCGAAAATTATTTGTAAAATTTTTTTAAATTTTGCATTAAATTTAAAAATGTTTACGTATTATTTGTCTTTCTTGTTTTATTTTTTTTTTTCTTATAACCCTTAGAAGTTTAACATTTTAAATAAAAATTTTATAAAAAGAAAATAAAAATTGGGTAAAAAAACTAAATTGAAAAGAAAACTGTTCAAAGGACTAAAAAGTATAAATGTACATTTGAATTAATCGTCACAGTTCATTTATTGGCAAACCGAAAGGGAAAGTTTTCCAATCAAAAATCATCAATTTGTTTTAAACAAACATGAAAAGCCGAAATAAAATCAAATAAAATACAAAAAGATTGATACATAAAATGTTAACAAAAAATTTAAGGATAACATTAATATTAGAGGAGAAGGACATAATAACCAAATAGAAATCTAATGACTTGAAATGGTCCAAGTTTTTACTTAGTTTTTTTTCCATATTCTTCTCTTAGCCCAGCTAGTACAATAAATAAAACAGACATAATCATAGAACATGAAATCAAAAAGTAAATTTTAAAATTTTAAAGAAAAAAAAAACTGAACCATAAAAAAAATGTTTAAATTAATATTCAATGTGGGTTTTTATTAAAAGGAGGACGAGGCAAGCAATGTTTCGAATTAAAGACAAAAAATTTGTCTACATATGGGAATTTCATATAAGAGATCAAAAAAAAAAAGGAAATGCATTATTTTGTTAATTGGATTTAACCATTTAGACAATATGTTATTTAAATGGTTCAATAACAGGCACATACATACATATATATTAAAAAAAATGGCACATCCTGATATTTCGAAATCAATAATAATTTGTGACCTCAATTTGAAATCTTTTCCGTAATTTTTGGTTTTTTTTTTTTGTAAAAATTTACAAATTTGCATTTTTGAAAATTATAATTCGATACAATGTGCATTAGATCAGATTATGTCAAACATTGTAAGCTTAATATCCGAAAATTATTAAAAAAAAGCATAAATTTGCAAAATGTAGACGTACATAATTTATATTGTGTTTTTTTTCAAATGAAATTTTATTACATGCATAATATAAATAATATTTTGCTATTAATTATGGCCAAGTAGTTGCGATTTTCTATCGTAAGATGCCACCACAATAATATTTTTTTTTATAAAAGTTTGAAACGTTCTCAATGATAAATTTATAAAAGCAATACGTGTTTCTCAAACTACTTACTCTCTATCTTTAAAAATATTATACATATTTATAATTCCCAATACACAACCCATAATATATTTTTGGTTTTCCTACATTTTTCCTATTTGGGACAATTTTATGTATAAAATAGGAAATAATTTTATTTAAGTCCACAATATAATTAATTGATTTGTGTCTCGGATAATACATATTCCGAGAAATTATTTTTGAGAAAAAGGTTTTCTTTTGATAGAACTAAAAATTTACAATTTCGAATAGAATTGTTTTGTTTGTGACGATATTAAATTTTATCGTAATTTTATCGAAAGGTATCTAATAAATTAAAATGTAAAAAAAAATATTAACAAAGAAAATTCAGTTATAAGCTTATTAATCTTTAGTTCAAGATATTTGCTTACTCTTTAAATTTAATGTTGCAAGAAAGGAAGCAAATAGCAAATAAAAAGAAATCTAAAATTAATATCTCCGCATTGTTCTAAAACAATTTCGAAAATTTAAGAATTTGAATAATTTTTTATTCTTTATTTTTATCGTACGACTTATAACGTGCAAACACCATGCTTTAATAATCCTTAGAAGACTATAGCCTGTTTTAGTTTATATGTAGTTGAAAAATCTCCCTACTGATTCGTTTTTATATCCTGCGCCTTCGTGAAGGGTATATTACCTTTGATATGGAGTTTGTAACCACTGACGAACCCTATTGTAATTGGACTGATTCAGACAACGCGTTCGGGTAGCTGCCACATAACTCAAAGAGTTTATTTAAAATAAATATTTCAAAAACTGATAAAAGTATAAATATAAAATTTTGTATACGTGTGTCCAATAACATTCAACAGATGCTAGGATGGCTGCACCAGTTCGGGTAACTGCCATACAAGTTTAAAAGTAAATTTTTATATTCGAAAAAATAATCAACTCAGATTCATGAAACTTGACTATCGTGTGTCCAATTATAGGTCAGAAATTAAATTACAGGAGAACCGCATGGGTTGCTATTAGTTAATTTTCTACATTACAGCCATATCTAAATCTTAATTTGTTGCAATTTGGAAAACAACTTATATCGAATTACAGAGAATTAGAAGACCTCAGTTCAAGTTCAGATAAGAATTTTTATTGGTTTTTTATGTATACATTTATTTTTAATTAAAAAACATTTCACTAAGAAATTTCAGATGCAATTTTAAATCAACTTTAGCTCAAAGAACTTGTTATATAAAATTTTTGAATTGTATTTTTAAATGCAGTTTCCCAGAATCAATTTAAGAAAAGTTTCAAAACCAAAGAAGTTTCTTTCAGATCGTAGAAGCAGATTTTGTATTAAAATATCTATGATCTAAAAAAATTGTGTTTGATTCCTTAAAATCTAGCATGTTATTTAACTCAATCATTATAATTTGACATTACAAGGATGAAGAAAAGGTGCTTGCAGATTTTGTAATTGTTATAAGAATGTAAGATTTGCTATTTACATTAGAATATTATTTCGTACTTAGAATATTCTGTTTTTATGACTTCCTATATAGAATTTCGATGATCATATCTTCGGATTGTTGCAGCAAATGCGACAAATATAATCCAAGTACTCTTAATTATAATTTCTTTAATACATTTCACATAATAAATAATAAATATGTAATTTTGACTATAGGCAAGGCATAAAAATTCTTTTTACACAGTCACTTATAATAAAAATGATATTCAATTGAATATCTTCAATTTTTTAACTTCTTTAAATAAAATAAATTCTGTATTTTGTACACGTTTTTGAATCTTTAATATAATAGCATTGTTATTGGGCTTCTGTTAATCCGTTCTGAATTAATCATGTATATCAAAAAAAAATTCTTATTTTCGGCTCATTTTATTTCTTCCAAATAAGTATTCAATTTTGCTTCTGTATTATGTATCTAGGTACATAATACATACCTTCCTTTTTTAGAAAGTATTTTTTTTTCAGAAGTTGAGAAAAAACGTGACAAAATCATTCTAATCTAAATAAATTTCTTCACGTTTATGTAATAAAAATGGCGGATATTATGCTTCAATAAATTTATTTCAATAAATGACTGCAGTTAAGTGAAAAATAGAAATTTTTACCTTTTCTTTTATAGCTATTAATTTAGTTACTAATGAGTTAAAAAAATAATGTTATTATTGTAATAAAGTTCCTTAATCAAATATGTTTGTACGTATCCTTTTTTTATTGGTGATCCCTATTTTAAAAATTTTGGGCATAGTGTTATAGAATTAATCGAATAATATAGAATATATAGAATATACTTAAATAAGTTATGTAGATTAGTCGAACCAGATTATGAAGATATGAACTATTTAATTAGTTACAAATATAATATACAATATCGTCAGTCACACTTGGAATACTTATGGTTATGAGTTTAATAATTTACAATAATTTTTGAAATAATACGTTAACATGTGTAACTTTTTCTGATTTTGAAACCTTTAAAATTGATTTAATTAAATTATTAAATTTTTATCAATTTCAATTTAAATGGTAGTGAAACTTTTAATGAAAATTATCTGAAATATTTTTGCCTTCAGTTTCATTTGCATATTTCAGAGACTACCATCTTTACATTTCTTTTCTTAATAGATTATCTTAATAATTCTTTAACTTTCAATAATTTTCTCAATAGTTGCTCTCACCTACATAATTTACAATAGTTGCTCTCACCTATAGATTATTTGGCAGCACCATTTTTAATTCCTACATACATACTTTAACATATAAATATGTAAATTGGTTTGATTGCAATGTTCTAATTGACAATATTATGTTTAAGCAAAATTTCATGCATTCAATTGTTAGTTTTTGGTTCAAGCGTATTCCTTTTAATTTAATGTCGTCCTTTCCATTGCATCACCAATATTGAAAAAAAAGTAATGATCTAAAACAAAAATATAGATTTAGTTAGTAAAATTATATAAAACATTGTTATATAAATATGTACATATATTATTTTAATTAAAAAAATGAAAATATGAAATTAATCAATTATTTTCGTACTATCCTAATTACGATATGAATTTCGAATACTAAAGAAACTGCCTGCTTACATAAAAGTAACAATTTTTAAATTTTTTTAGTTCAATGTATAATATTTTATATTAGTGTAATGCCAAGTTATAGTGAATAGTTCAATTAAGATAGAAGATAATTAATATTAAAAAGATCGGTATAATAGATTCTAAATCTCAAAAATCACGAGATTTTGCGGAGAAACCGGCAGATTAAAATAAAGTTTTTTTTCATATATAGACAATAATTATTCTTTTAAGCATAAATGAGAGAGGCAAGTTTGCATAGTTCTTGAACCTTAATTTAAATTATTATTGTAAAATTTTTATAATGCAAAAATTAATTCAACCTTTACAATAAACTAAAAATATTTTTTTTAAAATCCAAAATATTTATTTTTTTAAAGGCCTGTATATGGTAAAAAAAACTTTTTATAGTTTTTAAATTGTTCACTCAAATTGATTCTGGACAACTGAATTTTAATTAAATTATTGATTTCAATTCATTTACGTGCCAGTTGCTACCATAAATGTAAACTTTCCTTTTTTTTTTTTTGTAAAAAAAAGTATTTTACAACATATTTAATTGTATGTAAAAAACAAAGTGTACAAAATCTTGTTTAGCGAAAACATTTTTTGTTTTATAAAAAAAACTACATAAAAAGAATTTTTTCACAAAAGGCAAATATTAACGTTACTTCAAAAAAAAAAAAAAAAAAAAAATAGTTACAAGTTTTTAATTCTAAATTGTATTTGTACAATTGGTGTTGTTTTTTAAATCCCAATTTTTTTTCTATTTTACAACCAAAAAAAAAAAAAGTATTAGCGCTAGTTTTTTCATAAAAGGAATAATAAACATTGCAAATTGCCGATGCTATTGAATGACATTCCATTCTTTTTTTAAATCGAATGAAATAATTTGCAAACCAAAAAGAAATTTTCCAAACGTTTCTTAAAAAAAAGTGGAATTAGGTACTTTTAAAATTACTTAAAAACAAAAAATGCTTACCGGTTTTATGATTGTAGCAATATTTTGAGCCTTAAAAGTCGTTCGCTAACTTGAATTTTTCAGCAAAGTTTTCCTTAATTGAGTCTTGTTTTTTAATTCTTTTGTATACTATTGCAGATAAAAGGATTAATCCATATTGTCAAAAAAAAAGTTTCGAAATTGCCTTTAAACCGTATTCAAACACAAATGTAAATACAATGTCTCCGAGATTGACATTTTTTTATAAATTAACATGCTTCCGAAAATTTCTAGCCCATATTTCAATATTTTGGTTAACCAAAGTTTTGCAAAAGCGTCCAAAAATATTTTTAAATGCACGATTTGCATTTTTTCTGCGTATCGAAACGCATTTTATAATTATTACTTTTTATAATTATAAATTTGTGTAAAATCCAATACGGAACGTGATACATCATCAGGCTAAACTATTTTTTTACAATACTTCCAAACTTCAGCAAAGTTCATTATTCATGGTTAGGTATTATGGTAAATATTTTTATGCATGGTAAATATTTTTAATGACCAAAACTTGATTATTCAAAATCCTGATTCTAACCTAAAATAATTTTGAAATCCTCATATTACAAAACTAGTCGTGCACACCATATATGAAAAAATCGTGCACACTATATATTTGGATATAACTATATCCAAAATATTCGAAATTATGAGAGTAACATTCATCCAAGTTTATTATACCAACCAATTTACACTCAAGTTTGTTATTCCATTTATGTAAGAATTTTTGTTGAAAAATAAACTTCATTTTATTTATTTCTGATTTCGATTTGGCAAAGCTTCATTTCAATCTGCAAAAGGATTTAACTATTAAGCTGTTTTATTTACATATATTTTTATTAAGATGAAAAATCACCCTTTTCAAAACATTTTGGGTATTATACATATGAAAATTTAATTCGTTCTTGTTGTTCTTTGTATCTTGAATGCATTCCTCATGCAAGTAATTCAATACATAGATTTGTAAACGGATGAAGTTTTTTATAATCACTTTTTATCTGGTTTTTCAATGTTCTTTATTTCTACATGATTTGGCATTCATATCACATCATTTCTTATTACATCTCTTGTTGCAATTGCACAGATTGCTGCTTGTTGACTAAGTTGAGTAACATATAACTTGTAATGTAAAAATAAAGAATTACATATTTTATATTAAAACTGGAAATAGCTTTCGCATTAACTATTTTCACCATTAATAAGTTTCACCACAATAAATTTTAATTTATGTAATTATTTTCCACTTCTGTCTTTTTTTTAATACAATTGCACGTGCACCACCGAATAACAGTTTTCAACATAAAAAATTTTTCTGTAAATATTAGGGGAACGAAAAAGTTGAAAAAGAATTCATAAGGATGGAAAAGCATATAGAAAAACGAAATAAAATAACAAAGCAGAATGAAAATAAAAAGAATTTAATAATGAAAATGAAAAATTGAAAGTAAAAGAATTTTTATTTTGTAAAATTTTTACAGTCCTTTTTCAGAAAGTGAACAGCTGTGTCAGATGTTTGGTATAAATTTGGATAAGTAAAATAAGATTTTTTTTTTTAAATTCAGAAGATACCTAAATACAAAACAATTTTTTTTTTTTTGGAATGATGTTGGATTGTTAATGTTCTAATAATAAATTGTATAATTTATTTAAATAAATTTGAGTATTTTTGCTTACAGTAGATTGTATAGAACTCATGTGTTTGCGAGTAGAACTTTCAAAAATGTTTTTACCGACGGTAAAAAAATTAAATTTATTTTTATTTAAATGTAATTTTATAAAACGAAATTTATAATTAAATTCAAATGTCAGGAGTCTTGTTAATGCAAATAAAAGGAAAAGTTCAATAATTAATAAAAAATTATGAATAAGGCAATTATTGTTTGATAATACAATGTGTGTGTATTTCTTATGACATAATTTGAACAATATTATTAGAAAATAAGTTTAATTAAATATCTAAAATAGTTTGTTTATAAGCAAAAGCAGTAATCAAAGAAAAAAGAATTAATTATTGCCAAATTTGACATTCAGTTTTTTTCAATTCTTTAAAATTATTAAAGGGTTAAAGATTTCAAAAATTTTCTAGATGTTTCAATGTAACTTAAAAGTACATAAGCCATCAAATTTCTTAAACAAGTGAAACTTAATTTTCAACAAATACAAATTATATAAATAATATTTTTTGAATTATATGAGTATTCGCAAATTAATCAAGACGGTAATTGACTTTATAGTGCTGAGTTACGCTTAGTAAAATAGTAGAAGAATAATTTTTCTTAAAATGATCAAAACGATCACACAAATTTGATTTTGGTGTGATGAAAAAATTGTCATTAATTTTTATTGTCAACTTCAAATGTTATATGTTTTATTTCAGAAAGCAATAATAAAATTACAGTAAAATTCATTGACAAGAATTATTATAAAACTTTCAAATGATTACTGAACTGAGCTTAAAAACCATAAATTTCTGGGTTACATTTCAATATACCCCACAATGTTGTGAGACTCAATGATTTTTAAAATTATATTCAGCATTAAATTTATCAAAATTTATTCTTAAAGCTGTTAAAATTAAGCCACCCGACCCACTACGATAATCTAAAAACAATTTCTCAATTGAGTCTCCCTTGTATTATGGTCCATTATTCTTTATTATTATTATTATAATTCTATGTATGAAGTAAGTTTTTTAACAGTTTAATTTTTAGAAAATTTAAGATAATAATAAAATAAAAATCAAAATTAAAGAATGGACAAAAGAATAACAAAAGTAATTTCCGTTTTTAATTTATTTTCTGGTTTTCTTGTTATTTTTTTTTTTTTTTGAAAATTATTGCAAACTTATACGGTTCAGAGAATATTTTTCGGTTTTTTCATTAGAAAATTTTTGTTTTAAAAGAATACAAAAGAAAAAGGCAAAATGAACATCAAATAGGTATTGGAAAGGAAAAAGTGAAGAAAGCCTAAAAAGGAAATAGGATGTAATAAAAAATATTCAAAAAAAAAACCAAAACACAAAAATATTTTTAAAATGAATTTGTAATTTTCCATATCCTTCTTAATTTCTCATGAATATCTAATACTGTTCATATATACTGCAATATTGTTGTTAATTTTTGATTTTCATTTTATGGAAGGCGCTTCATTAATTTCAAATTAAGTTCTGATATTATAAAGAATATTAAGAAATTACAATTTTATTTGCTAAATTAAAATTTCTCTATTTGTTTTCTTCAATATTTGTCGAATTTTCAATAACAAAGCTAACATTAATATTCCTTTTTTTCATTGTTAAGTGGAAAATCCGTACATTGTGATTTTTCACTTAAAATAGCACTATAATATAAAGGAAATTCAGTATAGTTGAACACTTGTAACAAAGCAATGTTAGTTATTTAAAAAGGATTTAATTTTGTTTATTTCAAAAATTATTTCAAATATCTCTTTGTAAGAACAAATCCAAAATCAAAAATAATCAAAAATTGGAACGATATTAGTGTTGAGGGTAGGTTATGTACATAATGTAATACTATAATATTAATATGTACACGTCTATATTTAGAAATACATTGTAAGTAGCTGCGTTTTTTGTAAGGAAATATGAAAAAAGAAATATTTATACCACCTGAATATAGACGACTTAATATGTAGGGTACAAGAGTCGTAATTCGGTTTGATGTTGACATATTCATAAAACTGTACATCAAAAACTATTATTCATAATATTTCTGATAATGTGTCAAAAAAAGTTTGAACAATAATGGACGAAATTTAAGATTTAATTCACTAAAATTTGTTTTTAAATCTTAATGTTCATTTTCTCAAACCAATATTCTTCCAAAGGTAAAATTATAAAATATTTTTTTAATTTTTGTTGCATTCAAATCTACTTGAAATCTTGTATATAAAGCGCTTTTATTGGATATTTTTTATGATCTCGCTTTTTAGACCCATAAGTGTTGTAAATTTACAATTTATTAAATTGTTTTTTTTTTTTTTTTACATATTACGAGTACACCTTATAAAAATCCTGTTTTTTTTAACAAATTTCGTATTTTGATAAAAAAAAAATTTAAAAGTAAAATTTAACAGCAAAATTTCATACTTTTCCGTACAACATTACAAAGAGCTGCCTTTAGAACTTCGAACCTGAATTAAAATTTGAGACTTTTAGAAATTTTTGATTTAACAATATAAAAAATTGTTAAAATTGAAGTTTTGCAGTAATAAATTTTAATTGCTACTATTGATAGGGATGGGTAAGAAACAAGCTAGAATTCTCACCTTGTCAAGAGGTCTTGTCGGGTCACTACAGACTGAGGAGATACCTCAGTAAGCTAGGTCTGGAAAGTGAACACACTTGCAGATTCTGTTGCATAGATGAGTAGGCTTCAGTACATCTGCTGGGATATTGTATTGTTCTTGCTCGCAGGAGAAGGGATACTGCGAAGACTTTGCTCTTACGGCAGTGGATTATCAGAGCAGTCAGCCGAGCGGATGCTTTAAGGAAATGCCCCACACTAAGGAAAGAGAAGAGACACAATAGATTCTTATACATTGTCGCGGTGCACTGTTATTCCGGTTATACAAATCAAATCTAAAATTGAATAATTTTTTTTAGTCTAATCCGTTCCATTTCAATATTATCTTGCTTTTTAAACCTATGAAACAATCAAATATACGTAAGTATAAAATATAATGTTACTATATTTTTAAAAACCATTTACAGTGACAGACAAGTTTCGAAACGGCAGTCTGCCGTGTTTTATCTAAAATAAAATATATTATTCAGTTTTAAAATAGACATGTCAAGAATTTTAACATTTTATAGACTTAAAATAAATCCCGTGATACACATATATGTATGTATGTATATACGTTAGCATGTTATCCAAAATACATTTTATAGCAAATATATAGAATTATTTTTATATTATGTAATATATATGTAAGACTTGTAAGTATATTGTATAATAAAATTTTTATAGCTTCTCTGTTATCGTTATCGTGTTAACTATAAAAATATTGTAGAACCAAGAAATTTACAAAATATTTTAATAGAACATTTCTATTTACATATACGTGTATTTAGGTACCTAAATATATACATATATACAAATTTTTATTTTTTATTTATGACATGCAAGGGAAAAACTTAATATAAACATAAACATAACAGGGTATTTTTTTGGGGTTTTTAAATGAATTAAAATGATTTTAGATTTATTTTTTCAAAATGAAAAAATTTAATATTTAATAAGTTATAAGAAATGTTATATACTATGTATATAATCCACAAATATATAATGAAAAAATATACATAATGTTTCCCTTAATGTATATAATCCATAGAAACCTAGTGGTTTATCACAGCTTACGAAATTATTATTACTCAATCACTATTCAGGAATTTTATTAAAAAATTATTTTCTATGGATAAATTTTAGGTGCTCACAATAGTATCATTAAATATAAGGTAGTGGTGTACATATACGGCAAAATCCAAAATTTAATCTGAGTCTGATGAAAATCGCATATGTAAATCGCATATATAACGACAAATAATACTGTTTTTTTTTCAGATTTTTGAAATATAAAATGGCGAAAACTGATTTTTTGTTAAAAATTTTTGGTAGCAAAATTATTAAATTTTAACGTTAGGTCTGACGGTTATGAAACGATTTCATTCTAATATGTTAACAGTCAGACTTTATTATAAATTTCACCTTAGATTTTATCGTATATGTAAACAGAATTTAAAAGTTAAATAAAATTCAGGATCCAATGGTTACGAAAGTCTGTGACTGCTCGACTCTCAACTATAGCAAGGTTAAATAGTTGAATAATTACAAATTGAATTAAAGAAATTTCTTTGAATTTTACGTAATTGGATTATCAATGATCCAATTGAACTATAAATTTTTATTTAATTAAATTAAATTTTGTATTTATAATTTTTGAATATCCATAATTAAACCAAGTTATTTATTGTGTGCAAAATGAATGAAGAAATTGAGTAAAACAAATCTTAATTTATTTGAATTGAACTCAAAGTTTCTCGCTGATAGATGGCTTAATTAGTATTATCTAAATTTGACATAGAACTTATGGTCTCACGTCCTTTTATGAAAAAATTTATACTGAGAATACTAAATTGATTAATTTTATAAGCACTTATAAATTAGAGAATCGATCTTTTAATAAATATTGAACGTAACTAACAACTTTATGTTCTAAACAGTCCACAATAAAAGGATTATTTTAATAATATAGGTCGTTAAACTGAAAATTCAATCAGCTGTCAATAAATTGTTGTATGTATTTGAAGTACATATTGCAAATATTGTGGTTGAGCTAAATGGGAAAATAATTTAAAATTTGCGTTTTATTTCCAAATATTGTTAGAAATATTTTAAATTTAACTATATAGAAAATTTAGTACAGAATTTAGCTTTTCCAAAAAATTTTTGAAAAAAAAAGTGCTTATTAGTTTTACTCTGTCCGTCCGTCCGTCCGCCCGTCCGTCTGTCCGTGTGTCTGTTTACAAAACTTCTAAACCCTTGAAGATAGAAAGCTGAAATTTTGTGTGCATATAGATCTTTACTAGAAACTTTCCGTAGAACAAAATTTTTAGCTATCTCCCCCCCCCCCCTCTAGAAGTTATACCCCCCAAAACACTAAAAATGGCCTTTCTTAACTATTTGTTGCAATGAAACCATAAGCATTTTTGTAATTTTTCAAACGCAGAAAGGCAGTGGGTTGCTTCCCCCAGCGCGGTATACTATAGTTAAACTTTAGAAAAACAAAATGGCCGTTTAAATTTACCGTTATCTAAAGTCCTTTATTTCCAAATTTTTGATGTAATTTTTCTTCTAAACCCCAGCCTGTAGAAGCCTGAAATTTTAGGGGCTTTTAATTCCCCTTGAGAAGCATTTATTAGACACTAATAAATGCTTCATTTTGTCAGAAGAAATTTTTTTTCCATCTTCACCCCCTCTCAAGTTATCGCCTCTTGAAATTTGTAAAATTTGAATTTTTGACACCTTATATTTCCGAAACCGCAAGGTTTTTCAGATTTCTATAAACACAAAAAGCTAACGGTAACTTCCATGAAATTAAAAAATATAATTATTTTCCTTAACTCACAATTAAACCTTAAAATCGAGCATTATGTTAACCCCACTTTATATTAATTTTTGCTTTATTTCAAAGACTATATAAATCGTTCATCCTAAATATATGCAATCCTAGAAATAGTTTTGTATATGAATGAAAATAATTTTAATAGTGTGATAAGTATACATAGACTGTATTTAAAGCAGTATTTTTACTAATATTGTTGAAGGGAAAAGTGCTACTATACAAACCATTGATTTGACCCAGCTTTATTCATTTTTATATTAGCAATGGATGGTTTTACTGGAAACGTGGGAATATATATTCACAAGTAATATTAATTGAATTTTCAGTCAGGCTAAAAATTCCTAATGATGTATTCTCGTGTCTGAAAAATATTGTAAGCAAAATATTAATTTTTTTAAAATAAAAATATTTCTTTTGCAGTTTATACAAATTACAAATATTATGTTTGAATGAACTCATTCTTTGAAATAATTATAGAGAGCAATATTTTTCATCAACAGAAATACTGCAAAGAGTTTTTTAAAGTTAAGTAAATCTGAATTCAAAAATTTTAATTGTTGTTTACTTAATGCTAAACTCACTTGTTGTTTACTCACCAAAAACCAGATATTCTATTTATAGTTCCAGAATAATTATCACATAATTTCATATTATGACCGCACAGATATTCGAATTAAAATATCACAATTCTAAATAGAGAAATCAAAGCAATTGAAACTAATTCATGCAGTCAAGCTTAGCCTAGCTGTACGAACATCTTCATGACTATTATATGTATGATTATAATATAAGTGTTTAAAATTTATGATTATAAACAAGGTTAAAGTTATGATTGAATTTTTAGAATTTAAGTGATTTGATATAGAGGTATGTAGGAAATTTAATGAAAATTTAAAAAAAAAACTCTTAACGAAACGCCAGCAATTTTTTCTAAAAATCTACATTTTCTTATTACGTTAAAGTTAAGCTTTTTTTTACAATATTTTGTGTTATTCAAAGAAATTTCTTTAATGCTATTCTTATAAATTCAACTATTTAACCTATTGAGTTGAGATTCGAGCAGTCACAGACTTTCATAACAAGTAGATCTTTTGTAAATATTTTGATTACCTTCGTATGTTCATTATTCCGTTGCATTATGTGAGATAATTTTTGTATCAATACCAATTCTCGTGAATTTATTTTTCCTATACATGTAATTCCATAACGGTTTTAAATAACATACAGTTTCCCTTTCTAAAGCAAAATTAATAGTCCTTTTCATTTCAATTTTAATTGAGATTTTCATATTTTGATCAATGAGAATTTTCAATCAATTAACATCTGCGTAACCTGAACTACAATATTTTAAAATTGATATTTCGTTTATTTTTATTTAAAAAAAAAAACAAAAACATTAAAATTTTTTATTAAAACATTTTTGTTTTTTAAATTTTATTTGAGGTTTCAATTTCTGCTTGTATATTGTGACATGAAAGAAATGGAAATTTAATCCCAAAATGGAAAATTAAATGGTACAAACGGTAAAAAAATTAAATTTAAGTACATTTGTACGTATATATGTATGTGAAAATGTAAGTGTGAAAATACAAAGGCCACAGACCATGGTAATCAGATTTATTTTTAAATTGTATAGCTCTTTGTTAACTAAATCCTCTTTTCAGTATTAAAATCCTTGTTGTTTCTTAAAAACCTCGGAGTTTTGTTTTTCACTATGCGTATTATTAAATGGAAATTTCAAAAGGAGAGAATTTTCATGTTGGATTTTGTGTTTTTGGACAGTTTTATTAAGTACGTTTAAGTATTTCTATTTTTGGAAGTGATGAAAAAAAGAAAAACAATTCAATTGGAGACGAATTAAATAAGGTCCTTATATAATTAAAGTTTCACCATAAATATGGCATTTTAAAAAAAATTATAGACAAATAAACAAATTGAATTGTTCTTTAAAAATATATTGTTCCTAAATATCTTGTTCCTATTCCGGAAATAAAAGCAAAACAACTTTCGAACACTGAAAGGGTATTAGTTGAGCTTCTGTAATGTCGTCAAAAAAGGTAGGTACCAGTAAAATAAAGTGGAAATTCAGTTTGTGGCTAGAAAATCTGCAGCTCAAGATAATTTCAAGTAGAAAGTAATTTTTTTTGGAAATAAGCAAAAAAATAAGCATATGTAATATAAATACGTATATTTCACATACATATACCTCACAAACTTAGCTAAAATATACTTGAACAATTTCAAAGTCTGAAACTCCAAAGTGTATAGATAAATTTCTATGTTAAAGAAACTGTTCAAAAATTTTTTCTTTCACCATCTGTTGATTTTATAGTTTTGATATTTTGAAAATATTAGAAATCTCCTTTTAAATTATTGAAGCAAAGATGTCAATACTTCAAGAATGTCTTTAATATTATGAAGATACGAAAACAAATTACGAAATAATTAAAGAATTTTTTAAATATGACTCAGAAATCGAACAGTGTAAGTTAGGAAATGTCAAGATAACTTGAACAAAATCGAAAAATTTTTCACTGATATTATAATATTTACGAAATTTTCTTGAATTGTATCCCTTTCAACGAATATATAATACAACTATTACAAATTTTTAATTGTTCAATTACTATGAAGTGCTTTTAAACCCTGTTCATATGTGTAAAAATAATTAAACTAAATTAGATTAGATTTTAGGGATCAACTATTGATCAATATATCAACTCACTGCAATCACAGAAAATTATTGAAACCGAAAAAATAAAATTATGCTTAAATGACACATTCTCGTCGTGACAAAATCAATAAAAACGATAAGTAGTTAGTCCCAATTTCTGTATTAAAAAGCTTAGTCTGCAATGTCCAGAAGAAAACCAATCGCAAAAACGGCTTCCGCCACCATTAGACCCCAGCAGTTTACTCACTTCCGAATAATGAAATTAATGAAATGTCCAACGCCCAAAATTTCTTGTCTGCCTCATCACTAACGGAATCGAATCATATAAATATAAGATATTGTGAATGGAATATTGATGCATCTCTTCGTTTTAAATATTAACCACATTATCACGCAGATAAAGGAGGGGAGCTTGAGGAGTTTTTTATAATAAAATTCATAAAATTATAAATTAAAGATAGAAAATTTAAAGTTAAAAAGTAATTTTCGAAATTTTCATCTTCAATTTAATTTGAAAAACTTATAGGTAAAAAATATAAAGTTTTGAATTTCTTACAATTTTAATGAAAATTTTTATTGTAAAAATAAAATTTTCCCAATTGTATTTTGTGTTTATGAATAATTTCCATTAAATATTACTACGGAAGAATATAAAATTTTACAATAAAATAAAAATGTGGACAAAATTACAAGAAATTTTTGCAAAAGTTAAGAGAGAAGTTTTAAAATTTTCAATTTCTGGTAGAGTAATTGTGGGATTTCTGGTAGAAATATTTTTAAATTACTTTTATTAGTTCAAGTGATAACTTTTGGCTTTTAACTAAACATTTAAATATTTTCATAATATTTTTATAACACGTACTAAAAAAAAATACAATTTATAAAAAATTTTTGAGAATAAATTTATTTAAGTGTAATTTGTTCAAAAGTATTACAATTTTTCTTACACAAAAAAAAAAAATCAAACAATTGAATTCAAATAATCTTAACAGATTCTATAGAGTTGTGAACAATTGTAATAAATTCATATTGTTATAAAACTATTCAGATTAAATTCATCCTATTTTGAATTGAAACAATTTCCGCATTCAAATTACATTACACAATTTTAAATCAAGCACTTTAGAATAAATTTCTTAAAAAATATTGTTTAAATTAAATAAAATAATTTTGGAAATTATGAAAATTACAACGACAACTTGTCGTATTAAATTTTTGCATAATTTTCCTGTAAATTCATGATTGCATCGAATTGCTATTAAATTGCTGTTATAATTTCGGCTTCCACTTAAATACAAAAAAAATTACAACCAAAGTACTTTATTTAGTAGCCAAAGCTGTATCACAGGATAAGTCACAGTACAATATTCACATTTGCCAGTAACAAAAAACTTGTTCAATAATTTGCGAGTGAATCTTTTCGCTGAATATGTCACTAAACGTTTTTTTAGATATCTCTTTGAGAAGCTGTTTAATCTTTTCTTTGAAAGCAAAACCAGTTGGAGGACGAAAAAATGTTGGGGGATAAATTGAAAAGTTTAAATGGAGTCGATTCAGGAGTGTTTATCTCGCATTGTGTTAATTGAAAGTTGTTATTAAAGAAATTGCACATAATATTCGAAACGGATATGCAAAAGAAAATTTATAATATTTTCGATTTTAGTCTTGGAATGCCCCTAAAAACTGGTGCGAATGAAAGGGAAGAAAAAATTTTTAGAGTTCGGCATCAGAGTAGAAAAATATAAAATTGTCCGTATCTTTCTTGTAAACAAAACTTCTGGGTTGAATTCGTTTAGGCGTAAGCCTCTCTATGATATTTTAAGCTGTTAGACGAAAGTCTTTCAGAGCATTGACTTGCACCCGTGTTACTAAACAATCGACTTCCCAACTCTTTGTTACTTATCTATCTTGAAAGAAAATTAGCATTGCATGTAGGCCTCCAAATTAAAAATAATACTTCTAGTTAATCAATGCAGATTTAATGATCATTGGGCTTATTTATGCAGATATTAGAGTCTCTTATGCAGATTTGTGTTAAAGAAGAAAAAAAAATTCCAAAATAACTCAAATTTCTAAAATATTCAGTAGTTTTTTAGTACTTAATTTCTTCTCTGACTAAAATTATTTTTTACAATCTAAATAGAAAAAGCCATACTGTATGGGGTATTCGTTTGAAATAATAAAAAAAAAATATTTGATGTTTTATAATAAAATTCTAATAAAATAAAATTAATTGGTATATTTCAACTAATTTTTTAAAAAACATTTTTATTTATTTGAATTAAAAAATAAAAGAAATTTTATGCTTTATTTATTGAAAAACAACCGCATCGTAATTTCATGGCACAATAATGTATTAATGTCAATTAATAAACACTCCAATTTTATTCGTTTTCCTTTACCTTTATGATTATCTAAATAAAAATATTAATATCTTTCCTTTTCCAAAAAATTTCATTTATTTAAGGAAAAAAAAAACAAAAAGAAAAGAGTTATATAATTACTTATCGTAACCTAGTACCCGTTTAGGTAGAATATTTTTAGGCTGAAAAGCAAATTCTTAAGAAATTTCTTATATAAAAATTATATTTGAAAAAAAAAATAAAAGAGAAAAAATACTTTATTTTTAAGTACACATTAATTTGTTTGTTTTTTTTTTTGAATATCCTTTTTCTTCTCTATATATTAAACTATATTCTGGGCTCTGTATTTGTTTTCGTTTTTTTTATCTAAATTTTAATGAAATATTAAAATTTGGTCCTTTCTTGTTTTACCTTTCTATATTATTAAGATTAACCCATTTATTATAAATTATTTAATATTATGTACCTTAATTGTGTACATTATATTTTTTTTTTTGTGATCCCTTCTTATCTAATATTTAGTTTTACATTAAAATAAAAATAATAAACAGGATGAAAGTTTAATTTTAAAAATTTCTACGTAAATGAAATTGCACATTATAGCAAAAATTATGGTACAGTGAAACTTCTGCAAATTGAATTGCATTCTGAATAATACAAGTAAAATAAGTTTCTAATTGATAATATTCGAACATATTATAAAAAGTGTAATCAAATACTTAGAGTGTTAAGTCAGTTAAATTAAACGCGAGTTTACGTACACAACTAAAATTTTGCTGAAATCAAAATTATTCGATAGTTTGATTTCAGAATATTTGATTTAACAATATAAATAACATTAACTTTTTCCAAATTTTGATAAAACATGCAGGAAAAACTATAAGCAATCCGACTTTCGTCAACATTGGAGAGAACTAAATCCCACCAAAAACATTATCATGTAAAAAATATTGCAAAAAAAACTCTAAGTTTTAATTAAAATGTGTGGTTTGGCTGCTCCGTTCCTACAAGAACTATTGTATAACGAAATAATAGTGAATTGTGAATAAATTGTTTCCATCATACGCTTATGTGAATGAGAAATGTCAAATTTTAGTCTCTAAACATATCGATAATGCTATCCCTAAAAAGCCCATAACACCCCCAAAAATTCGATGTTTTTACTTCATTGGACTGGAAAATTACGTTTTTTAAATATAAATAAATGTAACTTTTTAATTTACCTTTTACGGTAATTTTGTGTTCCATAGTAAATTCGCATAGTCGACTGTAATCGCATAGATAGAGTATAAATTTATTCAAAGTTTATTTGTAATCGCCACCTGTACGGCCATATTATAATCTTTATATTTAAATCATTTACTTGTTCAAATTCAAATTAATAATATACAAAGGTTAAAAAAAACATAAATATAAAAGAAAAAATTAAATAAAATTTAATCGTTTTTATGAAATCTAAATCAAAATGAGTTGGATATTCAAAGGATTTGGTAATTCAAACGAAAAAAATGCCTTCAAGAAATAACTATGTATACATAACTATATCGAAAAAAAATACATACAATAAATAACATCTACATTAAATAGCATAACTTCCAAAATAATAGTAAAAATAAATAAGGCAATATAAAATAAAAAATCAAGGATTAATATAGGTAAGTGTGCGATTACATAAAAATTTTTTTTGTATGAAACCTCACTCCTAATATAAACATGCCATATACATAAAGCATGTTAAGACTGTTATTAATAGATCTTATTAACAAAAAAATATATATAATAGGGATTTCTTAATTATTATTAAGAAAATTATACCTACATCGTTACTAGATAATTACCAAGAAATAAAAAATCTTGAATATAATGAACATTTCAATTTATTTTACAACAATTTTCATCTTTATCTTAATTGATATTATTTAGAAGAACGAAAATTTCATTAAGATATTGTAATATAATTGTTATAAATTTAAATATAGTGTGTTAAACTATAGAAATATTTTATATATATTTAGATAATGTAGAATTTTCTAAACATGCTATAGAGTGCTTTAAGATCTCAAGGAAATTTAGATAAATTAATGCAAAGATGAAGATTTTGTGGTTATAACTAAAATAATAGCTAGGTAGTAAAAATATTCATTTTTATAAATTTAGATCGTTAAAGAGGATTTTGGTTGTACGCTTTCATAAAATATTTTATATTTAGGTCCTATAATAATATACCTTTCGATTTTATTAGAAAATTTTATTTTTCAACAAACAAAGCTTATGTATGAAACTTAATGTATTTTTTTAAATTAATCAAAAATGAAAACTGTCGAAAAAAGTGTCAACAACAATTGAAATGGAAAAATATGCGTTGACATCAAATTTCGAACATTAATCGTAACAAAAGTTATTATTTATACTATTACAATCTCTGACACTCGCAGAATGTTAAACATTTGAATTTAATAAAAATAATTGTTACATCCTATATGTTGAACTATATCGCAGCTTCGAACTGACCTTCTTGTTTTCCTCACAGTTTTAAACTCAAACTTTACGCAGCCATGTTATAATCTAAAAAAAAATTTAATTTCCATTAACTATTTTGAAAAGTAATGTTCTGTTTAATGGTAATTTTTAAAATAACTTGAATAATATATTGAAATAGGAATGCTATAAACGAGTATTCCTGAAGTTATTAATAATTTTTTTTTAAATCAATTATACAGAATCATTCATAAAACTTTCGAGATCTTAAAATACAAATATATTCAAATTGATTCTGTTACCAAAAGTAAATTATGAATTATCACTTCAATATTAAATATAATCTAATTATTTATCAAGTGTAATAGCATAATTTAGTAAAGGAAGGAATCTAATAACTTTATCTTCTTTAAATTTATTCTTGTATATACAAATTTGTAGATGGACATCCGAAATTACCCTCAAAAAATTCCTACTATGTAATTGTATATTTGAAATTTTTTCTATATACCATTTCCACTATAATTGAAATAAATAATAACAATTGAATTAAATTTATTTATTTATTTAAATTCTTTAAATTGAAAACATTATACAATCATAGTATTTTCTTACGATTTCATTTAATATCGCATTTCAATTACAAAAAATAAACATAAAAAAAAAAAACAAAAATTCCACGAAAATATTTGAAAATAATAGGAAAAGAAAAATTAAATCTAAAAAATTTTCTTTTGGAAAATTTTATTTTTTATTAGATAATATCCATTGATCCCCCTTAAGAATTAAATGTGCTTCTCTTTTTTTTTTTAAATTTATTAAGAAAATCAATATAAAGAATAAAATTTTCAATATAGAGCCACTCACTATAAACGAAGAATTTATTTTCAATATAAGGATCAAAACAAAAATCGGAATATTTTTTATGGATAAAATTAAGTGTATTTCATTTTGTTATTTATTTAACGATTTTATTAAAATTTTGAGAAAATTAAATTTGATTTACAGTGGTTATTGAAATTTTTGTCATTTTTCTTATTTCAAATTAAAATATCAAATTGTTGTTTAATTTGTTATTAAAAGATTGCAACAAATATAATCATTATGATTAAATTTATTTGAATGGAAGCATTTATTCTAGGCAATGTCATTAAATATAAGTAATATAAAGAGCTTTTTAGGTAAGATTTGATGCCTCCCAAAATGTAAGAACTGCGTTAAATCGCATTCCATAGTGTTAACTCAGAAATCTTGATGAAGCGTGTTTCAAAAACATATTAAAGGTGCCCGAAAAAGCACAGAGCTTTTCAGAAAATTTCAGAATGCAGTGTTACAAGTTACTAGTGCGTTTGAGTAATAAGCATAAAAAAAGTAAAAAACATATTTTCAACATACCTATATGTACGTACTTGTTTTCAACTGTTTTTGTTATTTTCCCTCTAAATTGTAATAAAGTTGTAAACTTTTAAGGCAAATTGTCAAGCGTTATAATCATAGACTTTTATAAACACAATACTGCAAAACAACAACTGCGAAACGCAATATTGCAAAAACAACGTGATGATTATACAACATATTTTTAACTCTACTTATACTAATGTTGCTATATTGCAAAAATTTAGCAATGTTTTTGAATAAATTAGATTAGCAACTGACATTTTTACAATTATTGAAAGCCACAGGATTATTACAAATGGACAAGAGAGTGATTTTTTTTCAGACACCCACATTTGCTACATTTTCTTCTAATTCAAATTTTTATAATAATTTTTAAAAAATTAAAAATGTTTGTAAAAAAAATAAAACTTGTGAAAATAATAAAATTTTTCTCGTATACTGGAATAAAGAGGTGCCTTTACAAGTAAACTATAACAAAAATCTTGTTTATAGATTGTATCCAAGAGGTCTCAACATTAATTTTTTCCATTTTGTCTTGCTGAAATGGGATACCAGAATCTTGGTGTATATGAAAAAATTACTATGAATAAAAACAACAAAAAGAACACAAAAATTTGGTATACAAACAATAATTTATCGTAAATTTTTTGTATACCAAATAGATAAAAGTTTTTTACGTTATTCTCTTGTTTTTTCATTACTTCTTTACATTTTTTCAAGTTATACATATGTATGTATATGTATAGGTATACATAATACATATCTACATTCATAAATTCGAAATATTAATAAGATTATTATATGTATTTATACGTACTGCTGCTTTTCGATATTTTTTCGTTTGAAATAATTGAAATTGTAAAATTTTGGAACTTTATATGTACATTATAATTGCGTTCGTACAATAGCGAAGGCTGTAGATATTTAATCGCTTGAATTTAAAGTTCTTATGCTGTAATAAACACGCATAATTAAAATGGCATGCAAAACATATAAAAATAAATTTAATTTAAAAGAAAGATTAGAAAAGTGTGTTATTTCGAATTGCTTTCAAAAAAGAGATTCCAATAATAATTTTAAACTTTTTAAATTTCCTAAGCAAAAAAAAAATATTTTGAATATTTGGCTTTCTAATTGTAACCTGAAACAAGAAAAAATAAAAAATAAATTCATATGTAATAAGCATTTTAATTCAGATTGCATTGGAACTAAATATTTGAAAAAAAAAAATGCAATTCCAACTATTTTTGACTGGGAGCCTAAATATAGGGAGATTCCTGAAAATTTATTGAGTTTTCCTAACACTAAATTAAAAAAATGTTGTGCCAAGGAATGTACTAGCTCTAATAGGACCCATAAAATATTTTAATTCCCCACCGATTTCACTTTAAAGCAAACTTGGTTAGAAAACTGTGGATTTAAATCAAGTTTTTCCACTCAAAATAAATATATATGCTCCAAACATTTTAAAATAACAGATATTTTAAAGCAAAAACTTAGAAAAAAGCTGTACCCTTACTTAATCTATACAATCCAAAGGTTATTTTTGAATTTAACGACGAAGACAATGATTTAATTAAAAAGAAATATCTAATTTTGTACCACTTTCGATTTCATGAAAATTGTCGAAAGATTCTACTATTTTATATATTACAGTTCACATTATAAACGTTTCACGTAAATGATAATTATTGTAATAAAAATTTACATAATTTTCGTAATATCATATTCATATAATATACATTAATACATACATATATAATTATAATATATACATATTTCTATAATGGCACAAATTTTTGTCTTTTTAAAATTTCAAATCAAAAATTTTATTTTATTCATAAACTTATAATATCAAACACCATATAATATTAAGAAAGAAATTATGCATTCAGTATGTTTATACATACATACATACCCACTTCTATGTTCATAATATTTTGTTTGATCTTTATTTGTATTGTATACCTACGTACATACATTTAAATGATCATACAAAAAAAATCAAGATATCGTAAATAAAATCATTGTTCAATTGAGAAACGATATTCTTTGTATTTCGTTTTTTCTTTTTTCTACGTTCATATTTTTTCATATACACCAAGATTCTGGTACCTAGTTTTCATGTTTGAATTTTTTCCATTTGTTCGGCTTGAATATTCTTCAATTACTTATTTTTCTATGCCGCTAGCCTTTTAAAGTCCATTTTTAGGGTTTTGGGGAGATATAACTTCTAGATGGGGGGGGAGATAGGTAAAAATTTTCTTCTACGGAAATAAGTTTCTAGTAAAGATCTATGTATGTATTAAATTTCAGCTTTCTATCTTCAAGGGTGTAGAAGTTTTGTAAACAGACACACGAACAGACGGAATGACGGACGGACGGACGGACAGAGTGAAACTAATAAGCACTTTTTTTCAAAAATATTTTGGAAAAGTGCTAAAAATGATTTAATAAACTTTACAGTTTGACAATGTTTGAAAGGGTGTTATTCATTACTTTCCTAACATTTATTGTTAGCTTGAAATAATCTATTTACAATTTTAAAACTTTTAATCTCTGCTCAGAAATGTGGCCAAAAACACAATATTTTCTGCTGTTCAAAGCGAAAAATTTAACCACTTCTCGTACTATACTATTTGACTACTTTTATGAGTAATAACCATTGTAATTGAAATGTCGTTTTTTCTTTTCTAATTATTTCAATTTTCAGATTAAATATTAATGATTCTTAAGAAAATTTTTGATATCTTTGCGTATTCTTTTTAATGGACTTCGAGCACTAATACCGTCCTATGTTTCTGAAAATATAAAACCTTTTATTTACTTAATTTATTAAATTTTTCGACATTTAAATTAAAATAATGGATTATCTTACTTCTTCTTTGTAGAAGAGGAGTAATAAAATTTTTAAGAACTTTCGATATTTCTATAGAATTTTGGAAACCTTTGTAAATAAATAAAATAAAAGTATATAAAATTCAATAAATTTCTTAGCCGTCAGTTATTTTAGAAAATTTTCTTAAAAAAAAAAAGAAATTTTTTATTTTATTTATCTTTTTTTTTCAATTATAAATATTTTCAAGGAAAATGTCAGAGTAAGATATAAAATGTTATTGAAATTGAAAGATGTAAATAAAAGTTGGTCCAAGATACCTTAAGGCGGTTATTTAATATTTTGAAAAGAAAATGTTTTTTTTTTTATAAAACCCAAAATAAAATTAAAAAACATTTTGTTTGTTTTTTATGTACAAAAAAAAAATTACTTTTTTTCGCCTGAATAATTTTAATGAAAATGTAGCCAATAAAATCTATAGCCTTTATAATAGCACATTTTTCTTTAACAATACAAAAGTTTTAGTATTTATTGCATAAATTTAGGAACCTTGCGTACTCACAACTTTAAGAAACTGTAACTTGCAGAGTAATGGAGATAAGTACGTAAAAATTTGATACTAGATAAATAATGTACCTTGACTCAGATCTATTTTTATACAAAATTTCACCTTTATCTCGAAATGTGTACAAATTTTGTAAACAGACAGGCTAATAGGAATCATTGTTTCCAACATTTTTTTGAAACGTACTAAAAATCTGTGTTTCATATTATTTTAATTAAAAAAAAAATTAACATTGAATAAATTCATTAAAATTTTTATGAAAAATATCAAAAGAAATTTTATTTAATTGTATTTAATAAATAATTAATTTTTAAAATTAGAGGATTATTTTAATATTTACATTAGGCAGTGCATTGGTAAATTTTGTTATTGAAATATTATTTTCTTAAGGCAATGTTAAGTAGTGTTTGCGGCGTATTCGATTCAGGGTTAAGTAAGTATTATTTATCAACAATAAAAATACTTTGATTCTTGAATTACTAGAAACTTGAGAGGCGGGTGTTATCTTTTATATTTTAATCGTAAATTATTTAATGTAATTGAATGATTTTATTAGCTTAAAAATTATTGTCTGTCTGATTTTCAGATTCCATAAATTCCATAAAATTTATTAATTTTACTAAATTAATTGTTTATCGTAAATATTTGCAAAGCAATATGTGAAATATGAAACGATTTCCTAGTCATGTGGAACTTGTCCGTTAGTCAAAAATTGTCCGTAGACAACAAAATTGTAAGATTTTTAATTTTTGACTAAATTTATTTATTGAGTTTATGTGTTTTTAAAAAATCATATTCTGAAATTTTTAATAAGCAATGGAGAATGAAAACTAAACTATATTATTATGTTAATACCATATTATTTCATGATTATTTTAATTTCCAACTATAATGCTTTTGCAAAATGTTGTTGCTTATTATCTTGAAATGCTGTTACCTTTATAAAAGCAAGCTCAGGTTTAATATATTTTATATTATTAATTTCACAAGACCACCTCAATGTGACCAATCACAACGCTTTTTTAGTAATTCATTAATAATACAATACATACTTTAAAAATTTCTGCTACTGGTATTTGTTATAAAATATATGAAATGGAACAAAAAAGAGTTATAACAACTGCGACAATTCACTAAACCGCTAATATTATACAAAAATGCGGCGCAAATTTGAGCAATCTGAAAAATTCAATTTCAATAGAGAATACCAATTTGATTATTAATGCTGATTTGTCCGGAGCACAATATAACATGTGCTTATAAAAATTTAAACCCTTCATATTACGTGTTTGTACATATCTGAAAACTGAATAAATTTTATAAAACTATTTTAAAAAATATTTTTAAAATTGTTTTTTGAAAATTTCACAGAACTCAACCAAAAAACTTATAATTCGAAAAGAGTTTTTAGAATGAAACTCTTACCATTATTGTAAGCAACAAGTTGAAATATTTCGTAAATATTTTAAGAAACTAAAAAAAAATAAGAATTTTATTTTTCCCCATAAATATTTCAATTACAAGATTTTTCTTATACATAGCCGAATAAGAAACTACTTGTATATATAGGATGTACCTTTGTTTTTAAAAATATGTTTATTAGGTATATTTGTGTTGTTGTAGTTATAGTAGACACACATTCGAAGGAAAAATATATTTTTAATTTTCTATTTTTCAATTTTCCTTTTTGAAAAACATGTTTGTTTCTTAATATGAAGAAGCATAGATTTCAGATTCAACTAAACGTACTGTATAATATTTTAAAAACACTGTCTATATATCAACATTAAGCAGTTATATTGTTTGTTTTTATTTTTATATATAAAAAAAAAACATAAATTTTGTTGAAATTTATTTATACTTGTACAAATATGTTTATATACATTTAGTGTACATAGATATTTAAGTTCCTGTTTACAAAAAAATATTTGTGTAAAAAATAAAAATGGGAGAAAAATAGAAAATTTCGGACATTTTATACAGAATTTTTAAGCTGAATCGTATAGAAAGGATATTATAAATAACAATAAAATCTTAGATTATCTTGTTTTCATGCTAAGATCCTTAAAGGTATTAAAAAATTTTCTAACATGCTACAATATTTAAAGATTTCTTTAAATTTTTAAATTTAATAATCAACTAGAAAATAATCTTTTTATTTTGAATAAATAATAAAATTCTATTTTATGCTATAAACTCTGCTTCTTAAATAAATAATAAAATTAAAAGTGTTTCGTTCAATAGCTTTACCATTTAAATATAGTTTCTTTCTTTTAATAATGGAAAGTCAAAATTCAAAGTTGGGCATTGTTATAAAGCAACTTCTCTTATTTTAAATTTTTAATCAATTTAAATAGTTAATATAGTAAAAAATATTGATTACCGTAAATATTTAAATTATGCAGAGAGTTAATTTAAACAATGAAAATAATTTATAAATTCTTAATATTTTTCAGGAAACAACAACTTTATGGAAAATTTTGTATGGAAATGTATCTTCACAATCAAATTAAAGGGCAATATAAAGTAATTTCCAAAATTGAAGCTTTTATAGCTTTTTTTGCAAAATTAAAATATATTGAATTCATTATCGTTGATTCTCTTTTGCAATGTCATCATCATCGTGCATGAATTAACTTGTATCCAAATGATACGTTTATGTATTATAATGGCCCGTCTAATTAGTATGCCTCTAATTGTATTTTTATCGTCATATATGATATTAACCATTTTATTCACTGCAACTAACCCTTTTTGTTAACCGAAAACAAGATTTATTGTAGTAACTCCAAGAAAAGGAATATTTGTATTAATATATTGATATGTTCCATCCAAATCGCATACAATAAAGGAGTCTATGTCATGGTATCAAATTTCACATTTCTAAATACATGGCATCAAATTTTTACATTTCTCGGTAACAGGGGAGTCTAACAATGCCAATTGACATACTCTTTAGGGAAATCCAATCGCATTAAGTAAAGCTCTACTGAAGACCGCAGTTAAATTTTCAAAAATATGTTAACTAACGACTTAGAAAGAAGTGTTTCAAGTACCATAATCATGGGCAATACTTATCAAACCAAAAATTAGAAATTGCAACAGGTTGGGCTGGTTCAGCCTGGTGTAATATAGCATCCCCTTGTTATTTTGTAAATTTTTTTTTTTAATTTTTATATTTTACAAATTCCATAGAGTTGTTTATTCACAATTATTGTATGGTGTTAGATTAAATATCGTAATTTTATTTTACTTGATTCTTAAATCAATAAATAGTTCTCCAATATATTTAATCTTTAAAACTCTTGTTAATAAACTAGTTCTTATTATTAGGGTTATTAACCTCATGTTTGCCTCTAATGTTCTCTTAATTCTTTTTTTAATTGTACTTGAGAGTTTAATGAATTTTTCATTTTAAAATCTCAAAAAAAGATGAAGAAAAGATAAAAGAATAAAATTTTATAAAACACAAAATTTTTTAAATGGGTTACTAGAAAAATGGACTAAAATTCTGATGATTATATGAGCTGTATATGCCCAACTAGATCTTAAGGTGTACTTATTTATTTATAAAATATTCATTTTTTTCTTTTTGAAAAAGTTTTTCAATATTTTTATGAAAAAAGAAAATTTAAAATTAATAATAACATGAAAATTTCATAGCAAAATGGGTGCTAAATACCAAAATTTCGAAGTTTTTAATAAATTTTCATAATAATATAATGAAAATAATATAGAAAGCATAACTATTTTAAAACTTTCTAGAGAAAAGTTTCAGTGGAGTGTAAAAAAATAAGAAAAAGGAAAAAACTTGTAATAAAAACGGGAAATTTCACCTTGTACAGTAAAATTCGAAAATTTTTTAGTTTAAGTGCGGATTTTTTTTTACATAAAAAACTTTTATGATTTCATTTTTTTCTTTTATACAAAAAAAAAGTTTTCGAAAGTTGAAGTGTTAAGAAGTGGAAAGCAGAAAAAAAAAAAAGGAAATTTTTATCCTAACTCTTTACTCCTCAATTTTAACCTTCGTAAGGAATTTTTAGTTAAAAAAAAATTTTTTTTTCGAAACTTTCTCGTTTTTCCAATTTTATAACATTTTTATGTTGTTTTGGGTATCATTTGTATAAAATTTTTATTTAAAATAAAAAAAAAATAAAAAAAAATCACGATAGGTTTAAAATTTTTGTGCTGTTACTCGTCGCTTGCACACATTGAAGTTTTAACACGTGCAGAGTTTATGCTACTTAATATGATTAAATTTACAGGCCTTAGTAAATCTCTATAAAGAATGATGTCTTTCTTAAAATTCATTCACTTGAACAATTCGCAAAAAATTCTTTCATGTTTTTTGGTAAATGACAAAAAATCTTGACGCTTCCGTTGCGTTTCGTATGAATTGAACGCTATTGTACTAATAATATAACTGCAGTCGATTATGTGACGAATGTACTAACAATAGTTTACAAATTTGGAAATTGTGTCTAATTTTTTTTTTTTTAAATATAGGGACAAATGTTAGTACAGTACAGTATGACAAAGTGAGTTAAAATCAATTGCTGATAACTATTGTAGTTTTCTAAATAGCGCACACGATATACACATATCAGTTTTTGCAAACTTTACGTAAGCTAATTATAGACTTCAAAATAATAGATGTAACACATATTGACTTAAATAAATAAAGCAGATCTTGGCTAATTAAATTTTCACTGTTCCAAATATAAATTTATTTGTAGGCATATGAAGACCTATAAACTCATACGAGTCGAATTTTCATAAACATTTTCACTATTTCGCACAACTTTTTTGCCAGAGTTGTAAAAAAACAAGTTACGAAATGTAAATACATTTTAATAGTATAAAAATACAGTTCTGTTCCGGTCATATCTGAATTAACTGTCACACCCTATTGTTCTGAGTGTGTAAAGATTTCGAAATTAATTTGAAATTTTTGTTCTCTGTTGTTTAATATTTCGCAAATTTTTTCAAAAATTACGACATTATCTTAAGTTTTTATAAAAAAAAAGAGTGAACTATTTATAGTTTTTCTTTTTCTGTAGATTCACAGTTCTTCAGAAGAACATTTTGAACACTTTGATGTGTTTGAAAACAAAATACAAACTGTATACATCTTATCAGGAAAATTACTCGGTAGCTACTGTGCTACTTTTACAAACTATAAATGTAATGATATTTTATCTTCTCTTCGACAATGTCTTTTAAAAACTATGAACTTTTTAAAGAGCTTGTATATTCTTCTTTTAAATTAAAATTCAATTTAAAATTTATTATTTTGAGAAAAAATTTTTAAATAAAATGCTACAAAACATAAAAGTTGTGCAAAAATTCATTTACAAATAATATGAAGATGCTTTAAGGTTATTTTTGTTAATTTTATTCAATATTTTGCTTTAAAAGATAAAATTTGTTAAGAATAAAAATATTTTATGTTTTTGATAAGTATAAAGAGTACCCCTCCCCTCTTCTGTTGGGGTAAGTTCAGGAAAATTGCTTTAATCTTGTTATGTACTCACAATTAAGGATTTATTTGAGGTTATACACAATTTACTTGTTAATTAATTTTAAATTTAAAATAAATTTATATATATGAAAGTGGTATACGATGACACTTGCAAAAACTAATTGAATTTCGAAAACTGACTTAATTTTAAGAGTGAAACTTATTGCCAGGAAAAAACTTATTATTACAATCAATTAATTAACAGTAATTAACTAAGAAGGTAAGAATAAACATAATTTGTAATCAAAAGAATTTTCGAGGTTCATTTTTTGAAAAAATATTAATAAAAAACTAATTTTATTTTTTGATTTTATGTTTCTTAAGCAAAGTGATACTGAAGAACAAATTTTTTAACTGCAGGCAAAAACAATCAAGAGTTTCTGAGTCAATAGTATACTTGAATAAATATAAAGTTGGGTCAAACCAATGGTTTGTATTGTAGCACTTTTCCCTTCAACAAGAAAAAATTCTGCTTTTAAACACAGTCTATGTATATCACACTATTAAAATTATTTTCATTCATATACACAACTACTTCTAGGATTGCATATGTTTAGGATCGTGCATATATGCAGTCTTTGAAGTAAAGCAAAAATTAATATAAAGTGGGGTTAACATAATGCTCGATTTTAAGGGTTAATTGTGCGAGTTAAGAAAAATAATTACATTTTCTAATGTTATGGAATTTACCGTTAGCTTTTTGTGTTTATAGAAATTTGAAAAAGCTTGCGGTTTCGGAAATATAAGGTGTCAAAAATTCAAATTTTACAAATTTCAAGAGGCGATAACTTGAGAGGGGGTGGAGATGGAAAAAAATTTTCTTCTAACGAAATGAACAATTTGTTAATGTCTAAAAGCCCCTAAAATTTCAGCCCAGCTTCTACAGGCTGGGGTCTAGAAAAAAAACGACATGAAAAATTTGGAAAAAATAAGACTTTAGATAACGGTAAATTTGAACGCCCATTTTGTTTTTCTAAAGTTTAACTAAAGTATACCGCGCTAGGGGAAGCAAGCCGCCGCCTTCCTGTGTTTGCAAAATTTCAAAAATGCTTATGGTTTCATTGCAACAAATAGTTAAAAAAGGCCATTTTTAGGGTTTTGGGGGGGTATAACTTCTAGAGGGGGGGAGATAGATAAAAATTTTGTTCTACGGAAGTAAGTTTCTAGTAAAGATCTATGTACATATTTCAGCTTTCTATCTTCAAGCGTGTAGAAGTTTTGTAAACAAAAAAAGTGTTCACGGACAGAGTGAAACTAATAAGCACTTTTTTTCAAAAAATTTTTGGCAAAGTGCTAATAAAAGGAAAACCTAATGAACTAAGTCAAATACATTTTTAATCAAATTACAATTTTTAGTTCAATTAAAGACTCAGAAAGAATATTCTTTTAGTAAATTTGATGGAGTTGTGATAATTGATTTCTAGACTTTTAGAATGGATGTGTATATTAGACTACAGCTTAGTTGGTGGCCAATAAATAATTTTAATATAATATGTCCACATAATTTAATCATTGGATAAGAATAATAATTAAATCATTGGATAAGATTAAGGCAGAGTTTTGGGGGGGGGGGGGGCGGAGGAGGAGAAATCCGATTGTATAAATCTACAAATATACAAGATCAGCATTCAGTACGCATAAATATTAGGGTGAACACTTTATCAATAAATACGTCAATTCGATACACATAATTTTAAAAATATTATTATAAATTTTACTGTTATGACGGAGATTAATTTTTTTTTTTTTAAATTTTGTATTTATACTCAATCCGCAAATAAATGGGGAAAAGATAAATAAAATAGCATTAAAATTTGTAAACTAAAATTTTCAAAAACATTAAAAAATTGCTTAATTTAATAATCATCCAATTATGGCACAAGTAGTGGTATTCACTTTGCACCTTATTTTTCGGCAAAACTACATTGTATTTCATTTTAAAAACACGTACAAACGTATGAAATTGTTAAAAATATGTGGTTACAAAATTGCATTTGAAGTGTTACGGTTATAATATTGTTGCCATTCAATTTTGCGAGAATTTTATTATATGCATACATTTAACGTAAGTACCTATTTAAAAATGAACTTTTGTAAAATAATTTATGTGTGCTTGTAGGAATTACCATGCATCTATATGCATTTTATATAGAATCCTTGGAAAAAAGTGTTTATTGCGGTAGAAAAAAAAGAAAAAAAAACTTGTAAACTTGTCAATGCTATACACTCTTCAAAACTTTTATATAACAATCAACAAGAAAATAGTGTTTTCATGTGTTAAGAATTTTTCATATACATGTAAAATTTCATTAGGTTTTTAAGTTTTAAAAACATTTTTATATTAAAAAAATCCGAAGTGAAATAAAATGTAGTTGATGATAAATTTTATTGTATGAGGAAATTTATTCAATTAATATTTAAGTATTTTAATAAGCGGTTGTAAAATAAAAATGGTAACGCTGTCATACATTCTTTTAATGTTACAAATTACAAGTTTTAATAAATTTAAAAATTAATGGAATAATTCGGTTCTTTAATTAGTTCACGGTGATTATTCCTGAAAATTTTATACAAAATATAAATTTGACACCATTGATTTTGTTGAAATTAAGTTTCAAAAACCTGAAAGACTATGAAAGACTGTCTACGTGAATACCTACGTCAATACCACATCCGATAGCAAGAAGAGACATTTATGTAAATAAAAAGATGGAATTGAAAATCTGGATAAATAGCATTACTCAGGAAATTAAATAAATTTAAAAATTTTGTTTACGGTTAAAGGGAAACTTTGCCTGCTCGTAGACAGTTCGGTTATTCGTACTATTCAAATAATTCTAATCATTATTTATAATTTCATTTATATTTTACAAAAAAGAAACGCGATTTTCAACAACATGGCAATTTTCATCACAATCACATAAATTAGGTTTAACTCATGTTGGCAAATCTTAAAACTTCTTCTTCTTCTGTCAGCGCTATTCTAAAGCAGAAAATTTAAAAACTTTGAAAAAAAAAAACAGTTGACAAGGCAGCATAAATGACAATAAATTTTTGAAACTAAGCCTTTAAACTTTATTTAAAATAATTGAAATATAAAAGAGAAAATAGAAGAGTATAGAAATTTATTTCTGATTTTACTAAACATTGAAAAATTTGAGGCCACATTTCTTAACTAGTTGACACAATTGCAAAACTTTTTAAATTCATAATCTACTGTTCTAAATCACGGTATTAATTAAAATGAGGTAATTTTTAAATAATATTTATATTTTATAAAATAAACCATAAATATTCTAATTTTGTTCATCAAGTGTTAAAAGCATCATTGCTCGTATATATTTGAAAATTAGTTTTCATTTTGTCTACAAAAGAAGTAGAATAAATAGAAAGGAAAGGAATTTTTTTATAGTCGGCATAACTGACATTCATGCTTTAATAGTAAAGTTTCAGCAAAAGAATATTTTGCTATATATGAACTAACCTCAAATACTACTAATAGGTATGAATAAAATAACAAATTTTTAATAATTAAAAACAATTAATAGTTTTTGATAATTAATGAGAGTTATTGTAAATAAAAGTCTACAAAAGTTTATTGTTTAAGTATTTTTAGTTTAAATATCGCAAGCTTACATTGATACATATTTTGATTTCAGCCTGTTTTCAGCCTGTTTAACAAAAAGCCGTTGTGGCTTATCACAACATAAGAACACATTTTTCATAAAATGCTTATTCTAAATGTGCATTAATTAGTTTGGTTCTATTGCCATATTTCTCATGCGTCTCTTGTCCCTCGCAAAAAACTCTATAAAAGGTCATTCTTTTAGAAAATGTCAATCAGAAACTCACATAAATGAAACATTTTTTATATATATCCATACTAATATTCTATGTACTACAAATTAACAAATTAACAAATTCCCATTGTCAAACCTATCAAAAATTTAATTTAAAATATGTTTTAAAAATGAATAAAATTATTTAAAAATTCCGCATGAAATAAAAAAATAAAATATTAATTTAAGAAATGAAGAAGAAAAAAATTAAAAATTTATTTTTAATTTTCTCTTATAAAATCAGAAAACTAATAAAACTGACACTTTGTATGATGACAAAGATTTGAAATAAAAATTAAGACGAGAGCATTAAGAGGATCTGACATTTTTAAATAAATTGTATGGAACTATTAGAGATGGTAATTATGAGATAATTCAGATACTCTTATATTTATGAAATATAAAAAATATAAATTGTTAAAATAAGGTCATTTTATATAGTTAATTAGAAAATTATTGAATTTATACTTTAAAAAGTTGTAAAATTTAAGCTATTTAATTCAACAAGAAATTATATACGAATACATACTTTTAAAAATACTTGAAAAAATTTTAAATATAATTTGATTTATGAAAAAAGACGGAAGTTGGCTAAGATGAAATTTTAATTTATTTCACAAAGAAACTCAAAAATTCGGATGAAATTACTGGTCTTCAATAAGTAACACTTTTCCTTTGAACAATTGAAAATATTTTTTTTGAAAAGCAATCTACTAGCTAATTAATATATTTAAATATATCAAATTATTGCATACATTTAGGATATTAAGAAAATTTCAGATAGTGAGCTGAAATAAATCATTATATTTTTTTAAAGCATGGCATTTACTGTCACAGGTAAAAATTATCTACTAAAGAAATATGTAAGTTTCTATAGTAAAGATCTATTTCTGTGTAAATTTTCAGGTTTCTATCTCAAAAATCTGAAGTAATTTTGTAAACCGACACGTGGATGCACGGATATTCAGAGAAACGAATAGAAAAATGCTAGAAATAAGGGAATAATTGAACGACAAAAAAAATCACTTTTCTAAATTTGATATTCATGAAAATTCTGCAACTTTTTGTCAAAAAAATCAATTTTCTCATTATTGAGCAGCAATAGACTATTGTATTGTTATACTTTTATGAAATGGAAATTTTAGAACAATAGAAACAATGGTGAGTTCAGACTGATATTATTACTCTGTGCAAAATCAGAAGAACGAATCGTGAAACAAAGTCTCTTTAATCTCTTTTTCCCAAAAAAAAAAAATAAATTTCTAATTTAGGAACTTATATTCTAAATTAGTTGTGGAAATTTAATTCAAATTTCATTTTACATTTTAAATTTACTATACATCATATTTCACATTTACTGTACATTGTTACGAAGTTTTCTAAGGATCTGAATTATTCTGCTCCAGTTTACAGATTTTTTTCTTTGGTTTACAAAAATTCTTATGTCTTTCTCATAACTTTCAGTAACTTAAAAGAATGAAACATTTGATAACTTAAAGAAATAAAACCGAGTACAGTAAATACAATATTCAAGTTAAAGAAATTAAAGTACTTTTGAATAATGAAAAGTTTTAATAGTATCCTTGATTTTATTCATAATTTTATTTAAATGCAAACACTTTTTAAGAATTATGTAACTCAAATCATCATAACTTTAAAGTAATCGCTTGTAATCTTGAATCGACTATATTTTTAAGGTGTTTTACATTCAGGAGTTTTTGTATTTTATTTCTAAGAAAGATTCTAATCTTTATGATAAACTGTCATATTCTAATCATAAATACTGCAAATTATTTTCTTTTTCTTGTTATTTTTACTATTATTACTCATAAAATTATACGAAATTTTAATGCATTATTGTACATCACATCAACAAAATATGGAAATTTTCTTTATAACAAGCACATTCCAATATTATTGCATGTAATGTCAGTTACATGCACCATGCTTTTACTGAATAATGTAATAATAAAATCGAAAAAAGTTTTGAATATTTTGCAATTTTATAGTGACATAACTGAAATGTACATTGAAAAATGCATTTACGTTTATTGCTAATACAATATTGCATGACGTACATGTGTACATAGATGCAAGAACTATGTTAGATAGAAAACATAAATAGTTTGTTAGGAGCTCATATATACATACTTATTTTCAAGGATAAAATGACGATAAAAAATAATATTGAGAAAAATGCAATTGAGATAAAAGTTCTCATTTTATGATTTTTATTTTTTTTTATTATAAAATAAAGGTACCTATGTGCATATATTAAAAATATAACAGCGAAAAATATTTAAAAAAGTAAAAATTGTGTTTTATATTTAACCCATTTTACAAATTTTGAATTTATAAATTATATTTTGCGTGACTTTAAGAATTTTAATATAGTGTTGATTCTTTAAATTAAAAAATTTTATTGCAAAAACAATAAAAAACCCACTTCGATTTTAAAATATTGAAGAAATTTAAATAATTATTTCGAATTCAATTAACTTCACCTAAACTAAAGCAGTTATAATGCAAGAGAAGTTGAGGATATGCAGAAATATGAATGCAAATTTTATATTATTTTATGGACTTTACATATACAACAATAACTGCACAAAATTTTCTTAATTTAATTTCACTTGTATAAGGGAAATTCGTAAAGAATATTTATAGCAGAAATGTAAAAGGACAAAACTGTGAAGAGCATAAAAAATATCGCAAATCATGTGGAAACAAGAGACAACACATTGATGAAGAATACACCTTAATTCTAAGATGTTAACAGTTAACAAAATTATATATGTAGTTCAACTTCCGTTCAGTTTCCGTAATTCAACTTTAGTGTTGAAATTGCTTTACAATTATAACTAACATTCTAGTGATCAGTCTAAAAATTATATAATATTAACACGTATACAAAATTTCAAAAATATCCTATGAAAAAATTTGTGAAAAATTATTTAATAACTAGTGACATTCTTCGATTCTTAATATTCAATGAGCAGCAAATTTTTTGAAGCATTCTGATAATCCTAAAATTAAAATTATCTAAAAATTTTGAAAACTAATTCAATTAGATCTTTATATTTTCTTTTTAAATTCCTATTTAAAATCTATAATTTTTTAACTATTATTATAAATACTTACTATAGTCAACTATTTATTAAACACATAATCCATAACAATTAATTGAGAACTAGTGTGGGGACTGCATTCTATAAGTAAATTATAAATATTTTCAGTTCTTGGCGGCCGAATCTTTCTTTCCTTAACTAAAAAAATTACAATGATTATAAAAATATTTTTTTTATAATTTTATTAAGAGAATCTCATAATTTTGTTTAAACAACTCTAACAATGTTAGTTTTGTCTTTAAATAAGCAATTTTCCAAGGAATTTGTTTTTTCTTTTTACTTTTTTAATATGATACTAAAAGACACCTGATTTGAAAACAGAATTTACGTTCCCTTGTAATCACAAAGTACATTAGGTTGACTTTCTACATTTTCTTTACAATAAAAAAAAACCATTTTTATTGTACACCATAATGTTCTACAACAAAACCTTTTTTTTCATGTTCCTTAATTTATGTTCTTTTAAAACCTTCATTAAAAGTCTGTGATTACTGCAATGTAATGATGAAAAAAAGAAAGAAAAAACTCAATGAAGAATAGACAAATGAAATTCAAAGATTGTGATAGAAAAAAACAAAAACAAAATCAAAATGACATTTAATATGCCTAAGGAAAATTCAAGGTTCATAAGTGCCTGAAAAATTTTTTCATATTATTATATTGGAACAGACAGTTTTTTTTTTGTCCTTCTCAAACTTCTCTCTAATGATTCTTTCTAATGAATCTTAGATTAAATTCAGACAACATTTAATATTAAAGCTGTTTTTGTTAGTTATTCTGACATTTGAAAAATGATACGATTTGCAGTTGATTTATAATGAAATTCAAGATTTGCAATAAATTGTTCTAGGTATACAAAAAATTCATGTTGTTGGACTGTAACTTTTTTTGTTTAACCAAAAAGTTCTTACAACAAAATTTTGTTTTTAATGATTGCTGCAAAAGTTTCTAAATTCTTTTACTTTATTTGACAAATTCGCAAACTTTTGACGTCAATTTCCATTCGCCCAATTTTTTGCTGGTGCAAATCTTTTTCTTCATATGTAAAATCCTAATTTATTTGAAGAGCATTCTATTCTTTTATTTTACTTAATTCTTTTTATTATTTCATTAACAACTAATTTAAAAACGAGAAACACGTAAGCATCCCAATATAATTAAATATTATTTGACGATTATTTAAAATCACTGAATAACAAAAATTTTGATTTCCATTATACTTAATGACCGATTCTATAAAAGTATCGAATAAGATAATTTGATTATTTATTAACAATAATAATTTTTATGCACGCAGCTAAAATTTAAGAGTACACAAAAATATTCAATGTATAATGAGTTTAATTAAGCAAAAAATTATCCGATTACATAATTAGAAAGGAAATTAAATTACAAATTACTTACCAAAAACGATAATTCATTTAGTCTTCGATGTAATCAAAAAATTGTATTAAACCATTTATTTATTAATTATCTGAAATGAAAAATTAATTATTACATTACTTATTTACTTATACTTATATTTTGGCTATATACAAATAGATTTACAATTTTTAAATGTAATTAATATTATTTTTGATCAAATTGATTTACGGGGATTGTAAAAAATTAATGAACTTAATGAACTTCTTTATTTAATTATAATATTCAATAAAATTATTTTAAAATATCATAAACGACTATTAAATGTGAAAAAACTCCTAATGTATCTAACACACAACTATATATGCAAAAAATAGAGTTCAAGAAGTTAAAAAGAAATTTTGAATCCAAGCTTGGCAAAGTGCAGGAAATTTTCTTAAGTAACAAATCATAATAAGAAAATTTATAGTCAAAAAAGGGAAATTAAATTAAATATTAAATTAAAGCAACTCAGGTAACTTATTGAAGCATAAAATATTTTTTTCTTAATAATTTATTTCTTAATAATTTATTTTTCTTTATAATTTCTTAAAAAGAATTTCGTACTGACGCAAGTTTTATAAAACATGCGCTCGATTTTAAAGAATTGCACTCTAATGTTAAATTTTTAATCTAATTTACGTTTTGTTCATGCTTGAGTCCTTCATATAATGAACTTTCATATATTCAAAATGGATTCTTTATTATACTTAACGTAATTGAAATTCTTCTGATTTGTTCAAGCATTCTCTATAACATCCGTATAAATAGCGCCAAGCAAAGAATTATTGACAAATACTTTTAGTGTTTTCTTGCCTATAGAATTTTTCCAGAACTTTTTCTTCTTGTCAAATTCTCAAGTTTATAACTCAAACTTATTTTAATGGAATTTAGGTGATTATTAAAGAACAAACAACAACAGTTATAAGATCTCAAATAATATTAATAGATTTTTTTATTGACTACTATATTTAAAAGTCGTAATTTGAAAACGTTGGAGTTGGAATACTCACTGAAACCAATAGTAATAATGAGCAATACATAATACACGTAAAAAATGACGAAATTTAGTACAAAATGGTATGATTCAAATCTTCTTAATTTATTACAATCGCAAAAACAATTTGGTTTTACTAAAAACAAAAAAACATTCCCTTTAAAATTTTTATTCATTATTTTGAAATTTAAAAGCACAAAATGATGTGATTAAAAACCAGCTATATTAACGGCCATAAAACAAAAATACATAACATTTACAAAATAAAATTTTATTATTTTTTTTCTATTTTTCCCCCAAAAATGTTATCCTTTTATCATCTCCATAATCGATTTCTACATATATAAACAAATTATCGATTTTCGTAACCTTGTAAACACATTAAAAATATTAAGGTTTTTTTTCTTTCGTGTCAGCTCTTCTTAAAGTAAACAAATTTTTTTCATTTATTATAGTCATCCTTTCTGTAATAAACTCAATTATGTATTGACATTCTGATACCAACAATATGTCCTCAATAAGTCTGTGAGTTTTTTTCTTAACAAACTTTCAAATATTTTAGACTTTAATGAGTGAAAAAAGGGTAATGAACGCCTTTGAAGTAATCAAAGAATAAGAATTTTGTTTTTGTTTTTTTTTAATAATTACTTTTCAACGCAATAAGATAAAATTTCTTAAGATGCTGTTATTAAAATTAAAAGAAAAAAGGTTTTCCTACCTTCCTTTTGTTTAAAGAAAAAATGCATTGTAATTGCAAAAGTTGTTAAAAGAAGTGCGAAATTCAAAAATATCGTCGGTACCTTTTATATTCAGCCGGTGAGTTTTCAATTTTAATTGGTTTTCATTTGAAGTAAATTTTTAATTTTTTATGATGTACCTAGAACTGAGAGAAAGAGCGATTTTTAATTGCATGAGGGTAATCCCAAGGCTCTTGACACATATCCCTCGTGTTCCTAGTATTAAACTTTTCTTGAATTGAGTAGAATTTCCGAGTGTCGAAAATACATCACCAAAATGTACCAGACAAAACTTAACTCCTAATCGCAGTCACAGTACAATAACAACCATATTAGTATCATCTTGTTTGTATTAGTGAATTACATTTTCTAAAACCATAATGAATATTTGTAATACTAATTGATATCAATTAATCTTTTTGATCATGCCTCTATGATTATCGAAAAATCGAAGCAAAATTCACTTCCTATCTTTTTTTACCAATGTATTCACATTTACTTCTATGCTTTGATGAACTGTCAACGTTGAACATTTCATGTTCATTTAATGGCAATGACCTGATGCACTCACTAAGCACATAATAAAATCCAACTGACTCAAAAATTTTACCACTCATCGTTTTTGCAATAAGAGAATTAGATGTTGAGTCGACTTTGTCTATTTCTATTTAGCCATACTAAAATTTCTTTTTTAACAAATTATATTGCTTATTAAAGGGTCATATAAGTGTCTTATAACTACTTGTTAAGGCTCTTGCTTTTAACCAAAATTATGCAAATAAATTATTAATATTTATTTTATTACCTATAATAATTCTATGATAAATATTCTTTCAGTTGAGCTCTTCAAAAAAAAAATTTTATCAAGTGAACCTTTTGCTTCATATTTTTATGTTTATCAAGACATTTTATAGACTACACTTCTTATTCTAAATTAATTTCCAAAAATTCAAATCTAAGATAATTTTTGAAAATGTTTTGAAGCATAATAAAACAAAAATAAATTATTCTGGAAACTGATTTGGTGTTTTAAGATCATTTAATATTATGAAAATAAAAACTTAAGGCACCCGTACACAAATCACAAAAAAAAAAAGTGTCATCGCATCACCACATAAATAAAAGGAACACGTTTTACAAAAAAGAAAAGAAAAATAAGTTTTATTATCCTTGTTATGAATACTTTTTTTTTGTTTTTTTCAGAGAGTCCTTTTTTTTTTTTGGGCGAGAAATATTTCCTTTTTTATTTTCTTTTTGTTTTTTTTTTTGCCTATTGTTTGTGATTGATAGCTTTTCAAGTAACACACTTAAGAACTTAGTTTATCTTGATTTTCACATAAATTACCCTCATATTTTTCTAAAAAATTTTAAGAATTTTAAATTAAGAAACTTAAATTTACACCATAAATATTGTGTACATATTTTATTAAAGAATATTTTGTATAACATTTTATTTAAAATGCAAATAAGATAAAAAATATTAAAATTTTCTTTTTATTTTACGATGTACTCATAGAAATTTTTTGAAATTTGAATTGAAAAAAAAAAGTTTTTATTACTTACTAAAGAGTCTCTTAAGTGCGATTTTATTTTTCAGAGGATGTTATGGTATAGATAAATAAAAAAGACAAATATTTAAAGTGATTCCATTATAATACGGTCACTGTAAATTAGACACTTGCTTCTAATAATTATTTCACTCAAAGGAATCATTATTATGGTTAACTTTTTAAGAGTTATACCGCGACCTCATGTCAAATCTTAATCAATATATTAAGATGGCTTAAAGATCTACTTAGACAGTATGAGGACAAATATTTTAAGTATTTTTAAAGTTGAAACAAAATTTAAGAATATTTTTTTCATCAATCTTAAACTTAATTTTAGGGCACAATAAAGTACCTATTAGAACCGTATGTGCTAAAAAAATTTCATGGTGAAGTTAAAAAATTCAAATAATTAAATTCTGAGAAGCCATCTCACTAGATCTTTTAAGAATATATTAACTGCTTAAGAGCTGAAATTCTCTTTAAACCATTTAAAAAATTTACGATAAAAAAACAAATTATTGAAAATATTTGCCAATTTTATTCGAATCAGTCAGGGAGCACTCCGACATAGTACTTAAGTTTCCCATTCAAACTACAGTTCAAATCATTTTCTATAATACTTTAGTTTTATAATCTTATTAAACATATATTTAAGAATTTATCCTCACTCTATCCATTTTAAATGTAACAAAATCATTGACTATTCGTCTTTGCCACATAATAAGATCTTTAATAATTCCACTTTATTTTCAAAAATACTTCTTATAGAATTAACGAGAAAATTTTTCTACACAATATTATTTTCTCTATTTTCCTTTTTGCAATAAGAAGATATTTTTTGTTTTCTCAACAGAAAGGTTAAATCTTGTGACACAAAATATTTTCCGATATTTTCTATATATACTAAAAATTGCATTTTATGCAACTTCAAAGGATATTATCGATTTTATATTTCTTAATGCTCAAATATCTAAAGAAATATTACGTGTACAGCGCATTATTCCCTTTTAGATTTCTTTTTCCCTAATAATAAAGTATGTTCATTGCAGGAATTTGCTTATGTTTTCGAATTTCATCTAGGATATTGTTTTTTTACTTCGAAAGAGAATGTTTCTTAAAATTTATAAAGGAAATATTTCAGTTCTTTGTTAACCAATTTCAAGGTGCACTAGTTATTTACTTTTTATTTATTTTACAATATTTTTAAAGGAAATATTTGTAAGAATTTTATAGAAAAAGTAAAGATAAAGTCACCTACAAATAAAATTTCAATCGATATTTTGGTAATTGCATACAATATATGTATATAAAATTTGATTGCTGATCTTTATTTTGATAAAAAAAAAAAACAAAATATTCTTTATAACAGATTTTTGAGGGAATATTAAATTTTACAATATGTGAAACATTGAAACGTAAGAAAATGTGCAAAGGAAAGTAGAGAAATTGTGAAAAATTCTTTGTACGTATACAAAGAATATTCAAAAGAGGTTTTTGCTTTTACTGATTTTGTTGATTAGAGGATAAGTGTTTTAAAATAAATATTGTTCTTGTAACTTCATCAATAAATTTGTGGCAAAATAATGTAGGTAAAAATGATTTTTAAATTTTTTGGTTAAACGTTAAGAAAATATCGTAACTTATATAAGTCATATTCTTTTTATAACATTAGATCTCATAAACAATTTTTTTTTCTAATCTATATGGAATGTTTAGAAGAGATATTAGTGCTTTTGCTATAATCTCTTTAAATTAAAATCTTCAGTAATTTATGAGCTAGTTGTTATAATAATGTCGCTTACTAATATGTATTTTCCACTTAATACCATATATCTCTTAACCCTTTGCACTTCAACTACCAGTCTGACTGGCATAACAAGTAAAGACGATTTACTCCAACTACCAGTTCTACTGGCAACATTTTATTTTGTAATTATTTCTAGTTAAAACATGAATTTATAGCTGATACCGTTACTTTTTTAACATTAGACATGTTCTCTCTCTGTTCTTTGTTGTTTCGTATGTATTTGCGATCTTAACGGTTAATTATTTCACAATTTAAGTTTAGTTGAATCCATTGATCATTGAAGTTGCGTACTGTAGGCGACTGTTTCATGAATTATCACCCTAGGAAAGTTTATAAGAAATAAATTATTAGTTTGCTAAATTAATTAACCCTAATATACGAATGAATTTTTATATTATTAATCAATATTTAAATAATTTAGAGATCTTTAAAACTCTTCTACAAAAACTTAATCAAAATGGTTTTTTTTCGTTAATGTTATAAAAAAAATGTCAACCAAATTAAATATTTTGAATTTGAATTTATTTTTAGATACATTCAAGTTATCAAAGTTTTTGAGTTAATTCTCGTTGATAAAAAATAATTTTTCCAAAAACTGCAGCATTTTTTACAAAGTATTGTCATTACAAAATATGATTACCAGCAAGCGCAAAAAATGCACGGAGCCCAAAGGTTTAATAATAAATTGAGCAAAACGTCATTTATTAATCAGATCATTAACCTGAAGGTCACGTATTGTTGATTTTAGAAATAATAAAAGGTAAAATAAATTTTCTTAAAAAAAATTAACATTAAACAAGAGATTATATTCTTTCCGTAAAACAACAAGATTCAACAAAATTACGTTTCTTGCACATTACATCTAAGGTTATATAAACTTTTAACAAAGCACTGTAATCGTTTTCTTTATCCTTATTAATGCTTCCTTTTCAATTACAACACTATTGAATAGCTTTATGATAAAGAGGCAATTTATTTACTTGAATCTCATATAATTTCTTAGATTATATGCATGTACATGTTCTCAAGCAAGTAAAATTTTAACTTATTTAACTTTGTTTATGCTTGATACTTAAAATTAAATATGGTAAGTACTTATATGAAAATTATACGAATTTTATCTGATAAATAAAAGGTTAACCTTTATGTTACAGAATTCATAAAACTTTCAAGACTTCAAGTCAGAAAGGCTTCGAAGAATTGACCGCCACAAGATATTTGATTTCATTGGAAAGATATATCTCGCCACATTACTATAGAAACCATATTTGATACAGTTATAGGTCCAGGAGGAATTTTCGGCAGCATAAGGACATTTCTAATATAAAAAAATTTTAACATTTTTAACAAAAAAACGTGATTATGTATTTCATAAAAAGGATTAATTTCCTTTCTAGATAACCCGCATTTAACTTACATGTTATGTAAATGTATAGCAAGTTTGAATTCTTTTATTACAAGTATTCCGATGAAATTTATTTAATAATTTAATATCAAATTGTAAATTATTGTACTTATCTTTTGTGTGAAAGTCTTTCAATTGTATAAGTGAGTATAAAAAGTTTCTGTTGATCTCTTCTCGTACACTTTCATTTTGATTGATTTTAAAGTATGAATACCAACATATTTCAATTTAACGCAATTCAATATAATTGAAAAAAATCTTCAAAAAATATGTTAAATATCATTATTCATACAATGAACATAAATAAAACTGAAATCGAGAAATAATCGTTGTTTGACACAACTATAAGATTTGACAATTCACTAGAAAATGAAAACATTGACAGTTTGTTTTACGTACTTGTTTTCAATTAGAAAAGTGAATATATTTCCAAACATACACTAAAGACCAACAATCAAAACGAGGGGTTTTTAGAATTTACTATGAATCATATAAAACGAACAAAATTCAACCAAAGACTCTACATTCGAAACGGAACTGTAAAGTACATTCAAAACGTAAACCAATCAACAAACCATGAATAATATTAGAACTATTTGTTTTTTTTATAAAAATTTAATTAATTTGTCAAGGAATTTTTAGAAATTCTTCAAATATTCTATCGATCTAATCATGCTCCCGATGTTTTTGTACATATCTTTAAACGAACACGCAACCAAGATTTAAAGCAAATATTCCCAATCAGAAAATGAAAAAGAAAAAGAACTCCATTTTAACAATATCAAGCATGCATTGAAAATTTTGCGTTTAACATACTAACTTTGTTACATTTTGTATTATAAACGCTTTAAATTCACTATGTTTTCGTGTAAGTTCACAAAACAAAAATGAAACAGGGATGAATGATTAATGCCGTTACATTTTTTTCCTTTTCATTGTTTATGACATTTTCTTATCGCGCTTCTATTGAATTTTAAGAACTTTTTATTTCGTTCTTTATTTTATGATTAACTTTTATACGGCTTTTTTGTAACACTTACCTACATATATAAAAACGGATGAAGAAAAATCTGTTTTAAAGCATAAGAAAAAGCAAATATTTTGTAACCATTTTCAGTAACATTTGTATTATGCTATAAAAATGATGAACAAAGAAAAATTGAGTTAAGGAGTTAACAAATAAAGGAAAAATTCGTGTTGTTGACATCTGATATAAGCGTTTTCTTCTCTTTTTATGTATTTTTGCTACATCTTAATGGTTCTTCTACAAAAGAAGATTTAAGTTTAAGGAAAACATTAACAATGCTACATAATGCACAAATATTATAACCATATACAATATGTAAGTTTTAAAGAAATATAACATTATTATGATGTATGAATACGATATGCTGTACACATCATCCTTAAATATTATTAGGATTACATGACCAAAGACATTTCATAAATTACTAAAAAGCTTTTGTCAAAATATCTAACAAAATTCCCAGTATAATATTTGAGTATATATTCAGAGTATACTTCTTCTTAAACAGATTCTGAATATTGTTTTGTATAAGACAAAAAATATTTTTGTATAATAATGATGAGTAAGTACATTAAAAATTCCATTAGCACACTTCCAGTTTGCTTGAGGATACTGTAAAGGAAGGTAAAAATCAAGATAAAAATTATATTTAACATAAAAAGAAAATCAGGATGAACTCTTAATGTACTTATACTAATTAATTTGTATGTAATTTTGTCATGTCTCTTATTCTATAATAAATTCCACTTTTTTTCTTCATAATACAAGCATTATTTTACTGAATCTTTATTTTGTACGGATTCCTATACATATACAATAGATACATTCCTATACATATGCAAGTTGTACTTGTATATAAACTCATTCACGAAATTAAGTTATTTTTGATAATGAATTTTTACTCTATTTTTCAAATATTTTGTTTGAATATGTGGATTTTTGTTAACTTATTACATAACGTATATGAGAGAATGATAAACTGATAAATTTTAATATTTCCTTCTAGTTTTTCCAATAAATTTCTTCGTTGTATTCACATAGATACATCGAATTTTTGTGTACTAAAATCTATTACAGTTTTAAAAAAATCTTTACCTCGATTCGACTCACGTTCTTCAATTTTACTAATATGAATTACATATTTATTAAATTTTAAACAAACAAATATTAAGATCGCTCTTACAATTAAAAAAATTAATTAATACTAGTCCTTGCAAATCTATTGTAAATCAAAAAAATTTTTAAATCTGAAAAAAAAAACCACTTTTTCTAACCTATTCTAAATCTTATATGATTCTGTTATAAAAACCCTACTATAAAATCCTAACCAAAATTTATATGTCAAAATATATTTTTTATAAATTTTACATTTCCTATAAAAAAAAAATGTTATAAGAATATTGACAACATTCATGTATTCATTTTATTCATAAAATTTTTCAGGCAAAATCGATTTAAAATTGCATGCCCAAATTCATAGTGTAATTTTTTTTTATTAAAAATAAATTTGCCTATTAAAAAAGAATAAATTTGGATTAAAAGAAATTGCTCGCCCTCAGATTTTAGCAACAAATATAAGCAAAATTAATTTTTTATTAAAATTCTCAGAAATCAAGACGTAGACAAGGGGGTAAAAAGGAAAATTAAATAGCATTAACCTATAGGTAAACCTTTTTAACTAGATACCTACACAAAATAAAAAATTGTACAAAATATTTTTTTTTATACATACAAATGAAATTTTTTTTTCTTTCATGAAGATCGAAATATTTTTTTAATACAAATGTGTATAAAAAAATGTATTTTCATTTTCAAAAGCTCAATTCTTGATTCAAACTTAATCCTTCTATTCACAGTTTCACTGAATTTATTCACTGAAAATTTTCCCAAACTTCCTCATTTAGAATTACAAAATGCACACATTGATTTATCGAGTTTAAATAAGTTGTTGTTGCCGAAATTCTCATAACAAAGGTTAAACCTTACTTTATACCAAAAATTAAAAGTTGATTTCATATAAAAATTCATGTGATTTATACTGTACCTATCTATTATTCATTAAAAATATTTTAAGTTTCTATTTAAAGGGTTATCGATACAAAAATATTATTTTTATCCAATTGTACCTTTTAATTAATATGAAGTAAAGCTCACTTTTAAAAATATTTTAAAGTTTAAAAAATCTGATAAAATAATTTCTAAAATATTCTTTAAAGTTTGCCTTTGTTCCCTTAGTTTGTTAAACTAAAATATTTATGAACGAATCACAAAAAAACATCAAGGCAAATTTTTTTTTCGCTTTTGTAAAATATATTCTTAAAACTAAATAAAACGAAACGGATTTCTTTTTCTATTTCCCTTAAATTTCTTCATAATCCTTTTATCTCAAAGTAATAATCACTAACAAAGGAATGGAAAAATTTTGTAAAATCATTCTAATGACCAAAACGGTATTACAGTATTTTTGATCTCTAATACTTTTCTAATATTATAAATCCTGTTATGTTTTTTCTCTTTTGTAGTATATTGGCTACTTTTTCGTATTTATTTTAGTTTTCTTTTATATGCCAATTCCAAATAGTTATAATACTCGTATTATTTTCTCAATTTTCCTGAGCGTTTATTTCTTTGAATATAGTGCTTGGATCTATGTAAGTCCCATGTTACCCAATGTTAAAGAGAAAAGAAAGAATTTTTATAAATATAAATTATATTATGAAGATTTTACTTTGCTACAGTTTAACTGAAAACATAATATATTTTGCAAATTCTATGTTCATATTATAATATATTTACATATATATTATTTGTACGTACGAGCAGGAAAACAACATAACCATTTGAATAGATACTTTTGTAATCCATTAAAATTTATGTAAAATAGAAGTTAAGAATGCAAAAATGTTATGAGATAGCTTTAAATATTATTATATTGAGATTGAGTTGCTTCTAGTACATAATGCTTACTATAATTTTGTTCACATTGATATAGGAAAGTAGGTACCTATCTACCCATATTATGTGCATAGGCAGTGCATACCGTTTTAAATTAAATATAAAACGTGCGAACTCCATGTACATTTCTTCGCAGATTTTAGGAGAATTCGTTCCTTTTTTTTTCCTAAAACTTATAATTAGATGTTATTGTTTTTATAGCATTATAAAAATTAGTATTTATAATAATTGTCAAATGCAAGCCACATGATCATAGAATCATAGAAAAAATTCTAATAGGTTTCTATTAAATTTTCTTGATTAGCAACTAAAAGTATAAAAAGCATAAGTCTTATCATTTAAGTATTTCAATAAATATTTAAAATTACATTAAGTAAAATTGATTTTGATTAATTTTAAATTTAACTTCAAGATATCTAGCATATTGTATTATGTACATACTTACATACCTATTTATGATCCAGTTACCCTAGAAATAAAGTACATATGTTATGATTTGTAGGGATGAAAGGTTCTTTTTGTACAATTCAGGCGAATCCCCTTATTGAATGTGACATTGATATTGCTTATCCTTAATTTTAATTTCTTATTTTAATTTTAATTGCCATAAATATGAGTTTTGTTGAATAATTAGTTTATCTTCAGCTTCAACCTAGCTATGTATATCTACATTGCCAAATGTACGTGTTGTATACACACGTACATCTACATATATACATATGTATGTAGAAATATATCCTAATTTTTGAAATTCCAATATGAATCTGGTTTGTAACACAATATGCTGAGGTACAAGGTTTTCAATATTTCAATATTTTCTCATTGCTAAAAAATTTATTTAAATTTTGATAAAAAGTTGATCTTAAAATTGTACACACTTACCTACGAGTACATACATATTTTGTATTAAAAGCTGGGTGTAAGTGTATGATTTAGCAATTATTTTACTGGAAACTTTGTTCCAAACTATTTCAATGTCGTTAGGTTCCAAGCCTACTTAAAAACATACTCTTAATTTCATAAACCATAAAAGTCAACTAGCCGACACATAATTTTTTTTGCTTTATAATTTGCAGAATATAACAGTACTTTTTTTTTTTGGACACTTAATTTCTAATCAAATTTCTGCGTCCTATAGAAAAAGTTACACTCAAAAGTATAATCAAATAATTGAACCGCACAAATTGAAATTATGTTATTAGAAGTCTAACACTTAATTTAAACAAGTAAAAAACTTAAACAAAAGTTATTTTAAAATTAAATAATATATTTTTTACTTTCTAGATTTGCACCACTTACATATTTACCGCGCAGTAGTGATGTGCGAAAACTAACTACTCGTTACTTCTATACTTATTACTTCGAAGGATCGAAGTAACTGATTCCTCGTTACACAATACTCGCATATAATCTGACATATTCATCATGTACCTAGTATTAGCTAGTATTATTTCTGTTACTAAGTTATGGGCTGACCAAAATGGAACAAATTCGTGTCAGAATTGATTCATGTGCTGTTGTTGTTGTATGAAATTATGAATTAATGGAACGTCAATTATTAATGTATATAAATGCAAGTGTGAAATTAAAGTTTCATTAGAATAGCATTGACACATTAACATTATAATTAACATTTTAAAAACGCATTACTGGATTTTGATTAATAACTTCAATATGCTCTTATTAAAGAAGTTCTAATATCTGGGGAACCATAGCTCCTGTAAACTTACTTAAAAAAACGCACTCCCCAATCCTATTATAGAAAATAAAAAAACAACAAATTTGTCCAAAAAGTGGGACAAATTTTTTTAGAAATTATTTTTTTCGCAAATGATTTTCTTTATCAAAATCCAGAAATACATTTTTTAAATCAGGTCTACGCGAATTCTAGCTCCCACGATACAAAGCTTCATTACAGTGCCTTTAAAAAATATCTGGGAGTACTTAGTAACGAGTAAAAAGAAAACTGTATTGACAGTGAAGTAACGAGTATTATGAATACCTCAAACTAACTGCATTGCATTCATACCGCACGAACGCAACAAGTTACACTCAAATGTTTAACGCGGTTTTAACTTATTTTTTTTAATTATAAACGACACTCGATTAAACATAGAAGTCGCAAAAATAACAAAGGTAATAAGAATAGTGTTTTTCATAAACTCAAAAGAAATCTGGTCATCTAGAACATCTTCTAAAAATCGGAAAAATCAGATAAATCTGATGTGCATCATGAATAAGCGAATGAAGTATGCGGTTGTCAAAAGAAACTTGCCTCCAACATTCCATGCATTTCAAAAAAAAATACATACTTGAAGTACAAGAAATTCCGGCAATCTAAGTGAATTACAGTTTCCAATTCCAAGCGTCTGTTGCTAAAATTAAAAATATTAATTTTATTGTTTTTGACTTCTTACACAATCGTTTATCATATTTTTATAGTAAGAATTGTGTAATATGGCGTGCTGCAAATTTGGTAAGCTAGTGGTAACGTGATAATTTGGAATACCGCATTTAGCATTTACCTATAAATTTCCTATTTTACTGCTGGGATTTTTTTTTGATAATATATCTGTTTCGATATGTGTGCTACATCATATGCAAAATATTCTACAGTTGATTTTGCCGTTCCGCTGCTCTGTTTTATTAGTTATATATATTATTCATGCAACAGTCTCTAAGCTAACGCAAACATAAAAAATATTATTTTTCTTGTCAAATCACTTTTGACATGTATACAAAAGAACACATCAAAGCTTATGATTTTAATATTCATTGTTTGGCTTCATTATTTCCATCTTTCAATTTGTGTTTATCGTTTTTGTATGATCTAATTTATTTTACATAAACTTCGAAAATAAATTTATTTCCTTTTTGTTATGTTAATCGTATATGATTATTTGCGCAAACAAAAAACTTGCATAATATAAATACCTTCAGATTTTTTGATTAATTTGTTTAGTTTGTTTCTGGATTCTTGAAATTATGCACAGTAGTCATAATGAATTTTTTTTGTATACGTAATTTTATGCTCGAAAAATTAAAACTTTTAGAACATTCATGACACTACGAGGAATTCAAATATACGAACATGTGAATGAGCGAGAATTAAAATATCTTTATGAAAAAATAATGTGTCAAAAATTTCTCAAAAAAAAAAAAATTTATTTTAGGTGAGGAAATATTAAGTTTTCTTGAGGTTCTTTCATTGCAAAGAAAATTATTTAATTTATTAAAAATGAATAGTAAAGAATTGTTTTGAATATTCAAGAAAAATTTTTTCTTTTGACATTGCTGTAGAACGCGAATGGTATTATTAAAACAAGATATATACTAAAGATTAGAACCTTTGTGAAGAAATGCAATGTGTAATGTGTCATTTTAATATGATAAACCTTGAGAAGTGTGGAACGACGCGTTAGATCAAGATACAAGATCTCTTCACGAGAAAGAAATGAATTAGGTCAGTCTTATCAAAAATTATTATATTTTTTATTTCTTAATTACAAAACTCAAGTTATGGAAAAGCCTATGTATTTAAACTGCGCTAAAAGTAAAAAGAATGTCAAAATTTCAAATTTTCATACAAAATGCATTAGGTTGTTCCGAAACTGACAAGGCAATGAGTCTAGCCAGTTAGTTGTTTACAATAATTTCGTAAGAGCTTCTTTGTTTTTTTAATAAAAAAATTTAAAATTCAAATTTTTACTTTATTGATTTTTGTTCTGAAAATCAAGTAAAATTACTGCGGCGAAGTCATCTGCCGAATATTAAATGTTTTTTGTTAACAGCGAAAATTTTGCCTTCACCGCTTTGGTTATGTTTTTACAATTACGGGCAGAAAAAATTTCTTACCATTTCAGCATATAATAAACTGTAAAATTTATTGATAATAAATTGCCCATGTAAACGCTCCGTAAGTTTTAGTACAAAAAATTGAATGAAAGTTTTACAAAGAAAATCTTTCGATTAATTTTACAGTTATTTGTATGCATAACAAATAAGAGTGTAGCTTTTTAATATTTTGCCGCAAAATTCGCATTATTGCTGTAGTACAAGGCTGCTCTCGATAATTTCTTTTTATTCAAAGTTTATTTAATACATCTTATTTTAGTTTTAATATGGATTTATGATAATTAAATTAAAATTTGTATCCATAAATGAAATTCGGCTGATGAAGTTTAAATCAAAGGTACCAGATTTACGCAAGAATTTGAAGAAACCTTAAAACTACTTATTCCAAAACTATAATTTAAAAAATATGTAAATCATTAGTGTTTGATTTCCTGGATTATCCCATCAGAACCAGATGAAGAAACATACCAGATGAACAAACAATTGGAAAAATGTAGCGAACAGTTTTGTAGGATACTTAACTAACTAAGCAGCTCAAACTACAGGTATATGTACTTAATATGTACATATGTATGTACAAATGTATTAACATACATTCAACCAATCAAAGGGAGAAGTGTAATGTACATAAATATGGGGTGCTGTAAAATCAAAGGGAGAAGCGTAATGTATGTACATACATAAATATGGGATACTATAAAATAGAGGCAAATATAAACCTAAAGACTTACGAGCAACTAAATTCAAATATGTACATATGTATGTAGGTATAAATATGTATCTGAAAAGGTTCAACCTACATATTCATACATACATATGTGCAGCTACATACAATATACAAAAAAATTTGTATCCGTTAAATTAAGACATTAAATCATTCGATTTTATTCCAAATTTTATTTTTTATTTGTTAACAGATCATTAATTTGAGATAAATTTTTTTAAAGATTTTTATGGTCTTTATGATTTTGGAAAATTCGTGAAGTTTAAAACAGTTAATGAAGGATTTGACGAAGAAATTACTTCATTAAGTTAAATTAACGAACCGTGCAATTGAAGAACATTAATTCAAAACTTAAATGAAGAAACGGACAGCATTATGTAGAGGATTATGTACATATCTTGGTAAAAATAACTTAGTACCTACCTACACTTACCTGATCACTTATAGTTAAATATTATTAAAAATATATAAGGTTAGTATTATAATTTCTTCTAGTACCGTGTTAATTTAGCTTCCGTTAAACAATAAATGCCGTAGCTACATACATTTATAGAATTTTTATATAAAATTAGGTTTGTTTTAGGTATTAATGATAACAAAACAAGGGTTAATGTTTTACAGTTAAATTGAGGAGAGAATTTTAATGTAAATATGATAATTTAAATCGGCAAGCTTTGACTATTGAGAAAGCTTTTATAATTTTGAATTCTCAAGATTTTTTACACATTTGATTTAGAAATTTAGTTATTGTGGGTAACTTTAGCCACTTGATTTTTTAGGATATGTAGGTACTTCTCTATGTAAATATATGAAGGTGAATAAGTACATACTCCTTGCATTTATAATTTATATGTGCCTTTAATTGATTAAGCTAATACACTTACATACCTACCTATTTTTTTGTACTAAATTAGATATTTGTATGAAAGCATCATCAAACAAATACAGAATTGGAAATTCATGTAAATTTTAGTTTTAAGTACTAAGTTTTCAAGAATATCATAAAATAGCAATATTTGTGTATGTATACCTACTGTTTATAGGTACGTATGGGTAGATTAACCAATAACCAATATATTCATTATACCCGTACGAACGTATGTTCGAAGGGTATACTAAATTTGCCTTACCGTTTGTAACGCTAAGAAATAACGGTGTTAGATATAGACTCAAGTGTATGTTTTTGATCAGCGTCAAATTCTGAGTTGATTTAGCTTTGTCTGTCCGTCCGTCCGTCCGTCCGAACGATAACTTAAAAACTAATTGAGCTAAGTTCACCAAATTTTCACAAATGATTTATTGTAGTAAGTGCCAGAACTCTATTTAAATTGGACATGATCGGGGTACCGGTTCGGATAGTTGCCATACAACTTCAAAATTTATTTGGCTATATCTCAGAAACTATAAAAGTTATGGTATTGAAATTTCACACAAGTGAATATATTAGTAGGGCCGATGTGCTTGATAAAATTCGCTAAAATTTCTTGGCTCTTTCTGGTAGCTGCAATACAACATCAATAGTAGTTTGGCACAACCAGTATTTTGAATAACACATAGTACTGAAATTTTGCATAAATTAATATAGTAATACGGCAACTTAAAGTCATAGTCTGCCCCATAGTTAGTTGTGGCACATTAGTTATTCGCACATAGGATAACAAATTCGTACGGGTATCACAGAGTTGACAAGGTCAACTCTATTTTTTTTCTCGTTTTTTAATACTTTTCTAAAAGTTTCTATTTTGATGTCTAATTAAATACACATTCTTTGTATTAATTATGTGGATATATAATATATGTAGCTCTTTTGCTCATTTATTTTTACATTTTTAAAACTATTTCCTAATAGAATATTCAGGCCCTAATGAAAAATATAATCCCTTACATTTAATCATTTGGTCAATTTAGCATATTAAAACATTATGATACAAATAAACCTCAAAAATTTAGTTTGCTTTATTAATGATTAGTTTAGCACACAATAAAATTCTATTAATCGTCAATATTAACAGCAACGATTTATTTCACTATTCCACGGTATTATTTCAATATCAATTTAAGTTCTTATTGTTTTTCTATGTTAGAATAGTTAAATATTTTTGTTCACGTATGAAAACGAAATCTTTATTGCTAGACTCTTGAATCTCTTATTATTTTTTAAATTAGGGTATGTAGTTTGTTTTGTATTGTAGTATAGATGAGCGAATAGAATATGAAGAGATTTAATTATAAAGTACAAAATTTTTTAAGCATAAAGTTTCAAATCTTTTGAGATTATTTCCGCTAGATAAACGATTTTGTGCTTTTACAATGCGTTATAACAAAATGAATTATACAAAAAAGTTAGTCATTGTATGTGTTATACAATATGACTATCCTATTTACTTTTTGAATTTTCGCTTAACCATAAATTAAAAGCTACGTGCGGCAAACTTATTTTCAAATTTATATGATTTTATGCAAAATCATTTTATTAAGGCGATTCTTTATTAATTTTATGTTACAAGTACTTTAATTTGTATATGTATTTATATGATAAAGATATTTTTATTAGTACCTATTTAAAAACATTACCAATTTCCTTTTTTTATATTATTTTGATAGGATGAAAGATAATAACAGTGTAGAGCGAAACATTTTCTAAATTAACATAAGTTTTTGTAAGCAAGCATTGTATATTAAGTAATTTAATTGTGTAAGAAAATATAAAGAAGAATCTTAATATTCCTGATTACTAGAGGGATGTAGTATAATTCGAATTGGATCAGAGTAGGACCTTTTTGCAGACGATTCACTACTGTCCAAGGAATAAAATAAAATTATCATTAAGCAAATCAATTGTACACAACATTTAAAACTTTATTAGTCTTTATGTTTATACCTTAATGCTGTCAGAAATCGGAAACTATTTCAGAATAAAAAATAATATTCAAGTTTTGAACGGAATTTAAGGATTTGCAGGAAAGTTGAAATATGTTTGTATATTCGTACGAGTATATATATATATATTATATATTTCTAAAGTACATATTATATCCTTCCAGTTTTATTTTAATTCTATAAAAGCTTTTTGCGGTAAAACCTAATTTTTTTTCATATACTCAAACTTTTTTTTCTACAGTTTCAAATATTTTTATTTTATAGAGCTCAAACTTTAAAAGTATAAATTATTTTTGTGCAGAATGCTTGATGCAAAAAGTTTCACTAATAAACATGTATACAAATTTTAATGTATTTTTTAATCATATATTTTGTTACTGTATAGCTTTTAAAATGTGTTAAGCATTTTGGTGACCCGTTTAAAAAACAATCGCCAAAAGTTTTTAATCAAATTTGCATTTTATTATATAAAATCATAATGAATAATACTTAATAAATACTTAATATAAATTTCTGTTACACTATTCGTGATTTTCCTCTTATTCATTCTAAAATTATACTATTTTATTTTTATCTATTCTAGACGGTATTTTCTGTATTTCTTCAATAGTCACGGGTCAGCTTTCTAAACAAAATCGTTGGTTTAGTAGTCTCAGGTGCATGAGATTAAGTATTTTAATTAATAAATTATATTAAGAATCCAAATAGCTTTAGAAATTATTAATTATTAATATTTTTCAATTATTGCGCTATAGTTTTATCAGCATCTTCCCAATATGTATTTGTTTTAAAGAAAAAATTAATTATGTAACTGTCTTAGACCACTAAATATTTTATGAATAGGTACATTATAGTTCTTTGAAATCAAATTAGTTCATGCGAGATTTTATATCAAATTTAACAGATTTTAAATGAGATTATTTAGGTTATATTTCAAAGTTTTTTTTGTTTATTATTACTTTTACTAATTAGTTTTTGATTAATTATGAGCAATAGAAATCATAGCTAATTTGTTCACATAGGTGGCTAAATCATAGAACATGTTGGCTAATATGTTTTAAAATTGTTTTTTTAGCAAATTTTCAACCGCAAATTAAAAATAAAATGTATTTATAAATTTTTTATCCGTTAATTCTTTTAGTTAATCTTTGCGTGCTCGCATAAAAAATTTCAACACATGAAGAGATAGAATACAACATTTTAATAGGTTAGCGATTCGTAATGAACAAATCATATAAACAAAATTTTAATCTATTCGATTTTCAATCTAATTAAATCTCCCTTTCAAGCTATAACCCTTTAAAGTTTTGAAAATTAAATTTTTCTAAGTGGCAATTTTAAGGATCTTGTGAAAAATTTTTAAATTTCAATGGTTATAATTTCAAAGGCTTCTTTTTAATGATTTTTTGTACTGATTTGATTAAAAGCTTTGTTATGCTTGCGCATTCCTTTAAAAAATATTCTTTTAATATTCTTTCTTCTTAAAAGTTTAGTTTTACTGACTTTAAAAATTATTTATAATTTGCTAAGGTATAATATGCTATAATTTTGCTTTCATCTTCGGTTATGTATATTTTTTTTATATCTTCGAAAATAAATCAGGTATTGACAAATAATTTATAATAATTCTTCAAATTCCATTGAATTATTCATAATTATAATTTTAAATTATATTGAATGCAGACAGGCATAATTTTAAAATTTTGAATTCAGAAAATGTCCACAAACCAATTAAGTCCGGTGGTTTTTTTCGGTGCGGTTTAACAAAATTGCTGTTTAACTGTTTTAACAAAAATTTATTAGGTGAAATTTAATTTGTAAAATTCACTGTCGATATTAATATTAACAAAAATAATATAACTACCATGAACGAAAATTATTGAATAAAAAATGAATTTTATTTATGTGAAACTAAGTATTTTTATAGAGTTTCAAAAAATAAGTACATTATATATATATTTATAGAAATGTAAGAAATCATTTCAAATAAAATTTTTCTCAAGAAGCTTTTAAATATTTAATGATGTTCAATTAAAAATTATTTTTGAAAAGTAAGTTTCTATTTTTAGATCTTATTTTCAATTCTGTATTACTTATGACTTCTTTCATCTTCAAAATCTGTATAGGTATTTAACTTTTTTCAATATACATATCTATTTCTATGAATTCTTCTAAAACTTAACAATTTTCAATTTCCAAATTCATTCTGTTATTTATCCTTAAAATTGAAGTAGCTTGTAATAATATGTAAATATCATTACAACATTTTTACAATTTTCCAAGCATGAAATGATGAATTTTTCCTGATTACCAAAATAATGTTCTTTTGATGAGTTAAAAATCTTGAAATACGCACACTTGAACACAAGTAAGAACTTTTTGTAAGAACATTAAAAAAAAATTAGAAATAAAAAAATATCATTTAACAATTCATTTTAAAAATATTTTTGTCTTTAAAAATGAATATTTCAAGGATACATTTGAAGGATTCTTGTAAATAAATGATAAGAATTGAAAAAAAAGAAACCAAAAATTAGAATTCCAATCGTTAATCTAATGGAGTAAAAGATTGAAAAATCAAAATAAACAAAAAAAAAATCAGAATAGAAAATAATTTTGTAATTCAACAGGATTGTAAAACTTTTAAATAAATTTTGATTTTTTTCCCAATACTAACCTTTTTTATGTGTAGATAGGAATGTAATTTACTACGAAAATATAAAAGAAAATCTAAAAAAAAAAATAAAATTAAAAAGGAAAGGTCAAATTAAATAGATTGAATTTAAATCTTAAGATTATCACTTATATGATTCATTCATTCGTAAAAAATTTTTTAATATTAATCAGATTTTTTTCCTTTTAGGTGCAAAATGTATATGTATAAGCACAACATAGATGTACTAATAAACTTAAGAATATTTGGATGTAATGGTGATTCATAAATAATATGGAGACTATAAAATTGGATAATAATAATGACAAACTGTTTCAAATTACAAATTCAAGGTTTGGATCTCTAAGAAGTTGTATGAGGATATTCTTCTCATATTATTAGTTATGATACATGATAACAAAGTTAAGAATTTGAATACGATGCCGGTGAATATTGTAACACTTTCTGTGACCGAGTAGTGGTTTCTATGTGCTGTGATGGTATATACGTAATGGTTTAACAATGATGATCTCAAAAGGATCAAAAAAGATGGATGAACTAAAGAGGTAAATATTTTTTACACTTTGTGTTCTGCTGTTGATATATGTTGCAAATTTCGATAACGTATCTGTATCATCTGTACAATAGTCTGTACAATACGCAACATCTTTACAATAGTCTTTTTGGTTAAGGGTCTGGAACATTTACGGTTCAATAAATTGTATAATAGTGATGAAAGTATCGCAATCAGTAGATTACAAGACAAGCTTCTATTTTTGTAATGACTTAAACTGTGTCTAAAGCCATCAAGTAATATCAAAGGTGTTTGTTCTTCTAATTTGTAAATATTCTTTACCAATTAATTAAATTATTCTTGGTTTTATTATCGTTATAGTGCATATTACTTAATGATATATTCTTTTCAGTTTGGTGATCTTAACCTTTGGAATATCAAAGTTTGCTTAAATTCTATCTATTGTTTCTGTTAATTTAATAAATTTTACCTATCAATTTAATTGGTTGAAATAATTGCGTCATTTTTCAATTTTGTTTGGTATTATAGTTTTTCTGCAAATGTTTTTATTTCTAATAGTTTCCACATATCAATTCATAGTATGGCTTTTAACTCTCAAAATAAAACATTTTTTGTTCCCAAAGAGAGGTCACAATTAGGTAATTCTTAAGTTTCCTTTAGGGCTGTTTTGTGACACGTTTTCTTATCCTGTTCTTATTTAAATATTTAATCTGATTTAATTATAGGATTAAAAAAAGGTATGTAAGTTAACGCGTATTTTCTTCATAAGTAATTTTATTTTTTATTTTACCTTCTTTATAAAGAATTTTGAAAGAAAAGTTCGAAATGATTTTATTGTTAATTCACTTTTTTTACATTATTTTTTTATGAGATGCTATTCTTAACAGGTTGCGCTATAATTAAGTGACATTTAAATTACTTATTCCCATAACATTAAAAAATTATGATATAATCAAAAGTACATAAAAAATTCTATTAAGGCTCACTGATTACAGACATTAAAAAAATGCAGACATTAAAAGGAGGGGCAAGCAAAAATCAGTTACTGTGATTTAAGATTTAATAAAAATTGTATGAGCTGTAATTATTTCAAATTAATTTTTTTTTTCTGAATTTTTAAAAATACGATTTAAGATTAAATTTAAGAGAATAAGGCTTCAAAGTTTTCGTATTAAATGTTGTTATGTAGATTATGTTGTTCTTATTTGTTTGAATATTATTTTGGTATTGTGCTAGCTTTTGTAAGACGATTCACAAACATTTAAATAACTTTTAATTAATTGCATGTACATATTTCGTATCGAATATCTTTTCAGATTAAATTGGGAAAATTGCTGGCGACGGTGCATTTCACATCATACAAGGATTTAAATTAAATCAAAGTAATTCTTAATAGATTTTATCAATAACAGTAATGCTTTAAGTAAATATTTGTCGCTTTCAATTTAAAACATAATAAAATTGAAGAAATTTCGCGATTTATATGAAAAACTATATACAAAAAAACATTATTACGGAGGAGCGTTACTGTATCAGTATCAAATAAACCGACCGCTAAATAAATAATATTGTATTAATCCTAAAATCTAAATGATCATAGAATCTTAAGTTTTTACAGAATTTTCACATTGTATTTGGCCTTTTGCAAAATTTATTCACATTGAAATAATTCTATAGTACTAGTTCACTTGACTTGTTCGAAGTCAAATAATACCAGGTAGATAATTTTTATAAATAAGACTTCTGCAATTAAAGCCAAAGCTATAATTAATATATTGTATAAGTGTAAATATAAAATATGGATTTATTTTTATAAAAAAAAATTCTTAATTTATAGATTATGCAAAATCAATTGAAGAACATTTCATTTGTAATGTTTTCGCGCGAAAATATTCATTTTAAGTTAAAGAAGATGATATTTTATTAAAATTTTTTAACTTCTCAACTTTTGCTTAAAACATTAAACTCATATGTTTCAGAAAATTTTTCCAAAAACTCAAGGTTTATTGTTTTTTTTTTTTAATATTCTAAAATTTTATCATTCATTGTGTTAATTCAGAAATAAAAAGAAATTTTATGCTTGCATAGGTATGTTTTTTTGAATTTATAATACATTTTTGGCACCCGTGCAGAAATAATTTGAACCAACATTTTTTATTTTGAGAACACAATTTTGAGAATAGAAATGGAAGAATTTGTTTTCTAAGAAACTTTTCTTGTGAACAAATTTCTATAAAAATTTTATTATGAGTAAAACACAAATTTGCTTTAGGACACTTTTATAAAAAATACGGAAAATTTTCCATAATGCAATAATTATTGAATTTGAGTGTTAAAAAATTTTTTTTGAATAAAAACTTTTTACCGAGTTCTACTTTGCATTTTTGATTGGAATTTGAATCAACTTTGCAAGTTGTGTCAGAAAGCTATTAGTTGTATTTGCTTTTAATTTTGTGGTTTTAAGGAAAAACTACTTCAGCTAAGAAATATGTTCTAGGATATAGATTTGACTACTCAAAATTCGAATTTTTAATAAAGTAGAACAAACTACCAAACTAAAATTAGGAATTTGTTACTTCCAACCATGTTAATTATTAATAAAGACATTGTTTGCGAATTCATCTGTAAAATTAATTTGTATGTGACTAAAAATGTATATGCCATATTTTAAATTTGAAGATAATTAAGAAAAAAAATGGAACTTTTTATTATTTGCAAATTTTTATTTTTATATGCCTAGATATATGCATGTACATAAATTTGAACCTTCGGAAAATTCCAAATTCTAATATTTCAATGTCAAAAATTAATTTTTTTATTACTTTTCCGCTTTAAGAATCCTTTTTATATGGTTCATAAAATATAAAACAATCCATCCGTGTCAGCTCATATTTTAATTCAAAAACAATTCTATTTCGGTAATAAAACAAAGGAAAAAATAAAAAAAAAGGAGGAAAATAGGAATTTTTATTGTCTTCACAATAAAATTGAACATAAAAATATGATGAATATTTTAAATTGAAAAAAAAGGAACTTTTATTTTGGATGTATAACCAAAAAATTGCAGAAATCATAGGATGGTAGAATATCACAGCTTCCGTTCTCAAAATTTTTGACAATTGAAGGCAGATAATTTATAAAAAATTGTGTCCGGATTTCAATAAAAGATAAAATAAATAAAGGTTTTATATAAAGTTTAAATTAAAAGCAAATGTATGAAATTAGGATTTCAGTTTTAATTCTGATTATATCAAAGATTAGCTTGCTTTTTATATTAAAACAGTTTTTTTCACTTTTATCGGTTTTTAATGTAAACAGATGAAGACGACCTCATAAAACCTAGATTAGATAATCCCCTGTAATTGTTTGAGTTTTATTTTTTAATTTTTTTTTAAATAATTAAGATTATTTTTAGTAGAATTTGAATTAGTAATAATAATTTTTATGTGCAAAAATGAAATAATAAAATTTATAGAGGGTAGTTGAATAAAAATAAGTAAAGCACAATAATTTTTAGATTGCTCGCTGTATGGTTCCTTCTTTACCACATAAAATTTCGTTTCTAAGCATTTTTAACATACAAAAATAAACATTCATTTAAAATTTTTGATGTTGGAAAGTTGTGCTTTTACATATTTACGAATATTATGTAAATTTTCTGGAACAGTTTCGTTTTTAAACAGATTACCCATTCCCGTAGTTAGTAACTTTTCAATTTAATTGGTTTTAAAAATTTGTATTCTGTAATTTCTGTGCGAATTGAGAAATTTTTGAAATTTATTTGTGAAACGTTGTCTATTCCTTTTTTTTTTTGTTGATTGAAATAATTTTATTTTTTTGTAGATTTTAGGAAAATATAAGTAAAGAATCATTTTTAGGATTTTTTGCAATGGACAGCTTTTTGTAAAATAGGAGACAAAGTATAAACTTTTGGAATTATTTAATTTATTAAATTTTGAAATATAACGGTACTAGAATAAGAACCCCATTTTCGTTTAAAAAGTAATTAACGTTTTCAATCTCAAATTCAATCTCGAAATTTTTAAAACTGTTTTTGAGGAGACGGAACTGTATGTATGTATTTAATTTATGATGGAGATCAATTGTGGCTTTTATACATTTTTGCAAGATAGAGGTAATTCGAACACGAGCTTCTAAGTCATTTAAAAACTTCCTGGAATGGATAATTCATAAAGAAATGTAGAATATTGAAAAAGATTCTCGGTTCTGGGTTGATAACATAAGCAAGTATCTATACTCGTAAAATTGCTAATTAACCAAAATTCAAATGAAGTTTATTTATAAAAGCATATTTATCTCAATTAAATTAAAATAATTTTCAAATATTTTAATTAATTATAAAATATATCCCTACTTAAATGGATATGCTAACGGTTTTACACAAAAAAATACTCACATACATGAATGTAGTATTATGTCGATAAATATTGAATAAATTACGACTTCGTAATTATTCCATTTTATTTGTTAAAACCAATTATTTTCTGAACGTGTAATAAATTTATTGAGAAAAATATTTCAATTTCTCTTATAATTCGAATTAAAAAACAATTTTTAATTATTCTTTGTTCACACACATTACATTCATATAGCAAGTATGTTCAGTATAAGAGTAGCATTGGTGCAGGAAATCGAAACTTAACCAAAATATAAATTTGTTCATATTGGTTTAAAGCCATAAAAACTATATATTATGTATGTACGTGCAAAGTACCATATTTTAATGTAAAATTATATATATGTATGTATGGTTTATAAAAAATATTCCAATCTTTACAGTTGCATGACAGCGAACATAATGTTAAAGTGATGTAGCAATGTAAAAAATTCGAAGTGCGATAATTATTGTAAAGGTTAAAAATGTTTTTTTTTTAAGGTAATTAGCACTTTTTTTTCAAATTTTAAATAAAGGTTGAAATTCAATATTTTAAAATGTTTGTAGAAAATCGATAATAATTTGCGATGAAAAATTTTGAATGTAAATTGAATTCGTATTTATATTAAAAAGGTTCGTTTGTAAGACCATTACGCTTTTATTATTACATACTTATTTCAAAGTATGGAATAGCAATAACTGATTTAATTGGTAGAAGCAGACATAATTTATATAAAATCAGCACTAATTGGGGCACCGTTCAGTCTGGGTTGCGTTAACCAAAGTTTATTTAATTTAATAATAACAACAAATTGTTAACTTTCTTTTAGTGATACATTACTGATGACATTATACTCACTCGTTTATTGAATGTGGCACTGATTACGCATTGTGATACAAAATTTATTTGACAATTTTCAGAGTTATGCAAATATTTCCTTTAAAATTTAGGAAGGTAATTAAAAATTTCATGAGTGAATGAAAGAATGCTGGGGATTTTTATCGCTTTTATAAAATTTAAGTATTATGTACTTATTATGTGTGAATTTTTGTTGCATATACGTTCATACATACATTACGTTCATACGTACATTATGTTTTGATACGAGGGCAAAATTTGTGAGGAATGCATAAAAAAAAACTAAAAACGAATGAATAATTAAAATTTTGATTTTTAATGTAAAAAAAAAGTTAATTTTATAATGTCGCATTTTCAAAATTTCATCGTTTCTATTATTAAAACGTAGGAATATAGAAATCAAAAATTTCTATAAATTTTAGAAAATTTATTAGAAATTTTTGAACCATGGTTAATTAAAAAAAATCAATTTAAATTTTGTATTTCTAAGAAATCATTAATGAAAAATGTGCACAAATTTTTTTTTCGCAAAAATTTTTTTTTTGAATTCTGAAAAGGGTTCACAGTTAATAAATGTTTTAAGCTTAAGCAGACTTTTCACGTTATGAATTTCAGAAAATAGGAAATTATTTTTTTTTCCAATAATTAACCTTTTCAAATACGAGTAACATTGAAATCTTGCGTAATTCTCAATGATGTGACATTTTAGTAAGAAGATATATATAGATTTGCACGAATATTTTATTAATTGCTAAGATGAACCAACCCTCAGTCATATGAAATTGATATCTTAAAAAATCGTCATCAGACATAAAGGTTAACATTAAAAAATTATTTTAAACTTTAATTTAATGTGTTCTAATAATAATTAAAATTTGTAAAATTTCTCAAATACGGAGAAGTTTATATCTGTTAAAATTAAATTTCGATATGAAATGAGAATAGCGTCGAATTTTAATCAAATTGCACTGTGTTAAATATATTTATTAATTGAGTAACACTCCGATTTTGTGGAGTAATATCATAATTTTGTAACCGTTAAATAACAAATAAACTAATTAAATATTAATTTTAGTTTTATTTATTAAATATGATAACATCAATCACAAAAAAAATATCAAATTAATGTTGATTCACTCATCCCATGAACAATTTGTATGTCTAAAATTAAACTCTCTGCCAAATATATACTAATATAAAAGATCAAGAAATATTACAAGATTTCAAATGTTACAAATAATTTTATGTTAATTATGATGTATTTAGGTCATCTGGAAGTGAAAATCAATAAGGCAATACAAAAGAAAAGTAATAATAACTAACAGAGAAACTTAGATAATCTAAATTAATTTGGACACTAATTGTATTTTTGCTAATGAATTTATAATAATATATTTGTGTTGAATCAATATAATAGCCATAAGCCAATAATTATGTATATTTACAAATTACATACATATTTTAGTAATCAAAAGAATGTATCTAGATTTTCAAGAAAATTTTAGTTTTATATATGTAATTGAATCTGAACAATTCTTGAATGATGATAAAAATTCTTGAAAAAATATTTTTCATGCGACAAAGTTAATTTGTTTAAAAGTTCACAACGGTGTATTACTCTTACCAACTGTCCAACTGGGTTCAACAAAAACATAACAAATTTATTCTCTTAATTAATTTTTTTGTTTCAAAAAAATTGTTGACTTTTAGAAAGTTGATATTTTAATTAATTAAATCAGGATTGCATAGGGTTTTTAGAATTATAATAGCTTGTCACATCTAAATAACTTCTTATATTCAACAAAAACTTTCGAATATCTTAAAACTTTGTGGACGTGCTAAAATTTTTCTGCTTTAAAGTTCATAAATGAATGATAAAAATTTATTTAAATCATATACCTATCTTAAAAATTTTTGGATATCATTTGTAATTTCGTCTTCAATCGAAGTCTTTCATTTTTAAAATTGTTCTAATTTGCAGCATTTTTTTTATATGAGTCTTTTCAAAACCGTTTAATAAAGAAAGTCCGGTAGATATGCAATATTCAATGTTTGGGATTAAATAATTGGATTTTTTTCGTTAACATTTTCATTGATTGTATATAAGTTTGACAGTATACCACAATAAAAATTTTTATACTTTTAACACATTCCGGTAATTTTTACATTATATATTCATTTACCGCATTTGTTTTGAGTTGGCAAAGAAGAGATCTGGTGAATTCGCCATATTTACATTCTTGTACATATAAAATGATTCAGTTATGTGAAGTTGGACAATTTTTTCTTCTATTATAATCATACTTTTATAGATTTGTACGAGCAAATAAAACCAAAAATTTATTTGAAATGGATAAAATTGTTATTTCTAAATTTTATTCCGATTTTAGGGCATCGTTTCAATTTTAATTATTTTACGTATTCAATTTTTCTTTTTGTTAAAAAATTTTCAATGCAATTTTAATTTACTCATTAAATAAATTTTAATTAAAAATCGAAAAACCATATGCATTTATACTCAATTCAATATCAATATGCCATTATTCGAAAAATTTTATCAAATACAAAAATCAATATTTTTGAATGACTAAAATTTTTCATTAAATAATGTAAAATAAGTTTTAATTACTTTTAAAATATGTACTTTTAATATTTTAAATATTAAATCTGTCTTTTGAAACCTAGGTTAATTAATAAAAATTTATTTTGTAATCATATCAAAAAATGAAGTGAAATAATTTTGAATGACTTTTTATGAGCATTCATGCGATTCATGTTATTTTTAGGTGAAAAAAAAATGCTTTTCTAAGTATAAAAGGTAAAATTCACAAAGTAATTAAATTTGATATTTAATTTATGACTTGAAATATTAATAAGAGTCATTTAAAAAATTTTATTTCAATAAAATTTTTAGAAAAATGTTCAAATATACTTAGCCTATGGGTCAATAATAATATTTTTATAGAAAATTTTTATTAGAAAAACAACTCGAAGTTGAATATTATCCTTTATTGTGATTTCGATCTTTTTTAGTCTAGCTGAACTTGAAATTTCAGTCAAGCTAAATATCGCGTCCGAATATTTTATATATTCCTTCAAGTACAATCAATCGCACGGGGGTAATAAAATTAAACATAAGGTTGACAAGCAAAACGTAGGCCTTAGTAACAGTATCTTTGCTATCAGCAAATGCTATTTGTATAAGTTCGATACAGTAGCAAATTTGCAATGCGTTGACATAACCATTGTGCAGGTCTTCATTTTAAGGAAACAAATTGTTCTATACAATAGCCTCTGTTGAGATCGGTTTAGGATGTAAAGGCTTTAGAAAAGACATGTTTCTTTTACTGATTTTCCTGAAAATGGATTACGTATAACTTTGGTTGTGTCATGCAACCAACGGTACTTTTAGATATAGATTAGGAAGGTGTTTTAATAGGCTATTCAATAAGTTCACCACAAATTTCATGTAGCATTTTTTCATAGTTCAGATACAATATCATTTTCTTATATATTAAGTTAACACCTACAATATTTAAGTAATTTTTGATGAACCTAAAAAAATGTCTATATTCATATATATATTATATATATATATGATTAGCTATAAAAAAAAGTATTACCTAAATGTCGTTAATGCTCGAACAGTCATTAAAAATACGTTCTCATACAAGAAGTAAAGAGATTTCGGAACGGAATTTTCTAACTTTTAAAATTTAAATATAAAATAGTCATCTAAAATATTTTATTATTGTGGTTGTAGGTGTATGCGAGTTTTTAATTCCCACTGTTGTTTTCAACCTGTTTATTTCTTAAAATGTTAAAATTTTTTAATTTTTTTTTCATGACATAATAGACACGTCACATACCTATGAAATTTCTAAAAAAAATTTCTCATTTTTAAGCTTCGTGATATTATTTTATGTCTTTTATTCTCTTATTTAGTTTTTCCTTTATTTTTTCAAAACAAATTTAATTTCTTTTCTAAATGATGAAACGAACACGCTTTGTTATTATAATTTTATTGTTTCTTTGTTTTTTGATTTTGTTAAAAAAATAAAATTTGCCGACTATATGAATTTCTTTCTAAAGAATTTTTCATTTATGTACTCTGTAATCCAATTTCACTTTCTCTTTTATTTTTCATATATTTTTCTTTTTTTTTTTTTTTTATTTAACCTGCATTCGTAATTGAAATCGCGCTCCATGCAAAATGAACAAAAGATTTACAGTTTAAAATGGCAGGATAATGGAAATGTCATTAAAAAAGAAGAAATTTTCTTAGGTTCATGAATATTTGAATGCTATGTCATTTGGATAGGCAATATGGATACAAAATTGTGAATAAGGTATTTTTAAATTGTAAACGAGAACATCGTCTGCTTGATAAATTACATAGATACATACATTCATAGATTTGTTGTAGGCGATTTTGATTTCAAAGATGGTGGAAATCTTTGATTTTATTTTGATACGTTGTTCAATTGAAAATAGCAAACTGAAGGTTTTATACCATTTTATGATATTGTTTTTAAAAAAGAGAAACTACTGAATTGATAATTCTTGGAAAAAATATACAAAATATATGAAATTTCTGAATTATATAGATTGGTTTCTCAAAAATGTTCATAATTCAGGATTCAAGTGTACGATTATTACAGCAATGTTGTCGAAAAATTAAACTAGCCGATAGCAATCAAAATAATTGAAATATCACTTTGTTTCTGTAATGTGATTGTTGTATATTAAAAATTTATAGTTCTACCGACAATTTATTTTGTCAATATACAGAACGCATTCAAATTAACCTCTTACTCTTGAAGATAGTGTAATATTTATCATATCTGTTTATTATTATCATACTTGTTTGCTTAAAATTGCATTTATACTTGTGCAAATATAGAGTTTTCTCATTTAAAGTGAATCAAAAAGCAGGAATTGCCGGATATAAAAAAATGTTTTGAAAATATTTGAGTTCCTGTCTGTAATTTTTAATATTTTTCTTTTTGTTTAATCATAGTAAAAATACAATCTTGATGCAATTACATTAAGTAAACATTGACATTGTGTAGTTTGAAAATTTTATTTTGTTTTCATTCATATGATTTTGAATTTATAGCTGTGTTGGAACTGTACAACAGACGCCGATATTATAACAAGAAATTTGTGCATCTCTCGGTGAAACAGTTGTTGGCAAACAAAGTATTTAAATCTAACGAAAAAAATTGAAAATTTTGGAAAGGTTCATTTTTATTCATTCATAGAGAACTTAAATAGGCATATGGAAATTTTATACTTGACTCTGAGATTTATTGGGTTTATTGAAAATGTTGAGAAGGTGACAAATAGAAATTAATGTTTTATGAATTCTAACGTATATCATCGTTGGTCATGGCTTAAAGTAAATGTTTAAGTTATCGCATAATATTCAAAGAATTTAAAATAACTTTTAGATAAATCTTATTTTTCAATTTATTAAAGAAATTTAAAATCTTTTTTAATAGAAAATTAATTTATTAGAAAATAAGTATTAAAAATAAACCTAACTTTTACCCAAATTCTAAGAATTCTATTATTAAAAATTTTGTTATCTATATACACATTTTTCCTTGCTATTTCGATTTTCTATCGATTTTCAATTCGTATATATATTTTAAATATATCACCGCAAAAATAATCCTGAATTTTCTATTTGTATACAATTTTCATTTTTTATTTTTCATTCTTTCATACATACACAGCACATTTATGATTTCTATTTAATGTGGATAAATAAAAGAGAGAAAATATAATAGAGAAAAATAGAGTTAAAAAAAAACAAAATACAATTGTTTTTTTATTAAAAAGTGAAAATATTTTTGTGCGAATCGATTTTTTTGTAAAAATATTTTTGTACTTTCTGTTTTCATCTTAAACAATTTGGTATGTTCTGTTGTGTAGCATAACTGAATTTTTAAAAGTAAGTTAGGAATACTGTTGGAAAATTTTAAGAATTTAATAAACACTTGATCACATAAAATAGATATCTGCTCCAATTCAACAACTTTTACTAATTTGAAATTTTGCACAAGCCTTATTTAATTAGTGTTCTAATAAATATAGGCCATTCGTTTTGCTACCATTCAAGTTGAAAAATAATTAACTCTTATCTTGAGGACAATAAAACCTACAAGTTTCGAATTCATATCAAACAAGAAAAAAGACCTTGTCAACTTTGTGATACCCGTATCCTATATGCGATTTTGTTATCCTATGTGCGAATAAATAAGCCATAACTGACTATGGGATAGACAATGATTTTAAGTTGCCGTATTACCATATTAATTTATGCAAAATTTCAGTACTGTGTTTTTCAAAATACTGTGTGTGCCAAACTACTATTGAAGTTGTACGGCAGTTACCAGAAAGAGCCAAGAAATTTTAATGAATTTTATCAAGCACATCGGCCCTTCTAACTTTCGACCACTTCGTTTGTGTGAAATTTCAATACCATAACTTTTATAGTTTCTGAGATATAGCCAAATAAATTTTGAAGTTGTATGGCAGCTACCCGCACCGTTACCCTGATCATGCCCAATTTAAATAGGGTTCTGGCACTTATTGCATTAAATCATTTGTGAAAATTTGGTGAACTTAGCTCAATTAGTTTTTGAGTTATCGTTGGGACGGACGGACAGACGAAGCTAAATCAACTCAGAATTCGACGCTGATCAAAAACATACACTTGAGTCTATATCTAAGAACGTTATTTTTTAGCGTTACAAACGGTAAGGCAAATTTAGTATACCCTTCGAACATACGTTCGTACGGGTATAAAAATTAAGGTAATAGTCAAAAATCAATTTAAACTAATTCTAAATTAACAAGTTTAATAAAAGGGTCTTCATTTTAAAATTATGCTAGTTTTTTTTTATACTTGGAATGCGGATATTATAAGCGGAAGCGTGGCGAGGCTTTAATAAGTTAAATGGCAGCGGTGACCCTGGTCATATACCTTCTTACCCAATTCGGTTCTCTTTAAATTTATCAATCTAGTGGGCTATATATGAATCCCTTTGTCATTTGTTATATAACTCTTGGTTATTTGTTCTCTTTTTAAAGTTGTGCCGCATTTGATTATTAATAAAGTTTGTATATGAATCGAAATAGTTTAAAATTTAAAATAAAAAAATTGATGCAACAACTCTGCAAAAATTAGTTTGCTTTCGTGAATATCTCAAATATTGTGTTAAAAGTTTGAAAATTATGTGAAAAGAATTATATAGGTTAGAATAGCTTCACATCAATTCACATGTGTGTTTTCAAATAAAAAAATATTAAAAATGCAAAAATACAACCAGGTGAAAAATAAGGATCACGTATATTAATTTATTTATTTTTACTTTACAATTTATGAAATTGGTTAAAATGCTTTCACTCATTTTGATTTTTTCTCATAAATTTATTTTTAATTTAATCACCATTTATATACTAAACATAATAGTAACATAAGTTATCCTTCAAAATATAACAATAAAATAATAAAAAATCACCTTCAGAAAAAGAAAATATTTACTAAAGAACACATGTGTTTCATATAAGGATTCACCACATACAGAACAATATCCTTGTGAGGAAAAAGGCAAATAAACCGATATATTTTATTCCATTTTCTATCTTTTCATTTTTTGCTGTAATTTTTATTTTACGTATAACACATACCAATATACATATATACAATTACATGTTTACTCGTATATAAATGACTGATATGTGTATAAATATATTATTATGTTTGTCTAAACCTTTATAATATATTAACGATTCTTAATATTACCACTTCCATTTCAATAATTTCTTACCCTTAATAATATCAAATAAATTTTACAACAAATAAACAAACAAACAAATGAAATGGAAATAGAATAAATGTGTTTTTCTTACTTCTTTTTCAAAGGATTCATGTTAAATAAAAGAGAAAAAAAAACAGAGTAAATGAAAAAATTAGATAGAAAGAGTAGAACACAAAAAAAAATTAAACAGATTTGATGGAGGAGATGAAACAGAGATGATGGAGGAGAAAGACATAAAGAAGCAACTATTCAAGAATAATAATAAAAAATTTACGAAATGATCAACAAATGCGTTGTAATTTTTTTGTAAGGTGGGAATTACAAAAGTGTGAAAAATGTTTTTACCTCTTTGCTACTGCTTTGCTGATGAACGTGTGGTCTGAAATCAAAGTAAAAATCAAAAAACCAAGTGTTTAAGAAATTAAAACGATCGACTCGGTGTTTATGTATATACATAAGTCTTACTAGGGCCACTTATAATTTTAGTGTTATATGTAAATAATTGGAAAAACTGTAAAAACAACTGCAAAGTATTTATACTTAAGAGCTGGTACTATTTGGTTTGTTTTGGTACAAAAGCTCAATTTTTCGAGACTTGAATTTCCAAAAACAAATTTAGAGCAAAGTTGTGTTGATGTGATTTTATCTCAAAACTTACAGGGCAGAGCATTCGTTTATTTTTTTTAAGAATTATATTAGGCAGTTATATCGCATATATCCAAGATTTAATTAAGTAATCAATTCTTGATTTGTAAATTTTATCGAATTTTATCTAATTATGCATTTGAGAATCCTTAAAGTAAATCTTATGAAAAAAATTTAGAAATTGGTACACATCTTCTTTGTCATAATCTTCTCTTTAATATTTCATACTTTTTTGTGTTATCGCAAAAATAAGCATATAGTATGACATACATACATACACTTATGTAATATTGTTAATGATATTATACTTAAGTTTTATCAGAAATTAAATTTAAAAAAAAAAATTGTTTTTCCAACTCTTAAAACACCCAATGTGTTGAAACTAGCGAACTTTCTTTTATAGTTAGTTGGTATACAAAAAATTATATATTTTTTTCAACTTTCCTTTCTAACATTTTTCCATGTTATTTAAACATATAAAATATAATTTAACATTTTAAACTTCAAGTTATTTAAATTCACCATTCAGAAGATACAAATTCACCATACAAATGTAAGAAAAAAATTCTCCTCAATAAGAATTTTAAGAAAAAACACATTCAGGAATTTATACAACAACTGCTAAATATACATATTTGATTCGTATTGACTGCTCAATGGTATTCCGAATAAACATATCCGTTATAATATTGAATTTGGAAGTAGTTTATGTACCTTATATTTTTGGTAGTAGATTTTAAAGTTTAATTTTTTTTATTTCACAATATTTGTTTTCTTATAATGGAACACTCACAGTTCTATTTTAAGGGCTATCAGAGCGTTCGAAACTCAATAGTAATTGTGAAGCAGTGCGTTAGAATAAACAACGAACAAAAAATTTAAAGGGATACTTTTGTTTCTTGTTAAGTTAAAGGCACTCTTATTAAGTTAAAGGGAGAGAAAATGATGGTTTTCCTGAAAACCGTGACATAAATTTTACTCCATTCTATAGCACACATTAAAATAACAGATTTTCTATATAACAGATTTCCAAATTCGTAAACTTATACGTGTATGCGTTTATGTACATGTTATCTATTATTAAAATAGTGTATTATTTTTTCGACACTAAAATATTTTAACAGTGTAAAAATGAACGAGAAACACAGTCAAAAAATGTAATTTAATAAATGAAATGATAAATAAAATTGGTACACAAGGAGAATGTTACAAAAAATGTAAACAAAACAAAAAACATTAACATAGAATAAACATATAGAAAAGTGAAAAAAATGGTGTGTGTATTACAAAAGTGTATGTATAAAGAATATCATAAAAAAATAGCAACTATAAACAGAGAGTAAAATGAAAGCAAAACAAACTTGAAAAAAGAAAAAAAATAACAAAGAGAAGAAAATAACACAGAATAATATAAAGAAGAGGAAAAGAATAAAAACAGAAATAGCAAATAAACAAAAACAAAAAAAAATATAAAAAATATTTGAGAATTTTATATAAATAGAGAAGGATATTCGAAAGATTATTTAATCGCTCTCGAACAAGTGAACAGTTCCGGTCGATAGAATGATTTTTTTATTTTTCAAAAATTATAACAATATTATTATCGCGTTTTTGATCGTTTCTGATTGATAATTGTAAATCACTTGATTGGAATATACAAAAATAATACAAATTTGTTTAAAAGAATTAAATAATTAATAAAAATTGAAATAAATAATAAAAGAAAGAAATAAAAAGAACGTTATTGTTGCAAAAATTTTATATTTTAAAAATTAGTAAAAAAATTTTGTTATAAAAACCCGGTATTCTTAAATTTCTTTTGTTTTTTTTTTCCTTTTTAAACAAAAGGATAACGATTATTAAATGAACGTTATTGTAATCTCTGTTTTGATAAAAAAATTTTTTTTTTTGATTTAATTAATAAGGAAGGAAAAAAGGATATAAATGAAGGTTAAAAGAGGAAATTTCAATTGAAAAATTAAAATAATATTAAAGAAAAAGAAATTGATAATAAAAAATAGTGAAAGAGTGTCAGGCAGAGGTTATAATTTTCTTTATAAATAAAATTATTTAAGTTTGTAAAGTGCCATTACAAAAAATTCATAAAGAATAATAAGAATTAAAAAAATTTTTTATTAAACAAAAAAAAACACAAAAAAACAAAAGGATAACAAAATGAATACTTTTATATCAATCGGATTTTTCAGTATTCTTATACCGTTATTAATTTTTGCCAATAGTAAGTTTAAAAAAAATTTTTTCTTTATTATAAAATTTTCAAAAATAAAATTTATTTTTTTATATTTCTTGTATAACAAAATAATAAAATTTATGATTATTTTTTATTTTCTCAAAAAAATAATAATAAATAATTCGAAAGAACACAAAAACTCCTTAACAAGTTTTAGTGTTATTCTTTTTGTCTGGGTCGTCTTATCTTCTTTTTAAGATTTATTTATTATTGTAATAATATTTAAAATGTGCTCATATTACATGAGTGTCTTTATATGACAATATTAGTTAGCACATTGTTTTGTTTACATTCTTTCATATCATTGTATTTTCATTTCATTCCTCTTTTTTTTTGTTTGTTTTTTCGTTGGTGGGAGAAAACGGTTTGTTTATTTTTTATTTTCATATTGAATAAAATATATTTTTTTTTTCGCTTTATATACAAGTGTAGGTATTTTACACACCATCATTGTAACAAAATATCCTTTATTTTTTCGAATATTTTACAAGTGGATAATAATAATAATATGTAATAATATTTATTTACTTATTTTCTTATTTTTATGTTCTATATTTTTCAATGGGGGGGAGGGTTTAAAATAAAAATTTTATGTAAAATTTTATTTATTTTGATTTAGTGGTTGTTATAAAGCAAATAAAAGAAATTATCATAATATTTATTTTTCAATAAAAAATAATAACAATATGAAATAGAAAAATAGATAGGATCCCTTCGTATTATGTAGAATATTAAGCGGGAAAATAAAAAAAAAAGGATATTGAATTTTGAACATATGTGAACAAAATAAAACTGAACAAAATGAACTTTTATACATGCCAGTATTTTTCTAGCATAATGTTAATATTTTATATAAGTATTGTTGTTTTGGAATTTTTTTTACAAAAAAATTCATGCATTGAATTTTTAAATAATTTTTTAAAACATATTTTTTTTTCTGTAATAACGTATATTTTGAATTTTAGATGAAAATATTTTTAAGAAAAGGTAGATAATTTATACACGAACAACTCGTTAATTTTATTTTGAGAAATATTTTTAAGATATTAAGGTTGTTAAAATAAACAGAAATATCTGAAGATAATATTTGAGATTGTTTTGTCATATTTATTTTGTTTTTAGTTGTATCTGAGGTTTTGTTGTTATCTTGTCACTATATATATATATACTTCTTTTTTTTAACGGTAATTTATTTTTGGAATAGAAGGGGTTTTCGATGCCAATCAATATTATGTTAAGTAGTTAAGTATATAATGCTAGAAATTTTGTAGATGAATTATTATGCATGGAATAAAAAGTTGGATTAATAATGATGTAAAGGAATTAATAAAAAGATTGCAAGTAAACATTGTAAATTTTTAGAATAAAATACGAGTACTGGGAATACAAATTCCAGAATAATAGAATATTTTTAGGAAAAGTATTAAAATTTGATATTTTTATGGTTTCATAAAATGACGATTATTTAGAAATTTAATATATGTAATAGAATTTTCAGAATTTTGTAAGAAAATGTAAATCCCTTCTGTACATTTATGTTGAAATTTAAAAAAGAAACAGCTAATTCATATACATACTTAATTGTAGAGACAGCAAAACTTTCCTCTATAAAAAAAGCGATAAATTCATACCCTTTATGTCGAAATTGAAATTTTGAAAATTACTGCACAAATTTTTTTCTCTCTCATAAAACGTTTTATCGAAGTTATGTTCACGCAAAAACGTAAAAGTATGGCAGTATTCCGAATTATATAAAATGCGTTTTTGAAACGTAACGAAAAACAAATTTGCATTCAAAAAATTCAGTATACTTTTTGAAAAATTTTGAGAATGTTACCAGGCGTTAGTTAATATTTAATTTGATATGTGTGATCGTAATTTTTACTTTTTGTGTTCAATTTCGGTTTAGGACATTTGTAAATGAATGATAAGAGAAATGTCAAAGCCAAAAAATCAAAATTTATATTTTGAAGTGTAACATGCTTAATTGTTTAAGGAAATTTCAAAATTGTTTTTTGGCGTGTTTTTTACTAAACTAAAATTTACGACAAAGTAATAGACTCTCATGAGAGACATGAGACCGGCTTAATAATACAGGGCGATTTAAATATAGTAAAGCAGTAAAACTATTTCGAATTCTACAATGAATCATTTTATTGCGTTCCATTAAATTAAATTAAATATTTTAATAAAGCTTTTCTATATGTAAATTTTGGATATGATTGAAAATATACTATTTATATGTGTGTCTTACTATCTTACTAATAAAGGCAAATTATTAATTATATAGGGGTTGTTTTGGGAAGTTATAATTCCTAACATTGGAACAGCACGACTAAAAAAACTGGCGTTATTTATTATTACCGCAGACCCTTTTGGGAAGCAATTTTTCATAATAAATTTAAAACTGTCTACATATTACTTTCTACAGATTTTTTTCAAATGTATTATACCGAAAATTTAAAAAAAATACTATTATATTTTGCGATAAATTTTTTACCTGAATTATATCTTAATATTTCTCTTATAAATTATCCTACTTAAATGTAGGGCTTATTATTTAGAGGGTTTTGTAAAATCCTTTCACACATTTAAAAAAAAATGTTATAAATGTATTGTAGTTTTAATTATTGTCCCGCTTAATTTTTAATTAGTGTCCTTTTTTAATATAAGTTAAAAATAATTAAAGTATGCAGGTATAATAATTAATTTGCGAAAGAAGACAAAAAATTTGCCGGCATGTTAAAATTGCATACACACAAAAAAATTTCATCCTAACAAGTGTAATTACAAATTTATTATGTATAAAAAAAAACATGGTGTGGCGTCGCAACTACACAAAGGCAAAAATGGAATATTTCTAAGTTAATATGGTAAAATATTTCAATAATATAATTTAAATTTAAATCAGGAATTGGAACACAAAACTCATAATTAAGTGTGCAATTTATTTTAACTGCATTGAGAATAATTAAAAATCTAACAGATGTAACTAGCCGCGGTACATAATTAATCTATATGATTGCAATTTATCAAAATTCTTTTAAATTAATATTTGTGTTACACTATCTCATTTCTGGCTTCTCTAAGGAAATTTATGTTATTTGGTTCCTTGCCAAATGTACATAAATTTAAAGTAATTTTTGGCAAAAAATTGAAATTTAATAATAAAATAAATTACTGTTGTATCGTAATCTAAAACCAAAAAATAAATTAAGGTGTGGTTGTTTAGTATATCATAGAATATACGAGTACATTCATGTGAACCAAGTACTCATTATAAGTTATAAATTAAAATTTTAAGTAAATGAACGAAAATATAGCGATGTTATCAGTAATTTGTTCTTACATTATGTTCCCTGTTGTTTAAACCTCATGTAATGACCGCAAAAGAGCCGTTTCGCTTAAATATCAATTTTTTTTCTACTAGGTGAAAAAATCTCGAAAGACGAAGAAGGACGGCTCTATCTCTCTATCTACGAACGGATAAAACTGGTTCTACAGTCCAACTATTACTTGTTGGACTGTACTCTATGGTCTTGTTCGTTTACTTGTTACTCTATGGTCTTGTTCGTTTAAGTCTTTCTGTTATAACGCCATTGTCTAGCAACCGAGATGCTCCCATATTTAAATGCTGCTCTAGACGAGCCCTATGCCTTGTAGCACAACTCCTAATTTCATCCACAACCAAAGGAATTCCTAAAACCCTGTGGATATCACTGTTACGTATATACTATGACGCATTTACCATGCTACGTAGAACATTATTCTGGAAGGTTTGAATTTTGCTAATGTGAGTCTTCTTGGCACAACCCCACATTTGAATGCCATATAGCCATACTGGTTTAATGATTTAACCATAAATTAATATCTAATTATCAATTGCCAAACTGGACTTACGATCTAGGAGCCAATAATTTTCTGTATAACATATTTATTCTCTAATTCTATGTGTTTCTTCTTTATATGCTCTTTTCATCTTAGCTTGACATCTAAAGTCATTCCTAGGTATTTCGCTTAAATATCAATGGTATTGCATTTAACCTTTGGCATATAATTAAAAATTACTTGGTTGGTCTCTTTTTCTCTTATTGAATACGATATGGAAATATGTAGTTACCAGTAATTTAAAACATAGTTTCCTTTGTAATTTAATAGTACATTTTTTTTCCATAATAATTCTGTACAAATCAAATTCCAATATTCCAAAAAACAGCAATTTTTCCATTGCAGTCTAAAAATTTTGAATGAAAACGAATTTTTGCAGTAATAAAGCTAGTTCGATTTCAATTTTGAATCTGCGTGAATTTTAGCCCAATATGTTAATGGGTCGCACCCTGTATAAGTTTTTAACATTTCTCATTGAAATATTTTAAAAACTAAAAGCAAATTAGATTATTAAATTGTTTTTTTCATTTACTTATTACTGGAATCCATAATATTTAGAGCGAATCGAATACAATATAGGCTGGCGTTAATTAATTTATTACAATTTTTTTTTATTCAGGAACGTCTACCCTAAATTTTATATTTTAATTAATCTGTAAAATAAACTTTAAATACTGTTATTGTATAAAAATATTGAAATGTGTAAATTTAAAAATTTTTCTCAAAATATTCTTTTTCTCTAGATACAAGGAATCGAATTGAAACGTAAAACAAGGAAGACATGTATAAAGTAGTAGTAGTAGTAAATTAATAGTAGAACGCCACAACAAAAAAAGAAAAATTATCATAGACCGGAACTTAACCAAAAATAAAAAATGTTTTTTTTTTTTTTTTATCAAGTTATACTAGAATAAGTACACCTAAAAGTATACTAAATAAAATTGAAATATTTTCCGCTCCAAATAATTTTGTTTTTTTTTTTTTTCAAATTTTCTTTTTAATAATAAAGTTTTATGGACTTGTAATAAATATAAAATAGGTATGGGTAGCTGTACCTATATACATATTATTATGTAGGGCTAGATAAGTTCATATTTTGTAGCAAAATTTATGAAGCCAATCTTTTTGACATGATAAAAGCAAAAAATTTTTATTTAATGGTTATATAAAAGTAAATTTTATTATTTTTGTTTCTTATATTTTGTAGTAATTTAAAGGATTTCTTGTAATATTACTGATCAAAAATTGGAAATATTAAAAATATACTTAATATAAGGATTTTACACTTAAACTTTGATGAAAAGTGATAAGGACTGTTATGAAATTTTTGATTTTTTATGTTTTACCATGGTGTTATTTGTTGCATCTCTTGTTATTGGAGTAATTTTTTAATTAAATTAACAAAATTATTCAAAAGCTAATTTAAAATATGTAAAAATTTTTCAGAAATCAGTTTGAAATAAGACCTAAATACTTCTGTTACATGATTGAAATAAAAATAGGCTTTTTAATGAGAGATTTGTTGAAATTGTAGCATTATTGAAGTAGGTACGGCTATATTGGAAGTTTTAATTTCAAAAAACGTTTACCGTCTAACCTTTTTAACGCATTTCTTTTCATTAACTTAGTGTAAACAGTTGATTACGTATCCTTCCTTTTTACTTGTCGAGTCAAACAAAAGTGGTTGAGTATTATATCAAATAATCTATTCAAATTTCAGTCACCATTCTTTGTTTTCCATAACGTGGCAATTTCAATTGATATTCTGAGAAGAAATATTTGACATAATGGTTAGTCTTATTGCAAATATAACATATAAAATTAAGACAACGCGAATTTAGATTCGAAAACAAATGGAAAAAGTGAGTGAAAAGCCGAGATAAATAAAATCAAGCTGCAAAGCTTTTATTTGTATGTAGACGTATAAGGTTTATGCTGAAGAAATGAAAATGATATTTTATTAAAAAAAATTGCATAAATTTAGAATAAATATTATCGTATGTATTGAAATTTTGCTAACTTGTCTTGATTATAAATCATGAATTGGAGAACTAACAAATACTCTTGTTTCAGTTCAATTATTGAAATTTATTGAAATTCAATTAGTGAAATTTGTTTATAGTATTTTATGATGAAAGGAATGAGTTCTAATCTTTCTCCCTTTGTAAATTTTTTTTTGATATTATGATATGGTATTAAAGAATCATAACCCTTTTTTTGATTGAGACGACTTTTTTTGAGATGTACATTTTAAAAGAGATTCGATTAAATTTTTTGATAGTATTAAGTTTTAATTCTGATTTTTTTTCATTCTTATTTAGAAATTTGCAATCCAATTACAATAACATTGGCCTGGTTAAAATCAATTTGTATTAATCATTATAAATTATTGAAATTTCAAGGTCAGTTGTCATATTAATAAAATTTGACATAAGATATCATCACGTAAATAAATTTTAAATATAAAAATATAAATTTAGAATTAATTAATAAAATTCATTATGATAAATTGTCACATATCCCCACATAATTAATGCACGTTTATTAAAATATTTTTCAAAAGTATGAATAATCATAAAATTTTGGCATTAAATTAAGCTGTCCATACACGAATGACGCACATTATTAATTCGAATGAATAAATTTGTTTCAAAATATTATTGTGTAAACACTAAGATTTTTAGATCTAGAAAAGAAATTTATGCTTGTTTACAGGACGACTTTTACATCATTCCCTGTGCGAATAGGCCCTTTTGGCTAGGGGAATGAAACGTATGCCAATCATCAATGCAAAACTTGTCGTGTAAGTAGACTTAGTTAAAATTATTTCTGATAAAAATTTCATTAAGTTTTTTTTTAAGATATTTAATAACGATAAAATAACTGACAAAAATTCTTTTTTTTTTTGTTAAAGAAAGCACTTTAAAGCATTTGTTAAACATTCATAAAATTAAACATAAATATTTAATTATTATTTTTTTCAAAACTTTTATTTATTATTCACTGACTATTCACAATTTAAATTATTATTGCCACACTTGCCATCTACGTATGTTGAATACTTAATATTTTCCTTTTTTGTTTTTGTAATTTAATGAATATTAAACAGAAAGGTCCTTATAAAATACAAAAATTTAAGTATGCATGAAATTCTTTTTAATTTTTTATAATATGTATAAGAAAAATTTTTTGAGTAGGCATTTTTTATTTTTGCATATTTTATTTACACCCACATACAAAAGATTTAAGCATAATGTTTAAATAAATTAAAATGAAATTCACAATTCCATTTAAATTGTGAATTTTATTTTGGCTACGAAAATAGTTTGAAAATATTTTTATTTTCATTAAAAGTTATTGTTTTAATGAAGTCAATGTAAATGCACATTGAATTTAACATTGAACTAAACATTGTTATTCTTGAAAATAATTTTACAAGGACACTTTGAGGTACATAATTTAGTTGTGGTAGCTCGAAATTATCACAACTAAATTATGTAAAAATTATTTGATTCTGTTGCTGAACCTACGACATTCAGCCAGTTACATATATGCTTAAGCTTCATAATTTAATGAGCTGAACTCTTTAACTTAAATGTATGATGTTATTGTATACTTAAACACAAAAATCTGTATTTGATTTTTTAAAAACCGGACTTGATTTTAAAATTTTAAGATTGGATTTTAATAAACCTAAACCTGAGTTCATTTAGAACGAATTGCATTTTATTGATTTAAAATGGAATGGTTTCCATGACGTCCAAATTACGTTAATTATGTATTTTTACACAATTCAGCAATTAGCTTTTAAAGTATTACCGTGCTTTTACAATAAATCAATATACAATAAAATCCATTCTATAAGTTGAATACTTTAAAACTTTCATAAATACATATAAATTTTTAACTATGGAAAGAGAAAATTAAAATTTTTTTTTATGACTTTATACTTTACAACGTTTCTTATAACTATCCGTAACGTCCGAGTACACATCTATCAATATTGAATTCCATAAAAGTCCAATTAAACCATGGATGTAAAATATTATAACGTTAGCATTGATTTTTTTAATTTTTAATGTTTACTGTGGTTTTACACAGTACATTTCGGAATTATTTTTTAAGCATGTTGTGTTCATATTTTTCAATTATCAAGCAACATAAAAAGTTTCTACATGCATATACGAGTATATATGTTTGCAAATGAATATTGTATACTTTGTTTATATATAAAGAAGTAGAAATTTAAAATTAAATTCATTATTAAAGTACTGCAATGTGAAAAAAGAGTGGCCATTAATTTAAAGAATTAATTAAAATTAATTTTTAAATTTTACAATCCAGCTTTGTATTATTATTAGATTTATTTCTGTCTCAAGGTGGTTATTTTTCATAGGAGTTAAATATAAGCGAATGTAAGCGTTAGGAGTTTGAGCTAATTTTTGAGGAGCTCGAGCTGGTTCGAATGAGAGGTGGAAAAGGATAGATCCGGCGGTACCACAACAGGCTTAGTTGTCTTATGCGTATCCTTGGGGGGCTACGGCAACCAACGTAATCTAACCTTATTTAAGTTATTTTAAAGCAATGGTGTAATTTCCGATTTGATTAAAACTGTTAAATTCCTGTAATTTAATTTATATCTAAGACTTATTTTAGAAACAAAATCATTGGGAACCTTTCTTCGTTTAGTTCGGTTTTATAAGAATAGTATGCTAAATAAATATAAAAGTTGTAAGAAAAGAGTTTCAATTTAAAAACTTTACTAAAAAATATATGTTTGCTGTAATCCAAACCTATTACTTATCATTGATGTAATATGATTCAGAGTGGGTAATTAAGATGTTAACAATTATTAGATACTTATACAGTTTATATTACTTCTCACATAATAAGTCCAAATTATGTGTTACCTAAATACTTTTATATAATAAAAATTCCAATGAATTTTTGTACCGCATTTCTATTTCCAAGTTAAATGGTCTCTTCAAATTAAGTTATTATTATAGTGTTAAAGTTGTATTTCATGAATTTTCTATTGTTTTTTTGTAATTTGTTTTATTGTGCATAGCGGTAAAAATACTTTATTAGCAAAAAAATTAACATTCTTTCCCTCTTTGTTAACGTTGAAAACAAAAGAAAAAAGTTTTTAAACTTATAGTAATAAATGAAAATTGCATCCTTTTTTATCAAAAAATAAAAAAAAAAATAACAAGCAACCTTGGGATATGAACAAATAAATTATGGAAAAAATAAAATAAAAAAGGGAGTTCAATTATGTAAGAAAATAATTTTTTACCTTCCTATAAATTTTGTACTACAGGATTGTTTATAAAACAACAACAAATTTTTATAATTGAATTATTAATTTTTGTTATTTTAATGTTGTTGTTCTTAAAACATTCTAGGGATTTATGTTAATAAGCAAATTAATGAATTTTGAATTATCACTGAAATCGAAGACCATGAAAGAGTAGAGCATTGCCAGGTTAGGAGGAGAATCATTTAATAATATTATTTTGTAGAAATATCTACAATACTTGCGGATAAAGTAATAAGCCGTTTTATGCTCGTATGCGTGATTTATTGCATTATAAATTTTTCTACAAATTTTTGATAATAAGTGTTTTAAAAAATTTTTTGTATTCAGTATAAATCAATTATCTGCTGCAAAAATTAAATGGCGCCCAATTTTATGCAATTTGGAAGAATATTTAAAATCACATACTTCTAGGGAAATTCGAATATTTTGAGCAAAAGAGGATTTAAAACGATGTAAATTTTAAAATTTTTTTTAGTTTATGAAAAATTCTTTAATGAAAGTGAAATAAATAATCTTCTGTAGAACAGTTTGTTAAAATAATTAAAATATAAATTCAATTATGTATCTGATTATTTCTATTGGTATCAGGTTCCTATTGATGTTTCTACAATACCGAAATAGCTTGAACTATGTAGTTTAATTTAAAAAGTCAAACTGTTGAATTAACTAGTGTATTGCACATATTAAATATGTTAGCGTGTATTAGCATTGTTTAACTATGAAAAAATAAATTTTATCTAACAGAAACATAAGATCACGAACTCTGTACAACCATTATAAAAGAATCTGGAAGCTTGAAAGTTCCTACAAAATTATCTTGTTTAGGAACAGGGAAATCATGAAAAAATTTTTATAATTTTTGTTGCCTTCTATGCTGCATTAAATTCTCTATCTTTTGTTTTTATATTCCTTTCTTTAGCATTGTTTAATAATGCAATAAATTTTAAGTAAACCTAAAAACTAAAAACGATGTCAGTGCATATTAATGAGAAAATGTTTATAAGAAGAAAAATTACATTGTACATATTCGAATATCTATACATTTGTTTTGCATTATAGCAGTACTGATGTAGAAGAATGAAATTACTTCTAAGACTATACACATCCTTCTACATATGTATATTATTGTATTCCTTTATAATATATTTGTAGATGAATGTTGGGACCATAAATTTGTTATGAGTATTGGCTAAGAATTTTAACATTTATTTTTACTAAATTATTGCTGTCAGTTTCTTTTTGTAGTTTTTATTTTTTTTTAAATTTTTGGAATATTTTGATTTTACTTAAATAAATTCAAATAAATTATTTAAAATGGTTGTAATATTTATAAAAATAATAAAAAATAAAGATATTTTTGTAGTATAATTTTAAGTAATCACCGAATTGTTGTTTGGAATACTCAACTTGTGTCAAACACACTTTATATACCAAATATTTTATGATTAAGATCAAAAGAATTTTAAATAAATTTCAAAGGATTTTATAACATTTTTTGATTTTATGTGTATTTGAATAAAAAATTAAGATTATGACCTACTTATACTGTTTATAAAAATAAATATCTTGGGACATATAATAATCTATTTGGTCCGAGAACAGTTATACAGAGACTAAAAGATATTTGTACATTTTATATAGATAATTTTTAAAATTTACATATTATTAAAAGTTTGTAATATTATTATAGAATTATAAAGGACAATGAATTTTATTTGAATTATTCATAATTAATTTAAAAAGTTATGAAAATTATTCAAATGATGTCCAAAACTTAATTGGAATTTGTAGTTTAAAAAATGATTAATAATTGTCATAAATTAAAGGACAAGTAAAATTTTTAGTAAAACACGGGTGAGTACACACTTCGAATAAAAGCCTTCATTTGATCAATAAATAATTTTATAAAAAATTAATTATTTATTTTGTTTTCTCATATTTGGTCTCACTCACCATATGGAAGGTGATTATATGATTATAGAGTATGATAAAGTGTTAGTTATACAACACTTGTTCGTTTTAAAAATTTATTAAAAATTTGTATTGAGAACTTCTACTTTATATAATTAGAGAACTTCTACTTTATTTAGTTACATGTATTAACAAGTATAGTATACTTGATTAATACATGTGCAAATTGGTAAATACTGAACATTGCAATACTCTTGCACTTGCTAGTAAAAAGGAGCATTAGCAAATATTAAGGTTTGATTCACGAATACGTCGCATAAATTTAATCAGGACCATATTTTCAAGAGAACAACAAGATACGTAAACATTTTTTTCTGAAAAAATATATTTTAACAAGACCAATTGCTATTTCTGTACAATTTCATCTTTTTATTTTGAATTAAAGTATAGATGTGGTAAAAACGAGTTCGATGAGTACATATTATTGCATTTGCTTAAAATATTTTCTTAAAAAACATGTTGTTTGGAACTGCTAAGTACTTAAGCAGACTGAAAATTGCTTAATTTTGAAAATCAATGTGATACCTATATCATGGCCACATCAATGTTTTAATAAAACATAAATTTTCAGTATATTCTATAACTAAGGCTATTTAGAGTGCTAAACCAATTCCTAAATTTCAAGATTAGCCAATATAAATTGCAAATGTTTAAAAAAGAATTGATTTTCACTGAACTTTCATTGATTGTATTAATATTTACGATCCGGAAGAGCAAAAGTATGATTGCCCATGGCGGTAAAATTAATTGACAAAAATCAAAATGAATCTTGACTGAACTTTAAAAATGACCAAGGAATTTAATATCGTAGAAGCATTTTAAAATTTTGAAACTAATATTAATTTGCTAATCTTGTAATATAAATTTTCTCTTTTAAAAATTTATTGGAAGTATTAAAAACCAATAAATATAAATTTCATTCTATATACAATACTCGTATACATAAATAAGAATTCACCTTTTTATTTGACGTTGAACGGTAATAAATTTCTAAGCAGTTTCTTTGCAATTATTATAGTTTCAATGTATTTATTCAGGTAGGTATTGTTTATGGTCTTTTCTTATACAATTTTATTAGCAGTTCTTTTTCCTTTTTTAGCGTTTTATATATAAGCTATTTTCTTAGGTATCCTTTTATTAAAAGAATTGATTCACATAAATTTTTTTTTAAACAAACAAACATAATAGAAAATCAAACGTTGTTGGATGTTTTATGGTAGGTCAGAATGATTTTCAGATGGTATAACGTAAAATCTTCAATAGAAATTTATGTTGATTTCGAGATTGATATATTAAAATTCAATTTTTACCGACCGTATTGTGTAAACAATAGGTAAGTTATGTAATTGCAACAAATTTTGCATATCGAGTTTTCGGTGGGAACGTACTTCTCCATAGTAGGGAAGTGTAAGTAAACTATTTTTAGCAACCTGTCGGTCCGTCGGTCTGTCGGTCTGTCGGTCTGTCGGTCTGGTGTGCACGCGTGTATCTCAAGTTCTGCTTAACTGATTTTGATGAAATTTTACATGTAAGTTTATTTCCACCATGGCACGGATTGATCAACTTTTGGGATATATCAGGCCTCGGGAACTGCACTTTTTAGCGGGTCTGTTTTACATTTTTGAACATTTTGAAGAAAGTATTCAACCGATTTACTTGAAATTTCATATATAAGCTTTTCTCGACCGTCCGCAAAAATTCCTAACTTTTGGAAGAAATCAGACATCAGCAACTGGACGTCTAGCACAAAGCGAAACTCTACTAAGAGCCAAATTTACATTTTTCTAGGTATATAAGCTTACTAATTTCCAAAAAATTGGAAAGAAGTATTTAAAAGACATTTTTATAATATTCTGTAACCCTTTCAATTAACTAGACAATACACGATGCGGTCGGTTATGTGCTGCCACATCAGATATTTTTTTGTGGAGAATTTGCAGACAAAAGTTGCTTTGGAAAATCATTTGGGATTGTAGCATCTATGAACTAAATGGCTCAAAATAATTACATAGGATTTTATGAAATAATGATGGAATATAAAATTATTAATAATTTAATTCCCTCACAATTGAAGAGGAGTTGAAATTTATGAATTTTTTAACGATTTCAAAATGGCATTGGAATCGATTTCGCATTTGCTTAAACAAGCTTTTTTTCGGGATCTGATTTCAACACCGTGTTTGAAAATTTTCGAATACCAGTCGTTTATGTGTCGTTATCTCTGGTTTTCATGTTAATTGTCTAGCATTTTTTGCTGTTTTTGATTTAAAAATGGGATGTGTATTTATTCAGTGTGGAGAACAAAATGAAAAATCTGAACACGTATTTACTATTTGTCTAAAATTCAAATCTGGGAAAAAGCAATTATGTTGTATAATATTTTGAAATCAAAAATTTTCTGATTACTTTGTTCAGACAAATTTTTCATTTACGCTATTTTTCCCCCCAAACACTTAACTTTATTCGTTTGTACTCTTTTCTTTTCATAAAAGGTATACACTAAAGCTATTACAGGAAATTGAAAAATATATAAAATTTTCGTTCCATTTTCCTTCTGTTTTTTTTATTGTTCTTTATTGTCCACCTATAAAATCGATGTTCTTATCAGAAATTTTTACGTTTTTTCTTTTTTTTTGTGTATTGCAACACAAAAGGTTAAAAAGTAAATCGAATGTAAACCATAATATCGAGATAGTAAATAAATCTATGACTATAATGCTCTGAAAATTCAATCAATTCATCCTGAAAACTGTATTGTCATCATGAACTTATTATATTTTTTCCCTTAACTTTTTTTTGCTACAGGATTATATGAAAAGGAGAAAAAAAATTTAAAAGCTTCAGGATACTTAAGAAATTTATTGTTATAATATATTGAAGAGAAAATCATTTTGAAATAATTTGAATTAAATGAAAATTTTCTAATTTCGTTTTTTGTGTATGTGTTTTATAAAAATGTGGCATACAATAATGATTTTTTAGCTTGAATTTAATTAGAATTTAAAAAGTCATATGAAAAATTTCAATAAAATTACATTTAATGATTTTCAAATAATTTTGTTGATTTTAGTCTAGGAAGAAGTTTGAGTTCTATTGTACTTGGAGAAAATTAAAGCTATTGTAAATATTTTAATGTTAAACACATGCTAAAATAAAAATATTTTAATTTTTTTTTTTTACATTAAACCAAAAACCTTAAAATTAAAGACAAAATGTGAAAATATTAAAAATTATTTTCGCGACTTTATTATTTTTTTCATATTGTGTATTATAATGCAATAAAGACTTTATGGCACTAATAAAAATTAATAAGATATGAAAAGGTCAAGGGCAATGTCGGCATTTTTCTCCAAAAATAAAAACAAATATTTTACGAAATGTGAAAAAAAAAAATCATGTAGTGGGAGGAGGAATGTCAGAAAATTGATTTTTATTTTTTAAGAAAATGTTGACTTAATATTTAAAGTTAGTTGTTAAAATTTAATTGGAATTAAATTTAAATTAAAATTATGCTAGAAATCACAGCAATAAGAGTTTGGAAATAGATTTTTAATATCTAACTTCAATAGCAGCAGCACGCCCATTTTCACTTGATCCATTTTCATTTGATCTTGCGAATTTTAAGTGTAAAGTGATCTTGTTAAATGGAGAAAAAATATTGAAAACAAACTCTTGGAAAATTAATGCAGTCCAACCTACAAACAATGCTGAAAAGTCTATAACTATGTTTCTAAGAATTTAAATTATGAAAAACTATAACAACTTGCTGGGAATTCTGTTGCTAAGTTTAAAATTTAATAACATTCCAATTGGTTCTAATATATAAATTTTCTCAAAAATTTCAATATTTTCTTGAAGGTTTTCGTACCTACAGAATTTTTCGTATCTATACTTAATTACAGAATATATTTTATTAGTAGTTTGGGATAAGTTTAGAAATTTGTTTACCTTATGAGTAAGAAATAGATACTTAAACTGTACTGCCAAAAATGTCTTATGTTCAGAAACCACTTTCGAAGAAATTCATAATTATTTTGCTTATTTCGATAAAAATTGCACATTTCTTACAACTTAATTAAGAAACATTCTCATTTCTATATTGTACGGTGAACCCCATTTTTTTTTTGGATATTTACATATGTATGTATTTCTAAATATTCTTAGAAAAAAATATCTAAAACTAATTCAAAGTATTTAATTAACAATAAAATTAAATGGTTAAAGAGTAGGAAAATTTAATAAAACTTAGGCGTTGGAAAAACTTTTTTACTTACATATAAAATAATTTCTCATACTATAGAAAAAGGAAAATGAACAAAAAACAAAAAATCTGTTCAGAAATTTCTTAAAATTTTATTTGATTTTTTGCAAAAATCACTTCCAATTACTACAATTTCGTTGTTACTTCAAAAAATCTTTTTTAACTCTTTCCTTTCTTATCATATTTTGTATATATAAAGTAGTTTACTTTGTAATTGAGTTATGAAAACTTTAGAAATGTTCCAAAATAAAAGTAAATCCTTCTTACTTTCTTTAAAGCAATTTCTTTTATCTTCATCCCTAAGATTTTTAATAGTAAAACTTTTACATACAATTTTATCTACTGTATATACGAAAGCAAAAATACACAAAAATTCAAACACATGTACAACATACACATAAATTCATATACAACTTGAAAACGGAATATTTTCGTTTTTGAATTTTGTTATTCGGAAAATTTCATTTATATCCGAAAATGATTGAAAAAATTTGGTTTTTTACGCATTTCTCTCAATTGATCCATAAAACTAATTAAGATTTCTATTGAAAATTGTATATAGTTTACGCTTAATTCAGTAAATTAAAAAGATTTTGTTTTTGAATGCTTTCATTAGTTTCAATGAATCGATTAATGAAATTTTTACAGAAAATTATAAGCTTGTTCCCAATACGAGTAGGTACACGTTTTTTCAGATGTTCCAGTATATTTAAATTTAGGAATCGAATATTTTTTAATTTATTTTAGTCATGCAAATTGACAATTGAATTTAATAGGTAAATTTTGTAGTTTTCGAGAAAAAAATGTTTAGGTCACTGAAATGTTTTTTTTTGAGAAAATCAAGGTCTAACAAACAAATGTAGATTAGAGTCTATTAAAAACTGCTGAATGCTCAATAAGGTTTCTCTCAAAAAATAGAAATAAAGGAAAAACTTAGTAAAGCAAAGGAATTTCAAGCATTTGCTCTTCGACTTTGGAAAAAACGAAACATTCTTTTTAGTCGAAGGGATTATGTTACGAATAGATTCTCTAAGTATTCACACACCATAGCTTGTCATTTGTCTTTATATTAGTGTAAAAAATTCAATTATTAAAATATTAATTCAGCTTTTCACTTCGATGGCTCCTTGAACTTTCATAGTACATAATATTCCAGAGTGAAATTGAATTATCAGTTACACTACACACTTAAATTAATTATAATAATTATAATGCTTTTATAATCTTAATTAGCCAATTAATATTAATTATTTTATTATAAAATCTTTTATAATTTAAGTGAAAAATTATTAAAAATTTTTTACAAAATATTTTCAATTCAAAATTTAATAATATTTTCATTATTAAACTATAAATAACGTCATGTTCCACCGTGTACACACAATATTTTTTTTCCTCTGGCGGCTTTTAAAACAAAAGAAAAAAAAAGTAGCTGCTGTACACTGAAAAAATTTTTTATAAACAAAAATAATAAGAGGCGAAAAACTCTTAATTTAAAGGTATTACACAATTTTTTTTTTTTTTTGCAAAAACAAATAAAAAGTATTAAAAAAATAACAATTTTCTTTACAAAAACACAAAAAAAAATTTATTTTCCTTTGAATTTTCTCCGTGTATAGTGCGGTGATATTAAAACCAAGATATTAAAAAAAACAAAAGGACTTAATAAAACAAAAAAGAAGCAAAACAAGCAAAAAACCCAAAATTATTTAAAATCCCTTATATTTATTATAATAAACATTCCGAAAATACTTCACTCCGTTCTGTTCGGTTCTGTTCAACAGGTTGCTAATTTAAAGCCATTAAACGAAGGAAAAATTTCTATTCGATTAAAAATATAAAAGAATCAGAAAAAAAGAAAGAAAAACCAAAAACTTAGTAAAGAAAATTTTCACCAAAAAAAAAAAAATTATGTACGCATTAAAGGAAAATCTTTTGGTTGAAATTTAATTTCAATGAAATTTTTTTTTTTTGGGTTGCTAGTACATAACACTTAAGTGTAGTATTCATTAGAGCGTTAAACAACAACATTTTGTTATACCAAAAAAAAAAAAATTACAATATGGTGAATAAAATACACTTATTTGCGTTTATATTTTGATCCTTTTAATAACAAACAAGAAAAAATTGTCAATAATATGAAAGGCGAGTAGGCAATGTCGTAAGACAAAAATCACTTATTATCAATCAAAATATATAAAATTTGATTAATGTGATTTAGATGAATTGATGATGATTGGCAACCGGCAATTGAGAAGAATAAATTGCGAACAAATGATAAATTTGACTACTTAATGGCAAATGATAATTGACGTAACACTATTATACCATTATTTCATTAACAATTTTGTGATTATGTAGTTGAAAACAATTTTATGGAGCAGAGTTTTTGATTGCCATAAAGTTCAATATCTTTTAAATTTACAGCTACAATTAATCCTGAAAATGATTACTCTTATTTCAAGATTTTTTGAGTATTTTAAACATTTAATTAGAGCAAATAACCTGTTGACAGAGCTGTTCAAAATTAGCTTTTTAATTTCAGTTTTAACGTAAGTTAATTAGGAAAGCTTATTATTTATTTGGGGATATTATAATTTGGGTTGATGAATTTACTTAATTTAGAAATTGATTGAAAAAATTTATTGTTTCACACTTAATTGAAAAATTGGTTTCGGTTTTAACGATTCGGATGTGTTATATATTTTTAATTGGATTAAAATTTGTATGTAATTTTAATTGGATTAAAATATGTATGATTCTTTATGAATAATCAAATATGTTAGCAAAAGAAGCAAATATGTTAGCCTTCAACCATCTCGGACCGTTTTGTCAAGTTGCACATAGTACCACATCATACCTAAGGTTGTAAAGTATTATTCGAAGAATTAGCAAAATCTTGTCAATTAACAGAATCTTGAATACTCTCTTGAGAGTATTCTGTTATTTTCGGATCTATTGCTCGTTCATTTTTGAATGTTTGATTCAAGCATTTATTATGCAGCTTACTAACTGATAGAACTCTGTACATTTAATCATATCCAAAATGACAGTATAACTTGAATGTGGATCATAAAATATGAAGTTCATTGACCAAATTTAAGTATACGTTAGTTCGATATTAAGTATATACACAATAGTCTGGCAATAAAGAACGATTCATTTGCAGGAAGTGTCCGTATTTTCCTATGTCCAAAATAAAAATTTTGTTATTTAAACTGAAAATATTCTAGCCAATTTATGTACAATATTAATGAGATTTGTAATTTTTATGAGTTTGTACACGAAAAAATTTCATTTTAATTATATTTTATGTCTAATAGTGTTTTCATTTAGCATGATTGTAAGTCATTTTTGGAAAATATATTTTTTAATTAACCTTTACTTTTCTTATATAGTAATTTTCTTTTTGTAAACTTTACACAATTACCTCTATTTGAATTGTTATGACTTTTGCCTTTTTTTTCTAAAAAAAAAAAACAAAAAAGAAATAAAAATGTAAATTTTCTACATTAAAAGCCTATGCATTTGTAAACAGGTAAATTTGTAACAAATTAAGGCTCTTAAGGAGTATAGAAAAAAATTATTGTATTAATTAAGAAAGAATATTAAAGTCCAATTAACTTTGAATTTCTTTTAGCCACTCTAATTACAATTCGTTTTGTTTACCAACACTTTGTTAACTTAAAATGTGAAATTCATCCAGAGAAATTGTTAAACTTTATAGTAAATTATGTTAATAGGAATCATTGGTAATTTTTCACCCCAAGGTAATTGGAAATTTTTGTTTTTTTTTTATATTTGCGGAGTGGAGATAAAAAAGTCTTAGAAGTTAAAATAAAAGAAATGAACAAAAATTCTTTTAAAAAGTCTCACTAATTGCACTGGTAGATTTTTTATATTCGTATTGATTTTTTGCTTGGGAAAAGCACTTATGTTTTATAGATTTTCCATTTAGTTCCTGGGAATGTTGTTGTTTAAGTTATTGACCTATGATAAATGTTACTTTTGGTGACTACTTTTTTAATTAACTTTGTATTCATGACAATTTAGCATATTTTGCTTTTTTAAGACAAAAATATTTATTTACTTAAATTCTCGAATTAATTAAGTAGCAAAATTCCAAGTGAGTAAATTCGAATTTACATACTTAATTTCATGTGAATTTTTTGTCATAAAATAATCCAAATATAATCTGATTTAACAAAATTTTTTGTTAAAATACTTATAGGAATCCGGTTCTTGATAATTGAAAAATTCTTTTTATTCATAACAATTTTTCAATTTTTATTATAAAACGTGCAATTTATATATATGTTTATATATATGTTTGCAATTTATATATATGGAATGTTTAAATGTGGGTTAAAATAATCCCATTCTTTTGATGCAAAAACAATTCATTAGTTTTAATAAAACTTCATTACGGTTAATTCGAAGAACTGCACCTACACATAAGAATAAGCAAACAACAAAGCAAACATAAGCTATGGTGAAACAACATATTGTGCCAAAGCGAAATGTTCCGCCATAGAAGAAAAGCAGTTTTAATGATCTATTCTTGTAGACAGTTGTACATTCATTCATTAAGACAATATTCTCATTTTGAGTTTTTTGATCTCTAACTTTATTCAGACTCATAGAAAACTACACTTATATGTATATGTGATATACAATTATATATTACGAATTCCAGTATAGAAAAGTTTAAGTTATTTAACACTTCCAAAGTGATAAATGTTGATGTTACTAAACCGCTCTATACAAGTTCAGAATTCTTACATTAAAATTTAAAATAAAAAAATTACATTTCATTTATTTTTTCTTCAAAATTCTTTAACCACAAAGAAAAAAAAAATAATTCCACATGTTTAATTGTTAATTAAATAGCATTATTAAAGAAACAAGAAATTATACAAAAGATTAAAGGTGAAAACCAAAAAAAAAAAACAAAATAAAAAATTCTAACAAACTAATTAATAAAATTCTTAAATTTATTACAAAAAAATTAAAACCACCATCACACTAAATTAATAATGTTTAGTATTAGCACTCATATTAGCATTAGAAACTCACACACACACAAACACACAATTCCTAAGAATTTTTTATATTTCTTTTTCTCTAGAAAAAAAAAATTTAATAATCACTTGTAAAATTTGGCAAACAGATGGGGAATGCTACGGGTTTGGTAACGAAAGACTGAAACCAAGAAAATTTTCTTTTGCGTAAAGATTTTCGATTTTCTTATTATTTTTTGTTGTTTTTCTTGTTTTTCTAGAAAATATATACTTAAATAAGTTTTCAAAAGTAAAGTGACAGTAAAATGTTCGGTTTTATTATATTTTTTTTGTCTCTTACATTTTTTGAATTTTGTTTTCTTTTTTAGAACAGCCACAAAGAAGAAAAAGTTTTCTATATTTTTTTTGTATTCTTATTTTTTTTTCATTTCATTTTAAGGATATGAATTTCGAGAGAGTTTGTACTTATTTATTCAGAAAAGTTGAAAAAAATAAAAATATTATGTTCAAGTTTTTTCTTCATGTTACAGGAAAATTTTCAAGTATTTAAAAAAATTTTTTTGTTGGAAATCTTATAAATTCTAAAAAGTCCGGTACTTTGAATATAATGGGGGAGTGTGTACACAGCTAAATATGATTATTGTCTAAAATATTTCTTTTTATGATATTATTAAATTCTCATTTCAATAACGAAATTGTCGTAAAAGTTTGTTATCTGTATTTACTTAAATGTGTTACACTATTGCATATTTATAGGCGATAGAAATAAAAAATATTTTGAAAAGTGATGTTTTTGTTTTTTATACACAAGATTTTATTATATCTTGGGGAATATTTGTGTCAGAAAATATTTTAAGCATCAAAGTTTTGTTTTTTGTATGTAGGTGCCTTTGTGTTATGTTTTGTGAAGCAAATATTACTTATAACGTAAAATGTATTTGGAAATTCTCAGTTTCGATTTTAATTTAAAAAATATTATATTTTTAGGCGAATAGTTCAAATGTAGGAAGTACTTGACAACTAATTGCGACACGAAAAATTCAGCATTCAAGAAGAGGATCATAAAAAATAAATTAATATGGTCATTAGACCCTTATTTAATAGCTGTAGTGTCGATATGTGGTATTATAGAAAATCACCAGGTACTGGCGGTGTAAAACAACCATTATTCAAGAGTAAACACAAAGAAGGAGAGATTTGCTTTGGACTGTTATATAGACATTTGATATACCATTAAATCCGTATTACATTTATGACCGAATTGGAATGAGGCAGTGATGAAACATAAAGCTGGAAATGCGGATACTTTTTCGAGGCATTTTTCCTTGGGTACTGTGGCTAAGAGATATACTTCGTTGTTTTTCAGAATGTTGTGAGAGTTAAGAACGTGTGTCAAAATGGATTAAAATATTATGACCATGAATTTTTATACCATAAGTTTTTTGCTAGGTCAAAAACTTGGCGACGAAATTTTTTCAAGAAATTTCATTTATTCATATTGTATACAATCTTGAGTTGTTACTTCTTAAATCAGAGTAAAAATGTAATAGCTGTTTACATTAACAAAATTTCAAATAATTATGCAAAAACATCTGGGCTGCACTTATTCATAATATGTGCAATTATAAATTCTTATATAGAAAACAGTTATGCAAATAATATATCCTTTCTATATTTTGCAAAAACATTCAATCTTGCAATGTTCACACATACGAGTACATCCATGTACTTCATATAAAATTTCTTAAAATAATTATTTTGATATGTGCATAAAATTTACAAGTATAAAAAGACTCTTTTATTTAAATCTTGTTCAACATACCAATAAATTTTATTAAAAATAGTGGTTGAGCATATTGAAATGAACATTATTGTATTGAATAGACTATAAGTTTATTTTCTCTTTTATTAAAATTTTTAGAATGTTAAAAAACCATTTTGGCATTAAATTAAATGTTATAATTTAACCAAAAAATGTTAACACATTAAACTTGTAATTTTATAATGAAAATAATTTAAAATGTAATTCATGCATTTATGTATGTATATGTACAGTATGTATAATATATAGCTTTTAATATATACTTGTGGTACGCGCGGTCTCAACTTTTCGCAATTAAATACAACATGTTAAATAATTTTGTTGATTTCATCAACAATTTCAAATGTTAAATTATTTAAGTATAATAGACTATTAATTGTAATTTCAACAATGCATCTTATTTAATGATAATATATAAGAAAGGTTATTCGTAAAAGCTGCTTAATTCATTTGAAATTCATATTTTATTTATGTAAGAAGAAATGGAAATTTGTTTAAGACACTTTAATAAATAATGAATTTTATGTGTATACTCCTATATATATGCAATATTATGATACAAGAATTTTTCATTTCAACTACATAACATTCATGTACAATATTTAGTATACATACACGGTATATTTTAAATGAAATGTTATGTGAGAATATTTAATTCAATATTTTATGCATATCACACAAGAAAAGGATATCAAAGAAAACACGAAAAGTATGCAATTATATTTAAAGGTAAAAAAAATATTCCATATATTCTCTTATACCTGAGGTGGATTCAGAGCTCCTGAAAATTGTAATGTTGGAAAGCAAGTATCATAATATGTAAACCCGATGTAAATTACATTATCTAAAATAATATGTAATATAAGTTAAATGTTAGTTTAATTTTCACTATTGATTGAATTGCAATTTATAAATCAATTTTCAGTAGATATTTAAGCAGCAATAACAGAAGATAGATATAGATATATTTATATCAATACCATGGCATAGATATGGTTTTGATTGTCATCTATGATATTTTCTTTTATAAGATTTGCCTCGTTTAATTAAAGTAACTATATAGCCTCCCAGTTCATTTATTCAATTTTGTAAGCGTCACTTACAGAAAATTATCAAATTTGTTGTTGATGTTCATAGACGATTTATTTTGTGTTTTAATGATATTTATTGTTGTTTTATAAATTAAAATCCTTTCAATACATTTATAATGATTGTAAATATTGCTTGTCGAAATAATGTGGATTATTTATAATTATTGTTTTTTCTTTTAAATTGTTGCCATCTTCCACTACCAATATGATAACATTCAAATAATTATCGCAATTCTGTAAAAAGATTCCATTAGACTACAGTATTTCAGCAGATATTGAATTTTTTAGGAATATTATAATTTTAATACATATATGAACCACTACTTTAGTCTATAAACTGAGCTAGTATTTTTAATTTTTTTAAAGAATCCTCTATTATATAAGTATACTTCTTTGCAAAATTTAGAAATAAAATTTAAAAATCATCTGAATCATCTCTCATGAGAGAAATAAAATTAAAGTTTCTGCAGTAGTCCTGATCTATTTTTCCTTGATAATACATATATATCTGCTCTCATGGGGGTCTCAAAAATTTCTTTTTTACTTTAAAGAGGATGAGAAATAAAAAAATGCAAAACTTTTTTTTTTATATAGATAATAAAATAAACATTGAATAAAATACACATAGCTAGTTTTCTATAAGTTCAAAGGCACTTTTATTTATTTTGGAAATGTTTTTTAAATTGAATAAATTTAAATTATATAGAGAGATAGCTTGTTATTAAAATTAAAATAGAAAGACTATTATGTATAAATGAATTTAAGTTTAAAAATAATAAAATATCTTAATATTTCCATCATTAGTTGAAAAATATATACAAGAAATTTTTGTTATTTTAAAAAGCATTCTAAAGCATCAAAAATTCATTTAAACTGAAATGAAGAAAAACAAATTAACAAAATAAACCTAAATGAAAATTATATGCAAATTAAAATTGTAAAAAAAAAAAACTACTATTCACTTTATAATTTATTTTATTTTTTATATACTTGTAGTTTTTTCAAAAAAGGATTAAAGAAAAAAAAAACCCTTAATTAAAGCATCAGAGCAATAGAAAATGCAAATTAGTTAAGAAAATTCACAACTTATATAAAAATGCATATTTAAGTATTCTAAAAGAAAACTTTGAACTTTATGACAACAGTATCCTTTATTGTATATTAAGTGAATTTAAATTAATTTGAACTTAAACTCAATTTTCGTATATCCTTGCACATTAAATATAACATATATAAATGTATGTATGTATGCGCTTCATGGGAGAAAAAGAGATTAATTTAAGAATAAAATGCAAGTGTGCTTGCTGTAATAATTTAATTTTTTTCATTATCTTCATCATCATGTAATAAATTTTTGGACATTTATCTGCAATCTGCATTTTAATATTGTATTCGTTATATTATGTAGTTAGAACACTTTATAAAGATGTAAGTAATGTTTTTTAAAAAAAATACTTGTATCTATACATTGTTAGTATTGTAAATCTTTCTTGTAAAAGGATTAAAATTCAAAGTGAAAATAGTTATTATGATAAATGCTTTATTAAATTTTTCATACACTTGACACAATTTTTTTGGGGTACAAGTTGTAGTTTTGTAATATGTTAATTAAAAGTGAGGTTAAAAATGAATTTAAATGAATTATTCGTTCTTTTATTTTTTAGAAAAGTTTATAATTTTAAAATGAAAATGCATTTCACTGAGATATTTTTTTTCTTTTACAAAATGAATTTGGTACCTTAAATTTTGTGTAATGCTTAGAAATGAAAATTAAATTTATTCTAGTAAGTTCAGCGATTTGAGAATAAAATACAAATTTAAATGTTAAAGTATGTTTTTCAAATTTGTAATCGGAGATATTTATGGTGTTGTAATAATTAAGAACTTTGTTCTATAATTTATTTTTGTACTCCATGAGTGAATGTCGTGTACATATTAATGTATTTGTCTAGTGTAGTTTTTAAGTGTAAAAATATTCTGAAAAATTCAAATAACTTGATTCTGTAAATTATCAAAGTTTATTATATTTTTAAAAAAATTTTACCTCATAGATTGTGGAAAAATAAGGATTTTACTTAGAAAAATGAGAAATCAAAATTACAGAGGGTAATCTGATAAAAAGAATGAAAATTATTATTTGAAAATTTATTAAAAAGGGATGACTTAGAAAATGAGATGTAGAATTTCTGAAAGATTTTGTGAGTTGGGTGAAATTTTAATATTTTAGCCGTTGGCTAAGACAGTGTTTAACGAGAAATTCTAGTAATAATTCTACAATAAAATCAGATAATTGTGTATATATCAGACTGAAATTATTTGATGAATTTTATGTCAAAATTTAGCAATTTGATGAGAAAATGAAAATCAGTTGATGGCTGCTGAAAATTTTTGTAAAAAATTGATTAAGATAATGACTTAATATTGCAAGCCGGCTAAGATGAAATTTAAAATTGAAAACATGACATAGTTAGCCTCTTAAATCTAAAGGCTAATTTTGCTTTTTTTTAAAACTTATTTGAATTGACTTGTGAAGATAATCTATGTATATGTTACCGCGATTTATGTTATAAAATGTAAGTTTTTTATTACTAATTCGCTTATCAACGACCCAATAATTTTTTTCTATAAGCGGGAAAATATTAATTAATTCTGTTATGTAAGTAGTAAAATAATATAATCAATTAACATTAAAAATAAAATTCAGAATGCTTTAATTTCATTGCCAAATCGAATGCCAATTATGCCACTTTATTTTTCAATTTCTTTTGAAAATTTCATTGCAATGACAAATTATTATTTTAAGACCTTGAAAACCTCTCCCGTGTAGTAGTAGGTTTTATTAATACTGTATATACTATTAAGTTCAATTCAATTACTGTCAAAATATTTAACTTTTGTTATAGAAGGCAACAATTCATTTTAAAAATTATATTAACAACTTAACATATTGCAAGCAATTTAATAACATTATAATTCATGGCCATTCAAAAGTTACCATTTTACACCTTTCTATTTATTATTAATTTGCTAGTATAAAATATTTACAAATATCGTTTTTATTATTTTTTTTTTGTATTTTGTAGATTTTTATACAAAATTTTCGATTAATAAATCATTTTGAATTTTTTTTTATTTTTTATAATTTCTTCAATAGAAATACATATAAAGAAAATATCATCAATTTTATATATGTAAGTACGTTTATTGTGTCTGTTATTGCAGGATCATAAATAAATAATATCCAAGAATATTTGAACGCTTTTCAATCTCGATAAACTTTCAATAAGTTCTTTTCAATTTTATTTTACTTTTTTATTTTTTGTTTTGTGTATCGTGAATGAAAAATTTTATATCGAAAAGTAAAAGTTTAACAAGAGAACAAAATAATAAGAAGGTTAAAAGAAAAATGAATAATTTTTTGTATTTAAGTAGTCAAGGCAATTATAAGATCATTACGGCTATAAATAGGTTTATTTGAATGTTAACTTGGCTTGGAAGTAACAAACATAAAGGCAGATTGTGATTTGTTTTGAAAAACAGATTTGTAGCTTAAAATATTTCCAATCATGAATTTCACCGATGATTTACTAAAATTGTTAATTCTAAATCTGTAGAAGTGAAGAAAAGAATTTTATGGACTTTACTTAAAAGTCACAACTTAAGTCGCAATTCATAGAGGTTTTTGAGTCACATCCATTTCTTCTCATTACAATTCCTTGGAGTTTGTTATTAAAAAGCGCAACTCCAATCCAATAAAAAAGAACAGATTACATCCAGTAGATGTTTATGATGAAGAAAATTTTTTTCTGCTGCAATAATTGAAAAAATTTCACTCTCAGTAATCGTTCATAACCATGACTCGTGTTTATTTAGAATGTACTCATCATATTATAAGTATTCCCGTTTTTATTCTCTTATTTTATATTACAATACAAGTAATAAATTTATTACACATTACAAAACTCAGAATTCGACTAAGGTAACGTTAGTAGAAACTGGGAAACGAAATTTTATGATATTTTTATCCTCATTTTTTTTTGCACACCATTTTTTATAATTTTTTGTCTAAAAAGTAAAATGAAATTTTTTATTCTTAAATTCTTTTTTTTTTTTGTTCAAAATAAAAAAAAAAATAACAAAAATTAAATCAAATAAAAACTTTTTATATAAAAAAGTTCGAACTAAATTGTATTTTGACACTTTATTTGTGTGCTAAGCAGAAAAAAAAAGAATAAAATCTCTGACATCGTGTTATACTTTTCATATTACGTTGAAATGAAATTTTTAAAATAAAAAAAAACTTTGATTGCCATTTTAATAATATGTAATTGTCGATTAAAAAATTTTTAATATTAAGGGGTATTTTTGATTGTTCTAAGCTCTTATTACATGCATTTTTGTGTTAAGACTTAGATTAACGTCACATACTTGAAAATTGTTAATGAGAATCAATTACTTTGTGATTCGAGTAAAACTCTCAAACATTTACAATATTGAAATTTGTATGCCTCAAATTATTTTCTTTGTAGCGTACATGACATTTTTAATTGCACGATTTACATGATTTGTATGATTTACACGATTTGTATGATTTGCACGATTTGTATGATTTGAACGATTTGCATGATTTGCACGATTTGCATGATTTGCATAATTTGCACGATTTGCACGATTATCGTAGTAGTTCGCATATATTTTAAAAACAATGAATTCGGATCAAACCAATGGTTTGTAAAATTGCGCCCCTTTTGACAAGAGAAAATCTTTTTCTTAAAAAACAATATGTACTTACAAACCTAATTTGTTTTCATCGATTAAACTATACAATTAAATAATTTTTGCATACTTTTGGGATGTGAACAAAATTAAAGGAAGCATTAATAACGGTCCAACTTAAAAGCGGATTTGGTAAACCAAGAAAAATTGTTTTATTTTTTAAGCTGCACACTAAAATTTTGCTAATTCGTTGAGACGTTAGCTTGAAATGGGAGAGCGTTTGAAAAAATTTTTCATTTTCAGAATATTAAATGAAAATTTTGTTTATGAAAACACTTCCGTGAAATATGACATCTTTAGACTTTTTGATATTATTGACATGATTTATTATTTTTGAAGATTTCCTAAATTTCTTAAAGGTCTTAAAAAACCAATGTGAAGAATATCGAAAATATCCTTGTGATTCCGTTGATTGTTATTAAACAATTTCAGTCCAAAGATAATCTTCTATTGTTCTTCTGGTACATTTTATATCTCAATCTCAATATCCTCTTATCTTCTTTTTTTTTTAAATCTATAAACGTGCTTTAAACTTATAAAATTGGATTTTATATGGTTTTAGGTAGTGTTAAAAAATAATTTCAATTTTTATATTTTGAAATTTTTTTTTGTCTATTGTATTGCTGAGTTGAAGTTATGTTTTTGTTCATATGATCCAATTTAAAAAAGATATTTGAAAAAAGCAAAAAAGTTTTCAAAGACTTTTGTTGTTGTATAGCGATTATATCCTTCATAATTCTCTTAAGAGTCACCTAATTATTGGATTTTACAAAATCTATAAAAGAAAGTTTTGTTTTTCTGTATTTGTCGGCGTATTTCTTTATTTCTAGTGTCATTCAAAGACATTGAGACAAAAAAAAAAACAATTTGTTTGAAAAAAAGTTTTAAGCGATTTTTTATAATTGATAATTAAAAAACTGTTGATTGATCTAGTTTCTTTGACATGTCATTCATTGTCAAATTTAAAATTTAATAATATTATTTTTAGAAATTTTAAATTCACGTACATTTAGAGTGTTTTTCAAGGTAGATAACGCATAGAAACCCATAGTAGCGTAAGAGTTTATTAAATGTTAAAACATTTATGGAATTCTGCTTAATTTAAAATAATAACAGACAACGGGATGATTAATTTTTCAGTATAATACATTTGCTAAAGTGCATTTTCCTTGTACTATAAACACATCTTAATTTGTTTTGCTCTTGATTAGGTCTAGAACTAACATTTTTCAATTAGCTTTATTCTTCTTGATCTTAACATAATTTTTATATTAATGTTTAACATTTTCACGTAATTTTTGTGACGTTTCATCAGATTTCATCTTTTTACAATAAGGATTCACAAAAATTTTTGTTATATAATCGTCTCATTTATATTAATTATTGCACATTATTAAAAGGACACATTCTTTTTTAATATATTTTGTTTTTCGTACATTAGATTTCTTTTCATTCTCTTTTATGCTCTTTTTAATGGTAAAACGAAAAGTGAAGTAAAACTTTTATAACCTTATCTGAATATTTCGGAAAAATTTCGTAAATCAGCGTATATACTAATTGAATTTTTAATGTGCTTAAAACATTGTAGTATTTTTATTACGAGCGAAAATATTAAACAAAATTCGAAAAAAAAGGAATTAATGTTGAAGAAGTTAGAAAAAAGCGACGGGATTCCAAAACAGTACGTTTTTCATATATTATTCTAAAAGATATGATGAAGAACCACTTAGACATAAAATGAAGGTGTTTTGAAATGAACAGCCGAAAAGTACTAAAGTGCGAAGTCAAAGGACATGCCAATAAGTCGGTTTTTTGGTAACAAGAAATAGTGAACTTGAAAATAAAAGTGTTTTATCCAAGGGGAATCTTTGTCAAAAACAAAAATAGATTTTTAATGCAACTGTTTCAGTGTTTTAGCACAAATTGGGCAGAAAAAATTATTAATCAGTTCTTCTTTCTCCTATAAGTTTAGGTACAATAACCTATAAATTTTGACGCCAGATTTTCAAATTGTAAAATCGGCTTGGCAATTATTGTAAAGTTGGGTTTCAATTAGATAAAAAAGGCAGTGAAACTTAAATATATCAGTTTTGAAATATGCTGAATTAATCAGGTAATATTCTGGCAGTCTGTTTAAAATGATAATTCACAAGAATTGTATAAAACGACGAATACAAAACAAAAACACAAAAAGATGTTTTTTGAAACAAGAAGATATTTTTTGAACTTTTTTTACAAAATGAAGGTCTGTTGTGCAATTTTCGTGCCGGGTGTCGCAAATTATAGAATTAATTTTACAAAGTTAAAGCTACAACCACATATACCTAAGAAATTTTGTAATTATTAACATTTTGCTCTTCTTATATTATTTCTTTTGAAATTGGAACACTAGTATAACATAAATATTAAGCGTCAAAATTATGAATGGAAATCATAGTAATTAAAGGATTCCGAATAACTTAGCGAAAATTCAAACCGTACATCAAAATTTTATTTATAATTTTTCATTCCAGTATATTTGAAATATTGGATTTGATTCCTAATCTGCTTAATTTATTTTGCAATGAACTTTGGTCTTAACATTCTTTGTATAAATTTTGCAGCTGGACTGTTTATGGGCAGCAAAATAGTAATTTGGAAACTTAAAACTCCATAATATTAAAATTTGCTAAAATTAATCCAAGTTTCATTTCCAATGTACGTACTTGAAAACTTGTTTAGTGAAAAGCCTAAATTTCGATTTTGTTTTGAAATTTTATAGCACATAATTCTAAATCTAATTGTGTAATAGTTTATTAATATTATATTTTAAATTTCTGAATTTGAAAATCTTTAGAAAGTTGATAAATTTGTATGACATGCCCAACAGTATATTACACATATTGTTGCTCTTGAATTGCTAAATTTAAAGTGAGTCCAGCGAACATATTTTTACTTAATATTTAAAATTTAATAAAGTATTGAAAAAATAGGTAAAGTTATTAGGAAAATTAATGTGTACTTAAATTCTTATTTCCTTATCATATTTCCTTATACACTATCCTTCTTGAAATTTTGTAAACATTTTCGTCCTTTACTTTTTTCCTTTTCTACATAAGAATTAAATATTTTTCTTATATTATTCTGCTTATATGAAAATTATATAATGGAAAAGTAAAAAAAAAAACTAATCTTAAAAGCAACTTGAATTAAAAGGTTCTTATAAATTTGATGGGATTGATGTATTTGAGTGTGTTTGTGTGCTATGGTAAAAGGAAAATGTAGATTAGGAAATACACATAAGTTATTATCATTTATCCTTTTTCCTTTTTTTGTTATCCTTATCGATTCTATTTCATTATGTTATATTACATATTGTTGTATGTATGATGATTGATAATATTTTATTGATCGATATGGAATGAAATTCAATTTGGAATTCAAATTCAACTTGTATGTCAAGGGCTTATGAGGAAAACCTTCAATGCCACATAAGAGAAATTTTAAAATATTTTGCAATTGATGGAGAAAACCTACCAAATACATTATTACTTGGGATTATATCTTATATTTGATAAATATTTTCGATTTTTTTTTCAAATTTATAAAAGTCGTATAAATTTCAAATTTCGAAAATTTTTAAAATCCGGGATAGCGGGTTTCTTCCATATGTCCTTGATGTATATTTTGGGTACACAATAAATCTCATAAAATATTTTGAAATATTAAATTAGAAAACTATTTTGAATTCTGTTAATGATTATCGTGACAAATTTTCAGATCTCAGAGTTGCTATACGTTCATGTGTTATTCTAAAAATCACATAACAATAGATACATCATCACAAACAAATTAAAAATACTTAAAAAATATGGATAATTCCCTTTAAATGCATTTTTGAGTGAAATTTTATTCCTCAATATATTTTGTGTAAGACAATACTTTTCGTTATAAGAGAACAGAAAGTTTTTGAGATTTAGGGCTGCGCTATAAATATTTTTAAGAGGAGAAGTGCTGTATATTGTTAATTATTTTTATAGTCAAAATCAAAGAAGTGTGTGTGTGTTGCAGTTTTTCAACAATTGAGCGATATAAGAGGAAAATAAATTTTAAGATCGGAACAATCGAGAGAGGATTATTAATTCATTTACTCAAATACGATAAATTTTTTTAACTCTCTTCACTCTATACATAGTTGGACAAATTTCTTTACCATTATTCTCCTGAAAACTTTTATTTTCCCTTATTTTTCAGGTATTATTTCCATAATAATTGAATTCATCAATATTGCTCTCCCTTTATAGAATATTATGAGTAAAGAAAAAAGAGCAATGAAATTTTATTGGGATTTCAAACAATATTTTCAACTCTTTTTGATTGTAATTCAAATTTTTATTTGATTTGTTGATTTGTTATAAGTTCCTGTACTTATTCTTTTCTCCTTAAATATGGAAATATAAAAAGAATGTTTTCTCATTCATATCCAAATAAATTTCAAGGATGAAAGAGAGAAAAATTTTATTTTTTATAAAAAATGTAAACATAATTTTCGCATATGAAATTTATTAAATTTGTTTAAAAAATTCTTTCAATATATTTTGTGTATTTATACGTAAGGATGAAAATTTAGTATTAATCATATACACATTTACATGGTATATGTGTAGCATTGTTAAGTAAATTTATGGTTTATGGTGGATTAAAGGAAATTAATGGGTCCTCATTTTTTTCAACATTTTTATAAGAGCGTATTTATATGAATTTGTTACCAGCATTTTACTTTATCTGAAAAATTTTATAAATATTTGATTTGAATCCTTTAAAATGTTTAAAACAATATCAATATTTAATTTGAAATATTTTAGTTGTGATTGTATGTATAACAATTCAGGAAAACACCATTAATAATTCTCGCCTTTTCTCAAAATTGGATCAAGTTCTTCAGGTTCTTGTATTAATTCATCCAATTTCAAGAAAATATACCATCGAAAACTGTTCACTTCACAACTGAGTTAATTGCAACCTTAATATTACAACCCTATTATTATCGGATATAATTTAATGCTAACCCTATTTTTGAACTTAAACGTAGGATGAAATTTTCTTTGTTTTGGAAAAGTTCAAAAACGAAAAATTCTGACTTATAATTTGTTTCCTTACACTTTTAAAATCTCTTCAATTTTTCTTCTTAATTTATAGTCCTAGTTAAACCCTAGTGTGACATTATATATGCTTGTATTTAACATTATGCATTATATAGAATTTCAAAAGCACATTGTAAATAAGTGTAAAGTTGAAGAGATGAAATTTTACAAAAACATTGCAATAAAATTCTGAAATCATTTTATAGGGTGATCTGGAACTGATTTTAAAGCTCTCGCAGGGTGATATTTTTTAGTTATTTAGGAAAAACAAAATTCGTGTATTGGGGGAGGAAGTCTAAGGACTAGGAAGTCTAATGGGAAATTTTCGAGGGTGTTAAATTCAGATGAAAAATTTCAGATTCTGTCTGACGAAATATTCGCAACAGTTTCGAAGCTTTTCACGTTAGAGCAATGTGTTATTCTCAGTTTTTTCTCTATTGATAAATGTACATGATTCGTATCAGATTTATTATTTTTGAGTAGTAGCTGTTTAAGTATTAAAATTTTGAAAAAAAAAATATGGAAAATATTAAGAAAAAAAGTTCGCCCGCGAGGAAAATTTCAAAACGTCCGTTCACACAAACTATTTATTACCTAAAAGAAAACGAAACGAATAAAATTCGGACACACTCTGTATATTGCTACAAATTGTCTTTAATGTACAAAATCTTGGAATCGTTATGATATTATCCTGCTTTAACATGTTATCGTATATAAATTTTGCATATACATGTGTACGTACATATGATATGCACATTACTATTCTTAAAGTCTTACAAATTGTAAAATAAATAATGTTTGTTTGCTTATTTTAATAATGTGCTATTAAAAATTGCTATATCCTTTTTGTAATTATTGCGTGATTGGGAATGTATTTACCAATTTTATACTCCTATAAACGAATACTAAAAATATATTTGAAAATTGTGTCACATTCACCAAAATGGGAATGGTATCAAAATCATTTTCTTCTTATAAAGTTAGAATAAAATATTGAATTGAATAATTTAGAAAAGCAATCGCGTCTAGAATTTTTTATAAGAACAAAAAGGGGAGGAAAAATATTCACTGCAGTATAGTAGAAGTTAGAATAAATATGTAGTTTTATAATATTTTATAGATTTTTTGTCTCTACATATTGATGACATGAATATTTTTTTCGGTTCTATTCTAATATTAAAACATTCATTATAGATTCACTTTCTTTTAAATTTTAACAAAATTGCATTTTATATTCAGAAAATGTCTTGAATTTTAGAAAATAACTTTTGTATTTGCATTTAAATTTTAATATTTTATTTTGTTTGGATTAGAGCACGATTAAAAGTTGCAACAATTGTGAAATAATCTTTTAAAATCTGTGAAATCAATTGTATAAATTTATGTGATTGTTTGTCAAGTTTAAAATTTTAATATTTCTGGATAGTAGCTATTATTTTTAATATGCATTAATCGTCGGTTTGTATTCTATAGAATTTTTTATATGAACATACTTATTGTGCTAGATACATTTAAAATGTTCCAAACACAAAACTATCTTGTCTGTTTTTTACATTGTTCACAATTTATTCTTAAATCAATACTATTCAGCTATTTCTTCTGATGACATATAAAATTTTCCACTTCATAACAAATTTGCATATTTTTTCATATAAAAATCTCTAAGGATTTATGAGCTACTTTTATATAACAAGTAAATTTGTGATAAAATTCATACCTTAAAAAAATAAAGGTAATAGTGGTATTCGTATGGTTGGAAATGGAAGAGGATATTAGAGTTATTCTGAAGGAAACAATATGATGGTATTTTCTTTTTATATAAAATGCATTTTGAAGTGGATTATTTTATTGAAAGGATATTAGAATATTATATCGTGTCCGATGGCAAGAATACATTGATATGTTCATTTTACTATACTAACTTAGTTACACGAAGGTACTTAAGGTTCTGTCGTTTAGTTTGTCATGAAGTTTACATTATTTTACTTTTATATATGTACCTATATTTTAATTTACAAGATGAATTTTTTGAGATTTTTAAATTTCGATATATTAAAAAGTACAAGTGAGTGGATGAGAAGACAATTTATTTCATTTATTTTGGGATATGAGCTTGAGATATTCGTAATTATCGAAATATTGGGTATAGTTTGAGGGCAATGAAAATGTACAATAAATATTCGATTTTATACACCATGCTTCCATATGTATAAATTTTGAAACATCCTCTAAACTTTTTAATTTATATAATTTATTTATTTCAGCAAGGACATTACAATTAAATATAGACCTTTTTTTGTGAAAAATTGACAAGGGTAGAATTTTTTCGGAAATTCATGAAATTTATTGAACAAGTGAGATGTTTTATAATTAACATTTTTCTTGTCTTGTTCCTATGACTCTTATTTTTTTTAATATCCGTTTGTTGCTTTTCTTTTCCGTTTCTGCATTTCTCGCATGATATACGAGTATGTATATTGAATTTATTTAAAATTGAAATATTATAAAATCATCAGTGTTCCGTAAACAAATGAAAATTGAAATGTTATAGAAAATTTTTAAGAAGCTTTCTAAATCTATTGAAAATTTTTAAATAAATAATTTTTCTGTGCAATTAGAAAAAATGAGTGAGATTGGGCTCCTTGGTTTTTATGGAAATATGATTACATCCTAGACCTAGGAAATCGCAATTGTATGATATTATTTAAATGTTTATTTGATTCTCGTGCTATTGTAGATTTGTAAATTTTTAAAACAGGGGTAACGGCGCAATGTGATCATCCATAAGGATCTATTGCGTCTCCACACGAAGTTTCATTGAAAATTAAAATGTAAACAAAATACGAACAGCGGCGATTATAGTTAACAGGTATAAGTGTAACTTTATTTTTTTTGTGTTTTATAAACTGTTATGAAAATTAATTGTTATTCCCTGGAACACCGAAATTTAAATGGTGTATAAAGTTTAAAATAAAACCTTTTTATTACACGTTTTCGTAAAACTTATTTTAAATTTTAAAATTAAAACCAAAATTTTTTTAAAAAAATAATTTTAATTATTAAATTAGAATCATTAACTTTTATAATTTATAAACAATTTAATTAAACACGTGCGTTCATAAAGACAACGAACTATGCAATCATTTTTGATTCTTTCCAAATTTCAACACATGTAGATATGCTTACTGTACCCATAGGACTTGAATCCTTTGTCATTGCAATATAAAAATGTGATTTAGTTCATGAAATGATGAACTTTTTATGGAAATAAAAGATGAAGGTAGCTTTTTAACTCTATATGCAATGAAAACACAAAATTAATTTTTTTTCTTTGCTATCCTTTTACTTATATGGTCATACCTTTTATAGTATTAAGTTAAAACTATGCATACATACATAAAATTTTTGCCATCAGGAAAATAAATTACGATTTTTTTTTCTTTTGTATTTCTCATTTAATTTAACCTTCATTTAAATTTTTTTAACATTCTCTGTTTTTTAACATAAATTTATATTATGTGCTCGTGTGGCAGTATATGGCTTTACTTTTTATAACAAAAACAAAACATACATACATAAAATATAAAAAATTCATTATATATAAAAAAAAAACTTAATAAAAGAGTAAAGATCAATAAATTTAATTACAATGATAACCACATTTTCTCTGACAAATAAAAGGAAATAAAAAATTTAAAGAAAAATAAAAAAAAAATTAAATTAGAATTCCACATATTTCAAATTCAGATTTCAATTTCAGCAAAAAAAAAGGACAAGACCTTATCTATCTGCCACAAAGAAAACCCTTTGTAGTCGGACCCTATAAACGTATGTATATATGAACATGCTTATATTTTGCACTCATAGATGCGAACATACATACATGTGTGGTTTTTTTTTATTACAAAGAATTACGTACGACTATCGTCAATGTGTTTGTCAATATGTAACGTATTCATTTCATCCTGGACTTAGATTTCAATTTTTATTCCATTTTCTTTATTTTTAAATATTGTAGACTTTTGAATTATGTGACAGTCGAATAGGTAATCTATAGGAAATGAGAAAAAGGACCTAAATCAGAAAGGAAGAAAAATAAGAAGAAAATTATTAAAATAGAAAAAAAATGGATTTTTCAAAGAGTTACACAAATACTACTTTCAAAAGGAATGAAAAGAATGTGATTCAGCAAAAATTAGAAAAGTTTTAATAATTCACAATAATTATAAATTCGAATCCATTTATTGAATTCATTGGATTTATTGAATTCAATGGGATTTATTGGATGGATGTGAGAGATTTCTATTTTTAGTTATTGTTAAAATATCAAAAATTAAAATCAAATTTAAACCCTACTAAGGTTTTTAAACAGAAATTCTTGAAGGGATCGGTATGAAAATTTTATCAATCATCGTAACGATAGTTGTGTATCTGGCCTTTTAAAAGTTTATATTCTTAATTAGGTTGACTCAGCTATTTAGTTCAGTAAAATAATACAAGCAAAATCAAGGAAAGGGTAGTTTTCAGTATAATTTTTAATTTTTAAGATATTGGTTTTTGAATACTTATTAGTAAATTTAGAATACTAGAAAATTATGTGAGTTTTCTGTTTAAACAACTTGGTCAATTATTTCTGGATACCAGTTTTCTTGTACAGCTTTTTATTTATATTTGTACAGCGGGGCAACATACCGTCGCAGTATTATAGTTAACGAGCTCTAATTTACATTTCGTTTTTGAAATTAAGTCCAAAACTAATTGTCTTTTTTTGTTATTTTACTAAAAACCATTCAGAGGTATGTAACTCTTGGGAGAAATCTTACTATTTATACCATAAAAGAAAATATTTACATTTTATTTAGCCATATACGGGTAGTTTGATCAACTCATTCATTTTTAATTAAAATTTAATTCACATTATTCTTCTTTTCCAACTCGTAAAAAAGTTTTTAATTCAAAAATTAAAAGAAATAAATGAAAACTTGTACTTTCCATAATATAAGGAATGTGAACTTTTCGAACAATTTATGAATATTTAAATTCAACCATATATCATTTTTTTTTTTGCAATATAACTTTTATACCCAAAAATTTTATCACGTATCCTTATAGCATTATAAAATATTTTCTAAAAATATTTGACCTAAAATAAAACTTTACAACTACACCTATATAGTAAACCAGAAAAAAAAATAGGAAAAAGATCAAAAAACTTCCATAATTTCTGAAAATTTTCTTAAAGATAATGGTCTAATAATGTGATGACATGTTATAACGAACGAGGCATTATTCATATACGCATTGTATATATATAATATACAAAATATTTGAATATTTTCCAAGTGACATTTATACTCTGTGTTTGATAACTATATGAGATAGGTCTACATATTTTATAATGTAAAAATTATTAAAAGAAGTTTTGTAGAAGAAAAGTTTAATAAGTATTGTAATGATGTGTTAATTTCAATATGATACATTGGAGATATTAAAAATATTATGCAAACTAATAAAAAACTTTTAAATTTAAATATTAAGAAAAAGTTTGGAATAAATTATAAAATAAAAATTTGTTATTTATAGTGATTAAAATGGAAAAAACATAGACTTCCATTCCTTTTTATATAATGATTTTTATATTTTATTTCTTGGCTATTTGTATTTTGAGATGTATGACAGAAATTCTTGGAACACATACAGTTTATTCCCATTTACGGTACAACTATTATTTGGCTATGTTTTAATAGCCTAGTTTTCGGGTTTTCGGTTTATAGGCATATTGTTCCTCAGATTTTTATCACAGATTTTGAAATGAAAATGAAGAATAGAACAGTAGCTTTGAGTTCAAATAAAAGACTTGGTAGCCTAATAATGTGCAATTAAAAGTGCCTACAACGATTAGAGAAAAAAGTAAAGGAAATGGTTCAAATTTTTGCTATAATATTTTAATTTGACTTAAATCTTTATTGATCATATTTTCGAATTATACACTTAAGAAAGCAGTTTTTCGCAAAAACCAACTTTGACACTCTATAGTTTTAGAAGAACAATAGAAAAAATAAATATTCTTAATTGCTTTTAATTTCTTTTGCACCCATTTTGCGACTTTAATTTAATAATAGCATCGAATTTCGAATAGCCTTAGTATTGCCTTTTTCAAACGCTCATTTAAGAAGTACACCTTTACACTATTACGCGTTACACTAAATTTACAATGACCTTTACAATGATAAATCGCTGAGGTTAGCGAAAACAAAATAGTTATGAATTTAAAAATTATAACAGACGACAATTAAAATTTATTGATCTTACCAGAGTAGAAGGTGTTAAATTTAGCATAAAGTCTAATTTTTAGCATTTATTATGTAAATTGTTTCTCTTTATGCTTTCATTACATATGAAATTCAGTAAAAATTCTGTTTAAACATCTTCAATATAAAGCAAAGCATAAACTTTTACCCAGTAAAATTATTAAATTAAAAAGTATTTTGTGGCTGTTTTTACGGTAATTATTATTCCTGGAAAATAGAATTATGTTAATTAATTACTTTCAACTAATGCAAACAACAATAATACATGTTATTAATTATAAAATTATATCTGATTTTATATTCAATTAAGCGAACATAAAATATTAATTCTATTTAGAGAATACAAATTTGCCCAAATTAAACAAAAGACTTATTTATAATTACATTAATAATAACCAAACTATGTATATACAGAAATGCGAAAAGATTAACACACAAGATTAAATTTTAATTTCAATCACTAATTATGAAAATTATTTAGAAATTTCTATGGATATAGTTCTGTGGTTACATTCAAAATATACCTAAATAATGTTTAGCAGCGCTTATGGTTCAATATGCCTTTAAAATTTGATGAATAATACCTCACTTAATTCTGATTTAAAATTATTGTTGAAAGTGTAAGAAGCTACATATTGTTTCTGCAAAACATGTATTCAATATTGGAACAAATATTCAATCAAAACATATTTTTTAAATTTATCGGATATTCTATTACAACCACAGAATTGTTCATGTCTATATACCATTTTCAACTCATAATTAAAAAATTTTCCATAACCACAATCCATATAAATTTTATCATAAAAATTTATGGGAAAACTTATTTATACTGTAAATAATAGATGATCACAAGAGTTTCATAATATTTAGAATTAGTTGATATTATTTATGAATGGATGTCAATGATTGATGAATTGGTATATTTAATATAATAAAGTATGTATTGTGTATAAATATTTGTATCAATATGGATTAATAATTATAAATTGATAAATTATTGCTTTTAAAATAATTAAAAGATTAAAATAATATTTTGAATACTTTTGTTATTTTTGAATATAAGTGATTACATGGTTTCTAAATTATTATTTTCCATTTTGCTAATCAGTTACATTATCTTCATTTGCTTATATATATTAAATATGTTTTATGGAGTGAAAAATTTCATTCGAGTGGCTTAAAGAACGTAATGCAAATAACTGAGTTTGAATGGAATTTAAAAATCTAAAACAAGAACGGAATTTTGCCCCTTATTACAAAATCTTCATATAATTAATATGAAGATTTTGTGTTAAAATCACGTTTGAGTCAAAATTATGTTTAAATAACTAATAATCTATATTAATCAGAACAATATTTTCTAACTTTATCTATCCAAAAATCTATATTAAATTAAAAATTTTATCTTCTCAAAATAAATGCAAATTTAAAGAAGATTTAAAACTCTTGCTTAATTCTTGAGTTTTTTTAATTTCTTTTATTTCTGTTAAAAAATTACCCCGACAGAAAATCAAAATTTTGCAAAATAATAATATTAAAATTTCAATATTTTACGAATAATGAAATAAATATTTTATTCTATGCATATTTAATGAAAAAATTAAATTCTTACATTATAATCCCTCATAAATTTAATTAAATAAGATTTACTGAATCCATTTTGCGAATATTTTTTAATATTTTAATTCAATTAAATGAAAAAGAAGAAAAACAAATTTTAAAACCTGATTACATTCATTATTAAAATACTAAACAGTAAACAGTAAATGTGCTAATCATTATTATAAAATTTTGTACATTTATGACAGATGTTTATTTTAAGGCCAACTAACTTGTCAGTTTTAATTAAACTTTTTCTTAAATCTTTTATTTTATGTTGTTTTAACATTCTGATAGCAAGTGAATTACAAAACAAGTGTAAGTAATTAGCTACATGTGTAAGTTCTTTGGTGTTTTGTTGTTATGTTGATTTTTGTTTAAAAAAGGATAAGAATTAGGATTTTTTAAAAATGTTATGTTCTTGTAAACTTGAGTTTTTTATTCAATTTTTGTTAAAGTACAATAAATTTTAGACAAACAGCTCGAAATTCGAACCATAAATAATATTATAATACTATTGTTTTAATGAAATTAACCTTGATATTAATAATGAGAAAATTCCTAGAGTTATCCACAAAAGTATTCAAAAATTAATTTAAAATTAATAATTATAATTGAAAAATTTCAGTTGATTTTATGAAATAAAAATTTTGTCTAAATTTTTTGCCCCAGTGTGTTTAGTTTGTGACTCCAAAAAGACTAGCTCCAAAAAATTTTTTTTTTATCGAAGTTGGGGTAACATATTAGAGTCGAACTAAATAGACCAAATATGTTGAATGGAATTTAATTCCCCATTTAGTGACAGTTATAAAATTATAGAAAGGTGAAATTTTGGCTAGTATTTTCTCTTAACCAGTTTTTGATATTTAGGTAGTACAGATTCTATAGACGGCACTGAATCTATGAAGTTGGTCGCCGCTAACCTTTTTAAATTTGATTTATTTTAAAGACATTGTGATTGATCATTATATTGATTGTGATTTGCTTATAAACGTACAATTCCTCCACGATTACGGCATTTTGCTTGATTGCAAATCCTATCAAGTTCCCTAAACAATAATATTGATGTTGATTATTCAATTCTAAAATATGCTTATTTAAAATACTAAATTTTTCATATTTTACAGAGAAAGAAAATTTTTTATCAGCTTATGTCGATTATTTTCACACTTTCTGTTTTTGTATAATAATATTGTTTTTCAATTTATTAAATACTTATACAAATACGTACATACCTTTATATTTTTAGAAAATAATACCGTTATAGAAAATTTTGTATTGTGTTTTTTTTATGGGTGTATGTTTTAGTGTAGTAATATGTAAATACAATAAAATAAGTTATTTATTATATATATATATATATATGTATTTATGTGGGTATATGGACTAGAAAGTGTTGTAAATAACTATATAGAACTTATTAAATATTTATAAGAGAATTATAATTTCTAATATCCTTTTAATATATTTTATATTTACATATACAATGTACATTGAGTGTTTGTAAACTTGTACAACGTTATTTTGTATATTAATATAAAGAGTATAACAGAAAATATTATATATACTATGACAATAAACCATAAAATCCTTAAAATTATTTTTAATTTTGAATACCTGGATAAAGTAATAATGCTTTTGTCTATATACCATGTAACTGATTACCAGATATGGTAAGGGTAAAATTATTTTGCCTTTTATTTTTTTTATTTGCTTCAGTTTGTGTGAAATTTTTTTAGGCTCTACAATATTTTGGTAGTTTTGTTATACGTTATAAAAGTTTTGTTTTTCTGTAATTTTTAAATATTTGGAATCATTTTTTCTATATTTAAATATTAAATATAAAAAGAAGGTTTTATTTTATTTTAATTGTTTTTTTCTTTTCAAATTTTCCTGTTTTATGGCTTACATGTGATACTAACATTTTCCTATTTTATATAGGATTTTATTTTTGTTAAATTTTATTAAAATAGTTTTTAGTCAAATTGAATTCGTGTATAATTATTATTTGAATTATTTTCAATATGAGAACGTAGTCATTACACAATGTTCGCTTTAAGAGAATAATCTAAATTTTTTTTTCTAATTTGATGTTGATTCTGCTTAAAAACTAAGAAAAGGTAATCAGATGCATAAGATATCTAAAAATATTTACTTAGTTTTCTTTAAATTTTCAAAAAATAATGTGATACGAAGGTTAACATTTAACAGAAACTAATGTAGTTTTGTTGCAACATTCAAGTGAAAAACTAAAAAACAATAGAAAAAGTTAAGAAAATTTACAGAAAATGTAAAATTTTTTCTAGAGTTTTAACTTGTTATTTTAATAATTCTTTAATAAAATATAGTTAATACCAGTCCACAATGATTTTAAAGAAAATATAACAATGGTTCAAAATGGAGCAACTCGACTGTATAGCATTCAAAGTGTAAGTTTGGTTTCAATGGCAATCTTCTATTTTAAAAATTTGGTGTTGACAAACAAGGTCTTGATCCTTACAAGCTGTTGATAAACAGAGTTTTCATAATAACCGGTTGCTGAAAATGAAAAATCGACAAATCTGAGGGAATTTGCAACTGTTACTCTTCGTTCAATTTATTATTCCTAAATAAATAATCACGTCATCATTTCTCAATTTGTCAATAATTTACTACCACTAATTAATTACGGTCCTTATTATTTGCTATAACTTCAATTTATTTTTAATGCCATAATCCTCTACATCAATTAAAAACTTAAATATCCTTGCTGATACATAAATAGATGATAAGCTAAATATTATTAATTTACATTTATAAAATAATTAAAAAATCATTTTAATAAATTTATAAATAAGTGATAAATTTTTATTACAAAACATAAAAAAAAAATTATTTGGCACATTAAAAAAACTAAAAAGTTTATAATCATAACTTTTAATGATCTTTTTTTATTGCTTCTTTCAAATCAAAAATAATTATTAATGATCCTTAAATTTAGTCAATTATTATCTACTTTATTATAAATTCAAGAAAAATAATCATAAAATCATGTGTGTGTGTATATGCAATATAAAAGTTTTGCATGTCTTCTCAATTTTAATGTTCCCATACTTATTCTGTATTATTCCAGATTTCAAATTTGTTGTGATAATGTAAAGAATTCAGAGAATCATTCCATATATGAGTGTGTCTTTACATAATTTTCATTATGGTATCTTTTACAGAACACATTTTTAATAACTAATTAAATAAAATAACCATTTTTCTTCTTTTTTCTTTTTACAAATGTTTTTGAAATATATACACACACAAATATATACATACCTATTGGTATAAATCCTTATATTTTGCGAGTTGAAAAGGACATACGTAGTAATATTTTTTCCCTTTTGCAAAAAAAGACAAGAAAATCATTCTACAACCTACACAAACACAAGTCATTATTTCGATCTGTATGAGAAATGATAATATGAAAATTTATTAAATTTGTTTTTCTTTTTTTTTAAATATTATTATATTAGTCCTTTTATTGTGTTCAGATAAAAGATACATTAACATTTGATGGAAAATTTGGTCTGAATTTCTTTTCCAGTTTGAAAGATTTTTTCCAAAACTGTTGCTGATAATTATGAATGATAATTATCAACCTATTTTTGAATGAAAATCATTTCTGTCGTGATTACAACTTCAGACAAGGGATTCATTTCTCCAACATTAAGAAACAACTAAAAATTGGATTGATAAGTAAGGAAATCAGAGTAACTCTGTTGCCCGGTTGTACAAATCTACAATCTACAAGGAAATCAGAGTAGCTCTGATAATTTGATTATTTCATTATGTTTTTTCCTTTCTTATTATGCTTATGTGGGTCAATTGTTTAATTTTAAATTTTAAATCAAATAGCCATCAATTTTTAACACGTGAAATTTCAAAGCACTCGGGATCCACGGGTTCAATTACCTATGAGAACCTATTAATTGGTAATTTCACTTTTGCTTTACATTCTGTATTAAATATATTTTGGTTTTGTTTATTAGATTGTTTTAATAGAAAATAAATTGCTTTAGTGGAAGAAATTCTTTTCTTTACCACATACACTTTGCAAGTATAACTACTTATAACCACTATTTTTTATACTTGTTCTTTCGAACTTAGTAGTATATACAAAATGATCGTGGATCGTTTTCAAAATTGTTAACATCATTTTTCAAAAGAAAGCTAACTGAAGCAGTTTTGATGATTTTTTAATTGTATAAGCAAAATGTGCTACTCGTATTTCAGAAACAATTTTGATTCTGCTTTGTCACAAATAAAATATTCGAAATTCAGATTCGTTCATCGAGAACCATAGATTACTTTACGTGATTTTTGTAGTGAAATTTCATATTCTCCAATTGAAAACTCAATTCCTCTCACATTATTTCTAATGAGGTTACCAAATCAAGAATTGGTAAGTAAATTTAATGTTGGTACAATAACTATCTCGTAATCCTGAATTCGCGTTCCTGTGTAGAATATCCGAACACAAGTGTAATGTTTTTTGTTTATGAAAAAAAATATATCTTATTATTTTGAAAACTTCATAAATGTAGGGATCTATATGAAATTTTTCCCAAATCAGTTCTAACAAAAAATATTAAATAAATCAGATTACGTTTAGAAAAAAAACAGCGTCTCCTCATGCATCCCATTTATAACAATATCGACAACAAACTCTCCCCGAATTCTTGTGTATCTAAATAAAGACTTATTTGTTTATTTGTGTTTTATTATTACACTTTTGTTTATGTAAGCGTGTAGGATGTACATCGTATTGTGCACAATTATTTTATAAACGGATATAATTTAGTTTTTCAGAAATATTAAGAAGTAGAAAGAAAAAATCTCATTTTCTTTCCATTTAATTTTATTCTCAATTTTTATTTCCTTTGTGTTTTTAATATCTTTCCATGTCTTGACCAAGATATGAGACCGAAAAATGGTACAAGGGAAACACAATATTTAGGAAACAAATATACAATAAAATTTTATCAAATCATTTTTATTTAGTCCCACTTTCATTTTTACAAAATCATGAATAGCTTAGGGGCTATTAAAAAAATTTTTTTTTTTGTTTTCTTACTTGCCTTCTTTCTCTGTTCTTGCTGATCATTTTTTTTTGTTTTGCCCTTTTATTTCTCCACATTTAATTAAAAAATCCAAATGAAAATTGAAACGATTTCAATTAATATGAGATTTTCGTTTACATTTTTACATACAAGCATTATGTTTACATATTGATATCTAAAAGTAACAGGAAGAAAAAAAACCAAAAAGAAAAAAATCACAGGATATGTTGACATAAAGCTGTTATGTTGCCTACTTACTTAGAACAATGTTACTATAAATTCAATTTATATATGATAGAGTATGAGTCTAAAGTAATCGAAAACAAAACAAATGCAAACTCTAATCAAAGTAATGGTTTCTGTAGTACTACATTTTCCTTTAAAAAAACTAAACTTTTTTAAGCAACTATTTTTCACAAGGTAATGGCAGAGGCAATTCTGTTTAATTCTTCTTTTCTAAGTAGATTCTTCAATTTTCTAAGCAGACCCAAAAGTACTCGCAGTTTCGAATATGATGAAAATTACAATTTTTTCAGTACTTAAATTATAATCTCGAAATTTTGCATATCTTAAGGAGGAGTCTAATATCAAAGTTGTGTATATTGGAAATATAGCATACTGGCATAAAATGTTAAAATTTTTGAGATATTTATGCTCTAGAAAGGAAAGTATAACAAGTATTTAAAAAAATTAGTTCAGAGAAATTAAGTTCGAAGAATAGTTTCAATTTTGTTTTGTTTTCGTGTCAAAATATTATTTCGGAGTTCAAAATATCTTGTCAAAAACCATCATTATTTTTAATAGCTATAATTTGAATAACATTGCTCCCAGAAAGTAAATTTCTTGATCACGTTCTAGATGTACAACAAACGATGTACAGAGGTCTCTTAAGTTAACACGAAGACAGACGAACAATTGAAGTGAATTCATTGTTTTCAATAAATTGCCTTTTACAAATCTTTCGGAAATGTATTGCAAAATTAATTCGTTTTTTTACAATTTTCGTTCTCTATTGATATTTCCCATGGCATTCCAATATTATATATATTTCTGTTCTACATATCCGAGCAAATATTATCATGGAACATTCATATTATAAATATATTAAAAGTTTGCATATTGAAGCTCCATTTATAGGCATAGTGTTATAATTGTATTTTTTGTTTAAACAGTGTACCTATAGCAAATATACCGCATATTTATATGCAGACATAACAATATATTACATGCAAATAGTTTTTTATTGATTTGAATCAAAAATTGTGTTAAGAACTAAATTTTCGTATATCATTTGAAAATCCATCTGCTAGATATATAGTTAAATGGATGATGCATTACAATATTAACAATAAATCAATAAATGGAGAAAATAGTAAAAAAAAAAAGAAATAAATGATGCTTGAATTCAATTGCATGACGTGCTACCAAAGATTGAATTTTAGAAAAATATTTGGTTGATCAGACCTATGGTTTGTAAAATAGCACATTTCTCTTAACAATGTAAGTTTAAATAAAGCTTGATTCTTGAGAATGTTTCATTACGATAAAATTTTAAGTAAATTAAGGAGAAATTTTAAAATAATTCAATTTAGGAGAAGGAGAAAGATCGGATAACGTTATTTGCTTTAAAATTTTGAGATAACGGAAAATTAGTTAAATTTGATAGCTTTAGAGCTGGGATAGTTTTGTTCAATTTCATATATCTATATTGAGAAGTGCTAATAAATATAAGGACGCTAAACACACACAATGAATCTTAAAGGCACAATATTTCAAAAATTTTTTAAAATTTGTTAAAACTTTCCATTTAAGATTATATAATATTTCTGTAAATGTATATATGTATTTATCTGTGTATAAGAAATTAACAAATGTAAAATTACATTGTGTAAATTACGTAGAAATTTGGTTTTTACCGAAAACTACGAAGCAACTTATTTTTTTCAAAGCAAAGCGGGAAAAGCTAATTTTACTTAAGCAGAATGCCCGCGTACGTTAACCATTATCTGGAATACTTTTTTTTTAAATTTTTAGTATTATTTTTTCCGAAGATGTGCGAGATAAAATTTAATTAATAAATCTAAGAAAGGTTTCTGTTCTTTTGGTTTTATTTAATCTGATTTGATACTTCAATTATACAATTTTCATTCAATTCAAAATTCAAGTTTCCTCAGATTCAGATTTGATATAAGAATTAATCTAATATTAAACAGGCACCTAAGGCGGTTTGAGTCGTAGATTGAGTGGACAAACGTTCTTAATAGTTGCAGTTAAACGGAATATTTTGCTTACCGTTAGTCTAATGTGTTATGTAACGACTCAAACCGAATAGGAGATATCAAAACAATTGGGTCAATAGTCATTTTTTGACACATTTATTGACATTTTGTTATCCCTAGTTTTTCATGTTTATGCGAAGTAATAATAAATGCAGTAATAAAGGATTTTGTCCTTATATACGCTAGTTTTATGGCAAGAATAAATTTTGAAATATTGTGACTAATACCATTTTGATATTTAAAGGAACTTAAACCAAAATTACATGTTCTTACAAATATCAAAATTGTGTGATTTTCTTTTTCGTTTTCGAATTTGCGGTTCACCCACAAACGACAAAATTAAAAAAAAAATAATAGAACCAACACTGAAATTTCCTGTTTTTAATGTTTAAATGTCATTAGCATAGGATAACCGTAATGATTACCGCATTGATTAACGTTTATAAATTAAAAAAATGTCAGTTTCATATGAAATTTCCCAACAATTTTCTCTTTAACCCCTTCGTTAATTGTGAATGGAAAATCGTAAATATGAAAAAGTTTAAATGATGAGAAAAAAGATTTTGATTGATTTGATAAAAAAAAAAAAAATTAAACCATTGATGGATGATTTCCGTTTAGAATTGCTATCAAAAGTGGTTTATTAAAAAATATTTTTCTTTTTTTTTTTTGAAATTATCCAAAAGGGTTACATAAAAAGGATTTTAGAATTGCTCTTCACATTAAATACCAAAAAATTTTCAACTGACACATAAAGTGTTCGTATTTATCGTATCGTTGCTCGTTGTTCAATTTATAACACTTTTTTTTTGAACACTTTTTATTTTATTTAAAAATGAGGAAAAATAAAAAACTTTTATAGAAAAAATTTTGGTTGAGTTTTGGATATTTTTGCCTTTGGATGTTTTTTTTTTTAGTTTTCCTTTTGAAATGAAAATTAAATGGAAAAATTTTTCAAAACTTTTTATTTAATTCTCCTTTTTTTTTCCTTTTCTCCCTTTCGATTTAGAGAAAAAAAAACCTGGACAAAATGATAAGAATTGCGGTGCGGTTTGAAATTAAACCATGCGGGATAATGAGAATTTATTTAACTTTGATGGTGTATAATATATATAAAAAGTTTTTTGTTTGTAGAAAGTTAGAGGATTGTGTGACACTCTTTAAAGATTAATGAGTATGATGCTACAATTCGAATGTGAAAATTTTTACGATAATAATTTTAAATTTATAATAATGTGAAAAAGAAGATGAATAATTATTTGAGGTGTCCGTTTTTAAGTTTTTTTTTTTTTTAAATTTCATATATAAAATTTTAGTTCGTTTCTGAATCTTTTAAATGATTAAAAGTTTAAAGGTCATAAATTTAAACGTGCGATTTCATTGCAAACATAAATATATGAGATAAAATGTAGAGCTGATATAAAAAGTGAAAAAGTTAAAAAATGATACCAAATTTATTTTATTTCAAAGTTAGGAGATCAATTTTCTAGTAATTATCCCCTATGGATGTAAATTTCCTTTGCATTTCAATTATTTATGATATCGGATGTAAAAGGAACGCAAATTGATCGAATATTTGTGGGATACTCGTAGTTTAAATTGATTCACTGTGACAGTCACGATTTAAGTAATTTTTCAAAGAGCTATCGTGTCTGAGTTCTAAATTTCATTCACCTCAATAATTGCATATTTTGAAATATTCCACAAAATTTTATTTTAAAAGATTCTTTTGGTATTTTTAGAATATGCACATCCACAAAATTCGAAAGCAACTATAAGTTTTTATGAATTTGATTTTGGCGATCCAACCGAATAAATGTAAAATCGAAAATGTAAATGTTTAACAAGAATTACATGAAAAGTTTTATACCTATATGTGATTAATTTTCCAATATATTTAAGTAATACATACTCTTTGGTAAATATTTCCATCAAGAACAATTATTTGGAATGTAAACCTGCATATTAAGCGCCACTTTCTGTTGTAAACAAATTAATAAAAATGATATTATTCACTCGGAAAACTGAAAAGGAATCCAAAAATTTTATTCATTCTTTGATTGTTCAGTTTCAAACCAAAAAGGTCAAATATTTATAAGAATTTATTTTTACTAAAATTTTATATAATAAATTTTCAGCTATTTAATTAGGACAGAAAATATTTTAAGTTTTCTAATACAAAATGAATATTCTATTGCCATATAACAAAGACGTTTTAAATCTGTATACTTATTTGAACTATTATACATTAGTATTCAATAAATATAAACAAAATAGCAATTTTCCACTTAATTACTTATAATATTCATATACCTACGCTTTGAAATATATATGTAGTAATATAATAATCTTTACGATTTAATGTTTTATTGTAAACAATATAAAATGATTTTGTCATTTTCAGAGCCGATTTTACAATATTAATGAAATGAAAATCAACAGAGGTGTATAGTTGAACACAAATAATAATTGACCACAATTAGCTAACAATAAATGAAATAAAATACTATGAGAGAAGAGATGACTGTTAACAAAATAATGCAAATATTGTTTTTATAGGTTTGCATTATTCATGAATTTTGTTTGATTTTCTGAATTTTGTTTAATGAGAAACAGAACACCATTAAATTTTCATCAAACAGAATCCGTGAAGAATAATTTAGTATTCTAATTCTGATTAATTACGTGGTTGTTTGTTAGCATTTAATTTAATCAATAATTGAATAAAAGAAAAGATACTTGTGAGCGCGATATCCTTTGTCTTACACTATCTTATAATAATAATTCTGTTTTACTAAATTTTATTAATAAATTCTATTAATAAGTTCCTAGACCTATTGTTCTGTTTTTGATAAGAACTATAAGCCATAGAAAAAACATCCTTATACCTATGGATAGTTTAGCATTTTAGTAATTTTAAAGAATTTTTGGAAAAACAATAAATAATAACAAATAATAAACACGCTGCTCTCACATTATTGCAAAAAAGTGACACACACAAACTTTAATTATTCAACTACTCCTGCTGTTACATAAAAATATTATTACAATATTGGTTAAAGCCAGCTCTTTCTCCACATTTCCTTAAATTTATCAATTTTATTCTTATATCACAAAAGCACAACAAAGAAAAAAAATCAATAGAACCGAAATTAGGTAACATTCGGGAAGAGAAAAATCGTTACACAACATAAGATTAATTCAGAATAAAATTATTTTACCTTTATAATACATACATATATGTAGAGGAATTTATTTAATAATATTAAGGATTCAAAAAGGATGTATGTATGTATACATGTATTGTTATTAATACAGATAGTTATTGTGAACAATATAGAATGTGAATAGAACAACAAAAGGAAAAGACGCATAACGAATTCAATAAGTTTAAATAGTGATGTTTTACTTTGACTTAATGACTATATTAAAGTTTATTGTTGTTACTGTTATATGAATATATGAAAACGGAAAAAGAATATGTTAAATCTTAAATTTAGTAGGTCCCTTTTGTACTACAATTGTATAGCTCAATGTAGAGAATTTAATGTGAAAAGGATATTTTAATATTAAGGTATATGGGTTTATGTACTCGTATATGGGTTTGCATTGTTGCTACAGAAATTTAAATAAAATTTTTAAGCAAATTTCGGAAATATATGAACAGTATTCAAGCTCAAATTTTACTTAAAGTTCACAATTGTAATTGCTTCGGTCAATATATTTGTTATTTTTCATGAAGTTTGTGCGATTTTCAACCAGAAGTATAAAAAAATTTTGAAAATAATCTTCAGAAGTCAATTGAATCAGTAGTTCAATCGATATAAGATAGGGGATCAAGTGCATTTTTATGTCACTGCTGTACATTGTGGGACTTAAATATTTCTTATCGTTGTTTATAATTGGCCTTACTATACATTTTCATGTTACAATAAAATTAAGTTTATTTATTGTTTAAAATTTGATGCTGACCGCATTGTGCAGGGGACCAAAGCCAAAGACAATATCCCATAGCTTTTTAAATAATTTATATTTTTAGATATTTTTAGATAAGCGTTCTTAAATTTTAAATCTTTTTAATTTAAATCTTGTAGAATATTAAGCACTTTTTCTGCATAATTTATCAAAATATTTATTTAATTTTTTTCTTCCCTATCTTGAATTTAATAATTTTTTCCATTCCATTTCTTTATAGCACAACAAAAAATTATTTTAATCCTTAAAAACTAACCTATTCTCATTGTTATATTATATTTCCTTATACATAATAGTTATGAAGAAATTATTAACCAAAAATTTTCTTTTTCTTATGAAATTAAGGAAAATATAAAAATTATTCAACATTTTGTTGAACAAGAAGAACAGAAAAATAAGGAAAATCAAGCTAATTTATAAAATAATTTAAATAACCAGAAAACATTAATAAGAATATCAAAGTGTATGTAATAAGAAAATTTGTGAAAAAAGGATTTCACAAAAAAAGGATACTTTAAGGCAATAAGAAACAAAGAAAAAGGAAAACATTGATGATAACACAAAATTATGTTAAAAAATAAAATGAAAAATTTGTAAACTTTCCTGTTAATATTACTGTCTCCTAATTTTTTTAAAAATCCTTTTTATACTCATAATAACTTGTAAGTTCTGGTAAAAAATGAAATACCAAAAAAAAATTTGTTAGGATTTAATTTTGAGAATCAAAAAAAAAATTATTTAATTTAAATTGTCTTAACACAAATTTACATTGTTTTTCTTAAAAACAAAATTGTATAAAAGGGGTAGGGCACAGGACCAAGAGCAATTGAAACTGCCGGTTTGGACAAATAAAATTTGTTTATTTGATTTTATATTTTATTGTTTTTTCTTATCCTTGGTTTCTAAAATTTCCCAAATTTATTATTGATTTTCAAACTTTAAAAAGGATCTACTGATTTGGGAAAATGTCAGCCGCAGGATCTGCTATATAAGTTTAAATCATTCAGATATATTAGTCAGAAAATATTTAAAAAATATTAGCGGTACATTTACTTCAGCTGTTGATTCGTAAGCAGGTATAAAATTTGATTTGCTTGCAGCCTACTTGCTGCAAATTTAGTTCGAAATCAAGAATGTGGTTTGAAAGAAGAAAATTTTTGCGAAATTTTTTACGTTATAGTTTTAAATTTAAAATCACTATAGAAAATGCAATTTCAAAAAATCGAAATTTTATACCGCTATAGTCGAAGGGTAGAGCAAACTGATTTTTATAAATGAATCCATTCTTATAATTTGATTGTTCTATTTGAATTAATCGAAAAATTTAGAAAAGACAGATAAAACTTTTGACTTTTGATGTTGTTTTGATAAGTTAAAAAATATTATAAAATGACTTCCCTGAAAGTATGCAATATTTTGTATATCATATAATTGCATATTTATAGGGAATATTTTGTAAGTATGTAATTATATTAACAGTGCAAATAACATAATTAAATTAGCTATTACAGTATTTAAATTAAGTCTGTTATTCGAATCTAAAAGTTAAAATATTTTTTTTGCATTTGTTCATGTGCAATGGTAGTACAAAGGTGGTGTAGACTTACCATTTTTACTTTCATTTTCACTTCTCAAGATATTTTTCATAAAAAGTATAGATTACGAAAAGGATAATAGGTAAAGAGGTCTTGGGTAAGAGTTTTAACTACCTTATTGGTATCAACTTGATTTCATACCATTATTTTTTAAAGATAAGAACATTGAAAATCTTTAAAACTATAATAAAAGGATTTTATAATATTATCACAATATCCGAGTCACGTCCTATTTTTTTTTTTATTATGTTATAGTGAAAAATTGAAAAAGTATCCTTTGTAGTAGAGCAATGAATTTACTCTTTTTTGGTGTGTGTGTTTTTTTTTATAACTTTCCTCTATAAAATTTCAATTTATAGCTTTTATATAAAATTTTTTAATGTGCACCCTTCAAATAAGAAAATAGAGTTTTCAGTATTTTTTAGTAAATAAACATGATATTGGACGCCAAAGGCTATATTGAAATTTAAAATTGCACAGAAAAAAGAAAATAATATGCAAAGAAAAAAAAACATAAAAAAAAACAGGATGTAGACGGGAAGTTCTTTTGACTTTTATTGTAAGATGATTAAAATTTAATGTAATTTCAACTTTTCGTTATACAATGTATACGAAGATGTTAAATTCAAAGTATGAGGCTATTGAGTATAATAAAATAGATTATTTTGTATTACAGCTAGTGTTAAGGGTCATTTGAAGTTGAAAAGAAGTGAGAATTTTAGATAGAAAGCAATAACAAGTAATCAAAAAGTTGAAATGACAAGGTTCACAGAGAGTTATCATTTTCTGGGAAATCAGTGTGTTTTTCTTTTATAAGTGTGATATCCTTTAGAAAATAAATATAAATTAGTTATATTTAATGAAGGAAATAATCATAACAGTTTTACAGATATTTTTGTATTTATTTTTATAGCACTTAATTTGAATTCTTTTCTCATATTTAGTTTCATATAGTGCATGTTTGAATATTGATTTAGAGGTCAATAGTAATGGTCTACCCTTTAACATTTGTGATTCCAATTAAATGAATATGATAGAGAGCCTTATTATTTATGAGAGCGTGGCTACTATTTTTTAGCTACACTTTTATTATTCAATAATGTAAATTAATTATAGAAAATGTTCTACTTTAAAAATCTTCAATACGATCGAGTTTTTGAAGAGATTTTGTGTCTTTCTTGTTGATATGACTAAGTTGCTAATTAAATTTAAGTTGCTTGTGTTAGCAAGTTGCGATTTTAAATTCAAAATTGGTTATTTGATTTTTTTGAGGAAAATTATAGCTGCTGTCCTTTTAACAACTGATATGCTCTTATAAGAATGCTCCTAAAAGAAAAAAATTAATATTAGTAAAAAGTTTTAGTTTAAGGTGTTTAAATTAAAGAGGTTATAAAACGAGAATTTATTGTTGTTAATTATATGGGCCTCCAAATTTTCTGTAATATATAAAAAGGGCTAGTGCATTAACTTTTAAAATTCAGCAATAATATTTGGATTTTTGAACAATAAAGCAAAATTAACTTACTTAATACGTGATTAATTTTTCCTTTTGAAATCCATGATTTTCAAGGATAGTAGGTAGCTATTAAAATTAAATCGGAAAACCAAAATTGCAAAAACAGCTAAATTTCATATTTTTTCCCTATTTTTTAATTTTAAACAGCAAATGTACCATAAAAAGCGTTGAGAATTCTTAAAAAATATTTATAAAGAAAATATCCTTTTGATTACCATAATAGTTGAAACCAATTTAACATTAATGTATTGATGATCCCAAAACCGATAACCCAATATACATTGAATAACATAATAAAAATGAAGTGAAAATCAATTGATGCGCTTCATTTATTGGGTTCATTTTACTTATACGTATTTCAAAATTTTCATCATTTAACAAATTTTTAAAATTTGAAGAATCGGGATAAGGGTTACATGCAACAACAATGTAAAAAAATAAAATATTAAAAAAAATAAAAGGATATTTTCGATTGGATCAGCGGATATAATAAAAATTATTATAATATTATGGTTATACAAAAAATATTTGGATATGAATTATAAAAGTTCAGAGTTTTCATGTTAGTCAATGTAGTTTACAATCTTTGAGTAATTTTTACTATATAGAATGAACTCATATATACGTATATACTACAAATGTTTTTATAATGATATTACATTAATAATAAATAATATATAAAAGGTCGGATAACATTAATATTTAAGTTATATAGTGGAAAATTTATTCATTTGAACTAAAAAAGATTTTTAACAGATGGATGTAGTTGGATTAGGAATAAAGAATTATTTCATTTGTGTATAACGAATTGAATGAAATTTTGGAGATTCACTAACTTTATAAAATGTGTAACTTGAACAATTGCAGTGGTTGTACTTTTTTAATTCTTAAATAATGTGAAATTTTATGTTCAAAACAAACAGCTACAATGGCTTTAAATACAGTCATAGTTATTTAAATTGACTGCTTATTTGATTATTATCTATAATGAAATCACTATAGTCATGATAAAATTATTTCATTATGCATACAATGATGGACTTAATCATCCAGTTTTCTGAAGAATTTCCTGATATCTAATTCAGTTTACCCAATCCAATTCTAAGTCTCGCATTGTGCCTTGAATTCGTAGAAAAAGATCCTCATTTTTATCTGCTGCACAATTAAAATATTATGGCAGCGTTTCTATAATTTTCTAAAAATGCCTTAGTTAGATTAATCATGTTATATTTTGTGTTGTAGAATGAAATGATTTTGAACAGCTTGTTTAAGCAAATTGATGAGCTAGTGGTTAATATTCTCTTAATTTTAACTCAGTTTTCCCTTAATTATAGACAACTATGAAAATTTGAATTCTTTTCTTGAAAATGGATAAGGTTACCTTGAAATTCGAAATTTTACCTATAATTGTACCCAAAAAATTCAAATTTTCAAGGTAAGTTTTACAACTTTTTAATTTTAATTAAACTGCAATACTAAACAAAATAATCAAAAAGAAATTGTACACAAATTTTATTTGAAATCCGTGCGAATTTTTCATTAATTTTGATTTAAGTGAAAATACTCAACTTCTACTCCTTTATATATTTGCTATTAAAACCTTATTTTTCTTTTAAAGTTTCTGTAAATAGAAAAGAAAACCTTAAACAATTTCTTAGTAAATAACCAGAAATATAAGGAAAAAAGATGATGGGAAATTAAACCCAGTAGACCGTTTTCTTTCTCTTTTTTGAGGCATTGTTAAAAACAAATGTATTTCTTAAATCTAGTGTAAATAAGAAAAGCACTAATTTTAACAAGTTGGGTTGATGATAAGAGAAGTGGATGGAGGGCATCATACTTAACTTTTTTCTATAAAAAAAAAAATCAGATAACCTAAAACAATATCAGTTTTTTTTTAATGCCGCCTTGTTCAATGTTGTTTTTACATCCCCTTTTTTTATGTCCTTGTTTTCTTTTTTAAAGAGGTCCCAAAAAAAAAATGTTTAAAAATAGTTAACAATCCGAGACCTTTAATCTATTGATTCTCCTCTTTTTTTTTTCTTCTACTTTATTTTATTTCACCATTTTTCCATTTTTATTTTATGAACCGCTTTTAAACTGGTAAATTTAATACCCAGTTAAATAAATATTTGATAATTTTTTAAAGGAAAAATGAAGAAAAAAGGAAAACGGAAGAAGAGAAACAAAACTAGAAAATATGAGAATAAAAACCTAAAATAAAATTTTTTTTTTTAAACAAAAAATGGTTTACAGGATGTTGTATAAGTACTTAAAATTGCTTACCCATGCTACCAAAATCCCATTACCAGAGGCGGCTCAAATACACTAAACAGCAATAACATTTTTATAGCAACAGTGTTGTACGTTTTAAATTAATTTTTTACATTTTAAATAAAAATTAAAATTTAGAAAATAATTGTTGTTTTGGAAGTGGTACGTCTTTGTACGCACAGGAGTTTGATTTTGTCTTCTTATGATCAAAATTATTTTAAATTATAAATTATTAAGAATTGACGTTTGTAGAAGTCCTATGATATAGAATTTGCTGGCCAAACTATGCGATATATCCTTATAAATAATTATTTTCTTATATTGAATTCAAGTCGAGATGATTTAAGGATGTTATTTCAGTTTTCAGGTTAGTTTAAGCTTATATTACTTTGATAATATAATTGTCTTGATGTTAAAGTAGATTCGTTTCGCTGTAGAACTGCATAAAATTTGGAGCAAATATTAAACCAAATTTGAAATATTCAATAATTTTGGAAGTTAGTATGTAAGCCATTCAAATTTCAATTAAATAATAAATTTGATCAATTTAACTGAGTTCCCTTTTAATTTATCTGGAATAACCGTGCGAAGACATATTCACTATTATAGTGGATTCTGTTTAGAATGGAAATAAACCTTCAGTTATAAAATTCTGCCTATTGGATCTGCTAAATGTAAAAGCATAATTTTGTAATTTTATTTAGGAACAATAAATATGCTGATCTATTGTACTCACATATTATTCACCACAAAATTCGTATGCAGTTGAATTATTTTATTTTCGATAGAAATAACATAATAGAAACACTGTACATTTCCTCAACATTTTTTAAATATTTTAAGAATAAAACGTGAACACTCTGGCCGTCATTATATTTTGATCCTTTTCAATTCTCTTTAAATTCTTGAATTAGAAAATTTATGTTATATTTTTTTTTACTGAAAATAAAAAATATTTTTATATTTTCTTTTATTATTAGAGATCTTTTGAGAATAATATCTATGCACATATATATACATATATAATTTTCCTAGTATTTTGTTGTTGGTATAAAACTCTTACTTCTCCGTCTATACTTTTTTTTGTAAATATTTATTAAAATTTTAAACTTGTTGCTTCTAAGAATAACATAGAAACTTTGTAAATTCTGAAAAATTCTTTCTCTATATCCAGTTGTATTATGAGGTTTCTCGAAAATTTAATTCCATCTATAGCTAGCTATATGTATAGCCAACTGATGTGCTCTTATAAGAATTCAATTATGTTCTAATTTGTTTCTAATTCTCAGTTGTTCCAAAATCTCAGTATTTTGTTACTAATTCTTGTTCATGGCTGCTGCAACTGTTCTGATATGTAACCAAATAACTTATTAAATCGTATTGTAGCTACTAAGATCTCGATTTTGATTGTACGTGTAACCAAATTCCATATAGGCTTTTGAAATTATCTATTATAAATTTGCAAAGATTTGATAAACTTCACTAGGTTTATTTAATTGAGTTATTTTTTGAGATATTTATTTTGTGATATAGTTCTTATACATATAATAAGACAATTTGTTATTTCTATAAGATTATGCGTACGTTGAGCATGCGTAAACTCGTATATTTTGGAATTAGGGTTCCGAATAAATAAATGGCTCTTATAAATAACAAGTACTATCTTTTAAAAGCTACTGAATTTTGTTATTTGTAAATTCCCCTAATGGCCTGTTATTGGAAATTAATAAAAACTAAATTCTCACTAATTTCCAATAATACAATCACAAGCATACGGTTTATAATTTTATTTCATCCTCCTGAATATTAGTCCAACTAAATTAATTTAAAGAAAGATTCATCAATTTCAGTTGTTACTCCTCATCTTGCCAATATTTCATAGTAATTAAAAAATATATTTTATTTCAGTTTTCAATTTTATTTCAGAAATTTAAAGAATTTTTCATATAAGTACCTTTGATTTATTCCAATTCGAATAAAATTCAAACTAAGTGCATTTGCAAAACAAACCACAAATTTTTTCTTTTTTTTTTTAAGCTTCCATTAAACAATTTAATTATTTACCAAAATCAATAAATAATATAAAAAAATTATTTATCCTTTTGAACAATAACAATAATATTAAAATGTCCTCAAGTAATTTATATTTTTTTTAATATTATTATTTTATTTTTGCCGTAAGCATTTTATAATTCATTTTGTTTCTGAAAATCTACTCCTACTGAAATTTATGTCTTCATCGTGTATGTATGCGTGTATGCATCTGCAAATTTAAATTACCATTATTTTAATTTGGAAAAAAAAAATATTATTTATGATTAAATTGCTTATTGTATTTTTGTTTCATAAGAAAAAGAAAATATTCAAAATAATTTTATTCAGTTTATAAAAAGGGTTGTTAAGCCGTATGAAGTTGTAATTGCCAAAAATAAGTTTATAGTAAAATTTGAACTCATACTTTAAGAATTAGGAGGATGACCAAGTTTGGATAATGTTGTGTTCTTTCATTATTTTAAAATATTTTTAAAGATATTTTAATTCTTCTACTTGGGGATATACGCTATTTCACATTATGATTTAAAGCATAGTTCTGCACTTCAGAGGTTTACATTAGGTTATTAAAGCTTGATGAATTGTTTTGTAAAATAAACGCGAGAATTTTCTAGAAAAATTGGTCTAATTTTGCCAATAAGATTTTCCCGAAGAATTCTTAATACCATGCGATTTCAGTTCTTCAGTGAACTCTTTGTTTAAAAAAATTAAAATCAGATTTAAATGATTCATTTACTAAAATAAAAACGGATTTTGGTACAATATTATATTCCAACCATTTGCGAGCTCAGCTACTTTCTTACACATTGTTCTCTAAATTACAATAAAATTAGACACAAATGACGCCTACAAAAGATTTGTATTTCACTTTTCAAGAAATTTAAAATTTGAGCAAATAACAATAAATCGAATTTTATTCAAGTTAAACTTCTTATAAATTATGATAATATGTAAAGCATATTATTTACGATATCAGTATATGTGTGTAGGTAGGCATGTATGCGGTATCGTAATCAATTTAATAAATTAAATTTAAATAATAAATTCAATAGAAAATTCACTAAGTTGATTAAATTTACAAATTGAATTCGAATATAATTTTGAGAATTCTTTCAAACTTTACAATGAGCGAGTGTCTTAAAAATGTTAAATTTTTATAAGGATTTCAAGAAAACACCTTTTTTTATTCGATGTAAATTTCATTTGAATATTTTATCATTCCTCAAATTATCATTCAATTGAGATTATTTTATGCAACTTTGGTTACCAAGAAAACATCGTCACATAAAAATATTTTTAACAATATTTTTATAAAATTAAATTCAGTTTTATTTTTCCAAAAAAAAATGATAAAAAATTTTCCAAGTTGAAGGTCAATAAAATAATTATGAAATTTGAATTCTCAGTGAAATAAAAAATCAATAGTCTTGAAAAGAATTTTCCTCAAATCAAAGTTGCTTTATTTTTTTTTTCTTGTATCTGTCTCGGAAAATTTTTTTAACAAATTCTTTTTAGAAATTCTAAACAACTTTGTTTTAGGCAATATAATAATGTTTATTAAGATATTTGTAGCTACACGTGTAGTTATGAATTTAGAGTAAGAAAAATATGTAGATTTTTCCATTTTTTTTTTCGTTTTGCTAAAGGCAACGTACACATGTTATTTTGAGTTTATTTCATCTTAAGATTAAGATTCTGTCATATTACCAATTATTAATTTAAAATAATAAGTAAAATAAAGAATTTATAAACATTAATCTAGTGCCGCTTGAGACAGTGTTATAATTGACAACATTGAAAACAACGATAAATTTGATGTTTTTTTTTTTCAAAGGAAAATATTTGAAGTGTTCATTGCGTTTCTAAATATTGTAGAATATTAAATTAATGCAAAAACGATCAGGTACTAAAGCGCAAAATTTAAATTTCAATGCAAAAAATTGCTGATGATCGCAGTGTGGATTGTTTTAAATAAACGATTAATGCTTTCTTTCCAAAAATGTTTACTAGTATTTCTAAAACAATGTCAAACAAAATGTCTAAATATATAAAAATATATGTATGTATATGCGTGGAGAAATATTTAAATTTTGCCATAGGGTAGGTCGAGTAGGAAAAGCTATTGCACATTTTCAGACTTATTTCATGCCTCACAATACCTGTTAAAAATTTTCACAAATGCTTTGATGCTGTAGACCCATTTGCAATGCAACGTAAACACTCTTAATGGTTGGTTAATCTCCGTGTAGAAAATTTGACTTTCAGAAATTCTTTTTTTGGGAAAAAAATATTATATTAGAAGAATTATTTTTTTTTTGTGTCTGTTCAAATTTTGTGCATATTCACTCCTGCAACCAACAGTGCGCTGCCAGAATTCATATACCTTGAACTTAAATTGTTCCCTTAAACAATTATTCAAATTTTAACCTTGAATTGAGCTCTAGCGAAGAAGTTTCCTTTACCTTTCCTCGAAATCGATATACAGTAGCTTCATTTAAAATTTCGCTAGTTTTAGTTTTTTCTTGATATTTATTTTCTTAGTATATTTTGATTTTTTCTGTCTTTAACAAATTTACGATATTAAAACAAAAATTTTTTTTTTTTTATTGGTGTGAAAAGAAAACTTCCTTTTATTCGGAATAAAATACTTTTATTTTTCGCTAATATATTTCGTGCGCTACATACGCACTTTATCAAAGCTGATTTTCTTCTAATTAAGACAACAAACAATAAAAATTGAAATCTATTAAAATTAGGAATATTATACCTGACTTAATATAATCTACCTGACTTAATCTAGAATTTGATTATTTATTTTTTTTTTTTTTTTTATTTACAAACTAAATTTATAAAAAATTATAAAAAATTTCTTTCATTTCCAAGATAAATTACAAATTTAGATACACGTGCTCTTCAAAACAATTGTGTTGCTTAATTACCCAAATCTCTTCCAATTCAAAAGTTTCAAATTTCGTACAATAAAACAATTATTGAAAATAATAACGAAACCATTTTAGAGAAATTTATAAATAATAATTTTAATGAACTTATTCTTAATAAATATTAATTAATATTCAACCATTTCATATTTTTTTTTCTCCAAATACAAATTCTTTTATGGAATTGGCAAATTAACAAATAATTTTGCTTTTAAATCAAATTTAAATTTTTTTTATTAAAATATGGGCAATTTTAGAGTGAGAACCACACGCAATCGAGCTTTTGTTCTTATATAAATAAACGGTATTTTCAATTTCTCTTCAAACCTATCCTTTTCAATGTATATCCTTGAAAACCTTTTTTTTTGTTGGATAATTTGTTTGTTTTGTAAAGGACGTTGGCCCAGAAGGGAGATTCCTTTATTATTTTTCATTATTATCTTTTCCATTAGCCTGGTGTAGTATACAAATATTTTTTTTTTTGCTTTTAGAAAATAAACCGGTAATTTTCAATATTGATGATTGCTTTTATAAAAAAATGTTTTTGTAAAATTGGTTTGACATAATTTCAATTAACAATTTTTTATTCTAAAGATTTTTTCTTTAGAATTTTATTTTTTATCTATGAGGTTGCGAATAAATTTGACCTTGTAGGAACCTCGATGTCGGCGTGAAACATTTTTTCTTATTTATATTTTATAAAAGCCACATGTCGTGAATTAGCATAGAAATTGGGGCGATCAATTTTTCGTGCAATATTTGAATAAAGCAGGCTTAATTTGAGATATAATTAAATTGTTTTCAAATTTTTATTTCCACTATTATTTATGAATCGAGCGAAATGTAGACCGAAGCAATAATAAAATTTTGAATAATTTTAAAATGTTTGATGGAATTGGTTCAGGGTTTTTGAGCTACCACTGCAAGCATGACCATTATTCTTCAGATTTATACGAATGGAATAACAAAATTTTAATACCTTTGAAGAACAATTCTTACGCCAATTAAATAACAATATTCTATTTCTTATACAGCTAATGCTTCATTTAATTAAATAAATTACATTTAATTTAACTAATGAGATTCATCAAAGCAATTAATAAATAAAATGTAAGTTTTGAAATGAAATTATTTTGTAAAGGGAGGAAAATATTATTGTTCTTTTGGTATTTTTCTTTTTTTATAAAATTTTTGGCTCTAAAAGTCTAACTATAAAATTAAGCCCCTATATACTCTTTTTAAACAAATGTCTTCATTTCATCGTCTGAAATGCTGGTTTAATTTATTTTACAATTTTCTTAAAATAAAATTAAGCAAACGGATAAGAAATGAGGACAATCACAAATTTATAAGTACCTATGTATATCTATGTATAGGTATATCATAAGCATTTCAAATAACGGGTGCTTCCATAAAAAAAATCAAAGGGGTTAGTTGATTGGAGAAATTGTAAAATCGAAAATTACATTTAAAGTTGGCTATAACGTGACCTTATTTTAATTAATTTCAAATATGTGATTTCAGTGTTAGAGTTTTCCAATCACGTTTTTGATTTAGATTTAGTCACATTAGAATCCTGAAGCAGCTTTTTACTATAACCTACAGCTTAATTAAATTACATTATAATTATTATAAATTGCAATATTATAAAATTTTAGTATTATAAAATTGATTTTTCTAAAAGAAACGTACAAGAGATGGAACAACTAGTTCTAGTTACTAAAATGAGTAGTGGTTCGGAGTTTCTTTCGTAAAGTCTCAGTTGTGCAAAAATCAAAATATATTTTAACAGCACCACATACGTAGAGGAATCTCTTGCCTTGTTTGTGATGAATTTTGCCGATCTAAAGTTCATTTTTTGAAATGTCATACATTATGTCACATGTTATTTTTTTATAATCAACATTCGGTAATTTTCTCGCCACATTTTACTGAATTATTTCCAAACTTATACGTACCACATATTTAATTGTGAGGGTTTGTTTGACCGAAAATTACATAATATTATAATTTGTATTTGAATTTCATTTTGGTAATTTGAACAGTTGTTTTTACGAACAACCACCAAATTATTAGTTAAAAATTTCATATAATATGTAAAATATTTCAGGTATTTTTAAATAGTGGGTTTCTACTTAAAATTAAGGCTCAGTTTAATTCAAAATTTACCCTAAACCATTTTTAACTCATATAACATCTTTAAAAATATTCACTGAATTAAATTTTTTAATTACATAAAATTAAAATGCTCACATTTCAAAATTATTACCTTGAATTAAAAAAATTCTTTTATTATCCTTTTTATTCTTTGAATTTATTATTTTACGCGTGAATCATTCTACTTCATGTAATATAGTTACAATTAAAATTCTAATTAATGTGAAGTGCACGAATTAATTAATGAAATTTCTCATATTCTAAAAATCTCATTCTTCTTTTTTTTATTAAATTTATTTTCATTTTTAGAAATTTTCTGAATTTTTAAGGATTCTTATGGAAATGTAATATGGAAATGTAGGGAAAAACGTATAACAAAAATTTCTCATCAAATTAAAATGTATGGTAAATTATTTATAATTAATGAGTTTAAGATATGAAAACGATAGCTATGCTTTGTTTGTTTTTGATGTGGTAGAAGATTTATTCACAAATGAAAGATTATACAATTTTTTCAGAAGTGAGAAAAGATAAAAGCCTAATTAGTTAATCCTGTTGAAAAAAATGAAGTAATCTTGATTAAAAAAAGACGAAAAAATAACAAAAAAAAAATTCTCCTGTTCTTTTTAACATTTTTGAATGTATTTACTTTAATTTTTATTAATTTTAACTTTTATTCGAATTTCAAATGAGGTTATGTTTTAAGTTGAAATTTCATGATGCGAATTAAAAATTTATTTTGATTTTTTTTTTTAGGTTAATTATAAAATTATTTACCCTTTAAAAATATAATCAAAACAAAATGTAAATTAATTCGCCCCAGTTTATTTAATGTTACTCATCTTTAATTAAAAAGGAAGGGAGAATATTAAAATTTACAACGAATTTTTGTGTATTTTGTATATTCTATCCCTGGTAAAGTGAAATTGGAAAAAAAAAGGAAAATAATATTTTTTAAGTACATATTTAATTTTATTCATGAAAATTAATGTTATTAATATTTATTAACATACATAAGCATACTCTTAGCAGTGAATGTATGTTTGTGTCAGTGGCGAGCAAAAAATAAAGATAAGATGATTTACCGCACAATTTCGAATTAATATGGTTTAAAATTTAAATTACATAATACAATCGATTTATACAATCTAGTACCAATTAGATTTCAATTGAATTCAAGTAACAAATAGGAAAAGTTTAATTCTTTCCCGAATATGAAATTGTAAAATAATCACCATTATTCTGTTAGTCGTATCACTTGAGTTGATGGGGTGGGGGGGGGGGGGGGGGGTTTTATGAAAAATATTAATAGTTTTCAGTATAGATTTTAAAATTTCGAAATTGATTTCATCCCGGAAAACTCAAAACTTTTGAATAACAACCTAACATGTCAAGTGATGCGACTAACAAAATATGGAAGAATATAAAAGTTTTGTTTGTTATAACAAAAAAGTTATTAAAATGCTCTAAAAAAGCTCGCAATGTCTTACATAATAAAATATCGCGGATTGTTGAACTAGCACCTAAATCATTTTTAATATGTATTTAGAAAATTTGGTCAATTTTCAAGAAGCGAAATAACCTTTTTCGTACATTGGACAGTTCTGATTTAAAGTCAATCTAATGTCGATTCTGAATATTAATAAAAATTTTTCTTTAAAACTTCTGGATTACTCGTATTCCACGTGTTTAGTTTATTTATATATCTTTAATTGTTGTTGTCGTAGGATTAACTCATTATGGAAATTATTAACTGCATGAAAATAACTTTTATTATCAATCTTTTAGTTTGTTCTTCTAGATAAATGGGCATATGTATTCCATATAAGAATAAACGTACATACTTTATACTTACTTATTTAAAATCATAAAATGTTGCTTTATTGAGATTTTAATAAAATTCTAATATTTGTCAGCTATCGTCCCTGCATACAGGCGCGGTCCTGCTGTATTCGTCGCCCTAAGCGGTTCCTAAAAAGTGCGCCGCCCCCTTCAACTGTTTCACCTATTTTGATACTGTGAACAAAATTTAATAGGCATTGCACATTGTGCATCATAAAGCATTTGCTTGTAACCTTATTAAGCTGAATTATAGAATTAAAATCTGGAACTAAATTTTCAATTTTTTGTTTTATAAATTCAAAAACAAGGTAATTTATTTAACTGTATGTTTTTTTATGAAGTTATGATCAAATTTATATCAATCATTTAAACTTGATTTTTTGATTTTAACAACCAAAAAATTTACTTTTTGACGTAGAAGTGAAACTTATTGTAAAAGGTTCTATGAAAATTATATCAAATGAACTTTTTCAAAGCTTATTTGAATATGAAAAAAAGTAAAAATTTATTTTTATTTTTATTCGTAATTTTAAATTTGCGAATAAAATTTGGCTTTTTATTTCACAAATCGCCTGAGAAATGAAGCAGCGTATAAAAAAAGTTTCGACTTGCATTCAAAAATTTAAGGAAAATCAAAGTTTCGTTCTAAAATTTGTGACTTAAAAAATAAGCTTTTAATTAAACAACATTTTTCAATTCAATATAAGTAGTAGATATTATCAATTAATATTTAATTCTGTGATTGATAACAGTTTTAACTCAAAAACGAAAGCAAAACATAGTATGTAGTAGAAATTCATAACGATCATGTAATTTTGAAATTCATTCAAAATTTTTTGTTGTCAAGCAAAAACAAAATATTGGTATACACAATCGCAACGCAATATCAAGCTATGCATTCCATTATTTAAGAATATTGCTCTCATTCTCTTTTTCTAGTTTCTTTCTATTCTCATTCTTAATTTTTGTTTTTTGTTTTGTTCTTGTTGTTTACTAATGCAATAGTATACAGAAAACGTAATTCATTATAATAATGTGTTTGTTTGTTTGGTGAGTGGGCGACAACTAAGCAAAAATAAAATTTTGCATATATGAAACAATTTAAATATAATGTGTACGAACGAGTGTAGCCAGGGAGATCACTAAGCATAATAAAAATTTTGCTTTGTGATATAATTATATGTGTACGAGCGAGTGTTGACAGGGAGCAATCTCAGCAAAATAAAAATCTTGCTTTATGAGATAATTATATGTGTACGCATGAGTGTTGATCTTATTCACATTAAACAATATTAATATTATGAGTGCATGTGTATTTTTTAATATTTTTATTTTATGCGTATCTTGCTTCTATGTATATTATATGAGACGATTTCGCTTATGTATATGTAGGATTGAATGTGTACAGCTGTATGAAATAATATTTTCTGTGTATAGGCATATTATACGAATTTATTCTAGTATGTATGTAAAAGGAAAAATTAATAATTGCAAATCTGATGATTCATATCATTGAAAAAAATATTTTGTGTATTCGTACAATAAATAAAAATAAAAGAGAAGTGTAGAGTAAGAAAATGTGTGAATAATTTTCATTCTATGAACATTTCATTGTACGGTGCGAAAGGAAAATATATGCAGATTAATACTTAGTGTTTTGCGTAACTGACCGTTTTTTTTCATGTACATTTTTTATATTATTAGGAATAAAATATTATGTTTGTATGTAGGTACATTTTATGAAGTTAATTTCGCTGTAAAACTGAACTAAATTTGTATTAAATTTTTTTTTTAAATTTATGGTTTTTAAAGTTTTTAATGGCGCCCCTCCTTTTCTGTCGCCCACTGCAAATGCATACTTTGCATATATGGACCGTCCCTCCCTGCCTGCATATATACTTGTATCACGAATTGAATAAAAACGAATTGAATAAATTGAAAATTGAATAAAAGCTGATTTTACATATACATACATGATATCCTTAAAAATTTTACATGCATAGAAAATGCTTAACACTGTCATTAAATGTATTAGATTAATATTTTAAATAGCTAAAGTAATTGAGATAGTTTAGAAAACTGAATGCGATATATCGCGATAGAATTAACATTTCTGCTTTCAAATGATTTCAATTTTATAGAATTATTTTTTTTTTTTTTGGAAATTATTTAGAAATATGGTGAAAATATTGTTCTTGACTGCGTCTGGTTTAAATTAATTAATAATTATTCAAATTATAAGTTTTAACTTTCTAATGTGTATTTAAATTTGATTTAATCACCTTTATTATGAGTTTCTGTTCGATAATTTAAATTCCGTACTCGGTCAGACTTAATCTCATTTACCTTCAAATATAAATAGATTTTGCAACAGTATTATAAATTTTTTTTCAAAAAGTTTTCAATTAAATTCCTATATTTATTTTACGTAGATAAATTGCATATGTGTAGGAGTAAAAATTCTCCTTATTAAGTTATAATTCACTTTAAAGCACATTTGAACACATAAATCTCTATACAAAGAACAAACTTACAAGATAACACTAATAATATTTTTAAATGTGTAGTGCTGCAGTATTAATATATTGCTCAAAGAAATATTCAATAATCAATAATAGCTATGGTAATTTTTTTTGAAATTTCTCATGTAAAAATTTTAAAAAACAGAATTTTAATTTTGGCTATTTTAAAACGAAGTCTATTTATTCTATTAAATTTATATCTCTTATATATTTCATTTTTAAAATAATAATATTTCTATCTATAATATCAACTTTATAAATGCAAAATCAACAGACCAAAAAACCGTAAAAAATATTCTCTGTTATTTTTTATATATGGTAGTTGAACTCAACTTTATTTACATAAACTATTGTAGACCACAAAATGTATTTCATCATGTTCATTGAAATAAACGCTATCGCAGACACCTGTTTTTTTTCCTTTTTGGTATATTATTTAAAATATTATGCTAGTGAAAATTTACAAAAAGAATTTTTAATTGAATTATTCATCAAGTGTTGTCTGATGATAGGAGAGCAACAGAAAAAATGAATATTTATTATTAAATTGTATTTAATGTTTAAAATTTAGAACTTAAAGGTATTATTACTGTTTAAGTGGTACCAAAAGTTTAAGTGGTATTTTGAAAATGTAGAGCGGCGTAGACATAGCATTCTACTGGATAGTAATTTCACTTGTTAAAATTCATAACGATTTATTCTATGCTGAGTATGAAATTGTGCCGTAAAATATGCAAGATTTGGATTTAAAAAATATTGTTCGATTATTAACCTTGCCATGAATAAATTGAAAATGCTTTACATTATCTCGTAAGTTTTATTAAGACTCACACTTCAATTTATCGTAAACTTTACTTAACAGTAAGAGGGCTTGTCACAGAATGATTAAATTTTACTATACAATATCATAAGATGAATTTACTTATAACAATCTATATAGCTACAGTCTATATTTATTTTATCTCATCTCACAAAAAAATATTTAAAAGAAATTTTACACGAACAATTTTAACAGCATTATTTTTTACTATTTAAAACTTAATGAATTATGCCAAGGAATGAAATTAAGCAATACAAATTTTATTCCTTTGTTAACAGCAATAAATTAAAAATGTTACTTCCTTTTTATTAATAATATCCTTCATATAAATTATTAAAAAAAAGAACGAAAACAATAGCATAAAAAATTTAAAATAATAAATATTTTCTCAACAGATGTTATAAATTACATTTCTTACGACTCAATTAGCTCATAAATGAATTAAGATACTTGAGCTTCGCTATCTGATATATTGACATTTAGTTCTTTTATTAAATGATTTATTTCCTCCCTTCATGCTTGTAAAATGTTGCTTACAAAATTATATACCTATTATATAAATATATATGAATTGGGAGGATGGGAGGGGACTTCATATATTTTCATTATCCTTCTGTACTTTTAATCAGAAAAAATTTATATTTTATATTTTCCTCAAAATGAAAATTCCAGTCCTTTTACAAGTTTTAAACTCAAAATAAGGTAAAATGTTCATTATTCCTTTAAATGTTAATAATATTCTGAAAAGAATGCCTATTGTAGGAAATTTCACACAAGCGAATATATTAGTAGAACCGATGTTTTTAATAAAAGTCGTTGAAATTGCTTGGCTCCTTCTAGTAGCTGTCATATAACTTCAACAGTAGTTTGGCCATATCTAAGAAAATATTGAAAACACAGTACTGAAATTTTGCATAGACGTTATTAATATGGTAATTTGGCAACTTAAAGTGATAGTCTGTTCCATAGTCAGGTATGACATATTTATTCGCACATAGGATAACAAATTTCTTAGGGTATCACAGAGTTGACTTGGTCAACTCTATTTTTTCTCGTTTTCAATAGATTTGTGCTAAAGAATATCGACAACTTCGTATTTGATACTTTATTCCATTATAATGAAGGTCTAGTCCGATGTATTTTTAATCTGCAATGAGCTTTGTTTATTTTGTACAAGAACTACTACAAAACTAAGGGGTTTTATTCTCTACATTTTCAACCTTTTTTCTCATAAAATGTTTTATTTTCGTTTATATTTCGCAAAATTTTTATCGTGTTAATATTTTTTTTCGTATTTTTGTGATCGGTATTTTTAATAAGTTTAATTAATTTTTTTTGCAAATTTTTTTTTTTTTATCGAAGACCAACCATCCTTTGGAAAAAAGGAATTTTAATTATTTTATAATTTCTTTATTTAATAATTCCCAAGTAAATATAAAATATAGATTTTAACTTTAATGAATTCGATCTTATGCGTTTCCCTGTAATGCTTTTTAGCGCTTTTTCAAAACAAAAATTAAAAAAAGGGCTAATTTATTTCATACTGCCCGTCCGTTTGTCTGCCCATATTTTGGCGGTAATATTTTTGTACACCTTAAGAGAGAAAGCTGAAATTTTGCATACAAATAAATCTTCAGTTAAAAGAACTAATTTCTTTTGAATAAAATTGTTACCTATACTGGATTCTTCTACCGCAACATAGCATAGTCAAACATTAAAATGACAAAATGGCTGTTAAAATTAACCGTTATCTAAGACCAGTTTTTTTTTTTCAATTTTTGATATAAATTTTTTTAGATGGCAAGTTGATAGTGGTAAATCTGAAATTTTAGCAGCTTTTAAACTAATATATTTATTTTAATTCACTTACTTAAACGTCCTGTCCAAGCATTAAGATTAATTATCCTAAATGTATGCAACACATTTAAACAAAATATGCATGGAAGTAATTTAAATAATGTAGTAGATTGCTTTTAAAGGCTGTGTTTTCTTCACTTGTTTTGTTCAAGGGTTTAAAAGTGCTACTTTACAAACCATTGGTTTAATTTAACTTTTATAAACTTAACGAGAAAATAATTTAACAAATTTTTTTTTAATTTTTTTTATAGGTATTGTATTCGGGGTTTTGTGAACGTATAGTATTTCAGTATATAAATTGTTGAAAAACTCTTTATCACTTTAAAGGTTGCTCTGGATTTTAATGAATGAATGATGTGGTGATAAAAATTTAGATAGTGAAAAAGAACTATTTTTCCTTTAATACTTTAAAGAAATTTTTTCCGTAATGCCGGCGGGCTTTATTCAGTGATAAATTTTGCGGATCCTGGTGGACTGATGATATTTGTATTTTCTTTTTATATTTCTTCCCTATTCTCAAATGACGCAAATCAAGGTCACTTTATTTAATTTTGTCATCCGTGTATTTTTCATATACATAAGACCTATAGTATATTTCATTAATATTAAATATGATTAGCGAAAATAATTAAGCATTGTTGAAAAATGCTATAAGTATGGGAAAACTATCTAGAGTTATTAATTTGTTTTTGATAATAGTTATTTAGCATATTCAATTGAGTAAGTAAAAGAAAACAACACTCACTTATTTATGTAGGTCTATAGTAATTGCCTTCATTTACGAATATCTACTTGACAAAAGCTTGAAATTTGAAAAAATTAAATTGTTTTGTAAAAATTGTCAACGTGTGCTTACAATGACGTACTATTTTCTTTTTTTTGAATATTTTACAAAAAGTCGCTTTTACTTTCTTTTAACTTTGTCAGTTAACTAGGTTAACACTAAGTAAGTTTGCTTAACCTAATCCTATGTTTAAACTTGTTATAATTTTTAAGGTAAAATAATAACAGAAAAATTTTTATATGAACAGCATGGAATTTTATTACAATCCAATTAAAATTTTGAACCCTTTATTCGAAATATTGTTAGACAAATATTGTGTAACTTTATATTTCTAGAACCATTTTATTTATAACTTGTTTTTTTGAAATTGCTTTAGAAAAAGAGAAATAATAATAAAAATTTATACTATATACAAAATATTAAACATGAATATTAAATTATTTTTGCCATAAATATTTTTCATGCCATTATTTTAGAAAATGTTTTATTTGTTGAGTAAAATTATACATAAATGGTATATGGAAAATGTATACAGGTATATGTACAGTATGGTGTGTGTACTCATGTGCCCGACATTTATGTTGTTAGCACTTTGTGTACATTGCCTTATGGAATTTTCTTTTGTTTAATTTTCATTTACTCATTCTCATAATTTAAATCCCTACAGGATCTAACAATTATTAACTATTTTACGAATATATAGTATTATGTTATATAATATGGTTGTTTATGTTTTGTAAACACAGGGTGTTTTCATTCGAAATATAATGCTTGAAATTGGAGTATGTCAATGAGCAATTTTTAATAAGCTAATAACTAGCTGATTTTGAGAGTTTACTTTTTATAATTATTGTCATTTCAAATAGTCATCAATTAAGAAAAATGCATGATTAAGTACATAGACTTTGAGAGCTCATAACTGGGAGTTTTTCATGAATATTCCGAGTTGCATCGATGTAAAATTGAAAAAAAGCAGCATATTTTATGATTCTTCCAAAACTTGTAAATATCAAAACTGTAGAATATATATTTAAAAAATGCTCTTGTTTTCTCGTCTTAACTCGCATCTTAAAAAGAATCGAATTCATAAAAAGTAAAAAAAGCAATCGAAACTGTTTCCAACCTAAGTATTTCGAAACCGGTTGTGTGGTGAACGTAGACTTCATACAAACTTTTTACATATTTTTTATAAAAGTATGCTTAGAAAGACCTTGTTTTACTAAACGTTATTCTATTCACTCTGAGTTTATTTTGAATACAACCGTATCAGTTGCAAGAATTTTTCTTGGTAATTTTCAATTCAATTGTTTTAATATTATGTATTTGTTTTCTGTGTTGGGTTTACATACACATCCATAACATAACATAAATTTGGAAAGGTATTCTTGGTTCTATATAGAATCTATGTGGAATATTTAAACACACATGCATATTATATACAATATATAAAAATTTATGTAGTTGCTCGAATAATGGAAAAGGTAAATGTCTAAATGTATGTGAATTTTTAGTTAAACAAATTTGGTTTTTAAATTTTAATTTTTTCTTATTGTTTTTTGTATTCCTTGCCCTTTTTAATTTTGTCCTTCTCTGTACTGCCCACTATTTCATTTTTCTTTAATTGGAAATAAAATAAAGCTTGGTATATACGTTCAATGAGTTTTTAAAGCAATGTATTGTCCGAATACGGTTCCGTTGTAAATCTTAAAACCAGTAAATAATTTTTATGTTTGGAAGAATTTGTTTATTGTTTTGATTGCAAGCGTGTTTGGACGTTACTATATTTTGGTGATTTTAAGCGAACTCCACTGTAACAACGAAATAACAAATATGAATGTAAAATTTTAATATTTTTCTAAAAATAGTTTTACATTTTTTATGCAATTAAATATTAAAATAATGGAAGATCATGACGTAAAAAATGGTAACAGGGGAATGATAACATTATTTACGCTTTAGAAAATTAAAGTCTGTTATTGCAAAATTTAGGTTCTGATTGTGTTGCCTATAAAAACAAGAGATGTTCATTGTACATAACACTTATGTGACACAAAAATTGATTGAAATATTTAAAGACTTTGGGAATTGTGTAGCATTTTTATTACGGAAATGTTTGATTTAATAATTAAAATTATTAATGATTTTCATTATTTATTAGTGAAAAAAAATAACTTGTAAAAAGCCTCAACGACTGTACTTTTTTAGCACTTTTCCAAAAAATTTTTGAAAAAAAGTGCTTATTAGTTTCACTCTATTCGTCCGTCCGTACGTCCGTCCGTCTGTCCGTCCGTCCGTGGACACTTTTTTTGTTTACAAAACTTCTACACCCTTGAAGATAGAAAGCTTAAAATTTATACGTACATAGATCTTTACTAGAAACTTATTTCCGTAGAACAAAATTTTTACCTATCTTCTCCCATAAAAATGACGTTCATTAACTTTTTGTTGCAATGAAACCATAAGCATTTTCGAAATTTTGCAAACGCAGGCAGTGGCTTGCTTCCCCTAGCGCGGTATACTATAGTTAAACTTTAGGAAAACAAAATGGCCGTTCAAATTTACCGTTATCTAAAGTCAATTTTTTCCAAGTTTTTGATGTCGTTTTTTTTTCTAGACCCCAGTCTATAGAAGCTTAAAATTTTAGGGACTTTTAGACATTAACAAATAGTTCATTTCGTTAGAAGAAAGTTTTTTTCCATATCCACCCCCTCTCAAGTTATCGCCTCTTGAAATTTGTAAAATTTGAATTTTACAAATTTGCGGTTTCGGAAATATAAGGTGTCAATTATATTTCCGAAACCGCAAGCTTTTTCAAATTTCAATAAACACAAAAATCTAACGGTAAATTTCATGACATTAAAAAATATATTTATTTTCTTTAACTCACACAATTAACGCTTAAAATCGAGTATTATGTTAACCCCACTTTATATTAATTTTTGCTTTATTTCAAAGACTGCATGTATGCATCATCCTAAATATATGCAATCCTAGAAATAGGAAATTTGTATATGAATGAAAATAATTTTAATAGAGAATTTTCACTTGTTGAAGGGAAAAGTGCTACAATACAAACCATTGGTTTGACCCAACTTTATTTATTATTAAAACTGACTAAAGAATTTGCTAAACGTCACGTTACCCGTTTTAAAACTAATAAAACAAGTGCTTCTTGTGGTATGATTTAAATTTTATTAAAAAATAACTACTAAATTCTATTGACCTAGTGGAGTAATAGAAACTGACGCTCTCATAAATCAAAATATTTAGAATACAGATATCATTTGGTATGGAAATTTGGATACAAGAGACAATAAAGTTATAATTAATTAATGGAGTATGTAATATAGTCGATTTTAACTAGTAACAAAATATATTTTAGGTTCGGTGGATGAAATCTTATCTACACCATAACGAGGGTCGCAATTGGCAGACACACATCTTTCTCATCATTCTGAATAGGAGTATTTTATCTTTCATATAGAAATATAGAAAACTTCAATTTTTCGTTCCAACCATAACAAATTTTTAAATTAACTGTTTTTCTGTGTCTCAAAGGAATTTAGTTTAAAATTGCCTTATTTTTTCCTTTTCAATTTAATTTTTTGATAGCACATATACTTAAAATCGTAAATTACTAAAAAAATATTATTTAAATCGTTTGTCAAAAACTTTTAAATGCATTTTGAATAACATAGAAAAATAAAAAAAAAATTTCATTATTTTTAAAACAATAAAACTTTAATTTAATTAAATCTAAAAAAAATCTAAAAAAAATTCTGTTGAATTTTACAAAAATATTTTTAACTTAAATTTATTGTAATTTTCAGTGGAGTTGATAGAACAAAAGATTTTTAAATAGATTTCTAAAACAAAAGGGAATTTTAAACTTTTAACAATCACAGTACATAAACAATAATAATAAAAATTAATTTTTGTTTAAAGAAAAAAGTTTAGTTTACAAATTTGTTTTACTAATGCAGTCATTAATGCAGTCATTCTACCATCATACCATAGAATTTGCAACGTTTACAATAATTCATAATTGTACAGAATATACAATAATTATAGCTGGAAAAAATTTATTGTGTGTTCGCTTTTAAACTCTTAACTGACCCTTGCTAATAACAAGAGATTTATACAATAGATGTGTTACAGAGTTGAGAGTAAAATAAATTGAATGAATAATGAACGTGATGTCATGAAAAAGGGTCAAATTAAAGAATTCAAAATGCATAATATACGAAAGGCAAAGAAATTTTTCATTTTTTTTTCAATTGTTAAAACTAAATTTAATTAATATGTTACATATAATGAAATTAAATGAATTAAAAAAAAATTAAAAATTTCCAAGTAAATGAGAGTTGTTAAATGAGAAAATGAATTTATTGCAAATCTAAAGAACTCCAAAAAAAATTTGAAAAGAGTCATATGGGGACTCAAAATATATTTTCTTAAAATGTTTAATTACAAATTATATTTTAATTAATACAAGTTAATCGTATTTTATTTTCGTGGTCAGCTGGTCTGGCATTAAAATAATCCTATTAAATAAATCCGAAATTATTCAATTCATTATATTAACGAACATCTTACTATAGTTTCGAATAATAATCAGTTCGAAATTTAAAATTTAGACATTTTAGAACTAAATTTGAAATTAAATTGATTTTATTCAATTAAATTAATTAAAAGGACATTTAATAATAGTTTTCAGTTTCTTAAGGGCTTGAAAATGCTTTCAAATATTCGAAATCCCCCCTTAGAAAAAAAAATCAGAATCTTCACTATGCAGCCATCATTATGCATCAATGTAATAATATTTATGAAATTTTGGTTTGTGCAAATAAAATTTTCTAACTTTGTTTAAAAATATAAGTAAAATAATAAATTTTTTGGTGTTCGAATTTTATTAAAAGTATAAGTTTTCGACCTTAAATTGTTCTTTTCTACTATAGGCCACGAAAGCAAGTAAATTTTTATTATATAAGGTTTTATAACGCAATTTCATTGATATTCTATGTAGAGGAGCAAAAAACGCTGTACCACCTTTTCTACCTTTTTTTATTGATTTTTACTTTTAGTTATCACAAAAAAAAATATTGATTTCTTTTATACAAAATACCTGAGTTACTATACGCATATATTACAGACTTTTATACTAATTTAATAAATTTTTATTTTTTTTGTTTTATCCTTCATTATTTTATACTTCAACTTTTATCACAATAATTTTTAAAGTGAATGTTCTTATTTATACAAAATCCCTGGAATTTGGTTTTTCATTTAACGTTGGACAAATTTGATTAAATGTGTGATTTAACATTGTATAATTTAATTAAAAAGTAAGTGAGCCACTTTTAAAAACGCGTAAGCAAATTAAGTCTATAAAAAATTTATTGTATGGAAATTGGCCTTTTTTTTCTATTAAAGATTGATCAAATTTTGTATTTATAATTTAAGGTTTAATGAAAAGTGAATTTTATTTCGAAATAGTTAACTTTGCTTACTTGTTTCTGCGATAGGATGATACAAAAATTGAAAATCACTGCCATTATCATTATCGAATCCAGTGAGAGAGTTAAAAAAGTAAAGTAATAAAATATTTTGCAATACTTGAAATTCAATTTTAATTTTATATTCGGTATTAAAGTATTTGTTACAAAACTTACGTTATTCGTATTCTTTAAATTCAAATGATCATAGAAGCATACGGATAAAATATTTTCAAAAATAGAATTGTGGATTTAATAGATTAGCCTTTTGAAGCGATTTTAATCAGAATGCGCTTTTAAATTAAAAAAATTGAAAATTACCAAATATGAGAATTATTTTATTCAATTGCCCTTTTAGTATACAAAAATCTAAAATATATTTAAAATGGTTTCATTTTACTTCATCAAAATATGCATTTGAAAAGAACTATTGACTTATTTTAAGTAGTTTCAGTATAACAGTAAAATTTTGAAAACAATTTTTCATTATATTTTTAAAGTGTTAAAGATTATGACAGTTGCATGCACAACAATTATAAAACTATTCTATACAATTTTTTTATGAAGTATAATAGAAATATTTATAAAATATGAGATTATTACAAAATCTGGTGGTGGTAAAAGGTGATTTTATAGGTATACAAATTTAAAGTGAAATAAAAAAAAATTAAATTTTATTTTTTAAAGTTAAATTTTATTGACTTTGTTCGGAATTTAAATTTACCTGCTCTTTAACAGATTTTGAAGCAATCGACGGGAAGCCATTTTATTCATGATATTGAAATTAATTGAGGTATTGTATATATTGATCAAATTTTGGCAGAATACAATTAGGGGCTATGATGAGCATACATTCTTTTATTTTACCCACAAAAATAATGAAATTGGGTCAGTGAAAACCAATAAATTCACATTAAACCAAGAAATTGCTCAACTAATAAGACGACAACACTTTTTCGGAATTCACACAATGCTGCACTGTATATCAATTGATTTTAATTTCCTCATAGCTAGTAATATGATGAAACTGAAACCATAGATGCTGAAAAGCTACCAACTTCATACACATTACTTTTTTTTTTAAATTTGACATTATTTTTCAACAATTCCATTTTTCTGTTACTGAAATTTAACTTAAATAATTAGATTTTAAGAGATTTTCATCATAGTGGGTTTTACATTTATTTTAATCCTTTAATTTGATTTAAAGAAGATCAAATTTAAATTATGAAAAATTATCAAATTTCATACTTACAAAACTCCTTTTAATTTTTATTTTTCTTGCAAATATTGAAAAAATTTTTATTTAATGCAAATTTTTGTTGTTTTTTCTTATATTTAGCTGAGGATGAAGGTAACTCAAGTTTTTTATTTCAAATTAAAAAATGTGCTTTCTAGGAATTTCTTACGTATGTTAAAAAGAGTGTTAGAAAATTAAGCAGTTATATTTCATAAAAATTGTTATGCTGCATATGTTTTTTTTATAATTTTCATTGAAACTGTTCCGAAATCGGTAAGGTAAATGGTTTCAATGCATCATTTAATGGACAACAAATACGTTAAATGGGCTAAGTGAAAAAATCTATTATAAACCTATAATGATTCTTGCATCTCAATTCGAGAAAGCGAGAAATTTGGTCCTCAACAAATTAAAATACCGAAAATTAAATCAAAATTAATTTGATAAATGGAATAAAAATAAACAAATCACATAAAGAGCATATCGAAAGCATAACAAAAGGCACGTAACAGAAGAAGTTATCAAAAAATACTTTGTCTACAATTCGTTTGTTTTCAGTTGTCAATCAATTTTCTTCATTTTCCTTTTGAATTCTCATATATAAATTTATTCATATTACAATATGTACTATGTACTTACAAAATATTGTATGAAAAAATTCCCTGAACAAGAAAGAGGAAGAGGTGGAGGATGGATAAACTTTCATTTTGTTAATTCCCTAACATAAGTACAGAATTTTCATTATTTGCTTCTTCTTATATATGGGAAGCCTAAAGGAAAAATATTTTCAAGTATATTAAAATCTTAACGAAATCCTAAAAAAATAGAAAAGGAAGAAGATAAAAGTATAGAAAATTTTCATATTCCTGAACATGAAAAATTACTTTCAAATCACAATTCATAACTTTAAAAGCTTTTGAAATTTTATTAAGAATTCTTAAAAAGAATAGAATCGCGAAGAAATCTGCCATTTTCATATACTTGTGCTAAGGGCGGTTGAATTTTATTTTCTGTTATATATTTATATATACGTATATAAATGAAAAATACTTATGAATTCGTAAACATTATAGCAATATGATAGGCTCTTAAAAAATATCCTTTTACAAATTCTTTATCATCTGTATCATTTCCTGAATAAAAAATTAGAATTTTTATTTTATTTTTTTCTCACAAATTGGATGAGTGAAATGCAGAATATCCGATTTACTTAAGTGCTCAATTTTTTAACAATTGGCATAACATTTCTTATTTTTGTGTCCTGATTTTTGATAAAGAGAGTGTAAAAGTTATTGTTTGAAAATTGAAAAAATATAAATCAAAAAATTTTCTTCAAAAATATTTAGAGGAAAGCGGAGCGCATTTGTCATTTTCTTATACTCGAATATAAATTTTTCCATTTACAAACTTATTCAATCCCATGATTTTTTTTTTTGGAATTCAATCTTTAAAGCAAAGCTTGGCTTTAGCAAAAAAAATTGAAAAAATTCAATAAATGAGATTTTTAATTTTTTAAAAGACGCGGATAAATAACTTGCGATAGAGTTCTTTTATTGGTTGTAATTTATGTGGTGTGAAGCAAGTGACACGGTAACTATTCCATTGTGCCTTCCCATATAATGAACTTCAAACTTCAATATGGTTAATAGTTTTCTTACAGCAATAATGTAGATGTTTTTGAAAAATAATTTCCAATTAAAATGCTGTCACCAAAATTTTTTGTTTAATAAATCGTCAATTTACTTTTTATTATTATGTAATGCAGTGGAACCATTAACACATTTATTTCAAAATCTATGTGTGTGTGGTGTATTCTGAAAAACATATATTATATTGATGGTATATAAAACTTTCACTTTCATAGATAATTTCACTAACAGCTCAATTCAGGTGTAGGTTAAATTTTCATTTCGTAAAAATTACGAAATGAAAATTTCAATCTTTACAGTGAGCACAGAATTGTAAATAGAAAAAATTTTTGGGAAGCTCAAATTACATATGTATGCTATTACTTTTACACCGTATCTCTAATAATATTATGATTCGTGTTCAGTTTTTGACAACAATTGCTTGTAATTGTAATAAATTCAATATGGTAGTTTAAAAATTTTCAAAAACAAATTTTTTTTTTCAATTAAATTAATTTTTATTACTCCTAACATCAATTTATTCGGAAATTAATACCCAAAAAAAACAATCTATGCCTAAATCGTTATTCATAAGATTTATTTGTAAATTTATCCAACGTGTAAATGAAAATTTATAATTTTCTTAATAAATTTGAGAAATATCTGACTGTTTTTTACAATTGAATTCATTATGAATAATATACAACAGAAATAATACAATAATTTCTTTAAAGATATTTTATTTCAAATCCAATTTTCCATAAGTCCTCCGTCTTTAACAACATATCGCAGTTATTTATACTTAACAAAATTATTTGTAATATTTCATTTTTTGTTTTCACTTTGTTTGTGCTCATTTTACGCCCGTCGTATTGTGAAAATTGAATTTGAAAAGGAATGAAATTCCAAAAAAAATGTTTTATTATATTTTTGTTTTTGATTTTTTCTTTCTAATTTTATTTTTTAATTTTATTTATATGTGCCGCCACCAGGTGTTTTTTTATTTTTTTTTTTTGTAAATAAACCAAATATTTGTAATATGTGAAATCATCCATCATTCAAAATTCAAGGATTCCTTTAATAAAAGAACAAAATAATATTTCGTTTCTATAAGTCGGTAAGTCATTCAAAAAAACCATAGAAAACAACAGAAAAAAAAAGAGCGAAACGCGAACACATGCTACACATCAGGCGCCACAGAAAAATTTCATTCATTCAATCATCCATATGCCAAAATGGAGATGTAAAGGAAATGAAGAATTTAATCAAAGGCGTTACGTTTTATTTCTGTTATTTATTTTGTTTTACACTTTTATGCCAAAAGAAAAACAAAAACAACTATTCGAAAATAACAGAAAAAAGTAAAATATGTATGTAATTTGATAAAGGAAGAAAGAGAAAAAAAAATATTTCAAATTGGCTACAAGATTACAATTGAGAACGTTTCTGTGTGTGTGTGTGATTGCATGAATATTTGTTAAAGATTCAATGAAGACAACAAACAACATTTTGAATTTTTCAAGTCAGGAATAAGATTTTTCTTTTTTTTTTTGCTTCTTTCTCTTTTTTGTTTTTTTTTTTTTGAAAGCGTTTACATGTCACTTAATTTTGACAATCTGCTTATAGAAAAAAAATTCGATTTTATTTTTTATATAAACAAAGAATTTAAAAATCTTCGATTTTTTTTGTATTCCGTTGTCTCGATAACAGTATAAAAATTTATTAACATAATTTACTCCCAAACATATGCAATTTTAATTTTTCAATTAAAAATTTAAAGGTATTATTATAATTTGAGAAAAGAGGTGTTGTAAAGCTTAGTAATATAGTAAATAACAATGGTTATTAATTTAGTATTATTCGAATAAGTTGAGGGAAATTATTGATGACCTTAGCCCAGGAAGAGAATATATAATTAAATTTGGCAATTTAATTTTAATTGCAACTTGCGCATCTTACAACTTTCACAATTGTTGCGCTCAATATTTTGCTGTTGTACAAAAAGTCTACGTTGAAAGTTAAGTTCTTTATAACACACAAACAACAATTAACTTAATATTTTAATTAAATCATCAAAAGTTCTCCTTCTTCCACATGAAATATAATTTTACCAGGCATCATCTATGGAATAAAACCTTCCGATAATCTACAATTTTAAGCGATAGATAAAAATAAAAGTAGAGAAAAGGGTAGCTCTGTAATAACATAAACAACAGACAGACGAACTAAAAAAAATTTTTTTGTTAATAATTTATTAAATTCCGAAAATAACTGAAGAATAAATAAAAATTGAATTTTCTCTAAAATTTTTTATATTCGTAGAAGGGTGATAACAAATAATGAAATTAAAATTAGAAAATAAAAAATATAAATATTAGATTTAACAATATTTGACATTAAATTTAAAATTTGACATCAACTGAATAAATATTTTTGTTTTGAATAATGTTATACAATATGCTATAATATAAAATATACAATATACAATATATAATATAAGCATATTATAGGAGAAAATATAGAAAATTTAAATAATTAATAGGAAATAATTTTATATTTGATTCTAATTATATGCAGTGAAATGTATTATTATTATTAGTTCTTTACGAGCGCAATAATTCACAGAAATTTTTAATAATTTCTTTTAATTAATAAAATCTATTAAGGTCGTTTAAATTGTCAAGCATTAGAAGCGTGGGAAAGATTTATTCTTGTGGAAGTTATATAATTTTCAATTCATTACCTATAAGTATTCGAAATTTTAAATTCTTAACTTTAACTCTAAATATAAAACTCTAATAGCTCTTAAAGCAATTACTATTTAAATTTTAGTTAGTTTTGTCTAAAATTCTTTGTTCCAAAATTAAATTTTGTAATAAAATTTTCATAATCATATTTTTTACAATAAATTTGTGATCTCAGAGAGATGCAAATGTCAATTTTATTAAAGCTCCCGATCCATTAAAACTTAAGGCAATAAATATAATAAATCCATAAATTAGTATTTTCATTAGACAAAGAGACACCGCAGAGCCTGACAAAAAGGAAATTAAATATTATAATTCTTATAGCATTTTAAAAATTTCACTTTATTACAATACAAAAGAGTAATTATAAATAATAAATTGCGTACTAATTGAAAAATTTCAAGGTTTAGAGTTGAAACTTTAAGTAAATCAAAAGATTTTTACACTCTTGATTTTTAAGACCCTCTCCTTACACATATACTTTTTATAATTATAAATTGCTTGATATTTCTAAAATGCAAAAAAAATAAAAAAAATTCAAAAACTTAAACAATTTTGAAAAATTACTCAAAAATTATCATTTCAAAAAAATCTTTAATAAAATTTGTTGTGCATCATCCCAGAGATTTTCATAAAATTTTAAAAAATATTCCAAATTTTCAATCTTATTTAAATAAGTGTTACTTTTAAAAGAAAATTAATTTCATTTATAATGCACATGACAACAAAAAAATAAATAAATCAAGTGAAAATTAAATTTTAAAAATAAATAAAGTTAAAGAAAACCTTGTCTTAAAAGCCCCTTGAGAAATTGAAGAAAATACCTATCAGCTTTTTTGCGAACTCATATATAGATGAATCTTGAACTGATTTATAAATTTTAAGTATGCCATAAATCACAATAAGATATAAAATTTATATTGTAATAAAAATGGTTGGTATAGGTATTTTGTAAATTAATTTTTTTTTTTTTACATTCTCTGCATGTAAGTGTCTGATGGGAAATCAAACATAATATATATCTGTCCTTTATACATTCACAAAATATTCTCACTCTATAGAAAATAGAAGAACACCTGCTACCATTTTATGATATGTACATATGATTTTCTTTTTAATTAATATAAAAGCTTTCTGTTGCATTGTATAAAAAGAAAGAACAAGAAAATTTCCCACATGTTTTCATTATTTGACAATATTTATATGACATTTATCATACTCAGGTAGAATTTTCCAAATAAATGTCAATTATTGTAAATGTAATGTCAAAATTTTTTTTATTAATTATTTTAATAGATTTCGAATTTTAATGGTTTATTTTTCAGAAAAATTTAATGACACCATGTACATATTTTATATTTAATAATTTTGGATAAAAAATTAAAGGAAGTAGTTGTTCTAAAATAAATTTTAAATGATAATTAACTAGCGTATTGATATTTAATTGGTTAAAATTTATGAAACCTTTTCTTATTCAATTCACATTGAATTGATCTTAAAATAATAATTATGTGTTGCCAATATTTTGCAATAATAGTAACCGTATGCATGACAGTTGTATGATATAAAATTTTTCGCATATACGAGTATATAACAATTGCATGACATGCATAATATCACCGACATGTATAAAACTTTTACTGGTGCAACAGCAGAAATAAAAAATTCTATAAGAATTTTTCTTTCTAGTCAGTCGTTCTAGAAATCATAATACAGGGTCTGTAATGTATATTTAAACCAATAAATAAATTTTCGTATAAATCATAATAAATACATAAATCTAATGAAATTAAGGCATTAACGTTGTAATAAATACAATATTGGGTATATAAACATACTATATAATAAAACCATATGGAATACGTGATAATAATAATAGTGATATGCGAAACATATACGTTAACAAGCACTTGTTTTTCAATTTCATAACCGTTTTTACCTAAAATTCAATTTTTTGATTAGGAAATTCACTGCCTTGATATATATTTCTTTGTATGCTCTTCGCAGCATCTAATTTTAAGGGGTGTGATTCTTAAGAGCAAATTGAATTAATGCACAGCCTAAAAGGCTTATTATAGTGAATTATGCAATAATCTACATTTGACAATATATTTTAACCTTAATATCACATTTAGAAGTGAAAATTTCATAAGAAATTCAATAAAATCATTTCACACTTTAACTTTGACCTTGGATCCAAAAATTTTATTCTTATAGAATTACGTTTTGTATTGTATTTACATTCATATGAATGCCTTTCGTTTCCAAATTCCAGTATTACTTGCAATACCTAAAAAAAACAACAAAAAAAAAACATTAATTTATATAGAAAGTAAAAGATAATTTATAGATTTAGAGATTAAATCAAAGATTTAAAATTTCCAGAAAAAAAAACAACAAAAAAATAACAACACCCTATAATAACATTATTTGCTTTATAAGTTAATTTTAAGGTTAAATCTTCTTCTTTTTTTTTTAAATCTGATATCCTTATGAAGTGATGTTAATAATATAATCACATAAGTGATTACATAAGTTCCTTTTATAGTGATTACAAGCACAGATTTTTTTCCTTATCTTCTATTATTCTTGTTCTTTTTTTTTATAATAAATTTTTTAATCTTTTTTTTTTTAATGTACTTCAAAATCTTTATTTTTTATAAACCAAAACCATTCACAGAAATCACTAAGGATATAATATGATTTTTGTATATATGAAACTTATAATACGTATGTGTATGCACACATATTAATGTACAAATATATAGTTACTTTTTTGTTAAAAAAATATAATTTGTTCTCATAAAGATCATTAAATATGGTTAAAAGTTTTAATAATTTAAATTTTGTTTTATTTTTTTTTTTTTTTTGGTCTCATTTTCCTTCCCAGAAATTATTGTTCTTACGGCTATTATATTACAGAAAAAAAAATCAAGATTCCTTTCAATATTTTCATATTATCCATGTAAACAGAAATGAACAGAAATTTCAAAAAAATAAAAGCAAAAATTATATTTTCTCTTAAAAATAAATTTTGATTAAAATTTAACCATTATATACCGTTGGTAAGGAGGCAGAAAATGAAACAAGAAGAACATGGAATTCTTTACATGTTTTATTTTTTATCACTTTCTGTATCAACCTGGTTTTGATATCCGCTTTGATTCTTTAGTTAATTTTTCATATAAACGCTTTGATATTTTATATAATACGAACTGAATATGTAGGTTAGTATAAGACATAAGTAGTAAAAGTGAGAGCTTTTGATGCTACTACTTGGATAGCAGTCCGTCTTTTATTCTTATATGCAAATGTGTACACCTATAGAGAGCTTTAATTTTCCGCATATTAAAATCGTGTTTTTTACTCGTACAGTGTTTTTTTTTCTCTTTTTCACTAAATTCTTCTCCTTTATGTTTGTTATTTCAAATACAAGAATAAAAATTTGATATTTTTCTGGTGTTATGCTGTTTTTTTTTTTGTATTGTGTCGAATTAAAAAAAGAGAGAGAGAGAAAAGCATGAAAAGTGAAATACAGGAAAATAAAAAAAAAATTTTTTTTACAGTGAAAAGTACACAGAACATAAATTCCAGGATAAATTACTTCCTTCATCAAATAAAATAAAAAAAAAACAAACAGGAATACGAAACGAGTTTTAACAATAAAGAAAAACAAAGAAAACATAAAAACAAAATTTTCATTCTATGATTCCGAAATTTTCAATTTAAAAAATGAACATCATTATTAATATGGATAAGTATAACGTTAGGCATTTTTAGTTTTTCTCAGTGTTTTTATTTTTTTTTTTTTCTTTACTTAAAATTTTTACCATTTTTAATAATATACAGGATACCAGAGATAAATTTTTATTTTATACCAATATTTATATACAGGATGATTCAGTAAAGAGTACAATATTACATATGATTTTAAAATTTTTATTTAGAACTAGTTGTCAAATTTCAATAGTTTCCGAGATTAATGAGTTTTCACGAAGTTTCTATTTGCCCAAGGTTTTTTGCCTATAACTTCCTTTCCGAAAAAGATAGAAGCTTCGAGTGAACAGTTTCTGAAAGGACAAGTAAAGGGCTTGAAAGCAATATATTATTAAATACTATTTGAATGCAGTATTTTACTTGATCAAAATTACCCTGTATATAGAGGGGTTCAATAGGCTGTGTTTAAATTTTTAGGAAATTAGTTATACATTGTATAAACATAAATCAAACTATGTGTATTACTTTAAAAAATTTTTTAATTTTATATTATTCTTATTGTAAATTGTATTCAAATATAAGCAATATTTTTCACGTTAACTGCCATAACTAGATCTAATTGATGAATACCATGAGGTATTGTTGTGTGTAATAATACCAAATTTCTCATATTGAATTTACTCCCATAAAATAAACGAACCTATTTGCATAAAACTCAACAGTTATGTGATTGTGATGAATTGAAGAATTTTTGAGTTAGATTGTGCTCCATAATTTGACTTTTACTATGGACATATTGTACTAAATTTTGGCTATATCTTAGACAATAATTGAAATAGATTTATTTGAAATTTTTATACAAAATTCTGTTCATTTAGAAAATAATAGGTTTGTTGGCATTAAAGAATTGTTTTCTTCGGTTTTACTTTCTATATTCTATAATATTATAACAGGTGGTCAACTTAACATTTTGTGTCATGGTATCTAATGTAATAGTGAATAGATTTCTTAAAATTTTGTGTCCTATAATTTTATTTTATTGAGTAATTAAGAATGAATTACTAAGACCGCCTTTTCAATTCTCCAAAATATCAAATAATTTTGACAAATTAATTTTTTTTTATAAAGTAGCATGCTACAATTTATTTCGTAATTCATTGCAATCTCTGTTTAATATTAAACGATATTAAAATTAAGAATAGACTTAATGGATAAAAATGAATTGGATTTATCACATTCAATCGACCTTCAACATTTTCATTAATCCTTATTGTTAAGTCAAGTAAATTCAATGCCATACATTTTCAATTATTATACAAAATTCCTTGTTTTTCAATGATTTTTTCGCAGAAAATACGTGACAATTGAAATTGTTAACATGATCTCAAATGAGAAAATAAAGAAATATCTTTTTTTTTAATTTATCATTAATGACATTGAAAATATGTAAGAAAACAAAAAAAGAAGAAGAAAAATGATAATTGATGCACCCTTTCTTTACAGGTATATATAAAAAAATTATTTACCTACCTTTGAAAAATATTCAAGGAAAAAATTTTTTTCTTATTGTAGTAGAAAAAAGAAACAAAAATATTCCCTTTGGTATATTGAAGGATATACTCGTATTCATGGCATTTTAATATCCTTTTTTCTTTCTTCTTGTTTTGGTTTATTTTTTTCTTTCATTTTAAATATTCGTCTTTTTCTTTTTTCTTGTACCACAACAACTTTATAAAAATATTTTCGGTCGAAATTCTTAGGCATTCCAAAAAGATAAATTGTTTGACTTTTGTTCTGTTTAGGCATGATATTCAGTGTTTAGTATTACGTTTCCTCTTAATTTTTTTTTGTATTTTTTAAATACTCAAGACATACCTACAATACACACACAAATTACATCCTTTATTAAACATGTGTTCAAATAGTAATATTATATATGTACTCTTCCATTTCCATTGTTGAGGGTGTATGGAATACAGAATAAAGATTTTCAAAATAGAATTTTTTAATATTTGTACGCACAAAATTTCAAGCGATAGGAGTGAAAATTCATTGATTCCAATGGAAAATTCTTCAATATTTTTCTAAAATATAGTACTAATGTGCATAGAATTCTAAAAAAAATTCATTAGTTTTTGTAATTTGCTGCAAAAAGCATTCCGTTCTTGTTGGTATGAAATTCATATTTCAATAATGAAAGAACTCATTGTTGAAATATAATATAGCGTCAAAGTTTTTGAAACCAGAGTTTTTGTTAGCAGCACTGCAAAAGTAGTTCAATTGCGGTGCAGTTTTAATTAATAAGATCTCTCGCAGTCAGAAATGCAAACGTGAATTCAACCTATTGGTGCAGAATTTAAAAATTCTAAATTTTACACGATAGTTGTCTGTTCGTACACTTCGCCATAAATGTGCTCATAATCAGTTTATGTTAAGAGAATATCGGAAAATATTAGATTCTAACAATTCCATACGATCATTACCGGGAAAATTGAAATTTTCATTAAAAGTTATGCAAATTTGTGAAATCTTGAGTAGTTTATTATCGAACTTTATTTTTCACCACAGAAACTTATTCATAATTTTCTTGTTAAAAATAGTTCTGTCATGCAAAATGTTTTTCGCAAAATTTTCTTGAGACGCGAAAATTGTAAGTTCATCTAAATTTAGTTAATTGTAAATTGTTCGTGCGACGAAGCTAAATAGTAAACAACGATCTTAAATTGCAGCCTTTAAAATAAAGAAAGCTAAAGAATGTAAGCAATAATTGAAGCATAATCCAAATTATTATATGTTTCAAAAGAACTGTTTTGAAAGCGCTGTTTTAGAGTGCTTCCAATACATTTCGTGTATACATATTAATGTATGTAGTAAAATATGATAATGATTAATATTGATATAGTTATGATGATTATGACGAAAATGATGTAGGTAGGATCCTTTTTCTTTTTGTTTACATTATTGTTTCTCACTTTACTTTATTCTTTTTCATACATTCTTTCTTTATAATTTTTAATAAGATAGTTGACAACTCAACTAAGAATTCTGGGAATGTGATGAGATGAGGCAAATATAACAAGAAAAAAGTAAAATAATAATAATAAAATACAAAAATGAAAAAAAAAAACAATAAAAAAAAAACGAAAATCATTACGAGAATGAAAGCTGTTTTTATTTTTTTCGAATTTTTCCACATTTTGTTTCTCGCCTTTCTCCCTCTCTCTCTCTCTCTGTATTTAAGTATTGTATGCGGTGTATTATTAGAAACAGGCATATTATGTTCAAGTTTATTATAAGAACATTTAAATTCATTAAACGCTGAGTTATTTGACTTAATAATATCTAAAGAATTTTTTCATTAAGCGAACATTCTCATTTCTCATTTTATTTTCTATTACAAAGTACTTACATATATATACGAGTATGTCGTGGTTTTAAATATAAGAATTTTTTTTTATTATTTTTTTTCTCATATTCCTTTTTGGCTTTCTTCATTTTTATGGTTATTCTTTACATTTTCATTTGTTTTTCATCGTTTGTTTGTTTTTTTTGTTTAGTACTCTGCAAAAATTTTTTGTCTTAATTTTCGTTCTTAATGTAAAGTTAGGCGCCTGCACTAAATGGCATAACAAATATTTTCTTTATTGTTATTGTTTTTATTGCTCTTTCGTTTCATTCCCATCTTATATACAATCGTACAATATTATTTTCACATTTTCAAAATATCATGTCTCATCATTTCTATTTTTTCATTATGAAAATTTTTCAAGTAAATTTTCTCTTCCTACCTCCTATCGTTCCAATTTTCACTAACCGATTAAATTTGTTTTTCGGTTTTCTTACCACACATTTATTCCACCATAGCAATACATTCTTATTACGTATGTATATCTACCGTCATGATATGTTTAACTAGGCAGTTCTGTATTTTCTTATGTCTATGATTATTTTTAACTGTATATGTATGTATGCGATTTATGGGAATGAAGAAGTTAGAAAAATACTTAAAGCAGAGTATAGGCCATCATTGAAATAAAATGAAAATGTCATTATTTTGTGTTTTAAGTCCAAAAACAAAAAAAGAAACAAAAAAGTAAGAAATAAATTTAAAGTTCATGAATAATTGAAATTGCTTCGAATACTGGTTATAATTATAAGGGATATTTAACGATGATGAGGTTACATAAAATTTTATATTTGAATTATTTAAAATATATTATTATTAGTATATGATCTTAGTTTTTAGTATAACTCATTGTAATAAAGATTTAGAAAAATTTTATATTTAGAAAAGAGAATTAAGTAAAATAAAAGAATAGATAAACGAAAATTAATTAAAATAATTTATAATATTTATAAATGTTGCAAAACCTCAATTTTGAAGAATTTATACAGTTGGCATAATGACTTGTTTTCAGACTTAACTATTCAACAAATATTATTTCTAAAAGCAATTGTTTTGTTTATACTTAAGTAGGATATTTGAAAATTCATTTTATTTTATTAACAGGAAACGACCGAACAAGGAATTTCTTCTTGAACATCCTAAAAGTATGCAATCGGAGTAGAATTAAAATTAAATTTTTCTATTTTTCTTTTGGCAAAAACTTAGCGAAATGTTGTTATAGACTTATTTAAATCACAGTACTACTCAATCTTAACAATGGTAGAAAATAAAATATTCATAAAAGATAATTTTCGAATCTAGATCGTATATTCTTACTTCACAGTAAATTGAAATAGATGAAACAGACTTATTCTGTTGATATGAAAGCATGTAATAATGATAGGTTCATCTACTTTTATTATCGTTTTACTTATATTATTTTGTTCTAAAAGTCAGAAAATCGCTACCCGGCATAAAAAGAAAAAGTTTCTTCTTTGAAAACTTTAGAAACTTTAAATCGTATACATAAGCTATAATTTAATTTGTTGCCAACAATTATTACTCTTTTTAATCCAGAAGCGACTTAATATCAATATTAATATGTTAGTGGTCCACGCTTACCTAAAATTCCCTAAAGGGATATTTGTATTGCTTGTTCATAAAGTGGTAAAGCATTCATAAATTCACGTTATGATTTTTTTTTCCCTTTCTTACTAAAAGATTCAATTGAAACTTTGATTGTTTACAATTTATTCTTATTTAATGTGAAGTTAATCAAATATTGAAATTTCAATATTTATTTATTCAGTTATAGTGAATGAATTCATTCAAGTGAATACCTGCATAGCCCCCATGTACTTTTATGTTAAAATTAGAAATCTTTCTATAATAGTAGCACTTTATATTATTTTGTATATATACGAGTATATATAGAGTTATGTAAATAAAACCTTTTATAGTTAAAGTATACTGTTGTTGACATATTACACTTGCAAAGCTGTATATAAAAGTTTACATTAATATAAGAAGTATGTATGTGTGTGTTCACTTATATAAAAGCCAACATTTAACGTGTTATAAGGTAAATTTGTACTTAAATGGAATAACAAAGTTTTTATTTTATTTTCTTTTTTTTTTTTTTGAAAAATAAGAAAATTTCCGAAATGGGTTATTTATTTTGGTAAATATTTATAATGTTCTCATATTAAATCAGGTAAAATCACACATAAAGCATAAAGGTATTTTGCAAAAATTTCCACATGCATATATATATATACAGATCTGTAAAGCTTTACATTACATATAATATAAATATGTAGTTTGCATGCATAAAGTCTAATATTTGGATATAATGTATTATATAAATGAATGTATGTTTATAGGTTAAGCCTACTTGGATTAAAAAGAGAAAGAGAGAAAAAATAAAGTTGGGTCAAACCAATGGTTTGTATTGTAGCACTTTTCCCTTCAACAAGTGAAAATTCTGCTTTTAAATACAATCTATGTATACCTATCACACTATTAAAATTATTTTCATTCATATACAAAACTATTTCTAGTATTGCATATATTTAGGATGACGCATATATGCAGTCTTTGAAATAAAGCAAAAATTAATATAAAAAGGGGTTAACACAATGCTCGATTTTAAGGGTTAATTATGTGAGTTAAGAAAAATAATTATATTTTTTAATTTCATGGAATTTACCGTTAGCTTTTTGCGTTTATAAAAATTTGGAAAAGCTTGCGGTTTCGGAAATATAAGGTGTCAAAAATTCAAATTTTACGAATTTCAAGAGGTGATAACTTGAAAGGGGGTGGAGATGGAAAAAAATTTTTTTCTAACAAAATGAACTATTTGTTAATGTCTAAAAGTCTCTAAAATTTCAAGCTTCTACAGGCTGGGATCTAGAAGAAAAACGACATCATAAATTAGGAAAAAAAGGACTTTAGATAACGGTAAATTTGAACGACCATTTTGTTTTTCTAAAGTTTAATTGTAATATACCGCGCTAGGGAAAGCAAGCCGCTGCCTTTCTGCGTTTGCAAAATTTCAAAAATGCTTATGGTTTCATTGCAACAAATATTTAAAAAGGCCATTTCTAGGGTTTTGGGGGGGTATAACTTCTAAAGGGGGGGAGATAGGTAAAAATTTTGTTCTACGGAAATAAGTTTCTAGTGAAGATCTATGTACGTATTAAATTTCAGCTTTCTATCTTCAAAGGTGTAGAAGTTTTGTAAACAAAAAAAGTGTCCACGGACGGACGGACGGACGGACGGACGGACGGACGGACAGAGTGAAACTAATAAGCACTTTTTTCAAAAAAATTTTTGGAAAAGTGCTAAAAAACGATGATTTAATCAAATAGATGTAATTTGGAAGAGTATATGTGTATGGGTATGTAGGTTATCTATATGAGTTTCAAAAATTATTTATGGGAAAAATAGAATCATATAATAGAATAAATAAGGTAGATTGTAGATATGATAAAGAAATTAAACAAAAATAAAGTTGGATCAAACCAATGGTTTGTATTGTAGCACTTTTCCCTTCAACAAGTGAAAATTCTGCTTTTAAATACAGTCTATGTATACCTATCACACTATTAAAATTATTTTCATTCATATACAAAACTCTTTCTAGGATTGCATATTTTTAGGATGAACGATTTATGCAGTCTTTGAAATAAAGCAAAAATTAATATAAAAAGGGGTTAACATAATGCTCGATTTTAAGGGTTAATTGTGTGAGTTAAGGAAAATAATTATATTTTTTAATGTCATGGAATTTACCGTTAGCTTTTTGCGTTTATAGAAATTTGAAAAAACGTGCGATTTCGGAAATATAAGGTGTCAAAAATTCAAATTTTACAAATTTCAAGGGGCGATAACTTGAGAGGGGGTGGAGATGGAAAAAAATTTTTTTCTAACAAAATGAACTATTTGTTAATGTCTAAAAGTCTCTAAAATTTCAAGCTTCTACAGGCTGGGATCTAGAAGAAAAACGACATCATAAATTAGGAAAAAAAGGACTTTAGATAACGGTAAATTTGAACGACCATTTTGTTTTTCTAAAGTTTAATTGTAATATACCGCGCTAGGGAAAGCAAGCCGCTGCCTTTCTGCGTTTGCAAAATTTCAAAAATGCTTATGGTTTCATTGCAACAAATAGTTAAAAAAGGCCATTTTTAAGGTTTTGGGGGGGTATAACTTCTAGAGGGGGGGAGATAGGTAAAAATTTTGTTCTACGGAAGTAAGTTTCTAGTAAAGATCTATGTACATATAAAATTTCAGCTTTCTATCTTCAAGGGTGTAGAAGTTTTGTAAACAAAAAAAGTGTCCACGGACGGACGGACGGGCGGACGGACGGACGGACGGACAGAGTGAAACTAATAAGCACTTTTTTCAAAAATTTTTTTGGAAAAGTGCTAAAAAAAAAGGATTCTAAAAGATTCAAAGTATGCCATTATACTATTTTGTACAAACATTCATTTTTGAAAATATTTGCATATTACACATATTTTTTTATACCCAAAACTACATAATCTGACCTACGCTAGTATACATATACTATACAAACATTTTGAATTTGATTAATTTCGAACCCATACTAAATGTAAAAGAGTTTTAAGAATGGTAGAAATTTTAAAATAATATTTTAACTTTTTAAACTTTTAAGCTTTTAATATAAAAAATAATTCAGTATAATTATACATGAGAGTTATAAAATATTGTTTCTTAAAATATATTTTATGTAACATTAAACAGTCAACTGAACATTTAGCATAAAATAACCACAGTGATGAAATAAAGGAAATTTAAAATAAAATTTCTTGAAACTGTACCTCTTTGTTCATTTAGTGTTAATTTCATTTAATGAAAACTTGCCGTTCTACAGAACAAAACTGCTGTAATTTACACAGCAATTTCTTTAAAAATTATTTGAAAAGAATTGTAATTAATAAAAATGCCATTCAAATGGTAGCTCCAGAGTTAGCAATTTTAATGTCTTACTTTTGTTACTCTCATTTAGACCTTTAGTTAAAATAGGGCTAACTAGTTTAATAATTAATTATCGATGCCCTTGGAATCTAAAAATGAAAGAATTGTTTAGCGATTTAACCTAATATTTTGTTTAAGTGCACAGAATATCGTTTTTTGTTTTTTTTAACGCTGCACGTTTACCACATGGTGCAAATGTGCAATTTTCTAGAGTAATATCAATTTTAAGCACATATTTTGAAAATGTTTAAATAAGCACAACGAGTCCTGTAAACTTTAAAAATTTCAAACACTTTGTTTTCATATTTTAAGCCTAAAGCATCAAAATTTATTTAATAATGTATAAAATAAAAAAATTTTCGATCTGTTAAGAGAAAACTATTTTATTTTTTAAATTGACAAAAGTTTTTCGATAAATTTTTTCCAATTACTTAGAAAGCAAACTACACATGGGTTAAATTTTTGAATTAATGAGATCGACTATATTCAGGAATAATATGATGTGCTAATGGTAAACAACAACTGTAAACTAACATCAAAAATTTATTTTATCGAATATTAAAAAAAAATTTTTGGAATTATTTTTGTTTTATAATACGGGGTCAGTATTTAAAAAAATCTTTAACTTTTAACATTCCGCACACACATAGATTTACACTTCATCCCTGGTTTAATAAAAACCTAAATGTATACTTCATTTTATACACAAATCTAACATCTATATTATATATATGACGTATTTGAAAACAATCCTTACACTTTACATATTGTAATATGTCATGAGAGTGTGTGGGTGTTCATGTATTCCCAAATATTTACTTAAAAATTTAATTTAAAAGCATTATTTGTTAAACTATCAGAAAATTTATCAAAAAGTTTCTCTATACGTTATACATATAAAATATTTTTCGTAAAATGAATACACTGAATTTAATCTTGACACTTTACATTATTTTTAAGTTTTTAAACAAACTTGATATTCCTTAACATTAGACACTTAAAAGATTATAGAACTTTTTTTTTTAACAAAAATTATATTGAAAATTTTATAAAATTTAAAATGTAATCAAGCACATTATGTCTTATATAATAACATATTTTATGTTATGTTTTTATGGTAGTAACATGCATCATTTGGAAAAAATATTGTAATTTCGAATATCTAGTCGGATGAAAAACATCTCAACTTTATAATAATTGCATAAGTAATTTTGATTGTCTAGAATAAATTACAGAAGTAAAAGAAATTAACAATACAAGTTTTGTATATTAATCTTGAAAAATAAATAAAGTTTTTGAATTTTCTTGTCTATAGTTGGAGTTAGTTTTAGTTTGTATGTTAAGTTACATTGTTTGTTTATGGGCCCAGACTTATTGTATATCACAAATAGTTAAATTAGTTTTTGTAAAAATATTTTTAAATTTAATTTTATAAATTGTTGCAACATTGTAATGTTTTGATCCTTTATTATTAAAAATGTATATATAGGTGGTTAGATCCATAATTGGTATAATAGCACATTTCTTGAGTATATTATGTTAAGGTCTAAATAATGAAAACCATGTGTTATTGAAATGTTTCTCTCAATATCATATAATGTTGCGTATGTTAAGGAGAATTCTACATGTGGTAAATTTAAAACAAATCGTACAAATAGCCTTTAATTTAAGCACAGTAGCTTGTAATAAAATTTAAATTTTCACGACTTTGAGGAATTGCTTAAAACAATGGAGCCTAATCGTATAAATTGCCTTCTTTTTTTCTGATGATTTTATAAAGATTTTTTTATCAAAAATTTTAAAGGCAAATGCTTTAACAATGAAAGACATACATTTAATATTGGACAAACAGAGTAAAATATCAAAATTCTTTAGATACTTGACCAAAACTCATGAGATTTCCTGTCTTCATTGTTAGGGCGTATATATCAGTTGTTTATATTCTTCGAGTAAGAAGAAACATATTATACTTGTATAATGTAACGCAATTCACAAGTGGAAAGATTTTTTTCTTATTTCGTGACAGTTTTTTTTCCTGAAAACCCATTCCCTTTGTTTTTGCGGATGACAAATTTTATTGAAAACAAGGTAGCTTCGTTTGTTTTAATTTTAACCAGATTTTGTCTAATTTGGCCGCATAAATTCCGAAATTTTATATTGTTTTGAGAAGATTAATGCATAAATGGTACTTAATCTAAAAGTAGTATGACCAATGCACATCTTACATTACAGCACTTATCCCATAGATATTTCAAATATTGTACGAAAAATTCATGTTACGAATTTAAAATTCAATGTGAAGGAAAGTAAAAGAAAATTTTTTTTTTAAATTTCTTGCATAAAATTTTCTTAAATCATAAACTTTTGAAAAGCATTCAAAGGACAAAGATATTATCGCAACCTTTTTCTATTGTTGTAAGCATAATGATTGAAAGTGGAAAAAAAAAAAAACAAAAAAAAACGAAAATGAAAAATTTAAAGTTGGGTTACTAAAGTTACTCAAGTTTTTATAATTTCCCCCCTATAACCTACATTTCATCTTTCTTTTAACAATTCATCCTTTTATTAAAGAAAATAATCCTTTTTCTTTCTTCGCACCTCTTTTATACACAAAATCGAAGTGAGAAACATGACATTTCTTTTTGATACAAAATAACATACAATTTTCTTGAAATGACCTTCAAAATTTTTCCAATCCAAAGAGAAATTCAGGGTCAAACACAATGTATAACTTTATTATGTTGTGGTATAATTAACACCTCGTATATATGTATAAAATTTTGTTAGAAACTTATCTACTTATTGCAAAAGTAAAAAGGATTGATTTGAACAACTTTGAATTAATAGTATGGAAAGTTGTCTGTTGTAGTTTTGACGGGTTTATTAAACTAACACTTAAAAATACAGTGATACGGTTTAGAACATTCCTGTTTATCTTGTTTTTGTTCCAAAAATGAGTTTTCATTTAAAAAGTATGCTATTTAACCATTACTAATTTTTTGAAATTTGTTCATTTAAGTTGATTTATGCTAATTTCAATTTATTTATAAGACGCATAAATAATTCCATATATGAGATTATAGTAAGAGTAATAAACGAAATTGTCAAATTAGAGACGTTGCGTCACTCTTTTCCTTTCCTGTGTTTATTTTCTTTGCTCTGATTGTAATTTGTGGTGATTAATTTTATAATATGACGTGACTGACCAGATTTTTCCATTCTGTATGTCAAAAATTAGAATTTTACATAGAATTTAAAATTGAAAGCATTTCCGGCTCACTATAAGTGCGCAACTGTAAGGAAGTGTTCGTTGGCTGACTGTAGCTATAGAATCTATTCTATAATTCAAAATTTTTCGTAATGTAGTCCATATAGCATACAGCATAAGCAAAATTGTACCAATTTATGCAACGTTTTTGTGTTAATATGCGTTTTACCTCCGACTTATACTGAAACTATAATTAAAGTAGCATGAGCAAAGAAATTTAAAAAATATTAAAAAATATCGACAATAACAAACAATCAAACATCTTATTTATGCTTGGCATGCCTATAAAAGCATGCTTCACTTTATTATTTGTTCTTTTTACTAAAACAAAAAGTTAAAATTTTAATGGGGTCCAAGGTAAGCTATATGTATAAAGGTAAAAAGGAGAATTAATACATACATGAAAATCATAAAGCTCTTTTACCAAAAACACTACTGTGCAACTCATATCAAATAAAACAATAGCATAAAAAGTATAATGTGTAAGTACTAAATTGAGTGCAAAAAATTTTGTTGATAAAAAACTTATATTTGCATTAAGATTTATGTTTGTATTTTATTGAAAACTTATCATCAATGCCATTAATATTGTATACACAAACAATAAGTATTGTATTACATATTTTATTGCGTGCATTCTTGATAAAGCATTACAAATAAATTTATATACAATTCATTTGAATTGTACTGCAATTCAAATGCAAACGTTTACAAGAATAAAGAAATTTGCACCTAAAAGTATGCAATTTTTTTAGTAATTTATTTTAATTATGCTACACCAATCCAAACATAAATCTTACAAGTAATCGTATTACACAAACTTAGAAAAGAAAATTTAATATTAATACCAATACATGTATGACTAAAATGGCAATTGTTTTGACTCTCACCGTAAAACGATCACACAAAAGTATGCAATTTATTGAACCAAACACATATTGCTTTAATAATTTCACCTGTACAAATATGAGTTCTATAAACAAATTGATAAATTTATATGGAAAACTTATTTTTCTAAAATTCTATCAAAAATTTCTGAAAATATTTTTCATTTTAACAAGTTTTTAAAGAGGCATGTACCAAATGAAAAAAAAACTCTTGAAATTTAGAATTTCCATTCTTATTCTAAAAACAATATTTTTCATTTTTCACAATTTGGAAATTTTCATTCAAACACATAGAAAACATAATATTTCATTTGCTTTTTGTGAAAATTTAATGTTACAGAAAATCAATATATAAACACATTACCATTAAATCCTTAACAATGAACCATTATTAAAAAAAAAAAAAACGACAAAATGTTATAAACAAATGGAAGTAGCTACTATGGGAAAGGATAAAAATTAATGTTGTATGTATGGGGGAATGTTTCCAGGTAATTCATATAGGTACCTTTGAAAGTGAAAATGAATGTGAAGGAAAATCATTGTATATGGAAATAGAATTTATTTTGTTTCTTACTCATCCTTTTTTCTCTCGTATAGGGAATAATACTTAAGTTGGGATTTTTGAAATTTTAAATTTTTTTTTTAATATATGGTATTAGCTTTTGAATAAATTATTGGTCTTTTGGTTTATTGTTAAGAGTGTCTCAGGTATATATCTGTTTGGAAAAGATCATTTATTATGAGAAAATAATTATATAAGAACTCATTCTGAATCTTATAAAATTTATATGAATTTCCTTACATGTACAGGATGAATTTTTTCGATCAAATATAAAAGCAATATTTAGCTAAAGGCATTCAAATTTTTTTAAAAAATATTCAAATTTAAGAGGTGGCAATTTTTTTCAAATTCCATTCTTTTCCTTTATTATAGTCAATTCCTAACTAATCATATTTTTTTAATTATTTTGTTAAGTTGCTTAAATGAATTGCTTTGCAATCCAATAATATTAAATAACCAGTTTGGTGGCGTAATACACGGGGTATTGGAAGTATGCAACAGTATGTAGTTGTCGGCAAATGAAACTAAAATGAACCGCTTTTTTTGATAATTAATCTGTCTTTGCGAGATTATATTTATGTTTGTCACCGAACTAAGCCTTGCACTGACTTACAAACAGTAATTTATATCATGCACCTGCAACAGTATATACAGTAATGAACACATTTTCTCAAAATGGCGCCTGCAATTATGGCATAATAATGTTAATTTGAATATAATTATTATTTAATTAAATTATAATGATATTGGGTCTACACATATACGAAAATTTAAAATTAATAATTAGAATTTCTAAAATTATTTTACATAGCATTCTTTTAAACTCAATTACAGCACTAACTAAAATTATTCTTTTACTTTATAAAAAAATATATAATTTTAATAAATTTCATTCTCTTCCCTCATTCAAAGATTTAAAATAACCTGTGCCACAATTATACACCCCATTTTGAAAAATACATCGACCTAAAATAATTTTTAGTGTATGCTTATATAATATTTGTAAATAGATAATGTATGTTATACAATAACATACATATGTCAGGATATAAAGAAAATTAATTTTATTTTTCAAAGAATTTTAAATTAATGTGGAAAAATTTAATTTATCAGAACGTACACACAAGTCTAAAGGAGCAGAAGTAGAAAAGAAAAGAGAAAAATTAGGAAAATTTTTCTTTAGGCACAAATTTAATTTGATGAATTTTCCTTAAAAATTAAGAAAATTGCTTACAACAAATTTTGTTTTCTTCTGTTATATAAATATAAAGGGGTTCTTCTTCTAATCCTAATATGTATAAGAGATAAAAGAAAAATTACATTGTTTAGAAGCCATTGAACATGAGTAGAACTAGAAAGGAGGTAATTATGCAAATATGAACTTTTAAATTAGAATTAAAAGGAAATTTTTCTCATACCAAAATTTGTACATGAATGAAAAGGACACAATCTTATTATTATTAATTTAATTGTCTTGTTTACAAATTTGTGTAATTTAAAAATTTAGAATTATCGTATTAAGAAATCCTTTGAACTAAAAAAATCTAAAAATTTTAATAATTTATTTTTTCTTGTTTCTTTACAGAATTATCGGAAACTAAATTACATGAAATTTTACTTAATCATGAAGATGTTAAACTTAGTTGGATGATTGATTGGTACAATCAAGAAGTTTTATTTCATATACAAAATGCATTTAATCAACAATATAAATGGTTTTACTTAGGATTTTCGAAACGTGGTGATGTTTCAGAATCGGATATCTGTTTCTTCGAGAATCATAATGGATTTTTTAATGTTGTAACAGATGCATATACAAGTAAAGATGGTAAATTTGTACATAAAGATTATCAACAAGATTGTGAATTATTTAAAATGGATGATAATTCACTGGCATTTAAAAAGAAATTCGATACATGTGATCCATTGGATTTACGAATGCATGTAAGTTACTATTATATAAATTTGGGTTTTTATACTTAAATTTCTGAAATATAATTAAAAAATGAAAGAAGTTAATAATTTTCTTTAAGTATATTGCAAAAAGTTCACTTTTCCAATATTTTTTCATTCATTTATGAAATAAAAACTTGAAATTTCATAACTCAATGGATTTTAGTTTACACACTTACATAGTTTTAATTGATCCCCTTCGCCTTAAAGTTGCTGCTACTTTTTGAGTTCTAAAAATACCCCTGTTTGACCGCCTATTCTGCCGCAATTTAACAGAATTTTAAAACCTCCAAATAAAGAAAATTTTTATTTACGTCTTCTATCTTAACTCAATGTACGAAAAACATGTCAGACTGTAGAAATCATTTAATACTTCAATTTATTGAAAGAAAATATTTTTGTAGCTTCTGTTCCTTTTGGGCTATCGTTTATCAAGTTAAACTAAATTTTAACAAATTTCGGTCCAAATATTATTTTAAAATTATCCGAATCAGAATTTTGCTTAGAGCTTCTTATTACCGTTGAAGTAAGAAAATAGGCGGAAATATTGAAATATTGAGATTTCAAACGAACATCGTTTTACTCAAATAAAAATTTTAAATAGAAAATTTTGAAAATTTTATTCAAAAATTGATCAGTTGGGAGAAATTAAAGAAAAAAATTTAAAATAATTTATTGTGTTGCATTGCTTTGGAAATATTCAGAATTAGATTTAGTCCGAATTACTAGAGTTCAAATTTTCGCAAATTGATTTATTACAAATTTTATTCAATCAGTTTTTACCTCAGTTACAAAATTTCAATAGAAGAGAGCTTTTAAAAATGCAGAATTGACTTTGAGTAAATGCTGAATTTTCGGTGCTTCTTCCAATAGCTTGTTTTACTAAGAAATAAAGCTTAAGTTTAAAATATCTGGATAAAACTATCAAGCACAAATAACTAAAAATTAATTTCTTTTAGTTTGAAATTTTTCAAATGTATTTTTTTTTGAATTTTTAGGGTAATCAGATCAACTAAATAAACAGTATTCATTCGTTTAACTTAACCTGTATATAAATTTTAATTAACCTTTTTTAAAAAGGGAATTTCAAAAAAACAACAGAACACTTTAATGCAGTTTTGCCATCACAACTGTGATTATTTCCCTTATGTAAATTGACTGAACTTATACAGGTTTAATTCTGGGTCATCATAGTAGAAGTGTTTTAAATATTTTAAACAACAATTTCATGATCTACTTCGTACTTTAATTAAAGTCCTAGTTTAAAAGTTCATTATTTTCGGCGTTTTATTTCTGATAAAGAAAATATTTTACGAAAAGCACAGAGAAATCTTAAAAAAACAAAAGGAAAATATATAATTCAAATTTTTCAAAACCTTAAATTTCCAGTCTATAGTGGCATTCCATAATAAAGACGACAAATTCATGACGTTAAAATTTTCTCTGAAAAAATAAAGAATTTTCATTAAAGAAAACTTTTTTTTTTTACTTAATTTGACCGCATTTTAAAGCTTGAAAATTTTAATTATTTAAAATTTTTGTGCACATTTTTTTTTTGTGTATTCTGCACCTTGAGTTTTCCGCAATTCATTTAATTTTTTTTACTATTTAATGTTCATTTCTTCAACTTCACTAACATTGCATGAAAATATTTTTTTTTCTTTTATTTCTTTTTTATAGGAAGGAACAATGTACATCCTTTGGGGAAGAGGTAAAACTCAATTAGAATTGCAAGATAATAAATTTCAATTTCCAAAAGCATCAACGAAAGATAGTGGTATGCATATGTTACAATTATTAAGAGCGGATAAAATTATCATACCTGAAAAGTAAGTCCTTAATCAAAAAAATAAAACAAGAAAAGAAAAATATTCATTAAAAATAATTTTTTGTTTGTATTAATTCGAAAAAAAAGATGAAATTCAACATAATTTCAATTCTCAAACTCAATTCATTTAAATTTTTTGTAGGGATATAAAAACAACAGAGGTGACATTATCAAATGTCCTTGTACCAAGTAAAGAGACAACATATTGGTGTCATATACAGAAATTAGATGATTTTATAAAAGAGAAACATCATATAGTACAATTTGAACCAGTTATTAAAAATTCGGATTTAGTACATCATTTAGAGGTATTTCATTGTGATACAGATGCAGATATTTCTATACCATTATATGAAGGTGATTGTGATAATTTGCCAGCTGAAGCAAAAGTTTGTTCAAAAGTTATATCATTATGGGCAATGGGTGCAAGTACATTTACATATCCGGAAGAGACTGGATTACCAATAGGTGGTAAAGATTATAATCCATATGTTAGATTGGAAGTACATTTTAATAATCCGGATTTAGTGTCAGGTGAGTTAGTGAGAATTACAATATTTTCATTAGAAAATATTTATGTTTTACGCAAAGCTATTGTTTATTTAATCTTAAATTAATTTTTAGAAAATGGCTATAAGATTCATTTTATTTGACTGCTCGTGGTCTGTTGTGTTACTTGCAAAATTTTAAAATAATTTTAAATGTCGCAAGCAATTAAATCTTACTTAGAAATTGATTTATTTAGAAAAAAATTTTCTCCTATCCTTTTTCCCAATGAAGTTATTTTTCGCGAGGAATTCTCAAAACTATTTATTTCTGATTACAGATTGAGATAAAATCGTAAAAAATGTTTGAATTTTGTGATTTTTTTTTTAATTTGGAAAAGATTTGTGATTTAATTCTCATAACGTAAAGAACCATATAAGAAAATCAGAATGATTTACTTGCTATTTTTATTTATCGCTCTGAAATTTTTAAAAATTTCTTGTTTCAGAGTTTTGTAATTCAGCTGATTTTTATTTCGGTCATAATTCTTTTAGGAAATTGTTAAATTTTGTTGTAAATACTGAGCTACATCAGATAATTCTCAGATCAGATAATTCTGATAGAATTCAGAGCCTGGTATGTAATCAGTTATCATACTTTATCGTAGAGTTAATCTTGGATTTTCTCATATTTTTATCCTGCGTTTCATACTCGATTCTAACTTTCATTTATTTATATACAATGGACACCTAACAGTATTCCTTATAACATTTCAACATTGCATATTCTACTAAAATAATTAATGTGGCATGAAAATTATATTTCATTTCCTTATTCTTATAAATTAATTGTTCTGAAAATAATTAAGGATACAAGGATTTTGTTTTTAATTATTTATATATGTATGGATATTTTTGAATTCAATTAAACGCAGAATGGGTATAGAATTTTTTTAGACTTTTAATGAAATTGTATAGTCCATTATTATTCAAAATATTCAACTAAAAGTATGTTAAAAAATGAGGTTTTTTTTATTTAGTTTCTATTCCCGTACTAAATTCAAAAAAATGTATTATTCACATTCTAATTCAGTTTTTTAGTTATAATAATTTATTACATATAATAAAATAAAGAAGTTAGTAGACATTAAAGGCAGGGCAAATTTGAATAGTTTTAAAATTGAATGCATATTGTTGGTTTTATCAGCTACAAGTTATTCAAAATAAATTGTGACGGTTTTGATAAAAATACGTATAATTATGACTTGTGTAATGAAAAATAAAAAATAATAGTAAAAATAGTACTTTTTGATTTTATACTGCTTAAAGTCTTGCATAAATTATTTCGACGGTATCTGAATTAATTCTTACTGGTTCAAATAACTTTAATTGTTATAGCCAATACATGTGATGGATTTAATGTTCTAGTTTATTTTCTTTAATTTAAAAAAATCCAATGGTTCTTGAACTACAATGCCCAAAATTTAAGAAGTAATTAAATCTAATTAACAAATTTTTAAAGAAGTTGTAATCTGAATGAGGTGACTGTTGTTTATAGACACAAACTATTGAGAAAATCAATATAAAATTATGGTTTGCCTTTCTTTTTATTTTATAAATTTTACTAATTCAAATATGGAATTTTATGATATATTAGAATTAGTATATCGAGAATTAAAGGCAGGAGTGAGTAAAAGTGCCATGTACAATTTTTTCAAAATGGACGTATTAGGGATTTGTCTTTCAAATTTAAAAACTAGTTTTAAAAAAAAAAACTCTCACATATTTAAAATAAAGTTTGTCTCCAAAAATGAAAATCATTTGTTCTTAACACCATTTTGGAAAATTTAATTTCTATTTGTAATACTTTGTTATCAGTGAAAGTGCCAAATAAATCCACTTTTCAATAAAAAAATTTAAAATATGTTTGAATTAAAATGCTATGTATACGCCAATTTAGATCCTTTCTAGTGAATGTGGATCCTGTATACATATTTTTACTTATATCTTTCAAAATACAGATTTTCACCAATTGAGTTTTTGCATGTTGAAAATATTATGTAATTTGTAATATCTGGATAGAATATAACTTCATAGATGGCACAGTGAAAAATTTTATACACAAATGCATTTTCAAAATTTGAAAACTAATTTACTCGAAAATTTCGAAAATTTGTATTTGAAACCTTCATTCATTCTAAAATACTATCGTAAATCTTATATTTTAAAAAGTTGCTTGCTTATAAAATAAATTTTCAAGAAATTAACACAAATCTAACAAATTCTTTAATAATCGATTGCATTTTGTATGTAGAAGAAATATTCCTTAAATAAATCACAATTGCTTTCTCTTCATTCACACATAATTGATCCTTGTTTATGATAGCATTTTTTTTTCTGAATATCTTGAAAATATGCTCACAATATCATGTTATTTTTTTTATTCTTATAAATAAAATTTATTTTTAAGAAGGGTTATAATTCTTATTCAATTTTGAATAACACACTGATTCAACAGATTTCATCAAAACAATCAAAAGAAAGAAAAAAATAAAAACAGAGAAATCTGAATTGATATTCAAATTATTATCCTTTTTTTTTCTCACATTTGTTTTTTTTTCAACTTTAATCAATAATCAATCATAATAAAGATAAATATATAGAGAGCCCTTTATCATTAAGCTATCATAATAATTTTCTTATATATAAAAAAAAAAAAGAAAAATAAAAAGGGAAATTTTCTCTAGAATATCCAATCAGCTTTTATCTTAGTTTTTGTTAACTTTAATATCCTTATATATCTTCATACTGTAGTTAGACTTCATTCATATTTTTTTTTTGCTCCTTATTTATTTTTCTTTTTTTGATTTTAGGACGAATTGATAGCTCTGGTATGAGAATTAAAATGATTTCAAAATTACGTAAATATGATGCTGCTGTCATGGAATTAGGATTAGAATATACTGATAAAATGGCAATACCGTATGGTCAAGTTGGTTTCCCATTAAGTGGATATTGTATTGCTGAATGTACGCAAGTTGTAAGTAATTTTTAATATACTTGGCTTTCTTATTTTATTTTATGTTATTTATTTTAGAGTTTACCCCTTTTTTTTCCTAATTTTATCCTTTTATTTAAGGATCATTTTATTTATTCCTTACAAAAAAAAATAAATAATGAAAACCAAGAATCTTTAAGGAAAACCCTTAAAGAAAACAAACAACAAAAAAAAATGAAATTTAAGAAAGGTTTCCTTGGTTTTTTTTTTGGTTCCTTAACTTATTTTCTGTTCGAAATTATCCTTCCTCTATCAAAAAGTTATCCAAAACATATTTTGTTTCATAATTTATATACATACATACATTATTATCAATTCATATATAATATTATGTGTGTACATATGTGTATACTATGTATATTGCATTATTATGTAGAAAATTTATAAAGTAAATATTTATAAAATAATTTTTAAATAAATATTTATATGTTTGTCACAATATATGTAATAATGTTAATGATTATAATAAAATGATGATGATAATGATGATCGAATATAATGATTATGATGAAATTATATATTTTATATATAATATATTTTTAGGCTTTACCAAAATCTGGTATAACAATATTTGGTTCACAATTACATACACATTTAAGAGGTGTACGAATATTAACTAGACATTTTCGTAAAACTGAAGAATTACGTGAAGTTAATAGAGATGATTATTATTCACATCATTTCCAAGAGATTCGTAATTTACGTTATAAGCCAAGAGTCCTGCCAGTAAGTATATTTTTAATATTATGTTTATTATACATAAAATATAAATATAATATAAAAGAAATTTTTCATATAAGTTAATTTTTAGTTTTTTCTCATTTATTTATTTTTGTATTTTTTGTTTATTTTACTTTGGTCGTGGTAATATTTTAATAACGTATATACGAAGAAAATACAGCAAAACCCGATTAAACGAAACTCAATTTTACTATTTATTTTGGTTCTTGTAATAATTAATTAATGTTAAAAAGCATTCCTTTCAAATATGCTTCTAGAGGAGATGCATTTATTTCTTAACAAGGATTTTGTGATAAAGCATTAAAAAGTTCATAAACTACTCTATTACTAACATAACACACTTAAAACTATTTTCAAAAAGTAAGAAATTATACAACCTTTTCAGTTCGCAGTTTTTGTGTGTACGGCCTTTTATTGGCTTAATTCCAATGGTTTTGTGCTTGTAAATTTGAAAACAGATTCATCTGAAAAGAAAATGTCAAACCTTAAAAGTTTTCTAAATTGACACTACTTGCATAACTCAATTTAAATTTTTTTCTAAATCGGCTTATGTCTCAATTCAATATGTCCCATATAATATTCTTATGTCGGCCATATTCTATTTAAATTTATTTAATTTACCGTAATTATCATGCCTTTAAACTGGTTTTCATTTTAACTGTGGTTAATTTTACAGTATGTACCTATTTGCAATACATTCCGATCTAAAAGACTAATTACTTTAAATGGGAGTTAATTTTATGTATGTTTCTTATAAACGAGTTATACTGTACATGTAAAACATATAAAAATTACCTTGCACATATTGCATAACCATTTATATATAAATATATAATATTCAGGTACAAATTAATAATTATACTTATAAACAAACTTTTAGAAACCACCATCAGGAGGTCTACGTATAGTAATATAAGAGAATTTTAGTGAAATTATTATAATGGTTTGTCGATACTTTATATAATGATGTGTATATTTATGGTAGTTTTATGCTACAAAATATCTTTATGTATACTTAAAGTCCAGGATTCTTATATAAATATTTAATAATATTGTATCTTTTAGTTATGAAAATTATTCATATTATACCCTAATTTTGTATCATACATAATAATAAAGGAAACATAACAGTTTATTAAAAAGAATATATGAAAGTTATGCAAAAAAAAAAGTTCAAATATTCTTTCTCTAATGTCTAAAACAGATTGTTTTGGAAAATTATTTGAAATTTTTTAACTCGATCGTCTGTAAAATAGAAAACTAAATTTTAATCTCAAATAAATCTTTGTAAGAAGCTTATTGCTCTAGAGAAAAATTTTATTTACCTCCCAGAGTTTAGATTATTATATTGAAATTATAAATTGTTATAATTCTGAAATATTAGCAGTTTCTAGATCTCGATATTCACAAATAATTTGATTCGTTCGAAGAAATTTTTTTTTGCATCTTCAAAAGCGATAACTTACCTCCCATAAATTAAGGTAAATTTTCAATAGCTTATATTTTCAAAAACGTCAAATTTTTCAAATTTCTATAAAAGGGAAGATTCTTTCAATGACGAAACATATTAATTTATTTTAATTCACCTAATTAACTTTTGAATTCTGTCAAATTTACACATTAACTTATTAATTAAATCTTAAATTTTAATTTTTGTACGTTCCACGAAAAGTATGCAATATTTTTTGTTTCATATGGTACAACATTGTTCATAGATTCTTATGCTCATAAACGAAATATTTTAATTCAATTCGTTAATTATTATGAGCTACCCTGTACCTGTAATCATAATTTAATTAAATCTCTAATGATTTTTATTATTGGTTTCATATTGCAATTATTTTCGAATTTTGTAGTTTTATTTGTGCTTTTCTATGGACTCATAATAAATTAAAAACAAACTAGCTATGGTATACAAAATAAAAATTAAATCATTTATAACAGATAACATACACATATATATATATGAAGGAAATGTTTTTAATTCTGATTACTTTTAGGATTTCATATTTTTTTATTTTTCCTCTTAGTCCTTTATTTTTTTTATTTGTTTATTATTATTTTGTAAAATAAAATGAAATAAACATAAAATAAAATTTATTTTACTTTAGGGAGATGCTTTAGTTACAACATGTTATTATAATACAGAAGGATATCAGAATACAACATTGGGTGGTTTTTCAATTAGTGATGAAATGTGTGTAAATTACATTCATTATTATCCGGCTACAAATTTGGAAGTTTGTAAAAGTTCAGTCTCAGAAGAAACATTAGCAAATTATTTTATTTATATGAGAAAGTAGGTATAAACTATATGCTAATGTACATACAAACATAGTATATATTTATTTGTATTTAATTTATGTATATATATTTCACGTATAAGCCTGGTTAAATAAGAGATTATTAGTCTACTCTATAAAACTTGAATAAAACAAAATTCATTTTTAATTCTTGATTTCTATTATTATGATTTTTGGGTTAACTTGTTCGGTCATGTATAGGTAAAACAAATTCTGTCACCTATAGGTTTACCATTTTAGTGAATATGTATTATATATTGTACATCGTAATTTTCATATTAAATTTATAACACAATCTATTCCTTTACCACCTAAATGAATACTTCTGAACAAATCAAAATATTTAATAATTTCCAAAGCAGAACCGCTGAAAGGTGTTTCTTAAATTAAAAATATGATATACTCGTAATCAGCTTGATAATCGAAAATTTAAATTTAGTTACTTTCTAGTGAACTACTTGTATTTGTGTACGTGAATAGCTAATAAATTGATGATAAAAGTGCATTTAACGAAAAATAACAACTTAGTGCTTATTAGTACTTATAATTTTTTTGAAATTAAATATTAGCTTTTGGGTGCTCCTGCTTAGCTGCATAAGTTCTTAGTAGTTCTTAGCTCCAGAAGTTGAATAATAATGAAAAAATTCATAATCTTCAACGGATATTCTATGAATTGTAATTCAATTTTAAAGTACAATTACAATTATTTCTGTGCAAAATAATGAAATCTGTGACAATTTGGGCACATTAACGCATATTATCACTAACCACAGCAATATCATGTGATTTATAGCTAATTAAGCAATCAGAATTTTTAAATTTTGATCATTATACTTTATTTATTAATCCATGTTCAAATGCCACAGAAAATAAATTCACGACAGCTTCATATTTCTTATATGAGGCAAATTCTTGCTTTTGGTAATTTTAGAATTTTGAGTGTCAGACCGAAAGTACCCAAATAATTTCGTTACTAAATTATGCTATTTCTCTATAATATGTAATATTTGTGTTAGCAGGCTCAACTCCTTTAATTTATTAATATAAAATATACTTCTTTATTTAATTTACATTATAACATATTTACAAACAATCCACACGTGTGCAATTTTAATTTATATAATTTTTTTTCCTCTTTTTATAAATAATTTTAAAAAAAAACATTATAGAAAAGAACATCAACATAAAATAAAATTAGGTGGTGGTAGAGCACATAATTATCGTAGTATTAAATGGACGGAGCCTCGTATTGATCAATTATATACGATGTATATACAAGAGCCGCTTAGTATGCAATGTAATCGATCAGATGGTTATCGTTTTGATGGTTATAATTGGGAAGGTTCACCAATAACTCCAGTTAAAATTCAAGTACCATTACATAGATTATCATGCCAAAATTATAATCCATTTTGGTTAAAACCATTAGAAGAAGGAAAATGTGACCTATTAGGAGAATGTATTTATTAATAAAACAAATTATAATAATTATACTCATACATACATACATATAATATTATATACTATTATATAATAATAGTATAATTTGTATACATAATTCAAATATACATATAATATACATTCATACAAATATACAAACATATATACATACATAATTTATATATTATAATAATAATGTAGTTAAAATTATATAAAAAAAAAATTTGAATTTATACCCGAAAAAACTGGAAAATATTAAAAAAAAAAAATCTGTTGAGTATTATTCTGTTAAATAATTAAAATAAGTAACGTAAATATAATAATAAAGTATTTAATTATATATATATATATACAAATATTTATATAAAATAAGTAAAAATTAAACCATCAAATCCATTAACTCTATGTAATGGTTATTAAGAGTATGTATGTATATTCACATATACATACATAAAAAAAATGATTTAAAATTAAAGCCGTCACTCATTTTTATTAATTTATTTAATTTAGTTTTTAAATAGTTTATTCGTACTTATAAAGTTTGTTATACGTGACATCCAAATTGCCATTGCGATACAAATAATTTAATTATTTACTCATCATAATTCCGATAGGTAGCATTTAAATGCCATTACTATTATTTATGAAATTTTGTTTTAACCCTCTATTGTAATGTTGTGGTTAGAGTGCTTTTGGACCGTCAACATGGTCATTCAATATAAATTCAAAAACATTTTAATACCGAAATTAAAAATTCAAATTCAAGAAAGGTTAAACTGAAAATCTATTTGATTTTTTAAATTTCTTGATATCTATAACTTTTCAATTAAGTTCTATTAAATTTTTAGAATTTTTTCAATTATATCTTTGAGCTTTAAGATTTTAGATCAAACTTGACAAATTTTCATTTGAAAAAATATCAATCATTTTGTAATAATCAAACTTGTCACAATAAAACTGTTATATGATCAAAATGACATCACAGAATCGTCGGATAATTGAAGTTTTCTAAAATTAATGTTTTGATGTTTAAATTATATGAGAAATATTTTGTCAGTTGGGAAATGAAACAGTGCATACAGTGAACAACATATACCTATAATACACTGTTTTATTTCTTAGCCGTACAATTCAGAAAATTCTAAATTGGTTTCGTACGCGTAACTGACAAAAAGCTATAAAAGTTCATAAAGTTCAATAATTTGCAATATTTTAATTTTTCATTTTGAACATAAAACCCTTGGTGGGTCAAAGTACAGTAGAAATCTGCTCGAGTGAACATAATAAAAACACAGGCTGTTCGTTCTATTGAACCTGTTCACTGTATTAAATGTCAAATAAATTAAACTAAAAAGTAGTTTTTAAAGCTTTATTGTTTCGAAAAGTATTCAGTTACTTTTTTTTGAATTTTTTTTTTATTTGAAATTTTTAAAACAATATTTTCTCTTATATTTCTAAGTGTGACTTGGTCGGTTAACAAGATATCGTTGTCTGAAGCCCATTGTATAGTCTTATTTAGCGCTTGAAGGGCTTCATAATCAGAAATTTTTGCTTCAACTGTTTCTATCACATTTTCAGTTAAATTAGTAACCGAATTTGGCTCTTTAACTTCAGTTTTCTGCTATTAATCGCGCACACGGTTGATTTAGCTATACCCAATTTCTTAGATAATGTTGTAACACTTACTCCTGACTCTAAAGATTTTATAATTTTAATTTTTTCATTGAAATTCAAATGTTTTCTTTTAATATTCGTTTTCGGCATTTTAAAAAAAAATTGAACACTTTTATTTTATCGAAATTACACTTTAATTGAATGCCATTACCTAACACAATGTATGACTTATAATGTTAAATAAACAAAATAATGCTCTCTTTTGTAATTCAACTTGAAAAATCCCGTTACAATGAGAAAAATAAAAAGAATAATATAAAAAAAAAACAGTTTTGTAAAATTTGTTCACTATACTGGGCACTTATAAAAATTTTTGTTCACAGTGTAAGGCAGTCAATGCTAAAATTTTTGTGTTCACTCGATTGGGAAGTTCATAAAGTCGGGCGTTCACTAGAGCAGATTTCTACTGTATTTGCGCTTTGACACTTACTTTAAGCAACTTGGATGTCATGATATGCTACAAATACATATATATACTTGACGTCAAATAATAACATAGTATGTATAAATATTATTATATTGTATACAAAAATATGAATATAATTAATATGATATTTAAAAAAAAACACACACAATTTATATTACCAAAAATAGTATATTATACATATTTACTATAATATATATACATATATATATATATACTTAGGCATATTATCAAAAACAACAACCATCATCGGTTATGAAAACAATATTGTACTTATATAAAATAAAATGAAAGAGAAAAAAAGAAAATTTAAAATAAATCGAAATTATAAAAAGAGAAAAACAAAAATAAGCTTTCATTGTAAAATCAAAACAAAGAAAAAATTTCTTAAAATAAAAACCTTAAAATAAGAAAACTCAATATCCTTAAAAAACTATATATATATTAAAATTATACAAGTGAAAATATCAGGTATACAACAAAAGAAATCTATTTGATAATAAAAATAATAATAATAAAAAAAAACAAAGTTTATGTAAGCAAAAATTTAAAAATAAAAAAAAAAACTTAATAAATTAATTATAAAATAATTAAAATGCTCTGATTGCATAATCATTTACAAAATATGTAACTCAGACAACTATATGGAATACATGTAAAATTTTATGATGACCACAGAATTAAAGCAAAAAAAAAACATCAGAAAAAAAACGAAAAAAATTAATAAAAAACAGATAACAGTTTTTATAAAAAAAATTGGGTTTTTTCTTATATTTTTAACAAAACAAAGAGGCTTCTGCGAATTGCTGATATCAGAAAAAATTGCATACTTTCAGGGCACTGCGAACAAATTATATAGAAGAGATCAGATTAATACATATAAGTTCTTGAATATTATTTAATTTTTGTTTAAGAATACAATTAGTGGTTTAATAGCAAACAGAGAAATTCGGAAACGAAATAATTTTTATTAAAAGCTAAATATTGGATTTTACTGGCATTTGCAATAGAAATTTCTAAGGAACCAATAGAAATTTGACGTCTATTTCGAATGAGTGCAATAAGTTTTTGTGAGTTATACGATTTTGACACTTTAGAATTTTGGCGAGTTGTTGTCAGTAAAAGTTCCAATTTAAGATGTTTTAAGATGGTTTAAGTATGGTGGTAAAATTTGAAGGAACACGGATATTCAATTTCAACAAAATCCTAAATTAATTCGTATTCTAAAAAATTAAGTATGTACATATTCTTAGCATTCTAAGAATATGTACATACTTAATTTACAAAAAAAATTTTGTACTAAAATATTTCACTGCCCCAACTTTTATGCAACAATAAAAATCAAACTAAAATGGCTATTCAACCTGTTGGCAGTTTCAATTAAAGCAGTTTCTATATTTTATTAAAAATTTTTCAAATTAAATTCTTATTTTGGATGAAACTTTTATAATTCTGTAGGAACTTCATATATCACTTCCCACATTACTGTTAGAAAATTTATTATGTAAAAATTTTTGGCCTACATAATATTAAATTTCTTTTTTTTTCAATACCTATGACCTTTATTTCATGATTATATTGTTATACCACGTGTAAAACGAAAAAAAAAATAAAAAAAAAATAATTTTTTTTTTACGGTCAAGGAATATAAGAACAAAAATCTCCAGAGTTAAGCCTTTCTCTAATAAAATTTTCACATACTTAAAGAACATTTTCAACTAACTTTTATTACGGTTTAATAAAGAGTCATGTACGGTACAGTAAAAGTAATAAAAAATTTTTTTCATATAATAGTTACTCTATTAAAAAATTTTCACAACCTAAAAATTTTTAATATATTAATAATTTCCTGGAAAAAAGTATGTTTATGTCCAAATAAAAAGTTTATTACTTCATGTAAAATATGCATATAAAATATTGTACCACTAAAAATGTTAAAGTCAAATATCACATGATTGTACAATTGTGTAGCATATACCCAGTTTCAAATTTGGTTTTATATATTATTATCATCGTGCTCATTACAAGAATCGTTAAACATTTTCTTTGTTATTTCCTCAAAATATTATGGAAAATTTTAAATTTTATAGTAAAAAATTTAATATTATGTTTAGGGAAAAATAATTAATGAAATTTTCTTTTTAAAGCAAGAGAATGCGTGAAGTTTTCAGTATTAAATTTATTAAAGTATAAAAATTTATGAAAAGATCCTTGCGATTAAAGAGAGTCCTACTACTCGTAACTATGTATATTTTTCCTGAGAGATTCAAAATATCAAAAAAAAACATTTTTGAATAACGCAATTTTTATGAAAATTATTTGGGCATTCGAATACGATTTACTCAAAAATTTTCTGGTACTGATAAATCTGAATATTTTTGAGACTAACCTGAAAATATTTATATTATTATTAAAATTTTTTACAGAATTTATTACAGATTAAAGTATTTGTTGTAAATTTTTCATTTACTATTTTATTTAGAGTCTCTTTGATTGACGTTGGCATCATCCGCCCTCCTGCTCACCCACATAGTACGATCTATATTTTTCGTGTACGTAACATGAATTTTTGAACGTACTACAAGCTAGAACTATTCTAGAGCTGAATAAACGAAAACCCCCAAAAATTACACAAAAATTTGATGCACACTCATTACATTTAGAAATTAAAGTAAACTCAAGAACAGAACTTGCACTAAAAGTACAAATGTGGAAGCAATTAGTATTTTACTTTAAAATGTATTTTTTCACAATTCAGTAGCAATTTTATTTAAGTAAATAGCACAATTCTTTAAGTTTCTAATATTTATGGTCTTTGAGTTTCTAATTGTATAAATTCACTTATTTATTTATGTTATTAGGTTGTATCTTTTATCAAGAATTCAAATACTACGTCTTTATAAAGGGTTATAAATTCTCTAAAAATTTTCTAAAACTGCAAAATTAATTTCATGTTGAATATTTTTTAAACTGAGAAAATAGCTTGAAATTACCATATAAACAACTGGTGTCAGTTTCACTTAAATAGATGATATTTTGACCTTTAGGCTACGTTTTGACGGAATTGCTGCCAAAATTTACACAAAATTATTGAAAAAGTAAATAACAGCAACTAATTTATTAAATCAAAGAGATGCTGTGAATAATGCCAATTTCTGCTATTAATAGTTAGATAACTATTTTATAAATCATGTAAGTATATTTCACTTAGAAAAAATATGTTTCACTTCTCTAGCAGATCAATTATTTTCCTGGTATCCATCCGGACATGTATTTATTAATTTTTAATTCAAAATAGACTGCAAACACCATTTTCGATGACAAAGGGAAAACTGACACGTTGAATTTTTTTTTTATGTATAAAAAAAACTCTCCAGCTGAATTCACTTACTCGTGGGATGTCGGAAAGGAGACCGAAAAGAAGTTAAGAGCTAATTGAGAGCTATGACTTGAATTAATTTTCTTAAATTGAAAATAATTTATAAAGGAATTGCTTCTCAAGAAAAGTTAATGAATATACAAAACAACACACAAGATAATTTAAGACACCAATAATTTTAAAACTCAAGTTTTGCATTCTTTCCAAAATTCTTGTTTGGTTTTTCAGTAATGTTGAATTAATTCTGTTTCATTCTTATGCCAGTATTCGTTAGGTCAGTGTTTGTATTTTGTTATTTCAAAAACGTACGGTGCAGTGTAAAATTATACAGCAAATGCGGAGCTCATTTGTTTATTCAATTTACTTTTAGTTTAATTCATTATTAACAATTTGTTGTTCGGGGCTAAGAATTTTATTATGAATACAAATGCTAAGCAATACATTAAAAACAGTCATCTGCTGGAGAAAATTTAGAAAAAAATCTTTCGGTTGAGAATTACTTCTATAGGTGGTAAAAAATTGTTCTTTTATCCTAGAATAATGTTATATTAAATTATATGCTATATTATAAAACTACGACAGGCTAGTCACCTACCTAGTTAAACTGTATAACGCTATGAAACTAGTGCATGATGTCATGCACTAGCCCTATGCTCCTTCTAGGAGTGAATAAGGAAAAAAAAAATTATATGCATTGCTGAACAATTAATAATTTTTAACAAAAATTAAAATAAATTTTTTATAAATATTTTTTTTTTTGTTGAAATGCAAATATGAATTTTTTTTTATCCATTTTCCTAATAATTGCAAACAAATTACAGATCAGCGTTTTTATTTTACAAAACACGTGTTTCCGCAATCCGCATTCATTAATGTTTGGCAAAAAAATTTGGAAAAAAAATTTATTTGTCAAACGCTTAATTTATTTAGTCTTGAATTTGCAATTTTATTGAATTAACGTGCAGGAAAATTTCCTAGTTGGAAATTATTTAGTCACGTTTTCATTTTTGGATTTTTTAATCTTATTTATCGTTTTAATCAAAAACAATTTAATGGATAATTAAATAGAATAGATGATTCCGATTTATATAATATAAGGAATTCGATAAAATTTTATAAATTCATAAAACGTTCAAATTAAAGATATGAGGATGAGATAGAGGGACGTAAAGGATGTTTAAATATTTGCAGTGAATAAATTATTGGTAGTTATTGGAATTGAATATATTATTCAAATAATTTTATATATAATTTACGATGAAAATAATGATGTAAATGTAAAAATTTATACGTTTATTTTGGTTACAATATGAGTGAGGAATTTTATGTGCTACAAATGAAGTATGGTTAATTTTACTTTAATAAACTTAAATAAAATACAAAAGTAGGAAACGGAATGATTTTTGCCCATTAAATGTCCTTTATTGTCTTTTAAATTGAAGTTGTCGTTAAAAAGAGCCCTACAGATTCAAATTTCTCATCAGTTTAGGAATTGATTTTTAAATTTTGATAATTTTTATGTCATAAAATTTGAAATTTATGTTAATGTTACCAACTTTCCGCTTAAAATTCTCGGGACTAATATAAAAAATTTTAAAAAATTTGTGTAATTTTAAAAAAATTTGTTTACGTAGAAAAGTGCCTGCACTGAGATATTCAAGGCTGCAATTCAATTTACAATTTTAATTTAAAAAAAAGTTTCAAAGTGAGACTTAAAATTCTTAGAGTAAGTTTCTTTTTGAAAACTTCACTTTTACATAATTGATGTATAAATTAAATAGCAGTTTAGTACTAATTTTTTTAGATGAAGAAAATGAATGAAATGGAAATACAAATACAAATTAGTGGTGAGTTCAAACAGTGGAACATAAATTATTGTAGTGACGAATAAGGACCTTCTTTTAATATCCATTTTTTTAGCATAAATCTTTCTTTAGTATGAAAGAAGCTATCAAATCAAAATTTCAAAAAATCTAAAAATGGTGATGTTGAAGCAAGTAAGCATATTTTAAATTTCTCCCAAAATTTTATGCAACCCCAAAATTCGTTATCAAAATTATATTATCATTTTCATACTATTTTGTAAATTACTTTTGAACCACAAAACAAAGGTTCTGATAAATTTCCGTCTGAACCATGAAACAAAGGTTAATTTGATTATCAATTAAATAATTTCTTTTATTTTTAAATTAGAGTGTAATAAAAATTCTAATTATTTTTATAAAATTCGCTAATAATTACGTCTATTATTTATATTACAGTCATTAAGTTCTTATTTTACAAAAAAAAAAAAGCAACAAAAAGAAAAATTGTTTTTCGTGGAAATTTTACTCGATAAAAAAATTGTGAGTCCTCTTTAAACATTGAGTATGAAATATTAAATTAAAGAAAGCTCGCTAATACTTAAATTTGTTTATATATTTGCACAGATGCCAATAATTGTCTTAAATTCAAACAATATTTATTTTTTTCTATATTTTTTCTCTCTCCTCACTGTTGTATGATACTACGTTAAAGAATTCAATAATTATTGAGTTATTTTTTAAATAAATCTAATCTTTTCTCTCTCATTTATCCGAACAAAAAAATTTTATTAATTTTGTGTTAATGATGCCTTCAGTATGAGATCTTTAATAGAAATATTTCTAGAATCAAGGCATACAATTTCATATGACCTACGTATTTATAAATGTATAAGCAAATGATTCTAACTTAAAATTAATGCTGTAATTAGAGAAGGTTTAACTTTAATAATTGACTTTTAAATTTCATATTTGAAAATATGAGTGAAATCAAAATTTAAATACTGCAAAAATGCCTCAGTGTTACTGATTACATAATCAAAATGTTATCATTAAATCAGCTGATGTAAGTAACATAATCAATTTCTCAACAATAACTCAACATTGCGACAATATTTAGTAAATATAAGTAACGCGAAATTTCATGCTGCTTCATAATTTTTTCAATTTTTCATGAATAAAATTGGTCGTAATATTTAACGCTGAGCCTCCGTGACACTTAGAATCTCAATAGAAGTGCTAACATTTTATGTTTACGTTTTGAATTCACTCTATATTGGGAAATTGATTCATTTGTCTCGTTCTATTAAGTTCGAAGATATTTTCGTAACTAATTTAAAGAAATTTTGTTCAAAACTGCACTTAAATAACTGTACTTAAATGTCACTAAGTTACCCTTAAAATCAATGCTTAATGCAAATAAGTGCATGTGACGAATAAATAATATTTATTAATTTTCTTCTCACAAGTCACCATGTTCGTGTAAGAGAAATAGTCGAGAATATAAGTGAATTACGAAAATAATGAAATCTATTTTTTAGCCAAGTGAGTGATCAGTTTAGATTTCTCAGAAGAAAATTGTTAAGGTTTCTCTATTTTAAAGTTTTTGAATGCTTATGAACCTGTGAACTGCTCAAATTGTTTTTGAAATGTTTAAACAAAAATTGTGCATGCGTTTGACTTCCAATAATTTAAACCCAGAATAGCTATGAGTAAAAGTTTTATCAAAATAAAACGTGTAAAACGAATTATGTCTAATTTACACCACAAAATATTTGCAACTATTTTCTGATAATCATTGTAAGAATTTTATTATTATATAGAATAATGGGATAATTACTCCTTTGGGACAAGAATTTTTATTAACTTGACTATGGAGTTGAACAATCATAAATTGCTTTGTTTTTTTTTTTGTCATATATTTTTCATCACTAGCACTATAATTGAAAAAATCAACTGATTGCGTTATATGCTGACATTATTATGCATCATAATGACATGTTTGAACTCAAATAATCTCCCTAATGTAAAATTAATTTTACTGCGTATTCCATTTTTATAAAATAACAAAAAAAAAACAAAGTGTTTCAAGTCTCAAATTAATTATACAATAGAGTCATTTCTTTTTATGTGAAATTTTTTTTTATATTTTTTTGTAATAAAATTTATTGTGGAGGTTTTTATTGCAATTTTATTGTGTTCAAAATTAATAAAATGAAATCTCAGAATGAATAATAAAAAATAGTTAATGGGAAAATATTATGAGAAATTCAGAGGGATTTGCTCATTCAGGACTACTTATTAATATGTAGGTGTGTAAATAACATTGGTAGAATATGTAGGTATACAATGTCAAATTTGATATTAACATTACAATTACTAATATAACTAGTGCTAGAATTAACAAAGTTGGTTAAAATTAAACTAGAATTTATTTTGACTTCTACCCAATTTTTAAATTAAAGTTTCAGAATTAAAGTGAAATGTATAGGCAATGAGTTATAGACGAAGTACTATTTGTGCAATATCATGAAATTACAACACTAAATTGTAACATATGCCAGAAAAGCTGTGGGTTTGATTTCTGTAACAATATAATGTGCATACTTTTCTGAGAAAGAATTCAGAATCGATTAAGTGCGTATGTAGGGCACGAAATGCATTAGAAAATCAGTATTTGATTCCGAATACAAGGGAGTTTTCTTTAGAAGTAATATCAACATTTCAAATAAATATTTTTGAATATCTAATTTGAATTAGAACGTAAATATTTTCGGTGAAAAAGTGATGAAAATTTGAAGGATTGTAAAAATTGGTAGTAATAATTTTTAGAACTGTCATGTAAGCTACTTTTAGATAGAGCGAACCTAATTAAGTTAAAATTAATTATAGCAAAGTTCTATTGTTATATGCCCACACTTCAAGTTTTCAAAGTGGTTTTCCATCGTTATCCTAAAATATTTAAATTCAGTTAATATTTTGCGTCAGGACCTTACGCAACAGTTGATTTAATCAATCCCTGTATTTTCAAATTTATCATTCAATCATAGTATGAAAAATTAATTAGAATAAAATTAATAAATTTATTAAATAAAGAAATTAGGCTTTTTCTGAAATAGTTTTACAATCATAATAGAGTACTGAAGCTAGAAACCAATATTCTTTAATTAAATTCCGAATTTTTCTAGCGTTACCATAGTTTTTATTCGTTGAAATCCTTAAATTTGATAGCACATACTATACTAAGTTGGTTAATTAATTTACTCATTATTATTAAGCTCTTAAAATTATTTTTACAAATTTATAATGTAAAACAAGTCTAACTTATGTAATAAATTATGGAAATGACCTTCCATAATTTTATTTATAAATACATATATTTTTAGATTAATATGAATTCAATTCCTCAAGCCAAATTCATAATAATTTTCATTTCTGAAAAAAACATATGTAACTAGCAATATTTTTACATACACATGTTAAGAAGTTATGGCACAATAATAATTAATTTTACAAGTATAAGAGATGTACACAGTGTTGTTAATTTAAGAATCTTTATTTACAGAAATTTATGATATATTTATATACATAATTATGTACATATAATTAACTCTCATTTTCGTAGAATCCAAAAGTTTCTATATAAATATATTATTATGGTCAACAAAAATTTCTTGGGATTTCATTGATTTTTGTTTTCTAAATAAATTTATTCATATATGAATTAGTAATACTATGGGGCCAAACATGTTTGTGATTAGCAAACGTAAGTTTTAAATTTGAAGGACTGGTTCAAGATAAAGTTTAAATGGGGATCTTTTGGAAAAATAAATTTTCTCTGAAATATTGTCCTGCGGCATATATGCATATGATGGTCTGACGCAACTACAATGTCATTCATAATATTGTATAACATTTAACACCAAAGGTTTTTTAAAATTCAACTTTTATTGGTTTTAAGTAAAAAGAATAATTTTTTTAAAATTTTACAACTTGCTGTAATTCGAGCAATTCTCTATCAATTCTTTTAAGCAATTCTCAGTGATTATTTTATTATTGTAATTTCTAACTTTTCTTGAGATTTTTCTATAACAAACAATAAGAAATGTTAGGAATTCAACAACACAAAGTGAATTCTTTAATGTTTGATTTTTACCCAACCTTATCACGAATTAAACGAGAAAATATAAAATTTCCAATTTCAATGAATTCCAGTCTAGGTGTTTATTCACAATGGCACAGTACACGTGTTAAATTTTCTAAAAATATGTTATTTTAAATATCTTATTAACGTCATGATTACATTAAAATTAAATAGCAATCCGGTTAAATAATGAATAAATAATTTTTGGAAAATATTTTAGACGCTATAATTTCCTTATATGTACCAAGAAATTATTATGGTAACCTAATAAAAAATATCCGAACATAAATTATTGGTTATTGAAGTGGAAAAGAGAATATTTTACTTATACGGCATGGATCCTAGAAGTCTATATACTTATATATATAATTATATATGCGAATACAAGGATTTTATGAAACATGTTATTTTTGCACATTCCTTGGGAAAATTTTTATTAATAAATTCAAAATATTAGTAATGAGAAATTATTATTCATTTCATTAACTGAAAAAATATTCATAACACCTTGTGTTATTATAATTTTTCCTATCCTGTGTATTATCCCTATTTTTGACTCCCTGTATACGTACAGGTAAGAATCTACGCTGTAATGATTGCATTAGCACCATATAGGCAACATAAATACATAATATGTATTTTTGAATTTTAACACAAATTTTAGAGAATTAATTTAAAATTTCTATAACTCACTATGCAATTCCAAGGATATGTAGAAGCAATATCTTAAATTGTCGTGAAAATTTCAATTTTACAATTTCTAAAAAAAAGTGTTTTTTATTCATTTATTGAGAATTTGATAATGTTTGTTCAAATACCTTAAATAAATTTACTAAAATTTAGTTTTAAAATAACAAAGCAGATTTCGCCTATAGCTATGCAATTTTTTCAGTTTTTTTCCACTCATTTTTATTTAGCTGATTATTGAAAATTTTATGATTGATACCTCTAAATCTAAAATAAAGAACGGGATTTTAAAGAAAATATCTCAAATCTATTACTTTTAATAGACTTGAAGTTAGATTTCACACTTACCTATTATATAAACGCATAAATGCGTCTTTTAAAATCAACTGAAACCAACACAGAATTGCAATTTAAGGCTGCAAAACCATTTTCATTTCTATTAAATATGTAAGTTTATTTAATATTTAAGTGCCTCTTAGACTGGATTTTTTATATTTTACGGAGCACATTCACATACAAATTAACTGATTGACTAACAAAATATTGTGTATTCATGTATCCTTTTAAAAATTCAAAATATTATAAATATCTTCCTAAATATATTCAAATATTAATATTTTAATGTCAATTATTATTTAGATAATTTTAGTTATTCAAACTAAAGGTAATAACGCAATGTGTTCCAATTATTTTTCCTAAGATAACAAACTGTAATTAATTCTTCTGAGAATAAAATTATTATTAAAGCAAATTTCAGTACAAACAGAATGAACCTTCATTTTATATAAATTCTAAACCACATTTCTGTCATTGACTTAAAAAAAAAATAAAAATAAAATATTAAAACAAAATCTTTATTTTACGTTTAATCCAACTGAGATGATGGTTTGCTCCAATAGCAAATACATTTGATTCATTTCTAATGAAATTTCGTTTTCGGGAATATTACCGTTTATACTTTACTTATTTTATATTTAAGTAATCAAAAGCATTCAAATTAAAAATTATTAGAAATTCATAAAGTATAATTAGCATTTTAGTCTGACTTTCATTTTGCTTTTATTGTTATTATTTTTGTGAGGAAAACTGTTTCATATTATGCCAAAAGGTCATTATAGAATTTTTGTATATATTGTCATTTAAATGCTTTTTAGTTTAAAATATCATTATATAAGTTAAGTTAAGAAGATTATGGTTTTCTATACCAAATAAGAATTTAAATTTAATATTGAAGAAATTTTTTGAAATTTAAACAAGATAGCAAATGTATAAAATAATTTCATGAATGATGACAGCATTAATTAAAATAGTATTATGAGATTATGCAGGATGCATTAAAAATGGAATTAAATTTTTCCTTTAATATCAGCGATTTGATTTGTATTTTTAGAAGAATTTCCAAGTTTTTCCACAAAAAACTGCAAAAGTTTTAGAAAGCATTAAATTTCTTTTAGCGGGAGAGGTTGAAACTGGTAGCTTTTGGATTTTTAAAAATTCGTGTTGATGTACTTTTCGATTGATAATTTCAAGGAGAGTAATAATTGTAATCGGTAAGTTTGCACACAAACGCCTTAACATACTTGTTCAATAACTTATATTTAATAAATTTTCTTAATAAAGATTTGTATCCGGTTGGTAACTTCATATTTGAAGTGATATTGACTTAGCAAGAAGTTCATATATGTTATTTTCGAATTTTCCACTCTGATTACCAATTCTATTGAGCTTCCCTGACCTTAGGTAAATTAGAAATTTTTAGGCCTTATTAAAATATCTGAAAACTTTGGTGGAATTCTTTTCATTCTAGTTGTTCCTTAATTTGTAAAGCAGTTAAGGTAGCTAAAGTAGCTCATATGACAAGTTATGTTAGAAATGCAAAGAACACCATTTATTCTGTACGTATGCAAGAATGCACATACCATTCTCTAGGCTTCACTTTGTTTATAAAAAACATTTCCTAAATTTTGCTATACGAATAATTTCTCAATGTTCAACTATGTATAACATTTATCTTAGTGCTTTTATAACATACAAATATATTATTAAATACATTGACAAATATATATAAAAAAAATTTTTTTTTTTGGAAATTAAAATTCTTTATTCTGTTCTAATTTGTTTTATAGTTTTCATCTCTAGAGACACTCAAAGACAGTTTCTTCTTATTCTATTCCATGTTATGATAGTTTTAATTCAGTTGAACAAGAACAAAACAAAACTTAAAATGAAAACATAAAATGAGTTTAAATAAATAAAGGGGAAACAGAAAACTATAAATTGATTTTTTTTTTTCTTTAAAACTAAAAGTTAATCAAAGAATGACGACAAGTTTCTGAAAAAGTTTAAAAACGGATTTAAATATAAAGAACAAAAACCACTTGCATTTTAATTTTAATTTTTAAACTGTACTATTTAGAAAATTATATAACTATATACAAAAATATGACAATGCACAAATTTAGAACATTTTTCCGTCCTACTTAAATTTTTGATTCTATATTTGTCATAAAGAGCACACAATTTTTAATTAAATGCTTTAAAAGAATAATTTAAGAGTAGTAGACAAGTGAATAAAACAAATTTTAATGAAATAGAAACAGATCGGAAAGCAATATTGGAATATTATAGTTGCAAGTTGCAGTATGAGGTTCAGGGGATTTTCGTTTATTCAGCTCTAGAATAGTTCTAGCTTGTGGTACGTTCAAAAATTCTCGCTACATACATTGAAAATAAAGACCGTTGGGAAATTACTGGCTGCAATAAAATGCGTTCGGAAATTAAATCTGTAATAAAAAATGTTGAAAATGTAGCGCAGACCTTTAACTTATATTTTGTCGCTGAGTCATGAAATTTCTGTTTTTTTTTTAATTTAAAATGGCAGATTTAGATATTGAAGGATTATTAAAGTAAGTTTTCTTTAAGTCTTTCAATCTAGTTAAAATTTCCTAATTTTGCAGTGAATTGGTAGGCGAAAAGTATTGGGATACAATTTCATAAACAATGTCATTTCTGTTTTTTTCGAACAACTGATTATTTAGAGGTTGCAGAATTTGTAGACTGCGTCTTAGACATTTTACACAACTGGATGGAATAATTTTTTCTTTAAATTAAGACTGGGCCTTTTTTTCTCAACTCTGCGTCAAATTTTAACATCTTACAGAGTTGCATGCTCTTTTTAACACACATATGTGTTTGTATATAGGATGTCCGATTGTGCACCCAAAACAGGGTGATAGAATGTTTACAAAACAAAAAGCACCAAGTGACATTTTTTTAAATTTAGTCTAAAATTTCTCTCCATATTGTCATGGGATTTCTAAATTTTTTTTGAAATGAAGGTAAGGTGCTTACCCTCTATTATTTGAAAAGTTACGTGTTATACATAATGTTACCAAATTAAATTTATTCTTACACTACATACACTTCGTTTTAGCTTTATTATTTTAAAATTTTAATGTCAGATTTTTGTATAATGGTTTTCTTGTTATTCTTGGGATTTTTAGTAAATTATGTTATATCAATATATGGAGCCAGGATATCAAACATTCTCGTAATTAAATATAGAAAAATAACTATGTTACTAGTGTTAAGGACAATCAAAAGCAAATATAATGCAAAAAAATTTTTTTTAATTTTTATTTTGCATTTTAATATCTCTGAAACTTAAAAAAATTATAACATAAATGGTACATTAATAATAACAATTCAACAACTTTAAAATTTATATAACAAAATGGTTTTGCTTGACATATTTCTTGAATTATGAATAAAAATGTACGAATTTGATGTTTTCCAGAGAGAACCAACTATGAGGCTTCAAAGCTTAAAAAGGAGAGCCTAAAATAGTAAATGTCACTTGGTGTTTTCTTTTTCTGTAGGTCCATTCTTTCACCCAATGTAAAAGAGTATCTAGTCTCGACCATCCAGTATATACAACGTTCATTAATAGAATTTAAAAACTCTTAATAATTTCTTATAACAGACGGAATTTTTGAAATTATTTTCTGAAAATTTATTGGTATCGTCAACTATTCTGATTTGATATTAAAATATTTTATTACAAACATTTTGCAATTATAAGTATAATGTTGTCATTCATAAGCAATAATAAAACCAATAATGATTTTTAACAATACTTCAAGATTAAATCGAAAACTATAGTAAATGTTAAGTATTCTAAAAAAAAAAAACAATATTCTGCTTGACATTCTAATTCTCTGTTTATTGTTCATCAATATTTGGAATTGATAATTTTATTTTTAAAGTAATCTCATGTATGACCCCAATTTCAAAACTTAATCCAATATGGAAAAAAAATAATAATAAATCATTATTAAAATATTTTTCATTTGTGAATCTCTTTCTTACTTTTTGTTTTTCATAAAATATTTAAGGAATATACATAAGTATTTTAATCCGAAGATCAAAGAATTAAAAAAATTATAAAGTTTTACAAAATTCTCAAGAATGAAGTGTCAAGTTGAAATAAAAAGGAGAATTAAATTTTTTATTAGTTTAATAAACAATTTTAAATTGAAAATTGAAAACAAAAATTTCAAAGGTTCTAACGCTTTATAAAAAATGTTATTGCATCGAGAAAAACCACGTCTGAATTTCAAGATTTTTATGTCAAAACTGCTCGATAGGATTTTTTAAGTTTGCAACACCAGTTGTATTATAATTTTGAATACGAAGTTTCGCTAAAATTAGACAATTTGCCCAAAAGTTCAAAAAAATTTGTTTGTTCTCTATGTCCTAGTTTTTCTCATATACAAGTATCGTAGCAGGTCTGCGTATCCATAACAATAAATGACATTTATATTCGCGAAAAATTTGTATATTCTAAAAGATCATCCTTCCGCACCTATAGAAGTGTTCTTCAATGAAAAAGTCATAAACGACGCTTTATACGAAAGAAATTCGCTTTTTGTATTTGAAAGTTTATAAGAAATTAAAGTTTTATAACATCATATTGGAGTTACATATTATTATATGCAAAAAGTGTTCACTTTGCTTGTTAAATAAAACTTGTAGATTTAGAATTTGGATTGCGACCTAAATATCATACCGTTGCAATCAGCAAATTTAAAGAACTTGATTCTGACATGATACCTTACCCTACAAGCTGAATTTTATATATTATGAACTCTTTAGAAATTGAATTGAGTAAATCGAATTAATGTTTGTTTGCTAAATACACAAATTTCCTCAAAATTTATTGTATTTCAATAAAAATTTCGTAAAATATCATAAAAAATTGGCAGAATAAAGACAACTAATAAATAAAATTTTGAATGTAAGTTTCAAATCATTTATTGGAGCTTTCAACGACTTTTAAATTGAATCTCCTATCAGTTTTACAATGGAAGTTATAAGGAAAATTAAGTGAGCATGTGAAAATTTGATTAATTTGACATAATTATAAAATCTACGTATCACTAATCTCCGTATCCCACTTGTGAACAAAAGTTTCACGAATTTTTGATTCTCTAAACGATGGTATGCCATATTGTACTTAAGACTGAATCACCCAGTAGAAGTGTAAATCATATAATATCTAAAATGCATTATATATTAAATTAGAGTTTAATTTATATAAAATGGCTATAATATTTTAGAATAAGCAATCCTCACAATATCAAAAATTAATTGGCATTTCAAATAAAATTGAATTAAAATTTCATTTTATCTCAAATTCTATAAGGAAATTAAAACTGAAGGTAGTGAATTACTAATACAACATGTAGTTGTTTAATTAATAAATATTGTGCCTATTGCACTAATAATATAAGCTTTGCTGGTAGCTCAGTTGGTAGAGCGTCCGCCTAGAATGCGGTAGGTGACTGGTTCGAGTCCAGTTCGAGGAGAAAATTTTTTTGATTTTTCTGTCTTTAACTCGTTCCTTTCATTACGTTATCCATCTGTTCTGCAGTTATATGAAAAAATTTCCATTGAGTTAACACTAGAAGTGGTCTTAAAAATTGAAAATTAATAATTATACACAGATTAGCCTCAATTCTCAGAAAAAATTTCGACTGAATTGGATTCGTTTTTAAAAGTCGAAGAATTTAAAATTTCAATTTCAAACTATTGAATTGAAGTAAAGAAATTGTGTTTTTCGATGAAATGAGTAATTTATTCGAACTCATCAATAAAAAACTTTAACGTTTTAAAAAACACTCAAATTTTCTATGTTTTAAATGATCTTATTTTCTATTCGTATGTTTGTGTATGCTGAAATAGTTCCTGCTTATAAATTATATATATATGTATTATTTTATCCCATGAATTTATTTTTATTTCTGATACTCTTACCTTCTGATCACGTATAGTTCCCGTAGATGTACTTTAATGTTTTCCAAGTGATTATACGAACAAACACTCTTTTATAATAATATAAGAACAAGATGTGATTTTATATAATACTCGTATACATATACAGAAGTAGATTTTAATATGGCAAATGTTTATATTTATAACATGTCTAACTTATATTATATACAAAATAATCTTGTTGAATGTGATTTTAACAGATTTATTATGAAAATCTTGTAAATATTTACGAAAATAAATAATCTATTTTGTAAATTTCTCTTTTTTTTCTTGGTTGTTACATTTACAAATATATTGTGTATAGGAAAATATTTTGTTTTCTCATCTATATAAAATAAATTCTTTTTAAAATAACACCCTTTTATAAAAAGGTTTAAGTGACACGTATATATCGTGTAAAAGGTAAACTAAAAAATTTCTCTATATAATATGAGTATTATATAATATATAAGAAATGGTGTACTATTAAGGATTACAAACTAAATCAAAATAGAACGTTTAAAAGAAGTTACACATACCTTCATACAATAATAATTATATGAGTTCATTCTATAGAAGAACGTGTTTTTTCTTACCAAAAATGTATTATTCATTTAAAAATTATTGCTCTGTCAAAAGTACACTGGAAAATGCTATAAATTTTCGAAAATTTTGTAACAACTATATGATTTCTAAAAAAGAATTCTTTCTCAAACTGCATATTATTTGTTATTGAGCTGAGATTCTCACCCAGTAAACTTAAGTGAGAACTAAGAAACAATTTAAAATTTCTTGAAATTCAATTTATAAGTCACAGAGCAGGACTTAGAAATAATCCAAAATTGTGAATTTCAAAATTAAAATCTGGTGTAAACTAGCATATAATGCGAAATTTTTGCTGAACATTTTGGTATAATCCGGCTAATTACTTTTTGTCGAAAACTTCCATTCTTATTTTTTCTTATCTACCCTTTGGATGATCTTGCTTCGTATTGTCATCTAAAATAAAATCTTTCTACAAGAGATTTGTGAAAAAATGCAAAATTTTGTAATACAGTAGGCGGACTATAATTTTTTTTACCCTGAAATTTATTTTGAAAGTTTGAAGTACACTTAGTCTTATTATTATCACATTCATATTACCTTTAGTCTACAACGTTGTAAAAATTATGCAATCAGTCTGCAATCAGCTTGCAAGACAATTTATTTTACGGCTTTTCAGATAATTTCAAATTTAAAATACTCTTTTATGGATCACCACATATTGTACAAACAGATGATATAGGTGACATGAAATAAAATTTATAACAAAATAGTTTCTTATATCTTTTTTTTCACAAAATTCTATTATAATCCTTAGTTTTTATTGCATCAAATTTTTTCCTAAATTTTTAAATAATGTAAAAATTATATTCTCTAAAATTTACAACTCCCCAACATTTTCCTTAAAACAAAAAAAAAATAAAAATTTGTTTTCTTTAAAATGAAAATAATTTGACTATAAAATGTAATGTGACCTCATCTACATCAACAATTTTATATAATGATCACAAGTATTCTAAGAACGTTTCAATTATTCATGAACTTTAAATTTCTCCAGCTTTACAAATAAAGAAATGTGACATTTTCATTTTAGTACAACAATAACTTCGCAAAAGACATCTTTTGCATTACTCTATTTTTCCTTTCTCCTCATGGCATACATTATGTATTTACTACTACTTAATACAAGAATAAGGACTTCCTATATTGTCTCAAGATAGAGAAACAGGTATATAGAATGAAAAAAAATTAAGTTAGAAAAAAATCCCACTCACACCATTTCTATAATTACGTTTACTTTAAAATGCCTTTGTACGAATTTACGAAGCATATCAAAAGGGGATGTGGGGTAAAGTAGAAATAATACCATAGTAGTAATAAAAAAGCACTTGCTACGCCGTTTAGTGCAGGCGTGTCTAATTTTTGTATTATGAAAAAAGAACAAATATTAAAAAAATGGTTGAATAAAGAAACTTTAGGAATCGCTGATACGAAAACAAAATTTTTATTTTAGTCTTCATGAATCCCACTTGTACTACATATGCGAAATTTTTGGATTAGCTACTGGATAATGCTTTATTTAAATTAGAATGCTTATACATGGTGTAGAATCAAACAGATCTAGTGTATAGTCAATGAACTTTCACATTCTAGTCGATATATTCTTTTAAATTGGGTGACGTATACTGAAATCTTAAGCGAATATCATCTTCGCAGCATGGGATTAAAATCATTATAATTACAAACAAGGATTTGAGCTGTGTTTGGAGATCTGAATTTTTGTTTTTTGCATAAATGACCATTATTTTATTAGTGCTTCATGATTTTTCACTATTCAGCAAAAAAACAAAATGATGATTTCATTATGTTCCTAACATAAAATGACCATATAAAAAATACGATAAAAGTGAAAACCTGCAAAACGAAAGTGAAATAATAAAATTCCTGTTGAATAACCATCATTTAATAACGTTATACAGAAAATGAAAGGCAAAACGTTTTATTATTGAAAATTCTTTAGCCTTATTATTAAGTCAAATAACTCAACGCTTAACTAATGCAAATAACATCCTACTGAAAAGAAGCTCTTTAAAAATACATACACAATTTTTTTCTTTGTAACAAAACAGGAAGAAAATTTGCAAAATTTAAGAGATAAGTAAAAGAGAAAAGCAAAATTTTTTTTTTATAATATTTCTACTTCACTCAAACCTTACCATTTCCTACCACCCCGCAGAACTCTACACTGTTATATTTTCAACTGCCCCATTAAGTTGTATAAAAAAAAAAAAGAAAAGAAAAATTTCATACAATTTTCATTATAAAATTATGATAATTCTCGAAGGGAAAATTTGAGATTTTTCTGCTATCAGAAACATAAATTTTGTGGTTTTTCATAAAAAGCAAAAATGTTGGTATAGAACTTTAAAAAAATAGAATGTTTTTTTTTCTTTACTTTTGAAAGAAATTGGTTTAAGGGTAAATGAACTTTTTAGTGTAAGTTTTTTTTTTGGATAAATTCTAATATAGTAGAATTGAATAGTCTAATGAACGAAATGATGGTGAATACAATAATAATTTTCATATTTTATATGAATGGGGAATTTACATAATTAATCTTAGTCAAGATTAAAGCAATTATTTTCTAGAAATGTTGAGGTTTTGTTAAAAGGTTTTAAATATTGTAGCTTTAATGTAATAGAAAATTTTAGTAAAATATAAGATAGGGTTAGAGCTTTTGTTAGAAAATTGCAAATTAAAGTGAATTTTTGAAATCATACTCACGAAATTCTTAGACCCTCGGGAATTTTTCAAGTTGTTTTTGTTGACAAACGATCGAGAATTATTCTTACTTAAAGAAGTAGTAAGCTCATTAAAATTTGAGCTTTATTTCAATTATAACGAGAATTTAAATTATAAAGGAAAATATTTGGAAATTTCCTTTATTGCTAAACTATTATTTTAATATATTAATCGATTATGAATTATCTGAGTCTATCTTCTCAGAAAGCATAAAACAAACACAGAATAAATAAAAACATAAACTATGGCGCTTATAATTTATCTATACAAATATTTTATTTCTGATTAAGGTAATTCTAAGGTGATTGTATTTATTATAATTCACATAAATGGGGACTGAAGTATGTTCTAAAGTAAATAACCAAACAAACAAATTATAGAGGAAAAATTATACAGTTTTATTAATATTATAGTTATAATAATCAAATTTAATTATTTATGCAGACATATTTATTCTCTTAGTTTGTATACAAATATTTTTAGTATAGAATACCTGTAGTGATTTTAACATAATTTCGGTCTGAAATGAAAGTTGTAATTTTCAAGTCAAGGGGACAAGTATTTAGCGTAACATATGCAGACAAATATTTAAAATAATGAGAGGCAAATTTTGGTAACATTGAAGTTCTATATACATCAAATAATTATTTGAAACTCATTTTTAAAAAATTTGAGGAAAAATTCGAGGATTTATGTAAATATTTAAAATACCTGTATTTTGTACTAAATCAATTACACAAAATCCTCATAATTGAGACACAAAATAGTTGCAAAAAAAAAACACATTAATAATTAAGCTTTGTAAAAAAATTCTACACGACTTTTTAATCTACGATTTATTCTAATTTCACTCAATTTTCCTATTACCACAAGTTTTGTATTTGTTTAGGAAAATTGAGTGAAATTTCATTTGTGATTCACATAAATTTCGCTTACTTCTTTTTTCCGTAAGACTTAATTTCGATAATATTCCGATTACCTGAAATGCAATATTTTGTATAAAACAACATTTTTCTCAAAAATTTTGTGATTACTTACAAATTTTTTGGTTTCAAAATTTTAAGGCATTATTTTAAGAAGAAACTGAAGTTTACCATTAATATTAACACTAATATCCTAATGAAAATATTTTCTTTTCATGTAATTTTCATTTCTTAATATGCAAAAAATTTTAAGTAGATGAAAATATTTCCAAGGATTTTAAAAAAATACAAAAGCAAACTCTTAAAAGCACAAGAAATGGAGAAAAAAGTCAAAGGAATAAAGAAGAACAAAAGATTGAAATGCAAAAATTTTGAAAAGAAAAATTACTCTTACAATATTTTTTTTAAAAAATTTTCATTTTCATTTTCTCAAGAAAAAAATCTGCGAAAACATTTTAGTATCCTTGAAAATATTGTTTTTTGTTTTTTTTTTTTTACAAATAAAGAAGGTCAGCTGTGATTTTATATTGCAATAAATTTTATGCAGTCAAAATTATAGTCTACAATATTTTTAGCTCGATTACAATCATGAAGATTTGCTATGAAAACAAATTACAAATTCTTCCCATATTTTTTCTTTTATTATTGTTTTTGTTTTTCAACCGAAAAATATTAATTATTTCGCCATTTCATTCTTTCAAAATAGAAAAAAACTTTTCCTATTGTTTAAAGTTAAAGAAAAACCAAAACATTTTCAAAATCTTTTGTTTTCTTTACTTTGAAAAATTTACAATACAATATAAAAATGCCATTCATAAAAAAACTATGAAAAATTTTTAAAATTTTGCCATAGAAATAAAGAATATTTTACATTGAACTTTACAGTGTCTTGTAAGTACAATTGAAACTTTTATGAATTTTATTGTTGAATTAAAATTTTCTAACTATTTTCAAAAAAAGTTTTAAATGAAATGAAAATTTTTTAATTTAATGAATTAAAAAAAAAATTTATCATTACGCATTTGGCTATAAATTTTCATTTATTTGCCGGCTGAATGAAAAATTCAATTTAAATTTTTTAATAAATTATAAAAAATTTTCAAACTACAACGTGAAAATTCATAAATGCCACAAATTTAACATTAATCATTGCAGATTTGTGCAAAAGTTGCGCCCATGTTATATGGAACAAATGTTACTATAGTACAGAAATATAACAAATTGCATACTTTTAGGCTATTAATAAATTTTATGTAAAATTAGATTAGGTTAACAAAGATTCTGCAAAATACACTAGTGTTTGATTGCTCGTTTTGACATCACTGCATATACCCAACTGCACATAAATTAGAGTTTTTTATAAAATGATTGAGATATCTGGTATTTGCATTCGCCACACCAATAACATGCAAAAAGTAACATGTAAAAGTTGTCACAAAAATGTCATACAGAGATCGTTCGCAGGGTAATCCATCCTCCTGGAATATTAGCCAATTAAAAAATCATTTATTTTAAATAATTGTGTTGATTTCTTAAGGGATTGAATAGAGCGTAAGGAATATTACCGTTGTAGCTAATGTTGCAGAATCTACAGTAATAAATTATGAAGTGTTATTTTCTTCTAAGCTATGAACTGTTATATTCTTCTTATGAATGGAGAATATAAATTATTTTAATTAAGTAAATGTTAAGATATAATTAAAATAGTGTAAGAAGCAGATTTTCGCTATTAAATTATCTTAGTTTGACAAGTCAAGTAACGCATAGTTTCTTGGAAAATTCAAATTAAATCAAGAATGAATCCAAAAACTGTGCTAATAATTTAAATAAGTGTAATAATAAAAATGGTTTTAATAAAATCTAATACTTTCCCTAATGAAGCTTTTTTCTTAGGATTACAAACAATATCTTTTCTAATATTAAAATGGAAAAGGCTTTATTCTTAACCAGATAATTGAAAGATGACTTTGAAAAATATTCTGACATATTACACACTTTTTATATTATGGGCACACATTCTAGAGCATGATTATGTGTGACTATGAATGTAATATGAAATACAAAGATTTAAAAAAAAAATTATTAGAATTTTTTACAAAATTGTTTCCATAACAACACGAGAGAAAAACAACTTTAATGTTTTGTTTTCATACAAGGACAACATTGAAAATAGGTCATGAAAAAAATTTCGAAAAAAAAAGGTCCTTTATATAAAATTTATGTGAATATTCTCAACACTAATAAAAAATCATCTTAAATTAATTTGTTGATTTAAAAGAAAAAAATTTGATATCAAAATTTTTTGTTAACATTTTCTGTTCATTTTCTGATTTTCCAAGAAACAAGTCGATATTTACAAGAATCGTTTTTAAAAATTGCAATTTCTATATACATTGCTTTTCAAAATTTTTTGACATAGACAAAATTACTGGGAATTAAAAAAGTCGAGAATCTTATAAGATATTATTAAATTTCGAAAATTTTCCATAACTTTTGTACTAATCATAACCAGCGGAGTGATAACTCAACAAATAACAGAGATACCCAGTTTATACAATTATTTGCTTACATAAATTAATTTAGTAAGAGAAAAAACAATATTTGACAATTTTGTAAAACTTAACAGTAGCTTGATTATTGAAATTAACTAATATAAAATCAACTTCTATGAGTGTTAAAGGTATAAAATTTGTGGTTAAATTACCGGCAACCCTTGACGTTACGATAATTTCAACTATAAAGAACCCGCAACAGACAATAGAAAAAATCAACTCAAAGCGACATGTCTGATGCAAGTAGCCATTTAAATTTGTAAATATGAAATAATTTAAGGTTACCTAAAAATGGCTTATGATTTAATTGATAACCTTAAATTGAAATATAAGAAATAATCCCTTAAAACTAACTGATTATGGTCTGAATTAACTTCAAAATCATTCTCTTATTATAATTTTATTCATTCAAATATTTTTTCAATAAATCGACATTAAGATCTATCACTGTTTAAATTTGTTAATGCAGTTCGTAAACCTTTTAATTGACATCATTTGCAAAATATAAATTGAATAGAAATGAAAATTTTGCAAGAAAACCTGACAATCTTAACTTCATAAACTATTCTTTTATGAAATATTTCAAGGACTTATTTAATAACTAAAAAAGCCACGCTGTAACGGTGTCACTATTAATCTATTTTTTTTGACACAGGTGTTAAAAACATCAAAATTTATATTAGGACAATTATCAAAAAATCAACATCCGGAAAATCACTCAAAAAATTACTTAAAAAATCACTTAAAAAATCGCTTGGAAAAGAAAAACTCCAGCTACAAAACACCTAATACCACCTTTCTACCATTAGAACATTACCAAAAAATCATCGTCAAGAAAATCACTCAAAAAATCCACTCAAAAAATTACTCAAAAAGTCACTCAAAAAGTGACTTAAAAAAATCACCCATTTTTCAATTTTTTTACTCAAAAAATCACGGGAACCAACCAAGGTGATTCAGAAAAGTATGCAACAAGATATACCGTTGGTAAGAGAATCGAAAAGGGGTAATACTTTTGTTCCGGACTGATGCCAAATTTCAAGTTTTTTTGATTATAACTTCCGTTCTAAAAAGGTTAGGAACTTCAAACAAAGAGTTTCTGAAAGGCCTGGTAAAGGGATTAAAATAGATATCTTGCTTAATTCTGTATTTTTTGTATTTCGGAATATCAAGTATTCGACCTTTGGGGAAAATCAAATTTTTCCCTTGTTTTATTTTTCCAGTTTTTTCTAACTAGATAATTTCGTAGGAAATTTTTTAAAACCTTGAAATTTTTTTATAGAATTTTTCCCAGCTGCTTAAACTTTAATTTAAGCCCTCATATATTAAAAAACTCTTTATGGCCCAGAAGATATAGCACAAAAACCACAAACATTGTGGAAAACAAATTCAATTAAAATCAAACCATATGATGATTAAACTAAAATTAAATTCAATTTAATATTCCTTTATCCAAAAAATTAACAAATTTCTCAAAACGAACACCAAATTCTCCTAGAAAATTCAGCTAATTCGACAAAAATTTATGTTCTTCTTCTTTCAAATCTATTTTTATTCAATCGCATATTTTAAATTAATTATCTTAATTAATTTAATTAATTATTTTAATTAAAAATCTTTAGTTGCATCAACCTTATACCAATTTATTAATCCCATCAACTTATTAATTTATTAACTTCATAAAGTTAAGACCACATAACTTACAAGCTCCATTTTGTATAAAAAAATTAAATTTTCCTATTAAAAAAAAATTTTTTTTTTTCTATTAAAATAAATGTCAAAATTTATATGGCAAGCCTTTAAAAAATCGCTCCAGCTGGATAATTTTAATAACTTCAGATGCCAAATGGTGTCTAGATTTCGAAAATATTTTTTTCAAATTTTTAAATTGCACCCAATCTGAGAAAAATGCATTTAAAAATCTTAAACCATATAGGCACCATTTCTTATAAAAATTGGCAAAAATTAAAAACTATCAATTTTCCTTACCAAGAAAAGTTTCGAAAAAAATTTTTTGATTACTAGATTTTTTTTTTGTTTTTCGTAATAAAAAAATTCTAGTTTTTATTTTCAAAATTTTCAAATTTTTCAAAATCAATTTTTGTTTTTCAAATTAAAAGTTTGTATAAAGTTTCGTTTCAATTTTGTTATTATTTGTTACATTTTAATAAAAACATTAAGATTCAGGTGGTTTTTTAATTTTCAGAGCAAAATGGCTCTTAAAAATGTCAACTGTTTTTTTGAGTGACTCTTGTCATCAAAAATTAATAATAGTTGATAATTACAGCGCTTGTAATCAATAAAAATCAAAAATAGTGAAAAATAGGGTCTTTAAAATCTTGACATAGAAATGGTACTATATCTTCTGCACCATAAAAATTTTTTTATTGATTGAAGACTTAAATTTAAGTCTTTTTGCCCAGTTTAAGCAGCTGGGCAAAATTTTATTAAAAAAAATTTCTTACGAAATTATCTAGCTATTTTAAAAAGCTGAAAAAATAAAACAGGGGAAAAATTTGATTTTCCCTAAAGTTCGAATGCTTGGTACATAAAATACAGAATTAAGCAGCATGTCAATTTTAATCCCTTTACTAGGAAAACCGAAAACGTAAATCTCATGTCATTCAGAAAAACAAATATTTATGGTAACTCACGCAATTAACCCTTGAATTCGACCATTACGTCAACACTTCTTTCACTTTTTTTTTTGTTTCATGTTAAATGTATTTAATCATTTGAAACGTTTTGGGTATATGACTGAAAGTATGTAAGTAAGTAAAAAACATATATGATTGAAAGTATGTAAAGTAAAAAACTATTTTAAAATAGGTTTTGATGCAACTTTATTTATTTAACTCAATTAATATTTAACGTACTAAAAATTAGAAATTGTACTGCACTTAAAGAAAAACTAAGAATTGCGACATTTTCTTTTGATAGTTTTTTCATTTGTCTGTATGCAGTTCTAGTCCAATTAACAATGATGAAAATGTGAAAACTTCTTCGTAAATTTCTAAATACTTGGTAAAATATGTTGAAATTTAAAATTTCTGTTTTAATATTTATATTAATGGACAATATTTTATTTGCCCCTACCGGTATGCAAAATTTATCACATTAATCACATTGCACAAATTTTTAATTTTCTTTACTAATAAAAAAATATTAGCTACTAGCTAAGTATAGGAAAAAATTAAAATATCATTCTTAATTCTTTTAGTAAGCCTTAATGTCTTCAATATAAGAAAATAATAATTGGAAAACTTTTATTTATTTTCAAACAATTTTTAAAAGAAAAATATGGTTTTTCAATTAGCAAGAAAATTTTCTAAACTTTCTCACATATTCTTGCCCTTGATAAAGTTTTCAAAGCAAAGAATAAAGAAAAAACAAATTTTTGTTTGGTGGAAAAAGAAAATTGCTAAAGTATATATGTATTTGATTTTATTCTATTAGCAAAATCTTAATTAAATTTTATTACGAAATTAATTTAATTAATTACATAAGAAGTATAAAGTTTTGTTTACTTTACACAACCTTTTGCTTTCGCAAAGTCAAAATGGAGTGAAAAAAAATTAATTAAAAATGTAAGAATATTAATTTTTTGGATGAGATTGCAATCTGTTGCGATCTTGTTAATTTTAATTAGTTTGTAGTTAATTGGTTCATTATAATGGTTGCAATTGGTCTTAAGTCTTGAAAGTTGTCATATGATCGACCACATTTGATCGGACATTTTATTTAAAACACCTGTTTTTTGTAGAGATCAAAATATTTTTTAAATCAAAACTTTGTTTATTGCACAATTCTTTTTTTGTTATTTAATTTAGAATATCTAATATTGTTTTTCAGATTTGAGAATTCCGCAAATTCAATTCTTCACTTCATATATCTTGTTTTTATTATTCAGGGTGAAAAATTAAATAAGTAAAATTTGGCATTTAGAAATTAAACGAATCTGTATTGGGTTATAAGTACATCCCCTTTTTTATTCCTAACCAAATTGAATTATTTACAAGACTCACTCAAATCGTCGTAGTTTTTTACGGAAGTTCTGAACCTTATTTTTCATAATAAATAAATAATCTAGTTCAAATTAAGATTCCTGAAATTCTCTATGGAAGATCATTTCATATATATTATTAATTATAATAAAATAATTTCCAAATTCCAAATTATTTTTTTCCTGCCTAATATTTTCAAATTTTCAATTATAACTTAATTATACAAAAGAACAGATAAGAAAATTCCATAGAATTTCCAAAAGTTTTCCATAGAATAAACTTTGAAATATTATAAAGAAAGATGAAAGATCAATTAATTAAGAATAACGCGTGCTTCTTATAAATTTCTTTTTTTCAATTCCAAAAATATTTCAAGGATAACAACAATAAATTCGAAATTGAGATACAAGAAAATAAAAAAAATTCAAAAAGGATTTAAAAGAAATGCCACATATTTGAAAAATTTGGTGTTCAAATATTTTGTTTTTCTCTTCTTACTTTTCATAAAGAAGCAACAAGTGGAGTAATTTTTAAAATATTTTTCTTGAAAAAAAAAATTTTAATAAATATTTTAATTACATAGGAACATAAGAAATATTATGAGACACACGCATGAAATAAAACAGCAGAAACAAATTATTCTTGATCCTTTTGCGTAAAAAATCCTTTTTAGAAAAAAATAACAAGGAACCTGAAATAAATTTTCAAAATTTTTTTTTCTAAGCATCTGAGGTTTTTTAATATAAAAGTGATGACATACATTTGTAAGCTGGAATAAAAGTGAGTAAATGATAGAAAAACTGGTATATTGTGCGATCTACGTTGAATTATTTACAATTTTAGAAATTTTAAGAAGATTATTTTGAATGAAACTCGCAGTATCAAATTTTTATAAAACATTTTAAAGAACAATTTGGCATAATGTTTTGTTCTTCAAATTTTGCATTTTGTGTCCGAAATTCGGATCTGAAATGAAAAAAAGCGGCTTCAACTCTTACGGCTAGAAGGATTTCAGATCCATATATAGACCAATCCGCTTGTGCATATTCCCCTTAACACTTTAAATAAATGGCCTCATATATTTGCAATATATTTACAAAATTTTGAATAACTTCACTTGAATGTCTTGATGCGGTAGATATCTTTTGAGCCTTCCATTTAAAACCTTTACGAATTCTATATAATAAATGTTTGCCCAAACGATTTTAATTTTATTCTTCAGCTTCGTGCATTGTCTTTTTCCTGTTCCCAGTTTGATTTTTATCAGGAATTTTCAAGGTTCTTTTTCAGTTAATTTCAATAATGTTTCTCATTTATATTAGAGATTCTAACGCAATAATAATAATTCTCTTAGTACCTTCTGTTATTATGTGTAAAGAATTAATATTCTAGAAGAAATCATACACTTTTTCACAAAATTCCCCATAAATATGAAAATTATTCGTTCGTAAATAAAAAATTTCATTTCCGTCATTTAGAAAAATTAATAGAAAAACCTTCAACGTTTTGCCTTTTATTGATACTTTATGAATGCTTATCTAACTATTCAAAATAAATTCTAGTACAAAAATAAAACTTTGCACCAATTCGCAAGAGCAATTATAACTAGATTTCTTATACTTCTGAAGAAATTCTAAAGTTAAAATATTTTATATTAGTTTTTAGATTATGAAAATTGCAACCAATTCAAGGACTAAATATTTCATATTACTTCAAAATTGTGCTTTTTTTTTCTCAATCAATCGTTGATACACTCATTTTTTTCTTATTTAATGTTCCTTTTTAATTGCGTGAATATCTTTCTTTATCCTTTTTATTTCATTTTCCGTACAAAAACTCACTTATGTAATGACATTGCAAATATACTCTCTTGTAGAAAACACTACTGCCATAGTATTAAAAAAGGTACAGATGTACATTATACAATTATACATATCAAATATCCTTATTGAAAATGTACACTTTAAAACTTTTCCATTTACTATTTTACTCGTAAATTAAAGTGAAATTTCATTAAAGTTTAATCATCTCGTAATAAAGCCAGAGGAATTTCTCCTGTTTATCTTGTTTATTATTTTTCTATACCCCTCCTTTAATAATAATTTTTCCTTCCTTCAGAAGTTTTATTTTCAATAAAGCCTTTGGCAAATTACTCTCTAAATTTATAAACTAGTAATTGGAAATATGACTTGAATAGACTCAAGGACATAAAATATATTATAGAATGTTGTTAGGAGATTCTGTTTAAAATTATATATAATCTTTATTAGAATTTCTTCAGTTATATAAAAATGATAAATTTAAAAAAGTTCAAGTGATTCAAGGGGACATTAATGGTTACATAAAGTTTTTAAAAAGAAAAATCAGAAAAAAAAGAAGGAAAAACAAAATATTGAAGAACTTTGATACAAAAATTAAATAATGTCCTTCTTTGAATTGATTTAAAAAAATTTAATTGGTTTTCTAAAATAATATTTTTGTTTCTCTTGGTAAATAAATTAGTGAGATAAATTGATAAGAAATGTTTTAATTGCCTTGACACTATAATTAAACGAGGTTTTATTGAATTCTCTGAATTAATTAAATTATTGAATAAAGTTGAATCCCACTAATGGTTTGTAAAATAGCATTTTTCCTTTGAACAAGTGAAAAGGCAACTGCTTTAGGTAGCAATCTGCTACATTATTTAAACTAATTTCGTTCATTTTCCGAAATAATGTAAATCAAATTATTGCATTCATCTAGGATAAACAAAAGAAAAAAATTTAAGGAAGTGTGTATTAATTGTCGGATACGACGGTTAAGCAAGTGAATTTTGTTTTCCTTTTTTTCACTCCTAGTGAGAAATATAGGGCTAGTGCGTGATATCATAGATAGTCAATGAGTCATATAGTTTTAACCAGGTAGGTGCCTAGCCTGCCGCAGTTTTTTCTTGGCATGGCAATTTACGTCAACTTCTTTACTTCTACAGAAATTTGTAAAGGCTTCCAGTTTTGAAAATATTACACCCTGAAATTTACAAATTTGGGAGAGACGAAAGACCGCCTATTAACCCGTCTACCGGCAATAAGTTGTAAGAGTTATTTGTCGAATTCAACATGGCCGAATTAGAAAACTGTTTATGATTTCAATATAATACGTAGTCAAACAATGAAATTTATTTGGATTTTAAGGGGCTAAAACATTTTGAGGAGAGAAGATAGGTAAAAATTTTCATATGGAGAAACAAGTAGTCTGGTAAAGATCTATACAAAATATCAGCTTTCTATTTTAAACGAACGAACGGACGGACGAAGTGAATCTAATATAACTTCTTTTTTTTTGAAAATGTGCTAAAAATTGCAAGATTTTAAAATGGAAATATATATAAATTTAATGACAATAATAACAACGATAAAATTTAACGATAAAGAACAATTACAGGGCGTAATCATTGTGAAGGAAATTCCGAAAAAGTTTAATTCGAAATAAGATCCCCGGTTCTTTATGAATGGAAAAAAAACATCTACAATACCAAAACTTGCATAATACCAAAAATATGTTCAATATATTTTGGTCTTTATAATGAAATTTGCCTTATTGCTAGGGGTTCTAGCTACAAAAAGATTAAGTTCAATTTGAAAATTTGAACTGCCTGTAACTCTTCTTTCAAAACAATGTCTTGTAAAATTGAAAAAAATTCTAAGTAAGAGGAAAATCTGTTTGCAAATTTAAGATTTTACGATTCTTAATTATTTTATAGCTATACTCAAACATAGAATTCCAATTTATTATTACTGTTACTTGAACATGAAGGATTAAAATTAATTCTAATTACATGTGATTTTATTTTAAACTTTGTCATTTTAGAAATACCAAAATTACAGAAATACAAGATTCACTCACAAATTTTGTAATTTTTCTAAAAGAATTCAAAACCGATATTTGAATATAAATTACTTGAAAAATGTTTTGTAAAAATTAAGCGTACCTACACACATACTCTTACCTATAATCCTTGCACGAAATCTGTTTCGCAACTTTATTCAAGGTAATTTCAAATGAAAGCATGTAAATGTAAATTTAGTGTAGTTCATTTCTTCTTATGATAAAACAGAAAATCAAATAAACCTTAACATTTTAAAGAAACATTAGGAATAAATAAAAAAACATCAAATTGCTTTTTTAACTTTTTCTTTTTTCTACATCGTTTAGGTGCGCCTCCTTCTGTCAATTCTCAACTATTCAACTACAATTTCTTCATCAGTATTACATTTTAAGTTCTTGAGTTATTATACAACAAGAATACAACAAGAATTTTGAATAAGAGTAAAATAAATTCATTTTTCAAAAGCCAAAAATTTTGTGGTGGATCCAAAAGTCACAAGGACACTTTTAACTCTTAGAATCATAAATGTTTTGTACTCAAGAAAAATAAGGTGAATAAGATTACAATAAATTTTATGCGAAAGCCTTTATTAAAAATTTATTCTAAAGCTTGTGAATTGTATACGTGACTTGGTATTCTAAACCGGCATTCTCATAAATTATGTAATTTTAAAGAGATAAAAATGCTACTTTGACTGTGGATATTAGATAACTAATAAACAAAATAGTGGAGAGCTCAAAATAAAAAATGCGATCTAATCAGTAAAAATCCTATTCATATTCTTAATTTGAATAATTTTTTTTATAAATACGACAATTGTATGAATAATTTGTATTTTATTAAAGAGCTACAGTGGATTTAAAAGTAATCTAGAGCATATAAATCGTAGTAAGATTTTAGTCAATCCCCATTCTGTATGACTAAGATATGAATCTAATTCTGCAATCTCATAAAACACAAAATTTAATTTGCATTATAACTGACTGATTTTGATATTATATGTCCCATAATTGCATATTTTTAGGGTAAAAAAATTATATTAAAACAAGTGCTTGTTTTAGTTAGTTAATTAGGTTAATTAAGCTAACGAACTATATTTTTTATGACTAGAAAACATTTACTGATAGTTCTTCGCTTTGTTTCTGAAAAATACAAAAGAATAAAAATAAGAAAAGCCTTCTGTTTCTGAAGGATATTGAAAAGTTGAAACTTTTTCGAATTTTAAGAAACAATAACTTTAGAAGGCAAGATGATTTTGAAAGAAACATTTTGCTTTGACACATTCGCCCATTAATTAGCTTTTATATAAACTGGAAAATTTTACAACTTATCGCCTAAGTCTCTATAGGAAAAATGATTAAAATATTTATCTAATGTTTCTGATTTCTAAGACTACCTATTTCTTCTTGATAGAAAATTTAACTTAATTTATGACAAATCTTAGGGTTTAAGCTATTTTTTAGTAAAAACATAAATACGTTCGATACGATAAATTGACCAAAAATTGGAATTGTTTTCAATGCAATAAAATTTTCTTCTGAATAATATGGCAGCTTTCTATTTAAGTAGATGAAGATTTTTTTTTTAAACAGACACACAGACAGAAGAAAAGGCGAACGGAACAAGTGGAAAGCAGTGAATATAATTATATAAACTAAATTCCTTCTTAAAACTCATAGATTCATAATTTTAATTATACATATGTATGAACACATTGTTAAGCTCATATCATTTATACAAATAATAATAATTATTATTCTTGATGGTAATTAGGACATCATTATCATAAATTTTAATAAGTATGCTATTTATTTTCTGGTAAATATTTTGTTTGTTAAATATTTTTTTATTAAAATTCTTATACAACTCATGCTAACTGGTATACATTTCATATTAATTTGTTGCTTACATTTAGATGAACATTGCTCATATAATAAATCGGCGTTTCTATTTTATAATCTACTCCTTTTAATATAGCAATGTTAATTATTATATAAGCAATTTTTTAAAAATTCAATTAAAAATTTTTATGATATTTTATGTTTAAATTATGTTGTACATAATAGTACGTTTAAGTTTTATATTTTTACCCTAATTTGAGAATTATGATTCTCTTAGCCTGCTATTCAGCATTCGAATTTATTTTTCGTTTAAAAGATTCCAATGCTTTAATGTTGTTTCAATGAATTTCGCGAAAAACTTTGCCTTTAATCCTGTTAAACAAAAACTAGTATACGCATAGTTAGTATAGATACTATATGTAAGCTATAAATAGACTGTATAGATTGAATCTCATTTCGTATATTTCTGCTATAGCAAATTGATCAGCCCAACAAACAAAATGCACACCAATTTAAATAAATCTCTTATTAATAGTATTTTATGTATCCGTGATTTAAGTAAAAGTAAAACCATGCTAGAATTATGGTGAATATTTACAATGAATCATGTGTCTTCCATATCATGCTGCAAAAAAAGTTTTTTTTTCTTAAGATTTCGTAAAATATACTAATATGCGAACTATTAAGTGCTTATACCCTGATTCTATTTAAAATATACTCTTCAATCTTTGCCCTGAAGAAAAACTAAAATCATTGCTATGCTCTTCATTTAACTTTTATAAATATTATTAAAATTAATAAATATTAAAACTATATTTTAATGACCTATTTAATTATAATGTTAATCAAAATTAATATTTATGAAATTAAAAATGAGCTACATGAAATAATAAATTTAATAAATTTATGAAAATCTACTCCATGAATATCATTTTTATGATGGAATTTTAATTATACAGGCATTATACTTATAAAATTAAACTATTAAAATTTTATTGCATACCCAAAATGTGTGTTAGCATTTATGAAATAATTATTTATGCTAAGTACCTTAGAACATTGTATAACCCCACACACCATAAATGAGTTATTTTGAATATTTGAAAAACTAGTTATTAAAAAAAATTAATTTAACGTTGAAAGTGATAAAAATACGATATTTATTATTTATTTATAAAGCAATTTAATAAATATTAAAATTTCTAAAAAAAAAAACGAGAATTTTTAAATTATAAATTTAAGTGCCTAATTTACCTAAAATTTATAATTATTATTCTTGGGTTTTTATTTTTCGAATTATAATAACAAAATGACGTGTTGTAAACATTTTACAGGACGTGATGTTTTTTTTAAATATTTGTTTAAAGTAAATCGTAAATTAAATATTTATCGTATACAAATTATAATATCGTATACAAATGTAAAAATTATTTTCATTAATATCAGGGCTATGAAACGTTTTCCAATATGGTAGTTCAATATAAGCGTTCCCCAATTTCTCAAGGTTAAAAACTCATTTTTTGATGAGGTAGCGATGTAGTCAAAAACGTGTTTCTCGACAAGAGAGGGATACGGTAAAAAACTCGTTTTCCGAAAAGGTAGGGATACTCAAGACTGGGATGCGTATTTCCAACAAGGTGGGATGCGTGTCTTTCTGGCAAGAGGGATTCGCTAAAAAATGCGTTTTTTGACAAGGTAAACGCCTTTTTGGATAACGTAAAGATACGGTTACATACGTATCGAGGTATCCCTAAAGATAGCGATACGGCTAAAAGTAAATTTTTACGGTACCCCTAAAGTTAACGATACGGTAAAAAATTCGTTTCTTTACTAGGTTTCTTTACTAAATTTAAAAAAGATTTTCGAGCAAAAAATCCTCCATCTCTTTTAACGCTAACCATCTTTGTTAAATATTGTTTAAGATCTTATCGTGAATTATTTAGGTTAAACTTGTTCAAACAGGCTAATCTTGTTTTTATCCAATAAGGATTTCATTAAAAAACTTTTTGGAAATCTTCTTTTGAAACAAGTTGCAATTTAATATTGCAATATCTCAGGCGCAACAATAAATATAAAATACTTTTTTATATAAAATTAAAAAAAAAGGAAGCGTCGTGTTTTAGAGCTACCATTCTCAATTTGCTCATGTGTTTATAGATAGTGGATTTAGACGTAATAGAAATTATTCACGAGTTTTTTATGTGAGCATTTATTTCAATAATTCAATTTAATCTTCCTATATGTTATAAATATGCGTTACACGGAAAATTTTTACTCCATGGTCTTCAAACCGAAAACAGTACGAAATAATTTTAATTAAAATAATATTGTTTATAACTAGTTTTTGTTTAGCAGGATTAAAGGCAAAGTTTTTGGCGAATAATGTTAATTAAAAAAATTGTCATTTTGAATTTTTATAATATTTAGTTATAATTAGTTTAGCTCTTACACAGAATGATCCCAAATTATTTATACAAATCCTTAAATCTGAAACCAATCTATTTTGGAAAATCAAAAACATCAACTCTTTAGAACTTAAATTTTATTCCTGAAATATTGTTAAGATGTTATAGCATTATATCCATATAAAATATAATAGTGAAATAATTTAATAAATTTTTCAATAAAAACTACCTATATGCGCGTATTTAATTAGAAGAGAATGTGTTGTAATAATTGAAAATTAATTTTAATTACCAAGCAAAAAAAAGTATAAATTCAATATTTCTAATTACTTATATAAGTTTAAAACAAGCGAAAATAATAAAAATAATTATTATAAAAAATTTGAATAGTAATTATGGTAAATCTATCCACAGGTTTAAAATAATGTACAATATTCCGCAGATATTTATTAATTTATGTAAATTATAAGCAAATATTTTTTTTTTTATTTTAATTTTGAATTTTAAATATTGCTTTTAATTTTCAATAACTTACGTACATTATTGAAATTTAATTGAAACTCATAAATTATAAAGTTAATTAAATATAATGCATATTTTATCGGTATATCCATGAATAGTTTGTGAATTTTTTTCCAAATAATTCAAGATTAATAATTGATTATAATGAAATATGTTTTAAATTAAATTTATATTTATATTTACATATACATACAGTTGAAATTAATACCGGAATTTTATACCACAAATATGCAAAAAAAAGAAAATTTGTAAAATACTTTAAAATAAAATTAAAATTTAGAATTTTCAATAAAAAAGCAAATCTGATGTCACCAGAATATTCCATTATAACCAAATTTCTGGGCTTTTCCTGAATAATATGAATTCCTATAAGGCTGTTGTTAGTAATTAGTATAAATTTTAATTTACTCCCATTCTCTCCAAAATTTTCTCGAAATTTGTAAAATTACAATTTTCATCAGACACTCGAAAAAGCAAACTTTTCTAAATAAATGTGAAAAGGTAACGGTAAAGTTCTTAACTCACTTACTTAACCGCCAAATTCAACAATTATGTTAAAGTTTCTTTCAACTTTTTCCCCTTATCCTAAATGTATGCAATAATTTGAATAAGCTCTGATATTCCCGATGAATTTTTTGGGTTCATGTTTTTGTGTAATAATATTAAATTGTAAAGAAATTAGCTGTTTGTTTTTATATAATGGGAAAATATGTAAATTTAGTTAATACTGAAGGTCTAGTTCCAGCGGCAATTGATTTTTTGAAAATCTATATTATGTTTCTCTATAATAGAGAAAAGCGTTAAAATTTAATGCCATTACAACACTTCTCTTATTACGTACAACATTATCAGTAAAAATTGTATTTTTTTATTTAATGCTTATTGTTTTGAGTATTTTATGCAGCGTCTGAAAACTGTTATATTTTTTTATACAAAATACATTACAGCAAATCAGTAACATTTGATACTGATTTATAGTCTTCATAACATTACCTGTTCATGGCGCCATTATTTATATAAAGTTGTCATTAATAAACTTAATTGAAAATATGAAATAAATCTAAAAAAAAAAAATAAATTTCAAATTAATTAATGAATTGAATTTTAAAACAATAATGGCCCTCAATTAAGCTCATTATTATATAGAACTTAAATTATCGTGACAGTACATTTATTTACACACATGTACATCAATATATTTTAATATTTTATTATTTTTTTTAAAATTTTAAGGATTAATTTTTGCACAACTCAATTAGGCTGATTCAATTAACTTTGAATTTTCAAATTATATTTGGATTTACAAGACACGATTGCGTTTCTATATATAAGCTAATTTAAAATTATAAGAGTCCGCTGTTATATTTAAGCATATATTATTGCTATGAAAGTTAAATATCGAGGACTGTGAAAACTATTACTTATCCCCTTTTGTTATGAGCTTAAAAATTCTAATATTAACTTTAAAGTATTGCCAATATTGCTTTCTAATTTAAAAGCACATATTTATAGAAATTTTAAAATTTGTCTATTGCTAAATTCCTACTTAGAATCAATAATTTAACACAAAAAAAATCAAATACAAAAAAATGAATAAATGACTAAAAATTGATATTTAAAAAAAAAAAACAAATTTAAAATAATAAAATATATATGTATATCCGTTTTTGTTATTTTTATAAAAGCGATTCTAAATTGTCTGCATTCCCTGAGGATAAATTTACACAATATTTTTTTTTCGCCCTCAGAGAATATATAGTTAACGCTGTTCAACCTAAAACTACATATTTAAAATAATAAAAAATTTTTTGTTTAATAATCTTTCCTATAAATTTTATAAAAACTATTACTGAAAATAATATATCAAACAATGCAAGGATTAAATTAATTCCACCACTATTAGTTGCTATATTTTGCTAATCCGCATAGGTATATAAGTGTAAGTACCTTTAATACAAAATTATAAACAAATTTTTGTTTATTAATTTTTGATTTTACAATATTATTTTAAAAAATATTTTTATTCAAATAATTTAACTGTGATTACTCGGTTTACCAAATTATTTACTTTGATATTATTTTGGCAATGTAGCAATTTAATTCTCAAATAAAAGTTTTAACGTTTTCAATTTAATAAAATCTATCAAGTACATATTCATTATTTCTTCCCATAGTAGCGAAAAACTTACCAGCTCAATCTTTATTTTACAACATTGATTTAGTTTAAAATAGCAGCTAAAAAATATAAAAACTCCTTTACTAATATTCTTGTTAAGTTCGTATTTTATTAGATTGTACGTCAATATGCTAGTTTAAAATATTTTAAAATATTTCGGCCAAAAATTAAGCAAACTCAGTAATCTTGTAGATTTGTAAATGCAAAAAAAGTTATACGGTTTGTAATTTTCAAAAAAACTCTCAAGTACACATTACTACAGTATATGATAGAATACTGAATATCTATAATGCAACAATATTGAACTAGGTTAAGCGGGTAAAATTCAGAGAATTGTTCATCATGAATATTCCTAACAAACTATGCAGATGACCCATAATACAAGTTCTTATACTAAAAATATTCATATAGGATTCCTAAAATGATATAGAATAATTATTATTAATCCTAACGTTATAAATACGGTTTTTCAAATCACAAATACTTTTTAATGATAACTTACATTAAAATAGGAAATAGTTGGAATATTTTCTATAAATAATTTGGAACAGCATTAGAATTTAAAAAAAATTATTTCTAAAAAAAATTGTAAACAAAACGAAAGAAATTCTCGCTTTTGGCATTTCTTCATAATCCGCAAATTTAAAATATATAAAAAATAATTCATATAGGGAGGAAAACTCTTAAAAATTCAGTTTCCTTTTCCGTTGCCAACATAAATGAAAAAAAAAGATAAAAGGAATATTGTATTAAACAGAGAGGTAAGATCTATTTTTGTATTTTCATAATATTTGGTTATAAATTTACAGATATACATACACATTCATACTTATATTAATATATTAAAAAATATATTACAGACCTTTGTAAGTACACAGGATCCACCAGAAAATATAATATAAAAGTGCATATATTTTTAAGATCAATATTAATAGTAGTAGAGAATTTATGCCAGAATAGAACTAAAAGTTTTCATTTCGTATTGCAGACCTATTAAAATATTTGTAGCTAAAATTTGAGATTTTGCAACATGTTTTGCTTAAACATTAATAAAGATTAAACAAAGTATAAATTTGGATTAAAGAAGCAATTTTTGACTGATTATATTGTTAACCTTCTGAAATCAACATGTTCGAATTTGGAAAATTTCCGCATATAAGGATACAATGTCTTCGGTTCTCGCAATCGCCCTCAAAAAGTTGGTTTTTATACCCGTACGAACGTATGTTAGAAGGGTATACTAAATTTGCCTTACCGTTTGTAACGCTAAGAAATAACGGTGTTAGATATAGACTTAAGTGTATGTTTTTGATCAGCGTCAAATTCTGAGTTGATTTAGCTTTGTCTGTCCGTCCGTCCGTCCGAACGATAACTCAAAAACTAATTGAGCTAAGTTCACCAAATTTTCACAAATGATTTATTGTAGTAAGTGCCAGAACCATATTTAAATTGGACGTGATCGGATTGCCGGTTCGGGAAACTTCAAAATTTATTTGGCTATATCTCAGAAACTATAAAAGTTGTGGTATTGAAGTTTCACACAAACGAATATATTAATAGGGCCAATGTGTCTCATAAAAGTCGTTGAAATTACTTGGCTCCTTTTGGTACCTGTCACACAACTTCAAAAGTTATTTGGCTATATCTCAGAAACTATAAAGGCTGTGATATTGAGATTTCACACAAGTGAATATGTTAGTAGGGCCGATGTGCTTGATAAAATTCGCTAAAATTTCTTGGCTCTTTCTGGTAGCTGCCATACAACTTCAATAGTAGTTTGGCACAACCAGTATTTTGAAAAACACATAGTACTGAAATTTTGCATAAATTTATATGGTAATACGGCAACTTAAAGTCATAGTCTGCCCCATAGTTAGTTATGGCACATTTGTTATTCGCACATAGGATAACAAATTCGTACGGGTATCACAGAGTTGACAAGGTCAACTCTACTTTTTTTCTCGTTTACAATTATTTTTGCATTTAATTTAATTCTCGTTACCAAAATCAATGCAACGTACAGCCTGCTACTAAAATATTTACTTTATAATCGATTATTTTATTCTTAATACAGAAAAAATCTTATTGGCTGACCCTAACTAGTAAAATTTCCCATAAATATTGTTTTTATAATTTAATAATCTAAAAATTAATTCTAACATCAGTAAATTCAGGAATAAATTAAACAATTGATCACATTGGTATAATTCAAAATTTGAAAAGTAAAAAAAAATTTAATTTCTTATAAATTACCCTGTCACATGTACAATTGCAAAACTATATTTTATATTGCAAATTTAAGATAAGAGGAAATAAAAGGAAATTTCGACCCAAATTTTCACAAATAAAAATTTATAGCTGATAAACCGCGAATATTAAATATTGGATGCATTCAAAATATGTAAATGTGTATGTATATATATGTAAATTTTTAAACTTATTTAACGCAAAAGATTACAATACAAGAATCTGCACCCCAAGTCTAATACACCGTAAGTCGAAAATGATATTTTGCAGGATAACGTTTCGAATATTTTTTTGACTTATTTCCATTCGTTTTTCGCTTGTATAAATGCTTGTAATAAAATATTGTAATTTAGAATAAAAAAATTAGTATGTAGTGCTTTTTGAAAATTTAATATGTAGTGCTTTTTGAAAATATAGTTTACAAACCAAACATCACAGAAATATGGCATTTATTCAGGAAATTAGTTTACTACCTATTTAAATTTAAAAATCAGTCTTATTTTCGTTTTGAGTTACAATATTCTAAAACGCGAAATACAAAATTCAATACCGAACCCATGTATTGTAAGATATACGAAATATTTAAAATTAGCATAGAGACACATGCATACATAAACGTTTTATAATATTATTATGTATATATACGCATAAAAATATTCCGCCCATAAGTAACATAAATTCAAGCAATAAAATGTAAAATTTTTATATTTTTATTTATAGCCTTACATAATAAGCGTGTAGTTTTGTTCTTTCTTTATTACAATTTATTTCGCACGTGTGGGAAATAATCTTAAAATGCGTGCACGTACAAATCTTTACTACTTTAAAAAATTATTTATTTTCTACTCAATAGATAAAGTTTATTTAGAAAATCTAAAATTGTAAATTTGTAATAAGATGATGCTAATAAGATAAAGATAAGATTTTATACAGCTAATCGTTATATTGTTATTCAAATTCCTACAGTCTTCTGAATTAGTATAATGAAAAAATCTTTATTAAATGAGAAATAGAACATTTTGTACATTCAAAAAATCCTATTACTCAAAAATTATTTAATGGTTATTTGGTTTCAATATTTGGTCGAATTTGGTCGAAGGTACAATTATTGACACCATAGCTAAAAATTGCATATTTTACAAATTTTTTAAAAATAAATTACTGGGCAAAGAGAAAAGCTACAAAGAAACTTTATTTTTGTAAAATAAAATAATTAGAATAATTGTTTAAACTTAAAATACATCCAATATTTAAGAAAATATATGTATATGTATTTGTACTCATATGAGTACGCATGCATACAAATTTGTTATTTAAGCTTTTCTAGTATTGAACTATTACGTAACAAAGTTTTACAATAATTTATGTAAAAATTGCTTTTAATACCCTTATATAATAATTATGTAGTATGCCAACCTACTGGAAGGTTTTTGATACAAAATTGCTAATAACAGCACCTGCTGGGTCAGGGCGTTTAATCCTATTATGCAAGACTGTTAATTTTACAATATTGAACGGATTATAATATTATGTATAGGAAAATTATATTTGCCTGTCACAAATATTTCACCGAAATATAGAGGTTTAATTCAATTACAAGGCTACAGAAATTTGGATTCTTTTTCAGCCACATTAACAAAAGATTTGAATTTTAAATTTAAATGATACTTAATCAAAATTCAATATTGGTTATTACTTTCATTTCGTCTCTAATTCAATTTAAAATCAATTACAGAGTTGTAGTAAACAAATTCAAAAATTTCAAAATATTGAAATTGTAAAACTTAAAATTGATTAAATTTATTTAATTTATTATACAAATATGTATATAATTTATAAGTCCATAATTTTAATAATAATTCCAATATCAATAATTTATATAAACCTCAATTAAATTTCAATTACTATTGAATATGTGTAAAATGTATACGCATCTATATAATGTACCCATATAAAGGATTAAATCCACCTATACTCATAATTCATCTATTTTAATTTATAACATTTGTATAGAATAATTAAAATATTTGAAAAGTAAATGTTATAATTTATTTGCCTCAAGTTAAACCACATTAAATTTTTAGTAAATTTATTGAATTTATATATAATATATATATATATATATATATATATATTGAAATTGAATTTAAAATTTTACTAAACATCTTATTTGTGTATTCCAATAAGATGAAAATTTCACAGAAACAAAAACACTCAATACATCTGAAAATTTCGCACATAAATTTATTCACATACAAATAAACTTAAACTGAAAATTTTCGGATACAAAAAAAAACATTAATTTAAATTGTGTAAACAAAACAACGTGCTGCCGTAACGTCATGTTAAATTTTATGTACATATGTACTTGTTTGTACATTTTCCTAGAAATACAAACATATCCTAATATTTCAAGGACAATATTATTGAATTTATTACAAAAATATTACATTATTTATGAAAAAAAAAATTAAAAAAAAATAGCATTCCTTGTTGACTATTAGCAAGGATTAATGGTAAATTTTACAAAAAAAAAAATATCCATGCATGTTATCCTTTTTTTCATTATACATACATGCACGTTATACGAGAACAAACATATTTACACTGAAAATTCAAATACAGAATTTAAACAGTTACAATAAATTCATTGTGACAATACAATTTTTTTTTTGTTTTTTCTCGGAACTCAATTCGACTGACTTGTTATTAAAGCCAAAATAATTTAATGTTTATTGAAGTAAAACCGTAAATTATATCAGAAATGTCAATATATTAAGATTTTACAAGTATATATGTGTGTGTGTAACTGGCTGTGTTCCACAATATTTGTTCAAAAATCAAAATACATATGTATGTAGGCGTTATATAAAGCAAATAAAATATTATTCAATTTTTTTTTTATTTTTACATATTTTTTTTGCTTTTTTGCTTTCTGGTTAATCCGGCAAAAGTATAACAATCAGTGATAACGGATACGTCATATAAAATCAGTGTACAAACCGGATCTGTTATTATTTGTTCGACAATGATTGAAAGTATCCTTTGAATAATGTTCTTAATTTGCATAATATGTGTAATAGTGTATGTATAAAATTTTGTAAATTTTTTTTTTAATATAGTAGAAACAAATACGATCTTAAATAGCTACTCAAATTTTAGGTTCAAGTTATATAGAGTTTTCATTCTATATGAAAAATAATTTTCGGCTTTTATATTTAAAACAACGAAAAACGTTTGAGTTGGTATGAACTGACTGAATTATGCCCTGCACCTTAACAATAAGAGTATAAAAATTTGTTTTTAAAATATTTAGAACTAACTTTCATTGTCGTATGGCAACTACTCGAACCTGTCAAACCATTCCATTAAAACTTGATATGTCTGGCCTATAACTAGACAAACGACTACCAAATTTCATGAATCTGACATTGTTATTTTTCCAAAAATTAGAAATTTGCTTATGACCATTCCATTACAATTTTCCGAGTATTTGTAGAATATAACAAGACATACGCTTAAAAAATTTTATATTAATATCTCTGTTAGTTTTTGAAATATTTAAAATAACCTCTTTGAGCGTTGTATAGCGGCTACCTGAACTCGAATTCGTCCAATTGCAATAGTAGCTGTTTTTGAGTTAACGTTCTATCCGACAAAAAGACGGACGGTCGGACAAATCTAAATCAACGCAAAATTTTACGCTGAGCAAGAATGTAAATACATATTCATACCCCAGATGATATCTTCAAGTGGTTTCAAACTCCATACTATGTATAGTTTATATACATTTCTCGAAGGTGCAGGGAATTAAAAATATGAACGATAATCATTGTGTATTCAACTGCAATGTTCTATAATTAACACACATGTTTAATACTTAAAATTCAAAAGTTAATTAAAATGAAAAAAATATGATATTGATTTACTACAGTTTCAATGTTCGCAGATGACCTACATTTATTATACAAATTGATATAATATGTATACAAGAAAAAGGCTTTGAGAAATTATTAAAATTACAAACAAAATACAAAGTTCACTATTGCAAAAAGTACTACAGAATTGGCTGATATAATACGGGTCTCTAACAAACAAACCTACCAGTATTGAAAGTTTATATTCTATGAAAAATTCAAGAATATTCAATATCTTTTAGAGTGAATAAATTAAAATAAAATTCTTTATTGACTGGAGTCTATAATCGCGAAATAGTCTAGAATAGTCTAGAAATGACTTAAAATTATTATGTATATATGTACGTATACCGGCCGAACTATCTAAAAAATATTTTTTGGAATTTTTCAACTCTTAATTAATTAATTTAGATTCACAGTGAAATATTGTATTCCTTTTCTTAAACAAAATATTGCCCCAAAATTGATTACCTTAAGGATATACTGTCTTATTATTTAAGGATATTACTGTCTTTTATCAGTGCATAATATTTAATTTTTATTTCAGCAAACTAGAAATAACAGAGACACAAATTCTTTCAATTTAAAAGAAAATCTGTTAAAAATAACAGTATATAATTTAACATATCGTGGTGAGTAATAATATTATTAATGAATGAAAATGTTATGTTAGGTCAAAAAATATTTGGAAATAATTATTATGGGGTATTTTTGACAAATTATACTAAATTGAAAATTCTATAGTTGTACGAAATTTAAAATGCAGTTCTTTAGATAGTTTAATAGTGGGCAACTTAGTCCTTTAGTAAATATTGTCATCAATTTTAATATTTTAAATTTTATATTTTACTATGAGTAGAGTTCAAGAATCGGATAGATTGAATTTTTAAAACACTGCCCTGCTAACATAATTAACAATTTAATGTGCAAAAATTTTCTTTGAAAATCTACAAAGTTCTTTCCAATATTTTTAGAAAACTAAATTATGTCATTAAAACAGTATGCACAATTTGTGGTTTCTGCTTAAAAAATAAGGATAATAAGTTGTAAGTACAATTGAGAGGCTCAGAGTAAAACTGCCTAACCCGCACAAATTTTTTACCGAGATAAATGAGATTTAATATTTTATTCAAAATTTTCCAAATTAAAATACTCATAAAATCTTTCATGCTATGATTTTTTCGAAAAGAAAAGAGTAAGAGTTTTAGTTTACGTTTATTTTAATTTTTATGAAGATTTTAATATTTGCATAATTTTATATATATTTTTAACAATAAAGCAAAAATTTTGAGAGTGAGGGTTTGACCACTTTGCTTCTAAGCCCCTTAATTAGTTCTGAACGTCATTAGGATTTATTAATTGAAAGCCGAATAATACTTAATTTAACATTACCAAAACAGTTTTCAACAATTTCAACTAAGTTAGAAATTTATTTAAAATTTTTATTTGTAATATTTAATAATGATCTGAAACATTAGGTCAATTGCATTGTAGCAATCAGTTGAGAAAATTTCAATATTTGAAAATAAGAATGTATATATAACACAGATATATTTACATATATGTTACAGTGTTTATTTGTTTAGATGTTCACAAAATTTTTGTACATAAATATTATTTTTAATAATCAATTAATAAAATATAAGAATTTTCTCTAATAAGCTAATCAGTAAAATCAACTTGAGGCTTTTTATAATATTATGATTTTGCAAAATTATTACAATTGAATTTCATTAATTACAATAAATTTTGTTATGCAAATACAATAATACCATATACAATTGGTTTAAATATGTGTGTGTTTTTCCTATTTTCATCTGTTTGCAAAATTAATTTCTATATTTTATGTATGTAAATAAAATAAAATTTTATTTTATTAAATATTATTATTCGAAATTAAATATTGTACCTATGTATAAATTTATTACAATTTGCCATTTATGTTCGTGTGTTTATTCAAAATATTTATTAAATATGCATGTATACAATATAATTGTGTTTTATCAGCCTTTGGTCATTTATTGTTGTGTAAAAATTGAATAACCTTAATAAATCTATTAAATAAATTGAAACAGTACACAAAATATTATTTTTTTATTAAATTTATTTTAAAAAATTTTACGAACAAAATACGAATATAAAATAATATGAAAATTTACAATGTGTCCTGGTTATTTTCGGATGATTATTTCAAATTAAGATTCAAAAATTCATGTAAAATCAAAAATATTTTAATTGCAAATTTCAGAAAATATTTGGGATTTTCAAGCATTAAATTCCAAACAAGCTTCAAATAATTTTTGACTGTGATATTTGGTATAGGACCTTAAAAATGTATAACATAATGCTCCTTCAACCTTAATTGGCGCTCTATATATTTCTTCAATCGTATTATAACTTTGGTATTTTATTGGACTTTTTTTTTTGTCACTTAAGAAGAAATTCTTAAGCATTCTCAAGACGAACAGTGTTGATATAATTCACACAAATAAAACATATACTAAATTTTAATAAATAAAAAATTTTGGAATTTCTTAAAACCGCTTAACACTATTTCCCTTAGCAAACGGTTGCATTCCTTTAAAACTTAAAATTTTATATTTCACAAAAAAAAAACTTGAAACTTTAGTCTAAAATTAAATTTTCTGTAATAAAAGCTTTAACATTGTACAACTTTTCAAAAACTAAAAAAGCAAATAATTTGAAATCAAATAAAACCAATTAACTTTGGATGAATAAGCCAATCAGTTTTATGTTTCTCACAATTCATAACTACATTCATGCGTCCACCAACAAATTTACTTTTTATATATATGTACATATATGAATTATTTTTTGGCACTTTTCCAAAAAGTTTTTGAAACAAAGTGTTTGTTAATTTCACACAATCTGTCCATTCTTTCCGCCGTCTGTGGACAAACTGAAATTTCATATGTATATAGATTTTTACTAGAAACTTATGTCCGTAGAAAAAAATTTTTACCTGTCTCTCCCTTTAAAAATTCTAGCCCCCCGAAAACCTTAAAATTGCCATTTTTAACTATTTATTATAGCGAAATCATAGGCATTTTTCAAATTTTGCAAGCGGAGAAAAGTAGTGGCGGCCTTCATATACTGCGACACACCATATTTGAATTTAAAAAACAAAATGGTCACTAAAATTTACTATTACCTAAAATCTGTCTTCTCCCAATTTTTGATATCGCATTTATGCTAGATCATATGTGGCCGTTGTACAAATCTACAAATCTAGAATAAAATGTTTTTCTACCACCACTCCACCTAATGTCGCCTCTTCAAATTTGTAAAGTTTTAATTTTTGTTGTCTTATATTTCCGAAACTGCAAGCTTTTCGAAATTTCTATAAATGCAGAAAACTAACGGTAAGAGCCATGTCTAAATGTATGCATCCTAAATGTATGCATCCTAAATGTATGCAGTTTTTCAAATTTTTTTGAATATAATTTGAATAATGTAGTGCATAGATTATATTTTTGAAAAGCAGTATTTTGAGTTGTTGAGGAGAAAACTGCTACTTTCCAAACCATTGGTTTGACCCAACTTTATTTTCAATTTAACATCTTCAAATATAATTCTATTATATTTAACATCTTCAAATATAAAATAGATATATATGTGTATGTATGTATTTCTCCACATGCTATGGCAGTTTTGATAATGAAATTTAAATAAAACACCAGATTTCTAATATTTTTCACCATAATCAACATGAAATGAACATTTCAAAGAATTTGACATACATGTCAAATATTGAATTTTAATTTACGGATATGTGCCATAAAATTTATGATTTATAAGAATATTTGAGCAATTTCCATTATAAATACATATATAACTACATTATTACATAACTGTTCCGATGAATGTATAGCTGTTACGATGTGTATGTAAGTGTAATCATTTCCTAAAGTTACTGATTATATGTAAATTTTGACTAGATTTATATAATATGTAAATATTTACAAAATGTGTTTTAGAAGAAATATTAGAAAGGATGAAAATTTAATTTTTGAAATTTTGTTTCTTATTACGTAGTGTAGTAAATGACGTTGAAATAAAGGAAAAGAGAAATAGAAGAGCTCAAGAACTTTTAATTTGCAAAAAGTGCAATGTTCTGAAATTCCAGCGAAGAGTAATTAAGAGAATTAAATATTTTTTTATAAGAAAATTGAGAGAAAAAATATTCTTACAAACCTATTACTCTATATCTTATTGTTTTAATTTTTAATTAATTGTTTAAAAGAGCAAAGATTTCAAAAAATTGATCTCATTACCGTAGAATGTATGTGACCTGTTGATGTCACATACATTCTAATTTAAGAATAATTGTTGATCGATAATTAAAATGTGATTTCTCTTTGTCGTATAAAAATCATTAATTTTTTGAATTTTTACGTCTATTAACTTTCCAAAATAATCTTTCATACACAGACACAATTATATCTTTTACGCACAATTTATAAACAAATGTAATATGAAAGAATTTTTTTGTGTCTCACACTCAACAGGATATAATGGAATTTTATATATTTATACAGGAAATACCGGAAGCATACTCTCTAGCAAACAGACAAACAGCATATAGGTAATTACAATTTACGTATATATTTCGAACTTTTCTATATATACACACTGGGGATGTAAATTACAATTTCAAAGCAACAACAAAGTTCCTATTTTATTTTTTATTATATCTTCGATTCCATATTCAACCTTAAAAGTTCATATAAAACTTATATGTTTGTGTCTAAAATGTTGAATCAATTTTTCGCTTGTTTTATTTTCCCGATACATAATATTTTGAGTAAAATATCGCACATAAATTGGTACATATGTAGAATTATGGTACATTTAAAGTATTTCTCGACCTTTTTTTTCGGACTATATTTTATGTAAATATACAAGGATGTTTCTAATTGTAGAATTTCTAGTAAAATTAAGAGAAAAAACGTTGCTACTTTATCCGCGCGGACGTCTTAAGCTAGGCCCTCAAGAGACTTATTGCCAATTCTCTAAACTGATTACGTCCCCTAAAATAACCCGACACCTTCATAAATCCCACAAGATCCTCAAAGGACGTCCCTGTTCGCTCATATTTTGTAATTTTTCTAAATACCAACGAATAGCACAATTTTATAGCAATTAATATAGGAAAATAAAGCTGTGTATTTTATCAATGTATAAAACTTAACAATCTAAAGCTTTAAACTTTAACTTAGAAAAATATTTTTAAAAAGATTTACAGATTGACTGATGTATATAATATGTATACGACTTGTAATATCGCATTGAAACACAATTCAGTTTATAAGTTGTAATAAATGAATTATGTAGTAATACACATGAAATTTGCTTGTCACAGAATCTTAAAATTTTTGAACAACGTCCTAATTAACTAGAAAACTCCAAATTCAAAATTCCTTCTTTCCTGATTTTGTAATAAAATAGAAACAAGCCTTCGAACTTTCTCAAAAATTTTCGAAGAAAAACCCCAGTTTTCTGGAAATAATAGCGTGTGTAGTTAAAGTAATTAACTCCCCAAAAATGAGTATATCGGGAAATTGATAAATTTCCGTTGTACAATTTTTTTTCTTTTTTTCCATAGTGTTGTTCTTTTTATGACTAAAGTATCGATTTTCTATTGAATATATCGTTTTCTACATAAATATGAGAAAGTAATAGGAAAATTTCTTACATACGAGTATACTAAAACTTTTTTCTATAACATTTTGGTGTACGTGAAGCTTTTCATAAATGATTTCGCTCAAAAAAAACCGAAAAAAGAAAAAAACAAAATGCATACCTTTTGGTTGGTAAAAAATGTTTAACTGGTTATTGGTTCGTTCTCTTTCAGTTTCATTATAAACGAAAGTTAAAGAAAAAAAGGCGGAAATTATAGCATTAATTTGAAATTTATTAAAGTTTCAGCTAATTTATCACAAAAAAAATATAAGAGGTGCTATGAATTTTTATGAGGCGACAGATGTTTATACATATGTGAATGTTTAACACGCTAAAATTTATACACTATAAAATAAAAATTTAAAATTCTATTCAAAGTTAAATCACATAAATTTAAAGGGATTTAAAAATAAAAACACAACAAAACAAACAAGTCTAAAATGAATCTCTATGGGTAGACCTGTATAAATTGTTATATTTTACATGATGAGGCAGTGGTTTTTTGTTAAAGAATTTTTCAAAAAGAACCATTTTGTATTGGATGTTTTAGAGGAATACATTAAGTATTCAAAGGAGATATTATTGTGACCTTTAATATGTTTCATGTTTAAAAATAATGATCACTTGGAAATCGATAATGAAATAAGAATATTTTAACAGCTTGTAAATCACAAAACAAATCAGTGGCATATTAGAAATAGAATAGGGAAAAGGGAATTTATTATAATAAAAACATATTAAAATAACTTTCGAGGGCATTTTGACGCATTTTTTAATATTACTAACCATTATTAATACTCGTATTAGATAATCATTTATAAAAAATTTAGAAAATTTGTTGTCCTTGATGCTTGCTTTTGACGTTAACCACCGGTATACGAAATTCTTTTTGAAAAATAAAATTGGGTCAAGCCAATGGTTTGTATTGTAACACTTATTCCCTTCAACAATTAGTGAAAATAAATATATTTTCGTTTATATAAGAAACTATTTCTAGGATTGCATATATTTAGGATGAACGATTTATGCAGTCTTTGAAATAAAGAAAAAATAATTTAAATAGGGCTTAACATAATGCTCGATTTAAGGGTTAATTGGTGAGTTAAGAAAAATAATTATATTTTTTAATGTTACGAAATTTGCAATTAGCTTTTTGCGTTTATAGAAATTTCTAAACTAAAAAATGTCCACAGATAGACGGACGGACAGAGTGAAACTAATAAATACTTTTTCAATTTATATTCACTTTTCGATTTACGTTCGTTCAAAAATTTATTTTTATACCCTGCATCTTCATGAACGGTATGTTAACCACTTGGAGCAAGCATTTGCGATAAGGACATGTATATATATTCTTGTTCTACGTTAAATTTTGCGTTGATTTAGACGTGTCTGTCCATCCGTCTGTTCCTTAAATTTTTAACGTTGTAACCATGACCTTAAATTAAACTAGATAACATGGGGTGAAAATGCGGCTCAAGAAGGGGATCTATTGTGTACCTCCTCTTCCATATATAGTAATTTTCAAGCCTAAACGAATATTTTTTACATATTTCACAATTATTTTAAGTCTCTAAAACTTAACTCTCTCTTAAGTCTCTTTCATCAACTTGTTTGTGAAGCAATGTTAATGTTCCAAGCTTCCCTTATAAATTATGTATACATATTGCAAAAACATGTCAGATGTTTTGACTGTGTAATAGAAAATAAAATTGTATTGCGAAAAACAGAGTACGTAATAGCTATGCTATGTGAATGTGATCCTTAATAAATTATTTCATTCAATTGTTAAATTTAATATCTTCAAATTCTCAATACCGTTTCTATAATAATGATATATATGCAATACCATGTAGATTTGGAGGAAAACTTTTTAAATATTCTTGAATAACAAAAAATAAAATTTTTCTTTTATAGACATACAATGTATAGGTCTATATATTTTATACATTAAATGACATTTTCATTATTTCACGATGTCGAGTTGTTAATCTATCTGTTCATGTAAACCTTTGTACCTTTTTGTTTTATTATTCTATTTTTTTGTCTCTCAATTTATTTATGTAATACACGGTCTCAATTTCAGACTATATAAATTGTCAATGTGCTAAAGAAAATAAGTAAAAAAATAAAAATTAGAGATTGAAAGAGATATGGAAAATATTGTCTACTGACAAATGTTTTAGAATTTTCACGGAGAATTATTTTGAGAAGCGAAGTATGAAAATCAACATTCAATGGGTACAGGTGCTACAAGTTCCATCTGTATTTAGCAAAAAATTTTGATTGCTTTGAAACAGTTTGTTTTTATTACATTATTTTGGATTTTTAGGATTACTGCAACTTTATTTGTTGTATATTTCCTATAATATTTTATAAAATAGATAATTTAAATGTGAATTCTAAAATAGTATATTATACCATAGTTGCCAGTCTAAATTTTTAAATAAAATTCGGGGTTCTGATTGAAACTTTTATATTTCATCCTTACAATATTTAAATTTTAAGGCAAAATGATTTTATAGTGAAAACTTTTACACAATTTTTGCAATTAATTAAAAAAATATTATAAAGAAAATATTTTTTTATTACAGTAATTAATATTTATAAAATGTATCGTTCGGATTTTCGTAAGCTCAAAGGAAATTAATTAAATTTTTACAACAGATTTTAGGCGAAAGAAAATGTTATAATATTTGATTGTATAATTTAACAATGTTATTTTAGCGTATCAGTTTCCCTACTTTATCCTTTTCAGAATAGATACAAATTTACTCTAGACCGATCTATTAATAGTTAATTCAAGAGTAATTTTGAATTAAGAGTACAACTGTCAATTAAGAGTAATTTTATAATTGATAAAACATGGTGAAGTTCATGTAACATTAACTGAAAGGAAGGAAAAGAATAGATTTCTCACTTTTTATTATTGTGCCGTAAAAGTAGCAAATATGTGTGATTAATTTATAGCTATATTTTACTTTTTAAAGAGCAGAACACTATTCCAAATTAATGATCACTCTTAATTCAATCTCTTTAATTTTTAATAAAGTAATAAAAGTTTTCAAAATGTCAATAAAATGTATTAAAATTGACAATTGTATGAAAACTGTATAGCACGACCGATAAATTTCAATTAGATGCCTTGCTTCCCATTTAAGAATTAAACAAATAAAAGGCCAGATTTATTTCTGTATAACATTTTGTACATAGGTAAATTTTTACGCACATTTGTTATATGTATACTATATGTTATATAATATTTGTATGAAACTTGTTTTAAACTGCTTTAAATAAAATAAAGCCATTAAGTCAATAGATTCAATGTTAAGTGAATTTAAAGTGTCCTTATAATAAACTTTCACAATACAAAGAGAATTTTAATAATTTCTTGAAAAAAATCTTTCTCTTTTTTTTCTTTGTCTTTTCCACTTAAATGAAATTCTTATCAAATTGTTGACTGCTCTATTAAGGATCATGACTAAGAGGTGTTGTATTAACACCTCCTTTATCAATATTGTCATTATTATCATCTCTACTCTATATATAGAAAACTCAACAAGAATTCCTTTTCTCTTTTCTTATTCTTTATTATTAAAATGAACATTATGTGCGGCAGAAATATTTTCAGACAATCATTAATGAAAAAAAAAAAAATTAAAATAGAAGAAAAAGATAGAAAATTTTATACGTAAAGGACAAAAGTCAAATAAAATTTATATTCTTGAATTATTATCTTGGAATTTATATCGAAAATATTCAATTAAAAAATATTATGGTAAGAGAAAAATATTAATAATAAAAGAGAAAAGTATATTCAAATGCTATAAAGGTATTTTTACGAACATTTTAATATTTATAAAGAAATATTTAAAATTTTATTATGGTACCAGAATACCAGATGCATTTATTTATAATATAATTATGGGACGTGATTAATAGTAAGTTAAATGGTAATAAAATTTTATTATAGAACAAAAAAGGTCAACCATTTAAATTGCGAATAAATTATAAGAAATAAATATGGTTTTTAATTGAATGAATTAGAATTAAATGAAAAGTCAGCATTTTTTTAGATGCTCAGTTCCATATAATAAATGTGAAAATAAATTGAGAATTTCTGTGCTTTAAATGTCTAAAAATATTCTAATTTCAACAAAATTTAGATAAAAAGTGTGAGATATAGTTACGGAACGATGCATTTGGTATTTTAGTTGAGAAAAGAATATAAAGAGAGACTCAAATAGACCTAAGGTAGCTGCCGTTTCTAATAATCATAATTTTATTTTTTTAAAGAAAAACCTTATCCATAAATTTAGCTCACCATTAATCTATTTTAGCATCTATTTTTACAAATATCGCTCGAACCGAACGCTCTCAAAAATAGATTCGATCAACGCTGCGATTTTAGCAGATCCCCACATAATGTCAAAAAATTTTATCGTTTCTGTATAGTAAACAAGAAAAATATACCTTTTTTGAAACTAGTCAACAGTTTAAATATTTTGGAAAATTTTAAGACCCTTGAAAACTGATTTAGAAATAATACTGTCCATAGCAGTACTTAATCAAAATTAATTCTGATTTTAAACGCAAGTTGTGAACTAAAGGGCTGGTTTTCCTTCCTTAAATCCTCAGAATTGTTTAGCACCTTAAACAATCACCTTGTTCCGTTTGAAAGGAATCAAATCTGAATACAGGCAATACACAAAGTTGAAATAATGTAAATGTTTCGCTATATCGATTAAGAAGTTTAACCTTATATGGGCACAGAATTTGCCTTAAACTAACGGTATTTCTTTCAGAAAGTATATTAACTGTAAGTATTTGGTATTAGCATTTTTCTTAAAAAATATAATAGTTTTACATTTTTAAAAGAAATTAGAACAAGAAAATTTAAATTACATTAAAGTCAAATACAAATTTCTAAATTTATTTTCTACCAATAATTTGAATTATGCCCTTCATCTGATTTTAATGGCATACTTAATGATTGCCATTAAATTAAAAAAATTCTATATAAATTGTATTTTATAAGAATTTTTCACATTATTAAAAATTGGCAAATAAATATGCAAATACCAACCTAATTTTAGTTTATCTAAATATACTAAATTTTAAAATATTCTCAAAAATTATGCAAATTATATTTGATAGCAGAAACTTTTCAGAAATATACGTACATGTACATACACTATGCGTATGATATTGTGTTGTGATTTAGTATATCAATAAAAATATTAAAATATTTTTTTCAAAATGTTATTGGCCCCATCATTACAAAAGATAAAGTTTATTGTGAAGTCATAAAAATTTTTATTTATTTGTAAGACTATGTTAACATGAAACTTCTAATCGATTTATTATAGTTTAGACTGAGTAAAAAATAAGAAAAATTTCTTAATTTAACAAAATATTTCAATATGATTTATATTTAAATCAAAAATTTTATTTATTAAACGAAAATAAAAACATACTTGTTTGGAGGAAATATGCGTCTTGTAAATCTGAGGGATCACATTGTATATTTATGTAAAAGTTAGCTATGATACGATGTGCTTATGATTTAAGACTATTTGATTCAACTATGTTTAAGCCTTTAAGTATATTCAATTAGCTAAACAATTTTTTTTTGAGCTTCAAATATTGCCGAAAATTCAATTTATTATAAATTCGATTAAAATACAAATTTTGTAGAAAGTTTATTCATTTCAGTCTTAATTATAGCCAAAAATTCAACCCAACTTGCCAATTTTGCTCCAAACAAACCTAAAATTTGAGTAATATGTGCTAGATTAAATAAAACTCCAGAAGAAGCATGCTGAAATTCATTTCTAATACATAAAACAAAAGTATTCGATTGAAAAAACCGCTTTTACCAAAACGACTTACAAAATAATATCAAAATTTCATACACAACAAGCAAAAATAACGAAAATCATTGAACTTTCAATAAAAATATTTTATGAGATCATGTTGTTAGCTTATAAATTATTTTATTCTAAATGCAAATACCAAAGAAAATGTGAACATTTTTTCTCACTTTTTTGTAATTTTTTTTCAAATTCACATTTTTGTATAAGAACAAAAATAAAAATTACAAAATATATGAAAAATATTTTCATTGTAAAGGAAAGCAACTGTGAAAACATTTAAACAGCAGAAAAAAAAGCAGAAAAACAAATAATTTTATTTTTCTATTAAAAATTGATGTTCTTTTGATCCTTAACAGGCTAAAAGGATTACATCGCTTTAACGGTTTTTTCACTATAGCATAAAAGCTTTTACGTACTTTATATGAAATGGAAAAAATAAATGATTCAATTAAAATGCTTTATATGAAAGTTAATGGCATGCAACACACTATACAAGTTTGTATTTTTTAGTTAAAAGTAAAATTGTAAAAAAAAATTTCAAAAAACAAAATTAAACAATTTGTTATTTTGATAAAATTTGGTAGTAAATTCCAATATTTTGAAAATAGAGTCCTTGAATTTATGCAAGCTTCAAATATGATAAATTTTCTATTTTCCAACTAAAATAAAATTGAAACGGTGACATTGAAGTAAAAAACAATATTAAATAGGAAACTGTGAACCGCTTAAAACCAACCAGAAGCAGTTAGACGAAAAAATGAAAATATCTTGTACGAACTTTTAAACATAATAGATAAAATAGATAGGTAATAACACTCCAGATACGTTCAAGTCCAGATACGACATCTTCTAGTAACGACATTTCGAATTACCACATGATATAAATTTGGACCATCTTTATCCGTTTTGTGGCATTATTTCTGATACGACATTCAAAATTTTTTAATTTTTTTTTGACTGATTTTACTTATAGAATAAAAATCTATACCGAGTTCAGATGTAGGGCAAGTCTAAAGCACATGCTTCAGTAATAAATTCTTTCTATAGTTAAAAACACTAGTCGGCAGTTAAAAAATACGGATTTAAGTGATATACATATCATCTTAATCACATTTTATTTTATTTATCTCTGTAACAATTCGAATTACGACATAAATTTCTGCAGGACACAAAAATTTCGCATCCCAAAAACTTTAAAATACCCTAAAAAAACGAAAATCAGTTCATTCAAAAATCATCAACCGTATTCATCAACAATAATTTTTTGCATCAACCGTACAACAATTTTAGTTTTTGTAGAAATATGTTTAAAATTTATCAATCCCATTAAATTATTTATTAGTTATTCATTAGTTTCATAATGTTAATACCACATAATTTAAAAAATCCATTTTATTAAAAAGAATTAAATTTTCCTATTAAAAAAAAAAAATTTTTTTTCTATTAAAATAAATGTCAAAATTTATATGACATACCTTTAAAAATTCGCTCAAGCTGGATGATTTTAATAACTTCAGATGCCAAATGGTATCTAGATTCCGAAAATTATTTTTTCAAATTTTTAAATTGCTCCCAGCGTGAGAAAAATGCATTTAAAAATTTCAAACCATATAGGTACCATTTCTTATAAAAATTGGCAAAAATTAAAAACTATCAATTTTCTTTACCAAGAAAAGTTTCGAAAAAAATTTTTTGATTACTAGATTTTTTTTTGTTTTTTTAATAAAAAATTCTAGTTTTTATTTCCAAAAATTTCAAATTTTTCAAAATCAATTTTTGCTTTTCAAATTAAAAGTTTGTATAAAATTTCGTTTCAATTTGGTTATTATTTGTTACATTTCAATAAAAACATTAAAATTTAGATTTTAATAAAAATTACGACCCTTAAAAATGTCAACTGTTTTTTCGAGTGAGTCTTGTCATCCAAAATTAATAATAGTTGTTAATGACAGCGCTAAAAATAAGTAAAGATCAAAAATAGTGAAAAATAGGGCCTTTAAAATCTTTACTTAGAAATGGTTTTTGTGCTACATCTTCTACCACAAAAATTTTTTAATGTTTGAGATCTTATTATTAATGTTTGAATAGCTGGGAAAAATTCTATAAAAAATATCTAGTTAGACAAAACTGAAGAAATAAAAAAAAAGGAAAAATTTTATTTTCCCTAAAGTTCGAATGCTTGGTATTCCGAAGGTACAAAAAATACAGAATCAAGCAGCATGCCTATTTGAACACTTTTATTATGCCTTTTCGGAATGGAAGTTTTAATTCAAAAACCTTAAAAAGTAAAAATATCGTGAAAATTCGTTAAAATCCCTAGAACTCAGAAATCTTTGAGATTTGGCATCGAGTGCGGAACAAAAGTTTACCCTTTTTCGATATTCTATCCCATGGTATATGTTGTTGTTGTACACCTTTGAAAATCACCCCGTATATGATACGAGTTACGGGCTAATTTCATTCAATTTGAATTATCACTATCAGGTGCAATAAATTAAAACTAACATGACCTTGTTCAATGCTACCGCATTCAAATTGATTGTGGATGTATAACAATACTTTGAAAAGTAGGTAATATTTTTTTGCCGAAATGAAAGTTCTTTTTTTAAATTCATATTTTAAATAAAAGTAAATCCTTTAGATCTTATTTCAATTGTTTAATAGTTATAATACAGAAAAAATCAAAAAAATTTTTTAACATACTTATTGCCCGAAATGGTTGCAATAAATGTGTTAAAAAAATGATACGCTCAAGTGTAGAACAAAATAAATAAAATATTTTGAATAATAATTATGCAGTGTTTTTTTATTATTCCATATTTTTTAAGTACTCTTATACATATAAAAAGTATTTTAAATGTTTTAACATTAATAAATCCAGTTTTAATGTAATTTACACTTGCTACACGATATGCGAAAACCTGAGTGCCTTTTAAATGATAATCATGCCTTTTTTTTTTTGAAAAATTAAAAAATTTCAAAAATTTTCACTTTACTCATAATTATTATTTTGATAGTGTTGCTATCTTATTATTTTTATATTTTAAGTACTTTTTTGTAATTTAATTAAAAGCAGGATTTTTGATTGTACATTCTTCAGTACAGTATTGAATATTGATTTTTAAAAATGCAAATGGAACCGCATTATTAAAAATCTTTAATTAAAGTTTTGAACGTGTTTATAACAATATTTTGTACTAACAGAAAAGAAGTGCTTAAATTTTATGAGTAGTGAAGTAGTATATGAAGGTCATGTAATAGCACCAAATTTTACATTTCCAATTTACAACCGAAATTCATTTATCTGTGAAACGTAAATTAACTAGTTGTAGTGAGATATCGGTTTGTCGGTCTATTTGGCTGCACGTTTGCTAGTGTATCTAGGATTATTAGAAAGAATTAAAACAGAAATCAAAGGAAATCTATGTAAAGATTAAGCTAAACATTTCAATTAACAAAAAGAAAAAGGAACTATATATAGACCGTCCTTTTTGCTTACAAATATTGCTAGTGAATGTATTAGATAATTTTGTATAATGCTCGTTCCCAATATGTTGGATTCACATATGACAATTAATGTTACAAAATTGAACGGATACTCAATAATGTTAAAGTAAAGGAGATTAATACAATATTTCTCTATGTATTATTTATTTCACCAAAAAAAGTTATCAGAGAATCATGTGCAAATTTCACGCCACAAAGCTCCACAATTCAAATTTGATTAATTTTCCTTAAAATAACAAAATCCTTAAGTGAGTAACTGATTACTTCTAAAACTGATTGTATGTAATATTAAATTAAGAAGCCTTAAAACTACTTGATAAGTTTGGTTTTCATTTTCCAATACTTTCCTTCCAACTTAAATTTTTTTAACAGTGTTAACTTAACCATTGATTTCCTCATTCTAAATCAATTCGGATATTTTAAATATTTTTCTTTTCAATTGCAAAAAAAAAAGAAAAAGAAATTGTTTTCTATGCTCTATTGGCTTATTGGCTTAAACACTTAACATGTTTTCAAATAAAGAACATCATTTTCCTTTTAGAATTCAAATTTTTGTATAAAGAGATACAAACATTTTTATATTTATATTACTTAAAAAAAAGTCCTTATTCTTCATCATATACTTTTCTTTCTTCTATTTTTATTTTTTCGAATTCATCATTGATTGCAAAATACTTTAAAAAGGAATGACTTTATTGGTTTTAATTTCAAAAGAGAAATTTATTCAAATATAAAAAAAGTTGTGTTAAGAATCTCTTTTTGTCACTCATCAATTAATTGCGAAATCAAAGCCTCAAGTATTAATTGGTTTTTACAAAACAAAAAAAAAGGAAATACATCCCTTGATGATTGATTCACTTTGCCACAGTAACATAATCAAAGAGATAAGAAATTCATAATAACTGATTGCAATTGATCACAGTTAAACATTGTATATGGATCTTATGTAACATTTAATTTACTAGAACAACATTTTATTATAAGGCTTTATGCAATTATAAACTTTACAATATTCTTTATTTAAGTCCAAAAGGCGTAAAAGGACAAGTGGTAAATATTTATTTTTTCCTTGACATTTGATTTTTTTTTGAAAATGCATTTTTCACAATTTATATTATAAATTTCCTAGCTCAGGTCAAGTTTGAACCCCAAAATTTAAATAAATTTTAAAATATAACGCGAAATAAGGGAAAAATTGAAAAATTTTGTGAAAATACCTTCTATTCATTAATAAAATCCTGATTCTTTTGGCCTTGATCTGGCTCTTTCTCAATATTAGACAACAATTATAACACAGTCAAAATTTTATCCTTTCCTTTTTAATACGCTGCAATCTAAGTTTCCTTACAGATCCTAGTGTGAATTTGCATAATTTATTAAAATTTTCTATAAAATACTATAGAAAGCTTGTCTGAAATGGTCTACTATCCTAATTGCCTAATATTTAAAATAACAAATTATGCAATATAGGAAATAAAATTACCAAAATTTTATTAAAATAATTTCTTCTAGGATATTTTCTTTTTCAATCAACAATATAAGTCAAACATTTACAGCATAATAAAAGAATATCTGGCATTTTAATGTGAACTAAAATTGAAAACTGATTCATGCTAACCAATAATTTATTTTATTTTTTTTCATTCAAAGACTTGCAGGATAAAATTAACACTGTATAATAAAAAGGCAACTTTGTATATCAAAATACAAAGTATCACAAAGTAATACAAAATAATTCGTAAAATACAGAGGAAATGTTAAAAAAGATTAATATAGCATGCAGTCATTAATATTCAAGGAATAATAAATTCGCTTGCACATATCACATTAACCTTTAACAAATATAAATGAAGTACTTATTCGAGATGGTTATGTAATATGTAAAAAAAGTATGTAAGTGCCTATACATAAATTTTAATTAAGAAATTGCTGCATTGCGTTTTTCAAATTAAAAATTCATTTTAATTTTATTATGTTTTCCATATTTTCAATAATTTAGTGCACACAGGAATTATTCAAATAAACTGTAAATGGAGTAATGTTAACTAAAAATGTTAATTATAATAAAATGTAAACCGTAGGGCATGTAAACAAGAATTTGTTAACGAAAGCATTACAACATATTTGAGAGGGAAGAATATTTTCTACAGAATTTTAAAGAAAATTTATATCTCTTATATTGTAACCTTTCAGCTTGTTTAAAACAAAAATTATCATTGTTAAATTTAATGTTACATCTTCGTCACAAACAAATTTCTGTAATATTGAAAAGCATAAAATATTTGGAGTTCTCCTTCGCAAAGATTTTTCAGGACTCTCATGTTTTGGCCAGCGTGACACTACCTGAAAATTATTATAACCCTTTAAAATATGAGTAAACTAAAATATTTTTTAAAGACATTCACTTTCAACAGATGGCTATTATCCTTTTTTAAGATAAAATTTTTAAGAAAGCCAAAGCACAAATTGCGTTTCCAGAACTTGGTTACTCATTCTTCTGAGCAATATTATTTAAGCTGAATTTTTTTTTAGTTTTTTTGAAAAACACCGTTGAATTAAAGTAGACGTTGAATTAAATCTATTCTCAGAATACATAATTGAAACTGTCATAAAATTGCAATATCCCACTAATTTTTATCACTTTTCCAAAATCCGTCCGTCTGTCCATCCGTGGACATTTGTACAAAAATTTTACACCCTTGAAAATAGAAAGCTGAAATTTCATAGGCACATAAATCTTCAATAGAAACTTATTTCCGTAGAAATTTCCGTAAAATTTTTACGTATCTCCCCCTCCCTCCACCCCTTTTAAAAGATATATTCCCTCAAACGCCTAAAAATCCAACTTTTCAACAATTTATTACAGCGAAACTATAAGAACTTTTCAAATTTTGCAAACGCAGAAAAATTGTGGTTGGCTGCTTCTACCAAACCATACTTGTACTTTAAAAAACAAAATGGCTGTTAAAATTTACCGTTAACTAAAACCCGTTTTTACCAAATTTTTGATATCGTTTTTCTTCTAAACCGAAACGTTTGGGACTCTGAAATTTTAGCAGCTTTTAAACACTTTCGTTTTAAATGAATTAATAGTTCATTGCGTTAGAAAAAAAATTTTTTCTACCTGCAGCCCCTCCCAAGTTATTGTCTCACGAAATTTGTAAAATTTGAATTTTCGGCACCTTATATTTTTGAAACCGTAAGCTTTTCCAAATTTATATAAACACTGAAAACTTACGATAAATTCCAAACCATTAAAAAATGTAATAATTTTTCTTAACTCACGGAAATAACCCTTAAATTCGAGCGTTATGTTGACGCCTCTTTAATTTTTTTTTTGTTTATTTCAAAGATTGAATACATGAATTACCCTAAAAGTATGCAATTTTAATAGTGTTGTAGATATACATAGAATGTTTTTAAAAGCAGTATTTTTAGTTGTTGAAGAAAAAGTGGTTTGGAATTAGTTTATGTCATAGTTTTAAATTGTTAGCTATTATCCACTTTCAACTTTGTCATATTTTGCTGAAAAACATGAAATAAATTTCGTAAGGATTATAAAAAGAACTATAAAATTTTAAAACATTTTATAGTTCATAAAGTACATATTCATATGATGAAATTAAAGCTCACTTCAAGATGAATACACACACATAAATATAATATTGAAATATAACTTTACGACTCTATATTTCTATAACATAAAAAATTGATTTCAATCGAACAAAACAATTTTGTCACGTTTTATTCAATTTAAAAAATTTTCCAAAAACAAGGAACAGGAAACATCAAATGTAACTCAAATGTAAAATAATGAAAAGAAATAAAAATTTTAGGAAATTTTATACTTGGTGCATGATTAATTTTTATCAAATTTATATTTTATGTTTGATGCATTTTTATTATGCAATAAATTTAAGAGCTAATTGAATGGGAACTGCATATTATGTTCATAAAATTGCTAGAAATAAAATTTAAAAATGAAATGGAAATGTTGAAATTGAAATATTTTAGACATTTTGTTGTTGTTAATTTTCAAAATACATTCATTTTTTTAGATAATATAAAAGATTTAAATAATCAAATGCATTGCCTTCTATCTAGTCTCAAATGCATTGGCTTCTATCTATAGGTCTATAGTGCATAAGCATAGATTATAGTGAAGTATAACCATGCGTTAAGGTGTTAGACGATATATCGAAAACTAGTATGCGGGATTTAGACAAATTTCTCAAGAGAACCGGATGGATAATATATTCCGTTAATATGTATTCTCGGAGTATAATTATCGAGCAACCAAAACCATTTCAATAGTATAGTTATAAAGCTTAAAAGAACTTTTAATTAGATTATTTTATCTTTTAATTAGATTTTCTTTTAGTACTTTTTTCACCGTATGTTCAACAAAATCTATATGGCTCCTATTAAAAATGTCCTCTCCTATTAGAAATGTTCTGATCCCTTAATAAATTCACAATTTTTTTTTAAAAAGGCTTAAGTTATTAATTTAAATTTATCATTTTTTTATCTTATTTCATTGCATAATGCTCTGTTAGCCATTACATACTTTGCGCGTAAATATATAGATATTCCCATATTAATAGTAAATTATTTTGAAACCATAACTCCTTTCGGTCTTTACAATACTCCTTCTCTACCTTCTTCTCTTATTATGTCTCAAATGTTATGTCACCACACAAGCGCCAGTATCAATACCCTTTGATTTTACAAAATCTTTAGTCCGTGATTAAACAAAAACATTTTTGAAAAAAACTTTCAATTTTTATCAAACAATTTTTTTTTTAATAACGCTATACCAGGAAACAGTCTCTCAACAAAAGTTTAATTTTTTCATAAAAGTTTTTTATTCTCAATTTTTTATTTTAATATTTTTATTTTTTATTATAAAAATCAAAGTTCGCGAATAGATACAAGATAAAACTATTCGTAACACATGATAGAATTAAAATTTCAATAAAAAAAGAACAAGCTTCGTTAATAAATTACAATACACTTTTGTTATATTTTAAATAGAATTAAGGACATAACAAAAAATGTCAATCAACAGTATTCTATAAAAGATAATTTATTAAAATATGAATTTTAATTAATCTTTTACAAATAAGGATCAATGCATACATGGGTTTGCGTATGCTCAAACAATATTTCTGTAAAGAAAGACGAAGTGATATGAATAAGGTTTTAAAATAAAGTTCTTTATTCTGTGAACTCAATACTGATTTAGAGTATGGAAGAATAAATTACCGATTTGAAGAATTCTATCGTCTATCATCTATCGTCTATCGGCATAAGTTTTAATAACAATAACGTTGCAGTTTCTTATTAAATTTCTACTTTCATAAGAGGGATTTTCAAGCAGTTTGCCTATTAAATTATTTGTTTATTTCATGTCATATTTGTACAACAAGCATCATAGTATCGTCGATTAAAAATTAGAAAGCATTAAGTCAGGAAACTGTGTTTTGAGTAAATTCAATTTGAAAAAATCGTAAAATTGTAAAACTAATCAATTAGTGCAATGGGATTGGTCTCTTTAATTTCTGTATTTATAAACTATATTCTGGATTTGCATGATTTTTTGCCACAACAAAGATTATATTATTCTGATTTGATTCATCTATGAAATCCGAATTCTCAAAAAATGTAGTGCTTTCTGCCTTTTAACCGACGGTATGTAAAATAAGCTATTTTGTAAGTACATCACATAATAATAATCACTTTGTAAAAAAAAATTTTTCCACAAAAAATTTAAAAATTTTTTCTCTAAGAAGTGGGGGGGCAATAATTCTAACTCAAAATTCATGAAATATTAAATTTTTCCATGTTTCTAATGAAAAATATTACCATCTTAATGTAAATAACAATTTTAAATATTTAGTCACGTAAGAATCACGTTGTTGAAATATTACAAACCTACGAAGTATATAATTTGGGGTGTTGCTAAAGATCTGCTAAAGAAATTAAATTTATGTTCGTACTTGCTATACATAATTTTTGTTTAATTAAATTTATATTTTTGTCATTTTAATTCGAACAATATGAAGTTAAAAATTAAATTCTTCATTGCCGATAAACCAGTTAAATTCAGCCCCACCTATAACTTTTCTTTGAACCAAACAATTTTCATATACGGGGAAATCTGCATCAATTTTTTTTAATTACAAGTATTTGCCTACAAAACTAAGACTTATTCAATTAGTTTTTTTAAAAGAATTATTCGGAAAAAGTTCTAAATTTAATTATACCTTTTTCAAATGCTTAAATGAAACACTCAAAAGCATTGCGAGAAATTGTAATTTCACACACAAAGTTTATGTTTGTGTTTACATTTAATCAAATAACTTTTCATTTCATGTACCTATTTTAATGTAGAATTGTAAAGACTGTAAAGAAAAACATATAATCACAAACAACCAAGAACCTCTTAAATATTTAAAATTCCATCAAAATGTTTGCATAAAATAAGAAAACTTTTGTTTAACTATATATACGATCCTTTTCGACTTGTGCAGCAGTTTTTCTTTATTTTGAAAAGTTCAAAAATTAACTTTTCCTTTGTAAACATTCGTGTTTCAATTATATGGTTTTTATTTTTTAAAAGGATACGAATTCCTTAGAGAAATTTTTAGAAAACGCGTTTTTTACTTAACATTATATTAAAAGCAATAAAGATTATTAAAATATTTTGATATTTTTTGTACTTAAGAATTACATAACCACTTACTACCAAGGTGACTTCTATTAAATATGAAATTATTGTTGTCAAATGGATGCCGAATATTTATTCTCTTATAAATAAATGTGACAATTAAAAAACAATTTTTTACCTAAATTTCTAGCTGTTTATCGATAAAGAAAAAAGAAATAAATGGAGTACAAAAAAATCTGATGTGAACAGCACATAACCGACCGCATTGTTAAAATATTACATAAAATTATGAAAATGCCATTTAATATTTATTTCAAATTCTATGAATGATATAAAATAGGCTTTGGTGAATATACCTACAATTTTAATTTGGTTCTTTGGAGGAATTTATTTTCCATGATCCGATTTCTTAGCAATGTTTCCCAATTAATTTTTGTTAAGAACCAGAACTGAATATTAAATTTTAAGATATAAATTTTTGTGAAAGTCGGAACCTAACACTGACCTGCACAGACAGACTGCCAGAGAAACAGACCAGGAGATATCACTCTAAAAATAATTTAGTTACAATTCCGTACCATGGAGAAACACATTTCAATTGAAAACGCGTCATGTGAAATTTGGTGCCATCTTGGCAATAAATGTAAATATGAAAAAAAATAGAAACTATAAAATTAGGTTCAAATAAAAGTAGGACATGGTCGCATTTGTTAAGGATTTTAAATTGACCATAAAATCAAGCATTATAATTCTGGTTAACAGCAATTATTACTGTTACTCGTAAATTCAACAAAAACTTCGAATGGTTTTATTTAATGCGTAATAAGCTAATCTATAAAAATAATAATTTTTATATATTTAGTATCCAATAATTTGGCTGTAAGACAATAATTTCGTCATCTAATTATGATTCCTTAAACTAATAACCAATTTGAGTTCAACTATGCTATTCAAAAGGTATTGAAAGTGCCTTTGTTGCTATATTAAAAGCTTTTACGACAAATCGGAAAGCAATTGGAAGCAAGTTGAGCCGTAACTTGTTACTTTTTAAATAACATTATAGAATTAAAAATAAACTCATTCTACTTCACTCAGCTGCAAACATTTCCCATGGTATTTTAATTTTAAAGATTAAATACTCGTAAGTGAAATGAATTCAACTATAAAACGCGAAGAAGTTTCAATTAATCTTTGAAGCTTTGTAAATATAGTTTTTTATTTTTCAAATTTTATTTGTATATTTTTGAAAAGAAAAGTTTATTACAAAAAATATAAAAAACTTTCTTTTCGCATTCAAATACATGTTAGCAATTTTTTTTTTTTCAAAATTTCCTTTTTATGGAAAAGTTTTTTAGTTAAAGAAAAATTTAATAATAAAATAAACAGCGAATTAAAGAAAAAATTGAAACTTTTTAAACGAAAATCCTTTACAAGAGATTTACAAAAAAAAAAAATAAAATTCTTCTATTTTTCTAAGTTAAAAAGAATTCAATTACAAGTCAAATTCGCAATGCATGAAGATTTACATGTGAACAGAATTTATGTGCATTTTATATCGAAGCCATAAAAAATTCAATATTTTAGTTTTAAACGCTTCATAGTCTTAATTATCTTACACTGCCTACCATTTGAGTTAACACGTTCACTGAAACAGTTTGGTATATGGACATTGGGTGTACCAATTATCTTTAATTTTTATGTCCACGATGAAGAATGAATATAATAACTACAACTAGAAGAAAAATCCCGAACAAAATGTTTTTCTTTTTATACCCGTACGAACGTATGTTCGAAGGGCATACTAAATTTGCCTTACCGTTTGCAACGCTAAGAAATAACGGTCTTAGATATAGACTCAAGTGTATGTTTTTGATCAGCGTCGAATTCTGAGTTGATTTAGCTTCGTCTGTCCGTCCGTCCCAACGATAACTCAAAAACTAATTGAGCTAAGTTCACCAAATTTTCACAAATGATTTAATGCAATAAGTGCCAGAACCCTATTTAAATTGGGCATGATCAGGGTAGCGGTGCAGGTAGCTACCATACAACTTCAAAATTTATTTGGCTATATCTCAGAAACTATAAAAGCTATGGTATTGAAATTTCACACAAACGAAGTGGTCGAAAGTTAGAAGGGCCGATGTGCTTGATAAAATTCATTAAAATTTCTTGGCTCTTTCTGGTAGCTGCCGTACGACTTAAATAGTAGTTTGGCACACACAGTATTTTGAAAAACACAGTACTGAAATTTTGCATAAATTAATATGGTAATACGGCAACTTAAAATCATTGTCTTCATTGGCTTTCCTCAATTTTCGTAAAAAGTTTCATGTTACAAGGTAACTCGAATAAATCTCAGCACTTTATACTTCTTCTCTCCATTCAAGTTAAAATCTGTCAAAGTTTGTAAAATCTCATTTTTCGGTTCCCTATTTCTTCGACTCTCCAAGAATCCTGCTTAAACTGTCAGTTTAAATACTTTTATTGATAACCTTCAAATTATGGTGTTTTATAAAATTTCTGTAAGTAAATTAGTTCACCTCCAAAAGAATTGGTGAAAGAGAATGTAAGCTATAAATTGAAGTACAAGGCTTTTAAATAGTTGATCAGTGGGTATCGCAAACCGATTGGAATTTTAAGAAAATTATTTATGAGGAAATATATTAGATTTATGATATATGTATGCGATCAAAATAATTTCGACACAATAAGTTTTATATAGATAAATTTGTATAAATATCATAACTTTAAAGTAATCTTCTAAACCTCAGAAGAAAAATATATTAATATGCCGAGAGCGTTGCGTAAATTATATTGTTACACGCTTTACCACACAAGCATTTGTAAGTTCTTTAGAATAACATTGAGTAAGAATGACCTTTAATTTCATATCTTTAAAATTTGATAATAAATAACTAAATAATAAAAACTTTTTATAATTAAATTTTAACACTTGTAAACTTCATCCTGGTAAATAATTTAAAAGCAATTGAAAAACAATTTTAAAGCAAAACCCATATAATTGGCAGCATACTATAACTTCCAATTGAAAGCATCATTTTTATTTGGGCATTATCAAAATGTCTTCTAGCAATAGAAAAAGAATAAATTTTAGATTAATTTTTAAAATATCAATACAAAGTTAAACGAATTTCATTTTATGTTGCAAATAAAAGATTCCGGTATGAAAAATTTTTATTTTTAAACTTTTCAAGGCGAAAACAAAAATATTTTCATTTTGTTTTGTTTTTTAATTTTACGGAATAAACAATCATGTTGAACACAAGATTTATAATTCTTCAGGGAGATTAAAAAAAATCAAAAAATGTTGCCGTACACCTTTTCAATGATGCCTAGATGAACAAATTTCTTAAATTTTGTGTTCAATTTTATTGCTTCACAAAAGCATCTTGTATTTTTTTAATTCGATTACTTTTCAATTAAATCAAAGAAATCTGAGACAGACGTTTTTAAACCGAACAAAATTTTTCATGTGTCATGAAAATTTTGCTCCCTAAAGAATAAATTTTATTTTTGATTGGGGAAATGTTAAACAAATCATTTACTAACTAATGGAAGATGGACGATCAGGAGATTTTCAAATATTAAAAATGTGTGACATAAAATTAAAAAGCTTCTGTTATAAAGTGCAGTAATTCAAAAAATACATAGACAAAACTTCCATAAATATTAAAAAACGCGAATTTGCATTTAGAAAAAAGCTTGAGTTTTGTTATACAACATTTTGTACTCGGTTTCTCTAACACTAATGCGACCTGATTCATACGTTTGCTAATTTTGTTATTCGGATAAATCTAACGTTATATAAGATATTTTAAAGGCTGATTTTTGACTCACTCCAGACCTGCCACATTTCCAAAACAAATATGTACGTCTCCATAGATCAAATGATTCTCTGGACAATACGTTTTTCATTACAAGGCTCTCAAATTTATTAAAAAAATTTGATTTGGCGTTACAAAAACAAATAAATAGCCAGGTTATTACCCGAAATTCATCTAGAATATTTGACAATTTGGTTTGCTGACTATATTTTATAAAATTTAAAGTAAGTATTTAAATACAATAGAAATTCACAGAAAATTATTCACTGCACATTAATTTTTTAAGTCAAATCCCAAAAATTTCTACTAATTCATTTTTACAACTTGCACACCTTAAAAAGAACTGAGTTATTAATTACATCAAAATGGTATTGAATTGTAAGAGTAGATGGTATTTTCTTCGAATCGAATTTTCACAATAAACAATAATTGTTAATTTATAATTTCCTCGAAATAATATTTGATTTCCGTTTAAAAGTAAATGTTCATTTTTTTAAATAGCTTTATACTTTGTACTTAAAAAATTCTAAAAGAACATTTCCATTTATTGTTTTAAAAAATCTTAAAATTTAATTCTTAGAAATGTTTTTTAGTATTCGCGGAAAATTTTGGATTTGTAAAGTAATTTTCAAGGTCACTGAATTTTATATTATTTGCGTGGAGTTCTCCTGCTATGTATAACGTGTTAATTTATACATTTATATTTTGAATTGTAAAATGTATTCATGACATGGAGATGAGTATTAAGATACACAATTTTTAGATCAAAATTTCATTAAAATCCGTTTAAAGTATGGTTCAATGCACTTGAATATTAAAATATGTACATATACGTAAACATCGTATGAAATAAGTGAACATCTTTCACAAATTGTGATATATTGAAAACAATTACTTTCTCGTTAATTGTAACAGTCTGAAATTTTTGCAGCTTTTAGACAATAATAAATGATTTATGTAATTAAACGCAGTGCTCGAAGTGAGGCGGGATGGAGTGGGATGCCATCCCAGTACTTTTAAGTAATTGGAAATCCATCCCACTACTTAATAGGAGAGAAAAATGCGTTCCGGAACTTGTTTTTTAAAATTTAAGAAAATTTTCTAATGAATTTTAAAAAATTTTTTAACAAAAAATTAAATATATGTAATTTTAAATAAGACCAATTTCAAATAGTAACGTATAATTTTTTTCTATTAATGAAATTTTCGTTACTACATAGTAGTCTATGCATTTCTTTGGTAACAATTTGCACAGTTTTTGATTCAATTTTTAGTTGATTTAATTTTGAATACGAGTATAAATATTCTCGTTAGTTTACTTCCAAAGTTTGGTAAATTTTGTTTAGTTATTTTTTTAAAAAATAACTAAAATAATACTTTTTTTTTTGTTTTTTTTTTTTTACCATCCCACCACTTTAAGTATCCCACTTCGACCACTGGTTAAACGAAAATTTAATTTTTTTTCAAGTTTTTTTTTTTTAGCAATTTCATTCAACCAAAATTTGAATTTTCGGGGTCTTATATTTTCAAAGCTGCAAGCCTTTCCAAATTTTCAAATAAGCATATAGATAACGGTAAATGCCAAATATAATTTTTCATCTCAACTCACTTACATAACCGTAAAATTAAACAATTCTGCTAAAGCTTCTTTCAATTTTTTTTCTTTTCTTATCCCAAAAGTATGCAATTTTTCGATATGTTTTGAAAAAGGTAAATAAAAATTGTTTCATAAAATTTATTTTAGAATTTAAATTTATTAATTTAAGATTGTTTCTTAAAAATAAATCAAGTAGTTCTAGTAAAAATTTGCTACTTTACAAATCCGAATAGTTTGATCCGAATTTATAAAAACTTTACATTGTCCCATATTGTCTATATTGAATACAAATTCATTCTATTGCAAACAGCAAGAGCTGTATAATTGACTTTGTTGCTTTATATTAAAATATTATTTCAAGTTTTTCAAAAGTAATTTTCTCATACAAAAGGAAAATTTTCTATTTATAAATGCATAATCTAAAAATATCATAAAACTTTTAAAATATTCTAAAATTCCCATACAATACAATTACTTTTTCCGAAACCCATAAACACAAACTATATAATATTGCATGAACCATACTCAACAATAAAATACTCTTTATGCTTCAAAGGAACAATGGAATATTTTAAAAGCATAACTACGAGTATATTATAACACTTAATTGTGATTTAATAAAACAAAAACATTTAAATGAACTTAACTAAAACCAATTAAACAACACTTTTAAAGAATAAAAAATTTTTAGAAAAGTATAAGTGATAACAATTGATATTCTTACGAGTATACCGAAAATATTTAAATGATGTTATCAAAAACTCATAAAATCCTTATTTTTAAAAAACAAACAAGAACAGGAGCAAAAATTTTCTAAATTAAGGTTAATATTACATAAAAATAGAGAATAACTTTAACAGGGTATATGGAATATGTTGTCTTCTAAATTCAAAAACAAAACAAAGTTATAGGTACTTATATTCTATTAAACTAAAACAAAAAATGTCTTCTTTTGTTCAGTGTTATTATTGGAAACGATGGGATCCACCTTTAATTTCATTTACTTCTATTGTTTACATATGAAGTTTATTATTTGTAACACGTACAAAATCCTTGAAATCCTATCATAGATTCTCTCTTTTAGTTTTTCTTATTTTTTTCTTTTTTTGAAATAAAGTAATCTGTTCTGAATTAATGATGTATTAGAAAAGATTGTATTTCGTTTATTTTATTCTATCTACCTTATCCTTTTTTCCTTTTTTTTTTATTTTTTGATATTTTGTTTTTATTTTAAGGTAAAAATCCAAAATAAAGTTTTGTAAACTAAATAAAACGTGACAGAATCATTTTAATTTAGACAATTTTATTCAATTGCCGGGAGGGGGTGGCAGGGCGAGTGTATAAACTTTGTGACAGAAAATGTATAATTTTATTATGTAATGAAATTTTATTTAAGAAACGTTTAAAAAATGAATTATTTTTAACTGAATAGATGGTCTTTTGTTTTCAAAATTGTTATTGAATTTATTGAATAGGAAAAATGTTACTATAGGAAATTTTCTATATTGAATTATTGTAATTTTCAATTTTTCCCAGAAATTTTTGTTTTTATGACTTCATTATGTAGTGTCGCTGGAGACCAAAACTTTCCTAAGTTTACTTCTGATAAAAATTGGATTTTTCTCTCAATAGGTTTTTGGTATTAATTTTTGAGCTGATATAGACGAATAGGCTAGTTAAAATTAGTTTGTATCAATTTTAAAAATTTGTAATGCAAATTTATCCTATAAGTTGTCATAATCTTAAAAACAAAAATTGATTTTATATAGGATTCGATTTTCAAGCTTAAAGAATGCAGTTTGGATATTATTAAATTTTTATAATTATTTTAAATTCAATTAAAAAAAAGATTTAAATCGCTCTCTATCAGAAACTATCAAAATGGAACTTTGAATAGTTCTGATCTAAAGCGATGAAATGTTTGCTGTAAATAAAGTAAAAATTATCATTGATTATTTTGCAATAAAGTTCTTACATTGTTGCTATGATAAAGTCCTAAATATTATGGGTTGTAACATATTTTCAGTTTATAAGGTATCATTATCAGAATAATATGAAAGAAAATATAAAATAAATCAAATCTAATGGAGAATTTTAAGTCGACATGGGTTGGTTGGTGTACAGGTATTTATAGTAAATAAATAATTCTATTGTACTATAAAAGTTCATTCTTAAGTATCACAAATTATACATAATCTTACCAAATATAAGTATGATATTATTAGAGATACCTGGCAACGGCAATAACGAGTTTTTAATATTTTACAACAAAAAATTAAATAGAAGCTAATATTATAATGTAGTGAATACGTAGTGTAGGCACTGAAGTAGTAATAAATAATAGACTTATAAGACCAACGAGAAAATAAGGTTCTTCTACAATTTGAATAAAAAAATATAAGCTTGGAATTTCTTTTAATAGCCTATAATTGAATTCAATTTTTAAGCCACAATACAATTTTGTGCAACATTGATCTATTTTACAACATTCCGTATCCGAACGCAATTTAATTTCCACATAGGTTTTTTTTTATTAAACATTTTTATAGTACTGTAATGTTTGTGAATAATCAAACATTTCGTCTGAACAAACAGACTGTGTGTTCAGATCAACTTCCTTAGGCTGTGATTCACATTTATAATACAATAAAAATACTTGAATAATCATCCAAAGTGGATTAGCGTATATCTCGAAAATTTAATTACTAATCATGAATAGCTAATTAGGAAGAGTTTTTTTTATTAATTCAAAATTAAACTTAAAAAATTTTATGTAATTAAATTTGATTTTCATTGCTTACCCTTTCTGCTTGTGTTTTCTCATAATTTATGTACTTGCATATAAGAATTAAAAAATTTATTGTCCTATTTTTATTTTTAAGAAAAAAGTTTAAAGAAAAAGAAGAACAGCTTATTTAAGGATAAATTAAGAATAATAAATATACATACATCCATAATATTTATAACATTATTTAAAGGCATCATAAAACTTTTTGATGACTTTATTTTAATAGGATTAATTTATTTTAATTATTTATTTTAATTATGTCTATTATGTGATCTTGGAAAAGTTTCATATAAGAAAATTTTATAAATTAATTATAATTTTAATTATTATGCGAAATTTATATATGGCATTTTTACTTTATTATTATATGTACTAAATAAGAAATAATCATTTAAAATTTATTACAAATTATCACAATATTTAAATTCGGATATATGGATAAGGGATAACGCATGTATCACCACTTTATACTGGTATATGCAAGTACATACTTTGGAATTTCTTATTATAAGTTATTCATATACAGAGAGTGATTCAGTAAAGAGTACTATATTATATTTCATTGTATAGGCATCCAAAATGGGTAAAGTTTTTGTTCGGAACATCGAACAAGTGCGAAATCGGAACTGTTTGATGCAATTTAACAATTATACATAATACTGTACTCTTAACTGAATCGTCCTGTATATAAGTAAAAATCCACTGGATCGTGATGAAATTCCACTTTCTATTAAAATTAATGATGTATGGCAAAGCTTAAAGCTTAAATTTCTACCAAAAGTACTGTTATTAAGTATAATTACGTATATTGAGAGAACTTCGGTCAAATAATTGTCATAATTTTTATATGTACATGTTTTATCACCATTATTTATTTTATAAAAGTTTATGTCCTTTAAAAAGGAAGATTAGGTATTTTGGATTCTTAACATGTCTTAATTGTGTTGCTGAAAAAGTTCCGCAGTATACAGGAAAATTTACTATTTTTTTTTAAGAAAAAAATATTATGTAAAGCGAGAGGAAAATTATATTAAGCATGAATACATTAAAAAATTTTTCCACTTAAACTGAATTTAAAGTACGCCAAGAGTACATTTCCCAAGACATTCCTGAACTTGATGATTTTGATCAATATCTAAAATAGAAAACATTTTAATAGAATCTAAGTTAATTTGTTTTTAAATAATATAAGCAGATAAATTCGCCAAAATTGTAGGTTTCGAGCGATTATTCTAATGAATATAAAACACTTGATGGAATGAAATTAGTGCAAGTTAAATATTGTTATAAAATTAAGATCGGGTTTTATTTAGATACCTGAAAAAATATTTTAAATCAGGTATTCAATAAATACTTTACAATAAAAATAAACCACCACCAACTTTTTCAAAAAAAAAAAAAAAAGAAAACTGTTTAAAAAATTTCATTATTCGTCAGTAAGTTTTTGATCTTACATTGCTGTTCAAGAATAATTCAACGTTATCACCTTTAACAGAAATGAGTTTCCCATATTGTTTTTTATTTGTTTATTAAATTCTTACTCTTATTGCGTGTCCTTTGACATTTTAAATTTTTATTCTTTTATATACTCTTATGTTCTAATCATTTCTTTAACATCAAAGTCACGAAACGTCTTAATATTCATTTACTAACTTTATTTTTTAATACATAAAGAGCATACAAACTTATACACACATATACATTTATATGAATATGAAAATATACACACGTCATTTTGTCTTCTTCAAGTCATAAAATTTTAATACTTATTATAAAGTGTAAAAATTTTTTGACATCATTAAAGGATATAAGACATTAAAGGATAACTCGATAAAAATAATTTTCAGTAAGAAACTTTGGAATTAAAGAAAAATTTTTTACTTTTATAAAGCAATTTCAAAAATTTTATACCATTAACGAAAAAGGTATTTTAATTTTCCTTTAACGTAATAAAAGTGATTTTATGATTAAAAAAAAAACAAAAATTAATAATTTCTCATAGTTAAACTAAAAATATTATGGGTTATTTTCAGAATTTATTATATATAAAAATGTTGGGCATAAATTAATAATTAACTGCACTTTTAATAAATTTACTATGAGAATTTCTCCATCTTTCAAAGACACATTGATTATAAGAAAAACACTTGAACTAACCATATAGGGTGTGTAGTTTTTTACGGGGTGCACACATTATCAGGAATAAATTTTGCTACAAATTTTTCTTTTTGGTTAATCAGTTTAGTTACTTTGCATAAAAAATTGTCACTATTTTTGAGGCATCTAAGACAATGACAGTGGAATGAAATATTATGTTTTGGCCTATTACATTTTTATATGAATGAAAATAGTTTATGCTTTAGATACAGGAAAATTACAAGGGTTTTAATAGTTTTAAAGTTAACAGACACAAAGAAGCGATCTTACAACAAAATTCCTAACTTAAATATTAAAGGGGACCTATATACCGAAATTTCAAATTAAAATATGACTATCCTTTTAAGGTGTGAAGGTGTAAGAGCAAAATGCATAAAAATACAAAAATATTGAATTAAGCAGCGTTACAACTGTTATTTTTATGCTTTACATACAAATTATTACAATTTACATATGAAATATTATTTCATATAAAAAAATTAAATTTACGCGATGAAAAAAAAAAATAAATTCAAAAATATAAAAAAAAAATAAACTTCTGAAATTTTTACCGTCTTTCCCTACTCTAAATATTTGAACAATGAAATCCAATTTTTGAGATGAAATCTCTGGACCTAATTTAAAACAGCCTTCTTTTTTAAAAAAGTGTTACTCATCAATACCTCAAGTAAATGAATTTTTGAGAACAATGTTCCGCTTCAAAATAAAATTTAATTGTATTTAACAAAGCGACAAAGAATAAAATAGTCTGTTTATTATTGTGGTAAAATATTTTCGTATTAACTATATGCTTTTTAAGTATTTACATACATTCACTAAGTTTTTACCCCGCTAAAAGAAGTGAAACTCAATAAATTTCTACCTGGAGTTCCCCAATACCGCACATGAGCAAATAAAGTTAATCGTTGTTTCTTCCATTTCTTGATCGAAGCCATTTTTATAGAAATCAAAATGTGCTTCTAACAACTCCTCAATTTTATATTCAGCTGTTAACATTAAATTTAACTGTCATTTTAATTTTTCAACTTAACTGAATTGTTAAAATCTGTGAATGCTAATGGAATTTTTAATTTGCTTTGTATTGCATTCTTATATTGTATGTATATAAATATATAACTATTATATATAAATTTAATTGTACATAATATGTAAACAATATGTTACAAAGTGTAATACAGAACAGGAAACATATTGAAGAAGCCTACTTAACAATACCTATAATACCTATAATACCTTATATAAAATAAATATAATAAAAATACCATGGAAAAAGAAAAGAGAAATGTTACAACAGGTAAATAATTCATCAAATTGTTCAAGTATTTTTTGGAACATGTATAACAGTACGAAAAACAAAAATATACGGTGTCGTTCTCTTAAAAGACATCTCATAAATTTAACATTTAATGACAGAATATAACAAAAGGCTTTTTTTTCGCTTTACGTCTACTTTGTACATCCTATGAGAGCGTTATCATTTTTGTTATTCAAAAGAGCATATAATACCGAAAATTTCATATCCTGTTCCTTATAAATATATTATAGCTATAAAATACGGAATCAGAAAAAAAAAATTATATCGTTTTTTATACACATAATATGTGAAACCTTTAAAAGATTACAAGAATTCCATAAATTTTAAGAATATTATACGAGTATGAGGCATCAACAATCAGGAAATATGTACATATCGCATATGTAATAATATTTTCAATCCTTTTGTTCCTATACTGTACTACATTCGCACATTCTTACACATAATACTTTAATCATTTTTTCATACGGATTTTATAAACAAAAAAAAATTTTTTTATTCTTTTAACCGCATCATGACATGTTGGAAAGGTATAAGTAAAGCTAATCTCATCTAAAGAAAGGATAAGAAATATGTTTAAAGTTTAAACTTCAGTTAAGCTACAATAACATTATGGTATACAAATTGAATAAAAAATAAAATTCTTTAAAAATTATTTTGTATAAAAAAGTGATAATCACATTTTATGATTCTGGTTGCTTAATAACCATAATGGAATTTATTGTAACTACTAAAATTAAATACTGATTTCTGTTACATTTTAAATTCTGTTATACTTGTTAAATATCAAAATTAATTTTATAAAAATTGTACAACTCTTATATAGGTATAAAATGACATGACTCTTTCGTTGCACACTCCCGTATTATAAATGTTTTACGAGCATAAAGTAGGGGAATTAAGTTTGCTATTGATGAATTAGTAATCTCGATATGAAAGCCGTTTGATTCTTCGATTTAATTTGACAAGGTGTAGTATAATTCTTAGTGTGTATGATTCTTCTTATGACTTTGAAGGCAATTTGTAATGCATTAGTGTACAGTGCATAAAATGATGCCTGTAATGTAAAAAACGAAAAATTCTTTTTCAAAATTAATTATCTATAATTCTATATAGACAAAATATCTTTAATTTGATATTAAATTGAGTAAACAGTGAAAAGAGTGAAGTAAATTGTAGTTCTGTCATAAGAAGTTTGTTTAATCTTACGTATTTTAATACTCAGATATGTGCCTTTTAATACTGTCATACTTTAATAAATTCAACTGATCTAAAAATTCCATGTAAAAAATCTACGGTCGCAAAACTGCGAGATATGGTCCGGAATTTCTTATAGAACTTGTAATAGTACGTGAATAGTACGTTAGTAAAATTTTATAAAATAATCATCGATGTCATTCCTAAAATAGGCACAAACTGTTGCTTAGTAAATTTTATAGTTTTCTTAGAAAAACTCACAGAGCAATTCTCGAGATTAAAAGTAGGCGCAATTATTTCAAAAATAAGTATGTAAATAAAAATTGAAATTACTTTCGACAACTACTGTTAGAACTATACAGTCTTAAAAACTCAAAAAATTCGTTATTCTGCTAAAATTCTTAAAAATTCAAATACTTGTGATATACACATATATTATGTGCATTTTATCAAATTTATTCTTAGATCTGATAATATATCATTATAAATTAGGTAATAATTTTAAGCCACGACAAATATTGGTTTACAAGAACGTCCATTACAATTGATTATTAACATTATAAAGGCGTTTACCCAGATATAAACAATAAAATAATAATAAATTGTAATGTCGTGTACTTAAAGGACAAAACGGGATTTATACAATGTAATTATAATCAATTTGTCATTCACTTAATAATGGATAATTGTTTCATTACAATATTACGTATATTCTTATAATACATATACGTTTATAATGCAGGTTCTGAAATATGGAAAATTTATAACGAAAATAATTCGCGAATTTTAAAAATTTATTCTTTTTCAAAAATTTAAATAACCCAAATGATTGTTTACTTAATTAAACCACATTAAACATTATAATTACCCCGAAATACTACAAGCGTTTAAGGATTTTGTTTAAATTAAATTTAAAATTTAAATTAAATTTTAAAAAAACCCTCAAACGCTTGGTAATAGTTCCAAGATTGTTCTCAAAAAATATTTAAAATGAATTTCAAATAATTCAAATGGAATTGAATTACACTTGATTTACACAAGATAAAAATAATTGTTACTATGATGTGTTTATAATACTCGTAATTATGCCACCTTTAAACTAGACACAATAAAATACAATGTGTATGCTCCAATTATCTTCCTATTTAACAAATATGCCATTCTTCTGCACAAGGACAAAAAAATTCCAAAAAAGAAATCATAATAATTACCACTTAATACTAATTATATATGATGCTAATCTATTCTAATAAATAAGATGAATAAACCAAAATATCAATTGTATTAGAAGCAAAAGGATAAAAATTATTTTGAAGGGAAAGCGTTTCATCTATACAATATGCAATATATTCTGTTCAAATTATATATGAAACTTATTTAATTTACTTATTTTTATATATATAAAAATGTACATAATAATGAAATTTATAAAATTTGTTATTTACATATACATTATTTCCCATATATTTTTATAACACCAACGGGCGACGTGATACTTATTAATAAATCTACACGAAATACATGCTTAGATATAATAATATATTTATGCATATAATGTTTACAGCTTAGTCTACCACAAGCCGCATTATATTAACTTCAAGTTATAGCAAAATCTTTCTGAATTCACAATTTACTCATATAATGTAAATATACATTAGAGCAACATGTTGTGATATTGTGTTATCAAAGATAATTAATGAAAATTGATATTTTGTAAAGAATCATTTTTAATACAATTAAAATGGCACGTTTATAAACAAAATCATGAAAGTTATTAAACTATCTTGATTCGATTATAAAAAAATAATTTTATTTCACACAATGTCACGACTATTACTTAAAAATTAAATTTTACAATTACTTAAATTCGAATTGATAGTTTAATTATAATATTCTATTCTTATTAACACCAATTTTAGACTAAATCATATCTTAAAATCTAACAGTATTTATAGTAATTAAAATTAAGTTCATTTCCGGCCTCGTGCAAAATTATAGACGTTTCGTCAGCATTTTTGATGGGAACGATAATTTCGTAATTTCTTCATGTTTAAACATGTTCGATTGCAGACGCTGTGTCAGCAATTTTCATGTGAACAGAAATTAGTATCGTACTGAAGATGTAATTTGATACCACTTGAATATGTAACTAAAGACGGTGATAACTCCTCCCCCTTCAAAGATCTGCGTCCCGTAGATCAAGCTGGAATTTTGGTGCTTCTATGACTGAAATTTGCGGAATCTCTATAGTAGGAACCACTGTTGGAGTGCGTTTTCTCACAACCTTGCTGATGTTTTTCTTGATGACCCAAATGATGATGACTGCAATGATGACGAGTCCTATAGTAATATCGGATGCTATAGAGAGTTGGCTCCTTGGTATTAGCTTCTGAAGTTGTTTTGTGTTGCTGATATGAAGATCGTGAATGTAGTCGAGGCTTAGCTTGATATCTCCTTCTTTTAAATTTTCTTGAAGAACAGGTGGTAAAACTTGCGACGTGGTGGCAGATTCGCTTGTAAATTTCTGACCTTTTATGTGAACGGTTTCGTTGGTATGCTGTATCATAAAGCTTCCAGTTAAGTGTTTGCTCGTGTTGCCACTTGTTAGCTCCCCATTGAAATTATTGAGAAAGATGATATTTTCACTTATGGTTTCTATGATTTCTTCCTTATTGTATTGAAGGCTGCAACTGGCGTTTATTCCCTTTAGCAGTTGATACATACAGTGTCCTTCGTCCAGTTTTCGAATTTTACTTCTTTCGCATATGGTGATGTTTCTTAAATTCTCGCATTTTGTCGATATGCCATATACGTCATCTTTCACGAGAAGTTCCTGATATTCGAGGTAGACTTGTTGGGAGTTTCGGATTGTTGATCTCGCTATAATGTGGTCATAGTACTGGTTGCCTGTCTTCGGTATTGATAATATGTAGAGAATTTCTCGTCCATTGGTTACTACCTGTGGTTTTGCGTATTCTATTGCCTCAATTTCGTTGACGTAGGGTAGTGTATCGATCTCCTTCAGTATTTTTTGGATTTCAATCCTGCTAAGAAGATTTGTGTTGACTTGAGCTGATGCCTTTGCCTTTAACGGAATTTTTATATCTGGCTTGATCCTTAAGGTGTTGTTCTTTCTGTCTATAATGGCTTCGAGCTTCTTAAGCGTGTCGTCTCCAATTATACCATCAAAGGTCTTCAATCCTGGCAAAACAAAAAATTCAATGAAGGTGTTGTTTCCCAGACTCTGAAAAAATCTTCCTCCGATCTTCTTGGTGATTGTTATATCTCCTCCAGCTGAACGTATCTTGAATGGTTTTGTTGTTGGTTTGGCATTTGTCGCGATCTCTTCTCTTACAAAATTTTTATTAGCTCCTGTGTCGACTAGAAATTTTAGGAGCCGGTTGTTTTTTGTCTTGAATTCTAAGTAAGGAACGCTTGAAAGGCGTCCGTCATAAAATTTACTTCTTGAACCTCATCATCTGCATATGCTGGTTCTTCGTCATATTCGCTGCATTCTTCTGGGTGGTCATCTACGTCGTCTTCAAGTGTTTCCATATTGAATAGCCTTTGGTGCTTATTGCTAGGCATGTTGCCTACTGATGGTGGCCTCTTGTATATTCCCCTGTAGTTGTCTGGCCGGTTCATATAATTAACCTGACGTGTTTGTATGGATCGGTCAACGTCCATCTTCTCTAACGGTTTTGGCGGTCTAGGTGGAGGTTGCGATTCTCTCTGATGTTGAATGTTGTAAGCCAAGTTCCGTTGTTCCACTGTTAATGGCTGTTCTGGTTGATACGACCTTGGGTTCCCAGCACTTGGTTGTTGTCGTTTCATGGACATTTTGCTGAATGGTACAGTGATTCTGTTGTTATCATTCCTGTTGTGTATAGCGAAGTTTCGGCAACTATAGTTCTGGAGCTCTAGACACGTTGAATATGCTTCTGGCAGAGTTGACGGTTTCTGAAGCATCAAGTACCTGGACAATTCCCCATTGAGCCCTCGGATAAATACGTCCAGTGCTCTGTTTCTTTGTGATTCTATCAATACGTCTATAGTTTCTTTTGTATAATTCTCGGTCTTGATCTTATTGATTATGAGGGAGAATTGATGGTTGACTCTGGCGTAGAATTCATCTATGGTTGATCTTCCCTGCGTCAGTGTGCTCATTTGGTGCTCCAATGTGCGTATGTCCCGTTTGTCGGCATAATGCAGGGACAAACACTGCTTGATTGCGGCCCATTCTTCGTCGAACAGGTTGTACGATATTAGAGCTGCATCTGCTCTACCTCTAATTTTTCCTCTAATAGCTTGTAATATTGCTCTGTATATGGGTTTGTTTCTGACAACTTCGTAATCTCGTAGAATTGATTCTACGCTGTGCACCCATGATACATACTGCACTGCATCGCCATCAAAGGTTTGTAAATCTTTGACACAGTCCGGAAGTCTCGATATTTGTTTCAGGTCGTCTTCACTTTTCGGTGCTGCCAAATTTGTTACCTGCGGTTGTGGTGTATTGAACTGAGCCTCTAGTTTTGCTAGGCGAATTTCAAACCGTTTGCTTTGTTCAATTTGAGCATTGATGGCTCCATTTAATTTTCTGAGCTCTTCCATTATTTGTTCCATTTTTAACTTTTTATTAAGGTAATTTCACTAATTAAATTATTCTATTACGCGGTTTTAAACTTTTAAATTATATTTTTCTTTCAAATTTTGTCGATTAATTTCAAATTTTTTGTTAAATTTAAGTTCTTAGTTGGTTAATCTTATTAATTTTTCACTGGTTTTATTTAAATTTCTGATTACTTTTGTTTTATTTTTTAATTAAATATTTCTTGGTAATATAAAATTTAATTGGTTAATCTTATTAATTTTTTACTGGTTTCATTTAAATTTTTAATTACTTTTGTTTTATTTTTTGTATTAAATATTTATTGGTTAAATTTTAATTTTTCAATTTATTATCGGTTAATTGATTAATTTTTCAAATTTTCAATTTAATTTTCATTTATCACTTCAATTTTTTTAAATCTTAATTTTTTTAAAATTAACGAAGCTTCTATATTTTTAAAGCTTATTCAGTGAGATGCAGTTAGTTTCCCTCAGTTAAGTTTTTAAGATTAAGTGTAATGAAAAACTACTTACAGGAAAAAAACGTAATTCATCTGTTTGAGTCTTGGTGAGTAATGCGAATAGCGGTTGAGTTGTGTTTGTCCTTTTTAGACGTGAACTTTTATTCTCGTAAACGTCCTACTGCGGCACAATCTTCAACACTTTTTTGTAAGTACGGTTTGCTTCAGTTCCTTTTTCTTTTTATTTCACTTCGGATTTCCACAATACGCGCACTATAGTTGGGTACACTTTTATCGCGATATGCTTATTTTTCTTCTTTTCTTTTAAAATTTAACGAAGAGTTTTGCGATTTCACGATTCAAGTCACGTTGGGCGCCAGTTATTAAACTATCTTGATTCGATTATAAAAAAATAATTTTATTTCACACAATGTCACGACTATTACTTAAAAATTAAATTTTACAATTACTTAAATTCGAATTGATAGTTTAATTATAATATTCTATTCTTATTAACACCAATTTTAGACTAAATCATATCTTAAAATCTAACAGTATTTATAGTAATTAAAATTAAGTTCATTTCCGGCCTCGTGCAAAATTATAGACGTTTCGTCAGCATTTTTGATGGGAACGATAATTTCGTAATTTCTTCATGTTTAAACATGTTCGATTGCAGACGCTGTGTCAGCAATTTTCATGTGAACAGAAATTAGTATCGTACTGAAGATGTAATTTGATACCACTTGAATATGTAACTAAAGACGGTGATAACTTGAATAATCATTACGCTATAAAAAAAATAACATTAAAATCAATCGTCTGAAAAGAGTTCATATGTCTATTCAATCATTTTACAAATAATATACATTATGTAATGTGTTGTGTTTGAAATGACATACATACATTAAGTAACATTAACATGACGGCTACACAATTTTTCAAAAAATGATTTATCAAAATTTATTCCTTAGTCATTTTGAAATTATTTACTATATACTATGTATATACTAGTAGTTCTGTGTGCATAAATTTAAGACTGTCATATATTATGGATAGAAGTGTAAACAAAATATATGATTGTGTATATGCGGAAACATAATTGTTATGCAATTTGAGATCAACAAAGCGGAATGATTATGTTAAGAAATTTTCGTGTATGTAATTTGTAAATGATTTGCTTTCTGGCACCATCCAGAACTGAAACCATTCATTTCAAATATATATTAAAATAGTATATCAGGTTCAATAATATAAAAGAATTTTAATTAATTAACTAAAATAATTTTATTGCATTTTACTAAAACACAGTTTCTCTGCCTGTTAACATTCTAAACTATAGTCCCTCAGATATAATGAGATGGTAATTTCGAAGTATGTACATGACTTTTCTTTGAATTTTATACCCTTTTCCAAGCTTCTTTGACTAGTTTGATTTAGTGTTAACTAGCGCGTAATCAGAAGTTTAATTCAAACCGTGCGCTGACACAAGTTTTTTTTTTAGAAATATTTAGTTGTATATAAAAGTCCTCCTAAAAAAGTAATTTTTGAGAACGACCCCTTTTTTTACCCTGCACTTCGTGAAGGGTATATTAACTTTGGTATGGAGTTTGTAACTACTTGAAGGAGGCATCTGCGGTATGGACATATATATATATTCTTGCTCAGCGTAAAATTCTGCGTCGATTTAGACATGTCCGTCCGTCCGTCCGATCGCACGATAACTCAAAAACGAATAATGCAATCGACACCTTAAACTTTCACAAGTTTTTTCTTTTTTGCCAAGGACGAACCCTATTGTTATTGGGCTAATTTCGACAACGGGTTCGGGTAGCTGCCATACAACTCAAAGAGTTTATTTTAAATATTTCAAAAACTAATAAAGCTATAAATATAAAATTTTGTATACATGTGTCCAATTATATTCTACACGTGCTCTAAAAATTATAATGGGGTAGCTGCACCGGTTCGGGTGGCTGCCATACAACTCCAACAGCAAATTTTTTATATTCGGCAAAATAATAAAGTCAGATTCATGAAACTTGGCAGTTATGTATCCAATTATAGGTCAAATATATTTCTGAAGTTTTAGAGGAATTGCTTGACAGGTTCGGCTGCCTGCCATACAACTCCAGAAGCTAATTTTAAATATTTGGAAAAATAATAAAGTCAGATTCATGAAAATTGGCAGTCATGTGTCCAATTATAGGTTTAATATATTTCTAAAGTTTTGGTGGGATTGCTTGACAGGTTCGAGTAGCTCCCATATAAGTCAAAAAGTTTATTCTTAATATTTGGAAAAATAATAAAGTCAGATTCATGAAACTTGGCAGTTGTGTGTCCGATTATAGATCAGATATTTTTGTGAAGTTTTGATGGAATTGCTTGACAGGTTCAGGTACTTATCATACAACTCCAGAAGCTAATTTTAAATATTTGGAAAAATAATAAAGTCAGATTCATGAAAATTGGCAGTCATGTGTCCAATTATAGGTCACATATATTTCTGAAGTTTTGGTGGAATTGCTTAACAGGTTCGAGTAGATCCCATACAAGTCTAAAAGCTTATTCTTAATATTTGAAAAAATAATAAAGTCAGATTCATGAAACTTCGCAGTTGTGTGTCCGATTATATCCAATTATAGGTCAGACATGTCCGTGAAGTTTCTATAGAATGATTTCACAGGTAATTGCTACACAATAACGAGAGGTGCAGGGTATAATTCAATCGGTTTATACCGACTGAAACGTTTTTACTTGTTAGTATATTATTTTGGAAAAATATCAACCTACTAGCTGTGATTATTAATCAGAAATAAGAAACGAAGGGTAACATCTCGCCTGTATTTATGAATAAATGGTTAACGTTTTGATATGTTGGCTCACTTTGTCAGTTATCAACAATTCAAAAGATTTTTCTATATTTCTGTAAGATGAAATTGCAAAATCAGGAAAGAATTTCAACATTAAATATGTTGAAAATTATATTGACAAACTTTAATACTTCTCTATATTTCAATGAGGAACCTAAATGAATTAAGTAAGCAATTTCCTTTTTCCAAAATCTTCATTAACTTTATTGCCCTGTATTTTTTTTAATACATACACACTTAAAAATGCGTAAACTTACATTAATTTCATTGCAAATTAAAACCAATTACACATTAAGAAGAATAATTAAATTTGGTTTTTTTTTTAGTGAAAAACGCCATGCTATTAAAATTCCCAACATAAATTGAAATTTAAATTAAAAAAATGTTTTTAATATAGGCGATTTTTTAAACCAATGTGTGAATTAAATAAATTATTTATTGGAAAAAGAAAAACCATATTAATTTATTAATTATTTTTATGTAGGATTTTACGGATAAAAGCAATACTGTATAGCATCCTGTATGATCCAGAAGGCTTTATATGAAAATACATTTACGTACATAATAAATTGTATATCATTAATATAAATGAAAGTCATTAAATTGAACAACAACGCGTTTTATATTTCTTCCATTTAAAATGAAAATCTTCAATTAGTGCACGACGCACTTAACAAATGTGTATACACAGAAAATATTCGAAAAATTAAAAATAAATTTTCACTTTTGTAAAGTATTTTTCATCAGTTGTCATGCTTAAATTTAATAAAAAGTTAAGTTATCGCCAATGGATAAAATTGCCATAAAATGACCTATTTTTTTTAAATACAATCTCTGAGTGAGTTTTAAATACAGTTTTAAATTTAATTATTTCAAAGGGATTTTCAAAAATTATTGATTTTTAATTGTTAATGATTTCCAAAGAGGAAGTATTTTTAGTTGACTTTATGTAGAGTAAGTATGAACATAAAAAATGTAATTATTTTTATCAAATAAAACTTGTCAAATTATTTCTAAATTTCGACATCGTTCTGTAAGAGAGTACGAATACTGGTACGAATTTTTAACGTACCAGTTCAGTTCAAATAAGAACAAAAAATCAATAAATCTATTTTGTTATTAACATTGATTTCAATTCAAATCTTTTATTATAATAAATTCCAATTAAAACTATTTGAAATCATAAGATTCCTTAATTAAAAACGAATTTAAAATTCATTTTAAAATTCGAACAAAATTTTTACTTGGTCACTTCACATGATATGAACTGAATTGAATTTTGTTGTATATAATATAACATATACGTGTGTATGTTGAAATTAACAAAAAATATTTTATTAATAAAAAATTTTCTCCCTAATTCTCACAGTAATGCTCATTTAAAATCGTTTGTATATGCTTTTTTTTTGCCAAATAATGGAGTCTTTTCAAAATTTTTTCCTTCATTGCTTTTTCACACAGCTCCCCATTCATATGTGTTATTGAATTAGAGTGTTATGTATTTCTCACACACATTGTATACATCTTATACACAGATGATTTTCTAATATCCTTTTATTAATATTGTGTTTATCATTTGTGGTTGCCTTACTTTTTTTTTTCATTCCATTTTCTTGCTTTTTTTTTCTTAAGTTTTCTTACTTTTTTCTTTTGCTAATAAATACTTTCACATCACCATCATCAACAAAATGTCTTTTTCACAAACCTTTCACCTTCTTTAAATTACGAAATCTTATAACCTTTTTAAATGTTCCTATAATAGTCTATATGTGTAGGACAGTGTGTAAAGAAGCAACCGAATTAAATGGGCAAAAAAACAAGAAAAATGAAAAATAATAAAAAAAAAGGAACAAAAAATTATAGATTACCATTGTAAAAAAATGACATTTAATATGCCTTAACATTAAAAAAGGTCCACCATGAATAGCTGAAAATAATTTTTTCTCTTTCAGTATAGCTACTCGTATACCAACATGTTAACAGACGGCATTTTGTTGTCAATGAGGCTAAAATCGGTGTTAAATTTGTTTTTATGCCTAAAGGTTATTTATTCATTGTGAAGCAGAAGAAAGAAATTTTTGTAGGAAAACAAAAAACAGAAAAAAAAGAAAAACTTTAAATAATTTAAAAATTTAAGTAATTTAAAAGAAAATTTTCAAGGTCAAGTTTACATCAAAAATTTTTTTCATTTTTATTTAAATTTTCGATAAAATATTTAAGAAGTTTAATTTTTTTTTACGAAAAAAATAAATAAATATAAAAAGTTGATTGCTATTAGGAATTTTTATTTTCACCCTGCAGTCACAAATTAAAAAATAACAAAATTATAGTCCTTTTCGGTCATATTGTAAGCATAAAGTGTGGAAATTGGTATTAAATTAGTTGATGTTTTTTTTTGTTTTAAAATAATTTTTAAATACAGACAAATAAATTTAAAAAAAAATTAAATAATTTTAAGCAATTTTTAAGAGAATTTAATAAGAAAATTGTGTTTTGTATGTTTCACACAGTTTTTATGTTTCCAGCCCCTGAAAATATGCAATTTTGTGATGTCAAACAATAATGATAATTTATTACTGATATTTTACACCTTATACATATAATATATAAAATCAATATGGAAATGATTTTTGGGAATGATTCAGTTGAAATGCAGAATGGCATCAACTTTGTTTAAAACTTTAAGCCTGGTCGCTTTTATTTAAACACTATTAAAATAATTTAATTATTAAAGCTCTTAACATTAGTGACAAAATATGGTATAGAAAAAATTTAAATCAACCGCAGCATTAGTTTATTTACTTAAATTAGATCAAGATATTTTCCTTTACATCTCATAGATTAAAATAGAATGGCATATAACACTAAAAATAATAATTCTTGCAAAAAATATATAGTTATAAAGGAACGAAATTTTTTTATAAATCCTGAAGTTTTCAACTAATGTGAGCATGTTAAGCAGTATATTGTGGAAAAAGCTATTAGTATCCAATTTATGAATATAGACCAGTTTTACATATGGTAACAAAAATTTTTAAATCTGATTAAATTTGATACTAATGTCTAATTTTGTGAAATTAATTTGATTTTTATCACCTTTAAAACTAAAAAATAATCTGAATATGAAAATTGACTTAAAATACAGCATCAATATGCATGAAAGTATATATATGCCTCATAAAATGTCCTTACTTTAAAAAAAAAAATCCAACACTTTTCAAAAAATATTTTTCTTTAATTGAAATTTACTATTCATCCAATATTTTCACAGTTGAAATAATTTAGATTTCTAGAGGTCGAAAATCTTTACATAGATAATATAAAAATTTGAAAGTCTCGTTGCAATGTTTGCAAATAAATAAAGAACAAGCTTTTTTTTTTAATTGGCCACAAAATATTTTGAGTTTTCATATTTGTAACACTATTTTTAATACTCTTCTGTGAATAAAGTTCTAATTTGTGCAAATTAGTTGAAATATGTAAAATTTCTTTACATTCCAATCCTATTTAATAACGTATACAAATGCAAATGTGTTGCTATTGCTTGTACATTTTGCTACACTACAAGTAAGTAGACTAATTTTGGTTTTTTTTTGTGTTTTTTGTTAAGAATTTTTTTTTGGTTTTGAAAGCATGTTACGAATGAGTTGTTATAAATTGAAATAATTCATGGTTGTTAAAAAATAAATAAGTTGGTTTCTTTTCAATTGAAAATAGTAAATATAATGAGGTACTCTAATTTTATTTTAAATATTTACCGAAATTAAATAAATAAAACCACCATTTTTAATTTAAATTTTTTAATGCAATAATAAACTGCACCGAAGGACTAAGGAAGAACTCAAATTTTTGGTTCTAAAAGTTGTAACTCAATATGTTCTATGATTCTGTGGATAATTTTTATGGTCAGAGCCAAAACGTCTAAAAATTTTAATTCCGAACAACGTTATAGATATTCTTTTTATTTGTCCTACGTTTTATATTAATTGCAGATTAAAAAAGGGAGTTAAGGTTTAAAAAAAAATTATGATATGTTTATAAAAATGGCTAAAGTGAAATATGTGTGAGGTTAAAGTTAGATTTTTTACTTTAAGCCGACAAATTGATCTTAACTAAACACTCATTGGAGCATCTATTATGCATTACATATTGTAGATTGTTAGTTTTGCTTTAACAATGACATTGCAACCCACGAAGAAAGTCTATTGTAATCCGTCTTCAACTATGAGACATACTCTTATAAGACTGCCACTAAATTAAACCAACTGACAATATCGAGAAATTTTTATAAGATCCATCAAATGGCACTTAAATATTAAATATTTTTCGGCTGAAAATTCTTTATCTCTTCAAAACTATACTAACGAAATTTTCAATCTATTTTTGCTAATTCTCATCATTTTATCTTTAAGGAAATAATAGCGATCTAATTCGTTATACAAATTTAATTTATATAATTATAAACGTAACAACTAAATACTGTAACATTTACATTTAATTAAGTACTGCTTACTCACAAATACTCATAAAGAGCAGCACTCTTAAAAACCTTATAATACTTGAAGGAAAATCAAGTTTTTTGCTATTCATAAAAATTTCAAATTTTCATTTTTTTTCTCTTTATCTATGGTACAAAAAAAGTCCTTGTCTATGTTAAGTGAAAACGATTTAATTTAGATAATTATGGAAATTTGTCAGTATATATTTAAGTATATATTTTGAAGTGTTAATGAAAAGCAAAATTAAAAAAAAAACCAACAAAGAAGAAAAATATAAAAATTAATTAAAATGAAAATTTTTCCACCTCAATCAATTTTCAGTTTGGAAAAAAAATAAAGTTGGGTCAAACCAATGGTTTGTATTGTAGCACTTTTCCCTTCGACAAGTGAAAATTCTGTTATACCTATCACACCTATCCTATCCTATCACACTATTAAAATTTTTTTCATTCATATACAAAACTATTTCTGGGATTGCATATATTTAGGATGAACGATTTATGCAGTATTTGAAATAGAGCAAAAATAATATAAAGAGGGGTTAACATAATGCTCGATTTTAAGGTTTAAATGTGTGAGTTAAGAAAAATAATTATATTTTTTAATGTCATGGAATTTACCGTTAACTTTTAGCTTTTATAGACATTTGAAAAAGCTTGCGGTTTCGGAAATATAGGGTGTCAAAAATTCAAATTTTACAAATTTCAAGGGGCGATAACTTGAAAGGGGGCGGAGATGGAAAAAAATTTTCTTCTAACGAAATGAACTATTTGGTAATGTCTAAAAGGCCCTAAAATTTCAAGCTTCTACAGGCTGGGGTCTAGAAGAAAAACGAAATCAAAAATTTGGAAAAAAAAGACTTTAGATAACGGTAAATTTGAACGGCCATTTTGTTTTTCTAAAGTTTAGCTATAGTATACCGTGCTAGAGGAAGCAAGCCATTGTCTTTCTGCGTTTGCAAAATTTCAAAAATGCTTATGGTTTCATTGCAACAAATAGTTAAAAAAGGCCGTTTTTAGGGTTTTCGGGGGGTATAACTTCTAGAGGGGGGGAGATAGGTAAAAATTTTATTCTATGGAAATAAGTTTCTAGTAAAGATCTATGTACGTACAAAATTTCAGCTTTCTATCTTCAACGTTGTAGAAGTTTTGTAAACAGACACACGGACGGACGGACGGACGGACGGACGGACAGAGTGAAACTAATAAGCACTTTTTTTCAAAAATTTTTTGGAAAAGTGCTAAAAAATGAACATTTTCAAAGTTTTAAAAAGATTTTCTACTTCCACGCTTTTTTAATGTGAATTAAGTAAAGCAATTAAAATATTTTGTAAGTTTTATAATATAAGTTTGAGAGTTGAATTATAGCGTAATCAAAGTATAAAAATCCTACTCTATTATTTTACTATCTTGTTGATTCCATGGAATTTTCTAATTTAAAAGTGTCGTTATTTAAAAGTATTTTATTAACGCAAGAATATAGGATTAAAATGTAGGAAGGAAATAATTATAGGGCGACAAAAAATGAAATATCTTCTATGTGTATTAGTAATTTGCATACCGTTCTTATTTAAACAATGGTTTATATGTTTCAAGAAGAGTTCTCTCTTGAAATTAACACGAAAAAACCTCTTCAACAAAGTAGCGATCGCCAATTTATGCACTACCGGGTTTGTTCCTAAACATTTTCCATAAGTTTTCGTTGCTTTGTCGCTTGAGGAATATGTAAAATATTAAAAATTTAAAGACTATTTCAAAATGGAGCGTTAATTTTATATGACACTCTAAAAAGAAATACTACAAGCATATTTTTTTTGTAGAAGTACTTGTAAAATTTTTGAAAAATCTTGTAAAACTTTTAGCACATACAAATAAAAAGCATTTTTAAATTTATTTTAGACAATACAGATTTTCAGTGTTCAGGGAATAAAATGTGTTCATTTTATTAAAAACTTCAATTCTTTGTGGAAAATGTGGAAAAATATTAAGACCTCCAGAGGCTTTCAAGCAATAAACTTAAGTTCATGATAATATTTCAATTTCTCCATTGAATTGACTGAAAAATATCGTTACAGAATAACTGAGTCAACTTTTTTCTTTAAGCTGTAAAATAATGGCAATATGAAAAACTTATAGCGCTTTCAACAGAGAGAGTATGGACCATTAGTATGATAGTACTGTGTATCAACCTATATTATATTTATATATATATTAGGGTTTATTTATATTTATATATTTTGAGAAGCTCAGCAACAATATCATGTCACTTCATATATCTATACACCTCTATAGTATAGTATATAATCTCAATTATAGCAAAAATTTAATGCTATACTCTCATCTAAATTTTTCAAAAAATTTTAGTGTACAAAACCTTCCATGTACTTTAATATTCTTAACATGAATCAAATCGTATTTTACTTTACAGCTATTTTATATATTCCATTCTATTATTCACATAGGTAACACTTGCAAACATTCAAATATATTTATATGTATATGAAAAAAAAATAATATATATTTATATTTATTACGTATTGTATAATATTCTAAATCGATTTCACGAATATATTTATGGTTATGGAGTAATTTAAAGAAACTAAAAACATACTTTTATTTTCCTAAGATAAATGGTTTTCGTGAATTTAAAATGTATAATGTGAAAGTGGAAAGGATTATTTTTTCTTCAGTCTCATAAGATTTTTTTGTTGCACACAGATTGTACGGGGTTTGCCCTATCTAACTGCGCACAATTGCATACACATGAAATGTTAAAAACCAGCACTTTTTAATTTTAAAATCATATGATTACGAAATTTGCAGATTTTTAAATGAATCTTGACATGATAAAACAGACTACATGATACAAAAATAAAATTATACTTAAAATTTATACTTAAAATTTCAGAAAGTAAAAAAAGTTCGAAATTAAGCGCCTGTATCTCGAAACCTATAGGGCTGTGTTGTCTCCATACAAAAATGTTACCTACTCCTATGTATGGGGTATGTATTTTTGATGATGATTGCACTTTTGAGGGTCTATGCAATTATAAAAATATACTAAGATACGAAACTTAATGTTTTTAAGTTGCTAAGCCCACAAAGTCTATAAATTTTGAACTTAAGTCTGCACAAGATAAGCAGATATCCTCCCAAAATAAAGTAGTAAAAATCTCCTCATATGTTTTATTTTTTTATGTTTAAATAAATTGATGAGCTACACCGGGATGGGATTTATACAATATGAAAACCATTGAAAAATTCATACTATACAACTAAACTTTTACTCCTTTTCAAATATTTCTAATGTTTATTTTACTTCACATTACATTTTTCGTATATAAATAAAATTAAGCATAATATAAGTATTTGCAAATATTCTACGTATCTCGGTATTAAACTTAGTTAAAAAATTTCCTCTCAAAGCAAATTTAAATTATCAACCTGTTGAATGTTTGTAAAATGTAAATATTATACAAATAAAACAACATAATGAGCATTTCGGAATCGATTTTTTACGAACCAGAAAATGAAAATTTTATTTGACTTGTTACAAGCATAATTTAATACCTTATTTTTAATGTAGTTATCAAAACAAAATTCTAAATTCTCAAAGTAAAAATCAAATTCTGCAGTGAAAAATTAAATTACCCCCTTAATTAAATGAAAGTGGGTATCCCCTTCATATCAAGCTGATAATGTTAGGGGTGTGTACATACATCAATAATTTTAATAATCTTAACAATCGATTGTATTCCAATAATATTAATATGGTAGTTTAAAGTCACTGCATATATTTTATTAATTAGCACTTTACCTTCACAACTTTCCTAAAAGTAACATATTTGTAATATTGCATACCAACGAGGCGTTATTATGCGTATAATATGCGTAAAATTTGTATTTGCTTAGACAGCAAATATAAAAAATATTTCTTAAGTAAACACACACTAGGCTTAATTGAAAAACAAAATAATTTTGCTGCAAAGCTTCCACGTAGCAATTTAAAATTTAATAATGCCCGATAAATTTTAAATATAGCGCTAATATTAAGCCGTTTATATTAATGAAAATTTCATTAAAATTTTCAAATGGGAATTTCGAAAAATATTTTGAAATAAGTGTTTTGATAAGTTTGAAATTCATTCTAAATGTCATTGTTTTCATATTTCTCGGACAAATAAAATTTACAGTCCTACAGTTGTTTTGATGAGTTAAGATTCGAAATTTTTATTTTTAATACCTTTATCCTTTTCTAAAAATTTTTTTTTATTTTTTATATTTACCGGCCGCATTGCATAAGATTAAAGGAAGCATTGGCTTTAAAGCAATTTCTATATATCTAATTTTCAACACGAATATAATTCTGCTATGTTACCCAAAAGAAAAACAATGTTTAAAATCAGTTTTAACTAAATATCAGCAACTGAGCATTCTTTAGAGGCCATTTACTATGAGAAATTCATTAAGCGGAATTTACAAGGGGATATTTAAGAGTCTAGCTTATAGTTTAATATTTGACGATAAGTATAGGAAAATATTTTATATATAGTTTAATTTTAAATATTATATATTTTAGAACAACTATAGTAAATAATAGAAATAGTAAATAATATAAATAATAGAAAACGAGTTTATGCTAAAAACGGCTTCTTTTATAAGACTTTATTTTGTATTTAAAATTTTTTTCAATTCACGCAAATTTGTACAATTAGTTTCAAGTCCATCAAACCAATAAGAGTTAAAATTTTTTAATTTTAGAATTATAAGCACAGTATGACCGGCCATGTATCGATTGCATCCAACTTTTCTACATTTGAATGACAAACAAAGTTTAAAAAAGTTGGAAAAAAATTTTTGTTTTCCTTCTCGGCTTTTATTTAATTTTAAATGTTTTTAGTAGGAAAACTGAAAAGTACTTATTTAATTTTACATTTTAATTTATTTTAAATTTTAACAGTGTAATTTTGTAACTAATGTAAGCAATATGAGAACCAAGAAATAAGACAAACAAACTTTCATTTTGGTTTTTTTTCTTTTTTTTTCTTTTCGTATGATAAATACCTACACAGTTTCAATGTCAAAAAAATATTTATTTTACTGAATGATGTCTAAAAATGTGAAAATTTCTTTGTTATATACGCATACTCTTAACACCGTACCGCGTAATATTAAGAAAAGAACATCAGTAATACTGTTGGGAGCGAAATGAACATTTTGTAATTATTTACTTCCTCTTATTTTCCAGCAAATAATTAAATGTGTTCTTTCGTATAATTAGATTTAATTTAGGAAAATTATTTTATTTTTTTATTATGATTTTTTTCCCTTTTTTTAATTTAAATTCTACATAAAAAGCATATGGAACAGTTGTGTACGAAAAAATTTTATTCCGTATAACATTTAGGTGGGGGGGTAAACCGCATTCTACCAACCTCCTCGTGGTCCCTCCTGGTAACCAATATACTGGGCTAATAGGTAGAGCGTGCAGGGAGTAGGATTTTGACCTGTAGGGAAGGCCTGGTAGCATAGCTATCTAGACTCCTTCATGCAGGAAAAAATCACGAAGCAACTGCCGGTGGTGCTGCCTTGCACGTCAGGAGATTGGTTTCTCAAAGGCTAGGAGACGAAAACTCCGAAATCAAATGACCCGGTCCTCCAGGTTGGGGGTTAGTCGTACGGTTAACACCCGGACACTACAAAAAACTAACTGTGTTATGCAATCTTTACAAATGCCTCGGATATTGGATGGAAATAATGGTATAAGAACTAGGAAACGTTTAAAGGACAATGATTTAAATTTAGGTACTTGGAATATAAGAACAATGTTACAATCTGGAAAAATGCAAGAAGTAGCATATGAAATGTTGCGATATAAAATAGATATATTAGCTATACAAGAAACCAGATGGAAAGGATATGGAAAAATTAATAAACAGGAATATATAGTATACTATAGTGGTGACGAGAATAGAAGAGGAATGTACGGTACAGGGTTTATCATAAACAAAAAATTAAGAAATAACATATTAGGATTTACACCCGTTGATAGCAGGCTGTGCACGTTGAGACTTAAAGGGAAATTCTGCAATATTACAGTTATATGTGCGTATGCACCAACAGAAGATTCCGAAGAACAAGAAAAAGATATTTTTTATGATAACCTAAGTACATTGTGTGAAAAGGCAGGATCGTATGACACTCTTATACTCTTGGGCGATTTTAATGCGAAAGTTGGAAAGGAAGAATTTGTGCTGGAAGTTGCTGGGAAACATTCTTTACATGACAACACGAGCGCGAATGGTTTGCGCCTGTGTCAATTAGCCAGTGAAGCTGCATTAAAAGTCAAAAGTACTTGTTTCGAGAGAAAGGATATATATAAGGGAACATGGAGGGTTCCGGGTTCACAGGTAGTTAATCAAATTGATCACGTATTGATCTCCTCGAGAAGAGCTTCCTCCATATTGAACGTTAGATCATGTAGAGGAGCAAACTGTGACAGCGATCACTTTCTTGTGAAACTGGTTCTTAGACAAAGAATTGCTAATGTTGCCAAAGAAAGAGGCATTAAGAGAATCAAATGGGACACCGAAAAATTAAAAACCCCCGAAATTCGAGAACGGTTTCAATCCCGGGTGAACGAGATGCTTAATGCCAATAACAACGCTCAAGAAAATGAATCAGTAAATGAAGAGTGGAAACGAATTGAAAATACCCTTAACACAGCTGCTAACGAAGTAGTAGGAAAGAAGCCGATCGAACGAAACATAGATTGGTTTGATAACGAATGCAAGTTAGCCATTAAAATTAAAAATGATGCGAGACAAAAAATGTTAAATAGAAACTCAAGATCAAACCACGAAAACTATAATCAAAAGAGGAAATATGCTACTAAACTATGTCGAAAGAAAAAGAAATTAATGATGAAAAGACAAGTAGAAAAAATTCAAGAAGCACACTTAGAAGGCAACACTAGGGAAGTTTATAGAAGAACCAAGTACCAGACTAAAGGTTACCAAGCGAAACTTAATGTCTGCAAAGACTCAGAAGGTAATCTTATAGTTGAAGAAAACAAAGTTATGGATAGATGGGTTGAGTATTTCCAGAAAACACTTAATGAAGGTTACAGTGCAGATGAAGAAAACGTATACGATAATGTACCTCTGGACCCAGTTATAGACATGCCAACGATTGACGAATTAAGGGAAGCTGTAGATAAGCTGAAAAATAATAAGGCTCCGGGAAAGAGCGGCATAACGATTGAGCTGGTCAGAGGTGGTGGGGAGATATTGTTAAATAATATACACACTCTGATTTGCAATATATGGTGCAATGAAAGGATGCCTGACGACTGGACACTGGGGCTTCTTGTTCCCATACATAAAAAAGGGGATAGAACCTTGTGTAGCAATTACAGGGGTGTCATGTTGCTGGATTCTTTATACAAGATATTGTCTAACATCATATACAATAGATTAAAGCCATTCAGTGAGGTAACCATTGGTGAATACCAATGTGGATTTAGGAAAAACCGCTCTACTGTAGATCAAATATTCCTTTTGAAGCAAACAATGGAGAAATGTTACGAATATAACATGGATCTACATATCCTATGTATAGATTTTCAACGGGCTTTTGATTCAGTAAAGCGAAGCAAGATACGTGAGGCATTAATTGGACGCGGTATACCCCACAAACTAATACAAATGACGTTACTGACAATGCAGGACTCCAAAACTTCTGTATTGATACAAGGCCAGACGTCTAAAGAATTTGCAGTCAAGGCTGGAGTTAGGCAGGGTGATGCTTTATCAACCTTAATATTTAATATGGTTTTGCAACACGCTATTGGAACGCTAGAAAATGGGGGCCACATATTCACGAGGCCGTACCAAATAATGGCATACGCAGATGACGTATGCATTGTCTCAAAGAGTTATCGAACGATGGCTGAAACGTTCGTCGTTTTGGCTGAGATGGCACTCGAGGTAGGTCTTTTGGTTAACGAAGAAAAAACGAAGTATTTGAGAATGAGTCGAGATGAAAGAAGAAGAGCACCACAAAACATTACCATAGGAGAATATAACTTCGAAGGAGTTACGCATTTTAGGTATTTGGGTGCAACGATATTTAATGATAATAGTATGCACGCCTGCATAAATGAAAATATTCAAAATGGCAATAGAAGTTATTACGCAAATAAGAAACTATTTCAGTCTCGACTATTATCAAGAAACTTAAAAACCATTTTATACAAAACGACCATCAGGCCTATAGTGACTTATGGATGCGAGGCATGGTCTCTGACTCAGGGTGATGAAAATAACTTAAAAATCTTCGAACGAAAAATATTAAGAAAGATTTTTGGTCCCAAACGACTTGAAGATGGAACATACCTTCTGCGTACGAACGAAGAGTTGAATCAATCAAGTCCCAGAGATTAAGATGGGCTGGACACTTAGCACGGATGCCTGAAGACCGCAAACAAAAACGAACCTTCGAATATAAGCCACTGTTAAGTAGAGGAAGGGGCAGGCCACGAGCTAGGTGGATAGACGGCATAGAAAGTGATTTGCGAACACTAGGGGTTCGCGATTGGAAGAGAGAGGCAGAAAATAGAGCAGAATGGAGGCAAATTGTAAAGAAGGCCAAATCTCACCACGAGATGTAGCGCCAGAAGAAGAAGAAGAAGATAACATTTAGGTGAAACCATAATATTTTTTTCTATTTTCCAAGGAATAAATTAAAAACATTCATAGGACACATATTATTTATGGTAAATGGGTTATTAGAATTGTGCTATACGATTCGTATTATTATGCATTTCGTGGCTGTTAGTTGTTGCTGTATATAAATATGATAAAATCTGTATTTGATCGCCTGCAACTTTCATAATATTGCTTTAAAGTATAAATAATGGCTATAATTTATTTTGAATTAAATAAAATAATATTAAACATTAATAATATCATTTTAATTTAAATTAAAAGGAAAATATTTTTAAATGAATATAGGATGCTAATTGAACTGAAATGGGCATTCTATTAATTGAACAGAAAAACTAAATATGGAAAAGGACCGCATTAGTAAATGAAAATTTTTAAAATTTATTAAATTCATACAATAAATAAGTATTTAAGGTTGTTTTATAAAATTTTTAAGAGTTGCCCAAAAAAACTGAAGGTAAAAGACACCAATCAGAACGCTTGTGGTGCTCTGCAATTAATATCGAACAAATTGCATTTTATGACTGCAGTTTATTTTGAATTTTAACAAAAATTTTTAATTTTTTGTGCACGTTAAATTTTTTTTTAATTTAAGACAAATATTTATAACTTGTAAAAATCATTATGCAAAATATACAAAAGAACTTCTTGTTAATAATATTAACACTGAATTGCGTTTACAATTGAATTTTTTAAATTTCGTGAAAAAGTTTTTTTATTGAAAAATTCTTAGGGTTTACATTAATATTTTTCTTTTTCACAGCTCACAGCCTTTTCTCGTGCTATTTTACATAAATTTCCTTAAAAAACTTTGATTTGAGATATAACCTTTATAATTATTTATAGTGCCATCTACATATTACTGCAAAAATTATCATAATCATTTTCAATAGCTTTTGGCTGGCAGTGAAGCGATTTCTGAGTAAATACAGAAAACTCAAAACAACATCAACAGCCGTCCCAACAGGGAAAAAATGTAGGGATACTTCACTTTCTTTCTATAATTTTTTCATTTTTTTATACTCTAACTTTATTTTTTATATAATTTAGTATACAAAAAGGTATAAAAACTCTTTATTTACAAAACATTTTTATGTTATTAAAACTTACTTCCTTGACTACAATACAATATATAAGGCGAATATAAAACTTAAACGACAATTATTATTGTTCGGTTTTCTCCTTTCATTTATCCCTGATACTTATATAAATTTTATTTGCTTATTTTATTTCTAATTTCTTTCTTGCAAAGCTTTTTAGTTTTTTGTTCTACGATTAAATTGTGAACAAAAGTTTTTGAAACAGGAAAAAATTACAAACAGTTGTAAATTGTAAAAACTGTAAGAAAGTAAATAGAAAATGATGACAAGATGTCTCAAGAGAATTCTCTTTTCCTTTTTTTGTATATGTATATTAAGTCGTTATTGTTTAGGATTAGTAACTATGTTTTACAACAGCACAAAGTGTTGTTCTAATTTACTTTACAAAGAATTTCTCTTTTTTTTGTTAAAATTGTATAGTAATAATTTTTACTGAGCGCATTGTATGCAATAAGGAAGGTTACGCGATGGCAACAAATTTCGAATGTAGAGTTTTCAGTGGGAGAGCACTTCTGCATGATAGGGAAGCGTAAATAAACTACTTTTAGAGAGATGTCGGTCTGCCTGATTTGTAGATCCGTGTGTGTACACGCGTATCTCAAGTTCGGCTCAGCCCACTTTGATGAAATTTTATGTGTGAGTGTATTTCGGCTATTGTCAAGGAGATCCTTGGGAACTGAACTTTATCACAGGACAACTTTTCAATTTTGCGTATATAAAGAAATTTATAAATAAAATAATCAACCAATTTCTTCGAATTTTAATATTTAAATTCGGGGTATTAAAATAATGAATGTATAAAATTTTTTGGAGAAATCAGGGTTCGGAGGGGCTGATTTTGCATTTTTGACCATATCTACGGAACTAATTAATGGAATTTTCTGAAATTTAATATTTGACTTCTGGTTATTACCGGAACTAACTGTAGAGCTTTTCAGGAAATTCGAATGGAACAAAGCGGAACTCTACTAAGAATAAATTTTTTACATTTTTTGAGGAACATTAACTAAAAGCTTACTAGTGTCCATAAAATTGTCAGGAAGTTTTCAAAACGCATTTTCACAATCTTCTGTAACTAGACAATACACATTGCGGTCGATCATGTGTTGACCACATCAGATTTTTCATATTTTTTCCCCTTTTACTTGTACCTGGACAAATTTTAAGAGTTTTAAACACTTTACGAGAAGAAAAAATCTCTGTATTTCATTTTTAATATAAAAAAAATGTTTATTTAGTTATAAACAACGCTTTTCTTTTCTTTTTCCTCTTGTAGAGGAAATGTTTAACAAATGATTTTTATGAAGATTACTTTGTAATAATAAATTTATTCCTTAACTAATTGGCAACATTTTTAAAATTATAGGTACACAGTAATTACAAACTTTACAAAGAATTGAATAACTTAAAAGTTAATTTTCATGGTGAAAAAGTTGAAAAATCTATAATGGAAATGAAAAAGTTTTAAAAGAATTACACTTAATTATCTATAAATATTTGATGTTTTCTCCTCTTTAAGGTCAGAGATAACGGATCAGCAATTACTGATTTGAAGGCTGATGTAAGCACTATTTATATGTATATTACACAACATGTATATATGAGTTGGGTTGCATTTCTGATCACGACAAAATAGTATATTTAAATTTTTTATGTTTTAATTCAATAAAACTTGGTATTTCATTAAATAGAAGCTTATTGAATCACCGCAAAGTGTTTATTTTCAATAAAAAACAGTGGTTTCTTTAATTTCAAACGTGTGAGCTACGTGAACTTGGTCTGTTACTTATCCTACCGTTTGATGTGTTCTTCTTTCTGTGCATGGCATGCGCATTTTTATTGTCAATCCAATTCTTGCAAAATTAATTTTTCCAAAAATAAATTCTTTTAAGAAAATCTATCTAATTGTGTAATCCGATGAAGAAAATGCATACATCACAAATTATTATAATTATTCTGCTTTAAAGTATAGATTTTGTTTAGAAATTAAAACAAAATTCAAAAAAGTATATGTTAGATTTTTGTGTTAAACTTCCAATTTACATAATTTTAAAATCATCAATTATAATTTATATACAAAACATAATTTTATATACATACAAATTTTAAATAATGTAAATTAATTGTAATTTATGGGTAGTAAGTAAAAATGGCAACTTTCCATCGTATCTTTTCTTATATATCAATTCGTATTATAAAACGACTTTATTAAAACAATGTAAGAAAATTATACGACTTAATAAGCTATTCTGCAGGAAGATTTCATGTTCTTTCCAAAAGAACAAAATCATTAATACCTAAATTCATATATATATGTATGTATGTGTGTATATGTAGATAAGTTAATGTTTTTTCAATTTTAAAGAATGAAACTATGAATTTAACAATCAATTCCGATAATGACAATAAAGATGTCTGTGATTTAACACATTATAATGTACAAACATTCACTAATTTTTAGATAAACAAACATTATTTTTAAAGTTAACTATGCACATGTACGTAGATATCTTTCTTATATGTGTACTTGCCTTGTACCTATCTTCCTATAATATTATGTATAAGGCAATTTTCCTATTGAACTTCTAAATTAAATATAATTTCTAAACAAAACTTTCTCTAACATTTAGCAGAACGGCGACTATTTAAAGTTATTTTCAAAAAATTATCTCACAATTCTTAAGATTCTAATAGCTAACCAAAAAATATAATATTAATATAATTTAATTATATAATTTAGTTCATGTATGTAAATGTATGTATATTATTTAAAGGAAGCACACAATGCAAGTTCTTTCTTTAAATTATACAAACTAAATTTAAAATGAAAAGAATCTTAACTCTCACAAATAAATTAACTTATTTAAATAGGAAAACGTTAATAGAGTAAAATAATAGATAATAAATAAAACAATAAAACGAAAGTGGACAGAGAAGTGGAAATAAATTGTTTTAGAAAAAACCAAAATAATGAGAAGATTATAAGATTTCCAGTATATACTTTACTTTTCAACAGGCTGATATTTTCAAATAAGAATTTCCTTTTTATATTTTTTATACGTCAATATATACATACATAATATACATATGTACATACATTCGTAGTATAAAAAATTTGCTTTAAATTCAAGTATTATAAAAAGAAACCGCTTAGTTCTAAAATAAAAATAAAAGATACAAATAAGACAATAAAAATCGAATATACATATTAAATTTCTTATCGTAAAAAAATTATTAATAACTCACATAATTTTGTCAATTTGTTACCGTCAAATTTCTATCTTGAACATGTTTCATTATATTGCATTATAATTTATTATAATGTTTTCCTACATGAATTTTTACATTTCGCCGCGGAAACCGCACCTTTTGTGTTTTCACATTCAGGACGCAAAGATGCGCTTCAAGATTGTACATCCTAATTAAATTACTTCGTTTTATTATATTTGCAGCTTCAGTACTTGTCTTCAAATGATATTGGAATTCAAATTGAATTTTTACTATGTCAGTTTGATTTACAAACCAAGTTGTTATTAACAATTCAAGTCGAGTAAAATTTATTGATTAATTTGAAAGAAGTCGGCTTCAAGTCAAGTAACATTTATATGGGCATAATTATGAGTACTCGTAATTATATGATGGCGCAGTTAATAAGGATGCAATTTTCTAACTTTGCATATGCTGTCATATTCATACATATGTATATACAGAATATCAGACTGTCAAATTTTGAAGTACTGCTCTGCATCATGATTATGCTTTGCTCGACTTAATTAACAAAAAATTTGTGGCTGTCAAATTTTGAAGTGCATTATTCAACAATACTTCTTTCATCAAACATGTTGTGTGGTTACAATATATAACATTATCTATTTTTGCTTTAATATTTTATTATTTGTGAATTTATGATACCATATCGGGTGATTTTTGGCGTTATGGGTCGACTGAGCTTTAATTAATATATGCTTATGAAAACTGCACCGTGTACTTCCAATAAAAACTGCTATTATCAATAAACGTCAAACCAAAACCAAAGAAGAGCAAGACAAAAATGCTAAAATAAAAAAAAGAAACCTCAGTAAGTTAGTATCTACTTCTTTTACCTGCAAATTCTGTGGTAGAAGTTTTTCAGAATTACAAATAAAATGGACTGGTTTATGAAGTAAATTAAATTATTAGGTAATTAAATGAGTACTCAACTAAATAAAGTATGCTTTTCATAATTTAAAATTCATTATTTTTCTTCATTACTCCATGTGTTATTAATACTCGTTTCACAGTTTAATTTTTTATTATTACTTATTATTTTATTTTATTTTAAATATTAATTTAACAAATTTTTTCCACGCTACATCAATTGAACTATTGATTTTAAAAAAATAAAACTTTTAAAAACGAAACGAAATATACATATTCACCATTAATTTTGAGGTGAATAAAATATCAAAAATCAGCAATGGCAGCATTAAATTATAGAAATCAAAATTAAAATGTCAAAAAACTGACATTTGTCACTCTGTTCCTGTTCTGTTTGTTTTTTGTCAATTTCAATAGAAAGCAAAATCAAAAAACAAGAAAATTAATCACAAATTTTAGATTAACATACTTATTTTAAATATAATTAACATATATTTGTAAACAGTTTATTCTTCGAAGAAAAATGCAACGCGAAGAAAAACAATTAGAGGCCATGTTAGAGGCGATACTAATGAAATTGAATGATTTAAAGGCATCCATAGGAGCTATGATACACAAATTAGAGACGGAATATGAAACCATAAATTGGCCAACATTTTTAGATAATTTTGCACTTGTTTCTAGTCACGTAAATAGTTTTTCTTTTAAATACCTAAATAGAAAATTTTTGAATAATTTGACAACTTTTGTACAGCTTACAGGGTTATCAAAACTTTTATCAAAAGATTTCACATTTATACGTAATAGAACTGTCTTGCCACTTAAACTTTCGCCAGAACCAGACGATGTATTGTTACAAATAACCGAAGGTCGTGTTCCAGTATTTTCTCATGATATATGCCCAGATTATTTAAGAACAAAACCTGAACCTGCAGCAGAACAACGCATGCTGCAACATGAACAAAAGGTGAAACACTAAATGCAATTTACGCATTTATATTATTTTAATTAATTTACGACAGGCAAACAGTCTACTCCCAGAAACGGCTATGAAACAATTTACACAGTATAACAAAGTTATATCACATGTTTTTGATATGGTGAGTAAAGCTCGTGAAGAATGGGAAAACGAAACTAATACTAGAACTGGTAAACCATATTACTTTAAGCAAATATGTATAAATTTAAATATTTATGTTTTATCTTAAAACTAGGTCCTTCTCAAATAAGTAGTGTTACCGATACTCATGCTTTAGTAGCAGCAATCGGTATGGGTAAAGGCCTTAAATCATCTATGCAAGTTCCTACACCAGGAATGATGCCGCCGGGAGCTCCAGGAATGATGCCACGTCCTCCAGCAGCGATGGGTGCCTCAGTTAGTCCTGGAGTTAATCCGTTAGGAAAAGCTCCAGCAGGCATCAAAACTAATATCAAATCAGCCAACCAAATTCATTCTTTTGGCAGATAAACTTGTTCGACTTTTTTAAATCATATATTTATCATTATTTAATATCGAAACTTCTACGTTAATAATTTAAAATAAAAAAACATAGACACATAACAAATTAAACTCAATATTTTTGATTGGTTTTTTTAATATAACTTGTTTTTTAGACTTGATTTTGCATTTCAGTTTCGGATTATATTTTCTAATGGCGTTTTATTCAAATCAGATTAATAGAAATAAAATAGAACCGCGTATAAGTTGTCCTGAATTTGAAAATTCATTGATTTTAGAAAGCCTACCAAATCAAAAATACCGTGCCTCGAATACCGTAATTATTTATAATAGCTTCAGAGATACTAACAAAAAAGCTAGGTAAGTTAACTTAGAGTTTTCAAAAAGTGTGATTAAACTTTATAACGCTTAATACACATTTATAAAGATGTAGTAAGAATTCAGAAGCGACTATCGAAAGATTTACGGGACAGAGTAACGAACCAAAAAATAAAGATCACTTTCATTCGAATCATTCCAATGGATCTGATATTTTTGTGGGGGACGGATTGCATATACCAAAACTTAGTTTGAATTTTAGTGAATCACTTGCATCCAACGAAAACGAATGTTTTTCTTATAGTAAAATAAAAGAAGTTACAAAGAATATAGAGAAACCAAATGCTTTTGAAGAATGGTTTAAAGCAAAACAGTAAAATTGTTTCTTTATAAAATTAGTAGTAATCGAATTAAATTTAGTTTTTATATATTTTTTAGAGCAAAAAAATTATACGAAAGTAAACTTAAAAAAGAGTTAGAATTAAAAAAACAAATGGAAAAATTGGAAAGAAAAGGAATTGCTCAAGAACAATTTCAAGAATGGTTGAAGAAAAAGCTCGAAAAAGAAAAGTTTGAAAAGAAAAAGAACGAAGGGAATAAGGAAAAAATAAAACTTACAAAATGTAGCAACAATCCTACTGAAGAAGATCGTAAAAAGTGTTTTGAATTATGGTTAAAGAATAAAATTGAAAAAGAGAGAGTGACACAACAAAAATATAAAGAAAAATTAATAAAAGAACAAGAGCAAAAGATAGAAAGGGAACAGCAAGCAAAAATTTTATATGACGAATGGTCAAAAACAGCACCTTTTAAACCAAGGCCTGTTCCATTAAATAAAGGACTTTTAACTTTAAAGGGAACAATATCTGATTTATTTATTAATCCAGAACCATGGAAAACGTAAAAATTACCATATTGTGTGTAATTCAAAAATTTGCATCATAAAGACATATGCATATGTAAACCCATATTATTTTAAAAATATACAATATATTAATCGATTTGGAACATAAAAAGCTGTGGTACAAACTCAAAAGTTATATGTGAAACTAACTATTAAACATTTAAATTTTATACTGCCATTTCCATAGCAATTTTAGGATACGGGTTATAACCGATAATTTCAAAATCTTCAAATTTAAAATCTTCTATATTTTCTATTTTTCTTTTAATATTTAATTTTGGAAATGCTCTTGGTGTTCTTTTAAGTTGCTCTTTCAATGGCTCGATATGATTTAAGTAGACATGAGTATCTCCCATCGTATGAACAAAATCACCTGGTTTAAGGCCTGTTATATGTGCAATCATATATGTCAAGAGCGAGTAACTTGCTATATTAAAAGGCACACCTAAGCCCATATCAGCAGACCGTTGATACATTTGACAAGACAATTCATCATTAGACACATAAAACTGTATAAAACAATGACATGGTGGTAACGCCATTTCTGGTAAATCTATTGGATTCCAAGCCGACATAATTATTCTTCTGTCGGTAGGATCGTTTTTTATTCGATCAATAACATTTTTCAATTGATCGATACCTTTTTCATTGTAATCATCATTACATGTTCCGTATTTAGCACCAAAATGTCTCCATTGAAAACCATAGATTGGGCCTAAATCTCCAACTTCACGGTCGGTGAAACCGGATTTATCAAGAAACTCTCTGGTACTATTCCCATCCCATATTTTAATACCTTTTTCTTGTAATAATTTTGCATCAGTTTTACCATGTATAAACCATAATAATTCTTCAACAACCGCACGCCAAAATACTCTTTTTGTTGTCAATAAAGGGAATATTCCATCTCGAAGATTGAAACGCATTTGAGTACCAAAAATCGATACAGTACCAGTTCCGGTACGATCTCCTTTCTTAACACCTGAAAATTTATTTTTAAAAAATATTGTTCTTTAGACCAAGGCATAAACTAATATATTTCTATATTCACCTGTTTCTATTATTTTTTTAATCAATTGTAAATATTGATTTTCATCATGATTTGGTTCGACATTAGCTTCATTTGATGATTCCGTTCCAAGAATTCCAGTTGTAGGAGGCATTAAAAAATGTTTGAAAAGCGGTCGTAACGCAAAAAATAAAATTCTTAAAAATCTGATTTATAAATTTAAATAAGTTGAGAATTATTGCTTTTTTTACGATTAATAGTAGTTTGATTTTACAATAAAAATGTTTGGATTATGTAGCGATTAATGACGAAATTATATTTGTCTCATCACTTTACTTTTTATTTACTTTAATTTTAAGCGGGAAAAATAAAACTGGGATAAAAAGAAAAAGCATCTGTGTCAGCGCAAAGCTAAGATTTTGTACAAAAAACCGGCATTAAGATTTGCCAACTTCTTGATATTTATTAAGCTAAACGTGAACCAGTAATGTGGTAATACCCTTCAAAACATTACTTTAATTATTAATTAATATACATAATCACAAATTAATTTTACTCATAACAGGCATTATTGTACAAATTAATCTCTTTAAGTCGAATCGGTAATTGAAATTAGAAAAACTATTTCCAAATACAGGACTATTTTGAAAACAAATATTATACAATTTGTATGCATATTTGATATGTATAAAATAGAACTCGTATAAAAGAGTGTTATAGAATAAAAAAAGGATAAATATAAATAAAACAATAAAAAAATTCAAAATTTCTTTTTTTCTTAATGTTAATTATAAATTACAGATAACAGGTATGATTGCAAATATTTTAAAGCTTACGTACATATAACATAGAATTAGACAGTACATACAACAGAAAAACATATCTTTTCAAAGCTAAAAGTTTTTAAACACAAAATTTTACCTTACCAAACTTGAGAACACTTTAAATATAGTTAAAATGATGACGGCATAATTTTCAGTAATTTTTGTTCAAAAAGTAATATACCAGACTTACAATTCATACCTGTGTATAGTGCCGTGAGAGGCATTTTTCCAATGCAAATTGTACATTTTGTGCATTTTGGTTGTGCCGCACCCGACTCGACGAACTGTATGCGGCTCTTTGATTTATATGATCTGCAAAAAACTCTTTCAATTATTACCCAACACAAATCAAACTTCAATCCATATTAAATAATTTTGAAATATTTTTGATATTAAAACCTCAGCATATTGATTAAGTTCCACACTGGTTCTGTTTGTCGATAAACTTTATATTAGGTAAAAAAATGAGGTGAATTTAAAAAAACTAGAAAATACAAGATTGGTTCGATTCATTGATAAACTTTATGTTATGCATGTGTGTATGTAGTTAAAAAACTGAGGTGAAATTAACAGAACTATGTTATATTAGAAAACCATACCATAATGGTTCTGTTCTTTGATAAACTTTATATTCGTTAAAAAATTGGGGTGAAATTAATAAAGCTACAAAACAATAGATAGTTGAATAAATTCTATCATCATCTAGTTGTTTCAAAAACTTCCAACAAATGCCTCTTGCTATCGGTAAGTTGGAAAATATTTGCGTTCAATTATAAAACTCAGAAAATATAAGATCTATCTGTTAAAATTCGAAAAAAATACTATTTCAATTAACCGAAAAAGAATTGCATATCTGAACAGATCATCGACAGATTGATTGAAGAATAATTTGAACATAATATAAATGAAACCTATAGTTATTGAACATAAAATCATTTGCATTTGTCTATGGCTTTACCACAGTCATATAACCTAATACTAAAATGCTGATGAATTCGACACTCCAAGAGAGTTCGATAAATTGATGAATTATTATAATGAATTGTCATAACGATGAACCTAATAATATAATATGTAATCGTGATTGAAAGGCAAAAAAAGAGCTTTATAACCTCTGTTGTTAATATTGTGTCTTTCTATGAGAAAAGTATACATACGACATAATACTTGATTATCAGTTGGGTCATTCATGGTGGGTATAAAGAAAAAAACTTCACATTTTTTTTTTTAATTATTTTTTATTTTTTTTTTTAATTTATTTTTATTAAATTATTTCTTAAACACTAATAAGTTGTTGTTGTTTTTTTTTCAATCATTTTATTTTATTTTTGTTTTATAACTATTAGTTTTATTTTTCTTTAATAATTTTTATTTATACACATATATATTATATATATATCTATTTATATTTATTATTTATATTTAGTATTTACAGAGCATTACAATTTTTTTTTCTTTCTTGAATTTATTTTTTTTTAATAATTTTATTTTTTATTTTTAAATTCATCATTCTTTTTTTTTTTAATTTTAATAAATAGTTTATTGTAATTTACAATTGTTTTTTTCTATATTCAATATTTTATGTATAAATAACTAATTTTTAATTTTAATATTTTTTTTGTGTTTTTTCTTATTTTTTAATGCAATTTTTTGTTCTTTGTTTTTCATTTTAAAGGAAAATTTTTAAAATTTCATATTTGGTTTGTATTTTTTTTTAATTATTATTTTTTTTTTTGCTTGCTTAATAAAACAAATATGATTTTTTGTAATTTTTTTTACATTGTTGTCATTCTCTTTCTTTAAATTTGCCTATATTATTTTTTAGGTTTTTGATTTCTACATGATGTATAAATTAAGTTTTGCTTTTTAGTTTAATAATATTTTTAAATATTTAATATTGACTTATAAAAGAACTTAATTTTTGAATTTTTGAATTATATAAAAAAGTTATAGCTGTCATTTTTGCTTTTGTTTTTTTTTTATTTGCTTTATAGTTTAATGTAATTAAATATTTAATAGATTTTGTTTTTTTTTAATGAAAATAATTGTTTTGATGTTTCGCAGCAGTGTTGTTATTTTTTTAGTTTTCCTTTATCTTTAATTTTTTTTTTGTTTTTGATACAATTTGTTTTCTATATATATAGATATAAATGTACTTCTACATTATATTCTATATATAATAATATAATTAATAAAATATTTTAAATTTACGAATTTTTCAAATTTTTTGTTTCCATTTTGTTTTTTTTTTACATAATATTTAAACACAATTTTAATTTATATATATATAATAATAATATATTTATAAATATATATATATAATTTTAATAATAAAAGTACAAAAAAATTAATTATATATAATATTTTTAATTATATATATATATAATATGTATTTAATTTATATTTTTTGTTTTGGTAGTACAAATAAACAACTTTTATTTACAACATTTAATTTTTTCTTTTGTTTTTTTTTAATATATAGAATTAGTACATAAATATAATTGTTATATGTTTTATATAATATAAATATTTTTTTTAATATTTTGTATTTATTTATATATTATTATTATTATTATTATTATTATTATTATTATTATTATTATTATTATTATTATATTTTAATATATTAGTATATTTCTATGTGTATATGTAATTATTTTTCATTCTATATTTTCTTTTACTATTTACAAAAATAGGTACATTTTTATTTAATATTAATTAATAATGTTTATTTTTGTTTTTTTCTTTTTTAATATCTTCATTATTTATATTAAAATTTATTATATTTTGTTTCTTCTTTTATTTTTTTTTTGTTTTTTACTAATTACTCTATTTTTTTTTTGTTTGTTTTTCTTTATTAATAATAATAATTATTTTATTATTTTTATTTTCTATTTTTAGTTGAGATATACATACATATTATGTGAAAGATATATTTATGTTTGTTTATTTTTATTTTAATTACTTTGTATATTCGTGATTATTTTAATGAATTATTTTTTAATTATATATGATTTCCTTTTGTGTTTGTTGTGTATGTTGTTTATTATTTAATTAATTTATTAGAGTGTTTATATTTAATCTCTGTTGGTTCGTTTTATATAATATTATTATTTTACTTTGTAATTATATATTTTTATTTGTATATCTTTTCTTGTTTTTGTTTTGTTTTATAGATACCTAATAATTTATTGTTGTGTACGTGTTTTTTTGTGTATATTTTTTTCGTTATTATATATAATATAGTTTTCATTCTAAATTATATATTAATTTTAATTAATGATATACGAATGTATGTGTCTGTGTTATGTGTGTATTTTGTTGTCAAATTATTATGTATTTGTTCAATAACAATAATAATTATAATTTATTTATTATTATTATTATAATATTATTATAATATAATGTATACGTTTAGGAGAGACCGTGCACATTTTTTTCATATTTATTTTTATTAATCAATTTTTTTTCTTCTTTTTCAATTTTATTCATTTTTAATATATATATGTAACTGATATTTTCATATATAAATAATATTTCTACATTATTATGTTTATTGTAACTATTTCTTTCTTTTGTTTCTTGGACAAAGTGTATTATAATATAATTGGTTTGTTTTTATTAAATTATTTAAATTTTTTTTGTTTATAATATATACTATTAACATAATATAATAATAATGTATTTTATTTTATTATATCCCAGCAATGTTAGTTAGTTTTCTTTTTACCTACTTAGACATATAAATTTATATATTATATATATGCATATTGTTTTGTAGATACATATAATATATATATATATATATAAATAGAAATACCATATTACATTTAAATTCTTACTTAAGTTGATAATATTTGGCAACAATAATGATAATAATAATAATAACTTTTTTTTTATTTGAATTTTTTTATATATTTAGATGTATTTTTAATTCTAAAATATCAGTTTTTTTTTTAATAAAAAAAAAAATTATTATTTTAATTAATTTTTTTTTTTACAAGGATATACAGTGGTTTCTTATTTTGTGTGTTTACAATGTCACCGGTATAAATTTAATAATACTGGTAATGCTTACGTTATAAAATAAAAAAAAAACATAAATTTGTATTAGTACTAACATTAATTACTTCCTAATTTTTACAAATAAAATGAAATTTATTATTATTTAAGACTTTTTGCAATTTAAAAAATTTTAGAATTAATTTGAGTAATAAAACAATTTGAAAAAATAAACTTATTATCTTCAAAATCAAAAAAAAAAATAATGTGGAATGACCAGAGTCAGTTTTAAAGAAAAATAGAATTAAAATATTTAGAAATTTTTTCAAGTGGGAAAAATTACGACTAGAATGACATATTAAGAAAGAAAAAATGAATGATTTTTAAAAAAAGTGAGTGGAAAACACCAAAATCTAAATCTAATATCAATTTGACTTTTTAAATTAATTTCTTAAAATTTCACATATTTAATTTGACTTATTAAAATTGCTGTATAAGTCAAGATGACATTTAATTTTACATTTTGGTAGCTAGATCATTCACTCAATAAATTATGCAATTTACCCTAAAAATTGTGTTATATAAAAATTATTTGATTCATGCATACAAACTTTTTCTTTTAATTTTATTAGTGTATGTATGTATTTTACTTATTTCAAGAAATTTTCTTATTAGAATAACTCGTCGTTTAATTTTAACATGCTTATACAATGTGCATATAAACCTTAATATCGCAATGAATTTTAAAACACAATAACTATATATAACGGATGATAGTTTGCCTAAAAAAAATTTCATGTACAAAATATTAACACAAATTTTACATAATTATAACCGTGTATACACAATATTACAAAAGTACATACATTAACATATTAAATATCAATTATTTTTTTCTTAAATTTAATTATAAATAATATTTTTTAAAAAATATAATATTATTTTTGGTTTTGGACCGAAAACAAAATGAAAAGTACAAAAAAAGAATTTTATTTAAATAAAAATAATTTTTATATATAACTATATAGGTATTGGTAGATTAACTATAGCAATTATTTAAATTAGCCTTGATCTGATGATCGACTGACGTCCAAATGCTAAATTTTCAGATTTTTATTGTTGAATATGATACTGATCTACTTCGCAAGCAATGATAGAATTTAAAAATTATAAAGCTTCATCTGTTCCACATAATATTTTGTTGTAAAACTGCTGTGAGATTGCTATAGCTATATTAGATTTGTGTATATAAATCTAACACTATAATAATAAAAGTATTCGAACATTACAAAGTACAAGTTTAAAGAATATAAAAAAAAGAAAATCTGCTGGCAAATTTTTTGAGTATTTTCAATTATTTATAGTTACAATATAAAATTTCAAAATGATTTTTATTTTTTTAAACTTATTTATTCTTAAGTTACTAATATGGCAGTTATTTTATAAATTGCTTAACAAATATAAAATTTTAAAAATAATAAATACATAGAATATTTTTTTGGTTTTTGAATATTTTTTAATTAAAAAGAAAGTATAATTTGTATTTATGAAATTTATTTATTTTATGTATTTTGGGCTATTTTTTAATTTAAGTGAAAAAATTGTATTAAAATACAAATTTATAAAAAAAAATACAAATGTAAATATTAGGAGGTATAAAAAGTATTCAAAATTTCATGAAACCATTTTATTATATTTTTATAGTATTTGGTTGGAAACCATAAGAAGAATATTGTTATTGTAAAACAAACATAATTATTTCATTCACTCTAATTGTATAATATTATCAATTATAAAAATGATAGTTATAATGGAGTAAAAAAAAGTTTTCAAAATAATTCTTTTTTTCCATGTAATTATTCAAAAAATAAATTGATTTAAGAATTTGATTGTGCATCTAGCAATTTTGTTCGGCAAGTAAGACAAAAGTGAGTAACTATCATATATTGGCATAATGTAATTTTCGAGTAGAAAGAATTATACGAGTACGAAGTAATTCGTTCATCTGATTTAAAACAAAATGCATTAGGCTAATGTAAACAATGGGACTGTAGAAATTCAAATTTAAAAATAGATAATAGATAAACTAATGTTTACTAATATACTATTATTGAGAATCGATTCAAAAGTCTATATTATATTTTCATATTTTGGCCTATGGAAAATTTTATTAAAATATATTTAAAAAATGTCTGCACATTTTTGGTAATAATTTAGCCCTTAATACTTATATTTGTTTGTAATCTTTACATATCAAAATTTAATGTTATAAAAAGAAATAATTACCCATATACTTTTTTAGACGTGCATCATTTGAGGTGATATGGGATATTATTGAAGAATTTTAATTTTCAATTAAAATAATAATAACCTATAAATTTCTAAAATGAAAATCTAAAAACTTTATCTATTCTGTATCGGCTCAAGCAACGCTTTTGACTATAGAATGTAGGTGAATGAAAATATTTTCATAATATTATTTTTAAATTAATTTTTAAAAAATGCTAAGAATAAATAACTGTTTTACAAGCTTTGCTATATAAAATTGTTTTTATGAAATTTTTTACTTTCTTTCTATAATAATTAAATTTTTAGAATATTTTTTTCTAAGACAATATTACCCGAGTGAAAACCTAAATTGAGGTAATTTTCACGTTACTTCGATACTTATGTTAAAATTTTTTATTTTTATATAATAATTTGATATTAATTAGCCCAAATTTTTTAATTTAATGTAGACGGAGAAAAAAATATTAAAATATTTAAAATATCAAAAAACCAAGATTGTTATTCTAAAAATTAAGTATTTTATATAGAAATTGTGTTATTTTTTCATCTTAAATTGATATGCGATTGATATAATACTTATTATTATTTTTTATTTTAATTAATTTAAATTATATTAAAAAAAAAATTTTTTTTTGCATTTACACGTATTTTTTTTTATAATTAATGCTTTTGCATTTTTCAAAATTTTTAATTAACCAACAGATTTTATTTATGAAATTTATTTATAAAACTGAATATTAAATTTGAATAAAAGCAGATAAAAAATGGTGAAAAAATTATTTTCAAAAAATTTTAGATGATTATGAAGTAATTGAATTGATTATTAATACAAATACAATAAATTTATACAATAAATATAATAATTATTTTAATTCAATAAATATGAAACCGAAACAATTGAGAATTTAGAGCATTATACAAAATACTAATTAGTAATTATATAATATAATTATTATGTTTTTTTTTTGTTTTTTTTTTAATTTTTCTTAAATATTTTTCAAAATATATTTATATTTATTTTATTTTGAAATAGATAATAATTATATTTTAAGGAGATTTTTTTCTTTTTTTAATTTTAAAATTAAAAATGTTTTTCAAACGTAATAATTTAAAAATTTTCAGTTTCGATTTTTGGTTTTACAAAAAATTTTTTTTTTTTCACAAATTGGTCTCATAATAATTTTAAAATTATAAGGTTAAATTTTTTTTTTGCATTTATTTTTTATTTGTATATAAAATGAAATTTTATTATATTTCGTGTAAAATGGAAATAATTAAAATATTAAAATTTTTTAAAAATTAATTTCATTTCAAATTTATAAATTAATAATGGAAATTTTGAAAATTACAATAGATTAAAAAGAATAAATTAAGATTTACGATATATGCATGTATTAATATCGAATATAGAAAGAAAATATGTATGGAATCATTAATATGGACAATCTACTATATGGTATCTTTAATTAAAATTAGTGAAATAATAAGTTACAGTAAATTGAGTATAAAGTAACTTAAAATATATATATATTTAAATTTTAGTAATGATAACAGTAAATTTTAATTAAATATTTCATCTCTTTTAAATACTTTTGACTTTAAATTTCAGATAATTAAAAAGTAATATTGAAAAAATGATAAACCATTCAATTTTACTATTATAATTCAATTTTAAATTATATTAAAATCTAATGGATATGAAAACATATTAATTATCTCATATCCTTAAAATTGCGGTAATAATAAGGTATTAATACTGAAAACAGGTTACTTAAAAATCACGGTTTGTGTGTTAATAATTTATTTTTCTTTTCAACAATAAAATATATTTGAATTATTTCGCTATTGAATGTCTTTACGAGTAATAATAGATACTAAAATAAAATATTAAATATTTTCAGTATGAGATATTCAATACGATAATTCCCATTTTACACGAAAATTCTAAAAATTTCATTTAATCATTTTTATAAAATTATAATAAATTTTTGTTAAATTTTACTTTTTAATTTGAAATATTTTAAGTTTTTATTTATTTTTTTTTTTAAATAGTTTTAATGAGTTGTTTAAATCCTACGCCAGTCTCAAAATAGCTCGAGTCATTTTTTTTTTAGAAGTTTTTTTTTTATATATTTTATTGATATATGTATATATATATATATATATGTATGTATATATATAATTTTTTTGCCTTTGAAATATACCTATGTATTTATAATATATATGTATAATAAATAATTTCCTTAATAATTTTTTTTTCTTCATTTTAATTTTATTTTATACAAATTCAACTAAATTCTATTCCTGTGTTCTGTATGTTTTCTTTTTTTTTATTTTTTTTTTCTTAATAAATATTTTTAATACATTTCTATCATATTTTTTGTTTTTTTTTTTTTTACTTTTTTTTTTAATTAAATTATTATTTATTTAAATATTTTTAAATTAATTTAATTTTTTCTTTTGTGTGTGTTTGTGTATATATTCTATTCGTAATCCTTGTTGCAAAAATTCACATAATAATTTCAGTGAATTTTAGTTTTTTATTTGAATAATTCATTAAATGAGAAATTTGAATTTTGATTCTGGATTTTTTTGTTTCAGATTTTTATGTAATTATAGTAGAGTTATTGCATCAAAATATCATTAGCTTTAGTCTCTTAATATAATAGATAAGAAGCTGATTTTTATGAATTTCAATTGAATTATACTTAAGTTTATATGAAATTGAAAGAAATTTTATGAATAATTTATTATATAAGTTGAAAATCGAGATTTTTAATATTTTAAGTAATTAAAATTTAAATGTTGCTTCAAATAGAATTGATTTTATAGGAAATTTTTGAATATATAATACAATCACCTCAAATGGTATGCCTAAGAAAATATAAGTCAATCAGTCTAATATTGTTAAATTTCACATAATACTGTAATAATGGATTATTCACCTTGGATTATTTTAATTAATTATTATTAATATTATTAATTTTATGAAACAATTAATATATTTTAATAAATACAAATTTGATATTAGAAAATAAATTTGGATTTTTGGAGACTTTTGCCATGATATTTTGTTACAATGTCATTCCTATTTTATATGATTCCATTTAAGTTAATGAAAATTATTTTTTATAAAACGGAATTATTTATAAATAATACTTTTTTTTAACATTTTTTTTTTGTGTATTCAATCATTTTGTTAAGCTAACAAAGCATATTTTTATCACCTAAGCATTTATTTTTTTTTTTATGTTTTCCATTAATTTCTTTGTTTCTTCTCATTTCTTATTTTATAAATAAATTAATTACATTATTTTTTAATAACTTATTTCTGTTTTTTGTTTTCAAATTTGTTTTTTAATAGTTTTATTTTTTTTTTTTTAGTTTTTATTTATATATATAATTAATTAAGGGATGATAGTTACGATGATAAGGGCTCATGATGATGCGAATCCATTTTATTTATCGCACTTTCTAATGTTTTATTATTATTTTTATTAAAATTTATTTCTAAATTACTTAAATCACCTAATAATTTATTATTTTTATTATATTGATTTATACTTTGATTATTTGTTTCATGAGATGAGATATTATTTTCATTATCATTTTCATCTTCTATATAATCATTTGATATTTTTTTGTTTAATGATTTTTGATGAAATGATATTGAATTAATATCTCGTCGTTTTCTTTTACGTATTGGATTTGCTTTCTTTTTAGTAAATTTAATATTAAATGGATCTTCAGCTAATTCTGGATATTGGCTAACATCGTGAACATATTCACCCTCATATAAATTGACATATCCCTGTTTTAAAATTTCATCAATTTCTGATTGTGTCCAATCATTATTGGTAGTTAAACCATTATGTAATGCTTCTTTTTCTCTATGCCATGCTTTACGTACAGCTGTAAGTTTTGCATGATGCATTAAACGTTGTTTTTCTTTTTCAACAGTTGTTCCATATCGTAAATTAATAATTGCATGTTGGCCATGTATTTTAACATCTAAGAAATTATTACCACTGCCATTTTCACGTGTTATTTCATGGAATGTTGTATTAACTTGTCCTTGAAGACGTTTTAATTGTTGGCGATCTTCACTAGCTCGCCATGCGTCTTCTTTAACAAAGAAGAATGAATCTTGTTGAGCGTTGTGAACAACAAACGTAAATGGTAATAATTTTGATCTATTAAATACTGATGTATATACATCACGATAAATAGCATTTGCTGCTGGTACACTAGAAACAATTGCTTGTCCATCAAATGTTCTTGATACAACAATACCTTTACCAAATGGTGGATCAGAATCCGAACCAATTTTTAATGGCTTAGGATTCATAACATCAAATTTAAGTGATGATTTTGGTGGAGCTGATAATTGTTCAAAGTCTGACATTCTACGTATATTTAAATGAGCTAAGAAACCAGATTCAACTGACATAGTAGGAATATTATCAATTGAACGTTTCAAATCAGTAGCGATCGGATTCCTTAACGTACGACCCCATAATGAGGGTTGTTCCCATAGTGGTCTAGATAATTGTGGTACTAAGTTTCTAACATTTATTCCTAATTTATTCATCCAAGCTGTAAAATCACTTGGGTAATTTCTATTATGATCAATATTAATTGGATCATTTCCATTGAAGCGATATAAATGCATTTTTGTTGGTGTTATTACACGCTCAGCAACGTCTTCCCAGTTTGGTGACATCCATTGACCAATTAATGGATCATAAACTCGGCCATCAGCAAAATGAACAAGTGTTGTAACTTGATCTAAAATTCCACCACAAAAATCAATTGGCAAATAGAAATATGGATTTGAGTCATAAATTATATGTCCAAAAGGTGATCTCATGATTTCCCTTTCACCTTCGCCATACTGGTTGAAAATCATTATTGGTGTTCCACTTTGATCTGTTGCAACATAGAATTTTTTGCGATATACTTGCACAAATATTAAATGTCCAAAATCGTCGTATGTCAGTGACATTAACTTGCCATCGCGTGGGGAATAAATTTGGCTGACTTCATGTGGCCGTTGCTGGTTATTGTAGAAGAACTGTGTTACGTTTCCAAAATTATCTTTCCGCGTTGTTAAACGTTTCATATGATCATAAGAATATTTTACATCAAATCTTCCTCGTTTAATAGCTCTGACAAGCAAACCTTGAGTGTTATAATGGAAACGTTCTTCTCGAGCATTTTGTGCAACCAAACCACGTGAATCATACTTGTATTGTCCTTCACCGAATTTAACAATTCGATCCATGTTATTGTATTCCATTGGAATAGTATTGCCTCGGTAGGTTAGTGATAACAAATTACCATTATCATCATATCTGAATCCCCATGGTTCTTGGGCTTCAACACCAACTAACTGTCCATCACAATCCCATGTATAGTTTTTAACATTTGTATAAGTTTGAACAGCCATGTTTCTTGTCCAAGTTTTTGTTTGTGTTATTCTACCGTGCATTCCATATGAGAATTCCATTCTAAATACTGGAACTCTGTGAATAGATAACGACACTTTCGTAACAAGAAAACGTCCGTCGATTGTTCTCGTAAACGTTGCTGTTCCATCTAAAACTTGAGTTTGATTTACTTTTGGATGTAAAATCTTGAACTGCCCAATTAAATTTGGTTGCCCTAAAATAACAAATATAATAAATTATTATTCAAATTTACAACTTTTTTTTTTATAATTTACCTGTTCTTGGATCAAAAGCAAAAACTTGTGTTGGCAGATTTTGTCCTCCTATTCTTCCTTGAATTGTAGTTACTCTGAAGTTTGAATCATAATCGTATGTAAATTTGGCATTACTCAAACCAGTCTTAGCAATAAAATCTATTCGTTCTTCTGTTAACAAGCCAGCAGTAAATTCAAAGTCCCATCTGTACTCAAGCTCTCGTTCAGAATGTGAAACTGTACTAGGCATTCCTGTTACGTCATTATAAATAAATTCACTTTTTCCATCACCATGAACAATTTCAGTTAATTTTCCAGCTGCATTGTAGCGATATATAATTCGAGCGCCATCTCCTGGGTAAATACTTTGTAACAAAGCCCCAGAATGACTATAATGTTGTAAATATGGTCTAGAACCACCAGGCGGGGTATATGTGTATCTAATGAAACCGATTGAAGTTTGCATACTAAATATATGTTTTGTTCCACTAGGTAATTTAACAAAACGTAAACCACCAGCATCATCATAACCAAGAACAAATTTTCTTTGACTTGCGACACCTATTTCTGATACAAGATTCCAATCATTATAAACATATGATATAATGCCATCTTGTTGACTAGTTATTTCTGATAAGAGGCCATGTCTATCATAAGTGTACTTAAGTTCTGCTGGACCCCATTTCCATCCATCGATACGATTAAATCGATCATAAGTAATGTTAACAGGATATCCATTTGATGGATAATATGATTTTGGTAACCCTGATGGGTCATAAGCTATTATTAAAAGTGGCGTTCTATTAACATCATAAAATGTTTCGCGACTCGTAAATTGATCAAATTCTACGCCAATAACTCTTGAACTATTAACCCAGATTTCACGATTTAATGTTTGTTGCGGATTTCTAACATCACCAATTAAATTATATATTGAATACATATTATTTGTAATTCCTTCACCCATTGTGATACTTTGATGTGACCACATTGCTAACATTTCAGCTTCTACTGGTAAAGCCGCTTCTAATAGTGGATGACGTGCAATAGCAGAAGATTCAACAACAACACCATTTGCATCTCTTATTACTAATGTATTATTTGGTTTAATCATAGCTTCAGCATTTTGACTACCTTTTTTCATTATTGTTGAATGAACTCCACCCAATATTAATAATTCATTTGAATTTTCTGCCGGTTCTCTTGAGAATAACGATTGAATTGATGCATGAACATATACTGAAAGTCCTTTATTATCAGCTAATTCTGATGTTATTCTAACAATTTCACCACTTGGTAATATCATACGTGTTACACGACCAAATTCATCATATTGATAAATATAAGTTTCACCGCCAGTTGATCGACTATTCAATAGTCCTGTATTACTATCGTAATCCAATTCAATTTCTAATTTACCTTTTTCTATTAATTTTGTCATTATACCAATACCATTAATTGTTATTTCAGATTTATGATCTTGAGTATTTTCTATACTACTAACGACATTACTATAATCTCTTAAAAATTGAATTTTATTGCCAGAGCTATCGGTAACAGTTGATAAACGACCAAAACTGGTATTTTTTGAATATAGGAATGAGTAACGTGTTTTACCAGATGTTAAATCTTTTGTAGTAACATGTTGACCATAACGATTAAATACATAAATTTCACTTGTAGGTGGATATGGTATATGAAATTCACCATTTTCATCATGTGATGGTAAATAATGTTCTAATGCAAGTATATGTAATGATCCTGAAAGAATAAAATGAATGTAATAAATATTTTAATTTTCTTTTAAAAATTTTCTAATGTCATTGAAAAATTTATATAAATATTTTCGCTTGATGATAACACACTCTTTTAAGTATTTAAAGTCATTTTATTGTCAATGATAAGAAAATAATCATATTAAATTTTTATTAAAACTTAGAAAAAATTTAATAATTTAAAAAATACTATTGGCCAATTCGCTCTTACTTGCTTCCTATACCAAATAAGATGGTGTTTTATATAAATTCACCGTTCAAGACGAAAATAATGAAATATTGTTATTATTAATGGAATTAAGACATCATTTATTGAAATAGTGAAATACGTAATGTACATACATAATATGTTTTAGCGCATTAGTCAATCAGGGTCACTTTAAGGCCTATTTTTTTCCATTCATAAATTTCAATCATTTTAATTATTAAAAATTTTCATTAGTCTTGCTCTAGAATTTATTAGTCTATTATAATGATTTTAAGGATGTTTAAAATTTAAGTGAAATATCATTAAAATATTTAAAAAATTTAAAGGATCAAAATATTATGTACTCTGAGTTATTTAAATAAAAAAAGGCAATATCATCCTACCCCTTTACACAGAGTCACTACATTTTTATTTATTACAATATTATTTTGATATATGATATCAATTATAATGATAATAATATATTATGTATATACATTCATATATATATATATATATATATATATATATATATAATTACTATGCTGGTATATTACTTAACGATTAAATCTAAATTTAAAATCAGAATAGAAACCTAAGATTTAGAAACATAATATTATAGTTTTCTTCAACGTAAAATAAAATTAAAGAGTCAAAATTCGGTATTATATTCTGTATTTTAATAGTTCATAAGATATTGTAAGGATATTGTATATAAATATAAAAGAATATGTAAAATCATTAAAAACACGGTAGTAGCACAAAAATATAAATTTGGGCTAAAATATACATAATATACATATTTATAAAGTATGAATTTTTATTCTCTGTAAAAATAAAATTTCAAGTGATCCCTACAGACATTTATTTTGAATGTATACATACATATGAATTAAAACAATATGGGAATAAAGTAGATAGACTAGGTTTTATAACAATAATCGTATGTCTGTTTATAATATAAAAATTATAATAGCAAAAAAATCCCAAATTTGTAAAAGATGTATGTAATATGTATATATGAATATTACATACATCTAATATATATGTGAGGATATGCATGAAAATTTTCTAGTTTAGTAAAATTACGTATAGCTACACAATATATAAATATCCCATGCGAGCAGTAAACCATAATCCATTTTTTACATCTCTTAAATTTATATTTTATATTTAAAGTATACAACAATATGAAACTATATTATAACAAATAAATATGCATTATAATTGTATATCTATGTATATACTTTTAGAAAAGGCATATTGTATACATAATAATACAAAATATTATCTAGAAAGTATTTAAAGAAAATTTTGGTTTCCTTAATTAATATTGGAATGTTTTTTAAATATAATATTACAAGAAAACCTACCCAATAAGACAAAGAAGAAAACCTACAGGAAGAAGAAAATTTAAATACTGGTTTAGTGCACCTTATTTATTCTATAGTTAAAAAAGGGAATTAACAAGGAATGAATAACATTTTACTGCAATTTCAATAGCGCAACACGTTTTTTTCCTGTTGTTCCAATATTGGCTACTATCAGATCAAAAATCACGTAAGTTAATTTAAGTTAGAAGATTTGAGTTAGAAGATTGTTTTAAAGATTTTTCGCTCAATGTTACATTTTAGCGCATTTAAAATATTATTAATAGATAGAATAATCTCTTCCCCCTATTACGCTGATAGAAAATAGCTAGAAATGTATATTTCAAAATAGATTTAATTGAAAATTTTTTCAAATTTAAATTAACTATATTTTTTTATTCATTTTACAAATCACATAATTTAAATATTGTTATAAATTTTTCCAAAGGAAAGCAATTTAGTTTCTTTATTTCATATTTTCACGGATCCAATCTGAGTATGATGATACTTTAGTATAAACTGATGGGAAATTTTCATCACCGCATGGCATATAACCCCATGATACAATACCAACAACTTCAGTACCATCTTCTGATTTTTGTACTAATGGACCACCAGAATCACCATTACATGCTGAAATATTTTTATCTAATGATCCAGAACAAATATTTAAATCAGTGATTGGTGCATCACTTGGTAAAGCAGCTTTACATTCATCATAATTAATTAAATGTGTATGAACAGTTTGTAATATATTTGGTAAACTTGGGAAAATTCCATTTGATGTTTTACCCCAACCATATAAATCAGCATCACCTTCACGTAATCCGTCTTGTTCTGGTATTTTGGCAACTTGAACTTTATCATCTAATTTCAATGGTTTTGATAATTTTAATAAAGCAATATCGTATGGGCCAACACCACCACTATATTTTGGATGAGAAATTTTTTTGGCAACTGATATAACTTGTGTACCAGATTCACGGCTACGATCATGTAATCCAGCTACAACATCAATTGAACTACCACCAACACAATGAGCAGCTGTTAAAATCCATTCTGGTGAAATGATTGTACCACCACATGTATGACTTTTTAATATCCAGAAACCGGATTTTAATGAAACAATATATGGTGCTTCATGTGGTTGAGCATCACGACCATTAATTATACGTCCTTGTGAGAATGTTGCTACTGATGCTCCATAAACGGAAGCAAACAAGGTAATTGTTAATAATAATAAAAGTTTCATGATGCGATCAATTTTTCAAATCTCACTATATCGTATATATTATGAAAAATGCGAATGTTCTGTGAAGTTTCTAGCTTTTTATACATTTTTTTTTGCAATTTTCATATCTAATCAATGATATCATTTTTTTTTGTTTGTTTAATCAAATATTGCGATAGTAAAAAAATTATACGATTAGAGTGTTTTGATTAAAATCAAAATAGATTGCATATTTTCGGATTTATTTCTATTTTCTTTATAAGATTCTTAAGCCACCAACTCATTTAAGAATTTTTTTATACCCTCTATTTTGATTTCTTATCTATCAAATCAAAATCTTCAGTTATCAGAGTTTTGAAGGTTTGTAATTTATTTATAGACCAATGAGGATTATAATTAATCTGGACAAATAATCAGTAGCACTATACGTTTTACAATGCGAAAGCATGTCTTTTTTTTAATACACATTTGAACTTGAATTACGAAAGAATAAATAAAGTTCTAGGCAACTATTATTTAATCTATTTATTATTGTTTAAATCTGTATGTGTAAGTGCTTTGTAAATATGGAATTAAATTGTGGGAAATTTTATTTGTGTAAATCGAAAATACTCAAAATTATGTAGATTAATAATTATAAAATTGTAAACTTAAAGAAAACGATTTTGTTACTTAGGTCACCATAAAGAATACAAACTCTTAAGTATCTATAATGTCGCTGCTTTTTTTTTATAACGAGGTCGAAAAATGCAACATTGATTGCAATATGAAATATAATAGGCTTGGAAGCTATTTAAATATACAATTAAATTCTGTAATTTATGTTATTAACTAATAAATTATTGCTTCTTTTTATAAGCTGCAATGTACGTGCAGTTATTTTAATGCAATCTATAGGGTCTGATTTTAGTCGTAATATTATTAATGGCTTTAAAATTTAAATTAATTGAGTCCTTAATTTATCTTTTAGTATTTTAGATGCTAAATTTGATATTAGTTCAAAACTTTCGAAAATGTAAAATTTTAATAAAAATTTAAAGAAAATCAGTCAATAATGTTAATTGAAAAAATCAATTATATTGTTTTTAGTGTTTCGGACACTTAAACTGAATTTTTTAAGGGAAAAATTCGTCGATGTATTGTAGTTGTGAGTTGTAATTTTAATTTTAATATTCTAATGTTATGTTATTTGTAATAATTTTTATAAATTGATTTTATTTTATGTAAATTTTTAAATTAATATTAAGCTGGAGGTGACCAGGGGCTCCTCGATAGTCCAAGTAGTTTTATAGAATTTGAATTCAAATTTTGAATTCGAGAGCGGCAAATAAAATCGTATACTAGAAAGTTTACTTATTGAAATTTCCTGATTGCAAATAATTATATTTGTAGAAAGGTTGTATAAATTGCTTACTTTAACTCTCAACATCACTGTCTGTACACTGCAATGAAAATTCATAAATTTAAAATCAATATGGAGACAAACAAAATTGATAACAACTTAAATTAGAAGTCCATAATTTTGAATTGAGTCCATAATATTATAATTGCCTACGTAAGTTTTATACTCACACATATTCAAGATTTTGAAAGATTATTCGAAAAATTATTTATACAACTCATAACATAATTTTTGGAAGAATACCTAACCTTAGATATTATGCGTCAAGGATCAATTTAATACCAAAATTTTAATGAAATCTTTAAAACAAAATAGCTAATTTATACTAAGATAATATGAAATTAAAAGTTTTTTCGGATTTACTTGAATTAAATTACAAGAGAAATTTATTAAAATTAAAAACAAAGATTTATTATGAATGAAATGAATTATTGCTTATTTTATCAAATTTTATTTGTTTTTTTGGTTTTTTTTGTTTTTTTTTTTTGGTTTTCTTAATATTTGTAAGTAGAATTTTTTTATTTATAAAATTTTCTTTTAATTTTCATATTAAAAAATCATCTTTTTGGGTCAAATTTCACCTTTCTAAAAATTTTTATTTTGATGTAAAATAATATTAAAAAAACAAAATTTAAAAGAAAATGTTTGAAGGATTCTTTGATTCTTTTTAACTATGAATACAAAAAAAAACTTTCTATAAAATTAATTAATAATCATCTTTTATCTCATTATTATCAAAAATAAAAAGAAAAACTCTTTCTTTTAATGTAAAAATATTGAACGAAAAAAAATTTTTTTTTTTTGAACAATAAATTGTACACCAACTTTTTGAGTTTGGTGTTTCTTTCTGGTATATTTTTGCTTTTTTCCTTAAATTTTGATTAATTAATTTTATGAAAAAAAAAATAACAAAAAAGCAATTTTAATGATTGTATACACAATACAATTCATAAAAAAAAAACCATTAAAATCCTGTCAAGGTAATTTTTCAATATAACAAGAGAGTAACAATAGGTTCTTATATATAAAATACCTCTACCTGTACAATATATACAGTATATACCTATATAAGAATTAAAATAAGATTTTTAACAAGATTACACCTAAACTTTTCTGATTATTTTAATTTTTATTCAAAAAATTTAAAATAGTACCTCTATATAGCTATATGGAAGTATAATGTATAAAGTATCAAAGTTAAAATATTTGATGGGGCCAATTAAAAGCATAACAATTGCAATATTATTAAAATATTCCTCGTAATATTCTTATTTTATCGAAATATTATGATGATTTTTTTATAAATTATTTCACATCTCACAGCACTGCTGTCAAATAGATAACCGCAAATATCTCATTCATTTAAAATAAAATATACATTTTGAAGATTCGATAAAACAAAAATTTTCACGAACCCTTCGACATCTTTAATTGAAGTTTAAGAAAAATTAGGAAGTTAAAATATCACGACTTCAATTCGAATGATATCGGACACCAAAAGGGGAAACTAATGATGTGCACAATGTCATATGATGTCATAAACTGTGAACGGGTTTAATTAATTTGCCAAGTCGATTGTTAAAGAATTGTTTGCTGCAGAAAATATCACAAATTTTTTGTCATGGAAGTAGTATTACCATGCGTTGCCTATTAAATTAACTTTTTGGTTAAAATATTTATGGAAAGTATGAAAAAATATGTAAAAAATTAAAATTCTGAAAAATTTCATTAGCATTAAAAAAACCTTAACTTTGAAGATATTTAAGAATCTTATGTAAAATTTAAAGATATTAAGAATCTTATTTTGAAGTTTTGTATAAAAAATATAAACAAAAAACCTTCATTTTGAAGATAAATTTTCAATTTTGGTAGCACTGCATTTCACTAATAATTATAATTAATATCGCGAAAATAATAAAATAATTTTAATTAGTCAAAGTCATCGATTTTATATTATTATGGGAGAATATTTAAAATCCTTTTTTACACTTTGATCCTTTATTTTATATGTATAGGTTTGTTTTGTTCGAAATACATCAAATCATTAAATAAAGAAAATGACCCCTTTATTTTAAAAAATTATAATGATTAAAGGATATTGTATTATTTATTGAATAACGGTATATTTTTATTAACAAAATATGAAATAATTGAATAAATAACATCTTTAGAAATTATTATTAAAAAAATAAAAAATAAAAAAAAATTTCAAAATATTTTGTTATCAAAAAAGATCAAAAATTTTGAGTAATTTTGTTTAAGAAAAGCCACTGGCAAAAAACACAAAGTTACTTTTAAAATAATGGCAAGTTTTACGTCTATAAGGATATTTTAATATATTAACAGTTAGGTCTAACAAAACATGCCTTTATTTTCAAAAATATAAAATCAAAAAAATGATTTGTTCTTATATAGAACCCTTGACTGCACAATAATAGAAAAAAAATCTGATGTGGTCAGCACATAACCGACCGCATTGTGTATTGTCTAGTTAAATGAGAGTGTTACAGAATATTATAAAAATGTCTGTTAAATACTTCTTTCAAATTTTTAGGACATTAGTAAGCTTATAGTTAACATACTTAGAAAAATGTAAATTTGGCTCTTAGTAGAGTTTCGCTTTGTGCTACCCGAATTCCCTGAAATGCTCGCCAGTTAGTTTCGGTAACAACCAGAACTCAAATATCAAATTTCAAGAAATTTCATCAATTTGTTCTGTGGATATGGTGAAAAATGTAAAATCGGCCCGCAAATCAGTTCTCGAGCCCTGATATTTCCAAAAAAGTAATATGTTCATTGCTTTAATATGAGGAATTCATATATTAAATTTCAATGAAATCGGTTGATTATTTCTCTTTATATACATAAAAATGTATATTTGGCCCGTAGTAAACGCCCAGTTGCTGATGCCTGATTTCTTCCAAAAGTTAGGAATTTTTGCGTATGTTCGAGTAAAGTTTATATATGAAATTTCAAGTAAATCGGTTGAATACTTTCTTCAAAATGGTGAAAAATGTAAAATCGGCCCGCAAATCCGTTTTCGAGCCCTGATCTTTCCAAAAAATTTATATGTTCATTGTTTTAATACGAGGAGTTCATATATTAAATTTCAATGAAATCGGTTGATTATTTCTCTTTATATACACAAAAATGTATATTTGGCCCGTAGTAAACGTCTAGTTGCCGATGCCTGATTTCCTCCAAAACATACAAATTTTTGCGGACGGTCGAGCTGAGCTTATATATAAAATTTCAAGTAAATCGGTTGAATACTTTCTTTAAAATGGTCAAAAATGTAAAACAGGCCCGCTAAAAAGTGCAGTTCCCGAGGCCTGATATATCCCAAAAGTTGATCGATCCGTGCCAAGGTGGAAACAAACTTACATATAAAATTTCATCAAAATCGGTTCAGCCGATCTTGAGATACACGCGTGCACACACAGACCGACAGACCGACAGATCGACAGACCGACAGGTTGCTAAAAACAGTTTATTTACACTTCCCTACTATGGAGAAGTACGTTCCCACCGAAAACTCGATATGCAAAATTTGTTGCCATCACATAACCTACCTATTGTTTACACAATACGGTCGGTAAAAAGGAAATTAGGAAGAAAATTAGTTTTTTCCTTTTGATTATTTTGTTAATGTTTTTTTTGTTGTTTTAAGTGCCTTAAGAATTCAGAATATTTATTTTGTTTTTCCTTTTTTTTTTGTAGTTTTGATTGTAATAAAAATAATAATAGTAATGGTTAACTGGAAAGTGAAAGAGCTATGGAGAATAGAATAACATTGCCATGCGTTAATAACTTACATTCATAGAATAGGGTTGAAATTCACTACGCGATATTAGAAGAACGCTATACATTTCGGGATAATAAGCTTCTTTATTGGAAGGTGTTAAGACTTATAAATTTATGTTAAGAAATAATTATTATTTCCATTCTGCTGCATTGCAAGACTCAGCAAGAGTTATTTAATATGTTATTGTTTGTATAATAAATGTATAACTTTCTTAATTTTAGGTTGAAATTAAAAACAAATTTATGTAGACTCTTATGTAATACCTTAAAACAAAGCAAATAATATACCGTTTACATTGTGGTATAAAAATTGACTACTATTAAAAATATAGGAAATACAAGAAAATTTTTGCTTTTAAAATTTTAATAGTATAAAAAATATTTTAATTAAATTATCCTTTTAATAAATACTTCCTTTTTCATTCGTATAAAATATTTGTTCACATTGTATATTTGTATACCATTTTGTATACCAACTCTTAAAAATTCTTAAAATAAGATGATAAAGACAAGGGAATTATTTTGTCATTATCCTATCTTTTTTATTTTAATTTTATACAAAATATTTTCCTTGTAAACTAAATTCATTTTCTATAATATTATATTTATATTATATTTTATATACGTATATTGAATTCAATGTCCTGTTTTACATTTCTATTTGTATGTTGAATATTTTTACTCTTATATTCTTCATTTCAATAAGAAAAAACAAAACAAAGATTTCATTTATTTTTAGATTGTAGTTCTAGTACCTGTATTAAATATTATTTTGAATATAAATATACTATTTGTATATATATATATATAGTGTTATTCGTACATTCATGTAATTCATGGTCTATGTAAATGCTATATGTACGTACATTTAAGATTTTATTATTGAATTGAATTTGACTCAATCCCAAATATTTTAACTGATATGATTTCATTTTTTGGGAAATAAAATACATTAGATTGTATATATATGTATGTATAAATTATGTATATGCAGGTATATCTGAAATACACCATTATTATATTGTTATATACATAGATGAGATGTTATCACTCTTCTCAATTTATGATCCCATCAGTAAAATAAAGATTTTTATCAGTTTAATACTTGTACTATCATTTTAATGGTTATCATCGAAAAAAATTAAATATATATATATATGTGTGTTCATTTTTAAAAATATGTGTATATGTAGAACTTTAGTTATTTAGCAATGTACAAAGAAGAGTTGCCATATACAGAGAAAATCTGTGAAAATTTATAAAAATACGGTAATTTTAAAGTTGTGAATAAAAGTTTTGAGAACTAATGAAATAATTTCCATTTTGTTCATATGGTCTTTGAGCTAATGAAAATTTTCCAAATTGCGCTGAATTTAAACTATATGTATAACTAAAATTGATTAAAAAAGGTGAAATAGGGTTTTAAGAAATTTTTAAAAGAATTTTTATAAAATCATAGAATAAATTTATTAAGAAGGATTTCTCAATGCAACATTGGAATGATTTAAAAAATCTTTCTTTATTATTTCTTAAGATGTAGATGTGCTTAACATAAAAATCTCTTTCGTTCTATGTTTGCCAAACTTAAAATTCATTCGTATAGAATAACTAATAAAAATGTCTTCATACAATTGCAGAACAGATCGATGACATTATCAAGGCAGAAAAATTGAATAAAAAATTTTTTTCTTCGAATTGGAACTGAACTCGAACCAGCGACCTACCACTTTCTAGGCGGACGTTCTACCAACTAAGCTATAGAGGTTTGAAGATTTATTATTTATTAAAATTTTATTTCGGAAAAACTAAAATTTTTAAATTCTCTAAAAATTCGACTTTGATAGAATTTTTTTAAAGAATGTTCCAAATAATTTGTTAAATCATATGTGTACTGAAAATTATTCTATATAGTCATCATGTTGAAAATTTTTCAGAATGAATCTTAAGAATTTATTTTATTTTTCAGAATGAATCTTAAGAATTTTATTTTCTTTAAAAAATTTGAAGTTCGGAGCCACTAAAATTTAATTACTGCAGTAAAATTAAAGTTATAATTATACCGTACTTACATATCGTTCCTAAAATTATTGTGATTCCAATTTATTTCTACACTTATTGAAAATTTTTGGAAAATCTTTAAATTTTTTTGAATGATTTTGTCAAATTATCTTTTAATTTTGGTAACACTTAAATTCTTCTGTGGTATTATGTAGTATGAAAATAAAAAGAAGATACGTACATATATACATCTATTATTTTCCTAAAGAACAAGGAAGTTATAAAAATAATGGTCAAATTTTAAATCTCCTCTTCAAAATAACATTTTTCGATAACCATTTATGAAAATGATTTTAAATTTTTATTTTCTTAAAAGAACAATAATAATAATAGTAAAAAAAATGTTAAAGGATAATAAATGTAATGCTCTTGGTTTTTTCGTTGTTCTTTTTTTTGGTGTATTTTATTTAAAGAGAGGGAAAAAAAGAATTGGTTAAGATTTTGGGAAAGGATTTAAAAAATATCCTTTTTTTTTGTGTTGATAAAAATGATCAAAGACATTTCTTGTTTTATTTTCTTTTTTTAACTGTTGTACATTTCTATATTAGTATTTTATACAACTAGTTTATTTTCTTCAACGTGACTATTAAACTTAAAAAACTAGAAAAAAAATACATAAGAAAATTATCAAAATTATAGTAGAAGGACTCGCTCCAATTTTAAAAGTAAGTCATGAATGAATGAAAATTCGAAGATCTTTTTAAATTATAGTAAAAAGAAACCAAAAAAAGAAACATAAAAAAAATCATCAGAAAAATGATGACTTCTTATTTCTTTTCTCAATTCAATTTTATGTCAAAAAATAAAATTAAGGAATAAAAAAATATGTTGATGTCCTTGGTTAAATAACATGTCCATTTTGCTTTTATAAAAATAGTTATATTGGAAAACTTTGAATTTCTATTTAAATTTGAAAATTAATTATCAAAAATTTAAAAGTTAATTTTAGAACAAGTTGGGAAAACGCAGTTAATAAGAGTTAATCTTATATTCAATAAGACGAACTATATTTTAGCACATCGTTAATATAATTTATTAGATATGCATGGCAACAGTTGTAATTTTACATTTTCAATCGTTATTCATCGTTTATGATTTACAGCCACGCTCGGCTTCTTTTAATCTTGTATTTTATAAAATAAAGCTTAAAATGAGATTAATTGAAATTTAAACGAATTAAAAAATGCAAATAACCCGTTTATTAAAAATTTCAAACTGTTGAATTTAAATTACATATGTATAGTAAAAAATATCTACTAGAGACGTGAAAATGAAAGTCTCTACATTTTAATAACTAATGCATTTTTTTGAATTGCATAGAAGATTTATTTCTTACCTATAGAATAAAGAAGTTTAGCTTAAAATGAGAATAGTTGGTTGATTTCTAACTGGAGAATAGTTGATCAGATTTTTAACTATGTAGTTTTCTTGAGTTGTGGAGATGTAGCATAAAATTGTGATTTTTGGTTGTATATAGGGCGAAATATGTCAGACAATTAACGAATATTAATGGAAGTAATAAAATTTTAAAAATTCTGTTAGAAAGTATATCTACAAACATTAACATGAATTACAGTTTGCTGTTGTAATTTATATAGGTATAAAAATCTTTAAAAAATTCTCTTACATGTAATGGGGGATATGAATGGTTCCTAGCCCCTGGTCTGAATAAGTCAGTTGAATTTATATTTTCACATCCGAACAAGTGTATAACGTATAAAATATTTTTATTACATAAATTTAATTACGAAATTACGTATAGTATTTATATAGGTTTTATTTTTATAGCTCCATAATGCAAGTTATATTATAGCTCAATAATTAAGGTAATATAAGAATTACTAACAATTATTATTGTTAATGCGATTTAATATGCATTGAGCAAAGTTTAGCTTATGCATATTCCTATGGGCATGTAAATTTACTATAGAGCAGGAATTCTAATGAATTCTCCATTAAATTTTGTACAATAATTTTAATTATTAAATTGAATTTTTGATTTACATTTTATATAGTTCACATTTATAGTGCCCAAGGCTTTGTTAAAATTTTCTAAATTAATATTCTATGTCAGAAACTGTGTTAAGATGATTGTTTCATCTCTTGTCGCCCAAAAAAAAAAAAATTATGAAAACAGGCTGCTCTTTTTTATATGATTTCTTTTCTCTTACAACAATACTGAGGGAAATACTTCAAGTACAACAATATTGAGGGAAATACTTCAAGTAATATATAAAGAGAACTTTATTTCAATGGGATCAAAAGTAAAAGTTGAAAAATAGATGAGTAAAAATTCTTTTCTTTCTTTAGAACTTTATGCGTTTTTGTTTTTTCTTTTTAGATTTTTTTTTGTTCTCATTGATTTTTTTGGAAAATGGTTTCTTTTCCCCAAAAAAAAAGTCACTATAGTAATTGTATATGTGCTCATGTATGTATGTCTATGTGCTTCATATGACTTACATATTACATATAATGTATATATGAACCGAATTTCTCTATATATCGCATTAAATATTAAATGAATCAGCAAGATTTTTATATCCTTTGAAAAATATAAAAATCAATCTTTAAGATTTTGTATTTTTTTTTTTTCATTTTTATTATTTTTTTTTTGTTTTTTCTAAAGAAGTTAAATTGGAGGTCTTTATGTTTCTCATTTCCTAGATATATAAATTTTTTCTATATAATATGGCTCTTCTGTATGATTTTTCTTTTCTTTTGTAACATTTAATTGTACTTAGGAAAAAAAAACAAAAACAAAAAACAGGATGACTTTTTTTTTTCTTTGTACATTTTATGTCGATTTTTTGTTTTTATACTGTACATTTCACATATACTTTAAAACTTCAATACTCTCCTCTTATAAATTCTATTCAATAGAAAATTTAGTGTCCTTACCACTAAATTATTTATTCTTGTTAAGAGTTTATTCAATTTCAAAAGAATATTAGAAGAGAAAAATTGTAGAGAAGAGGAATATGTACAAGGAGAAAACTACTCCAGTTTATGAATATACAAAAAGATAAGGGTTTCTTTCCTATATTTTTCATTTAGAGAACACAAAAATAAAGGGAAAATGTATAACAAAGAAAGGTCCTTTACATTATATAATATAGGAATTGAAATTGATTTCTTTTTTCTCTATTTTGTTTTTTTTTTTAATTATTTTGTATAAAGATAATGATATAAAGTAAATCCTTATGTGTAAAATCAATAAGTATAAAAAATTACAAAAACAAAAAAAAAAACAGGACATAAATAAGTTGTTAAAAATATTTATAAAATTTAAAAAGAAAAGCAATATTTCATATTATTAGGCTGAAATTAAAAATTTGTTTGTAATTTTAAGTTACTAGAGTGTTATACTTTTGAAAAATTTACTGATTTTAAGTTGTACAAATAAATTTTATTTTTAATTCTTCTCTTATAATTTGAAATTAAGGTAGAGGCTGAACTGATTTTGAATTAATTGTAAAAATAAATAAGTAGATGGCGCAAAAAAAATAATAAAATTGTTATTGGAATGTTAATAAAGAATACAAAATCTAAACTAATTCAAATATTTATTAAGAGAATTAAATTTGTCCTATTCAATGCCTCCACATGCATATGAAATAAAATTGATATTATTTATAGTGAGAGTATGGATAAATTGATCATATTTAACTTCTTCAGTTATTATAAGAGTTTTAATACCCTAAAAGCTTATTTTATTTTTTATTCATCCTATATACTCGTATATAAAAAAAATTTGAACATCGTGTATTCAACCATGCCTCTAAACTAAGAAAAAATACTTGCACAACATTCCATCGGTTGCATTCATATTTTGTTTTTCCAAAAACTGTGAGTAAAATTATATTATTTTGATTAAATAGAAGTAAATACTTAGTCAACATTTTAAATTTCTCTCTTGACAAAGAGCATACTCAGCTTATTCTATTTATTCTCTTAAATCTTCTGTAATTGTTCATAGGATATAAATTTAACGTAAAACAATAAAATAATAAAAGAAAATAGGGGAGGAATTCAAGAAGGCTATTGGTTTACATTAGTTGCTATATTCCGACATAGCAGCACAATAAATTTTTTAATTATTCAAAAATTGAGAAATCCAACACTGAAAAAAACAATTTTCATAATAAATATAAAAGGAATTTTTTTTTTTGAAATAATTTTATTTTTAATCAAGTAATGATGGTCAAACTGTAATTATTAATACAAATAATTTTAATATTACCACGTCTTAAGAAAATTCAAACTATCAAAAGATTTTTATACTTCAATGCAAATTATTATTATAAAAGTAACTTTTTGCTAACTTAACTGATTCAATGAATTAAATGAGAAAAGCAAAGTACAAATGCTCTTCAATCGGTTAAAAAATGTTGCTGTGAGAAAAATTTAATATAACAAAAACAAACTCTTAAAAATCTCAAAAACTTTTAAAATTCATTCTGAAAAAAAAAAAATTTTATTTTCTCTTCTCTTTCTGCTAAATTTTGCTTTTAAATTGCCTAAATTTTTTTTTTTGGTTCTCATAAAGGGTCAATAAAATTTTGTTAATACAAAAATGATAGTTTTATTAGTCACAAATAAAATTTCTTATTAACAGAAACACCTCTACTTTACAAGGACTAACATCATAATTTAATATAAGGGTTAAATAAATGTAAAAAAAAAATTTCGATCAATTATGAGCTTATTGAACCTTAATTTTCTTTTTTCATTTTATTACACAATTTTAAGGATTGTTTCAATCCTTTTATGTTATTATATTCCTGAATACGTCTATAGTCTATAGTTTATGATGTACCTAAGTATTATATTATATAAATATTATATATTTGTGTGGATGTGTGTCTATATGGAAAAACTAACCTCATATTAATAAATAAGAATCCTTTTTTTTTTTTAGTTTTTCCTTTTTTAAAAATATGAACTTGTGTTCTTGTGTATTAAAATCATTTTTTTTTATTTTACTCTTTTTTTGGGGCTTTATAATATTTTTTTCCATTCGGATGTTCATTATATACCTATAAATATTACTATTTTATATATGTACCTAATGAGTTTGTAGAGTATGTAGTTTAGTTGGTGTAATAAAATGAAAATAGAGTAGGCACTAAAAACATTTTTACTGTGATTTTATAATAGTATATAACATTTTGAGGTGTTTTGGTCAATTTACTTTCATTTTATTTCTTCCTATGTTTTATTTTTTATACATCATCTCCTTTCTCAACAAAAAAGAAAAAAACAAAAATAATAATATGAAAGAATTTATTTTTCTTTTTTTATAACCAGCTAAAAGTTTTATAAAATAGTTGAAATTCATTGAAAATATTTATTGGTTTTTATTATAGTTTATTCAGATTCATTTATTTAAACATGATGGCTTAGACATTCTGTATACATTATATGAGGGTATATAATATTTTTGAAGTTGATGTATATAAAGTGAAGAATAAAATTGAAATATAAAGATTTAGTGTTCAATAAAGTACTTGGATAGCTTAAGAATTTGAATAAAGTAATATAGGATAGCATAATTAAATCTTGCGTAAAAAAAGCAAAATGTCTATAATATTATATTCGAGTACAGTAATTTTGTCTACACAAATAATTTATCATAAAAATTCTGAATCACACAGGACTGTGGTTATTTAATTTTCCTTCAGTTCTTCTAATATTCATAGCAGAACTGGAGTTAAATCTAATTCAGATAATTTTTATTAAATTTAACTTAAACGTAATTTTTTGAATTAAATAAGAAACATATCGGGTTGCATTATGCCTGAACTGAAAAGAAGACAGAAGGCGAAAGAAGACAGAAGGTGAAAAAAGGTCGGAAAAATCTTATTTTTTTGTGATAGGTATACTTTGTATAGTGATAAGTTTCATGTTGTTATTCATTAATTTTGCCACGCAATTGAACTAAAACAAAGATTTTTTGTGGTATAGATATAATCGCGTTAAGTCAAACAGATTAATTTTGGAATTATTTTGATTCAAATAATTTTGATTGAGAAGTTTTTAATGCTGTAATATTTAAACGAAGTTAAGAATTTAATATAGAAGAACTTTTTAACAGCTAAGGGCAAGAAATTATTATACAATCGTGTTAAAAATAAATTTGGATCGTTGTTGAATGCGAATTTATTTTTAACACGAGATCAGTATGAATCAAATGTTCAAATAGTTCGAATTTAAGTCTATAATTTAGCTTAAGACTAGATGGATAGTCTTAAAATGTACCTGATTAAATTAAAATTTTTCAAAGCATTTTAATTTTGTATACTCGTAATCGTTTTCTTTTCTACAAAAAAATTTACTTTGTGGAGTAGTGACATACTAAAATGAGAACATTAACTTTGTTTACATCTTTTATTACAAATAATTTCGTCATAACCTATTTAAAGTTGAACTTTAATATAATCTCAATTTTTTAATTAAATTTGAACATTAAATTTGTAACTTTAACTTAAATTCGATTATATCTTTTCCAGTTAAAATTAATACTCAAAGTTCTCAACATGTTAAGTACTCAAAAGAACTTAAATATTTTATTTCTTGATATATAAAACATCAAATTATACTATATATGTTCGTATAACAAACACACACACACACATTATATAACAAGTATGTGTATACAAATTCAAAAGATAAGAATTTGTATCCTTTTTATTATTATTCTTTTTATTTATTTTTGTTGTTGTTAAAACTGTAAATACTAAATGCCCAAAACACAAGAAATAATCTGTATTTCCTTTCTCTTTTACTCAATATTTAAGAATAATGTAAAAAAAAAAAAACAAAATATCACATAATCTTTTTCTTATATCTCACAGTATGTCAAATACTACTTTACTTACATAATAAAATATAAAGAAAAATGTGAAAATACAAAATGGAAAACATATAAAAAATGTGAAAAAGAAATAAAAATAAAAATGGGAAGCTATTAATGGGATCCTTAAAAATGTCCAGAAAGGAAGAAAGGTCTTTATCACTGTCATTGTTCCTATTTGTTACTCTGGTAACGAATTCTTTAACTTACTTATGTACATATTTGTATGGGAATACATTGGATACAAAATATAATTTAACATGTGTATACATAGTCCGATATACATATGTACATATATAATATATAGAATTTTGATCTAATTATTGTATAAAGTACATACTTATAGAAATATGTATAGGGATCCATAAAACATGTCCTTGTACACGAATGAATAAATAAATTGGTAGAAAATCAAATTTCTTCAACATAAAATTGTATAAAAAGGCTGGATAAAATTACTGAATTAAAGTCAGATCTCTTCGTTATATCATACATATATATAACGAAGAGATCTGACTTGTTGTACACATACATAATCTACATACATACATATTTACATTCCATATATACATTTATTATGTGTACTCGAATATGTACGTCCATATTTCAATTGCAAAATAAATTAAAATTAGAGTGGGACAAAAAATTTAATTTTAATTTATTTACTAATTAATTAATTATATAAGATTTTCAAAGGTTTATTTTCATAATTATACATTTTCAAAACGAATTTTTTAATTCTGAAATTCGCCACATATACACGTTGTCAAAATTGTTATATAGTTTTGGCAAACATTCTATAATTTTTAAAATTATTTTAATTTAATTTCGATTATATTTCACATCATCTTAAAAATTACTATACGTAATCAATTGGTTTACACTGACAAAAACATATTCAGTAAAAATATATGGCTTACTTCCAATTTGTATGCTTTAATAGAGAGTGGTATTTAAAAAACAATGAATTTAAAGTTAAATATTAAATTTTTGGCATTACTTTTGACATTTTACCAAATTTTGACGTTTAGTGGTACATGAGCGCCGCACTAATATTATTTATCAAAATTGTTACTTTAGTAATTACAATTACAATTTAATTTGTTAAACTTCATGTAATGTGACACATTTCGTAAGAAGTCGAAGTTTACGTTGTTCTAAATGTAGTTTAGTTCTTGATTATTTAAGAGAACAATAATTTGAGAGAAAATATGCAAGAATGAAATTGCTATTGTGGTTTCAGTTGAAATTTAATTTGTATTGTTCTGATTTAAGAGAAAATTCAATTGATTTTAGATTTACAAATTAGATATTCGAGCAACACCGAAACCATTGCAAGTCGCAAAAGTATTGGAAATTAAAATAAACTGCCTGAAAAATTGTAAAGATTATCGAAATTGCAAGTCAATTAATCTAAACTAAATCAGATTAAATTTAGTTAATCTTGTAAATGCATTGTGATCACAGAACGTGCCAGTGAATCATAGCTCTTAATATGTCTATTGCATAACAGAGCTTCTATTTAAAATCAGTTTTTTCAATTTGTATAAATCTGAAAGAATAATAATATTATGTAACCCATAACGAAACTGTAAGTTCATAAACATTCATATGTAGCTCATTGTATTTATGTCTGTAATTTTTATGGATGCTTTTTATGATAGATATGTATTTTATTTTATGTGTACATATGGAAATAGTATAAAGTATTCTTCCAGTTTGTCTTTTATCATTGCTATTCCAAGTATGAATACTTATGTACAGTCATATAGATTCATTTCCTAATTGTATATGCAGGTCATATTTGCAATGAAAATGTTCTTATAGGTATAATATTCTTTACATCTTTATTTATTCCAAATACATACATACATCTGTACAAATAATATTGTGTAATAATCTAATTTTATACATTTTTTTCCTTTATTGTTCACATCAGTGGGAATATGGCATAACTGCCTTAGCCAATTTGCTTAACTTAGAATCAACTTAGAACAACATCTAGTTATTACAATATTTAGTTCCCTTTTCTTAAATCAACTTTCTTGCAATATTTGGCTTGATTTGAACAATTATAACATGGTCGTATTTAAAAAAAAAGGAAATATTCTTCAAAGAGTTTTAGCAGATTAATTTTTCGGAAAAATATGTTGTTATTTCGAAATTTGGCTAAAAAAATTGTTAATTAAAGCAATGATGTTAAATCTAAATTTAAAATTTAAAAATTTAGTTTTAATCAGACTGGAAGTCCCTTAAATTTTTCCATAAATTATTTTAAAATGATTTACTCGAAATTATTGATTCTGACTTAGGCAGTTTTAGCTTAGAGCTACAGACATAATCAACGTACATACATACATAATGTATGTATGTATGTACGTTGATTATATTATGAAGCAAAATATATGTTTGTATATACTTGTGAAATTTACAGAAAGAAAACCATTTGTTTGGTAAAATAGTAAATGTCCAAGAGGACCTATACGGAAGGAAATTTATGCTCGCTTGCTTACAAGTACATTATTTTATGGTACTTTTCTACCGTTAACTTGTAAATACATTATACATTTGATAGTTTTTTTTCCTTTCCTCTTTTTTTATTTTTTATAGTGATTGCAGTGATTTTTTTCTACTTTTTATTTCCTTTTATACACAGAAAATTTTCTTCTTTTCTAAAATTGTTTTTTTTTTTTCGTTTGCTAATTTTTTACAAATTTCTTTTTTTTTGCTTCTATTTTTATCTTGTTGTGTTGTAATCCCAAGGACGATGGGTGGTGAAAAATATAAATGAATAAATAGGTATATTTACCATACATATAGTGAGCAAGTAAATGAAAATTTGAGCATAAATATACTTTTATCTATATAAAATAGAAATACTTTTTAGTTTTTATGAGTCTTCTTTAAATCACATATTTACTTGTATGTACCTAAAATAATGTTCATTCTATCTGAATTAAAACTATTTTCAAGGTATATAGAGTGTAGCAAAAGTAGAGAATATATTTTGGAATTCTATTCGTATTATTCACAGGTATAAGTATACAATTACGTCCCTACTGCGAAAAAAAGCTGATGATTTGATAATTAAGGGTAATTTTAAGTTTTCTATTTTATACAGGGTGTCTCGTAGAAAAGTACAATGCTCTATGAAATTGTATAGAGCCTTATGTTTAGAGTAGGTAAAACATTCGTTCGCAGCTCTACGGTTTTCGATAATCGCTGGAATTTAACTTCAATCTCGATTGTTCTTTTATTTTTCGAAATTTTTAATATAACTCCGTCTCTGGGTCGGATAGACGCATGACTATATGTAATTTTGAAACAGACACTTTGTTTTGAATATTCACATTACTTATAATCTTTTCAAATTTTGAAATCGCACGACTTTAAATGAAGTCGCTTTTTAAGGTGATTTGGCATTGCATTTTTTTTTTTCTAATTTTCGTACAGCTGGGAAACCTCTTAATTGAGCTTTAATTTTGCTAATCACTCATCTTCCTATCAATTATGGTTTAGTAGTGTATGAGTTATTGGGAAAAATAATGTACTGTTTTTTTTTATACCAATTGTTTTTTTTCATTGGATCAAAAAAAAAATTTACAACAGCCATTTAAAATTGTGTTTCTCTCTCTTATGCCAATGTTTAACTTTTTAACCAAAAAGTTTAAGTCACATTTCTGCATTTGTTTAAGAATGCTAGTTATCTAAGTATATGAAATATGTTTTCGAGAGGTGAGTATTAGCATAAATCGAAGTAATTATTTTTAAAAAGACTAACAAATGTGTATGGTACAATTGAATTATAATAAAAAGAATTAATATTTAAGTATTTACAGAATCTTAACGAAACCTTTTAACTGTATGATAAGAAACTAAAATTGGAATTCAATAAAAAGTATTCTTTATTAAGAAACTATATCAGATTATTGAACTCATATGCATTTACATTATTTGATAACTCATAACCATTAAGAAAATTCGAAAATTATTTTAAATGAATTTAAACTAGGTAGATCAAATTCAAACCGATTTCTAGAACTATAATATAAAACAAATCTTTATGAATTGCATTTTAAAGGTACATACATATACGTAATTATTATTATGGTATGTTATTAGCATCTTTAAAAATGTTATATAAAAAATTACATGAGAAGAAACAGAGAGAGTAAATAATGAGAAATAGAATAAAGTAAGAGACGTTTAAATATTTAGCTATCTCTTATTTTCATGTTGATTTTCTTATTTTTTATGGAAATGAGTATAAAATGTACTTATACTGTTATGCAACAAAACTATTTGGACAGTAATAATGAACAAAATAAATGTACTTATTTGTGTAAACACATACACATATACATTTAATGAATATTTTCTGGGAAATTAGAAATGAGTAAAAATATTTAATATTTCTGCTTTTTTTTCTACAGAACCTGTACTGTGTACAACTCGTAATATCGTATATATATAAATTATGTATAAAGGGGCATTCATACATATGTAATTATTATATATGTACATATTATATGTATGAAAATGGTGAATAAACAAGTAAAAACGTTTCAGTCGGTATAAACCGATTGAATTATACCCTGCACCTTTCATTGTTGTATAGCAATTACTCAAACCTGTGAAACCATTCTATAGAAACTTCACGGATATGTCTGACCTATAACTGAACACACAACTACCAAGTTTCATGAATCTGACTTTATTATTTTTCCAAATATTTAAAATTAGCTTTTGGAGTTGTATGGCAGGTACCCGAACCTGCCAAGAAATTCCACTAAAACTTCGCTAATATATCTGATCTATAATTGGACACACAACTGCCAAGTTTCATGAATCTAACTTTATTTCTTTTCCAAATATTTAAAATAAGCTTTTGGACTTGTATGGGAGCCACTCGAACCTGTAGAGCAATTCCACCAAAACTTCAGAAATATCTTTGACCTATAATTGGACACACAACTGCCAAGTTTCATGAATCTGTCTTTATTATTTTTCTAAATATTTAAAATTAGCTTTTGGAGTTGTATGGCAGGTATCCGAACCTGCCAAGCAACTCCACTGAAACTTCGCAAATATATCTGATCTATAATTGGACACACAACTGCCAAGTTTCATAAATTTGACTTTATTATTTTTCCAAATATTTAAAATTAGCTTTTGGAGTTGTATGGCAGGTACCCGAACCTGTCAAGCAATTCCACTAAAACTTCGCAGGTATATCTGATCTATAATTGGACACACAACTGCCAAGTTTCATGAATCTGACTTTATTATTTTGCCGAATATAAAAAATTTGCTTTTGGAGTTGTATGGCAACCACCCGAACCGGTGTAGCTACCTCATTAAAATTTTTAGAGCATATGTAGAATATAATTGGACACATGTATAGAAAATTTTATATTTGTACCTTTATTAGTTTTTGAAATAATTAAAATAAACTCTTTGGGTTGTATGGCAGCTACCCGAACCCGTTGTCCGAATTGGTTCAATAACAATAGGGTTCGTCCTTGGCACAAAAGAAGCAACTTGTGAAAGTTTGGTGTCGATTGCATTATTCGTTTTTGAGTTATCGTGCGATCGGACGGACGGACGGACGGACGGACGGACGGACGGACGGACGGACGGACGGACGGACGGACGGACGGACATGTCTAAATCAACGCAGAATTTTACGCTGAGCAAGAATATATATATATGTCCATACCGCAGATGACTCCTTCAAGTAGTTACAAACTCCATACCAAAGTTAATATACCCTTCACGAAGTGCAGGGTATAAAAATAGAAATAATTTTTAGGTAACTATTTTGTGAGGGCGAAATAAAAAAAAAACAAAATATAAAAATTAAATCACTGTCTACCCATTTTATATGAGCAGATAGTGTAGGTGTAAAGAACAGTTTTCCGTTTTGAAAATGACTATGAGTTTTATGACCTTAAATTTTATATTTAATATTTTTATATTTACTATACAATTATTGTTCTTTTTTCAATTATATATTTAAGTATATATGTATGTATGTTGTAAATATATTGGTAAATGCAGCTATATCTACATGTAGAAAACATAGATTTCTGTAAACATTTTTTTTTAAATTTTATCATGTCATTTACATTTTATATAAAATTTATACATGCAAATGAAATATAAATATAAAAATTCGTTAAAAATATGTATTCAATTTTTGTCAATTTAAAATAAAAATATAAAATAGGTCCTATTCCTAGTAAATAAGAAGAAAAGTAAAACTTTTTAAATGATGTTTTCGATAATATTTGAAATACATGTAATTAATAATAAAACAGGTAAAGTAAATTGTTATTCAGATTTTTAGTTAGTTGAAATAAATATAATTTGACGGCTTTTTAATAGAAAAAAAGATAATTTCAATATTTTCATAAAAAGATATTGCATTTGCTTTTCTTTTTATTATTAACTTTGTAAGACTCGTACTACCACGACAGCCGGAAACGTCTGACACCTTACTATCAACAACGTCCACAAAGAAAATTATCAAAGTGGTTCCTGCTATCGCTATAATTTTTAGCATAAAACAAATATGAGTACCATTTAAAAAGTATCTAAAAATCAAAAAAATCCTATTCTAGGGTTAAATATTTCTTGATTTATCTATTTTGATTATCAGTCGCTGAAAATGATAAAAATATATTCCAAAAATGACTGATCAGGCAGTTTTTGAATTGCTCTTTATCAGGTCGAAGTGCTTGCCAAAACCATTTTTTAGTTTAATGTTGTCAGGTTTTTTTTGACTGAAAAAAAAATATTCAAAAAAGACTTAAAAATATCATAACTAGTGAATGTCAAAATTTAAAAATATTCAAGAGAATTAAAGAAAAATATATTACATTGTCATTTATTTAATTTAATTTTTTAAATTAAAAATTATCTCCAATTTTTAATGAATTTTTTCGAGAATGCCGTGTGCTTATAATATTCTTAAATTAAATATACTTCTTAAAATAATTAACTACGAGTATTAATCTGATATTTAAATTTCTAATCTAATTTTCCATGTATTTTCAAACTGCTTTATAAGCACCCTCTTTATTAATTTAATGCAAAATTATTTCTGACATTTTTTGTTTGAATTATAAAATCACATTTGTTATAACTATGAGCTATAATTAAACACATTAAACATCCTTTATTTTTAAACAATACATAAATTGCATACTTTTAGGTACTCCCATATAAAATTTCAATTAACTTTATAAAAAATTTCTTTGTATTTTCTTGCAGTAAAGCATTTTTTTATTAACGTATATTAAACTGAACATATTATATAAATTTTTAATTTGTTATTAAATTTTACTACACCCCTTCCTCAATTTCTAATGCAGTTTTGCCATAGTTGTAATATTTCTATATATGACAAAAAAGATTGTTTTAAAACAAAGATTTTACTAACTTTAAAATCATAAAATTTAAAATATCAAGAAAAACTAATTCGCATTTTATAACTTTAATTTTATCACAATTTATTGCAATTACAATAGTTACAGTATTTAATGGAAAACTTTTCATTTATTCAATCATATACACATAATATGTACATACAAATTGAAGTTAAATGGAGACATCAAAAAACAGAGGTTAATTATTGGGACTTGTATATAGATAATTATATACAAAAATGTTTATAATAAATTTGAATGTTAATGTTAAAATCATAAAAGGAAAACTATGATAGAGAATTTATGGATAATTTTAAAATGATAACAATAGAATTGAATAGTAAATATATACATAATATATTTTATAGATGCAATCAACATTAAAATTAAGTTCTTAAAGTTAAAATTATCTACACTCATATATTTATACATAATTATAATATATGTAAAACATAATGTATAAATGGGAATTAATCACGAAATCAAGCCCGATTATTCGGTTATTGCTCTCAAAAAATATTTTTTAATTAAATTTCTATATATTATTATAAAAATGATTTAAAAAATGGAAAATAAATTTAAAATATATAAAATACCATAATTATATAATAAAAATTTATATGTATGCAATATAAAATAAAATATCCTTTTTAATAAGGACGTGTAATAAAACTAAAAAAAGAAAAAAGAAATTATAAATAGAGCACAGAAAAAAAAAGCAACCAAGTTGCTTTTCATAGTTAAAAGAAAAACAAAACAAAAAATAAAAAAAAATTAAAGGAAAAAATGGAGTCGAATAAGAGGAATAAATGAGTTTTATAACTATACTATTCATTTAGAGGGGATTATAACATTTTATTAAGTTTGAAAATAATAGACAAAAGGGTGTATTAATAGTAAATGTTATAATAAATGCATAAATACACACACACACATTTTATATATTTATATCAATGTGTTCAATTCATTCAGAAATAATAGAGTAAGAGTGTTACAGTGAGAATAATATAAAATGGTCATTGATATTATTACATACCTATATATACATAAATATTATAAATTTATTGAATAGGCTTATATAGATACAATAATGGCTAATATTTAGGGGAATGCATATAATTATATTCTATTATATATAAATTTTAATTAATAGGAAAAAAGGGGGGGGGGGGGGAAAGCTATAAAATATAGTAAAATGAAGAGGAACAGCAAAGAAAAACAGAAAGTTTATTAAAACTTTTAATTAAAAAATAAAAGTTGTTTTGTTATAAAATAATTAATTAAAATTAGTGTAAAATAATAAATTAATCTGTCTTTTTATTAATAGGAAGAAAACTATTCATATGTTTATAGCACTTCGTTTCTTATACAGAAAAAAACTCTTATATATTTGTATTATGTATGATTGTTTATAATGCACTGAATGGAAAAGTTTTATATAAAAAAAAGGCATTCTATTTAAATTTTTTTAATTATGTAAGGATTATTAAATGTTTTGTACTTATAGAACAATTTAAAAGAAAAAAATGAATGATTACGGAATCTGTTCATCTATAAAGTGTGATGGACATGTGAATGAATTATTGAACTATATAAAAATTATTTTAATTCATTCAAGATTAACATTATATTTATAATTTAATTTTAAAATTATGATTTCTTCAAAATTATTGTTGGAATAAATATTTTAAATGATAAGAGTTTTTCATTTTGGGTAAACATTATTGAAGTGTAATTGAACGAGTTGCTTATAAACGAACTAGTTGTGTATGAACGAACATGTTGCGTATAAGAGAATAAGTTGCATATAAACGAACATGTTGCGTATAGACGAATGAGATATATAACATTAAACAAAGGTATGGTGTGTGTATATAGTATAGAAAACTTGCTAACTTTTCAAATGAAAAGAATGTGCACGATGAAATTTAAAACATTTCTGTAACATTAAAGTGTAAAATGTCTGAACTGCATAATTCAGACATTTGGAGAATAATATGAAGTACATATGTATGTTACAGCTATTAAGTTGACATTTAGCATGCAATTAATTTAATTCATCGAAATTTCAGACTGTGATTTAATTTTAAATCTGTAAATTTTCTTATGCTTTTTCTATATCAGGAGTGTAAAGTCATAAACTTTTACAATTCATGTATCCTGTTCCATTTCGCATTATGAAATTTTATGAATCTAAATAATTGCGGTTGCTATTATTCATTAAATTAATAAATTTCATTAAAATATGAAAATAGTAAGTATTTTTGTTAAGAGTTATTCCTTAATAACATTTTAAAGGAAATTCGATGAAAATATAATTTGCAAAATCATCTTAAATCAAATAAAACGGAAATTTTTAATTTTTCTTAATTTATTTTTGAAGATTTTCAAAAAATTTCTTTCCTTATTTTTGTCGGTTGTTATTTTAATTATGTAGTTTCGTATATTGGCCACATTTTTATGGTCAGATTTACGTTTCAAAATTTTCCTTCTATAAAAAAAGATTTTTTGTTCCTTTTTTTTTTTTGCAAAAAATTTTTTGTAACAATACAAATTGGTTTCATAAAAATGAAAAAAAAATTAAATAATTTCCCGAAAATATAATAGTGTATAGGGTTGCCATGACGTTATTTGACAAAATAGCAGTTCCCGCACATAATTTGGCTAAAAAATATTATGCACGAAAGTCACTCAATATTTTAATTGTTGCCCTGTAGTCATTTTGACTAATATTTTAAAAATACCACCGAAATATAAAGCAATAACTTCGAGGATGCAGACTTTGAGACCATAATCATATACGTTCACTTAGCAATTGAAGGGTTTACTCAACAATATTAGATATTTGAAAATATCCTTTGTTACATAAAGGTAATCTTACAAATATCAAAAATAAATTTGCTGTTTAGAAAATTTTACTATTGCAAACACAATTAAAAATAAGGCAATTACGAATTATATTTGAGAGCATTAAGGAAATTTAGTTGGAATTAGCAGATTTTCATGTCATTCAAGTTAAGGAAATCTTGCTGTGCTATAATTAATTAAAAATTTTTTTACCCACTTTATCGAACTATATTTTAGTAATTAAAAGCATGACCTAGTATAAAAATCTGAAAATTCTAAAATTTACGATGCATCAAAATTTATCTAAATTTTAAAAATTTTATTTTAAGAAATTTATCTAAACATTTTATTAAAATTAATTTGGTAACCTTAATACCAATTTAGGCTAACTTAGCAAATTGGCAAAAAAAGAAAAAAAACGCTATACACCATATCTCCATTTCTTTTTCTCTCACTTTAGTTAGCAAAACAAAAACTAAAAAACAGTAAAATAAAATTCGGAATTTACAATGAAATAGGAAAAATTCTAACAGAGTACATGGATGCTGTATAAATAAAATTGGCGAAAAGCAATATAAGAAACAGAAAAAAAAGAAAAACAAAAACTGGAAAAAAAAAAACAGAAAAAAAATTCTATGAACCGGAAATGTAAAATCTGTTCCCATTATGTCGAAAATATTTTACACTTAACTGAGTTTTTCATATCGAAAATAAAAAAAAAAACAAAATAAAAAAAAAAACAAAACACAAAAAAATTGAAGGGAAAATCTTTGCTTTTTTTTTTTAAGAATTTTTCTTCAATTTTTTTTTTTTTCGTTTTTTTTTTATTTTCCCTTTTTTTTTTCTTCCTGATTTAGGAAATTTTAAGTACATAATGTATAATAGATGGTTGGGATTGAGATTGAAATTTTAGATTTTTTTTTTTCGTTCATTCGTTTTGTGATTGAATTGAATTTCCGGTTGATGTTTCTTCCTTATACATATGATTATTGTGTATTTTATTTGGATTATTCATAGGGGACTAAATTTAGTTATAGCCTATTTTAAATAATTATTAAATTAGATTGGAAATGAATAAAATTTAAAAAACCAAAAAATAAAAGTCGAATTGGAGTAAAAGAAATTTTATATTTTTGCAAATTAGGGTCTTTCGATTATATTGGGATTGTAAATTGGTATAAAATCTTATTACTATAAAATATTTAATACATTACGTACATATACACATACATATACATATATACTTACATTATATATTTTATTATGTGAAAATTTTATAGTATATTTTAAGGGGATATAAAAATATTGATAAATAATTGAGATTTATGTGAACTACATAATATAGTTTAGTGCGGTAATGGTTTTATACAAAATTATCTTTAATTTTTGATTGAAAAGTTATTATCCTTATTATTAAAACATTTATAAAATTGAGTAGAAACTGCATTATTTAAGTTTGACAATTTATTAAAAATAGAAAGTTTTTCGATTATAATAATAGAAGTCATTTGATTTAATTAATAAACCAGAAAACGTTTTTTTTTTCCGATTCCGAGACTTCACTTAAAATTAAAAAAATTATTCACATGGCATTTTTAAAAAAAATATTTATAGACCCATTGAGCATAAATGTTATGATTTTGTGCAAATTAACTATTGAGATTGTTTATTACAATTATTGTTCATCTTCTTTAATGTTAAATTAATAAATTTTAAAATTAAAACATAAACCAAAATTTGGTCTCATAAAAATCAAATTTCATATATGGAAAGTAAAAATATATTACAGAGTTTTTATTAATGTAAAAGTTACATAAATTATTACAAAAGAATAGGCAGTACTTATAATTGCAAATCAAATCAGAAGCAAAACAGTGTAAGTTGACAAAATCAAAGTATTTATCAGTATTATACAAAGTACTTCAATATTCGAACGATGTGTATTTCAATTTGAAATTCGTAATAAAATTTTGTTCACATCGACCTTTTGTAAAAACTTGCTTTGATTTCGATAAAATTACTAGAAATTTCAGGATTTTTGAAAAAAATTGAGAAACTGAAATAAAAATATTAGACGAAATTCTTTAATTTGTGTCCGAATCCTTCATATGTAAGAATGTGATTTAAATAGCAATAAATTCTTTCAAGAATAAAATTCAAAATATGCAAAAAATATGCCAATCTTATTCGGCCATTTAACGTAATAGATGATCCATAACCTTAAATTGTAATCACCTGATTTTATTTTGTCCGATTACATTTGTAATATATAATTCCATACACATAATAGTTTTCCCTATTCCAGTTAAAAATAGGCAGTAGACAAATACTCATAGTTTTCTATTGTAATATTTCGAAAAAATTTGTTTTAGATAGCGCTTATTATTAGGTGTATTATACATATGTATATATGTATATACTTGTATAACACATCTAGAACTACAAAAATATTTTCAAAATATATAAAAATATATTTAAATTTTAAAATTTGTAATATTCTTGAAAAGATCAACTGAAAGATCATTTATTTATGAAGAGAAATAAGAAATCAACCGAACAAATCCAAACCAAAACAAAACATAATAAAATGATTTATGACAGGGATTAATTTTTTATCCTGATAAATTCATAAAAAAAAAACAACTTTAAAAGAAAAGAAAGAAAAAATTATAACCAATTTCATAACTGAGAAGAACGGTTTATTTAGAATTTTTTTTTTATATTTTCCCTATTATTCATAAAATTTTTCATTTTCACGAAGAGGATGATGATTGTTTGAGCCAGGAAACAAAACCAAATTATTATGAAGTTTTTGTTTTCCTTTTTGCTTTATGTTATTTTTAATGGTGGATTCGGTTGCATTAAAAGATAGAAAAAAAAAAAATGGTTGTTTTTCTTTTTATTTTTATTTCTGTTGGATAAGTACTCGTTGGAAGAATATAAATTTTTCACTTGTATTATTATTGAAATGAATGCCAATTAGTAATATTAAAAATGCACAGGAGCCAATTTTTAAAAAAAAAAGGAAAATATTATTGTGCCGTTGTATGTATTTCTGAAGGTTTCTTTTTATTTATTTGGGTTTTTATACATTTAACATTTAGATGGAACTAAATTAGAAATGCATTTCTGATATTAAAATTAATTACAGTTAAGTTTTGTAAGGTTTAGTTGTGTTTACACAAGGATCACCGCTACACACTTTTGTAGAATTATTTAGTAAGTTATGGTATTTTGCTACTTTATGGTGCTTTAAAAACTACATAATTTTTACAATTTAATTTAAATGGGTCTAATAAAATAACGATTTTGTAAAATCAAATGATTACTAAAATTAATTAATTATTAATTAAAAAAATTCGGTTCGATTTATATTAATCAAATTTAAAATGTAAAAGCTTTAAAAATTTACTCTGCGAGGTACAATTTGCAAAAGTATTTCTCATAACGCTATATATAAACGGAGATTTACAATTAATGTGAAACGAAATATTGTGTTTAATTTGAGGTTGTTTACTTATAATATTGAAGAATCAAGAAATTAGTACCTTTGCAATACATCTAGTGAATATAATAAACAATTTGCAATTATCATTGATTTTCTCAAATTTCATAAATTTTCTTGAAAATTATTTTTTTGCAATTTGGATTTTTCCTATAGCTTAAATAATAAAATACGACTGTCATTTATAATAAAAATTTTAAAACATATACAAAATTTTGAATAAATAATGGTTTTCATCTTGTCAAAATATTTTAATTGTAAGGTCACCGATTACTGGATAATTTTTGGTACATTAAAGCGCGTTTCGAAATTATTCAATTACTTAAAAGATATTATTACTTTTACTATTAAGATGATATTACTTCGAAGAGCTTTATAATTTTTTTATGTACAGAAAAAGATGCCAAATCGAGCAGTGATTTTAATATTTGTATCAAAAATAATTTAAACATAAACACTTAAACCGAGTTCAATGCTTTACTAAATTTATACAAGAATAATAAAAAATTTTAGTTTTTTACGAAAGATACATACTACTTTGGCGACAAACCGAATTAACTTTAAGACGTGTTAACCTTAATGTAAAATTTTAACTAGAGTATTAGTAAAAATAAAGACTTTTATAATTATTGTTCCTGAAAATATTTCAGATTTCACGATTTTGGCCTTGTACAGATGTCATTTTTACGCCGACGTAAAAATTTTTAAATTTCACTCTTTTAACTAACACTCTTTAACTTAAACTTTAAGAAATTTTCAATATGCAATTTTTATATATTTTTTTTCCATTTCTTTCCCATGTGAATTAGCAACTATATACAAACAAAAAAATTATATAAAATATGTTTAAAATATTAAAATATTTACTTAAATTTTTCTTTTCTTCTTATTGTAAAACAAAATTGAAAATTGAAAAAATGAGGGAAAAAAATATTTAAATTGTACCTATATGTATCTAAGAGAAATTCTTGAACAAACCACAAGTAAGGAGAATGTTGAAATTTTTAAACATGAAAAAAATCTAGCAAAACAAAAAGGAGTAAAAAATGTACCAAAAACCAAAAAAAAAAAATAAAAATTATTAAAAAAGTATATATAGAAAATCTTAGAAAATATAAAGAGGTACATAATATAGTAGAAGAAGAAAAAGAATAAAAAAAATTGTTATAACAGAGTCCTGTTGAGAAGAATGTCATTTGCAATAATATCCTTTGGCATAATGGGTTGGCAAACTTTACTTTTTTCTCTCATTTTGTTTTTCTTTCAATCTATGCTCTATATTCTTAATATTCAAGTGTTTAAGGCACATTATATATATATATATATATATATATTGTATTTGTGTGTAAACATTTCAGGACCAGTATGAGATAGTAATATGAAACATTATTGGATAAACAGATGTGTTTATATAATGTAAAGTATATATACCTCTACATCTATAAAATTTAAACATATTTGGACAATTACACAAATCCAATATGGGTAAGTCCCTTTTGCATCTACGAGTATACATATTGTGTAGGTGTAAAATTAAATATATGCAAAAAAATTTAAGATTCCTATACCATCTCTTAATGTAAAATTGCAATTCCTTAATTTTATGATTTTTTTTCCAAGGCTTAGTAAATTTTGTGTTTTTTTTTTAATTTATCAAACGAAATCATTTGAATTTTGTATAAACTACAAGGTTATTCAGGAAAAAGTTACCAATATTTTTAAAATGTCTTGAAATTTTAAAGATTTTTTTGAATCAGAATCGAAATACTTTACTTTTTGTTGGACAATATAACAGAAACTTGTAGGAGTAAGAGTATAAATCCGAATACTTTACTTTTCAACTCAATCTCTTAATGTTTACTACTATATCGGAACGAAAGCAGACTGAATTAAATGAACAAGGTTAACAATAATTAATTAAAGAAATGTCAACAATATCATTTAATTAACCATCACAAATAGAAGCAGTTTCCTGAAATATAATGTAATATTTTAGAACTATATCAGAAATTATGTTTTACTTAGAATTTTTTCATAACATTTATTCTACATTTTCAAAATATTATGTTTTGTGTTCGACACTATATATTATAAGTATTTCAATTTTATTAGCCCTTAAACGATTTCAGGACTGATAGCCTGAGCTCTTTGAGAGAATTCGATTACCGTTTCATATCTGAATAAAATGTCATTTGAGACAACTAGCAAAGCAGTGTTTGCTTATTTAATATTTCTTCTTTAAGATTGAATATTAAACGCTAGGTATATGGAATGATATGGGGTACAAATCTAGATATTGTACCAAGTTAATTAGAATATAATTCAGTTTAAATAATTTTTTAATTTAAATATTTATCGACTTGTAAGGTAAATGGAAAATGTGCTCTCTTTTATTTCCTTAATTTTTTAAAAAGAAAATTTCTTTCTATATAACGTTAAAGAATATTTTCAAATTACGTGTATATATGTATTAAATATAAATTTTATATGTAAATAAGTAAGTATAATATAGTGTTGGAGTAAAATATAGCAACATAAGGTACAACTAAGGAAAATTTTAAAAAATAATCATTATATGTCCTTGTTTTCCATTCAAATATGTTATACATAGAACATCATGTCTTTTGGCTTAAAAAACAAAATATATGAGAGTCCCTTAAGAAATATTTTTATAAAATTTCATTACAATTGTTTTTTATTTGTTTTTGTTTTTTTGCAATATTTTTTTCCTTGAAATTTCATAGTTTCAGTTTCTTGTTCATAACATATCATTTCTTTTTCTCTCATTAGAATTCAAGAAATTTATATATGCAGAGAGATTTATTGAGAAATGTAAATTGTTTATACATTGATTTTTTAATAGTTTAAATGGTTATTAATTTTTCAATGTTGCCACACCTCATTCTTATTACAATATTTTCGAATTAGATGTTAAGAAATTTATTAACAATTTAATTAACATTTTTAAACTGCAAATTTTCTACAACTTCATTTGAAAATAGATGTATCAGTAAATTTGAGAAGAATTGATTTAAAATTGTAATTTTAATATTGTAATATTATGTTCTATTTAGCAATTAATAAATTTAAATTAAAATGTTATTCTGTTTAATAATAAAATGGTCAAATTAATTTTGAATAGAGTTCCTGTTAGTACAGTTTATCTATAGACGTTGTTAGAAAATTTTGAGAAAATTTTTGTTAGAGTATGTTTGAAGTAGTTGTAGAATACTTTATTTATACATATATGTATGTAATATATGTGTGTTACTAAGAGTAAGTAATATAAAATGTAATATTACTACTCTCACTTATATGAAAGGAGAATGCAAAAGGCGTGTAGCAGTAATACAATTTAAACATATTATATAGAATTAAGAAGATATATACTATCTATGTATACATGTACATAATCGTATATTTATCCAAAATTTTCCCAAAAATTTAAATTTTAAGATACTTTAGTAAATAATACTAAAAAAAATACTAAAAAAATGCTAAGTTTTGAAAAAAAATTGTAAAAAAGGTATTGCATTATTCTATTGAAAATTGCAATTTGTATACATAGGAGTATATAGGAATATAATAAGAATATATAAGAATTTGCAAAAAGATATAATAAAGTTGCTTTTGTGTATAATATTATGATTGCATATCATATAGAATTATAATACAACTATTTCAATTTACATATTTTACAACGTATATACCTGGTTTTAAACTGGTTTTCTAGTATCACTAAAGTAATATTGAATTTGTTAATAATTATAAGTGTTTTGAAAATTTTTGTATGTAGGCGGCAGTAAGAGATTACCACATTAGCATTGCGGTACAGTGCTCTAATACATTACTGCACACGAAAATAATATTATTGTGTTAAATCAAAAATATAATGTATAATATAGGAAATGACTTTTATGACTCAAATATGCAGATTACGAATAGATTAACAAATTTCAATGCGTTTTTCAATGAAATTCAAGAAATTACGATGAAATTATTATAATTGGAAGTAGAGGAACATTTTATTAACCAATATTCCGGCATAATTTGCAGTGCTTTAATTATATTTTATATTTAAATTCTTAATAAAATCGTAATCTATAAAATAAATTTAATTTACTTAAACTTTCATGAATACTTCATAAAATTTGACTATAAATTTTTAATATAATTAATTTATACAGATTTATATTGCTAGTTACTGAAATTCAGCAGCATTTCTAGATCAATTTAAAATTATTGAATTTTCTAAATTTTTATACTTTTTGCAATTAAAATATATTTGTTTTTTTTTTGTTTCAAACTAGGAAAAACTTTATTTTGAAATTTTGCTCTACATTGTTTCCGTTTTATTTTTTTTTAAATTAAAAATATTTTTAAAACCGCAAGGAAATTCATATACATATAGAAATACATAAAAATAATTATTTGCAATTGATATATTTTAGTACTATAAAAATCTCATCATAATTGTTTTCATATAAAAATTTTTTTTTCTACTTTATATTCCTTATATTCCTGTTTCCTTAACCAAATATTAGGATAATATGGTCATATCCATTATTTTTAATTTACCCACAGAATTCTTTGGAAATAAAAATTGATAAAAAAAAATTTTGTTCAAAAGAATCTTATATTGTTCTTAAAATAATTTACTTTGAAATTTTTCAAATATATGTATTGTATTTTCTTAAAATGAAGTTTAGTTTTTTATATAATAGGAAAATTTTTTAAAAATATTTCAAAAGGATGTTGTGTGTCACAGTAAAAAGAATTCAATATTAGATTTTCTTTTATATAATTTTAAAAATTTGAGTTCATTATTAAGTTTGTCATAAGCTTTGATTATTAATTCGAAATTTATGAGTATTGATTTGAATTGCTAGTTCGAATTTACAACTACATTTTCATTAAGTATAATAAATTTGATATTTAAAATATTTTTGTAAACACTAAGAATTAAAGCAATTTTTATAAAACAATCGAATTTACTTATTTTTCTCTAATCCACGTGGTAAAGTTAATATACAGATAACAAAATAGACAAGTTGTGTTATTTGTTTTTTGATTAAATTACGTTTACGTTGTTTACCTTGTTTACCCATAGTAATTCTTCATTAATTTATGTATTTATCTAGAAATTGCAGTAAAATAAATTCCTATTCTATAAACACGTGTATAATTTCATATTCAGAAATCTTTTTTTGTTTTTTAATATTCAAATTAAAAATTTGTAATTGTTCATAGGAAAATATGTATTCAAAAACAAATTTTTAACAAGATAAGAACTTTAAATCTCTTGAAAATCAAAATAATATTTATTTCTTTTTATTCTTTGTGGTGAAAAACTAGATTTTTTTTTAGAATTTCTTTTGTAAAATTTTTATAGTCAACTTTCCATGAAAATTATAATAAAATTTCAAAATTTTATTATTTCAATTTTTAAAAAAAAAAATCTAATTTAATATTAAATTTTCAAAGAGAAAAGTAATAAGAAAGTATAACATAACATTGATCGGCCATTATAATACACTATATATATATGTACATAATATAGATTAAGAGAGGAAGAGACGAGAAAGAGAAACATCCGGAATAGCAAAACAAGTACAATACAAAAATCATTATTCATTTTAAAGAAGAGAAAACAGAAATTCAGTAAAAGTTTTTATTTTGAATTTCTTAAGGTTTCTTCTTTTTTTTTGGTCGTACCTACTTGATATTAGTACACACACATATTTGTGCATATAATATTAAAAGAAAATGGAAGAATCGAAAAAAAAAATCATTGAGAATTTCAAGTTTTTTTTAAAGAAAACCTAATTTTTTTATTATTCAAAATAGAAAGAAAATGAAAAATATATAAGAAAAAGAAAAAAAAAAAGAGAAATTTTTCACCACTTCCATGGGGAAATATAATGATAAAAAAGATACAGGAAAAAAAGGGTATTTTTTTTCTGTTCTTGAAACAATGTTGTTTTTCATTTTGCTCTTTTTATGTGTCTATTTTTTTTTCTCTTCTTAAACTCATTTATGCAAAAAGAATTGAGATGAAATTATTGTTAATATTTTTTTTCTGTTTTTTTTTTAAATTTTTCTCTTTAGTGTTGCTTCTATTTTTCTTATTATATAATTTTTTTTTTTGCACTGAATAAATACGAGCATTAAAAGTTTTTCGAAAAAATGGTTAAAATAAAAATTTGGGTCAGTAGAATTTAGGTTGAGATGATGATGATGATAAGCTCTGGAAATCTTATATGCATATCAAAATAAATTATAAACTAGCTTGGAAATTTGTGTATTTATTTATTTATCAATTTTTTTTTTCTTGGTTTCTTTTTTCTCCTTAGTTTCCTAGCCTCATGATATTTATCTTGAATTTAATATTTTATCTTATAAATATATTATGTATGTATTGTGTATATCTCCTTGTCTAGGATGTATATTAATTTTTATATAATATATTATATATGTAAAATATAATAGGATAAATTTAAATAGTAAAAGAAAAGAAGATTATTTTCTTTCTCAAATCTATATAGAAATATACTTGAAAATTAATAAAAAACCTCAAATTATAATGGCTTTTGTCTTCTAAATAAATAAAAAAAAAGTTATGAATACTTGAAATTTGTTGTGATTTGTTTTTTCTTAGTATTTTATAATGCAATATTTTTTTTAAATTTTAATAATTTAATATTTTTAATATAGTAAAGAAGGAAATGAATTAAAAATAATTTTTTTTAACCAGTTATTTCAGGAAATAAAAGTATTGTGATGGTTATTATTTTTTTAGTCGTTAAAATTTAAAAAGTGCGTAGGGACGATTATACTTAGTAATTAAAGATTTTTGATATAACACGAAAAATTTGTATACAAATTATCAGCGAATTTAAAAGAATTTTGTGGATTTTTGGTGCAGTTACATATCAGACTAAATCTACCACTTAATCTAAGGTAAAATCTAATAATTAGAATCTACATAACAAATTCATTTTATATCTTAATGATGTTCTTAATATTTGCAATCTTTACAAACAATAACAACATGAAATTCAAAAGAACGAAAATTTTTTAAAAAATTTAGTATTGCTGAAAATTCTTTTGAAAATTATTACAGAAAATCTGATGGAAAATCCATTAGTTAAATTCTTTTCACATCAAATTTCGACTACGTAAGAGATTTCTAATACATTTAGATTTATTTCTGATATATTGTCACAAACATCTAAATTTCTTGATTAAAATCGTAGTCATAAAAGTATAATTCACTTAATTTTTAGAAATTCAATACACATTCTATTTTTTCTAAATTATCATACCGTGATTAATTTAAGATTATTTACTCTATTTTATCTAAATGTCGGATTTATGAATGACTCACACTATTGCAAGTGAATTTAAAATTTCTCATTTGTACTAAAAAAATTTGTTATTTATCAAAAAAATTTATTATTTTCGAGAATAATAATTTGAATTTTGGAGAAATCCGAATTGCATTAATGTTGGTAGTATCAAAATTATATCTCATTTAAATTAAAGAATTTCATTTTGAAATTTAAATGTTAATTAAACTACAATTTTCAAAAAATTTAAAAGTCAAAAATTCTATATAATTTCCTTTCCTTTTAATAATTAAATTAAATCAAAACATTTTATATACTTTTATTTTATATTTATTTGAAGGGAAGGAAAATAAAATTTTTATATTACTAACAAGAATCAAATCTCTGTTAAATATTGAAGGTAGAAGGTAGGAAATAGCAAAAATAACAAAAAAAAAAATTAAATACTACTGAAATGTTTTTCCTTTTTTTTTTTGAAAATAAAACCTTAACTTACATTCCTATATTTATTTATAATTAATTAGCACCTAGATTTTATTTTTATTTATTCTTAAATAGAAAAAAAAATGTTGTATATATACACTCTGCTTATTTCTTATAATTAGATGAGAGCAAACACATTTCGAATTCCCCTTCCCATACTCAGCTTATACATAATATGAATGAATCATTTATCTTTCTTATTTTGTTTTTTTTTTTTTATTTTTGGACTCTTAATTTTCAAGTTATATTTGACTTTCATTTTCTTGCCATTCATTTTTGATTTCACCTGATTTAATGAGTATAGAGGCATTATGAGCATAGTTTTGTAATAAATTAATGTATTTGCTATAAGCATACATATTTATATGCTGTATATATATTTATGTAAATATTAATATACAGGATAAATATACATGATGGAGAGCCTATATGTAATACACTTGTAATATTTGTTGAGTAGAATGGACCAGAATTTTTATATTAAGGATACTTTCTAAAGTATACACATTTTTGTTTACGTAGAAAAAATGATTTTTGTGCACGTTTGTGTAAAGGTATACTTTTGATTAAGTGATAGTTTTAATGATTATAGTTTATATTGAAAAAAGTTGGTAGAAGTGAAGGTATATTTTTCGATTTCAATACCTTTATATATTATAATAGATATAAATTATTTTTTACTCATTTCAATATAATGTATAAAAGTATACGTTTTATACGGAAATTTTAATGAATTAATGATATTCAAATTATCATTCGCTTATTAAATGGAATTTTTTTTCTGATATTAAAACGTTGAACTAACAGAAAAAGCTGTGAATATTTCAATATTAAATCTATAAAAATAACATAATTTATGCTAAAGTGAGTTAATGACAATCTTAATGCTCTTGTATTTAAAAGTATTCAAAAAGGCTGTATAAAGAACTTAACATTGTTTTTCCCATTAAAAAATAAATGTAAATATTTTAAAGTCTTAGCCTAATGTTATGCAAAATAACTTATAATATAAGAGAACAAAGATTATCATGAAACTGTAAATAGGTATAAATTTACTTTCTTTAAAAATTCTCCCCTTCTTCTGCGTTAGCAAGTTAAACTATCTATAAAAGTATACGATTTAAGTGTAATATAAAATTGTATAATATACGTGTATAATAAGATATACAAGGATAATACTATTTAACAGAATGAGATAAAAGGAAAAAAAAGAAAAGAAATAATAGTAAAATATAAATGATAACGAATGATTCTTTTTAAAAAAAAAGGCCACCAAATTTTTTGATGAAGCGTATAAATACTGTGAACGTTACAAAATAATAACTATATAATATATATACACAAATACACGTGCTCTCATGTAAATAAATAGTAAGGAGAGAATAAAAAAATTATCAAAAAAAAAAACAAAGTAGAAGAAAAGTAGAAAAAGAAATAGAGGGATGAAACATTAATAATAAAGCAAAGTGATGAAAAACTGAAAAAAAAAAATAGTATAATAGTAAAGAAAAATAAGGAAAACAAAAAAAAAATGAAGAAGGACATGAAAGAATAGCAGGGTGCCAAAATAATATAAGAAAACAAAAGAGAAAAACAAACGACAAAATATAAATAAAAAAAATGAAATTGTTTTATCGTATATTTAAATATAAAAATACAAAACTCAAATAAAAAGCAACAAAATAAAAACGAAAAAAAAACAGAGAAATAAAATAAACAACAAATAAAGAAACGAGAGAGAGAGAAAGAGAGCCAGATGATTATGTTAACGATCATCAAATTGATTGCGCTAGAATAGATTTTCTTTAATGATTATTTAAGGATATTTACAATTTTTTTTTTGTTTTATTTCTTGTTCTTTTCTCCTATCCGTTTTTCTTGAAATCCTTGTTGTTCTTATTGTCTTCATACTACTTCTTGTTGTTTTTATTATTATATATTGTTGTTAATATTGTTGTTATTACCTTATTATTTTTATATAATGTTTACAGAAATATAAGTAGCAAAATAAAGGAATAATAAGAACAATAAAAAAGAAATACTTTTGTTTTTGTATATTTTTTTTCTCAGATTACATTACGTAATCAGGTTGAGGTAGAAACACTATGTGTATATAATTATACTATATCCTTATGGCATGTTACAATAAAACATCTCGTATATACTTATACATAGCAATGCTATATTATATATAAAGACAATGACGATGACAGCAACGAATCACGCTTCTACATTATCATTATTATTATAATTTTAATCATTATTATTATCATTATACAAATATAAGATATTATAAAATACAATAATCATTGCAATCATTTAGATATTTTATCCCTCTAACGAAAAAAAAAAATTATTTTTAAGTAAACATAATTATTTACATCTACATATGTATATACTTCATGGTATATGCTTTGAATATAATGATGTATATAATAAGGTATATACATTTATTATTCTACTGAGCCATGGCTGGGTATGAATAAAACAGTGATTCTTAGAGTAGAACTGTTTTACTGATTTATTATTAAAGAATTTTCCGTTTGAAATTTGGTAATTATTTGAAAATAAATGTCTAGCATTAGACAAAAGTAATTAAATGATTTGGAAAATAATGAAATGGAAAAGTTTTGATTTAAACTTTAAATTTCAATTAAAATTAAAATGGTAATAGAACATTTGTAAAGTTTTTAATATAGGTTATTGAATAATACCATATTTTCACGATAAAAGTAAATTGACATAGACGTTAAATTTTTTATTTTGCTTAAAATTATTATTGGCTGTCATTCATAACGCAGAAGAAAAGTGTTGCAAAAACAATGTTTTCCTTTTCATTTTACAAGCAAAATTGAATATAAAAGTTAGATGAAATTTGTCATATTATAAATTATGTACGATAACACTAATACGAATTTTCTAGCATAATTATTTTTATGCTAATTATATTTAAAAATTAAAGAGAATTAAAGAGAGTATTGTAGTTCATTAGTTGAAAATTAATCTCTGAATAAAATACGTTATTGGAGTTAAAAATAGGAAAAATGTAAATTAAATTCAAAATTTCTCTCTGAACCTAAGTTGAAGGTTTAATATTGTTTATTATTACATTTTGAGAAACACTTGCTGACAGGTAGAATATGAGTCCTTATTATTATTGTTATATAAATGAAATAAAGAGAAATAAGGAAAATCAAAATTATTTTGAAATGTGTGTGTGTGTAGATGATTTACCAATGATTTACGTATCAAATTATAGATTCTCATTAAAAAAGATAAATACAGGACATGGTTTTTTCACAACATAATCACATCTAACACAAATGTAATTTTGTGTGCACAAATATTTTAAAAACGTGTATATATCGTATTACATTATACATAAGTATATATATATATAAATGGGTACATATAATTATATAGAATTATGAATATATACACAAGTTTAAATAAACTGAAAAAGCACATTTTTTTTCAAATATTATAGGAAATTTTTTACAAGAGAATATTTGGAAAAGAAAGGAAATTGCATGACATTAAGGTAAAAATTAATCATTTCGGTGTCATTAAAATTTTTAAAGAGACAAAATGCTTCAGTTTTTAAAAAATTTAAGGTAATCGACGTAATTTTGTATTTTTAACAAAAACCATTTTAAAAAATTTTGCATATTTTTTGGGGCAAGTAATAGAAAAGAGAAAATAATAAGGGAATAAGAAAAATTTTTGTTCTATTATTATTCGTTCATTATATGAGAGAAAATAAAATACAAAAATAATGAGAGGAGAGAGGTAACAACTAAGTCATGTATTTAAGATGCTGAGATGAGCAGATCAGGGAAATTTTATAGTTAACCTAACACCTATATTTAAAATTTCACCTCTTCATCTCAAAAGTTTGAGCACATTTTGTAAACAAATCAAAAAATATTTTATGTATGTACCGACAAAATGGGGTTTTAAGAGTTTTTTTTTTCAAATTTTTCTTGTATATTTTTTTTCTCTAGAAAATTTTAATTTTTCTTTTTTTAATGATATTTTGTTTATCATAATAATGGTACCTTACTAGAACATCTACATGTATAACAGCCTCCTTGTACACTATTACACATATTGTTGTATAAGTATTTTGTAGTCATCATAAAGGTTAAAGAGAAAAATTTATGTTTAAATAAAAAGAGAAATGAAACAAAAGAAGTCTTCATTTTTAATGGTTCAGTGAATTTGTAATGATATTTTATGTAACAGTAAATTTCTATTTTTATTTAATGTTATATAATATACCTAGGTTTGGAAATTATACGACAGATGTACAATTAAGTATTGTTTCTCATTTTCATTTTCCTGTTTTTTTTTTTTTTTTGGCTTTTTGGATAAAGAAGAGATGAGATGTTGTAGATTTTTTTTAAATTTCATTTTTATTAGTCACATAATTTTGTTTTGTTATTTAATTTTTGTTTCGTAATGGTATGTTAGTCGATTTTCTTTTTTCTTTTTGTAAATTTTATTACATAAAAATATTGGATGAATGAATTTTGAATGAATTTTTTGGTTTTAATTTTCTCTTTTTGGTTCATAATTGATTGGATTGTGATTTTTAATGCTAGTCAGCATTTTTTTAAGGGGGGCAGTTTTTGGGGGGAGTTAAAATTTTTTAAAAATGATTATTGTATGTATATTTTGTCATTAAGCACAATATATATATAAAATTAGTTTTATGTCTTAAATATTTACAGTTAAAGAATTAAACTTTATAAATTGTGCAAGATTATTTTGCTAAAATTATTCTACCACGTGTTTTAAATCAATGAGTAAAATCATAAGAATATCATGTATATTTGAATTCTGAATGCAGTTCGAAATACTAGTTTTGAAATACTTACTAGAATTCAAGCAAATTTAAATTCTATTCAGTATTAGTTATTCATTATTATAATAATTAATTTTTTAAGGTTGAACCGCTCCAGTGCCAGTTTTATTCGATTCAGAACTTTATATTAAAGCTGATTCCATTTCAAAACTAATTTTATTCTTTGATTTCTGATGAGTTGATCCGTTTATTATTCGGAAAATAAATAAAATTTATACGAAAATAAAAATACAAGATTTACTTTATGATCGATTCAAATTTTTTACAATTTTTCGCGTGGCTTAAGTAAGACCTTCCAACAAAACTTTTTCTAAGTAAATTTAAAGAAGAATTAAGTAGAACAACTTGTATTTAGTAAATTTAAATTTCATGCTACTTGCTGTTTCCGTAAAGAATTTAATTTTCGAAATCATGAATACAAAATCAAAGTTTAAAAAAAAAAGTAAAAAGAAGAACAACAAAAATTTTTAAAATTTAATTGAAGAAGAGAAAAGAAAAATGTCCTTTGAAGTAATTTTCTTTTATTTTACTTATTATATACCTTTAATTTTTCTAATTCAAAATTAAAATGTCTCTGTATGTGTGTTTTTTTTTTCATCCTATTAATTTTTACTCTTGTTTATTATTTTTTCTATATTTTGTCTTTTTTTTTTTGAGGATTTTGATTTAGAAATCCATTTGAAATTTAATGATTTGTAATAATTCTAATTATGTTTTTTATTTTTTATTTTTATTCTTGTTTTCTTTGTTTATTCCTATTTTAGTCTTCTGCCAATAAGAGAAGACAACAAAAAAAAATATCAGTTTACTTAAAGATTTAGGTAAATTGTTTTTTTTTTGTTTTGTTTTTGAGAAAGTGTACACCTACATTAATAATAAATTGTGTATATAGAATGTAGAATATCCTGTATAGGACATTATATAAATAACTGTAAATAATAATAACCAAAGTAAATTGCTTACTCATCAGGTGATAAAGAAATGTAATTAAGGATTTTTTTTCTTGGTTTGATTTCTGTTTTTCATTTATTCCTTAAAATTTACTGTTTTCTATTATTATTTTGTAACTTTTTTTTTATATTATAGGGAATTTTTGCAAATATTTTCCGCCCTAGCTTTATTTCTTATATTTTTTATCAATTTGTTTTAATGTTAGTGTTTTCTTAATAAAAATGTAACGAAGGTGAAATTTGATTCGATTTTTTTATATTATTTATATAAAACACACATAAATTATATATATAATTATTTATTTAGAATTAACTAGAGTAGCCGACAAGTTTTGTTTTTCGAATTTAGTGTTTTGATTTTGAATTCTGTATAATGTTTTTAATATTTACCATTAATTATCTCTGAAAGTTATTTTTAGAATAAAATTAATGATTCTCAAATTCTTGATTTTTCACGATTAAATTGAAAATTTTCTAATTATATTAAATAAAAAATAACTGTATTATGTTACAAAAATTTTTATGCTATGAATTTTAAGAAATTTTACGTATATTTTATCGAATAACAATTTAGTTGTAAAGTCATTAAATTTAAGGAACAGGTATTATTAAATGAAATCTAATTAGAAATTATAATAAATTTATGCACGATTGCCTTTATGAAAATAAGTATGTGGTTGTTTATTAAGTAAAAATTTTGTGTAGGCTAATGTGATCAGGCTTACGATGTATTCGGGTGAATAGGTAAAAATATAAAACTTTCACATTCTGTATAATTTATGCATAATTCTAAAATGAAGAGATTAATAAGTAACGTGAATGCATAGACGACTCCAAATACACTAAGGATAATTGTAGAGCAATCGGTTAAATGGAACTCGATGCTATATATCACATTCGTCGACTTTGAAACGGCCTATAACGCATTATAAAAAAATTAATTAATTTTGGATTGAATGCCAAAAAAAAAATTTCACAATGTTAGTTGTTACAAATTTTGTGGAAATTTGTAAAGTTCAAAATTGTAGTTCTGTTGTTAACAATTTATTACCTATAAAAATAATTTAATTTTAAATTATCAGAAATTTTAAATTGAATTATTTGGGATCCAGACCTATAATTAAGCAAATAATAAAATAAATTTCTTAATAGGGAATAAAGGTTTTTAAAAACCAATTAAAGCACGCATTGAAAATTTTGATTTGTAGACAGAATACCATACTATAATATAACTTTAAATGCAGCTGCCTTTATTAATATTAAAATCTGAATAAAATTTTTTAACTTTTACGCAAATTTATATTTGACTGCTTTTCAAAATGGAATTTTTAGTTATAGAAAGCGTTTTTGTGCTCTTATAGTTTAAATATTGATTATGAGTTTTTCCTTTCAATAAAATAAGCTATATAATGAATATTTTCCCGAGGGAACTATTTAATTTTATTAAATGTAATAGCTAAGATTTTAGTAGACGTAAATTGAAATTATGTAAAACACTCAATTAGAAAAAAAAAATTGTGTTTGATACATGTGTTTGTCTACCTGTTGTATTGCTAAATTTTATAGAAGTAAATGGAATCTAAACAACAAAATATTTAATAATTAATTGTTACAATATTGAATTTTCATTTCTAAAATAATCACTTGACAATGTCCTTAAAATTCATATTAAAATTTTCTTGATTTCAGTTTAAATTTTCTAATCAACTACTTTCATTCAAAAAAAAAAATTTAAATTTATTTTGTTAGGCTTCTGAAATTCTAATTTTGTTTTCTACTGCTATCAAGGGCAATATTGAAAATTAAGTGTAAATTTATAATATAAAAGTCATTAAAAAAGAATAACCTTGTAAAAATCGTAATTACTATGAAAATTTAAAAATAATTTTTGAATATCATAGAAAAAAAAAATTTCAATCCAAATTTAAATTGAATTAAGAAAAACAAATTATATTGTCGACATTTTGTAATTTATTGTAGAGAAAATTATTTTTTAATTATTAAAGTATTTTTCTATTTGAATAATTTTATATTTTTTTGACATAAGCAGCAGAATGTCCTCGTCCTCATTTTCACTTTTTTTTTTTTTGTTCTTACAACTTAATCACTTACAATTTCGTATAGTTTTTTTTTTTAAAGTAAATTTTAAGAATTTTTTTTTTATTAAGCTGAACCTCTACTAAGTTGTTATTGTTTTTCCTTCTTCTATTTTAATAATTTAATGAAATTAAGACATAGAAAAATGGGTATAGGTAACAAGAGAAGGTGCTAATGAAGCTTAATTTTATTTTAGTTGTTTATAATTATTTCTAATTAAGTTTTTCCTTATTTAGTCTTTAATTACAATATAAAAATGCAAAAAACCAAAAATAAAAACAAAATCAAAATGAAAAGGGAATAAAATGAAAAAACACTTTTAAATGGCCTCATTTTCACCTTCTTTTGAAGTTTTCTGTTTATAAAGACGACTAATACCTCATCAACATCTTTATACCTTCATTTTCACTTTGAATTGTATTGTTGTTGTTTTTTTTTTAGTTTTATCCGATTTAGTCATTTAAAGGTCTTTTTTTTTTTGAATAATCAAAAAAAAAAAAATAAAAAGAGAAAAATGTTTTAATCACATTTTCAATTTTTTCTTTCCTTGAATGGAGAAAAATTACAAGGAAAAATAGAAAATTTTTTTTTCTTAGTTTTTTTACTTGGCCTTTACTTTTACTATTATATACTTTGTATTTTTTCTTTGTTTTTGTAATTTTCATTAAAAAAGCAGGGGAAAACAAGAAAAAATATTTAAAAGTAAAATTCTAATGTTGTGCCTTTATGAATGTAAAAAGTGTCTAGGTTTTGTTGTGTGCAAAAGTTTTAATAGTGTTAATAATTTAAATATCGAATTTTAATTTTGAATTAAAGAGGAAAAATGAAAAACTATGAATTAATTTTTAATTTTTATTCAATTTAAATGCATTTATTACACTTGTAATCCAATTTAAATTGTGGAAAAATATTAAACATGATGAAAATTAATATCTTGTTAGATTTGAATTATATTTGTTTTTGGGTTAATTAATTGGGTATGAGTTTGAACGAACAACTTTTAGAATTTTATTAATAATTTTGCATATCAATGGTGAAACGCACAGATATGCTAAGTAGTAAATTTAAAATCTTGCAAGGGAGCGTTTCGAAAGTTTACTAAATTTGCGAAAAGAAACCAATTAATTAGAATAACGCTGCATAATTAAGTTTTTGATTTCAAATAAGTTTTTTTTAAAACTTGAGTTTTTCCACAAAATGTCGCACACCTAACATGGGTAATATCAAGTGTTAAAATTGATAATACTAACTGACGTGCTTAGCATATTTCATCAATATATCAGTTTTTGTAACATAAACATTCTAAGAAAGCACTAAGCTTTTTTTTGCTACTTCGACCTTGTTCTTTAATCTATTTGTACTACGCCCATCCAGCAAACTATATATGTACCAAAGAGAGAAGGCAACTAAAGAGAGAAGGCAATTTGAAATTTGTGTTGTTGTAAAAGAATGTATTTTAAATAATTTGCTTCTTAGTATAGCACATTACCATCGAAATATATAAAATTTTAAAATATTTATTGTGTTTTACCAAGCTTGAAGGCAATGGTAATAGAATATGAGATTTTGACTATTATACATGGGATTAAAAATTTCCAAATATTTATAAATTTAAGTTAATGGTATTTAAATTTTATCCGCTTAATTTTTTTTTGACTATTTCTGAGACAAATCTATTTTACTTTTAATTACAGCTGTTCTAAGATAAAAATTCATTTCATTTCTTATACTTATAAATCTATATAAAAAATTAATATTGTATAAGAATTTTTAATAACAATTAATTAATCCATACTTGCTCTAGTCTGTAAAAGTTCCATACTTTTGCATTGTTCGCTAACTTCTAATTATAATATTATACTTAAATTTTTATATAATTAAATTTCCTTAACGCAGAAATACATTGTATTTTAAAGTGTATTAATAACGTTCGCACATCTTTCTTGGAAGATTTACATATTGGGCATCTACAGAATAATATTCCTACAATATGAAATATGGAATTAATAAAATAGATAATCGTAAAATAAAATACGACCTTTTATTAATAGTGTTAATATTTTAAGTTATACAAAATAATTCCAATATAATATTTGAGCATTGTTACGAGAAAAAAATATATGCTTAAATAGTTGATTTATCTTAATAATTCATTTTATTCGGAACATAGGAGGAAATTTGCAAATTTAGACCTATTATTTTAAGTATATTTATTAGAATTTGTAAGAACGAATAATATACTTCCCCGAAAAAATCTTGGAACACGAATTTTTCTATATAATGGCCATATAAAAAAAATTCTTTTTGTATTAATGAAAATATTAACATTTTATTTTATAAAAGAATGTTATGAATAAAATCATAAAAATATTTTATACTGAACAATATTACGAAAACTCAGCAAATTAAGGTTTGAATTTTATACTCTTTTACATATTAATTTTATTTATAAGTTATTAAAACTGATTTAGTTGTGTACAATAATCAATAGCAGAATTATTTTACGTCGATTTAATCGATCAATGTGTATGAATGAAGAATAAATTTTTTTTTTTTCAAAAATTATGGGATTTTCATCATAAAATGCAGATGAAATATTTTATTTTATACAAAAATGTTTATGAAAACTCATTATTTTCAAAATTTATTATTATTAAAAATAAGTTTTTCCGTGTTCCGACATATTGCTTATTCAAAAATACAAAAAGAATATTTTTTAAGTATTATGGAGTCGTTATTATTATGGGAATTTCAAAAATTAATAAAACATTTTATTTTTTGTATTTTTTTTTTAAATAACTTTGTTAAAGTTTTTTTGTTTTTCTGTTTTTGTTTTTTTTTTATAAAACAAAAGGTTCACTTCATTTTAATTTCTCATATTTTTTTTTAAATAATAATAAACGCATTCATTCATATTTTATTGAAAAAAATTAAAATTCCCGACAAATATGCAAAAAAAGAAGAGATAAAATATAAAACTGAAATGAAAATGATGAAAGTTTTAAAGTTTAAAGTTAGGAAAAAGCAGCCTTCATATGAAGAGCTGCGTTTTGAATAACGTGATAATAAAGGATGAAAATATTTTTTGGCAAAAATAGTAATAGTCTATATTACGGGATATTATATTAATATTTTACGGGAATTCCCGAGAGGGGTACTGAAAGTGCCCCAAATTATAATAATAAAAAATACTCCAAAAATTGAAAAAATTTTATTTAAAATAATTCTAAAACACTGAAAATTTTTTCATCATCCATTTGTCATTTTTAATAAATTATCATTTATTGGACAGTGTTCGCAATAAGACAAAAGTGTTTGTGTAGTGAAAATTAATTTAAAATTCTCGATAACTAAAATTTTTTAAAACTACTTTCTATTTCTGCTTAAAGATGTTAGTGTTTCGTTTCCCAGTTACGCTTAATTATTTTTCCTTAGTCCTGCAGAAAAATACCAAATATAGCCCATATTACCATTTGCCTGAAACATGAACAATCCTTTTAAAGTTTCTTAAGAAAAATCTACTTATATTTTGACATACGTTTATTCTTTACTTTAAGAAGGTTCAAAAGTTGAAAGTTAATCGATTTGAATAACTTTTATTTCTCCTTATTTATTATTTTGTTGTTAACTTTTCATCATAATAATATAGTTTCGGTTTTTCTCTTTCTTTTAAAGGTTTTTCATTTTGTTCTATTATTACTATTATTAAAACATGAAAAATTTGTAAAAAACAAAAAAATAAAATGAATTCATATAAGGATATAATAAGAGTTTTCTTTAATATTTAATTCAAGTTGATCAATGCACATAGTACCATACATTAATTTTATAAGGGTTCCCTCCTATTCAATTTTTGTATATGTATAATAAAATATATAATAAGATATACAAAAGAAACTAAAACGAAATGGTAAAAAGAAAATCATTCATTTATTATTAAGGAGCGGTACTATGGGTAAAACAAAAAAGTGTAAAAGCAAAAGACTATAATAATAACGAAAAAAAAAATTATTTTTATAAGTTGTAGGTTACAACAATATTAAAGAGAGAGAGTTATAAAACAAGAACACACAGTCATACAAATTGTAAATAATCATAACACAACTTTTTTTTTTTTGTTATTTTGTATATTAATTTTTTTTTCCTCTTCATGTTTCGAAATTAAAATTAAAAAACTTATAAAAGAGAAAGAAAGTTTTAAAAGAAGACAAAAAAAAAACAACTTTGAAGACGATGTAAAAATGCAAAAAAAAAAATAAAGGGAAAAATAAACATGAAAATTAAAGAGAAAAATTGTAAGAAAGCTAAGATGAAGATGTTACGTGACTGTAGTATAGTATAAGGGAACAGGTCACGCGGGAGAAAACAAAACTATTAGTGAAGGGAAAAAGGGAAAGGGAAATGAAATTGAAGAAAAACAGAAAACTAGTATTTTGTTAACGAATAACGAGTTGAAGGAGGAAATAAGAGCTTGAGAATTCTTTCTTATTCATAGAAATTTCGTTAAAAAAATTGAAACTAAAAACAGAAACTAATTTGATATGACAACATTGAAATGCTTCTTAATAAAAGAGGCTTAAAAATAATTTCCCTAAAAATCATATTGTGTAAATTAAATAAAAGTGTTAAAGGAATGCATTATCAAGTTAGGTAACTCAGAGAGTTTTTGAGTTTATTTTGAATAAAGAAAGTTACGCTTCTTCCTTATGTTTAACTAATTGGAATGAAAACGCAGAATTCAAAAATCCAACAAAAAACAAGTTTTCATTTTTCCTTTTTTTCTTATGAGTTTTAGGAATTTTTTAACGAGTGAAGTGCGGCAAAATTTGAAATTTTTTAAATAATAATGAATTTTGTTATTATGAGTGCATCATAAGTTCATATACATGCACGTTTTATTCCAATCTTTCACATAAAAATCGAATTCACTTATTAAATATTCTGAATATTGTTTAGTATAAGATTTTCTTTTGAAGTATGAGTAGTAATTCTTCGACACTTAATTATCTCCTTAGTAGTTTTTAATAATTATAACAAGTTTTTCTTAACAAATCTCTAAAAGTAGTTTGCGAAGTTGATCACTTAGTAGGTGAGAATAGAAATACTACGTTGTATACTCAATTTCCAAGATTGAATAACAAGAAACTAATTCTAAATATGGATGAGTAAATTAATTTTTGTAAAATAAATTTTAAAAACCATGATAGGGTAATGTTGTTCTACAAACATAAATAATACAAGTGTACTATATTATAATGTAAAGACAATTGCTTTTAAATAAATTTAGTAATAATTCTAGTATTGTACTATTTTATATAAAAGTACTGGCCTAAATTCGTTGCTGAAGTGAAATTTGTTTTAATGTGAATTCAAAATCTTTTAAAATTTGAATTTTATGTACTAGAATTTTGAAAATTCTATCATATTTGCAAAATGGTTTACAAAAATAATAAGTAGAAACTTTTATTTAATTATTCTTAAGACATAGCTGGTTAAGGAAGCTAACAAACTTCTAAAAAATTTCTTGGAGATAAGAATGTTATATTTCGGACCTTGCTTATGAAAACCCTACTTTTAAATTAAGCGATTTTCAATTTGTGTACTTTTATTGGATGCACTTTTTGATTTTATACAAACAAACAAACATTTTTACCTCACCTTCATTTATTCAATGCAGTTTCCTTTTTATTTCTCTTTAATTTTCGCTTTAATTTTTATTTTAAATACTGTTATTATTTTTTGTTTTTCTCATTTTTTTTTGTTTTTTACTTTTTTTTTCATTCATATCATAGAAAACTAAAAATGAGAAAAGTTTAAAATTTTTTTTTATATTCGTTTTTGATTTTACTTGCTATTCTTAAGAAAACCGCAAAAACAGAAGAGGAACAAACAAAAGAAAATGGAAAAAAAAAAAATTTACAAACAAGTTTATGATTATTTTCTTCTGTTTTGATCCTTGACTTTAAGCAATTATTGTGATTATGCACTTAGCTTCAAAATAAAACAAAAAAATAATTGTATGAAAAGGACTAAAATAAAAAGAAAAAGGAATAGAAAATAACAAAACAATTAGAAAAAATGTAAAGGCCAGCGTGTTTTTGTTTTCTGTTTTTTTGTTTGTTTGTTTTGTTTTAAAAATGTTTTATAAAAAGTTAATACTGTTTAAGGACATAATACGCAACAGAAGAAGAAGAAGAAAAATAAAAATGAAATTACAAAAAAACAAAAACATAAAATATGAGTTTAAAAAACATGACAAGACAAAGATTGAGAACTACTTATAAAAGGACAATGGAATTCTGTAAAAGTTGAAAGGAAATAAGCAGTAAAATTGTTATGGAAAATTTCATGCCAACTATAAGCTCGTAGTGATAATGGATTTGATATTAATAATGGATTTGAGCTGCGTTAGTTTTTGCTTTTAAAATAAAATTTTAATTGCGAAAATTGAATATTTTTACCTAAAATTTGCGTTTATTTAAAATCCAGGTTTTGGCAATAATTTACTTTCCAATATGAAATTATTTTTAAAAACATACAAAGCAATTTTACTAACTTTTAATTTTATTTGAAATAAAGGTATTAAGATTTAAGCCAAAAATAAAACGTGTAAACTCTTGCATAATTTTACTTGGCACATAAATTTTTTGCATACTTTTAGGGAAAATATTAACAGTATACCAGTGGCCTCAAACACAAACCGCCTAAATCAAGTTAAGACAAAAATGAAATATGTTTACCAACGAATTCTCCGTTTTGAGTTTTATATGCTCACAAAATTTGGTGGTTTTACGACTGTTGTAGCCGGATTTTTAACTTTTTCAACATGTTTTTCTATTTTCCTAGGTCTATTCTCTATTGAAAATTTTGGACTTAATCTTAGGGCAAAAAATAAATTATATTTTATATAATTGGAATCACGAAAAACAAGCTTAAATTTGAGCTCTCTTTTTCCCGAATTTCGGACAGTAGATAATAAAGATGATTCAATGGCTGCCTTTGCAATAAATTCTTTTTTACACAAGTTTGTGTGCACTCTCATTTAGCAAACTTATAAATGGTGTAACCATGCCAAATCTTTTGAAAACGAATAAAGTTTGACCATTTAGTTTTATAATGAGATAGGTTCTTTCATATGAATTCATTACTCGAATTAATTAACTTTGCAGTATTTTTCTACTATCTAAATCTGGGTGAACAGAATAGGTTACAAAACCTAATAATTTTTTTTATACACTTGAAAATCTATGATTTTACGTTGACAATATTTAATTATTAAAACTATAATAAGAGTTTCATAACAACAATTTTTTTTTTTCAAAATTACATTAGAGAAATAAAATCTTCAAGGCAAAAAAAAAAATTATTTTTAAAGAAAGAAGTCTACAACTTTATACGAAGGCAAAATTTAAGTGTACATTGTTTTATGTTTTTTGATTCTTTTTTTTATTGTTTTATAATTTTTTAAGCTTTTTATTCAATTTTGTTTTATTTTTAGAATTTTTTCCTTTTTTTGTTGCGGTCAAATTATCATTAAGGTTACTCATTCACAGTGCATTTATCTCTTTAGACCTTTCTTTCTTTAACAACACAAGAGAAAAATGAAAATTAACAATTTTTTTTCTCTCTAGTTTTTAACAAAATGAAATCTAGTGGAAATTGTTCGGCCTTTTATTTTCTTCCAATTTATAAGTATATAATTAATATGATATATTTTTCTACATTTAAAAACAAAGGAAAAGTTAAGAATGAGACGAAAAGGAAAAGCTGAAAAATCTAAAAGTTTATTTTAAGTAAAAAATTAAATAAGTTAAAAGTGCATATTGTTTGGCGTTAACGTTCACTCTCCTTTGTAAAATTACTCATAACTAAAATTTGTAAATAGAATTTTTTGACTAATTTGCTGCAATAATTTAAAATTTTAGAGTGAGAATGAGTTTTACATAAGAAACATAGATTAATAACTAAAAATTGCCTATTTTCGACGCAGTTATTACGCGAGTTACGCGAATTGTTGCCATTATATTGTTGACCTACTAAGTTTAGTGCCTATTTTATTTTTTTTTTTAAATTTTTAAAACTATTAATTAAATTTGAGTATGTATGTTAAGGTGAAATTAATTAATATTTTTAATGTGTACGAGTATAAATATTTTATGCGTAAATTTTCAAAAAAAGACTTAAGAATGTTAATAAGAAGGAATACAAAAATTGCAACATTAAATTGTAGTAGTACCCTGCAATTAGTTGTAGTATGAATTTGTGTAAATTGAGGTTAAAAACAAAATTATATAAAAATATAAGAGAGCGTTTTTGTAATTGCAATATTAAAATCAAGTAAACACTAAATATTTTTATGCAGGTCGAGGTAACAAGTCTTGATAGAAGAGAATATTATAACAAATTATTTTATTATAATTCAATTTTAAATTGTATAAGAAAGTATAAGTCCCATAATTTGAGAAAAGAAATAAAATTTGAACAATTAATTAAAACTTGTTAATTAATGTTTAAAGTACACATGCTAAAAAATTTGTGAAATTAAAGATTCCGCTTAAAAATGAGCACAATTAAAACACAATTTTAAATCCAAACTCTTACAAAACTTAAAATATGACGACTTTATATAAAACAAGTTCAAATGAGTAAATGGTTCGTAATTAATTGTAATCTAATACTTCAAAAGCAACGAAAAATTAATTTTAGCAAGTGACTTGAGAGCTGCTCCTGCTATGATTTTCTAATTAAAGTTGAATAAAAATCATTCAAAATGAATAACATTTGTAAGATTTGCAAGATTTTGAATCTTGCATTTTTTTTTCTCTGATGAGTCTCATCATTCATGATCTTATTTCTAATTACAAAACGTACGACAAAGAATTTCACTAATGCAAAAGTAACACATAATTTTAGCAAAAATTAAAATATTTAAACTAAAATGAAAATGATATTCAAATTTTGGTAAAATAAAGATAAATTTTCAAATTGAATTGGAAATTAAATTGTTCAAATAGCTATACACAATTTCTAATAGTTCTTAATAGTTCTTAGTTTAATTTAATGAAAATTTTAAATTCAAATTTTAATTTTAAATTTAATATCCACTCCAAATTTTTATTGAAGAAAGATCATTTACATTTCAGCCACAATATTTTTTTTAATTAAAATTATGAAAAATTTTGTGATTTCATTCTAATTTCTTCAATTTGATATTTAAATATTTTATAGAATTATTCATATATACAAAATAATAATTATAAAAATTCTTCATTTTGTTATTTAATTTTGTTGTTTTTAAAAGAGGAAAATATTTAAGTAAGAATTTTTGTTTTATTTTTTTTTGTGCCAAGCTCTTCAGTGACAAAAATATTTTAAAGTTGTGTGACTTAAAGTTATTTGTAAAAAAATTTAGAGAAAAGTCTGCTTATAACCTTAGAGAAAACCTACCTATCTAATTGAAAATTTTGTTATATTTATATTTTTTTCTGATTTTTGTTTTTTTTTGCTCCTTGATTTTAGAAAATTTTTAATTAAACTTTTAAATACTCAAAAATAAGTACAGGAATTGCGAAAATTTTCTTTTATAAAGCTTTGGTTTATTTTTCTATTTTTTTTCTATTTTTTCATTTTATCATTGCTTTCTTGCAGAAAACTCACTTCAAATATAAAATTTTCAAGAGGAAGGATTCACAATTTTTTTCTAAAGTTTTAACATTTATGCGTACCTATATATAAATATATATTTATATAAAAATAATAATATTTATATACTGAATGATTGAATAAGGAAAGAAATTCAAAATCCTTAGTTTTGGAAAATATTTTTTTTTTTTGAAAAATTTTTCCTTATGGTTTTTTTTTTCTGTAAGAAACTTATTAAAAGTGAATATTTTGTGAGTTTGAGAGTTTCAGAAAAAAATTTTTTTTTTCCTGTTATTTTTCTTATTCTATTACAAAAGATCTCCAATTTCAAAAACTTTTCACGCAAATGACACAAAATATGTATAACCAGAATGATTCACTAAGGAAAAAACAAACGTAATGTAAAATTCACCAATTTTTTTTCTACCTCTGCTCATTTCCTAACCTACTCTTCTAATTTTCATTAAATGGTGAAAAATTTAAAGCGAAAATATTTATATTTTTTTTTTCGTTTACAGCCATGTATACATGTATAGACAATCACGTAATTAAAAAAGCAGAAAAAAAAAACTTACCTTGATCAGCAACATTAATGACACCATCTTGTGCAACAGCAATTGCTGATATAGCTTGAAATTTAGCATTTGATGATAATAATGTTTCAGCATTACTTTGTGTACCATCTTCATTAAAGAAATTACTAAACATGTTATTACTGTTTCCACTACCACTTCCGCCATTATTATTACTACTTATAGATGAACTCATTGTTGGATTACCACCACTGCTACCACCATTAATTGTTGATAATAATGTACTACCACCAATATTATTTCCTGTACCAGCAATATTATTACCATTACAAATGCATGCGCCCGATGAACTCATTATTCCATTATTATTGCCAAATGAATTTAATGATGTTGGTGCATTACCATTGCTACCACCATTATTATTTGAATTTGATGATGAACTTCCGATATTACGTTGATTCGTTGGATTAATTGTTGTTGCATAATGTGTTTGTGTTGTTGATGATAAAATTCCAGTACCACTATTACTACCACCATTAATAGATGAGCTACCACCATTGCTTACACCACCATTAAAAGTACCATTTGTATTAGGATTTAGATTACAATCGCATGCAAGAGACCTGTAATTATTATTAGAAAAACATTAATATTAGAAAACATTAATTTTCTTTTTTTTTAAATTGTAATATTATAGTTTTTTTTTTTGCAAAATGCTTAAAAAATGCTTAAAAAACGTTTACTGATAATATCCTGATTATTACATCTCTTTGCATTAAGTAAGAGTGGGGAGAAGTAGAAAGAGAATTAAAAGTTTGTTAACATTACTATTTTTCTTTGTCAATGCCACAACGAACTCTTATACATATATTCCATTTTAGTTTTTATTTCAGTAGAAAAACGAGAATTGCATAGCTGTTATACACAATGATTACTGTTTTGTTTTGAGATTAGAAATATAATTATCTTTGTATTTGTTTATTTTTCAAAGTTTTAGGTGGCTGATTTGCTCTTGCACCATGAAAAAACAAACGTGGTTTTTTAAATAAGGAATTAATATGTATAGTGTATTTTCAATATATGTGAATTTTGTATGTGCTACAGGGGTCAACAATTTGTAATACTAATTGTTAGTAAAGACTTAAAAGTATTCCTGTAATGTTATTGCATTCTGAACAAAAGAAGAAATAAAAAAATATTGAATATTAAAATTACTTCATATGTATTTTTTCAAGTTCTTTGAGCTTGCTCTGTTAAAACAAATTGAAAGTTAAAAATTTACAGAGTTTTAATAATATAATGTTAAACAGTTGATCAGAGAAAAGGAGAGAATTTAAATTGTAAAAATGAAAGGTGGAAAAGAAAATTTAAATTCAATTTAAAAATCAATTTATTTGTTTATGTTGTGCATCAGATAAAGAGTAGTTTATAATTAAGAAATGTAATTTACTTGTAACAGGTCCTTTATTATAGGGAAATATTTACATTTAATTATTACGAAGGGTAACATTAAACAAAACATTTCACCGACATTTGATCAATCAATTAAATCGACAACTCTACTATATAATTATAAATATATTATATTCGAAACTGTTATAAAATTTTTATGTCTCTTTTAAATGATTCCCTCTACTGATACACTGTGTATATTAACATAATATTCATGAATGAAAAAACAAAATTAAATTGTTTCATTCCGTGTGTTTCTTTACTCCTCATGGATATAACAAATATTAAATTTATTCAATATCCTTTTTGTTTTTTTTTTGTTTCATTACTTTGTTGAAATGTTGGCACTATGCTGATTTTAAATTTTTAACTATAAAATTTTATTCTACATTATACTAAAAAAAAAAGCAAAAAAAACAAAGCCAATCATAACAGTGATAGTAAAAAAAACAAAAACATAATATTATAATAATAACAGTAAATATAAAGTGAGCAAGGATAAAACAAGAAAAACAAGAAATAAATAAATGAAATTATAAAAGGAAACTAACATGAGAGAGGAAAGGAGAATAAAAGAGAGGAAAAAAAACGGCAAGGAATACAAGAGTATATAAAGCGACTAAATATCTCGACGGAAGATAAAAGGATTATAAAATGCAAAATACTAAAATAAATGCCTCTTTCGTTTACTATTGGGATAATGCAGAAAATCTCTAGAAGATTTAAGAACTTTGGTTTTTTTTTTTCTTGTTTTTGTATTTTTTAATACTTTTATTTTGTATTTTTCTGCTTGTTTTTTTTTTCATTGTTTTTTATTTTCAAACAACGGCGATGACTCCATTTTTGTTATCCTGATTCTAGTTAACTAAGTGTTGTTGTTGTTATTGTAATTGTTTTTATCGTACCTAATATTTTTTTGTTCGTTTTTCTTTTATGGTTCCGTATAGTAACAGTATATTATTCGATGATAAGACTTTGTGACCTGACAAAGAAGAGAAAAAGTAAATTAAGAGAATGAATGTGAAAAGGAGGATAAAGTTCTTCTTCCATACAAGGACTTTTGAGGGAAAGGTATATAAAAAAACCAAAAACAAGAGAAGATTGTTGAAGCTAAAAAGATATGGCGTTTGGGATTTGTTTTTCATTAAAGTAAAACAGAAATATTATAAAAGAAAGTTGAGAAAAAATATTCAAAGTACAGGGAATTAAGGAGTTATGTTGGCGGAGTAGTTGAAAAGTAAAAAAAAAAAAAAAAAATTATTTTCCAGAATTAACGTTTTCTGTCGGTTTGTTTTTATTTTGAATTTTTTCTGTTTGTCGACTGTAAATGAAATAAAAAATTACATACTCCAATTATTTGAGTAAAGATTAAAAAATATAGAATAAGAATGGACTGTGGTTTAAAATTTTATTCTGTTTTTCAAATTCTACTATTTAGAACACATTTAAAAATTAAAAAAAAAAAACATTTAAAATTTCATAAATTTTGGAAAATTTTATTGATATTTTATTTGTAAGGTTTTCGAAAATTGGTAGAAATTGACTTTGGGTACGACTATGGTTTCAATAACTGGCACATTTTATACAAATTTTTTTTTTGGCCTGCCTGTATAAGAGGAAAACCTCTATACAAAAATTTCAAAATATTTTCTTGATCTCTTACACGTAAGTCTTATATAAAAATTGGAACGAGAATTGGTACATTAATAAACCAAATATTTCGACTCCTTTTGAATTCGTCATCTCCAGGTATAACTGCAGATAATCTTAATGTTAATTGTTCACAATTTTAATATGTTTTCAAATTTCGTAGTTATTATATTACAAAAATAATATTGTGTTTATAATGTTTAATAAATTCGATTTAAACTTGAATAATTTCGCTTTCTTTCATTGTTTAAAATTGTTTAAAAGATGATACCTTTTAGAAAACGAACTATTGGTTCTATTTTCTAGAAAACAAATTATTGGTATGTATTTATTGAGTATTACGAACAGAAGTGGTATATATTTAATTAGTTAGTAAAGTTACTCTCATATTTGGCTTATGTGTCTATAGAATTTTGACTCTAAGAGAATTTTTCCTAATAGACAAATTTAAACTATTCAAATTTTCAAATTGTTGGTAGAGTTTTAGAATCACAATTAACGTAGATTAGTTAGAGAATTTTAAAGACATTACACTTAACACCTTTCAATTATTTAGTTAGTAAAGTTACTCTCATATTTGGCTTATGTGTCTATAGAATTTTGACTCTAAGAGAATTTTTCCTAATAGACAAATTTAAACTATTCAAATTTTCAAATTGTTGGTAGAGTTTTAGAATCACAATTAACATAGATTAGTTAGAGAATTTTAAAGACATTACCCTTTCAACCTTTCAATTTTTTAGTTTGACCCGAGTTATTTTAGTTACATGGATGCAATTAAAGTCCAAGTAAAAGAAGGAACTTTAATATTTGCAAAATTGTTGTAAATTTAAAATTAATTTCGCTATATTCTAAAGAATAGCTATACGCTTAAGACTTACAATTTAAATATTAAATTTTTAACAATGAAAATTACACTTTTTTATCAAATTTGTCTATGAAAATTTTAATATTTCAATTGAATTTTAGTAAAAATTTAATTAAAAACTCTTTATTTCGGCAGATTCTATAATTTAAATTAATTCCAAACTCACTCTTTGCTAAATACTTAATAGGTTTAAGAAGAATCTTATCAGACAGACAATTATTTTTAATTTACGGTGTAAATTTATTCTTATACAATATTTAAGACTTATTCATAAACAAATTGGCATACAAGGTAATTTTACTTTTCGCGTATTTTGTATTTTTAATTTGTTTTTAATACCGCATAATTGCGTGAAATTATTGTAAATCAAAACCGCACAGAATGGTAAACAAATTCGTTTGGTTTTGTTTAAATTTTCCCCAATAAAATCATCAAAAATTGCAAATCTAATTTTATTTGTATTTAAAATAAAAAATATTCAAGACTTAAGTCAATATAACCTTAAGAATTTTTCTTTAATCACTTTGGAAAAATTTTGGATTTTTTTGTTTTTACAACAACAATTTCATTATAGGTAATTTACATGAAACCTTCACGAATGTCTGAAGAGAAAATAAAAAAAAAATTCACATGAATTTTTTTTTGAAAATTTTTTTCATCGAAAAATTATCTAGTCTATTGCGGCGTCTTTTATATTAATGTAATATTCTCTGAAATATGAACCCGTCACCGTAATTGATGTGAAATGACAGGTTACATACATATACACACATAATATTATATAAAGAAAAAAAAAAATGTAATTTGTAATGAGTTTTGTGCTTGAGTACTTTTTAAAAAGGATTACATTGAAAAGCCTAAAAACAAAAATTATAATTTAGAGTGAGAAAATACTTAGAACTTTTAACAAAATACTTAACATATTGCAGACGAGTACAAACTCTTTACGTCTGTCGTGTATAAAAAAAAAATTTAGTGAATATGTACATTAAAATATCCTTGATCTATTTTATATTTTCCCGATTTTGGGGTAAGAGGGTGCATTATAATTGTATAATATAAAAATTTTATATCATTTATTATATGAGTTTTGTAATAATTTTCTTAATGTTATAATTCAAGGTTTTAAAATCAACTTAGTGAATTTAAATTTAGCTCAAAAATGTTAGTATAAATTAAAGATTTCAGAAATTTCTGCTTATAAATTATTATTAACATACAATCGCAAGCTTGAATCAAAATAGAGTAATTTTATTTTTAGTTCTATACAATATTTGTTATTAGATTAGATACACAAAAAATATGAGTTTCAATATTTATATAATGGTTTTCACTGTACAAAAATTACAGACAATAAGTCAGGCATTATGGTCACAACAAATTTTACATGTTGTTTTTTCAACTGCAATGCATTTCACAGCGTTGGAGAATCACAAACTTCTAAAATAATATTACATGTAATGATGTAGCTTTAATATTTTCATAGGAGCTTCGGATTAAATAAGCTTATCGGCTACGCTTGATTTTGTCCCCCATAAAGAAAAATTATCGATATTTTTTCTGCACTCAATTACTCAACTACAACTTAAGACTTTTTATCACCTTAAACTTCTGTATAGTGGATTAAGTTTATCAATCACAGTTTAAGTAAGGGCTCTATTGATCATTAAGTTGTTTTAAAATTGTATTATTCGTTTATTAATAATGCATAATAAAAAATACAATAATTCCTGTTGAAAGTCTGAAAAATTTTGTCTATTTTTGAAACTTAAGTTTATTTTTGAAGTGATTTTTGAAGTTTCACATTTATAATCGGGAAAATTAAACAATATAATTTCTAAAATTTATTTTCGCTTCTTTTTATTGTCTTTTTGAAACCATTATCTTTAAACATTACTGTTATTAAAATTTGTTGTTGATGTGATAAAGAAGCTTTTAAAAAATATTTAAAAGAAAAAAAAATGGAAACAATACGAAATGTCTACGAAATTTTCAATATTACATCATCCCCCGGCATATTATTTTTCAATATAGAAAATTTTCGTTTGACTTTAAATATTTTTAAGAAATTTCAATAGCATTCAATATTTGGCTTGTTTTTGTAAATGAATCCTTTTTAGTTTTTTTTTCTCTTTGTTTTATCTCTTTTGTTTTAAAATAAAGAAAAATTTTTTTCTTATTTCGGGGGTTATATTAAATAAATAATTAAATACTTATGAAATAATAATAATAGCAATAATATACACTTATATAGTGCAAAAAAAACAAAAAAAAAAGAAAACAAATAAAACAAAGAAAGAAATAAAAAAAATATAATTAAAAAAATTTTCAGAATTGCAAAAAAAAAAAGGAAAAAATCCGAAAAGAGCGAAAGGATAATAAAAGCTAATATACAAATGAATAAGAGTTTGTATGTACTCGTATATGTGTGAGCTGAAGAAAATAAATATAGAAAAGTTTTTTAATTATTAAAAGCAAATCTAGAAAAAAAATGAAAGAAAAGCAAAACAAGCGACCTTAAAACCATGGGATTTGTAACTTTCATTAAATAAATTTTTTTTTTCTGTATTTTTGTACTCAATGCTCCTTATTTTCTGTGTTTTGTTTTGTTCATTTATATATGTAAGTACGTATATTTTATTCTGTTTTATATAAAAACAAAATTTTATATCTTGAATTCGTTGTTGTGTGGTGATATTCATGCAACAATATGTAAGATGTCCTTATCTAAATAAATAATAAAATCATAATGGTACATAAATTCATACACACACATACATAATGTATATATATTATTTGTATATAAAAGTATAATATCAAGTCAAACTAAAATAATTATTATAAGATTTCTTCATCTGTAACCTGTTATCGAAACAAATACAAACAACAATCAAATGTTATGAACAAACAAAAAAAAAACAAAGAAATGAGAGTTTGAGAAAAGGAAAAATAACAAATACATAACTGAGCACCGGAACAAAGAATTAAAATGTTAACCAAAAGAATGAGAAGAAAAATATTAATGAAAAACGAGAAAAAATGTTAGACAATAATAAAACTCTAACAAAGCTATAAAACCCAAGATTAATAAATTCCACCACTTATTTTTTTTAGTCTTGCATTAAATTGTTTTGTTAAACTGATGTACACACCTTTATACAGTGTAAGTATGAGAGTATATACTTATAAAGAACATACAGGGGGGTTCCAATTAAATAAAAAAAAAAAATTTGCATATCATTTCGGATTATGTAGAAAATATTCATAGTTAAAAATATTTATTTGGCATTCTACATGTTTCTGGTGTGATGCTAGTATTCAAATTAAAAGTGTTAATATTGTCAAGCAGTAAGCATAAAATTTTCAACCTAAAATAATACGAAATTTTGTAAATAACGTCAAAAATTGTCTGTTAGGTCCCCATGAATTGAATTTACTATGTGCTTCGAGTAACACGTACCGTAAATTTCCAAAGAAAATTGTTTCGTAATGATTCTAAATAATTTCGTAAAAGATTTTCATTTTTGTAATTTTTCAAAAATTGGGCATCTTATTGGCACGATTAATTATACATTTAGCGGTTTTCGTATGATTAAACCTAAAATATGTTACTATTTTCGTTTCAAAGTCCCAAAGATAATTATATGCTTAATTGTATATGGCATACTACTAAAAATTTTACACAAAATGGACAGTGCTAACTTGTGGATTTCAATAATGACATACTATTAACATTGAAACTATAGAACTGGAAGTTAGTCTAAGAATAAGAATATTGGTCAAGTTGAGTTAAACTTCAGAATTCTTCTTAAATTATAGATAGTATAGCGCTTAAATAGAAATATATGCGTTTGGAAAGACGATATTTAAAATTTTCTTTTAAATCGCAATTTTATTTAACGAGTACATAATATATCTGTCTCTTGTAGTTATATAAGATCTTTTAACTGTACTGTATTAAACCTCCATAATTATACTTTTAATTGTAAATTAACTTTTTCTATATATTAGATTTAATTTAAGGTCATGTATAGCAAGCACTCTGTTACTAATTCGAGTTTTTTACAGTTACATAATAAGTATATCAAATATATCAAAAAAAACCTGGAATCATAAAATATTTAGGAATTTGCTTTCCTGATTTCTATTATATTAAAAAAGAATGGAAAAATTAAATATTTAGTTGAAAAAGTATAATCCTGCCATTTAAAATTCACAAAAAGCAAAAATTAAATTTTTTTTATGATATTAGATGCCTGCAACCGCATTGTAAAGAGCCCAAAAGCTAATGATTCATATCACCATCTTTAACCTAACCGTTACTGTACATAAATATATTCTACCCTCCTCTTGAAAATTTTACACATACGTGAACCTCTACATTTTCTATTTTATTATTAAATGTGTTATAATTTGCTTTTTTTTACTTTTTCACATTGCAAGGATTATATTGGAAGGATATAATGTCATATAATAAAAAGATGGCCTCGTAAATGTAAATTTAATTCAAGGACTATATAACACTGTTAAAATCAACATTGAAAAAAAAATATGTATATAATAAATTAAAATTTTTCAAAGAAATTTACGTTTCCTAAAGAGTAAGGCATTCCTAAACGTTTTCAGTTTGCTTCGTTACGAGTATAATTTTTACTATCCTATTATTGTATAAGAAAATGTGTGAAAAAATCAAGAACAGAGAAAAAAAATTACATAAGAAAAATGGAAAATTTTTAAAAATAAAAAGTCAAATTAAACTATTTTAAAAAAAATTCAAAGAAGTAAATAAAAAAACGAGCAACTATGGGCAGTAATAAAAAAAGAAAAAAAAATTCAAATTATGACAAAAAAAATGCCAGACTTTCGAATAAAATATGAACTTGAAATAAGCAACAACACAAACTATAACAAGAAAGACCAGAAAAATGAAAAGTACCTGCAACGATAATAAAAATTGCAATGTGATCGCAAATTGGACGTTGCAATAGACCACGTTTAGTATAAATAAAGTGCAGTCTCAAACAGTGCCATTTATAGAAAGAGCACAGTTTAGAGAGCATTAAACGGATTTATATGGCGATTTGTTCCTGAATTTTATATTATAGAAGTAAATTTTAATTCATCAGCTTTGATTGTATATAAAAATTTTCCGACTTTTTACAGCACATTATTTTGCGTGCAGCTAGTCTCATGTCTAACAAGTCTCAGAAGAGAGAAACGGAATTGTAAAATTTAAAATTGATTTTGAATGAGTGAAATAAATTTATTATTTTCGATTCAATTTTGATTGTGGAGACGTAAATAATTTCTTTTTAGAAAATCACGTTTACAACTTAAAGCTTATGTCCCCAATTAGAAATAATTTCGTAATGAAATACTCAATAAACTACTGTTAAACTATTGTAGTAATTTAAAGAATTTTAAAGGAAAAATCCTTTTAAACTAAAAAAAAAGAAGAAACTAAGGAAAAAGATCCTTCATTTTCTCATACATTCAATTTTGAAATATTCATAAATGGCATTCATATATTTTTTTTTTTTTTTGTAACAAACATAGGGGCATAGGTGTATGTGTAGAGTATTGAATGGTGTTGAAAGGCTCTCATTTTTTTTTTAAACTACTCGTATAATCATTTATAAAGTTTACTAATATAGTCATATATATGTGCGTATATGAAGATAATACACGTTACCATACACACACAATATAATATGTAATACTTGTATATACTTAGACTTTATTATGATTTTCTGGTTTTGAATTGAACAGTAAGCAAAAATTTTTTTTATAAAAAAGAAGTGAAAAAAACCAAAACAGAATAAATGGTTTTTTTTTCAGATTTTTAGTCGCGTTAACAACTATACAAACTTTGATATATTATGTACACTCATACATACATGCATATATGAGTTGGGGTGTGATTGGAAATTGTTCAGAGCCAGCCAAAATAATAAAATAAAGAGAAAAAAAGTATAGAGAAAGAGAGATAAGAATAATAATGAAAAAAAAAACAAAAAAACAATTGTGTTGTAGACTAAGCCTGTAGCCTGCTGCCAGTTTTTTCTTGTCGCTATTTTTTTCCTCTACAATTCCTTCCTTCCTAACACGTCCTTTTTTTAAACTTTTTATTTTTGTTTTTTAAACTATTTTCTTTTCGTCATTTTTTCTTTCACTCACATATCATATACAAATACAATAGAGATATGGAGTAGAGGTTTATTGTATTTAAAATCGTGATAAAAGACAAGAAACGAAAGGATTTATAATAAATTGTATGTATCACATGCTCATATATGTGTGTAGGTAGTAGATTGCTAGAACGAGGAGTCCTTTTGTTGTGTTTTTTTTTCTGTTTTCGTTCTGTTTTAAATAAAGTATATTCATCTTTTCTAATATTCAAATGCAAATAAACAGTATTGTATATGTTTGTGTATTTATGTATGAACTGAAATAATATGTATGTAGGCCCCTCTAAGAATATTCTGCTGATATCTGCTATTTTGATGGTTTGGTGATATTTTACTTTAGTTTTTTTTTTTTTTATTTATGCTCTCCTCCTTTTTCTCTTTTTTTTTTCTTATCAAGATCCTTTATAATATTTAAAAATTGTTAGGAATTTACTTTTTGTTTCGTTTTTTGTTTTATTTTTCATTTATTTTGCATATTCACATGCACGAATCTATAAATATAATATAGAGAGAAAATTTTTTTGCTTTAGGTTGGAGAATTTTCATTTTTATTTTTGTTGGCTTAAAGGCAAAATTCCTTTGGCATTCTATATATAGGATTTTGTAAGTAACATAAAATTTTTCATATGAATTTATACGTATATGAAGGGCATTATTTGTGGATAGGATTCTAGGATACATTGATGCAAATATCACATATTATGGTGTAGGCATATGTACATATACGAATGTTTATACAATTAAATATTAGGCAGTAAATTTTTAGAGAATTTTTTAGGCAAAATAGGCAAAAATAGTTTTTAAAAAAAATTTTTTTTGATGTAAAATATTTTTAGAATCGCATTTGCACATATGTATATATAGTTGTCTAAGGTTTTATTATTATTTTTTTTTTGTAATTTTACTGATATTGAAAGTTAATGCAAACACATTCGCAGTATATTACTCGTAACTGGCAAGTATTAAAATAAAGTTGTTGGGATTGTCGTATTTTATATAAAGTTTTTGATTTACCTTTACGTTAGAAATTTAAATTAATGTGCCAAAACAAAACTAAAAATTAGAATTCGAATAGTTTACGGGAAAAATAGTTTTTTTTTACGTGAAAACCCCAATAAAATAAAGAATTTCTTATGGTATTTTAAGTTTTTAAGGTACAGTATTGGGAAGCGAAATAATTTGTTGGTACACAAAATTTCTAAAAAAATTCAAGAATTTTAATGAATCGAATCTTGGTGCTTTCAACTTAATTGTGGAATTTTTTATTTAATTCAATTAATTTAAAAAATAATTTAAATTTTATTAAATTTTTTTTATTGGAGGAAAACTTTTGTTCTGGGTGCTCTTTATAACAATTTAATGCAGTTTAAAAAATCAATTTGACTTGGTTATAGCCTATTCAGACTACAGGTGAATAGCATGTTATACCGATTTCGTTTTTTTTTTAATTTTTTGAAGTTTCTTTTAAAATTTCCTTTAATTTGAGGAAAAAATCGCTAAAATAAATCATTCATATTGGGAAAACATATTTTATTTTGACAGATTTTTTCATATAAAATTTGTAGTTAAACGCTATATATAGCATGTTATTCGAGAATAACTTTGGTCATTCGTGTAATAGGGCATTAAATTAAAAAAATTTTAAGCAAAATGGTAACCCTATTACAGTTGCTGACAACATTATTGATGTTCTCATATATGTGACAAACGGTTTAAGTTACTTGCCATATTTCTATGTGTAGGTTTGATTTTATTTATAAAAATTCCTACTCGATTTTTGTAATATTATTGATATTACAAAAAAGATTATATTGGGAAGGTTTTTTTTAAAGTTTTTGGAATCGAGACAACAAAATAATTTTTATTTTATTTTTCCATTGTAATTTTTTTTTTTGCATAAAAAAAATGAACTTAATTGGTGAATTTTAGTAGTTTTATTTATTTTTGTTTGTGCAAAGAGTTGAAATTTTATTGCCAGTTTTTTTTTATTTTTTAAGAGAAAATTTCGGTACCATATACAAAAAAAAATTTTTTTCTAAACAATGATTAAGAGATACAAAGAGATTAAAATAATTTTTTTTTTATTGTTTTCTGCTTAGATGTGGTGGATAACTGGGGATAGATTATTTGAATTATAATCTAATGTGCTTATATTCTAAAGCTTTGGATTCAGTTCTGGATATAGTAGAGTTTAAAACTTTATTTTGTATAATCTGGAAGTAAATTGATTGGTTTGTGTATAGTTATTATTTGTATTAATAAAAGAATTATTTTCATTCAACTAATAAATTTTTGTTGAATACTTTGAGTTGGGGGTTTTAATTGGAAAATATTGACTGGATATTGTTGCTTTTAAAGTAGATATATTAAGTTTTTGATGGCAACAATGAATTTTGTTAAATTTTTCTTTAAAATTTAAATGCGATTTATCGATTTAAAGTTCTTTTTTTATATCAAATGAAATGAAGGGAAAGGATGTGGTAAATTATCAAGTTATAGTGAGAAAATTCAGAGTTTTATTGAGTAACTTATTATAGTTATTATTTTTGAAAATAAAAGAAAATACTCATTTCTTTGAATCATGAGAGATTAACCATTTCCATCATTTAACGGAAAAACTGAGACTAAAACTTTGCGTTTTACATAAACTTCTCATAAACATGACTTTCATGCGGCCTTGAAAATTTTAATTGATATCAAAATTTATTAAATTTAATTGATATTTTATTCCGACATTTTATTATTAGCGTTACATTCCGCCCTTTTGTCTTTTTGATAGTTAATCTTTTTGATGGAATTTTAGTAAGCATAGTGCAAAAGTTTCATGTCTCATCATAAGTTATCGTCAGAGAACATTAAGAATATATTTCAATTTAAACGTCTTAGCTACAGAAATTATCAAATCTTACATATACAGTTAAACATTGAAGTCAAATAAGTAAAGCTTCATTTGTTAACTTGAAAAATTTGGCACATAGTGTCACGAACTTGAACTGAAAATTTGTTAACCAAAATTTAAAATTTTATTTGAAAAAATCAATAATGTTGATCAATAAACAACTTGACATAGAAATAAGAATCCAAAAAGACAATATCTCATAAGGAAACACTTCTGAGAGCAAAATCGAATGGAAATAAAATTATTTGTGTTGAACCCGTGTTATTTGTAGAAAATCAAGTTAATTGTTCATTATTACCATACGATTAAGACTATCACAATGAGTAATCGAAAGTATTCTAATAGATTTCTAAGACAGTAGGCACTTTATTTAATTCTAAATTACGTGAATTATTAATTCCAAGTTAAACGAAACGTCCTCCAGTAGAGTTCGGTTATGTGAAGAATGATTTTTGAACTGGCAATAAGCCTAGTATAAAAACGTATCAAATTATAGGAAATATAACACTAACCCATTTGTATAATCACAATTATTGCCTTAAATTAAAAAAAATCTAAACTTAAATAATAAATTGCAAAATGAAAAAAAAAAAAACAAATTTTAATAGTAAATTAAGAATCAAAATATAAACCATTAGATAAAATTTACATATACATAGGTGCTTAATACAAACGAAATAATCTTTTTAAAGAAATTTAATTGCCATTATTTTCTCAATTCAGTGAATAAATTATTCATTTTATTCTGAATATATAGGAGAATTTTGTTCTATTTATAAGGTATACAGTAATTCCTGTGTGATCCTAATTTCGAATAGAATTTCTTTTTCTATTTAAAAAAAACAAAACAAAAAAACATAAAGCCTTTAAAAAAATTATAATAATGAAAGTTCCTAAAAACACAATTTCCTTTTTAAAATATTTTTCTAGATTGGTCAAATAATAGAAGTACTTTGTAATGGTTGTTCATATAAAAAATGCTTTTAAACGTTTTTTATACGTATATCTGAGCACAGGTGGTCTCATGAGTTGTTTTCTATTTATGTGTGGCTCTAAAAGAGGATATTGTGTATCCTTTAGAGAAAGACATTGAAATTGTCAATAAGAGGTTTTAATTAGATCAACAATGAAAGTTAGTTATAAATTCTAAAATGAACTTTTTTTCAAACACAGAAATATCTTTCTTAAAGCAAGGAAATGGTATTAAAAATTTTGAAGATTTAAATCGAATTTCATATAGTTTGTAATAATAGACGTAAAAGCAATTTTAATATTGATGTAATTCAAAACAACACAATAGATTCAAAATAAATAAAAAGTTTTCCATAATATTGAAATTTGTATAACAATTGAGTTGCTTAAAATACTGGATTTTTTTAAAAGTACTTTTACTGTTAAGAGTTAAAAATTCCATTCAGGAAAACTGCTACAACAATCTATATAATTTCCGATTACAAACCACTAGTTTATTTGAATATTTTCTGAGATTTTAATTAAATCGTAGATGCTAAGAACTATAAAACGATTTCAAATAAAGTTTTAAGAATTTTGACAACATTACCAAATTCGTTTGTAGGGCAAAAATAAATTTTGAGATATCGAGAACTCACATTGGGAGTTATACTTTAATTATCAATTAATAATTAAATATGAAAAATTAAATTGTGTTCGAGCACTTGCTACTAATAAAACATTAGTGAAAATAACCTTGCTAGAGTAAAAATGCTTTTTATATATAGCTTCGATGGATGGATGGATGTTTGGGTGGAAATATACTATAGTAACACAAAACATAAATTGGCCCTGAGGCAGAGTTTAATATTTATATTTCTTATTTTTATTTCTTTCACCCTCTTATAAATATGAGTGATCAATTTGTGTTGATTGAGGTTTGAACAAAAATATGATTCTTAAAATTCGATTCCAGAAGCTACAACATATAATTTTTAGTCGCTTCTAGCTCATCAAATTCAGTAGGATAATTAATACTGCTCTTCCCAAGCAACTTAAATTCCAAACCATTTTTTAAACACGTAATTTAGGAACACCCTGTATATAAAGTTTTTATACATATACAATTTGTATAGAAAAATTTATCTTGATAAATTTGTAAAGCTTTTCTAAATTTTTTTTCTTTCTCTATTTTACTCGTTTCCTTCCTCTTAATGACAAATAACGGCAAAACAAAATATTGCCTAAAGGATAAAGGACAACAATTCTAGTAAAATAAAAAAAAATAATTTTGTATAAAAAGAAAATAAGGAGAAACAAAAATAAGATAATAAAAAAACCCATGAAAAGCTTAAAAATTCAAAGAATGAACTATAAAAAAACCAAAAAAAAAGGAATAAAAAAAAGGGAACGACAACAAAAATTAAAGTAATCCACATTATTTTACAAAGAGAAACAAATGAACAAAGCAAGGATTCAAGTAAAAAAAAAACAAAACCAAACAAAACAAACAAAAAAAAAATAAAGAAAATAAGAAAGGCTTGATGAAAAGTCTACAACACAATAAAAATTGTCTTTGTACCATTTCTAAAACAACAGCAGAAAAAAAAAGTATATAACATTTATAAGTATATATACCAAAAAGGATTTACTTTAGAAAAACGAAAAAACCAAAAAGGATAATATAAAAAAGGAAAAAAAAACAAGATATAGAAACAAAAGGAACATTGTATGATGATGGGATAAAACAATGGCATAAAACATCCAAAGCAATAAAAAGCGATTCCATAAAATGACTGCCACTAGTCACCATTATTATCTGCCAATGATAAAGATAAATCGGTTGATTTCTCTATACTCTCTCTTTACCATTTTTATTTCTCGATTTAAATATGGTGATCATTTAAAAAAATAATAAAACAAAAAAAACTAGAAGAAAGCCAAAAAAAAAAAGGGAGTGATAAAAAAAACTAGAGAAAAGCGCCCAACAATTCTTTTTAGAATTGGAAGAACTAAAAAAACAAAATAATAAAAGAAAAATTAAATAAATTGTTAAAGGATTTTCCATATCATATTGAAATGGCAGCAAAAATCACCTAGAAACAATTTCTTATTTGAATGGACGATGATTGTTGAAGCTTAAAAAAGCAGTAAGGAAAAAAAAATACAATGTAAAAGAATTTGTAATAATAGTTACCTAAATGTTTTAAAATAAGGACATTTCTTAGACAAATTTTTTTTAGATAACCTAGATTTTAATATAAATGAAAATTGTATTCATAACTTTAAAAATTTTTTGAAAAATTTAGTTTCATCACTGTTCAAAATGTGATGCATATTTCATTTTTTTTCCTATATGTGTGAATTTAAAAAAAATTGCATACTTTTAGGTAATTTTATATTATTTTGCACTTCATAATTTCATAATAGAATGGTAATTCTATAATTTTCAATTTTCTAAATGCACAAAAATAATGAGGACGGGTAGTTGTTCAATTTATTTTTGGAAATTTCTTGAAATAAATAAAGAAAATCTTTTCAAATAACTGCAAAAGTTGGATAACGTATCCAAAAGAGCGAGCCAGAAAAACTGAGCTTTATAGCTGAGTTCTTTGTAGAATGTTCGTGTATACAGGGACAGGTCGCTGGTTTGAATCCAGTTCAAAAAGAAGAATTTTTTTAATTTTTCTATTTTGATTTATTCCTTTGTTTACATCATCCAAACTGTTCTGCAGTTGTATAATGAAATTTTTTTTGTTTTTTATTTTAAGAAATAATCATAATCTCAGCTTGGATTCTATTTGATTCATTTTAAAACTTAGAGTTTCAGACGAAGACAACTACCTAATAAATTTTTAATATTCATTAATCATTATATTTGATACAATGACCAGCATTATGTAATACTTTTAGGAACAATTTTAATTTTGTTTGACACAAATTGGAATTAAAAATTAATTGGATGGAATTTATAAATAGTAATGTCTTATACAAGGTGAAAAATATATTGAACTGAATCGAAAATATTTGATCCGTTCGAATTTTGGATTTAAATTATCACAAGACAATCAATCTTATAATCTATAAGCACGTTTTATTTTAATATCCTAAAACACGCTTATATAGACAGAGGATATGATAAGAAGAATGGATGAATTTGAAATTAAAAATGTTTAAAAAGATTTGAATAAGATAAAGAAAAAGAGTGCTGGTGATAAAAAAAACAAAAAAAAAAAATATAAAATTAAATAAATTCCCACTTTGTGGGTTATTTTTATTCATCTTTCATCTAAAGCTTCATGTCTTCAATTATCAAACAAAGTCCCATTTATCTTTTATCAGAAAATCGATTTGCATATTAAGTTTTTCAAGCAAATTTTAAGCAATATTTTTTCTTCAATATACATTTGAAGTAAGACAAATTTGTAATAGCTATTAAAATAAAGAAAAAATTAAAAACACATTAAACTTACCCAGAACTTTCTTGTTTTCCAGCAAAATATCTCATATTACCAGCCGTATCAACAACACGTATTGAATTTATACGTCTTGCATCGCTATCGGCAATATATAAATCACCGAATGGTGAAAATGCCATTGCTAATACAGTTCCAAGTACATTTTCTGTTAAATTATTTTTATTTGTTTGTGTTCCTCCATTATTTGTATTAACACCAGCATTATTACAATGTAATGGTGTACCAGCTACAACTCTTATTTTCATATCAGATGTTAAACGTAACACCAGTCTATCATCAATGAAATGTAAAGAACCATCTAATGGACTCAATGCTAAACCAGTTGGCCATTGTAATTGTGCTTGATTTGCCATTAATGTACCACTACATGGTGCTGGACTCCAATGATTATGATGACCATGATGTCCAATTAATGTATGTATAATACCTTTTGGATCAACAGCACGTATATTTGTACCATCAGCAATATACATTGTTTTATCAGCTGCTATTGCTAAACCTTTTGGATGTGATAATCTTGCTTGCATTGCTGGACCTCCATCTCCACAATTTCCTTTTTTGAAAATTTTATATTTAAATTAAAATTAATAAATTTTTCTGATATGTATTTCTGTTTATTAAATCATGTATAATAAATTTTTAATAAAATATTAATGAAAAATAATGAAAGAAAGGCTACTAGATAAAAATTATATTCAGGAAAAATTTATTATTTTGAATTAGTTGGGTTTTAATTGAATTTAAATGAAATATACTAACCTTCATCACCTGGAATACATCTTTGTCCGCTACCAACAACTGATTCACTATTTATTAATGGATCTTTTACTTTTTCCAATTTTAATAATCTTAATATTTGATGTTTCTCTGGATCAGATATATATAAATTACCATCAGCTGGTGATACAGCTAGATAATATTGATATGATACTTGTGTTGCACTTAATTGTAATATTGTAAAAACTTTTCCATCTGGTGTTATACGACGTACTAAATTAAAATCACCAACATATAAACTACCATCTGGACCAGATGCTAATGCAATTGGTGTTAATAATCTTGCATCTTTTGCAATACCATTACAATGATCTGGACAATTTAATGGTCTTTGTAAACCAGTACCCATAACAACTTTAACTGTTCTTGGATATTCTTTCATATGTAATGTACTACCATCACCTTTTTGTAATATACCCTCATGGAAATTATAATGATGATGTATATCTAAACCCCAACCACCAATATCTGATATATCAACATCATATCCTTGTAATTTAGCTGTTTGTGTATTCCATACTGGTTGTTTACAAGTTGAATGTTGATAACCAACAGATATTCTAGCAATTGTAACACCATATACTTTTTGCCTATAAACATTACGTTTATTCCATGCAAATGTATGTATTAAATTTGGATCAGCTTCATATGTTTTAACATGTAATGAACCTTCAATTTCAACTCCAACATGTACATGTGTTAAAGTTGATGGTATTTTTTCACCAGTTAAACGCATACGTACAATACTTAAATAACCTGAGGCTTGTGATGATTGATATGTTAAATGTAAACCGGAGCCAGGAATTTGTATTGATTCTTGAACAATCTATAGATAAATTAAAAAAAAACAATATATATATATTCAAACGTATGTATCGGAATATGTGGATATAATGAAATAATATTTAAAGAGTGAATGAAATAGATATAGAAATTTTTATTTTAAAAACATTTACAAATAAATAAAAATTTAAGGAAAAACCTAAGAACCGTTCACATTACCATTAATATCGAAAATTCTTCTTAAAAAAAAACAACAAGCAATAATAGAATATTAAATGATTGTGAACGCACATGTAAGTAGATATGCGTCATGTGTGTTATATTGTGAATAAGGAGGAAATTGTTATTCATAAAATGAAAAATTAATTCATATATTATCAGAGAGGAATATAGAGAAAATGTGAAATAAAAATAGCGAAAGCGAAGGTTTTATTTTATTTTCTTGTTTTCTCTCCCTCTCTTCATACTCTCTCTCCTAAAATAAATGTTTATTTTTACGACATCCCTTAACTTTTTTTTCATTTTATATTATTTAATTTTTTTTTCTATACTCGATATATGGAAATTGATAATGTCAGAAGATAGAGAGGTTCCTACAACAACTTTTCAAAAGTATGTTAGAAAACAATAAAGAAAATAGAAAAAAAAATAACGAAAACAAGGAAAACAAACAATTTTTATGTCTGTAGAATACAAAATAATCGGTTATCTCAAGGCATACGTAATATTTAAAAAAAAAAGGCAAAATTGGAAAATCGCTAAGAATAAATAACAGAGAGGGGGCAGTGTAGATGAAGAGAAGTATAGAATACAATTCCAGAAAATGAATGATAAGAAAAACAGAAACGAGAATTAAAAATTGGAAAAATAAAAGAGAAAAATTGATTTTCTGACCTTTCAGAAGACATTTCACATGTACTTGTAATATAATATTGACAACATGTACTGCACACACACATCTGTACATATATGCTATAGTAAAACCAAAAGTTTCATGTACGCACACATTTTCTATACAACATATTTTTTATAGTAGACGTCGCAAATTAGAAAAAAAACAAAAACAATAGAAAATTATTCTCAACAATTTTTATCGTTCATGTAACATGAATGTTTGTTTATGTCCACTATGTAATGCTCTCAATATACACGACGTATGTACAATTTTGTTGTAATTTATGTAATGGGATTACATGTCTAACGGCGAGATATTCTAATATCAAAATACTTTATAAATTTATATACGGTTATATTGTGCACGTGCACATACATAATCAATAATAGATGAGGTTATATATATATATGTATGTACATATAGATGTACCAATTTATATCTTTGTAGTGTTCATCACAAATACAAGCATACATACAAATATTGTGAGTAACATGCGATTGAACATAAATTGATTTGATGTTTTATTTTTCAACAAGAAATTCTAAAAAAAAAAGAAAAACAAAAAAGAAATTGTTTTTTTAAAAAGTTTTTTATCCTTTTTATTTTATTTTTTTTTTTGAAAAAAAAAAACAAAGAAACTTGTGGACATTGAGGAAAACTTTCACAAATCAAGTCTGAAATTCTATTTTGAAAAAACGAAAACTTTTCAATTTAATTATAATTCACAGTTAAATTGTTTTCCTGTGCTATATGGAATGGTTCCTGTAAAATACAATTTGTAATACGAATGTTATTTTGTAGAATAACTTTTGTACATACGAGCATACCTATACATAATTCACATTTTTATATATTCACATATCCTTAAATTAATTCCGGATCATGTGTTGAATTAATTTTTTTAAAAGATTGTGGGTATTTTACAATATTGTTTTATTTTCTATTTTAATTTTATTTATTCATGTATGTATACTTAACTATAATGAAGTAGATGATATTTACATGTGCGTATCTGAGTTAGATGTAATTTCATGAAGAAGTTTTAAGACACTTAAATTTTAATTTGTAAATGTTATTTATACACGTGAGCAATTTAAATATAAATTTCAGAATCGTCAGACTACCAAGAACTCAGTTACTGTCAAAGGAATCCAACATATTACGAATGTATGAAGATTGATTAAAAGAGACAAAATGTTGGCGGAAAAATAGAAACGGGAACTTATTTATATTTCTATGGGAGATAGTTTTTATACCCGCGGAATTTCATATATTGTGGGACCATTTATCTTATTTTGTAATGACGTATGTATAATACCTAGAGATAAAACGTCACCGAGTCCTTAAATATGTTGCATTCAAATCCAGAATTGAACAAAAAGTTTTTCTAACCATATAATATGTTTATCTCTTTATTGTGGAGATGTTCTTTTGAGAACAACTATTCTTAATTTCTTTTGTAGAATAAAAATATTGAAAATATACGTAAAATTTTAACTAATTATTATCAAATATATACGTACTCAAATATTACTAGACTAAATTGCTTTCAGAACCTTTTAATAAATTAATAATTTTCTTAAGATCCCATATATTATAATAATATTATGAGCTTATTGTTTCAAATAATTTTACTTTTTCTAATATTAAAATATTTTTCCGTATAATTAAAAATTACTTAAAGTATAAAATTTTTCTTTAAGTTATAAAAAAGGAAGATCGACAAAATACATATACATATACGTAATATGTAAATTCGTATTGCAAAATTAAATATTCCAAAGACGCAAATATTGTATTTTACTATCAAATTTATATTCTAATAAAAATTATTTAGGTTATAAATTGATATTGTGTTGTTAAATAAATATTTTAACATTTTATGAACTCACCTATTTATTTAAATTGGTTTTACTTTTAATAAAATACCAAAATATTTTAATAATTTAAAATAATAATAATAATAGTAATGTCTTTTGTGAATGCTCTTATTGAATTTTAAAAGATATACAATTTTCAATTTTGTAATTAAGGTTTAAGTAGTTCATATTCTTTAAAATAAAAGAGAAATTGTCGAAAATTGAAAAGAAAATTCTAATTTAAAATAAAAAGGGAAATCTAATTGTAAAATTGTTAAAAATTAAATTTGACAACAAATATGAGAAAATTTTTAATATATAAAAGTAAAATTAATTAAGTGCTAATCTTGAAAGTTTTTTATCTATTCAGATTTGCTGCTTTTAATGTTATTCTATTGAATGATATACCAGTTTTGGCACAAATTACCATAATTTATTTTGATATTAAATATTTTGCAAAAAAAAAAACTGTTAAAGGAAGGATTAAGTTTTAAACTAAATAAATGTGTAATAATTGCGAGCAAGAAACTCGTATAAACAATAGTTTTGTTGTTCCATAACTTCTATACAGATCAGACTCAGAAGTTGATAAATAGGTAGGTATATGAGGCTTTCAGAATCGAAGTAACATTGTACAATAAGGAGTGGTTCATTGTGAAAAAAAACTTTATATATTTGAGTTTATCTCAAAACTTAATTATTTAGGGCATTTTGAATTTTTAGCGGTATTTCTAAATTAGTAATGCACAAATTTTTTTTTGGAATTCAAAAAAAGCCATTTTCATTGTACGTAGATTTTTATAGCAATTTACTGTAACTTTTATTGGATAATAATAATAATAGTACGTTTTGTATTTTATTTTGTTCTGAACTTATATAGACAACAGATTTTTACAAAAATCGATCAATTCGATCTCATATTTAATTCCGCAGAAAGAATTTGTCCGAAAAAAATTTTAAGGTCAATTTACTCGAAACACGTTTTTCTTTCGACTTACTCAATTTTCTCTTTCAAAACTTATCGAATTTTTTGTATAAATAATGATGTTTGTAATGTTGGTATACAAAATTCAGGTCTATATAAAAATTTGTAAAAATATAGGAGAGTTTATCCTATAGTATTTTATATTTAAAATGAGTACATAGAGTATAATTTTCTTTCTTATTTCAAAAAACAAGAAAATAAAATTGTTTTCTAAAGGGTATTTGTGAAGTATACTTTGGAAACTTAAATTTAAAAGTATGTCATATATACCATAATTATATACATAAATATCATATATGTAGATATAGTATTGTGTACAATATTGTGTGTTTTTAATATAAACATGTTTGTTTATTATATACATATATATAATATATTATTAATAAATGAAGTATACATAATAATTTGAAAAACCTTTGAATTATTTAGTATGAAAATTCAATTTTAACTAGAAATTACATTTTAATAATAAATCACATATTTAAAACTAAAATAAAATAATTTTTCATTTTCACTTTTTAAATAATTTATATATTTTCTTTTTTTTTCTTTTCTATCTTTACATTTTAGGTCCCACATATATAGTTGGAATATATATAAGAAAATAAGTTACAATATAAATGACTTTTGTTTAAATATTAATGACTTTTTGAATTTTATTACTTAAGGTTTCCTACTTATACTTAAGGAATATAACATATTTTTTGTCATATAATATAACAACACAAACATAATGTTATTATATGCACCATAGTATAACATAATATAAATTGAATATATAGGAGTATATTATTACCAAAGGTATTTTAATAATAATATGTGTACACATCCAGATGGAATTTCAAAAAAAAAAAAAATTATATGTATAACAAAAACGAAAAGGAAGTATAAAAGAAAAAAAATAATAATTGATTTAAGTTTTTACTTCAAACAAAATTACATTTTATATGATATATCCTTATAATATATTTATAATATGTAAAGGACATTAAAGAAATTGTGTTTTTCTTTAGCTTAACATTTTATTTTCCATTTTATTTTTTTTTTTATTTCTTATATTTATGTATGTAGGTAAGATTTCTTTAGATCCTTATATTGAAAATTTAACGAGAGGAAATTTGGTATTTCTTGATAATATTTATTTAGTTTTTTCTCATTTCCTTTTAGATTATTTTATTGTTATACACATATATAATATGCATTGTATTTATATATGTAATATACGTACATAACATTTTATTTTTGTTTTAAGTCCATTGAGAGGATTTTATATATTATTGAAATTTAAAACCACATATGCATGCACAATATTACGCATATGTATTTTGTTATATAATATTAATTTGCATAATTCTTTGGGAAAAATTCTTTTAAGAAGATGAAATACAGGAGAAGAAGAAAATTATAATATTTTTTTTGTTTTATATTATTCAGGAAAGAATTTCGAAAAAAAAAACAGAGTAATTTTTAAGTCATGAATTAAATTAATTATAGATTTTTCGTTTTTTTTTTTTACTTTATTGAAATTAAATATGAAAATTTTTTTTGAATAAGGATTTTCTTTTTCTATATTGCAAAATATTGTAATAAAGATGAAAAGATTATTAAGAAAGTCTAAGATCATGGTACATAGCATATAATACAGAAAGGCTTATGTTATACATAAAATTCTTTCTCATATTATAAGATTTTAATTAATTCTAAAAATATTTGAAAATTTTTTTTTTAAGGCATTTTAATATTTAAAGATTACAATATGTTAGGTCAGTTACAAAATGAAGTCTTAAATAAACATAAAAATATTTTAATTATACAATAGGAAATGGTATATCTTTTTTATTATATTTTTGAAATAAATTTGATTATACAATATCTGACAACTAAAAGTAACAAAAAATGTGAAAAATAATAAACAAGTTTATTCAAAATTTTTCTCGACAGTTGTTCACTTTCTTTTAATGAAATTTTTAAAGTTCAATGTGGAATATCTTCGATAATATAGTATAAAATTTGAAAAATTCAAAATAAGCAAGTTCTTAAAAAAATATTATGAAAAATGACCAAAAATTTATGGTAAATTAAATACTGGGGTATAGAATTTTGATCAAATATAAGTATAAGTTGATAGAAGATAGATTTTAATATCTTTAAATATTCTGAACTTTTAACATTAGCATCTTCCTCTTGCATCAACATGCATTTATTCGTCTTCAGTAATATTAAATTCAATATATTCCATAATTTGTAAAATATTCCAAAAAGTATTTTAATATATCAATGATTATAATCAATATATCAAGTATAGTGTACAGGTTTTAGCTATAAAAAAAATGAGAATACGTCAAACATAATTTTTGACTGTTTTTTTGTCGTATATAATTTGATAGTTCCCGTCGGCATTATTATTGACGTAGAAATCGACGATTATATTATTATGTAGACTCCTGCAATATCAATATTACGTAGACTTCTGTAATATCTTCACACTATCTCGGAAATACCATAATCCTGTCATTTGGAATATTATCCTTTTGAATAAATTTGTCTTCTTTGTTTTTTGGTTGCAATAACAGTTTAAAATGAGTTAATTTTTCCGTAAATGATAACATTTTGAATTTTCTGGATGGTCAATGTAAAAATCTTCAATTATTCTTTCTATTTTTTCTTATAAATATATACAATATGCTTTAAGGTTTTAATTAAATTGCCTTAAATAGTTTTAATGATTAAATTAATTCTAGAATATTATATTATTGACCTTTAAAATGAATTAATTTTAAAATGGTAATTAAAATAGATTGAAGAAAAAAGTGAATTGTGAAATTAAACTCCGTAATATTTTTAAAAATATAGAATGGAGTTGAATTGAAATTCCTTAACCATCTCGAAAATAATTTTTATTAAAAATTGTTGTAAATAAAGTCAGGAAGTCCGCTATATTAACTTTGTAAATTGCAGTAAGTATATTAGATTTGGAATATTTAATCAATTTTTAAGTTTACTTTCTTCTTGGTTAAGTAAAATATACAAAATTAGACGTTTTAATGGTAAAACCTTATAGTTTACCATCCCCTTGTTCAACGTTTTAATGTATAATTATATGATGAAATTTAATTTAAATTATTTATTTATCATAAATTATTACACTTCATTAATTTTAGAAAATTTGAAATTCATTGGCTAATAAAAATCTATTATATAGCTGTTATTTAATTAATTGTGATGAGTTGGATTTCAATGATCAATGGCTAATCAGACGTTACAAAAATCTTTTATTCATATGTGTATGTATATATGTAATTATTGCTGGTTGAATTGTGATTGATTTGAATCTTTTTTTTATGTTTTCAATTTCTTATATTATTAAATTTTTATTTTTCAGTATAATTTAAATTTTTCTGGAGTGTTCGATTATTTAATAAATAAATCAAATTAGCTTCATGTACACTTTTAAAACTATTGAAAAATTATTTGAAAAATTTAAAATAAATATCGCGTAGTTTCAAAAGAATATTTAAAAAAAACACTAAATGCTGTGAAAAAGAAATAACAACAATATAGCGTAAAACGCGCTCCGTAATTTCTATTTTATTTCGGGAGGGTGGTTGAGATTCGGCTACAGTTTTATGGCCGTCAGAAATACTGTCTAGTAATGTCTCACCTGAAAAAGCTGAAAAAATCGGACTGCTTCTTGTGCAGATTTTGTGGTGGCGGTGACGAGGCAACCGTCCACATTCTTTCCGACTGCCCGGTACTGGCTGTGTGGCGTTGTAATAGCCTCGGATAGTAATTAAAAATTTTTAAATTTTCTACATAGTTCTCAATAAGAATACATACATAGTTCTCAAAAAGAAATAAATAAATTTGAATAGAAAACATTTACCACACGTTGTTATTAATTATTTGAATTGTTTATAACGATGGATTAAAGTATAACAAATCATTAATTAGTATTTAAATATACAAAATTACGAACAAAATTCAATTGAATTTTTATGGCAATAATCCACAGATTGTGATCAAAATTCAAGAGAAATTTTCTCTCTTGTTGTGTATCTTTTTATTCGGTTTTGCCAATATTATTAAACCTCAGTAAAAATTTTGTTTTTTCGATATCCTTAATTTTTTTCAATTAATTTATTAGTATAGTACTTTTATTTACTTTCCATCTTATACAATTATAGATATAGAGCACAAACTGCATTTTCTTATAAAGAAAACTGTTATATATGTTGCTAGAGAAAAAAAAATCTTTGTTTGCATTTTACTATTTTCTTTTGAATTTTATGCATTTTTCACAATTTTCTTCTTTATTTATTTGTATATACTTCCCGGAAATGTTGTTGAACTGCTCCTTAAAACTGTTTATACAAAAATAAAAAAAAAGAAAGAAATAAAATATAAACAAGAGTATAAAAATGAAAAGACCCTGAATATCTAAGTTTTCAGTTATTTTCCGTATTTTTTCGTTTTTTATTTATTCTTTTTTAAATAAAAAGGATGCCTTCTTGATAAGGATTCAAATATAGTTTCGTTTTGTTTTTTAATTTTATTTTTATGCTATTTTTGATCTCCGTTTTGCTTTTCCTGAAAAAAGCAAAACGTAACGACGACAACAACGACTACAACGAATATTTAGTAGTAATGAAAATGAAAAATAAAAGAAAATTATACGAATTTTCTTATGTTCTTCTATGCTCTTCAAAAATGAACATAGCAATAACAAAAAGAAAAATTTTTAAAACAAAATGTTTGCGATATCCTGTCAGCAATATTCTCTGTGTTTTCCTCTTTTTTTTATAAATTTTATTTTTAAATGCAATTTTTACGTGTTATGTGTGTTTGTGTGAGGGTCTACATTCTTGTAGTAAACAAGAAATGCAATTTTAAGTATCAAAAGGTTACTCAACAAAATTCTGTACATATATTTTATATATGTATGCATAGGGACATATGATTATGCTCGTATAAATTATGTAAAGAATAAATTGTATAAATGTTTTAGTATAAAAATAATTATATAATAACAAAATTATAGTGGTGACCATATTTATTTAAATTATGGTGGACAAAAGTTTACTGGTATTAAATTTTGTATAAATCAATGGAACAGTATAGGATTAACAGAACAGTATAACAGTATAGTTTGCGATTTTGCCAAAATATTTTGTTTAAAAAAATGGAAAATTAATATTGAAATTAGGATTTATTGCTACTCGATCAAGTCAAATATCAATTTACAACTTAAAAAATTAATGATAAGTTTATGTCAAACCCTCTAATTATTATAAGTGTTTATTTGTAATACAACTTTATTGGGTTAATAACAATACATGATGCGATGTGATATTAATCATTGAAAATTGATGGTTGTGCAACATTGTGTAAAGGTTAATTATTCTCGTTGCCTATTAAAAGTAATTTATTATCCGAATTGACTATTTGAACAACCTAAAATTCCAAATTTTATTTAAACAAAATACGAAAAGTGTTGAAATTCTTGATATAGAAACACAATGTTTTTTTTTCATATTCCCTTTAGCAAAGCAATCATTCTCGATACAAAATTTCAATTTCAATTTGAACGAATATTGTTTGAGCAAATAGTGTAACATCTTTTAACAAAAGCTTTGTGCAGTCAAGACTGTAGAAAAATATAACGCGTAAATATTTCTTAAAATTATTTAAAATATTTTATGCAGTTTAAGAAGAGCACTTATTCTCAACAATGAAGTAATGCTGGTCAGCATAAAAAATTTCCTTGTGTATAAGAACAACTGAATACTATATTGTATACTCAGTTAAAAAAAGTGAAAAATAAAATAGACAGGTTGTTTAAAAAATTGAAAGACATTTGCAATTATGGATTTGAAATAAAGTAAATTTTCAGTAACAAGAATAAGGTAACGTTAACGATAAAATTTTATTCTATATAGTTCTCACAGAGTATGCATACAACTAAATTAGTATAGGTTTATATTTGGGAAATATGTACATTCTACTTTTATAAAAATTATATGAACATACTTATGTATGTGCGTGTAAGGTAAACTTTTCCATATCTTTTTTTTTGAAAGATAGAAAAGAAAATTGAGGAAATAAAAAAATTTTTATTCAGATTTTTCTTGAAAAAAAAATAAATTTTTACTTTTTTCTTAAAATTTTCAATTATATAAAATGTATGCGTATATGTATTATAAATATATACACATGAATTTGCTGAGTTCTAAAGGTGATTGGCATTTTAAAAAATTTATCAATATGGTATTCTGTTTATGGCACAATAATAATCATAGATCATGACATTCATTTTATACTTGAACTTTTCCACACGTCATGACACAATCTATTTGTATTTAATTTTTCGATCAATTCTCTTGCAATGTTTTCTCTTATTTCTCTCCAATATTATTATTATGCTTTCCATATTTTGTTACCCTTTTTAATTCAATCACACATTTTGTAAGCAATCTCTCTGAATGTCGTGACCTTTATTTTGCTTTAAGATATTGAGAAATTTTTTTCCGCATTTAAAAAGAAAATAAAATAAAGAAATTTATCATACTATATTATTTGCTTATATGTTTGTATGTTACGTATTGAAGACGTATTGATATAAAAATATTGAAAGATAAAATTTTATTTAGTTGAGTTGAAAGTTATGATATAAACGTTTAATATTCTGGATATCGTTAACATATTAAATTCATTTTCTTGGCAGGTGATTACATTTAAATAAATTATTAAATGTATAGATCTATGTATGTATTTCAAAATAAAAAATTAAATATGTATTATAAAAATTTTTTAAAATTAAATGTGATTTTATTGAATTTTGAGATGTGTATTATAGTTGTATTCAAAATGTTTAAGGGCTCAGGTATACATCCATCGCATAGGTTTATATTCAAGCGCCCGAACATGTAACTGTATGAATGTATGCAATTAAGCAATCAAACGTTCTGTATGTTTTACTTTAATTTTAAGTTAACGCAATCGATTGGAAATAACGCAAAAGTTTAGTTGCTTAGACGTGCGAGCAACGATTTGACATGTCTGCCTGATCTCTAAGGTATTAGTTAGCATTTACGTACATTTATAGATTTTGTTTGATCTAAATGAAAATTAATGGAATTTTGAAATGTGTTGTTTGTACGTTGGTAATGTTTTGTTTGATTGAGAAAGTAAAGCTAAGTACATGCAATTAACAGAGTTCACACTTAAAGTGGAGTAAAATATAATTTTATTCTCATAATTTTTAATACCCTTCGTTAGTTTTTCTATAGAACATGTTCGACGACATGTTTGAATAATAGTGTTTTTTAGTCTTCTTAAATATTTGATAAGTGTTTAAAATTTTTTGAAAAACAAAAGCAAAGACTTAATCTCAAAGTTTTTTACTACTTAACATATCCAGTATTAAAATTTTAAAGTTTACTACAAAGGTTTCATATGGAGAGTTTTATTTCTCAAAGATAATTTTAAAAACAGGTAAATGACTATATTATAATTCACAATCAGGGAACTAAATGTTATTCTCCTAATTTATATCAAAATGTTTATTCATGAATTTATAGACCCATACTGTCAAAATTGCTGCTCTATATGCAATTAGTAAAATTAAAATTTTATTCATTACATTTCTTTTTCTATTATAGAACACTAAATTCCAGAAATTTGAAATTATCAGATTTCACAACTAGTCAGATACTATTTTCAACTTTCTAGAATCAATAAACCAAAAAAAAAGATTTTTTTATTGAACTTTTTATACAGACAATGAAAATTTTTCGAAATTTTTATAACGTCCTGTATGCTACACCTAAAACTCTTATCGCAGAGTACGAGAGTACCTGTATATTCGCATGTATGTAGATATTGTTTTCTAAATAAATTTTAATTCTTTTATTCGCTATAAAAGTTCAAAAGATTTTTGTTTTTCCAACGATAGTCAAAACAAGAATAAAACAAATAATAATTTTTTTCCAATTTGATCCCATTTAATCTGAGGACAATATAAACTTATACAACAGTATAAGTTTGCATGGGTTCGTATTATGTGCAATATAATGGTGGTAACACGTTCATATTTAAAAATTGTATTTTATTTTGCATTAGCAGCATACTATTGTTAGTTAGTATCATTTGCCACCCATTGCTCTCCTGTAGCGTATGTATTCAACATTTTATATTTATTTATTTATTTATTTATTTTTTTGCTATATAGAGCACAGATATGTTATTTTCATAAGTGTCCTTTTTATTGGATTTTGTTTTATTTCACGAAGTTCCATAACTTTTTGGTTTACTATATGTACGTCGGTATAATATACGTATATATATACACTATAAAATCAGTATGGATGGCAATGGAACAAGTGTAGCACACACGTTTATATGAACGTGGATGTCATAACAATTCGATACATGTTCTAATTTAAATTATACTATTTTGATGTAGTTTCGGATTGTATCGTTTGTTTGGTTATAATATTATGTCCCCATACTAAAGGACATTCAAATAATAAAACGGGATTATATAATTTAAAATATTATATAGGATAGTATAGAACACAATTGTACTGAATTCAATATTTTTGATATTCCGAAAAATATAAATATAAAGAATAGAAGAATGTTTGATTTTCAGAAAGGGCTGAAATATGCTTTCATAGGGTGCAAATTAAATTCGTTAATGGCATCAAAATATTTGAAAAATTTATGTAGGCTACCAATGTACATTAAGTTGATTTTTTCGAGTTGATGTTATTGCAAACTTTTAAAAAAATTTTTGTTAAAAATAGCTACAATATTATTCGGAAAATTTAAAAAGAAATATTGAGAATTTTAAAAACAAGAGTCCTGAAAATTTTGTTTTGCTGAAAATAAATACAATATGATTTCTATGTAAAATCCCCTACAAAATTTTCGGCATCTAATTTAAGACTTTCGGCATCAAACTAAATTTTGTTGAATTTTTAAGAAGTTCTAACTGGAAAACTTAATTTTAATATTTACTTTGAATTAGAAGCATTTTATAAAATTAATATTAGAGTTCTATTTTTATAATTTCTTAAAAACAAACTGCTTGTATGAGATCTGGCATGTTAAGGTTTATATAATTTTCATAATATATTTGCGGTAATCTAATATTATGTTTTCATTAGAAAATTAAAGGCATTTATTAAATTTTCAATTCAATATGAATTGACTTCGAAATATTTTGATAAAAGAATAATTATTTGACAAATTTCTTAATATAACAAACTACACAATAAATTTGAAATTGAATAAGAAGATAAATAAGTTGTACGAGTATTGCCTTCACTACAAACTTAAATCTTTTAATTATTCATTTAAGATCATCAAAATTTAAAATATCAACTATACTGCGTAAATAAATCAACACTTCCTATCATTTAATCTATATACATAGCTCTTGAAATATAGTTGTTAAAGGTATACATACAATCTATACATATGTATATATAAATTGGCGATTGAGTAATTCTACATAAATATATTTATGTACGTACATTTTATACATGTGCCTGAATTGAATAAGAGCGCATTTAAAATTGAATAAAATTTAATAAAAATTTTTTGGGATATTGAAAAGAGTAAAGTAAAGTAATTATTATTGCTGGATGTCATAAAGCCTATACAAAGTACATACTCACGTTTTACTAAACATATACATACATATATGGTATATATAACATGAAAAAATAGTAACGGTATATTGAATTTATGTATATTTACTATAATAATATGAAACGCACTCAGTGGACCATTTAAAAAGTTTTGATGTTTCATTTTTTTTTTGCATATTTTTTGGGGTTAAATTGCTTTTTGTCCTTTTTTTATTATTATCCCTTTTTGGATTTTACTTTACTACATAAAAGTCACACGACAAATATTTTTATTATTCCTTGAAAATTTATATTACATACACATGGATAGTATTTTGTGTTTGTGGGTTTTAAAGGTATCTATATACTATTATGTAATATGTCGCAGTAAAGCACACATTTATGTACGAGAATTGAATGAAAATCAAAAAAAAATAAATAAAAAAAATCGTATAGGAAAAAATCGTACATGGCTTTTATGATTATAGTTGAAAATTCAAGTGTTTCAATTTTTTTTTTGCTTTGCTTTTAATTTTTTTGTAACTGGTGCTGTGATGTAACGACACTGAATTGAGTTACCTAACGTTGTATATGTATATAGGCCGATTTCGAAAATTATAAAACAAAAATAGAGAGAAAACAAAAAAAAATTTTTATATAAAAATGAAATGGAATTCATAATGAAAAGTTGACAGAAGGAAAAAAATACAAAATATTTGCTTTTTTTTTGGAATGTTTTGTCGTTGTTGTGTAAAATAAAAATTATGTTATATGAGAAAATTTTTTCCTCCAACTATATTATACTCCAATAGAGAACAACAAAAGTTGAAGAGTTACAAAATTTCAATTTATTACAATTTTTTAGGTGTATGTTTTTAATTAAATTAAGTTCATTTTTGTTTTAAATTTTTTTTTTGTGGAATTATAATGCTCTTTGATGCATACGAGTATATGAGCACACAATTTTTGAAAATTTTTTAGCATAAAGTGAATATAAGGTTTTTTTTTTTTATTTAATTAAAATCCAATTTTACAATTTCTAAAAATTTTTACAAAAGAGTAATTTTTAAAAAGCATTAATTTTTAATTTTGTTATATTGGTACATGAATTATAAATTAAGGTTATTATAAAGGATTAAAAATAGATTTGATATTATGTGCAAGGATATTATTAAACAAAAATGCATTAAATCAATTATTGACAAAAGTTGTAAAAGAGTGGTGATAGCAAAAATGAGGTCAAGAGAATTTTTTTTTCCCAAAATTGAATGAGAAACAATGTGAAAATGTTGAAATAGATCAAGGGTAGTAATTGAAAAAAATGTTCTGAGATTTTGAGAAAAGCTTTTGATTTAAAGAAAAGAGTGGATAAAAAAAATTATAATGAATTAATGGGGAAATAATTGGGAAACGTTGCAAATAATTGTAATGTAGAAAGGAAGTGTACATATAAGCTCATTAGAAAATGTCTCTTTATCAGAAAGAAATGACATATTCGACTGTCTGGTATAAACTGCTTTAAATATACATACACCATTTTCTAAAGCTCTCACATGACATTGAATCGTGATCTTTTATGTTACAATCGATTCGTTTGGGTTTAACGCAACGATAGTCAGGAATTAAAATAAAATTTAAATAAAAAATTTGCATAAAATTTTTAATTATTTTAGTTAAATTGTTTATTATTCTATAATATTACTCAACAAACAGGAAAAGCATTTTCATTCAAAATATTTCATATTCTTTTAAATAAATCAATACCATTCTAATTTGATTTCGAAACTCATTCAAGTTTTATAGTCGTCTACCAATACAGCATTGTTCATATAGATTTGACAATATTAAATTTTTTTTTATAAAGTTCAACAATATTTTGTATCTTATACGTGATCATAACCAATGCTATATTAAATATAAAATACATTTTGTACGACATTTGAATTTTATAATTTCTATTTTGAATTTCAGTACAATTGCATTGCATGTGTTTTTCGTGATAAAATAATATTGCAAAGCATTATAAACTCGACAATTTTTGATTTTAAATCAGACAAAACAATTCATTTTTTTGTTTTTAAATTTTATGTTTAAGAAAATTTCTTGATATTTTCCAACTTAAATCATAGTTTTTATTTTTCATTTTTGTGCTATAACATTTTTGCATTCATATGCATTGAATAAAACATTTTCAAATGTCTCGTTATATTAAAAAAAAAAAAAAACAACAACAAAGTCATTTTTTATGGTGGCAATTTTGAAAACCACTTATAAAAAATGAAATTTTCGATTTAATATTGTCATTTTGATGTTCAACTTGTACAGTTTCCCAAAATCGAATACTAAAAATATTAAAATGTAAAAAATCACAATAAATAAAAAATTTTTATTTTAGTATTCAGGTAACATGATTTGGATTACAAAACATGCTTTGGTGAAGAGACAGAGACTAGAAAATAAAAGATTATAAAGATTAAAGGATTGTACTTGCACTTGCATATGAAATGTACAAAAAATTGCATGGTAAACGGTGTTGTTTTAAGTTTCAGAATTGATGTATTTCTGCAGCATCAGTATATATTGGCGTGTAAATATAAAAATATCAAATCAAAAATTTTAATTCTTTTCTTAAAATTTTAAGAGAAATTTTAGATCATTTGCGTGCTATTAATAATAAGAAATTTGCTTACTCTTAAGTAAGAAATAAATATTAATTAAAACACAATTCTTTCATGGCAATTGAATCTAGAGTTCAAATTTAAAATAGTTAGATTTCATAGCCTTTAAGAACAATAGTACAAAAACACGGATCCAATAATGTTGTGATAAAATGACAGTTTGTTTAAGTTGATCTTTTATGATTAGTCTGCAGCAGACTGTGAATGTAGTAAGGAAATGGGAAAAATATTTCCGTATAGGAGGCGATTTCAAAATTCTTTTCAAGTTATGATAGAAACAAAAAACACTCATCCTATAAATATGCAATTATTATTAAAATTTTGTGGAGATTGAATTAAAATTGCAAATTTTATTTTTGACTTTTGCAATCGAAAAATTTTTAATCAAACTTTTTTCTTAATTGTTTGTTTACACAATGTTTTTAGTTACTGAAGACACAAAGTTCAACAACCCTTTTCCTAACTAAATCCTAAAATAATTTAAAAGGACATTTTTTCATTTTGTTTTCTGTATTAAACTTTAAGAAAGTTCTTTGAATATTTGAATTTTTTCTATTGGCTACAAAACAAACTTGAAGTTTTTACATTACCGTTTGCTGACTCTAAATTTATTCATTGAAAAGAAATTATTTGGCTCTTGAATACTCAGCGTCTTTTATTTTTTTTACTATTTACTGAAGATTATATCGTTGAATTTCATTGTTTTATAGAAATTGAATTTCAAGAATAATATTTTAAAGTGAATTTATATTAAATAATCGTATATTGTTGGTGTGTGTGTAAGAATAAAAATAAAATGCATTGTATTAAAAATTTAATAAATTCAATAAGATTTTTTGTTTGAATAAAAAAAATTAACTGATTTTGTTGTCTGTAGCTGTTTTTATTTTTAATTAGAGTAATTAAAGGTTTACTATACTTTTTATACTTCCGTTTTGTCAATGATTCCACATCATCTAGGGTTCAAAGGGAAGACATTTAGAATAAGTAGTAGGTGTATATAAAAAAAGCCAGAGAATAAGACAACAAGAATAAAATAAATACGGGCTCCGAGTTGTATATACGCCTTAACAGTACACACTTAGAAATTTATTGAATATTTCCAAAGCGTTATTAACTTCTCCAGTTTTGTTTTCAAATTCTTTTTAATTAGAAATTGGTTTCTAAAGTTTCTTTTCGATCATTCTAACAAAACATTGCAAAATTTTTGAAAGTGGAATTAAAATTTTAAAAACTCGACTCTACTATACAAGACAACAAAAGGTTTGTAATTTATGGATTGAAATTGAATATTTATTATGATATTTTAAATATTTGATTGGAACTTTAAGGTTTATAGTTAGTTAGAATGTGATAACAAGGATTATTGATTAATATTTAAGTACGATTGAATATTTTGTACCTGCTAATGATTTTTGCAAATATTTATAGAAAAATTTTTTGATTTAAATTTCTAATACTCTTTAATTACCCTCTGGCCTTAAAATTCTTTAGTGCAGTGAAATGGAAAATTCATATTTGCATTTCTTTTTTTTTTTAATTATTTTAAATTTTTCTTGTTCAGTGCAAATCAAACTCACGCAATATTGTTTGTGCAAATGAAATGAGTGCATTAAAATTGTCACATGCCTATTAAAAAAAACTCTTTTTAAATTATCTTATAAATACCGTCATTTATTCATAATATGTGTAAATATTTACATTACATAAAAAAATTATAATCTAATTAACCATGTATTAAAAGAGCCTCACTCCAATAAATGAATAAAAACACAAATGAATAAAAACGAAATATACAACTTTTGGTTTTTTTTTTCATTTTTGTCATTTAATATGCATCTGTGCATTTTTGAACTTTAATATTATCCTTAAGCTATTTTTCTGCAATATTAAATAAAAAACGTAAAACATACGAGTATGTACAAAATGCTGGCATCTTTTCTCGTGTTTCTTTGAATTATTACCGAAAAAAAACAGGAAAAAAACAAACGTAAAAATAAATTAAGGAAAGTGGATGTTGTTCATTACCACTGTAAGATACCAGAGTGAAAATCAATATGATTAATAGGATTAATTTTCCAATTTAAAAATGAATTTCTAAATGACATGTCAGTCGCCTCCTAGATAAAATTGAACTTGCCATACCAAAAAAAATTTGGGATGTTTCTAGCCCCCCGAATGCTATAAAGGATTTGTGGGTATGACCCATAAAAAATAAAAATTATGACTTGTGAGGCAATTTGAAATATTGAAGAAACTAGTTTACGGTAAGATTTCCAAATATATGAGCGTACCACTAGTTATTTTAAGTAAAATAATTTTATTTTGAGAGAAAAACTACCAAGAATGAAAACAGATGACATTATTATATTTCATATATTGAAAAGGGTTTATTTCGTATTACAAATGAAATCTCAAATTCGTACTGATGACTGAATAGAGAAGGATTTTATAATTTTCACATGTCTATGGAAAATTTTATTAAAGTGTTGGAATTAAGCTAGATGCAGCCATAATATTAATTCATCACCGAAATAAAAAATAAAGATATTTTGTAAGTGTGATTAATTTGCGAGAAAAATTCATTGTACCGGAATAACAATATTCCTTTTTTTCTCTTCATTTTTGTTTTATATCCTGGGGGATATTATGTTTCACCGAAGCGAAAATGTAATAGAAGTACTGCAAAAAAAGTGATGAAACAAAAAAATCATTTTCTTTTTTAATTTATTTTTTTTTGTCACAATCTTATGTGCTCCTATAAAAATTTTAAGAATTTAAAATGGGAATGAAATCAGGGTCTGGGAAATGGTAATTAAGTAAATTTTAGTTCAATTTACTAAAGAAAGGAATTTTATTGCAATCTATTTTTATTAAATTTCAATATAGGTTTCTTATAGAAATAATAAAATATATTTGTAATAGCACAAACTCTTTATTATCTATATCTATAATAAGGGACTCTTCTTCCAAGAAATTTAAATTTACGAAATATATAAATAAGTGTTGCTTTAAATTATTTATTAGAAATCAATAGTACACTAACAGAAAATGTCCGGTGTTACAAGTGCCCGAAAAAAGAGCGTAGAAATTGCAGAAAAATCATACCTAGTCGCACTTACTCAGTGCGTGGGAATGCCTTACCGGACACATTCAATAAATTAAGTAATACTCAACATTAATTTTCAAGGAAACACTGTCTTAGTTACAACTAAAATGTCATTTTTTAAGATGTTACGATATTTATACTAGCACGACTTTACTGATATAAACAAAGTTTATTTATTTATATTCAGATAGCTTTCATAAAATTAATAAACCTAAGTATGTACATATGATTTGAAAAGAAATTAAAAAGTTGTTGATTTTCCTAATTATTCACATCTACATACAGATCTATAATATATAATTTTCGATGTATAGTTATGAGAATAAAAATTTTATTTACATAAACATTCACAAATTAAAAATCGATTATTCAATTATAGCAGCTCTTGTGTCGATTCAATTATTATTGCATGACTAAAATAAAACATAATAATTTTTTTTTGGTAAACAAAATTTTAATAAAATTACAAAATTTTACCAAAAAATTAAATTTCATATTAAAATTATGTTTCACCATTTATAATTATTATTATAAATACTCATAATAATAACTACATACTGATATAGAATATTGTAGCTATGTAAATATAGAAAATTTCAAATTCATATTGTATTTATGAAACAGTAGCAGCATAATATTCACAATATAACACATGTTTAGAATTTAATATTCTATGTATTTTATATAAAATATTATTATCAAAAAAAAAAAGGATATATGAAATAGGAAATTATTCTTGCAGCAATGAACCGGATATTCAAATCAAATTAAATATAGAAATATTATTATAATGGAATGAAACTTATTTATGTATGTATAAAATATATATTTTATATATATATATTTATATTAATATTACACAATAATAAAAATATTTATGTACACATACCTGTGTTTCAGCAAATATAACTCTTTTGCCTGGCATTGCACCAACACCATTTGGCATCCATGTACTAATCAATTGTGGTTTTAATTGTTCGTGATCGTGGTCAATGCATACAATTCCGGATTCAGTTTTCTCATCTGAGAAATGGTATAGTATCGTATTAAGGAATGTTAATGCTGGATTCTGTGTTGCTAACCTATATGCAATAAATTAGAAAAAAAATATTAAAAACAAAAATACAAAATTTTCGGGGAAAAAACAAATTTATTTAAAATATTTTAAAAATAATATAAAAATTTTTTACACTTTTGTATATAATAATATTATATGTATGTAGAATAAAATTCGAAAAACCAAAAAATAAAGCAATTACAATACAGATAAAAAAGAAAAATGTTCCTGGCAAGTGCATTTAATATAAGGCTTGTGGATTGTATTCACATTGAAAAATGGGAGAGTTAAAAAATATTGAAATTATTTAGGTGAAATTATTTTTAAATATTTTGGAAAAGAAAGATTATAGACAAAGTTAGGTCCAGTTCAAAATTGTTCGGCGCCCTACGCGGTTTCCAAAAATTAATCTTAAAAATACAATCCAAATTAATTCAATTACCAAAAAAAGTCGTAAATGAAAAAATTATAAAAAATTTTTTAAAAATTTAGTTTTTGTTTAGAATGGCACATTCTAACAAATAGCCTTTGAAATTATCAGAGTTATTTACTTATTCGCCTTGTATTTTGGGGGTACTTATATATTGTAAAATTATAAAATTTTTCTTCTTAATTTAAAGTTAAAATTTCAGAATAATAATTTCCAATGCAAAGGATTTCTATGATATTTATATGATTTTAATTTTGTTAAGTTTATCAAATGAAATAATTTATATTAAAATTTTGTTTGCAATAACATTATGGAAGGAAATTATATTGTTTGCCTTAACTTACTTTTAACTTTTAATATACAAATAATCTTGTGTAGCATACAAATGTTCTTATTTCAATTCGATAATACAGTTCTTATATTCCTATAACAGTAAAGGATATTTTTTAAGGACTACTGGAAACTCTAACAGATGCATATACCTGCGCATATACATACAATATAAAGTAGTATAAATGCAATATGAATCCAGTTATTTTATTTAATTAAAAATAAAAGAGAATAAAATAATATAAAAATATAAAATGTTAAAAATCTAACATAACAAATCAAAAATAACAAATAAAAGAATAAAAACAAAGAAAACAAGGAGATCAGAAAAATTTAATGAATTTTTTTTACATTGTTATATTTTATAAAAAAAAAATTATTTATAGAACAGACCGTAATTCGTCTAGGAAACGGAAGTATTTAATTTAAATGTTTCACTTGGTCAAATTGTTATACTCACTATGAGTATAATAATAAACACTCAAATACATAATATTTATATATGAAAATAATTGAAAATTTAAATTAAATATGAAAATTATTGTACATATGGATGCAAATATTTTATAATTGGATATTGTTCTCATAGTGTACAAGTATATATTCGGAAATTAAATATACGGACATATTCTTGGTAATTTTTCGTAATTTTTGATAATTTTGAAAATTTTTTTAAACTAAAATCGAGGTTAATTTTAATAATTGTTTTAATAAAATTTGGTTTTTTTTATTGTTTTAGGAAAACTTCATTAAAAATTTTTGGGTAGAGGAAGAAAAATATTAAAATTGAATTTTTAATTCATAATTAAAATTTTCTAATTTGTGGTTTTTGGTATATTTGAATTTGATTTTGTTTTTCTATAATTTCCAATCTTATTTTTTTTAAATAAATATTTATTATACTAAAAAATTAATATTATTATTTACTTTATTTGTTTCTTTGTAGTTTCATCTTCATCACTTAATTGCATTTGTACTGGTGGTAAAACAACAATACGATTCCATGGTACAAAAACTGTTCTAGTAAGTGGTTTAAATGGTGAACGTTGAAATTGTAATGTTACAGCACCACCACCATTAACTAAAACATCAAACCTGTAATGAAATAGAATAAAATTTAATTAATTATAAATATTAATTATGAATATTAAACAAAAATTTAGTAAATAAATTGAAATTGGTATTGCTGTTTTATTTTACTAATTATATTTTTCAATTAAATTTTTTTTTCTGAATTTTCGATTTTTATACGTAATTATGTTTGTATTGGAAAATTATTTATTCTAAATTGATTTATTGAATTTTATTTTTGTTTTGTGGTGATAAAGATGGGTAACAATACACAATAATATTTCCAAGTTATATTCGATATGTGAAGGGGAAAATTCTCTTAGAAGAAGGATGAAAATGATGAGTAACTGTGAAAAGATATCTAATAAAACTCCTTCTGCAAAAACGATTTACTATGGATTTTGAATTAATTTAAAGATTTAATTAAAAAATTACTGAATTGAAGATTGGAAATTACTGAACAGGACAAACTGTTATAAATTTTGTTTGAAAACTGTTTCTAAATATATTGTATATATCAAATACTTTTAGATTAATTGCCAAGTTATAATATATAATAATATAATTATAATAATAAAGAACTGTGTGCACATATTTTTACCTTTTCTTAATTCCATATTACGATTAAAAAGCTAGTAATTAACTATCAAGTTTGCTTGTTTTCATATATGAATATTGTTCTGATTGAATATCGAATTATTTGAATACTGATAATTATAAATAATTAATTTATATATATTATATATAAATTTTGCAATTTGTATGAAAATATAATTTAATATTGTTATATTAATATTTACGTTCGATATTAAATATATCCTATATTGAATTTTTAATTTTCAATTGAAATTATTAAATATGTACCAATATATATTTTTTGAAATAGTGTTTATTTAAAAGTGAAAATGGTTATTTTAAATAATTATATTTGACAAATATTAAAATAAAATATACCAATAAGGAAATTATTCAAACAATTTTTGAAATTTACATTCGTGGTGAGGAAACACTAGTTTATAATAAATTTATTGGGAAATAGTAATGCCAAAAATTGAAATTTTTGATTATTTTTTAAACATATTCAAAAAAAAAAAATTTCAAATCAAAGGATTAAGAAGGTAGATATAAATAAAACTTCTTCTTATTGTGTGACTTTTTATGAAAAAATCATATTCAACTAGAAAGTTTCATTTTTACCGACCGTATTGTGTAAACAATAGGTAGGTTATGTGATGGCAACAAATTTTGCATATCGAGTTTTCGGTGGGAACGTACTTCTCCATAGTAGGGAAGTGTAAATAAACTATTTTTACCAACCTGTCGGTCTGTCGGTCTGTGTGTGCACGAGTGTATCTCAAGTTAGGCTGAACCGATTTTGATGAAATTTTATATGTAAGTTTGTTTCCACCATGGCACGGATCGATCAACTTTTGGTATATATCAGGCCTCGGGAACTGCACTTTTTAGCGGGCCTGTTTTACTTTTTTGAACATTTTGAAGAAAATATTCAACCGATTTACTTGAAATTTTATATATAAGCTCAGCTCGACCGTCCGCAAAAATTCGTATGTTTTGGAAGAAATCAGGCATCGGCAACTAGACGTTTACTACGGGCCAAATATACATTTTTGTGTATATAAAGAGAAATAATCAACCGATTTCATAAAAATTTAATATATGAACTCCTCGTATTAAAACAATGAACATATAAATTTTTTGGAAAGATCAGGGCTCGAAAACGGATTTGCGGGCCGATTTTACACTTTTCACCATTTTGAAGAAAGTATTCAACCGATTTACTTGAAATTTCATATATAAGCTTTGCTCGATCCCACGCAAAAATTCCTAGCTTTTGGAAGAAATCAGGCATTAGCAACTCGGCGTTTACTACGGGCCAAACATACACTTTTGTGTATATAAAGAGAAATAATCAACCGATTTCATTGAAATTTAATATATGAATTCCTCATATAAAAGCAATGAACATATAACTTTTTTGGAAAGATCAGGGCTCGAGCACTGATTTGCGGGCCGATTTTACATTTTTCACCATATCCACAGAACGAATTGATGGAATTTCTTGAAATTTGATATTTGAGTTCTGGTTGTTACCGAAACTAACTGGCGAGCATTTCAGGGAATTCGGGTAGCACAAAGCGAAACATTACTAAGAGCCAAATTTACATTTTTCTAAGTATGTTAACTATAAGCTTACTAATGTCCTAAAAATTGGAAAGAAGTATTTAACAGACATTTTTATAATATTCTGTAACACTTTCATTTAACTAGACAATACACAATGCGGTCGGTTATTTGCTGACCACATCAGATTTTTTAAATTGTTATACAACCTCGAAACATAACAATTAAATATATTTTAACTTCTAAGTTATGCTCATAATCAGTAGTTAAGTATACGGATTTTCATAATAATAGTTTCAAGATTTGCAAACTTCATTTAAACAATATTTTTAATATTTTATTTCAAATAAATTAGAAATTAAAATAGTATTCAAAGTCATTCCAAGTTTGAAAATAACTAAAATCAAAAGGTAATTGATTCGATTATATTTTTCAATTGAAAATTTTTTATTCCAAATTTCAAAACTTACTGAACAAAATTTAGTTATGAGAAATATTTTAAATTTTACGGGAAATAATAGCAAACTGCTTCATGAATTCGACTATTAATAAATTTTACATATATGTATATATACCGCACCCAATTAGCACAAATGTGACAAACATTTTCTACTACTACCCCGTGATCACCAGACCGTCATTGAGCGTATACAATTAAAATTGGCCTATCTAAGCTACCCGGTTCTTTTAAGGAATATATCTAAATCCCCAATATTGAATTTCGATATTTCATCCAGCTCCGTCATACATGCTCTACATATACATATATGTAGGTAATGAAAATTGCAAATAGTTAAATTAAAAATGTAATATAAAACGAAAATAGTGCATAAAATATAGAAATTATTTTTATTTATTTAAAACTTTTTAGTCTATATTTTAAATTTTAAAGTTTTGCTATAATATAGGACTCAATAAATATTAAAAATGTAGGCCAAAGAAATTAAAATTTTTTTCTTACCTTTTAATTTGCTAAGAAGGTAATTTTGCTGATCTTATTTAATTATTATTGTACTATATATATATATATATATATATATATATTATATACTATATATATACTATATTATACTTTTTTTATTAATATAGTATATAATATATTAATAAAAAAAGGGAAATTATTATATTTGAGAGAATAAAATTTTACTTTAAATATTAAAAATTCAAATAAAATTTTGATATAACTTTTAAATCCTTTCATTTTGAATTAAATGTAGTAATAATAATAATTATTTTAATTTTTAAAAATTTTCCTAAATTGTATTATTATTTAATTTTAGAGTTTCTATATATACATGTTATACTTTTATATAACTAGATATATATGCACCTTAATACCCAAAATGATGTATTAAATAAAAATATGATAAGTTTTCTAAAAAAAGAAAAATGTATAACAAAATTAATAAATAAAAAAAATTTCATAATATAATATTATTTTGTACAAAGAATTAAAATAATATTATATTAAGAAAAAAAAATAGAAAAATAAAAAAAACAGAAAAAGAACACCTATATCCTTTTATCATATCTTTAATCTCATCATCTCAACCACTTCCATTTCCTTATACTTCAGTTCAATTTCTTTATACTATCTTCATCTTTCTCTCCCTTTATACTATCATCCCATATCTTATATATAAAAAAAAATACAATTTAATCCTTAACATTCCTTTAATATTCTTTACAAGTTTTTATATTTTTTTGTGTGTTTTGATTTTTTCTCTCTGCTCTTTTTTGTGGTTCTTTTTTTTTTTTTGTTATACATTTTGTTTCTTTAACTCTTTATTATTTTAAACATGAATATAATAATATTTATAATATTAACTTTAACGTATACATACATTCATTCATACTATCTTTTTATAATAAAAAAAAAATATATAGTTATGATAACATTTGAAAAATAAAATTGAGAAAAATTGAGGAGAAAAGCGAATTTCTTTTATATTAGAAACTCACTTAAAATTTTTTTTTAGTTTTCTTTTTTGCCCTACCTACCCACTTATATTTATTTAAAGAAAACATTATATACAATCATACACAATATATATAATATAATAATTTTGTTATTTATTTGTATACAACACAAATATTTTTATTATAAAATTATCATTTTTTTTTGTGTCTATTTTTGTATATAAAAATGGTATTAGATATTATGACCACAACACTATACATTTATTGTACCTACGTAATAATATACCATAAAGGAAAACGAATTATATAAGAAACTCTTTTAATCCTCTTATTTATAAATCCACTTAAATAAAAATATATAGTTTAAAAATCACTGAATCATAAAGAAAAGAAACGAAAATTGTCCTACATAAAAGTCGTATAAAAATAATCTTTGAGTATATATACGATGAGAGGGAAATTAAAGGAGTTTTAGATTAAAATATTTTAGAAAATAAATAATAATAAAATTGTGTTGGCTAAGCATTTTCAGTTGATTTTCTTCTTTTCTTGAAATTTTGAATTTTTAAACACATTAATAGTGTGTTATATTTTAATTACAAAAATTTAAATTTTAATTGTTTTGTAAAATGTCGTCTATAATACTAGTCATATATTTGATAAATAGAGTAAATGACGTCTTATTTAAGAGTTGGGCTAATGAGAGTTCAATTTCCTTTTTTTTTCAGATATTTTACAAAGAAAAGTCGAAATTTTTTAAAATGAGATATTATTTTTTGGGTTATTAGACTCAGAGATAATTTCGAGTGAGAATCCAGCTATTATACTCATTACACGATTAACTTTTCTGGTTTTAAATTTAAAATCTGAATATCTACCTTATTATTTTTGAATTTGAATAATGTAATGTAATTTTGAAAATTTAAAACAACAGTGTTAAGTTTATATTTAATTATATTCTCACAATGAAATAAGAGAAAATGGGGTCTATTCTCCATACAAATTCCACAGTTTACTGTTATATTTAATTTTGATTTTCATATTAAGGTAAATATCTTGTATAATAATGGACTGGATATATTGCTTGTAGTTGGGATTAAAAATTATAACTTTTACCTGCGTATACTATTTATTTTTATTGCGCGGTGTACTAAACCTTCTTTTATTATAATTTTTTTTTATTTGGTTTATACTTTATAATCCCACAAATTTCCTTGTCCTCTTCATTTACTTTGAAAATATTTTTATTTCTTAATTTTATACAATATAAAAATATAATGTATATTTTTGTTTCTTTATTATTATTATTACTATTAATGTTATAGTGTCCTGTTGTACTTATTTAAGCCGGAATGCTAAAATATGGAAAAGAAAAACAGCAATTCCTTTACTTAACTTTATGCAATTTGTGTTCATGTTTATTGTTTGTAATATAATGTTTGTGTATGTATGTAGATATGAATATGTACAGACGCACATACATATAATATGTTTTTTTTTGCCATTTTTATGCCTGCCTTTTTATTATTCTTAACTTGTATCCGAACGTTCTTTTGTTTCTTTCTCCTTTTATCATTTTAATTTTTCTCTCTTTTTTTTTTTGTTATATTAAAAGTAATAATGCTTTTATTTCACGTCTTGCAATCTTATTTTTTCTTTAGAGAAAAGAAAAGAAAAAATTTTCACAGATTTTTCTCATTTTCTTCATGGTTTTTTATTTTGTGTTTTTTTATTTTATTGTTTTTTCATGTTTTATATGAAAATTATTATCAAAGTAAAAAACAAAATTAAAAAGAAAAATATAAGCTTTGAAGAAACTTCTATATCAAGTAAGTTGTGAGACTACGGTGATTTAAAGTACGGGGTATACGGAAATGTATAGAAAAGGCTATAAGGATTAAGTTGAAGGAAGGAAAATCTTAATATTTTCTGCCTACTACGTATATAAGAGAAGCCATATACAAAAAATAAACCGCAACCAGGATCTGTTATATAATATATTTTTCTATTTAATTTACAATATATTATAAATTTTGTGTATGTATGTTTAAGAGTTTGTATATTTTAAAATGTCTTACAGGATATAATATGGATAACGTAAGTGTGTAAGAGTGTATATATTATATTCAACAATAATTTTCTTTAAAGCAAATTAATAGGAACGTGAAAAAAATTAAAATTGGATAGAAAAAACTTTTTTGTTTATTTTTTATGGAAAATTTTTTCTGACCATTTTCTATGGGCATTTCATTATTTCATATACAACTAGATACATACATTCATATTATGTTGTGCTCTTTATATTTTTAATGGATATACAGTCGGATATTTATCATCATTTAATATACAAAGTAATATACAAATATTCTCTTTAGATTTATAATAAGAAGTACTTATCTCTAATTTAAATACGAAACATAATTTTATTTCTACTACATATAAAATACATAAATAATATGAAAATAGGAGTTTTATCATAAATACAGGAGAGTATCGTTATAAGAGAATATGAGTGTTAAATTACAACGTATATATTTAAAACACAAAGTTTTCGAAAGGTTTCAAAATAAAATATGGGTTTGCAGGTATAATTAAGGAGTATTATTAAGCTGATAAAATTTCAATGTAATTTTTAGAAATAATGTTGCATATTTTAAATTTGTGACCATTAGTTCGTAATGCAGTGCGTGTTTCAAATTTTAATGTATTTATTGCTTTAGATATAATCAATGATTTTCCGTATAACAAAACTTCAAAACTCAATGTATCTGCATAAAGTGGTTTTGTAATATTTGAAGCGGAATATAGTGAAAGTATACAAAGTCTATAAATAAAATCATTAATTTTAGATTTCACTGTAATATTAGAATAAAAATATGAACTTAAAATACGCTTATGAAATATTGTTTATTGGTACATACTTAGCGCAATTTAAATTTTGATGTTAAGATTAAAACACGAAACAGCAAAAACTCTATTTATCATAAGATGGAAAATTTTAATCCACTGTTTAAAATCGCATTATAAAGCTTATGAATAAAAACAGCTAAAAAAGGAAAAAAAATTTGAATAAAAATTTAAGAATTTTAATTCAAAAATATAAAAATTGTAAGGTATATTGTCTATGGTGAAGAAAAAACAACAACAACGCAGTACAATACCAGCACCAACACAGTTAGTCAGCCAAGTAACAATATTTAGTTTTAAAAAGCCAAAGTGAAAACATTAAAAAATAGTCAGAAAATTATAAAATATTTTTGTTGTTACATTTTCTCAACAATTCCGTCTACACACTAACATTCAACCACAATAAAATTTAAGGATAATATAAAAATAAAATAAAAGCAGAAAGAATAAACTAGTAGAGGAGTACAAAATATAAAAAATTTTTCGTAATGAATGCTTTCATTAATGTTCGAGATAAATCACTTCAACTAAATTAATTTCTATTTTATGGACTCGAGGAATTTTTTTTTCCTTTGGTTTTTTATTTTTGTGGTATAATACATATCTTCATTATTATGAATTTGTTGTGATTTAGAATGGTCCTTTTTTTTAAAGTCCTGCAACAAACTTTTCTATTTTTTTTTCTCTTATTGTTCTTGAAATTGTTTTGCCTTTTGTTTTAAAAGAAAAGAGTGCCAAAAATATATCAACATTAGTAGCGCATCATCATTTTTTTTTGTTTTCTTCTTTTAATGCTCGCTTTTGAGAATTTTAAATATTAAAGAAGAAAGAGAAAAATAAAATAGAAAAACGGTGGGAAGAAAGAAAAATTGTGGGTTTACGGTTTAATATTTTTTTCTTTTATTTTAGAAAATAATGCTTTTCATAAAGAAAGGATCTAATTTTTATGTAATGCAGGATTCTGATTTTATGTATAGGGTAATTCTGAATTCAAAATTTAGTGGAATTTTTTTTTTTACTTAAAGTACTTTAAAATGAAAGAGAGAGTTTTTTATTTGTTTTACTATTATAGAGTAATAAAAATAATATAAGAGAAAATATTTCATATTTTGTTCAAATTTAAATTCGGAGAGTAAAGAATGTGGTGAACGGTGGTGAATAAAGTACGATGAGATCGAAATGAAAATTTGATTTTCTTTCTTTTTATATGAATTTTGATAAAACTAGTGACGTTCCTCTTTTAATATGTAAATTGAGTTCTTTTATACACACTATTTGCTACTCGTATATCATTTTTTATTATTAAATTGCTCAATATTTTACACTATTTTGTATTATAAAACACAAAGCGTTTGCTATTTTGTATATTACAATTAAATTTATTTAGAACTAAGATAGTGCCATAGTTTAGAATTCAAGAATTGCTAAAAGTTCTATAAAATTTGCCTTAAAAACTGTAATTTAGCATAAATAAAAATATTTAGATTCATAGTTCAAAATATCTTCTTATAAGATTGAAAATTCAGTGAAGTAATATTGTAAATTTACAGATAACAAAAAAAAATTTGAGCTATAAGGAAATTACCACTGAATATCTAAATTGCTTAATGGTAAGGACTGCACGTGCAAGAATTTCTGTTAATATTATGATAAAATAAAAGGGTTTTAAAACAGCATTTCTAAAGCAATTTATGTACCGTATCGTTAGTGGCGTGTGTTAGATACATTTGTATTATGTACAATTTTCATTCCTATACCAAATTTTATTTAAATGCCAGTGATTTTGTTATGTGGTTGATAAACATTTAGTAAAGTTACGTTTTTATTGTTTGCGTAAGACTAGAACCAAGTCAATTAGATTATGATATTATGTTATTGGCGGTTAACACTAACAACTACTGTGTGTTAATGACATTTTGTTAAAGAAAATAATCTCAATTTTTAATCATGTACTAGACATTTATTTGTAAAAAATATCCTGCTCAATCTATTTGTTTTAATAATGAAATTTTAAATTTATTTTTATAATACGTTTTTCTGAAAATATGTAGGGTTGTTAACGAATTATTAAATTTAAAAATTATTTCAAATTTTACAAAAACACTTCAATTATTTATATTAAATTTTAAAATTAAAAAATTTTGTAATAAAAATTAATTATTTGTTTAATATTTTATGAAAGGTAAATAAAATTTTGTATAATCTTTTTTATATAAAGGACATTACGTTTAAATTACAAGAAAGAGAAAAAAAACACTCGAAAAATAGTTTTCTGTAAGTGTTTTAATAATTTTAATAACTTTTTCATGCTTAATTTAATTTGAAATTGTTGGATATAGTAAAATTTTTTTTGTTCCCCCCCTTTTGAAAAAAGGAAAGGTTTTTCGAAAAAGTTTTTTAAATTATATTTTATTCAAATATTTTTTTTTTAATGTATATTAATTTTTTCATTCATGCGCTCTTAAATGTGTAAATTAATTTTTAAAAGGTTATAAAATTAAATTGTAATTTTAAACATTCAAAATGAATAATAATTTTATTTTGTATTTTTTTTAATAATTTCATAAAAAAATTTAATAAATTTTTAGTATTTAATTTTGGAAGTTATGATAATTGGAATAATAAAGGAAGATAAAAGTTTTATTTTTTTTTATATTTATATTGGTTTCCAACAAAAATTATTTTCAATTAAAAATAATTAACCTTTTTGTCGTATGTATGTAAATTTATATATATGTATAAAAAATGAATATGATTATTTATAAATAAAAATTTTTTTTGTAATTAAAATTTAAAAGACAAAAGTGATTTTTAAATGTAATAATAATTTTTGCAATTAAATTTTTTTTTTAGTTAAATTAAAATTTCAATAAATTTTAAAATTTAATTTTCTTAAGCATATGCCATTATGAATTGAATTAAAAGTTATTTGAATTTTTTCCACTCATTTGTGTTTAAACAAATTTTTTTCGTTATGAGAGTAAAGAAGCAAAAATCTATAACTAAGGAATTTAAAATTTTCGAATATTTTTTCTCATAAATATGAAAAACAATAAAGCTTGGTGGCCTGATAGATATATATTGCAGTTTCTCAATTCTTTCTCAGTTAAAATTCAGCTAATTGTCTTTAATATTTTGAAAATAATCCACAATTACATGTAGTTTAGTCATACTCAGGCAAACTGGAGATATAAAAATTTTAAATATGAGAAATATAAACAAATATTTGAAAATGTTTAGAACGTAAGAATATATTAAATTTGAATAAACTTCGGGGAAATGAGACGTTCAAGTTATCGTTTATTGAAAGTGAATAAAGTGATACACTCAACACAAGAAGAGTTTCCAATAATGTCTAAAAGCAGCTTTTAGATTGTTTGACTGTGACACGTAAAGTTTTAAATGCAGTGTTTGAATAAAATTAACTTATTGCTTAAATACCATATCCAAATAGATTCAATGCTATTCGGTTTAAACTTCCATTAAATTTGAACAAGTTTCTTATTAATCATATAAATCATTTTTTATTCGAATTTCTCTAGAGCAAGTTGTATGTATAAGAATCAAATTAAATCGAAAAAATGTGCTCTAATCAAAACCTTTTCTTATACAATAACTTCTTTTTATATTTTTTTTACGATATTATATACACTTTGAATTGACCATTAAGATGTCAAAAACAATAACATAATAATTATTATGATTATCGTTTCATTTTTATTATTATTATTTTCACTCAACGTAAAAATGAAAAAGATTGTAAAAAATCCTTACATAAGGACTTTTCTTTTTTTCTTTAAAGATTTATAGTAGTGCTTATTATTTACGTTTATATTAAAAAAAAATAATTGAAAAAAATAATGATGGTTATATGTGATTTTTATTTTTTTCAATAAAATTGTTTATAATATAAATTTGATTTTTTTTTGTAATTTTCATAATAGAAAAATATTATTAGCGCTATAATTTTTGAAATTTTTGTTTTATTGAAGGCCTTATATATTATCTCAGCTAGGCTATTCTATTATATTACGTATAGAAAAAAATATTTAATTTCAAGAAGAAAATTTATTAATATTGCATCGATTTTTATAAATTTATTGTTATTAAAATAATATTAAGTGTATAGGCTTTTTATGTCGATCATTAATCAATAAAACTTAGAAATGATATTAGAAAAGTTTTTAAATATTTTTTTGCTTCAAAAATTTCTGGATTTGCTCAAAAAATTTGAAAATGATTGCAACCTTTTTTAAAATTTTACTGATTTCATTTTTATTTAAAAAATTTTTTGAATTTTTTTATTACAAACCTAACTTCAAAGTTCAATTATTATTTTTTTTTTTGAGATTATAAAGATATGAGAGGTTTTGTTATATATATATAAACTAAAAAATAATATATGATTTTGCACACGTGCTCTTATTGATAAAATAATCGTAATATTTCTATCTCAGAAAAAACATAGAACGATGAATAATAAATTCATTATTTGCTATAAATTAATTTTTTACTGTGTTTGTGTATATAGATTCGATTTTTATATGAAATATATGATAAGAAATTGTGCTTGATAACTATTAATTTTTTATTAATTTTAGAAAATTTAATTTTGATTAGTAACTTACTCTTCATGTAGACTGAATTTTATAATAATAATAATCATCTAATACAGTACAGGTTTAACATTTCTTATGTAAAATATTATGTTCAGAAATTAGAAATTATTAATGCTACTATTACCACTCAACGGTAATACGCTTGCATTTAATTTCGATCTATGTAATATTTCACAAAATAAATAGTTTTAAGGTAAATGAAATAAATTATTTGAGAGTTTAAGAGTACAAATTTGAAACTGTACTTTTTTGGTAATTAAGCAAGATTATCGATCATCTCAAATAAAACCAAACTAAAATTACCATGTTCTCCTTCAATATTAAAGAGAATTCTACTCTTTTGCAGAATATTCGTTCTTCCATTTTATTAATTTATCAACTTGAAATAATTGTTAATCAATTTTCTAATCAAATGTGTGTGTTTATCTTTATGTATAATGTATAATAACTTAAATTAAATATTAAAATTTATAAATTTTTAATTGAGATTTCAATGTCTTAAATGTCAAGGAAAGGGTTGATTAAGATAAAGATAAAATATTGATTAATATTTTTAGAAAAGAAAATAAAAATTTTTTATCATAGATCTCATATCTTTTTAGCACTTTTCCAAAAATTTTTTGAAAAAAGTGCTTATTAGTTTCACTCTGTCCGTCCGTCCGTCCGTCCGTCCGTGGACACTTTTTTTGTTTACAAAACTTTTACACCCTTGAAGATAGAAAGCTGAAATTTTGTATGTGCATAGATCTTTACTAGAAACTTATTTCCGTAGAACAAAATTTTTACCTATCTCCCCCCCTCTACAAGCTATACCCCCCCAAAACCCTAAAAGTGGCTTTTTTTAACTATTTGCTGCAAAGAAACCATAAGCATTTGTGAAATTCTGCAAACGCAGAAAGGCAGCGGCTTACTTCCCCTAGCGCAGTATACTATAGTTAAACTTTAGAAAAACAAAATGGCCGTTCAAATTTACCGTTATCTAAAGTCCTTTTTTTCCAAAAGTTTTTATGTCGTTTTTCTTCTAGACCCCAGCCTGTAAGAGCCTGAAATTTTAGGAGCTTTTAGACATTAACAAATAGTTTATTTCGTTAGAAGAAAATTTTTTCCCATCTCCACCCCCTCTCAAGTTATCGCCTCTTGAATTTTGTAAAATTTGAATTTTTGACACCTTATATTTCCGAAACCGCAAGCTTTTTCAAATTTCTATAAACGCAAAAAGCAAACGGTAAATTCCATGACATTAAAAAATATAATCATTTTTCTTAACTCACACAATTAACCCTTAAAATCGAGCATTATATTAACCCCACTTTATATTAATTTTTGCTTTATTTCAAAGACTGCATAAATTGTTCATCCTAAATATATGCAATCCTAAAAATAGTTTTGTATATGAATGAAAATAATTTTAATAGTGTGATAGCTATACATAGACTGTATTTAAAAGCAGAATTTTCACTTGTTGAAGGGAAAAATGCTACAATACAAACCATTGGTTTGACCCAACTTTATTAATAATTAATTTTATTTTAGTCCGATATCTATCTATACATAGACAAATATATACGATACAGTATATATAGAAAATAAGCAAAATTATTTATTTTTAATTAATTTTTCTGTAAGGATGACGATATAATTTTTCAATCAGAATTTAATTTGATTTTTTTTTTCTTAAAATAATTTTCTTTTTTTTTTACCATACGCAATTCATTTTTCTTAGTTGCGCGTTATTATTAATATTTCACTTATTTTTTCTTATTTTTGCTTTTATTTTTAATTTCCTGAAATTTTATTTTATTCTGTGTGTTTGTTTTTTTTGTTTTTTCATTTTCTGCAGCTCTTTTAGGTTTATTATATTGTAGGTATTTTGAAGGACGAATATCATAAAGTCAAGTTAATATTGAAAAATGATTTCATTGCTTTATTTTGTAAAAAGATTCCTATTTTATCAATAATATTGTGTATAATAAGGGAGGGTATTGTTTTCAAATCGAATTTAAAACGGTAATTATTGAAAAGAGGATTGCATGTGTACTTTTGGCTTTGCTCAAAATTAAAGGGTTTTTTTAAATTAATCGTTATTACGGTATTACACTAGGTCTTACTGTTTGGGTAATTTCTTATATTTATCAGGCCACCAAGCTCAGAGAGTAAATCAAAAATAAATTCCAAATTTTTATGGAGTTTAAATGGAAGAGCCATCGGAAATTATTTTTTTTGAAGAACTTGATTAATACTTTTAGCTGTACTGATTTTATATTAAAAAAAATTATTTGGTAAATTCCATCTGAAAAATACATTTAAGAAAGAAATTGCAATTTTCCACGCAATCAACCTTTCCCATCTTCCAAATGAAAGGGTGCTGAGTCAAAGAACGTTACAAATGGTATTAGTTTGGACATCATTAAAAAATTTTTAAAAAATTTTATTTTCCTGTTAATTCTGAATAAACTTCTTGAAAGTTTCTGAAAAAACTTGACAATAATTTTTCTGACTTGAGATCAGTAAATAAATTAATTTATACAGAAAAATAACAACGGCATTATAACATATAGAATGTACTATGTAATCGAATTGTATACTGTTCACATCAAATTTTTCTATTTAAGTGTACATACTCCTGAATATATACATATTTTTATTGTACATTAATGGAAATTTGATATAAATTATTATTCTATATACATGAATGTATTCCATAAATAGGCACATTTTGTATAATATGTATATGTATGTTATATTTCCATTTAAATATTATATATTATTATGTATTATGTATGTATATAAATTTTTGATTGGTTTCATTTCAAAGTATAGAATTTTAGACGGTGTATTTTGTTATTCGATTATGTTCTATATAAAAAAAAAATATATTAAATTATTCATTGAAAATTTAATGATGTTCTGGATATCAAAAATATAATATTACAAAATTTTTTTTTTTCTTTAATATAAATATAAGAAATTAAACTAATTTGGATATATTTTGATAATACACGAAATTATTATAATATTTTTCTTTTGAAAATAAGGAAATAAAATATAAAAATCATAAAATATCAAATATACAAATTATTTTGTATTAATTATTGCTTTAAATTTCTGATGATAGCGTATAAGGACGTATGTAGGTATGCATAAAATGTTGGAATTGAAAAATTATACAAGGTCCTCTAATTATGGGATTTATTAAAGAATTCACTTACTCACTTGTAAAATATTTTTATGAAATTGAATTATTTTGTTTAAAAGTTTAAGTGAATCGCCGTACCATTTTATATATAGGCTGAGATTGGATTATATTTAAATTTCGAGATTCATTTAAAAAATGGAATGTATTAAGGTTCAATGTTGTTTTAACAACAAATGTTGTATTTAATAATGAATTCAGTCTTAAGTAATAATAATATTAGAGAGAAATATTCCCTATGGAGGTCTAATACGGTGCCTGGTTAGCACCATTATTATTCACTAATATAATTTTTACTAAAATATTTGATGAAAATTATCCACATACATAGGTACAAAAAATCTTAAAATTTTCTCAATTTTTTATTTTATATAATTTCAAGCCATTGACATAATTACTTAAAGAAAATATTCAATAGAACACTATTGGTTTTAATTTTAATTCCGCACATTCAATGTATTCGCAAATTTTTGAGTGTATTTAAAATACAAATTTTGAGAGAGAGGCCTTACTTTTGTAAAAAAAATTTCCTAAACATTTTTCTTTGTACTTGCTTAAAATTGATTACCAATTTAGTAAACTGTTTTACACTGCTACGGAAGAATATAAAATAGCGAATTACTAGACTTTGTACTTAACACGATAATACTAAAGTTAGAAGTTATTTATATAATATCTTATAGTTATAACGAAGGAATATTGTTATACTTTGCTGATATAATTTATTTTAATATAAGAACATAATTTATCTAAAGAACAGATTGATTTACGAAAAAAAATTCATTTAACTAATGTAAAATTTTTAATATCGAAAAATATTAAAATAATTATATAAAATTTTAAAGAAAATTAATATGTTTAGGATTTATTTTTGAATAATATACCAATTAAATAAAATTAATTGTAATATTAATAGAAATTCATTTAATTGAGATTATATTTTAAAAATAAATCTAATGCTAGAATTACTCAAGTATTTTGAATTTCTCTAAAATAGGAGTGAGGCGTTTCCTTGATTTTCATAATCATGTATATATATATATAATAAAATATTAAATTGGAATTAATTAAAAATTTAAAAATAATTTGTTCCGGTAGATTGCGTTCGAATATTTTTCTAATAATAATTAAATTAAAATGTGATATTATATTCAGCTCATCCCGCAATTAAAAATGTTCCTTTACAATATCCCATAATCCCATTACATTCACAATATTTGTTATTTGAGTGTTTGTGTAGGTGGTATTCAAAATCAAATTATTCTGTTTTGAATAGTTTAACATTTAAAACCGGGAATTTAAGACTCTGAAAGATCTAAACAAAACACGTTTCTTGTTTGCCTGACACAATCCAACTGGGAGATTTTTAGTTTCAATATTTAAAGAACTGGAAATATTACGAAACGCAAATAATGCCGAGTTCTTTTGATAAAGACATTTAGCGTAATTGCAAATTAGTGAATGGATACAAAAAATTCTCATAAAAATATGTAGCAAAGAATTTTTTATTAAAGAAATAATAAATTCGTCAATAGACTTTGCTTATCTTTTACGAATTCGGATCAAAACTGAACTAAATTGGCTACCAAAGCAGAGGAACATTAAAGTTTCGGCAATCTCTTAACATTAATTATATAAATATTATATTTTTGCAATAATTTTTAATTTGAAAATTCCTTCATATTAAGCCTCTATCAACAGAAAATCATGTGAATCTTTTGTAAAAAAAAAATTCTATTATATAATTTGCGATTATGATGAGCGGCAATAATTTTTACAGTAATTGAAATTTATCATTTTCAATTTGCTATTTTGTTATCTCCCTGAAATCAATTTCTATTATATAACAATTGAATTAAATTTACGAGGATTTGCAATTTAATATCAAATATATATATATACATATATATATATATATATATATATATATATATATATATATATATATATATATATATAGTATGTAAAAACATTCGTTCCAACACACATTTATGTTCAATTTTTAACTATTTTGAACTGTTATAACATAACAGTGATTTGTAATTTTTATTTGTAACTTAAATACTCAAATATGTCTGTTCATTGATTTGAAATGTCAAAATATACTATTGTAAAAATATATGAAAAAAAGAATAAGAGAAAAATAAAAAACAAAAACGAAAAACATAAAGATCCTTAAAAATTAAATTCAGTTTATAACTTTCTTTTAACCTTGCAAATAATCAAGATATTCAATATCGCACAGAAGGATATATGCACCCAAACATACACTTATGCTGAGATGAAGAAAGCAAAAAAACAGTAAGATTTTGATAATCATGATGAATACTTAAAGAAATGAACACTTAAAGGATATTAAATCCTATCGATATTGAAATCCTTTTTTTTTACGATTTCTTTCTTGTGTTCTTCTTGATATTTTATTTATTTTTTTTTTACAATATTCACTTTACTCTTCTATAATTTGCTTGTTTTTTTTCTGTAATATTTTGGTTATCGTTTTTGTTGAAATCTTACAAAAATCCTTTTCTTTTTTACTAAGAAAAATATCTGGTTTTTGGAATTGAATTTTTTTTTTTTATCTGAAAAAAATTGAAAAATTCAATTGAACATTTCAGTTTTACTTTTTGGAAAAATTTTGAATGAATTGATAAAGAAAAAAGACACAAAAAATGTATGTTATTTTCTGGTACACTAAGGTACTGGTATGGTAGTGTAAATGTGTTGTAAAGAACTACTATTGGATCTATTTTAAAATATTTTTCCAATAGAAATTATTCTATTCTTTGTATTCTGATTTTGCGGTTATTATTATCCTTATATTTTTAAGTTTTCTTTTGAAAAATTAAAATAACGTAATTCATATATGCACATAATGGGTAATATGAAAAACAGTGCATGTAACAAATCAATAAAAATTTTGAAATTATTTTCGATTTTATTATAACGTACTCACATTATGTGAGTACGTTATAATAAAATCGTGTGTATAACAATAAAATACGAAATTTATAAATTTTATAGTTTATTATGGTAAAAGTTACACGATTCATCATATAACAAGAACATTTTGTTTTTTCTTATTTCATACTCTCATTTTATTAAGCTTGGTTTTATTTGCGATAATTGAATCCTCCTTTGAATTAGTAAGAACCAAAACAGAAATTAAACTTATACTACTCTTATTTTACTTAAATAAGAGTAAGAGTTTCTCTAATAAATTGTAAAGAATTCATTTCTAAAGTAGGTGTGGTCTGTGGAGTAAGCAATGTTTCTCCGTAATTAATAATTCTTTCAACAACAATATAAAATGATAAAATTTAAATAATTATTATGAAAAATATGAGTATTTCCTATTTGAAACACCCTGTATATAATATATATATATTTATTTGTTATAGCGTACTTGTACACATATACGATCAAATATCATTATTATAAATAAAAAAATTTGTTAAAATTGTTACGATATTACCACAATTGTTTGCACCGACTGCCATATTTTTTTTGTTTTGTCTAACTATTATTGTTCGAAGATATTTCTTGAGTTCTATTTTATATTGTATCCTTATATCTTTGTTATTTTTTTCGTTATACTGCTTCATATGCACACACATATAACATATAAACTACAATTTATATAATATAATATTTGATACCTTCAACTTCAATATTTTTTTTTTAATTCACAACTGGAATATAATATACAACCGAAGAAAAAAAAAACAAAGAAAAAAATACCCAATAAATATGTAATAAAGGGAAATGAGCATTATATGTAAGTATAAAATATAGAAGGATTTAATTTAATCTATATGAAACAAAAAAAAAAAAATAAAGTAAGAAAAAAAACGGACGAAGAAAATACGAAAATATTAAATGAGAGAAAAAAAAGGATACTTTATCAAATTGTAAGTACATATTGAAGTGGATTTGATATCAAATACCATACAATTGAACAAGTACAATAATGATTATTAGAATTCAATAAATTTTTACATAATATACAACATACTCATATTATGTACATATATATCATATATATGTATATGTGTGTAAGGAAGGCATAAGTATAAAAATAGGAATAACACAAAATTTCTATATTATGAACTTGTAAATGTGAAAAAAGAATCAGTGAAACACAAAAAAAAATGAAAAAATATTATATGAAATGACTGTTAAAGGATTCTTTTCCCTTTTTGTTTATTGCTCGTTTTATTTTAAGAATCCTTACTCTATGTACATACATATAAAGTGAAAAATAAATCTATAATATTTGCTTCTGTTTTTTTCTTTATTTTTGTATGTATAGACAAGAATAAGGATATTGTTATGAGAATATAAAAGTTATTTTGAAATTATATTTCATATAATATTATTTTTATGAAAAATTTGACTTTTGTTATAACAATATTTTTACAAAAAAATTTTTTTTTTGTCTTGACTCTTGCTTGAATATTTAGAGTTCATAAAGTTTCATTCATTGTTTTAAAAGTCAATTTATAACAATTCAAAAGAAAGAAATTCAGAAAGTTTTATCGTTGCTCGCTGCATTTTTATTGTAAAATATTTTAAATATTTTAAACTAAAGCAATAAAAGTATATTATTTTTTTATTAAAGAAGCCATCGTGACCCATATCTCCTCGACCATTGGAGTTTTGGTAATTCGCGATCCAGTTACATGAGCACAATTAGGCTCTTAAAATCTTAGGCTCTTAACGAATTTCAGTATTTTGTCCATCTAGAGCCATAAGATCCCCGAAGGGTTCACAAAGCCCAGCCTGAAGCACTTCAGCTTTAGCCGGGCCATAGCCTCACACTCGCTTAGCATGCTCCGCCGTCTCGTCTTCTTCCAAGCAAAGACGACACAGCTCACTCTCCACTTTGCCCATAGTTTTCATGGTGACACAATGTCCAGTGAGGACCCAAATCACCAGCTTTAAGTCTGGACGACTCAACCAAAGTAGGTCTCTCTCTCCGGCCTCCGGGGACCCCACAAATTGCTTGGAATGTGCCATTCATGTGCAATGACTTCATTAGTCAGTTTTAGCCACATTAAGAGTATATAGAAAAATACGAATTGCTGAGGGTTTTTTTTTTGTTATTATATTTGTAGAGTTTTGAACAACTTCTTTATAACAAAATATTATAATTTTTTAATTGCAGTACCATTACAGAATTTATAGGCACTGTTCTCTCATAAAGGAAATTGACACACGACTTTGAAAGAGCTTATCTTCATCCTTCTTATAAAAGCTTATCTTCATCCTTGAAGACCTCGAACCACTTTTAATTTTATGCTTTTTCAATAATTTTCGATTGACTCAAACTATTATATTCATTTTGCTTTAATTTTTAAATTTGGCGTTCCTTATATAAAATTCTAAAATTTGTGCGATTAGAAATGTTTATAGACAATACGTTGTTACAATCTTGTTACTGTTCCTACAAAGTAATTTAAGTTTTTTAAAATTTCCATATTCTTATTCATTTTTATTTATCAATAATTAACTGTTTTCAATAATTTTACTTTCGAATTATAAAATAATGGCAATCCATAGTTGCTATACACGTAAATCTGTTTGTATTTCAGTAAATTTCAAACTGTTTGCAAATTTTATCATTTTATCGATAGCACTGCTCTCGTTTACCTCAAGATTTGAAAAACATATTTAAAAAATTTGAAGCTACAAACATTTTTTTTTCAATTAGCAATTAAAAACTGATCTTCTCAAGCAATATAATTTTGAAATATTCAAAAAAATTAAAAATCGTAATAAAAACCGAAATTAGCTATACTTACTTCAAGATTTGAAAAACATAAAAGAGAATATACAAAACTAAATACAAAATGCCCTGAATTTCAAAAAAATGAAAAAAAAATTTGTTTTTACTTCAACCCCTTTGTTTGTTGTTTATTCAAGTCAAGTAATCATATTTATCCGATTTACTTTAACGTTGTTATAGTGAAACTCTTGTAAACTTTAAAATTTTAAAATTTTGTAAAAGTACGAGCGTATAAGCGAATGTTATAAAATTTTCAAGAGTATTTTGTTTCCTATCGCCCTCATATACAAATTTCTACAATAATTTTGTTCTGAGAAGCCTCTTTTGTTTTTGTGAATTTTCATTTGCTTGAAAAGCGAAAAATTTTGTTAAGAATTTTTCATTACTGTAAACGTAAAATAATAAAAAAAAAAGAATAAAAGTAAAAAAAAGAAATTGGAAAAATGTTGAAAAAAATAACGCTTAAAAAATATTTTGAGAACATAAAATAATTTTTATATGATGTTTTTGTGCTCTTCTCTTTGTTCATACATTATACACACATACACACTCATACAAATGCATATAATTCAACTTATTATGGCAATATTGGAATTGCATACAAAATAACAAAGAATACGCCGAATATGGTATCCTTATTTTACAATGCAGTGACAGAAAATGCAATATATTGAATGATTTTGCCAAGCAGCCAACAAACTGTCGATATAATAATAAAAATATGTACTAAATAAGTATATGTAAGGAGAATAAAAGAAAAAAACAAGTAAGAAACAGAAAAGGATATTATATAAAATTTAGTTTTATTTTTTTTCATCCCCATTTTGTTTTTCATAATATTTTTTTTTGTTTTAGAATTATGAACATTCATATATACATACAACTAAACCATTAATAATAAAATTGGATATAAGTGGATGTCATTGCATGGGGTGCTGTATACATTAATGTGGATATATAGAGTATTATATAAGAGTTTGTTTAAATGTTTTGTATATGTGAGGAGTTTAAATAATAAAAATAATATCATAGCATATTTAAGTTTTCATTTTATTGTAATTTTTAAATTTAGTTGAGTGTAGGAGTGAGAATATAATTTTATTTTTATTTTATTTATATTGTAAGGATAATTCCAGAAAACAACAATCTACAGTTATCATATTATAATAATATATTTTTTCTTATATAGTATGCTCCGTTTAATTTTATAGTAAATTGTGGTAACCCTTGAGACTATTATAAGATTGGTATATGTAGTTGAAGATTAAGTATGAAATGAAGTATACAAAATCTCTCAAGAATATGTTATATTTGTATAGGTTTAGAAAATGGCCGTCATTCTAGAAAAAATGTTGTGTAAAAATTTTGAAAAATATATTTTTGCTTTTTGGCAGTCTAACATAACAATTCCAATAACAATAACTGTAACTTTATGTAAAAAGAACTTAAGCAGACATGAATATGAAAAAATGGGTTTCACAATGTTAGTTACTTAGAGGACAGTGTTAATAGTTATTGTAAGCACCTTATATTGAAATGAGACTATGTGCACTACTCTCTTAATTTCTAATAAGAGAATAAATCTAAAAAAGCTTCAACATGCTAAATTGATTCACCGAAAATTCAGTGATTGAAAATGAGAAGCATTATCGTTTTAATAATATTGCAATTTACGAAATATAATTAATCCGAAAATGAAATGTGATTCAACAAATTGTTTTTCAAGTATAGTTAATATAAAATCATTAAAGTGTTATCGTAAAGTACTTCCTATATAGCAACTAGCTCAAAATAAGGTAAACCTTATTTTAAATTTTCCGATGATTCCGTTAGTGTTTAAGTTATTTTGTATCTTGTGGCAATATCCCATTATTAAATATTTAGTGAAGCACAATATTGCTTTCAAAATTTTTATTCATAGAAATTGCTTAAAACTCTTATTTTAAATTTTTCTTCAATAAATTTTTCTGATAGAATAATTCTCTTGACAAATTCAACAGCTATTAATATTAATGATAAATTATATTATGTGAAAATATTATTAAAATTCATAATATTGTGAAATTTAAAAAAAAATTTATTATTTGAAAATTTGATTCGATTTTTGGTTGATTTAACATAGAATTACCTAAGCATTATGTAAGTTATGTATATATGTACAATTGTACACATCACTTACGATATCCACGTATTTTAAAATATGTTCACTTGTTCTGCACAGTAATATTGTCATAGTTAAAGAAAAAAAAATTAAAATAACAAAAAAGAAAACAAAATAAGCCATAGAGAACATGACATGACATTGCTATGCCGTATGCGGTTAGTGTTTTGCTAAGCTATGCTGCATATATTGAAAATTTAATGTTGGCGACATTATGACCAAAAAAAAAAAATGAAAATACAAAAATACAAGAATAAAAAAAAGAAAAAAGGATGAAAATCAAAAACGAAGAAGGACACAAAAACTAAATTTTATTGTAATAAAAAAATATGAGAAGAAAAATAGCATTAAATCGATTTTAATTGAGTGGAAGTTTATTGGATTTTGTGTGAAATTTAAGATTATTTTTTATGTGTCCTGTTTTTTTTTATTTTTTAATTTATGTTACGTTATAGTTTTTATCCTATTGCAATAAAATCACATGTAAGTATATTGAAATGTTGTACAGTTTACCCATAGCAGATATGTGCAAAATGAAAGTTGCTTTTAAACTATAACCTTCTGTATAGAGTAATTAAATTGCTTCATATTTATTTTAGAGGAAAATTTAGGATCACTTAAGGATATTGGTGAATTTTTAAAATTTGTTAAAGCTTTGAAATTAACAAAATATTATAATATAAAAATTTTGAAAATTCTCTAACAATTCCCATTAATTATTCCGAATTAAAATATAATTTTAAGATGAAATCAAAATACAAATTGTAGTACTGAGTCCTATTTAAGGATATATAACAATATAAATGTGTACTACAGTCACAATTAACTCTGTTTATATAAGGAAGTTGTTGAGAGAGGTAGTTACGAAACTTTATTATACACAAATTTTTACTCCTGTACTGTAAACTTTCTACATAAAATTTTACTAACACTAGTGCTAGAATTACAATTTGTACACTGCCCTGCCAACTACTATCGACTCTCATATGCTATATGCTCTTAAACATAAAGAAAAGTAAAGATAAAAATCTTAAATTACTTAAAAGCTAAAGGCGAAATTTGTTTCCGGTTTTTGTCTAAAACGGGAATGTAATTTCCTTATACCAATTAAATCGAAGACAATTATGGAAATAATTAAAATAAAAATAAAGAAGATTTTCAGAAAAAAAAAATTAGGAATAAGCTGCATAATTTTACTTACAACTTGTTCCAAATAAAAAAATTCGTTCCAAATCGCTCAAATTTTATAGTTAAACATTTTGTGTTATAAAAATTTGCCGGTTATAAAACAGAGGGTTTTTAAGCAAATGTCAGAAATGTTTTAGAAACAACTCTGGGTAAAGTTTATTGCCCTCTTCAATTTATCTTAAGCTAACAAATTTGTTATCATTCCACAAACCATGGTTATTGAGCGATAAAAATTTTTTTAAATGAAAGTTTCCCGCTGTGTAAAATGTCGCGTGTCATTCCTTAAATGATTAATAAATAATCCATAAGAAGCTAATAAAAGAAATTAATTTTATTATAACACCGAAAGTGTGCGAATTTGTGAACATTTCGTTATCATTTTACGTATAATCGGGGAAATTAACATTTCTTGTTTTAATAATTTATATTCAGAGATTAAAAATTAAAATCTTTAAATTTTATTAGACAGTTTTAACGCTAATCTAGTATGATCAGCTTAATCCGAAAGCAATTATGTATTTTTTTTTCAAAAACTGTTATTTCAATAAGCTTAAAAGGAAAACACTGATATGTTTATGAAAATAAATGAGAAATGAAATTTTATGAAATTTTATACTATGGAAACAATACCAATACTGTAGTGTAGATATAGAGTTCGGTACGTTATTGCGAATTTTAAAATTTTGTACAAAACAATGTAAAAATTATTTTCTGATTTTTTTATTCTAACTAAAGCCGCCTCTGATAGTTTTTTTATATACATTTTATAGGTACAACCAAACATTGAATATATTATTAAAATAACTTTTATACAGAAATAAGAATAAACATTATTGTACATCCCTTAAATCACTATTATATTGAAGTTGTCTTCTTAAATTTATGGTTAGAAATAATAATATTTTATTATATATTATATTCAATATACTGTCAAAACGAAGAGAAAATATTCAAAAATTGTAGAGTATTACATTTAATAAATAACAAAATAAAGGTATGTATATGTAGCTAAATATAATATTATATATATTATATCTGCATAATTTATAAAAATTTATTTTTAAGAATTTATTATAAGCTTGTTACTTCGTTTATAACCGTAAGAGATAAAAGTCTAAAGTATAATAATATTATGTTCTCGCCAAGTATTTTCTGATGGGGTTGATTCAGAACTAAATTATTAATGGCTACTGAATTATGCATTTTTGAAAGTCAACAAATTATTTCCTGTGATTTAAAAATTATAAAATGTAGAAGATATTCTGTGATATTTTGTATTTCAGTGGTATTTTTAAATTTTTTTGAAAACCCAAGAAATTAGTTTTTAAAATACTAGAATACTTGGGAATTATAAATCTTAAAGTTGACAAAAATAACCCTATTTGTATAAATCGTCAGTAAAAATATTATTGGCATTGTATTCCACATAAAGTCAGACACAAACATATTTATAATGTTAAATAGAACTATAAAAATAATAACAGAACAATAATAGTAATAACAATATTGCAAAGGAAAAATATCATGAAAAGAACAAAAAACAAAAAAAAAACTAATTTTATATCTTGATCCTTTATAAGTTATTAACCAATAAATTATTCAATATAATAATGCAAGGATTAAATTTGGTGTGAACAAAAATAAAATTTGATATTATTTTATTTTCTAAGCACATATTTCTATTTTAGTATTAATGCATGTATAAACGTTTGTGTATTATGTACAAATATTTTGTATAATATTAAATGAAATTTATTTAATACACATAAAATGTACATTTAAATATTGATATGAAGGATTACCAAAAATATATAGAAAGAATATAAGCTGTAATATTTGTATAATAATGATAATAATATATTAAAATTATATTCTGAATAAAATAAAATTTCATTTAAGAAATTAAATATAACAATATGATATATATATATATACGAAATTATATTTATAAGAATATTTATTATTAAATCGATTTTCAAAATTAATATTTATGATTGGTGGGATTTATTTATGATAAAATTGAGGGTCAAATTTATTATTCTCATTTATAACCAATTTAAATCGTACTGTATATACCAATATATTATATACTTAGATTATATTACTTGATATATTGTGTATTAAATAACTAATTAACGAAATTATGATTGAGAAAGAAAAATAATTTTATACTTTTTGTTTTTTTTTTGTTTAAATGAAATGAATGCAAAAAATTAATTGGATTTTTAAATAAAAATAGAAAATAATTTTAAATATTAAGTACACATAAAGTCAATCTAATATTCATATTGGATAAGTATCATTATTTTACAAGAAGATAATAAAATGTTATATTCTAACTAATCATATACGGTACCGCTCATAATGCATAATGCACCACGAGTATTACGCACGGATATTGTAGTATAAACAATATTTTTTGATTGTTAGTTAAAAAATCAACATTTTTTACCTAACATTCTTAAGTTATTTGAAAAATTGATTGTTAGTAGTTCTTAATACCAAAATTTAGGTTGTAAATAGGTTGGGAAAGATTGTACAGAACAAATTGTAAAAAAGATAATTTATTGGTTTAATATACCAATTCTATTGAATTTTTCAAATTTTTAGTTCGCTCTTGTTTGCACAAAGATTTTTCCATCTACAAAAAAATTTTAATTTGTTTTATGTTTGTTCGTTATGCATCTTCTTTTTTTAGAATTGAAGATGTATATTTATATACTAAATGAATTTCATACGTTTTGTTGCAATAATAAAATTTGGAGGAGAACATTTCGATCTATTGTAATTTCGTGTAATTTTTGTTATTTCGTTCATCTGCTGAATATCGTAAAATATATTGGCTTATTATAATGGATAATTTTGCTCTGAAAAGCATTTTTGGTGGTTTTGGTCATCATTCGAGAAGAATATGGGAGGTAATAATGAATTATTAAGTTATTAAGTTCTTAATAAGATGGCTTGATCCATGAAAATTTAATGAAAATTTACAAATACAATTCTCAAAATATGGATTTTCTAACATTGCTACTGCACATGAAAAAGTATGTTTGATTTACAGTTAATATAATTCAATTCAATACAATATTCGTTTTAAATTAGCCTTTCCGACAAATTTTAGAAAAACAAGTGCTTATTTAAACCTCAAGGCCCTCAATAATAATATTTATTATTATTGTAAAAATTGAGTTTGCTTGGTTTAATTTGAAATATAATATACCATGCAAGTGATATACACTATTATTTCTCTAAAATATCAAATTATTTATTTTATTTCTCCTTCAAACCTTTAACAGATATGAATTATTAAAAAATATAATAAATGTATAGAAATATATGTGTAAATTTTATAAAATATTTTACACATTAAAAAAAAATCTAAGCAAAACATATTACAAGTCTTTATAACCTATGGTATCAAATATTACTTGGCCCAGACATTTAACATTGTAACATTTTTATTTCATTGTTTAATGGGTTCCCCCCCTCAATGTAACCGTGTTATCACATTCATTTTACACTTTCTCTTCTTTTTTTTTGTAAATTATATCCTTTTTTTTCGTTTCTTTTTACGATTATTTCTGGTTAGTTAGAAAAATTTTAGATTTAATATTTTCATATTTTTTTTCCTGCACTTTTTTTTTTTAATTTTTTGGTCTATCATTGTTTTGTTGTCCTTCATATTACGTATTATGTTTCCTGCAAAAAACATGATGTGTGTATAAAGCGGCTTTATAGAAAAATTTTAACTTAGAAAGGACCAATATACAAGTAAAATAAATATCCTTTTACAGGATTAAAAAAAAAACACAAAAATTTAATCATACGTGTGTGTGTACAATTGTAAATATGTGGACACTCCTTATACGTATGTAAGAAACTGGTGGGAAAAATAAAAAAAATATACGATTTGAATGAGAGGGGGTTTTTGTTTTTTTTTTGTTCTAATTTTATTTTTTGTTTTCTTCTATTTGTTCTAAATACTATAAAAATGTGTGTACTTTTTTTAAGGATCGTTGGTTTCAGTAATTTTTTTATAATTTTGTTTATTTAATTTCAATCCAATAAAGAAGGGAAAAAAATATATACAAAATAATAAAAAAAATAAAAAACAAAATATAAATCGAATAAAAATATAAAAATAATTTTTTTGTCAGAGTGCTAAAAATGAACGAATAGTAAATATAAGAGAGAAAAAGAAAAATATAAAGGATATTTGGATTTCGCAGGATATAAATTGGTAAATTTTTTGTTTATTTACTTTCATATTATCCTTTTATATAAATTTAAAAAAAAAATTACCAAATACACACAACATTTTTTTTTTATTTATTTAATAATTTCAATATAGAATGTTGATGAATGTTTGCAAAAACAACTTAGTCAAATACAAGTAATTGTTCGAATTTGAATTTGATTAAATTCTTAGTTTTCCTATTCCCTTATTTTCAAAACAAAAACTAACAAGGAATTTCTTGCATTTTTTTAACAAATTATTTTAGATTTTTATTGTAATATTTTTAGAAAAATTCCTCATATAACCTTCTTGTTTGACTCAAAATCAAATCAATAAAAATTTCTCATTAAATTTTAATTGTTGCATTTTAATTTTTCATTTTAATTTGAATCTTAAAATTAAAGAGGTAAAATACAGTAGAAACTCAATTGTAATTAATTATACAGAGAAACAACAACATGACTATTTAAATGTTCAAGTGTCCTTGCATTCCAACCCAATACAAAATTTAATATGAGCATTCAAAATACTCTGTTGCATATGTATACAGGGTGATTCAGAAAGCTGTACAATAAAAGGGATAAAACTTTTGGGTCAAAGAGGGATAAAACTTTTGTTCTGGACTAGGTGCTAAATTTCAAGGGTTTCCGAGTTACAAAAATGTTAAAATCCTTGTAAAATTCGTTGAAGAATTTGTCTTTTGAGAATTTTGAAGAATTTGAGAATCTTTTATCTTGTAGCTTCCATTCCAAAAAAAATAGGGGCTTCAAACAAAACGTTTTTGAAAGGTCTAGTAAAGTGCTTAAAATCAATGTGTTATTTGATTTTCTGATTTATGTACTTTGAGAATACCAAACATTCGAACTTTAGGAAAAATTAAGTTTTTCTTTTTTTATATCAAGATTTTAAGGGATCTAATCCATACCAATCGAAATATCACATTTTTCGAAAAATAATTTGTCTACAACACTTTCATTTATTGTCATTTTAATCAGTTCTTAAATTCATTTAAAATTCAACAAAATTTTTACTAAACTACAAACTGTAATGAATTTTAAATTTTACAAATCTAAATTTAATTATAAATTGAGTAAAATTTCTAATTTTCAACTATGCTTTTAATATAGATTTTCCTGTATTCGAAAATTAACAGTTTCACAGACATACATACAAACTGTAGTATACAAAAACCAATTTACTTAATTGTTTTTTTTTTTGTTTTAAAAAAAGGAAAGTATATTTAAAAAAAAAATGCTGATGCCAATTCAATTAAAGTATTTTTTTTTTTTCAATTTTTAAAACAGTCCAAAAATAAGCGGTAATTTGTCCAATTTATCTTCTTCATTCTCATTCTACATTAAGCAAATATTTTAAAAATATTTTCAAAACCAAGTTACTTTTAGATGTTATTCTTCTAAATCTATACATATACATACATACACTTTACTAGTGCTATAATTTTTATATGTGTTTGTATAAATATTTTATGGAATTGTATTTCAATTTAGATGAGTGGACAATTTATTTTTAACTGAAGTGATTCATTCTAACAAAAATTAATGATTTTACATCATTGTAAAGGATGTTAAAATTTTGGGTATAGCTGGCGATGCAAAAAAAAATAGAAACAAAATAATCGAAAACAAATCAAAAATTTGATGCGATAAAATTGTTTTCTTTTTTTTTTCTGAAAACAAATTGATTTAGAAATTTTAATTATTTCAATTGCTTGGTTTCAATTTTAATTCCTTAAAATTGGTACATAAATAAATGAAACTACGAGTATATACTCTAACGTACGAGAAATTTAAATGTTGCAAAAATGTTTTGGATATTTTAAAAAATTCTTTGATTTCCTATATGGTAAAGATTTTTGTGCTTTGTGAATACAGAATTTATTGAACACTTATTAAATAGTGTAAGCAATTATTTTAATATGTTGTGATACCCATATTAAAATAATATAAAACAAAATAAAATTTTAGAATAATACTAATTTTATGCTTGTGGTTCAGAGTTATCTTAATGATTCAAAAATGATTAATATTAATTTAGTCACCTGATTTTTTTGTGTTCGTGACTTTGTACTGATGTAAAATAGCAATATGATGATTTTTAATAGCAATAAACATGTCTGAGTCATTAGTTCACTATTTTAACAAAATTTCGTAATATAATGTTATTAAATCCGTTCCACTAAAAATTTGAGTTTTTGACTAATTGTGTAATTGAAAACTCTGAGTAAGTTCGGCTCAGATGATTCGCAAATTATTTCATTTTCATTTTATGACGTATACGTAATAGATTTTTCCATAATTTTTCATATTGCTTAATTAATTTTAATTAAAGGCATTCGGATTCGACTTGAAATTTAAATTAATATTCGGATTCGACTCGATATTTATCGTAAATTAATAATCGTAGAATATGAGTAGAATTTAACCATCATTTTAATAAAAATTTTGGAATAAATTTGTATATTTTAGTCACACGTCTACATATTTATCATACATTTTCGGTATTGAATACCCAATAATAATCATAGTAATTTCAAATAATTCGAAAACTTAAATAATTATTATTTAAATAATATTTGGATTAAAAATTTTGTAAATATAATTATTACATATAAAATGCCAATTTTGATTTATCCTGATTAGTTTATATAAAAGCTAAAATTCATTATTAAATTAATTCCTGTGAAATGTATTACAAAGGCTTTTATATTTTTAAATTTTAATAAAAAAAATCTATTATGAAAATTTTTAAACCTCAGTCTTTTCAATGTTTTTTTCTGCTTTTTATTTGTAATTACGTAAAGATCCAAATAAAAATTATAAAAATAATTGATCTTAATCTTATTAAAAATATTTGAAACTTACATTTTTTAAGAAATTATTTTTCAATTAAAATGGTTTTTTGTTTTAACAATTAATTAAAAAAAAAAAAAACAAAATTGTTAAACAACAAATTCATCGAGTCGTAAACAATTTGATAAGGAAATAATAGGTAATTAAATTCTTCTAATGAAAATATTATAAGATTAAATTAAGAGTACAGGTCAATTAACATTATTATAAAATCTAAATATTATAAAATGGCAAATGGAGGTAGGTATGTATTAATTATGATCGTTATATAACCAGAAGATAATTAAAAATACAAAGATTTACATTCTATCTCAAAATAAGGACCTATCTTCGAATTTACAAAATGAAATCCAATCCTTTTTTCTCCATTTAATTAAAAATAATTCGATTATTGTGTATTTTTCAACATTTAATTTTAATATCATTAACAACTCACTCTAATAATTAGGCATTATAACTTTTTTGAAATTAATTATGTAAGTATTCCTGACATTATTAAATATTGACAATCTATTATACTTATCAGTCTATTATACTCATAAAGAATATCTTTAAGAATAAGAATAATATTGTTATATTGTTCTTATTCTTAATTATAATATTTCTAATATTTAATTGAAATTACAATTCAATGATATTTTTAATAATGTGCGTCTGCAAAAATTATTTAATCAGAATAATAACAAAATGTAAAACAAAACAATAATAAAAATCAAAATAAAAACAAAAAAACTTCTTAAAATAATTTTCCTATTGAATAGGTTTTAATTAAGGATTTTTTTTTCGTCCAAGTTGTTTTTTTTTTCAATTCTCATTGTTTTTAATTATTTTGTTTTTTAATAATTTTTTTTTTGTGTCTCAGTCTTCTTTCAAACATTCATTTAAAATTTTTCCAGATTTTCTTCTCATTCTATATGCACAAATACAACAAAATAAATAAAAGAAATAAAACAACAAAAATTTTTTGTATAAAAGTTTGGAATAAGAATAAGAAAAAAAATTTTAGAAGATCAGGGAAAAATATTGAATCTTTAAAAAGCATTTTGCAAAAATAAAAAACAAATATGAACAATAGAATTAAAAATGTAATGAAAAACAGCATTCATGGCTAGCAAATCTTTAAAAGCTTTTTTTTTTATTGAATTTGTAAGAAATAGCACCCAAAATATTATAACCTTCCTTATTGTATGCAAATAGCTTCGGTAAAAATTTATAATAACTTTGATAATAATTAAAGTACAAATTGTGTTATCCTAAATGTATGCAAAAATATCGTAAGATTATTCATAATATTAAAAATAACATACCGTAAGATTTTAGAAATACATTTATAAATTCTGAATGGTTATAGGAGAAGGCCCTATTTGAATTTACGAAAATTAGAAATTTCTTGATCTTATATTTTAATTGAATTCCATGGCCTGCATATTTGCTAACATTGAAATTTAGATTTACAGAAATAAATTGAGGCAAGTATTATAATTTTAAAATTTATATTGAAAACACTTCTAAACAAAATGTAATAATAATCTTTTTTAATTTTATTGAATTTTTTTAAAAATAGCTAGCTAATTTCATCAAACAAACTTTTCAAATTTTTCATAAATTTATTCATCTCGTGGAATATGTGTCTATTATACCTTATATGCTTTAACAATTAAATTAAATTTTAATTAAATTTGTACACAATTTATGAATCACGATTCTAAAATAAGAAAATTGACACTGAAATACGCACAAATATCTACGTAAATATCAAATTCAGTGAATAATTCTATACAATTCTTCTTGTTGAATTGCTTAAAATAAGTATAATATGGAAATGCTTTGAAAAAGAATTAAAAATAAATTTATGTAAAAATGCAAAAATTTTAAAAATATTTTTATATTACTAAAATTAAATCTCCTGTTCTTTAAATTTCGCTTATTTTATTCTTCTCCTACGCAATTTTCTTTCACTTTTTATTTATTTTAAGAACAGCAAAAAAAAAAAAAGAGGAGCAACAATAATAAAAAAAAAACTTTTTTTTCCTGATGACTAAAATAAATTAAAATCTAAGTGTTTTAATAACTGAATTAAATTACTTATTTTAGGGAGTTTTAGTTCTTTTAAAAGACTTATATCATTCCTCCCGTTTTATTTCTAAAATTTTATTTTCTCATTATAAGCGCATAATGTATATACTTGTATACTCAAGTTAAAATACTTACATACACACTTATACTTAATGTGAATATTAAAGGGTGTTCCGAAAATAATATAACATACAATTACAAATAAAAAACTTGCAATCAGAATAAGATGTACTAACATTTATATGTAAAAGGGTAAGTTAATTTTTTGTACTGCAGAAACAGGCAATTGTGTACATGAAAAAATCCAGAATTTTGACCTGAGACATATGATCTAGATTTAAATTATAACTTACATAGTAATTGAATTATGTAATTTTTTTAAAAATACTTGAATTAGAATTCGTTTTGTCAGCTTTCGAATAGCAACTTGGGAATGTGAATTGTTCATTTGTAATTAATTGTTAAACTTCAAAGTTTTGGTGTCTGCACTAGGAAGACAAATATAATATAAATAAAATTCGATCAAGTGATTAATATCTTTAAGATTATGGTAACAAGTGCCTTTTAATCTCAATCCGTATAAGCATATGAATTTTTCACAATTAGTAGTATTTTAAAAACCATAGTAATATGTGGCTATGGTATAAAGCTGAAATTCTAGAAATTTATTAATTCCCTTATAAACGACGATATTTTCACGATAATTTTCACGACATCCTGTAAATTTCTGCAAAAAATAAAAAAAAATTTTAAGAGGTTTTTGTTTTTGTTTTACTTTCATTTTAATTTCCAAACTTGTTGTCTTCTCCTTACTTTCACTGCCGTTTTTTTTCAATTTTTTTTTGCCCTTCTATTTACTTAAGAATGAAATCTTTATTTTCCTCTACTGCGTATTCCCTTTTTTTTTTTAAATAAAACAAAGAACATTATTTTTTCTTCTTTACTTTTATGATTTTTTTTTTAAATATTATATAAGTTTCGGATCTCAATTACGCATATAGTATTCTCTCCGTAATAAGAAGTATAATTGTTTTACATAATTTACATTTTTCTTTTACAATTATATATTTGTACCCACACACACACATACACTCATTATTAAGTATATATAGATATTTAAATATAAACACATACATTTCAAAAAGTACAAATTCATAAATAATATTAATTTTTTTCCCTTACTTAAGAATAAAGTAACACAAAGGATCATCTTTAACAACACAAAACCAAAATAAAAAATAATAATAGCATAAAAATGAACGATTTTATTATTTTGTTATTTTATTCCTAAAATGCTGCAATGCAAATAATATTATAATAGAAATAAAAAAAAAAATCAATTTAAACAGCAATATAAAGTAGACGGAAAATCTGCCAGGAAAACATGAATAAACGACAAAATGAAAATATGGGAAAAGAAGCGGGAGAAAATTTGTATGAAAGTAAAAAAAAAGAGGAAAAGATGGCGGGAGAATTGAAAAAAAATAATAATAATAAAAACATTATCAGGCAGGATAAAAATAATTTTTGAGATCATTTAATATAAAATGCCTAAAGGATCAAAATAATTTTCATTTATTATGACGGTAAAATAATAATTTCCGTTAAGAAAATGTATGTAGAAGAAAGAGGCCTTTCTCATATATACGATATACTTATTGCTCTTCCACATTTTTTTCCTCTAGTAAACAGGCTGATGCTTTCTATAATTTCTTCTTTTCCTTTTTTTTTTATCCCTTTTTTCGTTTATATTATTTTTTTTTCCTTGTGTATTATACACATATTATAAAGGTGGAGGAAAAAGAAATAAGTAAAATTGAAATTCTCTAACATTTCAGGTGTTGTAAAAATATTATATACGAATACAAAAATATTAATATTGAAAAAGTTCATATATTTTTAATGAAAATTGTTATTTTGACATTATTATTATTAAATTAGTATGCAAGTATGTATATATTATGCATGATATTATCCATGGTATAAAGTAAAAAGGCAGAGTAGATAACGTATTCAAAATTACAATATGATTTAGCAATAAAAGCGAATAAAAAGATTATTTCTTTTGGAATACAAAGCATTATTATTAATATAAAGTTGATATTACGTAGTTCTTATCAAGCAAATATTTAATAAAGTTTAATACAATTCAATTTCGGTTTGTTTTTAACCAATTTTTGACTGCTAATGGCTATTGACCATTATCTTTACAGTATATAAACGGATTGAGAGCAAACTAATGTACCTGTTTATAAAACTGAACGATAGACTTTTCTAAATTCTTATAAATTACCTTATGAAAGTTGTTCTTACTTATGCGAAGAGCATATAGTAAACATATTAATCAATACAAAATTATTGGAGAAAATTGCATTGAATTGCATTGAACTTAAAATTGTAAGTCCTTAAACTTTGAGTTTTGTTAGCTTGTTAAAGTTCAAATAATTTTTTATTTTTCGTGTGGAATTTCGAAAAAGAACAGGTAAGCTGAAGTACCTCCCATACTGGATCCTTGCACTGTTTATTTTAATTCTGTTCATAATACTAGGGAATTATTCGATAATGCATGAATATGAAGGTAATTGAATTGCAAATTACTTATAAAATATATTTATTTTAAATTTTCTTTTGAATATTAGTTGTATCAGTAAATCACATATTTGTTAAAAATTCTATTTTACGAATGCCAAACACAAGCCATATTGATAAAATAAAATAATATTTTTGTTTTGAGAATAATTGATTTGATAATATAATGAAGCAATATGAATAAGAGCTAAAATCCTAGTGAAATTTTATTGTTCAATAATAATATAATGTAAAACCATTTAATAAATAATGGAAATTTTTTATTTACTACTATAATAATGAGAGAATACACATATACAGTTTTCCACATTTTCTTATTATTTACCTGAGTTATTCAATATTTAATAAATATGAGATGTACTCTTAAGCCTATCATTCAATGAGCTAAAATTTATATCGTGTATAAAAGGACGAAATATTGAATAACGTTGTTTTTATTTATACTTCTGCTAGGAGGGTGTAAACATAAGGGGTACATACATACAAATAATTGGAAAATAGGTAAGCATGTAATCATTTTTTTAGTATAATACTTTATTTTCTAATATTTTAGCTAATTTACTTGCATAGATATACTACAATGTGTATATTAAATTTCTCATGCGAATAATATTATATATAGAATATATGTATATGTCATAAATGTGTATATATGTACAATTATGTATGTTCAACTTACAAAATATAATAACATTTTTGTTCCTAAGAGAAAAATTATTTTCAACAAAATATTTTTTGTTTTTTTTTTTGAAAATTCATACATATGTGCACACATATTGTTTATTATTTAGTTTATTTCAATATTACATAACTCTTTTAATAGAATAATAATAACTTGCATATTATTATTATAAACATAATTATTTTCAGGATTTAAGGAAAAAGTTTCATATGTGAATATAAGTAAGTTATTATGCCTGAATGATAATTTATTCTATATTTTATGAATAAGCATACTTTTGGGCTGTTGACATAAATAACTTGGTTCTCCTTTATATCAGCTGGGTAACAGTAGACCGATTTGCATTTACCTATTTCAATTTAAATTTTAATTTAACATTAAAATCTAATAATTAAAATTACAAGTCCATAAGTAATCGGTTAAATTTGGGCAATGGATTTATAACCTTAAGAATCACAATTCAGTTTTAAATCAGAGTAAGTGTTTACCTATTCAATATAAGATAGAAGTGTTTTTATTCGATACCACGATGACAAAATTTTATAAAGTTCTTCCAAGCTATCAAAAAAACTGTCGTTCTAAGAGATTTAGAGTATTCCGACAATAATTTATTAAATATGTTTGCCACGTGAATATCATACATTTATGGAATTACGTCTGGTGTCCTTATTTTCCATTTTCAAATTAAGTTACTGTATAGTTTATTACTATGTATATGTACTCTAAACTTTTGTAAAAAAAAAAACTCATATTATTTTGAAATCTATTAAAAATGAATTTTCTTAACTATGAAAACTCTTTGTTTTTTTTATTTTTCACAAAAAAATAGCAAAAACTTTGAAACTTATTAAAATACATAGAAAATAGTTTTCAAAAAAAAATTTTTTTAGCAAAATAAACAAAAGCCTTATAAATAAAAGAGTTAAAAGTATTATTTTGCTGCTTATTACCAGAGTGTAGGTATATAGCTACATATTTGTATGAAATTGCCACTTATAGTAATGTAAGGATATAGATATTATATATATATAATAAAAATACCTAAACAAGAAGGAACACATAAACATATGTATATATGTGTAAATTATACACCATTGTGTATAACTATGTTTTCATTTGCTGAAACATTAATCTTTGTTGCAATATTATTTAAGGTAAAATAATAATCCTAGGTAATAACAACGATCCCAAATGTGTTATAAAAATGCAATTTTTAATTTAACAACAACGTTTACTTCCTATTTTTTTTTTTTTTTTGATTATTTCTACAGTAATTAAACATAATTTTCGAGTTTTTATTTAAAAGTACCTAATGTAATTATAATACATATAACATAATTTAATATGATGGTTTGAGTGTGTATCTAAACGTAAACAGGAGCAGTTATAGAGGTATAATTATGTATGTATGTATGTGCATTTATATAGTATGTTTGAAATTACTTATATTTTGTGTGAGAAAAAAAAAATGTGTGAAATCCCTTAAAAGCACTCAAGTGTATTTTTAAGCTAGAAATTTTAATAAAATATTAGAATAGCTATCACTTTTTAATTAGAAATTTATTTAATAAGATATTTTGCTATTATGATTATATAATAATTTTTCACGAAATTTTTAAGATTTTATTGTATTATAAAATAAGATTTTGCCAAACACTATTTCTTATTTAAATTTATTTTAAAAATATGTGGGTATACACTTGCAAACATTATGATAATTTTCAAATATTAATTATCTTTGTGGGTATGGTATACACGTACATTATGTAACTGTAGATGGATATACATAACACTACTTCTAATAACACATATTATAATTTCTTATTATTTCTAAAAATCAGCTTAAATTCAATAAAATTATGATTAAAATTTTAATTAATAATATTTATTCACTTGGAACTAGATCTAAGTAAAATATTTTACACTTGTACTATTTCGTAGCTTTTTATTATTAATACTAGAAATTTATAGATTTATATCAGATTTTTCAACATACTAGATAAACATATCATTTTCTGAACGTAACCTACTAATTTATTTTAATGTTAAGTTTAAAAATACTAAAAAAAATTTTTATTTTATTTTCGAAATTGAAACAATGCGTACTTTCAATTGAATGCTTTGAATTCGTTATAAAAAAAATTGCCTTTGCGTTGTATTGATCGCATTGCATACAATTAAAGGAGTTTATGTGATGATGTAAAATTTCACATGTCGAATTTTCGGCAAAAATTTGTTTCTCAAATATTTGCCGGTCTGAGTTTACTTTGAGAAGGAGATAGTTTAATCAACTTTTGGGATATGTTAGGTCTCTGGAACTGTATCGTTTAGGCGAATTTTACGTGTTTCATGATATTTATGAAAATAATCAGCATATGTTCCTGAAATTTCTCTCAAATTCGTTTGACAAAATAACATGTCACTAATTTTTGAGGAAATAAGATGTTAAGATGTGGGTTTAACAATGCTGACGGTTATGTGCTATTCACATCAGATTTTTTCTGTCGTATTGTTATTATTGTCGTTTTCTATTCCTTGACCGAAATTTGATAATTGAATTACTTTTAGTATTCCATTTTTTTGCCTAAAATTTATTAATACTCGTAAACCTAGTTAATTAAATACATAATAATATGGTTATCGATATTTTAATTAATAAGGATATTATTGTACGTATCTCCCAGGTACCTACACATTTTATAATTTGTATGAAATTAAGAACTACAGGCAACTGTGTTAAAAAGTCATTTCTCTTTGAAATCAAAATAATTGCTTTGAATATTCTATTTGTATATACTTTTTATTATGTTGCATATATTCGTAAGAATACATTGTACCTATACCAACCAAGTAAGAATCCTTATAAACAATAATAATGTAGAAAAAAAACCAAAACTAAAATAATAACAAATAAGGAAGAAGAAACATTTAAAAGGACTCACTTTATTTTAACATTCTTTCATTTCATTGTTTTTTAGTTTGTGTTGTATAAGTGGAAAATAATATTATTGTTAAAAATTACAATGGAGAGTATGAAGATCCTTAAGAAATTATTGTTATTATTGTTGTATTTTTTGCTTTTTTTTTTGAATTTTATGGATGAAAAAATAAATCTTAAGAATTTGTTTTTATAATGTTTATATTGAGAAGGAAAAGAAGTTTTCATTTCATGTTCCTTTTCATTTCTTTTTGTTATACTTAAAATTTTATTTATTTATTGAAAATAAAATTTAATGAAAAATAAAATTAAAATGATTTTGATTTTAATTCGAGGAAGTAATTGTTTCGGCTTTTATTAGCTTTTAAAAATGAAAATTTTTTATTTTATGGGAAAATTTTTGTGGCAATTTTTTATTTTTAAAGAAAAACTTTCATTATTGTTAGATTATGTAGGTGCCTATACGTCCAAACCTGCCAAAAATATAAATTTGATTGGAAGTTAATTCCTTAGTTTTGGTTTTCTAGAATTCTACATTATAGAAAACATTGTGTCAAACATAAAATGTTTGATTATTGAATTTTTACAACACACCAATTGTAATTAGTTAATTAAAATTTTATTTAATTTTTAAAATTAATTTGAAATTTTTCCTGTATTGGAAAACAATAATAATCAATTTATATAAGATTCTTTAATTTGAAAAATTTATTTCTTTATTTATTGAATTATTTCATTTCATCAAAAATATTATTACAAAGCTCAATAACGTTTTTGTTTCTTTTATAACGATAACTCAAATGTGATCGATGGAAAATGTATGTATAACTACATAATAATCGAAATGAATCTGTATCATAAGTAAATTGCTTATAATATTTTAGAACACTAATTGTAACATAATAAAACATAAATTCATTATTGACAATAATCAAAATTAATATTGGATTTCATTGGATATAATATGAATTAAGTTATATACAATTGATTATAAAGAAAGCTTGAGGTACAATTTCATATAGTATGCAAAAATATTTTAACAAATTTTTACTAAAATTAAGAATACTGCAAGTAGAATGCAAAATTTTGCCGCTCTTAGACATATTAAACGATTTTTTTAAGTTTATTATAAAGAGAGTTTAGAATTAAAGGAAATAACAGGCTGTCATTCTACATATTTGATAAAAAAGTGAAGTATATATGAACTTATTTTTTAAATTGTCTTAGGTAACGCGAGACTTACAGCCTAATCGCATTTTCTTTTCACTTGTTATTCCCTTTCAAATCAGAATTCTCCGTTTTTCTAATGAATATTTCATTTTTCCAAAAAGATTACTAATTTTTTCAGTAGGATATTTACTTGGCGAGTAAATAATGAAATACACAATCATGTCCCTTAATGTATTATATTGCGGCTTAAACTCTTGCTAGAAGAATATATAATAAAAATAAAATTCAAAGGATAAGTTTGAATCTGATTTTATTTCATCAATCAATAAACTCCATTAAATTTAAGAATTTACAAAAATAATTTCAATCATTTTAAATTTTACTTCAAATGTTTTATTTTCCATTTCCTTAACTATGATTCTTTATTAAAACAAAAAATACAATATTAACACAATGCCGCAGCAAAATTTTTTGTTATGGGTAAAAGACATGGACTTCACTTTACTTTTATGAATAGTTTGTAATCTCATTCTTTTCATTTCAATATTTATTTTTTCCTCATTATAACTGTATTTGTACGTAAAATCAACTCAAAAGAATAATAATATTTAAAATTTTGCACATCCTGTACGATTATGCACATATGAACTCAATTCTCAAAGGAATAAAAAATCTATGATATTATCTAATGCAAAGTACGAACAGAATAAAAAGGTAGAAAAAAAATTAAATTGAATTTGAGTTTCTTTTTTTTATGATTTGCGTTACTTTGACGGTGCATTTTCTTTTTCACCACCTACCTCCCCCCCACCCCTTGATATTACTTTTCCAATGTTGTATACATTATATTTTACTGCTTTTGATAATAATTTTAGCATATACCATGCTATGTATGTACTTACATAGCGTAAAACACAAAAGATAAGATTTTAAGGGATCCTGGGTATTTTTTTTCTTTTTAGTTCATATTCAATTAATAATCACAGGTACAAGGAAAACTGTAAAGTTACGATAATCCTTCATATAGAGTCTTTTTTAATTAAAAGTATGTACTTGAATAAAATAGGGATAAAAAAAAGGGGCAATATGATAAAATAAAGGGGGTCGATCATAAGGGAATTTACACAGAGTATAAATGTTAATATGCACTCAGCATTTGTGTTATAACTATTAACTAAAGAACTAAAAAACCTCTACTCTTTTTTTAATTTTTCATAACGAAGTGCAAAAGTAAATTAGAAAGTAAAAATCAATTTATTTTTATTTTTTTTTTCCGTTTTTGTGGAAGAAACGTTCAATGCTTTTGAGAAAATTAAAGTTGGGTAAAGAAAATTTCTTTTCTTGTTTTTGCTTTTCATATTATACATAAATGGCAACCTTAGTAGTAGAGAGGGGCACCTCACGTACAATATAAATAGTGTTGAATTGAGAAAAAATTGTGAAAATTTATTAAGGCTTTCTATTTAATTAGGTGCAAATTGAAATAAAAGAAAAAAAAAAACAAAATTAAAAAATTATAATTATTAAATTAATTGAAAAAATGCTCGTAAATCATTTGAAAATGATGGAATATAAAAATTTCAATTGGAAACTTGAATCCATTCAATATTATTAAACATAAAGTTATATACAATATTGTATACGAGTATTTGTAAAAGTACATTAAATATAAAAGTTAAATTAGTTTATGAATAATGAACTTAGGAAAGATGCATTAATGTATTTCAGGTACATTCAATTTTAAAAAGAGTTTAAAAAGGGATAGTGTTGAGATTTATGCTTTAAGATAAAATTTTGTACTTCTATTTTTTTAAAGCAATAATAGTTATGTAAAGTAGTAGCGTATAATTTTATTATAGTAATAAGAATTGAACTCAATAAGCTACTCAATAATTTCGAATGTATAACAGAAATAGTAAAAATTCTTTTTAAAATTTAAAATTTCAATACAAAACTAATAAATTAATTGTGAAAGAAATAGTTGGGTTGATTTTTTTTTGGAAATTTTAAGTTATCCTTGAAATTTTCTCTAATATTCTGAATTTTAATTCAAACATCTTAATAATTATATTGAAACACAAAGCTAGCGTCAATAGTTCTAAATTAGAAGACTTAAAAATTGAAGCATTAAAATTGTATGAAATTTTCCAATGTATAGATTTCTGTAAATGAATAATATATAATACAATATATATATATATATATATATATATATATATATATATTATTCATATATAATTATAAATATTCTAGTCATAAACTTAAATTTTTAAAAACTGAAAACGTGGTTCACGTTTTGGTGGAAAGTTTTATTTCAACTGAATATATTATAGTTTTAAGCTTTCTATGCAATTTAATTATATTATTGAGACACAATGTTTTCAGTCAATAAGATTGAAGCTGTCATTGAAAACTTTCGAACCAGCCTTTCCCTAGCTCAGTGGGTGGTCTGAGTGATGAATTATTAGAGTTTAAAATTTTGCTAAAAATTCAACTACGTATATGAAATTTCCGGACAAACGCATTAAAAAAAAGTCTCTAAATTATGTAAAATTTATATATAATCTTTTTAATAATATTAAATAATTTATTAATAATTTTATTAAATTATTAACATTTTAATGAGATATAAATGAATAAAGTTAGAAATCTTATTTTATTAAAAATATTGCATGATTTCACAAATAAATTTTTTAAAATATTCTTGAAACATAATAAATTTATATCATAAAATTTGAATACAAAATAATTCTACAATAGGATGTAATGGGCAAAATTATGCATGCATAAGAAAATTTGCATAGTTTTTGTGCAATATTATTATAAATTACCTTGTATTACAACATTGTAATTAAGTAAATATAACGTAAATATGGTTGAATAATCATTTACTTTATATAGTATGTGGTACATTTAATCACTGAATTTCAATATAACAACCTATGTATTAATATTTATAGGAAGAATTTATTAGTATATATTATATGGAATACCTATTTGTGTGTGCGTATTAACCCAAATTTTGACTAATTTAAATCAATGTTCAGATTAAATACTTCTTAAACTCTGGTATAACAGTTTACAGTTTGAGTATTTTAAGGAAAATATTCCATAATAATTTTACGAAGTTTATATGATGAACTTGGTTATATTTAATTTTAATGTATTAATCTAAACTAGAATTGCATTTTTAATTATTTATTAAATTAAAAATTTTATAAATAGGTTAAAATGTCAAAGTAAAATGCAAGTTTAATGAAAATATTTCAAATAAATTAAGCATGAAAAATTATTTAAAAAAGTTTTTATAGATGAAAACGAACTTCATTCTATCATAACCTTTTAGATGATTACACAAAATGTTTCTAATATATTTTGACAAAATTAATTTAAAAATATATGGAAATTTTGTTCAGTTATGCAGAATTACTTATAATTTTAGTAATCTTCAATATTAGTGCTATTATAACATTTATATAACAATATTAAGATTTTATTAAGGTATTTTGTGAAATTCCTAAATTGAAATCAAAATATTAATTCATAGTGCATTTCAGTTATATTTAACATAGACTATGTTTCTAAAATCATGATTTTCATTTAAGAAAATTTATATACTTATATAATATGTATATGTTTTCAATACTATTATACACTATAATGAATATGAATATAATTTTAAAATTATTTAATTATTGAATATTACCCAAACATTATAAGTATAGAAATATAACGTAAACAGATTTGATAACTAAAATTTTACAACTTTAGCGCAAAATTTTGATTTTATTATTATACTATTATAATATTGCGTATATGATATAATAAGAATTAGGATAACAGAAATGTTATATAAGATTAAAATCAATTTACGTAGTTTGAATTTGTTTTGAAATATTGAAAATAATATTATAAAATTGTTATACAGGGTGTTTGGCATAAGGTGGCAAATTAATTCAAGGATGATTCTTTGAATAATTTCGAGCAAAAATTTGTTTGTTTTGAGAGCGCAGATATACTCGGTTTCGAGCTATAGTACTTTAAGAAAAGGTACAACATTCTTCCTGCATATAAATACTTGTAAGTTCGGAACCATATGATATAGAGTAATCATCCAGGACTTATATTAAGTAATTATTATCCATTTATCAGTCAATTAGATTTGAGCCATAAATTTTGAGATAAAGCTCTTCAAAATCCAAATTTTTTTTTCTTTTTATGAATTTTTTTTTAAATACTCCATATTTCTCGAAAACTCTTGCGTTATTACTTTTTTGGAAGTTGGTCAAAGGAAATTATCCCTGAAATTAGTTGCCATTTTATGTGAAATACACTGTATATTTAGATGTTTTGGTATTAATAAAAATTAAATTATTATAAGGAAAATATTTAATAAACTACACATAATAAATTAATTAATTAGTTACAGCAATTTTGTGCTATAATTTAATGTGGTGCGCTATAAAGATTATGCAACTTTTATGACAGAATATTAATTCAAGTAATATACTTTAAGTCAAATGATTATTTTGTATTCTAGATGCAGTTAAAGCCTCTATGTGTCAAGGTACTGTAACATTTTCATATTATTAAATGTTGTTGTTATTTAAAATTAGTCTTCATCTTATATAAATAATGTATGATTTTTCTATATAAATCAAAGAATTGTTGAATAATATTTAATTTTAATTGAATATTTTTATTGTAACTATGTATACTGTAAGTAATTTATTGTAAATGATATCATTTATTTTTGTTAAGAACTGATTATGAAAAAATTTTTTGAAATAACATTTAATTTTTAAACATTTTAAAATTGGTTTGCATTTTCCGAGTATAACCAGAAAGAAATAAGAAATATTAGGGATCCAATCTCCACATTTTATTAAAAAATATTTTATTTAATGTTAAACTGGTTTAAGATTTCATTGTGATATACAAAAATTTATCAGAAATTGATGAGTTTTCGGAAATATATGACACAATATTTCAGAACTGAATTTAAGGAATCAAAAATTTTTGGAAATTTTAAAAGATTCAATTCAATTAACTACGAAATGGCCATGTATTTGTTATGGAGCCAGTTGATTAAATGTATTTAAACTATATACATGGTTGTGACACTTAAAATTTTGCAAATTGTAGCATTTTCAAAATATGAGTAATGTTTTTAATTTAAAAGATTAGTTTTAGAATCGTAATTTTATAAGATTAGTTAATTTGCAAATAACTTGTTCTATATATATGTAAAGATTTCGAATTACATAATTACTTTATTTCCCTTATTTTCTATATTTCAATTTATTATAATATGCAACCACAAAAAAAAGAAAAATTAATATTTTTAATTAATATTTTCTTTAATATTTTTGTAATTTTTTTTTTTACAAGTTTTAACTTTGATCTCATATGTATGACTATTATACAACAATATACTCGTTATATAAGGACTGAAAGTAATATAGGGAGTAATGAAAGGAATTAAAATATACTATCCCTGCTTATTTTTATTAAAGGAAAGTTTTAAGAAAATAAGTATTAAGTTTATTAAATATAATTTGCTTTTATACACCTACATACCTATAAATAATTTTATACTAATATAAATGTATTTTCTTAATGGCTTTAAACTCAACATCAAACGGTAGACCTCTTTAGTAAAAAGATGTCTATGCCACATATTTCATAAAATAAAAAAAAACAATTTTATTAATTATAATATTCAAATATTATGTAGATTCATATTTATAATATTCTTACATATAAATTCATATATCTGTTATACAAACTATTTATACCTTTGTATGGCTTTATATGGCTATAAAGCTCATACGTACTAAACAAATAATATTCGTAAGCACATTAGTTCAAACAATTTATTCTAAGGAATATAAAATATGTCTATATAATATGTATATATATATATTATGTATTAAAATGAGTTTATATACTGACATTTTATGTTGTGGGATATACTATTATATTATATGCATGTAAATATGCCACAAAATGCAGATATTTTTTTTTATATACAACATGTTCAGAATGAGACAAGTAATATCTCTACCTCTATATATATATATACGTATATATATTATAAAGTAATGAATGAATGTTAATTTTAAGAAGTTATAATATGCTTTTATATCCTTGTTGTTAAATATAAGGATGTTGTAAATTAATTATTTCTTTTGTCGGTGGAATAATTTTTGGTTTTTAAAATAAAGTTATATATACATACCTGTATAATATAATGTATACTATTATAAATAAATATACAAATTATGTATATTTATAATTGTATACATGTACATATGTATGTAAATTGAATATTTAAGAAATGAACTTACATAAGTAATTTTACTTATAGGTTAAATATGAATGTATGGTGTAGTAAAGCAAAAAAAGAACCTGTGTAACAAAGGTAAAATTAAATTTTTATAAAATTACAAATTTGTTTTTTTTTTTTATAATTTTTATATACTTGTGTTTTAAAGTTTTTAATTATATTAATAGTTTACATTAATTATCATATATGAAGTGGAAATAGGAAAATAATAAATTAATAAAAGTGGGTAAAGAATTTTATAAGAAATGAGTATATAGGGTAAATCACTATGCATGTGAATGTTAACATTATTAATGCTGTTTGTGAATTTGATATCTTTAATGAGGTCCAGTTAAAAGTTGAATGGGTTCGATATTAAACTAAATAATTTTTCAATTTTTTAGTTCATCATAAATTTGCCTATGCTAATTAGAACATTACGATAAATTTTGAATATGTAAACTTAATAACTGGATTGTAATCCTCACAAGCCTAGGGATGACAATGATTTCTGATTAAAAAGTGGAAGAAAAAATTAAATATTGTATATTTACAAATCTAAAGAAATGATTCCTACATTGGTGGCCACATGATTTAATTAAATTTTAGTCAGTTAAAACAAATTTGTTATAACAATTTCAATATTCGATATTTTATTCAAAGATTCGAATCTTCAATACTGTACCATAAAATATTAACAGAATGCATGAAATTCATAATAAACTTAGGATTAAATTGAAAACGTGATTATCTAAAAAAATAATTTTATGTATCATATTATTTTTTTAATTCTATTTTTAATTCAATATTTAAACTGAAAATGTTGAAAATTTAAATATTAAATTTTTTATATATTTTAAAATAATTTTTTAAAATGTTAATATTAAACACTTTTATTATTTTTCTTATAAATTTTATATACATATATGTATATACGTAAGTGTTATAATATTATTAATATGTGCATTTATGTATAATATAATTTTAATATTTCTATTTTAGAAGAGGGAAGATAAAAGAAAAATCATTCACGTTTTCAACATTATCTTGTAATTTTAAAATAAGTGTATAAGAGTAAATTATTATTTAAGTATTTATTATTATTATTGTTATATAAATATAATATCAGTTTTTTTTAAATAGTATAATATTTCAAATTTTCATTTATTAATATTTTTTCTATATATATATATATACATATATACCCATATTATAATGTACTTTTGTATATACTTGTAATTCTGTACGTGAAATTCACCAAGGATTCTTAATATTTTTCGTTTTATTATTTCTTTTCGCCGTACAAGTTATATATTATGCATATATATAATATTTCATATGATATTACATGCATATGCGTATATTTATAGACAATACTTTAAGAATAAATCGTAGGAAGACACAAGAGGTCAGGAGATTTTTGGCAATACTAAAACCTTTTCATTGTCTTTAATACTAATATACACAATATGTATAAGAGTTCAAATATTATTATATAGAGAGAAGGAGAAGAAGAAAAAATATTTAAAAATTAAATAAAATATGAATAAAGTTAATTTTATACTGTTTTTAGATTTAAAATATTTTAAAAAGTACACATAAGAAGAAAAAGAAAATGAGAAATAAATAATATGTCTATTCGCATAAGGATCATATTATTATTATGTGTGTAAACTTGATACAAATCTATGTACATGAATGTGTACTACATAATAATGTGCATATATTCGGGTATATTTTATATATATACATATTTACTTGTATATAGCATTTGAATATTATTTAAGTATGCATGAACGCATATGTTTAATATTTTCAAATATAAAATCTAAAATCTACAGTATATAAAATTAAGGTTATACGAGAATGTATGTATGTGTATATCTTTTATATTTAGGTTAATATAATATAAACAAAATAAAAAACATATTTTTAGAATCTTCAACTTCTTAATAATGTATATTCTTACAGTTATTTGCTTTTTCTGTTTTAGAAAACAATAATAATAAAATGAAAAAAATAAAATAAAAAACAGATTACTCTTCAACACAAAACTTTTTTCTAAACGATTTCCATATTTTTGTTGATATTCAAAAAAGTGTTACCATTTTGTCAAACTGTTTGGTTATTCACCTTTAGTTTAATGAAATTAAAATTTTTATTGTTGAAACTCAAGTATAAAATCTCTAAGAACATTTTGACATTGGTATTGATATAGAATTTTGTCAGTGTTTTAACCATTAAATGTCTGTGTTAAGAACGGCGTAGGAAATATTAAACAGCTAAGTAACCTCCTTTAATTAATGCTTCGACTTTATAGTCTTTGCTTATTGAACAATACCTATTTCTAATAGCGTTTTAGAAGCATTTCACACAATTGGAAAAAATTTTGACAATATATTCGGAATTATAAATTTTCTCTTTTAAAGGCAATTAAGTGCAATTTCTTATATATTAGAAACCAGAATGCAATGAGAATAACATTTGGCAATTCTTATTAATTTTCTCTTATATACATGTATATGTATTGAAATTCTGAAGGAAAATATAATATATGTAATTGTATACTACCATGGTTATATATTTTATGCGTACAAAAAAAAAAACGAAATAAAGAAAAAACGCAATTTAAATAATAAAAGAAACTCAATCTCTTTCTCTCTCTCTCTCTCTTAAAAAAAAACAAATCGTGGAGAGTACATATTAATATTTAGAGTGTATAGGTAAAAAATTTAATGTAAGAGAAACAACCGTTATAATATTTCTTTTATACAGGTAAAGCATCTAGTATTTAGATTTTAAAATATTTTATGGTTTTTTCTACACACTTTTTTTTCTCATACGGTTTTATTTTTAAATCCTTATTATGATTGTGTTCAACAGGATGCTTCAGATTTTTTACAGAATTTTTGAGTGATGTTTAACTTAAGGAAGCTGGGAATGCAATTTAAATCGTTCAAAATCGGAAAAAAGGTTTTTCAAATTAGTTTCGACTTATTATAAAAAGTCCCGAAAACAAATTAAAATCACTTTTGCCAATCTTTGATCCTGTACAATATTATTTGTTTTTCACTTGTTATAGACATTTTCTATGCTTACATTTCTTAAGTAATAATATTGAATGTGGAACAACCTGTTTGTATATAATATCTATAGATGTACATTAACGCACACCTATATATTCATTTCAATAATCACAAACGTGCTCTTGAAAACCGATAAACAAAGAAGACACTGTTAAGAAAGAAGTAAGTTCAGAAAATAAAATGTGGCGTGTAAGAAAATATGCTTTTTCTTTTGATATTTTTCTGATTTTTCTCTTCTTTCATTTCTTTTTGGTTTTTTTTAGATTAATAATTTTAAACTTGGGATTTTAAATGGATTTAAATTTTTAAATCTTTTTCCATAATTTTTAGATGCTTTGTTTCTTAAAAGAAAATTTTTGCTTAATAAATTTTTTTCCCCTCCCAAAAATTCTAAGCACGGTATAATAAGGATTTGTTTTTTTTTGGTTTTGGAATTTAATTTTAAGAATACCAAAAGAAAAATAATTTAAATTTAAGTTTTTTGTATGACTTTAAAATGAAAGAAAAATTATTAAATTTGTTGATTTGGTGATAATCTTAAATAATCATATAAAAATTATTGTTCTATAAAAGTTATTGTATTATTAATAAATTTCAAGATTGCACATAAGGTGTTCAATTTTAACCTTAATTATTTTTTATAATTTAAGTTTGTATTTCAATATGGACAAAATTAATTTATTCTTTCACAAATAATGTTTATATAAATATGATTGAAACTAAAAAAAATTCACTTGAAAATTGTTTAATCACATTTTGGGAAATTATTCCAATAAAACATATTGCTTCATAATGATTTTGTACTTCTTATATGTGAACTGCCTTATCAATATAAGGCATACCAATGTATATATATACCAATGTATGTCTTTTTCTTTAGAAATTTAAATTTTATGAGATTATCTTAAGAAAAATGTGTTATAACAAAATATGTCTTAACTTTTACAATTTTTTAAAATTTTGCATACAATTAGGGGCAATGTATTTTTAAATATAATTTTATGACATCATAAAGCATGTGTTTTAATTAAATTTTTTGACTTTAATATTCGAAATTTGGAAAAATGTAAAATTGAAATATCATTAGTGATTATGGTATGGTCATCATAAATTCCATCATATATGGTATGACCATCATAAAACAAAAATTCTGACAAGAAAAACCTGTATGTATTTTAATTGTAGTCTAATTTATTTTCATGTAAGGTGAATTTATATTATTTTTTTACAAATTAAAATGTTTTAGCATAATTTGTCATTTTTGGAAAATGATTTTGTATAACAATTATTATCATTACTGATACTGCATTTATTTTACATACATCAATTAATTTTAGATTCTATTTTATAGAATAGCTCTATAAATCATAAAATTATGCATAGTAAAAATATTGTTAATATGGCGAATATTTTGGTGAAATTTTTTATTTTTTTTTTTAACCGCACACATCAATTCGATTTGCATGTATTTGAGCTATGTACAACATGTGAACATTATGTTATAGTTCAGCATTTTTTTGGTTTCATATATTGTTTAATATAGAGGTCATAAAATTTCAAAAAAATTTTAGTCATTTTTATCTGTCACATTCATCTGTTTATTTTTAATCATATAAAAAATATGAAAAGCGAGAAAAGTATTCCTTTTTCCTTTACAGAATATAAATAAAAAATTATCGACCGTCAAAAGCAAAAAAAAAAATTTTTTTTTATCTCTTACAGACAGATACACTTTAAAAACGAAAAAAAAATTTTTTCTTTTTCGAATGTTAAATCAAAATTTAGTTTTTTTTTTGTATTTTTTATTATTTATTTTTTGTTTTTAGAATATTACGAGTTGAATGTTTTGGGATGGATGAAAATTAAAGTTTTAAAATATGATATGGTTAATGGAATACCATAAAACGTAATACGAATTCTCGATTGGATCCATAACTCAATTAGTTTTTAGTATCTTTGTGTGTAAAAATGTAGAAAATAAGTTAAGAGCTCAAAACTTTGAAGGAATTCTAAAATTAATAACAAATAACGATCATTTATTTGCAATAACAACAATTTCTTTAACAATTCTAGATTGATCTTGATTTGACTGAAAAACTATTTTACTTAATATCACATGAGAGTACCAAATGAATTGTTCAAAGTTTTTTTTTGTAGTTGCGGCCAATTAATGACCAATTTTTTTTTATTAATTGCATATTTAAGGAAAATTAAAGAAAGCTAGAACCAAAATTAATTTGTATGGAAATAAAAAATAATATGAAAAGTGAGTAATGTGTAGTTGAATATATCCGACAATTAAAGATACATGGACCCCAATTTGTATTTACTAATAATGAATATTTATTATTTTCTATCTTAATGCATTCAAAGGTCCGTACTAAAGGATATACCTTATTATTTATCTAACATATATCAGATTTTAAGTTCCAGGTTTTTATTAGAAAATTTTATTTTCCATATGAAATGAAAAATATTCTTAAATGGAAAAAACTCGTAAATTTAAACAAGAGATGAGCAAATAGAATTCTTAAAAGTTCATGAGTTTTTGTTTTGGATAATTTCTGTATGAAAAAGTAAAAACTAGCAAAACACCTACAATTTTCTTTTCTATAATAACCAATCGTATAACAATCATATAGGATAGGCCACTAATTTCAAATTGAACAAATTTTCGGAATTCTATATACTCCTGAAATTCGGCATTATTTAAAACTTTTGATTTTTACTATACACTAAAAATATTTTCATGTTAAATTTATTTTTCTTCTTATTATTATTTTTGTTTTTCTTTCATTTTTTTATTTCTTATCAAATTCACTCTTGATTTAGAAATTCCGGAAAATAAACCAATAAAAAAACAAAAAATATAGTGAGCAGAATATGAGCAAAAAATAAAATGATAAAACCAAAATAAAACGAGAAACCTATAAAATCTGGCAAGAAAAAAGAAGAGAAACGAAGAAAAAAACGTCAGAAATAAAAATAGCTTTTATGAAATCCTTTTAAAACCAGTAATTGAATTGAATATATTACGGTTGTATCCTGCTTCATTTTTCGAATATCTGCATATGATTTTTTATATTTTTGTTTTATTTTCATGTTTATTGTTCCTTTTTTTTTTTGGTTGAAAAAGGTCTTTTGTTGTAACATGTCTTCCAAAATAAGGATTCATTTTATTTTTATTCTGCTTTAATTTTTTTTTTTTCAAGATATAAACCGTATCATATAAATATTTTTATTTTTTTTTGTTAGTTTGGTTGGCTTGTTTTCTTTTTGAACATATCTGGCGTGTCCTTGATACATTTTCACTGTATTTGCACATTTTTCTCGTATGTTGTTGGTTTAGCAGGCCACAATTGTAACAAAAATAATAATATAACGTGGTTTTTATTTTCGTTTTGTGTTCTTCTTTTGTTTGGTCTTACAAAAATATAGAATGTAGATGATAATATTTTGAATAACCATATTTTACAGGGTGGTTACACTTAAATTGTTCTGAATTCAAATTTAGTACTAAAATTACCACATTAGAAGATCAAATTAAGAATAATGTGAAAATTGAATTAAATTTTTTTTTGTTTTCGGAAAAACTTCGCGTTTGCTCGGAAACAATTAGTTAATTTAACTAATTGTTTATTTACAGGAACTTTAATATGCACTTACAATATTTAAGGATATATGAGGGTATTATATGAAGGATTTTACAACTTCTTTTTTAGCAAATTTGCTCTTTTAGACTTTAAATTTTTTTTTAGAAATAAATTAATTTCGTAAGCGAAAACTTTTGTCTAATTACTGACATAAATTGGAATGAGATATTCAAAAAACCATTATGTACTTACTAACTTGTTCTGATTTCCTGACTTTTGTGTATTTTATCTAGTGGCATCCAAATAAAAACTTTTAACACTTAAAATTTAAACTTGGCTTTACATTTCAATATAAGAAATTTCATATTTTGGTTAGGATTAGATGTGGAAAAATATTTTAGGGCTCCGGTAATAATATTGTTAAATCCTGCCGAACAAAAAAAACTTTCGAAGTTTACAAGGCAAATATTAAAGTATTCTGGGTAAAATCAATACCACTACTGTATAGATATGTAATTTTTTCGAAAAATTGGTATGAAAGCTGTGAATATCAAGCTGCAAAAATTTCAAAGTTATAAAAAGCGAGATTTTCAATTAACTTTACTTTGGGGTTTATGTAATTTAGGCTCGATTAGCTAATTATTTTGTGATTTCAATTTCGGCCCAGCTATTGGTACAAAAAAAAATTATTTTTTGGAAAAAGACTGATAAAGAAAGCAAAAAAAAACAAAAACGAATCATCAAAGCTCATAATTTAGGGAGGTCAAAAAAAAAGAAAAATGGAGAAAAAACATATGAGAAAAAAATTTTGTTTTTTGAAACAATGTCCTGTTTTTTTTCTCACCTCGCTATACTTGAATACAAAAACCGTTTTTTCATATATTTTATGTTTTTTGTATTTGTTAATTTTTTTGTTTTGTAACATTTTGCTCCAAATTCGTGCATGTACATACATTTATGCATGTAAGTATATTGAAACGATCCAAAAATGTAATGTGGGTATTAAAAATTATTATCACATATTTTACGCCATTTATTGATTTTAATTAAGATAAAAATGAAAAGTTATTTTTATAATAATAATAAAATTAAAAAAAAAGGGGGTAAAAATAAAAATTTATTTTTGGTCACTTTCGTGCCTTTTTTATTGTTATTTTTGTTTGGTATTTTTGTTTTTGGAAATTGGATTTTTACACTAAAAACAATAAGCAAAAGAAAATATCCAAAAAAATTAACAAAAAAAAAAAAACATGAGCGAAGAACATGACCAAAATGGCTAAATATACACAAAAAATTCTATACAAATTTAAATATATATATATTGCACACATTCACATACATATCTTATATTATTTAGATGCATATACATATGTAAGTATGTACGTGTGCATGGGTGTTGGAATATATTTTTTGTTTGTAGAAAGAAATATGGGTTTTAATGTTTTAGTTTTACAGCAATGGTTTTTAATTTTGAAAAATTATTGTGGTCATATTGGTTTAGCATACATAAAAAAACAAAAACAAAGAGAGAAAGAAAAAAAACAAGTAAACTGAACTCCTATATACAAAAATACAAATGTAAAGTAAAAATAGAAAAAATAAGAAGAAAAAAATTTTGTAGTAAATGCCAAATCTCTTGTGTCCTTTTTAAATTTATGGATAGTTTTATGAAAGGAACAACAAATAGAAAAAAAAAACAAGAGAAGAAAACAAAAATAAAAATACATAGATAGTCTATTCAAATAAACAAGAAAAGGAAAATTTAATTACTTTTTTGTATACAGTAATAAAATAGAAAAAAGACTTTTTTTTTATATTGCACTCCCGAAAGTATGCAAATTTAATTTAAAATTTTGAATTTTAAATTTTATATTTGTTGCTGCTTCAGTATTGTTTGTAGATCTTTTTTAAATGAAATTTTTTTCTGCAACACTTGTTCGTCTATTCACAATTCTATTATACTATTTATTTTATTTTATTTAATTCTATTGCTTCGAAATGAGACAATATACCATTCCCAAGAAAAAATCGGTCGGAATAGTTTGAATGTACAGTGTAGCACCTTCCGAAAAGAATTTGACCGTAAATCATTTCTTTGTATTCAGTTTTTTTGTTTTTGTATATGAGTAATAATTTTGCTATATGCACAATAAATTAATAAAAAATTTAATTGGCAATATAGAAAAATCTTAAGGGTAACATTTAACTGAGACAAGTGTGTTTTATTATTTAGAATTAATCCAATATTTGTTTGTAATGAATTTTTAAATCACACAATTAAATTACTGAAAATTTGTCAATTTAGAGCAGACCCAATAAGCCAAGACCTTATTTCCATAATTTTTATTATATTCATCATTCTGACTGAAGAGCTAAATACCTAAAGTTCTTATAATTTTAGTCAGTTTAACTTATTTTAATATTGTATTAAAGGTGTGATTGAATAATATTTTTCTGTAGGTACTATACACGTGTTTATGTTTATACTATGTAATTTTTATTTAGCTATAAAAAGTGGGGTCCGAAAAATAATAATTATCAAACCAAAACTATAATTATAAGCGGTTTAATTCAAATGGATATAGTGACCTTATTTTTAATTTCAAATATATGTGTATATTGTTTATTTTTTAAATAATTAAAAAAAAATGCAAAGCAATATAATATAATTACAAAAAAAAAATAAAACAAGCTGGAGTAAATCTCTTTATTTCAAAATAATTAGGTCAATTTTATAGAATACGGGAGGGTTAATTATAAAAAGAAAAAAAGAAAAAAATTGGGTTAATTTTTTGTTTGTTTTTCTCACACCATTAATAATAAATAATTTTTGAATTTGAATGTGATTTATGGATAAATGATTTTTAATTTTAAATTTAAGATTTCATTTTATTTCATAAAAGCAGTGGATCGTACCGGATCATTATTTTTAATATTCATTATTTTTAATATTCGGAGTATCTGGCCAATGGTGCAATGATTATTGCCCTAATTATCTTTAGCTAAAGGGCCTCAGGTTCAAACCCTGGTCAGATAATAATTACGTACTTAATATTATGAAGTTTATTATAAAATATTATAAAACAAAATATGCAGTTAATTGTCTATGTATCTATAATATTCGATATTGTACACTAGCAAAAATAAACAATAAATATCAATAACCTTCTATCCTTATTTTGTATGAAGAAAAACTAAGCTAGACTAGTCACGGTCTAGTCAACTTTAGTGACTTGAAAAACTGGATGCTTGACTGTAAAAGCCAAGTGGGAGATCCTATTGCTTCCAAGTGCACTAAGGAAAAAAAACAAAATACCGAGCAGAATTCAATAAACTTTATATTTTAATTGCATTAGATTTTTAAATTTCATTCACACAGAATTTTCATGACTGGCACTCAGGACAGTAGTGCTCTATCCACCATTTCTGCAAAAATTAGTTATTATGTTCAATAGAGCTGCAATGACCTAAAGAATTGTTCTATATTTTCAAAATACTTAGTTTACTGCCTTTTTCACTCTATTTTGAAACTCCGTTTTACCATTTAAAATTTTCTCAAAATTAAATAATTAAATATTTCAATCGCAATTTACTCGAAATTTAATTTTTGCAAGTATAGACCACTAATGCACTGAGCAGCTCATTTAGTATCCAAAAAATTAATAATAAGAAGAACTCCAACCAATATGAAATTTAAAATTAAGATTTTAAATTAAAATTTAAAAATTGATTTGTTTTGCAAGCATAATTTTATATATTGTATAACTCCGTAATATTTGTATAATTTTTAATAGTTTATTAAGAAAAATTCAAATTAAAAATCAATTTTATAACCTCCAGAAAAAAATTATAATAATGTTCAGTTATTAATGTTAATAAACTTTTCCCAAGGATACACACTTAGGCATTGTACTCCTTATATTAGGTACCTGCCTTTGTATTTACTTTCTCATAAAACGTATAACTGAATGAACAAAAGAGAAATTTTTTTTTTTCATTTTTCAATTTTGTGATTCAAAAATTATACACATTTCTTCATTTAATTTTTATGTAGAATTGTGTTAATTGAAAAATTTTATCAGAAAATTGATCCTGAAAAAGTAAATATGTATTAAAAATGAGAGAGAAAAAAAAAATTAAAAAAAAATGTTCTTCTTATTGCTATTCAATATCTTTATAGTTTTTATTTCTTTACTTTCTCCATCTCTCATTTTCTTTTCCTCCCCCTTTTATTTTCCATTTTTGATCCTTACTTTCGCCATTATTACTACAGTTTTATTTTTTTTTTGCCAGTTTCTTTCATTTTTAATTAAAGACCATTTTGTTTTTTTTTTTAGTTCAATATTGTTTGGTAACCTGACGTAAAATGAGATAAAAAGATGGTAAAGGTATGGTAAAGAAACCATTTTAAAATGAACTTGGGCAAAGAAACAAAAGAAAAATAAGCAAAAAAAAATAAATTTATTTACTTTGTTCAGGTAAAAAAAAAAAATTATTGTAAGTGCAAATACTGTGAAATAAGAAACGAAGAAAAGGACCACGAAATATTGAACACAAGGAAAATGTGAAATGAATAAAAAGAAAAACACAAAAAACAATGAATTCTTATTAAGTCCGAGCATAATATAAAAAAATTAAAACAGAAATCTAATTAATTTTTTGGAACATATCGAATTAAATTTTGATATTTTTAAAATGAAAATTGAAAATTTAATGAATGTGTACCAGTCGTAATTTTCATACCAATTTGCAAAATTAAAAATTACTATTTGCTTGTCTTTCTTAAAGTTAAAATTTGAAAACTTTAATTGAAGTCGGTGCTTGTAAAATATTTGATATTTAATAAAAATTTTTAATTAAATGTAAATATTTCAAACTTATAATGTTGAGGCTTGTCATGAAAATGTGCTTGAAACTATTAGTCTTTTAAAAATTAGGAAAAAAAAAATTTAGAATTAATAAAAACCTGTTTAATTCTGATAATAGAATTAAATTGGATAAAAACGACTGAGGTGTGTTTTTTGCAATAATAAATAGAATTTTGTTTTCGTAGTTTGAATTATACATTATGTGCATTTACGATATTGTGTACTATTTGATAATTAACTTTGCTAATTTGAAAATTTCTGCAAAATATTTTTTTAGGGAATCTTTAAAAGATTTAAATAAAAATCTATTAAAAACTTAAGATAATTACATTGGTCACAACGTGAATTTTAAATTAGAAATTAAAGTAATGGAAGATATTTACGATAAATTTTTCCAAAATTTTTTTTTTCGAATTAGTTAAAAATTAAAATAACTTAAGTAGTTTAGAAAATTTGTAAATTTTTTTATTGAAATCGTGTCGGGGTTGTTTTCAAAAAACTTTTTGTAATTGAAGCTTAATAATTATTATAGCACTGTAAATATAGATGACAATTATAACTAGCGATAACACTACTTATCGTCCTTTCTAGTGTCTGAAATCTCCCAAATTCTTATAGCCAGGCGCGGTTCCTAAGCTGTTCGGCGCCCTACGCGGTTCTCAAAAAGTGTTCCCTACCGCTTTCCAAACAATGAACAATATGCAACAAACATTGAATATTGCATATAATATAAACTACGCCCCTATTTTCTGGCGCTCATTGTATATGCTTACTTTGCATATATGACAGATCCATCGCTGCTTATAGCCACAGTAAAGCTCATAATGAATGAATCATTCTTCTTGCTTAAAATTATTTTAAAATTTTAATAATTCTCGAAATTTTCCAAAACATTTGACAAACATAAATTTTGGAAAATAAAGCAAAAGAAATTTGTAGCCAAGTTCATTTGTAAATTTTTATTTTCATTAAAAATTTTACTTCAATATTCGTAAAATCTCGATAGCAACAAAATGTGAAAATAAAAGCAAAAACTAAAACTCTTCCAACAAAATTTGTCTATTTATCAAATTGATTTTTTCTTTTTTTTTTTTTAATTATCAATTATAAGTTTTCCAAGTTTTTATTATTGCATTCTAACAAAAGGTCCTTTTTTTTTTAGAATTTTTCAGGAAAGGCAGTTAAAAAAAAATGTATAGAAAATTTCGAATAATAGAAAAGCACTAACAATACACAATAAAAAATTTGAAAAATTTGTAGGGAAAATAGAATGTGAAGAAAACAAAAAGAATAAAAAGAATAGCAACAAAACGTAAAAAATGGTGGAAGGAGATAAAAGAAAAAACAACAAAAAAATAAAACTTTTTTTTTTGCCAATAAAAAAAATGAATTACTGCAGAAAAGATTTAAAGAGTCTCGCCAATAAAATGTATGCCGCCGAGAGAGTATTTGTTAAAAAAATAAAAGTAAAAAAACGAGGAAATAAAATTTCAAAAAAGCAAGAAAAAAAGAGAAAAAGCAAGAAACACATAAATTTTACTAATTGAAATTTATACCTGTCTATTGATTTTACAGCTCACAAAGGACTTTTTTTTTACAATAATATTAACAAAACAAAAAAAAAAAAAGAAAAAATTTATTTTTGTATATGATAAAAAAATAAATTTACATGTATGTGCAAACGTATGTAATATGCATGCATGTAAACGTATGTATGTATGAATAATTGTATATTATGTATAAAATAAGTTATTATTCTGCATACATACATGTACGAATATGAAAACACATTATCTGTACATTTGTGTATACGTGTATTAAGAGGTGGGGACGTGTGAATTTTCATATTAAATACTAAGTATCCTGTATAGTTTTACCAAAATTTATATAAATTATAATCATTGTTATTTAAATTTAGGAAAATCACGAATTGAAAAATCTATTTTAAAAAACAATGACTTTAGATAAAATCTTAAAAAGTTTTTAATAGAAATTAAATCAGAAGGGAAATTCTTGCAATAAAGATTAAAAATCTGGAACTTTCACTTAACAAATTTAATATAAATTAAGCTTGAGTGGAAAATATGTTGGATCACAAAGAGTGAGACTAAAATTTGTTAGCAAAAATTATTAACACATGTTTTTCAAATTTCTAAGTATAAGAAGAAACAGTACTTTAATGAGACTTAGGTGAAGAATTTCGGCTTATTCACTTTTACTATACTCCTTCGCGTTCATTTCCAATTCCGAATTTGGATTCTCAATCTGGGTGCAAAACTTTTCAAGAGAAAATGTTTTAACTTACACGAGATTGTGTTTTGTACTAAACAAGTTTAGGGCTTTAAATAAACTTTAAACTCATAAAATAAAATGTTATAATAATTTAAATAAGAAAGTTCAACTTTCTATCTTACTTTTTCCCATATCGTATATAATAATCAATTCTCACTTGAACTTAGAATAAGAGAAATATTTTTCAAAAACTGTACCTATTTACAGACTTAATCCTTGCCTTGAATATCAACCTTGATTTATGATACTTAATGGATGGCACACTCTGTATTATGCGATATAAATTTTATATATTTTTTTTTTGGGCCGCATTAAAATCAACTTGGGTAATATATGATTGTAATATGTTTTAAAGCCATTTTACATTGTAAAAAAAAAAAAAACAAGAATTTAAAGGGAAAACATTTTAACTTTAAAATATTATATGGCGTCGTTATTTTCCTATATATTATACAATAGGTCTTCTTTTTTATTCAAAAAAATACAAAAATAAATTTCACAAAAAATTTTCAATTTGTATTTTTTTTCCTTTATATGGCTGATTTTCGTTTTTTTTTTTTAGGGACAAATCTCTTTCATTTTCACGCTTTTATGCTTTTTATTCGCTTGCCGTTTTTACTTTTTTTTTTTATTTTATTTTTCATCCAATATTTTTAATAAAAAAAAATTATAAAAAAAGGAATTGTAAAATTTAATTTTAAAGTATTTTTTAGGAAACTTTTCTTTAAAAATGGTTTTATAATAAAAATTTGTGAAATTGAAAGAACGATTACCAATTTTCTTAAGATTGGATTTGAATTCTATCATAAATTAACTTATAATTATCCATATAATAAATTAAAAAATTTATAAGAATAGAATAACAGAAATTACAAATTTGATCACAATTTTTGGGACTTTGAAAAAGTGTAGGTACTCTTAATATTATAGAACAAATCGCTAATAATTTTTATTTCTGATATTTTTGAAATTTTTCATATTAATTGATCTTAAAATATTTTGCATTTTATTCTCTAAAATCTTCTTTGTCAACTAACAGGTTTTTTGTTGGCAAATTTCATATTAGTATTATTATAAAGGATAAAGTTTAAACAATATATTTTATAATTTTTAATAAAATATTGGGTTTAGCTTGTGTATTTCATGAAGTAATCAATAATTATTTCAAATTCGTTTACTGTAATCAACACCCCAGCGCTCATATTTTCCTTCTCTTTAGTACAATTGAATAAAACAAACAAAATAAATTTTTGTCCAATAATTTAAAAAAAAATTTTAATATTAACAAATTCCATTCTATGTTATGCTATAATACTTTTATTATGGCATGAAATTTAATATATATATATATATATATTTTTGTGCAGTTTACCCCGACTTTTACATATTGAAGCATTTTTGTTTTTTCCGAAAAATATTTTTTAAAATTCAATTTTATGTCCATAAACATAGTCCAGTTTAATAAGATTTTAAAAATATTGAACCCATCTTTATCATTTCCTCTTTAGTTTTTTTCTTCCGATTTGCGTTTAATTTTTATCAAATTATTTAATTAATTTATATATAATTAAAAATATAATTAAAGAAAAAATTTCACTTACCATCCGCCTTGTCTTGTCAATGTAAATCCAAATCTTGTTTCACGATCAACTGATACTCGAATACCAACAATTCCTAAACCTTGTGGTGTTATAACTTGGCCACGCATCACAGAAACACGACTAAAAAAATATTTTTAATTTTTATATATAAATTTATTTTTTTAAATTTAATTTTTGAGATTTAAATAATAAATAAATTTATTATTTTTGTATAATTATATGAGAAAGTAATTATTTAATATAATAATTGATTTTTTTTTTTATTAAAATAATTAAATAATAATTAAAATTGTAAATTTCCATTAACATTTAACAAAAAAAAAAAAAAAAAATTAAAAAAATAATGAAGATTTTTTCTTTTATAATTAAATTATGAATTTTTTTTTCTTACAATACTAATATTTATAATATTTTAAATTGTATAATTATATTAAATATCTAAATTCAAAAAAAAAAAATATTTCTAAATTGGTGATAATTTAATTATAAAAACGTACATAATTATTAGAGAGAGAAATAAAAAAAAAATAATAAAATTTTTTATGCTCTTTTTGTTGATATTTACAATGAGATTTTTGATTTATTTATTTTTTTTTTTCGATATCGAATATTTATAATTTAAAAAAAAAAACAAAATACAATGATTTTAAATACTTTATTGAAAATGTTACATATTTACAGATGAGTTTTTGTTTTTATTAAATAATAATGATAAAGAAAATAAAATTTTAAAATTAATAATTATATAAAAATATTATTTTACAGTTATATAATTATTCTATGTATATTCATAATGTATTTAAGTAATTTTTTATGAAAAGACTGTGAAAAAAATTAAATTTCCTATGGTCAATTTCCGAAATGTGCTGAAAACTAAAAAATTAATGCAACAAAATTAATTTTGAGATCGCCTTTGAACTTAAATAAACGGACAAAGTTTCTTTATTTAATTAATTAATTTTGAAGTTCATCACAAATCGATCTTTGCTCTGAGAAAATATTCGCTTCAAAAGTTTCTCATTACATTACGTTTAGAAAAGAAATTTATATTTAAAATAGCTTTTGCCTACTATATTATTTTGTCCGCCATTAAAATTTTACACGAAATTTTTTTTTACATATATCTTTACTTGTGTACAGTTTTATAGATTTAGTGCTAAAATTTGTTGAATTGTTATAGTATTACTGGAATATTTTTATATATTTTTTTATAGTATTACAGGAGCATGAACGTGACTTCATTAAAATAGTGTTGAGAAATAGGTAACATTTTAAAATTAATAGTTTTGTTTTGCTGAAAAAACGGGAATAAAATTGAGAAGATTATTGAATAAATAAATATTTTCCAGAATCAATTAACCTATTAAGAAAAGCTTTTAAATATATAACAAAAATTAAAAGTTTTTGTAATACTTGCAAATTCAAGACTTTTTTTCAAAACTATGAGAGCATATTTTAATAGTGACAAGTGACTTGGCACGCATACTTTATTTATAACACAATGAATAATCCTGTACATCTACTAAATTAGTGTTGAGAAAAATTTAATCAATACACGATATTGATTAAAAGTAAAACCTAAACATCGCATTCAATCATTTATTATACCCTCAATTGACCATAGAAATTGACCCCACCTATTCCATTTTGAGAAATACGCAAATTTCCCATATTATATAAAAAATATTACTGACGTGGACCTTAAAAGTGTTTGCATTTTTAGTATAATAATGTTTTAAACGTATTTAGTTAGTTTAACGTATTTAGTATAACAGTGTTTAAAAAAAAATGATACTGTCAGTATTATATGTATAAAATATAAAATATAGGCATAATATTATGTAATATTATTTTTATAAAAGAAGTAAATTTTTTAAAATAACTGAATGTGCATAATTTTGTTAAACCAATTTAAATTATACGTGTAAAATTGTTTAAATTCCTTAATTAGGTATTTAATTTCTATAGTCTTTGGTAATACCAATAATTGGAGGTGTTGTAATCGCATTTACTTAATACACATCAACTATAGTACATATTTGAAGATGAATTTATTATGTGGGTGTGTTATTTATGAAATTTTGTCCTCGTAATTCATGTTAACTTTTTCTGTTCAGTCTATTTTTTCACACATTCGCTAAATAATTTCAAGTACATACTTACTTTTTCATAATGCTGAATTTAATCGTTTTACGTTGAAAATCTAGTTTAAAACTTTAAAAAGTAATTTATATTTTAATATTCAACTTATAAAATAAATACAAAATATATTAATTATTTTGTATTTTTCATGACAATAATGTCAAGTAGATATTTTTTAATATGTATGTAAAATGTAAATTGAACGATAAAATAACTACAAACATTTGTGAGTATTTGAATGTGTAATTATATTCGATAATGTAATGCTATTCGATATTATCATTAATATTATATGTGTGTATATGTTCATACAAAGAATAGTATAGCTATATAAGCTAGTAAAAATTTGAAATTTAAATATGATTTTTTAAATGTCACTGGTCATGAAAAACAAATCAGGGAAAATATTCTTTGTTCTTGTTACAGATGGGAATATAATTCGAGCTTAATATAGGTTTATATTTTTCCAGATTTTGAAATTATGCAAGAACTTTGAGAACTTCGTATAACGTTTAGTTCGTTCAGACAATAGAGTTTTGTTCATTCTGGTAATAGAAGCGTGCATATAACAGAGAGATGGCCCTGTTTCTTGGTGGTATCATAACCTTTTGATATCAACAAATTATGAGGCTAATTTACAGATTCAAGTTTCCTGAATAATATTTTGCGGAAACTTAGGGTAGAATTAAGAGCAGCTGTAGGATATAATTATACCTCACGAAATATCAATATCTAAACCAATATATTTCTCAGATCCACGCTTGGGGTGCAATGAGATTTTGTATATGCATGAAAATAATTTCGATTTTAAAAAAAAATATCAATTATGAAAATATTGCTTACGAATTAGTATTGCATTTTCATTTGAAAATTGTATGAAACTTTAGTTCACAGAATCTGTTGAACGGTACTTTGCCAAACATCAAGCAATTTTCAATAATAATGTTTATACTAAATTAAAAATTTCGATTATAGTTGATTCAATTATACTAATTTAACTTTTGTAAAAATTATTGTTATAGTAGCGAACTAAAATTTATTGCATAAATTTAATTAAACGTAATGGAATTCCGAATAAAATTACCATAAAAATTTAAAGAGTGTTGACTATTTTATGAAATAAATAGAAATTATTCATGATAATTTAATTTTTAATAAAATAAAATTCATTTGAAAGGCGGCTATATCAAAAACAAGAATAACAATATTGCAGAACAATAAATATAAACCTTTGAAATTTTCTTTATTAAAATCAACTTTCTTTTATAAAAGGAACACATATTGCATTTTACATCAAATGATATTATAATATAAATAAAAACTAAGAAGATACATACATATGAGATCCTAAATTTATCGTGTTATGTATTGTACCCCTGCGACAAAATTATATTAAATTAAGAAGGTATAGTTCTTATATTACGCTCAACGTATAGAAAATTGAAATATTGTAGACAAATACTTTATAACTAATTTATAGGCCTCTTCAAGTTATAGGTTTTTGGAGAATGCCATTGGGAGTTTATGACTATTTGCTGTAGTTAGATCATTTTATAAATTATAGAAAACCACAAGGTTGTAATTTATTTTTTCTGTTATAATAAACGATTACCGAATATCAGGTTGTCGAAGCGAGCTTTCAATTCACCTATACGGCAACCTATACGGCAACACCAAGGAGCTTGATATTTTACGATTTTATATAGATGTTATTCCCTATTAATACCTCTTTTATATTGAAAAGAGACAATTATTCGGTATTTTATTTACCGTCCTACCTAAATTTTATTTTTCGTCCTACGAAATTATGCAAAATTCTAAATTTATGAAAAAATGATATCAGTATATGAGAATATTACTTCAATTGATCTATTTAATAATTTTGCTACAGATGTGCGATAAACAAAAGCATATTCCTTTTTATATTTCATTTAGTTAAAAAACCAAGTTTGCATAGTTGTTTTCACACACTGGTTTATACATATTGTAAATTTTAAGTAAAAAATTCTAATATGCAACATGTCTGCTGTTGTTATTTTCTTCTTTTATTTAAATTGCATTAATATTTTCTTAAGCAAAAATATATGTTTGTACTCGTATAATACAGATATACTAATATATTATAACTATAAGAATATATAAGCGCGTATGTGTGTTAGTAAATATGATTTTAACCTAAAAATTATTTATAACAGTAGCATAGAAGCGAAGAGCTTTAGTGTTTTTTTTTTATGATTTTTTGTTTTTGTTCTGTTTTATTTTTTGCCATAAAAATAGAAAATTGCTATAGGAAAATCACTTTAAAAAATATGAAATATTATCATAATACATACATATATGTTAACATACCACACATGTATGTATATACCAAAACCGTTAATGTAAAAAAAAAAATTCTTTTTTTTTTGTTGCTTGACCTAAATTGCAGGATAATAACATTTTAGCCATACCATTTTTCAATTTACTTTATAATAATATGTGTGTGTAGACATACTTATAAGTACGTATTAAAACAAAAGGAGAACATAACCTTTTCTGTCAGAATATTTATTCCACACATATAAATATATACATACTTTCATATATGTTATGTTTACATCGTCAATAATTTATGTATGTATATACTTAAATATATGTGTGTGAGTATATATAAATTTAATAATAATATTTTTTGATGTTGATTTATTTCAGGTTGTTTTACTTTTCATTTTTATGTTTTTCTTGTAAGTAAAGAGATCTTTTTTTATTTTACATTTATTATATTTAAAAACAAAAATATTATATTAAAAAATTTATCATGAAAAAGTTAAATTTTTTTTTATAATTCTTCTTTTTGCAAATTATTGTCTGTCTGGCCATTTCAAAATTTAAATAAAGAAAATAAATGAATTTTTCTCATGTAAAATGTTGGAGTTGTTAAAAGTGCGATTTTATTGAATAACATTCAATAAGATTCACAATATCAAAATTCAAAATTCTTTGTAAAAATGTAGTCTACAAAATTGGTGTTTATCACAATGCAATTTTCTGAATTAAGCATTTGTAACTACATAGTATAATGTAATATGTGATACACCTCTGTGAAACGAGATACGTGACTCTAGAATCTTAAAAAAAATCACGAAAGTTGGACAAAGATTATGACATGAAAATAGACCTAATGATTACGATTATGATTATTGTAAGTAGGTCGACCGAATTTAACTATTACTATAACATTGAAAATGTTAAAATTTCAAATGTTTCATTGTAATTAATCAAAAGTGTGCAAAAGTTATTGCTCATCAATTGTTATTTTTACATTTTGTTGGTTTCGTTAAAAAATTCAATTCCATTTAATCGAAAGTTGCATCTCTACTAAGAAAAAAATTAAATTGATTTTAATTATCTAACATGGTAAAGTAAGGCAATGTTTTTAAAATTTTAATTCATTTTATGTTAAAAAATTTGCGGTTCACCAAATCGGGGAGCGTTGAATATCTTTCAATCTATATTAAAGAAAATTTGATGGTTGGTCTAAGGGGACTAGTATCAGAATATAAAGGGGAGATTTCTGTGGTAAAACACATAACTAACTATGGGTTGCCAGGGAATGTCATATTAGTAGCATTAATGCTTTCCTCCTTCCTTCGATGAAAAAAAAAAATATGTGCAGATTTTGGAATATATGTGTATGTTTACCGTATTAACTATTTTATCAAAGTGAATCAAAGTGAGCCGTTTTAAATTTTAGCTTAAAAACACTCTAATTTTTAATAATTTATGTAAAATTACATGTCCTGTTGTATGACCAGCTTCGTAACATTAATATGAAATAGTTTAGGGTTTTAATATTTAATTTATTAAATAAAATTTGTTTGAATAGTTTTCTTCTTTATTCAATTTATTTTTAATTAAAAATTTTCCATTCACTCTTTTAATTAAGTTGAGAAAACCTGTGTTAAAAATTATATTAAATTTTGAAATTTGAGCTATTAATATAAAATGGGTTATTTTTTTACTTATTGGCTTTAATTTTTTAGTGACAAAATTCCAACTTCATAATTGGATATCAAAATCTTTTTGTAAATTGGCTTGGATTTGTTCAAATATTTTAAAACAAAAAGCGAATTTGAAATAAAATTGCATACTTATAGGGTAAAACACTAATATTACTAAGATATTATAAGAGTTTGATATTATATGAGAAAAAATTGGACATTCACATAATTATACCCTTGGTTAGCCATGAATTTACAATTGATTATATCAAATCTATCTAATATTAACCAAAATGATTGAATAAAAAGTAATTTAATAAAATTTATCAAATTTAATTTAAAATAATAAATAGTAGATATGAGAAATTTATAAAATTTGAATGGTTCTATAGCATGGAATCCAAGTATTTGTCGTAAAGCTTTCTAAATAAACTATTAAAGTTGCGAAGCCGAAGTTTTATGAAGAAAAAGGGGGCAAATCGGATCACTATTGAAAAAATCAATAAACAGGCATCTATCCAATTAAAAAAGAAAACTTACTAAAAACTGCGTGATTTGTGATCAATAGCCCTTCTACAAGTTTTGAATTTATTCATTATAGAGTAATATTTCCACTTACAAACAAAGTTTCGCTCCTCAGGTTAATCAAATTTGTAAACAGGCAAACGAAAATAGACTTAGCCATTTTATTGAAGTGCTTGTTTTTTTTTCCAGAATAACAATAAAAAAATTTTATCACAGAATCAAGAGACAATTATATATTTGTGTATATTCCTCGACACTTAAATATATGTATAGGTATAGTAATTATATAATCATATTTTAAAGCCTATAACGTGTAATATAAGGATATTAAAGTCAGATTTTGTCTTATTGATTACAACAATAATATGTTTTCATACTTAAATTTTGTATGTTATTATCGTTGTAGAGTACGGAGGTTTTTCTCCGTTTTTCTTTTTTATTTTTTCATTTTTATTGTTTTTTGTTAAGAAAATAGGACAGGATGACCTAAAAAAAAAATGGATGTTTAAAAGTATGTCCTTATAAAAAAAAAATTTTTTATTTCTGACACCACTTTAATGCTACAAAATTACATATTTGGCGCCATTATAATTTTTCTTTTTGTTTTGCTTTTTTTTTACACTTTATTATCTCATTCAATTTTGCTGTTATTATTGTAAATGTCGTTGTTTTATTTTTTATTTTCTATTTTCTTTTTTTCTTGTTATTAATGTTATTCTTGTTGTTTATTCTTGGTAAATATTATTATTACGCGATAGTAAAATAATATAAGCATTGATGGCATCGGTTCGCTCATTAAAAAAGAACAAAATGAGAAAAAAAAGAGAAAGAAGAAAGAGAAAAATAAAATTGAAAGTAGGAAAAGCTCTGAGTTATTGTTATGTACAAATAATCACAAAATGGGGATAATATGAGAGTATTATTAAAGGGAGTGGATATTTAGTGCTCCTAATGTACTTTGTTTTTTTTTTGTTTTGTTGGAACTTTTTTGGAATATAATAAAAATATAATGTAAAATTAAATTAAAATTAATAATAACATGGATTTCAGTCGTTAAACACGCATATATATATATATATATATATATATAAATATATACACATTATGCATTAAATAATACTATAGGGTGAGAATTTAAGTAGATCAATTTTTGGTTTTTTTGTGGTTTTAAAAATGTTATAGTAAAATATAATACGAGTATGTAGGTCAAAAAAAAAAAAAAATAAAATTAATAGTAATTTAAATACAGGCAATGCACTTTAATATTTGGCAAATATATATACGAGTATATCGGGCCTACATCTAGAAAAATTTTGTTAAATTTTTTTAGCTGAGAAATTTTAAAGTCTTACGTGTACTAAAATTTTTACGATGTACTAAAATGTTCACACATTTAGAGAGCTAGCTTTAAAATTTAAGTATACTAATATGATAGACGAGGTCTGCAATAATTTTAAATTGGTTAGAATTTTTCAATAAATTGCACTTTTTTTCTCGATTGTTTCGTGAAAGTAATTTGAGGAGCAAATTCTTTTAAATATTACTATCCTTCAGAAATGCATATTTTGTGTTGCCAATATCATACCAAAGAAATAAGTTCTCTGCTCTTTGGTATTTTTACCTATAATTTTAGAGCATTTTTTGTGTACACTTAAAAAAAGCTTATAAAAAATAAAATATTTTCAAAAACAGTGATTAAAAATAATGAAAAATATTTATGTGAAAAGCCTAATAATCACGTGATAAAAATAATATTGAATCAATTTATATTATTACGGGTTAGGATATTCGTGATATGTTCCACTTTTCAAATTTATGATTGACTAAAATTTTATTTTATAGACCAAATCATTCGAAAGATTTTTAGTTTTAATATTTTAGGCAATTATCCTATTTGCACAAAGGAAAAACTGACTGAACAAAATATTTTTAATTATTATTTCTAGTATTTGGTTAAGTTTGAAAAAAATATTAATAAAAAAAGATAGAATGAAATGTTTTAGGCCAAAAATGTAATAAGTTATTATTAAGCTATTTCCTAAAAATTCGAGTTGTATTAGAGTCCTTCATAATTAACAGAATTTTGATATTTTATTCACTTGAAACTATTAATTTTGGCTTATTCATCAATTTTTTTCTTTCGGGTAAGATAAAGCTTATATTTGAAGCTAAGTAACATTTATTTTTGAACACATAAACTTAAAACTGTTATTTATATAAACTGATGTTGTTATGAAGATTGAGGAATTATACTAGAGTATAATTCCTCAATCATTAGTTTTATAGTGTACTGCAAATAACTATATTAAAGACGATACTATAACTAGATACCGATTTTAATAGCTTATAGGATCTGTAAATTATTCTTAGAATAATCTCCTTTTGTGATATGAAATATAAATATTCTATATTACAATTAAGTACACCAATAATTAAATAAGATCAAACATTGACTTGGCTTTCTCAAAAAAATCTTTAATTAATTAAAATTTCAAAAAAAAAGAGCAAATTTGTAAGAAAAAAACAAAATTTTTTGTATAAATATTTTTGTAAATTTTTCTCGCAATAAAATTATAAATACATGCCAAGATTAAGGAAAAAATCTTTTATTTTAACATTTTCTAATTGCATGTATTTGCATATTTTTATGCTTTTAAAATTTTAATATGGAACATAAAATTTCATTTTGTTATTTATTCATTTTTCTTGGTTTTTTTATTTTTAATATACATGGAGTAACGTAATAATGTTATGTACTCTTATAAACATGGTCTTAATGTAGGAACGTACATATGAATTTTGTAAACATTCTTAATATGTACTTCCTGTGTTATAATGTTCTATTTCTTGTTTTTCTAAATGGGTGTTAACGACTGCAACACAAAATTTTCACATAAAAAAATTTCTTGTTTTTGCTTAATATTTTTTTTGATTTTTCTTTATTTACTTGTATTCTTTAACTTCTTGTTTCAATATTTTTGACATCAATCTTCAATTTCTAGAAAAATTTACAAAAAAGCGAGGGAGGGTAAATGTCTAGAAAAAAAAGACGAAAGTTGTAAATAAATGTAAAAATAAAAGAGAACATTAAGGAATTTTTAAGGTTGCCAATATGCCATTTATTGCGTAAAACAGGTTTGATATTGAATATTTATAATTTAGTGATAGAAAATTCAAAATTATATCGAATCAAGTAGGTTAGCCTAATTAAATGTTTTTTGAAATTTTTATATTAAAGAAATTTAACTGAAATAGGTAAATTTTTCATATCATTCATTTGGGGTATATTTTGTGTTTATATTTTTGGTTATTTTCATGAACAATAACTTTTAAAACAACTCCGTATAGAGAAAATGGTAATATATTCGAAAAGATAGGTAACAGTAACTATTGTTGTTCGAAAAGTTAGATTAAAAAATAAAATGAAGTATGCAATTGTACAACTTTTGTACAACAAGTCTATGAAATCGGTATAATATGTCGTTCGAAGTCCAAAATTATGGATTTTTTTTCACTTTTCTAAAAAAAAACTCTTATACAAATTTAAGTTTAATTGAATTTTATTTGAATTACGGTTAATTTTTTGTGTTTTCTGCAAAAATATTTGATTTTAATATTTCGAATGAATAATATTATTTATACTTAATCCTCACGAAAGTCTGCGAATGTAAAAAAATTTCGAGTACATTAATTGATTGAGGTGTGAGTGAGATGTGTTTGAGAATATATTATTTCAATATAATATACAGTACAGTAAAAATAGCAGTATAAGTCTAACAAAACATAGGTGAAGTATAGGTAAAAATAAAATTTCCCAAATCAATGATTTGTAAAGTAGCGTTTTTTGTTTAAATAAGTGAAAATAAGGCTTTTAAAAATAGAATTTCAAAAATTGCATACATTAAGGATGAGGCAGCAAAAAAAAAATGAAAGAGGCTTTCAGATACAAGAGTGAATTGCGTGAGTTAAAAAAAATAATTATATTTTTTTATGGCATGGAATACACCTTTAGTTTTTGTCTTATTATTTTAAAAAATTTGTTTAATCAAAGTAACTGCTATTGTCTTTTTTTCTTATTTTCTTCCTAGAGTGTTTATTTAAAAATCTGGTTTGTTTTTTTTTTATATAATTGGCATTACTTGTGTGTTTCTTTTGCTAAAAATAATGAAATTTACAAACCATAGATATACCATGTTACCAGAATGCGGTTACGATAAAAACGCAATTACAGGTTGTTGGTATTAAAAGAATTTCTTGAATAATTTTACTAACACACACAAAGAAGGTTTTTTTTAACCTTCAATTTTAAGATTAAAAACATCTTGCTGTTAAGGATCTATGCTAAGGCTCACAATGTCACTTAAATTCAATATGCTCCCTTATAGTGCTTCCTTATGCTTTTAGGACCTTGAAAGATAGGTGCTTTAAATTAGATTCGAAGCTTAAACAAAGATAAATCAAAATAAACGAGAATATTGAACGATACAAGCAACAATCGCACAAAAATTTAATATTATTAAGAAAAATTTTATGGAACATAAAATCACAATCCAGCCATGTCCAACTAAAGCTTGTCTTATAACAATTAATTATAAAAATTGTGATAATTTTAAAGGATTACAAGCAAAGTTTTAATATTAAATTCAATAGAGGTAAAAAATCATAAAACGAATTGTATAACTTTCAATAGCTCTTTGCTTTTATTAAAATAAAAATTTATTTTTGTTTTTGCATAAAGCGTACAAAATTATTAAAATGCACTTTTTATTATTTTCAGTCAAGAAGATTAAACACAACCTTTCTATTTTGTTTTTTATAAACTCCTGAAAACTCAGCAATAAATTGTATATATAGATATTAAAATAATAAAAAATTTTATAAACAAAATGAAATTATAAAATATAAATAAAAAGAAATTAGTAATGTCAGCATTATAAAAAAATCATTGTACCCATTATTTATAACCATAGTGAAATTTTCATTATAACTTGAACCAAAACCGAAAAAAATTCAATTATAATAAAAACATTTAATATTTAGAGCTATACAAATTTCAAAAAATTTTAAATTATCATATAAAAAGAGAAATTGCATTTAAAATAAATTGTTTAGTGCGAGAAGAAGACAAAAAAAAAAGAACATTAAAATAGGAAATGAAATTCTCTATGCAATTTTTTTTTCCAAAATGTCTGCAAAACTCCTCTTTGAATTATTTTTTTGTTTTTTTTTTATTTTGTTTCCTCCTGAGATCGTATAAAAGTTATTATGATGCACTTTCAACGTCAATCAGGGAAGTATAATGAAAAAAATAAAAAGGAAAATTACAAACGATATTAAAAAAAAAAAAAGAAATATAAAAATAGAATTCTTATTATAACAATAAAAAATAGCAAAAAACAATAAAAAAAAAAAACAAAAACAATTTGGCTGATGGCTTCACTTTTTTTTTGTGTATAAAAGATCCTGTACTATCTACTACTTTTATAATATTTATATAAAAAAATTTATAAAGTAACAGTAAAGTTGTCAGTAATTATGGTTAGAGATGAATTTAACAAATAAAAAATAAATGTAAAAAAATGCTCTTTTTTTTAAAGTATAATAATTTTGATGAGTTTTAATAGCGAGAACGACGTGAAATAAAAATTCAATGAAATTATAAAACTTAAGAATTAAAGAATATAATATTATAGAATGAAGACAATCATTTTGGAATGAGTTGATTTTAAATGAGAAATTTTAATTATAATAAGCATAAAATTTTATTATAATTGAAATCAAAAGTAAATTTCATTAAAATATTATTTAAAAAGAATTAAGAAGAAGATTAAACGGGAAATAATGTTCAAAAAGGTAAAAATATAATAATTTTTTATTAAACTAAGTTCCTTTAATTTAGATTTCATTGATATACAAACAAATTTAGAAGAAATTTTGCTAAATTATTAAACTGAACTAAAAATTATAAATGTCAGAGCAGTTTTATAATAATTTCGTTTATTATGTTTAGTAAATAAAAATTAATTTGGGACAAAATTTAATAATTTAAATAAATAAAAGAAAGTTATTTCAGTTCAAATTTTGATAAAAATAAGTCCGAGATTTTGTTAATGAAATGCAAACGTTTAATGTGCGCCTGCCGTAAAATTCAATTTAAAATTTAATATAATTATTGGTAAAATATAGCTGAATTAAATTGCTGACTTCGTAAACTTAGACTTATTGTTGAATAAAATATCGCTGAGTGTCTCAGTATTCAGCATAGTAAAATTTATTTGATTTCAAGCAAGAAATTTCAACGCTAAAATAATTTCAAGGTTAAAATAGATAAAAATTTGGCTTTCTCCTACTTAATTAAACTTGTTATGAAACCAAACGAAATTGAAGGAAATTTATTTAAATTGAATATCAAAAGTGTCCCCATATGAATTTAGAAAAGCATTTAGTTTTTGGTATTGTAGAAAAATTAAATGAATCAACTATCCTAAATTTATGCAATAATCACTTGTAAAATTTTCTTTTTTTTGAAATAAATATTTTTGCTATTTATTAATTTAAAAGGGCAAACTAGTTTATAAAAATTTGCAAAGTTTTCTGAGCTATTGCACGTTTAATTTCTATTTTGCAGAAAATTTAATATTTATCAGAAATTTTATAACTTAATTTGAGAATCAATCAGAGGACACACAATTGAATCATTTGAATTAGGAATGTTAAAATGCAAAATTTTATGTTCATGTATTTTAAAAAATTCACCAAATAAAATTTAAAATATTTTTAAAAAAATTTACATTTATTATAAAATTTTATTCAATGTAAAATAAATAAAGAAAACGAATCCTGTAATTATTTTGCATAAAATCTAGACACAGAAAAAAATTTCAGAAATAATCCTAGATACAGACTATTGCAAATACACAAATTTTTTATATGAATATGTAAACTGCGTTTAATGTGTATTCAATGGTAAATTTGTACACATATATTGTACATGTATTTAGACTCATAATAATCAAATATAAAGTGAAGGAAGAGAACAAAATAATAAAAGATTATAATGATGTTTTAAAATTATATGATGTGAAAAAATTTCTCCCCATAAAACCTAAAACGAATAACGATTCTGAATTGTTTTCTTTCCATCTAAAAAAACACAATTTCGATTTCAATTTTTACTTCTGCCATAATTTTTCTGCAAGTTAATTTTTATATTTGTGTATACATATTATATTATATCAAGAACAGCAAGGAGATTATTATTAAGGGGCACATTAATATAGTGTTTGCCATTTCGTTAGTAACACTGATTAGTTATATCAGAGTATAAGGTGACCGATTCTTATTTTTACATCATATTTGTAAAAATTGGACTGGACAAAACGAGCAATTGAAAATTTCATGTTCTTCAAAAATTCACTTCAAGAAATTGAAGTTTTTCAATGTCAGTTTATTGACATAATATATATGTAGTGTATATGGCATTTCTTCCTATAATTACTTATAATAGGCTTTTGAATTTCATGTTTAAAATTGGAAATTATATCGTCGAATTTTTTTTCAATTTGGATCCAGTCGTGACTTGGCCAGTTGTGGAATACGTCGTCTTTTATCTTTAGTCCTTTTTTTGGAAGAGGCTAATATTTATATAGGCCGTCCCGTCTTAAAATCAACAATCTACTAATAAATTAAATAAAATCCTATATCATCAATCAAGAAAATTGTTGTAGTAACTTAAATATGTATGAATGAACTCAGCAAAAGTATAGCAATGTTTGCGATGCATTAATAAAAATAATTTTTATTATAGCGATAATTACATTCTTGCTCGCTAAATGTGGAACTGAGAAATTAATGAGTATGATCGGATTCTAAATTGCTTGACAAAGTCTTATTATTAAAAGGCTGTTTAAAAATTTAATTCATGTATTTTATGTAAACAGGCCCAAAACAAAAATAGTCTTATGAATATAAGGTTGTTCTTGGGAGATTAATGAAATATGCAATTCTTGTTCGTATCCTACAATTGATAAGAACAACTGAATAAATTTTAATCATTCCTTTTTTGTTTCCACATAATTTTTATGTAATATTACTTTTGTTTAAATATACAAAATATTAATATTTATTTTTTACATAAACATTGTTGTGTGTAGCATGTATGCGTACACAAACTTATACACGTATACATGAGTCAATGAGTGTTGTTTAAGGAGAACTGCTATTTTATTAAAATTATTTTTTTATATTTTGTTTTTTTTAGTCCTTCTTTTTTTGATTTTCTATTTTTTTTTATTTTTATTTCGCATTAAATGTCATTATTATGTTTATAATTTTTTCAACAATCTCCTTTTTCTTGTCTTTTTCTTATTATTATTGTTATTTTCGGTTTAACTTTTATAGAAATTTGTTGTTTGTGTTTTTTTTTACATACACATTAAAAAACTTTTTTAAAACGTTTTGTATGCAAGAATTATATAAGCACATACATACATATTACATAATAACGAAATTTGTATGTATGTATACATTGTAAGGTTAATAATAATTACCGACCGTATTGCATACAATTAGGGAGGTTATGTGATGGCAACAAATTTATAGTAGGGATGGCACTCCTCCATAGTAGGGAAGCGGGAATAAACTATTTTAAGGGGGGTGTCGGTCTGTCTCTGTTCGGACAATCAAGTTCGGCAGAACCGATTTTCGTGAAATTTTACATGTTAGTTTGTTTTGGCTATGTCACGGATTTAGGAAATATCAGGCCTTGGGAAGTGGACTTTTTTGCGGGCCAATTTTAGATTTTTGCTAATATAAAGAGAAATAATCAACCAATTTCTTTGAAATTTAATATTTAAATTTGAAGTGTTAAAACATTGAACATATAAACTTTTGGAACGATTAGGACTCGGAAACCAAACTGGGGGCCGATTTCACATTTTTTACCCTATCTACAGAACGAATTCATGGAATTTTTTGAAATTTGACATTAATTTGACAATAAGGTTCTGGAGCTTTTCAGGGAGTTTCAGGGAATACATTTTCTGTGTTTGTTAACTGCAAGCTTTCTAACACCCTAAAAATAGGAAAAAATTATTTAAAAGGCATTTTTATAATATTCTGTTACACTTACACTAAACTTAGCAATATATATAACGGTCGATTATGTGCTGACCATATCAGATTACATTCCAGTGGATATATATTCATATCTGTATGTAGATGATAAGGCATACATATTTATATATTTTTGAAATTAAAATTAATGTATTATTGACATACTAAAAGTTTTGAATATAAACTCTTAGTTATTAAAATTGGTTCATGATTAGCAATTTCAATATTGTATTTACCTATTATAATACCTTATAAATTATTGGAATTAGGACATAAGGTTATCATAAAAATTAATGGAAATTATTTTTATTTTAAATTATATAAGTAAATTTATTGATATTAAATAATATAAAAGTGTTCAAATATCAAAATCATTTAAAAGTCGAATTGTACGAATTGAGCGTAAAAGACTTGTTCAATTTACACGAAGTTTGTCTATTAAATTCTTTATGTATTTTGAGTTCTTTAACTTTTATCGAGTTGACCTGTTTTATGAATTAAACTGTTATGGGACATGTGAAATTTAGAGAATTTCGAAAAATCATATCGAATCACGGTAAAAATCTATTTTAATTTAATGTAAGTTTGAAAAACAGTCAGATAAAATCCACTTATTGCATTAATTAGAGCTCATTGAATACTGTGTCTGTCTACGTTTTAATATGCCGGCTTGCAGAATGTCTCATTTAAATAACTAATATTTCAGAAAATTTACAGTTCAAAATTTTGATTTATTTCTATTTTACAAAAAAGTGTGCAGCTTATGCCGTATTGCCTAGAAATTTGACAATATTGTATTCACTAATCATAAACTTTTTGGAAATTAACCGCATAAGAATTCAAAAAGCAGATCCTTGATTCCGCATAGTTATATTAAATTTTAATTCTTTTGCATTTGGAAAAGAAATTTCTTTGTTCTCATCGCGTTTTCAGATTTTTTTTACAGAAAAGTTTGCAAATTTTTTATTAAGAAAGCAAAAAAAAAAATTAAAATAATAATTTTTTTTATGATTACATTTAAAGCATGTAATGGGGCGAATCAAAATATTAACAATTTTTTTGTTTTTCATTTTAATGTTTCTATATTAACGATTATTTTGATGGGAAAACATAATTATTATTTTATTTTGTATTGCACACATTTACATATGTATGTGCTGTGTGAGTTATGTTTTACTGGAAATTTACAGCACATATTAATATAATGTTGTAATATTGTAAAATTTGGTATATGTATAACATAATATTGATGGTATATGAAGGAAAATTAAATGAGTTTGATAAGAAATTTTTAAAGTTAAAAAATTCCTTTTAGGAAGGAAACATGCAAAAATTTCTTTTTAATTTAGTTCTTTTGAGTTTATTTAGGTTAAGTTACGTAGGTTATACATGAGTTTGCTCAGATTGGATAGCTTGGCGGCCATACCAGGATTACTTCAGAAATAAACATTCACTTTTAAACTGATAGGAACGAACTGATAGGAACCATCTTGTATTCTTTTTTATTATTCGTAAATTTAAGCATTCATAAACTAAGGCAACTCAATAATTTGTCAATTTAAAAGTAATAATTTGTCACAAAATTTTTAAAAATTTCTATAATTCTTATTATTTCTAGTAAGTATCAGTAATATCAGCTGGCCACACTTGGTCGTGCAGACTTAAGGCTATTGGTGTGTGTACTCACTGGACACGGCCTCTTGATTTTTCATCTGGGAGGTAACGCGGAGGGCAAGGTCTGGTATTTTTGCCTGAAAGAAAACGAAACGGTGGAGCACTTATTGTAAGAATGCAAAGCATTATCTCGTGTAACGGCTGAGATACTTCGAAAGGAGCTTTGTAACCGCAACGGACTGCTTTATCGCAATTCGCCGCTAATGTACGTGGGGGTGAATAACAAAAGATCTTATGGGTTGGTCACCCATAGGAAAAAGAGGTATCAGTACTAAAAGAATACGTTCACTTTTCGTAATACTCTCTTAAAATTTCTGCTTTTAAAGCATTCAATTTTAAATATTAGGGCAAAAGAAGGTTGTAAAAACTAAAAACTATGAAAATATAATTGAAAGTTTTTGCTATAATTTTATTTTATATAATAATTTTATTATTAAGCTGAGGGCATGGAAACTATTTTTCTATTTAATTACAAACTTTATATACGAGTATTTCAATTATTTATTCACATAAAAAAAAGGAGAAAACTCTATAAAATTTGATTTAATTTCCTAGAAAATTCTAATTAAATTTGTAAGTAATTGTTGTGTGCAAATAAAAAAAAAAGATGAGAAAAACCATTAAACTTATTTTACATACATTATTACAGTAATTTATTATAAAATATGTACAACAACAAGAAAGAAATTGAAGAGTAGATATAGTAAAAATTTTTAATTTATGGTAGCCAAAAAGTATGCAATAATAAAGATATTTTATTGAGTAAAGGTTACCAGCTATACCAAAGTTTAATCAAAAATACATAATGCGCAATATTATGGGAAGGGGAAGGTATCTCGTTTTTGAGTCCATATTTTCAATTTGTATATAAATTCAATAAAAATTACTGTGCATAATGCATAAGTTATACACGCAAGATAGTCAAAAATATGGGCTGAAATCTTCTAAATTTAGACTATTGATACATGTACATAAATAAAATAATAGTGCAATAGTATTTTACGTACCAACACTAACATCATAATCTAAATATTTTACAATTATTATTATGAAAAATTATTTAATGCGGGAGTGTGATGCCAGTTAATTATCATCATAAATGTATACAACTAATCGTACTTATTCAAAATTCTGCAAACAATATCAAAATTTTTTGTATAAATCTCTAGATCTGTAATTCTTGCTTCTTCTTAAAAAATTAAATGAGAAATAACCCTTTTAGAGGAAACTGGAAATATAAGGCAGTGAAAATTTACATTTTTAACATAATTCTATAACATTGATTATCGGTAAAGATTTAGAATTTCAGAGGAGCATTTTTGTAGTATCAAGAACGCTTTATATATTTTTGGTATTCTGGTCCTTAAAATTAATGTAAATTTTAAGTAAAATTCTTAAAGAGCTCATTTTGATATTATCATCAAGGTGAAACAACTGCTCTATAATTAATATCTACCACATTGCATGAATTTTGAATTTTTTTTTACCATACTATTAAAAAATAAATTCACCATAATGATACATAGAAGGTTTTTAATTAGAACACTTACATTCTAATAATAAAATTTATTTTAAAATATTGTTGAGAATAAGAAGGGCTATAATATAGACACATCCATGCATAAATAAAGTTATAAAAAGTTTAAAGGAAGGAAATGCAATTATTATTTTGTTTTGATTTAATAAATAGTCTCAAAATCTGTTTAAAAAAAATATGAAATTTCTCAAGCTTCCAAAAAAGTAGAAAATATTCACATTTTCTTATTTTAATGATTGAGAGAAAACAGACAATAAAGTTTTTTTTTTGTTGCTATTTCTAAAAATAACAAATTTTTCCAGTTTTTTTTTCTTGATTTCTCAAAAATAAAATTAGATTTCACCCTACTGTATCTTCTTCAATCTTCCTAAAAAAATAACTTCCAGGCATTTGTATAATGTAATTGAGTAGAAATTTTTTAAACTGGAAAAAATAATTTTATGAAAATAGAGTCTGATGTTTTAAAAAGGAAAATAACAAGGATTATAAAGTACCTATAGAATACAGTTAACTGCAATTTTTGTTTGTTGAAAAATAAAGGAAAATTTAAAGTAAAATTTGCTGTATTTGAGAGAAAATTGTTTAGCAAATAAAATGTTTCCATGTTGCAATTTTTTAAAAGTGACTTTTTGTAAAATAATTTTTGGCAAATATTATATTAAAGAACTGTTTACATAAGTCAATTGGTAGTTGATTGAAAAATATTCGAACTTCCGTGAAATAAAGAAGCTAAAATAATTTCAGATTAGAATATTATACTAGTAATGAGAATAGTTGAAAACCTATCCAGTAAAGTAAAGAAATTCGTATTTGGGAACTAGTAGCGAGGACTGTTATAATGTGTTTCAGAACTGTGTGAATTTTTTAAATTTCAAAAATTTCGTTCCAGTTTTTTTTTTGTCTGGATTGGAAAAGACAAATGATGAAATGAAAAGTGAAATGTTTCTTATGAATCTTGTGGTTGTTTTTTCGCTCATTTGTTCTCATTTTATTCTTATGTAATTCTTGATGTAATTGTAGTGGCAAATTATTCAAAGGAATGTATTCTTAATGTACTGTATACTATTAATATTTAAGAAAAAATTTTACTATATAGGAAAACTCAACTCTCAAATTTTAATTCTGAAGTTGCACCCACATAACATAACAATATTTACGTAGGTTTTCGAAAATTTCAAATACAAAATTCCTTTACGAATCATGAAAATATTAAATTGCCGTATAAAACAAATTTAAACCAGGGATCATGGGCAAAATTTTCTTATTTTTGCGTTATTATGGCACGCCAACTAAAGAAAATTCTCTTAGTGACTCAGTTAGGGTATTTTATTATTATTGTTATGATTCTAATGCAAAATTTTGATTCCAAATTTTTATTTGTAATTTTACAATTATTTTTTTTTGTTTGTTGTTCCTAAACATCTTTATTATCTTTCTTTCCTTTTATTTTTTTTTTCAGAAAAGAAAAATTGTTTTTCTTTTGGAAGAAAAAATATTATTTTTCTATTTTTGCAAAATTATGAAAATGATTTTCTTTATATTTAAAAATAGAAATATTTTTGTTTATATAGGAAAAATATTTGAATATAAAAGTTTACTTATATTTTCGTATATAAATGGTGTTCGTTCACATTCTATGTCCGTCCCAAAATTTGTATTATATATTAAGCCCATTTATTGTAAGGGCTCTTTTGTAGAAAGCGTTTTTTGCGTATAAAAAAGTTTGTATTCCTACGGGAAATAAATTCATGGCTTAACAAAACAAAATTTATTTTCCATATTAAAACTTTTAAGCTGAGAATTTTTTTGAGATATTTTCAAAGTCAATTTTAAGTCAGACTTTAATTATAATTTAACTGTTACGAAATTATGTGCTACAAAATGACTCACATAGTCATTGCTTACCAGTGAACATATCGATTACCGTTTTTTTTATGCTCCATAGATTTCCAAATCGGTTATACATTAGAACTCAACCTAAATATTTTTTTATGGCTATCGGTGGGCATAAAGTTCAAGGTGCTATTTCAAAAAGAACTTGAAGTAAAATCAATATCATAGTGTTTTCGTTCTTATATTTCTAGGGTTATGGATTGTTAAAATATAAGGTTTAATTTAGTTTCATAAAATGTTTGTCAAATGTTAAATTCCAAAAATGAAAAAGGAAAATAAATTCTTGGTTCGACGTCTTTATTTATTCGCACTGGAATTCGGCGTTAAATTAAAATTGAAAGCTTGAAAATTTTTTTGTAATTTAGAAAACCGAGACCGAATAGCACAAAACTTTTTATCTCACCATACCATTTTCTTCTTGAACATTTTATTTTCATTCTAGGAACGTCACAACTTTCAGAATTGAGAACAAGGCAGAATCTAGTTTCGAGATTTTATTAAATCATTCGCAAAAGTAAAATAATATTTTTTTCTCATTTTGCTTAGCTACTTTAAAACTTAAAGTTGAATGAAGGAAACTGAAAAAAAAATTTCATTTCTTTTCAATTGTTGTTCTTACTTTGTCTATTTTTTTTCTATTTTTTATTTTCAAGGATGTTTTAATTATTACTGCTAAAGTGAATAAGCAACCATAAAAGAAAGGAACGCAAATTAAAATAAATTAATTCGCTTGAAAGTCATTTGTTGTAAAATTGTACCGCATTTTCCAACAATTTCTTTTTTACTTTTTTTTTCCTACATTTCTGCATTGTTGATCTCGCAACATTTTTTTTTTCTCCAGTTTAGTTTGAATCTTTTTTTACTTTTTTGTTATTTACTTTATTGTATTTTTATTTTTTTTATTTTTAGATTTGCAACATGTAATTTGTCGCTAGAAAAGAGAGAGAGAGAAAAAAGAAACAATAGTATAAAAAGTGAATTATTTAATAATATGACTGTGACCCAATTTCTAGGTTTCTTTCTCAACAATTTAAGTAGATATAAAATAGTAATTTATAGTACCAGAATTATAAATAGGTATGTCAAGATTTAAAATATGGATAAAAGAAGTGAAAGACGGTTTACATTATTGTGTGTAGAGCTTGCACATGTGTCTATATTTTATTTGTATTATAATTAGTAGTTAAGCATACATGTGGTTTATAAGTTTAAATTAAAATTAGCTATAGTTACTAATAGAACATTTATGTTTAATTTTGCTTGCAAAGCAGAAACAAAATGTAAAATATAATTATTTACATTAGGCTAATAAAGATCTTGAAAAAAAATTCTTGTTTATTTAAGATTTATTAGACAGAGAATTGTTTATTAAAGATAAATAATTTAAATTATAAAAAAATTCAAAGTGGAAATTCTAATTTCTTGTACTTAATATAGACTCAATATTTCTACTCTAACCAAATTCTGTTATGCAAAGGCAGTTTTGAAAAATATTGCAAGAATTTTCTGTTGCATTAGAGAGTTGATTGCTATTACTGCAAGATGCAAAATATTTTGAACATAAAATGTTGAATTAAAAATTTTGAAATTGTTCAAAATTTTTTAAATTGATTATGAAATTTTTACAGGCACAATCAATATTTTATGCATATACGAACGCATTTTAATGTTAACAAATCGGGCAGTTTAATTTAATAAGGCCACAGTTGTTTATTCTAAATTTAAGTATTTATTTGAAATCAATTGTTTTTATTCTTATCTATTTAATTTCAGAATAAGTGCTATTGAATAGAATCATCTACTCTTCTGAATACCTGTTGTCTTTACAAAAGGTAATTCCAATATATGGTTTGTACTTTATTCAGATTCTTACATATATTTCATTTGACCGGGAAACTGTCGGCTTTTTTAGCAGAGTATGCCACATGGATTTCAAACATATCTTGTTTAATCTTAAATTATTTTTATAAGCGTACTTTTTACAATTCAATTTTAAGATTTAATTAGTACAAAATCAACCAACTATAATGGGTAAAGAGGGCACAAAGTCGCATCAAATCAACAACATAATTGAAATTTAAATATTAAAATGTAAATATATAAATAAATTAATTTTTGTTTTGAATATTTTTAATTTTGAATTCAAAGTGTTAAAATTATTAATAAACAAATCGCGCTTGAGCACCTTTCCAATTAAATTTTTTTTTTTTTTACAATTTATACAATATTAAAATAAAACAATTTGTGTTAGTATGTTGATTGAAACCATTTTAAATTTTAATTTATTAAAAATATGATTTCGGAAAATAGTACAAATATTATGTACATAATAATATATATATACGTATGTACAAATTGTGTGAATTTAAATTTTTTCGAATAGAAATAATAATTTTTGTTATTAAGAATTATTGAACCATATTTTGAATTAAATGATTGATATTATAAAAAAATATATTATAAAGGATCCATTAAAATTTCTTTTGAGTTAAAATTAATATAAAAATTTTGTGAGTTAATTCTAGTGTGTGAAATAATTTTCATATACTTATAATTTTATATACAAATTGCAAGCTATTCAAACCATACTCTTGAATGTTCGATGAGAAACTTTTGTGTTTTGGGCTTAGGCAAATGGATGTACATCATAAATTACACAAGAGTCCTAGTCAATTTATTATTTTGTGTTTGTGAATTGTTTATGCATTTGTCTGTAACTCTAGAATATAACTATTTTAATCAAGACCGCGGTTTTCAGTTATTACTAGCGAAAAAGTCTTTTCACTAAATAAATTTGTTCAAACATTTATTTCATTTAATGGTCATATAACATGGAGATGAGTACGATTGATATTCAATTCAATTGTCTGTCAAAATATCCCAGCTTTAGATTAATGAATTTAAAGTTTCTATTTCGAAATGTTGCTTCTGAATACGTGTTGTTCGAAAAATTATGCTGGCACTGATTTAATTTTTACTTCAGAATTTGAAGTTATACAACAACGAACATTAACAGTGTAATATTAGAATTTAATATAAATAACTTCACATTCACCTGTTTTTCTCGCTTTCAAACTATATTAATCTATAGTTGACAGGCTAACTAACTAATATATGATATAAATAATTTAAAATTTTTGGTTGACCTATTTTAATTTCTAATTTTAAAAAATCATTATGTTTTATGCCAAAATAATATTTTATTATTATGTAAATTGATTTTCTTTCAATATTTTATAATATAATAATAATAATAATAAAATTAATGTGGTATAAAATATTATAAATGATAATATTTTAATATTATTATTGCAGTATACCATTAGCGACATGTTAACCAATATGTTTATAAGGTGAAAATTTATGAAGTGTAATGTAAACATGATATAGAAAATATTTGAAAAAATTAAAATTCTAATTGCTACAACATAACACGACTCAACGCATTATTTCCAAAATATTATTATGTAGGAATACTAATTTATTAGTGACAATAAATTTTTGAATTACCCTTGTGAAAGAGATGGCCCGAAGAAATAAAAATGCTTCATATAAACTTATTTTCAGTTTTGAGATTTTTCAGGAATAATTTTATTAGGATTCTAAGAAAACAAAGTTGATTTTTCCGAAAAAAAAAATTGAGTTTCACTACAAAACTGATTTTCTAAAAGAAATTTCCAAAATTTAATTAAACCCGTTCGTTGTTGTAGATTGAAATAGATATAGTCGAATATGCAATTTTGAACGCTGTAGAAGAACTTCAGCTTCAGCAGTCTAATTTTCTCATAAAGTTTACTGGTTTTTTTCTTTATGAAAACATTTTTTTTAATACGGCCCCCGAATGATACACATAGGCCACCTAGAATTGTTGTGGTACCGCCGGATCTCTCCTTTTTCGTTCCTCCTTCGAACAAGCTGGAACTACTCCCCTTACTTGATATTAATAAACTTACTTGAATTTAAAAAATATTAAGGTAATCAGTTGATTTTTACCTGATTGATCGGTTCAGTTTATTTCAGGATACAGAATTATTGCATGTACACAGATCGACCGATTCTAATTGTCAAAAATCTTGTCGAATGTAACATTTCTTTAACATAGGGGACACCATTTTTGTCAAAAACTCAATATATATCGTATTTAAGGCTACCTTAATATATAACACATTGCGTTCCAAGCCAGAAAATGTGTTAAAGGTATTTTAAATATAAATTCATTTATTTTTGATAAATCGAGGAAAACTCTTTAGTCATAAAATGCTTTACCCTCTTAGTTAAATTTTTTAAAGACTTTTATTCTGTTTTCAAATCTCAGGTGATTTTTTATAAATTCGTAAATGAAATTGGGAATTCAAGCTAAATACAAGTTCCTTGGAGTGTTAAAAGCAAGACTGCGTCTAAATGTTTGAGTACCATCTTAATTCTAACACTTCTCTTTAAAATCTGTAAAATGTTTTTTAATCAGAAAATTCACTATTTTGTCTTTAATATTTTAAAATTTGATAAAAAAAACAAATTATTTTCCAATATTATAAAATTGCAATTTTTATTTTACTAAAATTATTAAAATTCATTTTTAGAAAATACGATAACCGTTTCATAAAAAATATTGTATTAATTTTATACTCGTATTTTACAGAAAACTTCGAAAGGGAAAAAAAGTGTAATAAGGGTATGTAAATTTCATTATTTAAAAAAAAATTATGAACGTGATTATACATTTATTTTCCACTAAAACAAAAAAAAAACAAAATTAATGTAAAGAAAATTTGTAGTACAAGCTTTTGGAAAATTTCATTTTTCGCTCCAATTTATCGTTCTTTACCAATTGGTATACATATTGCAGAAAAAAAAATATTTTCTTAAATAATAATATTTTTTTCTTCGCGAAAATTTGCATTTTATTCTAAAATTATAACATTTTTTCAGAAAATTTTAAAAATATATTGAACAATCCAGTTATCCGGATGTTGAACTTTTGTATTTCCTTAATAATCAATTGAAATAGAATAGTCTAACAGACCACATTTTGGATGAGCAATTATTTAAGGATATTGCAATATATTGTAATAATTTTTGTAATACAAACAATTTTTAAAACTAAAAAATTCAAATATAACTATGAATTTTGCCCAAAATAGTTTCCAGTATTCAAATTGAATGAAAAATAATATGTTGCAATAGACATGATAAGTACAAAATTGGGTTTACAAAATGGCTATCGTGGTAAAATCATCTTTCACTTATCATTTTGTAATTCAAGGACACTAATTATATATTGTCTAATAACTTTAGTGTAATCTAAATTGTTTTCCCTTTCCAACGACATTATCATTCAAATCATAGAATTTTTACTATTAATTTAACAGGAAAATTTTATAATTCAAAATTTACAGATTATTTAGATAAAATCAACAAATTTGCTAATAATTAGATTATTGAACACATCTATTTAGTAATGAATTTTAAAAAATTATAAAAGTTTTTTAATTGAAACCATTAATTGTTCTGATACATAAATACAATCAGCAAATAATAAGTGTTATACTAACCATACTAACCTAATGAGCCAGTAGCTCAATTAATTCTAATTGAATTTCTATATAATTTAATTTTATTTATAATACTAAAATTTATATTGAAAATTAAAGTTAGATACATTTGAGAAATTAGGCCAAATATCAATTTACATTAAAAATTTATTTATAATTTTTTGGCAAAACCATTTTCGAGAAAAAATTTTCAACCAAAAATTTTCACCTACATTTCAATTATAATTTATGCATTAAGTTATAAGCTATTTAATATTTTAAATTAATTTTAATTGAAAATTATTTGAATTTGAATTTTAAATTTATATATGTAGTTGATAATTTATTTATATTTTATGAAAAAATTTTTGTTACAACTTAGTAGAGCTTTAATTAAATTATTTGAAGTTGTCAATCAAATCATAAATATATCTCGTATATAGTTTTTTAACCGAAACAGCGTGCTAAACGATCCGTGATAGTGTTAAAAGGTTTGACTTATTATTTATAACAAAATTTTAAATGTATAATGTAAAAATTTTAATTTTAATGCATACTGGATAATTGTACATACAATAGAAAATTAAATTCAATTAGATTTAACGTCGTACATTTCGCGTAATATGCATATAAAGTTCTGATTGACTTGATACAACTAGGTAAAAAACTTTCTAAGCAGATTTAGATAATCACACCACAAAAATCAAAAAATCATGTTATCATAAAAGAATTCAATAATCTTCAATTAATGAAATCATTGGCAATGCAAATGGTGGAATGAACACCAAAATGACTTCCAATAAATTCAAATAAATTGTTATATAATATTTTTGAATACATCTTATGAATTTTTTAAACGATATCTATATACCGTATTTATTTAATTCTGATTTGAATCACTTCTCCCCGGATCTGAAAAAGGCCATTTTTTTATCCTAATACGAGTACAACCCATATATCATAGGGAATCACAAAATTTTCTTTACAAAGCCATCTACAGAAAATTGATCACTCAAAATTTTTTAAAATCTCTTTTATTTCAATTTTCGAAATGCAAGTTGGATTCCCGTTTTGTTATTTTAATGGGAAAGGCCCATTTCGAGAATATAATTGAAAAGAATTGCCCTGACTTTCGAACTAAATTTTCACTAGTTCTTTCTCATTTTGTTTAACAAATAAAGAAAAAAAAAATTCTTAAATAGGATTGAAATTTGCATTTTAACTGAGATTTTTTCTTCATATTTTTTTTCTTCTTTTTGTTTTCTCTCTTTTTACATTACAATTTTTTTTTTTCATTCTCACTTTTCTGATTTTTCTTGTAATATTATTTCGTCCTTATTATTTGGTTTTATTTTTTTCGCTCATATTTTATTTATTTATACTATATAAACATTTTTATACCTGTTTTAACTAATTTCCATAAAAAATTCAAGTAAAATTACAATTCCTGTTTGTGCGTTTGCATGAGTGTATAGAAAAACCAATATAAGAAAAATTGTGGAGTTTTTCTTGGCAAATAAAAGTGGAGTAATTTTGATTTTTTTTTTTTAAATTTTCTTTTACAGAGTTTTCGTTTTGTTTTTTAAACTTAACCAGAGACAGAGAGAGCGAAATGAAAATATAAGGAATAAAAAGTGAAAAAAATAAATTTAAAATGAAAAGCTTTTACGATGCATGGAAAATTAAGGATAATTTGCTAGAAGTTAATAATTTTTTTTTGTTGTATTGCATGGTTAATGCCAAAATAAAATAAGAAAAAAAAGTAAAGTCCATATTTTTTTCTCACACAGTTTTTCCACCAAATTTAATGCATGAATTATTGTTGTTGTTGTTCTTTTTATTATTATGATTATTTTTTAGTATGACTGAAATGCAAGGATTTTTTTTTCATTTCTAATTTTTTCATCAGATGCAAAATAAATTTTATTAGTTTTATTTTTATTCTCTAGTTGTTTTACTGTTTTAAAATATTCTTTTGTTTTTTTTTTTGGTGAATTCAAACTTTAAAAATTTAGATTGAAATTGAATTTTTTTTTTGTCGTAAGTTAAAAGCACTTACAATATTTCTAAGGTATTATTACCTTTTATTAACGGAATATTACAATATTTACATAATATTTTTCACTGTTCTGCCACAATTTACACACGATTATAATAAATTTAATAATTTTAGTTTTTGAAGCGGAATTAGTACATGCAAAATTATGTACATTGCACTAAAACATAATTTTTACAGTAAAAATTGGAGCAAATATGGAAAATGAAACAAGGCATTGTTTTAGTTTACCATATTTCTTTTGTTTTAAATTTAATATTAAATTATATTTTAACAAAATATGAAATTTATGTTGCAAATATTTAGAAGTTTTAAAGTAAAATAAAGTTAAAAAATATTAATTATGAGCTACAGAATGTTCATAAATTTGTGATTTCATTCATGTAAGAAATTTGAAAATTATGTGAATTTTAAATTCAAAATATTAGTATTGTTTCTGGATAAAAATTCTCAAGTTATTTTATGTGATAGTAAGGAAATATTTTTAATTTTCCTGCCTTAGTAGTGATAGGATTTAAATGTTGAGTACCTCAACTTTAAATAAATTTAGAATAATATTTAAATAGGTTCACATATACTTTGTAGAATTAAGACTAATGAATTAACTATTTGGAAAACTTCCATATGAAAATGTTGATTTGTCCTCATCGGTTATGTACGAGTATATGAATACCAAATTATAAATTATAATAGCAAATTATTTTAGTTTTTATACTATTTTGTAATAAAATTTTAAAAGACTATTTTTGCATTGGAAAATAAAATTGAAAATTTCATTCTACAATAAATAGATTTAGTTACAATTAAAAAATTTCTTGGTTTATTACTAATTGAACTATTAGTAATTACTATTTGAATTTTTAATAATATTTTTCATAACAAGTTCATAGTGATTATGAGTAAAATTTAATGAAATCTTTGTATAAACAGAAATATAGAAATTTTTATGACAATTTCAAAAACGGTCATTCTTTAAAATTAAAAATCTTATAAAATTATGCTAGACTTTAAATGGAATTTAAAAGTGGAAGGAATGTTGCATATTATTATGGGAAGCGGATCTTAGATTGGATCTAAGATCCGCTTCTCACTTCCATTGGGACAAACTTTACTATTTTAACCATATTCCAGTAATTTTCAACGATTTTAAAAGTTTGTAGCTTAGATACTTTATTTAGCCAAAGTTTACTACTATTTGCAAATTATTTGAAATAGATTTCGGGTAACACAAAAATTAGAGTTAAGAAAAAAATTTTTATCATAATCTTATTGCATTTCAATATAGACCATCCAAGACATTTCACATATAATACAGGATGAGCAAACATTTTATTAAGAATTTCGTAAAATTGCTGTTTATAATTTTACAAGGCCTCTGCTCACATTCGAGTGCAAATAATTAAAATTGAATCAATGGAAATCATAAATCTCGTTTATTACTTGAAAATTTATTCGAAATTTATTGAAAATAGTACGGTTTCCACTTAACTAAATACTTATGTATTCCGTAGAAAATGTTTAAACTTTACAGTTTTTTTCTACATAATAAACAATAAACTTTCCAATCGTTCGTTTATAAATTACATATACATCTATATATTTTCATATTTAAAGTTCTTAATAAACTTTTGCATAAGAATAGATGCACTGCTATTTAAGTACCTATTAGCAGTAGCATTTTTAAAAAAAAAAATAAATAAGAAAGAAAGAGATAGGGTTTTATAATATTGTTGGAACGCATTAAATCCTTAAAACTTTTTAAAGTTAATTTTTCTTATGCTATTTTTAAAACGTTGAAAAAGTTCACTTTAGCCGTAAGAGTATGCCATTTATTTATTGATTACATTAGAATGTGAGCTCTTAAAAGTTCAATGAAAAAGTAAATTTTGAAAGGAAGAGGCGGAGGGGTGAGGAGGCGGGGTCTGACTTATATCTTAAAAAATAAAGTATTGTAAAGATAATAAATATAGGAAATGAAATACCAAGGGAGAAAACAAATATAAAAAAAAAGAAGAAAAAAAAAGCGAAAAATTATTGATGTCCTCAGAGCATTCAACTTTAGTTTATAGAAAGGACTTTACAGTCTAGTCCTTTCTATAGTGTTTTTTTTTTTACTTGTTTTGTTTGTTTTGTTTTCAGTTCTTATGTTTGATTTCTTGTTTGTAAAGTTTTTGCTATAGTTTTCCGTTTTTTATTTTATCTTGCTTTTTTTTTTTTCAAAGAAGTGAGAAAAAAGGTTGAATATGAATATGTGTGAATGTGTAGATTCTCATTTTTTTTCTAAATGATTTTTTAAAAGTTTTACTTCAAAAAAAAAAGTTAGAAAAAGTGGAAAAAATTAAAAGTGCTAAAGAAACAAAATATTTTTTTATGAAAAATATTCTGTCAGTTTCGTTGAACGGTTATAGGTCCTGATATGCAGTGCCGGATCTAAAGTCACCATTAAAAACTAAAAATAAGAAATTTTGAAATATGAAAATTTTCTCTAATTTTTTCCATTACGTGTTTTCCAAAAAATTTTTTTTTCTATCTGCAGTGAAATTAACTTGATAACATGTACCTAAATACAAACATAGCAAGATAAGTTTTAGGCTAATTCTATGACTAATCTTGCATTCAGCATGGTAGTATTGTAGCATAAGAAAGTGATTAGTTACGCAAGATTTTTAGTCTATATTGGTTGTCGAATTAAATAGGAATATGCCGAAATTTTTGGAGTCCGCGTGCTTATATTGAAAAAGCGACTTTAAAAAAACAATTGCAAGTAATGTAAGTTTAAATCTAATCAAAAATTTATTTTGCAGAAAACTCGAATTTTTCCTCAGTATACATCATGCGGTTGCAGTTTTGAGTATTTTCTTCAATGTTAATCTGTTTTTACTCAATACTTTAATGTGATTCGTTTTCATTGATCACTAAGTGTTGCAAATGCTTAAGTATTGGAAGTTGATTTGCACAAATGTTTAGTAGCAAATAAGCTTCATAATCAAATTTATGAAATGTGAGAAAATATTTTCAATCTGTTATCCTTAAAATAGTACTACTTATTAGAAATAATAGAAAACACATAAGAAATTGTAATTTATAAAAATCGACTGTAAGATCTATCTCAAGTAAAAAAAATTAAAAAAGTACTATTGTGTTCAAATTATCTTAAATTTGAAATTTTGCGATTTTTAAGTGGCATACTTGTTACATCGTATTGCATACTACAAAAAGTTAAAAAAATGACAGCCATATAAAATTCAATTAGGAAGTTTGAAAGAAATGTTTTCGTTCTAGTTGCGGACAATTTTTAAAGTTTTTATAGCTTTACTTTGAATTGATTTCATTCTGTTTTGGAAAAAAAATATAGAACTTGGAAGTCTAGTTACTTATTCTTTTAATTTTAAGAAATAATTGTGATTAATTTTAGGATTATTCTTTTTTAGTACCTATTAAAATACTCAAACACGTACCTATTAAAATACTCAAACACTTTGAGTGAAACATAAGAAATGATAACGAATTTTGAATAATAGGAATGTACTGAAAGCATAGAGAAACAAAATGTTCCCGAGTTTTTTTTTAGATTCGTAAATTTCTCAAAAATTAATAATACCATTTGCAAATATCTAATTTTCATCTTAATATTTTGTAAGTTTTCCGAAAATTTTAGTTTGCAATTTCTCAAATATTTGTGAAATTCAAAGATTATTTTTGAAATATCAAAAAATTTTGCATTAAACTCAGAAATTTTTCTTGAAATCCAAAACTGTTATATAAAATTTAAATTTTGTTTCTTGTTTACCTAATATTATGGTAGAAGTACTTTTCCTTTTAGAAAAAATTTGACTCATTTGCATTGATAGCAGTTAAAAATTTATTGAAACTGAAAAAAACAAATTTTAAAAATAATAAGGCTAATTAACATAAAAATTCAAATTTCTCTCTTTTTTTTTTGATTTGCTAAAATATTCAACTTTCTTACAACTTTTTTACCTAACTATAATAACTGTGCTCATACACAAATTACGATTTTTTTTTCTTATTCAAACTAGTTCAACTGTAAGTGCTTTTTCTTTTCATGATACTTACACTTACTTTTCGAAACAGAAGAAGAAAACAATATTTCAAGTGGTAATTTCTTTGTTTCAAAAATCATATTTTTTGTTTTATTTATTATTTTAGAGAAATCAAAAAAAAAAAACTACTCCATTTTCGTGTCTATTTGAAAAGTTTAGCAAAAGTTTTTTATTTCAACTCTTTTTGTGCAAATTATAAAAAAAAAGGAATAATAAACAAGCGAAGGATAACATCTAAATTAACGAAACTTTCTAAAAACAAAGTCAAATTCTAAAAAAAAAACAAAAATTTAGTGCAGTTAGTACAGGTGTAACGCTACATAAAATAGAAAATAAAGTTAGATATTTTTGTTTGGAAAAGTAGAATTTATTCGTGATAGAAAAAATATTAAAATTCGCTACCATCTTATTTATTTTTATTTTTGTTATTGTTGTTGTTATTTTTTCTAATAGAATATGTTATTTTTATAAGGGCATGGTATATCAATATTTTATTCTAATGCATAATAATTTTAAATGAACAATCGACAAATTAAACCTTTAAGTCACTGAAATTTTAATGAATCAGTTTTGAAATCCTTGTAAATTTGAATAATGAAAAGACATCATTTCTAGAGAAAATGTCGCAAATTTGAGGATCATTGAGATCGGTGATATTTTTTTTTCATTATATTAACAGAATTATTTCAAAAATTACGATATAATATAAAAAAGTTTACGTTATATGAATTCTAATTTTTTAAATTTCAATTCTAGTGTTGATATGGGAATTCAATTAAGTGTTATAAAGGTTAAATTTGCTAGATATTAATATCTTGCTAGCTGTGCTGCTGGACTCTCTTACGTTCAATATAAAACTATGTGGAAATTATTTATACTTTCATCTTTGTTTCTCTTTCATCTTTCATCAACTTTTCAAGTTTTTGTTTAATTTAAGTTTAGTTTAGGAGTTCAAACTCCCTAGCTCTAATTTCGTATTCACGAATATAATACGGATCTATTCGCGTACTGTAACCCTTTATTATTAGTAATCCTTTATTATTAGTCTTATAGGGAAAACATTCATAGAACAAGCTTGTATATACATACATTTCCATTATAAATGCTACTCTTATGAATGAAATACAAAACTTTGTCACCTTTGTCAAGTTGACTTAAATATACCATTTCAAATAATTTAAAAATAAAACACTTCTCTGCTATAATGGAAAATTCTAGAACTATCGTTATTGGTTCAAATTTATTTTTTTTCTCCATTTTATATGCAATATGTAAATTTGACTGAAAAATTGTTTAATTTAAAATGCAAGTAGAATATTATTCAAATTGGTTTTTGACATGAACAAAAAAAAAATTTTCAACATGTAAAAACTATCTTATATATTATAATAAAGCTAAAAGGATGGGCCAACTTAATTATCATTTCGCTAATAAAAGAAAAAAGAAAAACAAAGAACATTTTTTTTATTCTTTTCTCGCTTTTATTCCCGTTAAATATAATCGCAACCGCATATTACTAAAAAAAACTGCTTAAGTAGTAATAATAATCAACATGAAATGTGCAAGTGGTTATAAATGTTACTAAATTTAAACAAAAAAAGTAATGATTTGGAAGAGAAAAAAACAAAGGCAAAAGAGAATAAAAATTTTTATTGCATACTTTTAGGATTATTTTAAAAATAAACCTTATATACACTCTCGACTAAATATTTTTTTTTTTATTTTTCTCCATATTTTAAAGCACAAAGAATTTATTCTCTTATTATATAAATGAAAATATTATTGTAGATCTACTTCAAGAAATTGGAAAAAAAAAACAAGAAAAACAATGAAAACTGAAAATGAATTCAAAATAAGAAAATTGCAAATTTTATTTTCCACGCTTTTTTTTCTACTTTTTTTTACTTACTGAGAAAAGAAAACATTTACTTATTTTTCTTTGTTTTTCTTTCGGTTATTTATACCTACAAAGAAAATAAACCTAAGTAAAAGAAAACAATAATAAAAAAAAAAAATATTAAAATGGTAAAATGTATAAAAAGTAGGACACCAAGCAATCTCTCTCTTTCTCTCTGTCTCTCTATTATAATGATGAATTCCTGGCATAAAGGTAGATCATATTTCATTATTATTTTATTTAAGAAATTCAAGTACATAGAAATGCAAAAATAGAGTAGGTACCTTAGTTATATAACAAAATATAGAAAATAGAAAAGAAATGTTTTTGTATCACGCTAAAAAACAAAAATAAAATGATGAAAAAGAAAATTCCTTATTTCTTAAACAAAGATTTTTTTTTTATTAATTTTTTTGTAATAAAAATATTATTCAAAAAATAATATTACACAAAAAATGAGCTGCATTTATGAAAATGATATAGATATAGGTATATATAGAAATAATAAAAAGCAAAAATATATAATGGAAGACAATAGAACAAAATAATGAAAAAAAGTCTTAAAAACAAGGGATGTGTTTGGAGTTTTGCACATAGAAATTTTCCTTCAAAAATGGTCTCAATATAAATGAATACAGACATAATATTTGTGTTATGATTTCAATCTATAAAATATTGAATTTCGAAATTTTTGTGGCTAATTGCCTGTATTTCGTAAATCGCTCCGTGTTTTGAATAAAAATTTTAAATCATGTACCAGAACAGCTCCCATAATCCTATATTTCAAGCTGATAGTTGGTATTGAGCCGTCTTTGTTCTTTAAGAAAATGCCTTAAACTTTCAATTCTAACATATGTCAGACTGGAAATATACATCTTGGAAGTATAATATCAATAATTATACCAATGTATACAAGGGAGTAGTAAACTATAAAGAGAAGCTTAAATTTATTCCAGCAAACAGTTTTACATTTTAATGTGGGTAATATTAGTATTTAAATTTAAAAGCAAGTTTTTAATTCGATATACTATAGATTCCTAACATAACAACAGCGCATTTGTAAATTACTAATAAAAATATTCCGCAATAGTTTAAATAATTATATTTCTTTAACAGAAATGCAAGCAATATGATTATTAAGAGAGTAGTATGGTCATTAAGAAAGTAGTATGATTATTAAGAGAGTATATTAGAGAGTAATATTTAATTGTAATAAATATTTGAGGGAATCTTTCAATATTAACAATTATTTTTATTTAGAAATTTTATTATATTTTTCATAAAATTTCATTTTTTAAAGTGTTTTATAAAATTTATTATTTAAATAAATTTTTTTGAACCAATTTTTGTATTAGATTCTATTTACATAGTCCTTACTTAATATTCGTTGTATTCGTAAAATATTTCTCTTTTCTTCCCCTATAATAAAATTTACCCATTCAACTACTTAAATTTACTTAGAAACCTTATACTTTAAGTAAAAAAATATGAAATGGATAAAAAGTAAAACTGTGATTTTAAAAATATTCAATTTTATTTCAAATAAAACTTTAACTTATAAGGTTTTTATGTTGTAATTGCATAATACTCACATACAGATATTAAACATATATAGTAGTATAAATGAAGCATATCAAAGTTTTTAAATTTTCAATTGAAATAAAAGAGGGGGACCTTCAATACGGATTCTTTCAAAGTTTAATATTTTTAGTTTTTGATTGGATGGATTTTTTGTACAAATTTCTTGCATTCTCATTGCATCAAAGTGAAATTTAAATGAATTTTATAAGAGATTTTTTTTTTCACTAAAACCAATGTAAGTAATCTATTATCCTTTTTTTTTCATATTTACTTCGTACTTTTTTAAATTTTTCAAAATAAAATATGTATTGATTTTGTTTCATATTCCAATGGGTATTAAAACTTTAAAATATTATATTTAATATTCTAGTAGGCTGCAACAGAGTTTATAAGATAAGTATTAAATTTTTGTCATCTAATATGTACCAAAATGTGAAGTTTGTGTTAATGTGTTATGTACTATTGTAGTTTGTGTAGTTTGTGTTGTGTACTAAAATGTGTGTTTGTGTTAATGGAAATGAAAGACTCTGCTACTGGACCTTACAAATCAATTCTAGTAGGAATGCTACCAAGAATATATTTATTTTGTATAACACATTCCGCCTTTTCAAATTTAACAAGGAAAATTTATCTCAAATTGACTGCATTAAACTTGGCTAGGAAAACCTTCAAAAGTATTCGTAATTTCAAAGCATACGTTTCAAAACACATTATTCTCAACATCGAGAATGCAAACGAACGAATGATGTTTTAAATTTATTAACCCAATTACTCCATAACACCAATATTAAGACCGGCTTTTACATTTAATGGAACAATTTAATAGCAAATAGGTATAATCAAATGTTACGAACTCGAAACACGGATTTCTTTAAATTCGCAACGATTTGCATTTGACTTTTTAATTGGTCAAATTGTTGTACTAACCAAAACACACATAATTTATAATTTCAACTGTTTTCTATATTCACCTATATAATTTCCCATCAAATTAAGCCTTGATTTTGTATAAAATTCTCTTTAGAGTTTTTGTATTAAAATAATTTTTTTTATATTTTAATATGAGAACAGAAAAAAAAAATCTGATGTGGTCAGCACATAACCGACCGCATTGTGTATTGTCTAGTTAAATGAAAGTGTTACAGAATATTATAAAAATGTCTGTTAAATACTTTTTTCCAATTTTTAGGACATTAGTAAGCTTATAGTTAACATACTTAGAAAAATGTAAATTTGGCTCTTAGTAGAGTTTCGCTTTGTGCTACCCGAATTCCCTGAAATGCTCGCCAGTTAGTTTCGGTAACAACCGTAAACTCAAATATCAAATTTCAAGAAATTTCATCAATTTGTGAAAAGATATGGTAAAAAATGTAAAATCGGCCCGCAAATCAGTTCTCGAGCCCTGATCTTTCCAAAAAAGTTATATGTTCATTGCTTTAACATGAGGAATTCATATATTAAATTTCAATGAAATCGGTTGATTATTTCTCTTTATATACACAAAAATGTATATTTGGCCCGTAGTAAACGCCCAGTTGCTGATGCCTGATTTCTTCCAAAAGTTAGGAATTTTTGCGTATGATCGAGCAAAGCTTATATATAAAATTTCAAGTAAATCGGTTGAATATTTTCTTCAAAATGTTCAAAAATGTAAAACAGGCCCGCTAAAAAGTGCAGATCCCGAGGCCTGATATATACCAAAAGTTGATCGATCCGTGCCATGGTGGAAACAAACTTACATATAAAATTTCATCAAAATCGGTTCAGCCGAACTTGAGATACGCGCGTGCACACACAGACCGACAGACCGACAGACCGACAGACGGACAGACCGACAGACCGACAGACCGACAGACCGACAGGTTGCTAAAAATAGTTTATTTACACTTCCCTACTATGGAGAAGTACGTTCCCACCGAAAACTCGATATGCAAAATTTGTTGCCATCACATAACCTACCTATTGTTTACACAATACGGTCGGTAAAAATACTTAACATTCAATGCTTTAAGAATAAAATCGAAAAAATAAAACAGAAAAAAAAATGGAATGGAAAACTATAGAGCAATTTATTTTACTTTTCATTTGAGATAAATTTTTATTTTATTATACAATCATTTTTATATCCTTATTATAATAAACTATTCAAACTTCCTTATTATTACTTTTATTATACACTTCTATATTATATTATTAATGCAAATAATGCAGGGTGTTCAGGGTCTAAATTCGATTTCAGTTAATTCGATTAGTTTTCACTCATATTTGTGATTTAATTAAGAGTTCTCTTTCTTAGTTACAAATTTAAGTCTGATATGGAAATGTGCCGCAGTAGAACGTAGAAATCTTTACAAAACAGCAATCGTTATTGGGGTTTCTTTTCATAAGCTATACCGATAAAATACCAAAATTTAACACGTTCCTTTAAGTTAATTTCACAAGTCTAAAGAGGTGCCAGCAGGTATTTGTACTACTGACCCACAATAATTTAAATTTGTTGTAAGCATTAATCTAATTAAACAAAATAGAAAGTGTTCCTGGTATATGGCAGCACATCTTGTATTCAAAGAAAAATTTATGAATAAGTTTAGTTGAATGGATGTGGTTGGTATCCCATAAATTGAAATATAAAATATTTTTATAGCGAATGAAAACTTTTTTGAAATAACAAAAAAAAAAAAAAATTATTCCAACTTTTTTTTTGATTTTGTTTTTTGTATTTCTTTACCCGTTTTATAGGGGTATTATTATGGTTATTACTTAAAAAAAAATTATGAATAAAATAAGGATATAGAATCACTGCATATGGAGTGGCTTTACATAAATATAGAGGAGAAAGGATGTATTCAGAATAAAGGTATTATAAATTACATTAATGTAGGTTATTCAGTCAAAACTATAATAATTTTCTTCTTTTTCTACTCTCATTTCTTTATTATTTTTGTGAATTTTGTGAAAAACGTTTTCAATTTTAAAATTGATTACACTAAAATATTATTTGCATTGAATTGAAAAATATTTAAAAGTTATTAAATTATCATAGTGAAAAAAAACAGAAACAATAAAATTTTCAAATTGTTTTTTTATAGCTTAAAAATAAAGTAATCATGTGGTTTAATTTAATATTTTTTTTTGTTTTTCAAAAATTAAGAAGAAGTCCTGTAAATTGTATAATTGAGGAAGTAAATTTAAGAAAAGTAGGCGATTCTTGTAAGCCTTTTATATATTAATTTCCCTTAAAATAATTATGTTTAGTGTTCATGTGATTTTGTTTAGCTTTTTCTTTAACAACACTGTTAATACCTTTGCTTTAATTTGAGTTTTGCAATACTAAACTGATTGAAAACTCATCGTTATGAGCGGGAAAAAATGCATGTATGTTTATTAAATAAATTTTTTAAATGGAGCCTATGGATAGAGCAATGCCCCAGAAATTTGGTTTTTGTGTTTATATTAAAGTATATGCTTGGTCAAAATTAATTTTAAAAAATAATCATGAAAATTTCAAGTATTTGATTTTATTAGAAATTGACTGTAAACGACGTCGTTTCCACTTTTACAGCATTAATATTAAAAACAGCATACTTATATGCGGTACTCACTGTAATAATCGTATGAACTTTAATTAGATTAAGAAAATAATTATGAATAAAACTGTATGAAATTAAATACAAAAATCTAATTACAAGTTACAAACTTAATGTACTTAAAATATAAATAGGTGATAAATGGGTGGAAATTAGTACGCACCATCTTATTCTAGCTTTCTTAATTTATTCTAAGTCTGTGCTTTGGAAATCATTCAAAAATGTGACTGGGACGTACTGCAATAACTAAAAATTCAAGATATATAAATTAATATTTTTGGAAAAAAATTAAAAAAATCTTATTTATCAATGCGATAAATATAAAAAAAGAAACACAAAATTTATTTTAATTTTCCGGGAAATTTCAATAATTTTTCATCTATATTTGAATAAATGTTCAGAGAAAAACTCAGCTGTTTGTATTTGGAATTAATAGTTTAAATAAAATTAATTTAAAATTGAAATTGTTTTCAATTTTCATAAAAAGAAAATTGCTATTGAATTTTCCAATTTGAAAAATGGCATTTGTTTTTTGTTTGTTTTTTGTTTTTTTTTTAGTAAAAAACTAAAAGATTTTTTTAATTACAAACTCTTTCATTAAGTATTTTTTAATTAAATTTAGTATTCAAATTTATTTATAAAGTTTTATAGAAAAATGAAAATATTATTTAATTAATTTGGAAAATTAATTTTAACAAATCATTTTTGTATACAGGGGAGTCGCGATATAGTGACCATCCAGTAAAGTGACCTCCCAATATAGTGACCCAACCATTTGAATTTTGCGTATTCTAAATAGTGACCCAAAACAATTTTGTAACTCTAAATAGTGACCCTAAAAAATTTTTTTTGTAAATCAACCACATGTTTTTTTCCTTATTGTAAAACCGTTACAATTGGAGTTGTTTTTTTTTTGTTTTGCTTTCTATATTTGCATTTCTGTACATTGCTTTACATTTTTTGTCAGTAATTTGGAAGTGTTAAAACAATAATATCGTAGTCTTTCAATTTCCTAATAAGTAAAAATGACTGGAAATATTAGAAAATTTTTAACTCTAAAAGAAAAGTTAGAAATTCTAGATGAATTAAAAAAAGGAGTCTGCAGTTCAGTTTTAGCAAAGAAGTATGGTATTGCAAAGTCTACAATTTTCTCTATAAAAAAACAGAGTCAAAAACTTAGTTCTACTAATGCTAATTCATTTGGTGGCCTAGGTAAGTAGAAGTACATACATTAATTTATAATTAGTGTTTATTTCTGTGTAAAAATGACTTTTTTACCTGTATAGGTAAACGAAAAACAATGCGCACTGGTGAATTCTTTAAGCTAGAAAAAATGTTGTATGAATGGTTTTTAGAAGGCAGAAAAAAAAATATACCGATTGATGGTACCATTTTAAAGAACAAAGCTAAATACTTTTACAAAAAAATATATAAAAAAGATGACTTTTCTGCTAGTTCTGGTTGGCTCCAAAAATTCAAAAAAAGACACGGAATTCGATTTATAAAAATTTGTGGTGAAAAGTTGTCTTCTCAAAAAGAACTTGTAGATCCTTTTTTAATCAAATTAGCAGAAAAAATAAAGCAGCTTAATCTAGCGCCGGATCAAATCTACAACGCGGATGAAACAGGCTTATATTGGAAACTGATTCCGGATAAAACTTACGTTTCAAACAAAGAAAAAAATGCGCCTGGCCGAAAAGTTTGTAAACAACGTTTGACATTTTTAGCGTGCACGAATGCGTCTGGTGATCATAAAATAAGACCTCTTGTTATTGGAAAGTCAAAAAATCCACGTTGCCTGAAAAATAAACACATTCCTGTAGATTATGATTCTTCAAAATCAGCTTGGATGACTTGCTCAATTTTCAAAACATGGTTCGACACAAAATTTATTCCTCAAGTGAGATGCTACCTTGAACAAAAAGGTCTTCGTAAAACAGCTCTTCTTTTGCTTGACAATGCTCCAAGTCATCCACCTGAAGATGAACTCATAAGTGATGATGGTCAAATCATTACAATGTTTATGCCGCCTAATGTTACTGCCCTAATCCAACCTATGGACCAAAACTGTATTAGAATCACAAAATTGAAATACAGAAATCTACTTCTGTCCCACATAATCGCAAATAAGGCTGAAGATTTAGAATTTATATTGAAAAAATTTAACCTTCGTAATGCTGTTACAAACTTATCGAAAGTTTGGGAAAGTTTAGAACCTGTAATGATAGCTAAGTGTTGGAAAAAAATTTTTTCTACTTCTTTCGATAATGAATATGATTCTGAAGATGAAATCCCATTAATAAATTTAAAATCCCAAATGTTTTCAGATCAGGAAATGAACATTACAAAATCATTATTTCAGAAGATTTGTCCAAATGCCAACTTATCATCAAAAGATATTTATACGTGGAATGAAGATGTAAACTTAGATGATGAAACTCCTGCTGTTGAAATTGAATCTGATGATACTGACGTATCTGAAGAGGTAGTAGAAGTTCAAACTAAAATGAGTCATTCTGATGGAATCAAAGCCATCAACGACTGTTTGAAATACGCATTAGAAAATCGTGCAACAAACGAAGAAATTTCCGTTTTGAAAAATATTCGAGAAAGAGCTGTTTTGGAGCAAAGTAAGCAAACATTTAAAGAATGCAAGATTACAGATTTTTTCAAATGAATGCGTCAAAACCAGAACTCTTTCAAATAAATGTAAAAAGTTATTTAAATTCCTAACTTATGTTTTCAGATTCTTTGTTAATTTTTTTTAGTTTTGTTTTATGTATTTGTTTTGAACTGAATGGATGTTATTACTTTTATTTTATAATTTTTATTTTTAAATAAAATTAAATATGCGTACTTTATTAAAAATAAGAGTTTTAAAATTATTTTTCTGAAACAAATGTAACCTTTACTGATGAAGAATAAATTATAATATTGATTGAAGAAAAAAAACACTAGTCTCGGAATAGTAGACTCCTCGTAACAATGATCACCCTGAACATTTAATTGGTCACTATATCGCGACTCTACTGTATTCATAAATACGGAAGGTTTTCTTTTTCTCTAAATAATTATTTTATTATATTTATATTCAAATATAAAAGTGAACCCTTTATTTGAAATGTGCACCAAGGTTGTATTATTTTTTAAATAAATTTTACTATTTTATTAATGATTAATATTTTATACAATATTAATAATTCAATAATTAAAATATTTTAAGTTAAAAAATATAGTGACCCTCTGTATTCTAGAATTAAATGATATTTATATAATAATGACCTTTGAATTAAGTGACTCAAAAAATGTTAAATTATATAGAGTGATCTTAGTTTTTAAACTTTTGATGTCGAAAGCTCAGTACATTTTATTTAAACAAAATTCATTCGTATTCATTCATATTCTTTATTTAATTATTCAGAGTCTGCGTATAATACGTTTTATGAATATTATTTTAATTTAAAATTATTAAATTTTTTATTTTTTATAAACGTAGGTAAAGAAAGAGCAACACAAGTAACTTGTCAAAAGTAAAAATGGTAAATTTCGTATAAGAAATTTTGTGAAAAATAAAATGCTACATAGTAAGATTTATGAAAAATTGCATATTTTCAGGAGAAATTTAAGGTTTTTAAAAAAAACCTTCAATATTGTCAATTTTATAGATATAGCTAATCGACTAAGTATTTTTTGTTCTTGAAAACTGTGACTGTGCAATAAAAATATTAACACTCTTCGTATTGTTTTAACATTTCAAATACATAATTATTTTTAGGAATTATTTTTGTGGAGTTGCACTAAAAGACACAGTTCAAAAGTGTCAAATCGCTTTCGAATATTGTGTGACAATATTGTGTGTTTTTTAAAATTTTATACAAAGTCAAAAAATTCGGTAAGACAGAACTGGTATTGAGAGTTGTCAGTCATAAGCTAAATTAAGATTTTTAATTAAATTAAAAATAATGTTTTTTAACAAAAAAATTTCCATTAGCAGGGGTATTTTAACCCCTTTATTATATATAATTTCAATGAATAATAATTAAAATATTAAATTTCACTTCCAACTACAGTGAATATAATTCAAATGAATTAAGAGTGCAATAACAATTTTTAATTTCATTTTAATAGGTTTCTGTCGTAAAGTGACATTTATATAATAATTAACCATTTCATTATTATTCTTATTGTCAAGAGTGTATATTGGCCCCCTGTTTCAAATTCTTTTTTTTTTTTTTTTGAAATAATTTTATTTTCATGGTACAAGTATTTTTAAAATCAGTAAAACTTTTTAGTTGAATACATTTTAATTTTATTTTTGTTTTTGTCGTTTTTTGCAATTAATTCTCGTGTTACTAATTTTTTCTTGCAAAATATTTTTAACGCTGTTATCCTTGTTTACTGTCATTCAACAATATACAAAAACTACAATAAAATTTTTTAAGGTAGATCATCAAAAAAATTTCTTTTTTATATTTTTTTTTGTAAAAAATGCAAGAGAAAAAATATTAAAATAAATTTGCATAAAAATTTACTTGTCCTTTATCAAGGATATTCTTCAAAAATTAAAGAATCTAAAATATAAGATGATGTTGTAATGGTGTCAAAACGTACATATGTACCTCTGTATTATAGAAAACGTGAGAAATAGCACCTTAGAAACTATAATATATGAAAAGAAGAAAAACAAGAAAACAAAAATGAATCGTAGCTGGTAAGCAAAAAAAAAAATGGAAGAATTCTCATTTTTTTTCAACGTGAAACAAAGGAAAAGCAATTAAAAATTATAAATTGAATTACGAACACCTGCCTTCACAGTTTTCTGATGCTTAGGTACACACAACCGGTTGTTATTTACAATAATAAAAACAGAAAACGTCACAATTTTCTTTTTTTTTGTATTTTTTTTTGAAGGGCAACGGGAAGTAGCCGAAGAGAAGCATAGAAGAGAAAATTTGAAATACACAAGACGTATAGCAAAATAAAGAGAGAGAGGAATGGAAACAAACAAAAATAAGAGAGAAAAACAAAAGAAAAAAGTTTAAAGTTTTAATTAATTTTAAATGGAAATCGTACATAGAAGGATAGACTTAAAATGGAAAGGAAAAGTAAGAAGAAAAAAAAACACAACAATATGAAAAACTTGAAAAACAAGAAAGTTTTAAATTTTCCACCGGAAGTAAAACTTTTCCTAATTTTTATTTTTCTTCTCTTTGATTTTTTTTCTTTTTGAAGTTATTTCGGACCAGATCTGTCATTTTTGAATTAAAAATGAAAATCTTTCCGTATTCTAAAATGTAATTATTAAGAAGAATTTTTCGCCAAACAAAAAAAAAAAAAAAATTTTGTTAAAAAACAAAAATTTTGAAATCTTTTTTAAAGCTCATCACAGCTAAATGAATAGATTCTAATTGCATTTGCGTTAGCAACGATTTTTTTTATTTTTTTTTTCGTTTCTGTTAATTTACTGCTGGCGTGCAGTTCAATTATGGGACTTCAAAAATTTATTGTGAAGTGGAAAACTACATTTTTTTTAACAAAAAAATATTAGTATTCACGTTAAGGAAGTTGAATAAAATTAAACTATTACTCTTAATTAGCGTCAATTTTACATGAATCGCTGTCAGTTTGTACATGCGAAAATACAAAAATACTATAGTCATTATTAGGAATTAAAATATAAAAACTTGAACAGAAAGTGGAAATTTCTATTGAACAAAATTAGCAAGCCATATTCAAAGCTTTAAAAAACGGAAATACTCTAGAAAATGTGAGGCTTGGCAATGAGATCAGATTCAAGTAACATTTTAGTTCTTTTCATTTCGAATATTTAAATAAATGCAGCTAAATTAAAAATATTTGTATAAAACGCAGTTTATTATTATAGAAAAAATGCAATAATGTCAAAAATACTGCAGTAGCAACGGTTTTTGAAATTACAGTTATATTTCCACAATAATTTGTCTCCACAATTTCAACATCTCTTTAAAAATCGAACTTATTTTAAACTATTTTATTGACGTCACACTATCTAAAACCGGTCTCTCCACATTGCGATTATGTCTGATATTTACAGTTTATGTAATTCTATTATATTTTAACTGGAGTAATTAAAATTATATTAATATTTATTTAAAACACTAACTGCACTTGAAAATGAAGGTTAATATTAATAGCAATATTGAAAATTCAGTAAGCAACAAGTTTTTTTAAAGACTTTAGTTGTACACTTTGTAGCCCTTCTAGGTTTCATAGAAATGAAACACATGTTATTTTATTAATTGCCATTTTAATAAAAAACTTAGTTTTTAAAATTCTAATTGTAATTTAAGATCAAAATTCAGCAAATCTCTTCTATTAACAAATCAAGTGACAATGAGGATTTATTTCAATATTGTAAAACATTGCTTTAAAAATCTGATTAACTCATTCTTAAAGGCAAGTTCAATATTATTAATAAGCATAATAATAAATTTTCTAAAATTTTATCTTTACAAATCAAGACATTTTCATGTTGAATTCAAAAGTCACAAGACATATTTTAATTAACATAGTATGGAATGGGATCAAGTACAATAAAAATGATCTTGTAAGCCAGAAATAATTTAAATTTTTACGAAATTTTCCAACATTAAGCTTTCTTCTCTATCATTAGTTTATCACTTATCAATACAGAAGACATTGAAAAAATATTCTCCATATTTGCACAATGCAAATTCTCTAGATTTTGAAATATTTCCTCATCCTCCATACAAATTACAAAATTTCTGATAAGTTAAAGTTTTTGAAGCATAACTTATTTAAAATCAAAAAAGAAATGCAACTGGTAAACAATAAAATAAATCTGCATAAAAAATATTACAGAACTAGGAATAATTATATCCACAAAATATCCTTTAAATTTGAATGTACAGGAATAAAATATTCTGTTAAATGTAAATGAAAATACTAAAAATAGCGATTATATAAAATTTATCTCATTAAAATATTCTTTTGAAAGTAAAGTTAACAAAAAAACAAACAAGAAAATGTTTTCAGTATAAGGAAAATCAGGAGAAAAGAGGAAGAAAACACGGTTGAATAATAATTAAGAAAGATTTATTATAAAAAAAAAATTGTAGATACAATAGAAAAAGGACATCTTCCTCTATACAAATACAGAGTAATATCCATAATATTATATAAATTGAATCTAAATTTAAAGGGTGTCTAGGGAGAAAATTCAAATATAAAAATACGCAAGAAAATAATAAAATTATTTTTAGTTTATTTTTTTTTTTAACATTTTCATTTTATTATTTAAATAATGCTTAAAAACTTATCAAAAACTTTTTTTTTCCGAATTTGTTTTTTTTTTTTACAAAATTGATGAACGTAAAAGTTTTTCAAGTGTTAGTTAAAATTTTTTATGGTTTCATTGCATCTACAGATATTAAAATGTCTAGAAAATTATAAAATTATTTTTTTAATTCAAAGAGATAAAAATAAGAGTATTGAATATTTTTTTATTTTTTATGCAAGATGTTTGTATATTTTTAATTTAAATGATTGTAGTTTTCAATATAACAAAAAAAAAACACTATTCCATTCAACACAAAACCTCGAAATAATTTGAAGAGTATTGATTGTTTAGGTTCGGCTTCAATAATAAAATCAAAATATTAAATTTAGGCAAAAGTTATGGTGTTACTCGCCAATATTACCACCATTAACCCACAAATCTATTATCTCAGAATTTTTACACATAAAACCATATAAAACCGCCCTGGAAGTGTTTAGCAACAATGTTGCACAAGAATATGAACATGCCTTTTAAATATTTCTTTCATACTTTAAGGATGCTAGTAAATTTTTAGTATCCTTAATTTTAGTTAGCATACCTAGAAAAATGAAATTTTGGGTTTTAGTAGGGTTTTGCTTTGAGTCATCCAAAATTCTTAAAAAGAGTGCAGACAGACCGACAAACATCTCTCTAAAAGTAATTTGTTTAAGCTTCCCTACTATAGAGAAATGTATTTCCGCCGAAAACATTCGGAAATTGGTGATATTTCATACCTTTCTTATTGTATACGATGCGGTCAGTAAAAATGAATAAGTTAATTCAGAAAAATATCCCATTTACCGGAGAAACAAATTATCAGCTCAATTTGAATTTGAAAAATGACAAACTTTAAAAATGTATTTAAACTTTTTGAAATTTGTTAAATACGTGTCGCATTATCAAAAGTTGCTTATTTCAAATAAATCACGTCATATCGAAAGCAGGAAATTATCACAAATATGTTGCTGTTGAATGCTAAAAATGTGAAAATTGTAATATTATGTGTTTTTGCATTCTATATGAATTTATTATTCTATATTTATTGAATTTTTGGCATAAAACCTTCACAAAACATTTAACGTAAGTAAGTGACTTAAAATCGCTGGAGTAACGTCCAAATTCTTGCCAAAAATTGTGAAAAAAAGAGTTAGTGAATGCATTCTAGAGGTAGGATCCTAATGCTGTAATATTTAGTAGATAAACTCATAAATCTAAATGGTTAAGCGTAAGAAGATAACATATTAAATTCTTAATGTAAATTTATTTTTGTACCAAAATTTATAGTTCAGATATAAAAACAGGTGAATATTAAAGAACTTAATATTCCGGAAAAGCTATAAAATTTTATTCATGTGACAAAAGGACCGCAGTTTTAAAACCGAATCTAAAAAATATTTTAAAAGCTTTTTGATCTATCGGCGTAACTTTCGGAAAAATATTTGCTGGATTTGATAATTAAATTAAATATTCTGATTATATTGAGTGGATTACATTTTGAAAGAGCATAATAGACCTAACAAATGGCAATATATAGTTACTAATTAAAAATACTATTTTGAAATCTCTCAGCTCTCTCTAAAGTCATATTGTTTAATTATTATTAAATGTTAATATTAATTAATAATATTAAATTAACAATGATTTTATATTCTTTGACTTTATTAATTTCTTATTAAAAAATCTTTACTGCCTTTCAAGTTTAAATCATTTTAAAGTGCTCTTATAATTTTTTATTTTTCTAAAACAATATTTTAAAATATGTAAAACAAAAATAATGAATTTTTCCATATCAATATAAAAGGAAAAGTTAGCTAACAACAATATTATTTTTTTTGTTAACTTTATTCTGTTAAAAGTTAAAAAGTATAATTTTTTTTAAGGATAATTTAACAGGAAAGAAAAACAAAATCAAAACATGGATCAATAACCATTAAATTTATAACAATTTCTCGATTTGTTGAATATATATTTCTCGATATAAACATAAATCATAATTATATAAGTATATGAGAAGAACAGGGAATATAGCTATCTAAATCAAACAATTTATGATTCTGTAGTATATAAGTTATGAGGGTCGCATTAATGGACAAATAAAGGAATCAATTTAATTTGAAGAATGTGTTATTTATGATTGACGGTTACGTTTAAGTAACATGATTTAGTTATAATTAAGAATTATGCACTTTTAATGTTTTGTACAGAACTTCTTATGTGAGTACTGCAACCAGACTATATTTTACTTTCCGGCACATAAAATTACTTAATTTCAAATAAATTAAACCCATATGGTTTTAAAAATAACATTATCAAATCATTCATCAGTCATTTTTGGGTATAGGATAAATAAATGTTATAATTTAATGTTATAATTATTGAACTTTCAGGAAGCGAGTGGATTTTTCTGGAAAATACCGAGAATGTCGTATGAATCTAGTATAAAAAACTGTTCAAGAGTGAATAAATTTTAAAATTTCGCAATTTTAAATAATTTAAATTTAAATTGACCTATAAATTAATTTTATTTTCGCTACTACATTTTATTACATTTTCCCTTTATTGCAGAAATGAACAGTCACGCCCCAATGACCAATATCTTTGACTAAAACCCGAAAATACTTACAATTTTTTTTAATAAATATTTTATTGAAGGTCTTCCAATTAAGCATAAAGTATTGAAATTTATTTGTCAATTAACTTTGTATGTATGCATCTATTATGTCCAAATTTATACAAGTTGATTTTGAAAGGTATTCAACAACATATTCTATTGGTTACAGGTTCGAAAATGGGTAAAACATTTGTTCTGGACTGGGTGCCAAATCTCGAGGTTTTCCGAGTTTCAGGAATTTTAACGAATTTTCAAGAAATTTTTACTTATCTAAAGTTTTTTTTGATTATAACTTTCGTTCTTAATAAGATGGGGACTTCAAATAAAGAGTTTCTGAAAGGAATAGTAAAGGGCTTAAAACAAACATGCTGGTTGGTTTCTGTATTTTATGTACCTTCGGAATACCAAGCTTTCAAACTTTAGGGAAAATCAAATTTTTCCATTGTTTTAGTTTTTTTGTTTTTTTTCTAACTAGATAATTTCGCAAGGAAATTTTTTAAAACCTTGAAAACCTTTTTATAGAATTTTGCCCAGCCGCTTAGGCTTTAAAAAAACTTAACAAGTAGTAACAAAATTTAAACGAAATTTTATACAAACTTTTAATTTGAAAAGCAAAAATTGATTTTGAAAAATTTGAAATTTTTGAAAAGAAAAACTAGAATTTTGTATTAGGAAAAACAAAAAAAAAAATCTAGTAATCAAAATTTTTTTTCGAAACTTTTCTTGGTAAGGAAAATTGATAGTTTTTAATTTTTGCCAATTTTTATAAGAAATGGTACCTATATGGTTTGAAATTTTTAAATGCATTTTTCTCACGGTGGGAGCAATTTAAAAATTTGAAAAAAATATTTTCGAATTCTAGCCACCATTTGGCATCTAAAGTTATTAAAATTATCCAGTTGGAGCGAATTTTTAAACTCATGCCATACAAATGTTGACATTTATTTTAATAGAATTTTTTTTTAATAGGAAAATTTAATTTTTTTATACAAAATGGAGTTTGTAAATTATGTGGTATTAACATTATGAAGCTAATAAATAATTAAAAAATAATTTAATGGGATTAGCAAACTTTAACCCTATTTCTACAAAAACTAAAATTGGTGTATGGTTGACACAACTAAAGAGGAGTTCCAGTAAAGTAATTAATTTAAAACATGCCCTTTGCCGATTTAGGTGAATTTCATAGAAGAATTTAGTGTTTGTTTTGAGAAATTTGTAAAATTTTTGAATAAAAGAATATTAAATTGAATTTAATTTTAGTTTAATCAACATCTGGTTTGATTTTAATTGAATTTGTTGCCCATAATATTTGTGGTTTTTGTACTATATCTTCGGTACCATAAAAACTTTTTTAATATTTGAGGGCTTAAATTAAAGTTTGAGCAGCTGAGAAAAATTCTTTAAAAAAAATTCCTAGAATTTAAAAAATTTTTTTATGCACTTAGAAAAAACTGAAAAAATAAAACAAAGGAAAAATTTGATTTTCCGAAAAGTTCGAATGCTTGGTATTCCGAAGGTACATAAAATAAGAACTAATCAGCATGTTTATTTAAAGCCATTTACTAGGCGTTTCTGGAAGTAGTTTGTTTGAAGTTCCTGCCTTTTTCAGAATGAAAATTATAATAAAAAAATCTTGGATAAGTAAAAGTCCCTGGAAATCGGGAACCCTATTGATTTGGCACCCAGTCCGGAAAAAATGTTTTACCCCTGTTCGATCCTCTATCCAGAGGTAATGTTGTTGTATATCTTTCAGAATCACCTGTATACTGCTGGATTTATGGTACAAAACTTTAACGAGGATTATTTTATATTAAACCAAGGTAAATAATTTACAAGGCAATATTATTAACTACATAATTAAGTTAATAATGTTACAATTAATAGATAAATGCTTTTGTCTAAAAACAAGTAATTTTATAATGGTGATTAGCCGTAATTTGACTAAAATGCGCCCTTAAAAGAATTTTCATATATTTTCTTATTATGACATTATTTACTAGAAATTCTAATACTTAAAACAACTACATTATATACAAATAGTTTGTATGATTAACTCTTCATCTATTATAAGAGTTTCTCTTAAAACTGTTTCTTGCAAAAAAGTTTTATTTCTCTTATACTATTCTACTTGGTGTTCACAATTTAGAATTCCTAAATCTCATATAAACATTTTACCTCTCGGCTCTCACTTTAAATTTATAAGAAAGAAAATGCATAAAATGAAGAGTAAAACCTACATAGAGAAAAAATATTTTAATTAATAAACACTCAATAAACTTCATTATTTTACTTTTATTAAAAATCAGCTTATTAGAGTGGTAAAAAACTAAGATAAAATCAGTTTGTTTTTCCAAGTTCGCTTTTAATTTTAAAATTTTCGAAATAATAAGAAAAAAAAATTTAAATTTTATCAAATGAAGAGCTCATATTAAATACATTAATTTAAATTTAAATATCTTTTATATAGACTGATAGCTATTATATTTAATTTGCGTATCCTAGGACTCGATAAACAAAAAAACAAAAGTTGACGGGAGATTTTTTTAAGCAATAATTTCAAAAAAAAAAAAAAAGGAAGAACTCAGAATAAGATTTTTTATTTTTTACTTTTTTTTTTTTATAAAAATTGAGTAGAAAAATTAAATTTTTTCTCATCTCTTTCTATGCACGATCAAACATTCCTATAAAAATAACAATTCAGAAGAAGAAGAAGAAGGAAGTAAAATTTTGCAAAAAAAAAAAAAAATAAGGATTCAAAGAAAAGAGGAAAAGAATTTCCAACTTTGAGAGAGAAAAGCTTTTTAGGAAATTAATTATATTATAAAAGAGTTTATTAAATTTATTTTTACTTTTATTTTTTTATTTTTTTTAATTTTGTTTTTATCATTTTAAATTTCTCTTGCATTTTTTCTTTTTTATTATTTAAAGTTAGTGAGCATTTTCCTATTATCCTTTTATATTTCTGTATAATACTCGTATAGTGATTCTCTTTCCTTGGTAATAGCAGATATCTATTTTTCAACGACATATTCACTCAATTCATTGAATTTCGAACAGATTTCGCATCTCCATCGTCCATTTCATCATCGATTGTGTTGTTTTTAACAGGAGATGTACTGTTTTAATAATGAATTTTATTACAATAACAATTTTATTCTGTTAACTTAAAGTGAGAATCAAAGATATTAAGCAGAATGGTTCAAGGTTTTTATGAGAAATAAAAATATTAATTTAAAATAGTATAAGCACCCAGAAATAATTTAAGAAAAATTAGAGAATGTCGTTAATTAAGAATACATCGAGTAAGTTTGCTAAAAAAAGCCACCTTGAATTTGAACGAGAAATCGACAATTTCATTCACTTGATCTCTTTATGTCTTTTATTATGTCTCAAACTTTGTAAATTAATTACCTCAATTTGTTCATTATTTCTTTGTTTATTTGGTAAAATTATTAGAAGTCATTAACAGACATCAATAATTAACATTTCCTATAAATTTCACACATGTGCGGGAAAGGTAAAAATTTGTCGACAAGATAACTGAAAAGAAGAGGACAAGGCAATAATTGAAGTTGATTGTGGAAAATATCTTAAATAGTATTAGAATTTATGGTTTTAAATAAAAGTTCCTGAAATGTTTACTCTTATGAAAATTATTTGCAGTTTTTCCATTAATAAGATGAATAGTTACGCAGCTAGAATTCTAGAACGAATTGAATTTTTTATAAACTAATTTTCTTTTGAATATTTTCGGAATTTCTTATGATCATATCCTTGCTTCAATTTCACAAAATAAAGTCAAAGAATAATCTATTTACACATCCAGAAGACGAAGGAAAACCTGTGCCAGGAATTCAACTAATACTTCTAATTACGACTTTTATAATGAAGCTGATCTAACCAGCTGCATATCTCTTATTCATACTAGATACTAGAACTTCATTCATTAGTCAAATTAGAAAGCACTGAGATTTAGTCGATTATATTGCGTTCATATCAAAAGTGTTTCTTTTGTCTTATTAAAAATTAAAAAACAAAAACGAACAAGGATAATTGTTTTTCCATTTAAATTTGCTCTATTTCAAAATATAGTCCTTTTTTTTGCGTGAATTTTTTTTATTTTCTTTTCAAAATTTTCAAAAAATAAAAAAAAAACTGAATTCTTAAAACAAAAGGTTTAAAATACTTGGGAATCGGGAAAGACAAAATAAATATTTTGTTTCTTTTGTTTTCCTTTTCTTTTTTGTCTTATTAAGAATTCGGTAAAGTTTTCTAATTGCACATAAAATATTGCTGAGAAAAGAAAAGGGATGGTTTTAGATGCGGTAAAATGTTAAAAACAGAGAAATTTTTTTAATTTGATTACGAAACAAAACTTTCCACTTTTTGTTTTTTAGTTAGAAAATCAAATTAACAATTTGTAATTTAAAATTAAATTGATGTGTCTGAAAAGTTAAAGTTGCCATTTTTATTAACTGTTTAAACCTCAGATTTTAATCTTAAGCAATAATTAAAAGTCAAAAGAAAAATATTTTAAATATAAGTTAAAAATGCAAATGTTTTATAAGAAGAAAGCATAAAGAAAGAATTTGAATAGACCAAAAATGTAATCAAGAGTCTTATGTAAATATTTTAGGGAAAAATATGATTTTTGAAAAAAGTTGTTAACAGTAAAATCGTGTGTCTTTTGTAATGTAACGTTGTAACTAATGTTTTTAAAATAAGCCTTGAATTCTATAAAGTTGCAATTTGGGGCTTGAATCTTATTGAAGAATTTAATTTGAACTTATTATTTTAAAGAAAAAAAATTTTAATTTTGAAAAGAAGCGTTTACTTAATGCTCGAATTTAAGGGTTAATTGCGTAAAATTAGCCAAGAAAAAATAATTACATTTTTTAATGGCAAGGCCTTTACTGCTAGATTTCTGTATTTTTAGAAATTTGAAAAAGCTTGCAGTTTCGGAAATATTATAAGGTGTCAAACTGGTAACTGCATATACATTTCTAACAAAATAGCAAAAATTTTGGACTAGTTACTTTGCTTCTGAGCCCCTTATTTAATGATATTTTCATATTTTTCTGTTATTTAACACTTTTTATTTACTCCAATTCACTCTTAATTACATAAAACCTTTATAAGTACATATAACAGACAAGTAGTTCCGTAGTACGAATAGAATTCTAAAGTTTATATGGCCCTTTTCCACTCTTATGTAAGAAACTATTTAAAATCCATTAATGTGGCGTAAAGAAAAAATTCATTTAAATTACGTAAAAGAAAAAATCCGCGATTTAATTGTATAAAATGATGAAAAAAAAAATTAAAGTTGAGATAAATTCATAATGAAGATTAATTCATTTAGAAAATTAGAAATGAACACTTGAAATCACAATACAAAGTGCATATAATATACACTATATACCTACATTCCTACTTAAAATATACAAAATCACAATACCAGAACTTGATATTTATGTGTTTACGGGTGTGTGTGTTTAATTCACTTCCAATTATTTAAGCTTAATGTACAATTTAATTTAAATTCAAATTGATCTAACGCAATTTAATTTCTCTTTCTCCTTCTTTTCAATTTTCTATATGCTGATTCTCAGAAACTTAGCAAGGCTAAAATAGTCTGTTTATGGTTGGCCACATTTCTCTCTACTTTAACAGTAATTTTCATACTTATTATTGTTCTCTGTCCATTGTCCAACTATATACGATAATGAATATAATTTCGAAAGAGAAAGAGAGAAAAACTATATTAAATAAATAGAACATGAATTCAAAAAAAAAATAAGGAAAAAAAACATTTTCACAATTACAACTAATTTTTAAGTGGTGTATTTTCTATTCTTAACTTAATTTTTGCCTCATTATTGCTTTCTTTAAAATGGAAACTATTCAGAGTTTTTAGTTTTCAGTTTTTTTTCTCTTTCCTATTTATAATGTTGTTACCCTTTTTTAGAAATTTTTCTATTTTTCCATTTTTTCCTTCTCAATTCCTCTTAAAACTAATTTCATTTCCTATATATTTATATCCAAATGCAAAAAGTGTACAGTAAGGATATATAAGCAAAAAAATAAGAAAAAAAGAAGCATAAAAACGTGAAAATAATTTTTAAATTAATGTTGCAATTCTACATCTCTATATATACCTACACATTCTATAAAAAAAATATCCTTGAAAAATAAAATGAATATAAGCACATAGTATATACGTATGTACATACATGTGCACACTTTAATAAAGAGGTAAAGTAAAATGTGGAAAAATCCTGTGTAATCCTGTCACCAAATGCGTTCATGTAACAAAAGAATGAATTATTTTTCAATTCAATTTAAAATAGAAGGAAAATGCAGAAAAAAAAAAATATCATATAAATTTTTCATTTAGAGCATGAATGAGGGAAAGAGATGAAAATAGAATATAAAAAAATATTAAACGAGAAAAAAAATAGAGTTGACCTTGTCAACTCTGTGATACCCGTACGAATTTGTTATCGTATGTGCGAATAACTAATGTGCCATAACTAACTATGGGGCAGACTATGACTTTAAGTTGCCGTATTACCATATTAATTTATGCAAAATTTCAGTACTATGTGTTATTCAAAATACTGGTTGTGCCAAACTACTATTGATGTTGTATGGCAGCTACCAGAAAGAGCCAAGAAATTTTAGCGAATTTTATCAAGCACATCGGCCCTACTAATATATTCACTTGTGTGAAATCTCAATATCACAGCTTTTATAGTTTCTGAGATATAGCCAAATAACTTTTGAAGTTGTATGGCAGGTACCAGAAGGAGCCAAGTAATTTCAACACCTTTTATGAGACACATTGGTCCTACTAATATATTCGTTTGTGTGAAATTTCAATACCATAACTTTAATAGTTTCTGAAATATAGCCAAATAATTTTGCAAGTTGTATGGCAGGTACCAGAAGGAGCCAAGTAAATTCAACGACTTTTATGTGAGACATTGGCCCTACTAATATATTCGTTTGTGTGAAATTTCAATACCATAACTTTTATAGTTTCTGAGATATAGCCAAATAAATTTTGAAGTTGTATGGCAGCTACCCGAACCGGTACCCCGATCATGTCCAATTTAAATAGGGTTCTGGCACTTACTACAATAAATCATTTGTGAAAATTTGGTGAACTTAGCTCAATTAGTTTTTGAGTTATCGTTCGGACGGACGGACGGACGGACGGACGGACGGACGGACAGACAAAGCTAAATCAACTCAGAATTTGACGCTGATCAAAAACATACACTTGAGTCTATATCTAACACCGTTATTTCTTAGCGTTACAAACGGTAAGGCAAATTTAGTATACCCTTCGAACATACGTTCGTACGGGTATAAAAACAGAAGCAGCAGAGAAAATAATGGAAAATAGGAAAAATACGAAGAAAGTAAAAAAAAACAAGAGGCGAATTTCAACACGGAAAAGTTAATTTATATATGTGTGTGTGTTTGTTCTTTTTTAAATGTTAGAATTTTATAACATTATTATGTATGTAAGTATGTGTGCATATTTTTATATTTATACGTTATATAAAATAGAACCATTTCTCATAACATGGATGTTAAATTACATAACCGCACAATATCCTTAATTCCATCCTCTTAAATATTCAATATAACTACACATATATATATATATATAATATACTGTTAAAAAATTTTAAATTCACCTGAACAAAATTTTAAGAGCTATGGCGAGTACTTATTTTCCTAAAATTTCAATTCTTATACAGTTAAGCCTAGATATAATTACTTGATTTATAAACGTCACTTCTTTTATCTTGGCTTAATTGCAATAGAGGTTAAATTAAAAATATACATTTATTAATAGGATTGTCACAATAGAGAATTCATAAGGGAGCATGAAAATATTTTCTTTGTTATAAGCTATATCTTGTCAAGGTTCAACTGTATAGTATACTGTAAATTTAGCATTTACGAACAACAATAATATTTGGAAAAAATTTAGTTAAGTCTTTGTTGCAAAATGAGTCCAAAAATTCCATCCAATGCATAATATTATTTATGCTCTATGAGACCTTAAAGACCCAAAATTTTTTACAATTTTTTACAAATTGCGTTTTTAAAAAGTTTAAAGGAGATATCATAAATTTACACGCATATTAAAGCACTTACACATTTATCAAAATGCAAAGAAGTTACTTATAGCCAAAAACCATTATACTCCCTGTTTTTTCTATTATTTACAAACTCTGTCTTCTGTCAAATTCGAAAAGTTATGCTCAAATGTTCAATAAACAGTTAGGATTTTTGTTATTTAAGTATTTCTATTCTTATAAAATAGGCCAAATTTAATAATAAGAAACGAAATAGTTAAAGATTTTTTATTAAAATATCTACTCGGGTAAGAGCAAAATTTTCTTAAAAAAGAGGAAACACAGATCGCTTTGAAAACTTGTTTCATAGAATTTTACACGTGCTTGTGTGGTGAAAATAAATATAATTTTATTTTTAAATCAGCAACACTTTTAGAACATTATTATAGGGTAATTACTTATAAAGTTTCAAAAGAAAATCATTATTTTAATGAATTCATAACAACAATGTATAAAAAATACTATTAATCGGATGACACGATAAGACCACTTATGACATTTGTAAGAACTAGGTATACATTTTATAGTTTAAAACGTTTCTTTATATTTAGAGAAACGGAAATTCTAAAAATGAAGGTGAAAATAAAAAAGATAAAAAGAAAAATTGAAGATAAAATAAAAATTTCATGATTTGCGTCAGAAAAGGTCCTGCCATCTTATATCCTAGCATTTAAAGAAAAAGGATATAATAATTTCGCGATTTAACTTGATTCTTTTTTTTTTCTTTTCATAGCGTTTTTTTTCTAACACAAAAAAAAATTACAATTTTATTCATTCTAAACTTACTTACATAGCACTTCACTGAGTGAATATAATTAAATGATGACATGGAAATTTTTATTCGCAAAACAAAAAAAAAAATGTGAAAAAATTCTGTAGTTGTTACTTTTGTGCTTGTCTTTTTTTATTATTTTCATTTAAATGTGTCTTCGTTCCCTCCATATCTCCTCTTATTCTTTCTTTCTGTTAGTATCATTATATTTTATATGTATAGCATAATGCATTAGTACCACTATGTATATTTCATTTTTTAATTTTAAATGCAATACAAGTATACTTTATTTAGTTATTCAAGGAGATTAAGAATATATTTTATGAAAAGTAAAATAGAATGGATGTAATTTCTTAAAAAATATTCTAAATAAATTATTCATGTACTATATTACACGTCAGAGAGAACTTAATATAATTGTACTTGAAATGTTTTTGAACTTGACCAAATGTTATATAAAATGGTAATTTAAAAGCGTGACATAAAAGTTAATTGTTTTCAGATTCATAATAAATTTTTTAAGTCTACAAAAATGTATCAACATCAAAACTGTATATAAATAACTGCTATGGAAATGTACGAGTATTTAATTCAAAAATGAAAAGAATGGATTAAAAATAGTTTTTCATATTAATTGAAAAATATTTATGTGACTGGAAGTGGTTGAGTATTCACTCAAGTCTAATTGAATTAAATTTGTAGTGTACTCATAAAAACTTTTATAAAAATTAAATAATACAAGTTATTTTTATAAAAATTGTATATGAGAGGGAGTAAAATTAGATTTAACTATTTTTAGAAAGCCAATTTCAATAAAATTAACTTGTCTGAAATAAAATAGAAATAAATTTCGATAAAACTAATGGTTTGTAAAGTAGCACTTTTCCCTCAAAAATAAGTGAAAATGTTGCTTACTATCAATATTATTTAAATTATTTTCATTTATATACCAAAATTGTATTCACAATTTTTTGCATACTTTTAGGATTAACTAACAGAAAAATTGAAAAAAGCGTTAACATATTCGAATTCGGTAAAAGAAGCAAATTAAAATAATTATACTTTTTGATAGCATGAAGTTTTCTAAAATTCAAACTTTACAAATTTCGACAGGTGGCAGTTTTTGAGTTTATGGAGGTACAACAAAACTTTCTTCTATCGAAATAAATTATTAATTATTGATTTTTAAATGGTATGATTTCAGACTTCTAATATTTACTGTCTGGAAGAAAAACGATATAAAATATTTAGAACACTAGGCAATTCCGTGGAAGAAGAAGCATGTCGCTTCTTTTCTGCGTTTCCAGAATTTTGAAAAATGTTTGTGATTTTGATATAACCAATAGTCACAAAATGGTATTTTTGGTAGTTTAACGGCTGTAACTCTTAGTAGGAAGAAAATTGACAAAAATTTTGTGATACTCGTATACATGAAGGACGAACAAAGCGAAACTAATGAGAACTTTTTCTACTTTGTTTTCGGAGAATTACTAAAAACTAATTAATTTTAATTTTTAATATTCTGTTGTAAGAATAATTTTTTTAAGAAAATAGGTGGGTGAATATTAAAATATTTAATTATTCCATTTAAAGTTCAAGAAGTGTAAATTTTATTTTTGATTTAAAAATATTTGTAAACAGTAGTTCTGTAGTTTTATAGGTATTAATGCTGTAAAAATTATTAAAAAAGGATTTAATTTTAATGAAGACAAAATTAGAAATATCCATGATAATTGGGGGATTGAAAGTAAAGTGATTCAATTAGATTTTTGATGGACGCAGTAAATAGAAGTTGTAAATTGGGCGTATCCAAAAATTTTTTTACGCTTGAAAAAGTTTATTTATTATTAGTAACATTAACATTATTTCCTTTATATTGCTCAAGAGTATAATTAAGGCTCTTGAGACTTTTCATATCTTAAATTGTAAATAATTTAAAATTAAAATTTAATAAATGCTAAATAGTTTATTAAACATTGGACAATATCGTGATGGCTACAAATTATGTCAAACATACTGTTCCTTGTGAATTTAAAGAATTCATGGAAATATCTTCACATACTTATTATTAAAGAATAACACTGTCTTTAATAACAATATCATAAAATCATCAAAGTCAATAGGAAATTAAGTCTTACTCATGCTTTCTTTTACTAAATCGCAATAAATCTTTCCTTATTCTCAGGTTTACTCTGAATTTTAACAGTAATTTTACAACATTATATTATGATATAGGTACCTACGGAAAAATAATTAAAATTTTCTACAGAAATTCCAAATTTAAAAAAAAAAATAAAACTAATCAAAAAAAAAAACATTTTTTTAAGAAAAAAAGTTTTCACTCACTTTTGAAAGAAATGTAAGGATATGGGTTTGGATAATAAATAATAAAAATTCGTATAAGAAGTTGTTGTTATGGTATGTTGGTACTCGTATACTTTTAGCTTCATTCATATATGTAAACTTTTTCTAATATCGAAGCATGAAATTAATTTTATGCATTGTTTTACATTCAGGTAAAAATAACAAAGGCAAAGTCAAATAGAAAACACCTTTTTAAAGAAAATATCAACAAAAATGAAGAAAACAAGAAACAAGAAAAATAAAAAAAAAATTAAAAAATAAATAAATAAAACACAAAACCAATTTTCCTTCATAACTTTTCTTATCGAATCCACCTTTAAACTTTTTCTGAATTTGCAATAAGGGAAAAAATAAAACAAGAAAAAGGCAAAACAAAAATAAAAATTGGAACAATAAAAAGCCACTGTATTTTGGCCGCGGTATAACCTTTTTAAATTTTTTTTTTTTTTTGTGCCAATACTCTTCTGAAATTTCTTTATGTACGCCCTTTTTCATTTCGATTTTTTGGATTAATGAAAAAAAAAAAAGACTTTTTCAAAAAGGGTTTTAATATTTTTTTTTGGTTCTTTTTTCTTTCTCATTTTACTTTTTGTTTCCATTTTGTTATTTGGTGTGGGTTTACGCTACTAAAAACAAAAAGAAAAAAAAAACAGGAGAACTTTTTAAACTTTTTCGACTCAAAAAACAGCAAAAACAAAGAAAAAATATTTTCATGTTTTACACAAGATTTTAATAAAAACACGTTATTACGCCAGGGAAAAATGAAAAAAAAACTTTTCGCTCTAAAGGAACAAAAAGCAAAAGAAAAAAAAGAGGAGAAAAACAAAAACAACACAAAACATAAATAAAAACCTCATAAAACATTTTGCGGTTAAGAAAAAGAAAATGTAAAGGCAAAAAAAAAAAAGTTAAATATTTGGTGAAAAGCCGCACCATAAGATGAAAAGCGAAACACAAAAATGTTGGAAAATAAGTGTTTTTTTTTTCTTCTATTCTTTTGTTTTTTCTTTTCATGTTAATATTTTCTAACGTAAATGAAAATGTCAAAAAAGAACAAACAAAAATAAAATCACGCAAAAAATAACAAGGAAAAAAAAGAGATTGTACAATTGATGATGATTTCTGAGAGAATTTCACACTTGTTTTCAATTTATACCAAGAAAATATGGTGAAATCCATGGGAATTGCTACTAAAACTTCTTTTTGAAAACGTTTCTGTTCAACTGCTATAAATAAGTTTAACCGTGATTCCAATAATCTTATTTTTTGTGCGGAAATTGCAATGCTCTTCTGTTAAGAGGAGTACGATCTAATATAAATAAATAAAAATCTAATTTTGGCATAAATTATTCAATAATCTAATAAAAAATTTTCTCCAGTTATAACAAAATATAAAAAATTCCTTGTCAAAAAATTCTCTTTAATTAATGAAGGGAATAGTAAATATGCATTTATAATCATTAGTACGAATTTAACTATGATCAGTAACAATTTCACTATATAGATTCATGAATAAATTCATTTATTATTGCTAACTATAAGTTGAAATCGTAACTCAAAAATTTATTACCAAATCATAAGTTATCTCTTTTCACCAGAAGAAAATTTGCAGAACGGAAATTTATTGGAAAATTTTAAATATTGTATAGAGAGAAATAGAGAATATTGTATAGAGAGAAATTCTCTTTCGATGGGATTCCACCTTGCCGTGGTGAAGGAGCTTAAGTAGGGTCAATGATCTTGAGAGCGATGTCGGCGGGTACTACAATTCTGTGGTATCTGGAAGGTGCAACCATGCCGATAAGGTCGAAAGTGAGACCAGAAAAACCAAGAGAATCTCACGGGCTTGAAGTAACGGCGCAAGCCAATCTTCAGCAAGTCCCACGGGCATGAAGTAACAGCGTAAGCTAATCTTCAACAAGTCCCACCCCCCCCCCCCCCCCCCCAATCCAATGGTGTTATACGACCCGTGCCTAGTGGACTAGTTGGTAGCCGGGGGGTATACTGGCTACCGCGAACGGAGTCTCTCTGATACCGGGTCGCCTCAGAGAGTAACGATGACCTTATCCTGGTAAGTCGGCTCTGGCAGGATGGACTGTTTTTCCGGACACACTCGTGGGATCAAAATGGAAGATTCGACTAAAAAAATTTTAAAAAAACAAGAGCCAATTGGCACCTCGTCAGAAGACGAGATACTAGCTTCCAGTCAGGAAGCAGGTGTATCGATTGGTGGTGATGAAACCAGTAAGGTAGCAAAACCACCAAAACAATCTACACAAAAAGCTAAAGGAACCAGCCATAGTTCCAAAAGCAGAAAATCAAAAGGACCCGCCTTCGTACTCAAGAAGAGATATTCGAAGGCCATCTTCATTTTAGGCAAGATTGCCCAAAATGAAGCAGAAGGTAAAACTTCTGAAAAAGACGCGGAGGACAAAGTCAAATACCAGAAGGTAATTGACGAGTACAATGCGTATAAGAGCACGAAGCCTCAGGAGACCACAAAAAGAGTAAGGTCTCAAGACGAAGAAAGAAATGCTCAAGAGAGCAAAAGGTCGAAGGTCGTCAAGCCAGGGACAACCAGACCTTCAACATCAAGTGGTAATCATGCACAGGGGAGAACAATGAGCGAGGTGGTCCGTGATCATCTCCAGTTTGGGGTGGTGGACAGAAAGTCTACCAACCTGAAGTTGTCCTCCGAATTATGGTGCAAGGTCGAAGCAAAATTATCGGAGATGGTAGTTGAACATCTCCTAACGACCGATGGCAACGAAGTCCTGAGCTTCGATTCATCTGAGGTAGTCAGGGGCTACAGGGTGATCAAATGCGAGGACCGGCTTTCCGGGGATTTTCTTAGTTCGTGTGTTGCTAAGATTAGCGATACATGGGATGGGTCCAAGATTGAGCTCATCCCAGCTAAGGAAATTCCTACGAGACCCCGGGCTCGTATTTGGATCCCTAAGATGAATATTGCGGGGGACAAGTTGCTAAAGGTCCTAAAGATTGCCAATCCTGAGGTGCCGATGGATGATTGGCAAATTATCAAGAAGGAGGAACCTCAGAAAAACAGTGAGTCCTTCCTACTTCTCATTAATGAGGAGAGTCTACAGCCGTTGGACAGGAGGGACAACAGACTGCGGTTTGGCATACGGCATGCCAAGCTCAAAATATTTCGAAATGCGGACCCAGAAGGGGACGCCATAGAAGAAGCGAGCCAGCTCCTTGAACAGATGGAGGTGGCTGATAAGAGCAAGAGCGATGAGGGTAATCCAGGTTAATCTCAAGCATTCGAGATTAGCCTCGGATAACCTATTGATCTTCCTAGAAGAGGAAGACATCGACATCGCTCTAATTCAGGAGCCTTGGGTGAACGGTAACAGGATAAAGGGACTGGGCACCCAGAAATACAACCTATTCTACAGGATTGTAGATCCAGCTGAAGGTAAGATCAGAACTTGTGTCTTAACTAAAAAACATATAAAAGCCTTTCTTTGCTCTAATTTCAGTACCGCAGACATGACGGTGGTGAGGATTGAAGGAAACGGCGGGAACCTATTAATGAGCTCAGTCTACATGGCTCATGATAGGCCTGCTCCACCTCCGGAAGTTCAAAACCTAGCAGAGGTTGGCGCAGCCGAAGGAGCAAGTCTGCTTATGGGTTGCGACGCCAATGCCAGACATACCCTCTGGGGCAGCACAGAGATCAACGAACGAGGTGAGTCTTTATTTAATTTTGTCTTAGATAGTAATCTAGAGATAGCAAATAGAGGCAACACCCCTACCTTCACTTTTCCTAGCACAGACAGGTTTGCTGGCTGGGAAGATGTGATAGATATAACACTCAAAACTAACAACTGTATAATCGAGGACTGGAGGGTATCTAGCAAAAGGTCGTATTCTGACCATGCCTGGATAGTCTTCACGGTGGGATTCGAAGTTGGGAATCCCAAACCTTTTAGGAACCCTAAAAGAACAGATTGGGTTAAATTCAGAGCCATCGTGCGGGCCAAGCTCATGGTCATGCCCGATATTAACAACTATATTAAGGAAGTCGAAGAACTTGATGCGCAAATCAGTAGATTTGAGAAAGTCATGGGCGTGGCTTTCAGAGCATCCTGTCCTTTGAAATACTCAAAAAAAAAGTATCCCCTGTGGTGGAACGAAGATTTGAGTAATCTCCGGAAGATTACCAGGGATGTCTTCAATATCTGCTACAAGAATGGGTTCTGGCAACCTTATAAGGAGTGCCTGAGAGAGTATAAAAGGGCTATCCGTTCCGCAAAAAGCCAGGGTTGGAGGGATTTTTGCGGAACTGTAGAATGTACCAGAGATTCTGCCAGATTGGGCAGAGTGCTTTCCAAGGACCATACCGGTCCTTCTTTTCTGAAGGATGAGGGTGGGACATGGACAAAAACATCTATGGAAACTCTCAATTTACTAGTGGACACGCATTTCCCGGGTAATACCGGGTCGGCTCGGGAGGCTATCCAGTTGGATTCCCTTCCGGGGCAGCCTGTGTCGAGTGAAATGGTTGAAGCTATTATAACGGTGGAGAAGGTTAGCTGGGCGATAGACAACTTCTCTCCATACAAAACGGCGGGGATAGATGAGATATTTCCAGCTATGTTACAGAAGACGAAGGAACTAATAGTTCCGTGGCTTCTAAAAGTTTTTAGAAGTTGTCTTATCCTTGGATACGTGCCCAAGTCGTGGAGACGTGTAAAAGTTGTTTTCATTCCCAAACCGGGAAGAAGGGGCCATGAGGGCGCCAAAGATTTTCGACCAATTAGTTTGACTTCCTTCGTTCTAAAAGCGCTGGAGCGCGTTCTGGAGCTAGGGCTCAGGAACAGAATGAAGGAAGTTCGACTTTCGCCTTCCCAGCATGCATATTGCGGGGGAAGGTCCACAGACACCGCACTACACGAGGTAGTGAGGACTATCGAACAATCTATCCATTATAAGCAATACACGTTGGCGGCCTTTCTAGACGTGGAAGGGGCTTTCAACAATATTAGTTCGTGGGCCATAGAAAATTCTCTGACTCAGTTGGGGTTGGAAGATGCTTTGGTACGCTGGATATTATCCATGCTGCGGACCAGGATCCTGTATTCGGATCTTGGTGATAGTAGTGTCGCAAGGTACATTAGTAGGGGAACGCCCCAAGGTGGGGTGATTTCGCCACTTTTGTGGCTTGTTGTTATGAACGAGGTTCTACTGCAACTTGAAGAAAGGCGAGTGAAGGCAGTGGCATACGCTGACGACCTAGTAATCCTGGTTTCCGGCTTTGACCTTCCAACAATCAGTGGGGTTTTGGAAGGATCTCTAAATGTGGTGAGCTCTTGGGCTAAAAGATGTGGCCTTGGAGTGAACCCAGCCAAGACGGAACTTGTACTTTTTACGACTAAGACAAAAATCCCGAGCTTTGGACTGCCCCGATTGGGTGGTTTGCGGCTCAGTTTGAGTCCGGCAGTTAAGTATTTGGGAGTCATACTCGACTCTAAACTTAACTGGAAGCTTAACGTGCAAGAGAGGGTGAACAGGGCCTGTACGGCACTTTACACCTGCAAAAAGATGGTCGGCAGGAGGTGGGGGCTGAAACCTAGAATGGTTTTATGGTTATACACGGCCATTGTACGACCTATATTAACTTACGGTTCACTCGTGTGGTGGCCGGCGTTGGGGAAAGCTTACAACTGTACCAAGATCGGTAGGGTACAGAGGGCTGCATGCATAAGCATTACGGGGGCATTGAGATCGACGCCCACGGACGCTATGGATGTACTCCTCCATTTGCTTCCACCAGACATCCATATTAAGAATCTGGCCGCGGCAAGCGCCGTTAGACTCAGAGAAGCTGAGTGCTGGCACGAAAGGCCGTATGGCCACGGCAATGTCCTTCAGTCACTACCGGACGGAGTGGTTGCGGATGCTACAGACTATTGCATCCCTAGACTTGAGCTTGACAAGAAGTTTCGGGTTGAGCTTCCGTCTCGCGGGCAGTGGAAAAGAAATCTTCCACTGCAAGGCTTTGATGTTGCTCTCTTCACTGACGGTTCCAAGGATGGGAATGGGGTCGGTGCTGGAGTATTTTCGGAGACTCAGAACATATCGGAGTCATATCGCCTTCCCAGCGGATCGAGCGTGTTCCAGGCGGAAGTATTCGCCATATGGAAGGCATGCGAAATCCTGGGAAGGGATTTGGTTGTGGCCCGGGAGGTCGCAATTGTGACGGATAGTCAGGCTGCGATTCTGGCTCTAAATTCGCCAAAGATATTCTCAAAGTTGGTAGGGCTTTGCTACGATGAGCTGACGAGATTGTGCAGTCATCATAGTATCACCTTACTCTGGGTTCCGGGACATAGGAACATACCAGGAAACGAGCGGGCTGACGAGCTGGCCAGATGTGGGTCGGCATTGGACGGCTCCAGGGCCGAGCGAGTTCTTGTCCCTATAAACACCATCAAAACTGATATATACCGCTTCCAAGTGGCATGTGCGGACCGCAGGTGGAGGGGCCTGAGCACATGTGCAACGGCTAGGAAGACGTGGCCGAAATACGACCATAAGAAATCAATGAGCCTCCTGGCGATGCCTCGACCGGACATAGCTAAGTTAGTGGCTGTGTACACGGGGCATTGGCCTGTGGGGGATCATGCAGCTAGGCTGGGAATTCCCTTTAATACGTCATGCCGCAGTTGTCGGGAGATAGACAAAAAAGAGACGCTTTTTCACTATCTCTGCGAGTGTCCGGCTCTTCAAAGGGCCAGGTTGTTGTCATTTGGGGAAACGGACATAATGGAACTGGGGAACATTTCTAATAAAAGTATCGGGGACGTAAATAGGTTCCTTAAAAGAACGGGGTGGCTCTGATCGCTGGCCCTGGACCAACGTACTTTGACAACCGGGTTTCACGAGGCGGTGGTAGCAAAACGGCACGTCGGTGCTAATTGGGGTGTTGGCCAGTCGGGTCGCACCGGCCACTCTAACCAACCAACCAACCAACCATAGAGAGAAATTACTCTGTTAAATTTGTGCTCTTAAAATTGATTTATGTTATTATTTAGACAGTTAAAATAGATTGAGTGGAAGGTCCGAGGTGCCTTAAAATATTTAATATTAGTCAATAACATTATGTATTGTCAACTACTCTCAGAATATCGTGGTGATTGAGTATAATAATATCGTTAAATTACAAAAACAAAATTTAGATTTTAAATATAGAAATATTATTCATATAACTTAAAAAAGGGTATTGTGTAAATATTTCAGCGAATTTAATAATGCTCTTTTATACCAACTTTTCATATACGACTCAAAAATTAATGAATTAATAATTTTCTAAAATCTCAACTTTTACTATAAAAATTTTTCTTTTCTTCACAGAAATTCTATAACCAAGACTCAAGTGAAGAGAAAGTGAGTAACTATCATATACTTGTATAATGTAATTTTCGAGTGAGAAGAATTATTTTGATTGCTTATTTGGTTTTTTTTTTTAAAGTGTATATAACAGTTTTTCACTTTGTTTTTGAAAGTGAAACATTCAGTCGACAATTTTGAGTAAATATGCAAAAATCCAATTAAAAAAATGAGTAATCTTATTGGAAAAGTGAAATATCCATTAGAAAATACTCATAATTCTAATTTGAAAGTGAACAATAAGTGAGATACGCGATCAGACTGTAAGTGTAAATAATTTATTGTAAGAGAAATTCACAAAAATTCACGTACTTTATAAATATGTATAACAACGATTTCTTTTCTCTCTTAAAAATGATTAATTATTTTACTCATGTTATCATGTCTTCTAATTTTTAAAGCATCTTTAAAATTAGGAATTTCTTAAAACTCTTAAATTTTTTTTTAAAACAAAAGAGAAAATCATGTGATATAGTTTTGATGAGTGAAATACATGAAGTTATTTCAATATTTGAATTACGTAAAATCGATCTACATCAAACTGCACTGAGTAAATAAAAGTTTTACAAAGTGTATGTAATATTTTGTTAAATTTTACAATTGCATTACAGGCCATTACGAGTGTATGAGTAAAGTAGATAAAGTAGATGTGTAAAGTAGATGTGTAAAGTATAATATAATTGCTAGAGAATTAAATATTATATTGTTTAACAAAGTAGCCCTTACAAATATACCGTAAGGACACAAGCAGAAAACATATTATTCTCTTGTAATTTTTAAAAACAATAAAACTCTTATGAATTTAATTTTTATATAATTTTTAATACAATAGCAAATTGTATTAAAATTCTTTTTTTTGTTAAATACATAATATTATTATGTTGAAATTGGATTGGATTTCATATTTATGTATAAATTGTATTCCCTATATACATTGCATAAATTATCATATTATATTAAAATTAATAAAATGGGGGGGTTTCAATTGCACTTTTCTTAGTTAATAAGATTAATAAAATTGTCATAATATTTGTATACAAATTATTATTATAAAAAAAAAATGCACATATTATTTTCAATAAAAATTGAATTAATTTTTAAATAATTTTTGTTTTTTTTCTTTTATTTAATAAAAAATAAACAAATGAATATAAAAAATCACATTAAATATGATTAATTACACTTGATGTGTTCACATCAATAATTCAATAAGTTTTGTATGTTAAAAAAACAAAAATTGGAAAATATCACGGGTTTTTGTTTTTTTTTGTTATATAAAAAATGTAACAAGAAAGAAAACTATTAAAAATTTTATATATTTTTTTTGTATGTATACCTGTGGGAATATAATAAATTTATTTTATATTTTAAAAAATTTACTTCAAATTTACAATATGTTAAAAAATGTATTATTATTTTAATAATTTTTAATAAAAAATATTGTTATTTTGTTGTTGTTTTATGAATATTATATTTGCATATATAAAAATATAATAATAATATATAATATGTAGTTATATAATATGTAATTAAATATTATATATATAAAATGTATATATATACATTTATAATAATTAAAAGAAATGTAATGTAATTAAACAACAAATTTTTAAAATAAAAATCAAAATATAAAAAAAAAATTTTTTTTTTTTTATTTTTAATTTCTATTTGTTTTTTTTTTTTTAATTGAAAGCTCAGTTTTTGTTATTTTATTTTAAATGACGATAATTGTTTCTTTTTTTTTCTTTTTTTAATAATAAATATTTAATTAAATTTCAAAAGAAATTGTATAAATAAAATAATTAATAAAATTATAAATATTATGCATAATAAACACATTTTTTTTCTGTTCTTCTGTACAAAAAAAAAAAAAAAACAATATTATATTTTTTTATATTTTATTAAAAAATTAATAAATTTCATAGAAAATTTAAAATTAAAATGAATAAAATAAATTTATGTATGATTTTAAATATTATGAAAAATATGAGAGAGCAAAATAATGTAGGCCAAAAAATGTCGTCCTTGAGTATAACTCCTAAAGTATTATATTTTTTTTGGTGTTTCTGTAATTTGAATAATGTAAAAACAAGCAGTAATTAAGTTTTAGGATATTGAGAATGCTGCAATTAGGCTAAATACTCTAAAGATATATCCTAATATGTATTGTTAATTTTTAATTTTTTTATTGTTTTTCATTTCATGGGATTATTAAAATTTTTTGTTATACAAAATACCTAATAATTTTAAATTCGATTTCTTCTATAATACTTCTGAGATATTCCAATGCTGTACAATATACCGTTTCGCATAAGATAAAATAATTTCGGGAATGACTGTTTGCTCAATTTCCAGAAAAAAAAATTGTACGAAATGAATTGTAAGAAGAATTGTAAAAAAATAGATACCAAATTTTTTCTAAATACTTATAGAAAAAAATGCTTGTCGGGGAGCTTATTTTACAGATGAATTATTGCTCCTTATTTTTTTTTAGTCTTACAATCATGTAGATTTGAGCTATAGTTTTCGTAAATTCATCATTTAATTAATTGCTATATGAAGTTTTCAAAACAAAAATGGAATATTTTTAATATTATTTGGGAAGAAAATTTTTATATATTTTTTACAATTTTAATATCAATTGTTAACTGACACAAAAACATAAGCAAACATACATTGAAGAACAGTTGTGCGGCTTTAGAAATTTTTCTATAAATAACTTAAAAAACTATAAATAACTTAGCATTCACTTTTAAATTAAAAAATAACTGATGTAATAATAGTTTAAATTTATTGTTATTCACATTAAAAAGTTAATAATATACATAATATTATTAATTAAATGTAAACTGTTTTTCACTACTTTGTTCAAATCAAAATTGATCTTTCTTAATTGAAATGATCGAAAAATATCTCTAAAAATGAATTTAATTAGTTAGCACTCGTCTCTTAATCAGATAGCACTCTTCCAATATTATTAAAATCATGGCGCATGCTTAAAACCGAAACAGTTAATTAGTCTGATCTTGCAATTAAAAAATAGTTAGGATTTATAGAAAATAATAGACATTTAAAAAATTTGCAATATGAAAATTTAGGACGCAATAGAAATTTTTGAAAATATGCCTACCCTTTTTACTCTCTCCTCATTTTTTTTTAATTCAATAAAAATATATTAATTATTATAATAGAAATTAAAAAATATATAAAGTCACTTTACAAAGTTTATTAAAATAATAATGAAAAAGTGATAATGAGATGATAAAGATAAATTTAAATGGTATGCATTAAAAAATTTAAAGATGATTAATATAATTATTATTATGAAAGAAGATGTTTTATAAGAAATATAATAAGAAAAAATTTCAAACAAAAAAAAATTTATTTCAACTATTTTAAATATATTAAATATAATAAACATGACTTCTAAAGTTACAAATAAAAAACAAATTAAATAATAAGAAATATATTTTTTATTTATAAAAAAAAAAAAAACAATTTTTTTTTTAATTAAAAAATTGATTTTTTTTTTTTATCTAAAGGAAAAACATAGAATTTTTTTTTTTTTTTGAACAAATGATTAAGACGCAGACAAACATGGGATATGGAATTTTGTATGTATTTTTTTTTTTTTTTTTTTTGGGTAAGGGTTATAAACATATAAGGAAAATTATTTTTTATGTATATATATATAAATATATATTTTAATTTTATATATATATATATATATATATATGAATTTGTTATATATTTGTACAAAACAAAATTATTTTTTTTTTTTTTTTGATGTTTTTTATTATTTTATCATTTAAAGTTTTATGAAAATATTAAAAAAATTTGTTGTTTTCTGTTTTCTATATTTATAATAATAATAAATACGAAGAGTGTTTTAGTATATATATATAAATATATATTTGATTTGAATATTTTTAAAATTAGAAAAATTAAAAAAAAAAATAAAATTTAAATAAGAATATTTCAAAAAAAAAAAAAATTAAAATCAATAATTTTTATTTTATATATTTTTATTATGTATACTATATGAGAAATTATATTAAACGATTTCATGAATATTTCATAAAAGTAAAAAAAAAAAATAAAATGACAATTAATTTTTTAATTAAAAAGAAAAATTTATATAAAAAAAATAAAAACACATTTTTTTTTTTTTGTTGCTTTGCATAAAACGAATGTGTTTGGTTTTATAAATAATTTTCAATGTAATAATTATATTCACCTAATTAATATTTAATAATAATATTAATAATTATTTTAAATATTCAACTACATTTCAAAATTGTTTTTATATGAAAGAATAAAATTTAAAACAATTAAAATGAAAATATTTTTCTCTTAACTATATGAACTCAAAAAAAAAAAAAAACGTAAGTGAAAATTATAAAAATTTATTTAAAATTTTAATGATTTTTTTTTTAATTAATTGTTTTGATAATAATAATTTTATTTAATATTTTTCTCAAATATAATTAATTTAAGAGTAAAGTAAAAATTGAGAGAGCATTTGTTATTGTATTAAAGTTGAAATTTCCCCTTCTCATCAACACGAAATAATTCTCATATTAAATTCTCTTCTTTATACTATTCTCTTATTAAACTCTCTTATAATTATATTATTTCTTTACAATTGAGAAGTTATTTTAGATTTACATGCTTAAGTATCATAACTAAATTAAAGTAATTAAATAATATTTTATCAAAACATTTAATTTTATATTGTATTTACTTTAAAAACAAAAAAAAAAAACGAAACAAAATGGCATTCACTCAAAAAATACTAGATATTTAAAATTTTGAGAACTTTTAAACTTTAATTTTTATTTTTTTTTTTTCGTCCAAATTTCAATAATAATAATAATAATAATATTTTGTTAATGAGATAAATATATAGAAAAAAAATATTTTTTTTTTGAATTTCTTATTTAACAATAAATCATAATAAATAATTAATTTTGAATTTTAATAATATTATTTACAAAATTAATGATTTTATAAATTTTATAAATAAAAAAAAAAATAATATGAAATTGAAAATAAATAGATGAGAAAATTAATAGTAATTTGCCATTAATTTTGAAAAAAAAAAATAATTAATAAATAAATAAATAGGGAAAAATTAAAAATTTAAAGATGAAATATAATTTACAAAATAAAATTTATAAACAATTTTCTATCATATTTTTTAAAATTTTAAACGAGAAAAGAAAATTATAATTCGTTTTTCATATTATACATAAAATATTTTTTGAATAAAATTTAAAAATAAAAAAAATATAGGACTAATTTTTTTTATTTAAAAAAAAAAAAATGCGTACTTTTTTGTTGTTGTTTTGTCTGCGAAATTTTAACTTAATTATTTTACATATTTTTAATATAACAAAAATTCTGGTTTTATTTATAATTTATGTTTTTTTTTGTAAATTTCTTGAAATTACTTTCAAATTTTTATAACAAAATATATTTTAAGAGTAATATTCTCTTTTCTTTTTGTAGTAATATGAGAAAAATTTCCGATTAAACTATTTTAATAATAGTAAGAGTGTACAAGCGATTAAATGTATTGATATAAAACGCATGTATTTAGAAAAGGGATCAATTCTTCTTTACTTGAAAGTAAACAATAATTTAATAAATTACTAAATACAGATATTAATTTACACCTATTGAAATTAATTAACAAACACAATTTATTTTAATATACTGTTAATTATTTTCTGATAATGTGATAATATCAGTGTGTATTAGTCATTATAAAAAAAATTGATCCGTTTTCTCATTTCAATTTGTATTATGTCCCATACATTAATTTAAGTTAAAAAGTGATGCTCTAATTATTTTTAAGCAATTTTATTCTCATTCTTTTTAATTCTATTTTTAAATGTTTTTCTCATTCTATTAACTTTAAGTCAGTTTGATACTTGATTTGTATTAAAATGGTAATTATTTTTTGAGTAATTGACTCAACTGAAAGGAATTATGTAGCAAAATGATAAAAAATTTTCTCCATATTCTCAAAAATATGAGTCTGTGTGGAAATAATATAAAAGTTATAGTTCAATTTAAATGTATTCGAATAGTGCATTTTGACAGAAGATAATTTTATTGAATAATCATTAAGTCATTTTAAAAATTTTATGGCTTAAAAATAATTTTTGAAATTTTGAAAAATTGATAAAAAAAAATGAATTTGAAAGAAATTTCTTATAATCTTTTGTTACATATCTTAAATACATTTATACAAAAAAAAAATAAATAAAAAAATTAATTTTTTTATATTTTCATATAGGAGGGCTTTTTGAATCAAAATAATAATATATATTTTCAAAATTACCCTCCCATATCCTTAAACAAAAATAAAAAATATTTTTTAAACAGTAAAATGTATCAAATATACTACATATTTAAAAAAACAAATCAATATATACTTATTATTAATGAGATTAAAATAATAAATAATATAAATAATTAAAATAAATTTTAATCGAAATAAAATTTTAATATATTTACAAAATCATATCGTAAAAAATTTTTAAATAAAAAATAAAAAAATATGATAATAAAAAAGAGTAATAAGAAAATTGCATTCTCCATTTTTGAATTTTGAAATACTCTGTCAAAGAATTCCGTTAAAATATTACAAAAAAAAAATTATATATAATATTATACGTATAACAGTTTTTTATTTGATTTTATTTATAAAATATACACAATTTTATTGAATTTTTTAAAGTTTTGTAGAATTGTTTTCAATATTTGAAATAGTCTAAAGAATAATTAAAAAAAAAAAAAAAACAAAAAAAAAAAAAAAAAAAAAATTAATTAAATAAAATTTTTTTTTGTATAAAAATTATAAAATTTCACAAACACGTAACACATACAAGTTAATTTTTAATTTAAGTTAGTAAAAAAAAAACAAAATTCAAAAAGAAAACCGAAAACAATAATAATAATAAGAAAAAACGAGAACAATGACATATAGATGTTTATTAGTATGTATGTATATAATATAAAATATATAAATACATGTATTTATAAATATTTTGACTAAAACACATAAAAAAAAAAATTAAACTTTCGTTCATAATAAATTTTGCAAAATGCCCGATACTTTTTGATGTATATGTACAAAATAAATAAAATTTACTTTTTTTTAATTTTAATTTTTTTATTTTATTAAATTTATTCAATTCTTGCTTATATATACTGAATGATATTTATTTTTTTTTTAATATATATACTTTATTTTTATATATATATATATTTTTTTTTTATAATTTTTATTAATAAAATCTAATATCGTTTCCATTTGTTACTATTTACAAGTGTAGCATGTTGTGATAGATTTTACATAAAATGAAATCAGATAGAAAACATAATAAATAAATTTTTGAAGAAAAAATATAATAGAATTTTAAAAGTAAAAAAAAAAAAAAAATAAAAAATTGTTGAGAAAGAAGCGGTTTGAATAAATCAAATCAAATGAAATGAAAATAAATCGAGGTATTTTTTTTTTTTATTAAATTTTTTGTCAAAGAGTTGATTATAAAAAATTATTGAAATTTTTCACTTAGATTTAAATTAAAATAGTTGAAATCAGAGCTTGGAAATGCTGATGAATTATGGATGATTTATTCGAAAAGAGTAGATAAGTATTGGAAGTGAAATAAAGAGAACGTCGGCTAAAATAGTTTTTCAGATTGTATTAAATGAGTAATTTTTAAAATTTGCCTATTTTGTAAGTATTATATATAAAACTTACATATTTATATTAACATGAATTTGTATTTAAATAAATGAATTAATGGTGGTTGAATTTAATTTTTCTTTGTAGTCATTGAAAGAATATTAAAAATTACAAATAACTTGGAACATAATTTTATAGTAACTTGAATTTACTTGAATATATCAATATTATTTACCTTATATAGTATAAATGTTAATTCATATTGTTGAATTAAACAGAGAAATCTTTCTGTACAGAGATCTCTCATTCTGTACAGGAGAATATATATAAAAATAATAATCTATTGTACTTTTATTGTATCTACTTCTATGTAGTAAAGAAGTACTCATGAGTGAAAGACCAATAACAAGTATGTTTTGATTCTTAAAATTTCACTTTAGCTCATTACCATTAGTCATGTTAAATAATAATAATTTGAGCAATTATAAATTAGTGATTTATAATAATGGCGAATATATATTTAAATAAAATGGAAATTCTTTAAAATTTTTATTAAAATATAATTAAATTTTTTCAATTTTTATTTTATATTTTATGTTTTCAAAAAATAATTTTTTTTTTTGTAACGAAAAAGCATTGTTGATCCAAGCATTTTATTTTATAATTTTTTGTTGGAAGAAAAAGAACGAACAAATAAAGTAAAATGAATTGGCAAAGAAAATATTTTCTGAATGAAAGTTTTTTAAATTAAGAAGAAATTTGTTTAAAAAACAAATAGAGAGAAAATAAAATTATTTCGTGTTTTAGAAACCAATAAAATAAAAAAAATTAAAAAAATTAAATGAAATTTAAAGATTTTTTTTTTTATCTAAACATGATTGCTTGTATAATAATAATTTAAAAAAAGAATTGTAATGTTTGATTTTTTTAACATTTCTTTTTTTTTTTTTTGTTTTTATTTACAGCCATTCCACTTACCCCGGTATGAATGAGTTCCAGAAAAGACTAATTCGTTAATAATTCGAAGAATAATTATTTAATTAATATTTAAAATTATTATTATTGTTATATGAATTTTTTGTTTTTTGTTTTAAAAATGTTTTGTTAGTAAAAAGTTATTAAAAATTTCAAACAATTTGCGATTTTAAAAAAATTTGTTTGTATTTTTTTTTTTTTTGTTATTTTGTTTAAATTTTTTTTGAATTAATTTAAAATTTTTTTTTTTTTTTGCAAATTCATTTTTACGTTCATTAAAATTTTGTATATATTTTTTTTTTTTTATTTTTTTTTTTGCGATTTTTTTTATGTTGATCACATACATGAAGATACCGAGCCACAGCAACAGGGACACAAAGAAGACAGGACAATAAATTAAGAAAAAAAAAAAGAAAAAAATTTGTAATCATTAAAAATGTTAATATGTTAATTGTTACAAAAACAAAAAATCATAAAATGAAAAAATTAATAAAAAAAATTAAATCAGAACTGAAATTTTGAGTACATTAACAATAACTGTGATGACAAAAATGTAAGAGAAATTTAATATCTCTTTGATTAGAGAGAAATAGTAAAATATATTTTTATTTTATGGGGAAATTGGGGTTTTTTTCTTTTTTTTTTTTGGCATACACATTATTATGAACTAAAATTGTAAATGTGCAAGTGATTGTGTATATGTACATTGTATGTTGAGTGTTAAAACAACTTTGAAATTGTTTCATTAATTTTAAATATTTTTATATTGAATAATTTTTGAACTGATTTTCTACTTGAATGTAGTAATTTCTGATAATTATTTGTTAAAATAAGGATTATTAAATTTAGAACATTTTGATTGTCGAAAATATTAAAATTTCGAACGTTAATATCAAAATTCCTATTAAATAGTATTAAAAATAAGTCATAATACTTTGCTAAAAATTTTTTTAGAAATGACACAGTGTTGAACGATCATTTGAATTCCTTCTATTATTTCTTTTTTATGGTAATTCTGAATGATTATTTGTAAATATAATATTATTAAATATATATGTAAATATTTGCGTAAATTATGAGCAATAATTGATAAACAATTTTCAATTGTTATGCAAGTGCTGTGATAGTGAAGTAAGAACTATGATATTGTAGATTACTTTCAATAATTTGCAATTAGAAAATTCGAATTTATATTAGATATTTTGCAATGAGAAATTCTTAGACACAAAACTTAATATACAATGTTGTATATTACATCGTTATACTGCAAACCAGAAGTTTTGTATCACAATATTAATTTAGGGTTAGTAATGCTACGGATTTCAAATATTACAATATTAAATCAAATAAATAGAACACTAGAGTAAATTATACACTGAATTTATAACGCGTAGTCAGAGCTGCAATTTTATTTCATACATTTAACTTATAATACCTATAAAAATTTAAAATATAGGTGTTCATTATAGTTACTTTGATTTTATGTATTTATATGAGGTTTTAGATTTTTTGTTTTAAAATTATGTGCAATTTTTCAAATTAAAATTAAATAATTATTAGAAAAAAATATTTTTAAATAAATTTTATTATGTGTATTGCCAAAATTTATAATTGATTGTTTTATAAAAACAAAAATTAGAAAAACAAAAATTCTAAACAAAAACATTTTAATTAAAAAGAAAAAAAAAATTAAAAAATTTAATGAACAAAATACACACAAAGACAATAAACAACGCACTCATACTTTTTTACTCAAGAATTTTTTTTTTTCATTTTCACTCAATAAACACAGATAAATTTTAGATTTTATTCTCAATCTAACTTTGAAAAAAAAAATATTAGTACTTAAATATTTGAGTAAATATAAAAAAAAAAACGAGATATAAAAAATAAAATAAAAGAGTGATGAAACAAAAAATACAAACACTTACATGAAATAAAATAAAAAAAAAAGTAAACAAAAAAAATTTGTGTTAAATTCTAAGTTATTTTGTTTTTTTTTTTCTTTATTATTTTTTATTTAAGACAATTGTTCTCTATTTTTTTATTTTTGCAAATTCAATAAGAGTCCTTTCTGGTCATGTTTTTTTTTTCCTTTACTACTATTTTGAATAATTGTTTTAATTCCTTGGTTTTTTTCTGTATTTTTTGTTTTTATTTTTTTTTTTATTTTTTTGCAAAAATTGATTCATAAATTATGATTCACTTTTATTCAGGTATGTTAAATGCAAAAATTTTCAAAATTTGATTTGATTAAAGACAAAAATTGAAAATTTCAATAAAAAACAAAAATATTAAAAAACAATCATAAAAATAATAAAATAAAAACATAAAATTTAAGAAAACAAAATCTGAGAGATTATCATATAAAAATTGTGTTGAATATCGCATTATTCTAAGAAGAGATGTGACCTGTCCATTCTCTTAAGTGAGAATTTGAGTAAGCAATAAATTGACATGTCATTCATTTATTGCCATCAATGCAATTGAAATTAATTAGAAATTTTATAGTTTTCTACTGAAAATGTGTTTAGATTATTTTATTACATAAAAATCATTATTACTTAATAATTTAATAAGTAATATATAAAATTTTTCTTATATTTTTAATACATAAATTAATTAATTATTCAACTTTGAACAGTATTTTCACAATTGAAGATATAGGATCTCTTAAAATTTTTTGAAATATTTTTAAGGGACTGCAGATATTAAAAGCCACATATCTTTTCTACATAAAGTGCATTAGAATTTTCTTTTTCTATTAAAAAATTTTATTCGAAAAGGTTTTCTAATGTTGCAACGCCATTATTTATTAAACTGTCCCAAATTAATTTTCAAAATAATCTGTTAATTGTGAATGTTGCCGTGTTGAGTAGAATAAAAATTTTTACTTTGTATTATTTATACGCTAATAAAAATTGTAAATAATTATCTTAGAAATATATAGGAAGCATTACAAATACAAATTACACACAAAATATTTTAGTATGAAAATATTATTATTTTTTTTTTATTAACTACTTTTTTCTATATATAATATGTTTAAGCTTTAAAATTTAAAAACCGTAAAGCTAATTTTACAGCTATTAGTAAAAAAATTTAATATTTTTTCCAAAATTTTATATGCGATATTTGATTGATAATCAAATAAATTAAGTATGTAACAAAATAGAATACGATAAAAGATAAATAAATTAAATGAAATTATAAAATATGAAGTAGAAGAAAAAAACAGTATAAAAATAAAAAACCCAATATAAATAAAATTTAAACTCAAATAACAACAACAAAAAAGGACACATGAAATTAGTATATAGTTTTTGGCGAAATTTTTTTTTTTAAATTTATTTAGTATAAATCATTTTGTTTAATTTTATTTTCGATTATATGAGAAACAGAAAAACAAAACGATAAATGATGTATTAAAAAATTATTTAAATTATTAAAAATAAATAAATAAAAAAAAAATAATGACAAGAAAATATAAAATGAAATTTTTATGTTATCCTAAAAAAAATTTCATTGTTCAATTTTCTAAAATTAATTATTTTTCTTCCAAATATTAAGGAAGACTAGCAATATTAAAAAATAGCAAAACAAAAACTAAAATTTTCTTAATTTAATAATTTTTTTTTCTTTTTAATAAATTTAAATAATAAAAAAATTAAATAACAATAAAAAAATATTTTTTGTTATTATAAACATATTGACGCTAAAATAATATCAGTTTATTTTAATTTTAAATGGGTATAACCTAATATTGTCTACAATTTTATGAACATCAAGAATTTCAAATTTAATAACATTTTCTGTTAGAATTTGTCATGTTGTTTTTATTAAATTTTTGTTCCTTATGATTGTGTTCTTTTTAATATTTAAATTCAATTCTGGAAGAAAAGCTGGAAATGAATTAATTTTCGTTATAATTCCTAAGGTAGCCTGGCATGAATCAGAATATTATATAAAAAGCAATGTTGCATCTTTCTCCTCCGGTTTTAAAGTGCAATTAATACTAGGTTGAAATACTAAAATTTGGAAGGTATTTATGTTTGATATGCATAATATAACCGAATATCGTGATTTTTATTATTTTTTTGTTTCAAATTCACATTTCATACAAAATCTGATATCAAATTTGTATTGTTACATTAATAGAATAATGAAATCAATTTCAGTATATGAGAGTAACAGAAAAAGAGAGATAATCTTTTCTTCGTCATACATACTTTAAATACCCTCAATTGTTCCTAGTAACTCAATAAAATAAAATCACAGTGAAGTAATTTTTTGAGTGAAATGGGTGAAATAATATTTGATAAAACTAATTAATACAGGGGGGCTAACTGCCTAGTGTTAGGCTTCTAATGAATTGCATTATTGGTATTATGAACAGTAATTCGGAAATTTTTCATAATTTTAATAATAAAAATTTTCTAGTTAATTTGCTTTCTTATTCTAATCATATTATTAGCTATATACTATAACATTTAATTTAAAAAAAAAAACATTATTTAGCACCAATATATTCAAAAATGAAATTATAATATTAAAACGAATACTAGTCAAAATTTATAACAAAAATACCTAAAATCAGTTAAAAATTAATCAAAACCAAAAAAAAAAACGAATCAATTCTGGCCCATCTATATTGTATAATCAAATAACACTTAATTTTTAAAAATTAAAAACCAAAATATAAAAGAAAATTATAAATGAAAATGAATTAACAAGGAAATAATTGAAGTTTATTATAAAAAAATAAATAATTAAATTTTCATGAATGATACAAAAAATAATACGAAAATCCTTTCCATTTTTTCCTCTTCTCTTTTATATTTTTTTTTCTTTTTTTGATTCTGAACCAAAAAGAAAATTGTTGATTGCTTTCTTTTTCCACTTATTAATGTTTTTATTTGTTTTTAAAACTTTGTTTTTTTTTTAATATTATAAAATATTCTTATAATCGACATGAAAAATTTGAAGGTTTAGACAAACACAAGGATGTAAAACATTAGACAACACACATTCTCAATGAAGTTCTATCATTATATTATTATTTAAATTGAATTTCAATATTTTACTAAAATTTTGTATATTTTTTTGGAATATAATTAAAAAAATTTTATTATTTTGTTGTTTTAAAAATTTAATAAATAAATGCAAACAATACAAACTATAAATATTTTATTTCTTTTAAATTGTAATTTTATATATATTTATGTATGTATAGAGTAAAAAAAAAATAATTTTATTCGAGCTTTTTCTTCGTATTTTCTAAATGTTGTGGCTTTGATATTTTAATTTTTTTTTTTTTTTGTTTTATTCAACTCGAAATGTTATTTTTTTGTATATTTATTTAATTTTTTTTTAATAAAATATTTTGCGAATTTGTGTTTTTTTTTCTTCTCTTTTGTTTAGGTGAAATTGGTAAAAAAAAAAAATTATAATTTTTTTCTTTTTTGGTTTCAATATAAAAATACGCAAGTTTTAAATTAAAAGAAAAATAAATATTTTTGATATTAACTGAAAAATTTTATAATGAACCAAATAAAGAAGTTAATCAAATTAAAAAATAGTCCAAAAAGGTTTACAAGAAAAGAAAAAGCTCAAACAAAAAATTTTTTTTTTCTTTTTTGTTTATTTCAAAATCTGAATTGATATGGAATTTTAATATATAAAAATTCTCCAAAAATAAAAGAAAATTATCAACCGTTCGGTTTTACATTACTATTTTAATATATAAAAATTCGGAAAATTTTTTAAGTAAAAAGGTGAATAGGTGAATTTCTGAAAAGGAAGACTTTCTAAATAGAATTTCTGATTTAATGAATATTTGTTCCCAATATTTATATTTATTCTGTTAAATACAAAACTTTAAATGTTATATTGAATAAATTAAAAATAGTGCACAAATAAATCTGAAGCTCCACTGGATCAAGTGCTATAATGAAAATCTATACGAAAAACTATTTTCTTAATTAAGTAAATTATTTTGTTATCATCTATAAAAGAATGACAAGAAATACATGTTGTCCTGATAATCTGTACTTATAAGAAAAATTTACGTTTGTATATTACAAGGAAAATATACGAATGGCAGTCAAAAATTTGTTAAACATTGCATTTGAGTAGAAAAATAAATGAATTGAGAGTAAAATTTCAGTCAATTGAAACTGAACTGAGAATGATACTGGATAAACTGGAGAATTTAACTGAGAATCATACTATTATTTAATATAATTGAATTACTCAATTTCTTAGTTTAATTACCAGAGAGCAAACTTTCGAGTACAAAATAATCATATAATATCTTTTCAATCTGTTATCTCATTAATAATGACAACACATAGGAAAACATTTATTTTGGTAAGGGTATGTATAATATATTGGAATTCTCTTCAATTCTTATTATTAAAATATTGTGATATATTATATTTGTGTTTCTTTAGGAGCAGTATGAAATTTCAAATTTTATTTTCAAATTAAATATAATATTATTAACTATATGGAACAACATAACTATCATCAAAAATTCTAAATTAACAATTATAATATTATTCACCTTTTATATTTTTTATTTTTGTATATATAAAATAATTTATTTTCATTTTAATAATTTAATTGATTTTAATTATATTAAATATGAAAACAATAAAATATAAATTATTGTTTATTAAATTTTGATTTATAATTAAAATATTAACAATAAAAATGTTAGTAGATTTTTATTTTTTATTTTAAATAAATTATTAAATTTCTAATTTCAACAAAACTTTTTCTTCAATATAATTATAATTATATAAATATTTTGTTTATAAAAAAGAAAAACTTAATATATTTAATATAATAATTATTTATTATGAAAAAAAAAAACAGAAAAAAAAATATTTATATAAAAATATTTTTTTTTTAATTGTGATTTTTTGGGAAAAATTAATTTTCTCATAAAATAAAATGATAGACTAACATTGAGAGGGGAAAAAGGATTTAAGGAGTAAACTAAGGTATTTATTTTATTTTTTTTTTTTCGAAATTATAATATATAAATATATATGTATATGCATGTACATATATGTGGTGTGAAATTATACAAGTTAATACAGCACATATATATGTATTAATGTATATATATTTATATAATATTATTTAATAGTAATATATATATTAATTTATATATAAAAAAATTCTACAAAAAAATATTGTGATTTAAATTATTTTAATTTTTTGTTTTTGGTTTTTAAAAATGATGAAATAAAAATATGCTAAGTTTTGTTTATTTAAAAAATTGTTTAAAATCAAAAAAATTATTTAAAATTAAAATAAAAAAGGATTTTTGGTTAAATTTATTTTTGTTTTTTTTTTCTTATTTATAATAAATCTTAACAATGACTTTAAAATTAAAAATAATATTAAAAATATAATTAAAATTAAAATTTCATATATGTGTATTTAATTTTATTTTTTTTTTTGTATATTTAAAAATAATTTAATAAATAAATTTTTTTTTTAATTATTTTTTTCGATTTTATTTTAATTATTTTGTAAATTTGAGCTTTTTTCTTTTCTTGCACCAAAAAATTGATTATTTATAAAAAGACGGAAATTATAACTTTATATATATACATTTTTTTTTTTTGAAAATAATAAATTTAAAAAAAAATACACTTCATTTGGTTAATTTGTGACTGGTTTTGTTCAAATGTCCTCATTGATTTCAAGAATTCTTAATAAAAAATTTGTTCTAAAATTATTATTAAATTTTAAATACGAAGACAAGATTGTTATTTAAAAAAAATAATATTAGTAAAAAAAAAAAAAACAAAAAAAAAAATAATTAATAAATTTGTGGTGCATTTCATAATTTTTTTTGTTTCCTATATCTCTTAAAACAAAATTTCATCCTGAATTCTGAATAATTTTCATACCAAAATTAATTAAAATTAAAAAAAAACACAAAAATATAATTTGTTTTTTTAATAATATTAAATTTTCTTTCTTATTCTTCTTTTAAAAATTTAATTTAATTTTAATTTTTCAATAGGTCGCTTCATTCGCCATTTTCAATAAGCCAGTCGCTCATTACATGGCGATTCGTTGTATACAATTAATATGAAGAATAAAAAATTTAATAAGAAAAAAAAAATAATAGTAGTAAATTAACTGAATTCTAAATTTTGTGGTTCTAAAATGAAAAAAAAATATTATCACGATTCTATATAAATAGAGATAATCTGATCTTTAATAGGAAAATAATTTAATAAATAAATTTTTATTATTTTAATAATAAATTCATTGTAGAAAATTGTAGATTTTTTTTTTATTGTGTGTAAAATTCGCGTAAAAAAAAATGCTAACTGACGATAATATTAATAATATAAATTTTATTAAAATTTAATTTTTTTTTTGTTATTCTATTTATATTTTTTCAAAATTTTCTATTTTGTTTTTAAATATAAATATTATATAAAATAAAATTTTTACTTACTTTTCGGTATATTCATCAACATGAGCATACGATTGTACAGAATTTTCTTCAATTAAAAATTTAACACGTTGATAAAATGATGCTGTTACAGATGGTGGTTGTTTTCTTAATAATACTTCAACTGGATCATTTGATGATAAACACATTATATGATCGGAACATGATGGATGTGCACAACATTCACTATCAGAGCAATCAGCCATACCATCTAGAATTGAAAATTCAAAAAAAAAATTTCAAATTTTTATTTTTATTATTTTAATTCGAATTCAAAACATTCAATATTTTATTCAAATTCTATTATATTCTTTGAAAAATATAATGTAAAAAAAAAAAAAACCGTATAAATGTATATAAAATGTTGCACGACACAAGGACACGTCAATCATATTATATTATAAAATACATTAAAATCAAATAAAATTAAAAAATAATCTATTTGAAATTTATGAACTCATATATACAAATATGATAGATTATGATGCTTTATGAACGTGGCAAATATACTTAAATTATAATCAGATAATTCTTCATATATATATATTATTTCAATCATTTAAAATTTAATTGCTCATTTTCATTGTCTCACTTTAAATGTATGATGCATTCTATACTTGACATTTTAATACTACAATCTTGATATTCTTGAAAAATTAATTCTAAATTAAAATAATTATAAATAATGATGTGAAGGTAAGCATAATTTTAATATATGTATGTGTTTATTTATTCATTTTAATATTTAAGCATTTCACTATTATCATTAAGTTGTAATTAATATCAATTTAAATTAAAATGTTTATTTTTTTATTTGTTAGATTTGAGTTTTAATAATAATTAAAGTGATTTATTTATTCTTATATAGAAAATTATTATTAATGCTGCTAATTAGAATGTAAGAGAAAATTATTAAAGTGATGTTGACATTTTTAATGATATTTATGTTAAAAAATACTTTGAAATAATCTCTTACGTTCAAATTGCAAAATATGTACATAAGCAACATTTTATTGTTAAAATATCAGTCTTATTTAAAATAGGATATTTTTGAAGTATAGAATCTTATTGTGTAATTCAATTCCTCATTAACGTGGTGAGAAGAGATTGTGAATTTAAAAATAATTTTTTCAATAACAATAATTGTAAATGTCTCAATAAGGTTCTCATTTTTTCTCATTAGATTATTTATTTCTTTCTCAATTGTTTTACAAAAATAATTAAGAGCGTAATATATCATGTAAAAATTTTTGATACTTTTGTTACGTGTTAAGTGAAGAGTACGAGCATTTATTGAATAATATACAGCAAAGGGAATTAGACAGTAAGTGAGAGTAATTTAGGTTTTAAATATTATCACCGTAATGTAAAACTTCATCTGAAACGAAGTGAGTTTGTATTATTAAGAGTATATTAAGATTTATAGTTCGAGAAATATTCTCGCTTAAAATTTATATTATTCTCTCAAGTCAATAAAAGGTTTTAAAATATCAGCGTGTGTATAAATGAAACTGAACCCATTGCCCAAATGAACTAAGTAGGATTAAATGCGAAAAAACAGAAAACTTTATATTTTATAACAGAAAAATTCCGCGTTTGGAAATTTTGGGCCAAAACGGCGATCCTGACTAACACTGTAATATAAATAACATAATAATATAGTAGGTATCTTTTTTGTTAATTACGTCGGTAATTATTATAAAAAGGTTTAGTCTTTTTTAAACAAACATTGTAAAAAGAGCACACGTTTTCAAATCTTTATGGAAATTTATAGATTAGCGCCTATGTTATATCACAAGTAAGGGGTGTATTTTTTTATTATTTTCTTACAAGATGCATAAATTAATTTCAATCTTACTATTTTTTTTTTTTAATAAATCATAATTAAGATTTTCCATTATTTAAATGTACCCCTTTTCCTGAAAATGTTAAATATTAATGCTTTATAAATTCTAATTAAATTGAATATAAGAAACACAAATCTAATTAATTCTTGTATATATATATATATATATATATATATATATATATATACATGCATTTTAATGTTATATGTAGGTCCATAAATATTTAGTTTTTAAAAGTAACAAAAATAAAAAAACATTAATTTATTATCCTTTTTATTTATTTATTTATTCTTTTTGTTATGTTTCGTACACATTTTTATTGTTGTACAAGCAAATAAATGGCATAGAGAATAAAAGGCAAGCAAAAACAAAAATTGATATAAAATTACAAAGTTAATTCATTTAAATTATAATGCTTTCACATTCTTTATAATTAAATTATTTTATTAATTAAAAATTATATCCTTTTTTTTTCTTTGTTCTTTTTTTCTATTGAAAGTGTTTTTAATTTAATATATATATACTAACATCAATTATTTAAATATATTTTAAGTACAATTTTAAAGAATTTTTATTATTATTCTGTTATAAATGATTTTTAATAGAATTTTATAGCCAACCCTACTTTCGTCCAAAACAAGGTTAAATAAATGGAAGGAAGAGAGGAAAGAGAGGGAGGAAAAAAATTCGATTTTAAAATTACATAATTCTTAAGTGCGAATTCGAGAGTAAAGCAATCATAAATATGCAATAAAATTTTGTATTATCCATTTTAAATAATATATTGTAAATGGATATATTGAGCTTGAATTTTAAACACTATTATTATAAAATTTCTTTGTGTATTTTTGCAATTTTATTTATTGATTTTAAAAAGTATGTAAATATGTTACAATATTAAAGATGTTTTCATCTTCTTTTTTCATTTCATTTTATTTAAGTGCCAGTGTACATGCATATTTAAAGGATTATATAATTGAATATAATTCAAGTAAAAGAACCCTTCATGTAATGAAAATGTTTTCCTCTTATATCCTCTCTTTTATACGTACAGCAAACACTTTAAATTTAACTCGTAAAGCTTTTTGAAATAATAAAGAAAATAAAAATAATAAAAATGGAGAAAAAAATAAGAATAGAATATTTCTCAGGATCTATGTATATAAGGGTATAGTACATCTATATTATTTAGATAAAATGAATTCATGAATTAAAGGACATTATTGAAGCAATGGATGTAAAGAAAAGAATTATAAGTTGTAACTTGAAAAAATAAATAAAAAAAATAAACATATTTAAAAAAAAATTTTTTTTTTCTTCTATTTCGATTTCTATTTTTCATTTGTGAGGATATCAAATATTTTCCTTCATTTGAAATCTTCTCTTCTTTTTTTATATATCTTTTTCTTATACAATTGAAAGTCTTTTATAAACTTCCTTCTAAACATTCTCTTTGTATTTTGTACATAAGTTTTCTTAATATTTATCATCGCATTCTCTATATTTATGTAAACCAGATTTTATTTTTAATTTTAGTTTTTTTTCTTGTTATTAAATATTTTTGTCTTGTTATGAGTGTACTTTATATTATAGGAGTTTAGCATAAAGGCAGCACCAGATCATTATTATTTGTCAGATTTTCATACTTATGTATTTTAAAGGACATTTTTTTTTTGTTGATATTTCAACAAAAGTAGATAAGCAATAATAATTCTTCGCAAAAGAATATAAAAAATAGGAAATTCTTCATATTAAAGGATAAATAATTTGCAATTGCATTTGGATTGGGTATACGCAGAATAGAAAATATCAGTTATAGTTATGGATTTTTAAGGTGACATAATGCATTGGGATAATCATAAAACGAAAAAATAAGATTGGGGAATTGTATTTGATTATTGGAGTTTTTTTCTTCTTCACTTTGTTTTTGTTTTTTCCTTCTTCACTCCTAGAAGGAGCATAGGGCTAGTGCATGATTTCTCATGCACTAGTTTCATAGCGTCATAGAGTTTAAAACTAGGTAGGTGACTTGCCTGCCGTAGTTTTTTTATTTATATTAATTATTTGAGGTTATTAATATTTACTGTTTATTTTTCTTAGTCTTTAGTATCGAATATTATGAATATTTGAAAATTACTTGTATAATATTTATTAGTATTGCATATTAAGTTATATAATATTGAATATAATTTTTATAACCTGCCCGGGGTTTGAACTCGAGACCCTTCGGTTAAAGGGCCGGTGCCATAACCACTGCACCAATGGTCAGATTGATTATTGGAGTAATGTGTATAAATTATTGGAGTAATGTGTATAAATTAAAATTATTTTTAAATATTTCAAAAAATTCGAGAGGCGGAGTCAAAGAGTCAGAGTTGCGGAGTCAGAATCGAAGTTAAGGAGTCATAGTAAAAAGGAATCAGAGTTAAAGTCAATGAGTCGGAACGGAAATCAGAAAATCGAAGTCAAAGGTTTACTGCTAAAAAATAAGAGTCAAACAAAGAAATATTGATGAAGGAAAAGAGTTGAAAGAATTGAATTCGATGCTTTAAAATATTTTCTATTCCAAATTTATATTCGAAGTAAATAATTTATTAAATATTTTAAATAAAAATCATCAAGTTTGAATACGGACTTGCAACTCTAATCGCCAGCTGCTATATTTTATGTCCGAAAAAGGTTTTTGATTAATTTACTGAAGAACTTTTCACTTAATTGATTTTAATGATGCATAAAAAATAAAATGTATAGGTAACCCTATAAAATATATTTTACTACAACTACAATTAGAATATCATTCAATCTGATTATTTTTTTTTCAATTCAACGCCGTACAACAAATTCTACGTTAGATGATTCTGTTAAAATGCAATTTAAAAAATATTATAGATTTGTAGAAAATATGAATTAAGGCTCAATTCATAATATATTTCTTTTCTAATTGAATCATTTCTCATCATTATATTGAAAACACATAGAACGAAAAATTTATAAAATCCATATTGTTTAAATTATTTTCTAACTCTTATACATTAATACTATTCATATACACTGTTGGTATTCTTGTTTAATATAAAGTTTATACTTGTACGTTTTCTACAATCTGCACGAAAATTATAGTGTATAATACCAGTATTATGCCATATAGCATATGTGCAATTTTAAATATTCGTGTTTTCCATAATATAGCTATATCCTAAATACGTAAATTTTCATATTAATTTTACACTTCAATCGCATCCTTAATTTCTTTTCATATATATATATATATACATATAGGAAATGAATCGTTGTTAATAATCATCCATTTTAGGTACACGAATACAGTTATGAGCCCTCTTCTATATAGGTATAATATTGCCGATAAACTAATTTATATTTTTTTATATTTTATGTATATTTTATTTCAAATAACTGTTTATTCGCTTGTGTAAATTGTAATAAAAATGATTTGAAAAGTGAAAAACAAAAAAAAAAGTGAATGAAAAACAAAATTTCCTTTATTATTTTTTGTTTATAGCTTTGTTTTTTTCTGTTTTGTTTTTTTTTTCAAATCATTTTCATTTTATTTGTCAAGGGAAATTGATTTTATTTGAAAAGTTCCCGGTGCAATTTTTTACCTTTAAATATTTACTCGGAAAATTAGGAAAAAAAAAATTGTAAATATTTTTTTTTTTATTTATTTACCTACATTTTTTTTATATGTTTATTTACTTTTGAATAAAACTTTGTAAGTAACAATCAAATTCAATGTACAATAAACAAGTGATTGTTCAAAAAAAAAAAAAAAAAATAAAAAAAAAAACAAGGAGTTAAACAAGGTAGGTAAATTGTATGTTAAAAAACACATACATACACATCCAAACCTTTAGTAAACTACAAGTTAGAAAATTTTATTTTGTTTTTAAATTGAGGTAGGAACAAATCGTAAAAGTAATCATCACAAGTTAGTAAAAAAAAAACAAGAAAATATTTAAAAAAAAAAATCGTTTCTTTTACAACTATAAAATTACAAAGTTTACTTGCTTTGTGTTATTAAAAAAAAATTTTTTTGTAAACACTACTGATTTATTGTTGAATGAATTGTAGAATATTTTTCATTTTAAGTTTATATTTAAAAATAAATAAAATATGTATATACCAACCCTTTTTTCACCGACCAAATCGCATACACTAAAGGAGATTTCGTGATGACACCAAATTGCTAATTTTGAGTTTTCAGTAGGAACGAACTTCTCCATGGCAGGGAAGTTTAAATAAAAAGATCGGTTTGTCTGTTGGTCTGTCAGTTTGTGTGAGTATGTGTGCACCTTAAGTACGGTTGAACCGATTTTCATGAAATTTTATACATGAGTCTATTTTGGCTATATCACTGATTAACCAACTTTTGGGATATATCAGGCTCCGGAAACTGAACCTTTTTCCAGACTGATTTTACATTTTTGAGCATATAAAGTGAAATAATTAAACAATTTCCTTGAAATTTCATATTTAAATTCGAGGTGTTAAAACAATGAACCTGCAAGTTTTTTGATAAGATTAAGGCTTGAAAACTGAACCAGGGGCCGATCTTACATTTTTTAAATGTAATTTAAATAAGTGCGGTTAGTAATGTGCTAAAAAAATACGGTTAGTAATGTAGTAGTAACATGAAATATTTTTTATATATTTTTTTATTATGTGTTCAATTTACATTCAGCACTGTATATTGGAGGTTGGTTACAGTAACCTTAAAATATTTCCAGAAAATTTAATATAGTAAAATTTAATATTTCTAATTAGAAATTTTTAAAATTTTCATAATATATTCTTATAAATAAATTTATATTAATTAATATATTTACATTTAATATGGGAAATGTAATAATTGTATAACACATAATTGATCCTTATATAAACAAAGCCCTACGTAGAGCTGACAATTACAAAGAATTATATTAAAATAATCGCAATACGACAGTGATTTCCATAATAACTAAATGATAACTAAATTTTTTACTACAATAACTAAATTGTTTCCAAATTGATTCCACAACAATACCTCTAAAAATTACTATTAAATGTTATCAAAATAAATAATCAAGAATAGAAAATGGGTAGTATAACAGAGAATATTCAAAAATTAATTTAGTGTTTCACGTACTTTCAAATTTTCATGTTCTTTTTAATGTTTCATTTCCACATTGTACTCAAAATATATAAAATGTGATATATGCTACAGGATCTACAATTAAAAATATTCAATATCCTATAAAATTACAAGGATGTTTTCATCCCTTTCAATTAAATCACAAAATTATTTTTAAAATTAAATTATTTTTGTTCGCTTTGTTTAGATTTATTTTGTGCAAACATTTAAAAACTATATCGTGGTTCAAACTATATGGTGCGAAAATTTGGTTTCTCAGACTATTTTGTCGGTATGTTTAAGATATTTTTTATTATTATACGTTTCTACATTATTTCTAGGTTTTTGGAAACAATATGACATATTACTATTATTTGGAATAAATTAACCTTTCTCAATTTGTTCTACATTGTTATAAAAATGTTTTTTTTTGGAAATTCTTAAAGATCATGCATTTTAACATTTGTATAGATTTGTATATTATGTCAAAATATATAACAGACAAATGCTGTTAATTTTCTGGAAGATTAGTAGTATCGATTTCCGTACTAAAACATTGTTTTTTAAATAATTACGACTTAAAATAATTGTGAAAATTTTAACATTATGTTTTTATATTAACTATGAATTTCAATAGAGGGTCCACCCTTTAGATATTTCTTAATTGATTGAGTAAACACTTATGTATTTGTCTAGAATTTTCCAAAAATGCAACTAATATAGCATAACAGATTTTTTCTTCAAATTTAGCACCTCTTTTCCCAAATTTTGCTTGAAACGTACTATAAAATTGAATTTTATCTATCAGACCTACATTCGAAATGAATATTGTAAACTGTGTATAAAAATTTGATTTATTTATTCACAAATTTTCACAAATTTGGCAAAAGAAAACTACCCTTGACATTAATACACACAATTTATAATATTTTTTTCTTTCGTCTTCTACTTCTTCTTCTTTTAACTAGATTTTTACAATAAAACTACGTAAATTTGGAAAATAAAAATTCTATAAAAAAAATTGAAATAAGAAGTTTCCTTTTTATTCTATTTTATTTTTCTTTATTTTTTGTTAATTCTTGTTTTTTTTTGTATATTGTTAATAATGTATGTATAAAGGATCCTTTCAATGTAATACAGAAGCCATTTAAAATTTAGGTAGGTAGGTAATATATACATATAACAGAGAAAGAAAATGTTTTTTTTTTTTAAATATAAATTTTAACTTTAATTTTTTTTTAAATTTAGTAGTACTCGCTGTTTGTAACATTTATTCAATTATTTTCTCTTTCAGTTTCTTTAATATTTAATTGTAGGTATTCTCATAATATACAATTGCACGCACATATACTTCATCTGCAATATTATATGTTTAAATGTATATGCATATGTACCCATATATCATTTTGAAAGAAAAAGAAAATTAATTTTCTTATTTCTTAAATAATTCTTAACAAAAAAACAAAAATTGAAAATAAACTTAAAATAAATATTCTAAAAAATTCAACTTCTTTAACTTGGGACTAAAAAAAAAAACAATTTTAAAATAAAAGGAGGAAAACCAATTATTTGTATAGAATGATGAAGAAAGTTTTGTTGCGCGCAAATGAATCTAAAGGTGTCAAACTTAAAAAAAAAAAACTGAGAAAAAAAAGAGTCAAAAACTTTTACAAATTTTCTTTTTAAAATGGTGCATTCTCTATTGGGTATACTTTAACACTCAGCGCAATGCCATCATGTTTTACTGATGGCTTTTAAAAAATAAGAGGAAAAAAAAACTTTTTCCTTATGTTTTGTTTTATTTTTTTTTTAATTTCACTCCCATTTCATTGTCGTCGTTTCGTTTCATTTTGTTCTTTGCAAACAGCAAACACAGAAAGAAAAACAAAAAAAACAAAATGTCGCGAATTCAATTGAACTTTTTTTTCCTCGTTTCCTATTATAAATTTGTAACTTTTTTCACAAAACAAAAAAATCAAATAGTAAAAAAAGAAAAACCAATAATTCTTTTTTAAAATAATAAAATATAACAGAGAAGTAGTTACGGAAAAATGAAGGCAACCGAAACAAAACAGAAGAAGAATGAAAAACACTTATCGTGCTAATATTTTTCATTTTCAATGTTGCCCAGTTTTTCCGTTTAATATTTCATTTTGTACAAAAAACAAAAAAGAAAATTGAAAAAAAAAATTACCGTTCTTTTGTTCTTCTTCTACGCTATTACGAATTGAGTTTACTTTTTTCTATTTAATTTTTATTTGTTTTTTGTTTTTTTTTTAAATTTTATTGTACTTTGAAGTTGAATTCACTTCATTCTTTTTTTAATTTTTGTTTATTTTTTTTTCAGTGTACATATAAGAAAGTTTTCTTTCAATTGAAAACGAAAGAAAAAAATTAAAAACAGAATAAAATAATAAAGTTCCGGACTTTTAGGCAATAACATTCGAAAAATTTGGGTCAGTCACATTTTATAATATTTTGTATAGTTTATGAGTTGCCTAAGTACGTAATACATAAACGCATTTAGTTAGTAAATTCTAACAATATCCTTTATAATATTTTATGTGAAGAAATTATAATATGCAGTAAAATATATTTTAAAATTTGATTGTCTTAAGGCTGGCAATGTATAGAAAAGCAGAAAATTGTGATTGGCTCGACTTGATCAGATACTCATGTACCGAAGCTGAATTGAATTCAAAAAGACAGTATTATTGCGTTTTAAATTTATATTATCTGCCAATATTTGAATAAACACAAATCACTCAAAAATTACTTTAATTCAAAGTGTGTCGATTCGATTCCATATATGCGCGTAAGATTGTTGAACATTAATATTTTAGTATAAAATCTATTTAACCTAAAAATGTTTAATTAAACTTAAAATATTTTGTAGAATTTAGTAAGTTATCACAAACGTTTGTTATGATCAATTATAAAATATTAAAATGTATAATAATTTCATATATCTTCATTATTAAATAGTTAAGCCCCTATATGTATGCAATTTTGATATAATTTTGAAATGGAAAAAACATAAAATTTGTATACATAGCTATTAGAAATTTGAAAAACTACTTACCATGATCATCATCAATATTATCTTTACAATTCATTTCCAATGGTATTGAGCAATCAGATCCAGCCCAACCTTCAATACAATCACAACGATATTCACCTTCTTCTAATGTACATTGTCCATGTCTTGAACAACCATTTTCACATCCAGCTAAAATTAAACAATTAACAAAATTAAAAATTAATTAAATATTGTAGTATTGAAAAATTTAATTATACAAAAATTTAGAGAGTCATTGAGTAAATCAGAATTTTATTGAACACAAAATTACGATAAGAACAAATAATTTTTTTCTTAAGAGCAAACGGTGAAACTCTAAAGTACTTTGGTTAGATAGAATTCTAACTCCTCAATCTATTTGAGGAATCAGAATTTTAATTTAAATTAATACCCACAATCAGAATATATATTCTAAATTTTTAAATTTTAATAAAATATTAATTAAGCCAGACTATTATTCCTGAAATTTAAGATCCAATTTCTTTCGTAAATACAAGATTTTTATAACATTTAAACGATATTGAACCCAAGCGTGAACCATATGAAGCCATATAATATTTTCAACACGACTAAGAACAAAAAAATCTAAAACAGAGTGGATCCCAAACGTAAATAGTCTTCAGAATGCAAAAATTTATTAACGGACAATTTAATATAAAATTTATTATAAAATTTCGACCCCACTTTTATTTTATTCAAAAAATACAAATAAATACATTTTATTATTATGAAAAATTATTGCACTATAAAATAATAAATTATACAAAAAAAAATAATCAAATAATAATTGTTATAATAATAACAATAATAAGTTCAGCCTTCATTTAAAATAATAATAGTCGCATAAAACAATAAGAACAAATAAAAAATGAAAAAAAAATCTAAGGAAATTAATAATTCATTTGACATCCTGTGACAGGATTTATAGTATTTAGTGGGTGTACTTGAAATTATTATAAAAAAAAAATAACCCCTCTATGTTATACAGTTATCCTTTATTATTATAACTGAAAAGTAATACGATATGATCTTCTCATTAAATTTCATACCATTTGTATAGAAACCAGTTCCCTTGTTTTTTAATTCCTTTTATAAAATTTTTTTGTTAAAAAATCCTAATTTGCATAAAAATTTTTTAGTAGTGTATTTAAATATGACCGCAACGAAATTCCGATTATTATTATTTGATTATATTTAATGATTATCAACCCCTCAATAAATAAAAATTTTAATGTTATAATATTTAAGAGTCATTGCAATTCCTTGGAATTGCACCAAGTTTTTGTTTGAAATTTTATTAAAGACATTTTTTTGTTTGGGTTCTTATTATTTATATAAGATTTTTATGAAATTTATTTACAATGTCCAGCTCGATAAAATATAATTTTTCACACTATATGATTTTTTATGGTTTTTTTTTTTGTGTAATAAAATCAAAAGACTATTGTAGGTATGGCATTCTGTTTTTGGATTTTGATAGTGTCGAAAATAAATTTTAAATATTCGTAAATATTTTTTTGACGATGATTTAATAACTAGTTTGTGATAAATTTTTTATAAAGTAGAAAATAATAAATATTTCAATTAAATTAATCAGGATTCACCACATAAGGTATTCCTTATTATTTGGAGGCATGAGAGCAACTATTTGAATAAGGGGATCCATTTTATTTAGGCTACTAATTTAAATTATTTTTCTGATTGTACTTGTTAGCTATTGCCTCAAAAATAGTTTAATGTTATTGGTACATACTTGACGATCCTGCAGATGCACTATTTTTAAAGTTTAATTTATATGGCTATTTTTGAAATGTGGATAAGATTTTTTGTGAAAATGCTCATTTTCAATTCAAATGAAATTTTTTTTTTGAAATACAGTCTTATTTGATTGTCGAAATATTTGGGAATTTCAGAGTTTGTTTACTGAAAGGACTTTCAACAACCATATTAATTCAATTTTTTCTTGATAGTGTCACTTCATTACTTTATATACATTCAAATTTACATTCAATTGAGCATAAATTGCGCTGAAAATCGTGTTTCAATTGGTATAATATAAAGAAAGAATTCAATTGGTATATTAATTAATTAAATTTGAGCATATTAATCAAATTTTATAAAATTAATCGGTTTACTCTTTAGACTGCGACTATTGATGGGCATTTAGAGAATAAAAGAGCTTTCCGTTCCTACAAGTAGGGGTTGTATCTAATAACTTATTTAAAAATTCTCGTATTCAAATCAATTAAAAAAATTTTAAAGTCAAATAAAAAATCGTATCATTGTTCATAAATTTCAACATGTTTTCTAAACCTTATATTTAAAATATTTACAGGAACTATCATTATTTATTATAATTTCCGGAATTTGCGATTTTTTTTACAAAAATGGATCATGTTAAATATTTTTTAATATCTTTTTAAATTATGATATTAAAACAAAAATTTTACAAATAAAAACTGTACCGGGAATTTTAAAATATTTTCCAAAACTTGTTCCTCTGGATTTTTTTTTTCTAATATCTGATTGTTGTTAAAATATTTCCTATTTTTTTAAGACTTTATAAATCTTTGCTACGAAAAAAAAACTATTGTTTTTTATGTTTTAAAATTTTTGTACGGATTTTCGTATAGGAAATAAATATTTTTGTTTCCTTTGTAAAAAGAATTTGTAGTTCATAATTTTCGAAAATTCTAATAACATTCCCAAGTTTTTACAATTTATAATAATATTGTGTATGTACAATGAAAAGACTCTTTAAGTGCCTTAAATTTTAAATATTTTGTACATATTTTTTATATTTTTAAACATTTCCTCAATTATTTTGTTTGGTCAGGTACATAAAATACTTGGAAAATTTCTACTGAAAGTAAAAAATGTAAAAACCTACGTAATAAAAAATGTTCTCAATAAAAAAAGAATATTTTCTGGTATGCTTAAGCAAAAAAAAATGTTGACAAAAATGTTTTTGCAAAATAATAATAAGATTTTTACCATTGGTCAAACAACGCAAATTTTTTTCAGCAGATTTTTAAAATATTAGCTGAGTTTTTTGACATTTTCATATTCAGACTTTAAATTTGTCACAAAAAAAAGAAACTTTGCCGTAAAATGTAAAAAACTAGGTAATTCACAAAACGAAAAAAAAAAGAATATAAAATAATGTCCATTGTACGTAAATAACATAAAATTTTTAATTTTAATAAAAAATTATACTTTCCATTTACTAAACTGTATTATGTTTCGTGCGCATTACACGCAATTTATAAAAGCCGATTTTCTTCGGGAAATTATCTAATGGTTTTAAAAGAATTTTTTCATAAAAACATAATTTGTATATTTTGTGTATAAAATGTAAAAAACCTCTGTCTTTTCCGTGTAAAACTTTACATAAATTGTGTATAACATAGTAAAAAACTCGATGTTCCCGTGTAAAATGTAGAAAACTGTTTACTTTGTACAAAAAATGTAAAAAACCCTGTGTTTTGTGTATAAAACATAAAAAACTATGTAGTTCGAGTATAAAATGTATGAAAACCTCGGTATTTTACATGGAAAACGTTAAAAAACTCTAGAGATTCTACTAGACTCTAGAAATTCTACTAAATGACCATTTGTTTTACTTTTCAAATTCTTAAACATTTACAAAAAAAACATTTTTTAGTAAATCATTAACAACGTGATTTAAAAATAAGTAAAATCAAATCAAATTATTCAAATTTTATTGTAAAACTTGTAAGGTTTTTTACATTTAGAACAATCTCAAATTTTTAATACTGTAGAATTTTTATAGAATTTAAATAGAATTTTGTTAAATAAAATTTTGATTATTGTTCAAATCAGTGTCCTGTTGTAAGACGACATGATGAAAACTTACGTTCTTCTTACGTTCTTATTGACGCGATTACGTTCTTATTCTTTAAAATAAATATTCCAATGCTCTTATGTTAAGAAAAAGTTGATAAAGCAGAAGAAAGGGGTAAAAAAAGCTACCTATTTACCTTTCTTTAAAAAAAATTATTTAAAAGAAAACATTTGAACTTAAGCTTCTAAAACAATCAATTGTCATTAAAATAAACTTCCTACAATTTTTTTCTCATTGTCTCTTGGGTATTTCTGTAAAACACCATTACGTAAGTAATTTTCACATAAAATTCTAAGAATTTTTTATTTGTTTGCGACTTTTTTGTGATTGTTTAGTTCGAAAGCAAGGATTTAAAAAAAAAATGTTATTGATTTGGAAATTTTTGCTAGCTACGTAAACTCTTTATATGCTTTAATTTTTCGGAATCCTTTTAAAGTGCTTTTAATTTTATTTTACAATGTCGATCAGATTTTTTATTTTTTGATACTAAAAAACTTTGGATATTTTCTTGTTTTCATATCACAGCTAGAATATTTTCTTGATGTATTTTGTTTTTGTCTTAAATTTTGGGTTTTCTTTTTTTTTTTTCAAATAAAACTTTCTAATTTTCTGATAGTGATTTTTCATTCTACTAAATACAATAAATTCTTAAGTATTTTCACTTTATTTAACAGGTTTTTCTTCTTTTCATTTTTTTATAACCATCCATCCCTCTTGGTATTCCTTTTATAAAAATATTCTCACATTTTTTTATTTCCTTGCTCCCTACACAATATCCTTAAGTTTTTCTATATAGTTATAATGTTTTAAGCAATTTAAGCTTTTTACATAATATTATGGTAGCAAGCGTCGTATACTTGTGTGAACTTTAAGTAAAAGGAAAATTAAAGAGAAAAACAAAAATTTTTTTATGATGTTTTGTTTTTTGTTTTCATTGCTGGTTTTTTTATTCCAAATCTTTTTGCATTTATCTTATTTAAGGTGCTTGCTTATTTGTGAATAAACCTTTACTTAGTATAAAGGTTCTTATATAAAATATATATATATAGAGATATGTACATGTGATCATAAAATATCATTATATACAAAAATACATAACATTAAGCTGAAATAGTCAATGACATGAAGATAAAACGATTACATTACCGGCGGGATATACGAAAATATTACCAAAAAAAAAAAAATAACAGAAAAGACAAAAAATTAATATAATGAAATGAATAATTCTTGTCAACTTTCGGCACTTAATTTATGACAAAATTTTGGATAATTTGGAATATAGATGACCAAAATGCGTCACGCAGTCTTAATTTTATATTATTAATAGCCACTGACATCATTGACATATTGCAGTTTGTCCAACTTACATAATCAAAGTACATTTCTGAAATCAAACGGCAAGGCTAAAGTTATTAATGTATGGCTCGTCAAATTTAATAATTTTTACAATAAAATACTCGTAGTGCTCCACATCTCATTTACTATTTTTCCTCCTAAAAAAGTTCTAATCTTTACGATTCTGTAATTTTCATCTTTAAACATTATTAAAATATTATTTTTGTAACAAATTTCAGAGACTTATAGTAAACAGCTATGGCTGCTAAACTCTTAGTCCATTCAGATCTTGGTGGCGAATATTAGAGCATCCAAATACAAGGCTTAAACTAACAAATTTATGATTGTAATAAAGTTAATAAAATTCGAATATACTAGAATTTATGTATTAAAGAAGTTGTGTGAAATATACACTTTTATGAATGAGAACGTAACTTTGAATAATATAGGATCTATAGGGTATTCAACTGAAAAATATATTTTCCTCGCGTTTTTGGTTTTCAACGCAATAACAAAATGATGTGCTGTTGCCTTAATTTTTTTTTTTACGAAGAACTGCAAATCAAATATTAATATGGCGTCGCAATCACATTATTCGTACATCTATGCATATGTATATCTTCGTATATGCATTGTACACTCACAGTCTAATTAATAAGAGATTAGGGGTGAATGAGAAATGTAATAAGAAATAGGTATTGTTCAAATAAAAATAACAATAATAATGAGCTTCTAAACGAAGTAATAAATTTTAAATTATCAATGCCACTGGAAAAAGACTGGTATTGTGAGCATGAAAAATATTCGAAAAAATCATAAAAAAAGGAAAACGAAAAAATGCTTAAAGCATCATAGTCTGGCAGATAACCTCTCTTTTGAAAATACATAAAAAGACCTAAAAAACAGCAGAAATTTCCCATAAAATAAGAAAAAACTAGAAAGAAAATAAAAGAGTTACAACAGATGAAAATAAAAACCTACCTGAATTTTATAAAGGAAACACCAAAAACAAAAAACAGAAAACAAGTAAGCAACACAAATTCCGAAATAAAAGCATTAAAAAATCCTTGAAGTTACGAAAAAATTTCGTTTGAAGTTTTTTGAAAATTTTGTTTTCTTGTTTTCTCTCTATTTTTTATTTATCTACATTTTTCCACTCATTTTTTTATTCCTTGTGAAGGTGTGGTGGTATATTTGACTACCTTATAGTCGGATCTAATCAAAGAGAAATGTGAAAAGCGGAGAATAAAAAAAAATTAATTTTTTTTTTCAAAAAATTCATTTTTAAGGACAAAAATTAGATTTTGTCATCTAATTCCTTTTTATTTTAGAATTTTTTCGTTTTTTTGTTTTTTGTTTAGTGTGTGCTGTTGAAAGTTTACTCCTTCACAGAGAGAAGACGAGCAGATAAAAAATTCAAAGGATTTTGTTTATCCTTTTGGATTTGTAATGTATTTTTTTTCTGTGTTGTTGTTGGTATCTGACATTTTCCAAAAAGAAAAAAAAAAGCAACCTGGAATGCAAAAACACAACTTTGTTGAAAAAGACAACAACAACAAGGAGTAACAAAGTTTTTAAGGTTTGGAATGAGATGAAAATCAAAGGTTGGGATGTCAATAGGATTAAAGTTAAAAAATTTTGTTTTTTCTTTTTATTTTTGGAAAACTTATCACAAACTGAAGTAAAAATATAGAAGTGGAACCAGAAAAACATGTAGACTTTAAAAAAAAAAAACAAATAGTTGTGTTTTTTTCTTTAACCATATTAGATAGTTTCTGTCCAATTTCTTTTTAAATAATATTGAAATTAAATTTTAAGTAGACATTTTGTTTTTGCTTTCCTTTCCAGAAGCGTGTGTTCGAATGTAAGCATAGTAAAATTTCTTAATCTATTTTACTTATACATAAAGTGAATTGATTTTTTTTAAATTTTCTATTCGACGTTGATTTTCTTATTGATTTTTAATCTCATTTCTATATTGGAATTTTAAAATAATAATATTTTTTTTTTAAAGAAAAACATGGGGAAAAAAAATCGATTATTCTAAATGGTATTCTATAGACTAGAATGACAGATGACATTTACAGAAATGTGGGATACTACAGACAAATTTAGCTTCGATATTTAGATTTCTTTGAATGAAAAATGTTAAAGACAATATTCATTTGTGTGTCTATAACATTTATAAAATTAAAGAACGCAATTCTGATTAAAACTCAGTTTTCAAGCTCCAAATTTGTATAATTATTCAAAACAAAATTTGAGTTAAAATATTTTCAAAACGCAAATTTTTATGCAAGTGAATTCGTCAAATAAAATTAGCCATATAACTATAGACTGAGCGCAATTGAATTGTATGAAAATATTTATACAATTTATTATTAATTTTACTTTTGAACGCCAATATCCTTGCAAAAATCACCGTGTGCTTCATTATTTTGACCGACCCTTACTTTTTTTATCTCAATATTATATGAAATATTCTTGTCTATTAATTGTCCTAGTCATAAAGACCTTTATGACTAGGTAAAACTTTTGTAAGACAATGTATACAGCTCAACAACTTTTGAGGTACAGGAACTTTAAGCTAATATCGAGCATTTTTTTTTTGCTTTTTAAAAATTCTTTCTTTCATCAAATAGGCAGATTATTTAATAATATTTAGAAACCGCAGAACAATGAATTTTCTTATGAATATCTACATTATTTGTAATATTTTAAGATTTCGGAATCACATACCTTCAAAGTTCGAAAAATTTGAATTTTAACCTTATCATTTTTATAAAAGTTCTAATTTTTATTGTGAAGTTACATAGCACTTTTTTCTAATTTTAACACAACTCGACATCATGCTTTAGCGGTATATCACAAATTATTTTACAAGTATTTATTTTCAAATTGACCATAAAAAAGTGTTTACTATTATAATAGCTGACAACTCATAATAACAGTAACTTTATTACAGTACAACCGTAATTACTAGTAAAAATTTTTAAAAAATTTAAAAACTTACGTAAAGTACAATGTCTTCCATTCCATCCTTGTGAACAGACACAAGTACCATTTTTACATTGACCATGTTCAGAACACCGACTATCACAAGGTAATTGATCACAAAGATTTCCAGTCCAACCAGGATTACAACGACATTTACCAGATTCACAAACACCATTTGGTCCACAATCAAGACTGCAAACAGCTGTAAAACAAAAAATTTAAAATTTAATATTGAGTGAGATTTTTTTGAATAATTTGAAATTTTATCTTAAATTAAAAAATATTAATTTTTTGAACTTTAGCTTTCTAAATCTGTATTCAGTATCTATAATATTATGTAACTACACCTTCTAAAACTCTGAGCATTAAATTATTATTCAGTTTATCTTCAGTTTTCATTTTCGGTCTGACATTTTCCTAACAAAGTGAACTTTAAATATTAATTTTTCAATCTTTCTATTAAAAAAATTTTATTAAATTTTTCGAAATCTTTTTTAATATTTAATAAATTCTAACATCTCATAACATACTCATAATGCGGAAGTTATTTATTAGCAAAATGAAAATGAGCAAATCATCAATTAATTTCTTTGATTATAAAAAATTAATTATTGTATACAATACTTTATTAAATCTCTCATAACCCCTCCTGTATACATTTAGTGTACAGAGACGATACTAAAGTATTAAAATAATTATTTTCTATTCTATTAAATGCATAAATTTCATTAGCTCAAATAACAAGGAAGTGTTAAGGACAAAATGCAAAAAAAAAAAACTAAAAAATTTTAAAAACTTTAGAACTAAACTATTGTAGAAAATAATTATGACACTTAATAAGCTCAACAACAAATTAGTTTTTCCATCTTATAAAATATCCTTATCATTTAACCAAACATAATTATTTCATGCAAAAAATAAAAAAAGTAGTTCACATCCTATTTTTCATAAATTTTTAATTTTATTTTATATTTCCTCATACGTATAAAAGTGCTCTCATAATGTCCACCTATGAAAATAATTGTACTTAAAAAAAACCCACAGCTAGTAGTAAAAAATATTCCTTTATCTTATAAATTTTGTAGAGCAATTCAGAAATCAGCTATATGGTTAATAATTTAGCAATCACTAATAATTAAGAACGAGAATATTTTGTACCAATTGAGTCCAATCTTATATTTGATTTTCATTTATGACATAAAATTCAACACAACAATAAATTTTCTCTCTCATATTTATTAAAATGTTCCTTGGGTGCATTGAAATTTTAATATTGTGAATCCTTATATCAAAACATAAAATGCCTAAACCTTATATACATTTTATATGCTCACTTATAACATGTATTATAAATTCATATACAAAAAAGAAAGGCAAAAAAAAAAATACGTAAAATAAAGAAACAATTTTAATTGAGGATATCCTTGCGTTATCCTTGGCCATTTTATATTCATGTATACATCCGTATAAAATGTGCTACATAACATTATTGTATAAATAAAAATGAGAATTTTTCAACTTTTAATTAGAGCAAATGTTTGAGAAATGGGAATATTATATTATATAGATAGGTATACATAATATAAACAACTGTTATACACATACTTGAACCCCATACAATAGTGTATAATATATTATCTACATATTGTATTATATGTGATGCGACAAAATTGTATATAGGCATAAACATTTTATGTGCAACATTATTTAGATATATAACAGATATTCATGTTTGAATTGAAATTTTAAGGGTATTTTGAAAATGAAAAATGTAAAAAAAAATAAAAATAATAAGAAAATTAATTTAAAGCAAAACGACAAATGAAAAAAATTTGACTAAATGGACAAAAACAAAACTTTGTGCCAAAACAAAATGCAATAAAAATTGTGCACTATAAAAATGAAAGCATACGAACATTAAAATTTTTGGATTTGTAGAAATCAGACAAGAAGAAAAAGTAAGAATAAAATAAAGGAACAAAAAAAAAATCTTAAACTATGAAATGTCCTTGAAATGAGTTTTTGGTTCTATTTTTCATATTTTTTATATAAAAAGAACAAAAAATGAAAAAAAAAAAAATAAAAATGTATGAAAAGATTTTTTCCATTTTAATTTTGTTTCTTTAATTGTTTTTCTATTTTTGCTCTTTTTTCTTCTTTCTGATTTGCAACAATAAGAAATTAAAAAACAAAAATAAGAAGGACACAATCGAGAATTGCATATAAGAGTAAAAGAAGAGAAAATTAAAATTAAAAAAAAAATTCTCTCATATGACAAATATTTTGTAGTTTTGGTAGTTTTTTGTTTTGTTTTTATTTTCCCCCCCAAAAAAAATTCGTTAAAGAAAAACTAAACAAAAATATTTTTTATTCGTCTGTGTATTTTTTATGTTTTTCGTTCTCAAATGTAATTGAAAATTTTGTCTTATAACTTGAGTATAGAAAATGCAATGTGCATGGTAGTTTGTAATTTAATATTTAAGGAAAGGACAAAATTTGTTAAGAAAATTATGTTTAAGGACTGAAATAGTTAAGTTTTCTTTATTTTTAGAATTTGACTTTTTTGAAAACCGTCGATATCCGCGCTAATACTGAGCGATTTTGAAACAAAAAAATAAGTGAGCTGTACTTGGATATTCTTTTAGAATTAATTTTCATTTAGACTTTAAAGTTTTTATATACAAAAACGTAGATAATATGATTTTTTTTTTTTTCAATTTATACACACATATATTAGTCCTAGTTGGTTGCGTTTTATTCCTTAAAAGTTGATTGATCCAAGTTAATTGAGGAACTATTAAAATAAAAGCAACTTTTTTTAATTTTGTTTGATAATACGGCAATTATTTTACCATAATTGCCGTATTTATTTAACTATTTTTTAATTGACACTGAATTTGGAATAGGAGGATTCTACATATTTATTTCGAATTGTGGCTATATGAGATTTTTCAATTTTTTATAATGATAAATTTTCAGTTGAATTTTTCAATTTAAAACACTGAATTTTCTGCATCATGTAGTGCATCAAAAATTTTTTAATAAAAATCATATTTCTAATTTCATTTTTTGAAAAAATATTGTTCAATACAGGAATATTCAATTTTTTTTATAACAAACCAATATTGCAAGAAATCAATATAAATCACAATCAACAGTGTTTACGGCAGAAGTTTAGTTTTCTATTATTTTGAAATTTTTCGTATAAGATGACTGCAAAATCATATTTTATTAAATTCCATAAAATTTAGAATATTACGGCTTTATTCGCTTAAAGCTTGAATTTATTTCTACTGAACAATTCTATGTTTATTTTGTGCCCTTTATTCTCCAATTAAGTATTTTATGCATAAGAGATAAATTAAAAGAAGACCTAAAAATTATGCTTTTAAACTGAATTTTTGTATTTTCTATTCAATTAAAAATATTTATTTTTATTTCACTTTTTTGAAATGGAGGCTATTCATTTTAATTTACGTTTTCATAAGTGTGTGAGTAAGGTTAATTAAAAGGAATAAAAAATTACATAAAACAAACAAACAGAGTTAAATTTGAGCTTCAGATTAAAACTGAATAAGAGACATAAATTAGTGTGATCAATTCTTTGGTCCTTGAAAATTTCATCTTATTCGTTTTTTTTAAACATTGTCAAGCTGTTTTGAAATAATCGAATGAATTCTCTAGGGTTATGAAAGGATTTTTTTTTTCGCTTTTAATAATAGTATATAACTTAAGGTTCGAAAAGTGCATTGCAAATTTACACGTTCTTCACTCTTATATATCGTCGGCTGAGAAAGAAAACAGCGTATAACATTTATACGTCGTTATCCGATTTTATCACCATTGGATTCTCCATAGTCGATTCTATAAGTTGAGTTACTTTATATTTCTCTAGCTTTTCATTTTAACATACTTTTTAAATAAAAACGAAAATATTGTATAAAGCATTTTTAGAAACTAATTAATAACAAAATAGCGTAAAATGCGTTTACTTTGTTTTATTGCCAAACCGTAACTTTTTACAAAATTTAAAATAACGTAATGAATTCTTACACTATTTTGGTAGAAAATTTATCATTCAGTTGTTAATTTCAATACCAAATAAAAAAGTGTATGTTACTTTTACACGCTTTTTAAATTTTAATAAAAAAAATTTTTGCAATAAACTGAAAAGTAAAACAGCGTAAGAACTTGATACACTGTTTCATATTGTCTTATACACTACTTTAATTTTGAATTTTGAATCGTCTTCCCTGGCAAACAATGCAATAAAACAGCGTACAAAACAAACGTACATATGTACATTATACTTGTTTAATTTTGTTTAATTCTATATGCATCTTCATGTATAAGACAAATATTTTTAACAAATAAGTATTCTGTTGGATTTTGTTGATCAGTACAGAACTTAAAGTTATAACTTTTTTAATAAGTGAAGCAAATAATTAATAATTTAAGGCAAAATTTTATACTCACAACAATTAAAATAATTTTGTTGTGTTACGTAAAAAGAAAAGGAATAAAAATTTTAATGATGAAGAAGTGGTAACGTTTTTCGAGAAGTCACCAGAAAATTCTATTACACACTTTTCTTCTGGCTCTGATGACAATTATGAGCCTAGCAAGAGTTCAGCATCTGAAACGGGTGAAGCGGAACCAGAAAAACTTACGGAATGTTTTATAGACTAAACGTTTGATAATGAAACCATTACATCTACATCAGCGGAAACACTAATCGAAAAAATTTTATAAAGTACTAATCTAAGTGAAAATGTAAAAAAGCAATAAAAAAAATTAAAAAAGAAAGAATTCAAAGCAAAAGAACGTTACAACGGAATTTGCAACTGCCAACACAATTGCGTTGAAAAATTTCCTTAAGATGCAAGAATTAATAGTAATAATTCGTATTGAAAGCTGGGTGATTATGGAAAGAAAAGATTATTTCTAAAACATACTCTCACACACAAAGTATATACAAGAAAACGACCGCGAATGTCTCGAAAAAATTTTACGCCTTGTTATACATTGTATGGTAAAACCGTTTGCAAGAAAGCTTAACTTAAGCATTATAAAATACACATAAAAGTTGGCTAGCATACTTATAAAAGAATCTTTAATACAAAATTTAATAACTCGTTTCATGTGCGCAATATGAAAACATGATCAATCAATCTTAGTTAGAAACATTCAGTAGCATTTTATCAAAACTTGGCAGAAAAAGCCTCATCTAAAAATAATTTATCTAAATTAAACGAACCAAGCTATTCAGAAGACGAGATTGAAGAGCTATAATTAAATTTTAGAACTAAGTTTCAAAATTTCAAGTAGAAATAATGTACATTTGAATTATCTTTTATGTTAATATTATTTATTTTTGTTTACGACTTTTCATGTTACATTAATATCGATAAAAATACCTGTTTATATTTTCATACGTTGAGTTAAAGTATGTAATGTTAATTTGGTTTCTCAAATTATATTAATTTTTTACAAAATAAAATAACGTATAAATAAAAATGAAATGGTGTATACCATACAAAAAAATTAAAATGAAACAGTGTATAACTTTCTTCATACAATTTCTACCAAAAATAAAATAGTGTAAGAAGTACCAAGAAATTTCAAACCTCTAATTTTCTAACATCTACAAAAATTTATTTAATCAAATTTATGCAAATAAACCATTTATTCCCCCAAAAATGTTTAACATAACTTTTCAGGATAGTCAAAGATGACAACCGGAAGATTTTAGATTCGAAACTTCATTTTTATTTTGCAAAAAACTTCAAACGCGATTTACTCAAAACTATACCTTTTTTATACACTGTTTTATTTCTCAGCCGACGATATAGCATATGTACTCGTATGTGTATATATAATTTAAATTTTTTGCAAAACATTTATTTAAGTATATTACACGCGAGATAAGAATAATCGTATTTTTGCACAAAGGATTGTTAACAAAGGCACCAGATATGCTTATTATAAAAAAATAAGGATTGAAAGCTTTTCTTTTATAAAAAAAAAAAAATAATCCCCTTACATAAAAGCCAAAACATTGTTACAAAACGTTATGAATGAAAGCGTCATAAAATACATAAAAGTTTATTATGTACCACGAAATGAAAAGAAAAAAAAATTATTTACGTGTGTAATATTCGTTTTCTTTCAATGTTATTCTCGCACATACATAAACGAACATAATTCGCAGGTTTTATCCTTATTCATACCTTCTCACACACATATCGCAATTTTTCCTTTTTGGTTTTTATATAGATAGCTACCATAATATTTTATAAAATTACATTATGTGCGGTAATAGTGTGTTAGCGTTACTGTTAATGCCATTTACATGTCATTTGTATTTTTGAAAAAGAAAAAGAAAATCAGGTCTCTTTCGTAATACTTTTGATTTCTTTTTTGTTTTTCTTTTTGTTTTTATTGTTCGTCTAAAGATGTGAAGGACGAATAAACTTTATAAAATGTTTTATTTTTTTTTCACTGTTCTTATATTTCAAAAATTTATTTTAAAACGTAAGAGAATTTCAACTTTATTATTAAAAAAATATAAGAAAAAATGAAATGTGAGTATGTGTGAATATTGTTACAAAAAGATTTTTCAGACGAGAAATTAAGTAATACGATTGTGAAGCGTACAATATCTTTAAAGGGTTTATACAAAATGCCAATTTTAACTATTTTAAATTAGAGGAAACTAAATTTAACAATATTTTCTTAAATAAAATATTTTAATAAGAACTTTCTCGGATTTGTATAACAGTTTCATGAAGTTGTGAGAGAAAATTAGCTTTCCAATTTTATAACATTTGTAAATTTAAAAATCCATTATATAATTTTTGTTCTGACACTTTAAAATTGCCGTTTTTAAAAAATTTTAATTAAATAAATTTTTCAAATAAGATCTCTTAATATTTCTATTGTAATTTTTAGATCTTTAATGACATCCTTGAAATTTTGTTAGGAAAATTAAGTGATTAATTCAAGATTGGGGTTTTGGTTAAAACATTAATAATATTGTATCGAATATTTCCAACTTCATTTGTTAAAGCTTCAGATTATGGAGCACAAGTATTGCATCATCGTATTGTGTGAAAGGACACAATATTTCTTATTGTGTCCTTGTCCCAACAACAGGTAAAAAATATATTGTTTTTCTTACAAAAGGAATTTTTTAATGAAAATTTTTAAAATTATTTTCATTTGACTACACTCTTATTTATTATTTTATCAATAGCTTGTCGCATTCCACCAGCACTTATTATGATTTACAAAAACACTAGCTACTTTAAACATTTTTATTAAAATTTTCATAATTTGAAAATTTTATTGTTAATATTTTATTAATTGGCTCACATACCAAGCAGGAGCAAAGTTTTGAATAAAAAGTTAAAAATAATTCAAATAATTCAGCTTTCCTTAAAAATTTTATTCAGCTCAAATAAGCAAATAATAATATGGATCTGAAAGGATTAATGACAACGTTAAGAGAGGGTCCCAATGAACAAACTCAATAAATTTTCATTCACTTGAATTTAATCTTAAATTTTTTTAAACTAAATTTAAATATGCGATTAAGCACAAAAACCACACCATATCGCAGGTCGAGAAATAATGTAATGGAACGTTAAAATTTATTTCAACGGAAACATTATCCTGTTTGCATTGGAATCTGTTTTCTTTTTTTTTTTCTTCTTTATTTTTTTTTATCAGAATAACTTAATGAATATAAACAAAATAATAACAATAAAAATATTTCATGTGCAGATTTGCTTTTTGTTTCATTCAGAGCAATTTTAACGAAATTTATAGAAGGTGCTTCTTTGTTTCCTTCAGACCGTCCATTTCTCTCTTAACAAAAGTTTTAAATGCTTTAAAAAGATAGAATTTTGTACAAGAAATTGATTTTTATTTGCATATTATTTTCTTACATAAAAATTTTTGCCTGATTTCCCGACAAAATTTTACAATAACACAAGGTCGCAAAATTCCTCATTTTTCACGAAAAATGAAGAAATCAAAGCAAAATTTTTTTAATTCTACTGACATAGAAATCATAGATGACTATCTAGATTAGATGACTACCTGATTTTTCTGCCATGGAATATTATAGACCGACTTCACTGCGAACAAATTGTAGCTTGAATAACTGTTATACTATATTGCACTTTATTTAAATTTTTAACACCAAACATTACCTTCTTCTTTTGCACGGTAAATTGCTAAATTTTGGAAACAACGGTTTTTTTTAGTTTTTTCCCTTTCTAAGTTTCTCAAAGTTTTAATTTTCGATCTTATCCTAACAGTATGCAATAAAATTATATAATATAAAGTTACGCGAACATTGAACAAGAAAGAAAAACAAAAGAAGTCTTTAAATGTTTGAAAGAAATGTGCTACTTTACGAATCATTGGTCTAATCTGAGTTTATTTTACGTTAGTTTAGCCATACCAGGTATGTACATTTTACATGTAAATTAATCTAAATACCTATAAAGTAAAGGAACTCTTAAAAAATATAATATTTTGCAAAAATAAAAATCTATAAAAATTCTCACATTGCAACGGTAACATAAAATATATGTATAAATCTGTTATATTGTTACGGAGAAGTTAATCTCTTACAGATAAAATGCTAAATGATTATGGGTGAATTCTTTTTTTTTGTTCCTTGTAATGGAGGTTTTAATATGCAAAAATTTATTATACATAAATTCGCGCACTATATATAAATACATAAATTATAATTACATATAAACATACATATAATATGAGTATAATAAAAATAATAATAATAAAAAAAACCTGAAGTGGAGAGTTTTTGAATGTTATGGACATTTTTATTGAGAGATAATTTTTTTTTTTTTTACACTTTTTTTTTTGTTTGCTGAATAAGGATTTTAGCAAAATTCTATTGTTAAGTATTTTATGAATATATGATAGAGAAAAAAAACTGTGCCCTGAAGCCAGAAAATATCTATAAGAGTATATTATATTTTATTCTAATATTCGTTGTATTCACATATACATACATAATAAATAATATGAGAGATTATTATGGATCGGATTGTATTTTCTGGCTTATCTAGTACCTAAGCACTTATAATAAAATTAAGAACAAAAATTTAAATGGAAAATAAGAAAAAAATGTATAGAAATGTGTACCGTCTACGGTACGGTGGAGAAGAGTGAGGGTTATTTTATTTTCTTTTTTTTTTTAAATGTTATGATGAGATTAATAAAAATTTCGTTATTTCACACTGTCAGCAAACGGTATATATCTGAAATTATTATAGTGCAATAAAAGTGTACATGTAAAATGCATGAATATGACATATTTATGAGCTAAAGATTAAAATATAAATTTGATTAAAAGAAATATATGAAGTTATGCATATAGATATATTAAAATTCTCTATAACAATGCTTTTAGAGAAGCCCACATATAAAGGCTATTAATTTATCAGCCATCTATATATAAGATCATCTAGTAGTCAACTATATATAAGATCTACTAATAATGTTTATTTAAGATTTCTGAAATTTCTTTTAATTGTTCTTTGTTGTATAATCCGTATACGGAGCAATCTATACCAAAAGTATAATTACAAAGCTATTAAGTAATAACAATTCGGATCAAACTAATGGTCTGTAAATAAGCAATTTTTCCTTGATTAACTTAAAATAATTTTTTTAAAAACTAGTAGATTAGTGTTTTAATAACTTTTATTAATAATATTGTGATTTAATTTATTGCATACATTTAGGATGAAAAAAAATTGAAAGAAGAGTTAGCGTAATGGTCGAATACGATGATAAGTGAGTTAAAATAAATAATTTTAATTTTTGATTGCACAGACTTTACCTTTTTGCTTCTATAGAAATTTGGAAAAGATTACAGTTTTGGAAAAATAAGGCGTCAAAGATGTGAATAATACGAAATAATACTGAATTTTGAAAGGCAATTGGAAGGGGGACAGAAAAAAAAATGTCTCCTAACAAAATAAATTACATACATATTTCTAAAAATATTCAGTAGAGAAAAAGTTGATTCTACAAAATTTCAACTTTCTATCTTGGAGGACATAGAATTTTCTGGGCACCAGTATTGTCAAGACGTATATTTTAATCGAATTTTTCATTCAAAGCTGCTATTAATAAAAACATTATAGTATAACGGAATAAGTGTCACATAAGCTTATATTTATGCATAATTTGTTGTTGGAATATTTCTAGAGTAATAGAATTTTCTTCTAATACAGTTGCCTATACGTAAAAAATTATTGAGAAAATTAATTTTTTATGCATTTTAAAATGCATAAAAAACTCTTTCTCTCATTTAAATCGTCAAAGAACTTGTCTAAAAGCATTTCGGAGGAAAGAAAATTTTGGCAAATTTTTTATATTCCAAATTTATGGATCAATATTTTGTTCGTCAATGAAATGTTGATTAAACCCTAAAAACCATTAGAAAGATCGCTATATGTTTTAAATTCAAATTATTTTTGATCGACACAGACTCAATCATGAACATATTAAAAACAATTTTCTTACCATACCGAATTTTATTTTTCTAAAATATTTCAAATATTTCACCCAAATATTATAGTATTTCTTAAAACCTTTTAAAGCTTTAAAATATCAAAAAAACACATGAAAAACCAAAATGAATTTGATTATGAAGTTTGAAGTTTTTTAACCATTTTTAAACTAAACACGAATATTTTGTTATTTTCTACTTTAATTCTAAAAATATTTCATACCTACAAACACACATACATTTCCATTTGTTATATTCTAGGAAGCAGTTTTTTTTTTATTAAAAATAATCCAAAACTATAAGGTCTTGTTATACGTATAACATTTATATAATATATCTACTTTTATATGAGATATTTTGGTATACTATTTGTATCAAGAAATGAAATAAAGTACCTGAAAATTTTTAAAATAGGTCACGCGATATCTATTTTCGCATATAAGTATACGAAAAACAAAAACAAGCAGAAGAAAAATAAAATAAATAACCTTAATAATAAGTATATGTAAATGTTAAAATATGTTTGTATGTTTCTGTGTTTCTAAGATGGCACATATAATATAAAAGGATATTATTTATATATATATATATATATATATATAGGTAATAGGTGTATATTTTAGCACTTTTCCAAAAAAATTTTCAAAAAAAGTGCTTATTAGTTTTACTCTGTCCGCCCGTCCGTGGAAGCTTTTTTTTGTTTACAAAACTTCTACACCTTTGAAGATAGAAAGCTGAAATTTAACACCTACATAGACCTTTACTAGAAACTTATTTCTGTAGAACAAAATTTTTACCTATCTCCCCCCCTCTAGAAGTTATACCTCCCCAAAACCCTAAAAATAGCCTTTTTTAACTATTTGTTGCAAGGAAACCATAAGCATTTTTGAAATTTTGCAAATGCAAAAAGGCAGTGGCTTGCTTCCTCTAGCGCGATATACTATAGTTAAACTTTAAAAAAACAAAATGGCCGTTCAAATTTACCATTATCTAAAGTCTTTTTTTTTCCAAAAAAGACACGCTTTTAGACATTAACAAATAGTTCATTTTGTTAGAACAAAATTTTTCTCCATCTGCACCCCCTCTCAAGTTATCGCCTCTTGAAATTTGTAAAATTTAAATTTTTGACACCTTATATTTTGATTTTTTTCAAAGACTGCATATATGCATCATCCTAAATATATGCAATCCTAGAAATAGTTTCGTTTATGAATGAAAATAATTTAAATAGTGTGATAGATATACGTAGACTGTATTTAAAAGCCGAATTTTCATTTGTTGAAGGGAAAAGTGCTACAATACAAACCATTGGTTTGACCCAACTTTATTATTATATATGAATAGAATTATAAAATGAAGCATATATATGTATATTGTCTTGGCCTGTAATGCAATATATTTTACTCGTACATACAACAATATGATACAAGTATACATAATAATGTAAACGTTATATCATATTGTACATATATAGTACGAAGCTAGAAATCTTATGTAGGTTTACGTTTAAGAAATCTAAATTTTATAGTGATTTTTTTATATCAATTTTTTTTATACAACCATCTTTATAATATTCTTTTGTAGTTTATTTTTTTTGTTATATTTTTTTTTTTGTTTTGTGAATAAGATAAAGAATATATGACCCTCTTTGCACTTTAAGAAATATTTTACTTAAAATTATAATAATATAATGATAAAAATAACAATAGGAATATATATGTGTGTATATATGCATATGTACATGTTATATACTCATTTACACATTTGATATTTTCGTGTACCCATTTAGATATTTTTTCTTTAAATAGACATTCGTCCTTAATACTATATTTGAAAGTATACGTGTATGTACATTAAGTATATCGAAAATATTATCTATATTGTATTATGCAAATAAAAAAATACATTTGAATTTGGATAAAAGGTATTCTGAATTTTGTCGAGAACATTATTGAACAAATTAAAATATTCATTAATTCTCCAATGACAGTATTTTAAAAGTCATGCAATTATTCTCTCGTATTATTATGTTGCGTTGTCTGTACATCATTCTCTTTGAGAATTTTAATTAAATTTTTTTCTAACAATATTCTTTGCTAGTGAAACATTTGTGTAAGGAACACTAACATTTACGGATAATCAATAATATTCTGCGAAATGTATTAAATAATATGTATATACTTTTAAGCAAATAAATGAAATATTATAAAAATTTTCTTCAACTAAATTTTAATACGAGTATTGCAAAATAATTACAAAATAATTAAAATGAAGCAGTTCAAACTAATACCTTAGTTATTTCCAATTCCTTTTATATTCAGGTTCAACTGCAATGTTATGACATTCAATGCTTACATTAAAAATGAATTTTATAAAATAGGTTTATGATGCTATACTCGTATATATATACATATACATATAGAAGATACATTTAAAAAATATTTTTCGCCTCACTATTTTCGTCTCATTTTTAAAAGCAAGAAAAAGAATTTTAATGCACAAAAACGAAAACAAAAATGGTTATTAAAGTATCTAAATAAGAAAGCAAGCCAAACAATTCAACATAAAAAATAACAGAAAGATACTTAAATAATAAAAAGAGAAAAAAGAAAATAATCATGAAATTTACGAATAACAAAATTCCTTTTTCGTGGAATTTAAGGGCGAATAATTGCGATCTAAGAGCGTGATATAAAGGCATTTCGATGGCTTTATATAAAATATAGCAAAAATTTATAAACATACATAGATGCAATAGTAATAAGCAAAAGAATATAGAAAGCAAAAAAAAAACTAGTATAACAATATAAATGTGCTTGAGTATATGGCAAAAGTTAGGCATAATGACAAAGCAACTGTCTATATCGTAATTCCATATTCTATTCTTAAGTTTCATAAACACACCGACTAATGTACAATATACTTACATACCACAATAATTGTTCATAAAACAAAGAGACTATAAAGAGCAAAATGCGATGACAAAATAGCTAGCAAAAAAAAGAAAAAATATTAAAAATAAGTAAGTCAAACACTTTTGTGTCCTATACTTGAATCTTCTACATAAAATTCTTTATATTTTCCGACCATACACATATTAAAATATAAGAGAAGGGTAGGAGGTAAAAATGGTATGTGCGAGCATAATATGATGCGAAAATAAAATTTATGATAAATACAAAATTGTAGCTATACTTAAAATCGCTTTTTCTTTCTTATCTTTCTCTTATTGTGTTCTTTCGCTTTTTATAGGTTTACTTTAAGAAGTCTTGAATTCTGCAATTTTTTTAAAAATTAGCTTGCTTGTCTTTTTTGTTGTTTTCAGATACATACAATACCTTGGATTTTAATAGAAAATAAATTAATGCAGTGCAAAGTGCATTTAGGAAGAAAAACCTATTTAATCACTTTGTTTGTTAAAAATTTAAATATGATCTATTAAAATATTTTAAAAAATCGCACTTATTGCTTACATGTTTGTTAGTAGTCTATAATACAATCGTTTTTGGGCTCCTTGAGCACAGTAGGTTATTCGTTCCCCTTTTCTTTAATATTTTATAAATAATTTAATTTAATTGTAAAAATATAAAAGCCACCTTCCAGATTAACTGTTCATAAAGTCTTTTAATTAGTGTACCTTAATTTTGAAAAGGTAAGTAAGTTTTGGACACATGATTGGAACACAGTCAATAATATAAATTAATGTTGAATTTAATAAATTTTTTGAAAAATACACCATTCTTTTGAAATTTTTATAATTTAAATATCTTCTTGTCTACTTACTTGTACGAAATATACCTTATATGTGTATACATAGTTCATACTCAAATTATTCTTTATTAGCTGGTTAGATGTAGGCAGTCAGTTAGTCAGCCAGTCAGTAAAGGAGTATCGCATGGCCCTTTAGTTAGCTGTAAAAGCAATCCAATTGCAAAAGTATTCAATCACATTACCATTAATAATCTGAATCAGGCTTTAATATCCCAGTTTTTGCCAAAAATAGGTGAGTGTTTTTATGCTTTTGAAAATGAGTTTTTTCGATTAATGTTTCATTTTGTAACCTTCCATACAATTTTATCTAAATTTTGACTTTGACTAAAATTCAAAGTTATCTCGCTTTTAATAATTTTAGTGTTTTTAAAAGAAAATATGCAATATTATTATATTATTTCTTTTATACCTGAAAGTAGATGAATTTACACCCATATTGTATTTGTATGTACATATTGTGTATCTACTTGCGTTTTTTCAACTTTATAAAACAAAACGTCGTATGCAATATTCTTACTAATAAAAGAAGAATAAACTATAAAAACCACAAAACAGCATAAAAATCTTTTAGAGAGTCATTTAGCATCATGTCATGTAGCATCATATAGCCTTCTTAAATGTAGTGCGTTTTTTTTTCATAATGCTTAGCTACATTTTTATTGTATATCTATCGTTATTTTTTGTTATATTTTATTATTGTTGTGTATCGTTCTTCTTTTGCTCCTTCTTTCGTTGTACTTATACATTTTTATAACGTTTTTGATTTATAAAATTGTTAACTTAGGTATTATGGTTTTAAAAATAAAAATATACAGAAACTTGGTGGACCACCAAGAAATTAGTCCAAAAAAAGTTTTTGGCATTTTTGTGCTTCTTGGGTTATTAAGTAAGTATGGGTGAAGCAAGAAATTTTAAATTAAGTTGTTAAAAGAAAATACTACTTATTCAGTACTTATTCAGTAAAGAAAATTGATTGAATTCGGATATTTTGAATATTAACTATGGGCCAGGCACAGTCTGTCCTTTTAAGAAGCAAAGTCCTTTAAGAAGCGTAAAAATAACACGGTCAACGAAAAAAAACTAATTTCTTATTGTCGTTTATTAAATTAGCATATCATGGTTTGACATTTGTTCATTCATAAGTAGGTGAATATAAATAAGGTAAGCGTGTGATTCTGTACTTGCAATATTTTAGAATAATATGATTGTGGTTACAACAAGAAAAAGGTGCCTCTGATTAGTCAAATATCTTTCAATTTTATTTCAAAGTAGAACTCAAGCTTCCTTTGATTAGTCAGAGAATTTTGAATTTTATTTCAAATTAGAACTCCTTGTAGTTTAAAATGTTTACTAAATACATACATGTATACATGTACAATGTTGGACTTTATTACCTGTGGCACAAAACGCGTGCAAAAATAATAAAATTTAGAAAAAATTAAGATATTTAAGTAAATTTGGCTTATATAAAAATCAGGCTGAGTTATTTGTTTATATTTCACATAAAATGTGCTAACATTAAATTTGTTTTAGATATTTTAATAAGTTCCACCAAAATAGCTTCAAAATAGTTATTACACATCTTCAAACATCCTTTGACAAATAATGTTCATTGACCTCATAATTTACAAGAAATTTCTCGTATGTATCACAAAAATTAAAAAGAGAAAAAATTGTTTTCTTTCTTTAGATTAGAAAAAGTCTTGCTTGTTTTCATCTCATGTTTTTCGATTCCTCCTTTTTGCAATAAAGGTAAGCATATACACGAAAAACATTATGTACCAAGGTTGTTTTTTTTTTGTGTTATGTTTTTTTATGAGTTCTTTTGATTTTTCTCATACTTTTACATGTTTGTGGGTCTCATGCCAACTCATATACTTTACTTTTTCCTTTATTTAAAAAAAAAAATAAATAAAAACAGGTTTTTTTTTTTGTTTCTTTTTTTTTTATTGTTTCTTTCATATTCGATAAGGTTTTCATGCATTTCCAGAACAAAATAACAAAAAGAAATTAAAGTACCTACTATTTTATAAATTTTATTTTTGTATTTTACTAACTATACACGCAATGTTAAAGTTCACCTCAAACTCAAACTAACATAGAACTACAAAGTTAAGGTATGGTAAGCTAACAGACAATGTGAACATTAATACACTATATACAAAACCATAGGGCTACAGTGTACACCAAAAAGCCTTCAAGTTTATTAAATAAATGAATGTTGTATACTAAATTGCTTTCAAAACGCAAATAGGTATAATTAAAATATTTTCTTGTCTAGTTACATGCATAAGTGTATACCTCAAAATGGAGTTTTTATTTATACATGCGTAGATTTACAACCAAATATTTCTATACGAATGTATAGAATTTGCAACTAAAAATTCTTATGGAATTGGAATGATTCTGTTTATCTCCATGTTTTTGAAAATTCGTGTTAACTTTTTAAATTAACTTTATCGTATTCGAGGCAAATATTGTAAACACCTTAATCTAAGAATGTTGTAGACTTAATTATTTAATGTGACAAATTTACCCTACTCTTAATTTTAACTCCTTACCTTACTAACTTCTTTCCTTAATGATAATGAAAGAGAACTCCTTACCTTACTAACTCTTAAAATATCTCTTAAATGATAATGAAAGAGAACATAAAATTAAGAGCACAATAACTTTTATAAGAAAAATTTTGCTTAAGAAGTAAAGTCTCAAATTACTTTTTATTGAATTTGAATCAGGGAAATGCGTCTAAATTGCAACTTTTAAAAGTAAGAGGATTGTAAATATCTACATAATTTTTTTTTTTGCAATCTTAGTCTTTAATTTCTAACAGCATAAAATCAATACTCAAGTGCATTTCTTATAAGGTTCATGTTATGGATCTACATGAAGAACAATTTATTAATAAAAATTTGTTATATACAAAGTTTTTAAAACATTTTAATACCTAAATGTATTTTATATAATACAGAAATAATATTTAATTTTTGAAAAACCAACATAATATTGAAAAAATTCTTAAAGCAAGAAATATTTTTATAACAACACTTTAATATGATGAAAAAAAAAATTGTTTATAAAGTTTTTCTTCTGTAATATTATTTGAAAATTTTTTGTTTATTATAATTTTCTTCTCTACCTTATTTTTTTCACCGCCCTCGCCCTTAAAATAATTGCAAAATATATTTATATGAGCCCTACATTTTTGAAAGCTATTTATCTTTATTTATTTATTATTTTTATACCCGTACGAACGGATGTTGGAAACGTATTAGAAATTTACCATTTAGTTTGTAACGCTATGAAATAACACTGTATCAGATAGGTGTAGAAACAAATATGTTATTTTGATCACCGTTTTCCCAGCGATAACTCAAAAACTGAGCTGAATAACTCAAATTACTCAAAATAGGTTAAAGTATACTTATACAGCATAATAAGACTATAATGCAATCACTATCCCGATCAAATTTAATTATAATTGCAAAAGTTCTTATATTAGCTGCCATGGAAGTTAAAAATTTATCAAACCCTTTCATAGATCTTCAAAAGTTAACAGGTTATTTATAGGAAACCATTAAGGCTGATGTATTCAAATATTGGCTAATGTATTTGCCTAAAAGAGAGTTTAGTGACTAGACAACATCTATTCCGACAAGATTTATTTACGATTGCGCAGCTACTTAAGAGTGTTTCCATAATTAAAAATAAAAATTTAATTGAGAGTTAACACAATAAAAATTTCAAAGTCTTACGATACTCAAAATTCGGTAAAACAAGTTTAGTAACAGTCTTAAAAAGTTTTTGTATCGCATATTAAAAATTATGGGTATCACAGAGGCCTGTGTTAACTCTAATTTTTTCTCGTTTTAACTTTTTCTGTTTTCGTTTTTTGTTTGAAGGAAGACACTTTAATTTTAATTGGAAACTTAAAAGTATAGAATAAATAAAGTTAAAAAAAAACTTTTCTTACAAAAATATATGCAAGATTTAAAATAAAGTTTAGGAAGAAAAAAAAAATTTTTAATTGTAGCATACATTTAAGGCACAAGGAAAAATTTGCAAGGTTTAAGTTGAGGTCATATTAAAATGATTTACTTGTTTTAATGTAGAGAAACTTTATTAAATTTAAGGCACAAATGTTTAAGGACTTTTATTACTTTATACTCTTGAATATTAAAATTCTTTAAGATTTTGTTTTTTACTGATCTACCATTAAATTGAATTTTCATTTAAATTGTACATTAATAATTTATGGGTTAAGTGAAAGATTTTAGGAAACATATAAAATAATTGAGAACTTTATGTTAATGTTATAAATTTTGTGTGTATAATAGCATTTTATGACCTATATATTATTATGTCAGAATTTATAAATTAATTTATTAAGATTAAGTATTTGCAATTCATTAACGCCAGAAATTTTATTTAAAAGAACCATTTTGATAACTTTATAACTGAAGAAACACACAAGTAATTTTCTCAATATCGTTCACTGTCTTGGGCACTGTCCTGAGTGATACTATGAAATATGAAGATGAATTCGTGGATTTTGGATCAATGGACGTGGCTTGATTGAAAGATAATATGTAATCAAAATTTACTTCAAGTACCAAAAAACATGGCTGAAATTTTGTTTTTTCGAAAATTTTAATTATCGTCTTCACATCATGATTTTTAATTGAAATGAAAATTCTTATTGTCCAAGAAAATTACAAGCCAGACAAGGTAATGGTGACTTTTTAAATTCTTCTGGGTAAAGTTTGGATTCAGTAAAGTTTATTATACACATATTTATTATTTATTTTATTAAAAGTATTTAATAATAAATTTTTGCATCATTTGTAAATAATTATTAAAGTGTAAATGGAATGCTTTAATATTAAGATTATTGTTTACTCGATACTTGAAATAAATGCGATTTTATTAATGTTTAAATTCTATAAGTATATCGAAAACTCTTGAAATTGTAAATGTATAATATTGTAAAATTTTATTATACTCGTATGTATTTTAAAATATTTTGAATAACAATATTGCTGAGGAATAGAATAATTGTACAATTCTAAATTAAAATTAATTGATATACAAACATGATAAAAATTCATTATAATTTAAAATATTAGAAACCTTATATATACCAATACCTTTATAATATAATTTTTCGAAATCATATTTTAGTCTGAAATAATAATATTGCTGATGAACGCGTCAAGAAAATTACATATCCTTATAATAGTTTTAAAGATCTTATGTTTTTACACAAATTTTTTAATCTTAAAATTTTATATTCAAGATAATATGCACTATATGCACATAATATAGCTATATTCCAAATAAGAGTACGTAATATAAGATAAAATATATATATACATAATATTGCTCTTCTTCTTGTAAGGATAATAGCATAAATGCATACATTTATAATACCATAAATAGGTAAGTAGTTATGCGATATAATTCTGTTATACAATACAAACAAAAAAAAAAAAATTATTTATCAAAAAATATGTACATGTAATGAAGTTTATCGCAAAAAAAAAAAAGAAACAAGAAAAACTTTGTTGTCATAAAAACATATGTAACATGTTATATAATGTAAATGTGGGTATGTAAGGATATAAATTTTATATATCACAATAAGTATACAGATTCATAATGTTTATAATATTGTATAGCAAGAAAAGCAATTAGTATCCTTGTGACAAGTACAGTTGTTGTATATGCATATTAAATGAGACAGTGTGAAAGCATTAAGAAGGGGTAGATAGGAGCAGGGTATAAAGAGTATAGGAAAAATGAGCATAAAAAAGGACAAAAAAAAATTGTTTTTTTTTATTTATTTTATTTTTATGCATATGTAAAAATGTTATACAGAGAAAAATGGTTTTGTATGTGCATATGTTGTCATTTACTCATTATAGTCTACTAGTTTTTCAATATTTTTTTGTTCTTTTCTTTTTATACTGTTAAACATTTTCCAGTTTTTCTTCTTAAGAAAAATTTTATATATACTCGTAGTATATGAATACTGATGAATGGTTATTGTAGTGTAATAATATTATAGTTATGATTTTATTTTATGTTTGTTTTTTTTTTAATTTTGTTTCTTAAAATTAGTGTATAATTGTATATACGTGTACATTTTTATAATATGTGTGGATGTATTATTATAATGCATTCATATTTAAAATCATACAATTTATAGTATGTATGCAAAATATGTTTATACAATATAATAGTATTTAAAGGAAAAGGAACCTTCTATATTATTATATTGTATGGAAATAGACATGCATTTTATGTTAAATATATAAAAAAAAAATAAGACATTTATTTTTTTCTGTGTTCTTTTCTATTTCTTGTTTTTTTCTTCTGTTTTTTTAGAATAAAGAGCTTTTCAACTAAATCTACATTATAATTAATAGTTATGCTTTAAAATTATATGCATAAAAAATAAAATATTAGACCTAATAATAATATACAGACTACAGAGTGTTTTATATTAAAATTATGTATTAAAGAAAACAATTTATTTTGTTGGAGAAGAGAAAATAGCACATATTCATACAGTAAGCTATTGATCATTAACAGGTTATTCGCTAAGACTATTGGAGTTGGGCTGAGAGTATATATTGTTTTTAATTTTACTTATAATAACATTACGTAATTGAAGACATTTGATTTTCACGAGATGGGAGCTAACATTAATTTATTAACATAAGCATAACAGAATATGGAAGAACAAAACTTACATTAAGCTTTTATTGTTGTAAATTTCAAATATTCTAAAAGTCTAAATAATTATAAGGATTATTTGTAAATTGTATTACCCAGAGAATATTGCAAATTCAACAGATTTTTTATTGTCCTAAATTTGAAAGCGGAAATTGATAAAGTTAATAGCTTGTACGTAATAGAGATTCATACTTCATATTTCCCATATATGGTCTGATTGGGGAAAGTTTTATGAAAATCATTTCGAATTTTCATTTCGAGAAGTATAATATGTGTAGTAAGTATAATAAAAGGCGATTGTAATATTTGGAAATTATTTTAGTAAAAATGTATTTCGAAAATCTTATTCTAAAATTATCATATTTACACTTCAACATTAAATTTTAAGTCATTTAAAATGAAAATATAAGATCATTAAACATGCTGTAAAAATATACATAATGTCTATGTAGTATACGTACATTTCATTTAACTGAACCCTATCATATAATATTATATCCATATATGGCTTACAAATTCAACCAGACTATTAAGAATGTAGGTCAGAATGTTATTGAGAAACAATATAAGGGTAAAATCAAGCTAACTATTTATAATATCAAAAAAATAAAATAAAATTAGTTTTATATTTGAATAAGTGTATTCATTTTATATTAGTCTACATATTATATGCAATTTGCTACTCAAATGTGTATTAGAGAATGTATATGATAGTGAATCATATTTTTTGCTTATCTATATAATGCTTTCTTATTCTTAAACTATAAGAGGGAAGGAATTTGTGTATACTACGTTGTATAGTATAGAGTTGACAATATTTATGTTATTTTCTATTCTTATTTTTCATTCAACTATTATTGGATTCCTTATAATTAAAAAAATTTTCAACATATAACAATTATTTTCGAACTCTTTTTGTTGTTTTTTTTTCCAGTTTCTTTTCTACAATTCTATTGAAAATTGCCTTAAGTTAAACGTAAAGTTATTTTATTTATTTTTACCATATTATGTATTGTCATTCTGGGGTTTTCACCCTAGATTTTATTTTAAAATTTCTGTATGTTTTTCTGTAGGATAATTTCATAAGTACGAACAATATGAAGCTACATGGTTCGTAAGTAACCAATTTAATGTGGTATATGTATATAGTTCTTCTTTTATTGGAAAGTTTTAGACTGAAAAAAGATAATATTTAAATATGTGAGTTGAAAATTTAAAATTATATTATTTTAAAGGATGGGGGAAAGAGACTTGTTTTTATTTTTGTTGTATATTTATAAAAATTGAAGGATATCCTTTGAAATTTTCCATGAAACTAATTTCTATATGAAAAAATTGTTATAATTTTTATTTCTAATTTTTTCTATTTTATTGTAAATATGTAGATATTTTTTAAATGAAATAGTAAAATTAGTATTTAAAAAAAAATAAAAAAAATTTTTAAAATTTAATTTGAAACTGCAAATATTTTTATTTAAAAATCATTTACTAAGTGGATGTGATGTGCATATGCTTAAGATTTTTTGTGACGTAACAATTTTGGTTTACTTTTAAAAATATTTAATTATAAGTGTAATTTGAAAGTACCAAGTAAAAGTGAAATTTAATTCTTTAACAACAGTTCTTGTATTTAAGGATGCTCAGTAATAATTTTTATTCAAAAAGATTATTTAAAGAAAGTATAAGTTCATTAATAAAAATTTTAACCAAATAAAGGATTCATAATTTACGAAAACGACGTGGGAAGATGTTTTATTTTCATCCTTTTTGGCGATTGATTTTTCAATTTTACAAAATTTTATTTATGAATCATAAATTGTTTGAGCTGTTAGCTATTTGCTGTAGTATAATATTTGACTCATTAGCAAATAAATTCATGAAAAAGTTTCGAAATTTCGTAGCATGTCATAATATATGTTAGCATGTCATTTATTTTCAAAGACAAGCGATTTTGAGTTTTCATACAAATGTAAGGAATCATTGTACACCTCGTGAAATTTAAAATTTTCTAAGTTATGAAAATGACATTACCCTAATAACAAATTGTTGACAATTAACTATAATAAAATTTAATAAATTTAGCCAAGATTTAATTTTCATGTTTTTCTTTTAAATCATTTTTTGTATATCACTTTGTATACTAATATATACAAGTTGTATTAAATAACTTTTTATATAAAAGTTTTAAGCGATTACTTCAAATCAGCAACACAATAATGTTAAATCAAAATAATAATAACAATGAGAGGATAGAGAGGGAAAATGTTAAGTACAAAGAATATTGAATAAAGCTAAAAACAACAAAAAAAAACTTCATTGTAAGGTAAAAACAAGAAGAGAAATTTTTTCAATTTTTAAGAGAATAGTAAAACAAAAAGTTCACACAATTTCTATATACCATCACGCCGCGCCATCTTTCAATAAATATTAAATTTTTTGATATAATGCTTATATAATGCTTATAGAACGAAACTGTCATTTATTTTACTTTGTATGTACAAACTCATATATACAAAAACCATTATTTCAATGACAGTAATAACCTTCAATTCTGTTGTCCTTTATCAAAATCATTTTTAATTTTTCTTCAGTTTTTTTGGGTTTATTGTAAAATTTTCTGATTTTCAAGTTTTATAAACATTTTGCTCCCTGTTTTTTTTTTTAATGTGCTATTCATTTGACTTTTTAGTTAAAAATATTTTATTCTTCTTATTGCTTTTTGTTTTCTTTCTCATACTTTTATTATGTACACCATGCAGAACATTATAATTCTTTATACACCCTCCCACCGTTTCTATTAAGATAATTTACAGACACGTATACTGAACACATTGCACATAATATAACAAGGATTTCATTTTAGGATAAATAAAGCATTATCAACGCATTTTCTGTATTGATGTTTTGTTTGTTTTGATGTTTTCATAGTGGCAATAAGTTTACTTGCTCTTTTGTCGCAGATTATTATAAAAAGTGAATTTTAATAGGTTTGCCGCAATTCCTTTTTTTCTTTTTGTTTTGTTTTCTAAAATTAAACTGTGCTGTTCTTTTAAAATTTTTGTTTAATAAAAATTGATTTTGAAAATTTTTATAGGGACAACAATTTTTATATTTTCTTATGTAATGCAAATTGTTCAACAATAAGGTAAAATAAAAGGGAACCCATTAATGTCGTAATAAGGGAAAATTAATTTTGACATTGTTTGGCAATTTTATAAAAATTGAGATGATATTATAAAATTTAATTTAATTAAGTTTGATACTTAAAAATCAAAAATTGAAGAATTGCTATAAGGAATGCTGTGGCGATTAGACGTCGAGCTTTCCACAAAAATTTTCGAAATTTTGCACTAATTGATTCAGAACCCAAAAACAAAACAGTGATCTACTGAAGTATTATCCGGACTAGGTGTTATACTACAATACTAAGAAATGCTATGCGGAATTGAGGAGCGAAATTTTCCATAAATTTTTTATTTTTAGGACTCCCATATAAGTTTAACTCAGAAACTGCTTTGTCACTTCTAAAAAAAAATTTTTATTTGTACATACAATTCTATAAATGGCAGCTACATTCCTAAATCTATATACATTTACTTTTCATTTAATGATTACTTTGTTATGAAAGATCAGGCATTGAAGGATATTTTTATAAAAAAAATATTCTTTTGAAATAAAAATTATGTGAAAACCTTTCAAGAATCAAGAAAGAAATCTGAGAGAGCTGATAATATTTTGTTACATTTAATAGAAAAATAAATTTATATGTATTTTATATATGTATACAAGTTACAAATATTATGTATAACATAATGTAAATTCTTATGACTGTTTATTATAAAAATAACATTTTCAACTTATTTCCTCTAATCATTTTTTACCCACACAAACATAAATATACATATTTTTAATTTGTACACATAATTTACTTGAATAATAAGGATAACATAATTTTTCTATATACAAATATGTACATAAAAAATATAAGGATCATTGAACACTTTTTATTTTTTTAACCTTGACTCTTTCTTTTCTCTTCTTTCGGAGAAAATTTTTAATAAATATAATTTTGTAAGTTTCTAAGCAAATATACAATCGTACGCACAAAAATAATTGTGTAAATAATTATAAAAAGTTGTTTATAACTTTATGGATTTCGAAGACTACTATTGTATATGCAAGTACAAAGAAAAGGATAAAATATAAAGAAAAGTGCCATTTTCAGAAATCAAAAACATTATCCTTGAAATATCAAAGAGAACAAAAAAATAAATAAATAAATAAATTTTAGATATCATTGAAACTGAAAAGGGTTTTTTAAAGATTAAAACTTAAAATTTCATTTCTCATATTATGTAAAACTATTCAATTGTACATAAGTAGGGTACTCTATTCAATTTTTTCGATTTGAAATCTGCACTGCATCAAATTTTTCTTATATAATTTTACCAAATTATTGTACATAAAATAGCTATCTATATCATTTATATAAATATCAATATATTGAAAGCCTTTTAAAATGTAATAACGTAGAAGATGGTGTTATTGTATGAGAAGATTTGATAAAGTGCTCATCATAAATAATTTCCTACTTTTATGCTCTTTTTTTTTCCTTCGTTCACAATATTTCGCATAAAATTATATTATTTTTTCTCTTTAAAAAAGTTACAAGTATTTTTTTTATTCTTGTATGTGAGAATAAATAAGTGTTATTGCTATATTGTATGTAAACATTATGCAAAAGTGTAGTACAGTTTGCGGTATTATAAATTCTCAACTTTTTATGCATGTACGTCATAAAATTATAAGAAAATATGTAAAAAAAAAACACGAAGAACATTAAGAGGAGAAACTTTTTTAAGTGATGTCCTTGAAGATATAAGAAAACATAAAAATTAAAAAATCAAAGATGGAAAAAAGAAAAAAAAAATAGTTATTGAAAAATTTTAAAATAGTAGAACATTTATAATAGTAACAGAATAATAAGGTACGTGTAAATGGAAAGCAGAATAGATATGAGAAATAAAAAAAAACTGTTAGAGAGAGAGCGAAGAAGATTCGAGATTTTGAGCGCAGTATACGAGACTTATTCGTTTTTTCTCTTATTTATACTGCCAAGGGATTTGAAAATCTTCTTCCCTTTTTTCGATTGAATTTTTTTTTTTGGTTGTTTTTTGCAATGCGTTTAATATTGCATTGCATTCACATTATTTTTAGATGTGTATGTTCGCGTAGCGTATACACATACGAGCATTTTCAAACAAGAATCAATCAATAATATTAATGAATTTCTTCGAATACTTGAATTTTGTTATATAATACGTATATTTAGTATAACATGTTTATGTACTTGTTACAAAATTTAAGTGAATTGACACAAGAATGCAGTATAGCATATACATACATAATTAATGACAGCGAATTGAAGTTATTGTGAATTTTTTTTGGCATTTTTGCACATAAAAAAATAGTTGATAAATTTTTTTTTGGCAAGATTGATATTAGCTATATTTTAATATTTAAAACTTGTTCCTGTTTGATATTTAAAGGAATTTTATTTATAATTAATTTTTTTTTAACAAAAATGGAAAATAATTATTATAATATTATATACGTATAGGTACATCACTCATGTCGCATATATCGTAAAGCATGTATGAGTATGAATAAGCTTACGGCAACAAAATTTTGTATAAGTGTAAGATTTTAAATGTATTAATGATTTTCGAATAAAATTCAATCACTGTCGAATAAATAATTATTTAAAAGAGTTAGTGAAATTATTAACAATTTTTAAATTGCCATTTTATGCAAAATAAAGTTAACGATTCAAATATAAATTAATTTTTTAATTTACACATAATATACAAACGGAGAAAATTTTATCTATATTAAAAAGTGATCAATGAAAGAATCGAAAATAAATGAGCTTTATAAGAAAATTAATGGATTTTTATTTTAAAAAATGTGTTTTTAAATTTTTAATTAAATAATTTTTATTAAGAAATCCTGGAATTATTTGAAAATCATATTGTTCTCTTTTTGTCTCGGATAAAGATATAAAATTCAATCTTGAATAAAACTTAATTATCATAATGAATTATGTAATAGTATGATGCAGAACAATCGTCGGCAAACTTTTGTGGGTTGTGAGCAAATATATACTATGCGAGTATGGGTATGACCAACTCGAGGTTCTTGCATTATAATATATCTGCAAGAAGAAATTACATTTTCAACTAACTTTATTTTTGCTTTGTTTTGACTTGAATCGCACTTTGTCAACAGCTGATATAGAGGGAGATACGTTTAAAATTTTTTACTAACATTAATACAGTTTAAGTTTACTTTAATATTTATCTCAATAATTATTGTTTTTCTCAATCTCAATATTATCTCAATCTTTATTAATCTCAATATTATTGTTTTATGTTTTTCGCACCTAGAGAAGATCAAAAGTTTTCGATGACAAAAAAAATAGTTCAATATATTAAATTTTGTATCGTTTTGTGAGTATTACTTATTCGAGACTCAAACCTTTTATGAACTTTGTTAATATTTTAATTGTATTGAATTTGAAAAACTAATTTTCATTTGAATATTAACATTTTGTTGTCAAAGAGTATTTTGTCATTTGCTTTCTAAATAATTCGAAGAAGAATTTATGACCAGTTTCTAATAAAAGGAACATGTTTTAAATTAAATAGTGTGAATTAAAATAATAGAACATGAATATCGGTGATTTACTGAAAAAAAATCTCAGATAGAAGCAGAAATTTTTGTATAAGAAGGATAATTCCTATATACAGTGTCTCACAGTGAAAATGATGCAAGAAAAAAAATTTCGTTTTAGATAAAAAATTAATATAATGTTTTGAAAATTATTACTTTTTATCATTGATTCTTAAAGTACATTTGATTTCTAAGATAATAAAGAAAAAAAATATTGCATTACAAAAATAACAACAAAAATAACAACAAAAAATTAAAAAGATGTCCAAAATTCATCTCACAGTGAAAATGATCCAAGCGGTAAAATTTTATGTAAAAAAGAGTTCTGCCCTTGTTGGAGCCATTTTTTTTTGTATTTATGTAAGATTCGATATTGATCCTTTATATTTAGTGTTTTAATAAGTTAAGCTCTAATTAAAAATAGAGTGATTGGGTATTTTACATAATGGGTAAACACACTACTTTCGAAGAAAGAGAATTGATATTGCATCATTTAGGAAATGGCAAGACCCAAAGAGAAATAAGTGAAATTATAAACAAACCACACTCAACTATCCAACATATCATTGAAAGGTATGAAAAAGAGAATAGAGTAGTAAGTAAACAAAAATGCCAGTTAAAAAAAAATCTTCAACTCTACAGATGGATGGTCGATATTATGGAAAGTCCGAGAAAACTCAAAGTTAAGTGCACCAAAAATATCAGCTGAGGCGGAAATATAATTAGGCAAACAACGCAATGCTGAAACAGTAAGAAGGGTCCTAAGGAGTAATTATTTTCACGACAAAATAGCAAGAAATAGACCTATGTTGAGAAATCAAAATTTACAATCGAGATTGCAATTTGCTAAAGAGCACATTAACAAAGTTTTTGAATATTGTAGCGCTGTGCTGTGTGCTGACGAGAAAAAATTTATAATTTTTTTATCAGATGGGAAGATTACTGTGTAGAGAAAACCTAATCAAGCCCTTAAAACGTCTAACATTAACAAAACAGTTAAACATGGTGGTGGCCGTGTTTGCGTATGGGATTGTATATCATCTGCCGGTACCGGAAATCTAAAATTTATCGAAGGTAATATGGATGCAACAATGTATTTGAATATTTTAAAAGAAAATCTTGCAAGCAGCGTAGAAAAATTGGGAATCGGCAGACACTATCAGTGTTACTAGAACAACGATCCGAAGCACACAGCACATAATGTAAAGTCATGGCTCCTTTATAATTACTCACATGTCATAAAAACCCCTGCGCAGTCTCCTGATCTTAATGTCATTAAAAATTTGTGGAGTTTGTTAGAAAAAGAGGTTCGAAAGCACAAAATTTCAAATAAAAGAAATCTTAAGGCAGCTATACATGAAGAGTTTCAAAAAATTGAACCATCTTACCCCACCAACCTCATTAGATCCATTCCAAAGAGACTTAAAGCTGTCTTAGAAAATAAAGAAGGATCTATAGATTATTAATTTATAATTTAATCACTTGCAATAAGAAGCTAGGCTTTGTAGTTGTAAATGAAAATACTTTGCATCATTTTCACTGTGAGATGAATTATTGACATTTTTTATGTTTTTTGTTATTATTTTTGTTATAGTTGTTAGAATGAAATAATTTTTTTTTATTTTGTTGAAAATTGAATGTACCCTAAGAATGAATGTTAAAAAATAATAATTTTAAAACCGTTTTGTCAAATTTTTATTTAAATCAAAAATTTTTTTCTTGCATCATTTTGACTGTGAGACACTGTAAATGAATTCAGCACTCTATTTTTAATATTTTTGCTTCAAATAGCTCGAATTTTATGAAATTTTGTGGCTAAAAGAAATATCAACAATTTCGTATTCAATTCTTTAAGTGAAATGAACAGTTTTCAATAAAAAAATTCAAATTTTTGAAATTTAATTTTAAAAAATTATCATTTAAAATTAATTAAAATTGTTATCCTTTTCATTGGTAATACCCGAATAATTACCTAAAGGTATGCATAATTTGCAAAATTAATTTATTATTGCAAAAGTGTATTAAAAATTTCTCATATATCTACTTATACCCTAATATACAAAAGTAAAAGTTCAACTTTTAAGAACAGGAATATAATAAATTTTTTATTCATTTTCTTATATTTCGCATTATTGTTTTTTTTTTCTTTTTTGGGATTATTTTTAAGACAAAACTTCAAGTATAAATTTTTAAAAGATTGCAACCTAAATCACTATTTTTCTTTTTATAATCAATGATTATGCAAAAAGTTTTTGTTTTTTTTTTCTGGTAGCAAATTTTTTATAGTTTTTCTGTTTTATTTTTTTAATGTTATTTTTGGCATAGTTTTGGTATTGTAAAAATAACTTTTAATTATTGGGATTGAACTAGAAAGAAAAAGAAATTAATTGTTTTTTTTTTTTTTGGTAGATAAATTATGTACAATATTGTATACATATAAAAGTTATTTATACATTATACACATATAATTATATAAGTCTACAGCAGCGCTACCAAGAGTGAAGATTTTTCTTCAAAGTGAAGGGGTTTTGATTATATTTTTTGTGCAAAACTTCAAAATTAGTTTTTTGAAATTTTTAAATTTTACATAATATAAAAATATCTTCAATATGAAGATTTTTTACTGCTACTGAAGTTTTTGAGAATTGAAATTTTCTACACTCTTTTCCATATTTTCCAAAGTTTACAAAAAAAACATTTTAACCAAAAAGTTATTCTCATGGGCAATGCATGGTAACGCTACATGCATGACAGAAAATTTTTGATATTCTCCGCTACAATTAATTCTTAATTAGTCGGCTTGGTGCATTAACTAAATGAGAGTATGATTTATAACATTTTATGTCATCGTGAATGCCATTAGTTTCCCTTTTTGGTATTTGATTTAGTTCGAATTGAAATCGTGATATTTTCGCTTACTATACGTACTTCTTTTTACAAGTAGTTTGTGCAAGTAGTCTTTCTAATTTACAATTTAAGACCTCAAAGGGTTCAAGAAAATTTTTTTTCGAATTTCTAAAATGATGATTTTATTTTAAAAAAAAATAAAAATATTCGGATTTGGCAGCACTGGTGTATAGCTACATAATATTGGGGTTAAAACAAATTTTCTTCCTTAAAATTTATTAGAATAAGTTTTATTATGTAGTAAAAATGAATAATGGAATTTTTTTTTGTTTTTGGAAATTTCTTATGAATTAATTTTATTTAAAAAATTTTAAATTATTTTCATTTTTACATTGGAATTATTTAAAATTTAAAGAGTGTGTGTGAGTGTTTCAAATAAATTTTAAAGCTTTTAATATTTTGTATACTATTAATTTAATTTAAGATTTTGTTCTGCATTATAGATACAAGTATATAAAGAATGCAATTTATTTAAAAAAGTAATATATTAAAATTTATTTATTAATATATAAATATGCTTACATACATATATATATATATATTCGGTTATACATAAATAGATTCATAAAGTTTTAAAATATCATGTATTTTATTTTATAATTTGAATGAAATACTTATTTTAAAGAGAAAGTTATCATATAAATAACAGAGAATTTTTGTGTACATATGCATTTACAAAAAAAAATATTTTTGTATAAAATATTGTAAATGCAATTTAACATTATTGAGAAAGAGAATAGGTCAATATGTCGTCAGAAACAAATTATATTGCAATATATAAAGTTATTTAAACAGTATTTAATTGTGTCTAATAAATATTAAAAACTTTAAAGGAAAAGCACAATAAAGAAACTAGAACTTTAATTTAAAGTTTTGTATAATGGTAAATGTGTTATGGTATATTAAGTAAATTAATTATTTAAAATAATAATAAACGACTTAGGATTAATGTGTACATAGTGCTGCATTTCACTTTTATAAGTTTTTTTTTGGGAGGTTTTTTGACTTTATTGGAAGATTTGCAAAGTAAAGGTTTACTGATTTTAAAAATAAATCTGATATAGTTTTTTAACCTTTTCTACCGTTTTAAACTTATAATCTAATTAATGAAGTATAGCACCTGAAATTGAATGATTACAATATAAGTTGTCTTCCGAATTTATATAAATCGGATAAAGTTCACAGAATTTTCTTATAATAAAAGAATGTTCTATGGATATTGTCTGTAATGTTCCTAAAAAATATTCATATAAATCAATTGAAATATTTTAACTGGAAATCTGGGCAAATAATGGTTTAAATCAATAATTAATTCTCGATAAAGAATGTTTTGAAAGAATATAAAATTTAGAGTTTTAATTCAAATATTACGCACGAAACGGAATTTTCATTAAAATTAAAACTCATATTACATGTATTTTTGGAAACAGTAAATATGAATTAAACTCTAAAAAATGAATGAAATTTACTAAATGTATTAAATAAAATGTACATACTTAAGAATAATGTTATTTATTTGGTCACCCTGCATCACCCTGTTACTTAATTAAATTACATTGTTGCATTTTAATTTCTAATTTTTTAGCATAATTTTAGGTGCAGAGGTAATGAAATTACCTAATGTATTTACTAAAGACAAAATAGAAAATTAGAGTTAAGAAAAATTTTTAAGTTTGGGAATTTTGAATTTGGGGTGGCAGTTTTGTATTAAAAAATATCGTAAATAATTACGATATTTCAAATATCGTTAACAATTTTTGTTTGACAAAATTGACTAGTGCTTCTTTTTCTTAGCTTATTTTAAGCTTTAGGGAGAAAATCAACCTCAGGTAACTTTTTAAACACATCTATTGCTAAACAAACTTAATGCATATAAAACAAATAAGTGTCATTTTTAGGATCGAAAAAGAAAAGCAAAGAAAAACTTGATAAAAATTTGCTAATTTAATTTTTTCAATCTTCCAAGATTTAATTTAAGTGAAATGCAATATTCGATCTCGATTTATGATTTACTTTACTTTTAATCAAATCTAAGGATTATTTTATAAAAATAAAATAAAAATAGAAGTAGATATTCAAAATTTAAGAGCAATGAGTGCAGAACAAGTACTTCTTTGTTTTCTTAAAAATAAACAGAACAATTTCAATTCGTTTATGGTTTTCATTTGAACAACAAATCAATTGAAATTTCTCCATTTCGAATAATAATAATAATACAAACCTTTATTATCCTATCAGATTTCTTTTCAATCAACAATATTTCCCTAAAACATAATATGTATGTCATATACAAAACTATACCCAGATATAATCTAAGAAATTGTAAAGGTGATTTAAAGAACGATGACTCATGCTCTAATGGATATTGAATAAAATTTTTTTTTTTTTTAAGTTTTTTATTCTCCATTATTATTTTGTCTTTTCCTTTTTTTTTGTAAACTATATTCTTATTTTTCATTTTAATAAAATTACACTTACCTTGAGAACAATCTGGTCCAGTCCAATGACGTTCACAATCGCATTGTCCTGTTTCTAAGTCATATGTACCATGTTCAGAACAACCAGGTAAACATTGATATACTTGTTGATCAATTGTACCACAATCTTCACCTTGCCACCCAGCTTTACAATAACATTGTCCAGAAACACATGTACCATGACCTGAACATGATGGATCTATGCAATCACCTATATTATTATGTTTTTAAAGAATCAAAGTAGAAAAAATGGGGTTGTAGAAAGTTTTCTTTTATAATATTGAAATCACCATAAAAATTGTGTGATTTACTGAATGAAATAATACTAAAAAAAATATATATAAAAGAATAATAGAAGAACAATAAAAATAATACCCTCATTTTAAAGAATATACTTAGTAGATAAGAATAAGAATAAAATTAAAAAAAGAAATAAATAAAATAATCAACGTGAAAGATAATATTAAATTAAATAAAATTCTGGTATTTTAAATATATTGGATTTAATTTAAAATTGCATATTTCAAGGAGAATTCATTGCTTTCTCTATTACAGATAATAATTTTTTTTGCAAAGTAATGCAAAATGTTTTTAAAAGAATTTCAAACTTCTCGAATCAGTGAAATTTATTCTTATATTTTATACTATTCGTATGCTTGCGGTAAGATCAAAATTGATTTGTCTTTTAATAGCCATTATTAGCACTTTTCCAAAAAATTTTTTGAAAAAAGTGCTTATTAGTTTCACTCTGTCCGTCCGTCCGTCCGTCCGTCCGTGGACACTTTTTTTGTTTACAAAACTTCTACAGCCTTTAAGATAGAAAGCTGAAATTTCATACGTACATAGATCTTCACTAGAAACTTATTTCCGTAGAACAAAATTTTTACCTATCTCCCCCCCTCTAGAAGTTATACCCCCCCAAACCCTAAAAATGGCCTTTTTTAAATATTTGTTGCAATGAAACCATAAGCATTTTTGAAATTTTGCAAACGCAGAAAGGCAGTAGCTTGCTTCCCCTAGCGCGATATACTATAGTTAAACTTTAGAAAAACAAAATGGCCGTTCAAATTTACCGTTATCTAAAGTCCTTTTTTTCCAAATTTTTGATGTCATTTTTCTTCTAGACCCTAGTTCATTTCGTTAGAAGAAAATTTTTTTCCATCTCCACCCCCTCTCAAGTTATCACCTCTTAAAATTCGTAAAATTTGAATTTTTGACTCCTTATATTATAACGTAAAAAGCTAACGGTAAATTCCATGAAATTAAAAAATATAATTATTTTTCTTAACTCACACAATTAACCCTTAAAATCGAGCATTATGTTAACCCCATTTTATATTAATTTTTGCTTTATTTCAAACATTTCATATATGCGTCATCCTAAATATATGCAATTCTAGAAATAGTTTTGTATATGAATGAAAATAATTTTAATAGTTTGATAGGTATACATAGACTGTATTTAAAAGCAGAATTTTCAGTTGTTGAAGGGAAAAGTGCTACAATACAAACCATTGGTTTGACCCAACTTTATTTTTATTAAATTTCAGTTGTATTTCAATTATTGCTGATGCTTATTATTTTATAGCTAGCTATTTCGCAAATTTAAAATTGTCCTTGATTTTTTTTGAAAATGAAATTTTTAAGAATTTTTAATTATTTTTCTTTCAGTGTAAGTAGGTAATTTTAAACAAAGTGAAAAGGAAAAATTTTGACCTTTTATTTCATGTAAGTGAAGGTTCCACTGTTTTCTTCTTTTGCAATATTTTAGGAAATCACGATAATAAATTTTATTGATTAAATTTTTTGAACAATAAAATTCAAAATTTCTGCTTTTATTCATTGAAATTTTAAAATTTCTGAACGATTCAAAGGATATTAATTATTATTAGCATTAATTTTATCATTAAAGTAAAGTAATTACCGAATTATGTAATATTATTTGAATTATTTTGTTAAAATAATTTGGGAAATAGTTTTAGTCTTCAGATAAAGCTCGAATGCTCGAATTCATGGAATTTTTACAATAATAATAATAATAACTTTTTGCCTGATATTTAAAAATGCTCAATGTATTGAGCTTCGTTATTAATAGAGTATTTTTAAAATAAGAATGCTTTATATTCATAAAATAATATAAAAATTCGGAATTCAGAACTTTTTACCCGCTTTTATAAATTGGCTATTAAAATGCCTAAGATGGGTTTTATAGGTGATATAATAAAATCAAATAATTGCATCACGAATAGGATCTGCACTTCTCAAAATTATCAGTTTAATCCTAATTTAATCAAATGCTTCATATTTAATACATAGAAATAACCTACGGATTAAATGTAAAATACCTTAATTCTTGCATAATTCTAGAAAAATATTCAAAAATTGGAATTTGAGAAAAATTGTTTTCAAAATTATTTGCTCTTTATGAATCAAAAAATTTTAATAAAGTTTTCAAATTTTTAAATTTAAAGAAATAAAATATTTTTAATATTAAACTAAAATATTCTCATTAAAAGTTTCTTACTAATGAATAAGTAGCGAAATACTTTAAGTACTTTAAATTGAAATTGAATTCATATGATGTTCCTTTCAACTAAAGTTAGAAACTTAAAATAATAAAATTACTTTGATTCGGTTTTGCTTAACTATAATATTCAAAATAAATGAATTTACATTTTATATTATACTAGAAAACCAAAATATGAGATTGTGTTAGTAATCGTATTTATGTTTTTCTATATAACTTATACTAACCTTTTCAAACCTTTGATAAAATTATTCCCTATGAGGATGAAGATAAAGAAATGTTATACAATTGCATTTGCATGCCACTGCATATAAAAATCTTTTTCTAACAACCAAAACAAAAACAAAAGACGGGAAAATTTTTGAAGCCAGTAAGATAGAAGAGCACAAAATTTTAGTTACAAGAGCAACAAGAACACGAAAAAAAACGCGAAAAGGATAATTTTTTTTTTATATTTGCTTACTTATTTAAAATAAAAATTATTATTAAACCAGAGAAAAAAAATTTTTTTGAATAAATTTTTTTTTTGAAACAAAAAACCAAAAATAAATAAAATTATTATGAAAAAACAAAAAATCCGGAAAAAAAATTAAAATGTAAAAAGTAACTTTAAAAAAAAAAAAAAAATTACAGAAAATGTTGTTGTTAAAACGAAAGAAAAATTGTTAAAACAACAACTAAAAAAAAAAAAACATTCTGTATTTTATACTTACGTTGATCACAGAATGGACCTTTCCAGCCACGTTCGCAATGGCATTCACCTTCAATACAACGTCCATGATTTGTACAACTTGGTACTTCACATTCACCAGATGGTATATCACATTCAGCACCTTTCCAACCTTCTTCACAATGGCATATACCGCCACCATAATGACCATGAGCTGAACATAGAACAGGGCAAACACCTTTTATATTTTTTTTGTTGTTGTTTTTTATTATAATTTGCATTTTTTGTTTGTTTGTTACGAATTTGAAATTAATTCAGAAAACGAGCACAAAAAAGTTATGTTTAATGTTTTTGTTTTTTTTTTTGATATTTTTGCAACCATGTTGAATTTTTTTTTATCAATTCATTCCATATAGTTTTCATGTATTAACGTACATTCAAACACACGTGTTGTGAAAAAATAAAAATGGACCCAATTTAGTGATGGGTTTTTCATTTTTTGTGTTTTCGTTTTTCATTTCATTTTATACGTTGATGTTGTTTTTTGCACAAGGATTTTGTTTTTTTTTTTTTTTTTCAAATGGTTGTTTTTGTTGTTGTTGCATTTATGTGTTGTTAATTTAACATAATGTTATTGTTTTTGTTGTGCAAGGGATTTTTTTTTACGAAGTTGTCGAGTATATTTTTGTAATTTTTTTTTTTTTTTACGGTTACATTTTAAGTTTATGTGAGAGTTGAAGATTTTGTCGTTGTTGAAATTTTTTGTTTTTTGTATGCGCCCAGCCAGGTTGATCAAGTGAATGGAAGAATAAATATAACGATGATGTATGCACAGTATATGAGGGTTAAATTACAAAATGTGGCACATAGCAGTTTTAAAGTTCCGGTAGAAAAAATATGCATAAGGAGAAAAAGAAAAGAAGAAAAAAATGTTTTTTTTTTTTTTAGTTTAATTCACGTAATTTACTTTTTTTTTTCAAATTTACATTTTATATTTTGCACATATATACATGATATTTATATGTATATACACGAATGTATAAAAATTAATATTATATAATATGAAAAAAATTTTAATTTATGTTAATTACTGAAACAAAAAAGCATATATATACATACTTACACACAAATATAGAAAAAATTAGGGTTTATAATCTGGGAGAAAAAAAAACAAAGCAAAACACAAAAATAATAACAATCCGAAACCACTTAGATTTGCTTTAAAAGTTAAAATGTAACTTTGCTTTTGTTTTTGGGTTTACAAAACTAAAAATAATTTAAATATTTTTAATTTGATTATAACTTTAGTTTATAATTACATATTTGACTTTATATACCAAACAAAAAAAAAAAATTTAATTAAGGAGTGAAACAAAAGATTTTCAAACTTGTTTTTTAAATGTTTAAATTTTTGAAATTTAAATATTTTTTGGTTTATATAAGAAGTTGCAAAATTCACTTAAAAACTAACACGAAAAATTCCTGAATTAAATATTTTCTATAAATAGAAATTAAAAATAAACGCATTAGATTGTAATTTAATTGCATAAAAAGTGAAAACGGCATAGGTTATTGGCATTACATGAATCTCTTTTAAAAAATAAGAGAAAATTTCTGAATAATTAAATTTTAAGAGAACAATATTATTGTAAATGATTTCTCTAAAAAGAAGGTGTATGCAATTTTATTTTAAATTTCTTATTAATTTTATATTCAATAATTTTATAGTCAATTATTTTAAATTCATTTTCTTTTTCTATATCTATACTCATATATATACATATGTACATTATTTAAGAATTTAGAATTCTTTTAAAGAAAATTAATTAAGATGCAATTACTTGCATGGTGAATTATATTATTTACGGCAATGCTACAACATTCAAAATATATACTCACAAAAGAATACAGAGATGAGAGAAGATGCCAAATTTTAAGATTTGGAAATAACGATGTTATTTAAGAGACAATAACAAAGAAATTAAACTTCAATTTAAACAATCAAACCATTCTAGTAATGAAAATTTTGTATATAAACTTACGAATTAAAAAACACTATACATTATGAAAATTTTTATAAAAATAATTAGAATTTTAATAATTTCTTGAGGCACTAATAAAATTGTAGAAGAATTTAATATTTACTATTTTCAAAATTCTTACGATATTCCAATTGGACAGTGCTGTTGCACTGTGTCCATTTAAACATTTCTCATATTTCGCTTCCAAAATTAATTTTATTTAAATTTCATAATTACACTATTAATTTTTTATATTTCACATAAAAATAATAAATTACATATATGTATACATGAATATGATATTTATATTCAGATTTATTTATGAAAAAAAATTTGTTTGCAAATATGTGATTAAATTAAAGCAAGTTAATTGAATGAAATTTTTGCAATTTTTTTCCTTTTTATTTTATTTAATTAAAAACAAATGGAAATTAAATTTGACCTAATTTAATTCAACAATGAATTCAACAATTTAAAAAGAAAAAAAATTATTTCATATTTAATTCAAAAAATTTCTCTCTTCAATTATAACAGTAGTTAGTGGAGTTTGTTGGACGGTTAGTAGTTGAATAAGAATAGATTTCCAATATAGGATTACGTTAAAACGTACACTCTTGTATAGCCATGTCGGCTGACAATGTTATGTTAACAACTATTAATCAAAGATTTCAAAGTTATATACTCATCCTTTTTGATGCCTTTTTTCTCACGAAGCATGGAAAACTAATTCAATTTGAATGAGAAAAATATTTTATAAAAACAAAAGTTATTTCTTATAGCAATCTAAGCATCTTGTATATAATTTAAAAGTACTCTTGAAATACAATATCAAGATACTTAAAGCATTGCTTAATTAAACATCACTGTGGTGTGCAAGTTAACATAAAAAGTTCTATATAGCTACAACGAAAGAAGTACTAAGAAAATGACTCTTTTTATTCTTACTTCTGTAACAAGAATTTAAATCTTGTCTAATTTTTCATTGTATTTTAAATAAGGACAACTAAATCTAAAGGCTGAAGTGACAGACACACATCATGAATATAAAGATAAGAAGTTATATGAACATTAAAATTGATCAAATCATCTAAAAGAGCGTTATCTTTCAGAGAATACCATAACATGTGGCAGAATTTCACTTTTATACTTTTATCTCTACACAACAACATCATATTGTAGACAACTTTAATCTATTTTTGTTATACAAAATCTCAAGATGAATTTAAGCTATTGTTATAACATTTATTATCAAATATTTTTAAGTAATTGTTGTATATAAAATTAAAAGAACAATTGCATCAAAATTATTTCATTGGTTTACTTTTGTTAAAACAAAAAGATAGAAAATTATACAATATAAAATAATCTGAAGATAGTCTTCTCTTTCAAGGATATTTAAAAAAAAGTAAAGAACGAGACGGCTTTTAAAATTAAAGTAAATATTATCTGTTAATCGTGCAAGTATCTAATAGGCTTCAAGCATGAATGTACACTTTCACTGTATCACCCATTTTAAAAGGTATACACAGTATTACAGAAAATTTTTATTTTGAAAAATGACTGTATAACTTTAATGTAATATTCATTTAATTTTACAAGGAGCAAGGACGCATTACATGCTATTTTAAATATACTGAATGCATAATGGTATTCATATATGTATATAATTAAACCACTCACATAAATAATATTATCAAAACAAAAGAATTTGAAAACATAATGGATGTATATAGTTTTATATATAAAACATATATACAAAAGAGAAAGTATCCTTGAATTGAGTTGAATTGAATGATCAAAAATATTACGATAAAAACGTATTCGAGGCTTCTTGAAATAAGCAAATACCATGTTGTATAAGTGAGTGATAGCGTTATGCATATTATGCTACGATGATTGCTTTATATATATATATATATAATATTAAAAGTATAAAAGATACCATTATAATATTTATGTAATATAAAATGTTAAGAAATAATATGGAATCATATCTGTATGTAGATTCATTTAGAATGTTTACCCCCGCATTGTATACAGTCATTTAATTTATAAAATTGCTATTGATGTTGTTTCATATGTTATTTATGTTTGTTGATATATACTTTTAAAAAATTCATCACTTTGAAATAATTCAAAAAATTGTTTTCCTTACAATTTAAGAGTCGATTGAAGAATTCTATGTATGCGATGCTCAGTCTGATGAGAGTCTTATTTCTCATTTTTGTTTTCCCTTTTTATTTTTCTCTGCTCCATAATAAATGTTTTAATTTAGCAGCAAGAATTTGTTGCGTTGTTTATAAAGATAGGGTTGAAATATGCTATATGGAAGAACATTGAGAAGATTTGTTTATGAAGGTATTTAAGTACATGGTACATTGTTTTCCATATCGATTTTTTAATTGTTGATTGTCGTTCGCAAATAACTTGAAACGGTTTGTATGTATATGCTTGTTTTATAGAAGATAAACGTCTAAACGAGTGTTTAAAAATTTATAGAAAACAAAATTTGTATGGAGGTAAGAAATTCTTATACAAAATAATAATTAAAAAGTGGTGACATTAAATGACTTACTTGAAATATGTGTAGGTGGTTTGTCTTTTCTTTTAAAACAAGGGAATTATTATTTGAAGTGCTTGCAGTTTAGCTATTGATATTGTATATGTATTGGAATTTATTCGGTCGTAAACACCAAAACAATTTCATATTACACATATTAACAAAATATTTTCAATTAATATTAAGTATGTTAATATTTTATAATTTTATGTATAAGAAAGGGAAGGAAAAGTGTTCTTGCAATTATATTGCAATAAGATTCCATGGTTTTAAATAATGCAAAATATTCAAGATAGTAAAACGTTAGTCAACCATTTTTGAATACTGTAAGTTGAGGCTATTTCACTCGACATAATATTTAGAATTTAAAAATTTTTTAATCTTCACGGAGTCAAAATAAATATTCAATTAACAGGTATTATTTCTACCAATCCGAAACTTTTTCCTTGTCTTCTAAATTTTTGATGAAAATTAAATAATTATATTATATCGTGTAGGACAGTTCTAATTTAAGAGCAATTACTAAAATTGAAAGATTTGTGAAAATCTACAAATCCCTCTAAAACAAATTGGAAATTACTTCCTTCAAAAGCACTGGAGCACATAAAAATAAAGGAATATTTTAATAAAAACTTTGTTTGAAAGGTTATTAACCGTCTAACTCACTATAGTTGGTAAAACAATTTTATCTAAGCATATTTACATCTTTAATATCTTTATAGAGTACAAATTTTTCCCTTATTTACATTCTGATACCCTAAACTTTTTTATATATATGTATATATATGCTTTCCTGTTGATTTATGTGGAATTTTTTTAATTAAAAATTTAATTTAAAAAATAATTTTTTGCTTTTAAAAACTCACTCTTTGAACAATCAGCTCCTTGATAACCATCAATACAATCACATTTTCCCAAATAACAACTACCGCGACCAGAACAATCATTTGGACATGTTGTACTGACACCTTCAGCTTCCTCAACCAGTAAGGTTACTGTATGCGCAACTAATTCATCATTATATACAGATAAAAACCAAAGTCCTGTATCTAAATATTGTAATAATGATACGTTAACCATCATTGTATCCATATCTAATGCTGATAAACCATCAGATGATCTTTTTGTAATTTTATGCATTTTTCTTTTCGAAGACACTGACATTTTTCGTCTTCGTCTATTTAAATTATTTTCATTGCTATTTGTTTCACTATCATTGCTATCATCATCAATATCATGTAAATTAAAATCATCAATATCATCTTCATCATTGATATTATCAATTTCATCATCATCACTTTCATCAATATCATCGTCATCGTCATCATCATCATCGTCCAATATATCATCATTTATATCTTCAAATGTTGTTGTAATATCATCGCTATCATTTTCATCATCCAAATTTGATTTGAAAATTGTTTTGTCTGAAATTTTATTCTTTTGATTAACCATAAATGATGGTCTATATAGTGATGGTGGTGGCGGTGACATATGTTCACTGGAATTTCTATTTTTCTTATTACTGTTACTGTTGCTGTTACTATCGCTAGTATGATAATGATATTTTGCATTATAATTTTTATTCTTATTTCTATTTCTATTATTATTATTATCATTTCTTAATGTTTTTAAATCATCAGATAAAATATCAAAAAATTTTGCTTCATATTCACTTAAAGGCATTGAACTTCGTCCACCGACAGCTCCTTCATTTAATATATTTCTATTATCATTATTGTTGTTATAATTTCTATTATAATTGAAATTATCAATATCATTATCATCATTATCATTGGTATTAATAGTATGTGCATTATCTGAATTAATAATAATACTACGTCGGCTACGTCTTCTTTTACGTTTTAAGCTTCTATCAAGACGGCCAGCTTTAATAAATTCAACAAAATCATATTGTGTAACACTTGGTGCAACATTACGTCGACCATAAACAGCAAAACTGGCACCCCATGGTAATGTAAAATTTAATCGTATAAAAGTTTGATGTTTATTACGAAATTCTAAATTCCAAAATTGATATGGAGGGATTGTTGCATGATACATTTCATTTAAATCCTTTAATTGTACAAGTTGTGGCCATTTTAATTGCTGTTGTTGTGCTGTATATGATTGATCTTGTGGATGTAATAATTGTGGTTGATGTTGTGATAATAATGCTTGATTACCACCAACACCATTTTGTTGATTTAAATTTTGTAAACTATTACCATTTGCAGATATAATATGTTGTTGTAATTGTTGTTGTTGCTGTTGTTGTTGTTGTGGTAATATATTTTGTATACCATTTAAATTTTGATGACTATTTATATTATTTGAATTAATCGAATTACCAGTATTACCACCTAAATAACCATAACCACCACTAACGCCACCAACAGAAATACCACCAGGACCATTACCAATACCAGTAGTAAATGTACTACTACTACTTTGATCTGATGTACTGCTACTTGTTTGTGTTGAATCTTCTGTTGGTAATATTGTTGATCCACCAACACCAGATAATTGTTGTTGTTGATCATGTGGTATTGATTTAACATCTTGGACTAGGATACAATTTGATGAATCCAAATTTGGTTTCATAGAGCTAATAGCTGTAATGAGAAATTTAAATAATTTAATTAAAAAATAAGGAAGAGTAATTTAATTAATTTTTAAAATGAAAATAAAATCATTCTTCAATTAAAAATTTTTTATTTATACTCGTAAGTGTGTTTTGATTTTGTTTTCAAGGACGAAAAGAATACAAAAAAATTTTTTTGCTATATTCATAGATAACTAAATAAATGAAAACTGAAGGGAATACTTTTTTTGCCAAGGTTAAAGTAAATTAAAATGAAAAATGCGGATGTAAGTCCCAAGAACTTTTAATTTTCTCCCAATACGATAAAATTAATTTCCGTTTCAAAAATATTTTCTTAAAAAAAAAATAATAAAATTTCAATATTTTTTTTTTTTGAAGGAAAAACGAGTTAATCATTTTAATTTCGTATGACATCTCCAAACACACTTGGCATATACAAATATTTATATTTCATTCTCGTATATCTACACACATCGTTCATGTGTATATAAAGTAGAACATATGTGTATCACATAGTCATGTATGCGTAAATATAAAATATACAAAAAAAGCTTTTAAATTTAATATTCTGTCTCTTTTACTTATCATTTCTTTCATATATTTAATTTTTTGATTAATTCATTTCAAATTAATATTTTCCCAATGGAAAATCACAAAGCACACATATTGAAATCATGAAATTTAAAAAAAAAAGGAAAAAAAATTAATTTTATGCTAAAGAGAGAAATAAGAAGGAGAATTTGAAAAAAAACTTAATTTTATACGCAGAAGGGATGGAAAGAGGTGGCGAAATGATTTTCATAATATGAAGAGAATAAAGTATATAAGTATTTTAATTAAATATGTAAAATATATTCAAGAAAAAGCATTAAAATTTTGAATAAAAAATCATTCGATTGTGAGAAAGGGCTTAAATAGGCAAGAGAGAATGAGACGGATCGGCAAGAATACTGTACATTAAATAAAAAATTAAGTTATTCTAACAATTGAAGGTGCCACACGAATAACTAACTAAATGGTAACTTCTTAGGGACGGTTAAATTTGAAGAGAATCAGACGTAGAACATTATTTTCTGTTAAAACATCATTTGATAACTTATTATTAAATAAACATATTATTTTTGGTAGTAGTTAATATGTATATGTCAGAGTAGAGCTGATTGGTTAATGACAAAACAATTTTATTTCTGAATATATTGAAATACTTGTAATTTTTAGTAAAACTACCAGGTCAGTCAAAAAGGCCTGACACATTGCTTTTAAAAACGGCCATAAATAAAATTATTAAAATGTTTCTCACTACCGCAATGATTTTTTGTAGTTCCCGACATCGTACTATAAAAAAAATTACAAGTACCTTTTTAAAATTTATCCAAAAATCAGAAAAATCCCATTTCAGCGTCACAGTTTTTCTTGATTTATCTATAATGACTGCCAGTCTCTCAAAATAATGAAAATATATACTATTCCAAGAGTGGCCGGCAAGGCAATTTTTGAATAGCTATTTGTCAGTTCAAAGTGTCAGTCAACAATTTAATTAAAGTAACAATTTAATAAAATAGACAATCTTAACACTTAAATTAAGTTCTTACGGCAGATTGAATCAATCGAAAATAATATTTTACTTATATGCGCTATGAGCGTATTATAAACGAGTGACAATTTCTGGAATATATTGCCTCAAATTTTTTTTTTTAAACTAATTTCATATAATTACAAGTATACATACAAGACGTATATTTTTAACAATAATTTCCCTATTGAATAACAAAAAAGAAAAAAAAAATTGCATACACATACATTACAAACGTTTTATTAATATTCATTCACTTGATATACAAAGTCGCACAGAATTCACAAACATTCATACACATATGGGCGTATGCAAACATTTAATGTATATGTGAAAGTGTTATGTGTCTTAAAATACCCACAAAAAAGAATTTTCCGGTTCCAAGGATTCTAGAATTAAGAAATTAGAAAAAAGACAACGGCAAAAAAAAAATTAAAATTAAAACGAAAACGAAAAATAGAAAATAAAATGTGAAAAACTTGAAAGGCTTTTGTTCTTTTTTCCTCTCTCTTTTCATTTTTGTGTTTTTTTTTTCTCTCTGATAAGTTAATTCTTAGCTGTCATTCTCTAATTATGAAAAATTTTCATTCGCATAAAAATTTTATGTGGCTTCACTGTTTTTCAAATGGTGTCCTTTAATCCCTGCTATGAAAAATATTATATTTTAAAAACAAACTGTAAAAAAAAAGTAGGAAAATTATAATATGCTAAAAAAAGAAGAAGAAGAAAAAAATTAAAAAGAAAAGGGTTGAAAAAAAAAAATTCTCAATTTTTTTTTTACTTTATTTTAATTTTATTTTTTGTTTTGTGTGTGATTTTGTGAGTAAATATGGGGTCTAAATTATTTTCTCTCTTTCTTTTGTAAAGAAACACAAAAAATGCGGGCATATATAGAAATATTTCTATTTAAAAGTTAGGGTATGAAATATTTTTAAGTAAATTTTTTTTTTAAATTCTGATATTAAAAATTTTATTTTCCACTTAGAAAAAGAAAATCATAAGGAAATTGTCATAGACATTCATAGCATTTCGTCAAGCTTTTTGAAAAAACGGTCTTTTTAGCGGGATAAAGTATTTTAGTCCTAAATTGCAATAATTTTCTTTATATAATAATTCGGTTCAGGCAACTAAAATGTAAGCTGAGCTCAGAGCTTTTGAAATTCTACCGCGTTTTAAAATTGTTATTTAGAATACAGTTTTTAATTTGTAAAGCTGAATAATTTTTCACGGGAAATTTCCAAAGTCACTTCGTTCTTTAAACAATAGCTCCTTTTTTTTCAATTTCTTGTCACCTAAGTTTCCTATTCTTAACTTTGTTAACGATGAATTCATAATTATATTATGGTTTTTTTTTTATTTTAATATTCGTCACTTTCAAAAAAAAAATATTGGAATAAATGTATAGGAATAGAAAAATTAAGAACTTAACGAATTATTATTATGCAAAAAATAAAAAAAAAATGAGAAAAAACTGAACAACAAAAACAATATTAATTGTTCCTTGTTTTTTTTTTTTTACGAAAATAATTTTTAATATTCATAACGTAACAATAACACCAATAACAATATAAAAAGTTTTAGTCCTTTTCTCATATACGAGTATTTGATTTTATTTAGTTCGTTTTTTTGTTTTCCTGTTTTTAAATGGTTGACGACACTCTCGCTTATCTGTATATACCTACTAAAGAATAAAACGAGAAAAAAATAGAGTTGACCTTGTCAACTCTGTGATACCCGTACGAATTTGTTATCCTATGTGCGAATAACTAATGTGCCATAACTAAATATGGGGTAGACTATGACTTAAAGTTGACGTATTACCATATTAATTTATGCAAAATTTCAGTACTATGTGTTTTTCCAAATTCCGGTTTTGCCAAACTACTATTGAAGTTGTATGGCAGCTACCAAGAAGAGCCAAGAAATTTTAGCGAATTTTATCAAGCACATCGGCCCTACTAATATATTCACTTGTGTGAAATCTCAATATCACAGCTTTTATAGTTTCTGAGATATAGCCAAATAAATTTTGTAGTCGTATGGCAGCTAACCGAACCGGTACCCCGATCATGTCCAATTTAAATAGGGTTCTGGCACTTACTACAATAAATCATTTGTGAAAATTTAGTAAACTTAGCTCAATTAGTTTTTGAGTTATCGTTCGGACGGACGGACGGACGGACGGACGGATGGACGGACGGACAGACAAAGCTAAATCAACTCAGAATTTGACGCTGATCAAAAACATACACTTGAGTCTATATCTAACACCGTTATTTCTTAGCGTTACAAACGGTAAGGCAAATTTAGTATACCCTTCGAACATACGTTCGTACGGGTATAAATAGCAATAATAATGGAGGAAATTCTTTAAAAATGGCTGGCAATAATGATGAGCACACTAAATACTATATTTAAGGATAAAGAGAACGCAAAAAACTCAAAAGATATACAAAGAAAGCAAAAAAAACACAAAATCCTTTCATTTTATAATGTTGTTAATAATTTGATAATGCGGGTGATGACTGTTATAATTTGCATATATTATTATGTGTGTATAACTTAAAAATTTTTTTATTCTGACTTTATAAGTTCCATTCTTTAAAATATAAAGAAAAAATCCTCATGCAAATTTTGAAAAAAAAACAGAAGAAATAAAACAAAAGAATTTTTCTATTTCGTTTAAAAAAATATGGTTGTGTATGTATATGGCTGACTATTTGCGTATGTGTGTATGTGAGAGCACTATACTTAAATTGGAATTTATTAAATCCCTTTTATTTTTGAATTATTAGAAAATATTAATTAAGATTTTGATCTTTTCGAAGAAAATAATAACAAAAATTATACAAAAAATAACATTAATTTATAAGAGAGAGAAAAAAGAAAATTTTAATAGGAAAAATTGCTTTTTAATCCTTTTCAAAAAATTTATCGTCTTGCATAAATTTATAATTTCGAAAAATTTTTTTCTTGGGATTTTTTTCTTGGTCTGTTCAACACCATGTACCGCAATATTGGCTATCAAAATTAAAATTGATTTCATATCATTTGGTTTTTTTAAGTACTCATAGAAAAAACAACATACCTAGTATAGTCATAAAATTTTGTTGATTTCCGAAAATTTTGCATTTATTTTAATATAATTTCTCATAATGAAAGGATTTAAATATAATTTTATCAGAATAATGGTTGGTACTTGTGTTATTAAAATATCAATTTCTATAAAATGGTGGACTTTTTTAATTTTAGATTGTAATGATTCGGATTATAAAATTTATTTATGCATTTAAAAATAATGGAAAATTTTACAACTGTTCTATGGTATACAAAAGAGCGCGGTATTTTTTTTTTAAAAGGGTTGTTATTGGTTTTAAGTGCAAAATTTAAAAAGAATTTAGTAAGTTTGTTACTAAATTAATTTTACATTATTAAAATTGAAATTAATATTTAAATAAGTAAAATTTCTAAATGAAATTATTAGCATGATAAGTACATTTACAATGCATAGGAGTATGAATTTATCATGTAACATTTAATGAGAGACAAAAATGATGTGTCGACTGAGTGCGAAACAAAAATCTCCAAAGAGCGTAAAACTAATAATATTAAGCAGTATTATCAATAATAATAATATTAATAATGGCAATAATAGATGATACTGTTATGGTGACAGTTAATTTTCCTACTCGCGGCGGAATGCAGTCGTCACTGGCGGGACACGAAAGGGTGCCGGCGGATTCGCTGCGGAGTTGCTGGGGATGAGCAGGAGCCGGGTTCGCACTATTGCGAATTTCTTCACGGGGCACTGCCCGGTGAAATACCACCTGCACAGGCTGGGGAAGTCGGGCTCCCCCCTGTGCAGATTTTGTGGGGGTGGCGATGAGACCGCCGTGCACATTCTCTGCGACTGTCCGGGTCCCTAAGTGTTCGGGAACTATTGTCCAACTCCCTTAGGGATATCTCCGGCTTTGTGATTGGGACGGGGATATTATAGACGGGAGAGTGGGGTAGCTACAATAAGTCAAAAATGGCTGCGGTGGCTTGGGGGGATGCTCCTGTCCCACTCGGTTCCCTTAGAATCTACGAATCTACGAAGACAGTTAATTTTACGAGTATAAAATTATTATACGAATTTTATAATGTGATGTAATAACAAATAAATGTGAAGTACTCTTAAATGAAATTAATAAAAAGAGAAGAGAACAATGAAGAGGGAACCCTTTTATCATGTAATAAATATTATGCGAAGCGGTAATGCTATGATAAGAGATAATAGAGTATTTTCTTATATTATTATAATTTATAGTACGAAATATAGTTAATAGCTATGCTATAACGCATAAAGGAAAATTTTTGAGAATCAAAATATTCGTATTCCTTAAAATTTTCATAATAATTTATTATCCATTTCTTAATTTAAAAACAATATCCCTTTTTTATAAATTATTTATGTCCATCATTATGTTCTTTGAAATTTAATTTAAACATTTTTGGAACATATTGTAGCATATAGTGCAATATTTTATACCTTTACGTCCTTCTCAGCTATATAGAATAAGTTTATATAAGCAATTTGAAAAATAGCTATTAAAAAATTTAGGTAAATTTTGAAACAGATGCGTGAAATAATCAGAAATACATGCATTAATATTTATACAAACTCATACTATGCGATATAAACGCATCTAATACAGGATTCACTTATCAACATTTGAATTGATTAATAATAGCATGTACCACAAAAATGTTATGTACTAGTTTAATATTATCATTTTTGCAAGAGTGATATGTTCATATTATATACATTGCATGCATTTTCAAAAAAAACGCTTTTCCCTCTCTATATTCACAATAAATAATTGATTTTGTGTATAGTTTTTCTCATGTTAAGAAAGTCCTTTTGTTCCATTATTGTTTGCTTTTTTGCAGTTTGTCTCTTTATAATGCAGTCCTAGTTGCATTATTCTATTACTGTTATTAACGTACTTGTACTGTATATAACAGTTTTTTTGGTGTAGTATTTTGAGAATAAAACTGAGCAAAACTAACTCTACTAATATCTGAAAATAGAAAATTTGTTCACCAAAAAAAAAAAAAAATATAATAAAAACAAGTATAAAATTTTTCCACAAAAGAATTTCTAATTTTGTCATGAAATGAGGAATACAATAGAAGGGAAATAAGGGAAAAAAAATAGAAAAGTATTAGAGTTTCGTAGGAAAAAAACAAAACACAAAAAAAAAGTATTGAAAATAAGTTTTGATAGAACACTAAAGCATTATTCTATATTAGTTTTCTACTTTATACATTTTGTTTTTTTTTTTATTATAAAGAACTAGTCGAGTATTTTGCAACAATAGCAAAAAATCAGAATAAAATAATAACAAAAAACTTGTGAATTTTCCCATTATCTCCGAAATATAGTTTTGCGCGATGTGCGATATTTTCATTCTTTTCTTTTCTTCTGTGTTACATCCAGTTTATTTTACAGTTTTGTAAATTGTTTGGTGGTGAATAAACAAAGATATTTCCATTGTAATATTATAATATAAGTATATGCACACATTATATTTTTAAGAGAAGTAAATGTAATTTAGCTTTGGTTTTCAAGTTAATTTAGTAAAACTTTTTGTATTTTTCTTCTGTTTTTAATAATAATAATAGAATAGAGAGAAAAAGAAACTTTTCTATTGAATTAATTTTATTAGTGCAGTACATTCCATTGGAAATTAGGTGCACCATTGCTTAATGAAATTTCTAAATCACTGTACAATTTTTCTTTTATTTTTTTTGTAAATGCATAGTGATATCTAATTTTATTAAAATACAGTGTTAAAAAATTTCTACAAAAGAACAAGTTATATATGTGTATAACACATTACTACTATAACAAATTGTACATTATTTGAATGTAATATTGTTTTAATTGAAATTAATTCGAAATGACAACAAAATATGCTCTGGAATATTCTCTGAAGATAATAAAAATGTAATGAGAAATTTTAAGATTATATTAATATCAAACATATTTAAATTGTCATTTATTTATAGTTATAGTGATCTATCTGAAATTGAAGAGAATTTGAAAATTATTTAGTCCTAGAAAATTATTAATATTTTCGTTCCTTAAAATCTGAATTTACATATAGAAATTTTAAAAGTTTATAAAATTTTATTAATTATTTTATTAATTATTTTATCATTTCAATATATAAAAATTTTAGTGAAATTCTGTAATATTGAAATGATTGACATTTTTTAGTTAAATTTTTTTGCCTTCCAGAGCAAAAAATAGGAGCAATTATTATGTTTATACAATAAAAAATAATCTCAAACCATATTGCATTAGAATTTATGATACACAACCTTAAATTTACAAATAATGTATTAAAGCGCAATGTAAACCTCGAATTACCTAAATTGATTCTGTTATTCTGTTGGGCGTTCTCCGATCAAATTAAAATGGCACTTATTTATTACTCTTTGCAAATATAACATATAATGTAATTGAAGAAGAATATTAGATTAAAACTTTGAGTTACACTCTCTAATATCATGTATTTTACGAACGGCATGAAAAGCTGCTATAATTCTTTTCATATAATTGAATTTTGAGGAATAACTAAATTTAATTAATTTTTAAAATGAGGGAGTGTATTAGTATTGAGAATATCAGTACAAATTTAACAATATATCATCAATTACAGAACTATAATAATATATAATTTAAGTAAGTAATTTCGAGGTACTACTTAATGTGTACTTAATTATTATTTTTGAAATAACGACAAATTAAAATTAGAAAACCGTAATAATATTCGAAAGTGTTATATTTGCCATATACGTAAATAAAATCGCATTAAATTTTCAAATCTACTAAATTTTGTCCTACAGAAAAGCAAATTCCGTTAGCAGTTTTGTCCTTGAATTGAAACATTCACTCTTCACATTTAAACCAATACACCATTTATGCCATTTGATCATTCACAATCGCAGAATATAGAACTTAGAACTTATTTCTACATAATATTAAAATGCGAGTGCGTTTACAGTACCATAGAATTTCTTAAAATTCTATTACCATTTTCTTTTATAAAGTTTTTTTTTTTTTCAAATCTTTAAAACTTTAAAGTATATTTATGAAAGTTTGCATTGTAACTAAGATGATTAAGCTTTAAAAATAATAAAATTTTTCAAAAAGTTTCTTACTAATTAAATGATTAAATAAAATTTCATTTAATGGGAATTTTTGAAAAGAAGAATGAAAACGAAGTTTCCATATCTTAATTTTTGTAACTTTGTTCTTATTAAAAATTTTTTTTTTTTTTGCATTTGAAGCCAATTTACAACAGTTTTCCAACTGATTAGATTTTTTTTTTGTTTTGATTCTATTTTTTTTATTATACTTTTCTCATATCCATTTTCACTTCAGTTTTCGCATTTCTCTTTTGCTTTTCTTTTTTTTTATTATTTTGTACTTTACGGATTAAATTTCATTTCTAATTCTATAAGTATTAGGTTGTATTAAAGTTATTCTTAAGTATATATAGCTAAAATAGCTTAAAGAATAATAATAATGTTTGTATGTATGTATAGAAATTAAGATATAGCTAACCAGAAAAAAAAAAAATAGAAAGAACAGAAAAGAAAAACAGGATGGCTCAAAATGGAATTTGTGACAAAAACTTTGTTGACTTCGGGAAATTTTTTTTTCTTTTTTTGGAATTTTTTTTTTTTTGTTTTTTTAAATATGCGGAAAATGAAATAAGTATAAGAAAGAAAATGTAGGGAAATCCAATTAAATGTTTAAATATTTAAGTAAATTTAAGTAAATTTTCTTTTCAATACTAAATTTTTTTGTCTTTTTTTTTTTGTGTGTGTTGCTTTCGTTTGATATCATGAGTTGATAGCGTTCATTTTCTAAAGTGAAAAGTCTTCAATTTTAATATAAAGAAAAGTTTTAATTTTTTCCTTATTTTATTCTTTTTTTAAGTATATTTAATTTTGAAGAAATGAAAAAGAATTATTTTTTTTTTGTTATAATAGTGAAATTGGATCAAAAAGTAGAAAAGAAAAAAAAAAGTTTTATTAATTTAATATGGAAAAGTGAAAATTTTCTAAGAACATGTAATTTGAAAATTTTTCATAATTGTATTATTGCAATAATTTTGCACATTAGAAATTAAATTTATAAAAATCAATTAGATTTTTGTTTTTAATGCAATTTCATGTCAACGTTATTTGAAAATTACATGAAATTTTAATATTAAAGATTTTTCGGGTGTTATTCGCCCTCTACCATCTAATTTTGTTCTCATTTCTGTTAAAATTCAATTTAGAATATAAGGCATTACTACTTACATTCTTATTTAAATTACTCTTCATTATGCTACAAAAACATCTAATTACGTTCTCTTAAAATGTCAAATTTATACTGTTATTTCCGTTCGAGCTCTCAATAAAATCTTTTATTTGGGTTCTACTTCGGTATATTTTATGTTTATTCAGTAATAAGAGAAAATGTTATATTTTTAATGAAATCTTGATAAAAGAGTATTTGATTTGAGTATTTTATTTTGATTATTGAGACAGCGATGTGATTTTTTTTGTAAAGAGAGTAAGAAAAACGCTAAATTCGATGAGTAATATCATTGCAAATTAAGAGTATAAATTGCATATTATTTAAAATTGAACTGAATATTTACAAATCGTAAAATTATTCATATTGATGAGTTTAACTGAAATATAATTATTTTACTTTCGATGTTACATTAATTCAGTAAGTTCTCTTAAATTTTAATAAATAATATACAAATATGAATCCGTTTTAAATATTATATGAAAGAATATTAAAACAAAACTTATTATTTAAAATTATAAATAGCTTATTGTATAAACAGAATGATAATTTTTAAAAATACTAAAAAGGTTATGCTTAGCATAATATTTTGCATTATTCCGAAAATTTCTCTTTTTATTTTTTTTAATTTTCTTAAATTTTTAATCTCTTATATTTCATCAACATCATAATACTAATTACATTTTATATATAGTTTGTATACATGTTTATGTCAAAGTCTAACTTACTTTTCTGTTGTTAATATCTGACGTAACCTAAATATGTAATTACTTTGTGACTTTTGACCTAAATTTGTGAATAACAAAACAAAAACAAGAAAAAAAAAAATTTACAAAAAAATTAATGGGAAGAGTTTTTATTTTTTGCTCTTTTTTTTGTTTTTCTTCTTTCTCTTTACAAAGTTTTGAATACAAAATGTGAAATGCACAAGTTATCAAAGTATAAAGTTATATAAAAAAAAAAGCGTTTTTGGATTCATTCCTTTAATATTTTCTAGTTTTACAAAGAAATAAAAAAGTTTTTCTTCTTCTAAAAGATTAACAAGCTCCTTTAGTCCTTTCATAATCACTTTATATATATATATAAAAAATAGAGAAATTTTCATATTATTATAATAATTTTTTTTCCTTATATATCCCGTACGACATGAGTAAAACTTATATGTTGTTCTATACTTGGATGTTTTCTTTTCTTGTTTTTCATTAAAAAACGAAGAAGTTTATATTTTCTTAAATTAGAAATAAAGCTGCCTATTAGTATATAAGTTTAAAAGTTTATTTATATATACAACATCATGTCAAGCGTGGCAAATAAGAGTCACTTTGTTTATTTCTTATGGAATTTACATATATTTAATATGGAATTGAATGCAAATTTTAAGAATATTTTATAGATTTTTTTTGTGTTCTTTGTTGGTAAATTCATTAAAGAGCACTTACATGTTAAGTGTATTTTTTTTTTAAATTTTAAGGAATGTTAGTATTTTGAGGGAAATCTGATTAAATAAATAATAAATCGCAAGTTATTATAGTTTCAATGATGCATAAGAGACGATCAATTAATAAAAGAGTTCAAATTAGATAAAAGAGAAAAACTTACTTTAAAGAAATGCAGCAGAATTTAAAAGAGATTTGAAATACAAATAAATATAAGAGTTAATGAAATGATTTTATAACTCAAAAACGAATGTGGTGAATAATTGAAAATATTCGAAAATCTATATCAATCTATACCAATAACAACTTGAAATATTTGTACGTTACGACACGTTGGCGCGATTATGCGGTACAGAAAAATTTGTGCTACACAGAACTCGTTATTAAAAAAACTAAAGAACTTTATTTATAGTGGAAATAGCTACAAATCGTATTGCAATATTACATAGATATGAAGTTATTATCACTTGAAAATTACCCAGTAATACCATATTTGTGGTGTACAAAAGTTGATTCTGAGTTTTATCAAATTGATCTAGTCAAAGTGTTATACTTCAGTCACGAGAATATTGAATAAGAGTTAGATTTAAAAAAAAAAAAAGTAATTTTAGTCATAAATCATGTGAATTTTCAGACACTCAATGAGTACAAGTCAAAATTTCAGTCTAAATTAAGCTTTTAAAAATTTTAATTTTATTATAGTAGAAAACAGTATTTTGTTTTTCATATTTTAATTTTTATAATATAAAAATTTATAACATTATTTATGTTATAACAGCGTGCATTAATTTTGGAATAAAAGAGGAGAAAATTCTTAGAATACCTTCCGTTTGTTGAGTTTCTCTTTAATTTTTGCGTTTTTGTTTACTTTCCTGTAGGGGTTTTTTTCTAAATAGTTGAAAATTTTCCTTAGATCCTTTTCTCGTTGTTTCTTGTTTTTCTAATATTTTGTTATTTTCTTCTTATATTCCACATTACAAAATATATATAGTTTTTAAGTTATGTTTTTATTTGAATTTTGTGATAATGTGTACCCATTCATAATATATTTTAGTGTTTACATACATACCCCTATATTATATCATGTAGATTATAGTATTTTTTTTTTTAATTTTTTACGCCCTAAAAATTTTTCACTCTCATATTATAATAATATTTTTCATATATGTGAGTACGATTCTGTTTTTGTAAATAAACATGTAATTTTACTAATATATGCTATTTGTACATATTAGTGTTTCTGTATATTACAATCTAAATTTATTTTTACATACATATTTGTGATGTTTACAAAACTTAAGCTCTTGTATGTATAAATATTAAGTATGTATTTATCTATACTTGTAATAATAATATTTAAATATAAGCTTTATATAAATGACGAATATATGCAATATTATTGGAGTATGTATAAGAAAAATTTGTTTATATACAAACAGTTTAGAGTCCTTTTTAGTATATATGTATATATATAAAATTGTGTGTTTATTTTTATATATAATATATAATGTGCCTACTAATTTATTTGCATTATACTCGTATTTATATACATTGTATATAAATCATATCACATAACATGGTATGTGTGCAGATATCCTATATTAATATAAGCATGTACATACAACATAACAGAAACAACTTGAATTACAGAAGCAAAAAAACTAACATTTTTGAATTCTCTAAGTAGCTAGCTATATTTATAAAACATAAACTGTATACAGAATTAAATTTTTGAGTTAGCTATTTCAAAAGAATTGGTACCCCTAAAAGTATGCAATTATATTTGTGAAATTTAAACAATGCAAATTTTTTGGATAAATCATAAAGTAAGATTAATTTTGAGTTAAAATTAAATTTCGTTTAGAAATTTGTACACTTAGATCCTCCAATCGAATTCAATAATTCTTCAAAATGACCTAGCTAGATTTAAATGATAAAAATGCCGTAGATTTAGTTGGTAAAATACTAAATTGAAAAAAGCGAAGCCCTTATTTCGTGTGCACATTGTTTCAATTGCATTTCATTTGGCGTCACAAATGAACCCAAAATAAACATCTTTACTTTTGAATTCTACAATCGTAATTTTCAGTGGTATACTTTAAGGGATATTTTTTCCTTGTTTATTTATTTGTTGTAGCTTGTGCATTGCTATTTCTTATATTATTAAATTTAAAATATAAGCTATTTATATTTTGTACATATGCATTATGCTTGTACATTTTTTAAAGTTTAAATCAAATTTAATGCAAAAAAATGTAGTGCCAGCTTCGTAATTATTGTTGCTCTATTTCTTAAGTATCCAGAAGATTTTTGTACAAGATTTTAGTGATAAGTTCAATATTTATTTTTGTTGGTAATGTTTTACTAATCAAAAAATATATTATTTTTTCTATAAAGTTTAAATATGTAAAATATTAAATATGCAATTGTAAAATATTGAGAAAGTATTTTATTCATTGCTGGCATGTAAATATTACCATACTTAAGCATGTCATATACACACTTTTTGTAAAAAACAAAATCTGTAAATCTGTAATGGGTCAACTTGCTTAAAATATATTAATTTGTTAGCACTGCTCTTAACATAATTTTTTTATTGAAAGAAAAATTAAGAGAAATTGTAAAAATTTAAAAAGTTTATTGTGAATAATATTTTTAAAATTTTTTATGTTAATAACAGAATATTCTCATAAGCAATAACGAGAGAAGATTGCTTTTTAAATAAAAGGCATTAAATATGAAAATTTATTGAGTATTTGAATTAAAAATTGAATTGCTTTGGGAAAAACATTACTCTTATTAAAAAATTGTAGGCGTAATCAACAAAAGAAGTAGAGTTGAATTTATTTGTTTATGTCCTTTTCATTTTTTTCATTTTAAAATACATGTTACAAAGAGAACATTAGATCATTTTTTAGAGGCTACCGATTTTACAATTTTTATTCAAACTAATTTTGGAACGCCGCTTAATATGAATATTTTAATTGAAAATTTTTTTAAATTGAATAATGGAATATTTTAATTAAGAAATTGAACTCATAAAAATTCCATTCAATCGGTAATCTTTATGAACTTATTAAATTGTGCTCTACATTAAATCAGAAAAATTAAAAGAAAGTGTAAAAGAGAAAAATATTTTAGTATGGAATGTCATTTTAGGTTCCATGAATTCCTAAAATTATATTTATAAGTTTTGTAATAGTTTTCAAGTAAGGTATTTTTTTGCATTCCTATTTTTCTCTTCTGATTTTTTTTTTATTTTTTCACTTGGAAATTTTATGTTCTTACTAAAAAAAAAGTTTTTTTTTTTTTTAAATATAGCTACATGGTATTTTTTTTTGTATATCAAGTGTATGTCTTGGGAAAAAGAAAAAAAAATGGTAAAAAATATTTGTTAAAACTCGTTGAGAATTCGTTCTAATTTCAATGTACTTACGATATAGAGAATGACTGCAACTAAAAGTTGTGATATAATTTAAAAGAATTTTAAGAGCAAAAATATTCAAAATATAAAAAAGTAAATTTTCTTATTCTCAACAGTTCTGTTTGGTTTTTTTTTTTACATTCAAATTGTAGGTCTTTGATATTATTTTGCCGAGTAAATTATTTTAGAGGAGTTTCTAGAATTTTAAACTTAAAATACGAGTAAAAATAAACTCACACTATTCAATGTACTGCCGTTTTCATTTGTATTACAACTGGTCCATATAGTATGAGCTTGTGTGTGTTATGTATTTTGTTCTTATATAGTGTTGTACATATGTATGTACAACATATGTATGTACATATGTATGTACACTTGATTTCAAATCCCAATTTAAATAGATTTTATTGATTGGTTTTGAATTTTTATTTTAAATTATATATACTTTTTAATTTCATAAAAATAATATAATATTTTTATTTATTATGTTGGAAAGAAATTCAAGTTTGTGTGTTCAAACCAATATATTTTCGTATTTTAAAATTGTTTCCGAATTCTTTAAAAAAGCATTTTGTTTTTGAATTTCTATGAATTATTGAAAAAACATATTTTTCAAAGGGATTACTTTAATTATAGTATTAAAATATTTATTATGTAAATTTTCACAAATTATATAAATCATAAAATATTCTTCTTAATTTCTTTTATAGCGGTATACGACTAAATAACTATCACTCCTATTTACTTCATGATAAAAATTTTAACTCTTATTGTTATTTTATAGGTGTTGTTCACGATATTAATAATTAATGTTAGGACATCAAATATTTCTAACAAATTTTGTTTCAAAAAACATCATCATGAGTAAATTGTAAGAGTATTGAAAGTTAACTAAGAATTTAGGAATTTATCATGCTCATAACGTTAGCAAATCAAACTACTGAAAAGAGTCAATACGAAAATAAAATTTCTGTTATCAAGAGTTCAGTGAAATAGAAATTTGAATTTTTTAACTTTATACAAAAATAAGAATAGGTAAAGTTGACCGTGTCAACTCTGCGATAATTGTACGAATGAACGATTTTCAGTGCTGTGTGTTCATTGTCACACTGTTCTATATGTATTTTCAGTTTATTTTTTTTGTTTACGCAAAAATTCAACACAAAAATTTTCAACACATTTTAACAGCTTCCATAATATATGATCCATTCTCTGACCATTATTATTGTTAGCGTTACAAACCGTAAGGCGAATTTATTATACTCTTCGAACATACGTTCTTAAGGGTACAATTACGACTTTTGACTAACTATTTAGGACTTAACTATTTAGGGAGTATTGTATCAAATTTCTTGCATCAATTTTTCAAGTTTAAACTTCAAACTACTCAGAGAAAAAATTTTATTTCTCTTATATTTTTATCAAAATTTTTATTTAAGGAACAAAATATAAATTTTTGAAAAATTAAAATGTCACGTAAAAAATTCGTGTCACTGTTAATAGAACCAAAAATTGCTTTATTTTTTATATTACTTTAAAGAAAATCATACTTTTTTAAAGTAGGGGTTAAAAAATTGAAGTTGCCTACGCAATTAAACTTCAATAAGGAAAAATTGCTAAAATAAGGAAACTTTTAAAATTGAAAACTGAATTAAAAAAAAAACATAATCGAAAAAAAAAAAATTTCTTTGAAAATAATTAAAGGATCAAATCAGCACACAAGCAAAAATATTCCAATTTTAAAAGAAAAAGTCCCATATACTAATATTAACCTTGACAAAAATGCCTTTATTTTTCGGCTTTAAAAGAAAATAAAACTATTTTTAATCAAAGGAAATTGACTTTAAACAAAAATTTAAGAAAAAATCTCCTTTGTCGCAAAAAGGACTTACAATTTTCAATCTTTTCTCTTTGCATTTGTTTTTATCATGCAAATAGAATTCACTTTAAGTTAAAAGTTTCAACAAAGTTAAACGCAAAAAACTGAAAAAAAAACAATAAGAAACGGAAATAAAATAAAAATTTTTTATATTATTAAAAAGTTTCAAAAAAATAAACGGAATGACGAACCTAATTGGAAATAACAAAAAAAAAAAAATAAATTTGGAAAGTAAATTTCCTTTGAACCTTACAAAATAAATCTGAAAACCTGTTCGCTCATTTACTTTTTTGAATAATTTCAATAACCTTTGATAAAGAAGCTTTAATGGAAAGTTAATAAAGAATCACATTTCTTCCTCTACGCCTTCTTTTATTTGCTCTTGAATTGAAAATTTTAGTAATTTTATTTTTGTATGAAAAATGATTTACGTTTTTTCTGTAAGTTTAAGTTCCTATGAATTTAATAAAAATATTGTGGGTCATCCTTATTAATTCCCGTCACCATTTTAAAGTTTAAAGCTTTGCAAAATATTCTTACAATAATTATCCAGTCTCCAGAGTTTTTGAATCAAAAATATTACAAAACAGCCTATAATCTCTACCATATTTGACTAAAAATGTGCTTATTTTAAAAACCATTAGTTTATTTTAAATTTTTTCTACTTTTTTCTATATAAGTTTATTTAGTATAGAAAAGGTATTTGAATTTTGTAAAACTTTGAAATGAAAACAATTTTTTGAATTTCTTTTTGCAATATAATAAGAAACGAAAATAAGCAAAGTTTAGAGAATTGCCTTTGAATAAAAGTTAAGGCAAGAAAAAAATTCATTGAATTTTAAAACTTTTTCTTTTTGTAAAACTGTTTGTAAAATTTCTAAATATAATCAAAAAATTCTAAATAGTATGAATCTATGTGAGAGAAAAAAAAGGATATTATAAAATTTAATGATAATCAAAGTGATAAATTTACAAGTGTTCCATTTTCGTGTATAATAACAGTTCAGATTACTTATGGAAAGTTCATTGTTAAACCAACTTTTCATTTTCCATACAGTTGTACTAGTTTCGGAAACATTGTATCTCCAATTCACTATAAAATACAGGCATATGTAAAATATTAGCGGATAAATTTTGCCCCTTTTAACAATAGACGTAAAAAAATCAATTAACCGGTTGTAGCTAAAAACTTATTTTAAAACCATAAAGAGCATGTAGTGTATTTCAATTTATACATTTATTCTTACTCAATATAAATATAGAAACTGCTTCACAATAAATCTATTAAAAAAATTTAATTCTCTAAAAAATGTAATCCCCTATTAAATGTTTACATACAGCAATTTAAAAAGTCACCATATAAAATGAAATAAAACCTGTTACAATTATTATAACATCTACCTACGTTCATTCATATTAATGTGTACCCATACCTTCATGTTTATAAGTAGTTAAACAGTAAAACGTAAAATTTAATTAAAACGTTTTATCCAATTTAACCAAAAAAATTGGTAGTCTTTGTAATAAAAAAATATTTTTAAAATTAACATTTTACAACATTATAAAGAAATGTGAAATTTATTTCTGTTCGCCATTTTAATATGTCATAAAAATAAATTATCCTTTTACTCAACACTTTTTTCACATTCCCGTCAATTGAAGTAACTATATTATATAGCGGGTGACACAAAAGAGTAGTTGCGTGTTCATTTCATATGCACACATTAAGATTTTCTACATAACGGAGGAAAATTTTTTTTGAAAATTTTACCAAAATTCAAACTTATTGGTAATTGGACAGCAGAATGCAGTGAATGAAGACAGTAATTTGAGAAACTAAAATAATTATTTTTGTAGTATAAAAGTAGAAATTTTACGTCTTGCTTACTTTGTGTATGAAATATAGAAAAAAATGTATAACATTAATGAAGAGCGTTCATTTAAATTATATTTACAGCCAAAACATTTCCTTTAAGATTAGTATTGAGAAATGTACTAACAAAGTAATAAAGTAACTCAAAACAAATTTGAGGAAGTTTGTGAGAATAATTTTTCGTATGCCAAACTGTTTTACATTTCTCAATTCTGTTCCTATTATTTGGATTCTTTCAAGCAGTAATTAAAATAAAGAAATGAAAATTTGAAATTATAAACATTGAATTGTTGCATTTTGTTACATTCATCTAAAATAATTTTAAATAATTTAAATAAATCTTTATAAATGATTTGAATTTCAATTTAATTAATTACCTGAAAAGAGAACGCAACTGTCATGCACAACGACAAAATATAATCGGGAAAGTTATCTAATGTCGTGTTTTTTTATTTTTCAAAAATTATTTATATGGGTACAAATAACTATTATGAGGAGATTTTATAATGCAACATTTATAATAACAAACATATTATTATTTTAATTTCAATTTGTATACATTTTTCTTTTACATCAGATCACGTTTTAAGGATTTAAACACCTATAATAAACCATTATAATTGCTATACTTTTAAAATGTCCTTTTTGAATTTTACAATCGTAAATACATTTAAATATTTTATTCTTTTATAGGCGACTACATATCAGAGATATACATTCCATATAGAAAATTATATATAGTGGAATAAAAAGCATTTATATAAGGAAAATATTTTCCCTGTCAAGGATAATAAAACAATATAATAATAAAATATACAAAATGCTCTACAATATAATAAGAATAATAAAATGAAAACTAAAATTAAATTACTGACTTTAATGAACTTAAATAACCTACAAGTTTAAAATATTATTATATATATAACAGTTATATATAAAAGTTATGAAAATATTATATAATATAATGGGAATAGTTTAAAATATTCTAGATTTTATATATAATCAATAGGTATATGTAAACATATGATATATAGAGGAGATAATATAAAAACTTAATTTAAATTACGCGATAAATCGTTTCATTTACTTCAACTCAAAGACGGTATTTTGTTTTATTTTGTTGTGTCATTTTCATTGCAATTTTAGATAAAACAATTTTTCCCCGAGTTTTTCATCATTAAATGCATATTACTACATAATACATAAATATATATCTAAAGAGCACTTTATGTACACATATGTAAATTAATTGTAAAATATTTTTGTTGCATTTGTGTGCAAACTGATTTATTTTTAGAAAATATTATGAACGCCATCTAAAAATTACTTTAATATAGTATGTATATGTATATTTCTATGAATGAGATTGCATAAAATCAATACCTTCACAATTTAATGTTAAATATTAAGTGTTAATACAGCTACCAACACAAATATAGCTATATAATTAGTTTGTAGTTGTATTGGAGCTGGTATGTGTTAATTTAAATTTAGTACAAGTTGCACACATATCGTGCGTGTATAGTATGTGAAAATTTTCATGAAAATTGCATACACATATACCATACGAAAATTTAATAAGTGTCAAGAGAATAAAGAAAATAATAGTATTAAAAAATAATATCACTTATGAACCAAACCTTTTTTACAGCATCATAGTTATACATTTATTTTATGGTGTAGGTGGTATTGTACTTATTAAGAAAAATATTGCATATATTTGGGGGCAACTATATTACACAAAGTTGCATGTAAAGAATTTTAAATTTCTTAATTTTAAATCTGCTCTATACTCTCTATAGTAAATTCTAGAAATTTCTGATTTATTCACTTTTTAAGGGCAATTTTTTTTTTTTTATTTAATTAAAATGTTTATTGAAATCTACAAAAATTTTGTACAGTGTCTAAAAATTTTGAAATTATTTAGCGTGAAACAATTTTATTAAAAAAAATCAAATATTTTATGTATGTATATAAAGTTCAAAATGATAAAAGAAGAATTTGTGGAAGGAAAAATTTCCGTAAAGAGCATTTTTTAAATACTTAGTTTCTACCATTGATATAGTGTTTGTCAATAATTTTCCAGAAAGCTATAATATATAGCAAAACAGAAGATATAATTTATAGATTGAAAGCACAAGTCCAAAGTTAGAGATACAAAGAAAATAATTTGAGTATTACGTCACAAGTATGAATTTAAACATGAGTAGTACTCGAATTTAGTATGAAAACGTATTTACAATAAATTTAAATGACGCTTTATTCTAAATTTGAAATTTAAATACGATATGTTTTAAAAATGTTTTAATTATTTAACACACAGTTTAATAATTTTCTCAGTTCAGTTAACATTTAGCTATTTTTAATTTTTTTTCCAATTTCTATGAGATAATTAAGATATTATAATAAAAATTATTATTCGATGTTGCAATGCATTCGTAAAAGAGGAAAACTAAATCAAATATTCTGAGAATTGAATTTGCATTTCTTTCAACTACAAAGCAAGTGATTTTAAAAATTCTATATTTTAAAAATTGAATTTAATATAACAACGTATGAAATTGATGATTTTCAAATTATTTTTGTATGAAACTAAAAAGAAATACTGCAAAAATGGTCAATTCCGGAACAAAAATGGAAAAGTAAAACCCGCACTATCAAGTGGTATATTAGAACTAAAACTGAATATTAGAATGTAAATCTATGAATATTTTTCCAATAATTATGACGAAATCTATTGAATATCATTTGAGCTAAACCTTTTGACATTATATAAAAATAATTTTTCTTAAACTTCTTATCAATGCCAATTATTTACAACTAATTTTTCATTAAATTTTAGTAAAGTATCGAGCATAATCTCATATAGAAATATAAAAATTTCAACTTTTTCTTACATAATAACCGCGGCATAATTAAAATATGAAGGATATTTTATAAAATTATCCTTACAATGCCTACGTATATATTGAGCATATATCATTTTATACATCATTATTTAATACCGTTGGTACCATGTTTTTTTTTATATTAACGTTCAAAAAAAATTTTTATAATAAATTATGAATATCCTTGAAAAACATAATATTTTATTTTGCACATGCACCTTATACCTTATACACCCATATATACATATATATTCGCATACTTTCGCATACATTTAAATATTCCATCGAGTGCACAAAATTAAAATTTTTGTTGCTTCCTTCATCATTATGATATTATTATATGCTGTAATACCAAATGGACATTTTATTATTAATAAATCTGAAAATTTGCAACTTTTATATTATTATTCACCTCTTAATAATTCACAATAGAATTATTTTTGTTATGAAAGTTTAATTATACTTATTTTTTTTTTCTTCTTATTTTTGTCGCACAATTCTATTATTCCTTTTTTGTATAAGCATGTATTTATACTTCAATGCTTTCATAATATTTCTAATGATATAATTATTAAAATACATAATTCATAAAAACCATTTAATGATAATATATACATAATTATTATTTTTTTTAACATTCCAGTATATGTACATACATACATACCTACATTATGTCCCATTTGGTATAAAAGATTAAAATTACATACTTTTTTACATAATATACGTAAATTTTACTTATACATTATAAAATTTTCTATGTAGGTATTTTAAAAAATATTCAAGGGAATCTGATGAAAAAAAAAATAATAATAAAGGAAAATCCTTGTATCCTTACAATATATACAATGATAATTATATCATATATATATATATACAAATTATATGTATACATTGGTGTTCAAAAGAATTCAAAAATGATATTAAAAATGGAATGCAATAATAATAGTTAAACTTTACCCTAATCTATGTGAATAAGTGAATAAGCATGTGCATATATAAAATAAATACCTACACCTAGAATATAATAATGTACGAAAAGTTTTTCGTTTTTCATTTTTTAAGAGTATAAACAAGGTGTTCATGTGGTTTTTTATGGTTAAATATTTAAAAACAAAATATTTTTTAAATATTTCTAATATGAAATTTGAGCTTCTACGTACTAAATTAAAATATTATGGTAGTGGAGTCTAAATTCGTAAATGCCGCCACATTCAATTTCAAAACATTAAGAAAGAACTCTTAACAGGAATATAATGAAAAACTGAAAATTAATTAGATAAGAACATAACAGATTGATTGAACTACACTCAATAATATTCTGGCAGTTTAAAGTCTTCAATCTCTTAATTTATTATGAATTTCATACTCTAAAAAATAAAAAAATTTTAAACGATTTGTGAACGTCTCTTTACTTTAGAAAATATTTTGAAATCAGATAAGAGAGATATTGAAAGAGAAATTTTTAATTAATATTTTGTATTTGGAAAAATGAGCAACCACGACCAACAAATAAGTAATATGTAGGGAATTTTTGAGAGCATCATGTCTCTTAATATTTATATAATTTATACTCTTAATATGTTAACACAAAAAGGTTTCTCTTAAAATAATCTGATTTTAATTTGTCTTTTGTGAAATTATATTTAGTAACAAAGCTTTTATAAATGCTCTTTTAAACTTTTAATTTAAAAAACAATAAATATATTAAGAGAATATTATTTTAATTGATATTTTTAAGCCTTAGGATTATTTCGTTGGTTTAACGTATTTCGAATATTCTTTTTAGGAAAAAGAATAATCGAAAGTTTTAAATTATTTATTTTTGATGCAACTATTTCTCTCTCTTCTACTCTCAAAGAGTTTTAACTCAAATTCAAAATTTTAGCCCACAGGTTTTTTGTAATATATCAATTTAATTATTAATCTATACACTAGTTACCATTAAGAGAGAAATTAGTTCAACTAGAAATAGTTCTGAAGTTAAAAGCAATAAGTTGACCTCTATTGAGTATTCTCTATTTTGTTGATCTATTATTAAAATTTAAGAGTATTTCAGTGGCCTCAAACACAAACCGCCTAACTCGAGTTAAGACAAAAATGAGATATGTTTACCAGCGAATTCTCCGTTTTGAGTTTCATATGCTCACAAATTTTGGTGGTTCTACGACTATTGCAGCCGGAGTTATTGTCGGATTCACACATGACCTAACTCGAAATGGCAACCATATGCACTTGCACTAATCGCCTAAATCGAGTTAAGAGCAGAAAACATCTTTTTTATGTTTTGGACAAACCACTTATTTCGAGATAGGCTATTGTTGCAAATCGAAATTAGTGACATTTTTTTTTATTTGTATGAATTTTTACAACCGCTTATCTCGAGTTAGGCTTTTGTTGCAAAATTAATTTTGAGTTTTTTTAAATACTAACTCGACATAAGCGATTTGTGTAAAATAAAAATTGGTAGTTTTTTAAACTCATCTCGAGTTAGGCGATTATTGCAAATACAATTATATTCCAAAAGGCTTCTTATGTTGAGTTAGGTTTTTATAACGCGTGCAAGTAAGAACAAAACATCAAAATTAAGCGTTTAGTGTTCAAAATAATACATGATTAGTATAGAATATTTTTTAGTTTTTTATAATAAAAAATATTTTATAACGCTTAACATATTATTTTATGTGATATATAGTGTAGGTATTTTATGTCCGTGATTTAAAACTTGTTCACTATAGTTAAAATTAAATCTTACATTCAGCGACAAGTAAGATAGTTGTATTTTTTAACCCAAAATATAAAACATCTTCACAAGTTACCTGCATTTTTAATGCTCTAATTACCCAAATATCCCATGTTTAAGATTTGAATTTTTTTATTTAACAAATAATCTTGTAAGTCTGTTCGTGATTTACCTGCGGCAAATGTTTTTTTCAATTGACGGAGTTCCCATGTTAAAATGACACGTGGCTAGATTGTTTTGCCTTTGTGGTCTAATTGTATTATTAAGGAAAGTGTTGTTTTATTACGCCCTTGTAAAACACATGTTATTAGGAAGATCAAATTTTTGTGTTCAACAAGAGTTTTTATTCTAATTATTGTACTAAAAAGCAATATTTTTATTATAGGTAAACTAGTAAAACACATTTTGTTAGGAAATTCAAATTATTATAATTTGCAAGGGTTTTAAAAAAAAAAATTTACATCTGGGAATAAGAATATTTTGTTATACGGTTTATTACTCATTTCCGTGAGATCAAATTTCTTCGATTTTCAAATATTTATGATATTTTTGTTATTTCCAAGAAAGTATTTTTTACAAAGACAGTTATTTATTATTGTTTTTAAATGTGCTGGTGTTGGAAATTGTTAAATAATGCAAAAATTATCCAATATAAACTTTATTCACGCTTAATAAATGTACGTTAAAAATTTTGGAACTTGCTAGGAGAGCTGAGATGATTGTGGCGGATGTTAGAGGTATTGCAATATATTTGAAACTAACATAACGGATTCAAAGTGTTTTAAAGCATAGAAATTAGCGAAACTGGTCCTATAGTAAATAAACAAGTATTTACACTACAGATCTTACTTTGAAAACCGAAGTTAATACAGTTTTGAAAACCGCAATTGACTTTGGTCGTGGTGACTGTATTAATGATCCTGATTCAAAAGCAAGTTTTTGAGTCCTATAGGGCATGTGAACATATCTGTAGAGATAAAAAAATATGAAAGGCTTTCTACTTTTATTCTTTTAAGAAAAATCCTTTTACAATTTGCCGAAAGGTTAGAAAATTCGCTTAATCTTTCGCGACCGGGCTTCCTGAATGCACTCAAGTACATGAACGCTCGAAACTGACTCGTGGTTAATTTGTATGGAGTCTTAATTGAAAAGTAAATGCTGACAGCTAAAATAAAAATGTCGAGCAAACTTACAATATTCTTTGTTTATTTGATAATCAAATACTTATATACTCTATGATAGGAGAGCAAATTCCGAACCAATTTACTTTGCCACAACTTTTTACGGAGATCTATATACTTTTTGCGGCAGAACTTGGAGAAAAACTGACGAACAAACCATTTTCTATACGTAATTAATAATACGTCTCCAAGATTTAATTTTCACAAGTATCGAATTATTATTTTCTATACGAGTTCGAGTTCACTATCAAATTTGACTTTTCATTACAGTAGTTGTAATGAATCACACTCGATTTCATTTTGTTTTTGATTTAAAAATTTTAATTAATTCGCATTTAGTATCATTATGAACAAGTAAGAAAGTCATATGGACTATACGAGTAGTACATAAATAAAATAACAAACACCAAACTCATAAACTCATTTTAGAAATTACTTTATGTGCACATTTTTACAATAATGTAACAACTTTGTCAGATCCGTTGCACAATGAAGGCTTCTTGTAATTGAATTACTTTTTGAAATTCTCTTAAGTGGAAAGAGTCGCACCACAGATTTCAAAAAATTCACTTCCAAAAATATTTTACAAGAACAGTTTATACAAAGATTTTTTATATTTTAAGACGAGGTGTTAACTAGTTAGATTTTCAACACATGCTCCAAATTGAAGAAGAAGAGAAAATTAGTACCAAAAAAGAAAAACTTAGAGTACTTGATGCAATTTTTTTATCTGTTGATTTACAAATTTCACAAAACGATAAAGACTGGAGATTTAGCAGATACTCATCCATATTTAGTTGGAGAATCCGAGAGAGAATAAAAGATACTGTCACCTTTTTTAAATTTAATGAAAAAATTATTTTTAACTTTTAGAAATAATTTTTACTTGAAATTTATTCATTTCTTACCTCAATTTATGTTTTTTATGACAATGATTTGAAAAAAGAGTGAAAAATCAAATAACGTAAAAATAATATATATATTTCTTCCCTTTTTATTATAACTTAAGTCACCTAAAACCATATTTTCAGTTTTGCAACAACAGCTTAAGTCGACTTAAGTTTGACGAAAATGCAAAAGTAATTTTTCACAAATCGCCTAAGTCGAGTTATGCTTTGCAAAGTGCTTTTTATAAATTTTGTATAACCGCCTATCTCATTTTTTTCATAATTATGAGAATACTATTAGTTGTTTTACTTCAGATTATAAGTTAATCGCTTCCTTTTTTAATTATCTTTCGATCAAAAAAAAAATTGGCTCAAAAAACTTCATAACTTTTTTCAAAATTAAATTTAAAGTTTAAAATGCATTTATCTCGAAATCACTAAAACAGACTTAAGTCGTTTGTGCTTGAAGCCACTGATTTATAATTTCAAAGAACGGGCTTGTATCATACTCTAGCACAACCAAAACATAAATAATATGTAGGAAAATCAGATTATGTTTTATAATTACTCACGCAAATCGATCTCCTATAATTTTTTCAAAAATATTTAACTTCAATTTTGAAATGACACACTCTGTACAAAACAAAAATATTTTTAACAAAATTTTTAGAATAAAGAAAAGATGATTGCTGATGAAGTTACACTTTAAAAGTTTGGAATTTAATTTTTTAATATTTTTTATAGTTTTTTTTTTGTGTAGCAATTAGAGAAAGTTTTTCATTTAAAAAAAATTATGATTTTATTTTTTGTTTTGGGTAGTTTTTGTTTTTATAGGTTTTTGTTTTTCCCTTTTTTTTTGGCTACGTTTTTATTTTAAATTTAATTTTTAAAAAGTTTTTTCATTATCCTTGAATGGGTTAGAGGAGTGAAAGGAAATATTGTATTGCAAAAAAAAAAAAAATTGTAGTACTTAAGTACTTATTATATTTACTAACTGTTAACAGTGTGTCATTATGTGTTAAATTTTTTCAATGTATTTGAAACTATTAGTTTTGCAGGTAAATTTAAAAAATGTAAGTAGTTATTTGAAAAACAAGTGTTATATTATATTGGTGCAGTTTATACTTATTTATAATATTCAATAATAATGGTAGGTGCTTGTTATGTTGAAACGAATAACTTTAAAAATATTCAAAAAAGTCAGTTTCCTTTACGAGTAAATGTGTGTTTGGAGTATATAAAAAATAAGAACAAGAACTAGGATTCTTTGATAAGAGTTGCTTTTTTGTTGCTGTTTTCTTATACGATAATTTTTACTTTCTGGCTTGGCTCGAATCAAGTTACAAAGAATACAACTATGTAGCCCAATTCAACAAAGAATCTTTACAGTGGGCTAATTATTGTTTCACTCCAAATTTTTAATCATGAATTTATTTTATTCATTTTAACATTTCCAAAATCCAAACAAAATTTTCTACTTTCTAATTAACAGTAATCCAATTTTGAATATTTTTTCTCGAATATTGAAAAAATCGGTATGGAACCGAATTTGAGAAACATTATTTTTATCTGAATAACATTATTTTGAACCTGCATTTATTGAATGCAATCCTGCGTAGGGTCAAATCGAGAATGATTCTTGTTCTATAATCCTGTTTTTTGTTATAGAGCGAAAAGGTTATTTAGGAAAATTTCATATAACACAACAATTGTTAAAGTTTTTACATTAAACAAGTTCAAATTCTAAGCTATATTTAAAAATCACAAAGAAATTCAAATACTGAATTTTAAAATAACTAGATCAGCCAGATTTTATAAAAGTTAGTGTTGAGTTTCATTGTTAAATATTTTATGGCTTTCGTTTATGCCACAAAAATTGAACACAATCGTCTCAATTTCTACAGTTTTTTTATTATTTGTTAAAAAAATACTTTCAAGTTGCGTTTTTAGGTCATAATATTGTATAATATCTTTTTATACATGAACCTGAAGAAAAATCCTTAATAAAAAAAAAACAATATTGCAATTTTTTTTTCCTTTCACTGCTTTTTCCTTTTTTCTTATTTTTAAAAAAGTTCAATCTGTACATTTTTTTATGCCTTCCTTTTGCTGCACAATTTTCTATTCGCAATCTTTATCAAAATGAATTTTTTCTTATTTTTATGTTTTTCTAGCCCCAGTTTTACACTTGTAGATTTTAAAGTACATAATATCGTGCTTTAACACTGATTTTTCTGGAGAGAAAAGAAAACAAAATTTTGTTTTTCTTATTTTTGATTTTTCTATTATTTTTTGTTTTTTTTTTATTTTCAATTTAACATTTTTTGGGTCAATTAACATTTTAACATCATCATAGTTTTAACAATAGGTCTTTAAAGTGGCTTTAATTAAATATTGTATGGTTTTGAAAATTGTTTGCAGTTTTGTATAAATTTGTTGTTGCTGTAGATGTTTTTGTTGTTGCTGATGTTGTTGTTGTTGTAGATGTTGTTGTTGTAGAGTTAACTCTAACAATAATGTAGGTTAAAATGTATATAAAAGCGATTTTATATACATTTTAAACATCTATACATTTTAAATTTTATAATGCGGAAAAATTCGCAAATAATTATGCAAAAAAATAAAAAGAAAAATTGAGAAAGAAAATTTTCTTTGTTAAGATTTTTTTTATGAATTTTTTTTTGCATTTTTTTTTTTTGTTAATGTACTCTTATGGGACACATTAATTATTTAGGTTGAAGGTCGAACATATATTTTTGTTGTTAAATGTAAGTTTTTTTGGAAAAAAAAATAAGCATTTAAAAATTTAAGTGCCCCTAAAAATATGCAAAAAACTTGTTTGAACTTAAAAGTTTTTTTTTTCTTTTTTTATTTCGGGTCCAAGAAAAGTTGTGATTTAAACTTGAAAATTTAAAAAAATTTCAATGTTGAAAAGAGGTTTTCAAAAAAAAAAAACACAAATTTTTATAAAATATTTTAAAGTTTTTTTTTTTTTTTGAAATTCCATTCAATTATTAAACAATTAATTATCTGGGGCGTTATTTATTAGATAAAAATATACAACAAACAGCAAAATTTTAAAAATTAACAAAGTTTCAAAGAAATTTTTGAAGATTTTCTCATTTTAATCTCAAATTGTGATAAAAGTGTGTCAATTTTTAATTTCAAATTAAAATTATGTAAATGATTCGTTTCACATAATTTTGATTTAAAATAAACTTTTAATTATTTCTTTAAAATACTGCATTAAATAGTTTGATTTTTTTAGTACTAGAGACTTTTGATGTACTTTTCGCATTATCTGTATATTTTGAAGAGGCTTTGAGCTGAATGAGTACTAGACATAATTTGAGTAAGCTTCTGGAGATTTAAATGTGCAAAAGGAGCAAATTATTATATAGAAGTCTGGTAAATTGTACTTCAGCAGTATATAATATTCATTAATAATAATATAAATTGTATTTTAGACTTTAGACTGAGAAAGTTAAAAAATATAAATTAAAAACTTAATGAATTAAAATCTATTATATGTGATTAAAAATTTGCGACATGCTTTTGTTCTCTTAAAGTTATAATATTTTTTTAACAATATTGTTTCTGTTCCATTCACAAGCATGAAAAGGCTATTTGATTTGTTGAGAATATTTAAAAAATTTAATATTTTTTAGTATTTTAAGTAAAAATATTGAAGCCCCCAGATTGGGACTAATGTTCAATTAAACAAAAAATTTATGTATAAATTTTTGTTGACTTGCGAAAATCATTTTACCGGAAAATATTCTAACGTAATATTAAAATTTAATGATTTGGTACTAATTTTATAGTATCATGTTATAGTTGAAAGATTGAATATTTTAAATAAATGCTGAGGTGTTGGAGCTGTGACTGGAGCAGCGTATTTCTGCTGCCAAAAATTTAACACTCATTAAAACTTTGTTCAGTATATGGACACTATTTGGTCCATATACCAAAGAAAATTTTATGATTTTCAAGTCTTGTATCATACTTGAAATTAAAACTTATAGTTAATAAACTATTTAGACGCTTGATATCCTTCCTATTTCACCAAAAATAGTGAGTGTCAAATGTTTAATTCAGCATTGTATAAATGGCTAGTTTTTTAATCAATTCCAAAAGAAAATAGTTTAAAATTTTTTTTCAATATTTTTCCTTTAGAAATCAGAAAACGACAATCGAAGGAAAAACAAATAATAATAACAAGAAAAAAGAAAATTTTCTACTCGAATATCCTGTTTACGATTCTATGGTACTTGAAGTTTTTCTTTCTTATATATTTATTTTCTTATTATATATAGTATTTACCTTCGAATTTATCATAATATGTGTTATTGTGTATATGTATGTAGATATGTTGGCATAATTTTAAAGTTTTTGTATATGAAAATTCATTCTTTTGTTTAACTTTTGAGAAATTTCATGAATACAGGAAGAAAATAAAAAATAAATTTGTGTATATGTATATGGTAAGAATTGATCAATTTTCCTCTTATATTAAAATTAAATACATATATATATATAAATATTATATAAGAGAAATAAGTAAAATAATGATAATTTTGAAAAATTATATAAGTAGGTGTATAATAAAAATATATTGATGCTTAAAACAATTCCTTTAACGTTTTCAATTCGATAATTTAGTTTTAAGGGTAATGATTACTTTTGATACTGAAAAATATAAAGGGTTTTAAGCTATAAGAGAATTGTACGACCGATTATCAAAAACAAACATTCGAATAAGAAATTTGAATAGGAAATGAAGTATTTGATGTATTTTAATGTATTGAGACGCATTTTTGATTTCCAGAATGTAGGACATTAATAATTTTAATATTAAGATGATGATTAACGTATGCATCAACAAATTTTAAAAAATTTGAAAGCAATACATGACAATTTGTATGATTCTCTCTGTATGAAGAGAATTTTATGAAGAAATGCTACTTCTATCCAATCAATCTGGAATTTTTTCAAGAAATATTCGTATGACGTTATGTTTGTGTCTTAAATTTTCATGCTACCATTGTTTTTTATGCTACCATTTAGCTTATAAATTAGAATTTTTGTAATTCAAAAATTTTTGCGTTATTATCTGAGTAATAATTCTTGTGGTTTATAATTAGTATTATTTTTCTATTGCTCTTTGAAAATCACACGTACTCGTATATTTCTTTTTTTCACAATATTTGAAAAGTATTTCCTCAGTTTATAACAAAAAAAATCGTAATTAACAAGAAAAACTGTTTAACTTTTTGAAAATTTTTCGGGTATTAAGCCTTATACTGCGGGAGTGCGTTCTAATTGCCATGGTATTATGCAACTTTCAAGCTAAATATCTCCAATTTAAATTTCGAGCGTTTTTGCTAAAATATTACATTTTCCTGAGGCTCCAACAATTAATAGCACTTTCATTCGACTCTTTATTCAATCAAATTGTACAAGTATTTGAAAAACCACTAGCAGGTTATATAATACGAGTATAATTGAATTTTTTGATAATTTTTCATTTTTTTAATAGAGAACTTTTAAACCAAATATTTTATTAATATTAGGATAGCAGAATCTTTGAAATTCAAATGAATTTTAACATTACACGTACTACAAATTTTTAATTCTCTTAATACAAATTTATCCGCGTTATTAATACCACTTAATTATAAACCCAAGAATACTTTTTCTTTTAATTAAATAATCTCAAATAATATTATGAAAATTCATAATATTATGTTACAACAATTTATGTACATTGAACCCTAAATTTCAGCCCTAATTTTTTTTTTTAAATAAAATATGCTTATTACAGGAAACTAAGACAAATCTGAAATAAAAATTTCTTTTCTTCATAAGATAATAAAATTGTTATAAGATATGGCCGAAAAGCTTTTATTTTTATAGCCCTAAATAAAAAAGGTCTGAGATGAAAAAAAAACAAGAAGATTTTTTATTTGAATCTATATGCTATACACAGAAATTCAAATAATAAAGGAAAAACTACGAAAGTAAAAGATGAAAATCTTAAATTACAAGTAAAATGAAAATTTACTATAAGGTAAACAGATTTGTTTTCCCATTTGTTTTTGCATTTTATTTTTGTTTTTTTTTTCTACTTCATGTTAAAAATAACATGAAGGCTAAAGGTTATGATTTAGCACCTGAAATCTTAGGTTTCTTTTTTCTAATTTTGTTTATTCTCTCATTTTTACATAGTAAGATTTTTGACATTTAAAGTGCAATTAACAATACTTTTTATGTACATTACATTTTTTCCAATTTTTTTCCATATTATTTTCCTTCTAGTTTATTATTATGAATTTTCCTTTCGCATATTTTAACTTTTTCTTTTATAAGTATGACAAATATACTTTTATTTAAAGAAAAATTGTAATGAATATGAGAGATAAAATATTTAAAAATGCACCTAGGTACAAATAATACGTTTGCAGTTAAATATGCTTAACAGTATAACAGTTTTATATTTAGTGTAGAGTACAGAGCAAATAATTAAGAAACTTGTCTGTACAATGAGAATATTGTAATTTGAACATATTTATGCAAATCTAGTGGATTTTTTGTGTGAATTCTACTGGAATTCTTAAACTTTTTAATTGTTTTTTAATTTTTAGTAACCTTTTAAACTATGTATTTCTAAAGTCAAGAAGAATTTCATAAATTTTTAATCAATTACAAAAATTAAATTGGCAAATTAGAAATAGCTCATAGCTTAAATGGCAAATTTTTCCAACTGCAATATTAAATTAATATTTTCCAAAATTTTATATTGTCAAGTTAATTTTAATAAATCCAGCTTAAATACGACATAATCTTTCAAAATAAAATTTTCAGACACTAAATTTATCCAAGAATCACTGTAAAAGCTACATAATAAAAATAAAAATAAAATGGTACAACAACAATATTAAAGATAAGGATTTAGATAAAATGAGAGAGAAGAACTGCTAGGAAAATTAACAACAATTAAAATGGTTTTTTAGTAAAATAAAATAAAAGAAAATTATAATATGCAGCTGAGATCATCTCAAAAACGCCACCGCCATAATGGAGAATAAAAAGGGGACAAAATAGTAACATAAAACGATAAATGAAAATATATAAAATTTAAAAAAGTCTTAAAAAAAAGTTGAAAAATTTTCCAAAAAAAAAAAAAATGAAAATCCTCATGGTGGATAAAAAGAGGAGGAAAAAATATAATGAATTTTATTGCAATATAGCCAAGTTTTTTTTCTTCTCAACTTGGCAAAGTGCAATTAATGCTATTAAAAAACAAGGGAGTAGAGCAAAATTATAATTGAATATTTAAAATAACAAAAATAACAAAAAAAAAATTCGAGTAAAACCAAAAATTGTAATTAAAAACAAAATTGTCTAGTCTGTTTTTATGACTATTTTTGCTTTTTTTCTATTCGCCATAAGAACTTTAACTCTTATTCAATTCAAATTTAAATTTGAAATTTATGTAAAATAAGAATGGCTCTTATAATTGTTATTTTGAAAAACAAAATGTAACACTTTTAAAAATTGCAGACTAAGACGAATACAAAGATGGCATTAAACTTTCAATTGCCTATTTAAAAACAATTTTGAATCAGAATTTGTAAAAGAATTGCTTAAAAGTGCAAAGAATTTTAAAGAAAATTGTAATATTCGGGTTTTTATAAGGAATACGTTGACCCCCTATTGACTGAATATGTATGAGCAAATAAAGTGTTAGATGTATGAGCAAAGTATTTTTATTCAATAAGTAAAATTATAATTAAAATTTTGTTGATAAATAATTGAATATTAGAGTGCATTCTGGTCATTCAAGATAATCTTAATTTCGTTTAATAAGTTTTAATTAATTAAAATTTATTTAATAATTTTGAAAACCTCAATATGCCATTATTATTATTCTTCATATAGTGAATCTTCCAAAAATGCTCCTGCATGAGCATATTGTTTATTTAATAATTATTATACTTAAAACGGCAAATAGCTGATTATTTTTCAAAGTTTACAATAGTCAAAACTCTTACTTCATTAATATTTTTAATTTGATCTTATTTTATGCGATATTTTACTTTAAAATATTTTGTTATTAATTTCGATTTCTTTCAACGCTTACATATACTTGATTTCACTGAACCTTACTTAACAATTTCAAAATTATACAACTACAAAATATTTCTCCCTTAAATCTAAATCTTTTAAATTAAATCTTTTCGTCCTTTTAAGTAAAAATATCATTGTATCACACTTAAAATTTTATTAATGTAGGTAAATAATCCAAAAATGGAAAAAAAAAACAAAGCAAAAATTAAAAATAAATATACGAAATTTTAACTTACTTGCAAAATAGGCCAACATAGCCGTTAGGACGACTGCTACTAGTATTAAGGCAATACTTAAACATTTCCAGGAACATCTGTGCTGACATCTTTTGTCTATGTGAAACCTGCAATTATAAAATAAGAGAAAAAGATTGCGAATTATTAAAAGTTTTTTTTTTTTTTCATTATAGAAACAGGAGAATTAAATTTTTTTTATTTTTTTTTTTTAAGAAAAACATTCTCCTTTCTTTTTAATTTATTCTTTTTTCATTTTCAAGTTGAAAATTAAATTAAGAATACAACAATGCAAGTTGAATGTAAAAGTAAGAATTAAATGAACAAAAATGTAACATTATTAGTTGATAAGGGAAAAGTTTGTCATGAGAAGACTTTAATTTTTCGACGCTAATTAGAGGTGTATAATAGAATTACCAGTTTGCTTGTGACGGTATGAGTTAACTTGGGGAGCTAATTTCAATAATGTTCCCAATTTATTGCTGTTAAGCATTTTTATCAGCTTTTGGAATTGTTTATTTAAACCATTTTCGAAACTAAATGAAATATTGACCAAAGACTACAATATTTTCACATTATTTTACTAAATATTTTATTCTTAAAATGTGGCCCCATATAAACTGTTCTTGAATAATGACTTTTTTTTCACTTAATCGAATGTTAATATTCAAATAAAATCTAATTTTTTACGTGACTTTGAAAATATTTTAGAAAAGATCCAGGTATGATATTATTGCTATATAAAATTTAAAATTTCCTAAGGTTCCTATAAAATTTATACGAACTTATAACTATAAATAATATGTAATTGTTGCAATTAACCATTTTATTTAGTATTCCAGAGCGTTAACTCTAAATGAGAGCCTTTTCCAACAATATTTATAGTTAACAATATTAAGAGCGGCGAAAACAATTAACTTTTAATGAGTTTGGGGAATTAGAAGAGAGCATTCCTGACAGTATTCGCGCTCCGCAGTTGACAATATTGAGAAAGGTGGAATATATCCCTTAAAGAAATGAGATCAATATTTCCCTCAAAGGAATGAGACTTAATGCTAACAGTTCACGTTTACATTTGTTGCGATCAAACCCGATCGTGTTAATTCTCTGTTTTCCTTTCTCTATTTCCCCGTTAACTCTATTTGAATCCACCGAAATCACGCTCTACTATCTACCCATATATAGCGAACGTTAGCGAAAAATACAAGAAATTATAAGCGCAAAATGATAACAAATAAAAACTGAAAAAAATTTAATAAACAAAAAAAAAACTCTAAAATGAGGAAAAAAGGGCAATATGGTTTTTTTGCAACAAAAAAAATAAAATAAAAAATTCATTTAAATTAGAAATAATGGTGACAGCGTGGTAAGCATGGCATTGTTACAAAAAGTCATACTGGATTATCCAAGTGTATACGTATGTATGTGTATGTAAATATAAGAGTTAAGAGTAAGAAGAAAACTAAATATGGCATGGATTATATAGAAAATAATTGCCTGTCTCTGATTTTTTTTTATTATGCTTTTGTTTTAATTTCATTTTTGCTACGATCTATATGCTTTTTCTCTACGCTCTTATTTAAGAAGACAAGGCGAGTTATTATGATGGCTAAACAAATTTACCAGAAGGGATATTCTCATTTTCCATTATTTAGATATTCATATACAAAAATATGTATGTATATAAAATTCAGTATAATAGGTTCACAGAAATTAAAATTGTAATTATATATACATAAAACATTAAATAACGGGTAAAGGTATATAAATCAACATAAAACATACATACTAACACACATTTTATATAATAACAACAAGAAATTGCTTGGAATATTCAATTATATAACATTCAGACTATACCACAAAGGAAAGAAAATACATTGTTTTGTTTTGTAAGGGAATTAAGAAAATGTCTTAAGAATTAAGGATTTTACAAAAAAGAATAAAAACCAAATTTAATATCAATTAAGGGATATGTTAGGAGCACGTCTTCCTGAAAAATATTATAGTGTCTAAATGTATAATGACATTTCTTAAGGCATTTCGAATTCCATAAATATTAAGAGATAATAAATTTAGAAGCTCCAGGAGCGTATGTAGAATTTCTATGCATTGATTAGCAAATCAACTGATTTTACAACCTTAACAATGTGTTATCTAACACAAAATTTAGTACGAATTCGAAAATGTGCCATTATAAAATTTAGAGTATTATTTGCATTATGTACTAGGAGTGCTCATATTTGGATTATAGAAATATCATGTAAGACATATAGGAAGATGTACTGAAATTTCTCCATACTTGTGGGGTAAGATGTACTGAAATTTCTTAAAACACAATAGTCAGAAACGCATATTTTAATTAATTCATGACGATAACTCTCCTGACTTATAATTATATTATATGTATGTATATTAAATATATTTTGCAATTTGCGAAAAATGTACTTAAAAAGACAAATAGATAAAATGTAAGAAAAAAGAATAAAACATGGATAATGTACTATAACAATGAGTCCTTGTAATAATAAATTAGGATTTAATGATTCAATTTGAATCCGATTAATTAAAGTTTGAGTTAATTTTGTTTAGAAAATTTTCTACACAGTCTAATTTTTATTTTCATTTTGTTGAAAGAATTTTTATTACAGAATGTAATTGGTATGTTATAATACTAATAATAACAACAATAATTTCTTATCCTTGTAATACTTTAAAGGAATTTGAACTCATTGAGTCAACAATAATCGATAGATAAGTCAATTTTTGAGTTTTTGATTCAAATAACTTAAATACTAAATTCTTAGTGAAATATCAAAGAAATTGGAGCGAGCTGGAAAAACTATTGTTAATAGAGTTTTTCATGAGAAATTTCACTAATGCTGAACACTTGCATAATAACAATCCTGCCTTAAAAGAAGTAGAAAGTGTTCAATGTTTAATTTTCCATTTGAAATTCCATAACCTTCAATTTCAAAATTTCGAGTAAAAATTCTTCCAACTGAAAGTTTATATTTAATTTAATAATTTCTATTTGATTTAAAATAAAATATTTTTAAAGAAATTTAACGAAAAAATAAAAATAAGAGAAAATTTAAAAACGGAAAAATAGTTGATAGAGAAATCAAGTCATCGAATTTTAATTAAATTTGAAATGATAAAAAAAAATTATTCATTTTGATTTCATTCATAATATTTTTTTCAAAACAAAAAAAAAAAACCAAAAAAAAATAAAATTTCAATTTCTTTGAAACGTGACCAAAAATTTTCCATAGAAAAAATCTAAAAATTTTTCAATGTTTTTTTATTTAATAAAATATTTTGCTTGCCTTTGCAAGATCTTTGTTCTTTCTCCCATGCTTCTTTTCGAACACGTAAATTAAAAGTAAAATGTATGTGAAAAATACAAAAATATTGAAAATATTCTCTGCATACTTATAGGGGTAAGTAATTTGCTTCCTACGTATAGAATCAATTGTTGACTCTTACATTAAACTGTGAAATCTTAAAACTTTCAATAGGAATATGAAGAACGTAGATTTCTACTGATATTGTAGAAACTTGTTATATTTAAAATTAAAGAACTACAGTGTTTTAAGTTAAGGTATCGTACACTAAATTCAAAAAAAGAGAGCAGCAACAAATTTTCGGAGCTTTGTAGTTAGATTTTATTGCAGTTTTTATTAGTATTTCTGAAGATATTAAGTGTTAAGCTTTCAAAAACCAATAATCTATTCCTCACAATAAGCAATTAATGATATTTTCTGTATGAGGTTCCAAAATCATTTATAATTGAGTATTCTGGGGTAGTAGAAACAACGTTTTGAAATTATTGAATGAAACCTATACACTTTATTTCGCTGCATTCTCTTTCTTAAATTTAAAAGGAAAGAGTTAAATAACGTAATTTGCTAAATTTGGAATCGTATTGTGAACATTAACATTTATTTTTGGGTATTAGCACTCTGTGAGGCTTTTACCTTGTATCATTTTGTGCTTAGAACCCTCCGTTGTGTTAAATAGTCTACATCTGGTCTGTGAAATGACCACTAGTTTGATTGTGTAAGAAAAATCTTATTTCGATAACCTGAGCAATTCTACACGATATGAGTAACTGGGTTATTCATAGATTTCAAATATTAATTTTTTTTTTTATGATTTCCTTATTATGATTTCTGGAAAAGATTGTTTTTGCCAATTTTACGTTTTTTTTTTTAAATTTATGTATGGAAAATTGTCTTCTCATTTCATTTTCAAAATAAATAATGAAAAACTGCAACAAAAACTGAAAAGAAAAGAAAACGAAATTTATTCTTTAGAATTTGGTAGTGTCTTTCTCTTTTCTCTTTTGACTATTATAAATCTATTACCCTGATATATATTCTAAATAAAATGTCCTTTAAATTCATATATAAGGTCCGAGAAGAAAATTAAGAGTTTAAAAAAATTCTTTAGATAAAAAAACAAAATATATGACTCTTTCCTTTTCAAATTTTAATAATTTCAATTCAATTCAATATTTTTTTTTTCTTATTTTTTTGTGTATCAATAAGATTTGGGTCAAACCTCAAAATGTAAACCACATGATTTTTTTTTTGGAAAAATTTTCAAAAATTTAATAATATTTACACTTGATTATTTAAAATTTATATAAGAATAAGGTAGATGAATATATTGTGTATTTAAGGTAAGGTACGTAAACTGTATTTGTATATGTGTGTTATATGTTCTTAAATAAAAAAAATATTATATATACATACAAACATACCATGTAACATGAAATCTCATATATGCACAATGTATACCTATATACATAATAGATAATATTTTGTGCCATGAACGAATCGGAAGAAGAAAGTTAAAAATTTAACAATGATGATTGAAATATTGGGAATGAAATTGAAATGCTTTGAACCGTAAAATAAATGTGTCATATCAAATAAATATTATATCTAAATATTATCTATGTAGAGATAATATGTAATTGAATTACTTATATGTACGAATATGAAATATTTAAATAAGATCTTCCAGTAAGAATATTCATAATTTCAAACTTTAAAAATTGAATCAGAAGCACGAGTCTAATTATAAAAGAAGCATGTTTAAGATTTTTAGCAGGAATATTGAAAACCTTTCCATATGATTCATTGCTTCCAAAGAACTATATAAGATTATTTTTCAAAATACTAGATAATAAATTGAATACTGGATATTTTTCAAAATACTGGATAATAAATTGAATAAATCTAAATCTGTCTTTTAGGGAAACAACCTTAAACTTAAGAAAAGGAAGTAGGGAAGCATTATAACATTGTAGTAATGGAATAGTACCAACCAACTATTTACTGTAGTAATGCAACAGCTATAGTTGCCTAAAAACTTCATTAATTAATGGAAAGGAATGCAAAGGACAAGCTGCTCACCCGGCAGTTACTGGCAGAATTTAATTTAAAATCAAACCATAACATAATTACTATTCATACTGAGTACATTCATATAGAGTTTTAGACTGGAGTAAGTTTTTGAACACATGTGAAGCACTGAGAATCAAAATTAAAACATTATATAACACTATCATATTCGCCTAAACGAAACCGTTCAGAAAATAAAAATAACTTTAGAAATTATCTTTAGAAATAGCTGATATAACAGTACGGAATTTCAATTGAAGAAAATTTATAGCATAAATTATAGGAAATATTGAATACCTCATTTTATTACAAAAAAAACGAAAATAATATTGTGCTCTTGATTTACAGGAAGTCTTCATATCCTACATGCAATTTTTTTCCTTTTACTATATTTTCTTATTCGAATTTTTAAATTCACGTACAACTATTTGGCGAACTAGAAACAGACTAGAATATTGATAATTTACTGTTTTTTCAATTTTCTTCTTCATCTTCAAAATATTTTCAAAATGAAAAACAAAAAAGGAAAAGAGGAAAAAATTATAATTTTCTTGTGATTTTAAATTTCCGCAACATATTTTATTCATGTACATAATAATAAAGATGAAAAAAGAAAGGGATGATCTTTTAAAAATTACAAAAGGATCAATATACAAGGAATTTAAAAATTATTATAAAATCTATACTACGTTTTTTTTTCTTTCTTTTTCCATAAGCATTCGAAAGAGAAAATAAAAAAATTTTAAAATTCAATTGAGAAATATGTCAATTTCCTTGTTCAAAAACTATTTCTACTTCTTCTATAATATTATCGACACTACATTTTTCAATATTTTTATTACAACACTCTAATATAAATTTTGTCTGTATGACATTTTGTATATTATAAGAATTTATGTGTGTATATGTATATGAAATTCCGTTCGTATAATAGGAAATTTAATTTTAACATCATTTTCTTTAAAAAAAGAAAAATTTCGTATATTGTGGAAGTTTTTCTTCGACCTATTTAAAAATAATATTGAAATTTCTAATAACCTTAACATACAAAATAAATGTATGAAAAATAAATTATTAAAAATTTTTTAATTTGTTGAGTATTGTTTTTTAATTTAATGAGATTTTAATTGAAAAATTATAGAAATTATAGCCAATTTTTGAGGCTTAAATCTGCCCCAGTACGCGATAATTCTACAAGTTTTCAACTGTATGTATTTTAATAGTAAATATATTCATTTAGAACTGGTTCTTAGAGGAAATTTTCAGAAATTGTTAGAATTATTACTGGTATATAAGTTAAATAGCAGTTCAAAATATGTTTCATGCTCAAATTTTGAGTTTACCAGTAAGTTACTAGTAATTTAAATTTAAATGTAGGGTACAAACTCATAATGCTATCAACGATATTATTGCAAATCATACGCTTAAGTTCATGGAATTTCTGTCCTCCAGTCCATAAAGAACCCAATTATATGGACTGAAATCCCATTTATATGGATGTTCCCGTAAATCAAGAACACAATTTTAATATACTTGACAAGTGTAATAAGTGTAATTAAGTATTAATGATTGCAATATTTCAAAATTTTTATAACAAAAATTAACTAGAACTTTATTTTCTATTTTTTTGTTTTATACATTATCTAAAATTTAAGTACAACGTCTTTAATTTTCATTAAATTAATATTGCTTAATTTAATTATACTATTATCCTTACAACTTTAAAATAGGTAAACTCCAGAACTTTTTGTAATACAGACCCTCTTATTCTATATTCAATTTTGCCCTACATTTAAACCCCTATATTAAACTTTTAATGCAACACAATTTTATGTCACTATACAAAAGTTATCGTTAACACTTTAAATTCACCTACATTTATACATTCATTTTTCTATACATAAGCATTTGTATGCATAAATTCTTATTCAATCTTTTAAAATTAGTATTTTTTAAAAATACAAAGTGAATTGAACGATTTGCTTCTTAATGCAACTACATATATAATAAAGGTGAACGAATAACTCACTAATTAGAAAATTAAATAAAACAGAAGAAAAAAAAGAAAAAGACGGAGACAGAAATGGGAAAAACCATTGGAAAAAATGATTTAAATGAAAAATGTGAAAATAAATTTCTTGTCCCTTCCCACCCCCTTTCCACAACGCTTCTAAAAGAAAAGATTTTATCCCTTTTATATTTCAAATAAACTCCTTCACTTAAATCTTTTCTTATTGCAAGTTTAAATATATCTGTATATAAATGTATTTGTAAACGCTGTAGCTATTTATAAATTATTTTTTTATTTAAAAAAAAAGTTCTATGCGAAAGTTTTAATTTGTTACAATTGTATTACAAAAACGCAAACAAGGGTTTCGAAAATTCGGGGTTTATTCATAATAAAAGTAAAATTATTTAATAAATTATTTATATTCGCAATTTTAAAATAGATTCGCCGTAATTTTTTATGTATAACAGTTATATTCTATGGTTATGATATTATAATCACCCATATTTTGTAAGATGCATGTTTAGCGATGCGGTAATTGCGATTTTATTCAATAATACTGCGATTTCACTATAATAACTTAAAGATTTTATTCCGTAAAATTAAAATGAATTGCTGCAAAAACAAAGTTTAATCGCAAAATTAATTGATTTTTGTCAATTTAACAAGACCTGAAAGGAATTTCTACTATAACATTTACTCTTTATTAATTTCATTTCATTACTAATCATTTTAAAATTTTCGGAACTTATTCATAACAAAATATAAAACTATGTACATATAATATACCGTATGCATAATATAATTTAAATAAAAAAATTTTTCTTGAAGCAAAAATACAGAAAAAGAAAAACAACCTTATTATTATTAAAGTTCACAGCGAAAGTTTTTAATTTGATTGCAAATTATATTTTAAGAAGAAATCATTTTTTTTTTCTGTTCTCCTCTCTTGCATCCTTAAAATGAAATTGAAAACAAAAATATGAAAACAGGAAGAAAATGAGAAAAAAATGAAATTTTTTTTTATCATCCTTTCAAATTTAGTTTGGTATGTATGTGTGCATTTTATTACCTATAGGTACCCTGAAACAGATATGTAGATAAAAATAATATCAAAAACAGCAACTTAAATATAAAAATAATGCAAAAAGTATGTAGGTAAAAGAACACACAACTTGCATATTTCTCTTTTTGTTTTTCTTTTTTCAATAAGAGAGAATCAAGAAGAAAAGAGCATTGAAAAAGTTAAAATATACATAATAACATTAATATAACAAAAAAAAAAAAAAAAAAAAAAGAAAAAAAAAACAAAAAAAGAGAATATTTTTGCAGATTGTTGAGCAGCACTTACTCGAATCAAGTTCAGTTGACTAATCACAAAATGTATGTAAGTATATGTGTGTTATACAAAAATGGAGATGGAAATGAGCAACTAACATATAGTAAAATGTTATATCTATATTTTAGTACCACACTTTTCTATACCTTATATGTTCAAGAATACAAATGAATGTATATCGTAAATTATTATGCTATTTAAGCTTACTAATGCAGAAGTTGAAATTGCATAGGTACATACCTATATAATAATATAACTGTTATACACTTTGAACATACAATTTTGCAGACTATGAAATTTTAAATGAAAATAAAACCAACGAAGGATTTTCTTCTCTATTTTTTTTTTTTCGTTTTTATTTTTTTTTTTGCAAAAAAAAAATTATTTAGGTCAGGAGTTATGGGCATTTGAAAAGGAATATTTTTCTTTTTTTTTTTGCATTCTTTGTTTTTTTTTTTAAAAGAAAATAGCTATCACTTATTTTATTTATTGTAACAAAATATGTACGTATGCATGCTAATGATGTATATTGTATATATGATTAGTTGTGCATAGTTAATAAATAGCAATATACTACCCTATATATGTATGTATATAGGTTCCTAATGTAGCTATATAATGTTTACGTAAATTATAGCCTTTTTGAATTTTATACTTATTATTTATGTACATGAAATGTTGGTAAATTGGAAAAAGTTTAATTAAAATCATCATCAGAGAAAAGAAAATTAAAAAGATTTTGAAGGCAAAAATGGTTATTACACACAAAGCACGCTGTGCTCCTTTTTTTTTCATTTTTCCTTTATTATTTTGTTCTTGTTATTATTGCAATATTAAACCATCTGTGAATAGAATTGATATATAAAATTATACCCTATACAAATATAATGTTATATATAAGGTAATAAAGAATGTTATATACAAAATTTAAGTGTGTTAATTAAATATGCATGTTAAAGTATTAAAATATTTTTGAGATTTTGTATTTTTCTTTTTGAAATAAAATTTCGTATATATATGAATAGACAAGATGCAACTTTTTAAAAGTTATTTACTATATATAAACTCTTTATTCTTTTATTTAATTGAAATGAAAGTTAATCCCTTTTGAATTAATTTTTAATAATTCTAATTTCAAAATAGTAAGTAAATGTTTTAAGAATTGCTGAATGTACTATTCTATTTTATTTTCTAATAATTACGTGTTATAGTATACAAAAGCCCGCGTGTAATTATAACATTGAATTTAATTATACACAAACAAAACAAAAAATTATAGAAAAGTAAAATTTTTAAGGATAATTGGACAGGACTTGAATATTGAGTAAATTTGGGTTGAATAATTATTAGGTGGTGTCTAAAGGAATTCAATAAAACTTGCGTGTTTTAATTAAGAGATTACCCACTCATTTTTCAAAAAAAAATAGAATAATTCCCAATTTATTATTATTTTTAATTTAATTTCGTTTTAAGGAACAAGAAGATGGTGCAAATTTTCATAAAGCAGAAATTTTATCGTTAATTTTAAAAAATTTGGCTAGTTTATAATGCTCATTCAAAAATAAATTCATTCCTAGTTTTGTTAAAATATTTTTTTTCCTATATACAAAATTGAAATTTGATGGCAACACAATCAAATTATTTGTCATTTTACATAACATCTTCAAGTTATTTTCTACGACAAAATCCTTGTTCGTAAACAACAAAAATTTGAAGTTATGTTGAACGGACACATTCAAATAATTATCGTAATTTCCTTAAAAATTATACTCACATTTAGTTAATTGATCCTAACAAATAAGATTATATTACTTTTAGTTACGAAAATCATTTCTACTCAATTTTAAACATCTGTTTTGCAATACAATGTGTATATAGATTATAACCATCTGCTATACACTTCTCTTCAAAGATGAATAACAATTTGGTTAAAATTATAATTCGTTTAAATCCAGAGGTATATAATTTTAACTCTTGAAGTTAAGATAAAGTAATTTTGCTTTGCTGTTCTTTAAATATGGGTTACACCATTATTATTTATGCATTTTCATTGCAACCCTTCTTATATTTTATAATAATTTTAATTTTAAAAGTATAACCTTAAAAAATATCCTTTTATTAACATTCTTTACAGCTAAGTATTTATATAAATGTATGTATAATTGCATAATTGAGAGCTGAGAGAGAGAGATTATATTATTTGATAAATTTAATTAAAATTTTTTAGAAGTGATTTTTCTGTCTTTTACATCGCAAAAATTAAATGAAATCAGAAATATTAATTATAGTTAAGTTTTCTTTAATTTGACTGTATAATTTTTTTTTTGCAATATGTTGCACATTTTGATTAAATTTCCATGTTAGAAAACTATACTTTGACCTATTTTTAAATTGAAACATTTTAAAATTTTTAATTCAAAAATTACTCTCTTTCTTGCTTTCTTTCTCATCTCTTCTTTACATTTTTCATTTCCATTCCTTATACATTTTACAAATTAATATTAAAGATAAGATGAGAAAGAAATTATTTTAATGGAATTACGGTGTTAGTGCGAATAAAAAAATTATGAAGAAATTAAGAGAAATTGTTTTAGTGATATTTAAAAGAGAGTAACCGTGAGTCACTTTCAAAACTATGAAATGATTTTGCCCGTTCTTTAAATTTTAATATTATTTGAAATTTAAGTGTGTTTTTTGAAATAGTTTCGTATTACTATACGCCTTTTATTAATAAAGCAAGTCAAAATATTAAATTTTTTATGAAAATAAATTAATTAGTGGAAATAATTTCAATAAATTATTTCTCCAATTAAATCTTATTCGTCTTATTTTACAATTGAATTGTTCAATCTATAAGCATGGAAAATTTTATTTTAGAACGAGTTCAAAGGATTGCCAGGCATCTCTTTTAATATTTTATTTACTCATATGTTTTATTCTAAATTTAAAATAGGTATTAATTTTTAAGCAGTAAATATTATAAGTGTTGTGAGTATATTTCTAGACCTAGGAGTTTAATTGGCTTCTAAAATAAAGTAAGTGATAGTAAAATATAGTATTATAAAAAGGTATACAAGTTTGCATATAGAGAACCATCATGTTTAATTCTTATGTATCCTAAATTAATGCATATTTAACTATGTATACATCCATCAACCGTCAATCTTAAATATAAGACCCACTCAATATCTTTAATTCAACTCAATGCTTCCTTAAATATTGTTCTCTGCATAATAATAATTAAAAGAATAAAAGCTAAATTGTTAACGTTTTAATGTTCTTAGTTAAATAACGTACTTTACCTACACGTTTATAGTGGGTTGCATCAATAACATAATAAAATAAGTGACAATAGTGTTCATCTTTGTTTTTTTAGACTATCATTCATTTTGATTAAAATGAATTTACGTTTTGATGATTTTGAAGAGCAACCAATTTTAACTTTTTGTTTATGATGATTAAGAAATTAAAGAAAAACATAATAAAAAACAAAACAATCACAATAAAACCAAGTAGAACAAAATAGAAAAAGAACATTTTAATGGTATACCGTAGCGTTTTGTTTTATAACTTTAGAGAAAAGAAAACAGTTTTTGATTACATGCAGTAAATGTGCGCTTTTTTTTTTTGAAAATTATAGGGTGGACATCCTACACAATATCACACCTTTTTGTATAATAAAATTAACTGCAACTGATCATTATTATGCTTTAAAATGAAAATTTAAAGAGTAAAAAATTAAATTGATGTGAGAAATAATACGAAAGCACGATAGATAAGTAAGTGAGTAAAAAACTTTTAAACAGTAACTTTCAAAATTTTTTGGAATGATGAATGGAAAACACTCTATTGGAAAACCTATACTGTAATTTAAGTACTATATTTGGGTACTCTATATTCTACAGAACCAGCTCGAAAACAGTGAATCACTGAATAATAATTAAGACAAATTTCTTTTTTCCGGCATAATTTCCATTGAAAATTTATATTTACTGCAATTATAAATAAATTTTTTTAATAGGGTTAAGGTAAGCCATTCGGAATTTAAAAAATGCTTAATATACATTATCTTTTTCAAGATCAATTCGTCCTCAAGAAAATTTCATGTGATTCATATTTTGTTTCTTCAGTATACAGTATTAAAATATTTATAATAGTGGTCTTTACATATCTGATAGAAATCAAAGTGAAAATAGTGTAAGAATTATTGTTTAAAATCTCATAAAATCATAATATAACACTCTCTAACATTAATTTATATTGGTGCTAAAAGCAACTTTATAAAAGTTTAAATTTCTCTTACGAATATTAATATTATTTTATTGTGATACTAAGAATATATTTTCCATAAACTCATAATAGAAATTTAATTTAAGAGAGTCGCAGTAATAATCATTAATTTTATTGCTCTATGAATAGAAAACTAAAATAAATTTAATGCATTTCGATTATTTAAGATTAATTCACAAACACACTGATTTCTTTAACTCGAATTTAAAATGTTATACCAATTATATTAAATAAACATGATAAACAAATCTTCTGATTAAATGGCGCTAGATTGTGATTGTTTTGTGGTTCACAAGGTTTCTCACGTTTTATTTATTTTTCTCATTTTCGAAAAATTTCAAGAATGATTAGCAAAAAAATTTTTAATCAGATTCTTAAAATATTATCAACAATTATTATTATAATTCTTTCATTGCTTATGAATTACACACAAATTTATATATACATATATACATACATATGTATTGTATAGATAAATATCTGATGAAGTTCGTTTGTATTTGGTAACAGTGAATTATAAGCATTATAATTATTTTCATGTTACTTGTAACTAAGACTGTGTAGGTGGTTTTATTTTGTCAAAAAATAAATAAAAAATAGAAAAACAAAATTGTGTTTTTGTTCTCTTAAATGTTACAAGACAATATAATGTCTTTTGTAAATAGCATCCAAAACGAGAAAAGCATTACAACACTGTGAAGGTGTTAAAATAAATTAACTAAAATAATAAGAGAAAAAAAAACCAATTTTATAAGATCATAGTAATTTAATCTTAAGCGTGAAGGTCAATCCTTATATTGACAACAATAGACAAAATTTGATATGAAAATTTTTTAAAAAGAGTATGAGATTTGCGTTTTTTGAAAGTGTAGAAAAGAATTTCTCTCAATAACGTAATTTAAAGTAATGTCAAATGCTGTCATTGCTCATTGAAAGAAATTGAGTATGGGAAGTCTATTTTGTAAAAAATATACAAGATTTTCATACCGAGTAGTCGATTTCGAATAAACCAACAGACAGACGACAGGCAGAGGAAACAAAGGTTGATAAATTCTTTTAAATTTTCATATAATTAAAATTTTTATTTGTAACAAATGAAAGTCCACCAATTTTGGATAGCTAATAGAAACATTTCGCAAAGTCCCATTCCACTGTTAATGGAAAAATAACAGTTGCCCGCTTAAGCTTTAGTTTTCGGTTCATCTTATTTGAATTAAAATATTTTGAGTTTAGTTGTCGTTCCTTGCTTAGTCGAAGACTAAGATAAACTAAATTTTATAATATGTACTCGTATGTCTTTTAAGCTTATTTTTAACACATTATTTTTACCTTCGTAAAGGTATCGATCCTTCAAATTTTTTACTAAATACATACATAATTCTATTCAACATCAACTCAATCTCTAAAGCGCTCGATTAGCCCTATTCTAAATAAATTCTTATGCGGTATGCATTATATGTAATACACAGCTTTGCGTTTAAAGAGAACTTGTTAAAAATTATTAGGTGTGAGTTATTAAATTGAGTTGAATGCTTTACTTACACAATGGTGCGTTACATAATTCGCCTTCTTCTTTAAATTACTTTCTCCTTTCATTAATATTTTTTATTTTTATTTTGTTTTACATGTTTTTTTTTTATAGTTTTATAACTATTTATGTACCTATATAGTTTAATAAAAATGTTATAAATCATGATATAGTATAAAGAAAATTGTTACGTTATTGAGTTAATTGGATATTTGGGTGTGTATTTTCCATTTACTTGTTTTTTTTAACATAAATAATTATTAGACATCATAATTTTTCCAAGTTTTTTTTATTATTAATTATGCATAAAAGAACGTTTGTTTGAAAATAAAATGAGCGTATGGAACGTATAAGGTGTCTTTAATAAGTATTTTAACACTATGCCAATGTTCATTGTAATAGGTTTGAAACTGTAAGGGTTAAAATTTCGAAAATTAATTGGGTTTTAGATTTTTTAGGAAAAGTAATTTTTTGTCATTACTTTTTGAATTTTCATCAAAGTCATTTCTGAATTAAGCAATCGATTGGGGTTTTCTCATGCATTATTTAATAGTATAAGGAATAAAGTGAATCATACCAGACACAGTTGACAAGTATGTTGGCATACAAAAGTTTCTGTTCCAGTTTAGTAAAAATCAACGATATTCTGACATTGTGGCTGTATAAGAAGATCACGAAATCTGTTTAAAAATTATATAGAAGTAAAAGAGCAGGCTGTACCTATTTTTCTAGGAAAACACGTAAATATATTATAATATTATTTATATACATATATATGTGTATAATATAGGGTTTATGACATTTTTCTTTTTAATACCCAATAACTTCAATTAATCAAATAATTGCGATGATAAATAAAAAAATTCTTTTCACTACCCATCTATGCATTAAAATGTTTATGTACATAATATTTATATATATTATATGTGTATATATCTATTTACTTACATTGTACGTATAATTGGATTGTGATGTGTTTGGATTTAAATAAACTCAACATTATTTTTAATGTATGTTCAGATATCCCATGTGTGCAATGCACGTGCATAAAGAGAAGGGACGTTGATTTTACTTATTAAAATATTGTTTATGTATAATTGTAATAAGTTTGTTAGCTCGTATGTGTATTCTGATTATAACGATTATTAGTTTTAATTTTTTTATTGAAATCATACCTATTCCACTCTTTTACTACAATTTTTTATGCTTGGTAAACAAAATGAAAATGTCTGTAAATACTTATATAAGAGTATATATGTTTGTATACACGCATTAAATAGAAACTGACGCGACACTTTTTTTAATTGAATATGTTCAATAATTAGAACGTAAAAAGTAATTATCTTTGATTGATTTTATTATAATAATTACTATGATTGATTTTTTTTCATGATAATTCAATTATAAATTTTTAATATTATGTGTAATAAAAAAGTTGAAATAATTTTTATACCCGGGAAAATTTTATTAATAAATTTAAGGTGTTTTTTTTCCATACTGTTAATCAATTTAATTAAAATTCGTATTAAGGACATTATTTACTATTTTCAATCTAATATCAAAAAATTTAACAAAATAAATTATTTCTCAATCTTATAGAAACTGTGAATATTTCAGGATTCTACAACTTACATACATATATACCATTTAATAGAAAAAATTAAAAAAAAAAACGGATTTTAGATATTGATTAATTTTAGTGGCCATTTTGTAATTTTAATGTTTTAGTAAATTAATATAATAACAATAATAACAATAATTTTCAGACTACAATCTGAGTCAGAAAGATGAAGTGAAATACGTTCAGTCTCAAATGCTCAGTTGGGTTGGCATGTTGTAAGAATTCACGAAAACAGAGCCCAAAATCAAATATTCCTCAACAGACCGCTTGTAGCTAAAGGAAGAGGTAAACCGAGATTAAGATGGGAAGACAACGTCCAGGGTATAACACTGAAAATGCAAGTAACTAATTGGAAACAACGTGTCCAGAATCGAAAACAATGGAGGTCAATTGTGCAGAAAGCTAAAACCCAACCCGAGTTTTAAAGCTACAAGAAGAAGAAGAAGATATTTTAAGACTTTAACGAGTCATACTTTCTAATGGAAGGTAAGAATTTTCCTCTAGAAAAATAGATTTCTCGAAAAGAACAATTGATGTACAAATTTTCAGTTTTCTATCTCAAGATGGAAAAAGTGAAATCAATAAGAAATTGTTTTCCTCTTTGGTTAGAAAAGCGCTGAAAAGAATTATAAAAACGTGAGGTATCTCAAATTTTGGTTTAGGTTTGAAAATTTTGTGAATACTGGACTTTTTTTAAAAGTTTTTTTAAATTTTTAAACTTAATTTATTTTTTTTTCGCTCGAAAATTCGAACTTAGGTAGTTATTATCACTATGCGGCTTATTACGAGCATTAAATTTAACGTCGAAGACATTGACTACTTTGTCAAATTATAAAAAAAAAAAGATTAGCAGAGTGCTTTAAAATTAAGGGCAAAAAATCACCGGAACAATTTGATTTTAATTTTAATTCCCTTATTCTATTTTATATTCTATTTCATATAACATAAGTACCTACTTACATAAATTAAAAATATTGAAAAATATTCTAATTCAATTTCAAAAATTCTGAAGTACATATGAGAGATTAGATGGTATAAGACGTTCATTATTATAAAATTCGAGAAATTTGAATTAATACCAAGCTCATACCTTTACTATATCAAAATTATATTATTATGTCAATAACTCCCATTAATATTTAATAAAATTTACCAAGAAATGTCGTAATTGCTCTTGTACCGTATAGACGTCTAAAATAACACACGAAATTTACGCATACACCAATTTCTAATAAAAATCTTTATATTTAATATGCAAAGACAACCTTTATTAAAAATTTCTTCTTAAGTGTTTATCCCTCAATCTAAATAGTCTATCTTCTCTATATATACATACCCTCAAAAATACTGTCGATTTTAAATTAATTTTATTAAAAAGTATGTTTCTATTTATTGAGTGTTTCTTTCTTCTTCTTTTTTTTTTTTTTTTAATTTATTTTGAGTCCGACATATGCCCATTAATTTTTCATTTTTATTTTCCTTGTACAATGTAATTCAATGTCATTGTTATTATATCAATACATTATCAAAGCAACGAAAAGGTAATGTCTCGAAAACAGTCTACATATGCATAGCAGTACGTATAGATACATAATAACAACAAAATATAAATGGTTATGTTAACTTTGTGTACAGAAAGTTGTGTACCTTATTCCAAGGAATAAGAAAACTTAATTTTATTAAAAAAAAAAATTTTCTTGTCTTCTTGTTTTTTTGTTTTTTGTTTGATTGTCATGACTAAGCAACAAATAACTTGTAAACAAAATTAGTTTTTCTCTCTTTTCCTTTTTCTTCTTTGTATTATTTAATTTTAAATAAAATAAATAAATGTACACATAACACATACTTAGGCTCACTTGTATACACAACGTATGTATTCCGTATACAATTGTTTATATAAAATAAATTATATTATTCTCTTTTAACTTACCTGGAGGGTGAATAAGGTGAATAATGTGGTGTGTGAGCTGAATGTGATGTTCTAAGTGGAAAACCAGGCATTACTAATGGTGATGAACCACTCAATTGTTGACAATGTTGGCCACCAACTGTGTTATTTCCTGTTGACATACTTTGTGTTATTTGTTGTTGGCCTCCACCACCAACACCAACTCCAACACCTCCAACACCAGGTTGTAATGGTCCGCCCAGTCTATAAAAAAAAAATATTTTTGAGTTAAATACAATAATTGAAGGAATTGAAGGCACTTAATAAAAAAATAAATAAATGAAAATTAATGATAAAATATGAAAAATGAAAATCATAGTTGAATGTTTTGGGGTTAAGTCGAGTTTTAACTATTTTTTTTTTTATTTATATTATCACAATATTTCCGATTTGTATTTCTATTTTTCAATAAATATTTAGAATACTCAAATTACAGTGAAAGTAATAGCATTAAGTTACCTATGTCCATTTCTATGAGCATTGTGAAATTCCCTTACTTGACTTACTTGAAATTTAGGAAATTATTTGATGATAAGAAAAATTGCTTATAAATTAAACATTTGCTAAACCGCATTTTTAGTATAAAATCGTAATTAATGGCAATAAAACCAAATTCCGACAATATAGATTTTAAAAATAGTGGACTCAATCAACAAATCTTAATGTTTGTATGTAGATATATATTACTTATAGATTTATTTCAGACACATTCGTCTAGATTTGGAAATAAAAGCGAAAAACAGAAAAATCACCATAATTGGATAATTCTAATTTAAATTAAAAAATTATGATGATGCTTATGAGTGGAAATTCACAGTCTATTTTAACTCGCAATAACCGAATTTTTTTTATAAGTACTTGTATACCTATAAAATTTAAAAAAAAATGTGCTTATTAGTTTCACTCTGTCCGTTGGTCCGTCCGTTTTTACCTATCTCCCCCCCTCTAGAAGTTATACCCCCCCAAAACTCTAAAAATGCCATTTTTTAACTATTTAGTGCAGTGAAACCATACGCATTTTTGAATTTTGCAAACGCAGAAAGGCAGTGGCTTGCTTCCCCTAACGCGGTATACCAATGTTAAACTTTAGAAAAACAAAATGGGCGTTCAAATTTACCGTTATCTAAAGTCCGCTCAGCCGGTAGAAGGTTGAAATGTTAGGGGCTTTTAGACACTAATAAATGCTTCATTTTGTTAAAAGAACATTTTTTTCCATGTCCACCCCCTCTCAAGTTATCGCCTCTTGAAATTTGTAAAATTTGAATTTTTGACACCTTATATTTCCGAAACCGCAAGATTTTTAAAATTTCTATAAGCGCAAAAAGCTAACGGTAAATTTCATGACATTAAAAAATATAATTATTTTTCTTAACTCACACAATTAACCTTTAAAATCGAGCATTATGTTAACCCCTTTTTATATTAATTTTTGCTTTATTTCAAAGACTGCATATATGCGTCATCCTAAATATATGCAATCCTAGATATAGTTTCGTTTATGAATGAAAATAATTTTAATAGTGTGGTAGATATGCATAGACTGTATATAAAAGCAGTATTTTCACTTGTTGAAAGGAAAAGTGCTACAATACAAACCATTGGTTTTCAACATTATTTCTTATTTTTTTTTATAAAATTGTTACTAATTTTAATTTTCAAAAGGTAAAAAAAGTCATTTTCTATAAGAAAATTTCAAAAGTGTAAAGAAATTTCAAAATTTTTGTCCCTTAATATATTTGTAGAGAAATCCTCGAGAACGGGAAACCAGAAACAAGTACATATTTGGTTTGATGGAAATTTATTAAGAAGCAAAACAAACTTGTCTGGGAATTTCTTGAACTATTATTAAAAATATTTAGAACGGTTCTTGCAAGCGTCTGTACGATTAAACAATAATTTTTATAGCTAACAATAATTAATTGCGCACAATGTAATTGCTGCTAATCAAAAATTTGTAAAGCAAGAACATATAAATTTCATACAAATTCCAGCAACTACTAAGAAAATCGAATTCCGAATCCTTAAATTTTATTTGCTTGTATTAAAAACTGCAAAATATTTAATTCGAATTTTTAATAAAACATACTATTCGATTTTCTATTTTATCAAATCTTTAAAATTTTCAATATTTTATTTAAAAAATTTCAAAAATGTCAATTGAAAGGAAAAATGTGCCTCCTAAAAAACTATAAATTTAATAGAACACTTGTTTATAAAAATTAGGAGAAAATAGAGAGAAGGAAATGTTCCAACTTCTCCATTTATTTTATCATTATTGTTTTATTTAAAAGTCTAATTGAAATAACAACAATCGTGCAAGGCCGGAAGCTAAATTGATTCAGAGACCTCACGACCTTTCCATTTTTTTTCTTCTTTTTTCATATAAAATACAACATTCATTTAAATAGTTTGTAGGATACATCGATTTTATTATAGATTTCCAATTTTTTCTTTATTCGATCCTTTTCCAATATATTCTTTTTTCAATTCGCATTTTTTAGTTAAATTAAAGTTAAATGAATATTATGAAGAATATAGAATAAATATAAAAGATTTATCTAGTTAAAGTTTATTGTAGTAGCCAACAGTGGTGCAAAGATTAATAAAATACGGTCGCACAACAAAATGCAAAAAATCATTTTTTAATATTACGAGTATGTCGCTAAGAGTTCTGTTTCTAATTTTATGCTTAGTTTCGCTATATGATGTACCATTCTACGTATAATATATTTTTTTATCTATATTCCGTTTATCTACCAAATTATTTTTCATTAAATTAGGAGAAATATTCAGGGTAAATTTTTTAGTGAAAATGTTAGATTCAATTTTAGAGTTAATGTATTTTACAATAAAGATCTATTAATTTAATAATATAGATTACACAGGATGTCCATCGCCGTATCTATCATATATGCAAAGTAAGTATATGCAAAATGTGCAATGAACGCCGGATAACAGGGGCACAATTATTATGCGCAATGTGTAATCTTTATTGCATACTGTTCATGGCTTCTAAAGCGTAAGGTTGCACTTTTTGGAAACCGCTTAGGTCGCCGAACAACTCAGAACCAGGGCCGATCGATATCTATCAACATTCGAAAGATGCATAACATGATTGGGCTTAAATGAAAAAGCAAAGAAATAAAAGAGGTTAAATCTCTTGGATTTCTTTTGAATTTTTTTACAGTATATGACATAAAATTAGACAAGTTCCGCAAAAGAACGATAAAAATTTTGATGAGAAACTAATAAACTTTAGAAATTAGTTTCTCAGCAGTGGATTTAAAATTTTCAATTTTATTATTAAAATTTTCGTAATGTGATCTGGAAGATTTTGAATTTAATATATAATGATTTTTGCTATAAAATCACGTAAATTACTTAGAACTTTTTTGGGAATTGGTATTTTACCGTTGATAGTCATTTAAATAAAAACTCATTATTAATATAGAAATTAATAAGCTACTATAGGAAAGCAATATTGTTATACTAGAATTTATTTTTTTCTGAAATTACTCTTAAAAACAGTTCCCTATGTAAAATAATCAATGTATTTGGTAAGCGGCCCGCAACTAAAATATATTTAGCTGTATATTTTAATTTTTTAATTTTCTACTTGTATTTTTTCTTTATGTAGCTATATATATCTAAATTAATTTTAAAAATTCACCTCCTAGAGTAACATAATATTGTTACAAATAAAAAATAGAAAAAGGTCAAAATTTTAGAAAAAAAATGTAAAAATAAAAAAATTATGTACAGCCAATGAACTGAACAGGGCAAATAAAAAAAAGGACCTTCAAGACATCTTTCAAAAAAAAAAATATATTTTCATTTTTAATTCTGTTTATATTTTTTTTTTTACTATATTTGTCCTGCTGATTTCTGCATGTTAGTTTGCAATTTTATTTACATTACTATAATTTATTTTTTTTTTCTGTAACTCACTTGGTTTTTTTCTTTTGTAATAATATGAACTTTATTTAGACTTACATAAAGAGTTCAAAATATAAATTTGTTGATAAAACCAGAGCAGTTTATATTCAATTTTTTTTTGTGAGTTTTTTTACATTCTCAATTTATTTTTTTTTTATTTAAAGATTCATTGCTGTTTAAATTAAAATACTGCAGGCAATATTTTTATTTTAATTTTCTTCCTTAAATAAATATTTTTTTTTAAAAACTGAAAAATTTTTCTATATACATATAAAGTAATTTTTCAATATTTGCGTTAAACTTGAAATTTACAAATAAAAAATAATAAAATGGGTTCCGAAAATCGTCTACAGTCACGATTGCTCTATGTTCTTTGTGAAACAAAACAGAATGATTATATAAAATCAAAATAGCTTTGAGCTACTGTAAAAACAAAAATTTTTATCATAACAATTTCTCTGATACTTAAATTTACTTTAAGTTTGTAAAGACAAATTGATGCGGTTTAATTCATAACATTAAAACTAGAATTTTACATATGCATTACTATCAAAAGTACTATTATTTTGCAATTGAATTATTAATTTTCAAAAATTTTGCTACACCCTGTTAAATTCAGTTTTATTTATTCATATGTATAATAGAGTGGGCAAGAATAATTGCTACAATGAAAACTTAAAACTTGAACTTTTTAACTTGGTAATTTTCTATGACAACATAGATTCTATGGTTCACTTAAGAAATTCGGAATATTTGCTAAAATTCTAATTTCAAGAACTTCATTTTTTAGTGAAATCAATTTGAGCGATTAAATATTACTCAGAATTAAGAGATAATAGCGCTATTTCTTATATAATTATTGACGGTAAGAGTAGGAATTCAAACGCTAATTCGGTTGTGATTCACAGTCTCTTAACTTACCAATTAATAAGGGGTATAATCTTTACAAATCTCTACAAAATTCTATTGAAACTTTGATTCGTGATTTCTTTCAACTTCAATTATAATTTTGAGACTTCCTACAAAATGTGATTTAATTGAGTTCTTGCAACAATTGCAACAATTTCAATTTAAACCTTATAGTATCAACGTTCATTTTCATTCATAAAATTTGAAATAATTATAAAAAATATATTTAATGCGGAAAAGTAAAAATTAAAGTTTACTATATACATAAAAAGAAAATAAATTGCAAGATATGGAAGAAATAGACCCCATAGCTGGAAATTAATGGTCAAATAATTGAGAAATGAATACCATGGCATCGGTGTATTATGTGTATATCTATGCAACATACATAGTAGAGAAATTTAAACACAGAATGTAATTCGTATGAAATCGCTCGTTTTGCACGGTTTTCTTCATTCTTTCTCAATTAAAATAATTTCTTTTACTATAGGGTTCACCCACATTGCAAAAAAAAAAGTTTAACACATAGTGTGCGACTTTAAATAAATTAGAAAAGTTGAAGGAAAAAAGTAAAAGCAAATCAAAATTAAAGTTAGCTTTAGAAAAAAAAAACATAAAGTTCAATTCTTCCGAATTCACATTAAATAAATGAAGAAAATTAAAAAAAAAAAAAAACAAAAAGAGAAGAACAGAAAAAGGATAAAAAAGACATCAATAATTTGAGTAAAGGAAAAACCCATAAATCACCCAGAAAAAAATCAATACATAATGGGATTCAGGAATAAAATTCATAAACACATACACGTACATGTATACTACATATGTGTGTCTTTGAGTATTTGCACAAAATTATATTACTGTACGTAAAAGTGTGTAAGAACGAGTGTGTATATAAAAATTTTTAAATTTATAGGAAAAAAAATTTCTCCTTCCTCCATTTAGAATAAATGACAAATTTTTACTTCCTTTTTATTTTCCAAAACAAAAAAAAAAATAAAAAAAAAGTAAGCAGAAGATAAGAAGAATTCCTTGGAGAGAAAACCATTTTTATTTTTAAATTTTTCTTTTGTTTTTTCTTTTTTTTTGTAAACTTCACGAATCATTGACTTTATTTAGATATTAAACTCTTCTATACACCATTTTAAAGTATTATCCCCACCCACAAAGAAAAGAAAAATTTGTACAAAGCAACTAAAATTGTGTTTACCACTAATTTTTTTTTTAGATAACCACTCTATTCATTTACAGAATTTTAAAAAATAAACCAAAAAAAAAGGAGTACAAAATTTGTTTTTCGAATCTTTTAATAAATTTCTTACTGTACAGGGTGTACTAAAATTTATTACCTTTAAACCAAGAATTTTTTTAGATTTACTTTAACTTGAGTGAACGATGTTGATCAAGAATCTAAGGATCACATTCAAATTATAAAATTTCTCCTTATTATATTAAAAGTCCTTAAGGAAATGAGCAAAGGATAAACAGTTTATACAACTGCAGAACAGACATATGATATAGGGAAAGGAACGAGTTAATGCTTAGTGTGTGATAAGTTAGTGACGGAGTATATACATTTTGATCGTATTGAGTATTTTATCAGAGCCTTATATGTTGTTAATAAGCACTTAATGCTGCAGTGTTTCATGCTAAATCATGATAGTATCAGCTGATCAAAACAGTCATTTTCAAAAATTGTTCTTACTAAACGCATATAAAAAAGAAGTTCCTAAAATTAATAACAGCTTGAGCAAGCAATGAGAACGGAAATTTCCAAAGGTGTTGTCAAACCGTATTTGGAATCTTGATTTTTACATATTTTTTGGAAATGCCGGGAAAGGACATTTATTAACATAAAATGAAGTCAATAAGAACAAGGAGAATCAGTTTTCAATGAGAAGTCAAAATCTAAAAATTTATTCTGTGTCGCCCCTTTTCGATGTCGCCGCTTTTCGATTTCATTTTAATCTTTGAAGATTTAAAAATCTTTCTCAAATTAAAAGAGTTATCTACTAATTTTTCTTCTTATCCATTAGTATTTTACTTCTTGTTATTGTTTTAAATTTCTTACATACGCAACCCAACAATTCTATACGAATATAAACGCATTGAATAGAAACACGTGTGCTTTTTTCACATTGACAATATTTGACTATACATTAATGTTATTATTCGCAAATATAATTTCCCCAAATATCCAGGAAACAACGTAAAGGTTTTAAATGATATTCTTAAATTTAAAAAGCAGGATGCAATCGATTTAAAAGTAATTTTAGCGTACAACAACATGTACCGAAATAAGATGAATGTACATGCAAAAAGAACTCGAAAAAAAATCTATCAACTTCTAAGCCTTTGCATTGTTATAATAAAGGAAGAAATAAAGTATGCTATATAAAAGAACTAAAAATGGACCCCTCTTAATGTAGTGCAAGAACAAAGCAAAGATATGGTATTGGAGTACCAATCTAAAAGGCATATACAAAACTATTATCAAACTAAATTTTTATCATTAGCGTGCATGAAATAAATTTTTCATTGAAAGTTTTACGCAAAATAAAGTGCAGTGAACATTAAATATGTGAAAGGACTGAAAAGTATGTACTGAAGAAATAAGAGAGAACGAGAAAGATATAAAATTTAACAAAATAAGTTTTAGAATGTTACGAGTTAAGAGCAGAAAACTAAGATGAACAAGTATTTAAGATTAAAGTTATTAAACTGATAGTAAGAAAACCATTCGTCCCCATTATAACTGACTACTGACAATAAAAATTAAGTAAAACTTGCAAAAAAAACAAAAAGGAAAAATTGAGGAAATTTATAAAATGCTAAGAGACAGAGACTATAAAATTACAAAAATAAAAAAAAAATATTTTTTTCAATTTTTTTTTTCTGCACAATATGCAATTAAAGTAAAACTTTTTTCCCTCATTATACCCGTACGAACGTATGTTCGAAGGGTATACTAAATTTGCCTTACCGTTTGTAACGCTAAGAAATAACGGTGTTAGATATAGACTCAAGTGTATGTTTTTGATCAGCGTCAAATTCTGAGTTGATTTAGCTTTGTCTGTCCGTCCGTCCGTCCGTCCGAACGATAACTCAAAAACTAATTGAGCTAAGTTCACCAAATTTTCACAAATGATTTATTGTAGTAAGTGCCAGAACCCTATTTAAATTGGACATGATCGGGGTACCGGTTCGGGTAGCTGCCATACATCTTCAAAATTTATTTGGCTATATCTCAGAAAGTATAAAAGTTATGGTATTGAAATTTCACACAAACGAATATATTAGTAGGGCCAATGTGTCTCATAAAAGTCGTTGAAATTACTTGGCTCCTTCTGATACCTGCCATACAACTTCAAAAGTTATTTGACTATATCTCAGAAACTATAAAAGCTGTGATATTGAGATTTCACACAAGTGAATATATTAGTAGGGCCGATGTGTCTGGTAAAAGTCGTTGAAATTACTTGGCTCCTTCTGGTACCTGCCATACAACTTCAAAAGTTATTTGACTATATTTCAGAAACTATTAAAGCTATGGTATTGAAATTTCACACAAACGAATATATTAGTAGGGCCAATGTGTCTCATAAAAGTCGTTGAAATTACTTGGCTCCTTCTGGTACCTGCCATACAACTTCAAAAGTTATTTGACTATATCTCAGAAACTATAAAAGCTGTGATATTGAGATTTCACACAAGTGAGTATATTAGTAGGGCCGATGTGCTTGATAAAATTCGCTAAAATTTCTTGGCTCTTTCTGGTAGTTGTCATACAACATCAATAGTAGTTTGGCACAACCAGTATTTTGAATAACACATAGTACTGAAATTTTGCATAAATTAATATGGTAATACGGCAACTTAAAGTCATAGTCTGCCCCATAGTTAGTTATGGCACATTAGTTATTCGCACATAGGATAACAAATTCGTACGGGTATCACAGAGTTGACAAGGTCAACTCTATTTTTTTTCTCGTTTTTTAAATTTTGTTGCATAGCACACAAAAGAAAAAGGATATTGCTCAAGAATCATAGACATAAAATAAAAGTTTTTTTTAAATCATAAGAATGGTGATGTTTGGTTGATAACATTGGATAATAATATTGATAATAGTGATAGTTGATTGAATGATAGCTGCGATGCTAATGATTATAAAGATAAGAATAAGATTTAAATATAAAAAGATATCAGAATAGCCACAAAATTATAAAATTTTCTACAATGAAAAATATCCTTGAAAAATATCCTCTAGAATTCTACTGTTATGTGATTTTTTTTTTAAAATAATGAATTCAAAGAATACGGCACTCGTAATCGCCATGAAATGTTTGATTTGAAAAACTAAGAATTTTTCAGTTTAGTGATAATTTTCAATAAAGAATTCCAATTTTTCGAATTTAATACTTTCGGAGGATTTATAGAAACAGCACATGCATATTATTGAATATATTTGGCCGAAAAAGAAAAGAAAGAAGACGTGCGAATCGAAACTTGCAAATGATTCAAAATATATTGAGAGATTTTGCTCTTCATTACAATATTTATAACAGTAATTTACAATTACAATAATTGTACACGAGGTCCATATTTCTGTTAACAAAATTTGGCGAGGTTTCAATATGAAATAAAGCTAAATTAATTTTTTTAAAAGCTAAGTTATTAGACGCTATGATTGTATTAATAAGCCCGATACAGATGTATTAATAAGGAATTGTTAGATTTAAATATATGAGATGCAATTTTTTCCTAAAAATCACAAAGTTTTGTTGAATTTTCATAAATTTAAATATTTTTTAATATTTTAATGCTCCTATTCATATAATTTTCCTAAATTCTTCTCTATTAAAATACACAACCGTGAATGTCTACACCATGAAAACCGAATTGATATACTTATACATTATGTATATGGAGGCAGCATTAACATGAAACTTTTAAAGCCTTTTAAGCAAATTGCTGACTATAAAATTGAATTTTAAAATTATATTTTTTTTTTGCTTTTTTTTTAATTTTCTGTAACAAAAACACCATAAGGAATAAGTAAAGAAATTAAAATAAACTTCTTTATACTTCTTCAACAATACCAAAAGAAAAATAGAGAAAGAGGGTAAAAAAAAATTGCTATAGAGAGCTATCACACGCGATTGAATATAAATTTAATAAAAAAGATTTTCAAGATGATAATAGTTGATAGTTATGATTAGAATAATATTAACAATAATAATAATAATAATAAGAGCATAAGAGGAAAATACCTGATAACACTCTCTTAAAAAAGAGGATAAAATAATAAAAGTGATTTTTAAAAGAGAGAGATGTATAAAGCTCTTCAAATTGTTTTTATTTCTGCATAAAAATGAGTAACAAAGCTGTAGCAGCATTAAAAGTCAAGACTTCAAGAGTATGTAGTTTAGTTTTATTAAAGAAGAAAGGCAAGAGGATAATTTAAATATTTTTATAGTAGATATTGAATTGTAAAGAAAAATTTACAAAACTTTATTACAGATTAAGTAGCAAGTACGCCTATATTATGTAGTCAGTGGTTAGTGTATTTTTAAAGTGCTCTATTATGCAGTGTGCAGTAGTCGGTATACTTTTGATGACTGCGATATTATTCTTACGAAAGTAATAACAAGTAACATGGCAAGAAAAATAAAATAAGGTTGGGTCAAAACAGTGGTTTGTATTGTAGCACTTTTCCCTTCAACAAGTGAAAATACTGCTTTTAAAATACAGTCTATGTGTATCCACCATTAAAATTATTTTCATTCATAAACGAAACTATTTCTAGGATTGCATATATTTAAGATGAACGATTCATGCAGTTTTTGAAATAAAGCAAAAATTAATATAAAGTGGGGTTAACATAATGCTCAATTTTAAAGGTTAGTTGCGTGAGTTAATAAAAATAATTATGTTTTTTAATGTCATGGAATTTACCGTTAGCTTTTTGCGTTTATAGAAATTTGAAAAAAACTTGCGGTTTCGGAAATATAAGGTGTCAAAAATTCAAATTTTACAAATTTCAAGAGGCGATAACTTGAGAGGGGTGAAGATGGAAAAAAATTTTCTTCTAACGAAATGAACTGTTTGTTAATGTCTAAAATAATTATAATATTTCAATTATAATTTCAACCTTCTACAGGCTGGGGTCTAGAAGAAAAACCACGTCAAAGATTTGGCGTCAGCCATTTTGTTTTTTTAAAGTTTAACTATGGTATACCACGCTGGGGGAAGCAAGTCAGTGCCTTTCTGCGTTTGCAAAATTTCAAAAATGCTTATGGTTTCACTGCACTAAATAGTTAAAAAATAGCATTTTTAGGGGGTACAACTTCTAGAGGGGGGAGATAGGTAAAAATTTTGTTCTACAGAAATAAGTTTCTAGTAAAGATCTATGTACGAATAAAATTTCAGGTTTCTATCTTCAAGGGTGTAGAAGTTTTGTAAACAGACACACGGACTGAGTGAAACTAATAAGCACTTTTTTCAAAATTTTTTTGGAAAAGTGCTAATAATAAGGAAAAGGTAAAAATAAAAAAAAAATTAATAAAATATTTTTTTATTACTCGTGGCAACTTATTTGGTTTTGTCGGGTTTTTCTTTTGTTTTCTCTTTTTATTTTTTCATAGTTAATGTGAAAAAACTGCTCTCATCTTTATTCTTATCTTCTCCTTCCAAATAAAGACGATTTTCAATGGATCTACATTATTTTTACATAAAAACAACAAACAAAACATAAAACAAAAAAAAATTGAAAAAATAGTTGTAACAAAACTTATACTTTTAACAAAAAGGCTAAAAATAGGAATAGTTAATAGGACTCAAATAAGGATATAGAATAAGGATATTTTAACAGAAAGAACAAAAATGTAGAAATAATGGAAAGGAATATTATTTTAAAATGAATTTCATTGTAAGGCGTTCCATTGTTTCAAAATTATTTTTCATTCTTTAAGCACATATACACACACACTTTTACAAATTTCCTATACATAAGTGCATTTTTTAGATTTTTCATAAAGGCTTGAAGATGACTGAAAATAACGTAGTATAATGTGAATATACACATATAAAAATTTTTATACATTATTCATATTATAATTTATAACAATCAAAACGAAAAGAAGCAAAAATTAAGTTCTTTGGCCTAAATTTCTTTGCATTCATTTTTAGAATAAAAAAAAATGCAAATTAAAGAGAAGTAAAAAAATTTATAGAAAAAAAAAACAGACACTAATAGTATGGACTAAAAAATCATTATTATTACAAAGTTTATTGAACTCCATTTTGTATTTACAAAATAATTCATAATTTCGCTTTTTGTGAGTAATAGTTAAATGTTGGTGTAATAGTTAATTATAATAAGAAAAATGTATCTGATAAAACTTGATATTATTAATTAATTGGAGCTAATAAGTAGCCATTATTGTTTCGATATCATTTAGTCAGAATTTCAACACATGTTTGTAGTTTTTGCTAAAGTATATTTCTATAATTAATATTACTGCTTATATTAGAAAAATATTTTGAATCATGGTAATCCAGTTATGACAATTTACATACGACCATAATGAATTCTAAAGACCGTAATTAACTCACATATACGTTTTGTACATAAAATAATTTAGTTTCGTTAAAAAGAGATTTCTTTGTATTAGGTTATATTAAAATCTGACCGAACTAATTCAAATCGCACTAATGCACCAATTTTTCTTGACTACCATTAAAATTATTAAATCAGCTCCTTTCGTTCTTAAGAATTTTGCAAAATCATATTGGGCATCATTGATTTTGTCAAAATTGAGTATTTTAGCCTCCTTTCCAAAATTTTATTACAAATTTTTCTCTTTAAAAAAATGTCTGAATATACCACATTATATAATTTAAGCCACTAACACTATTCGTACATACACAAACATTAATTCGTAAAATATTCGAAACCATTTCTAAAATATATTTAAAAAAATTGATTTTCCTATGCTTTAAATAACAAAAAAAAAGAAAAGATTTAAATTCATATTATAATTTCTTGCTTTCATTTTTTTAACTCTATGCTTACATGTAGTCCATCATAAATTATAACTCCCATGTATAATTTTATGCAAAAAAAAAAAAAACAAATAAGAGAAAGAGAACATGAAAATGTAGAACAATATAAAATCAGTATGCGACACATAATCTTGTAATTTCAAAATGAAAATCTTGTAAAGACGTCGCTTTATAAATCTCGGTTACATTATAGCACATAATGTATACATTATGCAATATTATGTTGTGAGAGCCATGTAATGTATAGTAACACAGAAAACAAGAAAAAGACAATAAATGTACGATGTCCGAAAACCAACATTAAAAATAATAAAAAGAAAAAAAAAAAGACAAGAACAGGAACATTAAAGCATTTACAAACTAAATGTAGATATATGAGTACAAGAGTACACAAGTGCTTACATATATATATATATACAATTATTTATGTGAATATATGAATATCGTGTAAAAATCATTATTTTCTGCAACAAAAAATGATAATATTCCCACAGAGACACCTACAATAAAATTTGTGCACTAACAACTTGAGAATATATTATAATATGTTTGGGGGTAAAAAAAGAAATGAAAAATAAATTGTGCCAAATAATTTATCATAATATTTTCAGTTATATCTCTTTATCCTTCTTTAACTGTTTTTGGTAAAGTGTTTTCCAATATGTAAACAATCGCATTGGTAATTATTATGGCAAGAGCAATAGAGCCTCATACAATATAACAGTTGTGTCTATCACTATTAAGCTACTTAGCAAAATTGTACGTTCTTCACTGTATCTAATCTTGCAGTAAAAAGTGAAAACTAATTCAAATAATGTTGTAATTTCGAGATAGAACTACCACAACTCAAAATATCGCCAAAATCTGATAATGGTAAAAAGCGATACACGTTTACGATATTGTTTATTGGATTTACAAAACATTTTATTAACAAGCTGCAATTTTTAAAAAAAAATAACAGCTTCATTTTTCTTCGTCAGCTATAATAATAGTTGATGAAGAAAAATAAAGACTATTTCAAAAACTGCTAAAATTAGATATTGCTAGATTTATTATATTTCTCATTTCTAGTTTTTAGCAATTTGAAAGCCATTTTGCAAAATCTTAATTTTCAATCTCTTTAATCCTCTTCCTAATTTTCAATCTATTTAAAATAAATTATCAATTTTATTGAAGTACCCTGTGCAACCACCATACTATAATTTTTATAGCTACCATATTATTGTCAGCACTTGATTTTAATGTGGGTATTTTTGGTATATAAAATTTGAATTTTTCCTACATATTTTCATTATTGATTCAATTTTTAAAAATTGCATGCATTTTTATTCATGAATGTGTGTTTGTTACATGTATACCTAAATATGTCCATAATATATATGACAAAGTACCCACATTAAATTTTAAGGCAGAAAAAAAAATTGAAAATCAACTGGCGACATTTTGGTTACTCTTTTATAAAGGTGGTTTCAAGAATTTTTGTTTTTTTTTTTTTTGGTATTTTTGACAATGCAGATTTTATAAGTTAAATGAGACAATGTGTGTCTGCTATTCTACTTTAGATCAATAATTTTTGCATTGTCTTCTTTTTTTTCAAGTTTTTTTCTTTTGTTATTTTGGCTACTGAAGGTTTTTGTTTTCTTCATTATGATTTTCTTATATAGAAAATTTCTTTTTTCTTTAAAAGTTTAAAATTAAAGGTTGAAATATTTTGAAATTTTAATGAATTCGAAGCACAATTAATAATGCTTTCATTACAAAATACTTCTCATATTTTTAAAAGTATAATGTTATTGTAAAAATCAATACAAGAACCTATACTGAAGCGAGATTATTAATGAAAGGAATGAACAATATTTTATGATTTTTGCTAATCAAAATTACATACTCCAAATACCTAGATATACAAGTTATAGCCGTAATTATGCAATAGTAATTATGCAAGTTATAGCGGCGTAAAATTTCATCTTTACTTTCTCACTCACACAAAATTGGTGACTTAACGTCTGCAATTTGTTTTAACTCGAAATTATTGCTCTCATCAAAATGCTGAGTCTATGTCTACAAATTGCACGAGACTGGAAAAGCAACCAATTCAAATTAATATAAATACTGTTAGATTTTAAGTAATAAATTAAGTCTTAATTTCGTGTTAATAAAGGTAGCAATTAATTGAATCATTTGAATTGTAATTTCATTAATAATTATAAGAAATTGTGAAATAAAATTTATATTTTTTAATTTCGAAGTAACGAGATTCAATAACTTGCATGTATACTTAGTATGTCTATTTATTTTAAAGAATGTTTGTTAATATAAAGTTGTTACCTAATATCAAACAACAATAACTGCAAATTCGGACAAATCTATTCAAAAACGGTTCCTTACACCTTTTCTGATACAAACATATATAATTTTATGAAATTTTCGCATTCTCTTTTCGTCATAAAATAATTTTTACACATAAAAGCCTTATTTTCACATTTTCTAATAGGATAAATTAATTCTCCCTTATTTATTACGTTGCAAACTTTTTCTAAATTTGAAATTCTTATGACAATATAACAAATTTAAGTATAGCTTTAATGATATCAAAATTAAAATCTCCGATAATTTATCTGTCTCTTCAAGCTTTCACCTGCTTCAATAACAACTTCCAGTAACAATTATTATTTTCTTCAAAATTATAGTTAGAAAATTCTAATTTCCTATTTAAATTTGAAAATTTTCAATTTTCTCTTTTCTAACACTCAAAATTTTTAATTGTAAACACCATATTGAATTTTTGCATTCAACTTATTGGAAGCATTATAAATTTCACATTAGTACTCGTATGCAGCTACATAGGATAAAAAAATATTTTTTATTGTTTAAAATTATGGAAATTTGCTCCTAACATGTAAGTGTCTCTTTTTTTTTTATGTGTGTACATGTATGTGTATATTTAAGGTTCTTGATTTTCACTAAATCATTCATATGTGTATAAATCATTCTTATATTACAATATTTTGTTGAATACACACTACAACACTATGCTTTTTAATGCATTATATGAAAAAAAAAATTATTTTTTATTGAACCATAATCATTGGTATCATTAATATTCTGATATTTATTTATTTATAAAAAAAATAAATAATTGTATTGATCTTAATATAATAAAAAAAAAAACTCTTTACAGTTCAATAACCTTTTATATATTTTTTGTTGTTGGTGTTGTACAATATTTCTTTTTAAAATACGATATTTTACAATCATTGAACCATAATCATATTCAAATAATATTATGGAAATTCACTCATCTACATACATACATACGAGCATATGTGTGTATGTGCATGTGTGTTGAAAAGTGTAAGTATATGTAATATTTCTTTCTTCCTGCTGCATTGACAATATTCCTTTTTTTTCTTGTTTTGTTTTTCGTTTCCCCAATATTCATATGCTTGCTATATAGTTTGTGAAAATAAGGATAAAATTATTATTATTTATGTACATAATATTTTGAAGTGGTTGTATTACAGTTGGTTTCACATATTATGTTTTTTAAAAAAATAATATTCATATGAATATTAAAAATTTGTAATGGTGAAAGTATAAATTTTGATTGTATACAAGTTTTTTTTATACCCGTACGAACGTATGTTCGAAGGGTATACTAAATTTGCCTTACCGTTTGTAACGCTAAGAAATAACGGTGTTAGATATAGACTCAAGTGTATGTTTTTGATCAGCGTCAAATTCTGAGTTGATTTAGCTTTGTCTGTCCGTCCGTCCGTCCGTCCGTCCGTCCGTCCGTCCGTCCGTCCGTCCGTCCGTCCGTCCCAACGATAACTCAAAAACTAATAGAGCTAAGTTCACCAAATTTTCACAAATGATTTATTGTAGTAAGTGCCAGAACCCTATTTAAATTGGACATGATCGGGGTACCGGTTCGGGTAGCTGCCATACAACTTCAAAATTTATTTGGCTATATCTCAGAAACTATAAAAGTTGTGGTATTGAAATTTCACACAAACGAATATATTAGTAGGGCCAATGTGTCTCATAAAAGTCGTTGAAATTACTTGGCTCCTTCTGGTACCTGCCATATAACTTCAAAAGTTATTTGACTATATTTCAGAAACTATTAAAGCTATGGTATTGAAATTTCACACAAACGAATATATTAGTAGTGCCAATGTGTCTCATAAAAGTCGTTGAAATTACTTGGCTCCTTCTGGTACCTGCCATACAACTTCAAAAGTTATTTGGCTATATCTTAGAAACTATAAAAGCTGTGATATTGAGATTTCACACAAGTGAATATATTAGTAGGGCCGATGTGCTTGATAAAATTCGCTAAAATTCCTTGGCTCTTTCTAGTAGCTGCCATACAACTTCAATAGTAGTTTGGCACAACCAGTATTTTGAAAAACACATAGTACTGAAATTTTGCATAAATTAATATGGTAATACGGCAACTTAAAGTCATAGTCTGCCCTATAGTTAGTTAAGGCACATTAGTTATTCGCACATAGGATAACAAATTCGTACGGGTATCACAGAGTTGACAAGGTCAACTCTATTTTTTTTCTCGTTTTTTTTAAATACCTTAAATAATATTTCGTGTATGCACTGAATTAAAATACGATGGGAATTATTTGGTTTTTATATACTCGAGCTCCATAATATACATATGATGTATATAATAACTTCGATATATAGATACAAAATGATTGTCTTTTTGTCATTTTAATTGGGATTTTTTTTTTTGTTTTTGTATTGGAGGAAAATGAAAAATCGTTTGTTATCCTTTATTTCTGTTTCCTTTTGCTTTTTGATTTATATTAATATTTTTATTTATTTGTTATATTTTTTGCAAAAGTATAGGATCGATAAAAATAGGATTAAAAGAAGAGCTGAAAAAAAATTTTTATACTTAAAAATTAAAAAGAGAAAAAAAAGTTTTTTCTTAATAAAGATTACCATAAAATTCACAATAAGTGTTAAGAAAGAAAGATGGAGTATGTACCTGCTTGTGTAGCATAAAAATGAAGTTTTGGAGTAAAGATTGTGCAGTGGCATAGCGTAAAAATTAAAATATTTTGGTAGATCCCAATTGTAATCGAGATAATCTTGAAAATTTATTGCCAGTTGTTAACACATCATTATGAGGATTTATAAATTAATTAAAATACTTCTTTTAATTTCATCTGTTGAAGAGATATTCTTCTGATTTTGGTGTGCGCAAGAAATATTTAACAGAACACCTTCTATCATAATTTTTTGCAATTTTATAAAATTGAAAAAATTAATTTGAATATTTCGAATTGTAATATCAATCAGGATTGTACATATGTAGAAATATGTGCGTTAGCAATTACTGTGGGAAATTATGGAGCTTTTATAGAATTTTTTTAATTATTTTAACAAATTATTTTTTTTTTTGCAACATTTATTTCTAATTTATTTATTTTAAATTGTTTTTCAATAATATTTTAAAAAAAAATAGCAAATATTTTATACAAATAAAATAATGCCAAAACAGAATTAATAATTTTGTATATTCTAAAATATTTAAGTAATGTTCACCCTCTTGTAATAATTCTAAATACGCATACATACATTTGCTTAAGTTTACACAGAAAGTGCAAGTTAATATTTTGAATATTTATTTGTTAATATGCTTTGCATTTGTTACCATAAATTATTTTTAGTAACATAATTATGAATAATATTATTTAAACTAATTTTTTTTTGCATGTACATATATATTATTCCAAATATGTACACACATATTATTCCAAATATGGTTAGCTCAAATTTTTAGTTCGGGTAATATGAGTTCTATATAAAATTTTTAGTTTTTCTAAAATTTTGCGATTGACTTTGTAGTGCGAATTATGAGTGTATATTAGAAAATATTTAACAAATGTCTTTTTAATCGTTTTTATTATTTATACACCTACAATGAAAAATATATACATAATATAAATAGATGCATTATATTTAAATGTTAAATATTATGTGAAAATTTTCCTGACCCTTAAAAACATTACGTAAAATAAAATATCAAAAAAACTCTAAAATGGATTTAAAATAATTAGATACGTCAAGTTTTCCATTCGGTAGTAAGCAAATAAAAAATAAAGTTGGGTCAAACCAATGGTTTGTATTGTAGCACTTTTCCCTTCAGCAAGTGAAAATTCTGCTTTTAAATACAGTCTATGTATACCTATCACACATTCTAAAAATTATTTTCATTCATATACAAAACTCTTTCTAGGATTGCATATATTTAGGATCAACGATTTATGCAGTCTTTGAAATAAAGCAAAAATTAATATAAAGTGGGGTTAACATAATGCTCGATTTTAAGGTTTAATTATGTGAGTTAAGAAAAATAATTATATTTTTTAATGTCATGGAATTTACCGTTAGCTTTTTGCGTTTATAGAAATTTGAAAAAGCTTGCGGTTTCGGAAATATAAGGTGTCAAAAATTCAAATTTTACAAATTTCAAGAGGCAATAACTTGAGAGGGGAAGGAGATGGAAAAAAACTTTCTTCCAACGAAATGAACTATTTGTTAATGTCTAAAAGCCCATAAAATTTCAAGCTTCTACAGGTTGGGGTCTAGAAAATAAACGACATCAAAAATTTGGAAAAAACGGACTTTAGATAACGGTAAATTTGAGCGGCCATTTTGTTTTTCTAAAGTTAACCTTTAGTATACCCCGCTAGGGGAAGCAAGCCACTGCCTTTCTGCGTTTGCAAAATTTGAAAAATCCTTATGGTTTCATTGCACTAAATAGTTAAAAATGGCATTTTTAGGGTTTCGGGGGGGTATAATTTCTAAAGGGGGGGAGATAGATAAAAATTTTGTTCTACGAAAATAAGTTTCTCTCTATGTACTAATAAGTTTCTCTCTATTTCTAAAACTCTATGTACATGCAAAAGACGGACGGACGAACGGACGGACGGACTGACGGACAGAGTGAAACTAATAAGCACTTTTTTTCAAAAATTTTTTGGAAAAGTGCTAAAAATTAAGAGAAAACTGAAAAATGTCGGAAAATTTGAATTCTTGTTTATTATGTACTTCGAATATTGCAGTAAATTTTCACTATATTTTGTTCCCGTAAAATGTAGTAAACTAGTTAAAAACCCGATAATGTTAATGTTTTCAAAACACATAATCATATAGATGGAACATTACGATTGCAGTTATTTGTTGCTAGTATAACAAAATTTTGCAAGATACCAAAATAAAAGAGTGAAATGTGACACAAACAGCGCGTTTTAATAATTTTACTCTCTTTTAAATATTTTAATTTCTTTGTTTTTTTTTTTCTCTCTTTTAGTACTACATGCTTACTCTTTATAATGATAACAGTAATGTTGTTTTTTCACCATTTTAGGAAAAACTTCATTACACTAAAAGTGTATGTGGATACTGGATATTATTACAGTAATAGTTGATAAAAAAATATATTAGAGAGAAAAAAGCATAAAATTAAATTTTCAAAAAGTATATAAGTTATAATATATGCACATATATGCAAAACATATAGCAACAAGATTTACGAGTGTGCGATTTATTTTTATATGTCGTGTTAACCAGATTTATGAACCGAAAAATATAAATAGCCTTAAACTAATTAAACTTTTCAAATTAAATAGAAGTTTTTAAAAGTTCACATAACTAGTATGTATATGTATATTTTCCGATTCAATATAGTTACTATTAATTAAAATAGTTACATTTTATACGCATCTAAACATTATTACGGGCGTCTAAATTATATCATACAATATAAGCAATATTCATATGTGAGCTTATCCCTTATAATCATAATTTTTATTTTATAAGGGAATAACTTACTTTTCAGAAGTCTCCTGTTCCTAGAAATTTGCAGTACACATACATTGAGTTTGTATTAACAAGAGAATAATTCTCTTACGAATATTTTTATGAATTAGAGGTTGTAATGTGCTTGTTATTGGAATTTGTAATAAATATTGAAAGAAATTTTTAAAATTTATTTCAAAATAATATAAAATCCTAATTAACTTGAAATTTGAAAACAAAGTCCAAGAGTTTGAAATACGAAAAACCTGTATGAAACTATTCAAATAATTCATTCGTACAGCGCAAACCTTTTTCTTCATCGTTATATACTGTTTCCATAGATTTTATTTATTACATGTATGTTACCACATGTTCAATTCGGGAGGAGTTCCACAAACTAATTTTATGTGAAAAATAAATATATTTATGTACAATAAGATATACATTTATACAGGGTGATTCAGGATTGGTTAGAAAATCGAAAATGGGTAAAACTTTTGTGCTGGGCTGGGTGCCAAATCTCAAGGGTTTCCGAGTTCCAGAGATTTTAGCGAATTATCACAAAATGTTTACTTATTCAAGGTTTTTGGATTATAACTAACTTTCTATTTGGAAGTTATTATGATTACTTGTTACCAGAAATTTACATTTCTAGTAACAAGTAATCATAAAATTGAAACGAAATTTTATACAAACTTTTTAATTTGAAAAACAAAAATTGATTTAAAAAAATTTGAAATTTTTGAAAAGGAAAACTAAAATTTTGTATTACGAAAAACAAAAAAAAATCTAGTAGGTACTCAAAAAATTTTTTTTGAAACTTTTCTTGGTAAGGAAAATTGATAGTTTTTAATTTTTGCCAATTTTTATAAGAAATGGTACCTATATGGTTTGAAATTTTTAAATGCATTTTTCTCAGATTGGGTGCAATTTAAAAATTTTAAAGAAATATTTTCGAAATCTAGACAATATTTGGCATCTGAAGTTATTAAAATAAACCAGTTGAAACGAATTTTTAAAGACTTGCCATATAAATTTTGACATTTATTTTAATTGGAAAAAAATTTTTTTTAATAGGAAAATTTAATTTTTTTACACAAAATGGAGTTTGAAAATGTTTTTTTCAACATATTTCTATAAAAACTAAATTGGAATACGGCTCATGCAACTAAATAGGTGTTCCAGTAAAGTAATTAATTTAAAATATGTAATTTAAAAATTTTTTAGTGTTTGAAAACTTAAATTAAAGTTTAAACAGCTGGGAAAAATTCTATAAAAAAAATTTCAAGGTTTTAAAATATGTCATACGAAATTATCTAGTTAGAAAAAACTGAAAAAATAAAAAAAGGTAAAAATTAATTTTGTCTAAAGTTCGAATGCTTGGTATTCCGAAGGTACATAAAATGCACAAAAATATTTTTAGCCCTATCTGAAACTGTTTGTTTGAAGTTCCTTTCTTTTCCTGAATGGAAGTTATAATCCAAAAACCTTGAATAAGTAAAAATTTTGTGAAAATTCATTAAAATATCTAGAACTCGGAAACTCTTGAGATTTTCGATCTTTTAACTAATGGTAAATGTTGTTGTATAACTTTCTGAATCACCCTGTATCTACTAAATAACTATTTAATAAAATTTGTTAAATCCTTATATCTATATCTAAATTTTGTTTATAAATAATATTATTGAATATCATTTTTCGCCAAATTTTTGGTTATAACTTAACATTAAATTTTATTTTTCATATTTTTTTTTTAATTGTGAATTAATATAAAAGTTAAATTGTTATTAGCATTTTTTCTATTATTATTTTTATTATTTGAATTCATAAAATGTTATTAAAATTATTAAAAATAGTTTATTTAATTTAGTGTAGACAAAAATTTTTTTTTAAATGTTTAAACTTTACTAAAAATTCAAAAAGTTTGAAATATTATCATGATCACAGATGTGAAAAATTAGTGAACCAATGCGATTTTATATAATTATATACTCCTATACATATTTAAATCTATACAAAGTTTATAGCTGGTTGAAAAAGAAAAAAAATAATAATAATTTTTAATTAAATTTAAATATTTAACTAATAATTAAAATTATTAAATAACATTTTAGTTTTGAAAATAACAATGTCTCTATTGTATATTTCTATTATATAAATGCGAAATACAAAAAAATATACAATTAATATTATAACACCATATTTAAGAACACTGTTATACAAAAGAATAACAGTTTTCATCAAATTAATAGCTCTTACGTTCGGTCTTTAGGTTTATTTATATTAAAATTCAAACATTTTTAGAAAACCAAAGCAATACTCCGAGTATTGGAGATGTAATATGGAGAGATGTTATTGAAAATTTAAGATGATATGATTTAAGATAAATGACAAGGTTTATGCCAACAATAAACTTATCTTGCGCGGATTTAAATTCAATAAAAAAAATTCATTTAGAAATCACAAGAAATTATTCATCCTTTTTAAATACGAGTCAAACCAGGTCATTTTATAATAATACAAATAATTCACAGAAATATTTTTCTAATATTAGATTCTAATTTATTACAACATTAATAATACAAAATATATAATAATAATTTTAATATAATTATACAATAGTTATTGATTCATAAATTAAATGAGATTAAAACCAATACAAACATGATTTAATAAGTGAAACACAGACACTTTGAGAAATATTTTGTTTGAAAATGTTTCTGCATTACGAGCGTTGAAATTCTCTTAAAATTGACAAGTTGAGTATAAAATTTAAAAATGTAATTTCAATTTTTCTCCGAAAAAATCTGAGAATGTAAGATAATATTAAATTAATATTAACATAATTCACTGTACTTAATAAACTAACATAAAATATTTTAATAAGAGCAATATTAATAAGTGTAATTTAATCTTATAACATAAATTTGCCAACAAGTTGCATTAAACAAACACTTAAAAATGCATATGCATAATATATAAATTATAAATATTGCAATTAAATATTAGATTTATTATATGTGGATAATAATGTTATTTAGATCCTTAAATTTACAGTTTTTTTTTTTATCAATGTTATGTATTTATATTTGCATTGTATAAAATAAAATAATTACATTCAATATAATATTTAATAAATTAATATTAGATTTAAAATGAATTTATGAGAAAAACAATAAAGAGTACATACATAGTAAGCAAAATTTTAATAATAAATATTTTAATAATTATTGTAATCTAATTAAAATAAATGCAATTCTAATTTAAAATTTAATATACTCGTACATATATTATTATTATTATCTTTAATAACAATCTAATAATCTATTATATATAATTACAATGTTTTTGTTCTTAATAACTCCCTTAGGATATGTTAAAATGTTTATAAATATTATATAATATAAGAATTACATTGCTTATTATTTTATAAAAAATTGTTTCAAATTAAAAATTGAGTTTTAAATACTGATTGTTTTTTAAATTATCTAAGTATATATAATAAAAAATTTATTTTAAAATTATAAATATAATGTTAATAGTCAAATATATTTAATTCTTTTAGTAGATATTTTAGCAATTAAAAATTTGTGTTATTCTAGTAAATTAAAAAATTGGTTTAAGCATCTTAAAAAATATTTTACAATACCTTCAAGTTTGCATTTAGAGAAATATTAAACTAAATTAAACTAAAAAATTTAAGAAATGAAAAAACTAAAATTTAATTTCTATATAGCCAAATTACTAGAATGAAAATTAAATTCAGTTCAATGAATTAAAGCTGGTACAGGATAATTAGTAAATACCATAAGAATTAGAGCAAAAAATTATAACCTAATTTTACTTTAATTCCAAGTATAAACAACTTTTTTTGTCATTTTTCAACTGGCTTCGCTTTATTCATTTCAACTGGCTAAACAATTCATACATTCTAAATGTAGTAAGTAGTTAAAACCATTTTCCTAAAAACCTTAGGAATTATTCATACTTATGAGCTGAAATGCATTATAATATTGTTATATTATGGAAGTCATCCGAATAAAGATGTAAAACACTATCCTACCAATGTTCATTCACTTTAAAACCAATCCGATTAAATTAGCAAGACAAGTTTTCTTATAATTGTTTTGTAATCCAGCTAAAATCCAATATTAAATTTTAAATATTTTGCAGAAACAAAAAAATATTCACATTCCAGCTTTAATTTAAAAATAATATCCAATTTTATAAAAATATATATAAGAAAATTTAAAATATAAATTGCTATCATCTCCCTAACAATTATTACTATATTTAGAAACATTGAAAAAGAAAAAAAACAAAAGAAAAAATAAACAAGTAAAAACGTTTCAGTCGGTATGAACCGATTGAATTATACCCTGCACCTTTCATTGTTGTATAGCAATTACTCAAACCTGTGAAACCATTCTATAGAAACTTCACGGATATGTCTGATCTATAACTGAACACACAACTACCAAGTTTCGTGAATCTGACTTTATTATTTTTCCAAATATTTAAAATTAGCTTTTGGTGTTGTATGGCAGGTACCCGGACCTGCCAAGCAATTTCACTAAAACTTCGCTAATATATCTGATCTATAATTGGACACACAACTGCCAAGTTTCATGAATCTAACTTTATTACTTTTCCAAATATTTAAAATAAGCTTTTGGATTTGTATGGGAGCCACTCGAACCTGTCAAGCAATTCCACCAAAACTTCAGAAATATTTTTGACCTATAATTGGACACACAACTGCCAAGTTTCATGAATCTGTCTTTATTACTTTTCCAAATATTTAAAATAAGCTTTTGGACTTGTATGGGAGCCACTCGAACCTGTCAAGCAATTCCACCAAAACTTCAGAAATATCTTTGACCTATAATTGGACACACAACTGCCAAGTTTCATTAATCTGACTTTATTATTCTTCCAAATATTTAAAATAAGCTTTTAGACTTGTATGGGAGCTACTCGAACCTGTCCAGCAATTCCATCAAAACTTCAGAAATATATTTGACCTATAATTGGACACACGACTGCCAAGTTTCATGAATCTGACTTTATTATTTTGCCGAATATTTAAAATTAGCTTCTGGAGTTGTATGGCAGGTACCCGAACCTGTCAAGCAATTCCATCAAAACTTCAGAAATATATTTGACCTATAATTGGACACACGACTGCCAAGTTTCATGAATCTGACTTTATTATTTTGCCGAATATAAAAAATTTGCTTTTGGAGTTGTATGGCAGCCACCCGAACCGGTACAGCTATCTCATTAAAACTTTTCGAGCATATGTAGATTATAATTGGACACATGTATACAAAATTTTATATTTGTACCTTTATTAGTTTTTGAAATAATTAAAATAAACTCTTTGAGTTGTATGGCAGCTACCCGAACCCGTTGTCCGAATTGGTCCAATAACAATAGGGTTCGTCCTTGGCAGAAAAGAAGCAACTTGTGAAAGTTTGGTGTCGATTGCATTATTCGTTTTTGAGTTATCGTGCGATCGGACGGACGGACGGACGGACGGACGGACGGACGGACGGACGGACGGACGGACGGACGGACATGTCTTAATCAACGCAGAATTTTACGCTGAGCAAGAATATATATATATGTCCATACCCCAGATGACTCCTTCAAGTAGTTACAAACTCCATACCAAAGTTAATATACCCTTCACGAAGTGCAGGGTATAAAAATCAGAGAAAAAATCTTAGAAAGAATCGTTCATGCACATAATTTCAAAAATAATGTTTTCATTTTTTTTTTTAGAAATAATTGTCGTCTCTATCCCTATCTAATTTAATAGGTACAACTCAGCAAACCCATATATTTAATAACCCTTAAAAAAAAATCTAACCTAAAATAAATAGAAGGACAAAAACAACACTGAAAAATTTCTACTTACACAAAAAAAAAAAAAAAAATTAATTTTTCTAGAAACAAAAAATTATTCGCATAAAAACGAAAATATTTTGAAAGCGCAATGAAAAAACGAAAAAAGAAAAAAAACAGAAAAAAAAATGTAATAGAAATAAATAAAAAAACAGAAGACTAGAAAAACGCCAAAGGACATTTTGAAACCATACTGTGCTGGTGCGTGTATTTAATATTTATTTTGTGAAAATTTATTATTTATTTTTTATGTTTGAGTAAACCGTAACAACTATATTCATAGATAATATTATATAAAATAAATATATATATATAAATGTAATGTAAAGGTCTATATTATATAGAATAAGATTTAAAAAATAACAAAAAAGTCACATCCATTAGTATTAAAGTCTCGAATTTAATTCTAAAAATGATAATCTATATCCCTTAAAGGCATCCATATAAATGTGTCTTAATGTATAATATTGTATATACTGCTACTATATATTTTTATATTAAATGTTGTTATTTAATAGAACAAGTTCAAAATACAAGAACTCATAAGTATATACGAAAATTTTTATATTTATTATATAGAAATATTTTGTTCGCATTTAAAGAAAAAATTTAATTTTTGTCAAAGTTTCTACCAAGTTGTTTTTTGTTTAATATTTTTTTTGATATTTCGTTTTTTTTTCCAAAGTTGTCTTATAAAAAGTTAGTTTTGTACACAAAAGTGAAGGTTTAATATTTAAGATGAAAAAAGAAAAAAAATTTATACATATTTTTTTTTTTGCTTTTTGGTTTTTTGTAATAACTTTTTCTTGATTCAATGAATTCGATAAAAATTGCGGTGGTGGTGAAATGAAGATTGTGAATTTCGTAAAAGTTACGTTAAATTAATATCGTACAATTGATTGTCTAAATTATTAAAATTCTAACAATGCATACCAATTGGCAGAACCGTTATTGATAAATAAGAAAATTGCATACATTTAGGCAAAAGTTTTTGTTAACCAAATTTTGATTTCAGTGCTATAGTAATATGGTGGGTGATATTGGAATTATTGATATACTAATTATATACTAAATATTAGTGTATAATAATATATTACTAAAAAATTCTATAAATATAGCTTTTATAATATGAATTTTGTATTTTAATGCAGTGGTTTATTACTGTATAATGCCAACGTCAATGATACTGTTGTATTACTACATAATTCAGATCACAAACCATGTGATCTGAACTTAATTAGCGAACTGTGTGTATAACAATAATCTTTAATTGAATTTAACAGGAATCTCTAATTCGGGGATATTTTTAGTAATTGTAAGAATGGTTATACATTACTTTCCATGTCAGGACTTTTATTGTTAAATGTGTTTAATAACTACGTAAATAAAAATTGGAGAATTTCGTGAAAACTCAAAAATTAATAATTCCAAATTAATAGTAGGCCGGTTTTACGACAATTATATTATTCCTGCTTAATGTATCTTTTCTTTTAAACTAAAATCACTGCAATTTGAATTAATTGGCCTTCATTCAATAATAGAACCATAAAAAACTTCACTTAAGTGCAATAATAATTTTCTTTTTAAATATAATGAAAATTATTAAATTTTTTCTTAGAAAAATTCTTTTCTCATCGCAAAATGTGAACAACATTTTGTATATGTTTGTACCTTATTACCTTATTATATAGGTATAGATACTTAATCGTAATTGAATGATATTTTATTGAAATAGAATTTAAATTTATACGCTACTTTCATAATAAAATACAAATGTGAATCTTTCTTTCGACACAAAAAAAGTCCAATTTTATAAAATCAATACAATATTTTTCATCTTTATTATTTTTTTTTTGTTGCATAAAATTCTATTTTTATATTATTCTAATCTTAATATACACAGAATTTTCTTTTAAATGTAATCAGACTAGACATCTAAATAGAATAAAAACTCTACACAAAAAAAAAAATAAAAAAAGAGACAAATAAAATAAACAAACAAACAAAATAATGAAGAACTTTTAGTTATTTTCGAATTTATTCAATCGACTTTCAAGAGAATATTTTTATTCTTTAGTTCGTTGTACTCCCGCTGTGCACATCTTTTCCCTATTATTTTTCCTTCAAAATTAAATATTTTTTTTTTGTATACAAAATGTATAGAAGAAAGGGAACTGCTCAATACAGTACAATATTTTATAATATTGTAATATTGTTAGTCGTATATGATGACACAGAAATGGAGTGATCTACTTATGAGTGAAATATATTTTAATATAAAAAGCCAGAAAAAAAAACAAAAAAAAACTCAATTTTTTTTGCAAACAAAATAAAAAAAAATCGAAAATTATTATTATAAATTTTTTCTTTTTTTTTTTGTGATTCTTGCAATATTTTCTTCTCAACATAGAAGAGAAAAAAAACCCTTGGGACTTTTAAAGTTTTTTTTTTTTGTTCATTGAATTACAAACACATTTTTAAAAAAGCAAAGAGAAAAAAATCGGCAATAAGTTATTCTGTTGCTCTACCTTCCATTGTACACTGTGTTTTGCTCACTCTAGTTGTCAACGTTTTGTCTAATTTTCTACTCTAGCAAATTTATAAATACATATTTGAAATAATTGCTTTTTAAAAAAAAAGTTTTTCATCATTTTGTACTTAATTTTCTCGACTAGTTTTATAATATTATAAAAATCTGCAGTGGAATATTTTTGAAAATGAAAATAGCTTTAACAAGTGGTAAAATATTGGAGAAAGATAGTTTACTCCTTGCATAATACATAAATTCTTGCATTGTAGTAGAATAACAATATGGGACGAATCAGACGAATGTCTTCAAATCTTATTCGAACTGCTATTCAGTTTTTACAGTTTTAATTTTGAAATCATAAAGTTGGTGTATTTTGAAACAATAAAATGTGTTTTTGTGGCTTTTAATAACACGCTGAGAAAGCATTAATACATTTTCAAAAGTATATTACTACGGAAAATTCCATAGTATTAAGTATGAATTATAAATTAAGATCTAAATATAGAATTTTCGTAAAAGTCTACTGTTTAATTAAAAAAATATATGAGGAATAATTTATATGTAACACAGCCCAGATTTAAATTCATTCGAAGTTTACTAATTTTAGGGCATTGGAAAGAAATTTATGTATTCTACCTTCATTGCTCTTTTCTCAATTGTTCACAGCTTGTTCTTTAGGACAGTTTTATTTATTTCATTGCATAAGGAGTGCGCCACCATTAAAATGTTATTTAATAAAATCAAAAGAATTTCGAGGCTTAGTGAGCAATTTGATGGTTACTCCATTTACCCAATGATAACGGGAGACAAATATTTGTCATACTGTTTAATTTATACGTTTCGCTTAAGAAAAGTATATTAAAAACAAGTACATGCAGAAGAAGGAACACGCAGGACATTTTTATTATATTTTCTCTCTTTTTATTTTGTTTTGTTTTTTTTTTACTTTAAATTGAATTCAATTTAAAAACGGATTAATTTTATTGAATCAAAAGACGGCAAAGAGGAAAAAAGGAGGGTAAAAATAAATCAATAATTCAATGTGTGTCTATTTTTTACCAAAATATTTTTTTTTTATATTTCCTTTTAAAATAAAGAAAAAACCATACAAATCTTCATTGAAATGTCAAATAAATCTTTGAACTTATTTTGCATTAAAAAATAAAAAAATAAAATGTGGAACACGTACAAAATTTTTGAAAATTTTTTTTTGGACACGTACATAAGTGAAAAAAAAAATTGATATCTTTTTAGCTTTGATACTATTATTAATCTAGTTAAATTTTTGGAGTGAAATTTCAAGAGAAAGAATCTATTTAATTTTAAACTTTTTCTCACAGGATGGAGAGTATTTAGAGAATTGTGATATCTATGACATGAGGTCGTAACATTACAAAAAATGTTGATTAAAACCATATCACTTTGTAAGTAAACGTTTTGCGCCCCAATCTCATAAATCGATTGAGATATTTTCATTTGCTTCAAATTAATGTTGCTTTTTGACATGATTGATCCAGGCATTATAATTTTTCTTCGATTATGAGTTTTAAAATAGTTTATTCTGTTTTTTTGGCGCCTACATAATATATTCTGTATTTCGTATAATAAGTTATTCGGTTTATTTCGAAAAAGTTGTATCTTCATTACACTGTAAATATATATATAGATATTTACGGTGATTACGATTGAAATAACTAAAACAGTGATTAAGAATTTGAATATACTTGAAACTATCATTCAAATATTTTGATTTACGACTCATATTTTGGCAGAGTCTGTTGTCTTAGTTGAATCATCAAAAATAAAAACAAATTTATTTAATATTTTTATGGGTATTTATTTTCATTAAATTGATTCGATTTAATTATACGATTCTGGGCAAAATGAGCTTTGTTTTCCTTAAGTAAGCCAAAAGAAGCAATTATAATCCTTTGAAATAATTTAAAATTATATGATTATATCTAAAAACATGACTTTTACAAGACAAGTTTGGTATATCGTCGGCTTAGTGCCATTTTGATCCATACACCACTTTCACAATTTTTGAATTAAGACCACTTTCACAAATTTTCGAGGATAATCTTTCATTTTATACAATTTTTTGATCCTCGTCATACAAAATGAGCTTTTAAGTCCAAAAAGTGGATATGGATCAAAATTGCACTGGACCTTTGTTACTTAACTTGTTATAACTCCCGATCCGTTTGCGAAAATTTAATAAAACTTTATAGTCAAACCTTTAAAACTATAATAAATCCACTGACCAAAAATTTAAGGAATCCCATCACGCAGTTTTGAAATAAATTATTTCTAAACTTCAAACGTGATTTTCTCGATTCAAAAGTTGTTTCGTATGGATCGAAATAGCATTCAGCGGACGTTATGATATTGTTCTATAAATTCAATACAGTGACTGATAATGTTTTATTTAATACGATACTCAACCAGATTGAGTCAATCATATAAATATAATAATTAATTAGTGAATTTAACGTGTATTTACTGTTGTAATAAATTTATCAAACTTATTAATATTGAATTAATAAAAGATTTATAGGTTAATTTATTTAACCTATTTAATTCAATTAATTTTGAATAAATAATAATCTAATTTTCAAAAACAAAAAAAAAATATTTACAATATTAATGGTTCAATTTAATTAACATTTTCAATATTATATGTTTTCGCAAAAAATAAATTTAGATGATTAATATTTTTGGCACTATTCAAAAATAATATTGAATATGCGATAAAAAATATTGTTTGTGGTAAATAATTTTTGGATTGAGAACTAAAAAATCAAATTAATTTTCTATAATTAGTCTTTGTATTTTTAATTTTGATTCAAAATTTAATGTCAATAATGACAGAATTACTAAAAATTGAATAAAAATAATTATTAAATTGAAACTAATTAATTTATTTTATCAATGTGAAATTTGAATGAGATTTTCTTTAAAATAAAATTTCTCTGATTACAAGCTAAAAGTGCCAAAGTTGAATCCTATATTTAAATATTTAATCAAAATAGAAATATTTGCTGAATGCAGTTATGCCTATTTACATAGGTGTATGTAAATTAATTCGAAAGTACTTCTGCTGATACGTTCTTGTAAATTTACATGGTTTTGACTTAATGCTCAATGGAAAAGTTTTATGGTTTTTAATTGCAATTAATAAAGTAATCAACTTTACAACTTGTATATTAAAATTGAATTTAAGAATATAAGGAAGATATGAAAAATAATGAGAGTTTTGCAAAGTTCTTTTAATTTGGTAGGGAATTGCTTCTTGTTTTAAATAAGAATTTACGTAAAAAATTATAACTGAATTGAATATGTTGAAGTCCTGTTCATATTCATGGTTGTATAACACTTTTATTCATATTTGTATATAACACTTAGTAATGCATTCACTGTAGGTTTCTACATTTAAATCATAAAATTTCAGTATAAACAAATTTTCTAGTTTTTAATGGTGCAGGGCTTCTTCAATAATTTTCCAAGAAACATTTGAAATATAAATAAATATACAAAATAATATTATTGTAGTTATAATGTAGAATATCATGCATATTATACAAAACCTAAAGCATAAAATTTAAAAAAATAAGTAGAAAATATTTTCATCTTTTCATACATAAATGTATATTTAAATATGACGTATATTATGTAAGTATGTTAACTGTAATTATTTTTATATTATGTTGCTATTATGAATCAGAAAAACCAAAAAATAGACTTGCCAGATTTTCACCAAAATAAATTTGGATCAAAAGAACCTGAAACAAAATATATGCTGTTAATATTTCAATAAGGTCCGGTACATGAATCGGCTTGACTCACTGATCTTTTTTAAAAATCAGAAATATTAGATCAGAATTCAGATAATAATCTTGAAAACTTGGACGCCTGGCAGCCCATACAGGTACAGATTTGTATAATTATTCTCTTATATATGTATATGTACATATTTCGCACAATTATTAATCTTCATATTAATAACAAACAATATGAAAATTTTTTTGGTTTTTCCCTCATTATTTGAATGCATTTTTATATATAATTTTATGAAATTTTATAAGGATATACATTATATGTGCATTTATTTTATATCATGTATATTATATATGTATGCACGTGCAGAATTATAGGTACACTATATATGAAGTAAAATTTAATCAACTATTCTATATTTAAAAATATTTAAATATAAGCAAACGAATATACATATTTTATTAATTTACACAGTTATCTGCATAATTAATGTACGTAAATATACATATGTGTATATTATAAGTTTATTATAATATGCATGAATGAAATTAATTCCATCATTGATAATTTTATAAAATTATTCTTTATATCTACATACAAATACATACAAAATATGTTTATATGAAAATTATGAGATATATAATGTATAACTATGCAATTACTTAATATTATATATCTACATTATAAAACTCATATTATAAATTAATATTAAAAATACATATATACTTGTATACAGAGTGATTCAGCTATCAGGAATCTCTCGAATTTTTCTAAAGTCCGATTGTATTTCCAAAAACATGTAAAACCAAATAATCCGCTATTCTTTGTTTTAATGCTTGTTATAGCCTTTTCAAAAACTGTTTGTTTGAAACTTTAATCTATTTCGGAACGTAATTAGATTATGTTAAAATTTCGGCAAATTTTCGGTTCCGATTTAACACTAAAGTTGCAAACAAAAATCTTACTAATTTTCGATACTCTACTTAATGGTCTCTACTTATATTAAATGATCCTGTATATAGAAAATAAAATATATTTTGTAATATACCTTAAACGAATACAGATCTAACAATTTCAGCTAAATCATTTAAATGAGTTCGGTGACTATGACGGGACTGCTCCTAATACGCTTCGAACAGATTGTGTTTGCATACATTCATCCAAAGGAGGCACAATAATTTTGATGGGTAATTTTTTATAGCATTGCTTTGTGGTATTTTAAAATATTTTAATTAGTTGTCTCAATAAGCTAGAGATCGACATGAGAATATCGGAACTAGAATTTAACTGGGTAATAAAATACTTCTAATTTAAAAGTGCTATTCTTTATTCTATACCTTTACTTTTAATTTTAATTTAAATTTAAATTTGATTTCACAAAAAATTTTTTGGTAATCATAAGATTTTCTTTATTAAAGTGCAATAATGTTTTCAAAAATCCAACAATTCTAAAAATACTGGAAATTTAACTAAAATGACACACTCTATAAAATATTTTCGTATAAATCGAACTACGATTATATAACGTTGCAGTGAAAAATGTATCTGTTAATAAATATTTTTAAAATAATTTATATAAACTTATAGCCATGTACAACATAATAATATTTCGAGCATATTATTACCTATAAATTAATAAATTTTTAATATTATAAAAGATATATTCGGTTTTATGCTACAAGTACTTAAGCATACACACGTGTATATATATATATATTGTGAATTATTATGTACATACGAATTTATTTATGTTAATGTAGAAACCACAATTTATGAAGGAGAAAAAGATGCTTTCGTATATAGTTTTTGGAAAACTTTTTGAATATCGGGAAATTGTTTTTGAACGGAAAATATGTTTTCATTTAAAAGTTTGTTGTTGTTGTTGTTATTTTTGTTCTTGATTGTAGATAAAGTTGATAGACATTCATAAATTTTAAATGGTAATAAATTAGCGTTAATTGCAAACATATCAAGTTAACTTTAAACGAAAGTATATATCAGGCTTCTGTTCGTATTTAGGTATATAATGGTTATATTGTATTTAATATTACTTTGAACATATTGTGTGTGTATATGTTGATAAATTCGTAACTAATTGTTGTATCACTACTTGGAAACTCGTTGAAATTGTTTCGTATAAAAAAGTTATCACAAGTTAAAATTCTATAACCTTATTCTAACCACCAATATAGCATTAAAATATTGGTTTTGTTGCAGGAATAGTATGGAAAGATTTATATATTTTTGAATATAAAAGGGTATAGAATTTATACTTTAAAAGAATATACAAAATATAATAAATTTTATTCTATTTTAATTTTAATACCATAAGTTTCATGTTGCAGTTTGACGATTTTTAAATTTAATTCAGAAATTTTAATTATTTTAAAATTTTGAAACCGGGTTTTAAGATTCACAATTTGGTAGAACAAAAACTTCATTATAGATGTATAAGGGTTCTAATTTTTCTAATTAAGCAGAAAGTCATTTCCAAGATAATCTTGCATTAAATGTAAAAATAAATGAAAAAGTTCAAATTTTATTTTAAAAATTAGACGATTTCGATATTGTAGTTTTGCCCTTGAATATTAATTTTTCAAAAGCAATTTAAAAAGAAGTAATTCAGCTTTTCTTAAAAAAAATTTTTTTAATTCGGGAACACATACATAGCTATTTCTGGAAAAACACAATCTACATAAACTATAATTATTTACGAACTTTTATTATATTGTTTTTATTCAATTGCCTTGAAAACTTCCGCTTAATATTATAAATTTTCCTGATATTATGGAAGACTTAATTCTTTAAATATGTTGAAACCTTCTAGGTCATTCATTACTCAGTCAGCTTTGTTTTGTGTCTTATTTAAATTATTATAGGTAATATACTCTTGAATAATCTTGTTATTTGGTTTTTTCATTGGCCTCCATTGAGTATCAAGAGAAATAAATTGTGAAAAAGCAAAAGCAAGTGCTGAAAACCTACTGCATGAAGTTGTTAAACTTAATTTATCATTTACAAAAACTATTAAATTAAATTATTTTAATTGTTTCAGTAATAATTTTTGTTTTAAATTTTTTAAAACATTTTAAATAATTTATTATTTTTATTTAACTTTATGCGTAAAACAAATTAATGCAATAAAATATTTAAAAATTCATTTATGTGGAAAATGAAAAATTAATGTTGAAATTCACATTCTTTTTTATCATAATTTAAACATAATTTAAATAAAAACAAAATTAATAGTATTAAATGAGGGTTGAATTGGAAAGTTTAGCGCATTAATGGTAATTATAAAAATGTATTCAGAGAATAGAAAAGCCGATAATAATTATATAATTTATAAAATAAATCCTGAACTCTAATCTTTATCTATGCAAAACACCTTTTTTTTTCAATATTCATTCAAAATCCAATAACTATTTATTATTCACCCTCTTTTTTATTATAAATGAAAAAAAAAAACAAAAATTAAAAATAATATTTTTCCTAAAAAATTGAAATTTTTGATATTTTTTGAAAACATTGAAAACGTTAAATTGGCGGTACCTATACTAAACTCTTTTATTTGAATTATCAGAAACTTTACTTTTGCATAGCTTATCATAAATTACAGCTTTACTTCCAAGTTAAGTACTTCAAAACCACAGTTTTGGGTTTGACATTCAGGAGAAGAATACGATCAATGCTTAAAGGTCTTTAAACCACAGACTACTAGTCACAATCTATATAAACAAACATCAATAAACAAGTTCCATATACGTAAATTACACACCATAATTGCAGGAATAGGAAAATTTCTGGGAATTAAACATTCACGTATGTGAATAGAGACCATCAAATCTCTTAAACTCCTTTTTCACAGAATTGGTCTGAATAAGGTGCTACTAGAATATGCTTATTGCTCTCGGAGATGTGTGAAGGATGTAAATATTAAATAGATTCTTATTGTGATTTGCATTGTATTCATATTCCTGTTGCTTAATCTGTCTTGTACATACAGAAGTATGGAAATATCGAAATGAATAACAGCCTCATTTAGTCTCACCAAATTAAAGTTAAGTTCACTTATAAATCTACGTTATGCAATTTTGTTAAATTATATCGGTATTTAAAGTACATATTTGCATTGTAGTAAGAGCCAAAAATTAATTAATTTTACTATATATTTTTTAAATTTTCAAAGGTTTTGATTAGAACATGGTGGGAACTTCAAAACTTTGCCTCACTTTTTCTTACTAATGTTTGATGATTCAAAAAAAGCTTCTATGGGTGAATGAAATTTTAAAAAATATTTGTAAAACTTTGCCATTAGAAGTTTTTAACGTAGTTTAAATTCAAACAAAATGTCTACCTTTTATAAAATAATAAAAAAACAAAAAAAAATCAAAAAACAACAATTCTATTTTATAAATCTATTTTTGCATTTCATTTTTAATTGTTGCTAATGGTATTAAAAATAATTGAATAATAAGTTTTTTATAGATACAAAATATAAAATTTTTTTTTTCAGTGTACCCCATATATTTTATAAGTCTCAGATTAACATTTTTATTGGCGCTTATAAATTTAAAATGATAATAAATACTTATTATTTATTTATTATTGTAATAAACGTATTCTACATAAATATTTTTTAGAAAATAAAATTCAAATATGAAAACATTCGAATATTTTATATAACATTAAAATGTATAGAAAAGAGATTATTTAATTTGTATATGTTTTCATTTTTGTATTTAAATTTACAAAAAATAAGGAATGTACAATAATCTATTAGCAATAATTTATTAAAAAAAAATAATATCAAGCCCTTTACTAACATGGCTTTGTAAGTATGCAATGCATGACGTAATAATTTATGCATGTTGGCAACCATAGAATATTCAAGTTTTATGTACAAAGGATTTTAATCTGAGTTAAGCAAAAATTAAAGATTTTAGTATATTAATAAACTAATTATATAATTATAATGAAACTGCTATTTAATGGAACATTATTCAAAATCCGCACGAACTTCATTTTTTATGTAAAAATTTTAACACCTCTTTTACACAAAGCATAGGTAGTAGTAAAACTAGCATCAATGTAAATTCAAATCGTCCACTCATTTTCACAAAACGAGAGGTTATGTAAATCCATTTTAATTATTTTTAACCATTATGTATCGTTTTTTTGACACAAATTTAGTCCAAATATATTTTATTTTTAAAAAATAGTTTTTTGTAAAACCGTGCACGAACTTCTTTAAAACATGATCATTTTTCTTTTTAAATAATGTGAAAATCTCCATTTTCTTATTGCTAAAAAGAAATCAGTTCAAATTTCGAGTTATTTCAATTTATTATTTTCCAAAAGAAAATTTCGACCACTTGCCAAATACAGTTTAATTGCATTGCAATAACATTTTGCTGGGAAATTTCCGTAATATAGTTAAAATTAATTTCTAGATCATTTTGCAGGAAGGCAATGTTGTTTTTAAGCTAACCATAAATAATTATTAGGATTGTCAATTTTAAAATTAATTCATTTCTAAAAAAAATATTTTGATAAAAGAGTTTAATTAAGTCCTCCCAATGAAGAGTTCAAATTGTATTCTTTTATTAAAAAATTGACTTGTATTTTAATGGAATTCGAGGCATTTGAGGGCGCAAAGGAGGCGCCGGTATGAGTTTAGAAATAATTTTTAAAATAATGTTATAGGATAAATAAGGAAATTTAAATTTTTCATATTTTATAATACAGAATTGGAAAGCTCTTAAGGGTAGGCAACAGTATTTTAACATTAATTAAGAAAATATTATACGTGAAAACAAAATTTCGGAAACCTGTGTATCTACTTTTTTTTATTAAACAAAATTATACCTATTAAACAGAAATTTATCAAATGCACATAATGTGTGTGTTTCCTCTTTCAGCCAAAAGGCAAAATTTTTTTAACTCTAATGAAAGCAAGAACGAAATCTCCAGCCATTTTCGTTTTGCATATGTTTGTGTAGATTGTAAGTTAAATTAAAATTTATTGGTTAAAAATCTTTTCCGTACATTAAGTGAAAATTTTAAAATAATACTTAAATAAATTCTTTTATAAAACTATTCAAATTAATTCTATTTAAAAAAACAAAATCTAAATACAAAATTAACAAAATTAACAAATCAATTGCCAACAAATAATTTTCAATAATAAAAACAAAATACAAAAAAAGAAAACAAAAAAAAAATATCAATAACCATAATGAGCAACGAACAGAAATGAAGAAAAAAAAAAAAATCTGATGTGGTCAGCACATAACCGACCGCATTGTGTATTGTCTAGTTAAATGAAAGTGTTACAGAATATTATAAAAATGTCTGTTAAATACTTCTTTCCAATTTTTAGGACATTAGTAAGCTTATAGTTAACATACTTAGAAAAATGTAAATTTGGCTCTTAGTAGAGTTTCGCTTTGTGCTACCCGAATTCCCTGAAATGCTCGCCAGTTAGTTTCGGCAACAACCAGAACTCAAATATCAAATTTCAAGAAATTCCATCAATTTGTTCTGTGGATATGGTGAAAAATGTAAAATCGGCCCGCAAATCAGTTCTCGAGCCCTGATCCTTCCAAAAAAGTTATATATTCATTGCTTTAATATGAGGAGTTCATATATTAAATTTCAATGAAATCGGTTGATTATTTCTCTTTATATACACAAAAGTGTATGTTTGGCCCGTAGTAAACGTCCAGTTTCCGATGCCTGATCTTTCCAAAAAATTTATATGTTCATTGTTTTAATACGAGGAGTTCATATATTAAATTTCAATGAAATCGGTTGATTATTTCTCTTTATATACACAAAAATGTGTATTTGGCCCGTAGTAAACGTTTAGTTGCCGATGCCTGATTTCTTCCAAAACATACGAATTTTTGCGGATAGTCGACCTGAGCTTATATATAAAATTTCAAGTAAATCGGTTGAATACTTTCTTCAAAATGTTCCAAAATGTAAAACAGGCCCGCTAAAAAGTGCAGTTCCCGAGGCCTGATATATACCAAAAGTTGATCGATCCGTGCCATGGTGGAAACAAACTTACATATAAAATTTCATCAAAATCGGTTCAGCCGAACTTGAGATACACGCGTGCACACACAGACCGACAGACGGACAGACCGACAGACCGACAGACCGACAGACCGACAGACCGACAGACCGACAGGTTGCTAAAAATAGTTTATTTACACTTCCCTACTATGGAGAAGTACGTTCCCACCGAAAACTCGATATGCAAAATTTGTTGCCATCACATAACCTACCTATTGTTTACACAATACGGTCGGTAAAAAAAAAAAAATGGGGTTATTGATCGTGTTCATTTGTAATTTTCACTAAATTAACTGCTAATCGATGCAATTAAAAACGCTTTATTTAATGAATTATTTGTAATTCAATGATTCAAAATACGAACAACCGCAATTACATATACACATGTAATTTTTTTTTTAATAGATATATAGAAAATTAATACGAGTGCTAATGTTAATACATGTATACTTCATATTAAAGTATAAAATGAATCCACACAAGTACACCAATAATATTATTTGTAATTTTATTTTCAATAAAAATTTCAACGAGTTCACAATTAATTCATTATTTTGTATGTTGTTCTGTTGATGCGTACACTTGAAATAGTTATGCCCTTATGCCAATTACATTTATGTATAAAAATTTTATTAGTCACACATAATGTAAAAATTTTTAATTTGTTTTTTCTCTCTCTCTCTCTCTCTCTATTTTTGTTAATAATTTCCTCAATTTTGTGGATTCCATTGGCAACAATGTCGTTGACAATATCAAAAATTTTTATATGATTTTTACATCACAAAAATATAAAAAACAAAAAAACAAATTAACATTTTTTTTAAAACACTTTTCATACTATTGTGTCTCTCTAATGCATGTTAAAATCACCAAAAATTCAATAAATTAAAATATACATATACATACATACTTATACCATAGACTAGCATAAACAAATTTTAAACATAATATGCATTTAGTTACAAAATATGTTATCCTTTATTGGTAATTTTTGGTTTTTTTTTGGTTTATAGTTAACCAATTTTCGAAATTGAACAAATAATTAAAAAGTAATTGTAAAATTTTTTTTGTGTTTGTTTTTGCTTTTTCATTTTTTTTTGTTTTTTTAGCTAATTACGTCCATTAAATTTTATATAACATAAAAAGGACTAATTATGTATGTATTTTGCATAACTTTTCATTTATTTATTTTTCTATTTTTTTTTTTTGAGGTCAACAAAATTTTGTAAACAGACAATTTTTATGGGTTAAAAATATTTATAAGTCAAGCAATTTTGAATACAAAATGACGAGATTAATGTTATTAAAAATAAAACAGAAATTATTGTAATTGTTTTAAACGCAATTTTGAATTTGCGAAAATGCCAAATGGACATAATTTAATATCGAAATTAAATATATTATGTTATTCCAAGATGAGAGAGAAATTATAGTTGTTGTACTTCCTTACTAGTTTCTTCCCTCTCTTGTGTTTCTTTTTTAGAACAGATTCTTATAGTAGGTTTCTCAAAAAAGTTCTTCAATGTTAATAATTTTTTCCAAATGTAAACATTTTTTTTAGGTGTATGAAAAGAAGACTTCCTTTTATTCGGAATTAAAAATTTTGCTAATACATTTTGTGCGCTACATACGCACTTTATCAAAGCTGATTTTCTTCTCAAGTTTCTTTTTTATTGCAAAATAATAAGCAATTTTTTTTAACAGAATTAAAATCTGCAATTTTACTTTGATGATAGGAAAGTTTCACAATGTATTTTAAGAGAATTTTATTTGCTCCAATTTAATAATTGCATATATACCTACAAATAATATCTTATACTCTTTCGTATGATATGCAGAGAAATAGTATTTTTAACAGGATTTTTGCTTCTCTAAATCTGTTACTATATTAGGAGTAACATTATGAAAAATTATCGAATTTACTTCAAATACAGACGATTATTCACATTTTTGATTTAAAATTTTGTAAATTTACACTAAACATTAAATAATTATGTTACTATTGTGTTATTTTTTTGAAGACAGCCATAACAATAATGTCTAACATTTTAATTATACTTAAATGTCACTTAAATATTGTAGAAATTCATTCAACTTGTTTGAAAAGTTCTTCTATTTTATTTAAAATTCAGCGTTATTTAAACCTAAACAAATATTCAACAAAAACTAGAAAGAGTAAATTTTTCTACAATATTATTACCGAATAAAAATAAATCTGTTATAAATTATTTACTCTCATAGAAGACGTACATATAGGTATGTATTTCAGCATTTGATCGAATCTCAAATAAAATGGTTTTTATATTAATTTGAAAACCGTTTTGTTCAATCACGCAAAAATAATTTTATGAATATATTTTGTACATATTAATTTAAAATTTATTGATTAAATTCATGTTATTTATTATTTTGTTTCAAAATGTTACAAAGATTAACTATTGAATTCAACCTTTGTACATATACTGTATTTAATATTAAATTCGAATTCCATTTGATTATCCATAAATTCGATATTCACATTTTGATTATCCAAATCAATGAATTCGGTATTTTCAATTTGATTCTTTTGACTTTAATATAAAAAACATAAAATATTTTTATTATAAAATAAATATGTATTTGGAAAAAATATAAAGGTTCCCTTTATAATTCTTTCGAATTGAAGTAATAAAAGATCTTTAATAAAAAAACAAAATGTGCAATGGTATACATATATATATGTGTTTTTGTGGTGTGTCCCTTTAAATATAAAAATTAACAAATTTTTTAACAAATTTGTTAATTCTATTGAAATGTCATTTTATATCCTTGTTTTTTTGGTTATGTATATTTTCTCTCTATGTATATTTTGTGTGCCAAAAAGAAAAATTCTCAAATTATAAAGTTATATGTGAGTACTGATCGTGATATATTTAGTTACAGTAATTTCTCGGTAAATAATATTGGAAAAATTGCTTGTTGCTCAAATTCTTAGTAATGGAACCAACAATTGTGGTTATGTGTTTATTATAATGGTAAATCGAAAAATTCAAAAAAGAGAACACTTCCAACTAAATGTGGAACTTGATATTATTGAAAACTTTATCAATGCTGTCAATTTTTTGTACTGAGCTGTTTTAGTGTACTGTGTACGTCTCTTTAATTTTAATTGTCTTGGCATCACTTAACATTTTCATTAATAAAATAATTTATTTAAAGCTGTTAAATTGTTCTCACTTGAATTTTAGAAATTATTTCTAGAAATTACTGTACGTTTCTATACACATATTTTAAATTTATAAAAAATTATCATTTTATTATCCCTTATATCCCAATATTTTTAATGCATATTTTGTAATAATATTTTTAAAAAACAAAAAAAAATTTATTGTCATATCGAATATTATTTGGTTAGTTTAGTTATCCTGATAAAATATATATATATTATATATATATATATATATATATATATATATATATATATATATATATATACATATATATAGATATATATATAATGTACAATAAAAACAAAACTAAAATAAAACAAAACAAGACAATAATATTGATTATTATGCCAAAATAGACAAAATTCAAGAAAAAAAGAAACAGCACAAAACAACAAAATAAAGAAAACAAAACAGAATAAAAATAATATATCCTTGCTTATGGGCGAATAACAAGGATAAATAAAAATAAAAAAAAAAAATGAAAAAAAAAAAAATTAAAGGGGTTATTGAAATATTTTTCGCATCCATAATTTCGCATTCAACCATTTCATATTATTATTATTATTATTTTGTTCTTCTTCCTTGTATTTATGAGGGCATACACATATTTCCAGATTTACAGATAATAAAAAAAAACAAAAAGAAAAATTTATTTCATCTGAATGAGAATGAACGAATAAACACGCATGTATCTGTGTATGTTTTTTTTTTTTTTGTTTTTTATATTTTATAAAAATAATATGCAGGATACAAAAAAAAAATTTACATATGAATTGAATTAATGAGACAGAGAGAGCACAAACTAAGAGAAAGGAAAAGATAATAAAATAAAAGAGGACAAAACAGAAAAACAAAAAATTATTGTTTGTTCTAATTTTTTTTTTGCCTTTTTTTTTTTCTTTTTTGTTATTTTTGGTAACTTCTTGTTTTTTTTTTTTTTTCTTTTTTTTAAAGGAAAATAATAATAACAATATTTTGTTCAAACATAACCAGCCCTTATTACATAAAAATTTATCGCATATTTTCCTTTGATTATTTTTCTATTTTTTTTTTTAATATAAAGGATTTGTGTAATTTTTTCTTATTATGTCTTTTTCTGAAATTTTCATTTTTTTTTTCTGTCTATTGAATTTGAAAATGTCATATAAATATTAAACGTTGTATAGAGCATAAACATATATACATATGCAAAAAAAAATTGATAATGTTCTCATATTATTTTGTTCCCATAAGTCATAATAAGAATGTACAAACGAATTTGTTATTTTTAAAAATAAAATTCAATGTTACCATATTCTGATTTGAGGCAAGAGGATTGAGTTTAAGTGTTAAATGATTTACTTATAATATAATTTGTCGATTAATAATTTATTTCATAATTTTGTTGAGATTTTTTATTAGCAAAACGTAAAATACATATAACGTACTTTCCTAATTCATTTAGTCATTTAATTGAAAACCTGAAATTAATAGCAACAATTGGGTTTCATTAATTGGGTAAATAAATTTATTAACCACTTGGTATTTGAAGCCAAGAAACTTATAAATTTTCTTTCTGGAGAAAATCTGAACTGAGGCTGATTTAAGAGTATAATGCATACGTATCCCTGCCTGAAATAATATTTTACTATTAATTTTTCCGTTTCACGTTCTATTGTAAACTTACTTGTAAATAGTACCACATATGAATTAAACAAAATTGAAATTTTATCCAGAATGAATCAACATTCTGGACAAAAACAAGGATTCATTATTCATAAATAGAATTTAAAGACTCAGAACGTATGAAAAAATGTGTATCCTCCTATAAAATTTAATATTATTAATGTGCTACTGATAAATTAATATGGTCGTTAAACTCAATTAAATTGCTATTTGGCAAGCCAGATCCATTTAACTGTATATAAATAAATAATACACACATATTATAATAACAGGTATATACATACAATAAATAATCCATTATATAAATAGAAAAATAATATTAAAACAAAAAAGAAAAGAAGAAAAAAAAATTTGGGACTTAAAAAAATATAATATAATTTTTAATGTTATCCTTAAAAAAGTCCTTGTTACAAAACCGCCTAAATAAACATTTAAAAAAAAAACAGTAAAGAGATTTCCATTATAGTTTCTCATCCTTTTCCTTTGTTTATTTGTTTTAGTTGTTTTTGTTTTCTGATAAAAATTATTTCCTTTTAATGCCAAAAATTTATTTTATTGTTTTTTTTTTTTATAAATTTTTGTCTATTTCATTCAGTAATGTTAAGGATCTGTTTTGATATCCTTTTTTTTATGTGGCGTTGTGTGATTTAGCATAGATAATTTTGATTAATAATTTTTTGGAAGCATTATAAAAATATGCAATCCTACACATGAAACATAAATAAAATATAGAATTATGCCATTTTTGTTTTTTGAAAAACTTCCAGATGCAAAATAAAATTTATGATAATTTGTTGCAATAAAATTGGTAATAATTTCAAAATTTGTTCTCATAGGCAGTTGATTTTTGAAAAGTAATTTGTCAATATTATTTTTTACGAGCCCCCGAAAAAGATTTTTAATCTTATATTGTAGATTGCAGGTTTTAGAACGTATCTTGCATTAAATATGAAACGTGAGCCACATAGATTTATTGTGCCCGTTACTGTGCGCTGGTTACTTCTGTAATAGTAATTAATGGGGTAATAACAAAGTAGCAATTCTTAAAGGAAAATCTCTATCACCTTTTAAAGTATTATTCTATGACCCCTTACTCATAATGTACATAAATGTAGATAAATTACGAATTTGCATTCTCGAATGCTTTCCTATGGGTGAAACTGTTTTTTCTTTGTCTAATAATTATTTAAAATTAATTTTTTCGGAATGTAAAATAGATTTTCATTAAATTTAAATTTACAGAATAGCAAAAGCAGGTAGGGTGTAGGGTGTTTTCGAATTTTATGTTCTATGGCAGGTCTAGGCTGTAAAACATTTCAACATTATACTCTAAACTACCTATAATTATAGCGCATACGAAACATCCCAATAAGTTTAAAATTAAATTTTCATTTTTTAAAGTGAGCAAAATTCAATCTAGTGCTAAAATGTCAGTTTTGCGAATGGAATTTGTCTAAAATTACAAAATATGTTATACACAACAACATTTGCTTTACTGACTGAACAATATACCAGACCCATAGCGTACAAATCGAGGCACAAGCTGTATAGTATATTACTATAGTCTATGATTGATCTCATTGTTTTCAAATCAGATCCTAATTTATTACAGTTTCGTATGTCTTTTTTTGGATTTCGTTAAATTTCGTATTTTATCTTGTAAAAACCAGTTTTTATGTGCATCTAAAAAGTTTCATCAACCATAATTGTGTAAATTCTTGTGAGAACAATATTTAGGTTTATGAAACAAAGACGTTCTTAAAAATGAATCACTTCATTCCCCAGCTATTGTTAATGTGTTACTATGTATTTAACATGTTTCAGAATTTTTACTTTACGAGCGTGCAACATATGCGGTTTAGAATACAATTTCAATCTATACAAAATAAAATACAAGAAGAAAACGTAAATGCAAGATAATAATCAAAAATCTAAAAATTATATAAGAAATAAAGGTGCAGCACCATCTATAACCTATTATTAAAAATTAAAAATACAAAAGAAATCTGAAAAGGATATAATACAAAAGAATTACCTTAATAATAATATTCCAGGTATACACTAAAGATTTTAAAGAATAACAAAAAAAAATATTTTTTGTTACATACTCGTAAAAAATAAGGATGAAAACAAATTCACGTAAAAGATAAGATTTTAAAAAAAGAATGTCTGTTAAAACATCTGATTGTCTGTTCATTAATTCTTCGCAAGATGCTGTAAATTCGAAGATTATGACGTAAAAATATCAGTTCTTAAATTAAATGAGTTAAAAATTTTTTAAATTACTGAGAGTGTACTTGGATATTACAACTAGTTATTCAATATTTAGCGAGATTCATTTGTTAATAGTAGATTTATTGAGCAGCATCCATCTCAGAAGAAAACGATTTTGCAAATGTGGTATTGGTTTCTAACTCTTATAATACTCATACATAAATTATTATAATTTTTTTCAAAGAAAATGAAATTGATTACCAAGTGCAAAGTCGAAATTAACCGTAGAATCTATAACTTATTTGGGGAGTTCGTAATATGTAAACAAAATATGAGTGATTTGAAGAGTGAAATTTAACTAAAATTCACACGAAATAGTGCATAGTTAATGCATTTATTCAAAAAAATTATGACGGGGAAATATGCAAGCTTGTCAATTATTGTAGCTGCAAACTTTTTAGAGAAATATTTCTATTTATTCAAATAACTTATCTATTGTCAGGTTTATTGCGGAATAAAAAAAAAGTGAGTTAAAAAAATTTGCTCCTCCTTTCGAAATCTATAAATCTCGTGCTTATTTAATACTCCGCTGAAGTGCATTTGAGTGAAAACTTTATAGTGTTAACAAAATTTCCAGAAATGAGGGATATAAGTTTCTAGGACGCACTTCAAAAATTTATATCACTCATTTGCTGCAACCGTGACATAACTCAAAAAATACAATTTCTGAGTTATTTGCACAGAAATAAGACCTTTATTTTTTTTTGTGTAAAACCGCCATTTCTCCAGTAAATAGTGCTATAAGCAAAATATTAACTCGAAAACTTTAAAGTACGTTTTTCTCAAATGTGCAAAATTTGAGTTATGCCAGTCTGGCGGAAAACATATTACTATGGTGATCAAAAATTTTAAATTTACGAACGTTTTATAAATATTGACAATTTTGTGTCTCTAATCTTTTTTAAACATTCTCTTCAGTCTCCCTGATCTTTTAATATCATATAGACATTATATTGTATACCTATATCTACATTACATACATAGTCAAATAATTATTTTGAATAATGTCTATATCGGGAACAATAGACTATTTTTTTCACAAATAGACTATCAAAAGCAATATTATATTTAATGATAGTTTTAGAAAATTCAATAGATCTCAATGTTAACATACGTAGAATTATGTACATATTGTAGTCGTTCATGGATATTTTACAAAAACAATGCATAAAAATACATATATATTTGCTTCAGAACTACATGGAATATGGAATTTTTACTTCCAATTGGATATTTTTTAGATATTCTAAATATTATAAACATCTGTTTCGAAAATCTTATTTACAGATAACGTCAAATTTTAAAATATATGGGAAACTTTAAAAGATATTTAATTTCAAGGGAGGTATAAGGACACGATTAAAACTCAACTATTTTTTAAATTTTTGTAGTTTAGAATTAATTTTTAAAGATTTCTAGCTTCTCGTAAAACTGCTAAAAATTATGTAATTCAACGTAATTTTAATTTTATTAATACAGTTTTGAAGCAAGCTTAGTGACATTAGATTTTGTCCATAATACAACAATTTGATCATGCTGCTTGAAAATATATATAAGTATGAATCTTTACAATTTATGAATTTATCTGTACAAAAATTGTTTTAGGTAATTATGATCAGGTAACTAAATTTCTTTAACTGAACGCTTTGAAACGTACAGGATATAATATGGAAATTTTAAAGGAATCTGCTTTCATCTAATCATAATGAAGCTAATCCATATTGTAATTAGAAATTTATACTAAACTGTGTACTGTTCAATATTATCTTACACCACTTTTGTATTTGGACTATCTTAGACAAAAATCTATCTTCACCGTTGTAAATAATTGAGGCAGACTATATCTATCTTCACCGGTATCATTGACGCAGACTATATTTTAAATGAATAATGAATTTTGGGGCAATGATTGAGAATATAAAGCTTTGAATATGATTAAATAAAAATATTTGAAAACAAATGACGTATATTAGAATTCAGCTTCATATTATAACTACAGCATACCATAACATTTTTAAAATTTTCACATTTTCCGTCATAACTCTGAACGTAATTAATTTACAGAACACCCTGATATTCTCATAAATTTTTTGAAAAATTTCTTAAAAATTTAAACAAAGAGCTTCAAAATTTTAAAATGTTTTGAATAAAAAAACTGAACATAAATGAATTCGTTATGGACTTTGAAATTCTTTTATCTCTCTATTTGGTTCCACTCTAAACAGAAATTATACCATAACCAAAAAAATGCATCGATTTTTTACGCAACATTCACAAACAACGAAATCATATTTAGTAAAAAACGAGAACTTCGTATTCAACACAAAAAAAGAACTTCGTAAGACCTGTTTTTGTTTGGAAAAAAAAAAATGGTCCTTATACAAAAATTCAATGATCCTTATTAACGCAATATTTATTATGACTTTTTTATAAAATGCTCAAATAAGATTCAAAACCGTAATTCTTTTCAGTTCTGTCTGTCAATGATTGCTATTCAACAGATTTAAACTTTTATAAAATTGTATGTATGTATATTTAAACAAACTATACCTTTATATAATGTTCGTCATCAGGTCCTTTATTAAAATTTGAACCCAAAATGATAGAAAGAAACTAAGAGGAACGGGCTGAAGGAAACCCAAAGAAAAAAAAAAAAGAACAAAAAATTCTTTACCTAGTTCTTTCTTTTTTAATGCCAGAATGAATGATAATGAAAGGATTAAATTACCCTTTTTTATAACATTTTATATTTTTTCATATATGTGAGTAATATTACACACATGTCTGTCTGTTATTCATTGGCACATAAAAGAAAAAAAAAACAAAAAATTGACAACAATAAGGTTGTTATTAAAATGATCAACGCTCATTCCATGCATTTTGAGATTTTTTCCCATTGTAAATGAGGCGTCGAACGGATTGAACTGTCTGCTGGTGCGATTATATATGATATTATTTGATAATGATATATAAGGTATCATCATCATAAATTGTGTTGTTTTTTTTTAAGGAAATTTAGTTTTTTTTGAAATGGGAGTTGTTTCTATATAGTGTGTATAAGATTTGTGCTTTAAAATTGTATGACTTAGTTTCAAGGTTCATCAGTACAGATCTTAGAATTAGAAAATTTAATATTTATGAAAACCTTTCACATTCCACATAATTCTTTATTATTTGTTTAATGGAATTTGCTTTATAACGAAAATTCATTTAAAATGGAAGCTTTACAGAGAATGTAAGGCTAAGAATGTTTTGGAGTTTAAAGGAAGCGTGGAATAAAAAATTTTGCATACCATTTTCTGTGTAATTCTCAAAATTTGTGGAATGGAAAACCACAGATCTCCCGCTTTTGCGGATCCAAAGTTGATGTATTCAGAGCTAACACTCAGTTAACACTCATTTAATTAGGACACTCAGTGTACACGTATTCAGTTCAAACAGAAATGAAACTTTACTTACTTTAAGTTCAACATTAGAAACACTTTCATTAAAAGAAGTCGACAGTGTGGAAGTCCAAAAGTGAAGAATTTGATTTATTAATTTAAAATGCTTAGCATATATACAGAAAACTGTACGAATTTTTATTCCACTTGTAAAGACGTCAGGTGGGTATTTTACCTGTTCGTTTTCTTCCTTTACTTCTTATAAATTTTACAAATTTTAATGGAACGTCGCGTATATTTTTAACGTTAATTTATATGAGAGCGAAGGATCTATTTTGCACATCAAAGGCAACCAATTTTTTTTCATTTTATTTCCCTGTATTTCATTTCCATGAAGGCATTTTTGGATTAAAAAAAATATTCCCAAAAAGAGAAGCAAAAACTTTGAGTAACATTATGAAAAAATCATTGAGGAACAGTTTTAATGAAATAAACAAAAAAAAAACATCAAAAGAATTTTTTCGTATACCTAGGCTAAGTTTAATTTTTAAAGATGAAAAAAAAATAGCAATATTGGGAGGAGGGCTCTACATGTTATAAAATAGGGTAATTTTTAAAATTCTAATAAGATTCCATTGCATATATATATATGGAAAAATAATTTTCAACTTTAAAATTTAATTGCAGAAGGCGGGGTTGCCTTTTCCACAAAAATTTAAGAATTCGCATGTCCCAATGTTTTCAATTCATAGTCAATCATCGTCATACATATTTAGATTTGGTAAAAATTCTTTCATAGATTAGTAATATTTTTACCAATAAAAATTCTTACTAATTTGTTGTAACTCACAAGATTTATGATAATTGGCATGATACCTACAAATTTAAGTGCTCTTTTAGAAGATTTATTATTTAAATATTTCGCGAACCCAAGATGATATTTTAAATGTTGATGAACATACCTGAAAGTGGAAAAAAAAATGAATTTCATTAGTATTTTCTTAAAGTTGTTAATTAATCTATATATAATAATATTGTTTAAAGACGGCAATACTTTTCAAGTACAATTGGCGTAAATTTATTTTATTATTTTAGAAAAATTGTGCTGAAATTTAAAAAAAAATTAGAGAAAACTATGATGATAAGCTACTTGAAAAGCAAACGTTTCTTAATAATAAAAATTAAGAAACTAGGGCTTAAAGTATAACAATGTTTAAATCAATCGCTAAAAAACGATAATATTACAATTTGGTAGAAATTTAAAAATTTTCATTCAAATTTCCTTACAGAACTGATATAAATATGAGAATATGAGGACATTTGCATGAGAATATGCGGACAGCCTTATATGAATAATTGTTGTATAAGTTTTAAAATCTTATAATAGACTCATAGAATAATGATACACACCTCCTTTATATTATTCTAAGAAATCTTTGTTTTAAATTTCATAATACTGAGAATATTGTGCTGTTAACACTTAGCTTAAATTCCATGCTCATATAATACTCAGCTGAAAATTCTTCTACATAATATATTAAAAATTCCCGCATAAAGGATATTATTTGTATTACGTCACCCGTTTGAATTATTCTATACTCATATAACCTCAACACTCTTATGCAACAGCCTTATATATATTCATTTTTATAAATACCAAAAGTATTGAAGGTATATGTTAGGAAAATAACATTTTATTATGTTCTTACCATGTTATCTACAACCTGTTATACATTCATATAGGTACATAAAATGTTATATGGCTCATTTTTCATATACGAGTAATACGATTCCATAATACTAATACATTCAGTTTACTCTGTGCAAAATTCGAGTATATATATTTTTTTTATAACCATCCCTTAGACCTCAGACTTCATTTTAATATAGTATATTATATTCGAATTGATGTATACTTTGTTATGATCTTAAGTTCAAACTTAAACATTTTTTTTTAGTCGATATCAAAATTCACCGGTTGTCTTAAACGATTTAATAATCACTTGTGGTAGAGTTTTTTGAAGCAAAATAAAAGGGCACCCGTATAATATGCAAAGCAAGTACATAATATACAAAAAAACATAATATCCCTGTATATTGCAAATAAGGATTATTCGTAGAATGCAAAAAAAAAAGAAAGATAAAACATAAAAGGGAAAAACTTCGAGTAAAGAGATTTAAAATTTTTTTTTGTTTTGCTTGTACTTTAATGCTCATGTAAAGACACACACGCATACAGGTTTATATATACCTAAGTGCATTTACAAGTATTACATAAGTACATATTCATTTAAAAATCCTTTTTTTTTTGTTTTGAATAATGAATAAGGTTCATTATCGCTAAATGTTGAGAATAAGAACAACACAAAAAATATAAAAAAAATTAATTGAGAATTAAAATTAGTGTTGACATTGCAAATATTAAAATTCATATATCTTCCTTATGAGTTTGACTTCATTTTATATGGATTGTAATTTAGAAAAATGATGGTCTGCTGCTGTATTAAAGGGTTGAAGGAAAATGTTAGGAACAAATTATTTTTATCATTACTAATATGCTTGAATATCGTTCAATTTTTTTTAAATTATTTAACATTTACATTTAACACACTATAGAAAGGGGCTCTTCTAAAATAGCTTCCATTTTATATAATCGTACATTTCAATTTATAGTTCATTTTGTAGTATCCAAAAATTGATACATTATATGTTGTCTATGTTTGATTATGAAAACATAAATAATTTTTACAATGAGAATATTGTACCTTGAGCAGTTCGTAAAAGTTTTACACCATGTTCTCAGTTCTACTATAAATTATGAATGAATAATAAGAAAGTATTTTAATTGAATGAAAACGTTTCAATCGTCCTTAACTGATTATATTGCACCTTACACCTACACCTTAAATTAGCTTTTGCTTTTGTATGGCAGCTCCCCACACAAGCTCACGAAATTTCATATTTATACCTTTATTAGTTTAATTTTTTAATTTTTAAAATATTAAATGTAATATCTAAAATAATCTCTTTGAGTTGTATGTCAGCTATCCGAACCTGTTGTCTGAATTCGCACCAATAAAATAGCCGTCGTCGTTGGAAAAAAGGAAACAATTTGTGAGAGATTGATGATAATATTTCATTTATTCGTTTATCGTGCTATCGGACGGATTGATGTCAACGCCGAAATTTGCGCTTCACTACGCTATTGGGCATAATAATGAATGAACCAAAACTTTTTGATTTTGTTGCTTTTGAACCCTTAAATAACAATACAGAGCAGAAATTTTAGGAGTTGAATTTTTGCAGAAAATTTTCTAATAGAAACTCAAATGACTCGTAGTGAATTAGTTGAATGACTAGCTTTTTCGGATCAAAATATTGAAGAAATTTTATTATAATTTATGCATGCAAGAATTCCGTCTATAGAAATTGCATTTAATCCTTTATTGACTAGAGAAATTTCTCTATAACTAAAACTTGCGAATAAATTAAAAATTGTAATCATAAAAATATTTTGAAATTAATTATGCTATATTTTGATTATTTTAATTTAAGAATCTATATAATTTCTCTCCTCTTTTAAAATCATTTTCAACTTAACCGGGTGGTCTGTGTAATGAAATCTTTAACCTTCTTGAATCATCGAAAAATCTCATTAAATCTTTTAAGAACCTTATATCCACAAATTTTTAATTTCAATGTAATTTTAGATTTTCTATTATCGCATGGTTAAAATAATTTGTGTATTAAAAATTCTTTGCACGAGCCAATATTTTCTTAAACAAAAGAAATAGAGAAAAAAAAAGCAGAATAATTCATTTTGTTCTCCACCGCCGCGTATACAATACTATTCCCCCCATTTAATTTATTTTTTATGTTACAATAAACATAACCGCGAGATCCCACTCATTTAAAAAAAAAAATATTTTTCGTTCGATTCTAATTATAAATGCAAAAAAAAACATTAATGTATACGAGTATTTACCAATTCACGAGATATTTCCTTTTCCTAGAAAACATAACACTTCAAAAAGAAGGGAATTAAGAACAATACCCACATTCATATACATATATATATAAAGCATCTAGAAATATACTATGTATATGCACTACATTCAGCGTTCAAGATGGAATCAAATTGCTCATACCTATATACGTAAATATTTTTGTATACGTAGGATTTGCGCTCTACATCATCATCGTACTCTATTCCACATTATACAGAAATTGTGAATATGCATATTTAATGATGACCAGTAGCTTTGCTAATTGAAAATTTTTCAACAATATTCCAATATGGAATTGAAATAGATTTTTAAAAGAATTGAAAAGAATTAAACGCGTTGTTTTTTTTTTTAGAAGTGAATTTTGATTTTCTTTAATCCCACTTTTTTAGCTGTTATTCTTTTCATCGAAAGCATATTTAAAGTGATGTGTTTATATTTGGGTATTTTGCATTTTTTCTGACTGAAATATGTGCGGATTTCTTAGGAATAATTGTTTATTGAAAATGCACTTAAATAAAAGTTTAATGTACTTAAATAAAAAATAAGTCAGCTGTTCATTTATAAGAAAATAGAATACGTAATACTGAAACCAATAAGTTATGGAAAAATCTGTGTAAATTCCCATATTAGTGGTAAGGGTAATTCAGTTAAAAAACAATCATTTTAATAGCTCCTACTGTTTTTAGTTATTACGTAATTTGGCAAATTCAGGGGCCTGATTTTCGTATTCGGAAAAATGGTAATGTAGTATCAATCAATTTGTAATTACATAGCGAATCGAATTACATAGTAAAACTCCAGTTTTTTTAAAATGTTGATGCAATAATATTTCACAAGATCTTGAAAACTTCAGAGGTCTTGCTATGTAATTCGATTCTCGATTGGCACCACCTTACAATTTTTTTCGGATACGGACAACATAGTAAAACTGCTGGTTTGGAACTTAACAATTTTATATTATGTATATAAAGATGTAAAAATTATAGAATTATAGGTTCTACAATTTCTGAAGCTATATTATAGTTTCTCTTGCGTTATGAATCTAATTAAAGTTTGAAACTAGCACTTTAGGAAGAATTTTGTTAATATATAACACATAATTTTCTTATACAAATTAATTAAACAAACAATAAAATAAACCAGAGAGAATAAAATTTTGAAAGGAAGAATTCTGGGGCCATACTATGTTATTCGATTTTCGTGAAACGATTTTCGTATTTGCAGAAATGGAAATTCAAATAGAACTATACAAATTGAATGGTACTACATTACCATTTTTCCGAATACAAAAGTCGTTTGGTGAAAATCGAATAACATAGTAGGACCCCTGAGGTATTTAATGAGAAAATTCTCTGAAATTATTGCTGTAATATAACAACTCTGTAATAATATTATAGCTTTTTCAATTTGGTATTAAATTCTTAAAATTTAAGCGTACTTTTAAATTCTCAAAATTTCAACTTAATTATATTAAAATTCAATAATAGAAACAATATAGTAGAAGACAATTAATTTTCAAAGCAAATTTTAGGCAATCCGTATAACGATTATTAATTTTATATAAATTCTAATGTAGCTATACAATGTATGTAATTCATGTACATTTAAAATATAAAAATAATAAATTTCTTCCACCTGGGCGAGGCGAATTTTCAACTTGAAATATGTTGTTATTCTTATGTCTTAAATAATACAATTTTTTTTTGTATCACATTTTTCAAATACAATATTTCTCAATTGCGCTCTAATAACAATAAAAATTTCAAAAACTAATCGAAACTAAAGAAAAACAAGTAAAAACGTTTCAGTCGGTATGAACCGATTGAATTATACCCTGCACCTTTCATTGTTGTATAGCAATTACTCAAACCTGTGAAACCATTCTATAGAAACTTCATGGATATGTCTGACCTATAATTGGACACACAACTGCCAAGTTTCATGAATCTAATTTTATTACTTTTCCAAATATTTAAAATAAGCTTTTGGACTTATATGGGAGCCACTCGAACCTGTCAAGCAATTCCACCAAAACTTCAGAAATATCTTTGACCTATAATTGGACACACAACTGCCAAGTTTTATGAATCTGTCTTTATTATTTTTCCAAATATCTAAAATTAGCTTTTGGAGTTGTATGGCAGGTACCCGAACCTGTCAAGCAATTCCACTAAAACTTCGCAGGTATATCTGACCTATAATTGGACACACAACTGCCAAGTTTCATGAATCTAACTTCTTTATTTTTTTAAATATTTAAAGTAAGCTTTTGGACTTGTATGGGAGCTACTCGAACCTGTCATGCAATTCTACCAAAACTTCAGAAATATCTTTGACCTATAATTGGACACACAACTGCCAAGTTTCATGAATCTGACTTTATTATTTTTCCAAATATTTAAATTAAGCTTTTGGACTTGTATGGGAGCCACTCGAACCTGCCAAGCAATTCCACTAAAACTTCAGAAATATATTTGACCTATAATTGGACACATGACTGCCAAGTTTCATGAGTCTGACTTTATTTTTTTTCCGAATATAAAAAATTTGCTGTTGGGGTTGTATGGCAGCCACCCGAACCGGTGCAGCTATCCCATTATAATTTTTAGAGCATGTGTAGAATATAATTGGACACATGTATACAAAATTTTAAATTTATAGTTTTATTAGTTTTTGAAATATTTAAAATAAACTCTTTGAGTTGTATGGCAGCTACCCGAACCCGTTGTCCGAATTAGTCCAATAACAATAGGGTTCGTCCTTGGCACAAAAGAAACAACTTGTGAAAGTTTGGTGTCGATTGCATTATTCGTTTTTGAGTTATCGTGCGATCGGACGGACGGACGGACGGACGGACGGACGGACGGACGGACGGACGGACGGACGGACGGACATGTCTAAATCAACGCAGAATTTTACGCTGAGCAAGAATATATATATATGTCCATACCGCAGGTGACTCCTTCAAGTAGTTACAAACTCCATACCAAAGTTAATATACCCTTCACGAAGTGCAGGGTATAAAAAAATTGAATAGAAATTCAATTTTTTATTTTCTTCAATAATATTTTTATTGCATTTTCAGTAATTTTAAAAGAAATATTTCATTTAAAGTAGATTTCTCTCTCATTCAAACGAGAACGTATATATGACAAACAATAGATTGATAACTGCAGTATTAAACATATAAGTGCATAATGTTCATATGTATGTGCATATACATATGTATCTATTTGCATATTATAAAGATTTCTTGTATCGTACTCGTTTTATGACTTGTTTCATGTTAAAATTCGTGAATTTCTTTTGTACTTACAAAATTCATTGGAAAAATACAAACAAATTAAGTACCTATTTTAAAGGAAAATTGCATTATTTTCATTTTTTTTTGTATTGCTCAAAATCATATAATAGAAAAATGGTGTAATCGTAAATTAAAACACACAATTTAGTTGAAAATTATTTAATGCTAAATTTACATAAAAACTGCATATTGTTTTTATAAAAAAAATTGTTATATAGAAATCATGCAAGTTATACGTACGCAACACAGTAATTTTTCATAAAATATTAATTAAGGAATTTCAAAAATAGGTGTAAAATATTACATCATATATTCACACCATCTTGTAGGCTACCTTTACAACTTGTGGTATGGTATATGCCTACATGATGTTATTAAAGTGTAAATTGAAAAACACAAAGTAAAATATGACACTTACATAATGAATTGCATAATCTCTAAATCCTAAAATATTTGCTATCTTTGGCAAAAAAAAATGTGCTTTTTTTTTTCTTAGAAAATACGAGTTATTTGTAAAGTATGTAAGTATGTGCGATCTGATAAATGGTATGAAGTAGGTTTTTGTTGCTTATAATATGAAATTTTCTAAAATCGCGTGCTTACTGCCTTATGATCAAAAATGCCTTAAATGGATTGAAAACTCAAATAAAAAAGGTTAATTAAATAAAAACATTAATTTGGAAAGCGTTGGGTGTGACAACATCAAATTAATAATAGTTATAAGTACATAAAAAATGATTATAAAATACCAAAATGTACTTTACAGGATTTAGATACTGAAATTGCCTATTTTAAAATCTTTAGGTATTTCGTATAATAGTTACAAAAATAAAATTAATCATAGTTAATTTACATACTAAATTAATATTCTTAATAACCTCTTCTTAATAATGTTCGATTTCAACTCCTAGAACGATTTTGAAAGTTGTTATAACTCTTCCCTAGGAACAATTTTTGATTGTGCTTTAAAAAATATCAAAAACATATCGAAGCTTGGAAATGAAGTGGATCGCATAAAAAGGATTTTGAAGCTTGAAAAAAGTTTGTGTCCGTAATGTCATTTGGTGAAAAAGTTCCGATAAAATTTTTTTAAAAAATCTTTGGAAGCAATTATGATTATTAATGACCGCTTAGTTGGCAATACAAGACTTCCTTTAGTGGAGAAAATTTCGCAAATATTTAAAAAAATTGGATAATATTTGGATAATAAGCGAATAAAGAACGAATATCTTATTAAAGAAATAATTTTTGGCAATCTCCTTAATTTAAAATCAGAATTGTAAAAGACAATTTAATTATTGAAGTGTGTTACTGTATCACTATAGACCAAATAAATTTTGAACGGTAGAATTTGCAAGCAATGGGTTAGCCAACTGCCAAGTAGCTTCGAAAGTCTTCAACAATCTAACTTCTTCATAAAAGGTGTGGAATGCAAAAAAAATGTTTTAATAATGCCATTTAGAACGTCAAATGACTCATTTTAATTGGTAAACACATATTAATTTTTCGGATCTTTCCAGAACCGATAAGGTTTACTTTAAAATTTTAATAAAAGCTATCAATATAACAATAAATTTTTTTGGGGACATTTTATGAAATTTTTCTATCTAATTGATTTATTTGATAATCATAATAATAATAGTAACTGGGATCTATAAGATAATATTTTTTCATTATTTTCACTATAAAATATGATATTATATAAGTTATTAAGTATTAATACTAAATTATAATTTTAACAAGATCTATAATTTGATTTATTAGATCTTTTAAGAAAGACAAAAATTTTTTTTTCAAAAGAAAATTGTAAATGGTTCGTTTTATAACATAATATTTTTCGTAATTTACAGTAAAACCTAGATATATTTTCACATCCAGGGAAGATTCCAAAAAAATTTTAGCCGCCCTCACATTTTCATGCTTTTTCATTGAAAAATTCATTTCTAATAAAACTATTTTCGTATTCCGTATGTTGATTATAGTTTTCTGTCATATTAACACTGAAATGTATACATATTAAAATAAAATCTTTAAGTATGAACTCTTAAAAAAGAGTAAAAAACACGTAATTACAAAAAATCAAACTTTCAGGACATACGAAAATAAATTTTTTTTAATGATATTTTAGACAAACTTTGAATTTTTCTCCCACACTTGAGTGGTCACATTTCAGAAGTTCTACCGTATTTTGTATTAAATCTACTCCATATCTAGTTCACATCTAGTTTCATATATTTTTAGATGTACTCATCATAATTTTTTTCGGATATTCAATATTTTTTAAGCTTTGAAAAATAAAACAAAAATTTATAAATCAAAATTATATAAAAAAATATGAAATTTTTTAAATGAAAATAAATCGATTTTTTTTTCTGTAATATATTTCTAGTGTTATACTTTTCTCCTTCCTTATATCTATAAAAAACAAAACACAACAAAAAATATTCAATCAATCTACTCTTTCTTATAAACTTTCACACAATTTATTACTTAAATCTCTTGTATATACTTAAGGAAACCAATAGACAAAATAATCTTTTTGCAATAACATCAAATTTATATCATATAGCATGTATGTTAGTACGTATATAGTTTATAATATTGTGTTATATACATTTAAATGTACAAGTTATTTAAGAGGAAGGTCTTATTAAAAATTAAAATTTATTCCTTCAAATATATTATAATCCTTGAAAATCTTAATAACAAAGAATGTGTGTACGTATATAAGTAGAGTAAAATAACTAAAATGGTAATATATCACAATAAAATAATATCAAATTCTATATATACACATACCCTTATATATTATAGAATATTTGTATGATCTAGGATATTAATAATAAGAAAAAAAAAATAAAATTATACTTACACATCAAAATTTTATTGAATATTACCTAAAAATAGAGTAGAGAGCCACCTCATTCCATAAATACATGGTGCGTATATGTACGAGTAGTATGACATATAAACGGCATACGTATACATATGAATGTAGGTAATATTTTCCTACCTATGTATATGGCAACTATATATGTAAGTAGAAAGTAAGAAAAAGAACAAAACCCTTTTATTCGAAAATTCATCAATTTACATCAGAAAAAACATTCCTTATAATATTATAATAATAAAATGTTTTTTTTTTTTTGACGCGGCGCAACTCAAATTTTTCTTACATATAATATACATATAACTTTATTACAAAATAATATAGAAAATTTTCTACTAAATAAATTAAAATAATTCCTTGTAACTAAAGGATAAAGCTAAAATTGAAATTATAAAGCTTATAGCATTATAATGTGACAATAGAGAACATAAGATATAAAATTGAATTTCAAATATTTTTTTGATGGAAAATAGAAAACCATATAGTTTTCAAACGCAAATTAATAATAATTTTAAATTGCTTTTAATATGGTAAGCAAAATCATTACTGGCTTCATTATAATTCATTGATTTGCATATAAAGCAAGTCATTGTAAGCAAAAAACACAACTGGGTATTGGACAAATTAAAAACTATCTAGAAATGATTAAAATTAAGCTGATTTTGTTCAATTAACTTTAGGAGAATAGTTGAATCTACTATGTGCTACATAGTATATCCTTCATACTAACTAATGGAACAAGTCATTTAATAGTCATTTAATAAGTCTGACTCAAAGGAATCTCATTTTGACATTAATTGTACAGCTCGAAGTTTAAAAAAAATTTCAATTTATACCAATTTTAAGGAAAAATTGAATTGAAAAAATATTAGCAAAATTATAGAGTCATTTTGTCTTGTTACAATAAAAGATGACTCATTTGAAGCTAAAAACACATACATTATTATCTTAAGGTATAATTTATTCATAGCGTTCCTATAAAAGATCAAATCATTCTGTGGATTTTATGGAAATGGAGTTTTTATTTTATGTATACAACCAAAAATGCACCTGCTTACTTAACTAAACTTACTAAACAAAAGTAAAATTACATAATTTATTACTATAGATCCACAACTACAACCATTACATTAAGTGCCATAGCATTATACTCAGTTCTCCTTAATTGTAACTTCAATGTAAAATACCATATTATTCCTTATCTTGTAAAATGAGTTTGTTTCGCAATTATTTTAAGTTGAATTAATTGTCTAATGCAATATCCCCTGGTGTCTTCCTAACAAAATCATTTTAATTCTTAACTTAATTTCCAAAATATCAAAAAACAAAAACAGGAAATCTGTTACGCGAAATCCGTGAAATTCAAAGGTGAAATGAGTTTTAACTACAACTGTATGATCTATTTTATACACAATAATCAACCATTTAACACCGAATAGACGTCAAAAATGTTATACTTTATTGATGTCCTCTTGGATTTTCAAATTCACTACAAATCATTTTACAATATACGAGTATTCTAAAAATCGCTTGGATAGTAAGTGACTTAGATTATTTAACTATTGGGAATTTGCATATCAATTTAAAATTTTGTTCTGATTAAAATTTGTTTTTGTTTTTTCTTTTGGAGTAAAACTTGATAGTTAGGTGAGTACCTACCGCCGCGTGTATTTTACCTACATACATATATATGCAAAATTTATGCATATTATGAATTGAAATTGTTGTTCATCATTTTTATATATAAAATATCAGAGAGTATTTTTTATAATATAAACTTTCATTTCAATAAAAATAACACGCAATCATACAGTATATTGAAAAAAAAAGAAACAAGAAAAAAAAAACCAAGTAAAATAATATCAATCAGGAATGAGAAAACATAAAAGGGATAAAGGAATAGCAACTATAACAAAAAAAAAATATTATATTGAACAAAAAAGAAGGAAAACTTGAATCCTGCAAACATTTTTACGTTTTTATTATTGTTATTGTTGTTGCTTTTTTTTCCCAATGTAATAACGCAATGATAAAGTAATGTATCAATTTTTTGACAAGATTGATTGACGTTAAAATTTATTAGCAAATTTTGTTTTGGATGATTGGTGGGTATTTTCTCTTTCCTTTTCTATATTCTCAGTCTCACACTGTTGTAATTGCTCTTGTTCTCTTAAAATTTTCTTTTTTTTTATATTTTTGTTTTTTGTAGTTTAGTAATGTTGTGCTTGTGTTGTGTGTTTTGTTATTATTATTGTGGTGTTGTCGTTTATGTTAAATTTTCGTTATATTAAAAGAATTTTTTTTTCTATTTTCTTTGATATCAAAAAAGAATTTTTCTTTTTTTGGTTTTTTTCTCATTTTGATTTTTTATTTAGCTGGAGTGCTTCTATGCTGTTTTTGCTGCCATAAATTCCCTATTTGCCTGCAAGTTGTGGTTATGTAAGTATTTAAAAATTACAAAAAAAAAAAATAAAAAATTTTTTACACGATTTCTTTTTTTTTTTTGGGGACCAAATTTTTAATATAAAATGTAGTATGATAAAAGTATACTAAACTGTGAGACAGGCGTGGTTACTGCCATATAATTTTCGTAATATAGCAAGTAAAAGAATAATAATAACAAGTGAACAAATACCAGAGGAAAAAAAAAAATAATAAAATCATATTGTAATTGGATTACTTACAATATAAACTTCATATTAAAGATATAAAGTAAAGTGTTTACCATATATGTAGTAAATTTAAAAAGATTACATAAAAATTTTGTAAAATTTAAGGTTTTACACATATTATTTTATATCGGGTATTATTACAATATTCTATATAACATATGCAACTGTTCCACCATCTAACTAGATTCTATGACTTTTTATATTTACTTATTATTATAGTTAATGGTTGATATTTGAGGGTAAAAAGTAAATGAAAATTTACTAGCTATTCTTTATAACATTTGAAAAAAATTGTTATACAAAATTGGATTTAATTGACGGTATGGGAATTGTCTGGTTTCGTAATTGATGTGCATTGTATACGAAAATATCGCATATATTTTAAAAAGAAATTGAATGAGAAAAAAAAATTGTGAACATAAATTTTATATTAACATTAATGCGATAATAGCACTTTCGGTATATATGTACACTAAGTTCCAGGCTTTGATTAACAAAATAAAGAAAAAAATTCAAAACAATGATATTCTGGCGGGGTTGAGATTTCAATAATATGATTGTGATTGATTAAAGTAAAAAAAAATAAAATGAAAAATCTAATTTTTATAATTACTTAAAAATCTGATTTTCGTCATCGCCCAGAACGTGGAAAAGGAAAACTGATTTTTGTTAAAATTATGCTTTTTATGGAGTGGGGAAAATTTCAATAAAATGGGAATATTTTTTTTTTCAGCCCTTAATTTTAGAATATTATTCCCGGAAAAATGCAATAATTAAGATTTTTGATATTTCGTTTTTTCGGAATAATATACCCATTAGCTGTCATGTCAAGTAAATCTAAGGCGTATTTTTATGTGTTCCCAATTAATATTATTTGAAGTAATATGAAAATTTTCAAAAAATTTGCAATATTTCTAGGCTTCTTGAAAGTCTGCACAAAGTTGTGATACCTCAGGCATTACATAGCCGCTCCGATATAACTTAGCCTTAGCTCACACTCATTTTCTCTCCTCATACAGTCAGAGATGAGACAGCCCACTCTCCACCTTGACCATCACTTTCTAGTAAACCATTGAGAAAAACAATGGGTTGTCCATAATTTTTTGAAGCACATGTAACTAGTCTCGAGTTTGGACGACCTAGTTAAGGCGCAATAAACAGACGCAAGAATTGTTTCTAGTCATTTGCACTTTTTTTTTAAATGAAAACTCGTAAAAAAGTGAAAAAACCTTTTTTTTTGAGTTAGGAAAATTGTTTGTGTACTCTGTAGCTTTAGAAACCATCAATTTTTATTGGTAATTTGCTAAATTCTTATAAATGTTACATATTTCTTGACAATATTTTTAATAAAGTACAGGAACACAAAACCTTCTCTACTATCCCTTTAACAAATAAGTTTTAATTGTTTCCTTTTCATGTTCATATTTTCTAGAAAACTATAATTGAAGAACAACTTAAGTTGTTAGAAAAATTCATTGTCATTATACAAAATGCAAATTCAAATAAATCCAAATGTATGCAAAATGCTTAGAAACTTATAACACTAAAGCAGTATACAAGACTATCTGCAATTTATTGATTTTAAAATTTTGAATTTTTATGCAAAAGCATACTCTTATATCCTTACATAGATAAATAGATAATACATAATACATAATATATATATATACACATATATACAAAGAAACCTATCCAAGGCAAATTTAAAGACTCTGTTATTCTCTTCAATTATATTGCATATTCTATTTTTATACTTGGTATAATGAGAATTCTACTTGCATTTTTTAACTGCTATTATCAATTTTATTTTCAATAGTTTCGATTACCTTATATGTACATAAATATTTTACATTATACTTGTATCGTAAATATCAATTTACATTTTATATACAACTAAAAGTTTGCAATTCATTAAATAATTTATTTTATTTAAATAATTGCAAAGGGTTAAAAAACAAATCGTCGTATTGCTCTCTATAGCAAAAAAAAAAGAAAACAGAAGAATGAAAAAGAAATGATAGTGCATAAATCTTTTCTTTATTTAACCATGTTACGGTGTGCTCGGATCCAATTAACCCATTTTGACTTTTATTCATAATTATTAAGTTTTAAGAATCCCCAACCAAAATACAAACTAAAATCTTATTATGAAAATGCCCGCTTCTTAATTCTTATTGATCTTGTTCTTATAGGAATGTTCAATTAAAAATTAATCCCTGTAGTACTATAAATAGCATATATGTGAGTTGTTTTGGGTTGCAGAATTCACTTTTTGGGTTGCAGAATTTAAGATAAAATAAGTTAACTAACAGTAATTTTTTAGTTTGATAATTTTTTCGTTTTATATACAGCCTAATCGTATATCTAGATTTCTTACTCACTTCTTATTCACTTTCAAATCAGATAGTTCTCAGTATTTTTTAATGGATATTTAATATTCAATAAGATTACTTATTTTTTCAATAGGATTTTTATATTTTTTCTCAAATTACCGACTGAACGTCTTCAAAAACAAGGTACACACAAAAAAAAAACTTCGTAATAATTACCAAAAACTGAGTATAAACTACTATTTTTCATGGTACTTTTGTGCTAACAAGTAAATTTGGTAAAAACGACAAATCTTTTACCAAATATTTTGGTAAAAGTCTTAAAATTTAAAATTGGCACTTATACTAATAAAAGTGGTAGGAATGACGAGCATTCATGGTAAAAGTGACAAAAATAAATGGTAATAATTACCAATATACTTTGGTAAAAATTAAAAATGGCATTGGTAAATTTTACAAGTATATATGGTAACAATAACAAATGAGAAGGGTAATTATTACCAATACGCTTTGGTAAAAATAAGAAATGGTACTAGTAAATTTCACAAATATACATAGTAATAATAAAAGTAGAAATTGTAATTACTACCAAACGTACAAGTAAAAGTGATATGGTAAGAATCGTCTTTTTATTTCAGTTTTCTTTTCATTTATCAATTCATTTAATATTAGCTGAGATGATACTTATGGAATCTGAAATTACTTAAAAAGAGCTTGTTAATAAATTGTTTTTCTATTTTAAATTTTTATTTAAACATTTAATTCACTTCAATTTTTTTAATGTTAATTATATAAAGTTAATATCAAAAGGAAACATTTTAGTGTTTAAAAAATAACGTTTTAAATAAACTATACAAAAAAAAAGTTTAGAAAATTTTAACAAAAATCATAGTAGATATTACACAATGCTAAAATATTATTTTTCAGTAATACTACTTTGATTTATTTCATCAATTAGAATATTAACTGATGAATGATTAGTGTTGTTACATATTCCATAAAAAAATTGGCGACGAAGCTCCAAAATAAATTGGCTTGAATTGGAAATTTTAAATTAAAAATGTAAAAAATTTTAAAACATGTATCTACTGCTTTTGCTATGGAATACATTTTGTATCTTATTCCATCGAAGTAAACTAATATTGCCTCTGGATTAGAGATACAACCTTGAACAAGCAGGAGAGGTTGAATAGAATCTTGAGATTGAATTTTTTCTTGAATTAAATCTTCAACAATTTGAGCTGTTCTTCCTATAATTACGAAGGCATTTTGTGAGTCTCGAATGGTGATTTTTTTTTTTCCCTTTATCGACAGTTGTCACATGTCCAGTGGGTCTGACAATATTATGCAGTAAATGCATTGTTGTGAGAGTTATACCATCTAAAATAGAAATATTGTAAATATTTTGTTAATCAATTTAAAAAATTTGAATACTACGGTTTAAGGTGTAATTTATTGTATTAGAGTAGAGTTGAAATTTTATGTAATGTAATTAAAGCTTACTTTCAAAAAAAGTTTTCGTAATTTTGCAGAACTTCGATTAGTTCCTTTGAATTTTCGTCTTTTATTCTCTCTGTGAATATTTCTCTCATTTTCAAATGAAAACTTGAAATATCTTGCAGTGCATTTTTTGCATTGGGAAATAAGTTTAAAAAATCAATATCAAACTGCAATATAAGAAATTATACAATCACATAACGTATCTAATATTAAATAATAAATATTGTTATATATGATTCCTTACCAGTTTATATCCCAATGAATCTTTGTACTGTAACCATTCTTTCAAAATGTCATTAGTTGAGGTCATGGCGGATATTTGTGTCAACCTATAATTGCTAGTTTTTTTCCAAATTTCTTCAAGCTCTGTGTGAGTTAATGATGGACCTTTTAAAATTTTTAAATATTCAGAGATTTCTCCATCCGTTTCTATTAAAAAAAACATAGGTACATTGCAAAAATCTTAAATTTAAAAACTAAAGTAAATAGTTTTAACTTTACCTAAAAAATTGCATTTCTTTGTGGAAATTTCATTATTTTCAGGTTTCCTCTCAAGTCCTAAACTATGTAAAGATCTTTTTTGATTAAAAAATTTATAAAAAATTTTTCCTCCTGGTTGATGTCCTTTTATATGAAAATGTCTTATGAAAATAGGTTGACTGCGGAAATTAAAATATCAAATAAAAAATCTAATTGCATTTTAAAGTTTTACTAACCTCACGTTTTAGAGGAAATACTTCATGAATTTCTTTAGCAATTTTAGCGGCTGCAAACATTTTAAATACTCTAGATTACGTACAACACATTAAAATTTTTAAACTAAATCTGAGCACAAATATTAACACGGTTTTTTTAAGTTAAGTACAGTCCCTAAAATTATATTTAATTGATACCACCATCAAATATATTCAAACAATAACCTTACATTTATTTGTTGCCACACTATAATAATGTAAATTTCTCAAATTTTATTTGTAGACTTATTGGTAAATAAATAAGGCAATTAATTTCACTTTGTTTAATTTTTTTTAATTTTATTATAACTAAAAATTATTTAATTTTATTGTAGTTCAAACTTTTATAATGAAGTTGTAAAACACTTCTTTCTCTTTGACGAACAAACAACGAAATGACGTGATACAACAAGCCGTTACTTTACCCAAAGTTATTAGGAAATTGTTTTGTAATACATACCAAGCTTTTTTAAAATCTACTTAAAGACATGGTAAAACTTATAAAATTAGTGGAATTTACAAAAGCAAATATGGTAAAAATTATTTTGTAAGTAATTTCTACCAATTTCATTTGTAAATTTTACCAAAAGTTTTGTTCCTCTAATAAAAAAACATGGTAATATTTTACTAAATTACTTTGTGAAATTAACAAATTCGTTTGTATGGACGTTACCAATAATTTTTGTTGTTTATACTAAGAAATTTGTTTCATTTACCAAAAAAAATTTTATTTTTACCAATTTTTTTTGCATAATTTACTAAGCTAATCGTAAATTATATTTTTACCATGTTTTTTTATCTTTTTTACCAAATTTTTTTGTTAATATAACCAAAATTGTGAAAAAATTTGGTAAATTTGACAAAAAAATTGTAAATATTACCAAAAAATGATTGTACAGCGTTTTTTACCAAATACTTAGTAAAAATTACAATTATTTTTTTTTGAGTGTAATTAAATTTTGTATATATTTTAGAAAAAAAAAACGTGATACGCAATCCGAATAATTCTTCTCACTCGAAAATTACATTATAAAAATAAATGTGATAGTTGCTTACTTTCTTCTCTCTTGACGAGAAGAAATAGTTAGATAGACGATCAGGCCCATAATAAAGTAAGAGTATTTCAACCTAACGAAAAATCCTCTGTAAAATCGTGACTTTAAACCTGATTTTATTAGGTATTTTTAAAGGTTTTCCGACAATGTTTGTGAGCTTCCTGATAATTTAATGCAATTTTGCTTCAAACAGCCACTATTAGTTAAAGAACAATCTATTAAAACTGTATTTCTTATACAATATTATGTGTTCCAAATTTTGCTTAGCCTTAGACAGACAATATATTAAGTAAATTTTATAGTACCAGAGGGTTAATGAAAAAAATTAAAATATCATCATTGTTATTAAAGTTTCAATCAATATCAATTATTATGCCATCATCATTATCATGACAAGGATTTTCTTGCAAACTATATAAATAATCGAAATTTTATTTTCCAAAACTTTATTTCTCTTTTCGTTCTTACTCTTTCTCTCCTTTTATATCTTTTTAACTATCCTTTTTTTTCTTCTCCTTTTAACTGATTTTATATTATAATTTTCTTTGTTTTATACACGAGTATTTTTACTTCAATAAATTTACATTTTTTGAAAGAAAATATGCAAAATGTATAAAAATGGCTATGTACTTAGACATTGAATGTACTTGTATACTACTCGTATATAGTAACCAAGAACAATAAAGTATATTTTGCATGTAAATTTAAAAATGTAAAAAAATTACATTATGCATGGGTACATTATGATTTATCGAAAGTCTTTAAACTTAGTGATTGCTGATATTAAAGGTAATCGTTTTAAAAGTTATTTAAACATTAATTTATAAAAACTTGTACAAAATTTATTTACCCTTTGCTATCCAGAAGATGTCAAAATTTTCTATGAAGAATACTTTCATAGAAGTCATATTGTGTCTTTAAAATTGGAAGAAATTGTTTAAAAAGCATAATATTGTGCTAGACTTTCACTTAACTAGACAACACACATTCTGGTCGATTATGTGTTGATCAGATCAGATTTTCTTTTTTAGTTGTATGCAGAAAAGGAAGATTTGCGAGAAAGATTATTAAAAATTTGAAATTTTAAATTAAAGTCCGCTGTAAGAACTTATGAAAATTTTGTTAAATAAAATTCACAGAAATATAAATTTTAAATAAGACTGAAAATTGAGCAAAAACCTATTCAAGTATAAGGCTTGAACAATCAAAACTAATTCGACAATAATGTATATGAAACAACAATATTCTCGACTCCAAAATCCAACAAAATTTCCTTATATTGTATTTGAACTCGATTTAAATTATTCATTATTTTAAGCTTTAAAAATTGGTGAGATTAAGTACCATTTTCGCAAAATATTATGTACCTCGTTCAATAAATTTTATGTTTTGTATAATAAAAACTTTGGTGTTATTACGAAATTCGGACATTTTTAAATAAAAAATTCAATCCACTCCATAAATTTCTATTTTAACAACTAGTCCTTGTACATTGTAAAATAATATGATCCAACATTTTTATTTTTATTTATTTTTTTGGATTTAATGGAAAATTAAACTTTTTAAAGTTGAATAATTCGAATGAATAATCCTCAAAAAAACAAAAAAAAATTTTAAATGATTGTGTGTGTGGAAAAACAAAAGAAAATTCAATTTTCCCTTCTTTTATTTTTCTCTTTCTATTTTTTTGTTATTATTTTTTTGTTTTATTATTGTTTTAATACTGATGAATCCTTGAAGAACAAAAGAATTGACCAATTTTTTGAGTTATGTTATAATCAATTTGAAGCTGAACAATAGTTAAAATCAAAAGCAAAAAGAAAAAACAAAAATAATTGTCGTAATGATGTTCTATTGAGGTTCGCATACATACCCACTCATACCACTCATACCACACATATACCGCATATTAAACTGAATGATAAAAGCTTGAAAAAAAAATTATTTTTTCCCTTCAATTTGAATATTGGTTCTTATGGAATATTTGTATTGGAGTATCATTTAGTTAATACGTCTGTACGCAATTTGTTGCCAGTATGTTTAATATAAATATATTTGATGCTGTTTGGCCTTATTTTAATATAAAATATAGAATTAATAAAATCGATATGAATGAAAACCAATTCATATGTAGAAATTTATGTCATAACAAAACCCTACGTTGAAGAATTTTTATTAGTCCGCTGTACGGTACTAATCTTCAATGTACACCAAACAATTGTAATTCAATTTCTAAGCTAGTTCAAGCAACACATAGATAATAAATTATGTACATGCGCAATATTTTTATAAGCATATTGAAACAAATATTAGCCGTTTCATATACGAAAGCAGTTCCGTACTATAACATTTTCCTTTACATTTGGTACGTTTTCAAAAGAATACAACTGAGAAACCTAACAACTTAGTCAAAGTGTTTTAGGAATTTTCTTTAAATGAAAATTTCTATTGTGCTGTGTAAAGGACGAAAATAAGGACATATGGTTTTTTAACTATTTATCACTATAATTTCTGATATGTAGTTTACACACAATTCTGACATTTTCTGACATAATTATTGCATAGTTAAATATGAGAATAAGCAAATTGTATAAGACCATATTTTAGTTAATTTTTGCACAGTTCAAGCTCAAAAAGCTTTAAAAAATTATTATACATTATGTCAAAATTAATTGTTTTAAATTTATTAATATTTCAATTTATTCTTAATAGCAATTTTTATTAAATGAAATTATAATTTTTATTAACAATATTTTTAAATTTTATCGATTAATTTCCTTAAAATATAAATTGTTTGGTAAAAAATTATTATATTATTTATCATCAGATTTAATTTCTTAAATTCTTAAAATATAAAAATTTAAAGTATGTTCAATCTATACGTCATCTATGTAATATATACGAGCATAATAAGGTATATGTACGTATTGAATACCTTGTTATCAAATATTTGATTTATTCCTTTTATATTCTTAATTTAAATAATACAAATTTACGCAAATTTATGAAAAACGTATATATGTACTTGTATACTTTACGATACGAATGTATACACGGAAAAGTTTTGACTTGGAAATTCAAAATATACAAATAAGGCGTGTGCGGCGCAGTATAAAACTTTTTAAATCTAGCTGTAAGTGTGCACATTTTCATTTCGTGTTGAAAGTTAAGATATTGCTGATTGAATTTAAATGAAAAATTTTTTCTCTATCTATTATGTGAACGCTCTTTCTTAAATTTTTCATTTCATCAATGTTTAAAATAAAGTTTCAGTTCATTTATATGTAAGGATGTACAATCTTATGTTTAAATCAAAGCAAGTATGTATGTACCTACGTATATTATTTTAATTTTAACCAAAAAAAAACAACACAAAAAAAAATTGATGTTTACATTCCATGATGATGAAGATGACGGGTAGAAGATGTAAAAAAAAAAAAAAAACACAAAAGAAAGGAAAAATTCTACACCGCATAATTTAAAATTTTGTTTGCGTTTCGCACGTGTATATTAATCTTTTGCGCAATATAAACTTTTTATTTATTATAATTAATTCTTCCTTATAAATAGCAATGCTTCTGCCATGTTATAGCTAATTGATATATTTCATATTATATTTGTACATCTATAATTGTATATGTACATACATAGGTTCTTTTACAAATTACAGACATGTTAGAATTCTTTACCCTTTTAATATCTGCGACCATGCGACACTTCTATATTATTATGTCTTTATCTCGCCTAAATTATCTAGATACCTTTTTAAAAATCTACTCATTCTAATTCAGAACTCATCAAATTGTTGTTTTATTACTGTCAAATAGTATTGTACAACACGTATACATAATATTATTAAATTATATACAAAAATGAAAAAAAAAACATAAAAATTGGAACGGCTTTATATAAAGAATATAGGGTTACCAATTTAATTTGAAAGTAATTTTACTTTGTAAGTTAGAATTGCAAAATCAAAAAAGGATGAAAGTTTCCTTTTTGCTATCTCGAGTCAACTAGAGTTTGTGGGCATGTAAATTTTATAGTACTCATACAGGTTTTTTTTTAATTTTGCAATTTTCGACTCGATTCAATCTTAGCAATTATTAAAAAACTTTTATTATATACATATGTCCGTTGATGTTGTACTTCTATATCTCTTCTCGAAATAGATGACTATTTAAAAAACTGTTATTCATAATTGTTACCTTACATTATAATCTTAGGTCTTCAAGGCAATAGTCAAACAAAATTATTGTTTCCTACATATTTCATCGCTCAACATATACAAAAACTATGGCTTGAATCACCTAACTAGTTATAAAAGCATAAAATTGGATAAATGTGAATGTTATTGATAATCTCAAATAATTCGTTTAACTCTTAATATTTAATTTAAAAATTTAATATGTTCATACTTTATAACAAAATTTCTGAGTCCAAACACAAAATATAACTTATATTATGGCAACCCTGATTACATAAATTAAAAGGAAAATGGTATAATAGTAAAACCTTTTTAGTGAATGAAATAGAAATAATGTTTTGCATATCAAATAATAAAATAATAATCTTTCGTTTCAAAAACAGAAAAAGAGAAAATAGAAAACACAAAATGTGAAAGTATATGAATGGTTAATATTATAACTATACTCTGAGACTGAACTCAACTATTTTACAAAACATACCGACAAATATACACACAGACGCATATAATATTGTTATATGTGTCATAAAACTATACTACTAGTAAAAATATATAGGAGCTTTCTATTATCCGACGAAAAGTCGTAAAAATTTCAAAGTCATTTTCAAAAAGTCTTCCTTTTTCCTTAATTTTTTTTCTCTTAGAGTTGTTGTTCCTGTTTTTTTTGGTATTTTTACGTTATTCTTTTCTTATTTTTATTTTCCATTTTTTTTTTCGTATATTTTTTATTACTTATTTTTGTTTTTCTTTTGTTTCTCGGTCTTTTTCTTTTTTTTTTTTTGAAGAGAAAGGCCAGAGAAAAAAAAGTGTTTTAAATTAAACCTAATGAAATACCCAGATGAATTATAAATAAGATAGACCGGAGGGAGATCCTTTTCTAATAAAGGATCTCTCTAAAATACTTTACTATAGTGTATATATATATTATAATGAATATACGCACGCACACATTCAGAGAAAAATGTAAACATCTATAACACTTTTTAGTGGAGGAAAATAATAATAAGAACAACAAGAATAAAAATAACAATAATAACAAAAAATTTGGATAAACAAAGTATTAAAAGTACAGAGAAAAAGATAAAAAAAAGGCAATAAGAAAAGTTAAGAAAATAAAAAACAACAACAACAAAAGAAGAAAAGAACAAAAAAAAACACTTTTAAGGAAAAACTGAAAATAATGAGAAAAATTTGAATTTTCTGAACAGAATAAAAATTATGTTATGTGAGAGATGGAAAACAAAATAAGAAAGCAGAAACATTAGATAAATAATAAATTTTTGTTAAAAAAATAAGAAAAACAGAAAAAAAAATGAAATTAAGGAAAAAAGGAAAAATAGGAGCGATGATGTCGTCATCACTTGTTTACTTTGAATAAAATTTATATAGTGTAATGATATTTTAGATTGCTTGTTATGCTTGTTTATTCTCATACAGCCATTATATAGCATATATAGATTCCTAAAGAAAGAATAGGAGAAGAAAACAATATAACTACACACACAAACGTGAACACATCTTATACATAGATAAATCATAGCATAGATAGGTGTTTTATATACAAAATATTTACCTATTTACTCAAAGTTTTGATATACACATAATATCTAGTATATCTAGTTCTATGTACATATTATAATTTATTCTATTTTATTATGCTAAATTAAAGCATTTTAATGTCTCTAGTGGTCATTGTTGTCTTTATCATTTTTTTCCCTTTTAAAAAATCTTTTTTTTTGAAAATAAAATCAATATATTTAATTTTCAATTTGCTTATATATAGAAAAATATTTAATGCATTAAATTAAATTTTTAAATTTCTGAGAATTTTTGAAATTTACATAAATAATAAATAAGTATGGGTATATAATCAAAATACAAGTAAAAAGAAATTTTTAAAAACACTGTAGTCTACTTAAATTGGCAAATCTTTAATTCAGTAGCGTTAATAATCTTATTTTTAAACTTGAATCATAATTTTAAATTTACATTTTCATGATTTCAACTGAAAGAATTTGTAAAAATTTAAATGATACTAAAATATCACGATGAAAATGATGTCGCCCAACCTTGGGAGCACAGACACAGAGTAATTCAACAGCGGTTACCTTAATGTTACTCAAATTTTGTTTCAATAATTAAAACAGTATTTATTTGTTTATTAGTTTAAGTGATTTGGGGTTCTGACGGGCCATTGTCTGATTGGTGAGTATTCAAGGAGGATGGACGAACATTCATAGACACTGCTGCGACGAGAAAGCGCTGGCTAATCCGAGGGCGTTCTAGATGGCTTATGTGTACCTTTCGGGAGATTCCGTTATCCTAACCTACCTTAACCTTATGCAATTTCACTATTTTTATAATTCCCTTGCTAATTTTGTAAGAGTATAGACTTTAGGTTTAAATTTCAAGTAATTAAAACTTGTGATTTGGAATACATAGTAGGTATAACATAAAACTTAGTTATTTTTTTTACTAAACTTCATGAATAATAGTTTATTACTATCACAAAGAAAAAATTATACAATATTATTGGCAACTGCAAAAATCGAATTCTAAAATATTCCGAAATAAAATTATAATTTTAAATCCTTAATATCCTTTCATTGTCTCAGTAAACGTTATAAATTTAATGCGTTCTATTTTACAAGGAATCTTGTGTACGCGTTTATAATTAAATGATTTTTGTCTCTTTAAAAATGGAGGGCTCTATGTGCTTCTAAGTTTTTCTCTTTAATGTTTATTTTTTTATTTCTTTGTTTTTATAAGATAGAATTTTTTCCCTTTAATCTCGAATAGTGGCAAAAGGTGTGCAAATATAAAAAAAATATTAAATAAAAACAAACCATTGATTTATGTGTAGGTGTATATGCATATATAATAGAAAAAATTGGGAGCAAAAGGGGAGATATAAAACCGTTCATTTAATGTAAAAGAGAAAGTCATATAAGAAATTTTCCCTTTGTTTATACTTTGATAACAAAAAAATGTTTAAAACGTTTTACTTTGATTTTTTTTGATTTATTTTTACTTTACTTTCAATTCTCTTTATTTTATTTTCCGAGCAATTCCTAATGCAATCACTCTTTTAATCAGTTCGTTGATCGTATTAGTCGGAAAGGGAAATTTTATATTTTAAACTGAATCATACTTTTACATACAATCGTACGTTTTACTTGTAAAATTTTTTCTTTTATTGATTTTAAAAGTAATTGACGCATTTCATTTAAATTAAAGAAATTTTAAGCAAATTTTTGGAGTTTACTAATAGCTTTTTTGAATATTAGGGGGGCGCTAATAACCAAGGGCATAGGCAACCGACAATTCTGATTATAAAACCAACGCAATTGAGAAAAGCCTACTCGAAATTTTTTTGTTTTTTTCTCATTCATAAGTTTTTGGAATAAAAAATTGCAAAATAATATTTTTCTCCAAAAACAAAATTCGTACTCAGCTTGAACATTTTACTTTCCTTTACACAAAATCTTTATATTGTATGTGTACGTAATATTGGAATTTAAGGTCCTTTTTGTTTAAAAAAAATCTTTATTTTGATGGCAAAAAGCAAAAAATCTAATTGAATGAATTAGATTTAGACTAATGCAACTAAAATAATTTAAATATGAAAAGAGAAAAAAAATATTGTGGGAAACAACGATTTGAAGATCCTTTTGTTGAAACGCATATACAAAGCTATTCTATTCCTTTGGTCATTCGGGAAGAATAATCTAGCCTTTCAAAATAAATTAATTCAGTAATAGAAAATTTTGATTTATAGTACAATAGAATAAAGTTGAAAACAGGAAAAATTATCCAATGTAAGAAAGACAGTCTATTGATTAAGAATTTTAAATAAACAAAATTAAAATGTCCAAGTTAATAGATATAAGGAAATTTTCCAGATACAACGAGTTAAGTTTGACTTCAATGGAGAAATTAGAAAATCTCAAATTGTGCTCAAACTGTACAATATTAATGATTTAACGAATTAAGTTTTTGTTCTTGAGAAAATTTATAGGATCCTTTATGGGGAAATTATTATAGGCTATGCATAATTTATTCGTATTGCGCATAAAATCGTGAAATAAACTGCGAGATTCCGAGAAATTAATAATTCCCAAATTACACAATGAAAATTTAAATTAATAATTTTTTATTTTTCGAAAATGCTACGGAAGTATATTTGCCAAATAAATCGGCAAATACTTAAAATTATTCTTCCTTCTTAAGAAATATTACGAAAAAAAAAGAAATAAAACTTTCCGTTTAAAAGGAAAGATAGTCCATTAAAACGAAAGTCAAAAGAATGAAAAATCAGAATAGAAAAATTGACATACTTACAAACATTTTATTCAAATTTTTTTATATTTTTATTTCTACTTTTTACCGTTATTTTGTAAATGTAAGTAAAAATCTTTTCTTTTTTTTTTAATTCCTTTTTTTTTTCAATTTTATTTTTACCTTTTACATCATTTTTACCTTAAAAATCCCCTTAAGAAAATAAAATTTAAAAAAAAAATTGAATTGTGAACTTCTGGATTTCTGGTTCTTTGTTTGTCTTCTTATACCAGATTCGGACAGCACACATTTTTATGTGTCTATACATATAAAAGAAAATTTTAAAAACTTTTTACATATTCCCTTCCCTCCAAAAGTAAAATTTGACAGAAGTCGAACTCATTTTATTTTTATTTTCCAATTTTTTTCTTCAAAAATACAGTAAAATTTTAAAGGAAAACATCTGGACTGAGTATTAAAAGATAATTTGTGAATTTCAATTTCAACAACAACAATAAAAAGTAACAAAGATGGGGTAAATAAAACAATAAAGTTGGGTCAAATGAATGGTTTGTAATATAGGACTTTTCTCTTCCAAAAGTTAAAATTCTGTTTTTTGATTTTTAAAAACAATCCGTGTACTACATTATGTAATAAAATTACTTTCATTCACATACGAAAAAATGCATACATTTAGGATGATTGTAAGATTGCATACATTTAGGGTGATGCAAAAAAAAATTAAAGAGGCGTTAACCGCTCGGCTGAAAGGGTTAATTTTGTGAGTTAAGAAAAATAATTACATGTTATGATGGCACGTAATTTACTTTTCTGTGTTTTAAGAAATTTGAAAAAATTGCTGTTTCGGAAATATAAGTTGCCAAAATTTTACAAATTTGTCAATGAAATGAATTGTTTTTTTTTTGTGTCTGAAACTGCTAAATTTCAGTTACGTACAACTTGAGGTCTAGAAGGAAACAGTATCAAAAATATGAAAGAAACGCATTTTATATAACGGTATATTTTAACAGCCATTTTGTTCTTTTAAATTTCAAATATAGCATGCGGAGAGGGAGGGTGATAGGTAAAAATCTTCTTTTACGGAAATAAGTTTCTGGTAAGATCTATGCATATATGAAATTCTATGTTTCTATCTTCAAGGCTTTAGAAGTTTTGTTAACATGTCCACGGACGGACGGAAAGAATAAAGCTAATAAGCACTTTTTATAAAAAATTTTTTGTTTTTGGAAAAGTGCTAAAAAGTGAAGCAGCAACAAATGAGAAGAAGAAAGGCAAAAATTAAAGCCGATTTAAATTTTTTTCTTCTTTTACTTTTAAATTTCTTTTTTGTTTTTACGTAGTTTTCCTAATAAGTAAATCAGTTTAAAAGCGACATGATGAAAAGGAGCTAAAACTTAATATTAATAGTGTGTAGGTATAGGGTAGTACAAAGAAAATAAATCTTCTTTTTCAAGAAATGTAAAAAAAATTTTATTTGAATTATTTATGATAAATTTTTAATGATTGAAACAAAAAAAAAAGAGGAAAAAATTAAATAAATTTGCTATTTTAGAATTTAAAAGAAAATTAAAATTTTTTATATAAAAGCTTTTCCATTTAAATTTTTACAAAATATATGTAATATATATATGTTATAAATATTATGTATTTAGGGTTTTCATGAGAAAATATTTTTTTTAAACATGATTGTAAATTTTTACAAGAAATCATCTAGTGTAGTGCAATTACGCAGTCAAAATAATTTGATTTGATTACATGCTAAGTGAAATTTCCTTAATTCTAAATTCTAGAAAATATTTTTTGCAAATTTTATGAGACAGAAACTTTGATATCATTTTCAAATTTTTCCGTGAATAAATACTTAATTTTTTTTAGATTTCATTTTACATTAAAAAAATATTTTAATACTCTTGGCTGAAATACCCAAATCCATCAAGGTTTTCATTTTTAATTTGAATTTAAAGAAGCTGAATGCAATTTTCAGGTTAAATGTAAAACAATAAAATTATACCAGCTTTTCGAAATGGTATTTAAATTGGCTAATATACTACTTCATTTCCAGCTCGCATAAAAACCAAATTTCAAATTCAATATTATGTGCAAACATTTTTTGCATTGCAACAAAATATATTTTACTCAATAACCCAATTCGTTGCCCATAGCTTTTGCCTCCAACGAAATGTCAACTAATATTTAAATTAAATAAAAAATCTTGTCAATATCAAAAAAAAAAATTCTTTCAATAAATTTAAGTGACATTTTAATAAAGAGCAGAATCCAAAACTAAATTGAAAAGAAACAAGACAATATTTGACATTACATCCAAATAAAACAAGCATACAAACGCATTTAGCTATATTAACTCCAATACTACATAGTATATAATTTATTTCTTGTATTTTAATTAAAGATTATATTTTCTCTTCTTAAGGAAAATCCATTCTATAATTTCAAGTTAAATTAGAAAATTTTTAGGTACCAAACTTTTGACATTTTCTCCGCCTGCACATTAATTTTTTTTTCCTTTTCTTACTGCTTTGGACTCATTTTAAAGAAATTATATGTACAAGGACAAAATATAAAATAACATTTTTGTATTTTCTTGCTTTGTTAAGTGGAAGGACTTGCATTTCCCAAAAAAAAAAAATATTTAATTTAATTTATTTTTGATATTTTCATTTTCCTTTTTAGCGTTCCTTGTTGAAAATGTTGAAAATGATTGACAAAATTAGAAAATCACAGATAAAAAAAAAAACAAAATAAAAATTATCTAAAATTTTCATAAGGACAAAAAAAAATGTCCTTAACCTATCAATTAAAAGTCATTCCTTAAAGATATTGTTGCAAAAAAAAAATTTTTTTTTGAAATTAAAAATTCTAGAATTTCTTAATTTTCCAAATAGCTATGTTGTATTTCACATAGTTGAAGATCAAATGAAGCTAATTTGAAAAAAAAAATTAGTGAAAAATCTTCTTGTCTTGCAAAGTACATAATTTGATTTGTAAATTTGTCTTATTTCTTTTTACAAATAGAAAATAATAATTTTAGTCCGTAAATTTTTTCACGTACTTTCAATTCCTTAAGTAAATTTTTAAATTTAATTATAAACAAAATTAGACCTTACAACATAATTTTGAATTTCTGAAAATTAATTTTGCATAAATTGAAAATTTTAATAGCTCGTGTTTTTTCAGAAATTTTTTATATTTTTTTTTTAACCTTTAACAAAAAATTGTAAGTATTCCTAGAATCTCATATTTTAGAAAGAAACAATTATTGTCAATGTATTACAATTACGATATGGAACTTACAAGACAATATTGCAGCCTACAAGAATCTGAAACGAATAGTAATTTAAAGCAGGTAAAGATAAATGTCTCTAATTTTGAAAATGGGTTTTAAATTTTCTACGGCCTTTAAAAATTAGATTTGAATTATATTAATAGAAAAAAATTAAAACCTAAGATGGTTTCTATGTAAAATTTATCTTAAACTTTGAAATTTCATACATACCTTATTAACAATTAATTTTATTACCTCAAATTTTTAACAAGAAAAATTTCATATAAAATTAAATTAAATGGAAATTTAAAAGCGTAACATTTAAACTTAAAGTATTTATTTTAGAAATGGGAATTTAAGAATTTTTTGCGAAAACCTTCAATATTCTGAATTAATATAAAATACAAAATTCTCCAACATAATTATGAAAACTGTAGCACCATCTTGTAATTTCACCAAAATATTAATAGATATACTCAGTTTATAATCACATCACAAAACCCTCGATTTCTATACCATTAAAATTTACTTGAATATCAGATCTCAATTGATTTCAAAAGATAAATGCAATTCCTATAGAAACATTCCTCTATATTTTCCAATATTAATTATTCCATTACTTTACGTTCTATTCGAATAACTCTTTGAAATACTTAAGTACTTTTTTTAATACTCCATTGAATATTATAAAACCAGAAAATCTAAGAGTTTTCATTTTATGATTTAAAATAAATAAGACTATATAAATTATTTTAAGTATAAGAAAATAATTATTTATTATCAATGCCTTGAGTAGAACAACCATTTAAAAATTGTTTATCTGATTTTAATTTTAATGTTTAAATATTTTATAGGAAGAAGGTCAACCAATCATTAAAATTTTCTTTAATTTGAATTTATTTTAAAAATATTGACCTAAATTTTTGTATCTATATAGAAAATGAATGTCATTGTATTCCGAATGTTATTAATATTAAAGCATCTAAATTTCATAGTACACACAATTTGTTGTTTTTGTGTATGTGTATTAAAAAAATATTTGAATTTTTCTGTTATACATGTAGTGCGGCACAATTTAATTATTATAATTTTGTATATTTTCCCATAAATGTAATCAAAAATAGAAAATTAAATTTTTTGAATGTGGAAAACAATTCTTAAAGACAATTTCGATTTTATTTATTTAAACACGTATTTTATTTAAAAATAATTTTTTTTTTATATTGAATATAAATTTAAAATATTTTTTAACCATAGCGTGTAATTATTGATCATGTAGGAGGAAGTACATGAGGAACTACAATTTCAATAAAATATATGAATTAGTATAGAATAAAATATTTAATTTATAAAATCAATTTTTAGATTTAAGCACGTTTAGTTAATGAGGCAGATTGTTCGAGCAAAATAATATTTTTGCAATTATTTATATTGATATTTGTGAAAAGATTGAAATTTCATGAGATAAAGATAAATACTAAATTTAATAATTAAAATAAGCTACTATAATAATAATTATAATTAATATTATGTACTAATTGTAATCGCGAAATTTCTTTGAAAATTCAGAATTACATAACGAATGAATTAATTATTGCGAGATTCTTTCGAAAAACTAAAAATTTCGTTCACACAGCTTAACTTTTACAAAAATTAAAATCTTTTTGCATCCTTTCGAAGTCGGAACCACAGAGTTTTGAGATAACACGGGATTTGTCAGAGTTATGAAAGTTGACTGTGACTCTTAAAATTTATTGGAATGATTGACTTGTCAATTTAGATAAAATAAATTATTTCGAAACATCAAATTTCAATTGTAAATGCAACTTGAATTTGATCACTGTCTGATAGAATCCAGAATATATTTTCTAACAAAAATATTCCAAATTATTTCCGGCGTTCTTTTTGCTGATATTTTGGATACTAATGTTATTTAAATATTTTCTTCCAACAAAACAAATCGAAAAAATTTTAAGCAAGAATAGTGAATAGTTGGTAATTCTCATAAAAAAATTTCGTACTTCAGATTAAAATTATTGTTCTTAAAGTACGATATACATTATATAATTATGGATATTTATTCAAAATTCAATCTCATATTTCGGAGTATTTCTATCTTTAATTGAATGTAAAAATCTTAAAAAATGAAGAAAAAAAAAATTATAATTTTTCTTTTCAATTTTTTGAATTTTCTCAAAGTTTAGGGAACAAAAGAATATTTAAGGGACAATAAAAGAAATATTTTCTATTAAAATTGAGTAAAAAAAAATTAATTTCCATTTATTCATAGTTAAAGAGTGATTATTATGTATACGAGTATCACTCGGGTTTTATACAAATATATTGCATAAATCTATAACTATAAACATACATTATTTCTCTGTTTCTTCTACACTATTTTCATCCTCTCTATATCATTCTTTCTTATATACATTCAATGATAATTCAATTATGTTTTCGTTAAAGATCAATTTCCATTTCTAAATAGAACCCTAAAGCTTTTCTACTTCTTTACTATCTCTGTATCTATTCGAACATACTTAACTTCTATATCATCTATTCAGAGAGTATTGAACATACATATATCGTAAATATATATACATACATACGTACATTTTCTGTATTATTATGTTTGATTTATTCATGTTGATATATTTTTAAATGTATATGTGTGAATTAACCCAAATATTTTTAATTTGATGATAGAAAGACAATATATACATATATGTATATATACAATTATACTATTTATGTTTATGTATTTTGATCTTCTATATATTTCTATATTGATATAGAAAAAAGGCAATAAAAAATAATTAATTCATTTAAGAAGATACTTTCCGTTAATCTTTGTACGACAATTTAGTATCTCTCTTATGTTTATATTCATGAAATTCTCTGTATCTCTATACTCCTTTAAACTGAATAATAGAAAGAGATATAAAATAAAAATAAAAGAGAGAAAATAAATAGAAGAAAAAAAAAATTGTTAAATATTTACTTTTATTTTTGAATCTATTGAATTTTTTTTCTCTTTTTTGTTTTCTATTTTATTTTCTGTCCTAATTATATTTGTTAAACGATTTGAATAAATAAAAAATTTAAGGGTATTATTAAATTATTTTCCAATTTTAGATATGTCTATTGTTAAAAGAATTGAAAAAATTGATGTCCAAAGAAAAGTCTGATGTTTGGGTCATCCGTGAATAGCAAAAATGAACAAAGAAATCAAAAATATCACTGCTGGCGCCTGATGTTGGGGCTTCACTGAATGACTATTTTCAAATTCTCTAAGCGAGAATTTCACTTTATTATAATATCATTAATTAATTTCACCTTCGAAGAAACTTTCAAAAATTCAACAATTTTTTTTAATAGTTTTTGAATATTAATTCACTTATCTAATATAATAATAATTTAATTTCTAGATAATCTTAATCTTTATAAGACAATTTTAATATCCTTGTATTTTGAATATTGAAATACTCAATTAATAAAACTAAAATAATTGCAACTTAATATTACTTGAAAACTGTAATAAATTACAAGGATAAATAAAAAATATCATTGAAATATCCTTGAAAAAAATATTCTTGTTATCAAAAATCTTATTTTAACTAAATTTACTTTTACTAAATAATTAAATATTAATATTATTTTAAATGAGTTCCTTATAAAGTGTTAAAATTCCTTAAATAAATTTGTAAATTAATTTTAAGTGTTTATAAAATCAATTTTAGAAAATTAAAACTGGGAAATGAAAGATTATAATTATAATAACACAAGTATTCGTAACAAGTACTTGTAACATGCTTTATAACAAATGCATAATCGTTTACGTGTCTAAATACTTTCGTTTCAAATCATTAGCGCCGCTGAAACTAGAAGACTGTCTTACCATTTAATCGTGCCAAATTTATTCGGGGGTAGTTGTATAATGTACTATAATATATTGTAAAATATACTTTTATATTATCATTGAATTTTGAGTGGAACGAATCGTACCTATTTGCCAATTTTCATAAATATACATTATTAGAAAACTTATATTAAAATAAATTTTAATATCATAATATCAAGAAGGACATTCAAGTTAACGGGAATTTTAAAAAATTTTAAAATTATGCTTATAGTATTCAAGGACAGTTTATAACTTAACGGAAAATAATTTCTTGTTATTCTATTACTATTTTACAATTATTTTCCATCTTCTCGCTTTTTACTTAAATCATTGGGCAATATTTTTAAGTAACAAAAAAAAAAAAATTATTTTATTTATTTTCCTTGTATAACAAATTGTCAATACATATAAGTACATACATATTATACTTATATTTTATTATACATTATTTTTAGACATAACAATAACAACATCTTACAATATAACAATTGAAATAATTTTCTCTGATCAAATCTATTCAAACCTCATTAATTTTACCCTTCAGAATTTCAAAATTCGAGCAGATTTGAAATACTTGCTTCTTGAATTTAATTCTCGAATTCATTACTGGCTTATTTCAAAATTTTTTCATTCGGTTTTCTTTCTTTCTTTCTTTTTCTTTTTTCTCTGTGTATCGTAACATTTTTTAATCTTAATAAAATTTATAATACAATTTCAAAACCATTTTAAACGCAAACAAACACACGCACATATACAATGAAAATTATGTATAATAAAAATGTTATGTAGTGCTTATATAATGTTATGTAGTGTGTCTTACATAATATGCATATTTTTATTCATAAAATATATATGTACATTGTGTATAATGTAAAAGTATATACAGTACAGTGCATCAAATATTTAAATCAAGTTCATATTGAAGTAATATTAAAATTTACCTAATATACACTCACACATATATGTATGCATATTTAAATAATTATATAGATCACAGTAAGTTGTTTGGTTTTTTGATACTGTCAAGGCTGTTGAGAATTTGTTATTATAAAATTCGAAGCACTTACAGCACTTACATTCGAAGTATACAGGGTATTTCACATAAGGTAATAAATAATTTCTTATTCAATATCTTACTCTCATATGCCTAAAAAGAAATTAAAGAGCAATCAATTATCAGTAAAACAAGCCCCGATTGTTACTCTACTTCGCAATGTTCTAAACTTACAAGCATTTATTTATTTGCTGGAAAAAATCTGGTACTTTCATTTAATCAACAGGCTGCAGCTCAAAAACTAGTATAACTGAGCCTCCCCACCTCCCCACAGCCCCCCAGTCATATAATTTTTGATTGGAAATTGATGAAAGAATCATCCCTGAAATTATCTTATGCGAAACACCCTGTTAGTACTTTATACATTATAATAATATAACATTATTAAAATAAAAAGTAGCTATATACAAAATCTATGTACAAAAAAAGCAAAAAATGTAATTTATTTGATTGTTGTTGTTGTTGTCAATGTTCTGTTAAAGCTATGGGTAATAAAATTTTCTCAAAAATGTAAATATTAACAATACATAGAGCTGAGTCGAATTTATCATTCATTGTGTATGATTTATGTACATTATCATGAATTCAAGGACAAATTTTAAGATCTTTAGAGTGATATAGAGGGCAAAAAATTAAAAAAAAAATATTATTTTGAATTGAATTATTTTATTGAATAATAAAATAAGAAAAAAAAAACTGAACTAAATAAATAAAAACATTTTGTACTGCAATTGTTTTAAATAAATTTTCATTCTACACTAGATTAATAACTATAATATTGGACGAAGAAAATAATATTATAGGTATTAGAATTGAAATAATAGAATAAAGGGACCAAGTACAACTGAATTATAACATTTTAATTTAACAACTTGGAAATAACATTTTAATTTAAATTTTGTGATCAAAATCGAAATTTGCTGTATAAAACTACAGGGAATAAAGTTGAATACCCTTATAAATACCCTTGGAACACTTACGTTCACAGTTAAGATATTAAATGAGATCGCCTAAGTAAAATATTAATAAATGCTTGCGATTTTATTTTTTTATACTCATACTATACTTAAAATGAGAATTAAGTGTATGAAGCACTTATAAAAGGCCTAGGTAGTAGAGAGATTTGAAATTAATCAGAATTTAGTACCTACTAAATCTGGTTTAACAAATCAATACGTTTGTATTTTTATATAGGTTACACATTCATACATTTTATGTATATATGTACAATAAAAAATCTATTATTTCTAAAGATTTGAATTATTTATAGCGTTAGTGAGAGATATTTTAAATTAAGTCGGATTTTAAACTGTTATACACATTATTAAAGGATTAGTTATTAAGCAATTAATTATAAAAAATATATTTGACATAGTTTTGAATTTACAAAGACAATAAAAATTTTTCTTTTGGATGGGAAAATAGACATCTTACTCTTTAGAATGGGCTGATGATTGATATTGCTAGTCCGGATATAAGAAATTTATACGATAGAGTGAATAATTTACCTGTTCATTCTATGTATTTAATTTGTTATTTACGATATAAAAACATTAATTTTTTTAAAGTATTACTGGTTACTTACTACCTCTTATTTGACTCTTACGCAAACCAGCATATTAATTTTGTTAATTCAAATTGGAGTTGAATCTTACCTGAAAGATAAAAGAAAAAATTACACATTAATAATTATTATACTTATTTTAGAAAAATCAAATTTTAAAAATATTAAATTTAAAAAACTGTTTTCATATAAATTAAGAAATTTAAACCTACTTTCTCTTACATATGAATTTAAAATTTAAACTAACTATATAATTCGAAATTTTTTGAAGTGTTTAATATACAATTAATATTCCTAAGCATAATTCTTAAATTTGGGGTGTCCTTTTAAAAGAAAAATGAAAAAAAAAAAATAGACAAAGAAAAAAGGTAAATTCTTATTTCTTAAATAAATTCAATAATCCCATATTAATAGGATATTTTTTTTTGAAATTCTTATTTCATTCTTTATCGTATATATTTAATTGAATCATCCTCAAAACGAGTATTTAATGATTAATTTAATAGAAAAGTTTCACTAACAATAACTGAACCTTATATTATACACCATTTTCAAAAAAAAAAAGGGAAACGAATTTTCAGCAACCTACTACAAATTTGCAATATATGTATAAGAGAAAATTGTTTGACTTTAAAATATTGATAACTTAATATTGTATGTATACATATAACATGTGTATGCATTAGTACATATTACGTATGGGAAAAAGAAAATTTAATTTAATGAAGTCGAACAAAAAATGAAGAAAAATATTTTCTTTTTTACTTGTGTTCCTTTAAAATTAAATTAAATTTTCATTTATTTTGAAAAAGTTTATATTTTTTTTTGCTGCTATACAGTTTTTATCTTTTATAAAATAAAATTTTAAAATACTACGCCTATAACTATGCTTAGAAATATATGGTATATGTATACTATATAGGTATATGTATAATATGAGAGTATTATTATGTATATGAGATTTTGTGTAAGTATTATGTTTGTATAACAGTATAACAATAATATAATGTGTACAAAATATTATTTATAGCCTCTTTTCTCAGTTACTTTAAAACACTTTTTCATTTGTTTTTGTATATATTATATAGAAACCCTTCATGATAATAAAAAAAAAGCAACGTAATATATGTACCCATGTGATATTGCAAAAGTCTCCCTGTCCCCGTAATTGTCGTATGTAATGGATGATTTTTCTTGTTTTCAAATTTGAAACTTCATGCGAGATTTGTTTGATCAATATCAAATCAAGTGAGTTTATGCGCCAGTTTTACATGAAAACTTTAACAATTTATTATTAATTTTACAAATATTTGAATTAAATTAAATTTTATTTCGGTACACCGATAATTTCACGTTTTTGAGAATGCAACAGAAGTTGCTCACATATAAAATCCAGTATCAATTGCAACTTTTAAAAACTAATATTAAATGAATAATATTGATGATATTGTGCCCATAAATAATATTGGACTATGAAATATGCGATAAATAGTATATTGGACTGTTCGAATTGCGTATTTAAAATGTAGGTATATATAGGTGAAATATTTTTTAACTTCATTGTTGTTTACTTATGGACTGATTTATAGACTGAAATAAAAACTATGAACATGAGAAACGAAAATTTTTCTGTTTTTCTTTTATCAAATTTTAAAACGAATCGCTGAAAAACTCACCCTATGTAAACTACAATAATATTGCAACTTAATCATTCATACATATTAGATACATTATGTGTATGTGATGCTCTGTAGTTCGTTTTAATACAAAGCTTTTCATTATTATCAAATGTTAAGTAAAAAGTGTAGATAAAATATAATGCATTATCTCATTATTATTTTATGTATGTATATTATGTGCATATTAATCATGCACACAATATATATATTTAATTTCAAAAGTGTTTTGCTCTCACTCACTACAGTTGTAACGTGTAGTGTAGATACTTAAAATCCCTTCATCATATTTCATTTTATTTTTCAATTTTAAAATAAATTTTTAAATTTTCCATCACCTCTTGCAATGCATAATAACAAACATCTATATTTTTATACAATTCTGTTTATTTATAGACATATTATGTATATAGTTTGTATGTACATAACAATATGATGTAACATGTTTGTGAAGTAACATAAAGTATATTATTAATATTTCATATATGCACACATATGTTCATTTGTGTATGATCGTCTCTTGTTAACCTTTTCCTGACTTCTATAGTAAGAAAATAATTATGTTTTTATTTTTTTTTTCGTTGTACAGGTTGTTTGCTACAGAATATTTTAGGTTTTTTGTTTTTTTACTTTCTTTCAAAATATTATTTTTTTTGTATCTTGTACAAAAATATTAAAAAAATGTGGAAAATATTAACAGTGTTGCCATTTTAAATTATAAAAGAGTATGCTGTGCAGTTTTTAACAAGTAACACAAGGTTGTTTTGTTGAATAAGTTTTTAATAAAAAGTATCCTTTTGAAAGGATGACCATCTGAAGCTCAGGTAATTAATGCGTTGCCAATGGTTAATTAAATTTAGTGTGCATGTGTTTACTCAAATGAAAAATTTTCTAAAATTAATGTATTTTTAGATGCCATGCTTAGATCTGAAAGTGGAAATTTAAGAAAATTATTAACTAATTATTTTAGGGATGATGATAAGGATAGTGTTAAATTTAAATAATTTTAATTTCTATTACTAACGAAACAATAGTCTCATTGAAAGAAGTGCCAGTTATGATTTTTTACATATTCAAATTTTAGATAAGAATGTATGTGAGTACCCAGAATATGATTGTAATTACTAAAAATAACCTGAAATAAATAACACAAAGTAAAATAAATTTTTATATTACTGTTATGACAGTATAATTCATTTTGTTGCTATTCTTGCTTTATTTTTTTTATTTTTTTTTTGATAAATTATACTCAGATTACCACTTGTGTTCAAATTATGTTATCAAACAGTGGCAGCACTGGATATTAACCAAAAAAAAAAAACAAACTAAAATAAGTAAGGAATAACATAATAAGAGAAAAAAAAGTTCATTCTTTATGCGACCTTTGAGACATGAGAAAAACTTTCTAACAACACAAAAAAAGAAAAAAACAAATAAACAAAACTTTGAGAGAAAAAAGTATGGAGGTGGGAGAGATAAATTATCTGCTGATTCAATTATAAAAAAATAAAAATGTATAATATGTTAAAGGTTGTTTCCTTTTTTTATAAAAATATTATAAAGGACGATTTCATAAAGTTAAAATTTTTATAAAATAAAAAGAAAAGACAAAGTACAGAAATAAAAAACAAAAAAAAAAACGAAAAATGAAAGTGAAAAGGAAAAATTTAAGATGTAATTTTTGTGTATAAAAGGGGAAAAAAAAAGATCTACACTAAGAAAAATTTTATTAAAGAGGAAGAAAATCTAAGTAAAACAAAAATATTTTGAAAATTTTGTAGTTAACGCTAAAAAATCTACTACATACTTGCTTGATTACGTTTTGTTAATTGACTCTCGCTCGAATCGAGAAAATGCTCTTAATTTTGAGGTTTTTTTGAGTAAATAAATTCGGTACTCTTGAATTTTACAATTTCTTATTGCAAATTTGAATAAAAACAAAGGCGAAAGAATTTGTCTCAATAATAATAATACTAACGTGTTATATAATGCTCTATAAATTTCTATTAAAGGAGTTTTCTACCATAAATTTCTCTACGAAATATTAATGAAAATAGGTTACGGAAAAATTAACTTTCGGTATTTGTTAGTTTGATCTTATCTAGTTCATTGTTGGGTATGAAGGCTTTGAAATAAATTATATATTTAGATATGAAGAAGAATTTTATTGGAATTAAATCATTTTACAAAAATTATTCCCTTATTCATTAACAAAAGTTTGATTATTTGATTAACAATTTAAGGAAACGTCTAATACAAAAGCCGTCGAATGTTTCATTTTATATTAAATAAATAAGAAAGTTGGTTATATTCATACAAGTTCGATGCCTGAATAGAAATTTTTTGAAAAAGTTCATTTTTTTCAATATTGACATTGTTTGTTTTGAAATTATGATTTTTGCAATAATTTTTAGGAAATCAATGCGTAAGAATCACAATAAAAGATAGAACTGCTGTTATGGCTTAAAAAAAATGCGTTATACAACATAGTTCGTAACCAAGTCTTCAGCAAACTTCTCTAAAGTTCTAGCTTCATACAAGAGTAGATTGTATGAATATATGCTGACATGTTTGTGAAAATATCGATTAAAATATATCTTCTATCCTTCTGAAGTATATTGCTATCCATCGCTATATAAAATTTTTTTGTTTTTCCTAAAATATTTTAAATGTGCCATTTTTTATTTTTTTATTTAATTTCTTATTTTAGATTGTTTTCAGTTTAAAGCGAAAAACAATGACTTTAATAAACCAAAATCATTTAAGAAAAGTTTTTCTGTGTGAAACGAAACAAACCATACTTACATACACACGTACAACGAAACAAACATGGCATTATACAAGAACAAATTTCTCATCTCTTTTCAAAATATTTTTCAAACTTTTTTGTATATATATACATATTTTTTTGTTATTTTACATATTTAAATTTCCGTAAGACTTGGTTTTTTATGCTTCAACTCTCATTGTATTATTAAACACAATAATACAACATACGTACAAACAGAAATGTACAAAAATCCTTAAAAGTATATCACTTTTTTTTTATTTTTCAGAAAATTTGTATGTACATGCATATGTACATAATATTTGTAATGTACATTTTTTTTAAGCTTGAAACACTGACACATACACAAACACACCCAAATAATATATATATATGTATTTATATACAGTGTGTAAATGTGTATCGACTTTCCCTTTCCAATTTGTTTTTGAATATTTTCTGGGCGTTATGCGATTAAATCCCTTATTTTTTTTTCATCTTTTAGTACGCATTTCACATTCGCTATCAGGCGGCAGTTTTGGCATCCTTTTAACTTATGATGAAGATTTTATTCTAATATTATATAATTTCCTTTTTTTTGTTTTATTTTGCACTTACACAATTTCCATTCTCCCCCCCCCCCCCCATTCGTTTCTTCTTTGAGTTTTCCATTTATTTTCCTTCGTTTTTCTGGTCTAATCTATTTTGCGCTAGAATTTTTTCCTATTTTATTTGCTATTACGCTTTAGCTGTTTACTTATACATTTTTTTTTCCTATTTTTTTCGTTTTTGGTTTGATACTTTAAGAGGACGTTTGTTACTGGATTGGTAAAGTATTTAAAATAAAATTTTCTCAGGATTTGAATAATGTTTAATAAAGACAGCCATACAGAAAACAAAAAAAAAAAGAAGAAAAATTGGAATATATTTTAGAAAAGAAAAAAAAACGATAAAAATTTTACTTAAAATACGAGAAAAAAAATTGAAGGACAATTTTATATTCTTTAAATGAATCTTTTATGAATAAAATGCATGCAGAGATCAGATTCTATTGAGTATTGCTATAAAATTTTGCGTGAAGAGTTTAATTTCTTTCAAATTTCATTCCATTCTTAGTTTAACCGAGCTTAATATTGACTGCAATAATATTGAAATTATTATTTGATTATTTCGTACAACATAAATGCTTTCTTTTATAATTCTGATGTGACATGAATAATTATAGTTACGTTGACGTCAAGTAAAAATTGATAATAGTCAGCCATACTATTTTTTAAAGTATTCAATTCGTTTGGGTTCGGTTCTTTCTGAATCAATCGGGTTCTAAGTTTATCATGAAATTAAAAGGAAATTATATTTATTTTAATTTCTTAAAAAAAAAATAAAGGTAGAAGGATCAGGAACGTGACTGTTCGAATAGTTTCGACGAAATATTTAAAATGTTCATATTTAAAGTGTTAAGATAGTAAATCTTAGTTTGTTGTGGCTTGACTTTCTGCTTTTTTATAATTTTGTAGCCGTTTTTTCACAAAATAGCTTGGCACTCTATTCGTTATTTTTTTTTTACTTCCTTCTTAAATTCTAATTATATTATGGCGTTTAAAGTTCGTGATCATCTTAATATTGTAAGATTGAATTTTATGTATTAAGTTCTAATAATATCGAGTTTTTATTTAAGAATCGAGTTTTTCCAATAACTAACGGCATAAAGTAATATTCGATACATAATGGAAATTTCTTCATACAATTGCAAAACAAATTTATGACGAAGCAAAAGAACTACTCAATTTAATTACAAAAAAATTTTCTCATCGAACTGGAGTCATTCTATTAATTGTGGTACAGAGGTATAAAGAAATTACTGGTAAATTGTCTTTCAAATTGCTTCACAATAATCTACATGATGACCCAGTATTCATTTACATGAGCTTTCTACATATAATCTTCTATTCGAAACACACAACCACAAGAACAGTTGTATGAAGAAGTTGCTAAGAATTTAATTAATTATTATTAACTAAATAATAGAAGTTAAGTAATATTAGTAATATTAAATATGTAATTTAATAATCTATTAAATGATTTCTTTACTTCTAAGCGTTGATAATTAAACAAAACAACAATTGATAAATGTTAAAAATTTTAATTAAAAATTGGTGAAGAACTGGAAACTTAAATTTTAATTTCTATTTTTATAGAAATTCGAATTGGTCACTGGTGCGTCCGCATTATGATTCTGTGTTTTAATCCTCGAAATTCAAGAAAAACTATTTAATTAAAATTTAAAAAAAAATTTAGTGTTCCCATTAAAAATTTATTTCTAAATTTACAAACAGTAGTATTTAAAATCTCTTACATATTTTCTCTTAAAAATCTTCTCTTAAAAAATTTTAAATTTTTAAAATACTCTTGTATTTGCTCCCGATAGGCTACTCAGAGATTGGAAAATAAAGAAAACATTTTAAAGTGGAAAACAATAAAGAAAAGTTTTTTTGGTCTCATGCAAAATATGAAAGCAAAAAGAAAATTAAAAAATTTTTTTCACTGTTTTATTACTTCTAAAATAAAAAAGAAAAAATCATTGGGGACAATGACGAAATAATTTCATCTTTTTATTTTCCGTCTCTCAAGTATTTTTTTTTTTTGTTGTAATATTGTGTTTAAGTATGAAAAATTATGACACTTATTTCAAAAATTAAGAACATACAAAAATTTAAAGAATGAAGAAAGGATTTCAAATTTCAAAAAAAGGACTTAAGGAACAAATCTTATGTATTTCATAATTTATTCAGTAGGTAAACTAAATTTGGTATTTATTTTTTATTTCTTGAAAAAAATTTCCACATAAATCTTGTTTTTGTTCTTCTTTTAGATATATTAAACAAAAAAAATGGAATAAATATACAAATATCCTTATAACATGTTGTTAAAAAAAAATCATAAAAAGAACAAGAAAAATTTAAGAATTTTCCATTCCTTGTATAAAATAAAAATTTACTGTGACCTTTCTTGTGTATGCTTTGAGAATTCAACGCTCCTTGCATTTTTTTTCTCTCTACTTTTTTTTTGGCCTTCCTCCCCTCTTCCTTGTATTACATTTCACCAATAGATATTTCGAATTTACAAATTATTATTATATTATATGCAAAGTATATCGTAACATACATTCAATACAATATACGATTTTACTTTTATGGTAATGTTAAAATGTATAAGGTTTTTCATTTGAAAATGAAAGAAAATTAAAGAATGCATGATGGTTTCATCATTGGTTTAAAATCGCTTCAATGCTTCAAAATTATAAAGCATGAGAAATTAAATATTTTCCGCTTCTGAATTTTTAATTAAATTTGCACAAATTTTGTATGTATGTAATTAATGAATAAGGTCTTAAATTTAAAAATTGGAATATTAGTATTGACATGTTTTAGTACTACAGATCTGTCTGAGCGAAGCAGTTAATAAAAATCGTACATCAAAATTTAATTTTCTAATTAAAACTTGATTTTCTTCCAGTGCCGTACTTGAAATTAGTTCTAGTACATGAATTTCAATTTGATTATTTTATAATATTATACACAGATCACTTTAAAATACAATTTATCTACTATACAAAATTTAACAAAAGGCCAACGAAGAAGCGGCCATTACTTTTGTATTATATAAAGTTTTATTTTATTTTTAAAGTTGGTAATGTAAAAATCAGAACAGCATAAAACTTTGTTAGGGGCTTCGAACTTTTTTAAAATTGAATTCAATTGTTTAGTCTAACTATCGAACTTAAACTTAAATGTAAATAGAACATAGTAACTTTCAAACTGTTAAAACATAGAGTTTCTGTTGTTGTTGTAGCAAAATAAAAACCTCATGATATTCCATAACATTATAATCTAGTGTTTTAATTTCAGTAACATTCTCGAATAAAATTAATTGCATATATTGCTTCAGTTCCTTATTGATTAACTCTTTTGATTCATTTCTAAATATGGGTTTGCATTTCCTATTTATTTTAGGAAAAACACGAATCTATATATACAAAATATCCATAGCATATATAAAATAAATACAACTTAAATGTTCAATAATTCCCGTGTGGCCCTTTTATATTTGCACAGTCATACAAAAACAAAAAAAGCAAAAAATACATTTTGTATAAATTGAATGGAAACCTTACTGAAGACGCTGAAAAAATTTGCACACATATACCAACACAAAGTACCACATTTATTTATGTATGTATGTACAAAAAATCCTAAATTATATACGCGTACAAGATATTATTAGAGGTATTTAAGAATACAAAAAAAAATTTGTAAAAATATGGAAGGAAGAAATTAATTCAGTAGATTTGTAAATTTATATCTGATTCGAATTTGTAAAAATTTCAGTATTAAGTAACTTTAACAATTTCATTTGATTCAGTTCAGATTGATTCGTTTATTTCTTATAATTTTATTTAAAGTAATTGCTGTTATTATCGTTGGTATTTATTTCTTGAATTCGTTGCTATAGTGCAATGGTTATGTTATCAAAAATTTTGTCATTTATTACAGGGGAATCTTCTTTCTGATGTTATAGAACTTTCAAAGATAATGTGGCCGTTGTTTAAAATCTATAAATCTAGTCATTAAATTTTCATACTTACAAACCTAAGTCTACAAGTCTCGATTTTACTACTCGTATGCTTGTATGCTTAAAAATTTTTGATTTTACATTTAATCAGTCTATTATTAATTTAACTCCTTGTATATTGCTGCAATTTTTTGAAAATATTTGCCTTAAACATTCTGCAATTTAATGTTGAGACATCTTTGAATAGTAATTCTAAATGAATTCAACTTAAAATCAGATTGAAATTAAATTATTTCTTCAAAATATCAAAAGCAGATAAGTTCCTATGTTTTCTACCTAAAATAAATAAGAATGAGCTTTTTGATTCTAATAAAAATCAGATCAGGGTGTAGTTGATAATTTTAAGTTCAACTCTTATAAAATATTAAAACATTCTTTAGTTCAAATCACATTACCATACTAATACAAAGTATAAATTCCGAAATAAAATAAAAATGGCTTTAGAATGCCAGTTTAACTCCACAATTTCGTATTGAAATTAGATTTACATTATAAAATAGAATGGAATGCTAATATGTTTTTTTTAAACAGATTTACTAATTTGAATTATGTGCAATAATTAATTACAATTTTTAATAAAATATTCATGTTAACTATAATTTTTTGTTTGGACCCCCGAAACATCGTGATAACGTTACAGCAGTTTAATTTAAAGTAAATAATATAGAAATCTTGTTGCATCCATATGAAGTCTTCCAAAAACTAAGCCTAGTGCATTTTTACCATCAATGAAATAAATACCCATTATAATGCTTATGTTTTGGGCAAATAATTCAAAAATTTTTCAAATATCTTATGCTATTCGTAGGGGAAAACTTTATACTACTCCTCTGTATTGTTTAATTTTTATTATTTGGCATAAGTGTTCATCCACAAAATGATGTGTTAAACATTAATCGCGTGTATTTAACAGATTTATAAGCACAACTAATTCTAATTTTAAGCGTTCAATTGAAAAATAAATGTAATGCTTCCGCTTTGAAATTTGATCTCGCAAGAAAACGATTTAGGAGGGTAAAATAAAAAAAATCGTATATAACTATAAAAATATAATAAAACAGTTAAAATATCATTTAACGCAAATTATAAAAGTACATTGGAAAATTTTATTCGAAATGACACTGCATGCTGCATTTTTTTTAATTATATAAAATTTGGAAACGAAACACATAACAATATTATCCTACAGTTACTATGATTTCTTCGAGTTTTGTAAATATTTTAAAATTTTAGGATATTCTCTTTACATTTTCATATTTATAGACCTGGGTCTACTGGTCTACACTATAATTTGTAATAATTATTTAATAAAACTTGAAAATAACCAGAAGTCCTGGAACTCATTTTCACTTAAACTATTTTTTTTTTCATATTTTTTTCCTAAATTTGTTCCCGAAATCCTAAAGCATGATAAATTATTCGGTAACTAAAACTTTTTTTATATTCGTTACATTCTGATGATTTTAATAACTTTAAAAGTATTAAGATAGAAAGTACAGAAGCGAGTAGATAGACTTCTACAACGTATAACATTAAAAATTTATTTGTATATATGTATGTATGTATATTATTTGAAAGGAAAACAACACAATATAAGAAAACAGATAAATGCAAGAATGGGAAAAAGAAAAATTTATTTTTCTTTATTTTTTTTTTTCGTGGAAAATTGCAAATTTATGATCATCTGAGATTTAAATATGATAATTTTTGTTGCTCTGTTGTTCGTTTATTTTAGTTTTGCCTGGGCTTGATATTCTTATATACATTTGAATATTTTCTTTTTGGAATATATTATAGAAAATTTGTATATGGGTCTTATAAGATTTTATTTGTGAAAGAATCAAGAAAAAGAACAAGTTTAAGAAAGTATAAGTATACAAGTAAGTTTGAGTTTCACAATTCTAAGATAAAGTTGACAATATAGGGATATATGAAAAATTTATATGAGAAGATTTTAAATATCAAAATGGTTTTTATTAAACTTTAATAGCAAATTAAGTAGTTGTAGATTTGAGAAATTGTTTTGAATAATAACCGGAATCCGGGCTAAGAATTTTTATTTCAATGTCTTTTTATAGATAATGTCTCGAATTTGGAGTAGAAATTTTGAAAAATACAATTGGTGAAAATTATGTGTAGAAGTTAGACTTAGTGATAAAATTTTATAATCAATTCTTGAAAAGAGAGAATTTGCATGAGAGATAGGTGTCTCAATTTTTATTGTTACCTACTAAATACGTCATTTTCTACACAGGTAAATAAATTATTATAAGAAATTTAATTCGAAAAGTTTTCTTTTAATGAGAAAAATGTCAACTAGTTCATGGTTAGAACTTTGCTATTCTCATGAGATGGTGTGTACTCTCTTAATTTTTTACTGAAAAAGAAAAATCAAAATAAAACAATTATAACTGCAAACACTGTTGCCATAATTATCACTGTCACGATTTTTAATATGAAATAAATTCGCTCTCTTCTTATCAAAATAAGTAGAGTAAAACGTGTTGTAATGTTAAACTGTGATACAAGGACGAAAGGTGGTGGATAGAATACCAATAAGTAAATACCAATAACTAAATACCTATAAAGGTAAACTTGTTTAAATTTAGTGTAAGAACAGCCTGAATAACAGTTTTTTATTTCAAAATTCGTCCTTATGAACCATATAAGAAATTTAGTATATTTTCAATTTTTTTTTATCTATATAGCCTTTTGAACATTAAAAATATAAAAGACCAAGATATCAAAGAAAAATTTACACTCATATTATCATACCACATAACATAATAATTTGCAACCAGCCCATTTCAGAAAATTCCATATTTTAAATATCGTGGTGTATATTTTATTCGTTAAACATAATAACACACGCAGTAACAAACATACATTTTGGGTATTAGAGTGTATTCAACAAAAAAACAAAAAAAGGAATTCTGCGAGGAAAAAATAATAAAGCAAGAAATTAGGAAGAGGAATTGAATTTGTACAGCTAATGCTAAAAAATTTATGATGTTGAAAGTAAGTAGCGTATTGCGCGTACAAAAGAGACAGTTTTTATGGCAGTTAAACAATTTTTTTTTTTGCTTTTTTTTTCATTTTATTTGTCACTAATACTTATAACATGTGTTTGTTATTCTTGTTTTTTTTTTTCATCTCTCTTTTACTTTTTATTATTGTAAAAAATTAATGGGTTAACAAAATGATAAGCTAACTTTTCACATTTTCCGATAAAAATTTATCAAAAAAAAAAAATTATTTTCATTTTTATGTGATATGCCGTTTTAAGATCCTTCTTGCTCGTGTCATTTTATAAAAAAATAAAAAAGCGAAATGAAAAAGGAATACAATATAAAAAAAAAAAATCTAAATTTAAAATTAGGACCCTTTCTTTTCTGACTCGGTGTAGAATTTTGGTTTTTTTTTTTCTTTTTTAGCAATATGTCAATGTTGGGAGGAGATTGGAGGTGGTAACGGTAATAATAATTTGTACAGTTGTAAATCTATGTTGATTTATTAGAGAATTTCCATAAAAATAAGATCTAAGAATAAAAATAAGATTTTATTCTGGATTTTTAAACTAAATTTAAAAATAAATTTAATTTTCATTTAAAACTTTAATAATAATTGGGAATATTTTTAGAAAAATTGTAGGAGTATTCAAAGAAATTAAATAAAAATTTCGAATATTAAATGGGATGATTTTACGGAATAAATAAAATGGCAAAACATAATATTTTAGTGATAGTGTTTAGAAATAGAAAATACCGCCTTTAAAATATAGGTGCAATACTACCAAGCGATTGTAATAAATATTTAAGTTTCTGCAATGCTGAAAATTAAAAATAATTGTGATGAACATAAATTTCTACTAATAACTTTTTTTTAATATTCTAAAGGCGTTAATTGTAGTTATTTTTTCTATTGAAATTTTTTAGAAATACCGAAAATTCTTAAAAATATACCATTTTTTCTTAGACGGGACAGGTATCATTCCATATCTTCTTATTTATTAAATATTACACAAGCTAGACAGATAATAATGAAGCTGTGGATAATTTAGAAAACTAACCGTGAAAAGCATTTCCTTTCGGGATTTCTTTTAAATCTACAAAGCAGAGAGAAATAGTTTAACAATTTTTAAATTTTCCAAAAATTCCCTGCTTTCCGTCCTAATTATATCAATAAATTTTGTGATGCTTAAATTGAATCCTATGTCAAATATCTTTTAAAAATTTTTTTAAATGTTAACGAATGGCAATATATCCTATAGTAATCCTATAGTATAAGAGAACATGAATTATATTAGAAACTGAAATGCTCATGATTATAGTACCCGTTCCTTATATATAGTACCGTGCTCATGATTATAGTACCATCTTATTTAAATTACATTTGTCTACACAAATATAATTTCAAATTTCCTGGTAACATTTAACACCTTTAAACTGAAAATAATTAAAAATAATTATAAAAACAGAATAGGAAAACAATTCGTAATCGAATTTTATAAAAATGTCAATATATAAAAATAAACAACATGGTAACCTCTTTTGACCTGCATTTGAATGTTTTCTTTTTTGCCTCCCTATCAAGGAACTAATTTACAAAAAAAAAAAACAGACAAAAAAAATTTTTAATTTCATTTATTTGAAAACAAAATGATTAAAAACTTTGTGCCGCTACACAGTCACCTACGTATTCGTCTGGCATATTCCACATAAACAGCATTAAAAATTTTCTTATTTCGTACTCAATTCGTCATTCATTTATATTCTCATTAAAAAGAAAAGAGCGTCAGGTGTTTGATACTCGCTTTCTGTTGTCTTTAAAAATTAAAAAAAAACAAAACTGAAACGTAATCAAATGAGAAATTAATAAAAAAAAAAATTAAATTGTAAGAGAAAAAAAGTGTAAATATAAAAATGAAATGAAGAAAATTTCACGATTCAAGTGAATTGTTACTTTGCGATTAGTTTTCAATTTTTAAATGAAAAAAGTGGCGCGAAATCAAAAAAATTTGCGTTTTTTTTGCCATTTTTGCGTTCTCATCTCTTTTTAAACCGTTCGTTTTTTCCCACAGGGAATTTTTTGTATTTTTTTTTTCTTTATTAATCAAATTGATTAATTTGTTATTTTTTTTCTAGATTTTTAAATGTTTTTTTTTTTATTTTATTTTGAAGAAAAATATTTACATTTCGAATTAAATTTGAATTGAAGAGCAAATAGAAAAAAAAACGAGACGAATCTTAGTGCTGTCATATCAAATATTTATTCTGAATTTTGAAGATTTTTTTCTTAATTTCAATGTATGTACTTCTTAAAATATATATTCATTAAGAATTCTTCAGCTCAATTTCGCTTAAAAGAATCTGAACTACATCTGTAATTTGCAAAAATGTGTACGTTTTGAACAAAAAGACGAAGCGAATGTGATTGTAAAGCAACGAATTTATGGAAAACAACTCAATAGAATTTCAGTCTCAATAGCTATACAGAAAAAAAAACATCATTGGACTACAATAGTAATTGAAAGCGAGGAATTTTCGTTTTTTAGAAACTGCATTTTTCTTCGAGATATTGGGTATTTCCCAAACGTTTTTCTCCACCACTTGGGGGATTTTAAGTTTTGTTGAATTTTATCTAAAATTTCAATTGAATCAACCATTAAAAATACAACCAGGATTTAAACCAAACTTAAGTATATCCGGGTTTCAAAACATTGATTTAGATTTTCAACAAAAATAAACTTCTTGCCATTTTACTGATTTAAATTCATCATTCTCAATACAAGTTCCAAAATTTGAGTTACGTTAAGTGTTGTAAAATTAAAGTTGAATTAAGTGTTAAGCTATACCATAAATTTTCGACCAATTCCCGGTAAAAATTTTTAAGTAATTAAACTATTATTTTCGTAATTATCAATAATAGTTTTAACCATGATTGGCAACAATTTGATTTTTAGAGTAGAATATAAGAAATTCATGCAATAAAATATTACAAATATCTTTTTAAATAGAACATCAATTTAAAAAATAAAATCAAGAAAAAAAAATAAGATTGTAAAAAGACGTTGCCTTCGTTTTCTTCGACTATATTTTCCTTCATTTTTTATATATAAAGTATACACTTTTTTTCGTATTAAATTTAAATAAAAAGGAAATGAGAATCAAATTAAACGCGATAAAAATAACAATAAAAGAAAATTTAAGACAGAAAAAAAAGCGATTTACATACGGCTAAAATTAAATTCGAAATAAATTCTTATTTAATTTATTTTAGCCAATAACAAGAGAGGACCATTTCGTTCAATTTTAGACGGTATACGCACATTAACACATAGACAAACCTATACACAATAATATTGATTTTAAAAAATTTTTACACGATATTATATTGTTTATAGGCTAGAGTACAAGAATTAATTTTTTTCATTTTTCCTTATTTTCTTTACTCAAATAATTTAAAGTCATTCCGAAAAAATTCTAGGATTAATGATCCTATCAATAACGCAGGTGATTCACATCAATAATTTTGCACGAAAAAATAAATTTTATTCTTTTGTTATTGTTTTATTTCTCCCTAACTATATGAAAATAATTTAAAAAAGCCAATAGCTGCTGATATGTACATTTTTCGTTTTTGTTATTATTATTATTAAATTGATTGTCGTTGCTATTAAAGTGAAAAAAAAAGCCAAAAAGGAAAAATCTATTCGCCATTTGAATATTTCCTATATAATTTAAAACTCCATTAATTTGTTAAATTTTTATTTATAGAGAAAATGTGTAAAAGATGAAAATGTTAAGAGAGGGGGGGGAATGAATTTTCATTTTTAGTCTATATAGCAATTTTATTAATGATGTGATGAGAAGATGCAAATAAATTTTCCGCAGTTTTTCATATTTCTTTGTGTTTAATTTTTTACCGACCGTATTGTGTAAACAATAGTTTACCGACCGTATTGTGTAAACAATACGTAGGTTATGTGATGGCAACAAATTTTGCATATCGAGTTTTCGGTGGGAACATACTTCTCCATAGTAGGGAAGTGTAAATAAACTATTTTTAGCAACCTGTCGGTCTGTCGGTCTGTCGGTCTGTCGGTCTGTCCGTCTGTCGGTCTGTGTGTGCACGCGTGTATCTCAAGTTCGGCTGAACCGATTTTGATGAAATTTTATATGTAAGTTTGTTTTCACCATGGCACGGATCGATCAACTTTTGGTATATATCAGGCCTCGGGAACTGCACTTTTTAGCGGCCCTGTTTTACATTTTTGAACATTTTGAAGAAAATATTCAACCGATTTACTTGAAATTTTATATATAAGCTCAGCTCGACCGTCCGCAAAAATTCGTATGTTTTGGAAGAAATCAGGCATCGGCAACTAGACGTTTACTACGGGCCAAATTTACATTTTTGTGTATATAAAGAGAAATAATCAACCGATTTCATTGAAATTTAATATATGAACTCCTCGTATTAAAACAATGAACATATAAATTTTTTAGAAAGATCAGTGCTCGAAAACGGATTTGCGGGCCGATTTTACATTTTTCACCATTTTGAAGAAAATATTCAACCGAATTACTTGAAATTTCATATATAAGCTTTGCTCGATCATACGCAAAAATTCCTAACTTTTGGAAGAAATCAGGAATCAGCAACTGGGCGTTTACTACGGGCCAAATATACATTTTTGTGTATATAAAGAGAAATAATCAACCAACTTCATTGAAACTTAATATATGAATTCCCCGTATTAAAACAATGAACATGTAAATTTTTTGGAAAGATCAGGCATCGGCAACTAGATATTTACTACGGGCCAAACATACACTTTTGTGTATATAAAGAGAAATAATCAACCGATTTCATTGAAATTTAATATATGAATTCCTCATATTAAAGCAATGAACATATAACTTTTTTGGAAAGATCAGGGCTCGAGAACTGATTTGCGGGCCGATTTTACATTTTTCACCATATCCACAGAACAAATTGATGGAATTTCTTGAAATTTGATATTTGAGTTCTGGTTGTTACCGAAACTAACTGGCGAGCATTTCAGGGAATTCGGGTAGCACAAAGCGAAACTCTACTAAGAGCCAAATTTACATTTTTCTAAGTATGTTAACTATAAGCTTACTAATGTCCTAAAAATTGGAAAGAAGTATTTAACAGACATTTTTATAATATTCTGTAACACTTTCATTTAACTAGACAATACACAATGCGGTCGGTTATGTGCTGACCACATCAGATTTTTTTATTATGTTTTATTGATTTGTGCGTTTTACGTGCGTACCAATTTGTTTTTTGTTCTCTTCATTCTTATGCTTAACATTTAAATTTAATGGGGCTCTTCGTGTATTAATGTGTACGAATATACATATATTGCATTGAATTGTATATATATATAAATCATTATTAGTTCGATTGATTTTTAAAAGATTTTAATTTATCCATTTTTTTTTTGTTTTTTTTTTTTGATTTTACATTAAAATAAATACTAGAAATTTAGAAAATGATTCTTCATTTTGTATATATAAATTACTTGAAAAGAAATGAGCGAGACAATGTTTAGTCTAGGAGGAATTAAGAATTATAACTAATGAGATCTTAAAAATATTTAAATTTAATTCAAGGCACAGCTTTAATGAAAAAATTAAAATTTTAATATTGGTAATGACTTTGATGTTGATGATTTGGAATAAGTAAATTAAAGGTAAGTAAGACGAATGTAATTCTATAATTTCTTTGAATTAAAGTTAATTGAAATAGATTAGAGGAGTATATATGGAAGTTATTCTTCTTTAACACGGCCAGGTATTGTTTGAACATAAAAATCACGTAAAATTAATATTTTTTGTCTAGCATATTTGCTTATTAAACTCCTTTATACTCTTTAAAATTGCCAATTTTTCCTATAAAAATATTCAATATTTAGTAATTTTTTAATTGGGATTTTCTGATCCTATTTAAAAATTAAAAAATTTGTGAACCCAATTGCGCAATTGGAAGTAGACTTACACTTTAAGTTCCTGTATTACAGATAGGACTTACACTTTAAGTTCTTGTATTTCTGGAGGCTCTATACGCAAAACTCTCTACAATAGGTAACTCTAATATAATTTAATATTTCCATAAAACAATAAATATTTGATAGTAATTACATAATTAAAATCTACGAATTAAGAATTTTTGATAATTTGTATCGTATTTTTCGTAAACACGTCCGGTATTGATCTATATTTATAATATAAGTACTTATATGTATCATATTCTATTTAGTATATTTTTAGATTGAATGTCAGGACAATAACTCTATACGTGGCGGCATCAAAGTAACAGTTATTCGATTCTCTATAAGAACAATTAATCTCAAGGGTCTCTTCAAATCAGTGTATTTCTCACTCACTGTAATTTATACTTATATAATATTTTGGATTATAAATGCCTTCATATAATTACATAATTCTTATATTACCAGTAAGCTATTTTACTGTTCATTAGACCGCAGTAGAGTATATAAAAAAAATGTGCAAATAAAACAAAATCGTATGCTTTTTTTTTTAATGTGTTTAATCAACTCTTACTATATCATTTATTAATAGCAGTATAATCATAATAATATACAAGGAACAGCAATAAAATGAAGAATATTTTATTAGTTTTTCCTCTTTATTTCGCCATATATGTAGCTATTATAGTATTTTTATTTAAATGACTTTTAACTCATACCTCACTCACAATTCTCGAAATTATAAACATTTTAGTCAAATCGAGAAATTTTTTTACATTAAGTTTTATTACAATTTTATTTGCTTTATTTTTTAATTTAATAATACAAATATATAATAAATATGTATATATATAGTTAATGTGTTTACAAATATGGGGAATATTGCGCACTTAGAAGAAGGTTATCATAAAAATTTAATCCAATTAATATAGGAAAAGTTATTTAATTTGATTTTCGTCAGATTAATTCACGGGGCAATTTGTTCAAAATCATTTAATTCAACCGTTTTTGAATTTAAATTAATCATTCAAATTCAGAATAGAGCATTCTGTTCAAAATCAAATATATGTCCAATTGGCCGGAATGTTTATTGAATATTTTACAAGCTTTGAAAGTAACACTTTATTCCTCATCGTTTCAATATCTCTCAAGGTTTCCTTAAGGTCCCAAAGGTTAAGATATTTCTATTGTAGCTTATACAAATTAGTATAGGGATATGTCGGTACACTTTTTGTTTAAAAGATACTAAGAGGAGTGTTCCTACATGTACCTACTTTGTTCGAATGTACACTAAGAGTATATTAAAGAAATATTTTGGTCTTGCTTTATATGTACGAATTTTTTCGAATGAACAAGACTTCAACATAATATTTATAATATGTTATATAACTTCTTTAATTTTCATCAGTATTTATAATTAAGTTTTATCTGTTTCATGTCAATTGTCCATTAATAGTCTATAAATATTCTTTTGACTTTTTCTAATTATTACTTTCATATATCTACATACCCAAAATACCTAACTATAACGTTTATATTATAATCGTTACTATGTTTATTATTGTTTATTTTCAACCTTAATAATATTATACTAGGAACTAAATTGTACGTGAAGAATATTGGGACATGCATATTACACTATAGTATATGTATGTACCCATATAGTTTTGTAACGAATTTTATTTCTTTTCTCAAATGTTATACAAATAATATTTAATCACACCTTTTCCCCCAAAAAACAAAAAAAAGAAAAAAACATTTTTTACATATTATTTCTCTGTATTTGAACATATTTGATTAAGATTCCAGAATTATTTTTTTTTTTGCTATATTTTCGGTTCATTTGAAGCTTTAAGGTATATAACAAAAATAATAAAATATGGGGCCACCTTTTATTTTATACTAGACAAAGAATATATATAGATATTGTAAATTTACGAGTCAAAAGCTAGTCAGTCAGTCGCAGACATTTAGGGTTTCGTTTTCCACTCCATTATACACCCATACATACGTACATTATCTATCAATATAATTATATTGTTATATTTTAGCATTTATATATGTATATCAAAATATTAACAGCTTGTGAGTGTTATATATCATAACTTATAAGTTGTATGCATAAATGAATAATTACGGCGTTTACATACGTATGATATAACTATAACTGTTGTTGATATATTAAGATATTATTTATAAATGTTTCATATTTATACAAATACATGTATTATATATAATATATGTATATGAATAAATGAGGAAAAATAATTTCTTGCTAATATCCTATAATTAAGAAATTTTATGTTCATGAATCGATTATACTCATAATATAACAGCGAACATGATAAGTATAGCATATCAAATAGTATTATATGAATTATGGAAAATATAGGTAGGTATACATACATTGTACGACTCAAATTTAAAGTTGCATATGCAGATTTATGTTTCACAGTTATGTTATTTTGCGGTTCAATTTTTTTTTGAAAATCGGAAAATTTTCGAAGTTTCACAAAATTTTTCGGAAAATGTGTACAAAATAAAGTGATACGTGCCCAGTGTGATGAGTTTGAAATTTAGTAAAGTCAAATATTTTTTTAAAACGAGCGAAAGGAATAAAGTGAAGTGTAACAATCAATATTGCCAAAGTAGTCAATAAAAAAGATTTTTTCCTTTATTTTCTGAGCCTCCCAATTTTTATTTCCCAAAAATTACGATAATTATCATCTGAAAAATTTATTCTAAAATTTAAATTTACAAATTAAAAATTATTGTTATACAAAATTTAATTTTTTTTTTTGAAAAGCCTAGCGACATAGCTCACCGTCAATTGCTGAAAAGAACAGATATTTGTTAGTTTTTACTAGTATTTCTTCCAAACAAGCCCTATATAGAGTATTTTCTACTATGTTTTTCAGTTTTTCACGTCCTGTCTCTTATAACGCTTTAATAGTTCTTCTAAAAATTTACATATCCTCATCATTACTTATACGAGTAATTATTTGTTTGTTTGAATATGAACCCATTTAACAATAGAGAGAAACAACGAAAAACAATGAGCGAAACTAAATATGTAAATGTTAAAAGAAAGCAATAATAAATGCCATAAAAATTAAACGAAATGAACACAAAAATATAATTTTCCTTGACTTGATTTTTATTCCATTTGTTTTTTGGTTGTTTTCTCCTTAAAAACAATTGTACCTACATATAAATTCTAATATTTACAAACATACATATTTATATAATAATAATATAATATTCTCTTAAATAAATAATATAAGCATTATTTTATACATATATATATCTCTTTTACTCCTTCATTAGTATTCATTCAGAATATTTAATTTTGAGACTTTCGACAATAACTCTATGTTCCATGTATGTTCCATGTATGTTTGTCGTATACAAAACAAAAAAAAGAATTGGTGTTGAACCATTATCATTGCCAATTATCATTTATACTCCTAGCATTTAAATAATGTATACATATAGCAATATATTATAATTTTTTTTTATTATAATTTTTTATATTTTTATGTAAATATTAAGAGAGAAAAAATGAACAAATGTAAATGTGAACAGAATATCGCCAGTTTTATAAATTTCTTTAACTCCAAATATAATTTGAGAAATTTAATATAAGATTAAATTCAATAATGTATATTAAAATATAAAAATAATTTAAAGATAATTTCAAAGTATAATTTATTATTTATTGATTGTTCGAACTCAATGCGACAAGTGTGGACAATATCAGAACCTGAAATTTTGTGGTAATTGAAATTTCAACTTTAAAAATATTGACTTTAATTAGTATGGTTCGCAAATCATTAATTAAAAATTATAATTAGAACAGAAAATGGATATTTTTAAAGACATCTGGATTATTACAGTCAATCAGGACTTAGATTAATTTGAAAAAGTTCGATTGCATTTCGGTTTAAAAAATTCTGTTGAAGAACACAATATTTTTCTTATTTTTAAAGAGATGCAACCACTCCGCTCATTTTTAAACCGTAGAATTAGCTCTAAATTTTGTTATTCATGTGATACAATCCTCGCAATTTACAGACGGCATCAATACAATTTACAGACAGCATTTTGAATATGTATTATAAATAGGTATAACACATATGGATATAATTTACAAATACCCATAAATTATATCCATATGTGTTATACCTATATAATAAAAGATATGTACACATTTACCTCTGTATGGCTTTTAATATATTACACATATGACCACTGTTATATTTATGCTTATAATATACATATAGCTACATTATTTCTTGAAATTAAAATAATTTTACTTTCTCTGTTCAAAAAATTCCATAAAAGTAAATTGCCCCTAAAATTATGCAATATTTAAAAATAACTAATATAATAAATCATAATCAAAGTCTTTAGCTATTAAATTTAATATTAACATTCAAAATACATAATTAAAATTTTTTATTCATTAATCATGAAATTAACAATTTTCTGGACTTTAAAAATTCTAAGAACTATGTATAATACTGCAGTATAGTGTAGTCCGACTATTGAACTGCATTTCAATGAAATAATATTTTTGGTAAAAAACAGCATTGGATTATATTGAAAAATAGAAGAACATTATATTGTGTACCTTTTGGCATAAGCAACACTGATCATAGGTACTTTGTTCAACTATTATATCAATGCATTATAATTTAACATTTAAACCCATCGAACATATTAAATATTGCATGTTCTAAATCTTAAATTTTTTGAATTAAACAGGAAATGATTTAAATAAATTATTGTGCAAAATTTAAAGTAATCTATTGTTAAAAGAATAACGTATAAAGCCTTATTTGAAATAAATTCAATGTATAAGTATTAATAAATTATTGTGTATATGGCATAAGACAAAATGGTCGATGATTGATGGTATATACGTAATGATTAGAAATGGTAATAATTATTACCCATATACAGAGAAAAAGAACATCATTTCTAATATCACAAAGTTAAAGAATTTATCATAAAAATTTTGTTAAGAAACACAATGAAAACACAATGGAAAAGAAGAGAGTAACAATGGAGAAATATTTTTAAATACAATCTCCATAGACATGTAGAGATTGTAATTATTTTTGTTACTACATACACAATGTATATACATATTAGGTATTAATATAGATTTTATCCTTGTTTGAAATTCATTATAATCAAAAGAATAGAAAATGATAATGAGAATTAAATAATAAAAATGAAAAGAATATAAAAATAGAAGTAGTAAATTGAGTATATAGGAGCAAATAAAATAAAAATTAAAAGCTTTATATTTAACGCTGAATTCTCCCGCTCAGTGTTCCACTTGTACGAGTATATGGGAACAGAGAGTCGCTTGAACTAAAAAGATCAAGTCATTTGAATCGGTTTCCTTTTTCACGAGTATTAAACTCTCTTAAAGAAACGCATTGATTTTAAAAGTTTTTTTTTTTTTAAATAGTATCTTAACAAAATCTCAATAGATATTATTGAACAACTTATCACATTTCACTAACGCGGATCAGACACAATTTTTTATTTCTTAACCTGACGTTACTATTTTCACGCTTTTCGACTCACATATTATAGCAAACATAAAAGATGATTTTTAATAAGAACTAAAATCAATTCTGTAAATGGTTTTAAAAAAGAAATTCGGCAATTTTGATATTTGGTTCTGAGCAGATGCAATAAAATTAAATTAATTTGCCATACTTCATATCTCATAAAAAACTCTGATATATAAGTATAATACCACGCAAATATTAAAAATTTATGACTTTTCTTGAATTTAGTTCACGACTACACATCTTTATTCTTTATAAAACGTCGGGAATATAAAAATTAATGAATTAATGTCCATGAATTATAAGAAAATTAAAAGGAATCATATTAAAAGAAAATACTTATACAATAATATTTGTATAAGTATTTTCACAAGACCCTATATATAACACAACCCAACGCTATAATTTTTATACAATATATGTATATTATGGCTTCTTATTATATTGATTGCTTTTAATAAGTTTTTTTTTTGTTTTACTACCGTAGCGCAGATTGCTTTCAATAAAATTTTAATAGCTTTTTCTATTTACTTATATTTGCAAATCGGTTCTAATAATATACATTTATATATATATACATTTTTATTATCTAGATAATTTGAAATATAATTAAATTAAATACAACAAAGAAAAAGTCTTTAAGTTTTTATAATATTAGTGTCTTTTGCATGCGTCCATTCAGTATTTAGCAGATAAGTATTGAGCCATGTTGAAGAAACTTTAATGAGTTAATACAGAAATTTATAAAGTCGATCTTGCTTATAGTAAGGATATTATAATTCTTTTGGTAAAATTTAAAATAAATGCATTGACCTAGGTATTTACATAATTTCACTCATTTGCTGCAATAGTGTGACGTCAGGAATATATGATTTCTAAGTTGTTAACTCCTATTTTTAAAATAATTTTTCTCCCATGTTTTAATTTTGAGTTATGCAAGTATCGTTGCAAATAAACGATTTGATCTTTTAAAAATTTAATTGAAAAATGGATTAAACATCTTCTAGGCTTGGAAGATTAGACTTTTGTATCTGTTACTTAACAAAATAATTTATTAAATAAGATTTACTAAGTTTATTTCTGTAATTCATTTAATCCACTGAATCTTATTGCAAATTTAGAACTTCATTAAAATATCGGGTTTAACAACAAATAATTTATTATTCAAAATTTTTTACCAAGATAATGTAAGAATTAAAAACTATATGTATAAGAGTGATGAAGAATGACAATTTGAATTTTTAATAATTTAATAAAAATAATCTTATATACTTATAAATGAAACTTCAAATTAAAAATTAAAAATCAAAAGATCTAAGTATACAAAATAATGCAATTGCTTGCTTTAATAAATTTTGTAAATTTTAAAATAAATTGTTGTGGTTTTTAATACTTAACATAAGAATTTCAATCAAAACTTTAATCCTTAATTGTTATACACATCATTATTTGCATTAATATTAAAGTATTATACGCTTTAGTGGTTAATTTTGTAAAATTATTTACCTACAATATAGTGAATAAAATTTTGCAATATAATATGGTAATTTTAACTATATACAAGTATTATAATATAGGATTCCTTAATCAAACACCTTGAAATACACATAATCGTACAATGCACTTTAATGTTATACATATAGTATCACTATAGTAGAGATACACTTTACCGGTCAATGACATATGATGGTAATTTTCATATTTCTTATTGATGAAAGAAATACATACATACATACACACATATTCAATTGCAATATCTTATGAGCATACTAAAGCAGAAATGAGTTTTTTTTTTCTACTTTTATGACTATTATTACAAGTAAGTAGTTTAATCCCTAATGCATTTGAAAATTATGTACATACACATATACATATAAGCAAATATAGAATATGTCAATCTAAATAATGTAGATATTATGGAGATAATCGCTGTTACTTGTACATTTTATAATACGCTTTGGGAACAACTATTCTGATGAATATCTGTCACACCTTTTCCTTTTGTTTTTAAATGTACTATAATGCATCTATGTATACAAATATTGCTGTAAATATTCACTACATATTATAATATTATCTTAAACTTATTTGCTTAAAGGGACAGTCATATACTAAGGTATACGTGTAAATATATCATTATGCAATATTTACTCTACTAGCAGACGCGAGTATTATTATATGCAGACTGATAATTGCATTTTATTAAAATAAATAACTAATCTAGATATATACACGTATCGTATAGCATATAACCATACATTGTATTATTTGTTTATTCAAAAAAAAAATGTTGATAATTTTCATCATTTTATCCACTTGCACTTAATCTTTATGTTTTATATTATTATCTCACTTGCTGCTGTACGACGTATTAATGGAAATTTTGTTAAAATAAACTATTTCGTTGATTCACTGCTTATATGAATATCTACGATATAAAATAATAATAATGTTATACGAATATAGATTTAGTTGATATCCAAATCTTATTGAGTAATTCTACAAGAAAAAAATGAAAAATGTCTGTAACCAATGAATGCTTTAAACCGCGTATGAATTAGTATTGTTTTTTAAATTGCCTGATTTCAGTAACTAAGAAATTATTTTCATTCTAGATGTAAACTGTGTGCTTAAAAAGAAAAGATCGTCAATTACCTTTTATGTTTTAATATTTGGGAATGCTTAAAAATTAAGTTGTTTGCTGTATAGTTAAAGTTATATGCTGGAAAATCGAGTTCGCTATTTTAACGAAACGAGTTTTAATCATTTATTCTGTATTTGCCTTTGAATTTGAAATAGTTAAATCCGAAGTAATTTCTTCAAAAGAACAAAATATTAACGAAACTTTACGAAATTTTACTATAGTACAAAAAAGTGGCATTTATTTTAATCAATTTAAGAAAATCTCAAAATTGAACGAAATTTTAACGGGATTATAAAGATATTTAAACGATATGTTAAATTGATCAAATACGTTATAAGTTTAATATCCGTTTTAATTTATGTCATTATGAAAGTGAACGAAATTTTAACGAAGGAATTAACGAAAGTATTAGAAATTTTAACGAAGGTATTAAAAATAATTTTAATTTAAATTTAATTTAGTAGCTACATTAAAAAATTTAGTGTTTAGCATTAAGAATCCGAGAAAACCTTAAAAACCACTGCCATATTTTAACAATATTTGGATATTTGCTTTAGATTAATCATTTGAATGGACTATTAATTCATGAATACCAACCTATATAAAAAAAATTCAACACATCCTTAAATTTCTCATTGTTTCCATTTTTAAGCGGTTAAAGTCTGTACTTGGATGAAATATTTAAAGAAAGAAAGAAAAATTTTTTTTAATAACAATTCTATCATTTAAGACTATACGATCGAAATTCTTCTGGGAATTTTCAAAACAGCAATTCTTTTTTTCTTTTTGTGCTACTAGTCGTGCATAATTTTCTACATTTTTTCCTATGCATACAGCAATATAGATACATGAATCTTATACTTTAAACAAATCAAAAACCATCTCTCGCTTCTTATACACACTACTTTTTGGTTATAAGTAAACTAAACTACATTTATACACTATATCTAACTAACCAGAGGCACAAGAGAGAAAATAATAAAAAAAATAATATAATAAATAATATAATAAATAAGTAACGATTAAATTATAATATTCTAGTATATTGCACGTTTTATATATATATTTTTTTTTTCAAAACTTCTGATGTGTATTTTGGTAAAATGGCATTAGGATCTAAAAAATATTTAATAATGTAGAGGAGGACATTGTTGAAATATTCACAACACAATATTGTATATATGCAATAATGGAATAAAACATGCAAAATAAAAATTATTATTGTGCATTTAATGAGCGTGAACTACTCTCTAGTTACATACCATTTTATCAGCTTATTTTCACTATCTTACTGATGGTAACGATGTTAAATATTAAAACTTATCTCGCTCTACTGCCTAAACGGCTATATACATTATATAAAGGTACATAAAGGTATTCAAATATGGTAAATAAGAAAATTATCTACATAAATAAAAAAGAAATGAAAAATTACATTTTACTCACATTTTAAATTGAGAATTTAGGCATTAGCGACTTGCAATTTTTTATACCTTTAAGATGATTTTGCCAACATTTAATTTTTGCAACAAAAGTATATTTGCATAATAAAATAAAATAATGTGTGTGATGAAGAGCTTAAATAAACCTACTCGTCGTTTATTTTTAGTTTTCTATAGTCTTTCTGTTTTTTTTTTTATTATTATTTTTAGAAAGGGATTTATGTTTGTGGTTAACTTAAAATATAGTATAAAAAGTCATAACATACTTTTTTTTATGAAAGATTAATGTATAATTTTTTTAATGAAAAAAAAACATATCTGGTAACCATATACCTTTCATATAGTTTTTTTATTCCGCAATAAGTGGACGATGTTAAAAATATTTTAATTTTTTTTTATGAAATTTTTAGACTTCTGTATTTGTTTTAATTTTTTTTGCTATTTGAAAAATTATATTATTACAAAAAAAATTTTTTTTTTTTACTTAGTTGATTTGTCACTTAAGTTATTTTTGGCATTCTATTATGAAACCGTAGATGTTTTTTTAATATTAAAGAAAAATGAAAAATAAATGGAAATTTTTAGTTTTCTTAAAATGTGCATATTTTAATCTGAAGTTGAAATTTTCTGTAAAATGTTTATTATATGTATTTCATAAAAAGAAATTGAGGGAAAGCTGCACAATAGAAAAGAATTCATATTTTTACAAAACGGTAGTCAGATGCCTCCTACTATGAGGGAGAGGAATATTATTATTGTGTAAAATTACAAGATATCGTAATTTCTTTGAAAGAGTAATGATTAAAATTTTTATTATTTTATATAAATACGGGTATTATTATATTCATAGAATACGGGTATTGAATGAATCAAATGGTGCAGATACTGAAATTTGAGTATTAAAATTAAGAAAGCTAAAAATTTTAGTATTAGAAAATAAAAAAAAATCTACTGTATTAAAAAGTTTTATTGCAAAATGTTTTATAAAATTTGCATCTTTATTAAAAGTTGCAGCCAAATCGTGCATCTCGCGTTTTCATCTCAGTTTTTATTCATTTTCGAATTAGGCTTCTCCGTATTTCTAAAGGTTATTTCATTTTTCCAATAACATTATTCATTTTTTCAATTGGATTTTTACATTTTTTCCAAAACTTATCTACTAAACGTCTCACCCTTTAAAATAAAGTGAATTTGCATACATTTTAGAAAAAATGAGATACGAATAACTTTTTTTACTCGAAAATTATATAAATATATGATATTAAACTTACTCCCTCTTTTCAATTTCAATGGCAATTAAAATAGCGAGATAAACGATCAGGTTGTTATATTGTTCTCTAAGTCACTTTCGAGTGCAGTCTCTTTAGAGACTAATTTTATGATCGTCACAAATATTAGAGAAATGCATGGGTATATACATACTTTTGCAACTTAAAAGAGCTTCATTTTTCAAAGTGACTCTTGTTCGAGTATGCTACGGATAAATCTGTATTGTGTTAATTGAGTCTACATAAGCCGGATTCTATGAGTCTCAATTTTAACGACATATTCAACACATAAAAAGTGTAATATAATATGCTTGAACAAAAGCCTGTATATGCACAACATAAAAATAATATTCAACCTTTGTCTAAATTTAACAATCTCAAAATTAAAAACTAATATATTTCTTACAAATCTCTGATTTTTTTAAAAGTCGCGAATTATTTTAGAAATACAATAGTTATCTTAGAAACATTTGAATTTAAGAATTTTATAATTTTAAATTAGAGTTATTTCAAAACATTTAAAAAGCCTTGAAATATAAAGATCAAAAATCTGCCGTAATTAATAATAACGATGCAGAATTTCTAGCATTTTTTGTAATATACAAGAATTCATAGTTTTAGAAATCCATTCACGACAAAAAAAAAAACATTACATTTTGGCTTTTGTTCTCTTTTGAAATTTGTTAAAATTTTATGCAGCTGCACAAAACCTATATATGTAGGTGAATATTAAATATAGTAACAGCAGCAACATTCACCAGAGATGATTTGTTAAAAATGTTAAAAAAAAATGAAAATTTTTCTTTCTTTGCTGTTGTTTTTTGAACCTAGGAAAAAAAAATAATGTACGTATAATAAATGCCTGTCGATATAACAAAATGATGATGTTAAGGGAGAAACTAAAACGAGATTAAATGTTTTTCGTAAATCTTGTGTAGGTGGATTTCCTTATAGCATCACAAACATATAACATCATCAATTTTTGTATTTAAAAATTGGGATACCGACTGTTTGATTATTTTCTTTTTATTATTATTATTATTATAATGGTATAATGGGTTTGTTATTGTGTGTATAGAAAAATAAAAAATAATAATATTTTAAATTTTTCTAAGTTTAAACATTATAAATGTTAGGATTTAAATTTTTTTTTATGTTAAAATGTTGTGCATGTTATGGGGTCTACATTAACTTACATGTAAAATAAAAATGTTAAAAATTTTAATATTATAAACATAATCGCGTAACATGTTGTTTTTGAAAATATTATTGAAATTTTTATTTTGTTAAAAATATTTTCAGTATGGGGGATGTTACAAAGCAATTTTTGATTCGTAATTTATATTAAAACTTTATTTTCCTATTAATTTTATTAAAGCATGTTATAATATTTTTAGGATTAATAAATATTGCTTTAAATATTTGTATATATTATGCATAATATCAATAATATTCTATATGATGTTCTTCAAGAATATAAAATAGTAAATAAAAAGTATACAAGTTTAGAGCTACATAAGTACATACCTTTGGAAAAGGTTCATTAAAAAATATAATGACTGACTATAAACTGAAATATTTGAGTTTTTCCAATACAACACAATCATAACATTATTGATGAATCAAAGTAAACAGGCTCTCTTTGAAGTGCATATCCATTGAATAAATTTAAAATTTCAAATTATCAACTCATAAATGTAGTACAATATATATACTTAATTACAATGTATGTGTACCGAAATTAACTCTCTGCAACATTGTATTAATTTGCACTATATTCCATTATGCCTAAAAATATCTACACTCTATATACAAAAAGTTGTTATATCTATTAGACTAATTGAAATTTTAAAATTGGTAATTTATATATCGTAATTATGCCGTTGGGATATAATTTTATAAAGATATTATAATAATAGGTCAATTATAGTTATGCATGTATATCTACATTCTAAAAATATTTTAAACAATAATAATATACGTCTAAGTATTCATTCATAATAATAATGGCCTTAAATTTAAACTCTAGACAATTTTAATATAAATTTCTCCAATTACATTTTCAATTTACATAACATAAGTATGTAGAATTTTCTCTTTTTCTTTTAAGTGCCTATTTTAACTTTTATATACGTATTTCTTTTGAAATAAATTTCACCTTATTCTCTTGAAATTTATCCTCTCACAATTATTGTTATTATATGTGTTTTTATAATACGTCTAACGAGAGAATTACCTATATGATATCAATAAAAATGTTTATAAATTTTTTTGTTATATAAGAGAAAAAAAAAATTTCTTTTTTTTCATTTAAAAGTTTTAATTATAAGAAAATTTATAATATTTTTATTCCCTATATACATATATGGTAATTAATTAATGTTAAATATAGAAATTTGAAAATTACAAACAAAAAAAAAGTGAAACCTCTTGAGACCACTTTATAATAAAAACACCTTTGGATGCCTAATTAAGTGATAGATTTCATACCCCATTAATATTTTATTTCTACAATCTATATGAAAATTTTTTTTTTAAGAAAAAACAACAAAACGTATATGTATAAATGCAATTTTCTTTGAAATCCTAAAATACATAAATGAAAATATTGGATGCATAATAATAATTAAAGAAGGATATTAATAATCAAGAGATTGTACAAAAAGAAAAGAACCAATCAATCATTCAATATAACAGAATGAAATATTAACACTGGAAATTTTAACAGCAGGCAAATTTTTAAAATGAAGAAGATAAGGTTTGTACCGGAAATCGGCATTTTTAAATTATTATTAAGAAATTGATTCTTAATAGAAATCCGATCTCGGGAAAAAAGAGAATTTATAACGATTGTTCAGGCATTATTATTTCAAGGTTTAAGGCATTATTATTTCGAGTTTTTAGTATATTGGTTAGTTATACAATAAGGAAATTGTTATATATCACACTTTACTCCAAATCACAACCTTATTGCTAGGTAATTAAAATATTAGATTATTAAACTATTTCTCGGATTATCAGTTTTAAATTTTAATTATTCATTATACACATGATAATAAAAATACATTTGCAGTATACATACAGTACTTTATAAACCATAGCATGTTATCTGCTGCATTAATATTAATATTTTGTATAACAAAAATCATAAACCTGATCCATAAAGTATCAATAGTATTTTCTATACAATCTTAAATGTATATTGTGACTGCTTATAATTTCGATTGATTTATCACCATCTCAATTTCTTCAATCTGCTTCAATTTTGTTACAAATTAAAATTTTTAAGAAAAAATTTTTAAATTGTATGAAATCATGAAATCTCCAAAAAAAGAGTCATAGTTATTTTAAAATTATCAAAAAGAATTTAAAAAATAATTTGTATTTTATGGCTAACATGGACTTTAGCTCGTGGATGCGGTTTAAGTATGATATAAAAATTATATGTACATAAAACTCTATTTAATTATTTGTAGTCATAGTGAAAGGGGCAAATATATTAGGAATCTTTTAGTTTCCAAACTAAATCAAGCAGCCTTAGAATGCATTTTAGTATACTCTAAACAAAATTAGAATTTTTGATAATGTTTGACTTAATTAGTTGATATAAGCACATACACTTAAAAATTTTTGATATAACAAAATATTTTTCCCGAAAATTCCTCTAAAACCTCTTAAAATCAAATTATTTTAATTCGAATTCTATTAAATATTTCTACAACATTTAAAATTTTGTTCAACAGTAAAATCTGCCTGTACTCTTAAAATGTTTTGCAATTTTCCAATAACACCACTATTTAAAATAAAAAGAATACATATTTGAAATGATAAAAAAATTTTATGAATTTCTTAAAAAAAAATTTTTTTTTTTGATTTCATTATACGTGTATAATTTTCAACTCTTTTTTTTTTAATTAAAAATTTTTTATATACAAAAATAGAATAATCATAAAAATTTATTTTAGAACATCGCTGATTTTTTTTTTATTTAAAATCTAAAATATTTTCAAAAAAAAATTTTTAATTATTTGATGTTTTTCCCTTTTTCATAAATTTTTATGATTTATCCTCATAAATACTTAATAATTAAAAAGATTTTTCTAAGAATAGGTTTTTCACTTTGCGTTTGAATCATGATGATGATGATGATCATCACATCATTATCATTATTATAGCATTGAGTATCAACAAACCATCAACGACATCATAAAAATGTTGAATTGGCGAAAGAAAAAGTGTCATAAATATTTTTTTTTTAATCACACTTTGACGATCTAAAAAATTTTCATCTTGATTTCCATTTGGGAGTTTCTTTTTTTTTTGTTTTGTTGTTTTTTATTTCATATTTTTGTTTTGATTTTTGGAACAATATTTTTGTTCAGGTTCATAATTTTTTTTTTTAAATTAATTTGATTTTTTATTTTCGTTTCTCACGTACCCAAGTTACACTAAATGTGTTGCATTGAGATTCATTAGAAGGGCTTGTAAGTAAATTAATAAAAATTTGTTTTGAAATGTGCAACAATTACTCTAAAAATTAGGGAATTATTTTATACTTATTAAATAGGCTATTTTGAATTTTTGTTTTCTCTAAATTAAAAATTCGAAACAGTTTGTAGTTCTTTTTTTGAGATTTGATAGCCGAATTTTGTACATAATTCAAGAAATTTATGAATTGAAAACTATAATTATAATATGGAATTATAATAAAAATCTTAATTTTTGGAAGATTTAATTAAAATACTATTTTTATTTAAAGCCGTACAGCATAATTACAGCAAGATTAGTAAAATTAATTGCAGTGGCGACTTAAAGCGATTTGATAAGGCTAAGTGTTTTGTGCTGCAAAATTTTTTATGTTAAAGTGAAATTTTTTCATAAGAGATTCGTGAAAAGAAAATAAGGAAGAAGAGATTTTTTTTAGACTTTAAATTGGAAAATAAGATAAGGCGAGGAAAGATCACTTGTAATGAGAAAAAACGAAACCACTTAAAGTGAAATAATGTGGTAGTGAAGATTTTGTGAAAATATGAAAGATTATATTTTGCATATCCCAATGTGTTCATATATTTCTTACATTTATGAGGACATTCGTACATATTCTCACAAAAAGAAATGCTATTGACCCAATATTAAAGTGATTGAATCATAATTTTATAAAAAACTTTCAATGGAACAAACAATTTTTTTTTACAATTTCAATTTTATTATTATCACTGATAACCACCCTCTATCACAAAATAGAAAGAAATTTTTTTTTAAAAAGATAATGTTTTTGCTATGTTTGCCTAAATTTTCTAATATTTAAAAATTAATTATTAATTCTATTGCATATGACATCTTCGCTTTTTTCTTTAAGTTTTTTTTCCTCATATTTTTGATTTTTGTCAAGATAAATTTCATGTTTTCATTTTAATCTCAATTTTTCAAAAATGTTTGCACAATCAAATACATTTATTTAATTTTTTTTTTATTTCTATTTCTTGTGTTGATAGATTTTTAGAAAGTCAAAATTTTCTAGCAACATTATGACATATCAAGAGCACTTAAATGTACAAATGAAATAAAAATATCTATTGTATGTGAAAATGGGAAATCGTTCAGTGACATTTTTATCTCAAATATCAACAACATGCATGTATGAATGTACCAAATCAAAAATTTTGAAGAAAAAAAAAATGTTTTCGTTCTTGGAAATTTTTTTTTTTTTAAGTTGAATTTTATTTGTTGAAGCATACAAAATTTAAGAGAAATATTATTTTTTGATAGTTGTGATAGTTAACTATGCGGTAACATATAATCAAATTGGGAGAAATTTGAAAGCAGAATAATTTTTAAAGATCTTGTAAAAGAGGAAGTATTCCCTGTCCTCCAGTGATAATCACATTAATAAATTCAATGAAGATGGGAATAACTACTCGTATTTTCTTACAGGTTAATTTTAAAATCTAAGTCTATACTTAAAGAAGAAACACTATTGGCTACATTGTAAGAATTGAACAAGTTAAAAAATTTCTGATGCGATTCTGAATTGGAATAGCAATTTACAAATTATAGACGATCTTAAAATAATTTCTTATGAAGTTTTATGATTTTCATTAATTTGAACGAAATCTATTAATTGAAATTTTATTATCACTTAATTTCCATAGCCTGGTAAAACCAATTACATTTTTAAGTTACGAATCCTAGCAAATTCGATTATTAGTAGTGCTTTAAATACCATTACCGCATTTTCTAATTTGATTTATTTTAATTATTTTTTTCCGTGCAAAGCAAAAAAACTTTTACAGGAATTTACTGTCAACAGTAAGTTCTAGATCCTAAATAAATTTTAATTTTCGCAATATTTAATTTTGTGTGTAAATCATTGGTAATATAAGATACATTAACAATTCGCGTGCCTCTTTGATGGCAAATATATTAAGTTTAAAATTACATTTTTCATTCCAAATTACAATGACTGTGAGCTACAATTTTAGGTTTCAAATAAATTGCAACAAAATTTCCAAATATTGTTATAATAAAGATTTTCTGAAAAGTAATGTTGAACAACGTACGTAGACTTCAAATATGAAAAAATTTGCGTCCTTATCATATTAAATATATTAATGCATTACAAAAATATTGTTAAAATTATTGTGTCATATCTTCGAATTCAAGGATTTAGTGTTTCATGTATTACAAACACATCATCACAAACATAATACCCTTTGTCACTAACTATTTATATTCACTTGTCTGCATGCATTAATATAAATTTTAAGCAAATCTATAATATTTATGAAAAACACATAAAATTTTCGAAGTAAAAGTGTAAAAATAAAAATGAAAATAAAAAAAAAAAATTCATTTATTTTGACGTGAAAAATATTAGCCTTCTATTTTGGCTCCCATAATTCCAAATTTCCAACTATTCATAGCACTTTTTTCATAATTTTATTTTCAGAATTTCTCCATACACATGTATAATTATATTATACACATATATAATTATATTTCTTGTACAAAATTTTAATAATTTCATATTTTTTTTATATATATTTGAAATAAATTGAACATATTTTTAATGCGATTTTAAATGAATTCATTCAGAATAAATTTATTTGTAATTGTACACACACGGAATGCATCTGTTTTAAATAATTTTTTTGATGTTGGCTGGCTTAATCTATATTATGTGTACGAGCGAAAATTCTTAATTTGATGTGAATGACTTTACAATCTCATATAATATAATATCGAATATAAATATTAAAATTTATGATGAATTATTGTAGATTATGTGCACAATATTTTTCTCACAAAAGTTTTTTTAATACAAAAAAAAATATTCATTTAAAATTACAAGCATATTATTAAAAAGTTTCAGATTTTCATATGCCAGTTTGAGAAATATTGTCGAAATTAATAAAATTAATTTTTAAAATACTTAAAGACTGAAAACTATGTGAATACCAGTCTTAATTTAATTATAATTTAATTTTTTAAATTTTAATAAATGTGACCTTTTATTATTTTCACAATTATTAAATTATCACATTGCTTTCACAATTATTAAAAGTTAACAAAAGTCTTTGATAGTTCCTGCAACTCATAATATACTACAACATTTGGAATTTTGGGAAGCAGTTTTACTTTATATCATTAGCATTTTCTTTGGAAATCACCAGTTTATGCACATAATTTCCTAAAAATAAATGTTTAGAAATTTGCACAAGAGTTTGATTTTAGAAGGAAGGGCGCACAAAATTTACTAATGATAAGACCATTCATAAATCGGTATAAAAATTAAAAATCCTCAAAGCTTTATTTTCTAAAAATTATTATTAAAACTATTAGGATTTTTAAAATCTATTTATGTGTTTAATTTTAATGTCTGCTTTTAATTAGAAGTAAGTATTAATAGTGTACTAGAACAAAAAGGTTCTAAAATTCGAAATAGAATAATTTTTCTTAATTCACTTGTTTAACCGTACAATTCAACTAATATGCTAATGCTTTTTTTTTTTGCTCATCCTAAATGTATGCAATAATTTTATATATAATTTAGTATAAATAATGGAATTAATTTAAATCCACTACGATTGTTTTTACAAGCGGTATTTTCACTTAGAAAAACCATTGGTTTGAGTTAATTTTATTAAAATTAAGTCTAGCTGATACTGAAGCTATGTATATTTAAGCTCATACTAAAGCTAGACTTAATTAAGTTCATACTGAAGGGAAACTTAAAGCTGTTAATGCTGTAACAGTTAAAATTCTATTATGTGAAGTAAACTGGAATTTTTGAAATAAATATACTTGTATTCACCAAACAAAAATATAATATTGTAGAAATGGAGCCTAATGATATAATTGCAGAAAATTTGAGCAAATTAGAAGTCAATGACAAATTCAATTTTAAGAAATATGGTGGAAACTGGAAATTGTCACAAAGAAGACAACTGAAAAAATCTTTTGGATAAAAATAAAATTTTAATGGATAAGTAAGGATTTCTCTTTGAATTTCTTTATCAATATTACATTCTCTTTGTATAGGAGGAAAATAAAACAAAATTCACCTCTAATTTATTTTATTCTCTAAAATATACGACACAATAATTCACATGAAGTTCAATCAATTTCGTTACTGTGTGAAAATCATTTGGGAAAATCTCATTAAGGAAGTAAAATATTTGAATGCAGGAATCCACAAGAAGTGAATTAAATAATTTTCATATTTATTTGATTTTAAACAATATTTTTCGTTCAATTATCATTATACAAAATATTACACCCTCAATATAAAAAATAATAAAAAGAAAAACACATTAAATATTCCCTAAAATCTTTACATCATGCCGCTTTTATAATTTGATGTATCGCCTTCATTCACACACGAACAAATATACAAACATTTATGTTGAATTTACCATGTGGGTACGTATTTCAATTGCAATTAAAGTCATTTTGACACAAAAAAATAAAACAAAATTGGAAAACTCTTTGAAATCCATTAAAAAAATGTTACTTTGAATTCCTAAAAAAATTCGGATTTTTTTCAGTGAAATATGGAATGTTTGAATGAAAAATATTAAGAATCAGATACACTTTTAGGTTGTATTCATAAAAACTTATATTTTGTACATGTATAATATTCGAATATAATTAATATACATACGAGTGTAAGGCTGTATGTACATATTATATAAGAATGTGTATATATTCTATAAATGCTTGGATTTCAATAAGAACCGAAAATATTTATAAATAAAAGCGGATGCTACTAATTTGTTATTAAATATAGTATATCTTTTTGCTTTTATTATGCTTCTTTATGCTTACACTATATACTTATATATTTCTCTTTCAAACTTTTCACGAAATTTTTATTTGATTTTATATTTATTTTTTTTTCACAATTATTGTTTGTAAAAGGATTTATTTTATGGAAAATCTTTTTCAAAAAATTTTCCTCAACAATGCAATGAAATTCAAATATAACAAGTCTACTTTTAATTAATGTAAAACCGAAACATTCAGTAAGGGTGCATAAGCAAGCACATTTTGCAAAAAATTAAAAAGATGAGGTTAAATATGTAGTCTCAAGAAAAGAGAGCAGTGTAATTTTCGAATATTGTCGAAATTCAAGTATATATGTACATATAAATTTTTGGGCAAAAATTACACACCTCACTTTGAATCAGAGTAAATAAAGTTTGCTGTGCAGCCGCAAAACAGCCTAATATCGGGCACCTTTCTCTTTATAAATAACACCAAATGAACAAAAACACTTATTTTGTGCACTTCTTCTATTTTTTCTCTAATTTTTTCGTTGGAAATATAGAAGGTAAGATTGTTGAAGTCACCTTATGTGAAGTACGCCAACACCGTGTTTAATTATAAGAAGGAATCGGGACATTTATTATGCGAAAATAAAACAGGCATAGTTATCACCTATAACAAATTTTAAAAAATTCAAATAATCTATTCTAGAGATTTTGTTCTGACTATTTGAAGATTAAAATTTGGTGAGAAGAATTTTATAAATAGCCATTATTATAAAGATTTAACATGCTTTTTCTTAAAAAATCCATAAAATATGAATCATCCTTAATGACCCATAGGAATATAAAATTTATACCTATTCATTATACATAAAAATAGTGCACAAATATAATAAAATTTATGTAAGTTTGTATATTTGAATTTTATTTTTCCATTTTTAGCGTTGAAATTTATACAAAATATTTTTGTTGGTGCAATTTTACATGTCACGTACGTAAAAGAAACTATTACAAGAGTTCGTGTTAAATTGGTAAAGTGCAGTGCAATTTTTATTATTGTGTTATACACAGGTATGTATGTATGTAAATTATATAAAATATACGGAGGATGGTGTAAAAGTTTTTCCATGTTTTTTATATCTTTTTTTTTTTAATATTGTTTGTTTTTTATTTCTTTTAAAATTGAAATTAAATGAGGGCAAAATAATTAATTGTTTTTATATTTAATTATATTAAAATTTGTTTTTGTTTTTCTCTCTCATACTTATAATGTAAAAAATAAAATAGAGAACTTTTCGTTTTTAAAGCAATTAATGAGTTTTCTCGTATTCTCTTCTTTTTTTTTATAATTTGTTCATTTTGTTGAAACAAAAAAGAGAAAGATTTTCTTTTCATTTAGTTTAATCTCATATTGTGTTTGTGTATAAATTTATGTTATGCATGTTTAAAGTTGTGTTTGCTTAAGGAAATAAAATGTTTAACCCTTTACTACTCACATTTAAAACAGTCTTTTATTTTCGAATAATAAATTTCATTGAGAGCAATTTCCCGTATGTATGGGCGGATAAAGAAAATGAACACGAAAAATGAAAACGAAATGAAAGGATATACCGTTTAAAAATTTATCATTAATATCGCAATCACAAAACCTGTACACTAAAATCCTAACCCTAAATTAATCTAAAATTATATTTCATTTAAAAATCATACAATTAACAAAATATCATGAATTTTAAGATTCTTACCCGTATCTAGAATAATTTGGTGGCGAAAAGGGTTAATAAAATTGATTTTCTTCACTTTAATTTTAAATATTAAATTACCTATTCTCCTTTTGATGAGTTTTTGTATATTCTAATGTAAATCTAATATTATTCATATATAGCTAAACAAATATCCTTGAACTAAATATTTATCATTTAAGTTAAAATTAGAACCGTCTAGTTTCAGTTTAACTAACGCATATCAATTATAGTTTTCAATATTTTTGTTTATAGTTGAAAAATTTTCTATAGCCTATATGGGAAATTTTAATAAAATTTTATAGAAAGTTGATAGAGAGCAAAATTTATTTAAAGTATAATATTTTTAAAATAAAAATTAATTATATTATTAAAAAATTCTATTTGATTTTATTTGGCCAATGAATAAAATAAATTTTGTATACGCAATATGAATTACATTCCAGGAGATTGAGTGTTAAGTGTAGAGTTTATACTCTACAAAAATACAAAACCTAAATACTAAATGAAAAATTGCGAATTTCAAATATTTGGAAACGTAAAACGCTACATAAATTTTACTTTTGAGCCTCGTTTAACTTACGGATATAAGACTGTTATTTGACTCGTATTCATATCTACTTTCATGTGTAAGCAAAATAACATTAATGTAAATTACATGAAAATGAAATGAGCAGGATTAAAACGCCCCGATTTGAAATAAAATTAGTGCTCAAATAATATTTATTCGAGAATTTTTTAATTATTATATTGTTCATAAAATTATTATTTCCACATTAAAAACGCAAGTAAAATTTTCCCAATTCTCTCGAATTAAGAAGAAAATATGGGAAATTTAATAATCAAGAAATTTTTAACTGCTCTCTTCAAATTTCAGAAGCGTTCAATAAAATTTATTAAAGAGCAAACATTTTTCATGTTTTGTTTTCTCATTTTTCCTTAATTTTAATTTTTTTTCTTAAACCAAAAGTAATATTTAAGATTCACATTTATATAAGAGGAGATCATTATATATTTAACGTGTATAGTAAGGTGGAATTCATCATTTAATTTTTTCATCTTATATAACACACGTCATATTATATTGAAATGGATGAATGCAAGAATTTACTGCAATTTTCTTTTTGTTCTGCACCATGCACTGACAACTTTTTAAATTTCACATCATTACATATAATAAAATAAAAATAATAAAAAAAGATAAATAAACCGCATAAAACTTTGATAATCCTATATGGATGGCTTGTAAAAGAAATAACAGATGAAACAATATTAAAATTTACAAAAAAAAAAAATTATTTTTTATTTTTGTTTTAGTATTTAACGAATAGCTGACATAATCATACCAAAAAATGAAAGAAGATGGAGCGATTACTCAGAGGAATTATATTTCAAAAATGAATTTTGATCGAATATAAACGATGTCCCATTAAAAATAGTTTTCAAAAGGTATAAAGATTTCTTTCGCTTTATGATTTCAAATACATGGTAAGGAGTATTGAAAAGTTATTTTTATAAAATAAATGCAAGAAATTATTAAGAATCTATTGTAAATGGCATTCAAAGAAATCATTAATCGTTAGGTATAATATAATATTGGCTTGGTTATTTTTATTTTGCTACAAGGGTGTTATCATCTTTAAAGAATCATTAGACAGCAATCTTTATCGAGACCAAAATTGTACTAAAAGATGATAATTTTCTAATAAGAAAAATCATATTGAGAATTTTACGAATTTTAAATAGAAATATTATACGAAAACTAAATACAAAGGTTCAACCCTTTCCAAACCCTAACCCTTTTTGTTAGAATTCTAAGCCGAGGTAAAACTTATAAATTATTTGCTAAAAATCAAAGATTTCAATTGGTAAACATTTATATTCTTTTCACTAATCGTTTTTATAACCTTGAAAAAATTAAGTTTTCATTGCTATTGAAACAAACTAGTTGTTCTAAAGAATTCTACAGTTATTGATTTTTTAGCAAAAAATCAAATAACTATGAAAAATGCTTAGCTAGAAATACTATTTAATTCAAAGTTACAATTGCCAATATTAATTACCTTCGAAAATTCTTCCAATTTCTAATAATAAACTAATATACTCAAAAATCAATTAATCACCAATATAAATGTTGCAATTTTCAATTTAAATTCTTCGAAATTTTTTAATTAATTTAAAATTCACATATCAAAAAACTAATTTAATAATTACTTTTTCTATTCAATATTTACTTCAAAGCAATTTCAAAATTATGCAGTTACCCTACACTATATAAATAATAATATAAATATATATGAGAATTTTCAATATCTGTTATACAAACTTAAATATGTACACATAGTACATTGCAATGAGAAAAGGAAACAGTTTTAAGAAAATTTCAAGAATAAGAAAAATTACGAAAAAAAAACATTTATTTTGAATTTGAAGTTTAATTAATTTAAAAAAAAAAAATTTGAATAACACTTAAATTTAATTTTAATGAGTGTTAAATTTTACGAAATAACGTAAGAAAATTTACACCAATCAAAAATTATGATTATTACCGACCGTATTGTGTAAATAATAGGTAGGTTATGTGATGGCAACAAATTTTACATATCAAGTTTTCGGTGGGAACGTACTTCTCCATAGTAGGGAAGTGTAAGTAAACTATTTTTAGCAACCTGTCGGTCTGTCGGTCTGTGTGTGCACGCGTGTATCTCAAGTTCTGCTGAACCGATTTTGATGAAATTTTATATGTAAGTTTATTTCCACCATGGCACGGATTGATCAACTTTTGGGATATATCAGGCCTCGGGAACTGCACTTTTTAGCGGGCCTGTTTTACATTTTTGAACATTTTGAAGAAAGTATTGAACCGATTTACTTGAAATTTCATATTTGAGCTTTTCTCGACCGTCCGCGAAAATTTCTAACTTTTGGAACAAATCAGGCATCAGCAACTGGACGTTTACTACGGGCCAAATATACATTTTTGCGTGTATAAAGAGAAATAATTGACCGATTTCATTGAAATTTAATACTTGAATTCCTCGTATTAAAACAATGAACATATAAATTTTTTGGAAAGATTTTACATTTTTCACCATATCCACGGAACGAATTGATGGAATTTCTTGAAATTTGATATTTGAGTTCTGGTTGTTACCGAAACTAACTGGTGAGCATTTCAGGGAATTCGGGTAGCACAAAGCGAAACTCTACTAAGAGCCAAATTTACATTTTTCTAGGTATGTTAACTATAAGCTTACTAATGTCCTAAAAATTGGAAAGAAGCATTTAAAAGACATTTTTATAATATTCTGTAACCATTTCACTTAACTAGACAATATACAATGCGGTCGGTTATGTGCTGACCACATCAGATTTTTTTTTATAGAATGGATGGATCAGAAAATTATATGATACATGTATGAGCCAATCTGAATTCAGGTTTTTAAACGCATTCTTATAAAAGAGAGCTAATTTATTATACAAGCAATTTATTTATCCAAGTTTTAAAATAAATATAATTGGTTTATGTACTTACAAAATAATCAAATTATAGTGATAATTCTTTATTTTAAATATATTAAACTTACCTGAAAAGAAAGAGAGAATAAAAACATAAAATTAATTATAAATTTTAATTAAAAATCATACAAATATTTTCTATATACGTGCCATGTTTATTTACTTATCACAAATATTACATTTTAATTAAAATTTATACAAAAATCATCATTAATTAAATTTAAAGAAAATTCCGTATTTAACAATTATTTGAGAATGCATCAGGTTTTGCATTAAATTATAGAAATACGAATTCTCACTGAATTTTTAGTTAAAATCAAGTATATGTAGATAATAATTATAATCCTATAGCACTGATGGGCTTGAAATGGAAACTCAAATTAAAAAATTTAAAAAAAAAATTATAATTAATATAGCGATTATAATATGTTGGTGTTCATGATTGGTTAATAATTACTATGTTTTTATAGTAATGGAACGAGTTTCTTATACAATATAATAAACGAGTTTACCGAAAAATTAGGACAAGCCTAGGTAACACAATAATTTCAGAATAATTTCCTTAATTTCCTTAATTTCTTTTATTCAAAAAGAGTGACAGGAAACAAGCTGAATCTCTTCTATGGGCGTTTGTACTCTTTGTTTTTAGAAAAATTCATTAAAAAATCGATTATTTTCATAAAATTTGATTTTCTATTTTACTCTTATTTTTTCATAGAAAGTGTTTACTTCCATTAGTAAAAGTAAACTAACATTTATATAGAAAAAGAAAAGTAGAAAATCATTCTTGCTTATTTTCCTTTAAAAAACACATAAAGAATGAAAATCATCAAGAAAATTTCATCGTTTCCAAATTCATATTTACTATTTGAATTTATAAGATGTCCTTCTTAGAATATTCAAAGCTAACTTTTGTATTCAAAGAGTCTAACAGTTCAATTCAGTGGTACATGGCAAAAAATTTTCTTTGAAAAGAAGAAAACACAATAACTTTAAAGAATATTTTGAGAATTTTCAGACACCATCAAATATTTTGCTTTGATTATTTTACATTTGGAAATAGGAGGAAAATCTGACTGAGTAGATAAGAATTGGAATTTGATATTTTGATTATAAACTAATACAACTTCAATGTCACTTTCGATCGGAATTTTTTTCGGTTCGAAAACGTTTTTCGAATCTCATAACGTTTCGATAACTACAGCGATTCTAAAATAAAGGTCAAAAATAAATTTAAGTTCACGTTTGGTTAGAAGTAATGAACAAATACAAAATAAAACTTCAAAAATTTTTAAAATTTTAAAAAATAAAAGTAAATTTCAAATGTAGTTCGTTCCTTTATAGCGTTGAAATATTTTGAATAGTGTTACCATAAAAACATTTTGTAAATTCCATACCACATGCATGACATATTGGAAATCTTTGGAAATTTTTTATTTATACCCATGTATACTTATGTGTATGTAAACAAGTATAATTATAGTACCAATATTTTTATGTTTATACAAGGGAATACGTACGGTTCCATTGTATTGAACTTATTTATTCTGTAATGTTACCATTTTTACTAAATATTACTAAATAATACACAATACAGTATATATATTATATAGTAAAACTTCCACACAGTGAACTACTCACATAATGAACTTCTCTATTTCACTAACAATAATTCAAAATCTTAGTGCTCCAGTAAGTCTATAATTTTCTCGAGAAAAAAGTTCCTCCCTATGACAATTTTTCCGATTCTTTCAAATTGTATTTCCATAATATTTTTATACATCATATGAAAATATTTGTCATAATTTAAGTGATACTAGATATCAAATTCAAGGAGGATGGAATACGAAGGATATTTTAAATTAGTTAGCTTGTATATATTTTTCTTCATACTTTTCTGCTTAGTGAACTTCTCTTAATTACAATTAAAACAAAATATTTGGATTAAGGTGGTTCATTATACAAAACTCCTACTGTATATAAATATATATGTATATATATAATGCTTTTATATGTGTAAGTACTCTACTCATTTCTCGTTTGTTAAGCTTTAATGTGAAGCATCAGCATAAGTATGCCAATATTGGCTTTACATATTAATTCATATATATACATTCCTACATATACATGTACATATGTATAATATCTAAAAGCAAAAATACACACATGCATACATACAAAATTATATAGAAGAAATAAAGTAATTTTTCTTTCATTTTTAGTGTTCTTTATTGCCAACATTTTTAAGATGTTTTAGTCAGTTCCAGAGCACGTACGAATTGAAAATGAAGGACTATATACATACGTATACAAAAATACAATAATATTATTATTAATAGGTAGAGAATTGTCTCATATGGTCATGATGGATACTGCCTTTATATTGTGATTGCATACATATAATATGTGTTTCTATAGTTATATAATTGATACATTGTATAAATCCATTATATTATCTAGCACATATAGATGTTTCAACAAACATATTAGATTATATAATAATATTATATAAAGACTATAGTAATGTAAAGAAATAAAAACCAATGTATACAATTTAATTAAAGCAAAAATGATTTTCTAGTCAGTAGAAACCGCATAGTATATAATATATGAATGTAGACATGTGTGCCTACATATTAAAACCATATATGAAATTTCTTCTTTCCATTGAGTATTCCATTATGTATTATGATTTTGAAAATGTGCACTAAAATAGTACATACACATGGGATGCAATAATAGAAGAGTTCAACTAAAAAATTTTATACGTACAATAGCATTTTCATACGAATGGTACACATAAAAGAACCTATATTTATATATCAAAATGTTTTATTTTTTGCGTACAACATGCCTCAAAAGTATAAGAGTTATAATACTGATTAGCACAAGTACATAGCTAGAAGTTACTAAGTTCATGAGCGCCACTTTATTTGAGAATACGACAATGTTAACAATTTTATATAAATTCAAAGGAAGTTGATTACTATTTTAAGAACTGAATAATTGGAGATTGACGATCGGCCTAAGAGATCAAAGTTTGCAAGTGCGTTATTAAATTTGTTGGTACATAAGCGTTTGTTGAAATTTTATTATTAATTAAATTATTTCTATTTTAAAAATTTTGAACCTACCTATCGGTTCATAATTTTTACTATATTACGAAAGCTCTAAAACCTCTCAAGAATCTTTTATTTGAAAATTTTTCAAAAAGAAAATTTAATTAATTTTTATGCGTGTTTAACCCTTTCTCCACGAAACAACTTTCCTTTGAACCAAAATTTTTTTTTTAGCAAAGGAACACTAATATTTTAAAGAAGCTTGGTGGCAAAACAGTTAACAAACTAATACTCGGAAAGTCTTTCAATAACGCGACCACTAAATTTTTTGAAGAATTAATATGGTTAAATATTAACCCCCATATTCTGGAAATTTAAAGTAATAGAATCTTTAAAAAAATAAATTTCGACTTGATAATGATGTCTTTTAAATAGTTCGAATAGCAATTAAGAAAATTGTTCCCATATGTGAAACACACTGTTTGAACACATTCAAAACAGCAACATACAACATGTTATGATCATGTTGAAACTTTTAAATATTGAAAACATTTTGGATTTGTTTTTTTTTGTTTTTTTTTTTGTTGTTCTACATCCAAGGGAACCTTATGCTTTTAGTTCTCTAAAAAATAGAAAATTCTATTCTATATAAAATGAAAGGAATTTTTGAATGAGATTAGCAAATTAGAATTGGATGAAACTAAAAATATATACAATATGACAATCTAACATAAAATAAAAATAAGAAGAATAAGAACATAAAAATTGAGTGCAAAACAAACTGTAAAATGAAAAAAAAAAACTAGTTAAATTTGGAAAATAATAAAAGCAAGAAAACGTGTCACGATATTACCACACAAAGATTTCGCATCTATGTCCTCATTTTCTATACAGTCATAAAAGTATAGGTATAATATAAATACATAAAATCATACAAATATACAATCAGATGAATGAATTTGGAATGAACTCTTAAAAATTATTTTAGTACAAGACTCAAACCATTAATATAGGATAATAATGGGTAGCCTCATAAATACATAAGCATGTATGTACATATGTATAGTTCGGACACATTATTTATACATTTGAACACATAATGTTTCTGATGTATGATTTAAATCCTTCTGCCTTCTAATATAAAATACATTCTTAAAAGACATTAATGTAAATTTTTATTGTATGTTAAGAAATTTTTTTAATCACACCCTTTCCACTTTCTGCCATTTCATTGTGAACATTGCAGAAAATGCTGTCATTGTTTGAAAATAAGAGGTCGTCTAGAACTAAATAATAAGAATTTGTTGCACATACCTGTTATCACATTTACATTATGCACAAGTATATATGAGTGCAATATAAGTCAGTATGACGGTATGATAAGCTTTGCTTTGAGGAATTTCTATATGCATTCATGATAACGAAATTCGAAATCAAATTTAAAGACAAGTATTTAAGTACTAAATCAGTTAAATGTTACAACATCATACATTCATGCCGAACATAAATTCATACCATATCAAACAAAATTACAACAAAATATACCAAATTTTAACGAAGCATCACGAACGAATTTACATCAAAATAAAACGTTGCAAAGAGAACGTTAAAACAAAACACTGTTGTAATTTGATTTCCACTCCATGCTTTCAATATCCTGACAAGTTTTTTCAAATTTTTCAATGGTCCAGCTGCTATATAAGTTATTTGAGCCAGTATGAAGTGTTAAACTTGTTTCAGGCAAAATTTATTCATAATTCACAATATGCTTAAAATTTCATATTATGGGCCAAAAAATAAATATAATGTAATTAAAACCCAGGGAATTATAATAATATTATTCAGAAAAAAAATTCACACGAATAGTTTGTCATAAAATATTTTGTATTGTATGTATGTATACTAGGTCAAAATAAATTGCTTAAATAAATTAAGAACATAAAATTTACAGCCATAACATTGGAAAATATGTTTGGATCGTTATGGTTATGAATAAATAAATATTCATTTTTAGTTTAGACAATTAAGAGTCAAACTAATTTTTTTTGTTTTTTGTTTCTCATCATAGAAGCATCATCGCATCTCATCAATAAAAATTCTTCATGGGATCATGCAATTAAGCAATAAACCAACATTTTATTTGTTTTCATTTTAATTTTTACGACATCTATAGAATATTATAATAAAGGAATTCACCATACAAGCATACACATATACGCACATATGAATATATTTATTTTGGTGGAATAAGAACACAAAATAAAATCATCAAAAAAAAAATTAAGTAAAAATTCTTACAAAACATTAAAAACTCAGCGGGTTGTACGATTTTTGTTGACCAAACCCACATCTCTTCATTAAATATTTCACATTTTCTATTATCTCACTCTCTAGAGACAATGGAACAGAAGAATTATGTAAAAGAAAGTAAAAGTTAATTCTGTCAACTGTAAGGTTTACTTAATTAGATGTTACATACCCTTACGAAATATTGATAGTATTTATAGAAAGAACTAAAGAAAATTGGAGTTTTATAAAAAAATTTTTGTTGTTTCAATAAGAATGTTTGTTACATATTATGTTAGATTCAAAAAAGAAGCCCTTACAATATAATTATTATAACTCAAATTGTGAAAACCCCGTAATAAATAGTAGAGATATTTGCTTTTGCAATTTGCGGATCAAATTGATTTTAGGTTCTTACTATCTATTTATCTGCCCTACGCCATTGTTCATATTTTGCTTTTGCTTTAGAAATTCTGTTGATCTGAACTTAGATCGTGACTAAATTAATAGTCATATTTTTCAGTTTTAATTAATTGTTTTAGTATAATTTAAGTGTAAAGTCCCTCTTGCTGGTAAAGCTTGTTTGCTTAACTTTTCACGTCATTTTGAAATTTTTGAATTAATTTAAGTATTAAAAATTTTATTTTTTATAAATTTAAGAGATTTGTTGAAGGTTGCCTTGTTAATCACATATTCACTATGTCAGATCTCAAAATGTGTAGTCAAACTTCCATACTATGTCCCATGTTTCAAACGTATTTGGACTTTTATCATACCATGCGAAAATTACTTAAATATTTTATTTTATTATTATTTTTCTTTCGTCTTTCAAATTTTTGTCATCTTACTTTACTTCATCGTTGTCGTCTTCTAATGTTTATTTATAATTAGGGGCGTCATCAAAAGAAATAATGAGCAAACGTAAAAAAAATCAAAAAAACAAAAACAAAAATTATGCAAACTAAATTTTTAAACCTTGTGAGTTGTGTTGTGGACATAAAAAATTAGAAACGTATATTTTGTGTATGCATGCAGCGAAGAACGATCAAATGATTTTTGTATAAGCATTTAAAAAACAGTTTTATTTGAAAAATAATATTGTAAATGGTTCCGCTGCGTTTCTATATTTTTATAATTATCCTATATTCTCTTTTCCGTATAATCACATTTTATTTTCCTTTAAAAGAAATCTTAATCGTAAGGAGATAATGAAGAATATGTAGTGCACAATATACTATAAAGGTGCACATACTATGCCATTTAGAATAGAATGTTGTAAGTCTCGCAATAGCAATGTTTAGGATAAAAATTCCTATATACTTACATAGTTATGTTATTAACTTATCTCTCACATTGTATTACCGTGAATAATATTATGCAAATTAAAATATAATATGTGATTTAGGAGAGAGTTTTCGCTTTATTAAAAAATGTTACTATTATTATGCATATTAAATAAATTCTAAAATGAACACATATGTCACATCACACTGTATTAGCTTAAAAAAATTATTATAACAAATCGCGGGAAATGCTGTTTTCTAATAGTATTGAAGTTGAAACTAAAATATATCTTCGATGCAATGCTATTGCAATATCATAGAATGAACCCTCGGAAAATTGAATTTTTTTCTTTTAAAAACAAAAATTTTCAAGGGCGCTATATTTGTATAGAAATGGGAATTTTGCTCATATAAAAAATCGAATATGACGTTGCAACATGAATTTTTGTTTTAAATAAAATTCAATATGATTGATTTCTATATATCAAACCTCTCTGTTTCGTACTCTCTATAAGATGAACTTTTCTTAAACTCGAACTATTCATATTTCTGTTTATTTAGAATTTCGAAATAATTTTTCGTAATATATTTTTGTTTCTCTAAATCGAGAATTTTTCTAGCTGGAACTTTTTTCGAGCTTTTTTACGAAATTTCCAGAGTTCGAGGTATAGGAAGCTCTACTGTGTAATATTAATTCTGAATCAGTTTGAAACCTGTCAAATCCCAATTTTTTGTCCTTAACTAAATTTCCTATTTGACAACATTTTATACAAAAAATAAATTTATTTTAAAAACTTATTGAACCGTTATCAGTGTCATTAATTGCTTCATCATGCATACATAACAAAAAAAAAACGTAAAAACCAAAAACCATAAAAAAAACCCAAAAAAATGTTATTAGCGATGCAACTCAGATGAAAAACCATCTCATTAAGTCAAGGTTATAAAATTCTATGCATAGGTAAACAGTCACTCTTTCCATAATATACAAGTTACCGATATTATTTTTTTTCTGAATAAAAGTCCTTAATATATAATGAAAAATTAGTTTTATGTTATTAAAATATTTTTTTTCCATATGCAGTAATGTGTGTGTGTTGGTAATAATGTGTGAGGTTTCAGAATATTATATAATAAAAATATTTTGTATAGAAAAAACTGATTTTAGATTTAATAACAAATTAACAATGAAAAATCATCATTTTATCCCATGTCGTTAGAGAAGGAGGAATTCAAAGTTCAAAAATAATGCATATAGGTACAATCATTTGAATAAAATTCATTGATTAATAAGGTTACAATTAACCTGTTAATGAATAATATTAACATAAAATTAATTTAGATATTTGAATAATATTAAAATTTTTTTTATTTTAACAGAAAAAAGGATGAGCTCTAAAAATTAATGATTTTATAATAATTCATTTAGAAATTCATTTGGAGGTTCATAAAATTATAATGTAAAAATGTTTGTATGTGTGTGTGTGTACATATTATGTCAAATATTCCCTTGACGTGGTTTTTGTCTGAATAGTTTAATTTTTCATTGTTACAATAATGTGGTCAGTTTAATTTTATATTTCGATTCTAATTAAAATTTTATAATGCGCCTATTAAAATTATTAAAAAAAAATTGAGTACACTACGTAGATAATGTCAAAAAATTTAAAATTTGAAAAATTCAAAGAATTATATTTAAGCCATGCATTCCCGAAGTTTACAGTCAATATTTCTACTTTTAGCAATAAATTAAGCATTCTATTTGCATGCCATTCTCAAGTATTCTTGAAAAAAAGAGAATGAACACATTTTGTAATTTGTAACAATTGAAGAGTTAAGTGGACAAAGGGGTTAACTAACATTTTGACGAAAATCGAGCTTTTCGGATAAAACATAATTTAATTTATTACCACCCTCTAAAACCATATTGCCTAAACATAACACACACTATTTGCAACATAAGACTCTCCTTGGCATTTAGCTAATTTATTTGTTTAAACAAAGTTTGGAATAAACTATGAAAAAATTCCATATACAATCTGAGTCAAATAACAATAGAAACCATTCTGAAAATTTCTCTCCACCTAAACAAATACATGTATATGTGTATTTGTAATAAACACATACATACATACTAAGAAATTAAAATATTGTGCCAGCTACACGCCTTCATACATTCATACATCATATATAACTAAAATTTATTCATTCCTAAAATTCTACACCTGATTCATGCCATTCAAAATTAATAATTTTTTTTTAAATAATATTCAATATATATGTATATAAAGAAGATTTATTTTCCATACATATATAGCTATTAAAATAGAGATTTCATGGAATTTAACATGAGCAAAATTTGACCATCTAAAGAACCCACACAATGTAAAATTTTTTGATAAATAAAATGCTTGACAGTCTTAAAATTAAATTGTTAGAAAGTAGGAAAAATTATTTTATCCAACTCCAATCATACTAGTTTGACATTCATAGTGTATCTACATATATATAAAATATATACATACAGTATAAATATCAAAAAGCATATATAGAAAATAAATTCATAAAAACATCATCATAATGTCAAAATATTTTCTACGCTTTAATATCAATTAAAATATTATAATAATAATAATAATATGTTAGCCTTAGCTTTCATTGGAATGGGCCATAATATAAACAATCTGTACATATAAGGAAACATAAATTAAAAATTTCTTCAGAAAAATGTAGAAAATAAGAAGGCATCATAAAGAATACGAAAATTAAAATCGCTAAAGCAAAAGTATACGAATTACAACCTTATATACTCTATTCCTTCACTTGGCTGAATAGTAGATAGACTATGGGTACATTATATGCTTACTTATTCAATTTGTTCTTAATTTATTCCCTTTCTTTCTAGATTTATTTATTTATACATCATTTTGGTTTCACATAAGTATGGCTAAGCATAAATTTCCATCCGAAAACATCTAAATCTTTCAAAAGTTTTGACTTTTTACTTTTTCATTCTTATTTGATGGAAATATGTAAATCAATATATAGAATTATTTTTGAGACGGAACAAATAAATAAAAATAAAAAGAGAATATTTTTTATTTTTATATTATTTTCGAAATTTCATTTAAATAATACTAGACTTAAGAATTTACATAATGTATGCATGTATGTATATGTATACATTACTTGTGGCACGGGGATCCAAAAAATAAGTAATAAAATAACTATGAAAACGAGGAGAAAATTACCGAAGAATTTTTGTGTTTTAGGCAGACTAAAATGTAGCTCTTATGATATTCGATTGGACATTAGTCTAGGGCTTTTGAACGCAGGTTTTCATAATTAACAGAAAAGAAGGATCGTAACATCATAACAAATTTATTTGAGAATTAAAAAATAATAAAAGGCTCTTCATATTTTATAAAGATCTTACAAGTCTGTATTCAAATCTTCAATATTAAAATATAAGCAAAGTTGACCAAAGATCCAAAAAATAAGATTGAAAGTTTGATTTTCGAATCAGCTTAATTAAACGATTTCCGAACCTTGAAATTTTTAATGTATTGGCTTTATTGTTTTGAGATGAGCTTATTGTAGCAATCGTTCCTTAAGATTATCATTGTATATTCAAATTTTGGCATTACGTTTGATATCACCTTGTTTATCTATAAGTTTAAAAGAGCTTTTTGGAATGCTTTTGTTCAGAAAAAACGCAATACTAATTTCACGAACTATAAAAATTAGGGAACAACACACATTCATAATTAAAATTCCCAACGATATGCTACAAAAAAAAAAATTTTAAATTTAATTTTTTGTGTAAACAAATATTTAATGGCATCATTGAAAAGAGAGTTTTCCGGCTATTCACACGCCAGTATTATATAAATAAACAAAAGTATTAAGCGATTCAATTCTTTTTCCCTTTATATTTATATACACATGCATCCATACATAATTACGTACATAATCCAATTATTCTAAAGATAGGTACATATTATACTTATAATATTATTAGTATAAGAAAATACATTGTAGGTGGCTTTAGCAGCGCTGATGCGCGACAACAACAACAATAAGAACAATAACGATGATGGTGATGGTGGCGGCGGCGGCGGCAGCATCAATAATCATTATTTGTGAATACATAATATTGTTATAAATATTGTGTGCATTATAAACATTTTAAAAGTGTTATATGCATACATTGTGTTGTGTACTGTTGCTGCATAGCGGTATTTTTTTGTGATTCTGTGGTTTTTCTGATTTTCATTTTCTTCATTTTTTCTTTTTTATTGTTCTTAATGCCTCATTTTGTTGTCGTTTTTATTGTCGTTGTGTTGATCGAGATTTTTATAATTTTTCTTCTAATTATTGCTATTATATTATGATGGAGCGGTAAATCATAAATAATATCATCAGAAATCAAAAAAAAAAAAAAAACACAACAAAGTAAAAACAAAAAAAAAATGGGAAAAGGAAATGAAAACTTTTTCTTAAGCAAAAATAATTATAAATAAACATTTTAAGAAAGAAAAGGAATTGAGAAAAAATTTTAAATAATATTTGAGCGTGCGTATATGTGATCTTCATTTTATTCTTATATAAATTTTAATTTCAATTCCAATTTAAATTAAAATCAGAAAATAACAATATAATAAAAAAGAAAATATCTGGTTGAGTTGAATTTATAGTTCTATGTTCAGCAATCTAGGCTATTAAAAAAATTTCATGCTATTTTCTTACATTTATATGAAAATTTTTATTTATACATGGTATATAAATTGAGAATTTTAAATTAATATATGAACATGAATTATAAATTCTCTAGTATCTAGAGGGAACGTGTGTGATTGGTGATTCATTGATGAACATAAATAAGTATAAATTTTTTTTTTTAAAGTCAATTGAGCTCATTTATTTATGTACAAATTTTAAAATATTAAATTGAAAAGATTCACTCGATTTAAATTTTCATAATAAATATTAATATTTTTTTTTATATATAAGAAAGTAATTAATAATTGCAAAAGTTATTTTCCATTGGCACTTTAAATCAGCAATAAATTTAAAAATCTGTTTATAAAATATACAAATTCATTTTAGAAGTAGTCATAGTTCATTCTGTAATAAATTAAGTTACTTATGATAAAGCATGTGTGGAAAATGCATTACAAAGAGTTTTATTTTTTGTTGCCGTTTTATATTAGAAATTTTATTAAATTGGTACGGTAAACAATTAAAAATATTTTCAGACTACTTTAAGGCGTGACACAAATTCGTTAAATATTTTGTATTTTATGGGAAATTTGAAAAAAAAATGTGTGCCGCACGCAGTACATTCTTTAATTATATACATTCGGAAAACACGTCATATTTAATAATGTTCTCTTGCAGCAAATTAAAAAGAATGAATCTGAAAGTAAGAGAGTAGTAATATTTCGCTATATCTAATTTTCTCCGAGATATTTAGTAATGCTATATGCCTCCATTTGTATGCATAGCTAATTATTCTTGTTATTATAAGAAGTTTTATCCCTAAAATTACCATAATTGTGTCTTAAACAAGTAACGTACCGTATATTAAATTAAAGAATACCTGATTTTCAAACAATTTCTAATTTCAGAACAAAACTTCTCTTAAACTAAAAATCTCTTATGAATCTTTCTCTTTATTTTAGATCGGATGATCAGATTTTGTTTTAAAATTTTGTGTATTCACTTATTCTTTTAAGATTCTGTGAATTCTTTAAGATAGGATACTGCTTCGTCAGATATTAAAGAGCAATACTTCTTTGTTAGCAACTCTCTCTAAAATTTTATTTTTAAATGTCTCCATTTATACAAGGTTTACTAATAATTTAAGCGATTTTTAAATATATTATCAAAATGGTATTGTTAAACAGAATAGAATTTCTGAAATGCGGTAAAATTCAATTAGCATCACTATAATATAGGTAAAAATAAATAGAAGAAATATATTAAAAAATGGAAAACACATTCACATCATGATCACCATCATACACCACATAATTTCAAAAAATTATTCTATATGTGCATAAGTTATTTTAAAACGGATATAAATAAAAAAAAAACAATATATAGTTACGCCTTCATGTTAAAATTTTAATTTGGCTTCTGTATAGGAAATTTGTATATGAAAATCATAAAACCATATACCTTGTTTTTATAATTATTTTTCTATAAAATAATAATGTACATATATATGAACAAATATAATATCTATATCATGTATATAACATGTGTATACTTTATATAATTTACTTACGTTATATGATTCAAAAATTTATCCTGTGACGAATATTTTTATTTACTGTTTTGGTTTCAAAAATCAAATAAAACGTAAATTATTCACGTATTTTTTGATAAACAAAGTGAAAAATTCCATTAAAAATATTTTAAAATTTTAATGATTTCGTTCTTTATAGTATAAAGAAAAACTAAAATAAATATTGGATCACATATAGATCTCATATAATAAAGGTAAAGTTACATATCCTGAAATCTCCATCAAATACTAATTTATAATATCAGATAAATATAGAAAAAAAAAATTGTAAAGAAACTTATAAAGCAAAACTTGTATGAACATAATTAGAATTGTGACTAACAGTCAAAGAAACCACTGACAAGTCGAATAAAGTTTTATTTTTTTAGTTACCTAAAGAAGTTGTTGCGGACAAACTGAATTATGAGCTTCTTTTTTCATGTGTACTCAACATTGAATACATACTATTGAAAAGTACTTTTAGATTTTATGCCGCATACCGAAAAGGTTAAACAATAATTTTAATTTGGTATTTTGAACCTTTCCCAAAAGCACGTTGCGACAATATTCACAATTTACCCTTAGTGTCGTCATATATATTGCAATCGTAAGCCTGTTTAGTTAATAATTACTTCACAAACATTTGGACAGGCACCATTTAAATGTAAATTTATAAAATTATAGCTTAGCATACAAACCAACAAACCTCTAAATATTTCAATACTATTTAAAAATTTTGACAAACACGTCAAATATAGTTTGGAATACAGCTAAATATTTTCCAAAAAAATTTAAATTTTACCAATAATGACAACCTCATTTCCGAAAAAAAAAAATATGATTCAAAATTTTAAACACCCACAAAAACTTAAAATAATAAAAAAAAAAATACAAATGCAATAACAAAAATTTACCAAAAAATTATTATTTTGTGAATGTATTTGTGTTTTTGTGTGTTATGCGCGTAAAATTATGTACCAATAAATTTTAAAAGACTTCATAAACAATATATTTTAATTCACCATTTAATAATATTTTTTGAAAAATTAAATTTATTTACGCTTTAAAAGAATAATACATATATTGTTGATTTACGTCTGAATATAGACTCTTTATAATTTACAGTTTACCAAAAAAATAAAGATAGAAAAAATTCATAAAATTTAACATAATTATTTTTAACCAAAACAAAAATTTGTTTTTGAAAACAATAAAAGTGAAACCCCCATAACGAAAAATTTAAAATTTATTAACCACATCAAAACTTTTGAAAAAGTAAATTATTCAAAATATATTATGAATGTTATTATTCCGACCCCCCCCCCCCCCCCCTCCCTACCTTTTCCCTCTCACTACCTACAACCTTCCACACCATCCTTTTGCATTCTACCTATAAAACCATTCCACTATTTTCATATTCTATTCACAAAACAATATTAATTTATATGAAAAGCTACCCCTCATTGCTATAAATTATTGTTTCTCATAATTTCTCTTCCGAAATTCCACTAAAAATGTTCATTTTCTTTTCTATATTTTCCTATATTTTATATATATGTACATAATATGTGTGTTGTTTTAGCTTCTATTGCTTCCAGCGATATTTAAATAAAATTTATTATTAGAAAAACATGAAAAGTTCGAATAGAAAATTTTAAACTTTTCAATTCATAAAAATTATTCTTTAATATGAAAAAGACTATGTATACAACAAGATCATAGCATAGCAAAAGGATAATATTATGATAGTATACAAATAAAAGTGAAAATTCTTATCCAAATGATCCTTTCCCATATTTCGGTCTCCATATATCCCCAACTCTATCATCCATCCTCTTCCCATTCCATTAAAATTTAATTTTTTTTTCAATTTAACACAAAAAGAAACTGAGTTTTCCAATAAAAAAAAAAAAAAACAAAAAATTATTTATTTTATTACAATTCTCATTTTAATGACAGGGGGTTATGTAAGGTGTTTATGTTTACAGTTAAATGAATTATTTTCCTCAAAGGATTAAAGAAAAACAGAAAATAATATCCTTTTGAATACTTATTTCGATAAAACAGAATCATTTAAATAAATTTAAATATTTAAACTGGACTTTTTTCTTTTTGGAATAAGAAATCAAAAACATTGATCCTTCTCATCCTTAAAAATGAAAAAACCGAAAAAAAAAAATTTCAATAGGTCTACGAACTTTAATCCTTAAATGAAATTTATTCTTGTTTTTATCCCCCATACTCTTTTCATACTGTTCATCATTTCCTTAAAACCGTTATTTTGTTTTCCAACAAACACAATTTTTTTTTTCTCTTACTTTTTTTTATTCAGTTAGAGTTTTCTCTCTTAAATAATCTTGTTTGTTTTTAATATTTTAAATGTAAAAAAGAGAAAGAATTGAAAGGAAAATGTACTTTGTATGGTAGAATGGGGCAACAGAGTTTTAACCCTTTTTATATGAAAATTTATTTATTTCTTTGTTCTCCTGAAATATAACGGTATTTCAAGAGTACATATAGTGTCTTATTCTTTGTTTTCAATTTTGATTAAATTTCATTTTGTCCATGTGTTGTTTTTAATTTGAATTGAATGATGAATTTGCTGATGATAGATTAATTTTAATAAAATAAAAGAACAGCAAAATAAAAAAGTATTATCAACACCCATGTTTTTTTTTTTTGCAAATTCTAAACAACAATTCAAAAAAGTTTGAACAATATAATTTATTCTATATTATTTTATAGTTGGGGTATACGTATACATTATCTTATACGTTGTATAAGATAATGTCCAGATTCATCATTAATTTTAATTTTCATTTTTGGTAATATATTGATAAATAATAAATCAGACATTTTATTTCCGAAACTTGTTTGTAATCTTATAAAATTGAACTTACAGATAATCAAGTATAATAATATTTTATGCAGGATCCTTAAAAGTACATGCATACTTAATAGACAAACATATGTGATTAAATTTTTACGATTAATTTGCTGGTACATTTTTCAGAAGAATTGTTGGTTTTGCAACTAATTAAGCAGACTGAGAACCGGCTCTTTTGCATTTATGACGAAAAATTTTTTATGAATGTAACTGGCAAGAAAATCTGAGATTACGTCGTTGAAATCATTTTTGGGCGATTAAATTTATTACTTTGTTAATTAAATTTTTTTAGGTTAATTTTGTATTAGCGTACTTTCAATAAGCTTTAGATGAAATTTTTTATATAAGTAGCGACTAAACTGATTGTAAATGAGAATTATAGAACTACTACATAGTTTGAAAAAAAAATATCGCTATACAGAGACAAGAAAATTTAATTTTAGAATTACGGCAATTTGAATTGGAATTGTGAGAGCATAAAATAATTTTATTAATATTGTAGACAAATTTTCATAGGAGTATCTTGTTGTTATCATTATTATTATTATATAAAGGATATCAAATTTAATTGAATCTCCAAATTTTGAATTTCTAATTAGATTTCTACATTAATCACCGGATAACTCACTTGTGTCTCGGTTTTACTTGGGTTTGCAATTTATTTCCGTACATTTTTCGTTATCGTAATTATATAAGGATTACTGTAATATTTCTACAGAACATATTTTGGGAAGTGAATGAATGCTTAGTCAATTACATTTCATATTTAAACTGACAATGTGTGCAAGTTAACAAGCTTTAGAATTTTCAATATTGAAATATATAAAGAATATTTTGTTCATTCAGTTGGATGAATATTGGTGCAATTTAATATTTAAATTACGTTACCAAAATATTTTAATATTCATGCATTTTAAATATCTTCTAATTTCTGCCACAACGCAGTCCGAGACATTGAATTTGGATTTACATTTTATCCCATAAAGAAAAAAAAATTAATTAAAAATTCAATGTTATTCGTATTTCGTATTCCAAATTAATGTTTGAAAACGGAATATTAAAGGTATTCAATTGATTTATTCTTATTTCAATTTCTTCCCTTATATTTCCTCTTCATCGTAATTTTTCAACAAAATTTGTGCATTATCATCCACATAACCAAAATTTTATAATTCTCAGTACTTATTAGTTAACTCAAATCTCCTCCTCTCTTTTTTTCTTAACCAGAAAAAAAATAAACAAAGTGACAGCAGCCACCGTAGTTGTCATCAATATTGTTTGAAATTTCAATTATGATAGATAACGTTTTGACATTTTGATAATAATCCGAAGAAAAAAACAAAAATTACAACAAATTTTTTCTCTCCCAATTTTTCAAAAAAAACTATTTAAAATTCATTTGGCCTATTGCGTTTATTGTAAAAATCGCTTTTTTAAGTCATTTAAAATTTTTTTCGATATTATATGGGATTAACCACACTTCAAAAATTAAAAAAAAAGAGATGATACTTTATGATAGATAGACGAAGAGTTTTTTTTTTAATTTCTATTATTTTTCAGTCAAATCCACTGATATAGTTGACAGATTGATTAATGAGTTTTAGAGTACATCATAGTATCACCTTATTGGCCACATAGACTGTTAATGTATAACATGCAATTGTGACATTCAAAATGAAAATTATATGGAAGTAGTTAAACGGGATGAAAAAAAAAAACAAAAAGAAATGTCAGCACTTTTTAAAATTATTATCACAAATAAGTACTGTTATAAATTTTTATCTAAAATTTTTTTTGTATTTCTTTTAAAAGTGTAGATCAGGCCACCCGCACTATTTTTCTTTTTTTGATGAATGCAATAATTCAAAATTAAAATTGAAGTGTTGGTGATTGTAAATAATGCACCCTTTTTTGATTTTTACGATATAGACAGATTAACATGAATAAGGAGTAGTATGTAGAAAAATATGTGATTTATGTGGAATTGTGCTCATAAATGTCAAAATAAGAGAAAGATCAGAATTAATATTATTTTAATCATTGTTGAAAATTCACCATCATATTTTCAAAATTTAAATGCATTATATAAAAGATATTTGAATTTAAAATTTTATTTGTCACTAATATTAGTAAGAAATTAATTTATTCATATAAAGAGACACTAACATCACATTAAAAAGCAAGGGGTACTTTAAATTTATCAGTTTTTTAAGTCAAAAATAAAAATTCTAATCAACACTTAATTAAAATTATACAACTTAGAGAATAACTTTTAAAGATTAAACTGAAATTGTGTAAATTCCAGAAATTTATTTTATTTCATATTTTTAATCACAAGAACAAAACAATCAGCTGAATTTTTATTATGGTTTAAATTAAATCAATGCAAAGCTAAACTTTGTAGAATGCAAAATTGAAATACGCGCTACATACGAATAAGATTGTTAACATTATTATAGGCAGATAAATTTATTTATTGAAAGACCAATATCTTATACTTAGTTTTTCCATTTAATTTTAAAGCAAAATGTATTCTTAGCACTGCATTCCTTCAACATATTTACGATTTATCTATACGCTTACTGGTGAATATTTTAGTATTTTTTAATAAATTGTACCTGGGGAATAAATTTTCATTTGATTCTTCGAATTTGTTTTCTTAATTTTCTTATATTTTTAATAGTATATAACAATTTGATATATTGATACTTACAAGAACATATATATATATTATATACTTAATAATTTTATTTTCTATTTGATACTAGTGTTCATAAACCCTAATATCGTAACATTAAAATATTATAGAATTGCCGTAAGTTCTTGCTTTAAAATAATTCTGTTCTGATGTTACAGTTTGTATTGTTGACAATGGTGGCCAAATAAAAGGTTGAAAAGGCCACAATTGACAATGGTGGCCAAATAAAAGGTTCAATGATTCAAAATTATTTCTTAACCAAGATAATTCTTGATAAGAAATTATTTTTTTGGGCTACTTTTCATTTTACGTTTAGGATATTTACATTGAGGATAATTATAGCTGCTAGGTTTCGATTTAAGGATTCGGCTTGAGTCAAAAATAAAAAGCGTCAACGATGATGTTAAAATTCAAGAAAAAGAAGGTCCGGAATTTCTTGAATAAACGATTACCATATGCAGAATTATTATGCAATGATAAAATTTTGTTAATTAAAACAAATTCAATAAAATTTTTGCTCTTCCATTTTCTAAAATCTCCTCTAAAACTCTTCTAATTTTAAATACTTAATATATTTCATGTATATATGGTTTGGCCACCTGTGTATTGTGAGTACGGTTCGTAGTAAGGTTGGGAAGAAAGGAAAATAAATAATATTTCTGATTCTTTTCATACTTATTTTATACGAATTGCATGACATTTGATAGATTAATCCTACATTAGGAATATTGTTCTCGCATAATATTACCATCCTATAATATGTTCATATAACATACATACATATATACGTGAGTAAATGTAATATATATAAATTCGATTCAAAATGATTAATGATGCAACATAAGTTTATTGGTTTTTTTTGTATATATTCATTTTGCATACAAAAATCAATATTAAACTTTTAGAAAATTTTATATACGAAATACAAAAATAATGTAACGCGTATATCATGATATTTTTTTATTTTTCTCACATATTTGCCATTATTACAATAATTTTGTTGTATAAAAGATTCAACACCCTTTTGAATTTAAACTTTCTATTCAATTTACGTATGTACGTAGATTACATATAATCTATGTATGTAAATTACTTATTCTATGTGTTTTGGTTGTTTATATAGTAAAAGGAAGTAAATAGGAGGAAAATAATCTAAACCATTGTAATTGAACATTTACATTTCGTATAATAGGTATGTTATTGCAAAAGTGATAAAATTTTTGGTAGATTCTACATACGATAGTCGTGATAATTTTCAACAATTTGAAAATTTTCCAATATATTTATATGTAAAGCTAATACGTATACATTTTACTTGATATTCTGCAAACTTATAAATGTATAAGGATGATAAAATTTTGTCGTAATTTTAATTTTGATTATTATAGCACTAAACTATTTCACAGTATGATTGTAATCGTAAAATTCTTCAAAAAATTTTCGTAGTAAGAATCTTTATATACTTGATAGCAAATATGTATAATTATAGGGACATAAATACACAATGCCTAAAGATATTTTTAGTAAATTAATGTACATATATAGGCTATAGGTTTACAAGTGTGTAATTATTATCGAAATTTTCATTGAAGCAATGCATTATATTTTACAAATGGGTATGGGACATTTCTAAAATTAGTTCAATAACATTATATAAATTTTAATTAATACGTTATATACCTTTGTTTTGAATGAATGTAATTTTTTTTTTCTAAATCATAATGAGTAATATTGAAATCTATTTCTCTTTAATGACATTAAATTATTTTTAAATTGAAAAATATCTAATAAAAATTAGTTATTTTCAAAAAAAAAAAAAACAACGCACATCTTAACGCAGAGAGAATTTCATTAATTTTTAATGAATTTTTTATTAATTAAAAATGAAATTTTAATATCGTGATATTTTCGTATTCTCAATTACGATATGAATGAATATTAATGATACGAGCTTGTGATTAAAACATAATTGAGTTTAATCGAAGAAAGTGGCTTTTGTAACGAAAAGCTGATTCCAGATAATGGCTTCATTCTTTATGACATTATAGCCTATGACGAAACAAGAAAATTTGGTTGTATTACTTTTGGCCAAAGTGTCCTTAAAGATAAGAATACGATGAGAACCTACAATAAAAGTACGATAAGAACCTTCAAAGGAGTAACTCTAATAATAATCAAATATAACAGCTGAGTTTATTTTTATAATTAATTTTTATAATTAATTCGAATTATTATAACATAACTACAATTTCGATTCCTGTAATAATTAATAATAAATATGCTTCTAATTACTAATTTTAGCCCTTATTATCATTTATTATTGAATTAAAATCATAATTACCTTTGATTTATATTTGATTGTCTGAAGAATGATTATATGTATTTTATGTTATTGAAGATAATATTTTCGAAAAAATTAGGCTTGTTGGAAGGCTCTTTCGTTAACAGCCGAAAATGTATTCAATACGAATGTACTCGGAATCAGTAGCGTGCTAACTTTTAATGATATAAACAAATATTATAAAATTAATGAACTAATACGTTTATTGTTACTGATTAAGCTATGACTATACAACATTAATGATAAAATAAAAAATTCCTGAATATGATTAAGAAAGTGTCATATTTATTCTGACTTTTATGAAAGTCGTATATGTATGATATGACACTGTTTGGCATTAGACTTTTTCTCGCAGAAAATAATAAAAATTGCTCCATTACCATCAAATTTACTACAAGATTTCTTAAAAGTAAAATGGCGGCAACTAATTTTTTTGTAAGAGTTTGGAACATTGATCAGCTGATTTTTGTTTTGTCGTAAGATTTAAGTTCTATTGAATAATTTCAGTCGGAAGTTTAGATTCAATGATAAACTTTGTCGTATAGGCAAACTGTACCAATTATTTTATTGCCATTGCTAGTATTTTCAATAATTTCTTATTTCATGAAAGTTAATGCTCCCCCTAAATCCTACTACTTATATCTACATTTCGCTAAAAAAAAAACAAACTACATATAAGAAGAAAATAACGCAGAATCCATTTCCAATAATATAAAATTCCATAAAAAAAAACAAAATTCGATAATAGACTTGTTATTTGGAAATTCAATTTTAATTTTCACTACATATTGCTACTTATCATATACACGTATGCACATAATTATACCATCACGTGTATCAGTGTATATGTATAAAAAATATATAAAGAATATTATTACCCTTGACGCATAGTGTTAATGTTATGTGCGGTATAACAATTAAAAAAACAGCTGGAAATTAATAATATTTTGTATTGTTACAAACATATGCACATATTATGTTACTTTTATAAATAAACCAAAATATTTAAAGTTTAAAACAAAATAAAGACTAAACTATATAATAAATATGCATAGTGTACCTTATTATCAATAATCAAAATTAAACTCTATATATTGGTACATATGTATGTGTGCAATATAAAATTTTTTGAATTTGAATATGGAGAACGATTTGAGAAATTCAATTAGTCCCAGCAGGTGCCATTTTAATGTTATTTTCACTAATAAAACTCACAGTTTTATATTTATATTTGTAAAACTGTGTATATGTCATATTAATGGGTATATATAGAAAATCTAAAAAGTCTCTATTAAAAATTTATATTTTTTTAGAAAAAAGAAAAAACAACTAAAAGAATGGAAATTTTACAAAAACAGAAAATATTTTTGTAATTTTTTATTAATCACCGGGGAATTTTTATATGTATAGGTACAGATATTACGAATTTCTGCATTTTGTTTATGAGTAGATACACAGGAATAAGATCTCATTCAAAATTTTATTCTGTACAAAAATTAATTGGCGGTTAAATGTGCTTACACACATGTGTATTCAATAAGTAGTTACAATTAATATTTTATTTAGAATCCAAAATATTTACTGTAGGCGTGAGTTATTATTTTTAAGTGATAGATTTATTCCAACTTTATTTAGAGTAGTTTCTGAAAAAATTCAAACAAAATTTATTTATACTTATAATTTAATGTAAATTACTGCTATATGTACTGCTAATGCAATACTATATTCCATATAATTTTAATTTATCGGTAAGTTGAATGTTATATGCATGCTTATCATATTATATAATAATATTCATATAAAAATTCAATATACACAAAACATTAGTCATACTCTTTGCTGCTAAATTCGAAAAGTATGGCTTATTCCATAAAAACGACACCCAACTGTAGCTATATGAGCTGAATTTTAGAAGACGAAGAAGGAACACAGTTATTAATTAGCATCAAGGCTATATTTAAATTCAATCATTAAGGTATTTTATATATTTATTAACTGATATTTCATTTCGACCTAGAAATTACATAATTTATTTTTCCTACGTTAATTGATTTAATTTTGAGCTGTTGTATATTAAGTTGTAAGTTAAGCTAAATTGCATAAAGGTGTATTTGAAAACTGATTTTAAAAATTTTAAATAAGAATAGATGAAATATTACAGTTTAAAATGCCTGTTCAATATTACTTAGAGCCTAAGGATCATTTGATATAATAATTGTGAACTCTATACCTATATATCTGTATCGCACTTTCCTCAAATATAATTCAATAGTATAAACAAAAAAACTAAATAAGAATAGTACGAATAAATTATACCCATATCTATTAATACACTTTAATAATCTTATAATATATTACCCACATACGCACTCTTGAAGTATTCTAAAATCACTATATACCATATTGAAATGATAAAGGTAATATAAATTTATAATACATACCTTATAAATGAAAAAGTATTAATATTTATAACAAGTATACATTTATAACCATAATGGTAATAAAAATTTAAAATAATAAATTTTAAAAGCTCCCTCTACTGCCATATTATATACTCTTAATAAATAACAATTTCTTTCATTTCTATGTACATATAATATGCATCATAATTGGATAAAATGTGTATAGAAAATTTAACCCATAGAAAAACTGTTTCGGGAAATTGTATTATGCCTGTTATTTAAACATTTTTTGAAAAATAATATCCACAAATAATATTCATTTATTGGGGCCCCATAAAAATACATATATTAAGTATTATAAAAGAGTTTTTTATAAACAAAATTTTTATTTATAAATTTAATTAAAATAAAAATTAATAATTATAATTATAATCCTCCCAAGCGTATATTATATGAGGCTTATACTCATATTATTACTATTAAAGATCTAAGCAAATAGGCAAGGTATGTAGTATATAATGCAAAAGTATGTTTTGAACTTATAGTTTTAAAATGTTTATAATTAGATTTTATAATAACTATTATAATAGTTAAAAGATTGTGGGGGTTGTGTTTTTTTTTTGAAAAATTTTTAATATTTCATATTTTATGGTATTCTTTAGTTTTGTTACCATAATATACAAAATGTTTTTATAAAACAAAAATAATAATAATATTGTTCCCAAATTAAATTAATTATTTTATTTATTAAATAGCTTTAATTATTATTAGAAATTTTCATTTCATTTTGTTAAAATGGAAAAAATGGGTAAAATTTAAATTTAAAATTAATTATGGAATTTTTGATATTTGAAAAATAAATATTAAATTTTAGTGTAATGTGTATTAGTAATAATGATTAGAATAATATTTTGTAATCATAGTAAGAATAATATTTAGTAGATTAGATTAGTAAGAATAATATTTTGTAATTTAATAGTAATAACGAAAATTTTAATTTTTCAAAAAAACAAAATGATTTTTTTTAAAATGTTAATGACTGATTATTTTTTCATGAAACTGTTATACTGTTTGTCAATATTAATTTGAAATATATGAATATATTTTAGTGCTAAATTTAATTTAATAATGATAATGGTAATAGTTAATAATTATTATTAAATACGAGTAATCACGTTATTTTTAATTAAATGCTGATTAAGTTAAAGTTGATGATTGAGAGAGTGTAATTTTTAAATTATATTATTTAAAATAAGTAAAATCTATCTAATACATAGTTAAGCCATTTCATTGCTATATGTATAACAATATTATATTTGATTCTGTGGAATAATTGTAGTAAATATTTATTTGCTTTTACAAATTATTATTTTCGAATTATTCCTATTTCAAATTAGTAATAATTACCAAAGCAATGTAGTATTATAATCAAAGTACTAGGTAATTTATTTAAATTTAGTATAAGATTATGGTGAACGATAAATTTTCTAATTTAATTTTATTTATTAAATGAAAATAATTATACTTTTCATAAAATTTAATTTATTCATTTATTTTAAAAAATTTTAAATTAGTATTTTAATAAATTAAAAATGTACTGTTTGTAAATCGATTTTGCTAGAATTTAACATCGACAGGGTTTGTTAGCAATAATGAGTTCATTATTATAATCAAATTAACATACTTATTAAATTGACTACTAAAATAATAAATGCTATGTAAAAATTAGGAATAAAATTTTATCATAAATTTTTTTGTTGTTTAATTTATCATAAATTTTTTTTGAACCCAAGTAGTTTTTGAGATTAACCCTAGAATAACAAGAGGGAATCAAGAATTTTCAAAAAGTTAATATGTGAAGATTTTATTTTTGTTGAAATGCCTATAATTAGCTTGGAATATTAAAAAACTAAAAAAATATTATAACATAATGTGCTATGTTACAACCTTAAAATCTAGAAAATAAAGACATTTCAGTAATATCAAAAACTATTATGCAAGGCTTTTATAATAGTTTCTAAATTTTTATATACAGAAATAGTTTACACTATACTTAAGTACACTTTTTGCCCTTTATTTAGGTAAGATATTTAAAAATGAAATTCAAATTAAAAAGAAAATTTAAACTTTTAAGACCAATTAAAGAATAATAGCCCAAGAAATACAATTTTTATAAAATTACAAAACGGCCAATTAAAAAAGAAGCTTAATATAGCACATACCTACCACCTTATAACTAAGATAAAGAAATTGCAATCACTGCGAATACCTTCCTAATAAAAAATGTTATTCTTATTATCGGCGGCAAATCTATAACAAATGTAATTAAAACTATACAATGCATTACAGAAAAAATAAAGAGGAGAACAAAAGGAGAACGGAAACTTAAATTGAAACCTGTGCGTTCTTTTTCATTTCTAAATTTCATTAAATTTTTAAATTCCACGATAGGAAAATGTGATCGAGAAAATATTCATATGGGAGTTAAAAAAAAAAGGAAAAAAAACAGAAAATAAATAAAAAAATAAAATTGAATTTTCATTCAATGAAATTATTTCACGTACGTGAATTCTTTTTCTCTTCACCCATATTAAGGAAAGACAACCTACCATATCTACTAGACTATATTACTTTACCGAATTACATAACTTCACATTTCCTGACAACATGTCTGAATATTTCACCATTAAATTAAGTTTTTTCTTATGTTTTTTGTTTTTGTCCCCCGTTTTTTTTTTTTTTTTGATTACATAGAATTGCATTTAATATTCTATATAGCGACCATATATTATTCATATCATCTCCTTTTATACAAAACAGCTTCAATTTCAAATTCGCAAAAATTCCTTCATTAATTCTAATTTTATAATACTACTATACGTTGATTCGCCGCCAGAATATACCATTTCCGATCATTTCATGTTGCTTTTACACTAATATAAACCTCACCATATTATTTTTTTTTTTTTTTTCAAAAATTTTAGTTTTTTGATATAAATTACAATATTTGGGAACAAGTTTAATATTGATTTTGGTTAAATGTTTGCTCTATAATGAAAAAATATTGTAATTTTCTTTGATTTTTGATTCCCATGAAATTTGAGATTATGGAATTGAGGAATGATAGGTCGCGTTTGAATTTTATAGGTATAAGTCTAAACTGAAACATATTAAAGACATTGATGTGCAGTTCACCTATTTAAAATTAACACTGTATGATTGTCATTTTTGTTGATAACTGAATTCCATTTGAATTTCAACATATGAATGTGTTAATTTCTTAAAATATTGGAAAAAAACATTCGTTGTGGAAATCTCGCAGCTTTATTTGGCTGTTATACTGCAATTTTTCAGGGCCTAAGTGTGGGGCTAATGTAGATAGGAATGGGAATCACAAAAGATCCTATGGGTTAACGTGAGTCTGTTGGTTTCGGGTGGAAAAAAAAATTGGCGGTAATTTTAGAAATTTATAGTTTCCATTACAAATCAGCAGTTTTCAGGCAGGCATTTTCTTATCATTCGCACGTACATAGATCCTTAATAAATTTTATGAAAATTTGAAAACATTTGTAAGCCTGGAATATGAAATTTATCTCATTTTAAATAATTTACAAGACTCAAGGATCTCCCAAGATTTAAGATTCTTGTTTAATAGTCAGTTAAGTCGATCGTAATTTGATATAATTATATAAGAGGTACTTATAAGTAGAACGTTTATTTGAACCGTTCATACCACTACGTCTTATATCCTTCAAAAAAGAAAAAAAAAAACAACACACAATTGAAGAAAAATTAACGAAATTCCGAGTTAATTTTTTTTCTCTTAACACAATTATTTTTTTTTTTTATTTTATTATTTTTATTTTTCTGTTCCGTTTTTCTTTAGAAGTCGCCTTTAATAATGGTGTGTAATGTAAAAATTAAGAAAGGTATACTTATTTTTTCCTAAAAAAAATATAAGAAAAAACAACAACAATAATGTAAGCGAGAAGCATTGAAAAGCATTACAAATTAACTTTACCAAATGTCACAAAATAGATAGGAAAATTACGTGAATGTAATAGACTGACATAAAATTGGTATCCTGCAGAGAGCACGATAAATACATGTACATTTTGATATTTGTTTGAACGAATGTTAAGCATGGATATATAACTAAAATGTATGTATATTTTATGATGAAATATTTGTTTGTTTTTCTTTCTTTTGTTTTTTTCCTTTGCCTCTTTCTTTGTTCTATTGTAAATTTTAAAGGAAAACACATATATACATTTTAAATGACATAAATGACGGTCGCATATTACGCTACAGTAAATTTTCGTAATAATATGCGTTCTTAAGAGTTTCTTATAGCTGTTTTATTATTTTTGCAAATCGCATAGGTACAATAGAACGCAGCTTTTATTTTTTTTCATAAGAAGCTAAAACTTATGAGCCAAAACAAGAAAAATAAGCAAATATGGTTGGAGTTATTTTTGAACGCATAACGTGTATATATAAAATAAATTTGGTATATGAGTGAGAGAAAAGAAAAGGGCGAAAGTGGTGTGATAGAGTGTGATGAAGTTTATCTTATTGCCATGTTTAAAATAAATTGCTGTTTTCCTGGCGAAATAATACTTGGTTATAAGTGTATATATACAATTATGTATATTTAAGTTGTATACAAAGAATGCCACATACGTATATCAGGCAGTTGATCAATGAATTCGTTTGCTTGTTTTTACTGTGTACAAGGTTTTTCAATAAATTCAAACGTATTTTAATTGATTTTTAAACCAAAAACAATATGCATTAGTTATATTGAAATAAGTGTTATATTGAATTTTTAAATTGTTATAATGTATAACAGATAATACAGTAAAGCATATCAAACTTCAAGAGAACTTGTTATCAACTGATAAAGTAAAGTATGTAATGGCTGTGTTAATTAATGCTACAGGACTTTTTAAAAAAATCAATTATAAAAGAGATTAAGTGCAATCGTTACAAAAAAAAATTGTTACATTGTAACCCAAGAGCTCAACACCAAATTTATCTGATTTTTTCCCATAGTCTCAAAAAATTTAGAACTTACCGAATAAAACAAAGATTCTATAAGTTAGTGGATTGAATTTTGAATGTGTTAATAAGTAAATCTTTCTTAACGATAGTTTTAAATGAGAGCATAATCTTAATATCTAGATAGATTAGTCGTTTTATTATAATTATTATTATTTGAGAAGTGTCCGACTGAATATTCAGCAAATTTAGCACATTAAATACATGTGCCTACTCCTAAATGAAATGTAAATTAAATAATTTAATTTAAATTGGTTTTCTTTAATTCGACTGAACGAAAGCCATTGTCAAAAAACCACCATATATTCGGAAAATCTCACAGTATAATGCTTTTGATATTAGTAATTATTATTGTAGATTAGCTGACCATTTTGAAAATTGTTTATACTTGTACTTACAATCCAATCTATACTCATGTAAAGAGTAATTTTCGATTCGATAAGAATTCTCAATTTCTAATTTAATTTAGCTGGCATTCTTTGACAGACCCACTGACACACTCTTTACCTATATTATAATAAAAACATGTGGCATATATGTATGAACGTTTTAACTTATTTTCTACAATTTTTCATTTCTTATTATATTTTTTTTTCTTTAATTTTTTTCTATTTTTATTTCCATGCAATTTACCACCTATCTTGAACGATTTCTTCTTATAATAACTAACTAGGGAAGCGTCTGAAAAGCATTCACAAAATGGGTGGGTGATGGGGTTGATATTTCTTAAAATTTTTCTATTTTATTCTACTTTTATTCTTATATAATATTAAAAATTTTTTTTTTGTTCCATTCTTCTGTTGCTTCTCGTTCATTTTTAGCTGGAAAATTTTTCATTAAAAATATATTTTTGGGGTGTCAAAGAATTGAACAGAGTTTAAGTAAATGAACTAAATAAAAGTATAAAGAATGAAAAATTAGAATTGCAAGGGTGAAAATTTGAAAAATTTTCTTCTTTATACTTAAAATATGATTGCTGTGTACAGCTGATTTGGTCGTGAATATTGTTCATCATCTTTTGTATATAGTCCTTTTCGTCCTTTTCATAATTCATACATGTTTTTTTTTGTAATTTTTTGAATAACATTTTTTATTTTAAAGAAAATGTTGTTTAACGAACACAACAACACCAACAAGAAAAAAGGCAATTTATTTTATTCTTAGCTCAGTCAAAAGTGAAATAACATGAAAATAAAATAATAACCCATTATAATATTTTCAGAGTATTTTGAGAGTGCTTTTAGTTGTAGACATGTACATGTTTATTTGAATATGTATATATATGTGACATATTATTACATAATAATATATTTATAAATGTATGTACATATAAAGAAAAATTTTTTTATTTGTTTAATGTTTTGTTTCCAGTTGATTAGGTTAATCAATAATATTGTATATTTTAAGAGTTTCTAATGTTTTTGTCCTTGTATAACACTTATGATAAGTATTATTTATAATTTTTTATTTTTTTTGGTTTCTTTTTTACTTTAATTTTTCGCCTTTAATGTTGAAGAACAAGTCATATTTAAAGGATTCTATTGTTTATTTATGAAAGTATATTTATAATATTTTGTATATTCAAGAAGTGAGAGAAAATTATGAAAAAATGTTAAAAGTATGAGAAAATAATGTTGACATTATTTTTATTTCTTTCTTTGGGTGAAATTTCGTGCATAAAAAAAATTTTATTTTTAGATTTCTATTTTTATTTAACATTTTCATTTTCAAGCTACAAAAAATATAAAAAATATTTTTTGACACTGATTATTATTTTCAAGGATATTTTCATATCATTTTTTATTTCAGTAATAAGGACATGAATTGAATTTTATTTCAATGAAAACATACAAATTGTTAAATCAATTTGCGTAAATTATTTTAATTTTCTTTTTGAATGTGAGTAATTTGAAAATTTTGAAAAGAAATTTTGTAATAATTTTTTTAATTTAAACTGAAATCCTATTAAATGTGTTTTACTGTTAAAGCACAAGAATTATTTCAACATTAATAAAATTTTAAATAGAATTTAAAAATTAACTATGCTCGTTTATGAATTTTACAAGGTATTTTGAAATTCAGTGGTGAAACACAGTAAGAGAATCAAGGAACAAACAAGTCGCTATTAAATTTGAACATTTATCTCATTTTGAAGCATGTCCTCTTATTTCGAATGGTGTATAATTAGCACATGACTCACAAGTTGGAACTATTACCTTTATATACAACAAACTGTGTATGATAAAAAAAAATCGCGTTAAAATTTAGTGTGCCGAATCATGTAAAAACGAAATCATGTACAACAGAGAACCAAATACATATTACTAGTACATATGTGTACCAGCCGGGCCGAAAGGGTTAAATAATTAAATAAAACAAGAAATTTTTGAAACTCGGCTTGCGATACGTCACCGGAGAGATTATAATTACAACCACCTTTAAAATATATTTGCCATATTGAAGCTATCAGGCATATTTTCTGAATTTCTAAGGAAAAATTAAAAGCAAAGAATTCATTTCAGGAAAATCAATCTTAAAAGCATTGCTCTTTAAATGTACATAACTTCCTTGTACAATTTAGTCATTATTTTCTATTAAAATAGTAAAAAATATTAATTTTTTAAAACAAAAATCTCAAAATATCTATCTTATGTAATTTCCAATGTCTAACTCGAAATTAAATTTGCTTTTTTTTTCTAAAATGACAATATTGATTTTTAAGTATTCAGAAAATGGTCCGATTTCTACAATTAAATTATCGTTATTTATTCACCACCTATTATACTACTCAATTACCTCTCCTATTTTACTCAAATTTAAAATTTCCGATTCCCTGTAGAGTGTACGTTCGATAAAATCAAACTGTGTACATTTAATTTATATTGTACATTTTAAATCAATTGAAATATTCTAATTCTTATTGATTTATTAAAATTTATTTATGTTATACGTGCATAGTCACATACACAATCAATTAGAAACAAAATAACAATTAACAAAAAAAAACAATATTGACTAAATGAAAAGTTTTTAATTCTCTCAACTCAGATAAGCTACGGAAATATTTGAAATGAAAATAGAATTGAATATTGTTTTCATTAAAACAAAAACATTAAAGAAATCAGTAAAAATCACGAAATTTTTGTTCATACATTTTGTCTAACGTGTTTTCAACAACATTAAAATTTAATAGACAAATAAATTATCCTTCAAAACATCCAATACTACTGATATACGATTATTAACTAAAGGAAATCAAGGATCTATAATACAACGTAGAGCTTTTTCTACACATTTTATAACAATTTATTTCAACTTTCATGTGAAAATTAAAACGAGAATAAAACAGAAAAATCTTTGAAAAAATAATAAAAACTTTTCAAATCCTTAAAAAAGTGAAAAAGATTTTCAGAAATTTTTCCTTTAAAATACGACGAGAAAACTTTCGATATATTAAGAAAATTTATGAAGATTTCTTCCTGCTACCCACATATAATTTTTATACTCGTCTATAGTAAAGCTATTCTCGTATAGTATGCGTATTTTAAAACGGAGCACGGTCACATCATCATGTTTTGAACGGCTTTGATTCATTTTGTATTTATAAAGATTTTAAAAATTTCAGCAGGAAAACAAAATAAACAAAGAAATATTTTGTGTGAGAAAAACTTTTCGAATATATTTTTGAACAACAAAAAAAAAACAAAAACTTTTTTAACTGTTTTATTTTTTTTAATGTTATTGTTATTGTTATAATACAATTGTATACTTTATATAGATACACAGAATATCGCAGCGCAGTCTATATTTATAGTGTGGACTACGGCAGACAAATGCAAAAATATATTAAGCATTGGGTGAAATAAATATAAGAATAGCCAGGACAGGAAGATTTCATTTGATAATACGGACGGCAAGGCAACAATGATGATGATGACGATTCGGCGACTCGTATAATATAACTTTGTTATTTTTTAAGGATTTTTTTAGTTACACTCTGGGTTTTATTGTCGTATGGAGCTATTTTTGTTTAGTATATATTGTTATGTGTGTAGGTAGATTGCAGTGTACTACAAAAGAATAAAACTTTTGTAATAAATATTCAACGCTCTATATGATCGTAGCAGCATATTTGGTCTGTTTTTTTTTTCGAAATAAATAATAAAAAAAAAATTTATAAAAAAATAAGTCCCTTATTGAAGTTTTTGTTTTTTTTTTTTTTGTATTTAATTATTTTATTTTAAATATAAATGAAAAACTTTTTACGTTTTACGAAACAATTTTAAAAGCTATTTTCAGTGTAAAACCAGGGCTGTATTCTGGCGCATACGAGTATTGAATAAACGTATAGTATGACTGGTTTGACAAGTACGACATCTATCGTTCCAATAGTGAGTGGTTTTTCCGGAAAAATTTGATTCAAAAACGAAAATTCTAAATATTTAGGAGTCAATAGAAAGTAGGAACATGTAGTTTCCGATGTAGTTTTTCTAAAGAAACTCATAACAATTGTAATTATTGTCCTTTACTAATATGGAATAATTTAATTGGTTATCATGATGAAAAGAAATGCATAGCAATTGAAATTTACAATTAATAATTTACAATTAATAATTACAATTAATAATTTTGAACAACTTGGTTTTGTGGAATATGAAATCAAACAACATGTTTTCCAAATAAACAAAACCAAATAAACATTATTGAAATTCGCAAGAAAACCCACTGAATTGTGAAAATAAAACATAAGGTATTACCAGGATCAAAAAACAATGCGACAATGGAAAGTACAATAGAAAGTGATTTTTTAAAAAGAGTACTAAAGTAGTAAAGTAACTAAATATCGCAAAGCTTGTTATACTGAAACAAATTAAAAAATGCAAATTTATTTCAGCTTTTAAAAATATGTGCTCGTTCTTAATAAAACTACAGTAGTTTACAATAATTATCTTAAGTTTTCTATGAAAAATCAATTAAATTATGAGAAAATCAGCAAATGAAATCGATTAAGTTTACGGTAGCTATAAAAAATGGTACGTGAAAGTAGCTATAACAAATTTATTAAATTGTACCCCAACTTTATTAAATTGGGGTAGAATTTAAATCATCCAAATTTATTAAATTGTATGATAGCATTTCAGTGACATTGCAAACGTAATACCCAGAAAGGTTTCTCTTAAAATTTCTCTTAAAACTTCTTAATCTTTTTTAGACTAAAATTAGGTCTATTTTAAAATTAGACTAAACTCTAATTTTAAAATATACCGTTATAAGCCTGTTTTTAATGAATGGGTATAGTGATTTCGACGGTTACAAACATTTCGGTAACTGCTCACTGATTTGGCAACACTGAGTAAATTGTATTTATTTTAATTTTTTTTTTATTTTTTATTATTTTATTCGTAGCCAAGCTACATTTTTATATATGTATATGTATAATATTTTGTATATTATTTTATAACTCTTTAAAAAAAAAATTTTAAATTGTTTCCTGCTTTAAAAATACTGGTCATATAGTGACAGAAGGTGGAGAAACAAATTGAATGTCTGCAGTTCATGGTGTTTGTGAGACTATTTTTTTTTTTGTTGTTTCAATATTTTTTATGCTTTTCAGATAATACTCGTAATATTGTTGAAAATCCACTTTGCAGCATAAAAATATAATTTTTGATATTTTCGAATACAATTGTTATTTGTTAAATAAATTTAATTAAATTAAATCAAAATTCCTAATAACAAAAAAATTAAAATAAAAAACACGTCATTTTTTTGCTTGTTTGTCTTTGGATTCATTCACAGAAACCCAACATAACCTTAATCAAGCTAAAAACCTACATACATACACAAATAATTTTATTAAAATGCAGTGCAGTTTTATCTTTTATGAAAAATATTTTAAAAATTTTATTAAAAAAAAAAATGAAATATAAAACATTTCGGTCTACAATGTTGTTGCAAATGGACAATTTAATGGTGGGTATTGTTTAGGATTTCTTAATGGGTACTTGATTTTTTATTTTTTTTTCATAATAAAATGAAATTAAAAATTCAAGGGCGGACTTAAAAACTACTTTTGAAGCACGATATTAATTTGTTATATTTTTATATTTCGGGTTGGGTAATTTGCTGTACCAAAATATTAGTTTTTATTAGTGTTTTCATAATTTATTAAAGTTTAAGAATTTCGTTCAATTATAATAATATTTCTGCACCATACTCAAAGTTTTTTGCCCTGTTCCTCTCAGCTATGTATATCAGTCTTTCCCATCAACTAGAAGTCTACATTAATCTGAGTAGAAACGTAATTAAGAATATTTCTGATCAATTTAATTGTTTGGCTTAAATTGCTAAAATTTTTGTATTGAAAATGAAAATCAAATAATTGATATTTGAGATTTGGTGTAGGTAGTGAGGTTCAGAATAGTAGAACCATCTAGTATGGTTTGGAATAATTTGTATAGTCCAATAAAGAACTTTTCTCAAATATACTTTCTTGTACTCTTATCTTACAGGTTGCCAGATTTTGTAATTTCAAGTTATGATTTTTTCAGTTAATCAATAAACTTCAAAGAAATTTAGTACTATTAATTTTAGGAGAGACATTTAACATTAAATTTTAACTTAGAACTGATTAAAAAATTATTTCGTTTTTCTAATATTGAATTAAACAAATTTATTGTGATAAAAGTGACTAAATCCTATATGATTTATTTTTAGTGAAAACGTACATTTTTAACTAAATAACTAATTTAATAACTTTGAATTCCAGTTAATTAAGAACAAACAGTCTAGAACTTATACAAAAACCTCACATCCCATTCAATTTTAAACAATATAACAGAAAAAAAAATTTTATCTATAATTTTCAAATACAAAAATTTTTGTCCCATTTATTTATTTTCAACGACAACTCCTTTGATAACAACACTAAACCTTAAATCTTTTTGCCAATGTGCCATTTTTGAAATCTACTTACATATCGTGTATATTTGCTTGTGTATATTTTTTAATAATTTAAAAATGTCCAAATATTGCTTTTTATTGTTATGTAATTTAGCCACATATACGAGACCGCAAATAAAATAATATAAACATAAATTTAAAAATAAAACATACAACAAAAAAATAAAAAAAAACAAAAACATGACATTGTGAATCCAATTTGGAAATTTTTGGGTTCATTTTGTATATTTTTGGTTTGGATGTGCTAAAAATTTGGGTTAAAACTTCTGCGACACTTTTCAATTCCTCTTCTTTTCCAAGTGCGTATATATTTTCAAAAAATTTGTGAAAAACATGCTTAATATACTTCATTCGTTCATCCAACTTTACGTCTGTTCACAGAAGCTCAACATAAAAATCAAAAAACAAGTAGATTTTATATCCCTAAAATTATAATTAACTCAAAAACTTTTATTTCTTTCTCTTACACATTCTTCTTAGCAAAAGTTCAAAGTAGGTATTGAGCATAAGTATTGACCGGACTTATGGGAATTATCGAACTGTAAACTTTTTTCTTATTAAAATTCTAAGAATTTTATATATCATACGTTATAAGATAACTTTTATATTCAAGGGCTTTTAGGATTAAGGTAATACCAATTGCGTCCAACACTTATTTCTTGAGGTGTGTTAACTTTATTTAATTTCCAATACACAGTAAAAAATTAGGTAGAATTACCACATTTAAGTGTTTTTGAACCCATTATATTTTTTTCCCAAATTACTCCTAAAAATATGCAATAACGTTTGGTTATGAGTATTTTCACATATTCAAATTTAAAATTCTAAAATTTTCAGTTTTCACTTTATCGAAATAGAATGTGCTACTTTACAAACCTATAGTTTAAAGTCTTTGATTATATCGAGAGGGTTTTTTTGGCTGCTCTTGTATATTATTATCATCTTTTCCTACATTACCATTTTCTGATGTTAATCTTTTGTCCTATAATTTTGTTAACCGGCATTGGGCATATCTAAAATGTATTCGTTCTTTTGTAAAACTCTAAGTGGGGAAAGAAGTGTTGAAGTCCGTTTGTTCTTTTATTTTTTTTCTCAAATTTTTTTTTACCTTTTTTTTTTTGCTTTTTTGCTCTGGTTTGCATTTTTAGACATTTTTTAACTTTTTATTTTTCTTTTGTTCCTTTCTTTAAAAGACGGCGTATATAATTTATTGGAATTATTGCGTTCAATATGCAGACGTTCGATAATCAAAAGAGAAATTAAAATGTTTGTACAAGGAGTGAGTAAGCTCGTTTATTTTAAAGTTCCAATGCAAAAAGAAAAATTGGGATATTATAAAAACAATCAACAGCAGACTTGTCCATGTAATATTTATGTAGGTCTGCATATTTCGTATGTATACAATTCGAAAAGATGTTGCTATATTTGGAAAGTATGTACAGGAAACTTAAGTGTAGGCTTCAGTTTCCAAATATCAAATAGGCCAAATATCAAAAAAATTTCCACATCCATTTTTTTTATACATAATTCGTAATCTTGTTAAATTCTCAAATTTTTAATAAAATTATTTAATAACTTAGGATGTAATTTGAATAGAAAATATTAAAATCCACGTACGGTCTGTTTTATACACAAAACTTAAATTTCACAAAGCAAAATTAAGTACTTATACTTAATTTCATCTTGTTATGCCAGCCTTTTTACAAATATTTGCATTTAGTATCAACAAGAATATTGTTGCCAGAGAATCCAATCAAATTATTTAAAAATTATCTTTGAAAATCAATTTAATTTTCAAATTAAATTTTTTTGTTCAGAATTTTTTTTTTAAAAAAAATACTTTTCAAATTTGTCTCTTACCTAAATATTTGAATGTATTAGTCATTTAACTCTAAACACCATAGAGGTAACGTGATATTTTAAGAATACTTATACATAAACCAAATCAAATAAAATTTAAACTACATATTCAAGTAGAAGATGACTCAATTTTAAAGAAATTCTTGCATACAAATAAAAAATTAATTTTGTTACGTTTATAAATTGCATATGTACGAAATCTTGTCAAATAAAAATTTTTTAGGAATTTATTTTCTAAAATCTTCTTATTAAATATTTAACATTTTGCTCCGCATTACTCTAGTTCAATAATCTTTAATTAAGAGTGACGTACAGGAATGTATACACAGAATAATCTGGCTTTAATTGATTTCTTTACTCTTCTCCAAAACGTGGATGTTAGTTTCCCAATCTATGCAATCTGGTTTAAAGATAACACCTCGCTTGTTAGTTTTATTTTATGCAATATGGTTAGTGAATATATAAGTTAAGAGTTATGTGATCATCATTAAGATAACATTAAAGTTAATTGCAACGTACTGAATATTGTACTAATCATAGGTTGTTAGATAGTTCTGAGGTAATTCTTGATTACAAAAATTATAAATAATTTGATTACACTAACAGTTTTTACTCTATAATTTCCTCATCATAATGTTTCCTCTTTCATATAGATTTCCTTTACATAAACTCATGTTAAACATTTGTTATTTTCAATAATATTTTGGGAAAAAGTTGAAAAAATTAAATTTTTTGCGTTTTTTTTTACACTCGGACTATAAACAAGTTGCCTTGTAAAAATTTATTATGAAAAACAAAAACAAAATTAAATATTCAACAGTGTTATGACGAGGCATCCGTTATGTAAGGGGCTGCTCATAAAAAATATATTTCGTATTCCAAATTACAAGAACAATTAAAAGAAAAAAGAAAAATAAATTTAACAAGTCAAAGTTTGTTGATTTTTTTTTGTGAATTTTTCCTTTCTTTTACAAACCTTTCAATTTTAATCTTCGCCGTTTTTACCGCGTTCAATTTTTGTTGTTTTTCTTTTATGTTTTTATTTTATTATCCTTATAAAAAAACCAAATTTTTTTTTTCAGTTATGTTCAATTCAATTGGATCAGAAGGAGTCAGTCGTTATTTAAATCCAAACAGGTTCCCCTGTTTATTCTGGGTGAAAATATTTTTTTTATTTATTTTTATTTTTTAACTTGAAAACTCTTCAAATTTAGCCATAAAAAAAAAGTAAAAAATAATAAAAATGTAAGCATTTTTTTTTATTTTTGATTTGAGGTGTATTATTGTTTCCTGTTTATTGGGGGCGCTTGTTACAACCGAAATTAAACATAGAGAAACAAAAAAAGATTGGATAATAAAATTGGAAATTTTGTTCTTTTTTTTCTGTTTTTATTGTATTTAAATTGTTAAGCAATTCACAAGATACAAAAGCAATCATAAGACAAAGAGCTTGTATTAAAATTTGTATTTGATTTTGTTTTTATTTTCGTATTCTTTCTTTTTCTTATTACACTAAAAAAGGGTGCATCGCGCATTTATTATTAAAAGAAAACTGCTTCCCCAATTTCATTGGGATTAAGCAAAAGATTTTTCACGGAGTGACTCATGAAAGAAAATTAATAAAATTGTTAAAATCAGCTTCAATAAACATCTTGAAAGAATAATTATATTTGATTTTTTATAAAAGAAGGATAATTTTTTTATATTGCCAAGGAATTGTTGAATAATAAAAACAGTGGAAAAAACTTTGAGGCCGAATAACTAATAAAAATGGAAATTTGAGCTATGATTTTCCAATTTATAAATGAACTATTTATAAGGAATTATCAAGAAAGCCCTCGAAAACTTCCGTCTGTTTCACTATAATGAATAAAATATCGTGATTTAAAATATCAAATTTTGTATCGTAAGTATAATTTTATAAAGTGAAGAAAAAATGATTGAATATGAAGAAAAACTCTGATTTTAAAAAAATCGAAACTGATGCTCTGTTTACCAACTCAATTGTTAGCACTCAGTTTCTAATTAAGTTCATCTTCTGTGCTGTATGAATCTGCACCCTGTCACACAATATTCTACATTCCGTTGTTTATTCTGCTATGTTAGTAAAAGACTAATTTCTTTCAACCAAAAGATAAACCTATTTCCTCTTTCCTATAAACAAATCATTGAATTTTCTTTTTTACATTGAATTTATAGACGCAGAGAAATTTAGGGCTTTAATTGAGAAATCAGTCGCAGAACGCGTAGAATTAGCTCATTTTATTTAGTATTGAAAACTGTAATAATTTCAAAAAGATGTCTCATCTCTAATGAATAAGGTATTCGCAAAAAAAAGCAACATATGGTAATAGGTAAGCTATTCTCGTTTCTAAGTTAAGTTTCTAAACATAAAATTCATACAAATTGTACATAGCTATGAACTGATCGAAATTAACAAACGCTTAATACATTTTATTATGCGGTAAATAAAAGTTATTGCAATTAAAGAAGCATAATTTTAAGAATTAAAGAAGCATAATCTTTTTTTCGTTTCATATGCCGAGTAGAAGAACAAAAATTGTATGTAATACTCGTATGTACAAATTCATTATAAATATTTATGGGGAAATTGAAAATTCTTAAAATAAAAATTTTTTTTAAAATTAAATATAAAATTTTCGATCTCTTTTTAGACTTTCATTTCTTTTTCTTAAAAATCTTAACCCAAAAAAAAAAAGAGTACATAAAATTATCATAAAAGGGGTGCTCAAATTCAAACAGTATTGAATAAGGCAATGAGAATATGAATACGAACGAATTTTATGAGATCGAAAGGTTGCCTTTTTTTATAAAATTGAAAAAAAAGAAATTATAATTTCCCTGAAAAAAAAAAAAACTAAAGTGTCATACTCATTAAATACACAAGAAATTGAATGGGAACTAAATGTGTAAATTATTTCAATTTATTTTTAACCATTTCCCGGATTTAATTTCAATTTCTAAAGTATTATACAACAAGATTTTATTATTTTGTAAAAGAGTGTAATTAACATTATTAGCCCCTGTTCTTTTAATGATAATTAATTTTTTTTTCTTCGCTTCCTTGTTATAATTATTTCAAGTACAAGAAAAAATAATTCAGAAATTCAAGGATTTAAAGGAAGAAAAAATTAAATAAAGAATTTTTAGAAGTGATTTATGCGTTTGATTTCAAAAATTGATTGAGAAAAAAATTGTGATCTCTTAAGGATTAATCTAATTACAAATTTTTATTTTATACAATTCACACCGTATATTTAAAATTCTGGAATTTAAAATTTTTGTATGTTCCACTTGAAAATCAGAGTATCTATAATTTAAAAAATCCAAAAGAAAAGAACATTTTTGGTAATTGGTTAAAAATAGTTTCAAACTTTGTGTTCAATTGACAGCAAATGGTTGAATAACTTGCGGTAAAATTAAAATACTTATTTCTTTTTGATTTTTAATGCATTCCAATAGTAAAATAAATTTTTTGGGAATTATTGAATTAAAAATAAATTTTTATGATCTTACCAAGTCAGTGAATAAGTGAGAGCTTGGAAATTTTAAAAAAATTATATTGAACATACCTGAAAAGAAATGAGAAAAAAATTATTAATAATTATAGTTTATATAGTAAGAATAAAAGTAAGAAATGAAATATTTGAAAAAAATATTAATTGAAAATTTAATTTTTTTAAATTAGAATTTTGTGGGAAGTATTCCAAAAAATTTTCCAAGAAAAATTCACTAACACAGCCCAAATTTCCTTTTTTTTGGTGTGTTTTAAAATTCCTGGGGTCGTAATTTTAAGTATGTCACTATTTTCATTCCGAATTTTTTAGAGTTCCATAGTCTATTTCGCTATTTTACTCGGCAAGTGAGAACAAAGTGAGTAATTATTAATATATATTTGTATATTGTAATTTTTGAGTTAGAAGAATTGTTCCAAATTAATACAAAATTATTCACATTTCTTCAATTTGTGAAGAGTCGATAATTTAAGAAAAAATGTAAAAACCCAATCGAAAAAATGAGTAATCTTATTGGAAAAATGAAATATCCATTAGAAAAACGGAAAATTCTGATTTTAAATTTAATTGAAAAGCGAAATATACACGATTAGGCTATTATTTTTTAATTAGATATTACGCCATATTAAAAAATGTAATGTTTGCATAAGGATTTGTTTATTGAGATTTTTCTGAGATTCATTAAGGATTTTTTGCAGAAATTTATTGTTTCCCTAAACATGTGTCTATACATTAATCTAACTATTTTCTATACATTAGTTATTTCTATCCCATAGTTTTGATCTTACATATTTTAATTTTTAATTAATAATATGGATAAGAAGGAAAAGCGTTTGTTAATTAAGTGTGATGAAATTAAAACCTAAATTTAGATTCAAGATTTCATTCAACATTAATGCACGTTTTCTATCAAGCAACTAAAGGACAAGTGCTTAATAGCAAGATACCAAATCAATTTAAATTCTTACAAAATTGAAGTCGATTTAATTTTATAATAGAATTTGTCATTGAAAACAATTTTACGTTTCTTCGACCATAAAATTTTGCGTGAAAGCTTTTAAAAATTTTTCTTTATCAAACTTTTACATAGAATTTATATTATCAAATTTGGTAGCAAAACCTTTCTGAAAACTAATTACATTGTCTTACAACACTATTTTTTCTAAAATCCTTAAATTAATTTCAGAACGCTTTGGCGAAATTTTATATGAAAAAAACATCTCAAAAGATTTTTTATTTCGCCATTTTTTAAATTTATTTTTATGAAATTTTCGTTTTAAAATTAAAACATCGAAAATAAAAGTGTGAACAGTCCTTTGTAATTGAACTAATAATTTACTACACGACCTCGATATTTTTAAAAAAAAATTTAAATTTTAAAATGAATATCGAATTAGAAGTTTCGCATTTTCTCTATGAAATTTCAGGACAGTATTGCGTTAAAATCAAAAAAATTATGAACCGTAATTAATTGTTACTTTCATTCATGTGCTAGAACCCAGGTACCAATTCGACATAAAGTCGATGTAGAAAACTCAATTTTCCCTTTTACTTTTGGATGAAGTTGAACCTTTTCAGGAGAAAACTTTTGACTTGAAATCAAATTATTTTCAACGAAACACCTAGAAATTTAATATAAAATATTTGAAATAAAAGTAGACTATTTCAGAGGACATTCTATAGCTGTTTCATTTAATTAAAAGAATATTTTAGATAAATTTTGTATATGAAAGGATTTTTAATGTTTTTCTGTTCATTTTAAAATAAAATTTTTAGTTGAATTGAAATGACGCGTTAAACTCTAACATGAAAAATTCAATTTTCAAATACTTTTCCAGTATTCTAGAATTCTTCATGGAGAATTTTTTTGCTTGAAAAGAAAAAATTTAAATTGCAAAAAAGAAAAACTCAATTATTGAATTGAAAACTGATAGAAAACAGCTTTGAGAATTAAATTCGAGATTTTAATGGAATTTTCGAATATAATACTCTCATTTTAAAGTATTAATAAGGGTAAATAAAAGCCATTTGAGAATATGACGACAATGACGGTAGTCACATGTTCTCATGCTTTGTCGATTTTATTCATTTTATTTTTCTGCTTTGATCTTTTTTTTATTATTTCAACTTAAGTCCTCTTTATATTCGACTTAAATCTTTTCTTTTTTGTCATTGTTATTAAATTAAAACTTGGAATTAAATCAAACAATAGTCACAAATTCTTTGATTAAATAAAGAATATATTATAGAAATATTAACGCGTGTATTTTATTAAATATTTCTTCATCTTTCCTTTTCTTCATTGCAATATATGAGAAGATGAAGAAAATTTTTACAAAGTTTTGCAACCTAATATAGAAGATAAATAAAATTAATGAATCGAGATTGAAAATGTTGTATTCTGAAATTCAAATAACAATTATCAACTAGTAAAGTTTATAAGATAAATTTATAATGTTTTACGGGTAGAACCATTTAAAGATTGCTTTTAGAAAATAAGCCATGACTTTATACATAATTTATTCAAAGAATATTGGAAATTTGCGGGAAAAGCCATAGTTTTCTACAAAAAATATCTATAGAATTGTTCTAAGAAAAATATCTATAGAATTATAATGATGTATTATAATATCATTATCTCGTTGTATAATGATATTATAATACGTCATTATAAAATTGGTTATAAATAAAGCGTGTATTTTTGTTTAATCAGCCAATGAGCGAATACTTTAATTCATTACTATGCCATTACAGAAAAGAAAAATAGAGAAAGAATGTTTAGAGAAATTTTTGTACTCTATTTAGTTTATGGCTAACTAAATGAGAAATGTACTTTAAAAAATTCGAAATTACTACTCTCGTGTTCAGTAATAAGTTGCTGGTGCTGAAAACTTTCAAATTTATTGGAAATTAATTAAGAATAGAATGGATAATAATTAAATCCTATGACAATATACTCACCAATTCAAAATATAAACTAAATTCTCTTAAAAATGGTCAAAAATTGAAATTCGTGAAGAACTTGCAATTAAATTAATTGAGAAGTGAATTGAAACAATTAGAATTAATAAAAGTGTTCACCCAGAAGACCATTTCATATTTTATCCTAAGAACTTTTACAATTGAAATCAAAACAATGAAATTTAGTTAGTTTGCAAGAAATTAAACAATAGAATTGCAAAATATTTGCAAATTTGAAAGATGCTTTCTCTTTTTTTTTCTTACTTTGTTCCCAAAATGGCCATGAATTCATAATACATATAAGCTTGAATAAAACGTAAGTACCTAAATGTTCTTTTACTTTTTCTTTTTAAAATTTAGGCTTTGTAGTGAATTTGCAATACTTAATTGTATTTAACAGTAACTAACATCCTTTTATTGTATATTGAATAAATCCATTCAAAATTTTTTGTATATTATGTAGTATGCATATTGAAGACACAGAACTAAAAAAAAAAAATAAAAAATAATTTATGCAATATTTTTTAAGCTATATACGAGTGTATATGAACTTGACGTGCTATATATATAGTATAAGAAGATCTGAGAATTGTAAAGATAAAAACTGAAAATGAAATGTGGAGATAGATATGATTTTTATGTTAAAATACTTTGGAGTTTTTATTTTTTATTTTAGTTATGTGAATTTTGACTTTTTATGCCTTCATTTTACTAATGTAGTCCAACAGAATAACAACAAAAAATTGAATAAAATACAAAATGAAAACGTGTTGTGTATATGCGAGAAAAATAAGAAAAGCGCTCAGAAATAAAAAAATGACTGTTCGCTAAAAAGGTTTCGCGTTCGTTACGGTCCTTTTGTTTTCGTCTCATTTTGTTCTTTGTAATTTTTTTTTTTTTTCATTTTCTACAAGAAAAATTATCATGGACATTCTTAATTTATTCTATTCAGTATCTCCTTTTAAGTACATTTTGAAAGTATTCAAATGGTCTAACAATATCAAAAATTGTTTTTTGAACCGACCATTTACAAAATTATTTTTATGATATGTGCCTATAATTTAAGGTATCAAAATTGTAAAATTGTTAAGAGACAATTTAAATTTTTGAATTATTCCTTATTAAATCTTTTAATTTTAGTCTATAGTTTCGTTAGAAATTCAAGCAATTTCAACTGAACACGCTGCTGTCCTGACTACTCTTTGGGTTTCTTGTCTTGACTATCAACCCATAGCTCAACAATTTTTAATATATACTAGGAATTGTAATAAATTAAACATTGAAAATGCGTTATTCAAACCAGCTGAAATTTATTTATATTTTCATTCAATTTCTCCTCATTTTTTTGATGTTAAACACAATTAAGCATAGATAAGATTTATGTACTTATAGTAATTTTAACTATTCCAAAGCACGCGGAATTAGTTTGTAAATGCGGCACTGTTTTGTTTAGAAATTTTGAAATTTATTCTAAAGCAAAAATTAATTTAAATATTAAGCGCTATATATTTATTTGTTTTAGATATTCCCAGTTAGAACTGTTATATATCCTTAAGAGTAACACAAACAAATTAACAGTTGATTTACATATTTAAATTTTGATTCTAAAAAAATTGTACCGAGTATAAAATTCAATTTGCAATTTTTGACATGAAATACAATAAATTACATAGGCACGTTAAAATTAATTATAATACTTAATTACAACTCTCGTTCAATAATTATTTAGTTGCAGCCTTAACAGTTACCATATAGTTAATTGAATATATTTACCAGATTGTATAACAGCTGTCTTGACGTAAACATTGCGTGTCAATTACTTTCTGACAAAAAAAAAACAAAATTAAAATTTTATTATCGCAGACAATATTTAAAATATTTTATAAAAATAATTTTCTTCATAAAATTATCAAAAACTTTAAAAATGTACAAAAGAAAAATTTAACCTTGATTTAAGGAACCGTCTATATCCTTTCCCATTTCTTTTTTTTTTTCTTTTTATGATTATTATTAAATTTTGCCAAAAAATTACTTCTTAATTTTTTTAATAATAAGTAAAATAATAATATGAAACTATGTAACAAGTTTTTATGAGTATTAAAAAGAAAAAACTAAAGGGCACGTGCGTTCTACATTGACCATTCAACATTTTGCACATATTTTTATAGATTTTGTTGTTTTGCTTCTTTTATTTTTTTACATCAATTACACACATCGTAATAATATTATAATAGTTAATTTTGAACATATTATATTATAGTATTTAATAAGTGGCATGTGCCACAACTTTTACTAAAATTTGTTGACAAAAATTTCATATAAAAATAAAAACTGATGACAAAGTTTTTTTAAGAAGGATTTGTTAAAAAGCATGTGACGATTTCAGTTTTTTTCTTATACATATATAGTTTTATAACAAAAGAAAATTGTTATAAGAAAAACAAGTAATTTATTAATATAAAAAAAAATTAAGATGAAAGGTGGAAAATAAGGTGGAATTCTTCAGAAGTAAACAAAGAAGAAAAGTAATTTTTTATATGTACTTGTAGTTAAAGGTTAAATTAAATTTTAGTAAATGAAGTTCGAAACTTTTGAATTATAAACCTATAATTGGTCTTACCTTACGCTTGTATGGACTTTGTTTTAATACCAAAAATTTTAGTTCGAACATTCACAAACTTGAAATAGTGCACATAAAATATCGATTCTAATTGGCATCTTCAGCGAGAAATTCACCATAAAAAAAACGTATGTACAAATTGCTTTAAATACTAAGAAGTTAAGCACAATAATTAAATAATTCCATTTGTGATGAGAAAATGATCAGGAATTTAATTTGAAATTGAAATAAATTAGAAGATAAGAGAAATTATGCGGTTATACAAAGCACAATAACGTAAGTTAAATACACAATAAATTATCGTAAAATTTAACTACTCAATAAAGTGTTGGGAAAAGTTACTAATAATAATTATTACTAGGTTATACAAAAATTATTATAATATTACTTGCCAATTCTATAGGTACTTCCATAATTTTTTTTTTTAACTTGAATTTTAATACGATATAAGATATAGGCATGATTTAGTCAACAATATTTTGAGTCTTCTGCGATTGTTCCCATTTCTACTCCCACTACTTCAAATGTATAAGCTATTGGTTATTGAAGTCTGATGAGGTTGTTTGAATGATCCACAAAAGAAAAATGATTTTAGTATAAAATTTAAAAAATAAATCTCCTTGAATTTTGATTCCGTCGTCAAAAAGGAAAAATCATCAGGACCTTTAAGTATTGATTTCATATATTTATGAAATCTTTGCATATGAAAATTAATTTTAGTGTACAATAGTCCAGAATTGTACTTAGTGCACCAAAATACATTCTTTTCTTAAAAAATTATTTTGCTTTAAATGAACGCCTGATTATAATTTCTAACTTCAGTTTTCAGAAATCAAATTCGTCGTCGTGTAACTTAAAATGCACCCCGAAAATAAAATCAAAGAAAAAAATTTCAATGTTTTCATTTTGGTTTTATTTGTCTATAAAAAGCATTTTTCATTCGTGAATTTTTATTTCTTCATTTTAATACGGTTCGTCTTTTTTTTTCGATTTTTTGTGGTTTTTTTTGGTATTTTTTTTTTAAATAAAAATTTTGTAGCAAATTTAATGGCTCGTTAACGCATTATTTGCACCATTGTAACATATTTTTTGTTTGCTTTTTTTTTTATTATTTTATATAGTTTTTTATTGTTATACTCATTTTTTTTTATTGTTAACTTTGGCTATAATCGTTTTTTATTTTCTTTTATTGTATTGTGTGCATTTTGTATTTTATTTTATTTTTTTTTTTAATATCTCAGTTAGTTCATCGGCTTTGCTTTTAGTTCTGTTTTTTTGTATAACTCGAATGAATCTCCTTTTAACCATATCAGGGCTGGCCAAGATACTTAATAACTCAAGCCAATTCTGAAAATTTAAAACTTTTTGAGAGACACAAATAAAACAGTTAAGTTATTCAAAATTCTATTCTACAAATTATATCTGTGGCAAGAGTCAAAGAAATTGTTTACTTCAAAACTCAAATCAATGAAATAGTGCTTAAAAGGTGAAAATCGGTTTGGATTCGATTGATTGCGAGTAATTATGATTGATATTTAATTCCGGCAGTTTTCGATGAGTCAAATCATTTTTAACGTGAACGGAAATGAACATTTTTTTTCAGTAATTTAAAGGATATTTTGGAACACAATATACGAAAAGTTAATAATTTTTCAAAAAGGCAACTCGAGTACATTTATCGAGAGCAACAAAAAAATTTTCAAACTGCTTCATGTGGCTTACGAGCCGTAATCTTGTCACCCCTGCACTAGAAATATATTTATACACACAGATCCCATGTATGGCCCCAAGGAATTAAAATAGTAATAATAAATTTATATTACTTATGTGTACATAATATCTATGGCATAAAAAAAGGAGTAAAATATTAGAATATAAAAAATGTTTTTTAATACAAAGGATTAACTCTGTTGTATCTATGCATAGAGAAATATACATAATAATTATAAAATAAAAGATTAATAATTTTTTACACGAAAATTTTATAAAATATAAAAAATAAGTCAATAGAGAAAAATTCTTAAGTATAGATTATTGAAATATTTTATTTTATTGTTGGAAATCTTTTTGTTTTAATTAAGCCGAACTTTTAAAAAAAAGTTTTTTTATCAGTTTTCAAATTGTAAATATGGTATACACTCACTTTACACTTAAACTTAAATGTAATATGAGATGGATTTGCGTCTAATAAAAAATATACAATAGGAAAACAGAAAATCTATTACTTAATCTATGCTTTGGGAAACTATTTTTTATCTAATAAATGTAATGGAAGAAAATTCTTAAAAGAACTTCTAAAAGAATTTTAGTATAACAAAAATAAAGGAAAATTTTTGGGTTTCGTTTTGTTTTTTATAAGCTTCGGCTTATAAAAGAATTATATTTCATTGTTAATGAATTAGAATCAAGCCCTGTTATCAATTACGGACTCATTTAGTTAAACAGTTTCTTCGATATTAGAAACCAACTACCATATTCTTAATATTTGAGTAAGCCATTAATAAATTCAATTGTGATAAATCTTCAAAGCAAAATCGCGTTATACGAATTATTCTGTATAAAAAGAAGCATTTTAATGTGGTTTGCAATATTTACAATTAGCCGAAAATATGGTTACGGATTTTGGAAAATTTCCTTAGTATTAAAAATAAAATAAATTATTTTTCTTAGTATAAGATCAAAAATCATACAAATCAGCGAAAATTAAAAGTAGACAATTTATGAGACGATCTTAGAAAAGGCAACAATTCGTAGCTGTCTTGAGATATTCACAATTAAGTAATTTAATTTTGATTTTTTAATTTTATTTTTCTTCAATAACATTAATGAATTAAAAAGTAAAGATCCTATTTATTTTCATATTATTTTTAGTAACACTCTATAGCAAATTTTTAAGCATTCCCAAAAAAAAAAAAGAATTTGTTTTTCTTTTTTTGTTTTCATATAAAATTTCACCGAGTTTACTTTCTATTACAGATCGTCAAATAAACCTTTATTACTGTAACACTTTGGCACCTACATTCATAAATAAATTTTCAATCAAAAAGCGTCAAACCAGTAATGAATTTTCTTGATTTTCATCTAGCCTACTCATACTTGTATAAAAATAATTCGTGCCTTATGATTTCAATTTAATTTGTTACATGAAAAATACTATAGTTATACATGCTGTTATATAGCACGTAAATGTACTTACATGCTCATACCTACTAATTGTGTACTACATATAAGATTTAAACGTTTTGTCAATAATTTTTAGTACTAAACGCCTATATAGCGCATACAAAAACTGTGTACATAAAATCGGTTACGTACATTATGTCAGTACACAAATGCAATGGGAAACGAAAATTATATTTGATTCATAAAATTTTTCTATGATTATTTTTCAGGAAAAGTAAAAATATAAATTTCAAGGACCTCTGATTTGCATATATGTATATACAATGATGTCTACTTAATTTTATTAATTTAAAACCTGTCTGTATTCCTTGTTTTTATGTTTCTTATATTAAAATTAATTTTTAACATTTTAATTTTAGTAATGAGGACTAAAATTTAAAGGAGTCTAATTTTTCAAAGTATATGCTCGCAGTTCCTTTGTTTTTCGATAATATTAATTTAGTAATACTAAAGATATTCTATACCCCGCATTCTGCATTCTGTACCAGATTAGCTTACAATAAAAAAAATGTACGCGCGAAGAAAATCGTGATTTTCTAATAATTATTTGTTTACCGTCGATTTGGTGAAGGTTATTGAATTAAGATAGTAATCTTGTATAACAGTTTTTTAGGAATAATGCTAAATTTTCATTTTATATAAATTTAAAAATGGCAAAAAATATTTTAATTTTCATAATTTAAGCATTACCAATAAATCTGTCGCGTTTACTCAATTAGTTTGTTTGTGAATTTTGGTTTTTATACTACAGAAATCGTTGAATAATTTAACTTATAACTGTGTTAGAAAATTGTATTCTAATACTATTGTGAAACTGTTATATTTAGTTATTTAAAGAGCTGTTAATTCAAAAAAAAGTTTACAATTTATTCACTTGCAGAATTTTATGTAAAATTTGCGTTCCCAAAATATTTTTCTTTTCCATACACAGAAAATTTTTTACTAAATGTTTACAAATGAACAGGCGACAATTTGGAAACTACATTTGTAATAAACAATTATGAAATTGTGTATTACATCCGTACAAATGACTAGAATTATATTTATACATATTCATAGGTATAGGCAATCCTAATACATAAAAAATTGAATTTGTCCCAAAAATAATACCAAAACTTATTTGCCATAGTATCCACTTAAAAATTTTTATTTTGATTTGAAAAATTTTTTAACAATTTACTCAATAAAATTTGTTCCCTAATGTTTACCCATACGAATGGCACAGTGCGCCTATATATGAATGTACGTACGTAGTCAAACATAAAATTTTACAAGAGTAATATAAAATTTGAAGTATTGATTTAATATCCCTTTTTTTTATGGCCCGTCGTATACTCGTATGTTTATACGTTTGTACTTGTGTAAATTCCGTGTATACATGTAGGTATTGAAGTGTGCCTTATAAAAGTAAAAATAATAATATATGTAGTATGGACGTGACTGTTGTTTTTAATAATGTTAATAATAATTTTGTTTATTTTAAATGTAATGGGGAATTTCAATAGGCTACATACGAGTGATTATTATTTGCTTTTGACATAATTTTGATATGCAATTAAATTGACATACTTAATATAACAAAAAAAAAGGAAAACGAATTTCTTTTTTTTATGTTCAAAATATTGTTTTTCATTTTCTGGTTAATTGAACTAGAAGTGTACATTAATAAAATTTCGTGTGATATCTGAAAATGCACCCAAATGTAAATTTTAATTGTAGTTTCAAGTAAATTAAATATCTTCTTCCTGATTGAATTATATGAGAAATTAGAATAAAAAGTTGATTAAGTACAAAAGTATTTTAGTAATAATTCTAGTTAAGAATACCTTTGGGTGTGAATCACCAATCATCTACATTGGCAATATTTGTTGTCTAAATATGGCAGAATTTTGTTTTATATTTTATAAAAAATAATTCCGAATAAGACGGTAACGCAAATGTGTTTTGATATTTTGCATATGATACTCTACACAAATACTTTTGTTTATCTCATCCCACATATATCCTTTTTTTAAGGAACAAAAAGGAATCCTTTTCTACAAAAAAATTTTTTAAAATGAATTTTAATGTGTGAAATTTTTCCACAAAATTATGCAAACCTGCGTTTAACAGGAATAAAAAAAAACATTCCATGAAATAAGGAACAAACAAAATGAATCCATAAGAAGGAGTATTATACAAGTTTATAGGCCTACAGAAATGTCCCCATACAATATTTATTTAAAAATAGCAATAAAAACAACAACAAAGATATATAAACAAAATTTAATGTTAGCAAAAACTACAGTTATACAAAATATATATATAAAAAAAAATAAATGTCAAAAATTTATGGACCAAAATTTATTGATATGGTAACTGAACAGCCTTTTCACTTTTGTGCGTTTGATAATGATTTGTTGTTAGCGCAATAAATGCGAATTTTTCAGTTATCAAAGTTTCACATGATTAAATATACAATGTTGTAAGCATATAATGCAAAAAGAAAGCAAATGGAAGAAAAAGGGGACAAATTGAAAGCTATAAAACAAATTGAATAAAAATAACGGAAATTATTTTCGTTCCGTTATAGATTACATCATGTATGGTGTGTGCATAGCGAACCGTTCTATAATAAAAAATATTTAGAAAACCCTTTTTCTATTCATAACATAAATTAAATGTAAAATATTAAAAATGGAATCGAGGATTTTAGCAAACCAGATCAGAGTATGGGAATTCAGTAATAAATTTTTTATAAAACATTTGAAAATTTTTAGAATGCACAGTATGGATTTTAAAACAAACATCTTATTTAATCTAAATGTTACTTACAATTTCGCTAAACTTAAACAATTAGAAACATACATTGTGAAAATTTTTGTTTACAAATTTACGAAATATATAGAAAGATCCTAAGCACAGTATTACCTGCATTTACTTGTAAAATTAAATAAAAGGAAATTTTCAAAAGATATAACACTTCTTGTACAGTTAATATACAAGATGTTTGAGATTTAATGGTATATTCGAGGCAAAGTGATAGAATGCATCCAGGAGAATAAAGAACACCAATATTGACATTTTCCATTTTGAGCCCCCTTCTCGTGTTATAAGGCTTCAAATTTGGTCTTTTTGAAAATCAATTTTATATACCGTTATTTATCTAATACATTTTTTTTGTTTCAGAACTGTTATATTCTCACAATTAAAAATTGAAAAATTAAAGTGTATGTTTAACAATTAGAGACCAAAGTAACACTGCAAAAAAAAATATTTTTTCCTATTTATAATAGTTAATGTTATGCAACAGATTATCAAAAGGCTTTTAAAGCTACAGTACCTTAATTTTGTAAAAACAGCTGTGGCCATTATTTTCGGAAAAGCAGTTAAGATATCAGGAGCACCTATGATAGTTGCCACACAGCTTCGAAGGACATTTTATCGTATATTATGGAAATCACAGTCTTGAAATTTTGCATGAACAAATACGGTAAAATAGCCACTATTTTCAATAAAATTTTCGTTGAGATAGCATAAGTGTGGTGCCTGGCATATATGTATAAATGTACAAAACTGTGCGGACCAGTATAAAACTGTGCGGAAATTAAACTGAACAGACAGCACTTAAAATGTTTCATTCGTATGGGTATCACACAGTTGACACGATCAGTTCTACCTATTTTCAATTTTTACTATTATTCCCTTCTCTGGGACAAAAAAAAACAAGCATTTCCTTCAAATATTATATGTAAAATTCAAAATTGTATTGAATTAATCAATTCCAATTTGATTGTAATTTATTAGTAAAAAATCACATACTTTTAGGCACAGTAAAAAAATAAAATTTTCTTTTTTTTTTATTATTTTTTTTCACAATTATTAAAAAATTATTTATAATAATTATGAAAATTAAAGTACTAAATGTTTCGCATGTTTAACAAAAATATTTATGTTGAAAATATTTGTCAGGTTATTCATCACTTTACCGCCATATTTTTTTTATTTTTTTTTGTTCATTTACAATCAACAAGAAAACACGCAACGGAAATCGCCTCTTAACTGTAATGATTGTGTTTTTTGTTTTTTTTTTTTATTTTTGTAAAAAATAACAAAAAAGAAATGGGCTCATTTAATATTTCAATTTTTGTTTTTAATTTTTTTTGTTCACAATTTAAGTACTTACTTTTTTTTTGCCAAAAAGCACGAAATGAAAGTTATTATTTAATATTACCGTTATATATGTAAGTAAACAAAATCTACTTAGATTGAAAGTAATCACGGTCAACAAATTGTTAACAATATCTTGGTAAGTAAACATTAAAACAATATAAACATGTGTAAAAAAAAACCAGCAGGCAAGTTCTACCTGTAATGTAAAATTTACATTTGATATTTAGGCATTATGTACATAGTAAATAGGCACTGAAAACTGAATGTGTTTAGCGGTTATACCTAAATTATATGTGTGTTTGTACGACAATACCAGCACCACGTTGTTACTTGTGTTGCTTGTATGTATGTTCATAATTGTTGATATTATTTATTAATTTGACTGACCGATAAAATATTGAAATGTCTGTCTTCAACAAAAAGAAAAAACATGAAAAAAAAAAAATAAAAAGTAATTATGGTTACCACAATGATTTTTGGGTGAACAATTTTCACTTAACAATTTAATTCAAAAGATGTAGATAATTTTTATAGGCATACACAATTTAGTGTGTATGTATATTTATAAAAGTAAAGAGTTGCCATATAGCTAAAATAAAATCACCTAAGTATATAATTTGAAATTTTGTTATAAAAAAATTATTTGTCATTAATTGTAATAAAGTTGTAAGAAAAGAAAATTATTTATTGGAAAAATTAACATAAAAATTTACGAAGTAAAATTTCCAACTAATGGTATAATTAGTTGTTTATAAATTATATGCAAATTTCGTAGATTATGGGCTCGGTATCTAATCGACATTGGAAAAATTTTTTAAGATTTTTAAAGACTAGTAATGAGAATCGAACCAATAAAACAACGCAAAAAATTATTTACATGGGTGCTGCTGACCTTGTGGATGAGTCGGTGCGCCTGCCGCTAAAGGATTTCCTTGGCATCATAAATAGGGAGACAAAATAGAGAGGCGAAGTCTAAATGAAGAAGAAGCTCGCACGTGTAGGATTGCCAGAACGATGTGGCCTAGTAGGAACGAGAAGAGGACGAAAGTGTTGTTTTAATATATTGGGGCTGATTTCATAATACTGGTGAGGGTGTTGACGGGACATTGCCTCTTAGAGAAAATGACCAAGAGGCTTGGCGTCGCTAGGACGGATGTATGTCGTAGATTTGAGTATATTGCGGAGGTTTAGGATGTCGAACTTGTTCTTTGTGCCTGTTCGTCTCTGATGTGAAAGAAGAAACGTATTCTAGTGACTTTTTTCTTATAATGGCCTGAGGGACCTGTGGTGGGCGTTTTTAGCGCGGCTTTTGAGATTCGACAAGGAGGTTAGTTGGTTCAGGTAGATGGCTTTTGAGACTTTAGTATATATAAAGGATGTGGGATGTTGATTTGTGGGCTGCCGATGGGCCTTCGACGGGCCTAGTGCATGGACTTCACGTGGATGACCAGACATGGTCTCCCTCTCTTATTACTACTGCTACTACAAATTTACAACCATTACGATTAATTAATGCCGGATTCACCTTCTTCAGTGGTTAATAGGGTAAATGAGACAGTGGTTATTAGAATAGCCAATCCCGTTTTAATAATATCTGCTCAATAAATTAACTGTAATAATATGACAACTCTATTTTTAATACAAAATTATGTAAATATAAGAGAACTTCCTTGTTCAAACATTATTTTAATATTTATGTGTATAACTATGTAAATTGTAAATGAATTTTGATTATCTTATTTGAAACAAACAAATTTCTCTTAATTACAATACCCAGAAGTTCTGAATTGGTAGTTATTTTTCGAGTTTTACATCATCATCATTCATTCCATTGTGGTCATTTCAAATTTCTTTGGCATAAAATATTTTTGCGGTTATATTAGTTTTCTTTTTATTTTCTTGCTTACCTTTCAATTTTTTTATGTTTTTCGTTAATTCTTTATACTTAAAAATAACCTTAATTGCAAAATTTAGAATAGTTTTATGTTATTTTGCACGATTTTTATAATATTGATAAAATGATTTTTGATTTTAGAAAATAAAATAAAAAATTCAAAAAAAAACAGAACCAAAATTATTTTCTTTAATGCGTGCGTTTTCATTTTATTGAGGAATAAATACAAGGTACTGATGTTGTTCCTCCTTTGTACCTAAGTATGTGCATACGAAAATTTTTCTACTTTACCAGGAAAATAGAAAATTGGAATTTTTTTGTATTTAGAATCAAAATAAAATTGAGTACATATTTTGACAGCTTTCAAAAGATTGATTACTTTTTTTTTCTTTGGTTGGTTGGGATGATGTGCTAACATCTAGTAATTAGAAAACAACAATAAGTAAAAGAAAAATGTCTAGAATAATTGTTTTGTATAATAAACCAAGAGTGGTATAGGTAAGTAATAAAAGGTATGGGTATAAAAATATATAGGTGAATAATTTTTGTGGTCCATGAATAATATTTTTTTTTTTTTTTGGTTTTTGGTTGTTGAGGTTTTCTATTTTTAAAAAGAATTCGTAATTGATCTGTGAAATTTCACTTTGAAAATAATTCAATAATTTAGTCGTTAACATTTATGATTGATTAGATTTTTTTTTTTTGAGTAGTGTATAGAGTAGCAACATTGAATTTACAATATAATAGTGTATACTTATATATAAAAATTTATATTTAATATAAGCAAACTTCAATAGAATAAGTAAAATAACAGAAAAATTTAAAAGATGATGAGCTTGCGGTTGTGATCCTATTATTATAATTCGTATTATAACGATATTTTTATTATATTATCCAAGAAAGAAAAATAATTATGATAATGATTATTATGATGACGATGATGATGATAAATTTCGTGACAATAGAGTAAAAGTATAAAATTTCTAAGATGAAATCCAAGAATTTTGTAAGTAAATTTATACACTAATCGGTATGTATAATTATACAATCTGGTATATGAGCGTATAATTTGAAACCTAAGATATTTATGCGGATTTAATTGTATTATATCTATATAGACATTAATACAGAAAACGATTGCCGTTTTTCCAACTGCCTTAAGAAATAAGATTATTTTTTTTTCACATTTTTGTAACTTGTATAAGACATTTAACCTGTAAAAATTTAATTGCTTCTATTTAATTTGATTCGTGTGTTTTTTTTTTTTAATTCTCCAATGAATGCTTACTATTCCTTAAACTATATATGGAACTCTTTTTGAAAATGATTCAAAAAAAAAAAATTAAAAGTTCAAGTATGAAATTGAATTAATTTTTTTACCTTATAATGAAATTTTAAATTAAAAACAAAAATAAATTATATTACAAAATTTTTACCTTAAAGCAAATCGAAATTTTTTTTTCTTTGCAAACAATTTTAAGAGATTCGTAATCAAAAATATTTAAGCTTTTCTTCTATTTTTGTTTTGTTTTGTGAATTTTTCATCCTTGACTTTGTAAAGTTTTTATATAAAGTTATTATAATTCGAAAGTGTGAGCAAAAAATTGGGGGCAAAAGTACACCAGCAATAGGGAAAGTGGAGATTATTTTTATAGTATTTTTTACAATATCTTAGGGCCCTCGATACAAAATGGCTGGTAATGACAATTTAAATCAAAAAATTTTTCAAATTTGATTTCTTAGTTGGCCTTATTATAACCATAGAAGCTACGATAAATTTTCACGTCCTTTCTAATAATATGCAGTTTTCGATATGTGATTGAGAATACTATAGCATTCCTTTTAATTTTTCCCATCTATTTAACTATTGAATAACTTTCAAGAAAATTTCGAATGGAACTGGTTATTTTAATGAAGACTCCATTTGTCCTGTTATATGCCATCAATGTGGAAACATATTATAAGCTTTTATTTTTACCTATAATTTAAAAGAAAATTTTGCTTCATAGCATCAAATCTCTTACACAAATATCGCTCATCTCAGTATTAAACCAATAATCTCTTGGTTCTTTATATATAAAAGTTTGTTCATCACTGGTGTAGACTAAGCATAACAAATGACTATATCAACTTATAATAATAATCATTGCGTTGTAAAGTAGTTGAATTTAAAATAAGAAGAGAGAAGAAAAAAAAAAACTCAAATTATTAAAAACTTTTCTAAGAATTTTTGTTAATTTTTCTTTTTACAAATTATTTTTTAATTAGCAGTGATTTTCAACAGAAAATTTTCTCTGTTTTTTTGGTTTTTATTTTAGAAGAACAATTCTAACTAAATTTATTTTACTAATAAAAAGTTTTAAAAATTCGGTTAGTTGTGTATAATTAATTAAGGTTAATTTTCAGTAAGTACTCGTATAGTGTCATAATATAGAATAAGCAAAATTTTATTAAAAAAAAAAAATATTGTAAATTTAAAAAGTTTTAAAGGTTAAAGAAAAAAATATTCGCATAAATTTTTTTTTAAAAAACTTAAGGCATTTTTAAAATTAAATAAAATAAAAAAATTTTTTTGTTTATAACAAATTTGAATATTTTTGTTGAAATTATAAAAATTCAATTTTACTTTTTTATTAAAAGTTTATAGCTATAGAAAGTTTATAGCTTAAATATTTTTGAAAATTACATTAGAAAATTTTTAAGATTGATATCTTGAGTATGGAAGCTGTTATATTGGTTTAAACACTTATTTTTAAAAATTAAGGATAACTATTTGTTTTATCGAAATTTGATTCATACTTTTCGACAACATTTCCTAAGACAAAGAAGATTTTCAAATATAAAATTTTGCTATATTGCCTTAAACCAGAGATAGAAAGGAATAGAATAGAATAGAAAGGAAATTTTTTATAATTTTGTGATTGAAGGTATAGAATAATGAGAAACAATAATCAAAATGTATTATGATCAACAGTCGCTGCCGTTGTGTTAATCCATAGCAAATTTTTATATAAATTTTGATTTTTTTAAAAAACAGCCCTTAAAACAGAAATAAACACTTAAGCGTTAATTTGATTTTAACAAGCAGCTCAAAATTCATTCAAATTAAGAAATTTTATTCTAACGTCTTATTAATAATTGTACGCCTTTTTTTATGCAATTTTATTTTAATAATAATTTAATTTTCATAATAATTTATTTCGATATTATTTGACGCTTAATAATTTGCTCATGAGTAAACCAAACTTTTGTATAGAGACGACGATCACAGTTCAACAAGTTCGAAGTTACAAGGGCTTATAAGCCAATTTCGACTGATTTTTTTTACTTTTTGTGACTTACATAGCTGTATTAACAAAAGTCACCTTATGATATTCACCGAGCTATTAATTTTTGCAAATGTAAAGAAAATTTGGTTTTTGAGTTGAGCATTTGCATAACATAAGCGAGACACCATTTCGAACATTCTGTAACCTTCGAACCTGTTGAGCTGTGAACATCGTCTCCATACGGCTCATGTGGGCCTATACAATATTGTATATAGCTGTTCTGTATCTAAAATTGCTAAGATTTTTACGATTTATTTTAAAAATCTTTATTGTATTTGAATTGTTAGTCTTTCTTTGCCACCTATAACAAGGCAAAGAAAGATTGTTCAGTTTGTGAATTAAGTTCGTACTGTTATTTTATAAATATACTAAGTATGTATCTCAATTAATCTTAAAGCATTCTCTTATAAATTTTTTTAATAGACATGAAATTTAATTCAAATTTTTTTGATTAATTTCAAAACTTAAAATGATATTGTATGAAATGATATTATCTATGGATTACTTATATACAATCACACAGCCATTGAAGTATATTTTTAAGTGTGTTGGGACTCTCACTTTAAAAAAGCCTTAACATAAATATTATTCTGTTCAAATTCACAAAAAAATTTTTTTATATAATATAAAAATTTTTATAATAATTTAAATTATTAAAGTATAAAGAATAACAATTTCATTTAAAAACTACTACATATTTTCATTTTCATTATTTTTATAAGTACGTGTACATATACGACTATATTAAAATGTTGTACGTGTTACCTTCTATATTTACAAGAAAGTAATAATAAAATGTCAAATTTACAACATCTTAAATTCTTCAAATGTCATTGTCAATAATGAGAAATCATTATTCTTTTTTATATTTTTCTTAGAAAAGAAAAAACAAAAATCAAACAAAATGAAAACAAATATAAAAAATTTTTTTATTTTACTTTAGTTTTCAACTTATTTCTTCTCTTTTTGTACATATACCCAACAAGAAACTTCAACTCTTCAATTTCGTTTCTTTGACCGTCTCTCTTTTTCTTCTGACAAAGTTAGTCAACACAAAATTGTTACAAAAACAATTTTCGACAAAAAGTGAATTTTTATTTATTTTTTTTTCTTATTTCTCATTTTCAAAACATATCACTTTAACTTTTGTTTTATTTGTCTTTATTTTTTTATTTTTCTGTTTTTTTTTTCTAATTTTTTACTTTTCAAAAGATTCACCTTCTTTTACAGTTTTACACATACATTCAGTTTATTCATTGATTCACTCACTTACTCATTAGGTTTCTGTACACAATTTTGTATAGCAATTCACTCAACTCATCCATTCAAATTCATTTGTTTCATTCTTTATACATTATTTTACTCAAGTCGCTTAATTCAACTGAACCAACCAACCAACCATCCAACCAACACCATTATTATGTGCTCAACCCCAATCATTACATGTATATATATTGTGGAGAAAAAATTTTTATTAAACAAAAGAATAACAAAAACCCATTAGTCATCTATGTGATGGCATTTATATTAAGATACAATTTATTTTTCACTTTTTGTTTTCCTTATTTTTATTTTTGTATTCTATAAGATGGCAAAAAAAAAAGTAACACCAGTAACCAACAACAACAGCAACAACAAAAATGTAACAATAATATTAATAATGAGAAAAGGAAAAACTAAAGGAAAAATTATTGTGTACATAAGAAAAATTAATTTTCATCTCAGCTCTATATACATGTAGGTATGAATGTGTATATTTGTTTTTCAAATGCCCATCATTAGATACACTACAATTATACATATACGTATTCATATTATTATACTACTGAATCTGACCATTTTCTTTTAATAATAGGAAATATTCTTTGTAAATATTGTATAGGTACCTACTAAATAAACAGTGTTGTGTTGTGACAACGGCATTGTCATTATACCAATGTTGTGTATTATATATATTAAAAGTTATATACCATGATGGCGGTATTCATTATTATGAGAAATAGAATGAATTGTGATCAACTGAAAATTTTCTCACATCAGTGACAATTTATTTTTACTCTTAAATTATTTAATTTTTTTTTTTTAGATTTTGTCCTTTACTTATGCTCATTTATTTTTCCTGTATTTCTCTCTAGTTGTTTGTTGTTGTGTTTGGACAAAAACAAAAGGAAAGAAAATAAATTTTCTATTAAGGGTGAAATATTTCTACCATTAAGCTGTGAATTACCTGCATAGGTAACAATATTTATGATTTAATAAATTAATTTTTATGTGTATTAAATTTTATCTTTTATTGGTATATTTTTCGTCAAAAATGTTTTAGTTTTATTATTTTATTTTTTGCCGAAAAGTGTATATTTTATAGTTATACAGCAGTAATAGCTATAAGGGAATAAATCTTTTTAAGAAAATATAATATACATTCCATTGTTAGGTAGTTTAATATATTAATATTCCAATTTATTTTCAGGAAGAGAATTGTACTCTGAAGGCAGACTATGTTATACTCGCACAGTATCATAACCACCCATATATTATTATTAAAACTGCGGAGATTCCAAATATTATTCCATTTAAATGCCGAGAAGAGAAAACTGTTAAGGATTGTCTACTCCGTTTTGAGGGTGAAACTGGTAAATACTCATTTTTGATTAAAAGTTTTTGGAGGGAAGAATATCCTATTGCTAAAACAGAAAGTATGAATGTTTAAGCTGCTGAAATTTGCATTAAATTAAATTTTAAGGAATTTTTAACATTATCTCAGATAATAATAGAATCTTATAGAAGCTACACATTACAGAGTAACCAACGTATTGCACACTCTCGTAAATCTGAAGAGTTGAAATTAATGGAAATAAACCTTAAATTCTATTTTTAAAATTTTTAGAATTTTAATTTTATCTAGTCAAAATACGGTAAATAAATACTGCTATATGCAAGATGACATGGTTTCACAAAAATGTCATTTTATTTTTGTATATAAAATTAAAAAATATTAAAATATTTACAGTATATATGTATACAACTAATACTCGTATTTCATGTTGTTTTTATATTTTGAAACTTATCCAAGATTGTAGCTGTATAATGATCAAAAATTTAAAAATGAAATAAGTTTGGATTTCGCGTATGAAAGACCAAATCTAAAATTTTTAAAATAAATATTTACATTTGAAATTTTAATCAGACAACCGTATATAGAAACCACACAACATACACTACTAATGTATTGTATAACAAAATGAATTTTTTAAAATTGCAATTTCTCTGATTCTCAATTTAAAATTTAAATGATTACAATTTTTATTTTTAAGTCGCAAATTTTGTTTTTTTAGTTTTCTTGGCAAGGATTAATATTATAATAGTATGGCATAATAGAAAACAATAACAAATACTAAATTTAAAAAATGGCATTAAGTACACCAAATTTTCTAAAAATAAATTTATACTACGTGTATAACTTAAAATTTAAGGATTTAGGACGTTTTTCAAAAATTTATAAAGCATGTTTTCATATAAATGGGCAATAAATTTTTTAAAATTTACTGAATAAATTGTAAAAAAAATAAAACTTAGTATATATGTATCTTAAATAGGAAGAATGGACCAAAATTTTTCTTGGGTGTCTTTCAAAAGATTAAAGTTTTTGAAAGATTTTTTTAATAATTCACTATACTCTTGGGCTTTTCTTAACATCTTCAACTTTTAAATTTGAACCTTAATTGTTATACAATGTTATTGAAGGCAGCCAAGAATTCAAAATTTAATAGTAAAAATTTGAATTATTGAAATTATTATTTTGCTTATATTCTAAAAAAAAAAAAGAGTATTGCAAATTTTAAATTGCCATAAATAAAGAATATTATTAAAACAATTAAAATAACAATTAATTTAAGGTAAAAAATGATTTTGATTAAAAATACTGAACAGCTTTGTAAATTAATGTATGTAGCGTATACTTATAGATTAGTCTTATCTGAATAAACATTATTATTATTATTATTTTTATAAAATTACCATAATATTCTATTTGAAAGCTTTAAACAAACATTAATAATCACCCATATTAAAAATATACATATACGTTCATATATACTATATAACAAATGCTTTAGTAATATAGTATATAAGCTACATTTATCACTATATATTTAGTCCTGTTAAAATAAACAATAAAATTATTTAATTATTTTCTGTTCTTCTTTTTTTAACAATAATTAAGTATAATTAAGCGATAAATCATTGTTATATTCTTAAAAACTTACAAATATGTAATAAAAAATAGTTAAAGAAAAAACTCAAGGTATGTTGTATCTACTCATATTTAAAGGACTACCTATATATAATATATTATCTATACTGAAATAAAATTTTCACATTTTAACAAATGAAAATAATTTTCGGTTTATTTACACTTATTTCTATACATATAATATATACACTCAAAGAAATTTTTTTTCAGAAAAATTTTAATTTACGGGTAAAATAATGAACAACAATATTTTGTTCAAATTGCTTTAATACTTATTCTTGAATTATTAAAAAATATATTTTTATATAAATTAGATTTAAATCAGAGTACAATACTTATACATTCATAATGCTAAAGACCAAGGGCTTATTATTAGTTCTAAAAAGCAATTCAAAATAAGTTCTAGCCTTATGTGCCTTAAATTTCAACTTTTAATTTAAAATTCAAGTGATTTAGCCGAAATTTTTAATTAAATTCTAAAATAGTTTTACAAAATATTGTTAAATACTAAATAAATATTTAAAATTAAAGAGACCATATTAATTTAATATTTTCGAAGATTTGTTTAGAAAATGGTGAATTTTACGTTTTACAATATTAACGATATTGCAGCAAAAATAATTAAAACTTTTTTTATTGAAATTTAATATAATTTCTTACAGTGTATTTTACATTATTTATGTATGCATATTACGTTTGTATATACATGTACATAATAATATATTTACATAATTTTATTGTCCTTGTAAAATTCATAATTATTGTGTACATATTATAAAGGAAAACCAATTTTTATTATAATAAAAACAATCTTTTTATTATAATTATTCAAAAGTACATTCAAAATGTTAATATTATTTTAATAATTATTATTTGTTGATACAATTATATACAACATATTGTTATGTATTATATTATATTATGTTAACAGGTATGTGAATTATTCTGTGGCTACGAGTAATAACTGCTTAGACTAGGAATTCTTGATAAAAATGTACTAGTTTTGTATAGTTTGAAACAATTTTTATTTTTAGGAAGTTTTCCCTTTGAACCACATAACTATAATCTATATATATATATATATATATATATATTTATACATATTATAAGTTTTATTTATGCTGCATAAATTATGTGTGTGTTTTAGGTCTGATAATTTTTGTTAATTTATGCAAATAACAAAATATTTCTTCATTTATATTTTGATATCTAAAGGAAATCATTAACCGATTTTAATTTATTTTCTGTTTTTTTTTTTTTTTGGTTCTGTTGATAACATCTGTTAACATTGTATTATTGACCCTGTAATTATGTATAATTAAATATCGTAAATAACAATGATTAAAACAAAAAACACAAGAAAATATACAAAATGTATTAAGTAGTAAATTTAGTTTCTGGAACAACTAAAAATTTATTAAAATATTTTTCTTATTTATATTGTGTCCGATATATAAAGGAACAAAGGGGCAAAATTAAAACAGAAATAAAGATAATAAAAATTATAGGTAATTTACATAATATCTTGTAGATAAAATTTAATTTTTGGATAATAAAATAACAACAAATTCAATCATCATCGGTAGATAAATGAAAGAATTTTAGTGTTTGTTATGGGATAAAAATTATTGCCACACAATTCTGCAATTTTATCTTAAAACAAAATTATTATTTTGATTCTTTCATTAGATTCTTACAGCAATTTGTCCGTATTTGTCTTTAATTAATTTATTTTGTTTAATTAATATAATAGTAATTTTCCATGCATAGCACAAACGGACTTTTGATTTAGAATAGAATTAAAAATTATAGAGCTAAAATTAAAACCTACTGCTATCAACTTGAATTTTTCCAAAAATTAATTTTAATATTACTTTTATTAATTCATTTAGGTTCTTTTTAAGCTTGAATTTTGGTTGTCCAATTAGGAAATTATGATTTAACTAAGAATGTCCTGTAGCTCCAAATGAAACTCTCGCAATCAACCATTTGAATCAAAAACGTTATTATTTTCTTAGCCGGTTTCATTGCTAAAATTTTAAGTTCTTCTACAATTGGTAATTTTTAGATTTGTGAATTCTTCACACAATTTTATTCGATTTTATTGAGTTCCAAGCAGTTTAAGCTTCATTTTACTTCACTGGGAAATTATTTTCTATATTATTTATTGAAAAATAAATCTATTATTATATGTAACTGTACGTATATGTAACAATCCAGCGGAATTTTCCATTTTTTTAACTCAAATTTTATAAACTCTTATACTATATAATTAAGAATATTAAATACTGCTATTAAATTAACGGAATGAAATTTTAATTATATAACAAATATTCCTATATTTTTAAAGGAATATATATGCATGAATTTATATATATATATATATATATATATATATGTATGTATATGTATTTTTAAAAATAACACCAAAAATTGTTTATTATTCCAAGCAATCTATTAGTAATGATAAGATTATCATGAATTCACCATCTTTAAACATGCACATAAAACATATTATATAATTATATTATTATGTAATTGTAATGTATTTATGCATATAAATAAATTACATATAACATCATTATAATATACATACACATATCTCAATGTATATATATATATATAACAATTCGATTGTCTTTCGTTTACTTTGAAAATTGTAAAAGTGAAAATTATCTTCTGAAAAAATTATTGTTTGTCTTCAGTTTAAACTCACTTATGAATATTGTATATATGATAAACTTCAAACACCGCACCCGACTATTGTAAGTACACATGTTTTCTTTACATATTATTATAGATACAAACATACATACTTGTAAATATATATGTACATTATTGTGCTCCATTAATATGCATGTATGCAAATGTGTGCATCATAATTTTCTTAAAAATTTTCATTTTAATGTTATTTAATTTTTTCTGATTGTTTTAATAAATATGGAGATATAAGTATACGTTTATCGACTGGCGCTGTCGTGCTGCCGCACTCTATATTGTTATTTTTAACAGCAAAAAGACAAAAAAAAAAGAACAATTATAAGTAATTGTTGTTCTTATATTATTTTTGCGGTTTTAGCTCCGCACTTTTTTGTTTATAATATACATATATTTATAATCGTTTCTCATATACACGTGTTATACACATATATACATGCATTAATTTATTGGGTATTGTAATTGAAAAGTTAAAAAACAATTTTAATTTTCTTTATACGTCCTTTATGTTAAATTCTTTCGTACATTTGTATGAATGTATGATAATACAATGTTTAATGCAGCGGCGATGATGGACGAATACAAAAATATGTAATGACATGCGAACAAAATGTTTTGATGTCGACAAAATAATTTTTATGTTAAATGTTTGATTCGATAAGGGAATAAGAATACTGATAAACAAAAAAAAAATTAATAAAAAAAATGACCACGTCATTTCTTTACCTTCTCTATTATAACACAAACTGGTTGATTTTAAAAATTTATGAAATTTAAGAAGCTTTAATTTACGAACAAAATTAGGAACTTGTGATTTCAAAATACAGTTCTCCTTAAAGATTTTGTTCAAGTTTATTGTGAAGATATTATTTATTGCATTATGAAAACGCTGAATGATCTATAATATAAAAATGAATTATATAAATAGCTACTCTTGTTCCGTTTATGGAATTTATAAAAGAAACAAGACAATAAACGAGAGAATTCTGCTAAATTTAATTTTAATTAAGTAATATAATCTTGATATTACTATAAGGTAGCATGGCCTTAGATTTAGACCTTCCGGTAATTTAACTCACATATGTTTAATATGATTTCAAACAACTTTTGATTTGCCTGCTTTGTATCTTCGACCAAGGTTAGAAATATGTTATCAATCTCATTGCAAAATATAGCAAACAAGCTCCTCACTTCTATAAATTTTTGGAAATCAAAAAACTGAAAAAGAGCTATAATACCCTATCTAATATAAGTACAATAAATTTAATTAGTAAAATATTTCATACCTATAAACTGTTCAAATAAAGAAATGAAATTAATTCAAAAAAACCCAATAAACACAAAAAAAAAGAAATTTCATTATAAAATTTAATAAGCAAAGATTAATTACTTTTTTAGATGCAAGTCAAATACATATACAAATAAAACATTTAACACAATCATAATTAAACAAAAATGAAGGATTTTCTAATCAAGATTAATAAATTTTAAAAAGACTTATTAGATTTTTTACTGTTTATTGAGTAAGATCACAGAGCGGGACATGATGCTTGAATTTATGTTTGAGTATACATTGTAAATATCTAGTATAAAAAATTAGAAATATAAAATCGTTATTAATTAATAAATTATTTCAGTCTCATAATTCATTAATAGTTCAAAATTCACAATAAGAATCGAGATGATCAAAAATATTTATTTTAATACGTCTAACTATAAAATGATCAAAAATAGTATTGTTCTCTTTAGAAAATTCGGGGCAAATTAGTTAGCAAAAGAACAATACACACAACGTAAACGTTAGTAAAAGAACAATCTATAATAGAATTATAGATACTATAATTTATTATGAAATATTTCTGTATAAAAAATTTTAAAATTTGACAATGTCTTTGAAATAGTTTCAACTGAATTGTAAATTTTTTCATCTGGCCCTTTTGTTGTAGATCCTTTTGATTAAAAATCGATCAGTACCACATGAGATACCACTTTTGTTTAAAATTACTTGGAATAATAATTTCTAAAAGCGAATTTAAGTTCAATGTATTGAAATGGTTGTAAAATTTTTGATTTTTTGAGTAGCTTTTAAATCGTGAAAATTAAATTGCGAGGTAGCATTAGAAGAGGGTCAAAGAGCTACATATGTATATATTTTCGGAAAGATAGAGTTATCTGTTATTATAAAATTATTGTGAATATTAAATATTTTTACTTAGTGAATTTGAATTTGTAATGGTGTTTCTAATGATGAATTTTAACTCAGATTCGTTGAATTCTAGTTTTACTATTTTGCATTTACATAATTGTAATAAAATTATTTTTACTTGACTTCAAAGATTATTTTCTGACCTTTAAATAGTTTCTAAATGCGTTTTCATTTATTCATGGTTTCTAAATGCGTCAAGCTCTTTCGTTTCTTCGAAGGAATTACAATTTCATTTATTAATAAAATTTTGAAAATTCGTTTAGATATGTTGCTATATAATATTATTCAAGATAAAATAATTATTAAAATTTTATTATTTTCTACATCCTTTGATAAATCACACATTTTTCCCAAAAAACAAAAATATTTATATAATTTAATTTTAACTGATGTGGGTGTTAAAACCGGATTAGCTTAACTAACTTTATTAATCGATAAAACCCTTAAATAAAATACAAAATAGTTTTAGCTCTACTTTCCATATACCTTTGGTTATCCATACGTATAAGGTTCGTAACCAATTAAATTTTTTTATTATTATCGTTCTAAAGTGACCAAAACAGAATTAAACTTGTAACTAGAATAACATTTTTTTTTTGCTTTTTTATTTCAGCATAGTTTCCTTTTTTTTTTTTAATTTTTTTTTTACATTAAAATTAATGCGTGCAGTGATATCTATAATTATATTTTTGCTATTTAGATCTGATAATGTTCACGAAAACCTTTCTGACCATTTTTCTATTTTCTTTATATATTTTTTTCCCTTTTATATTTTATGTATGTAATGTAGTATGTTTGTATAACATTATGGAATGCATGCAATATTTAAATGGAACAAAATTGTTTGGTTTATATTTTTTTTAATATTTTTATCTAATATAAAAAAATCTTAATCAAAATTTATAGCTTTTAAAACAAAAGGAATGAAAATTGTTAACAAAATACACATTTAGTTATAAATAACAATATATAATATATACATATTTAATTATATAGGTACATTATGTAGAAATGTTATACATTTAATATCATTCTATGTACTTATAGTTATTTAGATATAATCATAGTATTTATAATGCAAACGTTTTGTATTTTAGAAGTTTAAGTATATGGGAAAAGACAACTTAATTCTTATTATATTTTTATACTTTGTATAATATGTATAATCCATTAAATAATATGATAAAAGTGTATAATAACATCCAAGGCATTATATATATATTTATGGGATAGACATAAGCGGAAAACCTAAATAACTTTGAATTTAAAACATATAAATTTAAAAAAAAATAATTTTTTTAAGGAACAATTCAAGAAATACACTGGTGATTACGCCGAATTGTAGGCTATTTGTATAAAAGTTATAATTTCCAAATAATAAACAATAATTTTAAAGGGTTAATTTAATATAACCAAATTGTATTGCTTATTTATATAGCATATGAGTTTTAGTAAGAAATTGAATTTAAAACAAAATATAACAATAACTTTTCGAAACTATTTTCTGTTGAAATTCCTTAAATACTTGCCTTCAAAAAAATACTGGCTATGCATGAATAATTAAAATTAAAAAATTTTTTATAGTTCATTCTATTCAAAATTATTTTTATATAGATGGTTCTGAAACCATCCGGAACCAAAAGTAATAATGAGCTAGCATGTCTGATAAAAACCGGAATTATATCAGAGATGCTAGCTCACTATTACTTATAACAGTATTTACGGGGTAACAATATTTTAAGAGAAATGATACTTATTGTGAGTTCCATTATAGGTACTAAGTTAGGGGTTCGGATGTTGGATAAGATTGTAAATAATATAAGGCTGATCACTCTTTTAAAATGAAAAGACATTAATTTTTTCAAAATAATAAATAGTCCAGTGAACATTAGCATATGTGAGTCCTTATTACGTAAGTCCCGCTTGGAAATAAAAAAAATCATTTTTGATATTTCTCTGTGATATTTAAGTACTCCATTGTAATTAAATAAGGAAGTTTATTATACACCTATTATAAACGAATATTTTATGACTAATGAAAACTAGAAAGAGTAAACAAAAACAATGAGAAGAATGAAAATTTGAAAAAAGGGTAAGTATATGATGGTAAATTACAGATTTTGGTGAGAGGAAAACATTGTAAAATTTATAATATTCATAAGTTATTATTAGAAAATATGATATTTGGCTTTTTTCGTTTTTCTCTACTTTCTGTCCAAAAACCTAGATATTTTTCTGAAAATTTATATTTCTTAGAAATGTTTTCTTTTTCCTAGTTTTATTATTATTAAAAGTTTCAATATACATATAATACAAAGTTAGGGTGGCCTGTACCACAAAATCTAAAGAAAATGAAGCATTAAAACACACGGCTGCTGGAGATAATACTTTTTGGGATTTCAGATCTTTTGGATTTAAAAAATCTTATAGCATTTCGTATATTCTTGAAAAGTGAAAATTAGCAGCTTTTTAACTAAATGTTTGGGACTATACAAGTTTCACTTAATAAAATTCTATAGCTAAGTTATTGTGTTAGATTGTTAGAGTAGTTAAAATTATTTAAATTTCTTATATAAAAAAACATAATAAGCAGGATTTTTAATAATTTTTGAAAAAGCTGATTAATATTTGGAATGATAAGCCTTAAATTAAATAGAAAAAGAATCTTTTTATTCAGTTAATTATGCTTCAAACAATTTAACATTCAAGTAAGACAGTGAAGTAAAATTAAAATCTAATGTCAACTTGACCAATCTAGCAATACAATTGGCACATTTAAATAAAAATAATTGCAGCTTAAAATTAGAATTAAACTAAGTACAGAAATTTTTAATTTTTATCAACAATTTACCTAATTTTCAATTAATAACATATAAAATTTATATTAAATGTGAAAATAATCACTAATATTACTAAAATCACCTCAACAACATCAACTCACTGTTTCAGAAAAAGCGAATATGGTAATTTATCTTAATGGAAATTTCTTCATGCAACTGCAGAACAGATGGATGACGTAATCAAAGGAACGAGTTAAAGGCAGAAAAATTCATTAAAAAAAATTTTTCTCCTCGAACTGGACTCGAACCAGTGACCTACCGCTTTCTAGGCGGACGCTCTACCAACTGAGCTACAGAGGCATGAAGAAATTGCCGACGAAATGTTCTCTACATTGCTTTATACTGTAATTCACATGATTACTAAGTATTTGTTTTTGTTTACATTGATTGCTACATACAATATGGTAACTTTATTCAAATTTTTTCTACATGCATCAATCTCTTATATATTTATTGTAGTGTACATATATATTTTAAGTAAATTCTCTTTAAATTACAAATTATATTTTAAGTTATTACGGAAAGGACCTTTTATTTTTTTTTCCTTTCTTGTATTTTTGTTAGGGTTAAGAATATTCGGATACTTGTTTAAAAGAAAAAACCTTATTCGCAAAGGTACTTTTTATGGACAAAATATATTTTACATAATCATATGTATGTATGTATATGTATATATATTGTATAGAATTTTATAAACATTGTAAATATACACACATATATACATATATATAAATCATTTTCATAATATAATATAGATAATAATAACCGTTTCCCATTATAAAAGAGACAATATGTTTAAAGAGTACAGGACCGTTAAATAATCTGTTTAAGATAACAAAAGAAGAATAACAAAAAAAAACCAAACATGTGTGAACCAAAATAGTATATAACACTGTATAAAATGGTGTAAATGTAAGGGTGAAAAGCAAATTTTTGTAATTAAAATCCTGTTATTGTAACTTTGTATCCTTTTAATATCCTTATACATATTACGAGTATATGTTATGATTTTTGCTTATTCAGCTCATTTTTTTGATATTATAGATTAAAATGGAAAGGGTTAAGATAATTTCTATAACATATAAAATCTTAAAATTTAATATTGTATCTATAAAGGTTTCTAAATTCTATATGTAAATATTTGTGTATACCATTACATAATATAAAAATTTAAAGAGTTTATAGAAGGTATACTTCGTTATATTATTAATATTAATAACTATAAAAACTTAAAATTACTATTATTTTAATTATATAGTTTTAACATGTATTAATGTATGTGTATATAGATATATAGAGAATCGAGGACAGTATAGGAACATTAAGGATTCCTTAAAAACTATAGCCTCATAAATGTGCATAATTTATTTAGAGAAATGACTTTTACTATAATTCAAAATTTATAATATGCACACAACCTAATAATTGTTATAAATAATTAAATTTGGATTTTGTATATATATATATATACATATATATATATATATATATATACATATATATATATGTACTCATATACATTTAGTTATCCGTACCTTTTTAATAATAAATGAATAATATTAATGGTAGTAAAAGATAACCTACATGGTTAATTATAATAAGTTAAAAAGAAAATTAAATAAAATTTTTTTTTTCTTAATTAGCCATATTAATTTTTTTAGAAATAATCTTTATAAAAATCTTTTTTTATTATAAAATATATGAGGATTTCTTTCTACTGAGTAAGATTTTTAGACATGACACGCATTATTAAATTTTATGCACTTATACAAACTGGAGAAAATAAGGTTTTGATCAGATCACATGGAATTTAAGAGGCATCTTTGTAATCCGTAAAATTATTAGCAAATTTTTGTCATTATGAATTTAATTTTTTATTTTAATTCTACAAAATTGCAAAATTACAAAATAAAAATTTTAATAGACTTTTCCAAGCTATAAAGAAAATATAAATAAGGTAAGAGTTTTAAGGGTAACGAAACTCAGTAATATGAACAGGCCGAATTCCTTTTTATCAATTTAATTCGGAAATATGTCAAACTCTCAAACACCCTATACGTACACACAGTGGAATATTTTAAGTATATAGTATTAGTTTAAACAGTTATAACATGGAGCAAATTTCCCGCATCGCCAAAAAAGTTTCGATCCCGCTTTTACGCCTAATCTTAAATAGAAATAGAATGGCTATTGTATTGTCAAACAAAAACAAATTTTATTTTCACATTTCGGAATACAAATTCTAATTTTTGATGTGGGCATTTTACTAAATAATTTTAATTAAATTTTTTATTACCTGGCACTACTCTTAAAATTTCTATGTCAAAATTTACTTCAAAAACAAGCTATTAGTCAATATATATGCAAATTAAATTATAAGTTTTTACTTTACACAAAAAAAATATTTTAAGATTTATAAAAGTTCTTTTTATTTCATTTATTAATTAATTACACTTTAATTTCCAATTCCAAACCTATTAAATTAAACTATAAGTTTTTACTTTACACAAAAAATATTTTAAGATTTATAAAAGTTCTTTTTATTTCATTTATTAATTAATTACACTTTAATTTCTAATTCCAAACTTATTAACTTTATTTTTAAATCTTTATTTTCTAAACGGCAAAACGATTTAATAACTAACGAGCTACTGAATTACCAACCAAGCAAAGCTGCTATTGAATTTACTCTATTTATAAGAAATAACTGTTTAGTAAGCAAAAAATTGTTTAGAATAATTCTCATGGGAAAGTTTTAATATTGTAATTTGAATATTTGGAACTTTGCTTTAGTTTTGTCTGTAAAAGTTCAATCACGTTGCAATTAAATGATTTCATATAGGAGTTTAATTGCAACGTTGAATTTTAATTTTAATTTAAAATAAATATTTTGTTTTTGTCAAATCACGTTGCGATTAAATGATTTAGAATAGGTTTAAGTAATAAAGTATGGAAATTTGATCGCAACGTTCGATTTAATTTTAGTTATAGTTAAATTTTATTTTTTGGTGTTCCGGGCGTAAGCGAATATATAACTCCCCCCTCGTTAAGCTGGAAGCTCTCCTGAGCTCCAGAGATTATATTTCCTTTACTATTATTTTCATTTGTATCGTTTGGCCGTTTTTTACATTTATAAAATTTTTTCATATAGTATTTTGTAATAAAAATTATTAAAAGCAATACAATAGAGATATTTGACAGTATTAAAATATAATGGTTTTTAATTTCAAATTTTACAAATTCTATTTCATTGTAATTTTCAATTTGCTTCAAATTAATATTTTCTAAATTTGGTATATAACTAACATTATAAGGTTCTAAATAGTTTGGTATTATTATGTGGTTGTTAATTTTTCTCTCTATGTTTTTGAATATTACGTCATCTATTTTTATGGTGCAATTATAATATGTAATTAAGTTAGTTTTAATTAGTTTGTATTGTATGTTATTACAAGTATTTTCTAACATTACATTATTTGCATTTTTTACTAAGATAATATTAGATGAAACTTCCACAATCTCAAAATTAATATTTTTCCTTTTTGTACAATTCTTAAAATTATTATTCATTAAATTTTTTATACAACCATTTATTACTTTTAGTTTATTTTCACAATTCTGTTTATTATTAAAGTAAATTTCATTTTTAAATTTCAATATATTAGTAGATTCAATGTTTATTTCCTCGAAATTTTTGTTAGGTACTGGAATAATTTTATATCCAACTGCAAGTTCCTTTGCAACGTTAGGAATCAAAATGGCAAAAATAATATTATTATCTAGACTAATAAGTGAACTTTTTATTTCTTTATATTTAAAAACATCGATTTCAAATTCATCAATTTCTTCATTGGATAAAATGGAGTGAGTCATGATACTATGTTTAGCGAAAAGAATGTTTTGTTGGACTTTGTCTATTTCTGAATTTAGTAAGTTAATATTTGTGTAACTAGAAAGAAACTGTAAACTTTTTATGCTTTTGCTAAAGGTGTTGTTTTGTTCTCTCAGTGTAATATTTAAAATTTCTTGGTTTTCGTTAATTCGTTTCTGTAGAATATTTAGGTTTTTCTGAAATTGGTCGTTTATTTTAATCTGTTTATTTATGGTCTGAATGGAGTTGTAATTTCCCTGTTCAATAAGTTTTATGTTTTCTACAATTTCAGTTTTGTCATCATCGTCTAAGTTTCCATATAACCATTTTAAAATTTTGCCACCTAAATTAATGAGTCCTCGTTTTTGTCTGTGTGGTAGTAATGTTTTAATGTTATGTCGAGTTTTTTCGATTTGAATTTGTAATTGTTTTAATGTGGTATTGTCTTGGTTAAAAGTGTTGTAAATATTATTTTCAATTTGTGCTAAAGTATTTTCTAGTTCGCTAATATTTATAAAGTGAAGAATTTTAGAATAGTTTTGAATTATAGGAATTTCTTCCCGTTTGATTAGTTGGAATCCACCCTGATTTTCCAATACCTGAACGTCAATATTTGCAGAACAAGTATTTGAAGTGAGGAGTAAAATTAGTAGTGCTAATTTAAGTTTGTTGTGGTAGTGGTTGAGTGGAGTCTGTTTCTGGGTTACCTGAGGAAAATTTAAAATTTCTTTTTAATCTACTTGGGTGAATATTTCTATTCTGGTTATCTTTTAATTTACCGTTAATTAATTTAGATTTAATATACGTATATTTCTTTTTATGTTTATATCTTAGAGCTTCGGGATTTTTTACAAGAACTTTGTCTCCTTCTTTATAGTCAGGGTCTATCCTATCTTTGTTTAGTTTTTCAATCGTTTTAAGTTTATTTTCATCAATTAATTTTCTAATTTTTTCAATATCGGTTATTTCGTTATTTACAAAGTTTATAGGCTTAACTTTAGTTACAGAGTGAATGGAATTATTATATTTTTCGACTGCGAATAATATTTTTTCATACGGTGTTAAATGTGATTTTTGTGTATCTTAGATACGAAGGTGTTCGCTTAAAGTTCCGTGAGCTCGTTCGATTGTAGAATTTCCGGTATGGCTTCTGGGTGACGTAAAGTGAGCGTTTATATTTTCTGTTCTAAAGAAGTTTTTGATATTAAGACTATCGAACTCATTGTCGACAACGATTTTATCTGGCCTACCGAATAGTGCAAACCTGTTGCGAAGTGCTTGTATAATAGTAGTTGCATTTCGGTCATTAAGACGTTGGACCATTAAATGCCTTGAGAATTTGTCAATTATTGTAAGAAATATTTCCTTATAACAGAAAAATAAATCGACGTGTATTATTTTATTAGGAGAGCTCGGGGTTTCGGAAATTTCGAATCTATATTTATTTGGTTTGCGATCATATTTTGATTGATTACATATGTCGCAATTGTTTATATACTTATGAAATAGTTCCTTAAGTTTAGGGAAGAAAAACTCATCTTTCACTTCTGTATAATTTTCAACGATACCTCGATGGTTTGATTCTTTATGAATTTTTTCTATTAATTTTAAAGCCTCTTCTTCATTTTCTATGTCTATTGCTTTTTTAGTACATTTTATGAATTTCATTTTATTATTATTAGAAAAGAGTTCCGTGAGTTTCTGTTTTACTATATCAAATTTTTCATCATTTAATTCGGAATAGATAGCAGTTATTCCATTTCTAATGAATCGTCTAAGTATGTCATTTAAATAATGGCTATTATTGATTTCATTTTCACTAATAAAGATTTGTCTAAATTTTTTATATTTTATAATTATTTCCCTTTCTTTTTCTTTTGTCAAATAAAGCTGCGTCAAATATTTATTAATTATTATATCGGATGTTGGGAATTGATTTTCATGGCGACTATGGTTTGTTGTTATAACTGAATTATTAGAAGGTGTTTCGTTAGGGTCATCTATATGATTAATTTCATTATTTGTAGAATCCATTCTACTTAAAAAATCAGCAACACGATTTTCTTTTCCTTTTACATAGTCTATTTCGAAGTCGTATTCGTTTAATCTGATTCGCCATCTTTGTAGTTTGGCGTTCGGTTCTTTTAGTGAATGCAACCATTTTAAGGGTTGGTGGTCTGTTCTTATTAAAAATTTTGTACCATATAAGTATGGCCGAAAATATTTAGTGGCCCATACTATGGCAAGAAGTTCCTTCTCTATAGTAGAGTAATTGCATTCATGATTATTAAGGGTTCTGCTAGCGAAGCAGATTGGGTGGTTTTCTTGTGATAGGACCGCTCCAATTGCAAAGTTGGACGCGTCCGTTGTTAATACAAATTTCTTTTTAAAATCAGGGTAACGAAGTATAGGATAAGTTGTAATCAATTCTTTTAATTTTTGAAAGGAGTCTTTATATTGTATATCATTTTCATTGATTTTATTTCCCTTTTTCAAATATTTAGTCATAGGCTGAGCTACTTTCGCATAGTCCTTGATGAACTTGCGATAGTACCCCGTAATGCCTAGGAAACTTTTTATCTGCTTGGGAGTCTTAGGCAGTTTGATTTGTTTAATTACATTAATTTTATCTTCGTTTGGCTTTATTCCCTCTGGTGTTAATATGTGTCCTAAATACTCTGTCTCTTTAGAGAAAAATTTGCACTTATCCACTTGGATTTTTAGATTGAACTCTCTTAATTTTGAAAATATTTTATTAATAGCTGAGAGGTGTTCTTGTAGTGATGTAGAGAAAATAAGGATGTCATCTAGATAGACAACGCAAATTCGCCCGATAAAGTCCTTTAAAACGTAATTGATCATCCTTTGAAAAGTTGCCGGAGCATTCTTTAGTCCGAATGGCATCCGTACAAACTCAAAGTGACCTTGCGGTGTAGAAAACGCGGTCTTTAGACGATCTTTTTCATCCACCAATATCTGGTGAAACCCCTTTGCGAGGTCCAGAGTGGTGAAATATTGAGCCCGACCCAATTTATCAAATATAGAATCTATATTCGGTATCGGGAATTTGTCATCAACCGTAATTTCATTTAATTTACGGTAGTCGATGACAATGCGCCATTTTTGTTTCCCTGAGTAGTCCAATTTTTTGGGTACTACCCATATAGGGCTATTATAAGGGCTACTGGATGGTTGAATAATATTTTGCTCTAACATTTCCTGAACTTGCTTATTTACTTCCTCTTCATGTATTTTTGGAAACCGATATATTTTACTATAAATCGGTCGGGAAGTAGTTGTAATTATTTGATGTTTTACACTTCTGACACATGTTAATCGATCTCCTTCTTTATAGAAAAGATCCTTATTAGAGTTTAAAATATATTTTAATGATTTAGTTTCTTCTCTATTCATATTTTTATTTAATAATTTTTCAAATAATTCATTATGGTTGATTTGTAAAGGTTCTATTTGACAAGTGTTTTCAAAAGGACAAGCTGAATTAAATTTAATATTACGGTTGTTAATTTCTAACCGCTCCTTTGAAAGATTAATATTTGCTCCTATTGGTTTTAAAATATTTTGGCCTAAGAGAGCGTCAAAGTTTTTATTGCTAAGATCCATTACTTTCCAGGACATAGTTGAATTTTCATTGAACTCGTCAGGTACTTTTGTAGTTATTTCGTATTTAATGGCTTGGTTTCCTGCGAGTGTTTTTAATTGAATTGGATTTTCTAATTTGTTTTGTTTAGATCGATCAAAAATATTGCCGTTTATAATTGAAGTAACTGATCCTGTGTCGATCAGACAGGTCAGCCTTTTGCCTTCTATTGTTAAGTCTACTAAGGGTAATGTCGGATAGGGGGACCACAGTGAAAATTTTCTGTGGAACCCGAATCCACATCCATTGGAACTGGACTTGACCGATTTTCGTTATAAGATGGTCCTGGTAGATTATTACCTGTACCACCAAACTGTTGGTTGGGCCTAAAATTCCTAAACTTTTCGTTAGTAGTGTAGTTTCTGTCCATTGGTCTATTTGTGTAAGTGTTTCTTATGTTGTTATTGTAATTGTTATTGTTGAAAGTTCTATTTGCGTTTCTATAGTTATTTCTGGAATTTGTATTATTACTACTATGTCTAGAATTTATGTTATGGTTATTTCTGTAATTTGTATGATTATTGTTCCTATACTGAGAGTTGGTGTTTGGAACCTTGCTGTCGGATATATTGGTTTCTAATAAGCTTCTATAAGCGTCTTCTAATGTTGTTACATTTTTAGTTCTAAGGTACATTGAGTCTACTCTATTTAATTTATTCAAAAATTTTTCTAATATTGAATTTTCATTATTAATTGGATTAAATTCTGAAGATTTATTGTCATCCAAATCATATTTTAAATTTAACAAATTTAATATGGAATTTAATTTAACATAAAGATCACTTACATTTCTAAAAATTATACAGTCTGCTTCTTCTTTTAATTTCAAATAAGATTTCTGTACTCCGAAGGTAGCTTTCAGTTGTTGTTTTACTTCGTCCCAAGTTTTTTCCTGAATTCTCCGGATTGCTGCCGCTGCAGGACCCTGGATCTTGCTGTACAAAATTCTGTATAGATAGTTTTTTGCATCGGCATCCGCTGCTAAGGCAATTAAACTTTCGACTTCTTCGATGAAGGATTTTAGACTGTAGGCGTCTTGTCCAGTAAAAATTGGTACTGAACGAGCTTCGCCTATCAAGTCTTTTAATGTAATTGCAGCAAGTGACATGTTAAAATTTTTTTGTATATTTTTTAGATTATCAAAGTATTTTTCTTTTTCACTTTTCTTCATAAATGTTAAAAAAAAAATATTTTGGTTTTTTTTTTTTTTTTTTTTTTTTTTTTTTTTTTTTTCTTTTTATAATTTTTGTTTTATCAATTTAATTAGTTGTAAAATTTGATTTGATTAAAGATCTTTTAATAGATATTTTATTTGTGTTTTACTTATAATTTTTTTGTTCGTTTATTTACCGAATTAACTTTTTGAAAAAAGTTCTCCGCCTTTACACAACTAAACTTTTATCACTCAGTTCACCACAAAATTTTTTTTTTTATTATTATTATTTAATTTTGCTTAATGGTTTGAGCATTACACTATTTTATTTTCTAGTTTTTTGTTCATTTAAATTGACTTAAGAAAAATGTTAGTGTTTTCTTTTTTTTGTTTAGATTTTTTTTTTTTTTTTTGTTTTTATAGACGGAGTCGGTATCCTACCGACTGCGCCAATTAAATTATAAGTTTTTACTTTACACAAAAAAAATATTTTAAGATTTATAAAAGTTCTTTTTATTTCATTTATTAATTAATTACACTTTAATTTCCAATTCCAAACCTATTAAATTAAACTATAAGTTTTTACTTTACACAAAAAATATTTTAAGATTTATAAAAGTTCTTTTTATTTCATTTATTAATTAATTACACTTTAATTTCTAATTCCAAACTTATTAACTTTATTTTTAAATCTTTATTTTCTAAACGGCAAAACGATTTAATAACTAACGAGCTACTGAATTACCAACCAAGCAAAGCTGCTATTGAATTTACTCTATTTATAAGAAATAACTGTTTAGTAAGCAAAAAATTGTTTAGAATAATTCTCATGGGAAAGTTTTAATATTGTAATTTGAATATTTGGAACTTTGCTTTAGTTTTGTCTGTAAAAGTTCAATCACGTTGCAATTAAATGATTTCATATAGGAGTTTAATTGCAACGTTGAATTTTAATTTTAATTTAAAATAAATATTTTGTTTTTGTCAAATCACGTTGCGATTAAATGATTTAGAATAGGTTTAAGTAATAAAGTATGGAAATTTGATCGCAACGTTCGATTTAATTTTAGTTATAGTTAAATTTTATTTTTTGGTGTTCCGGGCGTAAGCGAATATATAACTTGCATACTGTCGCATAATGGTAAAATTTGTCGTCAAAATTTTATAAAATGCATTCAAAATCTTTGTAATGCACGATTGGTTTTCAAAAACTCATTTCATACGATTCAGAACGGGTCGCGTAGCAAAATTTTTGCGAGAAACAATGCGTCAAATCTTAAAATTTGAATTGACTACCTTGTTAATATGCATTTCCGAATTTCAAATATTGAAATATGAACTTCTAACATGAATTCGAGAAAAAAAATTGAAGAAAAAAATGTTAGTTCTTATATTATACAATAATTAAAAGTAATAATATTGCCATAATAACACATATCATAAGTTTTGAATTAATTTTTGTTTGTCAATATGCCGAAAAGTTATACATATTTAATTAATAAAATATTATTTTTAAAATATATTTAAGTATCTAGTATTTAAAAAATTTGCATTATAAAATATATACACATTGGACATTAAAATACCTTGGTGTTATACCAGGGTTGTACAAAATTAAATTCTACAGGCTCCATGGGTTTTATAAGAAATAGCACAGTATCTGCAGAGAACATTTACAACACAGTCTAATAGTTTTATGTACATTACTATGTACATACCAATATATTCTTTTACATGTATGTATATAGCCTATAAAATAGGAAACCACGTATATGTATATAGGTAGGTATATAAATTTATGAAAGAAAAATTTTTAACATTAATCAGCCTTTCACATACTTAAACAAAAAATTATAGTTTTTTTTGGCTCTCTCAATTCAATTATATTTTATTGAATTAAGGTCAATCTATAATATGGTATCCTTTTTAATATTATCATTATTATAATGTACTATATATATATAAGTTAGTAAATATAAAGTATGTATGTTTGTATGTACATGTATTTCATTTGCTATAGAAAAATCAAGATGTATAATTTCTGTATAAAGTATAAAATTATATTATCCAGTTCATATACAAACACACAGTATGAAATAATGTTAGGTTGGAAAATGTTTGCAGCTGCGAATGAAATTTTTGAAAATATACACATATCATTACAAACCTATACATAATATATATTATGTACGTATAAATTTATATAAATTATGTAATTTTGTTACAATATATTATGTGTTATGTTGATAAAATGAGAAAAAGAAAAAAAAATTTTTATATTAAAGTGTTTATTATTTTGTAGTTTTAATTTAATAAATTATTATATGAGTAAATTGGATTTTGTTGTGTCTATTTTTGTATAATAAATTCAAATATTACAGAAAAATATTGTATTATACAATGGGTAATAATGTACATATATAGGCGTCATGAATATGTATATGCAAAAATTTAATATGTGGTGCCTATTGTACATGTACATAATTATAAGATATATTTAATTTATATAATATAATGTGTGTATATTATTTGAAATAATATAATTTTTTATTTAATCAAAAATAAAATATATTATGTCATTCATTATGCATCTATGTATGCATGTATGTATTCGGTTTTCGAACGATTCGATTAAGATCCGAAAATAGTTCAAAGTAATGAATTAGAGAATTGAATTTATGCAATTTCTTTATTGATATCATGTTGTGATAGTGTTTCGGCTCAACAATAGAATTTAAAAATTTTTTTAATTTCAAATTTTTGGAAATCATGTATTGGTAAATCTTTACATTATATATGTTAAATATAGAATTTTTGAAATATGAGTATAATATGCAAACCTACATAATATAAAATAATCGAGAACTCCTTCTAAATTTTCTTAACAATGATAACATTTCAAGAAAATCTTATTAAAAATATAAATATAACTAAAATTAATACCTTATAATTCGTATCAAAAATCTAGCTCGAACACGTTCGATTTCAATTATCGAATTCAATTATTCAATGAAAATGTGTTGTAAATAAAATACAAATATTATTAATTCACAGGCACCAGAACAAATTCTTAAAATTTTAATTTTATGATGAAAAGTTTAGCTTGTCTAAAATTTTAAGTAGGTTTAGAGTTAATAAATATTTTTAATTTTTAATATTAAACAATATTAAATTTATAAAAAAATTACAAAAAAGGTAAATTAAAATAAAAAAAAAAAATTTTATTTAAATTTCTTAATTTTAATAAATATTTTAATTGTAAATTTTTTAAATATTAATAATCTAGAATTATTTTGCAAATATTTTTTTTTTTTAACAAAACTTTAATAAATTAAAGTAAATTTAGAAAAACTAAACGTCTCTAATGTACATAAATTTTATATCGCACCACTACAAGAAGACTGCTGCAAAATAAATTTAATTTTATGTGAGGCTACATAAAAAGTATATTTGAAATTAATTGAATTTGTTTTAAAGAATTTCCAATACAAAATTATGAATTAGCGTGGGAAAATTTAACCAATAGTCTAATAATAATTATGAGCTAGGAATCATAGAAAATGAATATTAAAATTTGATTTAAGTGTTCTCGATTATATTTCCAAATATATTGAAGTATCATTTTGTGATAAGTCCAGTTACAATAATATTATATAATATAAGAATAGAAGCAGAACAATATTAATTTTATTTATTTAAAATAGTGCAAATTTTACTTGCAGGCACTATATCCTAGTGTTTACTAATTTAAAGAAGAGAAATGTACGTAAATATAAATAAATTAAAAATTACATAAAAAAAACTATTATTTTCTTATATTTTTTGTTATTCTTATTAATACAACAAAGATTATCAGACCATTTATAGGAAATTTAACAAGTACATTTGCTTCTAAATAATAAAAATTGTGTGTATACATAATAACAAAAAGTCTATATATGTATATGTATATTCATATGTATGTATATATGTACTTATTGAATTAATTTGAGTTCATTGACCAAATGGCTTTCTTTTTGTGACTTTAATTTAATTAAATTAATATTTTATATTTTTTTTTAAATATTATTTGAAAATAAAATTTTACAATATTTTGGCTCTTATGTTTAAACATTATTGTGTGAATCCTTTGTATCCTTAATAATACATATTCAAATTTCATAATATTTAGGAAAAAAACAAAACTTAAATATTGGGATTGGTCTTTCATTCTTAAATTTTTAATAAAAATTACTAGTAGTACTTTAAATAAGAAATAATATAAGGCATTTAGTTTTTTAAATACTTCTTTCTCTATATACACAATAATTATAAATTAGGAAGTGATAAAAATAAATCCTTGTAAAAGTAAAGATTTATTCTTATATATAAATATGCAATAAATGTATAAGAATCATTTATACACTTAAACAATGGATTACCAATTAAGGTAGAAGAATGGGAGAATATGATTAAACAAAATTTCATCATAAATAAATCATAATAATTTATTTAAAATAATATTTAATATTTAAAATATATAAAATAATTCTGATTGAATTCACTTACGCACTTATTTTCTTATATTTTTTTTGATACAAGGATATTCAATAACACTCACCTGAAAGAAATCAAAGTAAAACTTGACCAAATGGCAATTTTTTGTATTTTAAATATTATTTATTAAAAATAATTAATTGTAATATAAAATTTATTCATGTTTAAAATTGAATTTTTAAAATAATATTAAATTTTTTTTTTTTGTTGTATTTACATAGCTTATATAGCTCTATATTCAAAAATTCAAAAATATTGAATAACTTTTGAAATTTAATTTTTAATTTAATTAAATTTATATATGTAATAAAAGTATTTTTTAATAAAATTTTCTATTTAAAATGTTATCAAGTTTAAATTTAATTTTTTTATTTTAATGTTTTATATAATAGAAAAATTTTTGATGATTTATAAAAGACAATAATTTTAAATTGTTAGTGTGAATGGTACTAAAGTATTGCTCAGATTAAATTCATACTGAAATCATATAAGAATAAAAGGATTTTCTCTATGAAATTTTTGAATTAATTCTGAACGAGTTGAATTGTCTATTTAAATCACAAACAGATCATATAAAACTGAAATTATTTATAACTTTCAATTATGATTTAAAGGAAGTTAAAAGAAGAATAAGGGTTTTAAAATTTTGAATTTAATTTTCTTTGTTCACACATCTATTGCATTTCATTGGCTTAAAAACTACAGAACTCGCAAAAGTTCAAAAATTTTTCAAATTTTTATTGGTTCTTAAATTTGAAAATAAAGTTGTAAATAAATTACTATTAGAATAATACGGAAGAAAATTTTTGTAATTGTACAATGGAACTACTTTTTTGAGTGACGCTATTTCATAAAAACAAAACTCACTAGCACCCTTCAGAAAAGTAAGTTTGTTGTGTAATTATAAAAATTCTTTTTTGAGTAGCGCTGTATTTCTGTTAGTAATGTTTTCAATAAAAATATTATTACCCATAATTAAGAAAAACTTATTTATACTACTTAAATCATAATAGAATTATTGAGCTGATTGAAGTTCATGATTCTGATTTCTGTAATGTATACCTACATATATGACCAATATTTTACTTTATTTCTGCATACTGCTGTGGTGTAGTTGTAAGTAATTTCGATTCACGAAATTAATATTAATTTATTTTCTCAATTATGAAGAATATAAAGTTATATTTCATGTCAAACCAATATAAATATAGGAATTAAATTCTATTTTACACAGTTGCAAGTTTTATACATAAATAAGTAATATAAGAGCCACGAAAAAACCTCGCTTAGTTTACTTATTGCAACTCGAATGAATTATTGCAAAGTTATAAAAATAACGCCACATATTTTTGACTTTTTACTATGTCGTATTAAATGAATTGAAACATGACAGAATTTACAGCTCACTTAAATATCAGTGAAATAGCTATTGATTATCGTTATTTAAATATTGACTACCATTAACCATTATTAATTTATTGTTGTCAGTATTACATACAATAATTTTCAATAAAATAAAAATTTTCGACCAAGAATTTTAAGAAATTATGAAAGTTTAGTGTTTTTCAAATAAGTCGAATATCTAAAACTTCCTAAAAATATATTAACCATTCATGTATTGTGAATGTTAAGGTAAAATACATAAGAGGGAAAACAAAACTTAATATTTCCCTCAAATTAATTTAAAACTAAAAAATAAGCACGCCTTTTTCGTAATTAACTTCCGCATAATATCTAAATTCTGTTATATATTGTATGGTACTCGTATATGTACATACGTACGAATGTGTTATTTAAGTGTACTAGCGACACATTCTATGGTAGTGTAATCTAGTGTAGCACAGACATTGAATAAATTTCACAAATTGTAAATAACATGCATATTTTATATTCAAACATTTTTTCCTTACGGTCCTCTCTTCTCATGCTTGAGTATACTTATTGTGACTTCTCACCGTTATTACATACAACAAAAAATTACATACAAATTTACCTAGAATAAAACCAATGATATTAATTTGGTTTTTTTTTTTTTTTGGGCAAGAAAAACTGAAAACTGGGAATGTAAAATAAAGGAAGAGTCAAAAAACAAATTTAAAACAATTTAAAATTTTTTCTTCTTATTTTAACATCAACAGCAACTGTGATGAAAAATTTTCACTTTAATTTATCTTAATATCACAATTTCAAAAATTTTATTTATGATCTTAGGATAGGTACTTAATGTATATAGAATAAAGTATTTCTATATCTCTATTCTACTCTAACTCTTATACATCCTATACTTATGACAATCAAACCATATAGTCAGACTTTGCATATTAGACAATTTCTCATATACAAAAATATCATAACTCTTATGACATTTATAAATTGAATATGACTTTTGTGTAGAGGGTCTGTTGTTGTTTTTTTTTCTTTTTGCTTTGATTATGTGTGATTCCTTTATTAAACTACTATCACTACGCATATTATATCTGCCATATCATTGGAATACATGTACATTGTTTGCATTTCACTAACACACACGCACACAATATATTTTATTTGTTGTTTCGCGTTGTTGCATTCTACATCAGTTTTGTATACAAGAAAATCGTATATTAATGAAATTTATTAGTGACGACTGCTGCCGCATGATTTTTTTATTCACCGGATGTGAAACCATCAAAACATTTTCAAATTGCTTTACAAAAAAAAAAAAAAAAAACAATAAAAAAACAACATAAAAATCTAAAATTGAAAAGTGAGGATTGAGGAGACAAAAGTCATGTTACATGTAGGTATGTTTTATAGTTTCTGTTTACATTATTATTGCTCGCTCACCTCTTGTCATATTATTTTTGAAGCGATTAGGAAAAAAATAGAAAAAAAAAACAAAAAATGAAAGAAATTTTAATTTTTCCCTAACGTTTTCTAAATTTTCCTTCCTTATGTAATGTTTTTGGTTATTGTTTTTTTTGTTTCTATTGTTTTATACTTAAATTCGCCCAACCCAGTCAACCAGACAACTCTTTTCTTTATTTCCTTAGAAACATTCTCATTTGTTTTTTGTTTAACTTTGCTTTTTGCTTTTTTTTCTAATAATTCAAAACAATATTGTCGTTTGCATATTGTGGCAAAGGTGACATTTATTTTATGATGTAAGTGAGTAATAAATAACAACTAAAATAATAACAGTGATAAATTAAGAAAAATTTTGTACTAAATACTTTTTTATACACAAATTCGCCTACACATAATGTATTTCTAATTCAAGTATAAGAAATTTAATTCAATAATTCTCTTTGCATCAGTTTGCATCATTCAAGTGACGTTTTTCCGGTTTATTTCCCGAATTTTGATTTGAGTACGAGTTCAGGTTCAAATTTCGATTCCAAATATTCGGGAGAACAACACATTTTGTGTTCTTGTTACAGATATTCTATTATTTCCAAATATTTTATTCAAAACCCCAAGTTATAATATTTCATATAATGATTTTTTAGAATATGAAATTAAAAGGAGATTGCCTGGGTGTGATCTTGCGCCATAATTAATAATAAACTCAAAGAGAATTTTTTGCAAGCAGATACGAATCTCGTATTAAATTGAAATCTGAATTGAATTTTTCGTGAAACCGGGCTTAAATCACATAATTTAAGAAAAAAATTATAAAAAAATGACTCAGGGTATAGATTTGGTTCGGGCTTTCACATCAAGTACTTTACATTTATAATGTGTTAAGTATTTGTACTTCCTCAAATAATGTGTGGCCAGATACTACGCCAGATGCGTGTTCTTCTGCAACACTTTAAAATATTCTTTAAAAATCCGAATCAGTATTAAAACAATTTTGAATTCTAATACTGATTTTCTCAACTTTTTTCAAAATATATTAGAAATGCGCGGAATTTTGCTATTTTCATTTTATAGAGAACTTTTATTTGATTAAAAAAAATATTGTTAATAAAATTTCAAAGTTGCTTTACTACTGGTGTGCATTTTGATTGGCACCAATCAATTTTATTACACTTCCCTTGAAAAATATTTATTGTAAAAACATATTTTTTCCGATCCAGACATCAATTGAGTCGCAACTTTGCAATGTTAATTATAGTAAGTTTTCGGATATTATTCTAAAACGGTAACACTAAATCAAACGTTATATTTGCTAATAAATTTTTATATGCTTTTTTTTTATTAATCTAACAGTTATGACATTTAATTAAAACTGTCAAAAGAGCAATAAATGAAACAAAGGCTGAAAACCGAAAACAAAAAGGAAAATAAAAATTAAAAAAAAAATTTTTTTTTTGACCATTTGATACCGTTATTGTGTCAAATCAAGCAGTGACCAATTTAAGCAAATATGATGGTTCTAAATGCATTCTTTTTAATAAAATCATCATAAAATAACAAAAACAAAGAAAAAAAGGATCATAACTGAAACTCATTAAGGCGGGTCTGTATACAAAAGTATACAAAATATTCATTTGAAAGAACAAGTCATAATAAATAACGATAAATGAAAATGAACCCCAAAAAAAAAAAAATAATGAAGGAAGTGAAGAGTACCGCCTGTATATGAAAAAAGAAAACACAATTTTCTAACAAAATATTACAGTTACACGGATGAAGTACTGCAGTGTGAGAACAGTGTACTCGTTTTCAAACTAAAAATTAAAAATAAAAAAAAAAAATAAACAAAATAATAAAATCGAAAAAGGACCAAAGAATCAAGGATATTTGCTTTTTTATTTCTGTTGCCTTTTCTTTTTCGACGTGTTTTTCTCGAAAAGAATTAAAGGTGACATGTGTTTGCATTGTTAATATTGACATTCTAGCCGGCCTAAAAATTTTATATTACTTGTGCTCAAAATGTATTCATACCCACTATCTATATATATAATGTGCAAGGATCTCTTTACGTAATTACTATGCATATACACAAATATTATGTGTTTGCACACTTTATATTTGTTCAAAGGATCTATGGGTACAGAAAAAAAAATATAAATTCAATTTTAGTTTAATTTTTATATTTTCTTTTTTTGGCACAATAACATTATGTTGTTGCACACACTCACACATACATATACAAATAATATTCATAGATCTTTCGAATAATATTTTGTAAAAATTCAAAAGGGACACAAAAAATTATTTTTAATTTTGTGAAATATTTTAGATCTCATCATTAGTAAATAAATAAAATTCATAATATATCTAAATCCTATAAGAGCGGCTGTTGTTATTGATTGGATTTATAATTTTGTTCGAATTTTCATAATGCAATTATGTGATATTTTGGATTTTCAAATCTAAACATGGTATTATGAATAACATTTTTTATTTCTTTGGAACAGAATTAGAAAAAATTATAGGTAGGATCGAAATTTATTGTGAGAAATTTGCAAAATATTTTTAATATTATTTTAATCTTACTGAAGTTTTTGTGAAAGATTAGATTTTATAGTCAGGCGTAAAAATCTGTTAACATTTTTTCTCATTTAGGCATGTTTGAAATTAGTAATTATTGCATTTTTTTTATTCATAAATAAGATTTAATTGATTAAGGAATAATAATAATTTGATTCTCTTGCTACTAATCTGAAATTCGCTATTTCTATTGATAGTTAAATGATTGGGACTATAAGATTTCGGTTAACTCTTTAAGTGAAGCACAGTATTTCCTCTTTTCTCTTTGAACAATAATAACTAAGGTAACTATTAAATATCGAAATAAGAGCGGTAAAAGTCAGCAGGAAGATTATAGAAATTTGCAAATATTTATAAACTGGAACTGCTTTAAAATAAAATTTGAATTTTTTCATCATATTCTCTTAGTTACCCATATTCCCTTGATCGCATAACCCACATTCTCTTAATCATTCCCAAGTGATGTATGTGGCATTGTAGGAAAATAAAATTTGATTAAAATACTTTGGTCAGCTGTTCCGTTAATTAGTTCGATTCCGTTAATCTGTTCGGTAAAGGAAATTTTTGTGTTCTAATATTTTTTCATAACAATTTTGTTTTTGATGATATCGGAACATTATCACATTCATCATTAATATGATTTCTCAGTAACAGTTTAGTTATTGTAGTTCCTAAAATTTTATATTGATTTTACAATTTTTGAATTGTTATTTTAACTTATTATTCTACAGTATCTCACCCCATGTATGTAAAAATTCTATTTCATTCTCAAAATAAAAAATATTGAAACGTGTAATTTTAAATTGCAATAAATTTCATTATGATCGTATAAATATTTTGTGTGGAATAAACAAGATTAAAGATTTAAATCGAAACACAAAGCAATACCTACTTATTTTTTATAGAAAAAATAAATAAATTTTATGAAATTCGATACTGAGTATACTTTACGCGTGTACATTCTTTAAATTCAATAATCCTTAAATAAAAGAATACAAGTATTTTTATAAAAATTTTATAACAATTTTTGCCATATATTACAAATATCGAGCATTTTCTAGAAGGGGGCTTTAGAAGAAAAAAAACAAAATTAAATAAATATTTTTATTTGTACTTCAAATATTTGCAAATTCATTGGAATTAAAATTTATTTCCTAATATATTGATGAATATTTCTATATTTGTATCGTAAAAATTATTAAAGGTAATAATTATGAGATTTTAGAAAATTTTTTATTAAAAAAATACTCAATTGATTGATTAAAATATTAAATGTGTTATTAATGTCATCTCAAGGTTAAAAAATTCATAAAATAAAATTTTTTTCAAATGTAATTTCAAATTATGAGAAAATTTTATTTAATTTATGTGTTAAAAATCTCAAAATTAGAAATTCTTTAAGATGCTTTAGGTAAATCACAGGAAACGCGATTAAGAGTATTTAATCTACTCTTAGAAGAACATGTCTAAATTTAGAGACGCTATAAAAAGGAAGAAAACATGCCTGCAAATATCAAGTATTTTTAATATACTAGGGAAAACACACATGAAATATTCGACGTTTGAGAACAATAATGTTCTCCCTATTGAAATTTTAGAAATAAAGTTTGATTATGGTAAATGAATCAAGAGATGATCAATAAAAATTTTTAAATAATTTAAAATAGAGTAAAAATTTGTGTATATCTACTTGTTAATAACAAGATTCGGGAGTTCTGGTTTACGATTCATGCTTTCCATAATAATATTTTCATCCTTTCATTTAATCGCCGTAGATCATATTGCGCATCCTGTAGCTCACATTATATCATAATATTTTTTTCACTGTAATTTACAATTTTATAAGTTATTTACAAGTTAAAAGTTCAAACACATCAAAATTTAAGAAAAAGAAAATTCATTAAATTGTCACGTTATTAACATTATAGAATAATACGCAAAATTTTCCCATTTCAAAAAAAAAAGTGATTAATTAATAATAAATCGTAGTATACTACAGCTAATTTTCCCTAAGAAAGGAAAAATCACAAGTACGCATTAAATTTTCCCAAAATCTATGCAAACTTCTTTTTAATTTCCCCACCATTTTTTTACTCTCGTTTCTACGAGTAATTCAAAATAATTTTAATTCCTTTTGACTTATACAACCAAATATTATTTTTATAGCTTTAAAATTAAAAATTTACGTAACAAGAGAAAAAATTATCAATGTTTTAAAACATAAATTTACATTTTCCTTTCCAACTTTTTGGAATTTTATACTTATAGAAAAAAAAAATGGAAAAACAAAGTCATTAGTTTAAAAAAAGGATACTAAGTAAAAGTGTATGAAATGTACAAAGGAACATTTTATGGGGGAAAAAGATGATCCAAAAATAAAAGGTAAAACAGAAAAAGAAAACAAAAACGAACTTTCAGAAGAAATGAATTCCAAGAATGTAATCAAACCTTAGGCTAATTTGTGTCCTGTTAGAAAAGATAATAAAACATTCAACACATTTTCACAATAAGAAAATGATAAAAAAAAAAGAAAATTTTTTCCCCCAAATTTTAATTTTCTTATGGAAAACTGAACCAATGCTTTGGTTAGCTTTTCCAAAATAAAATGCGCGCTAGATACAAGAAATTATCAAAATTATTATTTTTCATATATTAAAAGGACATACTTTGGAAGAGAGTTAGAAGGAAAAAGCAAAAAATAATAACAAAAAGATGACAAAATAACAAACGATTTTCCCAGAAATCCTTGGAAAAGATTTGTATGTATTTCGTGTTTTGTTATCATTTTCTTTTTATAATTATATGATGCCTTCTATGAAAAAGATCTTAGAAAATTATTACTATATAGCCTGTTTAGCAATTTGATGAAAAATTTAAAAGGAATAATAAAATTAGCATGACGAAAGATTTAATCTATATATTGGAACTTTAAATATCACCATAATTATTACGATACCATTTAATTTAATGAGCTAACGAAATATTTACTGCGGCCTGTAACGTTGTAATACTATTCGAAGAGATCTTGTGGGAATTGTAAGAGCTCCATCGTTTAAATCTCAAATCTTGATCTAGTTTCATGATTTCCACTTTATATGAGAAAGACTTGAGACTAATTGTTAAAATTTTTTAAAAATTTAGGAGTCGCCTAATAGCAGAGTACTCTAAAAATTGAGTTATTTTTTTGAATCAAATATTGTAGCGATGCAAAATATTGACAATAAAAATATTCATATAAAAATTGCATGTGTGTATAAATTTTCATAATTTTCGCAATATTTTATGCATTCCAACCTCTTCTGCTCTATGTTTTCAGTAATTTTAATAACAGTATAATTAAAGTTTTTTATATAGAAACAATTCAAAATGCAAATATACTCTCAATTGGAGGTTTGACTGTATTTTTGTTTGCATTTTCAACTTTTCAGAATACAAGAGAAAAATTTTAAGAAAGCCAGAGGGAAAATTGAAATATTCTAAACTCACCGTTATAACAAATATTTTTTTTTTTACTTTTATTTTCGTTACATTCCTGAGTTTTTTCTTTTGTTTCCGTGAACAAAGAGCGTAAAATTTATTTTTCAATCGTTTTCATATCCTTTTATGTTTCAATATAATTTCTGTATCATTTATTATATTCTGACTTTTGTTTTAATATTTCAGTTCAACCCTCTTTTAATTTCTAATTATTTACTTTGTATATATATATATATATTTAATATATAAATATGTATATTTTGTATAAAATTTACAATATTTTAATTTTGTATTTTAAATAATTTTTTATTTCATTCTGTTTCAAATATTTTTTATTTCTCATTATGAAAATATCGAATGTCGAATTAGAATAAAATTTACCTTGATTTTTATTTACGTACTTAAATTTGTTTTACTGTTTAAGGGACAAGATTATTAAAATTAAAATGCTTACTTATTTTCTATGGTTAAATTGGTCTAAGTTGATTATTGTTATCAAACAATATTTTGGCAGAATGCACGAAATTATGAGATGTAAATCTATGTCAAAAAAAAAACTTTATCGTAAACGCACTGAAATGCCGCAATTATATTACGATAAACAACTTGTTGTCTTTATAATGCTGTTGTAGTTTTATAACGAGCAGCTCACGAATAAATATAAAAACATTTCAAAATTTTGTATATAAAATTTCTCTTCAATTTTTGTACGTTCTTAATTCATTTAACATCAAACAGCATAGACCCTTAAAATAACTTAAAATTTTGTTAATTATAAAATTATGCAATAATATTAAAAGAAATTTTACTCTAAACACCTCAAAAAAACTTTTAAATTTTGATTCAAATTTAGTTCTTACAGTTAAGGACCTCTACAATGGATACAATATAATTTTCCGTTTTACATTAATTGTAAATGTTGTCACGGTTAGAATTTTTTTTCTCTTAAATAATTCGTTCTCTTATATTATTTTTGTTAAGTATGAAAATTATAAAAAGTTCAAGTACAAAATACTTAAGAGTGTTAAAATTAAAAGCAGACCAGACCCCTTCTTTGAATAACTATTACAGAGATAAACGGAAAATTACTTAAAAAAAAATAAAATGAGATTTTTTTTTCTCTTATATTTTATTTTTTATTAAATATAAAAAAGAATTATAATTTGAATTTTTCGCTTTATTCAATTCGTGTATACCTATACCATTCTGAAATCCTGAAATCAAAATTTTTGTATAACAAGGCACACACAGCATATTCAAATTTAACTTTGTGTATACAAGGATACGTGCATACATGTAAAATATTATGTTTAGAAATAAAGAGAGGCAAAACAAAAAGAAAATTTGGGTATAAGACAGGAACTTTTTTTATTATTTTTTTCCTTTTACCTTTTTTTTTCAAAAAAAATAAAATTGGGGTTTTTATGATGGGCTATTGAATTTATACAAAAGCGAAAGTAAAAAAAAAATATAATATATTTTTAATTTTTTATATTTTTTATTGCTTTGTTATTCTTAATTTTACACGAGCACTCAAAAATTTGTAAGAATTACATAAGTGGAAATGAAATCTAAAAAAAAAATATTTTCCTTTAAAATTGTTATTAAGAGAAGGTACTCAAAAACAAAGTTATTATTAGTTAGCACCTGGCTAGTCGGGGTGTATATATTTAGTATGAGTAGGCATATTATATATGTAGTTGTAGTGCATAATATTGAGTTATATGGAAACAAACTTGATATTTGGTCTGTTTGATTCTAAAAGGAATTTTTACTTTAATAGATTAAATAGCTTTCAGCTCATTGGTGTAGATATGCATCAGTTAAATATACCTAAATCGTTTGAATAGAAATATAAATAGGGACCTCATATACACTCAAATAAAAAGGAATTCAATAAATAACCAAATTAATTTAAAATGAAATTGACTTAAAATTAGAACTGCTACACTTAATTGGAATGTTATGCAAAGGACAATCTCTTTTAGCATTCTGAAATTTTGAAAATTTCAATTTAAATATTCTCAATCAGTTCATATGTATATTTTATAAATGCTCTCATATTAATTTATATTAGTTGCGAATTGGTCCTTGTAATTTAAATCAAAATTTAATTTTTAAAGTTCTAATTTCCAAGTGCAGAAAATCTATTCCTTTGAATTTAGATTGTCAACAATCACAAAGAAATATTATGTTGTTGTTTGTATTTAAGTTCAATCTAACTAAGGAATATAGTTCCAGGAACTCATCTTATATAAATCCCTGAAATAAATTCTGATACTAAGTAAATATTTCTACATTTTTTTTTTGAATCCAAGAGTACAAACGAAAATTCTATTCTAAAATATCCTTGAAATCAAATATTGTTCAATGTTCAGTAAAAACGAGAAAAAAAATAGAGTTGACCTTGTCAACTCTGTGATACCCGTACGAATTTTTTATCCGATGTGCGAATAACTAATGTGCCATAACTAACTATGGGGCAGACTATGACCTTAAGTTGCCGTATTACCATAATATTATAAAATAAAATTGCATAAATTAATGCAAAATTTCAGTACTATGTGTTTTTCCAAATTCCGGTTGTGCCAAACTACTATTGAAGTTGTATGGCAGCTACCAGAAAGAGCCAAGAAATTTCAACGACTTTTATCAAGCACATCGGCCCTACTAATATATTCACTTGTGTGAAATCTCAGTATCACAGCTTTTATAGTTTCTGAGATATAGCCAAATAACTTTTGAAGTTGTATGGCAGGTACCAGAAGGAGCCAAGTAATTTCAACGACTTTTATCAGGCACGTTAGCCCTATTAATATATTCGTTTGTGTAAAATTTCAATACCACAACTTTTATAGTTTCTCAGATATAGCCAAATAAATTTTGAAGTTGTATGGCAGGTACCCTAACCGGTACTCCGATCACGTCCAATTTTAATAGGGTTCTGGCACTTACTACAATAAATCATTTGTGAAAATTTGGTAAACTTAGTGCAATTAGTTTTTGAGTTATCGTTCGGACGGACGGACGGACGGACGGACAGACAAAGCTAAATCAACTCAGAATTCGACGCTGATCAAAAACATACACTTGAGTCTATATCTAACACCGTTATTTCTTAGCGTTACAAACGGTAAGGCAAATTTAGTATACCCTTCGAACATACGTTCGTACGGGTATAAAAATTGAAACAGAAGTTACTTATTTAATAATTTTAATACAAATGTGAATATGCTTGTGTTATACACAAAAAAATTACAGCATGTTTGTACTCGCAATCCATACATACATCACAACTGTCTATGTGTACACTACATTATCAAAAAGGATACAAGAGTATTTATAATTTTTTTATTGCTTCAATTTTTATAGGGAATTTTTATTATAATTTCTTTCTGATTTTTTTCGTATTCTAATTTTAATATTTTTGTTATTGTTTTAAAGTTTTTAAAATTTTAAAGATTGTTGTTTTGCTTTCCTTTCATTTATAAAATTTATAAATTTTTATTTTAACCTTTATTTTCTTAATTTATTGTGATTTCAGTAGAGCGAAACATTTAAAAAACAACGGAAACGATGTAAAAAACAAAAACCTAATATTGTATGTAAACAAATTAATAAAACAAAAAAAAAGGAAAAAATAATTTTTAAAAACTCATTAGGGATTTTTTGGTTTTATTTTCCTTAATAGTTTAACCGAGAATGTTATTAAACCTTGAAAGTTTTACTATTGTTATAAAAAATATTTTTTATTAAAGTTTTTCTCTTAAAATTTAAGGAACGTTTTTCTAGACTTTCATTGTTTTCATTAAATATTGTTTTCTGGAAATAAAGCAAAATTTTAAGGGAGGTAGAGGATTTAAATGGCCATATTGAATTTTTAAGGAAATACTTTTAAATTTTTTATACTATTGTTCGCAAAACACGCAATTATGTAACAATTAATTTTAAAAAATATTTGAAATGAAAGAAATTTGTTGTTAATTTTACTCAAAATCGAAGGAATTAAAGTGTGTCGAAGGTAAAAGTGAAATATACAGAGAATAAATATCAAGAGATTGTACACTGCAGGATATTCGAGAAAAAATGGAATATACAGGGTTATTCTGAAAGGTATACAACAACATATTCCATTGTTTAGAAGATCGGAAATGGGTAAAACATTTGTTTCGGACTGGGTGCAAAATCTCAAGGGTTTCCGAGTTCCAGGAATTTTAATGTATTTTTACGAAATTTTTTTGCTTATCCAAGTTTTTTTGATTATAACTTCCGTTCTGAAAAAGATGGGAACTTCAAACAAACAGTTTCTGAAAGGCCTAGTAAAGGCCTAGTAAATAAACATGTTGCTTGATTCTGTATTTTATGTATTTCGGAATACAAAGCATTCGAACTTCAGACAAAATCAAATTTTTCCCTTGTTTTATTTTTTCAGTTTTTTCTAACTAGATAATCTCGTAAGAAATGTTTTAAAACTTTGAAAATTTTCTTTTTAGAATTTCGCCCTGTCGCTAAAGCTTTATTTTAAGTCGTCAAGTATTGAAAAAATGTTTTTAGTACAGAAGATATAGCATAAAAAACTACAAATATTATGAGCCACAAATTCAATTAAAATCAAACCAGGTGTTGATAAAACTAAAATTAAATTCAATTTAATATTCCTTTATTCAAAAAATTTACAAATTTCTCAAAACAAACACCAAACTTTCCTATGAAGTTCACCAAATTCTGAAAAAATTTATGTTTTTCTTTCAAATTAATTGCTTTACTGGAACACTTCTTTAGTTGCATCAACCGTATGCCAATTTTAGTTTTTGAAATTTTGTTGAAAATTTATTCATTCCCTTATATTATTTATTAATTATTTATTAGTTTAATAATGTCAAACATACATACATATATCGCTTACAAACTCCATTTTGTTCAAAAAAATTTAATTTTCCTATTAAAAAAAAAAATCTATTAAAATAATTGTCAAAATTTGTATGGCATGCCTTTAAAAATTCGCTCTTGCTGGTTATTTTAATAACTTCGGATGCCAAATGATGTCTAGATTTCGAAAATATTTTTTTCAAATTTTTAAATTGCACCCAATGTGAGAAAAATGCATTTAAAAATTTCAAACCATATAGATACCATTTCTTATAAAAATTGGCAAAAATTAAAAACCTATCAATTTTCTTTACCAAGAAAAGTTTCGAAAAAAATTTTTTGATTACTAGATTTTTTTTTGTTTTTCCAAAAAAATTCTAGATTTTCTTTTCAAAAATTTAAAATTTTTTAAAATCAATTTTTGTTTTTCAAATTAAAAGTTTGTATAAATTTTCGTTTCAATTTTTTTATTATTACTTGTTAAATTTCAACAAACACATTAAAATTCAGATTTTTATAAAAATAACGGCTCTTAAAAATGTGAACTATTTTGTCGTTTTTACTTATTTTCGCTTAAAATTCGTAAAAATCAAAAATAGTGGAAAATTGGTACTTTAAATAGAAACGATTTTTGTGCTAAATTTTTTGTACCATAAAAATTTTTTTAATTTTTGAGGATTTAAATTAAAGCGTAAGCAGCTGGCCAAAACTCAATAACAAATTTTATAAAAAAAATTTCTTAAAAAATAAAACAAGGGAAAAATTTGATTTTCCCTAAAGTTCGAATGCTTGGTATTCCGAAGGCACATAAAATACAGGCCTTTCAGAAACAGTTTGTTTGAAGTAATCATCTTTTTTAAAATTAAACACAGGATTGCTGAAATGATTTCAGAAATTTTTAATTGATTTAGTGTCAAGTATGTTATACATACACAATTCAAAGTTCCTCTTGAAATATTACCAATGTGTGTATTTTACTGTAAACACTAAATAACTCCTATTTAATTATCATCAATATCATCATCATCAATACTATTATCATCATTTTATTATATTATTTATTGACTTTATAGTAATCATTATTTTATTTCCTTTAAATGAAACCTTTATTTTTTTTGTTTCTTAATTTTCTTTGTAATTTTAAATGTTTAAAAAATGTCTAAAACACATGTAAATCCAATTAAATTCTATTATTCCCTATATATACATATGTACATTTTTAAAATAACCCTAACTTTATAGAGCTTCATTTAATTCAACATTTCAACTCCAATTTTCAATTAAATGGATGTCTACATCACATAAACCAGTCAAAAGTCACTGAAAAAGAAATTGGAAAATAAGAACCACAACAAAAAACAAAAAAACCTAAAAAAGTTGTAATATAGGAACTCGAAATAAAATCCAATTTTAATGATCACAACAACAATAATCATAAAAAAATGAAAAACAAATTAAGGAGCACGCAACAAATTTATTTTCTTATTGTTGTTATGTCATCGTAAAGACCTTGTTTTTTTTCTTATTATTTTTGTCTTCGTTATTTTTGCTTTTTTATTAATAATAAGTCCTATACATGCATGTGTTCTGAAAAACTCTTACTTGATTTTTGTTATTATAATTCTGCTACTACTGTATAACTATAGTTGTGTCTACATTTTTAATAGGTAGTCTCAAAAAATTTAATTGTAAATACCTATGGAAATATAAAAAGAAGGGTCTTATATTGAATTTAATAATGAAACTATAAAAAAATAACAAAAAAAAACCGCGAGAAATGAGAAATGAGCACTTCTTGAAGAAGAAACTGTAATAAAAAATTTTTGCCTTTTCCATTTTTATTCTATTAGTAAAAGTTAGACATAAAACGGATGTTAGACTAAAAATTGTAATATTAAAATATTTAAAAAAAAAATGTTGCCGTTTTATAGAAATTAAATTAAGAAGAGTTGCGAGTGATTTTCAAAATAGAGATTATCAGCTACTTATGAGTAAAATTTCATGAGCATTTCAAGACACGGGAGAAAATCTATTTAATTAGAATAATTGAATGGATTTTATTTTAATAATAAATTGTATTAAAATATATGTATAGTCAATAATTGGCTAAAACGGAGTTTTCGTAACACCACAGTTTTTATTGAAAAATAATAATATGCGCAATTCAAATTGTAATAAAGTAAATATAATATTGCATTACAGTAGGCGGAGAACGAAAAAATTCAGAAATATTAAAGCTAGACATTTAATAAAGGTTGTAGCTTTGAAGTTATAATTATTGTGTCCCGAAATCAAGAGTTTTATGAGGCAAGTGATTGAAAAGAAGGAAGAATATAGAAATAAAGTATTCGAATGCTAAGAGTTGGCTATCTTTTATATTTTTCCAAACCCTCAGACCTTCTTTCAACCTATTTGATTTCTTTAATATAAAAATTTACAAATAATTTAATTGAAAACGGAGCGGCAACTCTTATGTGTAAATTTTAATTTTAATTTTTTTTTTTTTTTTTTTGTTGTATAAAGTGACAATTCTACTGCTATCACACTACTACTATTACTTATAATATATATTATTATGATGATAATGGTAGCAATAATAATAACAATAATATTTAATTATCTTTGTTTTTTATGTTTTTTTTTTTGTTCCTTTTTATAGGTATTTTTTTACTATTTTACTCATGAAATTATGTTTTAATTTTTTACCTGGATAATTTCGTATTATATATACGTAAGCACATACTTATATTGTTGTTATATATTATTTTATTAGTTCGCTTTGTATATTATTATGTAAGTAATTTAAATAGAAAAAAATTAAAGGAAAACATACATGTGTACATAAAATGTAATGTAATAAAAAAAACCAACAACAAAGCATAATGATGACTAATCGTCTAATAGTATAATGAATGTATAATGTTATCAAAATGTTTCTCTCTCTCTCTCTCATTGTATTCCCATTGTATTGTTTGAACTGAATTATGAAAATAGGAGATAGGTACATAATTTTGTAAGGTGTTTATCAGGCGCTTTTTAAATGTGAAGAAAAAATATTTCTAAAAATAATAAAGAAAAAAAAAACAAGAACATATTAGGAAAAGGTAATTTCAGGTAATCTTTTTTTTTTTGATAATTGAAATAAAATTGATAATTTGAGAATTTTATAATGTCGTTTTCAGCGAATACAAGGAAAAAAAAACATGCCGCTAAATAATAAGTAAGGAAAAAGGGGAATGATTGTGAGACACAAAAATACAAAAGAAATTTAGAATTAAGAACAGAAAATTGTTGAAGAAATAAAAAATTAATTTAAACTTACATTAAAATGATTCATATTAGAAAAGATTAAAAAATAATAAAAATCTATTATATAGGTTCCTATTAGCTTTGAGGAATTTTAGTATTTACTTAACTTGTAGTTTTTTGTGCTAGTGGTGGTGGACAAATTGAAACAGTGAAAAATTATAAGAATTTGTGAATAATAATTATCTATGTAACATATGAAATTTTTAACCCGTGATTAAGACACAAATTCAGACGTGTAGCGGGAAATATTCTCGTACAACCTCTATCTTTCATAATACATGTGTCTTCTACACAAAGCGAAAAAATCTGCATAAGAAGATTATACTGCGGTAAACTCGTCTAGTGCAGGGCTTTTTAAACTTTTTTATATAGCGACCCCTGGGGGTCGCGACCCACAGTTTGAGAAGTCCTGGTCTAATGAATGCTTCAGGACTCAATAAATTAAAATACAGTGTAGAATTGGAACTATTGACAGCCCTATTTGCAGAAGCAAAATAAATGGTACATAAAAATCTAAATATCTTTTTTCCATTTGACCTTAATTGAGAAAGTTTACAAATACATAAATAGATGTGCTCGAAACCGAAAAGAATTGAAATTGTGGGTGTGATTGTTCACGACGAATGACTTTGCGTTTTTGTTTATTGTTATGGTTAGTGTTCTTGTATAAATTTATGTATGTACATATCTGACCAATATTTTTATAAAGCTAAGTTACTCTAGTCCTACAATATACGTATATTAGCCGATATAAATTAAAAAATAATTAAGTTCTATGAATAACAATATCAATCGAATCAATTCAGTATCTACATATTGGTTCGAAGGCATAGTATTTGAATTTTCATAAAACATTATTGAAGTTAAACTTGGAAAGTACGCAATTTATTCAACTATACTATTTCTGCCGCTTAAGAAAATTTTTGTTCACATTTCAAAATAAACTTGTGATGTGGTGTTAAAGTTGTCGTGTTAATCATATTTTTCGTTATATTGATAATATTGTTTATATTTGCATTTAAGTTTACTATAAAAAAAGATCGAAATGTAATCGACTTTAAACTTAAAGAAGACTATTATAAAAACTGACTGACATCTCTAATATCCTATATATCAAATCAAATATTCGAGAAACCATTTCATTAATTTTTGATAACCATTGATTTTTAAGATATTTATTAAATTGAAATTTATCAAAAATATAATTTGTGCAATAATAATTAATTCAATTAAATATTAAATAAAAAAATACAATCGCATATACGCACAATGTATTTTGCTTTTATATAAAAAATAATATTATTAATTTTAATTGTCCATACAAATTTCATATAACAGTTGAGCTTATTCCCGAAATAATTCGGAAAATATATGTATTTATTGTGTATATTTATTCTTTGTATACGATATGCATGAGATGCATGCATTCAAAGTGCCGCAAGCTAGTTTGTTTTCGAGTTATATAAAATAACATTTTTATAATATTTAAAGAATTGCAATAACATTTTTAATTATTATTCATTAAAATTGTGTGTTTGTGTATTTATTATTAAAATAAACTCAATATAACATTAATTTTCTCTATATTATAACAGTTACATATTTAATTATAGAATATGTTTGCATATAGTTACTTTATGTAAGTTATGTAAACTTCCTTTTTTTTTTTTGTTTTAATTTATTTTAATAAATCAAAGGGAAACTTATATAAATATTCGCAAATATCCTTTTTATTTATTTGGCTTACATAATATAGCGAAAAGAGAATTTCTGTATTTTTTTTTTAGTTTTCATTTTATTTTTTCATTTTATTTTTTTGCCCAAATTGAATTCATTATATTCTCTTAGGATATTATACACATATAATATAGAAGGTAGCAGTGTAATTTAAGTATCAAAAAGTAAGTATTCAAAAAAAAAAAATAAAAAAAGAATTTTTTAAATCTAAATTTATAATAAAGTTTTCTCAATAAGCGTTTTCCCACAGAGACTTCAAAAAAATTCACAATCGTTGAAAATTGTTATAACAGAAAAAGAAAAAAAAAATAAATAATTTCTAGATTAAAAAGAAAAATCCTTTTCATATAGTTAACAAAATAACGGGATTTATTTATACAGAAGAAAAAAAAAACAAAAAGGAGAGGAAAATAATTTTTTTCAACTCAAAAATTGAAGACACTCATGAAAGTTTTATTACCTGTAGGTACCCCTTTATTCAACTCCTCCCTTCATCATTCCCACTACCACTTATCTTTACATCGCATCGCAATTGAAGTTCTATGAAATGTAAGTATTTTTTTATATTGCCGCTTCTGTTTTTGACATTTTCCTTTTTATTTTTTGGAAAAAAAAAAACTTGAATTCAAATACGAAAAAAAAAAATTTAATTTTTAATTTTTTATTTGTGAAAAAAAATTTTTTTTTTTTAACTTTAATATTTTTTTTTTCTCTCGTTTTTAGATTTACTTTTCTTTCGTCTCTGTCATGACATTTCTGTTTTTTTTTGCGTTTTTATAAAATTTTCTACCCTCAAACCATTCATTTCAAAGAAAAAAAAATTTGTTTGAAATTTGTGTCGAAAAGTACGACACAAAAACGTAAAAAAATGAAAAGCATACGCAAACGTTCCACTTGTTTCTCTGTTCCAATTTTTTTTTTCCGAAAAAAACAAAAAAAAAATGCGAAAGGGAGAACAAAGGTAAAGAAAAAGAAATGAACAAAGTAAAAAAAAAAAAATGACAAATGTGAAAAGCGGTCAAAAAAACTGAACATAATTAATAACAAAATAATTTCCCAAAGGGTTATTATCCTTACGATTCAGGAAATCATGATAAAACAGAAAAAAAAATACCAAGAAAAATAAGAGAATATAAAAATTATAATTCTACCTTGTTTGCCTGTTTGTTGGTGTCTTCTTTACTCAATTCCATAATAATATTTTAATATTTCGTTTCTCTGTGCCTTTTTAGAGTAAAACTGTTATTATAGCAATTTTCTTTTGTATTTTCTCTTTTTATCCCTGATTTCCGTTCTACAACCTCTTTCTCCTACAAGTACAACAACTGTAATTGTCTGCCTTATCTCACTTATTTTTCTCTTTTTTCTTCTTTTTTTTTTGCAATATTACTTGTGTCTAAAACATAAACCAAAAAAATATTCGCTAAAATCGTTCGTTGCTTTTCAAACGTGCCGAAATTCATTTTGAAAATGAAATGAAGAAGTAAAACAAAACAAGAAATGAAATTATGATTTTTTCGCTTTTTCTTTTTCTCATTTCAATTTTTAAAAATTATCAAGAAAGAAAATATTCTTTAAAATTCTGATCATTCTTTCAATTGAAATGAAAAGTAAAAGAGGCAACTGGCAAAAAAAAAAAACAAAAGGAAATTTGTTTTTACTCTTTGTATTTTGTACAATTTTCTTTTGCTCTTTTTCTTTGTTCAATTTTCTCTTCTCCATTATATTTGCCCATTGTATTGCTCAAATTTCTTTTGTATTGTTTTTGCATATTTTTATCATAAAATTCATAAATAATTCTATTTTGCATATGTACATACTTAGAGGATAATAATATCTGAATTAATATTGTTAAATCCTTGCTTATATTCCGGAAATTTGTAAAAATTTGACTATTGTGTTTGTTATTTTAAACTAGAACTACAAAGTTAGCCGGATCATTTCGAATGAAATGTATCTTTCTGTTTAAGAAGGACACATGCCTTGTAAGGCTTTGAATTACATTTTAAAAACCTTGAACTACTATTGCAACAAATAATCAACAAATCCCAAAAACTTAATTAAAATTTTAAAAAAAGTTTTAAATTAACCATAACTCATTTGTCAAGGTTCTGTTTCTTTACTTCTGTGTAAAGATTCAAAGAAGTTTCACAGAAGTGCTTTACATTAAGTATAACAGAACTTTGAGAAATGAGTTCTACTTTATGAAATACGATCTCAATGTCATGTGAGTTCTAAATATTAAAAATAACTAAATTGGACTAAAATGACTTCATTATTGTTTGCCGAATTTGCCAACTTAATTTTTAAAATTACACTATATATTTCTCAGATTGATACCCTAAAGTTGTCCAAAAAAAAAATTTAATTTCACCATAAATTTTTCATTTATTTCATTGCGTTCTATTTTCGTTTTTTTTTTCTGATGCCCCACTTTAAATTCCTTGCTGTACTATTAAAATATATTGTATGTAAATGGTAGTGGTATAGAAGTGGAATTTTGAAGATGTTAAAAAATTAATATTCTGAAGTAATTACATAATTACCGTCGGCTCTTTCGCTTTTTCTTTTTCTCTCTTGATTTCTTGCAATGACCCTTGATTTGACTTGAATAATTTAATGAGAGAAAATGGGGAAAAAAATGAAAGGATAAGTAAAAGCGAAAGGATTTTTTTTCCCTTGTTTTTCTTTCTTTTTGTGCTTTTTCCAAGTTTTTCTGTTTTTGGTTCAGCAATTTATCGTGTATAAAAATTATAGTTTCAGATTTTGGGATAAAAAAAGATATGGAAGTAGGAATAGATGGAAGAAGAGGAGGTGGAAGAAAGGCAGCTTTTGCAGATATAATGGTAATTGCAAGAAATGGAAAAAATTAATTGAATTGGCTTGAATGATTCCGTTTTTCTTTTTGTGCTTTTCTTCTGAACGTTTTTTTTTTGTTTTGCAAATGCTCCTGTACAATATTTGAACCCAACGAATCAAATTAATTAAAAAATTTAATTAATTTTTTGTAATACGTTTTAATATTTTTTGTTTCGTTCTTTATTTTTGTTTTGGTTTTTGTACACTATATTTTCCAAAAATTCATTAGTAAATTGAACTAATATTTTAATTTTATATGGAATTATAGAAAGAAAAAATATTCACGTACAAAATTATTTTTTGTTTTTAGAAAAAAAGGTAGATTAAGTTAAAACATTCTATAATTTGGCATTCTGAGCACGAAATTACATATAGCATTTCAGATAAAAAAATTTGCGTTTTAGTAAATTTGAATTTGTTAAATTAATTTTAAACTACAAAAATAGCAAAATATATTTTTTAATTTTTGTGGTTTTATTTTTGAATTTGCAGATTTCAAATTTCGAACTTTAATATGAAACCAAACTTTGATTCGTACTTTGAAACCATCACGCTGGATAATGCTACTGAGATCTTCATACATGCATGCATGAATTTTAATCGATTAAACACAGAATGACACACAGAAATAATATTCACTTTTAATGTAATTACGCTTTCGTATATAAATAGTGAAAAAAGATCAGTGCGGCCATAAACTAGTGTTATTAACTGCTATTATTGGAATATATGTCTGAGATTATGTTTTTATTTTCTTAAAGCCAAAAATTCAAAAATTTTATTTACTTAGCTAAGAATTTCATGTTTGCACAACAAAATTTAATTATAACGGAAAGGCATTGTAATCGCAATAAAATATCAATATCTAGAACTGTTTTTTTTTTTTCAAAACCAATTAAAATTTCCTTGTTTTTCACAAAATTTGAATTTTTTCACAAAAATTTTGCAATAATGCAATTTATACACTGTGTTTTACATAACGTGGCAAATACTTAATTTCAGGATGATTCTTCAATCAATTTTCATATGAGAGCGGGGGCAGATATACTCGTTTGAGTCTATAGATTGTTGAAACAAAATGGAATCAGATTTTTCTGATACATATATAAATAAATACTTATAACTTTAGAACCATGCGATATAAAATAATTATCTGCGGCTTGTTTTACATGCGATTGATTCTTGCTTATTTGTAGTCTTGCAATCGATTTGATTTGAGCCATACTTTTCGAGATGCCAAAAACAGAATTTTTTTTTTTTTTTTGAAATTTTCTTTAAAAAAACTCGAAATTTCTCGAACATTTGTCCATATATTTATTTTCTCTATCTCTTATAGTTTTGCCAATAAAATGTGTTAAATGTGTTTTAAGAAACATATGAAAAATGCATAGATCATACATTACCAAAATATGATTTAATGTTAAAATAAAATAAAAAAAAAAATCAACACCTACCTGCTTTGATGACTTGGTTCATGTGCAAATGGTTCAGCATATATATTCCTAACTGGTGGTACCCGCCTTGGTAAAGGTGGAGGCACTGGATTATAATTATCCATGATAGTATCACAATCTGAATATTTCATTGATTTCATAGTCATTTCTGTTTATTATTTAACTTTGATTTGATAATAATTTTTCAATTATGTACATATATATATATATATATAAAAATGGTATATAATTGTTTTAATATTTTTTTTTGCTTTTAATTTATTATTTTATTTTTTATTAATAAATAAAATATTAAATTATTTATTTAATTTATAATAATAAATAATAATGATTTTATTTATTTTTTATAATTGTTGCACTCAATATTAGTCATTAGTATGCATGTACATATATATATATATTATTTTAATTTTTATATTTTATAATTTATTTATTTATTCCTTCTCGTTTTTTATTTATTTATTTAAATTTAAAATTATTATTTTTTTTTTTTTGGGATTTAAAATTTTTATAAATGTATAATTTTTTCCCAATTATTTTTAAATCGAGAATTCAATTGTAATTTTTTCATTTTGCCATTATTTTTTTTGTTTTTTTTTGTTTCCTTATAATATATATTTTATCGTTACGATTTATTGACATCAAAATATTTTATAAATTGTATATGTATATAGATGTATGTATGTGAATGTCATTAAATATTTCATTTAATTTTCATATTTCTCTTTATATACATATTTTATTTTTTTTTTATTATTTTTCTTTATTTACTGGATTATTATTTTCATGTGATATTCATATTGATTATTTGTAAATATTGTAATAAATATTGCATAAATTACACGGTATCAACCCTATTTTCAAAAAAAAAAAAAAAGAATTAAAAATCAAAATATTAAAATTACAATATTTTATTTTAATTTTTTGAAATTTTTAAGAATTTTTTTTTTCTGTTAAATTTTTTATTATCTACCCTAAAAAAATTATTTATAATTCAAAGAGTAAAAATATAAAAAAAATATTTAAAACAAATATCGTTTTCACAATAACAGTACATTTATTTACATTTATATTATTCTTATTTTTCGCAAAATATAAAAATCAAAATGGCGTAATATTATTACTATGCAATTTTTATTTATATTCTGTTAAAAAATCAAAAAACAAAAAAAAAATTATATGGAAAAGAGAGAAAACTATATACATTAAATTAAATATGAAACTGTAAATAACAACAAAAATATAAAATAAAAAAAAAAAAACAATTTTTATCATCCCTTGTGAAATAAATTTTTTGGTTATAAACTCAAAAACACAATATTATATACGAAGAAAAACAAAAAAACAAAACGAAAATAAAAATGGCGGCAACAAAATAAAAATGACATTGACGTTTTCCTTTTTTTATTAAATTTCCGTAAAATTCGTATTTGCTTCGTTTCTCTTATAATATATTTTTTTTTTTGGTGTTTCTCTCTCAATATTCACAGTTGTTAACGTTACTCTCTTATTAAATTTTTTTTTTTTCATCTCCGATAGTTATTCAATTATTTCTTTTTTCTGTTTTGTTTTCCAACGTGTTTTCTTTTATTACATTTATGGTGACATTCGATACGTGAAATGTCAATAAAAAAATATGTGACATTTTAATAATTAATTAAAAATAAAATAAAACAAATAATTGAAAATGAAAATAAAATAAAATATCGACCATATTTTCTCATATTTGTCAAAAAAAAAATAAAATTTGATTTTTATTTTTGTTTAAGTTTAACGTGATCTTCTGTAATATTATCCACATTTGATATTATATCAGTGGTTTCACAAAAGTGCAACTAAGAGTGAAGAGTTGAATAAAAATTAATTAAAAGCTCTTTTAAACAATTGAATGGAAACTTTAAAATCCAATGTCAAATTTATTTAAAATATTAAAACAGTCCCGTATATTCGAAAAACAAGAATGGTTGTGAAATTAGGCACTAATTGATTGAATATTGTAAGAAAACCTAAAAAATTTTCTAGTAACAAAGTGAACTAGAATTACTAAGAAATTGTCGTCTGAATGTATGAATAGTTTTTTAATACAGAATTTTCATATTCCGAAAAATATTTTGTTTTTTAAAATAATTCTAATTTCGAGCAAATACATTTTTTTGCCTATGTATATAAGCGACACGTACAACAAAAAGCATTGAACTGAATAAAATGTCATCATTTGTAAAGTAAATGAAGAGTTTTAAGGGTTTCCGTTTGTCATGAAAACAACGCATATTTCTCTGACTTTGATATTATCTTTAGTTATGTAACATTTTCTGCCAAATGAAATACAAAAACTCAGCAAATAGGAAAACTGAAGCGTCAAAAAATCCTTAATCTGAAATTTATCTGATTATTAAGAGATTAAGGACCACTGAACCTGTGTACAATGTGGCAATAACAAATATTTAATTTTTGCAAAATAACTATTTCTTACTCTTTTCTTTACCATTTCGTTCTTCTTATATAATATGTAAGTACGTTGCTCACATTATTTATTTTTCGAAAAATTTCAATTCATCTATATTTTTTATATACTCTTTATGTGGTATTTATGTCGTATTTGTTTTAGCCAAATTTCATATTATATTAATTCAAACATAACAATAATAACAATAAAAATAATGAAAAAATATCAAAATGGAGGGAAAGAGAAAAAAAAAACTGTAACTCTGATAGTTCGATTGCAATTTTTCTTTTGTATATTTTAGTATAAAAACATAAAAACAAAAATAATCACAAAATATATGAGATTCCTGTAAACTCAATGCTAAGGAATTCCTTTTAATAATCCCGTTACATGCATATGAAGTTTCCATTATTCCGTTTGTTTTTCTTTTTGCTTTTTATTCTTGTTTTTATTGTTATAATGATTCAATAATATTTTCGGTATATGCATATAAAATTTCCCTATATATTTTCCGAATTTTATCCTTGTTTTTAATAATTATTTTCTTTTTGTAATTTTCAATCGAAACAAATAATAATTCCGTTTTATATTTTTATTTTGTCAAAAAAAAAAAATTTCTGTTGCATTATTACCGTTATCGATGACTCTTCTGTGCTATTGTTGTCATTATTCAGAAAAACAAAATTATGATGAACGTTTATTTTGCATAAAAACGAAAAAGAAAATAATACAATAATTTTTATTTTAATAAAAATCACAAAATAAAATTATCAAATGCAAAAAAAAAAAAATCGATTATTTACTAAAAAAAAAACAAAGAGAAAAATGAATTTTTTTTTCTCAGTGTTATAGCGAAAATTTTTATTTAAATTTTGATTTTTTTGTTATAATTTTGTTATTTTTTTACTGTTATTGTGAATATCCTTACTTTATAATGATTATTATATAATTTTACATATTTTTATATTATAAATTTTTATAATAATAATTTACCCAATGTGAAACACTTGTATGTTCTGATGGTGACAGAACATATTTACATATTTGGCCAGAAATTTATTCAAAAAGAAAATAAAGTCAATTGATAAAAATTATTGGTATACTGTTAAAAATTACTGTTATTCTTATTATTCTTATTATTATTATTATTATTCTTATGATAATAATGAGAAAGTGGTGATTTTCTGGCCCAATATAATATATGCGAACGTTTGATTAAATTTTATGTAAATATTATATATAATGTAAATGTGTGCTGTTTCAATTCCGTTGATATTATTTGCTAAAAAAAAAAGAAAAAATATAAAATAAAATTATTGGTTTAATAATTAAAATTCTTCGTTATTTACTTTTACATAACAAAAAAAAAAAAATTGAATTTTATGCAATTTTTTTCCACTCTGTAATCAAAAATTATTGTTTGTGTCACCAGGAAAAAAAAATGTTAAATACTTCAATATTTTAACTATAGAATCTCGGATTTCTTTTTTATTTTTTTTTTTTATTTAATATTGATCGTATGCACAAATATTATTTTAATGTTAATTTTTAATTAATTAGTTTACTCGTATAATTATGCCTTATGAATTAGGTTGAACGAATAATATTATAAAACATTTGATTTTTTTTTTTGGAATTGAATAGAAATTATAAATATTGTCTTACCTATGAGTTTAGATAGTGATTATTGTTTGATAACAAATACTTCCTATAATGCTATTCTTGAAAGTAATTCAAACATTTCAAATTGAATAATTTTTTTTTCTGTCAATAATGTCAAACGCAATTGCAAAAAACACAGCATTTAAAAATTTATGTAAAAATTAAGTCTAAAGTTTTAAGTCAGGCTTGTTATTTACATAGTACATAGTACTGGTTCAGAATTATCCACGATATCATTCACTAGTCCTTTACTTCTCCCAGGGCGAAGTGGGATGAAAAAAAAAAAAAAAGAGTTTTGAGCTCGCTTAAATTTGCAATTGTTACGTTGTCGCGATCCCCTGAATGGCACACATAGGCCAACTATAGGCCTGCATCAAACATCAACTATTTATCGATATCTTTCAGTTTTCAATTGCATTTGATATATTTGAAGGTGTACCTTGTAAAAAATATTTTATTAAATTTTCCTCGAAAAATGTTGATTTTTACCCTTAATTTATTAATTAAATAATTTATGCTGAAGTATATTTAATTTAAATTTAGGAAAGACTAGACTTATTAGAGCAAAATGAGAAAGCTTATGCAAATTTTTCTGAATTTTTAAAAATTCTATAAAAACAAGCAGATTTTTATACTTATCTGTTATAAAATTAATTTGTTATTATATTTTATTCATTTATGATAATTATACACAATTATAATATAATAATATCTCCCCTAAAAATAAATAGATTTTGAAATTACGCTTAGTTATAACAGTCATAATAATTATCTTACTAGAATATTTCATTCTTTTTTATTCTTTGATGTTAAAATAGTAAATTATCTTCGATCAAGATGAACAGCTCATGTATAAATTAATTAATGATTTGAATTAATTAATACCACTGTATGCTTTTGTTTAAATATACTGTATAATTGATAAACAATTAAATTATGTAGTAATGAACTGTTATAAATATAAAGTTAAATTATAGTACTTATACCAGAGATATTAATTAATATTTTCAATATTATACAAATATTTTCAGTCATTTTAAGAGTAATTTTAATGTTTTTAGCTAAATTGAATAGTCAATCAATCATAAATTATAACAATATAAAGTATAACAATATTTAATTAACAGTTCTTATGAAAAATGTTTGTGATATAGTTTTAATATACTCGTACTTACATTATGATAGTTCTAAATAATATGTGTAATGTTTAGTCATAACGGTATATTATTTAATTAGACAATCAAAGTGTTTAACACAAGATTACTTGAGTAACATCCTTTTCAAAATATTATGTAATCTTCCTTCTTTTTTCTAAATTTATTGTATATAATAAATTGGTTTGAAATTCAAAATTGAATTTAAAATTTTAACCATACGTATACAGATTAATTAATTTTTTTTTCGTATTTTATAATAAAATAATTATGTATAAAGAAAATTTTCCTGAATTTGGAGAGGTGATTTTTATGTAATTAAGCAATCGATTTTTAGTGCTACAATACATAATTCAACCACGCTTATTTGTTAATCTGTTATACATATTCAAATTCGACGTATAATATTCTGATTTTTATAAAATTTTCGATATACACAAATTTTTAAACAAAATTAACCCTTTTCCTTTTTGCACATATTTTTATAATATTGCTACTTTCCAATTTTCAATTTTATATTTGCACCAATTACAAAATAATTTAAAACTTTTATTAAATTTAGGTTAATTTAAAATTAATTTTCAACAAAATATAGAAGTAGTTAACAAATCATTATTAACCTGACTGATTTTATAGATATGAGCCTAGTAAGTATACAATACTAGTATTAAAAGTTTTTAGAAAGTAGAACATTTTTAATTACTATTTATTTTACCCAATAGCAAATTCTCATTTTCTTTATTGTAGGGAAAAAACAACAAATTGTTGACTTTTATTAATTAAATTTTTACAGTAGATACTTTTTTTTTACTTTTATATTATAGATCGCGCTATAATAACAAAAATTTTGATTGAAATTTTATCCCTATTCTTATACTATCCGAATCTAAATAAGTAGTATATATACTATATATATAGATTCTATATATACTAATATATATAGAAAATTTAATATCAGAATGAAATTTTCAATTCTTCTAAAATTAAAAACTCATCTATCATTCTATAGTTTAATAATCAAAAACAAATTAAAATCGATATTCAATAATTTAATTCAATTTTGTTGGTTTTTTTTTGCCCTCTCTTGTTGAACGTTCCACTAATCTTTTGATTAAATTCGCAGTTAATTTTTAAATTAAACTGTATCGAAAACTATTAAAGAGGAAATCAAATAGAACAAAAAAAAATTATTTTAAACTCATAAAAAACTAATAAAAAAAAGTTTAATTCTAAATTTGTACAAAAAAAAAGGTGTGAAATTAAAAAAAAAATGATGAAAAAGTTTCCAAAGCGTCTACACGTTTTTTTTTCAAATAGAAATTAATTTCATAGTGGTGTGTGTGTGTATAGAGAAAAATTAGAAATTGAACATATTTTTGGATACCGTTGATAATCTGAAACTAATTAAAATTTGTGTTTTCATTAAAAACGCGTTTGATAGTTTCGTTTTCTTTTGTCTTGGCAGTCCACTAATTTTGTTTGTTTGTTGAACAAAACAAATAATTTAAAATTATTTATGTTTGTCCGTTTATTGAACAATATAATTTTAAAAAGCAAAAATTTTCTTGGTAGAATTTTTCTCAAACACAATTAAAAATATAAATTATAGTTAATTATGGGGTTCAATTAAAATTGCTGTTATTGAAAACCTCATCGGAGAAATATAGAACAAAAATGAAAATTCATATATAGATTTGCAAGGTTGCGACGGTGTATTTTGAATAAAGATCAGGTTTTCAAGTAAAGGAAAGCGATACTTTCCTTTACTTGAGAGAGAGTCTTAATATCTAAATAATTGCTTTAATATTCTTATAATGAAAATGAATGTCAAATCGTCGACATTCATAATTTATGCTCTTATAGTTCAGTTTTTTCTCCTTTATAACAAAATTCTTAATTATTATCCTATTGTTTTCAGTTTAAGTAAAATCTCTTCCAATACTGTTTTTAGCTATCTTACATTATTGTACTCAAAAACATTAGGGTCAACAGAGGTAAAGGAGAAGCAATTTTTTATGAAAACCAGAAAATTTAGAAAATTACACGACATCTCATGAGAAATATAGTAGATTTTAAATTATTTAGATTATTATTAAAAGGTTAAATCGAACAGATTGAGAATTTTAATAATTTTTTAAAAGTTTTCAATTGGAATATCTTTATTTCAGTCAGTTTTAGTAACATTTCACCAATATGAATTGAATTTTCATTTAAATTCCTAAGTTTATTTAATAAAAATTAAAAAGTAATAAAATATGCATAAGTATTTAATGTGTATAAGGTGTAAATGAGTGCTATGGTCCAAATTACCTTATGGTACTAGTTCACCCTGTATATGCGACATGTCTGAAATTTATGTTTAAAAATATTAAAACCATTATACGAATATAATAATTTTAAATTCATTAAGCTACTAGCTATCACGTTTGATAGTTTCTCTAAATCTTTCTAATTATCATATTAGATATTTTCATTTTAACTATTTTATTATTTTTTTTATCTACCTATTGGTATTTTTTCGTTTTCTATTTCCTATATTATAACACCTTTTATCTTATCCATTCTCTTTTCATTAACTAGATATAATCCAAATATTTTGATTATTTAAACATAAAAAGAGTATAGAATTGAATAATAGTAAAAATAATAGTTATAATAATAACTTGTTTAATAACAATGTTCTATTATTCGTTTTTAACTATTCTTTTTATACATTCAGTTTTTTTTCTTTCATGTTTGTAACCTAATTTTTTTTTTTTTGTTATATTTCTATATAGATTTTGATGAATTCTCTTAAGTGATATTCTGTGTAATACAGATGTATAACACGATTGTATATCAAATTTCAAAAAGACAAAGACTATATTATGATTATTAAAAAAAAACTGAGAAAAAAAATAGAGAAAGAATAAGAGTTTTGTGTGTGCGATATTCAATAAAATCAAAGAAAAAGCAAAGACATTGTAAAGTTTGATATAAAAAAACAACGAAAACTCTATTAGATAGATCGATTTCATAAAAAATATGGAAAGAGAACTTCCCCAGAATTGGTACCAATTTGATACCATATTAATATTATTGTATACCGTGAATGGTGAGTGTATAGAGAAAAGTTAGATGAGAAGAACATCCAAGTCAACCAACAAACCAACCAATGAACTAAATAACATAGAAAAAGTTACAAAAGCAAAAAAAATGAAAAATATTTAAAAATCTACTAAAGAAAATATTTATCTTGTTTCATCTAGATCTTTTTGTTAATAAAAATAATAATATAAAGAACACACTATAAAATTAGAAAATCAAAAAAAAAAAAAAAACCAAGGAATAATATAGAAAATGTTTTTATAGATAAAGATACCAAACGTAAGTCGTAATAATCATAAAGTAAGAATAGATTTTGAAAACCAAAAACAAAATAAAAGTAGTAAAGGTTATTGAACGTGACGATTTGCCATATTATAGTGTATATGAAAGAGAAGAGATACCAATCATCGAACTTAATGATTGTTGAAAATTGATACTTTTCAAATTCAATTGTTAGATTCTCATTTCATTTCATACATGAAGTACTTACCTACATACATATATAATATTATTCATATCCTAAACTACATAGTGGGGATATAAATGAATCAATTGCTTATCTACTTATGTGTATACAAAACAGAAATAGAATTTTATGTAGCTATTATTGTAAGTAAAATTAAAAATTCTGGGTATTTAGGTTACCATCATATCTTTGTATTAAAATACGGAAATATCAAATATTAATCGAAATTTTAAACAATAATTTCATTAAACGAATCATTGTACAATATTTTCAGAAAATAATACAAAATTTCAAATCCAGGGAATAGTTTTAAGGAAAGAATTAGGTATAGCTCATTGGTCAGACACAAAAATTTAGAAATTTAGGCTAATTTTAGCTTATTAAATTGAGTCTCTCATAGTTTTCATGTAATTGACAAGCTTCGCTCAACTGTAATCTTTTCTAAACTTCTACTCTTGTTTTAGGTAAAAGCTTCTCTTTTAGTCATATTTAATATGGGACATTTCTGATATCTTATATCAGAAATATCCCTTATAGAAACCTACTTATATTAGTGAATTTGAATCTTCCTAACAATAAAATTCCTAAAATCCTCCGTTCTCAATTTTCCTCTACAGTCTTCCAAAAAATTTACATAATCTGGCAATCTACTGCTTTAATAGTTCATTATTGGTTCATGAAAGGATTTAATTCTTTTTTTTTGTGTGGATCTTCCTTTACTATTTTTATCCAAAAATATTATATAGATACAACAAAATTACAATTTTTATGTCTGTACACTTATTTTTTTGAGATTATTATCATTTTTTGGTTATTAAATCTAAAAGAGGAGTCTATAATATTTATAATATTTTCAGTTTTTTTTTTACTTATAATATTATTAACCCTCTCTCCCATTGAAATAACACAATACCTTTTGTTAAATATTTTATATAAAATTCATTGGAATTATTGTAAACATACATGCAGTATATGTACATACATTTATAAATATGTTGTGTATGTTAATATTCTTGTAACATATTTATTTTGCTTATATTTTTACCGCTTATAATTCTGAAAGGTCAGATTATGATTAGAATTTTTTATAGGATTTAAAAAAAAAAAAATAATACTTAATAATAAAAGAAATAAAAAATCAATGTGTATACATATATAAAGGAAAGGGATGGCAAGAAAAAAGAATTCAATGATGACATATACACAGGGACAAATTCTGCTTGAGGATAGTTAACAAATTCGGGCGAAAATTTTTAGATATTTTAAGACTAATTTTGAGAATTTTGAGAGCTTAAATAAAAATTTAAATTTTTACTACTTTAATATAGTTTTTATATCAGCCTCATATCAATGAGAGGACATCAATGAAGTAAACATGAAGAATTTGGTCTACATCCAAAACAAAGTATACCAAAGCAGTTCAAATATCTATTTTCAATGAATTTCAGAATTCATGCATTTCTACTTCATCACGGCATGCAATTAAATAATTTACGATATTTTCTTATTTTGACTCAATTGGTAAAAATGTTTTAATGAACAACGTGTTTATAGTCAGTTTTGTTCTTAGGATATTTTTGCGCCCCTCAGGATATATTCTCGTACCGGTGTCATCTTGGACGATAGCAAATTCGATTACAAAATTCTTCCACTATTATACTAAAATTTTTTAATTTCTTAAATTTGAATATTGTGCCGATTGTTACTTATCTTATGTCCGATATTAACAAATGTCAATGCGTAATTTCAGTTACTATAATATTGAGCACGTACCTATATGTAAAAATATTAATATGTGTACGTATGAATATAAAAGAAACTACTGTAATTCTGAATTTTTAAAATTGTTTATTTATTTCTTTGTTTGCATTTAAGTTTTTTTTCCTCCTCTCTGTTTTCTCTATTTTAATATTGTTTAACTAAAATTATGAAAAATAAATATTTGAATCCTATATTTTTAGTATAAAAGTTAAGGACAAAAATTTCTGGCGTTTATAAAATTGAAAATAAAAACACACAAAAAATTCGATTTTACCTTTTTATATTTTGTATACATACATACTTACATATTATATACAGGAATACAGGATATAAGTATATGAATCAATGGCATTATCTTAACAAAGAAACTAACCAACTTTGTTAGTCTATATAGTAAACTCATTCAACTCTAAATGCATATTAATTCGGAACTATTTTTATCATTTTTTATGGGAAATACCTTTTATTACTTAAACAACCTTTTATGTAAATTCCAATTTTTTTTTCATTTTTTAGCAAAAAAAAATTTTTTTTTTGGTTCTTTCGATTTTGCTTTTGTTTTGGGGTAAATTTTTTTTTTTTTGGGATATAAGGGGTTTTTATGAATATTAAGAGTTTAAAATATTATAAATGTCGAATATATTTGGGCTTTTTACATATAAAATGATTTCCATATAGATTATCCATATACAGACAAAAGTGTACAGGGTGGTCGAGACTTGAAATTATTCCTAAAATTATTTCATTCATATACAATGATTTCGAACGGAGAAAGGAAAAATAAAAGAGGCAGGACCGGTTACTTTTATTTTAAAAAGAACAACCATTTATTATTAGTTGAAATTTTATGAACTTATTCGAAAACCTACTAAGAATGAACAATTAAAATTGAATTTTATTCACTAACTTGAATAAAAATTACTCAAGTGTCAAAATATTCAAATTTAATTCGAAATTTTTAAGAAATTTCAGTAATCCTTTTTTGTTAACTGAGTTATCTTTACACAAAATACAAGTTTAGGTGATAAACTCCTTAAGGGCCTGGTTTTCCTTAGCAATTTCTTTATTTTTGTAAATCATATTTTCGAATCTATTAATTTTAGGCTAACATATTTTTATTGAAAATAATGAACATTTAATGATACTGGCGATTAATTTTTGGTTGTTATAATTCTAATCTTAAAATTTTGTGCTAAAAATTGATAACATGATTTAGTTGGTAGCCACAATACATTTTTATAAGAATTTTTGTTGTTTGCTAATATGCAAAATTTATCTAATAAACCTGAGATCAAATTAACAGAATTAGAAAAATGAGGACAAACTGTCGACTTTGAAGAAACTAGTCGAAATAACAAGCTATTTTGAAGAACACCAATGTTACGTCTTCTACTAAGACCTTTGAAGACATATCTTGGCTGGCCATTCGCTTCGTTTGCCCCTTACTAGTTTCGTTACGACTCATTAATTTTATCACCCTTTAATCAAAATACTATCGAATTTTTTGACACCCTGTAAGTAAATATTTTTTTTTATTCAAGCTGATTGTAAGTTCTAATCTAAAACCTATTTTTTTTTGTTTTGCTTCTTTTTTCATAGCATATAGACTTTTCTTTAATAGGTTACTCTTGTTTAGATTTTATTTAAGGTGTAGAAAGTTTAGAACGTGACACATTAACTGTTTATTATAATAATAATAAAAAAAAATTTTTAAGGGGGAAGCTTATACAAATTTATATTGTTGTAAAAAGGTAGGACAAAAAAAAAAACTAATATGAAAAATTATTATAATCATGTTGACATAAAAAACAAAAAAAAAACAAAAACAACCTATTAAAGGAAAACGTTTAAATACAAAAATTATGAATTTTTTTTTTCAAATCATATAGTGTGTATTTTTAGTGAAATTTTCCAGGTGAAAGAGGTACAAATATAAAAATAATTCCATAAATTCTGTTTTTATTACCTAATTGTACAGTTCGTTGTACAAAATTTATATTATTCTTTTGTGACGCAGAAAGTTTTAAACTTTCTGTGTCTGATTCTTTTTAATCGCATTCAACAAATTAGAATTTTTTTAAAAATAACAAAAAAAGGTCTATAAATCTACATTATAACCTTTTCACTTCAAATTTTGTACTCATTTTGTACTCAAACAAAAAACAAATTTTTTGAACCTTTCTCAATTCTTTTTTTTTTTTTTTAGATTTTGGGGATTTTTAATTATTCTGAATCTTGACCGTTGCCATCCTACAAAATATTGTACTCGTATATTAAAAAAAAAAAAAGAAAAACGTTCATAAATTATTTTTTAAGAAAATTTATTGTAGATCCAATTAATTCATATTAAATCGATAAGAAAATTCAATGTAGGTATAATTGATATTCCAAAATGCTATATATAGCAAGGTAGCAAATGCATAAGGTACATTTTAATTAATTCATGTATTGTCAGTAAAACAATTCAAGTTTCTGTTGAAAAATGAATGAACGATTTAAGAATTTTAATAAGATAACTTTTTTTTTTGTGTAATAGAGGAAACCACAAGAAGATTGAAGCAATGCAATGTTTATTAAGATTGGCCGTTGGCATAAAACACGTGGAATAAAATATAATAGAATATTATGAGCTTTTTGTATCAGGAAATTGGTTTTCTATTTAAAAATTAATAAATAATTTTAGAATCATCACTGATTTCAAAACAAATTAATGAAAAATTAATTGAATATTTTAATGTTAACCGCATTTATTCTTAACACTTACTTAAAACAGCTACAATTGTTTTATATTTATAAGAATTTATTCGCAATTTTTAATAAGATTTAGTGTATTCAGTACGTTGCAGTGATTTTATTTGAACGAAAATGGAATTGTAGCTGTTTTCATTAAAATTTTTCATATAGCATTTGACAAACCAGGAAATACATTTATTGTGTATACTATTGTATTACTACCAGAAAATATATGTATACTGTTACTGTGTATACTGTGTATTGGCCATACCCAATATACTTCTGAAAATTTCATATTAATTTTTATCTGTCTACTACGAGTATACTTATCTGAATTTGATTTGATCACCCAATTTTATTAATAAAATATTGATAATTTATTGTTCATTTACATTTTTCTAGCCTATACAATAACATTTTTAACATTCATTTTATAATATAATTACTGATCCTGCCCCAGAGGATACAATTTTAATTTTGATTTTATATAAATAATTTTGTTTCTCATATTTAAAAAACACATTTTATACCTATTATACATTGTGTATAACATTATTGTACTTATATTTTAACAGTATTTTTATGAAGCACATAGTATTATAGATTCATGTTCTAAATTAAAATTTTTCACATAACATTTTGAATTTATAATACGAGTACGAGTAAAATAAAAAAATAAATGTTTTTCTTTTTCTTAAAAATTTATTTTCCCTCGAATATTTAAACTTGCATTTACAAAGAAAAAACAAGTAAAATTTCCTTTTTCAAAAATTTTTAAGGGGCATGTTATGTACATAATATTAAATAATAATAATTTCTATGAATTTATTGTATTATTAAATTTCTTTTTAAAAAACAAAAAAAAAAAATTATACATATTTAATTTTATGTGAATTTGTTTTGTAAACTACTTATAATAACTCAATCAAAATGACAAATGAAAAAATAAACTGTATAAGAATTAAAAAAGAAAAGAAAATTCCCTATATTACTTTTGCCCTTTCTCATGCGGCTATCCCAGAACATTTAAAGCAAAGACTTTCTTTATAATATGCACATTAAAATACATAAAATTTCCTCCTTATTAAACATCACCACAAAACTTTTCTTTTTGTTTCCTAAGAGCAGTATATAAGTACTATGTATGTGCATTTGAATACACACATAAATAATAATAACAATAAAATTAATGGAAAACAAAACATTACAAAAAAAAAATGTAAAAAAAGAAGAAATTTTTTTTTTAAATTTATTTATTTTCTCCGAAAAATGTTGAAAATCAAAATAAGTATTGTAATAATAAATTTTAGAACTAAAGTACAGCAGAGAAATCGAAAAGAGAAAATAAATTTCTCTTAGAAAAATATAAACAATAAAAAAATGAAACCAAGTCATCGGAGTATGTAATGGTAAAGTAGTGTTATAATGTATGTGGATGCATATACGTAAATATATAACAACTTGTATGACATTATGAATAATTCTATTGGCAAGGCAATACACAGTGACGCAGTAATATTTTTGCTCCATAATTGAGTACAACACTATAGCGATAATAAAATTATGAAATCAAAACAGAGAAAATAAATTTTGAGCTCATTTTGTGCTTAATTCTCTTATAGCGTTGAAGAAAATTTCATTTCTGGTATTAAATAACATATTAAATTCTTCCTGAATGAAGTCAAATGTCCTTATTACAATTAATTGAACTAATTGTGACGAGTACTTAATATGTTTAGTCAAACTACAAATTTTTATGCCTTTTCATATTCACACAGATTACGAATTTTTTAGAGTTCGGAAGAAATGGATAAAGTCAAATTTAAAGCGATAACCCCTAAAAAGCTGAGTAATAGTAAAATAGTATTTGTGCTGCCCCCAAATAAGTGTGATAAAAGGCCCTACAACAACCGTTCAAAACCCATCCTCCTGATGAATTCGAGTAACTTTAAAGGTGCGGTAGATAGCTTCTATGAGTGAGCACGTAGTGTCTCCTTCTCCTGCGGGTAACGGCCCTGCATTCTCCCAGAAGGTGTACTGAGGCGTCCGGCAAAATTTCACTTTCTAGGCCTAGCCTACTAAGGTGACCCCTAAGCCTACAGTGTCCTGTCAAGAAACCGGTGAGAATTCACCTGATTCATATTCTAATAAGTATTTTTCAAACCTGTACCTATATTATATCTCAAACTCTGTACTACACATTTATAAATACATTTTTTTCAGTTTTGCTGGGAATACTGTAGGAAGGGTACTACATTTATCCAAATTAGCTAACATCGCAACCAAAACTATATAGAAATAAATGCAACATTGGATAAACAAACAAATTAACCAATTTCTTAATACAAACTGATTTAATGATGGCAAAACTTTAGACTATTAGAAATATTTGGGATAAATTCGAAATTATGAACTTGAAAAATTACTAAATTTTTATTATTCATGTTTAAATACTAAGTTGAATATATAATATAATAAATATTTTATATTTAGAGCAACAACAATGCAATTTTCAATATTAACTTATAATAAATTTAATACATACACAAAGCGTAATTTAGTATATTAATTCAGGATATTATTATGGACTAAATCCTAAAACACTTAATTTCTTTTACCCTTATGGAATCTGATTGGAACCTATTATGACCCAGTAATTTCTATCTATAATTGGATATGTTTATGAAGGAAAATTTCAAAGCAAATTTTAATTGTATTGCATATTATAGCATGTGCAATAATTATTAAATCAAGAAATCCCTGGACACCACTGCACAATATGGTACACTCAAAAAACACAATAATCATATTAAAAACAAAATGTATATGTTTATATATATAAATTTTATTCCAAATTGTTGGTGTTTTTTTTTCTATTTAAATGTTTTCTTAAAAAAAAACTCATTGTTTTCATCCTTTCCATTTGGTTTTCATTATTTTGTTTTTTAATATATTTTTTATTTCTATAGGTTTACGTATGACTACATTTTATACTTGTATAACAAAAATTTGTATTTTATAGAATATTTTGCTATCGATACGTTTTATTTATTTTTTTTTTTATAATATTTCTATTCCTTTTTGTGTACATATATATATATTTGTCATTATTATTCTGTTATGTAAATGTCTCCCAAAATGCCAATAAAATTGAATTTTATTGCTTGTCAGTTTTGTTCGTTTAGGAACACAAAATATAGCTACATCCGTATAATATGCGTGTGTATACAAGTATATCGCGATTCAATAACATATAGAAGAGGGTGTTATTTTATTCTTGTTATTAGTAAATTTTTTTGATATTGTAGGTATATACAATCGCTAAATTTCTTCTCATGTATACCAATTCCTTGTGCCCCTAAATTTTTCCGTGGTTCACATTATTTTTGTTATTATTCTTGTTGTTGCTTATGGTTCCAAAAAAAAAAAAAAAAACCTCCAAATAACAGAAATAATCTCAAAAGTTAATATTATACTAAATGTGACAGCATAACCTCCATTGTAAAAACAGATACTAGCTACCGATATATAAACACAACACAGCTTTCATATATAGTTTAGACAAAATACAAAATTAAAAGAAATATTACAGCGTAGGAAAAATACGTTCGAATGTGTTATATAATGTATTTGCATATAAGTGTTTCTATGTATACGAGTACATATAGTAGGTATCTGCAGAGGAGAACTGAAAATGTGTTCCATTTTCCATTCTCAAATTTTTTTTTTTTTATTGTTTGGTTTTCTGTCTTTTCCCATGACATTAAACAATTTAACCTAAATAATTTTTCGAATTCATTTTCTATCTCTTTTACATTTGAATGATTCCTTATTTTATTATTGGATTGAAAAGTTCTTCAATGTTTTATGGATTAAAAAGTAGTTATAAATGGCAGTAGTAGTAACAGTAGTGGTTATAATAGTTTGTCCTCCTTAATTTTTTTTCTGCTCTTGTTTTTTATTCTCCCTAGTTTTTTTGTTTTTATTGCACCTCAAACATTATTTTTCTCTTGTACAATCCTATATAAATGTAGATGAATACAGACACTGCTTATACTGTTAATGTTGTATATTATTACGTTATGCAAATCATCCATGAAAATGAAATTTATTTTCATTTGTGAACAAAAATGAATAAGCCATTATATAAGTTGTACATTTTTTAAAACAATGCAACAAAAAAAAATGAAATAAAATGGAAAACTGAAAAAAAAAGTTGCAGAATAAAAACTTTGTTGCTGCATAAATAGGGAGTCGTTTTGTTTTACTGTATTTATTCTGTCCGCTTTAATAAAAGTTTCTTATTGTACAAGTACAAAAATTATTAAAAAAAAAAAAATATGCATACATAACTAGAATTTTATAAAAACCCTCAGGTTATTATGAAATATTTTTGAATTATTATTTAATATCAGGATATTAAACGAAGTCAAATTCTATTAGAAAAAAAATTATTCTATTTAAGTATAATATTGTAGGATGAAAAGGTATGTGGTATGAATTGGTTGTGTACTATGTTTAATTTGCATGGAGTGTGTGTAATTTACAAATTAAATTTTTGTTTAATTGAACTAGATACTTAGGTATATTTATATAAATTTACATTGTATGTAATGCATGTATATATTGGACACATGGTCTGGTACGTACGTACTATATTGTTATACAAATGCATTAACTATATTTTGTTGTTATTGTTGTTCATTCATTTTATTGTTTTAATTAATATGCAACAAAAATGTTTCTTGTTCAGTATGTCGACATTTTAAAAATTTTAACTTTTGTTGTATTTAATAATTAAATAAGGGTGATAATTTTTAGCTACATAGTAAGTTGAGAAAATGGAAATGGAAATTTTAACTATATGTATCTAATTCTAATTGTTTTCAGAATATGGTCCTGAAAGCAACTCGTCTTTAATAAATAAGTTGCCTAATATATCCCCAATAAGAAATTGTTAAAATAAAGAAATTTGTGATGTCCAAAATACTATGGTCAAACTTGCTCAAATTTTTAAAAAAATATAATCAATTCCTTTAGTAGAGTTCCTGCGTTGACTAAAAGTGACATTTAAAATCAGAGGATTTGAACCAGAGCAATGAATTTAAGACTCTATTTGGGAGAGATTCAAATTTATAAGTATATTGCTTCACTTACATCAAAGAGACTAGATTAAGCTTTGTACATTAAAGATATTAAATATCTTCTCTTAATTAGTTTGAGAAACTCTCGAAAATATTTGATTTTAGCAATTTATAATTATTTATTAAAAAAAAATAATTACTTTTTGCTTTCAAATAAACCGTAAAGACAATTAAATTAATATAGTTTTCGAGTCGTAAATTCTGCTAGTACTAATCTGTTTTCAATAAACGATTGTCGTATATGCAGATATGAAAAGGCATGTAGTAGCATACAAATTGATTGCTGCTACTTTACAATTTTGCCGAATACGAAAATTGTTTTACAAAAATCGAATTATACAGTAAGGTCATAGGTCCTCTCATATTTGTTAATTGAAATTTCTACTAAATTTAATCATATGTAAGGTCTTATGACCACTGATCAATTAAATGAGGATATTGTCTCAGAATTGTATTTGTTCGCAATAATTTCCTCTAATCTACCTATGCTTACAGAAACAAGTATTTTCGGATTGTATACCTAACAACATTACTGTTATATTAAAGTTCTGTTCTTATAAATTCATCTAATTGTACAAACAAAACACCTACATAATATTATAATGTATAATATTTATATTCTATTCAACTAAAAAATTTTATTGGAAATTGAGAAAAAAAGAAACTTTTAATATAGCTATTTATTAAAAAATAAACATAGTTTCAATTTTTCAATAAAAAAAGGATCCTGTATAGATCCTTTTAATAATTCTAAAAAAATACGAAACAAAAAGTAAAATATTTTATGTATACATAAGCCTTAATTATTATATATAAAAAACTTTTAATTATACTTGTGGATATTATACAAGTGCTTGTTTTGTAATTAAAAACTAACTATAATAAAATGATATTCCTTCAAAGTTTAATATTATAGAGGGATTCCTACATACATACAAAATAACCTTCATGATACTAGAATATGTTGTTATATTTATATGTATTATATGTTGTTATATTTATATAATATTATACGAGTATATTATACATATTATATAGATATACATACTTAAAATCATTAAAAATCTTTATTGATATAATATTAAATTTATTATTGCGTATAATATAGGTAATGTATAATCCCTAGTAATCCTATAATTTATTAGATTTAGAACTTTTTTTTTTGTTTTGTTTTTCTTATAATATTATACACTAATGATAGATGTTATAACTCTCAACAAAATATTGTATGTACAACAAACTATATAAAAACTATAAGTATAACAGGAAATATCGATCATAAACTAATTAATATGACCTATCAAAACTGACCTAATTTTATTATTATTGAAAAATATTAAATACACAATATGCGTCCAATATAATATGTATACATTATACCAGTATATAACATGTTATATACATATTATATAATTATTATGTACAAACATTCAATCAACTATTCCAATTAATTCCTAATTAATTTACTTTATTAAATTTCAAAATAAAATTACAATTTTAAAAAGAAAACCAAAAAAAAAAAAAGAAAAATTTTCCTTGTCATGAAACACAGAAAAAAAAATATAAACTAAAATTTGATTAGAATAAAAGTTTTTTTTTTTTCATTTTCCGATTTTCTTAATTTTATTTTTACATTCCTAATGGTCTTTTATAATAATTAAATATTATCGGTATCTATATACTATGTCCTGTTTTAGAAAATATATAAAAAAAAATTTAAGACATGACAACATTACAATTTAAATATTTAATTTATAAGAAAAAATATATTTCTGTGTACAAGTTTGTGTTAAACAAAGTAACAAGTATAACAGAGCAAAAACTATGAAAACACATTAAAAAACAATATTTCAAAATATATAAATTTTTAATAAATGTAAGTATAAGAAATGAAAATTAAAGGAATCCTTTTCACTTAGACTTCTACCTAGTATTTATTTATATTTGAAGCAATGCTCTATTATAACAAAGAAAAACCAAAAGAACAACTAAAAAAAATTGTATAGTTTTCTTTAATTTTAATTCCTTTACTGTTATACTATCTAGTTACAAACTCCGTTTATATAATATTCCCCCCTATATTCTTATTTCACATTTTATATTACTTATAATGATTAAATGTTCACCTCTTCAAAATATAAACACATCTACACAGTGGCGGATTTATACAAAAAGAGGTTTTAAGTCCACTTCTGCAACAACCTTGAAAATCAAGACTTTAGGTTTTAATGTCATTTTTTTTCAAATTATTAAAATAATGATAAAAGAAACACTATAGTATTTTGACCCCGATTGATTTAAAATTTAAAAAATGAATAATTTGATTAAAATTAGCGCAGCCTAAAAAGAGAAATTTGCTGTTTCGTTTAAGATTCGATCTAAAATAACTATTCTAGAATAAATTCAACAACTAAAGTATAATTTTTCAAAAATATTTTGTAAAATTTTTTAACATAGGTGTGCGAGTCTCCAGATTTTCAATATTTAAACTGAAGTGATATATTTTTTTTGACCAATTGAATGGACGTAAAGCTTCTCATACATTTTCCTTAAATTATAAAATATTACTGACTTATTGTAACACATAAAATCCAGCTCTGTTTGTACATTACAAGAGATACTATAATACAATTTTTTACTTGATGACTTGCATATATATGTATACCTGTACTCTAAGAATAAGTTCATATTTTAGTTTATGTATTTTATTCTATAATGGCATTTAGTTTTTGTATATATAGCTATGTTAGTTTTACTTAATATTAAAAATTACGACCCTTTTTTCATTTAATCAAACCATCACTATTTCTATCTTAACAACATTCATAATATAATTGACAGTTTTCTAAGTTAGTATTTAGTCACTTATATTATATAAATGTAATGACATTTTATAGTTCAAATATAGCATGTATACAAATGTTTTTTGCGTTGATATAGAGCGATTTTATAGAATATTGTTACTGTTATATGCAAAGAGTTTTGTTTAGTTTGGAAAAGAAAAGAATGTTGACGATAAGATTTAAAAATTACATAGTAAAATTTTTGGAAATTTACGTATTTCTCAAATCTTAAGTTGAACAATAATTTTATGATATTGTAGTATATTTATAATTTCCTGAATTTCGGAATTATTCTGGTAAAGTCTATTAAAGAAATTGGCATTCGAAGTTATTTTGGCATTTATTGGCATTTATAATAATATCCTAAAAGTATGCAATGAATTCAATAAGTATCATGTTTATAAAATATAACGATTTAGTTCATGTAATTCACATTTATACCATAACCTCTGTGAAAAAATTAAATTCAAAATTTCGAAGACTATAGGGTAGATAATTATTGAATAAAGTGGTGCCGTTATATAAAAAAAAGTATTATACTATCATGCGCAGAGTAAACTCTACTACATAAAATCGTATAAGGAGAATGAAAATTTTCAAGTTGATAATGTCGTATTTTTTATATCCCTATGGATTTTCTTTAACAAAAGTAACTAAGAAGCAAGTTTTTTTCGGAGAAATTAAAGCAGAATGTTGTTCTACAAGTGAAAAACTGAGGAAAACTTAACTATGGTCGATTATACTTTTAGATATATTACGATTACAGTCGTAAATTAATAATTTGTTGTACAATATGAAAGACAACACAAAAACCAGAATAAAATTTACAGAAAAGTATTGAAAATATAAAAAATGATTGTTAGAAAAATTATTTTTCTCACTCTCCCACTTATTCCTGTCTCATTCTAATTTGTTGTTGTTGTTGTTTTATTATTTTATAAGATAGTTGCGTGTTCCATAAATTTATTTTTAACATTTTTTCTTGTTGTTCTTTGTTATATTTTTTTCCAATTCAATTTCGTTATTAAATTTTTGTGTTTTTTCGTATGAAATAAAAATACGGAGACATAAAGTGTATGAATGAAAGAGAAAACACTATTTATTGAATATGAAATTTTCATTCTTTTTTCAGTATTTTCGTTTTCCTTTTCTAATTGTCTGTTAAAGTTTTGTTTCTGTTTTTTATGTATACAACATACAAACTTAGTACCAAGGTTTATTTCGTTAGGTTAATTTTTTTATTTTTTCGTCTTGTTTATTTCAATAGAAATGTAATAAAGGGAATGAATTCTTAAAAGAAAAACAAAAACGAAAAAAAAAAATACAAAAAGTATTCCAAATTCTAAATGTAATTTTCTTTATAGCTTAACAATAGAATAATGAATGAAAACTTGTGTATAGCAATATTGTTAGTAAAAGTACACACTTCAACTCCTTATATTGGAAAATATACTTAAAAGTTGCATGAATTCTTAAATTTTTTTTTCTTTAATATAAGAATATGTGTTCAGGTATAAGAAACACGAATAACTTACTTCAATATAAGAAAAATTAATTATTAATTGTATAAATACTTTATAGTATACATAAGATGTATGTGTGTCAAAAGAAACACGACAACAAAATTGTTATATATTATATAACTATGCACTTAGGTGATTACCATCCATTAAAGTGGAAATATTCTATAAAGAATGTTATTTAAAAACTTATTACAAAACATAATAAGTAAAGAAAATTAGAATGAATTTTAATTGAATTTCAATCAGAAATTATTCATTATTTTTAATTTCCTTTTAACAATTTATTTATTTATTTATATTTTATAAAATTGTTAGAATGTAATTATATTTCCAGAAAATTTTCAACATTTAAAAAAAAAGAAAGGAACAACATTTGTCATTGAGTGCAAATATAAATTATTTACAAAACATAATTGTTAATAAATATTAAATAATCCTTGGGTTCCTTAATTGAATTAAATTGCATATTAATTAATTGAATATTAATTATTAAATGTAATGTTTTGTAGAAAATTGCATACTTTTAGGAACACACTTTGGTTCCAAATATTTTATTAATAATGTAATCATAATTTTAAATTTATAACTTGGATTTTGAAATAAATATGGCAAAAATATTCCCAGTAAATCAAAAATGTCATGTTACAAAAGTTTTTCAATAGATTCTATCTATTTTCTCAAATAACCTTTTCATTGACAAAATTTATAATATTGTTGTCTTACTTCGTATAAATTAAATTAATTAAATTACTTATATAAAAAAGATTTTTATGGAAAAGATTTTTTTTAAATAATTCTAGTAAATCAGCTAGATTTCTTTTAATTTAATTCAAGATTATTGAATAATTTTGTATATGAAATGTTTGAAGTTGAATTTTTTTCAACCTATAAGTATAATTCTAAAATTTGAATAAAAGGAAACTGCAGTTGTTTTACTTTCAAATGCAACTAATACTTGAATTAGTTTAATCTACTTAATATTGTTTAATATTTTCTTAATTAAAGTAATCACATTTTTCTTAAAAGAAAAAAAAACTAATGAAATTAAACAAATAAAATTTCACTTTTATATCATTTACGACGGAATTAGGGAGCCATAGCTTTAACCCTTTAGACCCGATTGGTACATATATGTACTAGTAAAGTCTAAACATCCCAAAAAGTTACAAGTGGTTCGGTTTTCACAAGATTCAGTACATAAATTTTAACACGAACATTTTCATCACATACAGTTTGTTTTATATAAAGATCGCACATTTGAAAAATGCACTAATTACACTATTCGAAAGCCGGGTCGAAAGGGTTTTATTACAATGAAGATTTTATTGTGTATTACTTTGATGTGTTATAAATATGCTAAAATATTTACCGAATATTAGTTAAATGCTAGTAGCAAATTATTATTACCATTAAATTTACATAAGCTATTTTCTTTACGCTTATTCCAATTCTACATTGGGCAATGAACTCCGACTGCGTGTTGCCAAACAAATCTAGAAGTCCTCGATATAAGCAGATATTTGCATTATTCTTAAATACTAACATCTAAAATTTGCACCTTTATACTTAGAAAATCTAAACTCAGAAAATATTTTTATACAACTATTCCCAACTCCAAAATTATTTTAATAATTTTCCCGAAATTCAATTAAAATTCAATAGAAAAGCTTTTTGGATCAAATCAAACCATTGTTATTCTAAAACCTCATTATGATTCTAAATTGGAAACAAAAAATTTAATATAGTTTTTTTTTTATATTTTGTTTTTTAATCTGCTCTCATAATTTTTTCTAATAAAGGGGGAAAAAAAAAGTTATAAAAACTTTTTATTAAATAAAAATTTATTTCAATTATAAATTATTTTATTATTATCGTTGTTGGTGTTATTGTTATTGTGCTTTGTTTTTTTTTTTTGAAATTTTTAAATGTTTTAATGATTTTATGGCACTTAATTTTTATTACATTTTATTATAATATTATCATAGAGAGAAAGAGAGAGAGACAGCATTCAAATTATTATTAATATAAAAGTCTATAGTTCAAAAATTATATGTATACTTAATACTTAAATGTGAATTATTATAAAAAGGTCAATAGGGGTCACAGTGATTTAATATAAATTTTTTTTTTATAATATTATTGTTATATAGCTATAAAATAATATACAGATTTATTTATTTAATGAAATACAATAAGAAAATATTATTTAAGAGCTATTGTAATAAAAAAATATGTCACACAGGACTGATTTCATTATTATTAAATTTTAAGACTATAAAAGTATAGATATTGTAGAGCTAGTTAGTTTTATGTATAGTTTAATAATACAGAGTACATAACATGAGGCCACCAACCATTCTTTTAATTAAATATAAAATTATACATTGTTTTTAATGGATTTTGTATTAACAGATTTATATATCTAAAAATAAAAATTATAATTATTTTAACGCTTTATAAAATATATTATTTAAGCTTTTATAGCTAAATATGACATTTAATGGTCTTTGATTCGCATTAGATGATATACATTTTTTTTTAATCTATAGAACTTCGGTATATTATGTGAATTTCAGAAAATAGTTGGTATCACTTTTGATACTCACAAAAATTTTTAATAATTTTGTGTTTGCAAAAATGCTAATTTTGCATATTTATAGGTGCAAAAAAAACAATTCTTTTAATAAAACTAATTATGGACATTTACAATTTTGATTTATCACTGTAGTAAGATTCTATAGCTGGAGCTCTTACTCTTGAGAAATCCATTTAAGTTAAAGTATTTGAATCTTTCTCCTGAAAAATGAGTTACTACACCCAACAAAAATATTACATGATGCTGAAATAAGAGAAATATTATAAGATTATAGGGGGCTTAAAATTAGATTACAGTCCAAATTATTTTACTACTCAAGTTTTGAATCGTTCCAAATCATAACAAACAATTTTTCACAATTAATTTCATTAATGAATTTTCTTCACAATTTTTTTAATGAACTTCTTTAGTTATCAAAGTTTCAAACCATATTTCATTTGATTTGGAACAAGTGCTTTTCAATTGCTGCAAAGAAATCATGGTTCCTCAATCATTTTTTTCATATATAATGCTAAAAATTTTTCATAGAATTCAAATAGAAATCTCTCGAAATATGAGATTTATACCAGATTTTACCGGAATTCTACAATTAGTAAATATTAAAAGTAAATATTGTTATAGAAATCAATTAATAATAAGTTTATTTATTAGTAAATGCTCCAAATAATTCTGATACAAAATCAAAACAGCTGCCATACACTCAACTTCCCATTAAAACTAAATATTTTTTACTTTGAAAATTCTTTTAACATTTTTACTTTCACTATTTTGTTTTTCTAAGAATCCAATAATTATTTTTCATCGAGAATTTTATGAGTATTTTTCATTCCATTCTCATATTATAACGAGAGTATATTGTAGAGTAATAATCAATGTGTTGTGAGTATTTCAATAAAAATTTAATATACGAATAAAATATTGTTATATTAAAATAATGTAAAACTGTATATGAGATATTAAAAGGATATTAAAAATTATCATATACTTAAGGACATAAAAAAAATTTCTAATGAAAATTATTAACTAATATTTTAATTAATAATTTGGAAAAAAAAGAATAATTTTTACATTATAATAATGACCTTATAATAAAGAATATTTTCATTGCGATACACAAAGTGTATAATGTGGTTTTGTATATATACCGCTCTTATGCATATGTGTATATACAGACACAGTACAATATCCTTTGAATTTTTCATTTTAACATAATCGGTCCCTGATATACTACGTATGGAAAGCTTTAATGCAATTTTTATTATTATACGGTACTTAAATGGAAATAAATATTTTATGATTTATAAGAATGTTGTGGATAAAAATATTGGAATGATTTTAATTAATTATTAAATAAAATAAAAAGTTGTATATAAAGTATTCGAATATTATTAGTCTTTGAGCATAATATTACAAGTGTATAGTTTCTGAGAAGTAATGACGTGAAAATTAATTAAGTCTTGGGACACCACTTCGTATATTGTAGTCCAAATGTAAATTGGCTTTAAATTTTGAATGCAATAATTATGAACGACACCAAGAATTAAGATTCTTTTAAGAGGATTTCTAATACTGATCTTATATTTGTTTTTAACTAAATTTGATTATGATTTTTACTAGATTTCTGTTAGATATTAAGGAAAATATAATTAATAAACCTATTGTCATATTAAATAAACTCAATTATTTCCCAAAATATAACTCTTAAAGCTAGTAGATTGTGTAAGAAATTGTCTTTTTTCCGAAAATAATTAGTTTACTCACATTTTTTACAATGTTCACTTAAATTGAGTACTTAAGCAACAATATAAATTCGATAAACAAAATTTTTAAATTTGTTTTCCAAAATTTACACTAAAGTAACCCCTGCTATAGTTTCCAATAATTTAAAATTCTTCACAGAACATCTTCATCAATGAGCATGAGTCATAAAGAATTTATTAATTAATTTTTAATCGAAATTTTATTTAATTATATCCGGTACGCTAAATTTATATTTTAAAATACTTTTTACATTTAATGTTAATTTTATAACTAAGCGTAGAAAATTCATGAAATTCCATTGAAAAAAAAAATATTCAAAAATTCATTGAGCTAAACAGCATAACAATAAAATTCGAAAAAAAATAAATCCAATTTATCAATAAAATGCTCCCATTATTTTGATATATTCCAATTAAGTCAACCTCCGTGCATGTCAACTACAATCAGCTCCACGCATATCTATAGTAAAATTTATGAAAATGATAATAGCTTCTTCTCTCTTCTTTAGTTTCTTCATGTTACATATTAAAGCATCTTTATTTAAATTAATTTTTAACATCATATAAAAGCACGATAGAAATAGTTAACAAATGTGTGAGTGTATGCGTTTGTTCTGGTTTTATGACTTAATCAAAGAAGAAAATATCATTTAATTTTTTTAATTTTAGACAGAAAGAAAGAGTTATCAAAATTTTTGATATGAAAATTGAAGCCGCAACTAACAACAAAAAAAAAATATTTTGTTAAATAACCAATTAACTACATAGAAAAGAAGTAAAACAACTTTTTTTGGAAGTTTAATGATTTTAGTTTAGAATTTTTATATTCAAATAAATTATACAGGGTGCAACAGTATCAAACTGGCAACAGAATTTTTTTATCTAAGAATTTAGGTTAACTTTTTAATCATTAAATCTGTGGAAATTCCCGTAAAACATCGCTAGAATGTGTCAAAAACCAGGAACCCTATACTATATTACAAATTCAAAAATATCCTTTAGTATTGAAAAATAATTTCCAAAAAAATTTAAATAATTACTTAGAATTTGTAACTTTGAAAATACAAGGTTTTACTATATCTGTATTACTTGTTTGCTAATTGCAAAATAAGTACACATAGAAATATGCAGATTTTTCTAATGTTGAATTCCCGGCTATTGGTGAATGAAATTATGTTAATTTTATAAACATAATTTCATATGAAGGTATAATTTCATATCAGAAGGTATGTTTTTTGTTCTAAGAAATACAGTATTCCGAAACAGAGACTAACACTTCAATATTATTCATATTAGAATTACTTATTGTCGCATGATTACTAATTGCTCCATATACGCCGAAAAGTTCATACGCGTGTGTGGTTATATGTTATATTTTGGCTAGGAAGCTCATAGCGTTCACGTAATGATATTATAAAATTTAGAAATCTACGACAGTCCACTCACCTTCAAATTTTGAAACAATTCGTTCTACAAATTTCTTTTATCAGTTTTAAAACAGAATGCCATGTATGCATTATTGCACCTCTGTTGTCGGGTAGAACAATGTTTTGCACAGTACTCATACATAATACACACAGTCCTTGAACATATTCTTTAACTATTCTAATTCCAGTTTTTATTACTGTATTGATGAAGTTAAAGAAAAGATGTTATGTTCAAAAGAATCAGAACTATTAAAATTGGATATCTAGAAAATAAATAAAATTGCCATGAAAATGTGATGTCCGTGCGCGACCTAAATATAAATAAAGTATGTGTTCAAAAACCAAAAAGAAAACTGCTTTATTCTTCTCCCATATTGAATCATCACATCACATTACAAAATCCCAAATACATTTTATCGATGATTCTTTGAATATATCGGAATGAAATGATATTTTTTAAAATTTGAAATTTTTTTTTTTTTAGAAAAAGAAGAAATTTAACCTGTCAGTATTTTGATACTTTTTCATAATATCTTAATTCTTTCAACAACATCTTGATTTTAAATAATTTGAAGATCATTTTATTTATACCTATAAGGTACTTCATCCAAATCAATCGAAATTTCTGTTGAATTCATTCTTACACGAATTTTTATTTCAGAAAAAAAAAAATTAAATTTAATGTTCAATTTAATTTTAATTTTAATATTCTTTCTAAAATAATTTTATAGTGAAGAAGTTTGGGTTATAACATAGTCATTTTTTGGTAAAACATTAAAAATTTTGTGATTGCATATTAGTGTTGAAAACTGGACTTTTAGTCACTTATATTGATATTTAGCGACTTATGATTGATTAGCAAATAAGCAATTAATGAGAATAACTAACGGGAATTTCTTTATACAACTGCAGAACAAATTAATGACGTAATCGAAGGAACGAGCCGAGGCAGAAAAACTAAAATTTTTCTCCTGGAACTGACCTCGAACCAGTGACCTACCTCTTTGTAGGCGGGCGCTCTACCAACTGACCTGTAGGGGTATGAGGAAATTAACGGAAAATTGTTCTTCACATTGTTCCATATGATTACTGACTAAGTATTTGTCTACATGAGATTACTATATACAATCTCATCATTAGTTTAATAGGATATTGTGCCTATTACACTAATGATACGTATAACTAGTTACAAATACCACGTGTAATATCATGAAAATAATTAAAGATTGTTCCACAATAACTTGACTTGCTTCTCAATATTTTTGATTTAACTTGCCAATAAAATCTGAGCGAATGAAACTACAAATCTTAGCGAATTGCGTTACGTTCTACATACATAAATTGCAATTTTAAAAAAAATTTACACTGCCTTACCAATAACAAAATATATAAAACAAAACTTTCTAAAAAAAAATTTAATAACTAAGAAAATTATTAAGCTTATTAAAAGTGCGAACACTTGGTTTGAACGTTTAAAATTCTTTGATGGTACTCAACATGGCAATTCGTTTTCAATTTCACTTAAATATTAATATACATTTACTTAAATTTGCGGTCTGTCGAAGCTTAAGTGCTTTCATAATGAAGTTTAAACAATAATCCAAATTAATAAGTAATCTGTTAAACAAATAAATTTGATTCTGTTTTTGCTCCAAAGCTTTATTGCATAATAACTGCAGTCACGCGTTCTCTTAACTGCACTATTTACTGTAAATACTTGGTTAAAACTTTGTGCGTTAATTTTTAGTATAGTGAATAGTAAGTTCTTACAAATATTTAAACGTAAATCGAAATTGATACATAAAAATAGGTACACCTTTTTTAAAAAGTCATCAAATTTAATTTGACTAAATCGTTGCCAATTATTTAAACCACTAACAGGAACTCTTATGTTCTAAATCTCAATATGCTTCAAACATAATATAATTTGAACATTTAACACATTTAGAATCTCATCCAAGCGATGAAAGCGTTTGCTTACTGGAAATCTAAAATTTTCAACGAAACCCCAATAATTCGAAAACCTTGTTGATTTCTGCATTGAAAATTTTACACAATTTGATTATTTAATGAATTTGTGAACGTAATTGTAAAGTTTTACTCACTAGTTATTCATTTGTATTATACTAGTAGGTAGATTGCATTGTAAGTTGACAAATATATTTATGTGCAATTAAAATGAGAATAAAACAAAGAAACGTTCTCAATTCTATGGGTTTACATTGTGCGCTTTCTGTCGCATTCGATAGTTTTAACCAATTATAACAATAAAAAAAAAACTTAAAATTTTCTGATTTTTTTAATTATTTTTTTTTCAAAAAATTCGAATAGCAAGGTTTTCGATTTTGTTGTTGCTTATTTTGTTTTTTTGTAAAGAATACTTTTCCTTTTTTGTTCTGATTAAAAACGCCTTAAGTAAAAAAGGTAAATAACTACCTGTGCGTGCATCTTTTTCTATCATTAATAATTTTTATTCTTCTTTCTTTTCTTCATACTAAATTTCGTCTCTTCACTATAATATGCTCATTTCGAATCCAAACCGTATTTGTTTTGTTCTATAGGTAACTTAAACCAAAAAAAAAAATTCATTGCAATACCTAAACCTGTTGTGAATGTAAGAAAAGATAACAAAAGGTAACAGCATTCCTTATTGCTGCGGCATTGCGAAGGAATTAAAAAGAAACTATACGTATATGTTATATGGGGAATGATAAAAACATACACACATGCACAGGCAAGACTAAAATTGAACTGAAATTCCATTTTAATTTCTGTTGATTGTTAAGGCATACATTTATAGCGATGACGATGATGAGCAAAGTTATTCCTCTAGATTCATTTCTAGTTTTCGATTGTGGAAATTTTGTTTTTTTGTTCTTTTAATATGAAGTTATTGTAAAACAAGTTATATTAAACCGTGACTGTAAAAACAAAAAAAAACAGATAAAAAAAAATTTAAGGAGAACTACTGGCGAACGCAAAATCATAAACACGCGCATAGATAAAGAAATCCAGAGAAGTTATCAGAATAAATAAAACAAGAAGCTGCTGGTGGAATTGTAAAAAATATCAGGAAAAAAAGACACAAAGAAATTCATGAATATTATTGTATTACAAAAAAAAAACTACAATCAAATGAAAAATGAAACAAACGTGATCGTACGAAGTTTAGAAACAGGAAAAATAATGGGATCATAATGGAAAATAATCAGGATTTTTGAACAGGAAATGAATAGAGAGGACTAATTGCAAAAATTTTTCTGTTCTCTTATGTATGTGGTTATATTATTTAGTTGGTAATTTTTCGGCTCATAAATTTTAACAATGATTAAATTTCTATTTTTTAATAGTAAAAATTTTGTTCTTTACCCTCATAGAGTCGGAGCCTGGGTTAATAACTATCAACCCTATCACTAATTTCGTTCGTAGCCCTGAAATTCGAAAAATTACGAATATAATATTGTCTATTCCGAATTACTAAAATTCTGCTCTGAATATTCTTAATAAAGTACATTTCAAAAGTCTATGAAAGAAATAATAACACGTAACAAGCAATATAAAGGGAACGGTCGTTTTAAATTTTTACCTAAAAATAAAAATTCTCTATTTCTACAAAAAAATATAAATAAACATTAGACAGTAAAATAAATTACTGAATTTGACACTTCGAAAAATGGTGCTATACTATTACTGACTCATAATTGCTACCAAAGGAATTTGTGATCATTCAAAATTCTAAAACATTAAAATTGCATTCCACTTGATTATTAATACAAGGTTAAAAACTTAAACTTAATAAAATTACTTACCTAATATAAAAAATGATTTTAGTAACAAACAAATAGCATTTACATATTATATAATATGCAGTTATTGTACATATGTATATGCACAATAATCTTTTAAATTGTTATACATATAAAAGTAAATAATTACATATATTTTAAGAAAAAAATCTATTTAATAAAATATAATTTTTATTATATTTACTTATTTAATTTACTTGACTATATACAAAATTATTCCCGCAACACAAGTACCTATTAGTACATTATACTCGCTTAATACTTAAATTTTTAAGTGTCATATTACTAAATTTAAATTGTTATTTAAGTACCAATTAAGATAAATATTTTTCTTGTATAAAATCATTTCTTAATTTTAAAATTATTTTACGGTCTTATAATCTTTGTGTATTTGTATAAGAATTTGTGTTCAGAAATTTCTTAGTTCTTCAAATAAAATTCCAATTTATATTTTTTATATAAAGCATACAAACAAGAATGAATATATTCCCATATCAGTATTATAGTATTCGTGATAATTTAATGAGAAATATAAAAGCAGGGCGTTTATTTATTTATCATTTGCAAAAAGCAAAGTTTTGTACCTTAACTGTGCTGTACACTTTCAAAAAATAAAAACAAATTGGTCGAAAAATTCTATTTTGAAAGATGACAAAAAGAAAACTATCTGAAATGGTCGCCTGAAGCAACATTCGAGTTATCTGCCTGTATCAGATAACTCTCATTCGTTGCTGTTCCTCCAAATACGAAACATATGGTGACTATAAAAATACACTGGTACTTATTTAAGTTTCAAATCTAACTATTAAATTAAATGTATACGTAAAAAATAATTTTTTGGAATAAACTCGTTGCAATTAATTTAGAATTAAATTCTCTATCGTATTATGTAATTCGTATCGTATGTATTCTATATTATTAAAATATTTTATTTTTATTTTTTTTTTTTATAAAAACATTGTCAATGATTTGAAACATATCATATCTACTTAAAAATGAATTTAAATGACAATTCACCTTTTCAAAATCTTCAATGTATTTTTAATTTAATTTAATTTTTATTTTATTTAAAAATACAATATAAAAAAATACTTAGCTTGATGACCATTAAAATGATAGTTTAATAGTTAAATAAAAAAAATATATAAAGTGAATTAAATAAAATGAAATTCAAAACTGATATTTCAATGATTTTTCAATTCATTCTACAATATCAACTACATATAACTATTATACACGATTGCATTTAAATGTCATTTGCAATACTCTTTCAAAATTTTAATATTATTCTGACTTTGTACATAGATTATATTTTTTTTTATTAAATATTACGTACGTGGAAGTATCGATTTCCTATATAAGCCATTGTACTTTGACTTGTTTAATACATAATGTACATTATATAACACATAATATTATGGAAATATAATACTTGTTATTTGAATTCGCGTATAGTTAACTTAGGTCAAATTACGATATTACTTAATTTTAATATTATGTTATTTTATTTTTATATCAAAATCTTGTAAGATTACAAATTTTCATCCCAGTATTCCGAATAAAAAAATGGAATTTATTTAATTAAAATTATGATACCTAATTATGTTAATGATCACAAAGGTAGAAGAAGTAGGCAAACTTTCAGATTGTACAAGATTAAATTTGGAAGTAAGAATAATATTTCCTCGACTATAGTCCAAATTAGTATTAGTATTCGTCTACAAATAAATTATGTCCAAAATGGTTCAAAATAAATTAAGTTTTTAATCAAATTTTATAGCACTTGTATAACAACAGGAAATTATTTTTCAATATTATTGCAATTAAATAATTATTATCATCATATTGTTCCTAGCAGAATTTTGTTGCTTGTATAGCACCTAATAAAATGTACATATATGTATTAGTTCTTTGATTAAAAGATATTATATTATGATTTTAATTTTCATAGTTATATTTGCGGATCAATATTCCAAATGCAACGATTTTGTGCAATGTCTACAATATATTTGTACAATTATGAGAATAAGTAAATAAACCTTCCTATTACTTACCCAATTTTATGTACCTATATAAAACCATAATTTGCCATTAAAACTATGACAAAAATAAAAAAACTAAAACTTAACTATAATCACTCTTTTATACGAGTAATTATAAATGAGTGGTTGAACAACTATTAATGAGTGGCCGCTCTTTACCAACAATTTGCATCTTCATATTCATAGTTTGATATAATTTTGCCCAGCTGCTTAAACTTTAAGTCCTCAAGCAATAAAACCATTTCTATATCAAGATTTTAAAGGTCCCATTTTTCACTAATTTTGATTTTTATTGATTTTAAGCCTTGTAATCGAAAAAACAGTTGACATTTTTAAGAGCCGTTTTTACAAAATCTGAATTTTAATGTTTTTATAGAAATGTAACGAGTAATAACAAGATTGAAACAAAATTTTATACAAACTTTTAATTTGAAAAACAAAAATTGAATTTAAAAAATTTGAAATTTTTGAAAAGAAAAACTAGAATTTTGTATTACGAAAAACAAAAAAAAAATCTAGTAATCAAAAAATTTTTTTCGAGACTTTTCCTGGTAAGGAAAAATGACATGTTTTTAATTTTTGCCAATTTTTATAAGAAAATGTACCTATATGGTTTGAAATTTTTAAATGCATTTTTCTCACGCTGGGAGCAATTTAAAAATTTGAAAAAAATATTTTCGAAATCTAGACACCATTTGGCATCTGAAGTTATTAAAATTATTCAGCTGTAGCGAATTTTTAAAATCATGCCATATAAATTTTGATATTTATTTTAATAGAAAAAAATTTCTTGTTATAGGAAAATTTAATTTTTTTAACAAAATGGAGTTTATAAATTACATGGTATTAAAATTATGAAGCCAATAAATAAATAATTTAATGGGAATAAAAAATTGTCATAAGATTGATGCATCTAAAGTAGGTGTTCCAATAAAGTAATTAATTTAAAATATTCGATTGAATAGAAATAGATTTGAAAGAAAAAAAAAAATAATTACATAAATTTTTTCAGAATTTGGTGAACTTCATAGGAAAAGTTGGTGTTTGTTTTGACAAATTTGTAAAATTTTTGTATAAAGGAATATTGAAATTTCAATTTTAGTTAAATTTTTGGTTCACAATATTTGTAGTTTTTCTTCTGTACCATAAAAATTTTTTTAATGTTTGACGACTTAAATTAGAGCTTAAGCAGCTGGGCAAAACTCAATTTTCTACGAAATTATCTGGTTAGAAAAAACTGAAAAAATTAAATAAAGGAAAAATTACCTAAAGTTCGAATGCTTTGTACTCCGAAGATACATAAAATACAGAATCAACAGAATCAAGCAACATGTTTATTTTAAGCCCTTTAATAGGTCTTTCAGAAACTGTTTATTTGAAGCCCCATCTTTTTCAGAACGGAAGTTATAATCAAAAAAAATTGGATAAGTTAAAATTTCGTGGAAATTCGTTAAATACCCTGGAACTCGGAAACCCTTGAGATTTGGCACCCAGTCCGGAACAAATGTTTTATCCGTTTTCGATCCTATAACCAATGGAATATGTTATTATGCAGAAGGTTTGCTTGTTACAGAAGGTTACTTTGTTGTTGAGTTGCAGAAGGTTTGTCTAAATCATGGGGATACGAGATATATGGAAATGTGTAGATACCGAATTAAAAAAATTGATTTAAAATTTACATTTTACACTTTTTTAAGGAATGCTATTTGTATTTTGAAAAATTCTATTCATTTCCGTTTTGGTACATGTATTGGTAACTCTGTGATTCAAAAATGATAACCATCTACAATTCTACATATTATCAATCACCGACGTCTCTTATAGACACATATAAGAATGCATATGGCGTGTGAACGCTTTAGAACGTCTACAGATTATGTACATATTTCTTTAATATATAAACGGACTAGGTGTTTCATCAATATTTTTTTTTAAAAGTGAGTCAAATAAATTCAAAAATTCTTTGATTGAATATCTACATTATATAAGCACAACAACCTACAAGTCTTATTAGGTATTTGTTTTTGTAACCACAGAATGTGAGAAAAATAGTGGAATTATCACTGATCTATCTTTATTTTTGCACATATTCTTAAAATATACAGTATCTCACTTTTATCAAGTATAGTGATAAGTTAGTAAGCACAGAAGTGGAATTCATGATAAGGTTGAATGTATTTTTCAAATATTGGAATATAAATCCCTTAATTTTGGCAGTATATCAATGGAACATTCTGTATCAATGCCAATTCATACATTTTAATACAAAAGAAAAATGTAAGTGTAAATTTAATTTAACAATTGAAGCTAATAATCAAGAATCCATTAAAATAAGAACCTAAAATTACAGATTTATATATACATACATGTGTGTATATATACATTACGCATAGTATTATTATTATAGTAAGTAATTCAATAATTGTGTATCTAGATGGTGAATTGTGCAAGTCATTCACACATGGACGTATTCATTTTTTGTTTTTGTAATATGTGAAATGAAATGAATGAATTGAATAAAAAAATGCGAGAAAATCAGAAGAAAATCTTTTTAAATTTTATACGTAACACTACTGATACCTATACCTAACTCATGCTTACATTAGGACAAAACAAGTCAAAAAGGGAAGAAATTATTCTGTTTTTTATTTGTCTAAGAATGACAAGTAAATTTTATAAAGTGAGGGTAAAGGTAAATTGCTTGGGATACTAAACATGTGAAACTGACATTGTATAAAATCTGTCGTAACATTATAATTTTAATTATTATCTTGGTACATTTGAAATAAATCCACTTATAATTTTGATCACTACTTTATCTATGATTATAGTGCTATACTTACTTATATATTCTATAATACTGAATACAATATTATAAATTGACGAGTGGATGAAATTATTTTAAAAAAAAATAATATAATAAGCAAAATATCGTAACATGATGAAATGATTAAATCATTACAATTGATCTAGCTTGGTCATTGAATCAATTTAATAAAAATATTTTGTGATTATGGAATTATATTTTATATAGTACATAGAGAGTGTATATAATATACGTGCGTACATAGGTATATCATAAGCATATAAGAAGTACGTACTTATTGTAAGAATCAAAATTTATGATGTTCTATAAAAATTTTGTGTTTTCATTTTGAAAAATAATTTGCTCAATTATTGCCTTCAATTGACAAAATCGTATAATAGTTGATAAACTTACTTAACTAAAGAAAATGAGAACAATTGCTTTCAAATGGCGATCTAGATTTAAATTTAAAAATGTTATGGCAACTGATTGGCAAGAGACGTTATTGAAATTTTCTGAAGAAACGCGTTAACAATTTTCAATTGTTAATAATTTTCAGAAATATAGTTCAAACCATTTCGAGCCGCCCTCTAATCGAACAGATCTTTATGTAGCAGTCCCTAATTAACATAATATCTTTAACACCATAATATTATCAGAAATTCAACTCTCAATAGTGAATTTCTTCAAGAAATTCACTATTAAGAATAGTGCTATATTAGAAATTTAATATTTTGATACTTAAACATTGTAATCTACCATTACCCAAAAACGTGCTTCTTTCAAAAACTCCAGTTTAATTCAAAACTTGTTCCATTTTATATATTCAATATAAACAACTGGTATAATAATTTATTTCATTGATGAAGACAAAAATAATAATGTACAAAAGATCCAGTATGAAATCAAAAATAAAAAAGATTTAAAAAAAAAATATGGCACATAACGTTTTAGAAGAGCATCACATGGTACTCAAAATCAAAACTATTTCAATATACTTATGGAATGGGAGGAGTACTTTACTTGTAATATTTTCATTGCGCCGCGTTATTTTTCATCTTGCAAAATTACAATAAATAAAATTATTATTTTTTTTTTTTTTTGCTTTCTAAATAATTCCAAATGTAATTTATTGCGTTGCGAACACTCAATTGACATTGTTGAAAATTATTGTTAAAAATTTGTAGCTTTACATAATTTTTATGTTACTTTTTTTTTTTGGGTGTATGAATTAAACTGGACCAATCATAGTAATAATAATCGTGTACATTTTTTGAACTAGATACACTATATACATTGTAGATATAATGTACAAAATGCTCTTGTAGAGTGACTAATGAAGAATATTTTAGATTTTGCCTGTGGATTAAAGCATGATAATAAAAAAAAATTTCTTTCAAAATCTATTTTGATTTTGTGTAACTGGTCTTTGCATTACAAAATTGTTATAATATTTTTTATTGTGATTTTTTATAGGTGTGAGGTGATGATTACTTTAAATATAATTCATTTTTATTTTTTTTCTCATTCCTGATGTTTTCTATGTTATTCTTGATTAAATAATACGGTGCTTTATAATAAGGATGATTTTTGATTCTTTCTCTTATATAAGTAATATTGAAGTTGAAAAGACGGGAAAAAAATATGATAGAGTAGAAATTTTTTCAACAAATCATTGTCAAAGATTATTTGTAGTTACGAGTACGATTTTGCTTATAGTTTTATTGCTTTTTTTGCTCATGTTTTGTTACAAGATTTTTGTTGATTGACTTAATAATTTTTTAATGTTACGAAACATTTTAATTCTTCATTCAAATATTTGATGAAATGAGAAATAAAAAAAAGGTTCATTTGAAATTAGTATTTTAATAAATTTTAATATAATTTCAAAATAATGGAAAGCAAATTTCATTTATGTATTTTGTGTAACAATATAGAAAATTGTGAATGGAAGAAATTTAAAATTTCTTGGAATGTTAAAATATAAATTTTTTTTAATCATAATTATTTTGAATTATCCCAATACGATGTAAAAAATTTACTTTACTTTCAAGAAATTTCAAGGTATGACTTTGTTCTCCGTTGATTGTGAATTTTTCAGAAATACTAAAAAAAATTTTAATCCAGTTTTCTATGCTATTATAAATATTTTACTTCAACGCAGGCATAAATTACTTTTGATAAAAGTTTTCTCTCAATGAAATGAATATATTAAGACCTCACGTTTTTTGAACAGTTGTAACTATTTTTAATTAGATAAACTTGATGCTAAGAAAAATCCAAAGATATTAAAATAATCTAAGTATGTGCCTGAGGTAATAAAATTTTTAACTTTCTTTGATTGATTCACAACCTGACCATTAAAATATTTCCTATATTTTTGATTCGGGAAAGGAAATCTTCAATTTTACATAATCTATATTTGATTTACTGATTTTAGTTCACAATATTATCTTCATAAAGAAACTAGAATTTTCTTAAGCCCTTACGTTGCCTGCAATTGTGTTATATGACTATACAGTATATACTGACAAGAAAATTGCTGATTTTTCTTTCAAAGAAACCAAATAACAGACCAAAATTCTTCGGAGTAGATGAAAAGAGTTTCTTATAAAGAAATATAATTGCTTTCATATAATATATGCATATAGAATGTAAAACTAAATATTATTGAGGGTTTGTTTAACATGTAAAAGTATTAAGCCAACTGTACTTAAGATGTTATAAATTCAGAATCTAATACAACCTTAAATGGAACACAAAAAATATTTGTACAATCTACATAAATTTTTTTTAACCACTTTAAGTTTAAATTTTTAATTGATATTCATTATAATTTCATGCTACTGTCCTCTACTAGTATGTATCTATACTCTCTAAACCAAAATCGACTAGAAAACGGGTAGTCATAACTAGATTGAGTCACTAGATTGGAGTCACTAGGACTCTAGTTGTCAATCTAGTTAGAAAAAAGTAACTAGATTCTAGTAAAATTTCTTTACTAGAGTTTCTAGTCATATCCTAGTTAGCTTTACTAGATAGTCTAGGTATTATTACTAGGAGAATTTTTTACTAGAATAACCATTGCCGTAGATGTTTATTCTAGTCAAAACAACTTGAAGAAACCAGTTCGTCAAACTAGAAAAAACTAGACTTGAATACTAGAAATTTATCGTTACAACTAGTTGAAATATTGTGGCATAACTAGAATCTAGCGCGCTATTCAACTAGAATTTACAGCTCTTGCAACTGGGATTCGAGTGCAGGAGTGCTAGATGTAGTTAGCTAGTGCAACTGGATTTTATTTAGGCATTCCTAGTATTTTTACTTTGAAATGTGGTTATTACAGCTGGAAAGTAGTTCCTGAAAAAAAACTGATTTTTAGAAAAAAATTTCTACTATTTTATTGATAAAAATTTTATTTGATATATTATTTATTTATTCATAAAGATCCAAAATGAGGATATAAATCTAACATTGATTTCGAAGCCATAAACTGCATTCTTTGATCCCGAGTTCTGTCCGTAACTTCAAAAATCTTTTTTTATTTATTCATTTAGGTTCAAGTTTTTGAAAGGTATCGATCTGTATCAAAATATAAAATGGAAAAAATTTATTAAAATTTTATCATGAAAATTTGGTGTGAACTTACATTAATTTTTTTTCTTTAAAATTCACTCCCATTGTGTGCTACTAGATTAACGGTTGTGAAAAATGTTTTTCTCGTTGAATAAACTAGGTAAACAGCTAAACTAACTAGAAAAATATTTGCAACAGATGAAAATCTAGTAACCAAGACTTGAAACCTAGCTGCTTAGTGTTAATTGTTGTTGTTTTAATATTTAGTTTATTTCACAACTTTCAATAAAACTGTAAAAAGTGGCAATAAAATGTTGCTTTCTTTAGAAAATTAGAAAATAAATAGAAGATTAACTGACTTACCTTTGAATAAAGTTTCAGATTCTTTATTTACTCCATTTCTTATAAAAAATTGAAATAATTGATAATGGCATCCATTATATATCATAATATTTTTTTATTTATGATATTTTAAAATATCATAATATTTTTTTTCTAAAATTTATTATTTATAACACTATTTATAATATTTTTTTATTAATGCACTAGAATAATTTTTTTTCACAACAAAAAATTTTTTTTCACAAAAAATCCAACTTAAATCAAATGATAATGTTATTACGACTGATCAATTATCAGAAATTTTATTAGAAAAAGAAAACGCGAAATGTTTTCTGTAACTGTAACAAAAAATTCTCTCTTTTTGAGAACTTAGAGAGAACTAAAAGAGAAGACAACTAGAATACAACAATTTGTATATTTTTATATTAAAAGTTCTACTGGAATTCTAGTTGAATTCTAGTAAAACTAAATTCTAGTTGAATTCTGGTGAAACTAAATTACCTGAATTTCCAGCTTTTCAACTAGAATCTCAGGTATTATGAATGGATTAAAAAAATTTAACTAGATTTTCAGTTATTTCGTACTCTTTTTTTTCGCAATCTAGGTACAACAAGTGAAATACTAGCTATCGTAAATAAAATTCCTAGTAAAAAAAGCTTAACTAGGATTTAACACCGCATTCTAGTCGAATTTGGTTTAGAGAGTAATTTATGCTAAACATATTGCATTAACATTGTAATTATGTTATAAGTAATATTATATTGCCACTAAATTGTAGGGTAAGTGTCATACTTGCACGTATACAATAAAATATTTCACTTAATTTAATTTTATTATCAAAATAAAAATAGCGAATGGTAAAATTTTTCCAACATTTTACATAAAAGTATTTTTGCTCTTTAAAGGCTATTTTATTAAATTAATGCATAATGATTAGATTATAAACAGTGTGCCGGTATTTCTAAATGTAATAATAATTTATTTTAAATTATATGATCCCCTTTATTATTTTTTTGGAAATTATATTAAATAAATAGATACAGTGTAATGTATATATGTGATAATTAAGTGAAACTATTAAATAAACCAAAAATATAGAAGGGGTTATAGAAATATTTGTTTGTAATTTTCCTTTTATCTTAAATTACTATACTTTATTTGAAATTCTGGTCTTTATTTTATACAATCTATTCAAAGTAAAAAAATTAATATTCAAATTTAACCTAATAATTGTAATAATATTTTTCTAAATAGTCAACTTAAATTTATTTTTATCTATTTTCTCTACAAAATTTCTTAAATTTCTGAAATTAAAAGTAAGAAATTCTTTTATTGTTACACTGAAAAGAAAAAATAAATTAAAAAAATTTCTTTTTAACTCAGTACGTTTTATCACTTTTAATTGTACTAAAAAAAAAATTCTTATCTAAAAATTCATTAAGAACTGCATGACGTAAATTTAAAAACGTGTATATATGGAATTTAATTGAATTAAGTATACTATGTAGAGGGGAAAATTGTATACAAAAATATAGACGCAGAGTAAAATCCCATATATACACACACAATAATGCACACACGGTTTTCTGAAAAAAAAAATGAATATAAACTGTCAGACTACTGATTCAAAATATTATGATTTATATAGACTTAAAAGAAATTTTATCTGTATCAGACATTTTAAGAATGAAAAAAATATAAATGTATAACAGTACTGACAAAAAGTATTTATTCTACTTGGTATTTTAATGTCTGTAAATGGCTTATAATTCAAAAGTGAAACCTTGCGTAATTTGGAATTGAGAATTACGAATTTTGCTGAACGTAAATCTCTTTCCGTAATACAAAATCTCGCGTAATAACACTATCGAAACACTTGAATTTAACAATAGAGTGACATTCACACAATTAAAATCGTATCTTAAACCAAAAATTTGAACTAAGTTTCTTGAACTAAAATTATTCTGAAAGCGTTTCCAGCTACCCAAAAAGAACGAATTCACGTATAGAGATTGTTTTAAGACTACTCTTTTTCAATGCAATTCGAACACTGCTTTTGAAATCAAATTCCTTGGTTAATGTTCATATTTCCTTCCTTGGTTAATATTATAATTTAATTCAAATACTTTACAGATTTAGAGTAAATTCTACTAGATTTATTAAAAAAAATATTTAAGGATATCGTAATTTTGGTGAAGTCAAACAAAATTTTCTGAAATAATATCAATAATTCCAAATTATACTGTACTGAACTGTGTTATGTGCATTTTATAATTTAATAATGAAAAAGAAAAAATGCATTCAACAGACAATAAAAAAATGAAATTAAATTAAAATAGAAGAAAATCAAGAAATTAAAACCAAACCCACCCTCGAGACTTCAATTGACTTCCGCATCATTGTTATTATTAAATATTGTAAAAAAAAAAGAATTAAAAAGGGAAAGCAGAAAATTTTCACCCCGTTCCTTATTTTTTCCTGAAAATTCTTTTTAGTATATTAAATGTACACATATAGACGAGCTCTTACGAGGTTTTCTCACTCTAAATTCGTTTTCTCATTTTTAATACCTATATTTAAAAAAAAAAAACATAAATTATTATTTTTATAATTTTTTATCATATTTTTCTGTTATACTTTTTTCTTAATTTACGGTTTTGACTTTATAATTTTTTTTTTTTTGGTTTTTTGAAATTCATGGTCGCTTCAGACGGCTGTTTCATGTTTTTTTTATTTTTTATCACAAATCATAATATGCACAGTTGGAAGCTCAAATATCCAATCGTAAACAATGCTCAGTGTTAGTCTAAGTATGTAATTTATGGATACTAGTAAAATAAAGAAAAAAATAACAAAATGGGTATCATAGGCTAATTATATAATTTTATTAATTTCATTTCTTTAGCACTTGATTTTTATATTCAAAATGTCTAGAACATATACCATTCGTTCATTCAGTTCTAATTTAGGACTTTAAAGGTGAATTTGTTTTTATTGAAGTGACACATTCTGATGTTTATGGGAGGATAATAAAGAACTTCGAATTTTGACATGTTAGACAAAATACTGGCACCCAAAATATTCACACTTAGGCGCCTTATTATATGATTATGTTAACAAAGCCGGCAGGTGCACAATAATGTAATGTTATATCTTTACTATTTCGACTCTTTTAAAGTTGCCCATTGATTATTATATTTATTTAATACCGTTAATTGCGAAAATAACAAACAAAATTTCATAAAATTTCGTGTGGTAGAAATAGTTGCTATTATGCATTATTGAATTCGTTAGTAATCAATTGCAAGTACATTACGTATTTGAAAAATTTGTCCTTGCAGAATGGATAATCTCAGTAAACTGTTGAAACGGCTATTATTTTATTTTATAAAGAAAAGTGTGTTTGATATTTAGCCTTTTATACAAATTTAAATCTTTCCCGAATTTTCAAATAAAGCTCCGAAAATTTTTAATATAAAATCCAACAAATTTCTATCAGTTTGCCCTAATTGCCCAAATGTTGGTATCCATATAATTTAGCTACTGTTATTACTCATAAGTGTCATCTCATCAAATTTTAATCCAGACTACCATTATTAGCAAAACATTTAAGTAAACGATCATATTTTAATTCGAAAAGAGTATGATACTGATATTTGATACAGAATAAAAACAAAGCGCCTGTCGTTTATATTAATAAATTTAATAATAATTTCGGTAACTCAACATTTGCATATTACATATTTCATTTAAATTCAACATCCATTCTCATATACAATTATATGTATATTTACCAAAACATATTAATATATGCAAGTCTATTATATTTACATATTAAAATATTATTTGAGTTTTTGGTTAAAATAATAAGTTAGTTGAAAATTTCATCTCTGGAACGAATTGAATGCGTTTATTCACAATTTAAATATGACAATGTCTTCTCCTCCCAATAACTCTCTTTCTCTTGCTATCACTAATATTCTCTTTTTCAACGTATTCGCGTCTATGAGTACGTTTATATAAATTATGTTAATAATAGACGTGAATAATAAAGCGAAAATAAAATATTACTTACGATATAAGAGTAAAAAATTCGTCTAAGAAAAAAATTTAACAAATGACTGTCAGAGGAAAGATTATATTGCTTTGTGTGGATATGAGCATCATATATAAAAATTCACGTAATTTTGTGTAATAAGAGATGATACTGATAATAATATACAAAAAAAAAAAATCAAATATGATCAAGACGAGCGAGGTGGATGGAATTAAAAATTGTCTAGCAAATCTAAAAAATGGGTTCAAATTTATACTGATTTTGATAAATTATTTTCAAGTTCAACTTGACTCCTTTTTTTTCTTTTTTCAATTTTTGTTTTTTTTTTCTTTTGTTTTTTAGTTCAAATTGGTTTGGCTGGGTTCTAGGAAATTAGATGTTCACTTGATGATGACTGACATCATATTTTTCTCTTTTATGATTATAATTTACCGTGTGATAATTTTGTCTATAAAAATATTTAAAAGGGTATTTCAATATTCTAAACATATAACTAAAATATTGTTATATAAAGTTAAAATTAAGTAAAGAAAAGAAATTTTCTTTATTGTACACATAAAGCCTAAAATTCCAATGGAAATTTTCTTTTTCTGTGAGAAAATATCTCATTTTAAAATGAACTCACGGCAAAATCAATATTACATAAAATATCAAGGTGACAGCACGGGAAAAAATAATTACAATATCAAAAATAAATAATATTTTCGGCTAAAGTAATTAAAATGTATAATAAATTTATCTTAAATTGTTAGTGATTCTCGAAAAAAAGATTAGATTTAGAGACTCACTCGCGAATAAGTGAATTTCTCCTGTCTCCCCTCCCGTACTATTAATTTAATAATTTAATAGTGTGGTAATGATTCTAGGTATACATGCACAGCAAAATTAATAAACAAGCAATTGAAGTAGACTTAATACACATTAGCAATGTTACCTATTATAGAAGTAGTTTTAATAGTTTAATGCTATTCAAATTTCTTGGACACTCGCTATTTTAGTTAGCCGAATTCTATTTCATTATTGCATTTATAATTTAATTGCTTCACCCCATACCAAATCATATAAGCTAGCATAAATTAATTATACTCATCTTGATGAATAACCCTATATATTTGATTAAATAGGCATAATATACATACAGTATCCATTCAATATGCGTAACTAAATATTAAAAACAAAACAAAATACAAAAAAAAAAAACAGATAGGAAAAGAAAAATTAAATTACATATTCAACATTATTTTCGTACCTTTATGTAACAGAAGTGAAAAATAAAGGCAAATTTGAGGAGAGAAAAATGAACAACAAAAAAAATCTCGTTTCAATTTCTGTCTCGAATTTCAATTCAATCCAAAAAGGTGTTATATCCATGTATAATGCATTCGTAATACTGCTATATAATATTATGCAGACATACACAATTATTGTATATATGTACAAATGGTACAAATGGAGCATTACTATATATACATATACATTTAAACATACGATATTATTTTGGTTATCTGATATTATTGTATTGAAAGTGAGATTGTTATATTATACTATTTCTCGTTTAAGAGAGAGATTGTACATTAATAATAAAAAAATATAGGTATATTTTATAATTTTTTTGGGTTTGTACGGTTAATTATGAGAATTGAAGGAATATGAGATCTCATATCTTTAATTTTATCTTCTGCATATTGACTTCATATTCAACTTTATGTTCAATTCGAAAATTTTTAATTTTTATGGGAAAGATCAACGAAAATATACCAAGGGAAATAAATCATATAAAACATTGAATTTAATAAGTATTTGATTTTTTTTTTGGTTTTCTTAAAATAATGATGATTATATATTTTGACCTTATACTTAAGCTAAACGCAGCCTATACCTAATGAAACAAAAAAAAGGGGAAATAAAATGATGCTCAATTTTAGATTACACAGGTAAGAAAAAAAAACATTTCTAATTTTTAATCACTGTGATTCTCCAAATTAATTTTATTAAAATAAACAGCAACAAAAAATACAATGATTAGGTATAAAATATGAACTAAAAGAATTGAATTACTTACCCTGCGATGAATGGTTGCCTTATAGAAAGTTTTGTAAAATTGGCTAATTATAAAACTTACTAATGAACTCATATTACAACTAATCAAAATTTATATTCTCGTATACCTTTTAAATTAATTAAAAAATAACAAAAGTTTTTTTTTGATAAATTATTAATGACGGTTTGTTATCCCAATATTTAACACAAATAACTGTAATATAGTGTCATAATAATAATTGTTACCTGCATTTTTGGTTCGTCCTAAAAATTTTTTATATAAGTAATTGAATTCGGAAAGGCTTATTATTTCATGCTTGGAACGCAATGTTTTTAATTGAGATTAACTTATATTTTTGAGTCAGAGTTCAAATACGCGGACAGAAATTTTAAGGAATAAAAGGCAATTGGTTGCTGAAATCTAAATTTTCTTATATTAGTATACTGGGAAAAAAACTTTCTCGGAATTAATTTTATAAACTGTTTGTAATTTTAAGTAAGTAAATGAAAATTTTAAGAAAGAACCTCAATAATATGAGAATTTAAAGGAAGGATCTCATTAATATAAGCATTTTCCAAATATACTCTTGAAATTAGTAGTTTAATATTCATATTAGTTTTGTGATATTTAATTAGTTGGTAGGTCAGACATCTTCCAAAGGTTTTCTATCTGTAAAGAGCTATAAATTTGAACAGCAGTCTTAACAGTAAAATTAAAAACATATTTTTTTTAATACATTTTCTCTGTAGTACTATTACTACTACTTACTGATCTCAAAATAAAATTATTTAATAGCACAGCATAATTGTCGATTCTATGGTAACATGGTGGTTACTTGAGCGATTTTACCTTTTACGATCTTACCTACATTAAAAGCAAATTGCATTTTTTTTATTATCCCACCAATTTAATTGAAATAATATTAAATCTAACCGAGTGAAATTTAAAGATAAGTCAACTTTATATATTTTTTTTAATTTAATTTTACTTTAATTTTTATCATTTCTATTTAATTAATTTTATATTAAAAATTACAATAATTCTTTTAACTGTGTACACATATTACATGCTTTTATATTTCATGCTTATAAAAACAAATAAATTTATGTGTGTATTTTTTTTTCATATTCTTATACCAATAAAAAGCTGCTGGATTTGTTCCAAAATTAGTATAATAAAATGTTTATTTTAGAAATTGGGCACAAAATAAAAAAAAAAAACACTTTGTTATTTATTTAGTTAAGATTTATGAAATAAAGGTATATATTTTAGCAGGAACCATAAAATAATACAAAATAACAATTTTATAAATTCAAGTAATCAACTGTAAGCTCTGTGTATACGTATCTGTTATACATATTTAAGTGATATTAAAAGTAACTTAAGGTTTAAGATAAGGACATTACATAAGTTGTGTACAGCGAGTAAAATTAAACATGCGATCACAATTGACTATTAACACTTTTTATGTTAACACTTCTTGGCTTCATTATATGAGTCAAGAAAAATGCATGCAAGTTTACTATCTAGTGAAATACTACTATATATAAATTAGAATATGCATCATCTAATAATTTTTAATATATATTCTAATATATACTTGATTCTCTTAGTTGGGAGCGTTATCTGCCTATTAAATAAAGCTAAATATTATAACCTGAATTTTTTGCTTTCAACTAACTTGCAAAGAGCAGTTCATACTATGTTATTTTACGAATAATCGTTTCTCTGTACTGTTCCCGTTTTTGTAAAACCGACAATAAGCAAAAAAAATAATTTGTACATATAAGAAAATTTGCATACTTTAAGGCAAAAAGATTTTCCTTTGTTTGTTGTGATTATGCCATTATAAAATACACTTGTTCAAAATTAAAAACATTATTTTACTTTCACAAAAACCAAATTGTGACTGTATTTAAGTGTACTTTTATTTCATTAATTAAAATTTAATTGAAGTCTGCTTTAGTATAATTATCCACACGGTCAATTCGAAATTAGTCTTAACAGAAAAATTCCGAAAACAGAAACCAGAATAAATCAATCATAGTTCCGACTTTTCAGAAAAATTTTACATATATAAATTTTATGACTCTTGGACAACCTTATTTAATATTTTGAATCAGTTTTTAAATATTTTGTAGTTTTTAAGCGAATTTGATTTTATAGCATTCATCATTTTACCAAATTCACATCAAATTAAATTTGGTATTATATACACTCTTAAGTATACAACACCACATTAATTATACCACAGTTTCGTGGTTAAAAGTTAATTTCTCTAAAATACCAATATACTTAAATATAAGCGTTTTAAATTTGAAAATGCAAATTATTGTATTTAATGGTAAAAGTTACATAATATTATTTTCTGTAAAATAAAATTCAAGTACCTATTTTATGTAAAATTCTAAAATATTAAACATGGCATAAGTATATATATACTTATGAGCTATACAAATATATTTTGAATTTGAAATATTTTAGTGCTCATAAGGTGAAAACGTTTTTACATACAACATTAAATATTCTTTAACCATTATTAAGAATACTAATTTTACATTGTCACTTTCTATTAACTGAATATAATTTATATGTGAGAACCTTTATAGTTGCAAGGTACTATACGAGTATATAGAGAACTATAAAAAGGATATCGTAACAGAATCTTATATTTGCATTTTACTGCAAAAATTCAATATTTAACCAAATTCTTATTAGTATAAGTCACCACATCGCGTTGATTTATATATATTGTGTAAACTATGTAAAGTAATATACAAAAATATATACCTAAGCATATGATATTTTCGTAAACTGGTGTATAAATTCAAGATATGTAACCTTAGATATATTGCATAAACCATAAATTTATCTATGAGTTGGCAGATGCTTTCACCATTATTATTATTTTCATTATATTTCGCCATATATGAAAATATTTTGTACATTTTATACACGAAATAACTTACTACAAATACGTAAAATATATTAATGTATGTATACGTTTATGTGTGTACAATAATATATGTGTTACTTTAAGTGGTTTATGCTATCTTGTATCCTGAAATTTATTATTTTTTATATCTTTTTATAAACATACACGTATATTTGGATTTTCGCTCCCATTATATTATGCTTATATACAAATAGATATAAGTATGTATGTATTATTTGTATACTCTATATATATGGCAACATGAATAAAGGATAATAATTTTTTTTCTCAAATATATTTTATGTTTTGCGAATATTATGTAAGTACCGTACCTATACATACTTATATGAAAGGTAGCGAATGCATTTTATTGCCATTTATTAAATCCTTACACTGGCATACTTATATGCTCACGTAAATTACAACATATACATATATATTTCATGTATAGTGTAATATATGTAATATGCATGGTTTTTTATATAAAAATGTAACCCAGTAAAACAAAGTTTTTATTACAACTTCATCGGTAGAATACTTATTACCATTAAGGCCGTAGGGCAATCTAATAATGTTGATATTTTAAACTCCATTTCCATTTTTATTTTTTTATTTTTTTTTGCAAAACTTATACTACTTATATCTAGAAAGAAATCGGTTTTAGATAAGATGTAACATTAATTTCAATTATATTAAATTATTTTCTAAGCCATTTTTAAGATAGTTGATTCGTCTAAAGCAGATCGGACTAATAAACTACAAAGTTATTCTTATAAACAAATGTTTATTTAAAACTCCAACTTCAAATACAGTAACAAAAATCATAGTTTTTGAATCTTAAGTTCATGCTTCTCTTAAATTTTATAAATATAGGACAGTAAAGCTATAATTTTTTCAAATAGCTACTTACCAAATATAGCAGTGCAAAATCAGGATCGGAGACAGAACCCGGGTCGAAATAAAACAGCCAGAATATTGATAATTGAAAGTCGAGGTTTGCGTAAACAAATTATATCTCCAACAATTTTTATAGGCTCAGAATCGCTATTTGCATTGGAAATTCGAAAAAAAGTATATAAAGAACTATGAAATTTAAAAATAATTGAAGTCCAGTTCAGTTAGAGTCGGAATAAATTGGAACCTACTCGCAAACCTAAAATTATCATAATTCACAAATTACACAAAATTTATTTTACCAAACACTGAAACCTGGTGTTCTAGTCTTAACGTACGTAACGTATAGTTGATTTCTCTTCAGACGTATAAAAATAATCGCGAAATTACTGTAAAGAAGCATTGAATTACTTTTAACACCAAGTTACACATTTTGAATTATCTTGAAATTTTCTACACAGTGCATTTAGATAAATTTTCAATATGTATAGGGTAACATATAGGGTAGCTTAGTATAGTCCGACAATGTAACCTTATTCATGTTTGTATCAATGCTATAAACACGTATGTACATATATAACTAAATGTATGACTGTATATAGAAAATGTGTTTATGTCCTGGCGGACTATTTGTTGCCAAAAAAAGTAACAAAATAAGAAAAAAACAAGAATCCAAAAATTAAAACAAACGAAAAAAAAAAAAAAATTTATCATGGTTTATGGTTTTTGGTTGTAAATAAAAGATGGAAAAAAAAATATAAACAAGACAAGAGAAAGAAGAAAAACATAACCTCAAAAGAGAAATTTACGGTTCTTTTTTTCTTAATTCTTGTTTTTTTGTTCCTTGTTGTGTCTCGGACATATTATTATCACGATGATAAAAACAGGATAATAATAAAGAAAAAATGAAATTCATAAATTTAATAATTTATTTTATTTGTTTATATGCACTTAATGGTAACTGTATGTGCATACTTACTATATGCTCCAGTAACATGTGCGGTAAGATGTGTGGAAATAGATAGGAGAATATGTATAGGTACCACATTATATTTATATATGTGTATATACTTGATTATACAGCTAATTTAATAAAACGTAATAAGTAAGTAAGTAAACAAAGATAAAAGAGCTTCCATTTACTAAATTTAAATTACAGGAAAAATGTTATATGTATAAATGAATGTATATATGCATGTAAAGTACATACAATATTGGTTTTGTAATTCCATTGGTTGTAAACAAAGGAAACAGTGAACTTTTAAGTAATATGTTTTAATATGCTTAATTAATTATTTATTATTAATATTGTTACCAACACATATTGAATAATTTGCAATATCAAATAAGGACGACTTTTAGTGAACGGTGGTCTGTGTACAATGCCGTAAAAATACATATAAAATTTGTAAAGGTATGAGGGGGGTATGCCCATATTACTCTTGTACGACTTGTCTTTATATGATATTCAGGTTTTTTAAATAATTTTGAGTTTTGATATGCTGATAAAATTATTAAGTTACATTTAATAAATAAGTAATGTAATTTCAGTACATTAGACCATTTAAATTTATCACATTTTAAGAAATGCACTGTGTTATAAAATTTTTAAAACAGATTGTTCATATAATGTCTTAGTACTAGACGTTTAACTTTTCTAGTACTAGACGTGATAACTAGTGACAAACAAATTTGTTTATTAATCTCAATTGATTGTTTTTTAATGTTAAAGATTTTGTAAAATATTAAAAATTTTTCTCTTTAAATATCTTACTTAAATTATGAAATTTCTACGTATTTATGTGAGTGCAATATACGTTAAATGATAATACGAAATTCTTATTATTAAATCTAGTCTTTTAAAAGAAAATATGTTTGAAAATTTTGAAAATTAATTCATTTAAATTAAGCTATTTTATGTATATTATAAGTAAAACTTGAATAGATTATACCATTTCGGCCTCCCTTAATAAAAAAATTTGCTCTTAAGACCGTTTCAATCAAGACTTTTAATTATAGGACCAATAATATTGTGTTAATCTTCTATAAATTGCAAGGTATATAATAATTGCATGGAAAAGAGTAAAACTATGGTCAACAATCACTTCAGTTTCAACTAGAAAACTCAAAACGCATAAAAATTTCAAGAAAATAATTTAAATAATAAAAAATATTTTTAAGTAGGGGTATGCCTACACACATTTTAATTGAATTCATAAGCTTCTTCAAAAATTGTTCATGACTAGTTCGTATAAATTCTTAAACACCTTTCTCTATTTCTACAACCGTTTCGTTTTTTTTCCTAAATCTTCATAAAATTAAAATATTAAAATATGTTTAAAAAAAAAAGAAAAATGATTAAATTATTAACGCAATTGTTTTTGAAGTTTCTGTGAAATAAGTATAATTATTAAAGCAATTACAAGCTCTTTAATTATGTAAAATCAACAACAAAAGCATTTTTTTTGTAATCATTTGATGTAATCTTAAAAAAAAAAGTGAAAAGGAAGAAAATTTAAAAATAAGAGCAAAAAATTAAAAGAAAACGAAAATATTATAGAATTTAGATTTTGTTTTTATTTTAATTTTGTATTCCCCTCATTTTATTTAGTATATTTTGTTATATTATGCTCTCTTTCATTTCTTATATTATAGATTTAATGTTTTACCCTCTTATGTACATCCCTGTCAATCAATTTTGCAATAATAATAATAATAAGTAGATATAAGGCAAAAGTTAGCGATGAATAAAATATAGCGTTTTATATGAATTTTATGAGAGTGTACAACTAAAGAAAATACTTGGGTCCCTTTCTTTTTCTTCTTCTGCTTCTTTTAATACTGTTATACAACTGAGTTTATTCATCATAATAATAATACCAATCAGATTTTGAAATTCGTATTATACAATATATTTTTTTATGCGGGTCGGTCGTTTTTCTTAATTTATTCGAAGTTAAAGAAGATGTAATATTATATAAGAACAAAAAGATATAAATATTGTTGGACCTTCATCAACATCATCACCATCATTATCAAATCATATTTAAGTATGTATACATATAAAGAAAGAAATGAAATAAACTGATGATATTTTTCTTTTTTCTTATTGTTGTAGTACTTATTTAACCTTTGAAATAATTTCTTCATAGTTGTTACGCTATATATATATTATATAGTTCTTCAAAAGCTGCATAATATTATAAGCTGTACTTATGCTTAATTTTTTATATAAGTATATATGTAATTTATGTTGTATACATGTGTGAGCAAATGTGTATAACACACATCGCATGCCTGATCTTTAAAATTTTCTTAAGACGCTTAAATTACGCTTTAATGAAATAAAAAAATATATTTGTAATTTTTGGTTAAAAAGGACATTTCTAGGATACCAGTAGTACAATTACTGTGTAAAAAAACACTTATATGTACGCAATTTTACGAAAAAATATGGTTTAAAAATCAGTTAATCTTTCAAGAGGAGCTATTTTACAAGCAAATAAGGTTTTGAATTCATAATTATATTAGATTTTAAGAAAAGAAATCACAACTTTATATTGAGGCGTGTGGCTAGCCTGTCGCAGTAATCTATGTAGATATAATTTTTCCGCAAATGTCATTTTGGATCTGTGCAACGCGAGAAATTTAGAACTTATAGCTAATATTTTTAATGAATTACGTCTGATAGTTCTGTATTGAAATGATATGTTTTTGTATTTAATATTATTACTCTAAATTGTTGTTAATTTTTAAAATTGTTGTTAAATTGTTAATTTTGTTTCATCTTCCTTAGCTGCACAACAATATTTAAAAATAAGGAAATATATTATTATTGCATTGAATATTGGGATGTATAGTAACAAGATATTATATTTTTATTAATACGACCGGAATTTAAACGTAAGACACCTTGGGTTAACGAACCGATAACATAAGCAGTTCAAAATTGATCAGCTGTTCGATTAATTTTTTCTCCTACCTTCTGTTTTTATTCGTGTTTCACTATATCATGCTAAGTACTGTCATATGATTCGGAGCATATATAGTTATCGTCTAAAACCAATAGGCACTTAATAATTAGAAATATGGAAATTAATAATTAATATATATTATTACTTTATATACTTAATGATATGATGAATTTCAATCAAACATACATAAGTATATTATAAATGGAAAAATGTTTCTTAAACATTACTATTTTTAATACAAAATGTAATAATAATGTACTTATAATGTGCGTGCATAAGTGTAGAACGGTATATGATTCATTGTACAATTAAATATTATGTATAGGTACATATATTTATACACATTTATATATACACTTCACTTGCATACAAAATGTATTACAAAGCGGTTAAAGTGCAAAAGAAAGAATTTTATTATTTGACATAATGTGTAATTGTGTATTTTATATTACATATCCAGTTATATGCATATGTACATGTATTATTGTAGTTGCACACATAAATTATTCTTACATAAATTAATGGAAATTTATAATAAAAATGGTGATGAGATGTGATAATAAATTTACACTGATTGCATTTAGCTATTACTCGTTAATTTGTGCGTTTTTTTATGGCCACATTTTTCTTTTTGCCGCTTTTGTTATTTTGCGTTACGTTCTACAAAAATTGATGATAGAATTGAGATAATGAACAAAATGTCATTTTTTTTTGTTGTTGTGTAGATTACTTCAGAGTCTTTTGCTTTTGTTTTGTCAACTCTTATAATTTTTCTATAAGTAGATTTTGTACTTTGCATTGCTTTCCCACATCATTTCTAATTTTCTCAAGTTTTACGTTTCTAGAATTTTACTACACAACCTTTTTTTTTAGATCTAAACAAATTCTTTACAATGTTTGTTTGTTTTTTTTGTAAAAAAATGTGATAATATAGAATGAGTTGTACTCTCCTCACATTTTTATTGTAAAATTATGCTTTTATGCCAATTTTCACTGCTTTATTTTATTGTTATTTTAGAGTAGTAAATTTAAATGTGACAAAATCATTATACGTACATATGTAAGTAAAAATGTGTGAAAGTGGAGGGGGGAAAAAGAGAGATGAAGAATTTTTCTTTTGTTTTTGTTTTTGTGAATTAAAACAACAAAATAGCTAAATTAAAAGAAGAAAATTAAAGAGAAACACTAAAAAAAATATTTTTTTATAGACAATTATAATGAAAATTTATTCATTTTATAATATGAAAAATTATCGGAAATGATTTTGAATTTAGAATTCAGATTGTAATTTAGAAATACATGAATTTAAATTTTGAACAAAATCATTTTTAAAAGGTCGCCTTTAATTAGAAAATAGATAAATTTTTTAGTTTCTGAAAGAAACAAAACTAAAACATAAATTTTTCTTTTATATAAGTATATGTATGTGTGTGTAAATTGTGAATTTGAATGTGAAGGTTAATGGAAGAGTATCTAATTTGAAAAGAACTTGCATAATCTTTACCTGAATTGCTTAAGTAATGCAAACATTTGTTAATGATTTAGTTTTGCAAATGAATGACTTCACCAGACTCAACTGAAAATCTTACATTACTAAAATCGGAACAATGAATGTCATTAGGTATGTATGTAATAAGTAATTGTTCACACAACTTACATATAAAACCTCTTCTTTCTTGGGGTAATCATTGAACGCACGGTTGTTGGTTGTAATTAGAATATCGAATAACTTTCAATTATACATATGTTTAAATTTTCAGGATGGGAATACATATACCCATAAGTATATTTATTATACACAAATACATATACATTATATATCATACATACACAAATGACATAAATTTTTAACCAGAACCCTTAAAATTAAAAAAACACCATGTGTCAAAATTTTATTTAAAATAGTGGACACGTGATTTAAAAGTAAATTTTTCCGGAATCTCTTAAAATTTTTAATTTTCCTGTCTCAATTTGATTTCTAATTTGTTTTCCAGACAGTATTTAAACCTTAATACAGTAGGTGAACAAATATTTTTTTTTATAAAATTAATTTTAATTGGCTTTTTGCTAAATTTAAAATAAAACAAATAAATTATTTGCAATTTTATTATCATAAAATTTTTTTTAAAATTTAGAAAAAATAAAAATTTCTTTTTTCTTTGTTTTTTGTTATTTTTAAATTTCGAAATTGTTTTTTTCTTTGGAACGGATTTAATCTACTTTAATTTTTTTTTTTTTTTTTGGAATTATATACATAAATAGAGTATACATATATATATTTATATAAAAAATTTAATATTAAAATAACTTAAATAAAATTTATATAATTAATGGCACATTTTCGTAACACAATTAAATTAAGAGCGTCTGGAAAAATAAATCCCAATCATTTTCATAGCAAATTACATTTAAGCATGCATATATTACATACATACTTGTACAATGGTAAAAATGTGGAGTCAATTCCATGGAAGCCCATCATTATAATATTAAATAACATGAAAAATATTATACAACAAAAGAAAAATGTGAAAATGAGAAGAAGAACAGAAAAGAGAAAGAGAAAAATTCTATACTAAATAATTTTGATTGCAATTTAAGTAAAATTTAGAGAATTTTTATTACCATTTAATTTCCCTAAATACTGTCATAACATTGCCCTTGTTCTTTAACATTAAATGTGCATTTATACAAAAAAAAAACTTTTAATAGGAGTTTAAATAGCATGTGAGAATGACAATAATAATGTAGTATAGAAATTCACGGAACGCGTCTCAATTCTTTATTGTTGATTTTATTTTACTTGTAGAATTAAATAGTATTAATTCTTCTTGTATATTTTCTACAATACTTACTTAAAAAACATATTTAAAATAATTTTATACGTATGAATTTCTTTTTAATTTTTTAAATCTGCGGGATTTAAAAATTGTAATTTTTCATTATTATTTTTCACTTTATTTTTTTTTTTTGTGCCTTTTATTCTATGGATATTGTCTCCGCCGATTTAATTTCTTTAAATTAAAGATTAAATGGATTTTAAATTTTTTTTATTGAAAATGAAAAGATCTAAAGAGAAGAATGAAAAAAATTAATTTTATTTATAATTGCTGATATAAAACAGAATGAGAAAATCATTCATTTTGAGGCTCTTCTGATAATAGATACCAAAGAAAAAGCATCACCAGAGATGTGATTTAAAATTTGTGTTATGGGTAGTAAGTGTAAGTAAGTAAAGTATGTACATTTTAATATGAGCTCAGACAAAAGAAAAATTTCATATAAGGATTATGGGAATAAAATTAAATTAATGATCATGCGGCTATTATAAACATTTCTGAACAACGATTTAAGAACAATGTGCCCGTAATGAAGGCATTTAAAAGTAAAAGCAATGTAAGTAATATTCATCTTAAATATAGTAAAAATTCAATGAGCAAGAAAAACGAAATTATGTACTAACAAAACGTAGCTGTAAAGAAAGCTGCAAATTTTTTATTAAGTATCTCTTAACAATAAAGCGTTTAATATTAATTTAAATTTGTAATCACGTTATTTTCATTTCTCTTACTACACCGAAAATTGAACGATTCTTGAAAGTAGAGAAATAATAGGAAATTGAACTTGAGTAACTAATAAATGACTCTCACAAACGTAGATTTTAAAGAAATGTTTGTAATAATTATCAGATTTTTTGACTCTCACAAACGTAGATTTTAAAGAAATGTTTGTAATAATGTAACAAATTTTTTCTAAAGGTAAAAACAATCCGAATAAAATCTATTTTTTGTACAAACTTCTTCTACCTGGATGAAATTTTCACTTAATTACGGAGGTCACCAAAAACGTACCATATCACAGCATAATTTTCAGCCCAAATATGGTAAAATTTCATTTTATTATACCCTACTTACAGAAAAAAATAAAAATCACTACTCTTAACTTTTTTTTTTCATATTAAAGAACTTTTGTATACATTCAAGAAAACAATAAGGCGCAGACAATTGAAAGAATTTTTATAGCTGAATTCCCAATTTAATCGTTTTAATTAATTTATATTCATTAAAAAACAGAAGAGGAGACAGAAAAGTATGTAAAAAAAAAATTTTCTTCTTTTTTAAATTAAATTCTCCAGAAATTTGAATTTGAAAACATTTTCTATTGAATTATTTTGTGATGATTATTATGATGATGATGATGGCCTGTGAAATTTGAAATAAAATGCTAACAAAAAAAAATTAATTTGTTTTTTAATATTTTATGAAATTTTTTCCTATATTCAATTTTGATTTCCTAACAGCTCGCTTAATTCTTAATTTTTTTTGTTGCTTACTTTTCTCTTCGAATGAATGCTATCGTCCGCGATATAGCGTTTCTTTTTTCAATGCTCTTCCGCTTCGCTATTTTTTATTTTTGAATTTTTTTATTATTTTTTTTTTTTTAATTCTGTATAGTTAGTATAGTGGGCGGAAAACGAATTAATGAAAAAATTTTGATTCTTTAAACAAAAATTTATTTGTTTGTAATAATTTGACAAATTTGCGGTTCTTAAATAAAAATTAAAATATGCCTACATACATACATACAGACATAATTGAAAATAAACAACGTACAATCGTACACGATGGTTTATTTTATAGAAATTTAAAATATAAAATTAATGTTTCACATTTTTTTTTCAAAAATAATATTTAAATGGGTTTTAAATTTTGTTTTTATCCAGAATTTTTCAGAAAAAATTTTTTTAGCAACAATAAATTTCTTTTCGAAAGCTTTAAAATAAAACATAAATTTATTCTGGAAAAAAAAAGAAATGTTTATTTTGGTGTAATTTTCATGTCATTAAAATTAATAATGACCATGTTTATGTCTAAATCAATAAAAATTTTAAATTAAATTTTAACTAGACAAAATTTTTGTTCACATGTACACAAAATATCTTAAGAGTCGTGTAGTTGTGTAGTTTCTTGTTGTAAATATAAAATTTTATAAATTATTTGTTTTACCCCGTTTTTACTCAGGGAGTTAGAACAAAGTGAGTGAAAATGATGATATCACGTAGATATAATAATTTATTTGTATGGGTACCTTGTTTATTTTTTTCAAAAAATATCTATGCAAAATTGAGTTACCGTATCCAATCACTTTATTTTTGATGCTGACAAAAGATATTGCAATATTTGAAAAAATTGAGTAATCTCTTATTAGTAAAATGACATACATATCTAGTTTAAAAAAAAATGAGAATTCTGCTTTGAAAGTGAATAAACAAGGTGACTAAAAAAGAGATAACCCGACAATCTGGCTATTTGTCTCAATTGTTCAATTTTATTCCCAATGTCAACGCTTTACACTTGATTATACAAATGCAAATTTTTAAAAATTTCTTTCAGGTTCCGACGAAATTTGTTATTCATAAATTTTATTTTATATAAGCAAAAGTAAATGGTTGAAAAAATAATGAGCAAATCGCAATTTTAATTGCTTGTTTCACTGGATTTGAAAGTATAGAATTGCTCTATCACAAAAAAGACAAAATAAATTTACGATTGATTAATATAGACATAGAACATAATTTAATGGGAAATGACTGACCAATAATCTGTGTTATAATTTACTCCTAATTACTTACTAAAAAAACAAGAAACTTAACAATTTTTTTGTATATTCCAAAACTGTTATATAACCCAAGTTCTTCATTTAAATTGTATATAAATATAAATTACTGAGTAACTTATATTATAACAGTTAAATTATTAATGCTGTATTGTGGTAAAGTAATAATTACAATATTAAATAGTAACTTATATATTATAACAGTTAAATTATTAATGCTTTATTGTGGTGTGGTAAAGTAATAATTACAATATTAAAAAGAAAAAATAAATTAAAATGCATTCACAAAAGTTACTGTTCATTGTTTAAAATACAACATATGTGTATGAGTAACGATTTATTAGTTTTTGGTTAATACGAGTATTAAAAATAATTGAATAATATTTAAACAATGATTACTTTTGAATTTATGAGAAAATAAAAGTGTTTTTTTTTTTTTCTTTTAATAAATAAGCATATTTTTAATTATTATCGAATTAAAAAAAAAAAACTATAAGTTATTAAATAATTGGTTATTAAGGCCAAGAAATTATAATTAAAGATCCCAAAACCGCATTGTAATTATTTAAAATATTTGAAATTTTTCATTGTTATTAAAATGGTAACATTTTTTAATTTAATTTGAAAATAAAATAAATTCGATATTATAGTTATTTAAAGAGTAATTTAAACTAAATAAACAAATTGAAATTATTTTACCATATCCAATTTTCAGGGTTAAAATATATACCTATATTTCTTAACAGAATTATCTATAAATTTATACTAGATTCATACAAGTATTTTGAGTAATTAACTAACATATTCCCACTAATCTCAATTTATCTTGATTACAAAACAGTGTTTAAGTGGGTTATAATAAAATTCATACTATAAAAATAATTTATAAATTTATTAGTTTTGCCATTATACTTTATCATGTTGGCCATTATAGTATAGAGTGCAAGTACTTGAGACGAAATCAATTATTATTATTGTTAGATTAAAATGTAGTACATAAATACAATATTGCAATAAAGTCCTTAATTATTTTGTCCAGACATTTTTAATTTAAAAATAGATTTATAGTGGTATAGTTTAATACAAAATTGTTGTTTTAATACGCTTACATTTTCTTGTATTAAATTATTATGTAAATATGAACAATTTATTTATTCCAATTCATAAATTGTTTATTCAGTACAACAAAAATAATTTTTTCTTAATTGTTGAGAATTTGTTTTTAGTTTTTTTTATTTTTTTAATTTTAAAATAAAAATCGTAGCATATCTTAGCATATTTATCATCTATAATTTTTGTATGTTTCATATTGTACATTATATCGGCACTATAATATTATATAGTGTTCAACTATTCGGCATTTTAATTAAGCGCAATTTCAAATTAATTTTATAACATTATCAACAAAATTATATCAAGTAATGCAACATAAAACAGCCATTATTCTATTTCGCGGACCCGTATCTGAACCAGAACTGATAACTACGAATTATTGAAGCTATTTTCTTAAGTTTAGAATACTGGGAGTACTAAAATTTAGCTCATATACCTTAAAGTTAAGGGATTTTTTAATTTATATAAAAGGTCATTAAAAGATGAATTAAAAATTCAGAAAACTGAACTGCCATACTGTGAAAATTTTACTGTCTGATAGCAATTTTAGCAACTAGCGATTTATTTCTTGGTGTTACTTTCTATTCCAATCTAATTCGCTTTCTAAACAAATGCGAGGAAATTTAATTGCTTTAATAACTTCCTTAATTAACATTTAGCAAAAATATCAAAACATTTTTAAATGCATAATTATTTTTTAGGCAATACAAAATTTTTTTTTCATTTTTAATTCAATATTACTCCTAATTAACTCATCATCACATTATCTCTATTGTGTTTACTCATTTTGACAAGAACTTGTCTATCCAATCATGTAATGATCATTTTTTACAAATCTGACAAATTATGTGAACATTGAAAAACCATTATAATCAGATTGGATTACTATTTTTATTCTTGTTCAAAATTTCCAATGTTTCTAATGTTTTCCGTTAATTCAACAAACCATTAGAATTTGCAAAAGTAAAAATAAATCACTATAGGAATAAATCAGAGATTTAAAATGAGTGCATATATAAACGATTATTCAATAGAAATATTTATTAACAACATTTTTCTGTAATAGAAATCATTCAGTAACCAAAATATCAGTGTGCTGATTTTGTAAAAATCTCCGAAAAAGGAAAGCGCTCCTTGACGGAAATCATTAAATCAAATTACTAAAGAGTACTAAACAATTCACAATTTTCAATTATCATTTAAACATTATTAGATGTATGGGTGCATTGAATATTCATGGAGGTAAAAAATGTATATATAAGTATTATGGTAATATTGTATATATGACAGAGTTATAGTATATGCAGTTGTTTGCCTACATACATATGTACATATGTATACACAACTTCTTTTCATTATATTTTACTGTTTTACTCAATATTTTCTAGATAATTTTTTTATTGTTTTTAATTTTTTGTTCATCAATCGCATGTCCATATATACACATAACATATACAATTATTGCCTAAGCCCCTAAACAATTCTTTCACCATTCACAATTCTTTTCAATTAAATTGATTAAATTTCATAATAAATTCAATGAAAAAATAAAAATAAAGTAAAAGAGAAAAAATTCTGAGTTTAGCTATTTAAAATCCCGGACGGTTCTTCCATGTATAAAAGATAAACGAAAATTAAAATCAGAAAATCCGCATATCCAAATCAAAAAAAATGAAATGGACTTTTCATCAATAATTTTATTTGCCTGTTTTTTTTTCTTAATTTGTTTTTGTCTACTTTTTTAATTCAAATTTTATAGTTCAATTTTTATTTTTTTTTTTACTGTCCATACACTTTATTTAAAATTAATTTATGTATACAGATAACAAGGATTTCCAATCAGTACATGAACTAAAATTCTTAATTTTATTTGGCAATTTTTCAATGGAAATTGTTAAAATAGGAAATTAAATGCTCTTTATAAAAATAAGTTTGAAAATTTTCGCTTGATTCGATAAGTAATTTTTGTATCTCTTTTAATACCAAGTTACCTACATGTAATTATTTTAGTGTTGAGTTAAGGCAGCATTTTCTGATTATCATAACCAATCTGAGTAAATTTAATTTAACGTTGAGTATTGCAATTGAGTTGAATTTTAAATCACGTTATTTTGTAAATTCTCTCTTAAAAGATTTGAATGGAGGCTTTACAAAATAACAAAAATATTTAGAATAAGAAAGAAGATAATTGAGAAAGATATACTACCGAACTGTTTGACGATTGTGGCTTAACAATTTGTAGTAAATATTTGACAGTAAAATGTGTACTCAAGTATGTGTACTGAAGAATTTAATAAACTCACCATCTCAGTACTAATTTCCTAATTCAACCATCACTTCAAGAACTATTTTCACTTAAAGCGATTCTCGTAAGCCTTTTTATATAGAAGACCGTAGTGCTCGAAAAACTTTCTTCTTTTGTGAGCTATTTACTCTTGAACAGCTTGTCTTAAATGAATTTTATGTGTTCCTATGCCTATATATACAATTTCAATGGAACGGTATATTTAATAAGCTATTATTATAATTCTAACTGGGTAGCCCTGTACAATAAAAATCTTTTTAAAAGCTATATTATTAATTCAATGATTTGTTTTTAAAATTTTCTTTTCATATCATTTTTATTTTGATTTATGAAAATTACAATAATTGAAAATTTATGATAAACTATTAAAAAACATACTTATATAAAATAAAAATTTGTACAATTTCATTTCGTTCTCATAACTCTAACGAAATAACATGTACGAAAAAAGAAAATTAAGGAGAGTCGCATACGCACACTTTGAAAATAAATTTATAATAGTCCAAATTTTTAATAATCGGAAAACATAAAATATAAAAACTTTGACTGTCATCAGTTAAAATTTACGCAATGAATTTATTTTTCTATATTTTCGAAGAAAAAAAAATTATAAATGAAAATCGAAAAGAAATGAACTCATTGGCCATATTATTGAAATCAATTATGAGATGAAATCGTTGCAGATGCCTTCCCAATTTAAAAAGAAGAAAAAAATTTATGAAAAATTTTTGTAGTGTTCTGTTTTCTCTGATTCTTATTTCTATCTGGCGCACTATTTGTCCCAATGAATGTTTGTGTATATGCTTTCATTGTGCTTACTTTTCTGTTTTTCTTGAAGTTCAATTGAGTTCAATTGCAAAAGCATTTAAAAATGTTCTTTAATCTAATCGCATTCTTATTTTTATTTTTTTTGTTTTATTTTAAAAGCGATCTGTTTTAAATTTTTATAATCCCTTTCAATATTATTGTTATCTTAGTTTGTGCATATATGTGAATCTATAATGTTGAATACACAATTTTGTACATTTTTGTATTCGAACAAATTGCAATGCATTATTCTTTAAAGAAATTGTGTAGAGAGTAAATACGCTAGTATGTACTCCAATTCTAAAATTTATTTATATGCATAATAAATAGTTGTTGAGAACTTTAATAACTTCTTATATAATTGAGTTTAACAATAACAAAATATAAGAATATATAAGGAAAAGAAGGAAGATAAATTTCTTATTGTAAAATAAACTTAAATTGTAATTTCAAATGTTGATTCAGAATAGGTGCAGCAGCGGCGACATAGTCGGCATTAATTTGCAAAAACAAAAACATTTCATTTTAAATTGGATTGTTTTTTGTTTTTCACTAGCAAAAAATGTTAAAGTTTAAGTAAGTATTTTAATATTGCAATTTCATTCATAATATTGACTGATTGTTATTTTTCTTGAAAAATAAAACAATAATTTTAGAAAAAAAATAACCATTATAGACCAAATCGGAAAAAACACATGTGGTTTTATTTAAAATTGAATTAATTCTAATTTATCAACAATAGCGAAGAAACGACATTATGTGCGGACATTAAGTGCGTCCAAGTCCGGATTAAACTTAAAACTTAATACTAAGGAGTTAGCCCAGTGCAATATACTTGGAATTTAAAGTTTGATCAAAATAGTAAATTTCTTAACTTTATAAAAATTATACAGAATTATTTCATTAAAATTAGTTGTTGATTGTATGATAGCTTTGTATGATTCAACGAAATATTTTAAAGAATTTCAAAATTCATAGCTTAAAAATTGATGGTGAATAAAGTAATATTTTAATTAAATAAGGAAAATAGGTTGGGTGAATGGGTTGGGATATGTGAGGTTTTGAAAGAAAAATTGAAAGATCAAATTACTCAGCTTGATAAGTGTTTCTTTTTATCGTTAACTTTATAACTTTGCAATATGAAAAGTTGCTATTAACTATATAGAAAATCTTTCAAAATTTTGAAACATTTAAGATCACCATATTTTCGAATTATGAAGGTTCTTCGCATATTATAATGAAAATGTTGGCGCTTATTGTCCATTTAGTAAATTTTGGTTTAAAAAGATAACCAAATTATTTGAATGACCGGTTCGGGTTTGTTTTGCAGTTACAGCTTGATATTAAAATCGTTGCCTACAGATCTAAGCAAATAAACAATTACATCAATTCAAACTGATTGTGTTAACAAAAAACAAACAATTTGCTTACTTAATTGCATGGTCATACAGTTGCATGTGTGCGTCTTTAAATATAAATCTATAGCATAAAAATAAGTGATTAAACTGTTGCAAAACTAAAAATTGCATGTCTGTCTGAGCCCTTAGAATTTAAATTTTCGAAGTTTTAAATTTTCGTGTGGAAAATCTTCCTTTTCCAATTTAGTTTAAAATTTACATAAAAGTCAATTCAAAATTCGATAGTTTATATATTCCCGATGCCTCATAATTTACAATGAGTCCCCTTTTTACTTATTATTTTTTAATTTCTCTAGCTTTTTTTTTTAAACAAACCATATTGCGCATATACAATAAAGATTTATGTTTAAATACCAAAAAAAAACAAAATATCGAGGACTGAATGAATATGGTCATATAAAATATTGTACCATATGCAAACTATTTAAAATTTTGTTACCGCAATGATACCGCAAATTTCAAAAGTGCTTCTCATTTTTATCTGTTTTTCTAGTTTTTTTTTTTATTTATATTCAAAGAGCATCATTTCTATAAGAGCAGCTTCGACAATACTTTATCATTATACTCTTTGCTTACTTATACAACTAGTAATCCATCGGATGGAAGTTGTCATTAACTATTTTTAAGCGTGTTTATATTCAATTTTGTTGCAAAATTTTTTCAGTTTATTTAAGTGTTTTCTGTTTTTTTTCTGTTGTTGCAACTTATTGCACTCAAAATAAATAAAAATTGCGACTGAATCTGTAAGAATTAATATGTGAATGCAGAGATAAAAGAAGATAAATAGAAAGATTTGTTTACTTTTGTTAGTCATTGCCTTTATTTGTAAATGTTGGAGTTAAAACGAAAAAAATGCAATGAAAAGTAACCAATCACACATAAAAGTAACACAGTATCACACATAATATATGTATGCATATAAGTTTCTATATTAAGGCATATTTATTGTGTATATTTAGGATTGTATGAGCGTTCAGCAATATTTTTGACCACAAGTTAACAACGGATAATAAAAAAATAATTTTATACAAAAGTATTTATATACAAAACGTTCAAGATCATTATTAAAATGAAAAGTTTCTTCTTTCAACAAATTCATAAATATTAATCAATGAATAAAATTTTAAAATGTAATTTAATAAAAATTTTTATTTTTAGTAAAATAATTTATCACGGTTTTGCTTCTGCACAAGAAAAATTGAAGAATTTTTATTTATTATTTTAAATACATACTTGTATGACTTAACTTGGCTGAGTGGTAGCATTAATGATATTGCCTGCAATAAATGGAAATTCTAGGTGTATGGATTGTAATGGTTAAGAACCACATTACTGATCCAATTAGTAGCAAAGTTTTATTAAGATTGGCCATTTTTGTTTTATCAAGCTTTTCAATTACGATTTTTATGCTGTTTAGCTTCTTAGTGATAAAAAGATGAAACAAACATTAACAAAATTAAAAACTTCCAGGAAAATTTCAGCTTGAATTGTACAGATATTCTTCTGAAGAAAGCTGATTTGAATGCCATTTTCACTTTTTATGTGATTCATTTTTGAATTTTGGTTTAATGTTGAACAGCTTCAGACGCTTTTATATTTTCCAAAATTTTTTTTTGCTTCTCAATGAGTGTCCATATTGTTATCTCTCGTCTCAATGCGCTTACTTACAATAAATTTTTATTGTAAGAGGACAATGAATCAGATTCCAATTTTTAATTCAAACTCCTAATTTTATTCATGCAAAATTTTAGAAATCAATTGGAAATTCACAAAATAATTATTTCAATATTACTTTACAACAATTTACTAAAGTCATTCTAATCAATAAGCCATGAATTCTTGAAGAAATCAGGCGATACTTTAAAATTAAATTCAAAAATAAAATAAATTAAAATTTAATGAGAAGCAAAAATACAAATACCAACTAAAAATTTTATCAAATCTCCTTTAAATTCCTTTAAATTCCTTAACATATTTCCTTAAAAATTTATTTCTTATCACCTTAAAGGATATTAAATTTACATAAAATATTTTAAACACACACATACATATATGTATGTGTAATGCATTACCTAATTTATTATAAAAAGAATTTATATATTTTACATAAGTACATACGGAAATCAGAAAAGTTTTTAATTCGTATAAAAACAACTTTACGTTAGAAAATAAATCAAAGTAAATTTTTACACCTTTTACATTATAATTTTTTCTTAATTCCTTAAATCCTATCCAAAAATACTTATAAAAATAACAAAAGTTAAAGGAAAACTCTATACTCTTAAAATAAATTTCTTGTGTTTCAAAAACAAAAAACAGAAAACAAAGAGAAATTTTTTATTCAAAGAAACAAGACCAAAAAAAAAAGAAACAAAAAAAGGAAATTGTTATACAAACCTTCATGTTTATTTAATAGAAGGTGACAAAGGAAAAATGACTAAGAAATGAGAAAAATACACTTAACTCTTATTTCGATTTTCTTTTTTTTCTTCATCGTCATACCATTTTAAATATAATGTAGGTATTTAGGTACTATAGAACTAGAGTTGAATAAAGAGGGGAGAGTACAAAAAAAGAGTAAAAGTTCGCTTCTAAAAATCAAACTGTAAGTGCTAAACATCAAAATAAATAAATAATATGAGTTCATAAAGGTTCATATCTGTATGTATAGAAAAAAGTGAAGAATAATAAAAAAAACCATTTTTACACTAAAAGCATCCCTTAAGAAAGCACAAAAAAAAAACAAACAAGTGGAAATGTTAAAGTTGGAGTTTCGCAGTTGACGAAAATATAAAATAGAAAAAAAAACTGGCTGAAAACAAAAAGAAATAGTAGAAGTAAGAACTTGTTTTTTAAAGTTTAAATTTAATCCTTAAAAAAAAAGTAATTAAGGAGTCTACTCCTTGAGTATCACCTTAGTAACTGTATACAAGCTATGCTTATATTACAAAAGCTTTATAGGTATGCCACACCTATACCATTTCTTTAATACACAAAAATTTTTTTGGTCCAGGAAATATTCCAAATTACCGTTGAAAATCATACGGAAAAGATTATGTATAGGGACTAAATTTTAACGAAAAGTTTTTATTATCTTTCCCTCTCGGAAATGGAAGATTTCTGAACAAAATTTAATAAAACTGGATATCAGAAGTTGTTCAGAATTTTCGTATACTAATATCAAATTGTTATAGTAAAATAAATAGAATTTTTTCTTAGAAGTTTCTTTACATCTTTCTCTTACATCTTTACATCATGGAGTTCATACGTAAACAGAAAGCAGAAATCTTTGTTATCTATTTAAAAACAAAATAGTTTAGAAATACCTATACCTACTTGCTGAAATGAAGTCTACTAATTTTAACATACTTTGCTAAAAATCTTTACAAAAAAGATCAACACCATTTTTCGAAATTTGTAAATTTCGAATTCTTGCAATTCTTTTGAAAGCACATACAATATTTATTAAGACTTGAAAATTTGTATCACTTTAACTCTCTCAACGTCAAATATCTTAAACTCTTCAATTACGTGTATGAAAATGGTTAAAAGAGCGAACGGAGGATAGTGTAGTGACTAGTGTGTTTGTATAAATAATGAAAATTAAATCATCTTACTCAATCTTTCGGTAACATTTAATTTAGCTAGAGCAAATATATGTTTACTGCAATTCGAGAAGATATGTAAATGTAAATATAAAGATTTAGAGATCAATAATTCATTCAAAACATTTTAGTTTAAACCTATATGATATTTCAATTATCAGTAATAACAAAATTTTGTAAAATTAAAGTACAATAAGGTGTCTAATAAATAGTCTAGGCCTACATTTTTGTATTCCTATAAAAAACAATACCTGTCTACTAACACATTTACCCGCATTTTATACAGAATTAAAATAAAGCAGTCCTTTTTTGCAAGTTTCTGTTTGATTCTCTGATTTTTAATATATGTGTTCTTGTGCTTTTGTTTAATTCATTCCATGTTTTTGTTCTACTTACATTTAATCCTTAAAAATAACATCTAAGCGAAAAAAAAAAATTCTTGGTTTTTGTTTTACATTTTCACATTTTTATTTTTGCAACATTCAAAAGATTTTTTCATCTTTTCATCCATTTGTTTGTTTGTATGTTCCTACCTTAAAAAATAAGAAAGTAATGCGAAAAATTAGTGAAAAAAGTGGGGGAGGGGGACAAACACAAAAAGCAAAACACAACTTTTTTCATCGTGTTGTTTTTTTTTGTTTTTACAATTTTTACAACACTCTCACATATCCTCAAAAAAAAAACAGAAACTCTTGACAAGACTAACTTTCCGATTCATGTCTTTTTTCGGGTTTGTATGTTTTTTTTTTGTATTGTCTTTCTTATTTTGATTATTGTTATTTTAGTATTTTGTGTGTGTACACAGGATGATATAAAGACAAGCAACAAAAAAAAGAAATCCTTTCAAACACACAACGAAATGAATAGAAGTGGAAAAGAATTATGTTAAAAAAAAAAACATAAAACAAAAGCAAAAAAGAAGAGGTTAAAGTGTGAAAATAAAGAAAAACTCAAGTTGAATAATTTCTCATTTTTTTTCACTCTCTCTCTCTATTTCTGTTTTTATTTTCATTGTTATTTTATTTTTGCTTTTTTTGTTTTTGCACACCTTGTCCTTTTGTTTTTGTCTGTTCTTCTTCAATTTTATTCATAAAACTCAATAGCTGTTATATATTATATTAACATACTTATATAATTATATGAATGTTTTTATGTACAATGTGTACATATGGGCATCTACACTCATATAGGAACATTTGTAGAGGCACACATTATGCATATGTATACATACTCATCTCAGTTTTTTATTCAAATTTTAATTTCGCACTTTTTAAACATGGCAATAGCTTACTTTTTATACAATTTTGCTATCGATTTACTCCAAATAAGTCTATAGACTAAAGTATCCTTACACTACGTGTTATATGTAGCTAAAATGTTTGTACGAATTTATTATATGAAATATATGCGAAAGTATACAAGGCCCTAGAAAAAAAACCTACTCAAAAAAAAATATTCCTATGTATACAAAAATACAAAAATAAAACGCTCAAGAGGTAAAAAATCATAAATCACTTGGATAGGTGCGAATCTGTCAATGTCCTTTTTTAGTTTATATTACGTATGTATACGGTTGGTTTTATTTTATTTTTGTTATTTTTTTGTTGCTTTTTATTTGCCTTATTTTAAAAAAGAAAAAAGTTTGTGTATTGTTTTTTTTTTCTTTTATTGCTTTTGTTCTTGTTCTCATTTTTCTTTCTGTCTCATGTTTTGTTTTTTTTTTATTCCTTTTTATATCAAGTATTAAAAATATAACACCATCATGACACATTAAAAAAATAATAGTAGAAAGAAAATACCTATATTGTTATGTATCTACATTCATACATACTTATGCATCTATGAATGAAAGCGTATGTATGTACCTATATGTATGTTTTTAATGCGAATATGTAAAAAACTGAGAGTGCACTGTAGCTATTTTACATTGTGAACAAAAAAAAGGCCCATTATTTAAATGAACATATGTGTACAAACATATGTACGCACGTGAGAATGATGACTCAACATGGTAATAGAATATAAGTTGTACAATTGTACCTACGTCCTACATGTACAGAACATACATAATAACATTGTATTAGAATAAAAAATTTACAATAGTATAAAAAAAAAGGAGAGAGAATAAACTAAAGAGAGATTAGAACGAAAATGACTTTAAATTTATGTTTTTTATTTTTTATTTTTTGTTAACTCACCAGTCACCTCACCTTTTATATTATATTACTACTTATATAATTTCTAAATTGAATATTATTGAATGTGGGGTTGAATTTGTTTAAAAAAAACAGATAGAAAAGAGAGGATTTTAAGAGGAACAGTAGCAAAATATCCAACAAGTTACTTTACTGTTTTAAAAAATATAAATAAATTGTAACTGTTATACTAGTGGTATTTGATTGGTAAATTGTAACTTTGGTAAGTTAGAAGACATAAAAACAGGACAAAAAATGATGAAAATATATGAAATTTCATTACGAATTTAAAGGATTTTTCTTTCTTTGATTTCAATTTTTTAGTATTTTTTTTATATTTATTACTAGAAAATACAGACGGCTTATTTCGAACGCTAGAAAGTTCGAACGCTTATGTATTGTGTCAACTTACCTTCAGTCTTAAATTTAATACCGATGGTACATGTTTCTATATCTTTACAAAGAAGTCTCATTTACTAAATTTGGCAATATTAATATTTCAACAATAAGTTAGTATTTTTATAGATACTGCAAAGCTTTTCTGCCCTACCATGAATTTCGAGCGCAGCTCTGAAATCGGAAATATTGTAAATTCTGAATTACTAAAATTTTGCCCCCAATATTTGTAATAGAATAATACATTACGTTGGGAGTAAAAATAACCCTCAAACTTCGACAAAATAATTACATGTAACAAGCAATTTGAAGAGAGTGGTTGTTTTCCACTTTTGAACTTTTTTGTTTGAGTTAGAGTAACCCAGCCAACCAAGAAGGGAAATTAATTCATATTTGATAAAAAAAATTTTTCAACTTTTTCAAAAATATTCAAGAACTTAAAAAACTGCAAAACTTTGCTTTTGAAAAATATCCTTTTGTATGAAAGTTGTTTACTCAAATAGTAACAAAAAATATGAATAACATTTGACAGTCTTTACGAAAGAATTTGCAATTACTCAAAAGTCTACGACGTGCTTCAGTTCGTAATTTATAGGATTCTACGAATGGAATTCATGATAGGGCTGATTCCTAAATTAACAACGTCAAGATCTGAATAATAAGTACTAATATGGCATCAATGTAATTTGAATCCGTGGCATAATATAGCATCAATGTAATTTAAATCCGAACAATAATGCCTGTTGGCAAATAATGCATATAAATATCTAATGAGTTTTTCTAAACCTTTATACATACAATTCAAAAAATTCCCCTGTTAGGAAATGGTTTGGTTCATATTCATGTAAAATTGTAAAGGATTCCTATTACATTAGTTATACTTTATTTGAAAAAGCTCGTTGAATTAATTAAACCTCAGCTATAACCAATGTAATTAGCTGTTTACCAAAAAATTAGTCAGTATTATTACGATCTACTTAATATTATTGATATGTTATTAATCCAGAAAATAGATGCAATATTATTTTTAGTTTTTAAGCAAAAAATTATTTCCAATAAGTTCGACTTTTAAAATTTTACATAAAGTAAACAATTAAATGGGTTTATTAAGGGCTGGATGTGCAGATAAATAACTTTGCTTCTGCAAATTTTTAATAACTAAAGTACGGACATTAAAGTGTAGTCTTCAATTTCCTTACGTTAAAATCGAAATTACAAGTCTAATTTATTAAATAATGATTTTAAGATGTTTTCGGTATTTAAATAATTTTACATTTTTATGGGCTTCACTTGTTAGAACACGTTTTATATATTCAAAAAATTAAAACTTATTAAAAAAAAAATTAAACTTATCACAAGAATCAAAAGTTACCAAAAATTACCAAGAATTTACTTAGGTGTTATATAAAATAAAAATAATTGATTTAACCTACAATCGTGACACTTAAAATTATGATGGTTATAATTTTTATCTTTTGTGTAACTACAGCAGACATTTTGTATGAATAATATTTTTAACATAACTATGTTTACTGAACATTTTAAAGAAAATTAATTATCCAATTAGAATTGAATAATTGATGAAAATTTTTATGAAGGAAAAAGTGTTTTTGATAACGAAAAAGGTAAAAGTTACAGAAAGGATATTTTCACATTATTCTCATGTCATTTTTCTAATATCCATTACATTCTTCAAACGAATTTTCCATTTATATTAGATTTAAAAAAAAAATGTATAAACATGAGGACGACACTATAAACAAAAAAAGGATAATTAAAACAAAGAAAATTCTAGGAAACCAAACAGCAGAAAAAAACAAGATTTATTTAAAGTCCTTATAACGGTACATCTATACATTTTATGTGCGTTATCTGAGAACAAAGTAGTTATATGTGCTTAATAAGTTTTCCAAATATAAAACTTTTCATATTTCGTTAAACATATCTATATTTATATATTTTATATACTTTTATTTCAAATTAAAGTGAATTTTCCACTCATTTTTTCTCTTTAATAACATCTTTTAATATTTTGTGCGACAAGAGAAAAAAAAATTAAGAATAAGGGAAAAGAAAATTCACAGTTAATTTTTTCTCATCATTAGTGTAGACTTTTTTTATTCCACGTATATATATATATATATTTAAGCAGATGTTTCATAACTTGTTTAATTTCCCTTTTTTACTTTGCAAAATTTTACAGGATATCGTGTAGCCTATAAAACTTTCAAAAATTCTTTATTATTTCTTTGGAAATATAAAATACTTGGTGCCCATATTTATACATTTACATAATCTACTTATATACATATGTATATATACGTGCATACTTTATTTGTATAATTTTGGAAATTCCAAAGGTTCCTGAAACTAACACAGTTCTCTTGTGAAAAGTTTGAATTTTCATATAAAATTAAAAGAACACAAAATTTATACGATCAAAAACTGAGAAGAAAAAATAAGTAAAAGTAAAATAAAAAAATTCTGACAGAATGGTGTTAAATTTCTTAAAAATATTAAATATATAAAAAAAGTAAAAGAGAAAATTGTAAAAATTCTAACGTTAAACAAATAGCAGTTGCTGCTTTTCTTATAAAATCTAAAAAATTACGATTATTTTAGAGCAACTGCCATATTTGGAGCTAATTAGAGCTTTTTTACGAATTTTAAATGAAATTTTAAATTTTTTGTCTTTGTTAATTGAATTCAATGTATGGAACTGAAAATTTCCTGGTTAATTTGCTTGGTTCTCATATAATATTAAGGTTTTAAGAAAGTATTATTTTGTGTATAATAAATTGATATGGGATTTTCGAAAACAATGCTATTTAACCTTTAACTACAGACTTTAAATTTTTTCGAACTACTACTAAAGTTCGGTCACACATATCGCTTAAGTATAACGCAATATAATTAAAATATTTCATTTTTTTTTATTTTCGTTTTAATTACAACATAAATTACAGAAGCTTGAGAAAACATCTTCCAATTCTCCTCAACATGAAAAAATATAAATTCTTCTTAATTCTATCTTTTTAAAATCATTTGGTCTCACAGACTCCTCGTCAACAGATAAACGTTAAAAGACCCTTGTTAGCATTCAGACTTTTGAATATATCCAGTTATATCTGATTTTACAAAATATTATTCATGAGCGTGAAGAATTCATAATTTTTACCGGTGATACATTGGGTCTCAAACTTGTTGAAACGTCCCTTATATTCACAACACCATCAATTTACACTTAATTTCAACAATCTTATTTGATACTTTACACTCAATTTCTATAAAATAACCTAATACTTAATATTCTAATTCAATATGAGTAAAACTGGTTAACAAAACTTAAATTGTAGTTCATTTTTCAAAAAAAAAAATAAAAAACAAACAAAACTTTTTTTTTTGTAGAGTAAATGAAGAAAACAAAATAGAAAAATAAAAAAGTAATCGTGAGTGATGGTAACTGCTTTACTTAGATAAAGTGTGAAAGATTTCAAAAAAAAAAAAATATATAACAGAAAAACAAGAAACGAGACACACACACAGCACACACACTTTATTTACACTAAAGAGAAAAAACATCAAAAATAAAAGAAAAAAAAATAGAAATAAAATTAAATGAGAAAAGAAGGAAAAAAAAAACACAACCAGAAAGATGAAAATCGACCAGCATTACTTTATCACAAAAGAGTGTTATATAAACACAAACAAACACACATTCATCCAAATATACAAACGACGTGTATTATTATCCTTCTATAAGTCGTATGAAAGCGAAATAAGAAAGAAAAGTAAAAAATTTTATAAAAATAAAGCATGAAAAATATATAGGATGCGAAAATCAAGGGAAAAAAAATTCGCAAATTGGGAATAAGAAAAACAAAAAACTTTTTATACAAGGAAACTTTTTTTCATTTTACTTTTTTTTTTATCCTTGGTTTCTTTGCCTGTATATTTTTCTCTTCCTTGATTTCAAGTGTTTTTGCAATTTTTCAAGGTAAATTAAGTTTAAATATCCTTTTTCATCATGACATTTAATTTGTAAGTGTTATATCGGAATTTATTCAGTTTTCTTATTTTTATTTTGCTTTCATACTTTCTTTTCTCCTGCATCACTCTAAATTTGTTTCATTTTTTATTCTTTTTATTTTCCCATTTTTTCTTCTTTTTATACTCGTCCTTCAATTCTTTTAAAAGATTTTTTTTTGTTACATTATTTTTATTTGTTCTTTTTTTCTCTTTTCATAGAATAAATTTATTTTATTATCGCACAGTATATGAGAGTAAATACAAAAGAGAGAGAGAGAGAGAGAGAGAGAGAGAGATAGAAAGATATTTGTGCGTTTAAAGGTTGTGTGTATATTAAATGAATTCTGAATGCTTTCCTAGTTAAATGAACATTTTGAAGGCAAAGAAAAGGGTTGTATTTTGTATATATTGCAGAATTGAAATAAGTTTTATATAGTTTGTTGGCAGATGGCAGGGTCAGATGATGATGAGAGAATAAAAAAAAAGGATTGGTGAAACAATCTAAAAAATACATATACATATATTTTTAAGAGGATATGTAAATGAGTTTGTTTGTGTACATATGCATTCAGTATTAAATCAATAATTGAATTTAAATTAAATTTATTGGATGTAAATAGAAGAAAAATAAAAAAAACACACTGTAAAATGAAAAGAGATATAGTAAACGCCATTTTTCTTTTTCTCTTCGTTTCTCTATTTTATTCTTTTGTCTTATTTTTTTACTCTTTCTTTTCCAGTACTCGTCAAGAAGATTATTTGATGAATGATTTTAAGATGGAAAATAAAATAAAAAAAAAAGGGTGGAATGAAAATTAAATTTTATCTCTTAATTTAATATTTATTAACAAAAAAAAAAAAAAAACTATATAAAAGAAATAAAATGGGAAATGGGTTAAAAAATTTTCAAATAGCAATTGGCAAAAAAAAGGGTTTAAATTTAATTGGAAATAAATTTTTTTTTTAATTTTATATTAAATCAAGGATAGGGAACTATTCTCCTTTTAAAAACAAAGAAATAAAAATTATAGGTACTTACTCAACTTACATACTAAAATTGGAATTTTATGAATTTCGTGTATAATCTTTATTAAAATCAAATGCGAAACAATAAGTAGCACGACATGGACAAATTCATGTTCAAATTTAAAGTTAAAAGGGCTTTATTACTAACATATAAAATTTATTCTTACAATACTTAGTGACATTATAATTCACTTTTGTTCAGTTGCAGGAATAAAGTAATATACAAGAAAACTTTTAGAATTTTCTATTATTAGAAGTTGTGTAAACAATACAATTTCTAAAATTCGAAACGTTTTTAAATCTACTTACAAATAAATTCAAAAATAAACTGCTTCTTAGAATAAAACATTCGTAAATGTTAAAAAGTAAAAAAATAGGCTTAACTTCAAAAGAAAGGATGTACTTAGAAGAAATTTTTTTTATTTTACAAAAAATTAAAATTACAAATAAATTTGAACCGTCGTCATTTATGAAACATTGATGAATTATTTTTAAGTTAAATGAAAATTTTAAGTTTATTTTAAATTTAACAGCGCTTTATTCGTTAAAAATACCACGGCAGGCAATAGTCACCTACCTAGTTTAAACTCTATGACGCAATGAAACTTGGATTATCTATGATACCATGCACTAGCCTTATGGTCTTCCTAAGGCTAGTGCAATATTATTTTTATCTTTTTATAACGCAAGAATATTTTAATTACCTTGAATATTTTATAATTGTTATACAAGTACAAATTATTTGAAGTTTCATAAAATAAAAGTCCTATTTGTATTGTAGATTTTTAAGAATTTTTAAAGATAGGCGACATGTTATTACAAATACATAATATTAAAGTTATGGTTGTAAGAAAAAAGTAACTTTGAAAATAAAATATTCTAATGAAATTCTTTAACTTTTGTGAATTTTTTCCCTATAAATTTACATTTCGTTAAATTTTGTTAGATTAATGTGCCACCCAAAATTTTTCACAAAAATACAATTTAAAATATCTTTCTTATTGTGCAATACCTCAAATTTAATAAGGTAAATATATAGCTTCCAAAATGTCTTAATGGAGGAATATGTCATTAAAAAACATATTATATAAATGAGTTTCGAATATTAAAAAAGAATATCTGAGAAGTGAATGGTTATTGATATTATTCTTCAAATTGTAAATTTTCAGAAAGCTTTGCAACACGTACCTTTAATGTACAACTTAATATTAGGTTTTCATTGACAATAAAGCATAATATTGCCATTGTCATTTTTTATATAAAATTTTCTATATATAGCCAACAACAATAAATTTTAAATATATTTATGCACTTCGGATATTTTAAGTAACATGCTATGAGTAACACAAAAAAAAATTTCATTAGCAATTACAGGAGATTGAACTATGCAAATTTAATATTCTTGTGCCCCAAGTACATCAAAATATTGAATTTAAATTTAAAATATCTATGTGTACTGCCAGAGATTCGATAATACTTTTAAGTTATTATTTTCAATTTTAAAGCTATTACTTACTGTAATAAATTTACGTAGTCGTTATTTCTAACTTGTATAGAATATAATTTTCAAACTTTATCTGAATTTCAAAATTACATTTGATCAATAATATTGGTATTTAATTTGGTTAGACACCATACATTATAAGTTCATTTTCTTCAACAAAATTTATTTCGACTATAATTTTATTTGAAAACGAAAAAAGTTAAATTTACTTTCCTAATCTACACGCGTTTCAAGAACTAAGAATAAAAATATTGTTGTTAGGCAATAAAGTAAAAATCGTAAAAACTCATAGATGTTTCCGACTTAAGATTATTATAAAATATTAGACTTTTTTAAGTGTAAACGTGTTGAAAAATAAAGTTTTAATCTTAATATTAAATTTTCTAATATAAATATTTTTTTTTTTTTATTTCAAAAAGTTACTGACAAAAGTTCAAAGATTTCTTTTAGAGTGTGTTTGTATTTATACAAAAAAAAAAAATATATTTTTCTTTTAAATAATTTTTTTTTTTATTTTTGTTCTTTTTCAACAGAAATATGAAAAAATTTTTCTCAATATCATGAAAAATATATTTTTCACTTAAATAGCGAATATTTACCTTTCAAGGTTAAAAACGGATAAAAAAAAAGTCGAATTGATATTTTAGTAAAATCAAATAAAAAAATAAGAAAAATTCGTGTTAATAAAAGTTTAACAATGACAATATTATTACTTTAGAAGGTAAAGGTTTTCATAAGAAAAATCTCACTGAAAAGATTTTCTTTTTATAAGAAAAATTTTGTATTCCAAAAGGGAGTGATGTTTAACATTTATTTTAGACCTTAAACCTTGTTCATTGCAAAAAGTTTTATGCTTATAACTTTAATATTAATTTAAAGGGAAAAATTTCATCATATTTAACAATTTATGTAGGTATTTTAATTTTTTAGAAATCGGTGTATAAATGTAGAATTACAGTGAAAAACTGATTGATAATTTAATAATTAATTTAAAAAATAAGTAAGTATGTAGGTTAACCACCTATACTTGAAGCAAAATTTTAACTAAAATTTAGATGAGTTTTTAATAATTATAAAAATTTTTTAGAAATCCAAAAAGACGTGGAAATACAGCAGTTAAATCCATGCGTGGCTGTCAAAAATTTTTATTGCTAATTGATGTAAAATATAAATTTCCAATTAAAATTAAATAAGGCGTAATTAAGTATATGATAGTATCTTAAAACTAAATTATAAAGGTTTACGACAACTTATGATTTTGCACGAAATATTGTAAGAATGAATGCTTAAAATCAAATTTCATAACTATTTTATTTTTAATTTAAAATTAAGCTTTGCTAAAATTATTTAATTTTGTTCACAAATTAAATCGAAATGAAAATTTTCACAAATGAAATCAAGTGAAAATTCAAATGAACTAAATCTATTTGGGGTAAGTATTAACCATAAGAGATTAATATTCAATTGGTAATAATTAAGTATAAGTTATTAAATACTTACCAATTGAAGATTAATAAGAGAATATTAAATATTAAATATTATAACAACATTCATCATAACTGGAGAACCCTTGGAACATTGTCTATTAGATGTAAAACAAATTATCAAATAATAAACAGAAACCAAAATTTCATATTAAAGCACATTTTTAAAAATTTCGTTAGTTTAGCTTCATTTATTTTCCATGTGATTGACAAAATAGTTTTCTTTCTAACTTTCCCTAGAGGAGCAACTTCAATTTATCAAAAATTGATAAAATTGCTCTCTTTTGCAATTTTATTCTTATTTGATGTTAAAAAACTCAATAATATTCCCAATTCTGCTAAACTAATAATATTTTCACAGAACTATTCCCAATTTGCACCTCATTAGATTAACGACTTATCCCATTTTGCATCCATTATTTGAAAAATTTGGTACATTTGTTAACTTTTTATTTATCAAAATTAAGTATAAAGCTGTGACACATATTTATACAATTGTATACATATTTCATTTTTTTTTTAAAATCCGACTTGCCCCCTTTTGCAAATGGGTTCCAGATTTCTTGAAGTGCATAGCTTGTTTTGTAGACAGTAAAAAAACAAAAAAAATATATATATATTTTAAAATTTGCAATTTAAATGTTTAAAAATTATGCAAATATGAGTTCCGAATACTCGCATTAAATGTGTATACTTAATATAAAAGAATAATTTCTCTTAATTAAAAATGAGCTGTACTTGAGTTAATTTTCATAATTAGAGTGTATAACAGTTATAATAAAAAAATTTGTTTTAAAAATCAATAGCGGCAATTTTTTTAAATTCTTGCAAACATAAAAATGTCATCGAACTTTGAACAAAAATTTTATATATGTACATATATGAAAAAGGATTCTGGACTCTTCTTTTATTTTAATCTTTTAAAATTTAATTTTAAAACTATACAGCCCATACTTTCAAAAAATATTGAAATGCGAATATTATTCACTTTCCCGTATTATGAAGTATGCAATTATATTTCATATGTAATTAAAAAACTTATTATACATATTTTATGTATATTTAAAAATAAAAATAAAAATTAATTAACAATACTGAAATCTACTTTATTTTGTGCACAAAAATATGCATTTAATAATTATGTGAATAAATGCAAGTATATACACAAGTAAAATGATAATAATTGATTTTATTTAAATTTAATTCGAATATTAAAAGCATACAATTTTTCGTTTTAATTCTTTTTTTGCTCCACATATACGTACAATATAAATAAAATTATAATTAAATTATTTTAACACTTGTATTAAATGTTTATATTTGGATTTCTACAAGTACGCATTTTTTTTTTGTTTAAAAAGGATAATAATTCGAATTGTAATTAAGTACGATAAAAAATATAATTTGTAATTTTTTTAAATTAAATGAATTATTCTTTGACTTTAAATACTTTACGCAGTGTGAATGCGTATACTACATATATACGCTCATATTGCATTATGTGCATATTATATACTTATATCTGTAAAGCTATATCTATTTTTAAAAATAATTATAAACTATTATGAATTGAAAAATTAAAGAAGTAGCTTGATTTTATGAATTTTTGTTTAAGCTTTTTTTAATCCTAAATAATAAGGTTGGTTCTGTTTTAAAATTACTCTGCATATTACTACGCATGTTATGGAAAAAATTCTGAACTACTTAATAATAATATTTTAATTAAAGAGATTATCAAATACTTATAATATGAGAAATTCGGTTGCTAATAAAACTTGAGCGAGTTCTTAATACAGGTCTGAAATGTAATATTTTTTAAATATAAAAATTTTTAATACAACTTATTGAATCATGCATTATTTAAACTCAAATGACAGTAAGTATGAAGGTATAATTTTATTTGCATATACCACAACTTATAATTACCGTCTCGAAATTATTAAATTTATAATTTGTGAACGTTTGTAAAGAATAAAATTTTGAAATTCGTCACTAATTTGAATAAATATACCATTTACCCTTGAAAATTATAGGTATATAGGCAATGATAAATTTTCTTTCAAAATCGGTTTGTAATAAGGGTTCGTAATAACTTAAAATAATTAAGGAATAACTAATTTTTAACAAATATAAGTAAAATTTATTATTTTTAATGCAATTTTGTAGATTGGAAATAGAAATTGCCATTAAAATATTCATGAATTATTAAAAATTATGTACAAATATTTTACATATTTTAATAGGTAATGTAAGGTAAAGGTATTTTTTAAAAATTGTTGAATTCAATATTTAAAAAAATATTATAAAAGAAAATAGCCTACGCTTTGCAGCCTATACAAAGATCACATACAAACCTACTGTACATTCAAACAAAAAATTTCGTTTAATGTTGAATTTGCAATTGAGGGTTGAAATGAAATTGTCCGGCGGTTTTTCTTCTATATATACATATATAATAGAATTATCAGAAATTTAATATGTTGAAGATTTGATGAATATTGTTAAAAATAAAAATTTATATTGCTTTTATGGAAAATTTTTTGTAAGTACTATAATATTTTTTTTGTATAAATGAATAAATGAATAATGGCACTTTTTCTATGGTATCCAATTAGAAAACTTAAGTTATATCAATTTACTACACAATGTTATCTTAACATAAATGTATTGTTCTACAAATTCTTTTAAATTAATCTTCATTATACATTCACGTATAATTGAAGCCCCCTTATCGTAATTTTAACCTTTTTTTTTTTACCTTTAAAATGAACTACTATAAAATTTGTATAAGTATAATAATTACCATAATTTACGACACATTATTAAATTTATCAAAAGAAAAATTTTCATTTTTTATTACAATGTGTTTGTAGTAAAATAGAAAACAGACATAAGTAATTCGAATTAGCGAATAAAAATTATTATAAAGCATCTTATTTATATTTTTTTTACTTATTTTACATTTGAATGGGATAATTATGAAGAACATTTAAGAATACAACTATATAAATATACAACAAAAACTTTCTACCTAGTTCTAGAAAAAAGGAAAAAAAAATGGAAAAATTAAAATGAACACGTTTCCTTATTTTCTTTCTTATTTTACAAAATATTCATGTATAATATTTTTATGTTCAAGGAACCGGAAATACGCCCATTATCTTTTGATACAAAAGGTATCATTGAATTTAAATTTTTTATTTTTTTTACTTATTAAATTTTTCTTGTGGTTTCTTTCCTTTTTAAAGTAAGAACGAAAAAAAAAAAAGCAATCCTATTTACAAAAAAACGCCGGAATATAAAATTAAAAAAAAAAAATTTTTTTTCTATTTCAAGGATATTATTTTAAGAAAAAGTAACTACTTATAAGAAAGCGAGCAGGGAGCTAAAACGCAATTTGAAAAGAAAAAAAAAAATATTAAATAAATTTACAAGGAAGATGAAAACAAATTAATTTTATATTAAAAATATCAAAATGAATGAAACAGACATGGTTGATATGTTCAAGAACTAAAAGAAAAGTAACACAACAAAAATTGTGGAGTAAAAAAGAAAATGTTTTTCTTTTGTTTTCTTCTGTGTACCGCACCTTTTCCGAAAAATTTTAATTTTATTTCTCATATATCCTTAAAATAGAAAAATTTTTCTCTATAGTAACCATAAGAAAATTTTTCTTGTAATTTTTAACAACATAATTTTTCCGGGAAAAATACTTCTTATACATTTTATACTTAATTTATTTTTTCTTATACTTTTGATTTTATTTTGTTTTAATAATTTTTTTCGCATTTAAAAGTTCCCATTTATTTAGTTTAAAAATTTTTGTAAAAAAAAACTTTAAAATAATTTTTTTTTTTGTATTTTGGAATTATTATTTAAGTAGAAAAATCCTTAAAAGTTATTTAAATGTCCTTCACCTTTTTACAAATTTTTTTAGTTGTACAACACCACCAACAACAACAACAATACAATAAAAATAATTATAATACTATGTAAACGCCTTCATAATAATTTTTTTCACTCTTATTTAGAAATTAAACTGAAAGAAAAAAAAATATCCAAAATTTTTCTAAATTTTTTTTGTTTTTTTGTGAATTTTTATGCATATTATTTTTAAAAGATCTTAAAAAATGAGAAAATATTTCAACTTCAGTGAAAAGTACCTATAATTTTCATTGAAAGGTCATGACTTTATAAGCAAATAAATAAGTAATTTGTGTGTTTTGCAAACAACTTATCATAAGATTTTTCGTTTTTTTTTTTTTGGGGGGGGGGGGGAAAGATTTACTTTATAATTTTTGAACAAAAAGAATCTTTTCTGGCACATTTCAAATTAAGATTCTGTAATAATTTGTTATTAAATATTATATGATATTTCAGATATACATATATAAATATACTGATGTGCTTAGGTATATTTCACTTTAATTTAAAAATCTTCTTAAAACAAAAGGTTAATTTCTCATGTCCCAAAATTTTATTGTAAAAATTACATAGAAAATAATTGAAAAAATAAATAAAATCGTACCGTGAATAGGCAACCGACTTTCAAACTAAATTACTGTCTTTCCCTATAAGTTTTATAGAAAACAAATAGGCATCGAAAGGGGTAAGTAAATGAAGTTTGTATATCACATTAAACGCCTTCCTTTAACAGAAATACTATAATTTAAATACAAATTCCCTAACTTGTTTTTGATAAAGAACATTGTTTTAGTAAAATACAAATTCGTAATACTAAGTTATATAAAAAAAAAAATTCTTAACCAATTACACATTTCGATTTGAATGTTCTCAAATAATCTCTACGGTGAAACGATAATATTTGAATGAACACATATTTCTCGTAAATTAAATGCCACTTAAATCAATTCAATAAGTAATTTTCCACTAATATAGATATTTCCTATCTGAAATTACACCTAATTTTTTTGATAAATAACTAAATTCTTACATAAATGTAATTTGTCGTGGATGCTCCAAAATTCAAAGATACGCATAAGAATGTACTAATATATTATGTGTACTAAATTAACAGATGAAACAAGTAACTTTCTATTATTTAATCTGGAATTTGGTAATGTTACTAAACAATTTGATGGTGCAGCATTATTGATATTAATTAATATAAAATTTCTAATCATGCCGTTTGCATTTATTGTCACAAATTTTAGGTTAAAAAATTATAAAAGTTTTAAAAAATTAAGTAAAACACTTCCTGCGTTTAAAAGCTAAAATTCATATTATGTTTTAAATTGAGTTACTCATAAAATTTTTAAATTTCCGATTTGATTTTAAGAAGCCAGAAAGGATGTTTTATTTCGGTGGTGTTATACCTTGGATTAGAATTCGAAGTAAATAGTTATCATTGCCACTTAATGTAATTTATCATAGCGAAAACTGTTTTAACAACGCTTTATGTTTACATTTTTCAAAATTTATGAGTTATTATCATACTATAGAATATTAAAATCAAATAATCATAATTAAAGGATAATTTTAGTACGGTCCCATTTCAAAATTCGTTGGATTTAAAATTCATCGAAAACATTTGTATTTATGATATAAAAAATTCAAATAACTTATAGCATTGAAATTTGAATATACCAAATTTTTCAGAAAAAAAAAATTAATGCCCTCATGTTAAATTTTCCTTTTAATATTTCTTCCAAATCAATTGCACATTACTTATTTTTGATAAAATTAAAGAAGCAATAAAAACGAATCTAATTGAATTCCAATAAGTAAGTAAGCAATAAAAAAAAATCAATTACATAATTAATTAAGGATACTATATAAAAAAAAATAAGTATGTACACCCATTTTTTTCCTCTTTTCTCCAATTTCCATTTGTACATAATATACGCGTTCTCTAGATATAAAATATAAAGTATAAATTATTGATTTTGAAAAATCGACAAAAACGAAATTCTATTTAAACGATATTCCAAGAGAAAGAAAAGGAAAGATGACTATAACATACATATACATTTAAATATCGAATTTCTCTCTAAAATTTAATTTTACAAAATTTTTATCACTAATAAAATGTAATTTGTATTTTTTTTCCATTTTCAATTCTATGCTATACCCATCATCAGTAAAGTACCCATTACATTTTCATAGCCATTTTCATTCATTCATTCTAATTCAATTCGTTCTGATTTGTTTTGCCTTTACATACTAACTTGTATACGTATATAAAAAAAAGTATGTATCTCTTATATAACATTTTTTTTTTTTTTTTTATAAATTTAATTTAAAATTCAACACATTTGATAATTTACGATATTTACATCTCCATAAATAAGTATATTTAAGATGTATGTGTATTTAAGTACACTTATATTCAAACTCAATTTATACGTGTTTAGTATGGTATATTGTGAAGTCTATTTTTATGTTATACTCAAGTACATTACAATTTCAGATTTCAATACATTGAATTAGAACTTTAGTAAAAAAAAAAAGTACCCAAATTACTGAGAATAAAAAAGAGGAAATATTGGAAGACAACACCAACAAAAAACAAATTCAAAACGAATAAAAGAGATGAAAATGTCATTAAAAAATTGGTAACAGGCTGGTAATAAAAAAATGACACCGAAATAATAAAAAAAAAAATTAAATTTGTTAATTGCTTTTTTCCATGTATGAAAAAGAAAACTAAAAAAAAAAGTAACAAAAAAAACAACTACAAATATCGTTAGTTGAGCTTGAGCACAAAAAAAAAACTGAAACTGCACTCAAATTTGAATATGAGGAAAAAAAAGGGAGATTCAATGAATAAAGCAAGAGAGAGAAATTATAAAACAAAATTAACAAAAAAAAAAACAAAAATGAATATTTCAAGTGAGAGAGAAAGGATGCAACTGTTATATCTTGTGTGTATATAATTTGAATTTCACTAATGTAACTAATTTTTATTCATTCGTTATTCGCTCGTTTTTCTCTTCGTGTGTTTTTTTTTTGCTGCCCTTTTATATTCTAATTAAAATAATTGCAATTCCTTGTTTTATAAAAAAAAAATAGTTGTTTTTTTTTGCAAACAAAATTTAATCGATAAATGCACTCTACTATAAAAGTATAAAAATTAGGATTTTTTATCTATGATTGTGTTAAACCTTCTGTCCCTCAGATCGAAAAATACTCAATGAGCAAAAATGTGAAATAAGTATTTTCTTTTTCATACTGACCTTTCCCAAGCTTATATTGTTTTAGAGTAAATAATAAAATATTTTCAAACTATAAGTAATTACAAATTAAGACTTATTTTTTTAAAATAAAATCTTCATTTTGAAGTTTCAATAAACACAAAAATCATCGCGAATCAAAGTTTTGCACAAAATATATGACCAAAAAACCTTCATTTTGAAGATAAAATTCACTTCAGTTTTGGGATCGCTGATTGGAACATAATTTTGCTTCTTGCATCTTGGGAGATTTTCAGTTTCAAGATTGCTGACCTCTAAAATATCAAGTCAATACACTGTTTGGTGAATATATTTATGCTAAGGGACTATAGATTTAGTGATATCTACAAATTACATTAGCTAAGTACATATGTTAATAATTAATCTGTTTTTTAAAGGATTAGGTAAAATAAATTAAGTAAATTCTGGTAAGTAAAAAGTGAGTTGTATTTGGGAAGGAATTGCAAAATTTATAAATTATATTTATAAATTTCGAAACAGAAATGTAATAAGCCCTTGTACTTTACTCTAACTCATGTTTACTAAAGAAAAAATTTCGACGAAAATTTTATAATTCTAAAGTTTTAAGTTCAACTAAACAAAATTTCTTATAATTTTACAGCAAAACTCTAAATTAATATTTTTTAATTATTAAGTACCTAAATCAGTTCTCTTGGTATACTCGTATTAGATTTAGTTTTAGCCGGTCAAAATGATTCTTCTCTGTAGTAATTCCATAACTCTTTGCAATTCTATTCTCCATTACTCTTTAAAGTTTTAATCATATTAAATTTAAAATATTCTTTTCTCACTATTGCACTACACTATAATTTCCAAATTATTATAAATATTCACGGTTACTCATAAAAAATTTTGAATATTTAATTTTGAAATTGCTCACGTCCAATAAATCACGCCTGTATTAATAAAATTAGCTTGAATATTAATAATTTTGTAAAAAAAATGAATTAACATAAAAATTATTTTTGAAATTCCAAAATTCAAATAAAATTATTTTAAAAATTTAATTAATGCTATCTACTTATATAATATCAAGTAATATAAGTAGGTGCCAACAACTAAAGGAGAACTTATATATGACAACACAGGTGCTTGTAAAAGAGATAAAAAAAAAATAATTTATTCTAAAGACAATTGAGTATTGTGCCATAGTTGAGAATATTTTACTATTGTGTACTACCACAATATAACAAAATTCTGGTAAAATGATAGGACAACTCAAACATGTACAAATATTTTAAATATTTATATGTTTAACAGAAAACTGTACTGTAATTTTAAATACTGTTTTATAACCTAAGTATTATTAATAAAACATTTTAATTATTTATAACTTTAATAACAAAATTTATTACAACTGCGCTACGTGCCATATTATTATACATATATTTTTTATCCAAAAAAATTATAGGGAGCACCTACCTAATAAATTTTTTTCTATTAATATTTTATTACAAATATTTTTATGAGTTTTTATTACAAATTAGTTAAAGTCATTTTTAATAACTCAAATATTATAGTTATAAATAAGTTACCATAGTTTTGTGTAAGTCATTTACCCTACATACATACATAGGTGTACTTTGTTTAGAATTTAGTTTACAAATAAAATTGAATTAATGACAATTTATAGAATTATATTTTTATTTAATTCTTGATTTATTGAAAAGTTTTGAGTTTTGTTTTATTTAATGGGCCATTAACCAAATTAAATTAGTACTTTTTTAAAATTTGAACTATAATTTTTTTATGAGATGATTGTTATCAATTAAAAATTTCAAAACTTTGTGATCTTATCATTGTTTTCATATAAGTAGAATTGAAAATTATCATGTTCTGGAATGAATGGTTATAGTATATCTTAGTAAATAGCTTAATATACTTGGTAAGTAATTGGAATAAAATATGAAATTTTTGTAAATACAAATATTTGAAGGCAAATACATTAGAAATTTTAAAATTTTCACATTAAGTATATGATATAAGAATATTCCGTCCGAGGATGACCAGTTATATTCCAATCAAAGTTTTATAAGTAATTTTAAATTGTGTTCACAAAAATTTCATTTAATGTAGAAAAATATTACATTGAATGCAAGTATTTCTTGAAAATTATAAAAATTATTTTAATAAGATTTTAAAGAAGATAATAACTTAATTTTCATACTAATTTTACTATTTTATATACTAATATATGTACGAGTATATACATAAGTATATGTGTATGGCATTTTAATATCTAAATTAAATAATTAAGTAAATTCTTTCTCTTTCAAATGCAAAAAGACTTTCAATTGTCGATAAACTAAAAAATGTAATTAATTACAAAATATTGTAATAAAATATAATTTAATTCTATTTTAATTAATTCGTTGTTAGAATTGAAAATTAAAGAAAATTTTCTCATCAGTTTTTCACACTTAGTTAATTATTTGATTATTTTCACAAATTTAGTTATTACACAAATATTTTGAACCTAATTGCGAAAAATATTGTAATAGAAATTTTTGTGATATTCGTGGGAATTTTTTCTTCTTTTTGGAAAATATTCTTTACTATAAGTAAGAATTCTATGTTGAATAGACGATTTTCTTTCTAAATCTTCAAGAACTCATAATCAGTAATAGTTTTATTATTTAAACTGTAGGCATAGTTCACATTTTAAAATTTAAAAATTCCAAAAAAATTTCATTTTTCTTAATTGGATTTCATATTTAATAACACATCAATATTGACAAGTTCGAAATTCTTATGTAAAAAATACCTATACTTAGTAAGTTTTTAAATCAAGTTTCTTAATTAATCATGGTAAACATTAAACCGACGCAATTATCCGAGGATTACTGTACATTATTATTATTCTGTTTACTTACTATATTATACAAAATATGATTTCATTAATAAAATAATCTCTAAATTTTAACCTTATAGCATGTAAGTGTACACTTATGAATATATATACAATATCTACATATTTACATGTATTAAAAATATTATGCTAATGAAATTGTAATTATTTCCCATTCAGAATATCAAAAATGTTATATAATATTTTAATTATTCAATATAGGGTACATAAGTACATTATGCTTAATATGATCTCTTTTATTTTTTAATTTAATGTGAAAAACCGGGGTTAAAAAAAAAAAAAACCATTTTAATTTTTAATTATATGTAATTAAATTAAAACTAAATATTATTTTTCAATATTTTTTAATACTATTCAAATTCATATATGTTTGTATGTACAATATTGTACACATATATATGTGTAAGTTAATTTTATCTTTATTTTAATTTAAATTATGTTAGTTATATAAATTTATTGTTGCTATCTTTTTTTATTATTGTGATTGTGACCACAAAATAATTTATTGAATCTTATATTCTTGTTGTTTTTAATATTTTGCTCCTTTTAATTGTTGCATTGTTACATAATAACAGTAACAATAAACAATAATAATAATAATAATGGTAATATTATATTAAAATCATATTAATAATAATAAATATAAAATACAATTTTTAATTAAATATTTTATTTAGGAGACTATTAATGTGGTTAATTTAAAAAATTGGATTTTACAATATGTGAAAATTAAAGAAAAAAAAAAAAAAAAATTTGAATGAATTTTTTGCGGTATTTTAAAAACGGATAGGAATTGTAAATTAACATTATTGAATGATTATAAAAAACAAAACGAAAAAAAAAAAGAAATGGAAATAAGCCAATAATCAAATTAAAATTTGTTATTTTTTTATTAATTGAGATTTAATAATTTAATTTTATTTATATAATATGATTATAATTTAAATTTGTATTTAAAACTAAATTTTTATTAGCCTTTATTATAAAAAAAATTTTTTTTTTGTTAATTTCACGGAATTAATTATTTTAGAGTAGAAAATTTACATGGAAAATTAAATAAGTGCTTAATATAGAGGAGAATAGAAAAATTTTATTAACAGGGGCGTTTCAAAAAATTATTTGTCTATAAGTATTAGGATTTTTAACATATTTTTACTACAAGTATACGTACTTATCTGTAAGTATTTAGAAAAAAATTATTGGAAAAATTATTTAAGAAAAAAAATAAATCTTTTTTAAAAACAAATATTGTAGCTGTGTTTTTAAAAACGCATAACTACCTCATACTCAATTCCGAATATTTTAATTACTTAATTTTTATAAAACCTAAAACTGAAATTTAGTTTTAATAATTAAGTAGTTATTAAAAATAAATTTTTTCTACCCCATGAATCTAAAAAAGTCTTCCATAATAATTCTACAATTATGATAGTGAGAAAAAAATTAAATTGAGAAAATTTCGTGTTCGAAATATAAAGCTTTGGGTTGAAGTCTATACCGTAAAATCAAACTTGTTGTGTAAAATTTAATATGAATTTACGTTCATTTATTGAATTTTCTGATAAAAAAAACCCTTTTGCCTAAAATGGTTGAATAAAAATTCGCAGTAACTCATACATTTTATTTTACATGCGCTTTTTTGTTTTTATAAAAAACTTGTAGAAAAATTAATAGTACTTACTTAAGTAAGTATAATATACGTTTTGAAAAACTCCTATAAAATTTATATTGGCTGTCGGGTTTTTTTGTTAGGTCAGATTTAATAACAAATACATTCCTGTTTTATGATATTTTAAATAAAATATTTAAGAAAACTAAAAAAAGTTAATGCTTGTGCATATTAGATAGAAAATTTTTTAATATTACTTAAAGGTCAATATTAATTAGAAAGCAGCAAATGTCTGTAAAATTTTAATTTTTGAAAACTCATCTCATATGCTTAGGAATAGGAATAGCAAATTGTACTTATATGAATTTACATGCAATAAAATTGCATAAGAAAATCTTTTAAATTTTCTTAAAATAAAACATAATTTTTACACTACTTATTACATAATCTGCTTTATATTTTTTCTTTTAAATATTTCTCGCTTAGTGAGGATTATTTAATTAAAATCAATTTAGTAATTAATTTTTCTTCTAAATTCCGATGAAATTCATTGGCAATAAAATTTTCATTCAATTTACTTGGTTGTAATTCAATAAAAATCAATAAACTTACGATATTATACGATAATATTTTTATTTATTTTTTATAAAATCGAATTTTATATTGAAATTTCGCTACCATTGAATTCATTCTTACTTAATCCTCATCCTTACATATAAGTTAATTTTGGCATACTTTTTTTTTTGACAATAAAACAAATCGAGTTTTTTTTTCTTTATTTTCAAAAATAACCATTTAATATTTTCCTTTTTTTTAATATTAATGAGATTTTCTTATTTTTCTTTTTATATGTTTTGCTTTTTATTTTGTTTTTTATTCCCTAAAGTTAAAAAAGTATACTTAACTATATAAAAAAAAAAGTACTATTCCTTTGCTTATATTTTCATAAAAAAAAGGAAAAATCTTAACAGTTTTTTTTAATCTTTCATTTCTGTTCTTATTACAAAACAGTAAAAGTATAAGAAGAAAAGAAAACATTGAAAACAGAGGGAATGAAACTAACATTATTAAGGATAATATTTTGAATATATCCAATTTCGGAATGATAAACAGACATTTCCTTAGGTATACAACAACATAATTATTATGTATAACAATTTTTGTGTTTTTTTTTTCTTTTTCTTCATATTTTTATTTCTACTAATTATTAAGAAAATTGAATTCATTACAAGAAAGCAACAGAAAAAGAGAAATAAGAAAATCGTCAAATAAGAAAAAAATCCTTCTTGGAATAAAATTCCTTTGAAACTCCTACAAATTTTCTTACATACTTATTTATTCGATATTACTATAGGTAACTATAATGAGTACTACTTATACGAGTATTCTATATAGTTTTATATAAAAATAAAATTTAATATCACTTACATATTGATAAGTTCAAATACATATGCATATCTAAGTAATTTTTCATTTCTTTTTATATTCTTCATAATATTATTGTATGAGAGAAGAAAAAAAAACATGAGAAAATATTAAATTATGTATCTAAATTATTATCTCCTTTGTATATATATGTATATAAATGATAAATATATATAAGAATACACATTAAGTAATAAATTTGTAAAATTGTGTGTATAACAAAAAACAAAAAATATGCAAAAATAAAATCAGAAACAATAATTCTGTAAGTAAGAAGAAATAACTACGATGAAAAGGACATAAAAGGAAACCTGAAATAAATTTCTTATACTACATATAAGAAGCATATTCTTATTTGCTTTTGAATTCAACTCCTCTCACTTCACTACATACGTCTTACTTAAATTTCTATAAAGTTATAAAAATACTGAAATAGTTATGCAAATTCTATTAATAAAACAGGTTTAAGGTTCTGACTAAATCTAACTAATAAATTTGAGTAAGAGCTTTTTAGATGCACCATACTAAGTAATGTGAATATAATTTAAATAAAAAACCAAATTTACCTTAAATTTTAAATTATTCGACTTATTCAGATCATGAAAAAATTTCATTTTTGATAAAATTTTTCATTTCAAAATACAGTATAAAAGATATTTAAGGTACTCGTATCTTACTTGTTTAAAATTTTTAATTTATTGTGTACATGAATTCCTTTTCCATCTTTAAAACTTAAAAATTATTTTTTAAGAAATATTGGAACTTAGAAAAGAAAGAAACAAAAATCAGAAAGAAATAATTTTTCATTTTTCTCGTTTCAGAGTTAAGGAAGAATGGACTTAAAAAAAATTTGCAATTTTAGAGCTAAACAATAATTCTTTAAAAAATTCAGAACTAATTTTATTAATTATACTTTAGGTACACTTACAAATCCGATATTAATTAAATTCGTATCACTTTTTCTTACTGTTAGTATACACGAGTAATATTAGTAGTATTTACAACTTAAAATCGTCATATAACCAACACTCTGAATTGTTTATTATTGAAATTAAAAGAACTCATTTGAAAAAACCCTTAGAATATTAAAAGCCTCATACATTTAAAAGATTTTTTCGGCTAAAAATTAGAAATGAAGGCCATATAATAGAAAGTTCATTCAAAATTAAGATCTTGTTGTACTTATAAAGTGAAAACATTAAAATATTTTAAACTTAGAATAAATTTTTTTTTCTGAAACTCAAAAATTGTCGGAAAATTATAGTCCACTATAGTAGCTAGACTTTAAGAAAATATTCAAACAATTTATTTTTGTTGTCGAAAATTTCGAATTATAAAAAAATATTAATATTTTTTTATAAAACTATTTTTGAATTCGCTATTTTAGGAGAAAGCCCAATCAAATATTTAGTTGAATTTTCTTATAAGTCAATATTCTCTTGAAATATTAATAACAAAAATTTGAAGGGTTTTAAATATAAAAAATGTTTTCCAAAATGTTTTCAATGTGAATTAAGTAACTTCTTTTTATTATAAGTATATAAAATTTTCTACGTTTTAATAAAATAAACAAATTCCTTTGAATATTCCAGGACAAAATATCTACTTATGCTTAGGTGCTTATTAATATTAGTTATTAAAATTTTATAGTATTTATTTTTTGGTATTAAAATATTAAAATAATTTTGTTTTGTGCTGATTTCATCATTAAACGATCATCTAGTAATAAAAAAAATTACCGGCTTTATTTCTAGCCTAAATATTGTTCTAGTCTAAATATTGTTGATTTGTCATACATTTTCTCAATAAAATATTAAATAATTTTTCCGGTATCGCAGACTAAAAAAAAAACAAGATTTTTACAAAATTACAAACATATCGGCATTTTTAAAAATTTTATTGTTCCTAACTAGTTATAATCAAACTAGCAGCTCTAGCGCAGAAAACTTCCAATTTTTTTCATTATATTGCAAACAAAATTCTGTTAGTCACCAATCTTATACATTTTAATAATTTTATAATTTTATAAAATAGCCTCAAATTAATACGATACTTAATTATTTTTTAATAAATTCTCTCTAAGCTAATCGTTAAAAAATTTCTAGCTCTTTTCATAACCTAAGTATAACTTTTATAACTTTTTATATGTATAACAATATTTTATTACAATAATAATTTTTTAATTGAGAAAATAACTATTACAGGCTTAATATTATGTCCTACATCTTATAGTTATAAGACAGTTTACTAAATTGGATCACTATAAGTTCTAATCTATAATAAAATTTCACTTATTCAAACTTCCTATAATTAATTACTTAAGCTTCTCTTTAAATCAAAATTATATATTTTTTGGCTTAATGTAATTTCACTATACTTGATTGTGCTACGTCATTATGACAGCTTTTGAACTTTATTTTTTTTGGGCATTATTTATATACTGAATTTTGAGTAATTTATCTGAACAACTCCAGCTAATTCTAATCAATTCTAAAAATTCGACGGCGTTGTAATTAAATACCATTGCTTATGTAATAATTATGAAAATGAAATTCTTTAAAAGCAATATTCTGATTTAATATTCCATTTTTTAATTATTTTTTACAGATTAGTTTTCAATACATTTTTAAGTAAAAAATTGTTTTTTTTTGTTATGTAAAAGTATATTATTTAAGAGAATATATTTAAATAATTTTTATTTTAAATTCTTATAGTACATTATATGAATAGAAATATAAGATATTCATATAAGTACCTCCTAATTTAAGTTAAGTATGATAGCTTAAATCTAGTTTAAATATAGAAAATAAAAATAAAAGTAAATTTAAATTCTTACATTTTCTTTAATATTATATTATTAAAATATAATTTTTTCCATATTTTCCATTTTGTGTACGATTATAATTATTGTTTAAGAGAATTTCGTATGTACTTATAGTGTGAAGCAACAGGATAATAAAAAATATTTTAAATACACTTAAGTAATATTTATATATATTTAATTTTTTTTCTATTATGATTTGATTTTATTTTTTTTGGTTCGGAAAAAAAATTTATTTAAGTAATTTAAATAAAAACTTTTGTTTTTAATTTTATTTTTTCATGTTTTCAATCATTTTTGGATTCGTTTTTTTTAATTTTTTAAAAAATATCCTGTATATAATTTTCTTTTAAAAGGTATATAAACTTGTATTTAAAATATATACAAGAAATATTTTGGAGAAAAATAATTTTTTCTTTAAAAATTTTTTTTAAATTTTCTTATTTAATTTTAGAAATATTAATATTTTTATTTGAATAATTTTTTATATCCTTGAGGTTAAAATATCCATACCATTAAGAATTAGAAATATTTGAATAAAAATATAACAAAAATAATATTTTAATGTTACTTATTTTTTAATGTTTTTATTGTTATATTGTGTGTACATATATATATAAATAATTATTATTGTTATTTTGTTACTTTTTTATTTAGATTTTAATATTTTAATTTTATTTTATTTTTTGTTTAATATTCTTTTTTATCCTGTGATATTTTATTTATGATTATTATATTAAATATTTCGGAAATATATAATATGTATGTATTTAGTGATATATATTTATAATAATATCTTTGTTTGATTTATTAAAGAATAATTAATTATTATAATTTTTATTTTGCCTTTAACATTAATATTATATATAGCACATTTAAAAATAATTTTTTTTGTTTCATAAACTTGTAATAATTATTTGATGATTTTTCTTCTTCTGTGTAATTAATGTGTACATTTATTGTAATTATATGTAAAATTTTTGTATTTTATAATTTATTTAAATTTTAATATCATATACTTATATTATGTATACTTACATATTATATTATATTTGCACTTTAATTTTTAATTTAAAAAATTTAAATTTGCATTTTATAATATTGATATTGAAATTCAATTATTTATATTTTTTAATATTTTTTTATAATAAATACAATTTTTCAATTATGCATTGAATGTATATTGTGTAATTAATTCGAAAATTTTATATCGTTTGTTATCGAATGTTGTTACTTGTAATTGGGCTGTAATTAAATTTTTCGAATATATTAAAAAAAAACAAAACACTTTATTAAATGAATTTCTTTTTTTTTTGTAAATTTTAATTTTTAAAAATTTTTCTTTTGTGTTGTTTTCTGTATTTCAATTATAAATTTTATTTTTGTAATTTACAAATTTATTCAAATATTTTGTATATAACATGTATAATGAATTTTAATGTATAATTATGTGTGTATAATATTTTTTACTTACTCGCTATTATAGTATTATACTTGAAAATAAATTGGAAATTCGAAAATTAAGTATAAGATATGAAAAATTTGTTTAACTTGTTTTTTCGCCAAATTATTTTCGATTTTTAAATAGGGAAATAAAATATTTTAATACTCATTACGAGTATTATACCGTTTTTTATTCGTACAAATTTTACTCTATATATATATATAAAAGTGTTATCTATAAGGAATAGTATAACAAAAAAAAATAAATATATTTGATAAATAATTTATGTATTCATGTTAGTATTTCTTATATATACATTGTATACTTATTTAAAATATACACGAAATTTAATATATCGATTATAAATTTTATATTAATATGGTATTACATGTAATTTTGTGCGTATATTTAAGTATGTATGTATGTGTTTAATAAAATTTTCTTAAGTATGTAAATCAAAATATTCATAGGTATTAGGTTTGTTCCCATTTACTTATTATAATAATATAAAAAAATTAAAAGAAAGGGAAAAAAAATAATGTTTTCCTTTTAATATATATAGTAAAAAAAGTTTTATGTATATATTCAAGAAAACTAAATAAAAATAAGAAAAAAAAACAAAAAATTTAAATTATGGATAACACTCTCTCTTATTTTTTTTGAATTAATTGTTGAAAAAAAAACATTTTTTTTAATAATAAATTTTTATTCCCTTTTCTTAATTATAAAATAATTAATAAACAAACATTTATTTTCAAATACTCACTATAAGTGTAGTAAAGGAGCTAAAAGTAGCTGTTTTTAAAATATTTTTTTTCTGTGTTATTATGTATGTAGAAGGGAAAAAAAATTATCTGTATTTTTCTTACACAATTTTTCAATAAATTTCAATTTAAAAATGATGAAAAATTTAATTTTTGTTTTGAAATTTTGTTAAAGGGAAAAATTTCCCTTGTTATTGTTAAAAATGATTTTATTTTATAATTAAATTTTTCAATACAAATTTCAAAATTTTTTAATATTATTTTTATAAGAGGAAAAAAATTTTTTTTTTCTGTTATGTTTTCGATTCTCTCACAATATTTTTTTTTTTTTTTTGAAAAACAAAAGTAACTGTAAAAAAATATTATTTGTTGGTTTTGTTTTTTCTTATTTTATACAATTTTTTTAATTGAGAATTGAAAAATCAAAATTTATTTTTATATAAAAATTATTTTATGTTTTTTTATTTTTATCTTTTCCAATTAAATCATTTGAAATATAACTTTTAATGGAAAAATGAAAAAAATTTGTTTAAGAAAAAAAAAATTCCCGAAACGCGATCCCTTTTAATAAAGAATTTATCCGATCACGTCCTTACAAACCGACGAAACGTTAAAGACTAGTTTTTGGTTGGTTGGTGAAAAAAAAAACACAAGAATATTCATACAATGTTATTATGTTTTTTTTAAATAAGAAAAAAAATTTTTTTTTTCTGTACATTTTATTACTGAATATTGAGAAAATCTTCGTTTAATAATGAGAAAAATATACCGAAAAATATTTTGTTTTTTTTTTTCTTTTTCATTATAAACAAGAAAAGGAGAAAATAAAATATTTTTTTGTATTCGGCATTTTATATTTTGCTCTTCTTCCATTTATAAAAATAATATACCTACACATAAAATTTTTTAAAACAACAAAAGGAAAAAAAATTTTTTTTTGTATTATAAAAATATTATCATGTGTGTATCTAAAAATTTTGAAGATACAAAACCGCGTATATCTCTAATTTGTTATACACACAAACGTGTACATTAAATGTTATATTTTCGTTATTTTTCTTTTATTTTGATAATATTTTAAAATATTTTTGTCCCTTCTTTCTATATACCATTACCAATTTCGTATTATTCACCAATAAACAAACAATTTATCTACAGTAAATAATATTATAGTAATACGATTGATATTAGTATGTTTGTTGGTGTAGCAGTCAACGAAATAATATTCTCGTATAAAAAAAAAATATTTTATTTTTTAGTATAGCTTCTCTCACTACAAAACGTTTTTTTTAAATCAAAACAGAAAATTCTCACCAACAAAATGTTTTTTGTTATTGTTTTTAAATTTCTACATCCGTTGTTGAATAAAATTTATAATGGCAAATAGCGATTTGCTTTTTATATAGCAAATGTGTTGCGATTTGCGAATGAACGTTTCGGTATGATGTTGATGATTATTGCAAAAAAAAAATGTAAACAGAGAGATTTTTTTTTTAGTATACATACATACTTGAAATTATAGATATATTGTTGAATTGTTGATTTTGGTTTTCGATAACATATTTTTTATTTCTGATTTACTTTTATACATATGTACAATGTGGCTTCATATAAGAATTAATAATTTGCATTGTGAATATACAAACTTTGAGATTCAGATTATCCTCGGTTCCTTTATTACAAATCATGTTAAAGGAATAATTGTTATAATTATTGTTAAGCAATTAATTAAAAAATACTGTGTTATATTCATTTCTTCCTCATTACTTGTGTTACTTTTCTCATTATAAGTGAAAGAACAGGATATTAAATACGGAAGGAGCAAATTTAATACAAGACACATTCTGTTATAGTTCATGATATTCATTATCATCACTGTAAAGTGTGAGATTATTGTCAGCTTAACCAAATATTTTTACCAAGTACCTACTTACATATAATATAGTTTACAATATTATATGCTTTATTTAAGAATAAATACAAAAATACTTAAATTAGGTTTCTTTATTTTAACCCAGAATCATTTGCTATATTCTTACAGTCCTGTATCTCACCTCATATTCTGTATTTCATTCATGACATTAGTGATATCAATAAATAATTAACACAATAAATTAGGTATATAGGGGATTGGATACAATAACATTTTAATATTTTTCACTTCACAAAAAATGTAAACACATTCACTTCACAAAAAATTTCACAAAAGTAACAGTGAAATATAGTAATATACAAAACTATGTTCTCCAAATAATAAAAGACTAACATTACATTACAATAAAATGTTACTGTTATGATGACAGTAGTTTCTACTAACTCATTTTTCCATAACACATTACAACACAACAATAATTTAATTACCACTTATATACTTGGTAGTTTATTGTTGAATGCATTTAAAAATATAAGAGAGAGAGAGAAGAGATTCCTATTGGAAATTGAAAGTTGAGAGAAATATTATTTTCAACAATACTATTTAAAAACAATAATTTATTGTTGAGGAGAAACGAACTACATAATACAAAACCATAAAATATCAACTTTCTAATATAATATTATACGAGTATTATGTGTGTACACACAAGGCAAGTATCAGCTATATTCATCAAAGCAATTCATCAAGATTTCATATGAGTTTGTGTGGAATGTAAACATGGTTAAAATTAAATGCAATACAATTTTTATATAACATTAAAAATATTCTCTATTTTATTATTATTACTTTTCATCCTTATACATATTATATTTCTAGCTATATGTATGTATAATAATATGTGTAGTATAATATACAAAATTATTAAACAGCTATCTATACAAAATTAGTATAATATAATGTTGTTGTTGTTTTTTTTAATACCATATAATATGAAAATCAACAATGCACGAATTTTATAATATTAACAACGATATGGAAGAGGATAAAAGAAAAAAAAAACAAAAATAAAAACATAAAAAGAAGAGAAGAAGAAAAATATTGCTTTTGTTTTTTTGTTGCTTTTTGGTTTATTCTTTTTAAAATTTTGCAAGTAGAAAAATTTAATGATTTATGAGAACCATTTAAGCATCAAAGTTAATGCAAAGACCATTCAAGAATATTTTTACTCATATTTTATAGATATTTAATCATGTGAGCATATTATTATTATACCTTATATTCTATCTGTTTGTTTGCTTGTTTGTGTTTATAAAGCATGGTATATACCTATAAAAATTTTCTATATATTTAATGGTATTTATGTTGTTATAATTATATATCTTTTGTTTTCTTGCCAAAAGGGAAGAAAATAAGATAAAAATCTTTGAAAAAAAAAAAATAAGCAAAATTCAGAAAAAAAAAAAGATTTTTGTTTTATTTTCAGTGTTTCCATATACACAACACATTTATTTTATTTTTTTTTTCTATACTTACTATCTTTGTTTTGGTTGTTTTTTTTCCAGTGGGTATATACATATAGATACATACATTTTTGAGTTGAATGAAATCATTGAATACAGAAATGAACTATATGTAATTATGTGTATACATAGTATATATTTAAGTATGTATATATATATATACATAACATGAGTGTATACCTATTTATTATAATATGTGCATATTAAATGCAAGAACTATTTAATAAGTAAGTTTATAGAAAAAAAAAAATAAAGTAAGTTCAAAGTTAACATATTATACAAAATAAATCCTATATACGATTTTACATTATTTATTGGATTAAAAATTTTTTAGAATTAAAATGTTTAGAAATTTTTTTTGCTTTTTACAAAGAGTTGCCAATAGATTATATTTTATTATAAATAATATTGTGAATATGATGATGCAAATCATATTCACCCTCATGATATGCAAATACAAATTAATTATTATCTTTGGTTGGTATTTAATAGAATTATAAAGGATAAACAGAGCTTGAAAAGAGTCGAAAAAGAATAAGCGCCATTTCGATAATGTTATATGAAAATAGAAAACAGAATACACATAATAAATTACCATATAATTTCGATATTTTGAGTCAGCAGACGATTAACAATATTTTGTAATTTCTAAATTGCATGTGGAGACACAGAAAACCTATATAACATGTATTAGTGAGAAAATTGCGTATGGAAATAAAAATTTTTTATTTCAACTCCTATTTCAAATTTATTTAAAATTAATTAATTATCATTCAAGTTTTGGATAGTAGAAATCTAATATTAACTTGGTTGAACATTATACCATAGAATATTAAGCATAAAGTTTGACAATATATTCAGTTTTCATTTTCAAAATTGTTCATGTGTTAAATTTTAAGAAAACTTTGTATTTTGTCGTTCAAATTATGAGAGGTGAATATTATTTTAGAAACCTTGAATATTCGTTAAATATAATTAAGGACATTATATTTGGAAAGGCCAAAAAAATTTTGGCGATTTTAATATTAAAAATTTAAATTAATGTTTAAAGGAATGAGAAATGATTTTAAATTATAATGATATGAAAAGGTCTTTTTTATGGTAATATTGTATTAGAGGAAAATCCAAATTCTCTCTACAATATTAAAACTATGCTACTTTTAACTGTATTTGAGAAATTTTTAATATTTTGGTGAAATTATTAACAAAATTTCAATTAAAATTGGAGAACTGAATTTAAAAAGGTAAACAAATGATTTGCAAATTTTTCTGCAAAAATTTAAATTAAAAGACAATTAGAGCGTTCGCCGGTAATTTCTTGTTGGTAGAGACGCAACAGATCATTAATTCGAGTCCAGTTCGAAGAGAAAAATGTTTTAATTTTTCTGCTTTAACTTGTTCCTTTGATAATTTTTCGATTCCTTGACGCGTCATCCATATGTTCTGTAGTTGTGTAAGAAGAAATTTCCTATAGGTAAATCTTATTTTAATATATTTTAAAAGAGAAAGCCACATGTTAAAATATTTTTCTTATTATCGTATAATTTTGCATTAATTCAAAAGTAACTTTGTAGAGTAACAATTTTTGAGAAATTTGTGAAGATTGCAATTAGATTCTTAACTATGTATTTAAATTAAGGTATAAAAGGAAATGCTTTATTTGCTTAAAAGAGAGACTATCATTCTTGCTGCCATATAAGTCGAATAACACTTATTATAATTTGAGCAGCAAATGACACTGAAATGTGGCACTAAACCTTGTGGAAAATGTTGAGGCGAAACAATTCGAATCTGAACAATAAAACACATGTTCTATTCAACTGGATTGTTATTGTAAGACCTCTGAGTAACCGGTAAGCTTTTTTTTCAGATCTTATCAAAATTTATAATAACAAAAAAAAGAAAGTTTAAATTTATTTGTTTTCTTATTTAAAGTTGGTTTTTTTGTTTTGTTTTGTAACGCTTGCATTAAATTTTTTAATATCATGTTTTTTTTTTTAACAGCAAAAATAGTTATAGAAAATTTGTGCAAATTTGTAACTATTTTTTGTTTTTTTTTTTTTATTTTTTGTACTTTTTAACTGCTTATCATTACTATAAAGTACTACTGTTTTATTATATTTTCGTGTTATGCAACTAAATTATTGTACCACAATAGATATGTAAGTAAATCTACATAATATACATTCTGTATATTAAGAAGAGGAGGCAATGTTGCAAGCAAAAATATTCTAGGTATGAAAGAATACAAAAATCGTAACTGTTATATGCTAGATATATACATAGAAGAAGTAAAGAAAATAATTAGATACTTTAGATTATGATAAAATTACTGCAAATGAGTTGAAATATTTTCACCTGAAGGTTATAACATTGTTATAAAATTAGAAAAAAAAAGAAAACAAAAAAAAATTCCAAATTCTTTTTGAAATTTTTACTTTTGTTGGAATTTTTTTTTTTGTTGTTGTTCCTGCTATTATTATTTTGCTTATATATTTGTTTCATTGCACATAATCATGCCTTCTATTAATCTTTAAATACAAATGTATACAAAGTATTGAAAACAATTTTTGTTTCAACTCTTTTAGAAAGAATAATAAAAGCCTTGGAAATTCAGGTGAATATTGTTATACTTTTTTTTGCACAATTCATAACTACTATAAAAAAAAATATAGACTAACAAAAAATTTGTTTGTCTATAAATAAAAAAACCGACATTTTACAAAAAAAAAAAAAAACTATTTTCAACTCTTTCAACTCTTGTAAATAATTTTGAAAATATTGCGAAGAAATGTCGCAAAATTAAGTATGTTGTATAGACACAGACCAGCTCTTGTTCAAATTTTAATTAAATTTTTTGAAAAAATTGAAATTTTTATTATAGAAAATCAAAATTTATAAAAGTAGAATTGTAGATTGCAGATTTGTATAACTGGGGTAACAGTACAGGCCGACCACCAATATAATTGTAAGAAATTTGTTTATTTAATTTGTAAATTTACAGGGAGATGATTAATCAATAATAATTTTAACAACTATATTTTTGTGATTTTTGCTACTATGAACTTGAATTGAAAACTTGCTAATATGAAGAGTTTAGTTTGAATACGGAACCTAGACAAAACAATGTTGAAATCAACAACCATTCCAAACAGAATACAATTGACTTTTAGGAATCCGCCTGGAGCATTTGGAATGCATTTCGAATAAGCATAGTAAATCCTGCTGGATAGGTACATATACATATAAGAAACTGAAAGAAATTAATGTATAAGAAAGAAAAATGGGGATTGATAAGCCACAAATTGCGACAACTACCTGAAATAAATGCAAGATAGATATTGGAGTGGAACCTCCAAGAATGCATGGCATAGAAAAATAAAGAAAGGAATCGTCACGGTCAATATGACATGGGCCGAAATAAACCGAGTAGCCCCTTACAGAATTCGTTGGAGAAGTTTTAGCCCTATGCTAGCCTAAGGGAAGTAAAGCAGGAACTAAAAAAAATTAACCATAAATTTAAAATTATTATATTTTTTCAATTCCGACTAAAATTCCGAGTTAAATTCAAGAAATTTTAACACAATAAAGCTATATAGATTGATTTGAATTTACAGTAAAACAAAGAGCATGGAAGCTCAACTATAAGGTGGCGCTTTTTAATATAGTCGCAGCAAAATTATTTAGAATGTAATTGATATTTTATGGGATCTATAAAATTTTATTTTTCAAAAATTAAAGCAATTATACAATAGATTTGAATCAAACTTTCACAGTTCTTCAATTAAGTTTATGAGTGTAAAGATTGTCAAATATTTTTTATTAATAATTTTGTGATAAGTTTAAAAGGATGTTTGAGTTTATTGTTCTATTTATAAAAAGTTATGAATATTTAAGCTTAACTTTTATATGAAACACAAAGCAGAGGTTTAACCAACAAAAAATTTCAAAGCAATCTGAATTTTTATATCGTAAATTAAAGCACATAATTAAAGCCTAACTTGCATGATATAATTTCTAAAAATCTTTAAGTATGCTCTATTAAATTATAGTCATAGATGAGAGATAATTGAATAAGAATTGGTACATTTGTATATTATGCCAAAAAGTAGCATCAATAGGAGTGAGTTTGAATTTGGTGGTAAAATTTTTTAAAATGGAAGCATGAACATGCATTATGAATATAAAAAATGTCTCTGTCTATTGAAATTTCTTTTGAAGAAAAATTTGGCTAGAACTCTTTATTACAAAATTATACACAGAGAGAAAATGCTCTGGATATTTTTTTTTCTATACATAAACTTAAAAGTAGTATATTAAATTTTATTCTGTTGAAATATTGAGAATTAATTATGCATATCGCAAAAAATATTTAATAATAAAATTAATTAATTAACATTTTTAGTAATTGAATTTTCATTTGCCTTTATAAAAATTCTAATAAGTAAAAATAAAATACTTTTTCCAAATACTTTACTCTTAATAATTTTATTTTGACATTTTTAATTTTTAATTCAATTATAAATGAAAAAATTTTAAGAAAAATAGTTGCTTTGTCTTGTCTTTTACCAAATAACCTCGCAAATCTTTAACTAATTTTTATTCATCTTGTTTTTTATTCAGAGTTTTTGTGAATTTCCACGCATTTCTCTTGAATTTCTTTCAAAAATATTTTTCTTATTTCAAATATAAATTTTATTATAAATTTTGAATTGGTGTTTTCGTTCTTAAATCTTATAATAGTGTTATACATAGTTTTCAAATAAATTAAAAAGAAAAGATTGCACAAACTTTTATTTCAAAGAAAACCTGAGAAGGGTCGAAATTCATTTAAATATATTCTAAAAATATCCGAATATTTAGTATTTGGCAAGCCTCCCCCCACAACACAAACTCATGTCAAAAATTATTGTGTAAAATTCAAAGAAATGAAGGGCTAAAAGTTAAAATTTTCTCTGTATTTTTTGGTTTTTATTTTTCTTATAAGCCTTTACCTTCTTATAAACTGAATTACTGTTGCTGTTCTTTCCCTTATTTTATATACGTGTATGTATTACATAAAAATAATGTATACAAAAGCAAGTACATATATAGTTTCAAAATTTTATTAAAACTCTCTGTCTGCCCGCAATTTGTGTCTTTTAATTTTTTTCTTTTATGTTTTTGTTAAAAATCCTTAATAAAGTATCCTTTGATTTCTCTTTATTTTATAAATTAACCACAAAACATATTTTCTCAATTGTAAAATTTTGTTAGTATCTACTTTAACTTTAAATAAGAACTTTGTGTTTTCTCGTTTAAGATCTATAATTTAATTAAAAAAACTTGAAAAATAAATTTTTAGAAATTTTTTTGTAAAAAAGTCAATAATACTTATTTACTTGCACAATATTATTAAAATTCAAATATTGTTTTTGGTAAGAGTATCATCGCATTTTACTAATTTCTTCACTTCATTCAAGAGTTTATACTGAGTTCATTGTGGGAAATCATACGACCTGTTTGATATTTAAGTGATTTACTAGCTTTAAATGATGTAGGACAAACAATTCCTCGAAATTTACTAATCTTTTATCGAATTTACCTTTAACTTTCACAATATATGACAGTTTTTTCTTCTCCAATGTTTAAAAATATTATAATGATACGGGATTAAGGCCCGTTGAATAACATTAATAATAATAGTTGTCGGAAAATACGGGCCGTTGTGTTCATACTTTTCGGAAAACAATACATGAATGCATTTAAATAAAATAATTTTATTGATTTTTGTCTTTTTATTTCCTAATGACGTAGTATTTACTATATAAGTGTCTTATAAGGGACTATAATGCAAGGGTTTATTAATTCAAAAATATAATACCTTAATTAAATGTTAAAATAATGGGAATAATAATTATCAATTTTCCTGAATTATAGCTCTAAATGTGAAGAATTCAAAAATATTAATAATTTCATTTTATATTACGATAGCTTAGTTAATTTTGCCTTTGTAAAACAGATTATAACTTTTAGCAATTTTGAATTTTTTTGATATTGTTCTAAGATAGGTAATTTCTAAGTCTTCATTATTATTTTAAGTGAATATAAAAAATAAAAAATTCCGCCCGATACCATTATTTGCAATTTAGGGAATTTTCTCTTATAGGAATTCAAAAGAATTAATAAAAATTAAATTCTTTGCATGTTAAATATCAAAATTTCGAAAAATACCAAAACTTTGTGAAAAGGCAAACAATACAACTTTAACGAAATCCTGAAGAAATTCATAAATTAATTTTTAACACCAAATTATCCATGACACGACAGCTATAAAATTTTACAAAATTGATTGTGAAAAAAGTGAATCAATAAAATATCTGTAAAAAAAAATTTCCTGAATTTTAATGCAAATATGCATTTTCTTAGTAATGAGCGTCAAATTATTGAAAATAAAAAAAAAAACTACTTCATCTTAATGCTTCTTATATAAGAGCAGTAGCCTCTCTAAATCTTCTGGCTGAACTTCTTTTAATAATTTATTTGTATGAGACGTGATTTAAAAAATATCAAAAACTTATGATATATTCTCAATCGATCCTTATATATATTTTCGATTATATTTCTTAAATTCTTAATCAAAAATCGAAAACTAAAAACAAGCACAAAGATAAAGAAGATAAAGAAGATTTTCTGTACAATATTTAAGTAGAATAAAGCTAGCTAGTACCAAAATATAATCACACTGAATACGTTGGTATACAAGAAAAAATGCATTGCTGAAAATAATGGTCATAAAACAAAAACAAAAAAAAAATGGTCTTCCTTATCTTGGATTAAATCTCAGCTAAACAAGGTACATACATTTATTCAATTTAATATTCGAGGTAAGGTGAACTCGTATATACTGAAAGAGAGTTAAAATAAATTTACTACAATTAAGAATAACCATAAAAAATGGACAGGTTAAAAAAATTTGTTCTTTAACGACTTAAAACATATACGAGCAGGTTTACTTCGCTATTGTATACAAAAAACTAAAAAATATCTACACTCTAAATATATGTGTATAATTGTGTATGCGTGTCTAAAGATAGAATGTACTGTTGGAATTGGGATGCTTTAAGACCAAAACTAAATTTATGACTTTATGAGAGGTAAAAAAAAAAACAGAAAATCAACAATTTATTGATGAAGTTTTTGAATATTGTGAAAAACATATTTTGTAAGCGAAATTTCATAGCATCATTCACCACAGCTATAAAAGCAAAAGAGTAACAAATAAAAATTCATTAAAAATTCATGGTTTCCCATACTTTTTTCGCACTGATTTTGTTATCCAACTTTTGTTTATCTCACGTTATCTTGACTTTTTAAGTGTAAATTTTTATTGGTGAACATTTTTATTATTGTTCATTGAAGAGATAAACATAAAATTATATTTTATTCATCAATCAATATCAATCAAGTTTAAATGCAACAAAAGAGAATAATCAAAACAATTCCAAACTCATATTTGGTAAGATGGTAACATATTGGTAATTTTGGTATTATTGTTTTTCCTTTAATATGTGAAGTTATAGTTTTGCTAACGATGAAGTAAAGTGGAGGAGAAACATTTTTTCGTTTTTTTTTTTATTTTGATTTTATCGATATGCTTACAAGTTGGTGTTATAATGGTGTTTGTATTATACGCTTCCACGATATTAAAATTTTTTAACTTCCTTAACACTTATCATCATCGATTCGTCACTTACATTTACACAAACGTTGAATGCACATACAAATATTTATTCTCATTTAACAACTTTAAAAAAATATATAAGCAGTTTTCTCAACTCAAAATGCTCACCAATTTTTAAAAAATAATACACCAATTTAATTAATAATAGGGGAAGAGAATATTAATGTTTTATGTATATTAATCTGTTATTTGGTGTTGCAACAGTAATAAGCTCTTATAGTTAACAGAAATATTTTATTATTTTATACATCAAGATCCATTATTATATTGAAGAATAACAGGAAAATGTAATTTTAAATTGGTGAACTTTTTTCGAATATACTACACCTCTGTTAGGCCTAAGTGTAGTATATTCCTTTTTTCTCATGACGAATCTCATGACTCATGATTATGGAATAAAATGTTCAAATAATAACATTAAAATTACCTGTTATGAATTTACATTTTTTGAACATTTAACATGCTATCAGGCAATGAGTCTGTTATCTTTTGTTAAAGCTTGTAATTTTTATTAAAAAAATTTTTCGGAATTGTTGGAATGTTATTTGAATCAATCATTTTGTATAACTGTGTACAAAACAGTACATAACAGTATCATACTGAAAAAATCAAGCAGTTTGTTTATACATTAAATTATTTTGGTACAATTTCTTTTTATATTACAATATTTAGTAAATGAAGTGATGGATAATTTGAAGTATTATTTATTTTAGGACTAAAAATAATTTTTTTAAAATTGAAGAGGTAAGTGGACAAAAGGGTTGGTTAACTAACATTTTGACGAAAATCGAGCTGCTCGGATAAAATATTATTAAATGTCATATATTTTCATCGACTCTAATCAGCCTTATAGCTAGAAACTTAATAGAAGACGAGATTGGCAATGCACATGGAAGTTAAGTAACATAATTGGAAAAGTATTTATACGTAATTTGCGAGTTTCACTAAGAAAAGCTGAGACTTAAACATAAAATTATATATTTGCTACCTATATTAATATTTTGTTTACCTTAACTTTGAGTCAATTTAGGAATATTCTAGGGTGTGCTCTTGTGATAAATAAAAAAACAGATAAAATTATTTTTACTAATTTAATTTGCACAAAGTTGAACAGTTGGAGAAGTAATTCACAATTAGATTTTAAAAATGAATTTAATTATGTAACCGAAACTGTTAAATGCTGTATAGGTCTATTATTTTATATAAAAGAATTTGACCATAGAGTCGCTATTAACTGATTAGCATAATTGTATTTTATAAGTGAGCGGTTGCAACGCTTAAATTATATGTATACGAATTTAGCTTTTCATTCACTATTTTGAAACAAAAAATTTTCGACATTGATAAAAGTTATGGTTGTTATTGGTAACCTATACGATACTTTTATCGACCAACATAATTTAGGTTAGTTTCAGATTATCTTCATGCTTAGGCAATCCTCAAATAAATTTCATATAAAATTTTTTTTATTGTCATCATATGACTATTTAAAATTTATAGATGTTATGAATTAGAATTCGAAATATGTACGAGTATACGGAAATATTTTAATATACAGAAATCATTATAATGCTAAGAAATTACTTAAAATTAAAATTCATTTTAAAATCTTAAAATTAAAATAGCTTATGATATTATAGAAATAATGATTCAATTTTAGTTCTTCAACTCCATATTTTAAATATTTAAGAATTTAATTTCAAATAAAAGTTACCATTTCCACACTTCCTTTACCATTTTTGATGACACATTTATACAATAATTTGTTTAACTTTTATAATTGTAATTATTTTTAATTCAATATTTTATATTATTATCATAATTTTCACTTTTAAAATTCAATTTTTACTTAATATTGAATGCAATAATTAATTTTTCATCATTGTGTTTTAATTTTTATTTTTAATTTTTTAAACTTTAAATTTTTTGATTCCTTAATTTATTTATTCATTTATTTGTTTGCTTTCAAAAATCTTATTTTTAATAAATATTTCATTATTATCAAATTATTTTTTTTTTAAATAATTTCTTTTATTATTTTGCCGACAATGAAATCATTTTCAGATTGGAATCCACTGAACCATTTGCACATGATTTTTTTTTCCACATAATTATTCGCATTGCACTAAGAATTTTCTTTTAAATTATCCTGAACAATTATTAGCACGTGCTACTTACCTAGAAAAAAAAGAATAAAAAATTTAATTAGTCAAAGTATTTAAGTAAATTTCATAGTTTTGAATTTTGGAAATAATAATCAAAAATTTGAAAATAGGAAAAAGTTTAATGTAAAATAATCATCCAGCTTTTAATTATCCTTATTCTTATTATAAACTTGGTTATATTGTGTAAGGACCTACATGCAAGTAAATATCATATTATAAGTTTAATAAATCTTAGTAATCATATCCAAGTATTGTTGTAAAATCTAACGAATCTTATATATACTCGTATACATACAGAGATTTAGCGGATCTGGTACGGTTTTTGGAACTTGCAAAAAAAACTTGAATTGTTCCTTATAATTTCCTAAAATACCCTCTGTATTTGACATGCTAGAATATGTGACAAAGAAATTTTTTCTAATTAAAAAATATTTTTTAACAAAGTCACATTTTTTCTTACTATTTTATTTTTTTTCTCATTTTGTTGAACAACATTGACTTTGAAACACTATCAATAAAAATGCAATTTTACAAATTGTTTCGAAATAATGTTGCAATTAAGAGCTGCTTCACAATCTTTGCTACAATATTGTTAGAAATAATATTCCAATGAAAAGTCATAATATCCTTTTTGGATGATTCAAAGAACTGCAAAATTTCCGATAAATGTAAAAAAATTTCCTGAATTTCTTATCAGGTTTAAAAATTTCCCAATGCTTTTCTTTCGAATAAAAAAAAAATTATTGATAGCATTGTTTTTGTTTATAAACATTTGTTTTATGATATGATAATAAACTTTTTAGAATTTAAATCAACATTTTGTTTACATGGGAAAAAAAATATCCCAGTTTTTTTAGAAAATACAAAAATAATGTTAACTGTGCAGGGAAAATAAACATCTTTTTTATTAAATGTTGCTGAAAAATGTGAATCTTTATCATTTCCCTACTTACATTTGGAAAAGGAAATTTTATGAATATTCTAAACATAAAAAAACAAAATAACAATATTACATAGGCAATTTGAATATGTATTTCGTAATTATGCAATTATGCAATTATGCCACTAATCAAAACTTTTGTGTTGTGGAAACTTGTTTTTTATAAATTCACACAATTTGTTTTAAAAATAAGTTTCACTCTCTTTAATATTTTAATTCTAACCAAATATTAATCCTCGCCAAAAACAGTGTTGCAGCATTTAAAACAATAAATTTCTAAATTCCAATACTTGACGAATATAACGTTACAGTTTCTTAAAAATATGTTAATTATGTATATGCTTAACATGATTTATTTATTTGTGCATATACAATTCTCATATATCATACACATTAATATTGATTAACACTAATTTATTACCAAAAAAAAATATTTTGTTTTTGCCATGACAATAACTTTAGAAAAAATAAATGTGAACAGCACATATCCGAATGTATTGCAATTATAATTTCTGGATAATAGTTAGAAATTATAATGGATAATTATTTACCCTTTCATTTACTCCATGGTTATTGGACATGACATAGATACTGCAGCAAGTTTTAAGCACTTATATGATATAAGCACAAAAATATTTGTGTGAAAGCAATACCATTTGATTATCCAATGCGGTTGTGAATAAAGTTTAATCCCAAAAATGCTGTGATTCTTATAAATAAAGGTATAACAATCGAATTAAAACACTAATGCGAATGTATAATGCGAATTCACAAAATCTGCATACTTACATCCACACATAAAATTCCTGAAATTTTCTATTATACTATTTGATTAATATATTTTTATTCAGTTGCATTTTATTTGTAATCGAATCCTTAAAATCTCAAAAATAACCTATTTATTTTCTACGTTAATTCTACGTTTAGATATAAAAATCGTACACGAATTCAATTAACAATATTCATTTTGTATGCAATAGCAGTAACAATTTTTAACAATGATAATATTGTCGCAATTCACAATATAAAAAAGGCAAACTGGAATTATTTCTCATTCAATAAATTCTCATTCAACAATATAACACAAAAAAAAAAACAAGGAAAAAAAACTCAATTAAAATTTGCAGTAAGTATTAAAAAGAGTGTTATTCTTTATGTTTTTAACATACGAGTATTATGGAGCGACGAGAATGTGCTCAATTTTATTTCTCTAATTTAATGTTTTGTTGCTCATACTCGTAATATTGTATTTTCCATATCAATGCACAAACATACACACGATCAATCTAATTATTTTTCTATCTTTACATCAGTGAATTTTAATATTCTTTTTATTGTTAGTTTTCTCTCTTTTGTGTTTTGAAGGTACTTTTAAACACATTATCACCTTTTATTTATTATTAAAGTATTATTGTTATTGTTATGCGCAATTCCAGATACCATGTTGTGACTTAGTTTTAAGCGAACACAATTTTTCTGTTTTTCTCTCTCTTATTTATTTTTAATTAAATGAAAATTTATCTTTTTTTGTATTTAAGAATGCAAAGTAATAAACAAAGTATGGTTCAACAGTTTCAAAAAAAAAAAATCAAGTTTCTGTTTTTCTTTGGGTTCGTTTTTGTTTTTTTGTAAGTGTGTTTGTGTAATTGTGCAGAGTGTATACGAGAAAAATGAAGGGGAATAAGAAAATTATGCATAACAAGAACAAAAAAGTTGGATTTGAAAAATTTAATAAAAAAAAAGAATTATATTATAAAACAAAACAAATTTTTGGTCTCATTATATGTGGTACTTATATCAGCTTCCTGGTTTTAAGTTCAATTTAATTATATTTAATTTATAGCTAAAAAAAAATACAATTATCTCAATATGTGATATGATCAAAGGTTGCCGTACTACCCCAGTTTTCTGAAGTTACATAAATGTTATATAACAAAAAAAAAATCTCAATAATTTGGAAGAATTTAGAAATAATTTCAAGTTAATTTTTATAAAGTTTAAATGAACAGAACTGTTAAATAATAGAATAAAGGTTATGCGTAGAAATCTGCCTGTTATGAAATTGAGGAAGCTCTCAATAATAATTTTTTAAATTAGGACAATATTAACTTTAACTGCAAAATTCTACAGTCGTTGAAATAAATTGTATTGAATAAATAATTTTGTTGCAAAAAAAGGATTTATCAAGTATAGCTTGAAATTGATAATGAGATCTGAATTTCAATAGATAATAAATGAGAAACAGACTTGTCCAATTTTATAAACTAAAAACTATAATCAATATTATAAGTAAAATTGAAATGTTGGTACTAATTCGAAAAAATTCCCTACAGACTGATTATTTCCTAGGTATTCCCAACTGCGAGGTACGAATTAAATGACAACGCCAATTTTAAGTATTAATAGAATGTAGATAGAGATATGAGTTGCAAATTTCTCACGACTACAAAAGAGAAGGGGTTTTTACCAGCCTAAAATTAATTTCAATTTATTTAATAAAAACTCATACGTTTTTACTGGCGTCGCAATTCGATAAATTTAGTCCCGAATCTTATGGAAATTGATTGTTTGCAGCATTTTTGTTGCGAGGAAGCTGTTGCCCAGAAACCTCCATCTCTTAATATATTCGTATTTTAAGTAAAATAATCTGTGTTATTTTAGAAAATTTAGCAACTCCAAAATATAATAGTAAGCATTTTATAACCAAAACTATATTGAACGTGTGGAGCCCCGTCATGACATTTTGATATTAAAAAAAAATACCTATTGGCGGTCTCCGGCGCATATCAACATTTTCTTGTTACTCTTGATATTCAACGTATTCTTAATTTTTTTTTTCCATTCGTACTTTGCTCTTATACTTCTTAATTCTATTTTATGTTCTTTTAACGCTTTAATTGCCCGTGTAAATCGTGTGTTGTTTATGTTGTCTTTATAATATATCTTTTAATACATAGGTGGTATATAAGGTACCTACCAAAAATAAAAAACAGAAATAACATTTATATAACTACGCGATTTATAATAAAATAATCAAAAATTAAAAAAAAATTGAGATAAAATAAAATAAGATTTTAAAACCTTTGCATTTATAGTTCCAGAAATAAGAATGGAAAAAAGAATTTATAGAATGCCCAACATAATATTTATAACAACTGTAAAAATAGTCAAATCGAATTACTTGAAAGGAATGTCAGTTATTTTTTGTATATGATTCTTGACTACAGTATTTGTAGTGATATGGTACTCGTATATAGGTAAGGTTATACGTGTAATATTTAGATAGGTAGGTAGGTAGGTACAATGAAGAAATAAAATAAAATGAGACGAACGAGTACGAGAAAAGAAAAAATAAACGAATGAAATGATTTTTATGCTTCGTTGGATTTATTTGATTTACTTTCATGTTTTCATATTCAATAGGAATGTACATATGTAAGTTTTAGAGGCGATTTTAAAATTTTTATTTTCCCGCTTAAGAAATGGTGGAAATTATTTTTAAATACAAGTCGAATAAGAGCACTATTAGGACACCACGAAAGGTGTCGAATAAGTCAGAATCGGGCCTGATCAAATGAACAATTCGATTATTTCAACTCCTTCTCACATTTATTAGTTCACATTTTGTGCAAGTCTGTTGTATATGTAAGTATGGACGCAAACTTGTTAGTTAGTAGAATGTTGTGAAGTAGTTGAGTGAAAGAGGGGATTATAAAGCAAGAACACTCAAAAAATAAGACTCTATAAATTTTTTCTCATATTAAGCTATACATTCTACTGTAGATAATTTATTCCCTTTATTAATGAACAAGGCACGGATATAATGTTCTAAGAGATAAGAAATAGTATCATCAGTAAAAAGTAGGTATTGTTATCAAAATTAAATAGTTCAATTAAGTTCTTATTGAAAAAAAAACTTTAATTTTTGGCAATTTACATTCGGAATTCATGCCTGTACATTTAGTACTAGACATATTATATATTGATTATTTGGCAAGAATGAAGATTGAACGCACTATGAGAAATTCTAATTTGTAATAGGATTCGACTTCAGCCCTTCTTATTCGGAATCACAGAAATCTATAAAGAAAAAAAATTCACCCAATCGAGAAAGTAACGTTCTCTCTTTCAATAATTTTTTCTTTTTCACCTTTCACTATATGGTCGTTCTTTCTTTCAAGAATTGAAAATAAAATGTCAATGACAGTCACAGTCGTACAATTTTCGTTTGATGTTTTTTTTTTTGGTTTTTAAATATACAAAACTATTAAATTAATTATTTACGTTTCTTGTTCCTTTATTTCTCTATATATATTATTTGTTGTCGATCTTCTTTGTCTTCAGACATCAGAGCGTGTTCAGTCAGTCTCTTAATCATCTTTAAGAAATTAATTGATTAAGTTTGTTCTTTATTTTGAATTATTCGATGTACATATGTAAATGAAAACAATATACAAAGTGACTTTTCTACTTAACATCTAAATATGGTGATGTTACAATCAATTTTATTTTGTATAAAACAAATTAAAAGCATGTTTTAAGACCTACTGGAGTAAAACAAAAAGAAAAACGATTTTAATTTGGAATAAAATTTGTATATATTTTGTAGATGAAATATTATTAACAAAGACAATTTAGTATATGGATAGAAGGTACCTGTTTTCTTAACTATTTTAGATTTTAAATTATGTTAAAAAAAAGTAATGAAGCTAGTTAATTATGTAGTGATTTAGAATTTTTTAAAATACACCTATTTGCATAACTTATTAAGGCGCCATATTTTGTGATGCTATTCTTATGAAAATAAATTTAAAATTATTCTTAGTTAATTTTTGTTACTATATGTAATTAAAAATTAATGTTTTGAGTTAATCTTGCAAATTGAGGTTGTTCGTCAGGCGAAATTATGTGCTTTTTGTTAAATTTATACGAGTATTGGAAAACAAAGACATAGTTTTGACAAACTTAAAAAAAATCGCATAAATTTTAAAATAAATTAAGTAAATGACCGCTGAGGGGTAAATTAAATTGATATCTCAATAAAATCTGTATCAAACCAGAAACTGTTCATACACGTGTTAAAGAAAAGACTGTCTTATCTTGAATTCAAGAAATTGTTACACTTTCAACTTCATTATTACTCATGCCGAAAACTAATTGTAGTTTGCACTACTTTATTAAATTACAACCGAATTCTGAGAAAAAACTATATTAAATTACAACTCTTCTCAATATGCTCATCACAGGCTCATGCATTAAATATAAAATACTGGTATTAATTAATAATAAGGGGCCGTATCGTAAGTAGCTTATTATTAATTAACACAATACATTTCAATAAATTCAATTACTACAACTTTTCGTAAGACATTTTTGACAGAAATAAAGAAATTAGTTTAGGACAAATATTCCAAAATTTAATACACAAACAAACATATTTATTGTACTGGTACAAACAATAGTTTTCCAAAATAGAAACAAATCTACTAAACTTGCCTCTATGCGTAATCTCCCAGTTTATACCTTCAAATATGGCTTTATTGTCTTTTAAATGGCAATTATTGAGCAAATGTGGGCTTAAAAGATACAAAAGGCAAAAAAATTTTATGGATTTTTTTTTTCTTCTTGAATTCTCTCACCATAAATTAATTTAAATCAGTTTATATAAAAATATCAATACATTATATAGAGAAAATGTCGACTCAAATAGAAGAATACAAAAATAGTTTTAATGAATTAGAGAATTTATTGATATTTTGTGGTAAACGCAGGCAGGTATCAATTTTGGTTTTTATTTAAACAAAAAGCTTAACCTTAAAACCTTCAACGACTTTTCCATAATTGGTTAATATTAAACAAATTAAATTTAAGCCTCTAATATTTATTATGGCAGAAAACAAATCTATACCTAATAAATAAATAAAAAAGAAAACAAAATGGCATTATTATTTTTCTTTTCATATAGGCAAAAATAAAATCATCGTATCACACTGACTACAGCATATCAAATATGGCACAGCTTCCATTTCAATTCTTCTATTTTGTTTTTGCTTTTAATGATTAAATTTTCAATTTAATATTGAAACTTTTTTTCATTTTGCTTTGGTTTGTATTAAGATGACCATAAATTAATGCGTTACCTGCGGTCGCAGTACACTCAAAAAAAGTTTCTTCCTCAATCCTAAATGTAGATTATATTATAAATATTGAATTTTAGTTACGGTGGGAGCTTACATACATGATGCTAAATGTTATTAAATTTTTTTAACTGTTCTTAGATTATAGTTATTATTATATCCTAGGTCTTAATTACAGTTCGACCTAATAGCAAACAAATTCTTAAAAATTCTTATGATTGACTTAAATTAACTTTTGTAAAATGTTCCAAGGATAAATTCATATTAATTTAGGCAATTTTTAAAAAAATTTGCCACATACTTTGTCATACGCGACTGCTATCTGTAATTGCATACAATCCACCACGAATGGCAGTTCATTTGAAGAAGCGATTGTGTCTAAAAATACCTATTGGGAACTTGACGAAAGGAAACTGTCTGTATGCAGTTTAACTATAAAGACCCAATTTTTGCAATTATTAAATAAATACCATGCTTGGGTACCGTATCTTATGTTAAAATTATAGCTACATTTATCTTTATTTTACGAAAATTTATGCTTTTCCTCCAGAAACCAACACTCTTCAACACAAAATTTTGCTATTTTTAAGTGTAAAGTTTTCAAAATAAAAAATATTCTATTAAAAAGGAAATTCGATATCTTATTGTTTAAAAATCTTTATTAAGACCTCTATTATTGGAAATTTAATATGAAAGAATTGATTGCATCAAAGAAGAAGTGTAAATTGAAAAGATTCCATTGATTCGATTGAAAATAGAAGATGTTAACAAAAATAGGGTTTTAAATACTGTGAAATTTAATTTTAATTCTTTTTAAAATTGTAATTTTTTTTTCTCCTATTTTTCTTTTATTTTTTATTATTAATGCTTTTAATGATTATGACGTTAGTAAAAGAATCACAGTATAATATTTCTTGATATGTCATTTCTGCATTTCACATCACAATATGAAGATAGATCGGCTTATTTTATAATAGGTTATACAATAATATAAGAGAAGAAGAAACGACCAACACCGTGTATGGTAACAAACGTTAGTATACACTGTTTGAAATGAGTATTTTGTACATACATAATATATACATATGTACATGTTTGATGAGCGGGCATGCATGCACTTTTGACTATGGGTACAATCATTAAATTAACTTAATAAACGAGACATTAAACGGCAGGGAATTATAAAAAAGTTTGAGAACCCACACATAAAGCTCAATGGTGATTATTAGAAGTCATTTAAATCCTTTGGTGGTCAAATTATTCTCTCATTTTTATAGGGGTTTTTTTCTTTTTGTTTTTTGTTATTGTAATTACAGTATTTTGATAGTATATTATTGTTTATGATTTGGTATAGGCTTGCATTAAAAGCAGAATAAAAACAAAAAAACAATTTTTAAATTACATAGAGAAAATGTTACCAATAAGATTAGACATTATTGTATTTATGTAAAGCGGAAGTATACAGCACTTGTTATTGGGCTCATATTTATTTCTTGTGCATATTATGCAAATCTTTAAAAATTTGAAATTTTAAAAAATTGTTTGCAATAATCATGCCACAGTAATGTCAGTGCTGCTCTGGTATTATAACTGAAACACTAAATATTGCTGTCTTAATTAACTGGGTCTTGTGACCTTCCGCTGGCTGCTCGGTTGGTATAGTATTTTTGCAATTGCAAGCAAAATTTCTATAAAAAATATATTGGCATTGTATAAAATTGTCGATTGTCAATGTAACCACTCCATCTTTTCTAAGTAATGCTCAATTTTTAAACTAAAATTAAAGCTTTTACTTTTAGATTTTACAAACACAATTACACATAAAATAATTTTGGAACGTTCTATTGCTAATATAATTTTTCAATTAATATTATTAAATTTTTATTTCTATTGAAATTTTTCTCAATTAGATGTCTTACGGCTTTCTTAGAGAAAAATGCTGCCTTGAGAGATTCTCTATGTCCGTATACATTCCCGAATAATGCATTTAATAGTGAACAATAAAAATTCTTGGCAACAAAATTTAATGTGAAAATAGATAACCTTATTATAAATATCTCATAACAATTTAAAAGTTACTTAATTTGAACTTTATAAGAAGTAATCCTTAAACTTGGTAATATTTTCAATATTGTATGTCTCATAGTAACTCAATATCTTAGAACAAATAGCAGTTATTAGGATAAAAATTAAAATGCATTTTACATTATCCTAGCTGTACTCATTAATCAATACAAATATATGTATGTATGTATATATACAAATTACAATGAGAAAAAGAAGTTAATTTGGAATTCAGTAAAAATTGTTGGAAGCATCAAAAGAGCAATGTAAAAAAATAATAAAAAATCTAAAATGAGATTTGAGTTCTTTTGAATCCATAAAAATTCCATATAGAAAAATTTGAAAAGAAGATTTTTTTTTAACACAAATACAGTACAAATACATAACACCCAACAAAATTCAAAAAATTCAAATCTAAATAATATCCTTAGATAGCTATTATATAGCATGTTTAAATTAAATGCTGAGCAGTAAACACAAAAATATTATCCTGTATCATATAGAAGTTATTCTCGTTTCCATTTTTTTTTTAAATTTCATATTCATATACAGTGGAACATGTTTGGAATAAAATATTCGAAAATGTTTGTATATACATATACATATAGGATTGTTATTATTGGTTTGTTAGCTTCTCTTCAAAATTTATATTAAAATTATGGAACGATATTTGCTTGCTGCTACATAATAATAAGTTATAAACTTATCCTATTCTATAAAGGAATCGAAGAGAAAGGGAAATGAATTGATATGGTAAAAGTGAAATAGAAGGAGTTTGACGGGGTTCATATTGTCCATATGGATAAATAAATATGTTTATTATGATAATCCTGTTGTTACAGTAATTTCCCATATTAAATACATAAAAATAAGAAGAAAGAGAGCATAAAATTATCAAAATCAGAAAAAATCTAAAATAGGATTACATTAATTTGGGAGATTTTTGAAACATTTTTTATCTTTTTTTTTTAAATGAGTTACCAATTACCATATAATACAGATTTGAAAATTAGTATAAAGCTCTGTATAAGTTCAAACTTGTGCTTTATCAGGAAGTCGGATGACATGGAAAATCAAAAATATTATTAATTCGTATAGATATAATAACAATTTTCGTCATTAGTTTTTTTTTTGATACGACCAAGAGATTATGAAAATTAGAGCGATTCTTTTTGAGGTTGCATAGGAAAAATTATATACAATTCGCTAGGCGAGCTGAAATTCTCTCGATAATTTGTTTTCTAATTTGACTTTCGATGCTATATTAAAGTTAATTGTATTATCTCTTAATAATTTATAATTTTAAAAATTTGTAATTAAAAATGACTACAGGACATCGTTGGCGGCACATCATTCCTGGCTGCCGTTAGAGGTAGACCCAGAATAACATATAGAAGAGCAGTACTAAATAGATATGGAATCTCGTTGAATGAACTAGAAGAACTAGTGATGAACAGAGAAGAATAGAGACTTGAAGTTAAAGCCCTAAGCTCTCAAGTTGCGGAGTAACCGGAATAAAAAAAAAAGGTCGAGTGTTTCAGAAATAATATGCAGTGCCAAAATTAACCCGTTAGTTGGCAATCTTACTATGTAAGTAATACTTTTTTTACTCGCTATCATGAGTGTAGGTAATAATTTCCTTTCTATGCAATTCATTTCTACATTATAATATTGTTAACTTTATTCAATAAGATTTATTTTTCTTCCTACATGCACTGTAGTAATAACAGTAGCACTAACTAATATCCGTTTGGCTGAATTTCCTGTACTCAAATTGCAAAATTTAATGGTAATTTGTGATAATTAGAAAATGTTATTTGCGGTTATTATTCAAATTAATATTGTTTTGTATTGTTTAAAAAAGGATTAGGGAACAAATTATCATCAAACTAAGTAGATTATTTGTATAGGGTTTTGTCAATATGTTTTTGTCAAAAAAAAAAGAAATGGCAACTCACTGTAACAATTACTGTTGATTATGCGAAGCTTAAAAAGCATTTATAACATAATTTTCTTTTATTATTGGTATTAAGATATTATGGCATAAGTTCAATTGCGATAATTGTGAAATTTTATTTGTTTTATTCAAAATATATGAAACCAAAAATTTGTTATAAACTAAAAACTTCAAGTTTTTCAGGTTAATATTTTGAAGCCCAGGCTGGTACTTAAATATTAGGTGGAAAATAGATTTAAATGGTGCTTTGCGGCTTATTTAACATCCTAAAAATTAACTCTTCTATTCGACTCTATTCACGTCAAATAATATTTAAAGACAACTAATTTGAAATTTTCAATACTTTGATTATTTTCATAACAATATTCAATAGATTATTCAATAGATTCAATAGATAGTTAATAGATAAATCGAAAAATGAAAAACTTATGCTTATTTTGCAAAACAGATTGATTTCGCAGTAGCTTTCTTACATAGTTCAAATTTAGAATACCGTCATTCTTTCTGCAGCTTAGTGCTTCCCTCAGAAGCTATATATAAGGGTTAACAAAATATTCGTGCCATAAATTTTCACAATGTGAGGTGCTATGAAAATTTTTTTAATTTACTCAGACTATTTTGAAATTGTTGAAAAAAAAATTTGTAAACCAAGTTTTTACCAAGAATAAATTTTATAAAATTCATTCACTTTAAAGTTCAAATTATTTTTTAAAATCATACTACTGCTTGTTTATAATTAAATTAGAAATCTTTTTGATTTTCTTCAAAATCTTGTTGTTGAAAAAAAAAAAATTGCAATAATTTGAATTCCGTTAGAGCTTCGTTTAAAGAGAACCAAGAAAAAATAAAAAATGAAAAATTTTTTTCTTTGAACATTTTGAAATTCTGTTCATTTTGAAGTTTTCTTTAAATTTTATATTAGAACGCTTAATCTAATGTATAAGAAATGCGGGCATATACTCGTATACTCTTAAGAGATATTCTTTATAAAAAGGAGTTCATCTGCATAATTTATCAGAATATAAATGAATAATTAAAAATGAAAAAAAAATTTTTTCCATATTTTTTGTATATTCGTTTTGTATTTTTTTCATAATATATTTCAAGGATAACTTCGTACCTGTATTATCTGTTGAAGTACCTTATTAAGAATATTTAATATGACGTGTGTGCAAAACAAGAAAAACTGAGGAAAGGAAATTTATTATTTTTTTTATACTTGTATAATAGTCAAGAAGTAAGAGTCATTATTTTGCTTATGAAATGTTTTATTCAACATCAGAAGTGCATCTCAAATTTTAATATTAAATTATGTAAGATTAACTATTAGCATGACGGTTCCTTAAAATTCGCATAATTTTGAGCAGAATATCACAAAATACACAAATTTATGCATATGTTTACAAATGTCGTTATTGCTCATATGCATTAATATGCAAGATGTTTCATTTGACTCTTGTACGGCGACTAACTGGTAGAGAAGACAGCTGGAATGTCCTAAGTTATAAAAGTAAGTTATAGAAACGAAAAATTGTTTTCTGAAAACTTTATAGTATTTGGTAATTTCATTATTATTCAAGTGTTCATTCTTAATTGTTACGCAAAGCATAAAATCTGCGCTAAACAGTGTTATTATAAAAGTAAAAGGACGCAATCGAGAATTTCTGAATTTCAATAAATTTTTCGATCCCTGCCATTATGTAATAATTTAATTAAAATAAGTATCTGAGCTAAGTAGTAAGTGTTATGAAGCTTGCTGGTTGAATAGCGTATTTTACCACTTTTCCACAACATGCTTGGCGAAAGGATCGTTATAGCTGACAAAGCCAAACTCATACCAAATTTTAATTGTGTCAGCCAAAAAGCAAATTCTTTTTTTAAAAAAATTTAAACCGGTTGCGATAGAAGCCTATTGTGGAAAATTTTTTTACTTGCGAACAAAGATCTAAATTCTTATTTATGTCAATGTACCAAAGAAAACTCTTGATATGTTTTACTTACGAAACAGCAATATGATCTATAAACAACATGAAACAAAACAGCGAATACGGATCTAAATGGCTAAAATTAAAAAATATCAAGTAAATAGTTACTGCGATTGGAAGTACAGGTTGCGAACTGAAGTACAGTATTATTTGATAAAGATAAATTGATCCTAAATTAGTAGCTGCGTTTTATTCCTAAAACGGATTCCCCTTTACAACATTAATCTCCAATGCTAGATTTTATAAATCCTCTTTTATTCATGTTTTCCTTACTATTTACAACAAGATTATGTAAGAGATCATTAGGTATGAATAGAAAAATTTTAATTATGATTTTTGCAACTTCTTGTATATTATTGCATCTCTATTTCAATAATGCTGTTCAGAAAATTTTTTTTATGGTCTGATATTTAATAAAGTTTATAGTTTATTAGAATAGGTATTAAAAATTTGTTATTTTATTTGTAACACCCTGAATTTGAGTTAATTGTTGAACATACGAATACCAATCTTACATTCACTGAAATGCCGTCACTACAATATTAAGTCTGCTATTCAAACACATTCATAAGTACTTTATTTTTTGGTTCTGTTCTGTGAACAAAATACTTATATCGGTGTACTCAATTATTTCCTTATGATTTCAAACATATTTCAGAAAATCTAATAATTTCCTGCCAAACTATATCCCCTATGTGGAAGAACTCTACCTATAAAAATTTTGTATGCCTTGAAGTTTAAAGCGAATTCTAGGGTTGCCATATGAACATTTGCAATTTTTTTTTGAAAATAAATATACATATATTTTTAAGCATTAATAATTTTTACCGTATTCGTCCGCTTCATTGAAAAGCCTAGGTAAACTGATAATTTTTATTAGAAAAAGTAGACTCAAAGGGTTAAAGATTAGAATATTTGAGGATTATGGCAGAATTTTCAATTTTTGAAATCGTAACGTTTGTATAAAGCTACTTTAATTTATATTTTTATCAAAATAAATTCAATGCAAAAATTTACCATAAATTTTTTTTGCATCAATGCAGTCCGACAAAAGTGAATTTGGTAACCCATTTTACTTTTTAAAGTAAAATATTATAAAAAATAATTTTTAACCTTATTGCTCATTATTTAATATTTATAGTCCTTAAGTTATACACCAATTTCAATGAAAATATGTAAGAAGTGCTCTGTACAATTACCTGGAATATATGGGATTTTAAGTAATAAGAATGGTAATAATAAAGAAATTTCTAGTCCTGCACTATAGTTATGCAATTTATTGCCTTTCAATGTTAACTAGAGAACATTAATATTTTTTTAAATTTTTTTTCTTTTATTTTCCTCATGAAACAATAAGTAATTTATACCTTTTATTTTAAATCGTTATAAATGAACTATTGTTATGAAAAATATATGTAGGTATTCCTGTTAAAAATGCTAATAATTATATTGCAGAACAGACTTCATCTAGACATTTGCTTAATTGATTATTTATATATTTTCTTATTGTACACTATTGTGAATCAGGAATCTAGCGAGTTATTACACAATATACAGTGTTCAAATGAAGTAAGTCAATAATTAAGTAAATTTCGAGTAATAATTACGATCTAATTATGTTGAATTTTATTTAATCCGTCACAAAAGAAAAATTTGTTTCTTGATGTGCATATGGTCCATCAGAACTAAAGTTAAAGCTTCTAGTTGCTTATAGTTATCCGCAAATAGTTTTTTGGAGATTCTGAAATCGATTTTTTTAAAATTCTGAAAATGTTATATAGCATAGATTAGAAGAAGATCAAAAGCGAATCTGTTCGTCCAAGTATCGAAAAAACAAATTGAATTTAAGAAAAATTTAAGTACTACAACTTTATTAATAATATTGTAAATATTAAAACTACTGGTATGCGTTATTATCTTTTAAAATATTGCAATTAAATGAAATTACTATTAGCACAAGACGTCACTTTTTCAAACATTAAAAATATTTGCTATAACTATAATATTCAAAAGCAAGCTGATAGGGTTTTCAATGATGGTGTTCTATTTGCGTAAAAAATTCAAGTATAATACCGACTCTAATTCTTGTTACGAATTTTTTTTTATAACAATTTTCTTCTCATTTTGTTCATACAATGTTAGAGCTCATTAGATTGTATACAATGTACTGGATTTTATAAACTAGTAAATAAAGATTTTATACACTTGTGTGTACATAATGTGCGTATAATTGTTTTATTATAATATCATGTTACTCAGTTCATTTAATCTACGATCTTTGAGAACTCAATATAATTTCTTCAATCTGCTGTAAATTTTATACAAATTTAGAATTATAAATAAATTTCACTCATAGATACCTACATTTTTCTTAAATTATTAGCTTCACGTAACATTAAATCATAATGTAACGTTAGATCACAAATTAGACTATAATAAATCCCGTAATATCAAAAAATTTTTCTTAAAAATTAATTTTCCTTCTTTAAACTACACGATATCAAATCACAATAATTTTGTGACAGTAGTTATCATTTGCCATTGTTATTCAAATTCTGACAATTCATTTCACTAATTTCTTATAATTTCTTGTTATTTCACCGAAAATTTATTTCTTTTGTATTTTCATATGGAACTTCTAATATTTTTCGGTTGTGTTGTTTTTTTTTCTTAATTTAATTTCATCATAAATTTTTAAAATAATTTCATTTTTGATTAAGTCTTTTCAATTCGCTTTTCCAGTTTTTTAATGGTCTGATATAACAATAGTATAGAAAATTTTATGCGCCATTTAAATCTTCAAACTATGCATATAAGAAAAGACGACGGATGATAAAAAATTATTTTCTTCCCTCTCTTTTATTAAAATACAGACAAAATACAAAAATTTGTAATATAAAAGTTCATATATAACAAATTATTTAAAGTGAATGACATAAAGTAGCATAATATAACCGTGACATATAAAATAGTAACATAAAACATTTTGAGAATAATACAAAAGAACTTAAAAATACTGCTAAAGAAATTATTTTCAACATCTAAGGAAAAGTTAAGAAAATACAACAAAGTGTTTGTCGTTTGTTTATTTTATTTTCTATTCTTTTATTAGAGAATAAGAAACGATTTGTCCCACACAAAATAAGAACAAATTATTATATGTAGTATAGGATAAAGGTAAAATTAAGTATAAACAAAAACTTACACAAACACATTCATATATTTAATGTTATGCAAGTACCTCGGTGCTTGTACTCGTATGTAATATGTTGTAATCTTGTAACAAAGAACATAGAAGGAAATAGGAACAGAAACAGACGTCTATAGTAAAGTTGTTAAAGAAAATTTACAATTACGCAATATTAAGAGAAAAAGAAAATATAAAGTGTAACAATAAACTTGGGGCAAAATGACATAAACCTATATAAAAACTAAATTTGTAACAAAAGGATTCGCATCTTATATATGGTAAAAAAACTAAAGAAAAACAAAAAAAAAAACTTTTGTATGGATAAAACTTATGAAAGTGTGACAGTAAGTTTCTTTATTATTATAAGTAAATTATAGGATATTTTAAGATTAAATTTTAAAATTAAATCGTATAAGTTGTTTGTTACACACGAATGCAATTAACTGCAATAAGTGTTGGGCGTTATATTCGATTTTAGAACTAAATGTTTTCGAAGTTCAATAAAACATTTAGCGAAAATTTATGTATATAGAAAAGCGTTTGTTTTTGGAAACAATTACAACATTCAAGCGTAATCTTAAATTAATCATCAAAAAAATATTTGAATGCGTTTGAATGATAATTTTTCCCTAACCAAAAGGAAAAATGAAAATAATATATTAAATCAATCCAGAACAAAAACGAGAACCAAGCAAAAATTTGCTCTAAAACCCAAACTCGAATATGAAATCTAGGAAATTGTAATGTATCGCGTTTAATGCTACTAAATTTTTAGGTACTAATATGTATATTCTCGGTCTAGCCTTACTTAGCGTTCGGGATTCAGAAATTTGGTATTGAAGTATAAATATTCTTGCATTATAGTTGTAATTCTTTTCGAATTATTGTTATCGTGTATTTAATAATCATTCAGTGTAAACTTTAATAAATTTAGCGCTTTTTCTAAGTAAAAAATTCGACCTGCACTCTATATTGTTAAGGAAGAAAAACACCATACCATATATAACAACATCCTGTTTTATAACAAAACTAAATTTACCATAATTCAGGAATAAGAATGAATGAAAGAGGATCTTATGTGTAAGCAGGAAGCTGCAAAAAAAAAAAAAAATAAAATAAAAACAGACTTTAATCCATAATCATGTCATCTTATATATGAACTTTTGTATAACAATAGTTAAAGTTCTTATTACTCTTATACTTTTTTATTCAGAGTCCTATTGTATAACTTTTTTTTTTCTCTTTTTAGTTATAAAATTTAGTTATGTTTTTCTATTTTTGATGATATTGTGTTTTGTATATTGTGATTTTATTTTTCCGCTTCATCAGACTCATGTTACTATTCCATACTATTATTTATGAGACGGTAAAGTATTTCCATATACTGTTGTACAATATGATATAAAAAATTTATTTCAATTCAAAGTTTAGAAGGTAGTTGTATAGCATAAGTAAAATTGTTAAAAAAGTAGATGATATGAATAAAGATATACAAAAGTCAAGTATCTACTCCTTTGGATATTTTAATATATAGTAACATTGCTTATTTATAATTCTTTTGTGAAAAGGATTCGTTCAAGTTTTCTCTATATTGGAATAGTAAAAAAAAACACTGTATAAAACAATAATTTTTGACTTTAAATAACACTTAAAAACTAAGGTTAGGCTAAATCTTAGGATTTCATTTTGTTATATAAATCGATATTGTGCAGCTTATACTGGGAAATCCTTTATAAAAAGAAACTAAAGGTATATTTAAATTTCATAATTTTTTAAGTACATATTGTAAATTTTGTTGTGGTGATGTTTTTGAAACAAAAAGGAAAGCAGAAGGTTATGCAGTCGAGAGTTATTGCAGATTTAATTATTGCGGTTGTTATTATATTTGTAAATATATTTGAGAAAGGTTTATATGATAAATTAATGCTATAAATGTTCTTATTGCTATACATAAGGGAAACGAATCGAAGTTTAAAGAGTTGAATTCGAAAGGAGTTTTCCTATATGGATCCATTATAGTGTTTTTCACAACTACTTCGGTAATCTTACAATAATATAAACAAAAAACAAAGTACAATAACAATTTAATCAGTATCTGAAATACAATTTGATAAAACCTTGAAAAATGATTAAGATATTTGAAACATTTAAGATATTCAATTATTAAAATGATTGAATAATTGATGTTTTCAAAAATAATTGATGTTTTCAATTGACAAATTTCGTGATAATGTCACTCACTCTGACTCTGTATGGCGTATTTTATTTAAATAATCTTTTAAATTTAAGTGGGAATACTGCAATTTTCTAAAACTTATTAATAAGATAACGTCTGCAAGATGTAATAGAAAAAACTTTTGTTTTATATAGAACAGATGGCCTAGCTGTTTGATAGTTTGAGCCACTTTTCAAAATTTGAAATTTTTTGAAAGCTGCAATCAAACCTGCACTAAAAATTTAACTTATCCAAAATTCCAGAATCCAAAATTATATCCGTAGCAAGAGCTCAGTATTAACTGTTTAGAATTGCAATAAAAGTTTACAAATTCAAAATCGACCTGGAGTTGAGGGATTATGCACGATTTCATTGCTTCTTATTTTAATAGAACGATGATAATTTTTTAAAATATTAAAACATCAAAATAAAACGAGAAAAAAAATAGAGTTGACCTTGTCAACTCTGTGATACCCGTACGAATTTGTTATCCTATGTGCGAATAACTAATGTGCCATAACTAACTATGGGGCAGACTATGACTTTAAGTTGCTGTATTACCATATTAATTTATGCAAAATTTAAGTACTATGTGTTATTCAAAATACTGGTTGTGCCAAACTACTATTGATGTTGTACGGCACCTACCAGAAAGAGCCAAGAAATTTTAGCGAATTTTATCAAGCACATCGGCCCTACTAATATATTCACTTGTGTGAAATTTCAATACCATAGCTTTAATAGTTTCTGAAATATAGTCAAATAACTTTTGAAGTTGTATGGCAGGTACCAGAAGGAGCCAATTAATTTCAACGACTTTTATGTGACACATTGGCCCTACTAATATATTCGTTTGTGTGACATTTAATAGTTTCTGAAATATAGCCAAATAATTTTTGAAGTTGTATGGCAGGTACCAGAAGGAGCCAATTAATTTCAACGACTTTTACGAGACACATCGGCCCTACTAATATATTCGTTTGTGTGACATTTCAATACCATAGCTTTAATAGTTTCTGAAATATAGCCAAATAATTTTTGAAGTTGTATGGCAGGTACCAGAAGGAGCCAAGTAATTTCAACGACTTTTATGTGGCATATTGGCCCTACTAATATATTCGTTTGTGTGAAATTTCAATACCATAACTTTTATAGTTTCTGAGATATAGCCAAATAAATTTTGAAGTTGTATGGCAGCTACCCGAACCGGTACCCCGATCATGTCCAATTTAAATAGGGTTCTGGCACTTACTACAATAAATCATTTGTGAAAATTTGGTGAACTTAGCTCAATTAGTTTTTGAGTTATCGTTCGGACGGACGGACGGACGGACGGACGGACGGACGGACGGACGGACGGACGGACGGACAGACAAAGCTAAATGAACTCAGAATTTGACGCTGATCAAAAACATACACTTGAGTCTATATCTAAGACCGTTATTTCTTAGCGTTACAAACGGTAAGGCAAATTTAGTATACCCTTCGAACATACGTTCGTACGGGTATAAAAAGGAAATCGGCTACTTTTGTCGCGAATCACAAAAAATTATTGAAAGAGCCGAACGTGGTTCTCAGTTTTGTACCCAGCCTTTGTTCTATAGCATTAAAAGATTATACTAATTTTTTAATTTTTTAACATTGCTACATTATGTAGAATTTAATTTCTTGAAAATGTGTTGATGTTCGTGCAATAGCTTTTCAAATGCATTGGTGTAAATATTTTTATTCGTCAGAATACTATTTTTCGACTGGAGTAATTCAATCTACTTGTTTTAACCATCTCTTGGAATCTAGATTCAATTTTAAATTACTAAGAGTTTACATTACCATATGATTTCATTTGATTTTGATTAAAATTTCATGAATTTTAATAGAAAAGAACGTTACCCAATTCTCATGAAACAAAATCCATGTTTAATGGGTAAACCCTGGCCTTATAATAAAATATTTACAACTTTTTGTGTTTACAACTTTTTGCTTTTGCAACTTTTGTAATAAATACTTTTTTCTTAAAATCAATATAATCTAATTTTCAGGAAATGCTATGATATTATCAATATACATACATGCAATAATCATGTAAGTAAATTTATTTATTTATTATATTACAAGAATATTAAATTTATTATTCTTATATCATATTTATTATAAATCTCTTAAGTCCAAATCTAATACATTATAAATCAAAGTTTTTATATATTCAAAATTTTTATTTTTATTAAAAATATTCGTAAAATAACTAAATAACCTGCCTGACTTATACAACCATAACTAAATACATATAGAAAATTGTTTTATTATTCTAAAAAAAAAAATTGAATTTTTCTCTGAGTTTTTCATTTTTTTTCGGGATTATTCTCTTATATTGTTTTTTTCGTAATAAAAATTTAATTGAATATAGCTATATATAAAAAAATAAAGAGTTTTTTCCAAACTAGAGCATACCTTTATAATACCCTATATATGAATCAAATGCACCTACACATATTTTCTCTATATATATTGGAATTCATATTTCATAAATTATTCCTCAATTCCAAAATAAATTTCCTGAGCCACACGATTATTTTTTTTCTTCTTTTATATTTTTTATTCATTTTTATTTTTTAATCTATCAAAAACTTCATCTATATAAAACTTATAATTTATTATGTAAACTTTAATTAAATATTTAAAAATTAATATCAAAAATGATTTTTAAAAAATTCATATAAATTATAATGTGCCTATATATACGAGTATGTCATGCATAATATGTGCATCTGAATATAAAATTTTTGAATATAATGTGTATGAGTATATATAGGATCAATACTCATGTACAATATACAACATAAATCGATTTCATATAGGTACATGCATATATTTCGCATCAATTGTAATTCAAAAATTAAAAATGAATAATGCAATAAAGTTGAACTAATACCGGAATTTAATTGATCCTTTTTTTTTCCAATATTTTACTATGGTTTGTATATTTATGCATGTAGGTATATATTGTGCACAGAATATATGTACATTATATCTTTTTTTTGATGGTATTGTTTTGAATTTTTTTTTAATTTAGTATAGAATTTTTTTTTTCCAATTTAAAAATTTAAATCAGGAAGTAGAAAATTTTTTGAAGTATTATCAATCAACTTTTACCACATCAAATTAAATACTCGAATCAAATGCATACATATTTGATTTTTGGTTCGTATGTTTGTATGTCGACTATATTAAATAAATTATATTATTGGATTTGTATGCTGAATATTGTGCCTAAATAATTTTGTTTTCTAAATGAAATTTTCAAATATAAAGCTCAATATATTGGGTATTCGAAGTAGTTTGGTTTTGATTATGCTACAATGAAAATTTCTTCTTAAGTGTATTTTATTTAAAACTTTTATTATTTGTATTCAAGGTCCTAGATATATTGTCCCCAAATAGAAAATAATTTTTATTTTAAGTTTTGCCGGTAAGCTTTTATATTTCTTGAAATAATATATAAGAATAAAATATACGGAAGATTATACCCGTTCGATGGTATATAATCGAAGGACATAACAAAATTTGCCTTTCCGTTAATAACGTTAAGAAATAATAGCCTTACATATAAACATAAGTTTATGTTTTTGATCAGCGTTGAATTCTCAGCCGATTTAAGTATGTCTACCTGTCTGTTCGTATATCCTCTCTCTGTTTCCCCCTTCATCGTTATGCTGGTCCGGCCGTCCATCTGTCTGTTCGTTTGTCCGTCCCGACGCTAACGCTGTCCTACAACTTCAATTGTTATTTGATTATATCTTATAAGCTATTTGAGGTACGGTACTGAAAATTCTTACAAATAAATATGGTAACATGGACACATTTTTTTAGTAAAAGTACTACCACTTAATTATAAAATTAGTTGAAATTCCACGACTCGTAGTGGAAGCCACAATACAACTTCAAAAAAGTCATTCAATCCTGTCTTATGGAAACAATTGAAATTGGAGTACAGAAATTTTGTACAAACGTATATGAAAATAGAGTCGCAGTAAAAATCTTTGTGATAACTAACTTCGATTATATTAATAATATATGTATTTTACAACAAGTGATAGTGGGAATTATAATATAATTTTTATGATTATTTATTTGTACGGGTATGACAAAGTTGACACAGACAAGTTCACCTATTCTCTTGTATTTTTTTAAGCAATTCTTTTAAATACATCGTTGTAAGATATGCACTCAAAATGTTTGTTTTCGCCGAATTATCCTGATATTTATAAAAATTTTTTTAATTATTTTATAAAAACTTAGTAATATTTATTTTGCCAGTAGTTCAATATAGTCTTTAAAAATTTAAACTATCACCTATATTATTAATACCTATATAGTTCTTTTTTTCTTAATAATAGACGTCCCAAGGGAAGAAGTAAAAAAAAAAATTAAGAAAATTTCATTTAAAAATTTTGCTTTAGGAGTGATATATTAAAATTAATTTCTTTATTTTATGCAACTATTTTTCATTGCATTCATAATCTAATATAATATAATTTTTATTTTTTGAAGGAAACCCATCAAGTTTAATTAAACGTGTTTCAATACCAGAAATTATAATATAGATTTTACGTTCCACGAGTTTCCAATTCTTTTGTTATTTGAAAAGTTAAAAAAATTCTACTATAATTAATAAATATTTCAAATTCACTCAATAACCCACTTAATATTTGCATCCTTTACAAACTTTTGCTTCGCAAAGCATATACACAACATTCTAATTTAATATTGAATGGTTTTATATAGAATAAGTTTTTAATAATTAATTTAATTATTTACTTGAATTTTTTTCAATAATTTCTATTTAATTTTAATGAAAATAATAGAAAAAGAATTTTTATAAAATTTGTTTTAATATATTGAAAAATTTTTGTATATTGTATAAATATCTAAAATATCATTCGTGTACTGCATATTTTGATTTTAAACGCGTGAACTTACGATATTGTATAACAGAGAAGAAATGAAGATCACACAAAAAAATTTTTCACTACATTGACTAGATATCAATAATTTTTTCTTTGATAAATAGCTATTTTTAATTGGAAATAATTTGTTATATTAAATAAATTTGTATTAGAAATTATTTTATGTTAAATGCAATTATTGTAAAATAAAAGTACAATTATATAACTATTGTACAATTACACTTCATCAAAATTCTGTTAAAAATTATTGGCTTTAGAATTGTAAATAAGATTTCTAATCATAAATAAATCCAATAATACAAAACGCCAGAACATATGCAATTTTATTCAATTTTATTCATTTCAATTTAAAAAATCGTACGGTATTGTATCAGTAATAATGACCTTTAAATGTTAATAATGGGTGTATTTTTTAATTACAAAGATTTAAAACATTTAATCGAACCTTTTTGTAAAGTTCATATGTAAAATAAATTGTAAATTGTGCATGTGATAATAGTTTATTATCACAGGCCAAGCACTAACTGTCATACAAACTAGTACTACACGAAAGAACAGAAAATTTAAATTTAATTAAATTTACGACAATCAAATAATTTTTAATGTTCTTTAAAAATTGAATGAACTCTCTTATTCAACATGGTGTACAATAAAAAAATTTATTTTAAAATTTTTCTAAAATTACAAGTGTATATCAATAGAGGTATTATACCTTTATAATAATGTTGCTTTGGAAACTACTAATTTACCAGCAAAATATTTAAATCAATTTCTTTATCAAAAATATGGAATTTTATTTTTGTTCTAATAGCCTAAATATCAAAAAATACGATATTGTTATTTAAGAAATTTTAATTAGTTTTCTTCAGGAGTCAAATTTAATTGTAATATACGTACACAATTTAAGTTTAATAATCAAATTATAACGACAAGCGTAAAATTTGGCGAGTGTTTCAAATTAATCAATATTTATATTAAAAGGTACATGAAAAATATTATTATTTTCTAATCGTTAATTTATTTGAATAAATTATTTTACTCGAATAAAATATTTTTGTATAATAAATAGCTATAGCAATATAAATTTTAGCAATTAAAAGATTATTTAAATAATTTTAGATTAGTTTCATTAAATTTTAATTTAAAATATTCATTATAAATGCATTAAAATTTAATTCGCTTACTAAAAATTCAGTATGACTGTATGGCATATGAATTTCATACACACATTTACACATCATATATTCTTATTATATACGTATAGGTTTTAATTATTATAATAATAATTATTTTCGTGATGTGTATAACAGATATTCTCGCATATAATAATATAGTCACCAACTATCTATACCACATAGGTGTGCATAAATTTTATTTTTGAAATGTTTAAATTTACTTATTAATTTTTTAATATTATATTATTATTTTCTGAAACTGATATTAATTCAATGTGACCACTTAATGCAAATTTAAACTATTTTTACTTTTCTATATTTTTATTTTAATTTTTGTTTTTTTCTATATATTTTTCAACAATTTCGAAATTTGTAATTTATTTTGTTTTAATATTTTATTTTTAAATACAAGTAATAATAAATTGGTTGTAGAATGCATTCAATATCCTGTATTGTGACAGTTTTTTAAAAGTGCATGTACAAAACCATATGTTTTACAAAAAAAAATATTTCTGAGGGGGTGTAGGAGTTTTTCAGAATTTCAACAAATTTTATATACCTATGTATAACGTGTTATATAAAGCTTTTTGTTTATATATGCACGAATAAAATAATTTAATAAAGAGTTAGTAAAATATGGGGAGAGCAAAAAACAGAAAAACAAAAAAAGAAAATTATGCAATAAGTGCTATGATGCTTATCTGATGATGCACTCGATATTATTTATATTAATTCATCGTCATTTCCACTATATTAACGTTATTATCAATTTTGTTTTTTCATTTTATTATTAATATTCAGTTGCAGTTTAATTCTTATGAAGTTTTTTTTTCTGTACCGAAATAATGGTATTTTTTTTTTAATTTTAGTTTGATTTCGTCTGTTTGTCAGCCAAATTTATATTACCTTTAACTGTAATCAATTTGTAACTAATATTGTTCAATTAATTAATTTTGTTAATTTAGAAACAGAAAAAGTTATAAGAATTGATTCCAAGTGAAGACAAGAAAATTGAAAAATCTTAATGTTTTATATAGAAAGAGAAAACTCATCTATTCTTTTAATAATTTCAACACTTATACGAGATCTTACTACGTTAATTTTAAGTCGCGGAAACGTGATCATTGTTATTTTATAAAAATTCGATGAATGTGAAATTTTTAGTCTAATTTTAAAACAAAATACTTTCCAGTTTTCGTGTTTCTTCAGTTGACTGTTCTGTTTCGTCAGTTGACTAATTTGTCAGTTGAGTAGCTTTTAAGTAACTCATTTGATCCAGTGAGGCGTAGTTTAGTAAAAATAGAAATAGAAAAATTTTCAAGGTTTTCAAAGGCATTGTGCGTACTCTATAAATATCAATATGTAGTATCGATGACTGCATTTTTCCTTTTACTTACCGAATGTGAAAAAATGTCAAATTAAAATTTTCGGTTTTTTTTAATCAAATTAATCTTTTTTCTTCAGATGAATGAAGTATACTTATTAAATTATGCTTGAATTCTAAATAGACTTGTAATTTTTTAAGCCGGTGTGGATGAATTACATGGTAGGAGAATATTAAAAAAATAAGTAGCATTGTTCTCCTTTGAAAACTAAATAATAGCGAAAAATACTATAAAGACTCAACTTTGTTCTCACTTGACAAGCAAAATGTGTGTAATTAATCACGAAATTAGTGATGCGTGGGGGTCTTATTTGTATTTAGTTTATAAATGGCAATTTATGAAAAATTTTCATACTTAATTAAAAATTTTCCATTCATTTCATATTTTTCAAATTATTAATCACTCTCTACCCAGAACATCTCGTACATACATAGCTACATATATACTTATACACAAGTAATTATTTTTTTATTTTTAAATAATATCATAGTAGGAAGGATACTTTAAAGTTCATAAGCATTTCCATCTTATAATTTTATACCAAACAAGGAAAAAAAACACCAATTTCAATATTTTTTTTTTTACTTTAAAACGGAAGCTTCTTTTGCATTTTTATTCTTGTATTGTATAGTGTACAATATAACCAATAATGCTGACAATATTTTCTCGATACTTACATAATATTGTACGAATATGAAAATAGAAAAAAACCAACCAAAAAAAAAAAGTATTTTCTTCCGCTAAATGAACGGAACGCACATATGTGTGAATACACGGAGGAAAAGATTACCTATATACATATACATTCATGTACTCACGCATAAATTATAATTTTTTTTTAAATGCACATATATACTTATCTCTCCATTTTTCCGAATAAATAAGAATTATATTAAAAAATATTAACGACAAAAACAACAATAAAAAAAACGCAATAATATAAAAATTGCGTTATCCTTTGAAAATATGCATTCGAATAAGGAATTATACTGGATGATAATTTATTGGATTATTGTAAAAAGGAAAAGTAAAAAATTAAAATAAACATTATAAAATACAAAAAAATATGAAAAAGGAAAAAACAAATAGATTTTTTAATGGTACTTACCCTTGTTGACTTTGTGAATCGCTTGATGTAATTGACTTGGGCGGAAACTCACTTGAACGTGAATTATCTGCCATTAAATAATCTGTAAGAATAAAAAAGAAAATGAAAATGGTAATAATGTAATTACAATATTGACATTTTTCTGCATATTTTGCATATTATGTAAGCATATTATGTGAAAATGCATGTAGGTACACACACAAACAAAAAATAATAATATGTAAAAATAATTATGAAGGTTTATAGAAAAGTTTTTGAGTTATAGTTCAAGCATAAATTGGAATTTAATATTTCATTAAAGTATCAGTAAAGGTATCATTCTTTCTCAAAACAGTACTTAAAAAAACATTTTAATTTTTGTTCCATGAAGAAATTTTTTTCTTGAAAACTTTTGTGGTATGGACCAAGTTTAATTAATTGGTGATTAATTTATTTGTATTTACAGATTATTGCTTTTATTCAATTATAATTTCATGTTCAATATTAATTTTAAAATACAATATAATAGTTTTCAAGCAACGTGAACAGTGAAGACCAATAACGCTGTTTGTCTTGTTTGTATGATGAAAATTCACTAATATATAGAACTTTCAAATATAAAATAATAATCAAACAAATTGAATTGCTGAATGGAGATGTTTGTTGTGATGATTTGTTATATGAAAATTCCATACAGTCCGGCATTTATGGACAAAGGAAGAATTTCAAAATTACTATTTCCTTTATATAACAAATAATCTTGTTTTCTTTTAAAATGCTCCAACTAATCATTTCATAATAATTGTAGATCCATAATAAAAAAAATCATTAAATTTGCGACCCATACTTTTGAATAAACCTTCGTAACTTTAAGAATACTAACAAAAAAAAAAGTTGAATATTATGCAAATGGAATAATAAAATTTTTCTTTAAAATGACCATTAAATATCCGTATCTACCATAGTACATAATATAATCTATGTAAGTACAATTATTGTATACCTATTAACGTTAAAATGCATTATACATATTCGAATACGTATACAGTATATGCACATATGTATATATAAGGTATATACATAATATACGGTATATATAGAATTTTTAACTTATGCAATTAATAAAAGTACATTTACATATTATATCAACAATATTTATGTAATGGCATATACATATAGATACTTATATACCTATATTGAGTTTTATTAGGATATAACCATATTCCCGATAATTTATATAATTTTCACTAACATTATGTTAAAAAAAAAACATAAAACATAAAAGTATATCCTTTTTATTGAACATCGATGATTGGAGATTTTAAAAAATTTATGAAATTGCAGTATAGAATATTATTGAACATAACATGTATATACATATGTACAAGCATAAAGGCACGACAATTGGATGTATGCATGTATGTATATGTATCGTAAGATTACATTATGTAAAAAATATGAGTGCAATGTTATATAATATTTTTGAGTCAGGTGAAATTAATTTGACATTAATTTAATTTTAAGTATGGTTAAATAATTATAAAGTCGAAATTTTTCCAATTTAATCAAGAAAAAAATAAAATAAAATGTTTTATGTTTTTCCTCTCCGAATTTAAGATTAATAACGGAGCTGGAATTTTTTTTTGAATATCAATATCATTTTTAATATCATTTTAATATTTAATTTTTTTTTCTTCTCAAAGGGGAGACTGGGGCCCTCGTAGCCCTTCTGACTTCGACCCATAGGATCTCTTGTGATTTGTGATCCACTTACATGAGCACTATTAGTAGGTCTCCGACAAATCGCAGTGTTATATCCATTCGGAATTGTGTAACCTCCGAAGGGGTGACAAAGCCCTGCCCGAAGCAGTTGAATCTTAATGGGGTCACAGCCTCACACTAGCATAGCAAATGTTACGTCGTCTCGCCCCCCTTCAAAAACAAACAACACAACTCAATTTCCACGTTGCCCATCCTTTTCAGATGAACGATAGTGAAACAGTTCATTGAGGACCCTAACCACTAGCCTCAAATCTGGACGATTCAACGAGATCAGCTCTCTAATATTTAATTTAGGAAAAATTTAATTTGAATATACCTAAATTTAATAAACTAAATTATTTTTTTTATTTATTAATATTATTAACTATATTTTGACAAATGAAAGCAGAACTCGCTAAATTTTTAAATTGATGTAATTATAAAATATCTAATTTATACTACATAATGCGGTTTTGTCATTCAATTGAAAATTTCGAATTTGGTGAAATAATTTTGGCCCCTCATGTTATACATCATTGTTGTATTAAATAAAAAACTGTATACTCATTCCAACACAACTGTTGAAAAAATTTATTGAAATATCTACTTGTTCCAAATATATTAGTTTCAGCTGGTATTCTAACAAAAGTAGAGCATTTCAGAGGTCCTTAAATTTAAAGGTACATATAAGCATAAAACTACATAAATAGCTCCTTTTTCTTAAAAACTTTTGTTAAATAAAAAATATTTGGTTCTATAAAGGAATAGTAATTGAGTTTTTCAAAAAAATTGTTTGTGCTAAAATCTGGGAATTAATTTTAAGCTTATAAGCGAGAAAATTTTATTAATTAAATTATAAATTTTTATTTAAAATATGTAAAAGAACCGATTATTAAATTGTATTTCTAATTTCATATATATCTTATTAAAAATTAACTACCATGCCCTCATACTCTTGAACTAACACATTCTTTATAGAATTTTATATGATTTTATAGTTAAAAAAACAATCAAAAACATCTATATGATACGTACTATAATTAATATTAGATTTTTTTTTATCACACTTAAATCAGTTCCGGACAACATGCTATAAAGCTGCTAAAATTTAAAATACACATGTACCTTACATAATATAAAATAAACAAAATCGGATAAGCGATAAAATTCACATAAAAAAAAATAAAAGCACTGCTACGAATGTTTTCCCTATATTTTTTTCTTTCCTATATTTTTAGTCTCTTTTTAAATTGACCACACCTGGTGACAATTAAATGAAAAATAAAAACTTTATTAAAGCTATGAAATGGCAATTAAACTACAAAATATTTTATTTTATTACAAGCATTAGTTTTCATTATTGTGTTAAGACTTCAAAAAAGTATAAAAAAAATAGAAAAATTTCCAACCTGTTGATTTACAATGGAGGAATTTAAATGTCAAATATATTGTTGTAATTTAAAATCTGACAATATAATATTATTATTGTTATTATTGAGAATTCATTTTAAATTTTATATTAAATTTTATGTTTTATATTATTTTCATTTTTGAAGAAATTTTACGCATTTTATTGTTTGGGGAGCAAAATATTTAAAGCGTTTAAAATGATTTAAAAAGCGATTATGTTAAAAATAATACAAAATGTATGATATGCGATCATACTTAAGGTAAATGGAGGCTTGTTAAATATTTTGTATAATTTTCTTGTATGATGTTTAGGATTGCCAGATTTTTAGCAACAAAGCAGTTTTCTTTTATAAGACTATTCAAATTTACTTTAAAAAATAAAAAATATTGTATTTGGGTACTGTAAAAGCTAAAAAAATAATTATCAATACTCTCATAAGGCCATCTACGTAAGGCTATAAATTAAATACTCGTAATCTAGTAAATCACTGATATGAAAATGCCGATTAGTGAAATCGTTTGTGATTCTTTTTTACTGTTTCTAGAAGTTAAAAACGACAGTCTATCACTGTGATTGAATAATTATCGTATTTTCAGTCTCTATAAATATAATGTGGGAATTGGAACGAAATGTTGGGAAGGGAATGATGTTTCACAATATTATTTTTTGTTAAGGGTTTCGTTTTAGTCCAAATATGTGAAAATGAGCAAAACAAACCGTGATTATTAAAGATTCCGAAAATCAACTTAGTTTTTCTGGGTAAATGTGAAAAACATATGAAAATCTGGCAACCTTAATATTAATTTAAAAAATTTTGATTATTTGATTTCTTACATCACATTTTGTATTTTGTATTTTTAATGTGTTATATTATATTTTGTTGACATTTTAATAGCTAATTTTTGTTAAATTCCTTTTCATTAAATGTCTTAATAATAAGTAGGATTTTTATTTCCGATTGAAAATGAGGGAAATAATAAAAAATTTTATTTGTTTTCTCTTTTTTTTTTTTAATAAAAATTGATTTACAATACAATAGCAAGATATATTTTTTAAATTATATTAGATTTTGGGAAAAAGTAATCAATTACTTGTTCACCAGATGGGTTCACTGTCATATGATATTTATTGTGTACTAGGTCAAACAATACTATAGCTGTAGGCTCCTAATTTTACATAGATAATGTGTTCTATTGCAATATGTATTAGATAACTCTAAAATATTAAAATTAAATCTAAAATCTTAAAATTATCTTAAAATTTTAAATTAAATCTAAAATCTTAAAATTATTAAATTAAATTAAATCTTAAAATTATGAAATAAATAAAATTCCTGCCTAAAAATTTATTTGTATAATTAACAGGAATAAACATTTCTAGCTGAATATAGTTGGACGGTACTTGGAACATAAGTAAATATAATATTATTGGGCAAGCTTTTTTACAACAAGCACAAAATTTTTAAAAACAATTTGCTGACAATTGAATGAAATACCAAAAAATATAAAGTTAAATAAACGTTAACTAACGGTTAATATTAACGGGAATGCAACTGTATCATATAAATTATAACAATTTATAACTGAAATTTGAAAAGCTTTGTAAAGCTTTTAGTTTATTGAATATAAAATATACACAAATAATTGAAATCTTCGCGAAAAGTTAAGTGAGAAAAATATTTCTCATATCAAAAAAGCTTTTAATATGAACAACGGTTGTTTAACGAATATTAACTGTAATTTTAACAATTATAAGGATATTTTGTTGAAAAACATTTTAATACAGTTATATGAAAGCTTTTATTTTTTATAAAACTTATTTAACGGTTATATTAACGGTCATTTTTAGCAGTTACGAAAAAATTTAAAGCTAAAAGCTTTATGCAAGTTTTATTGCACTTTTGAATTTTACAAAAAAAAGTTATAACTTACCCTTTTGTTGACTTGTAGGAATAAATTCTTCATGTTTTTGGTCCCCATTATCTTCATATTTTAATTGATAATCTGAACGTTTTCTTAATGACATTAATAATGATTGTGCTCTTGGTGGTATTTCTGGTGGTGCTGGTTCTGGCGGTGGTTCAAATATATTTTTATCTATTGAATCTCCATAACTACTATCACAATTATTTATTTCAGTTTCTTTAGCAGCAGCAACTGCGGCAGCAATTTGTAATTCTTTTTGTATTTGTTGTAATTTTTGACGTTCTCTTTCACTACGTGTTTGATTACTATTTGATGATGTTGCACTACTTGATGATGTCATACCACTAATACGATTAAGACGATTATTTTTTGATCGACTTGATCTAACAGTACCACCACCACCAATTGTACCACAGCCACCACCAATATTAATATTACCGCTACCACCAATACCACCACTTGTACTACTAGGATTTAAATTTAATGATGATAAATTTGATGTTAAATATGATGATGATGTTATTGCATTATTAATTGGACTTAATTCAGCATTTTGTGCTGATATTTGTTGTTGTAATTTATCAAGTAATGCTGAACTACCTGAATATGATAAACGATCTAATGCATCTAAATGATTTGAATTTGATGCATGTAAATCATATTTTACGCTAAATGGATTTCTAGGATTTGTTGATAATTTGGCAGAATTAATTGGTGAACCATTAATTATATTTTGATTATATGAGGATTGCTGTTGTTGTTGTTGTTGCTGTTGTTGAGGATAATCCGTTAATAAGGATTCAGTTACTTCTTCGTTATCACAGTCGATAGAACGATAAGACCTATCTATATCTGAAAATATTAATAAAAAATTGAATACTGTCAATAAAGTATTAAACGAGTTAATCATAGATTTTTAATTTAATGTAATTTTCTTGAAATTAGTTTCTGATTACTAGTAAGAATTCATGTTTTGGGCGGAGTTTTCCGTCCAAATTGTTCAATTAATGTAATGATTAAATTTTTTCAATTTTGAGAATATATTTGACCATAAAAATTCAATTTCCTTTCTATATGATGATTAATTTTCACCACATATCATTATTTAACAGAAATGTCAATATTTGACATAAAAAATTGCAAAGTAAGGATTACATACATATAACCCCAATATCAGTCCTTGCAAATATATCACTTTTTAGGTTCTAAGAAAAATGCTAATTGCAATTTTTAGGAAAAGTTTCGTAAATAATTAACTCTTAAACTATGGATTTTACTTTTTAACTTTGTTTATAATTCTGGAATTAATTCGACCTATCATCAGCCAAATTTTAATATATAATTTGGAACAAACCAAAGGTAATTTTCATTTAAAACAAAATTAAGAACAATGTAAAGTCTGACTTCGAAGCGCAGATTTAGTAAGTTTTCTTATAGCTTTATAAAATTCATCAGAAGAGAAAAATTATTTAGAATAATGCCTCAGCTCAGCCATTAATTCATTCAAAATCATAGCGGTTATACTTGCATGAAAAAATATTCAATTACGAATAATGCTTCAAATAATTTATTCTAAAAATTCGTTATTGTATATAATATAGAAATGAGTACTTACTTGCTAATTGTTGACTTTGTATCAGAAGTGATGCCAGTAGTTGTGTATCAAATGCTCCGGGTGGAGCATTATTTTGATATTCTTCTTCACTGCTACTATATCCATGACGGCTATGCCATTCAGCAGATCTCTGCCTACGCATTTGATCTCCATTGAAATAATATTCACCACGTTTTCTACCAATTGTACCAGAATGACTGGACATTTTTTTTTTTTCGTTATTAAAATATTATTTATGATTTATTTTTGTCGTTCTCTTTTCACCCCTTTGTGTTTCTTTTTTTAGTTTTGTTCTTTTTATTTTTTTACCGTATTCTGCTTTTTTACATATACAATTTTCTCCTATAGTTTCCTTTCTATATTACTAGATTTTATATTTTCTTATTCTTGTTGTTGTTGTTGCTCCTGTTATTTTTCGCATTTATCACGCATAATAAATTTTTTAACGATTTTACTAACGGGTGAAGAATAATGTATGTACATATACATATGTGTTTATTATAATTTGTTGTTTTTATATACATATATATGCCTGTATATATGCTTATATCTAATTATAATTTGTCTAAATAAAATGATTTACCACTTCCGGTTATTTAATTTCACATTTCCTTACACATTTTGTTTTATTTTCTTTGTTGTTGTTTTAATTTTCATATTTCCATTTTACAGATTTCATTCATGTTGTTTTCTGAAAAGAGAGAGAGAGAGAGAGAGTTAGAAAGGTTAAATGAATGAAATGAAAAAAGTCAGGCTAATTATTTACGACTTATGTACGTGTACAAAAGTAATCAGTAAAAGAAAAAGAAAATAAGAATAAAAAAAAAATAAAAAAATAAAAAACTATAAAAAATAAGTGAGTACGAGAGTACAGCAAAAAAAAAAGGGTTTTGAATATTAGTAAAAATTCATGTTTATGTGTGTGTTTTTATTGTATTTAATTTATGGCCCTAAATATTTTTTTTCTTCCGTTTTTGGGTCCGTTTCTATAACTGTTACTTTTGTTCTTTTTGCATACCTTTATAGTAATTATATATACATAGATACATATGTATAAGAAAATATTATATTCTAAAATTTATCCTTGCATAACCAGAACAAATTATAACGAGACTAATAGTAAAAATTATGGAAAGGATTTTAAAATAAATTCTTATTTTGAGATTTGTTTTTACTAAAAGTTATGAACATTGTTATATTTTAATGTCTGAATATATATGTGGTAGTTATATATAAGTAGGCTTGCATATATACATACATGTATAACAGAAATCGTAAAAATAATAATAGGGGCCACTCTAAAAGCTAATTTGTTTGATTGTTATGTTTTCATCCTGAAAATATTTTTGTACCCTTAATTTTTTTTTATATATGATTTTATGTTTTGTTTTATTTTCTATATTTTTTTTTATTTACTTTTCCTGGTATGCAATATGTATTGTGAATAAAAGGAGTGATACAGTATGGTGTAACTGTTGCCATATTGCAAAATTTACTAACTTCAAAAACTTCCAGTCTGTTTAAATTTAAATGTGATTTACAAAAAGTTGAATATCTCAAGTGGACACTAAGTAATCATAAAATATACTTTTAACAGCGACTTACTGCTATTGTTATGAAAGTAGTGAAACCACTCAAAAGGGAGCAAACTACACGGATCGGATCAACGCATCATAGTCTATTCCGTACAAAACATACAAATTTCTTCTAATTGATCTTAGTACAAAATATAAATATTTAATAGTGCACACAAAATCTTGCACACGTATTGAAAATTAAGCCCACTTAAAATAGTTTGGTGTTTTTAACAACAAAAATATCCGATTGTATAGCGAGCTATTACTGCCTGTGCACATGGCATACCCATTCGTAATCCACTTATATACAATATTATTATATATTCATATAAAAACATATTCCTATACCTACATACATATACTAAAAATATAAATATTATTAAATTTTTTACGTGTTTTTATTACGTTAATTGTGATTTATTACGACTAAAACAGTCCATTCATAAAAATTAACTTTTAATAGGGTTAATTGGTCGACTTTTTATAACCTTTTTATTTTTATTTATTCATTTCCTTTTCATTTTAATTTCTTTTTTTTTTTACTTTCTAGGGGAAGATATACGTCATTGAATATGATTATAACATGTTATATTGTATGTAACTAGAATAATATTTTACGTCATGTTGTACCATACTCCTTTCCTTAAAGGGAAAAGAAATATAAGGGAATACGCACGTACATTCAGATGTATGAAAATGGCAAGATTATTTTATAGACTTTCTCTAAGTTTTTCCTCTCAATCTTTTATTTTATGATTGCTAACTAGGTTTTACTTTTTTAATTTTGATTGTTACATTTTTTGTTATTATTAAAAATTATGTTTAACACGTCTATAGTTGATTTGACAGCAGGGGGATATCGTTAAAATGGAAAAAATTTTTTTATTTAGTTAAAAAAAAGTTTTTTAATTAATTTACAATGGAATACGTGAATGCATCCTCAAGGAGTTACCTACGCATAGTAAACCTACAATGAGGCCTGTATCATTAAAGGCTTTTAAACATTAATATTGTAACTTAATTAGTACAAGAAAGTTCAAAATTTCACGGAGGGTGAGAAACAATTAAAAAAAAAAATAATAAATTTATTTTATTAAATTTGTATCAAGAGAAATAACATTTAAATAGAAAAATATTCTTGCACAATTTAGGATTTATGAAGTGAAAAGTTAAGATACAGGACTGTACAGATAGACAGACCGACATCTCTCTAAAAGTAGTATATCAAGGCTTCCCTAGCTTGACGAAACAAAGAAAGGTTATATGCTTTCCCTTCCTTCCTCCTTGAATGCCATTCGGTCGCTAATAATAAATTGTTCATTTTCCTATAGCTAGATAAATATAATTTATCAATGTCCTTTATAACATTATGTTTTATGCATATAATGTATATATAGCTACATGCATTATAACATTTATATTATAGTACACAATTTCCGCTCAATTCACTCTATAAACAACAAATAATTTGTTTGAACAAACTATACTTGTGAAAACGTTCACTGAAAAATTTATATAGATAAAAGCTTTCTTGAAAAGTTTTCGTTATGGTATAAAATTTATGATATATAGTGATAGTTCTCCATAAATTTAAAAGATGGCGCAATGTTAGTTAAAATGAAATATTTGTATTCGCATAAATCTCGTTTTCTCGGCCTTATGGCTAAGATCAAAGTGTAGTATCTGTTCTTATCGCATAAAGATAAAAATTGTGAAAATTTTTAGTATACTGGTCGAACACAAATTCTTTATAATATTTAAAAATTATGGAGAATGTTAACATCTCATAAAAAAAGATTTTTTGAAAATGCACTTGTATTTAGAAATGAAAATTTAATGAGATAAAGGAAATACATTTGGTTTATTAATTAAGATCACGTTTGATTTGATTTAGTGAATGTAAATGCTAGGAATTTTAACCGGTTTTTGAAAAAGTCAAATTAGTTCGAATGAGAAAGGGGTGACATCCGATGATGTTAGTGTACCATTTGGAAGATTACGTCAGCTTAAGCTAAAATCACTTAAGTACTATAGTATTTATAGTGTATCCATTATATTTTCTTTTTTAAAATGATTTATTAATATAATTATCCTAGGTTTTCTTGAGAGTGAAGTGTTATACATTGTATTATGAGTTTTATTAACAAAATATATTGAAATGAATATTATAATGCTGACTAGTTTGTGCCTAAATCTCTTGAATTGGCGCTGATTAAATTTTATCTCATTTTTTTTAAATATGTCCTTTCATTGATTAAAACTAATTGTTCATATTGGTTAATGGTTGTATGTTATTGCATTAATAATTATTATATTTCAATAATTATAAGGAGGTCCTTTTAAAAACATTAATCATATTGAATTGAAATACATACATATAATTTTTTTGAAATCATACTTATACGCATATTACATTAATTTACTCAAATGTGAAAGCATACACATACCTACTTAATTTTTAGATATTTATTACTATCCTTATACTATATAGATCATAAATTTTAACCTCTTTTTGAACGAACAATGATTAAACAAACAACATTTAAAAAATCAAGCATTCACAATAAATTAACGTTAATCTGTTTATTGTATTCGTTTTTTCATACCGAGTTCGTTTTAACCAAAAATATATCAAACATATTATTATTTTTTTTTCTTGATTCTTATCTTTTAATAGTTCTACACTTACAAATGACATAAAAAACAATAAAACATAAAAAGAATAGTTAAATTCGATTTGTTGTCAAAATAGCTATACAGGACCTATACCGAATAATTTTATTACAATAATTTTTCTAAACAAAATACAATCAAATCAACTCACATTATTACACAAATTTTATTAAATTGTAAAAGTCATAATAATCCGAAAATATAAATGTAATAATGTTTTTGTTATCCTTTTGATAAAATTTATGAGTTTAACTTTTATTTATGTATTTAATGTTTTTTTTTCCCGTTAATAATCTCACTGATATAATCTCTTTTTTAAAGAACCAAAAGCCAGCGAAAATATTGTAATAAAAAACAGAAAAAATAATCAAACAAAAAAAGCAATTCTCGAAAAAAGAAAAACGAAAAAAGAAATTTATAAACCGCGAGGTCGGTTCATAGGTCGTTACCTTGTTATTTTTCTTGTTTTTGTAATTTTTTTATGTCTACTATGATTTACTGATTATCATCAGGTAACATGAAATTTATAAAGCAACACATTAATTTTGTTACTCCACCTACCAATATTTTTCGTTTTTTTGGTTTTCTATAGTATTCGTATAGGTGCATTTACCCTATATAATATTATACAGCGTTGTTCATTTCCCTCATAAAGTTAACTAAGTATATAAAAATGAAAGTTAAAGAATAATATAAATGAACTTTTGAAACAAACTTAAAAATCCGTAACAAATTTTAAGACTGAGAATTTCAGAAAAGAAAAAAACAGAAAGTTGTCATCAGTTATCTATTTTAATAAAAAACATAAGAATAAGAAAAAAAAAACGAAAACATTTACAAAATAAAGTAAGCGGAGAAATAAATAACTGTAAAGAAAAAAAAAAAGGAAAAATTGCTTTATATTGTAAAATCCAACTGTGTATTGTTTACAATCATTTTGATGTTTATAATGCATAAAAGTAATAACAGTAAATAAAAATAAGAAAAAGAAAAGAGAAAAGTCAATAAATATTGTTTAAAAAAAAAAGTTTTACACGGGCATTTTAATCATGACAAGCTATAGGATATGAGAAAATAATTTCAATTGGTTCAGTTTTGACTAAATTTGTAAAATTTTTTGTGTAACAATCTCAGGTGTATCGAATAATTCTGAAGCACTCAAGTATACAAAAAAAAATTTTCTCGGAAAATTAGGAACAAAAAACTGCCATTGCATTTGTTCTCAAAATTATATGTAATTTTTGGATCAATTGGTGTAACGCATTTCCCAATTGACCAAGTCTGAAAATTTTTTATAATAATCCAAGGCGTAAGAAAAAATCGGAAATTTCTTTACCAAGTTTATATTTTTTTTTGGAAATTACATCCATTAAAGAAAAATTAGAAGATTTTTCCTTGAAATTCAATTTGAAAATTCACATGGTATCGAAATTTCTCATTCCTATTTGTTAATTAAGCAGGGCTGAATTAAGAACACAAACGCAACTACAAAATAATCTATTTGGACTGATTGAATAAGGAATTCGTGATGGCATAATTCGTGATCTCCTATATATCTCAATTTCGGCTGATTTTATTCTTATGAAATTTTATTAAGTTTGGAGATATTTTTAGCTTCATCAGCTTGTTCTGTATCATGAACCAATTTTATGTTTTTGTCAATTTTTAAGAAAATTTTTTTGTTCCTTATTCCACTTGAGAGTTAAGCATCAGGTTTTTTACAGGTCAGTGTGTGAACTAGACCGTGAACAGCCTGCCATTGTTACTTTTAAGAAAATAATCAACAGATTTTCTTGAAATTTTTGTAATATAATGTAAACATGATAATGCGACAAGCCATCTAAATTTTCCAGAAAAATCAGGTTCCAGTAATATCAATAAAATTTTTTTAACAAAATATTTACAGAGTAATTACAGAGAGAATATTTTTACAAAATATTAACAGAGTAATTGTGGAAATATCTTATTTCGGACCAGATCTTTACTAAGGGCCGATTTACTCTTTTCGTCATGCGTCTAAGGAACTAATTAACGTAAATTCTTGTAATTTATTATTTGAGTTCTTTTTGTGAGCAAAGCTAACTGAAAATCATCAACGGAATCGAATTATAGAAAATTAAAGTTTCCTAAGAACCAAATTTTATATTTTTGGATGTAGTTATATCAATTAAAATGTTCCCAGTTTTAATTGATTAAATATCAAAAATTTAAAATAAGTGTTTAAAAGGCAATATTTCGCTCAACCAATACGAATATAAAGTTTAACTTTTAAGAATAAACATGTGCCGGTTCTGTTCTTCCTGAATCAGATTTTTGCTTTTGTTGTATTGTATGTAGTTTTTGAAAATGCATTACAAATTTAAGGATCAATATCTATTTTAATAAAAGTTGAAATTTCGTATTACATTTCGTGACAATTTTCTTATTGTTCGTGACAATTTTCTTACTTAAGCTTCCCACTACTCTCACATTAGTACGTACTTTATATTTTTTAACAATTTAGTTGTTATTTCAAACAAAATGTCAAAGACATTATACAGTTTTCAAAAAAATAAAATTTTTATTTGAAATTTTTTGACATTGAAAGAGACACTGCAAAATTAATAAAATGAAATAAAGTTTTCAAAGGAGAACAAAAAAAAAAGAAAAAGTATGAAGAGAGAAAAAAAAATTTAATAAGAAATCAATATCCTTTAACGATCCTTCAGCCTTAATAGAGTCATATGATTATATCCTTGTGAAAGTTTTTCTTTATATTTTGTGTTTCATTATTATATTTTTTTTGTTTTTTAATGTCCTTGATATAAAGTATCTCTACATGTGACGCAAAATATGTTTTTTTACTTTTGTTTTTTTATTAAAGAATTTTTTTGTTTTGTTCTTTTCCCAATTTCGTTTTTTTTTTGTTTTATTTGAAAAGTTATTGAAAAATATTAGGACGCTGTATGTTTTGAATTTTTTATTACACAAAAGAAAATAAAAATAAAATAATAAATAAGAGAAAAAAAAATGAAAATTCATTGCCAATTTCGTTTTTTTTTTTTAAGTATTTTATATACCTTATACCTACATTCCATTTAATGTGTCTCGAGTTATTTTAAAATGACAAAAGCTGATAGATTGCTTTATACATAAAGTATTTAGATATTTTCAATATATAATGCGTATAGTAGAGACGGACAAATCTATCAAGGACACAATTGGAATAATTTTTGTTTTTTATTTTGGAATAATCTGCTGTTTTTATAGATTTAATTTTGAATTGTTCGAATTTGTTGAAATAAAAAGGGAGTTGGATTTGTTGGAATTACTTGAAATTTATTTAAATAAAATTTTAACATTATAAAAAAAAATAATGATAGCTTATCTAGTTCATGTTTTAACTAATTTCTTTCCTGTTAAAAATTGTTATTGGAACACAAAAACTGCAGTCGATCATATCCATTTATAGTTTTCCTAAATAGCATGCACATTATTGCTTTATTGATTTAAATAAGTAGAGTCTTATGACTTCATATTAAAGAAGATTGATCTCTTGAAGTAATTTCCTTAATATGTATTGCATACATTTCGGAGGAGCAATAAGTTGCATTTATTTAGGAGGAGCGCTAAGAATTAATGCGGCTATAGAGTGTTATTGAGTGTACGTGTGTATTTATTGATAAGACAAGTTTTTATTAAATTCTCCCATAGAGATCGAATAGATGTGCAAACGAAGAAGACAGACGGACAGTTACAGTGAAAACTAATTTTTTTCAAAAAATTTTTGGAAATTCATATACTAATGTGATAGCAGTATTTAATGCGAATTCTGATAACAACAATAATAAAATAATTTAAAATATATATTTAAAGCACAATATTTTCGAATTTCCCAGAAAATTTAAAAAAGTAAATAACACTTAATAATTTCTTAAATTTGTTTTAAAAAAAATATTAATAGTGTACGGTAAGATACACAAAATTTCATGGATACGCATTTTACTACACGTTTTAATATTTTCATGTTAAACCTGTTGAATTACAAATATTTTTTAACTTTTTTTTTCCAAATATTACCAAGAAAAATTTAAACTTTTTTAAAGTTGATTATTTTGGTTCATATAACGATATAAGCGTACTTTATAAGTAATTTATTTTCCAGACAACGTTAAAATTCTACTTAACTTTTTTATATACAGAAAAAAAAGTACTCAGTTTCGCTTACAAATTTCCAATCGCACTTTATTACACAGCAAAGTGATTTTAAAATTTATTGGAGTAAAAGTGAAAATTTTTCGCATTCAATTATATTGTGTGTATTTAAGCGCAATGCATAAAATATTTTTTCACTTAAAAAACTGTTAAAAAAATATTCTTTACCTTGATGAATAATATTTTAGGTCGTTCACTTGTATAAGAATTTAAAATTTAAAAGCTATAACTCAATCCATAATGTCTGAGATAAAATGAGAAATTAAATGAAATTTAAATAATACCAAGATTTTCTCAAGTTTCCATGAATTTGATAATATAGTAAAATAATATATATTTTGTTTTAATACGTGAATAGCATTGTAGTTTCTTAATAATCAAAAATAATTGAGATTTTAATGCTTCATTTAATCAAAATAAAGTTAGAATACATAATATGAGTATTTTTAATACTATAGGAATATAAATTTCACATTTTAAACTTAAAATTCATGAAAAATTGAAGTTGAAAATTTCTGCGAATTTTGTTCTATAAGATCTCGTAGCATAATTTTATAATGGTATATTTCGAAATAGTTTTATAATATAATTCGTAAGGCTTCGTCCAGTTAAATTTGGTTGTATGTACTTAAAATTTCTAAAGATGAATGAATTCAAAACATTTTCCATTTTAGTTCTAGAAGAAGAGAATAATAATTATTATGCATTATCAACTAGCAATACTAACTTCTAAATCATAATAGCCAATTTTTCAAATTTTAACAGGTCTAATTTAAAACTATTTAAGTCCGCGGAAATTTAATTTAGAAATGTCCGTCTGTCCGTACAACCAAAACTCAAAAAGGAATAATGCACTCGACATTAAACTTCCACAACTTGCTTTTTTTCTGTCAAGGAAAACTTAGGAGTCGTGTGTTCTACTATAGATCAGAAATAACCGTAAAGTTTCTACAAAATGATTTGACAGAATAGAGTAATTGCTATAAAACAATGAAAGCTGCAATTCTAAATATTTCAAAAACAAAATAAGGTGCAGAGTGAAGGGTACAGAGTAAGTTTTCAAGATTCAGAATATAATTCAGTCGATTTATGCTAATTGAAACATTTTTACTTGTTTTCTTGTTACATAATGTGTATAACTTTTAAAAATTTCAAGTTTTATGCCTATTCAAGTAGTAATCAATCTAAAAAAAAAAATAAGTCAGTAGATTTATATTAAATTACAATTACATTTAGAAATTTGTCCTGAAAATCATCATCTTTATATTAATCCATTGATCACTTGGTTCAGACTTGCATAATATTATTTCCTTATAATTTAAAATTTTTATATGGACCGAATTATAAAGGCCATACCAAACCATTAACAATAATTCTTGCAATGAATTAAATTAAAGAATATATTTTGAGGAAGCGTTGTATAAAAATTTTTATAATATTATGAAAGGATATTGTAAATTTATTTTATTATTTATATGCATGTCTCAATATGATTTTGAAATTATTTTTATAATATATTGTGTACTTTTAATTAAATTAGAAATATTCATTGAATATTCACTAAGTGACAATGTCCTAAAAAATTTTGCATGTCCCAAAAAATAGCCTGAAAATTTATTAATTTTTATTTTCCTAATTTTATTTTCATATATTGAAAATAATAATAAGAATATAAGTTAATTAAAAATTTAATTGACTGCATGTGGTAAATTTAATAAATAAATACAATAATAACAAAGTAAATTTACATTTTCTTTGTAAAACAATTGCATATTCCAAGATTTTTTTTTTTGTAGATAAAAAGGATTTGTAAGGATGCGATTGGAATATTTATGTATTTAATTTAAGACAACACAAATAAAAAGTAGAAAATATTGAATTTACATATTTCATTAATATTATTATTATTGTGCTATACATACTCGTATATAATCAAAATATATATACGTAAATTCAATTAATTTTAGATTTTAATTAAATTTTCTTATTACTTTTGTATATTTTATAAATTATTAATTATTATCAATCAAATTGATTATTTATTCATAATCTCATTCGTTACTATCCTTTTAAAAAATAAATAATATTATTGTATTACAAAGATAGTTATATAGTTAACTATCTGAGAATAGTAATATTAATATATAGCGATATTATAGAGCGTGTGTTGAATTATTAGGATTAAGTAAATATTATGTAAATTTCTATAAGACCAGAAAATTATTAAGTATAACAATAATAATATAAGATTGTGATAATGAAAATTTATTTTAGTAATGAAAAGGGTATTCAAATATTTATTTATTTTTGTTGCAATTTAAATCTAATTATTTTGTTATTATTAAAAAATGAAATTGCAACGGGAATCTAAATTATTAAAATCTAATATTTACAAAATAAATTCTTTAGGAAATTATTAAAAATTTTGTGTCCATTCTACTTTATTGAAGGTTCTATTTATGATAATAAATGTCTTGAGGCTGATAATTCGATAATACAATCAGCTCTACGTATCCGTGAGAGTTCCTATAATTACGAGTACTATATATTTTTATACCTGTACGAACGTATGTTCGAGGGGTATACTAAATTTGCCTTACCGTTTGCGATCGCTAAGAAATAATGCTCTGAGATATAGACTGAAGTGTATGTTTTTTATCAGCGTCGAATTCTGAGTTGATTTAGTTTTGTCTACCCGTGCATCCGTCCGTCCCAGCGATAATTAAAAAACTAATTAAACTGAGTTCACCAAATTTTCACAAATGATTTATTATAGTAAGTGGAAGAATCCTATTTAAATTGGACATAATCGGGGTACTGATTCGGGTAGCTGCCAAACAATTTTAAAATTTATTTGGCTATATCTCAGAAACTGTAAAAGCTATAGTATTGAAATTTCACACAAACGAATATATTAGTAGAGCCGATGTGTTTGATAAAATTTGTTAAAATTGTTTGGCTCTTTCTGGTAGCTGCCATACAACTTCAATAGTAGTTTGGCACACATAGTATTTTGAAAAACACAGTACTGAAATTTTGCATAAATTAACATTACCGCATCTTATAGTCATAGTCTGTCCCATAGTTAGTTATGGCTTATTTATTCGCACATAGGGTAACAAATTCGTACGGGTATCACAGACAAGGTCAACTCTATTTTTTCTCATTTTAAATTATAATGCTCAATCCCAAAAGTGCACGTAAAAAATTCTAAAAATTTTTTTAATTTTCGAAATTTTTAACACGCCGCTGAAACCTGATTTTTTTTTCTAAAATATTTATTTGACAAAAAAACAAAAAAAATCAGATGCATGAAATGCTGAAAATATTTTTCTGGTTCTTAGAGCAAAAGCTGTAGTTTTCAATTGAATGAAGAATCCTTAATTGAATTAGTCTTTGCCATATTAACTTTATAATATAAATTAAATTTTATTCAGAATTATGGACTTGCGGTACTGGCGAATTTATTACTTTGAAAATGTTACAATCTTTCTTAAAAGTATTCTGTACTCAGAGAATAGCTTAAAAGTCTTATTTTTTAAATGACATACACATCAACAAATCGGCTAACATATAACAGCTTGAATTACTTAACTAACAGGCTTTCATTTTCATAAATTTTAATTTTTCAGAATAAATTTTAAGAATTTAAAATATTTTAATCGTTAGCTACAAATTGTTTTTTTTTTTTTACCAGGAATCACAGGAATAAAGTTAATTATTAAATAAATTGTTTAAATATTAATATTATGTCTTGTTAATGGCTTCACACTTTATTAAACACATTTCATTTTAAATAATACAAACACTTAAAATATTATTTGATTGTCATTCCCTATATTGAAATAATTCTAAATCCTATTAACACTTTTCCATTGAAAATCATCATAATTGGCTTTTAAAAGACTGACAATATTATTATTGAATAAACTTCAGAGAAAATAAAAATATTTTATTATCAATATAAAAAAAAAAATTATTGACAATAACCAGCAAACAACTGCAAAATATATAGGTACATAGGTATGTATGTGATAAAAGGACATATCAATTATTATTGTCTCGACATTATAGAAAATATTATTTTTTTAGTTTTTTTTAGGTTCCCGATATAACAGCATACAATCAGACAAAGGAAATAATACCAAAAATATAGCCATTTCATTGCTAAAGTATTACTGAAAAGGACTTTATAAAGAGGAATTTTTGTATTTTGATTTTTAAATAGGATAATGTAATTGTATACTCGTATGTAATATTTTTTTTTCTCTTGTCAATATTGTACTACTATATCCTAAATTGTACGATTATGTGAAAAAATTTTGAGTATGTATGTATGTATGTATGTAAGTATATGTGCATGCAATTTCTTTTATTACAAATTCTTGTAGAAAAAACCAAAGAATATAAAAATTAAGATGTCTTTTTATTCCTTTGTTTTCAGATTTCTGCAGGCCATCCAGTTTTAATTAGTGTACTGACATCAGAATAATATATTATTAAAAGTATATACCGGTGCGATAATATTGGGAATCTGGCTTCAAATAAATTTCGAATTTGTATAACTGAGTTAAATTTCAAATTCATTTTAAAGAATTGTTGATTTTCCATTCATGTATCATCAAGAAATATATGACGCTAAATTTTCGTTTCGGAAAAATTCTAAATTCTAGTTTTGTTGCAGAACTTTGAATTATGGCAGAGAAATTAGAAGAATTTTATTATAGAGATTTTGTTTATCAAGAGAATTTCGAGTACCATTGCACACTGTTTATAATTACAATCGCAAATAATGAAGTGGCAATAATTACCAACTTCTGAAAATGAGAATTTTTTACACAATACAAAAGCAGCTATAATAAAACCAAATAAATTTGAATGGGAAAAATTAACGAGCACTATTTCGAAAGGTTGAAACATGAGTTGATGTAGCCCATTTTGACTATGTGGTCCATATTATTATTGACTATGTATAATAATTGGCTATCCTGGTCACCTTACAGCATTAACAGCCTTGTTGTGCAAACTTTATTGAATATTAGCCATAAAGGAATTAAAGTTGTAATAATACTCTTGTATAATTTTATGCTTATCATAAGAAGTTTATTCACATTTGATGTGTGTATATTTACAGATACCCTAATAATGAAGTATCCATAATATTATGTAGGAACATACTCAATATTTATATATCATAGTATAGTTATATAGTGTAAGGCTGTATGTTTAATACTTTGGTTTTGAGTTGCTCTTTTATTATGCTCTTTTTTTTTTCTTGATTGTCTTACTCATACGCTATCATACTTGTATACCTTTAATGATAACATTTTCCTGTTATGTTATTTATTTTCGTGTTTTTTTTTATGTTTTATTTTTGTTCACATGCGAGCATTACACACTACCGACTTAGCCTGCTGTATGATTTTACTTGATCCGTTTATTGTTAAACAGTTTTTTTTGTTCCTTTTTACGATAAACAAAGATAACAAACTTATCATTTTTTATCAATAAGTACTTAAAAAACAAAAATAACATAAAAAAAATATAAAATTCAAAAACATATGAAATAGCAATAAAAGGAAAAAGAAGAAGAAGAAAACAATAAAAGAATAATAACAATGAAAGCTCCAAAGAAAAATTGACATAAACAGTAAAGTCCTTGTGGAATGACTAATGAGCAACATAAAAAAATTAAGAAAGAAGGTATTATGGAGGTATTAAGTGGCTTGGTTAGAAAATTGCAGTTCAAACGCTGTCGGTTCTTTATTTAGTCACTCTTAGAATTTAAAGTTAAGCTATATATTTGTGGCGAGTTTAAGTATAAGTGAGTTAGGTATTTGTGGCGATTTTAACACTATAATAAAAAAATAATATCAAAGATCCTTAAAAATACAGTTTTATGTAAGTCTTTTATAGCCACAAGGTGCCTCTTTCTCTGGTTAATGATCTTACTAAAAGAAATTTGAAATACAAGTTTCGTCAACACAAGTTAGAAGTATTTGTTCTTTAAAGGATTCTTGGCTCGAGAAAAGAAACCGGTCTATACTTAAATAAACAACTATATGGTAAGAATGGGCTTTTTTCTATATGATTTGTGGCAATAAAAGAATTTTTAAAGATAAAAATTTTGTAAGATTTTTTAAAAATTAATTTTTAATCGAATTTTTGCCATTTGAACAATACTGTATAAAATAGTTTCTGCATCAGGATTCCACGAAAGTATTCAAACCTCCCAGTTCCAAAATTTTGTAATTTAAAATTTATATAATTAAATGTTAAATCCAAATTTTTAACACATTTCCAATAAACCCATAAATTTTGTTGAATTTTATTAATATCTGTTCAATAACTTAATCAAAGACTGTAAGTTTTTAATACAAAAGACAAAAATAAAAAGAAGAAAGAGAAAAAGAAGAAAACCCAAAATGCAATCTCATAATCTTCCACAAAAACATTATGAGAATAATAATAATAAAAAGGACATCTTAGGATAATATACACAATACAAAACAATGTGAGAAAGAAACAAAGAATGTTAAGAGCAGAAGAAAAAATACAACAAGAAAAATAAGATGAGGAAAAAAAATATATTCTAACGGGAAAATTTTGATAAAAAAGAAAATTATTTTATCTCTTTTTTTTTTCTTCCTTTCTTATATAATGCTACACACACATAAACACGAACAGTAGAATTAATACCCAGAGTTTGGGGTGAATTTAAAACCCATAGTTGTTTAAGGATATGTAGAAATCGAAAACAAGAAAAAAAAATCAAAGAAAAAATCAGAAGAACAACAACAACAATACAAAAACTTATCTTTTTTGAATGAAAACCAAAAAAATAAAAACACAAAAATGGTTCTTTTTACGTCTTTTTTTATATTTCCTCTCTTGTTTTTTGTGTTCATTTCTTTAAGCCTTAAACATTTTTAAATATTGTTCTTTAAAGCACTCTTATATAATTATATGGTGATATAAGAGTGTGTATACCTTTGTGTATATTCATTGATGCTGTCTTTACCTTTTAAAAAACATGTCATTCTCAAAAAAAAAAAAAAACAAGAAAAAAAACCTGAAACTGAAGTCTTTGTTAACAAAAAAACAAAAACATAAGCGAGGATCTTTTCTTTCTTTTGGCAGTTTCCTTATTTAATTTTTGCTTTTACGTTGCGTTTTTCAATGTTTTTTATTTTCTGTTTCTTTCTTTGCTTCTTCTTGAGAAGTGAAAGCGTATAAAAACACTATCAAATATAATCACATTTTATTCATGTCAAAATCACTTTAATGTTTGAACCGTTCTCTATTCATAAATGTCAAAATGGTGTATGTACTCCTGTATGAATGATTTTTTAAGACATTTTGTCGAGAGGTTAATGTTCGCGAATATTATTATTATTGGTGATTTTTTTTTCATACAACTACATTATTATTTGTATTTTGTTTATTTAAAGACATGAATTTTATTTTTTATTAAATATTCTGGATTTAGAGTTATTTGTTAACAGTTTTAGTGTTAATTAAATTATTTTCTTGCTAAAATATTGAATATTATATAATAAATCTGATCAATTATTAAAGAAAATTAATATATTTGGTATTGAAAGGTTGGTACGTCTGTCAGTTAAGGAATTTAATGCATTATAATAGACTAGAAAACGAAAAGTGAAAAGACATACTGGGCCTGTAGGTGAATCGTAACAAATAACAACCACAAGAATTTCTTAGCCATGCGGACAAATGTCGGGATTACCAATCTATTCACTGAAAAAAATTGTCACTATTTTGGTAGCCAAAAACATATCTAAAATAAATACATATTGAATACGTATTTAATCTATAGTGCTTTATACATAATTGATTTGTGACATATAACATGTAGCTACATTTCTTGCCTACAGGTATTTAAGGAAGTTAATTAGGTTCAATATAATCGGGCTTTCTGTATTTATTTTTTCCTCAACTCGGTAGCTGATCTGGCTTTAGGCACGCGAAAAGTGTAGGCTGGTTAAGTTGCATGAATTTGTTTTAGTCCAGGTATATCAATTTTTTTCTAATTGATATCGACAATTATATTTAAAAATGTAATGTATAATATATATTCACGAATAAAAATTAAGTATTATGTATATAGGTGCTTCGAATTACACTAACAACATATTCCAATTTAAGTTCAAAAGTGAAATTGCAGTTAACAGAATTGACGCACCCATATCCAAAAAATTCTTAAGGTTACACGTACATAAGAGGTGTTTTGAATGATTGTAAATCATTGATGAATAAATATATAATTTAAAATTTATATCAAATGTTATTTTCAAGGATATGGCAAGGTACGACAAGGATATAATTTATATTTTATCCATTCTGTATTATTATTATTATGTTTAAATTAAAATTTTCACGGAATTCAATTAATTATAATTAATTATGATTTGTTCATTAGCTATAAAATTGCTAGGATATTTTAGGAAAATAATGATGTAAATCACATAGAATTTATGCACATGATTTGATAAGTCCTTGAATTGAAATTTCCTACAATTAATTTGAAATCAATTCGCATATTATATTTTATTTTTAGTTCTTAAATAAGTACGGTGACAAACAATGTTACATTATATTAAACTGATTTTTTAATTTCTAAGGAAACAGAAAAGTGACAAAAGAGAGATTAATTTTTAAAATAGGTTCTGCAGAAACGAAATTACATATGTTAACAAGATTTTAGCATATTTTAGCTATTGCACTTTATTATTTCTTCTGGAAAATTTGAAAATATTTATTTTATTGAAAATATTTATTCACCTATGATAACTTCAATAATACGTTTTTAGATAATTCTAAGAAAATTATAAAAGTCAGTAAATGTTAATAGCCCGGGTGATAATAATTTACGATATTATGAACATAAGATCATTAATTTTATTGGAAAATTAGTATCTCAACAGCTTAAATTGGCGAATTTTATTATACAAATAGAATATAAATTAAAAATATTTTCTATTGAAAAATTTGATAATATGTTTTGTATTTTTAAAAGATTTTATTATTTAAATTGAATAATAAATTGAACTTTGAATTATTGTTTAAAACAACATATCAAATAGATCTGTCGTAATTATTATTCCGAGAAAACGACATTCTCAATTTTGAGCCGATAACTCAAAACTCAGCGAACATAGACTAGTACATAGTTCTCTTACTAGAGGACGAGAACAACTTCGTGTGAAAAAATCTGCAACTGAAGCAGAAAGTCTTAAATGTGAAATGTGAAATTTCTTCAAAGAAGTCTTACAACATTTGCAATTACTAGTTTCAACATATTTGCGGAAAGAGTAGAAAGCCTTAAAAACTGTAAATTCTTCAGGAGGCAACTCTAAATATATAAATAATATGTATATATAACAAAAAACATCCCATTGAAAGCTTGGTAAAAATTTATAAATGAAATTGCACCGTTAACAGATTTTAAACATTCACTGACATGCTGCATTTGGATAGTCACCGTTGCCTTGTGTGGTACATGTTATTTGTTTATTTTTCCAGTATCCAGTGCTTGAATCAGATAAACAAATTGTGTGAATCAATACTTTACTTTTTTTAAGGCTTAATTTTAAATAATGTGTTGATGGTAACCAAATAGTCAAAAAAATAAAATTAGAGTATGTTAGTAAAATTTATCTTACTTATTGTTATTAACTTGTAAGTAACAATGCAACAAGTTATACTTCTTTTTTTATAAATAACGTAATTTCCCCACTGGTTCATTCTAAAAACAAATTTTCTATCATGTGATTCCTAGAATATTAGAAATTATGTATATTCCACACAAATATTTAAAAAGAGCCCATGTTAATCTGATCTAAACATATTTTGTCTACCACCCTTTCTAACCCTTCAGTTTAACACCACAAAAACCATTTTCTTCTATTACAAGTTATGTGAGCTACATTAAAACTATTTTATTATTTTTACTTAAAAAATTATTTAATAAAATTAACCGTATTTTTATTGACAATATAAAATTAAAATGACTAAAACTCTTAAAATATTTAATTTGTAAAAACAATAAAAATACTAGAAATTCTATATAAATTTTTTAATTACATTGAACTTTATTTTCAAATTTGTTTTCCTTTTTACTCCATTTTTTGTTTTTTTTTCAAATTAAAATTTAATTTTTATTTTATTTTTCTTGCAGCAATAGCATTTTTTTTATTTAATGTATAAATGTGTAAGTAATAATGTGAATTTAAATTTGTAGAAAAATAATAATAAAAAAAAAAGAGAAAATTATGTCCTTTTTTAACAATAATTTATAGTCCTTTCGAATATTAAACAAAAAAATTCAAAAATATTGCTGATTTATTACTATACAAAGCGCAACAAATTTTCAAATTTTTCTATACCTATCTATATAGCTACCTATGTACTATAATATCTATTTAAAATATCTGCAATGGTAAGACCTATTTTTTACTATCCTATTCCATTAAAATGACCAAACATAAAAAAATATTTACACCTACTATACAATTGACGATACATACATTAAAAAAATAATATGTAGGGGTGCAAGAGCTAAGATCTCAAAAAATATAATACAAGTATAAGTATATAGCTATAATGTGTTCGAAAAATACAAATATAAATAAAAATTTCCTATAATATTAAATTCATAAAAATGAATGTTAATAAAATTTTCATCCTGATAAAACATAATATAATCCCAATTAAAAATTATACACATATACATGTATACACATATTTTTGTTGGGTATTACAATAATTTTGTATGTAATTCTATGAAGAAACAACAACAATAATAATAAAAATATTTTCAAAATTTATAACCTTATAAAAACAACAACAACTCACTTCCTTCTTTCTTTAATATTTTAAAGGAGAGAAAAGAGAACAAATTTATATTTTGTTTGCTGCTTTATTACTCTTATCCAAACTCTGCACTTCATTAAAAATTTAAAATGACATTATATCGTGTTTACATGAGGGTGTATGTGTGTGTATGAATGCTTTATAAATTATCAAAAAAAAAAAATAAGAGAAATTTTTAATAACTGACCTTTTTTCGTTTTTTTTTTTTGTTTTCTTCTTTTTAAGCTTTAAATTCTCAATAAAACTTAAACCTTATATAAAAAAAAAAGTGAACTCCTAAAATTTGTATTATAGCCAGTGTATATAAAATGGTTAACAAAGTAAATGCCTTAATAATTTACTTGAAAAATAAAAATAAATGAGAAAAAACAACATAATAAAGAATTTGTTATCCACCTCGAATAAATGAGTACATAGGTATTATATATGTATGTACCTTATATATATTATATAGGTACATGTACATAAAAATGTATGTATAAGAATATTTTAAAGAACATTGTGCTTATAATGTTCAAGTTAAAGAAAGGTTATTAAAAAAAATAAACACCATTCGTAACAAAAGTTTTTTCTTCTTCGTTTTTTTATTCCTGTCCGTCATAAGACCACAAAGGAAAGCAAAGAATAAGAAATATAACATTTGCAGCCGTATTTGTAACGTTTATGTTTATGTATAACCTATTCTTCTTATTAATATTATTCAATGCTTAAGATTTTCAATGTAAAAGATGATTAGATAGGTACTTATGTATGTACTTTCGGAGTCTAATTTTGAGAGTTGAAATACATATAATATTATATTGATGGTGTAACAAGATTGAATTAAGTTGAATATTATATTGAATAAAGTTTATAATTTGTAATAATTAGTTAAACATTTTCCAAAAAATTAAAAAATCAGCAAATAAAATTTTTCATTTTATGAAATCCTACATTTTGCATAAGGAATTTAAAATTCTAAATTATAGTGGAGTATATACATTTCATGTGACGTATGTGTATGGATTTATAAAATTCAGCACAAAAATGGCGTAGATAGCAAACTTATTTTAGACAAAACCTCAAATAACTCTTAAACCTTCGCAGCCGTGCGTGCTAAAATTGGTACCAAAGCTAATAACATTGTTTATGAACCTAGACAATGTTTTGAATTGAGGTTTTTCGCCTCAGTTTTGAAATATCTCGATGCAAACTTGAATTACGATTTGCCAAAAATCAATTTTTTGGCTGTACGGCATTATAATTCTTGGGCGACTAATATATCTGTGCTGCAATATGATGGTTTTTAAATTCTTTTACAAATTGGCTTACAATAAATTGTAGTGAACAAAATATGATAATAAAGAATGGTAATTTTTTTAATGAAAGAAAAACTAAAATACTCGAAGAATCAAAAGTTCCCCGGAAGATCACTGTTTTAAACTACGCCTATTTGTATAACAAACAAAATATTCGAACTACTTATATAATCTACTTCAATTTCGAACAATCCAATTTGGTATTTTCAGCTTTTTTTTTTTTTTGGGGACACTGTTCCAAATTAAAAAACTCAAATTTACTGTATTTTGAAACAATTTTTTAAAAATAAAGTAATTTTCAACACAGCATTGAAGTAATATTGAAACGATGGCGTTGAAACAGGTGCTGTTCATTTTCACAACAGAAAAAACCCGTGATTGTATGATTTTTTTGTAACTGAAAAAACTCTTGAATAGCTGTTTAATTAGCATATTTTACTTAAATTTTTAGCAAAAATTAGTAATCGATTAAAAGAACCTTTATAATAGCATTGAACTTTTCGATTTCCTTATGGTAAATACTTGATTATGTTTGTGAATTTTCCTGCCATATGAAAATACGAAATATACCACGTTACAACTTTTACAATCGTTTGTATTTCTTACATATTCTACCATTTTCAATGTTTATTAGCGCCGATTCTTATGTAGAAAGAAATTGTTTATATACCTACTCGTATTTTGATTCAATATAATATTACCTTTTAAAAAACATGTCATTCTCAAAAAAAAAAAAAAACAAGAAAAAAAACCTGAAACTGAAGTCTTTGTTAACAAAAAAACAAAAACATAAGCGAGGATCTTTTCTTTCTTTTGGCAGTTTCCTTATTTAATTTTTGCTTTTACGTTGCGTTTTTCAATGTTTTTTATTTTCTGTTTCTTTCTTTGCTTCTTCTTGAGAAGTGAAAGCGTATAAAAACACTATCAAATATAATCACATTTTATTCATGTCAAAATCACTTTAATGTTTGAACCGTTCTCTATTCATAAATGTCAAAATGGTGTATGTACTCCTGTATGAATGATTTTTTAAGACATTTTGTCGAGAGGTTAATGTTCGCGAATATTATTATTATTGGTGATTTTTTTTTCATACAACTACATTATTATTTGTATTTTGTTTATTTAAAGACATGAATTTTATTTTTTATTAAATATTCTGGATTTAGAGTTATTTGTTAACAGTTTTAGTGTTAATTAAATTATTTTCTTGCTAAAATATTGAATATTATATAATAAATCTGATCAATTATTAAAGAAAATTAATATATTTGGTATTGAAAGGTTGGTACGTCTGTCAGTTAAGGAATTTAATGCATTATAATAGACTAGAAAACGAAAAGTGAAAAGACATACTGGGCCTGTAGGTGAATCGTAACAAATAACAACCACAAGAATTTCTTAGCCATGCGGACAAATGTCGGGATTACCAATCTATTCACTGAAAAAAATTGTCACTATTTTGGTAGCCAAAAACATATCTAAAATAAATACATATTGAATACGTATTTAATCTATAGTGCTTTATACATAATTGATTTGTGACATATAACATGTAGCTACATTTCTTGCCTACAGGTATTTAAGGAAGTTAATTAGGTTCAATATAATCGGGCTTTCTGTATTTATTTTTTCCTCAACTCGGTAGCTGATCTGGCTTTAGGCACGCGAAAAGTGTAGGCTGGTTAAGTTGCATGAATTTGTTTTAGTCCAGGTATATCAATTTTTTTCTAATTGATATCGACAATTATATTTAAAAATGTAATGTATAATATATATTCACGAATAAAAATTAAGTATTATGTATATAGGTGCTTCGAATTACACTAACAACATATTCCAATTTAAGTTCAAAAGTGAAATTGCAGTTAACAGAATTGACGCACCCATATCCAAAAAATTCTTAAGGTTACACGTACATAAGAGGTGTTTTGAATGATTGTAAATCATTGATGAATAAATATATAATTTAAAATTTATATCAAATGTTATTTTCAAGGATATGGCAAGGTACGACAAGGATATAATTTATATTTTATCCATTCTGTATTATTATTATTATGTTTAAATTAAAATTTTCACGGAATTCAATTAATTATAATTAATTATGATTTGTTCATTAGCTATAAAATTGCTAGGATATTTTAGGAAAATAATGATGTAAATCACATAGAATTTATGCACATGATTTGATAAGTCCTTGAATTGAAATTTCCTACAATTAATTTGAAATCAATTCGCATATTATATTTTATTTTTAGTTCTTAAATAAGTACGGTGACAAACAATGTTACATTATATTAAACTGATTTTTTAATTTCTAAGGAAACAGAAAAGTGACAAAAGAGAGATTAATTTTTAAAATAGGTTCTGCAGAAACGAAATTACATATGTTAACAAGATTTTAGCATATTTTAGCTATTGCACTTTATTATTTCTTCTGGAAAATTTGAAAATATTTATTTTATTGAAAATATTTATTCACCTATGATAACTTCAATAATACGTTTTTAGATAATTCTAAGAAAATTATAAAAGTCAGTAAATGTTAATAGCCCGGGTGATAATAATTTACGATATTATGAACATAAGATCATTAATTTTATTGGAAAATTAGTATCTCAACAGCTTAAATTGGCGAATTTTATTATACAAATAGAATATAAATTAAAAATATTTTCTATTGAAAAATTTGATAATATGTTTTGTATTTTTAAAAGATTTTATTATTTAAATTGAATAATAAATTGAACTTTGAATTATTGTTTAAAACAACATATCAAATAGATCTGTCGTAATTATTATTCCGAGAAAACGACATTCTCAATTTTGAGCCGATAACTCAAAACTCAGCGAACATAGACTAGTACATAGTTCTCTTACTAGAGGACGAGAACAACTTCGTGTGAAAAAATCTGCAACTGAAGCAGAAAGTCTTAAATGTGAAATGTGAAATTTCTTCAAAGAAGTCTTACAACATTTGCAATTACTAGTTTCAACATATTTGCGGAAAGAGTAGAAAGCCTTAAAAACTGTAAATTCTTCAGGAGGCAACTCTAAATATATAAATAATATGTATATATAACAAAAAACATCCCATTGAAAGCTTGGTAAAAATTTATAAATGAAATTGCACCGTTAACAGATTTTAAACATTCACTGACATGCTGCATTTGGATAGTCACCGTTGCCTTGTGTGGTACATGTTATTTGTTTATTTTTCCAGTATCCAGTGCTTGAATCAGATAAACAAATTGTGTGAATCAATACTTTACTTTTTTTAAGGCTTAATTTTAAATAATGTGTTGATGGTAACCAAATAGTCAAAAAAATAAAATTAGAGTATGTTAGTAAAATTTATCTTACTTATTGTTATTAACTTGTAAGTAACAATGCAACAAGTTATACTTCTTTTTTTATAAATAACGTAATTTCCCCACTGGTTCATTCTAAAAACAAATTTTCTATCATGTGATTCCTAGAATATTAGAAATTATGTATATTCCACACAAATATTTAAAAAGAGCCCATGTTAATCTGATCTAAACATATTTTGTCTACCACCCTTTCTAACCCTTCAGTTTAACACCACAAAAACCATTTTCTTCTATTACAAGTTATGTGAGCTACATTAAAACTATTTTATTATTTTTACTTAAAAAATTATTTAATAAAATTAACCGTATTTTTATTGACAATATAAAATTAAAATGACTAAAACTCTTAAAATATTTAATTTGTAAAAACAATAAAAATACTAGAAATTCTATATAAATTTTTTAATTACATTGAACTTTATTTTCAAATTTGTTTTCCTTTTTACTCCATTTTTTGTTTTTTTTTCAAATTAAAATTTAATTTTTATTTTATTTTTCTTGCAGCAATAGCATTTTTTTTATTTAATGTATAAATGTGTAAGTAATAATGTGAATTTAAATTTGTAGAAAAATAATAATAAAAAAAAAAGAGAAAATTATGTCCTTTTTTAACAATAATTTATAGTCCTTTCGAATATTAAACAAAAAAATTCAAAAATATTGCTGATTTATTACTATACAAAGCGCAACAAATTTTCAAATTTTTCTATACCTATCTATATAGCTACCTATGTACTATAATATCTATTTAAAATATCTGCAATGGTAAGACCTATTTTTTACTATCCTATTCCATTAAAATGACCAAACATAAAAAAATATTTACACCTACTATACAATTGACGATACATACATTAAAAAAATAATATGTAGGGGTGCAAGAGCTAAGATCTCAAAAAATATAATACAAGTATAAGTATATAGCTATAATGTGTTCGAAAAATACAAATATAAATAAAAATTTCCTATAATATTAAATTCATAAAAATGAATGTTAATAAAATTTTCATCCTGATAAAACATAATATAATCCCAATTAAAAATTATACACATATACATGTATACACATATTTTTGTTGGGTATTACAATAATTTTGTATGTAATTCTATGAAGAAACAACAACAATAATAATAAAAATATTTTCAAAATTTATAACCTTATAAAAACAACAACAACTCACTTCCTTCTTTCTTTAATATTTTAAAGGAGAGAAAAGAGAACAAATTTATATTTTGTTTGCTGCTTTATTACTCTTATCCAAACTCTGCACTTCATTAAAAATTTAAAATGACATTATATCGTGTTTACATGAGGGTGTATGTGTGTGTATGAATGCTTTATAAATTATCAAAAAAAAAAAATAAGAGAAATTTTTAATAACTGACCTTTTTTCGTTTTTTTTTTTTGTTTTCTTCTTTTTAAGCTTTAAATTCTCAATAAAACTTAAACCTTATATAAAAAAAAAAGTGAACTCCTAAAATTTGTATTATAGCCAGTGTATATAAAATGGTTAACAAAGTAAATGCCTTAATAATTTACTTGAAAAATAAAAATAAATGAGAAAAAACAACATAATAAAGAATTTGTTATCCACCTCGAATAAATGAGTACATAGGTATTATATATGTATGTACCTTATATATATTATATAGGTACATGTACATAAAAATGTATGTATAAGAATATTTTAAAGAACATTGTGCTTATAATGTTCAAGTTAAAGAAAGGTTATTAAAAAAAATAAACACCATTCGTAACAAAAGTTTTTTCTTCTTCGTTTTTTTATTCCTGTCCGTCATAAGACCACAAAGGAAAGCAAAGAATAAGAAATATAACATTTGCAGCCGTATTTGTAACGTTTATGTTTATGTATAACCTATTCTTCTTATTAATATTATTCAATGCTTAAGATTTTCAATGTAAAAGATGATTAGATAGGTACTTATGTATGTACTTTCGGAGTCTAATTTTGAGAGTTGAAATACATATAATATTATATTGATGGTGTAACAAGATTGAATTAAGTTGAATATTATATTGAATAAAGTTTATAATTTGTAATAATTAGTTAAACATTTTCCAAAAAATTAAAAAATCAGCAAATAAAATTTTTCATTTTATGAAATCCTACATTTTGCATAAGGAATTTAAAATTCTAAATTATAGTGGAGTATATACATTTCATGTGACGTATGTGTATGGATTTATAAAATTCAGCACAAAAATGGCGTAGATAGCAAACTTATTTTAGACAAAACCTCAAATAACTCTTAAACCTTCGCAGCCGTGCGTGCTAAAATTGGTACCAAAGCTAATAACATTGTTTATGAACCTAGACAATGTTTTGAATTGAGGTTTTTCGCCTCAGTTTTGAAATATCTCGATGCAAACTTGAATTACGATTTGCCAAAAATCAATTTTTTGGCTGTACGGCATTATAATTCTTGGGCGACTAATATATCTGTGCTGCAATATGATGGTTTTTAAATTCTTTTACAAATTGGCTTACAATAAATTGTAGTGAACAAAATATGATAATAAAGAATGGTAATTTTTTTAATGAAAGAAAAACTAAAATACTCGAAGAATCAAAAGTTCCCCGGAAGATCACTGTTTTAAACTACGCCTATTTGTATAACAAACAAAATATTCGAACTACTTATATAATCTACTTCAATTTCGAACAATCCAATTTGGTATTTTCAGCTTTTTTTTTTTTTTTGGGGACACTGTTCCAAATTAAAAAACTCAAATTTACTGTATTTTGAAACAATTTTTTAAAAATAAAGTAATTTTCAACACAGCATTGAAGTAATATTGAAACGATGGCGTTGAAACAGGTGCTGTTCATTTTCACAACAGAAAAAACCCGTGATTGTATGATTTTTTTGTAACTGAAAAAACTCTTGAATAGCTGTTTAATTAGCATATTTTACTTAAATTTTTAGCAAAAATTAGTAATCGATTAAAAGAACCTTTATAATAGCATTGAACTTTTCGATTTCCTTATGGTAAATACTTGATTATGTTTGTGAATTTTCCTGCCATATGAAAATACGAAATATACCACGTTACAACTTTTACAATCGTTTGTATTTCTTACATATTCTACCATTTTCAATGTTTATTAGCGCCGATTCTTATGTAGAAAGAAATTGTTTATATACCTACTCGTATTTTGATTCAATATAATATAATCAATGTTTTATAAAAATTATTTCGAACATTATAACTTTAAGTTATATTGAATATTTTTTTAAAGACTTGTCTTGATAACTTAATATTATTAATATACTTAAATTTGCTCCTTAAATCTTTCACAGTAATCCAAAATACAAAAGCTAAACTATTTAGGTACCTATAAGTTTGTTTTATAGAAAACTTTTGAAAAATTCTATTATTTTAAAACGAAATACCGAAGAACAGTGTACCAGCAACACTGCTACATAAAGCACAAAACAGCGTATTTCAGCGGCCTTCTACAAATTAGAATAAAAGAAAATAATTTGCAAAATGAGAAAAATGTGTAGATAATGCATAAAATTTTCAATGTAATTATACAATTTATACATTATCTTTATTCAAGGACGAATTAAAATTTCAACAGGATCAGAAAATATTTCAAAAATATTTCGATAAATTTCATTTTAAAGTCAAAAATTATTGAACAAATTAAAAATAAAAAAAAAAGGAAGCAATAAAATTTGTTTGTTATACAAAATAAACTTCATTCTACTTTAAAAATATAAATTTAAAAAAAGAAATAAAATGAAAATGAAAAAATATTTCTGTGCGTTCCGAAATTTTCCAAAAAAAAAAAAATCTAACAACTGAGAGAATTCATCTCTTTTTCATTTTGCTCCTTTTTTTTTGGAATATGAAAGAAGCAATTTAATCCGTAAAATTTATGGCTATTAAGAAGTTTACAATAAAATAAGAAAATTTCAAATAAAGGAAAACAAAGAATAAGAAGAAGAAAAAGAATAAGAAAATAAGTAAATATTTTTTTTATTTTTATTAAAAAACATGCTATACTCTTCGTTTACTCAACAAAGAATAAACAAAGAAAATAATTTTCGTTCAAGGCCAAATCTCTCAAACGAGAATAATTTAAATTTGTAAGCAAGTAACCAATAAACCTACCATTCTACAAGTAGCATATTATTATTTCTGTGAGCTTTAAAAATTATTCGACTAATAAAGGATAAATTAATATAAAATATTTTGTGTAGGTATATGTGTATGTATAGTTGAATCAAATATAATTTATAAACAAGGGGATGTAAACTCGCACACAAATTTTTTTTTTCATGGTATTTCAAGGAAAAAAGAGCACTATGAATCGAATACAATGTTTGTGCTCTAACAGGTACTGGTTGATACCAAAAATTAAAACTAATTCTTCCAGATGGAGCTTAATGTATAGGAATTATGGAAAGTTGTGTTCGATTTTATCCACGTTCATAAGAGCATTTTTAAGTAACTGAAAAATTTATACCATCAGTGAAGATTTTTCAATTATTTAGTTTTAGTGTGGAGTGGATGTATGTCATGTCAGTCAGTCTTGTTATGTCATGTAATTGTTTGTTTGTATGAAATAAATAGAAAAAAATTTCTGCAAACAATGAATAGAAAAAAAATATTATTTTCAAATTTCTTAAAAAGCTGAACTAAAAGAGTTGTGAGAAATCTATACTTATATGGATAAAAATACAACATCTAGAGAGCAAAAACTAGTTGAACCTATAAATGATCCATTTATACTGTGAATTATTGGAAGAGGATTGACGAGACTGAATTATTTTTAGATTAATCTCAGATCTAATGTTGAATGAATAGCCTTTAATGCAAAGAATATTTTTCTACCGATCTTATTTACAAACTTTGATGTAAAATTTAACCTTCAGTAGCAGCTTATATTTTCATAGTTACAAATTTTCTTTAATTTTAATGATTTTTAACGTCATAAACATTTCCACATTTTTGAAAATGTTTTTTTTTTGCTAATCGTTTATAAGAACTAAAGATCTATGCTATTGAAACAAGACAAGGATATATTAAAGTTGAATCTAAAATCTAGGTTTTGAACACTGCCAATTTGTAATATTTTCTTTACACCTACACCAATCTAAATAAAATATAACATTTGTGTGCATGTTCATAAAATGAAGAGATAAAGCAAACATCATTATTTAAAATCTCTATAAAGTGTTTCAATACCCTGGACTAATAATTAAATTCATTTTTGTGTTAATGTTTTTGTTCGACCTCATTAAATTTCAATTTGATTTAAAGGAATGGGTGGGGGCAGAATACAAGGAAAACTGAGAGAAATATAATAATATTGTATAAAAACAGAATGAAAAGTAAAATTTAAAATATAAAAATACAACATTATTATTAAAAATGAACACAAGAACCAAAAAATAAAAATAACACTTTAAAAAATGGAATATTTTTTGTTATTTCGTTCTTTTTTTTTTTTTTTAACGATTTATAATTATGCGATTCTCGTATATGTATATTGAGCGAATAATTTGACATTAATATAAAAAAATCGTCCATCTTTTTTTTTGCTGTTTTTTGCTGCCCTTTTATTTTACAAAATATTTTTTTAAAGTAAGTGAGAAAAACAAATTATAATAACATTGAAACTGAGTTAATATTAACGTTTAATTGTACATGAGCACACACAGACACACATATATTATATAAATTTATTACAATGTAAACATTATTATACACGCAGAGGGTAATCAAACAAAGTGTTTCATTTACATAAAATAAATTTTTAATTAAAATTTTAGTTCGTAATTTTTGTTTCTAAAGTATAAACAAAATTGTAAAAAAAATTTTCATAATTTTATATAAAATTAGCGAATAGTCGAATTTTTTTTTTCCATCGACGCTTCTCGATTTCTAATTGGTTATTTATATTCCCTTTAAATCGACATATTATAATAAAGAGTATTGCAAATCTATGAATTTCAAGAACATGTTCTGTTCAGAAAAACAAAAATTTTAGAAAATTTTTAAGTACCATTTGTATGGAAAATAGGAACAAAAGAAAAAGCTGTTCGAAATGCATTTAGAATCAGACAAATGGCTAAGGAAAACCACCTGAAAAAATAATGAACAACGTTTTAGAAAAATTCAAGGGTGTGTTATGTAAATAATATTGTTCCGATTTGAGTAAGCAAAATCTTTGAAAGTGTGGTATAAAATAAGGATGGCAAAATTATTGCAAAATTTATTGGACATGTCTGTGAATAATAACTGGAACAGAAAAACATCATGTTGCGGCATTATTACGTCTTAATACGTCACCAGAGACCGCCATTTCATTATGAAGTTATTATGGTATGTTAGAATGATATAAAGGCAATTAATATTCACGATAGTTGATGCTTGTCCAATGCGATCGAGGGGTAGTTTAACAGATATTGTACGATGTACGTAAATCAAATATAGCCAAAGTAAAATCTTAAGATTTCATTAGAAAATTCACTTAAATTTTATGGAAATATTGTTAAATTCTTATGTAGAATCTAATGTGAAGCTATAAAATAAATTTAGTATATTGTTCTGCCACTCAATTTTATGTACATAAATAAAATATCACTTACTTTGTCGATCCAATATTTAAATTAGTTTCGAAACTAAAACTTTCCAACTCAATTTTAATATTATACGGCAAAACTTCAAATCTATTTTGAATTTCCGCATTAATTTGAATTTAATAAATTTTCCAGTCTAACAAAATTTTTTCAGTGTATCGATGAATCAAGTTTATTGTTTTTGTGTATGATAAGCAAAATTTCTAAAACAGCAATATTCGAAATCACATTTTTTCTCGTTATTTCAATTATTTGAAAAAAAATTTTTGAAAGGCACTTATTGAGTTTCATCAAACTTCAGTATGAAAATTGAAAACGCACGTTAATAATAGTGTACAGAAGCATAACACCTATAAGTATGCAATTATGTCATACGTCAAAAACAAAATTAAGAAATTTTTTCTTCATCATTTTAGAAAGCTATTTTGGTAAAATTTCAAGTAGAAATTTTATACGAAGCACTTCTTATGCAAAAATCAATTAGATGCACAATGTATAATATGTGTATATATAGTTAAAATTATTTACCTACCCCCTCCATATATTTAGAAATAAATGGAGAAATGTATATGCATAATACATAGGTAATGCTAATGTAGCATAATATGAATGTAATAAAGGAAGAAAAGGAAATGAAAAGTGAAGAAATGTAAACAAGAAAATTTTTAATTGAAATTCTAAATAAAATTTTTCTCTTTTAATTTACAGGTCACGGATATCACATTATACACACACAGGCGCGGTTTTGATGTATTCGTCGCCCTAAGCGGTTCCTAAAAAGTGCGCCCCCCCCCCCCTTCAATCTTTTCACCTATTTTATTACTGTGAACAAAATTTAATAGGCATTGCACATTGTGCATCATAAAGCAGTTTCTTGTAACCTTATTGTGCTGAATTATAGAATTAAAGTCTGGAACTAAACTTTCAATTTTTTGTTTTATAAATTCAAAAACAAGGTAATTTATTTAACTGTACGTTTTTTTATGAGGTTATGATCAGATTTATATCAATCACTTAAACTTGATTTTTTGATTTTAACAACCAAAAAATTTACTTTTTGACGTAAGTGAAACTTATTGTAAAAGGTTCTATGAAAATTATATCAAATGAACTTTTTCAAAGCTTATTTGAATATGAAAAAAAGTAAAAAATTATTTTTATTTTTATTCGTAATTTTATTTTTATTTTTATAATTATTTTTATTTTTATTCGTAAAATTTGGCTTTTTATTTCACAAATCGCCTGAGAAATGAAGCAGCGTATAAAAAAAGTTTCGACTTGCATTCAAAAATTTAAGGAAAATCAAAGTTTCGTTCTAAAATTTGTGACTTAAAAACTAAGCTTTTCATGTACATAGCTATAAGCTTTTATACTGTTCATTATATTTTTTAGATTTTATTAAAATAAATGCATTTACTGGTATTTATAGGCTCGTGGTTTTGAAATTTCAGAATGTCGTTTTGCTTAACTGTTTTAATTTTGGAGATAAATGTGTGAAGCAAATTATGCGCCATTTCATTTTACTCTTATTTTTTGGATGACTTACACTACATCAATTCAGCATAAAAATTCTTAACATTCACTTGATTATTAAACAACATTTTTTCAATTCAATATAAGTAGTAGATTTTATCAATTAAAATTTAATTCTGTGATTAATAACAGTTTTTTCAAAAACGAAAGCAGAACATAGTAGTAGAAATTCATAACGATCATGTAATTTTAAAATTCATTCAAAATTTTTTGTTGTTAAACAAAAACAAAATATTTGTACTCGTATACACAATCTCAATATCAAGCTATGCTTTCCATCATTTAAGAATATTGCTCTCATTCTCTTTTTATACCCTGCACTTCGTGAAGGGTATATTAACTTTGGTATGGAGTTTGTAACTACTTGAAGGAGTCATCTGCGGTATGGACATATATATATATTCTTGCTCAGCGTAAAATTCTGCGTCGATTTAGACATGTCCGTCCGTCCGTCCGTCCGTCCGTCCGTCCGTCCGTCCGTCCGATCGCACGATAACTCAAAAACGAATAATGCAATCGGCACCAAACTTTCACAAGTTTTTTCTTTTGTGCCAAGGACGAGCCCTATTGTTATTGGACTAAATCGGACAACGGGTTCGGGTAGCTGCCATACAACTCAAAGAGTTTATTTTAAATATTTCAAAAACTAATAAAGCTATAAATAAAAAATTTTGTATAAATGTGTCCAATTATATTCTACACATGCTCTAAAAATTATAATGGGATAGCTGCACCGGTTCGAGTGGCTGCTATACAACTCCAACAGCAAATTTTTTATATTCGGTAAAATAATAAAGTCAGATTCATGAAACTTGGCAGTCATGTGTCCAATTATAGGTCAAATATACTTCTGAAGTTTTAGAGGAATAGCTTTACAGGTTCGGGTACCTGCCATACAACTCCAGAAGCTAATTTCAAATATTTGGGAAAATAATAAAGTCAGATTCATGAAACTTGGCAGTTTTGTGTCGAGCTATAGGTTAGATATATTTCTGAAGTTTTAGTGGAATTGCTTGACAGGTTCGAGTAGCTCCCATACAAGTCTAAAAGCTTATTTTAAAAATTTGGAAAAATAATAAAGTCAGATTCATGAAACTTGGCAGTTGTGTGTCCGATTATAGTTCAGATAAATTTGTGAAATTTTGATGGAATTGTTTGACAGGTTCAGGTACTTGCCATACAACTCCAAAAGCTAATTTTAAATATTTGGAAAAATTATAAAGTCAGATTCATGAAACTTGGCAGTCGGATGTCCAATTATATCCGTGAAGTTTCTATAGAATGACTTCACAGGTTCGAGTAATTGCTACACAATAACGAAAGGTGCAGGGTATAATTCAATCGGTTTATACCGACTGAAACGTTTTTACTTGTTCTAATTTCTTTCTATTCTCATTCTTAATTTGTGTTTTTTTTGTTTTGTTCTTGTTGTTTACTAATGCAATAGTATACAGAAAAGTAATACATTATAATAATGTGTTTGTTTGTTTGGTGAGTGGGCGCCAACTAAGCAAAAATAAAATTTTGCATGTATGAAACAATTTAAATATAATGTGTACGAACGAGTGTAGCCACTAAGCATAATAAAAACATTGCTTTGTGATATAATTATATGTGTACGAGCGAGTGTTGATAGGGAGCAATATCAGCAAAATAAAAATTTTGCTTTAAGAGATAATTATATGTGTACGCATGAGTGTTGATCTTATTCATATTAGACAATATAAATTATGTGTACATGTGTATTTTTGAATATTTTTATTTGTTGCGTACATTGCTTCTATATATGTATGTATATTATATGAGACGATTTCACTTATATATATGAACGATTGAATGTATACACTGTGTGAAATAATATTCTGTGTTTATAGGCATATACAGTACATAAAAAATAAGAATGAAAGAGTAGTGTAGAGCAAAGAAATGTATGAGTAATTTTAATTCTATGAACATTTTTTGTTATATGGTGTAAATAGAAAATATGTGTAGGAACAAAATATTATGTTTGCATGTAGGTAGATTTTATTAAGTTAATTTCGCTATAAATTGATGTATAAAAAAAAACTTGGAATCCTTTTTTTTGGGTGAAAATTTTTTTTTTTAAATTTAGGGGTTTTTTAAGTTTTCAATGGCGCCCCTATTTTTTATCGCCCATTGCAAATGCATACTTTGCATGTATGATAAATCCGGGGCTGCACACATATGCATACATGTTATTTATGTAGGTATACAGAAAGCAAAGAACAATTTTCCATTTTGTGGTGTCAGTCATTCAATTGAATTTTTTGGTTTTATATGTATAATTATATGCTTTTAAGTTATTTTAGCTGCAGGCTAATTTAATTAAGTTAAAGAATTGATTTTAGATAATGAGTATGTTTGTAAGGAATGCAATTTGTATTATACTGTATAATGTAAAAACTATATAATATCTAAATTTAAGGTTTTCATTATATTGAACTAAAAAATTCAGACGTATTCATATTATATAATTGAAGAAAAGTTTAAAAGTTGGTATAAAGAAAATTAATTGAGCACAAAAGTTTTAGTTTAATGTTTCTTCTTTGAATTTCATTTAAAGTTGAACTAAAAAAGGAATTGCCACACCACGAATAATTATCCCGAAAAACAGTGCCACACCACGAATCATTATGGCAAAAGCAAGATGAATAACATGATGGTAATACAACTTTAAATTTTCGATTCAACGACACTTTTCACTTAACATTTGTGAAATTTGTGAAGCAATTTTTGTGCTACTATGAAATTTATGATGTTTAAATGAAAACTGGAACTTATTCGGTTAAATATATCATATTTTTGATGAATATAGTCCTAGTCTGACATTTTACTAAAATAAGGATTTCCCATATTGAATATATTTAATTTTAGCGGTAAATCGTTTCATATGAAATTATTTTAAATTTTCTAATTATTGTATCTAAAAATTTCAGTATGTGGATTCTTATCGTAAATAATAGCTTGTTGTGTATAACGCGAATAATATGTGTGTATGTATGATAAATAATAGGTGTGATAATATTATAATGTGTGTAGTGTATGTAGGATTTAATTTTTAATATTTCATAAACATCATTAATCTGAATATACATTTTTTTCCTTACTCCTCTTGCCTAGTATTATTAGTATTATTACTAGAGCATTATGACCTTCCACTTAGTTACATGTTCTTGAGTTAACTAGACAGTGATCAGCCTTTATAATATAAAGGTATAATATTATTATACTTTATAATATTGTATGTTAAGCTATGCAATATTGGATACAATTATTATAGTGACCTGAGCAGGATTTAAACCCAAGCTTTTTAGGTTAAAGGACCAGCGTAATCACTGTAGAATTGGCACTCTTGGTCAGGTTTTTAAAAATTTCACCATTATTTACATTGTTATAACTTTTAATTATACTTCATTTTAAATGTTTAATCGAATGTTAAATAACTATACATTCACTATTTTTAAAATAATTGAAGAAAAACATATAAAATGTACATACTTATTATATATTTCTATGTATGCAATAATTATTATTAAATTTTCTTAAATTTTAATTTTACTAATTTTGATAAATTTTGGTGTGTATGTACGCTCTATAAATTTTTCCTAATGAACATTTAATTGTTATTTATTTTTAAGAGTTTAAAATGTCATTCTGAAATTTGGTAAATTATCAATTCTAAATGAAACAATAAAATATCTAATAATTTTCTAAAATTATTTTTATTTTATGCAAATATTATTTTAATATAAACTTATGAAATTCACCATACAATATTCAAATCTTTGAATGTATTCGAAATTTTTAGTTGATTTCAAAATATAAAATTTTTAAATGTCTGAAATCATAAAACCACAACATTTTTCATCCCGGTTAATTTCATGAAAATTAAATTGCTCATATATTACAAAATTTTCATATTTGTATTTATAGTTCTATTTAAATAGGATCTATACTAAAACCGATAATAATTATATAAGCTTTGGTTTATTATTATACTTGGTTCCGTCATATTGTTATCAACTTACAATATGGTGCAATAAATTTGGAACCAATAACAAAAAATTTTAATATAGGAAAAAATTAAATTGTTTTTTTTTTTGGATATTTTGAGAAAAACCAAATATTAGTGATTGCCTTTTTATCTAATATGCGTGTATGGTGGGTTATACGTACCATTATAAAGTATGGTTATTTTTATTCTAAAATTTGTTTTTCACTTAAAAAATTTTCTATTAAAATGGGAGAATTCAATTTGAAATGAAATTAGAAATAAAGTTAATTATAGAATATTTAAATTAGAAATAAAGTTTTGGCATCAGTCAATTTTTAATATTGCTCAACATATTTTAGCAATATTCTAATTTGAATAATGATTTTAAATTTAATATGTTGGTGGAAGGTGAGACCTAAATATATTAAATTGTTTAATGCAACTTGAGAAAAGCAAAATATTGGTTTGACAACACTAAAATGAAGAATTATTGCTATTGCTTTTAGTCCTATTTTTAGTGAAGTTTATAATAATGGTGTTTAAATTGATTACATTTGAATGAACCAGAATGTTGTTGAGTCTGAAATCTTATTCTTTAATAGCTATTTTCAGATAATTTTCTATTTGAACCGCATTATGTTTTACTTCATCATATGAGAAGATGAAGGAATAATATTTATCGAACTATGAACGTATCTTCTCGTGTTTCGTAAAAGAATCCTTCATGATTCTATAAGAAAATATTATAAAAATATTCAAAAGCGCCTCGAAATCTAATTGACATGACAAGAACTCGTAGACAAAATTTATTTTAATCCGCAATGATAAAATAGGTGCTGTATCGTCTCGCTCTCTGCCCACTTTAGATGGTTCGTGCAGAGAAAATATTAAGTGATTTCAACATTTAAGGCAACTTATAAATTTATTGAATTAAATTTACCATCTGCTTGCAAAAATATTAAAAATTTTACTGAAATATATTTAAGTATATAGAAGAATGGAAGAAAATTCTCAATTTGTACACGCATAATGTGCATATAATATAATATGGCGTAGTACCTACAATATTTTGGAAATAATATAACGTAATGATGTGTTTTCATAGAAAAAGAAACGCTTAAATTGTAATTTTATCATTTTTGCATTCATATATTTGCACAAAATTGTTTTTGATTTATATTCTACTTTTTGTTTTTTTTTGTCTTTTATTTTCCTGACTAAATATTTCAAATAAATTGTATCCAATAATTTACAACATGAAATTCACTAACGACCACAAAAATTTACAATAAATAGGTTTTTGATATTTTTGTTTTGTTGTCTGATGACAAAATTCATGATCAAATTCGAAAAAAAAAATTCTAAAAATTACCATAATATTAGAGGAAAAACGAACCAACCAACCATAGTGCATGTTTAAATTTATAATTTTAGTTGAAGTAGTAGAGGAGATCACGATTAGTTATATTATAGCATGAAATTAATAATTCAGGCCATGAATACATGAAGAATTTAAATAAAATTGCTTGTATTTGTAATTGAATCGAGAATGGAAATTGAGAATAGGTACACTGACATCCAGCAGGATACGTTATTGATCGGACAATCAATCAGCTTTTTATTTAATTTTCGTGTGCTTATGAGTTTTATTTTAAATTCAATTAATGTTAGCAAATATCGTACATTATGCTTGTTAGTGGTAATCCAGCGAATTATTCACTTGACTGGTCAATCTATGTGTATGGCACGCAAAACTGGTGAAACTACATATAACACTCGTAATTAATTAGGAATTTCGTTACATTCTTACTTATATTCTGTGTTCAGAAGTAAATTTATCTTTTATTACGATATCGGGGGAATTTTTCCGAAGGAACCATAGCCGCTGATTCCATACTTTAAAATATAATAAAATATTTAAATTTTTTGAAATTGTGTTGGTTTTTTGAAATTGTGAAGTTCTGCACCCCTTTTACTTTTTTGAAAATATGCTTATGTGCTGCTTATTTATTTAAAATTTACATAATTTTGAATACAACAATATATATATACAATTATTTTCATATATGAAAAAATAATTTTTTAATACAAAATAATATTAAGGACTAAACTCACATATAATTTCAAAGCCATAAAATACCATTAGAAATAAAAAATTTATTTTGCAAAATTTATTATGAACAGCCTTTTATTTACGTGTATAGCTATATACATTATCTATTCTTCTATATATAGATATACATACATTATATTAACAATATTTATAATGTATAATAAATAAAGGGATCTATAATATTCACAATTTTGTGAAAATATGAGCTCATTCAATATTTTATATTTACATGAGTACTTACGAACATACATACGTAGATAAATACGAATTTTTTACAGAAACTTCCTCCAAATTTAAATGTAAATTATAAATTTTTGGTAATTAAATATCTAATGATAAATATGTACTTGAATGTTATAAAATTTCTGTTGGAAAAATTCATAAAAATAGAACAAGAGACACAATTCTCTATCAAATGCATACATCTGGTAAAGAGATATGGAAATTTTCATTGGAAAATAATATGCAAGATAAAAAGTTAATAAATTGGTTCTTGATTATAAAGGTTAAAAATTTAATGGGAATCTACTGATTTTGATTCACATTATAGTTATATTTCAAATGCAGAATTAGAAAATTAAGAATTCATCCAAAGCGTTCTCAAATAATCCATTAGAAAGTTTTGTTTTTTAAAATCAAATATGTTTTAAAAAAATTTTCTATAGTTGTTTAGTAAATATATTAAAAATTTAGAAATATAAACTAACTTCAGTAACAAATTCTGTAAAGATAATAAGGTAAAAATTGTCATAAACTCACAACTTCAACTGATTTATTTTTTAATTCCTCTTTAGTCTTTTAAAATTCACTTTGCCATTGTAGACTTTCGTTTTCGAATACAGCTTGTCTTAATACCTCTAAGTTTATCTCATTTTCAAAAACACATTTGTGTAATATCGAAACTCTATTTAGCAATATTTTTACTTGGTTCCAATTGATTCACTACTCGTGTACAAAAATTCTAAAATATTAAATTGCATGTTCAGCTTGACTGTCATTTCCAAAATAAATTCGATATATCTACTTATATACTTAGCATAAATTGTCTCTACAACCATTGTAGTACAATAAATAAATTCTAAATCCACATAAATTTAATATAATTTTTCTATATTTCAAAATTATCATAGCATTATTCTTCATTTTAATATCAAATGCATCCAAGTGTAATAACACCAATATAATATTGTGCAACAAAATAAATGCATACACATATAAGACAAACCTAGTCCATTTATTTATTAATTTCTCTAATCATTTAAACTTTTATATAACGACCCTTATATTATTACAAAAAATGTCCTTTTTTTTTTAAAAATTCTTTCTACAGCAGCAATATAATGTGGAGATCTATAGAAAATATTGACCACATATTGGAAATAAAAAATAAATTTTAAAAATTTTCAACTTTATATAGAATAGAAATTAATTTAGATTATGTTTAGTTCGTGTTTCATCGTATTGAATAGCAAAACGAAAATGTATATGATGTGTATATGAACGAGCATGAATGTACTAACTACCTAAATTTTCTATAGAACATGAAATGAAAGAAAAAATAAGAGGAGGTCAAGCAGAGGAAACTTTAATATATATTAATTTTAAAAAATGTTAGTCTACACGAAATTTTAGTATATAAGTGTAGTATATATACATATATGAGTCTGTGGTAATTCAGCAAAACTTTCTAAATTCAAAAATTGGCATTTTCGAGACAATAATTGTGTCTGCAGAGCGTTATTTCTGAAAAATAATTTAAAATCTTAAGGAAAATTTGATTTTTTTTACTTAAACTTTCAAATTGATGACTTCTATAATTACTCTGTTTTTTGCTCGGCTTCTAATATGTCGTCATTTTTATTTATATATAGGAACTTTGAAGAAAACGAATCAGAATTTTCAGAATTCGAATTGATTTTCTTAAATTGAACATAGCAGTTTTTACTCGCCTTTAGACGTTTGCCATCTTATTTTTAATAATACTATTAAAATACGGAATTTTTTCAGGAGCTTTACTATGTAACTCGATTTTCGTGAAACAATTTTCGGATTTCCAGAAATGGAAAAGTAGTACTATGGTTGACTCCTAGTAGTAAATTGGTTGACTCCTATCATTTTTCCGAATTACGAAAAATGATTGAAGTTATAATTTTTCCGAATATGAAAATTGTTTTACGAAAATCGAATTACATAGTAAGGCCCCAGTATTTTAAGCCTACAAAGCACATATATGATGCCTGAAAAAATATTTTTTACATTTTGTTTTATGTTTTGAATACAATGCTTTCGAACAGATAAAATTTAAGAACATTTTTCTGAAATAAAATTTTGTTACGTGAATTTTTTTTACATTCAACTTAATCTGGTATCTTTTTTTACCACAGAAATTTAATATATAAAAATATTATTATGATTTATAAATTTTAAATGAAAAATTTTAAGAATCATGATATAAAAGTAAGATCACATTTTAAAAAAAAAATGAAAATTATTATTGTCCTTGTATATGCTGTAAGTATACGAAAATGCAAACAACAATACTGAAACATTTTATGCATTTTTTTTATCTGGTATTACTCTACACCACTACAACTTGAATTCGTACTGTGTATATAAATGCATTGGATTAAACTTGAAATTTTATACATAAATAAAATTTTTTCGAACTAGAATTTAAAATATTATTTGTAAAGAAATAAAGTTTTCTGTTAAAATATCGAAAAATTTAATAATATTCTTGTGACTCAAAAAATAGAAAATGTAGAAACTAAGTTTGGATTTGGCAATCTAAATGCAGTTGCTGGTCTATTATTCATTAATACCTCTTGTCTAACTATGTGTACATGTTTCTAGAATGGATATTTAGACAAGTCTAAATTGATTCTATATTTAACAGAAATTGCTTACAATTTTTAATGGTTCTTCCCTGTGAATTGTTTCGTGTACAGAAATAACAAGTTTTTCAGAAAAAGTCAGAAAATTTATGAAAATTGGTTTGAGTTTTGCATTTTTATTAAAAATTTTCACTTTTGTATTCCGAAAAATTTTCTTAGCATTTTCCGGAAAACCCAATTTTTTTTTATTATTATAGTAAAAACTTAATGGATATAAATAGCAATTAATGTAAACTTTTTAGAAAAAACATGAATATAAGCCTGAAACCACGTTTATTGGAGACTAATACGAAATGAATTTACTTTATTTTATCATTGCATCCACATTGTATTTATTCTTTTCAGTATTTTTTAATAAAAAATATTGGAGGACAAGGGACGGTGAGGATAAATTCTATTTTTCGCTACATTTTGTTGACTCTTTGAAAATAATTCTTTTCTTTCTCTTCGTTTTTTTTGTGGTTACATAAACAGAAAATAGAATCTAATGCAAGTCAGAAAACTAAAATACAAAATTATATTATATACCATATGTTCACATTTCTATAGAAAATAGAAAGCATATGCGTGTGTATATGCAGAAGAAAAATAAATTATAGGTCAGAAAATAACATTTTTGATTGATATTTGTAGAAAATTCATTTATATATAAAAATAATATTATATACTTATATATTTTTATAAAAAATATTGTATATTAAACTATATGAAGGTATATAATATTTAGGTATGCATGTCTGTATCATGGTCATATTAATAATACGTTCATGAAGGGAATAATAGAAAGAATAATATCCTTAATTTAGAATGAAAGGAGAGAATAAAATATTTTATAATATTTTTTTTTTATATTATAGTTTGTTTTTTTTTTTTAGTTGTGAAAAATATCGTTCAATATTCTTAATAAAATATTGTTATTATTACAAGTTGAATATGTGCACATATCGTTTAATACCATGTTGTTAGCTAGTCACCCATATAATAGTTATAGGATCTGACCATATAATAATAATATATTATGTAGATTGTATAATGTTACTATGTGTTACACGTGTGTCTTTACATTATACTATTATATACGATATTAATATTTTGTCCATTTTCAATGATAAATTTGTTAAATGTTCAGAAAATAAAAGGATATTTTATTGCTATAACAATAATATCAAAAAAAAAAAATTTGTAATATAATATTGTCAACCCTTTGAATTTATATTAATGATAGTAATTTTTAGCTATTGGATACAAAAGTAGACAGTATGTTGTTTGTATATATTTAATGTAAAAGAATAGAATTTAAAAATATTCACCTATTTTATTAGATGCAAAATATTGTTTTTTGTTCTGTTGTAATTCTTGATTTTGAGAAAATTTAACAATGTTAATTATAAAATCATTTAAAAATGTTTGTGATTCATAATATCGTGAATGGGGAGAATTTTTTTTTATTAGTATGGGTTATTATCATTATTATGGGGTATATCATTTATTTAATTAGAAGTAAAATAAAAAAACATTACTTTAGAAAATTGTAAAAATTCATTTACATTATGACAATAACTGGTTAAAATTGCAATTTTAAATGTATTGCATTAAGTTATAATTAAATTAATATTATTAACTATGGCTGAGATCAAATTATACATCGACAGCTTTTAAATCACTTTTTTACAAATTAAAAAGAATTTATGTCTAGTTCTTTCTAGTGGCAAATGGTAAACCCATTTGGAATTTCCACAATTACAAAGATTTTTATAGATAAAATTTCTTCGATTTTGTGATTAGTGTTAAAGGAGGAAAATTTCTGACTGATATATATATAATGTAAGCTTCAAGGGTGTTAAAGGTAGAGCGATGTGCTGTTTGCAAACATGTTTTGAATTATTATTAAAGCTACATAATGGTAATATCATTGAACGGTTGATGCGAATGGTTGATGCCATTCTCGAATAATAGTTACTTGAATGAGAAATTTTAGACTGAGAAAATCAAAAATTTTCAAAGAATATCATCAATTTATTATCTCAATATGAAAGTTCGCTAATATTTTTTTGTTTCTTTCAATGCATTACATAATGCTCTATAGCTTTGTCATACATAATTTTCATGACATATCGTTTTATTGCATGAAATTTTTTTAATAAACCTATTACACAACATCATGTCTATATTGCATGTGTGTTTAAACATTAAATTTGAAAGTACTTAATGAGACAAGATTTCCCTAATGTTAAGTTGCATTAAACGTAAGGCGTTTAATATTTACAGAAATAATTGAAAATTTTATTATATTGTTTTCAATAATATTAATTAAATACGTTAAATCAACAAATTAATGCAAATTATTTATAAAATTACATAATTTTAATAATTATTTTTTACAAAATATTGCATAAATTTAGGGACCTTAATTATTTGGAGTTTTTTATTGTAGCTGTTTGCAACATAAAATTTATATGTTTTCATATATCAAATTAAAAATAATTTTTTATTAATATTTTTAATTAATTCGAATAATTTGAAAGGAAATGTCATTTTAATGATATAATTGTATTATATTTTGTAATTAACTAATTAATAACTGATATATTTATAAGAATTTAAGTATTAATTATAGTTAAATATAGGAAATTATGGAAATTAAATAATTATTTTTTTTACTTAATTTAATTTAAAATATAGCATTTAAATATTTTTACTGAAAATCATAGATTTAATTATAAATTATTATTAATAAGATTATTTGTAAAACTCGTAGCGTTTAATAATAATTATTATTGCTGTATGTGTTCTGTAATAATCAAAATTAATTACCAATAATTTCTAATTTTTGATTTAATTAAAAGTACTAATCTTCTATTTATAATTAGCTATATAATACAATTATAATTAAATAAGCTTTATTATTAAAATTATATACAATTTTTCGAGAATTTGCATTCCATATAGCATTGTAAATGAATAACTGCTAATTAATTACCTCAATATTAATTACATAATATGTACATATATGTACATAGTGTGTATAAATGTATTAAATATACAATAGATTTTGCAATAGACAATCTATTTGCAATTTAATCAATAAATAATTTATTAAATTATTGGAATTTAATTTTTCAAAATAGAAAAATGAAAAGAAGATTAAATATTGCGTTTTTTTGTTCTTGGAAAACTAAAATCCTTATGTAATGAACTATTATAATTTTTTTTATAGACACATCATATGTATAGATATATTTATATATACATGCATATATATATAAATATATAACGTCTATATTCAAGTTACGTATAACTAAAAACTTATCCTTTGCAATGAATTTTCTATCTTTCTCCTTTTTGTTTTCTTATTAAAATATTTAAAGATGACCACTTTTATGTAACTCTGGCGTATAAAATGCCCTCATTTTCTACTTATTTGCTTCTATATTTATTTATTTATTTTTTGTATTTATTTATATAATTATCTTTATGTATATTTATATATATTGTGATTAAATAAGAAAGCAAAAAGATAATATTTTTTTATTGGTATATTAGAAAAATAACAAAATTAAATTTTATTCTAAAGCAAACAATAAACAAAAGTAATGAAACAAAAAATAAGAAGAAAACAAATTTTACTACAGACTAAAAAATTTTCCAAGAAGAAAAGAAAAACAAACAGACTATGGGTGGAAAATACCATCGCATAAGAAAAACTATCCAAGTAAAAATGCTAAAAATAAAAAAAAAAATATAAAAGAAAAAATTTATTTGCAATTTCCAATCACATACAACTATTCTTGATAGTTCTATTTCAGAGCACTTGAACGTGCTTTTTGTAACAATTATTTTTTTAAAGGTTTACTTATTAGTACCTCCATCTATCTTATTTTCTTAATTTTTTTTTTTGGTTATTTTATTTCTTCAATATTTTTATTACTGTATATACCAAAAAATAACAACATTCTTTTGTCATTTTTCTTAGTTGTCTTGATATGATGTTAAAACCAAGTTAATATCATGTATTTCATATTGATGGTAGATAACAGAGTGGTATAAAAATTGTAGGTTGATTATGTTGGTAATTTTATTAAAAACATAGATTTTGAATTTTTGGAAGCATTTAATAGAAATTAATAAAGAAATCAATTTATTTGTGAATAGAAGGAAAATTTTTTGCAAACTTGACAAAATATGGTATTTCACGCGAAATTGCAATCAATTTATTGAGGATTTATCCAAAATTTTATAGTAGATTTTGTATTTCGCTCTTAGTGAGCTTGTTAACAATTTTTTTCTTTTGGTTTGAGGAAATAATTTCGTTAAAATATTAATTGTAAAACTCTAAATATAGTCACAAAAAAAAAGTTTTAAATAATCAGAAAATTGAATGAATAAATAAATTAAAATACTTTAAAAAAATTTCGAAGAAAAGTTTTTAAAAACAATTTAACTTTAAAACCGGATCTAGGTCACAATTCACTTTTACAAGCTTATTGATATTAAGTAATGGTATATTACAATAATGTGACTTAATAAAGTATTTGTGAGGCGCAATTACTGAAAAATTAATTTCAAAAATTATTATTTATATTAATACTGTTCCTCATAAATGCTCTTGCCTAATTTTATATTATTTTGTTTAAAAATTTTAATATATACAAATTAATCCACCAAATTTTATACCATCTTGCATTATATCGCCATATAATATAAGTACAAGTACAACAATATCTTTTTACATTGAAATTTTTATAGAAATTTTTATTTTTACTTCAGTCCTATATTTACAAAACATTATAAATGTATCTACATATGCATACACATAGTATATAGAAAATATCCTTTCAATCTCTTCTTCGATAATTTTTAAAAACTTTCAAATACCATTAATATAACATACTTTTGCTTAGATTTGTGAAGAGTACCTATATATACGTAAGAAACAACAAAAATGAAAACATGTAAAAGAAATAAAAGGCAAACAAAATAAATAAATAAAAAAAACAAAAAATTAACAAGAAATTTCAATTCTTTGTACGATCCTGACAACAAGTACATGTTTAAGTCTTAAAATAACATTTTTAACTGAATTGGCATTCACTTTGCTTTAACATTACAAAAAAACAGCAAGAAAAAAAATAACAATATAAACTGAGAAAAATCGAGAAAAACTCTATTTAATTTTATTTTTCTATTCTTTTATTTATTCCCAAATGTCCATTATGTTTTCATAAACATTTCTGCAAGCAAACAGGATTTCTTTTTCGGAAAAAATGTAACCTACATTATAACACAAAATGTGTATATACATAATATTATAAGTATGTGTATATGTGCATTGAAAGTATATTGTATATTCAAATGTAGGTACATACATATTGCAGAGGATAAAGTAATTGTATTAATATAAGCAATATGTGTATACGAATACCAAAGTAGCTATACAAGATTGAGAATTGCGAGAGTATTTAACAAAGGAGGCGCCGATGAAAAAACGAAGGCGGAGGTAATCAAAATAGTAAAAGCAAGAAGAATTTAACTCTCTAAGTATAAAAATAGTAAAAATCACAAATAGTATTATAAAAACACATGCACATAAGTAAATATACAATAGAAAAACAAGTAAATTTTTTTGGGTATACATTGGAATGCCGTCCTGTGATAGTCAAGGCATATACAAGAATATCAAATTCCAGTTGAAAATAAACTTAATAAAGACTTTAGTTTTTTAGTGTATTAATAATAGTTTTTGTACATATTTACAATTTTTTTCATATGCATACATACACACACTTGTTTTTAAACTGATTGTGTTTGTATCAAACTTATAATACGTGTATAGACACAATATGAGAAAAATAATCCTTATATGGGTGATTAGTTTATTATCGTTCTGATACAAAACTATATTATGTGCCTATACATACATGCAATTCGGCTGTAATTCACGTGGCGTCTGTTCTACATTCAAAGTACATGACAAGGATACCAAATTTCGGAAAATAAATTTTAGGCTGAAGTTTTTTTCTTAATTATTTTTTTCATGTAGAATAATGTAAACCATTTTTTTGATCAAAAATTTTTTAAAGGATCACAATTGAATTTATAGAATTTATTTTGTAATTCAACGGATTATTTATTGGAAATTGCAGTTTCCTTGCATACAATCCAAGTATTTTTTTAAGAAGAGAAGATAGTTTAAGATATTCTATTATTTTCAATTATTGTATACTCAGAATTAAAGAAATTTCGTTAAATTTTCCTGCTAACTATTTCCACAATGTTATAATACCGCTTTGGAATTCGCATATGAAATTTATGTTTAATCTGAATTTAACTCATTGTTAAATTGATTTGAGCTCAAGATCGGTATTGTTGCAACATGAAACTGGACTTTTAGCATAATAAAGTCGAATATCAATGTAACAAGCACCAAAATATCGCAAACAAAAGCTTTGTTCTAATAACAGAGATTTCTTAATATAAATAGTCTGTAAAGCAAAGAAAAAATCTACCAACGCCGAACTAATTGTACATTCGAAAGGAATGTTTTATTGTATAAAGGTTTCGTAATAAAGAAATTTCACTGTAGGTACCAAGTATTTGGAATTAATTCGGAAAAATTTATTAATCATTTTATTACTTTAAAATTTAATACAATTGGAAACCTATCCTGAAAACTGATCCTGACTGCAGGTAAATAATATTAAAATAACGATATTATAAAGATTATAAAAATTATTCTGCAATGAAAAAAAATGAGAAAAAAATTGTATCTCAGTTGGAAGCTCTAATTATGTACTCGTAAGTTAACAATACACACATACAATCTGTAAAATTCTTTTAAGAAAATTTTACTAAGTTAAGAGTACAATTTTACGTGCAAATAAAACAACTTAGGACTTGAATTTTATTTACTTCTTTTATACTTATGTTGTTTTTCTTAGCTTGAATTAATTTAATGTACACATACTTGAGTTGTCGTTTCAATACGTATTTGCGAAACAGTTTTGTTTCTCTAAGTGTTAACGTTTCATATTTAAATATTGTATGATAGAAAAAAAAGGATGTACCTATATAGAATTACTGCAATATTTCGCAATTAGCAAGGGGAGATGAAAAACAAAGTGAATACAAACAAAAAAGCCCCAAACGAAATTTAAGCAAGCCGGAGATAAAATTAATAAATATTTTAGTGTAATTATTTGAAAAATTTCATTAGAAGAGCTGCAATAGCATCAACTTATGGATGAAATCTGGTGTTTTTAGGATAGATTTCTATACGCAAGAAGCTCTATGTCTTGAAAGGTTTCGACTAAATTAAATTGTAATTGTAAAATAAAAATTTTAAAAATTTTAAAAATATTAAAGAAAGAAATTTCCTTTACGGTATTAACGTAACCTAACCCTATTCTAATTTTAGATTAAACGTCTGTTATCTAATTAAATTAATTGATTGGAAATAAATGCATAAAATAATTGAGCAAATTCGAAATATTCTGAAATTTTTTTTGCAATTTAATCAAAAAATATTGAGCTTACGATTGCGTTTACGATATTACAAATTCTTTAACGCAATTCAGGAGCATTGTGGTTAAAGTCAATGCTAGTAATAAATTGAATTAAAGCTTGGATTTGGTCAATTCAGAATTTTAATATTTATTTTAAAAATAATTGCTCTTCTAAAATTACAGAACAGCGTAAAAAGCAATTTCCATATTAATTAACAACCTCTCGAGTCTTGAATTTAATTTGCTCTAGAAAAATTTCTTTAGATGCAAGTTACTCTCGTTGATAACATTGACCACGAGTAATTTGAAACAATATGAGGAAACATTCTATTCTTCAAAGGAATTAAAAAAAAAAATATAGCTTAAGGCGAACAAAGTTATTATAGTTTCCAAAAAAAAGGACGTAAATTGTAATGTATAAAAACCGTAATTAAATCTCATATATGAAAAATTTAATTAATGGTTTAAATTTTAAAAACCTTTTAGTTTCCATACCTGCACACCTAACTGAATTTGTCATTTAATTTATTTAAAACTTTATTCATCTTAAAGATTTTTCATTGTACACATTCATACGTACGATGTGAAGTGATGCTCAAGAGTACTGTTAAATTTATATTTATGATGCATTTTTTTTTCTGCAAAATGTCCTTTTTTTTTGTATTCATAAAAACATTTTGTTTGTTTTGTTTTTTTCTGTTTTTATTTCTTTTCATATTGCCAAGTTAACTTTATTTGCTTTACGCTCTGATTGCTTATACTAGAAATTTTTAAAAATGACCATAAGACTATGAACAAAATAATATCAGAAAAACTAAAGAATTTATGACGAGTTTGTGTACCTTTTTTTAAATTATTCCTTGTGGTTTTACGCTCCTTTTTACGATTGCAAAACTATGTAACACAAAAAAAGTAAAAAAGAATGTTACAAAAAATTAGTATGCTTCTGCTTCTGTTAATAATTATTTTTCATGATACTTTTTTGTTGAAAATGCACACATAATATTTTAAAGATAGAAGGAAATAGAAAAGAAAGACTAACTCAGTAAAAGACTCAGTAATTGCCTATACGTTCGTATTAGTTGAATAACTTCAAGAGGAAAAACAATAATATTTGTAGATATTATGTACCTATGTATATATATGTATAATATATATATTCACCTATTTTTCCCGATTTGTCACTTGCAACAGAAATGCTACTAACAACAGTATGAATTTCAAAACTTATAATTACAATAAAATTTTAAGGTCTTTTTTACACAAACAACACTCTCTTCATACTATTTTCAATGCAAACTAAGGCAAATTTTACTGTTTTCACATATTATACACGTTATGAACAAAGTTTCGTTGTCATAATTGGGAAATATTTTCAAATTACTAATTAGAAAATCTTGCTTCAATACATATTGAACTTTAGAACCATAATTGGAATTTGCATGTTAAAGAACAATTTCGTGTTAGGTTTTAAAAAGAACTATCTTACAGTTTATAAGACTTCAAATTCTTAGACTGACCGTGATAATATTGGGATTCCAAACCAATTCAATAATAATAATAAATAATTTAGTTGCCAAGAATGTTAAAAATATTTCGGTTTAAAACATTTGTATGATTTCTTTTCTCAGATTTTGTATAATGAAATTTAAATTAATTAAATAATTTCATATTAAAAAATTTGTATAAATTTTTTCATTAGATTTAGGACTCAGGCAGTTATGTAATTTTTAGATTTGCAATTACTGCTTGATTGTAGGAACGTTGTGTGCACAACTAGCCAACTAAATAATTGCGTCAATTCAAATCGAATTACAAACTGTTTCATTGCTTAATTTTATGCGATCATGCAGTTGTGCGTGCTTGAATATAAACCTACGGAATACAAATAAGTAATTTAACAGCTAGAAAAGTAAAAATTGCATGTCTACCTCTGCTCTTATAATTTTCATTTGTAGTCGAGAAAGGACTGTAATGGACATTGGAATTAATAATAAATAAGCTACATATAATGAACAATTGTATAAAATATATGCAGATTGCTATGTTGCAACAACTTTTTCATTATAAATAATTTACAAAATTGTATATGAGCAAAACAAGAAAAACAAGAGAATGCAAGGAAATAATGGTAATTTTTAAGTTTGTTAAAGTATATATATACGTATACATAGTCTTGCTTATTGTCCTTATACACCCAAACTAGTTTTCATTCTCTTTGTAACAAATATTTTGTTTTATTGTTAGCTTTCAGTACATATTGCAATATTATTACTGTTCCAGTTTTCAAATGTTTTATTATTTTCTTTGCTTTGTATTTTTTACCCAATATTTTGGTATTTTTCTTTCAATATAAAAGGCATTCTGTTGCTATTTTCTTTATGTTGCAAACCTGCTGCATAGCTATACACTATAACGTCCTTAAATGTAAATATATATATTAATCTATTTTATCCTATATAAAAGGAAAAAAAATAAAACAAAAAATAAAAATAAAATACCACATTTGTTGTTTTCTCTATGCCGTTGAAAGTCCTACTTTTCATACATAGAAAAATGGTAAATGAATAGTTAAATGTATGAATTGTATAGGCTTTACATTAATTCTTTGGGCTTTATTACTAGATTTTTTAGTATTTTTGGTAGATTTTTACGTCTTATGTTTTCCCTTTTTTCTATTTTTTTACTTTGGGTTGTTTTTTTTTTTTTGCTTGTGGTCAGGGTCTATGTTGAATAATAATTTAGTTTTTATTATATTAAGGACAATTGAAGTGAAAAAGTTTTCTTGTTTTTTTTCTTTTATTATTATAGACAACACAAGTTTTATTCATAAGGACATGAAAATCTACAAAACAAAATAACACGTCCAGGACGAAGACAAACGAAATGTAGTAAAAAATTGAAAAAAAAAACGAAAAGATTAAAAGAACAAGGATTTTCTTTTGTCTGTGCATAATTCTCTTATTTTTGGTCACTTTAATTTTTTGTTTTTGAAGTGGAATTAATTTTGGTTTTAAAATTTTTAAAAATTAAAGTCAACTTTTTTTTTTCGAATTAAATTTTTGGTAAATACATTTTTGGTAATTTTATTGAAATATTTAAGATTGATAGCGCATTATAGGATTAAAGAAATTATGTAGTTTTGAAATGGATTTTGTGGAATTTATTGTGGTGTTTTTTAATTGGTAAAGACTTTTTTTAAAAGAATTTCTTTAAAGAAAGAGACTAAACAGGTTTTAAACTCTGTAGTTTTTTGTTATTAAATTTAATTGCATACTAAATTCATTCGGCTTCTGAATTGATTGTAATTTGTTTAATAATTTAAGAAAATTTAATCGATTAAATTTATAATCTGGTTAACGAATTTCATTTATTTTACTAAAAGTTTGAAATATAGAATATATTCCGTAACACAATTAAACTTGTTACACAGTAAGTTTAGGAAGTAGATTTAATATAGGAAAAGTTATATACATATAGCTAATAATATTATATAATAGGAGGGAGTTTGGAGAGTCTACGATAAGTCGCGAAAGACTGATGTGGCCCAAGAAAATAATATGCCCTCTTGCCCCATTCGTCTGCCTTGTGATCTAAAATCTACAATCTACGTAGCTAATAATTATACACTATCGTTGAAATCAGCGTGAGATTGTTATTATATTCTGTTTCTGGTAAGAAAGTCTTCATATTATGTTAAATTTTTGTTATCATGGAAGCCTCAAATTTGAGTAATGAATTGAATTTCGAAGTACAATAGGAGAAAGTTAGAAAACTTTTTTGGTAAAGAGTATTAAAATTTCAGATTTCTTAATACTCAGTGTAGAAGAAAAATTATATAAGAAGTTTGGAAATACATTTTAAGATAAGAGCTAATTATTTTAAGCCATATTTCGAAATCGGTGCATGATAATTTGGAATAATAGTAAAAATTCGATACTTTTTGCATATGTCGAATTTAAAAACTTTTTTCAAGTAAGGGCACAATTAATTCCACATTTAGTTTTCTTAATATTTCCTTATAATTTCAAATTTTTTTCAAATCCAATATGATTCATTTTCATTACAACACTTTTTCACTAAAATGTTCTTTAAATACAAAAAAGTTCAAGAACAGCATACTTCGGACGTGTTATGAGAAACTGAAAATATCATCTATTACAGCTCATAATACAGGGCTAATTATAAGAAAAAAGCAAAATCGGGAGAAAACTAAATTCACGGCTGAAAAACATTAGAAATTGTACCGGTTTGAGAGACTTATCAGTTCTAATGGAATCTTCTAGAGGTCGAGAAAGATGTAAACAAATTGTCAATTACATCAAACAAAAAATGTGGGCATGAACATCGCCAACATTCAAAAACATAAAGGCAGAAGAAGAAGATTCACTAATATCACTTTAATTGAAATCAACTGGCTCAAATTTCTGTATTATTTATATATATAATATAAAAACTAAAAATGTGAAACTAATTAACCCATTTCCTGTCAATTTTTGTACTAAATATAATAGCATCTATACCTATACTTCTCCCTATTATTTTAATTTTCTGAATATATTTATGACAAAAAATTAATTAAAATTAAAGAATTCATCAAGCACAAAAACAACAATCGAACAAAAATAATTTTAATTAAAAATAGAAAACAATATTCTAAATCATTTTCATTTTTATATTTTAAATGACTGTTGAATATTAAGTTGCAACAAAGAAAAAAAAACAAGCTCTATAGCTATCACTATCCTTTTAGTGCTAAAATTATTTACGCTTTGACAGCTATTTAAATAGTTGGCACCACTATCATAATTTTCTGCATGTCAACAAGCTGAAGATAACAAAAAGGACATAACAATATATAAAACTGGTAAGAATTTTAGTATTAAATGCATAACACAAGAATGTAGTACGAGTGAAAACGTGAAGCAAACTGAAAAATAAACACAATTTTAATACTATAAAATAAATTACAAAAGACAAGTAGAACAAAAAAATGGAAAATTATTATTAAGAAAACACAATCGCATAAATAAAAATGTTGTTGAACTTTATGTGCAAGTATGTTTGTACATGGGGACAATTGCAATCCTAAAAATAACAAGAATCGAGTCCATTTCATTCTTTATAAAAAAAAAGTAAAAATATAACAGTAAATTTCTATATATACGTATCTATATTGAAAACTAAAAATTACTTTTTTCATTCACTCGACATCACATGTGAGCAGATGCGATGACGATATTTTCTACTTTGTACGTTCTTCTCACATTATAAAACAAAACAAAAAACAAAAAAAGCAATGAACAGAACCGTTGAAAAATAAAAAAAAAAAGAGAAAATAGGAGAAAAACAGAAAATAACAGTTTCTAATATATTTTTCAATTTTTTTCTTATTTGTTTTTTGTCATTCCGTTACAATATTGCCCTTGTCTTATGTTACTCCTATATATTGTGTATATTGTGACCTCTTATTGTATTCAACCGATACGTTATTATTTTACAAATGGAAGATACGTTATAACTGGATGTGGCGTTATATATACTTCTAAATATTATTGTATGTGAAGCGAAAAGGACAACAAAACTTAAAATAGAGCATGAAAATAACAGAAGAAAAAAAAGTACTGTTTTGCCTTCATAAAATGGGTGATTTTTTGAAGCGGTTGATTTTTGAATTGGTCAACGTCATATTGCACCAACCACCTTTTACTTTTGATTATTCGAAAAATTTCTAGATTCTAGAAATTGTCTTTATTCTATAAAATGACAGAACACAAATAAACTACGCTAATAAAAAAATGAATTTTTCAAAAATGAAAACGAAAGTTGTATGATCAGTAAGGCCGAGAACTAAATTTTGTATAATGTTGCAAAATATTATTTAAAATGGTGTCCTAAACGTAACATCAGTACCGGATGGCCGACATAAGCAACAAATTCACAATCTACCCAAAGAAAAAGTCTGGAGGCGTAATATTTGATGATATCGCCGGCTAATTGGCAATTTACCATATCAGTTAATTTATTGTTCACTGAGCGTAATCATAAAAATATTAATTGTAATTTGAAAGTATCGGGTGGTAGTTTGTCAACGGTCAAAACCCAATCTAAGGTTTACCAATTTTATGTTGACAACTATAACGAATCACGTGTAAGATGCCAAGAATAAAAAATCACCCATTATTATAGTTTTGTGACAAAAATATTTTTAGCGAGAGTAAAACTCCTTTATTTTTATATTATGTGGGCACAATTGATATTTATATTATAACTAAAGATAGAAAAAGATAGAAAGGACAAAAATATAAAAATATAGTAAGAATAAAAATGGAAAAAAAAAATATAAAAAAAAATGAGAATATTTTTATTCTTTCCTCTTTTATATTTATTTCTGTAATTGCAATCAATATTAATGAAAACGGATATTAAAACAAATTATCTTAAAATAGATGTACATATATTGTTTTCTATACATATTTTCTATACATGTCTGTATGTACAATATATACTTAATATAATACAGAGCGAATATATAAAAATGTTTATGTGGAATTTTTTTATCTATATAAACTCTGAATATGGTTCAATATAGAAGACGTCAAATAGCTGTAATATAGACATTTTATTCACAGAATAGATACCATACCCAACCTAAAATAAACAGTAAAGCGAATAAAGGAAAACCTCATAACATATTATTATTAAGTTTTGAGCTCTTTTCTTCCAGAATGTTCCATTAAAATTTTAATGAAAATAAAGAAAAGATGGAAGGCGGAAGGAAAATATTATACAAAAAGACAGGATATTTATATATAATGGTCATAATAATTATTATCATTTTAGAGAAAAATATTGAAATATATTTTCCACCTTATATAGGTAATGTATATAACTGTAAGTAATTGGAATTGAATGTGTTCTATCAAAACTATTGCCGTTCCTATATTCTTATAGATGCCATTCCAATTTTTTTTTTATGTAAATATTATTTTTTCTTTTTAAGAAATGAGAGAAAAGAAGAACACAGTTTTTGAAAAATGCTCATTTTTTGTAATTACTTTGGTATATTTTTAAAGTACAATTGTTTCGTTTTTGCATTTTGTGTAAAAAGTAAGAGAGAGAGTGGGAAAATAAATTACGAAATAGAACAGCAATTTAATTAAAATAATTCGTTTTTTTTTTGAGGTTGGAAAATTTACTGAATTCGAAAATTAAAAAAAAAATTTTAATTAAAATAGCTTTTATTTTCTTTGAATAGAGAAGGTGAATTATTGAAGATTATATTTAATTGAAGATTAGGAAATAAACTTCCATGTTTTCTAAATTCTCATGAAGTTAGTACAGGAAATCGAGGTTATTTTTATGTTTTATTGATATTAGATAGAAAACAGGTATTCAGTACATAAATGAATTTTTGAGAGAAAATTACTTCTCTAGTAAAAAACTTTTTCTAGTCTAGCTTCTATTTTCCAAAATCATAAACTTTTCCGAATTTCTAAAAAAAGCAAAGAAACTAACAGCAAATTTCTTTTCAACCAAAAGTATTGTTATTTATTTTAATTGGTACAATTACTGATGAAATTGTTCATCTTAATAAATAATTTAATCCTAAAAGTATGCAAAATTTTCCTATTTTAATAAGCAATAAAAAGTCACAATTGCCGGATTTCTTTGAATACACTATGATTTCACTAACTTTAATATTGAATTTTGAATTGAATTGAATATTTATTCAGATACCCACATTATTTCGAAGCAATGCTAGTTTTTACACATAGTTACTATAGACAATAGTCTCAAATGATAAAGAATTAAATAAAATTATAATGCTCAATTAAAAGGAGAGTTGCTAAAATTACTTCACTTTTCATTTTAAATTTATACACTAAACACCCTGAAGATTCAACCTGCTTTCTTGAATACTGTCTCCTTTAATTAATAAATTAGTTGTGAACGTTTTCAAGTTGTACCTCGGTAAATCCTCACCTACCGCTCTCTTGGCAGATGCATAGAGCTTTATAGAATTACTTATAAGTATGAAATCAAAAAATTTTTCAGTAATCTAAATTTAAAAACTTAAATTTTAAAATTTTCAGCTTTCAAGAAAATATTTCATGCAAGTTTTAATAAGATAAAGAGCACATGTCTTTAAATTCTGTATATAAATCCAGATCAGAGAACAATATGTGTGATTTTTGTTTTCCTTTTGATTTAATTTTATTTCCATATTTTCTATTATGACTTAAAGACTATAATACATTCATAATACCCGGATTTTTTGATAAAAATTTACTAAAGAAAATTTGTTTTTCAAATTTTAATCTTATAATATGTTTTACAAGTGGTAGGTATAATTTAACCATATAAACAAGTATGACATTTTTACGTAAATTTAAAAAGCAAATTTTAAAAAAACACTTTTTGCATTTCAAGTACACAATTTTGTTTTTTATTTTTGCTTAGTAAAATCCTTAATAATCTAAAATTTAATCTGAAAATATCATTCTAAAATTTGAATTCAGAAAAGGATTTTTTTTTTAATTCATATGAATGTCATAATAAGAGAAGGACTATGGAAACAAGTAAAAAAAGTAGTTGTTTGGTTACCTAAAACTGTTCTATTACAATACGATAGGTTCTTTACAAGGATTTTATTGATGGTTTTTAGTTTTTTTTTGTAAAGATAGAAATTCTTAGTAAATAATGACTTTGCATGGTATTGTGATTTTTTGAAATGGAAGAAAATCAAGAATTTTAAATTAAGATTAAAATTTGAAATTCAAAATTTCTAGTTTTAGATTTTGTTTTTATTTTTTTTTTGCCGACCAATGTTCAACCGTTCAGTGCCAACCATTCAAATTTAACAGAATATTTTCAAAACACAATTATTTTCAAATTTTTATTTGGATTTTTTTCGGTAAATACTGGAATAGCTTAAAATTTCTAATAGAATGAAGTAAGTAGTATTTTAGAATTTCATTAATAAACTTTCTACTAGATATTCTAGGTATGTTAAAATTAGAGTTTTTTGAATAATAATTGTTTTTTAGTTGTAACACATACCTAATAATTTCAATTAAAAATTTAAATAAAAAATTGCATACTTTACGGTGCAATTGTACAGATAAGCTACCTGTTAGCGAACGGTCAATGACGGCCTAGTGATCATGCGGTTGTACTAGCAAAGCCGTACATTTCTGCTAATTGGGGTACGGTGGACCTGCTTCACCGGCGACATCAACCAAACAACAAATATCTTTTTCAATAATATAAGGGAACTCAAATGTTAAATTTCAGGAAAAGAGTCGAAAATTTGTTTCAAAAGTATTTTAAAAATTTTCACTAATGTTATCTAAATTCGCTATAAATTTGCAAGCATAGTAGCGTAATCAGTGGTATACTTTTATTTTATGATTAAATTTTTAAGCCCAATATCATAATATAAGTTCAATAATATCGTAATTAGGTTTTCCTCTACAAAATCCAATTATATACTTTTTTACAAAAACAAATTTTTTTTAATAACTCTAGCAATCAAAAATTATAATAACAATTTTTTAGAATTTTAAATCGATTTCTGCTCTAGTTCTTAATTTCATAATAATTGACAGAATTCAGATTTTTTCAATTCATCCTCTCAATTGAATTAAATAATGGCATAATTAAATTACTTAATTAAATTTTAATAATGATTATTTTTATATTATTTACTTAGACTCTATACACATTCGTTCATACACACATACTTAACTATTTTACTTATTCATATTTTATAATGTAGAAAAACATAAATTCTTGGAAATTATTGCCATTTAAGTTAAATAAAATTGTGCCATCTCTAATGGACAAATATTTTCTTACAATTTTGTCTATATACATTTAAAGAATAATGTGACACATGATAGAGGTTAATGTAAGCCCATATAATATAATATAAAGAAGGGCAACAAAAAAAAAAGAAATTCCATAAAAATTATTGACAATATAAAGTCACATTTGTACAAATACACACCATATATGTATATGTATACATATACCAACACTTTAATAAATGTGGAATTATATATGAAAAACTCAAAATGAAAACTATATACTTTAAGAAGTAGAAGTGTTATAATCTTTGATAATTCTATTATATATCGTATACTTTTCCAGTTATCCGTACTCAATGGTTTTTTATTAAATTTCATATAAAAATCTTAACACACTTTACCCATATAATGTTATAACAAAGGATTTAAGTAAAGTAAGCGTGTATAATATAATATGAAAGTCTACAATATAAATTTGAAAATAGTAAAATGAAATGCGTATTCCAAAAGTAGCTAAGTTTTCATTTTATTTCATCTGGTTCTTTCATAAATGAAGGACAATTTAATATACAGGGTATTTGTGTTTTAACTGTACTGTTATATATCGTTGTATATAAAGGCTTTAATGTGTTTTCTTAGATGAAACTTTTGTATGCAGTTAATTTTCACAGGCTGAATACTTTCCGAAAAAACTATTAGACTAAACTTCAATTTTCTTAGACAAACCACAGTAAAATATGATTTCATGAAATTTGAAGAAAAAGATGGATGTTCCAACAAATATACACATTATCTACATTTTTTCTATTTTTCAGAATCATATTAGTTTTAAATTGAAATAATTTAATTTTTAAGTTTTCATTTTTAAAAAACACTATAATAAACGCTAGTGCAAGCTACTTAAAGTAAAAATTTCTCTTATTTTAGCACCCATGGAATCTATTTAATGTGGTATCAGACCAATAATGGTTTCAATGTGGTATATCAACTATTTTCTTACCTCATGGTAAGAAAATAGTCATGGATTGAAAGTTATTGAAGGACTGCTAGTTCAGGCAAAATAATAAGTCAATCGCACAATTGAACTTATGCACAAAAATACAACAGAAAAATTAAATTTGAAATTAACTTTGCGTCAGTGTATATTTGAACCTATTGAATTGTTACCATGGACTCCATACAAAAGTTTACTCTGCACACACAGCGCTTGATGCGACAACAGTATGTATAGTACAGTGCTTTGGAAAGTAAACAGTCTGTATAATATACGCTTGATTTTTCTTTAGAGTAAACACAAAATGGAAACAAAAAATATACCAACGTCATATAAAATATATTGAAGATAAAGATGAACGGTTTGATGATGACGCTATAGTAAGGGTAATATATCTTTTTTTATTACTCCTAATTGTACAAGGATATGTGAAAAATGATATTGAATGAAAATATAGGGCACTATAATTTTTGTTGTTATAGTTAAGTTTTTACTCTTCTATATAAATATAATTGAATGGGTACAAGGTTTGGTCAAGAATAAACGAATATGATAAGATACTTGAAAAAAAAAAAACTGTACTGATATTTGATTAAAATATACTTTTTATCATTTTCTTGTTCCTTGAATTTTATATTATTGCTTTGATTTAAACAGGGATGGAGTTTTTGGTTATGCTTCCGAATGGTAAAAAAATTTTTCCTCAAAATAGTGTTATCGTGGATAAAACTATATTATTTCATTGTAAGTATAAGACCAATATTGAAATAAGCGCGAATTGGGAGTGTGTATGGGGAGCATGAAACCACTATATAACCAGTCACACTTCGATGACTATGTCGTTATAGAAATAATAACATTAAACAAAAAATTGTCAGGTTGAGTAAAATTTTCACGAAGAAAATAATTTCTAATCAAATAAATAATTTAAATTAAATGGGTTATATAGTTAAATGTGATGGGCTCCAGTCATGAAAAATGTATGAAATTATAGCTTAATTAATTTTATTATGTTAACCAAATTTGAAGAAAATGGTATACAGAATTTATTATTACCTCACACCGTAATCTGGAAATTTTTTTTACAAGAATATTTCCTGAGTCAAAAAATTAAATATTAAACAATTAAATAATTGTGTCTAATATTTGAAAAATATTAATGGACCAGCCTTATATGATAATTGGACTTTCGCATAGAAGTATTTAAATATTATGTTCTGTTACGAGATGTAGATGTTAGAAGATCATCAAGTTCGTATAATTACGAATTTCTTTATTTAAAGCTTTTCACTCCTTAATGGATTCTCACGTATATGTTTATGATAATTATATAAATCTAATTTTGTTCCGAGCTAATTCTGTAGAAACAATGCTTATTTTGGTATACACAATTTTCTTGATTTACTAGAGGAAAAATATTTTAGAGAGATCACTTTTAATACTGATAATTCCTTACAGTTATCATAATATATATTAGCAAACCTTAAATAGTAATGAATGCAGAAAAGCCCAAATTTTTTTAAATTATCGCCATTTTATCTATAATTTTTGTTTTTCTGAACAAAATTTTCCAAAAATGAAAATTGACTATTAAAATAGAAAAAAAAAAACATTCTTTTCTCTATTTATTTTTTTCTTGCTCTCAAAAAAAAAAATAACAATAAAATTTAAATGATAAAAATCAATGAATGTGAAAGGAAACAAAAAAAAAATAGTTTAAAAACTCCCTTAACCCGTTCCCTGCCTGATTGAATTCCTTGTTCTTCTTTATATATGTATAGGAAAAAATCAATTCTTGTGTATAGCCTTACAATATTATCTGAGATCCTTTCCTATTTTTTTTTTTCAGTTACTCTTTTCAATACAAATTTTAACATACAAATGTACACAACCATACATACTATACTCATTTCATTTTTATTCAATTTTATTATTCTTTGATATGGTTAGACATTCAAAGCATATGGAGTGGATAATAATTCGAAATAATTTTCGGTAATATTGTGCGCATTATAATAAATACTTATGCATACATATACATGCACAAATACATACATTTAAATATTCATATCATTAAATTCATATGCTTATATGAATCCTATACGTATAATATTTAGAATATTTTTTTTATTCAACAGAATTGTATAAGGGTCAAGGTTGCCAGCCAATATTGGATTTACTTATATAAAAATGATACTTGAGAAAAAATTATAATAATAATATTCTTATGCAAAATGGAATTCATATTATGTATGTATGTATGTATAATATAAGTACAATAATAATGTCTGTATGTTTATGGAAAGGATATGGTATAAAAATGTTTTTCATGTGGAATGAAAATGAAAAATAAAAAAAAGTGAAAAAGAAAAAATAAAAGTAAAGAATTTCAATGAACCAAAACAAAAAAAAAAAAATGAGGGTTCTTCGTTTTTATTACAATCATGATTTTCTATTATTTTCATCTTTTATTTTTATTGATTAAATTTTATCCTTTTTTTTATTATAGTTGTTATTGTTTCTTTATACAATATTATAATATTTGTATTTCTTTTTTTTGTAAATTATTATAGACGACATTTTCTCAATGTAAATTTGAATGGAAGGTTTATAGTTTTTCATTTTTAAATTTACTTATTTTTCAATAATAAAAAAAATTGTATGATTTTTAGCTGCGGGTTTGAAATTGTTTTCGATTGAAAAAATTTCGTTATTGTAAAAAGGATATCTATTGAAAGATTAGTTTTCTTTTTTAATATTCCTCTACAGTTGATATTGCAACATATTCCGATTCTTTCCGAAATCTACATTTTTATCTTCCTTGAATGAATTCTCACATCAGACTTCAAGCCCAAATTTAATTTAAATTTGTATACAATTATAGTGTTTCTGTATGAGATTATTAATTTCAATTTAAAAAATTGTTGTAATATTTTTCAGAAAGCATACCGAAATAAAATTCTTAAAGAAGTATGCTTATTAACAGGATTTCGGGAATGTGCTTGTTTATCTGCTATTCACTTATAAAATTTTTTAACCTTTTATATTTTTTAACCTTTTATTTTATTTTACCTAAAATAAAATATACTTTTTCAAACGCATAGTTTTAACATTGTGTTCCGACAATGCCAAATTATAATTATTCTTTAAAAGGTAGTGAAAATAGAAATTTTTGACATTTCACTGCTTATATTATAACTGTCGAAGTGAGCAAATAAAAAAAAAATATATCTATATATTTTTTCTTCAAACCTGAAAAAGCATACTTAAATTTAACAATATTCAATGCATTCCTCAAATTGAAAGTTATTTTTAACACTGAAGCTAATTTCTCTGAAGTACTGTTCGTTTTTTTGAGCTAAGACATTTTTGATTGGAGTAAATGCCCATTTTCGGCTTTCATTTCCTCCTATAGGCTTTATACAAGAACAACAAAATGACCGTAACTTATTCTTTGTCTAAAAATATTTCATTATTTTCATTTCATTTGCCCCAGGTAAATTTTTTATCTTTATCTAGTATATTTTTTTAATATTCATTTTAGACTCCTTCTGAAAGTGTGAAAAATTTTATTACAATAAAAAAATTTTTTCAATAGAACAGCGTGAATTATAAAATGCTTTTTTCAAAATTAGACTTCTTTGCATTTCAATGTTAATCAAAACAATATATTGTAATAAAATAGTTTTTACTGCCATGTACACAGGCCAGTAGGCCCAATAAAAGAGTTATGCTACTTATATGTGGGTTGATTTTTCTAACATTTGTTGAGAAATATTAGAGATTGGGCTTTTGAGTTAAAATATTTTTAATATATGAAACCTAATTTGCATATAGGAAAAATTATCGGTTAAAAATAATTATAGAAAGTTGTTCTTAAGTCTAAAATCAATTTCGATATAAAAAGAGTATGCACATAAATTGCTAACAATTTTTGAAAACAGAACGTTTTCTAAATCAAAATTACTTTTAAATTTAAAAAAATTCTATTGACCACTAAATTTTATCGAATTTAAGATTTTATTTATATCAGAACCTCAAAATTGCAAGGGTTAGAAAAGGATCAAAAAAATAAACTAGTAAATAAATTTTTGTTTTTTTTTTTCAAAGTATAGAAAATTTTATTCGGATTTGTCCTTTTCACACAATTTTTAAAAACACTCGTTTTATGTTTCTTTTTTTGTTTTTCTTAAAAATTTTTAAGAAAGTATAATGTGCGTAATTTAATACTGAAAGTTTATCGGTTCATTAGACTGAAAACATATTTAAGATTAAGGATTTGCTATTAAGGACTCCTATTGTTTGCTATTGTTCTTTTTCTTGTTTCTTTATTTGTATTATGTAAAAAAAAACAATTTTGTTTTTAAAAATCCTCCTTTTTATACTCAGTTTTTTTGTCCTTGTGATTTTTTTTTGCAATATTTTTTTTTTTTTTGAATATAATTTAGCAATCTGTCATTAAAGTCCCATTATTTTGTTCATTCTTCTGTTTTTGATATATGTGAAATATTTGTATTTTAGTTTAGATATTTTTTTATTGTCTAGACTGATGGAAAAATTTTGTCAAGAATTATAGGAAAATTTTTATTTTTTTTACCTTTATAGACAGGCATAATGTGAATTCAATTAAAATGTTGTGATTTTTATGTGTGAGGTTTTGTTTTTCTTTATTTTGTCGAATTTATTTGAACTAAAATTAAAAATTTCGGAGAAAAAATTCTACTATAAAATAAAATAATGATTAAATAATGCAATAGCAACAAAAGCTATTGATTTTATTTAATTTGAAAATAATAAGAAAAAATTTTTTATTTAATTTGATGTCAATGTGATTGAAATAGAAGTCAATTAAAAGTGTGTTTGTATTGAAAAGACTTATTTAATTATTAATATTTACCTTTGATAGTAATTATTATATTCGTAGTAGTCATTAATTAGAAGACGATCTTACCTAAAATAAAAAGAAAAAAAATGAAATTTAATTAAAAATGCAATCATTTTATCGAAATTATTTAAATAATTAATTTTTGAAAAGCACAGACACGCAACAACTATTAAAATGGCCCTTATTAATAATTAATAATGATAATTAAATTGGTAAAGAATTCTAGAAAATTTTATGAACACAGAAAATCACCTTTACCTTTATTTTGTTTTTACAGTAAATTTTAAATAATTAAAATATAAAAATTTTTTGTGTTTGTAAAAATAATTTTAAAATTTAGAAAATCACCTAAGAACTTGTTGAAACAAGTCAAATATTTCTTTTATTAAGTCTTGCAATAATAATAATGGAACAATTGTGCTTCATTATAAGATAGAAATGGCATATAAATAAATAGTTATTTTTGTAAGGGACAATTGCCCTCCATAAACTGTTTTGAAGAAGTCTTAATTCAAAGTTATTAGAATACATAATTTACATCTGTCATAACCCAATTAGCTGCCGTAATTATTTAAAGTAAATTACCTACTTTCACAACAATGTTTATAATTATACAATTACACAAACTTTTGCGTACACGACTGTCGCCTTTTATTGTTTCTTTTCAAAGAAATCATTGAAAAAATTTAAATTATTTCTTCTAGTTCTTCCAGAGAACGGACAACTGGTTAGAGTTCCGAAAATCTCAGATTCATGAATTGTGATCGAAAGCTGACAAAAATTAAAGTAATTCCTTAGGTTTTAAATCGAACTGGATTTAATTTTTGATAATTCATAATAAAGAATTTAAAACATTTATCCTTAATATTAATTTTTTACAGAGGGGGGCAATATTTTGTAACCAGTTATCCACATTTTACCCAAATTATTGACATTTTGGTCAGAAAATTTTGATGAAATTACAAATATTTTATATTTCCAAGTAGTTTTTTTGTGGTAGTTTCTTTCTAAAATAAATATAATAAAATTTAATCTATATTAATATTATAGGCTTTCTCAATTTATAATATCATTTAATTAAATTTATTAAGTTTACCAATTTAATTTTATGATAACTAAATTTTATATTTTTATGAAAAGTTATCAAGACCTTATCGTTAGCCTTACAATATATTAATTAAATTAAATTCTAGTGAATTCTTCCATACAATTTATATATGCCACATTTATATACAATATTATATTGTATGTGTATATCCTATATGAAAGTTACAAAACTTTAATTTTATATAAGAAATTTATATTTCATAAAGAAACCAATATTTTATAATAAAATCTAGAATAAATTATAATTAATATAACTGTAGGAAAAAAGAAAAAAGTGAACTGGAAAAAATTAAATTATTTTTGGTTTTTATTAATTAAATAAAAAAAAAGAAAAATAGCATTCAGAAAATTTCCTTATAACTCGATTTATTAAATGTACTTTACAAAAACTCAATGCTCAAGCATAGTATGCATAGTATATCCTTATTTCTTTGAGAAAAGTATTTGAAGTTTTGATTCAGTTACAGTACGGAGCGGTCTTGAGATGCTCAATAAATTGGATAGGCGCAACTGGTTCACTCTGTTTTTGGTGCCGGACCAAGTGAGCATAAAAGAAAATGAGGTAACGGACGAATTGGCGAGGATAGCTAATACAATTTTTTTTTGGTCCGGAGCATTTTTTCCGAATCGGACCAGATACTCTTAGTTGGGAACTAAGAAAGGAATCAGTGAGGAGGTGGTCGAAGAGCTAAAGAAGTGTTTCGGAGCTTTGATAAGCTAAATACCTTCTGGGATATTATGACCAGAAGACTTTTGAGAAGATTGTAGGGTTAGGCAAGAATAAGGTGAAAATTCTCAACGGGGTCTTGGTCGGGTTTCTGTAGGAGCAGTAGGCTATGCCTGGAAAGTGGATTTACTTACAGATTCTTTAGGTGGGCTTAATAGATCTTCATTTTTGGTCGCGGTGCACTGTTATTCGGGTTGTTTAAATATACAAACTGGAACACAATTCAAATTGCGAGAGAATTCACATAGAACTGAATAGAAACAAAATTTGATATTGATTCTCAAAAAGCTTTCAAACCCACCTCAACATATTATAATTAAGGACTACATTAAATTTTTGAAAAAGATAGATTTATGAAATTTTTGCCATTAATTTCAGAACTAATTCGAATATATCAGCAAAATTTTGTCAGAATATAGATTAATTACAAGAAATTGAAATATAAAATATAATTAAAAAATGCATATTTTGACTTAATCAGTATTGTTGCTTGTTACCACAAAAATGTACATTTAACATACAAAACAAACACACAGACACGCTTGTGTTTACATTTTATAACAAAAAAAAATAAATAAAAAAATATGAGTTAAATATTAAAGGATATTATGGTGTTATGAGTCTTATACTTACTAAATACAGTGATATTAAAATGTTCATACTTATATATACATTGTAATATTTATTTTAGCTCACAAGGTATAATATTCCTACATCTTTTATGCTATATATAAATATCTACGATAATATTATATTATATAGGTTAAGAGAACATTCTTACGAAATTAATATTTTTGTATAGTTCTTATTGTATATAGTAAAAAGAAAAGCCTAAGGAAAATTTAATTTAGTATTATAGATTTTAAAGAAAAATCTGAAGTTTTTAAAAAAAGAATAAGAAATCTTAACACTTCATATGTGTTAACCTTTATATAATATAAACTTGTCTCATTTTTAAATTTAATATAGAGTACAGGGATCATATTAAAAAAACGTAAAATGTTTATAGTAAAATTATTTTGTAAGAACATTTTGTTATTTGAGATTCTCATTCACAAAATATAGTATTATACTACATCAATACATCGACAGGACATCCACCATGGTCATAAAATAACTAACAAAATATTTCAACCACCGTCGTCTTCCTAATAAAATCAGTAAAACACACGCTCCGTTTTGCTTATTCTTTTCAATTAAGTCATCAACAGACATTGTCCAGTGAGTACACCAATAAGTCTAGACAATTCAGCGAAATCAGTTTTTGATTTCTCGATTATAAGCAAGCCATTAATTTTATTTACTGAGAAAACGATCGGCCAATTGTTTTATTGGTATACTATTTCCTCGCTCCTGCCAGCCGTTCACAGCTATACATATAAAGTCAGCATGTATCTTCTATCTAGGCTGTATGAGCCTTGAATCACAATGCAACATTACATACAACCTATAACTGGCCCTAACCGACTTAATTAAATTGGTTAACATTTTCTATGTAATTGTATATCATCACACTTCTTATGAATGTTTAACTGTTTCTGTAAACTTTTGAATGCCATTACCTTACTTAATTGTAAAATTGTTGATTTAATTTTAATTCCATATAAAATAGGAGGCTACTGTAGTTTTTTTTTAAATCATATCCTTTATAACCACAATTTTATATCATTTCCTTTTCGGTTTACTATATTTCTTTATTTTTTTTGTTTTATAAAATATGATAAAGGAAAAAACTTTTACTTTCCAATAATATCTAGCATATAATTATAGAGCCATAGATTTTCAAACTAAAAATTATAATACAAAATATATACGGTTTATTCTCATAGAAAACACAAATGATATAGAAACGGAAAAACAAAATTAATACAATAATAAAAGAGGAAAGAAAAACATGTAAAGAAGACAAAATTATAAGAAAGAATCTTAAAAGTTTATAGGTGCCATACTTACACAACATTTTTTAAACATAACCTTTCTAACCATGTGTATACATAGCATTTAAATAAATATCCTGTGTATAATATCTAGGAACTTTTTAGTATTCTTGTTATAATATTCAAAGTTTTCCATGTTTTTCTGCTTTTCTTTTTTCTTGTGATTCTGTTTTGCGGAAAAAAGTTTTTCATTCTCCTATTTTTCTTTGCATATTTTTCCTTTTACTATTAACACTTTTTTTGTTGTTTTAACTTTTATTAGGCTTTTCTTTTCCATGTTATTTTTTTCATACGCTTATTTTAAATATGAGCATGTAAAATTAGTATAAAAAAAAAACATGAAGAGTAAAATAAAAGAAGCATATTTATATTAAAAAAGAATCCTTTGATGAATCTTTCTTGTATACAATTTTCAAAAAAAAATGAAAAACTTTTATAAGAACGTTATAATAATAATAAAAATAAAAATAATAATAAAATGGATATGAAGGAATTGAATTTTTCCATTTTTTACCATTTTTTCTACTTATTTTTTTTTCTTTCTACTTCTTATTACGTCTATGAATTTATTGAACATAATATTTTATATTTTACTTTGAAGAAAATATAAAAGTACAAGAAAAAAATAGGAAAGAAATTGGAAGAGCAACATAAAAGGACCTAGAAAAGGAAATTTTATACCTATATGCATATTTTTTCTTTTTTGAATTTTACAATATCTAGGAATAAGAAAAGAAAACAGAATTCTTTTAGGCCTTCTCTCTGATCTATATACAGTCAATTTATGTTTCCTTTTTATTCATCATTTCTTCATCTAAATTTCAAATTTTTATATGATATAGGTACATAGTTACTTGAATATTTTTTACCATTCTTCACAAAGAAAAATTAGAGAAAATGCTTATTAGTGTTACTTTGTCCGTCATCCCGATCATGTGCCTATTTGTCTATTAAAAAAGAACTTCTATACGCTTTAGGCTAGAAAGCTGAATTTCAACATACAAATAAATTCTTATTAAAAATATTCACGAAAATTTTAATCTATATCGTTCTCTTCAAAAGTTATAACTATTTAAATTTCTTAAAATCGTAACAAACGTTTTTCAAATCTCAAAAACATAGAAAGGTGGCGATATATTTCTTCTACAATGAAACAGCATGCATTTCAAAGATAAAATTGCCATTGAAATTAACTGTTATAATTTATAAAACAAATTTTTTTTTTAATTTTTAATATGGTTTTACTTCTAGACGATAAGTAGTAGAAGTCTAAATTTTAACAGTTTTCAGTAAGAAAATAAGGAAAATAATAAAGTCCAGTTCAATTAAAAATGAAAAATTGATCCGTTCGGGGTTAAAGTAATCAAAAATTCGGTTAAGTGGTTATTTGATTTATAAAATATTAATTTTCCTATGCGGCAACTTAAGTTTCAATGCCAATTATTGATATTATCACTGCTTTGGAAATATAAGAGTTTTAAAATTACAAATAGTCTTAGGTCATTTTCAAAAAAATCCATCACAAAAACAGAATTTATTTCGGTAGAAGAAGTAATGCTTCTTCAAATTAGCAAAATTTTAATTTTCGGCATCTTTTATTTCAAAGACTATCAAATGAGACAAGTTATCTTGACTCATTTACTTAACCTACAAATTCGAAAATTGGGATAAAGCTTCTTTAAATTTTTTGTCATCCTAAATGTATGCAACAGCAACTTTCAACTAGCTAGTAGTTGTAGCAAAATATTTGCTTTTAAAAAAAATATTTTTACTTGCTCATGGGAAAAGTGCTACTTTACACACCATTGATTTAATCAGAATTTATTGAAATTTGGTTTTTATCTTAAAAATATTTCTACATTAAATTTTATTTTAGGGCAATTTTAATGGAATAGTTTTGAAACACTTAAAAAATATACTAAAATTTTTATATCTTTTAGTTTTCATTATATATTATTGCTGTACTCTGCTTCTCTAGAAAAAAAACGTAAATAAATAAAGCAGAATTATAATAAATGTTTTGAAAAGTTTTAAAAATAATATTGAAAGTGGATTTCTTTCTATTTTAATTTTTTTATTCTCTAATCTTGTAGCTATAATATCTTAAAAAAAATACCTTTTTCTTAAAAATTTTACTAAATAATCATAACAAAATGCTTGTAATTTTTGTAATTCTTGTAAGAGATTATTGTGCAGTTACCATTTTGTGGTAGATATAGGTACAAGTACTAATTTGTATAAAATTAAAATGTAGTTTCCTTTATTTTTGATTTTTTTAGTTAAAATAATAGAATTTTATGAATAAAATAAATATATGTCGGTTGCATGTGTATTATATGTACATGAATCAGTTGGAGTAAAAGAATTATGAGACATTAAAGCTATGTTAAACCAAGAGAGAATCAAAATGTAGATACGTAGCGTATGAATTAGCCCAAATATATGCAATTTTAATAGTAATTGTTGTAGTTTTAATTTTGAAGAATGAAATGTGCTGAATATATTCGAATACGTTTAATATCACATAGAAAAATATCCAAGAATTTATTTATGATTTTAAGCGAGTTGTGAAACTAAGCGATTTTCGGATAAGCGATGTAGAAAAACTGAAAACAATGACAACTATAAATCGTAATTGTCAGCCAAACAAAGTAATTGTTCTTCTGTAATTTTTCTTTTTGTCAATTTTAATTTTGTTATTTTAAGCGAGGGCAATTGTATGAAATTAGACGCTTTGATGACAAGCATTCAAGAGAAATTCTATTAAGCGAGTTCGAATATATTGTGCAAAAGTACATGATATTCTTTCTGGTCAAATATTTTGTGAATTTAACCGAGTTATAATATTAAACAGGGTTGATATTAAGCATGTTTGATTGTACTTAACTTCCATAAAATTTTTATTAAGCAAAATTTTTATTGTATAATTAAAATTTTAGAGCTAGTGTCTTAATAAGTAATTTGATTTTCACATTTGCAGAAACGGATAGGTGGTACAATAAAAATTGACTGATGCTATCTTACCATTTATCGAATACGACAATCGTTTCATGAAAATCTAATTAACATCGTAAAAAATACTCGAATTTTGTTACTATAATCAATTGTAACACAAATCACTATTTTAGAGCAAAATTAGTTCGTAATAGAGAAAATTAAAAAATAAAATACGAATATTAACAATTTTCATTCCCATTTAATTCAATATAAAATAATTAAGAAAAGAAAAATTAGTAATTGGAAATCCAAAATCTTTCTGTTAAAACATTTCTCTGATTCTAAGAAAATTGCTTCTTAAAGGGAACTTGTGCTTACTAATTTCGTAGTGTGGAGGCAATTGTCATCAAAATGATCAAAATGATGACAATTGCTTCCTCGATACGAATATTGTCTCTCCGCTACATATGGAGTATAGTGTAAATGTTCAAAAATCATTCGTATTTACTGAATTCCTTCTTAGTAGAGTTCGCGTTATAAGTATGTGTATGCACCTATATATGTATAGTTCTTAAAAAAAACTCATACTCTTTCGTAATATTTCACTAATTGAAATTTTTCTCGACAAAATTTAAATTAGTGTAATAGAAATGTCACCTAAATTTAAAGATATATTAAAATTTTAAATAATTACTCTTATAACAGACTTTCGATAAGGATAAGTAATTATAAGACCTCATCAATTAATGATTCCAAATAGTGCTTGCTAATTACAAAATAAATAAAATAAATTATAAAATACTATTGCAATATTAAATAATTATGAAGATGCCCCATTGTGATATAAATATTAAAGAACAAATTATTAAAGTAATTGCAATATTATTGTAAGAATAACCGCTAAAACATTAAATTGTTTACAAAACAAGAAACAAACAAAACAAAAATAGCTACCAAAATGTATACAAGCAAGAACAAATTTTATTGTATAATATTTTTTGTATTACTTATATCTTAACATATTATGTTATATTATTTATTCAAATAGATTCACAGCATGAGCTCAAATTCTAGAGTATTATCTTATATTATACCATAAAACCTAAAAATTAGTTACATATAAGCTAGTTTACATCATTATATTAAATAATAACAAAAATAACTACACATATTTATAGTGAAATGGCATGTAATTTTGAAATTTCTCCCAAGAAGACAATTTGATCACTTCTTATAATGTACTATATGTAGGTATCAATGTGTATTATAGAATGAAAAATATACACTAAAAATATTTTCCATGTAATTTTATATGTAAAGGATTTTGTTGTGATTTTTCTTGTTACCACAAAATTTTCCCATAATATAATATAAATGTAAATTGTGTATTACTTTTGTATACATAAAATATTATATAATATTATATTATGTGTATATAAAGTATATTTATATTTGTTACAACTATCACTATCATCTCCTATTATACTTATTATTGTCATGTTTTTTTTTCCTATTGTCCTTTACTATCTAGATATACATGTATAACAAAATATACAACAATGTTTACATGGATAGTTTGTATATTATTTGTAAAATTATTTGTATATTGTTGAACTTTTCATGTTTCTCTGTATTAAATATTATTATATGTATATTAGAATACATGGAATGAAACCACACAATCTTTAACATTCATAAGTACCGCAAAAATAATAGCATCAAAAACTACATCTATATATTATATGTATGTACGTTGTATACATTGTATTAAGTATAACAACTATACACGCTTTTGTAAATTCCTAATCCTATTTCAGGAACAAACTTTTGAAGCGTATTATTACTAAAACAAAACGAAAAATACAGAAATGAAAAAAAAAATTCCTTATTTTGAACTTAAATATAAGTGACTTAAATTAGATTTTTGGATATATTTGGTCACCCATATATTATAAACATCAACTATTTTAACTATTTTTATATGAACAAATTCTTACAAAATACAAAAATTCATTCATTGAGTAGATTTTGTTTGAGTATATAAACAAAATTTCATCAATAAAAGACTCACCGCAACATTTTTCGAATTCTTGTGTTACAGATTTAAGATTGTCAATTTAAATACAAAAATTTTTATTGTTATATTATATACTGTGTATATGAACCTATGTTGGTTTAGTGTTTTTGTGAATAAAATTGGTAATCACTAGAACATGATTTCAATAAGTACAAAAAAAAAAAAAATTGTAATTTTAAAAGAAGAAATTAATTTATTTAGGACACCGAAATTAATCTTGTGTATATGAATGAGTATACGTGTTTGTGTTAAGCTATTTTATTTATAATATAATATTTAGACGGTGTTCATTTTGATCACGGATTTGTTATTCATTTAGAATATAGGAAACAGGAAAAAATTAAAATTGTTTCATCGACTAAGCTTGTAACAGTTCTCATACATTTATGCAGTAATGGATTATTTTGGTTTTAATGTTGTTTCCTTAATAGTTTTTCCTAATTTTAGAAAAATTTTATTAATCAAAATATTTTAAAATTTAATATTTTATGAAAAAATATAAACGATATTAGTTCTTAAATGATGTACATAAAATATATGAGATGAATTGCGTTCTATATGACACAATCGATTTAGAGCAAGGTCTCTATTCTAATAATCTATTATTAAGCTTCGGGTATTACAAAATCAGGTCATTTAGGTATAATGTTAAAGTTCAGTTTATTAATTTTACCTACAATTCCCTAAGCAATTGACCCAGTTTTTCTTTCCTGAAATCTTAAAAGTTTCTTTAGGTTTTGATTAAAATTTTCCTCATAATTTTAGTTTCAATTATATTTTAAGTTTTATGAAGAAATTTTTCCAATACCATAATTCAATGTACAATTTGATAATATCAAACATTTTCCAAGGGTATCTGTTATATTCGGCCATAGTTTTTATTTTTTTCTTAATCATGCAGAAAATTGATTTATTTCGAAATATATACGCCAGGTTCATGTATTATTTTATTATTGTAAGTTTTAAAACCATGTGACATTTTTATTATACTTTGATTATACGTGATATACATATATATCTTTCTTAATATATATTATAAGAAAGAGGAAGAAGAAAAATATTATTTTTCAAAAACTTTTAGATTTTCATTACGTATAATAAAAATGATCAAGAATAAGAAGGAAAAAATGATAATTGGTACAGATTGAAAGATTAAACATAATTACAGTTTTCATTTTTGCTAAGGCAAGGATTCCTTTGAAAAAAAATAATTGAGTTTTATAATATTAATTTATTTTGAAGTGTTATTTTCAAGTACATTTTTATAAAAAATCTATATGTTATTAAAAAAATTGTGTTTGAAATAATCTATGAGCTATTATATAATTTATTATAGATAATATTTAATTTGGGAAGGAGTTTAAAATTTTAGGATTTGAAAAATAAAATTCTCGAAAATTTAATTCATTTTTTTGATACTATTTTGCATTACTCGTAAATGACAATTTGTGGAAATAATAATTCCAAAAAGGAACTAGTGCTTTCAAGTGGAAACACACTCTAAAAAATTTTAAATACTACAAAATTGCATGAAATTCAAAAAATTGCATATATTACGGGGCAACAGATTAAAAAGAATGGAGAAATTCTTAATTTACAAATATTTTTTCGGAACATAAAATAAAATTTCAGCATTATTTATGATTTAATACAAAGTAGAAAATATTTGTAATTTTTTGGCAACTGTAATCAATTTAGAGCTAAAAACCAACTGTGGTTTTAATAAAGTCGTTACGAAACAATAATGGTGGTTCCTAAATTTAAAAAGTAATATTATAACATTAATTTTAATGCTTTCAAATTAATATTTGTATGATTTAAATTAATTTTTCAATTGTAAAATAAGTTGTACATAATTTCTATTTTAATAAAATATAGCAAAAAGTGAGTACAGCTTAAATAATATTTTTAATAATTAAAACTAATAGCAATTTATGAATGAAAATTATACATAAAGAAATTAAATTCATTTAAATTTAAATGTATACCAATTTCTTAAAAGGTTTCCATTTGAATTTTTTAATTTTGTTTTATTTACAAGAAAGTTCTTTTTAAGGATAACATTACTTGCGCTAGGTACAAGATTTAAAAAAAAAAATACAATACTAGGTACAAGATTTTTAAAAACAACACAAGAACTGAAAGAGAACTAATGGACGCTTACAGAACACATGCTTCGAAAATTGAAATTATGAGGAAAAAACAAAACTACACACAAAATAATAAAAGAAATGACAGCAAAAGAAAACCAAGATAACCTCACTAAAACAAATTATAAAAAAAAGAAGAGAGAAAAAAATCTTAAATTTTCTTTAAATGAAAACGGGAAAGGATAAAATAGAGAATGATGTGTCCTTTAAGCAATATATTTAATTTTCTTATATTAACGGTTTTTGTGCTGAATTTTTTTCTTGTTTTTTCTTTTTCTTAAATTTCATTTTTTTCTACTGTATTATTATTTTTTTGTGCTATTAATGAATATAAAAGAAAAAAATTTGTTATGGTGACACAAACTAATTACCATAGTTTTGTCTCCATTTTATTTATATAATGCGTATGTATGTATATTCGGTTGAATTAAATTTCATATTCGTTGAATTATATGAGATTCTTGTTGGAAATTCTTGTTTTTAAAATAATTTTTCATTAAGCAGCATTTTCTATGACTGTTTAAAAAATGTATTTTATTTCCCAAATTGTAATTTGGAAATTAGATGAAATCTGAAAAATTTAGAAAAAATACCTGTTTTCTTACTCTCTAATGAAACACTTGTTTGGTGCGACTTTTATTAGGTTTATTTTGCCCGTTCGTCCGCCATTGTATCAGTAAATACGAAATAGATTTAAGAGCACGCAACAGGCTTATCAAAGCATAAATAATTAAAACAATTAATAATAAATCTTTCTGAAATAATTTTTCAAAGTACATATTTCGTTATACCTTAAATTTTAAAACATTAGCTGACACAGCTTCTTGAAAAAAATATTGACATAAGATAAGATGGCACAAATATCTCTGAAAGCAGTCTTACATTGTGCTTCTAATGTAATAACGAATACCATTTTATAATAATAATATTCCGTTCATATATAGTTCTAAATAATACTGAAATTTTTTCCATATTTTTGGCATAGTTCTATCGGACATTAACCTGCATGCAGCGTAAAATATTGTAAACTTACAACAATTTTAAATAAACAGAGACGTATACAAATAAAAATTAATTAAATAGGAAAAAGAAGTATAAAAACTAATTACTCATTTGATATAGGATTTCTAAGCTTATGCATAAAACAACATGAAAAAGCTCACCAAATTTATGAAAAGATGAACAAATTGTATAACAGAAACAAAATGAAAGTAGGCTAATTGAATTATTTAAGAAAATTACTTATAATTTCTTGGATGTAATGAGATTTAAAGGATAAAAGGAATGGTGTACATATAATATACAAAAAATAATAAGGTTAGTTTAAAAGAAAGTAAAAGAGCTTGTCCATTATTGTATAATAAAAAAAAAATTTGTGTTCTAAAAGTAAAATATTTTTCTAGAATAATTATACTATTAGCAAAATAAAGAAATATTTAATAGTAGTATGACTTTCATTTATTATAAACTTTAGCTGTTAGTGAAAATTAAGTAAAAGATGGTTAAACAAAATTAATAATGAATCTTCTATTTGATAAATAGAACACATTCATACAATTATACACAATTATAATTTGTGTAATAGCCATATAAAATTTTGAGGTTTTGTCCTTATTCAATTCGATTTAGATGGGCATCAATATTACCTGTTGCGATGAATGAACAAATCACTGGATATTATTTTAAAACTGCGTTTTATGCTGTAGTTCAACCGTCGGTAAACTTTTATGGGTTATGGACAAATATATACTATGTAAGTATAAGTATGAGCCACCCCAATTTTTTACAGTACCTGCTTCCAATGACATGCAATGACATTTTCAACTGAGTTTATTGATTGTTTTATTGTGGTTTACTAAACACACGAATTATAATTTATTCATGAATTTTTTAGCTTACGTTTTTATTTCCTTCATTTTTTTGTAAATATTTTCGTAGTTTGATCAAAATATTTGTTAATTTCGTTAAAGACGATTTTATCACCTACATTTTATATATTAGGAGAACCTGTTTTGTATATCCCCAAAATATTGAATGATAATATTTTGAGTTAATTTTGTTTTAGGTGGGAAAATTTTACCAACACTTCTTCTACTCTGATTTAGTGTGATATATATCGAATATTATCTGATTGCCTTGTTCATAGTAGAATCATTATAGTATTTGATAAAATAGAATTGTATTATACAGCTGAAAATAATATGACAAGTATTTCAAATGCATAATGCATTTTCAAAAAATTAACAAATTTGAATATTACATTTTAATATTAATAGAGACAAATTTTCTAGGATATAAATTGACAAAATTAAAAAATAAATTTTCTGCAAAACGCGAGTTGCAAATTTTTTTTTTAAATATTTAAAGAGAAACGCCATGCAATCGTATAACTGTAAAAATATAATAACAGTTTATCTCATATACAAATATTTTTAAGTTGTCAACCCAAAAAATAAATACGACGCAAATATTTAGCACCATTTAAGAATTTCGGTTTTCAATGAAAATATTTTCATTGAAAATAAATTTTTTTTTTGTTTACACAATGTCTACATCTAGATACCAATATGGTATTTTGTGCATCAATTTTATAAATGTGCACATGTATATGTTCGCAGTTTTTTGTTATCGATAATTACCACAAAATATTTTCGAAGCAAAAATAGTTTCTCTCTCTCTGTCTTTTTTTTGTTTTTTTTTTGCAATAAAAATGAAAATTAATTCATTTTTAACAAATACTTGTTATGTACTTATATGTAAATATGTATATTATGTATGTACAATACAGTATAAGTGTATAAATAAAAGAAAATTTGCTGAACCTCTGAATTGTAGTTGGTTAAGCGTAAAATTGAAAATTGTAGAAAAATACCATAAAAAATTATGTTTGCATATAGAGAGAGGAGCCATCATTTTATACGCTTATTAATATGCACATAATATTATTAATACAATATGTTTGCTCATACTACATGTTAAATGGGAGAGTATGGGTTTTAATAGAAATGCGAGTATCCACCTACTGACTTGAGTAGCAGCTATCATACATTCTCATTTAATTGAAAATCTCAAATTTTCGGAAAAAAAAAAAATTTAAATTGAAGGGAATTGAAGCGTTAAGTAGTAAAATTACATTTATTATGAGATTCGAATAAATTAAGAATTTTTTAAAATAAAAGAAATTTTTTAAGGTTCTTTCAATAAATACAAAAACAAAAATTTAATTGCTTTTGCTATACTTTTTTGTGAAATTCCTTCACTGTGTGATGATGATACGATCCGACATTATTCTGACCTAATTAACATATTCTTATTTGAAATTCAATATTTTACTGATATAAACTTTATAACTCATAATTTGAAAAGTTAATGAACTTTTTAAGTGAACTTCGATTTTTAAAATAGACACAACACAACAGCGTTTATTAATTAGATCATAAATTTCACATTTGAATATGTAATTTTGATTAATTTTCATCAACCATGTGTTTGTTAATTAGGTAAAGATTTTATCAAAACTATAAGATGAGAATTTTGCGTCTACTTCAGCTCTGATAAAGTGGGTGTGAACGGAATATGTGTGTTCACATCTACTATTTACCTAAGCTCATTAATATTGTGTCGTTTTTGAGTCGACGGATTTTTCTTTGTTTCAAATATTTGAAATTATAATTTAGTTTTTTGAAAGAAATTTTGCGAACAAGAATTAAACATAAATCATGGAAAAATGAGCTTCCACAGTTCATTATTTGTCAAATTAACAATGTAACAAATATAAAATTTGTGGTTTATAAGTTACAATATTATGTAAGTCACGATTAGTGAGTCAAAATAAGTACATAATTTTATTATACAGGATGGCTCGCATAAGGTGGCAAACAATTTCAAATATGATTCCTTGGTTAATTTCCAGCAAAAAATTGAATTGGGGGGTAGGCAGGGGAGTGCAGATATAATCGTTTTCGATTTCAACAGCCTGTTGAAAAAAAAGGTAACAGATTGTTCTTGCATATAAATAAATGCTTCTAACTTCTGAGCTATGCGACATAGATTAAATATCAAGTGCTTGTTTTACACGAAATTTATTAACTTAAAAACCAAATGGAAATTGATTAAAAAATTATCCCTGATATTATTTGCCATCTTATGCGGAAAATCCTGTATACGATAAGTTCTGCAATTTTATTCTTTTTCAAGAAACAAAAAATTTATTTACCAAATTTAGTATCTCAGGCTTTCTTATCTTGTCTATATTTTGAGACTTGAGAGAATGAAACACTAATGATAGTTGGAATTTCTTAGATCGTAAACAATCATTTTACTTCTTTTACTTGATTACTTTAAAAATGCATCAATTATAACAGATTCCAGAGCTATTTTTATTGTATACGAAAATAACAAATTCAAAATTTTATGTTTAAAATCTGTAAAAATTTATTAGTCTTGTATTTTTTTGTATTAAAATAAAACTTCATATACATACCAATCCTATATTCAATTTTTAAAATAATTAAGTTACTGAGAATCCTAAAGCTATTTGTATATTTAATTACAGTACATTAAGCACATGTATGGTTGTTTTTAAAGTAAAATCCTCATACAAAATATAGTTGAATTTGGAAATTTAAAAGCATCCTAAAGTAAAAACTTGTTACAGAGATCAAAAATAATTTAATTAACTTTAAATTTCATCTACATGTTATACATTTAACTACGTATATAGTATACGTTTTGCATCCCTGTACTTAATAATACTATATATGTCATTCTCACATTCAATTTCACGTAACATACACGAATAGATGAATGTTAATGTAGCAATTCCATTGAATTTCGGATTTGAACCGTATCACGCGACGGTTTTTATTATTTCTGTATATTTAATATAATATGGATCTATGTCAACTTTAAGAAATATTCAATATTTTTGTGTACATACAATAGACAAAACGGTACGAGGTTAGTTATATACCAAAATACGGTGATCTACCACCACTTACACAAAATATATACGCGCATTTTAGGTTTTCTGGTTTAAAAAACTTTTCATCAAACTTTGTTAAATTTTTCCTTTTTATATAAAAGTTTTTAGGTTTATTCAATAAAAAAAAAAAAAAAACAAAAAGAGGGAAAAAATTTTATGAAAAATATGTGGAATATGCGATTCGGGATTTTTTTTTTCCGTTCGTGTTCTTTGTCAGCGGATTGGAATTTCATTTTTTTTATCACTTTTAACAGTTACTTTTTTTTTTTGCTTTTCAATGTTTTACAGTTGTAAAGTGGAACTTTTCATCACGACACATGAATTTTTCATTATGACAACTTTTTTTTTTTTAATCAATTAGGGAGTCAAATGAATAATTTAAAAAATATTTTTTCAGTCAGAAGGAAAAATGAGAGCAGCAGCAGTGAAAAAATCAAAGGAAAAAAAAATACCAAGCGTTTGTGCATCTTCCATCTCTCTTTTCATTCTTCCTTCTCTTTTTATTTTTCTCGTTTTGTTTGTGCATATCATTGACCGCTGAAATTTATTTAAAAAACTTTATTTTCAAACAAAAACTTTAATAAAAAAAAAAAAATGTGCTCAGAAAAGTGAAAATTTAAACTTTTTCCTCGCTGAACTTGATAATTAATTTATTTAAACCAATGCCCGTGTTTGAAACTGAAATTGAGCTAAAAAGAAAGACAAAGTTTAAGTGAAGGTTAATTTAGTGTATTTTTTTATTATGAAATGAGAAATGTACTTAAAATTTTTGAGTTTTGCATTTTAACCGCAAAACTTAGGAATGAGGATTGTAGATTATTGAATCGAGATATGGACAAAGAAATTTCTCCCCTCCGACCACCGCAGGCTGCCATCCCGATCGCAAGAGATATCCCTGAGAAAGTTTAGAAATGAGGATAGTGCCAGAGCCAAGAAAAATACAAAGAAAAATTTTCCAATTAGAAATTTCATCGGTCTATTTTACAAATATGACGTAATTTGGATTTTGGAATGATTTAATATTGCTAGTATTTCATTACGGTTGTTAGAATAACTAACTAATAAATTTATTTTCCTCCACATTATTTTTTGAAAAAAATCTCTCGAAAAACTTTAAAATATAGAAAATTACTCAATTTAGTTTACCAATAAAATTTATTGATTACTGTCGGTTGCAATCAAAAATCTAGATGTTGAATATGACCCCAGTTGAATGTATTAATCTACTTTGAGAAAATTATATTTTAGTTTTAGAACAACTATTGCAATTTGAAATGCTGTTCCATATTCTATATATTTTTATAAATGGTTTACAGATTTTCCGCGCTATATGTTAAATAATGTTATATTTGAAAATTATTTATTGTATGTTTTAGAAAAATGTGCTCCCTTGCATGTCTTTTCAACTTTAATTTACTCTTTTCCACTTGTATATTATATTTTTCAACTATCCAACTTATTATTATTAAAATTATTATGTATATTAAATTAATGTGAAAAAATCATGTTTTAAACTTATATACAATATTAATAGGAAGGTTTTATAAATCAATTAAAAAAGTTTTATGATATCAACCAATTATTTTATAGTTTCGCACTAATATTTAGCAAGCATTTTGTCAAACGTATTTACTACATGAAATTAGGAAAAAGTTTTAGAAAACAAATTCATTTTTAGAAGCAATTTCATTTTGCTTCTACAAAAAATATGCAAAAAAGTGTAGGTAATTGACTAAATCAAGAAAATTTGGTTATGAAAACTGCAATCTTCTTTTTCAATGTTAGAGCATTGTAGTCTTTATTTAATATTAAATAAAATAATGTTCTACTTTTCGTAGAAAAATTAATTGAAGAAAGATAGTTTCCCAAATATGATGCTCTTGCGATAATTTATTCAATTCGTTTCTAATAAAATTAATCAGAACTACGCCACTGAAGTTTTTCCTCGGTTCTCATTTCAATAATTGAAAACTACTTCTTTTTACCTAAATATCATAACAGTTTATTTCAAAAATTAAATATAAATGGGAAGTATTTTCCCATTTATTAATGAAAATTGTGCCTTATTAATGACAATTTGTTATTTTAATTGTAATTAGTTCCGACTATTGCAACTTTTTAACCATAAAATAAAAAAAGCACTAAAATTCTAAGAAATAAAGTTGTGTCAAACCAATGACTTGTAAAGCAGCAATTTTCCCTTCAAATGTTGAAAATACTGCTTTTTAAACAATCAATTACATTACATATTTAAATTGCGAAATATTCAAAAGATTGCATTCATATATTTAGGATGATCAATGTATTTAAAAAAACGTTAATATAGTCTTGCAGTTTTAAAAATATGTGGTGCCGAAAATTCGAATTTCAGAAACTTCGAAATGAAGATGGGATGGAGGTGAAAAAAAAATTTTCTTCTAACGAAATAAACTATTAATTATTAATTTGTAATAGCTGTTATAATTTTAGACTTCTAAAACCTGCGGTCTGCATGAAATAGGATATCAAAAATTAAAAAAAAAAATGGAATTTTGATAACGGTAAACGGCCATTTTGTTTTTTTAAAGTTCAAATATGATATGTTGTGGTAGAAGAACTAGCCGCTACTTTTCTGCTGCTGTTAGTAGAATTTAAGAAGTTCTTGTGGTTTTGTTACCATACCATAAATAGTCAAAAAATGGCAGTTTTACGGTTTTGTGGTCCAAAACCTTTAGAGCAAGGTAGATAGGTAAAAATTTTCTTCTACGGAAATAAGTTTTATACTAAAGATCTTCAAACTAGCTTGTTAGCTTTAACGGACAATCGGACAGAGTGAAATTAATAACTAGTTTTTCTCATTTATTTTTTTTTGGAAAAGTGGAAAAAAGTTTGCAATGCAAAATTTTCAGAATAAAATTTTTGTTAATTTTTCAAAATTTTGTTTCGGATTTAGGATTTTTTTTTAATTCAAATCTTTCTCTATAGTCTCTATCGACGTTTCTCTTTTGACTTTATCATATGATAAACCATTTTGAATAGTTTGGAAATAAAGTATAAAAATTTTGAAAAAATATTGCATAATTTTTTAGAAATGTTCAAGACATTGAAGTTATTATTTAAAATTTTTCAATTATTTCTTTTATAAGAAAACAAGAGTGTTGATTGTCTTGCATCTGGTTTTCACCAAGAAAACTTTAAAAACTTTAAAGTCAATTTCAGAAAAATTTTTATAAACTACCAATTAAGTTTTTGGTAGAGCTATTTTGATATTTGTCTTGGAATTCATTTTATTGTTTAAATTTTTTTATTTTTTTGAGTTTAAAAAATTTTGGGAAAGCATGTTGAATTGTTTTGAATTGTGGCCTATAAATTAATTTTTATAGGTTAGATTTCGATATTACTTTAAAATTCTTGAAAATCATATGCATATAGAAATGGAAAAAATTGAATTGATTTAAAATTGAAAATAGTATTGAAATATTTCTTATGTTCAACAAAATGCATTCTTGTGTATTTGATAAAAAATTTTAAATTGTAGGTAAAACTTTAGATATAATAGTATATTTTCATAAGAACCTCAAAATATTATGAAAATAGTAATAAATAATCAATTTCAGAATTCTATGTGTTAAATTTTTGACAAATTACTGTTAAGAAATTGCGAAAGAGTAAACATAAAATGGTTGAAAACAACATTGTTTTACAAGTATACGACGACCGATCGTCACCAAACCACATTTTCAATTCTCAACAACTCTTTAATATTAGAAAATACTGAGTTATTCACTCTGTTAAAATAGGTTCTCAATAGCTATTTATGCGTGCTATTTTTTCTTTAGATTTCAAATCTTATTCTTTTTAAAAAGTATAAAATCAATTTTCATCAGAACAAACACATTATACTCTTACCAATGAAATTCTTATAAATTTCAAACATCTTTAATTGGAAAATTTTTAACTAGTTGTACTAAGTAAATAGTTTTTTTAAATAATATTATCAAATACACATCCTTTGCTTCTTACATAATAAAGAAAAAAAAATTTAATTTCAAGATGGTATGTGTAAAATAATAATTTTTCATAAAATTCTTTTGAATCCTTACAAAAAAAAAAATAGGAAAAATTTTTAAATAAACTCAATTTAATTAAAAATTTATGTTAGTTAAAATTTTAATTATTTTCGTTTATATTTCATAAGTAAATTGTTTCAATATTTCTGTTTTTTTCTTGGTTTTTTTTTGTTTTCCTCAAAAAGTTCATTTGAAAATTCATTAAATTCTATTAAAAAACACTTCATATTTGCCTCCTGTTCTTCCTTTATCGTTACTCTGATGTTTTCTTGAGGGAAGCAATAAAAATTAAATTAGTTCTTCTGTTTCGGTTTTTGTTTTGTTTAATTTTTTTTTCTTGTTTTATACCTAGGTATGATAATACTTACTCTCTGGTACTAAAATTAGACGAAAACTCTTTACAAAACGCTTAAGACCATGTTTTCAATGTTCTGTTCTTCTTTTGTTTCTTTGTAAAACTTATGAAAATAACTTTTGTAAACATTAAAAATTAACCTCAAAGCAAAGAAGAAGAAAAAAAAATAAAAAAAAGAAAAATTTTTTATATAATGAATGAATTGAAAAAGTTTTTCTTTACATGAAAATTATCTTAAAAATTTGTTAAATTTCAAAAAGATAAAACAATAAGAGCATTAAAAGAATGGTAAACAAAACGCATAATAACATCAAAACTATAAAGGGAACACATAATACAAAATTGGGTTTGTCTAAAAGCAATCAAGTTTCATTTTGAGGCAAATAAATGTATATAGGTTATTGGACTTGAAACAACCGGGAAACGTTTCCATATTATGAGCTCTTCTGAATTTTCGTCTTAAATGTTTACCAAAAGAGATTAAATTAAAGTTTAGATTTAAAGAGTACTTTAAGATCTTTACTCGCATATACTCGCATAACTAAATTAAGCTACTAGCAAATGACTCAAAATAATTAAGTCAACTGATTCAAGTGGGATTATTCTTTCCATTATTATGAAAGGAAAATTTCTTTACAATAAAAATTTTAAATAATTTTAGAATTGTTATCCAGATTTCTTAACAGTAGTCAGGTTAACTTCTTCAAATATATTCAAAATTGTGCTGTACAATTTCAACAGCTACAATATGTGTGGCAATATCTAAGTAAGTACTTGTATAAAGTTATTTAACTCTAGATTGCCAACCTACATCGCTAGATATGGGAGATTATCCCAGATATGGGGGTTAAGATAGGCAACATAGGGCTACAATTTTGCCACAATGATTTACCATTATTTTGCTTTAATATAATAAGCATTTTTTGATAATTTTATGATGTGTGAGTAAAATTTACTCACAAAAAAATAAAAATTTTTTTTATAATGCCAAATATGACTTAAAATTGGCAATTTCTCAGTTTCTGGTTGAGAAATAAAATAATTTTTGCCACCCCACCAATTATTCAATAATCATAAATATTTCACCTAAAAGTATGCAAAATTTGGAATCTTATACTCCAACATTTTTTAATTCAAAATAAAATTTTAGGTTGGAATTACCCAAAAAAAAAGTTTTTTTTTTTCAAAGGTGGAAATCTTTTTACAAAAAATTGTTTTTTTTTTTTCATTCATATTTTTGTGTTGTTAGTAAATTTTTTATATGTGAGAGGAAATGAAATGAAATATTAAAAAAAAAAATTTAAAAAATAAATTTAGTAAACATCATAAAATCTTGTAGCACACATAAACAGTATTAATACTAACAATTTATGTATGTATGTATGCATGATGTAAATTACATATTATTATTTATTTTACTACTGGTAGTTGGCAAATACCTGTGTAAAATAGTTATAAATATGGTATGTGTTTGAAGTCGACACAATAATAATAAAGTTTTACTATTCTTGACATAGAAAAATTTTATAAAATTGTCAACTTTTTTTTTTGTCGGAACTTCATTTATGTTATGTGTGTGTATATTGAGTGCTTTAAATATCTTTTAAAAAATTTCTTTTATATTTTGTTATACATTTGACTATAAGTTTATTTTTATCATTAGGTGTTTTGATATTTCCCTTAGAGCAAGACAGTCCTAGAAATATATCTGAATTTTAAAATAAGAAAAACTAGTTACACGAAATTTTACAAAATTATGTGCAATTGTATGCTAAAATTGCACAATTCGTATTATTGTAAAATGTGAGACGTCTCCTCAAACTTAATATGAGAGTAACATTATTATTTTTATCTACATATTTTGTGCATTTTTATCATGTCACAATTTAAATACATTTTTTTATTAAGAGTTATTTACGAATTTAATAAATTCATAATTTATTTTTTATTTATACAGTAAATAAAGGCTCAGGCAGACATGCAATTTTTAGTTTTGCAATTGCTGTTTTATTGTAGAGTTGTGCGCTTTAAACTAATTAAGAATTGCATTATCAATTCATACCGAACCCTTAAAATAAAAATTCTAATCAGTTTGTAAAATAAGCAATCAAACAGTTCCAAAACTAAAAATTATATATCTGTCTGAGCCCTAAATCTCATATGAGTAGGGTGTTTTAAATAATTTTATTTTCATTGACTTACTTGAGTTTTTACTTTGACAAGAATCAAATAAAACAGTTTCGTTAATACAAAATATTATTATCCACGCCTTCTAGTCTCTACAGCCACACTTTCTAATATTTGATACAAATATAGAAAGATGCAATTCTAACTAAATTTTAATAAAAATTAAAAAAAATTAAAATTTAGTTAGAATTGCATTTAAATCATGTTAGCATTATAATTATGATTTAAAAAGCGTATAAGTGGATTTTGATAAAGAACTTCAATATTTTAAGTTCTAATATTTTAAGAATTATAGCTTTTGTCGGCTTAATTCAAAAAATGTAGTCCCCGATTTTGTAATAGAATTTGATATCTTTCTTCAAATTCCAGGATGATACGTTTCGAAATTTGTCTTTTAAATTATGTTTGCCCAACATGTGGCTGCTAAGATACAAAGATTAAACAGGCGTTGTATCTATCCGTTACTAAAACTATTGGTCACATTTCTCTGATCGATCATATGCTTTCACAACTTTCATCATATGATATGGTTTGAACTATTCAACCGCCGTCAATCACTGTAATTAAAAAACCGCATTTTTTTCCATCTGTACCCGAAATATTTTAAATATATATAAAAAAAAACTAACAGGAGTACTTAGTAACGAATGGCGTAACGAGTCATCTCTAAATACAAACAAAGTCTTAAAACCATCTTAAAACTATAACAATATTACCACAGTAGCTTAATTTCAATTTGCATTTGAAATTTTATATTATACACCTATAAATTTTTTAATATAATTAATTTTTATTATTGAAAATCAAAATGAAATATCAAAAAATTTCACGACAATGTCATTCCTTCTTTTGTTATAAAATTTTTAATTATGAAATATAAAAGACCAGCATAATTTCTTAAGTCGGTCTACTCAAAAATTCCAAAGCAGAAACTAATTTTCTTTTAAAAAAAATTATAATAAACTTAATAAATTTTATCGCAAAATCTAAAAATAATTACGAATTATTGAATTTCTTTAACAGAATTTTGAAAAATACTTAAAAAACTCATTTAACTTTTATCAATGCAATTCGCAATTAAAATGTGCTAAAAAAAATAATTACTAAAAAAAGGAACAAAATACATTTTAAAGCTTTTTCGTTTAATTTTAAAAAAAAAAAACAAAATCTATAGAAAATTTTAATAAATTCAAGTTTAAATTTAAGTTTCTATCCTTGCACTGATTTCAAGAAGCCTCTTAACTATTAGACCAATTTTTCTAAAAAAATATTATACAGCAATATTTTTTTAAACTTATCACTTATGAATTTGTATAAGGACGAGTGTTTTTATTTGAAAATATAAAAATTCTTTAAGAACAAAAAGTAAAATAAATAAAAATTTAAAATTTTTTAATTTAAAGGAAATTTTATTAATTTTATTTTTAATTATCAATTGCACTTTATTAGAAAATTATTTCAAATTAATTAGAATATTTTTTTTGTTTAATTTTGCATTGGTTTTTAATGCGAAAATCCGTACAATAACAAATGTGTGTGTGTTTCCAGAATTTCGAAGTATGAACCAAAATTTTCGTAACTACAGCAACTTCTTTTAAAACGACGTATTGCTTTTTAAAGCTTCACTGCATAAATGTTTGAAAACTTCAATATAAATTCTTCTAATAGCAAAGCATAATAACAGGAGTATTCTTTTTTGGCTTCACATATAGAAGATACCACGTTCGACGACGTGCAGAACAACGTAGCGTATACCATTTATGTTAGAATAAAATTCCTTGATATTGAGAATGAAATATCTTCGCTTCCAAATTAGTATCGTGTTTTAAGAATCAAGTAGATCTTTTACTAATCAAAAAGTTTAAATTTTTTACGAAATTTACGGAAATGTTAATTTAAAAATATTACATTTTATTTAATAGGTACAGAAAAAATAAAAAAGATAAGAAACGAAAGGATCTCAGTTTTCAGTTTTGAGATCTAAAAATCGAGTTTTTAGAGGATGGCCTGAATTTTCTAAAAATTCAGCATTCATAAAATTTTATTTTTAATGTCGTTTAAACTAAATAATATCATGGTTACGCTACATCATTTTTTTAATTATTTTGTTCGTCAGTTTTAATTACTTATTTATTTCTTCAAATAAATTAAACTGCCTGTACCTAATTGTATAAACGTACATGGAATATTTAACCGTAACCATAGATATAACTAATTAGTTAATACACTGATTTTGCCCCAATAGAATGTGAATTTATATTTTAATGAGCTCATTTTGGCAGCCAGTTAATTGTTACTTAAAAGTAAGCATATATTTTGTTAAGTTTAATTAAAAATTTTAATTTATAATATAAAATAAAACTTTTAAAAAAATCTTGGAATCGACAAGACTATAATTTTTTGGCAACTCCTCTCTCTATTTTCAGCAATAAAGTGAAATTGATTTTCCTATTTATTGTATAGGACTCACATAATTTTTATTAAATCTATCAGCTTATTTTATTTATTATGAAAATAACAACTATCTGTACAAAAAAAAAAACATGCCAACAACTGTTGCTTTAAAAAAAAGTACCAAATATGCAAAAAATATATAGAAATATGTATGTATATAACACGCCAGCAATAAATTTAAAATATGATCACGATATGCTTAGCTTCGCAATATTCAACATTGCAAATGTCTAACTTGCTTATCATCATACAACAATGTTCATACTGACAAAGAACATGGTTAAATATAAAATATTACTAATATACTTAAGACATATAAAATATGTATTTTATTTTAATATATACAGGTTGTACGCGAGACAATGGTACATCAAAAATTTTATTAGAATGCGTTCAGAAAAAAAAAGATAATAATGATTAATTAGATTTCTTGGCCGTGCTTTTCGAGTTATTGTGTTTCCGAAATTCATCTCTATCAAAGGCTCTCTTTAATTTTTCCTTGAAGCTCGGGAATTAAAGTCGAATGAACTTGGTGAGTTTCAATTTTTAATTGTAATATAAAATTAATTGGTTAGAAATGAAAGTCATGATTAATGGAAAATATTTTGAGAACAATTTTTAAAAATTTCAATTTTGCATTCAAATACTTGGTGCAAGAACGGGACATTATTGAATTTCAAAACAAAAGAAGGAGTTCAGAGAAATGGATCGCTTTTCAGAAATATGAACCTTGACTATTGAAGCTACATGATTCGAGAAAGAAAACAAAAGCCAAATTCTCATTTTGTATTTTATGAATATTTGCACCTTACTCTATTTAAGGAGTACAATTAAGTCTGGGGCACCATGTACATAATATGTGTGATATACCTTTCATAATTCAATTGCAATGTAGAATATTTCTTGCAGAATGAAGAAAATATTTAACAAAAATTACATTATAATAAATATATACACAAAATTATATTTTAATGCTATACGTAGCATGTACGTTATACATACAAATTTACTCCCTTATGAAATATACTGGTATTATACATACAGTATATACTAAACACATATTCTTGAACATAAAAACTTTGATTTTTGTTTTAGAAAAATCTCAACACAAAATTATTTTTAAAATAAATACTTAAGTGAAGAAAAGGAATGAAAATCCTTTTTTTTTTGTTGGAAGAAGAAAGTCTTGTTAGAGAGTTTAAAAGAATTAAAAATAAAATTAATTTGAAAATAATTTTGTATGATTGATGTATGTGGTAATAAAATATTTAATATTATGCATATAAAATATATATAATAGTACGTGTGCATATAATTATATGTTCTTGGATGTGTGTATATTGAATATGAAATTATTTTTAATAAATCTTTAAGGTATTTTAAGGATTTTATAATTTATTGTGCTAATTACATATACTTTTGTTAATATCATTATTTTGTTAAAGTGATTCATGATCTGTAATACTGCAATACACTTTAATTATATACAAATTATACATAAGAAAATTATTAAAAGAATAATTGAATGAGTGTATTATTTTTTTACTTCGTATATTTTTACAAAGTGTCTAAAAATTTATTTATTAGATTTTGTTTTTATATTTTGAAAAATTTTGAAGATCATAGAGATCTTCTTTTATAAAATGGCACAATTTTTTGAGCATATTTGGTTCCTGGAGTAGCACATGTTTCCCCAATAAATTCAAAAAATTTAATGTTTGAATAAGATAAACATTTGAATTGGGTAAAAATTATATTTCCAGACAATTGCAGTAAAATTTTTATTTTTTTAAAATTTCATATTTTCAATGATTATAGATCAAATCTATAAATCTATAATCAAATATTAAAGCCAGTTTGGGCATGCGGTATTAAAATATGGGGTTTTGCCGAACAAACATATTATGCAAACGTTTCAAAATAAACTATTTAGTGACATTGTCGACGCCGCTTGGTATGTTCGTAATACTGACATTCATAGGGATTTTCAGGTCCCTTTTATAACCGATGAGATAAAGAAGAGGGCTTCGTGTTAGAAGCCGTTTGAACTGTGTTAGGTTAAGATGTTTACATCCCCGGGTGTAGTAGCGTTGAATGTTTCATTTTGTTATTTTCTCCTATCAACAAAAAAAAAAAATATTTTCAATGAAATAGCTCGTCACAAATTTAAATCTTGCCAAATTTGGGAGCTCAGAACAATGACAGAGAAAGGACATGGAAAACAATTTTCTGTAAAAATTATAGTCTGCAATTTGTGACAAAAAATAATATCAAGAAATTTTCAAAAATAACTAGTTTAAAATAATGGCTACACAGACGAATGAGATAAAGGGTAATTTCAGCAGGTAATTTTGTGATAGTGATATTATAAATATAAAAGGTTTTGGTAGTTTTGACACATTAAATCCTCGACAAAATAATAAACTTTAAAAATTTGGCAATGAAGCTGTAGTGGGTTAAGAAAATATTTTCTCTTAAAGAACAGATGTTTTCATTACAGTTTATTTGCATGTAAAATTTCAGTTTTTATTATTATAGAGAAATTTTGTTAATAAAGGCACGGACAGATTTAAGCAATAAATCTTGTAAAAGCCTTTTTTCAAATTTGGTCGGAAATATTGTGGAAGTAAAAAATTTTCAAATAGTTTTTATAATAAATTTGTGTTACATAATTCTGCGTCATATAATTTTTTGTCACCCTGTGTATATTATTATATCGTTAACAAAATAATTCTTTGTATTCCTACTATTCTAAAATAATTGTTGTATGCACATGAAATAACAATTTTCATTATTTAATTTTGAATACTTAATTTCTGTATTATATTTTACCTCGAATTTAAGATGAAAAATCAAAGAATTTTCAAATTGACGAAGCTTTTATATTTTACAAAATGTTAAATTTTAATTACACTAATACAACAATACGACCAATTAAATTGATTTACATTCTTACATACTTCTTTTTTGTAATTTTCCTTATACATTAATATTTAAAATTATATTTTATGGCTGCCAGTAGGCTGGTTTACATGTCATTCTACTACATTCTATTTATTTGCAGATGTTAGAAGAGTTATAAAGATCTGAAATTGAAAAAAGTTTGTCGAATTTGTACACATTTGTAATTATCTAACTAAAGTTAATCTATAATATTAAAGATTTTTAGATCCGAATTATAGGTCTCGATAAAATCTATTCTCTTCAAGAACTGGTAAATATAATCATGTAGCACAAATCATCATCAATAGTATCATGTTGAAAAGATCTCCAGGTCTACAACTTTTATTCTATAACTTTTTATAGCGGTCACAATTACGTGGCACAGAAAATCGGGTCTGCCTAATAAAGTAGAAGAGAATTTTAAACTTAATATAGATTTCAAGGAAAAAATATTAGAATAATTTTAAGAAACTGTTAAGGAGAACTTATGGAGTAGAAAAGTTTTGCTTTAAACATGTTTAATGAATAAAGTAAAACAATTGAAAAATGGTTACGTGTAAAGACTATAAAACTTTTTCCCAATGGGTATACCCCCGTAACCCTTTAATTAAATAAAATTTTAGAAAGAGCGTTAAAATTAATTGATATCTATGGTTAAGTCGTTACAAAAATTTGTGGCAAAGCCTCTAAGGGCGTAAATATAGTCTGTTAAAAAGAAAGGGTTTTAAAGTGTAAGATCTCAAAAAGTTTTTTTTTCTTATGAAGGACTTACATCATCGGACTGTTAAATACTTCGTTTAACTCATTAAAAATTGTGAAGAATAGAACAGTTTTCCAAAATTTGTTGACTCTTCATTAACATTCTTTAAATATTACTATTTTCTACGTATCTATATAATTTATTTCCAAAATGTTAAACTAATTACTGAACTCATTAAAAATATATCAGTATAATTATTATGTATAGGTACATAGTTTGTAATGTCCCTGAAAATAATGTGTTATTTAAATTTATAAAATATTTTAAAATTAAATTAAATTTAGTCTAAATAAATAAATAAAATAAATATTCAATTAAATATCTCTTTTTTTATTTTATAATAATTATGAAAAATGCATTCAGTTGATTTATTTTAATTATGTTTAGATGTGCAATTTAAAATTATTTATAAGTTAGTCATGCATAACTGTTATACAAAATTATTATAAATTTTAATATTTATATATAAAAATTAAATTTTATTGTATGTAAATCTGTATTTTTATTATTATATACTTTATATACGAATAATATAGTCTATAAAATAATTATTATACTATAGTATTAGGCATAATTATTGCATACTATGATTTTGTATGTACAAATATGCAATTTACTTAAAATTTATGCGGTTAAAATTTATTTAATAATTAAAAATATACAATTTCTCTAATATTTTTGTCATTCAGTTAATATTCAAGAGAAATTCAAGTCTATTTCTGAAGATTTTAAATTATATTCATTATACAGGTGATAAATTAATGGTTTCACTTTCAATGTTATAATATTTTCGAATTTTTTATTTTATATTTTTATTGCCAACATTTTATTGCCCCGTTTCAGAGTTTTTGTTATAATTTATTAAGGATAGTTTGTAAATATAATATACAGTTTGTAAATATAATAAGGAATTTTAAAATATTATAATTCCTTGCCAGATTTAATAAAGTAAATTTTTGTTGAAGATATTTTAAAGGCTTAATACGATAATTGATTAGGTCTTTAAAATGAGGTAACTTAAAATGATCGAAGAATTTCGGATGCTTATAATTTCGGTTGCTTATTCAGAAAGCTTGCATTTCAATTATTACACAGTAGATCCCAAATAAAAGTATAATCCCAGGTATGAGTACTTCAGACAGCGTAAGATATAGAGAATTGAATTTTGATGCATAAAACTATTTCGATTTCGCGAAATTTAAAATTAATTTTTGGGTATATTTTGGCTAACAGAGAATTAGGGCTTTGAATTTGTATTTTTTAAATTATATCACCATCTTTTATTGTTAAATTTGCTTTAATTTTGTTGAAGATAACGTGGAGATTAAAAAAATTAACAGACTAATTTCAGAGTCAAAATATTTATTGCCTAAAACAATTTGATCGCCGAAATTCTACAGAATAACTTTGGAATTTTTCACTTTGTAATTTTCATAAAAACTCCTTGTACGAGTATATTACTATTTACATTTCAATTTTTAAATAAATATTTAATTGTTGATATTAATTTCAATATTAATGTATTCAATAATCATTTGCATTTATGTACATATACAATGTATTCATGTTTTATAACAGTTTATATTATTCTGTTTTAATAGTTTTAGAATTATTTATTTGATTGCGTTTTATTTTATTGCAGTTTTTTAATTATTGATTAAATTGGTATGACATTCGATTATTTTATAAATAAAAAATATAACAGAATAAATATACATACATATAGCTGCATACATTAATAAGTAATTGATATATATAGTTTTACCACAAGCAATTTATTCTAAATTATTATTTATTGCGAAATTAATTGCAAAATGTCAAATATTTAATGAAATTTTTAAAAAGCAATTTAAATTTAAATTTTAGATGACAATGTTTATAATTATTATAAATACTGAATATATCCTTAAATAACTTTATCTAAAATATTTTTATTTACATATAAGTATATTTGATTGTATAAATAATATTCATTTTATTATCTTTGTTAATAAATTTATTTAATATACTCTAACATTGAATACGAATATTATAATTGTGGTTTATAAGTGTGTGTTTTTTTCTTAATTCAAAAGGGAGGAGTGGCGAATATTTGTCATGAAAAATCTGTATACCTCTATGTTTTATATCTTTGTATTTTTAACTCTTTTTGTAAAATACCCGCAATTCAAAACTATATTCTCAATTTTAAATTTATATGGAAATAGAGTGAAATCGTTTTGTATAGGAAGGTGCAATCCATTAACATTGTGGCTGTCTCAACACTATTCGTAACTTTTAACTCCATAATCAAATTCTCCAGAAATTCTTAATTTTTATACTTCACACACAATTTTTTTCGGAAAACATATTCATAATGTTGTGACTTCTGAGCATTCAAATGAATTTACGAATAAATGACAAATTAATGTATCAAATTTTTCCAGCCAAATTTTAACAGGTACAAATGTAGTTAATTGAAAGTAAATTTGAATGAAAAAAAATAGTTTATTAATTAGCTCCTCTTTACATAGACTTAACAACCGTACTTATGCAATAGCAACACAATATATAAAAATTCTAATACAAATCTGTGATATATTGAAATAAATTACAATACAAATCTGTCAGCATAATTACTAATAAGTATATACAGAACATGATGTGACAATATGCGAATAAGAATTTGAAGTGATAAGGATTTTCAATCCAAGAGCAACTTAGTTACTTAGAATCCTTGAAATATTTGAATAATACCCACAATTCCAAACTATATTCCCAATTTTAAATACACATGGAAATAGAGTGAAACCGTACTCGCACATCTTAACTTTTTATTTATTTCGTGTAAATGAATATTATTAGGAAATTTTGAGAAAACTTAATTAGAAATTGAGTGTAGTGAAAACCAACTAGGTTTTCCCTTAACTGAATTTTCTTGTCCTTCAACTTTTCAACTAATATTTCAAAAAAATTACATAAAAACCAAGACAGACTCCTGAAAATATGCAATATTTTATGAAAGATTGAAATACAATATACTATTTCTTTCAAATTCTAATTTAGTTCTACTACTGCTAATTTATAAATCTGCAGTTTGCGGTTATAATAATATTAAATAATATATATATGTTTTCTCATATTGTTTAGATAGTCTCCAAATGTTCATAATAATTTTAGAAATCGTAAATTTTAAAGGAAAGAGCAACCAGAAACAATGGAAAAATTAAGATACCTTCCGCAAAATTAAATTTTTAGCTCAAATGAGGAAGAACTTATGGTGAAGTTCCCTGTTATTTTTTATTTGCATGTGTTCATCCTATCACTAGGTATAGTCAAATTTTAATTAAATAATTTATAATTATACTATAATAATGTTAAGAAAATCAATCCTTTACTCTAATATTAAAATGTTTGAGCAATAATATTATTTATCATTACAAATTGTTATTAGATACTTAAAACGTAAATTAATATTGGTAAAATAAATGCATTAAAATATTTTAGAATTTTGCTTGTTTAATCATTGAAATTTTTCAAATACTTTAAGTGGAAAACCTCTGAAATTGTTCATTATTTTGTGTACAAAGAATGTTTATATGTATTTAAGAATTTCAGAATGAAATTATAATATTATTATTAATACACAACATTCGATTATTTGCACATTATTATTATATTTTAGAAAATATATTGGTAAACAATTCATTTGTGCCTCAAAATTCTCTTCATACTTATTATTATCGAATAATATGCAATATACAATTATGCAATATGTAAATGTAAATTATTATGTATTTAATACTGCAAAATAAACATTATTTTTAAATCAATATTTTATCAGAGTTGATTGTAATTTTATAAAATTACAATCACTAATTATTTACCAATTATTTTTCACTATATCCGCATACTGAGTTGTAAATTAAATTAAAGTAAATAATTATTTAGAATATTTTGTATGATAGTTAATTAAAAAGGGCGAAAATTAAACAAAAAAAAAATTTAAATAATATTGTTAAACCATAAAAATCTAAATGATAATATACGTTATATTTTATTTAATTTTACACAAGTGTTGTTTGTAATGGAATGTTTTCCAAATACACTGAAAATATTTTTTACAATAGAAATGGAAAAATTTAAAATGGTTGTTGCTGCTATTGTGTTAATGGTAAATGAAATACTTGCAGTGTGATGAATTCAATTGAACTTGTAATTTAAATTGTTTATTAAAAGGTATAAAGTTTATTGAGTATAGTCTTATATGAGCACATATACATTGTATTACTTATAAAATTTTTATAAAATATACCAAATTTTAGGGTAACTTTTACACCCAAATGTATTGTACTATGAGAATTGAACTATATCATTTTATAAATTAACTATGAAGGTAAAAAATTATCAGTCTCCCCAGTTTGAAATTTTAAAATTTTAGGCCAAATATTTTATTTATTGAACAATATTATATAATTAGAACGATTTGAACGTACACTTTTAGAATGAACCAGATTTTTCTTTTTGAATTGCAAATTTATTATTTTGTGTGTATTCTTATTTTTATAAGGAATCACAATATGTAAATTTATTGTTTATTTTATGCTTAATATTTTGACCTAGATTTTAGATCGTAGAATGTTGAAAAGAGATATGGCCGAAGAAATTCCTCTCGTGCGACCATGGCAGCCAGCCATGAATTATTGTAGTCCCAACATATTCCGCTTATAATACCTCGATAATACGTCTCCTCACCGTCCCGGCAGAACCTACACAAATTTTCATAATCCGATTTCCTCATTTTGTCAAGGTGATATTCCATCGGGCAGTGCCAATTGAAGAAATCAGTAATAGCACAAATCCGATTTCGATCCAATCCCAGGAGCCCAGAACAGCTTTGCATGATGACATGACTCAATAGAAATATATTCTCTATAAGAAACTTTAATATCATAGAGTACGATCTATTTTTCATAACAAATTACGTTCTGAAATCGAAGTGCCAGGAAATCTAGTCCAACACTATATTTGACTATCACGATCTCTGACCCCGCCATAAATAAAACGTCTTGGCAGAAACTTGAATCTACCGCTCTTATAAAAACAAGAATGTAAAAAGTAAAACCGACAGTCAACTTGTATTTGTTTTATACAAATGAATAAAACTTATTTAATAAAACAAGAATTTTAAAAGTTATTTAAAAATTTTCGCCTACAACATATGCAATTTTCTCATAACAAAATGTATAGGTACACGGCTTTGTTGGTAAATGCTTACAAATTCCATTTTAGTTGTAAATATTTGATATATTTGAAATAGTAACACACATTTTGTAAATCACATTCATACAAACATATTATTTTTTATAGCATTCTGAAAAATATTTATGAAAAAAAAAAAACAATTTTTTTGATGATATTTTTACACTCCAATAATTAAAATATTTTATTTTAAATATTAAAATAAAAATGAACAAAATTAATAGAGAAAAATTATATCTTGTGCTCATCCATTTGTAAAAAAATTATTGTTTCCGAAATATAAAGAGGGAGAATATATTGTATATTTGTATACATATATAAAAAAGTAATAATTAGAACAATAATGATACAGACAAAATAATAAAAAATTTCCAAATGATATCAAAATAAAAATAAATTTTTAAAAACGTAGGTGCATAAGTATGTAAAACTATTAAAGTGTATTTTGGGCTCAGTAAACGCAAATTCATATAGAATATAAGAATTTTTGTTGTAAAATACAAAAGAAAAAATTAAATATAAAATAATTTTTTCCACTAACTTAACCCTTTAAATGAATTTTTTTTTTCCTTCCAAATGAGTAAATTTTTCCGATTACATATAATTTTAATTATAAGTGCATGTGACTCGTATATTAATATACCTACATACATGCATATTAACATACGCAATATCATGTATGGAATACTCGTCTTTTCATGGTCACATACTCGTAGTGGAATTAAAATATAATTTTAATATTTTAAAACCAAAAACATATTCCTGTACCATGTTCTTTTCAATAACGTTCATTATAATTCATAAATAAATTTATTAAAATTTAAAAATTTTATTTAAACTAAGAGTTGATTTGGAAAGAAATTTAATATTAATTTTTATAAATAATTTAGTTTTTTGAATTATAACAAAATGTTGAAAAATTTTTAAATTAAATTTTCATTTTGATTTTGTTCAATAACTTACGGGTTGCACTCTAGAATTAGGATACAAATAAATAAATTAATTTTTAATACTCAAATTATTAAAATTTTTTTTGAAAGGAATGCAAAATATAGTGTTCATTATGTGTTTTTTGAAATAGAGTACCATGTTATATTATTTTCAATTAATTTAATATTTAAATTTACATGTTATGTTTAAGTCATTTGTAATTGGAATCCAGCACAAAAACACATACCTTTAAACGAAAAGCTATTCTGAACTAGTATGAATATACCCTTGCAGAGATTTTATTAAATATGTTTTTGATGGCAAGAGCATTATTTTGAGACAAGAGTATGAGAGAAGTATGTCGCCTTACGTTCAAATGCATAAATCGTAATTAGTCATGTAATTAATTAACTACGTTTAAATAAATACACATAATATATTAACATATTTTCGGATTCCGATATAAGTAAGACGCATTTTGAGAGAATATAAGTCTATGAATGTGAAATTGATTGATCTTATGCAGCCTATATTATAATTACAAAACATAAATTTTAATTACAAATATTGCTCTCTGAACATTGTTTATTATTTTAAATAAGCTTCATTTTGTTACTTTAAGGGTTTAGACAGACAACTTGATTGCAAAATCGCTTCGTGAATATCTAAACAACTAAACTATTGTGTTAATACAAATTGATTGGGTTAACAAAAAAAAAATTGATTTGCTTTCTTAATTGCATGAGATCATACAGTTGCTTATGTGCGCAGTTGAATATAAACCTATATAAAATATACAAAAAAGCAATCAAATAGTTGCAGAACTAAAAATTCCATGTGTGCCTGAAACCTAACAAGACAAAATGTTTCTTATTTAAGCACTGTAAAGCTGCTAACGTGCACTCTATTCGCATTTTATTGTATTTGAAAGTCTTTCTTGTTTAATTTGTACGGATAAGCACTTTTTGCATTATAATGAAAATATTATGTTGGTTATGAGAAAAATGTGTGAATAAAACAATTAAATTATTGTAAAAACTAAAAAACTAATAAAATTTTAGAGATTAAAATGTGAATTATTTTTGAGTTAATTTTTTAAATACATTAATATTATTATTAAACCTTTGTACTTTGTACAACACGTTTAATAATTAAATCACTCTATTTCAATTATAATTTCATTTTTGTTTTGTTAAATTCGTGTCCTTTATAATCCATTTTTGTAATCCTTTTTAAAAAAAGAACATAAATACCATTTAAAGCTGCGTCATAAAATATGCAATTTTTCAATATTAAAATTCAAATTTAAATGCGGATCAAAAACAAGACCGAAAAAATAATGCAAAAAAATCAAAGAACAAAATTAAAATCTATGAGCAACACAAAACATAATAAATTTATTAAAACTGCAAAAAAAAAAAAATAAAAATCAAAAATTTTATTTAAATAATTAAATAAAAATTCATTTCTAATGAAAAAAAAAAATTCAATTCAAATAAATTTTAAATGCATATTAAAATTTGACATTTTTATTGAAAAAAAAAATTTGTTGCAGCAGAGAAAAACTATAATTGAAAAATTGTGCCATAGCATATTGCATCTCAGACAAAAAGTAGACTAAAAATATGAACAGTAAATTAATAAAACTATTTGAATAATGCCATTTTGTTTGTGGTAGCCGGAGTTCATAGTTAATCAGCTAAGTTAAAACAGTTAAACGAATATTGTGTTTGGATTTAAAGAAGTAATACTCACATTAATGTTCTGTCAAAAATTTATTAGTTTAACTGACTGAGTTTTAGAGTCGTGGCTAAAAGTGTGAATACTATAAATGAGTAAAATTCTCTAAGATTCTCTCAAAATTCTCTCAAAATTCACAACAGATAAAAAGAAAGATGCCATTCTTGCGTTACAAAATTTTTTATTATGCACTTTGCAAACGATTTTATTATATGTTTTTTTGCCTTCAGCCTTCTTCAAAATACATGGACGTCAAATTGTTCCAGAAATTTTTAAGAACCACTTATTTATTAGGAACAAATTGTGCAATTTTTTCTTTTCAAAGTAAACAAAATATACAGGATGGTCTGCTTCTGATGTAAACGCGCTCGGGCGTTGGTGCTTTAAAGTTATTAAGAAAAAAATCATATCGATGGAGGGAGGGCTGAAATTCGGGCTTCTAAAAGTAGTTTTGGATGTTTGAAAAATAGCTTAATTAAAAAATTTCTGTCTCACGAATATCCGTTATAGCTCTGAAGCTGTTAAAGTTACAACACTAAGCTGTTCAAAAGTTTTTTTCTTAATTGATAGACTTCCACAACCTAATGCCGATAGTTGGTATTAAGCTTACCGCTTTCGAGTTTATAGTGATTCAAATATAAAATTTTGTTTTAAAAATCAGAAAATTTTTCGAAAAATAGTAAGTAACTCAAAAATGTTCATTATTTTTTTTTTCTTTAAAGAAGGCTCTCAAGTGATACTTATATACCTCTACATAGTTTTAAATACCACTACACTAAGGAATAGTACAACCAAATGTTTGAGTTTTGGATTCTTCTTTAGTATAGTCATCTTTTTTACAGGACTAAGGTCGATTCTCTTTTTCTCAATTTTTCAATTAAAACAAAAAATAATTTACTAATTTAATTAAAATTCATAATTTTTACTATCAAATAAGTCTCTTCGACTGTGTTTTTAAAATTGTAAAATGCAAAAACCATAAATTAAATTGTTAAATCGATACAAGGTGAAAAATCAGTGACCTTGAGATGTTGAAAACCTTTGAAATAAAGAAATTTTTCAGACTCTAACTAGTAACAAATTTAATTCGAAACCCCTTCAAGTGAAATTATTTCTTTATTAAACATTTTGAATCTAGCAGATATTCTTAAATTGACTAACTTCATTCAAATAAAATCAATAAGCACATTTTATTGAAAATGTAGTGAAAAAAATAAAATTAATATGCAAAAAAAATGCTTTTTTTTTTTGTTGCAATATGCTAAAAAAATTAGAAAAAAAATATTCGACATAAAACAAAAAATAGAAAAAAAAGAAATTTTTAAAAAATAAAAAAAAAAATTTTTGAAAATTTTTTATTTTCTATGGCATTGCTTATTTTTTTTCTCCCCCTAGCAGCAACACAAAATTTCAGTTTTCAATTTTAATTATGAACAAATCTGGCCAACTTTAGGATTAGTTCGATGATAACTTGAAGGCGTTTTCTAACTAAAAAATTTTTTTTGCTAAATTAATTTTAAATTTTTTTAATGATTTTTTTTTTCGTCATATACCACAGGCATAATGGTTAAAAGAAAAATACTTTCAATTAAAAGTTGTGAATTTTTAATGAAGTTTCTGTATTTTGGAACGTTCTACTAAAGATTTTAATTTTCAATATTAATAAGCTTTTATAATTGGAATTGAAAATATTTTAATTTTTGTTTTTTGTTTACGATTTTTGCAGGAAAATAAGGTAAAAATTATTTAATATTTTTGTAGTTAATATAAGAAGAATTAAGACATTTAATGTTCCACAAATACTATCGATAATATGTGAATTACGCTCAATGAATTCGTTGCAGACGCCAATAATTTGACGACATTCGAATCGACAATAATTATAATATACACCTTAATTTCACTAATTCAAATCTAATTCATTTCTGATTTAAATTTCTAAATGTCTAATAAATTTCAACAAAAATTTTAGTTGGAAAAAATCCTATAGAACTGATGACTTAAAATTTTTTAAATTTTTATCAAAAATAACATGTACATAATATAAAAATGTACGTGTATATAATTATTATACTAGTGTATTTGAATGTTGCCTTCGAATTGAAAACCTAATACAAATACTGCTATCAATTTATTTTAAATAAATCAAACAGTAAAGTACAAAATGATAATTTCATTCAAGTTTGAATTACTCTACTGATTGTTACACGTATTTTTACATGTGTAGGTTGGCTAAATACAAAGTCAAATTTAATATTTTACAAAGCAACAACAGCTTGCAAATTTCTAAAAGGCAAATTTCCAGTGAACCAGTGAGTTTTTATGTATATATTTATATATATTGGAAAATTATTAAAATTTATAATGAACGCTAGTATTAGCAATCAGGTTGCAGTCGTTTTCATCCAAACTGTTCCGAATTTGAATACAACTACTTCTTGGTTAAATATAACTTAATTATATTTCTCACACAATACACTGCTCTCGTTTTTGCTGCGATGCCATATAACTGCTACAATTTAACATTACTTACGGTAATATTGCAATTGGTCTACAGTTCTTGAAATTTTTGACTTGGTCAAAAAAAAAACTATATATAGCGCTGTAGTAGTACATATTATCTTATATCACGTAAACTTGCTATTAATATATCAAAAAGTGAGTTGACTTGCTCATCATGTAAAAAAGTGAGTTGAAAGTAATAACTGTCAAATATTATAACATTGTGGTCATACTAAATAATTGTCATAAGTTTAAAAAACTTTTCATATTTACATTGTTAATAATATTCGTTCCTCAGACGAATCAATCTTTCTCAAATCAGCATACATAATAGAAATAGTTATTGAAATATAATCGATCTGTCATTCTGGCACCATAATCGAAAGAAGCGGAAGTACTGATACAAACTCATTAAGTAATATTAATTCTCAAATACGTAATGTTTATTCTCTTAGTTTCTCTTATGCTCGATTAAATTATTCTCAATATAATTCTCTTGTTAGCTGTTCTCTAAACAAAGAATAAAAGTAATTAAATTTTGCTTTTATTTAAAGCTTACATTCTTGCCTTTATTTAAAAAAATATTCAAAAATTCTGACAATATATTTTTTAGCCAGACTGTGTATTCAATGAATAACAACTACATATACATAAAGTATAGACAAGAAAATATGCATATTATGGAAAAAAGAAAATTTATATATTTTTTTTTTTTTTTAAATTTTCTTTTCGAATTTTTCTTTTAATCAAAAACATTTTCAATTGCAGTTTTTTTTATGATTATTTTATATTATTTTTTTTTTTTTTATTTTAATTTTAACAGCAACCGTGAATTTATTTCCTCTTTACTTTTAATTTCAATTTATATATATATATATATATTATATATGTACATTTATAAAATTGAACGTGTAAATACCTGTGTATGTAATGTATTTGCTGTTCCCTATGTTCCAGATTTTTTTATATATTTGCACGATATTTGCACTAAAAATGCTTTTTGAACTGAATGTATACGTGTACATATAGACGCAATTTGTGTCCCATTTAGCATAAAAAAGTAAAGTTAAAAAAAAACAACCATCATCGTATACAAAAAAAAAGTAAAAATAATCGTTTTATTTCATGAAAAGTCAAAGAACGAAAAAACTAGGAATCAGTGCAAAAAAAGTACGTAAATTGCATATTGCCATTGCTAAACAAAAAAAAAAAAGAAAATAGAAAAAATAAAAAAAAAATTCCTGCGGAAATGTAGCCGTTTATACCACATTTGTGTTGAAATGGAATATTCTTTTTGTGAAAGAAAAAAATTAAAAAAAAAAAAAGGAAAAACAAAAAGAAACAAACTGATATTTTTTTTTCTGTGTAGGTACCTGATTGTTTATTTGTTTGAATGTTGTATTTTTGGTTTTTCAATGTGGTTTCAGAAACGAAAGGAAATGAAGGGCAATTTTAACTTCACTTTTTTTCCTTTTTAAAGAGGGAAAAAAATTTTCAAATGAAATTAAAGTGACGATCTGACCCGATTAAGCAACATTTGAGTTTTTTCAATTGTAGTGTTTGAGATTAAAGTACAGGTATTTAGTAAATATAATAAGTAATGTGAAACAACGTATACATTATTCCACATAATATGATTATTTTTCAAGCATGTTTTTTCGCTATAGACGTACGTAGTACGTGTCCTAATTGACGAGTTTTAATGTAAGTTGTTGTTAGTCTTAGCCTCAAAATAAACCCATTGTAATAATAACAAGTAAAATATAGAATTAAATATTATTTCATTATTACTGAAATGAATACTTAATTGTCTCGAGATTTTCAGCATCTACTCATACAAAATGTGATCCAAGTGAAAGTATTTTCAATGAATATTCAAAGGAACATTATATACTTTGTGTTTCCAATGCTAATTCAATAATATTTATCCCGTTTTATTTCTTTATTTTAAATAATACCCTAATATTTCAAATAAGGAAACAAAGAGTTATTAGTAGACTTTCCTTAATAGGAAAATAATTCAAAATCGAACGAACTTAGGGCTTACATAGAATTTATATGTTAGAGGTGAAAAAAGTTTCTGTTTTTTTAAGTATTATTGTTAATTCTTAATTGAACAGAGAATATAGACGATATTGAAATCGAAAGTTATTTCTCAGAGTATGAAAAAGAAAAATTTTACAAAACAACCTATACGAAAAGAAGAATTCTTTTGGCTTCATGGCCAAAGCGTTGCATTTTCAACAATGCTTTCATAAGCAATCGAACTCAGATATGGTATAGAACAAACCAATTTTAATAATTTAATTATGAGTAAGTAAGAAATTTTGTTTACTTTTTGAATTCTGCGTAAAATAGACATCATATGTAAAGTAAAATTATATCCGAAGCTTAATTTATATAATTTGGAGGCAAAAGTCTGTATCTTTGATGTAGACTTTGATAAATTTCAAAATAGTTTTTTAATGCAATTTTGCAATTTATACCCGTTCCAAACCTAGTTTTCCTATACCCGATTGAGGTCATTGTTATTAGAATTCCATAACAGCATTTTTATCGTTTTTCCTCACAAACCTACTAATTTTGTTGAATAATAATGTCTATAATTTTCTTTTAGATATAATAGATAATCAATTTATAATTGGTATATGCACAAAACTACAAAAAATTGTGCAAAAGTCACAAAATAAAAATACAAACAGAAAATTCTTTGTTCTTGACTCAATTTTTCTAAATAGAAATTTATTGAAAAAAAAAATTCAATTTTATTTTCATTGAGAATTCTTTCAAAATTTATTTTTACCAAAAATAAAAATTCATTTCATTCCTAAATCTATATAAATAGTAAGTGACCCAAAAATTGAAATCAATATTTTGTTTCGATCAACAATGTTCCTTAAATTGCTCTTAAAGTTTAAACAAAAAAAAAATTTCATTTTATTCTTAGTTTTTCTTTTTTGGTAAATAAATAACAATAAAAAAAATTTGTATTTTCTAAAAAACAAAGCAGGCAACAAATACACATAAATATAAATATGTATGTAGAAAATAGTGGCATATAATATGTATGTAGATTTGTGTATGGAAAGGATATGAACAATAAAATACGACCATAGATACTTTAAAACCTTGAAACGAAATAAACAAATATGTAAAACAAAGGGAAGAAAATGTAATTTTAAATAATGGAGAAAAATAAAAAAGGACAAAAGATACCATAAAACAAACCATATAAAAATAATAGAACAAAAATTTTTACACAATAAAAAGAGAGGAAAAAAATTTCAGGTAAATTTTAAATCCCTTTTTTAGTCGACTTTAATAAAATAAAGAATATAGTTGTATATTGCTAGCAACCAGTACCAGTGTTACCACTTTGACACAAATAAGCTGAAGGTGGCCCATTTTTCTCTTTGTTGGCGATTTTTTTGGCCACATGGTCACCATTTTTTTCGTATTTAGTTATATATGACCTATTTTTTAAATCTTCAGAAAATTTTTATTTTTAAAAATTTTTCATATAAAACGTGTTTGGAAAAGAGTAACACCGAGAAATTCAGTTATTATGGTGTATTATACACCCTTAATATTGGAGATTCAATGGTAACGGCAAAGTGCGGCCAATAGACAGCATGCTGACCACTTAACTTCAAAATGCGGCCCATTATTCGGCTGACAAAAACTCAATTCAATCATAGATAATAGCTGATGTAGGCATATAAAGTTTTATACAAATTTTATTACTTGTCAAAATGCAACAATCAAGTTGAAAATGTCATTTCTTCATGTAAATAGGTAATGTATAAAAGAAACACGAGTAGTCACTACATTTACATTGTACATAATTAGCCCATATCCATAACCCACGAAAGTTTTGCGACAGTTGCCTTATAAGATAGTGTTCTTAGTGGTAATAGTTAGAATAGTCTTTCGTGGCAGTAACAAGTTGGAGTAAAATTTGAATAGGGTACAAATAACACTATTTTACCTGCAATTGGTTCAGTTTGATTAAGTTTAGCCTTTTCTTTTTGAATATTTGGCCCATTAATTTTTTCAGTGAATGGCAACCCTTATAGCAACCTTTATATTATTCTTAGTTCTGAATAACATAAAAATGACTAGTTTATGCAAATTGTATAATATTATGTACCTATGATATTAATAAAACATAATATTCTTTATTCTATATTATGTGTACACTGCATTTTCTAGATTTAAGTTCGAAATTCATTTTAAATCAATTATCTAGACTTTAAAAGTTTAAGTAAAAGTTTTTAATATTTTTATCTAATGTTTGTGTGAATTTGTTATAAATTTGCAATTTAGCAGACCAATTCAAAATATTTATGTAGTAGATATATAATTTTTATTTTACTAAGAAAAAAATTTATAAGTATGCATAAAGTTAATGAAAAAAAAATTTTAATTTTTTGTCAGATTTGAATTTTGTAGCGGGAATCTAAAAATTAGGTTTACATTATTTAAAACCAAAAATTATGAGCAATTTTCAAATTCTACAAATGCAGAAAGGTAATCGCTGGCTTCTTCTATAATTTTTTTACTTTATTTGAAAGGTTGAATACAATTCTCATCCTAAATGTATGCAATATTTTAAAAATATTCGTATTTAATAATATAGTAAACAATCTATGTATTGTTCTTAAATGCAGTTACAGAATGAAGTAAATGCAAGTGTTACAGGGTAAAGTGCTACTTTGTAAACCATTGCATTGATCTAACTTTATTAATACACTCTAAATGAATTTTGATTGATTTAAAACGCAAACTCTTAATGCTATAATTATTAATTTTAACATGAATTTGTGATTTTTTAAAATTTCATTTAACCTTATACAAGTATTTTTATTACTACTTATCTATTATAATAGCATTTACACGACATCAGAAAAATTAATAAATAAATAAACGTTACACATATAACTAGATGCATAAAAGTAACATCATTGTTATGTCTATAGGCATGTTCTGCTTATATTTGCAATTTGAACATAAATGCTCACAGTTCTATATAGAATATGAGAGCCGCATGATATAACTATGTTCTAATACTTATATATAAATTTCATACTATACACTTGTTAAATTTTAAGTAGGTAACAAACAACATAATAAAGTTTTGTTATAGATAACAAGCATTGCAGTTACACAAAATATACCCATACACTTGTTATATGGAAAAACCTTTTGGGCACCATATTTATATACCACAATGCACTTATGTATAATGTATATAGTTGGATATTATAATACAAAAAGGACATGTATATAGTGTACATAATAATCCAATTATAAAATGGTAGATTTTATGCAGTTTTTTTTTGCATAAAAGAAAAAAATAAATTTAAAATTCTTTCCTATTATTTTTTTTTATAAAATGAAAATATAAAAAGAAAACATGTTGAATGCCATTATGAAGTAAAAAAATTTTTTTTTAATACAATTTTCATTTTTCTTTTTTTTTTTTAGGAAGCTACAGCGCAACATAAAAAAAATTTTTTTAAAATGGTTCTCATTGAATAACATTGAATTTTTTCTTTAATTAAGTTGTGACATTAAGTGAAAAAAAATTTTTTTTTTGTGCATATTATCATAAAATATAAAATTTCACCTGATTTTGTTTTTTGGGTTATCTTTTTGTGTAACATCCTTTTATATTATAACATAAAAATAATTGGAGTAAAATTTTTTTTTCTATAAAAATGAAATCAGACAAAACATTTTGAAATTTATGAATTTTAATAATCATGTACCTATACCTAGTATAAAGAAGACAACGTTATTGTTATTTATAAGACTCTTAAGGATAGTGTTGTTTTAAGGGCAATGTTCTTAATTTTATTTATGAAACTATTATATTGTGAACTTTGGCTATTATGTTTTTGTTCGAAGTTGATAACCATAGTCATTGCTCTAAATAATTCATATAAAAATGTTTACATAAAATATTTTAACTGGAAAATTTTGATTTCGTGTTAGAGTTCTATCATTTAATTCTGATCGCAGTTAAGAAAACTCAAAAATTTGCCAAACAGAAATTCACCGTTGTCTAATTGCTAACAAATAACGTTAAATTAGAAAATGTTGTGTTTAAACACTGACATTAAAATCAGTATTCACGCTCGATTAAAACAAATTGTTTTTAATTTTGAGAAAAACTTGTATCCAAAATGTATCTAGGCTCATAAAATTGAATTATTATAATAAGTTGTCTTATTAGGTACAAATTAACTCATAATTACTGATTCTAATTTATTCAAAAATGTGAGTTTTATTATAACAAGTTCTTTACGAAAATAACATGCAACTTTTATTACATTATAATTGTTAATTATACAGTTGAATTATGCGCCAAAAGCGTTCAACTCATCATGAAAACGAAAAAATTTAACCAATGCATTTTCTATTACATCTAGCTGACATTAAAATTTTTTTGCTATGTTCTTGTTTAAATGTTGTAGATTTGAACACAGGAAAAGGTTAAACTAAATTAATGGAGTATTTTACTTGTTTCTATAATGAATTTGAAAATCGATTTAGTAAAACTAGCAAATAACATTTTTTTTTAAGATAAAGTAATTTCGCGATCTAATATTAGCAGCATTTTAAAAGTCTTGTAATAAAATTCAAATTAATGTTTGAGAAAGAAATGTATCCATATTTCAAAAAAATTTTCAAATGTACCTAATTGCGAAATTTTAGCAAACTTGAGTATCTTTGCATCTATGCTAAACTTAAAGCAAAAATGTATCCAAAATGGTATACAAATGGTATTCAAATGGTAATCAATACAACAGTATTGAGGTTGGAACGTTGGTTAAAATAAATGGTTCTATTACTCATTTACTTTTCTCAAAAACAACCATTAATTTCATTTCTCTCTTTTTGTTGTATAAACTATTAAATTTAGTTTTCGGTTTTATTGAATACATGGTTTCTAATTTCATCATGGAAAGATTTTACGAAAATAACTGTTTGTTTATCGTATTTTTAAACATTATTGCCAATAATTAACGGTCGCCTCTGTAGAAACGTCAATCACAAACAAATTGAATTCGTTTTTTCTTTGTAATAAAATAAATACAAAACTTGTTAGAAAAGCAAATTTTCAGTTCAAAACCTACATGCACTCTTAATTTCAAATTTCATGTGACCTACAGTTCCTGACCTGAGTCCTAAATATCTAAGACATTTAAAAGGATCACAAGACAGTAGAATAGAGCGATAAATTAATTCATCGGAAAACCTTATTTTCCCTATTATTCTAGGCTCTTTTTCTTTTCTCTCTTAATTCAAAAGATTCTCTTAAGAAATAATATTTCTTCTCATTCAAAGATAAAATTATTTTAAATATGGAGCATACAATCGGATTTACAAAGAAATTGAAATCTACGATATATGCACAATTTTAAATAAACTCATTTAATATTTTTAACTAAAATTTAAAAATTTTATTTAAAAATAAAAATATTGGAAGCTGGCAAAAAAAACACTATTAAGTAAATTTATGAAAATAACTTTAATATGTTTTGAGCTCAAGGATATTTTATAATATGTCCTTCTGCAGTAATCTTATAGAATATCTAAGAAAATCTCATACAATTTGATAAAAGTTTTATATATCTATATATTTATATGATTATCTTGACCCAAAAATATCATTTCAATGCTCTTCATTCTCTTTTATTTGGAAAATTTACTCCAGATTAAATTAAAAAGATTTTAAGAGATTTGGATGAATACAAAAATAATAAGGAAGAAAATAAAATAATAAAATATTTTTTTTTCCAAATTATAAACAAATTCCACCACAAGTTATAATTATTTTTAGTATCGTAAATAAAATTTTTATATCTGTCATTTATTTTGGTTTTTAAGAGCTAGATTTCTATATGATGTAAATTTATATAGAAATTGCAATTTATAGAAAATTTGTACATAAATGCAATTTATACAAAATTAATTTTTGATTTTAATGAAGAAAATGAACTTGATCTCATTCATATTATTTGAAATGATTTAAATCGATTCAAAATCCTCGTATATACTATTTAAATACTGCAATTATCTTTAATTTATGAACGGTATTTTATTTTTCTATAGGATTTATATTTTCGTAGTAATTATTTTTAAGAAATTTTGTAGATTCAAAAAAGAATTTTAATAGGTACGAATTGAATTCATTAATAGAATGAATATTTCTTACTCTTCTATAGAGATGCATGTGTTTCATAGTCAAATAGTCAATAGACATAAAATTTGTTGGAATAAGAGCAAACTGTTGAGTTGCTTTAGCATAGACCGAGAAATAATTTTACTTGATTTTCTGTATCTAAATATAGAAAATTTTGTTTTAATTCGGTCAATGGTGATTAAGTTAATATGAGAAAAATGCTCCGAAAATTTGACTAAATCTTCGTTTTTAAAAAATATAATATGACTTCAAATATCTGATTAAATTTAACGCATAATGGCAATGAAATGTGACAGCAGATATTGTAAACTAAGTGACTAATTGAACCTGACTGTATAAATTCTTGATAAATGAAAATCTTTGAAATTTTTTTACAAAAATATCTATTTCACCTTAAGCAGTCTAACTGCTTTGCACACTGTTACATTATTGGCAATTGGCTTGTTGTAAAATGAATTGTTAAAAACATGCCACTGCAACTATGATACATTGTATATAGAGTAATAAAGTCAGTCTAAGTAATACCACCGAACAGGTACCTCTTTTATTTATTACACACACATAATAATGAGTGACGATATGACACCTACATAGATCTTACACATTATCTAAATATGCTGACGTCTAACACATCTAAAATCATAACAATTCAAAATAATTAAAACACATTTTTATCAGCCAATGGTAAAATTTGCGTTAATAAATTTATTTTGTTTTCTAGTATCTTTTTGGCTGTTCTCGCAAAACCAAATATTTACTAAATCCATAAATGGAATGCTTTTAGAAAGTATTTTTATCGACTGCAATTCAGACAATTAGGGGGGTGAGTACTGTTTTCGTATAAAATTTCAAACATCCAGTTTACGACTGAAATGCATTTGTTCATTTGTGGGCAGAGCGAAAAAAGGTCAATATTTTATAACCTTAATTAATTTTACGACACAAACGACGTAAGATCAAGTGCGAATGCAATTCAAAAAATTTTTGTTACTGAAATAATCTATAATATAATTTGTTCGGAGATACACAATTTCTTTAATCGAAGACGTTGATAAAATTTAAAAACTATTCTTTTAAATCCAACATTTTTTCAAGATATTATAAGGAAACAACAATAAACTCCTTGTTAGACTATTTCAATTTTTTCAAATTTTCATAAAACAATTATCTTAAGTTCTTTATTTTTTAAGTTTTTTCGCTTCCCACTGCTTTTCAGACATTAAATATTAATTTTTTGTACATTTAATATAATTAAATGTCTACTTCCTCGTTTCTTATCACACTCAAAATTCAAATAGTAGATGACAAAAAAGGGAGAAAAAAAAGGAAAATTAAATTACTTTCCTCGGTTAATTTTATTTTCAAAGAGCGTACGTACATACATACAGATGTGCCTTGTAGCATTAAAATCATAAAAATAAATGTAAGAATATTGCAGAGAGCTACAAAAAGAAAAATCAACGAAAAAAAAGGATATACCGGTAAAAACACTTAGTTTTATAACAGTTCACAAAAAAAAGTTGTTTGTAACATAACAATAAATTGCAAGAAACATAGCAAGTGTGAAGCAACATATGAAAGGCTTACATACGTTTCAAACATTGCACATCGCACATAGTTCAAATTTGTATCCAACTGTTAAATTTTGATAACAGGAAAACAGCAGTAACAATACGTCATAATAATAATCGTAACAAAAATATTACATATAGAAGCATTAGGATGAAAAAAAAAAGAAACAAGACAAGCCGAACATCAGAAAGAGCATGAAAAAATGAAAGGATATGTAGTGCATGATAAATTATTATGATTGTCATCACTTCAATATAATGCATTCCATATAATATTGCTGCACAACAGATATGGATCATATGGATGTAAAAAATGTTATAAACATGAAAGAGAAAAATTCACCAAAAAAAAAAAAACAAAACTGTTTCTTTCAACTATGGGAATTGAGGAGGTCTTAAAGGAAAATAGGAATTAAAACATTTGAGTATTTGAATAATGTTATTTAAGACTAAGATTTTCGCAAAATGTTATTTTTCACTGACTCACTTTTATTCATACAAATCGTCACATGTGTGCAGTTTTGATCCATACATCACTTCCGTGATTTTTGATAAAAACTTAAAAAATCGATACTCTTCCAGATACAAAAAATATATTGTATAGATCAAAATTGCACTCAGACGACAAAATATTTTTTAATTATATTAACAGGCGCAATATGATATTAGAGTTATTATTGCAACATAAAATAAAAGGTCTATTTATTTCAACCGTATTATTTTAGAGTCATATCACAAATTGTTCGTTTTGGTAATGACAATATTACTGTCGATTTCGAGTTCTTTACGCTTTATTCTATATGTTATCAAAAATTTTTTGAGTTCACCATTTAATCCTAAGATTACAGTACCAGATAAAATTATGAAAATTTTTTTAATGAAATTAAAACCTTAAATTTGCTTTATCAAAACCACCATATGGGATTTATTACATTTTTACTCAAAATTCTATTTATTTAGCGAAATTTTTGAAATTTTGAAATAGAACTTAAATGTATAGGGTGCAACAACGGGAGCTGATATTAAATCTCTCGGGATTAATTTCTTAGAGTATGGGTTTATTTGCATCCGGGTTTTTAGTACAATAAAACGCATTTATAGGCTTTTGTTATCATATAAAATTGTCACTTCCAGATATTTGTTTGTGAGAATGCATCTCTTTATGTGGCATTAAATAAAATAACACTGTAGTAATATAATTTGATTAACACTTAACACGAAGAGCTTAGGTTGACAAATATTTTTTAGTTGTACATTTCAATACTAAACCTCATTTCAACTGCACACAATTTAAAAATGTATGAATTTGTAGAGCACATCCTGCATCCAATACAGAGTAATTCTTTCCTCAATAATTCATTTTAATTATTAATTAAATTAATGTTCAGAAATTCCTGATTACAAATAATAATTTTTTCTTGGAAATTTCTGAAAAAATTTTTTAATAATATAATATTGTCAGCATTCTGAACGTTCTCAATATAAACGTTCTAAATACCAAATTTTCTTCCTTATAAAATGAAAGGATATTATTCATCATTAACAAAACTAAAAAAAAAATGAAAATATGAATGAATATTTTTGTTAAGAGTGCAAAAAATGACTGAAAAAATTAAACAAGAAGAATACAAAAAAAAAATAAAATTAAAAATAATAATCATAATGTAACTGTAATAAAAAAAACGTAAAGAAAGTCATCACATATTCTAGATTTTTTATTTTCTATCTAGCAAAAATAAAATGCAACGAGTGAAAGAACGGAAGCAATTTGCATATTATGTAATATTTTGTTGAATAAAAAAGTGTTATACATAAATACATGTATTGTACAGGATGTTAAATATTTATAATATTGGGAGAAAAAAATTTATAGATGATGCAAAATAAAATTGAAGATAAGTTAAAGAGAGTTTTTGAATATCTAAATTGATCTATTGAACTGAATTAGTTTTGATATTCGAAATTTACCGCACTTTATTCTAAATCATATAACAGTTGTTTCTATTACTAACTCACTCATAATAAAATTCAGTTACTCACTCAATTAAACAGTTACTCATTTTACAGAACCATTACCCACTTATTTCATTTATGAGAGAATTTTTAATTTAAAGGGGCATATCTTAATTTTAAGCTTTTTACTAGAGAGAGATTCGAAATTTTCATATAATTTTTGACTGAAAAATCATCAGACTCTTTCATTGGCTACTTTTCCCATAAAAATATTATTGGGACGAATTTTCGAAATCTAACAAGAATCGGGAAATTTTTTTAATAATAAACTATAAGTTTTTTTTTTTTTTTGGAAAATTATAATAAATCTATTGATATAACGAAAGTTGAAGGAAGGAAAAAATTATTAAAAAAACGATAGGAAAATATTATTAAAAACATAAAAATGAGGAAAAAAAAAACATAAAAAACAAAAAAATAAATTAAAGTAAAAACAACGTTACACTTAAATTTTTTTTATATAAATTTCAGTAGGATACGTTGCTATACACTCCAATGTTACAAAAAAAAAAAAATAGTAGAAAAAAGTCAGCAGCACAACTGCTGCTGCTACGGTTAGCAAATTTCAGCTACGTTTTCCTATAATCATTATGATGCTTTAATTTACGAAAAAGGTTTTTTTTTTTGCTCTTCCTCAGAAATATTATTAATAGGGCATACACATGAAAAAGTAGAACAAAAATAACAATAAAAAAAAAAATAAAAATATTATGTATTAGAAATTTTATGACCACACATTGATATTAATGCACAATGATGTCATGATGGCAAGAAAATGTCCTTTTTTCCTTATATATTAGATAATATTATATTGCATATACGTTTATTCTACATAAAAAATGCAATTTAGATGTAGGAAGGAGTAGGTCAAGAATGATTTGTCAATATTTTTTTTTTATTTTGTTATCGTAGTTGTTTTTACAATATATTTTGTTGGAAATTGGCTTTTCAAATTTTAATAGAAAATTTCATTAAAACTTTTGAAATTTGTATTTTCCCTACATAGCAAATATATTGGTAATATAATATCCTTTTGGTTTGAGTGGTGCATATTCTAGATAATCATATTTTAGAATTTGTTTTTCAATATATTTGAAACAGAACCGCATAATTTATTTTCAATATTAACGTAAAATTTTCATATTGTCAGATTAACATTGAAAATCATGCAATGGTAAAGCATGAAAGTGAAAATATCAGTTGAAAATTATTTAAAATTTAAATGCAATAATATCTTATACATTATTAGAAATATACTTATAAAAAAATTTCCATCTGAAAGAGTTTGTTATAATTACTATAAGTTTTATATAAAATATATTTTAATTTCGATTTTTTTACGAAAAGATTAGCTATTCTACAAACGGAAAAAGAAAAAATCCGGTTTTTTGCAGAAAACACCCATTAAAATTCCCCTGAAATTGTTATAAGAAAAAATACCAATTGTAACCTATATTTTTCTAAATTTATTTTAAAATTTTTGAAATGACCTAATTCCTTCACAATGATTATTTTTACCAATATTTTTCAATAAAGGTTAACAAAATAATTTCTAATTTGATATTAAAAGGTTAGAATGAATATCTAACGCCAATTTAACACCGTATTAAATTAAAAATTAATTTACATTTACAGATAAATGAGAGTACACCTTTCGAGAGTTTTAGAGTGTACAAACACAAAAATAAAAATTTTGGTGGGGAAATAATGTAACCTCGAACTCGTTTACAAAACTTCTACATAGACCTTTACTAAAAACTCATTTTCGTAGAACAAACTTTTTACCGATTTTCCTCCCTCTAAAAGTTTTTGTCCCTCAAAAACTATAAACTGCAATTTTTTATTCATTTATTTTAATGAAATCATAAGCTTTTAGATATTGATAAATAATTTTTTTTTTTAGAAGAAATTTCTTTTCTATCTCCACTCCCTCCCATGTTATCGCCTCTAAAAATTTGCAAAATTTGAATTTTTTACACCCCATATTTCCAAAATTGCAAGCTTTTTCAAATTTCCATAAATTTAGGAAGCTAACTATGAATTTCATTCCATTGAAAAATATTATTATTTTTCTTAATTTACCCAATCACTTCTTAAATTTAAGCATTAACGCCTCTTTAAATTATTTTTTGTTTCACCCTAAATATATGCAATTTTTTAACTTGTTGAACGGAAAAGTGCTAATTTACAAACCATAGATTTGACCCAATTTTATTCATTAAAGTTATCAAATCTAAAAAACTAATTAATTAAAGTTATCAATTTTTGAATAATATTTTTAGTGTGGTTATATTGGAAATCTTTTTTCGATTTTTTTAATTATACCAAGCGATATTTTTATGAATTCTGTTTAAAAACTTTAGAATGTACAAAAAAAAAAAAAATTTGTATCCTATGGTTACCATAAACAAAGTTCAATTCCACGGTAATAAATATTTTATGAAATTGAAATAGAAATATTATGGTATGTCCTTTTTTTACTCCTTGTTCTTATATGTATATGCAACATAAAATATCTTACTATGCTATAAAGATTATTTCAATTTATGTGCGTATTTTAATATAACTGTGTAACCTATACAGTAGTGAAATTTATTATTTAATAAAAAGTGAGCGAAAAGAAAAATATGAATAAAACTACATACATATATTTTAACATTTTATTTAATGTACGAATATGTTTGTATGTAAGTTTATAGTATGGACAAAAATGTGGATGAAAAAATTTTATATTTTCCTTTTGGGTTTTAAAATGAAAGTCATCATAAAAGTCAAGAAAGACTTTTAGTTTTAATATTCGTATATAAAAATAAAATAGTTACAACACAGAATTTTCTATTAATCTCAACTCTTAAAAGTATATAAAATAATTTCCGAATGTATGTATGTATGCTCTTACGTTTCCCGTATAATATCTAAACCCTATATTACATACGAATGTATGTGCAATCGGTGAATAAATTTTTGAGTAGATTCTATTTATTAATTTTACTTTAAAGTATATAAACTTTAACATTACGTTATGTACGTAATATATTATAATGCTCATATATAGAAAATGTAATCAATAATGGTTTCGTTTGGTAACAGATACCAGTGATATAAACTAGATTATATTACAATCATAATATAAAAGAAATTATAATAAAATATTTCTAATGCATTTAATATTTCTACATAACCATCTATAGTATGTCTACATATTTAATAGCGTTATGTACTGCATTTAATGGTGATATATAGAATATAGAATGGTATATAAAGTATGCCAAATACTCGTAAAATTAAATATCAGTCAAATGTGACAAAAACAATTTTAAAAATCACAGAAGTTCAAATTTTTCCATATACATATAATATAAAATACACTACATATTAAAATAATTTTACATATCATGTGTATATGCATAAAATAATATTAAGAGCAATATTATTTGAATATAATACTGAAAATATATAAAAATTTTGCATATTTTCTATAATAAATTTGCATGTCTACGGCCATAATGTGCAGAATATTTTGATGTTAATTAAATTAATAGACACTTGCATGACAGTAAAATTAAATGAACGTAATATTTGAAACGCATTCATCTGTAGCCAAAGATATATTTATAAAGATTATTTTAGTCTTCTTTGAACAAAAAAAAAGTTATATTATATCGGCAGATTATAAATTGTTATACAGACAAACAAATTTTTAAAATGAAAATATTGCATTTTGCATATGACACTGAGTCCAGACGAGAAATAAACTAGATATAATCTATTCGACATAAAATTTTTATTTATGCAATGAATTTGTTACAGGAAATGTAAAAAAAGTTCTACTTCCAGTAACTATGTTGCAGAAAAAAGATTGAAATTAACAATGTGGCCTTTAAACAACAGAACTTTAAAAACTTTGCACCGTCTTATTAAAGAACTGGCTACCTCAAATAAAACCACAATAATTTATTATAAACATATTTATAAAAATCAAATGGAGATGTGTGAAAATAATTGGAATTTTATAAATTTGGAGGTCATAATTAGGTAAAATTGAGTAAGAATTAATGGTAGGAGATATTTCTTGCCGCCCGATTTTGTTTTGTTTATATTTCAATTACTATACATTACAAATATAAAAATAATTAAGAAATAAAATCTCCAATAAAAGTGTAAATAATTTAAGCACGTCTTTAGCTGAAATTCATTCTTTCTAGTTATCCAGCATTGAACTATATAGTTCTAAGCATCTAAGATTATGATTTCACATTATTATTTCATTATATTTATGAAATCCTTTGAAAATTTTTAAGAAAGCTGAATTTCACTCCTTTATGATTTTCTAATATTTTTGTTTACATGTTTGTGCGCTTAAAATTATAATTTTTTCTATATTTTTAAATTTAATTTTAAAGTTGCTTAAGAAATTCTTGCTCGTTTTTAAAAATTTTGTCCTACCGGGCGAAAATAAAAGTAAATTTTAATTTCGATTAAAGTTTGAATGAATTCTGTTTAATTCCCATTTACTTTTTTATTTTTGCGCTTCAACCAGAATTAATAGTGCACCAGAAATTTTTCCCCAGAATTTTAAAAATTTTTTTTTTTGAATTTTTTAAATTTGTTCCGTAGCACAGGTATAGTTGGATTTCGGCGAAAATTTTCCACGAAAAATTGATTATTTTTGACACTCAATTTAGCACATCACCAAAATGTGTAAAAATTTTAGAAAAAGAAAAAACAACAATGAGAAATATTTACGGTTTTTACACCATCTGTAAAACAATTTTTCAAAGGATCTCTTTTTTTTTTCTTGTTTTTGTAAAATGTCTAATATTTTTTTCAATTTTCTTTGCTATTTTTCAGGAAATTGAAAAATTGAATGATTACTTTCACTATTGCCTGTATCTGCTCTTGAAATTTAAAATTATGCTCACTTTTCTTTTAGATGTAATAAAAATTTTTGAATTTTCAATTTTCCATATTATATTAAGATATCACTGACAAGAAACAAGGATTTTGATTTCAGGGAATCTTAATTCCAAAATGCAGACTAAACTTTAATTATAGCAATAAGACATCAGTTTATCTTAGAGGTTTTTATTCCTGGATTGCGTATCCAATATTAATGTAACACTGCTCTTATTGAGAAATTACTTTATCATACTTATAACTTCCAGGACATTATGCATAACTCAAACAATATTTTTTTTTGTTTGCTTAAGATATTTAATGCTTTTCAGGGTAACTTATAAGAACAATATTTTCTATATAATAATTTAATTACCATTTATTTACAACGTACATGTACATCCAGGTGGATTTAGGGATTATTGCTTTTAATAATTAAAACATAATCCATCTAATACTTGTTATATAAACAGCGGTTGCCGGTAGGGCTACAATAATAAACACTTACTGGCTACAATAATATAATATAGGTATGTAAAAATTTTTGGCTTACCTTATATTATTTTCGCTATGGAGATAATAGTCAGAGGTACAGAATAATTTCAGTTTCTTTACATTTTAGATAAAACAAATTAAATCATGCAAAAGCTCCGAACAAATTAAAATCAAATTATGTAATAAAATTTTTTATATTCTATGACATTATATAGAAATCCTTCTCTTCATTGAAATAATAAAAAAATAATATTGTTGAGAAATACTGTTCAATATAATAAAGCCAATATTAAGTGATAATGTGGATTACAAATAGAAGAACACGTACATTTAATGATATAATGTGCACATTATTTTTAGGTTTATGATCTATGTATATGTATATTATATTTTGTATACCATATTGTATTAAGCAATTAAATTTCTCTATAGAATTCTCTCAATATATTATATTAAAATTTTCTCTTATATATTTCGATTTTATTAACATCTCTTTCAAATTGTTGTTAAATTTGGCGTGATCCATTAAATTTCATTATGATTTTGATATATAGCCATGAACTTATATCTGAATATATATAGGAATATACCAATATATTTCTTCTAAGTGAATTATGGAAAATAAATCTGTGAAATATCACATCTAGCCTTTTAAAAAATTAATCTTCGTTTCTTTTACTACAGCTAGCTTGTACATAAAAATAATGACATTGCTATTGCTTTGGTTGTACGTAGCTGCTATCATTTTGACAATATGGCAGCTATAAACAAGAGTAAAAGCAATAGCTATTTAAAAATAAAATTACATTACAATATGCAACAATGATGAGAAGAACAACGACGGCAACAACAAGAAACTGTCATGGTAGGAATTTACTTGTCTATCTGTCGACATTAAATTGTGATAATATTCTTAAAAAGCATAAAAAAAAAATATTACACAAAACTTTATGTAATGTGTATGTTTGTATGTATGTGTACATACATTTGTTTAAATGTCACATTTTCTATTTTATTAATGGAAGTGAGTAGATATGTGTGCAGTGTTATGTATGATGTATTTTTGCGTTTTTTTTTTAGAATTTAAACATTTATTATTGTAATATCCTTGTTCGTTTCATATTCATGCATGTTGTATAAAATTTGTAAGTGTTACATTAAGGGATATATGAAAAATAATATTAAAAAAAAAAAAGTTATTAAAGCGACCTTCTAAATTTTCCAAAACAGAACAAAAACATCGAAAAATAAAAAAACGAGAAAACAAAAAATGTTCTTAAAAAATATGTTCTTTTCAAATTGGGCTTATATAGAAAATTGTTTTTATTTTATGTTTTCCCATTAAATTTATTACCATCAGACAATGTGACCTTGGTTTTGGTACATAACAATATTATATTCTATACTAAGTTAAATTCTAATAAAAGAATGGTTTGTTTTTGGTATAATTTCCACGCTATTTTATATGCGTGTGTAAGGAGCGAAATCGTTCGGAAGGTTGCGAGGATTAAAATGTATAAAAAATGCTATTAAAAAAATGTTTCTTTTCATTTGAAAATCGAAATAATATGAAAACACAAATAATATACAAAAAAAAATTGTATAATTTTAATGCATTTTACAGTGATTACACATACTTATAATATTATGTCTGAAACATTGATTGAATACATTGAATATTAAATAGGATTTTTCAAATTAAAAAAATTATTCTGTTTCAGTTAGAGCCAACCATTATTTTTTCCAGATTTATAAAAGTATACATAGAATTTTCCACAATCTGTTAAAAGTATGAGATATGAAGCTCGGTTTTGTAAATTTTACTGATAATTTAAAAACTTTCATTAGCTCAAAATACAATTTCAGAATACTTAGCTTCTCAAACTACAATAAGTACTCAAAATATGAAATATGATAATTTTAGTTCTTGAAAGTTGCATGTTTCTACTATAGTTAAATAATTTTGAAAATGGAATCGGTCTAAATAAAAAATGTTATTTAAATTTCTAATATTTTGACTTTTATATGAAATTTTTGATATTTTGATATTCGATAAGAATTATAAATTGAGGTATTGTTTAAATTTAAGGAAAAAATAAAGTATTTAATTTTTTTAATTTTTTCAATACTTTCACAGTCCTTGAGCTGTTTGAAAAAAATACAAAACTCAAAGAAAGCTCAACTCAAGAAAATATTTTAATAAGAATAAGAATATTCGTTTGAGTTGAGTACGGCAACAAACAAAGGAACTGAGAGAATGTTTATGATTGTGTTTCATCAGTATTATCAGTACTTTAGTCCACAATTATTTATAAACGTGAATCAATAGAATATGGGAACATCCTTTAAATAAAACTGAAAATGAAAGTGAGAAAACGAATCAAACTTGAATTAACTTTTGTTTTATGAAACGATTACAATATCAAAAATAATTTTCTAAAAAAAAAAAAAAGAATTTAGTCTACTTCCAAAATAATTATTGTAATTCATGCAGTACAAGTTTTTTTTATGTTATAGCTATGCACCATAAGAAAATTGGCAATCCACTATAAGTTTTTTTTCCATATTATCTACTCCTTTTCAATTTATTCCTGCACTTAAACTAAAAAACCGGCTTTTCTTCTTGTTATCAAAAAATAAAATAAGAATAAAGTAAAATTTATTATTTGAATTAGAAGTTTCCAAGTTGAAAATCAACAGCATAATTTTAAAAAGAAAATTCAATATAAAAAGTCGACAAGAATTGTAATAAATTAAATAAAAAAATAAAAGTAAAAACTTAATTTACTACATTTGAGCCAAGAGAAAAAAAAAAATACTTCAAAATTTCTTTTAAAAAATTGAATTTCTTTTCAATTTGTATGCATAATACTGCATACTTGCTTACATTCCCTTATTAAAGCTATAAAGATAGTGGCGGTACATTATGGAGTAAATTTTAGGTTCTATGAATAAATTTTTCATGAAATAACTTTTAAAGCAGAAAAATCAAATGAAATTAAAGAATTTTCTAGTTAGGTCTTAATTTTTATTAAAACAAACATTGTAGTGAAAAAAGCATCTATCCCAAGAAAATTTGGGATATAAAAAATGGGATAATTTTTTTGAAATTCTGCCGGGAGAAGCAAATATTTTGTTAAATTTTCTGAGAGTTTTACAAAATTAAACATAGGTTTTTAAAAAATTCTTTCAAATTTTTTGTGCTGCTAAAAGATTACAATTAGATATTAATTATCAAAAAATTATTGAAATCAAAAGTCATTAAGGACTATAATCAAAAAGCAGGCTAAATATTAATATTTCCACAATAATTTGTTTACTGTTGGCCGCATTGTTCTTTTGACTCATTTTCATGACACAAAAGCAATATTGCAGAATATCTACAATGTTATTTATGCAACGTTTTCTCATCTTCGTAAGGGCCTTAAGTGATATTAAATTAAAACTACTAAAAACAGCAATTTTTCTGAATCACAAAGTTCGTATTGTAACGCTACGTTAATAATGTATTTGAACTGTATTGAACAATAAAATTTATAACCTATACAAAGTCTATATAATAAATACTCAATAAATTGAAATTTGTTACCTAACATTCTCTACAAGAGAAAAATTCTACGTTTTACTCAATATTTACTTAATAGTTTTTAAAACTCTATTAAATTTAATATTTTTATTTATACTGTCGTATCGCTTATATAATAAATTTTCCAATTTATTAAAGTATATACTTATAAAATTCTCTTTAAAAGAGAAAATAAAAACTTAAACAAAATCTGCTAATAAGAATTTTTAAGTAATAAATTTAAATAAACCCTATAAAAATATTTCAAAAATTTAAACAATCTACTTAAATAATTTAATACCAAGAGAAAAAAACAATGAGAGAAAAAATGCATTTCATTTTAATTATTACATAATTCTCAATGTATATTTATATGTACAAAATCAACTCTTAAAATTATTATTATTACTGTAGTATTAAGAGAAGTGATAATTAATTTAGAGAAAAAGTATAAAAGATTTTTAAATAAAATAATTCATTAGACTTTTTAAGAAAAATGTCTGTTATGTTTTCTACGAAAACTTTTATATACATACAGATATATATATACATTTGCAATATTATACATACACATGTATATGTATATGTGTATATACTTAAAATATAAATGAAAATAATTTACTTTTAAAACGAGAATAATAATACAATTATAACGCTGCATATCCCTTTTTTTTCCATTTTTATATCCTTAAATAATATAAGGATAATGTTATATAAACAAAAAAGAAAAACAATAAATTTTGTTAAGAACTTACACTAAATAAAAATAACAAAAAAAAATAATAAGAAAACAAAAACAAACTGTAACAAAACAAATTAAGTGAAATTGAGATAGAAAAAAAAAAAAGAGTATAGGGAGAATATAATTTTTCTCTTTCTTTAAACACAAGAAAATAGAAAGAAAAAAAGAGTAAAATCAAAGAAGAAGAAAAGCTAAAGTGAATAAATTATAGAAAACTTCTTCAGAAAAACAAAAACAGAACAGAAGAAAAAAATAAACAAACTTTAAAACTTTTTTTTTATTTTATCCTTTAATTTAAAGTACTAGAATGAAATAAAAATATATCAAATCTAATAGATATGAAAGAGATAAAATATGAAAAGAAAAGCAAAAAATTAAACTGTTCTTTCTCCATAATATATGAGAACGAGATAGAACACAAAAAAAAAAATTGTAAAGGCAGTGACTGCCTTTAAAAAAAAAAAAAAAAAAAATGTCATTTTTGCTTATTTTTTTTTTCTTTTCTCCTGCACATTTTCGTTTTCTTTTCTAAAAAAAAAAGTTTTTAACAGTACTTTAGACTGTTTTTCCATTTCTTCTATTTGTTGTTGTTGTTTTTTTTCTCTCTATATTATTATTCGTGAAAATTATTTAGAATTCTAGTCAGGATCATATTAAATATCCCTCTTATCCTTATACTTTCGAAAAAAAAGCAGAAAACATAAAAAATTTCAAAAAAAAATAATAAAAAGTTTTTTACTTTTTGAAAAGTTGTACATCATTCTGTACATATTATTATAATCATGAAATCAAAATGCAATGACATCCTTTTTGGATTAACATAATTGCATTCAGTGAATAAGAACTCTACATAAACTACATATTATTATTATAATAGTATTATAGAAGAAAATGTAGTATGACACTTTATGTATATGTGAATAATGTTGTAAATATATAGGTAAATTTAAATAAAATACATAGGGATATTTATAATAAATAAAAGTTGGTTCTGGTAATGGTGGTATATGGCATGTTATGATAATGTTGTTTAAATTTAATATTGTATAGTTTTGGGGGTTTTAATAATGTAGCATTCAAGATAAATTTATATTTGTTACAAAAAGTAAAAATTTAGGTTTTAATACAGTTGCTTTAAAAAATTTTTGGACTAATTAATGCAAGTATAAATACATTATGCAGGTTAAGTTATAAGTTTTGTTTTAGAATAATATTTTTGGTTTATTTTATTTCAAGAATATTCCATTTGTATTAAAATGAAATTTGGTAAATGACTGAGCACTATTCATTAAGAATATGTTAAAGCTTCAGTTCCATAGCGTTGACGTAATTTCTGATATTTAAAGTTTTTCACTGCATAAGTGAAATATATCATATATTCGGAGATGGCATAATTTCTACATTTTATTTTAACTCATTTTACCAAAACTTTGCTTAAAATTTTTTTCGGGATATATTAAAAATATTTTTTGAAAATTAGTTGTGAATTTCCTATAGCTTTGTTTTTATATTTAAAAGTCCAACAGCGAAAATAAGGCTCATTTTTATCTTAACGAATTTGTTAGCGAATGGAAAGTTAATTTTCCAAATAAATCTACAGTAGACTATACAAATTTATGCTGAAAAATTAATATGGATTAATGAGATGCTAAAATTAATATGGTAAATAGAAATCATTGACGTACTATGAACAATAATTTTTCGCTCTAAAATATGAATGATATTATCAATATAATGTTCATATAAATTTCAACGGCTTTCACAATCGTGTGGGAACCAGAAGCAATTTTGTAATAATTTAATAAAAATGCAAATGAATAATTGTAAGTAAAGTGTTAATATAGTGAACTTAATCTCAAAATATTGTACGATTCAACAGCTATCAACTATTTTCTGTCGGTTTATACGTAAAGACGAACATGTGAGTGTAATATTTTTCATGCCATTTGTGAATTGTGACACATTGTCCACTATACTTGAAAACGAAACCCCAAAAAATAGATTTTTAATATACTTTAGGAATAACAGTCGCGTTAAATTTATTTTAGAATTAGTCAAATTTTTTATTAAGTAAAGGGTAATTTCAAAAAAAATTTTGAAATATTTGAAAACCCTATACAATAATGACGAAAATAATTGTTAACCTGTTAAAAATTTTCAATTTTTCTGTTTAAATTTATTACATAATTTGGACACTTTAATATCGAAGTCTTACTAATATAATAATAAAATATCCTTACAGTACAACGAAGTAAACTAAATTTTAATCCACATTTTTTGTTTTAAAATCTTAAGACCGAAGTATAAACACCAAAATTTTCTTATAGGTGCCTGTATAACACAAAGAAGTGAAACACTGAAATACATACAAGCTCAGTATACATCCAAACTAAAACGACACAACCGTGCACATAAATATTTATGTATAATACAGAAAAAAAAGTAGAATTCACGAAATTTATAATGCGTGAAAAAATAAATAAAAACTATTTTTACGAATTTAGTGAGCGGATGGCATTCAATTTTATAAAGTATTGTTGTTAAACTTATAAAATCCATTTTAAACATGTGAACGCTTAAAAAGAACCAATGTGAATTGTTTTGTTTTTTTTTTTGTTTTATCTTTAAGGATGAAGTAAAATTTATTTTTTCCTTTTTCTCTTCGACTTCTTTTCCTTTCACAAATTTTCAGTTTTCTATACTTTATGTTTATATTGTGTATTCCTTTTTCTAACTGTGAAATTGTAAAAGAAAAAGGAAAGAAAACAGGAAAAAAAAAAGCACAATGTGACTTCAAGGATCGTTGGTTTCGTTGTACACACATAAAAAATTTATTTTTACGTTCAAGATTTGTTTGTTTCTCTTTTGGTTTTTTATTTTTGCAATGTCTTCTTTTTCATAGTATTTTCTTTAGGATGACAACTAAATTGCATTTTATATCTTAATACAATTGTACATAAAAATGACAACAATAATAATATAAGAAAAACATGAAAAACTTCACCAACTACCATAATATTACAGTCACATATAATAATGTAAGTATGTATGGATATTGTATGCTTTATTTATGTTATACAGTAATGTTAACAATAGTTCATATCCCAGCGTAAAACCTAACATGTCACCTTTAAAAACAAAAATTACACGACAAAATGAGACAAAAAAGAAAGAAAAAGTTAAAAATGAAAATGAAAAAATAAGAATGAAATTCTTTCTCTTCATGTTTTTTTATTCTTTCCTTACCATTTTTTTTTTTCTGAGTACTTTATATTTATGTTGCCTCCTATGTGTATGCAATGTATAACAGTTGAATTAAAACATATAAACAACACATCTTTATTAGGCAATTATAAGATCATAAAATTGTAAAAGAAAAACAAAAAAAAAAACTGAAGAATTAAAAGGCTTTTATAGGACTGAAAATAAAAAGGATAAAACGCGAAATGTTAACAAAATGTTAGTGCAATATAAAAGTTAGGTGCAAAAAAAAGCAACAAAATTTAAAATAAATTAAATGAAAATCCAGGTCAACTACAACTTCATAATAATATTGTAAAGTTTTCGTAATTTTAGACGTCTTCTTTTCAGAGTTTCCACTAAAATAATCTTAACAAAGAAAAACGGAGGGAAAAAAGATAACCATAAAGTTAAAATTAACTTTAACAAATTGTATAGGAAAAGCAAATGGGGTGAAAAGAAAAACCAGTTTGTAACAAAGTTACAAATGAAAATTAAAGAGGAAATATTCTATTAGAGAAGTTCAATCACCGTGCAAAACTTGAGAATATTTCACTTATGTACGTGTCATTCAAAAAACTCTAAAAGTAGATTAAAAAATGTTTAAAAAAAAAAGAGCTGCTGTAGTTTTGCCATTCATTTGGAAAATTGCATAAATTTTGCATATACCATTGATAAAGCTGGTAATATTGTATAATATGTAGGAGTGGGAGTATGTGTATGTAGAAATGATGGGATTACAATAATTGCGATAGAAACAAATTTATATAAAAAATGCCTTATTTATGATTTATATTATGGAAAAAAGTTTTATCTTAGCACATAAAAATTTGAAAATTTTTATACGATTATAAAATAAATGGTATTTTAGGCAATTATGTGTTTTTTTCAGTTGGATACGTGTAATACAAGAATTAGTACAATGATAACTGATAGAAAACTAAATTTTTTTTTTTGGTATTTTGGGAAATACTATCGAAATTATTTTAAAATGTTTTGCACGTCAGTATGTTTAGGTGTTGCGGCTCAAAATGTAAATAAGTCAGGAATCGAGACATCAAAGAATTTTTATCCAATAAGAATCAAGTAATTACACTCAAAAATGGAATGCATGGATTTGGTCGTACCTTGATTGTATAATCTCAAAATTACATCTGTTTATTTTTGCAAAAAAAAAAAAAAAAACGTGTTTCGAAGCTAATAATGAAAAAATTTATAAGCAAAGAGTGGTTTTTGTCATTATTTCAGGTATCTCTTTGATCTGTTGTGGAAAGAAATATTTAAATCGTGACAATACCACAAAAAACTCGTAAAGCAACCCAACATGTGTAAAATTATAGTTTTCATTTTAACATTAAATTAAATTTAATCAACTGCTTCGAAGCAAATGCTATAAAGAGTATAAGACTTCAGTTTTTTTTTATCAATGAATATTTTTCAGCTGAATTTTTAATATTTCACTTACACCATTTTAGTTGACTTTACTCAATTCACTCTCTAACATTTTAACTTTGGAAAAATGGTTTTACCTGAAAATAAAAAACATATATTTGTTATTAAAAAATGAAAATTATATTATGTGTAATATTATAGTATTTTGAATTGTATGAAAGAATTAATATTGAAAAAATTTGACCTAACACTGAGTGTTGTGAAAGCTACCCAGTTATTTTAATACTTTATGCTGCATACTAAGATTGATACTGAGGCTTAATTTTATTTAAGTCACAATTTGAAATAGGATTAATTTGTAAGTACTATATTACCTCTTTAGCCCCTTTATAAAATTTTTGATATTTTTCATACTCATAAAAAAGTAATGTAAGTTGGCTACACAATAATTCGTGAGAAACACTCGGCAGTTTTTAATCAAATTGCTGAATATAAATTTGCAGAAATTTTATTTTAATTTTCTCCAATTGATTTTATAGAAAGCATTTATATAAAACATTATTAAAAAAAAGTGTTTTTATAGAAAACATTATTAAAAAGAAAGTTTTAGGAGTAATTTAAAATCTGTTATTAAAACCGAAATAATTTAATGCGGTCTTTACTCAACGTGAGTTATCGATATGTTAATTACTATTTTAAAACATATCTGCCCCGCATTTTTAAACATTTCACTAAACCAGTAAAATTATATAAGAAGTTCTCTAATTATTATTCAAGCAAATAGGTAAGAGTTTTTTACATTTCCAACCACAAATTAAACATGAGAATAAAATTTTTCTTATTTTGCTTTTTTTTATTATTCTCATCAAAAATACTTTTATGATTTTAAACATTGTTTTCATTTTAAGCTAATAGAAACATTTTTATTCGTAATTTTCTACTGTTCACTTTACAACACTGTTGCAAACAATAAAGATTTTTAATAAAAGTTTTAATTACTTGTACGTATACAAAGATCAACTGATAAAAAATTACAAGTACAGAGTATGATTTCTCTTACGAATTCTTAAAGAAAAAAATTAATATTCAAAATTAAAACATTTGGTTTTGTCTTACTACCTATAAGTATGCAATACTATATTAAAGCGAATTTTAATTCCACGCTTTACAATATTGTGATTCAAGCCGAACAAAATCATTAATTTACAAATAAAATTGTCATTTTTTTAACATTTACATTAAAAATTATTTTCTAAATTAAAACTAATATCTAAGGGATTATTTTCAATATCCTTGCAATCTATAAATAATGAAACAATATTAACATACTCCTTTCTATATAATATAAATTATGTATTCAAAATTTGCTGAATATAGAAGAAGAAAATTACAAGAAATAAAAAAAATAATTATTATTTTTCTTTGGTAAAAGAAAATTGTTTAAACAAACTTTTGATATTTATTGAGAAATTAATTGAAAATTAAATATTTTATTATTAAGTCTTAAATATTATAATATTTTATTTGTTTTTTTCTTTTCTATTTTTATTTGCAATAACAATAAACAACAAGAATAAACGAATGAAAAAAGGATATAGTATTAAAATGAAATTTTATTTTAAGATAAACAAAAGAAAAATTTTTCAAAATAATATTTAAAGAAAAAATTCTCAATTAATATTTTAGTTTGACTATATTGCAAGAAACACAAAAAAATTAGAAGACAACATTTAGTAATTTTTCCGGGTTTGATGCAAAATTATGGCAAATAAATTTAAAATTTTATCATTTCAAGTTTTTAAACCACATTTTAAATTAAAAGGAAGTTTATCAGGACTTTAAAAGTTCTGTGCTTATAATAGCAACTGTGAAACTAAGCGTAACTTATTATTTGCTTTTCCAATACAAGTTGTCTGTACTCTAAAATGCATAAGCTAAAAAAGAAAAGTAAATTGTGATAATAAACAATCTTATGAATATTTTCAAATCAGATAGTTGACTTTGATATTTTTATAATGATAACAATTACCAAATTGCTTATTTTCAAAGCTACTTCCTCTACTTTCGGTACCAAATCTCTATAAATAGCCGCTTACTTATTACAATTTTTTAGTTAAATTTACCCAAAAATAATATTGAGTATTTAGAATTGTTTTAAACGAATTCTCTCTTATGGCTCTTACTAATGAATGAAATTCTAAAAATTTGGATTATCAATAGACATTATTTGTTTATAACTGTTATACAACTGGGAAAGTTAAAATTTATAAAATGTAAATAAGAATATCAAATATAAGAAAGAAATTCTATTGAGTTACTCAATAATTTTATTGAGTTTTTGGAAAATTATTTAATATTCTATAAATAACTTTAATTTAAATAACAAAACTTTTTCTATTTATACCAAAATTATAAAAAATTATGTGTCCAAATAAAATATGATAAAAAATTTTAAAATTTAATAAAGAAAATTGGAAACTGATAAGAATAATATGAAGTTTTATTTTAAATTTAGAAATTAATTTTAGGTAAATCGAGATAAATTTGTTTGAAAAATATTTTATTGATTGAAAAAATAAAAATACTGTTTTGAAAATCAAATAAAATTTTTTTTTAAATTTTAGTTAAAGTTTCTTAATTTAATATAAAAATTTTTTAATTTATTTTCTTTATTATTAAAAAATTAGTAATTTAAACTGAAAGAAAATAAATAGATCAGAACAAATCAGAATAGAAAACTCATAATCGTAAAAGGACAAGAGAAAAAATTTCTTATGCAAAATGTTCGTACTTTGTACCAGAGCATACTTAAGAAATTTCCTAAGTCTTATGATATAAACTCTGTTTAAATATTAAATATTTATAATTACGATTTAGTTGAATTGCTGAAGGAAATCTGTCCCAAAAATGCTAGTGAAAATTTTCAAAACTCCGTTCTCTCCCTCTACTTTAAAAGCAACAAGTTTAGCCAATAGTTAATAGTAAGTTATAGCCAATTATTGCATGATTTATTAAGAAAATGAGAATGTTTTCATTCGTGTATCAGTGTAAAAGTTAGATATCTTTGTATGGAGGCTATTAAAATTTAAGTTTTATATTTGAACTGGTTTTTTTAAAAGTGGTATAAGTCCACTTTTTAAAAAGACGATTTTGATGAGCTATAGACAGCTTATCTCCACGGTTAGAATCACAATTTTAATAGAGTTCTGCTTAAACATAAAACAAACAAAACAATTGGTTCAAATGCAAAACCTTAAATATGTCAATATATGAAAAAATGGACTTATACCACTTTCAAAAAAACCAGCTCATTTGTGTAAGAAAAAATTATCTCATTTAAATTGTTGATTTTAATATTGTACTGACGTTTAATTTTATTTAAATAATGTGGAGCTGCAAATCGTATAAGCATTTTTAATATCAAAATCCATCTAAATTCAGAATTTGTAAAATTCTTCTAGGTATGCATTTTGCGTTTCTTAATATTCACGTATATTAATAAAATGGTAATTTCCGAGTAAAATAATTAAAATTAAATATAAAATTCAAACTGAATAGCGACGTGTCTCTAAAATAAAATTATTTATTTGACTTTTTTCACATTTAAAAAAAAAAAAAACTCATATAAGAGCAAACCATTATAATATTTGTTAGACGTGAAATTCTATATGGGCGTATATTACGTTTATTGCTTTAAAAATATTTCATTTTCATACAAATACAAAAATTGTACACTTTTACTTAAAATTCTGTCAACTTATTTGAGAAAAACAAAACAAAAAAAAAGAAAATTCTTTAAAAAAATTTTTTTTTTTCTTGGAAAAACAAAATTATTTTTATATTACTTTAACAGACACGAAAATTAGAGCGTGCCTAATTTCAAGTTATATTAAATCAATCATTCATTCATCTTATCTCTGTTGATTTCATTTTCGCTGTCTCTTCTCTTCTTATTTCCCATTTTATCCCCACCGTTGTTTTAGAATTCAAAAACTTTCTTATATAAGAATTTAACATTAAAAATCATAAATAACGTCTAAGGAGAATATCCAATAATAAACCATAATTTTAACAACTTCAACCAGTAGTCTCCCTACCTTATCTTCTTAGTTTTTCCTACAAATTTTATTGTTGTTATTTAAAAGTAATACAAGTCTCTTATCTCTAAAAAATTTTAAAGGAACAAAATTATTGTATAAAATCTTAAAAAACGCCTGTTCTTTTATTTATAAATTAAATTGAATAAAGAGAAAGGAATTTTATAATTGGTCAGTGTTACTATAGATTACCCCTGAAAATAATATAATCTACCTCCTATTCAAATAGAAAATTTAGTAGCCGCTCCAAATTTCAGTGGTGATTCCGTTAGAAATATATTTATAAGTTTAATGGTTAGTTATCTAGCTACTTTTCATATATCTAGCTACTTTATCATAAGCAAATAATGTGACAATATATATATTATAATATATTGTCCAAAATTTATATAACCAAAATTTAATTCTCCTGAATATGAAGTCTTCCATACCCAATAATACAATAAATTTTCCAAATAACAACCTAAAAAAATTTTACTTACAATCAAAAGAGTTTTGATGTTATAAATTGCAAAAGCATATTCAATATACCATACAAACTCATTCACCTCACAATAAATAATTTAAATTTTAATTTTCAGTTTCTCAATAAATGTATACAAAAATGCCAGAAAAAAAAGAAACAAAAAAAAAAAATAAAGAAAAATTCTCCAAAAATATCTTACGAAAAATCTTTTTGTAATAAAAATAAGCAACACCTTGAAATTTTTACGTGAAAAGCAAAGCAAGAAATCAAAAAGAAGAAAAACTGAAAAAAAAATAATTTGTTTTTCCTCGAAATAAAATCAAATTAACTTCTTAAAATTTCCCCAATAAGCAGTCCTATACCCGTCTCTGTCGTTCTTTCCGATTTTATTTTTTCATTCTTTTTCCTACGAAAAGATCTCGTCATCACCATTATCCTGTGTAACCATAATATACATAAGCAAAAAAAAAACTTTTACATTTAATCAACATTCCATCTTCTTAATTTATTCATAATGCCTTCTAAGAATCACCATAAAAAAAAAATTATTCTGTTCTTTTTTTCATCTTAATATTTACAAACATTCTTCTAAAATGTCCTTTGCACAACAACAATATACAAATTGTTGTGTATTTGTGTTTTTTTTTAAATTTCGTTGATTCTGTCAACTGTGACATATTAATTAATTTCTTGTGAAATCTTTCCGTTTGGTAATTGGTATTTAAATACTTGAATGCTTCTGGCTGTGCAAGTAAATTTGAGGAAAGCAAAATTTAAAAATATTCAAAGATATTAGAAGTCGTTCATTTTTAAATTGTAAACGGATAAATTCAAGAACCTCCGTAGCTTAATCTGAAATTTATTAGATTATAGGACTCTTCTGTCTAAATAATATTTCAACTTTATTTCAGAACTCTTCTCTAATTTTCCATTAATTTGTTTCATAAAATTTTAAATTGAGTAACAGGGAATACGAAAGCGAAACTATATTATATCTAAAACTCCAAATAGAGGTGATTCATAAAAGGAAAACCTACGACGTTCTCAGAGATTTATTGTAATATTACTTGCCTCTCTAAAGATATCATGATTACTACAAAAGTGCATAAATACTTTAGTCATTTTTCATTCTCTTCAAGGATTTCCTTTATATAGAAAACTTTTTGTTTTAGCTGATTAAAATTGTATATAATATATATTATTTCTTAGAAGTTATAAAAAAAAATTGTGGTCGCTTAAATATAGGATAATATCTAAATTAAAAACAAGAAGCAAAAAAAAAAAATATTTTTTTTCTGTTTGATATTTAAAAAAAAGCTTCAGGATATAAGAAAATTCTTCGTTTTTTGTTTTTTTTTTTTTGTTACTGAAAGGGATTTTCTAATTGAATGTAACATTTTTTATTTTCGGTTTGCATTTGTTTTTTTTTTCTTTATCTTCTATGGGTTGCTCTTTAACGTGATGAAATTCTTAATGTAATAATAAATTTTCCACCAGTGTTATTCGCACATAAAATAAAATAACTTTGTTTTTTGTATATTTTCGTAACATAATATCCTTTTGCAAACATTTTGATATAAACTATGAAGCGAATAGGGCAAGACCGTATTGGTCTAGTTCTATGTACTTAATTGTCTGATTGTTTTCACTTTATACTTTTCCAATTCATATTAGAAATTCATAATATTTCTCCTTCTTCTTTCCTAGCATTATAGTCCTTTGTGGACATTATAGTCCTGAACATTTCTCTTCCAAACTTCTCGATTCTGTGATGATGATATATGATAATTATGGACACAGATTATGTTCAAATTTGCTACCACCGAATCAAGTCATCTTGTTTTAGGTCTTCTTCTCACTCTGATACCTAATTCCTTTTTCTCCTTTCCCTTTGCAATTTTGAGCCTCTAAAACACTAACGAATTTTCTTCTTGCAACGCTTAATCGAGTAGAACAACTTTGTATTGTAATTAAGTTTTTAAGTACGCATGTATGTTTGAGTCAGATTTCATATTTCAATAAACAACATTCCATTTTAAAGATCTTAAGAAGTGTGATTACATTTATAGTAATACAATAGTAATTATAAATGAAAAGCGTAGTTCATTACGATTTTCATTTGCCTCAAATCTATTTCATATGTACTATTCATATTTATTTGAATTTTAATTTGGTATATTTTCCTTTAAGTACTCAGTACTATTCAATTACTTTTAAAATTCAGTAGCTAGTACTTATTTTCACATATTTACTAGAACACTTTTCATTTAAACTCTTTTTCATCTTATTTCTTCTCTTTTTCAACTTACTTCATTCTATTTCTAGGTTCTTGGATAAAAGTTAATTTTTATATTATGCACATAATATTATGTATACACAATTATATATAATCTTTCGCGGTTATAAAAGTTTTCCCCTCTCTATAAATTTAAAACCCTTTATAAAAGCATCATAAAATCTTTTATTTTATTGAAGTTAAAGGATATCTACTACTCTTCTATGCTTATATACCGCGTGCATTTAATTCATATTTCTTTTCTACATGAAATGTATGTTACTGTTATAAATAAAAGATATTTTTAACCCTATGTATTTCAAAATATATAGGTAAATATTATAGGTATATCTATTATATATTACGAATTACATAATATGTACAATATGATATTATTTATTTTATGGAACTATGTGCTATAGTTTACGTCTGATTATCCGAACCCACGGAAAAAATGACTAACCAAGACCATATATTATTATCCTTTCAAGTATTATGAACACATACAGTGCATGTGGGTGTCCTATGATCAGAAATATAGAATACAAGTAAAATTTATTAGAATTAAATAAGAAACAATTTAACATTTTGAATGCAATAGCAAGTTAGCGAGCAAAAAAATAAAGAGAAAAAGGGTTGAAATTATTGAGAAATATAAGAAAAATACCCTGAAGATTTTATAGAAATAAAAAGAAAACATATAAACTTTATTAGGTATGTAGAAATATTTTACTATAGTTATGAGCTAAAATTTACCCAAGTTATTTTAAAATAGAGGTTACGTGTAAACGAATCTACGTACTATGTACTTATATGGGAGAAGGGAAACACGTCGTTAATAAAAAAAAAAGAATAATAAAATAATTTTCTCATATTATTTTTGTGGTTCAGTAGTTTTATCATTAGTTGCAGCTGTGGTACATAATGTTACTGCGTATAATTTAATGTCTAACACATTTGTGTGAATGCATGTAAAGAAAATATAATAATAAAAATGTAAAAAATTGTCATATTGATATTTTGTATTGCATTTTGAAATTATAGTTTATAACAGATTGAATGTGATGAATATTTTTGTTTTAATTAAAATTACAATTGTTATACCGCATGAATGTTGTTATAATCTTCTGTCACATTCATAAAGTTAAAATTTGCAATTGTATGGAAAGCTTAGATCTTTCTTTATTGTTAAAGTAAAAAAATGTTTTAAAAGATTAAAATTTGGTATGTGACATTTTATTAGTGATATGAAAATAATTCGGAGCGCAATTATTACCCGTACTTGTACAAATGGCATTGAATGACATTGTACTTTTACAATCTTGTATATTTGATCGTTTAATTTGCATTGTTACAATGATTTTCTATAGAGTTAAAAGTAATTTATGTTATACTTGTTTTAATAGTTGACTAACATCATATAAGAGCGAATGCATTTCAAAATTATGCTCGTACTAGTAACATTTTTGATAGTTGCTCTTTTAGAATAATTCACACTAAATTCAAATAAACGGTTCTGCCAAATTCAGTGTATTTCACAAGACAATTGCGAAGAAGAATAATTTGTATGAGAAATTAAGAATAAATACTATTGACACAGAAATATTTATATAACAAGCTATATTTTATATTTATAATTTTATATTAGATGTGGTCTAACTAAAATAGAGTTAGAAATATTTTAATTCACATATGATCTTATTTAGTCTTCGCGGTAGTGATCTTCTTAATTTAGCCCGCGGGATATTAGAATTTGAAATTCTCGAATCATTTTAACAATGCAATATTATAAATAATAATAAAAGCTGTATAAATAAACTTATAGTTGCCATTCGTACAAATAAAATCTTCTTTTAATAATCCACAAAAAAAATCCTGATAACGTTACGTTTTATATTTTATATGAAATCCTTTTATGTAATATACTTTTAGTTTTTGAGTTTATTTTAAAATATTTTTCGATATCATATGAAATAGTGATATTAAAAACTGACGCATTGTTTATGATCCTGCAGCTTCATATACAATAATTTTAAATTGTGACTGGAATGACAATAAAGTGTATACACACAAACACACAAGTAATATAATCGATTTATTATACATACGACTACATTGAATTTCTATTTATAAACGTTTTCTAGTGAAATTTATTGGAAAATAATTTTTTTTTTATGTGAGAAAATTAATAACATTTTATGGTTTTGAAAATATTGTAAATTATGTCCTTGTATATTATAAAATTATTTTGGTTTCACGGGACCCATGTAGTTATAGTTATTATTGTCCTCTATTAAAGGTTAAAGTTGAAATAGAAAACTATGGTAACTTAAGTGTTGATTATTAGCCTAATAAATCTCATTCTATTAGTTTACTTCATTACTCTAACAGCTCATTTAATTTTAATTATTCATTTCAATATTCTTTTCTTATGTAAGGACTATAAAGGGATTTTTACGTTTATATAATTGCTTTTTTTAAATCACCTTTATGATAAACTATTAAAATATGAAAATAAGTTCGTTGATCAAAACCACTTTAACCATAATTTTTAATTTTTCAAAAATAAATTAAGGTATAGATAGAAAATTTTAACATTTAAGTATACATAGGTATATTTAAAATCGTTAAATATGGCTTATATTTTTATGTCTTATACTAAGAGATACATATATTCACTAATATATTATTTATGTTAATAAAATTATTCATACACATGTAGATATATTGATGTTTGCATATGTAAAGAGTGTCTATAATAATACTCGTAGGTGAATTTTTTAAAACCAACAAATATAATTAACATCAAAGCCTGCGGTTCTTTTGAAATTTTAAAAACATAAAATGTCATTATAGAGATTATTATGTACATATGGTTGTGAATATAATTGTACATATTTATGTATATATAAGTATACTACAATATTTTTAATACATAAATTTTACTATTATACGATAAAAGTATTTAACTTGCAATAATAATGAGAAATGATACAAATTATTATATGGTGTCCGCAATTTATTTAAAATGTTGAAATTATATTATATATTTGCAATCCTGTTAGTAACGATGAAATAATTTAGTACGAATAATATAATATGCTGCCGTTATTTATCATTCCTACATTCACGTGAATACCGTTCTCAACCACGAAATATCGAATTTTTCTTACGTCCTTGTTAATTCTTGAAAAACTTTAACAATAAATTAATTATTTCTATATATTGTGAGGACGGTGTTATATTAAGACTAACAAATCGTCTTTCCAAATTATTTTGGAGTAGCCTTGTGTTTAATTTTTATACTTCAAATATTATGTTCGGGCTACATAATATCATACATTAACAGATTTCATTACAATTCCTGAATTCCCAAAAAACTTGAAAATCATTTGAAATTATAGAAACCTGTTCAAAATGTAACGAATATTTTTGTGATTTATGGTGATTTTATGAATCCTCTCTAGAAACAAATCTCAATTTCTCAGTTACCAGCTGATTTTATAAAACTCTTCTAGTCATATTATAGCAGTGTTGACGCATTTAACTTCTTAACGATTTTTAAAAACAAATTAAAATTAAAGAGATGTCGGTAGGTATATAATAATAATTGTAGTTGGAAAATTGCAAAAACAATATTTAATCCGTGCATAAATGTATGTACTCGTAATGTCGTGCGTGTATAAATAATTTTCAGTCAATTTATGAACTATAAATAAAAATTAAATAAATTTATTTGTTTATTTCAACCAAAATATAAAATATTTTTCAAAAACAAAAATATAAAGTTATTTAAATAAATAAAAATACATTGGGTCTCAATTAGAACACAGTTACAGAAATAAAACAAAAAGAGTGCGAGAATGAGCTACAATTGTAGAGAAAAACATTTTTCTGTGTTGAATTGTTGATTAAATTTTATAATTGAATTGAAAATTTAAATTTGCAACATTATAAAAGCATAAAAATATTAAAAAATTTATGTTGAATTTTAATGCAAGTTGGTATTATTTTAATTTTCACATATTTTTCTTTGATATTTGGATAATTTAATTAAATTTTATAGCAATTAAATTAAGGTCTATTAATGATACTCCACTCTATTCTAGTGCTATTATAATATATTTGTGTTGCTCTTTACCAATATTAGTAACCTAATTGGAAATTTTCGGAATCGTTTTAAAAAATGAGTTATTTAAAATAATTCGTATATTTGCGTAAGAAATTGCGAGCAAAATTTAGACGAATTTAATTTTAATTTATTGCACATTATTATCAAAATTCTTAAACACGCTAATAAAGTATTAGTAGTAGAGTGTAGTTACTTAATCTGAAATGATCAACCAAATAATACAAAACTTTTCACAAATTTTATGAAAAATTGTTGAGCTTTCCGATTAAGAATATTCCTGTATTCTTCTTCTTATCACAGGAATTTACTATAATTACGATGTTATTGCGAATGTTGAACTTTCATTTAAACAGTGATGTATACCTAAATTATAATAATATTATTTAACATTTTCAACATATTTTTCCTATAAATTACTTTCAGTTATTCAAAATTTGGGCATTAATTTAATTATAAACCCCATGCTTTAAGAGTTTAAAATTATAAAGAATAATTTATGTATAAATAAAATTAATGATGTAATTTTCATCCGAAATCATTAAATTCATTAAGATGTGAAATCTATTTCTTAGGCATATTAATTTCATAATAATATGTTAAAACAAATTGATGATAAGCTATATTGCATAAGCAATCAAAATAAATTTAATAATGGCATATAGTAGAAAATCGGAAATGGTGAGTAAATTTAAGATCTCTTATAATTGGAGTGTATAATGAAACATAAAATTTAAGGATAATAATTATTACCTATAACACAATATTATTATGTATATAATATGTATTTTAATTATTGTAAATATATAGTGTTCACAATGTGATAAAAAGTCATTAAATATTTTTATTTATATTCTAATAAATTTTTGTTGTTTTGTCGTTATAACAATATGGTTTCTTTTATGTGGTTATATTAACAGTTATGAGTACATACACATTTCGCAGATGAACTTACATATACTATATTCAAAAAATCAAAGAAATTAACATTTTAATTTAAACAAATTAGCCCATGGAAATAATGGAAAGAAAAATTGAAGTGACCATAATATTAATAAAATTTGAAATTATAACAAAAGAAATTTATTATCAATTAATATTATCTTTGATAGCACTACAGAATATGAAACTTGTAGCATAATTATTATTATCGAACGACTAACACCATATTTCAAATATCACTGTAAACAGGCAAAAGATTTAAATAAAGTTGGGTAATACCAATGGTTTATAATGTAGCAGTTCCCTTCAGCAAGTGAAAATATTGATTTTAAAAACAATCTAGCTATGTACTCTATTACTAAAATTACTTTCATTCATATACGAATATATTTGAAAAATTGCATACCTTTAGGATTAGCATTGCATGCTGTCTTTGAAATAAAACAAAACAGAAAATTTAAAGAGACGTTAAGATAATGCTCGAATTTAAGAGTTAGTTGCGTGAGTTAAGAAAAATAGGTCAATGTAATACAAAACGCTATCGTTGAAAAACATTTTACAAGACACGAGTTCTAAGTAATATAAATGTTAGCACATAAAATTCAAATGTTACAACAATTCTAAAATTCTAAAAATTTTAAAAGTTTATTTATTTGCTTTACTAGTTGATTAATTCACTATAATAAAGTAAATATTTCAAAATTCGAGAATCAATCGACTGTCTAATCCAACCTATATAAGATGGCAGACAGATATAAATGAATAGATGGTCATTTTACTTCAAATTGCTCTTTGTGCTTTCCTACTGAATATTATCATTGATATATTCAAAACGGTTGTTAAAAAAGTAATAATATAAATCCTTATAATTTTTAGAGATTTAACACTAAATAACTTGTATAAAAACTTGAGTCAAAAATGGGGAATAATTTTACAAATAACCATTAATTTCTTTAATTAACCTTTCATTTGTTATCGAATTTCATGAATGACTTTCAAAAGGTCATTTACGAAAAAGGTTATTTATTTACGAATAAATCTTAATTTAATTATTATCCAATACATAGATAGATTTAAGTTGAATCGTAATATGGTCGTGGGTGGATAAACAGAAGGAATAAACGAGTAGAATAAAAATGTAATATAATTTTCATCTTTGAATTTTGATATTTTGTTAAAGATGAAATGTCGAAATAAATTTTAAAATTTTTCTATAAATGGATTCACATTTTTATTTTAATTCGCACAATAGAATTTTTGGCATATATAGTATCTTACAGTGATTTTAACCTTAATGATACACCAACGTAGCTAATTACACTCTGTTTCTACGAAAACAACTAAGTTTTTCTTGGTATTTGTGGTTACATTTCTGAAAATCAGTTTTCATAGGAAATTTTAGTGGTTGATTTCGTTCTTATTTGTAGATCATATATCAAACTTCGTTAATATTATCTCCCTTGACCTGAGGAAAAATTGCAAAAGGGAATTCCAGTGAAAATTCAGTTTCATCGTCTTAATATTATGGTAACACAACTTCATTTAATTTTAGTTTATAGTTTTATTAACCAGAGTTAAACATGACAATCTATTGATTGTTTTCCTCTATACATTGTGTCAAAATGTAAAATTGCCCCTTATCCGTAAAATTTTGTGATTTTCATTTTTGGCAAATAGTATTTGAGTTTTTACAAAAAATTTCAATAAAATTTGTTGATTATTCTTTCAAAAGTTATAAAAATGTAAAGTCGGTTCTGAATCCAGTTGTCGTTAACTAACATGATCGAAAAGGTAATCGTTTCAATAACTTGAATAACTAAAATATTCTTACAAAAGCTCTCAATATTACTTACTCTAAGACTCAAAAATAAAAAAAATTAAAAATAAATATTCCCCTAAAAATATGCAAAGTAAAATATCTAATTATAAAACAAATTAATTTAAATTCAAAAACCGTCTGAATAAATTAATGTTGTGTTAAAAAGAAAGTGGAAATTAAATTATTCAACAATTTTATGCACTTTTTGCTTTGCCCTTGTTGTGTACAACAACTTGTATTGTTGGAATTTATGTAAATGTAACAATTACGTATATATTATACGTATAATACATAAATTATAAATATTAAAGCTATAAATATAAATATATATAAATATTTTCCACCTTTGTTCCTCTGGTATCTATTTTAAAGAAAATATTAAAGAAATTGAAAACAATAGAGTCGTGTAAAATTTATAACGTAACCTCATTTTATATGCAGTTGAGTTGAAATTCTTGAGCAATACAGAGTCGGCTTTTTGATATTTTTAAATTTTGTAAAAATTAAAAATTATTATTATAATGAATATGAGGCAAACTAATTTTTGCCGTGTTTTATAGCACGATTAACTCTTCTATCTTTAGTAGTGTACTTATTTTAAATTTTTATTTATGAGCCCAATAAGACAATTCTAACAATAAGGATAACAATTTTAATAATTTTAAACAATATGACACTAGCTGCTATCTGCGTAACTAATCATGACACTGCTTTTATGGAAAAAAATTTTTACTCGTGTTTCGAAGCGTGTTCTCTTTTTTTTGTAACAATAAAGAATTTCCCCTTTCATTTCTTAACTGATAGTGAAAAAATAAGTGGATGAAAGGCAGTAAAAAGAAAAATGATTTTTTTTCTCACCTATCTTCAGTTATTTTCTCTATTTTTCTTATTTTTCTTATTTTATTTATTTTTTTTTAGAAAATTTACTTTAAAAAATCAGCAGTATAAAAGAACAAAAAAAAAAAAAAAAAATATCAAGAATACAAATTGTAATACGAATCGGGTCTTGAATTTTCAGTTTTTTTTTATTTATATGTACCCTACAAGGATGAGAATTATAAAAATATCCTTTTTTTCGCCATAAATGTACAACATATCTAAAAATATTTTTAAATATCTCTTCGCCAGTGATACAAATCCTAAATATACTCAACAATATATTTGAATATGCAAAATGTATGTATGTATAGTATGCTATATTTGTGTAGAGAAAAAAAAAGACAACATGAAAAATAATATGCACCCATGTTCACCTCTTTATTTCCGTTTCTTTATTTACATGCGCTTTACATGCGAGATCCTTTTTGTTTTTCTCTTATAACATTATCAAGAAAAAAACAAAAAATATAATAAAATTTCTTATTTCATTTGCTTTTTCTTATGTTTTGTTACTCAACTTTATACATAATGCCTGGCATTATATCAAGTAACAAATTTATCTCATTTATTGTACAATGGTGGTGTTGTTAGCTATGGTTTTAGACGTGAATGTGTGTGAAAAGAAGATTCAAAACCTTTTGAGAACCTTTGTAGCAAAAAATGTAAAAAACTTTTATTTGAAAAAAAAATTTTTTCTTACGATAGATTTCACAGAATATTATAATATCCGATCCTTAATGTGTTTGTGGTTTAAAATCGTTGGTATTTTGTAGAGCTAGAGAGCAAGAAAGACACAAAAATCGCACAAAGGTGAGTAAAAATCGAAAAAAGTCTGAAAACGTTTATTGTGAAAGGAAAGAAGAAATTTAATTTATCATTTTATATTTTGTTGTTGCTTCTTCTTTTGTTTCGTATATTTATAGTAAAGTTTTAAAGACCTCATTGCATACAATAAGGGAGGTTAGGTGGTCACATCAAATTTTGTATATCGAGTTTTCGGTGGAAACACAGTTTTCGATGGTAGGGAAGCATAAATAAAGCATTTTTGGCAAAATGTCGGTCTGTGTGTGAAAAGATTTTTCATTTTTTACTATGCCCAAGGAACTAATTGACAGAATTCATTAAATTTTAATATTTGACCTCAGTTTGATACTTGAAGTTATGGACGAACATTTTAGGGAATTTGGTTGACATAAATCGAAGTGCTACTAAGAGTCAATTTCACATTTTCCTAGGTATGTTATCTAAAAAATTATTAGAGTGCTTACAATTTGAAAGAACTGTTTAAAAGACATTTTTTTATTTTTATGCAATATTTTCGCTAAACTAGACAATATACTAATTGAGGTCGATTAGTTGCTGTTCACATTAGTTTTTTTGGAAAAGAATGTATATTATTTTTAAAATCATGATATTGTATTTTATATAATTTGCTATGATAATATTAAGAATAGAAAAAAATCTCGGATGCCAGAGTACCAGATATTTATTGAAATGGAAGATTTTCTGCTTTTTAATCGTGACTTACCAATAGAGGCAGAAAGAAAAATTAGGTACCTATTTAATATTTAATTAGGTAATATTAAGTAATATTAACCGGAAGATCAGTCAAAAATTTCTTTGTCAACCTAGTTCCAATAGATATACAAAATATCAATTAATCAGAAGCTAACAACCAATTTTGAAAAATATTATATAATTTTAGAAGATATTGTTTATTAATAAATAAAAATCAAGTAAGAATATTCCACATTTAATTTCTTATTAAAAAGTGAAATATTATTTTATTAAATTTCCAGCTAATGAAAATATCACAAGTCAGCATAACACAAAAAATTTAATCGTAGGTTAGAATAACCTGCCACAAACAAGACAAAAGAAAGCATACTTTTGAAATCTAATACTAAAGAATTCTTTTCATGTCAAGACCTACTTGTAACTCTAAACTAGAAAATAGATAATTTTTTCTGTGTGAAATAAAATGTTGAAAAATTATTAAAAAAGAAGAAAAAAATTAAATTTAAAAGAAACAGGATCAAAAACAAAACGAGACTAGAAAAGAAGAAAAAAAGATCGAATGAAACAAGAAATATTTTTGTGATAAAATGAGCTCGGTTAAAGGGGCTAGTAGAATATCTATATGAAGTAACAGAAAACAAATTTATGAAACAGCAAAATTATAGCATTTTTATACATTTGAGGTGAAACAATTTCTATGTGTAGGTGTGCGTGTGTTTTTAAAACAGATTTTTGTTCTAGAGATATGTTTGCCTTTTTTTTTTTGAAAAAAAGGACCTTAGGCCAAAATGTTGTAAAGTAAGAAAACTTTACAAACACAATAGAAAAAAAAATTATAATAATATTCTTATTACATTAGAGACAAAGAAGAAGAAAAGGTCCTGAAATATTATGAAATGAAGAGGATCTCAACAATTTTGTTTTCTTTTTGTTGTATTTTTCTTTCCCCTTTCGCATTTAGAAAAATGTTGAAAATAAGACAAAATATTGAAAAACGGATTTATAAAACGAACGAACGAACAAACGACATAGAAAATTGTGCGGTCATGTTTTTTTTTCTTTTTTTTTTTTTTTTTGGCACAAATTTTCATTCAGGTTCCTTCTTCTTTTTTATATCCTTTTTGTGTTTTTTATTATTTTTCTTTCGTTTTTCTTTTGTACGAAAATAAGGATTTTTTTTTTGCTCCGTACATAACTGAGGCGGTAGCTGTCCGTAAAGATGAGATTGACATTAGGAGACCTAAGAGGAAAAACAAAAACACAACTTTTTGATGGAAGAAAAAAAAAAAACAATTTTTGTTCATGTTTTTTTTCTAAATTTATTTTTCTAAAAAAAAAATGAAAGAAATATTGTTTTATTTTGTTTTTTGTTTTTTTTTGTTTCCTTATTTTATTTTTGACAAACTAACATTGCATACACCCTAATACAAACGTATATAAATAGAAAATGTACGATAGGGAATTTTTTTTGACGAAATATTTTATTAAATAAAAAATATAAAGAAGGAAAAAAAAAACTGCTTTTCTTTTATTAAAAAAAAAATTAAAATTAAAAAAAAATAAGAACCTACTTAAAGATTGTTTGTCCATCTAGTTAATTTTTAAAATGCTGCCGAAAGAGCTCTAAACTAGAATAGCAGTTGAGTTTTCTGAATGTTTTTTACTATAGCGATTTTTATAGCAAAAATCGCTAATAAAAAATATGAAATTCTTGTTGAATCTATCAGACCTTTTAAAAACAGATGGAAAATTCACGTAAATAGGAATTGCTTGCTTGTAAGATAAAAAATATCTTATATTTTCATGTCTTATATCTTCAGCTTTATGAGTGTTTTTTGAATTCCTTTGATTCTCTGAACATGAAATTTACAAATTAGAAAAAAAATAAAAAATTACACAAAAATCTTTATTTATTAATTTCATTTTCAATGAACGTGTGATATTTCAACGGCAATTATCGGTTTACATTAAAAACTGAAATTAAGGTCTAGGATATTGAATTTGATTGGGTTCTAGTTCCAATTTCTAACCAAATCTCTTTTTAAATTAAAATTCATAAATTTCTAAGGCAATGATACTATCTTGTAGATCCAATTGATCTAAAATATTAAATTTATTTTCTTCAATTAATTTTTTTCAGAAGAATGTGTTCTCTTCAAATCTAGCGTATAGTTCTTGCCCAAACTCTTTACTTAGTAGCATACCAGTAGGATATTTTTCGATTTTTCTATGAAAATTAGCTTCTTTAAATTAAATCATATAGTCATCAAATGTAGTTGACCTATAGTCGAACAAACTTAATAACACATGAAAAAATCTCCGAGAATTTGTGATTTTATGTGAGTTAGAATATTAAGCGATGCCCGGATCAAATCATATTATGTAAAATTAAGCGAGCTTATAAAATTTTTTTACGTATTTATTTTGAAAATAGATGAAATCGTTTTTAAATGGCAAACATTTAAACAGATAGAAAAACTGAAAATAATGACAATTATAAAGCATAATCGGCAGCCACTTCAGCAGGTAAATTAAGAAAAAGATTTACACTTTTTGTTAAAAGAGGTAAGACTTGTTCCTCTGGATTTTTTTTTTTTGTCAAATCTTAATTTTGTGCTTTTAAGCGAGTGAAAATGATTGAACTTAGAAATTTGGATGTCGAGACATACGTGATTTTAAGAGACTTTCTATTAAACGAGTTCGAATATATGTAAAAGTATACGTAAATTTTTTTTTGGTAAAAATTTGTGTACTTAACCGAGTTGTGATAATAAACAGGGTTGATATTAAGTGTTAGTGTTGTGATATTTAAACAGGTTGATATTGACTGTAGTGAAACTTCTCTCAAAGTATTTCATAAGTGTATTTTAGAATATTTTTTATTACTAAGTATTATTATAAATCTTTGAAGGCATTTAAATAACAACAATATTGTTTTTTTTGGCAAATTTAATGACGGACAAATTTTTAACACAATTTAATTTTTATTTTTTGTTTTTTTTCTTGTGTGCAACTTCTATACACATTTCTTTTGGGAACATAATGTCAAAAGGAATTAAATGTTAACACAAAAGGATGAATACATTTTCCCTTGTTTTTCTATTTTTGTATAAATATTTTTTTTTTCTTGTTGATTTTTTTTTTTGTTTTGAAAAATTAAACAAGAAACTTTTCTTGTTTTTGACATTACTTTTTTTTCTCTATAATTTTTTTTTGTATGTAGAAGGTATTGTTTTTGTTTTTCTTATCAAATTAGCGTTTATGAAATAATTAAAATAAAATGAAAAGAAAAAATAAATCTTAAATAAAATTATTAAATTGTGCAACCACAGATTGAAATTTTCTTATATTTTGAAATGTAATTATGTTATGATGGGTTTCAGTGTGACACATAAAAATTAATAATTTATTGTTGAATAAAATTTCATTGATTTGTCTAATATGAATTGCAGTTGTAGTATTCTTCGATAACTCTTCTGGTATCATGTCATTTTTAAAAGCATGATTTGTTACTAATTTTGAATTACGTTAACAAGAACTGTCATAATTACTGTGCTCTTTATTTCAAAATTACTAAAATTTTTTGGATTGGATTTGAATGTGGGAAAAACAAAGTAATCTGAACATTTTTAGTCAAATAAATACCTAAGATTCTTAGAATAAAGGTATTTAAAAATTTACTGCATACCATTCGTCAAATTTTTCAATAAAATAAATTAAACTCTGTGACAGAAGCTCTGCTTTTCATAATATTTAAATTTAAAAATTAATGTATCAATAATTAATAATTTTCTTTAGTTCTTTATCGCATTCTAAGCTTCTCAAATGTGTAATAGATTCAGTAGTAGTCAGCATAATATTTTTTCTTATACATGATAATCAGTTCCCAGGAGTGAACTTATTATTTAGGTATAGTCGATTTTACCGACCGCATTGCATACAATAATAATACTAATAATATAACGATAAAGTAGTGTATATAACCATTTTTAGCAAGATGTCCGTTTACTGGTCTGTGGGTCTGTCAGTCTGCCAGTCTATCGGTCTGTCGGTCTGTGTGTATGTGCGTGTATCTCAAGTTAAACTGAAACTATTTAGATGGAATCTTATATTTACATAATTTTATTTCAAATATAATATGGATTGGTTAACTTTTATAATTTATCATGTAAGTTCTGGTTATTATCGAAACCAATTATCGAATAATTCAATGAATTTGTATGGTACAAAATTAAACTCTACTAAGAGTCAAATTTATATTTTTCGAGTAATGTTATCTGAAAGCTTACTAGTGTTCTAAAAATTATAAAAAAAAAACTATTTAAAACGCATTATTTCATAATCTTCTTTACCACTTTTATCATTACCGTCGGTTATGTGCTGATCAGGTCAGTATTTTTGTTAAATCAGTTTCTCGAAATTTTAATCATGTTTCTTTTGGAAACATGCTTAGAATAATCATAAACAGATAAAAAATTTAAAGCAACTTTTAATAAAACTAGCAAGTAAATGAACTTCAAATTAATTATTAATATCCTTATGTCGATAATATTATGTATTTAAACATCATGCATGGCTGCCATCTACCAACTCTATTCATATTTTTACCAAGCTCAATTTTTATATTCTGAAATATGAAACCATTGAGTAAGATGACGACGAGTACCTACTTGTCAATAAATTTTTGTTTTTATTTTAATCAGTTTAAATAATAATATAATGACCAGCAGCATATTAACAATACAAAAAAAAAATTTTATTAATTGATTATTAATTAATTGTGGTTTCGAATTATGTTAATAATTTTATGATAATCTTTTATCAAAACATAAAAACCATCACTATATTTAACCACATTTTAAACTGGTTTATCATTGTTTTTACATAATATTTAGATAAATTGTAATTAAAACATAGATAAGTATATCTATGATTTTTTATATTTGTATGTGTGTATGTACGGATACGCAATATTTACCACAATAATAATTATTATTATCTAGGCCATCACATAGAGGTTATGCATTAATTTTAAATAAAAGGGATTATATTAAATTATGCATATCTGGAAAACGGTATTCATTATTTCAGAGTAATTATTATCTTATTTTATTAAAATACTAAAATTGGTATGGCAATATGAAGGTTAATATTTTATTTTTAAGTCTTTTTTAATCACTAACTAAAGTGTTATATCTTAGTTAGTTATTCATATAACTAAAGTGTTATATGAACTAAGATGGAGGAAAATATGATTGGAATCAACATTCAACAACAATTACAAATAGTTTATTATACTAATGCTCTCCCCCCCCTTGATGAGAACGAATACTTACGTTAAGAATAATTCCGAAAAATATTTGTTTTAAATTTATTTAGAGCCAATAAAAGTATTTTATTATTCAAAAATTTAACTTTTCCATAAAAAAAAATATAAAATGGTGCCCGATATTGGGATCATACAAATTATATAATTTTATTTATTAATATGGTTGAGGTAATCGTCCAAGAACAAGGATACAGGAAAAAATAAGTAAATCCTTCTTAAAATTATAAAGTATTATTTAAGTAACTATATTATTTAATATGCCCAATAAATTTTTTGAGTACCTTTTGGAGAAAACATTTTTCTTGGAAATGATATACCATTTTAAAAATTTTTATTACCAAAAGTGTACATATACCATTACAAATTGTACGCTAAAAAGATATTCGGAAGTTTGTCAAATTATTAAATTTATTTTTCCCCTCGTGTAAAATTGGTATGGCAATATGAAGGTTAATATTTTAATTTTAAATTAAAATATTAACCTTCATATTGCCATACCAATTCCCCTCGAATTTATGTTTTAAAAAGAGAATTTCCTTTTATTTATAATTAAATAAATTTAAATCTCACTCTTCCACTTTTTCTTTTCCCTTTGTTTTTTTTTTATTTAAACAAAAAATGTAATTTTCTTGTTATAACAAGTGAATAATTTACTTTTTTAGCTAGCGATTTTTACTACTCTTTTTTTTTTATTTTCTTTGTCCTTTTAAGAATATTTTGACGTTCACATACCTATGCATAATAACAATATAAATGAAATATTTTTCTTTTTCGTATTCATAAAAAATTATACACAAATACATACATATATGTATACGCAGGGTAGCTATATTTAATGATTGCGAACCAAAATTGGGTTACTTTTTGGCTACATGCTTTCATTTGGTTACACGGAGCCTTTTTATCAATTTTGATTTCTTTTTTCTGTTTTGGTATTTGTTCCAATTTTCCTTACAGGCAGAGTTACTATTAACAAAAGACCGTGCCAATTCTATGGTAGTCGCACGAAAGAGTGATTTTAAAAGTTGCCACTCTGATTTGTGCAAATTTTTGTTTTTTTATAGGGTGCTTGTTTATACATATGGCAGTTATAATATAAATTAATACCATTTTGGTATTGGACCAAAAAACTGTTACCAAAAAAAATTGTCACATATGTATGTATATCCCATATAATGACTAACTTTTTTTTCGTAAAATTTCAGTACCATAACTTCAATAGTTTATATGATAAGATAATGTTGTTATGACAGCTTTCATCGACTTAATAATTTTTGAGATATAGCCAATTAATTTTCGAATTTGCCTGGCATAAACATAATAAACAAACCGCAAATTTACAGATTTTATTTTGATTCATTTTGTTTCTTAATTTGATGAGATTTTTACTTCGGAAATGGTTGCGGACTAATGTTCACATTAGCGACCCTGAATATAGGTAAATATTTGAATATTGTACATATATTTAATATTATATTATTAAATAGTACAAAAAAGATGGTTTATATATAGAGAGATATAAAAATATTTAATACGCATATATATTTTGAGACCATCTTTCAACAATATTGTATATAATATTATAACAATATAATATTTTGTTTACTTTGAAAATAATATAACATGTACTTTTGTTTAAGAAAATAGCAAAAATGATATTCAAAATACAACATGGTAAAGATTACAGAGCAGAAGCAAATATGTTTGATTTTTTAAATGCGTTTACTGCGTCTTAATTTCCGTTCTTGCGATTTAAACTCTCTTCCTCTTTTTTTTTGAGTTTATAAGAAATAATCTGTGTTAATAAAATTTCAAAGGTTTAAGCCCATTGAGTAGCGGGAAATAGCTCGTATTAAAATTCGAACTTCAAATTGAGTTTAAAATTGCTAATTTTTATTTTTAAGAAAGCATTTTTTACCTTTATTTTTCATATCTTTAAATTATATACCAAATAATTATTTTATTGCAATTTTAATAAGACTGAATATTTAAGAAAAACACTGAATTTGTTCATCCTGAATAATCTTACATTTTAGACAATTCTGTTTACAATAGTAATTTCATTATTTTTCAAATTTACTTTTATATTTATTTATTAATATTATTTTTATATACAAGCATGTTTTTATTCACAAATAAATATAATATTATACAAATTATATAAACAGGTGGAATACAAAATAACCCAAAAATTTCATATTATAACTTGTGCTGTACCTTAACGTACACCTATAATATTGTACAATAATATATAGGTGTAGAGTATTTGTACTGTTATTTTCTAAAATAATAAATTGCAATCACGTTTTCTTAATGTATCCGACCTTTTACACTTTAGCGTAAAATATAATATATTATATTATAATATAAAAAAAACATGCTAGATATTACAGGCATACTGTACAAAATCACTTACATAATAATATTATACATAGATAAATATATCTATGTATATGTTTATTTTGTTATGTAGAAACAAAATAGATTCAGAATTTTTCACCTTGAAAATTTTTCACCATTATTTTTTTCCTCTTTTGTTAAATAACAATAATAATATCAAAGATTCTTTCCCATTAACAAAGCCAACTCTATGTCATAACATCAACATGTACAAAAAAAAAAAACAAAAAAAAAAAATATTGTATAAAATATAGTGAAATTATTAATGAGAAAAATCTTGAATTTTTCAGTGTATATTCATTTAGTTAAAAAAAAAAAAACAAAATGTCAAGAAAAGTTGAATTATTTTTAAAGGATCACGAAAGGTGAGAAATAAAATGACATAAAGGAAAACAAACGTGGAGAAGGATGATGATATTTAGGACTACAATAATATAAAAAATTTTTATTTCAGAAAATATTCTTATATTTTTTTCAGTATGCAAAGATTAAATTTTTTTGTGTGTAAATTACATTTTTACTTAAATTAAATTAAATATGATTATTAATTACAAGACAATTTATAAAATCAAAAACAAAACTCAAATTTTCAAGGACACAACAAATAATATTAAATTTTTAAAATAAAGTGTATGACACTATAAATAAATATTATAAATAGAAGAAATGAACAGCGCTTTAGGTGCAAAAATATTCATTGTACCCCCATATGAGTGAAGGCCACATTTCTGTAATAGCTGCACGAGACTCATCCCACTGATTTATTCCTGTAATTTGTATGAGGTTTGGCAGATCCTAATTCCGCACCGTAATTAATGCATATGGTTCCATAATATTTCTTTTGTGATTGAAATCCCCGTACAGCGCTACAACAAATATAACAATTTAGTAACAATTTAAAATTGACTTTAACGATTAACTTTTAAAATCAAATAATGTGATTATTTTTGATTAAATTACTTATGTTTTGAAAATTCTAAAGAAATTTTTGGGTGTTGAGAGTAGAAAAGACTTGATATTTTATCACAATTTACATACGTATGAATTCAAAATTACGTTTAACTGACTACACTTTTAAATCGAAAACTGGCTCTAAATAGAAATATAATACGAGTTATTCGAAAATATCATTAAATAAGGATTTTAATCATATTCTTGGAAAATTTGTACAGGGTGTTTTGCATAAGTTGACAAATCATTTCAGGGATGTTTCTTTGGTCAATTTCAAGAAAAACATTATGAATTATGGGGGTGGGCCCGTTGAAAAAAAAGATACCAGATATTTTTTGTATATGAATAAATGCTTATAACTTCAGAATCATGCGACATAGAGTAACTATTGTGAGACATAGAGTAACTAATTTTTATTCGAACCATAGTTTTCGAGATAGAGCTCGTCAAAGTCAGAATTTTTGTTTTTTTTTTTTTTCTTGAAATTTTTTTTACAGAACACGAAATTTGTCGAAAATTTTTATTATTTTTTTTTTGTTTTTTTTTTTTTTCAATGGGCTACTACGAGATCTAAAAGTTAACCCGTATAACATTTTCCTCTATCTCTCATAGTCACGTGTTAAATATGTTTAAAAACATGCGAAAAATGCATATTTCACAAAAATTCCAAATTACTAAACTAAAAGAATATTTGTGAATGTTGTTTTTATTGTAAGCTGCATAGATGGGTCGCATTTTAAAGTTGAATGAACCGCATGCTGTCCATGGCTCGCATTTTTCCGACGGCTGATCTAGAGTATTTGATTTTAAATACATTTTGCCAGCATTTACGAATTTAAAATCAGAATGCTCCGTTATTGTTCCAGTAAATGTGGCACCAAACATCCATCACAAACTGTTTAACAATTACGTATTTAACGCTACAATTTTTCATTTTGTTCTTCTATAAAAATTTCCGTGTTTTGTTTTTCATCGTTCAAAAATTTTTCTGTAGTCTTTTTGCTTTTCCAAATTTTTTTTTCGCTTTTTTTCATGAATTTTTATATTTAAACATTTTCGGAAAATCAACGGAAAATGGAAAAAGAAAAAAAAAATTAAATCAAAACGAAAATAAATCATTAGTAAATGTAAAAATAATGAATTCCACAAGAGAGATTTAACCAGAATATTTAACTAGATTTTGAAAATCAAAAAACAAAAGAAAAAAAAATAAATAAGCGGAAAAATGGAAAAGAATTTAAAAAAAGAAATCCCGTTACATTAATATACGGTTAAAGAATGAAAATTAACATAATATTTATGTATGAATGTGTGTACTCATTATGGACGTATACGAACTTATATTTTAACAATACACATTGTTATGCACAATACAGCATGTGTTAAAGAATATATTATATGTAAAAAAAAACAATATTTTCAAAAACCTTAATGAGTTTCTGACTTCTAATACAATAAATTACAAAATTCACCACCATCTTCTCCATCAACAAAACCGTTAGTTATACCATCAACATTTTGTGTAAAAAAAATCCATAATGAAATCGCTTTCGTTCGTTTTAAAGGTGTATTTTGTCAAAACCATAAACTTTTCAACTGCACAAGCCTATTTGTGAAGACTATATAGAGTTAAGAGGTGTACGACTTTTAAAATATAGAAATTAAATATAAAACGAGAAAAAATAGAGTTGACCGTGTCAACTCCGTGATATCCGTACGAAATTATTACCCTATATGCGAGTAAATATGCTATAACTAACCACGGTGCAGATATGACTTTAAGTTGTCGTATTATCATATTAGTTTTGCAAAATTTTAGTACTGTGATTTCAATATTTTCTTAGATATGGCAAAACTATTATTGAAGTTGTATGGCAGCTACCACAAGCAGTCAAGAAATTTCAACGATTTTTATCACACGTAACCGCCCTAATAATGCACTTGTTTTCACTAAATTTCTATATTATAGCTCCGATTATTTCTGAGATTATTTCTTTCAGCTACTAGAAGGAGCCAATCAAAGACTTTTAGTAAACACAATGGCCCTAATAATGTATTCACTTGTGCGGTAATTCTATACTATAGCTTTTATAGTTTCTTAGATATAAGCAAATAAATTTTAAAATGGTACTCGAAGCAGTACCTTAATCATATCCAATTTTCTGGCATTTACTATAATAAATTATTTGTGCAAAATTTATGAACTTAGCTCAATTAGTTTTTGAGTTATTGTTGGCACGGATAAATAAATCTAAATCGACTCAGAATTCGATGCTGATCAAAAACATATACCTGAGTCTATATCTCAGACCATTATTTCTTAGCGTTACAAACGGTGAGGCAAATTTAGTATATCCTTCGAACACACGTTCGTACGGGAATAATAATATTGAAATTTTTCAGTTTCTTTAGAAAATATCCTTATGTATGCCTGATTTTGTGTTTTTTGGTATTCCATCGGAGTTTGGCCTGTTATACAACATTAAAAGGAACGAAACTTTATTGAATAATATTAAATGAATACTTACGTGTTAAATGTTTTAACATTATTATTTTTATTCTTGTTATTAGTCTATGTTTTTTGTTACTGTTATCGTAATATAGGATCAAATATCCTTAATAAAAACAAAATGTAACATGTTAGTGAATATATTTAAAGACATTTCTACACATACTTACATATTATATATATACTCGTATATATATATTACTTTTCAAACTCTGACACAGTGATATTTATATTTTATTTGAAAAAAAAAAAAGTGGAGCAAACCAGGGGAAAGGTGTAAGTATGGTGAATTTATCATTGATATCAAAATATCGTGTTAAATACCTCACTCCCATATTATACCTACATTAATGTGGATCAAAAAGGATATAATATTTCTTTTTTTATTTTATTTTATATAAAATTAATATTGTATAATATTTTTCTTATTTAGATATTTTTATTTCTGGCAAAAGTTTAATTTATTTATTTTCTTGTTTTACTTTAGATTTTTAGTTTCTGTACATACATAACATATTATAATGGTAAAGAAACCTTTTAAATAAAACAAAAAAGGATCTATAATATTATTATAAAATAAAGTAATTTTAATGAAAAACTATTCTAAAGTAGATTTACATTATATAATTATTCTTCTATGTTCATTTTTATACACCCTTCCGTCACAGTCAGTATAAATTTATGGTTTCCTTTTTACATAATAGCTTTTGATCTATGTATACATGCTATGTAAATGTTTTGTGCTATATTATATTAATAGGTACTTGCTACTTATATAAGTTGTAAAAGAATTTGTTACATAATAACTTCAAAGACTTTAACTTTTGAAAAAAATAAAATATTATTATTTACTTTTATCGTTATTTGGTGAAATTTTATTTGCATATTGTAAAAAACTTGTGTATAATATTTGATTTCTATTTATCTCTCTAAATATTAATGCTTTAAAATAGCATAAGTTCACACTGTGAGAAAAAAAATTTCTTCATACAATTGCAGAGCAGCTGGATGTTGGAGCCAAAGCAAAAATTTTAACTAAAAAAAAAATTTTACCACTTAAGACTTACTTCTTTCTAGGTGGGCGCTCTAATAAATAAATGAATAAATAAACGTATGTAAATAAATCCAATTTTAGGAGGAAAGCTTGTTTAATTTTTATTTCTTGTTTTTTTGGCTACGTTTATTCTTCAGTTGTATGAAGAAATTTCAGTTGTTTATTGGAATAACAAATTTAAAAAAAAATAGACAACTTCATGTTATTATTGTTTATTTTGTATTTGGGTACATTTAATTTTTTGTTATATTAAATTTAAATTAATTACAAAATAATATTGTTGAGTATTTACAGCTTCTCCTGTTAAATTAAAATTGTATCATTCCAAATAATATTTTCAAATTTGAAGCAGAGAACTATTATTAATTTCATAATAGCTTTTAGTTTTTATTAGTAAAGCTCGTTGTCTAGTTTTGATTTTATACAGGTTGATTTCGGGAAAATTACTCGGTTTATAGAAATTCGTGCTCCATTCCGGTTCACTTCAGCAGATTTCATGTTCGTCCAATTGTTTAGAAAAAAAATTTTAGTTGTCTCTCACAGATTTCTCTTTGTTCATATGAATAAGAGACATATTATTCATATAACACAAAAAATTCCTGAGAAAATCGGAAAGTCCGTTCAAAATGGGTATGCTAAGGTGCTTATAGTGATTACCATGTAAGTCAGCTTCGATTTCAATAATCTATGCAGAGTAAATCAGGTAAGTTGTCATCAACTACAACAAAATATTTACAGTATAAGCTTTGAATTATTTTCACAAATTTTTATTTTATCGTAAAATTTTTGCTTAATTGTACAAAAATTAATAACCAATGTACTTGTTGTCGCTCGTTTTTTCTAATCTTATCACATAATCGCTCTTTTCTTTTTCATAACTCCTAAATCAAATTTTGCTTTTTTTTTGTGTGAAAATTAAGTATAAATTTTTTCTATAAGTAATTTTTTATTTTAATTTCTTTTTCATTATATCCTGCGGCATTTGCACATAATAATACACGTTTACTTTATATACAATAAAAAATTCAATTATCGTAAAATAAAAAGTGAAAAAAAATTTTTTTTTAATAAGCAATTAAAAAAATAATTTGTTACGTACATAATTTATAAATAATTGTAAAATTTTTAAAAGCTGCGAAAATATTTTTTTTCATTTTACATAATAAATTTACTGTTTCGCATTTTAATAAATATTTTTTCACAGTGTATTTTACGTTATTTTTAACATATGCACATAATTATATGCATGTACCATAAGTATTCCAGAATAATACACAATTCGTAATTTAAATACATACGTATAAATTGCGACTGCCAAATGACATGATAAAAAATATTTTAATTAACTTTGATACCGTAATAATATAGCGGGAAAGGGAGGGGTAAAAAATGGGTTAAAGTCTCGATGTACTGCAAATATATATACAAGTAGGAGTTTATGTTGAGAAAATAAAGACGCGACATAGAAAAACTTTTTCGTCCTTTTTGAATTCTTCTTATGGTTCACATTTCTTTTTTGTTTTCTTGTGTACTTTGTAGTGCAATTTGTCTTTTTATTTCAATTACTCAAAAAAAAACTCTTACAATTAATGTTGCCATTGTAAAAATTTACGCAAAAAATAGGAAAAACATCTGAAGAAAGAGTGAAAAAACTATTTAATGATATTCAAGAGAAATGACTCTAAATAAAATTTAAAGTTATTTACCGAAAAAAAAAGAAGGGATCGCGAAATTGTAAAAATGGAGAAGAAAAATTTCATTTTAGGGATTGTGAATTAATTATTGTATTTTTTATCCTTGCAAGTTTTTATATAATGTTATACAATTAAAATAAATTATATGTACAAATTGCTTTTATTAAGCATTGCAAAATATAACTAGGTCATTCATTATAAGGACGAGCATATAGTATAAAATAATTTAAATCGGGAAGCCCCGTCTGTTGAATGCGTGTCCCCTTCTTTAAAAATATTTTTTCGTTTTGATTGTTTTTGTTCTCTTTAAAAGACGAGAGAAGAGTTGATTTTCACGTTTTTTTGCGCCTGTTGATTTCTGGGAAGCATGAACTGCAAGTATACTCGTATGTATCCAAATTAATTTTAAATTTATTCCTGAATTTTTTGAAATATGTAAATTATTTTGTTTTTCAGTAAATTATCATAACATTATTTTATTATAAAAAAATTCTTAAACAAATGGAAGATTTATTAAGTGTTTAAGGGAATCTTTTAATAATTCAGTCGTGGAAAATTTACGTAAAATGCACAGTAATTTAATTTATTAAACCGACTATTTATAGCCAAATATTTACAAATTAATTTACGTGTAAGAAGTAGTTTACGTGGACATTAAAAATGGTAGAATATTTAAAAGAAATTTTGACTCAAATAGTCGAATTTAATTTTATAAATTATGTGATTTATAAATTTTGGTTGTTATGCAATTAATTTCCTACATTGTTCTGTGTTAAATTCGAAGAAATATTATTGAAGATGCATTTTCGTATGTACAATTTTATATATAGGAAGGAAATCGACATTGATTTCTTACCATAATTTTTTAATAAATATTACCCATTGTGGAATAACAATTATAGAGTGTAATGTTATCAAAAATGTTATTTCGACAGTTTATAAGAAAGACTTATCACTGTCTTCCAAAGCAATCAAAACTATCGTGAATCATTTTTAAAATAAATAAAGTGAAAATGTAAAATTAATTAAAGTTTCATTTAACCTTTACATTAAAGTAGCTATATGAACACAAAGATACAAATTTAAAAGGACCTTCTTCTTCAAACAATACTATATAATTCAAATTTAATGACAACGAATGATACCCCTATGTATATCTTATATACTCTTTTATAATATCGTAATACAGAATCGGTAATACTCTTCCAAATTTCTTTTTAAGACAAAAATCAACAAATTTGAGATTTGAATTTAAAAATCACCCGCATAAATAGCAACAAAATATGCGACCGTATTTGTAAATTTCGATTTAAAAGCTATTATTTTCACTCAAGCTTATATTAGAACTATTCCGAACTCAAAGCTTATATTAGAACTATTTTTGAGTCAAACAAATAAACAATATTAAAAAATCATCGACACACTCAACAACAGTACTACTGCAGTAATAAGTTCAGTATATATATTCATACTACTCAGCACTTGTTCAAATTTCAAACAAAAATAACACGAAGTTTTCGTTAATCAAACTGAAACTTCTTTATATTCTCTTGCTAAAAATAAATTAAAATTTTTTTTTTAATTTTAACATCAAAAAACTTTTTAACCCTATTCAATATTATAAATTTAAAATGATTTTCCTTTGAAAGTTTTTATTTTAAATAAGTAATTAAAATTTCACCAAAAATTTATAAATTAAAAAAGTTTTTTTGTTTAATAACTTTATTGAATAGTAAATAAGCAAATTTAACTAGGATACTATGGTGATGGTGAATTAAAAAAAAAAAGATAAAGAAAATAAAATAGAAAATAATATTTTTGGTTTCATACTAATTAACAAATAAATTTTCTTCGAAATATTACAAAATTACTATGGTAATATAATATGCATATTTATAGGCGCCAAATGAATATATCTATTATATATTTTGTATTAATGGCGAACAAAATTTTCATTAAGGGTTTGAAATTCTAATAATTTTATCTACCTTGAAATTAAATACAAGAGAAAAAATACATACCTAAACCAAACCAAAAATAAATAAAATGAAATTAACGTACGAGTACTATACGGGTATTTGATCCTTTTCCCATAAGTAATATGCAAAAAAGGATTAAAATATCTTCACCATATTATATAAATAAATAAACCTTTGTTCTATTAACCATTATTTATTAATTTCCTACCAGTTTTCTTTAAAACTTTTAATTCCAAATATAAAAAGAACGTACCGAAAATATGACAAAAGTTTTTCATGTAAAACAAAAAAAAAAACCCGAGAATCTTCCTTAAATTTCACGCAATATAATACGCACACATCTAAGTTTTTTTTTTTGCCACATTTTCACATTATTTACAATCCAAATTAAGTATAGATATTGTATACGGTGTGATGAACGAATATGTATTCAATTTACATTGAGGGTGTATATGGGGAAAAATAAAAACCTATTTGTATTATACTCCTGTGGGAATGTCATTATAAAAGAAAAATAAAATCAACACTGTACAAAATGGAGTAGAAGAGTAGGTAATACATGAAATAACAATAAAAATCGCGAAAAAAAAAGCGAAAAACAGCGCAAGAGAAAAAAAAAACTTAAAAATTATTCAGTTAACAGCGAAAAATATTTTTAAATTGAAGAGGGGTTGTTAATCATAATCAGATTTGAAATTATAACAATAAATAAAATGAAAAGCAAAACACGTTAAGGTAATTAGGACAATAAAATATAATGCTGGGGAAAATATTCATCAAGTTATAATGACAAAAATTGAAAACCATAAAGTAGAAATACAGAAACACGTTGAAAAACAACAACATCAAATTGTTTTTTTTTAATATTTTTAAAGCAATCTTATTGAACAGGTTTTTTTGCAACAATGGAATAGAAAAATATTTTCCACTCTGAATGAAAGGGAAGTGAAGTTGACAAACTTCGTTTGGGGTTCTAGAACTTATTCTACTAATAACTAAATTATGGTAGTTGAATATTTCTGGAAATTTCAAGAGCAGTTAAATAAAAACTAGTATTAAAATTAGTATTTTTTATGGTATAGCACTGAAAACTAGCTCATAATTTAAAAACAATTCAGGGTACTACGCTATTGATTTTTTATTAAAAATTACATTTTAAGGCTTTGAAAGGAATAGGTTGAGAGCGAGACAGTGGAAATTATTTTACTTATAATGTAATTATTATATTAAGATAACTAAGTATTAATTTGAACTAACGTATGAGTGCTTAGGCAAAGAATTGCTCAAACAAAGACTTTTCACTAGGTTTTTGCGTAAAATTAAATTGTAACTAATTTAAATAATGAAAATTTTTTCTTAATTTTATGTTACATTAAATCATAATTTTATGCTGCCAATTATCAACTCTTATCTAAAAATTTAGAGAGCTTATGTGGTTTATGCCGAACTCTAAAAGTTTCTATGGCCATAGTAATAATTTTAATTCATTTTGATCTATTTATTTGTTGTGTTTAAAACCCTCTGAAACTAAAGAAAAAGGGATTTTATATTCCAATACCTTACTCATACACTCATAACTTCGAAGATCTAATTGAGTTTTAAGGTTATATAGAAAAAATTTCAATTTTAATTCAGGATAATGGTTATTTAACTTTTTCACCGCAAAATAAAAATTCAAATTAGTATCTGATTTATATTTTATTTCCTATTAATCCCCTGCACCTCATACCCTATACATTGCTTGTACATAAATGCAAAAACCCTTACAGCAATATCATGGACTACTTTCGTTTTTTTTTTATGAAATTTTTAAAATGGAATTGTTCTGCATTTTTTTCACTACTCCATACTTTTATTGTTTTCCATTTTTTTTCTGTCATGTGTTTTTTTTTATATACTAAACAGTGTAGTAGATCCTTATGATAATATTTCATATATTGCAAAATGATAACCAGAAATAAGATTTCCTTTCATTTTATTCATTTTGTCTTCATTTTCGTTTTTTGTCTGTTTAATTTTTCTTGTTTTTTTACCTAATTAAAATAATATTTGAATAATATGATAATATATTTTAAATAAAAGGATAACAAAACAGAAATACTTATACAATATAGTATTAGCATATTCATATTAAGCGCAACTTCAATGGAATGGGAGATGGAGGATTGGTATTAAAAATGATATTATGATACGCAGATAATATTTTTAATAGAAAATAAAGTTTTTAAATGGAATATGGGGAAAATGAAAGAAAAATTTAAATGATATACAGCAATACGATTAAAGAATAAAAATAATAAAATATAAGGATATAATATCCTTATAGGAATAACATAGCTTGCTATGTTATAATTGAAAAGAGATTTATTTGCTTAAGCAAGGATAATGTGATATAGAAAAGAAAAGGATTTAAAGCATTTAAATTGTTTAAAAAAAGTAAAAAAAAGAAGAAATAAACAGTAAAAGAAAACGTGAATTTTATTAATACAAAGTGTAAAATGTAAACATTTAAACTTGTTTACAAGGTAAAAATTTCTTGGAATCTCTACAGTTTTTAATGAAATTTCAAAGTTATTTCCCGAAATGATATAGACTTTGTAGAGAAGATGATGGTTTCATTTCGGAGGTGGAATTATGACAAACAGAATGATGCCGAATAAGTGGATCGGAAAATTTTCTTTAAAGGAACGATCAATTTAATGAGATGTAGAAACTTCATCAGTTATAATTAATGGCAGCTGTTGAGGGAATTTGTATAGCTTTAAATATATAATTCGGTCTTATGGATATAATTTGATCCTATAAATATGCTTCATTCCTATAGACTTGCGGATATATTTTGGTCCTATGGATAAAATTCGGTTCTAAGGGTATCTTTCGGTTGCTATGGATATATTTCGGTCCTATGCATAGAATTTGGTCCTATGGCTATAATGCGGTAATTTTGGTCCTATGCATAGAACTCGGTCTTACAGATATAATTTGGTCCTATGGATAATTCCGATATGGGTTTTAATGCTGAAAAAAATGATGACGTGCAGAATTGCAAATTTACACTTAATCAAAAACGTTAATATGTGATCGGTGTAATCGTATGAATCGACTGAAAGAACTCACCATTATACTTTTCCTTTGGCGTTTTTACAATTTTAAAGAATAATTTAAAATAAATCAGAAGTGAAGTAGAGTAGTTAGTACTCCACAGTACTAACTCAATATTCTTGTATAAGTATAGTAAGGATATTACTTAGAAATTATTTAAAAAATTTTGTTTCAAATGTTTTTTTCTCTTAAAAAAATTTTACATCTCGCTCAGATAGCATCCTGAAACTATAAAATTGTTATACTCTTACTTTCTTTCAAATACAATATCTACGTTCAAGCTTAAAACAACATTTTTAATGTTAAAATAATAATATTGTTAATGTATAGGACATGAAGAGGACGAAGCAGCGATTAACAAAAGATGCAGAAAATTGTTTATTTTATTTTTTATTTTTATTTGTTCTCTTAAATTATATTAAACTTTTTTAGAGCATTTTTCTTTTTTTCTCAAAATGTCTTAATGCAGTCAACTTATTGCATCAGAATACATGGATTAAAATAATAATAATAACAAGAAGTGGATGCCAGAAGGCAAGGGGACGATTGCATATCCTTGATACATAAACAAGCTTGTGTACATATAAATTTCATGTTGTTATTTATTTTTGTTTTTTGTCATTTTATTTATTCTTTTGACATTTTATTTTTCTATTTTATCCACTAAATAATGCATTCATTTGTTTTCTGTTCTCTAATGTTAGACTTTCTACCTTGATGAATTCTTATTTTGTAATTTTATTGTCGAATGCATACTTTTAGGATTCAAATTTAAAATACAATAAAAAACAAAATGAAAAATAATAAAAGTTCAAGGACATTTTGACTTTAATTAAAATAAAAAAATATTTTTATATGAATGTTATTTTTAATTTTTCTACCTTTATAATTTTCTGTAATTTTTAAACATAAAAAAAAGAAAACAAGCAGCTCAGTGGAAGTTTTCAGATTATAATAATAACTTTTATTAGTACCCATATTTTGTTTTAATTTTATTATTTTTAATATAAATCAGTGTCGCAATATTAAACGGGTTTAATTAGCGTTATACGTGAGCACATTATTATTAATGTAAAAAATAATATAGTGGATTTTTGTGGTACGATAATAGCTATAATAATTAAACTATAAATAAGTTTTAATGGGGGAATTAAAGTGACACTGTACGTAAATATAATTGTTGTGGTTATTAGTCATAAAAATTAATTAAATGTTAATGTTGTTTAATTAAGAGTACCTACTAGATATTATAGTTTTGCTTGGAATACTTGGTAAAACATTTTAATTATATTATTTCGAAACATAAACCATTTTGTAAACTATATTTCTATTTGTAAATTCAGAAATAACAAAATTTGGTTGCAATATGAAATTGAAATTGTAAGTAGCGAAATATTTCAATAAAAAAAAAAAAATTTAACATCAACTATTTTAATATCAAAAAGTAATTAAAATAAAGAAAAAAACTATAAGGGTAATAAGGGTCCCTCCTTTTAAAAACAATTTTTACAATTTAGTTGTACCCACTTTTTCAGACAGAAAAACGGCTAGATTACCGGCATTAAGGCAGAAACTTAAAAATTTGTAGATTTGTGTTCTTTGACGTTTTCATAAAACAAGTTATTGATAATATTGTTACCAACCTCCTCTCGTTTTTAAGTTTACCATATCAAACTCAAATATTCAATTTTGCATACATTTAAATTTTGCAAAATGCTGATTGCAAAAAAAATATATCGGCCTTCTAATGCAATTAAATATAAATTATTAAATGATTAAACTCAAAGATTCTCAATCTCAAAGATGAGGAAATTTTATAAAATATGGTTAATTTTACGACTGCATGGCATTGTGATTATTGGAAAAATGTTAATTGGCTTTACATTTTCATCTGATACAGTAAATATTTAAATTCACATTGTAGACAAAAGAAACTTCAAATGGTTTTTTCCTCAAATCTAAAGTTTTAAAAAAATTTTATTGATTCAAATTGTCAATAAATTAATGACGTCTCGTAATTATTACATTTTTATTGTTTAATTTTACAAAACTCGAACATTTATGTCGTATATGTGTGTATCCTACATTTAAAACCCAAACACTGATCGGAATATGGATTTATGTCTAAATCATCTACATGTATAATATTAAGTACTTATATAAATATTTACAAACACACAGATCTACTTACATTAAAATTATAATTAAAATAAAATGAATAGAAATGGGAAAATACACATTTGCTTCTGTGTATACACACAATCATACCTCAATATACAAAAGGTACAAAAATAATTTTACAGGTATTGCACCGCTATAACTAACAATTTTTATGGTAGAAGTAATTAAAAACTTTTTGATGAAAATCGGATTATGAAAAAAGTTTTTTGTTTTTTTTTTTTTTTTTTTTAAATAAAATTTTCTCTAACAAACTAGGTACCTAATTGGAATTTTTGAATTTTTGTTGAAAATAAATTTAAAATGAATTTTTTTGTTCTATACATATATATATACAAATGTGTATGTGTGTAGATGTAAAATTTTTGGTATTATTTAATGTGTCAATAATATTATTTAATTTTAGAATTAAAAACACTATTTTAAAACATTTTAAAAGTAAATAAAAAGTTTGGAATTAATTAAAAAAAATTTTTATTGTAAATTAAATAATTGTTTTAACAAAAACAAAAACCTTTTGTCAATGATATCTTAATTATACCACAAAATCTAATAATATTATTTTAATAATATGACATGAGTATAGATCTAGGGCTACGTGTTGGTATATGACTCAGTTGTTTGCATAAGGTAGTTTGTTTGTGCGATGTGGTTACATAGTAAAATTAAAATATTGCCTTTTTGGTAATAACATTGAATGTTATTTTGGAGTACCATTGAATACAAATTGCAAATACTCATATTAAATGACGTTATTATTGTTTTAAAATAAAAGTATAAATTTACCATCTACAGGTATTCATTTACGATTTCATTGATCTGATAAGTTGGAAAGTGAACCATAAAGAAGAGTGTCATTATAGTTATACATTAAAGTAAATTACTGTGATTTCCCTTTAATCATTACGACTTTTAGCACATTTTCCCCCCTCTAAAAGTTGTAGCCCTCCAAAATCATAAAAATGCCATTTTTTAACTATATATTGTATCAAAACAGTTTTAAACACTACGAACGCGAGAATGTAATGGTTGGTTTGGTTCCTTTTATCACCGCATACCATATTTCAATTTTAAAAAAAGAAAACTATTATGGTTTGAAACTTGGTTATTATCGTTTCTCTTCTACATAGCAAGTTGAAGGAGTCTGAAATTTTAGCAATTTTCAGACACTAATAAATAGTTGACTTCGAATTTTTGAAACCAAAACTGCAATCTTTAATCTAAATGCAGAAAGTAACGTTAAATGCCTGAAAAATAAAAAACATAATTATTTTTCTTAATTCGTGCATAGTTCTCTCAATTTATTTTTTGTCTAATCCCAAAAGTATGCAATTTGCGAAAAATTTTGGTATGTGAATGAAATCGAATTTTATAAAAAAAATGGTTTTAAAAGCAGTATTTTCACTTGTTGAAGGGAAAAGTGCTTCATTACAAACCACTGGTTTAGCCCAACTATATTTTTCGCTATATTATGTTATCAAATCTCCTAGCATACACATTTCGAAGCAGGATTTGTTTTTGGTGTATTATTTTAGAAGCTAATTGCTGAGATTGCATGAACATTATTGTAACTAAGTATACATAACATCTTGAATTAGTACTGTTCACAGTGAAGACTGTACCAATACACACAAAAAATCTTATAGTCAATGAGAAGGAACTTATAGCAAACATGCTTTTAAAAGAATTTATTCTCTTAAACCATAAAGTTTCATAATATCTGAGTTTATTTTAAAAAATTCTTACTATTATTTTTTTGTTTATATTTTATTTCGTCATAAAGTTCAAAATAAAAAAAAAAATTTTGCCTATAATTTAAAAAAACAAAATATTTTTATTAAATTTACCATCATCACTCGTATATATAGGGTAAACGAACGTTACACAACACTATCGTCTCATTTTATTCGCTTACTTATCATTACTTCACATATTTATGACTTTTCTAACTGATAAAGGAAAAAAAAGGTGAAAGTAAATAAAGGTAAAATAACAATATAATTTTTTACAATAAATAAAAAAGAAGAGTAAAATAAAAAATAAATAAAATAAATAAATAAAATAGAATAAAAATAACATCCCACAGTTATTAAAGGACACAACGAATTATCCTTTAATTTAATTTAACAGAGATATAAAATGGTAGCAGAATGGTAGCAGAAGAAATAAAATGAAATCCCAACTTAAATAAAAATAACAGAGTAAAAAGAGGATTCTACATTTTTTTTATGTTTTTGTTGGGGAACGCTTTAAAAAGGATTTATCATTTCAACTACATTTATTCTAAACTAAACATAAAATAATATTTTTTGTGTTAGAAATCACGCACTTCCCTTCTAATACTATTTTTCAGTAAGTAAACTAAGTTTCTAACTATAATTTGAATACATTTTGGATATTTCACTAAATTTCACAAATTTCTTTAACTAAATGAAATTTCTAATGCGATTCTTAAATGCCACTGTCCAACATTGTAAAGTTTTCCATAATAGAAAGAAACATTCAAAAACAAATTCTTGTGCTTTGTGCGCTTATCGACACCACATCTTAAACAGGCGTTTCAATTAATTGTTTCGAAAATTTTAGTAGCCCGTTTCGAAAATTTATTTCACCCTACTTTCCAGCTTCAAATCATTAGTTTCCTCATTAGAAATTATGAATTGAAAATGGCAACTGTCATTAATATTGTTTCTGCAGTTTCATGCAATTTTATTTAAACTTCATACATCCGATGCTGTTCTTTTAAAAAGGCAAAACATCCTGTAATTTAATAATCTATTGTTGCTCATCCATAATTTTCAACTTTCATCTTTTTATAATATTCGTTTCGATTAAGAATGTGAAAGGAGTATCGCAATAAAATTTTAAAGAAAATTACTAAGTACCACAATTTGGAAAAGGTTAAGAACAATATTAACGTTAACCCTGACAAGCATTTATTATCCTTAATTTTATTAAAATTAAATATTAAAGTTAAGATTTACCGTAGTGATTCAGTAATTAATTAATGCTGGTTTTTAAAAATGTTTTTTTGAATTAAATAATTTGAAATTTAATCTAAATTTAATTTATTCTTTTGAATTTTCGTAATATAAGAAAATTTAATAAGAAATGAAGAAGATTGAAAGGCTGCCTACATATTTTCATATTTTTGAACGCCTGTATTTTTATAAGTAAACATGGTATCCTTTTGTTTTGCGTGGGTATAACTTATGATTTTTATAGTTCTTCTTCTTTTCGAAAATTTTATTATACAATATTTGTGCCTGTCAGTTAAAAATAACAGTAAAAGGTGAGCTCTTTTTGTATGATTTTTCCTTTTTTTTCCCTCTCTCATATATTTCATTTTTATTATTACATTTCATGGTTTATAATACTTACATAGCTATATATAAAAATATACAACCACTTTACTGATATTATTATCATTTTATGTATATAAAAGTATATGACTATATTATGTATTTACACTATAATGTTTGATTATATTTCAACAAATATTTATACATTAAAGTACGTGTACATAACTGAATTGCTAGACGGTAATGAAAATAAAAGCAAGAAAAAGGAAAAACAAAAATGTAATATTAAACCAAAAAATGGTCGAATTTATTATATTATTTTATTTTCAGTAAAATATAATTTTATTTTTCAATTGGTGTGATATGAAGTTCCGGATATAGACATCAGACAGGATGTTGAAAATATATATATATATTATAAAAAGTAAACTATTAAAAAATAAAGCCAAAAATAAAAATATAAAGAGGAATTTAATCGTAAAATAAAGATTTCTTGTATTTTTAGTTAAGTAAAAGAACCTACTATGAGATATAGAGAAAATTTAGATTGAAAATTGTTATAATTGAGTTGAAAATCGCTACCTTATATTCGTCTTTCTCAACATTGTGTCATCAAGTAATCGGAACACTTGTCACAAAATAATAATAGATTTTAGATTTAAAGGTGTTCAAAATTAACATCATTTTTGGTATAGAAAGGAGACGAGCCACATAGTAGAAATATTGCTTCATTTTATTATTAGGAATGATAGGAATTTCAGCAAATTATCGAAAACCTTCACCTATTTCATAAAGGTGTGAAATGTCATAAAGGTATGAAATATTATAAGGACTGTTGCAAAAAGTTTTCCTCTCTTATTTTGAAAGCCAAAATGTATACAACTTATTCAAAATTTTGAGGTTAATAAATTCTAAACTCAGGTTTTCGAGTTTCAGGTTAATTTGAAACTAAACTTTTATATGAGTTGAAAAATGGTTTCTAATATTATAAACGGTAATGGTACATTGCAATTAACAATATTCTGGTCCAGATCATAAAAAAGTTTTTTAAACTATATAATGGAATAAAGTCAAGATCAGCAAAAATTTTTATTTAATTTATGCGAATGGTGAGGTAAATGCAAAAAAAAAAACAAACAAGAGAATGAAAAAAATATTATATTTTCCCTCCAGTTTCAATCTCATGCTTTGAAATATAAAAAAAAATTCCAAAAGAAATAAATTTGATGATATTTTTGAGATTTTATTGTGGCAGTATTCTGTTTCTTTTTCTTATTTTCTTGGCTCTTATGTGGCAAATATTAAATTTTCATTTAAAACAAACAGAAATAAAAATCAATATGCACCTCTGCTTGTAGCTCAAAATAATTAATTGAAAAAAATTTTTAGGTAAAATAATGTAGTAAATTGAGAGCAGGTGCCAATTTCGTTTAGTAAGCAAAGTATTCAGAAAATAAACTGATGTCAGGATGGTATGACATTGTAATAATTGGAATAATGAGGGAGAGGAGGGAATCTTAATTTAATTAAAAATTAAATATTCTTTTTAAAAAAAGAATATTTTTACTGCCGCGCCATCAAGAGTTACTTAAACGCTTTTTGTATACAATTTTAAAGAATGATTTTAAAACCTAGAAACCCTTCAAATATTTCATTATATTATCCTTTTCTTCCTTTCACTTAATCGAATGTAGACAAAGGGCATGATAAGAATATAACAGTTTAAGAATGTGAAAAATAATTTTCGTAATCTTGCAACAGTATCGAATCGGTAAAAAAAATGTTAAAAATTCAAAACCTTTCTCTTCGTTTTATAAACTTCTGTAGAAGTGGAGGCAAAGAAAGACAAGTTTCTGTCACAAAAATATTTTAAATTTTTTAACACATTAAGAATAAATTAACTCTAATAAAGAAATTTACGTTTTTTTAAAAGAGACAAAATAAAAGGAAATTGTATGGGAACAAGATGTCATTGACAAACAAGTGACATTATTTCAAAATTGTCTACACGTACCGAAATTATAAAACTAAACTTTAGAGCATAAGACTAGAAAATTATTTGTATCGATCGGCTGCAGATATCAATATTTGTTCAACTGAAACTCAAGATTTGTCTATAAGAATTAATTATCCAACAAAACACTTACCAACCGGAAAACTTACAGAAAATTTATGTTTTATGTCCAATATTTCCTTTAAAAAAATTTGTTAAATAATAGGCCTATTTGCAATTATATGCCACCTTCAGTTTAACCTTACTCTTTGGTATGTCATTTTTAAGATAAACTCAGATTTTAATCTGTTCAGATTATGTAAAGAAAAACAAAAGGATGTTTTGTTTACCATTATAAGAAATCTTTGTATAATTTCCTTTACACATTATAACATACGTGCGTATCTTATGTGTTTTCAAGGTTAAGACATGTTTGGTATCTTTTAAAATGCCTTTCAAGTTAAGTGTTTTGATTTGAAATTTAATTTCCTTCTCTTTAAACTTCTTTATAAAAAGAAGAGAAAAAAATTCTTTTGCCTTTTCATTTTATTTTTTACTTATCTTTATTTTGATATTTTGTTTTTGTTGTTAAAAATTCTTGAAACATAAATTGAATGGAAACTAAGAAAGGATATGCAAAAAAAAAGCAAACAAACAAACGATAAATTTTTTTTTGTGTTTTTAAGATTTGTACAATTTTCCGAGCGACATTTCTAAACATTGATTTTTCTTTTTCTATTCTGTATACTCTTCTCTATATTTTTTTTCGTTTTGTTCTGAAGGACAATTGATTCTTATTTGTTAAAAATAATACTGTGATAAATAATACTGTTATAGGATAATAAATCAAAGTCATTCTCATCTAGAATAAAATAAATTATCGCTTCAAGTAACCTACCCTGATGGTTTTTTCTTTTTATTTTTTAACGACATGTTTAAGTAATTGATTTGCAATTCAAACGGGCATAAAATAACGAGATTTTAAAAACCGATAATAATTATTGTATATATGCATTTGTAGTTTGAATGAAGATATTTTCTAGACAATTCATGGATAAAATTTAATAGATTTGTCCAATACAGTTTCCTCTCATCCTTTGATCATATTATATTTGAAATTGATTCAATGTTATAGATCAATTTGTTCTTCATTCTTTGTTGATGAAACGGAATGATTAAATTCGAGAAAAAAGAAGATAAAATTCAAAAAAATAGTTTTTTGTGGTCAAGAGAATGAAGTTTTAAGAATATTATTCTATCTTTTCAAAAAAATCAATTTTTTGCATGAATTTGTTTTTACTTTCGAAAACTTCTCTTCTATGCTTTGAAACATTTCAAACGTTTTTGCTCTAAAATGGCGTTATTGCAAGTAGCTCAAAAATTCTTTAAATATTTCATTTATAAATCGGCAGTCAATAATTTTCCGAGAATTTCAATTATCTTATTGCTTGTTACTATCGTTGTTTCATTGCTAGCACAGTAAATTCAATGCCCTCCGGTGAACATTGAAAAAAAGAACTTGTGTTTGGAGTTAAACAAGACATAAGAATTTAGTGGTCTGTAAACATAAAAAGGTACATAATATGTTGAACGCCGATTAGGTCCCTGTAAACATTAAGCGCAAAGGTTTCGCAAAAAGTCTGGGGTTAAGTAATGAACAAAAATTATTAGTTGGCAAAGAAAAAACTACTTACATATATTGTAATATAGTACTTCCAAGACTATGATTACCTTTCAAAAATTAGGTAATACTTTTCGAAAGATCTTAATCTTGAGCCGAAAAGTGTGATATTTAATTCTAGAAAATGTTCTTACTGGTCTTATTTAAAATAAATTGAGAAGGAAATGCTCTAATAATTATTGAAGTTCAAAGTTTTAATCTTCTTGCTTTAACGAGAAGTTTGGGTAGGGCTAAAATTTTTTTCAAATTTTTTACAATTAAAATAATTAGTTTTTGCTCAAAAAAATATTGAATGTCATTGTCACGATTTCTGTACTTTTTCTTAAAAGATTAAAATCTATATCTACTATTTATTATTCAATTAAATAATGCAATTTATTTTTTTGTTCTTACGCTAACACAAATAAATTTCTATTGTGTATAATTTACAATAATAAAAACTTGGCAATGGTCACGCTGCAACAATAATGTTATGGTAGTACCATAAATTCAACATGCAAGAATATACTAAAAGTTTTTTTTTTTGCAATCATAAATTTTTCAAAAACAAAACAGAAATAAAAGAAGTCCTTTTCTCTCTCTCTCTCTTTCTCTCTAGCGAATTCTATACTAAAATAAATATTTAATTTTATATTCAAAGTCCTCTTTATGTCCTAGAAAACAAGAAAATATTTTATATATGAGGTTGATAAAGGAAATTCTATGTGGAAAACTTTTAAGAAAAGTTTTCAGTTTTTTTTTTATTTTCCTCTTGTTTTTTTTTTTTTGTTGACTTATTCTGAACATGTTTAATATGACAGAAGTATTCTTTGTTATTTTGTTTGACCTTAACCTATGTTAGTTATTTTTATATTTTGGTACAATTTGTGCTCAAAAATAAAATAAAAAAAAAAAATTAATAAAATTTTTTGTTTTCTTTTCTTGCAATTGTCATACTGAACTTTCAAGACTTAAGTAAATTAGAACAGTTATCAAAAATTTACCCTAATTATCATGTTACATGAAGAATTCAAGTATAATATAGAATTGCTGTTGTGAAAAAATTTTAACAAAATAATTTTTTTGGGTAAGCACTAAGCACTAGTTACTTATTACTTTTTATTTTGTTCGTGATTTACAAACTTATTAAACTATAAAAATTAAGTATTGCCCAAATTATTACAAAGAATTATTTTTTTTTTTTTTGAGAATACTTGCGAGAAATTAAGAATGAATTGAGTTAAATTGTACAAAAATAATTTTAATAAGAATTGCGAAAAATTAATGGACCTTAATTACCTTACTTGTTCTATAGTAAAGACAAAAAATATTAAAAATATTTTTAAGATTTGGATTAAATTAAATGTTAGATTTCATGTGGGAATATCACCTGGATTAAATTGTACAGAAAATTCTAAAAGATTTAATACGAAAATTTTCGCCTTAATGAAGAGAGCATCATACGCTCATGACGGCTATTATTAAGAGTAACTACCCACAAAGGAAATATTTTCCAAGTTTTCAAAATATTTTTAATTTCCTTAAGAATTATTTAAAAATATTTTCAGTATTCAAAATACAATTAAATTTAATTTCATTTTTGAACTAATTAACGAATATAAGGTGCTTTTAATGTTTTGATAAAAAATTCGAAACACGCTTTCATATTACGCACACATTTTCATATTTGCGGTTATTAGTCAGTGAAAAATTATCATAAATTGCGATTCACATGTCAGCAATACTGTCAAATTGCTAAGAGTTACTCTTGATATCATTCACGGATTCGCAAAATTTACAGACAAAAGTAGCACTGTAGTAGGAAAATTTTATTTGGCCGGGTAATGTTTTATGTGTAGTTCAATTGTTAAATATATTCCATTATCGGATAATTGTTGTGATTAGTGGATGAATTGTTCAAAATTTTTTTTGTTGGTGAAATGCTGCAATACAAGATTGATGGTTTTAAATTTTAATTTTTATGTAATGTTGTGGCTGATTTATTTCCAAAGTTAAGTTATAATTTCTATTATCTAGCAATGCGTTCGTGTTACACACCAAGTGACCGCACTTGTGAAGAATTCTAAAATACAATACGATTCCCATTAGGGACACAAAAAAAGGAGTAGAAATTAAAACATGATTTAAAGAAATGGATCCAATAATTGCACTTCAAAATTGTTTGTTTTAAAGTATCTAGATTATTTCTTTTGCGGCTTCTTATAAGGAAAAATTGAAAATTAAATTTCGGTTTGACTACTTAATATTCCAAAAATTTATCAGGGTTAACAAAATTAAAAATAGAATCCTAACAATAGGCAATTTTTTCATAATGATTCTACAAATTTTCATCAAAAACAATTTTACCTTTGTACTTTTCTGGTTTTGAGCAAAATCGGTACAAAATTTTCTTTCCATTTTTCTATAATTTAATAATATTTTTTTTTATATTTTTAGATTTTAATTTATTGTATTGTTGAATTCGAACAACTACTTGCATATTTAATACCAAACGACCAAAAAAATATATAGAAAAAAAAATATTTTCATTTTTTTCCTATTTCTTATTTTTGTAAAGAATTTCCAATTTTTAGTTGACCTACAATTCATTCTTATTTTTTATTAAAAAGAAATAAAGATCTATGTTGTCTTAGAAAATTAAATTATAAAAATAAAAAAAAAATTGCAAAAAGGATAAAATATTTTTTTTCTCGTTTTTTGTACTGGTAAGAGAGAGCTATAATAAGATGAAAATTTGGATTACGAAATCCTGATGGTATTGCAATGACAGAAAATTCCATTCATTATTTATTTTTTTACTACTTATATATGGATAAATAATAATGCAAGTTTAGAAAATTATTAAAGGTAAAAGAAAGATAGAAACGTGATATGGACTTTAATTTTTTTTTTTTTTGAAAAAGAAGAAAATTTTTATGTAGCCCACATAAGAGAGAATTTAGTATTTGATAAAATTTTCTAGATCATATTTGAAAAAAAAACTAAAAAAATATTTATTTCAGTTTACTAAAAAGAATAAGGGTTAATTAGAATTAAAATTTGGTTAGAAATTTTGTATTTATGTTTAGTAATAATAAATGACCAGCTTTAAATAGAACTAGAATGATAACGTTCTAAATGATAAGAGCTGAACAGATATGATGAGCCTTATAATATAATAAATTTATATGAGGAATTTATCGGGAAATCTAGAAAATAGATCTAAAGCTTTTTAATTGACTTAATTTGTTCTTCGTAATTCATTCAAATTCACTTTAATAAGAGACTATGGAAATCTAAAAGACTAACATGAAAATATAAACTCAGATTTTTTTGTAACGATAACACTTTAATGTCATTTATTTTCGACTTTAATTTTTTTGGAAAATAGCTTGTACGATTGGGAAATATTAAGTAAGATAATGAATTGATTAACCTATTATTTATTTGTTTGTTTGCTCACCTGAATTCAACAACCAAATGTGATATAAGTTTCAGGAATATTTTTTAATAACGTAAGTTAGACCTCATTTAGTTTGGATACAATTAAAACGGAAAATTTGGTACCTAACACACACATCTTAAAAAGAAATTTGGCCATATTGTTTCTAAACCCATAGAGATCAGGGGAACAAATTCACACAGGACAAAATAAAAAAAATAATTGTGTAGAGTCGAACACAAGTATGGTGTTAAAAAAAATTCTTCGGTTTTAATAAAATTTTCTAACTTAATATTAAAATATGCTATAAATTAACATTTTTGATAATAATGCAAATTTTTTCTGCTTGAAGCGTTAATAACACTTATACATAAATAACTATAAATTCGTTTACAGTATTGTAACAGAAAATTTAATTAAATTGAGCGCCTAAACCTATGCAATATAAATATTTTTATAGTTCTCTAACAATTTTGTAATAATTTTGATTTTTAAATTAAATTTTCTTAGCTAAGAACTCGAATAATTCATAAATGTGTATGTAAAACGCTATTTTCTAAATTTTGTGTATATACAGTTATACTGTAATATAAATAATTCTAGCAAAATAATGGGAAACATGAAACGTTTTTCGAAAAAAATAAAAAAAATATTTAAAATAATTTTTTCTTCCCAAAATGCAGTGTTTTTTAAAATAAATATTTTACTTTTAAATTTTTACTTAATATTTTACTTTCTCTCTAATTCTTTGGAAGAAGTTTTTAACAAATTCTTATATAAATTGAATCCTTAAAGAAAAATTATCTGATTGAATATATGATGCTATCCTTTGAAATAGATTCAAAATTGTTTATATAAAATTTTTTTTTACTATGTCTATGGAAGATCCAAATAATTGAATACAAAAACGAAAATATAAATTGAATCACAGTTTTTTTAATTTTGAAAACAAAATAATTTTATTAATAAAAGAGTAATAGGAGTCCTTTTGTAATTGAATGGCATATGCGCAACGCAGGTAGGTTTACTGGAATTAGGTTCAACGACAAGAAGTAGAATAACTAATGGGGATCCGTTCATTAAATTTTTAATTCTTCTGCCCTAACTCGCTCTTTTCATTACGTCATCCGTTTGTTCTGCACTTGTGTGAAAGAATTTCCATTAGTTTATATTATAAAATAATTAATTATAAAGATAAACAACTGGTTACGTTATATTGGTAATTATGTAGTAGTTTTAATGGAAGTACAAGGAATAGGTTTAATGGAAAATTATTAAAAAATTCTAGTTATTTAAATCTTAGAAAATGTATTACAATTCTATTAGAAATGCTCTTAAACCATTTTTTACATATAATAGTAATTTGTTGTCTTTTAGTAACAAATTAATAATATACTCGGTGTTTAGAAAAGAAGCATATCATATTACTCTCAAACTCTTCTGTAATTTAGCTAAAACACTTTTCTCAAACATCAAAAAATTTAGTGATAAACGATTAAGTGCTTTGATTCAATATTGTTCGCAAACTTCTAAATATTAAGTAAATTAAATTATACTCTCCTAGACTCTGCCGACCTTCGCAAAACAAAATTTTAAAATTGTTTCAAAATCACTTCTGATGTACTACGTTTTTGAGTTCCCGCATATTTTTATATAAATTTTAATCTGCTTAAACTTTGAAGGTTAAAATTCAATATATTCACATGATTGTGTTCTTTTGTTTTATTAACAAAAAAAAGAATATAAAATAATTAAAGATTTTATTAGATTTTTGTTTGTTTGCTAAAATAAATTTTTCAGAAAGTCTTTGAAAGATTTTATTGTAAAATACATGAGAAAAGATAAACAAAAATTTCATAAAATATGTGTATGTCTTGTGTAAACTGAAAATTTTTACATATGTATACATAAAATATAAAAGGGATTGAGGCGAAAGGATAAGTGAATATTAAAAAATATTTATTAGATTTTGTTATTAATGAATAAAGTTGAAACTTTTAAGTATTGTAGAGAAAACATGACACTTTTCTATTTGTTATTTAAATGCTTTGGGTTGAAAAAAATATAAAATGAATCAGTTCTCTTCCTTTCATTTTTTACATGACTCAGCTCTTAGAGTAATGAATGGTTAAAGTAAAACATTTTCAAAAATCTTTGACTGGTAGTAGCTTTTTAAAAACAAAAATAAAACAAGACTTTAAATGGGCATTAGAATTTGTCCAAAAGGACGATGAAACAAAATGCATTTTCAACTACATATTCAATCAACTATTCAATTTTTTGTTTGTATCATAGAAATTTAAAAATTTTACACAATTTCTGCGGAAAAGCTTAAAATATATCAATTATTTGTACCTTAGCTCGTGTTCTTGTTATTGGTACCGAAATATTAATCTAGTGCAATTTAAATTATTAAAATTTTGCATTCCTAAACATGCATATATGCGAATATTCAACTTTTACCTCGACTCTCATGTTTAATAAATCCTATTATTGCCTCTTATTTCCACTAAACTGAATAATTTAATACTATTTCGTTCTAAATTAAAAAAGTTTATTGAAAAAATTATTACAATTAAAATATTTGGCAACTTTTGAACTGATTTTTATAATAAAGAAGAAGTTCCATAGCTTATTTGAAAATTTCTTTTTTGGTTTCTTATAGTCTGATGAACCATTTTCCATTCTCTATCTTTTGTTTTGTAAAATTGTTAGAGTACTTCCTAAAACAAAAATCGCTTCCTCTTATAAAATTTTGAATGAAACTTTTGTTTTTTGATAAACTCTTTAAAATATGTGAATTTGTTAACTATTCAAAAAAAAAAAAAAACTAATGAAAAACTTTTTAATATTCTTTTAAATCTTTTAATATCATAGAAATTCATCCTTTATAGAGCAATTAAATTTGACTTAGATCAGATTTATGTTATGGTATACTCTGAAAATAAAAAAAAAAAATAAAAAAAAATTATCTCGCGTGCAAGATGAATGCAAAGGAAATTAAATTGTGATTTGAGTATTATCAGAATAGAACAGAAACCTCAGCAGAGCAGTCTAAGTTAATATAAAAGAAAAAATTTTTTTTTAGAACTTTTTCTATACTCGCTTTAAAATACAATTAAAACTTTTACCATATATCAAAAAATGAAAGTTTAAGTATAATGCTTTTCTTTTATCCCTTTTTGTTTTTCTTCTTTTCTTATTAATTTCCGTTTCCGTATATATGAATAGCGAGTTAAAATTTTTCCTAATTCCCTAAATCTCTACAACTAAGAGGAATTTAAACATATAATGTAAATTTTTATTTTTTTTTGACTGGCATACATACGTTAAAATAAAATCATGTATTTAGATAAAAAAATGCCGAGTAAAAAAAATGTCCTGATTGAAAAACAAGAAAGTAGAAATGAAAATATAAAATTTTCAAATAAAATGAAGAATTTTTTATTTTGTGAATTATTTTTCTCTATATTATTTTCTATGTTATTTAACTTTCTCATTAAATGGTTAAATTTAAAAGAAATCTTAACATTTCTATTATTTTAATAAAAGAAAAATCCCAAAATGGGTACACAAAATTTGTAACATTCTCCTTTAAACAAAATATTTAAAATTTTATGACAACTGGGATCATTCTGGTTAATGTACCTCCAAAAGTGTAAATTAGGTTCTGAGAACAGCTTCATTTTCTGAGATCCGATTTCCTTGAAGTGAAGTAAGATCTGGTTTCCTAATCGAAAATATTTTAGTCATTTGATTTGCTACTACACACAATATTCAAATTTTAAATTTCAACGAAAACGGTTGATTATTTGCTCTATATATACATATATATGGACAAAAGTGTGAATTCCAGACGAAATAAAAGCCCGAACTGCTTGTGGCACATAATTTGTTTGAAAATTATGTTCTTATAACAATTATGTATATTATAAAATTTCAAGATAATTCGCTTACCGTTTTTTAAAAAAATAAAAAATTTTTCATATGGTAAAGGTCAAGTTGCTGAGACCTGACGTACACCGAAAGATCAATTGGTAATATGGCAAGTCCAGATATTAATTTTCATGGAAATCGTTTTAGTCAATCTGGAGACGGTAGGGCAAAGGTATACAGATATCTTTCTAAAAGAAATTTATACTTAGCTCCTCTACCATGGAAAAATGTATTTCTGCCGCAAACTCGAATACATAATTTCTCTTATTATATTATATGCAATGCTGCTAGTGAAAAATAATACGGCTATGTATGTGTGTACATTAAAAATTTTTTTTTATATTTTTCCGCTATTTTTTATATGAAAAGTTTTTAAAATAAATTTTAATTAAAAAATTATTTTTATGAGTTTCTATAAATAAACAAAACTTTTTACCTAATTCAAAAATTATAAGAAAGGACCTTTTATTTTGTATAGCAGTTAAGATTGTATTCTGAATATTTTTATGCAAACTGCTCAAGCTTTTGTTTTTTTGTTTTTGAAACGAAAATTTTAAATTTTTAATCTCGTTCATCACACTTTTTTCATTGAATAAAACTGAGTTAAGCTTTAAACATATTGTTCTGGTTTTTAAAGTCAACAAGTTTATGGTTTGATTTGTGATAAAGTTCATATGATTTTGTAAGATTAATGTACAATTTTTTTTTGTTTTCTGTGGCAAATTAATTTTACACAAATTAATGAATTTCTGTTTAAAGTATTTTTTATGATTATAGCACTCTGATAACTAACACCACTGTCTCGTTGTTTTATTGCCGCAGCATAAACAAAATCAGAATCTCTTAAAGCTTCTTGCCACAGTAACAATATTCGAATGTATGAAAATGCCATTATTTTATTCTATTTACTTAAATTTGACAATTTACCAACCTGTAATTTCGAAATGCGGAACAAAGTCAATGTCAATTGGAAAATTTAAATATGAAGTGGAGACACAAACTGCAATGAAAAGTGTTTAATATTTGGTCACTTTAAAAGACTATATATAATTTAAAACGGCGCGTGAATGATTCACATTTATCATATGTTAATAGACTTTAATTTACGTTAAATTTTCAAAGACGCCATAACATCTATCATATTATCTTTTAATTTTAGTGCTCTAAAATGCAACCCTTTGGCAATCATATAGCTAAAACATTCAGTTCGAAAACGAGCATCCAGAAACTACTTATGTTACCGGTTAACTACTTTAACTCTTTATAGATATTAAGCTGAGTAAAACAATATGCCAATCAAAGTATAGAACACTTTTACACAAATCTGTTAAATTAATAAAACTAAAAAGTCAATTCGCTTCTCTTTTTTTCTCTTATATTTTTATTTTTGTTATTATTCCTTAGCCGGAACAATAAAGGAAAACGAAAATATTATTTTTCCTTTCTGATTGTTTTTATTCGAAATTTAACTTTTTGTGCAAATTAAGAAATTGCACTAACGGCAATTTAAATGTTTTTACAGGCGCCAATTCCAATATTTACCAAAATACACAGCAAAAAAAAAATTATTTTCATTGTATATAGATGTAACGTACATTTTATGTACATAATATTAGTAAGTAAGTTCCGAGGTGTACGATTTGATCCTGTCTTTCTTGTTATTCTTCCACTTTTTGCAAAGTTAATATTCCTTGAAAGTTCTTACGGTTTTTTTTTTTGTAAAGGAAATCAAAAAAATGCTAGCAGATATTTGCGTTTTATTTCCATTTATATTTTTTGTATTTTCTTGTCCATCATTTCTTTTTCAATTTTTTTTCTTCTTCTTATTTTAAAATTTTTCCCTTGTTATTTTAAGTTTTTCCTTAATTTTTTTTCTATTTGCGTTTTTTCATTTCGTGTTTTCCGTATTTTCTTTTGGTTGGTTTTTGAAAAAAAAAGAAAGCAGTTCTTTAGGGCAGAAAAGTTCGTGACCTCAATTTTATAATTTTTTACTATAATTTCTATAATATATATAAAGCTAGCTCCAGGAGAAGTTCTACTTAAAACCATCGTTATTTTAAAGAAAAAATATTTTTGCGTTTATAATTGAATTTTTCATTTTTCACTCAAGAAAAGATCGTAAGAATGAATGGTAATATTTCTTTGAAAAGCTGTAGAAAATAGAATGAGTGTAGTTATGGTATAGATGTTTAAATGGAGATGATCACGATGCTTAAACTTGTATTTAAGAAAACAAGAAGCAGAAGTTTTGTTTTTGGTTTTTTTTGCTCCCATTATAAGAAGAAGAACAATGAAAAAGTTTAAGACCAAAAATAAAAACGCCAATGCTATGTTGTTACAGGATGAGTTTTGTAGGTGATATGCTTTGGTGTTGATGTTAAAACGGGCGAAAAAGGAAAAGTAAAATAATCTCTAAATAAAACTACCACACTGCCAAAATATTTCCTGTTTCCTTTTCATATTTTTCTTGTTTTGTTTTGAATTTTTTTTTATTTTCTATCTCTTGTTTGAATACAAATTTTCTTTTTGTTTTGTAATATTCTATAAAAGTTGAAAGAAAATTCGTGGCACATTTTCCATTCCTTTTCCCAGTTCCTTATTTTCTATATTTTTTTCTCCTTTTACTTACTTTTATCAAATTACGTCCTATATACTTAATGGTATGAAATTAAGAAAGACAAAAAAAAATATAGGTAAAGAATAACGGTTAATGGAATAAAACCAGAGAAATCCTGTAAATTATAAAAATGTTAAAAAGAGAAAGCATCATAGATGAAGAATACAAAAAGGAAAAGCTTAACAATAAAAAATGCAAAAAAAACAACAAGGTGAGTAAATAAACAACTTTCAAGTTAGCTTAAGGCAATGTTTTGGAAGCAAAAAAAAAAAACTTCAAATAAACAGACAAAAAAGAAAAGACAGGCGAAATGGTCTCTGCTGGAACAAATGTAAATAATTGTTAAAAGGTGTACAGATGCACAAGATTTTTTTAGGTGAAGATAATTTTTTTTTGTGTTCTAATTCAGAACATATTACTTGCTTCGCATTTTTGTTTTGAAAAGTATAGGAGTGAGTAACAGTCAGACCGAAAACCAAATTTTGTATGATTTAATGAAATTATTATGTTCCTACTAAAGAAGAATATTATTTAGCATGAAATCCGAAAAATTTCTATCAGAAGTTTGACCAACTTTTATCTGCCAGCGAATGGGACATCGAAACCGATTGCAGGAATGAAGACCACATATTCTTTGAAAATAATGAATACAATTATTTCAAAAAAGCAAAAAGTTTTTAGTACTACTAAAGAAACAAAAAGATAATGGTCACCTTAAAAATTGATTTCCTTTTCTTATCAGTGTTGGACCTTTGAATGTTAATTAATTTTTTTCCATGGTTTTGATTTAGATAAGATTGAAGTGTTTACTAATTCCTTTTTTGTCTTTTGCAAAATTTTTTTTTCTTTCGAAGGATCAGAAAACTCTTGATGAATTTTTAAAGAATTTCAATTTTTAATTTTTAGAATATTCCTTTTTTTTTTGGTTGGTTTTTGCTTAATTTTACAAAATCAATTTTCAAATTTTTTTTTCAATTTTTTTTTTTTTATATCGTGAATGTTCTCCTGCGGGAAACTTTTAAGCATCTGTAACTCTGTACATACATAAAGGAAATTATAGGTATGGAAAGTAACTTTGAAAATTTTGCTAATTAAATTCGTATTAAAATATTTAAAGTTGGAAGCTTAACAGTTCCTGGCATTAAGTGAAGCAAAAAAAAGAAGGAAACAAGGAAGCAAAAGAAAAAAATCAGTTTATTTTTTTTTTGTTGACTTTAAATGAAAAATTATTTTTTTAATTCTTTAGAGACCATCACGTCGATAAAATAATAAAAAATTTTATAAATATTATTAAATTATTTTAGCTGTTTCAACAAAAAAATTATTTTACTTTAACATGTGAAATAATACTTGTTTGCTACTTGGTAAATGGTAAGTATAAAAAATGAAGTTTTCCCAAGCTATGAAAATTGTTTTATAATTGTAATTCAATAAGAAAATTATCAAGTAGTTTAAATAAGGTGAAATTGTTTTTATTTTTATTTAGAAATTTATGGTTGAATTGCAAAATAACATTTTGTTGCTTTTTCATTTTGAAAAATAAACTTTGGCAAAATTGTTATTTACTATAATGTTCCACGATAATATTTAATATTTAAGTTGTGCATCGAAATTTTAAAACAACACAAGTTAGATATTACATCATTTACCCAGAAGACTCGTAATTAAGACGGTATCGAAAATAAAAATGAATTGCCTTGAAAATCTACTTTAGAAGAAATAACAAAAATTTAAAAAAGTACGCTATTTTAAGCGAAATCTAGTTGAAAAAAAATTTCATTAAAAGCTAATGTGAAAATCATTACTATAATAGCATTCTTATATTATAACAGGGAATTTATCTTGTAAATAAAAAAAATCACATAATACAAGAATTAACATTACATTACATGTGCAATATACATTCTAAAAATGACAATAATATTTGCCATTTGAAGCTTTGCAAAGAAATTAAATATCAATTTAATTTATAATTTTTCTAAGCTTAAAGCTACAAACATTTTACGAGCACATTGTTCCTCATTGCACTGTTCAGCATAAAAATTGCAGAGATATCTACACTCTTAAAGATAGAAAGCTGGAATTTCGTATGTACATAGATCTTTACTAGAAACTTTTTGCTGTAAAAGAATATTTCTATCTGCCTCCCCTCTACAAGTTATATCATTTCAAGCATTGTAACGAAACAGGAGCATTTTTAAAAATTTTGGTCCATCCACCGTGGTATAATATATTTGAACTGTAAAAAAACACAATCTCCGTTAAAATTTTTATAGTTACCTAAAATCTGTTTTTCTCAAATTTTTAATATCGTTTTTTTTCAGTCCTCAAATTGTAGGGGTCTGCAGTCTTAGCATAAATCACAAATAAAAAGATTATTTCGATAATTTTTTTCTCTGTTCATCCCCTCTCAAGTTATCAAACTGCTAGCTTTTCCAAATTTCTATAAATGCAGAAAGTTAAAGGCAAGTGCCATGCCTTCAAAACATATAATTATTTTTCTTACCTCACGCAATTAGCCACTGAATTAGAGTATTATGATAACGCCTTTTTCAACTATTATTTTCGTTATCTTATCCTAATTATATGCAATTTTTTTTAAAATTTGGGCATGAGATTAAAAGTAATTTTAATAACGTAAATTGATTGTTTTTAAAAGCCGTATTTTCGCTTATTGGAGGAAAAGGTACTATTTTACAAGCCATTGATTTTGTTAATGTATATTATTAAATAATTTCTCTTTTAAATTAAAGAGTAAAACCTCTGCCAGACATTTCAATTCAATTAGGTATACACTTCCTCATTTATAGTATGATTAATACCATTCAATGCACACAAACTTAAATTTCAATCAATAACTTAAACGAAACAACAAAAACCAGATCCCATAAAACATTAAAGTTTTTATTTAAAATGTTTAAAAGCTCTTTAAATAATTTTATTTTCTCCTTTTATCCATAATCAATTAAAAAACACAAAATCAATTATTAAAATTCCAAATACATTATAAATAATTTTTGCATACATACAAAAAATAAAATTCCTATTACCTATATATAGAGAAAATGTAAAACATTTATAGAGCAGAAATAATTTTGTTAAAGAGAAAAAAAAACACGACCAATTAAATAAAAGAACTTGCAAGAGCAACGAAATGGAGAGAAAAAGTTTAAAAATTTACTTTTACTTATAATATACTGACACATTTACATAAATTGATCTACATATATATATATATCTATATATATATATAGGTGTAGGTACATAAACCATTATGAATTGATAATAGAGAAATTGAATATCTTGAACTGTTATGATTGCTTTTAGCCTACAGGATTATACCATCAAAATTCAATCATTCTCATTATTTTTAAGAGAAAAAATAATTTTATTCCTATTGATTGTGTCGGTATATTATAAATACAGAGTGAGTTACAGTATAATAATACAAAACTTAGTTTACTTAATAAAGTAAATTATAATAATATTTTTTATGTACGTTAAATTTATGTACATGTATATAGCTTTGTATTAAGACCCTATATAAGAAAAAGAAAAGTTTGTTAAAAGTAAAATTTTTCATCTTATTTTTTGACAAGTGGAAAATAGAATAGTGGCAAGAGTTTTATTGCAAAATTAAAAGGGTTCATTCGAATATGATACAAAATTCTCATACATATTATAATTTGTGTATATATACCTTTCTTCTGGTTTATTTATCGAAAGGATACTCTCATCATACAAAAGGATTAAATATAATTGAAAAATTATTAAAGTAAATAAATGAAAAATTCAATTTTATGTTGCTGTTTTTTTTTTTTTGTTTTTCTTTCTTTGGGTTTTTGTTTCTATATACTATAGAATAATACACCCTAGGTATAACATAATATAGAGAGTAAATAAATTCTTTGCAGCAATATTTTCTTCCCCATATTGAAAATATTTTTTTTCCAACCCTATATTATAAAATTTTCAAGTACAAGAAACTTAAATTTATCTTTTGAAAGTTTTTCATTAAAGTTTTTTGGGTGAAAAATTTTATTAAATAAATTATTTTTTTTTTCATTTTAAATGTTATTTTATGTAGTGAAGTTTTCTTTCCTTTCTTTATATAGATAAAGAGTTTTTTATAGTACCGGAAGCTATTTTAACTTATCATCTATTCTATTTGATATTCTTATTTACCAACTATTTAATAATATTATTATATTTATAGCTATTAATGGTGTACTATATTGGAATTTAGCCGAAACGACCTTGATATTTTTTTTTTCTATATATCTATGTATACCAAAAAAAGAACAACAGAAAGTTTAATGAAAAATAATTGTAAGATATTAAATTATTGATTTTAAAATGAACCCTTAGGGTCTTTAATGAGGTTTTGATAAAATCATTTTTTTTACAAAGGAACACATTAGATATATAATATTATTTACTTATATTTAACAGTAGCTATATAATATTATTATAAATGTGTTTATTGTTATTTATATTATTAAAAAAAAGGTCTTTACCCAAAAAATGCCTTTAATAATTCAAATTAATTTAATTAAATTAAATTATAATTTAAAGAGAAATAAAAATATTCTATTTATCCTTTAAATAAAAAAAAAAAAGAATTTTTATTTTTTTTTCTCATATTTAGTAAAAATATTAATGAAGTTTTAATAATTTAAAGGCTATAATCATTATTAGCTTTTAAATTAAAATATTTCATAAAAAATATTGAAAATTTAATATTCCGTATTTTTAAATTTTAGTTTAAATAATTTCTAGTTTTATATTTCTTTGCTAGTATCCTTATTTATGAAGTATTTCTGTTTAAATTGTTGTTCGTGAAAATTTCTTCAGCAGTAGGAAAAATTATTGTTTAGATACAGTCTCAGTTAGTTTTCTTAAGATATTAAATTATTGTAAGAGTTTTCGATTACTTATAATGTTAATATTGACATTTAAAACGAAATGTAATTGGAAAACGAATTCTGTACCATGCAACTGGTCACAATACAAAGTAATATGGATTTTAAAATCGAATTGCAGGATATTTTATAGAAAAAATACTCAGGAATTGAAATAACGTCTTCCTATCTTACTATTTGAATTTCAGAATAAACAATTGAATTTCAAAATCTCTTCAATATAGATTATCTGAAATTACATATTTCACGTTGCATCTAACAATAAAATTGAGGTACTATAATTATTTTTATTTTGATTGATTCTTTAAAAGCAAATTATATTATCGTCCTTTGATTTTGTATTCAACCTTGAAAAACTTTTTATTAGCAAAAGGATTTTAGGATTAAACTATCTGTTAATTTCAGCAAAACTGGATAAATTATAACTAATTTATCCAGTTTTGCTAAATCAAATTATAATAGTAAATTAAATGGATTATTTGCTAAAATTTTTAAATAATACAGGATGTAATATAAGCGTTTTTCTTTAATAAAAAAAAAATTTGGAAAAATTTGTTGAACTCCAAGTAATACATGTTTAATATTATATTTTAGTTTAGAAAAATTAAAGTTTTAAGAAAAATAGCTTATTGGCTTTACTCTGTCTATCAGTCCGTTCGTCCGTCAATCCGTTCATTCAAGGGTTGTTGCCCTAGAAACCCTAAAAATGAAATTTTTTAACAATGCATTGTAGCGAAAACATAAGCATTTTTTAAATTTTGCAGACATATAAAACTAATGGTAACTGCATGATTTTTCAAATTTCAATAATCTCTGAATTGAAGCATTATGTTAACACCTCTTTAAATTTTTTCTTGCCTCATCTTTAATCTATGCAATTTTAGAATGTTTTCGTATATGAACGAAAGTAATTAATAATTTGTAGATAAAACAAAGATTGTTTTTAAAAGTAGTGTTTTCACTTGTGGAAGGGAAAGGACATTACAAAACATAGATTAAATCAATCTTTATGTAAATTATAACTTATTCTTTTATTCGTTAATGTCCAAGCCAAACTTAAAAGTAGATTTTATTTCCCAAAGAGTTTAAGTTTAATTTAGTTTTGCAAAAATCCAGCAATTATGGATTGATTTACTTTGTAATCAAAAGTTTTTATATTATTTTGTACGAGTATGTTATGATTCCATACTCAAATAAAATATAAATTACACGATAATGATCTATCATTTCGTGTAATTTGTATTTCGAATATCACAAATTAATCAATAATATTAACACAATTGCAATATGAATAATTTTATAATTGAATGATTTTTGAAACACTTTTTGTTAAATTAATTTCTGAATAAGATTTATTGTTTACAATACATTGAATATTTTAAATATGAGCATTAATGGATTAAAAAGGTCCTTTTTATAAATTTGTAAGGAAACATAATGAAAATTTTACTCAATATTTAAACATTATTGTACACAATACAAATTTTTTCCTTTTATGAAATGTACTGAAATTTCTGACCATAAAATTTTCCTCAAATTGCATTTTATTCAATTATATTATTTTGTTAAATTGTTCAAAACGAGAAAAAAAAAACAAACATTTGCTGCTTCATTTACAATTTTTGTTAAATTTATTTTGACATATGATTTTTATCCAAAAATTTTTTCAACATCATTTAACATAAATTTAATTAAAACAAACTTTTACTTTATTTTTAAATTTACTATAAATTTTATTTCATAAATTTTTGTTTCATATGAAGAAAAATATTATTTAGTGTTTATGTGGGAAAATATTTAAAAATTTTTTTCTGGAAAAATTCCATACCAACAATAGTGCCTGGCAAAAAAAAGGTTCTTAAGAGTTGCTAATTTCATATAGGGTGTTGCCAATTTAGAAACTTGACTTATACTCTTTCAAAATTTAATTTTCTTCTACTATGGTGAAATGCTAGTATACGTAGAAGAATATTCTTAAGCATACTAAGGACTTATTGACTTGATATGGGTAATTGAAATTTATTCAAAGCTTAAATTTTTTTAGTTTATTTAATGCAACTTCCATATATTTGTACAACTAACTACATAATTCTTAATTTGCATTACCAAATTCATTTATTGAAAAAGAAAAATAAATAAAATTCCTATTATCTGGCAATCCTGATATAGAAATATGTAAAAATGAAACAGAGAATGCCAAATAAAGCTAATGAGGAAAAATATTTGAAAAACTTTTTCAAAAATTTTCATTTTTCCATATCACGATAAAAAAAAAGGATTCCAAAAAAAAGCAAGAATGTTAAAACATTTTGCCACTTTGAATTTTAATAATAAAAAATTTTCCACAAATATTCCCTCAAATAATAATTTTAAAGTTTAAGGAATTTTCAAATGAATTTCTTAAAGTTTTTTAATGGTGGATATTCAAAGAGAAAAAAATGTACAAAATAAAAATATGGCATTTTTTCCATATAGCATTTATGTTTCACATAGCATTACACAACTGACAGGAGCATAACATTTTTAAAACTTTTTGTTTTTATTCAATGGTATGCAATTAAAACATTGTTTAAAATATTTTGAAGTAACACAGGATAACTGTTAATATTGAATAAAAGTTATGGAAAAAATTTATTTATCAACTTTAAACCAGAATATGCACAATTAATTTTTTACCGCACACAGCTTTGAAAAGCTTACATAGCTTTAATGCATGCTTAGTATCGATTTTTTGAAATTTAGTTCTAAAAAATTCGAATATATTACTTGAGCTTCGAGCAATTTAACTCATGTTTAGGCATTTAAATAAGAATTTATACAAAAATGTAGAGAAAATTTTGGGATGAAATCTATGTAAAGTATTAATGAGGAATATCACTGCTAAACAAAAAACTTTTAAACACATTTATAGCTTAGGTTCTGCTAAAATTTAATTTCAAAACGGTATCCTGTACCTTATATAATAAATAAATTCGTGGCAATGAAATTAAATTTTTAAAACCAAGCCTACACTATTTGAACTAATTTTCAAGTAGAATGCAGAATTTTTTAATGTTATAACCATAAGGGATTGAAATTTTTTTATTTCTTTTCGTTCTCTTGGGTACAATATTCGGTTCGTATGGGTACTAAAAGCTGTACATTCATATTTCAATTTAAAATCAAAAACATATACTCACTGTTTCTAAATTACTATCCAATCTACTCCGTAATCTACTTTTTTTAAACAAAAATATTTAATGAAAATTTTTTAAGTTGATAATTTTTTTTTTTATTTTTTTTCTGCATATTTCTATAACAAAATTTATTTGAGGAAAATATTTTGAAAATTCAATTATTTTAATACAAAATACAAAAGTGGAAAATGACCATTTAATTAAATTTCATAAAACAAATTATTTTTAGTAAAATTTTTGAAATTTTAAATAAAATTAAAAGTATTCTGCAAGTTTTTAACTCTATACGCTATAGGCTTCAGCTTCGTTATGGTATATAGTTCACCTAAAAGATGCAGCCAAAATTTCTAAATTTAATCAATTATCCTTTCATTATTAATCAATGATGTCACGGAGAATAAATTTATGTCTCTTTTAAAAAACAATATTTTAATAATAAACAATGAGTATGACACGTGGATTGAACAATGATAATTTCATTTTCTATTCATATTTCCATTAGGTATGTTTATAGGTTTCAATGTTTCTCTTTATTATTTTGGCGCATTGATGAAGAAAAATCATAATATTTCAAACAAAATTGCAAAAAGAAAAAACAAAATTTAATAAAAATTGCTTATTTATAATAAAATAAATAAATAAAATTTTTATTTTATTTTTATTAAATGTTTCCTGCAAAAAATAATAACTGTTTTAATATTTTGTTTGCTAATTTTTCCTTTCTTTTCTTTTCCTTTACTCTTTTATAAAATAATTTATACAATTTTTTCCGTACCAATTATTCAATACGATAAATACGATAAAAATATGGAGAAGGAAAATTTTTCTCTTTATAGAAAAAGCAAAAATTATTGTTGTATAGCTTTATTTTTCTCTTTCTATTTTCTTCTTGAAGAAATACACAATTTCCATTATATTTTTATTATTATTATTATTATTATTATTATTTTTATTATTATTATTATTTCTTAATATTATTTTCTATTATTATATTTACCGTTATATTTCTTATCATAATAAGAAAGAAGAAAAAATCCTATATTATACCGGATGAAAAACAATATAATAAGAATATTTTTACGATCAAAAGAAGAAGAGTGAAGATGATTAAGAAAAAGAAGACGATGTATAGATAATGTTTGCCGTATGACAGAATAAGTTTCTGATTTTACCTGAAAAGAGAGAAAAAAAAAATAATTTTATTAATTGTCTTCACATATTATGTGTGTGTAGGTATGAATAATATTGCATGCATAAATTTATATACAGTTTTAAAAAACATTATTCAAACATACGTCTATTTTTTGTAAGATATTCGAATGATCGAAATTAATTATGTATGTATAAATTAAAAAATTGCTTATAAAAAATATAGCCGATATTTAATTATTAGTAGTAAAATTGTATAACCAAGTAATATTATTAGCGAATGTTTTAGCAATCACGTCCCCGAACGTATATTTAGAAAATTTTTTAGTAATTCTTCAAATTTTTCTTTAATACGAGTATTATATTCTAAACAACAATATATTAAAACGATCCAACTCACATATTATGAGATATTATTAAACAGAAATAAACTAGCTCCTGTATAAGATATTTGTTTTCCAAATTGCATACATAATTTTTGTAGCGATCATTAAGTGAATTTTGAAAACTTGTCTGTCTAATTAAATTTTTATAATTTTCTTCAAAATTTTGATGTTGTGAATAATAAATTTATTACAGTAAATAGAATGAGACTTGAAATATAAATGTACAAGTGTGATTTTCATATTCGTTTATTACAGATTATGTTTCTGAACATATCTTCAAAATAAATAAAGTCACATTTTCATATTTATGAAAATTACTAAAATAAAAAAACTATAAATTTTTAGGATAAATTTTTTAGTGTCCTTAAATTACAGACCAATCTCTTTATAACAGAATGTCGAAATTGGAAGTTTTTTGGAAAATGAATGAATTACTTTTTTTCTTCTTCTTTACAGTTTTGATAATTCGATATTTATTATTAGATTAGATATTATTAATTCCAAGGTCGAATATAATTTCTAAAATAATTTTTATTTTGTACGCGAGCACTAAATCAAATGTTAATTTATATTTTTTTTGCAGTTACGTAAGTATACGTAAGCAATAACCTTCTTGAGTGATAATTAAATAGTTTATTGGATTGCATAAGGTAGCATCGCTATAATTAATAATAATTAAAGGGAATATTAACAACGTACAAAGGCGTAAAATATACTGATACTCAGCGAGCTTTATAAAACGCAAGTACAATTGATATTACAAAATCTTTTAGCATTCCAACGAATAATAGTTATGGCATTTTTGTTTAATTTTGCAATTTTATATTTTCATCTAATAATCCATAACCAATGCAATCATTATGTTGATACGCTCTTAAATTTTTTTTTATTCTAAATAAGAGCATATAAGATTTCATATTAAAATGTAAAGTATATGAAAAATGGTGTACTTAAAATTACTTTTAATAACACTAGTGCTGCTAAAATATTTATATGCCAATAAAATATGTGTGTCTTAATTACGTCTTAATCAATTATTTTGTTTATAGAGGATAGGAAGGCACACAGTACAAGGTTGCATAAGGAATGTGAAAACCCTTGTGTGTAAGAATTAATCACGTAAAATATGTGTGGATAGGTTTAGAACGAAAAGTAATTTGCGTTAATTTTATATGACTCTCTAATTATATTCATATATTATCACTATAAAAATATCTATCAATATAGAAATGAGATGACATAGATGCAAATTACAAGATCAACTGAACCATAAAAACTCGGCCAATATTTTTACGTTTTTATAATTATAGTGATTTACTATCACAAATTTTTGATGAATCGTAATCCACATAATTATTATACAACCACGTGGAAATGTCATAAATTTTATTATCAACTATAATAATATTTTGTGAGTAAGTTGCATATTATGTTCTTCAATTAATAATTTAATTTTATGAGAATTATTTTCTCTGATTTTTTAATTTAACAGGATTTTCTAAAAAGATTTTACTCTCACAAAAAGTCCTTATTAAATTATAAATATGACATAGTGAAATTAAAGGATATACTAACAGCTCACAAATTATTTGATAAAATACCTATAAAATTTCTGACTAAATTTGAATTTGAGAGTATAAGATTATGCATTCATAATAATTATTATTAAACCATTAATTTATTATTAAAATTGCAACGCATTGAGATTTTAAGGGAATTATACCTAAGTTACCTTCCTCAAATTTTTTGTTGTATTTGTATCTTGGAAACGAAACACTTTTGCTTTATAAATTTAGAGAACAAAAAATATTTATAAGTTTGTCAAAATTTTACAGAAGAAAAATATGGCAAAAAAAAAGTTGACTTATTAAGAAAAGCCAATTTCTAGAGCTCAAAAACTCACACACTTACAAATCAGAGGTGCTGAAACAGAGGATACTTTGGAGTCAAAAGTATTTGATTATAGAAATTTTTATATTTTCCGATCATTTTCATTATTATTTTAAAATCTATGGATTAAACTAACTCATGGTAATAATAACTGATTATTTAAGTCCTAGATACATGTTATGTCCCATATCAAAACAAATTCATAAGTCCGCGAACATGTTTACAAAACTTTTACACCCTTGAAGATAGAAAGCTGTAATCTTATATGTGTATAGATCTTTACCAGAAACTTATTTCCGTAGAGCAAAATTTTTACCTATCCCACCCCCTCTAAAAGTTATGCCAATCCAAAACCCTAAAAATGGCCTTTTTTAACTATTTGTTGTAATGAAACCATAAGCATTTTTCAAATTTTGAAAACGCAGAAAGGCAATGGCTTGCTTCTACTATCGTGGCGTACTATAGTTAGACTTCAAAAAAAAAAACAAAATGCCTGTTCAAATTTACGGTTATCTAAAATCCGTTTTTTTTTCAAATATTTGATGTCGTTTTTCTTCCAGTCCTCAGGTTGTAGGAGCCTGAAATTTTAGCAGCTTTTAGATACTAATAAATAGTTTATTCTGTTGGAAGAAAATTTTTTTCCAACCCCACCCGCTCTCAATAATCTTCAAGAGGCGACAACCTCTTGAAATTTGTAAAATTTGATTTTTTGACGATTTATATTTCCGAAACCGCAAGCTTTTTCAAATTTTCGTAATTCCGTAACATTAAAAAATATAATTATTTTTCTTAACTCCCGCAATTAACCCTTAAAATCTAGCATTACGTTAACCCCTCTTTAGAGTAATTTTTGCTTTATTTCAAAGACTGCATAAATCGTTCATCCTAATTATATGCAATCCTAAAAATAGTTTCGTATATGAATGAAAATATTTTTAATAGTGTGGTATATATACTAGACTGTGTTTAAAAGCAGTATTTTCACGAATTGTTGAAGGGAATAGTGTAAAATACAAACCATTGGTTTGACCCAACTTTATAATTTAATACTTTTCATTTATGAGATTTCAATTTAAATTGAGACAAAGTCAGACACAAAAATGTATTGTTAAAATTTCATTTATTTTGCACTAAACTTTAAATACTTTATATTTTGATATTTTATATTAATTTCTGATTCAATACTCTTTAATAAAATAAGATAGCGTTGATAGAATACAAGTAGATCGTAAGTAATAAATAGAACGACAGTGGATATTTATTTTAAGCTAAATATTATTTCCATATAAAATCATAAACTACCACTGACATCATTTAAAATCATTTACCTATGAAAACGATTATCAGTGTATTCATATAATAATATATAAGTAAACTAACAGGTTAATCTTCTAAGTAATCTTAAATAATTTTCTGGAATAACCATTTTATCCAATATGACACGATTGAATTATATTTGAAATAAAATAAAGCGAATAATTCAATTTTTTCAATATTTTTATGATAATATGACACAGCAATAATATCCATTAGAAGATTTTAGAGAAGGGAAAATTGATTGAAAAGAAATAATATTGATAACATGGTAAACGAGATGGAACAATGAAAGAGATTATAAAACAAAAGTCCTTTTTATTGAGTTCATTGAAAATATAAAAAAAAAAAAACAGAATTTTTTTTCTATTTTTCATTTTTTTTATTTTAATTTCTATTCTAAAATAAATTTATACATAATATTATTATAAACAAATGTAAGTAACTATACAACTGAGTTATAATAAATTATTTTTTATTGCTATCAGTCTCCTCTTTAATCAAAGCTTTCTCTCTTTCTCTATATATTAAAATCTTAATTTTATGTCAAGATGTAAACAATGATATTTTCTTTATTTAAGAATATTTTAACTACAATTCAATTGCTTTTCATTCATTCAAATCTTTTACGATTTAAAAAAAAAGTTGTAGTAAATTTAATAAATAAATTATTTTTGTCCGTCCGTTTTTATGATTCGCTATCAATTATCTTTAACTTTGAAAAGCACAATTTGAAGCGTCCTTTATGAGTAATTTTAAGGACATTTTGTAGTGATTTTTTTGGATGATGTATATTATTTCAGTAATTGATTCTTTCTGAGGGGCCACAAATTTTATGAGATACTCTGTATGTGTTTGAGGTACAAATGCCCTTTAATCACAATAAAAGCACTAAAACTGTACAAAACCTTTGTTTAGTTTGATATGTAATTCTTTTGTCCAATTAAGAAAAATTGCCATTCAACTTCACTATTCATCTTACAACGTCATACAATTCAAAATTCTCTCAAACCGGACTTTCCGAAGTTTCACTATTTTGAGCTCATTTCTAGAATTTTTTATTGTTTTACCTGTTTTTTGATTTAAAGAAGATTCCTTATTTTGTTTTATATCGAATTGATCAAAATTTTATTAAACTGAATTAAATTTAATGTGTAAAACAAAAGGAATGCTTGAAAATTTAGGAATGGAAAGTCCTACAACGTCAACCGGAAATCAATAATTATTAATTGTAGCTCGTTCTTCTTTTAAATTTGAGGCTATCGCAATCTTATTTGCGATTATAATTTTGCCATTTTTCTTAAATAAATTTAATGTTTTTTTTTTTATTTTTTTTTAAGTCTTTATTGCCCTTTCATTTTTCTAATCCATTTTGTAACAAATTGAAGAAAATTATGACAAAGAATAAGAAGAAAAAATGAAATCAACTGCCATCAGGTGAAATAAAATTTTTCCCTCTCTTTATAAAAATTCAAAAGGAAAATGGTCATTTCCTGAATATTTAGAGGAGGAAACTTGTACAAAAAAAAAAACACAATCTTTACTATTAAAATAATAAACATGGTATGATGGAAAAATAAGTTGGAAGAAGAAGAGGAATAGAATATTTTCAAACCAGAAATACCTAACTACATTCAAGTTACTCAAGTAAAACGACAAAAAATGTACGAAAAATTCCCATTGGAAAAAAAGAGAGATAGGATAAAAGTTGAAAATTGATTTTTATCATTAAATATTCAATTAATTTTCTTTCCTTCATTTACATGAATGAAATAATGTTGTATCTAGAAAGAATGAATTGAATTCAAAGTTAAATTTTCTTTTTAATACAAAATATAGCTTCACCCGTAACTTCCGGATAGATAATATCCTTGATAATAGGTATGGGCTTGCAACCAGAAAAAATGTTATGTAATACATAGATATGTGTACTTATATAAAGAATAAGAAGTCTGGCATAAGATTTTGACAGAAAAATGCTAAAAGGAAAAAATTACTCCCTTATTCTTTCAATAATTTCATGTTCTTTTTTGCCCTGGAGTTTCCGTGTGTCATTCAAAATTAAGAATGTGGAAAATATTCAAAATTGTAATTAATTTATTTTACAATTTTAGGGCTCAGGCAGACATGAAATTTTTAGTTTTGCAATTACTGCTTGATTTTAATTTCGTTGCGCGTAAATCTAAGCAACTAAACTATTGTACCAATTCAAATCGGGTGCGTTAACTAAAAATTGCAATCAATTTGTAGAAAATTACAAACTTTTTGATAGCTTAATTGCATGCGATCATACTGTTGAATGTATGGTCGCTTGAATATAAAATTGAATGAAATGGAGTAAAAATAAGCAGTTAAAAATAATACAGTTAAAAATTGCGTGACTGTCTAAATTCTTAATTGATTAATGCAATAAAATAAATTAGCTATGAATTATTAGATTTGTGTAATGTTATATTCAATTTATAGAAATATCTTCCTAAAATTTTAAAAATTCTAAAAAGAACACGCACGATTTTGTTGACAGTGACAATTCCAACACTCATCATTCAGTTAACAAGCTTGTATGTCCCAAATTTCATAGAAAATTTTATCGTACTCTAGTCTTAATTCATTTGTTATGTTTGTTATGTAAAATTTTGGGCTTATTTACTTAATAGGACACTGTATTTAAAATGAAGAAACTTGGCAATCTTATTCTCTTTTTATATTTCCTGATTTTGTGTTTTTGGTTTTGGATGTTTTGGTTTTTTTCGTTTTCATATCATTCATATATACCCTAGGGCAGGATAATTTCATCCAATTTTATATTTCAACATTTTCTTCTACAATAACTAGGTGAAGAAAAGTTTTTAAGTGGAAATCATAAACATTAAGAGTTTTACTAATTACATTTGGTCCGCTTGCATAAATGTGATTGGGATAAAATAAGAACAAAGTAATAAAAAAAATTTTTTTCTCTTTCTATTAAATTTTTCTTTTTCTTTACGTCTTCGTCTTTTAGTCGCTTTTCTTTTTTTTTCCAAATGTTCTGTTTAATGGAGAAAAATTTTCCACTTGATTTGATATTATGTAGTATAGTTAAGTGAAAAATTTTACTTTTCATTTATAATTCGGCAATAAAAAAAAAACAAAAAGAAAAAAGTAGAACAAAGAAGAAAAAAAATTATTCTCTTAATTGTTTAAATTAACGTTCTTTTATAATAATCTTAAGAATCCGCCGTATAGTCGCCTCTGTACACTACATTATAAGGGAAAAAAATTTAATCATAACATAACAAAACTGAAAATTTGCACATAATTGCTCGTTTATTAACTGTGCCATATACTTTAGTCTTAAACAATAAAACTACTGTGTTTTAAGGATAAAATATTAGATGAAGAATTTTGAATTGAACCTAAGGTCCCTACAGGAAACTTAAAGTATAGATATGTGAATAAGAAAATATTGGTTTCTTTTTCGTTTCTTGTTATTTTAACACTGATTTATGTTACTCGAATTTTTATGTGTGATCATTCGGAATAATGATTTGATTTAAGATCAAAAATACTAATAAAATACAAAAGAATATACAAAAGTTAGTTATTTTCTTGGATAAGAGTAATCTTGTAAAAGAAAAAATTTAATTATTTATTTAGATAAAGAAAAGAATGAGATTTTTTCTTATTTTTTGTTTCTTTTTTTGCGATAATAAATTAATGAATTAGATTAATGATGAAAAAAAATCAAAAAGGTCCTAAAAGTTTGATTGTAATTTTTATTTGATTTATAACTGTATATAAAAATGATTGTTAGAATTGGGTCAAATCAATTGTTTTTACTGGTTGAAATATGCGAAGAAAGCGAAATTTCCTTTTTATTTCAAAAAATCAATTTGTAATAATAATAATTATTTTTTTATACTTAATAAAAGAAAGTTTTTACAAAAATAATTAAAAATATTTGATTTTGCAAATTGTAAGGGTGTTATTTAGAAAAATAAAATGTAAAAGCCTTTAAACGAGTTTTACAGATTCCCGAACCCGACCTTTTACAAGGTTTTGTTTTCTCTATTTTTAAAGAATAGCAAAATAAAAATTGCATCTCAAATATTAAATAGGAATATTTGCGGTCATGTGCCAGTCAGTAACACTGTTCGTTTATTTAAGAAAGAATGTAGATTGCAAAAGTTCCTTCCGAAAAAATTTTTTCAATGTCATATTGTTATTACACATATAAAATTACCATCTTGTTGAATTACTAAAAGCGAACTGAATTTGGGAAATCATTTTATTAGACTTGATGTTACTCGCAATGGTATTACTCCAAATGTAAGTTGAAAAAATAATATCTAGGTTTTAATTAATTTTAGCCAATGCGTTAAAGATATGCTTTACAGATTATGTTAGGAATTTTAGGTTGAATTTAGTTATGCCACCGATTATGTGGAAGGCGATACAACGATTATCATAAATTTTTTGCTTTTCAATTCTACTGTAAATGAAAAAGTTTTCAGAAACTTGAATTTTTTAAACATGAATTAATTTTAAATTTTACTTGCATATAATTACGAAATCTTAATAATTTTTTATTTATTCATAGTTCCTTCCATTTCTTATGAATCCACTCTTATTCGCTAACTCACATTTGTATAATACACTTGTACACAAAACTAACGTTTTAACATATAAACAACCACGTGGTTAAACTGATGTTCTCAGCAATCCTTACAAATTTTATAATTTAAGGATTGCTTAGAATTATAATATATTTTATATGGACTTTCTGCGTGTTGTAATATTATACAATAGTAATTAATTTTCATAAGCGTGTACTACACTGTCGATGTTCTTAAATATAAAACGCTTTCGAAGTTTATTCTCAATTTTTCAATGAAATCATGACGATTACTGCAAATTGTGTACCAAAACTATTATATTACATTCACTGGCTGTTAATGTGCGATAACACGAACTAGATTACATTCTTGTCTTGTAAAATGATAGAAAACCTGTAATTAAAAAGCGTTAACTAAGATCCAAAAATAAAAGATTTCCAATATAATTTCAATAAATTTTATTACATAAAAGCAACTTAACGTTTTTTCCATTTTAACCTAGATTCGCCAATTTTTTTTTGACTTTTAAATCACCATAAAACCTTGAAAAATTTCGCTTTACATACTATTTAATAAGGTACAAGCACAATATATCTATAGATCCTTTGAAGTATGTTCTAATTAAATTGCTAAAAATTTACGAAATTCTTTATCAAAATGTTTAAGTTCCTCTTTGATTTTTATGGGTGCTCTAAAGTTAATTAACTGAAATTTATTTACTTTATACATGCACAAACTTACATAAGCATACGATAAAAGGTAGAAATAGCATTTCGTATTATCAAATGTTATAAATTTCAAAAATGAATCACCTTTTAATAATACCTATACGTTCAATAAAAATAAAATACGTTCAAAAAATAAAATATATGTACTTTAAATATTCAATATTTCTCATGAATTCTTAACTAAAATTTGAAAATGTATTCATTTATCGCACATTAGCAGCCAGTGAATGTAATATTATAGTTTTGGCACATACCCGTATAACGTTGAAATACAGTATAATTATATTTTTGTACAAAGCATATAGGAACGTACTATAAATAATTTAAATGTACAGTGAGCAATCTCTAGTTGTACGTTTTAACTGAAAATTGGATACATGAGGAAAAATTTGTGAATAAGAGGAAAGAACATTTAGCATAATATTTTTGTATCTAGTTCTTTAAGCACTGCAATAAAAAATCTTAATAAAATTGAATCTTAATAAACATGGAATCAAATCTTAATAAACATGGAAATTGTTAAATAAGATTAAAATTCTTTTCCATAATTTTCCTTAAAAGAATATTTGCGCCTGAATACTGGCTAACCCCATAAAAGTATGAACCGCCATCTAAAATTAACAAATGTTAGATGAAAATATTGCTCATTCGCCGTTTTAAACTGATTACATGTTTATTTTTTATATTGAGCAATTTAAAAGAAATTGAGTGTTGAGTTGTGTCCCATAAGGGTTCAAAACCTATCTAGTAATCTAATTTATGTATGTAAAATTTAACTAAACTGTTTATATGAGTGAGTTTTTTGTATCTGAACAACCTGACATATTAACGAGAAAATATTTCCAAATGATTCTTTTCGTAGAAATGTGAGTGAAAAAATTTATTTGAACTTTTCCCTTATTTTCAGAAAATAAGACGTTAGATCAATATATTGAAAATTAAAGAAATATAAAAATAACCCTAAAGGGGGAAGAGAAATCGAAAAGAAAATATATTGGAAAAAAACAGTTTTCTGATAAGAACTTCTTTTTCATTTATTTCTTCAGCTCAATACAGCTCATTGTAGTGACTTTGAACAGGCCGTTCCAAATTTACTAAACTAATGTAATTAACCTATCGTTAAGGTGTTATGAAGCAAACAACTACTTACTATTGTGTTAAGACAATGATGCACATTTGTGATAGCGTTTGTTGATTTCAGTTTTTAAATATACCGTTGATTTAACATAAGGATAAAGTTCTATTTTTTCATGAAAGAAAAATCAAAGAGGCACGTAAAATCTACGTTAGATAACCGAATTTATTCGTTGAACTTGTACATTGAATTTAACTATTATTTGTACAAACTATTTTTTACTTTTATTCCTTTCAAATTTAAAATCAAATTTGTTTATTTTATTCAAAAATTCATGCACAAAGGAATTTTTCCAGTTATTTATATTACCAGCAATCTACTATTAGATTCTCGCGATGTGAAAAAAAAAACAAATTTCAGGACATTTGATTTGAAAATTTAAAAATTTTGCATTAAAACTATTAATAATGTGCTATTGCAATACAAGAATGTTTGGTATAAATAGAGAATGTTAATCACAATTCCAAATATTTGACAAACATAAGGCGGTAATTTTAACTTCTTTTTCTAATAGCAGTGAATTTTTTGTATAAGCTACTTTAAATAAACAACCCGATTGCCGGTAACTTTAAACGGATGTGTATTTGTGCATGCATGCATTTCGTAATCAAGTTGTCTAACATTTTATTTTGCAATAGTTTTTAACCTGAAAACGTAAACGTGAGTCATAATTTTAAAATATTTTTTTTTATATTTCTTTTGCAGAATCAATGCAATTTTTTCTTTAAAAGTTATCACAAAAAGGTTGCCAACAAAATTAATTCTCGATATGCCAATATAACTGACTGTTCTTATTGAGATAAAAACATTAATGAAGTACAATTTCCCGATTGCCGTATCATCAAAATGTTGAATAGTAGCAAAGGTTATTTCATTAGTTAAAAGAAAACGGGTCTGAAGTTGATTAAATACAAAGCATTTTATAGTATGATGGTAATGCACGATAGTGTCTAATACTTTTTTCAAATTGTAAAGATTAGAAATTAGGTGTGCAAGAAAATATTATGTACAACGGCAATCGCCAAATATATGACAATCGTTCAATTTAGGGTATAAGAAATACAGATCTTTACAATGTATAACATTTTGACTTAAGTTTTAATGGTAAAATTGAAGAGCTGGAAGTTTTTTCATACTGAACACAATATCAACAGAAATTTTTCCATACTGAGAGCAATCCTTTTTAGCACTTTTCCAAAAAATTTTTGAAAAAAAGTGCTTATTAGTTTCACTCTATCCGTCCGTCCGTCCGTCCGTGTGTCTGTTTACAAAACTTCTACACCCTTGAAGATAGAAAGCTGAAATTTTGTATGCACATAGATCTTTACTAGAAACTTACTTCCATAGAACAAAATTTTCACCTATCTCCCTCCCTCTAGAAGTTATATCCCCCCAAAACCCTAAAAATGGCCTTTTTTAACTATTTGTTGCAATGAAACCATAAGCATTTTTTAAATTTTCCAAACGCAGAAAGGCAATGGCTTGCTTCCCCTAGCGCGGTATACTATAGTTAAACTTTAGAAAAACAAAATGGCCGTTCAAATTTACCGTTATCTAAAATCTTTTTTTTCCAAATTTTTGATTTCGTTTTTCTTCAAGACCTCAGCCTGTAGAAGTTTGAAATTTTAGGGGATTTTAGACATTAACAATAGTTCATTTTGTAAGAAGAAAATTTTTTTCCATCTCCACCTCCTCTGAAGTTATCGCCTCTTGAAATTTGTAAAATTTGAATTTTCGACACCTTATATTTCCGAAACCGCAAGCTTTCTCAAATTTCTATAAACACAAAAAGCTAACGGTAAAATCCATGACATTAAAAAATATAATTATTTTTCTTAACTCACACAATTAACCCTTAAAATCGAGCATAAGGTTAACCTCTCGTTATATTAATTTTTGCTTTATTTCAAAGACTGCATGAATGAATCATCCTAAATATATGCAATCCTAGAAATAGTTTTGTATTTGAATGAAAATAATTTTAATAGTGTGATAGGTATACATAGACTGTATTTAAAACCAGAATTTTCACTTGTTGAAGGGAAAAGCGCTTCAATACAAACTATTGGTTTGACCCAACTTTATTTCTTTTATCTTTTGGAGATTTTTAATTTACGGATTTCGATTTGAAAATAATGTTATTTTTGTTCAGTATTGCGACAACTCTCGTTATAACCTCAAAGTTGAACTGCCGAAAATTCGTTCATTAGCTGATACGTCACAACATTTGGCTTGAAGATTTCAAGATAATCTTAGTTATAGCTGTGGTAAACTTTTTAAAATTAAATTAATTTTTTGCAGTTAAATTAAAGTTGTTGCAGAGTTTCAGTGACTTTTTTTTCTCAAAGAAACTACAATGCACCATTATTATAATCTATATGTGAAAAGTTATCACAAATATTTTTTAAATATTTAATATAATATACGAAATATAATATTTGAAATTTTATATGGGTTATGTGTGAATATCGTAAAAAATATCTAGTGAAATTCAAAAAATATTTTTAGTAGAAGTTTTGAATTTTCACGTTATAAAAAATATATATGCATATAAGTTCCGTGAAATCAGAGCATAAGATTGTGAATTTATTTACATTAAATTTATTTCAAATTCGATTGAAGATAATATGATATTAAATACGGTTCTGACGTAAAATTCCTATATATATATATCATATAGAGCTTGAACTATTGCTTTTTGAGTTTCAGTTTATTTTGATATATGTATGTAATTGTTACTTAACAATACAGAATCATGTATACATTCCTATACGATAACTTTTTCGTTAAGTCAAAACATAACTCAGTTGTTTCCACAAACCATACAAATTAGTAATCTTAAATCGAATATAATAAGTAGAATATTGTTTTCAGGTGCAATGGCAATACAGCTATTTGTAAATCTAGCTATTTGTTACAAAATGTCGCAGAAACATATTTTTCTAAAAAATGCCTAAATTTTTATTTGTAGATAACATACTGTTAGAACTCAAAATCCGAATTTAAATTCTAGTTCTGTCATTTATTTGAATTGTAGTATACGCAAAACGAAATGCAAATATAGCATGCAAATTGCTATAGATAACAAAATTCCCTTTAAATATTGTGCAATGAAATGTGAAATGGCAGTTTAAATTTTATAAAAATATTGAATTTAAATTAGAATAATTCGCCATAGTACGCAAGATACAGAAAGCTATGACAAAATGGTAAAAAAATGAGGGGGGTTCACTTTCTTTCGAAAAAAAAATATAATCTGTTATGTTTATTAGGGAATGTAATAGCAAATTGAATTTTGCCTCAAGTTGAAAAATGGAAAATTAAATAGAGTAAAAAATTCTTATGCTTAAATTATCTTAAAGGAACACCTGTTCACTTAAAAAAACTTTATAAATAAAATAAAAATGAAAATGGAAAAAAGAAAATAGTTGCGTCTGTTCAACATTTTTAGAAATTTTTGTATATAATTTAGAATAAAATCGAAATGTCCATAACAGGGTGATTTAAAATTAATTTTAGGAGTACAAGCACTATAAGCACATTTTCGTAGTTATTGTCACTATTGAGTTTCAACTTTTCATATAATTGCAGTTATTATTCAAATTCGCAAAATTTTCCATCGCTCATTGAATTTGAGTTTTTATTTCACATAACATAATTCGTAGTTGTAGTCTCTATTCTCATATGAAAATACAAAATTAGTCAGCCATATTCTGTTAGAATCATCACTTTAAGATCACTATAACTTCAAGGTTGGTTTTAAGTAAATGTGATTGAAAAATATGTATGTGATTGAATAAATTTAGTGCTAACTAAAATAAAGCAAATTTGCAATACATTCACACAAATTTCTGGAAAAAGTAAGATATCTAGTTTAGTAAATATTTACAGTTCTCGATTTCAACTTTCTCAGTGGAAAAATAAAACTTACTCAACCTACTTTTCTGTACTCATTCAGTGAAGTTTAATTGTAAAATAATCATCATTACAACAAGATAAATTGATTTATTGTTGCATAATATAAGTGCCATCGATCTGAACGAAACATAAGAAGGCAGCTATCGGTAAACTTTTCATTGATTCCATGAACAAAATCATTTGATCCACATGCGGTTTAACATCATGTCGAAGAGAAAACAAAATTCTTTGTTTTATTTAATCCATCTCAGTGAGATGGGGATGTAATCATGAGTATATTCTAAAGAAAAAATGGTGAATTTCCATAAAAAATAGTGGAGTAATATAAGAAAAATTTCAGACAATCATGACATTTATAAAGTAAAGTGACAATAAATTTTTTAGCTTTTAATAGTTTTGTTGAAGCTTTGTATTTATACTAAATCTCAGGCAATAAAAATAGAATGCGATCGTTGACATTTTGTAATACCCGCGTTTTTTGACACCAACAAAACTAATTTAATTTCTCACTCTATTTCTTTATTCTAAGTATCCTTATCTGACCAGATATGGAAAATATATTTTCTTACACAATTATTATTGTTTCTTAACTTTATAAAATTGTACCTAAGTGTTACTTAAGGCTATTTTTTTCGATCAGAATATTATTTTACACAAATCAATTAAATAATCAAAAATATTCAACATCTATATCATCTCAGCATGTTTTTTCTTCCCGTTTCTGGAATATATCAAAAGATTTCATAAAAATTTAAGACGCAGCTATATTTTAAGAGGTAAATAATCTTAAAGAACCTAATATTTTAAATTAGATTATATTAATGTTACATTATGATATGCTAGATTTACCTCCTTTAAGAATTATTCCATCTTTTTTTTTCAGTTTTCTTTTTTTACCTAATCTAAGTAAGTTGAAAAATATAAGAAAATATATTTTCTCTCTCTCTCTCTCTCTCGTTGTCTCCCTCTCCCTATTTTTCTCCATTTCGGAAAATTTATCTGATATAGTTGAATTAAGAATATAAGCATACAATAACCATAACAGGAATATCAGTGTACATAATAATATGTACATACTCGTATGTATATAAAATATACCTATAAATACTGTATAATCTAAATTTTCTTAAACTTCGTATTTCACTCGTACACTGTAAACGTGTTTACTGTGTGTTTTTGCTATTGTATCTTATATACATTTTGAAAGCAGCTTTAAAATAAAATTTCTCTAAATATTATAATGTGAAAAATATTTATAGAGGAGAAGACTTACAATAGAATATAAATTGAATGGAATTATGTATGTATACGTAAATACAAATTATTATGCATATTATTATTATTATTATTATTTTGCTTGTATGTGTATAATCGAAAAGACAAGAGTGAGTTGAAAGTGAGATGCCATTCGATATCAGTATATGGTATGAATTCAAAAATAAATTCCAGTTATAAGTATGTATAGCTATGTAGAGAATTTTAAAGTAAGAGAAAACATAAGGTATTTTAAGCTTTACTATGCATATCTAATATCTTGTACCCTGATTTTTTTTTAATATCAGATTTCGATTACATTTTCTTGCTCTCTCTATCGATGCTCACTAAAATGACAGTAGGTAAATATATTGTAGAATAGGTGGTATTCGTTGTTTTTCTCCAACAGTTTTCCAAATTATTATTATACTTTTCTTTTTTTGTGATAAGCTAAATTGGAGGAAAAGGGAAAACAAGAAAACTGAATGATTGATCAAAATTGAATGAGATTTTGATTTTTTTATAATGAATTGAAGAGGATTTTTTTTTTGGTTATGTTGTACAGGAAATACAATCTTTTTTTCCATCGAAATAAGAGATGACAAGTGAAACAAACAATTAACTTTCATTTCTCTTTTGAGAAATAAAAATATAGATTGAATTTTTAAAGAAATGAAAATTTTACGATTTAAAATCGAAATTTAATTACTTACGTAATTTGTGACTTTTATGTGCAATTGATTTTATTTTGTTTTGAATGTTATTAAATTCATAACCATTCGTGTATCAGTTTAGCCCTGTGGATCTCGATGTTGCAGTATAAATTTAAATTTCTAATATCAAGCATTATTTTTAATCTAATTTCAAATTGCAATTAAATTCTTAACAGTAACTCGACTCGATCATTTAAAAAAATAATTTTAATAATATTACAAAATAATATTGTATTAAATTTATGAAATAATAAATATTTTGAATTTTCTTCTCTTTAATGTCGATTTCGAGAATAATATTGTTTAAAATATATGAGATCACGACAAGATTTTAATGGAAATCGAAAATTTTATGAAATAAAGAAAAAAACGCGTTTCACAAAATCACCTTTCAATAATAAACATTTCTATCAGCACTCAAAAGAATTTTTTAGACATCTTATAATTAAATTGAAATGAACATAGAGCTTCCCTATATTTACAGAAAATAGAATCTTTGATCATCCCAAAAGATTTACTTATAATAAAGACTCAGTTTTCTTATAGTTTTCCTAATATTTTCTCTTTAGCAAAATTAAATTTCTTACAAAATTTATGTTATTATTGTGTTAAGCTATCAGCTTAATTTGAAATCAAATTTGATACCCTAGTAATTTTACCATTAATAAATAATTTTAGTAAAAAGGAAATATTCGGTAGCCATTACATTCATTTTTAATTCGGTAATTAAAAGCAATAATTTTCTGAGCTTACTTTTCTTAAAAAGTAATAAAATATGTGTTAAATCTGATTAGTTTTGCATGAGTTTCAAATTTTATTTTAAACTTTTTATGCAATTTAATTCAAATAACTTTGATAATAAATTTATAACGCAGCTTGTTTAAAAAAAGTAAATATGAGAATTTAATGTCATAAATTTAAAAAACAAAATTTCATACAAATATTCTGACTGATTGATGTAATACGTCTTTTCATTTTTTGTATGATACGACTGTATGTACGTACGTGTATAAGTAGAGTTCTTTTTGAATTTGTCTCATGCCTTTCATAATAATAATATTTTTCATCATCATTTTTATTTAAATTTCAATATTATTTTGTTGACAGAATTCATATATTCATATATACACAATTGTATATACACAGCAATGCTCTTATATATGTATAAGACAATAAGGACAAATATTTGAGATGGAAATATTATTGAAATTGGCATTTTACTTTGAATAAGATTGAATTTTCTGTGCAACCATGTGCTAATAATAGACATAGTGCTCTTAAAAAATAAAAAATATTTTACATACATTGCACATGTGTGTATCTAAGCGTGTATAAAATGTAGGTATGTGTGTCATATACTACACACTTGTTATATTACACATATTTTTATAAATATTTCAAATTCAATACAAAATTTTCTTATTAAATACAAATTATTAAAATTCTAAATTGCTTTTGCATATCGAAATCAATAAATTATATTTGAAAATCGAAAAAAATATAGCTAGCATAATAAGTTTTCAGAATATTAAAATATAAATTTATTGGTACGCAAATGTGAATTTGTCTGCTTATTGTACAGGGTTGGGATAATTTTATAAAAAATTTCACGCCAATTTCCTAATCATTATTTTTCTAGTATAGGTTTTTCTTATAAGTATTATTAGAAATTTCACACAAAGGCATATAGCCAATACTTTCATCGAATTTAGGCTCTATAGAAGAAAATACAACACAAGGATTTAAAAGAAGTTTGTCTGTTTTATCTTAGGGCATAACTTTTTAAGAAACATGTTATGACTTTTTATGTGTCTGTTACTTTGCATATGAAATTTGTTCCTCTAGGTGATAAAATTTAGTAGGATTTTTATGCGTTTTCATGAATTTTATTTTTTTAAAATTCTATTGTCATAAATCCTTCTAAAATTAATTTCATTGTCATTTTAATTCTGTTTTTACGATATTTGTCCTCACCCTGAAAGTATGCAATTTGAAAATTTGTTAGGAGTATTAGTAAACAACTAAATAACTTAATGGCTAATAAACAACTAATGGTTTAATTCTCCACTACAATTCAATAGTTTACATTAGAGCCAAGAATTGGCATTGGTCTTTTAAATTTTCAAATAAAAATAATCTTTCAGAAACATCGTTTCCAAAATTTTTTTCCGATCCTATTAAGAATTAACAAAAATCTTTCCAAACACACTGAGTTTACATAAGTATAATTAAGTTTTTATACCCGTACGAACGTATATTCGAAGGGTATACTAAATTTGCCTTACCGTTTGTAACGCTAAGAAATAACGGTGTTAGATATAGACTCAAGTGTATGTTTTTGATCAGCGTCAAATTCTGAGTTGATTTAGCTTTGTCTGTCCGTCCGTCCGAACGTTAACTCAAAAACTAATTGAGCTAAGTTCACTAAATTTTTACAAATGATTTACTGTAGTAAGTGCCAGAACTCTATTTAAATTGGACATGATCGGGGTAACGGTTGAGTTGACAAGGTCAACTCTATTTTTTTTCTCGTTTTTTTTTTTAATTTAACATATTGATATGCGTGAAAGCCATAATGTTAAAAAATTATTTATAATTTTGTTTATAACAAAATTAATTGTATATTTTGTTGTTACAACGCAACTATGAATAAATATATTTTTAATAATATGCAATAAATACATCCTCCCTTACAATAAAATTATAATCAATCTTTCATGTATGTATAAGAATATATACATACATGAAAGTCATTTATAAATATCTATATGCACTTATCCACAAGTATGTATATTCACTACGTAAATGAATATTACAATAATATGCACGAATGATATGAAATTTTAAGTGAAAATCATTTTATACATTCAATATTAAATCATTCAATTTCTATATATATATTATATACTTATATCGATGATTATACTTAAGATTTAGGTTAAATTTACAATATATATACCTATAAGCTGTAACAGTTTATAGTAATAATTTCATTATGCAAACTATTTATACAAGTACACAACTTAACATAATATTATACGTATATAAATAAGTACTATAATAATAATAATAATAAAACAAAAAACATACATAATATTTGTTTAATGTATTCTAAGCTTATTTACTTAGTCATATGTACATATATACATACCTAGTTCTTGTATATTTTAATAATATTCTTATCAATCATTGGAAGAAACCAATATTTTAACCTCATTGAATAGCGTTGGTATTTTATACAGATTATATTTTGCGAATATGCAAATCATTTTACTATGCTAAAGATTATAAAATATAATATGGTGAAGATTATTACTGCGAAATAATAATAATAATAATAATATAAAAGATGAAAATTCAAAATTCATTCATTATAATCGAAAAGATAAAAAGCTTCGGTAAAGAACTCCTTCTATATTATTATGGATGCAACAAAAAAAAAAGTAAAAATGTAAATTTGTTGTGGTCCATAATGTAAATTTAACTGATATTCTTATATACATACATATGAATATTATATACATGATAGCATTATTAAATAGAATAGGAATAAGTGTAAAGGTAAATGAAAGTAAAATACATAATAATTATAATACACCAATACGTATCACGTAAATACACACACACAGATACAAACATTGTATATTAAATGGAATAATGACTTTACACAAAGTCACATTATATAATATAATTTATTATGTATAAGAGGTGAAGGTATACAGATTGATTAAACTTTACTGTATACATATACATATGTAAAAAAGAAAATGAGAATTTTTTTTTTTATTAATTTCAAGGATTCTCTAATTTTGCCATTCAAATTGGTTTACCAGAAATTATGTTTAGAAAATATATTTTAGTGAGAAATATCTATACGGGTATATTATAGATAGAAGAGTATAAACTTAACAATGTTTTTGTAAGGGTCTTAATGAATGAAGAAGAGTATTAAAATTGTTGTATTTGAAAATATATTGTATTTGAAAATGTAACTGTAAAATTATAATAAGACATAGTGGTTTTATTAAAAATAATATTGTATATGCGTTGCGTTTAAAACATATTTACAACATATATGCACGGGTTCACGTAGGTGACTGTGTATATACAGTAATTAGATTGAATTGTGAGGTTCAAATTCATGCGGCATTCATTATTTTTTAATACTGTTTTAATGATAGCAATTATCAAAATTAAGTTAAGTGATTGGTTTGTGACAGAATTGAATGAACACTTAATATGGCAGAGTGCTTATAAGGCAATTTGTGTGTACCCATATTATCCAATAAATGATTTAATTTTTGAAACAAATTACCTTCACTTTGCATAGGTATTCTTTTCACTGCTCACATTTAGAATTTTTAGACTAATTTTTCTTTATTTTCATGGAATTTACACTTCTTCCCCTTCTTTTTAAGATGCAGTCGAAAAACTGCTCCGCATCCATATCCAAATCATTCTATAGTATCTCAACGTTTCTCAAGGAAATGGGTATATCATAGTTCTTGTGGAATGTAGATGGAAATAAAAGTATGCGTATGAGTATTACTAAAATAACTATCTAAGCAAGAAATTTTTTTTCACAGTGAATTATTTTGTCATCTTAATGAAAAGAATAAAAAAGTTCTTCGTAACATTAGCTTACTTAAACCAAATTTTAAAATAATTCAAACACGTTATATAGAAAATAAATTCATAACACTAAAATATCCAATGCTCATTTGATTAACAAAAGAGAAACTGGTCAGAGAAAGAGGTATGTGAATCAATTCTTTAATAATGTTGTACCCAGTAAGTACAGCAGAAAATTATGACTTTAATATAAAGAAAAATATTGTAGTTTTAACAAAAACTTACTATGATTTTGAATCGTCTATTTAGCAGCTATAGGTTTAGAATTTTTGTTAATCTATTAAATAATACTAACACAGCATTTACTATGTGTTACCAAAATGCAAAATAATTTTATAACTATAAGAAATTTTCAGTTAGGAAATGTTTGCTATACCGACATGATTCAGTATGAGTCGCTTCTTTAATGTATTAAAACGTAAATAGATTTTAGTGTCTCATTATAATTTTTGATATTATCACGGTATTAACTGCTAGCTTTTCTTTAATTTCCTTGTCCATTTTCTAATGTAGGAAAATATTATTTTATTATTCCAATGAATCGTTCGAAACATATAATGGTAGGTTGATTCCATTCTTATATTTCTATAATTTCTTTAATTTCTATAAATTTTCCAAAGAAAATTTTAAAAAATAAAAAAAAATTTCCTTACAAATACGTAACGCCAAAAATAAATTCACGCATTATACACAAGGCCATACAAAATTCTTCAAAATTATCCGAAATTTTTTCATTTATTATTTATTTATAAATCTTCTATATTTTAATCTTTTAAAAAAAAATTAAAGTCTATAAAATTTCAAATTAAATGTGGTACTCGTATAATAAAAGCTTCAATTTCAAAGTCAATGTAATTTTTTCTACAGAAAATAATTTGTGTAAATTTATGCTTTAAGATACGGTTTCCTGATCAATAAAAACGCAACAATTCCATAATTAATTTTTTATATTAAAAGCACTAAAAAGTATATAATATACAATTGAACATACACACTTACTTACAAAAGTACATTCGAATAATATAATGTGAGTAAGGGACCGTAATATCACTAAAATAATTTTTTTTTTATTTGAAAAACACACGCGACGTAAATATTTATACGCCTCTTAAATTTTTGATCCCATGTCGTTTTTTTTTCTGTTTTTTTTATGTTATGAAAAAAATTTCCATTGAAAATGTAATAATTTAAGAGCACTAAGATACGGTTAGTACCTACCTAAATACTATGTAAAAAGAAATAACAAATTCACGCTTATAATTGATCGTGTTTCATATAGATGAGAATTTCTTATTTTCTTCCATGTTGTTCTTTAGAAAAGAGCAAAGGGAATACATAAGTGTGTATGTGTGATTGTAACATCTTTTAACTTTTTTTTTTTTCCTTTTTTTCAAATCATTTTTATTTAACGCTCTTTTCACCTTCACTTGAAAATAATAAATAATATTATGTTCATAAATTTTATTTTTCTTTTTTAGTAGATTCAGTGGAAATTTTAAAATAAAAAGCAAATATATGAGTTTATTTGTTTTATTTTATTTATTAAATTGTCTATTTCGCTGTCAGTTACTGATGGAGTAAACACTAAACATTGTGTAAATGTCATTGTTTTCAGTACATTAAAAATTTTCGGCACACATATATGTTTTTCAAAAATCTTGTCTAATTCGAAGTGAACTCGCAAGGAAAAAGTTGAATGCCATAAAATAATAGCCTAACAAAAGACTGACATAAAAGACATAAAAAGACTGACTGTGTTATCGGAATGAGAATATTTTACAATACCTAAAGTTATATAGTGGTAAGAGAATCAAAGAAATTTCCTTATATTATGTTATGATTATTATAAAATTAAAATCATCCTCATCCTCATGCTCATCAATATCTCGTCGACATTAAAAACTAATTAGTAAATTAGTAGATTTTTTTAGCGAAAATTTATTAACACAATATGTAAAAAGATATTTAATTGAAGATATTGTAATTACAATACAATATCATGTTCACGTAAACAAAAAATGTAGTTTATAAAAGAGTGTTAAGCATTTTAAGAAATGCGCTCTCAAATTTTAAATAAAATGATACCGGCAATAGTAGTTTTATTATATAATTACATCTACTGGTTACCTACTCAAATATGTAGTCTTTAAAATTGACTCAATATAAGATCATAATAACAATCACAAAAAAAAATTGCAATTATAAAATCACTTTCGCCTACAAATTAATTGAAAATAAAACCAAATATGGCCTAAAAAAGTACCTAAATTTTTACACATTTTTGTATTTAACGTAAGCATAGCATTAATTTTGGGTTTCTCACATCTTATCTCTTCAACAAACAAATTTCATTTTTATAGGGGTTAGGCTGTGAGAAGCCCGAAGTAAACACTGTGCTTACGCTTAGTGCATAAGCAAGCGTAATTGGGTCCAATATTGTTATTTGGTTTTGTATAAAGACTTTGTTTTCAACTAACTTGTAGGCGATAATACATCCTAATATATTCAAAAATACATACACCTACGAAATATAAAATGTGCTCTACGAAAAATACATGATTGTCTTATGTGCGAAATTTTATTTCTATATATGCCTTTTAAAATTAATTCAATAGTTCACTTGCCTGTTATCTGTTATATCAAAAACAAAAAATAAAATAAAATATAAAAATAAGAGAAAATTTAATTTTCATTTTCATTTTACTTCTGTTACATACTGTCAGCATTTCATTTTTTTCTTGATGATGATTTTTCATTTTGGATGCTGGTGTTATTATTTTTTTCTTGCCTATTTTTGTTGTTTTTTTTTTGTTGGTAAATCTATAGATAAAATAAAATTGTCTCCATATTTAATATGCACAAAAAAAAAAATTATTTTTCTATTTTTGTTATATTTACTGAGAAAGAATTATTGAGTGGAAAAAAAATATGAGAATTTTTGTTTCTCAGTATTTCTCTTTTTTTCTTTGATTCTTCTTTCTCTTTTCATAGATTTTTCCATGGCAATTATTTTCATCTTATGAAAAATATTTTAACTTGTTTTATTTTTTTTTCCCATTTTTTTCCAAAAAAAAAAATTTCTTTTTTTTGTTAAGAAAATATGAGATGGAAAAATTAAGGAAAAAAAAAAATAAGAAGAGAAAAAATATTTTTTTTTTCTTTTTCTTGCTTATATACAACAATAGGTTTAAGAATGAAAAAAATATTAAGAAATGATAAAAAATAAAGGACTTTTTTTTTTTTGAATGACAAAAACAACAATGAACTATGTAGTGATAAAATTACGGTAATAGGGAAGGAAACAAGATGAAAAATTGAATTTTTTCGCTTATTTATAAAAAAATAAATTTTTAAATTTTTAGTTTTTTGCTTCTTTGTTGCTTTTTTAGAAAATAAGAAAATTTTTTTTTTCCTTTTTGTATATTTTTAAAACTCAATAAAATTGTTGTTTATAAAACAATTTTCCCATATGTTGATTTCAATTTTTTTTCAGTATTTTTTCTTTTTGTTTGTTGGGTATTAAATATTTAATAAATTTTTGTGATATTTTGCATGCCAATAAGAGTAATAAATTTTTTTCTTCTTTTTGTTTGAAATTTTCTTTTATTTTTTAACAATAAAATTGAGGTTAAAAGCTTAAATTAGAATATTATAAAATAAAAAAAAAGTTGAAATAATCATAATTGGAAAATTGTTTTGAGTGTTGGGATTATTGGTAAATAGATAAATTTTATAGCAATACGATATTAATAATGACTCTTAAATATAATAAATTTAAATGAGGATGAAAAATCATAGGAGTGAAATAAACTTATTTATTAGTGTTATTCCGTAAGTGTAACACATACGGTTTAGTAACCAAGGTGACGTCGAACTCAATTCTAACAGTGGAAAAATAATTAAAAATTATATTGTTATTCATACGTAATATACGAATAAGTACCACAGAAGGGTCGGATCCTTGGCCCTTAGTGCTTCTCACAATTACATAATTTCTTAAAAAGTTAAATTATTTTCAATGAGTATATAAATGACTATTATTTTTTTAAGTCCTTCATTTTTCAGTATTTACTTTTTAGCATTCGTTTTAGATTAAAAATTCATGATTAATAATTTTCAAAGAATCTCAAGTACCTTCGAAATTTTGAAAAATAAATATGATCTTTATTATATGTTTACACCCAATTCGTGGCATAACAACAGATTTTTAAACTCTTTCTCACTAGTCATGTATTAATAAAATTTTATATTGCATCTACTAAAGCAAGAGAATTTTAGAATCAATATTTTTTTTGCGTAGAATTGATAACATCTAGTAAATTTTGGAAATAAATTTATTTAACTATTTTTTTCATTTCACTGACTCTTGACCGTGCATTACATTGTTTTCGTATTGTTATACATGATGTAGATTCTATATTCCTTTTTGTTCTTCTTTGCTTCCTTTTGACTTAATCGTATAAATTCTCGTTCTAGATGAAATCTCACAATAATTTATCTGCACTCCACTCTAAGCCAAAATATTATTTTTCATACAACCTAAATTTTTGATTTATTTAAGCATGTAAGTCAAAAAATATTTACAAAATGTGCTTTTTTCATTAAATTTTTATGATTTCATCGACAAATACGTAATTTCAGAATTTCATTATTTCTATTAAATGAAATCCTGCTAAAATATTGCTTTTTATACCCTGCACTTCGTGAAGGGTATATTAACTTTGGTATGGAGTTTGTAACTACTTGAAGGAGTCATCTGCGGTATGGACATATATATATATTCTTGCTCAGCGTAAAATTCTGCGTCGATTTAGACATGTCCGTCCGTCCGTCCGTCCGTCCGTCCGTCCGTCCGTCCGATCGCACGATAACTCAAAAACGAATAATGCAATCGACACCAAACTTTCACAAGTTGTTTCTTTTGTGCCAAGGACGAACCCTATTGTTATTGGACCAATTCGGACAACGGGTTCGGGTAGCTGCCATACAACTCCAAGAGTTTATTTTAAATATTTCGAAAACTAATAAAGCTATAAATATAAAATTTTGTATACATGTGTATAATTATATTCTACACATTCTCTAAAAATTATAATGGGATAGCTGCACCGGTTCGGGTGGCTGCCATACAACTCCAACAGCAAATTTTTTATATTCGGCAAAATAATAAAGTCAGATTCATGAAACTTGGCAGTCATGTGTCCAATTATAGGTCAAATATATTTCCGAAGTTTTGGAGGAATTGCTTGACAGGTTCGGGTACCTGCCATACAACTCCATAAGCTAATTTTAAATATTTGGAAAAATAATAAAGTCAGATTCATGAAACTTAGCAGTTGTGTGTCTGATTATAGATCAGATATATTTGTGAAGTTTTAGTGGAATTGCTTGACAGGTTCGGGTACTTGCCATACAACCCCAAAAGCTTATTTTAAATATTTGGAAAAATAATAAAGTCAAATTCATGAGACTTGGTAGTCGTGTGTCCAATTATGGGTCAGACATATTTCTAAAGTTTTGGTGCGATTTCTTGACAGGTTCGAGTAGCTCACATACAAGTCTAAAAGCTTATTCTTAATATTTGGAAAAATAATAAAGTCAGATTCATGAAACTTGGCAGTCATGTGTCCAATTATGGGTCAGACATATTTCTGAAGTTGTGGTGGAATTGCTTAACAGGTTCGAGTAGATCCCATACAAGTCTAAAAGCTCATTCTTAATATTTGGAAAAATAATAAAGTCAGATTCATGAAACTTGGCAGTTGTGTGTCCGATTATAGATCAGATATATTTGTGAAGTTTTGATGAAATTGCTTGACAGGTTTAGGTACTTACCATACAACTCCAAAAGCTAATTTTAAATATTTTGAAAAATTATAAGGTCAGATTGATGAAACTTGGCAGTCGGATGTCCAATGATAGGTCAGACATGTCCGTGAAGTTTCTATAGAATGATCTCACAGGTTCGAGTAATTGCTACACAATAACGAAAGGTGCAGGGTATAATTCAATCGGTTTATACCGACTGAAACGTTATTACTTGTTTGTGATTCATTTACAAAATCCATCTAAGAAACATTCTGCATATTCAAAAATAATAAAATATATCTCAAAAATTCTCATATTTTTCATTTACAATATTAAAATTTCTAATTCCTCATTTTAATATATTATTAAAAATTTTATAATTACATATAACCATAGCTATATTTTATGACACGTTTTCACATTATAAAAATCATATGCACATTTCTAATTAAGTATACATATTATAGCCAAAGTATGATATCTGCATTTAACTTTTCAATATATTATGACATTTAATACAAACACTATAAAGCCATAATGCCATTTTTCTGTGTCAAACCGGCACAGTTTATAAAAGAAAAAGAAAATATTTATATAAAAAGTTTAATGAAATATCATTTCAAAAAATTTCAAGTTATCAGGGTCAAAACTCAAAGGTTATAAAACTACACACACTTACTATATGTACAAATGCTTTATGTATAAATGGGTTACATATACATGAATATATAAAAATATAAGAGTATATATAATAATATTAACTGTGATTTAACTACCCTAACTGGTAGTAATCACATTATACTGTGCAGAAGACCGCTTCATTTCTAAAGTAAACTTTAATTAATGGAAAAACAAAAAGAAGAGTAGAGAAAAGAAAAAAGAGGAAAAAAAATAAATAAATAAACCAGTAACGATGGGAAATTGATCTCGCTACAAAATTCAAATTTAAATGCAAATTATTTTTCTCGGAAAAATTTATCTTCAACAATATAAAATGGTAAAGGATATTTACCCAATGAAAAATGTGGCAATAAAAAAAAAAGTTGTTAAAAAAAAAAGCAAGTTCAGAACAAATCAATAGTTTACGAAGTAGAACATTTAATTGAAAAACGCAAATGTAGAATCTAGGCAACTAAATCTAAAATATTAGGAAACGAAATCTTAATTTTTACTTATTTCTTGTGTAAGCATTCAAGCTCTTGTGCAAAATGCCAGTACATACTTAAATGTTTACTACACGTATTTAAACGTACGAAATCACCTACGCGTATTTAAAGTTTCCAGAAAATCACCTACGCGTATTTAAAGTTTCCAGAAATTTTTAAAGTTTCGATCTGAAGAAACCTTTCAGTTTGATTTTGCTCTATTGCAAAATTTCGATGTTTCATAAATTTTGTGCAAATTTTGTCTGTTTTCTTGAACCTAATACACAAATGGACGGTAATACTAAAATTTATAAGAATTTATTTTTGAATTTTTTTTCAATAATTTGCTTATTAAGAAAAAGGACAAACGCAAACCAATTTAAAAATTTTTAAATGAATTTTTCCTATCACTGAATGAATGATGAAATTGAAAATAAGTTTTATGTCTCTTCTAATTTTATTTTTTCTGATAAAAATGAAAAGTGTTAGTTAATTAGAAAATATATATATATAATATAGTATACATACCAGCTGTATATATACAAAAATAAAAAGAGAAATTAAATATTTTTTAGTGAAAAATTTAAAACGTGAGACTCAAATCAATTATGGTTGTGGTTGTACATTTTATATTAAAAAAATGATAATTTAAATGTTTTTTATTCATTATTCAAAAAATATAAGAGAGAAAATAATTTATAAAGGATGATGGCAACATTTTTAGAATATTAAATTAAAATATTCAATAAACAATTGTTGCTTATTATTATTTCATTATTAATAAATTCAAAATTAATTAAAATTAATATTCATATGAGATACCAATTAAATATAAAATTGAATTTTAATTAAACACTTCAATGAAAAATATTGACACATTTTTTGTGTAAAAGTTTGTTAAAATTTTTTATTAAGAAATTTACCATTAATAATTTTGATATGAGTGGAAAAAATTTAGATGGTTTTTTTGTAAAGGAAAAAGAAACATTATAAGTAATATTATTCCAATTATTTGGATATGGCCATAAAAGTAGAAAATTTAAAAGTGTAACGTTGTGGGAAAAATTTAAAACTTACTTAAGGTTTACTTGAACAAGCAAAGCTCAAAATTTTTTTTTAAAAATGCGTGAACAAAATATTTTCCGTGCCAGTAACAGTCGACTTTTTCGGCTTTTAAAGCTTTTCAATTTAAAAAACATTATCATGAATTGGAAACTAGAGCGATGATGAACACGTAAATTTTACTGTGAAACGAGAAATTTTACGAAACATTTTTATGAAACCATGTTTTCTAAAATTTTGAAATTTTTTGAATATTTGCTGAAAAAAATATGTGTGAAATATTGGAGATGAAAAGAAAGTGCTTCAGAGTTCGAACCTGGAAAAAGGAAATCACCTTTGCTTGGATCATATCTTATCAGCGATTTTAAAATCAAACCCTTAATTAAGTATCTTTCAGAAAACCAAAAAACTTTTTAGGAACAAAAACGAAAGGAAGAGGATTTTACTTAACGTTCTGAGAAGGCGTCTGGGGTGACACAAAAATAAACATCAACAGAAGCAATAAAAACGTGCCCGACATTAACAATAAAGATAAATTATTATTTAACTTACAGTACTGCACGTCGTTTCGGCAGATTGATTCGTCGTTTCGAAAATTTACGATATGAATTGCAATAGTGTAAGAATCGTCGAATTAAATAATTGGAAAATGGGATGTACTTTGCAATAAAGTTAATCTTTTAGCATTATCAAGAGACGACAATGTCATACTCGACAACAATTCTGTTTATAGAAAAATGTTTGATTTTAATGACTTGGTGTAAATGAACAGATTAGAATGTTGAAAACACAGGCTATCCCTCGCGAATACTTACAAGGGTTTAAAACTTTTTTATTATTGTCGTTAAGTTTGACTGTTTTGAAAGAAAAGTATTAACGTAAGTCAAAGTACTAATACTTTTTAATCCTTGGTGTTTTAGTTCTTTGATGGAAATTTTCTTTATTATAATAATGCCTTCTTCACTGGTCTATTGATTATAAACAAGTGAAGACAATGTAATTTCATGTAAGCAATCTGTATTAAGTACTTAAGAACACAAAAAATAATAAGACTCTGCCTTTTTTTAACTGATTACAATATTACAATACAACATATATTATTACATGGTATTCATTTTAAATATACTTACTAAATATTACACAGAAATACTCAGTATATTGAAAAATACGTAAGTATAACGTAATTATACTTTCACTTTATTGTTTCATTTTTAAGAAAGCTCAATATTAAAAATCGAACGAGTTGTTAGCTGCTTTTATTACAATATTGTTTTAAAGAAAGTAATTACACTCTTCGAATTTGGAATTAAAGATGAAAATCGAAAATAAATGCGACAAAAAGGAATTGAAAAATAATGGAAATAATGGAAATAATTTTTGTATTATTTTTGCATATCAAAAAGAAATTTACAAATGAAATGCAAAATTTTTATTTTTAAAATGTTATTTTTAAAATACTGTAAAGGCATAAAATTATAATTAATGTATCCCAACAAGCAAGAAACATATAAGAATGTAAGCAATTTTGTTTTACAATAACTACCCTCCTTTGTCAAAGAAATAATAAAAATATTACAAGCGAATAATATTTTTGATATTCTAACAAAATTTTGTGTCTTAAGAGTTAGAAGGGAACACAATGCAATTTCATATTGTCGCAAAAGTTATTGGACAAGGCGAGAATATGTAGACAATGAACAATGAGACAGCATTTCAAACTGCACAAAAAACAGCTTCTAGTTAATTGAATGGAATCGTACACTTTGAAACTGTAACCGCAAATTGCACCTTTAAAACTAGTTTATTTTGTATCTTTACATTATTGCTGTCCGTCTTTACCGATTTTGACAGCCTTATAGGATTTTTTGTTGCTGCAGCCTTATAGCATTTAATAAAGCATTTTACAGTTTTAGAGAACTCATTCCCTGTGTTTACTGTATAAAGTTGATAAAATATTAAGTGAATTCAAGTTTAGTTTTAAAACTTATTTGAAACTGTGTAAATAAAAAATTTCTAAAATTTTAATTCTTTTAAAAATTGTACGAAACCATCAAATGAGCAACTAACATTTTCAATAAACTTGAAAAATAATTTAATAATTTTAATGAAATTAGTATATTTCTTCACAAAATGCCCAAAGAACTAACAAAATATGTCACATTAATAAAAAACTCCGCCAACCTCGTCTCTTATGGGAAATACGACTTTTATAATATTATTAGTTATTGTTATTCTGCCTATGAAGTCATAACGATTCACAAGACTGGATCGGAAAGTTATAATTTAACTACCATTGCAATTACTAAAGCAGTTAGCTATTCACCAACCAAATTAAATTCTATTTTGAAATTTCAATTTGCCGCTATTCTAAAGTACTTAAAATATAGTTAGTTATTGTAAAAACTAAAAATAAAAAATTAATCATGCATTTCCAATTCATCATTTGAAATTGTAATAGAAATTTGAATTATTCAGGAAGCAGAAAAGAAAAATCATTTTATTTTCTAAATAATCAAAAATTATTATTTTTTTCTTTTCATTTCTATTTTATTCTTTAATAAACTTAATCCTATTTACTTAGAGAACAATTTTTTTTTTAGCTTTAACAATGCAATCTCATATCTCTATCATGTTTTTTTTTTTTTAATATTCACTTTTCAATTTTAAATATTCTTGAAGAAATTTATTTGTGAATGTATCAAGATATGTTTTTACAAATCCTCTGTTATACATACCTTCATATTTTAATGTTTAAGCTGCAATGCAATGAAAATGTTATAATGTAAATAATTTTATGTACGTTATCCTTTCTCCTATAAATATGCCATAAAATTCATATGAAAAAGATAGAAGAAAATTGCTTCGAACTCACCTGGAAAATATAAAAAATAAGAAGAGAAAAGAAAATTATAGAAATAAAGGTAAGAAAAATGAAATTTTTCAATTTTGATTACAATCTAGAGAATGAAGAAAAAAAAATATTTTTCTCATTTTTTTCTGCTTATATAACATAAAAATTATTCTGATATGCAAATATTTAAGGAAAAATCCTATATAGTTATTACTTTTGAATGTTATATCAGAATTTCGTATTCGTATATATGCCTGTGTATTTTTATATTATCTTATATAAAAATTTTGTTTTCTATCGATTTTTTATATAAGAATATTTATAAGAAAAAGTAATAAATGAAAACATAAAGTATTTGTAATTTCATATAATTTGAAAAAAAAAAAATTAAAAAAGAAAAACACAATATTTCATTTTTATTGTAAAAAGAATGCTATTACCTTGTTACAATATTGCAAAAAAAAAAATACAAATAAATAAATAATAAATTCTTATACAAATCACAAATCTATTTTGCAATCTTTATCAAAATGTACAATATAAAATTTTCTACAATAATGTAAAATAACAAAGAAAAATGATTATTTTCAATTATAATGTTCAACGTTTTAAAAACAAGATTCCTTTATTCAGAGAATTTAGATTAAATAAATAAACTTGTAGTAGACCAATGATAATATTATAGAAAATATTGAAAAAACATTATTCATTCTTATTTTTTATTAAAAAAATCAATTTTACTATCATAAACAAATTCTAATGTTTAATAAATAAAAAATATCAAAATTGAATTTAACGCATCAAAGAATATAAATTAGTGAAGCCCCTAAAGATATGCAAATTTTCTTATGTAAGTAGTTGAGTTCTGTATAGTTATGGATTTTATTGAAAATTCGGATCTTCAATTGTTTAATCTACCAGACATTGAGAATAACAGCACAACATCTCAAAATTATTAATTTTTTAACTAGGCATATAGATGAAAGCCCAAAATAATTCTTTATATACTGCCCCAAATCACATAACAATGCATTAAATATTACCGTGCTAATGCAAAATTTTGTGAGTTCAGTTTTCGGACTGCTTTTAGAAATTATTTTTTTTTTAAATTCAATACCGCGATAATTTACGATATCACACAAACTCAAACAATATTTTAATTTAATACTGCGATATATTGAAATAAGTACACGGTTTTCTCAATTCAGTGGCAGCAACATTTCGATTTATTTTTTGAATAGAAATTGAGATTTCAAACGCAATAATTTAAAAAAAAATTGCATTTTTACATTCGCTTTGTTAAATTTTTGAAAAAGTAAAATTTGAACTTTAAACTTAGTGTTTAACTGTTTGCTCGAAACGTGTCTTTTTTTTTTAATTTTAGTAGTTTTTTCTAAGAATTAATTTTAAGATCAGGTTTGCAGTTTATGAAATATAGGCAAATATTTCGTTTTGTGTTTTCTTAACTCCTTTGGCACTGTTGATTTAAAATATTTTTTCATATAGCTAATGTTTGTAATTTTTAGCACTTTTCCAAAAATTTTTTGAAAAAAAGTGCTTATTAGTTTCACTCTGTCCGTCCGTGCGTCCGTCCGTCCGTGGACACTTTTTTTGTTTACAAAACTTCTACATCCTTGAAGATAGAAAGCTGAAATTTAATACGTACGTAGATCTTTACTAGAAACTTATTTCCGTAGAACAAAATTTTTACCTATCTCCCCCCCTCTAGAAGTTATACCCCCGCAAAACCCTAAAAATGGCCTTCTTTAACTATTTGTTGCAAATGAAACCATAAGCATTTTTGAAATTTTGCAAACGCAGAAAGGCAGCGGCTTGCTTTCCCCAGCGTGGTATACTAGAGTTGAATTTTAGAAAAACAAAATGGCTTTTCATATTTACCGTTATCTAAAGTCCGTTTTTTCCAAATTTTTGATATTGTTTTTCTTCTAGACACCAGCTTGTAGAAGCTTGAAATTTTAGGAGCTTTTAGACATTAACAAATAGTTTATTTCGTTAGAAGAAAATTTTTTTCCATCTCAACCCCCGCTCAAGTTATCGCCTCTTGAAATTTGTAAAATTTGAATTTTTGACACCCTATATTTTCGAAACCGTAAGCTTTTTCAAATTTCTATAAACGCAAAAAGCTAACGGTAATTTCCATAATAATAAAAAATATAATTATTTTTCTTAACTCACACAATAAAACCTTAAAATCGAGCATTATGTTAACCCCTCTTTATATTAATTTTTGCTTTATTTCAAAGACTGCATATATGCATCATCCTAAATATATGCAATTCTAGAAATAGTTTTTTATGTGAATGAAAATAATTTTAATTGTGTGATAGGTATACATAGACTGTATTTTAAAGCAGAATTTTTACTTGTTGAAGAGAAAAGTGCTACAATACAAACCATTGGTTTGACCCAACTTTATTTATAATTAATTTATTTCAATTTTGAGAATTTCATTTGAAATATATAATTAAGCATTTCAAGCTGAAATATTTCTAGTTCAACAATACAAATAGATTTTTATGGAAATGATATTCTGAATAATCTGCAGAATGTTTGGTTCTGAATTGAATTGCTTGCTTTTTTTTGTCTTAAATAATAACTGTATTCATCTTTAATATGAACATTCATTTTAAATTTTTTTGTAGTAGTAATCGTAAAACCAATTCTTTTTTATTATCAGAATTTTTCGAAAATAAAAAAAATTCAAAACCTAAAATATTTCGGAAAAAAGCGTCTAATGAAATAATATTCAAGTTACTAGTAATTCAAAAGAACTTAATTTAAATCTACTAAAGTAAAAATTTAATAATCCAAAATCAAACTATTTATACGTAAAACATAATCCCTACTAATACCAACCCTTTATAACATATCACATAATATAAAAATTAAAATTTAATTCACGAAAAAAAAAAAAAGATTTTCATTGAGATAGGTCTAAAAATATATTAATATATTAAAATACAAAGTATCTTATAAATTTAAAAACTTTAAGGACTTCCAGTTCTCATAAAAATACTTAAGTTATAACAATTCATAATATTTATTAAAAAGATAAATAACAAATTTTAATGTTAAAAATTGCATACCCTTTTTTTAGTCTTATAATATTTTTTCAGTTAAAATCATGAATATAAACCCAAAAAAGAGAAAAAAATAAAAATTGTATAAGAAGAAAACAAAGAAGGAAAAAATAACGAAATCCTTTTACACCACTACTTTTTATCAGAAGGTTATCAAGCTCAAGGATTATACTTTTATATTACTTAATATTTAATTTAATTAAATCTTGTTAAATATTAGTTTTTATGTTCGTTTTTCATTCTTATGATATTTTTTGTTTTTTTTTGTTGTTTTTATATTCTCTTTATTCAGTTTTTCTTAAAGAATTAAAAGTATTGGAAGCCGATTTATTTTCATTTTCCTTTCTTGGCCCATCAACTTAAATTTTCGGATTTTTCTTTTCTTAAATTATATGAAAACGTATAATAGCTATGTATATCCCATGTCAGAACTACATACCTTATATATAATGCTTATGAATGGTATATATATTTCAAATGCATATATATTTCAAACTTAAACGTAATATCATTCGCAATTTTAAAAATTTTAAAATTTAAGTGAAATTTTATGAAAATTTAAAGAGAAGAACCAAGTTAAATGGATAATACTTGAGAAATTCTTAATGAATTCAAGAAAGGATAATTAAATAACCAATAAGGTTTTTGAAACGCAATCTCATGATGCCTTATTAAAAACGCAGCTACATAACCTTCCATTTTTCCTCGGAATTAATTTTTAATTAAAAGAAAATATTGATTCCAAATAGAAAAACACCCTGTCCATTATACTTAATAATATTATATAACATTTCTTTATTATAATTATATACTGAAATTCATTACAGTATATAGATATATTATGCATATGTAGTGTGTATATAATATATTAATATCCTTTAAAGAAAAATCTTTTAACCCGCAAGAATTTGGTTTCTTTATTATTTAGTGTATCTAATATCTTATCCTTTTTTTTAACTAATTGCTAAAAGGATGCTAAAGAGAAAGGATAAAAATATATTACTCGTATATATTATGCTGCGTATGTACATACATTGCACTTAAAAATCTGTTACAGTGTTATCTTAGTATGTACATACATTGTATGTATATATAGATACGTGTACTTTATATTTATTATATGGTAGCATTTAGATGTGAGTATATTATTATTTTGGTATTTGAAACCAATGATATTAAGTACCCGTCGAGTTCTTCTTATAATTTTTAAGATGTTAGATAATGATTTGGCAACTTTTAATCATTGAAGTTTCTTTCCAAAAAAAAAAAGAAAAATAAAATAAAGCAAAAATAATTTCTAGAAAATTTTAAAGTAAATTAAATTAGGATTTTCTTCTATTATATAATGTATAAGTATGTATGCACAAGAGTTTATAATATTAAAGCAATTTTCATTAAATTATTTATTTTCTGACTTAAAGATTTAAAAGAAAATAATATAATAAAAATTTCAAACCAGGTAAGGATTATAAAAAAGACACACAATTTTAATTTTAATGGATGCACTTTTAAAAATTAAATCTGAAAAATTAAATTTTTGAAGATTTTTCATTGAAAGAATATTTTTGGAAAGCAGTTGCAATTGTTTTAATTTTATTATACGTATATGTGCACATGAGAGAAAATATTTAAAACAAATGTACTGAAAATCAAAAAAGAAATCCGTAAATTGTAACTCTTTGTATTGTCAGACAAAATATATAGCAAAAACTTTCTGCTTTCTTGGAAATTTTAATAAATAGTCAATGAGAAGTGTGACAAAGATATGAAACTTCGTGAGTAGGAATTAGTATTAGGAGAGAGTCATACGAAAGACTTAAAATGTGATGGGTTCATAAGAAAGTTTTTAAGTGTTTCCTACAGTGAGAAATATAATTTTTTTCCTATTCTACCTGTACCACTAGTGATACTTATTAGATTATAAGATTTCTTGTTGTGTTGTACAAATACACTAAAAATGCAAATCCCATTTCTACTTTTACTATAAATGGAAATGTTGTGAAATGTGTCAACAATTTTTTAATATAAAGCATTTCTTATTTAAATTACGGTAGCCAATTTAAGAAATTGGGTTTGAACGTGCCGCGAGTGATTCTCAATGCCTCAAAAATTCAGCTGCAATGCTAAGGCCACATTTCCAGTCCAGTTCAGAAGAGTACAATTTTTTCATGTTTTTGTGTTTCGATCAATTCCTCTGCCTCGGAGAATTCTCTCAATTCTTTTTTCAATAATCTAATATGATTTGAATTTGACTAGGCAGCCACAAAATTATTTTATTCTAGTAAAATAAACTCAAATCTACTACTACTACCATTATATTTTTTAATTTAATTTTTTAGCTGCAACTTTAAAACCTACAAAAAGCAAAAATTACCTCATACTAATGTGTTTAAAAAATTTCAAGAATTTCATTTCCAACTAATCAAAATATAATTAAAACCAAAATTTGTATTATATAATAATGTTACTTTTGTCTAAATAAGGTAACAATACAAAATATACTTAATATTGAAAATTCTATTAATCAAATTTAGACACTTTCATCTCTTTTTAATTAGATATTCATCATCAAGATATACACACACACAATATGTACATACATATATGATTTTTGTTCTGTTTCTGAACATTGAATCAAATGTGAATAAATAAGTGCTGTTGTACCATATACGTTGTACCATAGTGCCAATGTGAATAAATAAGTGCTGTTGTACCATATACGTACAGTGCCAAAGCATCAATCAAATTTGAAATACAAAAAGAAAACAAAACATTTTCCAATAATTTTTCCTTTTAATCGCTTTTATTTTTGACATAAAGAACCAAAAAACAAGAAAATAATAAAATTCTTTTTTTCTTGTGAAAATTATTATTAAAAAGCACTATGTAACAGAAATCGTTGAAGTCTTCAATAAATAATAAATATTAAATATTTAAATCGATTTTAAAATTGAAAGGTAATCTATAATCATAAATCATTGGAAATGGATAAATGTATTGGGCCTGATTCTTTCACATTATAAAAAATATTAACCCAATTGTAATTTACTATATGTGTTGCAGATGTATGCCAGTAAAAGTGTTAATTATGAAAGGGTACTAAAATTAAAACTTTACAAATTTTTTACTTCTATATTATAATTTCCATATAGAAAAATTCATTTATGTGTTGTAGAAGTCATAAATCATAATTTTTTTTATATTTCAATAATTTGAATATTGTAAAAAAGACTGACAGATTTTGAATCAAATGTAGATTTTTCAAAAATTTAATTGATATGAAAAATCTCCTTGCAATATGACCAAACTACATTTAAATTGTCACTTTTTCAAATTTTTATATATTTTACATATTGAATTGCTAGTTGCAGCTCAAAAAATTCAAAACTAGCAATTTTAATTTAAAAAAAAAATAATATTGAAATACTCAAAAATATTGCCAACTTTTAGGCGAATATTATATTGCTTGCGAATATTAATGAAAAATTCTAAATGCACGTTCATAGATAAAAATTATGAATATCATTATGTGTAAAATTTGTGAGATAAAACCTGACATTTCGGAATTTAGTTGAAAAAATAGCCCAAATATTTATTTTTAACTCAAAATCAAGCAAAAACTTAAATGTGATTGAAAGAGAGGATGATTACTTTTGTTTGAAAATATTTTTAAAGGTCGAATTTGTAGTTCTTTTGAAATATAGATCTATAAAAGCATAATATGTGTAAAATTGAATAAATTATTGAAAAATTCTTGAAATGCGTTATATATTTTGTTAGAGACATTTTTGTACACTGCTGGAAAGATTATCTAAAGCAGTTACTGAAGAGAGCATTAGATATTCTCATATGAGGTATAATTAAAAAATGTTGAAGAATTCTAATAAGCACTTTAGTTCAGAGGCATTGCATAGGAAGTCGAAGCACTCGCAATTTTCTGAGAAAGAACATAAAACTCTAAAAAAAAATTATTTCAATAGTGCTACTACTAGCGTTCTATCACTTTTAAATTTTGATATTAAAATTGTTAGGAGTTTCCAAGAGAGTAAATTTGTGCAAAAATATTCAAAAAAGCATGTTTTTTTTATTTATAATATTATATCCTTTCACTATTATCCTTAATGAAAAAGTTGATTTTTAATTTTAAGTCATTTGCCTATTATTAAAAATTAAAATTCTATATTAAAAATTTAGAAAAATAAACCATGTTGAAATTTTTTGCTTTGAAGTCAAAATTTAAAAACAGTCAAAGGCAATATTATTTATTATGTGCGCATATCTCAATAATCAATACACCCCCGTTATATTACAAAAGTAAAATCAATTAATTCGAATACCTATATGTAAAAACCAAAAAAAAATTTTGATAAAAGGTTTCTACTTTGATGGCGATAAAATGCTTTAATTTCACCTGAAATTTGGAAAAAATCATTTAAATAATTTTCATTAATACCTTTTCACTTTTCACCTTCTTTATTTAATATCACATTTTTCCTATTTATGATTAATCTATTATATATTATTTTTCCCCTGAGTTCTAAATAAATATTATACAAAAAAAAACAACGCTGTTTTTTAATGTTTTTGAATAATAATAAAAAAAAAAACAGAAAAAGAAGACAAATTCACTTTTATTTATTACCCATTTGAGGGTTTAATATGTAAATTAATTTCGCATCAAAAATACAAACAAAATATAAAGATAAAATCAACATCACATACAAATGAAAAAATAAAAAATTTTTTTTTTTTTTGTAGGGAAAAGTTGAAAGGTAAAAAGGACTTGTTTTTCTGTTTATTTTTTTTTTACTTTTTTTGTATAACAAAAATTGCCAAAATATTAAAATAATACAGAAATGATATGTGAAGCGCATTTGCGTTTTTTAGTACGAGAACCTATACGTATATAAGATTGGAAGAGTGTACGCAAAGTGGAGGAGTTGTGTATATGGTGGTATATTATTCTTGAACAAATAAAATCCAACTGTTGCGATTTTAATTGAAAAAATCGATTTTTTTTTTTTTGTTTTCTTTGTTTTGTAACAGTTATTTACAGAATTTGTTGGTCATTGAGAATAAAATTGTTTAAAATCGTTTTATTAGAATATCGTTGAATAGAACATCAAGAATATTTAAGCTTCGTTCTTTGTTTCTTGTCAGATTAAGGCAAAATGAAATCTACTTTAGTTAGAAAATTTTTATAAGATTTTATTATAGTAAATCTTATGGCATGAGCTAATTCTCTTCGAGAAAATAAAAAATATTGCGCTTTGAGAAACCATAAAAAGAAAAAAATTTTAAATATAAGTTCAATTTTGAAGTAGTTTTGCAGTCAACAGAATAGATCAATAAGGTATTTGGAATCCGTAAGATAAAGTAGTAGACTTAAAGTTATTGTTAAAAAACCGAGTTTGAGGAATTAAGATTTAAATTTATTCAATTTATATTTGAGCACCACTAGAACTGTTTTGAATTAAATGAATTTTTCCTGAATTAAATATTTTGATTTCGTGCTAAATCAACTTAGGTTGTTTTTCCTTGTTATCACAGAAACGTTTAACTATTTAAATTTCGACATAAACTAGTAAAATGCAAATTTGAATTCATAGATCTCATGGTAGACTAATACTTTTGGTCAATATTGTATATATCAAATAGAAAAATCCATTCCCTATAGAACAAAAATAAAAAACAACAAATTTTTATATTTTACTCCATATATAAAAATTTGTATAGAAGCAACATATTCAAATAAGTCATATCTATACAAACATACGCAAATGAAGCTTTAGCACAAGTACATACATACATACATTATATCACATCAAATAAAATATCTTTTTAATACAAACATGCATGTAAATTGGTTGAATGTCAAATGATTTAATCCACATGGGAAATATCAAAAATAAATTACACTTAAGAATATTTTAAAATAATGTAACACACACAAACAATTTTACATAATGTGTTTTCACTATATCTATATTTTTTTGTGTATATATTGTAAATGAAAGTGTCATACAACATAAACAATTTCCCTTGAAACGCCCAATGAACTCCCAAAAAAAGAAAAAAAAAATATGAAAGAAACGGAATTGTAAACAGGATACACAAGTACAAAAACAAAATGAACTAAAAAAAAAATTCATTTCATTACTTTAAAAGTAAAAATCTAGCGCAACAGAGAGTTGTTCTTGTGTCGTTGGTGTGGGAGTAAAGTAAGCAAATTTTTTTGAATATTGAATTTAAATAAGAGTGTATGTATGTCAGTGTGTATGTTAATTTATGTATACAACGATAAACAATAACTAATCTATTGATTTTCGTATACATATATTCGTCGCATGGGTTCTATTTTTCAATTTATTTATGCTTTTTGTCTGTGTTTTTCATTAGAATCAATGGAATTTTGAAATTAGGCAGGAGTTTCCATTTTCCAATTTTATTCTCTTTCATTTCTATATAAAGTATAAATATTTTATATTAAAATATATGTGTTCGTATAGCTATGTGTATATTTCTGTTTTCTCAATACCTATAGGCATTCTATACACACACAATAATTATGTGCCCTATACCTATTCCTTATTCTATAAGTTTTTATGTTTTATATTGGCATTTTTATACATAAAAAAAATTGAGACCAAAAAAAAAAAGAGATGACTTTAATAAAGTAAGCAGTATGATTTACAAAAATTTATAAATAAGTAACGTAGGTTTCATACTCATATCAATTTAAAAAGGTTACAGAAGGTTATACTTAAATTCCTTTTCATAAAAATTTTATTTCAGATTACTTAGTGCTACAAGTATGCAGAATGTACTGAGTGATTAAATCACCCTTAAAATTTAAAACGGAAATTTTAATAAAATGGAGTTATAACACTCACAATTCCAAACTCATCAATTTAGTAGCATTACATTGAATATAATCGTATGAGCATAGAATAAAATTAAGCCAAAAATAATTATATTTTATTTACAGATTACAGCTTCTGCTTTGTGGAACACTTTAATGGCAAACTCAGTAGAGTTATTTAGAAATATGTAATTGGAATTTGTTAATAATTTGCTAGCTGAATTATAATAGATGAGAGTAATTGTACCAACCAAATTCATATTTAGATAAATAATTGTTTTTAAAAGAAACCGTACCGAAAAATCAAAATGACTCCTTTTACACAAGTTAGATTATGGAGTCAAAATTTAAAGCAAAAAGGTAATTCAAATTTTCTGCAAAGATTTCTGATATTTTTTGGCAAATTGACTTTCTATAGGTCTTTTGTGGTTGTTTCTATTAATACCTTTAAGAATCAAATACGTCAATGACGGGAATTTGCTATTTTATAAAATTTCAAATGATGGCTGTCCTTGTAATCAATATCAATAAGATAAACAGCAATACACGTTAGAGCGCCTTCTATCAAAGCTATGTAAATAATTTTACACTTTCAAATCTAATTTTTTGATTGAATTCAAACTAAAGAATGAAATTAAAAAACCATCGTAACTTAATTTAAAATTGTTATCGCCTTCGTGCATCACTATTCTTAAATACTCAAATGTAGGCTTTTATACGTTAAGCATCAAAAATATTAGAATAATAAATTTTTCAAGTTGATTACGTTCTAATTTTCAGTATGTACATCTGATCCGTGTATGCTATTTTAACCATATTATTATTTTGTCTAGAGTGTAGGCAAAATAAGTATTGACAGGTGGTTTGATAAAGGATCGCATATTCGAATATCGTCATTTTATATGAAAATTATATGCAAAATGAGAAAAAAAGAGAAACCAAAATATTAAAAGCAAATACACAAAGTCAAAGGATCAAAAAGATGTAAAAAAGGAAAAACGTGTTACTAAAGAAGAAAGGGATCAAAATTTATTTATTTTTATTTTAATTTTTTTTTTTGAAATGATTGAATGATGTACGTATATTAAAATGAACATTAACGGTTGATATGGTAAATTATGTGGCATATCTAAAATCAACTTTTGGGTAAAAATTGAAAAATTATCTTTTTTTTTGTGTAACCAGAGAAGATCAAAATCTTCTAAATTTTAAATCAACTTCATTTTCACTTTTAAACTTTGAAAACTCAATAAAATAAATTGATTTGCTTTTAATTTTTTTTGTTACAAAATGAGGGTTTCTCAAATTTGTATGATGCAAATGGTATATAGGAATATTGAGAATTATTAGGAATTTGGGAGAAAAATTAAAGGGTCATTTAACATTTTAGGCATAAATTAAAATGGTGGTTACTTAAATATAAAGTTGGTTACAAATTAGATTATATTTGATTTGAATTTCGATTTATTGAATGTCGAACAAAATTTTAATTCTGAATATCTAAGTGATTTTATTGGAAATTTAAATTTAATATGTATAAAATCTTCTTCTAAGAAATTTACAATTTGCAGTAAAGGAAACTCATAATTTTAAAATAATTGAATTTCCAATTTCAATTCAACTCATATAAACAAATTTCATTGTTTAGTTTAAAGAAAATTTAGGAGTCGCTTATTTTAAAATTTATAATATTTTCTTATATACGAGTATAAGCCTATATTTAAATTTATAATATTATAGATTAAAGACTGCAGTCTGTACAATAAAATGATTATTGATTTTTAATGTCTTTTTTATCGTCCTCACTGATATTTTTTATAATGATGCTCCTTAAATGATTTTACAAAATTTTTTTAGGTAAATCAGATTTATAAGACCTCATTAAAGTATTTTAATTTTCTGTATATTAAAATTTTAAATTTGTATGAAAAAGCTACTTTCATCTTCGTTTATTAACTTTTACAAGTAATAAGAAATTTTTAATGGATTATCAAAATATTTCCTTACATATAACAGATGGAATATTCTACTAAAATGTATTACATATGTAGTTCCTAAAGGTTTCAAAAGATGATCTTAAGTATTTTTGATTGAAAATATTTGGTGCTCTTTTTATTTTCTACATAAGTACTTTATTTCCCTGATTCTAAATTAAGCTCATCAAATTATCTTTTATTTCCTTCTTACTATCTGTGTTTTCCTTTTTGCCCTCCTGACCCTGATTTATCATAATTATTTTATAGGTTATTTTTTTTTAAGTTTTTATACAAAATTATTTAATAATTTACTTTTAATGTAAGTAGGTTATTTCTCTGCAATCAAAAAAACAAAAAAGGAATTTATGCAAAATTTCTTTATTTTATCTCACAATCAATACTTACACAAAATGTATTATATGTATGTAACCATAGCTATAGCCTCTTTCTGCTTCTCAAATAATTCTTATACACATTGAAGAATATTATAAATTTACACCTCCATAATATGTATACGTTTCGGAATTTTATAATGCAATATTATAGTTTACAATAATTCTTACGAAAGAACTGCTTTCTTAATCAACAATTACAGTTTAGTATCAATACCTTACACGGTTTGAAGAATTTATAAAGGTTATTTTAGGACAAAGGTTAAGTTAATAGAATACAAAATTCCAATGCGGTTTTTATGCACAACAACAGAAATATAGAAGAATTTATAGAAATATTTAAATGAATATGTATTTGATATAGGAAAAAATTTTAGAAAGGGATTAAAATGCAAATCGGAAATGATATTTCTATTATTTTCGGTTGTTGAATATTTGGAATTTCAATATGGAAATCTTTTGAAACACAAAAATTTTAATAAAGAATATGAAGATAATAGATTAAAAGTGCAGTAAATTAATTGAAATTGTGAGAATTTTCTGTATCGTATACTTAGAAAATTTCATTTGACTGTATTAGAGTTGTTTCCGAAGATACGGTACTAAAACTTACTTTTCTCGCAAATATTTTAGTGCAAGCTTCTTGTCATACTTTAGTATTTTCCGAATTAAAAATTTTTTGCAAGTTAATAAATGTTTGGGAATAGAATGAGTTATACATTGGTCAATATTTTTCTAGCATTTTTATGTCAAAATTATTGTGACTTCGCCGAAGAAAGAGTTATTCGGTTATAAGCGAAGACTTTTGATTTGTTTTTCTTTCTCTCTTTTAAGTTTTTCATCAATGATATGATAAACGGAGTTGTAGTTTTCATAATGAGCCCGACTTGTTAGTATAGTTTATGTATGTACCTAAACGTAATAAATTTTCTTCCTACATCAAATAAAAATTATTGGATTGACATTATTGTATGCTGTATTAACTATAAACTTATAGTAGACTGTAAAAGCGTAGGTTTAAAAAATATGGACAAAAAAAAATTCCTACAATTTTCAAAAATAATTGAAATCTGATTTTATATCGTTTTTTTCTTGCTATCGCCAGGACTTTATTAAAAAACAAATTATTTATGACAACAAAAAAATGTGCATTGGAGTTAGAGAAATGGTTGGCTTGCTGGGAGTTAAAAAATTAAGAAATGAAAATTTTTTTTGTACAATCGGATAACATTGTACTTATCCAATATAATAGTTTAATGCAGTTTGATAATGGCTTGCACTACATGATACAAAACGCGTATATGAACAAAGACAACAATAATCCTTTCATGCAAATAATGAATTTTAGATTCTCTTTATTCTATAGCACATACATGCCTACATGTACGATAGATTTTTACACTCTATTATTCATTTTCACATACAGTAAATTACTCGATTGATCATTTTTTTTATATTCAATAAAAATTAAAAAAGGAGGGAATCTACTATAATAGTAGCTCTTGTTTTTTTTTTTTTGTTTAAGCTATTTCGTTTTTTTTAGTCCTCAAATTTTTTCTTTTATTTCTTCATTTTCTTTATTACTATTATTGGATATTGTACTCGTATTTATAAATTATTATTTTACTGAAGCTTATTTTTTGTATACTGGATCCCAGATCTTGCAATAATTTACTACCTATATAATTTTTTTGCTGTTACGCGAGTGAAAAAAAAATGGAATATTGAAATGTCCCCTTCTTTTGTAACGAACATAATAAGGATGTGGAATAAGTCACTAAATGACAAAGAAAAGAATGACTACATTCTGCTGTAATACCAAAATAAATGTTTGGAAAAGAGGTAAAATTTTATTAATGAATATGTTGAAAATGTGGACTTTGAAACTTAAGTAATAAATTTTGCACTACTGCACATATACTTATACTATTGATTATTTTTATACCCGTACGAACGTATGTTCGAAGGATATACTAAATTTGCCTTACCGTTTGTAACGCTAAGAAATAACGGTGTTAGATATAGACTCAAGTGTATGTTTTTGATCAGCGTCAAATTCTGAGTTGATTTAGCTTTGTCTGTCCGTCCGTCCGTCCGTCCGAACGATAACTCAAAAACTAATTGAGCTAAGTTCACTAAATTTTCACAAATGATTTATTGTAGTAACTGCCAGAACCCTATTTAAATTGGACGTGATCGGGGTACCGGTTCGGGTAGCTGCCATACAACTTCAAAAGTTATTTGACTATATCTCAGAAACTATAAAAGCTGTGATATTGAAATTTCACACAAGTGAATATATTAGTAGGGCCGATGTACTTGATAAAATTCGCTAAAATTTCTTGGCTCTTCTTGGTAGCTGCCATACAACTTCAATAGTAGTTTGGCACAACCGGAATTTGGAAAAACACATAGTACTGAAATTTTGCATAAATTAATATGGTAATACGTCAACTTTAAGTCATAGTCTGCCCCATAGTTAGTTATGGCACATTAGTTATTCGCACATAGGATAACAAATTCGTAAGGGTATCACAGAGTTGACAAGGTCAACTCTATTTTTTTTCTCGTTTTCAATCATTTTAAAATACAGCAGCTATATTAAAGAAAAATGCAATATGATTTTCGTTTTTCATTTACACTGTACTAGTCGCAAAATCAACACTATTTTAGAGACATTACCATAATTTGGAATTTGTGATTGTGAACTGAGAAAAATGTTGGAATATCGAAATTTTGATAAGAAAAATGATTCAACTAAAATGTTTATTCTGACATCGCGTGTAAAACATAAAATAAGTCAAAATTTGAAAAACTATAATAGAATTGTAAGCGCAGGAGAAAACACTGAACGCAAACCAATTTCGGGATAAATCAAAGTATGCTTCTAAAACAGTGGAACGTACCAACCTCGGACGGACCAATAGAACAATATGTAACGCGACAAAGAAGTTGTGGCCAAAGCTACACAGGGGATCTGATATCCCTACGGTTGCGACTGGATAAGGTCTGATTGGCGATTATGCCAGGAGGATGGGCCGCCCCGCAAATTATTCTTGTAGGAGCTGTGACGAGGAGGAGGACAAGACGGTGACCCACCAGCAATGCTCGTGTCAGGCATTCAGAACAGAAATTTCTTGGGTCCTAGTTTTTTTCAGGAATCTACGGATTTAGTGAATGTTATTTACTAAATCCGTAACCCGCTTGTGACCTTGGCCGGTTTCTGAGGAACTCGGGCTGGTGCTAATGGACGGGAAAAGGATAGATCTTGTAGCATCACAACGGACCTAGGTGGCCTAAGTGTAGTGGACCGCGCAATCAAATCTAATTATATAAATATATCTCTGATTTATATAGAACCGATTAAATTAACAATGGAGTTCAAATAATTCTTCAATGGTTTATTATTAATTAATTATAAGAAAATCGGGTATGATAAAGTACGTATGTAGCGAACGAAATATATTACCAAAAATAAAAAGTATTTTATTCTGAATAAAAGGGTGTTTTCTTTTCGTACACCTAAAAAAAAAAAAACAATGGAGTCCTTATGTATTCTAAAAATTAAACCAATCTAAAAGTAAATTGATTTAATTTAAATATCGATTATCTATACCAAGAATTTGAAATTCTTTTCTAGACGATAATTAAAAATATTTTGAAATATAAAACTTTTAAATTAATGGCAAAATTAAATATAATACTGTTGATGCAAATGTATGTGACTTCAATACTAAAAAAAGAAAACTGTTTTTAGAAAATAATACCCACATCCTGTCAGTGTCATTATTTTGAAATTAAACTCTCATTTTCGAATTCGAAAATACTTAGTCGCAATTAACAATGTTTTTTTTTCAAAAATTCTTCTACGCAGTGAAAAAAAATAATACCTTTGCTAATGTCGAAATTCGATACCAATTATTTTTTTAATCATTATAAACCCACATAATTTTACAAAAACTCTTTATAATTTTTGTGTGGAGACAGAGAGTAACATAAGTAATTTGCTTTCGAAATGAAAATAATTTCAAAAATAACTTTCTGAATAAATCGCTCAGCTTACAAATTGTGTTTTTAAATTGTTGAAGCCTCACAATTGTATATTAAAATTAAAAATAACACAAATTTGACAAAATGAGTTACACCCTTACCCAAAACCAGTTTTCATATAGAATTTCACTTGAAAATTGTGGAATAAACACAAATATGAAAATGCTTGTTAGGAAAATTATTTTGTTTCTAATAATGTTAAAATATTTTTTTCCCATTCCGCTTAGGTATGGAATTACGAAATTAAAAAGTTGAAATGAAAATGAATATGAAAATTGCATTTTTGGAGGAGTAAAATATCCAAATTTATACATGATATTATAGATTATTCCTGCTGTACAAGTTGGTATTCAGTTAAACCTCAGAAATTGTGATTTTTTTTAACTGTTAATTATTGTTAATTGTGTTAATTTTCAATATTATATTATTCTTTAAATATTTGAAAACTTGAATGTATTATATTACATGCAGTTTATTAGAAGAAATGCAAAATAATTAAGAGAGTAATATAAGAATTTTATAACTAGAAGAATTACGTTATGATTTCTAACAAACACTTATTTAACAAATTATTTTTACCGTAAATAGTAATAAATAGCAATTGTGGAGCGAAATGTTGATTATAGTCGAAATCCTTATTAAAGTTATCTCAGTATTTCATTCCAAAAGTGCATATTCCATATACAAAATTGGATAGAACCTTGATTATAAGTCTATAATTTTCTTTTTTAAAAACTATTGATTTTAAGGGTCTACGTTCTTTGAAAAGAAAGTTGTAAGCTCAAAATATGCGATGAAACAATCTTATCTCGCGAACCCATCAAATTTAAGAGATTTGCTGCGGCTCACAAGAGTGTTTCCAAGGGTCGAATTATTTTTTATATTTACAGTAAGTTGTGTAATACCACCATTTTGTTCTATAGCTCATAATCAGGTTGAACAATGGCAGAATTTCTTCATATCAATTATTCTTTAGTTTTTTCAATGCTTTTTATACGTTTTGTGCGCTTGCATCGTTTTTATTATAATTTGAAATTGTCCAATGTCCATGATACAAAATTATTGCAATTTTTACGTATAGTTCAGTTTACACAATTTTATAAAAAATTTTTCTAGTACTTTTACAGTTTTTTCTTTTTTGATATTTCGACAAGCATGTGAAATTTTAATAAATTTCCAAAAATAAAATTAAAAACTGTTCGTTTAATAAATTTTTTTTGTCAATTTTATTATAATACAAAAAATTTTCTTTCTGATGTGAAATTTTACTCTAATTATAAATGAAAGGCACAGGAAAAAAAATTGGAAAACATACCATTTTCCATCATAACATTTATTATTATTTATTAAAATTATTTTTTTTTATATCCAGCTGTTCAGATTTCTTATGATTGTACACAACTCAACAATATAAGTAAAATAATTTCCATAATCGCGTAATATAGATCAGAATCAGAAATGTACAGCATAGTGTCGGCGTAATTTTTTTTACAACATGTTCGTATTGAATTTGCTACGGTAGCCCTCCGGAAATTTTTGATTTAAAATTGTGGTGTTGAAGTAAGAACTCTAATTAATTAGGAAATCCATTTTCAAATTTTCAAGTTATTTTCAATCTCTACCTTTAAAATAATCACTAAAATACTTTTGTTATTAATTGATTTCAAGGGGAACATTAGATTATGAAAATTCCAAATTTGAAAGTTTTAAAACATTTCTTAGCAGCACATTCTAAAAAATATTGTCCTGAACTTTTACAACTACTTTCCAATATTTTGTTCCTGGAAGGAGCATAGTCCTGGTGCATGATATTATAGATCAAAATATGAACCGGTTGCTTATGTCATTGAATAGGTAACATGAAAAAAAAAGTGACGAGTCTACTGTTCGTGGAACAATTAATAAATACTATAATTTTCGAATTTCAAATTTCTTCGCTAGATATTAATTCTAAAGTTTTAGTCCCCATTTTTCTGCCTTTCAATCTTGCTCGTACTTCGGAAAAGGTTTTATACGCGTGGTATGCACCATAAGAAAATAGCAAACATTCATGTATGTTCATTTTTTAGCTTACAACGCAACGCAATGGTCATAAATAAATTGTGATTCGATGAAAGAAATCTGCGTCCATAAAGGAACAGCCATAAGTAGTTTCTACAAAAATAAAATAATGAAAATGTGCACTTAATATTAAACAAATATTATCGGTGATTTTTTTTATATTTGCAAAAAATAAAAGAGGTTTTGAACGAGATTCTTAAGAGTAAATCAAATTATTAATTGGAAAAAAGAAGCATGTAAAATGAAAGAATTTAAATACTGTTGGGAGTTGATAAGCAAAAGTTGCATGTTCCACTAAAGGCTACTACCATTTTGAAGAAAACTTCAATAAAAAAGTGGAACTGGAATATTTAAGTATTAAAAATATTTTTATTACTTTTCATTTAATTAAAGGAAAATTTGTAATTTTTACAAATTTGGTAAAAAAAATTACATATTTGTTATTAGTCCCCAAATTGAATGCATTTCTGATCTATTAAACAAAATGAACTACTCAAATGATTTTATTTGGAATTTAGAAATATTTGTACTTAAAAATTGTCGAAAAAATTATTATTTTCTCATGTATGCTCAATGAAATATTCAATTCAAAAATTTCGATGATTAAAACAAAAAATCATCACTCATTGATCTACATCACTTTCTTTTCATAATGCATTTTCCCTTTCTTGAGTTTTTAGAAGGGAAAGTATTATATGAAACTTAGTTAAATACTCTTTTTGAGAGAATTGTTGTTTCAAATTTTTTCTTAATATTATTATTTATAGCCGTATAAATGTTTAAAGCTGAAGGAAGATCAAACAAAAAGCTTTATTTCAGTAGTGATTTTATCCGTAAGGAAGTATTATTAGAATCACAACTTGAATAACACGGCAGTCATATTAATGATAAAGGTTCGGCATCATATTAAATGCGGTATACTACGAGTTTACCCATTTTTCATTTGATTACAATGTTATCTAAAGTTCTATGATAAAAACGTGGGAAATATTTTAATCAATATTTAGGTTTGTTTAAGAAAAGAAAATATTGGTTTATTGCCAAAAATATATTATTCTTATAACAATAATATCGTCAGGAGAAACACCACAATAATATTGAATTTTTGTAATAGTTGAGAGTTGGAAAGACTATATGAACACCAGTCCGATGTCTCGCCTTCATATATTATTGTAATTTCAGGTTCACCTCAAAATTTCTTTCAGTTTGTTGGAGAGAATAAGACTGTTATCTCGATATCATTTCATTGAAATGATATCGAGTAATGTGGATCATAAAAAAACAAAATAAAATTTAATTTTTCATAGAATTCTTTTATAATATGTTTGTACTTAATAACTATTAATTGTATTCCATTATTATGTTCATATGTTTTATTATATCTACTTAATTGTTAAATTTTCAAATCCAACTAAATTTATAATATTCTGTAATCACAGTTAATTGGAAAGGTAATTATCATTAAAGCCCTAAAAAATAGAAAAATATTAATAAATTTAGTCAAATTTTCAATAAATAAAAAGTCAACATTCTTGATCCTTTCGGTTTCCTTTAATGTGAATTACGTAATAAATAGTTTGTTGTACCTTAAAATATTTTTCAATTTTATATAGTTCCAAAAATAGAATATACTATAGAGACTTTAAATAACCTTTATACATTAGAATTCAAAAACTAACACATATTAATATTATATATAATATGTACATATATATGATAAGTACGCACTAGTCATATATAACAAAAAAGATACGGAAGAAATCCTTTAAAAATCTAATTTCCCTTACATTTTCTTTTTATATTTTTTCTTAATTTTGTTTTCTTAACTTTATTTTTCTATTACCCTGTACATATTACCTTGTTATTAGTAATATTATTTTCATATTTAAATAATTTTCATAATAATAATATTATGTCCTTAACTCAGTTTCTGTTACAAAAGGATGTAATAACGTGTATATGTAAATGTAGATATTTCAAACCTTTATAATAATATTTATACGGTAATGGGATCCTTAAGAATTTTTGTTTTCCTTTTACACTTTTATTATAATTTGAACTTATTAAATTCAATGCGTATAAAGATACGCGTTGTATTTTATTTTCTATAGGTACGAGTATATTATTTTTCCAAATAGACCTTGTTTAAATATAATATTAATGTATGTATATACAAAGGTATACACATGTGCTTACCTATTGTGTATTGTTAAAATAGAGAACAAAAATTTTAATATATTTATTTAAAAATATACTTATTACGTAATTCATATTTAAATAATATGAGTTTGTAATATTATTAATAATAATCACATAAGAATTTATAATGTTTACTCGTAAGCATTATAAGAACGTGTATATCGATATGTGTATAAACGTTAATAAATTGTAAATATATAAAAGAATATGTACATAAGGCAAGGTGTCTTCAAATTAAGTTAAAATTGAAGTAATGTAACAAAACATAACCGAATGTAAAATTCTAATATGGCGAATTAAAATTTATTTGTAATTGCTCTTTAAATATCACGGAAATTGGCATAATATTCTAATATTTTGTTATGTTTGATGCAACAAAAATCTTGAACTTTAAGGCCTCAAATAGACATTCAATTTTTAGTTTTGCAATTCCTGTTTGATTGTGGAATCGTTGCGCGCACATTCAACCAACTAAACTATTGCTTCAATTTAAATCGAATGCGTTAAATAAAAATCGCAATCAGTTTGTGGAAAATTACAAACTGTTTCATTGCTTAATTGATGCAACAGTACAGTTTTATGAGTAAAAACAAGCAACCTGAGCCCTTAATTCAAGGAAAACTTTTCGCAAACAATTATTCCTCATGAATTACTTCTCTTGATAATACTCTTGTTTTTTTTTAAAGAGTATATAGTTTACGAAATGTTCTACATGATTTTGCCGTGACACCCTATAAAATATGTTCTATACACAAAATATGATTAGGATCCCTTTCAAATATGAAAAACTTTAATAAAATTTAGGTGAACATTTTTATTTTATGAAAGAAGGATATAGATAATATAAAATAGGTAGGAATAACCTTAATTTATAAGTTTCATACAAGCATACTTGTACAGAAATTATTATTTCAATGGTATCTAAATATATAATAGATATGTATGTATATAATATTGAATTACATATTGATACTTATTTATTTATTTTCTATAATGTTTTCTTTTTTGTTGTGTTCTGAAATGCTTAATAATTTTAATTTTATTGTAATTATGTATTATTAATCTATCTAATTATAGGCATAATGTGTACAGCTAGATTATCGGGTATGGGTTTATGAACAATACTTTTAATAATATGTAAAAAAGGATGAGTATTTTGACATTTAATTTATAATAAATGAGTTCGTTTTTTTTTTCTTTTTATAAAATGGTAAAATTTAATAATAATAATATACACAATCTAATATAACACACACTTAATATTCGCATAATATATACATATATACAAATAAACATAATGAACTTGACAAAGTGTAATTAATTATTATCCTTTTTTTCTTTTATTATTATTATTAAGAATTAATTTTAATCTTTAATATGATTAATAATCAATTTAATGATTCAATGGTTTAAATATACAAACACATACATGTGATGTACATATATAGGTATTTTATTTGAAAAAATAGAATGAGGATCATGTCAAAATTAAGCCGACTATATTAAAAAATGTTATCTAAGTATTTGTTTAAAAAAAAAATTTGTACAATAAATTAAAAATACAGGAATTAACAAGGATAAATTTTTATTAAATTTATGGATAAAGGATATTTTCTATTGTACTGTTGTATATTTAGAATACTATTGGTCTCACTACATTTGTTATAAGCATTAGGTAGTTGAAAATTAATTAGTATGAAAATTTAAAATGAACTGAGTGAAGGAAATTGAATAACAATTTTCCAGCTTACTTATTTTTCCTTTTTGTTCTGAATATTAAGAAGAATATATCTAGTATTTTATCTGGCCTTATTATTATTTTTTTTTTACAAACAAAATGGTATTTTAAAACAATTTTAAATAAGGTTATGGTAAATTTAAGCAAATATTTTGAGTTTTTGGAACGCTCATTGGCAAACAAATTTTATGTTAACTACAATCCAAAAATCGAAGAGTTCGAGTGTGTTTATTACCGGGATAAACTCACATAGCGATTCTCCTCAAATATTTCCTTTCAAGGGCTGAAAATATCATATTATATCACATATTTTGATTTAATATAGAATGTAATAAAGTAAAACTGTCATTCAAGAAATGGGACAATTATATTATTTTTTGAGCTTGCTATAGTCAATTTATTCATCGCATAAGATTTTGGTATATTGAACATTCGAGTATAATTAAGAAATTTGCTTGCAATTCCAGTGTACGGGAAATAATATAGTAAAAAGCGTTTCTTGTAAAATTCAAAATTTAAAATTTGTATATGATTTTAATATTTGTTTAGAATAGGATTGTGTGTTTAGTACTAGGATATCAGTAGGATTAAAGTAAAATTAGTTGTAATTTTCGTAATGCATTCGTAAATTTCTTATTGAATTCATTTAAAACGCGAAGTCAGACGGAATAATCAAACAATTTTTATTAATTAGTTTTTAAAAATTAATTTATTTTAAGAAAGTGTCTACTATTGTCCATATTCAATATATTGAATATGGACGTGCGTGTATGGTTTTTTATAATTACATACCATTAAATATTAAGTTTATCCTGTGAGAATAGTCGTACCTGAAATAAAAATAAAAATAAAGACAAATATTACTAAGTGTTGTTAGATTAAGGTTGTCATTTTTACAAAAGTTTTAGAAATATGCTTAAATAATACAAATATAAAATAAAATAATCTCATCATAGTATTTGAATCTTAAATTCTAATTTTTAATAAGCTATTGCACTTGCAAGTTGTCCATCTATTTTCAACATATTCATATAAGATATACAAAATAAGTCCAGGTGAATATTTCAATGAGAACACATACGATGTATTTCTATATACTAAAATCAATAGGATAAGAACCTATAGTTCAAGTATAACCCATAAAGTATATTATTTGTACACCCAAAATTAACACTAAATACAATGTAATATTGAAAATGTTTAGAAGACAAAAATTTAAGGAAGAATAAATATAAAACAGGAATGGAATAATAGTATTCTGAGGGTACGATTTGTGTGAAGTGAAAAATCGTTATTAATACAATTAGAAAAAGTGAATGTATTTTTGCAAGAAGAACAAGAATCTCTTATTAGAACATTATTTGAAATATGGAGGAAAAATTGCTAATAAAAATTTAATGATATGAAAAAATTTTTTAAATATTATAATTATTTAGAGGTAAAAATTGTGTTTAATGCTATATTATACAATAGGATAAATGGGATGTTAAATTCAAAATTCGAATGTTCCCCAAACCAAAGTCCAACAAACGATATCAATCAGTCTATATTCTATTGTTGTACATAGTAAAATCTCGAGAAACCAATAAAAATTTGTAAATAAAGAAATTTCAAAAAAGTTTATAGGAAATATTGTCCTTTTGTAACAGAAATCGTTCCACTTTTGAGCTCATTCCTTTAGGTATTAACTGCATATTCTTAATTTAATAATTTCATTTTCCAATATTTCTCTGAAATATTTTCATTATTTTGCAATTCCTTTGAAGTCACAAATGTTTTGTTTTTTTCTTTTCCTTGAAATTTTTCCTTGAAAACATTTTTTTTTACGAGATTAACAAAAGGACTGTTAATTGAACTGACATTCAATTTTTTTTTTCTGTTTCCCAGGATTAAAATACAATGATATGATTGTAAGTAAAAATTAAAGTACCAATATTATTTCTGTTGTCAAAAACATCATGATAAATTAAAGGAGAAGTGTAAGAAAAGGCAAATGAAAAAAAAGGAAAATATTGACTTTTTGTTCAAATACTTTATTTGTTTTTAACAGGATTTGAAAAATTTGCGCTTTTAATTCAGTTTTTCTTCTCTCGGTTTTTGTATTTCTGAAAACAGAAGAAAAGTTTACATCACTAAAAAACTTTTTTCATTTTTTTTTTCTGTGATAACCTTTGTGTATCACCTTTAATTTTTATCACAAAAGTGAAAGGAAACACTCTATGGTTTTGTGTGTTGTTTTTTCTTTTTCGTTGTTATTTGTTGTTCTTGCCCATTGTTGTTCGTTGTGTGCTTCTGTTTAACTCTTTTTTTTCATTCTTTTACAATTTCACACTATAAAACTGGTACTTGATGACATTATGTTCATTTTCTATACATAGAAAAATAAAAAGCATATAAGACAAGAATTTTAAAAGTGCATTCAGGGCATGACACTAATAAAAGGGTGGTAAGTAAAAATAATAAGTATAGAAAACAGAATACAAAAAGGTAAAAAAAATATAGAAGTGCTTGACAGAAATTCTTTTTTCATTACGTTTTTACAGTTACAATTTCTATTCTTTAACTTTTTGATATATGCCACTTTAAACTGAATACAACTTAAAGTCACATTGTCTTTACACAGGTGTCTTTCTGACAAATAAAGTGTAAAGCATTATGTAAAATTAAGAGGAAAAAAAGAGGAAAAAATTTACAGGTGAGTCTGAAATTTTTTTTAGCCTGGGTTCACGAAATTTTAGTGATTTACGAGCTTTACAATATTTTGAAAGCTAATTTAGCATGAGAATTCTAGGATTTTAGTCCAAAATTAATCTTCTTCTAAATTTTTTTTAAAAAAGATTTGATTACTTTTTTGTAAGTAAGCAGCATAATAATTAAGTTAAACTTTTTCTATATGTTTCATCTTCTATCACAATTGAAAATAATCTGGTAAATTTCTTCAGACATCTTCTCCTTAAGCCACTCCTTGAAACATCTCCCTAGTCAAATGAGTTAATATGTCACATGTATTTTCTCTATTTCCAATACCTTTTTAATTTTATATTCCAATAATTGCACGAAGTTCAAAACATTTCCGACACAAATGCTATGGTCTCACATAAAATTTTGGTTTCCATATAAAATTGTAGAACAGTTGTTTTAAAATTTTTATATCATGCATTCGTACAAACGTAAACCTAACAAAACAAACTGTACAGTCCTTTTGTTCAAATAAAAAATTAAAAGAAAAGAAAAGTTTTCATTGTCCAATAGTTTTTCACACCTCAGTTTAAAGAAATTTATTTTGTGTGTGTTTTTTTTTTCTTTATAAGATAAAATGAGTGAAACAACACTTTATATTCGAGTATGTTCTCATTATATCACCTCTAAAGATTGTGTTGCAGTAGTTTACATTATTATTTTTTATGATCCAATGTTGCTTTTGGTATCCTGATGCCCTTTGTGCACTTTGTTTTTTATATTTAAAACACCTCTTTTCTTTTTTAATTTATAAAATTTTAGTGGTCATGTTATACTTGTAATCATACACCTATACCTATGCCATCCAATGCCACATTTATAGTTGAATATTTTTTTCTGGTAGATTCATATACAATTCTATATTCTACATATATACTATGAACATCACAGTATACTTACGCATACAATGCAATTTAACCATAAAATGTGTGTGAGCACAGAAAGACAAAACCATCAACACAGTGCTGTCGTTTTTCCTACAATTGAATATTTCTGCTGTAATTTTTCTAAATTATATGAAATATTTGTTGTGAAGAATCGAATTTAGGAATGAACTTTTGCTTCCTGAGATAAAAACAGTTTTGTTTCTGATTTTTGCACATTTTGTATTTTTAGTCAGAAATCAGAAATGAAAACAGAACTATGATTAATGTGATCTTCAACTAAAATTTAAAAATTAAGATAAATATGATTGAATTTCTACTAAAATTTGACACTACAGATGAATTTAAACAAATGTTTACAAAAATTTAATGCAATTTTTAATTCTTGATCTTAAAACATTACTCTTGATCACTGGAAAGATCGGCTTATCATAATACTATACTTTTATCGTAATGATTAATAAATACCCATCATAGATTTGTCATATGAAAAAAGCGATTAGATGATAATACTAACTTAGTGTTATTAATGAATATTTTGCACAAAGTTTAAAAAAAAATCTACATTATTAATAAAATTATTACTTCTAAAGCACGTCCTTTCTGAGGATCAGTCCTTCTGCAAAAAATTAAAATATACAAAATGAAAACTTTCACATATAATTGAAATCTACTGCAATTTTAGCGTTGTGCAACATAGAGTTAGAAAACGACAGCAGCAATAACAATGAAAAGAAAATCAACTGATACAAGAGAAGTTATAATAAGAGAAAATATAGAGAGAGAATTTATATAGAGAGAAGAGTCTAATAATTAAAGTATTGAAGAAATCTTAATGAAAACTGTACTGAACACTAGCTGTATGAGAGTACGAAAAAAGAAAAACAAAATATAGAGTAAAAATGTAGAAATGAAGTAAAATGTATTATAAAAGTTATCCGTTTTTGTTTTTAAATTTCTTTTCTTTTCGCATTTAAAAAAGTAAATAAAGTTATCCTTGTACATTATTATTAAAGGACGATCTTTTATTGTATAAATAAAATCTAATTTTAAAATACTTTTTATTTTTTTAAAAAAGAAAAGCAAAAACTTAAGGGACAAAGAAGGTTAAAAGTTTAAATTTAATAAAGTATTTTATTATATTGACCAGTCAGTCTATCTTTAATTTAATTTTTTTTTTCTTTTCATTTTCTTTGTATTTTTACAGTTCATCTTTTGTCTTTTGTACGAAACGTGTATGTTTAAGAATTGAGTTCATGAAAACGAAATTCAAAGATAATTTTTTTAAGAATTATTTACTTAGTTACTAAATGAAAAATTCTTTTAAAATTGTTCTTTAAGGATTATTAGAGTAAGTATATTGAAGGCGAATTCTTACTTACTTTACTAACAATAAAATGTGAATTTAAACATTTAAAACTGGAAACAAAGTTCATTGATTATGCAGAATGTCATTCATAAAATATTACATTTTTAAAATTTCTTTTGAATATAATTAAAGTGATAATGAAATATCATCATTATACAATATTAGTAGTTTACGCCTTGTGGTATGCAATTTTTACGTATTTTCTTATTTTCATGTTAAATGATTAAATTTTTAACATATCATACAAAATACAATAGTAAATTCGTTACACAATTTTATTAATCTAATTGGACGTAATCAGAATTGGTTTCAAAGCATTAATCATTATATTATAGAGCATTAATATATTATTATATGTACATAATATGGAATGGTTAGTTAACATCATGACTATTAGTATTTATTAAGAAGTTAAGAGAGTGGGAATTAAAAATACGAAAATTTGGTAGCGTTTTAAAATTATTACAGGTAGATTACAGATTGTATTTTTGGATAAGGAAAACTTTTTATCAAAAATTTAAAAATTCAGACAAAGTTTATTGGTAAATCTTGTCAATTTTGTAAGATTTCTGTTTTCCAAACCTTGTATTTTTAAATAAGTATACCTAAGTAGAAACAAGTTCAAGGAATGAGCATAAGTAACATGTCGTCTTCTGAATACTGCTTTCTATTTGATCATTTGAACTTTCGGCAATATAATTATGTGAGTTCACCTTAGATTTAATAATCATAACTATAATAATATTTTTTTTTTGTATTAAAGAAGATCGGTGATCGTGTGCAATTTGCAATTTTCTAGTAAATTGTGTACAAAATTGTAGCACTTTCCACAATGGAACAGGTCTCGGAGCCGCTTTGAAAATATGGTTATTCCCCGGAATTGGCTTTAACATATCACTACTGTAATCTTGCTCCAGCATATTTAAATCTATTACTTCATAAATGATATTACTTATTCTTAGATATACTGCGAATGTGCCACACGTTTTATTTTCTCATTTGAACGCCAAATAACGTGTCTTATTTTACTCATCTTCTGTACATGAGATAATTTTTTTTAATTCAATTTAAAACTAATTGATAGAAACGCATTTAAAAGCATTTAAAAAAGAACATTCAGCTTTATATAAAGAAATTAAAAACAGCCAACAATATTGCCTCTAAAATTCTTTATTCTCCATCTTTCCTTAATTTTCTTAATTTTTTATTATCTTATTCTCTCTCGTAAAAATTATCTTATAATGAATAAGATAATTTTCTTTTCATACAATTAAGAGCTCATTAATTATAATGGCCAATTCAATTCAAGGATCAACTTTTTAATTTTCTTTGTATGATGGTCACTACTGAAGCACTATACTGTTCTTCCACTATAATCATCAAATTGAGAACAAAAATTATATTTTTTTAAAAGTTTTGTTTTAAATCCTTTAAATAATCTTTGACACTTTTTCATTTATTTTTTTTTTTTTTGTATAACGAAAACAAAACTCTTCCATTATCCTTTAGTAGCTTTACATAGATAATTATGAAGTTATTTTATACTTAAATAATTTATTTTTCTATACAAAATAAAATGAAAACTTTTTCTATATAAATCGAAAAAAATAATGCTTCATTCTTAAACTTTCAATAGCATTGTCACATACATATAAAAAAATAAATGGAGATGGAAAATCGATTTAAATTTGTCAAAAAATTTTCCAACATATTATGCAAAACTTGGGGTTTTTCTTTATTCATATTAACTACACATCATATTAAAAATAACTTTTCAACAAACTGCCAAATTATAATATACAAGAGAAACTAAAGTAATATGAGTGAGCAAACATACAAATAGATAGTACACACACATACCTATCATAATACTTAAAACATTTTATCTTCATTTTACAACACTTATTCAAGACTATACAACAGCTAGAGGACAAAAAAATTACTAGAGAAAGAAAAAAAAAAAATAAAACTAAAAGCTTCAAGGATAATATGAATAAAAACTTTTAAATTACGGAAATACCTATATACTTATAACGGTAGTAATAACTTAACTTTAACATTAAAATCACATGTATTTCTATAACTATTATCCTTTTTATATCCTTAATATTTTATTCTACATATACATATATAATTATTATTTTCCAAGTTTTTATTTTATGACATCTTTTTTTTGACCATAATCTTTCTTAATAATGTAATCAATTACAAAGAAAAAATGAAAAAAAAATGAAAAACTTTTTTATATAAATCCTTTTATAATAAACTATGTATGTAGGTACTTTTATGCGTATACGAGTTATTCATACACGTTGCGTGTAATTTAACATTATAATATTGGAAATGTATTTAGTATTTTAATAGATATTAACAGAACATTATATCAGTTGAGTCATTCAAATATTGTCAAGATTTTCATACAAGTTAATAATATTAGTGAAATTTTTATATTTGGTTTTATGTAGTTTCGTCCTTGAAAATGTATAATTTTGAGGTTTTTAGTTAATTTGTACTCCGTGTTTTTATAGTTAAGTGGATTATTCAAATAAATAAGTACTAAGTAATAATTTATACATACCATAAGGAAAGCACTTAATAGGGGCATAATTTGTTGTAGTTTCGAAGTAATTTAAATTAAATTTAATTGTAAATTTAATTGAAAATTCAATTTTCCACGAATTATTCGTACAATTGAGTTAAGTAATAGAAATTGACTTTTAAATATAATCATTTTCAATTATATTCCAAGGTGAATATTGTCAACATTCTCCAAGGTACATAGAAAATTTTTCCTTGATTTTTTTAAAGAAATATTGTTTTAAAGCAAAATGTCCAGGTTTCCAATTATTTTGAAATTTTGTTAATCGCTGAAATATTGAAGAAAATTTGGATGTAATTTTAAAAATTTTTATTTTCTTATAATTGATTTGGAGTCTTTGAAAAATATAGAATTTTTGATTGAGTTCAATTTTGGTTTCTGCAATGTTGCAACAGTTGAGGATTGGTTGGAATTGTTATTATTAGAATCATCATATTTAATATAATTTGCGAAATAAGACATGAACTGGAAAATATATTTCTTATGAGTAACTTAACAAATTAATGTAAAACTTAAATGAAATTTTTGGCTTTGTACGTTCAATACAAAACATGGTTAAAGAATTATATAAAAGCGATAATTAGATTTAAACAAGAATAATTGAATTATTGCTCCCTTCCGGAAGAAAATCAAAATTAAAAGAAGAAGAATTTAAAAATGTTCATAACCCAGGTTCACTGCTTTAAAAAAAAAGAAATTCATTTCAAGCCAAACTTATATTTGCTTATTGTTAGCATTCCTTTTCATTTGTTTAGTATAAAAAATTCGATAATCTTACATACGTGCATAATTATTGTACATTAAAAATTATTTTAAAATTTTTTAACAAAATTTCGAACACACATACAAGTCAAATATCATATAATTATGTGTATACTACGCATTATACTTTAACTGAATGAAAAAATAAAATTATAATCAAGGACTTCTATTACATACATTATCACCAACAAAAAAAAAAAGAGAGAAAATTAAGGATAATCACATTATCACCACTGTAACCTTAATCTATTACATTATCACTTTTTCTCTTTTCCTTTTTATTTTTCTTGTTTTTTTTTGTTTATCTATATATTTTTTTTATCCTTTTCTCTTTCCGAAACAAAAAAAAAACCAAACCAAATTTTCCTTTTTTTTTTTTGTTGCTTCCAAATTGCATTATTGAAATCAAGTCAACTGTTTAATCATCATCATATATGAAGCAAAATAACTTATGCTATCTATTCAGTGATCTATTGTAGGAGTACTCATTACGGATATACAAAGTTATTCATTTGAACTTTAATACACTCTTATATAGATATATAATGATATTATTATTGTCATCAACCAATACTCGGATACGAATTCTATAATGTCTTCTATACTCATACGAAAATATATTGTAAAATATATTTAAGTAAATAATATATAGGATGGGCAAAAGCTTTTAATATAATGATATCATTATATAGCGATAGTTGTTATTTTTGACATGTCAATTGATATATGTATATGATATAACGAAATATAGTTATATTATATGTGATTGTTTGTTATATGTTAAATTTATACATGAGTAAAACAAAATAAATGGGGCTAACAACAACAACAACAACAACAACAAAAGTTAAAAGGTGAAAACACTGAAAAGATCCGGGACAGGATATCACTTTCATTTTTATATATACATATCTACATACTTTGAATATTATCATTATTGTATGTAAATTTTTAAGATAATATTAAATATTTGAATGAGGGAAGAGTTTCGAATATTTTGTTCATAAAATTATTATTAATCGATTGCGGCCCTAGTATAGGCAACATGACATAACTATATGAATATGATTACATTGTTTGAGAAAAAAATTCGAATTAGAAATTTTTTTATATCTAAGTTTACTCAAATTTAATAAATACCTTTAACTCTTAATATTTAAAAATTGACTAAAAAGTTTTGTTTATTAGAATAAAACATTAGAATATATTCGATAATAGAGAACCTATTAGTAATTAAATAAAAGCCGTTAAGTAAAAAGCAAAAACCATTTTTAATCTACAATTTTTTAATCAAAACTAGAATCAAGCAAGTAGCTATTTAATACACTTGCTTGTTGCATGATAATTATAAAAATGTTCTTAAAAATTTTATAACAATCACATTCAATTAAATATTAGATATACAAAGGTTTTCCAATAAAATTGGTGTAGATACAAAATTTTATAACAACTAATATTTCATGAAGGGCTCCGAAGTAAAGTGAATTAACCTTCACTTCCACAATTTTTGATTTTTTATTGAAAACGTATACGTATAAAAATTACGTAAAAATAGGAAATATTCATAAAAATAAACGAGAACTAAAGCTCTTACTCTTCCCTTTTCGAATTAAAATATTAAATCTCATTTATTTGGGTAAAAATTTATATGGGATAGGCTATTATAATTCTGAGCCCCTCATTTGATCATCAGCTCAATTGATCTAAAATTTTTGTATATATTTAGTTAACGTTCATAACCTTATATACACCAACAACGCATTGTGTTATGACTGATTTGAAAAATAATTTTAATTTATATTTCCTCACTGGGAATTAATTTCGCATTAATATATTTGGGTACATTTCAAAAATGTAATTTTGGATAAGACCCTTTTAAATAATTATAATTATTATTACGCTGTCGTGAATTAATTTGAAAGTCATACATATTTGAAAAAATTTTCAATACACACACTATTTGATAAAAAAAATAGAATCCAAATTCACATCCAAATTCTATTCTGATTATAGAAATACGTTAAATTTATTTATATATTTCCAAAATTTTTTACATATTATATATTTTCACAAAATAGAACAAAAATATTCATTCATAACTATTTTTACATTAAATTTCAAAATTTTTCAAGATATTCTACCTTACCAGAAATTCTTAATAATACAACTAACACATACATACTTACTTTCTTTAACCTATTTAATATTATATTTTTAATCCACCTACATCATTAAAAATAGGATAATATTAAAATATATTATGGTATAGAATAGATGCCATAATGCCAGAAAATGTAATTAGGATTTCATTTTAATATTTAATAGAAATTTAGATTTTACATAAAGGGAGATTTTGACGTTAATTCGCATAGTATAAAAGAATAAGGAAAGTTGATAAGGATGAAGTAAATTTGGGCAGTGGGGAGGAAGGTTTAAACGAAAGACAAAATAATAATAATTATGATAAATGCAAATGAAAGCAACAAAAAAATTTTATTTTTAACTTTTATAATAATTTCAATGTACCTATACTTTTCCAGTATAATTTTTGAAGGATTTTGAAAACAAAAATACACTGAAAAAAATAATTTCTTTGTTTTAATTTACAAAAAAAAAAATCATTTTTTATCGACCGCATTTCATGAACAACATTTCATATACACGAAGAAACTCTGATTAATTTCCATGAAAATTTATATTTCAGTTAGCTTCATGGCAGCTATGAAATAATTGAATTGGCGGCATAAGTCAAGTTTATTCGAATATTTTCGGAAACTCTCAACAAATATAATTATGAAAAAATAACAGGTTTATACGAGGAGTTTCTCAAAATTGGGTATGGAATAATTTGATTTCGATTTGATAATTTTTCCTTTGCGGGGGAAATTAATTTTAAAAAGTAATTTATGTTTCAACAAAATACGCTCAATTTGTGCAACTCATAATAGTAAAGATTAAAATTTGAGGATGTCATTTTAAAAAATTCTACAAAATGTTCCGTTATGATATGATCACATCCGAATTTTATCGACCGTATTGCATAAAATAAAGTGGCACCAAAATTCGACTCAAGAATTTTCGGTGGGAACCCACTTCTCTATGATAGGGAAGCATAAATAAATTATTTTTAGAAGTTGTATGTATAATATTATAGTTGTAATTTTGTGTCACATTTCCACCAAACTAAACAACACACATTGCGGTCGGTTATGTGATGACCACATCAGGTTGTTTTTTTTATTCTCATCTACATAATTTTGTAGTAAGGGTTTTGTTATGAATTTTTTATTTAATATTTAAAATAGATAGAATTTTTTTTGCCTAAAAATAGATTTAATTTGTACAATGGAACTATGTATACAGAAATAAAAAAAAAAATTATATTTCTAGAGAAATTTTAATAGGCATAATGCATAAAATTTTTTATATAAGTATGTATGTAAGTAATTTAAAAAAATTTTGTAAAATAATTGAAATAAATTTAAAAAAAATTTTGATATTTTAGAAAGGGACCAATGGAATTAAGGGTGGATTCTTATTTATATTGTATAATCCATTTAAATATTCCTGTATTTGATATGTTCTCACATAGAATAATTTCTAGCTTATGGACAGGATAAAAAAAAAGAAATGTCTCAAGATAAGATAAAATTTTTCCATGAGTATGCGACATTTATAATGAGCTCGTATTTATTCTGTTGCAAAATAGATTCTTTTGTAGCTTTATCTATGAGAAAATGGTGACGTTTTATATTATTACAAGTCCCAAACATGTACTGAAAATGTCCACATTGTTAAAAAAATTGCTAAGTTTGTCCTTTAAGGAGTAATTTAATGCAAAATAAAACGACAACGTCGCATAGAAACAGAAATGAGCTGATTTTAATAAACAACACCTTTAAAGCTAGCAAGCCAAAATTTTATAACCTCAAAGAAATCAGTACAACAAATATAAACTCGACTCCAAATATTAAATTTTTCTAAATTTCCCTCAACTCAAATTTTATTTATTTTCCGGTATAAAAAAAAAATTAAATTTTAAAGTATTATAAGGTACCCCAGGTTCTTTGAATTTTGGTTGAATTTAAAGTTACGTAATAATTTGTTGTAAAATTAAGGATTATAAATTATAATATTATTATTTTTCCTTGTTATGTACACAATCTTTAGGTCGAACAATAACAAAAAATATTTAAAGTCTTATTCATTTTAAAAATTTTTCAAATTAATAATGATGTCCCTTGGAAAAGATCAACCCTAATAGATATTATTTTTCCGTTTTTATTCTATGTTTTTGTTTTTGTATTTTATTTATGTTTAACCTCTTCGTAAATGTACTATATACACTGTACTTATATATTATTATGCTTATGTAAACTGTTATACTGTTGTTACTGTCTGATGGCCATTTATATTGTTATTATTAACATTTATTGTTGTTGTGTCATAATAATTATTATTATTATTATGATTATGATTTTATAATTTTTATATTTAAAGGATAAAATAAATATTAAAAAAAATTGAATGGTATTATAAAAATAATAATAATAATAATAATTTGAATGGCTCTATGAAAATTATTGTGTTTTATTTTTGCGTTAAAGACAAACAAAACAAGAAGTAAAATAAAAGAAAATAATTATTATCCTTGTATATAATATTATTATTGTTGATGTAAATGAAAATTTTTATATTAATCTTAATATTAGAATTAATTATATTTTTTCATAACAATGTATAGGGTATTTGCTTTACCTGTACATTATACATATATAAATGTTATGTTGTAGGCATATTGTCAAAATCACTCAAATGCATTAAATAAAATTCTAAGTAATATCAAATTTTATATTCTTAGAAATTTTTTAGAGATTTAATGAGAAATTTTATATTTCTATGCAATATGATGAAAGGAATAGCGTGAACTTTTATATTGTTCAAAACTACAGGATTATTTTAAACACTTAGTAAATAATTTTACCTAAATTATTTGAGTGTTTCAAGCAAAATTCAAATAATTGAGTATTTGAATTCTTCACCCAAATGAAGTTGATAGATTTTTGCAATACGTCAAAAAATATTGTATTTTTTAAACTATATCAGAAGTAAAAATATTTTAACTTCAGAATTCGAATGGTTCGAATTTTATTTAAAGTTATAGAGTAAATAAAAATTATTAGGATGAATAATAAAAGAGTGTATATTAATTAATGATAAACAATAAAACAATAGAAGCTTGATCTGGAGGAAACGTAAATTATCACTGTCATAGATTTTTATTTGGTTCTCATGAAGGATATTTTAATTACAAAAATGATGTATTTGGAACCAATTTTGTTTCGAAAGTTTCAACTACCTTATTAAAAGCATTGTTTGAAAATTAAAACACTTCGTAGGAATAAAATTACTTCAGAGCACACATTTTGAGCAATTCTTTAGTTTTAGATGACATCCAAAAAATTAGACCAATGTGTAAGCATAAAATATTGTCTACTTCAGAAGTAAGACGTTCAAATAAAAAGATTTAATTGACATGAAATTTTTGCAGGTATATTTTTGGGAAAAATTACAAATTTCTTTTTTCTAAATTAATTTTTAAGCGATTTTGAAGCGAAGCAGTTTATATTATGAATAATTATTCTGAATCATCTCCTATGTAATACTTGCTAATAGCTACAAATAATTTCTTAAAAAAAAATTACTTTTCGAATTCTGCTTTTAATCGATTTAAAACATTTTAAGTCTTAAGAATTTTGTATAGGCGTATATTACATATTAAATACCTGACAGTTTATAAATTAGTTACGTACAAAATTTATAATATATAACTACATATTTATATACAAACATCTCGTAAGTATAATAATAACAAGCCCTTTAATAATGATTTAAAAAGTTTTCAAATTAAAAAAAAATAATAACATAAAAAAATTTTTTGTTGCTGTTTTTGTCTTTTTTTAAAAGTATCCTTTAAATGTTTTGGGAAATGATTTTGGTGACGAAGGTACTTAAAAGGGCACAAATATTCATACAAAATTTATAATTTTTATTGAAGAATTTTTTAAATTTTTTTTTTCATTTTTCCTTTGATATTCGTTTTTCTCAAAAAAAAAAAACAATTTTATTTATAATATTTGGGTATTAAAATGGCTTAAATTATTGTAGGTGTTAATTAAAAATTAACATACTTGTTTAGAGAAATGATTTATTTTTCTACAAACACCTTGAATTAAGAAAAAATTATCAAAGAAATGACAATAAAATAAAAAATTAAAGAATACAAAAATATGAAATTATTTTGTGATTTTCGGGTTATTAAAGTATGGGAATGAAAGTAAGGTACATAGCTTAATGTTAAAAACAGGAACTCTGCAGAAAGTTGTAATTTCATCATATAAAACAGTTTACGATTAAGTAGAATCAAGACTTAATAGTTTGGTTGTACTCAATTAAAATTTTTATAACTGTTATTGTTATAAGAAGAAAGTAATTGTTTTCTTAAAACTCATGGAAAAATATTGTATTGAAAAAAATTCCATGACGCCATTAAATTGCTCTTAAAATTAGAAAAAACCTCGAATTTTTCAAAAATACCTTTTTAAGCATGATATTCAATTCCAAATGTCTAACTGTTAATGGAGCCGGTCAACTACGTCATTTTCATAATGATATACCAGAGATTACAAAAAGGGGTGGAATATTTTAAAAAAGAATTTACAAATCTAAATGGTTTTTTGGAAAGAGAGAAATACGAGAATTTAAGAGTAAAACGTTATTCATCAAAAGTTCTTTGATTTCCTGAAAAAATTCTTTGATTTTCAACATAGCCAGCTAACTTTTAAAAATATCTTTACAAAAAAAACTACTAAATTTAAATAAATTTAAAAATATTTAATAAAATTTCTACAAATAATTTAGAGATCTTTTTGAACTTTAAAATGAAATTAAATAAAACACAAAAAATTTAAAATTAAATTAATAATGATGAGAATTTAAAAATTTAAAATTATAAAACGTCATTATTTCTATATATATATAAATATTATGCACATTATACGGCCCTCGGCATTGTAAACAATTTGGCTTCAAGTTATCGTAAAATTATTAAAGATTTAAAGCTACATACACAAAAACAATAAAAATTATTTATGTAATTGTATTTTATTTTCCCTCTTTTTTTCTAAAATCCTTTACAAATTTTATGTTGAGTCAGGATGGGTGAGTATATTAAAATGTTGTACTACACACAAAAAATAATAATTGAGAATAATTTTTTTGTAGAACTCCAAGTTTCTGTATAATATTATTAATTAGGAACATGTGAGCTGGTACAAGACTACTACTATATGGATACAAGGCAAATTTACGGTACTAAATAGAAAATAAATTTGTGTTTGCGTGATGAATTTCTGAAGTACCTATACTTTTTTCTTCTGCTTTTCATTTTTATTTTGGTTTTGTGATTAATTTATGTATTTTTTATTTTTGTCGTGAAAATATCCTGTAAATATGGAAATTTTTTTTTTTGTTGTTTTGCTTACATTTTTTTTCAACCATAATATTATAAGCCAGTTATGAGTTCTTGTAAAACGATTAATGGGTGTTAAATGACTGTAATAGTCGTTTTGCCAGCATTTAATTCTAAAATTGGATTTTTGGTTTAGAATTTCTGATTTTTGTTTCTATTTTTTTTTTGCTTTATTTTTTTATTTTAATGAAATTATTTATTGTTATAATTTTATTTCTGTACAACTTGTTTTTCTTTCTTCACATCAAGTTGGATTTAATTTCCCCTGAGTTTTTTTTTGGACTTTCACGCGATAAAAATGTTTGACTGTTATTTTTTCCCCCCCATATAAGTTATTTTGGTTGTTTTATTCTCTGTTGATTATATTAATAATGTATTTAAAATAATTTTAATTGAATTCGGAAAAGAAGTTATTAATGAAAGTTTTATTTTCTCGTTATTTTCTGTTGTTGTTGTTGTAACCAGTTATAATTTGTATTTACAACATTATAATTTCCGGTAAACATTATTATTGTAGAAGTTTTTGTTGAAAATGATTTCTATAAATTCAGTTATTAAAATTTGTAAAAATGTTATTATTTAACATGGAGAATTATTTTTTTTTAAAGGTAAAAAAATATGTAAATATTTTAATGAGAATAATAGTAAGATTTTATACGAAATTATAAAAAGGCGATAACATAAATAACAGGTGTTAAAATTACAACATAATATTTTGAATGTAGATTAAGTAATTTGAAATTTGTTTTTGGTATATAAATTTCGATGTTTGGAGTATGAGATTTTCGAAGTAATTGAAATATTTTAAGCATGAATTTAATTAAAATTTGCATAAATTTCACATATTGCTTATATCAAATCGCAACTTGAAAATACTGCCTAAATTTATTTTCTAAATTTATAGTTTTGAGCAAATTAAGTTTAAACTTACACTATTTTTATATGGGAAATTAAAGACCGAAACACATTTGGTTTTAAATCTCAATTTCTTCTCATAAAATTGGTATAAATCGAAATGTTGCTGCGACTAATTTGAGAGACCATTTACAATTTAAATATTCCGGGTTATTAAATTAAAATATTTTTTATGTTTAGGTGATATCGTAAAATATAACGATATTGAATATAATAAGAAGAACACTATTTAAAAAAAGAACCCAAAAACTGAACTCAGAAAATTTTGAATAAAAGCGGTTATTTTTGATATATCCTTACGTGATCTGGGGCAAAATATTTTACGCATCCAAATATATGTCTATTGCTAAAAAACTAAAAATTTCGAGATGTTGTGTAATTATTCTCAAGGTGCAAAATGTATACTTCTTGAATTTTATTACAGTGCTCCATTTTTCAATCAACGAATTATGGCAACATTGATTTGAACTGAAACGATCACACACTTGCTGTTTTTTGAGAATATTTTTGTCATACTTTAGAATTTCTACTAGCTATATATTAAACAAAATGTTTTTATATTTACTTATTAAATAAGACTATTTTGTATAGTAGTCAAAATGTTTCACTATGGGCTAACTGTATAAAAGTGTAAAAAGTGCATCTAATTTTCTCCAAATTTTTTTTTTTTTTGATTTGAAAACATTCCGAGCCATTACCATATGAGAACAAAAGTTTGACTCCTCTACCAAATAAAATGAAAATTGTCGTATTTTCTAAAATTAATTTACTAAAAAGTAAGAAAATTTCTTTTTCCATTTAAAGTAGTTTTATGCTTAAAGATTTTACAGGATGTAGCATAATAAGTGTGCGAATTACATTTTTTCTAGAATTAAGTTCATTGATTTTGTCAACTTTCCTTTATTTTGCTGCTACGTCAATAAAGAGAAATAATTAGACTGTTATATTAATGTTAAAATGATTAGTACTTCTTACTAAGAGAAAGTAATCAGAAATTAAAATTACAGAAATTAATCGATATTTTTTATAAGCCTTTTTGAAATCATAATAATATTAAAAATCTAATTATGTAGCTATGAACAGTACACAAACTTGTTGTAAAATATTTTTTTTTTAGTGTAATATTAATAAAATATAATTAGTTTATCCTTATAACTCCTGATTAATAAAAGATAATTTCATTCCTATTTCTCCAAAATCAGTCAATGATTTTTTTAGTTTCATATTAAAATATAAATAGTTCTAGTAATATTATACACACATTATAATCCTTTCAGTATTTTTAGTCATTTTGGTAATTCATTTGAATTGAATTTTCTTCATTTTCAGACTCCCAGCTACAAATTAGCTAAAATTCCATTGCAACTCGTTAAGAAGTTCAATCCTCACAGTAGAAATATCTGTCGTTCTTATAATTTCAGATTCAAAATGGCTAATTACATGAGTATGAGAAAAATAACTTAAAAAAATTTTAGATTCTTAATAACTGATTTGCTGAAAATATTATTAAAATCTGAATAATCGACTCGAATTTTTTTCAAATAGCTTAAAAGAAAATCCAGATAGACTATTATATACTATTTTTCGAGATTATAATATAGTATATGAGAATTCGATATTAGAATAAAATATAATAGAACATTTTCCTGAACATGGGAGTATAAACTTTGGGATGGATCAATAAAACAGAAGGCGTGTATAATAATATTTCAACTATCTAGCAAACTAAAAAAAACAGCCCTTTTCTCATTCCAAACACAAAAATAATAAAAATATTAATAAAAATTCTTTAACACTCCCGTTATTTCGATAACAAGGAAAAATTATTATAATAAGAAAATTCTTTTACATTCGTCTATAATTTTAACGCCCCATTAAAAAGAATTTAACGAATATTCCTTTACAATTCCCTATCTACTATAATATGGATAGGAAAGGGGAGATGAATCTCTCAGTCCCTTTATTTTTATATCATAATAATAATTGCTTTTCATTTTGTATTCTGAATGGCCCTAATATTTATGAATATAATTTTAATTTTGTTAGAAAAATAAAAAAAGGCTACTTCTAAACTTTATGAATGGCAGTATTAAATGAGGTTATCATTTTCAATATTTATAATAGTTATCACAACATTTATTTCTTTATGTGAATTTAAGCTAACTTTATAATACGTATAATATTTTGGATTTAAATATTATAACAGTATACCTATAAAATTTTTTTGTCTTTAGAACCAATTGCCTAAAATAGGTGTCAGATGAAAAATATTCTTTAGTTGAAATTTGTTGCCAAAACCATACAAAATTTTCGATTTTTACTGATTCATAGACTTATTTGAATTTGAAAGCTTTGAAAGAATTCTAAATCAGTTCAAACGCAATTATGCAATGTCACGTAATCGAGTTTTCTTAAACAGATTTTTCTTTGTAGTTCAAAAATATAGTATTCACGTCAAAATTTCTGTATAATAATATTTTGACAGTCAAAAGACTCCATCTAAATATTATAATTATGTCTATTCTGAATTACTATTAAATTACTGTACGATGTCGCTGTTCGTTCCACTCTCATGCAAGTAAATGAGAAATTGTAGCAAAATTTTGTTGCAAAATATTACTAGAGAATTTTCATATGAAATCAAAACTTTTGAAAATATTGCATATTTTACGGCGAATGTTTTTTAGTTTGTCCGCAATCATAATGTTATTGGTAATACTAAAACAAGTATTTTAAAATTTTATTTATAAACTTGATAGACGGTGAAATAACATAAAAACTTTGTTAAATTTTAGACATATTTTCCAATTTTATTTCATTATTATTGCTCTACTTATGTTTCTAGAGATTATCAAAATCCTTTAAAATAATTCTATAGACGAATATAATAAAAATATTTTAATAAAACTATTTTAATAATTTTAAAATGAAATGGCATAAAAATGATAATTAGATACATTTAAGCGATAACCATATTTAAGTATGTTTTATAAAAGTTAATTTAAATTTTCTATTAAAATTGTATGTATGAATGTACATTTCATTTCTAAGAGCATAGTACAAAATTATATGAAATAAGGGTATGTATAATATTATGTGTTTATTCTCTTATATGTGAAGATAGCAGTATTTTTGATTTGATTGGATCAAAAACTGAATTTTCTCTTACTCGAGCTTTGAAAAAATTGATATATATGTGGCGTTATTACGTCTAAACAAAACAATTTTTTGTTAAATAAATGTATTTTAACCAACTTAATACGAATATCTATAAAAATATTATTTTTCAAGTTTTATTTTGCAAGGTGGTACATTTTTTAATGTTTAACTTAAATCGAATTAGCATTTTCTCTGATTTCATTTTTCAATTTCAAAATTTTAAGCTTGGATGGATCAACCACAATTCCAGTATTTTAATACTGGAATTGTGGTTGATCCATACAATTGATTAAAATTTTTTATTTAAATTAATCAAACTATTAGCATCGAACATCTTAGTTTTACAAATATTTCTTTTTTTATTTAAATGAATTGGAATATATTATTTTGTAATATACCTACATCGAAAAAATTTGCAACACAGTATGCAATTTTCACTATAAATTATTATTAATTCCTTATCTTAATTTTAGTACATGTTCTATGCATAGCTATAGCCAATATCAACATGACCTAAATCTATATCCAGAATAGAAAAGTTTTTAAATTAATTTATGTGTTACAACTTAGATGGTAACAATTTGTGTTGTATTATGGCATTCCTATAATAATAAAAAATATAGAATGCAATAAAGTGTTAAAAACGCTTTTAAAATCATAGTTATTGTGTTGCAATCTGACACAACTTTAAAAACTAAAATTTATTTTTAATTTGTTGTTTTTTAATTTTTTAATCAGATTATTTGTGTAACTATATATAAAAAATACTAGATATTATGTACCTAGGTACATACATACATACTTTATATTCTTTTTATATCAAATTTCTTTTAAAAACTTACTGCCCTTTCAAAATATTATAAAAGACCTTTTAGAACCTATTGTGAATAATTCAACTAACAATAACTTATAAAATGTCTTTTTCTGCACCAGTTAACAATAGAAAAGAAGTTTTATGATGGAACAAAACATTTAAAAAGAAAGTTTTCTTTCTCTTTTCTTCTTCTTATTTAATTTTTTTCATGTGTACATATATAAAAAGAAAATTATCAATAATCGGTTCATGTGAACTTAATTCTTATAGTTACAGAACAGTAAAAGAAATGAAACTAAGAAAGGGAAGCGTAAGAAAACAAAAAAAAAAAAAATACAGAAACATTATCACCCTTGACTAGTTTTAGGGTATACTACACAATACGAATACAATATAATAATATATAAGAGAGCCTCAGATATAACAGAAAACACTATAACTGTGTATATATAGTAATGGTAGTATTAAGTATACTGTTATATTTTTATAATAATATAAGTTATATTTTTACATTAGTATATGAAAAATATTTCCCAATGGAATCGTAAATAAAATTTATTTTCATATGCCTACATCTTATATTACGTATATACATACAAATTTGTTATATTTATTATACATTCATATTTACTACAGGTACTATACTATAATATCCTTTTTAATATCAAAAAAACTAAATTATATTTTGCACATCAGAGTCCACACATATATACATTGTTATAAATATATTATAGTGTTTATATTGTATAACAATATTTTTTTTTTATATAAATTTGACGTACGTATAATATAATAATTTAAATGTGTTTGTTCAACCAAATGAAATTATTAGAAAAATATGAAATTTAAAACCTGAACTATATTTTTTTATACAGTATAATTAAATATATTTATATAAACACAGTAAATATACGTAATATTATTATACATACTTGTACAACCATATATATTTAATTTTGTAACATTATGCAAATATTATTATTTGTCTAAATATAGATTATGTTTTAATAAATTTAATGGATTGAAATTTTTTACTTTATTTTTTTAAATATAAGAATTTTTTTCGAAAAATATTAGCTATGTGTTTTAAATGTTAAAACTCCCTATATGTTTAGGAGTGTACAGCTAAAAAAGCTCGATCTATAATATATTTTGTTGATCCTTTAAGTACGTCATCATCACGTCAATGTAATTATGGAATTATTTTTTATAATGACAAGCTAAAGATATACCATAAATATTGGTAAGTATTAGAATGTCGAGTTTTTTTTTTGTCATAATAATTATCATTAAAATTTTTTTATTGGTACTAAACAGGATGATCTTTATTTCCTTTTTGCTTTATTATAGCAGATTTCACTTAACATTTTATAATATTGTAATACAATTTGTATTATGAATGGATTCATAAAACTACAATTAAGTATTCATAATATTATTTAATTTATAATATAATTTATTCCCATTTTATAGATGGGAATAAATTGAATTTATTTGTGTAATGAGCTATCAATGAGAATAAAGACGAATTCTAAACCAGGTTTACTATTAATTTACAGTTTTTAATGTGATATTAAATAATTTAAATTTAATAATAAAATTTCGATTTCGTGTAAACAATTTTGAACCCGGACCCATTCTATGATATCAATTTTCGGTTTGTTTTCACAATTTTGCAACGAGAATTACATAAAACTTTCGATATTTAATTGGCATTTGATTTTAATGCATTAGCCTTATTGATAATAACATCTAATGTAAGTTTGATTATATTTGGAATTAAATTAATAGGAAAAATGTTTAGACGATTTTTTAATAAACCTGCTTAATTAAGAGTTATGTTATAAATTCAATAATGTCAATTTACAAAATTACGTGAAAATATTCTGTAAATTTCAATTTTAGATGAAAATTTGTAAGAATTTAAGAATGCATACTTGAAAATTTGTTCTGATTTGTTAAACTCACAAAATTTGGTATTCACAAAATAGTAATAAATTTAATATTATACAAAATTTTAGAAAAAACGAGATTTTTAAAATTGTTTTCAAACTAATATCCTCAAAAATTCTATATTTTTTTTAAATTTTTTATGTTGATATAAACTCAATATCTAACGGAAATTGTATGTGATTAGTGTATTAAATGAGTTCCTATATTATACCTCTATTATAGAAGTATAAAATTAAAAAAAATGTTGGACATTAAAATTGTTAATGTAATTATACAAATACAAAATTAAATATAGGCACTTTGTATTTATTTATTTTAAATTTTTACAATTAAAGTATTCTAAAACAATTATACTTCCTGTACAGAATAAAGCGTGTACTTATGCAGTGAAATTTAAATAAGGAAACAAAATACATGACATGAATAACAATTTTTTTTTGTGTATATCTATTTTCATATACCTTTGCATAATATTAAGGTATTATAAATTTGCCAATCACAAGTAATAATCTGTTTATTTTTCTAACCGTTTTGCCTAATTTACTAAATTACCAAATTAGTGTTGAAAGTTAATTTGAATAACTGCTATTTAAATGATTCCTTAAATTAAGCGGACACACAGAAAGAATGCAAAAAGCAGAGTACTTAATCAAAATATGCAATAATTATAAAAGTTAGGAAAACTGCCATTAATAACTAATTTCCCAAATTACATGAATTTATTTCAAAAACAATATTTTAGTAGCCTTCTTCCGAACTTCAAATTTTAAAAAGGACATTAATTTACTCCTCTTATTTATAGTCGATTTTATTTCAATGCGTTTAACTTCCATTTAGAAATTTAATTGTACTAATATTATCTTAGAATTACCCATTTCAACTCTATTTAATTGCTAATTTTTTCTGAAAATTATTTATCATGTCACAGGATACCATAATAATAATCAAAACGTATAAAATATCAGGTGCTCATGTTTATATAAAAAAAATTAATATTGAATATTTTTTTCCCATTTTAAACTAGATACACACTCGTATATAAATAAATAAACAAATAAGTAAACATAAAATGATGTTCGTGCCTTTAATTATATTTTATAGGAGGGCATACTCTTCATGTATTTTCATTTTGTTAACATGTTTCAATTTCATTATTTTTATAATAAAAGGTACACCATAAACAATATGGTATTTAATTCAAAACTATTTTTATTGATTTATTTTTATATAATAAATAATATATAGGTAATGTTTAAATTTCAAATTATTTAAGCATCATAGATATAATTAGGCAGTAGTGTTCATAATTTAAGGTGAAATTTTAGTTAGTCATTAGAGTAGGTACATAATAGAATGTAGGTATGTATATGCACAAAATTATCATAATTTGGTAACCAAATGGTGACTTTCAAATTACTATGTGGTTGGATATAAAATGAAACTAGTACAATTTAAAATAGTTGTGGACACAGGCTTAAGGCGCATAATTAGTAATTATAGTTATTATACTGCCATAAAACTAAAGGAAACAAAATTTTTAGAGTACACATTGTGTTTAATAAATCGAGAAACGCAATTTAAAATTTTATAAATTTTTATAAATTGAAATTACTAGCATTAACCAATACTAACTTGATTTACTGTTTACATTTCTTCTGAAATATCGGAATTAAAAAGATTAAATTGAAATTATTCCTAAAATGACTGACATCGCACTGATCTATTCTAATTCTCTTCAAATATTAATTAATCGTAAAAGAAACTGGTTGCTTCAAAGAATTGAATTGAATATTGTGCTTACATCACAAATTTAAAAAAAAAAATTTCAAAAAAATTCTCGAGGCTATAAGATTTTGTACGGAAACCGAATATGATTGTAACCTTTTAATCTAAACAAATGGATCTCTTACTCCACAACATTTGATTCTATAAAATAAATGTTTTAATCAATTATAATTTAATAAAAATTATAGCCCCTACTTCTTGCACTCTTCATTTTCAAACCAAATATATAGATTAGAATTTTTTATTCAATTAATAAGCTATAACATTTTTTTATTAATGTGTCATGACTTATTCAAATTAAATGTATTTTTTGTTATATTTTTGAAAAAACGAAATGGTTATATTTACAAATAAATTTGTTAATACACTCAAAGAATAAATGGCTTAAAATTAATTACAAGCATTTTCCATGCAATTACATAGTCTTAGCAACAAGTTTAGGAGATGTGCGAATATTCAACAGTTTTCCAGTAAATTATTGTTACATTTTATTTATAGATTTTGTTATATATACATATACGTACATATTGTTGTACACCAAATAAGTGTTAAAATTTTATAAGATCTTTTATTATTACAATTTGTTCTTAAGAATATGCAATTTATTTTTCATGATTCCTCGGAATCACATTATTAATTAAAGGATTTCTCAGCTTCCAAATTTGATTTAGTGAATTTAGTGCAAGTCATTGAAAATCATAATTAAAATAAATTTTTTCAAAAGAAATTTTAGCCAATAATAGTTCGTAATCCTAAGAAATAATGACCTGAAATATAGGCATGAGTGTATGATTTTGATCAGTGTTGAATTTTGAGTCGATCTAAGCATGTTTCTACATCTCTCCGCCCGTCCCAACCACAATTCAAAAACTAATGGAGCTAAGTTGACCAAATTTGCACAAATGAATTATTATAGTAAATTGCAGAAGCCTGATCGAACCCTGATTTTATATGATCAAGGTACTGATTCAGGTAACAGTAATACAATTTTTAAAGTATTTTGCTTGATCTCAAGACCATGGAACCTACAGTATTAAAATTTTGTGCAGGCAAATATTTAATTAATTTCGTTATGTTTGATAAGACTAGTTGAAATTTCTAACGGCCTTACAACTTCGAAAAGCACTTAGTCGTGTATTATGCAAATTATTGAAATTATAACTCTGAAATTTTTCATAAACGAATAACACTCAGCACTTAAAATCATTCATTCGTACGGTTATCACAGAGTTCAACTCTACCTATTCTTGTTTTCTATTAAATTAAAAAAAAATTCTTTTAACTTGAATAACTTCCAAAAATTTAATTTTGGAATTTTTTGTTACTAGATTTTTCTCAGTGCTTATTAGGTACATACATACCTAATATTAATATTTTCTCGATTATTTAATTATCAAAAAATGTTTTCAAAAATAACAAATATTAAGAACATAATGTAAATAATATTTCTTTTAACCTATTTCGGTAACCCTTATGTATATCATGGTGTTGGAGGAATTTTATTATAATATAAAAATGTCAATTCAATTATATATTAAAATATTGTATATGAGCTCAAAAAATATTCATTAGAAACTCAAATTAAATTAATTAAATTTCAAGGTAAATCTAATTTTTTTCATATTACTACAATATTTATATTAGGAGTGCATGTATAAAATCAATTATGTCATATACTTAGATTCATAATAGTATAGCTCAATATTTTATAACTGTTATAAAGAGTATAATTCTGTTAATTGTTATGTTATACATATTTTTATTTCTGTTTTTGTTTTCATACTAATTTTATTAGACTAATTGCTTTTATTTAATAAAAATTAATTGTTTCATCTTAATTAAATTTGTGGTAAAGTGGCATAATTTGAAAATTAATTGTACTTATTATGTATTTGTATGTTAAAATATAATATGGGACAAATATATTTTTGGTTTTATAATAATTGTTTTTAAGTTACCTACTTAAATTAGTTTTAATGACTGTTTTTTAATTTTTAAAAAAATTTATTAACTACAACTGCTATTATATGTGTATAGTTATGTAAACGCTCACATATTTCCTATAGTAATATAGTTAAGTAGGTATGTAGTAATGTAGTTTGAAAATATGACTAATTAAGAATGAAAAATTTCGGAAAACATGTGAAGTAAAACTCATAAAAATTATGTGGTTAAATTTAAATCAATTTGTTTGATATTTTCTCTTTTGGTTCAAAATATATTATTTCTGCTTAAAACCATTATAGTAGAGTAAAGATAGTTGTAGCGCACATGTAAACACAGTCACTTGTACTTGTTTATGTACGTGTATGCACTTTAATAATGCAATTTTCTAGTAACTTTAATTGCAAATCCCAAGAAATTATACAAATAAATTTAAGTGTCTTTACGAGTATTAAGTACGCAAAAGTAAAATCAAAATTCAATAAAAATATGGTCTTAACATCCTTATATAGACTAAAATGCATAAGTATTGAAGAAATTTTGGAAATTATACTTATTAACAATAACATAATCAGAAAATTATTCATTAAAATAGCGTTAGATGACGTTACAAACCAACACTAATAGCTAAATAAAATTGCATACTTTGCGGGGTAATCAATTTTTTATACACTAATACATTACATAAATAATATAATTGCCATTCTGCAAGACATAAATGTGATAGTTTTAAAAAAAGATCTTATATCCCAACATTTCGGGTTGTGGGCTAAATATATGTATTTATAATAATAATATTTTGTATTTAATAGTAATGAGAGTTGTAATATTAAATTTTTAAAATAATAGAGTCATAAGACAAACTTTAAAAAAAATTTGCTAGTTGTTAGTCATTAAAAAAAAATCTAATTAATTTTTATAAAATTAGTTTCAATTAATCCAATTATTGTTTCATAACACACACACAAACTAATTAAAATTCAATTTTATCATATTCATTAACCATATTTTTTTTATACACGAACTCCGTTGTATCCGAACTCTTAATTTTACACCAATTTTCTTCCTGACTACAAAATTATGCAATATATAGTAATTGTTATTACAATTCTTATACTTGTAATTAATTTGATAAGACGTGGCAATGTTTAAAAATATTTTAAATAATCCACTTTTATTCTCACCTCTTTAGAACTCATTTGTTCTAGAAAATATTCATTTGAAAATTATTTGCTATTGCTGAATAAAAGAAATTCATGTTTAATGAAACTAAACATCGTTATGACATAAAATTTCATAAAAATTTTCAAAAATGTAGTCTAGGTTGTAGAACACATTGTGACTTAACTAACTTTTTAAACGCGAATACAACATAATTTTATCAACATTACTCTATTAACTTTGGAATATTTAATGTTATATAGGTTAAAAATTTTACATTATTATTAGAATATTGTACCAACCTTAAGAGTACACTTATTGCATTAATGCTCGAAAGAAAGCATTACCGAAAATTTATGCATTTTCTTTCATTTTTCATAAAATGAAAAATACCAATGGAAAATATTATAATATTATTAAAACAAAATAGATACGTCTTCATATTTAAGAACTGAAAAGAGAATTCTTATAAAAGAGCAAACAAATATTTGTGATAGTAAATATCTATAAGTAGTTGAAGTAAAAAGCTAATATACTTAAGAAAATTATTACATTTTGACATACGATACGAGCATAATTTTCCTATTAAATTGAAATCATTTTTCCTAGATTCTTATGAGCTCTATATACAATATCTATATTATTCCGTTTCAAAATGTAATAAGCTATAAATAAAAATGTTGAAAATTCAAAATTAGATATCAACTTTTATTTATATTGTTGTAATAATATTCGCGCATTTTACATAAATTTGCAATTTTTCTTATGTACAGATGTATATACTTTATTCTATTATTAATTTGTATATTAAAATGGATTTGGTTTACAACCAATAATTTTACAATCAATTACTATTGTTACTTTTGAATTGATCTAAACATTTTTTACTATTAATTTGAAAAAAACAAAAAAAAAAATAGAAAAAACGAGGGTAAATAAAAATAGCGATATCGTATTTTTGATGTACCTAATTTATAAAATGAAATCAATATGTGTAATTATTTACATTTGTTATATTTCTACATGGTTAATTTACAGAAATTGATCTCATAAATAATACTGAATACATAAAATGTGAAATTTATGAGACAAAAAAAATATAGGATACAAAAGAAGTTCTTTAAATGGATAAAGACCTGTAAAATATGATTTTTTTATTCAAAGACATTTTCAATTCATTAATTCATGACAGCATTATTTTATGTCATAATGAAACCAGCATTTAAATTAAAAGTAAGTGTAAGCAGCATGAAATAATTTGAATTTGAATTGACATTTAAAATGTTTGCTTTCCTTATTCCATTTGGAAGCATTGAGACCTTGTCTATAGAGTCAAGCACCAGTTTTACAGGTCATTGGAGTTCATTAGGCTGAAGTTTTCCCTCATACTAATAATATTAAATGTTATTGATATTATTGTTTATTTTTTGTGGGTTTACAATTATCCAATATCTAATAATATTCAATTTTTAGACACATGGGCAATTAATTTTGTATTAATATTTTATTTTATAATATTGTACATTAACCTTTATAATATTAAGTATAATTGTTATAGTGATCTAACCAGAGGTCGAACCCAATGCCCTTCAGTTAGAGGACCGGTGCTATAACCGTTGCACCATTGGTCAGATTAAAGGTAAACTAATATTATACTGAATTTTATTTTCAAGATAATAAGACTATAGATCTTAAAATTTATTGAATTTGTATTTGAATTTGAAATTTTATTTCAATAATGAAATTATAAATTTAATTTCAAATTAATTCGTTATTATTGGTAAAATGTACAAATCAATTTTTAATTTATTAAGAAAAAATTATACGAAAGCAAATTTTTAATTGTTAATATTCTTACCTAGCTATTTAACTTCCCTTAACAAAAAAAATCTAGAGAATGACAGTGTAAATTTTAACCAAAAGGGTATTTACAAATATTTTTTAAAATCAAGATTGAATTAGACTTTCGTATATGAAAATCTTATATCTTAAAAGTGAAATCTCTCTCAAAAAATTAAAAACAAAAAGGCAAAACAAATTTAACGCATCCTAACCATTAGTGTTAAATATTTTTCCCCTACGCATATGCAAATTTATAAATTAAACCATTCAAATCATATTATAGCTATATACCTGTTTTAAATTGTATATATAGGTATTATATAGCTATTATGCAAAAACGTTTATTTAACTTACTACGAAAAATCTAACAATAAATCATTCTCTAATTTTTATTGCATAAAAATAGGCGTGAAGAATAACACAACACTGAATGAGTAGCTATAATATTTATACCGAATCTAGAAATATTCTCAATTATTGTGTATTTATTTAATTATTATTATTTATTTTAGATATTTTTCAATTTCTTATATTGAAACAATAAAATATAAAAGAAAACATTTTCCAACTCTTTATTACAATATACGTAAATATTATAATAATATAATAATATTTGTATATATATTGTGTATAAACCTTCACATATTGCATGTTATCATCCAATATTTAAAACTAATACCAAAATAGAAAACAATATTAAAAATGTAACAATAAAATAATATAAAAATAGAAAAACATGAAAATATCAAAGAAATATTATGAAAGAACATAAGAATTTTTTTTTTTAAATCAACAACATAATAAATTATATTGTTATGTCACGTTAACATCAGATAGAAAGTAGAAGAAAAATAATATTAAAAGTTACATGCTTGATTAGGCGAATTTTAGGATACCTACTTTCGAATATAACAAGTGCAGAATATTTTATAATACTGAAGTACGCAAGGAATTCGGTAGCATTCAATTTGATTTATATTACATATTTTTTTTACAGAAATTATACCTCCGAATATGTTAAGCGTTTTATGCGCTATTAACATAATGTTGATGCATGTATGTAATTCAAAATGTTTGTGATTCTCAATTTATATACCTAGTTGTAGGTATTTAATTAGGACATTGATAAGTGAAAAACTTCTGCACAAATAGGTGAGCCTCTGTTTCAACACATGCAAATATGATTCCATATAAGAATAAGAAATAGGGTTAATACTAAAATCTTACTATAAACAAAGTTTTAGAATCCTCGAAATTTCGTTTTAAAATATAAAAAAAAAATACATGTGAATATGACATGAAATAAAAATATTCTAATACACCACTTATTAAAAGCAATTACGAGCAATATGAGAAGTATAATGAAATAATTTTGCTTATTGAAATTACAATGCAAGTCACCAGATTATTGAAAGACAATACTATGTATGTAGAATTACTGGAACTGATATAAGCAAACCCTGTTCTTAAAGCCTCTAATAATTTAACTCTTTTCAACAATAAATCAAGAAAATGGTGACACTTGAGGAAAATATGAGAAAAATAGCAAAAATTAGAAAATATTTCAGACATTTCGAATTGTTTCGGGTTATCAAAAGACAGACAAGGAACTTCGAAATAATTCAAAATAAAGGAATTTTTAAAGAAAGTGGCAGCAAAGCTACTAATTGCTTGAAAAATCCTTTGCAACTTGACGCTTACTTTATTTTATTTCATGATTTATTCCGCTATATAGCGTTTAATATTAAATTTCATAATAATATTGTCATTATAAATGAAGTAGCAAACATTAAATATACTTGTATATGAATTTAACCACCCAATTCATTATTTGTTATATATATAATCATAAAAAAAAGTATAAAAGAAAATAAGAAAACAGTTGGAACATAATAGGAATACAATAAAAGAATAAATAGAATAGCAAAAAAAAAACAAAAAGTAAAATTTTCTAATCGATTCCTTAAAATAACAGAATGTTGTAAGAGGAGCATGTAAAATTAAAAATAAAAAAGTTATTGTAAATGTTTAGCACTTAACATTTACACAAAAGAGAATAAAGATTACAAATGGAAGTAATTTTAAATAATTCTTTATATTTTTTTCTATTTTTGTAGGCGTAAAACGCAACATATCGCGACTATGTTTTTATATACAGTGTAATATGTGTAGGTATTCTATAGTCGCGTTTTATAAAATATTGTGTACGACATGTGTGGATCAAAGTAGTAAAACATCATGTCTTGAATTTTTTCATTGTAATTTTTTTTTTCTTTTTATTTTTCCTATGACAATTTTTTATTATTGTTCACTAAACATTGCACATGTAGACATTAATAAATTGTTGACATTTACTTGTCACGTATTATCAAAAAAAGAAGGAAGAAAAAAAAATTCTGTTTTCAAGTTTTTATGCTACCCTATTTTACGTTTACAACTCATATTAAGCTTTTTTTTAGCACTTTTCCAAAAATTAAAAAAAAAAATTGCTTATTAGTTTCACTCTGTCCGTCGGTTCTGTGGATATGTTTACAAAACTTCTACATCCTTGACGATAGAAAGCTAAAACTTCGTACGTATATAGATTTTTACTAGAAACATAGTTCCGTAGAATAAAATTTTGACTTATTTCCCTCCTCCAAATATTATTGCTCTCCCCCCCAAAACCTTAAATATGTCATTTTTTAACTATTTGTTGTAGCGAAACCATAAGCATTTTTCAAATTTTTCAAACGCAAAAAAGTAGTCTCTGGACCTTTTTGCAATTCAAATATGTTATACATATATTTGAACTTTAACAAATCAAATTGGCCATTAAAATTTAAAATAGTAATCTTAATAATGTAGTATCATAGCTAGATTTCTTTTAAAAGCTGTATTTTCACTTGTTGAAGGGAAAAGTGCTACTTTACAAACCATCGGTTTAACCCAAATTTTGTATCTATTCTTATTCTATTTAGGTTTAAATTGAATTATGTGTCATATTTTCTGTCTATCTTTTTACTATTAAAATACAGTAATAATTTGTGATAATAAACTAAATCGTTGAATGCAAAAAATGAAATTATTATTTTAAGATTCTAATTTAACTAGTTTTGTAATACGAATTATGAATGCATGCACATAAATAGGACATGGCATGTTAGATTTCTTGAATATCTGAAAAAAATGTGTCAAAGTTATTGTAATACATAAATAGGAGAACACATGACTATAAAATTATCTGAAAACTCTTTTTATGTAACTTTAATAATTATTAAAAGAAACAGCTCTTTTTCAGGTCTATTTATTAAAAGAAGTAAATCATATTATATATAAAACTAGTTAATTGAATAATTTAGTTCTTATTTAACACTATTTTTTTACTGCAAATTTTCAACTTCATTAATATTTAAAGCACTATTACAGCTACTCATTTATTAACAAAAAAATACAATTAATGGAGATTATAATATGAAATAATGTTATGTAAGAAGAAAATTATAATTGTGAACTGTGAAATACTAGTCTTTCATTTACAGCCTGAGAGTTGGACTCCACTTGTTATGACTTTTTTCATTTTATAAGTATGAACATTTATTATAACACTAAAACTAAACAATATATTGGCTAAAAATTGAATACAATTTTCGTTCGCTCGAAATACGACAAGTAATACTTTAATTCCTATTCATTATGTATGGCACATATGTATAATGAAAAATGGTATATCAGGTTTAATTTTCATATTATTTCATTACATTCAAAATATTAACTTTAAGATAAAAAATAATGAGTTCTTTAAGGCAAATTGACATAATATGTACGACGTGTCTCAGTTGCCGAGAAATGTGCAAAAAGGAAGCTATTTTTCACTATTTCTGCAATCGTCCGACTCTGGCCGGAACCAGACAGGTCACATGAGACAGAGCAAGTGTAATTGGACGGGACGAGGTATCGAAGATTTCCATCAAGGATTTAAATAGATTCCTTAAGAAGGACAGGTGTCTTAGATAAGTCACTTCTAATCGTACGCTCAATGACGGTTTGGTGATCTCGGGTAGCAAAATGGTTCATTTTTGCTAACTACACAAATCGGCTACATCTTTCAACCAGCTAAGGATATTATTCATAATACAAACACAGAAATATTTAATTAGTTTAAATTAAAAACAACTCATGCGGAGTTTAAATGTTAAATTCCAGTGACGGACTAGCTAGATATCATACTCATGTCTATTTTCATTGAATATAGATAGTACACCGATAAAATCAAAAAATTTTTCTAATTTCGCACATCTATAAATTTAGGACCTATTTACATATTGTTATAGTATGTTTGTATAATATCAAATTATATCCTGCAAATTAGAAGTGTAGGTTTTATTACACTTAGGTATGAATAATATAATATCGCTATACGTATATAACTTTATAATACAAAACTTGCATAATAAATTTTAATGTTAAAAAATGAATTATAAACGTTTATATATGCAATCAATAAAAAAATTTTTTTACATTCTCATGCCTATGTACACACTCAATTTTCTCATATTGTGTATATACAACAATGTAAGTGAAATGTAGATTTGTTGTTGTTTTAATGAAATATATGTATAAAATATTCAAATAATGTATAAATAATAAAATAAGAAACCATAGCTTGTATTAAAAATCTATTAAAACCTGTTGTATCGTATATCAAGTTAATAGCTTATACGAAAATAAAATAAAATAGAAGCTTCTGAATATTATACGATGGTTGGTTGATGTGGCGGATCCTTTGAAGGTTAAAGAGAAGAATAAAATACATAATATATTTTCCTTCATTTTCTTTTTTTTTTTGGTAACAATGAACATGTAGTACATTTACTCACGGAAAATAAATTTCCTATTAATTGTAATAAAAAAAAACATTGATACAAACATATGTTTCATTACCTATTTACTCATTTTGTTTTTTTTTTTATTATTATTATTTTATGTACTTGTAGTACCGCGTTACATTTCACAAAATACAAACAATAATTTTTCTTTTGTTATGTACATAATATTGTATATATAAATATATTTATATACATATTTATACTAAATAAACTGAATTTATATTGAAATTAATAACCGCAATGTAAACAACGAAAATGTATTCTCTTATTTTGCTTTTTATCTTTTTATTATTAAAAAATGAGGTAAGATGGCGTTCATACAGATACTTTTAGGATACAAGTACCGCTCAGACATTATTACTACCCTGAAATTGTTGTGAGTGCAAGTTGTTAGGTAATAAATAAATGTAAATTGAAACAAGTATATTGCTACTTGGAAAACTCTAATTTTATATTTCCAGAGATAATCTGATAGTTGTGTAGGTTCTAGAACTACTAAGGTCTATATTAACAACATATTCAAAGTGTTTCAGCCCCATAAATGTCATATGAATTGTAAATTTTAGCAATATTAATTTAATATTCCCAAACCATTTATCCGAATTTGATGAAAAATAGAGACTCCTATTGGTTGATCTGACTTAAAAGTTCAACTTCTTGCTATAATATTAATTATTTAAATCTACTGTATCACAGGGCAACATTTTGAAGAGTCAATATTTTTTTAAACCCCCACAATTACGTAACAGAAAGACAAATTTAACTTCTACCTAAGACACGAAAATTTAAGATTGACTTATTTTAAGGTTTTTTATAATAATATATTCAGAGATTTCACTGGTAATACACGCGGGATATAACCTAATACTTTTTTTTGTTAGCAATTCAGATTTTCCTGGCTGATTCATTAGGAGGACTCACCATAAGTATTTTTTATGATCAACGGTAAACATGAGACTTAACATGTTAAACGGAATTGCAAATTAATGACACATTTGAGTACAGAGAGTGTTTTAATATCGTGATACCAATGAAATCTATGTATTGTGGGAGGTTTTGTAAAACAGGTAGAAGAGTACAAATACAGTATTGCAGTGTGAGTAATGGAGTTAATGTAGAAGATAACATTAAAATAACAAAATTTTAAACGTTCTTGTATTTGATTTAACCATACATAAATTACAATGAAATATTTGCAAAAAAAAAAAACAATAACAGAAATTCCATGAAATCAAAATGAAGAATTGGTAAGACAAGAATTCTTATTAAATTTTGAGTTTTTATTGAATTTTTTTTTGTTTTTTATTTTACAATTTTTCTCTTTTTTCTTTGTTTTTGCTATTAAATTCGCTATTTACAAAAATTTATTACCCATTTCTAAATGAATTTATCAATTTCTTGAAATTACTTAAATAATATTTTATTTTATTTTAAATTTATAATTTTTATTTTAAAAATTTCTTTATTGAAAATTGTTTTTTCAAATGCTTTATTTGGAAATTAAATAATATTATTTTGAAAATTGAATTAGGAGCTTTTGATTTTAATCAAAATATGGATTTTATTAATTCATAACGTCCTTAACATTAATAAGTAATAAAATTTCGGACTATTGAATGTAGTAAAAATAGTATTTTCATGCCAGGATTTATTTTAAAATTCCATTTTGCCACGTAATGTACGTGACAATAAAAGTTATGCAATATCTTACATAATAATTAATTTTATAAAAGGAGGTAATAAATGAGTTTGTCTAAATTCAGTATGTATCGAGGCCGAAACGTTCATATTATTCGAAAATAAACACTTTCAATTATTAAAGTGTTTTAAGCCAAATATAATGAATCTTAATTTTAGTTAAAGCTTATTTTGAGTTATGAACGGTACTAGAGTCTTAGTATTGTGCTTAGAATAAGAAATTCTGAAATATTCAGCATAATCCAAAGAAAATTAACAACTGGCTAGAAAGTATATTAAATATTACAAACGGATGAGTACGTTAAACTTAAGAAAATAAAAAATTTAATTTAAAAATAATTGAAAATTTTATATTTCAAAATTCTGTTATCTTTTTAATTATTCTATTTTAGTTATTTATGTTATTTTAAATTCAAATATTAAGCTGACTATTTAAAAAATACTCCGAGAAAATGTTTTTTAATTTATTCTGCGGAAATTTAATGAAATAAATCTATAATTATTTTTATTGCTTAAAAAAAAAATTCATATTCATTTCAAGCTCAAGTATTAGATTAGACATAGACTATACATCTAGTGCTCAACTTAGAACTGAACCAGGAATTAGAGACACATTCGGTCTCCTAAACTACCTTTGGATTATTTTGCGGACAATATTAATATTATAAGATAGTCGTATGTTTCACTAAAGATATAATTTCATTGATATAGAATTTAATTAAAACTTGCATACTTTAGAAGTTCTTTTTTTTAATAAGAAGATTTTTTTAATTTTAATTTTTTTCTTTTTTTTTAATAAGTAAATAAAGAAAGACAATTTCATTTATTATTAATTTACGCAATTTAACTGTTCACGTTAAAATAAATTCACAATAAATATTTATGTATTTTTTTTTTCTTTCGTAATAAAATGTATAATAATTATCTACATTTCATATAAAAGCCCATATTACCCCCCGGGAATTTTATATATACCATACCATACTGTGAGTCTTTTTCGCAAAATTTTTCATTCAATCAACGTTAACATTTCTCGAAATTACAAATAAAATGTACCTACACTCTATGAATATAAAAATTTTGTTAAAACTCCTACATCCTTCCTTTTATAACATACAACTTTTTTTCTTTTATAACATCTGTAAATCAAAAGCAAAAACCTTCCGTTTGAAGTGTCATTTTTATTGAAATTTTATTATATAAATTTAAATTTACATTCTAAGAATTTGAAAATTTCTTCAACAAAAAGTATAAAAAGAGAGAGCAGAAAGAATAAATTTCAAAAAAAAAAAACCAATAACAAGAAAACACAATTCATTTTTTATTTTCTTAAAAATGAATTGTAAAACAAAAATAAAAGAATTTAAAAAATAACAGCGTACTTAAAAACAGAAACAATATATAAACGATAAAACAGAAACACTTAAAGAAATTAAAATAGAAATAAGTAAAACAACCAATAATAACAATCAAAAACAATAACAAAAAAAAAACAACAAAAATTGATTTCCTCTTCAACAGTTATAAAACTTAACAGACGATTTTCCTTCTTGACTGACTGTTCAAATTGGAAATTACGGAGCTTTGACAGGGTAAATAGAAAAAAACCAACATGAAAAGAGGAACAAAATAAAAGGCAAAAACAGAAAAACAACAAGAAAACAAAACAATTTTTTCTCATTTAATTGGCAACAGCTATAAAGATAATTGAGTTTCGTTATTAGTTGAAAACAACAGCAAATACAGAATTATTAAAAAAAAGAAAAAGAAAACAAAATAACAGAAGAGAGGAAAAACTGAATCAGAAAGAGCGAAAAAAAAAAAATTGGAATTTTATTTCTCAAATATTTTCTGTAATTAATGGAATCAGTTTTTCTTATACATTTATTCATGAAAACAATAATATTATATAACTTACATATACATACATACATATAACAGAAATACACACACAGACACATACAAATTTTATGTAAGATAAGGTATATAAAGCAATTTCATGTATTTCGTCATTATTATATGTACAAAACAATGAAATGTTAGTTAAAAAGCACCAAAATCATTTTATCTATTAAAAATCTTTTTAGCTTTGAATTTAATTAACTTTTTATTGTGTTCAGTGACGGATTCAGTCAACATTTTAGAAAAAACGAGGCATTTATATTAAGGCATTTCATTTTGAGAACAATAAATAATTTATCATCAGTTTTAATTACTAGGAAAAAAATGAATGAATAAAGTGAATAAAATAAGAAAATTAGAAACAATGATCCTCATTTCGTGCTTATTGCGTGTTCAGTGCCGAATTTGGAAATAAATTAAGTAATCGTTCTTAATAAATCTTGGTCAGATTTAATAAAATTCTTAGTTGGATTTTTTTTTTTCAAAATCTTTGCAACATTATTAATATTTCCATTAAAAATTCTATAATCAATGATGCTCACTTCACAATTTCAAATATTTACATTACTTGATTTTTTGAATGGATAATTAAATTTCATTAAATAAGGTGTTTGCCCCATATTAGATTAACTATGTGAATAATATTAGAGTATTCAAAATATCGTGACTATAATTTGAATAATAACAGTTTCTACCTCAACTAGGTACTCCTATTCAAGTTTAATATTATTGTATTCTTAAGTTTCCCGTATTTATACAAATTTGCACTTTCTTGAGACCATAGAAATTTTATTTTTCATGTTGCCTTAATTGCATCATATTATTACCAATTTATTATTTTAAAGCTGCAGAGACCATTTTTGCAAAAGCAAATAACAGAATTTTGACACCATTTTTCACCGCAGGAAATACTTAATTTATTGGAACACAATTCGGTGATAATTAAATTTAACAATTTTCATATTTTATATAATAGAATAAATTAAAAATTTATTAAAAATAATTATTTTCTAATGTATTTTGTTTTAGTTCGAAGAAAAACTTATTTCATTTGCATTGTAAAAACGTTGTCTAAATTTAAATGAATCAAATTGTTGATTTAGAGTGAAAAGAGTAATCAAATAATATAAATTTTAACCAGCTTTACCTTTTTACCTTATAACACCAAATAAAATACAGAATATATTTTGCACTTAACACACCTTTGTATCCCATTCACCAATATTAGTTAACGTTCACGTTAAAATAAGGTTTCTTTTGATGAAAAACCACTTAAATAAATAATCGGCTTACCTATTTTAAATTACATTTATTTAAAATTGAATTCCTAGCAACTTATTTTATATTATGAACTATCCAATAAATTTATGTCACATAATTGTGTTTAATTTTTTATATTTGATTTTGGTTTTTCTAAAAGTTAAAAGAATTTCTCATTAAAATTTTAATGCAATTTATCTTTTTTTTTAATAATTTTTCTTTGAAGTATGCTATGATATTAAATCAAAGAGCCAAATCATTCAAATATTGCTAAATCTACGCTGCAAACTGCAAACAATATGTAAAAGAATATATAGGACATTATACCTAGACTTACACAAAATATGTGTTATATATACTCGTAATTATTATGTACATAAAATTATGTGTTATTATAATTTATAAATATTCAAATAATATATAAATATGTATACCTATGCTGACGCTCTTGAAAGCAAAACGATTTGAATCGAGAATACGAGCAAAATGTCTTATCCTTTGCAAAATATATACTGGCAAAATGAAAATCGAATATTTTTCTGTGTCTTCAGATATGGACGGGAGTCTTACAATTATTACAAATATACAAAAGTATACTGTATGTCCAAAGCTATATTGCTATAAAGGATATACGCCTGCACACAGACATCATTTGTAGGTTAAAATAAAGTTGTATTTACTTGTTTAACTTTAAATGAGCAAACATTGTAAGACGTATGTGCATAATACTGTTATTTCTCTGGTTTAAAGGAAAAGTAAGAATTAGTTTCTGTTCTTGATCGGCTAATTTATTTTTCAAATTCCAAGTATATTATATTACAACGTATTAAAATTCAATAGATCAAGCGGCAAAGTCGATAAATCGCATAAACAAAACATTATTCCAACCAGAAAATCATTGACATAAAGTCTTGATTTCATTGTGGAGAAATTAAGATTCGACAATTGCACCTATGTACTTACACTAAACAGTGCCATTTTGAAAGCACAACAGAGTCGGTAGATTTTTCTGTGAATAATTGGAAGCCACAAATAATCTTCCAAATAATTTAGTTATGCCTTCACACGGTTACTGAATCTGCTGGCGAATTCTAGCCTAAAATTCAATTTCTAGGTTTGAATTTTGTTAATTTTATATGACTTCTTTTTGAAATAGCCTAATTCTAAAATATTATAGGTAGAGTTAACTGTTTTTGTAAGATTTTGTTCATTACAAATACGTCTTCAATACAATACGCCATCCTTTTATCAATGATGTATCTAACTTTAGAAAAATATCTTGATATAGGTAACTATTAAAAATGTTACTCTTGAAATAAGTTATTCTGGACATTTACTATATGTACGAGTATATCTATGAATATCTATATAAATACTTTTTAAAATATTCTTATGTATAAATTGGTTAACAATATTTTGTTTGCCATGGATTATTAGATTGTAAAAGGTTAGTTCATGGAAAAATACATTTATATTATTTAGGTGTGTTGATAAGAATTTATTTTCATTATAAATATAAACATAGTGCTAAAGAAATGTCAATCCTTTAATTATAGAATAAGTTCCTGTCGAAAAAAACAATAGAGATTTACATATAATATGTACATAATTTGATAGAAATAGATAGAAATTTATCTAATTGGATATTTAAGATTTCCAATTTTTCTACATTAATTGAAGATGAAGTTATTTTTTAATTTCGATTTTCTATAATAAGATAGAAAATTTAATTGAAAAATAAATACAAAATAATTTGAAAATTTCGAAGAAAAACAGTTCATGACATTTTGGTATCTGAAATTTTTAACTTTTGGTATAGTTCGTTTGACTAAATTAGTGATATTACAATATTAGCATTATTAAATAGAGTTCCGTTCTACTATCACATGAGTACAACAAAGTCATTATTTAAGTACATATGAGAATATGCTCCATGTAAGACATTTTTGCATAGACGATCAATGTCTACCTTTTACAAAAACTTGGTTAACCCTGCTTAATCATAATATTAACTATAACATTGTACTCAATTTTCCTCAAAACGTTGGTTGTTGAAGAATTTTTGACTATCGAAAACTTGCCATTTGCGATTATACTATTATTATAATACAATTTGGATTGCTCTTCTTAAAGCTATAAGGTACAAAAAAAAACTGAGTTAATTTATTTGTTTTTTTCTTTTTTTTTTGCTTATTCTTTATAATTGGAAATCAATTTTCTTTTAATCCCATATAATTTGGTTGTTTCATTTTATGTTGCGTTTTCGTTTCGTTCCGTTTCTATATTTTCATTTTCTTACAAAGGAATCATTATAATATTGTTATACACTCTATTTATATAATTTGTAGGTATATGTATGTGTATTTATTGTGGTTAAATAGAATTATTATACTCTATATAAGTTTGTATTAAATTCTAGGTTATTTTAAATTACAGTATTCTCTCTATATTTACAAAATGTATAATAATATTTTATATATCACATATTTATAATATGTGTTATATAAACAAAATATAATATTATGTTTTAAATATGCGTAAATAAGGATATAGAAATCTATAGTAGTTATACGAAAGTATATGTATATGCGTGTATAGAATATGCTTGCATCGTTAAATTTTTAATGTAAATTTAGTATAAATTTATACAGTAGACATATACATAATATGTATGTATTAAGTTATATAAGAAGAATAAGTAAACTAAAGGCGTTAATATTATATAACCGATCAATTACAAGAGTGTTAATCTTTATAATATATACGATATAGTATATATAGAAATATATTTACATGAAAGTTTATTAATTATATATAAGTATATTATATAAGTATTTATGTATATATGTATCATGATGATAATGTACTAATCCTGTGTTTGCAATAATAAAAATGTTTTAAGTGCAAAATTTCAGTTTTTAACAAATAAAAAAGTCTTCCTATTACCTATAAATTTCAAGCGAATTTGACAAACTTAAATTGTTATGACATTATTAAAAATTTTCTTATCAATTTAGGCATAGGTCTGGAGTGTGTACTGAAACTAAAGAAAGGTAAAATATTGACAAATTCATTTTGCAAGAGTCAAACAATTACGTACCAATTGAGTGTCCATTACGAGTAGCAATTATTTCAAAAATATTTTTCTATCACTAAATTTTTTCCTAAAAATTTGGGTATTTTCATAAACACAATTAAATATTCTAGTATTTTTGATTTTCTTGTAATATCTAGTTAATAAAAAGCTCAACTCGAATCCGAAATTCTAGCTGAACCTTTAATATTAATTTTCAGACCTAAAATTTTAAATTTCATCTTAATGCGATTTAAAGCATTTTTGATTATAAATACAAAATTATATTTTAAATTAATTTTCTAAATCTTTATTGTCTAGTCTTATATGATCCTGTATAATGTGCGAGTTTAAAAAAAAAATAGAAATAAGTTCAAGAAGAAAAATGAAGAAAAATGATTTTAACTGGTTTAAAGGTTTTTCTTTGTTTTTCTTTCAAGGAAAAAGAAAAATGAGGGTAATTAAATTTTCTTCTGTATTTTTGTTTTGTGTTTTGGTTTTTTTTTAAATTTGTGTTAAGTGAATTTAAAATATTAATTTTCTTAAGAAATTTTAAAAAAAATTTCTGTACTTTTTAACTTTAAGTAGGCGTACGTAATGCTATTGAATATTCTTCTCCTATGTACACACTAACATACAGCATAATTTTATTTGTGTTAGGAAGAAATTTTTTCTTCATTCTATACAAAGATTAAATTCTAATTTTTGTTGATTTGATTTAATTGATATAAAAAATTTCACTTTGGTTTTATTGTTTTCGCTATTTTCTATTTTTCTTCTGCTCTGATTCAAAAGCAACTTTAAGAATAAAGTATTTTTCATTTCTTTCTAAAGAATTTCATAAATAATTTTAATAATTTTTTTTTCTTGCCAAAAAATTTAATTAGAATAATTTGTAATATTTGACGTACATTGAACAACAATAATAATAATAAAATCTTTTAATTAATATGGTAATAATATTGAAATTTTTTATTAATTTTTACTATTGGAATAATTATTTTTGTTTTTGTTATACGATCAATGTCTAGAATCTATATAAAATTTATAATATTTTTATTTATAAGTGGTTTAAGTATCATGATAATTAAATTTATAATTATTTGAAAGAAAAAGGATTCAATAATAATGATAGATGTAAATATGATTTTAAAAATTTAAATTAAGTGTCACAAATTTTTTCTAAAATTATTTTTAATCTTAATTATAGAGAATTATTGTTCAAGAAAATTTTAATCTTTAATAATTTGTGAGTAATTAACACGTTTAACATTATGATGTTGTCAATTATAAGAAATAAAAATATTTCTTTACTATATAGTACAGGGTTAGGTTTAAAAATTAATTTTCTCGTTATTATTTCATCAAGAATTGATTGAAATCTATACTTTTAGAGGTACCAAATTGCATTTTAATAAACCTTGAGGAAAAAAGAAAATATTTTTGAAGCTGCTGCACGAAAATCCAAAAGAAAAAACTAAGAATATGCTCAATGCTTAACCGGTATTAAGATGTTGCATAACATTATCAATATTTCCTTTAAATATTTAATTGAATCTCTATCGAAGATAGAAAGTATTGGCTTTTGTTAATGTACCTAGAAAAATGTAAATTTGGTTCATAGTTGAAATTAGTTTTCTTGTTTCGATTTCTCTGAGAAGTTTATCAGTTAATTCCGTTAATAACCTGAACTTAAATATGAAATTGCAAGAAGTTCCATCAATCAGTTTTTGATATATGATGGAATATATATAATCGGTCCATTAGTTCTGTTCTGTCCCTGAAACGGAAAGTTCTGTTTCCGAGCCCTGATACTTACACAAAACTTTCTCTGGTTCATTTACTGGGTCATTGTTTTAATAATCAGATTTTAAATATAAAATTTCATGTAAATTGGTTGATTATTTTTCTCTATATGAGCAAAACATATAAATTCGGCCGGTAGTAAAAGTCCACTTACTTATGTATATGTGATGTTCAATATTATAAAATTTCAGAAAAATCTGCTGATTATGTAAATTTGCACGAAAATTGGTTCAGTCGAAGTTGAGATACTGATCTGAACAGGCAGGCAGATTAACAGACATCTCTCTATAAATAGTTTAATTACTTTTGTAGTATGGAAAAACACATTTCCACTGAAAATTCGACATGTGAAATTTGCATACTATTCGGCGAAATTAAAAAATAAAGAATTAAAAGTTGTTCTGTAAGAATTGTATTCAACAAATTTTTAGACCTATATATGGAGGCAAGATAAATAAAAAATTATGAATTACAAAAATAATTTTCAAGGTATAAACTGCTTGGTGATATTTCAAATTTATTTGCTAGCAAGCAAAAAACAGACCAACAAGGTGAAATTATTACATGGCGAACGTATTTAGATTGATTTTTCTTCTTTTCCAATTCTTTAAAAAAGTTCTTATTTTTGATTATATGCCATTTTTTAAAGCTTTTCTTAATTTCTGCTATACTTATTGCATAGTTTCTTTAGAAAATATTTTTAGATTTTCATAAAAAATAAAAAGTAAATAAAAGTTTTAAAAAAACAATAATAATATTCTAGTAATACACAAATTACATAAAACTTTCAGGAACTTGTAATATCTATGTAAAGAGCTGTACTCGACAATATTATTACCGATACATATTTACAAATAATGCAGTATAGTACCCGCCTTTAAATAATTAACATTCCGTTGTTTAACAATCGATTTTTAAATACACACTTACAAACATATATATACATAAGTACTTTGTGTTATTTCGTGCATTTATAAATTGTTTTACACATGTATACAATATTTATATACCGTTTTCATTCTCAAATCAAATCAAATTGTTAAGTTTTGTGCAGAAAAAAAAATTCAACTTTTTATTGATTGATAACAGGCTTTTAAGTACTTCTCGTTTTTTTTTCTGTATTCGTTTTCTTTCTTTTCATTTTCTCATTCTTACGACATTTTATTTAAATTTGTTATTGATGAGCTATATTTCCAGAATTTATTGTCTCTCAAAACAAGTCAAATAAAAATAAATGAAAAAAAAACTATTTTATTTTTTTTTTATTTTTATTTATTCGCATACACTCAATTTGCAAGCTCTGCTCCTCCGTTCTATTAAATCTTTTTTTAGAATATAAAATATGCATATACATCAATCTTAAAAGTGATATACAATTTTCAACTCTTCCGTAACAATAAAACAAAACAAAATTCATGTTTCCTTCAATCCCAGTATCATTTTTAGAATGTCTATATAAAACTTATTGTGTGCGATATACGTTTATAGGTACATTGAATAAAACAAAAATTTACTTTACTTTGTTTTGTTGTATTTAAGAAAACCAAAAATGGTTATTGATCAGTTCACACAAATTTAAAATGAAAAAGAAAAAAAGAGTTCTTGAATATTCTTGACAATGGTAACAATGGGATTTATAAATACAATAAAGCAACAAACACAAAATCCCAGAAGAAAGAAAATAAAAAATACTATGTAGTATAGAAAAAAGGAAACATACACATAATAAATACACAACAAACTTATAAGTACCTACAAGGGGAAAACAAAAAAATCTTTCAAGAAAAACTTTGGTTTTTATTTTATTTTCCAGCTAAATTTTGAAAATAAAACACCTCGCCCTATCTATCGATTCATTGATTTTACATAAAAAGGATTTTCAACTACAAAAAGAAAAGAAGAAATACAGAACAGAAAATTCTGTTTTTTTTTCTTTTGCTTATCTTTGTTTCTTTTCCTTGAAAGAAATTTGAACAGAATTTAAAAAAAATATATTTTATACCTTAAATAAATGCATATACGTAGTATGTAGTAACCGCATCGGCACTCGTGCCGCAATCTAAAATAAAAATCAAATTTAAAAGAAAACTATTCAAAAATAATATAAAAGTAAAAAATTTCATATTCATAGAACCTATTGATAGGATCTTAACTGTTTTAACACTTTTATATAGAAGAATTCGGCAATAATACAAAACTAGTTTAGTCGACTTGAAATTTAAAAAAAATATATTTTGCTTTTTCACATATTTTTTTTTTTTTAATATGAGACGTTTAGGAGCAAAAAGTCTATTTTTGAATAAAGAATTTCAAATCTTAAAATTTAATTCAAACTCAGTCATTTACATACTTATTACTCGTATATCTACTAAGTTTTATGAATACTTATAATTTGGACCTCTTATACACCAGCGTATTTAAAAGCGTAAATACTTACGTAATGTAAAGATCTGTAAACCAATAACACATTTGTTATTTTACTTGCTACTGATTTTATATTGAAATTTCTTGAAAAATTTACCTACATTCACACATACAACAGATTATGTAAAATAATTTTCATTTCGTCAAGTTACTTTCACCACACGATGATAAGTATTTGGGTATATCTATAGGTATAAGCAATAATAAATTTTATTATACTATTGTTTAGCACATATTCGATCTAATAATTTAAATTTAAAACTAAATAACTTTTGCCCATTATAATATTTTCGATAATTAAATCTAATATCAGAGAATATTAATTTTTTCATAATAATCTTATGTTCTTAGGTTTTTTACAATTTATTTGGTTTTATTTAAGCAATAAGATTTGATTAACGAAAATCAATTTAAAATTTGACAAGATTTTAGAGAATTATTTATATTGTAGTTTACATAGTCTGCCCATTTAATAGAAAAATAAAATGTTTTGAAAAGTAACTTTCAAAAACAGTTTATTTTCTTAACACTACATTAAATTTATCGAGAGTTTGATTCAGTACACAAAATTTTTACAGAATTTAGCTATTAAAATTTAAAATTTTCATTCATTTTGGAGAACTAAGTGTTCTGCTTAGAACTGGTAATACACACATGCTCGTGATTACGCACTCAGAAGCCAGAATGTCAAGTAAGGCAGATATTACAGGACAACAATCCTTGGAATACGAGTACTATATACTCGTTTCTATATATATACTACTATGTAAATCAAAAATTCCAGCCCAATATAAAATTGAATATTTTGTTAAAATTTAGGACAAAATTTAATAAACAAAGTATTTTTAATAACCTTAAATCTGCTAAAATACAAAATATGCAATTTGATTTTATTTCAATTTTAAAACACTCATTATACTTAAAATTTTTTAAGTCTACATACATATTTACAAATTAATAATAAATGAAAAATTTTCAATAAATTTCTTATTTCTATTTTATTTTTGCAATATTCCTAAGTAGTTAAGTATAAAATCTATTTTGAAACACCCAATGGAATTAGCTTTTCTATATTGTTTTTATTTCTTTTTTAAATCATATCTAGTACCGCGTCCACCTCCTTTACCATTTAATTCTGCTATTCTATTCTAAATTAAATGTAATTTATTTTCTGTTAATGTTATTTTTGCATGGTTGTATGAGTGCGTTGCTTTCATTTTATAGCGTCTATTAGTTATTTGAATATAAATTTTCCTATAGTTACAACAACTTTTCTTTTGTTTTATTTAAATTTTAAAATTTGTAAGAAGCTCAACAACACTTTCTTTCTTTCTTCTTTTTTGCAGTGGAAATTGTAAAGTATAAGCAAATTATTGGAAAAAGAATGAACAAAAAATTTTGTGACATTTTTTTATTGAGAATCTCACAAAAAAACAGAAAAAATTTAATGCAAGAAAAACCAAAACCGCCCCCCATTTTTAGAAAAACAAAAAACAAAACAAAAATGACATAAAATATTCTTAAAGTATTTTAAATCGAGAAAATCCTCTTGTACCAATTTTGTTTTTAATTTTTTTTTTGTTTCTTTGTCTTTATAGAACAGTTTTTTGTATCCTTTTATTTCAGCTATAAGTATTTGGTATTATTTTCTCTTTACTAGCATTTATTTTTTTTCTATTTTTGTTATTTATAAATAAAATCACTAATACATATTAGAATAAACTATCGATTAGAATTTAAATTGTATAATATTGTGTAGACAAGAAGGAAAAAACAAAATCAAGTGCGTACACATATTTGTATGTTTGCATGAATGTGTATATAAGTTTAATACAATATACAAATAGGAGGATATGCAAAGAATACTTTTGTTATCCTTTTTCCAGTTCCGTTTTTTTTTTGTGTATTTATTCTTTTCCAATTTGTTTTTATTCTTTTTTTTCAGTTTAGGATTATGGTAATGCTATCTAGGCATATACTTCGATACATGCATGAACAAGGTGTACCACCGAATTGTTGAACAAAAGCAATCGATCGCTTGCAAAAGTGAGAAATAACGTTAAATATAATGGTACTTTCAGATATGAGCTAGAGATCTTCATTTCATAGCATTTTTAGCTCAAACACGACTCAAAAAATAAATTTTTTAAAATTGTTTATTTTTTTTTGGTAACAGTATTTATTTCGGTAATGTACCCCGGGAGAAACCCAAAATTTCCCAAGATGTTTAATTTTGGTTATAACAATTACTTGATGTGGCTTTTACGATTTACAAAACAAATGAGAATCAGTCCTTGAAAAATGCTTGAATTATAAAAAAAATTTTATAAAATAAATTGTGGTTTTCAAATTTTCTTATAATTTCAGGTCTAATTTTTTAGACTTTCGCCGTTCCTCGAAAGATACCGCCGGATCTCTACTTTTGCCTTCAACTAGCTAAACACTAATTAATTACTGTTGTAAACCAAAAAGACATTGAATTTCAGACCCGACGAAATTCTCGACAGAGGTTTAATGTTAAGCTTACTTAAAGAGGCTTACTGTTAATTTTTTTCCCTAATGTCAATATAGCACTAAAAGGGGAAACACTGTATAGTAATTTTATTATAATACAAGCAATATGCCGAAGAATGTACAATAGATGTACATATATAAATGTATTATAAAAGGTAAGTATATTATATATAGAATGCCACATAATGTAAAAAAATTTTCATTTTTTGTTTTATTTTCTCGCCTTGCATCACCAACCCTTAATTCTTTTCCTTTATATTTCTCTTCTATCTGCAAAAATACCGCAATCGATCTCTCATTTTATACCTATATACAAAAAATTTTGCTTTTTATTTTCTTTTATGTACTTTTTATTTTGTTTATTGTTTTGATTTTTATTTTGGTTTTTATTATAGCACAACAGCTATATATACAAAATATTATATTCGTCTCTTTTACACCCTAAAACAATAACAATAATAAAACAAAGAAATCAAATCAAACTTGAACCATATTCAACCACCATATTATCTAAAATTTTCTTATCATTTTATAAAAGGAATTTCAATCAAATGAAGGTATTTTTTTTTTTGTTTTTCTTGATTTTTTCTTATTGTTATATTTATTTTCACTTCTAATATAGTAAATCTATGTAAATACTACTATACTTTACTAATATACATGATAATTTTAAAGCTTACCAATTTAAGTAGAATTTGATTATTAATATGAGGAAATACTGACATTGTGTACAGTTAATATAAAGTTTCGTGTGGCGAAACTTGTATACATGCGTCTGAAATATTAAAATTATCAATCTCTAGTCATTTGAGGTGATTCAAAAATTAACTGGCAATTGATGTTTCAAAAGAAATATCTAGATTTTTCAAGTCGAGAGATTCCATTTGATATTTATTCTAATGTGTTTTGGGAAAAAGAGAATTATTCCTACAAGTAACGCCTTACGCATCTTGTTTATTTTTTGAGAAAAATATTATTAGTAATTTTCATCACCAATAACGTAGTCTTTTTCGTAACATTTTATATACATATATATCTAAAAATTAGTAAGTTTTAAACTGGCTTTGAAGTCCCACCTTGTTCATCAAATCGGTAAGATTTCCAATTGGATCGCGTCGAAAGGAAATATTATTATTTAGCAAGAAAAATAGTTCCAGTTTTCATTGCTGGTTATTGAAGTTTTTTTCATTATATGAAAGAGGTTTTTCAATGAACCAAAATAATATTCGATTTTTCAAATAGAAATGGCTTTGAGTTTTTAAAGTATGAAATTCTTTGTTCAAGAAGGGTATCAAAAATTTCCGAGAAAAATATCATTTTGGTACGCCATGGATTGGGAGAAAAAATTTTCGCAAATATAAGCTATAAATTAAAAAAAAAACTCAACCAAATACTCGATCAAATTATTCTGACGACAAATTTTTACAAAATCTTCTCCCCCAATATCAGTTGACAACCTCTTAAAAAATTATTTGCATATTATCTGTATGGTAATGTGTCAGAATTTTTTGTTTTCTTTCTTTCCCAATTTCATTTTTTTATATATATATTTTTCTTCTTTAAAAAAAAAGGATTTTTAGTCTCCCCAAGGTACTTCCTTTTAAAGTCCTTTTTTCTTTCAAAAAAGGATTTTAAAAATTTTTGATTATATACATACAATATAATATGCAAAGTATTATTGAAATTTTAAAATTTAAAACTATTACATAAGAAAATTATTTGTAGCACCACACACTGAGTAGATAAGACCGAAGAAAAAAAAAATTCTTATATTGTATAAAATAAAATAAAAAGCAAAATATGAAGAGGGCGAGGAGTTTCTGTTCTGTTGCTTTTTTTTCTGTTTTATCACAAATTTTGTAAAAATATAAGTAATAGAAAGATTTTTACCAGCATTAAGAAATAATAAGATTATAAAGAATACAACAAATAGACACCAAAAGGGACAAATAAACAAAATGATGAAAAAGGCAATGCAAGTGAGAATTTCAGAATGCGTTAAAATTCTTTCTTTAAAATGGTATCAATTTTAAGTATTTTAACCACTTAGAATTTTGGGGATTTTTAAAACAAACGCAAAATTTTATACAGATGAGCAATAATTAAGTGAAATTTTTGTTTGTACCTGAAGACAGTTTGCAATAATAAGAAATAAATTTTAATAATGAATAAAATTGTTAAAATGGCGTTTTGTTGCAAAATTCAATTGTCAATTAAAAATTTTTATTTTTAAACCTAGATTTAGGACTCATTTTGAGGATCAAAGTGCATTTTTCATATTTTATATGAACTCACTTTACAAAGTAACGTATATAAAATATTACAGAACCAGTTCCATTAGATCATAAACACAGACATTATTGTATTAACCAATTTGTTAACTAAAAAAATTTTTGTAAAGATCTTAAAATCGAGTCTTGATATATTTACTAAACATAAATGAATGTTCATTGTGAGGTTTAAATACAAGAAAAAATAATAGATTGTCTGATTTTCGTAAGTCATTTTAGTTACATTTAGATCTTATTGAAGCCTCATGATGTAAATTAAATAAAAATCTCCTGTATTTTTCAATCAGTCGTATTACCATCATCAATATTCAAATGAGGCATAAAGAATATTGTACCTATGCGTACATATTAAAAAATATCGATTTAAATTCAATTTTTTTTCTTTAAGTTTTTCCATATGTGTTTTTAGATTTACATATTTTAAAATTTCTCAATGCAAAGAAAATCCCCTATATAATCTTTAAGAAATAAAACATAAAATTTGATTGAATATTGTCTAATAAAAAAATAATAATATCTATGTAGAATATTTAAATGTGTACATTCTATGTGGATATAGCTCTAGTTCTGTATAATTACCTATAGCGTAATAATATTTGTGGCAATAAGAAAAGAGTACTCAAATCTACTAAGTGGCATTCATTTGAAAATTAATCTAGTTAAAGTTAGAACAATTTTAATTGATAGCGCTTCCTATTCATAGCAATAGCTTACACTTTTCAAAAAAATTAGACTTAATAATTTTATACGACTTGAAAATGCAATTAAAAATGCAATTATTCGAAATTCTAGAAACCAAAATTTATCTACGATTCCTCAAATTTGTTAAAAAAATTCTGGAAATCTTCAAACTTGATTCTCTCAAAATTATTAATTTTGACTTAAGCAAACTTTTCTGATTGTCATGTGATGCAAATTACTTATAATATACGTACATCCTTTTCCTTCTATCTATAGGACTTAGTTTACAGGTTTAATTTTGCTGTCTTACTATGCTAAATAAAGGTATAGTAGGAATATTCACAAGAGTTATACAAAACCGGCATTTGAAAATTTTTCATCATTGACATATTGTGAGCATAACTTTTATTTCCTCTCCATTCTGTTTTTTTAAGTTTTTTTTTCCTTTAAATTAACTTTGGAAAAAAAAAACTTTTTTTGAGAAAGTAAAAAGTTTTTCAAAACACAAAAAAAAATTATTTTCCTATGCTTTTCCGCAAATTTTTTGTTTTTTTTTTTTTTTTTTTTTTGTATTTTACTCAAATTGAAAAATGGAAATTCGATTTATTTAAATTTAGAGAAATAAATTCTTTTGAATGTAATCTTAAATCTTGGTGTTAGTTGAATGTTAAAATTTTAAACTTTATTTTTTGAAATTAATTTTTTCTTTAAAAAAAAAACTCAATTTTTCAACTGACTATAGTACGAGTTTCCTACATGATACGAGTTTATTCAATAGATTTTAATTTTATTTTTCTATTTCTTTGGTAAAAGTTCTACAATATTAAATTAGCGTGATTGTATACATAAGCAACTATTTGTAATACAAGATATTATAAGTTTATATTTTAAAAAAATTAATAAAAGTTTATTGGTTTAAATTTGAAAAGTTCGAAATTTCTTGACTTCTTTAGAGAAGTAGAGAGGAAATCCATTTTCCAAATGAGATTACCACATGTGATATCGGCATTATAATTTACAAATATTCAAAATGAAAATATTTTTCAAAGCCAGCTCAACACTTCAAAAAATTTGTCAATTTTTCAGTCCATAAGTTTAAGATAGCAAAAAATGTGCCTGTTCTTTAGTCCTCTGGAATAATATAACGTTTTATACATTTAAATGGTATGCATAAAATAAGATAGCAAATGTAATCTAACAATATGAAGTGTGATATAAGTGGAGGTACTAAGTGTAGATGATTTCCAATTTCTGTATTTGAAATTCAATTTTAAAACAGTTATGGTGCATTCAAAATATTAAAAAAAAAATAAAAATATTTAGTTATTCAATTAATAAAAATTTTCAATTATGGTAGTGCCATAACTAATGGCAAAACTTAAGCGAACAATTTCGATATTGATTATTTCGGGTATACTATGAACAAAGCTTCTGAACTGAAATTTCTATTGTCAGACAAATAAGCAATCGGACTATAAGAATTCTTGTTATACACCAATCTATGTGCGTGCTAAACTATATAGTGAATCATTTAAAATCTAAAGATAAAAGCTCATAAAAGCATTTCTCAAACATTTTTTTTATTGCTACACAGAGAAAAAGCCAAAAATTTTTTAATACTCAATTTACATTTCAATTTACCTTTAACTCTACATTTTTTTACTTTCATTTTTATCCTTAATAATATTGTAATTTCGAATTGGAAAAAAAATCCTTATTCAACCGAATTAATTATTAATTGTTATTTGTTACAATAAAAATGGTAATTATTGAAAATAAACATAAAGGAATTATGTAGGTTATGTAGGTTATGCAAGTTATTTTAAGGGTAAAAATAAAAATGAATTTATTGTTATTGTTATTACTGTTATTTCCATTTTTTTTTCTCCAAATATTCGAAATGAAAATTTTTTATGTTTTATATAATTTTCAATAATATTATACAATATCATCATTAATAGCTTAATTATACATTTAAAAATATTTTTATATTCTACATAAAAATGGATAATAATTACAATTTGATCGTACAAAATACTTAAAAAATACTTTTCTACTGAATTAATATCCCATTTTAAGAATATTAATTAACATTTATAAAACGCTTTAAAATAATATTGCCGTTTCTTTAAATGAAATTTACATCTTTATTATAATATATACAGGGTGATTCTGAAAGGTATACAACAACATATACCATTGGATTGAGGATCGAAAATGGGAAAACTTTCGTTCCGGCCTGGGCGCCAAATCTCAAGGGTTTCCGAGTTCCAGGGACTTTAACGAATTTTCGTGAAATTTTTACTTATTGAAATTTTTTTGATTATGAATTCCGTTCTGAAAAAGATAGTAACTTCAAACAAACAGTTTCTGAAAAGCTTAGTAAAGGCCTTAAAATGGACATGCTGGTTGATTCTGTATTTTATGTTCCTTCAGAAGACCTAGCATTCGAACTTTAGGGAAACCTAGAAATTATTATTTTGTAATGAATATAAATAGAATGTTGCCCAGCTGCTTAAGCTTTAATTTAAGTCCTTAAACATTAAAAAACTTTTTATGGTACAGAAAATGTAGAACGAAAACCATTTATATGTCAAGATTTTAAAGATCCTTAGAGGCAAGGATCTTAAGCGTTGTAATTATCATTTATCGTTAATTTGGTGACAATAGTCACTTAAAAAAACAATCGACATTTTTAAGAGACGTTATTTTGATAAAAAATCTGAATTTTAACGTTTTTATTGAAATGTAACAAGTAAGAACAAAATTGAAACAAAATTTTATACAAACTTTTAATTTGAAAAACAAAAATTGATTTTAAAAATTTGAAATTTTTGAAAAGAATTTTGTATTACGAAAATCAAAAAAAAAAATCTAGTAATCAAAAAATTTTTTCGAAACTTTTCTTGGTAAAAAAAATTGATAGTTTTTAATTTTTGCCAATTTTCATAAGAAATGGTCCCTATATGGTTTGAGATTTTTAAATGCATTTTGCTCACACTAGGAGCAATTTAAAAATTTGAAAAAAATATTTTCGAAATCTAGACACCATTTGGCATCTGAAGTTATTAAAATTATCCAGTTGAAACGAATTTTTAAAGGCATGCCATATAAATTTTAAAAATTTGTTTTAATAGAAAAACAAAATTTTTTTAATAGGACAATTTAATTTTTTTACACAAAATGGAGTACGTATATGAAAATATAGTATGACATTGTTAAGCTAATAAATAATTAATAAATAATTTAATGGTATTTATAAATTTCAAACATATTTCTAGAAAAACTATATTGGAATACGATTGATGCAACTAAAGAGATGTTCTAGTAAAGCAATTAATTTAAAATATGTGATTGAATAAAATTAGATTTGAAAGAAGAAAAGCATAAATCTTTTCCAAATTAGGTGAATTTCGTAAGAAAATGTGGTGTTTGTTTTGACAAATTTGTGAAATTTGTGGATTAAGGAATATTAAATTGAATTTAATTTTAGTTTTATCAACATCTGGTTTGATTTTAATTACATTTTGGCTCACAATATTTGTGGTTTTCGTGCTATATATTCTGTACCATAAAAAATTTTTTTTAATTTGGCACCAATTTGGAATTTTACCTATTTTCGTTTCTCTAATTAATGTTATATGTTGGTTTAATCCTTTCTGAATCACCCTGCATATATTTTTTTTAATATTGTTATTATTATTAATATTTTGTTTTTAACCCAATTCAATGCGTAATCTTAAAAGTATAAAAAATATTCTGTTCACATCATAATCCGATTTAATGTTAAAGTTAAAAAATATGAGCTGAAATAATGAGTAGCTACTTATTATGAATTTATAATGTCTATGAAATTTTGAGGTCATATCAACGAAATTATTAAAATATAAAATATTTAATTTAGCATTACAAAGCAGCCATTAATACGTTTTCTTATGAATTTCAAAGAGGTCAAATTATTTAATATTTTCTTTTTGATTATTTTCAAGTTACATTTTGCAGTCAAATATTGTCTACCCTTCTCCTGAGTTGATTTGGTATATTTAGGTATGTTGCTTCCTCATTAATATCGTGATGAAGAAGTCTATTTACTTCTTTACGTGTAGTGAAAACTTCTTAAACCCTTGCAGAATTTACGCAGCATTAAATTGAATCTTATTTTCGTCATACTGAAAAATTAGTAAAAACGAAAATGTTTTACCTTGTGGGTAGCAAAATATTATTAATTAACTTATTGATAGTTTTGTAATAAATTATAATTGGATTAAAAATAATAAAAATAAGATAATTAAATTAATGATTAATAAACACCAAAATAAAATATTCAATAATGGTTTACAAATCCACCTCTAGTTTAGAATATTATTTATGAAATAGGAAAATTATGGAAGCATTATAATTTTGTTTTAGTAAAACTTTGCACAGGCTCACTTTAGTAAACACCTAAATTTTGAACCAAAATTAACAACACAAAAAATTGCATACTTATGGGGGGTTTGATTTATGATAAAGCTTAAATCATAGAAATTACTATTCGTACACAATAATATTAAATTGTATATCTATCTCTGCAGAAAATGTTATAAATTAATTAAGATTAAATTATGTAAAATGACAAAAACTGTTTAAACTGATTGATTATTGTTAATTAAATACGTTTATCAAGAAATTAATATTAGAAATTTATTTTAATCAGAAGTAGGAAATTAATATAAACGTTAATATGCTTAAAATTAAAATAAGATTTATTTAAAATAAGATTTATTATTTTAATTTTCAAATTGTTCACAATTTATAAGCTGTTTGCATACAAAAAATCTATATTCGAAATTACTACAAAACCCTGTAGTATTCAAAATTTACAAATAACAAAAGAAATGTTACAAGTATTGCAGAAAATAATTATACTAAGTTAAACCTCAATTTCTGAAAAAAATTTATTTCAGTTCACAATTATAATATTACATTTAAAAAATATCTACGTTCAAGTAAGTATATCACCTATACAATAAAAATCATTATTAATATCGTTCAATTTTTTCACTTATACACTACTTACCTGTTTTTTATTCTTTTCTCCTCAAAATTATTATTAAATTCCAGTTTTCGAAGAATGATCCGAATAAGGACGAAATAATATTATAACCAAATTCAATATAGTAAATAATTTCTCCTTTATTCTTTTGACTTCTTTAAAATTTTTAATTCCAAAGTTTCAATAATATTTTTCTATCGAATTACTTTTTTTCCTCATAAAACAGCATATGAATTCCAAATAAAAATAATTATTTTATTATTTTACACTCAATTATTTTTTGGGGTTAATAAAATTTTGATTTTTATACTTAAATAAAAAAAAAAATATTACAAAAAAATTTAATACTCTTGAATATTATTAAAAATCTTTTACAAAAATTATTTCTTTAAATTCGAAAAATAAAACAATAATTACAAATAGCAATATTGTATTGAAACCAAATTAAAATATAAAAAAAAATTACAAAAACCAAATAAGGATAAAATATTTTATTATTTTTTTTTTATTTGTTTTAAATTTAATTAATAATATTTTCGGTTTTTTTTTTATTAAAATAACAACTTATAACAATATTTTATTACACAAAAGGTTTTTCATATGTAAGACTTTCCAATATTGGTTATTTTTTTTTTTAAATATTTCTTTTTTAATACTTAATTGTGAAAAAAAATTTTTTTTTATAAAATTTAATATACAAAAATTATATCTCAATGGTATTCGACTATAATTCTATAAAATGAGAATTGAATATTTTTGAAAAACACAAGTGAAAGAACAGAAAAATTGTAGAATCACAAGAGAAAAACCAGAAAAAATTAATTGTGAAATTTTATTGAATATTTTTTAAATTAAATAAATTTGTTGTAATTGTACGAGTACGTATTAACAATATTATTATTAATGTTATTTTTTTTTATGTGCATAAACGTGTAAATTGAATTCTCAGTGTTGAAGCATAAATATTATTTTACAACAAATGAATTTTTTAAGTTCATAGCACATTCATATAATAGTTAATCATATGTATGTATGTATGAAGGACCAACAACTATATACTCCATGTATTATTGTGAGTTCATGTTTCATTAAATAATTTAAATATTTTATTTTTAATTTATTATAATTTTATATGTAATTTTTATTACATAGCTTTAATTATTTATTATTTAAGGTATTTCTTTAACAAAATATAATATTAAATATTTTATTATATAATTATAATATATTTGTTTAATTCTTTGTTTTCCTTTGCATTTTAAATATTATATAATTTTTTATTTTCTTGTACATTGTTATAATAATATAATTAATTGAATATTTCTTTTTTATGTAACAATAAAATTGACGTTTACTATAATATTTTTATTTGTTTTTCATAATAATAAAATTATATATATTTTACATTATATTTAACATTTTAGCATTTTATTTATTTATATTTTGTTATATATACATAATATACACACCTAATTATGCTCACAATATTAACACATTCACATCATATAGATTTTTATTTAATTATAACATTCGATATGATAATGACTTTTATTTTTTACTATTAAAATTTATTTCGATTTGTATATCAATATTTTATTGAATAATTTATATAATATTATTTACTTTTCAGAAAAAATTTCCTTTGATGAAAAATTATTTTTGTTTTGTCATTTTTTTTTTTTCTCAGTATAAGCAGTATGAAATTTGCATTGATTTTATTTTGAATTTTACTTCATTTTTTGGCAAATTGTTTTGATTATTTTTTTTTTGGTTATTTTAACTTTTTGTATTATAATATTTATTATTAATAAACATTTAATAAATTTATTTAAATTATTGATATTAATAATATTGGCATGTGCTTTAAATAAATTATCTATTTACCTATGTACAATTTATTATATTTGCTATTATATTGTGTACATTATTAATTTAGTATTGCAATTTAATGTTATACACACAAGTTTAATTCAAAGTTTTGAATATTTTATTATAGAAATCCCTTATAATTTCTTTTGAACTTTTGAATTATTTTGTTAGTAGATGTTGAGAACGTTTTAAACCTTAAAAGATACAAAAAAGAAAAAGAATCAATTATGTTGTAATTATTAAGAAATAAATTAGTTAAATTTTAGTGAATAATAAAATTTTTGTCACAAAATTAAATAATATTGTTTAATGAAAAAAAAATGATTTCGGGACAATGCTTATTATTTTTTAGTAAATTAAATGACGTAAAATTTAATTAGGTTTCGTGATGAAACCTTTTGTTAGAATATTATAGAGCAGTTTATTATGTAAATTACTTGGTTATACTTCATTAAGTGAAAATTCTGGTTTTAAAAACAATCAATTACATTACTAAAATTAATTTCATTCATTTATCAAAGTATATAAAAAAATTGCATACATTTAGGGGCATATAGGCAAAAAAATTGAAAGAAATGTTAACCTAACTCTCAAATTCGGGGGTTAATTGCGTGAGTTTAGGTAAATAATTATATTTTTTAATGGCATGGAATTTATCGTTAATTTTTTGTATTTCAAGATAATTGGAAAAGCTTGCAGTTTCAAAAATATATGGTACGGAAAATTTAAATTTGTAAATTTCAAGAGGCCATAACTTAAGAGTGGGTAAAAGTAGAAGTCAGTTTTCTTCTAATACAATAAACTATTAATTAATACTAAAAACTGCTAAAGATCCAGGCTTCCAAATGTTGCCGTCTAGAAGAAAAATGACATAAAATTTCAGCTTTCTGTATTCAAGGGTGTAAAAGTTTTGTGAACGGATCCATGGACGAGCTGGCAGATAAACACAGTACAACTAACAAACACTTTTTTCAAAATTTTTTTGGAAAAATACTAAAAAATAATAATAATGGAAATTGATACCTTATATTTATAAAGAAAGTGAAGACACGATAGTATTGTTTTCTCGAAAAAGAATTAAGCTATGCCCCATTAGTAACCCATTTATTTCTTATTCACATTTATTTTATTTAAATATTGAAGAAGAAATAAAAACTTAACTATGGAAATAATTAAATTTCCAGAATATGTTTCAGAAAAATTTTCCTTTTTTCTAAGAAAAAGAAGACACTTCGATATTTCAAATTTAAAGAAAAAAATTAATAAAACTTCTGATGTAATATGTACGTATTTTCAATGATTTAATTTGATCTTATTCGAAAAAAATAATTTTGCACTGGTGTTCACCATTCAATTCTTAACAGTACCGTAGAAGAATTGAGATGTTCAGTATTTAAGTGTTCAATTTTAATTTATTTAATTTATTATAGTTAATAAAATTATATAACAGTTTATGAATAAATAAGTTATGAATTAAAATCTACATACATTTTAATTAATAACGAAAATTATATTTCAAAATATTAAATAATAAATCAAAATAAAATTAATTTTAAAAGGCAATTTGAACATTTTACATTTTATAAAATTTTTTATTATTTTACATTAAAATAGCAGAAATCATATACATATATATATATGTGTATCTTCTATAATTTAGAGGCTTTTATTAATTCATTAATCGAAATTGAAATAATAATTTATTGATTATTTTAATGCATTGTAAAATCACATATTGAAAATCATAAATAACTAATGTCCTTATGAGCATATACACACAAAAATTGTTACATTTAGTTGAAAATAATATGTTTTATACTAAAAGCACAATTAAATTTAAATCAATGACCATAATAATAATTAATTAGAAATATTTCTTCCATTTGTATCTATGTATGTTTCTAGATTCATAAATATTAAACTTGTCAAACACATTCATTTAATATTTTTATGTTGTTTACTGCAAATATTATTAACTTATAAAATTTGTCAGTCAAAATTACTGCCTTGTAATTAAAATTTCAAATACAATTTTGACAATTTTATTAATAGGTTCGCGATCAAGGTGTCACATGTGATACATTTCACTTTCATACGAGGCATGTTTCATAGTGTTTCAGTACACATACCTTATAACATTAAAAATACTTTCATAGTGTCATGTATATCTTAAACAGTTCCGTGGTGTATCTTAAACAGTTTTTTTTTTTTAATTTTTTAAATTAATAGCACGCCTTGGAACATTTGAGGTGCTCAGCTTATTAGTGCCCTATCTAACATTTTTGCAAAAATGAGTTATTATATTCAATAAAGCTGTTATTGCCTAAAGAATTGTTTTATATTTTTAAAATACATAGTATACTCCTATTTTAACATAAGTTTGTTTTTGCTTTTAAAAAATTTTCTTAATAATCAAATATTTAACATTTTAATCGCGACATACTCGATATGTCATTTTTGTAAGTAGGCCACTAATGCCCTGAGCACATCATTTATAATTTTTTTTTATACCTAAAATAAAACAGGGAGTTGAATCAACTAACCAGTAAGTTACCTATTTTATTTCACTATGAAAAACTATACGTTAGTTTCATAAAGCAACTTTCGAGCTATTGTTAAACACAACTGTTTTTGGCTCGTATAAAGGAAAAACAAACAATAATATTACAGGTTGCTGAGTTTTAAAAACTGTAATGCGTTTACTGACTAGATCATCAAATGAATGTAAACTTCCTACAATGAAAATAAATTGGTCCACTAGGAAGCTTTTTCTGGTGATCACCATTTGATGACGGGATCCGAACGTGTTAGCAATACATTTTTAACAGTTTCGTTTAAAATGCAGAATTTCGAGAATTTGGCGCAATTCGCTTGGACATATGGATTTATAGGACATATTCTTATATCTCACACTTTAAATGAAAGTAAGTGTAATATGCACTCATAAAATAAGTGATTATAATTTCAGTGACATAAAATTTCGATATTTTATCAATATTCAATAGTTTAAAAGCAAATATAAATTTCATGTCTTCTAAATTATTTAATGATTTCAAAAACGTATAGTTACACATTAAAATATTGGTTAACTACTTAACTTTGAGTATTGAATTCAAACTTTTTTTAAAAGAAAACTAAAATTTTAGTCAATATAATAGTCATATATTTTACATCATACCTATGTAGATACCAAAATAATCAAAACTCACTTAAATAAATAATTTAAAAGTTTTGATTCTCTCTATAAACTTTATTCAAATTTAAAAGTGTCACATCTATTGGAAACTATTCAAAAACTTTTAGTTTTAACTATTTCAAAAAAAAAAAAGTAAAAAAAAAAACAACACAATATTGTAAGGAATAAATTTCCTTTTCAAAAATTATTTTCTATAAAGTAAAAGAAATAAAAATGTGTGTCAATAAAGGACACTTTTAATGTTACCAGTTGATTGTAACAGTATTAAATTTTTTTGAATTTGAATTATGTTAAAAAAAATGTAATTATTGTGCAAGTTTTTGTTAAAAAGGACACTTTTTTCAAATTTTTAAATAATTCTTTCGTTCCTTGAAAAAGGCTTTTCACTCCCTCAATATTTCCGGTTTGTATTTTTTGATTGTTACTAATTTGTAATTAAAACTGTTAATAAGTTACCATTTCTTATGTAAAATTTTTAATTTAATATTAAATTTAACCCTTTAATAATCAAATGCAAATATTTTGCAATCGAAAAACATTCAGGCTAATTGCTATAATACTATATAACAAAAATAATTTCAGGTTCAGGTCACTTTTGACTCAAAGGCATCTCTTACAAGGCATCTTCTTGTAAATTAGTGAAAAAAAGTAGTTTTATATTACATAATAGGAATAAAATAAGAAAATAGTAAGTTACAGAAAACTATTGCATTATTTTTGTCACTCGTTGCTTAACAAACTTTAACAAAGGACCTACCTATATATTCTACGGTCCCGTTTCTCGAATCATAAAAATTCTAACATTTTACTTTATTGAATTAGCATAAAAATAGCATTTCATTAGTAATTTTTAATATGAATTTTTTCTATGGACAATGAAAAATTATATGATAACCGGAGATACGATTTTTCGAAGAATTATGTATTGAACTGACAAAGTACTTTTGTAAAACCATTCAAAAAAAATAATACAATTGTATTATCTATATAAAAATTGTACTATTAATTTACTGAAAGGATTCGACAGTCCTGATATTAATACACCTAAATGGGATGTAGATACATCAAACCTTCTTCTATCACAAACACACATAATCATTTTTCATATATTATATAAATTTTATTTCTAATCAAGTTTCAAAGAAAATAATAATCAAAAAATAAAGAAATAAAAACAAAAAAAAAAAATAGATAAAAACTTTAAAGTAATCCCAAAAGTTGATGTTCCAATTTGATCCTGACGACAATAAAAAAATTAAAAACATAAAAGAGAGAGTATGGCAAAAGTAAGAAAAACAAAAAAAGGAGAAAATAAAAAACACAATATTAAAATAGGAAAAAGTACTTTTTTTTTTGGTATTAGAAATACAAATATACTTTTAATATAAAAGTTTTTCTCTCTATGTTTTTCTTTGTTATTTTTTCCTATTATTTTTTTTTAATTTTTCTCTTCCCGTGTTTTCTAAAGAATTCTCTTAGGATATCGTATCATCTTATGTTGACAAAAAATGGATAATATGAGAGAGAGAGAGAGAAAAAAAAGGGGTAGATACTGAAGGATATTGGGGCTTTCAAGTTATTTTACACATCTATGTGTGTATGTATAGATTTATTTACAATTTAATGGATTTTCTATAAGTTTATCTTTGAGAGTTTTTTTTCTTCGTTTGTACTTACTACTTTTTTTTTCTATTTTAATAGTAGAGTCGTATTTCAAAAGGATTTATTGCTGCAATTTTCAGTAAATTGTTTTAAAAAAAAATAGAAAAAAAAAGTTTGTTATCCTTTTTTCTATTCTAATGTATATATACTTACAAGTGGGTAAGTACAAGTGTGTATGTGCATTATTTCTTTTATGAAATTTTGTGTGTATTCATATCCACATATGTATGTGTTTGTATTATGGAAAGAGCATTTATAGTAACAAGAGAATATTAGACATGTTTTTGAGGACGGTTTGTGTTTTCATTGTTTTTTTCAAATATTTCTAGAAAGTGACATATAGATACAAAAAAGTGTGTATTGAAAAGACTCAATAACATTATAATACAAGGTATTTCATTTAAAATTTTGTTATTTAAAAAATTAGAAGATCAAGTTAATCTCGTATTTAATAAATAACAAATCTGTTAGAGACTGGTTGTTTAATTTGATATTTTCTATGATATAGAGCCTCATTTAAAGAAAACTCTTTTAGGGAATCTTCTTTTTCTATACTAACTTTGTTCAAGAATCAATAATAGTCGATAAGTCTTCATATTTATAAAAATTTGGATTTTTTAAACAAAATCAGTAATTCCAGATAATATTCTCTAAATTTTAAATTTCTTTGTAATTTAGTTATGTAACCAAAAAAAATCCTTGTAGGAATCGATCAATGAAATAAAATAAATCATAAATTTAATAAACTAAACTTTATGCAATTTAATAGAAACATCTTTTATTATTTTAGTCGTCACAATTTGAAGAGATTTTAAAAAAATTAGATTTCAGAAATTCTATTCCAAGGTTGAATTTCTGACAGTATGTCTTTGTAAAAATTTAAGACATTTTTTGCCTCTTTCGAATACAAAAAGAAAGACGGTTCAATTCATTAATAATATTTTTAAATTCTTTTATTTGCTTATTATAATTTCACTCTTCAGAGAGAAAATCAAAAATTATTAATTTTGTTATGCCTTAAACCCTACACCTTAGAGAAGCATATATCTATTTTGGTATGAAGTGCGTAACCTATTGAATGAATCATCTACAGTACATTCTTGCTCAATTTAAAATTTAGAAATGTTCGTCTGTGCCTGCAACAAATCGTATGATAATTCAAAAATGAATATAGGCACTTTGAATTCTATTGTTATAAAGCCATTTTGAACAATTTAGATATTTTATCTAAGCATAATATTATTAACAATCTGGAATTTTTCTGAAAAATTCCTTTAAAGGTTCGGACAGTTTCCATACAACTTTTAAGGGTAATTGAAAATATTTCAAATAGTAATTTTTGTATTCAAATTCTCAAGGGTGTAGGGTATAGGATATAATTTAATAAAATGGGCTAAAATGTTTTTATTTGCTGTACATTTTTATAGATGTTCGAATGGATGGTGTTTCAATCATATTTTATAAATATTAGGTTCTATATAAATTATGATATAGATGTACATGAAATACATTATTTTATAAAATGTTTGCAAATTCCAAAACTGGAAATACTATGTCATAATTTGTGTTTTATTTATATCTAATGTTATATACTAATATCTTAGCAAAAGTTTATAAGAATAAATGTTAAAGTCAGTAGAACCAACTGTATCTTAAATTAAATATTATGGAAGAAGATTGTTTTCCGTTCTAATATAAAAATAATTAGTATTTTTGAGAAGAGAAATCAAGCTAAATTTTGCTTTGATATTTTTTTTACAGAATATCCAATAATTTGTACATATATTAAATTTGTTTCAGAGTTCAAATCCAAAGTTCATTATAATAGCACTCAGAGCATGTTAACACAGTACACTTATAGTATTACAAAACTTCATTACTGTCTCCTCCAGTATTAATTTCAACAATCACAAATTTCATTTCACGGTAACTTATAGTCCTTTCAGTTTTAATACCTGTGATCAATTTTGCACTTAGTTGACTGATCTCTTCTGTACAATTTCAATTGTATATTGTTGAAATTCAACTGTATGCTAACTCTTCTCAAGCATACTGCAGCATTTTTTAATATTGCACTTCATCATTTTGTCTAAATTATATTTAAGACTTGAAATTTCGAGATTTTTTAATAATTTCACTTATTGGTTACTACATTTATTATAGAATAAAATAAACACCATGAATACCTAATTAAAAAATTTTAGAACCAGACAAGTTCACAAAATTGTTATAAAAGTTAATTTCAAACATAATTTTCATAATTTCCAGTTTATTTAAAATAATTAAATTTCAAATTTTAACAAAAAATAATTATTATCCTTTTCATTTTTTCTATATAAAACAAAAAAATGTCAACTTTTAATAGCAAATTTAAAAATAAAATTAATAATTAAATAACAATAATTACAATTCAATTGGGATTTTATTTTTGGTAACTAATTTAAAAAAATTATTTTAATCTTTTATTCATTTTTATTCAGTGTTAACAATAAATTAAAAAAAAAATAAAAAAAAAAGAAAATTTTTTAATTTAATGGGAAAAGTTTTTTTTTGTTACTTTCATTTCTTGTTCTCGGTCGTATTCAAAAATAACATTTTAATTTTCAAATTTTATTTTATTTTTTGTATAATTTTTTTCTTATTTTTTTTTCATTGTTTTAACACTTTTCTGCGAGGGTGAAATAAATATTTTTTTCGTTTTTTTTTTTTGTTTTTCTCAATAAAAATATTTTTCAACTCATAAAAGTGATCAAGCGGTAGCACTTAATTAAACTTTTCAACAAGTTTTTCTCATACAGGATGTGAAGGTATACATGCATACATTGTAACATAGTAAACACGTTTACTTAGTGATTATGTGTGTGTTTTTCAAATGAATATAAAAATATCCTTAAAAACACCACTATTATACACCTTACTAATCTCTCTATATAAAAGTGTTAAATTCAGAAAACAGAAAAAATTTTTTTTTTTATATTTTATCCTTCAATGTACGGACAACTTTAAAACGAAAATATCCTTATATTATACAATATTTTCTATTATAACCTATTATTGTCTTTTATATTACAATTGCAGCACGAGTATAACAAAAACTAACTTATTTAACAAAAATAGTAAAAATTACGAATGAAGAAGAAAAAATTCAGAAAAAATTTTAATTTAATTTTACAATTTATTCATGAAATTTTTTTAATTTAAATTTTTTTATGGTGTTCTACATCTAAAAAAAAAAAATTTTTTTTTTATTATTTTCAAAACCCGAAAAATTTAATTTTATATCTTTAAAATTCATTTTATATTTTTTTATTTCTACCAAGAAGTGGAGCAAAATTTGTTGAAGAATTTTTGTGTATACCTCTAAGATATTCAATATATAGTAAATTTAATACTATGAAAAAAGTGTTACAAAAAAATTTAGGTGTAAAATATTCTTGTCTTAATACTGAAAAGTATCCTTTTTTAGCTTTAAAGTAACATACAAATAGTGCAAAAATTTAGTAAAAAATTAAATGCATTAAAGTATATCTGGGTAGATAAAGCTGGACTTAGCTTAAGAGGATTTCATTATATCATATAAAAATTTTAAATTGAAATGAAATATAAAATTTTAATGATATTATTATCCTTAAAAGCTATATAGCACAAAATGTAACAATACATAAAATTACTAAAAATTTATAATATGAAAAATGTTTTTATTTTGAAAGGAAAACAATAACTGACACCTATGTGCGGAAAACTAAAGATCAAGCTAGATTTGAAACATTAACTGAACGAGGTCCCTAAAGAACCATAATATTAAGAAGTAAGAACCATAATATAAATTTTGCTCGTATTACTTGTATAATACTGATTGACAATATAAGAGATTGAAGTTTGGTAAATTGTTTTTTTATATTTAAAAAAGGTACCCTCTTACATAAATGTTAATGTAAGCTCAGTTTTTTGTATCAGTCAAAAGCGAAAAATTTTTGAAGTACCTAAAATATATTAGTAAGTACGTGTACTATGCTTAATAATATACTGTATAAATACATTTTTTACATGTTGTAAGGATAGGTAAAAAATTTCATATATTACAGAAAAACTGATAATATTTTTAATAACAATCTGAAATACTAACAATTGACGAAAAATGGCAACTTTATCACATTCATGCGGAATATTTACAAGCTCAGTTTTGCTGCTATCATGAAGGTTACAGTCGTGATATTTGTAACACTAATTAAATTAAGGCAGTTGTAACAATTCATTTGAATTCACAATTTGCGAAGGAAAACGGAGAAATAAAAAAATCGAAATATACAATTTGCAAATTTTTTTAACTAATTTTTAGCACTTTTCCAAAATTTTTTAAAAAAAAGTGCTTATTAGTTTCACTCTGTCCGTCCGTCCGTCTGTCCGTGTGTCTGTTTACAAAACTTCTACACCCTTGAATAGAGAAAGCTGAAATTTTATATGTAGAAGTTATACCCCCAAAAAATGTTATTTTTTAACTATTTAGTGCAGTGAAACCATAAGCATTTTTGAAATTTTACAAACGCAGAAAGGCAGTGGCTTGTTTCTGGTATTGCGGTATACTATAGTTAAACTTTAGAAAAACAAAATGGCCGTTCAAATTTACCGTTATCTAAAGTTCGTTTTTTCCAAATTTTTGATGTCGTTTTTCTTCTAGACCCCAGCCTGTAGAAGCCTGAACACTAATTTATGCTTCTTAGACACTAATAAATGCTTCATTTCGTTTGAAGAAAATTTTTTTCCATATCCACCCCCTCTCAAGTTATTGCCTCTTGAAATTTGTAAAATTTTAATTTTTGACACCTTATATTTCCGAAACCGCAAGCTTTGTCAAATTTCTATAAACGCATAAAGCTAACGGTAAATTCCATGACATTAAAAAATATAATTATTTTTCTTAACTCACACAATTAACCCTTAAAATCGAGCATTATGTTAACCCAACTTTATATTAATTTTTGCTTTATATTAAAGACTGCATAAATCATTCATCCTAAATATATGCAATCCTAGAAATAGTTTCGTTTATGATTGAAAATAATTTTAATAGTGTGGTGGATATACATATACTGTATTAGCAGTATTTTCACTTGTTGAAGGGAAAAGTGATACAATACAAACCATTGGTTTGACCCAACTTTATTTGACATATTGTAGCTTTTTTAATACCTTAACTTAATAATTTTTATAACCATTATTTTAAACATAATACAATAGGTGCATGCAGGAGAATTTCATTACATTTATAAGCAAAAAAAAGTTTCAATTAAACCTTTAAATTTTTGCAATTTTCCAGTTTCTATACATACATATGAATAAATATTATGAAAATACAAAAAAGAAGTAATTTGTTATATACAATTATACAATTATACAATTATAGTAAAATTGTTATACCAAAACGCTTCAATAATTTTAAAGCGCTGAACGCACCCCAGTAATATTGTAAACATTTTGAGCGTAGACTACTTAATAACTTAATTGGCAAGTTTATGTTGTATGAAGCATAGAGAGCACTGTTTATGTACCTAAGTACATAGTAGACGACGGTATGAAAAAATTATTATTTCTCAAATGAGAGAAAGAGCGGAAAGAAAAACTAATTATTTATGTTTATTTCTCTTTTTATTCTCATTTTTTTTATGATTATAATGTCATTATTGTTATTTTTTTTTTAATTCATATAAGTTAAATCATTCTTTGAATATAGAAGAATAAACATTCGCAGGTGCATAGATATGCATGTGTTTGTATGTATATAATAATATTATTATACATGCTATATACACGAGTAGGATTAAATTTGATATTAGTGCACATATTGTGGGTAAAGCAGGAAGAATTAACAGTATAGAAAGAATAAAGAGCAAAAAAAAATTAAAGAATTTCTATATGAAAATAGAATTAAATTCAAGATAACTGACCTAGTTTTTCACGTTCATTCTTAAAGTCAAATAAGTGCAATTGAATATAATATAGTAATGTAATATGAATTAACGCATTGCTATATGTACATATATAATATTATATTGCTTTTTGTAAATTACATGTGAACAAAAGTTGCAAAGCAAAATATTCACCATTTAATTTGATATAAGCCCATTTATATGTGTGTATTGAAAAATTATTTATCATATTTTTATTAGTGTATAAATTTAAAGCCCTTTTCCGAAATTAATAGCTTTAATCGAAAAGTTAATATTGCATTCAAATTTACAAATTTACGTTTTTGAAATAAAAATTTTCTCGGTGTTTCACTAATATTTGTTAGACTTATGTAGGTTGGTAGTAAACTTTCGTAAAATGGTATTGAACCCAGAATTTTAAGTTTTGCGCAAGTACAAAATCCATTTGGAATTATTAATAAAATAAAATCGAGTTTCTTTTGGAATTAAAGAAAATTTAAAGCGACATCTCAATTAAATTCTTTTAGAAACTGCACCTAGATCGCAGTTAAAGAGCGCCTAGATCGCGGTTTTAGTAATTGCTTAAAAAATTATAAAAAAAAATTAATATAAATCTGTGAACATTATACAATATGAAAAAAAGAGCAAATATTTATGTGCACATATTTTAAATTTATAATGTAGTACAATAGTATAGACTTTATAGCGACAAAATATGAAAATGTTCCTATAATATGAAATAAATGTAGGTTAAAAGCAAACAAAATGGGATGCAAAAACAATGTAAATAATATTTATTCAACTTTTTATAATATTTTATAGTCATTGGTTTTTCACCCTTTAGCTATTTCGTCCCTTAATGCACATTAAATTCTATTGGGGTGAAAAAAATCTAAAAGTAATTTATAGATCAAAAGGAATACAAAAAGTTAATTATTTTGATATATAAAATTAATAATAATTAATTATAAATTTATATTAAAAAATTAATTATGAAAATTTCATACGTGCGAAAATATTGTGTATTTATAGAACCTCTTGGTAAAATTTAATTAAAATCGGGTAGGAAAGAGAAAATCCGGTAAGTGACATAGCCTCGTTTTTTATAAATCAAGGAGATATGAACGCTAATAATAAAAAAATTGTTAAATGAAACAAATGAAAAACCTAAAATACTGATACTTTATTTTAATTTGATGAGTTGTGATTTTTTTCCTGGGAGAATTAAAACGACCTTCTTAAATTCAAAATTTATATATGTGCAATCGCCACGTTTTGCTCTTCACGAAGTGTCATCCTCTAAGCCCATATTTTTGTTACGCCTTCCCATTTATATATTTTCTAAATACTCTTCTTATATTTGAGTTTCTATAGGATATAAAATTCATAAATAAAGCGGATTATCAAGTTTAGTCAAATGGATGGCGATAATATTTTTTATAAGTATTAGTGCTTACAATTCCTAGATATCACAAAAATTTTCAATTTCTAATAGTCAAAGAAATTTTTTTCCTGAAAGAAATATTTTCAATTCTTCTGGAAATGTATATAAACACAGCCTACATTAAATGAGAGTAAAATTATTTCAATATTTTTTCATTTTGAATATAGCTTTAGAAAATGAAATGAAGATTGAATATTTTGCAGCAATTTTTCAATAGTCACAATTTTCAATGGATTATACTCTTCTCTTTTTTGAAAACTGAATTATCGCGAAATTGCCACATCTATAACAATTAAAAATCGAAGAAAGCACTGTTATAATATTGTCATATTATTTAGTAAGTTTTCCTCATTGAACTTATACGATAAATAAAATTTTCATTGTGTATTAATGTATAAATACTATAGGAAAAAAGCTCTTACCTATGATTATATATGCATTGTCATTGTATATACATAATTAGAATTTTCCTGTAATTCAAGGCATATCTAAAAACTTTGAAACCAATCAAAACTATAAATACAGTGTAGTTGTGTGGAAAACAATTGATTACCAACCATAATATTAATTTGATTTTATAAAATGAGTATTTTATTGTTCAATAATAAAATTATTATATATAGTAGATCAAACTGGTAATTATAGAATAAAATAAATTTGTTCACGTAATATTGTAGTGTGGATTTAGGAAACAAATTGTTATTTTAATGTATAATTATTATACAAAGATCAGATAACATTAATGAAACTATGTAATTTATATCTTGCCTTTAGTGCATTTATTATTCATTTGAGTGAAAAATCCAATAATAATACTTATCTACATATAATATCTACACACATACACACTTTATGATTTTTTTATATAGTTTAAATACGATTATCTATATAGATAAGAGATTTTGTTTAAAGGTTATAAACAATTGGATTATGTGAGAATTTAAAAGGTAAATACTGAGTATTCGAAAATGAAAATGTTACGTTTATTGCAACAATAATGTTGACTTTGGAAAATAGATTTAGTAGATAGATAGAGTAGATTTTAAATTCAATATTATAGAACTAGAAAATATTTTTGATGTCTTTGTTGTTTGTTTTACGTACGAAATGAGATCAAATTCAAGAACTACCAACAAAATATAATAAATTGTGATTCCGACTAATAGGTGAAAGTCGAAGCATAATTACGATGTAATGACATTAACACAATTAATCATCAGTTGTGTTAAAAATAGGCTTATGCGCTTTTAAATTTTATATAAAATACATTTAGTATCAGTATTCCAATTCAAACCGCTTTAAGGAATGAAGGACCAAATAGTAGCAATAAGCCATTTAAATTCATACATTTATCAAAATTATATAGCAGAAATTTTTAATTTTCCTAATGAAAAATTTATAATTTATTCACGTTATTCCTGCTAATACGTAAGTTATATTATCTAATTATTTCTCAGTTGATTAGTTTTAGAATTTTCTTGAAACTTATTGGGAAACGTAATGTGGTACAAAAACTAAATGTAAGAAATCTTCAATTAAAAACGATGTTATATTTGGTTCATTAAACTAAAAAAAACCTTCACACAGAAAAAAAACTCTGGTAATCTAAGATTCGGTAGTGCAACAAAGAAAACAGATTTGAATTAAAAAGCATTTTAAAAATGAATAAATTTGAATCTTTATTGTAAAAATATGGAAATTTCATATACACATAAAAAAACCACAGGAATTTTGAACAAAATTAATGAATTAGTAAAACTAAATATTAAAACTAATTCATATGAATAAAAAAATATTTGTAGAAATTTTTCCTTATCACTAAATTAGTTTAAATATACTAAGTAGTTTCTGTTTAAAATGCTTTATAAAATATAAGAAAAATAAAAGATTCAAATAAGATAAGAAATGGTGCTAATTTCCATTTAAGATTAAAAACAAAATTTTTCCTGAACTCCCACATACATAAAATTTTTCTATCACATCTGGATTTTTTTTTCAATTTTGCTAATAATCACATTAGAATTTCATTAAAAATTTCTCTAATATTCACATAATTCTGTATGTATATACCTATTCCATTTTACATAATTAATATTAAAACCGATTTTTAAGGCTTAAAATCTTATCTAAAAAAAAATACCATCTTTTTACAAAATCATAAATATTCATATTCAATATCTATGCGCGCAAAAAAAAAATAATTTCTTTATATCTATTCATATACTTTTTTCCCGTCATAATCCAAAAAAAGAAGAATTGAAAAAGGACACAATCTAAATCCTTTTAGACCACAATTTGTGCAAAAAATAAACGCAAAAAAAAAACATTTTTTTTTTAATATCATTCTTCAAAATTTAATAAATATTTAAATTAAGATTAAAAATAAGGATACCTACTTTTTTTCTATCTTATCTACTCCAATTTTTATCCTATACAATTATGTTCTTTTTTTTCCCTTCCTTTCCATTTGGAAATTTACATAAAATGTAACGTAAGTCCTTTTGAAAATTCTTACACAAAAAAAAACACGAAATTTGTAGTAGAAATTAGAAAAAAAAATCTACTAGGCTTTTCTATTGATTGCAGGTTCTCTAAAATCGAAAATTAAGCTGAAACTTTTTTTTCCATTTTCTAATTTACATTTTTTTACCGTTATTTCTCTCCATATTTAACGGGGAAAATTTACCTGTGTGCCAAAAAGCAAACCAAAAAATAAAAAAAAAAAAATCGAAAAATTAAAATTGAAAAAGTTACCTTTTTTTTCCCTATCTAATTTCATATCGAAACCTTGAAATTTCAAACAATTCTCAGGTACATTGTTGAAAAAAAAAGAAGAATAGAAAAATCTAAAAAAAAATTGGAATCAGAATTTGCCTCTCATCAGGATCACAAATCCTTTATGTTCATATAAAAAAAAAAATTTCGATTTTCTATTCATAGCTATTGATAATAACCAAATTAGTAACAAAAAAAAAAAAAAAAACAAAATTCATTACCATTTTTTTTTCGTGTGTATTCATTTATCCTTTATTTTTTTGTTGCTAGAATTTCATTTTTGCTTTTTTTAAATAAAACCGTGTAAAAACGAGCATAAGAAAAACATGCCACAAAATTTTCCGAAAGAAAAAAAAACAACACTTAAAGAATTCCCAATTATAGCTCTATAGTGAAATTCTAAAAGGTAACAAGTTTCGAAATTTAATTAGTAACACAAAGAAAACAAAAACAAAAAAATAGAAAATTCGAAACAGATAAATGGTTTTTAACCTTTTTTTCCTCTGCAAATAACAAAATCGGAAGTCATTTTTAATTTACCGTGGCAGGCACTCTGTTTTTTAGTATATAATCCTTTTATAGATAAGAAGATAAATAACAACGGAATAGGTATATAGTTAGGAGGATGATGGTTTATTTTTCAAATAACTTTTATAATATTTTTAACGCCTTATGTATAAGAAAGAAGTGAAAACACAAACAAATTGGTATTTTAATAAACACTGATTTTGTTCAATTAAAATTTAAATTTTGTTTTAAAAGTAAACCCAAAATTGTGTTCGTAATTAATTGTAGCCATATTCTAATAAAATTTTAATGGATTTATATTTTTACGGTGAACTGCAATTTCATATTAACTGCAATAAAAAAGGAAGAACTAAAATCTTGAAAATATTTTCAGTAGAAATTAATTTGTGTGTGTATGAAATACAAATGTTAAGTCGGTTGGACATGATACTCGTAGGTCGTTAATCAAATTCTATGTTAATAATTTTAGAAAAATTCGAAAAATAATTAGAATTTCTTACAGTATTCGTATTGCTTAATTATTATTCGTGTGTTAAATCATTTACAAGTACATGCCACATAAGCTATTAAGGACTTATGAGCTCCCTTCCTAATATCAAGACAGTGATAATAATAATGAAAATTTTACGGGATATTTCCCGGATTCTATATTATTAAAAGAAAAATACACTTAACACATCTAGCACATTCATATGTATTCTAGAAGCAACTTTTAAATATGTTAATTGGTTTGCACAAAGAAAAATTATGGACACCCTTTATGTTTTCTTCAAATACTAACCACACTATTCTAACTATTCCAACTAAAATTCTTTCTCCAATATAATTTAGGGAATCATAAGGATTAACAAATTATCTCCTCTCTTAAAAAATTTTAAGGATTAATATAAAACTTTTAAATAGCAAAGGTGAAAATACACCTACAATATAGAATTTTTTATACACATACATATTAATAGATTCCACCTACATACGAATTCCAAAAAAAAAAAAAAATATGCTGGTCATTTTGTAATATTTCAAAAAGAAATAAAATTAATAGGTTGCCAATGTAAAATGTCAAAAAGACATTTTTGATAATTTATTAATAATGAAAATATTTTCTACGATTGAATAATGTTTTGCCATATCTCTCTTTTTTCAAGAAGATCCTTTCTAGTATAAAATTTTATTTTCGATTAATAAAAAAAAATTTTATTATAATCGAAATAGGAAGAACAAAAAAAAAAACAAATTTATTAATGATTTCCAACATGAAATTCGAAGGTAAAATAATTGATTATTAGCTTTATTGGTCAATTTGTCAAAATGTTTAAAGACGATTTATATTAGAAGAAAAACTGGAAAAAGGATGGTTTTCTAAAATTCAAAGGGAATTTTTACTAATATCATAAAAATGCTGTAATCATGCGGAACTTTGAAATTTGAAATTAAAATTATTTTCAGTCACAAGAAAACAAGTAAAATAATTATTTTCTTTGTTATTTTCGAAAAAAATTTGTCTATTAATAACACAGAATATTATTATCACATAATTTATCAAGCCGTGAGAAAACAACTCGATAACTCTAACAAAACAACATAATTATGAATTAAAAAAACAGATAAGCTCTTCTATTGTGCTCGTTTCTATTGCAATTTTGTAATTATATTTCTCATTGTAACTACAATGCGAAACCTGCAAAACCAAAGTTTCTTAAACGAGATTTTGAAAAAAATTTATATTGGTTGTTATGTGATGTTTATCCTCACGTCTTTTATTTTGTAACGAAAGAGCGAATTTTGTTAACGAACATGAATTTGTGGTCTAAATAAATATAAGATTAAAATATTAAAATATTACAAAAAATATAGAAAGATATTAATTAAAAATTTACTCATCAATCCTGTTTTGCGAATTTATCGAAAAGAAAACTAAATTATATAACTTAATATATAATAATAAAATTTAATAAATGAATAACAAATTTTCAGCTGTAGGCAATGGTGAAATTTAATTTAAATTCAAAAGGACGACCAAATACTCTAAAGGGATGAGCTTTTATATTGTATGTGTTTATATTTTATCATCTTTTTTTTAGTAATTTTAAATAATATTAAAGTACGAGTATTAGTAAAATATTACGAGTATATTAGTGAATTATCGGTGCATAAAATTATGAAAATCCAATTTGAGATTAAATCTTTACAAATAAACAGTGTTTTTGGTTTCAATTACAAAAACTGAACAAAAAACTTCCATTTGGAAAATGTGTCATTGATTATTTTGTTTCATATCGTAAATAACCGTATTTATTTACATATTTTTAGTACATTAAATGGAGAAACTGATACTAAATGCCTTATAGTATTCTTCATAAAGCTACATGAATTTTATTTTTGAGTTCTAATATGCTTTCCAACAATTTTTCATCGAAAGTATTTGAAACTATTCTTGCTTTCTTAAGATTAATGCCCATGTGTTATGTAAATTAACACAGTCTTTCATTTATAAATGAAACAAAAGTGTTGGCCATAATGAAATTTCTTGTCTAAGTAGAAAAAGTCTGTTTATTATCTTGTGATGATCAATCTTCTTAACTTTGTGTTTAAATTGTTTCCTAAATTATATAGAGTTTTAAGTTCTATTTATGATTACTTCAATTAAGAGTAAAGTATCTGCATAATATTATTTTATACATTATATTTAAAAACGAAGATTTTAAAGTTTAAATAAAGTTGAGTCAAACCAATAGTTTGTAAATTAAAACTTTTCTGTCTTCAACACGTTAATATTATTAAAATTACTTTCATTCATGTATCAAAATATTTCTAAAATTGCATACATTTAGGATGAGTAAGGAAAATTTTATTTTTGGTGTGTAAGTTCAAATAGAAGATATGCCGCGGAAGGAGAAGTAGGTCCCTACTTATCTGTGTTTGCAGGATTTTGAAAAATCTTTGCGGTTTTGTTACAATAAATATGTTTTTGGGCTATAAGTTTTAGGGGAGATAGGTAAAAATTTTCTTCTACGGAAATAAGTTTCCAGTAAATATCTATGTACATATAAAATTTCAGCTTTAAAACAGTTAATTTTCCGTAAATTTAAAATGCATGTTTTTTGAAAAAATATTTTTTGAAAAAATGAAAAATTTATGCACAAAAAATGTACCAACATTTTTTTAAGTAGGTACCAAATTTTTCATGTTTTTCCTATGTATGTGCTTAAACAAACTTCTGAAAAAAATAATATGTAACAGCTATAATATATGTATATGTGTGGGTATATGAAGCAATAACGATTTCAAAAAAAAAAATGATGCAATGATGCAATCAAGCAAAAGACTTTGTACATACTTAAATATAAATTTGAATATTTTTTGCATTAACCTAATTTCCAATAAAGAAACTAACAACCGAAATTCATCTATGTATATTATTTAGGTACAAAGACCTATGTGTGTGTGTGTATGCATTTATTATCCTTTTATTTTTGTCTTCTTTGACAAAAATTTCAAAATTGACAGATTTGCTTTTTTTTTTTGGAATTGTTATTTCCTTGAATAATCTAACTAATTATAACGTAATTTAGAAACCATTAAATACGACTTAAATTGTATGATCAGAAAAAAAATTAAAAAAAAAAAATTAAAAACATTTTTTAACATGAGATCCGGTGTACCATTAAAAAAAAAAATATTTTTGTTTTTCAAAGAATTTTTTCATTCGACATCCAAAATCTATTCACCATAAGGACAATGCCGTTTCAATATAATAGTTTTGATTTTCTTTTTGTGTTTTCTATGTTGTCCTCTCAATATGGAAAAAGAACAAAAAAAAATTATAAAAAAAAATTCTTTTTTAATGACCTAAAAAAAATGTTTTTTTTTTTCCTTTATTTATTTTTTCTTTTCTTATTTTGCTCACATTTTTTGTGAAGCAAAAAGAAAGCGAAAAATAATCTATATAAAAAAGAAAGGTTTATCCTAGGAATTAAAGGTTAGCTGAAAAGAGAAAAGAATGAAAAAAAAAAACAGCAACTGAAGTGATTATAAAGTAATCAAAAGATTTTTCTCTTTTTTTTATAATTTTTAAAAATTAAAAAAATAAAATTAAAAATTTAAAGATTTTTACTATTTCAATTGCTCTTGCATTTGTATAGAGAAGTTCTGTTTGTGTATGGTGGATAAAAGGTTGCACATATAATTAGATTATAGTTTTAAATATAATTACAATTAAAATAAAATTTTAAATGATTAAAAATTTTAAAGTTTTCAAATAGTTTTGAAAAACTTTTACTCTTATAATTTTGTTTTTTTTTTTTTTTTTAAAATTTTTTCTTAGTTTCTTTCTAATTCATAAATTTAATTATGATTAGTTACAAAGAATTATTATGATTTTGTTAGGTAGTACAGAAAAAATTATATGAGACGTAAACGGGTACAATCTCTAAAATTTCTCATTAGTCGTTCAATTTGGAATAATCAGTAATTGTGAAAAATTATAGAATAAACAATGATAGCTTAATATATTTTTGAATATTGTCGTTATTAATGCCGAATAGCTGAAATTTTATAGCCAAGAATTATGTACTCGTATAAACCATGCGTTTTCATTAACAATAACGTTAGAATATACAATTATACACAACATCACCAGTTAAAAAAGAAAAATTGAATGCCAGAAAAAAATTTGTTGTCTATTAAATAGAAATATTCCTTTAGAGAATACATTCCCTTTGATTTGAAAAACTGAATGCGATCATACGCATTTCTACTGGAAAATTTTCTAAAAACTTTATTAATCTAATTTATCAAGTTCAGAGAGGTAAATCTTTGACTTTCATAAAGTGTATAATTCCTACTCGTGAAAAATTCAACTCCACCAGATAATTATTTTTCATTTTAAACTGGCGGTATTTAAGATTAATCAAATTATGATTGAATTTAAATTTATTTGATTATACCATTTTATTTCAGGTTATTTAGGTTGTTCAGTTTTTGACATGGATGAGATTATTAAGAGTAAACGGGAAATCTTCTGTTGACACAGAATAGGAAGCCTGCGAAGATGATTTAGTAAAATGATTGAATATTGAAAACTATAAAATTGCTGCATTTTTAAAACAATAATTCAGCATGTTTTGTACTAGATGGAACAATAATTTTCTTTGCATTTATGAAGAGTTTGAACCATAAGCAATTTTTTAATCATATTGTAAGTTTAAACTTTAAACTCATATTTCTATAAGTTATTTAAAATTTTGAAGTATAAGAAATAAATTGAACAATTAAATGTCATTTAGTTTTTAAGGGACCTAATCAGAATTTCCATCTAGTATTTGCCTTGTTCAGATATTAGAAAATGTCGAATAGATTTATTTTACTAATTTAATAATTAAAAATTTTGTATATTTTAATCTGAAATTTTATTTTATAAACTATAAATTTAAGTAATTTTAAAATGTTTTTCTACACTACATCTAGAAATTTAAGATTTTTTATTTTATTCAAAACAATATTGTTAACTCTAATTACATCTTTGCAAGAACAAGGAGAGTATATTATGAAGTGACCAAATACACTGAATTAGAAAATTATATACGTTATTCTAGTCAATTAAGTCGAACTTTATCGAACACAACATTTACTTGTATGCAATCAAATTAATTAAGAAATGTTTTTTGTGTTTAAATTTAATTGAAAATTGGCTTTTTATTAACTAGAAAACTTCATTTGTGAAACCATTTCATTCAAAAGAACCTTGTAATAAAAAAATATTTTACAAGGATTTTAATATTTATTTTCATTGTGAATGTGTGTGTGTGGATGTATATAATTTTTATCTCTTATTTACACTTTCTTTTTAAAAATTACATTTTATCCAAATAGAATTCTTTCATTTAATATTTAAAAAGCAAACTCTTTCATTTATTCTTGCTAGACATAAATGAAACGTAATTAAAAAGAAACTTTTTAGAAATCCTTTTTATTTTTTTGTTTTTGCTTTCTTGTTTTAGGAAAATTGTATTTTCCATTTAAAAATTATATTTGTTATTTTTTTCCCCACTGTTTTTGTTTTTTTTTTTTTTATAAATATAACAGTATTAATTTCTTACTTGGATAAATTATTTGAAGTTTAATTGTCTAGAAAATTATTTTTAACCAGATTTTAATTGCAGTTTTCTTTCTTTTAAAATAGTCGAAATTTTTTTTTAGAATAGGAGGAGGTTAAAGTATAGGATTACCTTAATTTTTTTTTGTGAATTTTCTCTTCTTTTGTTTTTACCTCTATAATACTCTAAAAAAAATAGGATTACTTACATTATTCCTCTTGCTTCTACTTGCTTTTATTTTTACCTACAGTGTTTGGCCTTCATAATGGAATTAATTTAACAACAGTTTTACCTTAATAAAAAATTCATTGTCTTGGAAAGATTAGCAAAATTTAAAATTTTCGGTAATTAATAAAATGGTTGTAAATGTTATTTGGATTGAAATTATTGGATAAATTAAAAAATTTTGTTTTGAAAGTAAGGATAATATTGCAACGTGAACTGGTGACTTTATAAATATTTTAATATTTTGTTGAAGATTTTAGTTAGGCAGTCATAGATTATATTAATATTTATAAGCGTATAATATCCTCGAGTGGATTTGAACTGAAATTGTGATAGGTACGGTACGCGGCCAAGGTACTATCGCTATTAATTTTTCTTTTAAAACAGATTTCTTTTTAAAAAATTTCTTTCTTTCTTAATTTAATAAATTTTATTTCTTTCTGAATTTTTAAAATTTTTCATTGCCAATTTTCTTTATTATTTAATAGCTTTTTGATTCATGCGACTTAATTACGTACATGTTCTTACAGAAGTTCATATAGATGTCAATAATATCCTGTAACAAACTGGAAAATACGCTTAAATCCCAATTTAATTAGTAGTTTCTATCAAATCAATTAAGATCTTAAATTATTCTTTGAAAAATTTGAAGACTAGCTAAAAGCGAATTGAATACTCTAGCTAGTTATTTAGTCATAGACGGGAAATGGCACCCTAAATGCAGCCATCCAGAACTAGCCCAGCAGAAGGCCCATCGGCGTCCCTCCACAATACACCTCTCCCAGTTAAATACAATTAGGTCCCTTGTAAAAGTTTAGCAGATCATCCACAAAATTCAAAAATATATTCTCCTAAGTTTGTGATAAACTATGAATTAAACATTTTAAATAATAATTTCGATGAGTTTTGAATCCCAATTCGAAGTGTGAATTTCCGTACATTTCATATGTTTACTTCAATCAAACACTTTGAAAAATTCTAATTTTTCAAGTTCAGTAAGAAAAGTTCCTTTGTTGTTATTCATTTATAACAAAATGTATGCGTAAAAATTTAAAAATTTGAAATTAATTTTGCTATTAAAAGAAAATTAAAATTTTAATGGCACTGTTGTCGAACTTACAAAAATAGACTTTATTAATACCTTTTCTATTTCCTACGTTGCCAGAGAAGAAAAAATATTCTACCAATATTGTTCTCAACACTTTTTTTTTCACAAAATTAAATTTTTGAGTACCTACTATGTACCCAATTTTTTATTTAATGATTAGGATATATAGAAAGGATATAGAACCTATTTTGTAATTTAATTTTATCACCAAATCCAACTTCTATATTTCCCTACAATTTAACTTTATATTTAACCAACTGAGTGGGTTTTATTTAACACCTTCTTCATTTTTCCGCCACCGCAACCCTCTTGAGTTTAAAAAGTCCTTGAACCAATGTTTCTTTATTACTTTTCTATGACCTGCATTGCATAGCAAACCTACTTAATTCGAAAAAAAAAGAAAAGTTTTGTCTTTTTCCATGTTATAATGATAATTTTCTTTTATTCATATTATTTGTATGTGTATGTATGTATATGATTTACATATAGAAAAATATCCTTTTATACAAAAAATTTTCTATTTTTTTTGTTTTTTTTTTTTGTTATTAATTTTTTACTCGTTCTTTTTTTGATTCCTCTCACTCTTCTCAACTTTATTTTCTAATTTAAACTTCTTCATTATGGTAATATTGTGAAAAATAAGAAACAATTTTTTTTTCTGTGTTTTGAAAAACACAAAAAAGTGTTTTTGGGGTATGCAACTTTTGCTGGTAACAAAAAAACAAAAAAAAAACTTAAAGCAACAATAGAGTAAAAAAAATGTAAAGTTTTTTTTTTGTTTTTTTTTTGGTATCAAAGTATTTTTAGAGTAAAAATTTCGTTTTTTATTAAGTAGGTGAAATATAAAGAAAAAGAGAATAGAAAATTTCATTGCATTGCGATCGTATAATTGCTCCCATTTTATAAAGGGTATCTAATCTACCCGCTCTACATTATAATACATACATATATTATATTAGTATCCTTGTAGTATAGTTTGTTAAAAATTTAAATTTTCTATCTTGTTATTTTGAAATTAAAATGGTGAAAAATAGCGTAGGTTTTTTTATTATGGGAATTTAAAGTTTAAATTTACTTACTATATTAGAAAAATGTAATTAAAATAGAATTAATATCTAGGTACTATTTAATTTTAAAAATTTAAATTATTATTTTTTAAATATAAACGCAATTAATTATGGGAAATAATTTGTTTTTTTTTATAATATTGAAAATAAATTATGTGGTCAAATTTGTTTTTTTCCTAAAAAAAAATTTCTAATTATTATTTCGGTTGTTGAATGAGAGGGGGGGGGGGGGAGGGGAGTGGTTGGAAGTGGGGGAAAATATAATTTATATTTTAGTGTGAATATTTTTTTTTTAGAATTTAAAATTAAATTTTAAATTTATTTTAAATTGTACAAAAAATAAGAAATTTTGGTGCAATATTTAAATTCGGAATTTTATTAATTTTAATCATTAAGACAAATTATTTTAAGTGAAATCTAGATCATAGAGAACAAAAATTATCACATATAATGAAAGTTCAAAAGAACTCTCGATAAATCAGTAGATTATAGGATCATAATTTGAAAAATTTGGTTTTGAAATAATTACAAAAACAAATGGTAGCTTAATATTTGCATGTGTTAAAAAATTACAAATTAATATATATATAAAAATAAAAAATTATAGACTTCCAACTTTTTCCGGGTATTCCGGCACGCCAAAAAAAAAAAATAATTTTACAAACCAATTACCCTTATTAAAAAAAAATAATTCATAAAATTCACAAAAATTCGTACATCAAATTTAAATTGACAAAAATTCGCAGGTCAAGGTTATACGAAATGAAAGAATACCGAAAATGTAGACAAGTATTTAGTCAAACCCATATATGTATGTAATTTTAAAAAGTTTATAGCGCCCAACTTCATATAAATCAATCTTGATTCTGACACTTATAATATTTAAACTTTTTTGGTTCGATTCAATTTATTTAGCACTCAATTGATGTCTTTTGGTAGTTAGCTGAATAAACCTTTTCCTCTTAGCGGCAGTCACTACATTATCTTTGCTATCTCGATCCCTTTTATACATATCTCATTAACATTTGCTCGTCAACTAAGAAAGAGATTCAAACAGTTTGAAAGGTGGTACAAAAATGGTATTCGAATTCTTGAAATATTTTTACACTAGAATTATTTTTTCAGAAAAAAGTTTTTTTTTTTGGATTATAAATTACAAACTTATTTCTGCTAACTTGTAATATTGAAAACAATATTAAAATTTAGGTATTCAAATAATACATATACATATACAGGGTGATTCTGAAAGTTATACAACAACATGTACCATTGGTTAGCCCACCAAAAAAGGGTACAACTTTTGCACTCCGGACCGAGTGCCAAATCTGAAGGGTTTCCGAGTTCCAGAGATTTTAACGAAATTTTTACTTATCCAGGTTTTTTTGATTATAACTTCGATGCTGAAAAAGATTATAACTCCTATGCTGGAACTTCAAACTAACAGTTTCAGAAAGGCATAGCAAAGGACTTAAAATAGAAATGCTGCTTGATTCTGTGTTTTATGTACCTTCGGAATACCATGTATTCAAACTTTAAAGAAAATAAGATTTTTCCCTTGATTTTTTTAGTTTTTTCTAGCTAAATAATTTCGTTAGAAATTTTTTAAAACCTTGAAATTTTTTTTTATAGAATTTTTCCCCAGCTGCTTAAGCTTTAATTTAAGTCCTCAAATATTAAAAAACTTTTTATGTTACAGAAGATGTAGCACAAAAACCATTTATATGTCAAGATTTTAAAAATCGTTAAAGGCAAGGATCTTAAGCGTTGTAATTATCAATTACCATTAATTTTTGGTGTTACTCGAAATAGTTACTCGAAAAAATAGTTGATTTTATGAAGAGCTTTTATTTTGATAAAAAATCTAAATTTTAATGTTTTTATTGAAATGTAACAAATAATAACAAAATTGAAGCAAAAATTTATACAAACTTTTAATTTGAAAAACAAAAATTGATTTTAAAAAATTTGAAATTTTTGAAAAGAAAAACTAGAATTTTATATTACGAAAATCAAAAAAAAATCTAGTAATCAAAAAAATTTTTTCGAAACTTTTCTTGGTAAAGAAAATTCATAGTTTTTAATTTTTGCCAATTTTCATAAGAAATTGTACCTATATGGTTTGAAATTTTTAAATGCATTTTTCTCACGCTAGGAGCAATTTAAAAATTTCAAAAAAATATTTTCGGAAACTTGACACCATTTTGCATCTGAAGTTATTAAAATTATTTAGCTGGAGCGAATTTTAAAAGGCATGCCATTTAAATTTTGATATTTATTTTAATAAAGAAAAAAATTTTTTTCAATATGAAAATTTAATTTTTTTAACAAAATGGAGTATGTAAATGATAATATGGTATGACATTATTAAGCTAATAAATAATTCATAAATAATTTAATGGGATTAATAAATTTCAAATATATTTCTAGAAAAACTAAATTGGCAAGCGGTTAATGCAACTAAGGAGGTGATCTAGTAAAGCAATTGATTTAAAATATGCGATTGAATAGAAATAAATTTGAAAGAAGACAAATATAAATTTTTGCGAAAATTTTTTGAGAATTTGGTGTTCGTTTTGAGAAATTTGTAAAATTTTTGGATCAGGAATTCGTATTTTTTCAAATTTTTTTATAAAATTTATTTCGTTTTGATATTTGGATTTGGTATTAAATTGAATTTAATTTTAGCAACATCTGCTTGAATTAAGCAGATCTACTTTAATTTATAATTAAATTTGTTGTTGACAATATTTTTAATTTTTATGCTGTATCATTTGTACCATATAAAATTTTTTAATGCTTGACGACTTAAATTAAAGTTTAAATAGCCGGACAAAATTTTATAAATTCCTCATGTATCTATATAAGAGTACATTTTGCATGAAAATCTTCTTTAAATGAAGCAACGTACAACATAAATTGTTCACCGATATGCAGATTTTTGCAAATTTTTAACAAAATTTCGCAGTCGTTATTTGCAAAACAAAAAATCTAATAAAAATCTCATATTTTTATACCCTGCACTTCGTGAAGGGTATATTAACTTTGGTATGGAGTTTGTAACTACTTGAAGGAGTCATCTGCGGTATGGACATATATATATATTCTTGCTCAGCGTAAAATTCTGCGTCGATTTAGACATGTCCGTCCGTCCGTCCGTCCGTCCGTCCGATCGCACGATAACTCAAAAACCAATAATGCAATCGACACCAAACTTTCACAAGTTTTTTCTTTTGTGCCAAGGACGAACCCTATTGTTATTGGACTAAGTCGGACAACGGGTTCGGGTAGCTGCCATACAACTCCAAGAGTTTATTTTAAATATTTCAAAAACTAATAAAGCTATAAATATAAAATTTTGTATACATGTGTCCAATTATATTCTACACATGCTCTAAAAATTATAATGGGATAGCTGCACCGGTTCGGGTGGCTGCCATACAACTCCAACAGCAAATTTTTTATATTCGGCAAAATAATAAAGTCAGATTCATGAAACTTGGCAGTCATGTGTCCAATTATAGGTCAAATATATTTCCGAAGTTTTGGAGGAATTCCTTGACAGGTTCGGGTACCTGCCATACAACTCCATAAGCTAATTTTAAATATTTGGAAAAAGAATAAAGTCAGATTCATGAAACTTGGCAGTTGTGTGTCCGATTATAGATCAGATATATTTGTGAAGTTTTAGTGGAATTGCTTGACAGGTTCGGGTACTTGCCATACAACCCCAAAAGCTTATTTTGAATATTTGGAAAAATAATAAAGTCAAATTCATGAGACTTGGCAGTCGTGTGTCCAATTATGGGTCAGACATATTTCTAAAGTTTTGGTGCGATTGCTTGACAGGTTCGAGTAGCTCCCATACAAGTCTAAAAGCTTATTCTTAATATTTGGAAAAATAATAAAGTCAGATTAATGAAACTTGGCAGTCATGTGTCCAATTATGGGTCAGACATATTTCCGAAGTTTTGGAGGAATTGCTTGACAGGTTCGGGTACCTGCCACACAACTCCATAAGCTAATTTTAAATATTTTGAAAAATTATAAGGTCAGATTGATGAAACTTGGCAGTCGGATGTCCAATTTTAGGTCAGACATGTCCGTGAAGTTTCTATAGAATGATCTCACAGGTTCGAGTAATTGCTACACAATAACGAAAGGTGCAGGGTATAATTCAATCGGTTTATACCGACTGAAACGTTTTTACTTGTTTCAAATCTTTTTGTTAAATTCTAAATATTTTTTTCAACGTAACGAAATTTTTACCCTATCAAAAACATACTGTAATAAGCCTTTAAACCAAAAATAATTTAAGATTCTTAGAATTTCATGAAACGTTAGGTAAATAATGCGATACAGAAAAGAAGAGTTCTATGTCCTTTCAATAAATAAATAATGAATTTAAAACATTGAAATAAACTAACAAATTCCTTTTTCAATTTCAAATACAAAAAAAAAACTATTTAAAGCTAAGAAGCTATTTAAAATATAAAAAAAAAACGGAAATTAAAATGCTTTTTAATATTTAATTCATAATCAACCTTCAGTATGCTAATGATAATAACGTAAAAGAAGAAACAGCAGAATAAACATTTTATTCAAGGTATAGGCTATATTATCCTATACTCAACTGTATATACATGTGCATACTTATAGGCAGGCAGTTTTATGGAAATTAGTTGAGTCCTGTTCTGCTCAAAATAAAAATATCAAGAATATCAAGAAGCAAAAGTAGCTATGAATAAAAATCATTATAAATTTTTTATTTTCTTTTAAATTTTTTATACTTACTTTAGTTTTTAAACTTATATAAGAAAATAATGAAATACGATTCAACCAGATTTGCTTGAGGATTAAACTGACATTAATGTTATAAAATGTCATAGTAGATGACAAACAACAACAACAAATTAAATGGGATTATTGTGTGTGTGTGTATTATATTAATAAAAAAAATAAAACATAACAATGTTAAATGACTGTGTGTATGTGAAAAAGAAATTATAAAATACAAGGTCATTTTCTATAATTGAAATATGGAGGTTAAGGGTATGTTGGTACTTTGGACAAAATTTTAGGCTATAAAAATTTATATACACAAATAGCTAGAGGTATAGTATGAGAATTTTATTATTTTTTCGAAAATGAAGGAAATTAAAATTAATTTATAATAATTAAAATGTAAATGCACTGTAAATTAAAAGAAGTTATGATTAGAGGGTTAAAAGTAACTGTAAAAGAGAACTTTTTTTATGTAGCTCAGATTTAGTTTTGTTATGCTATTGAAAAAAAATTGATGTGATTAGCACATAACCGACCCAAAGATATGTTGTCCAGAAAAATGTTAAAAGTTTGTAAGCTTTTAGTTAACATTAAAATATAAATTTGGCTCTTAGTAGTACTTACCATTTTGATATTTAAATTCTTCGAAAGTTCAAGTATTAAATTTCAAGAAATTTCGTCAATTATTCTCTTAGATAATGGTAAAAAATCTAAAATCGTCGCCCTAGTAAAAGTTCAGTTTTTGAGACCTGATATTTCCAAAAAAATATATAAGTTCATTGTTTTCACATCCGGAATCCTAATTCTAGTTTCTGACTCCTGATTTCTTCCAAAAGTTGTGTGGCTTCTTGTACGATCACCCGAAGCTTATATATATAAATTCACTTTAATCAGTTGAATATTTTCTTATAAATAATCAAAAATGTAAAATCGACCCGTAGTAAGGATCCAGTTTCCAAGACCTGACGTATTCCAAAACTTGATCAAATCGTCTCACCCTCAAAGTAAACTCATATATAAAATTTCATGAAGATATAGGTTCAGTTTGGTTGAGGTACTTGATATACCGACCCGTACAGACAGACCAGCAGACCGATAGACTAAAAATAGTTTATTTATGCTTAAATAGCATGAAAAACCTATTCCCGCCGTGAACTCTATACATGTGAAATTTAGTGCTATCACATAATCGCCTACTGTATTTAATGTAGTCGGTAAAAATTAATTGAAAATTCTTAAAGAGGAAGAAATGCATTTATTTTTCCAAACATTTCTATAAATTTCTTAAATTTAAAGTACAAATATAAAAAAAAAATTTAATACTAAAATTGATTCTTCGTTAAACTAAAAGGTTTTTAAATTTTTGTTGAAGCATTTGTGTAGGGCGATAATTTACGTCAAATTTTATAAAGAACAAAATCGAAAAGATAAATATGAATGAAATGAACAGATTTCCATGACTTTAAAAACAAAATATGTTCAAATAATTTTTGCACACGGTGTGTTGTTTTTACAGATGGATGCTATTTTTTTCTTATTCCTAAAAGAGACCTAATGAAAGTCATGTATGGAATGGCTAAAAATATAACAGTATCTACTTTATGTAAAAAATACCACAAAAATATATTCAAATAACGAAGTATTTATCAGCAAACCATGTCATAAATTATAAAAAGATGTAAATTTGACAAAACCGTTCTATAATTTCATTTATTTCTAGAAATCAACTTAAAATATAGACAACCATCACAATGTATTCTGTTCTAACTTGCAATATATTTGGATTTTAAATTTAATTACAATTTACTCAAAAAATCTACATGTATCAAATCGCTTATTAAATCACTTATACAATCAATAATTTCTAATAACTAATTTATTTCTAATCGTTTACCAGCCGCCATAAAAATGTAATTAAGAAATTTATGCCTTCTCGTTAAAAGGAAAAATTTTCAATTAAATCTGACCAATAACAAAATTTATTTTGAATTTGTTAAAATCATAGAAAATTTTTTTTTGCCTTTCCTCTATATAAAGCGATTATTTGAAAAATAGTTGAAGGTTTAATTTGAATCAATTAAAAAATGAAACATGAATTTAATATTAAAATTCTTATGTATAGCTGGTAAATATAATACGGTGTTGATAATTACAGTGATATAAAAAGAAACATTATAACAAAAATTGTATATCGTATGCATATAGGTACCTAGTTTTCAATTAAATATACAAAACATTTGATTATGGAGGGCATTGTTGCATCCTCTTCAACAAAATTTCGTGTGTAAATCTTGAATTAAAAGCAAAAATTTTTCATTTATTTCTTCTCCTTTTCATTTGTTATTGCTATATAGGTGTTCCATTTTAATGCTAAATGAAACGACCTACATATTTGGCCTTCATTAATTATAATATGTAATTTCCTGACTTTTATTCAAATGCGTATATGTAGCTGTATGTATAATAATATTAAAAGTAAATTTTCATCCAAATAACTACTAGGTACATATATATAGGTATATGGACATAATATGTACATACATTAAAATAATATTCTATTGAGAATTCCAACTTTATATTTGTACTTATTTACTGAACTAAATTCTAAAAGAGATGCTATAAAAATAATATCCTTGTTACATTTTAAATAACATTTTATATATACCCTATGTAAATGGTTAAATTTAAGAATTCAATATAGTATGTTTGATTATATACAAAAGCTTGCCCTTAAAATAAAGTGTTTGTTTGTTTATTATACATTATAAATGTATGTACGTAAATATGTATATATTGTATACAGAAATAAATGAAACTCATTATTAAAAGATTTCGTTTTAATTTTTTTACTTCCGTATTATTATATCCTTTTATATAGAGTTCTTTTCAGAACAGGTGGGGTATATTATGTATTCACAAAGAGAAATTTAAAGAGAAGAAAAAAACAAATAAAGGATTTTAATTTATTGCTTTGTACATTTGCGCTTTCGGCCGATAGTTTGTAAATTATAATCTCTTTTTGCATTCTTTATAATCATTTAACTTGCTATTCACCTATACAATCAAGTTTTAATTAGAATTAAATGTATTTAAAGTGTATATACAAAGTGGTCAAATTTAGAATATACTTTAATGAAATATGGGAAATTTAAGTATTTTTTGAATTAAAGCAATTTTTTTGGCAAATCTTACACCAATAATAATATATTTATGTTGCATTTTTTATATTGCGCACCATGAAATTGAGGAATCAAGCCTCATTTTGATCAAATTTTTGAAATTTTATGCTGTAATTCGAATAAACCTTTTGGAATTTATACAGTTCACTTTAAAAATTTTCCATATTAATATTAAAGCGTCCAAAACTACAACATTTTTTATGTGTATTGTAAAAAATTTTGCACTGAATTTAATAGGAAATCCTGTTAGTCACTCAGTTTAATGATTGATGATTTCATCAACTAAAAATTAAGTCAATTTACTTACATAAATAAATAAATGTCAGCACACTCTAATCACCCATTCCATCTAGTTGATTATAGCCCATAACCTCTTACAGGAGCAATTGGATCTATAACTATAGTTTCAGGCTTAGTTAAATGATTCCGTCAATTTAATCCCTCTTTAATATTATTACTATAGATTACATTAACCTTTGTACATGATTTTAATAAAACCTTAACAATACCGAAAATACCTTAGACATAATTCAAAGAAATTCAAGTACTGAAACCTTATAAAACGCTCATCAAAAACATTAATATTTTGACGAAACTATTACAAATTTTAGCTAATTTTTAGTTTATTAAATATTTTCACTAAAAATTTTAATTATCAGTTCAGTTTAAAATTTTACTTTGATCAAATAATTGTGATATATTAAATTTATCTAATTAAATTTAATATGAAATTTCCGTGCAAGCTTTCCAAATATTATACTTAATAATTTTGTAGAATAATTTTCTATATTGGTAATATTATTATTCTAAAATAAGCATTTTAATATTATAATTTGAATTGCTAATTTATGCGTGTTTGAATTTAGTGGGATTTTAATAAAATGGAAATATGTAATTATAAATTATAAGGAAAATATTATGCATAGGAAAATTCATATAAAGGATATTTTAACATGATATTTAATTATATTTTATAATGAAAATCACAATTTCAAATTAATATTCATTAAATATTTCAAATTATTAAATTTTTCATAATGTTTAACTGAAATGTAGTACATACAATAATATCCTTCATGCGAGGATATAATAATATACATAATTTAATTATTATAGTCAAAAAATTTAAAAGAAAAAAGAAAAAATCAAAACCACTTGCTTTTCTAATAGTTTTATGAATTTGCCAATAATTTCATTTTGGCCAATTAATTTTTAATATGTTATGATAGTTTTATAGAAAATGATCTGAAAATTATTGTACTTGCCCTAAATAAAATTCTTTAATTTTAATAACATTAAGTCGCGGATTTATTATCCTTTTTGAAATCTGGTGAATTTTTACAAAAGTTATTAATGCTTGTAAAAAAGAATATTTTGTTAAAATTGTTAGGAAAAATTTGAAAACACTGAAAAAAATTTAAAAAATTTATAGTGTAAGTGCGGTCATTATGAATTGCTTATTTTATTTTTGCAGTTTGCTCCGTTATCTTAAGCCGTTTTAACACAACAAAGAGCCACAATCAAAGATTATTTTATTACCATTTAAAATGCAAAATTTGAGCCTTCTATGTCAAACAATTTTTTCGCAAATTAATTTTCGGTTCAAAAAATCTGATCTAAGTTGTGAGAATGGATGAGAAATTTAAACGACTCGTGAGTTAAAGGTGGAGTTAAATGGATCAAACTAGGTTAAAAAAAAAACTGCATCAAAAAAAATTAAAAATTTATCAAAAAACTAAATTTTTTACAATTAAACTAAAATGCATATAAAAATATGGGCCAAAATACCCGAACAATAGGCGGAATTTTGATCTTAGTGAAGAATATAAATGGCAAAATAAATGCTCACTGGCTTACATGAAATTGTTCTAAATAGAATTTATGAATGGCAAAAAAAAAAAACAATTTTTTCGCAGAAACTGATTTTTCGGTAACACAATTACCGCACTTAATCTTTACACAATTAAATTTTGAAGACGAGGTTCGCCTTTTTTTGCAAATAATCTTAAATGGAGAGCAAGCTGACTTTCAGTTGACTTGCTGTTTGCCTATATCTAAGTATGTTTCATCAATATGTTCGCCTTAAGTAATACTTAATAGCCATACAATAAAAAATAATTAATTAATTTTTAATAATAAATAGCCATAAATAATAGAATAATATTAAATAAAAATTTCGGGTCCGATTATAGGGGTTGTTTCTTTGATAATTATAAAATACTAAAATATTAATTTTTAATGTTCAACCTTCATTCCATATTCTTTTTTTTAAATATTTTTGACTAATTAAATTCAATTTTAATTTTATCATTCTTAATTTTGTGTCATTATTATTTTCTTTTGTAAAAATTATTTAACAAAATCTTTGAATAAATTTTCCAATTTTCATATTTTAGATTTAAAATTAAAAATTTGGGTTTCCTTCCCACATAATTTTAATTCGATTCTATATATACACGCAATTACACTTTCATTTTTATTTTCTGTTTTTTTTTTTTTTTTGGTTTTCCAATTAAACAACGAGGATATTTGAATGCAATATGTCCGCTTCATTAATATTTTAACAGACATAATATATAAAAAAAATCTTTTTACATTATTTTAAATAAATTATTAACAATAATAATAAAATAAAAAAAAATCCAGGTTATTAATTTTTTTGGGGGCAAAAAACAATAATAAAAATATAAAAAATTGTCATACACAGATGAATAATATGTTTGGGGTTTTTACGCTTTAATTTTCATATTGGGTTCGAAAATTTCGAAAAATAATTTTTGTTTAAAATAAATTGTAATTTACTGAACTCTTAAAAGCTAATATCATCAAAGGAAAATGAAATTTTTATTTCAATAAAATTTTCGGTTTAAAGGAATGAATTTTTTTTTATTTTTTTAAATAATTTTACGGCAATTTTTTAAAAAAAAAAACAAAATTACACCTGAAGTGAAATAAAACCACATTAAAGTTGGAAAAAATACAATATTAATATACATATGCATAAGCATATTTGAGCGTGTGTGTGTGTAAATATATTATATTATTTTATTAAGCGTAAATAATAACATTGTGAATTTTTTAAAATCTCACATGAACACTTTTTAGATCGCTTTAGGTTTGGTGTTTTATTTTTTTTTTTTTGTTTTAACCACAATTAAAAAAATTGAATAACATTCAAAAACAAATTCAATAAATTAAGACAAATGAACACAAAAAATTTTATTTAATTAAGCGTGGAAATTTTTTCAATAATGTAGTATAGATGCAAATTTTTGTACTAGTTAGCCGCTTCCTCGGCTAGCTAGTACAAAAATTTTTTATAATAGTATTTTAATTTCGAAACAAATAACAGAATATTTGAATAATTTGCTGGTTGAAGGGAAGGTGTTTCAAAATTTTCTTGAATGTTTTTTAGAAAAACTTGGTTTGGAAATTAAATTTTTGGAAAAGTTCTGACTTTGGGTACATATTGTGTTCAATTATAGTTAAGTAAATTATCGGATTAAGAATGTACTTATGTTTAACAATTTTCTGACATACAAATATTTGCCATACTCATGGGTAAAACATTACGAATAAAGAGAGTTAGAAAAGATACAAACATTTTGCTTAGCCCCTTAATTATTTTATGAAATTCTATTAGATTTCATGTTTGTTAATAGATGCAATTGTGTCATGTTTTCATATAAACAGTTTTTTTACCTTTAGATAATATTAACGAAACCATTAAATTTTTACATTTTATGTAATATTATGTTCTTTATTGAAACATTTCAATTTTATTTAACAATTGGAGCTCAACCGCATACATATTTTAGTTAGGAAGTCTACAAATGAGCATTGTACATTTTGTAGTTTTAATCTTGTTCTAGTCTTTCCATGAAACTAATTTTTACTTACATATTATTATACGCAATGTACAATTTTTGAGCATTTATCAGTTTTTTGTTGGTAAATTTTGGGGTGAACCTTTCTGGCCTATAACTTTCTAACGTTAAATTAAAATCTCTTCATTTACTTAATTACATTGTAGTTACAATATAAATACTAAAATTCGTAATATTAAATTGTACATTTAAATATGGTCCAAATTTTCTCTTTAGACTTTTAATTTAAATTTTAAAATTTTCAATTTAAAAAAAAACCCTCTAAAGCAAAATACATACAAATTTTTAAAAACCATTTCATAATTTAAGTGCACACATACAAACATTTAATAATGATCATTATGTTATGGGGTTGAATAATAAATAAATAAATAAAAAAAAAACAAAAATAAAAGAAAAACACAAAAAAATGTTTCGGAAAAATTTGTAATTTTCAAATGAAAAGTTGCACATAATTTTCTTTGTTTCAAAAAAAAAAATAAATCCTTGAAAATTCTACTAAATATAGAAACTTTGAAAAAAAAAATTTGATTAAATGTAATTTTGTGTTTTTGTTCTTTTCCATGTTTCGTTTTCTAAATCCTTGAAAATTAAATAAAAATTTTACAATCTAGAGTGAGGATCATTGTTTGAAAGTTTCTTTAAAAAAATAAATTGTATACAATAACAATATTAAGTTGCATGATCTAAGTACTAACTTGCAAAAAAACATTTTATGCAACCCAGACTGCAAAAATAAAGTGCTTTAAATCATAATCATCTAACTTATACACTTATTCAAACAGTAATTTAAACTAAAAGAGTATAGAACTGAAGAGAGGATTACTAAGTAACGTGCCCAGATTTTATAAATAATTCTGGTGAGGGTACGTGTGTTAAGGATATTTTTTTTTACATGAATAGCTTTGTTTTTGTGCTTTTTTAAATTTTTTGTTAAGTGATGCAGTATAATTGTTCTTGAAGCTGTTATTTTATTAGAAAAATTTAATAAAATTTTGATTTAGTTAAAAAAAAAACTAACTTTAATTATGTTACGCTTTCACATATTTCTCGTAAGAGTAAAGAAATGCAAGAAGTTATTGAAATATCCTGATCGATTATGTACTTTATTTTAAATTTTTATATGTTAAATTTTATGCTATTTGTTACTAACAATATTTTCATGTACAAATAGAGTATGAGATATTCTTTAGGAAAAAGAAAAATATTTTTTTTTAATTTGAGAAAGTTTTCTTCTTTAATTTACTATAACTATAAAGCAAAAGTGTATATTGAATTTATTATAGAATCAATTCCGAAATGGATCTTGATTTGGTGTTACATGTGGTAATATCGTGATAAATTGGAATTCTATACTTGCACGCATACTTTAATGCATATATACACGCATGCGCTTACATAAAAATTGAAATTTACTAGAATTTTAGGGAAACAGTTTTAAAAAAATTATTTTGTACACAAACATTTTTGTTTCATAAAAAAATATTAAAAATTTTTTTTTAGTTATTTTTTTGTAAAAATCAATGGAAAATCTTATTCCAATGAAAGCCACACTATACGAAGAAGCGTGAACAAAATGAATGGGTGAATATCTTACAGGTGTTTGGCAACATTTGCGAAAAACTCTTCTTACATTTTGCTCCGCCAGCATTCCAGTCAAATGAAAAACTAACCCGCACTAAAATATAAGCGAAGCATTTTATATTTGGCTTCTTAACAAGAATTTTCATCAAATATGCATGAATATACAAAAAAATTAAATTAATTTCAAATATGAATGAAATGCACACACAAACAATCTTTAATGGAATGCAAAAGTAATATATAAAAAAAAATAAAAATGAAATTAAGGAAGCAAAAATTTATTTATTAAAATTTTTTCTTTTTTATACTTTTCCTGAGTTTCAATAAAAATTAAAAAACTTTAATGATGTTATGTTGAAAAAAAAGTGAAGTTTTTTTTTTGAATGATAATGGTATCTTTAATTAATTTTTTGATTATATGTAGATCCTTTCAATTATTTTTACTCAAAAAGAAAAAAAAAAGAAAAAAATTAATATTAATTTTCATTTCACTAAATTAATTCTTTTATAATATAAAAAAAAAAGTGTTGAAAAATTTTTATAACAAAACTACCTATGGTTTATTTATTTTGATTTTTTTTTCAATTTGAAAATAAAATTTATATGGAAAACACATGTAGAAATAAAAAGGACTAGGTATGAATATTGTAGAGTGTGTTAGTGTGTGCTATTTTCAAATATGCAAATATTTTTCGTACTTAACTTTAACCAATATTGCTATTTGCACACTGACATACCCATAGTTAATATTAAAAAAAAAAATTTGATTTTCATTTTAATTTTGAACAATACACACACAAATTTATTTGCTCACTTTTTTTCATTTTATTGCTTTTATTATTTTTATAAAAAAAATTTTCTTGTTTTTTTGCTTAATATTTTTGTATATATTTTTTTACATGGATAATAAATTTTATTCACATTATTATTATTTTTATTGTTATTATTTTTTATATTTATTTAATTCATTTCAATATTAATACCATAATATCCTTTCTAAAATATCTTGAAATATCTTTATTTATTTACATTTATGGACAGTGTATAATATGCAGTTATATGTCGACGTATGTATGTGTATATAAATATTATTTTGGTATTGTAAAAATGCCTTCTACATAATTATATTATATATTTTAACTATTCTTCTTATCAAAATCCTTATTATTTATTTATTTATATTATACGAGTACTTAAGAGTTATTCTATAAAAAATACTCAAAATGTATTTTGAATTATATTTTATAAATTATTCTTATACAACTATGTATATATGTACATAATATATATTAAATTTAGTCAATTATTATATACATAATTTATTTATTGAATTTACATTGGGAAAAAAAATATATATGTATATGTGTAATAAAATGACGACATCAGAAGAAAATTAAATAACAATAATAGAATAAAGAAAAGGAATTAGAAAACAAAGAAAAATAAGGATATTTGAAAAAATTTCTTAAACAAAGAAAAAGAAAGAAAAGAGAGTTAATAACATATATATATATATATGTACACGTACAATGAATTATGTAAATTTATTATTAAATAAAATAATAAAAAATTAAATTATAAAAGAATATGAAAATAAATCGAATGTTAAGGACTACATTGTATATATATACAATACAACAAATTAAATTTAAGGAGGAAAGTAAATTATTAAAGAAAATTGCGTATATATAGAGTGTGTGCGTACCTACATATTTTATTAACACAAGTTAATGAGAGAATTTATTTTTAGTTTTACTTTCAGATTTCGACATTGAATTAAAATAGGTAAATAGGTTTTAATAAACTATTAAAAATTAATCGATAAAATAAATCGATTAATTATTGAAATAATAAGCTTATGCAACAATGTGAATGTTGTTTGATAAAATGCAATATTCGAAAATTAGTTACGGACATTTATTTTGGTAGATGACATTTTATTATTCGTACACGATGACGTTTTGGTAGATTAAACATTAAAATTTTTGAAGGTTTTTAAAATTTTTGAAGAACATTTTTTTAGAGTTTTTCAGTATAAATAACAAAGTTTTCAAAAAAACACTGTTTCATTAAGAAGGTTTTCGGAATAATTTCTGAGGCTTGTAAGGAATGTTAGTATTAATTTTGAAAAAATGCACTCTACTAGCTCTGGCTACATACATATACAAAAACTGATGAAAATTGTAATGTTAATAAAATAAATAAAATAAAAATTAAATCAAATGAATAAAAGAGAGAAAGCTGTGAGAACATCGAATGAATGAATTCTAGAAAGAAAATCTGTTAGGAGTATGTGATCTTCAATCAGATTTCATTTTCTGCTTTTTATAAAAGTATATATTTATATTGTTTTATGAAAGCTGTTGAAACTATATGAAGTTGTTGAAACTATATTTTTTTATATTTATTCAGAATTTTTATTTAAACAGAGAAAATAATGTGAGCACATTTTTTTTTAGTTAATTTAATTGACTAATTTTCCATTTACACTCTTCCTAGGAGAAAGAAGAACACAGGGAAAAGCTGATAAGATGCTGTAAAAATACTGTACATTATTGTAGAAGAACTCAAATTTAATTGAAAGAGCATCTTTTAAACATGTGTAATTGAAAGAGCATTTGAATTAGCATATACTATTTACAAAGGCAAGAAAAAGAAAAATCTACATCTAGATTTGACAAGTTTTTCACTAAATCCATGCTAATTCTAATATTACACTAAAACCCTTTTTGTAGTATCGCAATTACAAACTTTATAAAATTTCTACATCATTTATTTCCGAAGAAGAAATTTTTTAGCTGTCTCCCCCCTCTCTATAAAAGTTATAGCTCCCCAAAACCATAAAAATGCGTTTTTGACTATTTATTGTAACAACACCACAAACATCTTTTAAATTCTGCAAATACTGACATATAGTATCTAGTTTTTTATACCTTGGCATGACATAAGTTCGAGCATTCCTTTAACGCCTCTTTTAATTTTTTTTGCCTGATCCTAAATTTATGCAATGAATATGAATGAATGAAACGAAGTTTAATAATGTAAATTGTTTTTAAAATCAGCATTTTCACTTTTTAAAGGAAAACTGAAAATACTTTTCAAACAGTTTGTTTTCGCCAACTTTATCACTTATTGTAAACAGTTTATCATGTAAAATTATTTAACTTTTATAAAAAGTTCATATTTTAAATTTTTCAAACTGAAGAGAGGGGGATATTATAAGTTTTTTTTGTCTTAGTAAACCCATTCTTATTGTAAAGGTATCATGAATGCTCAAGAGTTTGGGCTTCTTTTTACGTCACCTACATTTATATTTATATAAATATATAAATGTTGTCAATTGAAATAATTTCATTTAAAAAAATATTTCGAGCTTAATAATAATTTGTTCTTGAGATTTAATAATTTGCTACACTCATATACAAAAAGCAATATAATTCGCATTTTACAATATTGAGGTGCTCGTCCTTTCCAACAAATTAATAACAATATAAATAAAACTCAAGAGGTTAAAATCACAAAATAATGTGATTTGAGTCAGTATAAAAGTAAATTTTGTTAAACAAATGCAAGGCTCAACAAGCATCTGATGAATAAAAATTCAACAGAAAGTCAAAATAATATCGAATTGTACCTGTATTCGAATCCCTTTCAATTTGAATCTCAATTCAAATTCTTTTAGTTGAATTTGTTATATTCGAACTGTATACGTAATTATTGCGGAACAAATGTGGCACCTTTCAAAACTTTTTAAAGTAAACAAGAAGTTTTAAGTTTTTTTTCTTAAATAACTTTATTAAAATAAAAAATAATCATTATGGTATCTAATTTATTTTTAAATAGAATTTTCTCTATAGTATTTTAATTCCCTATAGTATTTATACAAAATAGAAAATGAAGACATAAATGTTAACACCAAATTCAATTTATTCTCAATTTATTTATATTTTAATATTTTGTAAGTAGCTACGATATACAAAATGTAAAAACCAAATGGCACCAAAAACTAGAAACAAAGAATAATTGAAAGTAATAGCATAATTTCACATTTATTTAATGGTTATTATCCTTGTTTAATTATTGTATATGTATATGTATGTATTTATAATATATTTTTTTATTTGTATATATGTATGTAGCTAGCATTTTTATTTTTATTATAATTATTATAAAATCATTTTATCATATCAAGCAAACATTTTGCTTTGTACATATTTTTGTGTGTCTATATGTGTGTGTGTATTTTCTGTAAGGATTTAGTAATAAAATTAAAATAAATGCAAAATTTTCAACACTTGCATTTCTTTCTCTTTCTTTTATTATTTTTAATCCTTTTATGTATTTTTATTTTGGTCTTGCCTTTGTTTTATTGTTTTTCTTTATTTTTATTTCTTATTTCCTTTTCCATTGTTATTTAGATTAAATTTAAAACTTTGAAAGCATTTACAAATTAAATAAAAAAAAAATTTATTTTTTATTTTTTCTTTTTTTAAATATTTTCGAATTTTCATGTTTCCAATTTAGTTATAAAAATTTTTTTAAACATTATTAGATGGTAGTTAAAATCACTTCAGTAAATATTATTATTGCGGTATTATAAAATTTTACAATTAAAAAAAAAGATTTTGCTATAGGGAAATCTTCGTATATATAATTATATATGAAGCGTATCTTCATATCGTATAATTATACAAGTTTGTAATATTAAGAAATAAATAAATAAAAATATAAATGGCAGGAAATTACTTATGTACTCTTGTATTCGTAGTATTCTAGATATGAAAATAAGTCTAGTGTAAGTTAAGTTTCTTTTGAATGCATATAAAATTGTTTCAAGTAATGATTACGGTAACAAAATACTTGAAATTATAATTATAAATCGGGAAAGTTTGTTGAATGTCAGGGTCAATTATGTATCTTTATTATACACATAAAGTTACTATGGAAAAGGTAAAGGAAATAAAATACTTTTAAAATTAAGAGAGCAAATAATTTAAATTAAAAAAAATATTTAAACATTTGAATTTGAAAATATCTAGTTTATATGCACCTGAATATACTTCAAAAGCTTGCTGGTAGGGTAACTTTCTTGGTATTAAATTAATTTGCATTAGTGAAAATTTAATATGTGCCTGCAATGTACGCTATTACTACCGCCATCATTGTATTCTTGTTCCAGTTAAATAATTTTAATGCTGAAAATTCATTAATTATATTTTAAGAGAGTGAAGTCACTGCATTATTTTTTCTTTTTTTAATTTTATTACATAATTTAAAAATGAAATCTATAGGGAAATAACTCAAAAGTGAAAATAAATTAAAGCATTTTGGCTTTATTTAATTTTTCCGAAATATTTTAAATTAATTACGGTCCCACTTATTTCGGAATTAAAGTATTAAAAGAATTTTTGTACCAAATAAAGTCATTATAGATGTATAAAAGGAGTTTTTTTGGGCAGGGAAAAAAATCGAAATATACCGAAATCTCTGAACCTGTAAGCTCAATAATCAAGGTCATTCATTTATATTCCCTAATAAGGAATTCAAAAGCATATTGAGTGTGCTACTCATATAAAGGAATTTCAAAATTTTTCACATTATAATATAAAGACATTATTCTGAGCATTATTAAACAACTTCTTAGTATCTTAAAATCAATCCCACGCAGTTGTATAGATTTTATTTAAAATCTGCCAAATATTCAAAATATCATAAAAATTAAGTCAATCAAAACGAATTAAATTTTATATTTCGAATAATATACCCACACAAATTCATAGTAAACCCCTCCAACAATTTTAGCATTAAAAGGGCTAACTATCGATTACACAGGTAAATCTTATGGAGACATTCTATCGTAATATTAATTTAATAGAATATAGTAATTAAAAATAACGTTATTCATCTATAATTAATTTTCAACAATAATTTATTATATCAGTCTTTAAACAAAAGAAAAATTCTGTTTTATTGCCTAAAATTCGTTAATTTGCAAACTCTTTAATTTTCATTTAAATTTTTAAATAATGAACTAAAATTAGAGAAAATTTCACAAAAAAATTTAAGCTATTAGGCAGGTGTATTGTATAAAAATATCATAATAATTTTTTAATCCTCTATTTCTCATCAAATTTAATCCTTAATAAATCTGTCTGATAAAATAGTAAAAGGCAAAAAAAAACAAGGACACAAAAAAATTAATTTATTATTATTTTGGCTGTCAATCAACTGAAGAAAGTTGACCGCATAATTGGATTTAATTTTGTTTATTTTTTAAGTCCCAAATTTGAATTTTTTAATCAAAAATGAAAATCAAAGGGTAAGGGCAGGATTGAAGGTAAATTTCGTTTTTACATTGTATTGATTTATTTTTACTTTTATTTCTCTGTTTCATTTTTAAATTGTCTTCATGCTACATCACAACTTTTTATTTACATTTTATTTTAATTTTTTTTTGTTTCTCCTTTTAAATTTTCTGAATGTAGGTTTTTCTTTTATTGCATTTTTATATACTTTGTATTTTCCTTTCTATACAGAAGTAAAAAATATTTTTTATTTTATTACAATCTTAACACGTTCATCAAAGCGCATAAAATAAAGAAAAAAAAATTAAAATAAAAAGAACAAAAAAAACAAACAACATAGAACAAAAGGATTATTACCGTTTTGGTATAGTGGACAAAATAACTGTGTATTTCCTATTTTTTTATTTTTTCAATTTAATTCTTTTTTTATTTTCCGCTTTTTTTTTTATATTTTTTATTATTTTATTCATTTTAGTCATGTGTTATTTAAAACATTTTTTATTGCACAATCTCCCACTATAAAATTCAATTCACTTCAGAATTCAAAAAAAAAATTTTTAAAAAACAAACACACACAGGGTTTCGAATTCTATATTTTTCTCTTATTTTTTTCTTATTATTCATTTTTTTTATATTTAAATTAAAGTTTAAAGCAAATAACGACGATAAAAGCAAATATATATACGTTTATTATAATGACAAACATATTACAAATGTATATACAGAATATCTACATGTTATCTACATGCACATATTATTTTATAGAAAAAAAATATCCCGAAAAAAGTAGAAAATTCAATAAACACCACTTGAAAAAATATTCAATTAAATTTCAATGAAAATGTTAAAGTTGTAAAAAAAAACGCAAGAGGAAGATGAAGAAGAGAACGTTGTATTGTTTTTTTTTCTTTTCCCAGTCACACTCAGAAAAAAACGACAAAAATTAAAGAGAAAAAAAAATGACAAAAATTTAAAACCAACGAAATGGAAAATACTCGTAGAAAAAACAATAAAAAAATAATAAATAAAAACAAAATAAGAAATAAATACACGAACGAAAGGATAATTTGTTTTAATCCTTTTTATTTATATTTCTTTTTTGTTGTTCTTTACCTTTTGTTTTTATTGTTGTTTTTTGGCTTGTTTTTTTGTATTGTATTCTCCGATATGTTTCTTCTTTTTTCGTTTATATTCTTTTTTTTATTTTTTAAATCGATACGCTAATAGTTTACGTGATCTTTAAAAATCCTTGTAAATTCCTTTAATTCCGTTATAATAAAAGGAATTTTGCTATTCTTCTCTCTCTTGATAATAAAATAAACTTTGTTTTTTTTTTTAATATTATACTTTTATTATTTAATTTTTTTTTTTATTTTTGATATTTTTATTGCCACAGTTTTAAATACCAGTTATAATCAACAAGAAGAAGAACTTAAAATGTACACAATAGAAAAAAAATTAACAATATACACAGAAAGAAAAATCAACGACAATCGTTTTTACCGTAACCCAATACTACCGACGGAAAAAATATAGAAATTATGCCGATTTTGATATTTCTACTGTGTGTTACTTTGATTAAATTAAGTTTTAAGAATATTAATTTTTTGAGTTTTTAAATGTTAATTTTATTTACGAAAATAATTTATTTTTTCTATTTGGTTGTTTTGCAAATATTTAAAATTCATAAATTTATAGGACAAAAAATTAAAAATACATAAAAATACACAATCTGTTTTTTGTTGTAGATTTTTTTTTTTATTTTCTTGTTTTCTTATTTTTTTTTTGTTTTCTCTTTCTCTCTCGTCGGTTACACTCGATTCGACAAAGTAACAACGAACGTTTCTTATCAAAATCCCGTCGTGTACTGAATTCAATTGTGTGAAATTTACCACGAGGTTTTTCTTGTCATTTTTGCTTTATTTTTTTTTGTTTTCCTTTTTTTTTCAATGTTTATGTTAAGGAATGTGATATTTTTTTTTTTGGTTCACATATTGCAAAATTTTAATCAAAAAATATATTTGAAAAAAAAAGAGCTTTTTTTTTCCTAAGCATTAAAAATATTTTAAAGCGTAAAAGAAATGAGTACACTTTGCATTTACAAGGATTCAAAATTTAATATATGGTGAAGGGGAAAATGTTAACTCTTATTAATTTAGAGTTAATAATTTTATTTTAATTTTTAAAGTTAAAAATATAATTCTCTAAATGTTATATTCAATTATTCTCTTTTGAATCTGGATAACTTTTCTCTCACATTCTTTCAAAATGTTATATAGGAAGGAAGCTTTTTTTTATTCTCGCTCTCATATTATTAAATTTTATTTACTCTCATATTCATTTAAAAACAAAATAAGCTTTTCTCTTACTATAAAAAGTATTAATAAAACGCGTGGAAAATTGTATGGAGACAAAAGTGATAAGAGATAATACAATTTTTTTTAATATAGTTATATGAGCATTATATGTATATACATAAACCGTATTTATATTTTTCAAGAGCTTTGGTATAACAGTTTAGAGTACTGCATTTTTTGCTTGATACATATTGTGACAAGGTGTTTGTGGGAAAGTTTTCAAGGTTTTGAGTAATAATTTGTTCGAATGGAAAACTTTTTTATTTCTTCATATAAGAGATATCGAGTTCAATACGCAAAGGTACTTTAAGGAGTATTCTACAATATGCAATTGCTCTCGTTTTATCGCATTACATTTTTTCCAACATATTATATTATTTTTTATAGTTTACTCTAGTAATTAAAAAAATTTACTTTTTACTCAAAACCTGAACCACAAAAGCTTTAGAATAAATGAGAGGATAAAAATTCTCCCGCGTGAGAAAAAAGAAGACTTGAGTATGAAAATTTCTTCATTTATAATTTTATTATAAGCTTTTTCTCATTTTAAAATAAGAAACATGAAGCTCTAATAAAATTTAATATATCTAGCACTTTTAGTTTTAGCAATTTTCTGAATTTAAAATGTTGCTTTCACGCTTCTTCAGATTTTTGAGAACAACAACATAAACCATTTTCTTTACGTATATTTTAACATTATAGTAAAATTTACAATAGAGCACAAAGAATAAAAACAAAAAATGAAAACAAATGCAAAATAAATAAAAGAAAGATTTATAAGTTTATTATCTAGGTCTTATGATAAAAAAAAGAAAGTATTTAACATCCTTTTAATATCCTTTAATATGAGCTTTGAGCGGGAAAATTTTGTTTGATAAATAAATTAAATTTTTATATTTACTTTATTTACGGCACACGAATAATAGTTTTTTGGAAGATTTAATGTAAATTTAAAATTTTTTAAATTTTTAAAATAAATGAATTAATTAAGATACCTTAGCTTTTTGTAGTTAAAAATTTGGTCCTACAAAATCGATATATGCTTTGTGATAGTATCGTTTAGGATATTAGTGTGAGAGATTTTCAAAGAAACGAGAAGTATAATTTATCTTTAATTAAATGTGGATTTTTTTAGATCGAAACAAAAATTTTTGCTGTTAAAATTTTGCACAATTTAAAAAAAAAAAATTTGGCTTTTCAATTTATATGTTATAGCCTTGAAAAAAGTTGTTACAGTTGCCAACCATTTTAAAAAGGCAGCATATTATTGACCGTACAGTATAAGTGGCAACAATTAGAATTAATTCTTGAGGAACCATGACAAAACTTTATTATAGAAAGATGGCTAATACTACGTAAAATTTAAGCTTAGTTCAAAAAGTAGCACACACTCCTTAAAAATATACATATGTATTACTCCGTCATATCCAAACGAAACTCGTATACTTAAAACTCAAAACAAAAAAAAGGGAAATTGAATTCCGAATAATGAACTTCATTCAAAAGTATTTTTCATGAAGCTACAATATGAAGCGGTATAAAGCAATTTCCTTTGAGAAGTAAGGCTACCTAGTTTAATTCATTTGACTATCTGAGTGAAAATTTTCTTTACCAAATGTTGCAAATTCTAATTTGCAACTGCTACTAATTAATATTGCATAACCTCTCTTTATGCGAAGGCACCAAATTTCGGAAGTCGAGTTTTCACTAAGAACGTACTTCACCATAGTAGGAAAGCGTATAAATAAACTATTTTTAGAGAGGTGTCGATATGTCGGTCTGTGTATGCACGCGTGCATTTTGATGAAATTTGTGTGTTTATTTCGGCTATGTCTCTATGTTATCAATTTTTAGGATATGTCAAGCCTCTTATACTGAACCTTTTCATTGGTCGATTTTACATTTTTACAATTACTACGAAAATAGTTGATGAAATTCTTGAAATTTGATATTTGAGTTTTGGTTGTCGCCGAAACTAACTGGTGAATTTTTAGGGAATTTCAGGGTTTTCAGCGATATTTTACTAAGAGCCAAATTTTCATCTTTCGAAAAATTTTAACTAAAACATTACTAGTATTCTTAAAATTATATTGAATTGCCTAAAGTGTATTTTCATAATATTTTGTAGCACTTTCACTAAACTAGACAATAACCATTGCGGTCGATTATGCGCTAAAAACATTAGATTTTTTGTTTTGCTTTCGCCTTTTCAAGCTGTTATTTTGAGATAAGGCTTTTTTTCGAATAATAGAAAAATTTCTTAAATGAACACCTCTTTCAATTTTCTGATCTTTCCACTTAACTAAAAATTATGTTAAAATTTTAAATTTTTAAATTTAAAAAAATTTTATAAAAATAATTTGTATACCCTAACAAGTTAATTTCTACACAACGAAACAAAAAAAAACAAAACGGCTAACATGGTGCTGATTAGTGCCGGTTTACATTAAAATTTCACTACATCAAAAAACTTTCTATTTAATTTTCGTTTTCCTTTACATTTTCTTTTTTTTTACGCTCTCTCATATTTTATTTCTCTTTTTTTTTAAGCGATATACTTTTAAATTTAATCGCACAATTATGTACACTAATTTTTATTACACGTACCTTACCTACATAATATTTCTATTTAAATATGATTCCTTCTTATATACATACATATATACATACTTTAATAAAAAAAATATCTAAAAAGAGCAGAAATAAAGAAAAAGGAATAAACAATAAAATGTTGTACAAGAGAAGGAAGAAATAAAAATAACATTATTCGCAAATTTAAAGTACAAAACGCTTAGAGGCGCTAAAAATTTTTTAAATTCCGTGGGTTCCGTGCACATATACACTCACATAATATTATTCTTATTATACTAACCTACCTGGGATATTAAAATGAATGAAAAAGGCCAAAAAAAAAGTATATAAAAAAATAAATATTTTTTCATTCAGGCTCCTTTAAAGGAACTGAAATTTAATTCCTTCGAATGGCTTCATTTCACCAAATTAAAACGATTTTTACCTTCAAGGTTTATTATCTTTCATCCGTAAAGCACTTTATATATAAAGTACAAAAAAAAAAACAGAATAAAAGAAGAAAAAACAACAAACAAAAAATTATTCTTCCTATGCGTACTCAGTTTTTTAAGTAAGTTTAAAAAAAAAAGAAATTTAATTGGGCAACCATTACGAAAGTATAAAAAAACGACATGAAAAAAAAGTGGGAAAAAAACTACATTTAAAAAGAATTTAAATTGAATTAGAATTAGCTACAAAAAACGGTCATTCTTTTTTATGACTTCATCTCCATCTTTATTTAAAGGTCCGATTAAACAGTATGGAGAAGCATTTCAAATAGTTTTCAACCACTCATTAGAGTCGAATAACTAAAAGATTTTTTCATTTCTATTTCATTTATTCGATTTTAGTTCAATTTTGCAATTCACTAGGTTTCGGTCTCCAGGAATTGTTTTTGTTTTGAGGAAATGCTGTCGACGTCCAAGTGTTTTGTATAGTTAAAGTTAAAATTTAAGGTTTAATTTAAAAATAAAATGGTAGCTTTTTATATTTTTACGAAAAGGCACTTTGTGAGTTTGATCAAAATTTGAAAAATAATATTGCATTTGACATAAAATAAAGAATTACTGAATTATTTTAGAAAGGCGTTGTTTGAGAATAATGAGCGATTTTCTTACATTCTATTGACTACCTTGTACAATATATAACCACAGTTTTGTCCATAATGAGTTTGTAGTTCTCCATGATCAGTTTGTAGTAAGGCCATCACCTTGTTAACCATCAAATTCTCGATTTTATTATATAGCTCTTCCTTTGTTATTCAAACTCCTCACATATTAACTTAAGTATGCCAATCCGTTAAACACTTTTATAACATTTAGATTTCGAATGGATTATTACAAACAAATTATTGTAAAAAAAATAATGTAAAATTAAAAATTTAGTGTTTTTCTCATTTGCATTGCTTATAGTGAGCAGTCAAGAGGAAAGTAACGAAAGATATATAGCAATGATCTTTCATCATTCTGAACATTATTTAGAAATAACTTAAGTAGGTAGTGAATATATCCTACTATGCGTTGCAAAATGTCATTGATAAAGAGAATCATCACTGCAATAACAATATAATTTGTAAAATTTTCACCTACTCATCAGGTGCTATACAACCAAAAATTAAAAGAAGTTAGTCTCCAAGGAAAAATTTTCATATCTAAATCTTGTGTGTTGTCTGTATTGTTAAAAATGTTTTCTAAATATTTTGTACTAAAAATAATCTTTTGAAGTTTATCCCACATCAAAACAGTTGAAAATGAGTGGGCATCATCCATTTTTACAATAATTACTTTCTGAATAAGTTGAAGCTGTATTGTATTGAATAGCTTTAAAATATAACCCTTTACCTTTGAAAAAATAATATGATTATAATGTTGTATTAGAATTAAAAATCTTAATAAATTTATCCGTGAATTACAATAATTCATAAATACTCGTATGTGTTTTAAATTCCAATATTAAATTTCAACATCGGTCAAATAGCCTAAATTCCTATTTTATCGCTAGAGATTTTTTTTACTTATGCGTTTCCATGTGTGTGCTACATTATTTGCAAAATAGTGCTCAATTAATTTTGCCGTTCCATTCTTGTTCTAGTTTAACAATGGAAATCGTCCATCATGGCCACTCACCGATTTTGTTTTGCTTTCACAGTGAACTTTTCATTTCTTCGAAAATATACCCGGATAGCCTATTGAAGAACATGTTCAAAATAATATTAAAAGAACGGAAGCATTAAAGTTATCAACAAGTTCTACCACAAAAAAAAAAACCTTGGTCTCATATACACAACATTGACTTATTCATTTGAATGAATGGAAAATACAGAAAAAAGATTATAGTTTCAAGGCAACAAAAGAAAAATAAAGACAGAAAGAGAAATTTAAATCTACGCTAATTAGGTTATTCAAAAGATATAGAAACGGTTTCACAGAGGAAAATATAATCAGTATACAATTAAATTTTTTTCCTTTTAATCCTTTTAAAATTATTTTCAGCAATTTTAATTTGATAATAAGCTCTTTTGAAAAGATGAATTTCAATTTCTACATTAAAAACGTCTTTGTTTCTTACGAATAATAATTATTGCCAAAAAAAATAAATTAAAGTTTCGATTTGCATAGTATTTTTAGTAATTGAGATACATTAAATTTTTTATTGCTTCTCTTATAGTTTTAAAGGCTTTTCAAGCTATTTTCTTTTTGATTATACAAGGGATTTTGTATTTTATTGACTCCGGATTAATTTCTTGATACAAAAAATTTAAGATTTCGCTTTCTTTCCAGATGAGGAATTGTTGCAATTTGGATTATGGCGCTATACTTGGTACTTTTACTTCAAGTGTAGTTCTTCCATAATTTCTATAAGTTCTTAAGGTTTTGTTCGTACGTCATTAATTTAACTTAATTTCTTATTTAAGAATGTATCTGTTCATTGTATTATAGAATCTATTGATTCCTAGAACTAATTTTATTAAAATTTTGTAAATTATTTTTTCAATAATGCTGTAAATAAAATATTTGCTTACAAGTGCCATTTGCTAATATTTAACAAAATTTCCAAAAAAAAATCTGTTACTAACACTTATAGTATAACAATATTACACTCACGCCAAGTCAATAAAAATGTAAATTTTACTCAATTAAATTAAAATCAATTTCAAATGTTTTAAGAAATTGCATCCACCTCAATAAAACTGTAAATGGTAAGCCAATAGCACAACAAATGTAGCTTGTTTCATATATGTTTTAGAAAATTTATCAAAAATATTTGTAGATATTAGGTGATATACAAAGTTTTGTTGTCAAAATGTCAACGTAATAAATATTGCCGTACTCAAGAAACATGATGTTATATTGCAAATTTATGAATAAATTTTTAAAATTCATAATAAATTTTTAATAATAATAATTGTATTTTAATGTAAATTTTATATTAGTTGATGTGTGTTATTACTTGTCATTTTACGACATCCATTTGCGAACTGAATACTGACAGTATGCTCATTTATTTTTAATACTACATATTTGGTAAGTAGGTCTATTAGAAGACTTTATAAGTTAAAAATTTAATATTAAGGAATCCTCGAAATGGGTGGACATAACATTCCAAAATTATAATTTAATTTTTATATAATCTGAAATGCTTCCTAAAATCTGCACCTGTCCACAGTATCTGCGGAATAAAGTTCTCAATTTCTCAGAGAATATCGATTCATAGCCTTAGTGTAGGCAGTTCTTACGCAGTGATATTAATATTTTTTGAAATTTGCTTAATCGAAAGAATCGAATGGAAAATTTAAAGTCCTTATAGTTTCACATTATTTGCTCGTAAATTGTTTTTTGTTTCGAATTTTAAATCGCAATTTGTATCGTTTTATATTTACAACATTCACAAACCCCACTGGTTGTAAATTTCTTTAATTTGAATTCTTTAAAAATCTTATTTGAAAATTAAAAACATTAACGTCGGACTAAACTAATGGTTCGTAGAGTATCCCCATAGTTTTCCTTACGGTAATAAAAATATTTCTTTTTTCCAACACAATCTAGACAGCTAGCCAATAGAATGCCAACAATTCAATAATTTTATATACTTTGGCATATTATTATTGCTGTCTAGCAAGTATATAAAATTATTGCATACATTTAGGATGAGAAGAAACTAAAAATTTAAGAAGCTGTAGCAGAATGATCAAATTCAATAGTTAAGTAAGTGAGCTAAAGTTATGTCATATTTTGTTGGCATGAAGTATACCTTTAGCTTTTTTGTTTGTAGAAATTTGGAAAAGCTTTGATTTGCGAAAATATAAGGTTTCCAGTAATATTCAAGGATCCAAGTTTATTATGAAAAATTCAAAAAAATTCTCAATTAATTCAAAAAGCCTTGTAAGGAAGAATTTTAAGAAATAAATTCTTAAAATGAAGTTCTTTTTCTAAAACTTTTTTAAAAGTTTTGAATGGCTTTAGTCAAATTTTGTAAATAGTTAAAAATTTCTTCAAATTCGAATGTTCGAAAATACGGAAATGATTATCAATAAAATTTTTACTTGAAGCAAATATTTTCAAAAATGACAAGTGGGTAATATTTTTGCGGATCTGACACCTACACATTCTCAAAAAAAATACCTTTAAGAAGTAGGTTAAGCTACCAAAAAAACTTTATTTTTTATTTAATATTCAATTATGCTTGTCATATACCTATACTTTCCTACATTATTGAATTGTTTTATTTCATAAAAATGAAATTTTCACATAACCTTCACAATGAAATTTCCATTAACGCCTTATACGATATTGTGTATTCGAAAAATGATTTATACAAAAATTTTTTGTTTTTTCTTTTTGCCGCAATACATAATTCATTTTCCACTCAGAAATCATGAAATTTTCACGGTGTATATTATTGTATAATATTATGTGTATAATGAAAATTATTGTTTGATACTATATATTACATTATGTGCATAACATTAATGTATTTAAAAAAAAAACGAAAAGCAAAACTGTCAGTTTCTATCGCAGTTGTCAGTCAACATTATGCCTGACATTCCGAATTGTGAAAAACAAATAGAAAGACAGAGCGAGAGAGTGAGTGGTTAAAGAAGCTAGTCACTTTTCTCAATATTCTTATACGTAATCCAAAAAATTTTCTTTTCGCTTTCTATACAAAAATGAGTGGGTATTTACTTGAATATAATATTACATTAACACACATAAACATATTACACATTATACAAGTATGTTTGTATATATTTTAGTTATTTTTCCAATTTTTTGTTTTTCTAATTTTTCTTGAATTCTAACAAATTTTTCTTAACATTTTTTACTCCAAAATATTTCGATTCATAAGCAAGATTAAGACGAATAAGAAGCGTAAGGTTGAAAGAAGTAAAGAGAAGACAGTAAAGAATCAACAATAGTAATAATATGTTCACACGAATTGGTAACGTATTGTCGTTGACATAAAAGAAGAAAAATTAGGAAGAAAATAAAGAAAAAGTAATAAGAAAGGGAAGCAGAATAGAATGAATAAAACAGCTTTTACACTATTCCTATTTTATTCTTGCACTGTGATGTGAAAGGATTTAGAAGGAAAAAATGTAGGACAAAGAAATATTATAAGGAAATAAGCACTAGCCCGTGCCACCTGTTTTAATTTTTTTTTTGTATGTACGTTCAATCTTTTTCTCACTTTCTGTAGTTAACTTTATTTTATTGTAGCTTTCCAGTCGTATTTTTTTTATTGCTTTTTTTTCCATATCAATTTTCCAGTTACATAACATTGGGTATAATTCCGTTCTTTGATTTTTTTTGGATTCTTTTCTTTTTAATAGTAGTTCGTGTTCCTATACAACATTTATCCCTTCGCTCATATTTTGTTCAACTTTTGTTGGCCTGTTTTCAAAATTATTGATTTCTTTGTTCTTTACTTTTACACAGATACGCCTTTGCTCTTGGATATTCTATAGAATATTGCTAGAACACAATGCCTTTCGGTTTGTAAACTATTATAATTGCGAAAAAAATAATATATGTAAACATACAGAGTTATAAACTAAAGCTTTTATAAAAGTTAACAATTAAAAAGTTGCAGGAATTTATTTAGATTTATGACGGAGGTAAGAAAAATTTAAATTTAGAATAACCAAATGTGTCCCCAATGTTTGACTGAGTCCTCAATAAGACGAAATTCAGATATTACCTAAAATAGTTATAAAATTGTCTATATGCTTGTTATTCTAATAAGGTTGGTACCTAGGTTTAAGGAAATTACTCTTATAATTTTTCCAGTTAAAGTTTTAAAGCAATTCTACTGTCAAATAAAAAACTACAATTACAGTGCTAAGTTCGGAGTCATTATACTTTTTAGTAAATTCAGATGCTGATAATGTTCTAAGTGTATTTAATATAAAATTGGAACAATTAAGTTTTTTTTAATAATTAGCATTTTGATTAGGAAAATTGTAGTTATAAATCATTTATAAATAATAAAATTATAATTTTAGTATTATAGCTCGCTATTAAATTGAGCTTCGTCAAAAAATACTCTGTTTTGGTACTCTTATTAGTCTGGGGACATTATTTTCAATTCCTAACTTGTTAACACTATTTCAATACTCATTTTATTTACTTTGTCATCAAAAAGAATTGCTCATCAAAAAACGAAAACTTACCTTACGCGTGATGGAATTCCTTTTGTTATATTAAAAACAATCGTTCACAAGCAGTTCAGAAAAAGTGAGTATTAAATTAAAATTAGAAATTTAAATTATTAGTTGAGTGCTCCTAAAATTAAAAAATATAAATTCATGTGGCTTCGCAATTTTAAGCAGCTTTTTTAGCAGACTGAATTTTACATGCGAAATTTAAAATTCGAATTTAACACTTTTTACATATTTTTGCTTGGAACTTCATCATTATTGAATTTAAATTTATGTTCATTTATGTTTGTTAGTTTAGTTCTTCTAAAATCTTCTTTTACACTCATCATATTTGCGTAAAACAATATTTTTACCATTATACGTCTATATCGTATATACTATAGGTAGGTACATTAATTTTTTGATCCTTACACAAAAAAAAAGGCAAAAGTCCATATAATAATGTTAATGTCTAACTTTACATTACACTCAATCAACATCATTATACACACAAACACATTTTTATTCCTTCTATATAACAAATTTTTTTACTTTACAGAGGCATAAAACACAAAAAACAAGCTGAGAATAAGAACAAGAGACAAAAAAAAAAAAATTGGGAAACCCAACGATCATCATCAGTTCCAGAGTGAAGAGATGAACTCAAAAAATAAAAAACAAAAAAAAAAAATCATGATGAAGTACATCACGTGTTATATGAGATTAGTGAAAAATTACAATCACGTTTAGGTTAAGTATGTCTTCACTCACCCACCCTTAACTGTAACACAGTAAAATCATCATCATCAAACAAAAATAATAAAAAGAAAAAAATATCATCTAACTAAGTGGATATACTGCAATACTTAAAATAAATTCTGTTATACAAATATACTATAGGTGTATATGTTGTGTATGCGGGCTGTTTTTATAAACTCATATAATATTTGTACACATATAGACCGTAAATGTAATATAAAACTTGTGTATGTCGATCATAAAGGGTTTTTGCTCCCTTATTCTGCTTCTTTTTTTTTTGTTCTATTTGCTTGTATGGTACTTGTTGGTAATTGTATTCTAAACTCGTCGGTAAAATGTTCATTTCAAGGTAAATCAAGATTTTAGATTATATTAACATTGGATTCACAATATGTGTATAATGGTATGAGGGAGCAAAAGCAAAAACAATAAGACATAACGTATAACGAAAAAGGACATGTGTATTTTTAAATTTTCCAAAGGATTAAACTGATTTTTATTTTTTTTTCTGTGCATTTTTTATTTTGTTAAGGTGATGATATTAAAAATTTATTAAAATTAAAAAAAAAAAAATGAGAAGAAAAAATATGGGAAGCGATTTAGATAAATTCATCTGATAGCCTTCTTATATGGTACATGATGATGTGTTAACGCGTATTTTTTTTTATTTTATTTTTATATTATTAAAAAAAAAAAATTTTTTTTGTGCTTATCGATAAAGTGTAATTGATATTTTATTTTCGTGATAAGATTTTTAATAGAAAACTATTTTGATAATAGGAAAATATTAAAAGTCAGAATTAAGTAAATGGTTTGTAAAAGAGCAGATTTATTTTAAAATGCAAATTTAGTTTTTGTTTTTATATCGTATCCTTAGTTCGTTCAAGTATCCTTAGAAGTTCTCTTGGAAATTGAATTTAGAGAAAATCATGTTTGCATTCATTTGGTAAGTTGAGTTTGGAAACCATTGAAATTAGAGTATTGTAAGTTGTGTAATAGTTTATAAAATTAGAAGTTAAAAGTTTTTATGTTACTAGGCATTGCCAGACTGGATAACACGCCGCTGCAGGGACCAGTGTGACTCAGGCGAATAGAAAACGGTGTCGTCTGTGCTCACATTTTTTTTTGATAAGGAAAAAGTGGAGGTTTCATGTTTTTTTTTGCGAGTTACGTACGTGATGAATGCAAATGCCATTGGCCTAAACCGGTTTGTTAAAGAATCTGGATGATTCAAGTGTGGATGGAGATTTAATGATATCATAATAATTTTTAGTGCATTCTACAACAGCTGCGTCAACATACGTTTTAATATTTAAATACATTTAACTGGTCAAAAACATTTATTTCGCTAACAATTTTGTTAAAGTAGAGTTTGGGAATTTTTTGCAATCAAATAAATGGAATAGAATTTTCTATTTAAAATAATTAAATACAATTTAGTATTTAATTAATATCTAGTAATTAAGTTAATGCGACTTGATATCAAATTTCCAATAAATTTTCAATTTTAATATTAAATTCTTTTATCGAAATTTTTGTTCATAGAAAGTAATACGGACAAATCGGTTTAAATTAGAATTTTTGGGTAGGAAGCACATTGAGTTATTACATAAATTGATTAAATATTTAATAAAAAAGCCATTTAAATAAAAAATATTTGTTTTTTAGGTGTTGATTATTTAAATTACGTACATTTATTAATAAAAAACATGTTTTTTTTTTAAAGTTTGGAAAAACAAAATTAATGTTCGCTGTAATGGCTTGTTCATTATAATGAATAATTGATTTATTTAACGCATTAATAAGATGAACTGATTAAAATTAAATTTTTTCGATTTATAATTAATGATAAATTGAAAGTAAAACATGTTTTACTAATGAGGTTAACATTATTACCTTAGAATTCATATAGAATGGTATTTGGAATAAATTCGTACAAAGCTTTTATTGTTCTATAAAATATTTTATAGAACACTATTGTTATTAGGGACATGCTGCAACATGTAAAACATGTCACACATATTTCAGAATATTGTTAAGAATTCTAAAGAAAATCTTAGAAAATTTATCTTTAATTGTAGATTTTAAGCATTTCCATTACGTTTTGTAATGTTTTCAATTCAGAATAAGAATTCAAATGAGAAGTAAATAATATTATAAAATTTACTAAAGTAAAAAATTACATTATTTAATGTGGATATTTATTTTAATTAATAACTTGCAATCTGTTAAATAAAACTTAATTCTTACATTTACACAATGTAGCTATGACTATAAAAATTATTGTACGCCTGTGTGCAATTGTGTGCTTTTTACTTAATCCTACAAAAGTAGTTTTGGTCATAATAAAATTTTTTAAAGTTGTTTAGAAAAATTCCACGCCATTTCCTAAAAAAAATGAAAGCTTTTGCAAAACCTTTGTTTCCGGAACTTTTTAGTCTTTTTCAGTCCTAAACTAAAAGATATAAAGGTTTTCTAAATATTTTTCGTGATCACCATAGGAACCCACAGGACCCGCTGTTGCAAAAATATCTTGGAGATATTTGATTCGTTTTCTGGTTAAACAAGAAAAGATAGAGCTATTTTAAGTGCTTTTTGTGATGATTGCTAATCTACACAATATATGGTAAGAAGGTGTAACGAAAATTGGAATTTAAATATACATTTTAGAACATTGGAACATATGGATATTATAATGTAAAAAACATTTCTTACATACAGGGTATCTCAAATGTCACGATTAGATATTCACATCATCACATGAAATGCCTTAATTGTTTTCTATTCTGGAATAATTATTGGCAATCACAATACTTGCCAAAAAAACAAACCTACAAAATGCAGTCTATTTTTTAAAAAAAAAAATGGAACAATACCAGCACTTAAACACAACATTCGGAAAGAAATTGCTGCAGTCCGTGATATAAAGTGGGAGCGAGTCCTTCAAAATTTTGGTATGACAGCCTCATTTTATTATTTTATTATTAATTTTATTTAACAAATAATTGTTGAACTGAAAATATATTTTAAAGTTTTATTTCAGAAGTCCTGGGCTCATTCACAATTTTTTAAAAAATTTGTTTATAACCCTGTTGTTTTTTTTTATAATTTACAAAAAAACTTGAATATTTTGTTCAAAATAAAAATTATTTTTAAAAACCTATTATGGCAGAGAGTTTTTATGTTTTAAACTTACCTAAATAAAAAATTACTTTAAATTCAGTTGATTCAACAATTCTGTTAAATACTTAAAATCTTATTTAAATTTAAAATATCTTTTTAAAAAATTTTTGCATAATTATTAGTTTTGATTTAAAAATGCAACCAACAAAAGAACAAGTCCTAACTAGAAGGGGAACAATTAAATAATTTTTAAATTTTTTTTTGGCTAAGAATGTTCTCATTCCCTTAATATTTCTATCCTTTGTTTTCAATAACCCTATACGAATACAAATTTCTTTATCCTATAAAATTAAACTTATTAAAAATTCATGAAATGGTTTTATTGTATTCAAATACAACACTATGAATATGTGCGAACACAATATTATTTATGCATATATGCATATTTGACATTCACATACATATACCTTTTTCATATACATACATACAGATGGATGAATTTAAAGAGTTAATTAAAAAATCCTATTACCTATGTTTGTAGCTGTATTTGTATTTTTTAATTATTTATTTCATTATTGTTATTACCCTAAAAGTTCATTATTAACCGTTATGTGTATTGTTATTTTTCATAACTGTATAATCTCCTTTTTTTTTGTATGTTTGTTTTGTTCTTTATAAATTATAAATCCAATCTCCCCCCTAGAACTTTTATTGTTATTCTTATGTGTTGCTATTTTTTTTTATTTTCTATACGTTTTAATCTCAAGGATTAATTTCTTATAGTTAGAATGACGTCTGATAGCCTTTTATTTTCATCTCACTTTCTCTTTTTCTTTTCTATATTTTCTTATTATTTTATTCCATTTCCTCTTCCTCTCTCCCCAATGACTCTTTTAAAATTTTTCACGTTAAATCCGTAAATTGTTCTATGTAAGAATCTGTTCTGTAATGTTAATAAAATGCTATATTATACAAAATGTGCAACAAAGAGAGGAATACATAATAGGTATATGGTGGAATGAAATGAGTGTATATTGTGTACGGTCTGCCTGCACTGTTAATGTTAATGAATCAAAGCTAAGGCATCCTATTCTTTTATTTTTATTGTAAAGTTTTTCTCTTCCTTTGTTTTTCTTTAAATAAAATGGAATTTTTTAAACAATTTTTGTTGCAAATTCTTTTGCAACTTATATTTTAATTATTTTTCTTGTTTGTTTTGTTCTTCTTCTGTTTTCTTTTAAATGTAATGATGTTGTAAGTATTTTATGCTAACACGGAAAGTAGCAAAAAGAACAAGGCAAAAAGGAAAAACAAAAAAAAAAGAAAAAGATTGTAAGGATAAAGTGTAAAAAGATTTTTTGAAAAATTTTTTAAGCTTATTTTCCTTCATGTTAAAATAATGCATAAATTTACAGTTACTCAGTTAAAAGAATGAAAGTTAGTTAAAATTAATAATTATAAAATGAAATGCGAAAAAATAAGGCAAAAAATAATGAAAATAGAAATTATAATAATGATTTTAAATATTTTTTTCTCTTTTTAATTTTTTTGGAAAAAATCTATGAAAAGGATTAAAAAACAAAATGAATAAATGAAGCCTTAATGTTTAAGATGGTTGAGATAAGAAGAGAAAATGGAGAAAAATGAATTAATTTAAAGTTTTAATAAAAAAAAAATCACTTTAGTCTAGTAATAAATTTTATTTTCATATTTTATTTCTGTTTTTAATATTTTTCTGCTTTTTTGTATTTAAGTGCATTTAATGGATTGCATGTTTTCTAGTTTATTTTTAAAGTTTATTTTAACGGTATGCGGTAAGATTGAGCAATTATTTTGATAATAATTTGATGTAGATAAAATTAAACATAATGAATTAAAAATTTTAAAATAATTTATAAAATAATTAATGTTTCATAAAATAAAATCAGATAAGAAGTTAAGAAACACTTACATTGTGTTAAATTCCTCTATCGAACCTTATTAAAACTAATTATGAGTAAGAATAATTACTAAAAGATTGAATTTTTAAATCACTTTACCACAATAGAATTGTGTACAAAGATATTGCAAGGATATCGCAAGATACGAACTACAAAAATTAAAATAAAACTTAATTAATAATTTAATTCCTAAATTTAAAGTTTTATAGTAATTACTATGATTGCAAGAAGTAACGAAATATCACAATATTATTATGTAAGAAAAATTAGAAATTTTTTTCCCCACAAAAAAATCGTTTAAGTAACACGTTGACTCAAAACAACAGTAAATTTATGTTCTTCTTCCATAAAATTCAAATCAAATTTAGTAGATTGATTAGATCATAAATTCTGGATTATTGAAAATATACGGGCACAGGAATTTCCTCCCTTCGATCATCGCAACAGCCATGACTTTGTTGTAATCCTCCTCTACCAGGTGAAAACGAAAGTTCGATTTGGCCAGTTTGTGCAAGTAGCATTAACAAAATATTCTTCTAAATTTTCTTTTTATTCTATATTATACGGCATTAATTTAATTACTTTACCGAAATTTAAAATATTATAAGGTTTAAAGTTTGATTTTCCAAATTCAGTCCGATATTCTTCGAATATATGGAGCTAGAAAAATAAAGAAAATTTGAAAAATATAAAAAAGTCACATGTACTTACTTACATTTTTAATACAATTAGTAAATAGATCTCACCTAAATCTCACAGAATAAAATGCATAACTTTAAAATAATATCATTATTTGAGTAAATATTTCAATGTTAAGAGAAATTTCAATTCTACCAGTATATCGTAAGAGAAAATATTCCTTTAAAATTTTAAATTGAAATTTACATTATTAAAATAATCACTAGCTTTACCAAAAAAAACCCGTCACTTTTCAGCACAATGAAAGCTTCATTCAATAATCTTTTTCTTTTCTATATAATTTAATAAAATAGCACATTTTCCTCTTTTTTTATTTAGAACATATTTTTAAATTTATTTGAAATAATTTTAAATTTACATATCATTAACAGCTCTTAAATTCTTTTTAGAAAAAGGGAAAAACAAAAAAAAAAGCTAAACAGAAAAGCGAAACAAAAAAAAACTATAAAATAATTTTCCTTTTTTCATTTTCTTGATTTAATTTTCTATTTACCAACCATTTACCAATCTCTTCCCATATAATTCCCAAACATTCGTATTTCTGTTTTTCATCTTCAACTATATCATATGAAATTTAACAAACATTTCAAATTTTCAGCCGTCACTTTTCAACACAAAAAAATTGCCAAAAAATAAAAATTTCCATAATTTCACTATAATTTATACTAAAAAAAAAAAATTTTTTTTTTAAAAGGAATCATTTATCCTTTTTTTCTCAACAAATTCTTTCTTTTCCTCAAAAAAGAAAGAAAAAAAAACACTAAACGCAATCCTGCTATATTTTACAAACTTTATTTTTTTTAAGTATAAGGATATGAAAAAGACACACTCATAATTCGAAAAGTTTTAACTCAAATTATAAAAAATTGGGAAAAATTAGTTCTTCTGCACTTGCACTGCGTCTATTTTTGTATACAACTCAAAAATTAGTTAAGAAATTGAAATAATTGTACAATCACTTAATTTTAACAAAGAATTGCCGTATAAACGATGTTATTCACCGAAATTGAAGAAGATTCTTATAGTATAAATTGCTTACTGAAATGAATCGAATGTCTTTTACCCAATCTCATTTAATTTTGATTTACTTACTGCTATAAGAAATTAAATTTGTAGATAATTGATTATTTAATAATAAATATGAATATAATTTCCATTAAAGTTTAATTATTAACTTTATTAAAGTTGATGTAATGGAGGAGTCACGTATGAATGTTAATATTGTAGCCTCTTAAGGTATCTGAAAAAATTATAATTAAAAATTAATTGAAAGACAGCATTTAATACAATATTTTCTCTTCTAAAAAATTACTAAATTAAGTTCAAAGTGAATCGAGAGTTCGATCTAAATTCGAGTTTAAATACGTTTTAAAAAATTGAATCCATGATATCCATAACATGTAATTATTTCATAAAATCCGTCATATTACAGCAACTAAATTTCATCAAATTAAAAAAGAAATTTTTTTTTCCAATTCCCTAAAAATTTCTTCTTCTTCTGAATTTTACACATAAAGCATTATATGTTTTAAGGTACGTACATATTGTACATATTGTACACATATACTTATGGTGGAATATAAATTTATGTGTACTTATATCATATTTTTCAGAGAAGAGAGAGAAAAAAAGAAAACACAAAAAAAATCTCAGTGACGGTTTTATAACATTTCGGCACATCATCAACTATTTAACTTTCACACAAAATTTCCCATAGTGTTAGAAAAAATTCTTTAAAAGGATATTATACCTATACCAAGCAAATTCCGAGAATCATATTATGAGTACTTACATGTATGTATATTATATAAAATGTGTATATAAATTATGTATTTCTATGGGAATGTGTCTGCTTAAAAAAATTTTTTTTACAATATTTATTTTATTATGTGTTGGTAAATAGGCGCAAAATACCGTTTTCATAATCATATAAGGAAAAAGAACAAAACATAAATTTTTTTTTTTACATTATATTTCACTTTCAATTTCAATATAAAGAATCATGATAAGACATTTTACTCATATACAATAACATACTTTGTATGTCATATAGTTAGTTAAAGCAAACAAAAAATTTAATTTTTACTCATTGTTCATGAAAATGTAGTTGTAAAATTCTGTTCGAAAAGAAGACGATATTGAAAATGAAATTTTTGATTCGGAGTAAAAAGAGTTAAGAAGTTAGGGAAAAAATATAAGTCTTTGAATTCTTAAAATTTGATTAATTTTAAAATTTTGAAAATTAGTGAAATTGCATATTTTTAGGGGCAAATTGTTTTTCCTCAAAAATGAGCTTTTAGGAATTGACTCACTATTTTAAATTTATGGCATAGATGTTTTCCTTACAGAGCACATTTATAGAGCATTTAAAAAGCAATTATATTTTACTGCTTATAATTTTGATTATTTTATAGTTTTACTATAAATAAGCTTACCTAATTTTAGAGACAATTTTTCATTGAATGAAAAATTCATTTTATCATTTTGTATCATTTCTTCATACAAGTCAATGGGTTACACCAGAAGTCGGCAACTTGCGGTCCTTAGCAATGCTTTGCGCGCCTCGCTAAACGCCTAGTACGAAACATCAATAAACTTATGCTTAGCGAAATGTGGTCGGGTAGAGTAATGCGCGCTAACGGTAGCTCAGTGGAATGCAACGGAAATTTAATCTCCATACTTCTCACTAGATAGTGTAGCGTTCTTTTATTTCGTTGGTTGGCTAATGTGTCTTTGTATGAGAAATTTTCACATGACAAGTTTAAATTTACAATCGTATGACGTTTCATTAAAGTACGTAATAACAAATGCATGCGATTGATTGTCGTAAGAAAAATTAGTAAAATGCTAAAGAAAAAAAAATTAACGAAGGGAATTTAATGAGAAGTGGGCTTGAGATTACTCTTTATTAATGATAACAAATAGATTTTAATCTTGATTTCCAAAGAATTTATAAATAATTATATTCAAAGAGTTTAATTTGTGCCGCCATTATGGCTCGATACACAAAAGTGAATATAATAAATATGAATATCTATTTAATCTACATTCCAATGAGCGGCCCGCATAAAAAATATTATTTTGAAAATGTAAATCAAAATTATTTCTTTCAGGATATACTATGAGACAGTTTCTTAATTTTTGAGAAAACGTGGTAAAATAAAAATTTCAAAGAAAAAACATTGTGAACAAAATATGAGAAAAGCTACATAAAATTCCTCATTATCGCTATGTATTTTTTTTCGAGGGTGATTTCTTATGTGAAAAGTTATAAAACTTTTTTATGTTTTTTTATACAAGAAAAAAAATTAAAGGGATGTAAAAGTAAAAATGTTCATTTTTTAGAAATTTTTCTTTACTGTAATAAAGTGATGATCATCAATTCAATTTGTTTTGAATGCTATAAAGAAAAAACAATGCAAATAAGAATGACAAATAAATTTTTTTTTGGTAGTGAAAGTGTTGGTTCTGATGATCAAAATAAATGGAGATTACAACCTCTTTGATATAAAGAAATTCTATTGATGAAGAAGTTTTTCTTTTTTTAATATTATTCTTTTTTTTTCAAAAAAGAAAATATTATAGTGATACTTTTGAAAATAGATTTATGTGAAGGATCAAAGCAATATTTGAGAATAGTTGTGACCAGATTCATATTTTTACTATTTATGTTGGGAAAGTTGAAGATTACTGCATTCATTATACAGATTTGGTTATACGGTTCTGGTACTAAATATTTGGAATTATCTTTATTAAAACAGTAACTTAATTAAATATCAATTGATCGTAATGAAAATTCCTCATGGAAAACATATATTAGGTATCGATAACAAAAATAAAACTTTTATAAGCTTTTGAAATCTATAAATTTTCTTAAATAATTATGGATTAGTTTCTATAAAACGACATGAGTATTAGAAATTAAATTTATATTTAGGCTTCACAGGATTTTTAAAATTTGTAGCCATTGCCTTTAGGAACATGAGCTTTGCCGAAAAAATTTCCAATTTTTTTTACAATGCTCACGTTCTTAATTTTTACTTTTTGTTCATTATTTCCAGTTTGAGAAAACTGCAAGTACAAGTACTTGTACTTTTAATTATTTTTAATATCATGACAATTCAGAATTTCGAAAAAAAAGCTATTAAAATTTTAATTCACGTAAGGAAAATGTGAGTGAAAAATTTGTTTAAACTTCCTTACAAACATAAAATATTATTTTTGAAATTTTTTTAAAATACCAAATTTTTAATTTAAATAATAAATTTACAATACAAGAGTTTAAATACTATTCTCAGAAATTTGGTATTTTAAATTCTTTTATATTCGCCTCAAAAATTAAATGATAAATCAAGAAAGAAAAGAAGATAATTTCCGTTATTTTATTCTATTCATACTTAATTCGTATATTATGACGTACTTTTTCTACTATTTTCAAGGAGAAAACAAAAAGGAAGATGAAAAACATCGAAAGGAACGAGAATTTTCTTAACAATAATTATTGAACGTTTGTTTATTTGTTTTTTTTTTTATTATTCCTTTAATCTACAATAATTATTGTTGTATTTCTCTCCTTATTATTTTCATTATTGCTCTTATTATTATTGTTATTATTGTTATTAATCCAGCAGAGTTTTCTCAACTACTTTACAACTCAATGGTTTAATTAGAAAACTTTTCTTTGCCCTCTCATTCTCTCTTGGTCGTCTTTTATGTTTTTGTTTTCATTTTTTTTCACAACTTTTTGCGTTATGCCTTCATTTTCATATTTTTCTCTTAAAAATTCTTTTGTTTAATTTTCATTCATTTTGTTCTTATTTCTGTTTTTTTCGTTTTTCTTTTTGTGTTTCTTTCTGTCATAATAAATTGAATTGAATGTTGATGTTTTAGACGTTTTCTACGACGACATCTTTAGTTAATTTTTGGTAAAAATGAAAATGTCTTTTTTTTACTCCTTATTCTTTGTCTTTGTTGTTATTACTTTTGGTTTAACTTTCTATTGTTTTCTTTTCTATCAGCCGAATGAAATTTTTACTTCTACAGTATGTTTTTATACCCTGCACTTCGCACGATAACTCAAAAACGAATAATGCAATCGACACCAAACTTTCACAAGTTTTTTCTTTTGTGCCAAGGACGAGCCCTATTGTTATTGGACTAATTCGCACAACGGGTTCGGGTAGCTGCCATACAACTCAAAGAGTTTATTTCAAATATTTCAAAAACTAATAAAGCTATAAATATAAAATTTTGTATACATGTGTCCAATTATATTCTACACATGCTCTTGAAATTATAATGGGATAGCTGCACCGGTTCGGGTGGCTGCCATACAACTCCAACAGCAAATTTTTTATATTCGGCAAAATAATAAAGTCAGATTCATGAAACTTGGCAGTCATATGTCCAATTATAGGTCAAATATACTTCTGAAGTTTTAGAGGAATTGCTTTACAGGTTCGGGTACCTGCCATACAACTCCAGAAGCTAATTTTAAATATTTGGGAAAATAATAAAGTCAGATTCATGAAACTTGGCAGTTGGATGTCCGATTATAGATCAGATATATTTGTGAAGTTTTAGAGGAATTGCTTGACAGGTTCGGGTACCTGCCATACAACTCCAGAAGCTAATTTTAAATATTTGGAAAAATAATTAAGTCAGATTCATGAAACTTGGCAGTTTTGTGTCGAGTTATAGGTCAGATATATTTCTGAAGTTTTAGTGGAATTGCTTGACAGGTTCAAGTAGCCCCATACAAGTCTAAAAGCTTATTTTAAAAATTTGGAAAAATAATAAAGTCAGATTCATGAAACTTGGCAGTTGGATGTCCGATTATAGATCAGATATATTTGTGAAGTTTTAGAGGAATTGCTTGACAGGTTCGGGTACCTGCCATACAACTCCAGAAGCTAATTTTAAATATTTGGAAAAATAATAAAGTCAGATTCATGAAACTTGGCAGTTTTGTGTCGAGTTATAGATCAGATATATTTCTGAAGTTTTAGTGAAATTGCTTGACAGGTTGGAGTAGCTTCCATACAAGTCTAAAAGCTTATTCTAAATTTTTGGAAAAATAATAAAGTCAGATTCATGAAACTTGGCAATTGTGTGTCCGATTATATATCAGATATATTTGTGAAGTTTTGATGGAATTGTTTGACAGGTTCAGGTACTTGCCATACAACTCCAAAAGCTAATTTAAAATATTTGCAAAAATTATAAAGTCAGATTCATGAAACTTGGCAGTCGGATGTCCAATTATAGGTCAGACATATCCGTGAAGTTTCTATAGAATGACTTCACAGGTTCGAGTAATTGCTACACAATAACGCAAGGTGCAGGGTATAATTCAATCGGTTTATACCGACTGAAACGTTTTTACTTGTTGATTCTAATTTTGTTTTCTTTTTGTTCTTATTTTTGTTTTCAGGAAATGAATAACTTTGGTATATGTGTATGTATCGTTCTTTCTCAAAATTTTTACTTAAAACCGGAATTGTAAAGTAAAAAATATTTTTGCTTCGAATGACGTTGTCTGATACGAAGTTTCCTAGCAGAGTTCGTTGATTCGCGCAAATTAATCAAGTTGAAATAACTACGTAATATTAAGCATAGATGTAAAGTCTTAGAGTACAGTTAATTGGAAATATTTTGGGCTTTCAAAAGACTCAAAATTTCAAAACTTTTCGATAGCGAATAGAAAAACAAAATTTTTAGTATTACTGAATTCAAAAAATTATTGAAATTTTTATACGGGAGAGCTCAAACCTCGACCGCTTACAATTTTCACAAATTTTGAATGAAAGATTTTGAGTATTACAAATTTTTCAATTTAATTTTAAATGCTCTGTGAAGTCGCACTTAGCATTTTAATAAACAAAAAAGCATAAAGACTGTCGAACCTAATGGAAAAGCTCATTTCCTAAAAAAACCAAAAATTTTCTTCTGTAAAATTTTTGCTAATAAGCAAACATTCCCTTTTATAAAACTTCTTCCTCTCATATTACATTGATAATGTTTATAAAAGAAACCAAATAAAGGATGAAAGGAGAGGGTAAATACAACAAAAATCAAAATTATAATCACAAATAATTAAAATATTTTATTTTGTTTTTTTTTTTTGTGAAATTAGCTGAAAAGGATTCTTTTCTTAAAAGATTTTAAGGATATTATTATTAATTGCGAATAACAAAATAAAAAAAAAATATTGTTATTTTCTTTTTCGCTTCTTTTTTTTTTTTTTTGAACAAAATTACAAATATTGTTTTATCAAAGATTTTTTAATTTGACCCACTTTCTGTCTCAGCGACAAACTTCCTCTCGTGGCAAAAAAAATTTTTTTTTATACGTAAAAGGTTTTACAAAATAAAATTTTATACTTGTTCATAAGATTTTGTATTAAACCTTGGGGCTAATTGCTAAGGTCATTAAGATTTTTAAAATCATAGTAATTTTAACCTTGCTCTTTGCAATTTTATTTTAATTTGCGTTCTGGTATGACAATGTCTTTAATATTCAGAATTTTGTTCAATTCAAAGGGACTCTGATTTCAATTCAAGTACTCTTTCAATAAGAATGTCATAATAATGTGATTGCTAGATGTGGATTCAACATTACTCTTTGTATCGAAAATTATTAATGAAAAAAACTTCAAGCTCTGTCGAGCGCTTTGATCCCTTGTATTTTGAAACCTTTGCATAGCATCTTTGAGTCTAGCAGTTAATAGATTTTCTATTGTCGCACCTACATATATTAATGTTCAATTTTCGGAATTCATACCAAAAAATTGTGTTATCCTGGAAAATTATTAGCAAAGATTTTAAGATGGCCATCCAAAAGAGTATAACATGGAATACCGTGATATTGGAAATAAAAAACTTACAAACATAAAATTGAAAATTTTTTTTTTATAACAAAAATATTTTATATAAGAATTTTCCTTAAATTGAATAAATTAAAAATGCTAGTAGGATTGCTTGATTTTAAGAAATTTTCTTTGATAACAAATTTCTGATAATTAAAAATTTCTGATCATAAAAAATGATAGAAATATTAAAACGATAAAATATTTAATCTAGCTTATATTGAAGACAATTAAATGTTAATTTGGAAAATGAAAATGAAAATGGGAAAACGATTATTAATATTTTTCTTGTCACATTTTAAAAAATTTTTATTTGAAAAGGGCAAATTTGGAGTGATTACTCAAAATGAGAACAAATTTTTTGATTAAAAATTTATCAACATCTTTAGGACTAACAATAATTTTGATATTTGAATTACAGTCTAATCGTGCATCTCGCTTTTTCATTTTACTCAATTTTCAATTAAATTTGCATTGAAAATTGAGTAAAAGATTACTCAATTTTCAATTGGTAATTTGCTGTTTTTCTTAAATTATCGACACTTTCAAAAAGGAATTATTCAAGGAATAAATTTTGTATTCATTTTAAAAAAAAATTAGAAACGCAATCCAGAATAATTCTGCTCACTCGAAAATTTAATTGTATAAATAAATATGATAGTTACTTACTTTCTTTTCAATTCGTGAATAAAATAGCAAAATAGGCGATCAGCTCGTATATAATTTGCAGCTATATTAAATGTAAAGTATTTAAAATGTGTTTTAACGTTGGAAGTTTTCTCAACTTCTAATTGATTCTAACTATTTTGGAGAATGCGATCGGAGTACCTGCGAATTCAAAATAAAAAGCAGTACAGTTATAAACAGTTAGAGAGTCAAATGTTGTGTAATTTTACCTCTCAATGCCGAGGTAGCAATTTGATATCGCAATTCAATCACGGCACATAATTAATTTATTAAAACTTTTTATCGTACATCAAAGTAATGACAAATAAAATTCAATATACGGCATACTACAGTTATTTTATAAGGCTATTATACTTCATTTTTCTATATGACATATTCAATTATTTTACCTTTATTCATACATTTTTTTGGAATTTATAAAGTGCCAAAGAAAATTAAATTAAAAATTTTCAAACAGAAGACATTAAAGGCATTTTTATAAATTATGACACTACCAAAAAAAAAAAAAAACGGGATTTTTGTAAAGGACGATTTGCATCAAGTTGATATTTTTTTAATTGACATAAATTCCGGGAAAACTATATAAAAAGTTAAATAAAATGTCACTTTAATAATCCATTGTCTTCACTAAAAAAAAACAAAAATAAAAAATTTCTTTAATAACTTTTTATTGTTATCCTTTCAGCTTAACTTTAAAATTATTATGATTTTTTGTCTCACTTTGATTCCTGGAACTCAAAATAACGAAAAAAAAAAAAATAAATCGATCCAGAATCAGGTTGCCTTCTGGACCCGACATAATGTGTATGTAATAACAAATTTCTTTTTATTTTATATAAAAAAGCAACAACAACAATATTAAAATATGAAAAATTGTGTTTGTGCATACATGTATATTATGTCACGTATCAGGAACGTTACAAAAGAGTTTCTCCCCGTTTTTTCTCCCCGTTTTTTCTCCCCGTCTCTTTTACCTCTTTTTTCTCGTTGTTCCTTTCATATTTTTATTAAATGCCTACATTTTCCGGCAACCTTATTTTTTACCCACACTCTTCAATATTATTTGTTTTCTATATCTTCCTTTTCTTTCGCTTATACATAAAGTATATAAAAACTGAAATTTGGTATGGTATTCCCACTTTACATAATAAAATGTGTTTAAAAGGGGTAAAAAAACAAAAACGAAACAAAAAAGGCCAATATGTTTCCCTTTTGTTTTTTAACAACAACAATAATGTTATTTTTTAATCGCACTTCATCAGATCATCGGTATGAGTTTTAAGAAGCCATAATATTGTTAATATTAATACTCTCTGTCACTTTGTTGTTTTCAAAAGTGAATTTGTTACGTAATATTATGAGTTTGGAAAAGTGAAATAAATTTTGGGTATACTTTAAAGAAGCACAAATTTCACTTGAATAAAATTATTAATTTTGTCCACAGTAACGTTAGCTGAAATTTCAAGTAGAAATTTTTAGTTCAGGTAAAAAAAATTAAGAAAAGTTAGGTTTAAAATTAAAATATTAGATTAAGTGACCAGCGTTGAGGGAATGACAATTATGAAATCTCAGTTGAGTCACATATGTTAGAGAATGTATAAAATTTTGCTCTCAAGATTGCTCTCTCAGGAAACTCTCAAAATAAAATTTAGAAAAATTTTTCACTTTTGTAAGTAAACTCTCGAGCCGCAAGGAATCTTATAAAATGATAACCGTAACTGATTAAAAAGTTAACAAATTGAACAAAAATATTTTCTTTATTTTAAATTTTTTTTTAAGAACATGTTAAAGAAACAAATTGTGTCATCTTCTTGCTTCATTTTACAATTCAATCGATCGTGATAAATGTTTATGACTTAATCAATAAGGAATTTAAAAAACAAAAAATATTTTACTCACTTTACTCTTATTCTCCCATATTTCATTTTGTTTTTTTTTTTCGCCTGCCTTATATAGGCAATATTCATTCTGAATATATAATTTAAATTAATGATATCATTAAAATTGCGATACGAGTATATTGGCAACATAAAAGATTCGACCGACCTACATTCAAGCATGAATTTACAAAGAATTCATATATAAAAAAGAGAAAAACAAAAATGATAATTGAAGTTTATTGATCCAAGAAGTGTACTGTTGAATGGTTTTGTTTCTCTTTATAAAATTAATCTTTAAGAGGATGCCTTATCAAGTTATGAAAGAGTAAAATATCATATGTAACATTTGGTTTCTTATACGCAGGAGTTCCATGTTTTATCCAAAAAAAATTATTGGTTTTTCTTATCAAGGTTAAAGTAACGTTAAAGTCCTTAAACAATATAAATTATTCCAGGCGAATTAAAGATAAAAATAAGAGTTTCTGTAATACCTTAATATCGAAAACTGAACAAATATTATTTTAGTTAACAAAATTGTTTTACCAGTTAAGAGAGCAATCTTCTAAATGAAGAGTGGCATTCCTCCCTATTAACATATTTATCTTCTATTTTCCCTATTAAAGCCTCTTGTACTGATATCGAATACATGAAATCTAATCTCCTACCTCATTTAGTGTGGTTTTCTTTTACTGAATTTTGCTTTATATTCTTCATTTATTTATTTCTCATTTTAATTCTCTTGATTTTCCACAAAATGGATGGATTAAATCGATTAAAATATCGAATTATAAAACTATCAGCAATTCAACTGATATAAATCAATACCTATGAATTGCAATCTCTTGGACAATTTCATAAATCACTTTAATCTGTATTCATTTAATTTTTTATTATTTTGATTGTTTGCTTTCCATTTTATTGTTTTATATTCCTCAGTAACCTTAGCAATTAAAACTTTAGCATAACTTTTAGAGTGTACAGAAGAAAAATATTAAAAAATAATAGCACTAGCTATACCAAAAATTAATATTCGAGATTTCTTATTCAATTTTTAAAAATGAAAAATTTTTTTATTTTCTAAAACCAAAATAGTTCCCAAATACTCTCGAATTTATATCTATGAAATAAAAAGTAATTAATTTTGTCCAATTTTACTTCTTCCATTTAATGGAACCGAAAAACTCAAAACAAATAAGAGACAAGAAAAAATTAAAAATTCCTCATCATCTGGCGCATCTTTGTTAAATTGTTTATCGGTTTAGTTTTATGCAATTCCTGGAAAATCCAATGGTATTTAATAATTCTTTTAATTTAATCTGTTCAAGTTTTTTTTATTATGGTATTTGACGTCAAATATTCATATTTTCATGCCTAAATTTACGACTAGTATAAAATTTAAATTTGAAAGCAGTAAAATTTGCATAATTTTAGAAATTATTTACTGAATTTTGCTTAACAGGAAAACTAGATCTTTAATAAAGTTGGGTCAAACCAATGGTTTGTATTGTAGCACTTTTCCCGTCAACAAGTGAAAATTCTGCTTTTAAATACAGTCTATGTATAGCTATCACACTATTAAAATTATTTTCATTCATATACAAAACTATTTCTAGGATTGCATATATTTAGGATGACGCATATATGCAGTCTTTGAAATAAAGCAAAAATTAATATAAAAAGGGGTTAACATAATGCTCGATTTTAAGGGTTAACTATGTGAGTTAAGAAAAATAATTATATTTTTTAATTTCATGGAATTTACCGTTAGCTTTTTGCTTTTATAAAAATTTGGAAAAGCTTGCGGTTTCGGAAATATAAGGTGTCAAAAATTCAAATTTTACGAATTTCAAGAGGTGATACCTTGAGAGGGGGTAGAGATGGAAAAAAATTTTCTTCTAACAAAATGAACTATTTATTAATATCTAAAAGCTCCTAAAATTTCAAGCTTCTACAGTCTGGGGTCTAGAAGAAAAACGACATCAAAAATTTGGAAAAAAAGGACTTTAAATAACGGTAAATTTGAGCGGCCATTTTGTTTTTCTTAAGTTGAACTATAGTATACCGCGCAAGGGGAAGCAAGCCAATGCCTTTCTGCGTTTGCAAAATTTCAAAAATGCTTATGGTTTCATTGCAACAAATATTTAAAAAAGGCCATTTTTAGGGTTTTGGGGGGTATAACTTCTAGAGAGGGGGAGATAGGTAAAAATTTTATTCTACGGAAATAAGTTTCTAGTGAAGATCTATGTACGTATTAAATTTCAGCTTTCTATCTTCAAAGGTGTAGAAGTTTTGTAAACAGACACACGGACAGACGGACAGACGGACGGACGGACGGACGGACGGACGGACAGAGTGAAACTAATAAGCACTTTTTTCAAAAATTTTTTTGGAAAAGTGCTAAAAAGTAAAAATTTTAGCATACTCGTATTATGTACATGTTCTTAAGCCAGAAATGTTATAAACAATGTCTTGAGCTTAAAGCAGTTTAAATTTTTATTGACAGAAACAAATTTGGAAAACAAATTTTAATTTTATTACAATAAAATTAATTTTTTAATTTAATTACTGTAAAGAAACATTAAATCAATTTGAAAATAACATAACGTTATCGATAAAATTAAAAAAATTACGGAGGTTATGAACGGAAGCGATTAAGGAAGATTATGTCAAGACGATGAAGAGACCTCAGTGCAGCTTCAGGGAGAGCGTGATGGTCTCGCTCGTAAGGAAAAAGAAGTAAGTACTCACATAATCCTCACATAAAAGGGGGATATTGCTATATTGCTATGACAGCGGCCGAGTTGTGATGTTCTGAGCTTCATAAGGTGTTCGAGTTTATCAAGATTGTCGGTCTCGAGCGGATGCTGTACTGTAGGACATGTCCTGTACTCAGGGGGGGCACAATGGATTCTTATACGTGCTCACGGTTGTTCAAATCTACAAATCTACATATCTCTGAAACAGCGCAATTCAAAAATTGAGAGAAAATTTTTATTATTCACAAGTTATATGTTACTCATACTGACATAAACGTCTATAGGATACGAATATTACAACGAAACACTCAATTTCTACACAAAATAGCTACCTTAAAATTGAATAAAATCATACTTAAAGTTTTTCAATTTAATGTATTCAGTGCTTATTATATTATTTTCAAAAATTTATAATACAACAATATTATTTAGATGAATAATTATAATTATTATTTTAGCTTATATTTTTGCCTTATAGTTGTTCTTGGAGTTAGAATATTTTGTATACATACATTCATTACTCTTAAGTTAAGTTTGCTATTATTTTATTTCTAATAGAATTAAATTCATAATCAAAATATTTTCTACATTGATGGTTTTATTAATTATTTATAATAAAAACATTATTATTTATTCTATTTTCTTATGTATTTAAGATCTTAAATGAGTATACATGCTCATATAAACAGGAATAAATACATAGCCTTATTTTGTCACAGAAAATTATGACAATAAAATTGTTGTACAATATAATATTCTATCCGGAAGCAAAATGTCTGTTGCCATAAAAGAAATTTCAATATAGCTAACATTAGGGATCTTAATATGTGGAATTGTATAAGAAACTAAACAATAATTAAGAATAACAATTATAATATTTAAATAAACAGAAAGTTATGTATAGGTATTCGTAAAATACTTGCGGTCATATAAAGTGAATAATAATAATAATAATAATAATAACAATTTTTTGGGATGGAATGGTTATATAGCCCATTCGCCTATATTACCTAAAATTAATTTACTTACCTATTACTTATCGTAATATAGTTTTAGAGTTGTATGTATATACATTACAAGAAACGATAATTTTGTGTGTACTGATTTGGTACTTCTAAATTAATTAAAATATTTCAACCAATCAATTGACAATGATAATGTTGATTAAAATGTTAGCCTATGTTTATACCTTATTTCTCTATGGTCTACTAATTAATATCGTCAAACCACAGCGAAATTTTAATCTTCGTCAGCTTCCAAAAGTCTCCTAGTTAGTTTTTAATATCCTCTATAAAAACAGGAATTTGGAAGTATTTTTGGGGTATGAATAGTTTCATTGAAAGGCTGGTTTATGTTAGGAATACATTTTTTTTGGATATAACTTAGTTGTCTTCAGTGCATTTTGTTCTCTTCCGTAAGCTTGTTTAGGAGGAAATTTCTTACTAAAAACTTTTTTTTCTTAAAAGATATTTAAAATTTTTTTTGGAAATATTTAATATTAAAGCTAAAAATCATTAATATAAGAGAGTTTGTCAAAGACATATTTTAACCGATTTATCAAATTTATAGAAAAATCAAAGCGTGAATTTTACTATCACAAATTATAGTCTTGTATTTCACCTGATCTTGATTTACAGAATGATGAAATGATGGATTACAGAAATGATTTACAATACAGCCCAATCGAATTGTAAAATTTATTATCAAAACAACCCGTACGTTTTATGTAGATCAATGGTTTTTGTAATTTCTCTCATCCTAACGTTATGCAATAAGATAATTTTATATTGTCATAATATTATTGGGAATATTATACCTAAATAAATAAAATACTATTTATTTAAAAGTGTTAAACAATTTACATTACTTAACGAAATGGTAATTTTACAATCGTCTTATATTTTAAAATTATTTATTTAAAAATAGTTAACTTTATTTTCTTACCCTTGCCCTTAACAGACTATTGATATTGTAACTTTCGTATCTTCCTGTCTAAAGATTCAGAAAAAATAATTGAAAAATTTTATATGAAATCGAAATATGCAATTGAATTACGAATTTAATGTACATGTATAGCAGAACAACTTAATTATCATCATTCAGAATTACAGTTATTCAGCTCGGCGGTTACGTTGTTTTAATAAAGTTCATTCAACAATGTTAGTTGTTTTAATAAAGTTCAGCACCCTCCTAACCTAATATTAAATTATAAATAAATTAATTTTAACTTAGGAAAGTTTAAAATATTTTTTTTTAATTTAAAATCTGAAATATGTTCATTTCACTTTTTTATCTCTTCCATATTTTATAGTTTTATGTCAAGATGCTCTAAGCAAACAGTAAACATACACGAATCTATATGTATAACGTACAAGTTACGCAGCGTATAAAAAACTTGTACATTAAAGGGAAAAACATAAAAAATTTTAAAGTCTTATATGCGTTATGTTAAATTTAATGACCAATATGTACCTTCATATTATTAAAAAAAAATTTACTACATTTTTTTTTTTGTTGTTATGTTATTCTCTATATCCACCCTCTAGCACAATTATACTCTTAGACCTTTTTCAATAAATTTTGAATTTATTTTTATATTAACATAACCCAGTTTTTGTTTTTTAAGCATTAAGCATACATTGTAAAATTATTGTAGTGTATATAAGGTGGTATACGGGGGTATATATAAACGTAACGATTGTAGGTATAACAATATTTGAGCAATCATAGTAATACTTGTATATGCAATTTTATATATGTATGTTATGTACAATAAATACGTATATTTTATTTCTGTACACAATTCCCGCTCTTATTGTTGGTAAATACCTACACTACATATATACTCCATAAGATCTATGCATGTAATATTTATATTTTTTATGGTTTCATATTTCAAAAATGTTGAAATCCCTAATGGGTCATAAATTTGAGAATACTATTGAAATCTACTAAAAATTATTCCATTTATACGGTTTTTGTGCTATACGTCATGTAAGTATGTGTATTATGAAATGTGTTATACAAGTTTGTTTGTATTATCATACAATAGAAGTACAATCATATCTACGTGGTAAAAAGTATAAGAAACAAAATATAAGCATTTGTTTTTTACTCTTAAACCTAGGTTTTTGTTTTTTTTTTATAAAATGTCAGTTTTTAACATTTTTATTGCATACAGGATGAATATTCATATTATTATACTATATATGTAGATATGATGGAATCCCAGTTCATAGATAAATATGAAAATAAATAAAAAGAGCTTGGTTTTTACTTTATTTGCCTTACATCAATAAAAATAAAATCTATTTTTAACTTAAGAAAAAAATACAAAGGTCATTTTTTCAATTTTACCATTCTATGGAATCATCCACATATACCCATTTGGTTTTTTTTATATTTTTGTGTATTTCTGTTTCTACATTTGTGTTATTCTAAATCGAAAATAAAATTCTTCCCATTGAATATATGTATTCCTTGGTTTCTTTTAATTTTTTTTTTCCTCTTCTGAATCAACCCAATCCACTGTAATGTTAAACTTAACAACTTATTTATTTCTTATACTAATCAGTATTTGAATATTAGGATTGCCAAAGTCAATATAATAAGAAGAAATATTTTTGGATTGCAAGAAACATTAATTATATCCTATTTGGCAATAAGATCTATTAAAGCGCAAAAAACAAAATCTCCAAATATAAAATTTTGTGAAATCTTTAAAAGTATAAATCTCTTAAATTGTTGAAAAATTAAGGGCTATTAATTTGAAGGTGCAATATAAAATTGGAATTTTGATAGTATAAAATTGGAGTCGCTCTTTATAAATTGCACGTAATAAATTTCTTGTAATTTAATAATGATTTAATAATGCAGATGCGAGATTAATTATTGTATAATTAAAGACTGAAATGGAAATTTCAGCTTTTTACTGAATTTTAATAATTTTCAGATTACATAATTATACAATCTTTATATCGTTATATACAATTAAAATTAAATTTAGAATATTTCGGAAAAAGTTGAACTTCGATCAATGTTCTTCTAATAGCTATTTTGGATAATTTTGACTCTTCACTTCAAATTGGAAGACTGGTAATACTAAACAGATATAGGTACTTGAAAATTATTGGTACAAGCTTTTATAATTTACATATGTATACATAGTATGTTTCTAGTTCCTATAACATTATATCTATATAGGCGAATATAATATTCTTTTGAATGAATTTATATAAAAGAGGAATGATTAATAGTTTAAAACTATATTTTGATTTAAAAAATAGGAAAAAAAGGATATGCTCTTAGTCAAAAAAATTTTGAAAAAAAAGTGCTTATTAGTTTCATTCTTTCTGTCCGTCTATCCGTAGACATGTTAACAAAACTTCTAGATCTTTGAAAATAGAAAGCTGAAATTTCATATGTACATAGATCTTTACTAGAAACTTATTTCTGTATAAGAAAATTGTTACCCACCCTCTAAAATTTATAGCCGATTAAAGTCCAAAAAATGCCGTTTTGTAATTTATTATTGCAGCAAAACCAGAAACATTTTTAAAAAACCATATTTGAACTTTACAAAAACAAAAAACAGATTTTTGGTTTTGTTTTTCTTCTAGACCTCAGGTTGTAGGAGTATAAAAATTTATAATGATTCTTAGACATTCATAAATAGTTAATTTTCTTAGAAGAAAATTTTTTTCATCTCCACTCTCTCTCAAAAAAATTGACTCTTGAAATTTGTAAAATTTGAAATTTTGGCACCATATGTTTCTGAAACCGCAAGCTTTTTCAAATTTCTATAAAAACAGAAAGCTAACGATAAATGCCATGCTATTAAAAATATAATTATTTTTCTTGACTATGGCAATTAATCCTTAAATTCTGGCATAACGTTAACACATCTTTAGTTTTTTTTTGCTTTATTTCAAGGAATACAAGCACTACTCCTCAATGTATGCAATTTTCAAATATATTTGTATATGAATGAAACTAATTTTAATAATGTAGTACACATATTGTTTTTAAGAGCAATATTTTCACTTGTTTATGAGAAAAGTGCTATAATACAAACCATTATGGTTTGACTCAACTTTATTCCAATATACATACACACAAATGAGTTTATTTGCATTTTTTATTTTCTCTTTCTTATTTTTCTTCATAAATTTATAAAATGTAACTTATTCAACAATTTGATTATGTTTATCTAGGAATTCAAATCGTGAAAATACAATTGATGTGTAGAAAAAAAATCATATGTTAAGAAAAAAAGTAACATAGAAAGTACATAATAAACTTGTAAATATTAAAATCCTTTCATCATTTTACAAAAAAAAATTACATAGAAGAATTTTGTAATCAAAATCCTATTTTTATTTGGTTTATGCAAAATTTCTTTTTTCATTTCATTTCATTTAAAATTTTTTTTTCCTTGAAATTTTTCTATACATAAAATAATTTTTTTAATAATTATAATCCTTTTTTTACTTTTATGATATTTACATTCTTTGAATAAAATTTATTATTATTTATTTTGTTTTAAAATAATTTAATAGGTTTTCTTCTTTACCTTTAAGAAAATCAAAGTAGGTAAAGTCAACTTTACCATAACAAAAAACAATAAAGAAATTAAATAGGATCGAAATAGGACGATAAGTTTTTATTGGTATAAAGGGTAACTGGTATACGAACAAAAAAAAAAAGGGAAAACTTCAATATTAAAGAATGCAATTTTCCAAATTCGAATATTTTTCAGTATAGTTTGAAAGGTGAAATTTTTATAAATTGTTTGAAATTAGAGTCAAGAACAATAAAAAAATTATTTTCTCTTTTTCTTGTTTTTGTATTTGAAATTTTATTAGGAAAAAAAATTGTGAATAGGGGAATAAATTGAAAAACTTTTTCCTTTTCTTTTGTATTATTTGAAATTTGGTACAACCAAAAACTTGGACAATTTTAAGGAATTTATATAAAATAATCCCCCAATATTAATTTATAACTGCTGTGTTAAGTGTTAGCATGAACTTTTTGTCAAGTACGCTTCTGCGTTCTATTTTAAAATTTAAGCAATTATAAGAAAAAGTACAATAAATTTAAGATTTGGAAAAAAACATTTTTGGTTTGTGTACTTAATCCTGTTATTTGAGTGCTATATACCACAACGGTAACATAAATTTTTTCCTTGAGAAAATGTAGAAAACATTTTTTTGAAAACTTTTATTTCCATTTTTCAGTTTGTTGTTCATGCAGTACGGTATTGGCATAATTAAATAATCTGGAGGTGAACAGGCAGTCTAATATGAATTATCTGTGATTTTGCGACTATCTTGGGCTTGAGATTTCATCATTAGTGCCTCCACTCAAAACATAATGGGGGGGGGCAACTGTTAAAATTCGGCCTAGTATAGTTTATTTCTGATATAAAATAAATTCATTAGTTTCTCTCATTACAGGTTACTAATAATCAATTTTCAATATAGTCAATATTAAGTCAGTATTGTAATAAATTTGAATTTCTTATTGGAATACTTTATATTGAAATTTAAAATGAAAATTACCAAAATCAATATTTTGTCAGTTTATCAAAGTGAAAATTTAACACGAATTGTCACTGGAAAATGTGATTTAGTATAACTTGTTAATGTCGGTGAGAAATGAATAATTTAAAAAAACGAAAAATAAATTTCTATTGTTCTCAGTGCTAAATGGTCTCTATTCTTTGAAAGCCTTGCTAAAATTTTGAATAAAATGAAATTTCTTAAAATTTGTTGTTTGATAAAATTTTAATTTCTCAATCTATAATTACAAAATCACAATGTTAATTCACGAAATACATTAGCTACAAATCTTTAATTATTATCTATAGACTTTGATTAAACAAAAATATTAACTAAACTTTAAAAAATTAAAGAAAATTTTCCAAAAATATTTTCTTTAATATTGAAAATTATTTCATTAAGCATTATGATGAAAAAGATAGATCTGAAGAATACTAAAACATTAATTAAGCCTACTTACATACACGTATATTTAATTTAATAATAACAGTAATAATAATGTAAGAATATTTTTCCAATTTCGTAATTACATTACCTACTTATACATATATTGCATTTGAAAAGATTTTTATTTTTCTTCTTGACCTTCTAATCTTTAATATTTACCCTATTCATGCATTATAAACAAGAAAATTTTTCTCTTCTTTCTATACACATTGTGTGTGTCTGTGTGTGTGTATATATGATATTCAACTGTTAACCTAATGTGTAATCATAATCAAGTCAAGCGATTTTTGTAATCTCTTATTCAATTCACATTTTCTCTTCTAATTCTTTTCATTCATTTTCTTTCTTTTCTTCTATTTCGTCATTCATTTCAATAATAACAATAATAATAATAATACTTCTGATTCTTGAACGCAATAATAATACGTACTGCATCAAAAATATTATTTTCAGAAAAATACACAAAAAAATATTCAAAATTAATATCCTTATTTTGACAAAACAGAAACAAAAATAATAACAAAATCAGAATAGAAAATATTTGTATATTTTTGTACGAGTATATCTTTATTTTTCCTCCAAGGTAATTCAATATGGAAACCATATAATAATAATAGTACGAGAATTCAATGAACGCAACACAATGTACGTGTAATATTATAAACACAACGACCAGGCGCGGTTCTGATGTATTCGTCGCCCTAAGCGGTTCATAAAAAGTGCGCCCCCCCTTCAACCTTTTCACCTATTTTATTACTGTGAACAAAATTTAATAGGCATTGCACATTGTGCATCATAAAGCAGTTTCTTGTAACCTTATTGTGCTGAATTATAGAATTAAAGTCTGGAACTAAACTTTCAATTTTTTGTTTTATAAATTCAAAAACAAGGTAATTTATTTAACTGTACGTTTTTTTATGAAGTTATGATCAGATTTATATCAATCACTTAAACTTGATTTTTTGATTTTAACAACCAAAAAATTTACTTTTTGACGTAAGTGAAACTTATTGTAAAAGGTTCTATGAAAATTATATCAAATGAACTTTTTCACAGCTTATTTGAATATGAAAAAAAGTAAAAAATTATTTTTATTTTTATTCGTAATTTTATTTTTATTTTTATAATTATTTTTATTTTTATTCGTAAAATTTGGCTTTTTATTTCACAAATCGCCTGAGAAATGAAGCAGCGTATAAAAAAAGTTTCGACTTGCATTCAAAAATTTAAGGAAAATCAAAGTTTCGTTCTAAAATTTGTGACTTAAAAACTAAGCTTTTCATGTACATAGCTATAAGCTTTTATACTGTTCATTATATTTTTTAGATTTTATTAAAATAAATGCATTTACTGGTATTTATAGGCTCGTGGTTTTGAAATTTCAGAATGTCGTTTTGCTTAACTGTTTTAATTTTGGAGATAAATGTGTGAAGCAAATTATGCGCCATTTCATTTTACTCTTATTTTTTGGATGACTTACACTACATCAATTCAGCATAAAAATTCTTAACATTCACTTGATTATTAAACAACATTTTTTCAATTCAATATAAGTAGTAGATTTTATCAATTAAAATTTAATTCTGTGATTGATAACAGTTTTTTCAAAAACGAAAGCAGAACATAGTAGTAGAAATTCATAACGATCATGTAATTTTAAAATTCATTCAAAATTTTTTGTTGTTAAACAAAAACAAAATATTGGTATACACAATCTCAATATCAAGCTATGCTTTCCATCATTTAAGAATATTGCTCTCATTCTCTTTTTCTAATTTCTTTCTATTCTCATTCTTAATTTGTGTTTTTTTTGTTTTGTTCTTGTTGTTTACTAATGCAATAGTATACAGAAAAGTAATACATTATAATAATGTGTTTGTTTGTTTGGTGAGTGGGCGCCAACTAAGCAAAAATAAAATTTTGCATGTATGAAACAATTTAAATATAATGTGTACGAACGAGTGTAGCCACTAAGCATAATAAAAACATTGCTTTGTGATATAATTATATGTGTACGAGCGAGTGTTGATAGGGAGCAATCTCAGCAAAATAAAAATTTTGCTTTATGAGATAATTATATGTGTACGCATGAGTGTTGATCTTATTCATATTAGACAATATAAATTATGTGTACATGTGTATTTTTGAATATTTTTATTTGTTGCGTACATTGCTTCTATATATGTATGTATATTATATGAGACGATTTCACTTATATATATGAACGTTTGAATGTATACAGCTGTGTGAAATAATATTCTGTGTTTATAGGCATATACAGTACATAAAAAATAAGAATGAAAGAGTAGTGTAGAGTAAAGAAATGTATGAGTAATTTTAATTCTATGAACATTTTTTGTTATATGGTGCAAATAGAAAATATGTGTAGGAACAAAATATTATGTTTGCATGTAGGTAGATTTTATTAAGTTAATTTCGCTATAAATTGATGTATAAAAAAAAACTTGGAATCCTTTTTTTTGGGTGAAAATTTTTTTTTTTAAATTTAGGGGTTTTTTAAGTTTTCAATGGCGCCCCTATTTTTTATCGCCCATTGCAAATGCATACTTTGCATGTATGATAAATCCGGGGCTGACAACGACATGCACGTATAATATATGTATAATATAGCCATTGTCATTATATTATTTTTTTTTCTTTTGCTATCTTCTTATTACTCTTATTCATTACAGTTGCTGTTGCTGTTGTTGTTGTTGTTATTTCTGTTGAATATTTTACTTCTATATTGGCAATATCCTTTTCATTTATTTAATATTATTCTGCATAGGTAAACAAGGTTATACAAAAAAAAGAAGCCTAGAGTACAGGTTTATTAAACAAAACAAAATTCAGTATTTTGGAGTTATAGGAATGAATATGGAGAAAATATTATTTTATTTTTCTTGCTTTTTCTTTATTTTTGGTTATTATCCTTGACTTACGCATACATGTACACACCAAAAATATTATTATTAATCAGCTTATGGCGAAAAATGAAAATACTTTCGTTTTCTGTTATTTTGTTTTCTTTCTCTCCGGTTGCCAAATAAAAAATCTGGATATATCGCAATTGAACGAACTACATACAATAGGAAAAGTAATGTTACATGGTTTTTTGATTTTATATGCCGAATTTTTAGCAGCATTGAAATTATTTGTGACAGGATGTTTCGTAAGATGAGTAATAAACGGCGAACCGCATCCGGCGCATCTGTCATCTATTTATCTTTTATTATGACGATATGGTAATTTTTGGTGTACACTGTACAAGATTAATATAAATTTCTGAACTTTTAATAATTCCTGAATTTTTAATCATTTTCTAATTTTAAATAAGTTCCTAGCCATACTTTAGGAACTAACAATATTAATGGAGCTCTCTTTGCTATCAAAATTAACTTATAAATTTTTTTAAAATTGACAGAATTAATAGAATTTCACAAAATTCTCTTATTATTACAATTAATAGAATTTCACAAAGCTCCTCTGTTCTTGTAATTATTTACGTATACTCATATAAGAATAAATTTATTTAAATTTTCAAATATTATTAAAAAAATGTATGCATACTACATATTTTCTGATCGATTATATGATGAGCCGTTCAGATTCTTTTCTTAAAAAATTTATTTTAGTAAAAAACCAACAAAAAAAACTCACATTAGCAAAGTGAAGTTTTATGGGTTATAAGAGAAAATAACAATGGATGCCTCAGAGATTCATAAAACTTTATACTAGCATACAAATTTTTTTGTGTACTTTACTTATATTTTTGGAATTAGCTATTATAACACAACAAAAAGAGCAAAAATAATTTTGCATCAATTTCTATGATGACTTTGTCTATCCAGATTAAAATTTTTCCTATATGAGTTGTAAATTATTATTAAAACTATATAAAAATTTTAACTAAACGTGTTATTCTACATTAATATAGATACACATACGTACACACGTTATACACGAGCCCAATATTATTGTAAAATTAAAATCAATAAAAATTTAAACATTGTGTAGAATTATTTTATAAGGTAACAACACTGTAAAAAAAATCCATTAAAAAGTGATAAACTTTATAACCTTAAATATAAATTTAATTTGAATTTAATGATTTTTTATTGAAACCATAAAAATGTGAAAGCAAAAAAAAAACAATAAAATAAATAAGTTCAAAATGGAAAATAACAAATCGTATGGAAAATAATAAATTTTAATAAATTCCTTTTTTTTTTTTGGTAAATTGGTAAATTTAGACTATATACATTTTATTATAAAAGAAGAGTCAAAAACCACATTAAAAATTAAATTGGGATTCAATCAAAGTAGAAAAAAAAGAGCATAAAAACCAAATGTTGGTTTTCTTAAGTCTAGTCATTTTTGAATAATTTTCCGAATTAGATTATTTTCTTGCAAATTTTTCAATATTATTTTATAAACCATAATATTAAAGTTTCAATATGATGAAAATGGGTTTAATACCTTTTCAATTAAAACTTTTGAAAGGGCAATTCATTAAAATACTTTTCCTTTTTTTTGTTTTGTTAACATCTGGAGGACGCAGACCTGAATGTTTAATACTGTCTTACACACATATAAGGGTACCATCGAATTTTTTAGTATAATATTATGAATTTGGTTAGCATTACGTGTAATATTTTAAATAAAGTCGAAAATTAAAATTTTACTTACACGTTTCAAAAAACATTGGACTGAAAATTGTCCAAAGGAATGTTGCCTTTAAATAAAATTAACTAAAATTATTCGATTTTCTAAAATTTTTTTGTAATTTTGATTCAAACATGAAACACTGCTGATTAAAAAATATATGTTTAGACTCGAAAAATTAAAGAATAAAACTCAAAATTTTAAAATCATATTTAAAAAATTTCGAATTTTAAAATCTACTAATATTTTATTTACTACACTTTTCAATTTTCTATTTGAATTAGTTTTAATTTAAAATTATTGCTTAAATCAAAAATATTGCAAATTTCCATTCAATATTAATGCTATATGAGCGCTAGAATGGAAAATACATAATTATTTTATTATTTATAAAATTTCATTAAAAATGCGAAATTTGTTTAAAATGAGTTAAACTTCAACATAATTAGCATATTTTTTTGCAACTAATTGAAAAAAGTTCCTTGAACAATTTCATGTTTATATTTTATTTTGTGACTATTAAAAACATTTTACTAAAACGAGCTAGAAGTGGTTTTTAATGCTTAATTTTTTTCCATTTCAAAGAATCCTTATCACAAATATTCAAGGTCACCTTAAAAATCATGAATTTTAAATTAATGGCATAATATTCTGTAATATTTAATTTCCTTAACCAGGGTTCTTTTTAAGTATGATCTAGTTTGGAATTCTAAATCTTTAGCAATATGTGTGTTTCACTTCTGCTTAAAAACTTTTCTGTTTCGAAAATAACTTTCTATTTTCTTAAATTTTTCTTTTATAAATCACTCTTTGAATAATTCTATCTTAGTTTATTATGTTGTATATCATGCAGTTTGAGAATTCTATGCCGTATACTATAAATTTACTAAGCTAATAAAGTTTACGTATAATAATTTTATATGTAATAATTAACATAACAGTTTTTAACTAGCAAAAATTTACAAAATTTTAATTACATATAAAAAGTGTTAATTTAATCGCTTTACGATCTACCTACTTTTAATAGAATTCACAAAAAAAAAACTCTTTAATTTCTATACGAATACAAAGCTAATTCAATCTACAAAGGTATAAAGGAATAAAAATCTTATATTCTACCTATAGTTTCCGGTAATGAATATTTAAACTCTAAATATAGAGATAAAATGTGATAGGTATATATTATACAAACAGAGAGGGAGAGAGAGAGACAAAGGAAAAAAAAAACAATAAAACTATTAAAAGTTGAACAAAATCTAATCATCGTTCACTCTTAAATAAATCCCCAAAAGGCATATCCATATTTATCCTTAAAAACAAATCACGGCACCGTACGTACATTATAAGTGTAGATATAGAAAGGAAAATATGGTATAAACAAAATAAAAAAAAATCATATACCTTACCGTTAATAAAGTATATACCGTAATTTTTTTGTCTTTTTCTTTCATTCTATCTTCATAATATAATATGAAAACAGAAAAAATATCAAGCGAATAAAATTTTTACTACTGAATCTGTAGTTGGAGGTTATTATATCCAAGCTAATGAATTTTCATGTACACATACACATGAAAAGTCTAGACAGTGACGTGATTTTTGAAAAAAAGCAAAAGAAAAAATAATATAAAAAATAAAAAGGGAAAACAACAAAAAAAAGCCACAAAAACAAAAAAAAAACAAGTAAAAACGTTTCAGTCGGTATAAACCGATTGAATTATACCCTGCACCTTTCGTTATTGTGTAGCAATTACTCGAACCTGTGAAGTCATTCTATAGAAACTTCACGGATATGTCTGACCTATAATTGGACATCCGACTGCCAAGTTTCATGAATCTGACTTTATAATTTTTCCAAAATATTTAAAATTAGGTTTTGGAGTTGTATGGCAAGTACCTGAACCTGTCAAACAATTCCATCAAAACTTCACAAATATATCTGATCTATAATCGGACACACAACTGCCAAGTTTCATGAATCTGACTTTATTATTTTTCCAAAAATTTAGAATAAGCTTTTAGACTTGTATGGGACCTACTCGAACCTGTAAAGCAATTCCACCAAAACTTCAGAAATATATCTGACCTATAACTCGACATACAACTGCCAAGTTTCATGAATCTGACTTTATTATTTTTCCAAATATTTAAAATAAGCTTTTGGAGTTGTTTGGCAAGTCCCCGAACCTGTCAAGCAATTCCACTAAAACTTCACAAATATATCTGATCTATAATCGGACACACAACTGCCAAGTTTCATGGATCTGACTTTATTATTTTTCCAAATATTAAGAATAAGCTTTAAGACTAGTATGGGAGCTACTCGAACCTGTCAAGCAATCCCATAAAAACTTTAGAAATATGTCTGACCTATAATTGGACACACGACTGCCAAGTTTCATGAATCTGACTTTATTATTTTTCCAAATTTTTAAAATAAGCTTTTAGACTTGTATGGGAGCTACTCGAACCTGTCAAGCAATTCCACTAAAACTTCAGAAATATATCTGACCTATAACTCGACACAAAACTGCCAAGTTTCATGAATTTGACTTTATTATTTTTCCAAATATTTCAAATTAGCTTCTGGAGTTGTATGGCAGGTAACCGAACCTGTCAAGCAATTCCTCTAAAACTTCGCAAATATATCTGATCTATAATCGGACATCCAACTGCCAAGTTTCATGAATCTGACTTTATTATTTTCCCAAATATTTAAAATTAGCTTCTGGAGTTGTATGGCAGGTAGCCGAACCTGTAAAGTAATTCCTCTAAAACTTCAGAAGTATATTTGACCTATAATTGGACACATGACTGCCACGTTTCATGAATCTGACTTTATTATTTTGCCGAATATAAAAAATTTACTGTTAGAGTTGTATGGCAGCCACCCGAACCGGTGCAGCTATCCCATTATAATTTTTAGAGCATGTGTAGAATATAATTGGACACATGTGTACAAAATTTTATATTTATAGCTTTATTAGTTTTTGAAATATTTAAAATAAACTCTTTGTGTTGTATGGCAGCTACCCGAACCCGTTGTCCGAATTAGTCCAATAACAATAGGGCTCGTCCTTGGCACAAAAGAAAAAAATTGTGAAAAGTTTGGTGTCGATTGCATTACTCGTTTTTGAGTTATCGTGCGATCGGACGGACGGACGGACGGACAGACGGACATGTCTAAATCGACGCAGAATTTTACGCTGAGCAAGAATATATATATATGTCCATACCGCAGATGACTCCTTCAAGTAGTTACAAACTCCATACCAAAGTTAATATACCCTTCACGAAGTGCAGGGTATAAAGAAGAGTAGAATAATATGAAAACTTTGTGAAAATCAAAAGAAACAAGAGAACATTCTTTTTTTTTTAAATTATTGATTAATATTTTAGAATATTAAAGTATAGTTGGTTCCTGTGCCTATAAATGTTGTATATTGAATACAAAAGTTACTTACACTCTTTCATCAATAGAATGGTAAAGGGTGTTGTTGTTTTTATTTGCGAATTTCATAAATAAATACAAGGTATATATGCTGTTTGTAAAGTTCACATCAGAGAAAATCAAATTGGAAAATGTTCCTTTGGTTTTCCCATATTTATGGCTCAAAAATTTTGAATTGATTATTTAAGCACGTTTTCCAAGTTCGAACTTTTCTGTTTTTGAATGGGTTTAATGGAAAATTTCAGCCCCCAAATAATCAAACAAATGTTGTTAGAAAGCTTAATTATAGCACTCATCGTTATGATATCTGCAACTTGTGCCAAATACGTATTAACATGGAGCAAGAATTAAAAATTTTTTAAATTTATGCATAAGTGTTTGATATATAAATAAAAAATTTCAAAAACTTAAGTTAAAAGGTGAAAAAAACTAAGAGATAGAAATGCAGATAGCAATTTCCGAATACACTTGACAATTACAAAAAATTCTGAAATTGACTACATTTTCTTCCAGAATCTCTGAAAAATTTACGTTAATTTGCTAATTAATTAAATTTTTTCATAATTTGTGCAATATTTTTTAACATAAAATTCCCCAAGTAAAAATATGAATTTTTATTGAGTAGAATGATAATTTTCATTAACAAAGCTTTAACTAACATTTTGGTTTTCCCAAATCTTGACCGTAAACTTTATATAACTAGTTATAATATTTGATACAAAACACATTTCCACCTCAAAAACTCAATATTATTGTTTCGTATTGTATAAGGCGTAATAATTCCAAGACCTGAAACAAGAAGATCTATATTATTACATCAATCTAAATGAAGTCTGATTATTATTATTACGAACGATGTCTTACATTCTTGTTAACCCTATAAAAAAAATTTAAATTTCATATTATATGCAAAATAATCCACGTGGGATAAGCACAAATATTTTATATACTTACCTATACACATATAAAAAATGTTTATATCGTAAGGAAAGCGACAGGTGGAAAATATTTGTTTCTATCGCTAATTCCACTTTTATAGAAGAAATTATTTTATATACTATATATTATGTAAGTACATAAGTAAATATTTATATTGGAATATAATTTACAATTATTTTACTTTCATCGTGAATCAAAAAGAAAAACAAGAGAAAAAATTATTAGTACTTTCTAATATTAATTTTTAAATATACAACAATATTACATACATTCATTACACATCAACAAACATTCATACACACATCAACAAAATTGTTGTAAAATTTATACAAAATGAAAATTTTCTTTTAAAAGTTGAAATTGAAGTAGATTTTATAGCTACAATGTACCTACTCAATTAGTGCTCTCCTTTGTGAATTCAATATCGTGACTTGACTTTGCAATAATAATTTTGGTTATTATAATATGGCTGCCTTTATTCATGTATATGTCATATTGTATAGTTGTAAATGTATAAGCAAAATATAAAAGAAATGCTATTGAAGTAGGAAAATCAAAATCGTGTTATGATTTTGATTGTCAAAAATTTCAGAAATATTAATGACAAGAACAAATAAGTTGAAAATGAAGGAAATTAATTTTTAAAACGTTTGGCGGATATAAAACGTAATTGAAATAAACTAATAATAATTTTATTATATAGAATCTTAAACGGTATTCAATGAAATATTGTTGATAATATTTGTACAATGTAAAAAAATTTAAATCAAGGTTTATAGCTAAATAATTTGTACAAGGTGGAGCAATTAACATCCGTTTGAAGTCTTAAAACTACTTTCAGAATTATAGCCGAGGCTTTACATACATTGTAGATAAAAATTAAAATTTAGAAAATGTACACGAAGTGTTTTCTCAATAAAAGTTCTTAAAATGATAAACTCTTCTTCATGTTATTTAATTCGACTTTTATTGTTCTGTAGGCCTAAAAATATGCAATTTTTACATAAATTTTTATCATACAAAAAAAAATTAAAAAATTAAGCTGGGCTCAATGCTTTGTCTGTGTTGTAACGAATCCATATATTTATATAAGTAGGTATTTTTCTCTCTTCGAAAAATTTAATTCAACTCAAACACTATAGAATGTAGAACTTTTGTACAAACAATAAATGTATTTAAAATTCCAGTATAAATCGTTTTTAGATTCCGAGACTTCAATATTAAATTTTTTCTATTTAACGTGAATTCAAGAACGAGATTTAAACATTCTATGCGAAACTCTTATTATCTTGCACTGCAATTATTTTAAAATATTGATAATAGTTATCTATTCCGGAACAAAATTTTAATTTTTTTCAAACTAAATAGCACTCTGCGTACCTATAGTGTAAAATTTTGTATTTTTGTATTAAAAAATTATATTTAGAATATGAACTTGCACGTAATTTTGTTTTTTTATTTTAATTCTAATAAAAATTTTCTCGATTTTCCTTTTAGTAAAATATTTTATGTATGTAGTACAAGATTTTTATATATAAAATAAATTAAATTGCATATTAATTTAAAAAGATTCAAATAATTTTATTTATTATTATAAAAATTTTAAAATTTATGTACAAACACACTCATCGCAAAATTAAATTCTCTAGGAAGACTATTTTTTTTGGAAGTATGATTAATATTGGGTTACCAGATATGCATATTGAGAATTTTGGAAATTGGAATATTTTTAGCATAATAAAATTAATAAAAAGCCCTGAAATGAGTTTTTTAACATATATAAAAAATTTCGATAATGAACTCCTATACAGGGTGATCAGAAAGGTATACAATAATATTTACCATTGGCTATCGGATCCATCAATATACCATTGTTTTTAAAATAGGTAAAATTTTTGTTCTGGAGTAGGTGCCAAATCTTAAGCGTTTCCAAGTTACAGCGATTTTAACGAATTTTCACGAAATTTCTATTTGTTCACGTTTTTTTGTTTATAACTTCTGTTTCGAAAATTTCGACTGCTCTGTATTCTGATAGTACATAAAATATAAAACAATGTAACATGTTGATTTTAAGCCCTCAAAAACTGTTTGTCTGAAGCCCCTTTCTTCTTCGGTCTTTTTGCTTATTAAGTCTAAAACCTTAGTCTTTTGATGTAATAAAATTTTGTACAATATTTTCTGCTTACACAACAATCATTTAATTAATATTGGAAGAAGTCTTTTTCGTACAGTATAAGGATGACATGGTTAGGCTGGTTTACTGTAAGATATTATAATTATTAAAATATCGCTATTATGCTAACAATGTTTAATGTGCTATAGTTCAATAATTTACATAAATTAATCACAATTTGTCATATGTTTTAAAAAAGTGGAAAAATTCATTTGTTAAAGGATTCACAGGAAAATTTTCACGCACATAAGATTATCTGGTAGCTCTGATGGTTGTGTTTTGCTTTTTTTGCACAGCATGTATACAAGTTAAATTCAAATAATAATAAGAACCTAATTTAATAATAACATATAATGTTTTGCATATCAAAAAGTTAATTTCTCTCAAAATAAATTATAAAAACGACAATAAGGAAAAAAAAATATGTGAAAAAAATTTGAAACACACATACAATTATTGTACTTTAAAATTCATATACATACTTGTTGTATGTGCACATTTATTTGTATAAGAGTACTGAAAATTCATTTCTAAAATAATATATAAACGCGTGTGCATTGTATACCGTACATATAAAAACTGTATTGTGTACATTATAACCTACTTGTATATGAGAACACACATTTCCACATAATAGGTATACATTGAAAATTTTTATTTAAACATTCATATACCGTATAATTTGGAATACCATTATAGTAGCACGTTATTTTTCTGGAAACGAGAACGTACACAATATCAACACACATAATATTATTTCATTTGTTTTTTTTTTTGTTATTTTTCTTCATTTTATACTGTGTATTTAATAGTTATATACATACTTGTCATAATTTTGTATATATATTATAAAGAATAGTAAATAGAGATATTGCACAACAGATCAACAAAATAACATGGAAAAAAAAATTTCGTATTCATTCCCAGTTATTGGTGCGAATTTCACTCGCTCATATAGGAATAATATTAAAATATTACCAAGGTTATTTTTATCCTTATATGAATGCGTTTCACCTGTTCACATTATTTTATATTAAGAGAGAAGCCAAACTCAAAACAAAGAATAATATTCAAACCACATACACCCACACATACATTATTCTTACAATTAGAATTCATGACATACATGAATATGAAAGAAAAAAAATAATAATTTGAAAAGTGGTGGGCCATATAAGACATATCGTTAAAGGATATGGTGGCAGAAGTATTTTTTGCATTTTGTTTCTATTTCTAGAGGGTTGCAGCTTGTATTTCGAAATTTTAATAAGTATTTTAATTTTCATCAAAAATTTTCATTTTTATCATGAAAATTCATTTTGTTGCTTTACGTTAATGTCAGATTAATTCACCGTTGAACTAGACTCTCTATGTAAACAAAATGAATGTGTATAGTTACAAAAATGTTTACGTACATTAAAAATGGTTTTTTGTATATTCATGTATAATTTATACCTTGTTGCGCATTATCATTTTTTTTTTATAACTTTTTGAAAGGTAATTAGAATGCAATTATGATTTCATGTTGTGTTTAATCTTCACTACTATATTATATTTTTATAATTTCATATTTTGTTCTGCCACGTAAATATTATGTATATGGGCTTATTTTGTATTGTGCGAAAACCAGATTTGTGTATGATTATTCTAATCAGAATTGAATATAGCCATATTTTTTTCTTTGAAGGTTCTAAAAATTAGTAGGTACACATGTATACATGTTGCAGTGAAAATACTTGGAAACTCTTTTTTTGGGCACAAAATTTTATGAATTTTAATTTGATGTTGGAATCAAAATGAAAATAAAACGGTCTATGTATTAATGCCTTAAAGAGAAAATTTTGATTATCTATAGAATTAAAGAATATATTTGAATGAATTTGGTATTATGATTTTTTATATATTTCAAATTTTACTAGTTTTTTATAAAAATAATATTGTTATTAGTAAGCATAACATATGGTAGATATTACTGAGCATGTATTGCACCACAAAAGTGTTCTAATTTTAAAGTGTTGCTTAGCTGAAATCTCTTGCGTCTTAAAAAACAATAAAATTGTCAAATAAAAAGAATACTTTATTAGAGCGTTTGTTATAAGAGCACTTCTTAAGGAATATCTTATAAGAGAATCGACTTTTAAAAATGATAACTTTACAAATTTCTTTATACTCGCATTGCAGTTTTACAATATAAATTGTTAATCTCAAAAAAAAATTAATTGCGCGAAGTGCGTTTACCAATTTGCCATATTGATCAAATAATATTCTTATATGATAAGTTGTACAATAGCTAGGTTCACTGGAAATTCCATATAGTTGAATGTCTATTTGAACTAACCATGAATTTTCTATAAGTATATTAATCAAAAAATGACGTCATATTCAATTTGTTCAAGTTTTAAAATTAATTAAAAGTTTAATCAAGGTAAAGATTATTCCATCAAAAATATTTTTAAAATCAAATTTTAATAGTTTATTAAATTTATCAAAATTGTAGTTGAAAATTATATTAAATGTGAAATCAGATTTACCATCTTTTTACTATATATCCGTGGAGTCTAAAGCTCTAGTTTTGTTTTATGTAATTACATAGATACCAGCATTCAAAATCATTTAAAGTTTTTATTTTTATTTTACTAAAATTTCAAATGAAATAGCTATAAGTTTTCACAAATTGCAAAATAACTAAAAATTTAACATTTCCTCGGCTGGTCCAGTGCAATTTTGATCCATATCCATGTTGTTCTCTTTGTGACATGGATAAAAATTTTATGGACATAAATAAAAAAAATCTGTTCTTTACGTGTCATTATTTACTACACACTCTTGTATATCATATCCGCATTATGATCCGTATCCACATCAATTTTGGATGTGGATCAAAATGCGTCACAAATCGATTTAAAAATGGAGGTGTTATCAAAGTAATATTTGAACATCTATAAAACTAAACCCTATCGAATATTCTAAAAGATCGTCCTCTAAAAACCTGTAAAAGTGTTCTTTAGTCAAAAATCACAAAAGTGGCTAGTGGATCAAAACAGCTTTCAGGCGAATTTCAGTGAATTCTATTATAAATTTTATGGTATTTTATGATTAATGTTAGTTCGAATACGTAATGTTAGAATATGAATTAATTGGTTATCGTAAATTAAAACTTACATTCAATTTTCAATTTAATATTCAATTTAATATTAAATTTGAACTATGATTAATTATGTTAAATCGACCTTTATATTTTTTTTCGTCTTATTTTAGTTTTCGTCTTATTATAGCTATATGAAGTTGAATTTATATTAAGATTAACAAGGAGAACAACGTATTTGAAAGTTGTTGCCATCAAGCTTACCGTATAATTGAAATTAAAAAACGAAATGCAAAGTTTGGAATTCTAAGTTCAACTCAGGATTTAGTCATTTTACGCTCAGGATTTAGTCATGTAGATTCATAAAGAGAGACTCTCTCTTTTTCCCTATTCACGCATACGTCTTATTTAAAATGGAATATTTAAATAAAAATTTCTACAGTACCTTTTTCATAAGATTTTATCAACATGGACTTTGTTGGATTTAAATTTTTAAGCAAACCTACACAATATAATTTATAAAGTCTCATTTAAATAAAAAGAATTGACTTTAAATTTAAAATTTTTTAAATTATAAAAAATAAAATGTAAAATGTGCACAAATAAATTAAAAATGTCCTTTATCTGATAATATCTACAAATCCAACAGATTGTGAATACCCAATGTTATAAGGTTAAAAAGTGAAAATTGAACTATATTCCTACATATTGTATTCTGTGTTATGTAAAATTAAATTTAATATGGTATAATAAAACGGTTTAATAATGGTTACAATAATGTGTTACTATTTACAATTAAAAATTGGTTAAATGAATTTTGCAATAATTACAAAGTTTAATTTGGATAAATCGATGGTAACGATTAATAAAAATTTAATTTTAAACTGAAATACGACTATAAGCAACCAACGCTTAAGACTAATATTTTCCTAAACCTTGACATATCCGAGTTTTTATTCCGTATTTGATGTAGATTTTCCTCTGAAATTGATCGCTTCTGAATCATATTTATAAATATGTTTATTCAATATTACCAATATTAATCAAATTAAAATCTAGAGTTTCAAAAAAGCAGCATATCAAGAGTATTACGAGCTCTTTTTGTATTACGCATCATTACTCCACCGGAAAAGGACATAGTATGTATGTATAAATCAGCCTCCAAGTAGTTTCACAAAATTTACTGACTACTTGGAATCATTTTGTTTTAAAAGATAGCAAGTTTAGTTAATGTTTAAAATTTTTACAACATTATTGTGAGAAAATTAGAAAATTTAATTAATTAAACGAGTATTCCAAAAGAAAGTATAACAAATCGAGCTAAAACAAATGAGAATATTCAGAATTGATTAAAAAAAGTACCTAACTGAAAATATAGAGAGTATCTTTACAGAATTAGACCCTTAAAAAATGCAAAGTAAATTTCGATACCTGTGATTTCAAAATTTGCAAGAGGTGTGTTGAAATTACATTGAATTTTAATATTTTTTAATAAGGAAATTGAAAATAAACACTAAACGATCAAATTGCTATTCAAATTATGGACAACTATTCGAAACTCCCAATTAGACGTCATCCATTGGACTAGCTAAAATTATTCATTAGTATGAGACTTTATTGGCATTTGCTTGGTTCTAGTTTGATTGTTAAATTAGTTAAAATTTTTGAAAAATAAAGGGTGTATAGCTTTTATCAAAAGGATTTGCTTTTTTTCCGATATTAAAATTATAAATGCACCATATTGGACCCTTTTTACACTTACATATAATTCGAATATAAATATGTAGGTAATTTAAACCAAAATGGTTTATTTGTACGTTTGTAAACATTAATATTGTTTTTTATTTATTTATTTGCTTTTTATTGATTTTAATTTGTTTTCATGTAACTGACACATGGTTTTGCAATGATGGTTAATTTAATTTGTTCATTAGGTTAATTTATGTTATCGCATTTCGTATTAACACTGATGATGATGATAATATGAGAGTTGGTTTGTAAAAAAATTTTTTTTGATGAAAATTAAAAACATTGGTTTTCTGTTTCTTTTGTCTCTCTCTCCCTCTTTGTCTTCTATAAAAGTATATAATATTTTTTTCTTTTTGGAAAAAAGTAAAAAAAATTCAGCCACAATTTATTTAATTTTAGTGAAAATTTTAATCTTTGCATAATAATTATGTCCCATACATTACACGTCATTTACATTTGTATTTTAATTATGTAATTTTGAATTTTTTTACTTTTTGGTGCTTCTTTAAAAACCAAAAATGATTTTTGAGGTTTACAAAATTAAAATAAAAAGCTACTTTTTTAAATAATTTTTTTTTTTAAATCTACTAAAATACATATAGAGTAAAATATTTTTAAAAATATTATTTTTGAATTGATTTAAATTTTTTTTTGTGAAGCCTTTTGGCCACAAATTGAAATTGTTCCATTTTAATTCACGTTATTGTAGTAACATTGTTATACGGAAATTTAGTTTGTGCTACAATAAATAAAATGGAGCGATAATAAAAAATAATGACTAAGCTAACATAAACCGCTTTAACATGATAAGTCTCGGGCGGATTAAGGGGATGATGGGAATACGATGGAGATCTAGTGGTATCACAACGAAACTACTTAGCCTAAGTGTATTCTCGGTTAGCCGCATTTATTTATTATGCTAGACATTTATTAATTAAACTAGGGAAATGGTTACCTTAATTTAAAAAAAAATAAGAAAAATTGAACAAAAAAGCCTGCCTTCACACTACTATGAAGGAAAATGAAAACTACTAGTATTTTCTTATTATTATTATAATATTTATTATTTTTACCACACATTTTTACATTTATTTTTACAGAATAAATTAATTTTAGAAAGAGGTCAGTCTTCGGTCTGACTGTTTGTTTATGGACTAGTGTATTTTCATTCCAGTTGAACCGAGTTGAATAAAAATTTCTATTTGAGTTTTTACTTTAATTGCGTTTCGAATTTTTCAACTTTCAGATATGTCAGGAACTGGGCCTTAAATACGTGTCGATTTAATATTTTCATTTATTTTTAACAAAATGTTTAACAAAATTTCTTAAAATTTTAAATATGACCTCCTTTTCATATTACGCTTAGCCACCTAACTTTTCGAGACAATCATAGATGACATCATTATTTTAATTAAGAAATTTCAAAATTTATTCATGAATAGATTTTATAAGACTTTGTTTTAAATCTACCTGGTCAATATACTAAATCGTGTTTTCTCTTATATCCCAAATGCCTAAATTAGTATTGCATGGAAAGTAAGTTTTATACTGTTTTAACGATAACGAAATTAATTATTATTAGAGATATTATTGTGAAAACCAAAATTACTCTACAAAATTTCATATTTATAAAAGTTCAAATAAGCTGAAATAAAATTTAGTACTTAAAATTATGCAGATTTTACGTAACAATCAAAGTTTCTAAAAATTAAATAACTTCTATTAACTAACTATAATGAAATTATTATAATCACAGTATTTATTTTAAACGTTTTTTACAATCAGTACAAATTACAATATAAATTTTTTTAAAGTAAAATTATTTTTCTAAGTAAAATTTACCATTAAATTTCAAGTATTACAATAAAAATTTTGGTTTCTACAATGCCCCCATAAGTATGCAATTTATATAAATTTTAAAGTTTTTTAAATATGCACTAATAACACTATTTATTAAGCCTCTAAATGGGAAATAGCTATAGTTATTTAAATTTTACTATGTAATATGAATAAAATAAAAAATTTAATTCATAATATAATAGCAAAGTGTAACATTTTTTAAAATGTGATTTAAAAATTTGACATTTTAATTTGTAATAAATTCTTTTGCCTAAAGTTATAATTACAATTTTATATTTATATCTTGCTTTACGCAAATATGATATCAAACAGAATGTATGTAGATATGTATACCAATTATGCTATTGTATGTATTCTAAGAAATTTACATACATTTATTTGTAAATTCATAACATTTATTCAGAAACATTTATATTAATTGGTAAATAAAAATTTTAAATATCTTTTATTGCATTTTATAACAACAAAAAATATAATTTTTGCACCCTCTGCAAGCTAAATACACCTACACATTTAAATATATTATATATATACATTAAAAATAATAATATAATTAAACTTAAGGATATTAAGGATTTTATTAAATGATATCTTATTGTTTGCATTTTACAGTAAAAGTCTATACATAATTGCTATATACTAAATCCCTATAGAAAATTAAAAGTAATTTTCTTATGTACACTGAAAGTATATTATATACAACCTTTTTGTTTATATTTGTACAATTGGGAGGCTATTAATTTTATAAACATTATATAATATACATATATATTTATTATTATAAAATATTTACTTTTGTGAATATAGAAACACCATTATTATATCATAAAAAATTATTAAGTTGTGTTTAATTTAGACTAATACCTTTTATTACGCATTATAATATGTATCCATTAGATATTCTACCAAATTATATACGAAAATATAATTTCTATAAAGCTCTATTTCTATATTCTAAGAATTTAAAATTAAGGTTGCCATTTATTCAACTTCAATAGCTTTTTTGTCTTCCCTAAAAAAAAAATTATCATGTAGAATGTTGTCATGACAAGACATCCAAAACATAATGTACATCTCAGCTTTTAACTCACCACGCTCTAATTCTGTAACTTTTAACATCACAAACTCTAATTCTTAGTTGTTTGGGTGCTGTGATGATTCAAAAAAACGGCGAGGCACTTGGACAAAAGATATTATAAATATTGACCTTGGCATGTCTCAGATCATTTTAGCTCAGATCATAATTAATTCAAGAAAACGCAATGTAGTCACTTAAAAATCTTCATTTTCTGTAATTTTAATATAATTTTTTAAGGATTGCAAAATTCTGTGTTCTAAACAACAAACTTCATGACCAAAAATTAAAAACGGATTTTAATAACAACAATTTTCAACCTAAATCCTAAAAATAGTACTCCCACCGTTTTATTTAGTCAATAATGTTTTGATCATATTTACTTGCCTTCTTGCCAACAAATGCTTTGATCGGCCAATGTTAAACACTTAAAATAAACTGAGTTTTTATATTTAATGTTTCTAATCATAATGACAATAATTTAATACTCGTGTTAGATTTGTAAAATTTCCCTAAAAACGTAAGCCCATGGAATCTTTTGATTTACTGTAATGATTCAGAGTGTTTAAAATGTCCTATATGAATGAGCATACGCTATATATTGTTTTCTAATATAAAAGGGACAATTTCTGAATACAAGAAAATTGAATAAACTTTGCTCTCAAATACTTTTCCTAGATGATACGATTTGTCATACTACATATTGCTTGCGGAACTTAGACAGATGCTGTTCTAAATTATATCTAAATTCGAAGTATTTAACTTAGCTAATTTCCTTATCTCAACTTGACTATTAAGTCCACACAAATTATGCCTCTTCATATCACTGGCTTAATGCTATTCATTCAGGAGTTATTTCTAACCTGGCAACTTTTCATAAATCAACATTATGTTTGTTTAATTCTATTTTTAATACCGAATTACTAATTTGTTTTAATAAAATATATATTTATATTTACATTTTTAAAGGACACTATACTAACACTAAATTGTTATTATTATAATCATTAGAATTCATTTTGTTACTTATAATATCCTTACTACACATACTTTTGAATTAAATAATCAAATATAGTACATTGAAAAGTTAAACCTTTCTGGACACCTAGAAAATATTTATTTGATTTTACACATTCATTTTTCTAATGTACATATAAAGAACATTAATGTGTATACATACATACACGTTTATTTTTATGGATATTGTTATACAGATACAATATAATTATTATTATTACCTGCAGTTTGATTGTTACCCAAGAGCATATTTTATTCAAATGTCATAGGTAGTTTATACTATCTAACTTTTAATATTGCATGTAGTTAGTAATATTCTAGAAAACATACACATTTTAATGTTATGAACCATGTTTTAATAATTTAATAAGAGAGTAAAAATAAAAATCCATTTAAGGGTACTATTAGTCCTTTATGTTTCTGAAAAAGAAAATGGTAAAAATATATTTTCGATTACTTTTATTAAAAAAGAAATTTTTTGTTGATCTTCTAAATTGTTTTGTATATTAGTTAAACATATGTATTGTTATACAATAATCAGGAAAGGTATAAAATTATTTAGGCCAGAACTTATTAGGATTGTCTACGCAAAGTGTAATTATATAAATTGAAAACTATTGAAGTGTGAGTAATTCAAAATTAATTTTAATGAAAATACAAAAAGTTTATTGAAAACATTACAAGAATAATAAAAATTTTTAATTCAAAATCCCACATGATAACTAAACTCTCATAACAATATTGCAAGGACACAATTGTTACATTGAATTAACGATTAACAATAGCATGATTCTTTATTTATCACAATTTTATTTCTCGAAAATCATTTTGGATTCGTGAAATTTTGGAGAGTTGGAGCATAAAATTTTCACCGCATCTCAAAAAAATTTCGTTCCATGTATTTATGATTTGAATGCAACAAATTGTCAAAACAAGTAATTTTTAGAGTTTTATAAGGTTGTATACTATTAAAGGTGAGGAAAAAGATGTTTGTCCAATTTGTTTCGTGAAATTCCCTATTTAATTTTTGACATAGAAGAGAGGGTAGTGTGATATATAACGTTAACTATCAAAGGAAGATTTATTTCACAAAATTTTAAAAAAATTTTCATTAACTAGAGCTATAAATTACAAAAGGACATGCAGCTCTCAAACAACTACATCTTCCAGATTTAGAAGAAATAAAAATATTTTGAAAATTTTTGACTCTATTGCTACTTTTACTAGACATTATCCTATTGCTCTTATACATACTATATAAAATAATTTATTCGCTCTGTATTACCTTAAAACTAATAAATACAATAGCAAAATTTTACGTTCCATGAATTTTGAAAAAACACAAAAAAAAGTCAATTAAGTTTTTCAAATTTAATAGAATACAAAATAACAAAATGAAATGACAAAATTACATGTTAATTTTACAATTTCTGTTTTTTAACTCCTCTTACTATTTAACCACTATGATTTCATATATGATTCTACTTAAACCATTTTATAAATTTATATAGCATAAAATATTTAAGTTAATGTTACATGTCATCCAAGTTTATTGTAATAATTATTTTATCCATTTTGGATACTTTACATGCATTCAACATTTGATTTGAGTGATTAATCACTTTTTACGTAATATCTTTAAAATGCAAAATTAATGTATAACTGCATTCTAAATTATGTGAACCCTTACGTAAAATATTTGTTATATAGGCACTCATAGGCACATTATATTGCCATTATAATTGACGTTTTATATGAGGAAATTTGTACTATTAGAAGTATTGTTGAGAAAATTTGAATATTTACATGAGAATCATTGTAACAATAATAAACCAAATGGACCCATTGTGTAGTGGAATATTTAAATATTTATGAAATCTTCTAATACATTATTGTTTTTGAATAGGATGTGAAACAAATTTTGAAGTACAATAAATTGCTACTATAACCTTAAAAAGTGGTATTATTAAAGGTTATAAATAAACTTAGCCTAGCTGGCTATATAGAACGAATTATTGTTGGTAAAACAAAAAAATTTTAATATGTTGTATTCCTTAGTAGTTAGCTATAGACCGTTTGTTATTGAATAAAAGTACAGAAATTACAAATGAAAGTGGCTGTTTTTAAATTTTGGATAATTTTACATTGAATTATTGCATGAATTATTATATACTGAAATAGTATGTGAATTATCAAATTATCCCTAAAAGTATGCAATTTTTAAAATTTAATTGTTTATTTACATGTGAATAAGGAATTTGCTCATATCTATATAAAACCTTCTGTACAACCATTAAAATCATTAATGCATCATTTAGATTTCTTTACTTTCAATTACTTTTTGTATACAGGAAATCAGGTTTCTAAATTTGTAAAATTTCGTTTAGCTATTTTTATTAACCAAAATTTCTTTTTGTTTAACCCAATAGCTGTAACAATTTTCTTATTTTTTACTGCAACTCATTTTCTTTTAAAAGTTAAATACAACGAACTGTAAAAAAGCTGAAAAAAATTTCTGCGAAAAGTTCGAAAATTGTATAACAAAATGTTTAAGAATGCGTGTAAAGCCAGAATAAAAATGACTGCATGTTCAGCATTAATTTAAATTAAAAGAGTTCTTAACGCATGACTTTCAGATCTCAGTCGATTTATATAGATATAAGTTAAAAGACAATTTTATTGATTCTTCTCCAGAAAATATGCAATTTTTTAATTTCAAAACTTCTTTTTAATTTTTAGATATAATTAACACTATTCACGAACCGTTTCATAAAATAGTTTCGTAAAAATAAATTTAAAATTCAAAATAGGATTCTGCTCTTAAGCTTTCGTAATAATTTTTTTTTTTTACATCTCTCTTAGGAAGAATAAATAAATTAGAGCAATAATTGTAAAGTGTGGTTGCATGCAGAACAAATAAATTTTTCGCGAACTATTTCATTCATTTTGATTTGAGTTTTTAATATTTTGTATCTAAAAATATTAAAATACAATAAACTAGAAACAAAAATGAATCGTTGCTTTGTTAAAATTATTCGAAATATCAGTCACATTTTATATATACAAGTACATTATACATACAAGTACATAAATCACTAATAAATTAAATAATTTCAATTTTGAGAAAAATATGTTACACTTTTCAAATTTAATTTTCTGTTTTTCTGTTATATAAAATTTACTAAATATATCAAATCAACATATTTATGTACTTGTGAATAATAATTTTTTTTTGAATTAACCAAAATATTCTGTATACCATTTCAAAATTTAAATGCTCTATTAGATAAATTTTATGTTTATTTTTGTATACATTCTCTATTAAATTTTAAATAATATGTCCTTTAGCATAATTTATTTTTTTTTACATATTTTATTATGTAAAATATTATATAGGTAATAAATATACAAAATTTGATGTACATTTATGGAAACTTTAACAAAATCTTTTATTATATTGAATTAAATTTCTGGCATGCATATTTTAATATTATCTACTATAGAGGCATATGTATATTTGTATCGTTTTATATATTTTGTGTGTAAGGCATACAGGTGTACAAAATAATATTAAGGACATGCATAAATTACATATATTTTGTGAATAAATGCACATACATTGTATAACATTAATTTATTGTATTATATTGAAGACAAGATTTCATGTGCGTAAATATTAAATTAAGAATAATTTTGATTAATATGCATAAGTGATAGTAATTTTTGTATTTAATAATTAAATCTCTTTTCATAATAAAATAGAATATTATAAATAGAATATATAGTGTTTTTCAAATAATAAATTCATAACTTAGTAAAGAACTTATACAAAGAATATGAATTCATAATAATTGAGCAACATCTGATCTAAATTTTTATATAGGGATTTTGCAAATTCAAAAAAAGATACTATAAATTTCAATTAATATTGTAGGTAATATTACAAAATTACTGGTTATTGACTCATTAAGAAACTCTGGGAAATTAAGTGAAATTTTTAATTTTATTAATAAATCGCTAAAAAAATAATAAATTAATAAATCTTAAAATAGGATTATAAAATTTGCCCTATATACGAGTATAACAAATATCCTTAGCCATACGAAAAAATAGAAAAAATTCGAAACTCAAGTTTGAATGAGAGAAATCAAGTTTGAACTCAAGAAGTTTGAGCAAAATAATCTTTCTCACAATAAATTTCACTTAGCATTTTTTGGTAGCTTTCTTTTCTATAATCCTAAAATAAAACCGAATTTCGTAGATTATTATTCTCAAATTTCTTACGATACAGTAAGAAATTTACAAAAGAACATTTTAAATTTCCTACTACATTTTTGAAAAAATGTATTACCATGTCCTTCGTTTAAAACACTTCCACAATATTTTAGTAAGATAATTAGTAAATTGGCAGATAAAGCTTATTACATTTAATATAAATTTTGTCATTCCTTAACCCACCACTGCCTTAAATCTCAATAAGCTAAAGAAGAATTTTTAGTTAATTCTTATTGAGCATATTCTAAAGTGTACATATATACAAAGCTTAATTAGATAATTATATTATAGTCAAATTATACATTCTGATTCTATACATAGCACTTCACATATTTTCATACATAAGCACATTATTTGTTTGAGACAAAGAGAAAAAAAATTACATTGCTTTTATGGTGTACACAAAATAATTACAATTTTATTTACATTTTGTGTACATAATGACCCACTCCAAAAATATACGTACATGTAAAGTCAGGTAATTTGAAGTGTTTCTCATTTTTAATGATTGTAAATAAGTAACAACATTTTTTCTCTCATTTTTTTTAACGAATTCGCAAAGGATTATTCAATATTTTAGAAATTATATTTTGAACAGAAATAATTTTTAAAATGTAAAATTTATTACAGCCTAGAAAAAGTGTTATTTCCTACGATATTGTGAACAATTTCCTATTCATAAAAATAGTAAGAGTAATACATTTACATTATAGGATTAAAATTTACATTTCACCTTTGTGTCCATAATTTTTATCAGTATTGTAAGTGTGTCAGTGTTTTTAATAAAGTTTATTTATACAATACGAATTCATTGGCCCATGTATGGAAAATTTATTTTAACCTTTTTTTTTACCTTAACCATTATTACACATAATAATGCGTAAGTCTTTCTCAGTTTCGACATTTCTTCTATTTATTGTCATAAGTAATAACAGACGTGTGTATCAAAAGATGTTAAGCAAAATGACAGTGCGTTTTTGTGACAATACTGCAAAAAGCAGATCGTTTTCGTGTAAAGAACTTTGAAAGATCTACTCTCATATTGAAAATTAATGGTGCTGATCTTGTCAGTTTCTGATTAATGGTGCTAATCAGAAACTAACAAGACCTAAAAATACAATTGAAAAGCTATTATAAAGTAAAGATGGGGGAATCAATAAAAGATTATATTTTGATTATTTCAAATAAATTTTAAAGGTTTTATTTGGTTTCACAAATTTATTATCATTTATGCAGTGCTGCCAACTATTTTTAAAAAGAGAGTTGATTCCTTCAGATTTTTAATTTTCCACTTTAGAATAGCGTTCATTAGAATAAAAATTTTGTTTATTTAAAAGCGATAATTTGTTCAAATTGAATGGCAAATTGCTATAAACGTGCAATAACTTTTCTATTGATTTTTGAAAATTTAAAAGAAACATGACAAATTTGAACAACCTCTTACTTTTCACAGTAGGAACATGTAAATTTTATTTTAGCCCATTATTTTCATAGTTTGGTGCATAAAAGAACAATTTTTTGTGTATGTGTGTGTGTTTTTTTGTACATGTCACAAAGTTATGAAGTGTAAATGCACTTCGTAACTTTAATATGGTAAACAGAGAGGGCATATACAATAGAGAAAGTTGTTCACTTTTCGTATATTTTATTATTCTTTTACTTTTTTGTTGTGTGTGTGTTTTTTTTTAATTTTTTACGATTTTCAGTTGCGTAATTTGTTTTTACATTGTCACATACTCACATATGTATAGTGAAACTTAAGGAAAACTTTATATTTTTTCTTGTCGTTACAATAGAGACTTCTCAAGTGGAATGAATTTAAAATAATTAAAGAAAATGTTTTATAACGAGAGCCAGTTGGTTTTTTTCTTCTTTTTTTTCTGTTAGTAAACGTTTTTATAATTTATTTATCAGCGCACATGGTATTTACATAATGTTAAGAATTGTAGTTACGTACTATACGAATATAGTAAACATTTTGTATAAATTTTGTATGAATTTTGTTTTAGTATAAAGGCTATAATGTTAGCTTGCTGTATAAAGTGAAGGTTTTTGAAAAATAAGAGTGCTTCAAACTCACAAACATAGAAAACTCTCGCTGTCAATTAAAAAGCTATTGATCTGAAAAATATTTTCCCATGTAACTAGAATTGTTCTTGTTTAATTTTATTCATAAAAGAAGAAAATATATCACTAATTGATTTTATTATGTTTCTGTGTTTATATTATAATATAAGAATCTAGTCTTTTTATTTAATCTGAATAAATACGCAAACAATCGAAAATTATTCAATGTTTTCCATTTCAGCTATTGGATGAAGCTGCAATTAATTAAAAGGAAAAAATTAAATATTTTATCATATAAATTTTAAATTTCAACTCCTTTTTAAAGTTATTTCAGCAGATAGCTAATATTCTTACAACTTTAAAACTATAATACTAATTTGTTATTCAAATACTCTTCTGCTCTTTTATTTAGCTCTTATATTTATTAAGATGTTTGGCAACTTATTATAAAATTGAATATTATTAAGAGAAAATATTTTAATTCTTTCACAAATACCAAACAACAAAAAAAAAATTATTTTTCAACAGAAAAATCTCTTTAATCTTTTGTGTAAAACTGCAATAAGCAAAAAATTATTTATGCTACGAAGTTGGAGAGAAAAATTAAAAAAAAATAAAGGAAAAAGGATATTTTTTGAAAAAAAAACTTGTTATTTACACACTATTAAAAAAAGAAAAAAGAAAGGATTTCAAGCTGAAGTAGCTCGCTTTAAATTAAAGGAAGAAGAATAGTGCTGAAGGAATTGCGAAAAGTTTGAGAGAAAATTTTAGTTTTTATGCTACAAAATATGAAATCAAGTGGAATGTGTTTTTTCTTTTATTTTTATTAAATTAAATTATTTAAAAATTTATTAATCTTTTTAGTTTAAATTTTAGTACGTGTTAGTAATATTCATTATTAGTTATAAACCTTTTGAAAGAATAGAAGTGAATTTTTTGATTTTTGAACAGAACGAGATTTCCAAGCGAAAAATTTCATTTTATTAACGATAGAAATTATTTTTGTAAATATTGTTAAGTACATTTATTTAATTTATTTATTGACTACATTAAAGGCATGAGAACTATACAGAAAACTCCATTTATAATCACAAAAATAGTGAGTCAAAAGGCGAAATACGCGACCCTATGTGTAATATTGAAGCTTAAAAAAAGAATTTTAATTTTAAATTAAATATTGTTTTGTTGGATTTTCTACAATAATAATAATATGAAATATAATCACAAATCTCTTTCATTTGCTTGTTACCGAACTACGAAACACAAGGCGATTCTGAGTTGTTTTTGTGATCGCCTGTGTGTAACTTACTTACTTTGAGTGAGTAACTTGTACTATAGAAATCTGAGAGATCAATATTCTAGGAGATATTACAAAAAATCTTTTGAATCACTTTAATCACTAACTAAAATACAACACGTATTGGATGCGTTCACTTTCATTGAAATCGTTTTAATAACAAAATATTTTAATATTTTCAAAAATTAAATTAGAAAACAATTATTACTTAAGTATTTGAAATAATTTAAAAAAATCATGACTAAATTGTAGATTTTTAGATTTCATGACTACTTTATTTAGATAAGTCATGACCAATTTTATTTAAATGATTTTCAAGTCCTCCAGAGTTGTTGCTTTTGAATACACGTACCGATATTCCATAATAAGGTAATAAGGCGGTATTTCATACTAGGGTAACCTACTGTATTGTTAATTAATATTATATGAAAAAAATTTATTTTATAAAAATATTTTACAGAAATAAAGTTTTATCATACAAAGAAAAAATATGATTGCAATTTTAAAGAGAACCGCATAGTTATCCTCGAATTGCATATTATGATATAAAATGATCCTAGTGCGTGTAATTTTGTTAATTTTCACTTTTTATCAATTTATCAGTTTTATTATTTCATATTTTGCCTGGCGTGTTTCATTTTTTAAAATCATTGCAATTTTAACACAATTTTCCTTTTAACAAATTTTTCATCAAAATGAAAAAATGAATCCTCTTTTTTTGCCTCGTTGTGTTGCCACTTTATATTTTTATGTGATCGTCATAAATTTTATTAAGAATTTTAAACATATTTTGTGTACACAGCGCTTTTGCATGACAATTACTTAAACAAATTTTTATAGAAATTATATTTTCATTTTCTTTTTACGTTACCGTTGTTCGTTCATTGAAAACAATTAATTTCCTGGCATTTTCTTTTTCGCGTGATATATTTTAATCTATGATTATATCCTGTTACTGGTTAATATTTATATGTTATAATAAGTTTTCTGTTACAAAATGGTGTCATAATATCATCAAGCATATGAAATATTTTAAACTTTATGTAATTGCTATACGAACACATAAAATGTATATTCGATAATGTACATTTGGACTGGAATAGCCAAATAACAAAAATAATGGTGCTTAGTTACAATTTTTGATAAAATTTTAAGTTTACAGCGTATTTGGAATATTCTAAATTTTTTTCTTGTGTACATCCTCTGCGATAGATATTTTAATTTACGAACACATTTTATACTACAAGATTGCTGCATAATTTAATTTTTTATAAAAGTTACATTAGAAAAATAATAACAAAAATCATAATTCCGGTACTAGCTCAATATTTATTTTTACATTTCTAGAAAAACTTTGGCAAATTATAACAGAGTTTGCTTCTCAGCCTGTCTGTCTGTATTGATTAGCCTATAAGTTGGCTAAAAGCTAGCAAAGTATACGTTTATTAAGAATGCTGTAACCCTATTCAATTTAAGAAAGAAGCTCGGACAACTTTCGTACAAGTTTAAAAATTGTTTTTAAATTGCATTTCGTAAGCCATGCAATAAAAATCACTGTAATTTCATATACAAATTTTTCTAATTTTCTCAATAAGAAATTTGACATAATAGATGCATTTCCAAAAAATAATTCCACTGTATTTTAAAAGCTATTAATGCCACAATGTAGTATACAACAACTCTGTATTATTAAGTAGTTCAAAAATAGGATCATCAATAGACAAATCAGCCAAAATTGTATATGAAAGTACGATTAACACTTAGGAGAGCTGGTCTTAGGAGTGTTTTTGATCATTTAATCGAAATTCGGAAAATGTAAGCTATACGCTGTATTGCTTGATATTTTTAATATTTAAAGATGTTTTGAATTAGATAATAGCTGACTACCACAGAGTTGACAAAGTAATTTTTCCTTTTCCCGTTTTAAAAAAAAAAAAATTTTTATTATATACTTTATGAAAATTACTAAATATTTTAAATATTCGCATAACACATAAAAATTACATAATATTATGCATTAAATATAAAAAGTGTGGAAGCATTTGATTATAGTGTCAAATACCTATAAATACTTATTTCTTATTAGACATACAAAAACATATTTTAAACAAGTAAAAATGTTTCAGTAGGTATAAACCCATATTGAATAATATAGGTTAAAATTTTTAAATTCAGATTGTCCAGCACTTGGACAATCTGAATTTAAAAATTTGTTTTTGAAATATCTAGAATAAAATTTCATTGTAATATGGCAATTACTTGAACTTGTAAAACCAGTCTATGGAAGACTGTATATAGATACACGACTGTAAAGTTTCATGAATCTAGCTTTAATATTTTTCCAAATATTAAAATTTAACTTTGGGAGTTGTATGGCAGCTAACCGAACCAATGCAGCGATTCCATTGAAATTTGCAGAACATATGTAAAGTTTAATTGAGCACATTATTGCAAAACTTGATATTAATATCAAATATAAATAGTATTATATCAGTGGCCTCAAACACAAACCGCCTAACTCGAGTTAAGACAAAAATGAGATATGTTTACCAGCGAATTCTCCGTTTTGAGTTTCATATGCTCACAAATTTTGGTGGTTCTACGACTATTGCAGCCGGAGTTATTGTCGGATTCACACATGACCTAACTCGAAATGGCAACCATATGCACTTGCACTAATCGCCTAAATCGAGTTAAGAGCAGAAAACATCTTTTTTATGTTTTGGACAAACCACTTATTTCGAGATAGGCTATTGTTGCAAATCGAAATTAGTGACATTTTTTTTTATTTGTATGAATTTTTACAACCGCTTATCTCGAGTTAGGCTTTTGTTGCAAAATTAATTTTGAGTTTTTTTAAATACTAACTCGACATAAGCGATTTGTGTAAAATAAAAATTGGTAGTTTTTTAAACTCATCTCGAGTTAGGCGATTATTGCAAATACAATTATATTCCAAAAGGCTTCTTATGTCGAGTTAGGTTTTTATAACGCGTGCAAGTAAGAACAAAACATCAAAATTAAGCGTTTAGTGTTCAAAATAATGCATAATCAGTATAGAATATTTTTTAGTTTTTTATAATAAAAAATATTTTATAACGCTTAACATATTATTTTATGTGATATATAGTGTAGGTATTTTATGTCCGTGATTTAAAACTTGTTCACTATAGTTAAAATTAAATGTCGCTAAATGTAAGACAAGTAAGATAGTTGTATTTTTTAACCCAAAATATAAAACATCTGCACAAGTTACCTGAATTTTTAATGCTCTAATTACCCAAATATCCCATGTTTAAGATTTGAATTTTTTTATTTAACAAATAATCTTGTAGGTCATTTCGTGATTTACCTGCGACAAATGTTTTTTTCAATTGACGAAGTTCCCATGTTAAAATGACACGTGGCTAGCTACCTGATGGCAGATTGTTTTGCCTTTGTGGTCTAATTGTATTATTAAAGAAAGTGTAAAGTGTTGTTTTATTACGCCCTTGTAAAACACATGTTATTAGGAAGATCAAATTTTTGTGTTTAACAAGAGTTTTTATTTTAATGATTGTATTACAAAGCAATACTTTTATTATACACTAGTAAAACACATTTTTTTAGGAAATTCAAATTATTATAATTTGCAAGGGTTTTCAATAAATAAAATTGGTACGTCTGGGAATAACAATATTTTGTTATACTTTTTATTACTCATTTCCGTAAGATTAAATTTCTTCGATTTTCAAATATTTATTATATTTTTGTTATTTCGAAGGAAGTATTTTTTACAAAGACAGTTTTTTATTATTGTTTTTAAATGTGCTGATGTTGGAAATTGTTAAATAATGCAAAAATTATCCAATATAAACTTTATTCACGCTTAATAAATGTACGTTAAAAATTTTGGAACTTGCTAGGAGAGCTGAGATGATTGTGGCGGATGTTAGAGGTATTGCAATATATTTGAAACTAACGTAACGGATTCAGTGTGTTTTAAAGCACAGAAATTAGCGAAACTGGTCCTATAGTTAATAAACAAGTATTTACACTACAGATCTTACTTTGAAAACCGAAGTTAATACAGTTTTGAAAACCGCAATTGACTTTGGTCGTGGTGACTGTATTAAAGATCCTGATTTTAAAATTGACAACCTTCAAAAGCAAGTTTTTGAGTCCTATAGGGCATGTGAACATATCTGTAGAGATAAAAAAATATGAAAGGCTTTCTACTTTTATTCTTTTAAGAAAAATCCTTTTACAATTTGCCGAACGGTTAGAAAATTCGCTTAATCTTTCGCGACTGGGCTTGCTGAATGCACTCAAGTACATGAACGCTCGAAACTGACTCGTGGTTAATTTGTATGGAGTCTTAATTGAAAAGTAAATGCTGACAGCTAAAATAAAAATGTCGAGCAAACTTACAATATTCTTTGTTTATTTGATAATCGAATACTTATATACTCTATGATAGGAGAAATTCCGAACCAATTTACTTTACCACAACTTTTTAAGGAGATCTATATACTTTTTACGGCAGAACTTAGAGAAAAACTGACGAACAAACCATTTTCTATACGTAATTAATAATACGTCTGAAAGATTTAATTTTCACAAGTATCGAATTATTATTTTCTATACGAGTTCGAGTTCACTATCAAATTTGACCTTTCACTACAGTAGTTGTAATGACTCACACTCGATTTCATTTTGTTTTTGATTTAAAAATTTTAATTAATTCGCATTTAGTATCATTATGAACAAGTAAGAAAGTCATTTGGACTATAGTACATAAATAAAATAACAAACACCAAACTCATAAACTCATTTTAGAAATTACTTTATGTACTAATTTTTACAATAATGTAACAACTTTGTCAGATCCGTTGCACAATGAAGCCTTTTTGTAATTGAATTACTTTTTGAAATTCTCTTAAGTGGAAAGAGTCGCACCACAGAACAGTTTATACAAAGATTTTTTATATTTTAAGACGAGGTGTTAACTAGTTAGATTTTCAACACATGCTCCAAATTGAAGAAGAAGAGAAAATTAGTACCAAAAAAGAAAAACTTAGAGTACTTGATGTAATTTTTTTATCTGTTGGTTTACAAATTTTACAAAACGATAAAGACTGGAGATTTAGCAGATACTCATCCATATTTAGTTGGAGAATCCGGGAGAGAATAAAAGATACTGTCACCTTTCTTAAATTTAATGAAAAAATTATTTTTAAACTTTTAGAAAAAATTTTTATTTGAAGTTTATTCATTTTTTACCTCAATTTATGTTTTTTATGACAACGATTTGGAAAAAGAGTGAAAAATCAAATAACGTAAAAATAATACATATATTTCTTCCCTTTTCAATATAACTTAAGTCACCTAAAACCATATTTTCAGTTTTGCAACAACAGCTTAAGTCGACTTAAGTTTGACGAAAATGCAAAAGTAATTTTTCACAAATCGCCTAAGTCGAGTTATGCTTTGCAAAGTGCTTTTTATAAATTTTGTATAACCGCCTATCTCACTTTTTTCATAATTATGAGAATACTATTAGTTGTTTTACTTCAGATTATGAGTTAATCGCTTCCTTTTTTAATTATCTTTCGATCAAAAAAAAAATTGGCTCAAAAAACTTCATAACTTTTTTCAAAATTAAATTTAAAGTTTAAAATGCATTTATCTCGAAATCACTAAAACAGACTTAAGTCGTTTGTGCTTGAAGCCACTGATATAATAATATATTATATAATAAAACTAATATTAAAAAACTCTTGAGTTGTATGGGAGCTACCCGAACCTGTTGTCCGAATTGGTCCAATTACAATAGCAACTGTTGTTGGCACAAAAGAAACAACTTGTGAAAGTTTGGTGTCGATAACATTATTCTTTTTTGAGTCATCGTACGATCGGATGGACAGACAGACGAGCTGAGTGTATATAAATATACGAGAGTATATTTATACATATACGTATGTCAATGCCGGAGACGACTCCTTGAAGTGATTACAAACTCCATAACAAAATGAATATAGCCACCATTCACGAGGGTTTAGGGTATAAAAAGAACTCTTTGAGAGTGACTATGAACAATATCGGATGTGTGTATGAAATACTTAAAACATAAATTTTATATGTTTTGTAAAAATTGTTTATATTTTAAAAATCTTACTCTGCTATATTTCTTTGTAAAGTACAATAAAACACAAAATTGCAATGCGTACATTTATTTATAAAACAAAATATGTAGAAATAACATTATTTACACATTTACATACATTTTAATAAACACACATACATAAGAGAGAAAAAAGAAACCAACACAGTTTTTTAAAAATGTTCTTCATTTACAATGGCAATAATAAATTTTCATTCACAATAAACATCTATACAATTAAATGTTGGTATTATAATTTTATTATTATTGTTATTATTATTTTAATCATCATCTTTATTATTAACAACATCAATATCATCATTATCATCATCTACAATAATAATTACAATTCCAACAGAAATAATTACAATAACAGTAGAAAACATTAAAAAACACAAAATGAAAAAATAAAAAAAAATAATGTTGAACTGCTTTTGTACTTAGGTTAAAAATAAAAAAAAAAAAAACAAATTGCTAAATTCACAATCGTTTATATTATTGTTACTTGGTGGCGCGGCAGTAATAGCACACTGTTTAATTGATGGCAACAATATTTCTCTTTTTTATTATGTTTATTCTTATACTTTTATTCACACAATATTCAGCCTCCGTCCGTCTTCTTCATCCTCCGATGTTTTTCGATTACAAAATTTTAACAAAATTTTATAATGGAAATGTAGGACAAAAGAGAGGAAAACAAAAAAAAATTAGCGATTTTTCCTTACGGTTCTTTGTATCTGTACAAAATTAAAAAAAATTAATAACAATAAAAAGAGAGAGAGAGAGTCAAAAGAAAAACAAGAAACATTTTAATTTTTATTGTTTTAATGGTCACGGAAATTGCAATAAATGCAAGAGAAATAACATCAGAAAAGAACAAAAACAAAAGAAATTAGAAAAGGATAAAAAAGGACAATGAAAAATTATTTTAATTGCATGGAATTCAAAAAAAAAAATTTTTTTTTACATTTTCTTTTTTAATGTGTAATAATGTAAACTCTCCAACAAATAACCATATGTAATATTTCAACATTATTAGAGTACATTTTACGACAAATGTTTGTAATAAAAAATGTGTGTATGTGTTGGTAAACAGATATTATTTCATTGAGAAAAATACAATTTACGTGGTTAGAACACTCAATAAATGACTAATTCGAAAAAAATAATCATAATCAACATTTTTAGGGAAGTTGAATTAAGTTAATTAGAAAATTTTGGCTGTTGATGAAAGTTTTTCTACCGACAACTACTATTTTAGGAAGCCTTGCTCTTGAAATATTTTTAAAAATTTATAAGAGCAGTATTTTCATTTCTCAAATTTGATTTCAATATTCAATATGACTGGACAATACGTTTGGCTATTTTGCACACATTTCTTTCGCAGTAAAATGTAAAAGAATTAATTATAGGTTTACAATAGAAACAAAAAAAAAAACTATGGCTTTGCATGGTTATTATTGTTTTTTGTACTTCAAAAGGATATTATTAGAAGAAATAGAAATACCTACATATTATATATATAGAAGCAAAATATGAAAACATGCGAGAAATTTAGTACGAATTTTGTGTTTACTTATCTCTTTAACTTTTGTGAAAATTCTAATTTATTACAATTTGTTCTCAAGTACACTCTAAAAAATGATAGTAAATTCCTACAAAGTTGCACGATAATAAACCTAAAAAAAGTGTTAAAACACATATTAAATGCGGTAAAATAAACATTGAGGGTTCGATTTCACATTGATAGCCGTTTTTCTCAAAATTAGCGTAAATCCCCAATTTTTTCGTGATTGATATTATGTAAATGTTAAAAATCACAAAATTAGTATATTTTCACACTTTTACGAAGGAATTCACGCACATTAATTGGTACACAACACAAACGGTAAATTTTTGTTGCCTTTTCGTCATGTTTTGTTTTGCTCAGTTGAAAAGAGACGCCGCTGTGACAGGTCGTAATTTGTTTATGTTCATTCGATGTGAATTAGTTTTTGCAAAAGTTTGTGCTGAAATTTAATTATAAATAAATATCGGGAGTGAAAAATAATAAAAAAAAATAAAATTTTAATTATAAAAGTTAATAATATTTTATAAAAAGAAGTAGTATTTACAATATAATACACGTATTATAAAATTATAATAAGTACTGCGTAAATTGAGGTTAAATCTTTATATTTTCAAAAATGAGTTCATACAAATGCAATATTTGTAATTTATTCAAAACTAAAGCTCTTAGCTTGTATCATAAACATCTGTATTTACATAGAACAAAAAAGAATGTTCCCTTTGATTGTCTATTCAAAAATTGTTTTAAAAAATTTTCAAGTTATGAGGCTTATAAGAGTCATTGGTTTCGTATTCATTTCAATATAAAGGAAGGTAAGGCTGCAAAAAAACAATATTCAACGAAAATGTTAACCTGTTCTATTGAGCAATGCAGTTTCCAATCAAAAATTGTTCAAGAAATTATTACTCATCTAAATTCTCATTTAAATATGAATTCGACAATCCAGTGCCCCTTTCCTGGTTGTCATCTTCTTATAAAAAATAAATCAACGTTAAGATCACATACATATAGAAATCACAGTGAATATCAGAAACATTTCGAAAATATTGCTTTATCAATTGAAAATTCTGAAGTTATTGATACGTATATTTCTAATCAAGATGAACGTTGTGAAAGTATGGATTTGGTGAATGAAAGTTATTCAGCTAACGAGTTATCGAATGAAAATAAGAGAAATACTGTGTTTTCTTCTTTATTTATTCAATTAAAATCTAAATTTAAATTAACAGAGAGTGCTTTGAATTTTCTTTTTAATGAACTTCATCAAATTTTACTTAATACCTCAAATGAAAATATTGAAAAACTAAAAAAATTATGTGAGCTTCTAAAAATTTCACAACATGAAACCGAAATCATTGATATTATAACACATTCGACTTTAATTTCCGATTTAAAACAATTTCAATCCCCGTACAAAATAAAAAAGTTTGTAATGGATAATTATAAATATGTAAGTCCACAAAAAATATTTTTAGGAAACGATTTATACCATAGAAATTGTTTTACTTATTATGTTCCGATTTTGGAAACTATAAAATTTTTGATGGCAAATAGATCTTTCGTACATATATTTACAGAACCAAAAAAATCAAAAGATAAAATCTATAGGGATTACAATGACGGAACGGTTTTCAAAGAAAATTTATTTTTAAGAAATAGAAATAAAATTGAAATAATATTGTTTCAAGATGCATTTGAGATATGCAGTCCTCTATCATCTTCAAAAAAGAAACATAAACTTCTTGGATGTTATATGGTCATAGGAAATTTAAATAAAAAATATAGATCTTCAATTGAAAATATTCAACTTGTTCTTTTATGCAAGGAAAATTACGTCAAAACTTTTGGTTTTCACAAAATATTGGAACCAGTGCTTCAAGATATTCGTATATTAGAAGATGAAGGTATTCAAATTTTTAATCCCATTACACAACTTGAAACGCAATACTTCGGTACACTGTATGCAATGCTGGGAGATAATTTGGGTAGTCATCAAATAGGGGGATTTTGTGAGAATTTCAGTTCCACGGACTTCTTTTGCAGATATTGCTTTTACACACGTAAAAAGCTTAAGAATTATGATCTCACCCGTTCTGAAACAAGAAGCATAGAAAACTATAATATGAGTGTTGTCGAATTACATTCTGGAATAGAAAATATGGTATACGGAATAAAATTTGATTCTTGCCTAAATACTATTAAATATTTTCATGTTTGTTTTCCTGGATTACCTCCTTGTTTGGGTCACGATTTATATGAAGGAATTATACCGTATGATCTGATGTTGATAATAAATTATTTTATAAAAAATCATGACATATCACTAGATTTTATTAATATTTCTTTATCATATTTTAGAAAAAAATTTAAGCTACACTTAAACTTTCCGAATATAGAAAAAAATATGAAAAAAATTCCTGAAAAGTGCAATGAAGTTTTTCATATTTTAATTCTCATCCCATTGATAATGTTAGGGAAAATTCATGACTTTGAAGAATCAGTGTGGAAATTTCTAGCAACAATGATTGAAATGTGTCGCATAATTAGCTCCCCGACTATATCTGAAGATGCAGTTTCATTATTATCTTTTCATATAAACGTTTATTTTGAATATAGAAAAGATTGTTTTCCGGAATCACCATTAAGACCAAAGCACCATTTTATTCACCACTATCCGGATCTTATAAGAAAATTTGGGCCGCTAAGAAACTTGTGGACATTACCATTTGAACAAAAACACCAATTCTTCAAGAACAAAGCTAAATTGTGTAAAAATTTTAAAAATATAACTTACACACTTGCAAGAAGCCATCAAGAAAGCCAGGCAAATATTAATGAGAGTCGTTTTAAACACACTATAGTTTCCGATCACGTTGAATACTTTTCAAAAACATTGTTCAATATAGAAATTCCATCACAGTTTGTATTTGTTACCAAAAAAATTTCGTATCTTAACACAATATATAAAGAAAATGATGCCATTCTTTTTGATTTAGATGAAGATAACAACTTAGAAATTTTAATTATCAAAGCAATATTCCTGAATAGATCATATGATCAAGCAATATTTTATGGGAAGTTAAAAAAAATGTGGTACAATGAAAATCTTATTTTACATGAAAGCTATAAAATCGAACCATCATATTGTTTAGTTGAAATTAAGAACATCTTAGAAGTGAAACCAATAAATATTTTAAATCTTCGAAACCAATATTACTATTCCGAAGAATGCGCTCATATTTTATAAAAATATTTGTCTTATAATGATTAATAACATATTTTTAAAAAATAAACATCAAATAATACATTAATTTTTTTTTTCTAAATCAACTTCTAAATTTTTTAATTCAATTACAAATATTGACAAATTTAATATTAATTAATTTTATTCAAACAAAATCTCAAAAATATTAATTTAACTTCAATTTATATAAACACATATTAATATAAAGATATAGCAAATAAGATCGAATATATTAAATAAAATAATTTAAATACTTTCAACTTAAAATATAAAATGGATCAATATTTATTTCATATTTGGAGTAATGACAGAAAAGTCAAAAATGTATTCATGTGCAATCCATCAATTGAAGCTGTTATTAACAAAGGTAAATTTTACAAATATATATCAACAATTTTTTCAAAATTAATTAATATGGAAGTTAAAACTAAAAATAAATTAAATATTTTCAGCAAAATGTTTTCATATGCAAGGCAGTAAATTAGTATTGGAATCTAATGGATCAGTCGTGTGTGAGGATGCCGTTTAGAATATTATTCAAAAAATAAATCTGATTGTGTTTTTATGTTATTAAACTCAGAAAATGAATGGTTTTTAGCAGACTCGAAAGCTAAGCTTATACAATCTGATAACGTACAAACTCCAGTCAACGATAACATATCCGGAATTTTAGAAAATACTGAATATATTATTATAGCTGAAAACGAAATTACTAAGCATTCCAGTCCTGCACCCTCATTAGATACGACATTATCTATGAGTAGCACGGCTTTATCATCAAAATCTGAAACAAATTCGCAAGTTTCACGGTTGTTCTCACAGTTTAAAATTGGAACAAAATGCCACATGACGTCTCAGAAATGCTAGAAAACAAAAAAAAGCTAAATAAAAGACTTACAGCTCTTGCCAATGTAATTGTGGACGAATTAAGAGCTTTTTCATTTTACATCCCGATGTCAGTCTTTCGATCAGTAGCTCAGCAAGCAGCTGATAAATTTCCTGACTCAATAATTGAGAAAGATGAAAATGGTAAATTTATATCTAATGAACCATTGGCTTTGATTACAAAAATGAAAAATAGGAATAATACTTTAAATCGTGCACCTAAACGAAAAATACCAGAAATAGATTTAAATATTCCTTTGAAAGCTAGACGCATCTCAAATGTTCTTCAAAAAACTTGTCCTAATTGGCAACTAAAGAAACACAACTCTGAAAATCATACTGCAACTTCTGCACAATTCAAGCAGAAATTTTTGCAAGAGATGAGTAAATGTGAAGAAATAACGGCTGATAATTGTAAGAAAATAGAGGAATATATGAAAGAAACATATGCTGAACAAAGACTGTACTTAAATAATAGAGAAGTCATTCCCGATATCTGCGAGATCAAAACCAATTGGCCATATCTTTTCGACAAAGATATTTTGAAACAGCACTTCAGTTGTTTAATGAAAAAAGATTCAGAAAACATAAAACTTAATTTTGAATTGGCTAAGACCAAAATTAAGGAATTTTTACTAAACTGTAAAAACAAGGATATAAGAAAACATAATTTAGAGACTGATGAAAATATTGTTTCAAACCTTGTGAGCTATTTTAAAGAAGATGTCAACTTTATTTTCAAAAAATTTACAGTAAGTACTATTTTCTGTTTAATAATACTTAAGTTTAATTTATTGGTTTCAATTTCAGTTTGGTACAACATTAAATACACTGAAGGATGAGATTCCTACAAATACACCATGGGCAGGCATAGTCCGTAAGTTAAAAATATTTTGATTTTATAATTTTTGGTATTATATTAGTTACAAGTTTACAATTTCTAATTTTAGAAACGGATTTGGAGGGAGATGCTTTAATTTACATTTTTATTGAAAAGGTGCAAGTTAATGTGTTTGAATTCGTAAGTTCTGATTTTATCGGAATGTTGGAGTTACTTGTTTGTTATTATTATGTGCTTAACATAATATTTCCCAAAGAAATTTCGCAATTTATGGAATTTTTTGTTAGATACTTCCTTCAACATTATCCAGATGGTGTACGAGGAATAAAAAATCAATGAACAGCTTAAATAAAATTAATAGTTTAATAGTAAAGCTTAGTTCACTTTAAAGAAGTGCATATTTGAATAAGACAAAACTGAATTTTATTAAGTTTGTGCTGTTAAGTAATTTTTGATTTAATTTAATTGTTGAAATGTGTTTTTTTTTTTGGTTTTTGTTGTTTATTTAAATACTTTAAATTTTAAGTATTAAGTTTTATGTTTTTTTTTTAAATGGATTACAAAATAATAAGTAATGTAAACATTTTTTGACTTTCGTTATAGAATTATTGAAATGTTCTTTAATTTTCTTTTTATTTTTAGTTGAACAAAATTTTATATATGAAATAAATAGGTATTCTCATTTTCATGTAAATGTTATAAAATTTATATGTTTTTGTTCAAAATTTTATCAAAATAGTAATATGTACTGTAATAATTTGATAACTAATACTTTTCAATAAAGTAACAAAATGAACATTCCATACATAATTTTTTTAAATGGCTATTAGATAATGAGGTTATAAATATTTATACCATTATATTTTATATTTCTATGTGGTTCAAAATCACACTTACATCCAGTACTTTTATTTTATATATTTAAAGAGAAAAATGTATTAAAAAGAAAATAATATTTTTTTAAATGAAATTTTCAAGCAATTGATGTAATATGTAAAGCATACATACAGAAGTTATTCGTCAACTTGACAAATTTTATTAAAAAAAAAATATTTTCTTTTTGATAAATTCTTTTTAAATCTATAAAATATTAATGTTGGATATTACATTTATTTGGTGGGGTTTCGCGGTACTATAGTGGTTTTTTACGATGTCGCTATAGAATTTTTCACTTAAATCGTGGTAACTCACACTAAAAATGTGAGTTTTGTCGAAAAATTCATGTGATTTATTTATTTTTTGCGCGTTTTACAATTTTTTTTAGGAAAATTCGCGTTAAAAATTTGTTTCGAAAACACACTCTTTTGGAGAAATTTTTTTACACTAAAATTAGAATAACACTTTAATAGGAATTCACTACTTTTAAAGTAGGCAACATGTTGCCTACTTTAAAAGTAGTAAAATCCAACCAAAATTTTTTAGAGTGTATAGTGAAATAATCATAATATTATATTATGTTGCTTAATACGAAAACTAACCTAAACACATTTGTATAGTATTAATATATATTTACATATAGTACCTTCATAATATATTATTACTTTATACATGTTCAGTTCAGAATATCTGCGTGTGTCATAAGTGTGAAGGTTGAAAATTAATTCTTCCTGAAAATTGGTGCACTATTTAAAACTTATAATAATTTAAAAAATAATTCTCTCGAATTTTTTACAATGGAAATGGCATTGGCTAGCTGCCTAAAAACATATTTGGTTGATTTGAAATTCACACAATTATTAATATGTATTTCAGTTCTTCCTATAACACTACTTATGACGTCATCTTTTAATTACTTTTTGCTTTAAAACAACGATTATTGTAATCATATAAATTTTCTTTATAAATACTTAATTAATTAATTCAAATTTCTTATATGGATTATAATATATAAGTATCTAATCTTAAACATAATGAACATTATACACTGTACGCAGTCATTATTTTATAACATAAGAAGGGCGACCACAGATGTTTAATAACTTCTTTAAATTTATTTAAACCAAAATCCATATACTATTCAAATTAACCACAAGTTTTAATTTTATAGTTGCACTAGTGGTACTTAATTGATTTTTGTGGCTTTCACTTTTATTGATTCTCAACAATATGTTCTAATTTAAATTATAAAGTAAGTTGAAAAACTTTTAACTGTTATTCCTGTTTAATAATTAAAATTTAACTAGATTTATAAAAAGAATCCGTATAAAAATTTTAATTGGAAATAATGCAAAAATATTGTCTTCTCTATATTCATTAATATTGATGGGAAAATATAGAATACAGGAAAAGTGTAAGAACTTTTCAAAGGCACTATTCTTAAGTGCTTAACAAAATTATTATGTTTTAAGTGGGTTATTTTATTGTAATACTATTTTTTATTGCGGAAACTCATACATGTGAACTTTAACCAATATTGCATATATTTTAAAATCTATATCATTTATATATACATACACAAATTGTTTGTACATAATAAAATGCAAAAGAATTATTGGAAATTTAATACTTCTCCATTTTATTTTAATGAACATTGCTTACAAAATTGCTCTTTTTATAATAAATAAAATAAAAAAATTGCATACTGTACGGGTTTTTTTTCTTTGTTTTCCTGTACAGCTTGTTCCTTAGTTTTCTTGGTTAATGGGACTAAAAATTAACTCTATTTTATATAGGCTAATTTAAAAGTAACAAAGTTCAATATTTCTCCGTCAGATTATTTTAAAAATGATATTAATATTGCAAGCAAGTGTCGAAGGTGAAATATAGAAAATCAATTTTTCCAATTTCTTTTAATACAGTTCTCCAGAGTTGGATCAAACAAATGATTTTTAATGTAGCACTTTTCCCTTCAAACGATTAAAATACTACTTTTGAAAAAACTCTAGATTACTAAGTTATTAAAACTACTCTCATTCATATACCAAAATGTTTCAAAAATTGCATAATTTTGGGATGAAGCAAAAAAAAATTGAAAGAAGCGTTAACATAATGGTCGAATTTAAGAGTTGAATTGCGTGAGTTAAATTAAATAATTTACTTCTTGATGGTATGGCATTTATCTTTAGCTTTCTGCAATTTTGAAAATTTTGGAAAAGCTTGCAGTTTCAGATATAAAGGGTTCCAGATGATAACTTACGAGGAGCTTGAAATGGAAAGAAATGTTCTTTTAACGAAATAAACTATTTATTAAAGTTTGACAAAAAACGGGTTTTATATAACGGTTAATTCTAGCAGTCATTTAGTTTTTTCAATGTGTATTTGATTACGCTGTGCCACAGTCAAAGAAACCAGCCACTTCTTTTTTGCGTTTGGTAAATCTTAAAAAAATTTTGATGGTTTCTTTAAAATAAATAGCCAAAAACTGGCAATAGGGGCTATAACTTTAAGAAGGGGGAGGGAGGGAGAAATGGTAAAAATGTTCTTCTATGGAAATCGGTTTCTAATTGAGTTCTACATATGAAAATTTTAGATTTCTATCTTCAAGAGTGTAGAAATTTTGTAAACACGTTTACGGACGGACGAACAGATTTAAACCAGTAACACTTTTTTCAAAATTTTTGTCGAAAAGTGCTAAAAAGTAAAATAAATATTTTCTGAATTAGTCGATTATTAAGTTTTTGAACTATTTTATAAGTCTTGCTTATAATTAGGATTTACAGTGGTAATACATTAGAAACCATTTAATGTTATTAACGTTATGAAAGGAATGAATAGTTGTAAAGTTATTCTATTATTTGATCTGACATTTAATAAAATTTTCTGGAAACCAAGTCTGGTATTTTTACTTATTTGAGTCAAAAAATTTCCATCAGAATGATACAGTTTTGGTTCATAATAAGGACGCAATAGTATACTCATGTTTATTGTCGGCAATCAATTACGTAAATCTTGCTTTTCTGTATTTTGTGTATAGAACTTTCATTCACTCAACAATTGAAAATTTTAATCAAATAGAAATATTAATAGCTAATTACTGACTAGGTATACATTATGTGCTTAAAATCTCTTAAGTATGACAGTTTTAATAAACCACTGAGTTTAATACCTGTATAATAGAAACTTATAATTATTCAATTTTATGATAAGGTCATAAATATTTTGAATTTCTTAAGATTTTTTCATTTTATATTTTTACATTAACTTTTATATTCAATATGCCTGCAAGGTCACTTTTATATCTATTGTATAAGATTATCTTAAGTCTGTTCACTCCTGCATCAATTTAAAACAAATTCGTTAAATCATAATTAAATTTTATTGACAAACTTTAAGGTCACCTACTATTTGAGTAATTTAATTCATTAAGTGTTATTAACTTCCTTTTTTATTATAATGTTACCAAATTTTATAAAAAGTTTTCATAATAAAATTTTTAATAATGGTCCATGAACATAACTGGGTGACATAAATGGTATACAAATTATTGTTTTTTATTTTAATAGGATCATCTATATCGCTTTCTTAATATTTGTAGTTTAATATTTGAATTTAATATAAATAAGGATTTTCATCTTTATATCAGAAATTTATATTAAATTTTAATATACAATGCTTTTATCGCCTTAGATTAAGATCATTCATTTTATTTAGATAAAAATCTAGGGAGCAGATAAAACTGAATGTTAAATACATATTTAGAATGTCCGTCAGGTTTTTTAAGTATTGCTATATTATAATAATTATGTACCAAAACTAGTCAGACAGTGCAGCAGACTGTTCTATGAAATTGTAAAAATAATACACTAGATTTGTCACATAATGCATAAGAAGACCTTTTAGTTAAAAATTAAAATACAAAATTATCTAAAAATATTAATAAACAATTATAACAACTATTGCTAAGGATTTGCAACTCAACTTCTAATTTCATCCAATTCAACATAATTTGATTTTAAATCAACTCAATTATATTATGCAATTAACTAAATTGTTAGCAGTTCATGTCAATTTTACGCAAATTCCACTCAAATAAAATACAATTAAATTCAATTACATGTACTATGCAGTTCAATTTAGTTATACTCATTCCAATTATGTTAAATGCAATTTAAATGAGTTTTATCATATTTTGAAATTTTAACCTGTGTAACAATGAGTGAAATCCCAAATTGACAATTTTAAAAAAAAATGTCCGGGCTTTTTAAATATTTGACCTTTAAATAATTGTAAATGCTACTTAAAGCTAATCATGACAACTACTACTATAATATTGGCGGTGTATAGAATTTCTTTTTAACATTTTCATATAACAAAAACTATTCACCAAATTATTTTTAGATATTTTTAACTACAGGTGAAATTTTTTTTGGACAAAAGAAAGAACAAACACATTTTACACATATCATATACAAAATTTTTAGATATTTACAAAGCAAAAATATAAAGTAAAACAAAATCGCCTTCAGGTTGTCGTTCATTGTATTCCAATCATGTTCAATTCTCAATGGAGAGAAAAAGGAAAAAGAAAACCTCTTTATGATTTTTTTTTAACAAACCGGGGACGACAACAACAAACAATTTTCAATGGTTTATTTTGTTTTTTTGTTTTTCATATAAAAATAATTTTTGTTTTTGTTCTTTCTTTTTATATTTTATTTTCATTTTATATGTATATATATTTTCCCGAGAAAAGGAAAACATTTTCTAAATAGTTTTTCCTTCCTTTCTCCATAATACTTAATGTTAATTTTGTTATGTTCATTTTATGTTAGATTTTAGTATAGAGATTTGGTTAAAGGTCATATTGACCTAAAAAACAAAATATTCTTGTAACTTGCAAGTTGTTGTATAAAATACGGGTATTGTGTAATCACATACTATACTTACTCATTATGAAAACAGTACAATTTTATTATAAATATAAGCGCGTTTTATTATACAAAGAAAATAAAGAAATATACAAAGATTATAGAGAGCATTATTATTATTGTGTTGCTAGATGCTATATGAAAAATTCTTGTTCAGAATGCAAATGACCAAACATTTTAAACGTGTATTGTTCAAATGATCATGCATCCTGTGATAGTGAATCTACATACCATTTATGTATAAGTTTTAGTAGTGTATGAGAATTGTAAAGAATTTTAAAAGTATCAATAGTTTTCCAACTAGTATCAATAATTTAATTTTGTTTTTTTTTCTTATTCTTTAGAATTCACGTACAGAATGTGTTGACATAATAATAATGGCTCTAAATTTGTGTAAACGTTGATCTAAATACAGCATATACAAAGAAGATTAATCCAAACTAAAATTATAATATTTTTGTGTTACAGTAAAATGAAAAGTTAAATTAATTTCGATAAATGTGAAAAGCAAATTTATATTCCTTTAAAAAGGAATTCTTGAAAAGAATTTCGAAGTTTCTTTAAAATTTCTTACAATCAAAACCGTAAGCAAGTGACTTAGAATAAATAAAGAAATTATAGTGAATTAAGTAAATATTGCAAATTAAAAGTTCATTGAATCAAATAATTGAAAAATACTCAAAAATTATTAAAATACGAAAATTATATTTGCAAAACCAACGCAATTTATGGAAGAGAGTTGACAAATTCCAAATGAAAAAAACCTCTGAAATAAAGAAACTTTTGACAATTTATTGTTAAATTTTTACAAGAATAATAGGGCATAAAAAATTCAGTAAAAAATAGCCTTCCTAAAGTCAAAAATCTAATAATATTGGGAAGATAAGATTATAATAGGTACGTAAGCAGATGATTGACAGAATTTCCGTAACTAATTCAGAGAGGTTAAACTTCTTGTTATTCCATTCCATCATTATAAGTAGAATGTAAATTTTCTGTAAATCCTTTAAATTCAAACAATTTAACATTAAATCATAGCTTCAATCACTAGGATAAAAAATATTCTTCATACAAAATATTTGCCTTTAAACCATTTCTTAATAATACGACCGATTTTATTAAAAATATTGGACATTCTAACAAGGTATTTATTTAAAAAACAAAAAGAAATTTCATTAAAAATAATTATAAAGATCATAAAATTGTATGTAAAGGGAAAATGAAGGTCATCTACCATCAATTTGATTTAAAAATTTAATAAACTTAATTTGGACAGATGTTTTTAGTATCTACACAATATTGAGTCATAATTTTTGTTACCTTTATTAAGAAGGTCTTGAGAATAATTGCTTATTTTACATAAAGAGTACCTTGAAATGTAGATGAATTCAAAAATATTATACCATGACTTATGTATTCCTTGCCTTTCGTTTAAATTCGTTGAACGTTTTCAAAATTCTTTTTAAAGATGTTGGATAAAAGCCCTCAGACCTTTATACAATAATATTCAAATTTATTTTCATTTAATTAGGAGATCGTCTTATAATTCCAATATTTAGTACTTGAAGCTAATAATTAAAGAAAAATTAGTGTCCATTTTTATATTTTAAATCTTATGAAAATGAACGTTCATAAAAATAGTATCTAATTTCAGCTTACTAGTATTCCTTTTAAATTTCAGACATTATTTTAAGCGAACAATTTTTTTTCCAATTACATTGAAATCAAGCAACAATTTCTCATAATTTCAATCATCAATTTACAATAATATTGTAGTTCACTTTTCCTTAATTCTCACTTCATAAATTTAGCATGTCCACGATTCACAGAATATGATTTCATATCAATAATATAATATGTAGGTCCAATCTGGTAATAAAGCTCTTAAAAATTTTGTATAGTTTTCATTTATGGAATAATCATTACTATTTAAAAAAAACACCTACATAACTATACAAAAGCACACATATTGAATATGAAAATTTGATTTTTCTATAATTCATTCGAAAATCACCATAAATTCAAAAACTTGACTCCTATAATATTGCATGTTTTCACGCCATTTTATAAAATTTATATCATTTTCAAATAGTTACCTACAAATACGGTATTTAATGTTAACATAAATTCTTCATGTATATACACTTTCTATATTATTAGAGTTGATAAGGTAAAAAAAAGGTATTTGTGCATGCATGCATGTATAAAATAATATGCATGCATGCATGGACTCTTCATGATGATATGAAATGTAAATTATAGTCTCCTTTTTATATAAATTGTGTTTTACCTTATCTAATTTCTAGTCATAAATAGAATGTAACTTACGACTATATCATAATGCATATACGGGCATGTTATTGTAGATGTACGTACGAGTATATAGGATATTGTAAAGGGCATAAAATATTTTCCGTCAGTAATTAAGATGCATTCTGCTTTTCATATGATTTAATGTATATCTACATACTATAAAATATTATATAGATATAGTAAAGTATAGAGTATCTGTATGCTACACATATAGTGCGATTGCAATGTTAAATCAACCAATTTAGAAAGTTTTTTTTATTGAACCGGAAAAATATTTTCTTTGGAATATAATAAGAAGTGTTTAAAATATTTCAAAATGCACTTAAATTTTACATATATTTTGTAGTTGTAGCAAAAAAAACTGCATCAGGGAACATAATAAAGTGTTCCCAATGTATAAAATGGAAAAGTATAATTTCTGGTTTAACTCAAAACTGCATAAGACTATTTATTTATTAAAGCAATTTTCATTTTGAATAAAAGTTCACTTAAATATTATTCAAATCATCTTTAAATTTAAAAAAATAAGTAAGTAAAATTCTTAACTTGAAATTTCAATGCAATATTAAAATAATTTATAATAATATCAAGCGCCATACTTAAAATTAGTATTTTTTGGCTAAGCCGAGAGCAACTGAATGGATAAATTACTACATTTTGTATACCATCGAAATTAAACACTCGAACAACACTTTTCTGACTGAAATTACATTATATAAGTAAAAGATAATCACTTAGTTGTTCTTTCTCACTTAGTGAGTAACTTGGTGAGTTCTTAGTGAGTAAATAAGGTCTTAGTATTTTGTTCCTATTATTGCATACTGCTTTACTGTTATTGCATAATTTCCCGAATTCATCCTGCTTTATAATTTTCTGAAACCTTCTACTATATCTTTACTACTCCCACTGATATTACTCTAATTAATTTGGTTTAGATTGGTATTTAAAGTACCATTATTTGTGGACTATGAATAACACACTATCATAATATTTTAGGTGTGTAACATAAAGCAAAATAGTGTAAATCCTTGACTATATAATAAAATAAAGCTCAATGCAGTTAAAATAAAAAAAAATTTACTTTGTTCAATAATATTTTCTAGAATTATTGTACAATTTAAAGAAAGTGAAAAATAATAACACATTTAATAAATTTACTCTCTCATGTACTCACATAATTTTTTTTTTGAATAATTACACTTTAATACCTTAACAATATGAGTTTAATTACATACATTTAAACAAAAAACATATCAATGTTAGCATCTAACAATTCCATAAGTATTTAACTTTAAAGAAACCCTTATATCATTTTTTAAAATTATTATTTCGATTAACCCTCATATTACTATTATTTTGTTCTCCATTCCCCCGTTTTTATTTTCAAATGATGTGTTTTACAGCTCAACCTTGTGAATTTTAAAAAATACACGTAAGTATATCATGTGATATTTATTGCATTTATATGAGATTGAAACTAATTTTAAGAATCAATAGTATATGTATATAATATTAAACATAAATATACTCTAAAAGAAGCAGGTATATGTGATTGAGAGCAACTCTATGTAATTTGGCCCCCTTTCAATTTTATAGCTATACAACAAGTGTACGGATTCAATTTTTTTCATAAATAAAATTTAACATTAAAAATTTTATTGTAATTTTATTTTATTTATTATTGTTATTGTAAGAGCTCAATGGTACTCAATTTGTAATTTGTAGACATAGCTATATACATGTTATACTGATACCTAACGTTCTTTCGACAATTTATATTATGCATACCCATAATATATATAAATTCAGATATACATATTATGTAAGTATATAAAAGAATGTAAGACATTATATTCTAAAAACAGAAATCAAACGAGAAAATAATGTCGCTTTTTAAAATAAATAAAATTCCCCTATGATAGAAGCCAGGCGTCAAATAGAATTTATAATATATGAATTTAAATACATAAAATATGTTTATACCTACATACATAGGTAATATATGTATATAGTTTTATATATTTTGTATATTCATAACAATTTTTACCTTCGTATATAATTCTACTCAAAAAAGAAATCCTTTTTCTTTGAAGGTATTCTTAAGATTGAGCTTTCCAATTCATTGAAATCAGTTTAAGACTGGAAATAGAGTAAAAAAATTTATACTCGATTTCTTTTGAATATAATATTACCTTTAATTTGATAAAAAGAGAAATTAGAGCATAAATTATAAGAAAAAAGGCATTGTCATTTAGGCAATAAATAATTTTACTTATTTCGAGTTCTTGTGCTGCGCCCATTACATTAAACCATTATATAACTTCCATCCAAACATCTACAGCTTCTTATTAAATTTAAATTTATTAAAATTGAAGAATTTTCTATATTCAATTAAAGTTAATTAAATAAAAATTAAATGAGGGAACTTCTGAACTGTATATTGGTTACTGGACTTCGTATGGAATTTCAATCTTGCAAAAAAATTGATAAAATTGTTGTTAAAATTCTTTTTATTTTGCATTTAGAGCAAGTGAATATCAACGAAATCGTAAGTCCTTCCCCTTTCTAAATGATTGCTTTATATAAATATGAACAATTCCTTGAAAACTTAAATTTTATAACTTCGGTGGCAACCATTTTCTTCAAATTAGTAAAATAACAATAAAAGAGTTAGAAAAATAATCCTCACAGGGGTAAAACATTAAAGAGCTAAGACGAGAGTCAGACAAGTTAATTAATAGTGTTATAACTTAATTGGTGTATCTACATTTAATAGCTCCATATTTAACATTCATTAAAATTTTATTGTATTACGAAATTTTTAACTAATTTTCTATGTTTTTCGAATAACTTCTTTAATTTTATTTATTTTGTATAACCAACCTCAAATTGTAGTTAATTTTAATTAATCTCTTGTGTTTCGTTGCTTACCATTAATTAATTTTTTATAATAAAGGCTAAATTCTGCAATAGGTTCTCAGCATCCAATTTTTGATTTCAGCTGTTCCTATAGAAATGCTTGCAACTCAAAAATATTATAAAATATATTTTATGTATAATAAAAAAACCAATAAATAAAAATATAATTTAATGGTACTTTATTGAATTTATTTTTTAAAAAAAAATTTAAGCATAAAATATTTATGTTTGCATGTGTATGTTTATAAAAATATATGAGATGATCACATCCAAGTTACAGAATTGAACGAATATGAATACTTTTGCCATAGTAACTGTCGTAATACTGTTACTGCAAAAAAATATAAAATAAAACGATATTATCATAAAGGTAGACGCACAAATTGGTACGTCAATATGTCGTCACATAGAAGTACATACGTGTCAACATAATGAACATAATAATGAATATGTGTATGTCACAAAATGTAACATTGTTGTTGTTGTTTTTTTTTAATAAAAATGCTAGGTAGAAGTGAAATGTAACGGAAGAAAAAAATTATAATATTGTGAAAAATAGAGAAAGAAAAAAAATTGCTCTCTTTTTTTTTCTATTACGCAAAATTATATTTGGAAAATATTTATTGGAATTTTGTCATTTTTGATTTTTTTTCAGATTTCTCTGTTTTTTTCTTTACATCCTTTTCCTAATACTTAAAGTACATAAAATATACACAAAATTTATCCTATTATATTTTAAAAGTGCTTTTCAATGTTTTTATAAGATGAATATTTTATTATTTATATGTGCGCCACCTATAAACATAATTTTCTCTCAAATACATTGTTGTAATATAAGGTGCGCTCTGTTAAATAAAAGAAGAGAAAATTGCAATATGTGTTTGCGCTCACTTCATTGCATATTTCAGCTTGAGTGTGAGTTAAGTTTGAGTTCAAATAATTAAATAGCATGCAGTTTTGCTCAAATAGACCAGTTAACATTGTTTTTTGGTAGTTATTTTGTTATGATATGCATCGCTGGCAAAAATTTCTCATTCTTATCATGAAAAAGAATTCAATAATATTAATTTAATTTTATATTTAGAATTGAATTCAATTTTTCTTTTACGAAATTACAGTTGATTATTGAAAGCAATTCATAAAAATTTGTCTATGCACAAATAATTTTTGGGATAACTCTATGTAGCATTCTCCAATTTTTTTCATTTTCTTAGAGTAAAAAATTACAAGTCTCACATGTGAAAACCGATGGTATTGGCGCCTAAATGTGAATGCTCAATAAATAGATGGGTAATAATGAAAGTTTATTCTGAATGTGGCTGGAGCTGTTCAAATTAACTGGAACTTTGCCAATTCAAACTGGACATCCATACAAGCCATTTATCGCTTGAATTTCGTGAGCTTGAATTTGCTCCTTTTCTCTAACATTTTATAAACTATTAAAAAATTACTATATTAAAGAATGTTTTTAAAATAATGCATATACATCGTAATAACAATATGTGAAATAACAGAAATATTCAAAAATGCTTATTTGAAATTTCTTAGCTGCCTCAAAAATCCAGTTAGTCCATCAATTGAAATTACAACTATAATTTAAACATTTCAAGTTATAGTTGTAATTTCAATTGACAAGAAGATTAGTTCTTTTCATATTCCTATTCAAATTTCATGTCAATAAAAAATACATATATGAATTATTTTACTAAAATGAGAAATTTTATTTTTACACAGATTTACGAAAGCCAGGAAAATCGGGTAACAATTTACATAAGAGCTTCAACTGGGGCAATGCTGAAAATTTAATCATATTTTCTGGTAAAAATAGATTCAGTTGATTAGGAATTATGAATTTTAATATTTCCTAATATTCTATTATAAACAGGACTTGCCTCTAATTCCCTGAAAAGTTAAAATTAAAATTACAATTAATAATGTTTAACTAGAAACAATACATTCAAAGGAGACATGCTACTTTGCATTTCTCATTACGATTCATTGATTTGATTCAAGTTTATTGTACTTAACTTTAAAATTTAATAATATCAATAACAACAACCCTGTATAAACAATAAATTTGATATATACACATGTAATTAGAAAAAAAAATTTTAAACGTATAATGGTAAAATAGGAAATATTTCACTTCTTCACAAACAAAAAAGAAAATCGAAAAAAAGAGAAGAAAAATATAAAAACAAATAGGATAATAATGTTTACGAATTAAAATGTGAGAACCTGGCGGAAATAAGAAATAAAATAAATAGGTAATAAAAATATTTGTAAAAAAAAAAGAAAAAAAAACAAAAATCCTTTAAAATTAAATTGAATACAAAAATCACTTCTAAATTGGAATGAAATGATTACCTACTACGGAATTCTTCTAGTACCAAATTTAAAAATTGATCCACAACAAATACTTTCCTTCCTATTCTTCTTTTACTTCGCATACATATTTCTATCATCTCGTTCACTCTTTTTACCTTTATTTTCTCGTTCTTTTTTTTTATTATTTTGTTCGTCTATGTAAGGATTTTAAATTAATGTGAATTTTTTGAATAAATTTTACGAATAATTTGTTTAAATTGGTTGTGTGAACATGAATAAAATATATTTGGGAAGGTATATAAAAAAAAAAAACAAAAAAAAGCAAATAAAAAATCAATAATAAAAAATAAAATTGTTAATATTTTTTAAAAGATATTTTGAACTAAAGCTAGGAATTTTTGATTTAAACTGTAATATTTTTTTTAACATGCGTGAATTGTATACGAATTGAACCGTTTTTACGATTATTAGGGACGAAAACCAAATTTTTTAATTTTCAAATTAAGCAGAATAGTTTTGGAAATTCTTTCTTAACAATAATAGGTTACTAACGCCTAATTAGGAGCACATGGTAATTTAATATGTATTTATTAGAGAAATTTTCTTAAAACTTTTGAATTTGCACATAAAAACCTCTGAAAGTAAGAAAGCCTTTAGTATCAATCATACATTGTTGGAAAGTGACTTTTAAGAGTTTTAAAATGAGTGCACTAAGTTGGTATTCGTGCTACATTTCCTGGGTTGTATATAAAAATGCAAAAAATGGAATATATCATCCTGCTATTCGAGTATTATCCGATTGCTTTAAATCTTACAATAATCCAATATTATGAGTTTGTGTTAGGGTTATATTAACTTGCATTCTAATAAAATATGAATTCTGTGTTAAGAAAAGCTTTTGAATATCCTTATCTTGAAAAAATAAAAATTGTTACAGTAATTTGAAATTCGTGCAAAATGAATAAATTTCTACATGTTACAGGAATGTACAATTTTAAAATTATTAATTGATATTAAGTACTAACTATGACGGTCATACAATCAATACGCTAAATTCATATTTTATTCTATCTAAATCATAAATAACAGCAGAGTCAACTAACACTAGATTTGAATTAAATTGAGGTAATTAGAGAATACAGCAAAGTTTTTGATAAGCATAATAATAGAAAGGAGACATTAGATATCGAATATTGGCAAACTTGAAAATTTTTGAATTACATTGTGTTAGATTTAGAATCTCGATTAATAATGTTGTCATCTATTATTGTAACACAGTTGCCGCATGTAGTACACACAATCTATTGAACCTTATTAATCTGATTCAAAGTGTTAACCTTTAAACAACTATTTCAGTCATATAATAATGAAATTAAAATAATGTATGTTTAGTTATTCCCGTAAAAAAATTATTTTAATAAAATTTAATTTACAATAATTCAAACATGCATAACATTTTAAATTACCAACAGAAACGATATAAAATCCAATGAGTGCTTTTTTTAAATTCAGAAAGTTCTTTGAATTCGTTGTAGGTGTATCTTGAAAATTACATAATAAATTAAACTTGAGAGTCGCTAATATACACCATATACAAAAATTTTCCAAATTTTTAATCGAATTGCTTCGCTATCTCTTAAAAATAAATAAAAATATTGTATCCTTATACTAATTCTTATTTAGCAATATAAAATTATTATCAATAACATTCTAATTAATCCTGTAATTTTGAATAGAAGATTAGCAAAAAAAACACTTCAAAGAAATTCTTATTACAATTTACAAGGTATAAAATTAAAATATTAATGCGATAAACATTTTATTCCAACAACAACAACAAAATAACAAATATTTTCATTTTCCAGGAGCAACTACATTTTAGTATAAAAACTTTTCATATTAATGCGATTAATTTACATAATATTAATAAAAATGATAAAGAATTTTTTGGAAAATTTTCTCTTGAAAAACTCCCCATATACTCAAACAATATTTGAACTTAATAAAAATGAATTTTATAAATTTTTTTTGTAGAAAATGAATTGCAAATTAGAAACAATGAAATACAAAAATACAATTTAAATGGGAATCATCAAATTCTGAACAAAATCCAATCAATTAAGCACGATTATGAATAGATTTAAGTTAATTCCAATAATACTTTTAAAAGAGATATGGGGTGTCTTATATATGTAGATAATAATAGGCATATAGCGAACATTTCCTTATTGTAACTCGAATGGTTTTTATTATGGTTTCTATAGAGAATTATTTTGCGCGAATAATTCAACTATGTTTTAGTTGTTCTTCTATTTTGGAAGAATAATAAAAGAACTCTTATAAAAGCTTATAAATTTCATAATAAAAATGAAAAAAAAAAATAAAAAGAAAACTGGTATCTTTGATACCTACGTTCGATATTTAAATTTGTTGAGAATACTTAAAAAAAAGGAAAGAATAGGAATATATTTAAGGAAAGTATAACTATGTATACATAGACGTACATACTATACATAAGTATATTCAAATACACTATATAGGAAAAAGAAATAAAAATATTCAAATTGTTTTGCATTTTAAAGGATCGTTTTAAAAATAATACAAAAAAAAAGAAAAGTGTATATACGAAAAGTAAAAAAATTTCATTTTTAAATCCTCAAATTTCTTCTCCTTTTTCAAGTTAACCCTCACCTTTTTTCATTAAATGTTGTGCTACTATGAAATTTCGAAAGTAATTTGATAGACATTTAATATTCCTTACAATTTTGTAAACGTAGTTAACTCAAACGAACGTCATAGTGATTTTAGGCTTAAATGTTATATATATTTTGAGCAGATAACTGTATAATGTGCTGCGACTTTACTGTCTGGTGGTTTTCTCTCAGAGTCAGAATATAAGTAGGTATTTCTCTTTTTCTATTTTGACGAATTCAAAAAAACAAAAAAATAAGTTTTTTTTTTTTAATTTCATTTTTATTTTCTTATATGAGAAGTTTTGCATTCGATCAGTCCTGGAAGACAAGATAAACACCTGGAAAATAGCATTCGTGATAATTTTTAATAAATTAAATGTGCGTACAATTACTAGGTTCGAAATTATTGCGTCGATATAAAAAGTTAGATCATGCATTAAAATACATTGTGAAAACTCCTTCTAGAGAGCAATTACAATATTTAACTCATATACGAGCATCTATGTACTACAGTTTACTGACAATAAAAAAAAAAACTGATGTAACAGCACATAATCGACCTCATTGTTCAAGTTTTGGCACGAAAACGCTTATTAAACACTTATTTCAATAAATTCCTTGAAATTAATAAAACTTGGAAAATTGAATATTTGGTTTTGGTAAAGGTTCACTTTCTGTGGTTCAATTTGACAATTTTAATAAACAGTTCTCAAATATTAAATTTCAAGAAACATCTTACAAGAACTGCAATTTTGAGTACACAATATTTGATTGTAATTTCGGAGTCGCAATTTTTTCCATGTATTGAAATTTTGCCTTGAAAATAATACATGCAACTTATTCAACCTATTAAAATATATCACTTTGTATTTCATCATTCTAGTTGATTTTTAAACTCTCACAATAATTATAGTTATATACAGAGTCTTACACGGCATCTCTGCGATGCCGTTTTTTAATTTTCTCAATGCTAAAGAGGCTTTAATGTTGTCAGGTTTTTTTACATAACCAATTTTTCTTTAACTTAAATTTTTAAAGGAGTGAAGTTCCATGAAATTAAAAACACCTTTTTGATTAACAACTTATAATTAAATCTTTTTTAGTACTACAACTAATTGCTTTTATACTAATGACAGGACATACGCCAATAGAGGTTCAAGTTATGATACCCAATTTTCTTAAATAAATAATGAATTCAGGGCTAAAATGATTTCGGAAATTCAGACTAACATATTTTTCTTTCACGTTTCATACATAATAACATCCATGAAATAAAATCTGTAATAGCACGAAACTAAAAATTTGCTATTAAAAAGAAAAAAAAAAAAACAAAAAAAAATGAAAAAAATCTTAGAAAATCTTCATGTTGTTTTTTCTATATTATTTATTTAGGCTATTTTTAAAGGCAATTCAATGGTACCAGTAAAAAAAAAATATTATTTTTTTTTTACATTATACAAACAGAAGAGCACAGAGTTTATGTTTGCGTATGATTTAGAGAAAAAAATTGAATCTTCTTTTATGATTATACATGTTATATGAGTTTATGTGCAATATCATGATACAGTTATAAAAATGGCGGTGGCGTAAGATTTAACATTATTTTTTCCTTTTTTTTTTCATGCCGATCTTTATTTGCCTACGTAATATATCCCCAAATGGAAAGGTTAAGAACTTTCACTTATGTTTTTTTCTCATATACAAAATTTCTATTCTATACGCCTTTCCTCTGTTATACTAAGTTTAATATCTTCAATTTTCAGAAACGAATTCGAAAAAATTGTGTCCTTAACAAAAATAAAAAATGAACTAAATCATAAAGAAAAAGTATACAAACAATTTTTTATTGGTACAAAATGACGAAAGAGTTTTTTTTACTTCTGCAATATATGAATAGGGTGTTCCATAAACATTAAACGTCATCATGTGCACATATTTTTCTACTTCTGAATTAATGAACATTATTATTTACTCACATTTATAGTAAATAATAATATATCAACGTCATTATCAATGTTTTTTAAAAAAAACGCTTTTAACATCCACTCTTTCAAAAAAATTCAGGAACAAAAAGGATATAAGCTGCAGCAAGTACATTTTTTTTAAATATTTTTAAAAATCTTTTGAAATACTTTAAACCAGTTTTGTGGCTATCCGCTTTAAGAAATAGATTAATTGGTCGTGATCACCAAAAACTCACAGAATCCGCGAATGTAATAATTATGCTTATTTAAGTTGGAGATAAATTGATTCGTATGTAACACCAAGGAGACATTGATAACCCCATAAATTATATTTATTTTTGACCTGAGTTCAATTTTAACTTTTTATATCCACTCATCTGTCAGCAATTTTCCATTTGCTCGTCCGCCAGTTTTTGAATTTCTCATTCGAGAACAATAACAGCTAGGGATTTGAAATTTTGTATAAATGCATATTTTAGCTGCAATCAGATTGCTTTTTAAAAACTTTTTTACTTCCTACTTGTTCAAATTGTCATTGCTTGTAATAATTTCATATTAATATAACTTAAATGTGCACTATCTACATATTGTCTACAGATAATTGTTTACTGATTTTAGTGTTTTATGGAAGTTTATTATTTGCTTAATTATTATCTATCATAATTAGTAATAAATACAATTTGTGTTTTAATTGTGAAAATTTTCTCGAAATAAAGTAGATTTATTTCATGAACATCGTGTTTTAGAAAAGATCTAGTTATATTGTAAAGTTAAATTGGGAAAGTTATAAATTAATATTTTCCCAATTGACACAGTTATGTAATTTTTAAATGTGGCACATGCAACCTTAATGAATCCGACACAAATTTTTTCTTTAATTTCTATGGATTATCACTCATATATGCCACAGTTTATTCTACAATAATAAACAACAACAATAATATTTTATTACCACGTATTGAATATTCAAAATACAAGAAATGTGCAATAAGCTCCGATTTTAAAATTATTAAAATTAATAGCGCCCTGTACTTAGGCAATTTTTCCTTTAAATTAAATTTTTAAAATATTTTTTTTTCTTTGCTTTCCTTTTTCAAAAAAAGTAGCTTCTTTTTGCGTTTTTTGAATTGAAATAATAATTTTATCGATTACTTTCGAAGGAAGTTTGAGCAACAATAACAAAAAAAAAATGTAATCAAAAATAACAATAAAAAAAAAAAAAAATTTTAGTGAAAAATTTTCTTAAAAGAACCTTTCGAATAGAAAAACCAATAAAATAGATATAAAAATAAAACATTCATATTTGAATGTCCTTTAAAGGAAAACAAAAAAAAAAGGATATTATAATATTATGATCCTATATTTTTATGTCATATTTAAAAAAGAAAAAGGAAAATATTTTCTTGAGTCTAGTTTTAACATTTTTATTTAAACTTAAAATTCCTTTTCGTTTTATTCTTTCTTTCTTATATGCGGCTATCAAATTTAAGGAACACTACATAGATTCTTTAGTATTCATTTCATTGACACTAAGAAAATAACTAGAATAGAATATATTCAAAGAGTGTAGGAACTGAGGAAACTGGAAACAAAACTGGTAATGGTTAAAAAAAATATTTTTTTTTTCTTTGTCGGAAAATATTGGAATGGGATTAGAGTAAAAATTACTGACATTTTACATTTTACTTTGCTTTTTTTGAAAATATGAAAATTTTAAAGGGCAAAAAAAAAATTGGGTTTCTTATGGAGTCTTATAGAAGGCTTTTGTCCCAAAATATTTATGAACTTTATCAATCCTTATTTAAGATTTCTTAATACACACAATAAGTATATTTTATTATCTTAGAATTTATTCAGTCCAAATTCAATATTTTAGGCATATCTACATAATTTATAAAGTTGGAAAAATTTTATTTTTTTTTTTATTTTAAAAAGTGCTTGAAAAAAATATTAATTTTTTATCATGAGTTCAATATTTGTAAAATTTTAAATTGTGTAGCGATTCAAGAAAATATTTTATCAAGATTCGTTGACCTATATACGTGCATAAAGAAAGTATTTAATGGAATTTAATGTTACAGGAACATTGAATCTTTGTTAAACAAAAGTTATGTTTTAAATTATCAGTAATTATGCGTTCTTTATATACTGTTTTTGCCTTTACAAAGCCGGTCTTAATTTATTATTAACATAGTCTTAATATTATTGACGGTTAGAAAAAAATATTTAATATTATTTTCTAATAGCCGATCGCTTAAAATAGAAAATAGCTTAACTGAATAAAAATATGCATAGAATGGGTCTTGCAAAATTTAACTTCAACCAAATAATTTCGACTTCAAAAATCATAATATTCAACTAATTGTAATTCCAGAAATTTGATATTTTAACACAAACCTATTACTAAATTTAGATTTTAACGAGCATTATACAACGCCCATATAATTGATAATTGCAGTAACCTGAAAAAGAATAGACTAAGCCTCTTTTAAATTGATCTTAGTTCAAACTAATTTTCGTTTAAAAACAATAACTATGTTTTTTAAATATAAGAAATTCAGCTAAATATCAATCAGTAATTTGAGACTCATAGAAGCACCTATAATTTTATAATTTTGGAATTGAATAGTTTTGATTTGTTGAAAATTTGAATTCAAAAATTTTACAAAAATGTAAGTCATATAATTAGAGCAAATTTATAATTCATTAGTACTTGTATCTTGTATACTTTTCATCGGCATTATTAAGTTATTAATGTGGTAATTCCAAATGTTAATATTCAACTCATTTATTAAAAATTAAATTGTAAGAGTTTTTTATTCCAAAATTTTGTATATTCTTATTGACAGTCTAAGTTAGTGCTATTACAAATGTGTATATTTGCAGCGTTTCAAATAAAGAGAGAAATCTTCAATCATGACACCATTAAAAATTATAAAATTAAGTCCTTGCGTTAAAGTTCATATAACAATTACTTGAGAACTCTTTTAACTTTCTTTCCATGAACTTACCGAAAACCATGAAAATAAATCATTATTTTTCATTTAAAACTATTTCTAAAAGAAATTTAATAACTAACGTGAATTCTGAAAAAAAACTCATATGATTTTTAAAGAGTACTTTTGTTAAAAAACCGTTCAAATAAACAAAGATTTTCAAATAAACAGTAATAGTATGAGTTAAAAGTTATAAAATTCTCTAATTATTTTCAATTTATTTTCATTTCATATATGTTGAATTAAAAAGAAAACACTACACAAAATCCTTAACTTTACAAAATTTATTATTAAACTAGACTAACAGAAAAACTTACTATACTTTCTTTGTGTAAATGACTTATATGTGCAAATAAAAGAATCAAAATAAACAATAGTGGGAATAAGAGTATAGAAACATTTGTTTCCTTAATGCCGGCATACTTTATTGAGTAATCAGTGGAATAAAAGTAATAGTACATTTTAAGCATAAAGAAATTGTGAAAAATTTTAAAATTTCCAAAGGAAATTTTAATAATTAAGTGAACGTTTTGGTGTACGTTGTAGAATATTAAAAGAAATTTCAATGGTTTTAGGTCTATATGAACTTTTCTTATTTTATTTTTAAATAATTTTTTACGATTAAATAGAATTTCACTTTTTTATTACTTTCTTCCGTACTTTTCCGTAATATAAACGCATATAATCTAATCGTTTGGCAAAAATTTTTTTACGAGTAAATCCTTTGTCCATTTCCTGAGTTTTCTTTTTTTTCATTTTAAATTTTTTTAATTTAAATGAATTTTAAGCTTGTTTTAACCTTCAAATTTCTTTAATTTTGGGAAGGTTTGATTCAATTATTTTCTACCAAGGAGCCTTTAAATGTGACATATTTCGGCTTTAATAAATATATTTTTTTGTATTAAATAAAATTTTATATGCTTTTCTAGCTCTAATTCAAAAAATGGTTTAAAATCTGTTATATTGATTTGCAGATAGAATTTTCAATTAACATTTAATTAATACTTAATTAAGCAGACGAGTTATTTCTGCATCTAAGCAAACTGAAAAGAATTAATGACAAAAAATATAATTTGAGTCTTAAATTTCAATTTAATACAATTTTAATTGAGTTTCCATTAATTCGCTAATTAATCATTAATTTACGATTACCAACTCATAAGAATTCTTTAAGATTAAAAAAACATGTAAACTAGCCTCAATATTTTTCAAGTTGAATATAAAAGTTTTACACTTTTACATTTTTAAGTTTATAATAAAAAATTTTCATTTATGTTTTACTACAAAACTTACGCACGTTTATCACTTAAATTGTGAATAATGGCCAAGTTATTAAAATTAAAGTAATAAATTTTGTATTGTTGAGGCACGGGCTAAAATATTAGCTGAAATAAAAATTTAATTTTTTTTTTTTTGCTCTAATATTAATTCTGTAACAAGAGAAAAACTTTTGTAATATTTTTTCTCTGTTTTTCATTTTATTTTATTTTTTTGTATTCGAAATTAAATTTTTGTGTATCTTTAGCAATCATCTTTGTTTTTATTGCTGCGCGCCGCCGTCTAAAACAGAATAATAACGAAATGTAATAAAAAAAAAATGTTTTTGAGATAAAAGAAACATGAATGTATTTTTCGTGATATTGTGGAAGAAGGTTTATGATGAAGTGAAATTTATACAGTTTTTTTTTTGTTTTGTTTCAATTTTAAGCCTTTAAGTTACAAGAAATATGGGGGTGGAAAACACAAAAGAATCCAGATAAAGTGAAAAGTGCAAAATATTTTAAACGCAAATATTTTCATTATAATAAAGTGAAACAAAAGTTACTAGTTTTAAGCATATGTTTATGCGAATATTATAAATTCCAGTAAAGAAGATTATAGTCTAGACTTAATTTGAAAATTAGCGTTTGTGTAAAAATGACTGAAATTTTGTTTTATTTTAATAGTTTTCTTTTAATGATTTCTTAACAATTTTTTTTTTTCAGAGTGCTGCAGCAAACAAGATTATAGATATTTTCATTCTAAATTAAATTTGTAAAATAAGATTTTATGTTATTGTTTGCGTAAAATAAATTTAGCATGTACGAGTAGGAATAAAAAAGCTTCTTTAGATTTGTTCGCCAATTTCTAGTTATTTTTCAACATTTCTAGTTCATATTAAAAATAATAATCATGTAGGTAGCTAGGTTAAGATATTTTTTAATTATCAAAAATATTCAAATAAAGCAATAATAAATATTTAATACTTTCATTTAACACCTGACCAATGGTGCAGTGTTTATTGCATCGTTCCTTCAACCAAAGAGTCAAATTGCCAGTTAAAAAATTAACATTAACCACTTACTATATTTCCATATTATCCAATATTAATAATATCAGCAAAATAAAATAATAAATATAAGTAACCTTAAATATTTACTATTAAGGAAACTAAGGTAGACTTCTCACCTATCTATAGCCAAAAAAAAGCACAATGTCACAAGAAACTGATGCATGGTTAACTACGATATCATGCACCAACCCTATACTCCTCGCATGGGTGAAATGGAAAAAAAAAATTTCACTTAATCATAGCTTGAATTAAGACTGCAATTTTTTAATTCCAATATCAGTTTAATGCCAATTTCACATCCGACTTCGATTTTCGAATTGAATTAAAATATCTTTATAACCCGACTACACAATTCCACCTCTAATTCTGTAATCTTAAATCTTATACGTATTTCTCAAAACTTCACTGGAACTCATTATCCTTAAATCAAACAAAATGGGGAATTAACGTTGGTATTAATTTTAAATTTTGAAATAGGTAATTGTGAGCTATTATTTCATAATTTAAGATATTTTATATATTATCATAACGATATTGTAGGAAAATGTTTAAAAATTATTAAAAGTTTGATAAAAATTCTTTTCTACAGAATAATATTGCCAAAAAACTTATATTTGATCGGGAGTAAGATAAAAATAGAATATTAAACATGAGATAGCTTTGCAACATGTGCTATTATATAAGCACAAAACAAAACTGTTATAAAGCAAACTATTTAAGAACTTTCATTTTCCACATAAAAAGAAACTAATTTTGCCACTCGACCCTCTTGAACAATAATACATGTTGAAATGGAAAACGAGATATTATTGAGTTTTACTAGGAGAAAAGTTGAATATTCCAATTTTGTTTTTGAAAAAATTCCAAAAAATTGCATAAATCTGGGATCAACAAATTAAAAGTTCTCCCTGTACCAGAATTTTGTATTTGTAGCTACCTTTTGTTAAAATATTAATATGGTTTTTCCATAAACTCAAAATTTTTACTTTGATAACTAGCTCTAGCTCAAATTAAAAATAAATTTGAGAACTATTTAACAACACTAGAATATTTTTTAGTTTAGTCGTTCATTTTTACTAATAAATTGTGCCCCAATTGGTTCTGGAATATTTTGATATTATTCCAGTTGTATTGTGTAAAATGTCAAAAAATTCCAGAGTATACGAATTTTGAATTTTCGAATTTAATTTGAAACTCTAAAATGAACCAAGGAAGCTGTCACCAATTTAATAAATTTCATTTTAATAAAAAAACTTTTTCTTTTTTTTTAAATTATAAAACAACAATGTACATTTTTACTCATATCCGACTAAAAAATACTTCATGTTGAATACATAAAATGCGCTGTAGGCAAAAGGAGTACATTTTACCAGAATTAATATTAAATTCATTTTATTTTTCGACATACAAATAAAATATAAGAATTTTTTCTTCAAAAACATTTTACAAAATTTTTTTCAAAAATATTTCAAATAAAAACCTAATATAATTTAAATATAAATAATTTAAAGGTTATTGCAGTTAACCGTATGTATGTAAGGATATTTAGGAATATTATACATATACATAAAATATTCATCCTTGCAAGTATTTTAATCTAAAAACTTTTTGACCTTTACTCATGAAAAATATTTTTATGATACTAACAAACATTATTACAACAATACTAACAAAATATTAGAGGATAAAGGTAAATTTTATTTTAATGGCATAAAAATTTATGAAATATCAAACCTTTTTTGATATACCTACACATATATTTATATATTATTATTTATATGTATGTAGGATGATGAAAATTTCAATAAAATTGAGTAAATTTTAAAAGATTTTTAAATGCAATTAATGTTGAATTAAGTGTAGTTGATAGGAAGGAAGGTGTGCATGAGATCAAGGCCATCATATAAAAGATTTAAATAAATTTTTTTAATATCACGTAATAAATTTTTATGAAGATGTAAAGGTTTAAGCAATCAATTTTTTCCAATTTCTTATTTTGTGATCGAGGAATTTTTGTTGTACATTTTATTACAAAATAATAACAATACACAAAAAATATCCTTAAAATTAAAGTCTATGGCGTTTAAAAATAATTCATTTAGAATTTTTTTTCCAGATAATATGCAATTATTGAGTACTTAAAAAGAAATTTTAAAGAGAAAGAAATAAATTTTTTTTTTATGAAAATTGTTGCTCCAAAAATTTTTATACTCCAATATCGTTTTCAGTTTATTTTTATAGACATGCTTTTAATAGTCAGTTTATATTTACAATATCCGACTACGAATTTTATGCTTCAAGTTCTACAATACAACATCGTGTCCATTTTATAATTAAGGTGAAAATTGTTAAAAATATAAACTAAGTAACTGTTATTGTTGTAGATTTTTTATTAAATTTTTTATTAAATTTTTAATATCTTTGTAAATTATTGGAAATTTGGTACTTTCTATATGTTAAAGAATGTTATTATTTACTTCAAAATTCAATTGAAATTTATACGTTTTATTTCAAGAGAAAAGGAGTAGACTGATTTTGGAATTTACTTAAATCAAGTCAATGAACGGCACTGTAATATTATTGATCTCTTTATTTTGAACGATATTAAAATATTTGATAATCAAGTGGAAAACAAAATTCTATATTCTTATTGCATATGCGTAGGGGAAAATCAGAGAACCAAAACGATCGAAGAATAAGAGCTTCAACTCGTGATAGTAAGTTGGTTTTTAAAAAGAAAATATTTATTTTTTTATTATGTAGCTTCTCTAATACATTTATTTGACTACATTATAATTGAGAAATAAATTCGTTAGCAAATTTTTAATATTTAAAATTTTATTCTTTAAAATTTTTTATTGTTCTAAATTTAATTGCATAATGTCAGTATAGTGATAGTGAAATCCTACACAATGTACACATTAAAATTCTTAAATGAAAATTAAATTAAAATAAGTATTTTATTCAATTAAATTTTGATTTATAAAAAATTTTAAAGAACAAGCCATTTTAAATCAAAATTTTATTAAATTTCACTCAATGAAATAAAGGATTCCAATATTGTTATACTATCTATACGTTCTATATATAGTAGTATATAATATAGCACATATTAAATAAAAATTTATAAATTAAATTTTTGTTCAAAATCTTTTGTAGCTATACAAAATCTCTAGAGAAAATTAAGAAAAAAAATTTGTTCCTATAATATCACAATTTTTTAACGTTTCATATATAACAAACTTTCAACGTAAAGGAATGGACTATAAAATGTTCGGAATGAGAAAAATTGAAAATAAAAAATTAGAACATGAAAATCCTTCAACAAAATTAGTCTGCTCTGCGCTATGTTAAGAATTAAATGTTTGCTTTTCCATTTTGATGGTTTCGTCCTTCCTAATTTTACTTGTACGATGATGCATAAACGCATGAGACTCTAAATCTGTACAATATAACAAAAGATTTTTGATTTTTGAAGGCAGTATATTTAGATCACAAAGCCAATATTTTTGCATAAGTAATTTATGGAACAGAAAAATTTAACTGACCTAGCACATGGTTTTATAGCATCATATCTCAACAAAAATTATCCGTATTGTTGTTCCCAATAATATGAAAGCAAATCTTAAGAACACCAAAACTATACTTTTTAACCACCATATTTTCACCTACAATGGTATGTAGCTTTTTTCTCTTAAATAAGTTTTTTGGTTTTTTTCATAATTTTCTTCTTTTCATTCTTCTTATCCATCTTTAATCGCTAATGTTTTCTATATTATTATGCTATTTATGTATATTTGTAATACTTTCCACTATACAACCTCATTCATAATGTAAATAAATAAAATAATAGATTACATACATTTTTCTTATTTTACTGCTTTAAAATGACCTCTTATATCTTGTGTAGGTACAAGATACGCTTCAAAAATTTTTGAAAAAGGTCCAAAATAGCATTTATAAAAAAAAAGTAAATATTGTAAAAAAAACGAGTAAAATAATAAAAAAATGAAATATTAAAAAAAATCCCATCTTTAAAGCAACTAACTGCGACGTTATCGAAAAGGATTGAAAAGGAAAGAAATATAAAAACAATAGAGAAAAAAAAATAAAAAATTATTATTGCAAGAATATTGAAGAGAAACAAAACTTTTGATATAAAAAAATATGACTAGACAACTCACAGCTTCAAAAATACTTTCATAGAATTTAGACCCATAAAAATTGCTGTCTGAAATAGCATGTTATAAATTTCAAAGTAAGTAATTCATGGAAATTAATCCTTTAAGAATAGCTCTTGCGATTATTTGAAATCGTGGTAGCTTTTCAACTTTCCACAATTAATAACGATAATAATGTCAGTCATATAGTTTCTTGACTTGCGAAAAACTTATATATTAAATATTAAATAAAAATACTGTCGAAGCTCATATTGGTGGATACGAAATGAAATCCCGAAATGGTTGAAAATAAATATAAAAGTGAAATTGTTTATTCTAACGAGATGAAGTAATTGACTTCAAAACACTTAAAATTTTTTAAAAATAGTTTCGTTGATTGCCTATAAAACATAAATTTGGTTACCTTGTTCATTAATGTGAATTCAAGTGCGGCAAAAACGCTTACTTTCTGCGACCATTTCTTCTAATTACCAGTTAAAACCTTCTCCAGGGGATATTAAAAAATTCCATGAATTCTGCGTTGTGTTACATTTTGATAATTATGCCATAATTTCGAAATAAATTTGAACTTTTATTTAGTGACAATACGCCGAAAAACTCTCACAAAATATTTCCATACAGTATAACAATTAAATATGTACCTAGAAGTTTGTGCTGAAAAACATCAAGCTTGAATTATATTTCATAAAAGGGGAAAAAAAGGAATAAAAACTTTGTTTTCCAGCACTTTTCAAAGACAGACAGACCTTTGCAGAAAGGCTTTGCAGAAATTAAATTCCAAGTTTATTAGGTTATTAGCTTATCCAGGATTTCTATGGTTTCTATCACAATAATATGTGAATTCTTGCATCAATTCGAAGTCTTTTGGAATCTGTGTCAAAATAATATTATAATGTGTGTAACAATTTACAACAATTGAATGTAATTTAAATGATATTTTGCGTAGAATTGTACAGATTGAATGTGAATCTCTATGACTGTGTTTATTCGAGAATTTATTCCGTTTCAGCATTTTTACGCTTTTGCTTCGCAAGAGTTAACATCATATACGTTAAAAAATGTTCATAATATTTGTACTAAATTTTTCTATTTTACTTTATCTAACAAAAATATAGATATAGAGTGAAAAACCTTCTGCATTCATCTTATATCCTGAAACCTATTATATAACCATAAAACATTACCGAAAGCATGTAAAAATTGAATGAAAATTTATTATTGCTATCTCACCTCCCTTCATATCCTTATATATTTTTATTTTCTCCTATAATGCCATACGAAAGAAACCACACAAAAATTCAAAAAAAAAAAGAAATCAAAATCGTTTTATTTTTTTTATCTTTGTTAGACCATTGTGCCTTTACATTTCCTTCGAGCTTCTTAAAATTTTTTCTCCATTTTTTTTTTTTGTTTTTTTTCTTAAATAATTTCGAAGGAGGTTTTTTCTCTTTTATTTCTTCTTTACTAATAATTCTTTTTTTATTTCAAATGTATAATTTTCTAAAATATCAACATGGCATTGAACAAAAGATCTTTATTTTATGTATAGAGAGAGAATAAATGAATTGCATGGGCTATGGGTGTGAGAAATTTAGAAATGGTCGCCCTGGCAATAAGAAAAATGCATTTTTTACATTTTATGGAATACATTTGGGGGTAAAATTCACTTATGGGAAACTTTTTTGTATTTCTTGTCGTACATTAAATGCTTGCAAAACTCTTAAATTGTAAATATAATCTAAGTGATCTTAAGAGAATGTTGTAATAAAAAATATTCAGTTACGTGAGCTCAAATGTATGTTTTTAAGAAAAAATTTTGAGTGTCTTGAAAAATCTGTAAAGGTTTAAGAAAATAAAAGTTTTATATTAATTATGATTTCAATCGGATTTCAAGGATGATATAATATTCATAGTATCTTGTATCAAGTGAAATTTTGAATTATTGTCAGATAACACAGACAATGATAACAGTAAAGGGCAATGATAACTGCAACATTTTTCTTTAAATATAATTTCAATGAAATTTATAGTATTGCAGGAATTGCGAACTCAAAATTGAATATTTGCAGAGTTTCACATTATAATTATACAATAAAATTCGGTTCGAATATATAATAAAATATTTATCGACTATATGAATTTGAAAAAAATTCCACTTGTCGTGTAAAAGAAAAAAATTGCTCTGATAAATAATAAAGAACCTATCCTAAATAATATTGTTAATTTAAAGCCTCATTTTTGGAAGTTTATGCAAGGTGGTTCTGAAAGGTATACAACAACATATACCATTCGTTAGAGGATCGAAAATGGGTAAAACATTTCTTTCGGACTGGATGCCAAATCTCAAAGGTTACCAAATTCTAGGAATTTTAACGAATTTTCCCGAAATTTTTAGTTATTCAAGTTTTTTTGATTATAATTTCGATGCTGAAAAAGATAAGGACTTCAAACAAACAGTTTCTGAAAGGCCTAGTAAAGGGCTAAAAATAGAATTGCTGCTTGATTCTGTATTTTATGTACCTTCAGAATACGAAGCATTCGAATTTTAGGAAAAATCAAATTTTTCCCTTAATTTTTTCAGTTTTTTCTAGCTGGATAATTTGGTAAGAAATTTTTTGAAATCTTGAAATTTGTTTTTTACAGAATTTTTCCCAGCTGCTTAAACTTTAATTTAAGTCCTTAAACATTAAAAAAAATTATGTTACAAAAACTGCAAATATTGTGAGCCACAAATTCAATTAAAATTAAACCAGATGTTGATGAAACTAAAATTAGATTCAATTTAATATTCTTTTATCAAAAACTTTACAAATTTCTCAAAACGAACACAAAATTCTTCTATGAAATTCACCTAATTCGGAAAACATTTATGTTTTTCTTCCTTCAAATTTGTTTCTATTCAATCGCATGTTTTAAATTATTTGTTCTACTGGAACAAATAATTAACATAATTTATTTATTTTAAATAATTAACATATTAAAATAATAACTTCTACTTTAGTTGCGTCAACCGTATACCAATTTCAGTTTTTGTAGAAATATGTTTGAAATTTATTAATTCCATTGAATTATTTATTAATTATTTATTAGCTTCATAATTTTAATACAATATCATTTACATACTCCTTTTTGTGTAAAAAATTAAATTTTCCTATTAAAAAAAAATTTTTTCTATATTAAAACAAAAATCAAAATTTATATGGCATGTCTTTAAAAATTCGTTCCACCTGGAGAATTTTTATAAATTCAGATGCCAAATGGTGCCTAGATTTCGAAAATATTTTTTTCAAATTTTTAAATTGCACCCAATCTGAGAAAAATGCATTTAAAAATTTCAAACCATATAGGTACCATTTCTTATAAAAATTGGCAAAAATTAAAAACTATCAATTTTCTTTACCAAGAAAAGTTTCGAAAAAAAATTTTTGATTACTAGATTTTTCTTTTATTTTTCGTAATAAAAAATTCTAGTTTTTATTTTCAAAAATTTAAAATTTTTTAAAATCAATTTTTGTTTTTCAAATTAAAAGTTTGTATAAAATATCGCTTCAATTTTGTTACTATTTGTTACATTTCAATGAAAACATTAAAATTTAGATGGTTTATAATTTTCAGGACATACTGGCTCTTAAAAATGTCAACGGTTTTTCTGAGTGACTCTTGTCATCAAAATTGTGACTCTTGATAATTGGAGTATCAACTTATTAACAACGTTTAAAATCAATAAAAATCAAAAATAGTGAAAAATAAGGCCTTTAAAATATTTACTTAGAAATGGTTTTAGTGCTATATCTTCTGTACCATAAAAAATTTTTTAATCCTTGACGACTTACATTAAAGCTTAAACAGCTAAGAAAAATTCCATTAAAAAAATTTTCAATTTTTTTAAAAATTTCTTACGAAATTATTCTAGTTAAAATAACCTGAAAAAATAAAAAAACGGAAAATTTGATTTTGACTATAATTAAAATGCTTTGTATTCCGAAGATAGATAAAATACAGAATCAAGCAACATGTTTATTTTAAGCCCTTTATTAGGCCTTTCAGAAACTGTTTGAAGTCCCCATGTTTTTTATAATTAAAAAAACTTGGATAAGTAAAAATTTCGTGAAAATTCGTTAAAATCCCTGGATTTCGGAAAGCCTTGAGATTTGGCACCCAGTCCGAAACAAATGTTTTACCCATTTTCGATCCTCTAAGCAATGGAATATATTGTTGTATACCTTTCTGAATCACCCTATATATGACGAAATACATAAGAAATTTTGTATCTTTCTTCGTTTTCAATTTTTAAATTTCTTTCATAGTTATGGAATGTTTATAACAGTTACAGTAAATTACTAGACTTAGATTGAGACTTCTTCAAATTGAATTATTATGTTCAAACAATATTCAAATCACTTTTCAAATGCAAGCATATTTCAATTTAACATAGTCAATTTTACTGAAAATTGAACTTATTGCTGACTACAATCATAATTGTAGATGTTGTGAAACAGTAAAACCATTTAGGTCTTACCTAATGCATTGATATCTTATTCGGATTTACAAATTTTTCTTTATAAGAAATTTCCTTCAAAATATTTACAAAAATTTTATTTTAGTTAATTGTAAAATACATCTAGAATTCTTAAGGCATCTTAACTATAATAACATCATTAAAAAAGAATTACTATACTATTAAGAAAAGTAAACAACTTCATTTCCTTTTTGTCACGAAATCTTAAAATAAAAATTTTCGTCATTTTTTCTCACCAATAATCTACACACATACATATGTGTGCACAATATAATATACATATGTAATACAATTTCCAAATAATACAAAATTTTCAATATAAATACTATAAGATATTCTAACATTTAATTCAAGGATATATAGAAAAAATAACTCTATATACTACAACATAAATAATATAAGATTCTAAAAATAGTTTTGTATTTTCTTCTACATAAATGTGTGTGTATGGATATGTTGAATACAAGTGATTTAAGAGTAATTATATCTTTAATTTAAAAGTAATTTGAATTGATTTTTTTTTATTCAAAATCTACTTTCTTTTCAATACAAATGTTTTAGTATTAAATTGGGGTTAATATTGTTGAAGATAAATCGATTCTATATACTATTCTCATATATACATCCTATATATATATATATATCTTGTATATGTATAGGATATATATTTTATTCTGTATATGGCTTGGGATACTATAAGTTTTTTCTAAATATAAATTTTGTATTTTATTTGTCTCAGACATGAGAGTTGCTGTTTTAAAGGCTATCCCAATAAAAAATGGTATTAATTAGGGTTAAAATTCGAATTTCAATGAATTTTTAATTATTATTGATTGAAGATATACCCTGTTTTAACAGTGTAGTTTACTTAAGTGTGCTATTTCAAATCAACATTATGTAGGACCTTCATTCCAAAATGACTCTGACAAACTCCGTGGAAACTTTACCAAAGCCTGATGTCCATAAAAGTGAAAATTTTCAATAAGCTGACTTAAAGATTTTGTAGAAAATCTTAACCTTGAAAACTTTTCGTACAATTTTTATTTTACTTGGTCAATAGAAGCTCTTGAACTAACCTGTATAAGTTTTGATATTACAATGAAAATTTTGAAAACCAAAAACATGTAATAAACCCTTAAAAGAGATAAGAGGACATTGTATAATTTGGTGCAACAGAAATGGTTTTGGTGATTCAATCATTCCAATGCCGTACAATTAACCACTATGGACTTTTGTTTTAGTAAACTCAGTGATCCAAAAATTAATATAAAAGCAATCATTTTAAAATTTCACTGAATATGGAGTGCTCTATATTAAAATGTCTTTTTCCTCCATTAGGAGTAGTCAATTTTAAACAAAATGCGAAAATTATATTGCTTAAATGCGCTCTTGACATCAATTTAGTTAACGAGAGACGACATGACATTATGGTTTCAGTCAGTTTGGATTTTTTAAATTTTGGACTTTTATAGTAATTGTTCTTTTTTGTATCCTTAAATTTCTTTAGTTATTTTTAATTATTTTGAGTATTTTTGGTCAACAATATTGGAGAATATTTTTTTCGTTTCACTTTCTTCTCTTAATTTCAAATTAAAATTAAAATAATAAAACAGAATTCAGTTACCAATTTTAAAAATTTAAATAGGAAATATTAAATTTGTATTTATTACATAAGTAAATAAAGATAGGTAGATACAATTTTAAATTTCCTCCGAAAATTATATTATATAGGAAATCGAATAAAATTGCTATCAGTATCACATTAGAATTTCATAAAAGAAAATCAATTTAATTTAAATAAAAATAATAAAAATTATTCAAAATTTCATAAAATTCAAAAAAAAATATTCAAATTAAAACCACAATTTCTCTATACTCTATTGAATTAAATTTGTAAATAATTTAATAAAAATTTATATTGAAAATGATGAATTTTCTAAAGTTTCCTCAAAGGAGTTCTCAAAAGCAACAAAAACACAAGAAAAAAAAATGTGAAACTCTTCTTTTATATTTTTATATATATGAAGTAGTAAAATAAATATCCTGTTTAGAAGTAGGTATAGGCCCCCAAATTTGATTGTATAAGAACAAAAACTGTAAGTACGTGTGTTTATATGTATATTATTTTATACTCTAAAGTGTAAATGTTGTAAATCCAAGAGTTTACTTGTTATTGAAACATTTCAAATAATTTTCTCATTTATAATAAATTAAATTAATTTTGTTGTACATTATTATTATATTATAAATTTTAAAAAAAATATAGTTGTAAGTACAACGTTGTACAATAATATATTACTCGTGTAGATATCCAGAATAACGATAAATCTGAAGAAGATGTACTCTATGTAAAATATTGGTATCATCTTCGCAGTTATAAAATTTATAATCCACAATTTTGCTGAATGGAAATAAAACAACGAATATGAAGGAAATCAGTTAGAATCAATTAGAATTGTATTTTGAAAATGAGTAAAAGCCTCTATTAGAAGAAGAAATACATATACTACAGTACCTTCAAATTTCCCTGGTTTAACAAATTACACATATTTCAAATTAGTTATTCAACAAGATTCAAAATCAAGAGCACTAACTTTTGTTTAACTTTTTTAATTTACTTTTGCGTTAAATTCCTTTAGAGTGCTACACTGCAATTAATCAAAATCTTATTAAAGCAAAATGTAACGCAATAAATATATTAGAAGCATTGAATTTTCGTGCTATTATTGAATTGCGTATGGGTATGCAATAATAATTGTGACCTGACCTTTGGTGACTTCTTTAACAAATTAGGGTACAAGTAATTTTCACATATTCACAATATTTGATACTAAAAATAAACAATAAAAACTAATAACCTTTAAACATTTGATATAAAGAAAAAACTACGGCAGGCTAGTCACCTACCCAGTTAAAACTTTATGTAGAAATAAAACTGGGATATGACTATCCACGATATCATGCACTAGCCCTATTCACCTCCTTGAAATGAAGAAGGATAAAAAAAATTCAATTATTGTAAAGGATTTCACTGTAAAGAGAGGGCTGGCTTTTTCTGAGGTTCTTTTTACACAATATTAGTTTCATTATTGTAATAATTTTCCTAAGCTATTTAACTAAAGGAAATTGTTTCAACAGAATTTACAAATTTAGATGACTGTATCTAAACTCCCATAACCAAAATAATTTTTTGTGGAAATTATACTTTAAATTGACTTAGAACGTTTTAATTTTTAAATGCTTTTATAGCTAGTATTTAAAATGTTATACTGTTTTACATGCATGAAAATTTTCATTTTATCCTCTTGAGATTTTCTATTTATTATTCCTGTTAAAATATTGAGACATTTTATTAAAAAAAAAAAGAAAATTTTTTTTTTGTTTATTCTTCATTTTCTTTTTATGTGCTTCCTGTTTTTGTGGTTTTTGTAATTGAAATGCAGTACTTTAAAAGGATTCTTTTTTTTTCTATATACTTTGAAGTTAATTTTGTATTTTTCTATTATTTCCTTTTCTCATTTTTATTTGATGTTGTTTTTATATTTATTTTTTTTTTGTTCTTCCTTTGTTTTCTTTTATTTTTTTCATTTTGGTTCTTTTATTATATTGTTAAAAAATTGGATTTAAATTTAAATTTTATACCCACAATTAAAAATTTTAATTAATTTTTTTTTAAGATTTAATAATACTTATTTATATATATTCCATAAATACGTAAGTTGTATATATGTATAAAGTGTATACGTTACTGTGAAACAGTGAATTCTAGCGAAAGACGAAAATTCTGAAATAAGTAAATGTGTGACAGATATTCTCTAACAACATATTCCAAGAAAATTTAGTTTAAATAAAAGAGAAATGAAGTTGATAATGTGATTTACTTGCGCCAATATGAACCTAGTATATTAAATTACGCAAAAATTCACAAAAAGTGAGAGTAATTTTCGCTGCCTTTAAATTAGTTCTGCGGGGTTTTGTAATAAGTGAAATAAATAGTTTGTTTAGTGCTTCTCAAAAGCTGAAAGATGCTTCTTTCAAGCTCTTAGAAAAGAGTAGTTTTACCTATTTGACTGCAAAATTACAAGCAGTTGAAAGTGAACGTTAAAGTTAAAGAAAAATAATTTAATCGCACTCAGATTTCCAATGGTCCCGTGATCGTCCTTAATTCAGCAATTGTTATAGGCTTTATGGAAATACAAATCTGTGAAATAAAATCGATCTAATCACCCTAAGTATATTCCAGTTCTAATATTAAAAATGAAATTAACATTGTTGTCGTATAATAATTGCCGAAATCTTCACACTCACACTCTGTATTAAAAAAATGAAAATACATATTAGATTTGTATAGGGTGATTAAGTATAGACTAAATTTCTGGTTTTAAACGATTGTGATAAAAAATTAACAATAATTGATAATTACAGCATTAAAAATCAATAAAAATAGCGATAATTTTTTATTTTTTACATTTTATTAGAGCCCTTAAAATCTTGACATAGAATGATTTTTCTACTACATACCTGCATTATTTTCTACTACATGACCTGTACCGCAAAAAATTTTTTTAACGTTTGAGGACTTCAAATAAAGCTTAAGAAATTGGCCAAGTTTTGTATAAAAACTTTAAAGTTTCTAAAACTTTTACACAAAATTATGGGTATGAAGAAAATTAAGAAAGAACTTAATTGTAGAAATTTGTGTTTTTGCAAAATTCGAATGCTTGGTATTCCGAAAGTATATAAAATACAAAATCAAATAATATGTTTCTTTCCAGATCTTTACTATTCCCTTCAGAAACTTTTCATTTGAAGTTTCCATCTTTTTCGGAAGAGAAGTTATATGCAAAAAAAGCTTGGATAAGTAGAAATTTCGTGCAAATACGTTAAAATCCTTGTATTTTGGAAACCGTAAAGTTCTGACAACTGATTCCAAACAAAAATTTTACCAGTTTTTCATACCCTAAACAATGATATAATAATATTGCACTCTTTACTGAATCGTCCTGTATATGATGTGTTAACATTCATTATGACAATAAAACATATGCTCATATTATGTATGCATATAAAAATTTTAAAACATAAGCAGAAAAAAAGTTACTTTCATTAATTTAATTAGGCTAAAGGACTTGTACTTTTTTATAATTTAAAACACTTATGTACACGCATACATACACCAAACAATAATATTGTAATTCACGTAATAATATGAGTAATTTTAGATTTTCTTGATTAAAATCATTATATTTTTTTGTTATAAGGATCATTGTTTCAACATTTTTTATAGGGTAATAAAATTAAAGGATTGGAATTTTAACGATTCTTAAATGAGAAACAAACATATAATTTTTTGTCTTAAAATTTAAAAGTAAGAGTATTTTTAAGATGTCATATTAGATTTTTAATTAATCAAATAAAATTAAAATTTAATGAATTTTAAATTGGAAGAAAAATGCTTGAATTTAATTTGTTGAAGTTTTTTTTTCTTTTTATGCTTTTCTAAGATTTTATTTCAAAGTAAAGTGATTAAAAGGCGTTCTGAATTAATTTAAAAACAAATAAAGAATCGTACTGTATGAGATCAAACAAATTAGAAAAATTTTAAGAAAATTGTACTTTTGTAACAAATTAGAAAATAATTTGAAGTAAATTAAAAGTTAAACATGTGGGTGAAGGAAAACAAATTCTTATTTTCGGAAGTTGATTCCAACTTTGGAAATTTAAAATATTATTCAAAATGTTAAGGATCTAAATGACAATTCTGTTACTCACGTTTTAACTCAACAGCTAAGCAGACAGTGGGTAATCATTCCATCTTCAAGAGGAAAGAAAATTTGAGTTTAAATATGCAAAATTTAGGTATTGAAAAGATGATGTATTCAGTCAATCAAATTTCTATTTGAATTTTTTTCAAATAAAAACTAGAAGCACAACTTGCAAGTACGGCAAATCAATAATTGAATTGATTTCTAAGAAATGAGTACTTTTCTTGGCTATTTCCTTCAATTCAATAACTAGAAAAGTCACAACACAAGAATACTAATTATTAATGCCTTATCTAAAGAAAATTTGACATGATTTTAATAACATGTGGTTGCAATAGTTTTTTCAAACTTACGTTCTGAACTGTCGACTTAGACTCATTGGTTACCAGACATGAGAAATTTTATTTTTATTTCATATTTAAGTCGTTATTACCCGAAAGCGGTAAGTCTAATATCAGCCATATACATTAGTGTTATGTAAGTCTATTAATTGAAAAAAAAGGTGCGAAAAATAAAGTACTTTTACCTATGCCGTTTTGAAGATATTATTTTGAAGATATTTATCAGACAAATGTTTTTCAACCTAATTTTCTTTAATTGTCCAACCCTAGGAACCCTAGTTTACCCTTTCATTAAGACTAACAATTTTTTTTTTTTCTAAACAAATTATAAAGAATCACCTTTAAAGAACAGTAACACCACTACCAAACAACCTTGAATTAACGAACTTTTCTGATTATAACTGTACAAATTATTTAAATACGTTCCAATAAAATAACTATGAACATATAGCCTCCAATTTCTTCAAAACTAGTTCCTAAAACACAAAATTTCACATAAATATTTTCATAATTTTATTAAAGCTACATAACAAGAAAATTTTATTAATAAAATCGTCACGAAAGGACACATACTTACATAATATTTTCTATACGAAAAAATAATTTATGATTATTTCCGTTTTCATATAAAATTTTACATTAATAATGATATTATGAAAATAATAGATCAATTTTTATCATCAATCATTTAAACCAAGCCAAAAACAACAAAGAAACAGCAAAGAAACAAAATATTTCTGATGACATTTCATGCAATTGTTATCCCTAAAGAAAATTTTATTTTTTTGATTTATAAAGTTTTTCAACATAGTTTTTTAGTAAATTTCCAACTAAATTGGTGAAAACTTTATTGTCGTATAAAAATTACGACTTGCTTCTTCTACTGTTAAGCAGTGTAAGCAAATTACAGAATATGGCCTTTGAAATTGACCATTATTAAGTGACTTTAACATTAGTTTTTGCCCTAGAATTAAAAATTTGGGAGTTTAATATTTTACAGAGTCTAAAAATGAATAAACCATTTACTTCTTCGGAAAGAAATACTTTTCTAACTTCTTAAACTTGCAAGTTAAACCTCTCCTACTATTAAAATATTTTCAGTTTTTGAATCCTTTTCTTTTTGATAACACTGTAAACTTTTCCAAACTTCTTCAAAGTGAGAAGACTATAAGTAAATAGGCATTAATTATCCTAACTCAACTAATAAACCGTAGAACGCGATCATTATGTTAAAATTTTTAACAAACTATGTTTTTCATCCAAAAAGTATGCAATTTTTAATGAGAATAATTGGAGTAGAATTTTGTTTTCCTTAAAATGTAGGTGTTTTCTGTTGTTTGGTAAATGTGCTAATTTACCAAACATTACTTTGATTCGAATTCATTATAACAAGTGTTACATCCTACGTACATGAAAGAAAAAAATTTCAAAGAATTTTATATAGCAAAAATAATACTATGAAAAAATGTCAAACTGTCTTGAGAATATCAAATTTTTATATAAATGTCAATGAATCATATTGTTCTGTTCATAATCATATTATTATTCATGTTTGTATAAAATGATAGTAAATTTAGTATGTTATATTTCCCAAACACATAATAAACATATATTTACCTACATTATATTACACCAATATAAATGCACATGTAAACCTACTTACATCCATCTATATACACCTATTCATTGTCCTTGTAATGCAATTATTGCATAAACGCTAATCAGAATGACAATAAGACAAAAAGATATTTTGTAAATTGAGTTTTGTGGTTATTTTCCTTTTTGACAACTTTATGTCATCATTTTTGAAAATATTTCAATGATATAGTAGTAAAATATGTAACGAATTTTATATAGGATATAGAAGTAGGATATAGAAGAAAAATAGTAACATATATAGTGTGTGTACTTGGTATTGTTATTGTATTATTTTCTAATTACTTACTTATATGTGCGTATATCAATACCTACATATGTATAGATTTTACAATAGATCTTGTATATACATAATTATATAAGTAAATTGTAGCACACAATATAGTTGGAGAACTATTTACAAACTTAATAAACATAATATAAATTAATCATATAATTTGTTAAAGAAAATAGAAAGAAAACCAAGAAAAAAATATTTATTTTTGATATTAGTATCTAATTAAAATTAATAGAAAAATTTTAGTTCAAGGACTACAAACTAATGAACTGGAAAATTTCCCACAAAGTTCTCAAAAATCAAAGAGAGAGTTTTAAGGTGGCATTTTAATGTAATTTTCTAAAGTCATTATTATACATAACAAAAAAACCATTACAGCCCGTACCTAAATTATAACAATTATGATTATTTTCTTTATTTTGTCAAAATAAAGATTTTCTAAAGTACTTTTTAAACAAAAATCATTAAATAAATAATTATGAAACTTTACAAAACAAATGAAAAACCGAAATAAATAAAACGTTCGAGACAGAAATAGAATATTTGAGCCATAAATTTTATTCGCCATAAAATGATATTCTCTAAATTTTCTCCTCGGTTTAATAATTTTATGATTTCAATTCATTTTATTGATATTCAATAAACTATTTTCAATAATTAACAGTATTATTACTTTTTAAAAAATTGCATAATTTTAGGGGTGCATATACTCTTTTTTATATGACTTTTTCTAATTTTAATTATATGAAAATAAATTTTTGGTTTCAATATTTTCTGTTCAAGTTAAAGTTCCTACATATTTTTATACCATACGAAATTTTTGTATTTCTTATGGGTAGTTTTAAAGTACTTTATATTTATATTCAAAATAAATCAAAATTGGTCTCAATTGTATTATAAAATCAGTATTTTAAAATTTTACTATTTTCTTCAAATCTACTTAGTAAAATTCTTTTGCTAATGAAATTTTACAATTATAACAGAAAAAATCGTAATAAAGTGGGAGAAAATGTCTACACATTTTCAAGTTAATGAAAAAATTTTGGCCAGGACTTTTAATTTTCTAAAATTTTGACTATAATTTTAATAATTCTCATTAAAAACAAGCTGTATTGTAGAAAATTCTACAGAATTAATATTTTAAAATTGTATAGATGTTCAGTTCTTCCTACTTTGCCAAGATCAGTTTATAATTTCAGCACGATAATATCACTATGAACGTAAATTTTTCATCTCGTCGCGCAACTATAAAGAAGACTAAACCGTAATTGTTAAATATTGTAATATGTAATTTTACAGTGTAAAATTATTAAAATAATTTTACACTGTACAAAATTACATAGAATTTTTTCTAAAATAAATATAATCGCGTTTATTCTCAATATATATTTTGTATAAAGTGCCATGAAAATCTGATTAAAATCTAATTTTAAAATAAATTAAATGTTACATAATACGTAATTTAAATGTCACAGGTTTTTTATTTTCTTTTTCAATTTCGAAATGCTTATTATCGTGTCATTATTTTTAAGCCTATAAAATTTAATTTCAATTTTATTTTCAATTAATTTAATTTTAAATTAAATAAATGATGAAAATAATGAGAAAAAAATTATGGTATATATTTTTTAAAGATTGTAAAATAAATTCGAAACGTATGATTTTATAATTTTCAATATCAATTCAAGGACTTTTGATTATAGCCCTCAAAAAAAACTTGCAAGATATTACAAGAATGAGATACTTAGATCTTAATTGGTTGCTTTGAGCTATTACTCTCCGTAGTTGTAAATTATTCAATTTTTATTTTGCGTTGTTATATCTTAACACGGCTATACAAAAATTATTGTCCTTCTTATTTTGGGCGTAAGGCATTCAAGCATTACAATTCACATATTATATTTTGTACTAATCCATCAAACGAAATTGAACTTTTAATTCTATGACAATAAGAGAGAACTTCTTCAGCACTTTTATCACAAAGTCGAGATATAACATAATTTCAAATTGCCTCATTTAGTCGTAAAACTCAGCAAATCAGGTTAAATGTAAATATTTAATTTTTATTATATAATCAATAAGAATCAAAAATTCCTTTCACCTAATTAAATTTTAGTTCACTACACACAAGAATGAACATAATACAGTGGATTCAAAATTTTCTTTGATAACCATAACATTTACATTACAAACTGTTAAAGTAGTTCTTTTTCAATACAAAACGCCTAGAAAAGGGCAAAAACGAAGACATTAAATATGTCAATTATAAATCATCGATTGATCCAAAACCCTTTGTGAATAAAAAGAAAACAACAAAACGAAAAATAAATATGAATAAGAAAAAATTGAAATAATCGCGTTACAAAGAACCGCCATTTTATACAGTATAAAATAGAGGTTCAAAATTTCAATTACCCTCCCATTCATGTCAAATTATCTTTCAACATTTTATTTTTTTTTTAAATTGAATTTCGATTTATTTCATTTTATACATGAAATTTTATAAGTCGACAGGTCGTCATTCTGTCACGTTACGCAATGTTTATCAATATTTTCCTAGACTCTATTCCATATTACAATATAACGTATATTACTTGTGTATAATAAAATAAAATAAGAGCCTTTTGATACCATAATATAATACTAAAATAATATTTTTCTGCTAGTGTACGAAAACTTTTAATTTAAATTTGAGAATTAGCAATAAAAGATCAACACTCGGAGGTAAGTTTATAGCAAATGGTGTCAAAATTGAAGATGACAAACAATAATTTCGTTTTCTAAAAATTTTCACAACACTACTACTTTTAGAACATTAAAGTCATCCGAATTAATTAAATGTTATATAAGAACAACAAAAAGCGCTCTTAAAATTTTAGTTATTGTCCTCTTGAATCGCAGCAGTATCACAAGATTTTAATGCACTTTTCAATTCATAATTAAACAAACAAACAAAAATCACTGTACCTAGTTTGTTCACTTATTTTTCACCGAAACCTGTTCAAATTTTCGTCTGTAAAATATATATGTACTCCAATTAAAAAATAACTTAAATTTCCAATAAAAAATTTTAATAAATTAATTTCAGCTGATTTTTGGAATTAAAGGCTCCCGACTTAATTTTTGAAGGCATATTTCAGTTATCCAAATGGAATAGATTACACATTTGAGTCAGTGGGAAATTTTTAATGGAAAATTATGGTACAGCAGAGAGTTTTGGAATTTAAAAATATTTTTTTAAAATTTATAAAAATTTTACAATAGGAAAATGGATTGGTCCACTTTGAACTGCTATGGGAAATAAAAATGCTTTGTATAATTTTATGAATCTTTACAAGAAATAATTTTCCAGCTTAACAAAATTGTTATGATTATTATTCAAATTTTTGCATAATAAGATTTGGAAGAAGGAAAAATTTTTGGTACATTGACTGCAACATGCTCAATTTTTTTTAAGTAACAAAAATTTATTTTATTGTGATTTTAAGAAGTAAAAAATTTATTAAATTTTCTCTATTCAACACTAAAGAACTTCGAACATGCATGAAAGAGGGGGTGGGAAAGTGTGCCAATTTTTTACTTCTTATATTTCTCTTGTATACAAAAATCTTTTTTATTTTATTTTCTCGCTTTTTTTTTTTGATAAATGACAGATGTTTATGTCTATATAAGTATTTGTGTATATACACGTAACGGTACTTTTGAATTGTGCTATAATTGGCTATTAGCTGTTCTTTGAATTTTCACAAATTTATTCTGTTGAATTTCTTCATCTTTTTTTTTGTGTTTTTATTTTCTCGTAAGGATTTATCTTTCTTATTTTCCTTTTCATTTAGAATTTTTTTTTCGGTAGGTATCTAAAATATACGTGACTTGGCATACATTTTTCACTATTATTTGATGAGATTTAAAATTTTATTTTCGTTTTTTGTTATACTTGTATATTAGAGGAAAATAAAAACAAAATGGTTAAGAAAAAATGGATCTGTTATTGTAAGACAATTGAATTTAATTTATTTTAATTGATATGTTATTATAAGAGGTGAATTGAAAATTTTGAAGAATAAATATCCATTAATTGGAAAATAATTAAAGGGAATCATAAATAACAATAATCTATTTAATATTTAATTTTGAAAAGGTTTTATTGACAAAATTGAAAATTTTGATTTAAAAGAAAAATTTCAAGAAAATTTTTTAATAAATATTTTAACAATTTTTAGCAGTGTGGATACCTCAGTTACGATGTTTACCAAATATGATTTTTGCAATCGTACTACATCATTCTTTGATTCAATTGGAAAAACTGATTGAATTAAAAAATTAAAAGAAAAATTAAAAAGACAAAATTTAATAGCTAAAGCTGATAGTAGGTTTTGTTTTATTTTATTTATATTATTGCGAATTTGTTGGGTTATATTTAAATAGTTACCACACGATCAATCACGATCAATTCAATTTTTCCGTAGAAATATTATCTCGTCTTAACGATTTTTTACTGTAGCAGTTATCCAAATAATCTAAACATGGGTAACCTATTTTAAAATGAGGACATTAATTAGATCACAATTTTTGATTGTAATCTAATTTACTAAAAGTAACACTGGTCCTGCATCAAAGAATTGTTAAAATCAGCTGTATTGCTTTTCACTTTTGCGTAATAAAGTCTAAACGAACTTCAATATTCAAATCGTTGAAGGAATTCGACTTCATTCAAATGGGTCCACTACTATCTACAAATTTATTTGATAGGCTACAAAGTGAAAATTAATCTAATCCATAATTAAGAAAAAAACTCAATTTAAGTTTATAAGACAGGTTCAATATGTTCGGTCCTTACTATGTAATTCGAATTTCGTGAAACAATTATCGTATTCAGAAAAATGATAAGGTAGCATCAATCAATTCTTTCTGCAAATATGAAAATCGTTTCACGAAAATCGAATTACATAGTAAAGCTCTTTTTCTTCTAAAACAACTATTAAATTGACCGTAAACCTTAAGTACATCTTATTGTATTTTTCATAAAAATTGTTGATTATTACAAAATTTTCTTAAATTTTTTTAACCTATAACTTAAAAATCAATGGTATAAAACTTCTAAATGTTGAAATTAAATTCCCATTCAAAGATCATATTGTAATGGATGCATATGCATGTGTACATTAATAATATTCAATGTTTCATCTAGAATATTAATCTTCTCTTATTATATTTTATTCTTATTTTGTTCGTTTTATGTCCTTCTTATATTAAGAGGTGCTAGAGTAGAAAGAATACAAAAGAATCATAATATAGTAGTGGCAGTAGTAGAATTTTTCAAACTTTATATGAATACACATAAAATCTCTAAATTAAAAAATGACAGAGAAAAAAAAAGAAAAAAAAAACTCAACTAAGTACCTTTTGAAAATGACAATGCCTTATCAAATTTACATCTCATTTTCAATTTGTTTATTCATCATATCAAGTACGAATTCAAAATGGTTATACACCAGATGTCATTGTCTAGATTTAACAGATGAAAATACACGGTTATTCAACGTTTCAACGAAAAATATCTAATTATCATTTTGCTTTAAAATTTGATCAACAAATTCAAAGAAATGAACCAGCTCGTACGCTCGTTAATATCTTTAATTTAAAATAAAATTATTTCACCTTATCGAAAAATAAATATTATTTAAAAACTCTAAAAACTTAAATGACAAATCTCATTTTACCAAATCAAGGTGTATTTTTATACTGCCTCTATACGTATGCAATTTTTAAATTTATTCAAAATTATTAAAAATTACTAAGACTAATAAATTTGAGGCAATTTTCAGTAAGTTTAAAATTAAAATAAAAAAATATAAAGCATATTTCGTCAATCATAGGATTCTTAAACCTATTCTAGTCTTAGAAAGAGAGGTCGACAATAATTTTTGAATATAGTTTACCATTTAAATTGTAAAATTATAATACAACATGCCAGCGACCTTTAAAATTTTTAAAATGTATCAGAGTTAAAATAAGCTTTAATGCAACTTTTAAATTCTCCTCTAAAATTAAATTTAAATGTATAATAGTTCTACTGTACATTATATTCACTACAATAATACACACGAATACCCTACTATATTTAGAGCTATAAATATGCAAAATGCGACTTTTAAAAGAATTGTCCTTTTTTGAAAAATAGAAATCCACTAAAAAAAGATTAAAAATCTATCAGCTCTATAAGAGCAATATGCATCTCCGTTTGCATAAATTATATATATACTGCTTACGATATACATACAAAATAAGAAAATGAGATGACGGTGAGTCTTATTTGTAATGACAATAAAACAGTAGCTCGTATGCAAGTAATTGTTATCATATGAAAAGAATATGATTATGTGATGTAAAACAATATCATACAAATTAGAATGACAAAGACAACCGTAGGATAGTTAAAAAATTTAGAATTTATGAAATATGTAGCTAACTTTAGTGTTAGTAGGAAATTCGTTAGTGTTTTGGAGAAATAAACCTTTTTTGGAAAAGTAGTAATTTTGTATAAATAAAACTAAGTAAGTGTTACTGTTTTACTACAATATAGAATTAAAATAAGCTTTTCTCCGTGAAATGAAAATCGCACTTAGTAAAATGATTTCGTGTTCCTATTATTACGAACATTAGATTAGATTTTATTAGAGAAACAATTCCATGTTTTGTTTTGTGCATTGACAAATAATTGCAGTTATCAACTTTCATTTTCTACATTACAAACCAAAAAAAAATTCAACAATACTCTTATCCAAATAAGAACTATACGATCATAATTAAGAGGAAGGAAAGTACCTATAACTTTTTGTTATATTCATCTCCGGTAAACTTGTTTGATTCATTATTGCCATATTACTGGATAAGAAAATGCACTTGCGAAACTATTACAAAAATTTCCGTTTATAATGTGGTTGTAACGGGAAAAACTTAAAATATTAATAAAGTTGAAATATTTAAAGTGGTTAGAAAATTTAAAAGACACTATTTTTGGTGAATAGAGGAGATTAGTGTTATGAGAGAGCTTTATACTTAACTTCACACCTTTAATAATTTTTTAATAAATTTTGTTCAAAAAATTATAGAATAAAACCTATTTTTGGAAAATGCGGAACAAAATAACTGTTTAACCTTTATAATTAAAGAAATTTAATGTGCACAGAATAATAATTTGATTCTACCCGTAAAAATTTTAATAAAATTCTTATTTCTATGAAACACAACCCTTCAGGTTTATTTATTGTAAAATTTTTCATGAATACTAGTATACAAATTTTACCCTTTTTGTATTATTCATAAAATATATTTTAAGTATGTAACCGTTGTATGTTCTTTTACTGTTTTAAGTTCTAAAACTAATATAACTTTATTCAGTATAATTTTGTGTTTGGGCATAAAAACTATATTTTATACGAAATGTTACAGAACACAAGAAAGGAAAAGAGAACAAAAGTAAATTAGGGTGAAAAGAATACACGATACAAACTATGTATTACACAAATTTGCAAACCTTCATTTGTAAACATGATAATATTATAACAAAAAAAATAAGCAAAACAACAAAACGAGCTCCGGTCTAACATGCTATATATGCAAAATATGTACGAGTATCATACATTATCCTGTACTTTAAATGCAATATTTGCTTATTGTCTCAACAAGAGAAGTCATTTTCATTGTTCTTAATATTATAATATGGTTATATACGAGTACCATATATGCATATAATATTATGCACATATTATAATGTGTACTTACGTGTATGTATAGGTTACTTATAATAATGCTCAAAGGTTCTTCTCACACTCATTGTTTTTATCTATGAGTATTAATGTTACAATTTTTTGACATTATTTATGAAAAGAAAATACTCGTTTTTCTCTCATTGTTTTCTTGTTGTTGTTTTTTTTCTCTTTTTGCTTCTTTATTGTGATTTTGTTGTGTCATTCCCAATTTTTCTTAGTGCTGCATGATATGCAGATTGTTTAAAGCTTTAATCAAACTTTCTCATATTTGTGTTCATATAGCCAAACCATTTTTATTTGTTTTTTTTCCTTTTTTGTGTGTTGTGTGTTTCATACACAGAAAGAAATAAAAAATATAATAATACTCTCAAATTATAATACTGCTATTGTTGTCACTGTTACCGCCGTCGTCGTTATTATTGTCATATACGAAAAGTATACATTTTTTTATATTGCTCTATATATATATATACGTGCGTAGATGAATGTATACCTACTCATATTTTTGTTGTCTTTTGTGACTTTTCTTCTTTATGTTTTTCAATGTTAAAAAGAATTAGTGTAAATGATAAATACTTTAAAAAAAGGATACATTATGAATTTTCTAGAGAGAGAGAGAGAGAGAGAAAGCCTTGAATTCTTTGGTCTTTTTGCTTGGTCTTTTTAATTTCTTTTATATAAGTTCTTAATTCAAGTATTTTGCGTATTATGTTTAAGAGAGTTTTTTTTTCAAGTGATTTTATATTGTACTTTTATAAGACTTTTGAAGGTTTAAATTTTATTGTGTATCTACCTATACCTTAAAGCCACAATAACCAATAATTTGATTAGAATAAGGTGAAAAGTTTTTGTAAACAAGTGAGAGATATTTTTTTATTGAAATTTAAAGCGAAACAGCGTTCTTTTAAATTCTAGATAGAAGGCTTTTTTGAAAATTTAATTGGCATAAGTATTGGTTAAACTGTTTATATAAATTATAAGAGTTATTATTTAAATTTCTCTATTAATAAAGATTATTAAATGCAAAATAATAAAGTTTACTTTTTACTTTTTTGGAAATTTTCTATATTTCTATAAGAAACTGTAACGTACTTTAAGACAATAGAAGAACGTATTTTTAAAATGATTAGAAGATTTAAAAGATATTATTGTTGATGTATAAAAGAGATTCGTGTTATGAGAGAGCTTTATACTTCATTTCACACCTTTATACCTCAGCGGAATTAAAAAAGGCGTTGATTTCAATTGCATATAACTTTGAATCAAATATAATACATTCCATATAATTACCGCATTGCATACAATAAAGAAAGTTATGTGATGCCTATGTCACCGATTGATCAACTTTTGGCGTTTATCAGACCTCTGAAACTGGACCCTTCGGTGCTTTAACATTTTTGCGCTTATAAAGAGCAATATTCAACCAATTTCTTTAAAATTTAATATTTAAATTCGGGGTGTTAAAACAATAAAGTTTTTTGAGAAATCAAAGCTCGGAAGTCGAACTTGAGGGCCAATTTTCTATTTTTTACCATATTTACGGTACGAATGGATAAAATTTCTTAAGTTGTTATTGTTACCGAAACTAGCTTGTGAACTTTTCAGGGAATTTTGGTGCGAAACTCTACTAAGACCCAATAGAATTTGAGAAAAATGTAATTTTTAAGATTTATTTAAATTTTTCATATCTTTTTTAACATTTTATATGAATGTAAAGAAAATGCAAAATTCTAGAACAATTATAACAATATAAATGGCCAATAACATTTTAACGGATTTCTCACCTCTAATGTCTCAATCAAAAATCTTCTTTTAATTTAATTTTAATTCTCAATCAAAAATATTTACATATTAATTGTAATTCAAAAATAAAGTTTAGAAGTCACAAAATAAACACGAAAGAAATTCTTTTCTTCTCGATAATACTAGAATATTTCAATACTATGCAAAAACATATGTGAAAATTTCTACATAATCACCTTTACTGTTTCATAAAATATGACTTTAAATTCATACGTATGTTATATACGAAATAATAACATAGCAGAATGATTGAATTTCAAAAATTTATGATCCGAAAGTATTTAAGTGCGTAAAAAGCGAATTAAAAAACAAAAATTTTTGGAAATACGAAAAATCGTCAAAAAAATAAGTGCAATAAATTCTAAGCTGCTTAACCAGCATTCTTTAAATTTTTGGCAAAATGTAAAGTCATAGTCATAAGTCTGTGCCAAATATACAAAAAAAATATTGTTAATTGGCATCGCTTTTTAAGAATACTAAGAGTACTTTTGATTTTGTCCACTTATAACTTCAAATTCAAGTAAAATTAAAGTTCAAAAATCAAGTAATGAAAAAATTAAATTTAAAATGAATAATTAAAGTAATTATTCGCAAATGCGAAAAAAATAATGATTTTTTTTTTCTTTCAAAAAACACAATTAATTTAATTTTTTCTAATATTAAAATAATAAAGATATTTCAAGGAAAAGCCTTAAGCAGCAAATTAATTTTTTAATTTTACTTGTCAGTATTAATTAGAAAAAAAAATTTTTCTCCCCTTCCTCAATAATATATTAATAAGTACCTACAATTTAAAACACAATCTCAAATATTAATACATAATTTGAAAAAATCCTCAAGGTTAAACTTATTCATTATGTCGTTCATATTATTTTGTCTTTTGTTTTGGTTGAACAATGCTAACGAAGATCTTTCCAATGCCAAAAGAATGCACCCTTATTTTTTAAAGGAAAACACAAATTAATTTCGAAAATTTCTTAAAAAGTTTCTGCTATACTTGATAACATTGATATCGTAAAAATATCAGCGACAACTCAATTATAATTGCAGAATATAGAAAAATTCTTTCAAAGTTTACCAATATATTTCGTGTTTGAAAAATATTCCAGTTAGTGAAAGAAAATTAAGAACACCAAAAGTCTGTTGAATGCAAAACAAAATTTTAAAATAGATCTAGAAATTTTGAAATTTTGAATTTTTTTTTTATGATATTTTGCTCAGAAGCTCGAAATAGTTTTCATTCCCTTAATATGAATGTTTCATGTACTATATAGTTCATTTGAGAAATTTAATTATACGAAAATTTTGCACTAATCCAACGACGTCACACACACATCAGAATTTTGAATAGGTCACTGAAAGGAATACCGAAATATTTGACTTCAAATCCATAAATTCATGTAAGATAAATGAAGATTTAAAAAAAACCGTCACTGACGTTTAAATTGCTACAAAAACAACTTGTAGCATAGTATACATATGATCTATATACGTGTACGTATGGAAATCTATTCATTCGACTGGTTTCCACTGGTTCTGTTAAATATTCACCATCATTATTACATTGTTCACTGAATTAAAAGTCATCCTCCTTGATGGAAATACGAAAATCTCTTACAAGACCATAAAAAATAAACTCTTTGAATTCTCAAAATTATAATAACAACATGTTATATGTATGTATATGCAAAATGTGTATGTATATTCCAGACTGTACACAAGTATTCGTACCACGCCACACTTCATATTTACAAATCATACAACAATATAAAATTTGTATATTTTTGTGTGTAAACAAGTAACTATATCACAAATTATATACGGACTGTATACGTAAATTACGTAAAATATTTTTTTTTTTCGAAGAAGAAGAAAAAAGCTGTGTGCAACGAGTGGCACCTATTCATCTGAAAATAAAAGAAAAATAAAATAAAAATCAGGAGCAAAATTAAAAAATTCTCAAGCAGCACAAAAGTACAAAAAAAAAATAAATGAAAAATAAAATGCAAAAGAAAAATTGAAGTGAAAAATAAGTAAAAACAAAGCGATCAAGAACAAAGTAAGCAAAAAAAACTGAAAAAAGGAAAAATTCCAGTAAACCAAAAAGAGAAACTTAAGTCTAAATTTGCATGTTCTTATGAAAAGTCCTTATGATGTAACAGCATATTATTAAAGGCAATGACTATAAGAAAAATTAACAGAGACCGAAAACAACAATAAAAAAGAAAAAAGAAAAATGAAAAACGCTTCTTTGATGGAGTCTGAAAAGCTTCTGATTCAGATGAAGTACTATATATAGTTAAGCACCAAAAACATTCACACATACTCGCATATATACTTACAGATCAGACTTGAAATTTACTTCCATAAATGAATATTGAGAGTTGCCCATATTTGAAATTTTTTTCTTTTATTAAATATTAGATTTTATATCGTAAAATTTTAGGGAATGGGTTGTTTATGATTAACTAAATGAATACGATAACTTTTGCAAGATCTTTGTTCACCTACATAATATTATACCGCATGCGTTAATGACACATATATCCACCAAGCTAGACCACCAAGCTAAAATTATTTTGCGAAATATTAAAAAATAAATCAAAAAAATGTGTGAAATCAATAGAGCTAAAAATATTAATTGACACAATAATTTCCGTCATCGTTCTTATATAAACGCCATTCAAATTTGGAAATTATTTTAGATTTACTCTCTGAGCTTGGCGGGTTGATAGATATATGACATTAGCAAGCATGCAGTGTGACGATTTTCATTCTCTAATTGTCTTATTCCACAATGCACTTCGAAATACTCGAATCACTAATTCCTGTATTGATTTTTTCCTAAATTATTTTATCGATTAAACCTATACAACATCATTTAAATGGCGCCGCTTTAAAAAAAAGAAAATGATGAGCGGTAGTCTCTTGATATTTACTAGACCGAAAAAGTTCACTTATCTAAAATTCCACAATCCGATGGTGTTTTATAATACGATTCTTGTTAAATTTAAACTTATAATTTATTAAGGATTGCATTTGGGACTCGAGAAATTTCCGCCACCCAAAGAATACCAGAAATAATAGCTCCATACTAATGGCCTTACTATCACATCCATTTTCCTTAATTTATTAATTGCAAAATTAGTAATTACAGCCTTTAAAAATTTAGTTGCTACATCTACTTTTAATTGGCATTGGCACTATTCTATACTTTTCTCAAACCAATTTTTAGTATAGAATAATCATTCACACAACACTGGCAACATTTTTAATTTTATTCTCATAATATTTGATGTAAAATTTAACACAAACTTAAACGGGATTTATAGTCCTCTGTAATAGTCTAAGTTAACTGTTTATAAAGGAAAATAACAAAAAAAAAATGGAATTAAAACGATAAGAAAATTAAAAAAAAAAACAACAATGGAAAAATATGTAAAGTATAAAGCAGTAGAGTGTAACTGCTGTTACACTCCGTTTATGTACACATAAGGCAAATAAATGAATATTATAACAAAACATAAAAATAAAAAAAAAATTATAAAGTAAACCAAAAAGAAAAAGCAAAAAAAAAATATAACGGAACGGCACATCAAATTTGTGAAAATGACCTTTTTTTTCGGGGGTTTGAATTTTCCAGGCAATTTAACTTTGAAGAGCTCATTTAAATCTTGTTTAAAACATTAACCGAGAGAAAGATCTTTATTCTTTGTTTACTTCTCTCTCTCTCTCTTTCTCTTTCTTTTACACTCTTAAAGATTTTCTTATACATAGTCTAACTATCATGGAATTGCCGTTTATACTAAACAGACTTTTCTAAAGTGCCTTGTGCTAGCGTTCGTTCACTCTAAGATGAACGTAACTTTGTTTTTGTTTTCATTTTTGTTTTTTTTTTCAAGAAAATAAAAAATATTCTTAGAAAAAATAAGAAGATTTAATATTGAAGATAACCATAATTTAGGGCATCAAGAAAAAAATAAATAAATAAATAAAAAGAAAACAATAAGAGAAAAAAAGGAAAACTTTTCTACTCTTCTCTCTACTTTAGCTCTTTTTTTTTATTCTCTTGTTTTTATCTTTCTTCTGCCCTTATTTTAAGATAGGAAAACCTTTGAACGGTTTCAAACAATTATGAAACTTTAAGAAGTTTCTGATTTCATTATTTCATATATTTTTTTTCTTGTGATTTATTTTGTTTTTCTAAAGACATAAACAAATATTATTATTATTATTATTATTATTAATATTAAGATATTAATAAATTTTATACTTTTTTTTTAACTTTTCGACTTATTTATTCATTTATTACATAAGAAAAATATCTTAAAAATATGACATTATAGGCCGAATTTACACATAACACAGGAGAAAAATTATAAATAGATTTTGCCCGGTATTGATACTACAGAAGGATCATGTCATGTACGTAAAAATTGGCGGCTAATTCTTAAATGCGAACTAAAAATATTCTGGCTTTCAGATCGTAAAAAAATAACATTTTTTAAACCGTCTTTAAAAATGCTTAAACATTACGAAACGAATTCGAAATTTGAATTCTCAATTCACACATGATTGTGACATTTGGCGACTGGTCTTAAAACTTACCAACTTTATTACAATTTATGCAAAGAATAGCAAAAATACTGCATTCTGAAAGTTAATAAAAAGCATTGAGATTTTATTCAAAGCGCTTCTTATTTTGACCCGTGTATTCAAAGACAATACTTCGACTAGTGGAAGTCACCATAATGTCAATCGGTCAGCTTTGTCATATTTCGATAGTCCCTAATATAGGTAATACAATAATATTCAAATCGTAAATTAAATTGCAAATGAAAGGCAAATAAAGCCTTTATGAACAATGTAATGTAGTTTGCTTTCATTACAAAAATCATAATATTATCAAAAACAAATATGAAAGGTTAAGTGCAATGTTATAACCAATTTCATTTACGTCCAACGCTAAGTTAATATCGATATGATTAAACGAAATCAGCAGGAGCAAAGCCAAAGAGCGGTGTAATCCTTCGTAATTCACTGAGACTCCAGACAGAACGATTTTTAATTTACAAATTGCCATTTGAACGAACAGTTGGCATCGTTTTTCGTTATTCGGGGGAAATAATTTATATTACTTTTGCTACGAATATAATTTTTGATAAGTGAACTTTTATATTATGTGGGTTGTGAATAGGAGTATTTCAATGGTGTAATTCAAAAAAAAAAAATTTAATGCGTTAATTACCAACCGATTAATAGTTATGATTCATTTTTTAATTATTTTTAAAAGATTTTGAAAATAGTTTAAAAATTGAAATGTTTTAACTTTTAATTACAAAAGTTTTTAAACCGGAAAAAAATTCGCAATACCTCAGTGCATATTTCTTACGAAAAGCGGTTACAAACCATTTAAAATAAATATTATATTGGAAGTAAAATTAATTTTTGTGGTTTCATGAAAAAATTTAATTTTCCATTACTTTCCTGAAATTTATTCACCAAACAAAAGTTTCCATTATTTTTTTTTTTCTGAATACGCCTAAGGCAAATCGTAATTGGCGTGCCGTTCTCTCTACAAAAATTAAATATTTCACTTTAAAAAAAATTTTTTTTGATTCCTTTAAGCTATCTTTTTTTTTCTTTTTTTTGAAATTTTTTAAAAAAATTTATCGCGGTCATATTATTACTTAAAAATGAACCTGATGTGATCGGCTTATAAACGACCATATTCTGTAATCTATTCTTGTTAATAGTTTATTGTTCAGCATATTAACAAGATTTATTGTTAAGAACTTGTTAACAAACTTCGTAGTAAAAATCAATTTATGGGTCTAATTTTTCTTTAAAATTGGTTAATTAGTTTCGTTAGCGAATAATAAATTTCAAGGAAGCAATTTAATTATTATATTCTTTTGCGCCACCAACGATGTTTCGATTAGTAGGATTAAACGCATCACAAAAAATTTATCAATTCATGTACAAATTTATCAATAAATCTAAAAATAAATTTTCTTTAAAATCTGTCAAGCCGAACTTGGGCAAAGCAATTTATAAACCATTTTTTTTTTTTTTCCTCCACGGGGACCGAGGCCCCTAAGCCCCACTCACGTCAACCCATAGGATCTTTTGTAATTCCTATCGCCCCTGACAAACCGCAGTATGGCAGCCACATCAAGCTGCGAGATCCTCCCCGGGGTTACAAAGCCCCCCAATTATAAACCATAATCCTGCCATTTTATCGAAAATACCTTTTTATATACTACATCAACCCGAAATGGTGAAACTCGACAAATATATGTATGAGATGAATACCTCCCTTATAGCAAACAATGCAGTCAGTAAAGAGAAGCAGTATTATTCATCCTAAAAAAAACTTAAGCATAATTCTTTAATAAGTTTAGGCATTTTGACCACACCAGAATGAGTGTTGAATAAACAAATTTAAAAATTTTTATTTATAAGAAATTAATTTTTGGAATTTTTTTGTGAAATCTTTGTAACTGGTAAAGAAATTACGCCTTCTTAGCACAGCAATTTCAAATTGAATGTTATAAATTCACATGATCTTATGATTATTTTAAATTTAAAACGGAAATGACTTCAGTAATACTGATTTTGCTTTGATAGTTTAGTTAAATGTTTGCTCATATTAATTGTCCCGTTAGTGCCCTTACATATACAAAACTGGTGTGAAACGATAAATGGCTGTGATTTGTGTTAAATTGCAATGCAATAATAATTCTTATTTCTAAATTGAAGAACAGGATTTTTGGGGCTATTCAGTAAACAAAACACCACTTTACTCGTGACTGTCTATTAATAGAAAATTTTGTTCAATTATACAAAATAATATCATCTAAATGTTATCATCTAAAATGGGTCAAAATTTAATACAAAATTAGAAAATGAACAATCTGAAACTCTTAAAGCATTATCATTAAATAACGTTGTGTATTCTTAATTCTCTTATAATTGCAAAGTTCTATTCAACCCTTTAAACTGAATTGTTTCATGGTTTCTTAATAATTGACGCATTAATTCGCAAAGAGCTTACATTGGCCTTGGAAAAATTTTTCATTATTACAAAATACTCATTTTGTTATATCTAATTAAATTCTTTATTCTTCGCAATGTAACTGCTTTTAAGCGCTTATTAAAATTTTATATTTGACTGCAATTCTAATAATTTTGGACAATTCACTATTAACTACATATTTTCATGAAATTTGAATTTTTATGATTCTACTAAAATTATAATTAAAATCTTTTTTTTAAACAATCATCTGCTACAATATTTTGTGAATGAAGAAATTCTTTAAGTTAATTAGACAATTTTTAATTTTTCTTTTAAATACTGCTTTGGCATCCATCCACTAATCGTTTAATTTTATTTGTCAATCCCAGCCAAAAATAACTTGTATTTTCCTCTTTTTTCTATTTAAGTTTTTTCTTTTTAGAAAATTTTTATCATCTCTTTTAAAGTTAAAGAATAAAATGAAATTCTCAATACTTACCAATTCTCATTCTCCAAAAAAACAAAAACAAAAAAAAATTAAAAATCTAAAACACCCAAAAAAATTTGTAATAAAATTATGCAGTCAGGACATGTCCAAGTACTAATTCATTAGTTGCACATTTAAAACTCAAACTTACTGCCAAAAAAAAAAAAAATAAATAAAACCCATACAAAAAGAAACTTGTACAGAATCGAGAAAAAAGGACATTACTGAATTCGAATAAAAAAATTTTTTAGAGTGGAAAAATGTGATGGCAAAGAAAATGACAATAACAGTAAAGTTTTTCAAATAAAAATTTTTATATATGGTACTATATACCTTGACCTTTCCTTTAGCCATGTTTTCTCAATAATTTTTCATTCGTGCATTTTATACTATTATTGTGTCGTTTCAATAGAAAGAATAACAAAAAAAAAAAAAAAGAATGGTCCTTACAGTTTTCATTTTTTTGTTCTCCTATTTGACTTTCCACATTTACGTACATGCCATCTATTCATAATACTTAGATCTATATGTACGTGTTCCTATATTATAATATTTTCATTTCATAACTGTAAATATGTTGTTATACAATATAATATAAAACTTTTAATACTTATTTTTGAAATAAAATAAGCGATCTAAAAAGAAGAAAACAAAAAAGTTTTTTTTTAATTTTTTTGTTATTCTTTAAGTATGAAATGAATAATAGTAGTTTATAAGTTCGAATATGTGTCCATTGTCCAATTAAGAATCGTGTAATGGTAAAATGGTATAACTGACAAAATGATTATTTTCTGGAAAACACAAACTGAGTTATAAGAAAATTTTATATTTAAAATTAATTTAAATTTCATAAATGTTGTTGATGTAATAAGTTACTATTTTTCGAGGGAAATAGGGAAAATTAGCAATTTAATTAGCGAACACATTTTCAGTTAGTCTAAAAATAATTCATTTTCGGAAAGGTTAAGATCAAGAACTGGAAATTTCATATTATTATCAACACTTATGAATAAGTTTCGGAAAGGAAAACTTCGATAATCTATAAAGGATTTTGAAAGAATTTGATAAATTTTCGCACACTATTGGAAGAAGTTTATTGATATTGTAGAATAAAAACATAATGTCATTGCAAATTAGACTTATCAAGAGCTGCCAAATAAATTAAGAAAAAATGTTCAATAGAAACTAATACTTTTCCACTTTGGTCTTTTGAGCTTGGAATGCGTATTTAACAAATTTGAAAAATCTAGCGGGAAATTTTATTTCGCCTAACACATACTTTGTTTAAAAATCTCCCGAATTTCAATTTAAAAAAAATATTCTTCATAAAATTTTTCTAAAAAATTGTTTATAACTTTTGCAATAATGTCATCCGTACTAAAAATATTCTGACAATTTTTTAATTTATGTGGGAATTAATACCTGCTTAATAACAATTTTGAAACAACTTATACATAATTGAGTTGATAATCAGCTTTATAAAAAATGTTTAATTAGAATTTCAACGTTTCCGATAATATTTTAAAGCGAATTTAATTGGTTTACTTTTTCTATTTCCTAAGAGACTCAGAATAATATACAAGGAATCCAATCGAGAATAAAAAAATACTTTTACATTTAAACTTGCTATTAAAATTCCAAAAAAAGAAACAAACATCTAAGTATTAACGACACTAGAATTGATTTTCTCTCTTAAAATCATTAAATCATAAAATTTTCACATAAAGTTTGTGTTGTATAAAAAGAAGTGATCACAAAAATAATCTACTCACAGAAATGACTTATTTTTTCTTTCTCACTATTAATCATTAAAAGCACTACTATGTACAATTTAAAATATATTATTAAACACTTTTGATAGATCTATAAATTTTAAAATGCTTTCAAAGAAATTTTATTACACTCCACTATAATAATAAAGAAACTATAGGAACCCTATATTGTTAAATAACTGAAATTTATAACTATGTGCATAATAAGAAATCACTGTAATATTTACGATATCTTAAGTGTTTGTTTAACAATTTTTATGATCATACAATTATAGTTAATAATTTTATGATATTTTTATACCCTGCACTTCGTGAAGGGTATATTAACTTTGGTATGGAGTTTGTAACTACTTGAAGGAGTCATCTGCGGTATGGACATATATATATATTCTTGCTCAGCGTAAAATTCTGCGTTGATTTAGACATGTCCGTCCGTCCGTCCGTCCGTCCGTCCGTCCGTCCGTCCGTCCGTCCGTCCGTCCGTCCGTCCGTCCGTCCGTCCGTCCGTCCGTCCGTCCGTCCGTCCGTCCGTCCGATCGCACGATAACTCAAAAACGAATAATGCAATCGACACCAAACTTTCACAAGTTGCTTCTTTTCTGCCAAGGACGAACCCTATTGTTATTGGACCAATTCGGACAACGGGTTCGGGTAGCTGCCATACAACTCAAAGAGTTTATTTTAATTATTTCAAAAACTAATAAAGGTACAAATATAAAATTTTGTATACATGTGTCCAATTATATTCTACATATGCTCTAAAAATTTTAATGAGATAGCTGCACCGGTTCGGGTGGCTGCCATACAACTCCAAAAGCAAATTTTTTATATTCGGCAAAATAATAAAGTCAGATTCATGAAACTTGGCAGTTGTGTGTCCAATTATAGGCCAAAGATATTTCTGAAGTTTTTGTGGAATTGCTTGACAGGTTCGAGTGGCTCCCATACAAGTCCAAAAGCTTATTTTAAGTATTTGGAAAAATAATAAAGTCAGATTCATGAAACTTGGCAGTCGTGTGTCCAATTATAGGCCAAAGATATTTCTGAAGTTTTGGTGGAATTGCTTGACAGGTTCGAGTAGCTCCCATACAAGTCCAAAAGCTTACTTTAAATATTTGAAAAAATAAAAAAGTTAGATTGGTGAAATTTGGCAGTTGTGTGTCCAATTATAGATCAGATATACCTGCGAAGTTTTATTGGAATTGCTTGACAGGTTCGGGTACCTGCCATACAACTCCAAAAGCTAATTTTAAATATTTGAAAAAGTAATAAAGTCAAATTCGTGAAACTTGGCAGTTGTGTGTCCAATTATAGATCAGATATATTTGCGAAGTTTTAGTGAAATTGCTTGGCAGGTTCGGGTACCTGCCATACAACTCCAAAAGCTAATTTTAAATATTTGAAAAAATAATAAAGTCAAATTCACGAAACTTGGCAGTTGTGTGTCCAATTATAGATCAGATATATTTGCGAAGTTTTAGTGAAATTGCTTGGCAGGTTCGGGTACCTGCCATACAACTTCAAAAGCTAATTTTAAATATTTGGAAAAATAATAAAGACGATTCATGAAACTTGGCAGTTGTGTGTCCAATTATAGATCAAAAATATTTCTGAAGTTTTGGTGGAATTGCTTGACATGTTCGAGTGGCTCCCATACAAGTCCAAAAGCTTATTTTAAATATTTGGAAAAGTAATAAAATTAGATTCATGAAACTTGGTAGTTGTGTGTCCAATTATAGATCAGATATATTAGCGAAGTTTTAGTGGAATTGCTTGGCAGGTTCGGGTACCTGCCATACAACTCCAAAAGCTAATTTTAAATATTTGGAAAAATAATTAAGTCAGATTCATGAAACTTGGTAGTTGTGTGTTCAGTTATATGTCTGACATATCCGTGAAGTTTCTATAGAATGGTTTCACAGGTTTGAGTAATTGCTATACAACAATGAAAGGTGCAGGGTATAATTCAATCGGTTTATACCGACTGAAACGTTTTTACTTGTTTTCTTAAAATTTACGATAATGGCTTATAAACCACAATACTATGACCTGTTTCTCGTCATCTTATATACATAAAAAAATATTATTTTTTATCATAATAATGATAGTAAAAATATAAAAACGGAAAAAAAACAAAATAAAAATAAATGGTCCGATCCGTCTAAGGAGAAAAGAAAAAATTGAAGTATCCATTCTAAAATGAAACCATTAAATAACAGCCATTTTAACTCTATTTAATTCCACCCATTTTAAATTACTAAAAAAAGAATAAAAAAAAATAAACAAACAAGAAATAAAGGAAAATTGTGTTAAAAATTTTTATTTCTATTTTAACGTAACAATAACTAAAATTTAATATTGGAGTCCAGAAAAAAACTATACGTTATTATTACAAAATACCCGTCGTATAACAAAACGAAAATTATTATATCAAAAAATTCCATACAATAATCATCCAACATGATGGTGAATTGAAAGGCAAAACATACTTTAGGATATCAAGTTGATTTTACAATTTTGAATTTCGAATTTTTTGGTAATGATCAAAAAAATTCAATAAACTTGCATTTGTATAAAAAATAAATTTAATTAATTAAATCACATATGGAAAAATATCACAGCTTTAACAAGATAAGCAAAACCAAAGACTCAGCAAATCATCAACATTTTAAATCATTGTCACAGAATTTATTTTCTCTCCAGATTCAAAACGTTACCAACACAAGAAAACAAAAAATTTTTATGTTATACAACAAAAATTATTTCTTCTTTAACGACTATTACAGAATTTTTATATAAATATTTTGAAATCTCATACGCCTAAAGTTTACGCGAATTTGCCAATTACCACCAAGTATTCGTATTCAAAAGAATTACAGTGTGTGGAAATCACATTAAACTCGAATTTCCAATTCCAAGAGCGCTCCAATTTCTTTTATTTTCAAAGATCAATCTTATATTTATAACAATAAACGTTGTGCCGCAAAGGCAATGCAGTAATTTTGAATATCTGTTAGAGTGGTTACATTAAATGGATCCATTATTTAATAATTACACATTGGATATGTATTAAGGCACATGACCTTTATATTCGTGTTAAAATTTCTATTTTATACCAATTGCGACTGAATATTCAAAACGAAACCAAAAATTAATAAAAATATTCTTAAATTTGAAATTTTTCCCAATATTTAAGAAAAAGAACAATATAAAAATGTCCTCACAATCACTAATATGAAAACTATATAGAAAATAGAAATGTTTTTTTTATGTTCACAAATACAATAAAAAATAATAAAAATTCAACAAAACAAAAATATTAAACGTAAGAATAACAACAATAAATTCAAACTAAAAAGCCAAATATTATTATAAGAGTGCAAAGCTATTTTAGACGTGAGTAGAATTAATAAAATCCGCTAACTAAAAAAATCCAAGAAAAACAAACATAAAAGAACTTTTTTTTACATTTTCCTCCCTTTCTTATACTTTTGTCCTGACATCATTATTTCATATAGATTTGTAACGGGAACATTAAGTTTTTGTTAAACAGTGTTGTTTCCATTCCCTAAAAAAAGAGAAATTTTATTTTTTTTTCTTATATTTTGACATTTCACACGGCCAACACTTTAATATTAGTGTATGTCCTTATAGTTTTATTTTGTGATCTTGGACATACTTGCAAAACAATTTTATTTAAAATTAAATAAAGGGTCCAACAAAAAATTAGAAATGAGAGCATGAGAAAGTTTGTCATAAAATTTGTGTTAAAGTGACAAAAAAGGAAAAATATTGGAAAAAAATATCTTTGTTATATTTTGTACTAGTTTGCTTTTATAACTTTATTATACGAGATCTGAATCGATGACTTGTTCAAAACAAGGAATATTTTATAAATATTATTAAACTTTGCAATTTATTACGAATATCTGTACAAAAACTTCAGGAGGAACTAAATGCGTAGATGCTACTGCACCGATCCTTTAAACAATAAGGTCTCGGGTTCTCCCCGGTCAGGGTTACTATAAAAATTATATTTCATACAATATTATACAAGAAATTTTCGTATATTCATAATATTCGATATTAAAAAACTAAGAAAAATAAACAGTAAGATATTAATGAACTTATAAATATTTAATATAAAGAAAAAAACTACAGCAGGCTAGTCAGCTACCTAGTTAAAACTATAAGGCGCAATGAAACTAGGGCGTGATATCATGCACTAGCCCTATGCTCCTCACTATAGGAATAAAAAAGGAAAAAAAATATATACAGGGTGATTCAGAAAGTTATACAACAACATATACCACTAGTTAGAAGATCGAAAATGGATAAAACTTTTGTTCCAGACTGGGTGCCAAATCTTAAAAGTAAAGATTTTAGCGAATTTTCACGAAATTTTTACTTAGTTAAAGTTTTTGAATTATAACTTCCATTCTGAAAAAGATAGGAACTTCAAACAAACAATTTGTGAAAGGCCTAGTAGAAGGCTTAAAATAGACATGCTGCCGGATTTTGTATTTTGTGTACCTTCGGAATATAAGCATTCAAACTTTAGGGAATTTTTCCTTTGTCTTATTTTTTCAGTTTTTTCTAAATAGATAATTTCGTAAGAAATTTTTTTTTTCACAGCTGTTTAAGCTTTAATTTAAATCCTTAAACATTTAAAATTTTTTTATGATACAGAAGATATAACACAAAAATCACAAATTTTGTGAGTCATAAAGTCAATTAAAATCAAACCAGATGTTGATAAAACTAAAATTAAATTCAATTTAAAATTCCCTTATCAAAAAATTTTACAAATTTCTCAAAACTAACACCAAATTCTCCTATGAAATTCACCTAGTTCCGCAAAAATTTATATTTTTCTTCTTTCAAATTTATTTCTATTTAATCGCATGTTTTAAATCAATCGCTTTATTGAACCTCCTCTTTAGTTACATCAACCGTACACCAATTTTAGTTTTTGTAGAAATATGTTTGAAATCTATTCTTCCCATTGAATTATTTATTAATTGTTAATTAGTTTCATAATTTTAATACCATATCATTTACATACTCCATTTTGTGTAAAAAATTAAATTTTCCAATAACAAAAATTTTTTTCTATTAAAGCAAAAATCAAAATTTATATGGCATGTCTTTAAAAATTCGTTCCACCTGGAGAATTTTTATAAATTCAGATGCCAAATGGTGTCTAGATTTCGAAAATATTTTTTTCAAATTTTTAAATTGCGTCCAATCTGAGAAAAATGCATTTAAAAATTTCAAACCATATAGGTACCATTTCTTATAAAAATTGGCAAAAATTAAAAACTTATCAATTTTCCTTACCAAGAAAAGTTTCGAAAAAAAATTTTTGATTACTAGATTTTTTTTTTATTTTTCGTAATAAAAAATTCTAGTTTTTATTTTCAAAAATTTCAAATTTTTTAAATTCAATTTTTGTTTTTCAAATTAAAAGTTTGTATAAAATTTCGTTTCAATTTTATTATTAATAGTTACATTTCAATAAAAACATTAAAATTGAGTCTTTTTATCAAAATAACGACTCTTCAAAATATCAACTGTTTTTTGTCTGTCTGACTATTGTCTCTAAAAATTAATAATAATTGATAATTACAACGGTTAAGATCCTTGCCTTTAAGAATCTTTAAAATCTTGACATATAAATGGTTTTTGTGCTAAATCTTCTGTGCCATATAAAATTTTTTAATGCTTGAGGACTTAAATTAAAGTTTAAAGCTGTATGCTGGGCAAAATTCTATAAAAAAATTCCAAGATTTTAAAAAATCTCTTTTAAATTATCTAGTTAGGAAAAACTAAAAAAATTAAAAAAAAGAAAAATTTTATTTTCTTTAAAGTTCGAATGCTTAGTATTTCGAAGGAACATAAAATACCATAAAATACAGAATCAAGCAGCATTTCTATTTTAAGTCCTTTACTAAGCCTTTCTGAACCTGTTTGTTTGAAGTTCCTATCTTTTTCAGAACCGAAGTTATAATCAAAAACACCTGGAAAAGTAAAAATTTCGCAAAAATTCGTAAATACCCTGGAACTCGGAAACCCTTGAGATTTGGCACCAAGTCTGAAATAAAAGTTTTACCCATTCTCAATCTTCTAACCAATATTATATATTGTTCTATAACTTTCAGAATCATTGTATATATATATGAAAATATAAAACAAGCCATCTTAAGACAAAAATTTACTTCTTTGCTACAGAGTCATTAACCTATTGAAGTCGGTATTTAAAACAGTACATTCTCTAATAACTTATTTGATGTCTTGAGTACAACCAATTTAAAAATTCTATTAAAATAGAAAAAAGTAGAATAAAATAATTTTAAATAGTGTTTAAGAAAACAAAATAAAATTAAAATTCGAACAAAAACAATTTCATTATAAGACAATGCAAGTAGTTTTACCGCAACATTACTAGTTGTACCAAAGTTATACCAAGATATTAGATTTTTGTTAGTGTCCCACAGACTTATTAAATAATGTAGAACTCTGCCAATATTCTGCTTCTCATTAACTAATGAAATAAAACTAATGAAATTCGTCCATTAATTAGAACAAATTTAGAACATTCTTGGACTGTCATTAAATCAAAATAATTTTTATACGCTAGTAGTCTTTTGCATCAAGATCATATTTTAAAAATTCCAATAAATGTTAAAAAAATTTTTTTGCCAATAGTGTTAAAATGGATAATCTCTTTGTTGAAAATTTCGACACAGTTTTCTTTTTTTAAAAATTAAAAACTTTGCAAAGACTTCTTTTTTATTTTAAAAGATTATTATAATGAATTTAGTATAGAAAGTAAAGAGTACATTTTATGAAAATTAGATGATTGCATAAGAATTTTAATTTTATTATCAGAATTTTTGCTTTTTTTTTTTTTGCATTCAAATCTTGCCAAATGAATAAATTAAAATGAATTTTAAAGAGCAGAAAAAAAAAATAGAAAATGAAATTGGCAAAGAACTTCTCTGAATACTTTAATTTTTTCATCTTTGTGGAGATGATTATCTCATACAAAGAACAAAATTTAATAGATAATATAAAGGATATTTTCATTAATTTTATTATAATTGAAGATTTGGGTGTAAAACTGTTTTTAATTGTTCTCATTTTGCAATCTAACTAAAAAAATTATATCATAGTTAAATTTTTAACTCTATACAATTTTTGTTTTAAATTAACAACATACCCGGGTTACATATAGTGTTGTAAAGTAAAAAAACACTTTAAGATAATTAGGTCACATAAGTATTTTGAGCTAAATATAAAGAAAATTATTTGTGTGAATTAAATTGGGTATTGCTATAAGATTATATCTTCTATACAAGTAACTTTAATACAGCATTACCCGAAAAAGGTTTTATATAATTTAAACAGTAATGAGTTAACTAAAATATATTGTCCAATATTTCGTTTAAAATGAAGCTTTGTCAACATTGAGTGATTTAAGCTTAAAATAGAAGGAAGCCCTCGAAAAAACTATACAACCAAATTAATACTAAATGTTTTTATATTCTCGAGTTCGTTTGAGTTCTAAAGTGACAATCAAGGTAAAAAAACAAAAGATGGCAGAATGTACAAGATTCTTAAAGGATTGGACACTTTCAAGAATATTTTTCTTCTTTTTACCGTGTTAGTCAAAACCGATAGCTGCTAGTTTACATTAAAAAGCTGTTCTAAATATTTCTGAACATTACTATTTTTAGCAAAGATATACAATTTTTGGTTTAATTCCAACAAAAAGAAGAACAGAATTCAATTATTTAAACTGTCTTAATTACAGTTTACAAAATCAGTAGAAATTCTCATACTTTCGTATAAATTGAAGGCATCTACATTGAGATTGTATTGCATAACATGAAACCTAATGTTGTCAGCACCTAATCGCTCAACTACACAACATATGCAAAATTATGGAAATGCATTTTGGACACTTCCTTATAATTTTAAGGAAGTTAGTATGCTCTTAAATAATATACCTAGAAAAAATATAAATGTGGCTTTTAGTAGTGTTTCGTTTTGTGCTATCAGAATTCTTCGACAGATTCGTCAGTTACTTTTTGTACCAAACAAAACACAAATATTAAATTTCAAAATATGTATTCCGTCGATTATTTTCTTAGATATGGTAAGAAATGTAAAATCCGGCACCTAGTAAAAGTTCAGTTCCCGAGAGCTGACATGTCCCAAAAGTTGATAAAACCGTCTCACCCTCAAGTAAACCTAATTTGTGATACTGATCTACAGAAGCAGACTGACTAACAGACCGACAGGCATCTCTCTAAAAAAAGTTTATTTACGCTTCCCTAGCATGGTGAGATTCAGTTAATTTGATGCCATCTCATAACCTCACTATTGTATGCAATGCAGTCAGTAATTTAAACTGAGATCTTATGCATTTTCTTAAAATTGTACTCTTACAGCACATGAAAATCTTTTTAAATCATGAAAATTTTAAATATTAAATTTTTAATCCTCATTTTAATAAAACTATAAATAAAAACCATTCGCATCCATACTTTGTTACAAAAGCTTATTATTAAAAATAAAATTGGAATTAAAATCTTAATTCGCTTGTTGAATATCTCATATATAAATTTTCATCTTTCGAAAAAAAAATATCCTTAATTATAGAAAAACTTTTCGTAATATCCTTCTATACTTTTAATAATTCATATTTAATGAATCCCCACTTTTATAACATAATCTTTATTTTTTCTTCTGTTCAAATAATTTTTATTTGAATTTTAATACCCGCTTAAATAAAGTTTGAAATTAACCTGATTTTAAAAATATTTTTTTTTTGTGTTTTCCATGAAAAAATTTTCAATAAATTCCCTAACAAAAAATTTTTTCTTTCGTTATTTTTAACCAGACAAAAGGAAACCAAAAATTTCATTTCATCCCTTTTCTTTTTCTTTTGAATTTATGCACGTAACGTTTGCCCTATAGCATGCACGTATCTATAGTGCAATCTTAATCGTAAATAATAAAAGTCTATGAATGTTTTTTAATGAATAAATTTTTATAACTGTCGTTTTTATAAATATTAAGAAGATCTAAAAATTTTGGAAGTTTTCATTAAACTTTTTTTCTATTTCATTTACAAAATATTTTTTGTTTAAATTTTTGTCACGAAAATTATATATAAAGCGTAAGAAGCATTATAATATTATAACTGTGTCTGCAACGGATGAATAATAAGAACAGAAACAAAAAAAGCTACGCAAGGTTTTATTGAAAAATCATTAATAATTAATAAAATTATCTAAAATTGCATACTTTAAGGCTGTTTTGTGTTTGAGTAATGCAATTGCACTCATACATTTAAAATATTTAGATGATTATGTTTGTTTAATAATTTTCTTTAATTTCAAAATTATTTAATTTTTGTGAAATTTAATAAATAAAATCATTGATGTTTTGCTTCATTGAACCTGACACATTATGTCATACATGAAATATGCTCTTTATCAATGCCAATTTTCTTCCAAGCCATTTTCGTTTTACACCTTGTTCGTGTTTTTCTAATTCTATAAATTCAGAAATTACTTAGTTAATCTTATATTTAAATGTTATTTAAAGCCGAATATATGCATAAAGGATGTTCAGCTTAAATCTAATATTGTATAATAAAATACAATATGAAAATGATATTATAGATTATATTTACCGGGTAACTATCGACCATCTTTTTTACAAGGACTTAAAGCAATTGTCGAAAAATAAACAAAGATTTAATTCAGGTCCTTGATTCGATCAATTGGATTATATAGATTTCATATTTGTAGACCCCAGAATAGCACCTCGACTCGAATCGAGCAGGACAGTGAGGTGCTACTCGATTGAACATCGATAAAAGCTTATTATTCAAATTATAGTTTTTTTTATTCAAATCACTATTTAAAGAGCTATACAATGAGTAAACAATAATAATTGAAGCACACAAAGGGCAAAATGGTTATTTTTAAAAAAAAATTAAGGAAATTTAAACAGAAGTAGTGGCATATTTTTATCTTATTCAATTATTGTCCTTCCAGTACTTTTTGCAGCATTATAACAGAATTTTCAGCAGAATCTGAAGAGCAAGAATCTTTAAACTTTTCCTCCTATAATATTCCAAAAATACTTTCTTCTTCGAATTTTTTAAAAGAATATTTAGTTATTTATAAAACAATCATTCGTAGATATTTCCAAACCGTATCCACTAAATTTTCACAATCTTACCACACCCATACGGGAAGACTTTCCAACTAAATGAACTGCACATACCAAATTTCTTCTCAAAATTAAAAAAGTTTGTTTTTAATAATATTTTTGTACACATACCTAAAAGATAAAAATAATTATGCTTGAAATTAAGAAGAAAAAAGACAAAAACCAAAATTAAAATGTTTGTAAATGGAAATCAACATTAATTGCTAAAAAATCTTGAATGTCCTTGAATTACCTGAACCACAAACAAAAAAAACAAACTCTTTGCCATCTCCTATATTTATTTTTATAAAATTAATACATTTTACTAATGTAAATTTGTAAATTTAATACTGAAATTCACCTTTAGGGTAAATTTTAATTACACTCCTGATATTTCATTATTATTTCATTATTATTTCATTATACCATAATATGTGTATATGTCTATACCTACGTATGCATGTATACATAAATTAAGAATGTAGCATCCAATAATATACAAAAGGACAATATTTGTAATTCTTTATAATAAGAGAAATGAAATTCTATAGATATGGAATAATTAGTTTTTCTTAGAAATTGGGTACCCAAATAACTTTACACTTACATCATGTACGAAGGTATTCATATATACATGGTACTCTGCAAGTGATATAAGGTCTAGTATTAAAAATCAGATTGAAAAAATTCTACCTGACAATTATTTATTAGAGTTTCGAAGCTGTTGAAGTGAAAGCAATAAGTTGTTCCTAACTTTTTTACCTGACGAACGATAGGATAAGACATGAAAGTTATGCAATGGAAAAAATCGAAAAAAAAAGGTAAAAAAATAGATTTTTCATAGATTATTAACGTGTTTTGAAAAATTTTTGGCAATTCTGTTACCATTTTCGGCAATATTGCCACAATATAGGCCTGTTAACTGATAAAAGCGGTATAAATCACACATTATTTTAACTTTAATAACTTCGTAGCTATTCAGGTTATTTGTGAGATTTTCTTTAATATTTTAAAACTGTTCTTAGACTTCTGAATTTTCGCTTCCCTTTGAATATTTGTTTAAGGATGAAATCTAAGAAAACTCCAAACAATTATTATCCGAGGATTTTAATCAAATTTCAGACCACTCTGTAAAAAACTTGAATATTTCCTATATAATTATATAAGTCTATATATTATATGTACATAAATTTATGCATATATAATATATTTTTGGAAGGAACGTTTATTTCTAAAGGTCGAATCTTGAACAAATTTAATATTTAAAATATGAATAGTGTAATACTTTACTTGAATATTTGATTAATTATAATTATAACGAACTTTAATTATAGGACCAAAATATTTCGTTAAGCATTGAAATTGTACATAATACGTTATGTGAACCTTTACATAAGTAGATATATGAAAAAAAAACGTAAACAAATTTAAAATTTATGTAATCAAATCTTTCGATTTTCCTAAAAAATTAAGTGAAAAAATTTTTTGGAATTTCAAAATTTTTGTATGCTATAGTCCCAGCATAAGTTAATTTATGTTACAAGATTACATTTTGAAATAATTAGAAAATTATGACACAAGTTTAAAATAATTAAAATTTTTAGTGTCCAGAGACTTGATTCATTTTAAAATAGTACAAATTGAACAAATTGTACATAAACGTTCTAAAGTAAGTGCTTAATGTGGTTTATTATTTCATGCTTCAAATCAGATAAAGCGGAAATGAAGAGTTTCGAAAATAAAACATTTCATAAATTATGAGAAAGATTTGAAAATTGTTTTTTAGTTTCATTCTATGCAGTATAAATTGATACTAAGTAGTCGTGATCGAGTATTCAGAATTGAGAAACTAAATACAGGCTGTTTTTGAAAAGCTTACATAGGCTTAAAAATAAAACGGCAAATTATTTGTGTATTTTTGCAAATACAAGCATTCGAACTTTAGGAAAAAACCAATTTTCCAACCAAATTTCTTTTAAAAAAACACATTACGGAATATAAGCCAAAAAACTTCGGTAGGTCAAAATTTCGCCAAATTTTCTTAAAACCACTTTAACTTTGAAACGTTTCTGATTTGACACTATGCTCCCAACCAAAGTTTTACTTATTTTCCAACGTCTACTCGATGGTATATTATGGCTCTTCACTTGTTGCTAAATCAAACTGTATATGCGTAAATTATTTAAATTGTTTTATAAAATATAAATGAAAATTACATGGTTTGAAGGTAAAATGAAGCCCCTGGATAATTATTTATAGAGCAAACTTTCGGTTCTCAAACATTAATATTAAATTTTTAGCAACTTTATAAATAAATATTTCCGTAAATAATTCCTAAATATTTAAAATTTAGGAAATATTTTTTTTTTAGTACGACAGGTTATTAAAAGGCAAAGTGGTTATTAAAATAAGCCATTCCTTTGAAGAAAGAAAATACTAATAAATAAAAGTATGTATAAAAATTTCAATCACGTATATTATAAGCATTTTAATTTAAAAAAAAAATTGTTATAAACAAATATTTAATAACAAAAATTGTTTCCTTTAATAAATCCTGTTTCGTTTTCTTGCACTACCTACACATACACAAATATAGTTATTAAAGGGCAACTAACCCATAAACATAATATATATGTAAATAATATAAACGTTTTCATTACATTCTTTTTTAAATAAAATGAAAGTGAAATTTACGATATTTAAAACTACATTTTTACATAGTATGCTGCTTTAGAAATGAGTACCCTCTAGATGGAAAGATGAAATATTGAAAAAACTTCTGATTGCATTCAAAATCATTGAATGTGTTACTAAAAACAAAGCGAAAAGTGCTACATGATAACTATACATACAAGTATGAAGAAAACAAATTGACATATGTGAGCATCATCACACGTACATAATATTATTTATATGTATTATTTTAATTCATGTTATTCAATAGATGGAACACGTATCCGTGTCACAATCTGATCTGATTTAAAAAAATTTTCTACAATCATAAATTACAATAACAAAGACGAGAATATTTAAATAAAATAATATCTTTAATTTTAATTTGAAACACGTAATAAAAATCTCAATAACAAAATATTAAAGTGTTGGACGAAAAAATGAGAACAAAAATTAATAATAAAAAAAAATTTATTAAAAGGATGAGAAAAGTTTATGAGCATTTTAAGATTTGAATTAAAGTTTCATGTGCTTTGGAATGAACACAAAGTTTGCATGAAATTTTGTTTCTAATAACTTTGGTTGTTTGGTTTCTTAAATTTTAGAACACGTAAATGCGGTCCCAATATTCAGTACTTTACTTAACTTTTACACCTTGTTGTGCTGACTCTTGCGTACTATAGACTAATGATGTTATTCAATGCTTGGGAAAAACTTAAGATTTAAAGTAATAGATTGTCTCGCAAAATAATTTTCTCGGGTTTTTCACAAAGCTAATGAACATTAATTTATAGTAATATATGATAGAGTAAACGCATTCTATTCTGTTATACTGGTACAAGTGTTTTCTGTAGTTCTTGTTAATATTTTGGTATATGAGTATTTTTAATATATTCTTGGGTTTTCAGTTTTCAGATTTCAATTTTTCTATTTGTGCTAAGAAAAAATCTTTAGTTTTGTCTTAACAACCCCGGAAATGTGAAAATTCGGTTGGACTATGATTTGAAAATTTAACTCTAAATTTTAAACTTCATTTATTCCAATAACATATTCAAAATTATAATTAAACTTGTTTCATATATCTACAACAACTTTATATTCAAAATAATTTTAGTGATACTAAAATTCACATTTCATATTAAACTAACTACTAAAGAAATGCTTGCATAAGTGCCTTAATCTTCTTCTTTATATTATTATGGTTGCAATTTTCACTACAAATTTATGGATAGTCAAACTTATTCCACACTTTTGTAGAAATTTCGTTTTAACGATTTTGAGTTTTTTTTTATATTATTCCTTTGCTCTTTAACCAGGTTTATAGACCAATGGTTTATTAAAGCAACGAAACAGTTGTGTGTTGAGCATCTATTTTTGAAACTTAAATTTTCTATGCAAACATAAAAGGATATTATGAATAAATTACTTTTTGTATTCAAAATAGCAAAAGGAACACAAAAAAAATAGAATAAGAAAAACAAAAAAAAGGAAAATTTTCTAAAGTAAATGAGTTTTTCATTAAAGATACAAAATCGCATTACAAAATCATTGCAGTTGCGTCATCGTTGATGTAGAGAAAACCTCAAAGAAAAACCGTGACTGAAAGCTAATTATTTCCTTTTAAGAATGCACCAATTTAAATAAAAAAGTGAAAAAGAACTAAAAAATAAAAATAGAGAACTGTAAACATTAAAGGAGGAGAGAAGGCAAACCATATCTCGATCTTTTTTCAAAATAAAAGAGGTGGAAGGGGTGTGGGGAGAAAATATTTCAATATTTTCAAAATAAGAAACTTTTTTAATTATTTAAATTAATTTCCTCTACTAAATTGTGATTTAGTATCTGTATGAAAGTACTTGTGTTATACTTCAGTTATTTGATATAGTTTAAAGATAAGAACGAAAAAGTAAAACAAATTTTATATCTGATCGAAAAATTACTTACAAATTCTTAAAAGTGTTTTCCTATATTTAAATTTAGGTCTTCTAGTTTTTAAGGACAATTTTTTTTTTTGTGTGTTAGTATTACCTTGACTGTTTTCCACTTATTTCCTATTGAAATTGATGAAAGTTTATGAGGCAATCTCAGTCAATGCAATTAGATTGCTAAAAAATTCAATAATTCAATAATGCATGGAAGAGATTTCATTACTATGATTCACGAAAATTGAGTCTTCGAATAAATACTAACCGAAATGACTTCTAGAATTTGTTATAAAATGTTGCGAACCTACTTATTGTAATTTCGTGGTTAGCTTTCTTATTCACAATGTTGTGCATTACTAAGAACAAAAATTACAACATTAAAATTGTCGAAACTTCAATTCATTTGGCCACAAACACGTTTTATTAGTTGCGACTTCTTAATATTCTCAGCGTTAGATACTGCAAAAATTCTATATAAGGTCAGTGGGCGAAGCCGTTTTCAATATTTTCATTTTTAAAGCGACAACAATTCTACAGCTCGAACCTTAATTTTAAAGCACTAAAGCAAATTTTAATTGCTCGTTCTGCATATTTTCAATCTTATGTATGAAATTGCATTGAGGCATTCCATTAAATTTTCCTTTTTTATTTAAAATCTTCAATAAAATATTTGGCATTTCAGAAAAATTGCAGTATTCTCGTGGTATGCAATTTTTTTCTTGTCATATTTTCTGTTTTTTTTTTGGATTACCACAAGAGTAAATTTTCAATCAACTCTTTTTTTAAATTGGGGATAAAAATTAATAATGATTTTTCATGTTATACGCTTGTTATCATACGACCATCATTAACACGCTGTTCCAACTACAAAAAGTCATCATGTCAAATTTTTGTCCTACTAAGCGTAATGTAAAACAATTTGTTAATTCAATTTAAATACATATAAAAATGTGTGTATAGTGCGGTGGTACGTAACCTACATAATTTACATGACCAATCTAATAACTTTTCATTAACTTGAATGCCTGATGGGTATGTAAACAAAATCAACTAATATTCTACCCTAAACTAAAATTTTCCATGTTTTTGACAAGAGAGAGAGAGTAAAAGAAAAATGGAAAAACTAATGTAAACGTTTATTATGTACATATTAGGTTTGAGTGTATGAATTTAAAAATTTCGTATCTATTGCATTAATTTAGATATACGAAAACTAAAATCAAAATTCTCTCTATAGTTAAAAGACATTTGGAATAAATTAAAAAGTTTAGTTGACTCAGATTACATTATGTTTTTGGATGGGGAATTCAATCTAACTTCAGCCAAATACGAATTTGAGACAACATTGTTAATTAATTCATCTAGCTCTTTTGGGCTTAATATCGATTTTTTACTTTTTAAATGACTTAAAGGCCAGCCTCTAACAAACAAATATTACAATAAAATTGGAGATCATATTTTCTGGTAAAATTAGACCTGTTGAGTCAATTCGAATAAAATACTAGATTTACGCACAGTCAATATGTAAGCTTAGTCTCAGTCAATGTATTAGTCAATTGAGCAATTTCCTAACATTGAAGATTCGAATATTTAGTGGTATATCTCACATGTGAAATAAATTTCTCAACTAATTTTCCAAACTGTAATCAATTATTGTTAACCATTTCTCTATTGTAATATTGCCAATCACGAATTTTTTATTCCAAATGGACTCCTAAATTAATGGAATCAAAAAATTCACATTGACAGAATCTGATCTTGAAATATTAAAATTAATAAATCGAATTTTGTTAGTAAAAATAATAATGAAAAGGAAAAACAAACATATTGGTTTCCAAGCAAAAAAAAAAAACAGAAAAATGCTTTACCCTGCATTTCTATGTGTACACAAACTACTCGTAAAACCGAAAGCTTTCTAAAATTTTCAACGTTTACACAAATGAAATTGAAAATATTGCCCAATTCAATTTTTAATTTTCCTTTTTCTCCACATTTCTTCCTCTTCATTCGCAGTCTGTTTTTCTTTCCAATAAATGCTTCAGGTTTTTATCGTAATATAGGAGTCACATCGATAACAGTAAAATAAAATAAAGAAAAAAAATTATTAACAAAATAAATATAGAAGTTATGAGGTTATAAGAGAGAAATAGATATCAAAAGTAACCAAAATAACTTGTATTAAAACTTGATGAAATTTTAAAGTATGCACACACACAAAAACACACTTTTATAGTGAATCAACCAAGCATATTCATAAGCAGACCAAAAAAGTGTAGAACTCATAAAATACCTGTTTAAGTTGGGTAACCTTCTTGTTCATGAACAAACCAATATTGAAAAACTATTGAATTGAAGCGCTCTCTTTGAAAATTATTGTATACGGTTGAATAACCAGTTTTATTTTATAGTTCCAGTAGGGACTGTAGAAATTTTTCTAGTTTATCATGGTTAAATAAAAAAAAAAATGTTTTATTGATGTGCAAGTAAGGATCATAAGAAAATCTAAATTAAAAAAAAAAGCGAGGAGAAAAAGTGTACAATAGATTGAAAAGCATGGAGGAAAAAATAAAGTAAAATTATGTCAAAAGGGAAACATGCTTTTCATCGATTGATTTACAAATATTTGGGAAAGTTCAGTTACAAATTTTTTTTCTTTATTCTGTTTGTTTTTTCATTTTTGCTCACCCTCGTTCATAACATTCATTTTAATTTTCGCTTTGTTAGCAAAATTTTCCGTTGCTTTTTACCGACCGTATTGTGTAAACAATAGGTAGGTTATGTGATGGCAACAAATTTTGCATATCGAGTTTTCGGTGGGAACGTACTTCTCCATAGTAGGGAAGTGTAAATAAACTGTTTTTAGCAACCTGTCGGTCTGTCGGTCTGTCGGTCTGTCGGTCTGTCGGTCTGTGTGTGCACGCGTGTATCTCAAGTTCGGCTGAACCGATTTTGATGAAATTTTATATGTAAGTTTGTTTCCACCATGGCACGGATCGATCAACTTTTGGTATATATCAGGCCTCGGGAACTGCACTTTTTAGCGGGCCTGTTTTACATTTTTGAACATTTTGAAGAAAATATTCAACCGATTTACTTGAAATTTTATATATAAGCTCAGCTCGACCGTCCGCAAAAATTCGTATGTTTTGGAAGAAATCAGGCATCGGCAACTAGACGTTTACTACGGGCCAAAGATACATTTTTGTGTATATAAAGAGAAATAATCAACCGATTTCATTGAAATTTAATATATGAACTCCTCGTATTAAAACAATGAACATATAAATTTTTTGGAAAGATCAGAGCTCGAAAACGGATTTGCGGGCCGATTTTACATTTTTCACCATTTTGAAGAAAGTATTCAACTGATTTACTTGAAATTTCATATATAAGCTTTGCTCGATCATACGGAAAAATTTCTAACTTTTGAAAGAAATCAGGTATCAGCAACTGGGCGTTTACTACGGGCCAAATATACATTTTTGTGTATATAAAGAGAAATAATCAACCGATTTCATTGAAATTTAATATATGAATTCCACGTATTAAAACAATGAACATGTAAATTTTTTGGAAAGATCAGGCATCGGCAACTAGACGTTTATTACGGGCCAAACATACACTTTTGTGTATATAAAGAGAAATAATCAACCGATTTCATTGAAATTTAATATATGAATTCCTCATATTAAAGCAATGAACATATAACTTTTTTGGAGAGATCAGGACTCGAGAACTGATTTGCGGGCCGATTTTACATTTTTCACCATATCCACAGAACAAATTGATGGAATTTCTTGAAATTTGATATTTGAGTTCTGGCTATTACCGAAACTAACTGGCGAGCATTTCAGGGAATTCGGGTAGCACAAAGCGAAACTCTACTAAGAGCCAAATTTACATTTTTCTAAGTATGTTAACTATAAGCTTACTAATGTCCTAAAAATTGGAAAGAAGTATTTAACAGACATTTTTATAATATTCTTTAACACTTTCATTTAACTAGACAATACACAATGCGGTCGGTTATGTGCTGACCACATCAGATTTTTTTTTATGTTTCTATAGAAAAATTTAAAATTTATTAAGTATTTTGAAAAATATAAGATTTTATGTTAGCGAATTGAACAAGAGTAACAAGGGCTTACATACACAATATAATATTTTAAAAAACATGTTTGAACTGTTAACGTGAAAGACGTTATCTATTTTTCTATGACGTGAGGAACATGATTTTAATGGGGAAATTTTCATTGGAAAATGAAGTGTAAAATATTAAGTTACGTAAGTGCATTATTATCTATAAATGTTATAAAAATTTAACAGAACTAATGTTCTATACACGGAACGTCTGTAATATCTGGTTGTATCTGTGTTGTGGAAGTGATAATATTTTGTGTTGTGATGTGAAAAGATATAAGTTGCACTAGAAAATAGGAAAGTTTTAATTTGAACGCAGTTCAATATAAATTCAATATAAATATTTGTAGATATGCTCAATGAGGAAATAATTATTATGAAAGTTCCTTTATATTTTATTACTCCAGCTTACGATCCAGTTTTGTAGCTGAGAATTAGTACTTCATCTGTTAAATTGCTCACACTTATTCCCATATGTAATTGTTAAAGATGATATTTTTTTAAGTATTGAAAATAACTTTCCCAAAATATCTCCCCATATACCCCCCATAGGCTTGGGGCTGACACCAACGTCTTTCAAACGTGTTTTATTTTACCTCACTAGGTGTCCAATTATTAGATATTATTAAAGATTTGAAATTTCGATGAATGATTCAACGCAGGAATGTTCGTAACATCTTCCCCCCTCCCAGCTCGCTAGATCATCTCAAAGATGAGTTATTCCAGCTTTAATGACATTGAAAAAAAAAAAACAACATTAACAAAATTCGAGTAAAATTAATACAAGGCTATTTAAAAATTAATAAAATAACAGGTCTTAAAAATGGCTTTTTCGTCTAATAAAATTTAGTAAATTTCTTTTTCCTTTATTCTCTTTACTTAAATTTGAAGATAAGTTTTTGAAGATAAGAACCTATTAAATTCCTTGGGAATTACTGCTACAAACAAATTTTAATCTTCCAATAAATATTTTTCGTGTTAAAAGTTTTTTATTCGATATTTTATATTTAACGATTTGAACGCTCTCTGTGATTAATTTTAGAAACAAAGAAGGAAACTATTTTAATAAAAGCTTTTATAATTTTCGAAAAAGTTGAAAAATTAAGGAACAACCAAAAAGCTTATAAAGAAAATTATTTTCTAAAAGTTTTTTTAAATTTTCAAAAGGACATAAAAGCTTTTCAATTAATATAATTTCCTAACACCGTTAGGAAATTATATTAACTATAGGACAATTTATAAACTTATTCCATGCACCAAAATAATTATAATTATTCGGAAATCTGTTATAATAAAGAAACTCACTCAAATATTTGAAAGAAACTTACATTCTTACTTTAATATTTTATGTTTAAACGGAAACGCTGATAAAACCACCAAGGCTGAAAACTCTATCTTAATATGATAACTATTTTAATATAGCTGAATAAGTTTTTTTACTACAATATTAAATTTTGTGCAATTACATTGAATTACCCTACAACTCCAAAATTACCATCTTTTCTTTATGAAATTGTGAATTTTATTGAAAAAAGTTAGCAATAGCATATATAGTCACACCAATTTTTTTTAAATGCGGACACATTTAGTGAGAAGCTTCGTATTTTAGCTTTGCATACAAAAAACGTTGACTTGGACAATGTCTGTCAATCGCACGGTAACTTAAAAACGAGAAAACCAAGAAGCACTAAATTTTCAAAAATTATTTCTTTTGAGTCAGCTGGTATCATAATTGAATTATTTCAAACAACAGCTTGGAATAGCTGCCATACAACTCAAGAAGATTGTTTCTAATACTGCAAAGATGTTAAAATAAAATTTTGTAAATGTGTGTCTATAATTACACACATCTTAATTTATATAACCTGAGACTTTTAATGAAGTAGTTTCACTACACAGTTCTTAATGTAGCTTAATATAAGGTCTGTCACACAAACTATAATTACTAACTTATATAGTTTTTCAAAAACTTTTTTTTATAATCAGTTTTACGTGGTGTGTGGTACAATTTAGTTGAGTAAAAACGAATGAAACGTTTTTCTCATTACAGATTATTTCCTCCAGATTATTTTAGTTATACAGTAAAAAGTAGTAATATTAGTATATTTTTCATTCTGGTATCTTCTCTTTGATGATTTTCTCTAAAAATTTTATTTGTACATCTATCGTAGGCTTCTATAGCATAAAATATGATTCCATAATATGTCCCCGCATTCTAGCATTAACAGAGACAGACTCAAGACCCTTCTTACCGTGTAAACACTACTCATATGTTCAAACACATATTATGTATATGTATTTTACGGGGAGAGTTTTAGAAATTCATTCAATTACTAATATTCTTTAAAATTAAAAGTGTTTTATTTTATCACTCATATAACCATATTAAATTTTGTTTTACTGCCTTCAATATTTTGCTCAATAAGACTTTATTATAAGATTTTTTATTTGAATTTATTATATGATTATAAAAGTAAACGACGGGAATATAACAAAATATACAATTTTACTTTTATAAAAAAACAAAACAAAATTTTTTACATTTCACTATTGGTTTATTTTTTCAACAACTCCTTCACTTCTTTGAAGTCCTTTTGCTTTTATTTCTATATTCCTGTATTATTTCAATATTGGAGAGAACCTCGGATTCGAAAGGTAAACATCATTTTCCTATAAATTTTTTCTAATATATCGGAATCAATATTTGTACACATAAATGTGGAACATACGTATATTGTGTATTTCGAATTTTATTAACTAACAATCTGAAAAGATGCTATTTTTTATTTCATATTTCCCTTTTAGTTAAACTTTATATTACAATAATTTAATATTTAATAATAGAAAATGAATCAAAAGCAAAAATACATAATATGTATGTACGACTATGTATGTATATAATATAGAAAAACTATAATGTAATAATAATAAAATCAAATCAAGGATTTATTGAAACATTTTTATTTTTCACAATATGAATTGGTTTTAGGGTTCTTACTATTGCTAAACATAATATTAAATTACATAAGAATTATTAAAAAGTCTACATTGAATTGAATTTTAATAATATTTCGTGTATAAAATTTCTAAATTTATTTAAAAATATTGCATAGTTAAATTCAAATTAGAAGAAGATATTTTCAAGGAAAGAAAAGAGAAATCAGTGTGTAAATTTTGTAGACAAGAATTAAACAGGACGAGGAATACTCAACGTTTAGGAAAATTAGGGCTGGTTTGCCTCAAGGCAATATTCTGGATTCTATATTATACGTGCATTACTATATTATACAAGTATTTTACCAGATTTAGCAACGATGCAAAAATATTGGCAGTAGGATCTAATGTTGAATAATCGACAAAAAAATTACAGGAAGCAAGGTAACAATATAAGTAAATGGACAAATAAGTGGATAATAAAGCTAAATAAAAGTAAATTTGCTCATGTGAAATTTTACAAATAAAATTTTTTAATAGACCCACTACAATTGAATTTGAATGGTGTTAAAGTATCAATCCAAAACGCAGCGAAATAAGTAGGTAAGACTTTGGATGCCAAGCTCTAATGGAAAGAATTAGAATTAGAATACAAATATGTGTAGAGAAAACGATTGGCTCCTCGTTTCTGATTGCTAGATTAGCAACACATTACAAGGTATTGACATCGTAGTATTGTGACCTTCGTAATATTGTGACATTCATAGGGATTTGGGTGTCCCCCAAGTAAGTAAAGAAATAAGAAATTTGCATAGATTAACTGGCTGAAAGTATTCAATGTCTCAATCTCTTCATGTGCAACTAAAGAATATTATTATAGTGTTAAAGTAATGCTTCTCTTGAACGATAAATCTTCTATTCAAAAATGAAAATAAACTTAAAAAAATATTTACTATTTTACCTAATAAGACAAAATCATACAATAAAAATAGCAAAAAGAATAAGAAAATTAAAAAAAAAAAATTTAATAAATTTTTACTTTCACCAAAACTTCCACAATCATATTTTCATTTCTGACTACAACGCTTGTATTTTATCCCATCTTTATTATATAGGAACGCATTCATTTCTATACAAAATATTTTTATTGTAGTTATTATGAGTGTGTGTTGTATACCACAAAATCGTGTTCCAATTATATTTTAAAGTTTATTATACGATCCTTAAGCTTCCAAAACAAGGATAATAATTATGTTATCACACAAAGAATTTTAATTTTCATCAACAAAGCCAAAAAAAAAAACTGGTTCCCTTTTTTTTTCTTGCTTATGCACATTATTTTTGTTACAAGAGAGTTCTACTCTTCTAGAATCAACATTTACACATACACAAATGAACATATGTAATTCATATGTATTTTTAATTATGAATGAAGACATAAGAAATGTTATATATACGTAGACGTATGCAACTCTTTTATAAAAGAATATTAACTTTATTAAAGAATAAAACTCATCATAAGTTTTGTGAATACATGAGGCTATAAAGCATATGTATGTACGTGTATGGCAGGATACAAAAAACTTTTTTTACTTGTTTTGTATTCATAGCTCAAAAAAATATTTCATACAGACTTGCGTGAAAGTAATAAATAAAATAATATATAAAGTAAGAGTATTATATAAGATGTGGTAAATATTATGATGGTACCACTATATTTCAGTGCGAATAATGAAACCATTTAATATAATATACCTTTGACTTAATGCAAAGACCTAAAAGAAGTAAAAATTACATAAGACCTGTTAAATATTACTAAGAAGAAGTAAGCTGTATTAAATCATTACTTACTCTTTGTATGATAATTCAACTGTGCTTGTAAGTGATGTGTTTGTGTATGTACCGCATTTTAATATATTTTAAAGAGAACTTATGGTTTTTTTTCATTATTACATTTCATCTTTCTATAATGCTACTTCTATATCTTTTCCAAAAATTTTCTTATTTTAATATTTTATGAAAAACGATTTCATTTTGAATAGTAACTAATTAAGTGCCATATTATATTATGACTTTTTAGTAAATTCTAAATCGTTTTTTTACATTATGTATAAAAAGACTGAAAAGCTAAAAACAAATTTTTGTAAAATGAACTATTATACAAAAATTCAAGAATAATTAAATATTATAGGTTATTCAGCACAACATAAAGGTATAGTGAAATATTTAAAATATGTGCATGTTTGGATATTTTCACTATAGGGTTCAGTCAATATTAATTAATGTAAGTCAGAATTCTTAGACGTTTTAAATAATTTCGGTTTTTATTTCGCTTCCATACAGCTTATCTTGTTTTTATATAGCTCTTTGATTTTCACTTGCTAAAATTGGAAATTTTCTGTGCAAATCCAATACGTTTGGAACAATTTCCGAACAATCGAAAATAAATTGTCAAAATATCAAATATGTTGAAGTGAAAATTAATACCTAATATCGTATAAAAAATCTTAATAATTCAATATTTAATTATCCGTGATACAGGGAAAATTTTCTATGGAATCCAATAAGATTTTTGAAAATGTAAAACTAAAAACAGTGAAATTAAAAGTCGAATTGGTTTTGTGCTGTTAAAAAACGTTAAATAATTCTGAAATTTTGGTTTAGGTATATCTTTCAACATTATTTTGTAAAAAGCATTATTTTGTAAAAAGCACAGTTCCGACAAGATTCATGAAAAATTTTTAGAAATTAAATTAAGTATGATCGTAAAAAAAGCATAGCAAATTAACAAGTAAATGAAGAACTCTAAAAATTTTTTTATGTTTTGCCAGAAACAAAGTTGATATCAAGTTTTCGGCAAAAACTTGATATCAACAGAGTCATTCTTTCGGTAACAAGACACCAACAGAGTATTGAATAACGCTTTGAATTTTTCTAAAAAATATAGAAAAAATTTGTAATTAATTAAAATAGAGTATTTGTTGGGTGGCCATTTCTGGAACTTATTAAACCCTACTGTCTATACAGAATTTTAATTTTTAAGAAATTCAGTAAGCAAATTTATTTTGAACATAATGTGTTATCACTTGAAGAGGCTCAACTTGAAGAACTATTGAATGAAAAACCTCTAATTTAAATATAAATCCTTACGAAATATTTTGTTGAATTTTCCGAAATATTTTAGAACCAAAATTTTTTACCATTATACAATTAATTTTCTTTTTTTTTTTGAAAGTTCATCAAGAATCCTTACGTATGTATAACAACAATTTACTACATTACTTAATATTTTTGTCGAAAAGACTTGTACAAATACTATCAGTACACTTACTTCACATAATATACTTCATGCCCCGCTTCAGGTATACATGTACACTCTCCAGTGTGAAATATTTACAATATGCAGACAATTTTTCTATATTATATTCATTAATACATATGCATACCTACATACCATTATTATTGTTATAAGAAAACATAAATACATATTCTTGTTCTTGATTGTTATTATGGTAGACAATGTGGTGCTAAATTTCATATTATATTATAGGTGCACCAACTACTAAACATAAATTAGAACTAAAAAATATTAAAAATAGAAAAAAAAAAACAAAAGGGAAAATTATTGTAACTTCTTCTCTTTCTTCTCTTTCTCTAACCTCTCTATCTTTCTATTTCTTTTTTCTTAACTTAACATACACATACACATGCACCTAATATTTCCTATTCACTTTAATTCTTTTTTCTTTAATTTTTTATTTATTTTTATAAATTTCTTTTAGTTTTGTGCGCCTTAAAACCTTGAACGTGTTAATATCTCATATTATTAGAAAGTATGTATCCAATATGTGTCTATGAATGTACTGTATATATGTAAGTATGTATGTGTTAAAATAATATAGATAATAATATTTTGTGGTACATGAACGTTTTTGTAACTATATGGGTAGAAAGCAATGTACAGTTATACTGAGATATGAAAAGTGTCTATTTTACAATCATTATGAGGTCCTTATATTAAATGCTTTCATTTTTAACCCAAGGACTCTTCATGCGGTTACAATTTATGTATATTATGATTTTTTTTATATATTTTTACTTTTAGAGTTTCTTATTTTTTTTTTCATTTTTTTTATATATATCATAAAAAGAGAAACGAGTACTATAAATTAAAATATACATGCAAGTGGTATTAAAGTACAAAAATATCATAGGTACAAAAATAGGTGCAAGCTGCCCAGTTAGAATTTGTTTTCAAACTACTAGTAATTTTTCATTTTTCACATCATTTTAAAGTGAATGTATTGGAATTGTTTTTTATATTGGAAAATTTTTGTAATATTTTAAAAGTTTGTGCTTATATAGAACCAAAATTTTACCATAAAATCAATCAAAGGAACAAGTGACCAGTCAAAAATAGTTCAATAAATCTTTCTAGTATATTATTCCTAAAAAAGTATGGCATTAATTAAATCTTAATGGATTTTAGTCAGAAGACAAGTTCTGTTTTAACAGCAAATTAAATTACATTATTTACACGTATATTTAACAGACGACATTGCTATTTACCAATAGTATTGTTTAATTTGGATAACGCAATGAAATAACTTTTTAAGTTTTTATCTAACACTAGTCAAATTCATTATAATCAGTGTGACCTAAAACTAAATTGTATAAACTAAATTGTATAAACACGAATACACAGGGTGTTATACATAAAGTACCGAATAATTTCAGGGATGATTTTTTGACCCATTTCAAACAAAAAATATTTGAATGAGAGGCTGGTGCAGATATATTTGTTTTCGAACTACAGCCTGTTGAAAAAAATGGTACCAGATTTTTTCTGCATATAAATAAATACTTATAACTTCGGAATCCCAATCGAAAATATTCCGCAAAATATTTTCTCTTCGAATAAAAAGAGTAGTATGCACTAAGCGAGTTTTGCCAAGATTTTTTACATAGTCTTTTTGAATTTGTTTTATTATGCATATTTTCAGGCGGGACTCAAATGTGGAACAGATTTTAAACAAACAAAGTGAATGTGGAAAAAGGAATATCTGGAATCAATTCGGAGTGCCTAAACTCCTTTATAATTTAAATTATACTTTCGTCATTTCGAATTGAAAATGTGTTAATCAAAAAATTTAAAGACCACCTGGGACGCATAATATATTATAAAAAAATATGTAGGTAGATATCGAATACATACATACTAATGCATTTATATTGAATATATATACATATATATATATTATATAACATATTTTGGGTAATGATTCTTAAGAATTATTATGTGTAAATTTATCTCATAGAAAAACCAAAAAAAAAAAAAATACAAAATTATCAAAAGAAAATCGTGTTGAAAAGAAAATGTTAGTAACATTTAGAATCTTCTTTTTTTTTTTTCTCCACGTTCGGATCTTGTGTACCATTAAAGCTTGTAAAAAGGAAGAAATACTGTTATTCTAACTATGAATAAAAAATAGAGTAAGAGAATTATTTCATCTCAACAACGTACAAAAGTTCATATCAGTGTTTAGAATAAGAGCAAAAAAGAACAACAAAAAATGAAAAGTACCAAAATTGAAAGCAAAAAAAAAAAGAAAATTTCTAGGGCGTGAGAGTATTGGTTTTGGTCTCTGGTTTTTCTATTTAATGTCAATGTGAATTCTGATCACGTGTTTTATAAAGAAAACACAAAAATAACAAAACTTTTTCAATACGCGTTTAATATTTGCTTTATTTATTTTTTTTATTTTATTTTTCTGGTTTTTTATTATTTTTCCTTAATCTCATGCAATCATAAGCTCTTATACATCTATTTTTTTTTCAAATAAAGCAAATGAGTATTGTAATGTATGTATGTTTGTGTATTTTGTTTTCATAAATATTTACTTTATGTGGTACGTGAACGTATGCATTGTGTATAGGGTGAATTCCGAAAACAAAGTCATATGACCAGTCAGTATGATATTTTGTCTGTATGAAAGTGACTCAAATTTCAACTATGAATTTTCCGATCATACATTCTATTCTGAACACTAATGTAATTTCCATCATCTATGAAATATGATATTTTTAATTTAACAGTAACTGTAATAGAATACCCCAGTAATGGGAACTGTCGACCAATATCTTAGTTTTTCATTAGGCTATTATTATAGTACTTATTTATATATTATAGTATTTATTTTAAAATTCCATATCAAAAATGAAAATATCTCAATCTTACAGATCCTTATTAAATTATCATTAAAATCCAAACTGCTCACAGGATTCATTCAGAATATTTCTATATATTCCATATATGATTCGGCTATATTATAATAATAATCAAAATAGTTTAATATTTTCGTATTTAACTTGTATTAGCAGCATACTGCTATAAAGTTGGAAACAAAATTTCTCTATGCCCAATTTTTATTGCGAATTAAAACTGAGTGCGACTCTTATATGCTCATTTATCTTATATTTGAACATTATCTTAGATAAGCTTACGAACAGGTCTAATTGATTAAATAATATTTTTAAATAATATAGCTTGCAAATACTTAAAATGAACTGATAATGTATATAATACAAGAAGAATAATGCATACTAAAAATATAGAAAATATTTTTCATAATTCAATATTTCAATTAATATTTCATCCTCGAATTGCCCAAAGTTTTCTCAATAATTTCGCTTCAGATTGAAAAACAAAACATTAAGAAGCCAAACATTATGGTTACAACTTCCGTTTAAATTTACATTTAGAGTGGCAAATGTTCTTAGTTACATGATGTAACATAAAATAAATGCCCCCTATATTCACTTATACCAAGAATTTTATATTATTTCAGTTTATTTTTAATATTGATGGTATGTTGGTTATACATACCTACATTTTATTTTTATATACATATTTACAATAATATGTATATGCAATAATTGTACTATTACTAATGATATCGATGATGTTGATATTGATAATTTTTTATTATGATATTTAACTAAGTAGTGACACGAATGTGTGGTACATTATAATACATAATATAAAACATTAAAATGATAATAATGATAATGGGAAACTGTTAGCGGTTTTGACGCGCGAAATTCTTAAAGATTTTCTTGAAATTAAAACGATTTCAATATACATACGAGTACATACATGGAAATATAATATATTTATTTACGAGTATATTTATTTATATAAATGTGTTATCAAATTCAAACACACAATCACTAATTTGTTTTTATATAATATATTGTTATATAATTATATTTAGTACCTCTTATTCTAAGTATATTACATAAGAAAAAATAAAAATATTTACGGTAAAGTCTCCTTTAATAGGAAGAATATATGCGATTCTATATACGAATTTTATATTAATATATGTACAACCACACATACTATATATTATATAATATATCTATGTACAATATATGTATATCCTGTTTGGATATTATTACATAATGATATTATAGCAAATATGATTCATATGTGATCCTGTTTATTTTTACAACTCAAACAAATAAAAATAAACAAAACCATTTTCATGTAAAGATATTGATATATGCATACATGCATACATCTATACGTATAATAATTTTGTTTACATAATTATAATAGTGATAATATACGCCTATGTAAACGTGTAATAAGTAGCGGTTACACATGTTCATATACGTAAATATAATGGTGTCTTGTCTTGTGTATGTGCAGACATTATTATTATTGAATGTTATTTTCTATTTTCTCTATATATTATACATATATAGAGAAAATAAGAGAAATTTGTTATAATTTTAGTTATTATTTCTTTTATTTTCTATTTTATTAAATAGAAAAAATAAAATGTGATAAAATATAATTTTCTATATTTTTATTATTGGTTTTCAAATTAAAGTTCTATAAAAGAAAATAATAAACTTTTTAATATTAAAGATAAAAAACTTCTTTCATTTTGTATATTTTGTAGCTGCATGTAGGTTCAATGAAAACATAAATTGAATTTTAAGTTTTAAGCAAAAACAAAAAATTATAGAGGAATTAAATTGAAACGCGATTAAGTATCAAAATATTCTTCATATATTTTCAATATATAGAATAGATGATTGTTATTTTTGTGTAGGAAGTAGAATATTGGAATTCAATTCAAGGATATTAGGATTGATGTGTAGGTAAGGAAAATATTTAAATATTGACATAATTGTGAATTTATGGTTTAAATTGTTTAATTCACGTAATTTTTGTTTAGATATTAATTCAGTAATGAAATTGCATAAATATTGTAATATTCAGGTTGTTGTAATGTGTTTCGATAATAATTCATTAGCTACCATTCGTGTTCTTAACTTCAATGTTAAGATCTTTTTCGAAAACAACTTCTTGTTATACTTTTTCTTATAATCTTTAAAATATGTGAAATATAACCGAGAAGGTTACCCTATTTATTTATAGCCTATATAATTTCCTTTCTGTCGAATCTTTAACATTAAAATCTTTTTAAAAATTTTACTAAAATTTTACGCAGGAAGCCTCAGTCAAAATTTCTGTTTTACCTTTAAACGTGAATTGCATTAACCTCAGGAATAAGAAGTCTATGTAAATATAGAAAAATGTGGAGTGAAATCATTAAGACATGATAACTTGTACAATAAATCTACAAGCGTGCAATACATTCCACTTACTTGAGTTTTTTGCATTTTAATCAAAAATATTTTTCCCGGCAAAATTTTGCCAAACTTAAATTTTAATTAAATTATATCCCAAAAATGTAATTCAAGTAGCTATATTTCATATTGTTATATTAAGTTATTGAAAATAAAAAATTAAGGATGTTGTCAAGTAAATGTGATTTACTAAATATAAATTACATATTATATGGAAACTTTACTTATAATGTAAACAATACACAATACATTAATGTCCACAGATACAACACTTACAGTTGCATACATACATGCATAAGAACATACATATACCGTCTTGATAACTCAATCACTTTTTAATTTTATTGCATTAATCTTGCATTTTGAACTAATTTGAAGCAAATTAAATTATCTAGTACTATAAAGAAAATTTAAAACTTTGATTCTGACAAGTGTTATCAATGAAGATGAATTCACCCTACTCATACTACAATAATATTCAAAATATAAATCTTCTCATTGGTACTTTATCAAACGGTTAGATCTTTTTAAAGCTCTTATATAATGTTTAGAACTAGAAATTACAATTTTCACACTGATTACATTACAATTTACATTTTTATTCCCTTAAAGAAATTATTTTATAACTATTCGAATAAATTCCTAAAATGTACTTATAATTGCATTTACTTGTAGTAATTAAAATATATATTACTAATTAAAACAATTTCGTTCATAAAAACATTATTATTATATTATTCAAGTACATGATGTAATAGAAAATTGTACTATATTAATTGTGTAACAAAATGTTTGATAAAGTATGATGGTTACATTTTATTCAACAACTCCGAAAAATGTATTAAACAAATTGAATTAAGCTGTTAACATAACCGATACAAATGTAATATACAATATAAACATAACATTAGAATATTTTAATTTGATTTTAATATACAATAACATAACATCTAACATATAACAGAAAACGAACCATAAAGTAGCGCACAAAATAATTTTGAATAAAATTTAATGACATTTTATTCTAAATTTTAATTCAATATAACACTGTTATGTTATCAAAATTACTGTTGTGCACTTCTTTTGATTTTTAAGATTCTTGACATTGTAAATTATCTGTTATTTGAATGTTATCTGTTGATTTTCATTCTCATATCTTCTCATATTCAAAGAACAATTGCAATCAGAGTATTGGTGATTTTATTCTTGTTGAAAAATAAACCTTTTCATAACAAATTAAATTCTTAATCTTCATATTCATTATTCTCCCCTTTCACCAATTTTTATGATTTCAACAACATTATTAGAATCGCATTTCGCATATATTGAAGATTTCTCAATATTTAAAATTAGAATAATAGAGCGCATATGCAGAGCATAATTTTACTTTCGTTAAAAATATTTTTTAAAAATTCAACAACAGTATTTCACCAATTTTAATCATTCTTATCAATAAGTATGTATAATATAATTTTTATATGCACAAAATCACATCTGTATGTAAGGTAAAAATACATACATATTATATTGTATGTAGATATAATTATAGTGTTATACAGACATTATTCAAGTAAAATAGAAATGTGTTTTTTTTTTATTAAATAGCATAAGCTGTTGAAAATACTGGTAATGATAATCAAGTAAATATAAAGATTGTTGACTTCTGTTGTAATGCTATTCCTGTTGTTGTTTCCTATACAACTTTAATACGCTATATAATGTGTGTTATACATTTATGTATACATTTATTTATAATGCATATTCCTTAAATGTATGTTTGTGCATATTTAATTATACACTATAAAATTGTATGTACAGCTCTCTATATCAGATGTTATATTATATAAATTGTATATGAGTATGTATATGATATGAATGTATGTGAATATATTTTATGATACGTCTCATAGAAACTGTGAATAAAGGTGAAAAAAAAAAACAAAAACAATAAAATTAAATATATTTTTTTCCCTTTGATTTCTGCTGATTCAGTTTAAGGATAGGTGAAAATATTTTCTTTAAAAAAACAATACTGTTATAAAATGGAAAATGGTTTTAACGACTCACTTGTTGAATTTTTTGTTTTTATTTTTTTCGTATTAATTTTTTTTTAGAATTTTTTTGTATAATAATCATATGGTCCGGAAGTATTTTATTTATTTTTTTTTTTGCTTATTTTTTTTTGTGTACTCATATAATGACGTGCTTAAGAAATGGATTTCAGTAAATATTTAGCCGGTTTTCATTTCCCTTTTTTTTTTAACTGGGAACTGTAAAAATTATAATTAAAATGTTAAAATAAAAATATCCTGATGATTGTGTTATAGCATGTATAGGTAGGTACTTATTAAAATTGTTAAAATAATTTAATTACAATTTATACATTTTATTTTGTAAACTTAGAAATGGTTGAGTTTGTAGTGGGTCAGAAAATTTTTATTTCTTGTTCAAGGGAAAAATAATCCTTCATAAAGAGTGTTATAACACAATATAATACGGTAATTATTTTTAAGCTAAAAATTATTACCGCATTGCCATATTATAATGCATTAGTATAAAACTAGCTAGCTACGAGTATTTTGAATACAATTAATGATTATTTTACACTTCTTCGATTATTTTAGAGCATTCGCACATCTAAATAAGGTTTAAGTAATGCTGTTTTTTGTTTTAACAATAAAAAGTTATGTTTTTAGCAATTATATTATTCTATACTTTCACATTGGGCGAGGAATGCGCTCAGAAAAGTGCGTCAATAATTTTTTTATAGTAAAAATATTATCATATGTTTTCAAGAATTTCTCGGTTCCACAAAAATTGAATTTTGTGAAAAAATTCTTATTTATTGTTTTCTTGCAAAAATTTCAATTATTCTCAATCTATTAGCTGTGTATAATATTAACAAATTTAATGTCTGATTTATATTTGCATATTGAAATAAGTAAATAAGAGGGCAAAAAATAATCAAATGATATGCTATGGAAATGAAAAATTTAGAATTAAATAATTGCAAAAGTCTTAATTTCAGAGGAATACTTCGAAATAAAATATTAGCTACTTACCACAATTCATCCAATTTAGTAAAATGTTGTACAAAATAACAAAGACTTAAAGAAATATGGCCAAATTTTATAGATATAGAATATTATAAATTAATAAAAAAATTAGTAATTAATTAAAAATGTTTTGTGTATGCATCATCTAATTAGCTCTACAATATCAAATGAATGTAAACATTATGCACGACTCAAAAGTCAATCAGAGTAATTCACTTGTCCAGATCGCAAATGAGGTATTGTATGCAAAATGTTGCCTTATTTTTAAATATTTCGCTTGAAAGTTGTTGTAAAAGAATTAAAATCTGGACATTTTAACTCTACTATTTTTTCAATCTATTTCATTTTGCTATGTTTTTATACCCGTACGAACATATGTTCAAAGGTTATAATAAATTTGGTCTGAGATATATACATAAGGGCATATATGTTGTTGATATAGGCTGTTATGTGTGATAAAAATAGTTGAAATTTCTTGACTCCTTGTCGCAGCTGCCATACAATTTCCAATTTTATTAGGGCTCTTATATTTAATAAACCTAGTTGAAATTTCTTGATTTGTTGTGGTAGCTGCCATAAAACTTCAAAAGTGATTTGATCGCATGTTATGGAAACTATTAAAATACCAGTTCTGAAATTTTGCATAAGCGAATAAAAAATAAGGAATACGTATATAGAACAGTATAGAGTTGATGAAAGTTTTTCCAAACTAAATTTCCTCAGAAAATTTTTAATGTTTTTTATTTAGATTAACAAAATTTTTAATTTTAAATTCAACACAGCGCAATTTAAATTCAAAGTAATCATGGTTCAAAATAAATTTAATAATTTTAAAATAACTTTTAAATTAAAAATAAATTAAAGATATAAAAATAATTGCTTGATTGAAGTTTAACTAAAAAATTTTCATTTATTTTAGAAGCTTTTAAAAAAATACATTTAAGAATATCTGAATTAGCCATACTCTTTTAAATTTGAAGTTGAAGAAAAAAAAAATATTTTTCAGTGTGGATAACAGCTACCTTCCTACAATAGAAGATTCCTGCAATTACCGAAAGTTTTGTAATTTTCTAAAATATTCTAAATTAAGAAGCTCTTTTTTGAATGATACACATATATACCAAGAAATAATATCACAAGGATATTTCAAAATTAGAATTAATCCAATATAATTTTAAAAATTAATATATTTGGTATAAGTACTAAATAAAGATCTCTATAATTAGGACTACTTTTTTAAAAGTTTTTAATAAATTTTTATTTATATTTAGGGATTTTCTTAGAGTTGATTCATATTATAGCTTAGGTGTAAACTGAAGTGAATGCAAATTATTTTATTTATCATTTTGGAATATAAATAATCCGTTTCAGAAAACTCTTTTTATTTAATGTATTAAACATAAAAAATATTATAAGAAATTGTAAGGATTAAATATTACCAAATTAGAATTTTAAAATTATTAGAATTTTTCCTCTCATATAAAATTGAAAACCCATTCTATTTAATAAATAAATTACTTTTAAAAAAATTAAATGTAAAGAAATGAAAATTTCAAAAATATATTAAGCCTATTCCTAATAATATGTATTGGGAAATTCGAAGTTCATTATGGATTACTTCAGCTATCCAAATAATTTTTCTTAAAAATGCTTATTTATATTAGCTATATGTCCTATACCATTTAGAATTTGAAATCATTTTAAAATTGAAATACTTATTTTTTGTTTTCATTCTTATAAATTAGTAAAAACTGATTTAATTTTAGAAATTTTTTTTAAAAATTTTATTTTTATAAATAGTGGGTAATTTTTTTTTCTTAACCATAAAAATTAAATCCTTTAATTCCACTCAGTTTAAGATGAAAGAAAATGAAAAGAAATCCCAAAAACAAAGAAAAAAAACAATCTAATCGTTAAGCACATACAATTTAACTCTATAATAACGTTAAATATATCTTATAGCAATGCCACTTGCTTACCCAAAAATAATATTTAAATTTTGGAAAATTTCTGCTTTGAATATTGTTTTCTTCTCTAAAAATCTGATTTCAATTGCAAATTAAGTCTTAAAAAAAACCTGTGATTATAATTTTTATATGAAATTTATTGCCATAAAGAATTTTAAATACATAAAAAAAATATTGAGTAACTATAATTAGATGAGTTAATTCCATTAATTAGAAGTGAATTTATTTCTGAACACTTCTATTTTTAAGTGATCCAAATATCTATACTATTGTTGTTCTACTTCATTGATTTGAATAGACAGATATAATGATAATGAACAGTGATATAAAAAAATACAGAATTATTAATGCTCTTTAAATTAAGGGTATATTTATAAAAATTTGAGCACTGAATTCTCTTGTACTTTATTCTAAAATGAAATACTAATTGAAAAACGCGAATATATTGAGAAAATTTCAAAATGTTTTTCGGATTCAGAAATGTTTCACAGAAATAGGAACGAATTTAATAAAATTTGTATATCAGAACTGAGCCTCATTATACCAGGAACTCTTAACTTGTTTTCAATCAATAAATCAGAAAATTTACAAAGTCTCTGTTCCAGCAAGAACCAAAACAGCAATGATAGGGTGCTTGTATTATTTTTATACTTGCACATTTTTATATTAAAATTACGCATTTTTTCGAAAAATAGACGAATATTTTAATTGTTTCGAAACAACGAACAGAATCTTAACGCTTCCCCCTCAATATTTTCTTCAGAATAACGGTGTATACATGAAATCTGTTTTCCTATAAAATATACGCAATTACGCAAAACGTTTTAATTTGTTTTCTATTTTTTTCTTCTGCTTTCCGTTTTTTTTTTTTTGTTTTTATTTAGAAAAACCAAACTAAATTTATTCATCCTTCATTTTCCGTTCGTTGTCCTATTTAATTTTGAATGATTTAATTGAAACGCCATCTAGAGTAAATCACAAAAATATTATACATTTGTATGTATATGAAACCAAACCTAAGAATAAATGAGAAAAAATAAAAGAAACAAAAAAAAAATATAGATTTTTCATTCTGAAGAAGATTTCAATTGGATTTTGGATTTTGTTAAAATTCTTTGATTGATTATTTACAACGAAATTGGTGTTTACCAAACCGAAACCAAAATGATAATTAGGTCTTTTCAATAGATTTATGTGCATTACAGAATTTTCATTATTTTGTTATCATGTATATTTGATATTGTTACATAAACATACATAAAATATATTGTACACATTACAACACAATGGTAACGGATGAGTCTAGAAATATTTTGTATGTACATAATGTATACCTATATCAATACACTTAGATTCATCATCTTAATCTTGCGGCTGATATTTCGAATGTAAACCACATCATTATTACAGTTATAAAACAAAAATAAAAGAAAATTTTCAACACAATTTTCAATGCTTGTTATGTTACATTATTATGTAACATAACAAGCACAATATTATTCACTTACATATAGGATAGTATAAATCATGATATAAGTATAGAGGTGCTGTACAACTTACACTATATAGATAGATAGACTCATCTTTTTTTAGATATTCCAATTTTAGTTAAAATACATTATCAGCTATACAAGTCTGAATGATTTTGTTTGTTTCATGAATAAAAATCTAAAAAAAAAATTGTATAAGGAATAGGAGGACACTGTCATTAAATTCTATTTTGTAATTCTTATTTTATTATTATTGTTTGGTTTGTTGTAATAATTTAGCTTATAATACGTATCTACATTCATATACCAACATAAGTATATGTATAAAATAGGATTCTCTCACTCCATTTTATTTTATAATTTTTCTTTTGTTTTATAGAAAGGAGAAAAACAAACAAGATAAATTACCGTTGGCATAATATGAGTGTCAAACAAGCCATAAAAATGATGGATTTTTGAATTTAATGTTGCACGAATACGAGTATAAGAAATTGTTATATTGTATGTTTTATTAGAATTTATAATATATTGTATTGTGTTCTATTGAAATGTACATTATAAAGTAAAATTCCCAATAAGACGCAAGAACCAATGATGGGCGATTGGGTTAAAAAATATTTTTGAAATCTGCATTAAATTCATTTAATTTAAAGTTACATAAATATTTGAAAGCGATATGAAGAATCTTCAAGCTGAGCGTTGATGCAATTAGTTTGGTATACAATTTCAGTTTATTAAAGTTATTCAAAAGGTTTTTCTCTATTGACTATATGTCTTGAACACGAGTCGAAATAATATCTTAAAAGCAAAAATAATTCGGAATTCGTATATATCTTATGTGAAATTTAATTTAATAAATTTTTCCATTAATTTCATTTCAGTTTTATAAATTAAAAAGTCTGGAACTTAATCTATTATTTCCAAATATAGCAATATTAAGTATATCCAAATTTGAGTAAAGAACTTTCAAGAAGTTATAAATTAGTAAGAATTTTCCAAAACAAATTTAAGGGGCTGAAAATTGCTACGTGGGTGAAAAGTGAGTCAAAATATTGCACAAATTTCATTTAAACTGGACAATATTTTATTTGCCATTAATGGTGATTTTATTTGCTCTCTTTTTTGTTTGGTCGTGTATCTCAAACAAGTTTCATGGTTTTAAATTATATTTTCTAATTTTGTGATTTTTGTTAATTTTACGTGACGTGCCTGCCTTATGGTAAACTTCTTTTCTAAATAGTTTTTCTAATGGATTAAATATACAAACATAAAAAAAATTTATATTGAAAAATTTTAATGAAATTCAAATAGAAATTAAGTATTTTGTTGACTTATTAAAAACACAATTTGTTTTGTAATCAAAAATCATGCAATATTAGTGCCTAAAGTCAGTGTTTATTTTATAAATGTAATAACATAAATAAGATAATTTCATTGATAGAATTAAACATATTTTAGGTGTATCACCAGGTCCGATTCTGGCTTGTGTAGCACACTGCCTGGTTACTGAAAATAGGGACTGCTTTCTAATTCTATTGATGGTATTTTCAGTTTTATACTTGGAACAGGGATATTAAAGGAGGAAGCGTAGGGATGCTAAAATAAGTCGAAAATGAATGCGATCGTCCGGAGGATATGTACATTTTGCGCCACTCAGTTCCCTTGGAATCTATCAATCTATCTAGTATATAGGTATACGTCATCAAGTTAGTTTCCTTGTAAATAGAGGGAAAAAAATTTTTTGGAGAACACATATTAGAAGAAATTGCAATGAATTTTTATTAAATAATAAAATTTTTCTGTTTCTGGAAGCCCATTGCAAATTCGCCTGTTCCCCTTCCCCTTTTTTCTGGAGCCCATTGCAAATTTTTACTTTGCATAATATGGCAATTAATTTCATATAAATTTAGGAGCACAAATGCAATTTTTAGTAAATGGTCATTTTTACTTCTTCGAAAATATTTTAAATTTACTTAATTCTGTAATTAAATTTTCACTTCTTAAAAGAAAATTTGTGATAATTTTAAGCTTTTGAATAGATTCATGAGAGTTCTGTTTTTTAATACTAAAGTATTCATAATTTTGAGATATGTATTCAACTTTTTATTCCATTTCAATCATGATAATTTCAAATTTAACATTTTTTTTATATTTTAAAGCCTTTAGAAACTTTTGTAGTTATACTCATCCTATAAAAACAGGATAACTACTTTTCTCTTCTTAGCCATTACTACTATTAAAATTTCCAATTCATTATTCAAATATTAAAAAATATATTTGTAACTCAATGTAATAATGAAAGTACTTACTATAGCGCAATGGCGTGTTTTATTTCTCTAATGATCTTTCTATTTTTAAATAACATGCAAACAACTACTTTTACTTTATTATTAGACTCTATTATTGCAATTCTTCTTAAATAACTTAAACGAATCAATTTCGAAATAAAACTATAGGTAAGTATAAGCAATGAAATATCATCCTTACAAATTAAATAGACTTTGCATTCGTATTCATTGCCTATACTCGTACATACTTATGTACTTATTTTTACAGGTTATATTTACAACAAACCCATCAGACGAAATCAAACAGAAAAAAATAGTAAAATAAACAAAAGAGATTGATCATTTTGAATGGTGTTTCACCCATGAGATTTCATCATACCAATGATTATTAGCCTATTTTTGTCCCCCTACAAATTTATTGAAAAGGCAGAAAGTGAAAAAACAAAAATTATCCTGAAAACATAAAAGAAAAAAAATTTTTGCTATTGTAATTTAGGTTTATTGTTTAACCAAATGTTCGTAAAAAAATAAGAAAACGAAAAATAAAATGAAAAGAAAACAATTGTTTGCCTTCACTTACTTCTTTTAATTCTTTAACCTAAGAATCTGTTTGAGTATAAAATCATAGTTACTTGTGCTCTGAACTCTGTAATTGTGTTTCCAAAGTTAAATTGTCGTACGTTGAAATTTTGATTTTTAAATAATGTTTCGATTGAACGTAGGCCTCCTTTGTTAGCAGTACTTTGTTGTACGCTAGTCATGTTATTGCATACATTTTTTGCACCTATATCCAACTCGTGTATCATAATTAAGAACGTTGGTAGGCTTTATAAATAAAAGAGTAAAGTTTTAATTGTAGTGACTCAATTTTAGGTTTTTCTTATTTTAGGTATTTCTTATTCGTACTAAATTTTAAATACTCTTTCTGGGAAACCAAAACATAAAAACAGAAGACATTCTTCTCATTAGAAAATTACATTATAAGAGTATAATGAAGTGCAGCACAATCACTTATCAACTGCTTAGTTTAAAGGTAAGGAATGATTTGCAAAGTATTTCGAACTAACTGGAAATTGGCGTGATTACTGACATTCATACATTTTTTTCCTTGGGCTTGTTTTTTTGCTCTTTCGAATATTGTTTTCGCAGTTCCCTCACTACTATTCGGTAAAAATAACCTTATTAAGATTTTTCTTAAAATTATTTCGGATATCAAAAAAATTCTTTAAAAATTTTAAATACAATTACTATAAATTAAAGTTCATACACTTAAAGTAAAATGCTTTTTCGGTTAAAATGCAAAAAAATCAATTTTTTTCAATTTCTTCATACTTATTTATAACATAATCAAAATAATACAAGTTTGTCTGTATGTGTAATACTAAATTAAAGAATTATAAACAAAAAACAAAAAATAGAAAATTAGAAAATGCCCTATGACGAATATTTTATTGATTGTTCGTTCAGAAAACGCAAGAAGTAAAACTCGTTGCTAAAAACTAAATTAAATATTTCAAAAATTAATCAATTTCGTCAAAAATTTTCGATTGTATATAAAAATCCTTATATAGAATTTTGTCATAAAATTTTATGTTAATATACAAAACAACAGATGTGACGACCCAAAATTAACAATATATTAAAATAGAAAAAAAAAGGTCAAAAATCATTTTGTTGCTCAAAGAAGATTGCACCAATATTCAATAATCACTTTTAGATTTACACTAGAGAGTCCTCGTACGATGTCCATTAAAAATTCCCCACTTTATAAGGCTTATATGAACGTATCCTTTTTTAGGTTTTAATGAAGGACTCATAATGTAAGTGCGTATTTCAATATACATTTCAAGATGTATAAAGGACGACAATATTACAAAAATATTTATAACACTAAAAGTGTAACAGATGATTGACCGTATCGGTGTCATAAAAATTTTTATTTTTTTTTATAATTTTACTCTCATATAAGTATATTGATAATGTAAATACACTTACAATATTTGTTTATATTTTTAAATTGCAACCACAAATTTTTGTATATAATTTTTGTTAAATTTTGCACATAAAATACCATTATTATATGGAATTTTTTGTGTTATACACTCGTTGAAATTTATTATATTTTTGGAAAATTGTACTTATGAAATGAGTATTTTTTTTTGTTTTAGTACAATTTTACATTTAATAATATAAAATATTTAAATTGAGAATATTCAAAAAAAAATATGTTTTAAAATTTAATTTCAATAGAATTTAACCATAGTATGCTATTTAATTCGGTAAGAGTTGTTGACAATAATTACATGTTATAATAATTGATATAACATGATTTTATTCTAAGCTAAAACTAACAGAGTCTCAGAATACGTTTTAGAAAAGTTTGATAATGTAAGCATTTATAAAGAATATACAAATTTCGATTTCTAATGCTTTGCATCAAATTTTAAAAGTGAACCTCATCATTATCACAGTTCACAAAGTGAACCTCACACTTACTATAACAGTTTTGAAATATATTATTCTATTATAATTGATTTTGGGCACCATTTTTTAAAAGTAATTTTCCACATTACTTGTTGCGAGAACACAAGGATAATTTATTTTCTCATATATCTAGTATAATATCAAAACCTTATAATTTCTGACCCAATCTCTAACACTTCTTACGAAAAACAATGTTTTATATCACAAATTCAAAATAGAATGAAGAAATAGAATCTGATTTACTAATTTACATTTCTAATTAGTTTTAAAAAGGATTTTAAAATACGAATAATAATAAGGTTTCTAACAAGAAATCCGGACCAGAATTTGAAATATTACATTTACTGGTATAACATCACAAGTCATTGACAATATTTCTTTAAAGAAGAAGTAGATACTCCATTCGATATAACAACGATTAAGCTACCGAAGTATAATAGAAGAGACCGAATGACTATTGATTAGAAATTTATGCTGCTGAAAGGTACGCTAGTACTAAATCGACTTATTCCTCAGGCGCATGTACTGGCCTTCTTAAATTTGCGGAAGTTCACGTTTCTTGGAAAATATTTGCTTAAAGTAGATTTCATAAGCCGTAGATTGTTATAATAATCGCTTGGAATAAAAGTTTTTGGATAATTTTTCATCTGTGTAGAAAAATCAGTAAGTATGCAATCCTCCCTGTAACGCTAGTTGACAAAATACAACATTGTAAAAGTAAAAATCCTCAATTCGTTATTTCTGTTTACTTGTTATTTCTTTTTTCCGTGTAAGTTGTTATTCCGTTTTTCTGTGTGTCACGTGAACCTTTTCATATTATTTACAACTTAACTTTGAAAGTATTTGAAATCTTATGTAATTTCCATAAATTACATAATCATTTCCAGAGAAATCAAAATTTGAAAAGAATTTTGTTATTGGAAATCTTATTGTAAACCTTTCATTGTCTTCCAAACAGAGAAATTTTATTTAGAATTTATTGAAAATATAAAATTAAGTCTATTATTTCAATAAGCCAATACACCATGTAATATTTTTGAATTAAATCAAATCTTTTGAAAGAGAAAATAATTTTATATACCTAGACCGGATATCAAATTGATTTCAAATCAAATAAAAATCAATACTAATTTCTATGCCTAATAATATTGCATTTTACGAGTTTTCAAAATATAGTCAAAATTACCCTTTATTAACTCACTAATATTTCACTACATTTAAAGGAAATAAAACTCAACAGGACTCTTTTAACTTTTTTTATTGTTTCATTTGAATTCAATTTAATTTTGTGCATATTAAGCTATTATTAAATTTTTGTTAAATTTAGTTGACTTAATTTTATTGTTTTTTCAGCATAAAAAAAAAAATATTCCAAATTGTTCAAGAAATTTTTATTAATCCTTGACAACTTGTCATTAACATTTACACCATTTACTTCCCGCCCGCATTTGCAAAAATGCTTATTGCATCGCTTTTAATGGTATACAATCGACATTATAATTATTCTTTTCCGTTATTCCAAAATTTTTAATTAAATAATTTTAATATTGAACTTTGAATTTTGTGAAAAGAAAAAGACATATCCAGTTCAGCCCTAAATTAATCAGATTAATGATATTATTTTGAAAATGGGAAAAAAAAGGGTCAGAATAATTACAATACAACGGAATCGATAACACAATAATATGGGATACACGTGCGTAACTCTTAAATCAGCTGCAGAATTCTCTACTAAAAACAATAGGGAAACAATAACAATGGACCAAATATTTTTTCTTATAGTTTATAGTTATATAATATACGTTTGGGTGCTAGTGTATTTTGTTATATTCAATTATATAATAAAATTTTTTTTTTGTTATATTCAAGGGAGCAAAGAAATAAAGATTAAAGCTTGAAATCATTTAATTTTAATTCTTATGCATTAAAATGATTTTATATAGATTACGATATGCGTGTTTGTATAGTGTCACATTTTTTTTTATCCAAAAATGCACATTTTAAAATAAAAATATACAATAATTATAATATACCAATATGTGTGTGTTTATATCAAAAACACAATGTTCATTATAAATTTCTTATTATTCTTATCAAACAGCGAATTTATTTCCTTTTAAATGCCCTTCTTCCTTCTTTCCTTCTTTTATCCTTACTGTACTAAAAATGATGACGTTCAACTTGGTTTTTTGTTTTGTTTTCTGTTATCCATGGTATTCGTTGCCTTAATTGCTATGCAATATTTTTCCGTTAGTGTCATTATTTCAATCAATTCTTCGCTTATATCCTTTTTAATTGCTAAGTGGAAAAGTACTTTCACCCCAGCAATGTGTAAATATTTATGATATTTCTCATTCCTTTTTATTTTATACAAAAAAAAAAATACAACAGAGTCATAATCGTTGTTATGACTATAACGATGTTGAAGTTTAAATAAAATGAAAAAAAAAAAATACAAAAAAACAATATCGAGAACAGTCTTGGTTCTGTTAAAACTGTTAAACATAAGTAAAAGAGATACGAAAGAATACGAATATTACGAAGTATGTATGAATAGTATGAGAAAGACAAACACGAATTAAAACGACATAAAACGAATCTATATGCATGTATTACAATTTACAAAATAAAGTCTTAACTTTATTCTATCTCTTTTTTTTGTTTTTTTTTTTACTTTCTTTACACAGTTAGAAGCGCTCCACCTTTATATTCCTATTTGATCTATAATAAAAACAATAAGAATATGAAAAAAAAAATTAGGAAAAAAATGAATGTTGTTTGCATGTTTTCTAGCTGTTTTTCGTTATTCAGATTGAAATATTCTATAAATTTTTGTAATAAAGCTATAAGAATATAAGGAATATTTAGTATTAGAGGGAACTTAAAAAAAAGGAGGGATAACAAGAACAAAATATGGAAATAAATATGTAAAGGAGACAAAAAGAAAATTAAAATGAAATAAAGAACAATAAAAGTTGAAAAAATTTTTTGAAACTCTAAGGTATAAGTGAGACTGCTTTTTTTCGTATCACACATAAGAGTTAAGGGAGATAAGATTAAATATAATTTTGATATCTATTAGATTATATAACAAAACATGCGTTTAAAATTGCTCATTTTACTAGAAACTATATTTTTTAAGAAAAAAGCCTTCTCTAATAACAACCGTTAAATTAAAGATCATCGCAGTTTTAACTATATTATTACAATAAATCGGAGCCACCAAATCTCCGATTTATTGTAATAATTACAAAACACACTCTTGTCCTTCTAAGAAAATATACAATCTTACCTGCTCATAAAATTCATTTTTCAGAATTTTTATAGCCCGTAGATTAATTTATAGTAATTTTATTATTTTCAAACAATATAGAGATACGATAGTATTAGAGATTCTCGTGTCTAAAACTCAAATTCTACCAATCATGGTTATTACAAACCGGAAATAGAATTCCTTATATGCGAATGCTTAAAAAATAAGAAAATAAAAATTTACAAACAATAAAACCACCACTACAAACTTCTACAAACTTTAATGAAAAGAAGGAAGAACAAAAAACATGATCTCAACAAATGTTCTATTATTTTTACAAGTTGCTTGAATTCTGAATAAAAGATTACAAAAAATTGTCTCATAATTAATTACACAAAGTTGAACAGGTGCACTAAAATTTTAATAAAATTTCTAAAATTGCAATTTCTTAACATTTGGAAAATTCTGAAACAAATAAGTGCAGGAAAGGAATTAAGTTTTACGACGTAATTTCAAAATTAGTTTATGCTTTAAGAATATGAAAAATTGAACTCCACTCTTACATTTTCAAATTATTTTGCGTTCGTTGAATAATAATTTTTTACAGTGCACCTTCGTCAATTAGATGCCAAATTATCCTGAGATCGAAATTGTCATAATACTGTATGTAATGCAGAATCCTGTTCATAGATAAATGCCAATTGTTGATACGGTGTTATTACAATTCCGATACCGGTTATTTCACGCCAAAATCTGAATTTAATAGTCATTTTGCGTTTACCTGATTTAAGATATTACTTAATAATATTTAAGACCTTTATATGACAAAGTTATTAAGGAAATATTTTAAAAGCATCTAACACTAAAATATTCAATTTCAATGGTGTCCTTAATCAATTGTAATTGCTTGTGATAATTTACCATAAATAAGTTATAAGTTTACATTCCCATTTATGTATTTATAAGTACAAGGATACGATTATTATATATTTATGTTGTAAATTTTATATACTTATTCTGCATATGTACATACATAAATTCAAGAGCATAAATATAATTGTACATATTATCAAATTGCTACTGCCTGCCGCGGAATTTATTTTGGATAATGCTCTTGTCAATATTTGCAATTCATGTTGCATTTTCAAATTAATATTCCTTTTTTTTTCTTATGTTTTTTTTTGGTTTTTGATCTTTTTAATTTCGTTTTTTTTCCTTGTATTTTGTACATCTGAGTTGTATTATGAGTTTAAACGTTATCTCAACATACTTATGTTATGTATACTTTTTGTTATATTGGAACAGAGTGTTATCAAATGTGCCAGAATGTCAATAAATAGAATGTTAAATTCAATAATAATTTTTCTCCTCGATAAAAGATCCGTATCAATTTATACGGGTTTCTATCCGGACCCTTTATTGAAAGAGTTACACAGAGATGTGAAGAAAATTATTTAGGAATTATTGAATTAATAGAAATATTTAATTTTCCTTCTAGTTCTATAATAACAACTATTCAAGTTGTACGCACTATTCAAGTTGCAAACAGTATGTTTCCATTATGAACATCACATAGATCAGTCAAGTCATCATGTTAGGACAGTCAACCCTAAATTGTGACAACTTTAAATGGTTCTTAACGTACTACTTGAACTTTGACTGTTCAAGATAAATACAGTATTTATAACGTACTATAAACTTTGACAGGTGACTTTGAATACGAAATACTGACTGAAATATAACAGGCCTCGAAAAATGTAAACTAAACATTATTATGGTACAAAAGATCTATTGAAATTTCTGTTTGAATTTCTGTCTTTTCTATGACAACTAAATCGTAATATTTGCAATATTACACCAAAATCTTGAGGGAAAGACCCTGCCATATCATATCTTGTTCAAAATGTATTATAGTTGAACCTATAGGTACTTAATTCCTATATGTGTAAGCATCGCATAAAATTTGTAAGAGTAAGCTGGAAAATGAAAACAGAAATGAATTTTTCGTTTTTCCTGTTTTTTTTTCCGCATATTTAACCCATACATAATCATTATAACAATGTATACACTTACTTATGTACATAGATATATTGTACAAGCATCCGAATTTTGTAGATACATTTACTTATTATTATTGTTCACTTACGAATCCTTACATATTGTATATATTACTCTATTTTGTGTATACGGCGACAATTTTTGTTTTCTTCTGAACTAAAATTTTATATAATGTAGGGACGCAAATGAAAATTATAAATTTTATTTAATATTTCCATAGACATTATAAATATTTATGAATATTGTAGGTTAGTTATACTATATTACCTATTTATGTTACACTTTTATATTGAAATTTTAATTCAAAGGATATATGAGAATAAGATTGTCAAAAAATTCGACAAGAATATAAAACCGATTATAATTATTATAAAATATATAGAATAACAAAAACACAATAGAAATATAAGAACAGTATGAATTACAAGGACTCACTTGTAAAATTTTTAACAGTTTTGTTGTTTTTGTTATTCTATACTTTGTTTTCATTATAATTTTGTTCGCTTCTTTCTGAAAATTTTATTTAATTTTTATTTATTTATTTATTTTAATTTCTTTCTAAGAAAATTAAAACGAAATTATAATGAATTACCAAAAAATTTGTATGTATAGTTGAGAAGTATGATATCTCAAAGAGTACATAGCTTTATATAACTATACTTGTATCTGATATGATGTAATACCCCCAAATTTTTATTGATATTGTAATAAATTTGGTATGGTCAACACATAACCGACCGTATTCTACATTTTGTGCATAATATTTGTAAATACTAATCAGTCACTGATTTCTTCAATAATGTTCATGTAAATTCTTTTCAATGAATCTAGAAAATACTCGTAGCAATTTATACGAAAATAAGTTATTCTTCATTTGACATACCTACAAAAGCGGACATATGGCTTTTATAAGGATTTCCTTTACCTTTAAAATTTTACTGAACGCTTACTTCTCTCAAGAGAATTAAAAAATATGAAATTTTAAGAAATTCAACTAAATTATTTACTAATATCTGGCCTAAAATTTAGAATCAACACATTTAACAAAAAGGGTGCATTTTCTAAGATAGTGCATACCATTAAAAGATGATCAATTCATTATATCACTAAAATAAATTCAGATTTAAGTTTTCATTAAAATGTTTTACACGTTCAGCCTGAATGAAGAGACAATGGTGCACTTTCTATCTGACCGACACGTAGATACAATGTCTTTAAGAGTAGTTCATTTCCGATTTTCCAATATGGAGAAATGTACTTCTGTCGAATAATCGATATGTGAAATTTGTTAAGTGTACGATACCTCCCTTTGTGTACAACGTGCGTTATAAAAACGCTCATATATTATTGTCTTTCCTTATATATAAAGTCGTATTATGTAAATAATATTTGTACATAATTTTATGTATTTATAGTACTTAAATTCAGTACGCTAGCAGTACAGCACGTAAATTAAAATATTTTATATTTATTGTACTTAGAAGGGCATTCTTTGATGATGAATTAGCATTTTATATACTAAATAAATAAACAAACAAAAGTGCGTATACTTCTAGGCTAATTTTACACCATTTCGTTCTTACGTATTTTAATTTGTATTTCTCTTAATCTGTTAAAGTTGTCAGAAATATTAATTTTTGTTTAGAAATGAAAAGAATCTAAAAACAATTTTTTTTTTTTGTATAAAGGATTATGCCCATTTTAAAAGGATATTTTTTTATTTATTTTTAATTTAACCCAATTCAATTCTTTTAATGGTATGAGAATATCTAATATAGTTTGTCTTATATTATTATTCTAATTCTATTTTCATTATTATTCTTTTAATTTCAGGTCTATTCAGATAATATTCTAGTTAGATTAACGGAATTAATTTTGTTTACAAAAAAAAAGTATATATATTTTGAGACGTTGATCCTTTTTCAATAATTTTAAATGATATTTTTTTTTTGTGTATTGATGTCTGTATTGTTTTGTTGAACTTTTAATATTTTTGATTTTATGCTTCTTTTTTAGTTCGAATGAATTGCTATACCGTATTTATTTCATATCAATAATATGGAAGATCTTGTGTAACATTTATAATCGTTAAAAGAATGATTACATCTTTTGTGGTATTGTACTAGTGAAGAAGGGAAGGGAGAAGGGCTGCAGGAATATTGCTTGATTAATTTCAAAATAATTTTAATCCTATTCAATAATTCGAATCTATATGTACATTCAATTTTATTTATTAATTCATATTATTTTTGAATATTTTTGTATAAATAGCTTTAGAGTATTAATTTTTCAAAAAAATCTGCTCGATTTACGTTCATTCAAATAATAAAGGCTTATTTTTAATTTAAGGTCATATTTTGATATTCGCTTTCACCGTATACTGTAAGAAAGTTTTAGATAATATTTCTGAGGATGTTTTATGCGATTATCACATTTACCTACTGTTTTTGAGAAAACTCCACTATACGTGCAATGTAAAAAAGAGGAATTTTAAAAAGAGGTTTGCTTTAGAGTTACAACAAGGTTCAATGGCCTCTGGCACATTCCACTGTCTTAGGAGTGCCAGCAAAGAAAAAAATGTGACGAGGCATATCTGTCTGAATGATAGTGCATACTTAGGCAGACGAGAGTAAAATTTGATTATGAAGGCGGAATTTCAATACGGAAGGCTTCAAAACTAAAAATTAATTGAGTGTAAATGGCAAGAACGTAATAGCCCCGTAAGCCCACGAAGTACATATTATGTCATTATAATATCAAGCCAACAAATTGAATTGAACTTTTTGCTCGAGAATATATCAGAATTGAATATGCATTTTCGCAGAATTTATGTTATGTCAAACGGAAGGGTTGTTATAAGGTTATTTCGCCTAATGTATGACGATCGAATTAAATACAAAATGAATGGAAATTCTGATATTTTTTTGTACAAAGAAGTTATTCAAATGTTTCTGAACTAATTCAAATAAGTTATAATAAATATGAATCGTACAGCTATGACTTGGAGAGTGCTATTTGTTTAAAAACTTCATAATTAAAAATCGTACCTCAAGGGTTAAACTTTTACAAATTATTACACTTGTACCCAAGTATATGAATTGTTATTAATATTTTTTAAGGAACAAAAATAATATTTTCAAATTCTGAAGATTATTAAAATTGAATTAATTAATTCTTACCTAAATTAAATTGAGCTCGTAATTTAACAAATTTTCAATATCACAATTAAACTAGATAATAATTGATTAAGTTTTATATTGTAGTATGTGCCTTCCGGTACGTTTTTAAAAAATATTGAATACGTGCTTAACTTCTTTTTACACTTTTTTTATTAAAACTACTCTAATTAAATTTTATAATTGAACAGTTTTTCAAAAAAAGTTTAAAATATTTTCGTTTCTTAATGCTTTTTAGATAAAATTAGAAATTCTTCTATATATTCAATTTCTTTTTGAAAAGTTTTAGAGAGAAATAAATTTCTTTTTTGTTCTTCTATTAATTTTCTTTTTTTTTTTCAATTTTAAATTATTAAAAACAATTGAAATGTCGTCTTTTTTTTATGTTATATACTTTTATTACAGTTCAATAGAGATTCATATCTGTTTCATTATCATGATATATGAGATATTATTTTATTATTCACATATATACAATATAAAATCATTATTATCCTTGTGATATATTAATATCCTTCTTATATAATATTCTTTATTAAAAATTTTATAAGAAATTTTCTATCTAAGAATAAAATTTTACACGTAATTTCAATATTTTGTATATATGAGTATGTGTGTATGAGAGTTTTATTAAGGCAAGAAATAAAAAAAATTTCTTAAGTTTATAGAACAAAGAAATTTGCATAAGTTAAAAATATTTTGTATATCTTATTTACCATATTATAGGTACACACATATATAGGTACATATATTTGAATGTGTGTGATTTAAGACGATATATGAATATAAGATTATCATATTTCTAATAAATTTTACAAAGAAGAAGAAAAATTTTTTAACATTTATATAAATGCATTTATGTTAACATATTTTATACATACATGTATCTACATTATTATGTATAAATGTGTGTGAAAATATTTTTTATGATGTGAGATAGGTTAACAATATAGTAAGCGTTTGAGTGGTTAAAATGCATAATCACTTAAATTGAACGTTTCAAATTTTGCAATATAGAAATTGTATTGGTGAACTTTTCGCACTATCTCAATTCAACTAAGTAAATAAACTGAAATGAACTGGTCTTCCAAATTTAATTGAGTAAACTATGTGTGTGTTGGTATATTTCTTTAAGTGATTGATGATCATCGAGGCGATAAAATTGAAAAGAAATATCAGAAATGTTAACACACTTTGGTAGTCAATGTGACACAAATATTTCATTTCACTAATGTCACAATTATTATGATCTTAATGGTAGATCAATTTGTCAGTCAAAATAATTGTAATTTATTTTTAGTTAATTCCGTAATGCTTATGTACGTAATATTACCAACATTCTTTCTTCTATCCATTACACTTTTATGTTGAAATTCGAATTGAGAACAACAAATTCATGATTGAGTGTGAACCAAGAAGGAAAAATTTTTAATTTATACCAGTGCAAATAATGTTGCCACTATAATCTTATTGGATCCAGCTGCCCCAAAATTTTAATTTTAAAATCGACGCCAAGGAGTTTTCAGGATTGTATTTGGCTGTTATTCAAATGTTCCATGCCTATTTTTTTGTTTTTTGGATTTAATGATTTAGTCCTTTTCACTATACAACTCGGCTATTTTTGTTTTTTGAAATTTGGCTCGTAAAATTTTTCAGGAGTACCAATTCTGATATAAGCAATTACATACACTCAATTAAGGGGCTTTTCTGTTAAAAGCTTATAGTGTTCAAATTTAAAAGTTTATTAACTTGAACCACTGGTTTAGTAACTTTTGTAAAAGTAATATATTTTTACAAATGAAATAAGCTTAAATTTCGAATTTTTCATCTATAAATTCTCTATTTTATACTATTATAATACGTTTATAAGAAAACATATTGCTTTAATCTTTCATTACTTAATTTCATTTTAATTTTCTGAATATTTGCTATAGAAATTTTTTTTTCTTCTTAACTTGTATAATATTCAAATTTAATTCAATTAAATGGGAGGAAATGAGTATAAAGTTTTTTTTTCTAAAATAATTTCAAAAATTAATCAATATATGGGCGACATAAGAGGAAGAGTGAATACAAATTTAAGAAAGAGAAAGAAGAACGAAATATGAATAATTATGCTTGTTATCTTGAAAACAAAATTAGGCTTATTAATATAGAATCCTGTCAGATGGAATTTATTAAGCAGTCTAAAGTAAACAGTATAATAAATTTTACTAGCATAAATAATGGCCAATTTATTGAATAATTTCAAGTCTAATAAAGGAAAGGGACATTTTTTTTCCCAAAATTGTGAACTAAACAACAAGTTGTAAAATGTATGAGCAAATTAAACTATTGGCGTCTCAAACTTCAGATGTTCAAAATTAAATATATTTTAAAAACATGGAAACACTTTGCATTATTTCTATTGTTTTGTCAATTCTAATTGGAGAGTCTAGAAAATACGAGTAAGACATATGAAACGAATATTATGTTACATTAAATGCAAAATGCCATTGGCTTTTAAAGGAATTATACATTGAAAACTAAATAAAAGATTTTTGAAATTGTGCTACTTAATCAATATAATTTGAGGTTGAAATAAAACCTTTTGAGGTTAAATTCGATTTCTAACACAAAGTGTTTCTCGTATTCTTCGCATTATATTTCCGATTATTTTTCAATGAGAATAGATCACCAGACTACAACTTAAATAACATGAACTTGTGAATAAAAATTTATCTTGCTATTTACTTTTCCTCGTACTAACATTTGACTGTATTTTAATAGGATATGTAATAACTGCTACATAACCATGATCTTACTGTATACAGTAAAATTATTCAGTATATAAAACAAAAATTTTTGAATAATATTTCGCCATATATTATACAAAATAATAATTTTTTACAATATTACATTTCTAATAATTCTAATAATGTAAAACCATAGAATAAATCATACGAGAAAGAATGAAAAATATGGTTTTACATTGTCGACATTAATTGCAATTTGATATTTTTCGAACGTAATGTAAATTGGCAAACTGGAAAAGCAACATAAAAATAAAATAAATTTTAAAAACAAATTTTGGAAAAAAAAGGAATGGTTCTCGCCATTTTAATCTCCTCCTTCACTTTTGCCTTAAAGTTTTCAATTTGTTTAACAGTTTCAAATTTTTAGTACAAATGACTCTAATTTCAATAAGTTTTTGAAATTTGATAAAAAAAAAAACCATTTGTATCTCTTATTTTGACTATGTTTACACCTTAATGTAAATTTTATTAAAAACTTAGTAAACAAATTACGAACTCAGAATATTCTGGACGCAATCTAACAATTTGATTTCTTATAATACAATATTTCTTTGAGTTTAAGCCGGAAAATTTACACTTACGCAGACAAACCGCTGCCTTAGCAAAGTAAATTTTGAAAAATACCCAAGACTATTGCATGTACTGTTGCAGTATTGTTAGAAATATAGAATATTCTAGCAATATTCTGAAGACGAAGATAAACTCACATAGATATATACCCTCAATGCTGTCATGTATAAAATTTTTGTGTAAACCTTTAAAAATTACAAAAAAAAAAATAATCGAAAAATATTATTGGATTACATTTTAGTTCTTAATTCCAATTTATAGTACTTATAATCCTTATAGGAATTTTACATGATTTACATAGCAATCCTAGAAGATAGGATATTTTATTTTATTTTTTTCTTTCCTTTTTGCTTTTGTATTTTAAATCTCAAATCGAATATACCACTTTTGTTAATTTATTTTAAATCATTAATAATGAAATTTTAAAATATAAGAAGAAATTCATGAATTTTATCTGTATTTATGTAAGTATACGTATACATACATTCGCACCTACATATTGTTGTAAGAAGATCCTGAAATTTTATATAAGGATTTTGATTTTCTGTTGTTTTCTGCTTTTATTTTTCCTTTAATTTCTTTGGCTTTATTATTTTATTTTTTTAGTAGTAATTTATAACCGAAATGAAGTGAATAATGGCTTCCATTTTGAATAAATAAAATATCTATATTTGTAATAAAAAAACTGAATTTATATAAAAAAGAAAAAAAAGAAAAAGGAACAGGCAGAAAACAAAAAGAAAAAAAAAAATTTTTTAGTAAGAAAATTGGAAAAATCATAATCGTTCCATTGTGTTTTTCTTTAATAATTTCAGCTTTTTTTTTTTATATTTCTTTTCCAAGAATTTTCCTTTTTCTCCTTTCTTTATATGTAATTTTCATTTCAAAGTAATATTGAATAAGCTTGCATATGTGGAGAAATTCAAATAATAAGAATATGATCTATATAGAAGTAGAAGAAAACAGGTTGATAGGGTGATTTCTACAAATGAATAAATTTCAATAAAAATTTTTGGGAAATTTACTGCGAGTGAAATGAGTTCAGATACAGAAATGAGATGGAATTACAAATTAGATATCAAAAAATTAAAATTAAGAAAAATAAATGAACTACAATAAATTTTTGTGGAATGACAATTGAGTATGGTCAGAAATTCTTAAAAAAATGCATGTAGTTATAATAGGAATGTTTTGTAAGAAAGATTGCCAAAGTAATATAAGCAGTTAATTGTCATGAACAATTTATCAAATGTTATATGCAATGGAATTATTGTAATATTTGTTTTATATTCAGAGTAATTGAAGGTTACAATATAAATCTAATAGTTGTATTATCTACAACTTAACCAAGATGTTCATTTTAAATGTAATTTTGGGTAATTTTTTGAAATTTTAGGGAATTTAAAGAAATTTCATAAAAATGAGCCTAATCCACAATTAGGATCAGCTGTTCCTCTTCGAAGTATGGAAGAAATTTGCTGTGTTTTAGAACTTTTTTTGAGCCATAATTACAATTTATGTTCAAAATTCAATCAAATTAAAAAAAAAAGCACGTCTCTAATATTAGTAAGGATTAATTTAGAATTATTCTAAAAAAAATTTTATATCCTATTTGAAATGATAATAGTTTAGTTCGATTTTCTATTAATTAGTCTGAAATTTTTACAAGATCGCTTCATAATACCTTATAAATTTTTTTAAATTTTTCTAGAAATTTTGCGATTGACATTATTTTAAATGGGTTTAAAATAATTTAATTTAATATTGAATTGTTATAATTTGTGGAAGAATTTAATCAATACTAATCCTGACAATAGAAAGATAAAGAACAGGATACGTTCATAATTTTGAAGGCCAAAGCTAGTTATAGCATATCATGACCAGTTATACATGTTGGATTAATTATTTAGAAAAATTTGTACAGATTTTTATTTGAATTTCAAATGATTTATATTTCTTTAAATATTAAAATATTTCTGGCTTAAAATATCAATTACCGTTATTATAGAAATTTTAATTGCTATTTCCATTCATTTTTTTTAGAGAATCAAAAAAATATTGCAAAGAAATTTCCATTATTGAATTAAATTTAAGAAAAATAAACAAATTTTTGGTTTAGGAAATACCTAAATAATATAGAATCACTACAATCACTATATTTAAATAATTGGTATTTGCACCTGTAATTTATACAATATATTATTCGTCTTCTGAAGCCTCACACTTATGTGCTCACCAGTCTTGCCTTCTTTTGCAAAATATCATATTTCAATTAAAAAAATTTTTTTCACATATCCTGCTGTACCCAGTCTGTATACTTCTTTTTTATTTATTTAAAAAAAATTCTTTATATTATGTACATTTAGTATCTACAGAAAATGGTTTTAATGAAGCCATCTGTAATATTTATTCAGCAAAATTAGAAACTTTGAATTTTTAATCACAATATTCTATATAATATTACATGTACACATTTATATTCAAACTTTTATCTGTAATATGTATGTATGTCTAGCTACACATTAAGATCGTTTTGCCCAAAAAAAAAACAAAATTCTTTTTTCTCCCTATTGTAGTCCTGAAACCAAAATTATTATTTTTTATTCATATTATTCGAAAAAAATGTTGTATGTATAATAATATAACAATTACAATAAAACACTGTAAGAAAACTCATATTTTCTTTAGAAAAAATATTTTTCTTTTTGCTTCAAATTTAAATTATAATTTCATACGATTTTCTTTTAAAATTTTTTTTTGAAATATCCTTATTTTATAAATTATAATATTTCATAAATTTAATATGTATATAGCAGCCACATACATTTAATTTTTAATAATTTATGTATAACTTATTGAGATGTGGGTAAGTGCTTTATGTAGGTACCTTATGTCTACAAAATTTAGAAAAAAAATCATAATATTTTCATGTCAAGGTAATATTTTAATCAAATATTTTCTTTCAGTGTATAACAAAAGTAATATCGAATCAGGTGTGTTATTGATTTTGGATTCCCTTATTTATAATTTTTATGTAGATTTTGATTTTATTAATTTAATATTAATTTGAGTATTTTTGAATGAAATGAAAAATTGTTCCTGACATTCCTGTGCTTCTAGTTGTTGGAAAATTTTTATAAAGGCTCTAATTCTAGTTGAACCTTATAAAACTACTAATTGCTTTGTCCTTCACCAACTTTTTAATTAAAGAAATAATTATTGTTCTAAGTAAGAGTTTCCCTAAATTCTGTTTAAACTTTACACTTGAATTTTAATTCTATTATTTAAATTATAATTCAGAAATTAAAAAATAAAATTTTTAAAGTTTCGGAATTTGCGGGAGTTAAAATTTTCTTGATTATTCTGCTTCTTGTATAAATTTAAACTTAATTAAATTCATACCCAACTCTTTAATTTTGCTTAGAGTTTTGAAAGACTGTAGATCGCGGTGAATATTTGAAAAGCAACAAGCAAAATAATGTAAAAAATTGCATTTTTATTTGAAACAAAATTAATGATTAAAGTATTCGAAACGAAATTCTTATTTACTAATAACAAGAGCACAAATTTTAAGTATTGAAACCATATGCATAGTGGTTAAAAGGAAAATATTATTTAAAATTTAAGAAATATGTGAAAGAAAATAAATCTGTAAGATTTTTTAATCAAATTCGATTTATTTAACATATAGGCGTGAGGTATATAGGAAAAAATTATGATTTATAATGAAATACTTCCTTTATAATTCAGTGGCCTCAAGCACAAACGACTTAAGTCTGTTTTAGTGATTTCGAGATAAATGCATTTTAAACTTTAAATTAAATTTTGAAAAAAGTTATGAAGTTTTTTGAACCAATTTTTTTTTTGATTGAAAGATAATTAAAAAAGGAGGCGATTAACTCATAATCTGAAGTAAAACAACTAATAGTATTCTCATAATTATGAAAAAAGTGAGATAGGCGGTTATACAAAATTTATAAAAAGCACTTTGCAAAGCATAACTCGACTTAGGCGATTTGTGAAAAATTACTTTTGTATTTTCGTCAAACTTAAGTCGACTTAAGCTGTTGTTGCAAAACTGAAGATATGGTTTTAGGTGACTTAAGTTATACTAAAAAGGGAAGAAATATATATATTATTTTTACGTTATTTGATTTTTGACTCTTTTTTCAAATCATTGTCATTAAAAACATAAATTGAGGTAAAAAATGAATAAACTTCAAGTAAAAATTATTTCTAAAAGTTTAAAAATAATTTTTTCATTAAACTTAAGAAAGGTGACAGTATCTTTTATTCTCTCTCGGATTCTCCAACTAAATATGGATGAGTATCTGCTAAATCTCCAGTCTTAATCTTTTTGTAAAATTTGTGAACCAAAGGATCAATAAATTGCATCAAGTACTCTAAGTTTTTCTTTTTTTGGACTAATTTTCTCTTCTTCTTCAATTCGAAGTATATCTTGAAAATCTAACTAGTTAACACCTCGTCTTAAAATATAAAAAATCTTTGTATAAACTGTTCTTGTAAAATATTTTTGGAAGTCAATTTTTTGAAATCTGTGGTGCGACTCTTTCCACTTAAGAGAATTTTAAAAAGTAATTCAATTACAAAAAGGCTTCATTGTGCAACGGATCTGACAAAGTTGTTACATTATTGTAAAAATGAGCACATAAAGTAATCTCTAAAATGAGTTTATGAGTTTTGTGTTTGTTATTTTATTTATGTACTATAGTCCATATGACTTTCTTACTTGTTCATAATGATACTAAATGCGAATTAATTAAAATTTTTAAATCGAAAACAAACTGAAATCGAGTGTGAGTCATTACAACTACTGTAATGAAAAGTCAAATTTGATACTGAACTCGAACTCGTATAGAAAATAATAATTCGATACTTGTCAAAATTAAATCTTGGAGACGAATTATTAACGTATAGAAAATGGTTTGTTCGTCAGTTTTTCTCAAGTTCTGCCGTAAAAAGTATATAGATCTCCGTAAAAAGTTGTGGCAAAGTAAATTGGTTCAGAATTTGCTCTCCTTTCATAGAGTATATAAGTATTTGATTATCAAATAAACAAAAAATATTGTAAGTTTGCACGACATTTTTATTTTAGCTGTCAGCATTTACTTTTCAATTAAGACTCCATACAAATTGACCACGAGTCAGTTTCGAGCGTTCATGTGCTTGAGTGCATTGAGGAAGCCCGGTCGCGAAAGATTAAGCGAATTTTTCTAACCGTTCGGCAAATTGTAAAAGGATTTTTCTTAAAAGAATAAAAGTAGAAAGCCTTTCATATTTTTTTATCTCTACAGATATGTTCACATGCCCAATAGGACTCAAAAACTTGCTTTTGAAGGTTGTCAATTTTAAAATCAGGATCATTAATACAGTCACCACGACCAAAGTCAATTGCGGTTTTCAAAACTGTATTAACTTCGGTTTTTAAAGTAAGATCTGTAGTATAAATACTTGTTTATTAACTATAGGACCAGTTTCGCTAATTTCTATGCTTTAAAACACACTGAATCCGTTACGTTAGTTTCAAATATATTGCAATACCTCTAACATCCGCCACAATCATCTCAGCTCTCCTAGCAAGTTCCAAAATTTTTAACGTACATTTATTAAGCGTGAATAAAGTTTATATTGGATAATTTTTGCATTATTTAACAATTTCCAACATAAGCACATTTAAAAACAATAATAAATAACTGTCTTTGTAAAAAATACTTCCTTCGAAATAACAAAAATATAATAAATATTTGAAAATCGAAGAAATTTGAACTCACGGAAATGAGTAATAAAAAGTATAACAAAATATTGTTATTCCCAGATGTACCAGTTTTATTTATTGAAAAAAACCCTTGCAAATTATAATAATTTGAATTTCCTAACAAAATGTGTTTTACTAGTGTATAATAAAAGTGTTGCTTTGTAATACAATAATTAGAATAAGAATTCTTGTTAAACACAAAAATTTCATCTTCCTAATAACATGTGTTTTACAAGGGCGTAATAAAACAACACTTTGTTTAATAATACAATTAGACCACAAAGGCAAAACAATCTACCATCAGGTAGCTAGCCACGTGTCATTTTAACATGAGAACTCCGTCAATTATTATTTTTTATTCATATTATTCGAAAAAAATGTTGTATGTATAATAATATAACAATTACAATAAAACACTGTAAGAAAACTCATATTTTCTTTAGAAAAAATATTTTTCTTTTTGCTTCAAATTTAAATTATAATTTCATACGATTTTCTTTTAAAATTTTTTTTTGAAATATCCTTATTTTATAAATTATAATATTTCATAAATTTAATATGTATATAGCAGCCACATACATTTAATTTTTAATAATTTATGTATAACTTATTGAGATGTGGGTAAGTGCTTTATGTAGGTACCTTATGTCTACAAAATTTAGAAAAAAAATCATAATATTTTCATGTCAAGGTAATATTTTAATCAAATATTTTCTTTCAGTGTATAACAAAAGTAATATCGAATCAGGTGTGTTATTGATTTTGGATTCCCTTATTTATAATTTTTATGTAGATTTTGATTTTATTAATTTAATATTAATTTGAGTATTTTTGAATGAAATGAAAAATTGTTCCTGACATTCCTGTGCTTCTAGTTGTTGGAAAATTTTTATAAAGGCTCTAATTCTAGTTGAACCTTATAAAACTACTAATTGCTTTGTCCTTCACCAACTTTTTAATTAAAGAAATAATTATTGTTCTAAGTAAGAGTTTCCCTAAATTCTGTTTAAACTTTACACTTGAATTTTAATTCTATTATTTAAATTATAATTCAGAAATTAAAAAATAAAATTTTTAAAGTTTCGGAATTTGCGGGAGTTAAAATTTTCTTGATTATTCTGCTTCTTGTATAAATTTAAACTTAATTAAATTCATACCCAACTCTTTAATTTTGCTTAGAGTTTTGAAAGACTGTAGATCGCGGTGAATATTTGAAAAGCAACAAGCAAAATAATGTAAAAAATTGCATTTTTATTTGAAACAAAATTAATGATTAAAGTATTCGAAACGAAATTCTTATTTACTAATAACAAGAGCACAAATTTTAAGTATTGAAACCATATGCATAGTGGTTAAAAGGAAAATATTATTTAAAATTTAAGAAATATGTGAAAGAAAATAAATCTGTAAGATTTTTTAATCAAATTCGATTTATTTAACATATAGGCGTGAGGTATATAGGAAAAAATTATGATTTATAATGAAATACTTCCTTTATAATTCAGTGGCCTCAAGCACAAACGACTTAAGTCTGTTTTAGTGATTTCGAGATAAATGCATTTTAAACTTTAAATTAAATTTTGAAAAAAGTTATGAAGTTTTTTGAACCAATTTTTTTTTTGATTGAAAGATAATTAAAAAAGGAGGCGATTAACTCATAATCTGAAGTAAAACAACTAATAGTATTCTCATAATTATGAAAAAAGTGAGATAGGCGGTTATACAAAATTTATAAAAAGCACTTTGCAAAGCATAACTCGACTTAGGCGATTTGTGAAAAATTACTTTTGTATTTTCGTCAAACTTAAGTCGACTTAAGCTGTTGTTGCAAAACTGAAGATATGGTTTTAGGTGACTTAAGTTATACTAAAAAGGGAAGAAATATATATATTATTTTTACGTTATTTGATTTTTGACTCTTTTTTCAAATCATTGTCATTAAAAACATAAATTGAGGTAAAAAATGAATAAACTTCAAGTAAAAATTATTTCTAAAAGTTTAAAAATAATTTTTTCATTAAACTTAAGAAAGGTGACAGTATCTTTTATTCTCTCTCGGATTCTCCAACTAAATATGGATGAGTATCTGCTAAATCTCCAGTCTTAATCTTTTTGTAAAATTTGTGAACCAAAGGATCAATAAATTGCATCAAGTACTCTAAGTTTTTCTTTTTTTGGACTAATTTTCTCTTCTTCTTCAATTCGAAGTATATCTTGAAAATCTAACTAGTTAACACCTCGTCTTAAAATATAAAAAATCTTTGTATAAACTGTTCTTGTAAAATATTTTTGGAAGTCAATTTTTTGAAATCTGTGGTGCGACTCTTTCCACTTAAGAGAATTTTAAAAAGTAATTCAATTACAAAAAGGCTTCATTGTGCAACGGATCTGACAAAGTTGTTACATTATTGTAAAAATGAGCACATAAAGTAATCTCTAAAATGAGTTTATGAGTTTTGTGTTTGTTATTTTATTTATGTACTATATATGACTTTCTTACTTGTTCATAATGATACTAAATGCGAATTAATTAAAATTTTTAAATCGAAAACAAACTGAAATCGAGTGTGAGTCATTACAACTACTGTAATGAAAAGTCAAATTTGATACTGAACTCGAACTCGTATAGAAAATAATAATTCGATACTTGTCAAAATTAAATCTTGGAGACGAATTATTAACGTATAGAAAATGGTTTGTTCGTCAGTTTTTCTCAAGTTCTGCCGTAAAAAGTATATAGATCTCCGTAAAAAGTTGTGGCAAAGTAAATTGGTTCAGAATTTGCTCTCCTTTCATAGAGTATATAAGTATTTGATTATCAAATAAACAAAAAATATTGTAAGTTTGCACGACATTTTTATTTTAGCTGTCAGCATTTACTTTTCAATTAAGACTCCATACAAATTGACCACGAGTCAGTTTCGAGCGTTCATGTGCTTGAGTGCATTGAGGAAGCCCGGTCGCGAAAGATTAAGCGAATTTTTCTAACCGTTCGGCAAATTGTAAAAGGATTTTTCTTAAAAGAATAAAAGTAGAAAGCCTTTCATATTTTTTTATCTCTACAGATATGTTCACATGCCCAATAGGACTCAAAAACTTGCTTTTGAAGGTTGTCAATTTTAAAATCAGGATCATTAATACAGTCACCACGACCAAAGTCAATTGCGGTTTTCAAAACTGTATTAACTTCGGTTTTTAAAGTAAGATCTGTAGTATAAATACTTGTTTATTAACTATAGGACCAGTTTCGCTAATTTCTATGCTTTAAAACACACTGAATCCGTTACGTTAGTTTCAAATATATTGCAATACCTCTAACATCCGCCACAATCATCTCAGCTCTCCTAGCAAGTTCCAAAATTTTTAACGTACATTTATTAAGCGTGAATAAAGTTTATATTGGATAATTTTTGCATTATTTAACAATTTCCAACATAAGCACATTTAAAAACAATAATAAATAACTGTCTTTGTAAAAAATACTTCCTTCGAAATAACAAAAATATAATAAATATTTGAAAATCGAAGAAATTTGAACTCACGGAAATGAGTAATAAAAAGTATAACAAAATATTGTTATTCCCAGATGTACCAGTTTTATTTATTGAAAAAAACCCTTGCAAATTATAATAATTTGAATTTCCTAACAAAATGTGTTTTACTAGTGTATAATAAAAGTGTTGCTTTGTAATACAATAATTAGAATAAGAATTCTTGTTAAACACAAAAATTTCATCTTCCTAATAACATGTGTTTTACAAGGGCGTAATAAAACAACACTTTGTTTAATAATACAATTAGACCACAAAGGCAAAACAATCTACCATCAGGTAGCTAGCCACGTGTCATTTTAACATGAGAACTCCGTCAATTGAAAAAAACATTTGTCGCAGGTAAATCACGAAATGACCTACAAGATTATTTGTAAAATAAAAAAATTCAAATCTTAAACATGGGATATTTGGGTAATTAGAGCACTAATAATGCAGGTAACTTCTGCAGATGTTTTATATTTTGTGTTAAAAAATACAATTATTTTCTTGTGGCTGAATGTAAGATTTAATTTTAACTATAGTGAATAAGTTTTAAACCATGGACATAAAGTACCTACACTATATATCACATTAAATTATATTTTAAGCGTTATAAAATATTTTTTATTATAAAAAACTAAAAAATATTCTATACTGATCATGTATTATTTCGAACACTAAACGCTTAACTTCGATGTATTGTTCTTATTTGCACGCGTTATAAAAACCTAACTCGACATAAGAAGCCTTTTGGAATATAATTGCATTTGCAATAATCGCCTAACTCGAGATGAGTTTAAACAACCAACAATTATTATTTTACACAAATCGCTTATGTCGAGTTAGTATTTAAAAAAATTCAAAATTAATTTTGCAACAAAAGCTTAACTCGAGATAAGCGGTTGTAAAAATTCATACAAATAAAAAAAAATGTCACTAATTTCGATTTGCAACAATAGCCTATCTCGAAATAAGTGGTTTGTCAAAAACATAAAAAAGATGTTTTCTGCTCTTAACTCGATTTAGGCGATTAGTGCAAGTGCACATAGTTGCCATTTCGAGTTAGGTCATGTGTGAATTCGACAATAACTCCGGCTACAACAGTCGTAGAACCACCAAATTTTGTGAGCATATGAAACTCAAAACGGAGAATTCGCTGGTAAACATATCTCATTTTTGTCTTAACTCGAGTTAGGCGGTTTGTGTTTGAGGCCACTGAATTTTGTTGCATATAATTTTATTCCTATTAATTATTTCAATTATTACTTATTTTTAATTTTTCTTTGTTTTGGAATATCAGAATTAAAGTACAGGAAATATACGTAGGAAATAATGAAAAAATATTTTTCGTATTAAATTTCGGAATTGCTCAAACATTTATTATCAATTATTTTACGTTTTTACATGAGTTCTAATACTCATTTTTGCTGTTCGTATCTTTCTGTTTAAAATAAATTATTATAGAAAAATTGACAAAATGGAACAAGACGTGTTATTATATTTAAATTTATTATTTTTTTTAATGCTATTTCGCTATATTTCAATTATATATTATTGTTTTCGATGTAATTAACATTTAAATTTTGTTAAAAGTTTAAGTCAAAACCAGTTTTTCTAAATTAGCAAAAAATTTTTAAAAATTCAAGAGATCTCCGACTTTCCTCTCGTAGAAGAGAGAAAATTATTTTAAAACGTGATCTTAAGCAAAATTTCTTAAATTTCGTTTGATATTCGCTTCTATTTTATACGTTCCTGTATCCTGTATTCGTAATTTTCTACGGCTGTTTAAAATTTAAATAAAGTAAATTCTCAATATAAGAGAATAGGAATACGTAAAAATTTTGTTCTAAAGAGAAATAATTTTTGCACTAAGAACCAAGCTATATATCTATAAAAATTAAATTTTCTATCTTCAAGTCATTTTATGCAGAAGATCTTTAAACAAACCGAAAATTTAACAAGAAAACAAACTCTAAGCACATTTTTGGGAAGTGTCCTCCTCAAAATTATATATTTATGTTGTTATAAATACAAACTTGTGCCAATAAAATAATTTGCATTTTATATAAAAGAAATTAAAGTACAAAAAATAACCTATATGTGAAAAATCAATGGTAACACTAATTTTTACATAAATTATAATATGGCAATGGCAACACTATAAAATATAAAATTTTACTATTTCCAATTATTTACAATGAACTTAAATTTACTAAATTTATTTAATTTTTATCGTAATTTACTTCTATATATTTTTATTTGTAAATTAATTTACAACCATTTTACACCACTTTACATCCAATAATTTTAATAATAAAAAAAAAAATCATAATAATATAAAAAATAAAATTTATTTTGATTTAATGTTAATGATAACAAAATTTTAGTTATTCTATGCCCATAATTACCACCATATAAACTGCATAATTTTAAAACTAATTAATTGTTATCAATATATATGTAACAATTTTTTTTTTCATTCATGTGTTCATAACTTTAATAATATACCCTTAAACTATAACACAATAAGATAACAAAGGTATGATAGTTTTAAACAAATTACATATACAGTTGAATTTGTAACAAAGATTACAATAACAATAAAATATTAATTACATTATTTAAATATAATTATGCACCAACAATAAAATAAAATTATTAAAGTATTTAAAAAAGGATCTCCCAAATATAGATATAGGATGGTGTTGTATAGCGCAATATAGCGCAATTAAACCAATAATTTTAATATCTACGAAAATAAAGTAAAATTTTCATAAACTTTATTGTATGTAAAAATTTTTTTTTTTAATAAAAATATTGATTTTAAATTTTATTATAAATAAATTTTTTATTATTATTTTAAATTTTTTTTTTTTGCCCCGAAAGCAAGTTAAACCAGCAACTATAAAAACAAAATTAAATAACGAAAACAGAAGAAAATATTCAGACCTCCTATGTATAGTAAAAATAAAAATGAAAAACTTAATCATATAAATCTTTTGAAATTATAAACTCTCCCTTATTATTATTAGCCATAAAATTAAATAAATTACAATTTTATTTATAATTAATAATATGTAATTAATTGCTTATTAAAATGAATAAATTTTTTAACGAATAAATAGTAAACCAACAAAAAAGAAGGAAATAAATTTGTTTTTAATGTAAAAATGTAAGAACAAAAACAATAATTTCAATTTAAAAGAAGGGTTTCAAGAAAAGCAAATATCACACAGATATACGTACATAATATCACATTTCTGATCTTATGAGTTTTTTCCCGTCCTTTAAATTGTATGTACACCTACATAAATACGAGATAGGTGTACACACAATTTAAATAAAGAAAGTAATTATACGTAAAGAGATTGCATGACTTCTTATGGCAGCTGGCCTATAATTTCAAAACTTCGTCCATATCTTTGAAACTATTTGAGCTGTAGTACTGAAATTCGCATGGAAGTGGATTTTGCAAAATAACCATTATTTTCGGTAATATTGTATTCGTGGACATTCTATCTGTTGGTAGCTGCCACGGAAACTTCAAAATTTACTTCATTTTAATATTTTAGAAAATATTTAAAATGCAGGGCTACGTATTATATGGATATTAAGTTCACTATATTAAAAGAGCAGGTGGTATGAAACTATAGTTTGCAAATTATCTACAACTCTTAAAGAATAATTCATTCGTACGTGCATCTCACAGTTGACACGATTACTTCTTTAAGATGAACAATTCTAATGAACAATGTTCTAATTTTCTTTATAAAAAAATGGAGTTAAATGGCAAGTCAATTCAGTTAAATAAGTTTATTTAAGTTAATTGTGTGCTTTTCTATTTAGTTTTATAATTAACAAAACACAATTTAATGTGTGAGTATGAGAAATGGTCAACCAAATTAAATTAAAGTAAAAACAATGGTTTATTTTAGAAAAGATCCAGAATTGATTTCTGCACAATCAATATTCAAAAATAACCTACGTAAGTCTAGTAAGAAATAAAGTAGAGTAAAGATCAACCAACTGACCGACAACTAAGGTGAAACTAATAACAACAACATTTATCTATTCCAATTTTGTTTAAAATGTGCTAAATGGCAAAATTTAAAAAAAAATTTTCCACAAACTTTTTTTTTGTTGGTTTTTTTTTTCTTTCTGTTTTCAATATAACCCAAAAAAAACACTACAAATTTACCGCCATACCAAAAAGTTTTTGAAAGTCAAAAAAACAACAAAAACAAAAACCATAATAAATAAAAAATATTTAATAATAACAATAAAAAAAAAGAATCAACATAGAAAACAATCGAACACCCAATCATCCCCCCAAGTGCAAAAATATTGAAAACAAAACTTTAAAGGACCAACCAAAAAAAAAAATAGCAACAACAAAAAAAAAAATTGAAATTTCCTTTGTTTTTGTTTTATTGCTTTATTTTTTTTTGTGAAAATTTAAAACGGTAAAAAAAGGATCGTAATATCGCATTATAGTAACCGCAGACAGAAAAATATTTATTTAAAACAAGCAAAAATTAAGCAACAAAGAATGTTGTTTTGTTTTTATTTTTTTTTATCTTTTTTATAGTGTATTATTGCCCCATTGGCTACATAATATGGTTAAGTATTGCAATCTGAATCTCGGTTAACTTTTAAATACACACACTAAATTGTTAAAAAAAAAACACACACAATTCAACAAAAAATAATAAAAAAAAAAATAAAATCTGTAAAATGTTGAATTAAAAAAAAATACTTTGGTATTTTTTAAGATTTTTGAATAATAGAAGCAAAGTGTTTAAAATATACATAATAGGGTTAATGTAGAAATAGTTGTACTGGTGGAAGAAAATAATATTGAGGTATACTTGCATCTATACATAAATTAAACACAATATTTGGAGGTAACAAATGGAAATTCCCTTGAAAAGGGTTATTGTATTTTTTTTTTTAGAAGTTGCAGTTAAATAATCAGAAATAGTTCTATAAAACTTTCAAATTCAGGTTGCTGTATGAAAGGCAATTGAACTCTTACAGAAAATTTTCTCTTAACCTTTGTCTTATAGCGAAAATAAAGGCGAATTTTATCATTAATTTTATGAGTAGCACCTACAAATTTCAAAGAACTTTTGATTTTCTATTATAGTAAATATGTAAACTTCCTTTCAGTAGAAGGTCACTAAATTATAATTTGCTGTAATTTTATTATTCTAAGCACGAACCAACCTAATCATGCAAATGACATTAATTGTGTGTCCGAAATAAAAGTTGTTAAATGTTTACGACAAAAATCACTATCACTTTAATTTTTCGAATTGAAATTAGGAACAAAAACACAATGGAATAACACTTTTTATTAAAACCGTGTAAATTTAATAAAAATACTAAACTTTAGGAATACATTTTAATAGCAGAGCTTCTTTATACATTTTATTATTAGAGTTTATTAGAGCTTTAATATAGAGGTTATAGAGAACAAGCCTTTGATTATTAAGTAGATTTTTACATTAATTTTAGAATCATGAGCAAATTTTTTTAAAGTTGGTTATTAACAAAATAATGTTACAATATTATTAGCAAAGGTTGAATATAAGGTTTCAAAAACTATGGTAAAAATTTTTGCAAACCCTATTTTATAAAATTAGATCAAATTTTCCAAATTTTCTAAAAGACAATGCAATACATTGTTGTCGAATATTATTCATACTTAAATTTCCAAAAACATAATATTTAACACACACAATGTCCATTGTTCGAATCAAAAATGCAACACTTATCATGTATAGTGAAAAATTTGGATATTGTATTCAATTTGTACTGATTTACTTCCCCCCCCCCCCCCCCCCCCCCCCAAGGCCTTATTGTAATTTTATTGCTTTGGCATACTTTTTGTATCAAAATTAACCATAAAATTTTTAAAATTATGTTGCTTTCAATATTATAATATTTTTTCATAACATTTTTCTTCCTGTGATTTTCAGTTTGTTATTGTTGTTGTCGTTGTTTCCTTTTCATATTTCACATTAAAATTACGTGCGCATATGTGTAGGTATGAATACAAAATATGATGTCCCACCTATATTACAACAATATTAACTATAATTTTTTGTTATAATTTATGAATTTGACATATTCAACCCCAAATGAATGGAATTTAACCACTATAAAATGTTTTGGAAATTGTTTATGTTTTTATTTTTTTTGTGTTTTGTCTTTATGTTTTTAATATTTTTGGCAAAAAAAATACGAAGAGTATACCCTCATTTTTTGGTACATTGTCATTTTATGCTTTTAAATTATTTTTTGCATAATACAAAAGAAATGAAAAAAAATTTTTTTTTTGAAGTTTGTTTTCATTCGTATATTTGTAGGTTTTTTCTTGGTTTCAACTTTTTGATTTCAATTATGAGACCTTAACGTACATTACGCCTCTTCTCCTGTAAAGGAATTCAGACAGAAAAATGCTATGGTAAAAAGTCAAAAAATAAAATAATTAATTGAGAAATATTTACTTGAAAATCTTAAATTTATTGAAAATATGAAGGAAGAATGGAAAGCAAAGGTATGAATCTAATGAAATATTCAAAATATTGAACCAGTTTAAGACAGAAAATTGGCATATATCTTGTATCTCTTCATTCTAATTGTTGTATGACCCAATTCAGATTCTTAAAACATAATTCCAAAAAAATGTTTTTGTCATGCATCTACATAATTTATGTATGTGATTTTGTATAAAATAATAAACTTTAAGCCCATTCCTCAATATATAAATATACCTTAAAACTGCGAATTTTCAGAAGTAATGCATACTTACAATAATATTGGCGTTATATTGTTTATAATTTCTTAAAGGTAAGTTACATTTGATTTGTAATAATGGTCTTACGATACCACTATCAGAAGAGGACAAAGGCGTTGTTAGAGTACTCCAGAGTAGATTTCGGGACTCTTGGAGAAAATGTCCAAGAGACTGGGAGTCATTACATCGGATGCTTTCGGGGTGACATTGCAAAGGTGGAGGACGTGAAATAATATGTTCCCCGTGCCTGCCCGCCTCAGACATGAAAAAGGATATGTGGTTTTTGGGGATCTTCATTAATGACAGAAAAACTATTGAAAGTATTTTTGTCGCAGCTCTTGAGATTCGTTATTTCATCTTGAAGGGCTGGTTGGCATGAGAATTATAGAATAGTCAATTTCAAGGTTGTCACTGGCTTCTCTGGCCTGGTGCACGAACGTTTAGTGACTAGCTCTCTCTTACCAGGAAATAGGATACTGCAATAACAATTAAACATTATACACTTGCATTTTATAGATTAACACTCTCATGCTATATCTCTAGGTGTTCTGAGAATATTATAACAATCTTTTTTTGTGTATTTTTTCTTCTTGCTCAATGCTATCTTCATTCTTAACCGTGATCTCATTTTCACCTCACTTAAAAATTACTCATATAATTAAAATATAAATTCAATTATTTAAAGGAAAATTGTAGTTAGTTGTGAAGCAACCTTTAATATACACATTACGTCAAAAATCTTATAAATGCAGCCGTCCATCGTATTCTTGGCGTTAAAAATTTTCTATTAAATTGAATATTTGATCATAACAAAAAGAGAATTTAATGGATGCAGTTATCTTAGATTTAAAGTTAGATTTCAGACACACAATTTTAATTTGAATCGAATCGAAAAAAATTGTAAACAAAACAATCGCAGCAACAATAGACGAGACCAAAAGAATAAAATTCCTCATTTATTTTAATTTAATGACAATCAAAAAAAAAGAATAATAGGAACAAAACACTTGCGTACCAATATGACAGAAAATACAAAAACGAAAAGGACATTCTTGTGTAAATACAAAAAAAAATTCTTGTTTATTGTGGCATATGCTGAATTTTCCATAATATTTTTTTTATCTGATGTTGTGACATCATTTCATAAATGAAAATTTAAATTATAACTGTACATGGGATATTTATTGTCATTATTACTGTTACTATTACAATTATTTGTTATTTTATATTCATTTATTACAATCATTATTGAACGGAAGTATTTTTGATGAATATTCAAATATTTTTTTTATTTATTTGAATTTTATTGTAATAATGTTTTTCTATTATTAAATAATATTAAATATTCATTGTTTAGAAATTATAATCATTAATATTTTAGAATTACGTAATACACATAAAGTATATTTTTAATATTTCATTGTAATGCATACAGCATGCATTATTAATGATATTGTGACAAAACAATATTGAATCCTAAATATACTAATGAGGTACTTTTATATTTTTTCATACTAGATATTTAAAAAAGATTATTGTATTATTTAAAATAATGAAATATTTATTATTATATTATTTGGTTTTTAAAATACCAGTGATATCCTTTTTGTATGTTACAATGCAAAATGCTTTTTAGAACAAATAATGTGGAATAATTGAATATAAAAAGTGATCACAGCTGTGTTTAAAGTGCCTATATTCAATTCATTTAATTGTATACAAAATTTCGATTTATTAGTAATTTGAATTCAATTAATACTTACTTAGTTATTGAAAATTTGTAATTTAATATAACAATATAGATTGGTACACTTTTATAGTCTGGTAAAAATTATGAGAAACGAGAATAGGTAGAGTTGATCACGTCAACTTTGTGATAATCGTTCGAATGAATTATTTTAAGTGTTGTACGTTAATTGTCGCACTGTTTCGCAAATACTCTTGGTTTTTATGTGTATAGAAATTTTATTTACCACATACACTTGTACTCAAAGAAATTTTATTGAAAATAATGGCTATACTACCGTATTCATTAATGCAAAATTTCAGTAATCTAATTTCAACAGTTCCCTAATTATACACTACCAAATGACTTTCGAAGTTCAAAAGCATTTATCATAAGTGATATCTTAACTGCTTCTACCGAATATAATGGCCATGTTACCATAGTGAAATTGTGTGACAGCTATCACAAGCATTCAAAATTTGTACGAAATTTTGACACAATAGCTTCTATAATTTTTGAGATATAGTCAAATAGTTTTTGAAGTTGTAGGGCAGCTTCCATATAACCTTTGCCTCGATCGCAATACAATTTAAATAATAGCGTTATGGCATTTAATCGACTCAAAATTTGACGCTGATCAAAAACATACACTTGAGTCTATATCAAAGATCGTTAATTCTTAGCGTTACAAACGGTCCGGCAAATTTAGTATTCCGTTCAAACATACGTTCATGCGGTTATAAAAATAAATGAACTGAATTAAAGGAAATTTTTTTAGTTTTGCCAAAAAAAAGGTTCAAACTTATGTTTTGTAAAGTTTAAAGAAGATATTCAAAAAAATTTTGTCTATTGTCACATATTAAAGCAAATTAAAATTTCATTATCAATTTAATTTTCTCTTTTCTAATAACATTCAGACTTTTTAACCATTCAGACAATCAGATTGTGATTAAACAACGTAAAAAAAATCACAAAAGTACTTGAAATTCAATTTTAAAAAGTTTTTGAGTGTACGACTGCAGTTTTTCTGTTTATTCAATGAAAAGTGAGTGCAAATTTTTCTATTCATAGTTAACAACAATAACACAAACAATGAAATTAAGACTAACTTTAAGTACTTACTTTACTTAAATAACATCACTATAAGAAACACAACTATTCTCATTTCTTCAGAAAGAGATTTTTTTATTCCAAAAATAATGTTAAAATCTCTACTAATTTTAATTATGGAAAGGAACATTATCTAGTTTAAAAATATAAGAAAATAAAAACTTTTCAATTCATTTTATCCTGCAATTTCCTATTTAAACATGCGAACCTAATATGAGGTTGGTTTTTATTTTTGTGTTTGTTTGTTTATGTCTTGACTTTCCATTTCACTATTCTGCTATACCAAATCTTTGAAAAAGAATTACATCAAAACATGTACAGTGTAACATGAACATAAGGAAAATTTAAAAGAATAAACAAAAAAAAAAAAACTTGTCCTGTGAGTAAAAACTAATAAAGAAGCAAACTTTTTAACGTCGTCGTCTCCGGCGCATCTTGAAATCAAAATCCATTACTCTTCCTCCTTATTAAAGATTTTTTTATTTTATTTACGCCAGAAAAAAAAAATGAAAGCGAATTTCAAATATGTTTACAACAACATTTTACTATACTTACTCCAGCTAGAGCCATAACCCAAAAACAGCAAAAAAAAACCAAAAAATTTCCAATTTGAATCCTCTAAAAAAAGTTTCTTAGACATTAGCTAAAAGGATAGAAAATAAAATAAAATAAACTTTTTTTTCGTTATAGGTGTTCATGATAACTATAAGGTTGCAGTTCATTTATTGTTAAGGCGGATTTCATTTAAAATTTTTAAAGCGGATTTTCAAAAATTTTTAAACTTTCAAAATTAAGGATTCCTCTTTTGCTCAAATTTGGACAATAATATAGGTCAATATTTTAAATTTCATTTTTTAGAAGTTTGTCTTCGATTGAGCAGCAAAACGAAAATTTGGAAACATCGTGGAATTGTCGAACTACTTGTATACTACACTTTTGACTCTTTACCACTGCTACTGCTTAACTTAAGAAATTTTAAAGCAAATTTAAAAATTGGAAATAAGGGAAAGTGAAAACATAGTTGTCACTTCATACCTAGACGAGCTGATTACCCCGAAATGAAATATTATATATTGAGTCATTCCCGAAAGGAGTCCCTATTTACTATTTTATCCAGTATATTTAATAGCACGAAAACACATAATATAAATTTCCGTGTTAAGGATCTCAGAAATCCAAAATGAAAAATTATTGCACATTATAAACTTCAAAGTAAATCTATCGTAATATTCTTTCTATTCTTTCACATATCCTTAAAAAGTGTTCCATTCATGCCTGTATAAACATTGAATTTTTATGGTCGTAAGTATTTGTTAAAAATAGTTTTATTGCTGATATATAAAAATTTAAAAGGAAATGGTTTTATAATATAATTTGCTCATAATGTCACTTTAAGTAATACTAATTAGTTTTTAACTTTAAATTGAACTGGGGGAGAATAGAAAAAAAATTATTGAATTTTAGAAAAGATCAAATAAAATAGCAGAATTTAATATAGAATTCCTCAAAAATTTTTTGTTAGAATTTAAATTGAATTCGGTATAGAAATTAGCGACAAATAGCAATTTTGACTTTGTATACGATTAAAGGAGATGAACGTATTATAAAGATTTATTCATGCAATGAAATTTGGTTATGGTAAAACTAATTACAACTTATTTTGATTTTCAATAAAGAAAACTTTATTACATAAAAGATCTAAAGTAACTTTAATATTTGATATTTTTATAAAGAACTCAAAAAAGTACGTTTAGAGGTTATTAAAGAAGGATATGAATATACACACGAGCTTTAATAATTCTTCGGTAACACAAATTTAATTAAAAGGAGGCATTGATTTTATACATGGCATTTTTTCATGAAATTTGCATTGCCGACAAACTCAAACTCAATACTTCTTAATTGTCATGCAAAATGTCCACGTGAATTCTTTTTATCATTTTAGAAACATTTTACAAATTTTACGAGATCTCAAACATTTAAATGAAATTGAAAGGATTTTTGAAATGATATAGACAGATCAAACCAGTTCGAAATGTAATTTCTAGCCGGTTATAAAGTCTTTCAACGATTGTTCACTAATCCTCACTAAGATTAAGACAATACAATCTGTGCATAACTAAGCTACGTCTCGATGTTGAATAAGTGAATCAGTTTTAAGAAAGCATCTAAAAGAAATCTATTTACTGTTGCAAATTTTTAAGTAGAGAAAAATTAATTTATTGCAAATTTTGTCATTTTGTTGCTGCTTTTTGTTTTTCATAATATACGCAGTTTTAAATTATTTTATGTGCAGGATAAAAAAAACACCCCCATTGAGGGTGACTTTTATATTTTGCACCCCATAAATTTTATGTGGCTTTATATGCATTTTATCTCGTAAAAAAAAAAACATAATAAAATAAAAATTAAGAAGTTAAAAAAAAAAAATGAAAATCAAGTCAATTTGTAGCAATAAACAGATTTTCTTTGCTAATTTTTTTATGCAATCCTCCTTTTTTTTTATTACCCTGTTCCTCGGTTATATTTTATTTTATGTTAAATTTTATATAGCCGGAATGTTCCAGACTTTGAAGGTATATAAAACAAAAAAAAAATATTACCTTTTTTCCTTTAACTTAATAAAAAATTCAATTTATATGAATTTGAGAGAGCTCTCCGAATCGCACTCTTACACATGCACATATGATTATCTGAAGCATAATTTTTCATTTAATATTTTTCCCTAAAGGACTGACTGACTGACTGACTTGAACATTGACTCATATACATAAAATAACTGTATACATTTTGTATACAGTTAAAATTATGTGATTGTAAAATTTCTAGTCATACATTTTATATCAAATGTGTAATATAAAAGATTTTTACTACACTATTGTGCCGAAATATCCCTTTTTATTAAATTTTTTCTTCCCCCTTAAATTTACCTTGAAAAATTTTTAAAAGTAAAGTGATAAATTTTTTTTAATGTGCGAATGCAAGTGTATATAGTTTAAAAAATCACAACTTGTATGTATAGAGATGAGGTGAATTTATTTTGTCTGTTTATTAATAAATGGTTTCTTAAATCGTATTTTTAGCACTTTTCCAAAAATTTTTTTGAAAAAAGTGCTTATTAGTTTCACTCTGTCCGTCCGTCCGTCCGTCCGTCCGTCCGTCCGTCCGTCCGTCCGTCCGTCCGTGGACACTTTTTTTGTTTACAAAACTTCTGCACCCTTGAAGATAGAAAGCTGAAATTTTATATGTACATAGATCTTTACTAGAAACTTACTTCCGTAGAACAAAATTTTTACCTATCTCCCTCCCTCTAGAAGTTATACCCCCCCAAAACCCTAAAAATGGCCTTTTTTAACTATTTGTTGCAATGAAACCATAAGCATTTTTGAAATTTTGCAAACGCAGAAAGGCAGCGGCTTGCTTTCCCTAGCGCGGTATACTATATTTAAACTTTAGAAAAACAAAATGGCCGTTCAAATTTACCGTTATCTAAAATCCTTTTTTTCCAAATTTTTGATGTCGTTTTTCTTCTAGACCCCAGCCTATAGAAGCTTGAAATTTTAGGAACTTTTAGACATTAACAAATAATTCATTTCGCTAGAAGAAAATTTTTTTCCATCTCCACCCCCTCTCAAGTTATCGCCCCTTGAAATTTGTAAAATTTGAATTTTTGACACCTTATATTTCCGAAATCGCACGTATTTTCAAATTTCTGTAAACTCAAAAAGCTAACGGTAAATTCCATGACATTAAAAAATATAATTATTTTCCTTAACTCACACAATTAACCCTTAAAATCGAGCATTATGTTAACCCCTTTTTATATTAATTTTTGCTTTATTTCAAAGACTGCATAAATCGTTCATCCTAAAAATATGCAATCCTAGAAATAGTTTTGTGTATGAATGAAAATAATTTTAATAGTGTGATAGGTATACATAGACTGTATTTAAAAGCAGAATTTTCACTTGTTGAAGGGAAAAGTGCTACAATACAAACCATTGGTTTGACCCAACTTTATTTGTTATAATTTTTATGACATACAAAGGAATTGAGCCGCTGACATAAGTTTTTCTTCTCTTTGTTTTTGTCTTTTTAAAATCTCGTTGCATAAAATAAACAAGAAAGGTATTTTTCTTATTACTGGTAGATTTAGATTTTAAACTGTTATACTTGTGGTTAAATAGTTTTCACAAAAAATGTGGTTTTAATTATTTAATTTTTTCATATATATGTATGTATACAACTATAAAATCATAAAGATTGAAAAGTGTGATTTTTCTAATAATGAATATAAATTCTTACAGTACAGAAAAAATCCTCCTCCCAGTGATTTATTACAGTTGGCAATGTCAAAACCACTCAGTTTTTTGTCAATTTCAGAAAAACTTTAGTTGAATTCACGTTTGCGATACTGACTGCGAGAGATCTTATTATATAGTTAAAACTGCACTGTAATAAAACTATTGAAGCAGCGATGCCAACAAAACCTCTGGTGTCAAAAAGTTTTATTTATATTCCTTACTAATTGAGGTTATAAATGTAAAAGCAAACAATATTTTAGTATGTTGATTTGGCAACAATTCTAACAAAACTACAAAAACGTGCTGCCATTTTTATTAGAACTACAAACGCGAATTTAACCATAATTGTTTTCGATAAAGTAATTGATTATACACTCTGAACTTTAATAGAAATAAGAGAATCTGAACACTTTACTACAATAATGCGATTGTACGCCTCTCTTTTATTGTATACAATGGTACAAGAAATTTTTGGCTTTCATGAACAATAATGCAGTCTTATATAATAAATCTTTAACAATTTTAACCTTAAAAATTGCCCATCACCTTAAATATTACAGATACCTTAAAAATTATCCCTTATTAATGTAAATTCGTTCCATTTTATGAATAGGAGAAATTTTTTGAAAATCACTCTTTCATGGTCTCAAAGTTCCACAGAAGGATCTAAAATGTTTTTAGGACATATTATTGATAAGTTTCCGATTCTGCAACTTAAAAATATGAATGCCTTTAGTAAAAATGTATCTTTTACAGTGCCAAGTCTTCTATTCTCAACTACTTCTACAACATCAACAACTTCTGGTTAATTTAATGATATGTTTAAAAATTTATTTCATGACACCTTAGTTTTAGTTTAGTTTTAATGTAGTATGCCAATATTTATAATGGGCACACTGTTAACGTTAGTCCTTAAGACAGGCCAAAGTATAAAACTAATGTACTTGCTCCATAATATGATTAAACACTTCATTTTTTCGCATCGCAAACTCGCACTCGAAAATTTAAATTCTTTTCTGTAATAAAAAAATTTTGTATTAATCAAAAATAATTGTGAAGAAACACAAAAATAAATTCCACAAGGGCTGAAAATAATAATCGAAAAATTTTATTAGAGCAATGAAAAAATCCTCGAATTCAAATGGGACTCGTGTCTTTTACAAAACAAATTTTCATTATTATTATTGTTATTAATTAATTGACCGTATGTCAAATATGACCTAAAAGATAATATTTTCGAAGAAAATCACTTAACACTTGGAATAAAATTTACAATTCAAAATTTTTGTGTAGGGATGTGTAAAGCATTTTTTTTTTCCAGCCATCCTTATAAAATTCCTTTTTGTTATTGCTTTTTTTTTTAACAATATGACATTTTAGTGTCCGAATAATTCATTTTATTGAATAAAAATAAAATTTATTTTCAGTTGGAAAAAAATAAAACAAAAATCATAGGCTAAAATACTCGATTAGTAACAGTCATTTTTTTATTCTACCCCCACCCAATATGCATAAAAAAAAAAATTTCAGAAAAAAAATACAAAAGACAGTAATAAATTATCGTTTTCATTTTTTATGTCAGATAGAAAATTTTCTCTTTTTTTTTATTTCCATAAATATAAAATGAGTAACGAATTATTTCACTGTACAGGAGTGCAAAAAAAAAAAACATATTTTTTTCTAAAAGAATCATTTTATACAATTATAGTCCTTGACCATGGCAGCAAGCACAACACTAACTACCTACCTTAAAATTACTGTTATGTAATACGAAATTTTTGTACAATACTTTTTTCCATTTTTTAATAAAAACAATTTCATTAAAAAAAATCATTCTAACTCATATACGATAGTAGATACATTATGTGTACTTGCATAACAACATTATGTTAAAATTCATCTTCTAGACCTATACTAGGTATACAGTGGAAGTTGAGTATATCTTGATAGTAGAATGTATGTAGTTAGTTATAAATATTTTATTAAAAGCAAAGAGGGCATACAGTAATCTGTACACTATATATATAACAATAAAAAACTAAAGAATATAAAGGAACAACATTTTATGAATGTATGCATGTGTGTGTGTGTGCACAGTGAAAATGTTATGAATTTTAAATGCAAGTAACTTGTATAAGAAAGAAAATTTCCTTTGGGTTTTCACAACTAACCGTACTTTCTTTTTCGTTTCTTTTTTTGTTTTTGTTTTTCAAATTATCCAGTTATAAATTATTAATATTAAGAGTTATGAAGAAAAAAATGAAATCGTATTTTTTTTTATGAAAATATGGAGGACATCATGCAATATTATTTTATAAAATGTCGGATAAATTTGTGATAGCGTGGAGAAATTGAAATGCTTGTTAGCAGCTTATTATTTAATAATATGATTTTCATTGTAGTGACGAAGTTCAAAAGGTAATTATTTTGGTTGAGTTTCCTAAAAACTTTAACAAAATTTTCAATTACGAAAAATTTCTGTAGGTCCAAAACTGAAATTCAAGAACAACACATTTATTTGCATCTCATTCGAACCTATAAAGTACTAATGTGATGTAAATGTATACACAAAGACCGTGTTAGAAATTCGAAATATGTACACAAATTCGAAATGTCGGATAAATTTTAAAGATTTTCATCATTACATTATTTCAAATCTTTCTTCACTAAAATCTGGTTCAAATATTTTCTTGTCCTGAAACGGAGCGAAATAGTTTGATATTTATATTATATCCAAAATCTTACAATTAATTATTCGAGACAAGCTAAGACACTCTTCATTCGATATGGCTCGCTATGTTTAAGTATATGATAATATTAGATAGCTTTACATAACGAAAATATTGCTTTCAGTGATAACATTTCCAGAGCTATTCAATTTTCAATACCTCATCGTTTAATCATATACTTGAAGAACAATTGTTACCTTTGTGATTAAGGTCTCAAAAATCCTAAATTTAGTAGTATATGCATATTTGAAAGTTTACCATTAGCAGCTTACATTTCTTCTTATAACTCTTCTTATTAATTATTTGATATTCCTGCATTTATTTCCATATAATGTTATATTATTTTGTCTACGTACAAGAATGACATCGGAATTATTTTTGTATTAAAAAAATTTAAGATCACAGCCCAAATTTTTACAAATGTCAGGACTTCAAATTAATTTTTATTAATAAAATTTACTTATATGATTAATAAAAATTTTTCAATAGAAATGAACAAAATTTCGAATTAAGGAAATTTTATTTAAATTTTTAGACCATGTTTGAAAACAATTGCTATAATATTTAGTAGTTGGAATGACCATTGTACACAGTGTAAACAAAGCGGAGCAACAAATATAAAATAAGTTCGAATCAAAAAAAAAATAATTAGCTCGAATGTTCCTAAATACGTGCAAGTTCTTTTGTTATATTATTTTTTTTTCTAAATAATGAGAGTAAAAATAGCATTTAGTACGCTTTGCATATTGTCAATAAATTATTTCTTATTTTAATTTGGCAAAGAAATTTTACTTAAATAAAATTATTTTCGTGATTCTTTTACGTTTCTTAAAAAATTTTTTTAGTTTTAATTCTTTTTTATTCATTTTTATCAAAAACATATGTATTTGTCTCACAATGAACAAATTAATTAAGGCAAATGTTTGTAGCATTTACTAAGATTTTTAAATTATTAAATTTTCGGAACGAGAGTTACAAAGCAAAGATATACGTGCAAGATAATAACTGATCGCGAAAACAAAAATTTTATTCGATGAGCCGAGTTGAATCAGGTTATATTGGTAGGAAAATGAATCCCACATACATACATATATCCCACTAACTTTTATTATCTTGTAAAATATCAAATAATTTTTTGTTCATTACTCATTTTTAAAGTTGGAATATTTAAAGCTATTTCTTCGAATTCTTCATTGTCTCTTGCGTAGATTGTTTTACAGTTTTTATTACAATTTTGAAAATTGTTTTTGAAGTCAAAATAATATGCTTTGACTTGGAGAGGAAGATGCTTCAAATATGAGAAACATATAAGAATTTCGAAACAGTTCAGAAGAGTCTAAATTTATAGGCAACTGCATCAAAGGGAATTTGACAGTCATTAAGCAGTAACAAGTCAAAATCATTAATTTACTTTTTTGGAATTTGTTTGTTAAACTACAGTGAGCTACGTAATTTAGAAGAAATGCGCCATTCCAATTAAATTTCAATTTTAAGATCAAATAGTGTTTTTTTTTGTTTGAGCGCAAGTTTTTACTAGAGTTAGTCATCCTGTTTATAATAAATTGTCCAAATCCTTATGGAACCCAAATTTATGCCTTTTAAAAAATTTTCTTAACATTATTTCGATTTTTGGGAAACGTTAACTTTTAGAAAAATCCGTAAAACCTAATTTAATTTGTTCGAAATTTTTACAAACTTTCAGAAAAAAAAATTCCATTTTTTTTTTATTTTTCCACTTTATTTCATTTTTATGTCTTGTAACTTTTCTTTAGGTTAATGTTGTTGTTTGTTTTTTCCTTCTTTCTATTTTTCTTGTTTCATTTTTGCAAAGAGCAATAAAGTGCTAACAATTTGTTCACGTCAATTTTCAGGAAATTCTGAATAATTTAGAAATTATTTTCGTATATTTTCCCGTTATTATTTCTGTTTTGTACTCGTACAGTTATTTTGGCTTTTTTTTTATTTTCTTTTTTCTTTTATTTTCTCTCCCTTTTGCACTCTTGTATATTACATTCGTCATAAAAGTTATTTAAGTAATTTTTATGTTTTTTATGCTTTTTATTTATTTTCTTTTTTGTATTTCGAATTGGTTTATCTTATCTTCAAAATTGGTGCTTTTCTTTTTCAATGGTTTGTTACAACTACTAAAGATTTTGAAAGAAAACCGATTTAGTTTTGTTGATTCGTTTCACAGGACTTACAAACTACAACAAGAAAGTAAAAAAAAATTTCACTTTTTTTTTTCGTGTAAAATTTGAATGAAGTTAAAAAGGAGATGATCTGGCTTAGTTTTATTCTTTACTTTCCTTATTTTTATTCCTGTACATTTTTGTTTTGTAATTTTATCATTTTCTAGAGGCCAGAATTATCGTTAGTGTTGCAAAAAAAAAATGTTTTTTTATTTTCTTTTTAATTTTTATTCATTTTTTTTTCGTTTTCTCGGAATTACGGATGATTTTAGATGGAAAGCGAATTAATAAGGTGGATTTTAAAAGAAAATCACATTTTTTATGTAATAAAGGTATATGAAAATTAAATAGAATAAAAGAGAAAAAGAATTTTTTCGTATGAAAACTTTGTAGCTGTGGAATCTTAACGTACTTATATACAAAACTGTTATACATTACCGTATAATTATGAAATAATTATGCATTACGTGTGTTTTTAATTATGCATACTTGTCTTCATAATTTTTGAGTTTGACAGAAAATAAATTAAACACTAACATGCCTCTTTTCTGAAATTTTTGGAATAAAATAATTGGATCAAGTTTACAAAAAGCATATTAATCCGGACAAAATCTGGTTTGTGATTGTATGAAATTTTGAAGTTTATTTGAAGTGAAGAAGACTAGGTGATTAGTTGAATGATTAATTGTCTTTGCATTTTAATCCAAATAAACCGAAATAAATAAGTAAGTTTTCCTATATTTAAAACCATGGTACGTATTGGAAGTAATTAATGTAACAATAAAAGTAATTATTTATGAACAGACAAGCAGATATTTTGCATTAAAAAGAAAATTTTCTTGCAACAACAATTTAAACAAATACTAATAGCTACTTTACAAATCAACTAGTTCGAATGCAAAGTCCAAGAATTGTAGATATTTTTATGAAGCTGATTATAGAATTTCATATGTTTTGTATTGCATATTGTAAAATCAAAATCACAGTGCTAGTACAGTGCCAATCATTATAATATAGCTACAGTATTCTTTGTGAAACATTTTCCTGGTAAATTCAGCTTCATCCGGTAGAGATATCAGCTCTTCCGCTTTCGAAATCCAGTATCGCCTAAAGAGTCTTGCCTAATGTTAAAACATTTCGTTTACCGATTAAATTGTGCAGAGTAATTGAAAACCGTATTCAAATTCAAATTTATAATTAAAATACATCTCCGTGACTTTCCCTTCAAGTAAATTCGTATAACGTGTTAAGAATCGCAACATCCGTTCCATGCAGTTCTGGTGTTTCTCAGTTCATAAAATAAATCCGTTAAATTAATATCAACTTTTCTGTTAAAGTGCTTATTTTGACAAGAAAGTTTTATTAAATTTAACAGAGAAATACAAAGTAACATAGAGCATCTTAAACTTATTTGCAATTTTGCTTGTTCAATAAGTCAAGCTGCGACGTTGAACAATTTTAGTAGATATCCATGATCTTCATTTCTAAATTTACCTCGGTTTCTAAGAACAAAAATATTTTAGTTTGTACCATCCGAGAAAAATATGCAGTTAAATATAAGAGACCTTCTCCAAAAAACTCTGTTGTTATATGTTTGCCTTATATGAATGTATATCTATATTATTTTAGATAGTATACATTTTTAATGCATAATGTATAAAATATTTTAGATTAAAAGAATAAATATAACTTGTGTAATACTTGTGTTTCGGATAAAAAGAGAGAAAAAATAACATTTTTCATTTCATGAATACTTTTCATATTATTTTTTGTCTTTCTTTTCATAAAACTGAAATTAGCCTCATAAAATTCTGCATAATTTCACCATTAGTTTTAGGCCGCTCTTGCTTTATTCCTCTTAATATTCCTCATCCTCTTCTATGTTTACTAAGATTTCTTTTATGTATATATGTATACGGGATATATACGTTTTCTTAATATTATCGAGTAGAAGGATAATAATTTTTCTTACTTTTTACTTTTTCTCCTCCTATATACAAATATGATTTGTTTCTCAAGTGGTTATATGATTTTGCTTAAAGCATCCTCTATACATAGCCATAATAAAGGTATTCCTCTAATATAACATAAAAGAGTAGCTGTTGAACAGATAGAAAATAATGATGGATAAAAATTATTTTAGAGGTTTTCTTTTCCTTTTTGTTTTCAGAAAAAAAAACTTATTTTTTTCAGAAGCTTTTAATATTACGATATATTTCCCATAAGTTAGAAAGACGTACGATATTTTAAGGAATCATAAAATAAGTTGAAAAATAAAATCGTATATTTTGTAAGGAAAATTTTATTGTTTTTTTATTATTCTTATATTTTATTTTAAACGTAAGTTTTCGAATATTATTTTTCATTTGAGTTTCAAATGCTTATTATTTAGTTTTTATTCCTTTCTTTTTTTTTGATTTCCTCCACAACCGAGTTCTTCAATAAGAAGTGAAAAAGATTTTCAAATAATTATTAAACTTGGGCTGCCTCAAAGCACCCCTGTCTTGGATTCCATCATATACTTTCTGCGAAGAATTATTACTTGTGACACGTGAAATAATTGTTAGCTATAATGAAATTCGTTTCAAAATTTCAAAGAAAAAGCGAAATTTTTAAAGACTGAAGTAACTAGTTCCGACTGCGTATCTGCTACACCATAACATTTTTGCCTTTGTACTTCTGATATTTATTTTCGTTACGTTAGTGTTCAATAATTTATTGATAGCAGCTCACAAATTTCTAAATCAAAATTTGTTACGTCGAAATAAGGTACGTAATTGTTTCGTTCAGTAAGTGAATGCGAAAATTTGAATATGTCAAAATTTGTTCTACAGAATTAGCTGGAATTAAACTACAAAATTTACGTAATGATTGTAATCAAAACTAGTTGGGGGCGACTTACACTGTGAACGAATGAACTTTAGTTACATCATGTTTTTTACATTTTGAAAAGGTTCTGCCAAAAATAATAAAAAATCTTTATTGCATACTACATGGAAAACCATTTGTAATTCCAAATGTATAAAACCAAAAGGTAGTTAGCATATTGTGTAACAAGATAAAACGATCAAAATGGTGTTGGAAGGAGTCAAAGAATTTATTATAGGTAAAGTATAGTACCAGTTTAGTAGAGATGGAAAGAGAAATGAAGGCAATTTTTTTCTTACATAAAATTTTTTTTGGTAATTTATCATTTTATGTAATTGTATTTGTATTACATAATTCTCTTTCATGAATAACATTGCATATTATACATATATAAAAATTTATTTGTGTTGAAACTAATTTACGGGTTTCATTGGCGTGATTTAAGGATTTTAAATTATTTAAAAAGGATTTAAATTTCACTCTTCTTATGTATAGTAGAGATGAAAATTCTCTACCGGTTGTCTTCTTGTTGTTAGAGTTTCATTTGTTGCTTGTTGTTGCTTTTTTTGGTTTTATTATGGTTCCACTTTGATTTTGCTTTTTTTTTCAATGAGGTTTGAATTAATGGTTTCTGTGCTTTTTACTCGAAGTTTCTTCCTGTTAATTTTTTTATTCTGTTCTGATTTTTTAGCTGTTTTAGCTTTAAAAACTCTCCAGAAATTTATTACTTTTATGTTTGATGATAAAATATTTTAATTTGGTAAATAAATGTGGTCATAGATGAAAAAAAGTTGGTTTTGTTTTTTGATCAAAAACATTTTTTTGTTAAGGGCACTAAAGTTCAGTAATTTTATTTTTATCTTGTTTTCTTTTTAATATTTTACTTTTTGATTATTTTAAATTAAATATTAAAATTATATTTGAAAATAATGAAATTTTGTTATGTGGTTGAAGAAAGATTTTATTTGAGGTTTTAATACGAGTATAAGATAAAAACTCTTTATGTCTTTTTCAAGATTTAGTGGATTTCGAATTATGTGATACTAAAGGATAGGTAGATCAAAAGTACATTTCTAAATTTTGTAAAGGAAAGAGGAAGGGAATTGTGTATAAAAATTATTGTTAAATAAAATTAGAAAAATTTTTGCGAGGTAATCACACTGCTATATCACTTAACATTGGTATTTGAACGATGAAAGAATGAATATTTTATTATTCTTTTCGTACTTTGAAGAGATTCTATTATCGGGTATCGGCATAATGTGTAACCCTCGATGGTTAATAAAAATTTTAGGTGTCGTTGTATTGAATGAAATTTTAAAGTAGTCGTTGTAGTTATAGAAATTTGACAAGTGGAACTTAGTGGAACTGGAATTGTGAAATCACTTTTCACCACTAAATTGTAAGCAACCATTATTTTAAAAATATCTTAGCGGCATCAAATATGAAGTAAGTAAATGTTTAACTCAAGGTGAAGGTTTTATTAATTTTGTATTTGTATGATTTAAGGATTAAAATGAATAATGATATTGAGAAGAAACCCATAGACCTGTTCTCAAAAAGGAAATATCTTTACGACAAGCAATCTGGATTATACAAGAATATTCGGTTTATAGAAAGATCTTGGAGGGAAATTGCAAATATTTTAGGATGTGGTGGTAATTATGCGAGAAATTGTGATATTTGTGCAAATTATATTGATTTTATTTAATTTATAGTTGAAAAAATAAAAAATAAGATGGATTAGCCTGAGCGTTCACATTTTTTTTTTCGCTTTAATTAAATTAAAAATTTTTTTTTTTCAAAAGATTAATATAAAAAACGGCTCCTTTGCTTATTTTAGTTAGACCGTTGAATTTTGTTGTTCACATTGAGCGTTGTTTCACCGACATCAGCTGGTTACGTTGTGTTTGTCGTTCTCATTGAGCGTCGAGGATAAGGTTTCACCCATTTATACTACTGAGTTAATAAAGCATCATGAAAACCGAGTTGTTACTCTCCTTAATACTGTGTCTTTTTAAAAAGAAAACAAATACTTACCTATTATGCAAAATAAGTACAGCATCGCGAAGTCTGTCTGCTTAATTGAAAATGTTAATTATAATGTTAAGACAATAAGAGACCTACACATTGTGTAAGAGAGAGAGATTGTATATAGAAGCTGTAATTTTAATGAATTAATTTAATCAAATACTACATTATTTTCAAAGTTCTGTGCTAGCAATTAAATTCAAAGTTTTGATTGCTTTCACGAATTTTAAGAAAAATTTAAGACTGGGTCTGAAATTGATTTATGTAAGCTTAATCTTTTTATCCAAAATTTTAATCTAGTTATATAAATAGCATTTTCTCTTCATAAATAGCACTTGATAGTGTTATATTTATATATTAGCAGCAAAAATATATGCAATATTAAATTAAACTCATTGCAATATTAACAAAAACCAAAGTCTCTGAGTTAACATTAAATTTCAAGGTTGTTTACCTGTTCCAAAGTGGTAATAGATATGTATATAGGTACTCACTTTCTATGAGACCTTAAAAATTAAATAAAATGCTTTTAAAATGATTACTCTATACTGAAATATAATATATCAGAAGCTCACATATACATATGTATAAGTCAGAATTTAGATAATAAATCAAAAAAAATATAACCTTCAAAAGTATACTAAATTTCAGGCACGTTCCAACTCATATAACTTTGATTAACCTTTACAATATAGAGGAAAATAAACTATTTACTGTCGCAATAACAATCAGATATCATAATGAAAAGAAAGTGGTGGAAAATTTTTCTTATACTTTAATATTTTTATTGGAAAATTTTTCATGAAATTTTTGGTGGGAATTTAATTCACAACAAAGTAGGAATACTTGATGAGTAATAAATACAAAATACAAAATGCATATTAAAATTTCATCCTGCCGCCTAATTTAAAAAGATCAGCGTTTTGAAACTTTAAACCTTAATTTCACAGCCATTCCCTTATAAAACCAAAAAGAGAGAAGGAAAACGTTTAGTGAAAATAAAGCTTGTTAAGAACACTCTCGACCTTTGAAAGCGGTTAAATGGTGGGTTGGCTTCAGAAAACTGCTAATCAGTGCTACATAATTAAATCTAAATGTCTCAAATAATTCAAAAATATTTTTATTATGAGTAAAATTAGTATATTTTATATCACTTTTAGGTTATGATGTTATTGTGAATAAGTGATAACAATACAGATGTGCTAGCTCACAATAGCTTGATTATATTTGGCCTTTACTCATAATGACTTTGATGTATGGAAGCATATCGTGTATGAATGGAAATACGAGTATTTTGTTAAAACCATACCTATAGAATTATTTTACCTTACATTTTAGGATTCTCAATTATTCAGTCTTAAAAGTAAATAAGTGAAAACGTTCGTCACAGTTTTGGTGAAACTTACTATACGGCACAGATTTTACCAGTAAGTATACTAATAGTGCATATATAGTAGAATTTTTTTGACAACTCAATTTTTCTTGTTTGGGGAATTGTAAAAAAGTTTCACTATACAAATTCTGGTCGGACAAACTCTTAATTAAATACTGCCTCTTATATGTCACAAAACTTTTAAATTTTTATTTATAAATTTCATAAATTTCAATAAGTTGACTCAGTTTTCAGCGGAAATTTAAAAAATTAATATTTATGAAATTTATTTAAAACGTATTTAAATTAAATGAACCGAGTTCTTGAAAATGACTTTGTCTCAAAATCCCTCAACGGTAATGTCTAAATTGTAAGCAAATACTCAACATATTGTTGACAAATCCCTTTAATCAAACAAAAATTTTAAGAATTTTTAATGCATTTCTCTTCAATTACATACCATTTAAGATTTAGCTTTAAATACAGATATCAATAACAATTTTCCATATCAAATTATTAGAAATTTATGCTAAAATAAAAATCAATATTATTGAATTAATATTAAAATATATACGATCACTTATCAACCATCTGTTTCAATTCTCAGATTACTTGCATTTTAAAATATTTTCCGCAATAAATATTATTATTAAATAAACAATTTCGAACATTTTTTAACTGCATAAAAATCTTAATATAAATTAATTCTGATAACCCAATTATTATATTAAATTTAGAAATATGTTACTGAAACTACATTTAACTCCTTTCAAACCCTTTTTCATTTTCAATAAAAATCAATAATGGCAATAATTTTTTTTTAAAACTAATTTATTCGCGTTACGTTAAATTTAATATTTAAAATTCCAATATAATTTCTACTTATTATTGTTATTTTTATCCTCATAAGGAAATCAATAGATTTGGAACACATGTAAACATGTGTTTTTCTCAATATAACATTTAAATTTTAAATCTGACCCAATATACACACATAAATGCCTTTATTTTATAAAACCCAAGTGTAATTCGAGTGAAACAAAACAAAATGAACAAAATCCTTAAAATCCTTATTCATTCAATCAACAACGGTTGGAATATTAAAAATTAAAATTTCGTTGTAATTTTAATGCAAAAAAAAAAATAAGAAAAAAAGCAAAAAAATCTAGAGAACAAGAAATCAATTTTCCATCACTTAAGGCGGTTTTTTTTTTCCTATTTTTTTTTTTTTAATTTTAACCTAATTGCCTACATCCAACCTTACCTTATTTTTAGTAGCTTTATATTTTTTTTTTCTTTTTATAGGAAAATCAAATATTAAACGATTTCATTATCTTTTCTTCCAATCCATCCTTTATTTTCTGATATCGTCGTCATTTTGTTATAGCGTTCTCTTCCTCATTTTTTTTTGACTGATTTTTCTTTATATTTCCTTTAAAAAGGAATGGGATGCATGTGTATGTACCAATATTATTATTTTTTTTAAATCAAATGAAATTTACCTCTATAATATTGTAAGAGCAGTCAGTATACGCGATGCTGTGCACTATACAGAAGAAATTATAAAAATTTATTAAAAAAAAAAAAATTTTATTCGAAAATTGCGTTGAAATGAATTTTATTAGAAATTTGCTATATAAAAAATTTTGTATAATAATGAAAAGAAGAAAAAAAAAATATTTTTTCAAACTATATAAAAAATATCCTTCAACCTTTTATTACATCCTTATAATTCTTTATCAAAAATATCCTTCTTTACCCTGATTTAAAATAATCTCATTCTGACATTCTTCCTTTTTAAATTCATGCAATTTGTTTCGTTTTTTTATTTTATATTTTTCTTTTTCAATGTTTTTCTGCAAATTTGTTAAAATTTTGTGTTTTTGAGCACATTATTTTTTCATTTTAATGAGATTTTCATGCTTGTTTGTGTTGTCCCGACAGTCTTGTATTCCGTTTTCTTATATAACTAGAATATATGATAATGACTACCTTCTTTGAATTTATTCTTTTGGAATTTGATAATAATACCATAGTTAAATTAAAGGTAATACAGGCTGTAATTAAAAATTTTGTGAAATATTTTAAAATAAAAGCTACAATCAAAGAAATTCAATAAACAACTAAATAATTTTCAACAATTCAGAAAATTTTACCATCTATAAAAATTATTTTCTATCTTTAAACTCTATTTAGTTTTTGTTTTTAAAAAAAATTTTCAAAATATTTAAATTATTTCAATATTACATCGAAAACTTTAAAAATTAAGGCATTTTGTTTTAATAGTGTAGCCTCTTATTTCAGTTACAAATAGAACTGGCTTAAAATCGGATTGCCAGCTTTAAAAATATTTATATAATTTTGATATGACAATTACAATACAGTTGACTGATGATTAAAAGAACTCTGTTCGCGCTAGTTATTTGCTTATCATATTTTGAAACCAAGTTATATTTGTAAATTGTTTACTTATATTTATATTTGGAAACCACAATTATATTTGAAAACCACATACATGCTTTAAAATTTAAAATTGCTAGTAATCGTAAACGAATACCTTTAAAATATTCTTTATAAACAATTTGCAATGCGATACAAATTTTTGTTCAACTTTTCCATATATTCGGTATTGTTTAGTATAGTTCTCGTGACTATCACTGTTATACCCTCTTTACATTTTTTTATAAATAATTTTTTTTTTCTTTTTTTTTACTACTCACCGATTTGTTTTCATCCATTATTACATTAAAGATGTATCAGATTCGTGTCGAATTCCAGTTCGTTGCACACCAGACATAAAATCAGGAGACGACCTAAGGTCCCTTTGGGCTTTTATATTGATTTAGTTTTTGTTTTCATTTTTTTCTTGCTTTTATTTTGTTTTCATATAAATATTATTATTATATTAGTATGTATGTTTGTATATTTATATATTTTACACACAATAAATATTTTTTATATTATTTTGTTATATTGCTTTTATTTTTTATTCATTATATTACTGTATATACGATTACTTACACGTATATGCGTAATAGTACAGGATAATTCATCAGGATTGAAAAGTTTGAAGGTATAATAGGTATATAAAAATATTAAATTGTAATTTTGTTGTTGTATAGATTACATTTTGTACGTATATAAATGCAAAAACCATATTTTCACCCCTCATGTTACTACTTTGGTTACGTTATACTTTATGGACGTGTACTTGTTTAAAAGATTATATTGCAAAAAAAAAAAAAATTGTTATATTGGGTAGGTAGGTAGGTTTATATATTTGTACGTGTGTATTATTATAAATTTTTTTTTCTTTTATAAAAAAAAAGATTAAAATTGATTGCACAGCGTAAAAAATGGTTTCATGCTATATGCAGTTCAGATTTTTTTTTATCATTTGGTTTATATTTTTTTTTTACTGAATTTAATATTTTTTTGGTGTTCGGCAGTGTTACGTGTATATGCTGTTGTTTTTCGACTAAACGAATACGAGTACAAAGATGTTGCATAAGATTTTTTTGTTTTTTTTTTTTGTTCAATTGAAATAAGATGATGAATGAGTTTCAAAATACTGGAAAATAATTTTTTAATTTCAATTGAATTTTATATTGTTAAAGATTTTTCCAATTTTTATATTCGTACATATTTGCACGATGTGCGATGATACAAAATTCAATTGTTATAGCAACAAATTGTTGTAATATTGTAAAAATACAAATTTGTAGGTTAAATATATTTTTTTTACATGAAAGTTATATTTGAGTGTACAATGGAATTTAAACTGAGGTTGATATATGATCACAATTCGATGAACTCGTGATTTTTCGCAGAATATTGGAGAATCACAAGCAGGTGTTTAAAATGACAAGAATTCGTAATGTGCTATTTATGAAAAAAATTTTACCTTTTTCAATTCGAAATAAAATTTCTGAGGAAAATATTTAAATTCCAGATGCATAAAAGTATCTTAAGGATTATAATAATTAACCTGGTCTTAATAACTTGAATTTCAATAATATCTCTAACTGATATTCTCACAAAATAGACAACTTCCAAAAGTTATAAATCGATTGAATAGTTTGTTTAAGCTTCCTCATTATATACTTTTTCTGTTCTAAATATTTTAATTGTATTCGAAAATCACCTAAATCTTATCAATTTTGTATTGTAATTGAAATCATCTTAAATTACCAGACTTCTATTTTTTATACATGCACAAACCCACATTTATTCCGCTCAAAACTTATTCTAAATTCACAAACCCGCATAAAATTTAATTGTTCTAAAATGATTGTGCTAAAATTTAAAACAAAAAAATTTAGAAATGAATTTTTACCAGCCGCCAAAGGTTATGTGATGGCAACAAATTTTGCATATTGAGTTTTCGGCGAGAACGCACTTCTCCATGATAGGGAAGTGTAAATGAACTATTTTTAGCAACCTGTTGGTCTATCGATCTGTATGTGCAAATGTGTATCTCAAGTTCGGCCGAACCAATTTTCATCAACCTTTGGCATACATCAGACCTTTTAGGTTATATCTTAGGCTTTCTTGCAGGCCAATCTTAGATTTTTGCTTAAGTATAAAGAGAAATAATCAACCAATTTACTTGAAATTCAATATTTAAATTTTGAAAAATAAAACAACGAACATGTAAATGTTTTGGAGCAATTAGGGTTCGGAAACCGAACTAGGGGTCGAATTTACATTTCTTATTATATTTCTTAAAATTTGATATTTGAGCTCTGGTTGCTTCCGAAACTAACTAGCGAGCATTTCAGAGAAATCCGATGGCACAAGGCGAACCTCTACTAAAGGCCAAATTTATATTTTTCTATAGGTGTGCTAACTAAAAGCTTACCGTGACTTCAATAATGCTTTAAAAAAGATTTAAGTACCGTATTAACATGATTGTACTACCGTTTCAGAGCTTTTCATATCTTTATTTTGTAAAAAAAAACTGTTAAAGCGTTTGATACATTTTGGAACACAATTTTTACCATACAAATCATTACATAATTTGACGTTTGTTTGAAAATTTCAATTTAAAGTTCTGTGCAAATGTTAATTTTTAAAAAACAAATGTTCGTTAATAATTCAATTGATTTTAATACTCGTAGCAACAGTTCGAGTAGTTGCAGCAATTTTAACAAAATTAAATTTTCATTAATAAAAAAATTAAGGTAATATCAAAAAGAAAAATTCCAAAAATAAGTAATTTTGAAGAAATCATTGAGAAATATCCAGACGATGTATTTTGTAACCATTTCCGAATGAATAGAAACACTTTCGAGTAAGTATATATTATAAGAAATTATAACTCAAAATAAGTGCGATAGTTTTTTTTTGTACATATTGTTTTTTAGACATTATATAACATGTTGAAGCCAACATTTAAAAATTCCTGCATTGGATACCAAAAAAATTACAATTTCAAATATGGTTTATATATGAAAATTTGATCCATTTTGAAATTCATTTTGCAATTATAATCTAAATATAAATTAATTTTGTTCTGAGCCAAACCCTAACCCAGAGTAAGTCTTGTTCAAAACTTGTTAGAAAACAAAACTGGCATTTATTGCCTCAAAAATTCATTATCCACGTTATTCTTATTGCATTTATAAATATATTATATGTTCTGCAGTAAAATATAAAAGTCTTGCAAAAATTTTCAGAATCGAAATTGGCATTCATTGCCTCAAAAATTTATTTTTGTTTCATTACCCTTAAATGGCACATAAATTTACTAAATCACATGTGAATTTATCCAAATCTTATCACATTTTTTATATTGGAAGAAAAGATTTTAGTAAACTTTTCAATTCACGTAATTCCTGAATTTTTCTTTTTTCGACGTTTAATTTTTCCTTTTCAATGTCAAGCATTTCTTGCATTATCTTTTATCAGTTTCTGCTTCTTTTTCTAGGAAATTCACAATTTCGTTTTTCTCATAATTTCACTACTCGTATTTGTGTTCCCCAACAGTTCTTGCAAGTCGTCGAGACTAGAACCTAAAATTTCTTGAGACACAGTAATATAGTACTGCTGTTTCCATATACCTGCAATTTACAAAACAGAAAATATAGAATAAGTAGTATTTTTTTATTTATGTGCATACATCGAATCACTTACTTCGTTTAACATGTCATAAAACTCCCAGCTTATACCAGCTTCGCCGGAAGTATTATTGCGTCTTTTTATTCTTTTAAAAGTACACATTATGTTCAAAAATTTGTTGTACAATTCCGTGGCATTGAATGGGAAATCAGGTTCCACTTCAACGATCTCATGAAATATTTTGGTCCATAACGAGGATTTTTTAAAACGTTGTGATACGAATTCACTTTCGTATTATTTCATCCTCACTGCAATCAATAATGTTTTCCTCTGAACGCTCCACTTCTTATTACTGCAAAATTGAATATTAAATCAATATTATATTTAATGAGTTAAGGTAATAACTTACACAATTCATAGTTTTTTTCTTTTTTGCTTGTTATAGTTTGTTTTTTGTTGAATTTTTTTTGTCTTCACAATTAGCGGGCTGTGAAACCGATTCCCTTCATAACGGCAGGTCGGTTGGCTTTCTGTCTGAAAGTCAATTTAGAAAGGGGGTATAAAAACCGTACCATCTATTTGTTCTCGGACAGCAGGGCTGCATTATTGACGCTTCATTCGGCTCAGGTTACATCCAAGGTGGTCTGGGGCTGCCTTGCTGCACTTGTGGAATTGGAATCGCAGAACAAAGTCACGCGACACGAAAGCGTGCCGTCATGGGAAGGTGTTTCTTTCGGCGTGCTCTAGCGGATTCACGTTATTGCGAATTTCTTCACTGGGCACTGCCCAGTGAAGCACCAACTGCATAGACCGAGGAAATCGGCATCCCCCCTGTGCAGATTTTGTGGGGGCGGTGACGAGACCGCCGTGCACATCCTTTGCGACTGTCCGGCGCCGACATTGTCTTGTACATGGGTTCCTAAGTGTTTGGGAACTTCTGTCCAATTCCCTTTGGGATATCTCCGGTTTTATAGTTGGGACGGAGATATTATAGGTGAGAGCGTGAAGAGGCTACAATAAGTCCTGAATAGCTGCGGTGGCTCGGGGGTTTGCTCCTGCCCCACTCGGTTCCCTTGAAAATCTAATCTAATCCAATCTAAGGTATAACTTACAGTTCTTTGTCCATTTTTTTCAAATTTTATAAATATACGTGTAGGATTTCAAAAAACTTTTTTATTAATGTATGTATTTGAAATACATATGACAAATGACATTAAATTTTGTATAACAAACGTTACCACATCATTAAAGAAAAGCATTCTTATGCTGTATTTTAGGAAAAAAACTTGATAACTGGCGCTTCATTGCTGAAAATATATGTTAGTTTATTTTATTGGTTATTTCTGGCAACATTTATATGACATGGTAGAACAAAAGCATGCCGTTATTTTACGTCTACACTACATATAGAACGCATTTAGGAAAAGTGACAATATCAAGAGCTTTTACTAAACTTTTTGGAATTGGATACTTTGTAAAGCTTACGTTGTAAGCGCATTAATTGAAGTCACGGTTACTAACGCCCTAAAAATTGGAAAGAAGTATTATTTTAAAGGGCATTTTTATAATATTCTGTAATAATTTCACTTAACTAGACAAATTGCGGTCACATGACAAGTATGTAGACAAGTGCTGATCACATCAGATTTTTTTATTTTGCAAGAGTTATTTTGTTACTAATTGAAGATTGAAAAATAAATAACATTGTATTTTTTTAAGGTATTTTCTTTAATCACAACAAATGTTCAACTTCTAGATCCAGTATACGCATAGTGTCATCCTTGGCTACATTTTTATATCCTTGGCTACATTGGTTATATAAGTAATTAATATACCAAATATTGATAACTCAACATCTAGAAGATAAAATTCTTATATCCTAAAAATTCATGAAAATTCAAAATTACCAATAAATTGTCAATTGCGCCATGCTTGTATTCTGTAACACATCCTTAACCTGCTATATAATTTAATTGTAGACGATAAAAATCATTCAAAGTCAGTCTATACTCGTATATTGTACACTATTCTATTATACTTTATATAATATATAATAATATTATACGTACATGTACAGGGGTAGATACAAAATTCATTGATGACAACATCAAGGTATGTAATTAGTTTATCATTTTGGCAATTTTTTTCTGTTTTTGATATGAAGTTACATAATTATATTATTTTAAAACATCTTTTTTGTAATCAAAATTTTTATAATCATAAAAACTATATAAACAGTAACTGTAGTAACATGCTTTGTTATTAAATTGGTTTTGTTTTACTGCCGCCCGAACATGTTCCTCCTTTTTATATTTTAAGATATTCTGGCATTGTTAATAACCTGTCAAATGATTACAGAACTTGTAGTAATAAAACTAAGAAAGAACAAAATTAAATTCATTGGCTTTTTACAGTTATTGTAACTATGGTAATATCCTTTTCACAATTTTTATTTTAATGACCCTCATATATAAATAAATCGAAAATTTTGAGGGAAAAGAATTCATAAGAACGACAAAAAGAAATTATCACTGTTTTTTTTTAATAAGTTTTCTTTCTTTTTTTTTACTTTTCTTTGTATAATTTATGTCTTCTTATATAACTTAAAAAATTTTAATGAAAATCCTTTGAATTTTTTATTAATTTAAAGAAAAAGAAAGAAGAGCTAACAATGAATTTTAGAGAAATAGCAAAGGCATAAAAGTAATTTTTACATTTAAATTTGTTTGTATTACAAAATATCCTGCCAAAAAAACTATACCTACTTACAGAAAGGATGATATGCGTATGAATTTTAAATTTTATTATGATGTTATTTTAAGATATACAAATATATAGGTAAAAATTTATAGTTTTGTAATTAGGACAATAGGGTGAAAAAATTATTTACCTTTATCCCTTTTTTTAAAAAAAAAAAGGAAAAATCTAATTAACTTTACTTGTTTTTTTAATTTTATGAAAATAGTGTCCACAATGTATAACAGTTTTATTAAAATTTGAAAGAAAATATGTATTCTTTGTTGATTACGTTGGAATTATTATGACAAAGGATAATAATAATATTATATAGGAAAAGATCTCATATTTTCATAAAAATGAACAGAGAACATAAAAATAATCATTATTGCTTTAAAAAACATTTTGTTTGCTTTTAAGTCTTTTTAAATAAATTTGTTTTTGATAATCATTTGCGTGTATTTTGTTTTGATAATTAGGCTCTGAACCTATGACACACACTTGAAAACCGCATTAAAATGGTTTCAACAAGCAGAGTGACGCTTATTTGGGTGCCGCGGAATTGCAGTGGGCATATGGGATACGAAATTACTGACATAGCGAGGCACCATTAGCGCGACCGATCCATTTTGTCTTGTGAATTACCTATGTCTCCCATTAAGTACATGACGTTCTGTTTAAGAACAATTCGAACATCCCATTTTCGTTTTTCTCAAGGAAATTGTTAAAGAGAGGTTAAAATTGGGTTTGTACTATGACTATTTGCTTCAATGGACATTTCTAGTAAGGAAGATGTTGCCTTACTTATATTTCTGCCTGGCAACCTACAATATAAATAACATTTTATATGTGTAACATTCTGGGTAATGAATAGGGCAAAGAAAGTATAGGAAACATTTCAATTTGCAATTAATAAGTTTGAAAATTGTACCAAAAGGATAGAATTTCAATTGTTTAAAGATTTTTTAAAAAAAAATTATTTACTCCAAATTTTTAATAAAAGGTTGAATTATTTGTGCCAACTACACAAATCACATCAATTTTAATTGAGATTACATTTTATTTTAATTTCTTTTATGTTTAATTACCACATGATTTTCAATTATTAAAAATACTCAAAGAGTAAAGTATTCTAATTTGATTTAAGAAACTTTAATTTTTCTCGTATTTTATTATACGAGTAATTGCGTTCTACACAGACAATACTAGGACTTGGACTATACAGACTCAGCTAGTCATTAATTCAAAGTATATTAAATTTGTCATTTTGAGTTATATAATAATTGTCCCAATTGTTAAGTAAACAATAAATAAAGTTAAACAACGAGTATTAAAAAATAATTACCAGGAAAATATTATTAATGTTGAAGTTGAGTTACTAAGTTCTAGATATAGATATAGGTATTTAATGTTTAATATATAAATTACAACTTAAAAAATTTATTTCAAAATGTGAAGCGAATTTGTCTGCTTGCATTCATGAGCACAAAAAATGGACCTTGTTATATGAAATATACTTAGAGCAAACCAATTTAAATTGCATCGTACCATAAATAAAATTCCCAATAAAAAAAGATATTTTTATCCCTTGCAGCTGTTAAATTTCTCTAATGATAACAAAAAAAAAAAAAAATTATTAAAAATAAATTTAAAAAAAAAAAGGAACTTTTGTTTTCATAAAATTAAAGGCTTCATTCCAATCAACAATGCCATAATAACAATAATAATCAATTATAAAAATTTTAATATTTATCCTTTGCACAAAAGAAACCCCTTCCATTACAATAATTTTCCAATTGAATTGAATTTTCCAAATTCCTATAAAAAATTACACTTTTTTTTTATTTTCATTTAATTTTTATTGTTTTTCAATAGAACGCATTTTAGTCTTGAAAATCCTGTAGAAAAACAGTTGATTTTTCCACAAAGCAAGAACGATAAATTCTTTGCATTCCAACTGACTTTTTTTCTTTTTTGAGTATTTAATGAAGAGAAAAAGTTTTTCTTAAAAAATAAAAAAAAATAAATTAAATAAAAATCAAAGGGAGTAAATGAAGAAGTAAGGACACAGAATGTCCAATTTGATTAGAATTTGAAAATATCGAAAGAAAATAAAACCATAGGAGTTGGTTAATGCCAAGTCAATTTATTGAACTTTGCACAAAAATTTCTCAGAAACTGCGCATTGCAATAAAAGATGAAACCTCATTTCATTCGGAGAAAATGTATAATAGGAATAACAAACATACTGTAGGAATAATCAACTTCTATTCTAATATTATAAATAAATATCATATAATTTCGCAATTCAAGAAACGGTGGAATCTTCTTCTCATTATTTATTTCACGTAACCTACGATACAAGAAACTTTAATAATTAATGATGAGCTCAAATATCTAAGTGTTACTTAATCGAATATTGCCTTACCATTCAGACAGGAAAAATTGCAAACAATTGAAAATTGGTATTTGAAAACGATAAGAAAAAATTCTTAAATCTTTTAGAAACTTATTTGGTCACACTGTTTGCATAACTCTTATTTCAAATAAAAGTTTATAGAAATCATATTAAAAATAAAAAAATAGAATTTCTACACAAACACACACACGGTAGAAAAATTCCAATGGTCTTTAGAAAAAAATATTGAAAAAAAAAAAAATAATGAAATCAATTTGTTGAGGGGTTTGTTTGTCACTTAAAGCCTTTGAAAAATAAAATTTCTTTTTATTTTCATCACTGTCTTAAAACTTTTAATCTTTAGTTTGCTTTTTTTTTTTGCTATTATATTGACACCCTTAATGTCCAACCATAATTTTTTCATATCATTGCCTTATAATTTTCTTATATTTTCTCATAGTATAGCTCAAAGAACTCAAACTTCAAATTTGATCAAAAATACGTCAAATGTCTGCTGACATTGAATAGAAATTGGATTACTTTGCCCATATTCTATTCTTTTTCTTTTCATTATTAAATTTGATGTAAATTCCCTTTTCTTAAACGTGTCTATTTTCAAATATAGAAAAGAATTTACTTTTACAGCTACTGTTGATGTAGAAGATAATAATGTACTGGCACAATCAGTAATAAATATGTGTGTGCTTAACATTGACGTGTAATTGAAAAGGGAAATATGCTGACTTGTAATAATTAAGTTGAGAATCAAGTGTTTTTGTTTTGTTTGTTTTAAACATAATATAGGAATGGAGAGAAATTTATTTAGTGATATGAAAAAATCGTGGTAAGAAATTATTTATAAGACGACCCAAAAGAGTGAGTTTATTTAACTCATACGGCTCTATAATAATTTATATATTTTAAAGAGTAAACTGTTTCTTCAGTTTAGCATATACCTCTATACTGAACATTAATTTAAATTACATAGTTACATAAAATTAGATTTGCAAGCTATATAGTGGTGTTTACGAGCATAAATCTCGAATTATATCAAAAATACTAAGAGTGTATTTTTATGATTAATAAATATTTCGGTCTTTCTGCATATCTAATTTTTCAATAGACTGTAATTTAGTACGACAAACGATAAAATAAAAGGAAAAATAGCAATGCACTTACATTTCGTACAAAAAGATAATTTTCCAATAAGTTGAAATAAAAAAGAGAATTGGCAGACACTGGACTTTTACAGCATATTAAAATACACTACATAACAAAATTTTAAGCAAAGTATGTTCCTTTGAACACTGAAATTGGAAACATTGATAATGTCAAATTAACTGCTCTCACAAGAAGTACATTTATTTAAAATTCGTAAACTTAAAAAAATTTCTAAATTGTCAGAATATGAATTTGCTTTACAATTTTGAGTTTGACTGCAGTGAATATGAAATGTAGCAAAGCAGAGAATTCAAACTCATTTGGTCAATTTTATTTTTTTAATAATTCCATAACACTCCACTTTAATCTTCACAATCTCACAATGAATTTCCACGCTGATTAACTGAAATTCCTATAAATTGTACAATAAAGATTTCGAAATCCTTCCCATTAAAAAAGGTAATTGAAACGCTATTGTTTTACAAAAATTTACTCTTTCAATTTAAATGTGTTGATCTACTAAATTCAAGGATGATGAATATACACACAAACCCAAACACAAACAAAAATAAAAATCAAAAAACAAAACAAAATATAGAAAAACAATAAAATCATAAAAAGGGTAGACTGCTGTCCAGACAAGAAGGATTATTATAGGATTGTTTGGGTCAAAACATGGAAGAGAATTTAATACCAAAAATTTAAAAACTAAAACGAATGTAATAAAACAAAAAAAAACAATTGAAAATGGAATTTTCCTTACCATTTCCCAGATTTTTATTTTTCCCTTTTGTATACAATTAAAACGAAGGGAGAAAAGCAAAGCACATTTTATTTATACACATACAATAAAATAATATTAAATTTAAGATTATACTAAGAATTTTATATTTTTCGATTATATTTAGAAAATAAAATATAAAAAAATATTAATAAATACTAGAATTATTATAAAATAATAGAAACAATAAAATGGGATAATATTTTTGATTAAAGCCATTCCTTCTTCTTATAACCTCCAAGAAGGTTTGGAAAGTTTTTTTTTTACTATTATTGCTTCTTCATCCTTTTCAATATCTTTAACATTTTATTTCATCATAAAACTTGTTGTTAAGCTTTATTAGTTATTATGGTTACTGACTTTTTAGACATTATGGAATATTGAAAAGTTTTATTCCAAAAAGAAAAAGACAAATAAATAAGTAATTGAGGTAGTTGCTTTTAGTATATTATGGGTGGGGAAAATAAAAAATTTGAAATTAGTTATGGATGAAGAGAATTAAACTTTAACAAACAAACAAATTATTTGTTTGTTTATTAAACGATGTGTTAAAATAAAAATTTGCTTGTATTAAGTGAGTCGTCTTTCTATTGGGAAAACAGTGGAAAATGCTCTGGCCATGGTGAAAATTATGTGGTGAGTTAATAATATTTAGAATTAAGATAATTTTGTAAAAGTAAAATTAAACAAAAATTAAAAGTTTAATATAAATTTAAAAAGTAGTTTGTAGCAATACATAATACAGGGTTCTTTGTATAATTCAAATTTTTTGAAATAACTCTTATGAGAATCGAATTCATGTCACAAACGAAATATAATAAAAAAAAAATTGATTTAGTTAGAACATAACCTACTGAATAGAATTTGTTCTGTCTTTATAACAACATCTTTTAAGACTATGAAATTATTATTAAACACACAAAATTTTATATTCTGAGAAGGCTAAAAACCTTCTAATTCATATACCATATTGTAATCGGTACACGTAATAAAAGTTCGCAGTCGCAGCTCTAATATTCCCGAAAAATTTTCTGTATCGTTATATTAAAAATCATAGTTGAAATATTGAATTTCAAGGGAATCAACTGATTATTTGTTTATGTAGAAGAAAATGTGAACTCGGCTTCTAGTAAAACTGTACTTACTGGCATTTGATAATTTTAACAAAATTTAGGTGACTCTTTATAATGTCGGATGGAGTTCAAATTTTAAATTTCAAGAAATATCTTTACATGTTTTTCAATTGTCACAAAAAAAAAAACAAAATCAGCCCTTTATATATTTAAAAGTCAAATTTTTAAGACCTGGCATACGCCAAAAGACAATCAAACCGTTTCATTCCCAAATAAAATTCAGATATAAATTTTGAAATTCCTGAAAATAAATTCAGTCAAAATGGAAATATAGAAGTTCAGAAACAGGCAGACGGAAGGGCAAGCATCTTTTCAAAGATAATATTTATCTACATTTCTCCATGAAGCTTGATATGGAAAATATGATGCCTGTGTACAAAGTAAAATTCTAGATTTCTTCAACCTAAGGAAATTTTCTTAATAAAACGCTATAATTTCATTCCTGCATTTTCTCTGAAATAGTTAAAATGTATTATACATTTCGCTAAAATGCGAAATACATTATATTTTTTTAAGGAACGACTTTTAAAATATCAGTCATAAAAAATTCTAGCAAATCCAGTAAAAAAGCTATTATCAAAAGTTCGACTCGGAATAGAGCTCATATTTATTTATTTGGAAATCAAAATTATTTTTTATAGAAATGCAATAAGTTAAAATTGAATCCTCATAGTTAAATCGTGTAAATTCCGCATTGCAGGTCGACATCCGTGACTGTATTCTAAACGAATTAACATAATTATAGTAAATAATTTTATACATATGAAACATGTTGGCTTCTAGATAAGGAAGCGGATGGACAACATCTGAAATTCAACACTGCTAATAACAGAAATCACTTAAATTGTAATTATTTTCAATTTTGAATTAAGCATTTTTCAATTCACGATCAGAACGAATATTAAATTCTATTTCATATAGAATCCATTAGCAATTTGCATGTAACGTAATTAGCAAAAATGTTTATAAATTTTTTTATAAATAATTTTCTCTTGTAATTTTCATTTCATCTTCCATAAATCTTTTTAAGAAAATAAAACGAAAAAAGCCAACATTAATAAAATTACTAATTTTTTTTTTATACTCTAAATTTATAATTTATGAAACGGAAGCTACAAATATTAGCAGGTGTCAACAGTTTGTTGGTCTTTTCTTGTGTTTATGATCTTTTTGAAGTAAAATTTCAAATATAATATAAATTATCACAAGTTTTTCTTTTGGAAAATTTATCCGAAAAAATTGTACATAAAACTCCTATATGCACCTAAATAAATTTTGCTTATTTTTTCAGATGGTATTTAATGCATTCGATATAAATTCTTCATGTAAGCCATTCGTGACCATAACGGGAGTCAACCTTGTCAAGACAATTTAGTAACAAATTTTTATTTTTGCATAAATTTTAAGATAAAATCTTATTAATAGTGTTACGAATACAATAACTGGCACCTCTAAAATAAGACAGTCAATTAGTAATTGCAAATTTTTTTTGGGTTACAAGAAGAAGCCGGTGGGAAATAAATTACTAAAAATTAAAATTTTCTTTTAGTCTAAGAAACAAAATTAATTATTAATAATGCTGTTAATGTTAATAAGCTGTTATACCAACAACAGACAGCTTACCAAAATTAATCGTGTTGGCAAGGAGCAAAATCAAGTTAACAGTGTTATTTTAAAATTTCATTTTGCTATGGTGATGTTTGTCATTACGTATCAATAATAGTTTATTGTAAAACAAATGTCGAAATATTTCAGCAAAATCTTGCATCGCTGCTAAATTCAGCAGAATTCAAAAGAATTTGCATGTTTTGAAAAGCTTTTATTTCATATTATGAATTTTACTAATACAACACCTTAGTTGTGAAATTAATAAGCAATGTGCTTATTACACTAATAATTTAACTTAATGGAAATTTCTTCATGCAACTGCAGAACAGATAGATGACGTAATCAAAGGAACGAGTTAAAGGCAGAAAAATTAATTAAAAAATTTTTCACCTCGAACTGGACTCGAACCAGTGACCTACCGCTTTCTAGGCGGACGCTCTACCAACTGAGCCACAGAGGCACAGAGATATCGCTCTCTAATTGTGAGGGTGCGATATACTTCATTATGCTTAAATTTTTTATACATTAAGAATATCCTATAATTGTTTCTTATTCAATTTAATATTGTACAATTCATATATGGTATAAAAGCAGCATAGAACTTGTATCGCATTAGAGTTTTATCTCCTTCGTGATGATAACAATAAGCACATTTGGAATATTAATCCCAACATATGTATAAATACACAATATATCTAGATACTGCAATTTTTTTATCCTCATCATCAACTAAAAATATTGAAGACAGAGTAATTTTTACAGTAGCTATTCAAGAATCAACAGGCACCACAAAAAAGAGAAAAAAAACTTTAAATAACATAAAATGAAAGAACATTATATTTTGATTGCACGATAAAAAAACTGATCTGCATCAGTTAAATTTCTATATTTTTGATATGCTAAATTAAGATTCTCTACATGACCTTTCCTTTCTCTTCAACCTTCTATTCCGTATTTCACGTTTTCATTTTTAAACTTTTCTTATATTACATAGTTTATACTCGTGTAATAAATAAAAAACAAGGAAAAAATAAGAATAAAAACGCTCAATCACAAAATGTGTTCATTTTCACAAGAATTTAAAAAGCGGGCTGAACACCGAATTATTTTTTCTGGGTTTTGTTTTTTTTTTTTTATTTTAGTATCCACTAAATCACTTGTACATTTTGTAATATAGAATTATTTTGAGGCACACTGCGTATGTGTAAATATATCGTACCATTCAAGAAACTGGTGTAGCAAAAAGAAAATCTAGTTTATAGAGATGAATGAAATCTATTTACGTATAATTTTGAAAATAAAAATAACAAGAAATTGAATTATAAACATTAAAAAGTGAAAATCGACTACAAAATATTAAAAAAAAGCAAAGTGTTTTCTTTGCCAAGAAAAACTCCATTTTGCACATTACATAAAATTTAAGGTATTGGATAAGAAGAAAGAAAAGAGTTAAAGGATTTTTTTTTCTTTGTTTTTGGGAAAATCTTGTTTATTATTTAGAATGCTTAGTCTAGATAAGAACTTAAAACAATTTTTAATATGGAAATATACTAAATTATCTAAAGTTAAACTCATTCTCTGTCTCTTCCGGTGAAAATTATGAACAACTAATTGTAAATAATTAAAAATTTGCTTTTTCAGTTAAAGATTACATTCAGAATTTTCTAAAAAAGAGAGGGCCGGAAAAATGAGTTTTCGAATCATTTCAAAAATAATTTCGAATAAAGTGTTTAGTCCACAATTAGTCATAATAAATCTGGATTATTACTGGTTCCATCCGCAAGAATTATGTAAATCTCTAATTTTTTGGATTTTATTATGCCGAAATCAGTTGAAAAATATGCTATTTAATATGTAAATATAAACTAAATATGCTAATTAATATTTTAAATGGATTGTCCTCCAAAGAAGCAATAAAAGAATTAAAAATAGCGGGATATTTTCCCTTTATATTTATGATTATCTCAACTGAATATGTGCGTTCATTCAGGCAATATTGTGGCATTTACTCTTTCCTCTGAATTTTTCTTTTTTGTTTTTCATTCTTCTCATTATTATCTTTTTTTAATTTAATTCATGCAAAACGTTCTTGTAATTACTGGAAATTAATTAAGAGAAGTTGTGAAGTTTACCGGATTCATTTATGACTATACAAAATATAAAGATATTTTATGGATGTACATACTCGTATACAATCATTTAATATCTGTATTTTGCATAATCATTTTGAATCTGTGTACAAAGAAACATTTATAAAGAAATTAAAATGAAATAAAATTGGAAAAAAAAATATACGATTTTTTTTTTACGCATAAAAAATTGCGCTAAATAAATCTTTGAAATTCTTTAAATTTCTTAATTGATTGTTGCATTTTTTTATTCAATTTGCAACTTTCTTTCATTTTATCATTTTGCAAATGATTTTAAATTTTTTTATTATAGCTACTTTTTTTTTTGTTTTTTTGAAAATTGAATGAAGCAATTACACTTATTTGAATGGTCGGTATAAAAGAGTATTTTCTTTTGAATGTATGGTTTTTGAATCAATCTATTTCAGGGGAATTTCTCTGTCATTCAATGATTTTACTGAAGAGGAAGTGAGGTCATTAATGTACACATAAGAAATTATATTATTATTATGCACTTAATACTATTGGTTGTTAATATAGGGAAAAAAATGTATTCAATGTTCATCAAATGTTAATTATAATAAAGTTTTTTAATTGTTTGCTTAAAAATTCATTTATTTTTTGTTTTTTTTTTGTGTATAATTAAGTTTAATGGGTTTGGAAGTGAGAAAATTAAATGGAAATTAATAAAATCGGAAATTATTTTTCTTATAAATACTGAATTTATTAAAATACTAGCACATTTATTGAGTAATAAAATTTCAATTATTATGATTGAACTTTAACTTCAATTTTTGAAAAATATATTTGATTACTTCGTCTCTGGTAGCGTATAATACGTTCCATAGTTCAAAATTGAGAAAGTCAACTCAAAATAAAAATGTACTCATCTAAATGATTTGATTTTAAGTCAAACCCATCAAACTCGTATCGTGATAATCAAACTTGTATCATGATAAACTAAATTGTTAGAATAATTTCTTATACATATTACAAATTCTAAACAATATTCAATCTGAAGAAAATTTTTGAAATCTTTTGATTTTAAATAAACAAAAAATTTTAAAACCTCTCAGAATTTTTACAGAGTTTTGAATAAATATATCCTATAAAAATATTTTGAAAAGTTAATGAAAAATCATAATTTTCCTAAAGGCTTGCCTTCAATATTAATCAAACACGTTGTAACATTAGTCAAATGTGTATAATAGTTCTTGGACTTTAAAATTATCCAGTTATCACATTTTAACTTAAATTTTTAATATACAAATTTACAATTAGAAATTAATCTTTCGTTACAAATCTCTATTTTTTGGTATTGATAGAATTTTAACAAGTATTTTGAGACACAAAGTGTATTTGATTAGAAATCGAGAACTTGATATGGTTCGAATTCTAGCTCGTATAATATGAATACTGAATTCTGTATGTGAATAAGTTAATACCGACAACAACATTATATTATTTATGAACCCTAACCAAATATGAAATCCCAATATCAATTCAAGTTTCTCATACCTTGTTCTAAATTTGAGTAATTTGTAATGCGGCTGACCATTCCTGTTTTCGTTTAAATCTTAATTTTTTTTTTATTTTCTATATTTTTTCCTATTATCCTGCTTGAGTTATTCATGAAACATTTTCTTTATTTGTATTCTTTAATTATATAATATCAAAAATGTATGTAAACAATTCATAAAATTTAACCAACATCATGTCCAAAGCAAATATTTCTAAAGTTTTTTTTTTGAAATAAAGAGGAACATGTATGTTTTAAGAGACCCTAATATAACATACATTTGTTCACAGTGTTCAAGTCGAGAAGACAAAAGAAGAAAAAAGGAACTGCTAGAAGAAAAAAAAGCAAATTCATGTAAAATATTATGAAAAAACCTCAAAAAATTTCAAAATTTTATAAAAATGAATTTTAATTTATTATTACTGCTTTTTTCCCTCCTTTTCTACATGTATGTATGTATTTAACATTTCCAAAAGTATACGTTTTTCATTTTCATTCACTTAACATTTTAACACAAGGTAAATAAAAATTAAGTGTATTATCCTTGTGTAATAGAGTAAATGAAAAGAGCCTCGAACCTCAATGAAATAAAAAAATGAAAGTGATCCTTTAAGTTAAGTGTAAAATAACTGTATTTTTATAATATAATGGTGTTATTCCACATTTAATTTTTTGTCATAAAATTATATATACATGTATACACAAATATTTTGTTGTCATACAAATACTACAGGTACGCGCACTTAAATTAAAAATCTGAATTCTAAAAGCCTTTTTTCTAGTTCTTTTAATTATGATAATGTTTCATTGTAATTAAGAGAAGTTTACAAGTTAGGAGAAGAGATAATTAGAAGGAAGAAAATCAGTCACTTATTTCTGCAATTTCGCTTCTGCAACTTACATCTGCAATTAACAGAAAAGTATAAAACGACTAAAACGCAGCAAAGTATAAAACGACTAAAAGAAAATAATTTTAAATCATATAAATAGAGTAAGTTCATCAAATCGTAAGGAGTTTCCGAATATTTTGAAAGCTTAGCAAATTTTTTTTGTATCAAATTCGTTTAGTCACTATCATTCAAGAGTTTCTTAAATTCATATTAAGAAACCTAGATGACGCTAAACTCTATTTAAGCACCTCAATATTTTAAAATCTTTAAAATGGGAATGTAACGATAATCTGGAGAAAATCGATTTTCTAATCTAATCTAATTAATTTCTTGAAAATCTTAGATTCGGCCAAAGCAGAAAGACTGTGCAAACAGACTCGGCATAGACAGAAAACTGTGTCATGTGCTTAGGCTGAAAAATCAATGAACAATATTTATTGCCCAAACCTTATACTTTGCTTTTGTTTTAAAAGAATGAAGCACCCCATTCGTATTATGCAAACAAAATATAATATTTTATGTATAATAGTTTCAATATCCTTTTTAATTTATTTTCTCTTTCTTTTTTTGTGTTCTCAATTTTTGCATAATAAACCACCATATTCTTAAATGACTAACTATTATTCTTGAACTTCTCAACTTATATACCTGCTTGCTCTCTTAATATAATATACATACATTAATATTAGTATATTACATTATAATTCTTTACCATATAATATTAAATGTGAAAAAAACTAAAAGGAAGAAAGCTCTACAAGAGTTAATTTATCCTTAAAATGAGGCGAAGGTCAATGATTTATTATCAGGTGTAAAAGTGTTTATAAGTGGTAATTTTAACCTCTCCCTTTACTACATGCTCTCTACTTTTGTGTTTTATTCTTTTCATTTTTGTGATTTTTCTCTCATCCTTATACCAAAAAATTTTATCATTAGTATTACTTTTTGGGTTTCATTCATTCATTTTCTTTTTTTTTTTTTTGGGAACATAAGCAAAAAGAAACGAAAAACACCTGTTTTTATAACTGAGTATAGGTAACTATAACACTATTATAAAATATTCTTGATTATAAAAATTAAAAAACATGAGAACGATTTCAGGAAAGGACTATAGAATTTTTTTATGTTTAACTTATTTTACAGTTTATTGAGGAAAAGAATAAGAAATTATTGTGTATATAGATGCTAAGCTTGTAACGAAATCAAATCAGAAATAAGTTAGTACAATAAGAAGGTAAAAGTTGGGTAGCTTTCCCGTTCTATCTGCATTCAGTTATGTTAAGTTGCCGATCTTTTCTTATTTTATACTGACCATCCGAATTTAACAGTGTTGAACACCGCTAATGAGTTCATTTAAAAGTTCTTAGGTCTCCAAAAAAATAATGAAAATCTTCCTCCATTAATCACAAATTTTAAGTTGTACCGAGTATGTAAGCAAATTAACAATCCCCTCCCTGTTTTATTCCTATGAATCAATTCAAAAATCTACATTCTTAAAATTGTGAAATGACGTTTTCTATATCTAATAAAAGTATCTGCAAAATTTTCATGATACATCGATATTTCGACACTAGCAGGGAAGTAACATAAGTTTACACGATCAGATTTTCATTAATTTACAATTTGGCAACAAGATTATAGCATTATTGTTTTGCAGATTTTTCTAGCATTACTGAACAAAATTGCAGCACATTTCTATTGTTATAATCCTAGCCCAGTAAAAGTTCTCGGTCCGTGTTTTCCTTGGAAATTCTTTTGAAATTTGAATATTTCTTTAATAATCCTGAACATTGGCAGTACCCTTAAAAAGAACGACTTAATCAACATCATATCTTGTATTGGCTCGTCGAACCGGAAGAAAACTACTGGCAAGATACAATTAAGTAAGTAATATCTTTAAAGTTCTCAATAAAAACGGGAAAGCATATACACTTTTTGTTATTTTAACATAATTAACGAGAAAGCATATCCATTTTGTATAAGGACATTTTAATGAAAATTAAAGAAAAATTACAAGACTTCTTCATTCCATTTTTAGGTTGAATTTACTTTCCTTTCCCTAATCTTGATCTCACAACAATTCTAAATGTTTATTATTTTTTCACTTTTTTAAGGTAGTAAGGGAGGTAGGTATGTGTAGTTTCTTTTCCATTTCTGTACGTTACTTATTATATACCTATAGATTTATGTAGGTATAGAATATAGGGAAGGAAAAAAAATTGTCGTTCTTATTACTAAAAATGTTTTACATCCTGATTATTATTCATCACGGTGGGTACATTTAATAGCATAAAATTTTCTTCTAACAAAATTAGCCTCATAAATGCTTTGCATAATAAATACTTATGTAATATTAATGTTTTTGTATGTAAAATAAAAAAGTCTTTTTTTACATATACAATATGAATATTTATGGAAGATGTACGAGGTAAGTATGCGCATATATAGATCTAGGTATTAAATTTGTAATAGATGTAAGTGTATATTAATACATTAAAATATAACAGTATGTTATACTTATTATATGCATGAAATTATATACTAAATTAAGGATGCATTTATGTACAATAGCACTTTCAAAATTAGAGGGCTGCAATAAGAAATTTGTAACTTTGTAATCAAATTTGGAGTCCTTGGCAGACACCAATGTCATATACTATTTCAGAACTTATTACTAATAGCAGGAATTTTTGCGTTTTTACTGCTGCGATAAAGTTCATGCAAAAAATTCGTGCACAACTCTATGAAATGCTCCAAAATTCGATCAATTAAGGAAAAAAATGCCTGCGTGTTTGCTTTTCTCAATATAATTTTGAAAATTCCCTTTTAACTTATTATAAATTGGGAATTTTAGCACAATTAAGCACATTTTTCACAGGAACAATATTTTAATAACTTTAAGCACCATTTAAAAAGATGTTTGGCTGCTACTAATTTATCAGAGTAAAATTATTCTATGATATTTTCTTCAAATCGACGTGCCTCTACTCGCATATTTTTTTATAGGAAACTTTACACGTATTATTTTCAAATTCGATTTTCTTAAAGCATACATTTTAAAAATGGGACTCTCTAATTTTAATAACTCTCAAGTCTTTTTCATGTAAAATTTTACATGTCTCCTAAATTTCACTCACTCCTTCAGAGACTGTTAAAAATCTATATTATAAAGAAATACTCGTTCTTATATATTATCACTATGCATAATATTAAATCTATGAATGAGAAAGGAGCAAAAAAAGCCAACAAAAAATGGCAACATTATTTTCATTTAAATAATCATCCAGTAGTGTTTTAAAAGAAAGAAAGGAAAGTAAAAGAAAAAACGTTTAAAAATTATGTCAAGCTTAATTTTTATAGCAATAAGAAAAAAAGGAACTTTAGAACAATCAAGAAAAAATGAGCAGTTTTCAAAAGTATGTTTTTTTCTTTTTGTTGAAGGTGATAATTTGTTGGAGTTTTAAATGGTTTTTTAATTTTATTTTTAACACTTTTATTTTAATATTTATAAATTTTAATATATTTTATTATCACGTGATATTCTTGTTTTTAACAGGTTTAAAAATCAGTTGACTGAACCATTCAGTTTTACGTCCAGCAGAACTAATTCTAGAACCGTGATAAATAGTTATCAATAATTATTGCAGGGCTCATTGTAAATGGTTACAAATTTACACGAAAAGAGTAATCGCAGTAGTACGAAGTAATCGATAGAATTTTGCAGCAGTTTGTATACGCTTTAGCTTTTTGAAACTCTAGCAATCCAATAATAAAAACTAGTCTATAAGGTTAATTTATATAACAATGTTTGTTATATTGTATTTCCAATATTAAAAGTATAAGAATTTGAAGCAATTTATCACAAAAACAAGACTACTCCTCTAAAGTACTCTGTAATGATTACATTAAATTTAGCTACATAACGTTTAGAGTATAGAGTCTATGAAAACTTAAAAGCAATAAAATTCTGATTGGTTTATTTGAATTTTAAATTAACACTTAATAATATTGAGAAATTAGTTCTGAACATCATTAAGTGTTAACTGTGTTATGTCATCCATGTGTTAACTGTTCTAAGCTATGTGTATTAGTACTACAAAAGTATCGGTGATATTTCCGTACCACATTATTTGTTTAAATTTTACGCCACAATGTTATAAAAGTACTAAAAATTTCGGAACTTTAATCTTAAATTTAAAAATCTTCAAGAATAATTATAATGAGATTGAATAATTATAACAAAGATAAAATAGGGTAATTTATTTGTGCACCTATTTTAGGCTCAAATAAATTTTCGTCTTTTTGCCTCCTTTTGTCCTATTGTAAGGTAAATAAAGTTGTAAGGTTTGTAAAGAATTACTTTTCCTTTCAATGAGTTAAAATGCTGCTTTTAAAAACAATCTACTACAATTAGATACCAAAACGTTTTAAAGATTGCATACTTTTAGGATGAAACAAAAAAAAAAATTTAAGGAAAAGTTTATATAATGGCCGAATTCAAAGGTTAATATCGTGAGTTAAGAAAAATAATAAAATTTTTTTGATGTCATGGCACATCCCGTGAGCTTTCTGCATTTATAAAAATTTGGAAAAGCTTGTAGTTTCAGAAATATAAAATGCCAAAAATTTAAATTTTACAAATTCAATTCGGGAATGGGGATCGAGGTGGAAAACAACATTTTCTAAGAAAATGAACAATTTATTAGTATCTTCTTCTTCTTCTTCTCAGCATTACAGTCTTGGGCAGACCATTGCTTCTGCTACCAGCCTCTTCCAATCCACTCTCTCTCGGGCTAGCGTTCTCCAATTTCGACAATTTAGGATTTCTAAATCCTCCTCAACAGCATCTAGCCATCTCTTTCTAGGCCGACCACGCCTTCTATACCCAATCGGGTTGTTTTTGAATATTTTACTGGCTGCTCTTTCATCAGGCATTCTTATTACGTGCCCCAGCCACTGAATTCTTTGCGCCTTTATAAAACGAGTTACAGTTTGATTTTGAGCAAGTTGTTCGAGTTCTGCGTTATATCGTATACGAAAATTACCATCTTCCATCTGTACTGGACCATAAATTTTTCGCAGTATTTTTCGTTCGAATGAAGCAATTAAATTCAAATCCGAAACTTTCAAAGTCCAAACCTCGCATCCATATGTAAGAACCGGTCTTATCAATGTTCTGTACATTCGCAATTTTTGGCTTCGCGAAAGTAACCTGGAACAAAAAAGCTTAATGTGCGCGTAGTAAGTTTTATTAGCAGCCTGTATACGTTCCTTAATTGCTACAGATGTATCTTTATTACTACAAAACGTCATTCCTAAATATTTGAACTCCTTCACAGCCTCGAAAACGTAATTGTCGATGGTAATATTTTGAATTTGTCGTGAGGATCGTGTACGCAACATATACTTTGTTTTCTCCGCATTTATTTTCAAACCATTTATTTTTGCTAAATTTTCTAGTTTTCTAAATGCTTCTCTCATGTAGTTTTCATTTTTCGCCATAATTACAATATCATCAGCATAGGCACAAATTTGAATAGATTTGTTAAATATTGTGCCACCAACATCTATTTGCTCAATTGTTGAATGCAATATTAGATTGAAAATAAGCGATGATAGAGCGTCTCCCTGCCTTACACCTGATTTTACTGCGAAAGGCTCACATAGCTCACCTTGTATTAAAACTTTAGCAAATGTATTGTTTAATGTCATTTTTACCAGATTTACTAATTTCTTTGGAATTCCCATTTTTAGTAGCATACAATCGATCCTTGATCTGTCAACACTATCAAATGCCTGTTGAAAATCTATGAATAAAAAGTGAAGATCGATCGAATATTCATAACATTTTTCAAAAATTTGCCCCAAAATGAAACATTGATCCGTCGTAGATCTATTTTTTCGGAACCCGCATTGGTAATCACCTATTATTTCTTCAGCATAAATATTAATTCTATCAAACAATATGTTGGTTAGCACTTTGTACCCAGAATTAAGTAGTGATATACCACGATAATTACTGCAGACTGTCTTATCCCCCTTTTTGTGAATTGGTATGATAATGCTGGCCAGCCAGTCCATTGGTAATACCTCAGTCTGCCATATTTTTAATACTATTTTATGCAATTCATTTTCAAGCCTATTTCCTCCATATTTAAGAAGCTCCGCTGTAATTGAGTCTTCACCACTTGCTTTATTGTTTTTTAACCTATGAATTGCCTTTACAACTTCATCTAAACTGGGGGGCTCCACAAAATTTTCGGCGGTATGAAATTGCATCCGTATTTCATCGATTTGATTTCCATCTTCGCTCTCTCTATTAAGAAGATTCATAAAGAAATCTCGCCATCGCTCCATAATTTTTTCTTTTTCATTAATAATTGCACCCGTCATATCTTTTACAATATTTATTCTTGGTTGAAATTTTTTGTTTTGTTTTTTGATATTTTTGTACATGTTTCTAACATCATTTTGCGCAAAGTCTAATTCTATTTGTTGAATACTTTTTCGTATATCTATAGTCTTTTTTCTTTTTATAACTTTTTTAGCTTCCCTTCTTTTGTCTTGATAAGCTTGAAGATTTTGTCGTGTAGAATTTTTTAGATATTTCATTCTTGCCTTATTTTTATTATCATTTACAATTCTACATTCATCGTCATACCATTCATGCTTATTGGTAAATGCCTTTTTGCCAATAGTCTCTTGTGCGGCCTCATTGATTGCAGCTTCAATATTTTTCCATTCTAATGATACATTATTACTAACACATAACTGATGAGCATTGTCTAATTTGTTTTTAAGCGTTTCTTGGTATCTGTTTCTGTCTTGTAAGTTTGCTACAATCCTTTCAGTATCCCAATTAGCCCTTTTAAATTTGCTTTTGTTGTTAGTCATTGAGATACGCTGCCTTACTTTTGCTACAACTAAATAATGATCGGAGTCACAGCTTGCTCCTCTATATGATCTCACATCCATTATTGATGTCGCGTGTCTTCTATCTATTGTTATATGATCAATTTGATTGGCACCTCTATCCCCGGGAATTTTCCAAGTTTGCTTGTGAATGTTTTTATGTTCGAAAGATACACTACTGATCCACAAACCCTGACTTGCGGCAAAATTACACAACCTAAGACCATTATCATTTGTATCGTTGTGCAATGAATATCTTCCAGCGACTCGTTGAATAAACTCCTCTTTACCAACCTTAGCATTAAAGTCACCTAACACTACCGTGATATCGTGCCTGCTTATCTTATTACATGTAGCTGCCAGCTTATCATAGAATGCATCCTTTATTTGTTCATTACTTTCTTCAATAGGAGCATAGATAGATATTAATGAGATGTTCTGAAATTTTCCTTTCAGCCTAATGTAGCAAATTCTTTCATCAACTGGCTCAAAACTGAGAATAGAGTTTCTCGTATGCTTTTCAACATAAAAACCAGTTCCATTATGACCAGAATTTTCAGCGCCACTGTAAAATATGGAGTAGTGCCGCTTCCTAACCTCACCATGTCCCGCCCATCGAATTTCTTGTAGTCCAGCTACACTTATTTTGTATTTAATCATTTCGTCTGCAACCTCTGCCATCACACCTGGTTGAAGCATTGTTCGTACGTTCCAAGTAGCTATCTTAAAATCATAGTCCTTTAATACGTGCATGGGTCTATACCTTTGAGTTCCAATTATCCGAGGCCTTGCTTGCAGGTTCATGACAATTAATTACTGGTGAGAGGTTGTCAGCCTCAAGACCAGTCCTCTCTAGAGGAGCAGATCACCTTGCTTCTTTCGTTCTCCTTCCTTCCACTGGGGTTTCCTTCCCCGAGGGTCGGTTACCCAGTCTCCAGTTGGAGTTAACAGCACCACCACTTGAAGGCGAAGCAGGAGATTGAGGATGAGAGGTGAGAGGCTTCATTTCCGTAGATCAGCCATCCAGTTACACATCATCCTCCTTTGTGGAGCCTTTATTAGTATCTATAAGCTACTAAAATTTCAGACTTCTATAAGTTGCCGCCTACAAGAAAAACCGAAGTTTTTGCAGAATTTTGAAAATGTTGGTGCTTTCGCAACAACACCGTCCATAGTCATACGGACAGATGGAAACTAAGCAATACATATTTTACATTTTGGAAATGTGCTGTAAATGATAAATGATGATAAGTTAAATTGGACTTATTTTTTTTTTAATTAAAATTTTAATCGTACACTCACACGTAATCTAGTTAAAATGATTGTTTTTTATCCAAGTTAATGAACCTGATTAATAATAATTACATAGAGGGATATGGATTATTTTTAGATGAGTTGAGTAAAATCTACTACGATATTTTACGGCAAAAAATGTTTTCCAGAATTAAATTTGTTTTAGAACATCATTCGTGGGAAATATGTGAATACGAGCTTTAGAGGAATATTTATTAGTTACAATCTTTTCTAATCTGTGCTATTAAATAGATATATATCTGATTCTTGGGCTATTAAATAGATATCTGAGATAGGCTAATTGTTAAGATTAAAAACAAAATTTTGATATTATATTCTTAGCTTAACAAGGTAACCATACACTGTTATTATCATTAAATGTTCGATTAGATCCCAAAATAATTTTTTTGGATTGAATTTTCCAAATATTTAACTTACACTCTTAAAACATTCTGGTTTTATAGCACCAGTAGTAAATTATACTTAATGCAAACCATTGACTTCAATTTTTATGAAAGCAAAAATAAAACAAGATGCTAAACACTATACTAGTAATTTATATCATCACCTTATATTATAAGAGAACGAAAATGATTTACTGAAGAAATAACACCCTCTTAATCAACCAAAAAATGCATAAATATTTTCTTCAAACATGTTAGCCTATAAATTCAAAATATAAAATTTTCCAAATTACTTCTCTTTTTCCACATGCAATTCCTACTTTCGTATAGATTCATTGTTTTTGCCAGAATATCAGTATATTAATAATAAATAAATATTTAATGTTCATCTTATGTAGTCAAAGTTCAGCATTTTTTTTAGTAATCAAAAGTTTATTTATTTCATGATTCTTCTTTCTAGTGCGAGCAAGCATAGCAATAATTTTTGTTTGCTTTCAACTATAATTTTGTGTATAAACCAACCACAAATCATAATCTCGAGGGATTTGTGTTGCAGAAGATGAAGAAAATTATTATAAAAATCTTGTTAAATTGTTTTGTTTATTGGTTTTTTTTTTCATTTTTGCTTTTTTTTATTATAATATAGAAAAAATAATAAATACTAAGCGCATGAAATTAATTTCAACTTTAAAAATATGCACATACCAAGAAGCAAAATATTGGGAGTGTTGTGCTTCTGCATAATTTCTAATTGATGACTTGGTAGTTAAGATAAAATGATTATTATGATGCAATGTGGTGGTGGACATTACACAATGTAATTGGTAAAGTCACAGTGCGATTTCGTTAGTGCTTTCCTAATTTCCATATAGGAATTAGAAAAAAGATCTCATTAGTTTTGCTCTGTCAGTATGTTAATTCACACTTCTGCATTCATTTATAAAATTTCATAACCCCTTAATTAATTTTTATTTACAATTTATTTTTGTAGAAGAAAATTTTTGCTTATTTCTCCTGGCTGGCGATTAACATCTTTTTAAAAATATAGTGAATTTAAAAATTTGTAAAATATTTAAAAATTAAATATTCCAATAAATCGTTATCCCAATCACATATCAAAAACATATTTCAACGCTATCTTTGATTAAGTCTATAAATTGAAAAAATTCGAAACTTAAACAGTTTGTGCCTACTTTGAAATGAACTCCTTCCTACCGCTTTCCTTCAAAACTATCACAATTCAAAATTAATAAAATTTAACTCAATATAATTGCATTAGGACCATATTCTGCAAAACAAAAATATTTTAAAAGAAATGTGCTATTTTACAATCCTCAATTATTCTTGCACATTTGGAATGTGCTTAAATTTGAATTGAATAACATTTAATAATAATTTATGTGCGCTAAATATATGATCAATATGATTAAAGTATGGTTTTTTAATTCACATTTAACCATGTGTTGTACGCAACGTGCACAATACTTAATAATTTCATATGTTATGTTAAACAAAATTTAAAGAATGTTACAAATTCCAATTGTAATTGCTGTCAAAAATGTATATATACAAAGTTTCATTTTTGATTTATTAGCAACATGTGGAAGAACACTTGTGATTCACTATTCCTTTTAAAATTTCACGTTATTATTCAAGATCTTCACTAGCGATAGCTGTATAACCCTAATTAAGTCTACGAATTAAATGGTTGAATGTAAAGAATTTTTTAAGATAAAATTGTTATAAGAAAAAAAAAATTTACATAACATTGTATAAGAATTTTGTTTAAATTTCTTTAGCACATTTTTTCTTTCAAAAACAAAAATCCACAAATGATTTATAAAGAATTTATTATGCTTACCCAATTTCATATACACTTAGCTGCTAACTTCTATATAACCTTGTTCAAGAATTATAACACAAACTATAAATAAAAAAAAATTTTGTGTATAAGGGATCTAAATTTAGATTGGATGGGTTTGTTTTGTTTGCATTTTCAACAGATTCTATTTTATGATTGATGCGTTTTTCTTGCAAAAATTTCACTTTGTTTCTATAGTTTTGTTTTAATAATAAAATATAATAAAGTTTTTTGAAAAATTCTTATAATTTAAGCAGATGTTGTAAAACTAAAATCTATTATATGTTATTCATGCTTATTATGTTATAGGAAAAATGAGAAATAAATTATGAAAATTTAATTAAATATTTATTTTTAGTGTATACTTAATTTTTAATTGATTAACTCTATTTAATTTTGATTAAAGCTTGTTCATATTGTAAATTAGCTTAACGCGACTATCGTTGTATTTGTGACACCGTTGATTCTCTATATTCCCATCCTCAAATGAGCCGGCGGGAGCATTTTATAAATTGATCTAAATATCTGGTAAATAAAAAACTGGTAAATACATTCGCTATGTTCGTAATTCGAAAAAACAAACACGGCACTAGAAACCTTCGTTTCCTCCGTACCAAAGCTGGACATAATCGTCATACCTTCCTCGTCACAGCAGCGTCTGAAGATATCGTTAACGTACGGTTCATCCTCCTGGTATTTTCGCTAATCATTGATGTTTCCTGCAATTTCTCACCGATTCGTTAGGCATGGGTGCAAATTCTCAATACAATTTTTATAATGATAAAACAATATATTCCGGATTCTTTACAATTAGTGTATTAATTCTGCATTCATTACCATTTTGATATGTTAAAAGTAAAAATACTAATTTTTAGCAGATTATACTTATATGTATAATACAAATCAATAAATTTTAAAATAACATGCTGGCTTTACCAGTGCAATTTGACCCACACACTAACGCTTAAATAATTAGAAAAATATGTTTATAATTAATAATTTATTCTATGCAGTTAAAAATTCATTTTCAATAACAAAATGTCTATATACATTGTAAATTAAAATTTTTAATTCAATTATATAAAAATTTCGGACAGAACCTCCGGCAAATAAGTAAAACTTCTAGGCATTTCTTATAGCGCACAATGAATGTAATTTGCCGTCAGAATGAAAACTGAGCTCATTATCCTGTCTGCAAAAACTATTCCGCACCAATTTATATAATTACGACTGTTAATTAATCAAATATTAAATTACTTATACAAAATCTTTTTTAAAGTATAAAATATTTTGTTGGGTAGCACGTTTTAAATAAAAACTGTATTCATTAAAGGGATTGTAACGTTTCTAAAACGTTTTTGAATTCTAAAAATAAAACGTAAATCTGTTTTAAATTTTAATTAACATGAAATTCGTGTATTTAACTACATATACCTATATGACCGTCTAAATTCTGTGTTTAATACACATTAAAATTTTTTATTATAAATGCTTCGGAATTTCAACTCAATAATGTACGTACACATACATACGTAGAATAGAATAATTAAAATCAGATTAATAAGTTTGAAATAAGAACTTTGTATGCAATATCTAAGTAGTTTAAAAAAAATCTACCCGAAGCACCAAGTTTTCTCTCCCCATTTTTCTTTTATATCTATATATTTAAATTACAATTACGCAAATAAATATTAATTAACTTTTCATATAAAACCATTTTATTTGTTAAATTAATTAAGTTTCTCTATCAATTCTAATATTAGAATCATGTCCATTGTATATAATTACAATAATATATTTAAAAAGGTAAATCGTTATAAAAGAACGCACGCATATAATGTGGAGGTATGTCGAATATACGAGTATGTATTTATAAAATACTTTTAATATGGCGTAGTTGTAATACTATTCTGCATTTTCAAAATCACGTGCAGTCTAAGACTAAAGTTTTGTTTTTTATTACCTTAGAAACTATATGATATATAATGAATCCTTATAGTATTGTATCCCCCAATTACATAATAATGTATGCAGAAAGAAATTAAGAATCAAGAAAATTAATATCAAACTGTTGAATACCCAAAAAAAGAGGAAAAAAACTAGATAACAAAATGGTATCCATTTTCTATTATCCCTTTTTTCTTTGGTATTTTAGTCTACTGGTTTTTATACACGACTATCATGTATAAAATACTGTGTATACCTTTGTGTATAACAATATTTTTATATTTTTACTCTTTAGAATTGGTGTTCCGTTATATTTCTATGAAAATATAGTTGAAAAGATTTAAAGAAATCTTATTTTGATTGTTAATTATAACTATGAAAAAAATGAAGAAATTCGGGTTTGACCGGGTTAACTTTAGAATATTGGATTTTACTTGTTACAATAAAATATAATCTTTCTCGAAAAAATGACTCTATAAAATTCTACCTATAACTTTATAATCAAATCATTCCTACTGAATAATCAGTGATACTCGAGTTTCTTTCAAAAACAAATTTACTACATTAGACTCCTTTGACTGCAAAAGACATAAAATTTTAACAATTTCTCGAATAACATCGAGTAAAATCGGAAACAATAGGCAGTTTTTTAGGGACTTAGCATAAAATTGATTTAAGAATATTATAAAAAAAACATCGACTTTGTTAAAGAGCCGAATCTAAATCTCAATTGTTTCCAATTTTGCTGCTCATTGAAATAAAACCGTTAAAATGTTGAGTCGTGTCAAGTTATTTTAGGCTGGATTGGAAAAAACGCTACTTAGTTTTAATCAAACGTAAACATAGAGTGCAACACAGGGGGCATAGAATGATTTTAGAGAAATTCTAAAGTTGGCTACTCCAATCAATATACCTTTTGCCACATCACTTTTCGGAAATGTTGAAAGAGATAAAGAATGTTCTTTATATTTGAACAATAATAAAACAGCATCGGCCTAATGAACAGAATTCGAAATTCAGTCTGTATTAAAAACGATTCATCAAATTTCTAATATCACCCAACTAGTATAACAATTCTCTATTACTTGCATATAACTTTTTGCAAACAATAATGAAAATTACAATAATAACGAAAACCTAATACGTCCCAATAGCATAGTATTTTTACCGTAGTCTTTAACTAATATATATATTCGGTATAGAAGGGTGACTTTTAAAAGAGAAACAATACAAAGATTTTCTTTTACCATCTTAAAATATTTGATATTTTCGTCTTACGTAATATCATCACTATAAGTTGTGTTGCAAGAATATCTTCATAGATATTCAATGAAATCTCATACCAATTAGGTCTAATAATATTGTCATAGTGATATAAAATTAATAAATAGGATAATTTTTATATACAAAATTCTATAAAGAGGGAAAGTAACATTTAAATGTATTCTGCCATATTTATATGACTACATTTTACATTTGATTAGTTTACTTTGAATATTTTATATACATTCCTTTAAGGTTTCCTTTATTTCCTATTATAGTCTTATTGCAAATAAGTAGGAAGGAAAAGTAACAAGAATAGAAGTATTTGTATCATAATTACGCTTATATACATTATATAGTTTAAATTAATTGAAGTTAGAGCTATTAATGAAAAAAGGAAGTGCATATTATAATATTAATTCTTTTGATGTGTTTCTAGCTGTGCGAGATAAGATGTGTAAAGGATATTATTATTGTATAAATTTAAATGAAAGTTAATTAAAATGTTGAAAAATATACAAAAAAAAAATGTTATTAAAATTTTCTATTCAATGATTACATCAAAAGGATATTGTATTGGTGGCGTTATAGCCATACTCATTTTTCGAATTTAAAGAAAGAAGTCCGATATGATCTGCACATAATCTAAAGTGCATTATAATTTTTTTCACAATATGATGTCTACAATTAAATTATTATAAATAAAAGTAAAGAAGAATTACAGAAAATCGTAAATTATTTCAAGTTATTCTCAATTACAGAAAAAAATAACCATGTTTGCAAATTCCGACATTATTCTAAAAGCTGGTTAGTTTGTTTCTATAACAAATCAAACTCAAATGTAAAATTCAAATAAATTCAATTTCATATGATATTTTCTTAGATAAGGTTGAAAAATTTTAGTAAAAGTTCGGTTTCTGTGTCTTAGTTTCCTGCAAAATAATCAGTTTGATCCTTTAGTAGTTATAGCAAAAATCGGTCGGTAATTCCCTCAGAGAAACAAAATTTAATTGCTTTTACGAAATGTAATATAGCTCCTAAATGTAGTTGTTACAACCTGAGGTTAATTCGAATTCGATTCATATCTTCAATATCAATTCATGTATGTATAAACTATTATCTCGGAAATCGATTAACCTAACAAGAACGGAGAGAAGTGTACAAATAGATAAACATTTCGCTTAACGTTATTATTTCGAAAACATTCAGACAATAGGAAGAATTGCGATTCCGCGATCATAATACCTCCCTTATTGTATGTAATTCAGTCTCTTAAAAAAGCTCGAAACTGTTAATATGTTAATTGAAGTAAATTAAATCACAATTATTGCCAATATTTCTAAAAAGAAATTCATATAAATAACTAAAAACTAAAACTAAATATGTACTGCTTATATTCCAGAAAATTATAATGAGTGAGTTGTATTTCGCCTCCTTTCCTGCTGAGAAACCTGCCGCTAACGCAATAGTTATTATTTTCGAATTTATAACAGATAGTATATTTGATTCAGGTTTGCGTCTCCCCAACAAATCATTTTTCATACTTTCCAAAGACAAAATTATATATTGCGCCCGTAGTTTCCTGATTAAGTTCTTTAATATAATTTCTGTGTGTAGCAGAATATTTTTATACTCTCTCTGTAGAATCTTATTATAATTTTCATTTAACACTCATTTCATTCAATTTCGTTGAAAATGTGATGTATGTACATAAAAAGATGTATTTAACCCAGCATAATACAACAAGTTACTCTGGTCTGTATCTAAAATTTAATTTATGAGAAATTATCAAAGAATACATTGGTTTTCATTATTAGTTATCATTTTGTGTCACAATACTCCTGTATTTATTTTAACTAAGAAACTATTAAAAGGATAATGAATAAAGAAAAGATTTTTGTGGGTTTCCGACTTTTCATTAAAATTAATTCTAACAACAAACTTTAATTTGTAATTTTTATTAAGAAAATTAAAAATTTTGCAAGTTGTTATGACTTTTATTTTATAATTCTTAAAAGAAAAATTTATTAAAAATATTTTTGTATTTTATTTATGCGCATTGAAAAATTTTAATTCATAATTTGAATTCACAAAAAAATACATCAAAGAATTTGTATGTAGACTTTGAGACATTTTAAAGGGATCATGTAAAAAGTTCTTATAAGAACAATATAAAATATCTTTTTTACATAGAAAGCCGTACAATTTTAAATTTTCGATTAAACTAAAAACTTTTATATACTTTTATATTAATTAAATTTTAATAATACGTTGTTATGAGTTCTTTGATTAATAAAGGGGTAGAACAACTTTTTGCAATGTAATTTGGATTTGTACAGTAAGTTATGGCGATCAATTTTTATGTTTAATGGTAAGCTGATTTGGTTTTTAGTTTTTAATACAAATCGTATATGAGTACGTAATTAAGTTACTAAACTTTAAAATGCAATAAAATGAATGTCTATAACAAAAATTGTTAAAATCCATATTCACGTATGGACCCATATTCGTTCTTGCATTTAAATAATAGTTAATTTAATAACTAGACCGTTTCATATAAGACCAAACTATGGAAAATGTATAAAACTTTACATGTATAACACTTCGCTATTATACTGTCTTATGATTTCCGTCCTACGATTTCAGAGCGTATAGCTGTAAGAAGTACTTACAATATTAACTAAATGAATGGAAAAATTCATACTCCTGGTAAAATAAAATTCTATACAAAACAATGTTCGATTTGCAAATTACTCTCATATAGTCAAGAATATGTAGTTTAGAGTGTTGTATTCCTTTAAAAGTAACACATACAATATTCATAAAGGAACAAGTAAACGTTGTTCTGGTCTTATTTCTATAGAAGCCTGGCTTCGTTCTTATTTGTTTTCTTAAGATTTACTAAGTATTTTCTGTAAATTTATTTAAAAATGATTAATAGCTAAAAGTGTACATAAAAACTGTGCGTTTTTTGACTAAAAATTGAGCAAGGTGATTTATTCTACTGTAACTGTGCACTTTCTTCAAATAATTATAAAGTTATTTTCTTCTATTTTTAAGAAAACATTGAGGTTTCTTTTCTTAAATAATAATAAATTCCAATAAATGCATATCAAATGTATTATTGTATTTGTATTTATTTTATAAATTAAATAGAACGTAATTAATATTTTGTATATGTATTTTATGCACAACACTGCACATATTATATAACAACCTACATATCTGCATTCAATTCCAATTTATTTAAAAAATCATCCTTCATCTCATCTCTATTCCTTAAGAAAAACAAAAATATTATGAAAAAAGCGAGAATCTACAACAATTCAATTTTATTTTTAATAGAGATTCATGTTGTTGACCAAGTATAAGTATAACTGCGATTCTACGATTATAATATTTTGTAATTAAAAGCGTCGCTTTATATTGTAATCATTCGATTGGTTTTATTATCAGATTAAACTAATTACTTCTGAGACTACGATTAATTAGTTAAGATTGTAATTTATCCTTAAAATTCAGTCACGTGAAAACATAATTATAAAATTTTTTTAAATAAGGAAAAAATATAATCCGTTTGTGTAATTGTCGTTTTGTATTTGACAATAGTGAGTGTTTAATTTAAAATATTTTGATTTTGAATGAAATTTATAATTACTTTTCGTACATTATTTAAAAACAAATTATTGAACTCTATTGTCGATTAAGGAGTTTCTATACATAAATTTCACTAAACGGAAATTTCTACTTGTTGCATCAGTGCATTATGATGTTTTAACAGGTTGGTAAGGTACTACAGTGGTGCATTTTGAAATTTATGTTTAAACCACTGTAATTTAAAAAATTTGGTTCTTTCTATAAAAACAATGCAAATTTATTAATGCAGAAATGAAATTGGAAATTAATATCAAATAGGAAGTCCTAATCAAACATATTTTATTTGTAGAAAAACTTCCGCTATACATAAACACAATGGTAAAGGAATAAAAATTAATTCGATTTAGAGGGTGCAAGTTGATTTGACTCGCATTTTCTATTTGTTAGTGCTATTTCATTACCGTTTTTTTATTGCAAATTTTTCAATGTAAAAATCTAAATCCAAAACTCTTCTTCAAAGAAAAAACCAATTTTATGTTGTTCCATGCTAAAATCGTCTAGTATTGCAACAGTAAAATTAAAAATTAATTCGAATTATTATCATGAACATTATAAAATTTTTCTGTATCTATAGACATTGCGTTACACTTTAAATAAAACAACAGACAATATTCAAAATTCAAGTATATTCCGCCCAACTAACATCAATTTCATTATTAAAAAACAAAAAAGAAAACAAAATTAAATATCAAATTCAAATTATGAGTTGAATTAAAAATCGCTTTACAATATTTCTTAACAAATTTTTCATTCAATGAGAGAAAGAATATAAAAAAAAATATTAAAAATGAAAAGAATTGAGAAGGCGAGATAAAGAAGCAAAAAATAAGAAGGAAATGGCAACAAAGGCAGCGAAACCCTTGATTAAGCACCACTTTTATTACTCTTTCTATTTTTTATTTTTTTTTTTATTTTTTTATTATTTTTCGATTCTTAATTTTACTGCTCAGCTGCTGGTAGTGTCCTGATGGGTGAATTTAATTAAAAATCAAACACTCAAGAGAGGGAGAACAGGAGATCCCTTTTATGTAATACAAAAAGGATATATACTTAAATCTGAGTTCATTTTAAAATTACTTGAATTTTTTTTTTGTTATTTTGTGATTTTGATCCTTTCTGTTTGTATTTTGTTTTTTATTTATTAATGTAAGTGTATTTACATTGAATTTGACATTTTAAATTTAATTTTTTTTTTACTTAACTCTTCTATATACATACGTTAATATACGTAGTTGATTTTGAAGAAAAACAAAAGAGCAATAAGAAGAAAAAAAATGGCGATTTATTTTTGACAAAGGATAAAAATAATGAAAAGATTTAAAACTTTTTTAAGATTCTGTCAATGAAAACTAAATGAAGTTTTTATTTTTGTAATTATTTATGATGATTTTAATTAGGTTGCAAAGAAATTGACGAGGCATTAACATACACAATATCATGGGTAGCGACTATACCCTTATTTTATGTTCGGTTTTTATAACTAGAATGTAATGATACTTTGGTTTTTGTTTTTTAGAGAATGAGGGTAGAACGGTTATTGTTTGCATTTAAGATTTGTCTATTTTTGTGTAAATTTCATTTGAAATTTTTGCATTTTCCTTATTACAACTTTAAAAAAATTTAACTTTAATTATAATAATATTTTTGAAATCAAAATGGGACTTGAAAACGAGCATTTTGAATAACAGAGCGGTGGGGAAATTTTTGGAGTATGCTCATTTCCCACACTACTTTCATTTCCATTAAGCAGAAATAACTAACGAACTCTCATTTTTCACATGGATTTTCGAATTCGCCTAGAAACTATTTCCTATAAAATTCCTTATAGAAACCTTAAAATATTAATTAAATATATTTAATTAATGTTTTAATCATTAATTTATTGTCTTCTTACTCAAGTCGCTTTTCGAATAAAAATTCACATCTTCTCAATTTCTCATTTTTTCTTAACATGTCATGCAAAAATGTTGAATCTTTTAATTTTCCAAAAAAATACTTTCTGCACACATGTATGTGTACTCAAAATTTTAAAATAAAAAAGATACTTGAAAAAATCTCACTTAAAAATAACATCATATGAACTCGCGATTTCATTCAATTTTCCACTTCTCATCCAATGAATAAATGAGTGAGCCTAAATATGATCTAGAAAATTACAAACATTTTTGATAATTTTGACTGCGACATATTCTTAGATTTTCTTAGAAATTTTCTCAAATATTTATAATTGAAAATTAGAATGATTTAACAGTTTTCTACACGAAGGAACTATACATCTTGTATTATAATGATAACAAGTACATAAGAGGAAAAAATTTGTTTTATAATGCATAAAGTCTTTATAGTCTTATAGTGTTTATAATTCATTTCACTGACATTTGTATACAATCCCTATGCAAAATAACATCTTTATTCAAAATTGCATTCGTATTTCACCAAAAAAAAATTACAAGGTACATCAATGCAAAGCTATAATCTTAGGGGGATAGCAAAAAATCTGCAATATTCGAAAGTAAAACACAAGATAAAAATGTAAAAAAGAAGTAAAGAAAAAAATGAAAATCTTATACACTCTTATATTGCAATTCTAAGAATTTAAACCATCAGCAACTTATACAACTGTTATTACCCTCAAATATATACATGGTGTAATTTAATCAAAATTTTGCTTTAATATTTTAAATCCCAATTGCATATTAGTATTTTATGATTATAGCAAGTACATGAAAGTTAAATAGTAATTGCTTTTATTTTCATATTTGTATTTGTAAATTTTTTTGGCGTTATTTACAGGTAGGATGCAGACTAAGTTAAGGTATAACGTAATTGCTTTTAAGTTTGACTTTGAAATGTTTGCTGTCTACATTAAAAACTGTTAAATTAATTATTCAGGTCATAGATTTCATTTTCGCATTTACATAGTTGTATCAGTTGAGATTTATTATTAAATAACGGCAACTGTTATAGCAAAGATCAGGTGGTCTTTTTGCAATTTTCTCTAAAATTTTCACGTCAAAACCTCGTAATTAAAATTAAGTTACTTGCAAAATTAGCAAAATTATGATAAAGATAAAATTTCTAAAAGATGCTTCACTTCCTTCTCGCATATAGGTTTTTGAAATTAATATTTGACTCTTGAAAAGCCAACAAAATTCTTTATTTCAATATTTTCTGAGTTGGGTAAATCAAAAATTATTCAATTTCGAATTAAGAGTGAAAATGAGGCAATCAATACGGACCCCGAAATTAAAATATTTTAAAATTTATTAGCCAACATCTTTAAAATGCGAATTTTTTAAATTTGACAGTTAATTTCATCTACGATATTTCAAATTCACACAATCCGACAAAGCTGCCGACTACAAAATTTTGCAGTTAGTCTTTACAGCCATAAGACTTTAAAATCCGGCTTGTATTATAATTCCATTTGTGTAATATTCGTGGAATCCGAACAAAATTTCTCACCTGGCTTATTGGTTAATGTTAGTTTTCATACTTCTGTTTTTAAAAATAAAGCAAAAAGAAAAACAACAATCTGATCAAATAGAACACAAACATTAAGTCACTTTTATATCAAATTTTGTTTATTCACTGAACGTTTATCTATTCTATCAGCAATGAATTTTTATTCAGGTGGAACTTTTTCGGATTTCATTTTATTTTATTTTGTATTTTTTGAATGCCATCGCTTTTTTAATTTTTTTCTTTTTTCTAACAGAATGAAAAATAGCTAAAATTTCATTTTCATAACTTTATCTGCAATCTTTCAGGTTGTTGCTCTAATCCTCTTCCCCCGTATTCAACAGAATTATTTTACTTTTAATATGAATGTGTGGTTGTACTCGTATGTACTTTTGTAATTTTCCTTTAAAAAATTTAGAATATCGGCATCAAAATTATGTAAAGAAGTAGTTTCGTTACTGAAGTAATGAAAGTACATATATAAAATCTCTGAAATATAATAGTACAAAGCACATAGAATATTAGAATAAACAAGAAAAAAAGAAAATAAAATTCATGAGTTCCCAAAAGGATATGAAAATGTGCAAATTTGTGATTTGTGGAAAAATATTATGACGCGACAAATCTTACTCTGCAATATAAAATTTTAGCAGAACATTTAATAAATTTCCCTTCCCCTCCGTGTCTATCTTTTTATATTCAAAATGATACAGGAGTGTTTGGATTTGTAAAAACAATTTTTTTCTTCTTTCTTATATGATTTTTAACCGGAGTAACTCGTAATTCTCTATTCAACTAGTCAAGGATGCAAAGGAATCAAAAAGGAGTTATGAAATAAAATTTTCTATTTACTGTAAAATATAGCAAAGTAACTTAAGTTTTTTAATAAAAAACAAATTTATTGAGAATTTTTTGAACTATTTTACATAAGCACTTAGAAAAGAATTATTTTTATTGCAAAATCTCAAATAAGAAGTCGAGGACAAAATATTTTTTTAGAGAATTAGACAATCGCTGTTAATATTTAAAGTCTTACAAGAAAGAGTTTAACGGAAGTCAGCCTTAAAATAAAATCAGCCAACCTTTTTAAATTGGATGAGGGTTCGAGATAGATGAAATTTGAAAAAAAAAAAACAATTTTTTAATGAATGTTTATATAGTGTGTTTGTAGCTACTAGTATGTGCGAGGAATTTGTTGAACACTCTAACTTTGAAAACGGTTACTTTGTGCTGCCATGCGAATAACATGCAGAACCTAGATAAAAACCTTATCTTTTAGAATAGAGAATAAAATAGTTTTCTAACCAGGATTCATAGAGTAAAAATTTTTTAATAACGTAGTTTTGTAAATGTTATAATTCGAGTTAATAATCTAAAAATGACGACCTTAAGAGTTTTTTTTACTGAAATTATAAAAGAAACTCATTAACTTTATTTGACTGTATAGGTCATTGTAGGATAACTGCTCAGCTCAATTTCTACCATAAACTGTTCAAATCACCGTGAACCATGGGTTTTCAATTACATTTATATCTCAGCTTTTTCGACTAGTTTAAGTTATATATATTAAAATTTTTATAACAAAGCACGATAATAAAAAATGAAATAGAGAAAGTCCAAAGTGAAATCTCGATTACGGTATTTTTTCCATTTCAATTCAGATGAGCCTTGGGTTTTTCCATATTAAAATAATTATTTTATGGAAATTTGTATGGTTGGTTGGTTGGTTGGTTAGAGTGGCCGGTGCGACCCGACTGGCCAACACCCCAATTAGCACTGACGTGCCGTTTTGCTACCACCGCCTCGTGAAACCCGGTTGTCAAAGTACGTTGGTCCAGGGCCAGCGATCAGAGCCACCCCGTTCTTTTAAGGAACTTATTTACGTCCCCGATACTTTTACTAGAAATGTTCCCCAGTTCCATTATGTCCCTTTTCCCAAATGACAACAACCTGGCCCTTTGAAGAGCCGGACACTCGCAGAGATAGTGAAAAAGCGTCTCTTTTTTGTCTATCTCCCGACAACTGCGGCATGACGTATTAAAGGGAATTCCCAGCCTAGCTGCATGATCCCCCACAGGCCAATGCCCCGTGTACACAGCCACTAACTTAGCTATGTCCGGTCGAGGCATCGCCAGGAGGCTCATTGATTTCTTATGGTCGTATTTCGGCCACGTCTTCCTAGCCGTTGCACATGTGCTCAGGCCCCTCCACCTGCGGTCCGCACATGCCACTTGGAAGCGGTATATATCAGTTTTGATGGTGTTTATAGGGACAAGAACTCGCTCGGCCCTGGAGCCGTCCAATGCCGACCCACATCTGGCCAGCTCGTCAGCCCGCTCGTTTCCTGGTATGTTCCTATGTCCCGGAACCCAGAGTAAGGTGATACTATGATGACTGCACAATCTCGTCAGCTCATCGTAGCAAAGCCCTACCAACTTTGAGAATATCTTTGGCGAATTTAGAGCCAGAATCGCAGCCTGACTATCCGTCACAATTGCGACCTCCCGGGCCACAACCAAATCCCTTCCCAGGATTTCGCATGCCTTCCATATGGCGAATACTTCCGCCTGGAACACGCTTGACCCGTTGGGAAGGCGATAGGACTCCGATATGTTCTGAGTCTCTGAAAATACTCCAGCACCGACCCCATTCCTATCCTTGGAACCGTCAGTGAAGAGAGCAACATCAAAGCCTTGCAGTGGAAGATTTCTTTTCCACTGCCCGCGAGACGGAAGCTCAACCCGAAACTTCTTGTCAAGCTCAAGTCTAGGGATGCAATAGTCTGTAGCATCCGCAACCACTCCGTCCGGTAGTGACTGAAGGACATTGCCGTGGCCATACGGCCTTTCGTGCCAGCACTCAGCTTCTCTGAGTCTAACGGCGCTTGCCGCGGCCAGATTCTTAATATGGATGTCTGGTGGAAGCAAATGGAGGAGTACATCCATAGCGTCCGTGGGCGTCGATCTCAATGCCCCCGTAATGCTTATGCATGCAGCCCTCTGTACCCTACCGATCTTGGTACAGTTGTAAGCTTTCCCCAACGCCGGCCACCACACGAGTGAACCGTAAGTTAATATAGGTCGTACAATGGCCGTGTATAACCATAAAACCATTCTAGGTTTCAGCCCCCACCTCCTGCCGACCATCTTTTTGCAGGTGTAAAGTGCCGTACAGGCCCTGTTCACCCTCTCTTGCACGTTAAGCTTCCAGTTAAGTTTAGAGTCGAGTATGACTCCCAAATACTTAACTGCCGGACTCAAACTGAGCCGCAAACCACCCAATCGGGGCAGTCCAAAGCTCGGGATTTTTGTCTTAGTCGTAAAAAGTACAAGTTCCGTCTTGGCTGGGTTCATTCCAAGGCCACATCTTTTAGCCCAAGAGCTCACCACATTTAGAGATCCTTCCAAAACCCCACTGATTGTTGGAAGGTCAAAGCCGGAAACCAGGATTACTAGGTCGTCAGCGTATGCCACTGCCTTCACTCGCCTTTCTTCAAGTTGCAGTAGAACCTCGTTCATAACAACAAGCCACAAAAGTGGCGAAATCACCCCACCTTGGGGCGTTCCCCTACTAATGTACCTTGCGACACTACTATCACCAAGATCCGAATACAGGATCCTGGTCCGCAGCATGGATAATATAAAGCGTACCAAAGCATCTTCCAACCCCAACTGAGTCAGAGAATTTTCTATGGCCCACGAACCAATATTGTTGAAAGCCCCTTCCACGTCTAGAAAGGCCGCCAACGTGTATTGCTTATAATGGATAGATTGTTCGATAGTCCTCACTACCTCGTGTAGTGCGGTGTCTGTGGACCTTCCCCCGCAATATGCATGCTGGGAAGGCGAAAGTCGAACTTCCTTCATTCTGTTCCTGAGCCCTAGCTCCAGAACGCGCTCCAGCGCTTTTAGAACGAAGGAAGTCAAACTAATTGGTCGAAAATCTTTGGCGCCCTCATGGCCCCTTCTTCCCGGTTTGGGAATGAAAACAACTTTTACACGTCTCCACGACTTGGGCACGTATCCAAGGATAAGACAACTTCTAAAAACTTTTAGAAGCCACGGAACTATTAGTTCCTTCGTCTCCTGTAACATAGCTGGAAATATCTCATCTATCCCCGCCGTTTTGTATGGAGAGAAGTTATCTATCGCCCAGCTAACCTTCTCCACCGTTATAATAGCTTCAACCATTTCACTCGACACAGGCTGCCCCGGAAGGGAATCCAACTGGATAGCCTCCCGAGCCGACCCGGTATTACCCGGGAAATGCGTGTCCACTAGTAAATTGAGAGTTTCCATAGATGTTTTTGTCCATGTCCCACCCTCATCCTTCAGAAAAGAAGGACTGGTATGGTCCTCGGAAAGCACTCTGCTCAATCTGGCAGAATCCCTGGTACATTCTACAGTTCCGCAAAAATCCCTCCAACCCTGGCTTTTTGCGGAACGGATAGCCCTTTTATACTCTCTCAGGCACTCCTTATAAGGTTGCCAGAACCCATTCTTGTAGCAGATATTGAAGACATCCCTGGTAATCTTCCGGAGATTACTCAAATCTTCGTTCCACCACGGGGGATACTTTTTTTTTGAATATTTCAGAGGACAGGATGCTCTGAAAGCCACGCCCATGACTTTCTCAAATCTACTGATTTGCGCATCAAGTTCTTCGACTTCCTTAATATAGTTGTTAATATCGGGCATGACCATGAGCTTGGCCCGCACGATGGCTCTGAATTTAACCCAATCTGTTCTTTTAGGGTTCCTAAAAGGTTTGGGATTCCCAACTTCGAATCCCACCGTGAAGACTATCCAGGCATGGTCAGAATACGACCTTTTGCTAGATACCCTCCAGTCCTCGATTATACAGTTGTTAGTTTTGAGTGTTATATCTATCACATCTTCCCAGCCAGCAAACCTGTCTGTGCTAGGAAAAGTGAAGGTAGGGGTGTTGCCTCTATTTGCTATCTTTAGATTACTATCTAAGACAAAATTAAATAAAGACTCACCTCGTTCGTTGATCTCTGTGCTGCCCCAGAGGGTATGTCTGGCATTGGCGTCGCAACCCATAAGCAGACTTGCTCCTTCGGCTGCGCCAACCTCTGCTAGGTTTTGAACTTCCGGAGGTGGAGCAGGCCTATCATGAGCCATGTAGACTGAGCTCATTAATAGGTTCCCGCCGTTTCCTTCAATCCTCACCACCGTAATGTCTGCGGTACTGAAATTAGAGCAAAGAAAGGCTTTTATATGTTTTTTAGTTAAGACACAAGTTCTGATCTTACCTTCAGCTGGATCTACAATCCTGTAGAATAGGTTGTATTTCTGGGTGCCCAGTCCCTTTATCCTGTTACCGTTCACCCAAGGCTCCTGAATTAGAGCGATGTCGATGTCTTCCTCTTCTAGGAAGATCAATAGGTTATCCGAGGCTAATCTCGAATGCTTGAGATTAACCTGGATTACCCTCATCGCTCTTGCTCTTATCAGCCACCTCCATCTGTTCAAGGAGCTGGCTCGGTTCTTCTATGGCGTCCCCTTCTGGGTCCGCATTTCGAAATATTTTGAGCTTGGCATGCCGTATGCCAAACCGCAGTCTGTTGTCCCTCCTGTCCAACGGCTGTAGACTCTCCTCATTAATGAGAAGTAGGAAGGACTCACTGTTTTTCTGAGGTTCCTCCTTCTTGATAATTTGCCAATCATCCATCGGCACCTCAGGATTGGCAATCTTTAGGACCTTTAGCAACTTGTCCCCCGCAATATTCATCTTAGGGATCCAAATACGAGCCCGGGGTCTCCTAGGAATTTCCTTAGCTGGGATGAGCTCAATCTTGGACCCATCCCATGTATCGCTAATCTTAGCAACACACGAACTAAGAAAATCCCCGGAAAGCCGGTCCTCGCATTTGATCACCCTGTAGCCCCTGACTACCTCAGATGAATCGAAGCTCAGGACTTCGTTGCCATCGGTCGTTAGGAGATGTTCAACTACCATCTCCGATAATTTTGCTTCGACCTTGCACCATAATTCGGAGGACAACTTCAGGTTGGTAGACTTTCTGTCCACCACCCCAAACTGGAGATGATCACGGACCACCTCGCTCATTGTTCTCCCCTGTGCATGATTTCCACTTGATGTTGAAGGTCTGGTTGTCCCTGGCTTGACGACCTTCGACCTTTTGCTCTCTTGAGCATTTCTGTCTTCATCTTGAGACCTTACTCTTTTTGTGGTCTCCTGAGGCTTCGTGCTCTTATACGCATTGTACTCGTCAATTACCTTCTGGTATTTGACTTTGTCCTCCGCGTCTTTTTCAGAAGTTTTACCTTCTGCTTCATTCTGGGCAATCTTGCCTAAAATGAAGATGGCCTTCGAATATCTCTTCTTGAGTACGAAGGCGGGTCCTTTTGATTTTCTGCTTTTGGAACTATGGCTGGTTCCTTTAGCTTTTTGTGTAGATTGTTTTGGTGGTTTTGCTACCTTACTGGTTTCATCACCACCAATCGATACACCTGCTTCCTGACTGGAAGCTAGTATCTCGTCTTCTGACGAGGTGCCAATTGGCTCTTGTTTTTTTAAAATTTTTTTAATCGAATCTTCCATTTTGATCCCACGAGTGTGTCCGGAAAAACAGTCCATCCTGCCAGAGCCGACTTACCAGGATAAGGTCATCGTTACTCTCTGAGGCGACCCGGTATCAGAGAGACTCCGTTCGCGGTAGCCAGTATACCCCCCGGCTACCAACTAGTCCACTAGGCACGGGTCGTATAACACCATTGGATTGGGGGGGGGTGGGACTTGTTGAAGATTAGCTTACGCTGTTACTTCATGCCCATGGGACTTGCTGAAGATTGGCTTGCGCCGTTACTTCAAGCCCGTGAGATTCTCTTGGTTTTTCTGGTCTCACTTTCGACCTTATCGGCATGGTTGCACCTTCCAGATACCACAGAATTGTAGTACCCGCCGACATCGCTCTCAAGATCATTGACCCTACTTAAGCTCCTTCACCACGGCAAGGTGGAATCCCATCGAAAGAGATTTGTATGGTAATTCGCTGTATGTTTATTTTTTGGTATTTGAATTTAAGAAGCATATTAATTAAAAAATTCTTAAACAATAAATATCAAATTTTAACACATCCTTTGATAAATTATTGAACATCTTGTATTTTACAAATATTTCTTTTAATAATATCGCAATATCTGCGTCTGGAGAAATTGGATTATGCATCAAATGAACAAAATAATTTTTTAAAGTCTTAAAGTAATTCTTTCATCAACTAAATATAAATTCCTATGATCATCTGTTTGTTTCTCAATCCCACTCTCTCTCTCTTCTCTTTCATTTCAACGTAAATACCCATTTCGATCTAAAGAAATGTCTATTTTACCTTAGCGCCTTTTCAAAATTACACAAGGAATTCTTTGGAGCAAGTGTTTTAAGGTTCTTCAAGAATTCACAAAATTTTTCTCGTAAATTATAGGTGAGAAATAAAATTTGATTTTTTCACTATTACCAACAATATCCAATGCTTAATTTTCATTTCTTTGTTCTTATCAAAATCCTTTTTCAATTTTTATTTTACGATATCGTCTTACAGATTTAATAAAAAGAAACAATACTAAAAAACCTTATTGTGTTGAGTTTGAATAATATTTCTAAGCCTATTTCTAGCAGATTTTACCCATTAACTGGAAATTTTCTATTTGTGATACGCAAAAGAAAATAGAAATTTTATCAAAAGAAAACATTCTTCATACTACATTCCATATGTAAAAATTTAATGCCCGAAAAGTTGATGAAGATGAAACAAAAAACCATCAAGAATTAAAACAAGAAAAATTCAAAAATAAAAGCTTATAAAAAAAAAAACAAAGAAAAATCGAACAGCAGCATTAAATTTTGTGTCTGGATTTTGGAATTCTATTGAATTCAGTTTGTCATAAACACAAAAATATTTTTGACTTTCATATTTTTAATTTTTTTAACGGTAAAATAAGAAATCGTATGAATAAAGGAAAATTTTTTACAGAAGGGTACATGGGTGAATACAAAAGTTCAAAATAATAAAAAATAACGTATAAGCTTGACGATAACTGTACTGACTATAATTTGCTAGCAATTCCTTGTGTAATGCTGGCAATTCCATGTAGTGCTTTGACAGATTGCTACTTTTATGGCACTTGCGTTGCATTAACAAATACAAAGAAATCATACTCATTTTTTTACTCTCACATTAAATAAAAACAAACTACTGCCTCTGAAATTTCAATCTAACTAATCTCTTTGCCTAAAGTAATGTAGTCGTGATTGAACTCTTATTTTCCGAACATTATTTAAAATATTCTCTAAATAGCATGTTAATTTTGCTAAAAAAGAGTTAAAATCGAATTGATCGAATTTCATTTTTAAAATATAAGCCCTCTTTAAGTACTTTTTTACTTAAATTACTGCACATCAAAGTAAATCAGAACACTTCTAAAAGGACCACTATAATTAAATTTATCATAATGTTTTCATCTACCAAATATCATGTTCAACTTTTGACTACATTAACAATAGCACTTTTATAACATTGCAGTTTTATTAAGTTTTTGATTTCACCCTATGACGACTAAAAATCATTGCGCTGCTATGCTACTATTATGACATGACGTAACATTATTATTATGGAATTAAATGGAATGAAATGGTGGTGATGATAGCGACATACTTTTCATCATTTTTCATTTTTAATAATACAAAAAACAAAAGAATAAAAAAAAAGTAAATAAAATTTTCCAGTTTACCACGTTTTAACTGTACAATTTGATATTTTTTTTTTTGAATTTTACTTGCATTTTACAAAGAGAAATTGGCTTACTAGTTAGTTTGATTCGAGCGATTCTTGAAAGTAAAAAATGTCGTCTATTACAAATTTTTTTTTGTTACTTTTTTATATTTTTTCGTTGGTGGGATGTTGTAATTGAAAGCTGAATAGCCTTTGTATTTTTGATTCAGCGACAAAAAATATAAAAAATAGAAAATGTTAAAAAAGGATTTAATTAAAAGGTATTGAAAATAATTTTTAAGTTAATTCAATATAAAAGGTAGAAAGAGATAGAGAAAGAAGGAAAATTTTGGTTATTTTTATTCAATAGGAAGTTGAAACTGAAAATATGGGTATGTCTTTTTAGAAAGAAATATGAAAGGGTTTATTTACTTTGCCCTATTACTAAAACATAACAATTTTAATATCAAATATTGCATGCGATTGGAAATTATTAATGTTAAAGGTTTAAATTTTTATTCATTCCTTTATTTTTCTAGTTCTAAGTAAGGCTTAGAACTAGATATTGGTTAATTTCTAAAAATCGAATTTTGTACCTATAGTCTTAAGAAAGTTTAGTAATTTAAATGAAGAAATTAATGCGACAAACATTTTATTGAAAACTATAAGGATTAATAAATTTAGGTTTAGAAGGAAAAAATAGCAAATTTTTACTATTTTTAGTACAATCTTATTACGTTATTTGTGATTGTAAAAATTTTGCAAATCAAATCTTTAACAAAATCGAAAAGAAGTAAATATATTTTAGATAAAATCTGAACCTTAGAACATAGTTAACAATAAACACAATAACTTAGACAGTTAATTTTCTGGACTCCAATGTTCATATATAAAATATAAAGGTACGTGGGAAGCGTACAGGTGTACGTAAGGGCTTATTCCTACATTCGAATTTTGGAAAGCTTTTGCAAATCTCCGTAAAATCTGCTAAGTCTGGTGTAATGACGTTTAATTAGTTATATAATTTTTTAGGACAAATTATTTAATAAATACATTTTAATCACACTTGCATCTGGAAATTTCTTTAATTAAAATCAATTACGCAGTACCTGAATCGAGAAATAATTTCTTTAAAAATAAGTACTTTTACTATTGGAAATTCCATTCCAGTTTCCTTTAAGCAAATGTATTAAATTATTTTCCAAATATTTTTTGCTAACATAGCTATAATTTTTGGTACACCGTGTAAACATAAGTCAACAAACACAATGATATAAAAATCCTTGTACTATAGAAAAATCGCATTCTCTTAAAGTGAATGGTTTCAAAGTTATAGAATGTGTACAAGTGCAAATCATACCTTATGTACGCAATAAAAGTAATAAAAAAGAAAAGAAAAAAATCACTAAAATACTCATTTTTCTTTTACAAAGACAAAAAAACAAAAAGTAGTCCTGGACAGATAATTAAAGGCTGTGCAGTGTACAATATTTTTGTATTGAAAATGTTACAAAAGAAACCTTTTATATTATAGAATGAAAATACAAAATTTCATTATAGCATCCATCCATCCATTCATACATACTTTTTCTGTCGTTGTACTGAATTACATTGTGATATTGAATTCTAGATACACTATTTCTTCTTTTTTTTTTTTGTCTAAAATCTGATAACAAAATTTTATTTTCTATTATAGTCATTACACACCCATCTGTAAAGACTACTGTTATACCTATATTGAAACAAAATTCCCCCAAAAAAAATTTTTATTTTATACTTTGATTTTTCCCTAAAAATATGTTCTCTCCCTCTATATCATTAAAATATCAGACAGTAATTTCACCTTTTCAATAAAATATTCAATAACAATATACTTGTATAATAACACTATACTATACTATAATGCTATTTGCCTTTTGTCGTCCTTAAGACAAAAATCTGAAAAATATTCAAAAATTTTAGAGAAGATTTACAAAATATTATGTTACAAGAAAATTATAGAGTAAAAATTTAATAAAATTTATAAGTAATAAGTACGATGCTAAAGATTTTCCCAAAATTCATAAAACGTGTAATTTATTTGTTTAGAGAAAAAAAAATAAATTTGTTTGATTAAAATCTTGAAGTTTCAAAAAAAAAATTAATGACTATTAAGAATAATTACTTATACAGTGGCATTATTTAAATTGAATTTAATGATAGAATTTCTACTATCTAGAAAATCTTTTAACAATCTCACAATATTCTAAAATCTAATACTATAATTGAATAATAGAGCTGGACCTTTTAAATGATACAATTTTTGGTAATTGTACGAAAAACTCAATAAGATTTTTTCAAGTATTTAATAAAAAAAGTTAAGTTTGATTGCCTAAATTTTAAATAAACCTCATTCGTGTTCACACCATGTGTTTCAGATCGATAGGTGTGCCATTATATAAAAACTATATGTAAAATACAAGTACATATCAACTACCACTGTATTCATACTAATTTATAGTCACGATAGTATCGTAATTACTAAATTAAATTCTAAAATAGTATTCTTCTAAAGGGGTACAGGTATTTGTGAGATAATGAAATAAACAATAAAGTTTTATGTTATGAAAAATTTTTCTAGTGAATACTTATCAAAATGGACACATACCCTAAAAAAATACTCGGCAAGCTCGCTGCATTCTCATTTTCATTTTTTTAAAAGTTTTACAAAATCATCAATATTAGTAATGTCCTACTTTTGACTGTCGAATTTGACCTTCAAATTTTGCACATTTTTTATAATTCTTTTCGGATTAAGGCACAGAACCCAAAATGGAAAAATTGTAATCCAATTACTTGATATACATTGGGCTATACATTATGGGTGTGTTCAAGGCATGGTGGATTAAGTCCTGATTTCGCATCACCTTTACCATCTTGACATAATTTAACATTAAAAATTTCTTCCTTTTCAATTTTGTTAAACCTCCTCTTTTAAAAAAATTTAAGTTAAAATTTACGTTTAATTTTTTTACGCGTTTCATAACCTTTTCACAATCATTCAAAAAGTTTTTCTTCTATTCTTGTTGTCATTTAAAACAAAACGCGAATAATAAAATCATAAACAATAAAATAATTCTTTTTTTTTTAAGAAATTTTTTTATACCTTGAATAAAAATAGCCCTTTTATAATATTATTATTGTTATATAAGAATTCAAGGTCTAAAATTGAAAAATCCCACGTAAATAGCAATAAAAATATATTTTTAGAATTTTTACAAACATTATAAAAATTTAGAAAGAAATGATTTATACATGGGAATCCACGGTCGAAATCACGCGCAACCTCTCATTCTTATAATTTTAAGAGAGAGAGAAAAAAAACGTATCATTATCCTAATGGAAAAATGTTAAAGTTATTTTTTTCGGTTTGTCCTAAAGATATTTTCATTTCATGGTCATTTTTACAATAAAAAAAATATTTTGATATTGTTATTTTTTTTTTTAACTATAAAAACCGAATAAAAAGTGAAAAATATTTAAGAACATCAATTGACGTCAGTCCTCCATTTGAAACACATACATACAAACATAGGTATGTACACGTATAACAAATATTGCGTAAGGTATCCTTCAACATTCCGTAAGGTATCCTTCAGTAATATTCGATTTGATATTTTTATAATTCTCGTACGATCAACAACATTAAGAGCTCCTTTCATACTAATGTGTTTCGAATTATCTTCGATAAGAAGCATTGTCATTTAGGTTTGTATTATAATTCGAATTAATAACATACTTATAGGCGTATTAGCATATAATGTATTCCAATTGTTGCAAAACAAAATGTAATTTAATAAAATAACTGCTAAATTAAATATAGCAAATTTATGCCATTAAACTATTACTGATATTAAGCTGCAGCATGTTTGAAAAATTTTCCAAAATTTACAAAATGTGTTCAATAATTTCTCATAATAAAAATATATTTGTTTTTCATCAATAATTTGAGAATCTCATAATTAGAGAATATTGTGAAAAATTTTACATTTAATTTAGCTATACATTAAGGGAAATGGTATAGATATTTGGCTTTAAATATTCTGCAATTAAACTTTCCACAGTTCCTATTTCACAGTTCAAAATTGGTATAGTTCTTTAATTAAAAAAGCACTTATTAAAATAGACTTTATTTTATGTTTCTAAATATAGCTAAGTTTATAGACCACGCATTTTCTATAACGAATGTTACAAAGTTGGACATCACAATTTGTATTCTCTGTAACTTGAACTGTAAAAATTATCTTAATTTGTAACAAAGATGACTTGCTGTGTGCATGCAAATATTCTAACATATTGATGTTATTGGAAATTTTAAAATATTTTTCAATAATTTTCTCTACTCTAATCTATTATACTCTATATATTTTAAAATTTTCTCTCTTTTCTCTAATCTTCTCTTACTTGTATTGGCATATGAATGGTTAAGGCTGTGGCGTAACTGATGAAGACAATAATAACGTTGTGGTGAATACGGTGATAAAACTATTTGAAATCAGTTTTTATTTCAATATTTAAATGAAAAAACAATGTAATTACAAATTATACTTATAAGAGCTCTGAAAATATTTGGCAAATTTACAACATGTTATGAGAATTTCAGTTATGCATGAGAGTTTTACGAAGAGTCAAGAAATTTTTTGTATTTAATTGAAAGAAATTTAAATATTTTATTCTTATAATATAAATTTTATATTTTATTTGATATTTGTTTTCTAAAGTATACGTAGATGTCGTTTAACTGCTTTAAACTCTGCGTGTCATTAAATTTGTGGTGGTCTACTATTTGCTTTACTACATCAACTTTAGATATTTAAATTACATCTAGATATTATATAGTATGATACATTAGCCAAATTAATAAAATAATATTAAACGCAATTATAATCATTATTACCATAATCAGTCGCTTTAATCAACTTTATTTTAATATAATTTGGTAACTCTGTTAATTATAACATTCGAGAATATTTAAAACGTATAGTAGATTTTTTTTAAGATTTTGTTTTTCAGGTCCAATTTGTGTACTCCTATTTCGTTTGAAGTCATTTGTCAACAACTGCATTGCATAAAATAAGATAGGTATTGTTTCCATATGCAAAATTTAAAAATTTTATTAGTAAAAGTATTAAATTTAATTTCGGAATAAATACCTTAATTTAAATTTTTTTTCCCAAGAAATGTATTCGTAAAAAAGCCTTTTAACTCGAGTTGAATTAAAACTTGTCCTATATGATATTATGTGTCGAACACCATCATGAACTATAAGGGCTACAGAATCGTAGCCTTAAATGTGAAAGTTGTAACTAATATTTTAACTAAAACTTGAAATTAAAACTTAAACTCAAGAAATTTAATTCAAAACATTTTTGTCTTTTGCAGTTAAAGTCAGATTAGCTGTGGTTAGATTTCAGTAACTGCTAACAAAATTAGAAATGTGAATTGGCCTTGAATTATAATAATATATCTTTCAGAATACTGTACGGAAAATAACAGAATTTGGTTCTTAATGAACCAAACTCATTACTTTACAAATAGTGTAGGTGTATTCACATTATTTGAATTCTACAAATTATTCCGATACAAATTATTCAATACAAATTATTCCGATTCCAGTCGCACATGCCTACTCTCACAGTCCGTTGTTCTGTTCTATTTTTTGGAAAAGTTGACGCTTTCGTGCAGGTAACTGTTCTCACCATATTTGTTTCTTTCTTTTTATTTTTCTTTTTTCTCTCACTTCTCTAAGTCATTATTTCCTTAAGAAACATTTTTCTTTTCTCCTATACTATTACATACATATGTGAATAATATTAAAGAAAATATAAAAATCGAAAAAAAAGAACAAAAAAGAAATCATGTAATCTATTTATGTTTGGGGATAAAAGGTAAAATGATAACTTTGACACTCTAATATCGTATGTCAGGAAAATAATGATGTCGCTTACGTATCATTGATGATGCTAATGGTATGCAATGTGATAAATTTTCTCGCATTTTTCTTATGTTTTATATTCCGTTATTATCATTTTTTTATCATGTTTTTTTTTTGTTTTGTTTTTCTTATTATTTTCCTCTCAGGTTATTTGGTTAATGCCATATTTCATATACTATAGGTTTTCAATGCCATTTGATTATCTTTTTTCTTTATATAATGTTATAACAATAACAATGATGGGATGTGAGAAGAATAATACAATTGTATTTGCATGTTTGTGGTAACGAGAAAAATGAAAATGGAAACAGGTAAAATATAGCTAATAGGTAAGCATAATTGTGAATTCTTAGATTTTTTTTATGTTACAGTTACATATTGATTTTTCTAAAGTGCTGCCATTTGGTTTTAAAAGCAATGAAAACACTTTTTAAGTAGAGTTTAAAAAAAACTTTACTTAAAAATTATTTATGAACTTTAAAATTATTCTATTTTGCTTAATTTCAAAATCTTTTCTTTTAAATAAATACCTAATAGTGAGGATCTTAGTTCTATTGAATCACAGATAATATCGTTCTAATATAGAATATAAAAAGTAGTGTAGGACAAGAGTGATGGTAAACTAAGGAAAGATTATATTCAACGGAACACACAGAATTTGTGTAGTCAAAAGAGAGCCTAATCATATTACGTCATAAAATATGGTTATGCCAAAGTTCTCAATTCGAGTTAATTTGAGGGTCCTCTTGTATTTCTCATTTTTTTGCATTTAAAAATAAGTTTGTTTATTATTCCAAAATATTTACGAAAAATTCCAACACAAATTATTGCAATCGGTATTCTAAATTTTTTACGACTTTGAAAAATTTCTGCAAATTGCTATTTTATGTTGATTAAAAAAAAACTGGGTAATGGCTTATTTACAAAAGTATTTTAAAAGAATAATAATGAGAATAATGAGAATACTTGTTCCCAGAAATTTGTTTTAATGGAGTATAGCTGCAATTTTTAATATTTAAAAATAACGAATGAAAACACGAATATGTATGGGAATCAGTGCCTAAATACTGTTACATTTCTAACTCCACGCTTAAGAATGATTTCGACAATGAATTAAGAAATGATAAACTTGGAGTTAAAAAAATTTTTAAAACCTTGAGCCTTTCAATATCTTCCATTCTTCTCCACAAATTCAATAAAATATTTTTTTTAATTTTTTGATTTCTTGAATAGTTCAATTTCACTTTCGAAATTGCTTTTTAGTAAATAACTTTTTGATTATGTCACAGATTGTAGAACATCAATTTCCAGTTTTACCCATTTTATTTCACATAAAGTGAATTAAAGAACGAAATTTGATTATAAACCAAATACTCGTAATTAATAATATTGTAACCACAAAATCCAACATGCTAAATTTAGTATATTATAGGTATCTATTCAAAATAAAATTGTGATAACAATTCAGAAGCAGAGAGTTCAATAGAAACTACATAAATTCTATTTAATATCGTATAATAAAATCAAAACCTTACAATACATTGATTTTTAGTTTTATTCATAACAATGTTTTCTTCTTTCAATTTTTATTATTTTTACTCAAATTCGAATTCAAACAATTTGATAACATTACAATAATTTCTTTTTTTTTTAGAAAAGTATCCGTTTGTTCAATGTACGAGTACAAAATAAATTTTTCATACTCGTATAACGTAATGGTTAAAAAATTCAATATTTACCGCAAGCGTTTAAAAGGTTACCAACCAATACATTTTTTTTCTCTACATTCAAATTTTATTTCCTTACACAATCTTTATATTATACGATCATTCAGATCATATGCTTGCATACATAAGATATTCATTTGAATTTTTTAAATGAAAATTTAAATTCTGGTTTTACTTAAAAAAAATTTCATAAAAAAAAAAAACACACACACACACACAAAGTATCGACATTATAATCATATCCTTTTATGGAAAATGAATTCATTTTGTTGGAAAAGAATGAATTGATGGTGAAAAAAGGGTATTAACCTGCATTATAAAGTAAAATATCTATAATGTTTCTGGCACATATTCTATACGTACCTATATAAATAATATACTTTTGCATACATTTCGAACTTTATATACCTACACATTTTTGAGAAAAAAAAGCTTATACTTTGAATATTAAAATGTTTTTAACTTTGATGGTTTTTTACTCCTGGGTTTTCCTTTTTCTTCATTTAAATTTTTTCTCATTTTTTTCTTGTTTTTACTTTTCCACACCCCATATTGCCTGTTATTATTATTATTGTTATTTTGTACAAAGTAAACATAATATTTTCTACCTTTTCTATTTTAATATAAATAATTTTTCACATTTTTTTTTAATTCTTTAACCAAAGCCTCCGCTTTTGCTCTTCACCTTTTTTATGTTACATTTTTTATAGTAAATTTTTATTTAAACGTTGATTTTTTCGAAAATATTACTCTTTATGAGGAAGAAAATTAAGTAAGAAAGTAGTAAAACATATGACATTGCCCTGATAAAAAAAAGGGAAAGAACAAACTTAGAAGTACACGGGTAGAGCAGTCTAAACTTTACTGAATATGTAGGAAATAATTTTTGGGAAATTTCTTATGGGTATACGGAAAGTTCAATTTACTTTCTTTCTCAATAAGTTTTTTTTCTTTTTGGAAAAGTAGAACAATTTTGTGCAAGACCTTAAATTTAATGATTTCATCATCAATGTGTTCATTTATATCTGGACAAAATTTCAGGAAAAAGGAAAATTAGTTAATAGCGATAATTATTAAATAGTCAAATTTTAATCATTGCAGTCATAATTATTTTAAGTGGTTTATTTTCCCTAAGTGTGGCAAGTGTGTTAACACAAAAAAGTGTTTTACATACAGAAATTTATTTTATTGCTTCTTATCGTAAATTCACATATTAAACTTAAGTCAAAATTATTGCATACCTTCAGGATACAGTGAAAATTAAAAAGAACCGCAGCATATTAAACGCTTATCATTTTAAAAATTTAATTATATTTTGACTACGGCAACATACATGGGTAGGGTTGCTTGTCTGGTTCTATAAAAATTTTGATGAAGCTTTTGGTTTCCGAAATTTTACTAATTTTATCAGGTTGTGGCTAACTCGGTAAACAGCAAACAACATTTCTTTTCTATGAATTTTAAAACTATTTTTTTTTGTTGAGATCACAATAAATGCTAAAATATCAAACTCTAACAACTTTGTAATTGTGCCAAAGCTATAAATTTGGAAAAGAAAAAAAATAATGGATGGTAACGGTGAATTTTCAACGCCAACCTTTTTAATGTAATTTTTGTTAATTCATCTTCAAGTGATTATGATGACTTATTGTAACTGTAAGAAAAATAGAATTTTTAGCAGTTTATTTTGCGGAATAATCAAAGTTTTTTTGTTTCAAATCTCAGTTAGAAGTATGTGTACATTATGAACATATATGAGCATACGTACATTATTAAACGTTTTGACGGCCTAAATAAAGTTTTAATATTTCGTAATCTTAAGTAACTTTTTTGATTTGCTCTGAATTTGTCTTAAAATGTCATTTTAATAGTTGATTTCTTAATGCACATAGTTTGTCTTACACAATATATATGTTGTCCTACAGCATTTTTTTTAAGAAGGATATACAAACAGTGAAATTATTTAACTTAGTGTATGGTAAAATGACATCTTAACATGCAGAGACAACAAAATGTCTAGGCATATTAAAAAATTTTGGACAATTTTTTTTTAAATTCGAAAAAAATTTTCATAGAAAATTTTTCAAGCATAACATGTCATATGTCATAAATATTTTAAACTTGACAAAATACTTACATAGGAAATTATTTGAATAATATAGAAGAAAAAAGGAAGGAAATAACATTACCTAAATAAAATTTGTGTTTTTTTTTTTAAATCTATAAAAAAAATTATTAAAAATTCAATGAACAGAAATATGGAATGATTTCTAAAAACTGAATATAAAATGATTTTGAAATTTTATGTCAGATCATTTCTGATTAATATTAATATGGATTAATATTAAGTAAGTACATATTTGTTTGGATATTTTGAAGAAGTAAAAGCAACAAAAATATTGTGATAGGTTTGATCTATGTTCATAAGCCCATATAAGTTGAGCGAATATCAGGACGTGGGACATAGAGTTGCGATTTGGACTTCCAAATTAGGTATAACTATTTAATTCGAGATATGAAATATGCGATGGTGATTATTATTATCAAAACTTCATAATATTTTATGCAACACCAGAATTAAAATATTTGTTTTGTGCAAAATTTTTAGCTATATTTTGAATTTTTGCATTATGTATTTTCCATACCATTGTGCAGAGTTTTAAGCAGCATAGGTCGAAATTTATGTAATCTTCCTGGTATTTTGATTTGCGATACTTTTTAAACCAGTCCTTGTAATGTAAAGGCCACGACAGACATTTTGTTTGAAAAAATTATGTACCTTTCTATAGAATGGAAAGTAATTGTATAGCTATGAGATAGCTATGCATATATTCATATTAAAACCAAGTATTCTATACACATTATTAAATTACAATATTATAAAGTTTAAGGTCACTTTTCTCAAAAGAAAAAAATTATGCAAGGCCGAAAATTATGCCAGGCATTTTGAAATTGTACCAAATAATTTTTGACATTCTTATATTAAATTTTCATAGCACATTTTAATTTGACAATTCTGATACCTGTATATCAAAAATCACCATTTTAATCTTTGTTGCAAAAAATTTCATTTCCACATTTTATACAAATCAGAAAACTGAATCCTCTCTGCAATTATAAATGGTATATAAAGAATACTCTCATGAATGCAAAATAAGTTAAAAAATTTTTTTTTTCCATTTTTATTACTCTTAAAAACCATAAAATTATGAAATTCACCTTAAAATTTTAAAAATTCAATATAGCATTTTAGTTTCATGACAAAAAAAATAGAAACACGTAAAGTTAAGTAGGTGGCTTCTCTTACCATATCTAACCTTCGTTATATTCTCAAAATACACAGAAAGAAAAAAATTGAAAATAAAAAAATTTGATTTTGTAACGTAGGTGAAACAGAAAGCTTTTGGTCGTTCAAGTGGGTCAAAATTTAAAATTTTTCTCATTTAATATTTGCTCAACTCCTTGTTGTTGCTTGAGAATAATTGAAAATGTACTTGTTTTGTTTTTTTATTTCATATATAAAATGAATTTATTTTTGCATCAAATTAGGACAATGGGACAATTTTAATTAAATTTTTTTTCTATAGATTTTTATGTATATGGATTGCATATGTGAATATTTCAGTGCTTATAGAATAGTACCATAAAATTGAAGTAATTTAAAATTCTCTATTGAGTTATTTACTTTATACGCTATGTAGTAATGGGAAATTATGTTTGTGCGGAATGAATACAACAATTGCATTTAAAAATTTCTTTTATTTTGAAAATTTTTACGTGCTTTTACAAAATATTGTGCATACGAAATGCATTATGAATTAAATTAATTAGGTATTTTTAAATATTATATATGTTTGTGTAAAAAATTTTGTAAATATTCGAATATGCTGAACGATATTTAAACAAAATTGTTATACCTAATGCTTGTAGTTAATTATTTTGCTTAGAAAATCAACAACAACAGCTGCATATATAGACTACTTGCTTTTGTTATACCGAAATCTTTTCTTATTTTACTTTACCGTATAGCATAGGATCAATGTACTGAAGGTATCATGTTGTTCTAAATAATTCTAGTACTTAATTTAGTAGCAAATAAAATATTAATTTTCCAGTAAAAATATCCAATTGAAAGCTGCTGCTATAAATGGTAGGTTTCTTAACTTTTGATTTTAAAGTTCAAAGAAAAGCAGCGATAAATTACAAATTTTTTAAAATTTTTAATTGCATTGGAACCATATACTCGTACTTATATGTATTTTGTAAATACAAATTCGGTGGCCACGATTATACATATAAAGTTGTAAAATGGTATATCGTAATTTAATTACAATAGAAGTAGTATTTCGCGGCTTAGGCTTCGAATAAAGATTCGAATATCGCGGTTTAGGGGTCTTTAATGAGTCCCCTGACCGCGAAATTAATTTTTCATTATGCATTCAATAATAACAAATTAATTAATTTGCTACTTTTGTCTTTATGTGTGTTTGCCGCATTATAACGCTTTCATATTTCCAAAGCCCTCCATTTGATATTGTACAGTAAGTTCTTGGTCTGAATTTCTCAAAAATTTCAGACTTTACTGGTATACTTTAATGGTAGAATAGTGATAAAAATTTGAGTAGTAAACAGTTTTTTCTATTATCTATAGCTATTCGATTAATAGGATCAAAAAAAAAATCTTACACATTATTTAACATTATTTTATATTACAATTTTCCTGGTATGAGATCTAAATTTTTATATTGAAAGTGTTGAATCAAAAAATCTCCCTTCCCGTGATTTATTATATTGATGCGTTATGCTAGTGTTTTCTACACAGAATTCATCAAAACAGTTTAAAGCGAAAAAAATTATTATTCTTATAGCATGCCGGTACCATCAAGTATTTTTAACAGGTTATTATGATAATTATCGGTAAAACCTTTAAGCAATATTTTAACTCTTCTCTTTCTCTCTCTCTTTCTCTCTTTGTAAAGTTCCTTTTAACTTATTATCAAAACTAAAAAAAATAAAGCATAACATTAAATGAATAAGAGAGAATTGCATTCCAATTTATTTTTGTGTTACACAATATGTGTACTAAGCATTAACATTTTACATACCTTCATGATAAATTCTGTTATACATGGTATTACACATAAAGTTTTACAAATATTTACATTTTTACATAATATAATAAAGTTAAATTTTAAAAAATCCTAAACCATAGGGGAAAATGAATATTTTTGTTTAAATTATGGATGCATTTTGTATTAAAAGAATTTGCTATATTTTATTACAAAGTGTTTTAAATAAAGCTATCACACACATTTATACCACCTCAGAGTCAATTATTAAATTCTTTGAATTTCATATTTTATATTAAAACTTTCAAAAGGGGAAAAGAAAAAAAAACAAATCCTTTTTAGACTTAACAGGTTAATGTGTTATTTTTTTTTTTTTTTGACTTATTCATTCATTTTTTCATTCATTAATATTTCAACAAAAATATTTTCATATAGTTCAAAGTTAAACTAATATTAAAATGTTCGTAACCAAAGGTCTCTATAATAAATCTAAATCAATTGAATAATAAACAGCAGTTTGTTAAAGAGTTCATATCTGTGATTTTTACCCACCCACTCCTTCTGAAACACTGCAATTATTTTATGTGGCAACAGAACAGTACCTCTTTAATAATATTTTTTAAATTTAACACATTTTTGCAAAGGATTATGGAATTCATATTAAGCATTATGGCGTTGGGGGCCAATGTATTTTTATTCAAAAGGAAAGTTTTTATATAGTTTCAGTTAATAAAACTAGGTAAAACACATAAGTAACATATAGGTAAGTAAATATTATATTGAATTTACTTTTACATATATAGAATAGGATCCGTCAATTTTAAATTTATAATTCTCATCATAAAATAAATAAGAGCCAAAATGGGGTAAAGCAATTTTGTAAAGTTGATTCAATATAAAAAAGAAAAATGTTTTACTACCTATAATAAAATTTCCGCCATTGGAGAATTGAACTAAAAAACCAAAACTGAAAATGAAAAATAAATCGTGGTTTTTATGAAAAAGGACTGTTTGAATCTACAGCAGTATATATCTCTGAAGAGATACAAAAATTTAAGCTATAAAAAGGGATATTTGAAGAGCTATTCAGAAATTTATTTGAAAATATTTTCTTTCCCTTTTTACTGCAATGCTATTTCTAAATTCGATTATCGATAATTAATAAATTAATAAAAATAAAAAAAGCAGAAATTTTGATATTGAATTAAACTACAAAAATTGCATTCCTTTATGCAAGTTATTAATATTTTTAATAATATCCTTCAACTTTTTGAGTTTTACAGCTCATACTTAGTTTTCTATTTCCACGATAATAGTTTAGGTGTATATGTAAATGAAAATTAATAAGGAAAAGTTTCAATTAATTTGAAAACTTTAAAGGCCTTTTAGTTAAACTTTTTAAAAGAGATTGAAGTTGAAGGATTGAAAGAGGAATAGTTTTTAAAAGATAATTCATAAAATTCAATGTTTTCTTAAATGTAAAATTCAAGCTTTTCCTGTAGTAATTATTGTCATTTCATTTAGCTAATTAAAGCCACTACTCGAATTTGAAACGTAAGGTTGAATAATTGAAATTAATTTGAATTTATTTTCAATTCGAGTTTTTCCAATTGAACAATTTTAATATTCAGTAAAAATTTGGAAATACTTCTTCTAATAAAGTTCGCAACAGTAAGTTTTTTTCTCAATGTTTTTGCCAGAAAATATGAAGAAAACAATTAAAATTATAAACACGGCCACACGGCAATATTATTGAATGTTTCATCAATTCTATATTTTTGAATTTAATTAAGAATATGGTGAACAGAATTTCTAAGATTTAATTGAATATTGCGGTTACAAGAAAAAAACACAACATTTTTAATTAATTATAAGGATAATTAATGTGATTACGAAAATAAGCAAAATAAAGTCAACCAAATGTAGTCTACTTAGACTCGCATAATTTTGTTTTAAAAATATTCAATTTCATACAATCTTTTCGCAGTAGTTTGAAAATTTGTTCACGATTGAGGGTAAAATCAAAAAACTTTTTTAATAAAATACTTCGTTATCTTCATGTTCTGACACCATGAGAAGAAATTGTGTGTTGTGTTAAAAATCATTGGTTAAGAGTCAATTTATACAGACTTAGAAAATTTGACCAGCCTATGCAATTCAATATGGCATTGAGTGCAGGAATTATTAATTGTACATTGATTCCCGCACACAACATACGCTTTATGTAAATTACGCCTCTCAAAACATAAGGCGTAAAAACAACTTACAAACTTTACAATTTACGCCACTCTTTTACGCCTTATATAAATGATAGCCTTTGGGTACATAGCAGTACATTGAATTTAATTGTATTACACCAAAATAATTAATTTAAATGAGTCGCTTAACCGCATATTTTCCCAAACTAATGTTTCTTGACTTATTCCTTTCTAACTTATAATCCAATAACATTTAATTTTTTGTATTAACTCATTTATATTGATACAACGAAATACTAAAATTTTTAAATTTTATTTTATTAATTAAATAAAATCAAAATAAAATATTAATATGTATAACAAATTAAAAAATATAAAAAATATAATATGGTATTTTACCGAAATTCAATTTCTTTTCAGTTCACATTTTGTCGGTATAAAATTTGATCCAGTAATGGTCCTCTTCTTCCATATGGATCTTTGGTGAGAATAAAAATATCATTACACCAAGTATATGTTATTATTCTATTTTCAATTAATTTCTTAAAACCTGGATTTTCATTAATTAAATCTCTATAATTGTCATTTGATACAACTGCTGCATCAGTAACTAAAGCTAATTGTAAAATAATTCTAAAACAATTGGAAAGAAAATTGAAAATTATAATCAATTATATTTGCATTATGCTTGAATAATATTTTAAATATTAAAAATATATTTGAAAATATTTGCTAATTTTACCTATCATCATAACTAACCGCTCTTAAATCAGGAAGATTTTTACCCGGAGTAAATATTAATTTGCCACATTGGTTCAGCTCTTTTAGTTTTTCAACATCTGTTGATTTATTATAATTACAACGATATTGTGGTACTACAGCTTTCACTTCATGACCTTTACTTTCAAAAAAACCAATAACAATTTCAATTCCTCTTGTAGAAAACAAGCTTGAATTACCATGTCTTAAACAATGTAAAATTATAATATAAGTAAGTACTTAGCTATTAACATTGAATTAACATTGAAGCGTTCAATTAACCAAATCGATTTTAATTAACTTAATCGGTTGCAGCGCTTTATTACTGAACCATTTTTGGCTTTTTAGAGCTTCACAAATCACAAAATAAAAATGATTATGCATTTATTATAGCTCTTTTTCAGTATTTGACGTTTGAGTTTAATAATAATTTACTCAAATAAATTTCATACTTATATGGCATAGAAATTGCAAGTAACCTTAAGCGCTTTAATGCATGAAAACATGTACTAGTCCTAATTTATACAAAATAAGTAAAATAAGGTACATACCCGAACGCAACATTACTGCCATCTATTATTATCATTCTTTTTTCGGTGTTTTTTGTAAATTGGTAAGAACAGAAAATATTTGAATTGTAATTTGAATTTTTTTCATCTTCGGACTTTGTAAAAACCAATTCACCATTCCTGCCTTTATTCTTAGTTGTACTAATTTTTGTTATTGCAGATTTTATATTTGTTTTGATTTTTTTAAAAGATTTAATTACTGAATTTGTAGGAGGCTAAAATTATAAAATTTCTTTCAGTGAATCTATAAAAAATCTGTAAAATTTCTAAAAAAAAAATCTAACTAAAGTTCTAACATTTAGAGATCGTTTTTTCCCCCTTCTACTGTCTACTAGTAAATATTCCTCATTTAAATAAAGCACTTCTTTCAATTCTTGAATTTCCTTTGATTTATTTAGTTTCTGTTGCCTATTTGTATACTCGGTCATTGTAATTGCGGCATTCGAATTACAGAATTTTGATTTTCTCTATATTAATGCTTTTAATATAAATTATATTTTTTTTAACTAATATATTGTTTGTATGCACTTGTGTTGTATAAAATATAATTATTTTTGTATTTTTCGAAATTAAAAATAAATATGGCTGTGTTGTATTTGTAAGTAAATTATTTTTTAAAAAAAAAATTTTTAACATTATTTTCTTTGTGTACTTAACTTTTCTTTTCTATTTTAATTTTTAATTAATTTGCCATATTATTCAAATTTTAATTTGCTGAATTATTAAAAATGGACCTACATATTTATACGTATATGTGTTCAGCGTATGCATAGCATTTATTTTGTGCTTCTCTCGCCCTCTTTCTACTAAATAGATTTTGTTTGTTTACGAGAATGGGTGTTAGAAACATAAAGAAAAGCTTAGCCTTCGCTCAATGCATACAAATATAAAAAGACCCCATAAAATATAAAATGTCTAATAGACTCGCTTCATATGTTCGGTTTGGATGGAAAACCTCAACTCAAAGCTAATGATTCTAACTTCTAATTTATTTTATTTCAAGAAAAGTCACTAAAATTCTTTTTTAATATCACAAAAATTTCAAGAAGAATTCGATTGAAGTTCTCATTGCCGCGGTATTACTTCAACATAATAATCCACTTACGCGTACAGTGTCTTTAGTAATTTAAAAATCGAAATCGAAGTTACTTTCATCTTATTACAAAGAAGATATCACAATTAATTTTTCATTATAAAAGATGTTTTAATTTTGTATTTGAAAATAATTTTTTATATGGAAATTTTCTTAAATGCATAAATTTATTTTAAAAGCATTCTGATGTGATCAGCACATAATCAACTGCAATCTACACCGTCTAGTTTAGCAAAAATATTGCACAAGATTATGAAAACGCTTCTTAAAGACTGATTTTAATTTTAAATGACGGTAGTAGGCTTTTAAAAAACAGATCGCTTTGTGCTATCTGAATTCCTTGGAAAGTTTGTCAGTTACTTCAAGTACAAAACAAAACCTAAATATTAAATTTCAAGAAATTCTCTCAATTAGTATCTTAGACATTACAAAAAAATATAAAATTTTCCCCTAGTTCCGTGGTTTCCGAGCCGTGTTCTTTCCAAAATTGCTTATAGATTCAATATTTTAACAACCCGAATTTAAATATTAAATTTAAACAAAATGGGTTCAGCTGAGCTTGGGATACTGATCTTCACATAAAGACAGACAGATATCTCCCTAAAAGTAATTTATTTGCGCTTCCCTGCCATAGAGAAACCGCATTTACCGCCGCCGAAAATTCCATAAGTAAAATTTGGTGCCATCATATAACCTAGCTTATTGTATGCAATGCCGTCGGTAATATAGTATACTCGTATGTGTAGAATTTAGTTTTTCTTACTTTTTTTATTTTAATATTAATTTTACGAGCGAAAATATTGCATGATTTACATATTAATGATTTCAAATATCACAGTTCAATGATCCAAATTATAATAACCGCTTTTATAATAATTTCTCATTGTTATTTTAATAATATGCATTGGGAGCAAATTTTATTAATATGATAAACATAAATTCCATAGAAATAGTTAGTATTGCCTTGCAATGAAAACATATCACTTATGTGGTGCCGATGACTCCAGTATTCTATGAAAATATTTGAAATTTTTGCAATAATTTTATTTTAATTTTTTAATGAAATGTTAATTATTTTGTACTTAATTTTTATTTATGTACATACATAGAACCCATACAGAAAAAAAATTTAATTTAGTTTTTAAAATATGATGAAAATTTAAAGTTAAGTAAACTTGAAATAAACGTTGACATTAGGTGGGAAATCTATTAAGTCGAATGAATTTTTATTGCTATGTTTGATCATTTTATTGCCAACGCACCTCAAAATCTATTGATTTTAGCAGGGCAAAACAGATCAAGCAACAGAGTATAAAAATTGTGCTGTAGAAGGCAGAATATTATGTCGTGCAGAAATATTTCGGAATGAATAAAGGCTATTGCCGAATTTGACTAAAGAGAAGTTCCAATTAAAAGTGTCAAAGTATTTCATATAAAACATGTTAAAAGGGAAATATTGAATGTTATATATTAAATTTATCAATAATCATTTTAGATGTACAATTTCAGGTCGTTTTCAATGTTGATTTGAAAAACTTTCGCCGGTCATAGATTTTTTCCAAAAGTGATTTAAAATTGAATAGAATTATTTGTTCCATCATTTTTGATTCAATATTTTAATTATACTTGTTTTCTATTAACCTATTAGCTTCCATTACAAGAAATGGAAATTATAATAAAAGTATGCTTTGTTTTATAAAAAGAGTGTCTATAAAAACTCAGTGTTTCTCTCAGTTTTCGCATTTTCTTACTTTTGCAGTGTTGCATATATTTCGCTAAATGTTGATTCTATAAATTACACTTGACCCCACCGTACTCTTAAAGTAATTCTTCCCAAACCTCTTTAAAAATACAATTAAATAATTTTTTCTACAAAAATCTAAATCCAACGTGACCTAGGCTAATTTTTATTAAAAGTACAATTTTAATTGCGGAATTAAATAAATTGCAAACTCTCTGACATTTGGACCCTTTAATTTAAAACAATTCCCTAACTTTTATAGTTAAATTTCATTTTACCATTCAAACGCATTTTTAAATTTTAAAAACGGAAGAAGAAATTACTTTATAATTAACCACTGCAATATGTATAATTAAATCATTTTCAACTTCAAACATTTGTGACCTATGGGATTAAATCTGATACAACTTAAAAGAATTTCATCTTAATTCTAAATAATGATTTTATATAATAAATTTTATTTTTAATGATGAAACAAAATAGACACGATGAAGCTTATATAAAATTCTTTAAAAATTTTTATAAATGTACTCGTATGTATGTAAGTAGCTACTATATAGGATTAAAAAGAAGAGGAAACATGAAATCGCTAAAAGAAAAACTCCCAAAAGTCAAATGGTTTTTTAATTTCTGTCATCATTTCCTACAATAAATACATTCATTATTTTGTATATAACAGCGACAACATTTATTGCGTACGGATGCTATGGTTTCACTTACAAAACCAATATTTCAACCATACAAAGTCAAAATAGATTAAAATGATGACACCATCATGTCGTTATCATCAAGTGACGCATGGTATACAATATATTATGTATACGCGTAGAAACGCTTACAATATTCATGTGAAGGAATTAACGTAATTTCGTTATTGTGGCGCAAAATGAGAAAATAAAACAAAAGGAAAGTATAGTTTGTAAAATTTTTCCACATTTCATAGGTGTACCGGTGAAAATTATAATCATAGCCACTGGGATAAAATTTAAAAGTTTTAAATAAACCAATAATATCTTAATAGCTATTACTTTATAAATACAAAGTGTTTCCATGCTTTATTTTAAAAGAATTTTGATTTGAATATGCTTGGCTGGAAAAATTCGTTCATCTAAGTTTAAGTAAAATTTTTACTAGAATGTTTGAACGGAAATGTACTAGAATGCTTATTAGATTTTAGATAAATTTTTACAAATATAACTTTATTTTTGCAAAACATTCGGCTTCACAAATTGTTAATATAGAACAAGTTTTTTAACTTTTCAATGTTCGAGCTCAGTGTCAGATTTCGCAACCAATAAATTATTGTTAAAAAAAAAAGTTAAATTTTTAGCAAGTAAGGGAATCGGTCAATTGGCGGTACACAAAGCTCAAAGACCCGGACTTCGGATGAGTCTTTTGATAATAGGAATATAAATTTATATTAAATGGTCTTTTGGGAAATTTGTCCGAAATGCTGCGAGTTAAATCCCAAAGAATTTCGAATTTGTAAATTTAAAATATCTGATTTTTAATTTAATGTAAGATTTTTAATATCTGATTAAAAATCTTCCAAGTCTTATTATTAACTATGTTCTTTTGTAACTGCTTGTATCATTCAAAACCCAAAGTTCAAATTCTGCTATTTTTTTAGAATCCCCAAAATAGGACACCATGTACATATTAATATTATATTCTAGTGATTTCGTATATCTATTCCATATACTCGTATTCCTATAGATAATATTAAAAATCATTCTGTTCCATTCCAATAAGTTTATCTAAGGTTTTTCTGTGTTCAACCTAAAAATTATATAGAAAATTAATTTGAAATTATAATACAATAATGAGGAAGCAAACGTCAAATAGAGTCATCCGATCTTGAATTGTTCTATGACACCAAAATATGTAAATATATTGTGTACGAGTAATCATAATGTACTTGCACACGTACATATACAAATAATGCAATATAAATAAGATTTAAACAGCACGCACCTTTAATGTCATCATATTTATTATAACATGGTAGTTCTTTTATTTTTTGTTGTACCAACACACAGAAAAAATATTCAATTTTCAAATTCTTTCAACACAATGTATACGCATTAACCCATAGTGCGTGCCTTATACATTACACCGTATTATTCAATGTTCCATCATTATAGTGTAGTATTTATGTGTATAGAACATTGCACTTCTATATAAATGGAAAAAGCAATAAAAATAGAAAAGAAAAATAAAATAAAATCAAAGAGGAAAAATCTAAATTCATGTAACACGGTTTCCACACAGTTTGTTTTTTTTTTAGTTATATTGAAAATAAAATATGAACAAAATTAAACACCTCATCCCTGGAGGGCAATATAATATAGCATTGTTTCCCATAGGAGAAACATTATTTATTTTTATATTGTGAATATTGTGTATACTTAAATAACATGTTTTTCAGCCGCACTGTCATTAAAATATAATTTGATTGGCTGCTACTTGATAAATACTGGAATTCTATATGAAATGCAACACTTTACGAAAAAAATATATTTTATATTTTGATTCTATGTTATATTTAGTTTTAAGTACTTCTATACTACTGTTAGTGTAGAAGTTACATACATATATGGTAATTTCTGAATCTAGTGATACATTTTTGTTAAGAGTGCAGTAGATTTTACAGCAATTTTGCTAATTTGTTATGTGAATAGCAAGCCTGCAAAAAATGTTTTTGGAGGTATTAAAAAATCGTGTCAAAGTGACAGCCACACTAATATTAAAGGAGTTGTTAACAAAATTATATCTGTCAAGAGATCAGTACTTAGATTTCAGCATTTTTGAATCACAAGGTCTTGAGTATTTTGAAATTTCATTGCATTTTCTCTTTTTTAATAATTTTGAGCAAACAAATTTATCGATAAACAAACTCCGTTTTACTCCATTTACAAATTATTATGTAGGTAAGACTGTTGTATTGTTATATATTCTATTTTACTGTCGCGTAGCTGTACATATGGTACTATATACATTTATAGTATGCTGCTATGTGGAGAAAATTTATTAAAATATTGTGACCTGTTGCAATTTATCTTATAATGAGATCTTGTTACATTTTAGTTTATATTGTAAATCGTTTTTAATTTCAAACTAACAAATAAAAAAAAAAACATATCCAATGCTATGTATTGCTCTTGTTATCCTTGATGCTTATATTAACAATGACTTATAGTTCATAGGGTTGATAGTTTGTTTTTCGTTATTGCGGTTTGTTTTTCTTTTTACCTATTCATATTTTTCCATTAGAATTTTAACTTGAAAACTATTAGATTTGTTTGCATTTTTCGATCTTATATGTTTGCAAAATCGTCTATGGAAAATTTTTTAGTAGAAACGAGGGACGAAATATTTTCGCTAACGGAAGTATATACTTGAAATTGCAGTGCAACTTATACACTTGTATTGCACTTTCATGAAAAGTTTACTTTACGTTTTCTGTGTCGAATAATATTTGAAAGTGCATGAGTTAAATTAGTAGATTTGGTTCTCTTTCATATAATAATAAAAAAATTCATTTGTCCGGCTATACTCAACTGAATTAAGATTTATGCTACGAGTACTAAAGTTCGGTTAAACCAGATCGGAAATGTCAAGCAATTTTCGTCATTGATATGGTGATGTTTTATATTTTTAATGCTCAATCATTTAAATGGGATTAAGGTTAGAAAAACATTTCAAATATTTTAAAAAATAGCTGCAATTTTTCTTTCAAATCTTTTGAAAGAAAAATTGCAGCTAAAATTGCGTAATTGAAGACCTTCATTAATATCCCATCTATATAGTTTTCATTTACTCACTTTCCCTATTTCAACATTTTGTCCATACGTGTATGCATATATTTAGATACATTGGTTGGTGTATGAAATGTAACGATAAAAGATTATTATTTTGCATCATAAAGATAAAAATTAGTTAAAAAAAATTTCATTTATCTCTTTTTTTTTTGTTTGATTTTTATTTACTGCATTGGCCACTTTATTTCTTTGTATTTTTTTCATCATTATTTAAATAAAAATAATATGAGCGTCCCATTTATGAAATATAATAATTGAATAGCGCCTGATTATTGAATTTATCAGATTTATGAAGATGAATTGGATATTTAAAGTTAAAAATTAAAAATAAACTAGCAATTTTAATTAAATATTGCAACAACAATAATGAAAAGATATAAGCTAATGATAATAATAACAGAATTTTGATGAAATAAAAAAAATTGACTGCATTGTAATCATCTAGAATATCTCGCAGATATTGTTAATGTTAATGACCTAAGGTTCAAATTACTTAAATGAAGTAGATACTTAACATGTAAAAATTGAACAGACAAAATATCTAAAGCTAGATGATATTACGCTTAATAATTAATTGAAAATGTAAGGTTTACAAGGTGTTATGGGGTCAAGGAGATATACATTATGTATATGAAGAACGAAAAATGTAACTGGAAATTCTACAATAATTTTATGCAGAGAAATTATGTGAGGCTCCAACTATTTTTTATCAATTTCGAAAATAATTTATTTAATATAAAAAAGTACAAGGTACTAGAAATATCAAATGTTATTATTGATCCCTTTATTGCATGGATTTTGTTTATTCTGAATTATGTTAATATTTTTAGGCTGGCCTCTGTTTCAGGAAAATAAGTGTTCTAACAAAAGTTGGTAGACTTTTCATTCTCCCGGGAAAAATTGAGTTTTTCTTGAGTAAATCAGAAATCGTTTCCACCCATTTATTTTCATACCATTTGCTATTTTAATCAAATAAACGAAATTAAACAAACTCTTTGCATAGTATCAAACTATACGCTGGTTTTGAGAACAATGCAATTTTTTGCTATGTTTTTATTCAATTTTCCCAACTCTGCATTATTTATTACTTTATAGAAGAGGACCAGAACCATTTCATACGTAGTTGTATACTTGTATCATGCATTTGTATAAAGCATTTGTAACATATTACTTGTATCATGCTTTATAGCAATCACTAGTAATATCTGATTGAGGCTTGATCTGTATTGGGAAAACTGAGCTTTTAATACTCGGAAGGAGAATATACCAACCAATAAGAGTAATGTAAGTAAAGCATTCCCAACCAGCTAAATTAATTCTATGCTCGAAATGCTCCTATTTTAGGAAATAATATAAATAATTTATTTCATACAGTTTATATTTAGGCAAGCTAATAAATTAATTTGGTATTTAATACAAAATTATAATCAGTTCCACATAACAAAAGTTCATAACCATTACAATTTATATTATGTTAAATATTAATCGCCATTGTTTTATTAATAGAAAATAATTGATTGTAAATAAATTTGAATTTGATAAAAGTTATACTCTTTCAAGATTTTACTTTACAAGCCCTAAGACGTTTTAGTTCTACGGCCCAAACATTTCTTTTAAAAAGGGAATATTCAAAGGAATAATTTTTAAAAAAATTTCATCAATTTATTCAAGATTCAAGATTCGAGGGCAAACCGACCGCATACAAATGGGAGGTAACGTGATGGCAAGATTGCATACAATAAGGGAGGTTTCATAATTTTCTGCAATAATTTCACTAAACTAGACAATATTCATTGCGTCCGTATACAAATTATCTGCTGACTAGATCAGATTATTTTAAGTTAGAATGAATATACCCCTAAGATCTCGTTTTGATTTGTGGTAAAACACGATCACGAAATTTGTTGAATCCTTGAATGATGATGTCCTACCCAAATTTATGAGAAATTGGGTGTTAGACTTAATCGAGCTAGTACTTATTTTATTTTTTTTCTAAAGCAATTATTTGAAATTTCATTTCACTTAGAAATTTTTGGTTTACCTAATTAATAAAACTTGGGACTTGTATATTACTTTGTTAAATATACAAAATACAAACTTTTGTTATAGATATTTAATTAAAAAAAAATGAATACCTATACTAAAATCTAAACCTTAATGAAGTGGAAGTGATATATTATAATAATATAATACTTTAAGTTCTTTTTATTATTCTTAAAATATTATGAAAAAAAACATATTTATTTTCTAGTGTTAATAAATAGGAGAAGAGCCCTTGAACTTCAATTCAATTTGAATTAACTTGAACTTCATATTCAATATAAATAAAAGTTTCAGTTTCAAAATCTGTTTTACATATTATACCTAGCTATACACATTTATGAATAAATTTAATCTGTTATAGCCTCAAATAAGGAAAAAAAAAATTTAAATATTGACTCTTTATCTGTAATTCGCATACAAAATGAACACAATACCCTATTCTTATTATTATTATTGTTATATTTTTGAATTTATTGTAATATTGCAGCATTCCTAATATATTTCTGTATTTACATATTGTTATACAAATCTTATACAATATTATAGAATATATTTTAATCCCAACATTTACCAAAAAACTCTACAACACATAAAATAATGTGCACCATACTCCCACATGAGAAGAATCTCAATTTACATTTTCATTCTATTAGCATCCGTTTCTAATATATTTTAACCGAATAGACAAACAAACAAACAAACAATAAGGAAAGAAAGAGCAGAAAATCATCATCATTATCATTATTTGCTAATATATCAAATTTTACTTTACGCCTAACCTAATTACGTCATATAAAAAAAAAACATACGAAAAACTAAGTGGTTTTCGCTTGAATAATTCACTTTGTTTGCCTCCTTTTTTTTTCTTTTCACATTTAATTTTCTCATAATATTTTTCTGCTATTATTTTTCTTCTATTTTCATATTATATGGTACATGCATACATACGTATATTTTTTGTATAAGCTCTTCCGGTAATGAATAACAGTTTGTAAACTTATTTTACTTTTGTCTTGTATGTTTCTGTTATTTCACTCATTTACAAATATAAAATAAAATAAAGGTATATGAAGCTATATGAATAGTGAATTTCGATTTTACAAAGATCTTCACTACTCACACACACACATACACACAAATTCATTAAACACACATACATACTATATAAATTTTCTATAAAACCGTAAATATTTTGAAGCATACTCGTATAAGAGCAATAAGTGTATAGCTAATGTGAAAAGGAAAATATTTTATATACCTTTAACATCAATATATCCTTATTGTTTCCTTTTAAAATATTCATACATACTCACATCCTATATATATATAAACGCGAAGTAATTACTATATATACTACTATTATATACTATAATAATTACTATATATGTATATATATTAATGCATGTAGTGTTGTCTGTATATCAAATTATTTAACTTTTTCAACTCGTTCAATGTTGAATAATAAATGCTTTATTGTAAAATGAGGAAATTATCGTTGTTTAAAATGTCCTCCTTTTTCTCCAAATAAAAAAAGAACAAGAAACAGCAACAATAAAATTCATTTAAAAGTTCTTTTGTTTTCCGTTTACAAGTAATCTTACAAAAATAATATTTCAAAATTGTTTAGTGTTACCAATATGAAAAAGTTTCGTATGTATGTACTTAGTTACTAAAAATTGAAGTTTCTTAGTCAGAGCCAGAAATTAAATTTATTAAAGGGATTGTCGGAGTAGATTGACGAGGTGAGGTGGTAAATTTAGAAATTCAAAAAATTTTTCTCTTATAATATACAGAAATCGCAATCTAGATTAGAGCGAATTGAAAATTACAAATATTTGTTGAATTTTATAACCATTTATTATTTCGCAAATTAAACCCAAGATTGCAAATATGTACATACAAAAACCACCAGCTAGTAGTTTTCCTTCAATCGCTCATTCAGACGTAGTTTTACCGACAAATCAAATTTAGCAAAATTCAGACGTAGTTTTACCAATAAATCAAAATTTAGCAAAATTAAAGGAATTAAATTTTTTACAGTGCAAGCTATTCGCTTTATCATGTCTATTTTATCTAAGATTTCGCCGAACCAAATGATTAGAACACCTTTATTAAAACCAAAGTTGGTTTAAAATAATTCAGTGCAAACGGTGACTCAGAAAAATTTTAATATTACAATCTTTGAGCAATTCGTCGAATTTCGTAATTCTCATTTGAACACTGCTCCTGGTTTCTCTTCAAATTGCAATACTCATATCTCAAACTTAAAGTAGTAAGTTTAAGATTAATTTTTCGGAAAAATTACAAAATCCTATTTAAAACTGCAGTCCACATCTTGAAATTTTGTAACTAGAGATGTTCTTCTTTAACAAAATATAGAATATCGTAATTTTTAATATTACAATCTTTGAGCAATTCGTCGAATTTCGTAATTCTCATTTGAACACTGCTCCTGGTTTCTCTTCAAATTGCAATACTCATATCTCAAACTTAAAGTAGTAAGTTTAAGATTAATTTTTCGGAAAAATTACAAAATCCTATTTAAAACTGCAGTCCACATCTTGAAATTTTGTAACTAGAGATGTTCTTCTTTAACAAAATATAGAATATCGTAATTTTTAAATGTAAGTAGGTTGACACGTCTGTTATAAATTCTTGAGTTACCCATATAAATATATTGAAATTCTATTAAAATGTTGATAAACTTAAAGCAATACCTAAGTATGTATATATGTATATAGTTAAAAGTTATATTTGTACATATTTTTACTATATAAGTGTACAGTTAATAAAATAGAAAATATATATGAGTATAGATAACACAAAATACTGAAGCAAAGGAAATATAAATACAAACTGTTTTTAGATGGTAAATTAATTGCTCCCTCTATATATTTTTCATTGTTTATTTTTGTCATAAAATAAAAGGAAAAACTTTTCCTCTATTGTTTCCTAAAAAAATTATATATGTATATATAAGTGTACCTTTTAAAGAGTTCTCTTTTTGCTTCCTCCTATGTATAAAATATGTACAAATATATTGTAAATAAGTAAGTTTATATATATATTTAGTAAATATATTTTTGTAAGAGTATTGACACTATTGATTAATAGAATGTGAAAAGACAAACTACAGAAAACTTAAGGGAACTATTAATTTTATACACTAACATATTACATTCAAAAATATCTCTACATAGTATATAGTGCATATTAATATCTAAAAAGAATACGAAAACACTGGTTATTCGATCAATGGCGTCTCTTCCTCTCTTCCCCTCTCGCTAAGTCGAGGCTTCTTACTATAAATATTCAAATTAAATCGAAACTCATACTATTTATTTCTACACTAAATTTTCAAATTTATCGATAAGAAAATTTATTATGTCATGAAGTCCTTAAAAATCCTTGATATGTTTGTTTTTTTTTCTATCGAATTTTATACTTAATTTCTATTTTGTAAACAAAATACATTATACACATTTGAAATAAATTTAATTTTAGTTTTTTATTTTTTTCAATTTTTTTTTCAAATATATTCATCTCTTTTCTACATATGCAATGCATATGGGTAGAATTTTTAGTTTTCGTTCAAATACAAAACTCAGGAGACAGATTTAAGGCAATTAACCTTCTATCTTTTATGATTTTTTCTTTGTTTTCATTTTGATTATAAATGCTAGTACAGAATTTAACAATGTCAAAGATTTTGTTCGAATTTTATCTATAATTTAGTTATTGCTAAGGACATATACGTACAAGTATATATTTATGCATTGATTTGTAAACTATCACATTATATTTTATTTTCAGTGTAATTAGAATCAAATGTCGTAATATAATAAAATTTTCTCCATATTTTTTTAAATAGAAAGAAAAAATTCTCGGGCCGTTATTTATGGAGTTTTTTCTGTTGTGTTTTTAACAAAATTTAGTGGCAGTTTAGTATTGTATCCCCAGAAACAATAGTGACTTTCTGAAAATAAAAATTACACAAAAAAAACAGTGTTAAAATACTTAGATACATTTTTTTGCAATGCAAAACTCGTAACCTTACTAATGCGGAAACTAAATCGAACAGTTTACCAAATTGTAAAACAACAAGTAAAATCTAGCCTAAATTTATGAAGGAAGACATCTCGAAGAAGTTACTTTCTCGTTCTCATAAGAATTTTGCTGAAGATGTTGTGATTATTACGAATCAATATGCCCGTTAAAGTCTGCCAGAGTCTGACTTAGTTCGGACTCATAATAAGAGGATCATACTTCAGAGCTTTATTTTCCAGTAGCAAGATGGTAAAGTTGATTCCACGCACTGTATCAAAAATATAGTTAATCCTTATTTCATGTACTATGTCATTCAAACAGTTAATGTTTAGGATTTATTTTCCAAGAAAGTAACACAATTAGAATAGAATTAAAACTGATTCTACCTAAATGTTGATTCATCGTTTTTCTTACAGACTTTTCCTACTCTTAAGTAGATCCAACATTTCCTTATTTTGACTTGTACCCAAGATTTTTCATTAATGCAAAACATTTTAAATCTCTTTTTAATAAATTAAAAATTGAGTAACTTAATTTCAGTAAAAGAAAATTTGTATTGTGGCCCTTAATCAAATAAAAATGTTTTTCACTCCCTTTACTATTGTACGAACAAAATTTAATGTTATAGTTTCAAGATTTTTTTTTGTTTTAATATGGTTTTGTAACTTTTTGACAACTATTATCCTAAATAACAATAATTATCTTCAATTTTAATTACATACATACTTACTTGGATATTATACTCGTATATTTCATTTTAAGTACGAAAATATTGTTACTATACAATTATAGTACACTTATGTACATGCGTATGTAATAATAGAAAATCATTGAAATGTGAAGGACTTTAACCAATAGTATAACTACCAATTCCGGTTTAGATTTATATGTAGACATAAAAATTCTAAGGAAAATTTTCACTTAATGACTTTAATGAAAATGGTTTTGTTTTCCCATTTCGATTTGATTTTGTTTTTGTTGTGTTCTTGAAAATTATGGGTTTCTTTTTCTTTTTCGAAATCTTAAAAATATTTTTAAAGGAAAATTATATCGTAAAGTCATAAAAATATTTTTTTTTTTTTTTAAATTGTTCTTCTTCAACATATTCCTTGAAAGTTTCATTGCAAATAAAAAAAGTCTTGATTTCTTTCTCTTAATAAAAAGAAAATAGGCTGGAAGTTTCAATGAGTTTCAAGAGAATAAAAATTTTAATTCAAGGTTATTTTTTTTTCAATTTTTTAAATATTGATTGGTTTTGGATCTAAAAAGCAAAATTGAGAATTAATTATTTCACAAAAATTAAAAAAATTTGCAGATTCTTTTATAAGGAAAATATTTCCGTTTGAGCTTCGATTAAATATTTCCAAGCTAAAATTAAATGCCTCTACTGTTCACATGATTTAATCTAAGCATTGGTTATCTTCCTTATTAATGCTGTTTTCGTTGATTGCGTCCTCATTCAATCGAAATTTCGTTAACTGTAGCTTCGCCTTTTTAACACATTTCCAACAAAATTGAAGAAAATATGCTCATTAATTCTACAATTCGTATTATTGTTATTTTCTTTTAAAATTTATGTACCCTCAAAATGCAGACCCAAAATCATGTTTTGTCAATACTTATTGTATCGAAACAACAGTTTTGAATCTCACAAAGGCATGAAAATTAAAAATTTGCATTGCCTACTCCATAATTGACAAAGTAGCCATTGAAATAAGTCGTTTTTTTCCTTTATCAATTTTTAAAAGCTTTTTTCTCTAATACTCTTCGCAAAGCAAGCTTAATGCACTTAGACAGTGATTTATAGGAGCCAAAAAATCTTAATTATAATAGTTAACTTTTCCCACTTCGCCATCCCTTTGAAAGTTCATCCCCCAAGGTTGCAAAAAAATTTCAATTTTCGGCTCCTTATTTTTGTGGAACTTTATAAACGCATAAAATGGTCAAAAAGTGTCTTCTCGTAAAAAAAAGATATAATGATTTTCCATCTCGGATAATTTGCCGTCAATACCACCTGTATCTTGCATTTCTCTGATTGTTGTTATCCTAGAAATATGCAATATTTTTTTACTTAATAAAATATAATTTTGATAACATTGAAGCTACATTATAAACAAACGGTTTAATCAAAATATATTGTAATTCCTCTTTTATTCACGAAGTTCAAATAGCATTATCATTATTATTTTAAAAAATATAGATATAGTAAAATGTTTGCTTTGTTATCCGAATATATATCACTTTTATAATGCATGGCAATTAATGGCAATATTATTATTATAATAAACTTAATTTGTAGACATCGCATTGTCCTAATCAAAAATTAAAATTTTTCCTTTAATATGTTGTATTCCGCTATCTTCAGTTATTATCTCGATACTATCTTAATTATCTCGATTGTGCAATGATAACAGCAATTTTGGTTCATTTATTGATTTTTGTTTGCATCTGTGGACTCAATTTTTATTTTTTCATTCTACTTTTCTTTACTCCGCCTCAGTAAACAATACGAAAGCATAAATTATAAATACGAAAGAAAAAACATAATTCAATTAGAACAACCGAATCTATTTGCGTATAAGTACATAAACTTATTCTAAATGGTTTCTGTAATTCCAATCGTAAATAAACACCTAAAATTCAGATTTAAAGGCCTTGAACGGAGTTCTTATTTTAAAAATAATTTCTCTACGTTAAAACAAAAATATCCAGCATAATTTTTTAGAAAATTAATATTTTTACAATGAAAACTTAATTTTAATTTTAAGGTATTGCAAAACAAAAAAAGAAATTTCAAATTCAATTATAAATTCATAGGTCATTGGACTTGCGTAAAACCATAGATGTAGATGAATTCCTTCTCACCTTCATCACCTATATAATAAGAAAAAAAAACAAATTCTTTTTAATTACAATAAAAGTTGCTTTGTTTTTCTCAAAACAAATAAAAGAAAAATTAACTAAAAAAAATTTCTTCATCGTATCTCTCTACACTTTAATCAGAAAATTTTCTTTTATTAATTAACTGATAATAATTATATAAAAGTACTTACCTTCCTATATACATACATAAAATGTACTCACTTGATTATAGATGGCATCGCATAAGTGGTGATGGCATTTGCAACATACTAAAATATCAATAAACTTTTTTAAAGAAATTAATGAATTTGAAAAAGAACAAAAACAATAACAAAACTGAGTAAAGTAATCTAAATTTATTTTCTCTTTTTATTCTTGGAGAATTTTAATGTCTCAAGTTAATCCATTTATTCCTTAAACATTGAAATCGGTGTCGCCTTAAATCTTTTCTTCTCTTTTCTGTACTCTCTTTACGAACTCTTCTCTTTTCTCATCCTCTATTTAATCTATCTATCATCTATCTTAAATTACTTTAATTTTCAGATAAAATAAACAAATCTCTACTTGTTTTTCCCTAGCATCCTTTTACTCATTCTTGGTTTTATTCTCTTTGATTTATCCTTTCGAAAGTATATACAATATTATTGACAATTCAATTTTACGTGTTTTCACAATTTATCTAAAATTAGAAATTTCTTTAAAAAAAAAATAACAAAAACAAAAAATAAAAAAATATGAAAAATTTACTCTTCTTGAATATCGTCGTTGTGTACTTACTTTACAAATTAAGGTTTTTAATTGAATTCTGAGCACAGATTCCAATCCAATACCAAAGACAACAAATTATTTATAACAACCACCATATCGCATCCTTTCATATACAAAAACAAAATAACAGAAACCTTAACAATTAAAATTGGAATATAAATAAGTAGACAAAAAAGAAAGGAAAAAAAAAATAAAAGATAAAAATGGAAATACGTTTATTTTTTCAATCCTGCAGGATTCAATTACATAAAATACTAGAAAAAATTGAAAAAAAAAACAAGATTATAGATATGTTATTGTTTTGCTATGCGGTTCTGTACTAGCTTTGGCGTTCTCGTTGATTTATATTCTATACTGCATCTACAATATCTACCTTACCTCACCGTAAATAAATTATCATTATTGTGAAAGGTGTGGATTTTCTCTCTCTTTTTTTTTTACATCAGTGTATACTAAAAATAATAAAGTGATTTCAAGCCAAAATAAATTTAATTTTTTTTTTTATTTAAATTAAAATGTAGGAAACAACATTATCGTATCTTTTGCACACTTTGTCTTTTGTTTTGTTTCAAAAATTATAAGCATAGTAAAGTTCGAGCTATTAATTGATTATAGAACTAAGTAATTTACTTTCAATGACTGACAATAAGTCCAGTTACTCCTCAAGCTATCAGTGACTGACCACATTCATAATTTCATTCATTATTAGGCAAAAAACTCAAGCATACTACATAACGCTCTTCTTTAAAGCCAATATCTTCTCTTAATATTTGACTTAAACTAAGCGTTCAAAAGAATTACTGCTTTTTGTCCGTTCCTAAATATATAATTGAAATGTGTCCTAGCTAATGTTGGTTGAAAACTTTGATATTATTGATGTGTTCATTCAATAACGCGTGACTAATATTAATGTGCATTTAATTCATAAAGAGTCGTACCTGGACTAGTATAAGGAAATAAATCGCACTTTTTTTAACGTCCTTTCTTTTCAATAACAAATTTCCGGAAGAAAATAAATCGAAATAATTATAATTTCATCAGCAACCGCCAGTATTTCAAGTTGTTGTCTAATATCAAAACTATATTGGGAAATATTTACCACACACCCATCCTATATAATTTTGTACTTTAGTTTAACATATCTAAGGCTCTAACTCGATCTTTTTAACTTTATTCTTTTATTAATTTTTCCTTTCTTTTTTTAAACTTCTCGTTTTTTTTTACCAAATGCCAACATCTACGAATAATAATGTGATGTACACATAATAATGATTACTGTTTTAATGGTAAAGTTCGGGTGAAGTAAAAAAATTGGGGTTGTATAAGGCGGAGATTGTGATACGGAAAATTCAATTACAATTTTTTCTTTTTCTTTTACACTATAATGCTGTTACTGCTGATGCTGACTCTTGTTTTTAATGTAATTAGTAATTTAAAATTAATTTTTACACTTTTGTAATTATCCAAAGTGCTCTGAAGTAAATATTGTTCAACAAAAAAAAAAATAAAATAAAAATAAATGAGAAAAAAACAAGAATAAATGAAAGAAGAAAATTTTTTGGTGATTAAAATTTATGTTGTTCATACGGAAATGAGAGAAAAGAAAACTCTACTGGAAAATTATTTGTTTTTTATTCACTCAAAGTATTTTTTTAAGCATAATTTTTCACATGAATTGAACGTGCATTAAGAATAAATCGATTTTATTATAATGACAAACTTATAAACTTCTTGTTTTGAATTTTATTATTTTCTTTTCCCATCTTTATTAATGGGAAAATTTTTTAAACAAAATTAAAACAATAATAAATATAAGAACTTGTTGAATTCTTTATTATATTTTTAACAGGAATATTATTATGAAAAGTGTTAATATTTTTGAGCGAGAAAAAGCAATTTTCTAAATTAACTTCATAACAAAATTTCTGTAAACAAAAGTAATAGTTCTAGGGGTAAAAGGGGCATAAAATTATGCATTTTATAAAAAAATATTATGAAAATAAGAAAAAAAAATTTAAATTTTTGAAAGTTAGACTACAAATTCAATTAAGAAATATAATTAAGGTAAAATTTCCCTAGATATATTGTTTAGTGTGCTCGGTTTTGATAAAATTAATTATTTAGAAGAAGCTTAAATTTTCGAACAATTTATTATACCGATATTGGTCGATTAATAATACAAAAATCAAATTTTATTAAATATGAAATCTCGTCATTGACACTGAGAATCTAATTGAATGTTGTTGTTACTTACGGGTACAAGAAAATAATTATTTTTTGATAATTTATTGAAAATCCTTGTTATCTACAATAACAACGTATACGTATGCGGCAAAATCATAATATCATTCATAAAACTTTACTAAGCTTAATATAAAGACGTGGGTAAAACATTTTCTTAAATAATATTAACTTGAGACCTTCAGACAGATATTTACCCGTTATTTTTTCATTATTACAATACAAGCGTTCAATAAAGTAACGCTAATTTTCCTCATATAAACGATAATGGCCAATACTTTTTAATAAATTTTTATAATTTCCAAAAATAAAAAATTAATTTTAATGTATATATATATATATATATATGTAATAATTACATAAGTGCATTCACAAATAAACACAAACACATAAGAGTCCTCTATTTCTGAAATATGAAAATAAAAATAAAATAAACTTTGAATGCGGATAAAATTATATTTTCATTTTATTATCCTGAAATTTATCCTTAATAACATTGTTTTCTTTCCTTATAAAATGGATGTACGTAATATAAATCTACTCGAATGTGTATGAGCATGTACAATATGCAAAAGAATTTACAATGTTGTAATAGTCAAGTATTTTGAAAAGGGCCTTTGAACATTTTATTATTATGCACATATTTTATTCAATAAAAATTACACAAGTATCGGTTTACCCATATAATTTAAAACAATTAAACAATATTATAATGCATTCACATTTAACAATTGAACTCAAATAATTATTGTGTGTGTACGGATGTAGAACATATGCATTCATACGCTGATATTATTCATATATACATGCATATTATGTATGCAAAGGTATGTAATTTTCTTCATTGGTATACGTTTTATATTCTGAATAAAATTCATTAACATCCCTACAAAAATAACAAAAAAAAAAAAAATATTGATAAACTTTAGAATTTCAATATTTTGAATAAATTCAGCCCCAGTACTATAATATGGTATATATGCTATTAAAAAGTTTCTCTGTAAAGTTTAAGCCCTTTCACTATATGTGTCGTTTAAGAAAAACAGGAATAAATATAGAGAAAAGTTATATGATAATATTGTATAAAAGGGCTGCAAATGACGGATTATTTTTTCACATTAGAATGCAAAATTAATTTATATGAACATAAAATGTATGAAGGTATGTGCAAACTACGGGCAATAGTCTTACATATACTTCTACGTAGATCACGGTCGTAGTATATGTGATATAGAATGCTTATTTTAAAAATATAAACAATACACTTATTGCACACAGGGTATATCATTCAAGTCATCTTTTACTAATGATGAGTTCCTCTTATTCGTATATGATTATTCCTCTTATTTATCATGCAAGCCCAAAATTTATGCGTCAACAAAATGATGGCGTCGCATTCTCTACACAATCAAACAACGAACATGAGTTGTCATAAAATTTTCGATTTTTTATTTAATTTTCTTAGCGAATTTTAAATCTGTACCATTTTTTCTTTTTTTAAATTGAATTAATTTCAAATTGCTGAGGGGATTATAAAAACTCCTAATTGGTTTGAAATAAATACGGCTCTAACATACTATATTTCAAAAATTTTTGTAATAAATTTGGCGTTTGATCAAAAGAAGCGAATGAGTATACTCCCATTCTTTGAAAAACTCCTCCGAAAAACCGGTTTTTTTTGGTTTTAAAAATTTTTTCCCGAAAGCCGATTGTTGAATACCAATTAAAACTTGACTCCCTTATGAAATCCTATATATACTGATGCTTTGCTATAAATTAAATTCTTGTTGGTTGTTAATAATGGGCTGGTTGACGTGGTTGGTGCTGCAGGTTTATGAAATAATGGTATAATCGAACATTCGCCGCAACCACCAGGTCGTTAACGAACGTTTGATTTTAATTTTACACTTTGTGTGCAACTACGTATTTATTTCGTACGTTAATACAGTTCATGCATAAAATTATTCAAAATAGGTGAATATTTTGCAGTTTTCTACCTAATACCTATAATGCAATAATACGCATACTTATATAAAAAAATATGTAAATACCTAAGTGTCTATGAATCTACTTGAATGTATTACTTTTGAAATTCTTTGAAAATTTGTTTTATAAATTTAGAAGCCTTATTGAATGCAATATTATTCAAAAACAGTTTACGCATTTCCACAAACATAGTGAAAGTAATATGAAAACATTTAGAATGCATATAAAATTTTAATTTTCACGTGCATATAAAATAACGTAGTATACATATTCATTCTGCAGGTGAAACATAGATACACACAAACAATGTAATTCGCGCCCTATTTTATGCACTAAAATTTCATATAATTAAAATGTGTAAGAAAACATTTTTCGCTCTCAACAATCGAAAAACAATTTGAGTAATCCATTTTTTTACCCTCTATCCAATTTCCTAAAGTAATAAACATATCAACCACCTTATTTTTATTTGAACATTTATACGCAATAATATCATTGTCCTTTTCTATTCTCTTATTCCTTGATAAACTGATAAACCCCATCACCTTTTATATATGGATGGTTGATATTTTGTTCCGGCATCTTTCGTTTTCTTCAACACTATTTCATATTATTTTGTATACCAGACTTATGTGTAACCAATTATTCAGTCTCTGATGCAATGTTAATATGCGTACATATAATGTTTGTGTGCTATATAAATTTTTATTCAGACATATCAAAAAGGATTCACATCATAGTTATATAACTCGATATTTATACTATTTTATTACTTATATATTGAAGATTAAACATGTTTATATTATATTGGAAAAAGAAAAGCACAAATAAATTGCTTTAATTAAAAAATTAATTAAATTGCGTCAGAAAATTATTTGTGGAATGGAATTGTAGCGTACGAGCAAAAAAAAAAAAAACAAAAATGGCATAACACTCTGTAATAGTGTTGAATTGTTGATATTGTAAAACCAAATAAAAGCAAAAAAGGAACAGTGAAATAGTTGAAATAGTGCTATGGAGAAGTCTAAAAATGAGAAAATTCCAATATTTGTAAAGAATAATTTTACAGTTCAAAATATTTAAAAAGAAAAATTTTTTTTTTTCGTATTCAATATGAAAATAATGCACGAGTTCTATCCAAGTATTGATGGTTGTAAGCAGTGAAGTATTCACTAGACAGCATTATTTTTATCATATAAGACACGAATCGTTTGTATGAATTGGTTTGATTGGGCAATAAAAATATTTTAAGTTGCGATTAGCCTAAAGTGCCTGTAATTGGTTGAATTTCAAGAATTCTAATGATTAAAGTGACGTGGTATTGATGGTGTAGAAAATCTAAAATTATTATCATGACGAAAATTATTATTATTTCGTACGAAATAGTTTGTGGTTAGTGTTTACATAAAATCTTTCCGATAATGTGATGAAGTCCATTATCTTTCCGATAATGTGACGCAAGAGTTTGGACAAAAATTTGAATTTGGTTGCAATTACATTACATATCCAATTCGGTATTCAAATTTCTCATATAACAAGTTCATTTTGGTTTAATTCTCGGAGGTTTCTACAGAACTCAGTTTAAAAGGCGTCTTATTCTTTATTGTGAACATATTATCGTCTTCGATTTTCATTAACTTTGAAAACAGAACCTGAAAAAACCAAAATGTGTACGAAATTGCAGAAAAAAAAGAACAGAAAATTTTTTTATTTAACAAGTTTAATTTCTCAATTTTCGACGAAACTTGCGAAATATGAGCTTTTATTGAGCACGGGTTGGGAGCTTGTATAGAAAATAAGGGAAACAGTGCTTTTTTATTATTTTTTTTTAAATAAGTTAAGCTCAATAAACTTTTCTCCCTCCCTATTTCCAGATTTTCCCTTTTTCGGTAGTGTTATGGTACAAGAGACAATAATATAACTTGAGATGTTATTATGTTATATGCGCTCATTTCATTCGAACACTATGTTACTCGGACTCTTTATTATGTAAATGTATAAGCATTTTTATTATATTATACGATATTACATATTTTTATGCGATATATTGGCTATATGCACTTGGATTATAACTATTTTGTGCTTAGAAAGAATGCGATCGTATCAATACAATATAAAATTTTATTTTTTGTCGTTTTTTATAAGTTTGTTCAATATGAAATATTTCTAAAATCCATCCAGACAAAATTTTATGTACGAATAGTATGAATGTGTATGTATACAGATTCCTATTAGCCGTTCATGTAAATATAAAGCCTTGCACATAGAATAATTTAAAGGTTTTTAGTTTATAATATTTATCTGTCATAATTTTAATTGCATATATTCATTTTAGTGTTAAAAAGGTGCACCTTACCTACCTACTCGTTATTTAAATAAAATTACTAAAGGATACATAAATATTATGAATATGTTGTTCAGATGAGCCCACACAAAAAAACTCTATATGCATAGTATGTAAGTATAAAAGTATTTAAAATAAATTATTACACTTAAAGAAACAATGTTATAAATATTTGGCTTATTAAATTGTAATGACTGTTTTCATAATATTTTGCTTACAGAGAACGAATTCAAAATTTATAAAACATTGAATATTTTTTACTCTTGTTAAAAAACAGTATAGGTTTTGTGTGTGCATAACTAATATTATTTTAAAATTTATTTATGAATATTCTCACTATCTCGGAATTTAAACCAATATAGTGTAAAAGGACTTTGAAAATTCAAAAATATTCCCAATTAAAATTATTTTCATTATTCATCATTAAATTATGAGTGAATTTCAAATGAAAGTATGTAGAGCCTTTAAAACTATATTGAAAATTAATTTGTAATTTTTGAATGCACAACATTTTAAAGATAACTTTCATCGCGTTGTTGTTGCGTGAACGACAAGCGTATTTAACGAATTTAGTGTGGTATCACGAATAATGGTGTAATTAAAAAAAAAATGCTACTTGTAATATAAAAAAAAAATTCATATCTTTAAGTAGTTCTATAGCAATTAAAATAAATTTATCTCAAATTTGATTTGTTGCATTTTGCGCGAAAATAATCAAGTTAAACACTTCATTTTTCAACTTGATTAAACCAAATTTTTTTTTTTTTATTCTACTTCGCTCCTTGGAGGAGCGCAGGGCTGGTGTGTTATTATTGTATGAACCTTCCGTAGTTTTTTCTTAATATTAGATATTTAAGGATTATATATTTATTGTTTTTATGCTAGTCCTTTTTTTTTTTTTTGTAATTGAATATTATTGAAATATGACAATTAGTTAATATTAATTTTTTTATTTTTATATGTAATACATGAAGCTATATAATATTGAATATAATTTTTATAGTGACCTGACTTGGCTTTGAACCCGAGACCCTTCAGTTAAAAGACGAGTGCAATAACCACTGCACCATTGGTCACGTCAAATTTTTTTAATTCACCTCATCATATTCCAAAATTGACTCATATTCCTAAAATGACTTTGTAAACCCGGCAACTGAATTAATTTGCTCCAACAATATTAATATTTTTCTAATTTTAATTTACTCAGTTTTAGGATTAGCACAGTTAATTCAAGTTTCAGAACCCAATTGTTTTGGTTAATTAATCAATATGACATTGATTAATGGTTAATTGTCAGTACGAACTTATTAAATTCGCAATATCATCTCTATACATATAGGAAGGCAAATATTATTTCTATTTCAGATTTTATATAACATAAAACCTCTATTCAAATCTTAAATATTTAACAACTTTATATTATTGTGGACTTAACCCTAATTCACATAAAATTTTTATTATTCAATAATCCAAAAATTTTAATACTCAAAAAAGAGAAAAAGGTTTAAAAAATATTTATTAAATGAAAAATTGATTTGTGTAATAAAAAATCGAAAATTTGCCAAAAAGCTGTACTCTAACGATTCGCTTTGAAATGATCTCTGCTGATTTGATACTAGCAAGTTCTGCTACGAGCCCATGTAACATAAAAATTTTATTAGAATTTATTTAATTCCTATGTGTAAATTTACAATACCACGGCATATTCTTGTCACAACTTTGTGCCCATAGTACGTGTGATCATAAAATTTGGAAAATTGTAACTGAAGATGCTTTCAAGCAGCAGTAAAATTTAAGAATATTTCGTATTAGAGAATAAGAAATTTTTTGTTATTAATTTTTAAAGTAACAATTTCTGTTGATTCTAACTGGCGAAATATTATTGAAATATTATTTCCTTTCCCTTAAATTATTGTTTTATATTTAAAATAAAAATTTCAATTAAATTTAGTCACACAAATAAAAAATTTTAAAGCAAAAATTTTGTAGTGAATCATTTTGCAATTTCACTCAATAAATATTATTCTCCCCCGTTTTTTTCTTATTCTGAAATTTCAATCAATTACAGCACCTAATCCAATAAAATTATTTTAAGATGAAATATAACCAAACCATGACGAATGTACAGTAAATGTTATTAAATTATTATTGTGAATATTTTTTTATGAAAAATATTTATGTACACTTTTTTTTTTGTGCAAAATGCAGAGATTTAAGAAGAAAATTTAATTGTCATTGAACTAAATAAAATTTTCTTGAAAAAAAAAGAATGTTGTAATATTACAGAACATTTTATATTTGTATAACTTTCTATCGATTTCTATATATGATTTACAGAACTGCTGTAATTATGGAAATAGCATTATGACATTGATTTCGGGTTTTCTATTATAAATTGCAGAGTATAGGTTGTGCGAGCTTATGAAATTTTTTACTTATGTTTCGTAATAAACTTATGTGAAAATTTAGAAAAATTTTTATCTATACTTAATACCTAATATTCTTTTACTTTAAAAAATCACAGACTAAGAGTTCCTCTTTAGTGTATAAGCACATTTTGAAATTTTTTTAAAATATTAAGGCACGAGCCAACAAAAAAGCGACTTATGCACAATTCCCCGAGTACCAGTACCAGTATAATATGTAATTTCGGTTTATGTATTTATCACTATTATGCTTATTTTAGATTATAAAGAAATTTTTTAGAACTATTGATATTTAGACTAATTTACCATTTTTTACGGAATTTCTTTTAATCGAACTATGAATCGTAACTTGAGAATATCTGTATGTCAAATTTTGTTTTACAAATTACAGTCGAACATAAATTTGACATTTATTTTTGGCTTTTCACATATCAAAATATCATCATTATTAACAAAATTTGTAGGATTTGGCTCCTAGTTCTGCAGAGATAAAAATGCAGAGTTAGAGAAACCGAGCTATGTGAAAGGCGTTTGCAAATTATTTTTACTTTAAATCATTTATGTATGACCCATTTTGTTGCTTTCTTTTCCTTCTAGGATAATTTTACTGTGCTAGCTAGATAAAAACGATTAAAAATCCTCCTTCATATTATTTCTCATAATTGTTTCTGCCAAAGCTGTTACTTTTTAATGCCTTAATTTCTAATTGTAGAGCTCTGACAGAGTTCTGATATTTTAGAAATCTATCAATTATTAGAAATATTTTTCCTTTGTAATATTGACGCTCATTTTTTGCTATTATTTTAATATTTTCATGTATATTCTCAGGGCTAATGAACCCTCATAACCCTTAAATTATTTGGTAACCATAATTATTTAATACTAAAACTTTTATATACTCTAATTTTTTGATAGATTTTTTAATTTGTATTGGCCTACCCTAGAAATGTCAAAAATCTTTTTAAATGTAACTTATAAAAATAATATAAAAATAATAAATACAAACAAGATCTTATTATTGGAATATTGTTGAATGCATCATTATTTAACAAGGAGCGCTCCTTAAATTTAACAAAAAAAAAAAAATATTAGAAAAATAGAAGAAAATTTTCATTCTTCGGAATATCATCTTTCATGCATTATAAATAAATTGTATAAGTAACAGAAATCGCTAATGTAATATATCGGAGGACTTCTTCTGCACATACAATATTATACACACATAATACGCATATACAAATAACTGTAACATATACGATTCATTTCATAAATTCATACACATTCATGTATACACCCTATAAAAATATGTTTATTTTATTTTTTAATATACATGTTGTGTAATATTTTGGTTGAATAAAGGATAAAAATAAATACATTTAAGGATAACAGAAACACGTGACCAGAATTTTTTTCTGATATTTCTGTTCCGATTCCTTAATATATTATTATGTATGTGAGGATATAGTCAGTCTAAATACCCTCTTTCATATACATAAATCGAAATTTAAATTTTACTCCTGTCCTGTCTCTTCGCCTTTTTTTTTTTGTTGTTGTTTTTGTGCTGTTGTGTTTCTTATTTGGTGTATGTATGGTATACGCGTCTTATTTGAAAAGTAGGGTTGATCGCTTAATATAATACAATTTTGGCATATATAAATAACGCGTAAGTGAGTACATAATTTTCATATTTTTTATATAATTTTATAAAATTTATGCGTATAAAAAATACATTAAAATAATATTTATTTATTTTTTTTTTAGTAATACGTTGTCGATACAATGAGACCAAATTTAGAAAAATAAAAATGAAACCGAAAAAAGTGACGAGTTTAGCTGTACATGGTTTGGTTTTGAAAATATTCATATGGTTACAAGGAGTATTATAAATATTATGAATTCTACTAATACAACATCATAGTTGTAAAATTAATAAGAATGTGCTTATTACACTAATAATTAAACTTAATGGAAATCTCTTCATGCAAATGCAGAACAGATGGATGACGTAAACAAAGGAACGAGCTAAAGGCACAAAAATTAATTAAAAAATTTTTCTCCTCGAACTGGACTCGAACCAGTGACCTACCGCTTTCTAGGCGGACGCTCTACCAACTGAGCTACAGAGGCATGAAGAAATTGCCGACGAAATGTTCTCTACATTGCTTTATACTGTAATCAACATGATTACTAAGTATTTGTTTGTTTACATTGACTGCTACATACAATCTACTATTGTAGTAGATGGCTTCTAATTTTTCTGCCTTTAACTCGTTCCTTTGATTACGTCATCCATCTGTTCTACAGTTGCTTGAAAAAATTTCCATTAAGTTAGAGTATTATAAAGTTTCCATTTGAAAGGGCAGTATACATGCAGTAGAAAATTTCGATTCTTGGTACAACGAAAATTATGCTAAATTTTCCATTAGATATTTCTTAGGTAATCGATTTTCAATTTCATATTTTTCAAACTAAAGCGTCCTAAAGGTGTTTTAAATCCAATAAAATTGACGATTCTTAAAAACACAATTTTCTTTACATTAGGGCTATTTTAATCTCAGATTAACAATAATTACGAATTATAGCTCTAAAGATTAAAAGAGCGACAATTACAAGAGCTTATTTTTTTAATGAAACTTCTAAAATCTTGAAGTTTAAATGGTTTCAGTCACCTATAAAAGTCATTTGAACATCCTATAACTTATAAATTAAAATTTTTCTAAAATATTAATGTTGCTCATTAATTGTCAAACAGGATAATTTTTTATTTTCAAACTCTTCTTAGCCCAGTGGTTTCCAAAGTGGTCTACAAAAAATAGTTAAATAAGTTTTTTATTCAATTTTCTCACAACATAGGTTTACCTTGCTACTCCTAGAAATTTAAATCTAACTAGGGGTCTACGAGAGAAAAAAAGTTTGGGAACCTCTATTTTAGCCCTTTTCCAAAGCATTTTGTTTTATGTTACTACTTTTTTAGAAAGCAGAAAACTTTGAACAATAAGAAATTTTATCTTGAAAATAGCAGAGATCTGATACCTAGTTCCATACGAAATTTTGTTCATTTTCCCAAATTATGGGATATTTTAAGGCGCTTAATTACCCCGTAATATACCCTCTTTATTCAAATATGTACAGGGTTTATTAATAAAATAGCACTTATTAAAAAAGCCCGTTTTGCAAACTCATTTAGTAAATTAAAATAAAAGTAACAAAGGTGGCAAAAAAATTATTTAATTTACACTAAAGTTAACTACATTTTTTCGAGCAACTACATATATAATAATTATATGTAAGTCTTCACAACTACTTCCTTTTTTTCATATTCCTTATTTATTTATTTATTATTTACGTAATTTTTTTCACTGTGATTTGATTTTCAGTAATGTAATTTAGCAACATTAATTCAAGAATACAAATTTCTACATTTCAATAATAATAATAATGTGAAATACAGGACGTGTATGTAAACTTAGATTTTCTTATTATGTACGCGAAATTTGAGGGGATAACTTTTTCTTTGTTTCTTTCTTATCATTGTTGTTATACTTATGAGGAAGGAATAATATTTTACGCCCATCAAGGATATTTTTTGACAAGTTTTCATAATTTCTGTCTGATATAGTTTTTCTATTTTTCTATTTTCTCGATAATAACTCGTGTTAGGAAAAATACATTTAGAATTTTCATGCAGATTTTCTAACTTTTTTTGTTAAATTGAAAAGTATTGGTATGGAATAAATTTTTCTGTTTAGTAAATTAAATTTAGTAGCACTGTTCTCTCTCTAATATTTGAATTAGTCTAATATTTATCTAAGTTCCAATTTTTATCTTTGATGAAATGTTATTTTTTTATTCGGACTATGGATCTAAAGCAAGGCAATTATGTTAAGTCAAACATTTTCAACATCTATTCAATAATTATTTAATATGTATTTTAGTAACACAAGTATTTCCCATAGATGGGATGTCTTATATTTATAACGTCGGAATTATATTGGGTATATTGTTCAGAATTTGTCAGAATATAATTGATAAAACTATAAAAAAAAACAAGCATAAATCAACTACATACAATATTTAGCCAAATTATCGAAACTAGCATGCTTTCATTTTTGAAATAAGGGTTCAAGCTTCTGCATTATAACCCATAACATCAAGACGCAAATTTAAACCCATAGAATTTAAATTTTGAATAAAATTTCAAAATTACTAAGCTCGACTTGATGCCAATAATAATTGTTGCTTGTAACGATGATTGCTTCTCTCACTTGTTTCATGACAGTAAATTACACAAAATAATTTTAACCAAACGGGAAAAAATTGAAACTATAGCTACATATATAAATTTTTCATACTAATTCCAACTATGTACACCAACATATAATAATAGAAAGTGGGCATAACTAAGATTACAATTCTAAATGTAACAGAATTAAGAAATCAAAGAAAATAAACGATGACTATACCAAACCGAAACAGTTGCAACAGTAGTACGGGATGATGTATGTCAATATTATTACGTTTGATGAATTCTCGATATAATTTTTTTTTTTATATATACAGTTTTGATGTCATGTTCGTTGATGAAGTATGACTGTTGGCACACTTTTGTGATTATCGAATTCATTGTTTGTGGTGGGGTTCTAAAACAACTTTTTTCTTGTAGTTTTGGTTCGTTTGTTTCATTTTAGAATTTCCTATCTGTTTTCCTCTATTTATGTTTTCTAATCATTTGCTATGATAATTTTTAAATTTTTTTTTTTTTATAAATTCAATTTGTTGTTAAGGATTTTATTCTTATTTTTATACACAGTTAACAATAAAATTTTCAACATTAAAAACGCATTTTACTGTCTATTAATACTCAAAGAATCTGATGAATTTAATGGTACTTGGCAAGGCAACGTTAATTTTCGGGAAAATTTTGGAATGAGAACAAGGGAAATGTAAACTTTTATAATGAAGTGTGACTGAATACACATAAAATGTTTTGATATATAATAAAAATAATAACAATAATAAAATAAATATAAAAATTATGCCATTGTTAGATATAAGAATTATTTTTTCAAAAAAAAAAAAAAATGGAGGGCTATAATAAATTTTAAAGAAAATATTATTATGCAAAATCTAAAGATAATATTTGATAAGTAAAGCTCAGTATAATTTTGATTAATTTATCAGAATATACAAATATATTATGTGTATGTATAATAATAATGTTTGTTGCTTTGCATTGGTGAAGAATAAAAATTTGCATATTTAAATATTCCATGATTTAAATTAAATAATTTGTTATTTAAAATTTATGTAGAATTTTATGATTATTTGTATGAATTTAATGTTACGCATACAATCAAAATCTTTGCAACGAGCTAAATGACATCCGCAGATATAGATATGTATTAAAAATATGTTTCGAAAAGGGAGCTATGCCGAGAATCTGAAAAACTTTTCATACAATCACGAATATCTTTTCATGTTGAGCCTGAAAGTGAAATTCTTTCAAAGTTTTTAAGGGCAGCCGCTTGATCTAATTCACTTGAAATTAAATTGAGTTTAATTATTTATATTGTAAAACTTTTTCAGAATTTTATTTTGAGATTATATCAATACGATACCATTTCAGAACGCTTTTTTTCAGAAATATTAAAATTTTTCGAATTAACAAATCTTTTTTCATTCAACAGTTTTCCATCTTTCCAATTTAACTTTCAATAGTCTCAATTGAGGAAGAAGGGAATTTATTAATAATTATATATTTTTCAGTTGGTCAAAAATTAGGCTGTTTTCGACGAACTGTGATGCAATGAGGTTATGTAAGTCATCGAAAGTAATAAAAATAATAAAATAAAATAAATATCGAAGTTAAATAGGTAAATTCTTACTTAATTTATCACCCATATTCGGTTAATAGCATCACTTGATGGGTAGTTATTCCAAAATTTTATTATTTTCTATGTAAAATCAATTCTAAAATTTGAAAGAATTCATAAAATAATTCGGCCTTTTTTAATATAAAGTGGATGGTATTTTAAGGTATAGTCAGTAGAACAACAGGTGGGCATATTATTGCACTTTTTAAAATGCAATAAGAGTCTCATTTAACCTTGTTGCAATATTAAATAATTAGTTTATTCATTATGAAATTTTCAACATAAAATGAAGCTAAAACCTAAGTATTTTTTATTACATTGAAAACTAAAAAAAATCTTAATAAAATATGAATTTTATTTAAGTTATCCTTGAAAAAATTTCTTTTATCAATATGTATTATAAAATAATATTCTACATATACAAAAAATATTATTTTGTTGTATAAAAAAAAACAAACCGAAGGGGGAAACAAGTGTAGATCCCTTAAACGTTTCATCGGCTGGGCCAAAACAAATTCAACACTTTTGGGCTAAGTAGTTTTGTAGTAGAATGAAATTTTCCGCACAAAAGTAAAAAAGAAAAAAATACTATCGTGAGCAACTGCTTTTAGAATATTTCCTATACAAAATTAAAAGAAAATGTGATTATTCGTTTGAATATATTCGTCTACCCGTCCGTTCGATTATTTACAAAACTTTTATATTCATTAAGATAAAAATTCAATAAGGGCCTGGTGATTATGGGGTATTGATAGTAAAACGTAACATTTATGCTAATTAGGGCTAATTGAAACCGCCTGCACCGGCCATATCAACCAAGATAGAAACCTGAAATTTTATACATAAGTGGATTCTATGTTTCTTTCTAAAAGTGGAAAATTTTTGTTTTAACTGTTATTTAAGAAAATTTTGAGGGCACGAAAAGCTAATGCTAAAACAAATTTCTTTTAAAGCTTTTTACCCATTTATTGTGACCTAACAACAAAAACATTTTTTAAGTTCTACAAAGGCAGGGAAAAGTAGGCTTTTCTGTGGAAGCATAATGGTTTTTTTCTGGTACTGGCAACCTCTAGAAGCATATAATTTAATACAGTAAGAAATTACTTATTAAAAGAAATTTTTTCCTTACTTGACACATCTCATGAGTTATCGTCTCTGTATATTAAGTAACCATTGTCAAATTTCTGTTTTCTTATTTTATAGAAAACGTGATTAAATTTTAACTATTTATTATATTATTTACAGCCATTTTTAATTTTGATCTTTCTCCCTAAAAGTATGCAAAGAATATTTTACATTAATATGATATTAAGAGAATAATGTATGTTGCACCCGCAATCATAAATACAAAAAACATTATTTTTTAGAAGAAAAAAAAATATTTACTTAGGAAATGTGCTTTTCTACAAATCATCGTTTTTTTCCAAATTTATTATAGTTTGTTTTTCTATCCTCACCATTTTTTTTTTTTGAAAACAAACTGATAAATTACTTCACATATATCAAAATTTTTTATCAATTCAATTAACTTCACATATATTGTCGTTTTTATTTCTTTTAAATATCCTCATATGCTTGTATGTAAAGAATATTTCAATATTTATAATATTTATTGAATTCAATTAATAGTCGAAAGACGTGACATTCAACCTCACCAGTATTTACTGCTTCCTGTTTTTTTATATTATAATTTAGTAAAATTCAACAACTATTATAGATGTGATAAGATTATTTGAGGAACTTGGGGTCTAAAAGTTTTCTACATATATAAAATTTATAAGTTAACCAACGCCGTTGTTAAAATAGAATTTTTGTATACATTATTTTCAAATACATAAACATTATTATTTTTATATTGATTGAGGGACCGACCCCACCTTTTCTTTGTTTTCCTTAAGTAAAATACCAAAGAGTATAAACATATTCTGCTCATCGATAGGTACATCATGTATGTATGGTATTAGTAAACGTTATATAGTCATTATTTATACATGAAATGAAAATGATATGACAAAGAGTGTCGCCGCCCGCCTTTAATGCCATACAATGTATTCACACACATACATATTTTAATTTCAAATATAGAGCTATTCGTTTTAAATATACACATGCATACGAGTACTTATATAATATGGAAATACTGTAATATTTCTGAACCTTTTACATAATGTGTATACATACTTACATAAATTTTGTATAATAGAAAAGAATGAAGAAAATTGTGTGTACATATAAGATTCCTTGATATATTGTGACGCCAATATTTACTACGATGATAAATAATTTTCACATATACATACATATATTATGTATAAACAAGAACAAAAAGGTCCGAAAATAATACCGCACATATCTATTATATACATATATAAAGAATAAACATTATATTTCCTCTTCATTTAGCTTCTTTTTGTTATACATTCGTATTCTTCTTTTATTTTATACTTGACATTTTCTTTATTTTTCAATATACGACGATGATTGAATTGTTGAGAAAAGTCCATGAACTTTTTTTGGTCATAAAAGTGGTTATAGATGGTTGGCTGGTTAACTGTTTGGTTGGCATTATTTTCTCTCATATCCTGAATTAAAAATATTTTCTTTTTATACTCTTTATATAACACCTTCTCGATATTATTGAATTTTATCAGTACTTGAGCAAAAAAAAAAGCCACTCATTCACTCACCCCTTCCATTCACACACAATCGCACCTTCTACTTTTATATTGTGTACATGCTAAGTATATAGAGTATAAGGGACTTAAAATATTTTGTTTAATAAATGTTTTTTTGTTTTTGTTTTATTGTTGCATTTATACTAGTTATGTTTTATATAAGATCCATTCATACTCTACATATAAGCATAAATAATAATACAATGACGTTGTCGTGTATAATATTAAGGATAAAATGAAAACCACTAAAACCTATATTGAAACGATTCGCACTTAAAAAAGAATGTCGCTTATTTTTAAAAGAAAGTCTGTGATGTTTTGTACATTAATGGTCGGAAAATACAAAAACAAAAAAAAAAATAAAAGAAAATTTAATTTTTTTTTCTGTTTTTTTGATTTCCCTATTGTTTGTTCTTTTATAATTTTTATTGTGAATTGAGGGTGAAAATTTAAGAGTATCTAATATTAAAAAAATTTTCTTAACAACATTATAGAAGAAGTGAAAATAATGAATGAAAATTGTTTGCATATGCAATAGGTCTGGATAGTTTTATATTGTATAGTTACCATTTAAGAACTTTAATTTCAATTCTTTTAAAAATTGTATGAAAATTTCCCTTAAGAACTACGGAGTATTGTAATAAAAAATAGTTTTAAAAGTATTTCCATGAAAACCTTAAAAAATAATTGACTCTTATAAAATTTTCGTTAAAGCATTCTTTAATGTAAGAAAAAGGAGAAAAGATAATTTTCATAATCACAATTAAATAAATAAAAAAAACGGGTATTTTTTGCGTTTTTGTACAGTGAAGTCTCCATATCTCTAAACTATACAAATTAGACATTTCTTAAACTCAGTTAGTTGAGCTGCCTTCAACTAACATTTATGAGCTTCCTTGAATATTAACATAATTTTATTCATAAAAATTATTCTTTCTTTATCTCGAATTTCTTTAACTTGAAATATAAAATTCAGCTCTCATAAAACTCGAAAAATTTCAAAACCTTTTATATCTCGTTCCTGTATGACTTTTGGTTTTTTAGCAAAATATTTTCTAATACATTAAACAACCTAGATATTTCTAAATTTTAAATGTATTATACATTCCAATTAAATTTGACGACTCGACCATATAGTCTTTAATCTTTATTCGTGTTCAAGGTTTTGTTTCGAGATATGGTTAAGTATTGGAGCTCCCAAATAAACGCGATATTTATAAAATGCAAAAATCTTCAAAATGTTTAAAGTAAGAGTTGTTGGAATTGAATAATATCTGGGTAACTGTTCTTAAAGGTTCATGTATTTATAATTGTGGTGGGTCAAACCCTTTTCTGTTTTGTTTGAGACTCAGACTTGCGTTAACATCGTCCGAAAAATCCCATTCCGTCAAAAAATTTGATTCCTATACTAAAATTCATATCAGTCTCAAACTTACTACGTGACAATTGTAACCGATTCAAATTTTGAAATGTTTGTATTGGAGTTAAAAATTATTGATTTTGTATATCAGTTATACATTTATAACAACACAATGTGTTAAGTGGTTTAGTGCCCAGACAGTAATATGGAAATTTTTATTACTACATACCCAAAAATGTAGTTATTTTCTAAAGTAATTATGCCATCAGAGTGGCGTTTGATAAAATTTTCAATGTCACTATAATAAACTCTAATAATTCAGAACATTTACACCACATGCAAAAATGTGGCGTCATTCATATAGGCGTCACATTATTTTTTCAATAATTACAAATGTTAAGTAGCGCTGTTCTAAGTGATGATTCTCAACATAAATATTTTACAAGCGCCATCTTTAACAAAATGTGCTCATAATTTTTTAATTATTAATCGAATGTAATAGCAAAAATCAACTTTTAGATGACTTTTTTAAAATTAGTCTTAAATCATTACTGTATCACACAGATATTGTTTTTCAAGTAATCATAAGTCAAAGGTCCTTTAGTACCCTTAGTTTTCAGATAAATTGAATTAATTCATTGTGTAACATACTAGTTTATTATCAAATTAAAACAATAAAAATCAACACGGCTTCAATATGACATTAAATTGAAGACATGAAAAAACATTTTGTAAAATTCCATACTTTTTTGAATTATGCAACACATAATCACAAATTATATTTTAAATGTACATCGTTCGAAAGTCATTAAAATGATAATTTTAAATCTTCTATATACATGCATATTATATAATAAATGCGATAAACAAGTGCCCCTTAAGCAATGCAATAAAATAATTCTTAAATTTCGTGAAAGAAGGGAAAGTGTTATACAAAACCATAGCGAAAAATAAAAGAATGAAAGTTTCTGTTCAAAAATCCAATACGATTTAAATGATCGTATATAGCAGTATTAGTATAAAGAAACGGTATACATATAATGACTCAAAGCTATTCAATTGGTATACATAGTCGGATGACTCAAAGCTGTTCAATATTGTTTGTTTATATCTATATGTGTGTTTAAATGCATTTTGTTAAGCAAATATTTGAATTTAAATACAAACTTTTAAATTTTGTATAATGGTATACAAGGTAAGTTAGCACAAGGTGGCAAATAACATAATTTCATGGATGATTCTTTGATCAATTTCCAAAAAAAAATTGTACTGGTGGGGAGAGGTACAGATATACTCATTTTCGAGCTGCAGCTTGTTAAAAAAGGTATCAGATTTTTTCTGCATATAAATAAACGGAATTTTAACTTCGAAATCACGTGACATAGGGTACCATTGGCGACTTGCTTTACAGGCAATTGATTGCTCTTTATTTCCGGTCTTACCATTAATTTGATCGGAGCCAGAGTTTTATAGATAGAGTCGTGAAGTTTTGTTATTAATTTTTGTTTTTTTTTTTTTGGATGCACTACATATGAGATCCAAAGGTTAACCCATATAAAGTTTTCTTCTATCTCTTATAGTTTTGCCAGTTGAACGTGTTAAGTGTGTTTAAAAAACATGCGAAAAATACATTCCATGCAATTTTCTGCTGGAAATCGACACACTTTGTATATTTGCTATATTTTTCATTGCAATGCCGTGATATCTAAATAGCATTTCGGTTTTTTACTTGCTTATTGTCATTTTCGATAAAATATATATTTGTCTTCGAAGTTGACATTATAACAATAAAAATTACCATAACGCAATATTTTTGGTGGAAATTTTTTTTTATACTTTGGTATAATATATTTTAAGTAAAAGCTTCCGACTAATATTTTTAACACGACACAGGTACATAAGAACAATAATTGTAAGTGTAACATATAAAAATGATTTGCACGGTACAGGGATTGTATCTTACTTAATATTTATACGTACCATGTATGGATTACATACCACGTGCACTAATAAATTTATATTTTATACGATATAAAATGATAAAATATGAAAAATGTAAGTCTTCGAAGGGGAAAGTAACGTGAAAGAATAAAAATATTTTATGTAAAGTTATTGTTAAATTTCGAGATTGATGAACCATTATTTAATTATTTAGTATAGAAAATATAGATTTAATTATTTAGTATAGAAGAAAGTGTTATACACATATGTTCAAAATTTCGTTAAAATCGCTCTGATCGAAATTAAATATAAATGCAGAAACAGACACTTGCCTGATCACGTTTCTTTTAAACGATGAAGTCTATTTTCATTATAAAATCAATATTTGGACCTGTGGCATTCGGTACGATTATGATACCTTCCTTATCATATGGAATACAGTCATTCAAAAATTATTGTAAATCGCTTGCACAGATTATATTTTATTTATTCATATTACTTATATACTACGACTATGTAGGTACAGCTAATAATTTACATTATATACAATAGAGAAGTAAATACATTTTAAATTTTATATAAGATCAGAATACAAAAGTATAGCATTGCAGTCGAATTTACTGATCTTTATTATTGCGCTAACCAACTTTAAAAATCAACTATAGATAGATCAAGATAATTATAGATTATACTTGAATCATTTACTTCTTAGAACATAGTTATAAATTCTATTATATGATTTGCAACAAAATAATTATAGGCGGGAATGATTGATAATTTAAAGAACAAGAAGTCTAAAAGTTATTATAGAAGATACGTCAAGTCGAAAAATGAGAATTTTAATTGATCCAATAGAATCCTTGATATATGCAATTATATAAATACTCCTAATTTAAATTTGAACTATTTGGTTAAAAGAACGCTTACGAACAATATGGAATGCAAAAAGTATTCAATGCAGAGTATTTGTAGAATAGGATAGGATAATGTTTCGCCTAGTCTTTATGTCGGTAGTTATATTTGATTAAAGTTATATTTAAAATTAAAATTTCTTCACTCACCTGAGTTTTTCTGGGGTTTAGGACTTAAATATTCAAACCAAATAACTTAAATAAAATTACGGAACTGGTAATGACAACAGAATAAAATCAAATCAAAATAAAAAAAATTAAAAGGAGTAACTATTATATAAAATATTAAAATATGGTTCATTCCTATAAATATATATATACATACACTATATATAGGGTAACATAGACTATGGTAAAGAATAACTAAAAAAAACGTAAGAAGAATGTGATTTCTTTCAATCGTAATGTTTGTACCACCTTAAGACATAAAACAAAACAAACAATCTACACCAATAACATACAAGCAACGCAAGAATTGAACGATATTATAAAATAAGCTTAATGTATACCTTAGGCTTTGATTTTTAGCACCTTTTAACTGTGCATGGCACGGAAATAACTAAATTTTGAAATTACACTATAAAAAACGATTTTCCATTTTTTTTTTTTAACTTTTTTTATTCTTATTTATTATTTTGAATATATGTATGTATGATATTGAGGTAAGCGCTTACGGGAAAGCGGTAGTAACAATGTTATGAAAATCAAAAAAAAAAAAAAAAAAAAAAAGAGGGAATGACACAAGTTACTTACAAAAGAAACAAAGCAAAAAAAAAGCAGCCAATATTGAAAGCAGGATTTATTTTAACTTTTATTTTGTTATCGCCGTATAAACAAATTTAGATAAAAACCTGCTTCCGGTAACCATACAATTTATGTTTTAAGTATACCTACATTAAGTGTATGTACATATACATAATATTGCACACATTTAAAAATATGTGTGTACTTATTTAAACCAGCAACTTTAAAATTGTATGGTTAAAAAAAAAAATTTAAATGGCAACAATTTGGAAAAACGACAATTGTTACAAAAAATTCTTTATTTCTAAAAAATGGAAGAGGAAAGCTCGATTTTCGTCAAAATGTTAGTCAACCCGTTTGCCCACTTATTTTCTTAAAAATTAAATTTCTTTTCAGAGTAATACTTACTAACAATTGGAGTATTATCCTCTTCACCACAATCTTCTTCACTTATATGCGAAAGACTACTTGGTAGGTTGGCTGTGACAAATTCCATCTTCTCCTAAACCTATTACTTACAAATAAATATTTAATTAATAGATTTATAACACTTAAGATTATTGCATACGTACTCATGTTCTAAATTATACAGGGTGATTTGAAAAGGTACGGGACAAAACCGGGTATATAATAATACAATTTTTTAATTTCACCTACATTTCTTCCATTGGGTTTTCTAAATTATTTTCAGCAGCTTAACTCAGTTTGATTAAGTGGAATGAGCAAACTAACGTATTGTTTTTTTTTGTGTTATCGCAGACCGTATATGAAATTGGGCAACATACTGTTCGCGGTAAACAAAGGACAGAATGAAAGAAGGGTGATTGGGCTACTAGAAACTCTCTAACGCTTTGTTATTCCAAAGATTTTCTTCCAAGTGAAGGCCAAAGAATGCTTGAAGGAAATTGTAAGATCAGGCAAGAACCCCGTTAGTCATACATATGATTTTTATTCTTAGTTTTTAAATATGTATCTTACATCAAACCTCCTTTATTTACTCTTATTGTTTTTACATTATTTTGCAACATTTGTTAATTTTTTATACAATATATACATATTACATATGTATATTTTGATTGGCTTTTTTAAAGAAAATTTTAATTTAACTAAAAATACATATTTAACGTAGCAGTATAAATTTTTGTTTTTATAGTACCTCATTTCAAAACAACAAATAGTAAAAAAGAACTCAAAATATATCACTATTACAACGGTAGTTTGATAAAAATTCAACATAATTGTCAAAATCCAAAAATTCATGGTGCAAAAAAATAGCAGTAAACAAAAACTTTTAAAAAATATTTTACCTTAACTAAACAAAAAATTATAAATATTTTTTAACAATAAATATCAATACTTGGTCCAGCAGCCCTTGTGGACAATTACAGTAGAACACCTCTTTTTCATTGAGATCACAAACCTCCTGCACAACAGGAATTGCGTTCCATTCTGATTGAACTGCACACCGCAATCCACTGACATTTTTTGGATTTTCTTCAGCTACTAACTCCTTGGCGAAATATATTTTCTATTGCGTTCAAGTGGGAGAGAAAGCAAGTCAACTTGTAAATGTAACCTCGTTTGTAGGAAATAATTTTTCCGCTAATTTTCTCCTATCCTGTCGATAAAGTCTGTGTATTGTTCTGTTCCATTCAGCATAGGGCGACTTTTTTAACCTAATTATATTTGAATAGCATTTTTTATATGCCTTTGTATTTTAAATACAAAAAATTGGGCCAATATTGCTATACGAAAAGCAACTCCAAATGTAATTGACTTTTGCACCTCTATGTTTGAGGACTATCACGTACTTTCGGTTATATTTAGCAGTTCCAGGGTTTCTTATAGACTGTTTGCATCTTCTTCAACGAAATAGAGCTTTTCAGGTATACTCTTGGTGATCTATTGAACATCTGTGTTTCCGTTAACCATCGTTTGACAGTTGTTGTTTCTTCTTCTTAGTTTAATTTTAGTCTTTTTAGTAGCACATCACTATATGAAGGTTTTCTTTTGATATTTTTCATATTTTTCGAACTTCACATTTCTGCTTTTTCTCTCCAATTTTTTGCATTCGAAATCATTTCTGCAGAATAGCTTTTGCTTTTTATAAGTGATTTTTAAGTAGTTTTCTTTTCTCACCACTGTAATGCTCTGTGAGAGCAGAGTGCTCATTTTCTTTCAAAAGTCTGAGCTTAAGCAACTTTTTTCTTTAATAGGTTTTGGTTTAACCCATGAAAATTTTGTTAATCCAATATTATATATGTATTCGAAATTTTAGATAAATAAATTAATTGTTGTAAATGTAATAAATTACAATTAAAAAAATTGAAAATTAACAATTTCAAGTTTCATTAGTTATCAATACTGTCTATTTTGGACTTTTTAGTGTCATAAACAAAATGCTAGGTTTATAATTTCATCGAACATACCAGGTTCGTTTGAATATGAAAACTGTAAAAGAAAGTGTGCTTTCACTTTCCTTTTCCTTATTCCCTTTACCCGTTTTTGTGTTTTCTTCTTCTATTCTTTTTTTTTTCAGTGTGTAATATTTAACCAATAAAGTGAACATTTTTTTATTTTTATTTTTCGCGTATTTATGAATTATGATGTTCGCGTGAGGCATGCCATCTCTATACTTATATTATATTAATTTTTTTGTTGTTGTGTTCTTGTGGAATATTGTGTGAAAAATGCTCACACTCTGTTAGGCAATTAAAGACTTATGATGGCGGAAATGCCAAACAAATTTTTCGTTTCCCAAAGGATAAAAATCAGCTTGACTTCTTTTCCTATTTGATTTTATTTTTCTTTTTTATTTTATATATTTATAATAAATTTATTATTATCATTACCGGTTTTTTTTTTGGTACTGGGTGTTATATAAAAATCGTATAATTTATTTACATAAATGTGTTGAAAAAGTGTTGGTGTATAGAATGATTTTTAACAAAAATATTGAGAACGATTTTTAAAATTGAGATTCTTCTATTGAAATAAAAAAATAATAATTTTAATGATTTGTTTTTGTTGAAGAAATTCTTAAAAAAGTTCGAATCATTCAAAAGTTAACAAGTAATTCGACATACAAAGATAATCCGGTTATTCAAGCAATTATAAAATGATTATTAAAGCATTGATTTATGGTACAAATTCGACAGCTAAATCAATGAAGCTTAAATTTATAATTATTTAACACGATTTTCAAACCAATGACTATCTTTTGGCTGATTAAATTTACATATTGCTTGCATTTCTATCGTTTGTTATTCTGTTGTTGTGGTTAGAGTTTTCTAAAAATTCAGTAACTAAAATCGTCCACGATTAATTTAGCCATAGCTAGACATTTCATTCCTTTATTATTTTGTAGTTCTGCGTTATTCTCCAAAGCCTAGTTACAAAATCTAAAAGAATATTTGCACATTATATTGAAAGAGTCACCATGTATTTTGTTAAGAGGAATAAGTGTTTAACTTGTCTTTTAATGACAGTCTATTTTAATTTTTATATCTAAAATCCTTATAACATAACAAAATGTATAAAGCAATAATAATAATTTGCGTATGACAAAATATTTGTCTATTAGGCATTTTATATGTATATACTATGTTGTATATGTATATTTTTCTATAAAAAATTAAGTATGTATTAAATTTGAAGAAATGGTCTTGTATATATATAGAATTCTCGCTTTTATTTGATCTTCAGTTAAAGTCATTTAGAATTTGAAAAGGAAATGAAAATGAGTTAACACGTGCTTAAAATCGATTACGGAAAGAAAAATTATCACCACTATTCATACAAATTATATAATGGTTTTCTAATTTCCAATGTATATTTGTTTTTTCCAGCCCTAATATTCCATTTTGTTTGTATTCTATATTATGTAATAAAAATAATGGGTTCAAACAATAATAACTTCAATTCATATTATATCCTTGAAAGTTTGTCTAATAAAAGTGATGTTATTTGCCAACACAAATTTTTGTAGGTTTAACACTTATAAAACACGGTTTTTCATACACGGTCGCTCATTCAAATAATTAAAGTGTTTTCTTAAAAATATGATTTTATGTTTTGGAAATAATAAAAAGTATTTTTAAGGACTAACTATTTAAAAAACAAAATTTATGTTAAAGACAACCTTAATTACAATTATTTTAAAATTTAAATGTACTTAGTTTCAAGAAGTTTTTATCAAATATTTCGAGCGCGACAAAAGTATTATATTTTATGAGTATTGTAGTAACGAAATATACTTAGGAATATGTCAGATTAAAGAATTGTAGATACTCATAAATTAATTATAAAAAGTTTTTACCTCTTCTATTGTATTGTTAGATAAAGAAAGGCTATTTTGAGATATTATAAGCTGAAAATATACCTTTAAAGGAAAAATATCTATTGGCACTTTATTTTATTTTTTTGAAAGGTGAACCTAGTTATATAATGCCTTGTTTTATTAGAAATTTAGTTTGTTTTTACACTTAAATTGAATGATATAAATTATCGCTTTTAATAATATAGCTCTCGTATTTAAATTCAATCAGTTCCTGCGAAATTAAGGCGTAATTGTAAAAACACAACCAAAGCGAGAAGCGACAACAGCAAACGATTTTTGTTGTTAACTCAGAACACACTGTTAACTGTACAATATTTTACATAAAATTTCATACAAAGATCAATTAATGTTAAAATTTAGAAGGAATTTAGGCTATCTCACCTTCGTTGGTTGAATTCGCGGCGGTAATTTCAATGGATTCCTTAAGGCAGTTCCATTTAATTATGTGTATTATATATGAATTTTGACATTTCGTCGTGAAAAAACAACTTTCTGTTTTCAACTTAAATTAGAATTGTAGGATGGTTAGATTCATCGAACAAAAATATTAATAGTCCGAAATCTTTAGAATTTTTAACATTAATGCACACGATATGAAACTGTTAAATATTATAAAGATCTTGTTTTATTATTTTAACTGAATTTTGCTGTTGAAAAGCTCTGCTCTTCTATTAATTTAATTAATATAGCAGTAACTATAATAAGACAGAAATTTTCCTCATTTCACATGTTAAGTTAAACATTCTAACACCTAAAATACGATTCAATTTCAATAAAAATAAAAATTTTCCATGAATTTATCACGCTTGATTAACATGATATTAAAAATTTTGAAAAGCTTACTTATTGCGTTTTGTATTTAAAATTGAAAGTTCCATAATTTTTATCAGAAACTCAATTAAAACGGTAACTGGATTATATTACATCTTCTTTTTCTTCTTCTTGAATTAGCAATACTCGTAATTGCCTGTTTTTTTCAACAATTACTGTCCTCGTTATTAATTTTGCGATGAAGACGTCCAGCATTCGTACCACCTTTTTGGAGTTCTTCCTGGTTGACGTTTCGAATTGATTTGGCCATTCATTGTCACCTTCGCCAATCGATCTTCTTCCATTCTATTCACATGATCTCTCCAGTATCTTCGTCTATTTTGACTAATAAGTATTTCTAATATCGTTGCTACGTTTTTTATCTCTCAACGTTTAGCCACATATTTGCCTTAGCGTTTTCATTTCTGTTGTTCTCAGTTTGTGTTTTGTTTTAGAAGTGCCCGCTGTTGTTTTGATAGCATACGTCAATATGAGTCTGAATAGGTTAATAGGAGTCTAATTACATTACATGTTTATTTGAAAAAAAAACTTAATTATAAGAAAATTTTAAAGAAACACTGTGTTGTTTTCATATTCATTCAAGCCCAAGACCTTTAAAATACCGCATACCCGAATTCAATGATATCTTTTCCAAAAATTTATTAAAAATTGTATGCCATTCTGCTAATTGAACATTTTCAAATATGTTTTTCTTAATTTTCTTTTTTACTTATAGCACCCCAAAAGGTACACTATAATCAACATTATTGCGGTTTTGTGAATTTTTTATTCGAAAAGATCAATTAATTTTCAAGTAACAATTAAAAGAAAATTCCGTTTTTAATTGAAATCCTTAATAAATAAAATATCAATTGAATAAATTCGTACACTTTATACAAATATTTCTCATAACAATACAAGTACACATTCTTTAATGGAAAATTTATACCGTACTCGGTATTCGATATCATTGATCCCTTTAAATATATTTATGTATAGGCACATTTTCTTAAAGGAAAAACAATTAATTAAACAGATGCTTTCCAAAACCAGCTCCACAATAGTGTATCAAGTTTAATAACATAAAAATATAGAGAAAATTTATAGTATTTTTTCTCAATTTCAAATTGTTATGAATAATAAAAATAGGAAGTAGGGCATCAGAAGAAACAAAAGAAAATTTTTCATTTTTCATTTATAAGTATAAAAAAATTGTTTTCACCTGTTAAGTCGAGACTATAATTGAAGGTCTGGAAAACAGAAAAATATGAAAATTTAAAGGAACATGAAAAACAAAAAACAAGTCCTCTACCATAGTCTAAGAAGGCTTGAAATGATAAATTAAAATTTTTTTATTTTATCTCTCTTTTAACAAACTAATTTGCTTTATAAAAGTCAAACATAAATATTCAGTTTTCAGATTCACAAAATTCTGAGTTGAATTTCAGCCGTAAAAAAAAACAACAACAGCAAAATCGAATTTTCATGTATTTGAATCCTTAATGAATGATCGACTTTGGGTGCGTTGTTTTCATTTAAATTACGTTTTCGGATTCAATTAAAATGTCAATAAAATTGAAGGATAAGAAAAAATATTCAATTATTATATTTAAGCAGATTGCATCCTATTATTGTGGATATTTTTGGAATTTCAAGTATGTTTTTAGTACAAGAAGTTTTAATACAACATAAAACACATACAAAAATTTAAAATTTAATAATAGTGAAGTCCGAAAAACGGAAATATCTTACTTAAGATTTTTTTTTAATTTAACTAAAAGATTATACCTAATTTAATTTAACTAGAATCAGCTTTCATTAGGGGAAGGAAGCAGCAATATAGCTTATATGAAAAATAATATTATTGAATTACCAAAATATGATTGTGTGTGAGCAAAGGAAGTACACAAATAAGAGAGGCACAATATTTTCACAAGCCTAAACTTAATCAGAACTCAATTTATATGACCATAGCCAACTTTCTGGGACACGCCTGTAACTTAACACAGAGCTGAATATTTCAATATTATAAAATGTTGCTATCTAAAGTAAGTCAATTCACATTGTATTTAATTTCGTTGTATTGAATTTGTAGTTGGAGCTCTAATCACATTATAAAAGTTTTTGTAGAATACTTTGTGGACTATTTCTTGTATATGTTCTAAATTCAACACGCATTCTACTCAATTATGCTCAGTAGATAATTATGTTTTCAACTCAATTCCGTTAAAGAATTTTAACTCAACTCAAATAGTCTAATTTTTTGGATTCAATTCATTATTCACGATATAGCTGAGATAAAAATATCAATGTGACCTTATGTAATGATAAATATTACTGTTATTTAGAAATTTTTGATAGATATTTTCGTCTTAAATCAATTTGGCAGATGAAGGCGATTCCGAATCGTTGCATAAAGAAATCGTTTAAAATATGTTACAAACTTGGTAGATAAATATTTGAAACAAGTTTTGTAATAAAAAAATACCTAAGTCGGTTCACTATAAAGTTACCGAATAAGTTTAAGGAAAAAATAGGTAATATCAATCCATTTTCTTTCAGTGTGTATTAGGTAATATCAATAATAGGTAATATCAATCCATTTTCTTTCAGTGTGTATTAGTATTAGACTTTGGTATGGGTATATTGGAAAAGAATGGGTTCAAACTTCACATACAAATTCAAAACAAAATTTTAAATGTTTTCTTTGGCACAATAATTTGCAAAATTTTCAAATGAAAAACAATCATAATGGTCAAACCCAGCTATCATAATTTATTCTTAAAATATAATTAAAATTTTTTTGAAAATACCAAAAGTTTTGTTTTACTTAGAAGAAAAAGAAAACTAAAAAGCTAGAATTTTTTGCTTAATATTCATGAGAAAAGTACAAAAGGATTTCTTTTTCATTATAATCCTTTTAAATTCATAATAATTAGTTTCAATCACTGTTCTCATATAGCTTTGTTATACCACTTCATTCATTATTCAATATTTAATTTGAAAATTGAACTAAAGTGGAACAAATCATAACTATCCGGAGCGGATACTCTTAAATTTTTTTTTTTTTTTCTTAAATAAATTAACGGAGAATACAATTATTTTGTGAATTTTTATCTCAATATTTTCAGTTCTAGGGTCTAGCTTTGTTTTTTTTTTTCTTTCAAAAATTTCTTTTGTATAAAATGAAATCATTTCATATGTTATACCTTATTACTTAATGTATAACAGTTATGACTATGGTGTGCATATATTCAAAGTCATAAAATTTATAAAGTATTTTTAGAATTCTGAAAATTTGTTTTTTTTTTTTTCAGAATAAGAAAAATTTGAAAAACAAGGCAAACATTTGAAATGTGGGCTTATAATTTCTAATCTACTTAAAGCATCCATTGCAGAAAAAACAAGAACAAAAAAAAAATAAAAGAAGAAGATCAAAAAATATAAATTGATTGTCCTTTTTATCACAACCACAAGAAAAAGAAAATATAAAAAAAAATACAAGAAAAAATTCATTTTTGAAAAATCAAATTACATTACGCCCATTCATATATTATAATTTGTTACACCCAACTTCCGTAATCAAAAGTAAATTTGGATATTAACTACATAACCTTTCAATGATTTAAAAATAGGGCTTTTTCAAAATGAAATTCTCAAAGTGTAACTGCAAAATTTTAGTACCTTAACGTAAAATACCTAAACGTGGAGACGTTTTGAAATTTTGCACTTGTAACCTTAAAACTATTGCATTGCAACAATGATTCGTTCTTGTGTTTGAAAATTCAAAATGGCGATTTAGATGACCATTTGACTCACATATTCAAGTTTTTGTAAAAATATTCTTAAATACTCAAAATAACAATTCGTAGTTATTTCAGATAAATATAAGAAAATAAGTATAACAGTTACATTACTGTTCTTAATTGCTTTAAACTTAAAATTTAAAGGTAATATTTTTAATATTCGATCATTTTATTTAAGTTCACATTATAAAGGAAGAATGTGGAGAAAAAATTGAGGTTGCGTTTTGTACAAATTAAAATGAAAATTGTTAATAAAGTTAACATAGATTTTCAGTAAAATCGTTTTAGTTTTTAGACGGAAATTGCGATAGAAAGGCAATTTTGTTTTAAGTTTCGTGTTTGATTTAATCTACATACATATATGAACGTAAAAGAACGCTACAAATCGAAAACTATTATCAATCTGCTACAATCGAAAACTGTGCTGATGCGCATGAAACCTCTTTTAAAATATAAAATTCTAAAAGCCTTACCACAGGAAAACAGGCATTTTCTAAGCCACTTTACAATTCATTCATTACATTCGAATGTTGACCGTAACTTTTGTATTATAATACTCATTTATTTGATTAAAACTAAAGAGTTTGACGAACAAAACAAAAATATTAACTGAAAAAAATCTTTTCATATCATTTGCACAAAAAATACCCACACATGTGACTAAAACTCTGGTATAAAATGCAAATATCAAAAATAATATTCGTATATCAAAATATAACTTTATTTCATATTTGTATATTCACTTCTATATATCTATATAATAATGTATGTTAAGATTAATACTGATATGTTTATATACTCAGGACAAACAATTATGTGAAAAGTTTTTTTCCACAAATTTCTATTTTGTAGAGTATGAAAAAGATCATTCTTGTGTAAAGATGAGACAAAGAAAACCAAGAAAAAAAATAACAAAAAAAAAAGAGTTAAAGGATTCATGGATTCAAGGATACAGTTTGTTTTTTTGTTTTTCTTTTTTATTATATTAAAATTTGCCTGCCTGCATGCATCTCTTTGATTAATGTCCTGACAAATATTATCAGTTATTCATGTATTTTTGTTTTTTCCTTTTTTTTTTCTTTTATTAAGTTAGATGACCTATCCAGAAATTCAAGTAAATTACGCGTACATATACAATAATATATGTTATACATGCATACATATATATTATAACAGTATAACAAAAAAATTAAAATAAAAAAAAAATATTTCGATTGTATTAAGTATAAAATGTAATCTTTCGATAATCGAGAAAGCAGCTTTTTTAAAAAGGACATACAAAATAAAGTTTGACAAAGCATTTGCGATAGTATTAAAGTGTGGAAATTTAAAGTTAGTAAAGAAAGAAATACTTAACTTGAGAGAAATGATTTATGGGAAAAATTTTAAATTTAGTGTGTTAAAAACTAAAATATAAAATTACTGTAACAACAAAAATGAACTTTTCATCCAACATAAAACGCTGCATGTGAGAACTTTAAAAGTTGAGAAACAGAAATAATAAAAATGAATTAAGGTTTGTGTAAGGAAAACTCATTCTCTAGCTGTGGATATGTACAAAATATTATTAAATAAATCGGAACAAGATTTGTTAAACCGGCGGAACAACTCGGAATAAAACCTAAATCTTAATGAAATTCATAATTGAATGTCATCCCAGAGGTATTTCAAGTTAATTTGGTCCGCAACTATTTTCTTTCTTGAATTAAATTTGAAATTATTGTACTTTTCCATAAGTTTTTGAATTTTCTACAGAGTAATATGTGCATTTTTAAATGTAATATTTAAGCGTCGAACACGAAAACATAAAAATAGTTAAATCGTCGAAATAATGCTACAAATGATTGGCTCAGCTGAAGAAGGATCATGCCCCATCATAAAGTTCAAAATATTTTGAATAGAAATTTAAAGATTTGTAATTTTTTCCAATTTGCATTATACAAAGACCAGATTTGAAGTAACTATAAGAGGGCCGAAAAAATGTAGTCATCATTCAAATGGGAGTTACGCAAAGAATCATAAGTACAGTCGAAGTCAGAGTCGATCCCCTACAAAATTTCAAGAGGGAAGATGTGTAAATAACCTTGTACGAGGACTAGCATTTTAATAAAGTAATTATAATCTTCATTAATATTATTCGATGTTAATTGACTTAATATAATTAGTACAGAATTCCAGTAATTATAGATTCCCAATTAAATATATTGTGATAAATGAAGTGGATTAAATTTTGTTAAAATAAATTAAATCATTCATTTAAAAATTTTTCTTTATTAATAAAAGCCTAAAGATTGAAACACAAAATCAATTCCATTAACATATTTTTCAATTTTATTCTATCTTTCCCTTAATTTTCTTTAAATTTTAATTATTTGATTAGTTGATTTTATTTTATTTTTTTTTTTCAAACTTAATTCTTAAATTTCAAAAAAATACTTTTTTTCTAACTTTGTTATTTTCAACTTTTTATTTTTGACCTATTTTTTCATATTACAAATTAAAAATTTTTTTCTTTTAAAAATATTGCATACTTTTAGGATAAGTGAAAACTTAAATCTATGCAATTATAATATTTTTGTTTCTGTTATTGACGGTTTTCTTTAAAATTTTATGTTCTTTTAATTTCTCGAGATGCCAAATTCTTTTTGTATTTAGAATTTCAAATTCTATCATATGGCATTGAAAAATATTAAATACAAAATATTATTTTATAAATAGAAAATTCGATTTTAAAGACTTCCTTTAGTAATTTCCTTTAACAAAATTACATTTACATACATGATATAGGTACAGTCGAACACTTTTAATATCACATAGAAAAATGTTCAAGAATACGTGATTTTACTCGAATTGGGAAATTAAACGATGCTTGGATAAATTTACATTATGTGAAATTAAGCGAGCTTACAAAATATTTTTATGTAATTACTTTGAAAATAGTTGAAAACGTTTTTAAAATAGTTGAAAACAGGTAGAAAAACTGAACAACAATGACTGCTTACTATAAGTCGTAATTGACAGCTCTTAAACGGGTATATTCTAAGAAAAATATGAGCTCACATTCAATAAAATTAACAACAGATGCCGCAAGCAAGCAGATTTTAACTTTTTGTTTTACAAACTAAGATTTGTTCCTCTGGATTTTTGTTGGTATTTTCTTTTTTGGTAAATTTTGATTATGTGATTTTGAGCGAGCGAAATTTAATGAAATTTTATACATTTGGATGTCGAAAATTACGTGATTTTAAGAGAGTTTCTGTTAAACGAGTTTTCTATTAACCGTGTTGGAATATGTGTAAAAGAAGATTTTTCTTCTCAAAAATGTTGTGATTATAAGCGAGTTGTGATATTAAAATAGGGTTCTTATTAAGCGTGTTTATCTGTACATATGTAAAATAGATATTTCAAAGATTATTCATTTGCATAAAAATGTACGCAATAATCGGAAATAACTTTGTATGATTATTTCCGAAAATTCAACAAAACAAATAAATCCTTTTCTATTATGTTAAATTAACTACATATACATATGTAAATAATAGTTTGGTTAGGTAGCTATTTGTATTTGAAATTTTAATAGAATACAATATTAGATCAGAAACACAAAAAAAAATTTTATATTAAAATTTTGAAATTTTCTCTTTAATTTTAAAAAAATTTAAATACGTTTTTAATTTTATTGTGCAACTCAATGAACATAGTTCATGAAAATTTTTTTAAGCAAACCAAAAACACAAGAGTCTTAAAGATCAAAATATCAAAAACCAGTGAATTTATAAAAGTTTTCTTTAAAACACAAAAATAACAAAAATGACATTTTTCAATACTCTTCTCCATTTTAATTTCTAAAATGTTCGCGCGTTTAACAATACCGTCTAGACAGTCAAATATTTTTCTATTGTAACTCGTGCTTTCGTAATATTTTTTTTTCCAAATTTTTATTGTTGTTCAATACAATTAAATTTTTTTTTTTTTAACTTTCATACATGAGGTTATCAATATTATTATTATCTTACCCATATATTTTATAGTGCCATTTTATCCACCTATATTTTCATTCATTTTTCACTTTTCAACGAATAATTTTATACATTTTCGAGCATTATCATGTCTTCATCTCTATCTGTCATATCACCAGTCATTTTATTATTATTATTTTTTTTTTCATAAAATATTCTCTTGTTGAAAATTTCAAATCAAGCGAATTGAACCAGTTTTTTTTTTTTTGTAATTTTTTAAATTAATTCTTCCCATCCTTACATTTCTCTTTTCTTCCTTACTCATCGATAAATGAATTCAATACATTAAAAATTAGAATTATTTTTTGATGATTAATATTATGTAGACCAAAAAAATTTTTAAAATAAAAATCAAATAATACTATCGTATTACGGAGAGGCCTATATTTACTGACTTATTTGTTTTCAAGAGAGAATTTTTGAATTTTCTTTTACAGTCACGTACAAATTATATGGAAACCATTATAATGATAACAATAAGAAGTTCTCATCGTCAATCTCCCAAATAATCTTACAAATCAAATATTCTTAACGTTTATTTTCTAAACTAAACTAAATTAGGCTATAGAAAAAAAATTCTACTCCTGTATTTGAAAATTTTAAATTCATAGATTACTTTTTTTTTGTGTAGTGTCATTGTACTCCTTTTTAAATACGCATATAAAAGTCCTTTAAAAAATATTTTGTGAAAAACAGCACGAAACCATTCAAACCAAAATGACACAATCAAAATAAAAAAAAATATTTTTTTTTACTTTTTTTTAATCAAAATTAAAAGTTATTATGTCAACCATGTAGACAATATATTGGAAAAAAAAAAAAATGATAAAAAATACAAAAAAAAAATTAAAAATTTTCACAAGTTTATAGAACTGTAAGAGATTATTATAAAATTTTTTTTAATCCTTGAACTTTTTTATTTTTCCAAAAACCCCATTATCTTTGAACTTTTACTTGGTTTTTTTCAACATTCAAAAATTTTAAAGTTATATTATCTGAGCATAATATCTATAATGTAGAAGAAGAACAATGCTTATTCCAAAGGAATAATTAGATAAAGTAAAAGCGTGTTACACCAAATCACATCACTGATTGAGTGCTTGATGACGTATTTTGGAGAATTTTGGCTAATAACAAGATTTTGCTTCAAAGGCTGAAATTTTTTTATAAGAACTATTTAATTTGAAATTTTTTATTTGTGCAATAGAGACCCGAATAATATTTTTAAATTTCAATTGTAGATCTTCGGGAAGTTTTGAAGAAAGAATGGAAATACTTTTATATAAGCAGATTTTGAAATTTCAAAAATATTTTGGGTGATTATTAGATAAAATCAATTAATTTTGGAGTTTAAACCATTTTAACCTCTCAACTTATATTTTCTAATAATTTCCAACTCAAAAACAAAATTTGAGGATACTTCTAAAAATATAATGCGATCCGATAATCAACCGTGTTGAATATTTTTTTAAATAATATTTTTACAAATTCTAATAAATCAATAAAGACCTTATTGGTTCATAACATGAGTTTCTATTAATTTTATTATTCAAAAATCTAGAATCAATTTTCAATATTTGTTTTGCTATTTTTATTTCAATAGATACAATATGATGTCATTGGTAATTCTAAAAATGATATGTCACATTCATAACAAAAACCCATGTACGCGTTTTCATTCAAGTAGATCTAAAGAAGAAATTGAAATCGCCAAGCATATAAATAGAATGACTGACAAACCTAAGTATCTTGGTGAAAACACCTACTTGTAGTAATTTCTTAAATTTCGAAATACGAAATTTTGGTACGGTAACAATACCTTCTAAATTACAAATGGTTTTCCTTTGCCTGAGATCACAATTCGCTGGAAAACTTTTTAGCTCATTTTGCTGTAAGCATTCTGGTTGGTGAAATTTAGAATTCACCGGAATCCTTGGTCACAAATTGCAAATTAAAATTAAACTTTTAAATTAGAGGTAATTGAATTATTAAAAATCGGTCCAGTAATATGCTCATTATAACATCTAAACTATAATATTTAAAAAATATTGCGAATTTTTAGTTTTTATATTATTATTACCCCTTATTTTAATTTAAGTATGTATGTGTACAGTTTTTTATTGTGGTAAATATCAAGTTTTAAATTTTTTTTTTGTAAAATAGAAAAGTCAAATGCAACATGAACACACCACTAATCAATTTCTTACAAAAAAAAAATGCCATTTATAATTTTGTACAAAAATACTTCATCTGTTCTAACAACCGAAATTTGAATTACTTAATATTAAGAATAAAATTTTCTAGTTAATTTTCGTGATTTTTCTATAAAATTGTTATTAAATACAAAGGTTTATTGGAAAGTCCTGGAGTATTTTACAATTTTTTAACTTTCTCAGGAAAAATTTAGTTAAAGTTAAGTTAAAATTAGCAGCTAATAGGGCATTATTAGCAGCAATTTAGATATTGGTTAGCCCCATACTAAATATTAAATTTGAATCTTTTGAACCAATAATCATAATCATTACAAAATATTTGTTAAACAAAATTCGGAACTGCTTCCATTTTTATTAAAAAATATTTTAAAATTAATAGAACTCACTATGTTAATTCTGCCAAACTACTTATACAGTGTAACCTGAAATATAGGTCGGATTTATATGTACATAAAAAGAACTAATTACAATTCTGAGAAACTAATGATTTAAGTAAAAGTAAGAGTCTTCGCAAATCTCGCCAATGGTCACAATAAACTATAATTATGCCCTTTAGAAAAGTTTTAAGTCAAGTCGACTACATGTATTATATACTCTATATTATGTATGAAAATTTACAAATAGGCACGGTACTAGAAGACCCACTGACGTAAAAAACATCATGAAGAAAGGCGAAAGAAGAGAAAATTTTAATTCCGCTGCGCTCATTTAATCACAAAAGTATAATGTATACAACAGTCCTATATTTTCAATTCTCAACAAAATTGAAGCAAATCCCTACAAAACATTTAAAGAGAAAAAATCCATCTATTTCAATTACTAGCCTATATAAGTAGTTTAAAGAATTAAAACGCGATTAGAGCCATATTAGACTTCTTTATTCAAAATTTTTTAAAAAAAGTTCGTTGTGCAGGAGTCTATATTTTGTTTATAAATTATCAGGCTCCGGGAATTCGATTAAGTACTTTACACTCTGTATACTATAGCAATTTTATTATACAATTATCCTTTTTCTATAAACAGTATTTTTACAGTCCTATGTATAGAAACAAATGAATTTACATACATTTTTATATTTATTATGCATACATACACTTTCGTGTACATAAAAGTATTATTTGAAAAGTATTATAAAGTCATGCAGCGCTCTTTAACTGACAAAACCAAAAAAACCTTTTTAAAATTAAAAGACTTTTATGTTTAGCACAAATTCATACGTACGTGTAATATAATTGTATAACAGGTTGAAATAAAATATTGTTATACCTACATTATGTAGATATATTATTATTTTGTACATAAAGAGTTTGGTACCCTAAAAAATATTCTAAAAAGGTAAAACACATACAATACGAAAAAAAAAACAAAATTAAATTGAAAAATAAAAAAAAAACAACATCGTCAAAATGAAATTTGCGGTTTTGTTACCGTGATTTTGGCATCTTTTTCAATCTTAAAATGAATATTTGAAAAAAATGTATATGTACACAATTGTGTATATATATATACATATATATAAATGTTCTATATCTAATCCATAATACCTTAATAATTTTAACTTTTCAATGGTAGTTACAAAAACAAATTAATAGATTTTTACTGTTTTTATGGTGTAGTTACCTGGTAAGATACTTAAATGTACAAAGCAGTTTTTGGTGTTTCATTTCCGTTATAATTGAATGAAAATACTAAAACGGAAATATAATTTATATTTTAAGTATGATAATTTTAAAACTGAAGATTTGTATCATAAATTTTTTTAGATTTATAACGATGAAATTTATTTTGCATTCAGTATCAGTCATTGAGCAACCTTAAAATATCCAGATGCTACCGTGATATACATTGAAATTAAGTGAAGCTGTTGATAACTTGCAGAAAATTGGCATCTTGGGCAATGATATAGAAATAAAAACTTATAATGCACAATAAAATTCACAATAAAAATTTAATTTTGACGAACATTCCAAATTTCTTAAGATTATTTGTCCAGAACCTGTGATCCAAAGAGTATACTGTGACCACAGCAGTCGCATTCTCTTTGTAAGAGAGTATACTGTGACTCATCTGAGCAGTTGCATTCGCTTTGTAAAATGCTATGTGTGGTCGGTACTCCTCTATGGAATGGACACTCAAAGTTGCAACAATGAATAGGCTGGAAGCTTTAGAGATGTGGATATATCTAAGAATATTGAAAATACCGTGGGTAGATAGAGTTAGTAACACAGAAGTTTTGAGCAGATTAAATGCTGACCGTCAGCTCTTATTAAAAATTAAACGTAGAAAGATAGCATATTTAGGTCATCTAATGCGTAACGAAAAATATCATATTCTGCAATTAATCCTGCAAGGTAAAATAGAAGGTAAAACGCGTGTTGGACGAAAACAAATGTCGTGGCTGTGAAACATCAGGCTATGAGCTGACCTACAAACAATCGGACAACTAGTACACAACGCACAGAACAAATATAGCTTTAGCAATGTAATCGCAAACATCGAGTGAGTAGTAGATAAGCAGACGAAGAAGAAGATTTGTCAAGGTTTATGATCTACACATATAAAATTTTTGCAACGTTAAAAAATAATTACAACATAAATGAAAAATTCGAAACTGATTTCGGTCTCTCTATACATATGTATTTCACACTCTTTTTGTGACATTTTTTCACTAGCTGCGCTGAATATATTTGTAATATTATGTTATAATATATTGGAGGATTCAAGTTTCGTATGCGTTGTAGATTTATAAAACCCGGCACGGGTGAAAATTCCTGGATGCGGGGCAAGGCTCACACCCGCTAGAGATAAGCCGCTCGAGATACAGCACCCGCTCGAGATAAGCCGTACATCAGGGTACTAGAGCAACTTATGAGCCGCGAAGGACCGCAATTTCGTAAGTGTTAGAAATAATATATTAAAATTAAATGTGGGGGATAAAAAAATTGTAACCCAAGAAAGAAATCAAATATTTCCAGAAATTTCAAATCATAGAGGATATTCTAACTAACTGCTCTTGAATTCTAAAAATCTCGTTCTTCTGCATAAAGGATCGAATTGTAGAGCTTTGCTCATAGCAGTTATAAATTCTCGGCTGGAGACAAATTTCGATAAAATAATTTTTAAAGTTTTTCTTACTGAATACTTCATTTTAAATACATTTCGCAAATGGCTTGCAAGCAGTGTTATAAGAATAGACACATTATTTTACACTATATATACACTTATATATACAAGCGATTTAACAATCCATATTGTTATACATTCATAAATTCATCAATTTTAAAAATTTGAATAAATTTTATAAAAACGCCAATTTATCTTATTTCTTATAGTTCTTCAAAAATCTAAATAATATTTAGAGTCATTTATGTGTCTTGTGCTTCTAAATGGATTTCCTGATTATATCAAGACTGGAAAAGCAAAATTTGTATTTTATATTCTTTATTTTTCTTTTTATTTCATGTATAAACACTTGCATATGCTTAAGTATGTGTTAATTTACAGAATACACCATATTGGGATTCTTACATTTTTTCCTTATATATATAGCATAATAAAGGATAATATGTACAAACAATTGATTATCACATTTTTTTGCATAATATGCACTCATATGTTCTACATAAAAACGTAATGACATCTCGTATAAATGTGGATGTTAGAATGTGAATGCTTATTGTAACTAGACACAAACGTGTAAAAAAAATTCTATGCTGATTTGTTGATCTTTGGATGTATAAATATTGTAAATTCTCCTTAAATTCATATAAATGTTGGTCAAGTATATACGAAGTGTCTTACCGACTATCTGCTCTGTTGGTAGCAAATTAAAAATAATTCAGAACAATTAAATTTTTCACACAATTAAATGGCATAATTGATATGTAGATGTCGTTTGCATAGGAATTGCAATAAATAGTAATATTAGTAATGATAATGAGATAATTGAATTTTAGCAATGTTAATTGATTTGATATAGACATCTTAAAAATATGTACGATTCAATTATTGCCAACTTATTATAGAAACCTGAAATTTTTGGATGGTAGATTTGATTCGCGTATTCGGTACATTAAAATTTTCTTAATTAACTTTGAAATTTTGTTTTTAAAAACCAGAAGTTCTTATAATTGTAATTAACTATCATTAGCAACGATAACTCATACAAGTACATACCTGAGATATTCAAATTTAAATTTCGTTGTTTAGTTTATTCTGTATTATTAAAATTATTGTAAAGAATTACATATAATTATGGAGAAATTACCAATAGATGTCGGAGAGTCGGCAGACTTCCATAGAACAAACCCATACCAAAAGTTTTATAATTTTTATTTCTAGTTAGGACAGTTTGTTAAAGACCCTTAAATTATTATTATTTAATAATTCAACTCGATAGAGTTCAAGATCAATTTTACTTACAACTCGGCAGAAATCCCTATTCTAAAAATTCTTGAAAAAATAAAGTAAAAATTTGAGCTCATCTATTTATTTTTCACCCTTCTTCTACACATTACAATTGACATTTTTTTTGCTTGCACCTTTACATTTTTCACATATTGTTAAAATTCAGTATTATGTAAAATTTCATTTTCTTTTCGTTGCACTTTTTAAATTTTCATATAAAATCCTTGAATGTTTTGAATACATATATTATTATGAAAGTACTTATATGTATGTATTTTATGATTATTTTGTTTTTATTATTTTATTATTATAACGCGCGATGGAATAGTGCTGATGTGGCCTTATAATGGCCTTAACAACAAAATATGCAAAGCCATTTATACTTTAGCTAAGCACATAAAAGAAGATTTCTTAAATATATAGAAAAAAAGAAAAATATCTGTATTATCATATAAAAATAAAAGAAACTATGCAATATATTATGGTAGCAGGGGCAAACTTAAGGATAAAGATATTTTTATGCGAATTTTACTTTCGAATTTGAATTATACTTTTTACTAAGAAGACCATGCATAATTTATAAATTTTATAAGATAAGTTGGTTCTCAAAATTATAGATCAAATCGCGTCATTTTCAAACCAATGATATTCAAATTACTGAAATGCCGTAGTGTAGGCAATGGAATAATCATTCAATAATTTAATTGTAAGAATAAGGTAAAATAATTGAAATTCTAACTAAAATCAACTATAAATTCTTATGACACGAAAATTTTGATATTTGATTAGTAAAATACTTGCTCATATAAATCTTGTGATCTTACAAATTTCGTTTTTCTGCATAAAGAACCAGTCCCATTTCTGTTCTAATAATCAAATTATAACCCGCAAATTGACTGATCTAATATAATTCATTTCGTCTCAGTTTATCAATATTGATATGAGCTTTTTAATATAGCATCAATAAAAAATCAGTTTAAATAGATTTTAACGCAATTTTGTTCAGTATTACTTAAAAAACTCTACTAGCCTTATTTCTAGTTCAATAAATTTAGTTACTAATCAATCTTTGAAAAATTTCAAGAGAGCAGACTTAAAATTCAAATTATAAGATATTATTGAATTTCGAATGAAATGAAAATTGATTTGATTTTCGCTCTTTCAATAACATTATAAAACAAAAACAAAATGTGCAATACCATTAATTGTAAATTACCATTGAAATTTATAAAAATAAAGAGTTTTTTATGTGCAACAAAAAATAAGCATATTCAACTTTATGTATGCGTTTATCTATGTACTTTAAAATTGCATCGATCTCCATAACCAATATATTATTCTTCTTTACTCATTCACTCATACATACTCTTTATAACATCCGGTTGTCCTCAGATAAAAGTCATAAATCATTTTATCGTTTAAGTGCAACTGTGTATATATTTTTCCTTTACATAAAAAAGGAAAAGCAAAAACCGAAAACCAAAAAAAAATTGTAATCGGAAATCCATAAAAGTGAGCATGAGGAATCATCATATTCTCTCTCTGTATAACACTTTCTTATCACTATAAACATTATTATTACAAAATGAGAAAGAGAAGTATAAGAAAAAGAAAGAGATATTACGTCGGATATCGTTGTTTTTTTCAACAGATAAAGGGTAAAAAAAAGAAAGAAATCATCAAATCAGGATTTTTATAAAGGATAACAAAAAAAAAAGAAGCGACAGAAAGAAAAAGGAAAAGCAGAAAATTTCAAGGAAAAAATAAAAATAAAATGAAAACACTTAATAAGAAAAGTAAAGCGTCTTTATATTTTCATAACATATAAGCATCTCATTTATTCCCTTTCTTCTTCGCTTGCTTTGTACACATACGAGGTTTTCTCTTACACTTTTGTTCTTTTGATTTCCTTTATAATAATAAATAGAAAAAGTGAAAAGTTTATATTTTATGATGAAAACAAAAAAATTGAAAAGGGTTCAGTCTGTGTATTTAAAATATTGAAGAACTAATAAAGAACAAGTAAAAACGTTTCAGTCGGTATAAACCGATTGAATAATACCCTGCACCTTTCGTTATTGTGTAGCAATTACTCGAACCTGTGAAACCATTCTATAGAAACTTCACGGATATGTCTGACCTATAATTGGACATCCGACTGCCAAGTTTCATGAATCTGACTTTATAATTTTTCCAAATATTTAAAATTAGCTTTTGGAGTTGTATGGCAAGTACCTGAACCTGTCAAACAATTCCATCAAAACTTCACAAATATATCTGATCTACAATCGGACACACAACTGCCAAGTATCATGAATCTGACTTTATTATTTTTCCAAATATTTAAAATATGCTTTTGGAGTTGTTTGGCAAGTCCCCGAACCTGTCAAGCAATTCCACTAAAACTTCACAAATATATATGATCTATAATCGGACACACAACTGCCAAGTTTCATGGATCTGACTTTATTATTTTTCCAAATATTAAGAATAAGCTTTAAGACTTGTATGGGAGCTACTCGAACCTGTCAAGCAATCCCATTAAAACTTTAGAAATATGTCTGACCTATAATTGGACACACAACTGCCAAGTTTCATCAATCTGACTTTATTATTTTTCCAAATATTTAAAATTAGCTTCTGGAGTTGTATGGCAGGTACCCGAACCTGTCAAGCAATTCCTCTAAAACTTCACAAATATATCTGATCTATAATCGGACATCCAACTGCCAAGTTTCATGAATCTGACTTTATTATTTTTCCAAATATTTAAAATTAGCTTCTGGAGTTGTATGGCAGGTACCCGAACCTGTAAAGCAATTCCTCTAAAACTTCAGAAGTATATTTGACCTATAATTGGACACCTGACTGCCAAGTTTCATGAATCTGACTTTATTATTTTGCCGAATATAAAAAATTTGCTGTTGGAGTTGTATGGCAGCCACCCGAACCGGTGCAGCTATCCCATTATAATTTTTAGAGCATGTGTAGAATATAATTGGACACATGTATACAAAGTTTTATATTTATAGCTTTATTAGTTTTTGAAATATTTAAAATAAACTCTTTGAGTTGTATGGCAGCTACCCGAACCCGTTATCCGAATTAGTCCAATAACAATAGGGCTATTGTTATTGGACTAATTCGGATAACCTTGGCACAAAAGAAAAAACTTGTGAAAGTTTGGTGTCGATTGCATTATTCGTTTTTGAGTTATCGTGCGAACGGACGGACGGACGGACGGGCGGACGGACGGACAGACGGACATGTCTAAATCGACGCAGAATTTTACGCTGAGCAAGAATATATATATATGTCCATACCGCAGATGACTCCTTCAAGTAGTTACAAACTCCATACCAAAGTTAATATACCCTTCACGAAGTGCAGGGTATAAAAACAGTTTATTTTAATAGTATCCTTAAAGTGCTCTTCAATTATTCTCCTTTTAATTCATCTTAAAATTCCTTCTCAATATATGCAATGTTAATGTACATATAACATGCATTAATAATATTTTGTGTACATTTAATTTTGTTACACATTCTGATAAGTGTATGCCACTAAGGGGTTAATTTATATAGGTATACGCGTGAAATAAAATAATGGAAGTATATGGCCATAAGAAAGATAGAATGAGAGAGACAAAAAGATTATAATATTATAGAAAACTAAAAAAAAGATTGCAACATGCAATTCACATGTTTAGTAATTAATGATTTTTAAGGTTAGGATCAAATATTGAGCGTAACAAAAAAAGTCATTCACCATACCCTATGATGTTTGTGACAACTTCGTATTTGTGTAAGCTTGCGAAAATTTATTGTTAAAATAGTTTATTTTTTAAAATCGTAAATTTCAACAAATTTAATTTTGAAGTAGCTCAAGATCACTTACTATAATTAAAAAACTAAATAGAAGCATTTGCAATTTGTATTGCATTTTGTTCTTTTTACCGACCGTATTGCATATTGCACACTATATAAGGTAAGCCATGTGGTAGTATTAAATTTCCTATTATTGCTTGGCATAAATTTCACATTTTTCATAATTTTTTTTTGAAAATAATGAACTGGTTTAAGCTCCACTCCATTCCACAGCGAGACTCATAACATTTCAAGGAAATCATTTTGCCAGCAAGTGAACTTTTACTACGGGCTGAATTTATATTTTTGTGCATATCAGCCATTTTATTTCAACTAAGCAATGCTCAATATTCCTATTGTGAATATTGAAGCTCAAAAACTTAACTTTCACTATATGGATTGATTTCAAATTTTTACCATATCCCACCGGAATTTATTGGCAGAAAACATGCTTTGATGTCGGTTATAAGCCGATCTCATCAGTTTTTTTTTCATTGCATTATTAATAAAAAGTGTTCTACGTAAACTGTATAGTACCCTACGTAAAATTAAGCTTAAAAATTTTTGTTTTGAAATTTAAATCTCTTAAAATTAATGACCAAACTACAAACAATATTCTTTAATATACTCATAGCTTCTTTTAATTTGTATTTAATGTTTTTCATATGAAATTTCAGAAAATTCAGAAAAAATATTACCTTTAGTAACTCACCTGCTCTTGAATTTTAAATTTGTATTCTTGCATTATATTTTTCTGTGTACTCAGCACAATTTGTTTATTATATATATATAACAATATTAAAATATTAATATAAGCCTGTTTGCATTTGAAGAGGTGTACATATGTAATTTTAAATAAATTTTATAAAAGGAATCCATAATATCAAATATTGTAAGTTAAAATAAATTAGCATAAAATCGATCAATCGGAATCATTTGAATAATAGCATATGCTGCATATTTTTAATTGAATTTTACCTGTTATATTGTAATTGTAACATATACATTTACGTATTAATATAAATGTATGTATTTTATGGTCTATAGTAATATACGTTTATCATTATTGAAATTTACTTTATCTTAACAATAATGATTACAAATTTTAAAAAATTATGCTATTTTCCCTGTCAGCGTTTTGGTACGTAAATTGTTTTTAGTATTATTTAGATTTTATTAGCTTATGAATAAAATATTTATACCATAACTTTCTCACTACTGGATCTGTGATATAAACATCTTTGTATGTATATTGTTGCTCATTGTGAAATTTTAGAAAATATGGATGTCAATATTTATCTCTGGGTCAGTTGAAGCGATAAGATCCAACAATGCATCGAAATAAATTAATTAAATTCAATTATTTAAATTAAATTATTTTAATTAAATTAAATTATTTAAAAGTAATTTACATTTATTAATATCAAAACGCTTTATTTGAATAGGATGTGATAGAAGCAGCAAATTCCTTAGTTGTATTAATATTATTTCCAAAAAAAATGGACAAAAATTACAGCATAGGTGATGACATTACCATTTTTAAAATTATTTTTTTAGAAAAATTTAAATTCTCGTTTCATAGAACCCCCAAAATTTTCTAAATAATTGATTACTTTACATATTCAAGTTCTAAGTTCAAAATATTGATAGATGTACGAACTCCTATAGAACTAGAACGTGAAATACAAAGTTAATCTAACGAACAAGAAAAAATAATCTGACGAAAGCAGGTATAATCAATTACAAATAAATTATTTATAACTGGGAAATATAATAATTAATACTCGTAATACTCGTAATAGTAACAACATTTACCTCATGGGAAATAAGAGTGAAAAATGATTATTGTTGTAAATTTTCATTAGCTATGTATCAATAACATTATTTTCATAAATTCAGTTGTAAACAATATCATAATTGAATAATGTAAATTTGAAAATACTAATAAAGTTATTTTATTAAAAATATTGAAAAATAAATGAAAATTACACTAAAACTGTAAAATCAAATTAAATTTTTTAATTAATTACTTTACCACTCAATATTCAAATGAAAAATCAGCACATTTTTAATAATTTTGTTTTTTTTTTTTTTCTAAATTAAAATTGAAAAATATTTGCAACAAATAATTAATTTTATTTTTTATTATTATACAGAGTGATTCTGGATTGGTATTAAAACTCCGGCAGGAGGTGATTTCTTGGAGCTTTTTATTACTAAAAAAGATATTGTTGGTGGAGGGGGAGGGGCTGAATTGGGGTATTTAAGGGTAAAAAAAATCAGATTCTTTCTGACAAATTCTGAAAAAATGTTCCGTAACAGTTCCTGTTAAAATTAGAGAAATGTGTTGTTCGCAACTTTTTCTAACTTCAATTGGTTATATGCATTAACGATATGTGTTATATATAACCAATTGAAGATGGCACTTTGGAGAAAAAAGATAGTTTTTCCACAACCGTTCATTATTCAAAAATATTTGCCTATTCACACATAATTTTCACGTCACACATACTAGTTTGTCAATTAAGGTCACAATTTTCTGCAATTTCTATGAAACAGAAAAATCAAAATAGACCATGGAGTGGACAAAGAAAGAATCAAAAAATATCTTCAATATTTTAGATTTAGTATATAAATAATTATTGCTTCACACGTTGAACGTGTGCTACATTTTTAATTTGGCGTCTTCATAGTGAGAAGTAGCTATTTTTTATTTATATTCTTATTAAAAAACTATTTTCTGCGGTAAGTAATATTATTAAAAAAAAATTAATAACAAATCGTTATGTAATTTTATTTATTTATCAGATGAACCAGTCAAAGAGAATGGTTCAATTTTCTGTAGCAAATAACAATATCTTAAAAGGGGAAAAACAATAAAGATTAGAGTAAAATATTTCTCTAGAATTGACAGAGAAGAGGAAAAAATTAACGGTTTCGAGAAGGACGGTATTACAAATGACCCTGATTTAAACCTAATTGAGAGACGAATGAAACCAATTAAGCAAATATCAAAATATTGCAGAAAACTTTGAAATTGAGTGTGTTCAAGGGAAATTCTAAACGAAATAATTCATAAAAAAAATGTAAGATAGGAAAATAAAAATCGGCAATTGTATTTAGTATTATTTTAAGAATTTTGTAAATTTACCTCTTTATAGGAAGAATATTGTTCGGTATGTTATAATACAGCCAGTCGAAGATTCAAAAACAAAAGACGTTCCGAAATGTAATACAGAGTAAAAGAAGCTCAAGCATAATATGTATCGGGTACAGAAAATAAATAAATGAAATTATGGTTAGGTGCTTGATTTCGGTATTCAAATTTTTCAATCAATGGTATAACTCTGTCAAATAATTAAATCACCTAAAATCAAGACTAGCTCTTGACGTTACTTATAAAATTTAATGTGTTATAATAATTTTATATAAAGTAATTTGCAAAATGTGCGATTTGTATATTAAAATTATGTTTGACATTCTTGATAGATTTAAAAAAAATTATATTAATAAATTGATTAATAAAATAGCCCTTTAAATAGTACACAACTTTTTTGTTAGTTTGATTGTAATAAAAATTTTAATTTTAACCAATTAATTCATAAAGGGTTTTCTATAAATTCCGGGCTTAAAACCAACATCATTATTATAATGATTTTAATTATAAACTATTTCCAAACCATAAACTTGTAATCTATTACAAAAATAGTTTAAAGACCTGTTCACTAATTAATTAATAAATGAATCTATGGGTAAATCAACTATAATATAAATAAATAATTTAATTTGAATCCGGCTGTTTTATTATTAATTAAATTTTATAAGTTTTAACTTGCTAGTTTATAATATTTTTATTTAAAAATAAAATTTGTAGGTGTTGTAATGTATGTTTTATAATATTTTGATTTTAAAGTTCAAGGTTATAAAAATTAAGAGTTTAATTATCTTTAGTTTAGAATAAATTTTTGGAATTAACTATATTTCTTGTATATGATAAGCGTATTTATTTATAGGTAATAAAAAAGAACAAAATAACAAGTTCTTAGCAATTTCAAATCCAATACTCTTTTCCTTGTCAAAAAAGAGTATTTTATGCCAGGTTGTAGTACTAATTCGGCTGCACTATCAGAGATCCAATTGAAATGAAACTTAACTTTTAAACTTAGTTTGTGGCACTATCCAACATATTTTTTCATCTAGAGAAAACTAATTATTTATTTATATGTATTATTAAAAAATAATTTATCAGAACTTCAATTATCAAATTCATATTCATCTACTTGATTTTCTAACACTATAGAGTACAACTATTAAGGAAGAAAGAACATTTTTGATGGCCAAAAATAAGGCTTACCGTTTTAGTTTGATTTAAAGTACCGATCAATTAATTTAATTTAAAATTTGATTCAGGTGCTGATCTCATACAATACATAATCTCGTTAAATTGTCTTAAAAAAATATTAAGCATTCACATCTATTCAACTGATTCAGCAATTAAAATTTATTTGGTTTGAAAAATCAAATTGGCAGCTAGTTCTAGTCGGCAATTAGTTGCATTCTGATAAACATCCACAGACATATTGTTTTAAGTAACTATAAACTTTTTATTTTGCTTCTAAATTTTTATACCTACCATATTGTATACAATGAGGGAGGTTATGGTTATGGCACCAATTTTTGCATAACGAGTTTTCGGTGGAAACGCACTTCTAAAACTTTAAGGGAAGAGTAAATAAACTATTTTTAGAGCAATGTCGGCCTGCCCTTCGTACATATTTTGTAAAAATTGTCCGTATGCAATTTAATCAAGTTTGCTTAGTTTATTTATGAGGTAATTAATGTAAAAATATTCTAAAATATATAATATAGTGAATGAAGATTTGTTAGATAAAACCTCTTAATGAACGTGTAACTAAAAATTTTTAAAATAATCAAATAAACGCTTATGAAAATATTGAACAAAAAAATATTGGTTTTAAATTAAGCAATAAATTATAAAAGATTCTAATTAAAATATCGAGACTAGTATGTATAACAAAAATTTTCAAATTTTTATGCTCAATTTAAAATCTTAGCTCATCTTTTCATAATAATATTCATAAAAAAAAAATTTAAATCATAATGGAACTATCACTTACGTATATTATAATTATTATTAATCGCCATTTAGATGAACTAGTTTTTATACTCAAGAAAAAATCAAAATAAACAGTTGAAAAAAAAAACCTTTTTGTTTTGTGTTATATTTCAAATTAAAAATTAATGAATTTTCATCAACTACTGCGAATGTACGTGAGTTTAACTCGAAGATAGTAAAACTATGCTAAAGCAGAATAATAAAGCCAGACCAAGTATAAAAAGCGACGTTAATCTACTTATATTTTGTATTAAGATTTCTCGAGTCTAGTCTAAGCTATCTCTTACGTGCTTTGCTTTTGTTATAAAAAAAATATAAACAGTACTTCTCTTCTTGTACTTTATAATACTTATACTACATTATTTTGTTATGTTGCAGAATCGAACGATTTTTTATAATAAAGACTTCATCTACTAGAAGACAAGAAAAAGTTTCTATAGCTGTTTGCCATTGCATGAATAATAATTTTTATTTAAAACATAATTTTGGAATTTGTTATACTGATTAGTTGTCAGTTAATTCTGACTAATATACGAAATACACATTTTGTTGCATTTAGTAATTTTCTTTACAATATCTCTAATCTAGATAATTAGAGCGCCTAAACTAAAAGCCTGAAACACTTATAATGTAAAGTAAACCAATTCCTTTTCCTGTGTTAATAATATCTTAAATAGAAATATGTTAAAATTAACAAAGTAAGGTTAATAATATATATCTTCAAGGTAATTAAAAATTCTTAGAAAACCTTTTAATCATTGTACCCATTATATTACTTAGATACTAGATGAACTAGTTTTTATATAGAATAGTAATTAAGAAAAAGATTTGTTTTGTATTATAACAAACACTTTCAATTATCATTTTTGAATATGTGCTAAAATTCCCGAAGATTTAGAGTATTAGGAGCTATTTTCCAATTTACAATAATAAGAGGATTCAAGAATTTAAATCAACATTCAAATTATGATAACATGCATTTTCTGCTCCAAATTTCGAATAAATCGAACTCTGGGTTTGTAGATACAATTTAATCCTACAAATTATGGGAGGAATCCACTTTGATTAATATTACTAAATTTCATCTGGAAATTTAAATAAATCGAACAGATCATATATTTTTTCTCGACTGGATCACTGGCATAGTGACTGGATCAACTGGAATAAAATTATTTTTAATAGCACAACTTTATACTTTTATTTTAAATAAAACAAAAACCACTTATTGAATTTAATTTTTTTATATTTTTTTTTTATTCTTTGTTCTTTTTAAATATGTACATCACATAATATTCCTTATATATTAGTAGCTTTAACTAGTTATTTAATTTCATTCTTAAATTTCATTATTTTTTTCATATTTACACAATTATAAATGTTTATATAAAATGTTTTTTTTTTCAACTTTTTGGTGTTTATAAAACTTCTATTTAACAAAATTTATCTAATCTACATAAAACAAAAGTTAATTATTTAATTTTAGAAGAGGAATTTGATAGCTGGAGGATTGTAGTGGTAACCGTCATCTTGTTTTGTTGGTTCTGAAGGTGGTAAGTATTCATTATTTGGCTTTGGTGGTGGTGGTGGTGGCGGTGGTGGTGGTGGTGGTGGTGGAGGTGGAGGTGGTGGTGGAGGTGGTGGTGGTGGTTTGGCTTTTGGTGCTGGTGGTGGAGGAGGAGCTGGTTTTGATGGCGGTAAATATTCATTATTTGGTTTTGGTGGTGGTGGCGGTGGTGGTGGCGGTGGTGGTGGTGGTGGAGGTGGTGGTGGTGGTGGTGGTGGAGGAGGTGGCGGTGGTTTAGCTTTTGGTGCTGGTGGTGGAGGTGGAGCCGGTTTGGATGGTGGTAAATATTCATTATTTGGTTTTGGTGGTGGTGGTGGTGGTGGTGGAGGTGGTGGTGGCGGTGGTGGTGGAGGTGGTGGTGGTGGTTTAGCCTTTGGTGGAGGTGGTGGAGGAGGAGCTGGTTTGGATGGCGGTAAATATTCATTGTTGGGCTTTGGAGGCGGTGGTGGTGGTGGTGGTGGTCTTGGTGGTGGTGCTATCGGTTTCGGTGGAGGTGGTGGTGGTGGGGCTGGTGGTGAGCCTTCATCAAATTTTACTGCTGGAGGATCATAATGATATCCATCTCCAGTAAGATGTGATACATCAGCAGTTACCGCTGCAAATACAGCTAACACAACAAGAAGCGTTTTCTGAAGTGAAACAAAAGTCAAATATAAAAAAAAAATTAATCCATTTTGTATCCAAGTGTTATAACGTTAAATCCTTTAAAAATTTTATTTATTTAAGAGTATAATTGAAGCTTAGCTTTACCATTCCGAATATTATATTTGATTCCTTCGAGCAGAATCGGAATATTGAATAAGAATTTCAGATTACATCAATATTTATACCAAAACTACAAATATTTTTTTTTCTTTTTAATTTTAAATATTATATCATAAAAATTGACCTTCCAGAAATAAATATTTTAAAAATTGAATATATAATAACAAAATCAGGTCTACACCAAAATTAGTTTAAAAGCTTGTTTTATCTATTTCTCTATGCTTCAGCATTTATGTGTACGTTTTTGCAGCTTTAATATTATTTTGGTTTGATCGAAACAAAAGTAAAGCTTTTATTAAGTACAAAATTTTGCAAAAATCAATAAAACTGAAAATCAATATCTGTGTAGATAAAATTTTTTTTTTTAATGAAAAATTAATAGCGGATATGTAAAACAGAAAAAATGCAAGCGTTATTTATAAGCATTAATTTTCTTTTTAATTAACGCAAGTATAAGTAAATGAAAGACTGGAGCAATTAACCATATTAAAGTTATTTTTCACACTTATTTGATAAGAAATAAAAATAAGAATTTAAAAAATGAAAAATTGGTTCAACATAGTTCTCCAAGCACTAAAGGGTTAATCATTTCCAATAATACAATTATTTTTAACATAATCTTCAATTAAAAGCTTTTCAGCATTCTAGAGCATCACTTCTTTCTTCATTTTCTATATTTTACTATATTTTCTTGAAAATCTTCATTTCCTCTCTCATTTTTGCAAAGCTTTCCCAAAATATTACTGAAACGCAGTATAAAAATTATTAAAATAAAATTTTTTTAAGTGGTTTTATTTTATTTAAAACTTGTTTGAAATTTTATGCAAATTGATATGTTCCACGTTTTTTACGCCATAAATTTATGACGATTTTTATATATGCCATTACTTATAATATCAATAACCTATTATGAAGCTGAAATTTATAGGTATAAGTATGTTCATGTATTTTTAAGGCAATAAGATGCAAATGATATATTAACAAAATTATTCTATGAAACAACAATTAAATAATTAGCTTTCACGTATGCAACTAAATATTCTCTTTGAATTGTCTCAAAGAAGCGATCCTATTACACGATTAAAATCTTTAGAAAAATCATCTGAGAAAACAGAGATATTCTTTTATGCTGAAAGTACCTCTATGTATTTGATGCATTTTTATTATTTCCCAGCAATATTTTACGAAACATAACTTCTCAAATTGTTTTGAAGGTTTTAAATGCGCAATTAATAGGAATTAAGCGCGTAGTGCATTCAAAAAATTTTTATTTTATAAAAAATTCTATTATTAATGTCTTTTATTGCAATTTAGATTCATTGCAAGTTAAACAATTTAGCATGCATTTTTTGCCACAATACTTAATTGAGTTTATGCATATGAAAAATATTAATATTGGTCATCTACAATGTTTGTTTACAAATCTACATACATGTACGTATAAGAATTTATCCGTGTATTTAATGCACAAATGTATTCAGCCTCTGCTTACCCTAAACAATTCTTTTATTGAAACAAAATTAAAAAATTTTATCATTAATTCAGTTATACGTAATTAAACGTAATTATCTGCGTGTTTAGCTTGAGTACTATCTTAAGTTTATAAAATAAAAACAAATCTGTGCGTAAAAATTCCTAGAAAACCAAACAAAACGGAACTAGCATGAGCTTCACTTGTTATTCACGTTTCTATATTTTTACAAAAAAGACAAATGTTTACTTTTACTTTCGTTTCAATTTTCCAAATTCTTATACCAAATTCACGTTCATAATACTCTGATACGCCATTGTACTTACCGCTATTCCGGATTTTGTTAAAGTATATTTTAAAATTTTAAAATTTTTTTTTTCAAACTATTGCTACATATTAGATAATTGCTTCTATAGTTTTAAAAATCTGGATAAAAAAAAAAAATTCATAAATATTAAAAAAAAATTCTTTGTTTTTTTTTTGTTTTTCAAAAAATTTTTTATTAAAAATACAAGCTTTTAGTATGCTACCATTTAAACCAGTTGCGCTGGTATTACAACCTTAATAAGGTTTGTCATCAAACGATTAACTTCAATCAAAAAAAAAAAAATTTTTTTTTTTTCACAAAAAAATGAAAATAAAAATAAAAAGAAAAAAATAATAACAAATGATGAGGTGTTTTTCAAGAAAGTGAAATTAAAAAAAGAAAAATTTAGAAAAAATTTTTTATGAAAGCTTTCAAATATAGTAGCCAGACAATTAAATAAATCACATATGATCTTAGGGTCAATAAAATGTTATTACTTTTCAAGTTCAGGTAGTCAACTATACATACATATGGGTATGTGTTCCCATAATATTCCCATAATTGGTGAACCTGAACATGTTATCAGTATCGTGGATAATAAGTTTTTTTTATTTTTGGGTCCTATAAATTTTTATATCTTTCTTATTATTTAACTTTAATGACCATAATTTCCCATTAATTAGTAATCAATTAACTAAATTAGCTGATAAATTGATATTTAAATTATGTAATAAACTCATATGAATAATATTTTATTAGTTTTAAGTTTATTTCAAGAACATCCTCTTCCATATATGGGCAACAACTTATTGTCTGTGCGTTTGTGTTTACTACGCATTATTCATAAAGTTCTTAATTTATTTCCGATTCCGAATTAAATGATTTAATAAAGTACAACATCAAAGAAAATTTTTTTTTTAATTTAAAAGCTTAATTTATTATTCTAATTTTACAAGTTTCAACTTTATTTTGATATATTACTTGCGTTTACATTTACCGCATAGATTATACTGCATTCGTTATAATATGGACAATATACTCGTAAAACAAAAACCGATTAAATACAAAAATGATATTTTGTTTGAAACGCTAACAAAATTTTAATATTCCTTCCCAGTAAGGTAAATATGCAATTTTTAGTTTTGCAATTGCTGCTTGATTGTTGAATCGTCGGTCGCGAATCTTATAAACTAAACCATAGCTTCAATTCAAATCCAATCCATTAAACCAAAGTTGCAATCAGTTTTTAAAAAAATTTAAAACTGTTTAAATGCTTAATTGCAAGCGACCAACGCCTGCTTACTTGCATATTTGCCCGCTTGAACATAATACAAATAAGCAATCAAACAGTTGCAAAACTAAAATAATTGCGTGTGTATCTCAGCCCTAAAAAAATTTCATACGGTTAAAGTTCTTCTATATTTGATAAGTGTTTTTGTAAAAAGCTGGTCAAATTCAACTAAGACCATATTATTATGTTTGTTACCAATATCAGCAATACATTTTGAGGATTACTCTACCCTATTACAAGTGTATTACATTATAACAATTTAATTTGCAATTCTCGTTGAAAAACTAAAAAAATTGTAATTAGTCGCTTTTAATTTTATACACCGACCATATATTTTTATGGTTTTTATTATGACAGTTTTGATTTAATATTTTCAAAATTATCGTCGTCGTGCTTTATGTCACATATACTTATATGTACATAAATTTATCTTTTATTTATCCGATGAACAATTAGCTTTGCTATAAGAATTAAAATTTTGTGAAATTTTCTTTTTAAAGGTCAACTAATCGCTACTGTGTCACTCATAAATTTTATAATGTTGCTGAATTTTAATAAAAATATTTGAATCAATAGCCTAACACTGCGTATTACGCTAATTAAGTAGGTTTTTTGATTTTATTATTCTCATATAAATCATTTAAAGGGTTTAGTAATGCTTCGGAAATTGAAAATTTAATATGTATATTGATAGCGGATGTATAAAGTATTATTAATAATATTAACCTTGAAATGCATGCATATAACATTTACGTATAATAGAAATTTCATAATATTATAAGTGAATTGTTCTTGTTTGTTTCAAAGAAACTAAAAGTATGAAAGATAAAATGGAATTATTATTTTTATCAATAAATTTTAATTTTTTAAATAATTTTTGTTTTCGAATATTTTCCATGTAAATTCATTTTATATTCATTGTAATTGCAATAAAGAGGAATTATACTTGAGGCAATTCAAATAATTAAAAAGAAAAAATCTTTTTTTTTATTGCCGCGTTATAACTTTTATGGCTACACAACACACATATACGTCTTGTCAACTTAAACAATTTATATGTCCAAATGATTTATAAAAATGACAAGATCTATTATCAATTGTTTTGAACAATTTCAAAAATTAAATTTCAATCAAAAAATTAAATATTGAACAATATTGAAAAATATGAAAAATATTTTGTTCAAATGGTATGAAACCTTCATTGTTTCTTAAAATTTTTGCATCGTGTACTTTAACAAGTAATTCGTGTATTCTGTATGAAATAAAACATTTTAAAAGAAATCATGTTTTCTGCCAGACAATCAAATAATTTTTTTTTAAATCTATTATATTCAAATTCGGATGAATAATTCTTTGGTTAATGTGTTGTATAAAAATCTAAAATTATGCCGAATATGAGAATTGTAAATAATTTTGATAACTGATTTGGACATAGATTTCATGGCTATTATCTTTTCTGATTGTCAGCTGTCGTTGTTCAATAACGATTTATGAATTGCGGCAGGTGACATCCACAAGGCAGGTTCCATAAATCGTTATTATATAGGTCATCTGTCTATATACCTAATGACTATTATGATAAAAGAGAGGCATAACTCCTATAATGTCTTCCTGGTGGCAATGAAAAACTGGAAAAAAAATTGTTTCTAAAGACGTGATGTCATAACGACAATTGTCTTGCACTTAGAGGAGAGCAAAATAGGTCGGTATCGGTCTCCGTGTAGATTAGATCTCATCCTTGTTTCCAAATATTATTTAAACTATTCTGTTTATTTCTCGCAGCATTTAAATGTATAAGTAATTGCTTACAAGAAATTTCATTCATTTTTGTAAAGCGTACGATTTTAATTTTATTTAGCACACAAAGAGAATTTAATTATATTAAAATGAGTACAACAATTAATAACAAAACTTGAAATTTTATATGTTTATTAAGAAAAACTACAACATCATTAGCAATATTTTATGACTATGTAGGAAATCGAAATAACATACTGATATTATTTACAAAAATAATAGTTCAAAGAAAATTCGTAAAATTTTTGATCAAATTTTTGCAAAATATTCAAAAAACATAAAGTTTTTTTCATCTTTAACAAGCATAGAATTAAATTATTCATACTAATCTGAATCATGTTGTGATCACCAATTCAATTCTTATCAAAATAGTTAACATCTTTCAGCATTATTTTTATTTCACATATAACAAACTTGTATACCTAAAATTTTTACTCTAAATCTAAATGAATAAGATGACCATATTTTAAAATTAATTTTATAATGTGAGTAACAAGTTCATTATTCAAATGATTTTGTTAACCCTAAAATTATTTAGAATTTTTTGCGGAAGAAATTATGTATGTGGTTATTATTAAATTTCATTAGTTTGGAATTGGTAATTTACAAAATTTATTAATGAAAATATTGATGAACTATAATAATATAATTAAGGTCAAATTGTACGAAGAGTTTGATAATAATTACATTTTATCTTAACTTTTGAATTTGTAAATCTAATCCATACGCTTGAGTGAGGAAATCTTCAAAATTACCTTAAACAAATTAAAACATTAAAATTGACAAATAACCTTAAATATATTATGAAATTTATTTTGATTACCGTACATTATTTTTATGTCAATCATCAGAACAAGATCAATATGACAAAAATCTTTTATACACCATTATACTATATTTGTATATATAGTATAGAATTTTACAGAAGACATTAACCTTTTAAGAGAAAACAAAAAAAAATATATTCGACCTTGTCTTCTAACATTATATTTTACATTATAGAAGTGAATGTTAACGCTTTGTTAAAAACATTAAAATATCAAACTTATTTAACATTTTATTAAGATAAATTGCGTATAAGTAAGTTCTTAACATTATTATAATTGATTAATCTAATACAAAAAGCCGAAAGTTATCATCATTTGCAAAATTCGATTAATTTATTTATGTATATCGTTTGTTATTTGATTATCTTAAGCAAAGCAGTTAATTTTAACAGAACACAAATAAATAAAATAAGTTTTTAATAAAAACAAGTGATTATAAAAAGCAGCTTTTCATGTATACACAATATGCACTCACAGGTGAATCTTTTTTAACATTCTGGCCAATCCTTATATGTACTTGAAACAAATTTTGTGTTGCTTTATGTATAACTAAAATTATAATAGCTAATTAGATTAATATAACAATAAGAATATAACAGTAAGAAATATGTTGTTTTACATATCTCATTTAAATGGCTTGAATAACTAAACTCAATTTAAAGCAAGATTAAGATGTTAAATATGTATCTCGCCGTTTTACTCGCCGAATGAAATGAAAGTGATAGAGCATATGAGCATATAAAGTTTAATTTTCAAGTGAGAAAAATTCTACCATATTCTGTACCTCGTTTTCTTTAAAATTTTTTCAATATTTAGTAAGCATTTATTCGTTTTGTTTTTGAAGTCGGCGATTTCAGACGAAAATTTTGCAAGAAACTGAGAAAAATTTAATTTATAAAATTACTAATCTAATTATATGAAGAAGATAGTTTCAATTAAATGAGAACTCCAATTTGAAAATGAAAAAACAAGATGACTGAAAAAGCGGAATACATAATCAGGCTATAAAGCTTTGATAATAGGGTGCTTTACTTTTTAGCTTCTGGTATTTTAACACAGTTGCATGCCTTTGTTTCAAAATTTTTAAAAATATTGAGAACTCCGTCACCACTTGCCATCTTTTTATCATATACATAACTTCATTTAATCGAGAAGTTTGGAAATTCGGAAGCTCAAAACAGACTGAAATCGTTTTTTAAACGCGATAAGGAAAATATTATTAATAGTTCATATTAAAAAATTTGAAAAAGCGCGAATAGTTTATTCTAATTATATTGAATGAGAAAAATATAAAAATTTTAGTCTTAATTATTAAATAAAATGATGATTTTTTTTTAATAAAATCTCATTAATTATTCTTAATTATTATAAAATAAATTAATTTTTTTTTTCTCTTTTGAAAATTATTTTATTCCGTTCTTCTCTAAATTTGCGAATTTTGGCAACCTTGTGTACTAGATACGCATAATTTTGAACTAGTTTTAGTTAACACTGAAGCAAAATGTCATGATGAATCACAAATAAGTATTTATTAATATTATTCTAAAATCAATATTAAATTTAATGAATTCAATTTATTTTACCTTTCTAAATTTTGATGTTCAAATAAAATTAATGTCGCGCCAATTACAGCATCCATCTAGTGTAATTAAATATTAAAATAAAAAATATTTCATGCGGTTTTCTTAAATATTCTTAAAATTTACATAAATCCTCCTACAATTTTTGTCTCTGTAGTAGAAATCTGGTTTTTTTTTTAAATAAAATATGAAATTATATCAAATTTTATTTTTAATTTCATTGTTTATTCAAATAAAATCAAAAATATTAAAATATACTAAAAGATTTAGTAACTTCATTTGGTTGTTTATGAAATAATTTGTCACACATGCCTTTTTTTTTTGTTAATATTAAATTACACATAAATCACAGACAGAATCTATATTAAAAACAGAAACGAAGAAAAAATTTTTGAGTATTTTGTTCTAAATTAAAATTTAATCCAATGAATTTTAGAATACAAGAATATTAAATTACAGGAAATCTATTTTTAGATTTACAATATGGGCCAGCGGTATTTTGAGATATGCTAGAAATTTGGAATATGTTTTTTTAATCGAAATCTTGCTAATTTAATAGAATTGTTATTACCATGAATTAGTGTTTAAATTGTGTATTTCGATAATAATCGCACACATATTTGGGGTTTCAAAATATTTTATTGAATTCGAATGTAGGTTGATCTCATTAAAAATATTATTATAGTGTGGCTTAATGTTTTGAAATATTGCTACCTGGAAATTAATATCAAATTGATAAAAATATGTATATACTTGGGCGTAATGTGGCGCTACATCTGACAAAAACATACTAGAACAAGAGCAATACCAAATTTTTTGAAATAAAGAACTGTTCAATGTAACTGCACAGGTATTTTATTCAATTTTAGAAAAAATTAGGTTGATAAAAATTACTATTCCGGCAAATTTTTGACAATTATAAAAAATGTCAAGAAATTCTAAACCATTTGTTCGGAATGCAAACTTGCATTCATTTAGTGTTAAACACAAAAGCAACTATTTAACTCTTTATAAAATTTTAATTTGTTTTTGTCAAATAAGTCCGCCTTTAACAGAATTTTTACCATTACTTTCAACATTTTTCAAAAAATCTTCGATTAAATTTTCACTACACGATTAATTTTCTTGACGATTTATGGGTTTGTTTTTTTTGTGTTATAATTCTTAGGAGTAAAATGATTTTCCGCCTAATATAATAATTTTTTTTTTAATAATCGCATTTTAGTCAATACGTGTATCATAAAATGAACTGTAAAATTGCACCAACGTAATGAAAGATTTATTTAGTCGAAAACCATGTCCCCAAATATCTATTTTGTTCTTCTCTAATAACTCAGAGAAAACGATACTGAGAATGATACTCTTTTCATATAAGGGTCCGCCTGCCTCATTACGGAGAATAAATAACTAGTTAGTCTTCATAGACTATACTTTCCGCTCATACTGATAATATGGATTTTCTTAAGCGCTTTCGATCGTAATTTTTGAAAATGTACGTTCGTTTTTTTACACTGAACGCATTCTTCATGGCTTCTGCTATCTTTATATTTCACTTCATTTCTTATCATATACCTACTGCTATAGACTATATATATGTAGTTCGATGTAAAATCGAAAAATTACAAATAATTACAATTAACGTAAAATACTAAAAATACTTTTAAATTTCGTGCTGTCCGCACTACATCACAAAATTGTACAAGTTTATAATAAACATGACACAAAATTTTGTTTTAACTAAATACAAGTCAAACATATACTACTACATATTTAATGATAATTTATTAGTTCAAAATATTATTATGAATTCCAGTTATAATAAAATTCAACAATTTATTATTGTTAGAAAAACTACACGAATATTATTTTTCATTTTAAAGATGCTATGAAATCAATCTGATCCGATATTACTGAAAGAGTGATGACAAAAAATTATATGTGTCTGTTTATTATTTTATTAAGTTATAATTTTCGTTATAACTGAAATTATAGTTATAATTTATGTTATAGATTTACTATTAATATTTACTTCTTTAACATTGAACAAGATCGCATTTAAATGTTAATTAATTTCATTTTTTTTTTTCAACGGTACCAAAATATTACATAAAAATATGAAACTAATGGTAAATTAATAATCATAAGTACGAATATATTTCAGTTATTTGAACGAATTTCATACAAGTGTTAATTATAGTTAGCAAGAGTAACGTTAAAATATTTTCTTCATTCTCTTAATTGCAAAACAGTTAATTATCATTATATTATTTTAATTAATTAAATTTACCCTTTAAACACTTAATTTCAAAATGATTAAGAAAAGTAGTATAGCTATTTTTAGAAAATGAAATTTTAAGACATTTTAATTATTGTGTTTTCAGTCATTTTGGAGTAAAGTAGAAACATGCATTTCCTTCAATCGTTTATCACATAAAATGCTTAGTATGATGAATTGATTTCTTAAGTTTTCATTTGCATGTGCTTTACTAATCTTCATTTAACCTGGCGCATTTATTCTCTTTTCTTAACATCTTAACATTTAGACAAAAAGAAGGTTCTGTTTGATTATGTGATTGGACCAGAATTTAAAAGAAAACAAGCACGTTTAGGTAAAATAAAAACATGTACATAGGTCAAAATTAACTATTATTGTATCTTGAACATATTTGACTCATTACGCAACGAGAGCGGCACCATTCAAGAATACGTTTGATTTCACACATTGATTTTTTTTTGCATAAAAATATTGGTGCTATTAAAAATATTTTGTGTTCGCTTATGATTTCCAACTCAATTTATTTTGTCCAAATCTAGCCCTAGTTATAATCTAATTCTAGCCCTTGTTAACTTATAAATAGTTGTGAATTAAGTTACTTGGATTAATATTTTTTTTTAAATGATTTTGACTTTTTTTAATTCTTTTGAGAAAAATTAGTTAATTATAAAAGATTCATTGGTTACATTTGAAGGAACAAGGTCATTACATCAATTATTTGATATCACTAAACCGAGCTAAAAATAATTAAATTAATTTTTTTTATTTTTAGCAGTTTTAGATAGTCTAGATTTTTTAAGTATGAATTCACCCAATATATTCTCAAAATTTGGGTAGCGATGTTCTAATAACAAAAAAGATTGTCACAATGCTGCGCTACCGTCACAATTTCATTCTAATCCAAGATCATAAAAATTTATCAACGAACAAACAAGATAGGTTCAGTTGCGGTTTATGGAATATTGGATTATACAATTATTTAACGAATATGTATGTATTAATAATAATTGTCACTTTCTGTCTATATGCACATTTTTCGTTCACATGTGAAACTGAAGAGGTCGCAGGTATCATTAGGGATGTCTCTTGTTAGTTCAGGTAATTTGATGGCAGTCTGCATAGCACATTAGCCTGTAATAATTAGAACATACATTTAAATAATAATTGGACTATAACTATTACAGTAGTACTAAGAGCTACCAAAGCGGAAATATAGTAATGTTATCGTTTATAACTAGAGACGACCAGTTTCTTCTCACCTAGCTACTTTAATTAAGGAAAGAATAGATACATACTCCTTTTTTCGGCATTGTCAATAAATTTTGAAACCCATATAGTTGGTCGAATTATTTGCGCTACATTCCGCAATTAATTATTTACGTATTACAAAGTTTTTAATGGCCTTTAAATATTAATGGAATTGTAATTTTTTTTTACTCAAAGAATTTATTTCTTCTTAAAATGTTGAACGATCCATTGAAAATTAATAAAGAAAAAGCATCAAAATTTTGTACTGAAACATGGTAATATTTTTTCACTGATAAAATCAAAGAATTTTTATGATACACGTAAACCAAAAAAAAAAAATTTTTTTGAGTGTTATGTCTTAAATTATAATAAAATTTTATTGTACTCATTATTATTATTTTTTTTTTCAATTAACAAAATTTTCATGTTATTTGGATAAGTAATTATAAATTTTTTTAATATACAAAATGGTGCCTTAAAGTGCCTTCTTCATATGGATAGACTAAAGTAATAAAATTCTAATTAGAATAAATCAAATAAATTATTATTTGGAAATAAATTTAAGAGAGATGAAAAACAAATATAACTTGTTAAATTTAAATAAAATAATACTTTTCAATAAAAATTCAAGACCCAAGGAAAAAAAAAAATAAATACCAAATATAAATGATTAAATTTTATTCTTAAATGAAGTAATTCGAAAAAATTTTTGTGTTCTAAGCTTCTTAATTTAAAATTTGATTTTGTTTTGTTTCAACACTAAATTATTTTAAATTCGAATAATTATTCTAAAATTTTTTAAGGAATTTAATTTACGTGTTTTTTTTCGAAACTAGTTTCATTTACTCAATTTGAATTGCTAATTATAAAAACAAAAAAAAAAGTTAAAATTAAATAATTTTTTTTTTTAAAACAAATACAAAATATCGATTTGTTCTGGAATATATTAAGATAAAAATTTGATAACAATCTACAAGGTAAATTTAAATATTATTGAAACATTGAACTTTTTCAAATAAAAATATTGATATAATGGCACTTAATTTAATATTACAATAATAATTTGTTTTTGAATTGATCACTCGATTATTCGTCTGGTTATTTGTCAAATCATTCAAAAAAATCGAATTTCGTAACCATCTCTAATTCCGAATATGAAGTATTTTTAATTTTTCTTCAATAAACTTATGAAATTTATTGCTTATGTTTTTGATTGGTCAAATCAAAATAATTCCACAATATTTGTGCGTCATCTTTACCAAAGTAAAGAATCTTTAACAAAAAAACGTTTTCTTCAAGATAATCTTACAATAAATCAAAATTTTTATGGTAGACAGCTTGTGTGAGTTACAAGACTAAAAGGCCGAAAATTTTGATTGTAATGTTTTAATGCATTTTCCATTTAGCATTTAGAATTTTGAGATCAGAAGTCAAAAACTGAATTTTTTTGGACGCCGAGGTCTGAGGACGTTAACGGGTGCCGACATGTAATATTATCTGTCCGGTGTTCAGTTAAAACAATGAACTAATAATAGTGAACAAGTTATGTCAGCACCTGTCTTACGAATGTGACTAGATCGAGGATCAGCTTAGATTTAAAGCAATTTGATACATTTAGTAGTAATTAAGCAAGATAGATTATAGAAAAAACATAAGATAAATCAAGTGAGAAATTGTCCTATAATTGCAAAATAGAATTTCAGTATGAGGTTAAGTAAAGAATAACTATGTAATATTTGAGAAAATCAATGAAATTTGAGGACGAACAAGTTTTTAATATGCAAATTTTTATCTTTGGTATTATTTTGCAATTGCCTTTTTAGACAATTACATAATTAAACTCATAATTAATTCTGGTTCAGCTCCAATTTCAAATTAAGTGTTTATTCATAAAATGTGTATAGATTTCTCTCTATAGCTTCGATAATAGCAACAACAGAGATTTAAATTTAATAAAAATAAATTACATTTAATTATTTCCAACACATTATTGTTACTATTATATCAAAGAAGGTATCGTTTAAACGAATAATCTAGTTTATTATACCAAACCCTTTTGAAAATTTCTTTAAAATTGTTTAAAAATATTCTTTTAATTGTTCAGCTATGTAAATCATAAGATATTAAAAATATAATTTCAATAATGGCAATAGATAAATCTCAGATTTAAATAAGGTCAATAAAATCTTCTTAAAACAAAAAAGCATCAGATCTCACTTAACCAAGTTTCTGTTATACTTTAATCATTTTGGAACCGAAAAGAAAAAAATAAAATTTGATTCGCGTATAAATTGTCATTTTTATTTTCAAAAAAACTTTGGTAGAACCTTTAAAGCTAAAAATATTGAATATTATGCAATATAAGTCCTATATAATGAAAATTAAAATCAGAGGAAGATGGCGGTTATATAACCAAATTAAGTGTTATATTGGAATTAATAACTAATCGTAAATTTTAATTTATGACGAAAAAAAAATTAAATTTTTAAAATTTTTTTATTTAATTCCAATAACATTGGAAAAAAATTTTTTTTTTTAGGTGTCATATAAAATCAATGAAAGTGAAAATTAAATTTTAGAATTTTTTTTATGTCTTTCATATTTTATTTTGTGAATTGATTTATTATCCATGCATGTAGTTGGAGAATATACCGAATTTTGATTCATTAATTTTTGATTCATAATATTGATAGATTGTGTTGATAGATGATGAGAAATTTGAAACTCTTTTATTGGGAGTTGTTTTGTTAGTAAATATTAATTCGGTAATTATTAAAGTTAGTTAAAAATATTTTATAATCAAATTTTGAGCTTGAGCCGCAAAACATTTAAATTAAAAATTGAATTAATTTAGCAAATAATTTTGCAATTAATTAGATTTACAAATGGAGTAGAAGTTATACGTATGAAAGTTATTACAGACTGTGTCTTTCCATTGCTTTCGCTTCTCCAGTCTATTGATGTAATATAGCTTTTCGTTTCGTTGTTTCATTAAAATTACAGCAAAAACTATATTCAAGCAATTTATATTTTTTTAAAAGCTAGATTATGTTACAATTGATAACTAACAATTCTCCAAACTATAATATCTCCTATTGATATTATAGTTATAATACACCTATACCTGTAGTCCTATTGATAATTCGATGGAATAAAATAATTTTATCTCCTATCTTTGGGTATTGTCAGCTTTTATATTTGCTTATATCAATTGTTACAATAAAGCATATGTCAATAAAGTCATCTTAATTCTTATTTTGATGCAGCATAAAATCATGCCATTTTTAAAAAAAAATATTGTATAAATGCGCTAATATGGAAAAATATAATTGAAATTGATGACGGATATTCAAGAAGTCCGGAAATGCAGAAATTTTTTAAAATTTAATTGCCAATTTTAATTAATTTAAGAAATCGAATCCGTTTGAAATCCAAATTATCCTGTTATTCTGATATTCTTCTTTTTTTGTAAAATTAAAAAAATCATCCCGGAACTATGGTGGTATTTTTCAATTAAAAAATCTTTACGTGACTGGAATAACTTTTACTTACCCTCGGTTAGAATTATCGTATACCCATGTTAAGAATTAAGCAGAAATAAAACTTATTCATATTGCTGTTTTGGGTTCGGTGTATAAAAGCGGTTAAAACAATTTTGAAAAAAAAGAGCAAAAATTACACGGAGTTCTTTCAGTTAAAAACAAATTTAAATATTCCAGTTTGTTCACTTTACAATCAAAAACAAATGTTTTTACCCCGTGCCATGCCTTCATAAATAACATTTTACTAAATATTCATTAAGTTTAAATGTTGTGAGGAAAAATATTATAGCTCATTATTATTGCTCATTTAGTTGCTCATGAGCACTGATATTATTGATTTAAATATTATTAATCATGAACAAATAAAGAAATAAAAAACTTTATTCGTACCCAAAAGGTTTAATTGCTGTTAATTACTGTTTTACATCCTATTTCACTATATTTTAAATTAATTTTTATACCCTGCACTTCGTGAAGGGTATATTAACTTTGGTATTGAGTTTGTAACTACTTGAAGGAGTCATCTGCGGTATGGACATATATATATATTCTTGCTCAGCGTAAAATTCTGCGTCGATTTAGACATGTCCGTCCGTCCGTCCGTCCGTCCGTCCGTCCGTCCGATCGCACGATAACTCAAAAACGAATAATGCTATCGACACCAAACTTTCACAAGTTTTTTCTTTTGTGCCAAGGACGAACCCTATTGTTATTATACTAATTCGGACAACGGGTTCGGGTAGCTGCCATACAACTCAAAGAGTTTATTTTAAATATTTCGAAAACTAATAAAGCTATAAATATAAAATTTTGTATACATGTGTCCAATTACATTTTACACATGCTCTAAAAATTATAATGGGATAGCTGCACCGGTTCGGGTGGCTGCCATACAACTCCAACAGCAAATTTTTTATATTCGGCAAAATAATAAAGTCAGATTCATGAAACTTGGCAGTCATGTGTCCAATTATAGGTCAAATATATTTCTGAAGTTTTAGAAGAATTGCTTGACAGGTTCGGGTACCTGCCATACAACTCCAGAAGCTAATTTTAAATATTTGGAAAAATAATAAAGTCAGATTCATGAAACTTGGCAGTTGTGTGTCCGATTGTAGATCAGATATATGAAGTTTTAGTGGAATGGCTTGACAGGTTCGGGTACTTGCCATGCAAGTCTAAAAGCTTATTTTAAATATTTGGAAAAATAATAAAGTCAGATTCATGAAACTTGGCAGTTGTATGTCGAGTTATAGGTCAGATATATTTCTGAAGTTTTGGTGGGATTGCTTGGCAGGTTCGAGTAGCTCCCATACAAGTCCAAAAGCTTATTCTTAATATTTCGAAAAATAATAAAGTCAGATTCATGAGACTTGGCAGTCGTGTGTCCAATTATAGGTCAGATATATTTCTAAAGTTTTGGTGGGATTGCTTGGCAGGTTCGGGTAGCTCCCATACAAGTCTAAAAGCTTATTCTTAATATTTGGAAAAATAATAAAGTCAGATTCATGAAACTTGGCAGTTGTGTGTCCGATTATAGATCAGATATATTTGTGAAGTTTTAGTGGAATTGCTTAACAGGTTCGGGTACTTGCCATGCAACTTCAACAGCAAATTTTTTATATTCGGCAAAATAATAAAGTCAGATTCATGAAACTTGGCAGTCATGTGTCCAATTATAGGCCAAATATATTTCTGAAGTTTTAGAAGAATTGCTTGACAGGTTCGGGTACCTGCCATATAACTCCAGAAGTTAATTTTAAATATTTGAAAAAATAATAAAGCCAGATTCATGAAACTTGGCAGTTGTGTGTCCGATTGTAGATCAGATATATGAAGTTTTGATGGAATTGCTTGACAGGTTCAGGTACCTGCCATACAACTGTAAAAGCTAATTTTAAATATTTGGAAAAATTATAAAGTCAGATTCATGAAACTTGACAGTCGGATGTCCAATAATAGGTCAGACATATCCGTGAAGTTTCTATAGAATGTCTTCACGTGTTCGAGTAATTGCTACACAATAACGAAAGGTGCAGGGTATAATTCAATCGGTTTATACCGAATGAAACGTTTTTACTTGTTTTAATTTCTGTTAGGAATCTCAGCTAGACTCAACAAACATAATTAATGAAAAATTAAAATAGACAAACAAATTATTTAGAAACATGAAGGAAGGTTATGAACCCAAAATACAAAAAGCGAAATCAAGGATTGTTTATCTCCCATATCTAATAATGTACGAAGAAGACTATGTCACTAGAGTTAATAAAGAACTGGTAAATCTAATATGGTAAGTGCCATACTCACTATCATAATATTTTTCTTTTATATTTCCAGTTTGAATTTGAATCTTGACTCATTTCGCTAACTTCGTCATCAAATTTGTCATTTCTTAATTCATATTTTCACATCATTGTTAAAGATGCTTAGCTTAATATCTGCAAAGAAAATTTATAATATTATTTTATTTACTAAATAAATACTTTTATTTGAAATAAAAACAAAAAATTAATAAACAAAATGTTATTTATTTTATTCAAACTTTTGTTATTTAAATTTTAAAGTTTTTTTTTTTCTTTTTAAAGTATAATTTTTATTTGTGTATATTTAGAATTAATTTATTTTGTTTTGTTTTTTTTTTATTTAAACACAATAAAATTGTATTGTCACTATTCTAAAACTTGAACCAGATCTTTCTATCGGATTCTTGCTGAGCTTCTTACAGAATTAACTTATTTTTGAAAATTACGGAAATTCATAAAAATTTCTCTTATATAGAGAGAGGAAGTATACTTGAATAACTCTTTTGGTTTTTTCATTTTAAATATTCTTGCTTTAGTAATATTAACACTTTGCTGTCGGATATTTTACATACTTAGGTATTTGAAATGTTTGATTTCATTGAAGAAAAAGTAAGTTTGATTTAAAAGAAAACCGATTATGTAGATGTGTTTTCACTAAATTTCATCTGTGAAATAGCAGATTGTAGATTTGTAAAACCGGGGTAATAGTGCACGTATAAGGATCTATTGTACTGCCCCCATTGTGTACTCGAGCAACTTGTAAGACGCGGAGGATCGCAACTTCACTGCCGTTAGAATTAGGCCCCCAGCATTTCTCACCATGGAGAACAAAACACTTTCCCAGAAGGCGTACTAAAGTTTCTCTGTCTTCCTCACAGAATGTGCAAGTAAAGTATTATTTTATTTTTTGTTTTTGACACAGAATTATGAATTTGACGTTCTTCTTACTGATCAACTTACGCATTGGTTTTCATTCTGGTTAATGTGGTCTGGGCTATTATACTAATAAAATCGGGGCTAATGAGTGAACTGTTTATGCCAGTATATTCTGTGCTCTTGCGTTTTGTTGAACAGGAAGCAGTTCATATATACAGATATACTGCCGTCCACTGGGTTAATAAAATTGTCTTTTTATCAAATCCACCGTTTCTGATTACCAATACCGTTTCATTTTATAAGTCTTTATGGTTTTACTAATTTGGTGTGTAGTTGACTTCTGCAAAACTACAATCTAACCTAGAATCTGGAACAATGTGTACCGTAGAAACTATTTGTTGAAGTACTTAGTCAATTGTTAAAAATTTTATAAGAGTTCAAATTCTTTACATAATTTATGTTTCTACATAATTTTCATGTTTCTCTTTTATACTGCGATGTTATGGTCTTAGTATTTACTGATGATACTAACAGGTTAAATTTTAAATTTATTCTTAAACAAAACCATTCTGTTCTAATAAATTTCAAAAAGAATAAGAATTATAAAAATATTTATTTAATTTCAAATCATAGCAATTTTAGTAATAATAACTTATTTATAAATGTTATGCTTGAAAGTTTGTTATTGAACTGACCTACGTATGTTTTTCAAGAAGCCGAATTAAAATTCTGATGTACTCTTTTTGTACAGATGAATAATTTATTCAATCCAAATATTTGAACCAATAACAATTATTATCGACCTGATTAGATAACCATAATATAGAATAAATAAAAATTCAATTTTTACGTAACAATACAAGTTAAAATTTAAATTTTAATATTAGATTTCATAATACAGATTACAATAGGCCTATAACAATAGATATGATTTAATTCTTAATATTTGAGAAATTCTCAAATTGAAAGAGAACAATAGATTTAGTAATTTAATTAATAATTTAATGATATAATTTTAAATATGATTTCACGGAATTAAACCACGTGCGGTTATAATACGAAAATTTAAAATCAAGAGTTTATAGAAGATTTTAGGTAGGTACCTAATAATATTTGAAAAAGAAAGATGTTTTTCATTTTAATAATTTGACAACGCCGTCTTCTTACCTTTAAATCACACACACATTTCCAGTTACAGACTCCACTAAGATTTACAGATCAAAATTTTTAATAGAAAAATTTTGAGAGTAGATTTGGAACCATCAACTTACAGAAAAACAGGAGCAATAAATAGAAAATTTTTAAGATCTAAGAAAAATTGGAGTTTTTCTAAAATATCCGAATTTGATGACTACGTTTTATGGCAGTGATAATTTTAGCAATAATTTCCGTTAAGACTAGAAATTTCGACAACGAAAACTCTAACGAAATTTAAACAGAATACGTATTTTGAACAACTGAATCTAAAAATTACCGAGCCGTGTAAGTAACTCATGTCAACAGCTTATTCGTTGGTGGATACGATATGTATTATAACAAATATTTATGGCCGCAAAAGTATTTCGTAACTTCATACCTAGAGAACTTCATACTAATAATATTGGTTATATCGATATGCAAAAGAATTTTTTAATAATTAATTTGGGCAATTTTTTTTTTCATTTTAATTTCTGGGCATTACTGGTAATTACTGTTGACTACTGTATAATTACGCTGTTAGAAAAATCATGAGGAAACATAAACGAAATATTTATTTTAAAAGGTACCTAAAGCCCTGAATTTTCAAACACTTAAAATATTAAGCTGTTCAAATTATTTTTTTAAATTCTTATGTCACAGTTCGTTTAAATCAAATTTAAAATGAATTCTTATGCTTTTTTAAAATTTTCTGACTATACTACACCATTTATACCTAGTTTAACAAACAAAAAAAAATTAAAACATCCCATCCCATTTTCAATTTCTAAATCCTCACTAATTATATGGAAATTAAAATTATGGCTATATGCCTGCATCATGACGTGTTTTCCTTTAAATTTCATTTTCTAAATTTTTTATTCTCTCACTTGTTGTAATTCGTTATAATCATTAATATAACAATTATTTAGATCAATCAATAGATGGAGAGTATAATACCTATATCCCATAAGGCACACATATTTTATATAACAGTTTCAATTAAATGTTAATTCATATTGTCATTTTTATTAAAATTTTATAAAAGTATTTTACTATTATTGGTGGTTGGCTAACAACAGTAATGCATTTAAACTCATTTTATTTTCAGGGTAGATGACATATTGGTACCATATACCTAAATCTCATATATTCAGAAAAATACTACTTTAATGACGCTAAAAAATCAATGTCAATTTTGATTTAACAAAAAAACAAGAAAGAAATAATAGGATGACATTAGAAGTTGATGAAAAAAAAGTTCATTACTCGCACTTGTTATGTAAAACCGGGAACGAAAAACAAATGGAAAAACCCAAAAAAATTTAAAAGTTTTCCACACCTTATTCATCAATTTTCAATAAAATAGTTTTTCGTATTATGGTGAATTTATTCCAAAATATCATCACTATAAACGGAAATGTGATTTACATCGGACATAATATGAAAAAGTTAATCGAAATTTAGAAATTTCATTACATATACATAAATGGGTATAAAACCTATACCATATAGAACTAAAAATGCTGATATTATTGCATAAAGACTTGTAAAAATGTATAATTAATTTTAGTAAATAGAACCTTTTTAGTATAGCACATTGAGTGTACTTTTCTGAAAATTGATAACAGTCACGAGTTCCTAGAAGCAATTCTATGGCATATCGTTTGAAATATCTTGAAAATTTGTACGAGCTTTGGTCGAGAACTTCTTTAATATCAATCTTTGCCCTGAAATTTATATCAACTTTAGCAACTCAGCTTTTCTTTTCAATTTTTCATAAAAATAAACAGACAGTCCGCTATTTATAAACAGGGAAATATTAAAGTTAAACAATTATATGAATAACCAAGTAAATGAAGATTCACTATATATCAGAGTCAATAATAACAGATAACAGTTTAGGTTTAATTTAAGGTGAATAACAAATATTTGTTCGCCTAAAAGTATGCACAATTTTAAAGATAATTTGAAATCATGTTAAATTTTTCGATCGTTGCAGCATCTAGTTAGTTTCTATAGTTTTTTTCAAATAATATTTTATGCATTTTGTAGATAAAATAATTCTAATTGATTCTTAAGCTTAAAATTGGTTTAAATTGCACATTCTACACAATTGATTGGTTAAATTCGTTTTTCAACAATGATTATTTTGTTGCTAAGTTACAAGATTATATGAAAAAACTTTTTTTATTTTAAGTCTCTGAATCGTTTACCCGGGAAGTGGATTTTAGAGAAAAACTTAAATTTTAACCTAAAAAGTAGATTTTGTTAAAAAAAAATTCTACAATTCAGCTGGATTCGAATTCAACTATCCATTAAATTTATTTCCAGAGATTACATATTCGTCTTTCCTCTAACACGAATGCATTTGTGACATGAGGGTCTTAGAAGCAGAGTGGCGTAAGCCACAAATAAAAAAATTTGTTTTGCTGCAATCGGTTATGTACATCTTCCAAAATCAGTGATCTTAGTTTCCAGTTTCAAATAACTTTTTTCCTATTTGTTTTTCACAAAAGTACTTTTGCTTTTGAAACGTAACAAGCAAAAAATTGTATTCGAATTTTTGTTCTTTTCATTAGAATTTTTATCAATCAATATTTGCATGAATGGAAAATTGTACAGAGGTACTTCTTTAGACCCTTAAAATCTCTTAAAATTAACGAATTTTCATTCGGTTCTTTGCCTTCTTTCTTATTCTTTCTACATACTTTAGAAATAGCTTTTCCTTGAAGATCGGTCCGGAATTTGCGTTTGAATTCGTATTTGCATTTAAATATCGCTTGGGAAAACATTTTAACACAAAAACCGTAAAGGTGTATGAGTTTATAGTTTAAAGCTCCAAAATCCGTAAAATAAAATTTTCATCCGACTTTTTACCTTTTTTATGTAAAATATATTGGATTAGACCTTCTGAGGGCGGATTCAAAATTTGGTAATTCGATCTAGTTTTATTCATATATTTAAATGTGGCGGAGGTTATTTTTTTAAATCTGTAAGTGAATTTAAAATATTTAGACAGAAACAAAATAAAATTTTATTTTTGAAGTCATTCCTATAAAACAATACCCAATTAATAAATCAAATTTTAAGTAATATCAACAAAACTATACAATATCTTGACTTTGAATCTCAACTGTAAAATTAAAAACACTGCACTACCGTGTGAACCGAAGGTGTGTGTTAAAAAATTAAAGTTTTCCTAGTAATTTGTAAAATAATTTCAAATAATGTAATTGTATTTTTAATTATTAATAATCAAAAGAAATTTAAAACTTAAACTTTCCAATATTTTTCAGCACTTTTTGTTTTATATGAAAACGAAAAACCTGTTTTTTAAGTAAAAAGATTAAAGAAAACCAAAAAATATAAATGATAAAAACAATGAACAATGGAAAAAAGAAAACTCAATTAACCTGACGTTTTTTTCTCTCATTTCGTCCTTTATTTCAACAAAACAGAAAAAAGAATTGTAGAGAAAAACTAGACAAGAACAAAATGTTTTTCATCTTCTTTTCAAATATTTTTTTTTTTAATCAGATTTCTACTTGGTTGCATCTATTCAGTGTTAATTTCTAGACTATTGTATTTTTTATGTCTACCTTTTTGTTCCAAAGTATTGTTTTTAAATTCCATACAGGTACATATATATATACATATACATATATATTATTAAAATGGAGATGAAAACTAACAATTGAATGGACCATCACTCATATACACATATGTGCATAATATAGATTAGATAACTAATAGAGAACGTGTGTTACAATAAATTCTTACTTACATAATATTTACTGAAATATTGATTACATTTTTATATACATACAAACATAATATGAATGAGAGTAGCTATGAGAAATAGTTTTTAAATTGAAAAAACTTAATACGAACAGAATATTTTTTAAGGATCACACAGAATAAGGATAATCATCTATATTACTTTTTATACGTACATATGTACATATTATGCAATATTTTTGATTAACTGACATTTTGTGTGCTACGGAACATATGTATGTAAAAAGTAAGACATTCTGCTTAAGAAAAATGAATAGTCAAAAATATAATAGTTTATTAAAGAGCTTAAATTTTTGTAATAACATATGCATAGTTATAATATAGAATAAATTTCATACTGTCATATTATATAGTTTTATTTTGAAATATAACAATAACAGGAGAATAAAAGAACAAATGAGAAAGGAGCACAACATATTGTTCGGACAGAGCATTTTATTGTTAATAAAATGTAAAATTAATATGTCCTAATTAAATATCCAAGTTAATCTTGAATATTAAGTAAATGTGTTATTATAAAATGACATAACTGACTGGTTGCATATGTGTTAGTATTGAATATATATTCATTTATAATAAAAATTACTATTTATAGAAAACTTTTCTAAGTAAAAATTTAATTTTAATTTGAAAAATAATAAGTTGAAAAACATTGAGTCTAATAGGATAATTATGAATGATGAATTTACAAAGCCATAAGAATTCGAAATTCGTATGTGAAGCAAAAAATTAATGATGTTGCAAGAGTATGCTAATTTTTCTGCTCAAGTATGTAATAGAGAATTTTCTTATGAAACTTTACTTTAAACGGTGAAAATATTTCCAAAGATTTGCCAAACATAATTCAAGTACCAACGCTAGCTAAGGAGAATTCATTAATTTGGCGAATTTACCCTACATAGTTTGAAATATGTGTAATTAATATTTAAAAACAATTTCAGTTAGGTATGTAATCAAATCTGTTCTTGAGAAACTCTAGATAGCGAAGTGGATGCTGCCGCCCAATTATAGTATTGTTTTACAGAAAGCTAGAAATACTACTTTAAATAATAACAAGACGATCAGTGGTCAAAGCATTAAAGACTTGTCCTTAAGGCAATTAACTATAATCCTATAAGAAATTGTAAAGCAATTAAAAATTAAAGTAGCCTATTTTTAAAACCATTACTGAATGAAGTAAACGAAGAATTAATCTATGTATAACTACATTGCTGATTTAAATGACAGCATATCTAATATCTAAAAAGTAGTATTGAATATAATAGTATTTGACCAACATTAATGAATGGAAAACTAACAGCTCTATATACTAACATCATTGACGGAATTATCAGTTTTCCATTTGAACTATTTCAAATTTCAACTTGTTTTCACTAATAACAAAGTGGTAGGAAAAAACTATATTGAATTTTGACAACTTCATCATCAAGCATAGATTAAATTAATTCAATTTTTAAATTACTAATTTTTAATTATCCATTATTAATGAGATCGCGTACTCTATCCAAGATCTCATCCCATATCTCATATTTCTGAACTTTTGATAAGTATTCAAATTATCCGATCACAAATTTTTTGTTTTTAAAAGTAAAAAAAAATTTTTTTAATTTCGATAATGGCTAAATCTTAAAAAATAAAAAATTCCACACGTCTAGACTTCTAAGGACCTTTCCTATCACTTCAAAACATTTTTTTCACTAAAATATCATTTAACGCATTTTTTCTATATTTTTTTTCATTTATTACTCATTTCCTTTCTCCCGTTCATTTTGTAATCATTTAAAAAAAAGGATAAAAATTATTATTGTGTGTGGAATGAAAATTTTTCGATTTTTCTCTCCACTATTAATCCATTTATCCATTCAACCTATTATCTAATTATCTCTTTAATTGTTGAAAACATTTCACACCTAAGTCATTAATAACTCAAGTGTCCACTGTCATGAGAGATTGATAAATGCATATAAACACAAACAAAAGAGAGGAAAAACTTCTCAAAGCAAAAAAAAAAGACAAAATAGAAACGTTCACACACAATGAACATTTTTCAAAAACTAAAGTTGATAATTTTATGTTTTTCTTGTTATGTAATGATGAAAATCACAAAGATTGTATACGATTTTTAACACATAGGTAATGATAATAAGAAAAACAACAACTGGATGAAAAAAATAATAAATGTTACATGGTGATACAAAAATTATAACACTCAACTATAGGGTAATTGTTGAAAAATTCAAGTATACTATGCTCTGAACTTATTCTGGAATTTCTGCATTCATTTGGTTACAGTTCAGTGGTTGATGTAAAAACCTCCTGAATTCGAGGTTTTCTTATACCTTTCATTCATGTTTAAACTTAATGTTCAAGGAATACCTAGCTACATAGATAATTCATTTGGATTTGCGTCTGAATTTAGTTCATCCACGCAAAATAAGGAATATTCTTTTAAATTCGTTTTTCAAAAATAAACATCGACACTGTTCGGTTCAGTCTTACCCAATGTAGCTGGAAATATTTCATTTCTTATGTATTTTCAACGCATCAGTATTTCATCAGTAATAGTGTTCAACTGAGTTACAAACGAAAAAAGAAATTTATAACTCAATTCTATGATAAAATGTTTTTTTTTGCTGATACAAGTAAATTTTTTTCTTATTTTTATTTTTAGATTACTCTAACGTAATTTATATTTACCTTGCAATATAAGATGAAAAATAAAAAAATATGCTGGCTACACACACACTCAAAATGTTAAAAGGAAAACTCCTCAAACATGCATTTAAAATTGATGATTATTTGAATTAATTGATTATCTTGCACATTGTGATAACCAATGAATTATTTATTCAAATAATTCATTTTCGAGTATAACACTTACATGGTAAGCAATATAATATATTATATTTAAGTATTATAATTTAAGGATGATTTTAAGGAAATTTACAAAATTCTGATGAATGTTTTTATTTATGTTAGAGTGTAAATTCAAATATTAATAAACAAAAATTATTAATTTTACGTTAAAATTTCAGCTAAACTAGATCTAGAATATTAGAAATACTGCATTATTACACTAGTGGCCAGCTAAATAAGACACCGCAATTTACGGCATTTACCTTCTCTACAGACTCTATTAAACTTACTTTCATCAGTTCATAATATATTTTTCCATTATAAAAATGGTTTTTCTTTATGCATTTTGGCAAATTCTAAGCAACGGTTATATTTTTTAAAGACACAAGACGTTTTTTCTTGGCAATGAACCCTCTGAATCCTGCGTATAATAAATGTCTTCTAGCAGCTCTCGCAAACACTTCTAAATTTAAATCGTCTTTTGGTTGTTACTGAATCTTGGTAAAAGAGTAAGAAAGGAATCCTTTTTACTTAAACGTACTATAGGTCTATCTTTTTTGACCATTGTTTTTTTTTGATTTAAGCTTTATAACTTTTCCAAAAACTGTTATTTTTTCATAAAACAACGAGATCTTCCTACCAGGATCGAAATTTGGCTCTTACTAGTACCTTTTTCAAACATACTCCAACTTAACCGCCTTTCATTTGGAGTTCAGTGTTTTCCTCTCTCCATTTTTCTATTTTATTAATATTTCCACAATATTACTTAGCAATATTCATTTCTTTCTAATATAGAAGCTCTAAAATTTCAAAAACTCAATAATTGTAAGCTTTTACTTTCAAAAATTATTAAAATTATTTGCTATTTTTGCACACTGTCTTATTTAAATGTTCACAGTATAATTGAACCTGTACATTTAAGGCGTCTGTTATATCGGAAACAAATACTTCTGTTATCTGTAAAACTTTTTTTTAAATTCTGTAAGCTAACATAAAAAATATATATAACCAATACTATTGAAATTCTGAGAGAGGGAGGCAGTATGTCTCAAAAGATTAATAATATTATCTAGGATGTCTTATTTAGCTTGCCACTAGTATATGTGATTCAGCTCATAATTTAAAATATACCTAAAACATTTTATAGTCTTTAAATAACTCCTGTTAATTACTTATCATTTGCAGTATTATCACTTACTTTACAATTCTGATTCACAGCATATTTAAGATAATTTAAATTTTCCACTAGTTATAAAATCTTCAATACCTACCTTAGTTAAAAATCTTGACTAAAATTCCATATCCTACTAAAATTTTGCAATAATTTGACCTGTGGTAGATTTGAATTTATAATAAAACTTAGTTTATTATCAAATAGTGTCTAACTGCTTTTACATTAGCTACATTATATCTGATTATAACATAAACTTTTAAAATGCACGATTCAGCCAATTAGTTATTAGCTGATATAAGCAAAACAATGCAAGTATGAATTTGTTTCCTTGTTTTTAAAATTTCCTTTCCAGTATATGTACAAGATAAGAGTTAATAGCTAAGCTCTTTGCAAAATGAGAGCTTTGAAATAACTTCAAAATTTTTGCGCTCTCTATGTTCAACTTTGTAAATCACTAAAAATTTATAAATTTCAATCTTCTAAGGGAAATTTTTTTCAAATTTAAAAATTCAAATTACTTAAAAATAAAAAAGCTTTTCAAAATATTTCAAAAGAGCTTTTAAATTAAAGAGTAACCTTGTGAGTGCAAATAAATCTCTAATTTTTATTTCATTTTTTGTTTTTCGAAATTGACTTATAAAATTTCCAATATGAATTTTATGGCGCTTCATACGTTAGAAGTAAATATTTTTAAATTTGTTTTAAAATTAAATTAAATTAAATATTATTTTAATAACAGTTTAATAATATTTACAAATTATATAATTATATAATCATATAAAATCATATAAAAATATTTTGAACATTTTTATGTAAAGCATAATTATAAATTTTTAAGCCAAGTATTTAAGTTTTAACAAAAAAAAACTTTGAATAAGTTTAAAAATTTTTAAAATCTAAAATGCCTTTAAATAGCGCATTGAAGCTGGTCGCAGTATACATATAATATTAATATAGCGACGAGTAAATTTATAAGAGTAAAGGAAAGCTTAGAATAAATCTGTTAATCAAGCCGTTTAGATGTAACTATAACTTATTCTCTACTACGTTGTAACTATCGCAACAGAATCCTAATCTGGGGCTGTCTTAGTAAATCACAAAAAAAAATGTATTTTACACTTAAACCAGAAATTAATATTTACTGCTACATAATATAAAGTATAAATTTGTAAGTCTAAGAAATTTTCAAATATCCAAACATACAATAACAGTTTATAAGATTCTAAAAGGCCTACATATAATATAAGTTTTTTAAGATTACATACAAAATTTAACTATGAACAATTTTCATGAAAGTACACCAACACCTCTGCTTACGATATATCAATTAAAAGTATATTTCCGTAACTTGAAATAAATTGTTTAACTAAAGTCAGTAATTATTCGAGTTATGTGTGCAGTTTGTTCTCATTTTCATTTTGGTTTTGTTCCCTTTAACATATATTAAATATTGACTTTTTAGCAACAGACCTAAGAAATCAGGTTTTCGATGTCAAATAAACTTGCAATTAAGAGATAAAAAAAAATTTGATATTTTAGTAATAAAAGCGCACACAACATCGACCTGTCTAAGAGAAAAAATATAAGTAGATATGTAGTCTTTCTATTTACCGTCTTTTAAAAATTTGAACCAAATTTGAAGTTTCTTCAATAGTAAACAATTAACGAATTAAAATCAAAGAATTGGAAATGAAAAAAAAAAACTCTAAATGGCACAATGGCGAATAAATTATTAATTTTGAAAGAATCGTGAGCTCTTTACAGCCTAGTACGACTACACTCTAAAATTTATGAAATTTCTTATATGACAGAATCAATCATCGTCGTGTAATTAAGGCATTGGTGTACATTACTTAGAGTTTCATATCGTAACTAGAATTTAAATAGATCTAGTTATGCCTAAGTATACACTTATATTATGTATGTATGTATGTATATATACAAATATTATATTATAACACAAATTTTATATTCTGGAAATGAAAAAGTTTACAAAATTCAATTTTTTTTTGTTTTTTTTTTAGAAAATAATTTTTAATTAAAAACTTTAAATAAATTTATTGAAGCTTTAATGCGCAAAATAGAAATATTGTTGACTGTTTTTTTAAAATAATTTTGTGTAATTTAATATGTACTTTAAAAAATTATTCAGAGTTGAAAAACTAAGTTAAAAGTGTAAATATGTACGACACAAACATAAACACATTCACACATCGCTTATGTGTTTTAGTTAGAAAAATAAAATAGAAAGAGAGAAGTACTTTTCAAATTAAATTTTTTAAAGTATTTTCAAATAGAAAATTTATAAAAAAAATTGTATAAATTGTTTAATTTAATTTTTTAAGTAAACTTTTGAAAAATTGAAAAAATTTAATATTGCCGTGTTTACATACGCATAATTTTTCGGGTTTGAATTTAGACATAATAAAATTGTCATTCCACTTATACGCACATTTTGTATTTCTCTTACATACTTGAACATTTTGTTTATAAAATTCGGATTCCTGATTTAGTATATATTGGTTTTTTTAGTGCATGTGTATGACCAAAATGACAGGACGACGAAATTGTGAGAATTCAGAAGATCCTGTAAGAAAATTGGAAGAACTCAAAAGTTAAGTAAGGAAATCTGGGTAGTAAAACTGAAGTAGGGAAATTAGTGAGCATAACAAATACTTTTATAAATTGGGTCGATCATATAAACTTCGGCAACTCAATTGAACTAAGGATGCGCGGAAAGATCATGACTATAATTATATAACGTAAGAGTTTATTCCTGAAATTCTTTAAAAATTGACAAAGAGGGCGGAAAGAGTAATTTAAGTAATTTTCATACAATTTTCCGATTCACTTTCAATTTTTTTGTTTATTAAAATTTAAACTAATTTTATTTTAATCTAATGTTGTCTTCTCAAATATTTTAAAATAAACGTTTTAGAGATTAAAAAAAAATTTTACCCCATTAGTGTATTTCTATAATTGAATATAATATAAAAAACATTTATTTATAATCGAGAATAAAATGAATTAAGTAAGATTTTTAAATCATAAACTAATTCTGTTATCTACGAAAAAATTTTGTGGATTCGCTTAAAGTTCAATATATTAGAATTGCAATTAAAAATTACTATTAAAAGTATGAAATTATAAATTTTAGGACCTCCAAAATGACATAGGAATATGCTTCCAGTCATTAATACTTGCACCACCCTACTCCACTAATCTTACTCCAAGTAGAACATATTATGTGTACAAATCATTTCAGTTTTATTCTATTGAAGGAGAACTAAGGCTTTCGATGTTTATTCAGTGGACTTAATGTTCATCGAATTTAAACTATAAAGGCAATACGAATATTAGTGTTGTTTTTACAATCCTAAATGCATAGTACAAATGCTAAATTTTATCCAATCACATATTATTTAATATCCAATCACATATTATTTAATTTAGAAATAATTTAAGCATAAATATTCCACTAGTTTACAGCTGAAGATGGAAAATATTATAAAGCACTTAGAAGTTCAGTTAGAAGTCTTTAAACTCATAAATTTCTCCAAATCTGAAAAAACAACTACATTCTGGTAAACTCTTTTAAAGATTTCAAATAATTTTAAAGAAAAAACATTTTTTGAACAACATTGTTACTGTATTCTCACTCAATAACCTGGCAACAATTCTTAACATTCCAAGAACAACAAGTTTACAAACAAAAAATTGTTGGTAACACTGGAGATTCATTACTTGAATATTTGCAAAGAAGTGTACCGCACAAAATATTTCAACACAGTAAATTTGTTTTACTTACTTAAATCATCAATAGTGTGCTGCTTTGTTGCATAAGCATATCGACTAAAGATATAGAAGCTCATATTTATAATTTTTATTACATATTCCATCAAAAAGTAAAAGTATAAAATACTAAGAAGAACGCAGAAAAGGTGGTCGGTCGAACATTTAGTATTAATGGACTTCCCCAGAGAATTTTAGGAACCCCTTTTATCTCCTTTTTACCATACGAAAAATTTACTCTCACTTGTTACACTTAGCTATTTCTGAAACGTATGTCGTTCGCTGCAAACAAAATTTATTCCTTTCTTAATCCCTTGAAAAAAGGAAAAGCAATGTGGAAATTAACTGCAAAGTTCTTCAAAATTTAAATGTAATAAGACGAAATTTTTAATAAAATCCCTTCAACAATAATAGTTTTAAAGGGTAAAATAAGAAAAAAATTATAAAAGTAAATGGAAAACCCACAGATATCCCGCACTGCTTTATTAATTTGATTTTTTTTTCTCTTCTCTTTACTAGTGTTGTTTTTTTTTTACTTTCTTAAATAATTTTGAATTGAAGAAAATATGAAAAGTAAAAAGTGATTATAAAAAAAATGTATGGAAAACATTTTTTACAAAAAAAAATTGTTAAAGTTTTTAAATCCAAAATTCATTCAAAACTTTATTGTAGCGTTTGTATGGCATTACTACTATGAACCGGTTTATATCAGAATTTATTTAAGGTAAAAATTATGAATGAATTTTGATCCTTAGTTATTTTCTACTTTTTTTTTATTTTTATTATTATATTACAGATTATTGCTGTTGCATGCTGTAATATAAAAGAAATACTACGAAAATGTAGCATTGTAGCGTAAAAATTTGAATAGTTCTCTGTATCTATGGAATATTGGAATGTTTAGTTTACACAAGCATAAAAAGTAAAGTATGTAAGGACTTGTAACGCAAAGACTCTTTTTATAAAATAAATTAAGGATCAATCATTTTTAAAAATACAATTTCACTATATTTGTATTTGCATTACAATATTAAAGAAACTCCAGTTCTTAAAATACAGTTGTATCTAAACGACGTCACTTTCTAAATAATACAAATCTTTACGCTATACCCATGAAATTGTTTCAAAAAGATATGCAGTGGCTTACTCTGTAAATGTATCAGTTGTTAGAATAAGGTAAAGCAAAGATTTTAGAAATCACATTTCCTTGGGATTAATTACAAACAAATCAAAAGAAATTGTTTGAAAATATTTTGAAATACCATCCTTTAAAATGAAATTATTGCATTAATCTAGGAAAATAATTGGTCAAAAATGTAGCTACTTGGGTCTACAAAATTGAAAATTGATTACGATAGAATTGATGTTTAGAATCCTATATTATTATTATGTAAGTCGGTAATATAGAAATTTTATTCTCATATAACATAAAACAAAGAATTGGAGAAATCTTCTTGAATAACTAAAAACAATAACTAGCTAGATATACGAAAATTCTCAAATTTTTAAATCAACTGATTTCAAAGACCAAAATTATGTTATTGCATAAATCTGGGCGATTGCAATTTTTATTCTTATATTTTTGTAAAAATAATTCCGTGTTTCCTTCAGTCATCAACCGCAAACAAATACCGTGAAAGAGATTAATTGTATAAAAAAATGAAGTATGAAAATCAAAATGGCTGCATCGTTGACCAGTCGACTGACTATACATCACGCGTAATAAAAAAGATATTCTTTAAAGTATTTTTATTACAAAAATCAATGTTTAAGATGTGGAACTATTTTAAATCGCCTGAATTAATAGATACTAAAAAGAATAAAGACACTTAAGTTCAGCATTCAGTTTAAAGCTCAGCAAGTTTCAACTAGTTCTAGAATTCCAGTTTCGGATAATTTATTAAAAATTAGACGCAACATAAGTATAAAAATTTTAGGAAAACTTGAGGTTGAGAAAGTGCTAAGCATTTCACAGGTTTTCTGTATGAACACAACTCATCTTATGCAATTTTTGCTTTTAAGCACAGACATAATGTTTGCATGTCAAATGTAGTCGTAAGCGCTTTACGAACGTGAAACGTATGCATAAAATGCACTACGAATGCAGTTTTAAAATTTCATACAGGATTTTTAAGAAACTATTAATCGGGAAAGTTACACTGTCATGGCGAAGGATAACATTTTTCAGAATGCATTTTTTTTTTTTAATTTCGCTGAAGGTTTAGTGATTTTGTTTTTCATTCTCTGAATTATGTTACTCGCAAAATTTATTAGGGGATGCTTTTCTTAAAAAAAAATACATTTTTATAATATTTTTAGTGCATGTTTTATGCACAGTTTTAAGTCATTTCTATTGTTATTCTATTGTTAAAATTAAAATGTACCTACTTTATCTTTAATTTTTCCTTAGCATTTCTTGTTTTATCTCTTTGTCCTACTATTCTTAAGTATATAAAGAAGGAGTTTATTGCCTTTAGACTGACTACAACGGAAATGCAAAACTATTCTTATTGTTTGTTTTTGTTTTTATCGTTTTTCATGTACTGATGGTATTCTTGTTGTTTGCTAACCGGTTAAAGTATTTGAAAAAAATACAATAGAATTTTTTTTTTTCCAAAAAAAAGCATATTAAAGCGGAATTTTAAAGAAAATGAACAAATACAAAACAAGAAAAAAACAAAAGAGAAGAGGAGAAGATAAAAATAACTTTTAGGGTATAGAAAAAAAAAATAACAAAAAAAAGGGAATGTTTTCTTAAAACGGAAAAAGCTAATTTCCGTGAAAAGATCCTCGTTTTTTTAAAAAGAAATGTGGAAGAAAATGGGAAAATTTTCTTTTTTTTATTCCAATCCGCGTTTGCCGCATTTTGTGATCGTTTTTTCTTCTTCAGTTTATTTTAAACAGGAAATAGGAACAAATTTTCATGTCGTCCGTTCATTTTGTTCTTCTTAAGTAAATATTTGAATTAGATTCGAGTAACTTATCAATAACAAATTTAAAATTAAATAAATACTAAATTTTCTTTTAATATAAAGGATTTTTCACTGCAAATTGCAAATAAATTAAAAAAAAAAATTGTTTCAGTTTTGTGTTAAAAACAAATTGTAAATACGGTTATTAACTCACAAGTTAGAGGTTGGATTGGGAATCACTTGTATTCTTGACGAGTACTAATTTTTTAACATTAATTCACTAAAATTATTGTCTTTAGCTCAACGAAATACCAATTTACTTTTCAATTCCAATGATTTTAATCTACAAGCTAAAAAAACCCCAAAGGATTATATAAATAAAAAAGTTCTGTGCCTAGTAAAATTTTTATAACATACAAAATTATTTAAAAACTTCATATACGCTTACTTTTTTCTTTCCTCTCCTACTTCATTCCTAGGAGGAGCATAGGGCTGGTGAATGATTTTGTAAGTAACCATGCTCCAATTACTAGTATTTTTGAATATTTGATATTCTGGAAATATGGCAATTAGTTAGCATTAATTTTTACCTTATATGTAATATATATTGAGTTATATTAATACTGAACACCATTTTTATAATGTTCTGATCTTTGAACCCTAGACTCTTCGGTTAAAAGACTATAGCAATAATTACTGCACAATTTGTTAGCTTCCATATACCTCTGCTAGTATTATAGAATTCACTGCTATTAAGAAAACGTTTTCATTTTTGTATTTTCATTCATATAATCCAATTTTTTTTTTGTTTTCTTCCTCATTTCCTCATTTTTTTTTTTGTTAATTCGCGTTTGATTTTTCTCGGAGATACTGATTTTTGTATTTAACTGTAAAAAGGTTTTCCGGTTTTTTATTTCATTCACTTTCATTTGATTTTTTGTTTTTTCTTTTTTTTTTTTGTTTCCTTGTAAATAATGTGCATTCGCCCTAATATTATGTAAAAACAAATTAATATTATTTAAAAAAAAACGAAAAATTAAATCCTCTTTCTTATAATGCTGTCTTGTATAATTTAGTAATTCATATCTTTCATAAGATTGAAGAGTTGAAAATTATGGTATAATAAAATATTTGTTATTTAAAAATATATTTACAAATAAAAATTTATGGAAGTATGAAAAAATCCGATTTGATTCACTTATTTTTTATTAAAAATTTTTTGAATATTTTTTTAACAGCTGATTATTAGTATTAACAATTAAGAAATAATTTTGAATAAGTTATTTATTATAAAATTGAAAAAAATTGCATATATTTAGGGGGGGGGGGGCATATATTTTGTTAAAACATAATTTTTAATTTTTTCTCTCTTTGAATTTGAAACTAACGACTAGTCGAATATTGTTGATCATAAGCAGAGTGGCAATATTAGCAAAAATTGTAAAATTTTAACTATGAGAAAATTTTAACAAAAACGAAAAATTTACACGTAATTAATACCCAGCTGTCAGGGGCCTAATCCACTATACAATTTTATAAAGTCATCTTATACCTAAATATATTTATTACATTTAATTATTTAAATTGAAACTGAGGTACAATAATGAACAAACCCAAAAACATAATAGAAATCATCGAAGCAATAGTTTCTCTGCGAGCAACTTCCGTTGAGAAGTTGCGGTGCAAAATTTAATTTGATCACAATAACCTCCATGATAGTAAACAATTCTGGTTTGCTTATTATTTTAAATTATAGAAGTTTTTTTTAGTTTATTGTATTTTTGTTGCAATAAAATTCCTACCATAATTATCTTATGATTTCAGTCACAGTTTACACCGAAAATATTAAAATGAAAATACAAATGTAAAACTTAAGTGGCTACCTCATTGTTGTCCAAAAATTTTTATCCAGCTTATACTATATTCTAAATTTTATTATCTTCGATTAAACGCAGAAGTGCTTATAAATTAGTGAGTAAACTTAATAATTTAGGGCAAACCGAAAATAAAATTGTTTCACACATGTTCAATAAGCCTGATTCAATCTTACTTTGAAAATCCACCAAGTTCAATTTTTATTTTTTTAATCTCCTATAAATTTTATTAAATTTATTTCTTTATAATATAAAATTTACATAACTGTATTAAACGTATGTAAAATACAGAAACTATTTTTAAAATTGTTTTACCGCATTAAAATAAATACCATTACATAAAAACTAATTATTTTTTATTGTGCTATAAATATAACTGTATATGCATGCGTGCATAAGCATATAATACACGTTAATTTTGTGTCCTTTTTCATTATATAACAATAATTCGAATGTACCTATTTATTCATAAAATAATAATTAAATAATTTATTTGAAACTAATTAAAATCTATATAAATAATTTTTTTTTGCATTTCTATCCTTTTTATTTTTGCAATATATTTCAGCTAAGCTTTAATTTAAAAAAAAAACTAATACCGATCACATAATGAAATTTAATTATAATGATAACATTTTTATCCCCTATCATTTTTCCATAATATTAATTAATATTCAATAATAATTTACGATTAAATATTTATTGTCCATGAACAAAAAAATAAAGGACATTGTTTATATTAATGGTGTTTGTAATGCGCGCTCAATACATAATCTAATCAATTAAAATTATTTTATTTTTATAGAATAATAAACCACGTAATATTGTTTATAACTGTATACCAACAATAATACACGGTAAAAAAGACGTAATACTTATTTAACTTAAACTAAAAAAAAATAATAAAAGTTTTCCCATTAAACTAAAAAAAATATTTTTTTTCCTCAACAAAGAAAAAATTCTATAGATAAGATGACCGTACACACGATAATACCGTAAAAATTTATTATATTAACCTTAAAGATAACATGCTTATAAATTTGAACAAGGCTTAGTAATCTTAATTAGGCTTCCCAATCCTTAATCATGGTTTGCTTATTACTCAACTGCCTTATATAACTTGTTACCGATCGCATTGATTCCAATACAAGAGCGCTGGTATTGTGATGACATCAAGCATTACCTACCGGACTTTCAATAGAAATTTTTTATAATACGGAAACCATAATAAATTAGATTCAGTAAAATATAGTTATATCTTTGGTTCTATAATCTATGGGTGTATCTTCCTGTTTGACTGCATGTAATGCTTTATAATTGTAACTTCGTTAAAACTGAAGTGATTTAGAAGAAAATTTGATATTTTGAATAAAACGACAATGCAAATTCTTCAATTTTCTTAGAAATTTTTTTTTTGAAATAACAAAAACTTTAATATTATCTGACTATCATAACAAATGGTTAGTCATGTAGTCTCGTAAAACAACTATCTAGTCACATTATTTTAACTAAAATGTCGATTTGGTAAAGTTAGGGTGTCTATGATTAGGGTGTGTATATGTTTAGAACCTTATTGTCTGTGCATGAAATTTAAATTTGTAACAATGTAAGTCATACGGTCTCGTGTCTTCACACAGTTTACCATGGAACTGTTTTTTTTTAAGATCATAATGTAAATTACTGCTCTTATAACATGAAACGCATATTGAATATCTTAAACAGAAGGGACTCCAGTACAATAATTTTATTCTAAGAGCTCTTAATTGTTTAAAGAGAGACTTAGTAGTAAAATCTTGTAATGGCAAGGTTTTTAAAATTTCAAGAATAAAAAATAAATTTTTAATTTCAAACAATTTTTGAATGCTTAACGAAATTCTTCCAAATGATTTTAGCGTGCTTACATAACAAAATTTTCAAAATTTTCATTTATATAATAAAATCATTACCGCTGTCATAGACGATAAAGAAATTTCGGAAATCTTTACTTATAAAAAAAATTAACAAGAATATTTCGAAATAATTAATATATAAATTTCATTTTAAATATCTATATATAATAAAAAGTTAACGAAACTTAAAAATCAAATATCCTTTAAAAAATTTTAAAATATTTTAATTCTCTTTTAACAATCTTTTAACTATTTAAGCATAACACCCAAAAAAATGCATATACTTACATACAATACCTACGTAATTTATTCATTTCACCCACATATATGTCCAGTTCTATACAAAATATCTCTATTAATTGCAAAAAAAAACAAAAATAACCTTATTAATGGATAGACAAGCAAAACAAACAAAACAGAGATTCTATTACATACACATACAATACATATATTTACATTAGTATAATCCAAATGTACTTAAACATATTTCATACTTCGAAGACAAAAAACAAAGTCAAATTTACATACGTGCATGGTATAAAATATAGGAAAAATTAAAAAAATTAAAATAGAAAAGTTTCCCTTTTTGTGAAGTAATAAAAAAACTTTTGTTTTTACCCTACAACACACACACACACACACAAACTTTTCCTCTTTTGTTATCCTTAAACTAATTTTCCTTATTCCATTTTTTTTAAAGTACATTCCTTGTTATATTTTCCTTTTTATTGTTTTGATAATGCAATCACATTAAAAGTAAATATTTTGAAATTTCCTCTTTAAAAAATATTCGATTATTAAAATATACACAACCATATATACAAAGTTAATATAAAGCATATTTATAATATACAAACGAACACACATATTCACACGTATTATAAATATTTTCTCACCTGAGATTCCTTTTTATACAAGTAACCTGTAGTTACTATTTGATATACAAAAATTATCTTTTTTCAATATTATTTAAATTTTCGTATAATGCATTCAAAGTATTTCAAAAGAATATAAAAGCTTTTCAAAAAATCAACAGAGAGAGAGAGAGAGAGAGAGAGAATTGAAAATAAATTTTGAGAAATATAAAATCAGAGAGTAATAAACTTATCAATAACGGTATTTCAATTAATTTTATAGAGCAACCTTAATAACAAATATATCATCAAAAAAGCTTTTATATAAGAAGAGAGGAGTGGAGATAAAAGTTTCTGTCTATCCTCAATAAAATAAAATAAAGCTCATGTTTTCTCATATTTTTCTCTATTTTTATTTTCATCTCTCAAAATTCTGATAACTCTTATACTCGAATGCGAGGCCATATGTGTACATCAGGAGGAATAATTTTGAAAATATAGAAAAATTATTTTTATTTTTTTTATTTATTTTTGTTAGGATATCATTTTATTAGCATTTATACCTGCTGATCTCTCAATGGTTATGCTAACAATATTTAAATAACAGCAAAAATGAGAAAAATTCAAAAAAGAAAAACTAAAAATTAATATCTCTATTTTTTCTCATCCTTATTTTTCTCTTGGAGAAAATTAAAAATGAAATAATAATATAAAATAAATAAAATACCGTTATGAAAATAAAAAAAAAATTTTTTAAAGCTTTTATTTTTTGTTCTTGTTTTTATCGCATTCGAGTAGCTTAATACTTATGAGACAAATAGATTTTCTATTATTTTTATCCTATTTTTTATTATTATTATTATTCTTATATTACTTTGCTGTACTATATGGGAATCTCATTTGAATTCATAATGCTCAAAAAACAAGAAAAACAAAATTATGCAAAAAAAAAAGTTTTTCTTACTGCTTTTGTTTCTATATTTATAAAAAAAAAGAATTCTATGTTATAATCTCAAAGGCGTACTAAAAATTTCAAATTAATAGGAATCTCTCTAGAGAAAACAAATTAAAATGTACTTAAAATTACATTATTTTCTCTATATATACACACATTTATAAAAATATGTGTGTTTGTATATTAAATTATTTGTGTGAAGAAAAGAGTACATTTGAATAGTAATGTCAAATAATATTCCCATTATATTATTATTGTAAAGATATAAATTATAGGTATATATAAATGTATATGTACGTACGGCTTATGATATTCGGGTACATATTATACTAAAATTATTTAAATCTGAGAGTTTATACTTAAATATACTGATGTATAATATTATAATTATTATGTATAAATAATTGTGTATTGAGTACATTATGGTATATTAGAAAGTAAAATATTATTATAATAATATTTGTAATAGTGTCAAGCTAACATAAATAGGTTTCATATTATTATTTTTTGCAATCCCTATATAGATATATATACGTACATGATATGTGCATACAGTTGAATATATCTGTGGTAAAAAGGAAAAACGACATAAGTGGTTTTTTGTTATTTTTCAGTAGAGCAATTTTTAACTTTGAATTGAACTCTGAAAAAAGTTAATGAACTTATTGTTATAATTCTTTTATCAATAAAAGTACTCATAACCTGGCATATTTTAGTTCTCAAATCTTGACTGAAAGTTGAATATTAAGGAAGTTATGAACTAAAAACAAATTTGTGTAATTCTTCCCTTATTTCAAACGCTGATAAAGTTAAACACAACTTTACATATGTCATTTTTCCCAAATGCTTTTTATCTAACTTACCAACACATGTTAAGTTATGTCGTTATTCCAAATCGCCATGTATATTTTTAAACTATACAAATAAACTTATTCTTTTTTTCCAAATTAACAGGTATGTGTAATCCGGTCTTATGTATTAAATAATTAATAATCAAAATTAGAAAAAATTTAACTTTAAGAAATAAAATAACAATTTCCAAATACTATCTTTTATTTAAAGAACTTAAAAACATATTTAATCAATTCATTTAGGAAACATAACACACTTTATATAAAATTAAGTTGTAATTTCACATACATTAATAAAAATAAATTCATTATTTCAGCAATATAATCAAATTTTATTATGATAATATTTTTAATTTTCAATTCCGTTTTCATCCAGAAAAACATCGTCATCTGTTATATCGGGATCCAAATTTGGTATAGTATCATCTGTTAAATTTTTGTAAAAGTCATGGTAACATGGTGCTATTAAGTCCAATAACGAAACTAAATCTTTTTTTTTTTCATTTGATATAACTGGTCTTTCAGTAACTTGAGTTATGTCATTAACACTAAGATTTTTAGTACCACGTTTATAAATATTTAATGTTTTGAAAGGTAAAAGTGCATCTAAGGAATTTTTGTATTGTATTTTAAAAGGATCTGTTTGACTATATTTAAGCCACTTAATATTTTGCCAAACAAATTTTTCACCACTTTCATTAAATTTTCTCCAAGTAAATTTGTTTTTTGAAAAGCTACCAAAGTCAAAAAATTTATCTGCCATTTCAGTAACATGAAACTGATTTTTGCCACCACAAGTTCTAACAAATAGGTACCATTCATTTGGATGATGAATTGGAGCAGAATACTTTTTCTTTCTTCGTTCAATTATTGCATGATCTACATCACTTTCCATATGGCTATGTCCTGGAACTAGGAATTTATGTTCTATTGTTTTGATATGTGAATGTATTTGTAAAAGTAAAATAAACATTGCACTAACGTACGAATTTTTGTTTTGTCCAGCGCAGGAATCGCTATACAAAATCAACGTGTCTATTTTAACATTTGCAGCTAAAGAATTTAATTTAAAAAATAAACAGGATGAAATTTCATTTGCTCCCCTTTTACCTTCCGCCTCATGCCACATATGGTTAAATGCTTCGTTTGTTTCGCAATCATGTATAGTTAAGTTATATGTAAAAAGTTTTCTTTTATAATATGAAACGTTTGCGTTTAGGTACGGTGTTGGAAGACACTGTTGTAAATCAAATGTAAATGTTTTCATACTTATATTTGATTTAGATAAATTTTTATCTATTTCTTTAGTTTTATACGCTAAATCGGCTTCTATATGGTGTTCTGTTTGTTGTAGTTTAAGTACTTCGTATTCAGGTAGATTTTTTTCAGTAAAATCAAGTTTCGCTTTCAAAATATCACATTTGTTGCATGTATCTATTTTTGGCGACTTAAATTTTAAATTTTGGGAATGAAAAATTTCTGCATATTTTGTAATGCTAATTTTGGGGTTCGCATCGTTCGAACAATAAAGTTGAAACATTTTAGCTATTGACAAATCTGAACTTAAATATTTTTTTGCAGTATCCCGCCGGGAGTAATGACTTTCGTACGCTGGAAAGCTTAGAATGTGATTTTTAATACTCTTAATTTTATTTTCATCAAGTTTATTTTTTGGAACAGCTTTTCCACGCCCCTCAGTAAAGTTTGAAGTTAGTTTCTTTTTGGTTACACTTCTTAAAAATCCTGGTGATTCTCCAAAACATTTCATAAAACATATTTTGCAAACATTTATTTTATTACCGTTTATTTCAACATGATAATAAATTGTATTTTCTCGGTTTTTAGGGTTTGCTTCTGATTTGTTTAGCTTCTGTGATAGTTTTCTTGCTAATTCAATATTTCCTGAAATGTACAAAACTCTCTTTTCATACGAGTTCAACGCCCAGTATTTGTCGAACAAACTTTTCTGTTCATTATGAGTAATTCTCTTCATGCAAAGTTTTTTGCAAATACTCAAGGGCAAAAATTTGCGATAACTAACTAATTTTCCCTTTTTAGAAATGTAGGATTTTCCAGAATTTCGTTTTCTTTTTATTTCTTTTTTTGAATTAGATTTTAGCGCATCCGTATTTTTTATTGTTGTATCGGTTAATTGAAAACTATCCTCCTGTTGCAAAGAATTTTCAATTTGCGCACCCATATAACTTAAACTATCATCTGATGAAACTGACGGCATTTCAAAGTTTGGGTCAGCTATTTCATTATCGGAACTAAAATCTGATTTGAGTTCTTCATTTAAATCATTTGTATGTATTCTATTTTCTTGGTTGGACATACCTGATGGTAGTATTTATGAATGTAATTAGTTTGAAATAAGAAGATGCACATATAATTTAATAAGAACTAATATATAATGGTAATATTCAATAATATAATATAATTCAAAAAGCATTATGCACATATACATATAACGTATCTGTTGTTTTTTGCGAAGGTAGATAACTGTATTTGGTTTAATTTTTTATGGTACAATTTTATGGCATTTTATAGAGCTTTCAAAAATTTTTAATCAAATATTCACGATGTTAAATTATAAATTCACTTATTTTTATAGCGTTTACAGTAAGCAAATCAACAGTTTCTGATACAAACCAATCGCATATTAAATGTGAATATTAAATTCAATTATTTATAGTTAAAATAAAACAACAAATACGTACATACATATGTACTTTTATCAGCCAAATTGAATGAAATTTTTTACTATGAGTAAGTTTTAAAAACATCAAAATATTGATTAAGACTATTATTTATATTTACCTATTCTTTCCTTGCTAACTATTAGCTTAGCCATTTCGACAAGTCTTTGAGCTCTTGTAATCATTTTAAACACGATTTTTTAAATACAGTATATAACTTGATATATAATAAAAGGTTATTAATATAATAAAATGACCTTTTTTTTATTGAAATTTTTCAGTTAATTTAAGTGTAAAAATCAAATTTACTAAGCACTTTTTATTGACAAACTTACTTACACAAGAACTCATTTACAACTGTGAAACCTGTTTACATTCGACATAAATGCACATGTCGACATAATTTTCTCAAAATTTTTTAAGTTCTCTCGGAATAAACGAATATGTACAGTAATGTTCCGTAATTTATAGTTTTTGATTTTGCCAAAAAAACACAACTCAACCTATGCTTTAAAAAAACTGAGTTCACATTTTGGAATAAAGACATAAATCGAATTATGTAATGAACAAAACGGGCTTCTATCGCGGAATAAATCCATAAGTCAGATATGTTGTTATGCTTTTTGAACAAAAATTAAAATCCAGTCAAATTTCAATTTGGAATAAAAGAACATGTAAAAAAATTAATGAGTTGTGTGGTTATTCCAATTGTAACAAAGCAACAAAATGAGTTGTGCTAAAATTCCATGCCTTATATCTCTTTTATTTTTTAACCGATTTTCACCAAAATTTGACACAATATGCATTTGCATATGGAGAAGAGCATGGTGGTAATAACTCATTTTGAACATATCTCGAGTTATGTCGTTTTGGCTTTTGACCACAGATATGAAGTATGTATGTTTATAAGTATATGTATATGTATGCAAATATTATTATTTTATTATTATAACATTATACGACTATATAAAATTATTATAATATGCGAAAGTGAAATAAAAGTCTATTTGTGAATAATATTAAGGATTTATGTATATAAATATGAAAAAAAAATAACAAAAAAACTGAAAATGATTTTGAACTTTAAATTTAAAATTTATCCTTTAAAAAAATCCTTATTTTTATAGATTTCGGAATTTTAATATAAATGCATAAGATTGCACTCATGTCGGGTATATATATAGATTTTTATTTGCTTATATACATAGATTAATTATGCATTATAAAGAATATTTGAGTTCAAAATATGATTTTAATTTATATATACATATATATATTATATATATAGAGAGAGAAAAAGATGGCACAATTATGTACAAAATTATTTTTTGTAATTATATGCATTTTAATTTTGAAAAAAATAACAAAAAAGGAAAAAGACAAATCATATAAAACTTTTAGATTCAAAATAATTTTTCAGATTTTAAAATTTAAAAGATTAAAATAATTAATAAGTCATTTTTTTTCACTGCCAACCTAAAAAATTTTATAATGAGTTTTTAGTAAGTATTTGGAATTTTGATTTTTGTATTATTTTCTTTACATGAAAAAATAAGGCATCACATGAAAAACCTTGTGCATTCAAATTTTTTTTCCCTACTTCGCTTCTGGAAGTAGCATAGGACTGGTACACGATATTGTAGATTACCATGAAACAGCTTCTTACGTCATTGAGTTTACTAGGTAGGTGACGAGCCCACCGTTGATATTATTGAAATATGTTAGTTATTTAATAAAATTATATATTAACTAATATCATTTATTAATAATATTAATTTTTTATTTTTAAATGTAATCTGGTATAAAGCTATTTAATATTGAATATAATTTTTAATACTGACTGGGCTTTGAACCTGAGACCCTTCTGTTATAAGGACCAGTGCAATAACCATTGCACCATTCGTCAGATTGGCCTTGTTTAATTTTTTTGACAAAATATCATACAAACATGTTAGAACGCCTATATGCCCTGATTTCCCGTAATACCCAACCAGTAAAGTATGTAATTCATGAAACTGAAAAGAAATTTTCGTAAGAACCAAAAATATAGAAGGCAGCACATAATCTTTTTACTCAAAATTTGATGAAGAACATGTAAAAGCTGGGACTTGCTTTTATGAAATTTATGAAAAAACTGTGATAATGAAGTTTATTAAAGTGAATCAAACCCATTTTTGAAATTTAACATTTGTTTGCTTGAATTGAAATATCGGAAAATTCAAAAAGCTCCATTCCTAAAATGATGTCGGATTTCTGTATAAAAACATATTTTAGATTTCTTATATTCTATTTATGGATACCAAAAATTATAAAAATTTTCCACTTGAAAATTGATTACCAAAATTGTACATTCCAAGAAATTGATCTATTTTAACATGAACAAACCTGGAATTTTTCTCTATTCAAAGCATAAATAAAATAAACAGCCATACCTCTCTTCCTGGAACTTTCTTTATAATTAAAAGTTTTCATTTAAATTGAATTCACTTTAATATTAACTTAATTTTCTCAACACAATTAATGGAGGCTTATTCGTTCATTTGAACTTCTCCATATTGCATTTATTTTCTTATAAGATAGTTTATTGCAATCTGATTCGAATTATCGGAGGTTCATTGTGTTATATATGAAATTTCCTAAAATTTTTTTTAAATTGTAATGTAAGCATTTTCTATTTAGATTTGCAAAATTCGATATATAGGTTTATATTAAAATTTCTTTAAAACTAATAAATTTAAAATATTTTCTTTCTTGTGAAATAAAAACTTTAAAATTATACCAATAATGTTGGGCAGTAGGCAAAAATATATTTTTAGATTTTATTAAAATATACAAAAATTCCTATAAATCCTAAATAAGGAAATATAAAAGAAATAAACGAATTTCAAAATAATTTATTGAAATTTATTTATATTGCTATTCGTATAACTAACAGAGAAAACTTATATACACAAAAAAATTGAATAAGGGAATAAAATTGTATAAGTGCATTAAATTACAAAAATTTTTGAGTTCATGTGCACGTAATAAACAATTACTCTATATTCGAACACATACACTGTATACTTGCATAACACACTTACAATGCAATCACAATGGTATGCAATAATTTATAAAGTTTACATAAAAAAGGGAAAACAATAAAGCAACAAAAAAAACAATTCAAAAATGGAAAGGTTAAGAAAAGAAATGAGGATAAAAAAAAGGATATTAATAAAGTTGCATTGTGAAAGCAAAAATGGTGAACAAAGTCAAAAAAAAATGCATAAGTGAAAGGGAAAATAAATGGGAAATGAGAGAATTTGAGGTTGTGTTCGACTTTCTGTTTGCATTCTCTCAACAAAAAAAAATTTGTTTTTATTATTTTTAAAATTATTATTAAATAGCATTAATAATTCTTGAATTTTTTTCCACGGATTTTCGAGGTAAAAATAAAAAAAACAAACAAGAAAAATTCAATTTCCGTTTCTTTATTTTTCTTTCTTTTTCTCCCCTCTATCTCTCTCTCTTTTTCTCTTCTACATTTTTTTTTTGTAACAGAATCGTGCGATTTTACATGACATTCCAAATTTCATTCATATTAAGCGTTTATTTTGAAAATAATAGAAAGACTAAAGCCAAAATATTTCAAAAAAAAGAAAAAGGACTTTTTCGTTTTTATTTGTAGCTTAAAATGTAGAAAGGATAACGTGTATGTTCATTGAAATCTCGTAACATATTTTTTGATTCCGAAACAAAGAATTAAAATAATTTAATTCAGTTTTTGTTTTTTTTTTTTTTTAATTTTTTTTTACTTCCTTTGTCATGTTTTTCACCTTTTTGTTTGGCATTTAAAGCGAAAAGGATCTAAAAATAATTGCCGGTATTAAAATATAAATAGAATTTTTATATTTGAATTCTTTGAAAGTTAAAAATAATAATTGTATTTTACTCTTCTTCTATTTTTACTTTAGTCTTTTTATTTAAAGATTTATAATTTAATCATATATTAAAAGAAAAATTAAGTAAGAACATTAATTAAAAAATTACTAAATAATAAACTTCAAATAAAAAATTTTGGACAATTAGAAAATGATTAACAAATTTAATTTACATAAGCTTATATTTATGGAAATAAAAATTGCATATTTATAGGCTGAAGTGAACAATAATCTTCTTACTAAGATAATTATATCAAAAACAATGGAAGTGATGAAGGAGCTTATTACGTTATATGCTATGTGAAATATTGGATTAACAATTTCTCTTCTAGGAATCTCAGTATTTTTATTAAGAAATATGAAATTTTGTTGAAAAGAGTTGCCACAATTTTTCAAAATTAACTTATCGTTGGCTTAATTTTAATAATCTTTTTTCAATATTATTATACACGAATCATAAAAATTTTTGCAATTTGTTTCGTCAATTTGAGTTTTAAAATTTTATTCACAAATATTTTATTGACCAATAATCTTTAAACCCTCATCACACGCAGAATTTACCATTTTATTTACTTATTTTTGTTTATTTTTGTACTCTAAATTATATTTGAAATAAATTTTTTATTTTGCTAGATTTATTACTACAACAAATGTCGAAGTTGAGACAAAAATTTTTTTTTAATTTTTTGTTAAATGAATTTTCTTTTAATAATTAATTTTGTAGTAATTATTGTTCATATTAATTTTTAAGTCTTGCAAAGTGAAATTTTTATAAGGGTAAAATTTTTGTCCAACAAAGAGTTAAAAGGAATTGTAATTTGAAATTTACTATGAATACTACCGGTTTGAGTCTTTTCTAAATACTTCATGTTATTTTAGCGTTGACAACGTTTTGTTCTTGAATTTACTATAATTGTTTACTTCTAATAATAAATTGTTTACTTACAATATCTTTGCTTTTTTTATAAACTGTTGTAAAACCGGAAAACTTTATGATTAACTGGTAAAGTAAACACATTTTAAATATAGCCACTCAGATCAAATAGAAATTAAAAATTTGGGAAAAATTTTGTTTTATGTTCTTGCAGTGGAATTTTGTATGAATTATGTAATAAGTATGAAATAATATTTGAAACCATGGAAATTTCAAATGAATAGAATTTCGATAATATATGCATGCATATATCTGCAACGATTAATGCAATAGTTTTTATATTGCTCTAGTGAATAATTTACTTAATTTGTATTTAGAAGACAAAATGATTTGGATACGTCTTTCCTGTAGATTGCACGTTCTTTACATATGGTTTGTAAGCTAAGACTCCTTAAAATTAGCTTAACTTTAATTTTGGAGATTTGCGATCAAGTTTTAAATCACAAATTCAGCATTCATCACATTAATGTGATAACAACTGACATATTATGTACTTGTTTAATTCTTCAATGTCAAATGGTGACTCCCTAAATATTAAAAGAGAAATTTCCGAATACTTTTTTAGGAGCTGTTTGATTAATCTCTTCAATATAAAAATCGTTCAGTAACAAATCATTCAAACTGATTGGGTATTTTAAAGGCCTTAAAGACTTTACAATCCCTGTTAATATTCCTTGAGCAGAGGTGAAAAATTTTGTTGAAACAAATATGCAATTTATCAAATTGCCCATCATTTTGTTAGTGTTTTTCCACCTGAAAGAAGTAAAAAAAAAAATAAAACTTCACCACAAATTTTATTGTTACAATTAAATTTCAAAATTAAAAATCCGCTGACTTGCATTACTCTTCCCATTTTTTACGTGTCTTATTTTTTTGTAATTCCTCTGTTTTTTTTATCAGTTTTTATCTTTATAGTAAAACAGGTAAAACAGACAATGTAATGAATCAGATACTTTGGTATTTACCTTTTTCACCTCTCCACCACAATAATAATCAAGAAAAAAAAAGAAAAATAAAAAAATCTTAAAATTCTTTTGCATTGAGTATTGAGTAAATTAAAATCAAACAAAAACTCATAGATGGTTTTCTTTTGAGAAATAAAAATTAAACTTAGTTTAAAAGAGAATGCGCACTCGTGAAGTCATCAGTCGAGAGATTCAGTGTTTTATAAAATATTGATCGCGCTTTGTCGCGGTTCTCGTGTGTAAATTTTGTTTTTATTTTTCTTTTTATTTATTTATTTATTTTAGTATTTTTCGTTATTATTAGTTTTTTTTTATGTTGTGTGTGCTCATCCAACTTTAAAAAAGAAATAAAAATAAGAAGAAAATTATTCAAGAAATTAAAGAAAAAAAAATGTGAAATAATTTAAAAACAAAATATATAATTATACTTATGCATATGTTCACAAAAGTATAAATGTATGTACATCCATAAATATAAAGTAAATTATACTTTAAGTAGATATGTAAGCATATTATATGTATAAATGTTAAAATCATTATTATGTTCAAATATTATACCCATTATAGTTAAAGAAAAAATATTTAGTATTGTATTAGCTTACGTTACGGTAAAGTTTCGAAATTAAACAAACAATATTATAATCGAAATATAAAAATTATCGACATCTTCATGAAATCATTATTTAATTTCGAAAAATGTTTGTAAAGTTATGCAGTATTTACTTCGAAACATTATCAGCTGAATGTTAATAATCCAGACTCCAGAATTTTAGGAAAAATAAATATTGTGTACTTCTAAGTGATTTTTATTGTATAGGCTGCCGTCTAGGAAATTTATTTAGAGGTGCATTCTATCAATTATTGCAAGAACAGTTTGATGAATAGCGCATCAGATAGTTGAAAATGTTAGGAAAAATAATGTTCTTCAATTAAAAATAAATTTTTGGCAGTGCAATTTTATAAAACGAAATTCTATGAAATTTTTCAAAATTACTTTTTTGCCATCTGTAAATGAAATATGAAATGAAATGGTACTTAAGTTCCATTACAAATATTTTATTTTTATAATTTCTTCGTCACGCATTTTACGGTCTGGAGTGTTATTCTCTATAAGGCACTACAAATCGATTTGTCCCGCATTCATATATCATTTCCAAGTCATCAATGAGAAGCCTCTGATTCATAAACCTTAGTAGCTAGTATGTTCAAAAACTCAAAACAAAAACCGATGTTAAAGTCTACTTTAAACATAATTATTCTACTATTTTTAGTTCTCGCATATTAAGTGTTTTTATTAATGCATAAATCTGTTGTCTGTTAAACCAAAAAAACAAGCTGCTTTTCAAAAATGGATTGAGATGCTTCTCAAAAGAAAAAAAAATGTTTAAACATTATAAAAGTGTTATTTTTTTTCGGAAACTGAACAATAAAAACAATTAAAATAAAAAGGTGCCATCTCTTTTTAACAGTACATTAGTTCGTTTCTTTCTGCAAAGAACCAGGTCCATTATAGTCTTTTTTACTAGAACACTTAGAATCTTTTATGATTTTTATCTCCATTTACATGACCGCTTCCATAGCCTAGACAAATTAATGCACAGTCAGGTAAACGCAGTCACAATTTCAAGAGAAACATACGGCTTTCCCATAACGATATTAAACAAAGAAGTAAAGTGTCTAATGTACGAAATATGTAGGCTCAATGCAACACATTTAAACTTCCAGTATCTAAATTATTATAAGTACGTATGTATTTATAGTCCTATCTTTTAACAAAGGCTATTGCCAAACATTTATTAATTTAAGGAATCAAAATAAAAGTTCAATTTGTCCACCCAAACCTCATACGGAAATTGTTAATTAAAATTTCGAAACTTTGCAGTAACACGCACACAAACACAATCAGTACGCGTTTATTATTATTATGGAAAACTTATTATTTTTTTTTAGTCTTTCTTATTTTCTTATTCACCTCTTTTTTTATAATTTTCTGTTTTGTTTCTTTAAGTTTGGATGAGTGAGATCAAAAACTATTCATGAGTATGATTACAACAATAGTGTTTTGAGACAAAAACTGAAAACAAAATTAAAAACAATTTTTCACTAAAAGAATTTGTTGTTCACAAAAAAAAATAACAAAAAAAAAATGAGAAAAAAAACCTAACCTAGAAATTTTTGTAAAGTGAAATTTTAGCTTTTATTTTTTTTTCTGTGTGATTTTTTCAACTTGTTTTTTAATTTTAAATCAATTTTTTTTAGTATGTAGTTTAAAGTAGTAGTAAAAATACTACACTAGAATAATTTAATTATAACCAATTTTATTTTATTATATTTTTCATAATATTTTTATATATTAATAAAATATGAACGTAATTCAATTAAAATATTTAATTTTTGAAAACATTTTGTGTACATTATATATTCAGTTTTATAAACAAGAGTGAAATTAATAATAATTAAGTAGAATTTAATAAATAAAAAAAAAATTATAATTTTTTTTTTAATAATTAAAATAATGTTTAAAAAATTCAAAACCAAGTAGTGCAAATAAGCAGCAACATAACGCCCAAAAATTTAATTAAATTTTATACTTATTAAAACTAATTATTAATAATTATATAATATTGTGTATGTTTTTGCAATTATATTCATTATGTATGTATGTAAACGCATTTATGCATAAATTAAATCTAATATAATGTAGAAAGACTTCCGGATTTTTATAATTATTACACGTTTAAAATATTTTGTAATAATGTATTTAATATTCCTCCAATATAATAGTATTTACAACACATAATAATATGTAATTTTAATTATTATTATTATTATTATTTATTAAATAATATAATTAAATTTAAAAATTATTTTAATAATTATATTTGAAGTGCGTATAATTGGATTAAATTTCTTATTTTTATACAAAATGTACGATATACAAAATAAACCATCTGGTTATACTAGTTATAGTAAATAATTAATACATACTAAGTATACAACATATAAATACATTATTATTCATTTCATTTCTCATATTTTAATAATAAGTATTGATTACAATTAAGTATACATAATATGTACGCAAATATAAAATAAAAAACAAGTATATATATTGAAATTATATTGAAAAATAAAAACGGTGAAATATTTTTCACCTGCTGTTCATTACACGCGTGTATGTGTATATACTATATGCGTAAATATCTACTCAACTAAAGAATTTTTATGATCAATATGAATTTATTAGATATATTATAATATATATCAGTTTGCAAGGAAACCAACAACCAAAACATAGTTAACAACAAATTATATCGAATACTTGTGGAGTATATATTAAGGTAAATATCATATACTTAATTATTAACGGGAAGATATTAATGAAAAAAGAATATTATTTTAAAGATTTGTTTACTTAAATCATTCATTTAGAAATTTAAATCAAGTTATTTTAATATTTTGTATATACCTGTTTATATACATATGAATATATCGTGATGTAGATCGAATTAAAATATATAAGGAATATTTGCAAGAACTTTTAAAAAATTCCTTAGGTAATTTCGTGTAAAATGGTTATTAAATTCATTTTCAGTATCTTTGTTGAAAAGAAATGTAAGTAAAATTGATTTATTACAGTAGTTAATCCGACCTAAACTATAGTTCGTAACTGCAAAAGTCGATATATAATTTAAAAAAATACTTCCAAATTAGATATATATATATATATGTAGTGTAATGTTAGAATAATTAATACAAAATTTGATAATTAATATTGCTGAAAACAATAAACTTGTCCTTGTTACAGTGACAACTGAATAAGGTGCTATATCTTTGTCGTCTTATTACTGTTATTTCAATAATTTTATTTTTAATAATAGCAATGAAATTTCAACAAAATTGAAGAATTCTTTTACAAATTACCTATAATAATATTATATTACCTGGTTAAAATTCATGCCTTCCATAATATTATCCTTAGCCTAAGCACATTATAGGCAATTTTTAATCCTTAAATATTAAGCAATAATTTCAGGTAGTTTATTTTTCAACTTTTCAGCAGGTTATTTATTACCTACATATTTTAAGTATTTTGGTAAACAATTTGGTTAACTAAAACCATAGAATAATTATTTATTCATTTTGATTTAAAGCCAATCTAATTTTATCGTATTTAATTTCAATAAGAGCAAAATTTACACGCTTAGCCCGTTTGACCAGTATTAGGAGTATAAGGCCATCCATGTGCGCTTTAGGTTTGGTTAAAGTCCCCCACTATTGATGGGTCTGACGGCAGTTTGGGTTCGCTTATTTTTGTCTTTCAATGATTTTTAACACCTGTATTAAAAAAAAATTTTATTGTAATAACCCAATGCTTCAATATTTTATTAAACTCTTACATTATTATGCCATACTGTACATTATTATAAAAAAAAATTTATTGTCATTATTTATTGTCTTTTTTATAACAATAAACGGTATTATATTGCCGTATTCATTGTTAATTTGTAGTACAAAAAGCAAAAACAAATGAATTTGAAGAAAAAAGCCTCTAACGTATATGGCCGTAACCTGTTTACTTGTATTTTGGACTGAAATTTTTTTTATGAAAATCACTAAAAACTGTTCATGGATTTCTGATTGAACATTTTTTACAGTATTTTTTTTTCAAGCAAAATTATTTGACACACTTTGTACGTGATTGTATGTCTTGTAAAGTATATGTACCTACTTTTAAATATTAAAATATTATGCTTAAAAATATTTCAAAACTGGTTTTCAAATTAAAATTTCATTTTAATTGCCCATTAATTAGGAATACTGTTATATTATAGTTTTAAAACTTGTCTAGCCGGCACGGGTAAAAATGTTTTTTTTTAGTGAAAAAATTATGCTCAAATGTTTTTAATTTATTATTTACGCAAACCATACAACTAAGACTTCTAAGAATTAATTGAATTAAAAGAGCATTTTAAAAAAAGGCATAACAACCGCTTTATTTAAAATTTTAGAAATATTGAATATAGAGGTAGAGTCACAAAGTAGTGAACCCAAATGATTTACAATCATTTGTGGGTGTTTTCCGCAATTATTATTGCTTACCAAGAAAGGCATATTCTACGGCGGACTATTAAAAGAGTATTTAAGAAAAATAGTACTTAAAGTGGATGAGTCAGGCTTAAACTAGTCCTAAAACAAATCAAAATTTTTTAATGCACAATATAATTTTCTATACTATTATTTATGGGTATAGGTAAAAATCATCTTGAATAAATTTATTATATCTGCAAATGTATACTCTACATTAAATTCTGTATTAGAATACAAAATTGTTGTTCATGCAATGGACACCAAATTTATAAAAAATTTCATTTAGCTATTGTATATCTTGTATAGAATATAATGTCACCAGAAAGTTAAGCATATTGTGTATACAATGTCTATAACCTCATTTTTAAATAAAAAGTTCACATATTAGCTGAATTGCGGATGCTAATTAATGATATTAAGATCAGTATACTAATTGGCCCTATCTACATTCATATATACAATATGTATACAGACATAGTTGAATCACAAACATTTCGGTCTACTTTTAAATGTAAGTAAAATATTTTTGTTTTATCATTCGATAGCGTACGAATTTTTTTTTTTTTAATTTTTGCAATGAAAGCATTATGTTGATTGAAAGATTTGCTACAAGACAAAATTTTTAATATCAAATTGTTAATTGCATTACTCTAATAATTGTGATTATATGAGTACATGTTTGCATACATAATAAATTATAAGCTTGATGAATTTCCTAAAAGTGGTCGAATTTCCATTATTTGCAAATAAATCGAATTACTTATCGCCTTTACTGTTATAAGCAATTTTTCAAGACTTGATAAACAGTATTCAATTACATTTAATGAATTTTATTAAAAATCAAATTTTAACATTAAAATTTTAGTTAGAGAGTTATTGTATCCTAGTTACCCTTTTAATAGCTTCAATGCCCCTATATATTTTTTTTTAAATTAAATAATCACACATATGACCTATAATTAAGCTACACTATTAAATATTTTTATTGTTGTTACTGTCTTTAACCATTGCAATTTTTCAACCATCAAAGGAATTCAATTCCTTAAACAAAATTAATACTATAGCACTGCAAATAATTGTGTTTTCTACGGGTGTGAGACTCTTTTAACAATAAGTTTTTTTGCATTGGATTTTCTTTGCATGATTTGCTATGCATTGTTTCCCATATACCAAAATAAAATAATAGAAAAAAAGAAATTTAGGTATATATATATAATTTATAATTATCTACATAATTTGAATTCATATTTAATTGAAAATAAAGAAGATGATCCAAAAAATTAAATTAAAATATTTAATTGAATTTTACAATTTAACGTTTACCCATATTTATAATTTAATGAGTGTACGTGCTCTTTACAACATGTAATTAATTTATTAAACCAGATCATACCTAATTTCAAATTGAAAAAAAAAAATAATAATTTGATAGAATTAAAAGTTGTAAATAATTATAAATTTTAAATACATTTCATGAAAATTTTAAAATTAAAATTATCTCATCACATAACAGTAATGAGAATAACAAAAAAAAAATTAACTATTTAAATAAAATCTGAAATTACAAGAAAAAAGTAACAATCATAATTAATTATGATCACATACCAAATGGTTTTATGCAGCTCAACAATTACTCAAACTTTATGGACAAACAAATTTAAGTGATTAAAATTGTTTCATTAATAAAATTTTCAAATTTTTAAAGTCACTCTCATATTTTTAGTTATGTATGAAATTTCTATGTAAATACCGGAATACACATGAGAATACACACGTATATGGTCTTATAAAATTTATTCATTATAGATAAATTTTGCTACTAATTACAACACATATTATTATATTGGTAACTATATAGGTATATACACAAAAATAAAAAATATGAAAATATTATTTAAATTCAATTTTCCAATTTAAAATATTTTAATGCTGTCACTTAAATTTTTCGGATTAATTTCACGTATGCTAAATAAGCAAAAAAAAAAAACATTTTTGTTTTTTAATGCTTTGCTTGTAACTAATTTGGGAATGCAAAATTTCTCTATATACACCATATATATTATTTAATTAAATGTATACTCATAATTTAAATGCTATAATATGCATAAATGCCCAACCAAATAAAAATAATATCGTTTTAGAATTGGAAAGTAAATAATTACCATAGTTATTTTTACTTCCTACAATATTATTTTAGTTTTACAATTTTATTTAGTTGGCATTAATAATGTTATATGAACGGTGGTTATTCACAAATTTCCTAATTTGAGCAAATACTCATGGTATGTATATTCCAATTATTTGAATTCTTAAGCAAACTTTTTATTCAAAATCTAAACTTTAAATATTAAAATAATGAGTGTTTAGAGTATTTCGAATCATTTAAATAATGAGATTCGAGATTTTCGTATATTTTCGTATTGCAAATTCATTACAAGTAGTGATTTCATTATACAACACTCTTAATATTCGAAAATAGAATATTGTAAAAGTAAAAATTTTTATTAACCTTAAGTTAAAAGATCATCAATTATGTGCATTAATAATATTCTTGCTTCAATCTTACTCCACCCAACGTACTAAAATCTGAACCATTACATATAACATAGACTTACATATTATATAAAATAAAGACACAGCATATTATGAGACCCTCTCGTTAAAGTAAAAATAATTTCTTTTAAATTGAAATCTTCATAGTTCACAAATCACAATTACGAAACCATTACATAAAATATGAAAAATTAATTATAATTATGCCTGATGTAAGATCAGTTAACAGTCTCTTAACAGTCAGTTCTCTTAACAGTCATAGTAACATTCAAAATTGATTTCACATCATATAAGCACAATAATACCAATACAAAATTTATTAATTCATAAGGAAACTTTCCATAACATTTTGTCTTACAATCATTCAAATATCATCAAAATCTTCAATATTAAATTTAGACTTAAGTATACAAATTCATCTTGAAAAAAAAGAAACAAAATGCGCACTTGTCACAAAAAAGGTTACGTTTTTTTTCTCTACTTTATTCATTTTTTCCAATTATTATATTTATTTTTCAACATATTGTTACGAATTAAAAGTATTGTTGATTTAAAATGGAAAAAAAGAAAAAATAAATTTAAAAATCGTGGGTAGTAAATGTCTTTAAGAGCAATTAAAATTTATTTATATATGGTATGTATATCATCACAATAGCGTGCTGCACTGTCAGCAGCAAACCATACTATCATCAATAAAATAAAAACAAAAATACTAAATTGGAGTGGATGCTGACTGGATATACTATGTTGCCAAAAAAGTACTTGTATTTAAGTACATTGTATGTTATAACGATAAGATCATCTCTACTGTTGCTAATAGCAATAATTAAAATGAATTGTGCTCTATTTAAATAAATTTATCTCTCTCTCGCTCTCTGATTATTTTTCTCTCTTTTATTGAGAACATCCAAATTCTCATTAAAATTTTAAAAATTTTCTCTTTCACATTTTTCTCAAACATAAGAAAATATTCGCTGAAAAATAAACGAAACACGTTACTTAGTATGCAAAAGTAAAATTCTCATTTATAAAATTTCGATATGAGTGTATGAACGAACTATCTTCACAATATTCACGAATCAGATTCAAGTATTTCAAAAATTGAAAGAAAAGAAAATTAACATTAAAAGATCAAAAAGAGAACCAAAATCAATTCAACTGTAACAAAAAAAAATAACATAAAATTTTTCCTTACAAAAAATGCATTTTTATCTTATTCCACACATATTGCTGAATATCTTCGTATATTTTCCAAAAACAAAAAATAAACACCTATTGAGAGAGTTTTTATAATAATAATAGTTCAATGAACTAAACAGACCTTCATAACTAAACCGTGGTTATATAGTTTGTGAAAAAAGAAAACAACACAAAAATGTACAGGGTCTTATGTAATTCAGTTTGATTCGTATATTTTGATAAAGTTTAAAAGCTAATAAACTAATGAAAAATTATTGTTTGTAACATTTGCTAATTTTGTAAATTGGCGGATTTCTAAACTTTTAAATAACATTTTGATGACTAAGTGTTACAGATAATCCATTGTTGTACGTCGCGTACAATACTGTAGGTCAACATTAACAAGAAATTTCACATATTTCAAAATAAAAAAAATTTTAGACTGAGATTTGATTTTTCGAAATCAAGTTGTTTCGGCAGCTAACTCTAGCAAATCCAACTTAATTATTTAATGAAAACATTTATATTTTGATTTTTAAATGTTTTCACTTTGGCTATTAGTTAATCATAAAGTTTCAATAAATATTCAAGCTACTGTTCTGTATAACTGTCATTGATGTTGAGTGTAAAAATATAAAGTCACCAAACCTACTTACCTCTATTTTTCCTTATTTAGAATAATGTAATACGAGTTTTCCTTTTAAAAGTAAAATGTCATTTCCAATATTAGCAAACATTTTCGTGCGATATCAATATACGATGATAGGTGCGCCGGAACTTCTTGAAAGCTTCATTTGAAGAATTTTATAACTAAAAATATTAAAATAATAAAAGTTATTAAACGTTTTCAATTAAATTAAAAGACGAAATATGGTCTTTTAATCAATGGTGATTAAAAGACGAAATGTTAAAACGGTTATTGCATATCTTGCGGACCTATATACTATTTGCTGTCCGACATAATCCTGTAAAAATTAATTTTTGAATTTTCTCTTCAAAACCAACATTTTTAAACAACATCTGTAATTTTTATTGTATATACATAATTAAATAGATTCAGTATAACAATTTGATTTTTAAGAATTTTAATATTTCTTTAAGAGTGCGATTATTCATAGATCACCCTGTTATACGAGTATTAGCGTCTTACAGTAGTACATTTTTTGACATTTGATTCAAAGAAATTCATCGTGTTTTTTAAGAAAAAGAAAAAAAATACTTTATGTTTGAATTCATTTTTTACACAACTTGAAAGAAAAAGTTTATTTTTTTTTCATACTCAGATATTTTTCAGGGCTCACTCACCACATAAAAATAATGAGAATAAAATATCTAAAAAGACCATGTTTCCGGATATAATGACATGTTTACATTTATCAAAATCTCGTTTGCTTCGTTTTCGTAAAGTAAAAAATGAAAATTTTATTGTTGTTGTTTTTCTAGTTTATAGAAGAATTGTAAAATCTTGTTTATATTTAGCGTGCCGGTACATTGTAATTTTTTATAAACAAATTTATTTAAAAGAAAAAAAAATAATTCGTAAATTTGTTTTTATTAGTCCTATTGGCGCTGTATTTGGAAATTTCAACCATAAAAACATTAAGTTAGAAAAATTGTTGGTCGGTTATTTTATAGAATTTCTGTTGGCACCTATTAAGATAAGTTAGAATCATTTATTGAGTTTAGTGTAAGAAAATACCGCCAGAATTAAAAAATCTGTTAAAACCATATTAAAGGTATTTCTTCTAAAATTTTGTAAATTCCAGAAAACGTGTTTAATTATATACGTTAGCTAATTTGATTACAATGACGAGAACAATGAGTCTAAATTAATTTTTCAACCTTTACTAATTATCATAATTAAACCTCCTCTCTTGGATAGGTTTGACATGGCCTATGCCGAAATTTGAAGCCAAAATCCCGAGTCTTATTCTTTCTCAGATAGAGCAAACACGTCGTACCTTGTCCTACCCTTATACACATGACATAGCATAAAGCTGTTTTAATTTGAGCCAAAAATTTTTTTAGAATTCTCTAAATTTGCTCATGACTTAAAAGCTAATTATTTCAGCCGGTATGAGATATTTACGAAAAATCTCTTGTAGTTAAAAGCGCCATTGTTCAAGAAACAAAACAAGTTTTTCAGTCACGTATTACTACCAATGAATAGAACAATTACCACACGCGTTAGCTCATCTTCTTAAATAATTAAAAAGAGCTTAAAATAAAACAAAAAGATTAATTTCATTAAACAATTACGTAATTATTATTACACTTGTAACTCGACAGTGAAATTCTGACTCATAATTAGAAGAATATAAGTTTTAATTTGAAATAATTGAAAATTTTTTTTAAGTTTGACAAATAATTTTGTGATCAATCAACAATAATATTAAACTCAACATAGTAAATATAGCAAATAGCACATTTTACAAAGAATTCTATAGTGTGAATTCATATTACTTTTATGAATAGTGTTTGAAAACCCACACTAAACCTTAACAATTACAGAATTAATTTAAGATGATAAGAACTAAATAAATTGCAATTAAAAGCAATTTTAAAATTAGTTTTCAATGACTGTATTGGACGTTTTATAAAACTTATAGAAAATGTGTCACAACAATTAAATAAAACTAATTAAATCAAATATTTGCTTATTTTCGACTATTTTAATGGTACTACCTTACCATTTTTCCGAATACGAAAATTTTATGAAAATCGAATTACATAGTAAGGTCCCAGGAGATTTCAAAGTTCCTCTTGAAGAAACAAACTGAAAAGAGCGCTAAAACTACTCAAGATTCAGCGTCAAAATTTTCAAATTGTGATACTGGAAAATTGTAATTTTCTAAAGATCTAATTGCAAATTTTCACATAATTTCAAAAATTAAATTTTTAATTTCAATTAACTTTATTACATTCATAAATAAAATTTCATTTTTGATTTCCATTTTCGTTAAAGAACTTAGAAATCTACAAAACTTGACAAAATGGGTGTCCGAAGAACTGGAATAGGACGAGGATATGAGGAAATGGCTGGAATTAATATTCCAACAACACATAATAACACAAGTAATAATTTGTCCCAACAAAATCACGGTCCGATTACACCATTAGGACCAGAGTTTGAATTAGCATCAGTAACTGTAGTTCCAGATGGTAAAAATTAAATTAATAATATGTTTTGAACTTCACTTTTAATTTTACAATTATTTTTACAGATACTTTTACAGTACAGCAAGCTGTTAATGCTTTAGGTTTTGGTTGGTTTCAAGTTAAACTATCATTATGTGTAGGCTTATGCTGGATGGCTGATTCAATGGAAATGACAATTCTTAGTGTTTTAGGTCCAGCTTTATATTGTGAATGGGGAATTAGCCGATATAAAAGAGCCTTAATTACGACAGTAGTATTTTTAGGAATGATGTTAAGTTCAACATTTTGGACACAACTGTCTGATCGATATGGTCGAAAATTTGTAAGATAAATTTTATATGTAGTTATCAAAAATTCTTTGATTAAATAATAATTATGACTTATGTAATTATTTTTTTATATAGGCAATAACATTATGTGGAATTTTATTATTTCTTTATGGACTCTTAAGTGCTGTTTCACCTAGTTTTAATTGGTTATTACTACTAAGAGGATTAGTTGGATTTGCTATTGGATGTGTTCCACAATCGTAAGTTACTAAATTCCAGAAACACTTTCATATTTTGTAAATCATTTTTCTCTTTATTTAAGAGTTACGTTATATGCAGAATTTCTTCCAACCAAACAAAGAGCAAAGTGTGTGGTTCTTTTAGATGTAAGTTTGTGTTCATTAAACAGTTAGAAATCTGAAACTTTTTATTGTGAATATGTCTAATTTCAGTGCTTTTGGGCTTTGGGAGCATGTTTTGAAGTAGCATTAGCTCTTGCAATTGAACCGACTTGGGGCTGGAGATGGCTTTTAGGTCTGTCAGCTGCACCTTTATTTATATTTGCTGTCATAACTCCGGTACGTTTTATGAATACAAGAGGAAATTGAACATTAAATAACTCAATTTCTTTTGTAGTGGCTTCCAGAATCAGCACGGTATCATGTTTCGAATGGCAACACGGAAAAAGCTTTACAAACTCTTGAAGATGTAAAAAAAATTTAATCATTAAAATTCCAACAATTTGTCTAAAATAACAATTTTATATTTTTAGATTGCAAAAAGTAATAAAAAGCCAATGCTCTTAGGTCGACTCGTAGTAGATGGACCACCAGCAGGACCTAGAGGTAGTGTTAAAGCTTTATTAAGTACTGGTTTAAGAAGAACAACAATACTTTTATGGTTTATTTGGATGTCATGTGCATTTTGTTATTACGGTCTCGTATTAATGTCAACTGAACTTTTAGCACATGATCCATTAGCTAATCCTAACGATCCAGAATTATGTAGACGATTGAAAACAACAGACTATATGGATTTGTTATGGACAACATTAGCTGAATTTCCAGGAATTTTTGCAACAATTGCAATAATTGAACGATTTGGTCGCAAAAGTACTATGGCATTACAATTTTTATTATTCTCTGGTTGCGTTATAATGTTAACATCAACAACTGAGTATGCAATTCAAATTGAATTTAATTAAATATGAAAATAATGAAAATTGTATTTTTTTTTCTCAATTTTAGACGAGCCTATTTAACATTAATAATGTTTATAGCACGTGGTGTTATTGCTGGTCTTTTCCAAGCGGCATATGTTTATACACCAGAAGTATATCCAACTGCATTACGATCAATTGGTGTTGGTGGTTGTTCAGCATTAGCACGTTTAGGTGCAATGGCAACACCTTATGTAGCTCAAGTACTTGTTCAAACATCACTTTGGAGTGCTGTCTCAGTTTATGGTTTATTTTCAGTATGTGCAGCAATTGCTTGCATGTTATTGCCCTATGAAACACAGGGTGTGGAGTAATTATTGTTTGTTTTATTTTTTATTGAATGTTAAATTTTATTATAAGTTTAGAAAATTCGTACTTAGTGTACGTTCTTTTTAATTTATTTAAGGTCAAATCTATAATTTTATTATTGTAAAACATAAAATTTATGTTTTTATTTATATTTAAGGAAAAAGCTGTTCTGTTCTAAATTAAAATTCTGACAATAATTGTAAGGAATCTATTTGTTCAATTAAATTATTTTATAATTGTGCAGGCGAAATTTAATTTAAAATATTGTTCAGTAGCTTTCACATAATTAATTTGGAGGTTAACTACAATAAAATTGTAAGAATTAAAATATTTAAACTTAAGAGTTCATGTAAATTTTCATTTATGTATTTAAAAAGTTGGTTAGTAATAGTTTGTAAGTTTGGTGCTAAGCTCATAATTATATTGTTAATATAATATTTATCTTAAAAAATAATCTATTGCATAAAAACCATAAGATATTATAAGAATTTTTATTTTAAATTTGTATTCTACTTTTAATTTTGAATTTTGTAAACTTAAATTTATAAGTAAAACTTAATAGTTTGGAAAAAAGAAGAATGTTTTTTTTTCAAATATGAAAATTACAATAAATCAGAAACAAAAAATTAAAAATTTGTTAAAACAAAATTCAATTTTAAAATATTTTTGATCTACGGATCAGTTTTCATTCTTTTCTCTAAATGTTTTTCATTCTGTTGAAAATTTTAGGAACAATTTAAATTCTTTCAAAAATTAATTAACAGTGTCGATATTGCAAAGGGAAAGACGTTGTATTACATTTCAATAGAACAGGAGTAAATGAACATATTTTTGACAAATTTTTTTACTGCTCAAACACGATTTCAAATATGTAGAAGAGTTTCCTAAATGCTAAGATTCCAAAATTTTTATGTTTTACTAAAAAAGTGTATTTATAGATAATGAAATTCTATTTATTTAATATATTCAAAATTTTGCTTTTGAGTCATGATATCTTTAGATAATCTAATATCTAATCTGAGTCTTATAATTATAAGACTGCAAAAATAATTTCTTTTTAATTTTAATTTCAAAAGAGAATAGTAAACTTCAAAGTGAAAGTTGTTAGTTAATTTCAATATGGGAATAGCTTAACTAAAAATCAAAAAAGCAATTCACAAATTGTAAAATAAAATTCCCTGTAGAATTGCAATTTTACAAGCGTTCTTTACAAAAAAAAAGCTATAAAATAAAAATTGAAACTACTCGTAAGTTGTTACTTTAACTGAAGAAGTTTTGCAGGAGCAGAAATCAATACAATTATGCTGCGCAAGAATTCAAAATAAATTTTTTGTGGTTTATAACTTAGAAAATATGTAGCATTATTAATATGTAGCGTTAATATGTAATTGTAGCATTATTAAGATGTAGGGCTAATATAAATTGTTTTAAATCGAATTTAAATAAAAATTTTAATATTAAAATTTGTTATTCGCATTTAGAACGTTACTAAAAATATATTTTATATATAAAGTTTGTATTATAAGAATTTATACACACACAATACGTACATACGAGTATGAAATTTTTTAAATTTAATTCAAAATTTAAATTTAATTTCATTCATTGGACCAAATCATTTTTAAAGTAAAATTTTAAATCTTTTTCAAATTACCTAATGAATTTCATTTCAAAACATTACAATATTCCACATAGGTATGATACGAGCAAAATTATTCAACATTTATTGTAAATTTGCATTTAAATTTTAATAATAAAAAAATATTTGAAATATTTTATTATTTTTACACTATTAAGAACATTTTTCATTAATATTATTCCAATATTCTTAACATTCTATATACATATAAAATGTTCTTTCAAAATTAATTTAAATTTTTAAATTCAATTATAATTTTCTTAAAAATTCAAATTTCACACTAATATGATTTGTAAATATATTAAAGGCATGAATTGTTGTTGTATATGAGGAATATTTTTTAACAATTGTAATCATATAATAAGATTATTCAGTTGGTATTTTAGAAAGATTTTTTTTTTATTTTGTTATGTAGGGAAGCTGCACGATTATTGTCATGTGAAACACACAAATTTAAATTTTAATATGGTTTATGGTTTCCCATTCAAAAATATCGAATATTAAAATTGTAAAGTATAATTAAGCGGGTATTCGTTTTTTTAGGTGTATGAAAAGAAACCTCCCTTTTATTCGGAATAAAATACTTTTATAATTGACGAATTTTTCGGTTATTCTTCTTTATTAATTTTTCGTAAATTGTAGTCAGCTAAAAATTGATATGAGCCCCATTGTGACATTATATTACCCTACTTGTAGTACCCATACATAAACTCACTTTGGAATTTCATTCATCATGAAAATACTAAACATACATTTTAATGCTACATATTTAGAATTTTTCTTTTTAAAATGAATCAAACGTTCTACCATCTAATTTCATTTACCAATAATTTACACAATTAAGGAAAAAACTCTAGCCATTAAAAATTGATTATAAACGATTAAATTTTGGTTAAATTTCTCTTGTAACATATGGAATTTTGTCAACTATTTTCAATAGAACTGTAAAAATATTTGTTAATTTGGCTTTACCAACAGAAACATGGAAATTAATAACCCATTCGATACGTTCTTATCGTATAATAGTATATCTCACACATTTACCTTCCAATACGTACCAGAATTACATATTTGAATTTACTTAAAAGTAATAGTCAAAAAAAAAAAAAAACAATTAATATTTACTCAAAATTGTAGGAAAATTTCCAATAATAACAATTTTGCATTAAAATTATATTCAAAAAAAAATTTTCCTCATATTAATGATAATAAAAATATTTTCTTTAGCATCTCCTTATCTTCTTATTCGACAAATAAAAAAAAACACAAAAAACTAAAATTAAATTACCTAGAAAATTTGAATTATTTCCTTAAATTTTTTCCTCCTTTTCTTTTCATTATCTATTCAATTACAATTGATATACTTGTAGAGAAGTAGAAAAAAAAAGTATATGATTTATTTTATAAAATGCTTTTGAATAAAAAGAAAACGAATAATAATATTTGGAATGTTGTAATAAAACAAAATGAATAATATGATTTTATTTTTTCAAAATCATAATTTAAATATTATAAAAAATTCTGTGGTACAAAGTGAAAACCATATTATGTTCAAAATGTGTGTTATTGATAGCATATGGCCTTCTTATCTTATTGTTTAATTTTCAATTGGAATTAATATGCAAAACTTTCTTTAAAATTAAAGGATCAAGTTAAAAATTGTTCTACTGATAAGTAAAAAGAAAGCAATTGTAACGTTTTGCCTTTGACGCCACCGAAATGCTTACCTAGTATGTGGGTACATAATATATCTATATTAATGTGTGTGGACTTGTTCAAATAAAATGGGGAGCACAAATGAGGATTCTTAAAACTTTAAATATATTAAGTATTTTCTTCGAAAAGAAAATATTTTTGAATCAGTAACAATCAGTACAATTTTAATGGTTTCAATATTAAACTAAGAAATCTATCACAAAATATATATATATTATATTTTTTTTATATTATATTTACTTGAAATTACAACGAACCTTTAAAATAAGTGTAGATATAATATGTGAATTATTATAATAAATATTTTTTTAATTTTATTCAAATTCTTAGCTATTTCAAATTTGATCAAATATTTTAAAGATATTTTTGTTTTTTAATTTACCATTGAATAAATAGCTATTTATGTGTATAAATTTTCTTATCAAATTTTAAAATTTACCTAATAACCATCAACTATTGCATACATTTAGGATGATGTAAAATTAAAAGTGAAAAAATCATTAAAATAATACTCCAATTTAAGGCTTAATTGTATGAGCTAAGAAAAAAAATTTGTATTTTTCAATGGAATGGTGTGGAATGAATAGAAATTTGGAAAAACTTACACTTCTGAAATATAGTAATATGGTGCCGAAAATTCAAATATTCCAAATTTCAAGAGGCGTCGGGAAATTGTACTAATAAATACCAATTACAAAATTTAATCATAAGAACTTTAGAAAAACCCAAGTCAATTTTGTTATAAATTTATGTTTAAAAATGGCACAAACCTTGTATATAGTACAGTAAATTGTTTTTTTTTAAAGTCGTACCTCTACTATCTTGAAGAGTAACTACTCTGTATTATATTTTTCATAAATTAGCAATTAAATTCATAAATACCATCAGAATAGCATATAAATCAAGTGATGTAAGCTCGAAAGTAAGCCTATGCTGCAATTAAATCATGTTAAGCGTTCATAATATCAAATGTATTTAAATTAGATATTAAAATGATCCCAAAGTATTTTGCATTCAGGATTTTTGTATTCATATTGTATACAATTTTCACATTGTCATTACAAACTTTAATTCGATGTTGAATTAAATAAATTATAACTTAAATAGAATTTCATATTCTTATACCAAACATTAATTTTCAATAAATTTATAATTTTAGCCCTAAAAAATTTTCCACATGAACATTTTAATTCATATATTATATGCAATATGTAATGTGTGTAATGTTACACATATTGTGTCAATAAATTTCTATCAACATTTCAAAATCTATTTACTAAAGTAGCACAAACTATTACACGAAATATATATTGAAAATTACGAATTATAAGTATAACATATTTTTCATGAATTAAGAGAAATTTACTAAACTGAAATTATACACACAATAATTTTTCAGTCCCATTAAAATAAAAGATCGTAAATATCTTTTTTAAATTTTGGAAATCAGTATTGACGTTTTCATTTATTACACGTTCTATTTTTACTAAATTGTAGATATTATACATTTTTTGTTCAAATTTTCAAATTAATTTAAAAATTCGATGTTGTATGGTAGTTTTAAATTAAAAAATTACAGTAGAATTTTAATATTAATAATAAATTAATGAGAATTTAAAATTAATTAACTTTTAAGAAATATAAAACGGAAATTTACTAGTATTATGCCAGTAGCCGTGACACAAGAAAATCTTGTTTATTAATATTTTAATAGTTTGTAATACAAAATTATTTTAGTCGCCCTTTGACAAATTCGTATTTATTCATGTAGGAATATTCAAAATACAAATTTTTTAAAGTTGGGTTTAATAATTGTTAACTGAACTATTTCCTTCTTATCCGCCTAACTAGTAAATACACAATAAGTAAAGGTTAAAGAAAATATCTGTTCATACAAAATTTGGATAGCAAGGGTACAATTTTTAAATGGAATCGCGACTAAATAATATTTTTAAGATAAAAATTTTAAATTATAATAATGGTGTAATAAAGCAGAAATGTAATTAACAGTAATGTGATAGTAATGGGCATATTTTTTAAAATCTGATACTAAAACGAAATAAAAGTCAAACTTCCCATGCCTACTTAATATTGCATAGTGTACATAAAATATTTTACATGATAATGTAAGAATGTTGCAAAAACTTCTAGTGAATTCAAATTTTCCATCCAAAATAATAAAAACCAGAAATTATTATATTTAAATACCATAGGTAAACATTATATAAATCCAACAATGCTCTATATATTAAAATACCCCAGACAAAATATCCTTAATTTCTTCTTAATAACAAAATCATATTTATCTTAATTAAAATCATCGCCTCTGGTTCTTTTTCTACCAAAAAAAAAAAAAAAAACAACCAAAATTTCCAACAGCATAACTTCAAATTTCATGCCATTTCTAATGTCTAAATCAAAACTATAGATAAGTACCTTTAATTTCCAAACAATTCAAATTCATGTATACTAAAAAATTCTTAAAAAATCATTGTTACATAACGTACGTAGAAATTTCTACTATATTTGAATTTTTTTTTTTATTAACTATAAAATACTGCAATATTCAGCGAAAATATAATATCCATTCGCCCCAAAAAATTTGTGAGAAAAACCTATAATATCTACATATACAAAAATTTTACAAAATAATTTTTAATCTTTTGAAATTGTGTCATGCACAACAATAGCAACAATGTTGTGGCATCGCACTTTACCAAAACTACCACTTATATATAGATACTACCGCGTCATTATTGTATGCAATGATTGTCAAAATTGCAACAAAATAATGCACACATGGGTAAACGAAAATCATTATATAAAAGAAATCATTGCCAAAAATAAAAGGGCATAAATGTAAGAGAAAAAATGGCATGCAGCTAGTTATGCATTATAACTTGGGTAGCATTGCTATAGGTAGATACTTACATATAATGAAAATAACAGACTAGTAAAAGTTATTATTTTATTTTTTTCATTATTTCTGCTCCATTTGTAAAAAAAAAAAATTTTATATAAAAAAATTTGTTCAGCAAAAAAAAATGCTAGGAAATTTTACCCTATGTATATATGGTTATATTATTATCGTAAGTAAATATTATATGTGTAGGTAAATATGAATATTATTACATAGTTACACACACACTGCATGTTTAACATTACCATATAGTAGAATTGCAATTTAAGTAGAACAAAATAAATGGAAAATTACATATACTTTAACATTTTTATATTCTAAAAATTTGAAAATAGTCCTTAATATCATGATTACTATTATTAGCAACTGCTTATAATATTCCCACTTACATTTATAATTCATAAATTCTTAAATGCCAAATAGAGGGATTGTAAATTCGCTCTTAATTCAAATACAAATAAATTGACGAATGAGACATTGCTAGAAAACAAGTTTCATGAGTTTAACAGCCTTTCACATTTCCTGAGTTATAAATAGAATTTTAATAATTAAACGATCAGAAAGAACAAATTTGAGACATCATATCTCGAGAAGGGGGACGTTAAAGGGAAAATGTCATTAAATATTTTTTGTTCGGCTGAAATAATTCAATCACCCTGCTTCAGAAATATACATATACATTAATAGTTATATATACATATTTTTTTAAAAGTTTATAAACTATTTTATAAATAGAAAAGTTTCAAAAGTCAACATTTCAAAATAAATTTGCAAACACTAACACTAATCTAGCCACAAACACTTTAGCTTTTAAACTATATTTTAACTATAAGCATATGTACAAACATATACAAATATAAAATTCAACAGGAAAATCAGAAGAGAAAATATAAAACTATGAGCAGACTATTAAATTTCTAATTAAATCCCCATTTAAAAATTTTATTTAAGGACTAAAATCATAGAATGATGCATAATAAAATATATTAATCTAATTCTTAAACAAAACTAAAAAATATTTTAACCTAATGTGAACTTTAAAATTAAAATATTTTCATTTGAAATCCTTAAAATATAAAATAATTTTATAAATCTGTATAAAGCTATAAAGGATTAAAATAAATTAAATTCAAAAATTTTAAATTCAATTTAAATGTTCAATTCAATTACAACTGTGCTATTGTGCAACTGTATATGTGTAAAGTATTTATGTGGCAATGATTTAAGGAAATTTATTTGAAATGAACAATAATTATTATGTGGAAAAAAACTTCTTGCATATGAGATATAGGTATTTGAGAATGGTTTTGACAGAGTCTTTGGAATTATTATTTTATTTGAATCTTTGTCTAATGTGATGATATAGGAATTAAGACTTTAAATTAATATGATGTGTATAATTAAATGCAGGATATAATACTCTTTAGAATAAAACGTAAGAATAATGTCAAATTTTACAAATTCAAGCAGTAATCACAAACTGTGAAACATAAGATTCCTCCGTTTAGATTCTTTAACATAACAAATTCGAGGCAAAATAATGGTTTGAAGAGTATAAAATTCCCTTTGAACAAGAGCAATAAGCACTTTAATCATATGGCGAAATATACCACGATTATTCCTGTTTTCAGGATGTAATAATTACAATAAAATCTATAAGAGGCGGAATTTCAATGGGTCGGAGCTTTTAATGGATTTGTTAAATTAAAATTTGGACAGGTTTTGTTAAATTAAAATTGAAAAGTTTTTAAATTTTCTGAGTTTCATAGTATTCACATCTTCCTCCGTGAATTAATTAACTATTTGCTCAAAAAACAAAACTCAATTCGACCATTGCCAGATTAAATAATGTTCAATTCTTTAAAATTTTTTTAAAAATTTTTTACGTATATTAAAACTTTTAGAAAAGTGAAGGTTACATAAAAATTACGTTCTAGACATATTTTTGGAATAGAACATTTCGATTTTCTGTTTTGAAGGATCGGAAAATTTTAGACACACAGACATGCGCCGAATTTTCCCACTCTTACTATGAAATGCGATTAAATAAACGATTTAGTCGTCAATAAATTTTAAAAAATGGCATTACTTTTACGATAATACTCACACCTATAGCTTTTTTGAGTTATAATGCAAAGGTTTAAATATACGCTATTTAAGATTTTTTAAACGACTTATAAAATGCCCGAAATCTTTCATTATTTTCGAATTTTCAAAATTACCATTTTCAACAACAGAAAAAATCAATCAATCATAAAACTATTTCAAGTGTTGTGACAATTAATAACTAGAATCAATCAAATTTAAATTGTTGAAATTCAATTCAAATGAAAATTGTATAGATACAAAAAATCCCTTATAGAAGGATTTTTTAATTTAATAACAAAAAATTTTTACTTAACTCAAATAAATTGGCTTAACTTTTTGTTGCAACTTATCTTTTTCCACCAATTGTTAATTCTTTAACAAAACTTATAAATAATTATGAATTTTGTTATTAATCTGATTGTGGCCCATAAATCAATTATACTTCATTGTGAAAAATAGAGAATAGAAAAGAGACTATTCAGTAATTTCAAAATAATATTCTATTTGTGTAGATTATTTGCGGTGGCTTGATGCTTAATTTAAAATACCCTTAATCAAAAACAATAGAATCTTTAATTTGTATAAATATCTTATCACTATTATGTAAATATATTGGCTAGTATGTGACGATGATTTTGTTAGTTATAATGAATTGATAATTATAATACTTTGCTTACTTTACTGAATGGAAATTTCATTATAAATGTAATCAGTACAATATTTTAATTATTTATCATTCAAAAACCCATATATTTCCTTGTTATTCTACAATTCAAATTGAAAAAATATAATGAAAATTACATTGAATTTTCACTTTTCAATATATTACTATAAAATAGCCATTTTAAGGATTGTATTTTAATAATTTTGTATTATATTCGAACTATTTTCAATTTTAAAATAAACTTTTATTTATTATGTACATTGCTATTATGAATTAGTAATTGAATTTATAAAATAATAATAACCAAGTTCAGGAGATTGAAAAACAAAAGGGAATTTACAGAATATTGGAATATTGATTCTTATGTTGTGTTATGCATTTAGGGAGCTAATAATAGCGTAATGAAAATAAATTGGTGCATTCTACAAACGTACCATAATATCAGAATAGATTCAAGTTTCTTCATAATAATATTATCTAATTAATTTTTAAAATTTAATAATATTATGAAGAATTTAAAATTCTTCAGTTCAGAATTTAATATAAATACAATTAAAATGAAATGGTAATGGGAACTCCACATGCGGGAACAATTCTATCAAAGCTATTTGTATAAGTTTATTGATGTTGAATGAAAATTCAATATTGTTAAGTTATTCTGAAAAGCTTTATATAAAAAATTTGTGAAAAAAGAATTACAATTTTTATTTCTTTATAATTTTCTTTTGCAATTTTTAAACTTTAATTTAAGATTGCATATATTTAGGGGTACTGCAAATATGAAAATTTTATCATTGTAATCAAAATATTATTTCGCAATAATAATTTTGATAAAGCATGAAATTTTCAAATATTTTAAAAATTTCACTTTTAACAAAAGAACAATATTATAAGGGTAATAATTAAAGCAGGTTAAAAGGGGTTATAAATATCATATTGAATTACAGAAATTTATAGAAAAATAAAAATATTTAGATTAGGTTTATTAGGATTGTTAATCGCTAACAAAAGCAGAAATCTTGGATTGTAGTTTAAGTCAAACAATACAAAATGACTGAAATAATCAATTGTTTTCATTCATAATCACTCATTCGCGCAACAAATGCTGTACCGTTTTATACTCTTATAAGCAGAGACGTCATGATTCATTCTCTACTTTGTCCACTTTTCTCAGATGATGGTGAGAAAATGTCATAAATCTGGGCAACTCAAGGAGATCAGCTCTTTTCCCCGGCTCCTGGAGGGCTCCATACATTTTTTGAAATGTGCTGACTCCACCAGATGTCCTTATCCCAGCCATCAAGGGTATATAGGATCAGACCAAAAGTTCACTTTAACTTGAAAGAGAATGTTAAAGCAGAAATTTCTAAACTGCAATTTATAGTACGTGCAAATGATATAATAGTCTCTCTCTTTACACGATATATCCAATATACCGTTAATAATAATTGAATGTTGTGAAAACTGTAATTAAATATATTTAATGATAAATTTTAATAAAATTTTTGAGGAGGAAATTAAATTTAAAAAATTTAAATTAAAATTACCTTTCACTTTTCTATGCATCCATTGCATTAATATCACTCTAGTATCAGATTAGTTCTAAATGAATAAAAGAGGTACACACACTGAAACTTCATTTGCTAGTATATTGCAACTTTTTTATAAAAACTTTTAAAATTAATTATGGAATTTCAATTTATTTGGTTGATTATCGGTTTATTTCAAAAATAAAGTTCCACCCCTTTCATTTTAATATTCATGGAATAATAAAAAAAAAATCACAAAATAAAATAAATAAAAAAGAAAGAAATTATTTAGAATTTTTATTTGAATATAGAAACAATAACAAAAAAAAATAGAAAAAAAACTTGAATACATTTTGGTTTAAAATTAAAATTTTATTCCATAAATAAATAAATTGAAGTGTTCTACCAATATTTGCATTTGAAAACTATGATTGTGAGTAAAAAGAAAAATTTTTGGTGATTAAAATTTCAAGAGTTTTCAACTTTTTTCTATTATTTTTTTTTTTTACCATAAATAACAAAAGCTAAAACAATTAATTATTTAACTAATAGTTTTCAAAGTTAGAAAATCAGTATGTGTGCATGTGTGTTGCATTTACATAATATTTATGCACACATTATTTCAAGAAATAAATTTAAAAAATTTTATACACGATTTTAAAATATTTAAAGTAAAAACTTTTATTTTATTGAAAAATTTTATTGAAAAATGTTTGATTTTATATAAGAAATTAATAATAAAGAACAGCGCTGAGGAATTGCGAGAGCAATGAAAAGAAGATCTACATTTCGGGATAATTTCTATGTTTTAAGGAATATTATTGGAATCAAGATGAAAATTAATTGTGAAAATGAACAATGGTGTCTTTTAATGCAAATTTTTTTGAGTATAAATTTGAAAATTATAGAAAATGTAATAACCGCACTGTAAAAGTGAGTATAACAACTTTTAATTATTTTACTTAATAAGCGGTAAAATACGGCTTTATGCTCAGAATCCTACTCATTCCATTATTAAGGTGGAGAGGAATTCAATTTCGCTTTCAATAGAATACTGGGTTTTGTTTTAAATCAATTTTTTTGTAATAGCAAATATAAATTTTCCATTTTAACGAAGAAGACATGTTTAATTCAAAAAACATAAGAATTTAATTCAAAAAACATATTTCCAGTTGTTCAAAATTACAAAGTTTTCAGTTGTTCAACATTGTTGGATAGGAGCGCTTTGATTTTTTAATTTCGAAATGCATGATTTTCGAAAATACAATTAAATTAGTTTTCATATACAATTTTGTCGATTTTAGTCAAAATAAAGGCATAAGAACGATAACTTACCAGCTGCATTGTATTGTGTAAAATTTAATAAATGCAAAATTTTAAAATTACACACTCTTTTCTGCACTTTCCTCCTTATCTATCCCTACCCAATCACAATTATTATAGTTTTAAAAATAAAATAAAAAATTATATTCTATAAAATATTTTCCATTTGTTTAAAATCTTTAAAAGTTTTACCCTAGTGTCGAGAAATTCATAAACACTTTTTTGTTTCTACAAAAATTTTATAAAAAAAAAACTCGTGTGTGTGTTTTTTTTCAAAAACTTTTTTAAATGTTTGCTTTTCTCTCTCTCTCTCTCAAAACTAAATGGTCATTTTTTTTTTGTTCATACGTATCATATAATAGTGTGAACCTTAACCTTTGTAAAACAATCACAAAATAAAAAAAAAACAGAAGATAACAAGGACTCTAAATAATTTCTTTTCAAAAACAGGAAAGAAGGAGAACTTTATTTTTTAATATTTATAAGGAATGTTAAATTTTATTATGTGTGTGATGAAAAGAGACAACAAAAATTAAAAAAAAACAAGGAGAGTGAGTGGTGGAGAGTAAAAGAACCACTCATTCATCCAATTTTGATTCCTTTTTATTTTTCTTTTCATCCCCATCCTTTGAATATAACTTTTTTCTATATCAAAATATGAAGTGTTAAAATGCTTCAAATTTTCAAAAATTATATTTTATGTTTTATTTTTTGAAGTGGATCTTTTATGCCCTTTTCAATCTTTACAGCATATGAAATTTTAGAGTTACCAACTGTGCACATAATATGATTTACAAAATAGTTTTTTTATGTTCATTTCGTTAGTAATTTAAAAGTTTATTAAATTTCGTAAATTATTCCTGTCACTTGAAGAATTAAAGTGTTAATGTTACGTAATTGACTATCTATATTAAAAGTTGTTGTTTCTAAACTTATTGTTTCTGTTGAAGAGTCGAATGATTAAGATTTGCCTGAGTTATTTGATTTTAATCATGTAAAAATAATATTTTTATTAACAATAAAACATAAAAATGTTGACCCATCGGAAAATTTTAAATTTTGTCGCAATTACTTCACTAATTTCACCAAATATAATTAAAATGTTTACTAAGTCAGATACGGAGCTCTAAATGTCATCATTTGATACAATAAGTTTGTGTTCATTGCAATAATTCAAAATATTTTAAAATTAATACATGAGTTATTAAATGATTTAAATATGGAGATTTATTTTTAATCAGTTTTACCAAAACAACTTTAAATTATACAACCTTTTCTAAGCTATTGAAGTGCCCGATCAAAAAAAAAATGTTAAAATACGAGGCAATAATAATAACATTGAATAATAATTCAGAATAGTAAATTACACATTACATTTCATTGATGAGACCATATCCAACAATACTTAAAAAAGAGTGATCATATTCCAGAATTATTAAATTATTAGAAGTATTAAATTCATGTATACTTTTTTGCCTCATATATACTAAAATTATTTTTCCAACCTGAACAGTTTCAGATTTTAATTTTTAAATATTCTAATTCAACAAAAACTTCTAGTACAATATGGTAAGCATATCCATTTTATATACGCATTTCTATATACATAATATGTAATATATTTTATGTACATATATTAAACACATAATAACTAAGATGAGTGTTATTAGAAGCTTCATAATCACAACATAAATTTTATTAAAACAAGAAAAATGAAAAACCGTACGAAATGCTCAAAACATAAAAAGGATATTCTGATATTTTCGTTTTTGTTTGCTATATGGGCCAGATAAATATGAATAAATTTTTTAGTTGGGGCAAAAAAAAAAACATATGACACTCATTATTATTTTGAATTATACGAATAAAGTATAAATATGGATTTAATTTTTAAATTTTATGTAAAATATGATCTAAATTAAATTTAAAAAGAAGAATATTAATTTTATTTAAGATAAAATGGAAAAAAATAAAGTTCAAATAATGGAAAATATTTTTTTTTATGATAAATGAGCCTAAATGATTGAAATACGATACTTTTAATACATTAGTTTAGTTTTAATAAGTACATTCTAAATTATATTGGAATAGGACAGCAAAGCTGCTCATATGGAATGCTGTATATTACTGTTATAAACGGAGATAGGGTACGGATTAGAAATTCCTCATTGTTCTCAATAACAATTTTTGTTTATAATTTTTAATAAACCTCAGAACATTCTCATTACACATAAAATTATAAAACATTATTGATGTTTATTTAAAAAAAAATGTATCCCTATAAATAAGCAATTTTTATATTTTTTTATATTTGGGTTCTTTAATTTTTTAATCGTATTGAAATTTTTTTTTTTTGAAATGTTTACTGCATACCTCAAATCCAGATCCCAAATTCTTTGAAATTTTTGTATTGCCCGTTTTATAAAAATAAAAATATTGTAAACAAAATTTTTCCGGAGTAAATTTTAATGATTTAAATGGAATTTATATAAATTTGAGTATTTGTAAAATAACACAAGACTGATATCCACCCAATTTAATAAGAAATTTTCTAATATTAGAAAATAGTTCGTTTTTTAAACTGATTTTCTGGTATAAAAGTTGTTCTATTACATTCTATTGGAATGTATTATAAGAAATGGGAATAGAACATGAAGTGAAGTAGATGTTTTTTTTTTTACAAAAAGGGACTGTAGTACTTAAAGATGTTTAAGTGATTTTTTTAACCAAATATTTGTAATAATTTACTTCCCAAATCTAAATAGTTTTGAACATGAGAAACATGACACTGTGGAATTCAAAATATAAAAATATGTGCTAGTTTCCATTTGATGAAAAATTGGTTTAAAAATACAATAATATCAAATGACCTATTTTATGTGAGTGATTTGTAAATTACGCCCTAAGCATTTTAGTGCTATTTTATCGTAAAGAAACGGGTACACAAACCCTATAATTGTTATCCACACAATTATTTTATGTGGATACAAAATAAATTAGTTAGTAGATTAAAGGACTCTGACATAATTTTGATTTAGTACAGATTAAATTTTAAAAAGAAGCACTTTATAGCTATCATTCATATTATTTTTTTTTAATTATTAATTAAATAAATTTTTATTAAATAATTTAAATTAAAATAAAATTTACTTCCTATATTTTTGCATATATCATGTAAAATTTATGTATGAAATTAGTTTATTCATACCAAGATTATAAAATAAAATAATATTTATGTAAATTGAAATCAAAAATTAAAAAAAAAATAAATTATTTGAAATAATAAATTAAATTATTTAATATTTATTGGAGCATTAAAAATTTGAGATCATTGAACACTTTATATGCAAAAATTAAAAAATTTTTATTAACCTACATAAAATACACATATACATATACACGTATTACAATTCAAGTTAAAAATATTGTAAAAATAATTTCAATATTAAAGCAATATTTAAAAAGTTTGTTGAAATAAGTTATTCAATACTTATAATAAAAAAAAAAATTCAATGTTAAAATAATGATGAAATCAATATTATTTAAATAATAATGACAATTTAAATGTTCAACAGTTATTTTAAGCTATCATTTTAATTCACAATAATTATCATTGAATAATTAATAACTGTAATAATTATAACAATAATTTATAATTAAAAATAAAGAAGAGCAATCATAATATCCAAAAAAAAAACTATTATTATTAGCGCTTAATGTCAAATAAAATGTACTTATACGAATATGAGGATAATAAATGTAGATGGATAGTTAATTTATAAATTAATGTTGGGTCGGACCAATGGTAATGTAATGTGGTACTTTTCAACGAGTGAAAATACTACTTTTAAAAGCAATCTAACTATGTATTACATTATTGAAATTACTTTCACTAATATACGAATATATTTCAAAAATTGCATACATTTAGGATCAGCAATGTATTCAATCTTTGAAATAAAGTAAAATAAAATTTAAGGAAACGTTAACATAATGCTCGAATTTAAGGGCGAATTGCATGAATTAAGAAAAATAATTATACTTTTTAAAAGCATGGTATTTGCAGTTAGTTTTCTGCATCTTTAGAAATTAGGAAAAGGTTACAATTTTAGAAATATACGAGTAAAGTGACAAAAATTCGAATTTTACAAAATTTCAAAAAGCGATAACTTGAGAGAGAGTTGATGTGGAAAAAAATTTTCTTCTACACAAATAAGTTTCTAGTGAAGATCTATATACGCGTAAAATATCAGATTTTTATATTCAAGGGTGTAGAAGTTTTGTAAACATGCCATCGGACTGACGGACAGAGTGAAACTAAAAAACACTGTTTGCCAGAATTTTTTTGGGAAAGTTCTAAAAACTAGAAAAAATGCACTTGATAATATCAACTTTGTGATTTTCGTACGAAGTTGTAAGACAGCAGCTATTTAGACTGGAACTTCAATCAAATCTGTGTTAAAAAAGAGTTCTTGTAGTTACTTTGTAAAAATTTAGGAAATATATCTTAATTTCTTTAAGTTTTAAGTTATTACTAAGGAAAACCGATATGACTAAATTGCTTCAGAATTCAGCGCTGAGTAGAAATTTATTTGTATGTATGCAGAATTTATATCACAGACCGTTCGAATACCTTTGAATGTACGTTCCTATCTTGTAAATATCTATGGTGTAAATATCTATTTAATTGCATTAAATTTTGAATTCATAATATGTACTCCTTAAGAATTTTTAAATTTCTAATAATTGTATTAAATAAAAATGGATTATAAACAATTCTTGCCCAATAGAAGTCGTCTTGTCATTAATATTATTGAGTACGTTCAAATTCTACTTTTTATATTTAATATTGGAAATGAAACAAAGTAAGTATTATATTATATTATATTATTGACAGCTGTTCTGAGCCTGAAGAAAATAATTCTGTCTAAGTTCCCGTAATATGGCGTCTAAAATACACAAACAAAACATTTTAAAATACAATATGAATTTGTGCATGAGTCAAGAGTTGTACAGTTGATGATACAACGATATTGTTTTCAATTGTTCGTTTAAAAATATCTTGAGTTGGCAAACTTTCACAACATGAAAAGTGCCATATCATCCCATCGGCTTGATAATATGGCACCCTATCAAGGAATAGCTAATCATTTTTAATTTGTTCTGTAGAATTTTGACTTTAAATATTTCGGACTTTGAATATTTTTGGAATTTTGAAGAATCTATATTCAATATCGTTTCAAAAACATAATTTATAAGGTAAATATAGTTTTTAAGTTTGGTAAATTCAATGATTAAATTTTATTGAAGCTCATGCACCATCATTGATTCTAGGCGTGCTGCATCATTCCAAGAATATATATATATAAAAATTTAGACTTAAAATATTGTAAGGTATTTTCCCCAGCTATTTTATTAATTGAATATAGACTTATTTTAAATCTTATTATATCATCTAGGGCAATAACAAATACGTAGCTTTTAAATTCATTTAATTTCAGAAAAGAAATCTTGAATTGTGAGTATGGAATCCCAAAATGAAATACTATGTTCAATATTCTACTATTAAAATTAAAGTCATCATTTATTATGAAGTTACGCGAATCACTCGATTAACTTTTCGATTTTTAATCAATTATCAAACTCTTTGGTTCATTTAATTCATGAACCAATTTTTTTTTATTAGAACATTTTTACTACACTTATTATCTGTTAGATCATATTTCAGGAGTAAAGAGAAGAAAGGAAAAAAACAAAACAAAAAAGCAGAGATTTGCTTTCTCCATTTTGTTTTTTTTTTCTAATTCTACAACATATTGGACTTTATCCCATAATTTTTGAAAGAAAGTGAAAACTTTAAAGCGTGATGGTTTTTTTTCTATTTTTTTCACTCTTAAACTTTTATGTTGGCAAAAAGCACACGTCTATTCATTAAATCATTTGGAATTTTTTGATGTTTTTATTTTGACGGTCACTTGTTATCCTTCTTCTCTTTATTTTTTTTTTATATGTTTTTATCCTCTCAAATAAATTCTTTTAAAGTTTTTCATTTCAAACTCTTCTTGTTAAAATTGCTGAAACTCGTTCAATTCAAAATAAAACAGATGGAAAGAAAAAAGTGCTCTTAAATTGTAAAAGAATAACGAAGTCATTCTAACAATTTCAACTTCAAATATAAATGGGGTAATGTGAAAGAGAAGGACCATTTATTTTAACCGAGTGTTAAAGTTATGAGCATGTATGACCATAAATTATAAAAAAAAATGAAAAAAGGAAAAGACAAAAGGAAAATTTTTTTTTTTTGCCATTTTTATGTTTGGCTCTCCAAACTTCCTTTCTAATGTTTTAAAAACATTTTGGGTTCCTTTTCATTTAAAACTTTCGTTTTATGCTTCCTTCAAAAAACTAAAAATGGAAGAAGAAAAAAAAATTGGACAGACAAAACAATAATTTCTCTTTTATCTGTTGTTCTTATGCCCTTCTGTACTGTATTTAGATTCTCATTTTGTTTGTTTTTATTGAACGTATATGTATGGAGGTGGAAAGATATGATTGTATAAATGAGTATGCAATTACTATGAAGCGTTATGACACTAATATACAATATATTGTGTACTAACAGCTAGTAGGTGAAATTGTTAGTAACAGAAAAATTCTGTCACCTTCACTTCCAAGTGATTGCTTACCAGCGTTATCCGATCATAACTAAATCTATCGGCATATTATTAAATTTAATTGCCGAAAACGATCACATTTTTTAAATAATATCTTTATAATTCAGTAAACTGTTAACTTAGATTTTAAAGAATTTTTTCTGTATCTGTCGTTTTTAGAAAGAAGTGAGTACCATTTTTATTCATACCGTGTAGCACAATTTTCAAGAGAGCAGAGTATTTTTCATATTATTTATGTATTTCTTATTTTGAATATTGAAAAGTCGAAATTTTTACATGCTACGATATGAGAGGAAAAATAATAAATAGCGCGTAATGTCCAAATCTAAATTTTTGTGAAATATTTAAATGGGACTATGGAGGTGATTAAAATTGTGAGATGTAAAGTGTTGTCTTGAATACCTTGAACAATAAAAGTGCAACAACAATAAATTTGATATTAACATTAGGATGTTCCAAGAAAATTTCTAAAAATAACCTTCTCCATTTTAAGTTATTTGAGGTGGTTTTTTTTTTAGTATTTGTCATCGATTTGATTATTGACTATTTAAAATTATTGATTGTGGATTTTAACGAACGTTCACTGTAAATTTATTCCCATAGTTCTAGACATATACAAAGAAAATATTAAACTGAAAAAAATATAGACATTAAATTTTGTTTAGTGTACTGGGTTTAAATTATAAACATGAGCATAAGTAGAAGATGTATGTACGTATGTATATGTATACAATGTGTACACATACAAAATGTTCTGAAAAAAAATTTTTTGTTTTTATTTTTGAAAAAAAATCAAAATTAGAGTAAAATTTATTACACAACATTTAGTTGAATGGGGTCATTAACTATGACCTAAAGGATTGGTCAAGATCCTTTCTTTTGTTCATACTTAAAAATTTTGTTTTATATGACATTCAACACTTACGTACATGTGTATGTAAAATGTACATAATATGTATATAACTTGAATAATAATTTTCTGGTTATTAGATTTGCGTATAAGCAATAATTTTGCTTTCCTTCTGGTTTAAATAAAAAAAAAAATTTTATTCTTTGATGTGATTTTGATTTTCTTCCCATTTTTTGTTTTTTAAATTAATGTTCACACTTAAATGTTCTGAATGATCTCAAATTTCTTTCTACTTAAATTTCTTTTCTCTATAAAGAATGGCAAATAAATCTAAGAATAAGAATAAAGTAATTGAGATTAATGTAAAGTTTAAACTTTTAAAAGTTTCATATATGGTTAGAGAAAATTGTCAGGGTTAATATAATTTTCGTATATAATATAATTTTTCAACTCGATTAATTTAGAAAAAAAAGAAAATATTTAAAAGTTGAAGAACTTAATTTGAACTCAGTTAAGGATGATTTGTTCTTTCTAACTGTTTAAATAATTGCATAAAATACATGTATGCTTTTATATATGAATTTTCCATAGGTACGTATGTAGAACGTATATATATTGCAGCAAATATCGAAATTTTTCATTTGAAATCGAATATTCTTTTATAAATGTTGAGGTCATTAAATTTACATGAAGATAAATTGTCCGACTGCATTGATTACTTTTAAAAATATGGAAGTTGACAAAAAAGAAATTTTAAAATTTTTTCAAATTTATTTTGGATTTACTCTTAAGACATAACATAACGAATTAGTTATATCCAGTAATCGACAAATTGTATACAATAATTGTATGCAAGAGAAGAAGTACACATCTAATACTCCGTTAGAACCAGTTACCCTACGCAGTATTAAGATATTGTCAATTTTAATGTTACATCTGGTATATTTAATCTTAGTTTTGCGAAATTTCCAACATGCACCATGATATGTCCCTGTTTTTTTCCTAATCTAGAAAGATTTACTAGACTTAATATTCGAGGAATGGTAAAAATACATAAAACAAGTAAATTACCTTTGCCCAAAACACTATACAGTATTTTAAATAATTAAAATTACAATTAAAATAGATTTGCCTGTCATTTAAGTAATTAGCTCATACTATTAGCGCGTATGTACAGTTAAAAAACAGGGACTGAATATTGTGTTTTTTTTTTTGTTAATTTTTGTTTCGTCGAAAGTTAACAACAAATGACGATTTATAATACATTTATAATTTGACAAAAACTGTTATACTTTTCTGAGAAATTTCTCATAAAATACAAAAATATTCCAGTGGTGATTTTCGTATTAATTAGTTGAATGTTTCAATTAGAAACTAAATTTGAACATTTTTATAATGGCATATTTTTAATAAAGGATTATCCTTGTAATTTACGCTTTCAATATCGTTCTAAATTGACATGAACTGTACAATATCTAACATCGCAACCTAATTAAAAGATAGATAGGAAGTAAATGGGACTGAATCATAAAAAAACTAAATTCCTTATAGTGTATTCGTAATTACAAGTGACAATTACTAGTGATCAGAAATTTTAAAATTCTAAAAATTACAGCCACACAGAAAAGTGGTAACTGGCTTATTCTACTGCAATACAACATTGTCAAACATTACAATAATAAAATGCCCGCTACCTAAATATAATTTTTTTTTCTAGATCTAGATAGAATCCACAATCTCCTGAAATTCTTAAAATTTGAACTTTCTTCGCTTTATATTTACAATACTGTAAGCTTTTCTATATTTCTATAAATGAAATACGGTTACTTTTAATTTTTTTTCGGCTTATCCTAAATGTATGCAATAAATGATATATGAACAAAAGTAATTGAAATTAATGCAGTAGACTTTTATTAAAAAACGTATTCATTCGAAATTTGTTTAAGTAAAAAAGTAGTGTTTTCTAAATTGTTGGTTTCTTCCAGGTTTAATTCAGTCTTGCATTGTTTAAAATCAAAATGACAATTTGAGAAAAATTTTCAAAGATTTTATAATATTTAGTTTCCAAAATATTTTTTCCTGAATTAGTTAAGCCATCTTATTCTCTCAATTAATATTTCCACTCTTATATTCCACTCTCAATTAATACTAACTCTTATAATATATTACGCTTTCTTGAATTATTTTTTAAAACAATTTAATTATTCAATTTCAATATCCAGTATAAGAAATTCTTTAGTAATAAAATACAAAAACTACAAATAATATTTAAAAAATTTAATTTCAGAATTTAATTATTATCGTGAAAATTTTGTTATTTTAATGAAAATTCATTTTATTTATGTAAAGAAGAATAAAAATTTTATTGTAAAATAATTTACAATTAATAATTATTTTGTTCAATTGTTATGCTCTTTTTTTAATTTTTAAATAAATTCCATATAATTACATTTCATCCTTTTTATATTAAAGGAGTGTAACAAATAAAATATAACCTAGTTTTTGATCAAATTTCATATTGAAATTTAATCAATTTTTTTTAAATAATGACAACATTTTTAAATTGCAAATAAATTTAATGAAAGAAATTCAATGTGTATTTTTGCTTTATTAAAATTTCATAAAATTTGATATGTGTACATGTTATGGATCTTTTGAGTTTGAAATAATTCCAATTATCATTTCGAAACATAAGCAAACAGAAAATGAATTTTAATCACACCACAACCACTTTTCCATTCCTTTTTATCTTTTCAAAATAAAAAATTTTATGTTGACAGTGAAAAATAATAATTTTCATATTATTTTCTCTATATTCAATTTCAATGAGTTTCGTAAATTAAATTTGAGTATTACAATTTTAATTTAACTTCTATAATATCATTATTTTTATTAACTAGATTCGTGCATCTTTGCAAGAAAGTCATAATTTCTATAAAAAAAAATGATTTCAATTTTGGACAATTTATCCTTAATCGTTTATTAATTAATCCATACACAAGATCAATTTAACAGGGAATATTGTACTCTAAAAATTTAATAATTACTAGAAATTAGGAAATAAAATTAATTTTGGAATAAAATTTTTCCATAAAGCAAGATACCATATTGAAAAGAAATGAATTTTAACGAAATATAAGACGGTAGGAAAAAATTTTTATAGAAATTATGAATGTCTTGCAAAGATCAACGAATGCAACTAATAAAAACATTTTCTTCCTCAATATTATTGGAAATTTACTGGAAATTTTGTCGTTATCTATCTCAAATGACTACAGTATTTCAGTTTTTTTCACTGGAACAGCTCTCTTTATTTACGGAGTAATTAAAACATAGGTCAATATGTGAAATGCATAAAAATATGTCAAAGGTTTTTTAGCAAAAATTTTTTCTTTTCAGAGTAAACTAAGAGTGAATTCAGAATATTATTTACTTTACCCTTTCAACTAGAATTTAATCACCCTAACTTATGCAGAACTAACTAATCCCGGACTCAAACTGTTTCTGAAAATAACATTTTTACGCAATAAATAACAATTTATCGTATACTTATGAATTTATTGAAATATTTTGAAATTATTTCATATTATCCTTTTGTAGTGCAGAAAACACTTAATATTGCATACTATTCCAAAAATATTGTATATATTTTCTGAAGCATATTGAAAATGGTTATCACAATTCGAAACACAAAGAATAAAATTGCTATTTACTTTATTCAAAAAAAAAAAAAAACAAGAAAGAAAACAAAACCTCAAGGAACCCACAAAACGCTATTCAAAAAAAAGAAAAACGAAAATAATTATCATCGAAGTTTCTCATATTTAACAAAGATAAAAACAACAACAACAAATTTTTAAAAAAATGATAAATTTAATGCACTTTTCCAAGTTAACCATCAAGATGTTTCCAATTCATTAAAATTTACTTTTGTCGGTTTCCTTTATCATTTGCTTTTTGTGCACTAAAATTTTTTTTTATTTTAAAATTTTTAACCTTTTCAAGTTGTCCTGATTTTTTTCCCCCCCATTTATACTTTTCCAATATGAAATGCAGCTTGTACAGAAGCAAAATAATGTGGTAATAATCAAATGAATGAAAAAGAAAATCACTTTATTAAGGTTATTTTGCAATTTTTCGTAAAATATTTGAAAATTGAATTTGAATTCAAAAGGAAACATTTTTCTTCCTTTAATAAGCAATGCTGAAAGTCATACAATAATGTTGATGGTTGTGCCAATTTTATTAATGATCATTAGAACTTAAATTTTATATTTTCATTAAATTAGAGTTTTAAGGTAAAAATAATTTTATTCATTAGTGAAATTTTTTTGAAATTGCAGGGAAATTGTAATGTCTTCATTTTTATTCTATATTTTCATAAATGGTTCGTTTAAAAAATTTATAATTAATAAAAAAGTAAAATAGGTGAACTCTTTGAAATCTACCAGAACTTTATGGTGAAATTTTTTTAATACAGAATTTTTGTTCCCGAATTAGAGTTGAGCGTAGAATGTGCTCTTCTAAATTAAAATTTTTTCAGAAAACTTAATATAACCATAAATAACACTCACCCACATAAGATAATTTATTACTATAGTAAACCTTTGTCAAGGGGAGGGTTATATTGGTCACTTATGCCAAAGAAACTTGCAATTTTTTTTTTAAATTAATGCTAGTTTAAAAAATCAAAATTTTCCAGCAATCTTTAAGAGGTCTTAAGATTATTTAGTTAGTTATCAAGTAATTCGATAGTACGATATGAAAAAAAAAAACACTCCACTGCCTGTGTATGTGTTTGATATGTAAAATATACAGTGATTTTAATTTTTATTCTACAAACAATACTGCAATCTCTGTTTCCCTCTTGACAAAAACGCATTCTTTATTTTAACTCTAATTGAAAATAGAGCAACAAATGGCTTGACACTAGCGAGAAAAATTTCATGTATAAGGACTTACACGAACTCATCATATCAACACAGGCATTGAATATTTTTATTAATTCCATTTAAGTTAAACAAGATTTACACAGGCAAATAATAAATTTCAGTGCATTGCTAGACAATTTGGTGAGGTTACAGGACGCCACAGGATTCCTTCAATTAACTTAGAATTTGCAGAATTTCAGCAACACTGACCTAGCTTATATTTCTATTTAGTAGCGAAGAAGTACGTCAGTCACTCTATCTCTTAAAATAGAGGAATTTACTAAAGGGGCAATGCATTGGAAGAATATTAAAAATAAATTAATCATATTCCATTATTTAAATAAAATAACTGATCGCAGAATGCCTTTTTCACTTAACAGGTAAGTAAGTGTTAAAAAGGATTTTTGCTTTGCAACACTCCCATTGTTAAAAATAAAAGGATTGAAACTATTTTGTTTTTTCTTTTTTGTTGTTTCAATTGCAATTTAAAGTACTTGACCTAACCTTTTAATTTTTTATTGTGTAAAATTTTACATTTAATTTTATTAAAATGCGAAAACACATGTTTTTTTTTTATTATTATTTATTTTATGCATATAAAAAAATATTAATAAATTTTAATAAAATTCATGTATGAAATAAAAAAATAAAAAAAAAAAGGAAGGAAATTCAATGCAATTGTAATTTATTTAAATTTTTTTTCTTTAATACTTTTATGTTCAAACTCATATTTTATCAAATTATAAAAATTCAATTCCTTTTTTTTACACATTTAATGTTTTTATGTTCTTTCGGAAAATGAAAAACAATTATTTCACATTACAAAAATTTTAAACGCACATTTCTTTTTTCTTCTTCTGAAATTAAATAAATTTATGAATTCATCGCCATCACAAATGCATGTGTCAAGCCCATTGAAATTATTTACAAATGCAAAAACATAAAAAAAAAGAGAAGTTTTAAAATAAAAGGAATTGAAAAGATGGCTGTGTTTTAATAAAGTGGCTGCTATTTCGACAACCTAAAAATATGGAGGAACTTAGTTTTCACAAGAAATTTATTAAAAAAGTTGAGCTCTTTTGATATTCTGAAAACAAACAATTTCAAATTTTGTTTGTTTCAGAAAATTACATTGTTATTGAGAATACACTCACGGTGCTCTAATTTCAATTTTGAACTTAATAATTAGATGCAGCGACCTATTTTGGATATGCTCGAAACCTGTTAACAAAAATTTATAAGAATTAATACGCTCATTTAACGAAAAAAATTATTCGATATGATAAAGATATTGGTTGTATCGTAGCAATTAATTCTAAATATATTTTAGAAATCTTGGAGCTGAAATCATAAAGCGTCTACTGCTTTAAAAGTATTTTATTTGATTAATTTCGGTTTCAATCAATTTAAAAATTATTAAAATATTTTTAATTTTCAAGAATTACAAAAATTGTACAATATAGTTCAAAGTAATAGAAATATGACGGGTAGACCGTCTCAAATAAAAAATTTCGGAATCCCATATCGTATATTTTCTTGCTAGCGGTTTTCAATTTATCAAAAGATGGATTGAAACTTACGGGTGTTGCCAATGAACGTTTTTAGGCAGGACTTTTTACCAGCAATTTACTGATCATTAGGCAACAATGCTATGAGTGAAACATATGAGTTACATTAACAATAAGTGCGAGTACAATATCCAAATACAGGAATGCTCATAGTTCCAATCAGAACCAATAACTATTTTAAGAAAATGAATTAAAAAGAAAAATTGTCCTGTAAACGCATGTATAAAAAGCTTGTAATATGTCATGTAAAACACATAAATTTAATAAAGGATTCAAGGATTATTGTGTTTTATATATGAGACGAAATTTAACCCATATTAAAATTTTATCACTGAAATGACAAAATCTAATCTAATTTTTTCCCCTCTTTTTCTGAATTTAAATAAAAAATAATGTAAAAATTGCATTTAAATGGTTTAAAAGCTTTTTTAAATTGGCTTTTATCACTTTTTTCTGTTTTATGAATTAATTAATTATGAGTATTGAAAAAAATGGGAAAAATTTTTATTAAATTAGAAAAATTTCAACTTAAATTGAAGGGAAAAAATTAAAATCACAACTTTTAATTTAATTGAAAAGTTTTTTAAGTTTTTCATTTAAATTTTAAAACGCTTTTGATTTAAGTTTTGATAAATTAATTTCACTTCAAATTTGCTCTATTGGTATATAACTAGACTCACCATAATGAGCATTAAATATACAAAAAACCTTTAATAAATATTAAAGAATAATAATTTTCTTTGAATGCAACAATAGATTTCCAAAAACTCTTTAAAATAATTGAAATGTGAAAGAAATTAAATTGAAAATAATTTTTTATTTCTCTTGAAATTTAATGCAATGCTTTCGAAATTTTTTTATTTGTTTCCGTATACAAAAAAATAATTAAATAAATTTCTTATTAAACTTTCGAATTGCAGAGCTAAAACGCGATTTATAGAACGATAAGTGCTTTTGTTATTGATGTTACTTAATCGTTAATTCGTGATGAAATTTATATCACATTAGCTGAACTAAATTACCATTAGGGGTGTTCTTAAACCATATTAAAAATTAAACTATTCAGTCAGAAATTCTATTGATATTTTCGTTTATGGATCCGTTATGGATTACGAAAATTTGTAGAGAAAAAAAATTCTCGGAGCAAATGAAATTTTAGAAGATCCTATACCACTTTTTTGATAAAAGAGAGTAGTAACCTAGAAATAAAAATCACTAGTAATTTTATCACTAATTAGATTGAACAAGCTGAAATTTTTATATTTGTAAGTTGAGTACGTATTACAGAATTTTAATTAATTTGTTATTTGAAAGTTATTATTGTGATACTAAACAAATTGTCGAAAATCTGTTATCTGTTATCTGTTATTTTCTTATAGATTCTATAAAAATTCACACAAAATATTATTAACTTAAAATTAACTTCTGGTTGTTCCCTTCTACAATTTTTATTTAAATAATATTTCAATAATTTCTTGCAGAAACGTAAAACATTCATTAATAAATTAAAATCAGCAAAAATTATAGATTTAGAAGACCATAACCTGTAGGTCACCATAGTGAGTTCTTCCTAGTTATTTGCAAAAGAATAATTAATAATTTTTTCCAAACCACAATAGTGTTTTCACTGTTATCATTATCCCTCTACGAATTTCAAATAAGTGCCGATAAACCAATATTATAAACCAAGAGAAGTATAAGGGTTCCAAAAATGTAGAAATTTTTAAATTTACTTAAATTCCAATTTATTGTTGTAAAATATACCATCTGACACTGCTATTTTTTAAAAAATCTTATTATTTTTCTTATAAAATTGAAATTTTACTTTAAATATGTTGCTTATTATAAAATTAAGTTTTTTAAATTACAAAATGTTTTCCACAAAATATTTTTCTTTTATAATAAACACCGCATTTCTCATATCTAATTATTTATTCGAAAATTTTCTATTTCAAGAATTTTATTTTCTTATAAAATTCCATTATGGGTACAAATTGCTGTACTGTAATTATTTTTACTAAAGTACTTTTTATTTTTAATCAAATCGTACCTTAGCATCAAATATCTTTCTAGGAGAAACTCTTCAATTTTTAAACTGACATACGCAGGTATAACACAAAAATCTATTAATATAACAAAATTGTGTTGTAGATTGCAAATTTGTTCAATTGGTATATTCACCATAGTGAGGTTTATTGTACCCCTCCTCCCCCTGACCCTCATCTGTTCTATTGTATATGAAATTGTCTTAAAAAAACGAATAATATTAAATTTTCAAGAAATCTTAAATTATATAAATTTAATGTTGTATTCAATAATATACGAGTAACAATTATTGAATAAATTTTTTAATAACATAAAATTATATAAAATTTAATTTACAACTTGTAAATATTAAATATTTTTTAAAGTTTTTTTTTTTTGAATAATAGTAGAATAAATTCAAATATCAATCAAAAAATTTCTAATAAATGGTTGATTGATTTCTTAACACAAATAAATCACATATGTACATGCGTTGATAAAATATAACAAAATTTTCTATTACAATTGTTACAACAAAAGATTCAAAAATGATTTCAATCACAACATGAATACTTACAAGCAAAAGTAACATACATATATTACATATAGATATACTATAAAGAATAAAATAGTGCACCTGCTAAGCTAAAAACATTCTATACATTTCAGAAAAACAAGAAACAACAACAACAAAACATTGAATGAAAATTTAAGTGATTTTCCTGTTGTGTTTTAACAGTATTTGATGTAATGCGATGATATGAGTTTCAATTTCACAGTTGAGAAAATTTTTAAAGAAAAATTTCTCTTGGGAGAGCATTTTGAAAAAACAAAGGAAAAATTTAAGGTATACAACAACAAGACTATTACAAAAAAAAAATAGAAAGAGAAAAAAAACAAAAATTCAGTGTAAAAGTAAAAGCCCAAATGAAGGGCCATAACAACCAAAAACATAATATCCTTCCTTCCGTCTTCCATACATACATATATGCAAACACATACTCGACTTACTCATTTATTAATAAAATGAGAATTGAACAAAAAGGTTAACAAAACAAACTATGAATATGAATCCTGTTATATAATTACAATGTTCACTTGTATGTGTAGATATATGTGTATATATACATTAAAAAATTACAGTAAAACTCTATCCTATACTTTAAAAATTTCATTTTCATTATTGTCCCGTGTTATTTTCATTCTATGACAAAATAACAATGCAATTCGTATAATTATGTTGAAACAAACCGGGCAATATGGTATAAGGTTGAAAACTATAAAGATTAATTTAATTATATAACGATAAAATATAAAAGTGTTACCGCAAAAATTTATGCAAACAATCATTGTTTATTGAAAATTTTCACCGCAACCGTACTAATTGAATAATTTCCCTAAGTTAATTGCTTCTTTCATTAAGATGCATGCTAGTGAAGTTGTTTCTACTTCTCACTTTAGAAAAAAATTTCCCTTATCATTTCTGATACAAAAATCTGGCCTAAAGAATATTGTAATAAACATAGTATTCTGACAATATGTACAAAGAGACAGAGAAATGAAAATTCGTTTTTAGACAGAGAATCACAAGAGTTCAAGGTGATCTACTAATTATAGTTTATTACTTTTCTCCCTTTGATTATTTGCTCTTCAATTTAATGCTTAATGACTATCCTGTAATAATAGATCCATTACAATATACTTCAGTTTCCTAAAGTCAAAATGTGTTACTATAGACTGATGATAGACTAATTTAATTTCAAATAACTTTTACTAACAGAATTTAAATTCGAAACCCTTGGGTTGGAAGACTGATACTGCATTAATATCGCTGCATTATTTCAACGTGAGATTCACTAAGAATTTATAAAAATTTTGTATGGAATGTAGCGCAAATATTAAGATCATTATTGAATAACCTTAAAGTTCTAATTTTAATTTAAAAATATAAAATACGCGTTTGCAAAAAAAAAAACTAAAGAGCGAAAATCAAGAATAACATCCAACCCGTATTTCATAAACTATTTAAATTAACAAGGTATAGACTGGCAATCAACAACAAGGAATATTACTGCAGGACATGATTTAATGCAACCTAAGTAAAACTTAAAATTCTAAAATTTCAATCTATTTATTGAATGTTGATTATTTAGATGACAATTGCCCTAAAAAAATCTTTAGGATAAACTACAAAGAGCAATTATATCCTGTCGAACACAAACTTACAAAGAAAACTTAAAGAAATGCGTTTGAATGCGGTGTAGACAGCTGTAGGGTAGTTATACCTGAGTAGGATTTCATAATTTCCTTAAGAAATTGAGGACCAGTCATTCATATTAAACTTCTTCCTTACTATCTTTAAATTACTTAAATATATGCATGTAACCGGAACTTTTCTACTTTGTCAGGTGTCATTTAAAATAGTTAAGAAAGTTCTACACGTGAGGAGTCTACTATGCAAGCATCCATACCTATCTTTAAATTTTTTTATAAAATTTTTTACAAATCCTATGCTTTCCTTACTGTTTCTCTTTTGTCAAATCATTTTTAGTATCTTTCACAAACAACGAGAAACAAAAATGGAAACACCAAATTTTTTTTTTAATTTCAAAAAAGAATTTTTTTTTTTCGTTTTCTTTCGTGTGTCATTTTATGCGTTGACAAGATGCGTTTGTCTTTTATTTTCTACTTTTTTTTTCTAGTATCTGAGGTCCTACATTTTTTTTCAAAGTATCCTTCTTGCTAGTAAGGATATTTAAAGGCCAAAATATTTACAAAATTCATGTTGCTTTTCTTAATAAATTGTTGTATGTTTTTTCTCTTTTTCTTTCTTATTTTCCTTTGTTATTTGAAATATTTATTCACGTGTGTAAATACAGTAATTGTGTATACATACCTACATAACGTTTACTTATGTATTTTGTATACTGCTATGGTAAATTTTCCGATTATAAGTTGGCGACAGACATGCAATGAATAAAATGAAAGGAACAAATTTCCATTTTGAAAGGCTTGTACATTTTATAATTTCTTTTTTAATTTTTAAAAATTTCGAAAAAATTGGAATCTTCCTCCCGATATGTGCAACCGGAACCTTAATTTTTGTATTGTTCTGCAATATTTTTAAGTGCAGCAATACCATTCGGCTAATTAAGTAAGAAAATTCATGATTCGGATAAATTCGGTTACAGTTCAAGTATTTGTTTGAATTTAGTATCCATATTGTTTTCTTTACATTGAGCTTTAGCCTTCAATTGATGTTGAAAGGGAATTTAAGGCATTACTTGCGATTTTTTCGTAAATTACATGTGCCTTGAAGTTTTCATTCATATAGACATTTTAAAATATCTGGAGTTTTAAATATTTTTTTATTGAATAAATATGAAATTTTGTAAATAATATCCAAGTATGCTGTATCTTAACTTTTTATCATACTTTACTAACAAACCCACATGCTATTTCCTAAATAATACAAATTTTTTTGAGCTCATTTACATTTCTCAACAATAATACTAAATAATTCTTTACATACAATAACAAGAACTAAACATGAACGGCTTTGTATATGAAAATCAATGTAAGAACCTCTAAGATTTAATAAATTTTCGTCCTTGATGGATGGGACAGAGGTAAAATGCGAATAAATATTAAATACTTAAAACGTATTGCTTATACATGGGCAATCATGTGATATCCGATAGAATACTACAGAAGAATTCAGACTAGAAACAACAGATAAGTAAGGATGATACAAGACTTTTGAAGGCTTTTTTTTCAATTCTGCACTCTCTAGTGGTTGAGAATTTCCTTAACTATTTTTAGGGGTGATTCTTTTTTTTCAATCTTAACTTAGCAATTTTATCTTAACAAAATTTGAACTTATTTTAGCTGTAATTTCATCCAATTAGCTATTTCGAATTATTTGAAAATACAAAGTTTAATTATTTTAAATCGTTATGTTAAAAGTGAGATCAGATCTGGATACAATAATTCGGATCAGATTTGAAATAAGAACAAACGACTGTGATTATATTAATATAATTTTATAATTGCATAATTTTAGGGAAATATTAAAAAATTTATTTGCTTAAATTCTAATAGTAAAATATAAAATATTGCTATAGCTGGCGTTCTGGCATAAAGAGTACAATTATTTTGGTTTCGATTAAAATTTAAAATCCTTAACTTTGGTACCAAAAATAGTTTACTATTAATTTTGCTATTCATAAAAATTAGTATGCATTTCTGATGAAAATTAAGAATAATTTTGCTTGAAATTTAAAGGATAATCAATCAATGTCAGGATAATTGTTAGCTAAATCAAATTATCGAAATGTGGAAAATTTCATTGAATAGTAGAGTATAATAATCGAAATCTTCTTAGATCTTTCAATATTTTAGCATTTATTGAATTTAATAATCCAAATTAAAGTTGGAAAAACATTTCTATAAAAAAAATTTTACATACCTCTTAGACCTTTATGCAACGATCCAAATTTTTGTCAAAATATTTTCGACTCAATATTGTACAGAAATCCTTTAAAATTCTCAAATCTCAACAAAACTGAAAAATTTTCTCATTTTAATTTTGTTTATTTTTAAATTGTTGTTTTCTTTTCTCATTTTCATTTTTTATTATTGTTGAAAACAAAGATTTATGATAGGTCATGATTAAAAGGTCGCAATCATTTTGTTGAGCTAAACATCACTTTTTCTTGTGTATGTTTTGAAATTATTGAAACCTTCATTCAATACAAGTACATAAGTATAAGTTTTGTTCAACCATTTTTTTTCTTATTTTTCATTTTCTCTCTATTTGTACTAGTTACATACCGTAACAACTACAAGAAAAGGGACAAATTTGCATTTGATTTCAATTTAAGAAATTCATAAAATAAGGATATAAAATAAAAAATTGAGTCAATTTTTAACTTCACAACAATAGTCAAGAATAACATCAAAAAAAAAGGGCTTAAACTTACAGAATTTCTAAGTATAATTTCAATGTAGGTGCTTTCTACATTTTGAGTTCGTTAACATTTCCCAGTGATTTTCTTTATATTTTCCACATTGATTAGAACTATAAATATCTTTCTCTTAAAATAACAAACATAGAATTTTCGCACTTTAATTTAACTATGACGAATTTACAAAAAGGAAACTTTTAAATAGAAAATACACTTGTTGTTGTGACAGAAAATCAACTAGAATAAATAAAAATACACACACGCAGACACATTTACAATTGTATACCTATAAAAGAATTTTCTATATCAAAATTTTTCCCGATTAAAAACTAAAATGAAAAATTTGATAGGAAATAAATTGTATAGAAAAATCAACAGAACAGAAAAAGTAGAAAGAAAAAGGACAAGTAAAACACAAAATGAAAATAAATGTGCGTAAAGCACTAAATTAGAACAATTTGCGAAACACGTTTAGGTAATTTAGATCTAATCTTATTGCTGGTCTTATTTCGTTTTTTCAATGTTCCTCTCATTTATAAATGTTTGTTAAATGTATTTAAAAGTTGAAAATAAAAAATATGAAACGGAAATCAAATTTATTTTGAAGTTTAAATCAATTACAACAAGTCATTTTTTGTACTCTTTGAATTGCAGAAAATCTTGATGGTATAATGATGATGATTGGTAAACATTTCACCACAATTGTACGTACCACAAATACGTCAAAAATTTTAAAATGTAGATTTATGATATCCTTAAAATGCAATATTTTTGGTTTTTATGTTGAAAGTAGATACGAAACGAAAATGCCATTATTAAAATATAAAATAATGGAAGAAATTTCTGAAAAAAAAAATTGTACTGAACGCATAAATAAATTTAAAGTAGAGGAAAAGTTGAGTACGTGTTCAGGAAATTGTTAATATTAATTTTAATTTATTAAATAAATTGAATTTAAAATAAATTTTTAATAATATAGTTAGGGATATTAAAATGGTGTATATTAATTTTGGGTTAATTTAAATAAAAATAAAATTATTTAAATAAAATAGGCTCATTCCAAAAGCCACTTCTGTATATTTCGAAACAATAGTCATATGAAATATAAACTAGAATAGGTGAAGTCGACCGTGCCTACATTGTGATACTCGTCCGAATGAATAATTTCAAGAGCTGTATAATAATTGCAAATACTGCTTCACAACACCTTTTGTTGCTTTAGATAAATAGTGCTATTTTATACTATTATAGTGCTATTATATTGCTACGAATATAACATATATTGGTAGTTACAACATGAACACATACCACCTCAAAGTTTATTAAAATTAATGCCATATTACCATATTAATTTATGCAAAATTTCAATACGGCAACTTAAATAATTTAAATAGTTGTACTGTATAGTTTCGGTTCTGCAGTCCCCATATAATATTTTTTTGTGTGAAATTGTATATTTTCTGAGTTATAGGCCAATCACTTTTGAAACTGTATGTCAGCTACCAAAAGTGCTCATATTATTTCAACAGCTTCTACCGAAAATAGTGACCATGTTACCATATTTGTTTATACAAAATTTATACAAAATATGATCAGCTAACCAGAGGAGTCAAGAAATTTCAGCGACCTTTATCACACGCAACATTCTCAATAATATATTTTCTTATGAGAAATTTCGATATTATTGCTGCAACAATTTCTGATCAAATTCAATTTAAATGTGGATCCGGCATTAACTATTAAAATTGTGAAAATTTTGCCAACTTAACGCAATTGGTTTTGCAGTTATCGTTGGAACGGGCAGCCATTATTAGCAGCAACAAGATTATTCTTCTCCAAATACTCATAATAGTGATGAGCAATTTTTGATTTTTCTCATTTTTCTTTTGATTATTGAAAAATATCTGGCTGTAAAATTATAAAAGCTTCGACCGTATGAAATAGAATGGTTTTAAAATTAAAACATTGCTCAATAGTTATTATTTAATAATAAGTTGTTTAAGGTTGACGAGGTATTAAAACTGTTCCAGTTATGAGATATTAAAACTGCGTTTTACTCCTCTTAAAATTTATATAACACCCTCTAATTATTATTTTTTTTCCCAAATATACATACATCTGCTTGCATAATATTGATAACGATTTCCAATGCATAACCAGACTTAATTTTACCATTAGATTTTCTTTATAACTTGCTATATCTTAAAAAAATATATTTTATCGAATTATGTAACTATTCTATCGTTATAAAAATTTATATTAAATTTTATCTTTAATAATCTTTCAATTACTTTTGAAATTTAATTTTTGAAATTTGCGTTGCATTGCAAACATAAATAAGCAATATTATTTTCTTATAAAATATAATATTTTAAGTGATTATAGCGACATCTGTTATAAATTTATTTCTTTTTCATCTCTCCACTTTATATTTAAAATCATCTCATTCTCACCACAAAAAATAATTATTGTATATTTTAAAGTTAAAGTTTCCTATATGCTCGTAATAGTACTAAAATAATGAAATAATACAAACAAATAATGAATCGTAATATAAACAAATAATGAAAAGCTCTTTTACAAAATAGCTTTCAAAATAAAATAACCTCAGCTATAACAAATTATACTATAGCCGTGTTCTTTTCTTAATTTCCGGTTTTTTGTTCTTATATCTCGTTTTAACAAATATGAAGAGTTTGGTTTCATTAATTTCTAAAGCAGCTTATTAAATACCTAAATTTTAAATTAACCATTTACCTGTGTATATCACGTTTTAGTAAAAATCTAACCAGAAATAATATAGAGATATCGATTTAATTAACAAAACTAGAAAAATAATAATTTATTCGTTCTAAAAAAATTTTCCATTGTGGCATAATCATGTTAAGCTTTTACTGTTATAAAGTTCAACAATGCTATTCAAATTTAAGTATGTTTATATTAAAAGTTTAGACAATTTAAGCTTTAAAGAAATTTTTAGAAAATATTTTTTTGAAATTTTGAAATTTAAACGCAAGAAATATGCTAAATCTATAACAATTAAATAAAATTGTATTTATTTAAAAAAAAGCTTTAGACGATACCCCACCGAAATTCATTTTAAACACCATGGAGATATGATTAAAGAAAGACCTCTTATTATTTTTAAAGATAAAAAAAGTTTAAATGACAAAACAATTTTATTATCAAAATAATCGTTAGTTTTAATCATACTCACCTCTATATATGTGCATATAAAATATCAGTTAACATTCAATATAATAACAATATTAGTTAAGATTAGATTTTTAATTTAAAAAAAAAATTAAAAATTTTATACACGAATTTGAAAAACGATTTTGAAATCAAAATTTTAAAATTGATGACTTCAGTTTGTACTTGTCATCATCTCAAGTTTATTTGAAAACTTTATTCTAACAGCTTGTGTTATTACATTGCTAGTCTCCAATACATTGTGCATATGATTAAGTTCTAGAACATTTTTAATTTTCACGTTTTTTAATTCTTATATTTTAAATTTTAAATGATTTTTTGTTTTGGTTTTAAAAATGTTCAGGAAATATTCAACTTTTTTTAGTAAAAAAAAAAAATTTTTTTTTTTTATTATTATATTTTATTTATAAAAAATTTTTAGCACATTTCTGTTAATATGTACACATAATATTATAATGTTATAAACGTACATATGTTATAGACGTATAGATGTATATATATTAAATATACAATAATAATTTACTAACAGAGAAAAATGAGGTCATAAAAAGCTTCTTCACCTCAAATTATTTTGTAAATTTTGAAAATTATTTTCAAATAAATTTTAGTCACAAATAATCTGAAAGAACAATGTTTATTATTGTTTGAAATTTAATTTGTTTAAATAAAGAAATAATATATTTATACAGAAAAAAAATAAATAAAATAAAGGTTAGACAATTTTTGGGAATTTACAACAAAAAAAATTGTTAACAATTTTTTTGAATTTAAGCTTTCAATTCAGTTGAATCTTTTGAATATACCAGGAGTATTTTTTGAATTTCAATAATATTGGATTTGAGAACTAAAAAAAAATATTTAAATATTTATGACTGTTAAAATTATTAACTAAAATTGATATAAATTAATAATAAAATTACATTTAAATAAAAAATTTACGGGTATGTTAACTGTAATAAACTTCTGTTAAACAAAAAGCAAAATTAATTAATAAGAAAGACTGTGTTAATTTAAAATTTATTGATCTTAAAATGAATATTTTGCTAATTTAATTAGAATTAATAATAAAAAAAAAAATGCTTAAAAATTTTATTTAATTAAATTAGAATGAATATATTTTAACTAATGTGAAATTTAAATATTTTTTTCCATAGTGATAATAGTGAATAATGGTTTTAAAATTTAATTACAAACGTGACATATTTGACATGAATTTTCATTAATTATTCTGTGGTAACAAGCAGTAGCTATTTAGAAAATTTTAATGTTGTGACAATATTTTTATATAGAAACCATTATTTTTTGTATCTAAGAATTTAAAGTTTAAATATTAATGTTAATAACCCAGATAAGATTTAATATTAATTTTCAAAAAGACGCAACTATTGTCACAAATAATTAGATGCGCAAAATACACCAAGAGAAATTGCTATGACAATATAATATTAGTTTCAAAAGCGTCCTTTTTATAGAAAATTATATAGAAACGAGAAAAAATAGAGCTGACCTTGTCAACTCTGTGCTACCCGTACGAATTCTTTATCCTATGTGCGAATAAATATGCCGTAACTGACTATGAGACAGACTATGACCATAAGTGTCCGTATTACCATATTAATTTATGCAAAATTTCAGTACTATGTTTTTCAAAATACTGTGTGTGCCAAACACCTATTGAAGTTGTGTGGCAGCGACCAGAAAGAGCCAAGCAATTTTAACAAATTTTATCAAACACATTGGCCCTTTTAATATATTCGTTAGTATGAAATTTCAATACTATAGCTTTTATAGTTTTTGACGTATAGCCAAATAACTTTTGAAGTTGTATGGCAGGTACCAGAAAGAGCCAAGTAATTTTAACAACTTTTATCAGACACATTGGCCCTTCTAATATATTCGTTTGTGTGAAATTTGAATACCACAGCTTTTATAGTTTCTAAGATATAGCCAAATAAATTTTGAAGTTGTATGGCATCTACCCGAACCAGTACCCCGATCGTGTCCAATTTAAGTAGAGTTTTGGTACTTACTACAATAGATTATTTGGGAAAATTTGGCGAAATTAGCTCAATTAGTTTTTGAGTTATCGGGCGGACGGACGGACGGACAAACAAAGCTAAATCAAACTCAGAATTCGACGCTGATCAAAAACATACACTTGAGTCTATATCTCGGAGCATTATTTCTTAGCGTTACAAACGGTAAGGCAAATTTACTATACTCTTTGAACATACGTTTGTACAGGTATAAAAAAAGCCCACAATATTATTATTTGATCTCTTTGAAAATTGCAAAAACTTTGTATAACCAAAAACTGAGAATTCAGAAAAATAAAGAAAATCATAATCAGAAAGTATCGACTGCAATAACCTTCTGTGTTATTCCAAAATTTATTATTTACGTACAAAAATCTTATATTATTTCCATATACTAACTTAGTCATCTATACTAACGTAGTCAACTTTAATTTAATATTTAAATTTTAGTTGTGTTCTTGTCTGCGATTCAAAATATTTAAACTTCATGACGTAAATTCGTATACACAGGTATATGAGTAGGTTTTTGTATATAATTATTAAATTACTAAAGATTATATGATACTCATAATGTTGATGTAGCGACTAGACGATATCTTTTCAAGTGTTATACACTTAAATAATATTTACAAACACAAATAGGTATACGGTACATATACAATTGATTTTAAAACAGATTTCTAAATAAAAACAAAATTACTATATTATATTTTGTATTTTTTTCTTTTAATTATTAAATTCTAAGTATAATGTTAAAATATATTATCTATCGTAATTACATTATTGTATTGAAACCCTCAAAATATTATGTTATCATGGTTTTATTCAAAAAACACTTGCGGTTGAAATCTAAATTTTTGAGATAAACAAAAGTAAATTTCATTATTTGTTTTACAGACAGTATTTTGAAAATAATGCTAATTCTTATGCAGAAATGGGAATATTGCAATACTTAAAATTACTTGTAATTAAAATTAAATGTTATAGAAGTTATTTAAACAGAACATATTTTATAAATTTAATTAGCATTATGTTATAAGATCAAAAATTTAATGTAAAAATAAATTTTCACAATAAATTGTAAAAAGCAATCACTTCACAATTACAGTATACGTAAAACCTATAAATGAACACCTATAATTATTACACCTAAATTATTTAATGATTTTAACAATTTACTAATAAATTTACTAATAAACACTTCACTAATCGCTACAATTTCAAAATTTTAAATTGGACCACGCGAATGAAGTTAGCCAAAAAAATCGTACTTATGGAAGTTTGAATTATTCATAGTTTGCTCAAAATTTTGGCTAGTGTACCTCAATTTCTTCCCAATTTATTGTTAAAAATTTAGATTTCGAGTCTTGTTCTCTTTACGGAAAAAATATTTACAATGTGATGATACATTTTCCATTTTCCACAACATCCAGCATTAAAAACTTAAAAAGAAAAATATAAAAGAAATACCAATTTAAAATATAAATAATTTAATATACGCAGTATAAAAGAATTCCTATACTTTTTATTTACAGTCTGGGTACTTTAATTATTTTCAAGTTTATTGAACTATTTTAAAAACCAAAATAAATGAGTCAATTTTTTTTTAAATATTTCTTAAAAGCACGCATGCAATCACACAATAATCGTGTAATAAAAATTATAAAAATATATAAAAAGCGTATAGATAATAAAACGTGAAAAAGAGGTCATTATCAAAAAATTATGGTGCTAATATCTTCCGCTAGGGTCAATATTCACTTTGTTCTCCCTAAAGTTTTTATTTATGTACATGTTATTTTGTCTTGTTTTTCTTTTTGTGCCGCATTATTGCTTTTCATTATTGTAAATTTTCTGAATTTTCTCTCTTTTTCATATATTGGTATATTTTTGTGTACTTATACTAAATTTAGAATTTTTATATTAAAAATTTTCAATGTAAAGTAAAAAATAAAATATTTTTTTTTTAATTCTACATCACAATCTGTATGTATATAAATAACAAATATAATAATGTGCGTATATGTACATACATATTGAATATTTTATTATATTTCTTGATAAGTAGAGCATTCAAATAAATACTACAAATTTATGTCATAAAATTTTAATGATATAAAAGCATATAGCAAACGCAAACATGCACACACACACACACACAATCTTTAACCTAAATTACGCGCGATTTGCTTAATCTGCACTTCTTTTTTTTTTGTTTTCTGTTATGTTTTTATTGCCGAATATTTTGTCAGTTGATTTAAATTATGTAGATATACATGTATACAATGTAGCAATCAAAATTTTCATAAAGCATTTTGACGGAACCAACATTTAGAAATTTTTCAAAAATTATAAGCAGTTTAAAACCGACTGTGCAACAAAAAGGAATTAAAATAAAAATCATTATTATTTTTTGTGCATTGCAAAAGTGAATTTTATTTAAACATTATTATTATTAAAAAAAAAAATAAATACAATATTCATTAACACATTTTAGTTAACGATATTATATACATATAAGTATGTGCAGTTATTCAGTTTATAAATTAACAAAAATTAAAATATAATTAATTTTTAATTACCGCATTTATTAAAATACAAAACTTTAATCTGGCAATAATGAATTTTCAATGTAAAATCATAATTATAATATTATAAACAAATTTTAAATTAAATTAACAAAGGAAGTAAATAAAGAGCAAAAAATAAATAAAAATAAAATAATAATAAAAAAGAAAAAAGCTATAATAATTCTTAAAAGATAACGGTAAACAAATTAATGATCAGTCACTTGTTGGTGGGGTATATTAACTAAAACAATCGTCATTTTATCATACGAGTACAATAGCAAAGTTATTGGCACGAAAAGAAAAACAGAAACAGAAACATTACAACAATAACAAAATGGGTAATGAAGATAACCGGGAATTGTATTCAGCGCATTATAATTGTAATGATAACGGTGAATTTAGTTTTGAATTTTTGCCGTTAGAGGTAAGATAATATTTTATTAATTTAAATTACATATTACGTATGTATGTATGTATGTATATCTGTGGTATTATAACAGAAAATGTTAATTGTATTAAGTTGAATTGTATATGTACATATACTCGTACATATGTAAGTATTGAGTGATGTCTACATTTTGTATAGCTTGAGAAAATTGTTATTATAGAGAAATTATTTTATAAAGATAAAGAAAACTGAGTAGGTATCTTGTTATCTTGTAAAATCACAGATAAATATAGATATGTATTAAATATATATATATATATAAAATTATGTTGTAATAAATTAAATATAAATAGTCGGCCTATACTATCGAACCGTCTATTATGTATAAGTGATTTCAAAAATTCCTTGAGATATTGAAATGACCTCGAACTCCAGATTTTTTTGAATTCTTAATATTGTACTAAAGTTAAAATTACACCTATACTCACATTATAAGGCTAAATAATAATTATTTTCGCAAATACAAGAAAAGTTAAAATAAATAACAATGTATTTTTAAAAATTATTTAAAATGTTCTTAAAAAAGTTAACACCTCTTTGTACACTTGTATTTCAAAAAACAAATTTGTTCCAAATCCCAAAAGTCATTCACTTTTCAAAATTTTATCAAAAACAAAATTATTGTTCTAATTAAAGAAAACCAAATAGATTTATTACGCGGAAATATTTTAATATTTTAATAATTACGGAAATTAGAGCAAAATCATACCGTATTTGTTTAATAAGAAAAAATGTGTTGGAAGATCTAGTGAATAGAACTGTTAAAAATTTTATCTTAAATTTTTTCAAAAAAAATCAAAATTTCTTGTATGCCTACGTATTGTGTATTAATGAATATGAAATAAAGTTTATTGAACATATCGTAAATATTTAAATATTTTAACGAAAATGGAATTTGTGAACCATCTTGAATTTCAATATTAATTTAGAATATTAGTTAAAAATGGATTAAATTCGCAATAAATCTGAATTATACAATTCTTTTTATTGATAAATCATAGTAGGTGCTATCCAAAAAAATAATAGTTTGATCGTATGTAATACATATGTATGACGAATACAGTAAAAAACAATGGGAAGTACAATTTGCCAATAACACCTATACTTATACGTTCACCTATAAAATGGTAGACCAATGGTTTCTTGAAGTTACGTCATCCACGTGTTTCACAATTTAAGAAGAAATATTCTTTGTCTATTTTATCACCTTATTAATAGTCGAAACAATTTATCAATAACTTATTTATATTACTGCATTCGACTTCTTTCTCAAAAATAATTTAAATTCTTTAAATCTCGTATAAAATCGAAAACGAATTTTTGCCATAGGTTGTCACTGGGTGAGGAATTTTCAGCCACTAAGTGAGGTATTAAGAAATTCGTATAAATAATTTTTATTGCAGTGGCTAAATGTAATATATTTTCAAATTGCTTAACATACCAGGCCTTTATTTAATCTTGCATATTTACTTCTTAAAACAGATAATAAAATATTGAAAAATTCTAAAAAAAATATTATCTTATTTTATTTATTCTTTTCAGATAATAATCGATATCATAAGTTATTTACCATTAAAAGATATTAAAGCTGCAACATTAACATGTAAACATTGGCGTGAAGCAATTAAACATCCAAAAATTCAACAAAAATTCCATTTAGAATTATCACTATCGAAAATCATTTCATATCACAATGTTATTAATATTTTTCAAAAAAGTACTAGTAAATATACTGAATTACATATTGACACATGTTATCGTCATTTAGAACAAACCGATATTTATAAATTAATAAGAAATTCTATACCGAATGCTTTAAGAACCGTAAAATATTTAATATTTGATAGAACAAAAATAACATTTGAATCATTATATTTAATACTGTCACAGATGACTTCATTAACATATTTAAAAATTATATCTTGTGAATTATATTACAACCATAATAACAATGATATTATGAAAAATTTAAATGAATGCCGATATACAATTGAAAATCTGCAAATATTTGAAATGGAAAAATCTTATATTAATAATTATGATGGTTTAGCATCTATATTAAGTGTAACATCAAATTTAATTGAATTTAATATTAATTGTACAACATATAGTAGCAGTAATTTTGAAAATTCATCAAATATACAAAAGAAAATTATATCAGAAATTATACAAAGAAATTATAAAACATTGAAACGAATATATTTAAAGAGTTTTGAATTTGGTGAAGCATTCCTAAAAATATGTAATACAGAAGAAGATAAATTTAAAGATTTATTAAAATTAGAATCATTATCAGTATTATTAGATTATAGAGCAAAATTATATATAAATGAATTTGAAAATTTTTTATCAAAACAAAATCAATTAAAATATTTAGATATTTGTACATTTCCAATTGTACAATTAATACCAGAAAATCTATATAAATTAAATCATTTAAAAATATTTTCATGTTTAGATAATTTAAAGAATTTCGATTTTCATGTTATATCGAAATTTCAACAATTAAAAACTTTAGAATTAAAAGGTGAAATGAATTTACAAACTGATAAAAAACCAATCATAAATAATTCATTAAAAGAAATCATATTGGAAATGTTAATTATTTCGGATTCATATATTGAAAATATTAGTAAATCATTTATAAATTTAACAATATTAGAATTAAATTCATCAAAAATATATGATAGTACAATGCAAGCAATTATTAAAAATTTAAAAAATTTAAAGAAATTAAAAATTGATACTTTTAAGGTAAGTTATATAAGCTAGACTTTAGTCTCAATTAAAATACAATAATGCCCCATAATTCTATGAACTAAATTTAATTTAAATACACGGCCTTATTGGATTTTCCAAAATGTTAGAATCTTATCAAATCACAGTTTTTACAATTGCACTTTTCTTCTTATAGGGTAGTGATTATGGATTTACTGGAATTGATTCAGAAACTGGCAAACAAAATGGTGTACCAATTTGGAATTTAACAAAATTAGAAAATTTAAAATTATTTTATACAAAAGCATTTAATCACCAAACAATTATGAATTTTTTCAAATTTACACAATTAAAAACATTTTTATTTGAAAATATTAAAATTAGATGGAAATGTGCTCTACCAGTTGATTATATTTTACAAATTATTAATAATTGCCCGGAATTAGAAACATTACGTTTTTCATATAATGAAGAAGTTTCATTGCAATCAATTAGGAAATTAAAAGAAATTTATGATCCACAAAATCGAATTATATCACGTGATTTTAAAAATTGTATTAAAATAAAAAATTTAAAATAAAAATAAAATTTTTGTTTTTATTAAATAAAATTCAGGTTGCGACAACTAAATCCTAAAGTATTAATTTAAATTTGGAATAAATAAAAATTTTAATATTTTGTTTAAATGTTACATTTTTATCACGCCCTGCGGTTAATTATTATAAACTATAATTATGGAAAATTTCAATCCAACAATTCAAGAGAAAAGAACAACTAAAGGTAAAAGAGCAATCTTTTGGTTTTTATTTTCAGGTAAAAAGCAATTGTAGAAGGTTAACACAGCCTTGTTAAAATTCCGATCTCAATTATTATGACATTGTAGAATGTTAAGGATTTGGCAGCTTATAAAAAAATAAGCTGCCAAAGCTGCCATTGGAGATCTAACCGGGTAGTTTAGATAGGGCATTAATAATCGTATACTCAATGATGGCCAGGTTATCATGGGATAGTGGTAGCCAAATAGCACTTTTGCGCTAATTGGGGTTCGGTTGACCTTCTACACTAGCTATATCAACCAACCAACCTATTTTTGCAGCTTTTCATTTATGCGAAATCGCAAAAAATGATCAAGATATTTTAATATCTTTTACCTAATAAAATATTTATGTTGATGTAAATATTTCGGTAAGTATTCGATTTTTTTACAAAGAAATTTCATATACGAATATACAGACGGATAAAAGTCAGTAGCAACCATAGAATTTATAAAACCCCTAAAATTAACTTCATTGCATATCTCCGTATTTCAGTGGCAATATTCAATTACATTTCATATTAAGTAACTATATGGCAATTAAAAAAATCTGATGTGGTCAGCACATAACCGACCGCATTGTGTATTGTCTAGTTAAATGAAAGTGTTACAGAATATTATAAAAATGTCTGTTAAATACTTCTTTCCAATTTTTAGGACATTAGTAAGCTTATAGTTAACATACTTAGAAAAATGTAAATTTGGCTCTTAGTAGAGTTTCGCTTTGTGCTACCCGAATTCCCTGAAATGCTCGCCAGTTAGTTTGGGTAACAAACAGAAGTCAAATATCAAATTTCAAGAAATTCCATCAATTTGTTCTGTGGATATGGTGAAAAATGTAAAATCGGCCCGCAAATCAGTTCTCGAGCCCTGATCTTTCCAAAAAAGTTATATATTCATTGCTTTAATATGAGGAATTCATATATTAAATTTCAATGAAATCGGTTGATTATTTCTCTTTATATACACAAAAGTGTATGTTTGGCCCGTAGTAAACGTCTAGTTGCCGATGCCTGATCTTTCCAAAAAATTTACATTTTCATTGCATTGAGTCGCTTTATTCTACTAGTAATATCACGTAGAATAAAGCGACTCAATGCTTACTATATTTTTTTTTTTGTGAAAATGCGAAATAGATTATAACATTCAGTATGAGTTAAAAGGTAAGGAACAGAATCAGGGTTTAATAAATAATTAAATAAATAAATAATATCAGGGTTTAAAATAATTTAAAAACCTATAAATTTATTATAAAATTTTAAAAGAATTAAAAGAAATTACTTACAAGTTTTACTTAATCATTAAATGTACTAAAATTCAAAACTAGTTCTAGACACGAAATTTATTATTCTAATTTCTACTTAAATAAATAAATTACTCTATTTTTCACAATTTTGTTACAAATCCTTAAATCACGGTACTAAATCTACAATAGTTATACAATTTTTAAAATGACATGTTTTTATACTTTTCATTTGTGGTTTTAACATTTCTGATAAATCTTTAATACATTGTGATGATGCTTCCTCATAAAATGAAAATCTCAATGATACTAGAAGTGGACAGTTCTTAATTATTTCCCATAAATAATCAGTTGTTAACGAATATGTTTCATTCATTGTACTATTTTCAAGGCATAACTCTTTTAAATTTTTAAAACGAAAATATAATTTTACTAGATCACGATTTAAAATTCCAACATAATAAATTCTTAAACTTTCTAATTCTGTTAAATTTGATATTGGTAAACCTTCTTCTTTTCCTGTATCACAATTAATACCACTTAAACCATAATCTGTGCCCTTTAAAATATAATATTTTTACAATGAATTTTTAAATTTTTTATAATAAAAATTTTACCTGAAACGAATCTAATTTCAAAGTTTTCAGTTTTGTCAAATATTTAATTATCGATTGTACCGCCATATCATCAATATTTGCTGAACATAATTTTAATAATTCCAAATTTCTAAATGATTTACTTATAGCCACAATATCATTACTTCCAATATCAGACATTTCTAATATTAATTCTGTTAATGAATAATTAATTCTTGGCTGCATTATATAATGTCCCATTGAAATATGTCCTTTGATTTCAAGAATTTTTAATTTTTTAAATTTCGAAACAGTATAAACATTAAAATTTTCAAAATTATCACAACATGCGAAAATTTTCAAATGTTCTAAATTTTCAAGATATTCCGGTTGAAAATTTAATTGAAAATTACTTAATGTACAAATATCTAAAAATTTTAATGATTTCTGTTGGTATAAGAAATTTTGGAATCCATCAACATATGGTACCGAATGATGACTAAAAACAACTGATAAACTTTCTAATTTTAAATCTTTAACATCAGTTATTGATGCAAATGGTTCACCATATTCAAATGTTTTTAAATAAATTTTCTTTAAAGTTTTTGCATTCTTTCTTATAATATTAATTAAAAGTTTAACCATTTGGGTAGATGTCGCTAAAAAATCACCAAATGATGTACAATAAACATCGAATTCAATTAAATTTGCTGTCATATCTAAAATCGATAATAATTTTTCACTATTACCAATAACAGATGTTGTCATATTTAAAACTTTTAAATTTTTCATAACATTTTCACATAATTTCATATTTGATACATCACTATTATCAATATCACATGCATTTACCGTTAAATTTGTTAATTTTTCCGTTTTGGCTAATAGACAACATAGTGTATCAAAAGTTAATTTAGTTTTCTGTAATGTTAAATGTTTGACATTTCGAAAGATTTGTGTTTCATTCTTAATTAACGAATAAATATCGGTAAGTTCTAATTGACTATGAAAGGTTTCAATTCGTAATTCATTATATTTTGTAAAACTATTTTTAAATGTACAATATAAATTATGTGATAATTGATTTGATAATGACATTTGAATGAAAAAACGTTTTTGAATTTTCGGATGATGAATACTTTCACGCCATTGTTTACATGTTAATGCTGCCGATTTAATGTCTTTAAATGACAAATAACCATAAATTTTGACAATAATCTTTAAAAGAAAAATTAAAAATTAAAAATAATTTGTTCTTAAATTCTTGAGTTTTTACATACCTCTATAGGAAGTAAACCAAAATCGCAATATACTAGGTTTTTGTCAAGCTTAATTTCATCTGCTATAATAATATTTGACAAATGTTCGATGTAGGAAATCATTTTGTACATTTTTTCTTTTCTTTAAAAATATTAACGAAATTATGGAATAAAATTTAAAATTGTACTAGGAATAAATTGAAATGTGATCCCAGTATTTATAGAAATAAGAATAATCAAAAAGAAATTTAATTATAATTACCTAAACTTGTATTAAGAAGTGTAATTGAAAATATTTAATTACTTTGGGTTGCGGGTTAAAAATCCTTTAAGAAAACTAAGACATGTTTAAGAATAGCATTATTGTACACTCGAGATTTGAAATGTACAAGATAGTTTTCAAATATTTCAATCATTAAATAATTAATTTTTAATAACTTATTAATCAATGCTTAAATGCCTTGACCTTAAAAACGTTCAAAGTACATTAACAAAAATTTGTTGGTAAAAATGCAATAAAAGTGTAGAATAAGAATGTAATAAAATGGGATATGTAAAAAATAATACAGTAAAACTCGGTTAATTATTATAGGACTTATAAATGCTAGATCCAACAATCTAGCTAACGTTATGTGCGGTTGATTGTGAAGCACTCTAGTTTTAGCCTTTTTAATATATTTTAATATTAAGTAGCTCGCGTAAAATGCAATTCGCTTAAGTGCACAAAACTATATTGTGCACGTATTGTGGCTTACAGTACATAATATATATTTCCTTCAAAAAATAATTTTAACTCAAAATTTCCTTTGCAAATAAAAATTAATTTTGGTGCTCATCAGACACGATGATTTATGATGCACTTCAATGCAATGTCAAAGGAAGAGTTAACCTACATATATCTGTAAATGCTTAAGTTTGAAATGAGAATTGTGTAGCTATCACTCGAAATTGCAAACCGAGTTGCAAAACTTGATATTACATTTCAAGTTAATTACACAAGTAATTTTAAATTAAGTATTAAAAAAAAAATCCGAATAAGTGTTTCTGCTCCTGCTACGTATACTTAAATATGCAATATGAATTTCGATTCAAGTACGGTAATCCTAAGTTCAATATTTAATTCGGCAGTGTTTATATGTAAAATATTTTGCAGGTTTTGCAGGTGTTTGTTTTTTTAACCTCTTCGCGTTTTATTATTATTACACTGTGTATCAAAAGAAATATACTGAAAAACTGGAATAATTTTAAAAATATTTGTTAATTTTATATTTTCGTGTATTTTCCAAATATTATTCTAAAAACAAATTAAACTTGAATATTTGAATTAGAATCAGGTTTTTGAAAATATTATAAGTATAGCTATTTTAGATAAAAATATTGAACAAGTAAAAAATTTTTATCAGGTGATTTTAGAATTCTTATTATTTTTTAAAAATATTAGCCGGAAGAAGGCGAATACAATACTGGAATTTTATACAAAACTAGATAGGTGTATGTTAAGCCAACTAAAATGAAATCATTCTATATTATTCTAAAATTAATTGAACAAAAAATTTAGTTACATCCGGTATAATATTGTTAATTACCTTTAGAACCTTTAATTGAAAAAATGAAGCAAGATTTGTAAAAAATTTTGCTTGAAGAAAGATTTGTCAAAACGATTTTCTATATAGTGAACTTAGTCGAAATGCCTTAGATAGTAAATTAAGCACAATAATCCATTACTAAATAATTATACCGAAATTAAATTCTGTAAAGATGCTATTATTGGGCTATATACAACTAAATTCACTCAAATTGTATTAACACATCTAGAATAATCTCTTTGTTATCTTTGGATTAGTTTTAAATGAAATAGTTTAAAGTTTCTTTAATTTGTTCTTTAAATTACTCTAATTCAGAATTATTTTGAAAAAACAATTATTAAGGCCTTTAGATTGAATGTGTAGTAGTTCTTCAGTTTTATTCAAATAAAAAATTGTGTTATAGATTTTGTTTCAGTTTAACGAATATAAGAAGTAAAAATTTATCTTTTCTAAATAAACAGCAAAGATTGTTTTTGTATATTGTAAAGAAATAGAATTTGTAAACTGGTATATAAACGAAAGATTTTAAAAATAACGGTTTAGGCTCCCAAAATCTCTCAAAAATTAATAGATTTTCATTTAGTTTTTTACTTTTATGTAAAATATAAGAGTAAACTCTCTTTAAAGGTCAGTTCTGAATCTGCAACCGTGGTAAATTAAAATTGGACTAGTATAGTACTGTACATTTGGTCTGAAGACAGAGAAAGATCAAGACGTATAATAGAAACGCATTAAATTTAGTGTTATAAATTTTTCTTTTTTTAAGATTATTTTAATTGTTTGCCCCAGAATCCTACCAATATTTTATATTTTTATAAATATAACTAATATAATTAACATTAATAAATTTTTATTTTTTATTCAAATTTCATTACCTATGCTTTAAATTTAAGTTATAAAATGAGAAAAAGGGGTAATTTCAAATGAATTTTTTGAAATAGAAAAGTAAAAATCAGAAAAAAAATCATTTAATTTATTTTAAAAACTGTTAAACTCTCGATAATAAAATGTTATATTTGGCTTTTATGGCTATTTAAAGAGGCATTTTTATAACAGTTTTATATTAAAGCTAATTCTAAGGTCAATAACAATAAATAAAAATAAATTTTATGTTTACAAATTTTAATTACAGTCTAGCGTTTATAACACTACAATAAACAGAATTGTGGGTAAAAAGTAATATAATTTATTCTAAGCAATTTCATTTCATACACTGTGATCAATTATATAATGTTAATGTTAACAATATGTTATTTTATAAAGGCCGAAATTCTGTAGAAATTACGGAACACATGACAAAGATAATTTCATTTGTATTGTAACTGCAATACGAGTATAATATATAATGTATGTACAAAAAATTATAATTCATGTAGGTAAATAAAATATCTCTTATTAAATTTAAACAAAAATTTCCATAATGTTAAAAAGCCAATAACAAATGTTTATAATTTAATAAAATAATATAAAAAATAATTTTTATAATTTTGTATTTAACAGTAATTTTACCTATACCTACCTCATCATAAATTTTTAACTTTTTAAAATTATCCACAAGTAATTACGATCACTTCAACATGTGTTTGCATTATGAACAAAAATAAATACAGAATAATAATTTACAATTTAAGTTTATGTACCTATCTGTTCATTAATACAACTTCAAATTGAATATATTTATACGTTTCCATATATGTATATATATTATGTACAAATGTTTACGTACAATTTCAGTAAAACACGAGAAATTTAAATGCTCACATTTTATAAACAAAAATACCGGTACAAAAAATAATAATAATAAAAAAAATCATAACTAGCCAGACTGGACCAGTAATTCTCAAAAATTTTCCATTCCATTCTTAGAAACTGTTGAATAATATTAATTTCAGAAAAATTTTTCTTTTTTAGGAAAAATCTGCTCATATTATATACTTTACCTGTATGTTTAGCTTCTATTTACCTTTATGTTTTAGTATGTTGAAAAATACCCATATGAAAAAAATAAAATATTACATAAATTACATATGAAAATATTTCCCTTCTTGTTAAATTTAATATTAATTTGTCCAAATTAGCTTTAAGTAATCGAAATTTTAACCAAAAATAGCCGATTTTTAATTTTGTGAATATCAAAACAATTAAAGACTAGGCTTCACTGTAATGAAAATAGTGAGCAATCAAAGAAATCTGTTTCTTTTTAATTTTAACATTATTAGCATAAAGCTAAAATTAATCATTATAAGACTCTGCAAAGAAATATTTATAAATAAGTATTTTTGAATTTTGGAAAAAATACATCAACACATCACTAGTCTTTTAAAAATATTTGAAAAGCACTGTACTAGACAATATTCATTTGCATGTAACCTTAATTTAATGAAGAAAGAGTTCAATATTGTTCTTACTTTAATGAATTCAGAAAATATTTATTTACTCGTAATATTGAATTTTAATATTTTTGTAAATAAATTTTATTATTTTCACAGTCACGGTCTGAAGTAGAGGAATGTGTTTAAATTCTTATGATCAATTTACTCCGATTTATATACATCTCTAAAAAATCTTGTTCATATTTGATATTTTATTCAATTTTAAAGGTTTTTTTTATTTTTTGTATAATTATTAGCTTATTGGAGACTTTTAGAAATTGTTGGAGAATATAATTTTTAATATTTTACTTAAATTTTAAATTGAATTCTTTGTTAAAAATTCATTTTTAAAATTTTCATATGATACCTCAAATGTTCTCGGGAAAAACTTGCTTTCAGTTTTTTATTTTGTATTCTAAGTTAAGACTATATAAATAATTTCAAAGAAATAAAAGAAAATTTCTATATTACATTTAAATTTACATGAAAAATTACAAATCTACTTCAAAAATCAATAATATTAAACGGTAACACTATATCGAGATACTTACTAACTCACCAATTCATAGGTATTTAAAATTTATGAACATAAAGATCAACATATCACAGGTAATTAAAAATTCAAAGTCAACAGACAGACCTGTAGCTTCTTCCCTCGTATACCTATATAGAAAATAAAACGTCACAGATTTTTCGCCTCTTTACCGTCTCGTTTTATTTATTTTTATTATTCTCTGCTTGTTATCATTGTTTACATTGTTATTTGTTTCTCATATTTATTTTCTTTTATCTCTTTCTTACCTGTTTCATTATAACTAAAATAATGACGCTTAAATATCAGGTATTAAAATGTTAATATTATTAAAATATTTATTTTATCATCTATTACGTCTGTTAAACGTGATTTTAACATAACATTGGTTACCTACATAAATAAATAAAATAAGTAAGAAAGAAAAGAACAACAAAAAAAAAATCAAAATTATTAATATGAGCAAGATGATGTTATTAGTTGAATATGATCAAAACAAAACAGTTTTAATCAAACGGCGGCTGTGTCAAGTTCACAAAATAAACTTACATGCACATAAAAATTAATTAAAATAAAAAAAAAAAATAATTAAATATTCAATAATAGAAAAAAAAAGCAAAAATGGATACGGATTTAGTAAAGAATGATTATAGCAACAACTTTGAATATTTACCGTTAGAGGTTTGTTTGTTTTTGTTTTTCAATATTAAAATAATAATGCAAAATGCATAATATTTATTTTTTAATTAAGCATTGAAAAACTCATAATTTTTTATTTTATTTCTTGTTTATTATCATTTAACAAATAATTTATTCAAAAGCTTTAATTTAAGAAATTTATATTCTAATATTTTTATTTAATTTTCAATACTAACATTTTAATAATTTTATATTTCGTTTTAGTAGATATTATATACAAACATGTAAATATTATATACAAATTGTAAGCATTGTAATTTTATAAGATAATAATGCAGTTTAGCGGAATGAAAATAATGATGACTCATCGTAATGTTTTGGATTAAAGTGCAATTTAAATAATATAATACAAGTTATCAATAATATTATTGTCACGATAATAATTGTATGATCGTATTACTAACACAATATTGTTTTAACATAGAATTCTGCAAATCATGGAATGAAAGTAGATATTTGACCGCGACTGCGTGAATATTTCCTTTAAATTTTTTGTTTGCATTTCAAAGTAAAGAGCAAATTGTGAATATTATTTTTAAGTGAATATTATAAATTTTTTATAATTTGGTGTATTGTTAGAGCATATTTAAATAATTCTATATTATTAATGTTGTGCTGAATTATTTTTTTCCAAAAAATTAATTAAAAATTTCAAGAACTACAATTTTTAATTTGGAATAATTCAACTCTATTATAATTAAAAATCTATTATACTACAAAAATTAAACTGTTCTCAACTATCGTTTTGTCCGATAATAAAGTTACAGCAGTGAAATTGTCTAATTTAATATCAACCAATAGTCAAATTTTATTAACTACATTCAAATTTTGAAAAAGACAGAAAAAAAAATCAATAAATGCATTTTATGTCAAAGTCAATAATGCAATCGAATGCAAACAAAATAATTATAATATAGCGTTATGAAACTATATAAATTTAATTATACACTGTTTGATACACTCTTAATAATAAATGAGCGGTCAACTATGATTACTTAACCTATATTGTATGATTGTATAGCACATTATTTATAGTATCTGACCTTCGTTTACTGTGAACAAAATATTTTCAATATCAAAATTTTGAAATTATAATTTTAACATTTGTTTTTTTTTTCTCTCTCGTTGTTGACCATGAAACTTTCTTTATGTTTATACTATTAAGAGATCGATTACATACAATATATACATATGTTATATTTGATGAAAGATATATTTACTTGTATACTATCATGTTGTTATATTATTTAATTGTATAAAAGTAGTTTAATAGTAATATAGTACATAGAACTTAATTTAAATATGTAGATTAAAATTTATGTATGTTTCGTAGTTGGTATATTAGAAAAAAATATGGTAATTATAAAATATTTGGGTTTCAAATTAATTTGGCTAATGAAAAGTAATAAATTATTTTTAAAACAAAAATATGTATTAATTAAATATATTTACAGATTATTGTTCAAATAATGGAAAATCTTCAATATTCTGATATTAAATCAGCCATTCTGGTAACAAAATCTTGGTATGAAGCTATAAATCATCCAATAATTCAAAAAAAATTCTATTTTGATTTATCAATTGAAAAATTAGAAAAAAATCAAAATCTATTAAAATTATTTCAAAATTCATCAAGAAAATTTACCGAATTACATATAAATACAAATAAAATGGAATTAGAAAAAACTGATATTTATAAATTTATTGAAAAACAATCAAATTCTTCGAATTATTTCCAAAATATAAAATATATTACAATTGAAAATACAAATTTTACATTTAATACATTATGTTTATTATTAAAAAATATGATAAAATTAAATACAATTAATATAATATCATGTGAATTAATAAGTACCAATGAAATTATTGATATTAATATATGCCGAAATACTTTAAAACAATTGAAAATATTTAAAATTAAAGAAACAAAATTTGATAATTATGAAAAATTATTATCGTTATTTAGTTTAACATCACAATTAATTGAATTTGATCTTGATAGTATAATAAATCAAAATAAAAATGAAAATATAACACAAACAACATTATTATCAAAAATTGCAATCAAAAATGGTCATACATTACAAAAAATCTCAATGAAATCATCAACTAATAATATAATAAATGAAATAATAATATAAAAAATTAGAAAGTATATAAGATTTTTCTACTTTAGAAATTAAGAATTAGAAATTAAGAAATTCGATTTAAATAAACTAATTTTAAGAAACAACAATAATTAATTCCGTGAATTATAATTAAATATTAAATATAAAAAAATTAAAAAGAAAGAAACTTAAAAACAAGCAATATTATAAATTAAATGAAATATTTTTTACTCAATAAAAAAAAAATTAAATATTTTTTTATTAATAATTAAATAAAACATTTTTAATTTTAATAATTGAATAAAACATTTTGAAAAATAAAGTAGTGGGTTTCTAATTCAATATTTTTTTTAAAAATTTATTATAGTAAATGATGCAAGAATATTTTCGATACTTAATTTCCAATCTTTTATTGACTATTTATCATTAGTTTAGAATTGCATAATATTAATAGATTATTAAGCACTTAGTCAATATTTAATGGCTTGCAAGTAATTATACAAGCTTTCATATTAAAAAACGGTATTTTAAAAACAATAAATTTGATGTAGTTAGCACACAACCGATAACAGATGATGTAGTTAATACATTTTCTATAAATTTCTCAACTAGTTCCTTAGACATGATAAAAAATGAAAGATATGTGAAATTCCAGTTTTCGAGCCCTGATATTTTCCAAAAATTTATTTAAAATATATTAGATTTAAATATTAAATTTCAAGAAAATAAAAAATAAGTACGGTAGATCGATACTTGGGAAGAAATAGTTTATTTATGTTTCCCTAACATGGAGAAGTAATTTTGAAATAAGAATATGAATTAATATCAAGTTTTAATCGTATTCGCAAGGAATTTGAACCGTATCTATTCATAAAATTCAGTTCAATTTTGAAGGCATTTCAGCTTCACCAATTGGTTACTTTAAGTATATACTATTAAGAAAACTGATATTTCTAATTCTTATAATAATAAGTCCAGCGTCTATTATAAATAGATTTTTATTCTTAGTTTTCTACTGAACAAATTCTTAATTTTATGGTAGAATTATTATGGTAGTTATGAAGAAACTTCATTTATAGCGATTTTTTTCCATCATTTTATCAAATACAAATCCCTTTAAAATTTTAAATTAAAAATTATTTTAATTGTCAAACCAAAACTATGTCATAGTAAATATTTAGTTTCTGTATTACATACAATTTCTATATTAATATACAATTTTTCATTTCTATATGATTTCATGTCTTCAATAATTTTCATTTGAAAAAAAAAAAAATTTTTTTTTTTAAAGATGTATGTATATAAAAAATACCATAAAGAAAGTCATCCTGATTATCCTTTTTAAAGAAGGGTAGCTATTTTGTTATACATTTGACTGCACTTTTTTTTTCCTCTCCATTTTTTGATATTATAGTGACGAAATGAAATGCCTTTTTTGTATTTATTTTTAAAATCCCTTTTCTTTATACACCCATATTTGTTTTCTATAATATAAGCAAATCAAAAAAAAAAAAGAAAAATGTTATATATGCAGAGGGTATGTCAACATTTTTATTATCTGGGACAGCAACAGACTGGAAAAGTATATTCGACGCGTATATGACAGAAAAATAATTGGAAAATTTATAATATGTATAAAATATTTTTGTATAAATATATTTATGCGAATGCAATATATACATATATATATAATACATAAATAATACATAAATAATATTGAAAAGCGAAATACAATAAATATTACATAAAATAAAGTTGGGTCAAACCAATGGTTTGTATTGTAGCACTTTTCCCTTCAACAAATGAAAATTTTGCTTTTAAATACAGTCTATGTAGTCTATGTACCTATCACACTATTAAAATTATTTTCATTCATATACAAAACTATTTCTAGGGTTGCATATATTTAGGATGAATGATTTATGCAGTCTTTGAAATAAAGCAAAAATTAATATAAAGTGGGGTTAACATAATGCTCGATTTTAAGGTTTAATTTTGTGAGTTAAGAAAAATAAATATATTTTTTAATTTCATGGAATTTACCGTTAACTTTTTGCGTTAATAGAAATTTGAAAAAGCTTGCGGTTTCAGAAATATAAGGTATCAAAAATTCAAATTTTACAAATTTCAAGAGGCGATAACTTGAGAGGGGGTGGAGATGGAAAAAAATTTTCTTCTAGCGAAATGAACTATTTGATAATGTCTAAAAGCTTCTAAAATTTCAAGCTTCTACAGGCTGTAGTTTAAAAAAAAAACGACATCAAAAATTTGCAAAAAAAGGACTTTAGATAACGGTAAATTTGAACGGCCATTTTGTTTTTCTAAAGTTCAAATATAGTATGCTGCGCTAGGGGAAGCAAGCCGCTGCTTTCCTGCGTTTGCAAAATTTCAAAAATACTTATGGTTTCATTGCAACAAATAGTTAAAAAAGGCCATTTTTAGGGTTTTGGGGGGGTATAACTTCTAGAGGGGAGGAGATAGGTAAAAATTTTGTTCTACAGAAATAAGTTTCTAGTAAAGATCTATGTACATATAAAATTTCAGCTTTCTATCTTCAAGGGTGTAGAAGTTTTGTAAACAGACACACAGACAGACGGACGGACGGACGGACGGACGGACGGACGGACGGACGGACGGACGGACGGACGGACAGACGGACGGACGGACGGACAGACGGACGGACGGACGGACGGACGGACGGACGGACGGACGGACGGACGGACAGAGTGAAACTAATAAGCACTTTTTTTCAAAAAATTTTTGGAAAAGTGCTAAAAAGTAATCTCACTCATTTTTTTAACAGAACATACGTATGTATCCTTATAACAAGTATGTATGCGAATATGAAATCAGACATTTGGTTCAATTAGGACATAATATTTATGCACATAATTGTACTTATGTAAAAATTATGGGTATAGCTGTGTTTTTATATCAAAAGCAATAATATTTTTTAAAATATATTTGAAATATTTTCAATAACTTATTATATTTTATGTAATATTTTGTACTTTAAGGAGAGCATAAAGTGTTTATAATGATAGTTTTTATTAGATTTTTTACTTAATTTCTTAAAAATTATATTAAAGACGGATCGGGTACCTTGGGTCTATTAGATAGTATTAAGAACAGGAAATAATGTCGTATTAGCTTGTTAATTGAGGTTCCTGTTGCCAGTATTAAACATGGTTCAATGCAAAACTGACTATGAAATAATTAAAAATAATGGTAATAAAGTATAAATGAATTGAAGGATATATTGAATGTGTCTTTAATTTTAACTTTATTTAACCAAATTATAAATAAATACCTAAATTAAATTTTAGTTAATGATACCAATATATAGGATATTAAAGAATAAGAGCTATGTTTATAAAGCTCTTATTCATTAAAATAATTGAGAGCTATAATTGATGTTATAAGCTGGAAACCCATTTAATCATTTACAATCATGATTGATCTAAAATTTTTTGATGACATAGTTTTAATAAAATATCATAATCACACAATCATAAATGATTACGTGTAATCGCAGCATGCGATTAAAGCGATTAAATAATGATCATTCAAAATGTTTGATAACATTTCCTCTTAAATGCTTTGTATCTTTGGAACTAGAAGCCGGGCAAATATAATTCAAAAAGACATTAAAAAATGTTAAGACTTTTTTGGAGCTTTTTCGTTTTTTTGTTGTTATTTTAGCTCTTATTTCAGGATCAGGGATTACGCTTTATGAATTAAGCCAATATAGAAGTTATGGTTTTCAAGATATTAGAAATTTTTTAACAAGAGCGAACTTCCTATATAAAAATTTAATTTCCACTGTAATTGCACGTTTGGAACAATAAATAAAACCAATTCTAGCCATTGCATAAAAATTTTTATTTTATATACGTTCACGGAATTTTAAAAAAAAAAATTAGTTCACGCAATTGTACTCAAATAAAATTTTGTTTTTAAACTATAAAATAAAGAAAGCTTACTTGGTGCATATTAATATTATTGCACCTGCAGTACAAAGTTCAAACTTAATTCCAATAATCTTTTTAAATATTCTCAAGTTTTTCAAATTAAGCTTAGTTAATGAAATTTTCATAGAAACTGATATAATATTTAATACTTTTATAGATACTTATATATTAAAGTACTTCGTATATACCATACCGATTATACTATAAATTCATAATAAGCATACCATGGCCATAATCATATTTTAATCAAAATTTTATAAATTTAAATTTCAAAATTTAAAATAACTAAATTTAAATTATAATTATCCTGTCAGTTAAATAAAGTTTTCACTATTATAATAATAATATCGCATAAGGACATTGCAGATCATCACATAACTATTTGTGTTTAATAACAAATTTAAAATAATTTAAATATTTGTCAAATCCAAAAATATTAGTAAATTTTTATTTATACAGAGATAAAAGAATTTTGGGTCAAATTGTATTTCTCCATATAAGTATAGTTTTATCACATGGCCTTAAAAAAGGATTATTATAATCGTAATGGAAGTTATCAATAATCAATGGTTGATTTCACATATAATGCAAGAATATGTAAGTACGTAATAAATAAATGTTTGATTCTGAATGTGTATGTGCATGTATAGTATGAAATCCCACCACTGTATATACTTCTATATCATAGTACGGTGTGTTTAAAATAATATTAACTTTGTGAATAATTACTGCTGTGATAATTACAAGCACTGAAGAGCAAAAATTGTACAATAATTTTAAAATTTATATTTTTTTTTTTATTTTTTTTTTATATATTTTATTCCAAATTAAATATGAACAAATCAAAAATAAAAAGACACAAGCAAAAAAAATTTTTAAGGAAATCAAGGGTCTAGATCAATATTAGGAAACATAACTGTAATATTTATAATTTTTAAGTCTTGAGTCTATACTGTTCACGCGAATAGGCGGGCTGCTTTCGGAGCGCTGTTCGTTTCAGTATTCTCCGCAGCAGTATGAAGCTATCTTGAGAGGCTCAATAAATTGAGTGTGTGTAAACGAGTCACTCTATGCTAGGGGCTAGAATGTGGCTATTGTAAAAAAAGAGTCTTTTTACGGAATCGGACCACATACTATTTATTAGGAATCAAAGAGGCGGTCGGAGCACTGGGGAAATCTTTTGTAGCAACGGCAAGCTGTAAATCATCCAATAATAAATAATAGCATTCTTAATTTTTTTCATTTAAATCAATTTTAGGGATTTGCATATGAAAATAAGCTATCTGCACAATTTCAATTCTTAGGAGTGTTTTGTCTACAAATTTGTAAAGCATAGCCATCACCAAAAATATTTCATGTATGATGAAATAATATATTGGTAATTCCCCTAATATTGATTTAAAAATGAACGAAAATATTTTTTAAAAGCCACTAAAGGTTTGTAATTCAAGATTGCTATTTTCTTCATTCATAAAAAACGAATTAATTAAGTTTAAATCGCATATAATTAAAGTGATCTTTATTAGTTACACAAGTGGTAAGTATGTATGTAAAATGGCGTGTGCTTATTTACTATGTAGATGCATATATTAAAAATATAAATCGAATTTAAAAATAGTGTCAACTAATTTGAATTTCAAATTCTCAGAATTGACGCAATGTATTGGTACACGTATGTATAACTGCATAACAAAATAAATAAAAAATCTCAATCCTTATTCTAAACAAAATTTTAATTTAAATTCAAAATATTTGACTTACGCTGCTAAAATTTATTAATTTTTGCAGAATATATTCATACACTTTGTGTTTATAATATGCAAATATGTCAAATAATAATACAATGTTTATGAGTTATACAGTAGAGTTTCTATAATTAGATCTTCTCAGCGTATTGATTGTTAATTAATTTAAATTTATTATTAAAATTATAGATTCTACAGATTTTTCGTTAGTGTTCATTTGGAGTATAGACCACAATTTTTTTACATTCAATAACATCAGTCCCAGTTGCTAGATTTGATTTTTTTCGCCAATTTTATCTCTGGGAAACTGATTTCAACTTGAATTTAAAATTTCGTTAATTTCTAATAATTTGTAAATGTTCCGTGCCTTAGAAGGTTTGTATTGATTTTCTTCACAATATTTAATTGTACACTTCTTAAAATTGAACCAATAAAAATTAGGGTTACCAAGCGCATTTAAAATATCAACCGAAATTTTCAAAATCCTAATTCCACGCAACTTTTATTTGCAAGCTATGTAAAAATTGAAACATAATTGTTTTTCATCTTTTAAAAAATTTATAAGAACCCATGTTCATCACTGCTACTCTTGACCGATGCTCACCTATATTTGATTTGTTAACTTAAACAGTGGTATCACTGTATTTTATGTAATAATTTCGTTCTTAGTAACGCACTTAAAGAAAGTCAAAGCTTTTTCATTCTGAAGATTCAAAACAATTTTTGACGTCACTCTGACGCGATATTGTTTAAAAAAAAAATTAATTTTGTTTTAAACTCGTTTTTTGACTTTTTAATTAAATTCATTAAAATATTTTTATTGGTAATAAAAAATATTTTATTAATTAAAATTTCCTTTTGTCCAAAATGACCGATGCTTTAATATATGTAAGTCAAATATTTAGAGTAAACAAAAATTAGTTTATTTTTATAATAAATTCTTTGTGTCACTCTGATAAGAACTTGAATATCTTTGTGGTTATTTACTGTTAGCTGAACAATATATAATATTTTTGAAATTAGTGTTTTTATTGGTGGATACTACAAATATGCTAGTATTAATAAAAGTAACTGAAAGAGTTGAGACAATTTATTCGAACTTACAAGCATATTTTAAATTCCAGAAACGGAGAAAAATAGAAACTTGTTCTTTTAAGATCGAAAAAGCCTAAGTAAACCGGCTAAAAAAGCAACCTACAGAAATCTTAAATTTTCGCATGCTTCTTGTGATCAATAAAAAATTCCTTTCGTTAAAAGAACAATTCTTTTTCTATCCTTTTCTCTTTTCTCATTCAAGTCACACCATACGAAATTAATTTAGAATTTCAATCTTCGTTATAAATTTTATCCGATTCTCTGAAAGCAAAATTTTGACAGTAAATATCTTATCAGAAAAAATTTAATATTTCAAATGGTCGAATTAATCGTATAATTTTATTAATTCCATATAACCAATTGTGGCTGTATTTAATTCTCAAATACCTATTATAATATCCATACGTTTTCCTATATAAATGGGAATAATTTAAACAGAACATGGCTTTTGGGACAAAAAAAAGTGTCTTCACTTATTTAAGGAAAATGTGCTATTTTGCAAAACATTTATTTTATTTTGAATTTACTGAAATTAAAGGTATTCACACATTCTAGAATTTACATACATATTCCAAATTGCAACAGAATGAAATTTTATATGTTCCTCTTTCAGTAACTTCACACTTTGAGATTCAAATTTAAACTTTGAGTTCATCATGTCGTGCAATTTTATAATGGCTTAATTAGAGCTATATAGGGTAAAGAATAACTATTTGTTGCTACATAATTTTTCTCTGTGTACAATACTAATTATGTTATCCCTGCTTGTGTTCTTTTTAAAATATTTACCTAAGATTGAAAATTTTTGTTTTATAATAATTATTGCCATACCTAAAGAATAATGCAAGTACATACAAATAAAAATATATTAATTTAATTAACATTTAATTAAAAAAATATTTTTAAAAATTTTGATTACAAAAAATTTTTTATTGTATTTTTACATAATATGAAAAGAAAATTTGAATAACAATATTAATGCGATAAATTTTAAAATTTCTATAATTATTTTCAATTAAGTTATGTAACTTTAAATCAGCTATAATTTTACCACAGAAATTTCAAAAAAAAAAAACACTAAAAACAATTTTTTTTAAATTACATTACATAAAAGAAAATTTTTAAATTTTCAAATTTTTTCCTTTGTTTATTGTGAATTACAAAAAACAAAATACAATTAAAATTGGAAAAAATTCTAACGCAAAAAATATGCCTGAAATTTAATCACGTGGAAAATCATCATTATTTTTTCACTATAAACGTATGTACACATTGAAATTTATAAAGGTAATTTTATACGCAATTTACCATTGTACACAGCAATGTATATTCAATAAATGAAATATTCATTTTTTTTTTATAATTAGTTTTGTAACAATTATACTGTTAAAATTATGCTTGAGCCTCGGTATGTGCATTATCTCTCTATATGATGGGCATAAAATTAAAAAAAAAAAATAAAAATATTAAAATATTCAACTTTTCTGTATAATAAAATATTTAATTTTTTTTTTTTGCATATTATTTTATCTTATGTAATAAAATATAAAATTAAATTATTTAAAAAATTGCCAATAATACTCGAAAAATTCTTCTGTGACATACCATTATTATTATTGAAAGTTAAAATGATAATGGCATTTGAAATATTTTTACTTTTTATAATCCTTTTATTTTTATTTTATTATATTTTTTTATTTTTGCTTTTGCAATTTAACCTGTACTACGTGTAGACTTACACGTAGTACAGATTCTATACAAGGTGTCCGATACTCTATAGTGCTTCAGAAATTATGTAATAGAATGCAAAATAAACAAAATACTTCTAATGACATTTTGCAGTTTGAATTCTCCCTCTTAAACTACAAGTTGAAATTTCTAAAAACAAATCCAATTTTTGCATTTTTACTGACAAAAATTTGCAGTATATAATTTTCTTATTTTTACTGATAAACATTTTGCTGGGTAAAAATAGAACGTTTTTCAGAAATTCCAATTTTCAGCCCTTATACATAAATAGGCATTTTTTGTTTCATCTGTATATTCTTTGCATATTTTAGCACACTCTGTAATTTACTGCAAAATAATACAATTATAGGCGCATAAATTACCACTTACATATTCATATACATATATTGATTAAATAAGATAAACACACTTTTTTATTTTTAAAAAAAAAATAATAAAATTAAAAGCAACATAAGTTTGCTATCATATATAAAAATAGTGATAATAATATTTTTATAATCTTGTTAAATTAACAATATTTTAAAATTTAATTTAATAAAAAAAAAAAGTTAAATTCTTTTTAAACATTTTTATAATATTATATAGTGAATAATTTTGTAGTATAACAGTTTATATTTTGCAATTTTAAAATACTTTACACAAATTATTTTAATTGATAAGATTTTCAAACATGTTAGAATTTACAGTACATGTTTATATTAAGACTCCAAAATGTTTGCATTTTAAATAGTTTTATTTCATTCTACCAAAAAGTCGCTTATGAAAATGCAATCGAAAAATTACCTGGAGTTCTTGGAACGAACTCAAATTTAACAAGAATGTCATAAAAATTTTCTATCGAAAATGGATTGGCGCACTTACATTATTAAATTAAATTCGTAAGGTTGAAATTAAAAAAAAACTATTGAATTAAATTATCAAAGTAGAAGAAAATAAATTATTGGGAATGCTTAAAATAATGGCACAATAATCCCAAACTTGGGTAATTTTAGATCATTTACAAGGAAATGTAAAAATCCAATTTTATTGTATCTACTTTCTCAGAATATCTTCACATACCAATACAAATTTTAATTTTCAACTTAAATCTATCTGGTAGAATGTGAATTATTTTAAATTATAATTATCGCTTTGCTCAAGATGAAGACTGTCATCACCAGATTGATATACACCTATGCCAAAAATTTTAACACACTAATTATTCCTTTTCAAAATTTCAAAATTTTTCATAACAAGATACAGATTCTAACTTTCTATTTCCTTATACCTCATCAAAACTGCTTCAAATTAATAAATTAATAATTATTAATAAAGCTACAATAGCATATCAACGTTTCAGAACTAGAATTTGCACAGTTTCTACATTTCAAGCTTGTATTTTTCAATTTTAAATTGTAATTTTCTGCATTTCAAAGTGATTTTTCTTTTTATTTCCAATTAAAATTTTGAGGTGTATTTAAATGCACAGTGTGTAAATTAATTTTTAAACTAAGTACACTAAAACTATTCAAAATTACATGTAATACTTATATGGAACATAAAATCACCATGATGTAGTTAAAGGAACAAATAACAGAAATCATTCAATAATTTAATAACCAAACACTTAGGTGACAAATACGAAGACAAAATAATTATTAAAGTAAACGGAAACGAATAAAAATTTAGAATATCCTAATGATGGTAACTGCTTTTAATGAAAATATTATGACAATGCGCATTACATTGAACATTTTCCTTAATTATTATATAAATTCATTATGAAAATATAATGTTGTTTTTCTTAATATTAAAATTTCACTCTAATTTTATGTCTGCTAATTGTTTTCTCTTAAAATTGAAATTATTAAAACCACAAAATTTATAATTTGAAGAACATACATATATCTATACGTATATGGTTAATAATTAAAAGTTAATATGTAATTTATATATACCTTACAATACATAGTTATATATGTATACACAGAAATGTAATTTAATTTTGGATAAAATTCTTAATGAAATTCAAAAACAACAATATTAGACATTCTTAGAATTAATATTAACCCTCCTTTGTTCTTAAAAAAAAACTACGTTTTTATACTGCATGTGTAGATTTCTACACATATGAAATATCTATTATTTTTTTATACTTTATTCAAATCAAAATGTAGAAAAAAGTGAAAATATATTAAATTAATTTATTTGAAAAACATTTTGTGCAAACATATCTATTGTGCTCCGCTTTACAACATGATTTTTTGCAACAACAGCAGATTGTCTCATGTACGTTATTTTTTTTCTTTGAATTTTCTTCGTAGCAAATGTGGCATCTACCTCTTCCTTTGAGCTGTTCTGGAATGGTTTTTAGGCGTTTTGAAGCTGGGGCTTCGTTTTCAAAATCAGAATCCTGTTCTGTTATATTTTGAAGCAGTGATAATGACATCAAATAACCAAAAATCTCATATGTGTAGAAATCTACACACATGGGACAAAAAGAGATATTTTTAAATTAAGCAGTGACGTCTACCTTAAAGTCTTTAAAATTATGTGTTTCTGGTATTAAATAGAGAAACTAACAAAGTCATGAAGTTTCTTGATTTTGGTGACAATAGTTGCCGCAAAATTCATAAATAAAAAACTTTTTGTGTAGGTTTCTACACAAGGTATAAAGGAGGGTTAAGAAATTATATTGCATATACGCAGGATTGTTTAATTAAATTAAAAATACATTATGCAAAATTTAATTTAAAATATTGATTTAATCCAAAAACGAATTGAACTTAATTATAATAAATATTTTCCTATATATTTTCATATATGAATGTATATAACATTACATTTATATAGTGATATAAAATATTTAAGAAATCTTGGGGCACATATTGATTATGGTCTCCTTTTATTTTTTCAAATAAAAAATTTATATATCTTCAATATTGAAACCCTAATTTTATTAATTATACAAAATTCAATCAAAATATGGGACGCACTCTCATAATATTTGGTATATAGATGAATGTATATGGTATATGTATATGTAGCAAGTAAAAGAGCAAATAATATTATAAAATTAATTAAATAATAAATTACTTAAAATCAATAAAATAAAATTAACGAAAATTATACCTTTTATATAGAGAATTTTCAAAGTTAAATTTAATTTAACGTTCAGGATCCTCTTGTATGGTCTAAATTTACTTCCATCATAATGTAGATTTCACTAAATAATATTATAAAATTTAATTAAATTATTTTTGTGTCTTATATTAAATAAGAATGTAGCGATTAAGGATATGTGTATTTATATGGTTGCTTTAATAAAACTAGTATTATGTGAGTTTTTAGAAGATTTCAATTTTGTAAGTATGTCGACATAAGAGACGACAAAGTATTATGTAAGTAATACTGTTCATAAGGAATGCCTCACAATATAATCATTATAAAATATAGCGACATAGTATGGAAAATAGACAAAATGTGAAATCAATCCAAAACAGGATACTATTATTGAATCTTACTCATTTTATCGATATCAATGTTCGTCTTATTAGATCTTAAAGGTTTTATTTCAAAATAAAACAGCAATAGTTGCATTATAAATGGTTCTAATATTATTTAAATTTAAATTGTTCCTAATTTCTTTTGCCTATAATATCTGACTGACTAAAACCTATTTCTAGTCGGTGGGTTGTAGAAGCTTATAATTCTAAGTTGTTGCAACTTATAGTCATTAATAAATAATTTATTTCATTAAAAGAAAATTTTTTTCCACTTTCATCTTTTCCCAAGTTGTCGCCAACATAGATTTCTAAAATTTGAATTCCCGGCCAACGTAAATCTAAAATTTGAATTCCCCGGTTACGGTGAATTTCATGCAATTAAAATATAATATAAATATTTATTATAACTTATTTACATAACCGTCGAATTTGAAAATTATGCTTACATTTATTTTAATTTTTTCTGTTCATCCTAAAAGTATGCAATATACATATTTTTGTATTTGAATGAAAATAACTTAAATAATGTAGTAAATTGTTTCTAAAAAATGGTATTGTCATTTGTTTCAGAGCAAAGAGCTATTAACTCAATGGAAATTTCTTCATACAACTGTAGAACATTAAGATAACGTAATAAAGCGAACGTATTAAAAGCAGAAAAATTAAAACATTTTTCTCCTCGAACCTCAAAGTCCATTAAGTTAATATTATTAGTGTAATAGGGACAATACTTATTGGTTAAACAACTATACGTTGTATTAGTTATTCAGAAAAGTTACACCTTGGTTTGACCCAACTTTGTTAAATTTCATTTCATTTTACTAGAGCTAGTTTCATATTGTACACATTTTAATCAGATTTATCACTAAATTAGATTAAATTTAAACAATATTGTGAGAAAATCTTCAAAACCACATATTTTTTCACAATTACTCTTATATGTAAATAAAATTTTAAGAAAGGGCAGGATGAATCATCCTATAAACACTATAAAATAGCTGTAACACAATTATATTCAATGTAAGAGTCTTCACCGTTACAGCAATTTCCATTATCTAGAATTCAGGATACTTGTAACTTAATTTATTATCAAAAAACTCTAATAAAATGTATATTGACATAAATTCAAAATTTCTGAAGTACATTTTGATTATATAACCAATTCATAACAATAAAAATATTCAACAAAATTTCAATCTCCAAGAAATTTCAACTACATACAGTTAAAATTATTTTCCATTTACAAAATAATATCATTTTAATTTTCATTTTGATTACTGGTTAAAAAAAAAATAAGAGGCAAAATCATTTTACAAATCCTTGACTCCAAAAATAGTTATTTTGTAAGACAATGATCGCACTTTTGTTTATATCACATTTTAATACCATTATGCAATTCTGTTCACATTTTAAGTTTAAAAGCATCACTCTCCTACTGCATTCAATTATAGTTATTGAAAATACAATAGTTTTTCATGTAGATATAATAGGTATACACATGAATGTAGATTTAGTGTACAAAAACAAGTAAACCAACTATAATAGAACAAAAAATAAAAGAGGCAATAGAAAAATGTAGATGAGGGTACCTTAAGTAAATATTTAAAATTGCATTTACAATGCATTTCATATTTATATTTAACATAAATGAAAGAAAAAATATTATAGCGTATAAATCGTCAGTGATATGCAAAAAGTTAGATTACTCAACCGATTGAATAGTACCAAGCGATTTCTATTTGTAGGTCACAGATTATAGTCCTAACATTGCCATTTGGTGTTAATATCTTGGGGATCCAGAAATTATTAATAATTCTAAATCCGTGATCAATACAATTACTGGCTATGCATTTAATGCTTTTTTTCCGATCATAATTTAAATAATTCTTACAAAAATTTCAAAAATTATACATTATTTATTTACTGTATTTAAAATTACGTCATTTTACTTCTGAGTGAATCTGAAAAATTGCAAAATTTGGGCAATGGTTCCAATATTTTATTTTTAATAAATTTTTGTTTGAAAAATCTTTAAGAAGCTAATTGGATAGTAGAGAATATTATTTTCGTTAATTATTAAATAAATTAATAAATTATTGAAAATATATCAACATAAGATACCACTTAGGGTGGATGTGATTATAAATATGCTGCAGGTTATAAATTAGAAATATTTGGAAATTAATTAAAAGATAAATAAATCCGTTTTCACGCTTGATAAATGAAAAAAAATTTCGTAAAATTTATAAAAATAAAGAAATTTAAAGTCTCAATCACTCATCTATGCGCAAATTTTAGAAATTTATTGAAAATTGTTATTTGTTTTATAATTTTAATTATTTTTCAATTAATATTAAATTAATATAACACTAAATTCTCCTATGAAATTCACCAAATTCGGCAAAAATATATGTTTTTCTTCAATCGCATTTCTATTCAATCGCACGTATTCAATTGCATATTTTAAATCAATTGCCTCACTGGAACTCCTCTTTAGTGGCATCAACCGTACCCAAATTTAGTTTTTGTAGAAATATGATTAAGATTTGTTAATCCCATTAAATTATTTATTAATTATTTATTAGCTTCATAATGTCATACTATATTACCATTTACGTACTTCATTTTGTTCAAAAAAATTAAACTTTCCTATTGAAAAAAAAAATTTTTCTTTATTCAAATAAATATCAAAATTATATGGCATGTCTTTAAAAATTCGCTCCAAAGGGATAATTTTAATAATTTCAGATGCCAAATGGTGTCTAGATTTCGAAAATATTTTTTTCAAATTTTTAAATTGCTCCTAGCGTGAGAAAAATGCATTTAAAAATCTCAAACCATATAGGTACCATTTCTTATAAAAATTGGGAAAAATTAAAAATTATCAATTTTCCTTACCAAGAAAAGTTTCGAAAAAAAATTTTTTATTACTAGATTTTTTTTGATTTTCGTAATACAAAATCAAAAGTTTTTCTTTTCAAAAATTGAATTTTTTAAATTCAATTTTTGTTTTTCAAATTAAAAGTTTGTATAAAATTTCGTTTCAATTTTGTTACATTTCAATAAAGACATTAAAATTTAGATTCTTTATCGGCTTATAAAAATGTCTGTTGTTGTTTCGAAAGACTCTTGTCTTAAAAAATTAGTTAAAGTTGATAATTACAGCGTTTAAAGTCAATAAAAATCAAATATAGTGAAAAATAGGAATGGATAAGAAAAAATTTCGTGAAAATTCGTTAAAATCTCTGGAAAACTCGGAAACCCTTGTGATTTGGCACTCAGTCGGGAACAAAAATTTTACTCATTTTCGATGCTCTAACCAGTGGTATATGTTGTTGTATAACTTTCAGAATCACCCTGTATAAAGTTGATATTTTTTACGTAATAGCCTGTTATTAATTACAAATTGCGTATTTATTCGTTTTAATTACATTTTATTATTTATTTCAATTTATTTCAACTTCAAATTGTGACATTAAATCTTGAAAAACAAATCAATATTTTGTTTAAATTTTATATATGGACATTAAGTGTTGGCATCAAACAAAATTAATAGCATTTAGAGAAAAAACCGCGTGTGAAACATAAAATATTTAATTACAAAAAAATTAATTAATTTTTCTGAAATCAATTTGCTTCCATACTCGCTTAACAATAATTATTAAAAAATTTTGAACTTATTTAATAATTTTAAGTGGTGAAAAAATTCAATATTAAAATATAGAAATTTTAAAATTAATTTCCCGCAATCAATATAAAATTACGGCAAATAACATTAAACTTACGTCACAATATTAGTGAGTATACATAGTATGATTGAAACAAATCAAATTTTTGAGAAATTTGAGCATATTTATCAAAAAATATTTTGCTTAACAGTTTAATGATTTTTATGCCGCAATGTAGTCATTGTATGTAGTCACAGTTAGCAAGGAAACAAAAATATTCCAAACCATATTTTCAAATTCAATGAATTTTTATCGTTAAAGTATCATCGAAGGCAAAAAAAAAAATAAACCATAGATAATAAGATTCTTATACTTGAGATAAATTTCAAATAAATTTTATTCAATATTTTATCATTATACTTTTCTCTCTTATATTATACTTGTACTACCAACAATCTTTAACCATCCATAATATTAAGAAATTATTAGCAATTTTAATTTTTTCTAAATACAAAAAAAAAATCAAAAAAAAAATGTTGTGGAAATTTACTAAAAAATTTTCTTTTATTTTTTCTCTCTCTATTTCAAGAACGGAATGAGAAAAGTAATAAATTTTCGTACCGTAATCAAATTTGGATGCGACCATTATAAAATTTTATTTAGAGAGAAAAAAAAAATATTTTATTTTCCCAACATTTTCTAAGGCAACAACTCTCATTTTTTACATTTTTTTTTGTTGTTTTTATTTTGAAAAACCACCTTCTCTCACTTGAAGCTTAAAATAAGAAGAAAATAAGTATAAAATGAAAAAAAAAATATAAAAGGAAAAAAAAAAGGAAATATTAAAAGCACTTTTAACTGAAATGAAATCAAATTATGTTACAAAAAAAAAAAGAAATTAAAAACAAAAGAAAAAAAATAAACATTTTTTACAAATTACTTCTAGAATGGTTGGTTGTTCAATTTCAACTTACATTTCATGTACCCATTCTATAACTGTATAATATCTGTAAATGCGTTTGTATACTACTTGTATTTATTATGCTTTATGTGTGTGTGTATTCATATATTATAACGGTATTAAAATGGGCTAAACGAATTATACATACATTTTAATTTATCTGTCTGTATAATTTTTTTTTTTTAGATCTATACTTGAATTTTATCATACACATTTAAATACATACATATACCTACATATAAAGCAAGCTATATACTTTCATAAAATATTTAATGTTAGGGTCAAAAATCAAAAATCAAATCGTCAAATTTAATTTCATTGTATTAATATTAATGTCAAATAAATGAATTTTTTATGAAAGTAATAAACAGGATCTTAAGAAGAATCTAATCAATTTACTACGAGAATAAATCTAGATTCATCTTCAAGCCAATTTTTATCGGCATTTCAATATGATTTTAAAATTAAAGTTCAAATTCAAGCAATAATTTAATAGAATATTCTTAACATTAGTGAATCTTTTGATGAATTAAATTCTGATCAAAATTTTTAGTTTAAAAATAAATAGTTGAATTCTATTTTTAGGAATTTTGAAATGACAATTTATGTATTTGACATGAGAATATAAGTATTTGGAATAAAAGATTATATTAAATGTACAAAAAATTTGTCGAAATCAAATGCTCACACTGATAAGTTTAGTCATAAATTCAAAAATATGAAGTTATTACTGTAAAATTTTGAAATGAAGCTGTGTGTGTGTGTGACATAGATAGACTATATACAGCCTCTCCTGTAGAATAATTTTTGGTGTGTTTAATATATTTTTTTGGTGTGTGTTCAATATATTTTTTTCGTGTTATGGTCTTAACACTCTTGATATTTAATACTATTATAGAGAAAAATATAATATATAAAGCATAGTATAATCATAATAAATACATAATATTGTGAAAAATTAAAAAACAAATTTAATTAAAAAATTCGCCTTTATTAAAAATCAAATTAAATACATTTTAAAAAAAATTTTTTCACTTTATATAATTATTATTAAAAGAAAAAAATTTTTTACTATTAAAATTGGCATTATGAGAAGTGTGATTAAAGGTTTTAAATATTTTTATATAAATATGTAATTGCATATACATAGCATAAATATTTGGATTCTTATCATGTACATACAAACACAGTTTTGGTAGTAGAATAGTGAACGATAATATTATACAGAAAAAAATAATAATAACCATTATTACACGGCAAGTACTTATATTAAAAACTATGCAGGGTGGGCCTGTAATGTGGTATAATCTCTTGGGACAAAAAGGTGGAATTTCAGGAAAAAAATTGTTCACGGGGGGTTATTGTTAACAATTTAACAATTTAACAAAAAAAACTGTTAAATTGTTAACCCTCAAAATCCCAGATGAAAATTTTTGGTTTTACCAAAAAGGTGTCTCGACCTAAATTACTATTTCTTCCATAATATTATTAGCCGATTGAAAAAAATTAATACATTAAAATTAATTAACAAGCAATCCCGACAGAGTATAAAAGTGTGCTAAGTTTGAAATATATTCAAGGCCTCATTGGTTTGATCCGAATTTATAAAAATTAAACTTCTTAATTTTTATTTAAAAAGTTATTAAAAAGTATTAAAAAGTTATTTTATTTAAAAGTTCTTCAAATGAGTTCATTATTTTTTTTTTTTCAATACATTTTACCGACAATTAGCTTTATTAGCTTTGCAAAACAATTTGACTAAACTTTGTTAATTACTTGGGCCAAAACTCAAAAAATGCAAAAGCCGTTAAAGTTCACTTATATTTTCGGGAGAAGCGAAATACTTAATAGGGATAAATTACACGCATATTTATACACGCATTACCTAATGAGTGAAAGAGTGACACGAAAAATGAGATTTTTAATTTTTAATTTTTTTGTATGGGCAGTTGTTCGAGATTATTGATTTAAAAGTTAATTGTTAAAATATCAAGAAAATTTAAAAATTTTTTTCGTCTTTATATTGAAGCTTACCCATTGTAATGAGAATATTTTAGTTTTTTCTATAATATTTTACGCTTAATAGTTTATAAGCTGTAGTTAATGCCGCATAGATTACTACCCTTATCATAAATTTTCTTACACATCCTACACCTGATTTTCAAATTTCCATACTTAGAATAAAAATGTGAGTATCTTTTAAACCCACTAATCTAATATTAAAATTACTTTATGAATTTATAAGGACATTTTTGATTAAATAACTTTTTTATTAAAAATTTCAATAAAACTTAAATTATTATTGAAATAAAATTTTTTATTAATATAAATAAAATCGAATACGTATAATATAAAATCAATCAGTTGGATGGAAACTCTTATATTGTTAACAAATTGTTTACAATTTATAAAATTTCAATATAATTTTCAAAGGATAATTTTTAAAATATTTATGACTTTTCTTTTAACGATAAATTTTTGAGAAATTTTATTACAAATTATAAAAATTTTTATATTTTCACTATAAATTGAGGATTTGTTTAAGGTTGGCATTTAATGTCCTACTATTAATCAAAGTTAATATAATTAATTTTATTAAGGAATAGTATAAGTGCTCCCGATAGAATTTAGTTATGTACCAATAAATGAAGCCATTTTAAAAAATTATTTTGATTAATGAATTAATTAATTTACTAAAAATATAAAAGTTGCAAATTTAATTAAATTTTATATAGGAAATTTTATTTTTTCAATTTTCGCTTCTAGAATAAGGAAATTGTCATTAATTATGGCAACTTTGAAAAATTGATTAAGTTAATTATAAGCTTTGGGTTTGTAAAATAGCATATTTTTCTTTAACGATTTAAGTTTAGAGCGTTTACACGCTTTGGAGTTAAATATGACTATAGTTGCGTGCTAAATTTTCCCTCTAAATAGAGGAGAAAAATTCCTCAAAAAAGTAGCTGTTTTAATAACAATTCATTTGATAAAACAATTCGGCAAATTGACATTTACTTGCAAGTTTTTTTTTTATGTAGAAAAAATTTTAATAATTTCTGATTTTTTCTTAATATTTTCATAATTAGCAAAGCTGCTTTTCCTTTACATACAACACCTTATCAAAGACTTCAATTTAAAATCGAAGAGAGAAGAAGCAGTGAGTACGTAAAAATTTACTTTTAAAAATATAATATTTTGACTAAGAGCTGATCACTTACAAAATGTTGAGTTTTCTTCTTTGAACAGTGTAAGAATTTTGGAAATTAGAAAAACAGACAAACGGACAGAGCGTTTTTTTTTTTGAAAATCCACAATCTCCAAGGTGTGAAGTGCTCGATTTTAATATTTGATAGCTGAATGACCAATCAGGATTGAAATTTATCTTTTAAATGACCCGGAGTCCAAACATATAAATATATTTAATAGCACATACGGTAAACGTAATATTTTTGAGTAGTTACCTTCATAAAAATTCTATTATGACTTTGACGGAAATTTAGTAAACGCATACATTGTGTGGGGAACAAGGAAATCAAAATTTTCACTTCCAAATTAAACAACCCAATATAAGATTTTATTCAATGTACTAAACGCAAATTCCAAGATTGAATACTCTTAAATCGCATTAATTTTCCTATATGGTTAGATATTATTACTGTACATTAACCTATACTTAAGTACAAACTCGAAAACTAATGTTATATTGTAACTTTTGTCAACTTTATCAAGTAAATTCTTTACATTAACGCAATATTATGTTGTAATTTCATAAATATTGAAAGAGATTATAATTTTACTTTAATAGTCTTTGATTAAAAACATATCCTTAATAATCCTTTCTTCTTTTACATTAAAATAGCAAGAAATTTCAATAGATTGTTTAAATGCCAATTCCAAAAGGAAAAGTTAAAAAACTTTTACCTTACTCCCATATATGTGAAAGTTAAAATCTAGCTACTTTATATAGTACCGAATATCGTCATTATCATTATAAGAATATTACAGTGTTTATACAGTACATTAAAAAAAAAGTGATTTTTTCGGATATTTCTTAAAGTTTTCTTAAGTGCCGCTAACTAAATAAGTATAAAAATAAAATATCCTTTATTCTATAATAATTTTATTACAATAAAAAGCTAAAAACTAAAAGTAAAACTGAAATTTTCAAAGCCATCAAAATTTTTCCTTTTTAGTTACTTTAAGCAATGCCCTCAATATATTGTATGTGTGTTATATTATTATGACTGATTAAATTTTATGAACATTTTTACACAAACATTATGTTAACAATAATTTGTACATTACTTATTCAGACATTCAAAATAGTTTAGTTCTTTTGGTAAAGTTGAATTAATATGAAAGTTATGGTTTTATGTTATTTCTTTACTTTTTTATAATAATAATTTTATAAGAAAATATTTATAAATATTAAGGTTACCATCCTGTTAGAAAATGGGCAAGATGTTACAACAATGTAAATTTTTTGACTAAAATGAAATTTATTTGCAAAATTATTTTAAAATTTTTGATACGATAGCGTTAACAGGGACAACTAAGCCTTAAACGTAGAAACGATTTCACGAAAAATGTCCTTGTTTAAATTTTTCCTTTTATTTGCTTTTGTAAAACAAAAAATGATAAATGAAATTTTCTATTATAAATACATAACTTGCGAGTACTTTACGGTACCGAAAATATGCTTTAGTTTATCTTGAACATTTTAAGATTTCTTAAGATTTAGTTCCTGTACCAAAAATTTTACAAATGACTTGAATGCTCTAAAATAGGACAATAAACTACATACTTAATATCCCATATGTAATGTTTGTTAATTTTTTGGATAAAGCTTCTTCTAAAGCAATTTTCACATAAAAATAAAAATTGCATTAGAATTGCATTAAAATTAAAATTATGGCTTTTCTATGAAAACTCTGGCACAGCATAAAACATGCAACGTTTTCAGTAGTGTTGGTATACATATATGTAAATTTATATAGCCATAATTTATGAAAATTATATAAAGATTTCAAAAAATCACTTAGCTCGTAAATTGAACTTTGAATTGAAACCGTTTTTTCAACCTTTATGGCAAGAATATGACAATTATGACATAGGAATTATTAGAAATATTTTTCCGTTCAAATTATAGTTATCGTTCAATAAAAAACTAAACATGCAAATAGTTATGTGAAATTGTAAAAATTTTGAAATATTATTGACAATATATTTTAACAAAATTTATGTCTTATATTACGCCCGTACAACTTTTATTGGAAGATTATTATAAATTTGCCTTACCTAACGCCAAGAAATAATGGTCTGTCATATAGAAATAAGTATATGCTTTTGGTCAACGACAAGTTCTGAGTCTGTCCGTGCGTCATAAAGAAAACATATAAACTAATGAAGACTACTATAAATAATTAAGACTACCAAATTTTCACAACTGATTTATAACAATTAATGCCGGTGTCCTACTTAAATTAAATGTAATCAAAACAGTGGCAAGGTCGTATTGGTATCACATAGTAGATGGGATAAACTCTGTTTTTTCTTGTTTTACTTAATGTCGAATGGAATTTATAATGCGAGTTATTTCTAGTCAAATTTTACAAAACTGTAGTCAACCACTGCACTAGCACTTCAAGGAATTCAATTTTACAGTAGTGCATTATATAGATTACTAATTATTTTTTTTTTTTCCTTCTTCACTCCTAGGAGGAGTATAGGGCTAGTGCATGATATCTATCATGCCCTAGTTTCTATAGTCATAGAGAGTTAGCTAGGTAGATGACTAGCCTACCGTAAGATTACTAATTATGGTCAATGAATAATAGATATGTATTTTTTGTTTAAACTTCAAAAGTAATCAGGATTGGCAATCTTAATTTAATAATAAATAAAATATTTACATACATGCATACAATATAAAAAAAAATTTGTTTGTGGATGTCGAAAAGGAAGTTTATTATTCAGGTGAACCAAAAAAAAAAAAAATATTTCGATAATAAACTTTTGATAGGAAAATTTTGATTGGAAAAGATAAACTTTCCATGCACAAGGAGAAGAAAAATGAAAGAAAATTTAATAATATAAGGAATTCAATAAGAAATGACTTCGACGACAATGGCACACAAGACTGTAAAAATTTTCATTCTATAGAATCAAAAATATTTTCATTTTTACTTTATTTTTGGTTTTTTTTTATAGTTTTTTCATCAATCCTGATTTTTCACATAAGATTTTAATGTAAAAAGTACATTATGTCTGTATGTATGTATCAAAGGATATCTACATCAATCTGTTTAAAAATAATTCATCTTGTCATATTAACACACATAAGCACAAATAATGTGCATCTATATGTGTTAGTTACTATTATATGCATATTAATGTAAGTATACATGATTGTATGTGTGTGAAAAAAAAGTAAGATAAAATAGAAGAAAATATTTTCATAAAGTATGCATGAACGTCATATTAGATTATACTTGAGGACTTGAGGTATTTTATTCCCCCTTCTACACACTATACTTAATGCATATATGAAGTTTCATTTTAAGGATAATAATTTTACATATGTATGGGTATGTCGTATTTTAAGATAGTGAATATGACAAAAAATAAATTTTACTTTTTTGGATGTTTTTTTTTTGTTTTTTTTTTTTAAATAACTAATAATGTAAAATATAACTTTATTGCATAAACTAAATAGATAAAGTTTTGAAAGTTGGGCGTTCTTCATACGAGTATACTTTTTTTTTGGTAGATTCTTAAAAGGTTTCTTTTTTTCTAACATAATAGGAAATCCAAAAGCAAATTGAATGTGGTCGGAACATAGTCGACTTTATTCGTCGGAACATAGTAATTCGGAATTAATATTTCTTGAAAAAATAGGAAAATTACGTGATAGAAGGATCAGGGTAAATTTTTCGGCCAAAAAGTTCAATGATTTAAATTTGATATTGAAGAAAGACCAAGAAAGAAAATAATTAAGTTTTTTGTCAAGAGAGCAATACAAGCTTTTTAAAAAATTTATTTGATTTTGTTCCATTGATGAACAGGATTCAAATGAGAAATTTCAATAATACAAATTAAGTTCGATTCTCTTTGTATTAAATCATAAAGGTTATAAGCTCATTCAACTGAAAAATGACTGGAATTATTGTTCTAAGTAAATACAAACTTTTTTAAACTAGTTTTAAAAATTTTAAATTTTTTAATTTTAAAATTGAAAAATTTCTATTAAAATCTCAATTTTATAAAATTTGTTACCAAAACAATACCGTCGTTATTGCATTTAATGCGGTCAACAAAAATGTGTACATATTCGATACAAAACAGGGGGTTATATCGGATAGTATGCGTATACTAGAAGTGCATCAGAAGAACTTGCATGAGAAAGATATTCAAAAGGTGGCTCGCATATTATTACGTAACACAATAGGTAGGAGGTCAGTTCAAAGAGTTTGTTGTGAATATGTTTCTTTAGAATGAATTTCATGGTAAAGGAGTTAGGAGCATGGTAAATAAGAACATGTATTGCTACATATGAGTGATTCAACTAAAATTATGAAATCGCAAAGTGTGTATTATCTACCAGTTAGTTTTGATACTTAAGAAGTCAGACTAAGTGAAATGGAAGAAAAACAATTTCTTTTATTGAGCGTTCTGTTCACTGTTCATTTGTGTTCTAAATCGAAACCTTTTACATTAATTAAACTTAATGAAAATCAATCATTTCTCGAATAATCTTAATATATGCAGCAGGCTGCTTTCATTATATTACAAAATTCATTCATTATATCCAAAATTATATTTTGGTATATCATTATGACATTATATATTAAAAAACATGAGCTGCTGCGCTATAGAATGCTCATTTTCAAATCAAAAACTTACTTTTTAATAATTTTTCCAAAAAAAATTAAAAGAAAAAGTGAATAAAGCCCGTTTTCTATAAATTTAAATTTTGCGCCACCTCCAACCACCCACAAACTATCGCCTTTCCAAATTTGTAAAATTTGAATTTTTGGCACCTTATATTTCCGAAACGGTTTCTTAACTAACGCAATTAACCCTTAAAATCGAGCATTATGTTAAAACCTCTTTAAATTAATTTTTACTTTATTTCAAAGACTGCATAAATTGTTCATCTTCAATATATGAAATCCTAGAAATAGTCTCGTATATGAATGAAAATAATTTTAATAGTGTGGTAGGTAAACATAGACTGTATTTAAAAGCAGCAGTTTCACTTGTTGAAAGGAAAAGTGCTACAATACAAACCATTAATCACATTTTATTTTTTACAAAATAAATCTGCAATCCACCCTGTTATTTTGAGTTCCAAGGATTTTACTAGCAATTTTAATATTTCGTTTTTCTTTTTTTTTGTTACCTTAAGTTATTCATGTAAATCTCAAAAGTTTATTACCTTTCAATCAAAGTTTTCCCGAAATAGTTTTTTGGAAAATAATAAAAGAAAATGTAATTTTTTTTTCGTAAAAGAACAAGTAGAAAGAAGGTAACTTGTGACATTTTTAGGACAAGGAAATCTAGAGATTTTATTTTTGATTTCTTTTTTTAAGTCAAACACATATACCATCTTCTATACTTAATACACAATATAAAAATTATAGCCCAATATTCAAAAATATTTTTACAATTTTTTAATTTAATATTCAAGAAATAATTTTTTGTATTAAAAGTGCATTGATTTATTATTAATGTACGTAAAGGCATTTTTTTTGTTTTTACCCAATAAGTTGATTTTTTATTTAAATAATTTAATTTTAGGTTACTGAAAATAGACAAAATATATTATAGTGCAGGGTACGTAAACCTATAATTTTAACAAAGTCAATATAAAAATTAAGGATATCAAAAAATTATTTTTATTTTATGATTATTTTTAGGGTTTATTTATTATTTAAGCACATTTTGTAATTTATAAAACCAAATTAGATCGTGACTGCTTGCATAATTGAAAGGAGGCTCAATCTATTATCTGGTAAGAGGATGGGGTCTTATTTATAGCAACATAAATTGGTTTTAAATTAGACAATATAATGCTTTTAGTAGTTTATTTAATTATTATAATAAATCTAGAAATAAAGGATTCTCAAACTTCATTTCTCCATTTAGAAAAATACTTCATTAAAACTCTTATTCTAAATATTAGATCAGATAATTGAAATTTGATTTTAATTTATTAAAGAGCGAGCGACCCACTGACTTATGACATTTTAAAAAATCTTAAGAAATTAAATAGGCATTATATTATTCGTTGTGAGTTCTTGTATTATTATGTGTTCCTTTTAGGTTACATGCAAAAAATATTCAAAAATATTTTAGAATAATTGAGAAATATCTTAAAACTAGATCTTAATTAAATGCCTTAATTTTGAAAATGTGTTCCATATAGTTGTTCCAAATAAAATTTGTGCTTATACTAATTCGTGATACAAAATTTTATTTAAAATATTTTACTAAAATTGTCAACAATTCTTTCAACTACAACTACACTATTACTATAATTTAAACTGTTACATATTATATTTCAAAAATAATAATTTTTATTTAACATTTAAATTAAGCTGCTATTATAAAAACAGAAAATGAAAACCAAAAATTTAAATACTATTTTATATTCCAATCTTTAATTAAATTTATTTAAATTTAACATGAAAATTTCTTATGGAAACAAAAAATGACCATATGCTTGTCAAAATTAAAACATATTTATTTTGACTTCAATGCAATTTTCACACACACCTTACTAATACATTCATACATATACATATATGCAAAAATCTATAAATGAATATTCAGTGATAGCTATACACAAGTACAAAAAGCTTATGTCTGGTTTATGCAATGCCATTATAGAATTGTGTTTGGTTTACAATACTTTTTTGCGTGTATTGTCCGAAAAATGTCGTACTTCCACACTGAAGTTATGGAAAATGATTTTGATATTTCAAGAATTATTCGGAATCATTGATTTTTTGGGTATTTCAAGTTCGACCCCAGAGAAATTTGTTGATATTATTAGAGTACTAAATATGTGACTAAATATGTACACATTACAAAATAAGTATTACGTATATGAATGGTAAGAATAATAAAACTACAATTTTAAATTAAGAATTTCAAAATCTGAAAAGGAATTTTGCTTTGGTAAAATAGTCAAGCTATCAGTATATAGTCAAAACTTCCTTCTTTCTTTAAATTAATCTTGAAACGTAAAATCTAATGGAAATAATTTTAATAATATGTAGTTTGTCAATTTGGTAACGGAATTCTTGAAATACATTTTATTCAGTGTTTATACCAATAAAAATACAACCACATATAATTTTGAATAGTCCGGAAATGAAATTTTGTTAGAAAAATTTTTATATCAATCAGTCTCCAGACTGAGTTATACTTTATCAAAAATTTTGTGCCATCTATTATCATGAAGACTAACTATAAGTCTTATAACGCAATGTGCACGAGAATCAGGTTAAAAATTGTAAACTCATTAAGCAAACCCTATGATACAAGCAACTGTAAGTTTTTTTTAACTTCCAACTAACAAAAGAACAGAAACAGAAAATATCCTTTATTTTGATATACAAATATCCCAATAAATGCTATTTCATTTAAGAATATTCTCTTTTTTCTTGCAAATCTTCCTAAAATCTGCAATATACTGCACAACAAAATAATTCCTTTTATTAATTTTATATAATAAAATTCATGAATATTTTGTAAATAAATAAATTCATACAAGTCCACCTTGAACTGCTAAAAAATAGAATGAAATGTAATTAAGAAAATAATAAAAAAAAATATAATTGTCATATGTTTATTTTCCAGGGCCATAATAATATCCTTTATAGTAGAATAATCTGATTTTAAATTATAATTGACTATGTTACGGTTTTAGTTAATCCGGTTATAAAAAATTAAAATGCAAATACGACAATTTTTTTTATTCATATAGATTTATAGAAAAACATGTGAAGGTGTAAATTATATAAACATTCTCATTTGAGATTAAGGATTAAAATAATATTATTTTAGATTTATAATAAAAATGTGAATTGAAAATTAATTTTTTTCAATAAAATGTAAAATATTTAAGTTCTTGTTAATGATTTTACTTTATTTGATGCGACAAAAAACTTACTCTAGTACTAGTTTATATAACTTAGATTACGCTTATTTAATTAACAAAATTTACAAAGATAAAGCTTCTTTATGTGATTGTCACTGATTGCAACTTTAAATTAATTTTATTTTTCATACAGCAATACGAATAACCGCGTAAAACAGAACGTCGTGAAAATAATGTTTTAGAATAAGAGTAAATAAAATGCAACAGCAGACTTTAAACTTTGGAAGAAGGCAAAAACACTAGATGTCTTAAGTGAAACAGAATATACCGAAGAAATTTAAGGCAATCCATGAGAAACAAAAAATAAAGGCAAATTACTTAAGAAAGTGAAGTGAGATAGTTTAATCAAAAGTAATGCGAAAAATGATTCTGGTTAGGATTCATCATGGAAAATGGTACAGTAGAAAAATGAACAACAATAACTGCAACATTAAGATGTCCAATAAATTTTTTATAACAATGTCTTGTATAAAACGCGAAATCTTTTTTAAATATCATCACGTGAATAAGAAAAAAGGTTATTAGCGCAATATTTTTCATTAATTTACAGTGAAAATCCTTTATATGTGTTTTCCTATTTGACAAATTATATTCATCGTATACAGAGTGTTCAGGCTTTAGCTCGAAAACAGGTAAACAGGCTGCAGCTTGAAAATGTGTACATCTACACGCCCTTTCCTCATATGATATTTTGCAAAAAATTGATAAAAAAGTCATTCCTAACATTATTTTCCAACTCATGCCAAAAACACTGTATAATTTGAAATTAATTGAAATTTACTCAAAACAGGATTTTGATCTAGCATAAATTCTAGTAATTCAAAAAATATCCTTCTATCTGAGTTAGTCGTGTTAATCACTTTTAATCACTTTCAAAACTTGAGAGCAATAGAGAATTTCTGTATTTTGATGGTTTCATAATCATCAGTTTTCTTCTCTATGGTAGCAAAGAAGATAATCAATAGGAAATTATAAAAAATCTGATTCCCAATAAGCCAAATTAGCATTTTTTTCAATTTGCTAAACATTATATTTGAATTTTGTTTTAAGTTCCTCATAACCATATACTTATTATTATTTTAACAAATATAATTAGTCCTGATCTAAAAAAAAACAAAATATTAAAATTTAATTAAGAAATCACCTTTCATTATGTCGGAAGTTGAAAAATTGTGAAAATTTTAATGCACTTTCCATGTGGCTGCAATAAAAATTAAATTATATAATGTTATATAAGCATTAATAGAATTTCGTGATTTTATTACAAACCAAAAAAAAATTATATACTAACACCATATTTATAGTTAAATGCAATTAAGGATTAATTGTGGCCTGTCAAAATCATTTGTTCTCTTGCAATCATTTAATCATCTGCGCTTTAATGCAATCAAAATAATGCAAAATGAAAATAATTTGAAGAATCAATTAGTTAACAAAAACAATGTAATGCTAACTATACAGGTTGCATAATGTTATCCAATTTGCCATAATTAGTGCGGCAGAAACAAATGGAAGTGTGAGTGAGCTGCATTAGTACTATTTTGTTTTATGCGGATTTGACAAAACTCGGTACGTGGATCCGTCAATGATCTAATGGGAAAATAATTTGATGGTCATTGACAACACGGAATTACAATTTCATTACTCTTAATTTTTGCATTTTCATAACCTAGAAAAAATGATAATTTATTTAAATTTTATGTAACCAAATTTTTTGCATTTTACAATATAAGGCGTCTTCTTTTAGTAATTTCATAATAGATTTTTATTTTTTTTCATCTCAACATTAAAACTACATCTCAAATAGCCTTCGTGCTCATTTCCCATTAACTTAAAAAAGTGATATTTTTATGAGAGATAACCAAGTATAACAGTGCAACATACTATGTATAAACTTACATATAAACACAGCATATATGCATGAAGGAGGTGCATTGAATTCTCTCTAAAAAAAAAGAGAAAAAATTTTTTCCTGCAATATTCTAATTTAAAATAATTTAAATGGGTTTTGGTAGATAAAAATAAAAAAAAAAATTTTTTTAAAACAAAACAAAAATATAATAAAAATTTTGTATTTAAACGTTCCTTACGCGGTAGGATCAAATATATTCTAACCATCATGGCAAAATTAAAGCTTGGTAAGAAATTTAAAATTACTCAAATTAAAGAATTTGTGGAAATTGTGAAACTGAAGCAAATTTGTTTATAGTAACTGCAGCTGACTTGGCCACTCACTAAAGAAGTTTTCATTTTAAAAGCAAATTTAAATTAATTGCCAATTCAAACTTCAAAACAACTTCGGCTGTAGAAAGATTTCCTTTTGATAATGTTATAATTCTTAATCTTGTTTCGGATTCAAAACTTTCGCCAATAAATAATACGTAACGTTTTAATGGCAAACAAAATTAAAGATCACATACTACTTCTACAACGGCTATATCAAGGTTCTATCGAATACAATGCAAACTTTTAACACACAACTTTTACTATCATACTTTAACAGAACTTTGTATAATGAGATATGCAGTATTTTCAAACGACTGAAATCATAATATTCAATAACACAATGATGATTTTGGAACTACATTCCAGGGTTTTCTTTGACTTTTGTTTCATCTTGATGGTATATATACATAAATTGTAATATTTACCACTATACACAAATACGAACTCATGGTGCACATGGCTTAGGATATATTTTTGTTTGCTCAAGTGGCTAATATAGCAAAAAAAATTAAATAAAAAAACTAGCAAAAAATTAAAGCGATCAGAGCGCTCTATACTATATGGAATATTTCTTGTGAAAATTTTAAAAATATGAACACTGACCTTTTGAATAATATTCGATTATCATGAAAGACAAAAGATATATTAAGCACATAGAAATTCATTAAGAGCTCATTCTGCCTAGCATCAGATTAAATTAACAAAATACAATCAATAATATTATAAACTGGAAATCATAGTTACATGTTATCGTACAATATTTTATTTTAATAATATATTTAAATTAAATTATTTAATTTTATTTTAATAAATTTAAATACAAAATATATTTTATGCAAAACTGCAATCATGCAATCATGTTAACTACATACAAATTGTATGTATAATATATACATATGAATATGTAGACCCATTTAATAAATTGTATAATTAGATGTGGTATTAACATTGATTTCTATTTTTTGTTTTTTTTTAAATTTATTACATAATTTTGATATCAAATAAATGGTTTTTGAATACAAACACCAAAAAAAAACAGCACATATTTGACATTAATCATGATAAAATATTTAAAATATTTTTAAAATTAGGATTTTATTATCTAAATTGGCAAAAGAGAAAAAAAAACATTAAATAGAAATAAAAGAAAAAACTTGCAGTGGAAAACCTCATAATTTTAATAAACAACAAAGGCAACATACCCTAATTTGATAACAAAAGGAATTTTGTTTACGTAAAATGCAAAAAAGAAACGTAAAAAACCGGAAAATCTAATAAAAATTGACATATTACATAATAATTTTCATAATTTTTATTTAATAATAATTAGTTATAAAATTACAATATGTAAAATAATTAAAAAACAAAAAATTTCTAATATAATTACGCGGGTCATATAAGCACAAAACAGATTTAGGCTCGTTATCAGATTTGTTGGTTTGTTTCACTTGTGTTTTTAGAATTTTAACAACTTGCGAAGAGTAAATTTTCTATTTTATTGTTAACATATTTTAAAATTAAATTAAACTGAATTACAATTATGAGTTGATTAGAAATATGTCAAAATGAAGTTGATGGTAAATATGTGAAAATAAATTGGTGACAGTAGAATTAGCACTTTAACGTTAATCGGAAAATAGAAATTCTAAAATTGAAAAATATAGCTAGGTAGCTAGAATAAGAATAAAACCAAAAATAAAAATTAATTTTTCATAATTTTGCATAATTTCAGGCGTTCAATTTTAGAAATGGTAATTCTTATAAAAAAATAATGTTATAAAACAATATTCCTATTATAGTGGCCATATAAACGTAGTAATTTTTACCCGCTTCTACAGGTATTTGAGAAAAATTCTATACAGAAATTAAGAAAAACACTGTCATCAATTATTGTAATTTATAGCATTATTCTGTACAGTCTTACTTCTTGTGTCACATTTTTGAGTGATTTTAGATTCACAAATCTCTTGCAATTTTTCCAAATCAATAATCAGGACCGAATTTTAAAAATTTTTAAAAACAACAACGTACAAAATCCATCTTAATTGAAAATTACTTACATATCATATTATGGAAATTGCAATACCCATTTTTCTTAACCTTCTTTTCAGCCGATGACGTAAGAATGAGGCGCATAATTAATCGAATTAAACAAAAATTGTTAAGTACTCGTATGCAAGAAAATTCAAATTTTTAAAATTAATTTCTTGAGTACAAATTATTACTAATTCTTATTTCCTATTTTGAATTCGTAAGTTGTGTTAGCCGTAAGGTAAACATTTGGAAAACACCAGGATACAGGTGACATATCTGACGACTGACGTGTGAATGAAAATTTTAAAATTTTTACCGGAAAACTACTCAGTATATAAATTTGTTTTATCGTTAATGTTTATAAAAAATGTTACGAAAAATTTTTACTCATAATTGAACAAAATAGAAATGTAAACAAATTCATAAAAATGTTTAAGCACATTTTTCTAGATTTTCACGTAAATATTATATCCTTTATAGACATTTCTATATTTTTAAATTAAAGGATATTATTGCCGTGTATATACTTTATAAAAATTATAACGTTAGTAATTTATGTATAGAAACAAAAAATTCCCAATATTTTTTTGGAAAATGTTGTTTCATGCTGCACAATAAAGCATACAGAAATAATTTTTCTGAAACATTGTTTTGTTGAAAAACTTTGTGCTATTCCTGTGGCAACTTGTTTCTCAATATTCAAATATTTATTACAAATATAAAAGGTTAAACTAAATTAGAGGAAATAAAGGGTTTGACCTTCTCATATTTCTATTAAATATACAATGAAATCTCAAGCCCCGCAACTCCTCACCGGATATCATATATGTAGTTCACTCTCTCTATTGTTTGTATATATATCACACAATATTAATAGAAACAACATCTCAGTGCATACAAAAATGCCTTTCTCATATAATTCTACAGATAAACAAACAGTCTAATTTCTCAGAATTGTTTAGTATAAAAAAGATTAAATTAAATAAAATCAAATTAAATAAAGTTTTTAGTGATAGCTCTGTCTAACAAAACAATAAAAACATAAAAAAAAATTTTGATGATTTCATTTAATAAATGTTTTGTGTTAGTTTCCGTATCTTAAAAACTCTACTATTTTTAAAATGAAATTTTCATTTAATAAAAATAAAATAATTTTCAGAAATATTGTTATTTTTTAAAAATTACTAGGGATTGAACACAATTTACATTGTTGTAATCAATTCAATAATTATTTTTATAAGTTCTCGACCTCAGCATCATTGTAGATCGTCCCAATTCAATACAAAAATTAAAATTCAAATAACGATTAAAAAATCATCTGGATACTATTTGAAATTTAATTTTAATAAATAATATCAGATGAGTTTGTTTCAGTGACAATTTTTTAGATATCTACATTTTATGAGGGCATTCAAAATCTTGACAGAAATATTTTTTTTCTATAGCGTCCATACCACAAAAGATTTTTTGATGTTTAAGCACCTTAAAAAAACTTTCCAAACATAAGAAGACATTCTTCTTCTTCTCTGGCTCTACAGTTCCTGAAAAGCTTTCGCCTTCTCTACTATCCTCCTCCACACTTCTTGATCTTTAGCCTCTGTTTTCCAGTTTCTGATTTGAAGTTTTGTGGCATCGTTTTGTATTATTTAAGAAGCTTTAATTAAAGTTCTCAAAATTCTGTAAAAATTTGAAAATTTCTTACAAAATTATTTGATTAGAGGAAACTAAAAACCGGAATCATTAAATCCTTGGATTCAAACGGAAGTTATAACCAAAAAAACCTGGACAAAAAAAATTTCATGAGAATTCTTTAAAATCCCTGTAACTCGGAAACCCTTGGCAGTTTTGGCAATTTGGCATCCAGTCCGAAACAAAATTTTTACCCCATGGTGTCCGAAACATCATTACTCCATGGTATATGTTGTTGTATATCTTTCAATTTAATCAATTCAAGTGAATTAATGCGCCCAATACTGTAAAATTAAAAAGTGGAATAAAATCTCTGACAATATTCTGGTACATTCGGCATTTCGTTTTTTAAGAAGGTTCTATTTCATTGCCAATAATCAGAATAAGATTTTTAATTAGATTATTTAAAAATTATTAGAAAAAAAAAAACTAATCGGGAAAATTTCGGCAAGCAGTCGTCTAAAATTAAAAAAATTTTTTTCTCATCAAAAATAGCAAAATTTTATTTCTGCAACCCATTTTTTTTTTGTTTTTATGAACAATGAACATTTATCGAGATGAATTAAGTTTGTATAAGCTCATCATCACTTTGATTGATTCGCGACTATAATATTTACTTTATATGCATAAATGTATGTATGTACTCACATATATGTGTAAATACTCAAACACTCTAGAGTACACAAAACAATAGCAAATATTTAAATCAACTATTGTTTTACAAATATACATATACCATATTCAAAGTTATGCACTGTTTCTATGCGATTATATTAAGAGTGTAGATGATAATTGTATATAGGTATGTATGTATTTTGTTCAGAGCAACTTGTTGAAATAGAAATTCAATCGGAAAAATCTAATTGAAAATAAATAATGAAAAAAATTTGATTGAAATTTTATATAGAAATCAAATAAGAATATTATGCACTGTGAATCTTTTTTTTTCTCAATTTTTCAATAAAAACAATAAAAAAACAAAAGGAGTAAAAGTTGGAAAAAAAAAAGTTATTCATTTCAATCATATAGAAGACATGAAACAAAAAAACGCACTGCACGAACATACAAACGAAATAAATCGCAAGTGATAAAAGGTATAAATAAAAAATCGGATCAGTTACGTCAAATTGATTCTCATGATGAATCCAACATTATCATCATTATGTTTTTCTTTAATTTTTTTCAAATGCAATATACTGCGACGCTGAAGACGATGACGAAGCATTTCTCGCTCCTACATACACCTATATGCAAAACAAAACTTTTCAAGAAAATGACAATAGTAAATTAATAATTTTTTTTTATATAGGTATGTGCTGTTGTACAATCAAAATTAATCGGATTCGAAATCCTTGAAACCATATGGAAATTAAATATTATTTAATTCTTCTAATTATTACAGTATTCTTAAACAATATTCCAAAGAATAATGTATTGAATTATGTGTCATTCCAGTTCTCGGGTTGATTATTTGTATACCATAAAATGCTAAACAAACAAAAGATTAGAAATTTCAATAGACTGTTCTTTTTTTCTCATACAAAACTACAACGTGCAGTATTTAGATTCTTGGATTAAAAACTTGAAAATAAAAATTCGATAAAATTAGAAATATTTCGTTTATTTTTTGTTTATACTTAAAAGAAACTCCTGCGTTCGTGCCCGGCTTTGGAACAGAGAAAGCAGATGTTTCTTGGTGAATGTGAATGTCAGGAACAAAAGATTCGGGCAAATTTGATAGAGGGTTATGGAGATATAGAGGTATGAGAATGAGCCTATCTGACGTAAGTCTGATAAACTTAATCTAGCCTAATCTACTTGAAAGAAATATTTATTGGAAACTTTTTGGTATGGCGGTCTCCCAATTCTTTATTTGCGGACAGTTACTTTATTAAGCAATATTATGGTTACCGTCATACTTTAATATTAAATTAATTGTCATAATTAATATTATTCTTTCATTGGTTTTCCGAAACTTATTCTAAATACTAAAACCTATTTGCAACTTATTTATCTTTTCTAGTGAAATTTTTTAAACTGTTCTATTTCTTAAGGTTAACACTGTTTTGAAAATTATATTTGAATCGCAAATCTTCTCAAATATAATAATTATATTTTATCCAATATTCCACCAATTATTGGTTATGTGCTATTTTCCAATAACGGAGCACTGGGCCGTTGTCTTTTAAAGCATGTAATATCTATAAAAGTTTTATCTTAATCGATTAAAGCTTTAAAAATCGTCTTAAAAAATTGGAAATTTTGTCCTATCATATAAGCTGCATTTGGATCATTAACTACTTTCGGTTCTTGTGAAAAATGACAAACACATTATAATATGTGAAAGCGTCGAAATTTTTTATGATTGGAATTTTCTATTTAACACTAATCATACCAAGACTTAATATATACCTATTTCTACCATAGCTCGTCAAATGACCCGTTGTGGTAGATATCGGTATACAACAAGAATTACTCAGAATAAACAAAACAAAACAAACAAAAAAAAATTGTTATAACTGTACATTAATTACTTAGAAAAAGTCATGAAGTGAAATGTGCAAACGCAATAAAATTATACGTGCATTTTCAATGCAAAAGTTCAAAATGGGTCATTTGACCCGTTATGGTATGTTTAGTGTTAAAGAATTCGTTTAAGAAATTAATTTCTGGCAGTAAGAGTTTCTAAAACTATCCATTTGTGATACATTCGAATTTCATTCAAAACTTTTCAAGAAATTCTTTAAACTATCATGAAACATGCAAAAAAGTTGAGCAAAAATTTTTTTTTAATATTATGCAGGCAGGACACATAATTAATGCTTTTTCAATATTTAAAGTGAATTTTACAGTAATTTATTACACAGTACAATTACCACAACAATATAGTACAATTATATGTACCTATTTATTAAGAACAAAATTAACTTTGAAAGTTAAGATTCATTTTAAATTGAGAAGAGAGTACAAAGGCTACCCTTTTCTTAATAAAAGAAGTTTTTGATTTGCCTTTGAGATAGAATAATGACAAACATTTCGATTTTTATTTGAAACTATAATTAATCTTAAGAGCTTCTTATATGGTTTGCAAATATCTTATACTAAAATTCTATACCATAATCTATAAGATAGCACAAAATTTTCTGTTTAAAAGTAGATTTTTTGAATTTGAATTTCTTATCAATTAAAATTTTCTTGCAGCACTATATAGGCAAACAATAATCTAGTGATACCTGCACTAACTTCTTGGAATTTTAAAATAAAAAATAAATAAAAATTTTTATAAAATAAAATTGATACCTTTAAAAATTTAAAATTAACATTCGTAGCAAATCAAGACTGTTATGTCTTTTAGAAATGGTGCTATAATTTTCATTTATAATAACATCCTTTATGTGTACCCCCTTACATCCTTTTTAACCTCACATAAAGTTAAAAAACTACATTAACAACAGACAATTTCTATTTACAGTATACATTCTTTCAACTATAACACTTTGACTTCCATTCTGTAAACTTGAAATATTAAAAATTAACAGTTTATAGAATAGCACCATAATACGAGTATAAACAATTCACATTAACTAAAAGTTAATCAACCTGTTGCTAAAATTTTTATCCTTTTTAAAATCGATTACATTAAAAATGTCGGTAATAACCTTCAAAATTTTAACATTTAACAGATTTATATTTCAAAGAATAATTTTAACTGTTGACTTTATAAGTCATAAAAATTTTCATATTATTAGAAAAAACATAATTTTCAATACACCAATTAAAATTTAGGAGATTTTAATTGTTGAATTAAAAATATTTAAAAATTTCAACAATATTTTTAAAAATGTAATTGTAAACTTGACAATACAAGTTCAACAATCAACTTAAGAGAGTATGTCAAAATTAAGGAGAATTGCAAATATTTTAAAATGTTATATTTGAGATTTTTATTTCTCTATTTGTGCGCATATTCCCAAAATTTTGGTCTAAAAATTTGAATAATTTGACGAAACCAGCTGGTTTTTGTCTCAGAATAATATGAAAAAAAAAATTCTCTTACATGCGCATTAAAATCTCAAATAAAAATTATAATATTGTTGATGTAATGTTGTTGTAAATTTATTTGACATTTTAAAATATTTATAAGAAATTGTAATAAATTTTGTATATACTAGATTTACAAGATAATTTTTTTTTTGTATATTTGTATGAAATTCAAGTATGTATACTCCATATAAGTTTGACAATTATTATTGCAAAAATTTTTTCTCTAGTTATTTAACATTGAAATATGCAAAATGAAAATATTGTTGAATTTTGTTGAATTAAAATGAAATTCTAAACCTTATAATACTCGCTTCAATAAATATTAGAGGTACACAACACACATATACATATTAAGTGTTTGAAAATTAATAATAATATAATTATAAATATCCTTTTATGTCCTTTATATTTTGATGATATACACATTACGCAGCTTATATACTTGTTGTTTCAGCAGAATTTTTGTTTTGCTTTCTTGTGACGTGATGAAAAGAAATTAATTTAATTAAAATTTTTTCAAAATTGCTATTTAATTCTTAAATAAAATGAATTTTAAATAAAAAAAAGAACTTTATTTTGTATACTAAATCTTAATTGAAAACTGAAAACTATATTTCTTCTGTAATTTTATTCTACCAATTTTGCGAATGTTATTTGCATTCCTACTAATTTGCAAAACTTCTATCAGCTTTAACAATATTTTTATTCCTTATTTCATCATAATTACTTCACTTAATTTGAATTGAAAATTTCGAATTTTAGGGTTTCTTATATTTAATAGTAAATTTTGATAATCGAACACTGTTCATTGTTCAGAAGGACTGCGAGAGAATTTTTTCTTTTATTTTTGCTTAAATTGGAAAATAATGATTATTAAAATATTATGGTTTTGATATTGCAAATTTTGCTTCTAAATTAAAATATTGAAAATTAGATCTATTAAAATTAAGTATTAAAGGGCGACTCAATTTTTTAAGGTTTTTTTAATAAAATCCGAAAAATTTCTAAACTCCCAATAAAAATTTCTTTAAAGATAAAATAAAATTTTATTCATACTCTCCGATTTTAATATAGTTAAAACATTCAGTTCAAATTTTTAGTTATATTTTTAGTGGACCAGTTTGTTTGTAATAGCTAAAAATTGTTCACTTTTAAAAAGATCAGTCCACTAAAATTAGAAACAAACATTACAGTAATTAAAAAATAAAACAGAATTTTTTTTCTGAATTTTCAATTTTTGTGTAATCCTAACGAAAACTAATTAAACATTGGGAATAAGTGGTTAAACAAATAAGTTTAATTAATTTAAATACGAGTGTATTTTCAAAAATTTACAAAATGTCAGAGGGATTTGGTGTAATGCAGTAAATTAGAGAAAATTAAGAGTTTCATTTAAATTTAAAATAAAGTCAGTAAATGGTGCTAGTAGTAGGTACCCTGTAATAATTCCAAATAACGCTGTACATTTATTCGTATCCGGCGATGAATTTTAGATTTAAAGTTCAAAATTTGTTCCAATTTAAAATATAGGTTGGTTGCGATTCTAATTTGGGCCGGCAAATTAATTTTAGGAAATATTTCTTAATTTTGTAAATTAGAGAAGAAATTATTATCATTGATCATCGCTTAACATTCGAGTCTAAAAACTGAGTTTTTACAAATAACCTACAATTTCATATTAAAAACTATAACATAATTTTCATACTATGTATACATAATGAGCGATATTTTAAAATTTACACAAAAATTTTGATTAAACTTCAATTAGGAGGCATTCTTTAAGCATTTTCGAGCTACAATATATAGATCTCAAATTTGGTAAGTCATTAAAGAAGTGATGAATAAAGTCAACGAAAACCAATAGAAAATTTTCAAAATCACTTTAAATTTGATTTAATTTCAAATAAATATTGTTTTTAGTCTATATATTACATAATTTATCCATACAGGAAGATGGGAGTTATTCATCCATATGTTATAAAAAAAAAACCCATTATAATTTCAAATATGAGCACAAAAATTGGTTCCTAATGTTATCAAATGAATCGCAATTTATTTCATCCTATAATTTTTTTTTTCTTTTCCAAATTTATAAAATAAAATAAAAAAGGATTTTTTTTTTCAATTTTTCAATTTTAATATTAAAATTTTTAATAAAAATATTTTAATATTCTCATATTATTATTATTATTATCGGATTGATAGAATAATTCAACTCCTTTACCCCCTTCTTTTTTGAAATGAGATTTTTTCATATAATGTTAAGGATGTGCGTATACATGTGAAATGTTATTAAATAAAAAGTACATAAAAAATAAATAAATTTATTTTTGGTCGTTTATCATATTAGAAATTCACGAATCGAAAATTAAATTCGCTGTTTCTTATTCATATATGATTTGACTTTGGTTTGGAACCTTTTTCCACTCTTATGATTTTTTTTAATAACTTTTATGAAAAATTTCTTATGATTTTTTTTTTTTGAAGAATTAAGCATAAGAAAGAAATTATATAGAAGTAAGTACTCTAAAAATACAAATAGTACACTGTAAAAAATTAATTTGAAATTATTACAAAAAAAAACAAATACTTAAAAATTATTTAATTAGAAATTTTTTTTTTCTGAATATTGCTAAAAATAATGAAAAATTTACCGAAGTTATAACAGAAAATTACAATATTAATCAAAATTCTCTATGGTCAATGCCAACCGTCGGCAAATTTTTGTGGGTTATGAGCAAATATGTACGATGTGAGTATAAGTATATGAACCACTTGAGTTTCTTGCATTACTCACTTACAAGAAGAAATGACCTTTTCAACTGGATTTATTGATTGTTTTATTTTGACAAATAATAAATTTACATGAAATTTATATACCTACATTTAGTGTCTGTATATTATCTACGATTGCGTTCTTGAAATTTTACTAGTCACAGTCGACTATTTTTTTTCTTGCAAGCAAAATGATGGGCCGCATTTTGAGGTTGAATGGCCCACACTTTGCCAACGGTTGCTTTATTATGTTGTATTTCATTATTTTTTTTTTCAGTGTACCTCCTTGAAAATCAAATTGAATAATTACTTTTTATACGTACTTTTTGAAGCAAAATTTTGTTCAACGCTATACTAATACTAATAATAAGCATCAAGTGAGCTCAAGTTCTATATAAAGTAAACTTGAAAATTGACAACAAAACCAGAGAAAAAAGCATTTTCTATTTTTTCTTCTTCTATATCAGAAAGAAATTTCATACACAAAACTTGTGTAAAATTACTCATACCCTACTTGCACAGATTTAGAGAAAATCTATATTCCCACTTACCTAGAACATATTTTCCATTGTAATTGTAATAAAATTGAATACAAAATTTTTTACAGTGTACGTATAAATTTTACTAAATTTAAACTTCTTCTTAACGTACCCTTTATACACATAATCTTTCAAGTGGTATTATCGTAATCATCATTTATAATCATTGCAATCATCACAATCATTATACTCATCATCATCATTGTTATCAACGGTATTATAATAATTTTTTTCTTATATTTTATAATCATCATCAATAAATTATTCATTATATACTTAATACATAAGAATTGTATATATATATACATATTTTAAAAAATGAGTTATTCTTAGCCTTAACTGGCTTCTGAAACCCTACAATAATACCTATAGAGTTAAATTGTTCTTATTTTATTATTTTAAAATCGTTATTATGCGTGCGTTTTTAACAACATACTACATTCAACGTTTTATAGTTAACCACCATTTTTCTAATTTTCATTTTTATATTAACCAACCATAGAGTACAATTTGGTGATTTTGATGTTATGTTGTTTAATTCCATCAGGACTCTTGATTCTTTTACTTTGATCATCTGAGAAAAAAAACAACAAAAGAAGAAAAACCAAACAGGATAACAAGAAAGCCAGTAAAGAAATTATAAAATGAAAAGAAAATAAAACAGTAAAAAACTGATCAAATAGATAAAAAAAATTAAAAAAAAAAAAAAACTAGTCTTAAGTATGGGGCACAAACCAAAAAGTATAAAAATTTATTCTGTTTTCTTTTTCTTTTTGTATTTGTAATTGTCGAGGAAAAGGAAAACGATGAAAATAAAAGAAAAATTATTTTCGAAGAATATAAGAAAAGATGATGAAAAACTTCAAAAGAAAAGTATGAATTTTCTGTATTCTCTTTATAATTATACCCACTTCGCTTCTTATCTGTAATTTCCTTCTGTTACTTTTTAAATGATTTTGAAGCTGAAAAAAAAAGAAAAATCAAAAATCAAAAAAAAAAAACGATGGATGATTTTTTTCTTTTTTAATTTCTTTTCAATCTTTTCATATTTTTCTGCATTTTATTCTAATCATAACTAAATTTTTATAATATCAAGAAGAAAATCTCGTATACCTATGTGAAAATCTGATTAAAAATTTTCTTAATCTAAGGGATTTTATTGCAAGAATATTTTCAATCTTAACTATTAAAACAGTTGAGACTTGATTGCGGCAGAATTTCATGGTTTGTACTCATAATTTTAATTGTATTCTAAGGTTAATTCTTTATATAAGCAAATCTTGTATTAATGGGTCTGCTGTAATATAGAAGAATTTGAATATTATTATATAATATATTTTTATGTAAATTTTAGTGTTAAAAGTCTCGTACAGTGGTTAATATAGAAACATAGCCAATTGCCTTCATATCACATAACACCACCAAACTTTGTAATTACATTTAGGCATCACTATACTGTTGCCAAAAAGTAAAAATATTATGTTATCAGAAATAATTTTGGAAAAAAATGTTATATTCACTCTATGTAATGAATAACGATTATTTTATGATGTAGGTAAAATGGTCAATATTTTAAGTATGACCAGTAAAATAAAGCAAATGTGTTTAACCGTTTGAGTGCCAAAAATTTGCATATCTTTACCTCAAAATGCCGTATAAAAAGTGACTTTTTAAAAATAAAAATCATTTTCTAAAAACTTCTAAATTTTCATCGATAATTAACCGATTTTCTTGATCTTTTCTGTGTTTTTTTGAAGAATTATAGTAGTTATTGAAATAAAGTAAACAATACAATGAACATAATATTTTATTTAGAAAAAAGAGAAAAAAAAAACATGAAATAAAAAAAATTAACAATTGTGTTTTCCTGAACATTTGATGTGCACCCCTTTCTTACACCGAATGCAGATCCATGTTGATCGACGTAGCCCGCACCATCCTTGTGACTATAGACCGCACAGCGACACATCATTACTTTGGTCAGTATAATCATCACTTGAACTATCACAAGTTTCGGACGCTTCGCAAAGTATTTGACCGCGACATTTTACGTATAAGAATCAATAAAATAAAATATTATTTTCAAAAATAATTCAAAGAATAACACGAATTAGGTTTACAGTGTGAAGAAAAAACACGGCCGGTAAATGCGCATTGTACGCGGGAGCGTGTGTGGGAAGTGACGCCTGCGCAATCGACGATTATCAACGATCGCCACTTTTCTGGAACATTCGATTCGACGAAAATCGACGATCGGCACTCTAACGGTTAATATTGTAAAAATGTGAAGTGAAAAAAAAAATTTGTTTAAATATGTATTTTCATATACAGTCAATATAAAAAAATATTTTTTGAATTTATTTTTAAAATTTTCATTATAAGTTTGATTGATGCAGATTATCAATTCGGAATTGACAATCTATTCATTGTACAACAGAAAAGAGAATAAGTAATAACACTTCAAAATGCAGGTAAATTTCAACAAGATATTGAAAAAATTGTTATATAAGTTCAGTGGTCGGATATAATATGAAGATTGATTGCCGCTATTTAGAATCATAAATATGAACCTGAATGAGAGGAAGTGGTAAGGGTAGGTTCTGCAACCCCCCGAAAAGCACACTTAAACCACCTAGGCTAGTTGTGGTGGCGCCGAATGTCTAACCTTCCCCTTCATTACACCAACCAGAGTTCCTCAAAAACCGGCCAAAGTCGCTAGCATTTGCGTTCGCTAAGTTCGTAGTTCGCTAAAAAAAGGAGGACCGGAGCAATCTCTGCCTGAAACCTACGAACGCCGAACGCGAACTTAACAAGTGGGTCACCTTCTCCTTTTCCTCGTCGTTACAGCAGCTTCTACAGAGATCGTTTGTGGAGCGACCCATCCTCCTAGAATGATCGTCAATCAAACAGTGTTCAGCAAAAATCCTTATTACCGCGCCAATATAAGATCCCTTGTGAGAAGCTTGGCCACAACTTCCTTGTCTTGTTGCATATTATTTCATTTTTGTTTGTGTTACTCACATGAATTTTTGATGTAAGTTTCATGTTTCCTGGTGTTCGCCATCCAAACGCTGTTTGATAAAAGGAAGAAATTGTATTCAGAAAATTTTAATAGTCGAACTTATTAATTTTCGTTATTGCTCAATTATGTTGATTTCACTTTCATAATTACTACATATTTTCGCCAGGCTCCTTCCTTTACGTACAATCATAAATTTTCCACAGAAAAATAATAGTCACGAAAATAAATTTTCAATTCGGACAGTCCGTTTGTATATTACATTATTCGTTTAACCATATTAAACACAAAATGAATTCATGGCGTTTTTTTAATAGTCTAAATTGTTGAATTCGTTTCATATCCTTATTACATTAATGCATAAACTGATTTAGGCTCATAATGCAGTTCAATGCAATTTTATGTAAAAGACTTCTGCTTCATAGACTCCTAACCGAATCCTAGGTGAAAAATATCACTCAACAATAAACCTTATAATTATTAAAGAATTAAATAAAAACTTAATAATTTTCGGTAAATTTCCAACTTTAAATTTTCTAATTAAACAAAATTTTTTAAAAAATTATTTTTTGTTCTTATTGTCAAGTATAAAAATAAATTTTTGGTGAAATTCCTTGAAAATATTATTTAGATATTATAAGATTTTAAGTGGCCATATTACCTACTACAAACATACATACATAATTCCTTACTAAAGTAACATAATAAAAAAAACAAAAAGACTAACGGTCCTTAATATTTTTTAAATTCACATTTACTTTTTTTTTTCTTATTTCATTTTTTGTTTATTATTATTTTTTTGCTATAAATTTCTTCACACATTTTCACCTCATCAAAAATTAATTGAGGTGAAATGTTAAAATCAAAGTCGAGCACTTTAAAAAATAAAATTCATCAAAAGTAGAAAAAAAAACAACGTTTACAACAAGAAATATTGGAAAAACAAAGATAAAAAAAAGTGGGACTTGAGCAGCACATAAACGACCACATTAAATATTTTTTTGAAATAATTTTAGAAATTTTAATAATATTATTCAGACTAAATTAAACGATATGCAGCAGGAGATGGGGTAAATGCCTAAATATATGCAAAAATATTATATTTTTGATTAAATTTTACACCCTAGGCCTAATACATTTCCTAAATGTATTAAGGGGTAAGCTCTAGATTTAAGATATTTCTAGAATTGTAAACAGATATTTTTAAGGGAACCGTTCTCTTTTTACCAGTCTCAGTCATTATGACGATGAGGAGTTACAATACCTTCTTCTCCTATCTGGGTAATATACTCAGTATCAATTACAATATCCTTGTAAATATCCTTCAAGGAATTAGTGTAAGCTTGCTAATACAGAGAAAAACCGCTTTTCAAAGCTATTCGTGCATAAGTTTTAGTTTCTTATTTAAAAAATTGTTAATTCGTCACGAAATTTAATGGATAAATTTTGAAACAAAATTATATTAAAGTCCCAGTTCTGCCAAAATTTCGCGCTTTCCAGATTGAATGAAAAAATTTATTTTCGTATTTCTAAACGTCTCGCAACAGTTTCTAAGCAAAATTTATTTATTATTTCTTAACCAAAATTTACAAATATTCAATTGAAATACAAAAATCCACGTGTCTCAATTTTATTAAAGCCACGACTGATACGTATATGCGCAAATATGCGCGTATATCCTTGAGTGTGTATATTTCGCTACTGTAATACTGTTAAAGCTTCTATATTTTGAAATTACAGTCAAGTCTTATAAAAAAATTGATAAGAAAATGATACCGTCCTGTATCCTATATGCGATGCGAAAACAAAAAATGATTTCCAACAGGACTTGAGGTTGATAAAAAGTTAAAGAAAAAACACAAAAAATTAAAAATTAGAAAAAGAACCTTAAGAAAAAAAAAATAAATAACGCAACAAGAAAATTGAAAATCAGTAAATTTGGGCCATCAAAAAAATCGTACATTTTTGATAAAAATTACAAAATTTTGCAGTCTAATATTGTAAAATTGGAAAGTGACGACTTGCTTTACCCCGCTATCAGAATATTTAGGATATTGGGATAGAGAGATAAATGCTTTGACTCCTTGTACACTTTGAACTTTTCTTGTTCTTTTTCTTTTCTTTTTTTTTTTAACATGATTTTTTATTGCTCTAAATCTGTATTTGTTTCTTTTTTTTTTGAAAAATAAAATAAAATAAAAATTTAAGAAAATACGAAAAAAAAAAATTTAATAAAAAATAAATAAGAAATAACTGTTATATTGGATAAAAAGGACATAATTTGGTATTAAAAAAAGAAAAGGACAACTTTAAAGAAAATTTTCTTTGAACATGAAATTATAAATCGTTTTCGAAAATTTTAAAGCGATGTCGCTGAAATAATTTGGGCGTTTTCAAGCTCTTGACTTTGACGCAAAGCCATGCTCTTGAAATAAATTGCAAACCTAAATTTTTTGTACGCGTCTGAACAAAGTTCAAACCTTGAATAAAGATTTTCGTATTTAAATGCAAATAAGTACAAAGCAGAGTTGCACGGGTAATCATGTGTAGGCTCTAGGTCTATACGCTATTATTACAGGCAATACAATAACTTAAATCATAATTAAAAATTTAAATAATAAATTCCAATACCAGTAAAGCTTAGCGCTGTATAATAGAACTGTAACGAAAATACCAAAATTTTTGAAACATGAGCAGTTTTATTACACGTAAAACATTTTGTCCACTTTTGCCACCTTCTAATTAGAACTGGTTATTGTTTTATATTATTGCTATGTGTTTAATAGCAGCTTTTTAAAAATGAAAAACAAATGTAAGGCCTTATAATAATTTATGAGTAAAATTTACGCCAAGCAGCAACTCTTTTAAACAATAGTATGCATGTATCAATGTTTTTAAACTTAACGAAATTCCAAAGTAACGACAATCTTGGGTTAACATTATTGTATGGCAATACAGGAGCTACTTATTTTGTGTCTTAAAAGGTTATCTGAATTAGGAAAATGTGGAACTTTGGTAAATTATATTATTAATTAAAGACTCAGCTATATCAGAATATCATTGACCTCCTCTTAGAATGTCGTCTATTGCCATTTTAGAGTTAAACGAGCTGAAGAAAAGACTTATTCATAAGCTTTATCAATTCGATAAACTTAAAAATTTTGTAAAATTTTCAAGAATTTTTTAAAGAATTTTTCCCGAATCTTTCGTGTATGCAAGCTGGAACATTATAAAGTCTTCAAGAGCCCATGTACGCATAGCTTGGTCAAATAGTAATGCAATCTAAAAAGATTCTTTTTGCACACCAATTACCAATTTTAATAAGTTAACAATGCTGAACTGAATATTAAAATAATATGCGTAAGGTAATGCGTAACTCTATATTACTCTTATTCCCTTTAACCTTCTCATCTTGTTTAATTTTTTCCTTTTCTTTTCCTTTTTGATATCTTTCTCGCCCTCCACCTCGTGTTGTCTTCTTTACATTTTATTTATTTTTATTTCAATTTCCCTTCTTTATTCTTATATGATTTTCCTTAAATTATTTTTTTGTACACTTATAAAAGCAGTTTTGCTTTTATGTTTTTCGTTTTCCTTGTTTTTAATTCTACTGTACACACTGTTGTTGTTGTTGTTGGTGTTTTTTACATTTTGTTAGAGTCCTTATTACTTTGAATTGCGACTTTTATATACGCTTAAATTCCATTTGGTGCAGATGTACAACGTTTTATTTCTTATTCTTCATATTTTATTAAAATCACTTTCCTTTCTGGTTCTGGTCGTCCTGATTTTCATTATTTTTTCTTTCTATTTTCTTTAACATTTTTATTATTTTTATTTTATTTTACATTTTTATATTATTATTAAAAGTCATATGATTCTGTATGTGCGTGTGTAATTGATGCGTTCGTATGTTCATTTTATTATTTTAGTTTAAATACCATTTTCTCTTTTCTTTGTTCACCTCCTTTTGCAATGTTTTACGGTAAAAAGGTAAAAAGGATGTTATTTTGTTTTTTCATTTATTTTATTTTTTCTTGTATTTGTTTTTATTCTCTTAATTTTATATGAATGAATTTTTGAGATATAAAAACTAAACTCAATGAACTTTTAGAAAAAACATACTAACTTTGTAGTCTTGGACGGAAATAATTTAGTGGAAACGGTGGTATAAGAAAATATAATAATAAAAAATATAAAGAAGGAATCCTATAGAATAATTTGTTCTATGAAATATTTTATATATGGGCCAACCATATGTACTTAAAATTTTCAGATCAGTTCATTTCATTATTATTTAATTTACTGTTTGTACATTTGTAAACGTACCTATATTATACGAATATATATACAACAACATTTAAAGAACGTACAGGAAAACTTACAAGCTGCAAATTTATTGTTTATTCTGGCTCAATGTCCCCTTAAATAATATAAAAAAACAAATAAAATATTGAGAAAATAAATGGAATTCCCCGAAATTTTTCTGAAAATTTTAAGGTAAGTAATAAAGTGTGTCAATAAAAATAAATTTCGTATAACATGATTAATGTAAATTTAATTAAAATTTTTCATATGGTTTTTCAAAAAATATTGGCAATTAATAATATTTTCTTTGATAATAGTGTATTTTTCAAAGCATTTGATTTTTAAATTTAAACAAATATGGAAAAATTTATAGTTGAATTTTTAATCAATTTTTTAGAATATCTCGGGAAATTACCATTACAGGTTCAAAGGCAGATGCAAGTAATATGAAATATTGCTTCAGTTTCTGTTTTCAATATTCTTTTCATAGTTTGTCAATGGGAAATCAAACTGGGTCGATTGAACCACAGTGAATGAGCATGTCAATAATCAAAACAATGAATCTAACTAGCAAAAAAAAAATCAGCCGTTGTGTATTTGGAAATTTATACAAAATGTGGTGTGAACAAGTGCAATGTAAACAAATTACAATATAATTTTTAATTTGAATATACAGACAAAAGATATTATTCAATTTTGAGTTTCCGAAAGTTTTATCTTTGGAACATAATATCTAAATGAATATTAGGAAGAATAAATTCAGATGAAACCATTAATTTGTTAAACAATTTTTTTTAAAAGCAATTAGCTATTTACATTACTCGCAATTATGTATCAAATATATAAAACAATTGAATACTTTAAGGATGAAAGAAAATAAGTTGAAGCCAGGATCGAAACCGCCGGTGAGTTTAGATAAATAATTATGTTTTTTAAATGGAATTGCAGAAAACGGTTAACTTTTTGTTTTTATAGAAATGTTGCAGTTCTTAAAATAAAAAGTGCCAAAGTAGCAATATTTCGTATTACAAGAGTCTATAGCTTGAAAAAAAGAAGCTTCTAAAATTTAAAACCATTGCAACTTGCCTTTTAGAAGAAAGCCGATATAAAAAATTTAAAAAAAAAATGGGTTTTGATAACAGTTAATTTGAACGGTTATTTTGTCTCGATTTTTTCAATGTTCAACCAATCTCATTTTGTCTTTGAAAGGTTCGCATATCATTGCAATTTAATTAGAAAACATTGATTCTGGATACGCCAAATGCAATCAACAACTCTTAAATATATTAGGTAAATTTATAATTTTGTGATTGGGCTCTTCTATACAATTCTTAGTACTATTCGTATACTCTTTCAAGCCTATAATTCCTACATTGGTTTACCAAAGATGTAGATAGAATCAATATCAGAAGAGAAAAAAAAATACCATAGCAATTTCTTGTGATTATTTTTATTTTCCTAAATTTTGTTTTTTTTTTTTCATTTCAGTTTTTTTTCAAGAATATGTTATTAAGAAAGAGGTTTTTCGTTGAGCCCCAAAAGAAAACATAACTGATTTAATATATTATTCATTGCCGAATAATAAAAACATAAAAAGAGGAAAAAGAGAGAAAAAAATATCAACAAATAAAGAAACCATATAGCAAGTTGTACGGTAGAAAAACAAGAGAAAAAAAAAGAATAACGAATTCAAACAGAAGTAAAAATGTAAGGAAATTATTATAAGGACACGAAGGACGTTGTTTAATATTTTTTGTTTAGATTTTGTTTGCTTGCTGATTTTTTTTCTTTGTTTTTCATTTTTATTTACTTGTTCTTCAGTGGTTTTTTTTACATTTCGCACTTTTTTCCCCTTCACTTTCTCCTTCTAACTCTGTTACTGCATGCTTTAGTTGTAGTTCGCCTTTAAATAACTTTTATAATGTTATTATAATTTATAAATACACACTACTATACACAATACATTTACATATATATAGAAAATTTTGTAGTTTTTGTACAACCACTAACATTTAAGATGTTCAAACTTATATTAAAAGTTATTTTTAGACTTTAATATTAAAAAAAAAAATAGTTGATGGGTTGTGTTTGCACTGTGTTCTTTTATTTTTGTTTTTATTCTTTATTATTATTATTAAAAATCCTTAATTTAGTTAATGAAGAAAATTATGAAATTTTCATTAAAATTAACAGCAAAAAATAAGAAGCAGAACAAGAAAATAAAGTAGAAAAATGAACTTAAATTAGAAAAACGTCGTTTGCGTCGCGTATAACGTCTTATACTATTGTATAACAAGTGCCAGAAAATTATTCGTACTCTTGCAAAAGACGATTTTCTCAAAAAGAAAATTTTTTATTTTTTTTTTAATTTTTCTTTTGTTTTTGGTTACCTACTATTTTTAATTTTATTTTTGAATTAAAAAATTAAATTTTTAATAATATTAAGCGCCCTAAATTCATTGTGCGCCGTCAAAAGTAAAGTTTTATAGAAAAAAATGCGATATGAAAAAAAAACACATAAAAAAAAACGAAAACTAAATTTTAATTTGGTTTTTGTCTTTACTAACTTTTAAAATTAGTTTTGAAAAAGGGAAAACTAGAATATTAAAATTTTCACCTAATTTATGGTTATTAAAACAAATGAAATGAGTTAAAAATTAATTTCTAAATGATAGCTAGAATAAATTAGGCCTTATTTTAAGCCTTTTAACTTCTGTTATATTTATTTTGTCTAGGTTAAATATATATCTGTATACACATATATCAATCGACGTATTATTTGTAAATTTTGTCCAGATTGCCTTGGTGTATCTCACTAGTTCATCTGCTGGTGAGTCCGCTCACTTAAAATCAACCTAAATTGGAATCAAATTGAAGACTGGTTTTAAAACTAAAAGCATGAATTCCCAATGAAAGAGTTTGTAAATTTTATGATGTAATGTTCATGAATAATTTTATCAAATTTTATCTTAATAATTATAACAATAATTAAATTACTCTTATATTGATATTTTGCCATCTTTCAAACTATATATCGCATAAATGATTTCGATAAAATAAAAATTCAGAAATTTAGAAAAAAAATCGAGGATAATGAATTTCCGGAGCTTAATATTGTAACTAATTGTGTTCAAATATTCTCGAAATTTTAAAATCTCTAAGCCCTTAATCACAAAATATATATGAGCATCATTCTTCGACAATGGTTTTTGAATATTTTACAAAATTATTTCAGTTATGGTAATAATTTTGCTCAAAAGAAGCAAAAGAAGTATAAAATAATATGACATACGAAGCAATGAAGGGAAAAACAATATTAAGTTGCAGCAAAATATTTTTCGATATACAAGGTGTATCACATAGATGGAATGTAATTTCAGGGATTCTTTGATTGATTTCTAGCAAAAAATTGTATGCGTGGGTGCAGTGCAAATATTCTCGTTTTCGACTACAGCTTATTGGAAAAAGAGATACCAGATTTTTCTTGCGACATAGAGTAACTGCTCGATTAACAAGCAATTGATTGCTCTTTATTTTCTGTCTTTAGAATGCAAAACAAAAATCTGAATGAGAAGAGTGTAAGGACTAAAGTTTAATACACAATACACATAACCGTTATAATAAAGGTAGAAAAATATTTAAAAAACTTAAAATGAAACCGAAAAATTCTCGTTTATTGTGATCATATGTTCAGAACAAAATTATATTGTTTATTTAACAATAATACATACTTGTACAACAGTGACCAATTGAGTCTCAATATTGTCGTGGTAATAACCCAAAATCCATCCCCTAACGCTATTCAAGAAAACATGACGCGAATTTTTATTTGAAGAATTTCATTTTCAGTTTCAATCTGAAACTGAAGTCGGTTAAACATTGTATAAACCTGGGGCAATAACTAAATAGAAAATATTAAAGCAGGCCTTATAAATTGTAGCAACTGTCACACGATCAGTAATATTAATTCTTAAATTGTAATTTTCACACACTTTGGGGTCAAATGATTCAGAATTTCCACAAAACTGTTTCAACACTTTGCAGTTCCTTAAACAGCTCAAAACTTGGTTATAGCTTCTATTGATTTTTTTTTCCTAAAATTATCTTTCTTAAAAAATATTTTTTAATAAACTCCAAACCAAGATAATTACAAAAAAAATAATATTTTCGAATGATCTTGTATAGCCATTTTGTTTTAATCTTCGTATCTACTTTGCTGTAATGATTATAAAATAATTTTAATCTTCCAGTATATATTATGGAATTCATGGACGCCCAACAACAACAGCAAGTGAATGTAAGTACATTCTTTTCTGTTTAACATTATAATTTATTTATAATCGAATTTTTGTAGAAAAATTTTCATTTAAAAGAAATGTAAATAATGTATACGTATGTAAAGTATAAAAGTAGAACAGATTTTGTATTTTTTATAATTTAAAAGTAGCAAATTAAATTCTCATTCTTATATTGCATAATATTTTGATTTAAAATTGCAAAAATATTATATAAGTTTCATATTTTTTTTAAGAAGAAAGGAATAAAAATTATTGTACAAGTTTATTTAGAGGATCACACACAAACACAGAAACAGAATACAGTAAACATGGAAATTTAAAGAAAAAATCAACTAAAAATGGAAATGAAATTATTTTGTTTTTCATTTTGTTTTCTTCTTGTTTGCTATATGGGAGAGTAACTTGTATTCTTTTATCAGACCTTACTTTGTTTTTACTTACTTACGTCCTTCTACCCTATACAATGGATACTCTCCATAGTGCTTTAATATTTACTTAAGTCTGCGTATTTTTTTCAAGTTTTCTTTCTTTACTCTACATACAGTCACACACTCACACACAATTCATAGCGTAGATAATGTTGATATGCACACAAAATTTTTAGTACTTATTTTCGTTCCTTTCCATTTGTATTTATTTTGTTATTGTTTTGAGGGCAAGTGTTACCCAAATTATGTGTTTTTCCTCTATTTTGCTTGTTTTTTTTTTTGTGTGCTTTTTATTTTCATTTTGCAACGCTTGTTGATTTTCCTTTTATTTTATTGTTTTTATTTTATTTTTATTTTTGATTTTACATTCCTTTCTCTTTTCCCTTCAATATTCTTTTTATTACTGCTTTATTTCTTATTGTTGTTGTTGTTTTGTCATTCAGAATAACATAGAGAATGAATCCTTACATACCTTTTTTATTTAAAGTAACTAGCATTTAAGACAAATAAAAAATAAAAATGAATACCATTTTTTGTTTTTTATTTTGGTTGTTGTTCTTGTTTTTTTTTTGTATATGAAACGGTGAAAATAAAAAACATAAAATAGAAAAGAAACTTATCGTCATCGTTGCCGACATGCCGTGCCATGTTGTCGATTTCCTCTTTGTTTTTCTCTATAAAAATATTTTTATTTGTTGTGTTTGTTATCAAAGGAAAATCTTTTCTCTAAAATTTTATGTTTGTAAAATAGTTACCAGTTGGAAATTTTTACTATAAGGATTTTTGAAATTTGGGAGCAAACTGAGAATAAAAGCTAGGTTCTCAGCTTGATTTTTCTATCGCGAAATTTCGTAGTCAAACATAGCAGCGACAAAATGGGTGTTGAAATAATCTCGAATCCAAAGAATATCTTAACATTTTCTCTAATTCTTTATTATTTCCCCCAAAAGTATGCAAAAAATGGTAAGATAATATTTTTTTTGATATTTTAAAAGAAATCAAATAGCTGGATGGTTGTTTATTAAATATCTGTTTTTATTTGGTCAAAGCAAAGTGCTACTCTACAAACAAACTCGTTTAGCCAAAATTCAGTTCCTCTGCTTACAAATAAATCTAGTATTCCTTCTATTTTTCCATAAGTCAATTACAAATTTCGTATTTGAAATATAAGCATTTTGTTTCAATCAAATCAACTTCAATATCATCATATTTTTCTCTCCTCTTATTGAGTCAACTAAGCCGAAAGCTAGTTCCCGTAAAATCATCATTAAATTTGATTGAAATTAAAAATTAATCACTTTTAAGAAAAAACGTTATGTGTTAGAACTCTCATGACATTTACTGCTTCAGCAATACTTAATTAAGATTTTCTAATATCATTGGCAATACTCTTGCTCAAATATATTTTATTTACATATGAACTTATCTATAGAGTCCTTAAAATTCTCATTCCATTTTAATTTCTCCATTTTTATATTTCATTTTTACAAAATACACATAAAATGTTCAATGTGTGTCCTCAATATCTTGTTGGAACTTAGAATATAAAGATATTTCGGCATTCGGTTTGACATGATTTCATTTTGCGTGCTTTTCTCATATTGTTCTAATATCTTTTTTTTCTGTGTGTTTAATTTTTGTCCTGTATATACAGTCTAAATTTTGGTTTTATCTTAAGTTAAAGTTAACTTTTTTGCGGAACAACAGTAACAACATGAAAGGAAGAATAATCAGAAGAAGGGGCAAAATTGTTCACGGATACGTGCTTTTGATATTTTTGACCTTTTTTTTTTTTGGGTAGTTCAGTTATTGTTATGGTTTTTTTTTTGTTGCTAGGGATGTCACGTCTGTAAAAATATGGAGAGATATGAATGAGTTTAAGAAAAATCCACAAAATTTCAGTATTTTTATGCGATTTTTTTATGTACTTTCTTTTTTGTTTTTATGATTTTTTGTTTGTTGCTTTGCGAAAGTAATGTCCTTTCACTTAATGTATCTTGTTTTTTCTTATTTTGCTTGTTATATTTCATGTAAGTTAAATGGACTTTTGGGAAATGACATACTAGAACTAGGTAAAAATAATAGTATAGAATTTTTATTTTTTTTTTAACCCATGAAATTTTTTTGTATTATTTTATTATCGGGACCACACTGCATTATACAAGAAGGGTGGTATTGTCATAATATCAAATTATATAAGCAGAGATGAATGACGGTTATTTTTTTTTAGTTTGCCGGACTGTTGGTCTGTCTATTCACTGATTTCACTTCTGACTAAGATAGTTTTGATGGAAAAATTTCATCTGAATCAATTTGATGAATTGATGTATGTCAAGTTCCAACTACTGGAGTTTTAGCACGAGCTAATTTGTTGATTTTTATTATTTCTAGAATATAATAAACCGATTTTCTTGAAATAATATCAGCAAACTCTTTCTCTCTCTCTGGAGAGAAGCAGTCAAGCATTTTGGATTAATCTGGTGCGAGCAATTGGATTTTTATTTGGGCTTGACAATGGGTTTGATTGAGTATTTGTTCATGTACAAACAGAAATAATTAAAGAATTTTCTTAAAATATGATATTTTAATTCTGATTGGTGGAACACAGAATAAACTAAGTAGGACAACAAATATCTGGATAATTTTTTCCCCTTAATCATAAATACCAGAAGAAAATTTATTGAAATTTAATAATATTTAAATTATATTTGCCTACTGAACTATCTAGCAAATTTCTGGGAAAAACTCGAATTCTAGAAAGTAAAACTCTATCAAGAATTAACAAATTTTATATTTTCCTACATCATACTAGTTAATTAAAATTTGGAATATAGGAATTTCTACTTTTGATACAAAAATCAGAAAATAGGACAAATTAGTCGGGCATGTGCTGACCGCAACGGATTTATTTTTTTTTTCTGTATTTATTTCATATTATTTCTTTTTTTAGTCTAAAATGAACTCATTTTGCCTATGGAGGAAAATCAAAAATTATGACATTTTATAAGGAAAATATAAGAATTTCTATAGCTTCTGAAATATTTAAGGATGTGTGTATGCATTTAAATGTTCATTTCTCCTAATAAATGTATTTCTACATATTTACATATATAAGTTCGTAATTGTTGCCATGTAAATTGTTTTCTTTATTTTTCTATGCTCAAATAAAATGTGTGTAATATTATATTATGATATAATAGAAATTACTGAGTGAATGCGGTTTTCTCAAAAAACCAAACCAACAGAAGGTATATTATAGTATTTAAGCGAAACTCGGCAAAATTTTACTTATAAGTACTTTACGTACTTGTAGGTGTATATATATATATATATATATATATATAAGAAATAATAACAATAAAATGAAAAAAATAAAAGACAATATATATATACCTAAAGGATAATAATATCCTTTAAAAGTTCGTATACAATATGACTTTTGGGAAATTCAATTTAAGTATATAATATGAGAAGGAAAGGAGAGAATAATACTAAATCTGAATGTTATACATAGATCAATTGCTGAAACAACAAACATTTAAACTGCAAATAATAACAACGATAATGATGATGATTCTGATGATGATGACAATAATTGTAATGTGAATACGGGCACTGATAAAGTGAATATGATAATGTTATAATACTATAAAGGTCAATCAGTGTGTCCTATGAGCTTTTGTACTTTTAATGCAATGTTACGGTGAAATAAAATAGTTATTTTTATAATATTAAATGTGATCTTTAACATAGATTTAGATTCACATATGAAATAGGTGTATATAATTAACTAAAAACAGAATTAAAATATAAAGTTCCCTTGTGCAAATGAACGATGATAAAAGAATATTATGGTAAACTGTATATGAAGGCTATTCAAAAATAAAATACAACTTGTTACAACGCAGATTGTTTAGTCATTGATGACAGTCAAAAATTTGGACATTTCTGAAAAATTTTGAAAATATTCAAAATTTCGGAATTTCCGAAATTATTTTTTTTTTAGAATTCATTAAAATTTGAACTTTATTTTAATAATTTTTCTAAGTTTTGTCAAATATTCAACAGAATTAGCCGATTTTATGGTATATAACATGCTTTCAATACCTTGTTGTAAGTTGATTGCTTGTCTTACAAATACACTCATCTAAACCATTCAATAGTGTCAATGATGCAGTAGTTACGAAAACAGTTCTTTAGTTGTGGAAACCCAAAGGATGTCCGGTTCAAATTCTATTTTAATCATTGTATAAAGACTACTCAATAGTGTATTTTAATATACAGAGTGATTCAGAAAGGTTATACAACACATATACCATTGGTGAGAGGATCCAAAATTGGTAAAACTTTTACTTAGAAATTGGTGTCAATTTTAGACAATTTGAAAACTACAGGTACTTGTTGCTCATACGTGCTTCTGTTTAAGGGCTCGAAATTGAATTATTTTTTTCTGTATTTGATATGTCTTCGAAATACAAAGGATTACTGAAAATATGGAAAACAATTATGCTCATTTCTAAAAATTGAAATTACGTGTTCGAATGCCATGCTTTGATTTGTGTCAATTTTTAAAATAGATTTTTTCGAAATTACAATTAGCAATAAAAATCGTTACAACCATACAAAGCACCAATGAGCAAATGCAATTTTTTGTACACATTTCTATAATTTATCAAAAAACAATTAAAAGAGTAAAAAAAAAATTTTAAATTCATCCATTTTTTTTTTTTTAATTTTCAATAATAAAAATAGTTTCGGTTCGCTAAATCATCAAAATGAACAATTGAATTTTACCTGAGTACAACACAAATAAAAATATTTTTTTTTTTACCTATTAAACAATTACACACATATACATACATATATGATTGCAGTTTTTTATATAATTAAAAAATTCAGTTGAAAAATTTTTCAATATTTTCTTAAAAAAATAAAAATAATTTTTTTTATTAAACTCAAATCATAACAAAAAAAATATCAAATAAAGGCACAAACACACACAGGAATATTACATGAAACCATATGTTTGTATAACGTATATGTAATTTGTAAATTTTTCACTTCCGCCATTTCCAAATCATAATAATATTACAAATGTATGTAAGTATATGTAAAATTTGCAATCCCTTTTTTAAAATAAAAAATTTCCGAGAAAATTGAAATTCAATTTTTCCGATTCAAAAAATAACAAAACATAACAAATATAATATGAGTAAAAATTATAACAAAAAAAAAAAAAACGACAATAAAAATTAAGAAAAAAAAAATTCACAAAATACACTTTGAATCCTGAAAGCAATTTGCAATAATAATTCGTCCTTATAAAAATTTTTACACAATACCTTTTTAATTGGAAGATTTATGTACATTTTATGCTCCAATTCGATCAATTTTCAAACCTTACAGGGTTTTACAAAAAAAAAAAAATTAAAAAAAAAATAACATTTTTAACATGAAAGAAAAAGTTTTACTCTTAATTTTTCGTCCCTTTTTGTCCTTTTTCTTCTTCTCGGTTACTACGTTCATTTTTTTTTTGTTTTTTTTTTATTTTTGTGTATTGCTCTTGTTAATTTATTATGTGTACTTTGTGTTAACTTCTAAAAAAACAAGAACAAAAATTGGATATTTATGCAAAATCACAGACACTTTATGAATTTTATGACTTGGTCTTTTGTCTCCTTTTACTTATAATATAAGAAAAAAACAAACGAAAACAAAAGTAAAAAATTTTTATCCTTTGAATTGAAACTGGAAAACAAATTTTTGGTCATTGGCTTTACTTTTTTTTTTTTTGTAATATAATCATCTTTATTTTTATCATTTTTATTGATTGAAAATTTGTTTATTCAAAAAAGGACATTGAATATTTCAAAATACTTATTATATTCTTATACACACTTAACCTATTTCGGCCGTTTGAATTATTTAAGAAGCAAAAAAACAAAAATGTAGTTCATGGTTGACTCATAAGAATTTAAAATAAATTTTCAATTTTATAGAAAAAAATATAAAGAATATTAATGGCAAATTTGGATGGCAATTGTTGGACTGAATTGCAAAGTCTAAAAATAGCTGCATTAGAGCACGGTATTAAATATTTTAGAAAGTGATGGCAAAATGAGATTCAAGATATCAAGATATCATATTCAATATATGAAAGAAGAAACGTCCTTAAATGTTATTGATGAAAATCAACTTTCAAGTTTTTGAATAAAAATTGTTACGAGTACAGAAACTGTAATTGAGCTAAAATTGGTTTTATTGTTGAAAATTTATTCTACGCTTCAATTAAATCTGTATTAATGGCAAAAATCAATGTATTTAAATTAGAAAACTAATATTTTCAGATTTCCACCTTTCAATTCAGTTCATTTGAATGTAATCACCTTAAATTTTCTCCAATAAGAGTCAATATTTTTAATATCACATATTTCAGTTCAATATTGTTCATATTTTAAACTGAACTTGAATTCTTCCGAAATTTATCTTAATTATCAATTAAATGTAACAAAATTAATTAACAGTTTAACGGAAAAATATTGCTATTATTGTTGTATTTTCTCCTAAGCAATTTGTTATGAACAAAAAGTTTTTCTTTCAAACAATTAAATCTTGTTCAAATGATAAATAATTATTCTAAATTAAAATTTTGAACAATCGTCAATTATTAAATCTAGCGAAGTTTACGTGTAATTTTCTAGCTATACTTTCACCGCATCTTCTGCATAGAATCAAGAAGACCTGTGCTACTTTTAAAAACATCTTGTTACAGCAAGAAAATTTTGCAATTTCTAAAATGAATGAAAATACAATTTATTTTATTAATTAAAATCCAATTGAGTTTGAAATATAGGAGCATCATATGTCCTAGTACCTTACCAAGATTTGAAATTACTGATAAAACGAATATAGGGTTAATTGCAATGAAAAAATAAATGACAAATAAATAAAAAAATTAAAAACCAGAAAGGTTTTTTAAAATTAAATCATTAAATGTCTAGTCAATAAAATTTGCATACTTTTAGGCAATTCCCTTTGAATACCTAATAATAAAAATAAATTCATATTTTTAGAAAATATCAGTTCTGACTTGTTCTTTCTTTTTGTTGGTAAAAAAGTTCATTAACTTTTTAAGTTTTATTTTAAATTTTTTTTCCAATTTAATGACAAAAAAATTTCAAATTTAGCAAAATTTCTTTGTATCAAAAATTTTATTTTATCTCATACTTGCATATTGAAAGCATTAAAAATGGCTGTAAAACTGAAATTTTAATTAATTTTTATAGTTTTGCTTACCCATACAAAAATTAATTTTAAATAAAATTCATCATTATTATTTAAAATTAAATTTTTCTTTTAATTTGTAATTCTGTTAAGAGAAAATAATATTATATTTGTATTTCGATAATTAAACGAAAAATTAAATATTGTGCATAACCTTATAATGGCAGCCTACAGTAAAGTTTAAGTGAAAATATATTTGACCCAATTTACTTTGTATGAGTAACAAGATGTAAAATAATATTTTTTGATCAAAGTAAATCGAATTCTTTGTGACCAAATATTTTTATTTATTTATTTACGTAAATAACTACATTTAAGAAAAAATATAAAATGAAATTTTAATAATGTATAATTGAAAAAAAAATAATAGGTACCTTATTATTTGTAATAACAGAATGTGGAAAACTGTCATATTTAAGGATTAAATCCAGGAAACATTATTAATTACTAAAAATATTAATTTTGTAAGATAGCAGACAGAAACTACATAGAATGCTTAAATGAAGTAGTCTTCTTTTAAGAAGTTTGTGTTTTCGAGTGAATAAATTTGATTACGCAAAATGAGCGCGACTTACTCAAAATAAAGCATCATATAAAGATGCCGTTTTATCATAATTCTGTTATCGAGCATGCCGTGTTATCGTAATTTTTGTCACAATTTGTACTGTTGCAGTGTTACAAGTATTGCTATAGTTTCGGTACATTTTTAAAATGCTTTTCTTTCGATCAACACATTTTCCCCCATATAAGCATTTTTATAGTAATTTTTCTTAAAAAAGAAACTTATTTTTAGAAAAACTTCAATATTATCTTAGAATAATAATATGAATACATTTTCTGAAAATTATTTTAGTAAATTTTTTAGTAGAATTTACTTTTTGTAATTACAATTTTTATATCTGAAGCATACATATCTAACTAAATGTGTTAAAATTTTTGATATTGTTATGAGTTCAGGACTAACACAAGTATGTTGCGTCTCAAATTTAACAAAGCTATTTGTCAAAATTTTGTATATATTATTATTTAAATGTATAAATAGAACTAGCTATACTGAATCAGCTATACTGAATATATCAGATATACATAGCTATTGAAATAATATTAAGGTTTAACTATCAGTCTTTTTGTTCAATTTCATTGTAGTAGAACACATTACAAGTTATCCACGTAGCGAATTATATTTGTAGTAATTTTCGAAATAATTTTTCTAAAAAAACTGCGAATAATTTTCCAGAAAACCCGACACCACAACGTTAATATAAAAACTACATGCTTCTTTTTCATTATATATACAGTAAGTTGAAATATGAAATAGCAGTGTTTGGAATACGACTTTCCCCAGATTTCTGGGGAAAGTCGTATTGCTTTAATTTGCAAATTGCGTACATGTGGAAAATCTCACAAGTAATCAAGTCGAATCTTGCAATTCTTTGCTTACACTTTAATTTGGAATTCTCATAGTTTCATCTCTGTATTGTCAATATTCGTTAATAATAAATTTGTTAAAAATAAATTTACTTAATAGTTAAAAATTTCAACAATTTTTTTATTAAAATGAATTTAACTTTCAATTATTTTCCGTAATTTTCAATTAATTTTTTTATTTTAATTAATTTTGTTCACATAGTTGGGAAATCCTGTGGATTGAAAAAAGCAACGATTATTTTTAAAAACAAAAATAAATCTTAACTTTGAACTTAATTTACTTTAAACAAAATCTTTAGATTTAGCAAGCTTCTTTCATAAAATCACATATTTTTAAAATAATGGTTCAAGTCTATGTTTAAAATATTCAAGACAATTTCTTCAAAAGGCACGCAGAGAATTTTCTCATCACATCTTTTTATTATTTTATTCACCAACAAAACAGTCAGAAAATGATTTTTTAATTTTCATTGCCTACTCTTTAAATGACATAATAAAAGAGAAGGCCTTAAAATATTTTTCTCTTTTTATACCCTGCACTTCGTGAAGGGTATATTAACTTTGGTATGGAGTTTGTAACTACTTGAAGGAGTCATCTGCGGTATGGACATATATATATATTCTTGCTCAGCGTAAAATTCTGAGTCGATTTAGACATGTCCGTCCGTCCGTCCGTCCGTCCGTCCGTCCGTCCGTCCGTCCGTCCGTCCGATCGCACGATAACTCAAAAACGAATAATGCAATCGACACCAAACTTTCACAAGTTTTTTCTTTTGTGCCAAGGACGAACCCTATTGTTATTGGATTAAGTCGGACAACGGGTTCGGGTAGCTGCCATACAACTCCAAGAGTTTATTTTAAATATTTCAAAAACTAATAAAGCTATAAATATAAAATTTTGTATAAATGTGTCCAATTATATTCTACACATGCTCTAAAAATTATAATGGGATAGCTGCACCGGTTCGGGTGGCTGCCATACAACTCCAACAGCAAATTTTTTATATTCGCCAAAATAATAAAGTCAGATTCATGAAACTTGGCAGTCATGTGTCCAATTATAGGTCAAATATATTTCCGAAGTTTTGGAGGAATTGCTTGACAGGTTCGGGTACCTGCCATACAACTCCATAAGCTAATTTTAAATATTTGGAAAAGTAATAAAGTCAGATTCATGAAACTTGGCAGTTGTGTGTACGATTATAGATCAGATATATTTGTGAAGTTTTAGTGGAATTGCTTGACAGGTTCGGGTACTTGCCATACAACCCCAAAAGCTTATTTTAAATATTTGGAAAAATAATAAAGTCAAATTCATGAGACTTGGCAGTCGTGTGTCCAATTATGGGTCAGACATATTTCTAAAGTTTTGGTGCGATTGCTTGACAGGTTCGAGTAGCTCCCATACAAGTCTAAAAGCTTATTCTTAATATTTGGAAAAATAATAAAGTCAGATTCATGAAACTTGGCAGTCATGTGTCCAATTATGGGTCAGACATATTTCTGAAGTTGTGGTTGAATTGCTTAACAGGTTCGAGTAGATCCCATACAAGTCTAAAACTTATTCTTAATATTTGGAAAAATAATAAAGTCAGATTCATGAAACTTGGCAGTTGTTTGTCCGATTATAGATCAGATATATTTGTGAAGTTTTGATGGAATTGCTTGACAGGTTTAGGTACTTACCATACAACTCCAAAAGCTAATTTTAAATATTTTGAAAAATTATAAGGTCAGATTGATGAAACTTGGCAGTCGGATGTCCAATCATAGGTCAGACATGTCCGTGAAGTTTCTATAGAATGATCTCACAGGTTCGAGTAATTGCTACACAATAACGAAAGGTGCAGGGTATAATTCAATCGGTTTATACCGACTGAAACGTTTTTACTTGTTCTTTATTAAATTGTGCACTACAACTTTAATCTTCATGATATGATCCTTAAAAATTTGATTTGTTTCGTTGCTACCAAACAGGGGTAAAATATGAAAAATAAAATTAAATAATTTAATCATTTTCATTTTCTTTATTAATCTAAAAATATCAGAAATAAAAATAAAGCTATAAAAAAATAAAAGAACAAATTGACTTCTTCTTTCATTGAAATTTACTACTATTCTTTACTAATTTTCGCTCAAAATAAATCTAATAAGAAGGAATAATTTCTTGTAATAAAAATATTTTAGAGACTTCTGGTATCACATTTCAATAACAATGTAATCACAGTATTGCCATCATCCTTCTACCCCCCTCTCCCCCCACATTCCTTTCCTTCCAAGACACACGGATACATTTGTGTAGACTATTATCATATTTATTAAGAAAATCTATACAAGGAGAAAGAAAAAAACGTCTGTAACGTCTTCTGCAACCGCCCCTTATTTCTCCTATTTCGTCTTTCTTTCATCTGATTTTTTTTTGTTAAACCGTTATTTTAGTATTTGAATTTTTAAGAGTATAAATTTATTATTTCACTTTAAAAATTAAGTTAAATTTTCTCATTCATATTTCTATTGAAATTATTTCAAGTCCTGCTCCTTATATCTATGTAATATAGAACTTTCAACACTATATTTTATCATGAAAAAAGAAAAATGTACACGAGAACTTATTCTATATAACAATTACTAAACAATTTTTATAGTCAAGTTTTTCTTTTTATATAAGAATAAAGTATTGCCTTTCATCTTTCTGATTTTATATGGTTCTTGCTGTATGCAAAATAACAAATATGAAAAAATACTTAATTTTTTTACTAAATATATCATATTCTTCTTTAGTGTATAGAAAATAAAATAAAAAAAAAATTATATACAATACAAGGGTGTTTCCTTACCAATATTATGTACGAGTACCAGCATGTAGGTAGGTACATATAGAATTTTTAAATAATTGCTCTTTGAAGTTCCGCATTAATGACAGAGTGGTAACTTTATTGTGAATGAATGAGAAATATGAAGATTTGAAGTAATGTTAAAGTCATATTTTTTGATTTCGACTTGAACCAATTATCGGACTTTCACTAGAATAAAAAAATTAAACATTATTCAAAATTAAAACACTAAAAACCAAGAGGCAAACAAGAGTTATCAAATTGCTAGATAAGATCAAATCTTAATTCATTAAGAAAAGTATGACACGATGAGCTCAAATTCAAATGATACCTGCATGAGCTACTAAAAAGGGCCTTTCCCAGTATCGTCAAATGCATGCAACTGACGTTAGTCATGAATCCCAAGGCAACATGACGCTAGCGTCATAAATCCCAACATATGTTGCTTACGCAATTGATTGTCATTTTAGTTTTTTTTTCGCATGTTTTTAAAGGCTAATGCATAAGTGATTTGTTTGAAAATTGCTCAAATTACAGGTGATTGTCATTTGCTAAATCAAGCGATTGACGTGATTGACATGATCGTCAAATCTTTGACATACTGGGAAAGGGCCAAAAACTATACAAAATTTAAACACTCCAGCGCGTTCTACACTATTCTACCCGAGTCCCTTGAGTTATCTATCTGAACTCCCGATAATTCAATGGTATTCGATATCTCGCCTTGTTACATTTGCTCTGCCTATCGTGACCAGTCTGGTTGCCCAGAGCCGGACACATATTATGTTTATTTAATAGCGCAGTCTATTTTGTTCTAATTATACTCTCTTTTATACCATATGTCCGTATTGTGTTTATAAATCACCTGCTGAATATCCGTAGGTTATCAAACCAATATCCATAGGTTTGCAATAGCGTATTAGACATTTAATCGTTCAGTCGGCTAAATATTAAGAATAAAGTTCAGATAGTTCAAGTTAGCCCTTAAAGCTATAAGCACAACAATAGTACGAAAATATTAAAATTTTATTACCAAAAGTAAATCAAATTAATAAAATTTCAGGTTTTTTATTTAAATTGGAGAAAAAATTAAAATTTTTCTACTTTTAATTTTCCAGAGTATACTGCAACTCTTTTTATCCTTGTCACCCTGTTGGCAAAGAAAAGTTCTTACCTTTTCTTTTTTTCATTCAATATGATAATAAAACTTCATCAGAAGTCTACACTCATAACTGTAAGAATCATTAGACATAATTTATGCCATTCAAGGGCCAAGATGACGAGCTTTGAATAAAATCTTCTTTTTCTCAATAGTTTTTATTAAAAAAAAATGTATAAGAACAATGACAATAAAAATATACACACAGATCAATTTAATAAGGATGCTATGCACACTTGTATAACAAAAAAAAAAAAAATAGATTTGAAATATTTTTTTCAATTATTCTTAGAAAATTGTCCCTAGTGTTATTGTCCCTCTAGTACTCTTATATTATTGAATATTATAGTAAATTTTTCCCGCAATATTCCATTGACTGATAACAAATCTCTACTGCAATAATTTTATGAGATTTGTAAAAGTAAAAATTGTTTACGTTTATATTTCGTATATAAGATCGAGAAATAATATTGATTTGCATATAAATTGAATTTTTATAAATGTCAAAATTTATGAAATATAATTTGATTTTTTATACATACACAATATGTTTAGTTGTTTGATTGATTGATTTGGCCGATTCAGCGGTTCCACTGCACTCTTATTTGCAGAAATGAACCATTTTGCTACCACTACACGCTGATTGTTAGATCTTTATTGAACGTTCGATTCCAAGTGGTCTATCTAAGCTACACGGTTCCCTTGAAGAATCTATTTAAATCTGCGATGATTGAATGATCTTCAATATCTCGTATAGCTTCGTCAACCTTGCTCTGCCTCACGTGACCAGTCTGGGCGCCCAGAGCTGTACACATATATTTAGTTAATATAGGAGAAATATTGTTGGACCTTTTCATAACATGAGTTTTAAGCAAATCTGTATTGAGCGCATTCAAAAATCTTGCAAACGGTTGTGTATACGGGTAATTAAGTTGAATTTATTGACATGAAGCTGTTAAGAAAAGCTCTTGAAGAAAAGATGTTGAAAAAAAATGAAAATAGAAAATTAACCCATTGTTTCCCAATCGTTCCCATTTAAAACTTCCTTTTCTCAACTGTTTTCATTTCAATTAGTTATATATCGAAAAAATGCAATTTACAAATTATTTCACGGAAAATATTATATTTTGTTACAATTGGGTTAATAAACTTTTGTTTTAGTTTTTATACATAGTAGAAAACCCTAAAACAATTTGCAGCGGCGTTGCAGTTTCATCAAAAGTCTAAAATTAATGATTTATTAGTGATTGTAATTTTGAAGTTTTGTTCTAAAAAACTGCCATCCTTACAGATTTAATCAAAAATTCATAATATTGTGAGTGTGATCACCATGCACACTTACTAGTTTTAATACTTTTAATTTGCTATAAATCTAGACGAATTTTATTCAAAAATTACTACATCTCGTTTCTTTTACGTACCACAAATAATTTTAAAACTACCAAACGCTTTATTGTAAAATTAATTAAATAAAATAAACCTACATCTAAAAAATGGCTTATACAATACACATAAATTTGCATAGCTTTAGGGGCAGACAAACATATTTTTGAAATTCGAAATTTTATTACATTCAGCAATTTTTTAAAACAATTTTAGTATGTGTTCAACTGAATTCAACTGAATTTCTAATTTTATGTACCTAAGTTAAGAAATTTTTCACAAATAGCCAACAACATTTTATTTCGTTTTCTTCGCATCACCACTGTTAACGTTTAAACATAAGAAACTCTCATTTTTGAATAGCCTGTTTTGACTTGAACCTCAACATTCATAATGTATTCTGATTCCTGGTATCCCATAGTTTAAAGATTATAACAAATAAAACTTCACACAATACATAAAAATTAATTTAATATTAAATTTTTCCAAAATATTTCATAAAATCTCAATTGCACTCATTCCATTCGAAATTTCATTTGTATAATTAATTTATTGAAACACACACATCCATGCATATATGTAAAATTCAACTTCAACTAAAATAATTTTGCCAGACTTTTGATAGACTGTAAAATCAAAATGCATTTCATAAGTTTATTACTTTTTTTTAAAAAAAATACAAAACAGAATGCTCTTTAAACTACACACACATGCACATATGTTATCTTCAATTTCTTCTTATAAAAATAAGAAGAAAATGAAGATAACACAAGAACAACAAAATATCATATTTAAGAATCCTACTAATAACATCAACAGTAAGCGCAAAACCATATCCTTTAAAAATTAAGAATAAAATCAAAAAAAAAAAACAAAAAATTTCGAAGCGCGAAAGAAAAAAAAATAAAAAAATTTAATATAAAAACAAAAAAAAGATCCTCCATGTCTCGTCGCGACGACAACGAACTATTCAAAATAAAAAACAACAACACAACAATAATAAACACAAAAAAAACAGCGAAACAAAAGCTAAGACAAGAAAACTGGTAAGAAGGAAGAAAAAATGGCATCATAACGTTATTGAGTATTAAACCAGCCGATAACACAACCAACGCGTTTTAGCTATAATTTTTGCGTTAAAATGAGTTTTCAAAATACACACCATATAAGAAGTATTAAAAGAGCAAGAAAAGTTAATAAAAATGAAAAAAAAACAAGATTCGAAGAAAGAAAGAAGCTAACAGGATTTTTATTTCTTTTATATTAGATTTATGAGCACTTCGACCGATTTTAATGTATAACATACACGCACATACTTATATTCACACACAAATCCATTTAAAGCCACTCACATATTATATACGATATCATTATATAGATATACACGTGTCATGTAGAAACACATGTACAAAGTCATATACATTAAACACATCCATGGTACTCACATATAAAATGAAAAATTTCACTTGCGTTAGCTAACATTTTTGCCACATACACAATGTGCTTTTTAATATAATATGTAGTATATTTGTCAGATAAATGAGGGAGAAGATATTTTCCAATAAAAAAAAATAAAAATAATAAAAATAAATGAAACAAAAGATATTTATATGAAAATCGTGTCCTTTTGAAGAATTTTTTTCTTTTCTTCATTTTTTCTTACTTTAAATTTTTTCTTTTCTCTTTAAAAGTATATTAAAAAAAATATTTGAAGTTTTTGGTTTTTTGTAGGTGAACATAATTTTCTTCTCTTTCAATGCAACTAAAAATTCCTAAAAGTTTTGTTTCATAATTATGTAACCGTGACCATTAAAAATAATAAAATGTTATGGTGTTTCAATAGCCTTTTAACGAAAATTAAACAAATTAAAAATTTCCCATACTATACCAAGTAATAGATAGGCTTAGATGGGCTACCCGTTATCGTATGCTCAATGAAGGACTGATGATCACGGGATAATGGCAGCAAAATAATTGTGATAATTGGGGTGCGAACCTGCGACATTTGCCACATCAACCAGCCAACTATACCAAGCAATTTTCCTATAACATGTTGTATACACCAAATTATTTGCTCAATTTATTTATATTAAAATTATTTATATTAAAATTTTGATTAAGGTTTTTGAGAAATATTTTTTCGAAAAATAGCTATTTCCTACTTCTAATTTTATTAAGAATTTCAAATAATTTATATATTCTACTGTGTTTACATAATTTACATTTGTATAGCTTGTTACAACTAAGGCATAAATGATAATTTTTTTGAAAAAACTTTGGTGCTTCAACTTGTTCTTATATGCAATGCAAGTATCACAAGTGTATAGGATGCAATTGATAATTAAATAAATTTCGTTAACTAGGTTTTTATATTTTATTTTTAATGAACGCTCTGCGGTCAGATTCATGGAGAGAAAATTTTGAATGACGATTTATATTATAGAAGAAGTTTCTAATGAATAATTCGAATATATTTTCTCATGTTTAAGTCTGCTTAGAAAAATTAATTAATCTTAGTTTTTAATAAATCTAAGAATTTTTGAAGCTTGAAAGCCAGATAATAAAAAATTGTCATTTAAAGCATTATAAGTTTATTTTATAGGTTTGATCAGTAATCAAGATTATGTTAGATTTCAGGGTAATTTTGATTTGAGGTGTGATATTTTTATATTTGAAATTTCACTTTGGTGAAATATACATACTGTATATTACTCATTATCTCGCTATAATAATTGAAATTTAATAATAATTTAAATTAATAATTTTTAACAAAGTGTAAAATGAAAAAAACAATTAGTGATAATTATGAAACAATTGCATTGAAAATTGAAATCGTTTTAATAATATTTTTACTAGACTCTTACATACAATAGTGCAATGTAAACAATATAGTTCTTGAATTCATTAATTTAACCATAAAATTTTCTATTTTTTTTTTGTATGTTAAATTAAGATATTTAGTTTAAAAACAAGAAAATTTCCGAATGTAATAAATAAATTTTCAATAAGATTATAAGTATATGATATTCGGGCATTACCATGTGCAACCTGCCGACTCCTAAAAAAAAACCTATATTAATGAGAGGTATATATAGGGAATACAAATGCTTTTTAGAATTTAAAAATTTTATATGTGGGTGTCCGTTGAACAGTTTTTAGACTAGCATATTTAATATTTTTTTCAGCAGAAGTAATGATTATAATATAAGTAGTAAGAGAGAAAACGCCGCCTCACTAACTCACTAAAATGTTTAACGACAAGCACAGTACGCCACCTACACAACATATCATCCATGAACAACCCCCAACACCTCCAAGTTAGCTTAGGTTAAGTTGTCGCAGTCTGCCGTCTGCCAGTCTTCTTTTCGTTCTCTTCTCATTCGAACCAGCAAGAGCTTCTCCAAAATCGGCCGAAATCCTTAAAGTTTACATTCGCCCAAAGAAGTAGCACTCAAGAAATCTCAACACACTTTTTACAAATCTCTAAACTGGTTCCGCACGAGATATTTTTTCTTTTTCCATAACAGACGGAACAGCTCCCTATGGACCGGAAATCCCGACAAATATCCTGTTTTGCAAAACCCAGTCTCTTCACCATCTTACCTAAGAAACGATGCCCAGTGAAAATTACTTTCCGTTGCCTTAATCTTATCCTTGTTTTTTGATTGACCATACCTGTACGCTCTCCCTATCTGCCAAAGGTTTCTGCAGAAATAAACCAAATCGTGGCAATATCTTAAATCAGATCAAAATACATAAATAAAAAAAGTAGTAATTTTTTCAATAAATCTTTATCAAATTTATAATTTATTTACCGGTACTTTGACACAAAATCCAAAGTTATCGATACTTTTATAGGTAAGCAGTTGATGACGCATCAAAAACTCATAATTTACACAGAATTTTCCTTAATTACTAATTGAAAGAATTGAAACAATTTTTAATAAACTGATAGTTCGGAAATTCAATACTTTTGCAATAATAATCTATCTTTGACAACGTTTACACTAAAACGGAAACATTACTTACATCACAAACGAAATCAACACTATTCCCGCAAAATAAAGAATTTTTGCAGCTGTTTTATTCTCTCGCCATAACTTTGAAAAGTCAAAATTATTATTTTGCAAAAACAGAAAAAAATCCAAAACAAAAATACAGAAATTTTCCTGTTCCTTAAAAACTTTACTTATTTATTTTATTTTTATATTTTTCCTATTATATCACAGCCACAGCATCCGGCATTTTATTTTGTAATTCAACATTCTTGTTTTTTCTTTTTCGTCACCCTCCTCACCCAGTCCATATTCTCATAGAACTGTCCTTTTTTCATGTTCTCATTTCTTTATAATTTTTTATACATTTTTATTTTTTTTCAAAAAATTTCCGTTTTTTTTTTTGGTTTTTCTTTTATTTTTTTGTTTTTGTCTTTATTATACTGTTGATTTTGGTTTTTATTATCCTTTTTAAGTTTCTTAATAGCTTAGACAGGACAATGATACTAGAAGTGAATTTAAATTGTTTAAAAGTTTCACTTGCAGACACTGTTCACATCCATCGCGCGTATTTATAATATTTTTATAAAAGTAAATTTTATTTAAAAACACAACAAAAAATAAAAATGAATAGGATAAAAAATTATAAAAAAATTAAAGCAACAAAACTTTAAAAGAAATGGAAGAAACTACAACAACAACAGCAAGAAAAAAATTAAAAACTTAAAAGATAGAAAAATAAGAACAACAATAAACAGGAATAACAGAGTGCATTGAGCGCTTATACAACACAACACAACTAGTTTTTTTGATAAGTCAAGGAGAAAAAAAAATATGAAGTGAAATTGATGGAATGAAGAGAGAGAGTGAGCGTAAACGAAAAACGTTTTTCCAATGTTCGTAAACTATAAATAGAATGAAATGGAACTGGAACCGTTCGTACATAAAATGGAACATGATGGACAAAAACATTATAGAAAATTGCTTAAAAAATTACTTTTCGTTTATATTTTCTTTTCTAGAGAAATTCTCTAACGGTACCTACATATATATTATTTAAAAAAGAATTAACTTATTGCTAGAATAAGAAGATCTCATGCACTTTCAATGCTATACAAAAAAGAAAGGAAATTTATTTAAGTACACAAAAAATAACTGCATACATTTGCATTTAAATAATAACAATATACATACGTACATAAATATACAATTACATAATAGGAAAAATTTATTTTAAATAAGTTTAAAATAAAAAAAAGAAAAAAACTTTTAAAGTTAATAACATTTTCTAGTTAATAAAATTTTAAAACACAAGAAAAACAAGTTTGTACCGAAGTAATGACTTGAAAATGGAACATTTGCGTTTAATGAGAAATTATTATTGTTATTTTAAAAAGCGACAAGATCTTTTTTACTTTTCTGGGCTTGGCAATAAGGCAATAATATTACTGTCAGTAGTCAGTAATTGTCAGAAACAATTAAATAATAACTGTGAGTAAATTGGGCATTTGTTTGCAATAACAAATTAAGCAATATTTAAAAGAAAATACTTTAAGAAATAAAATGGGGAAGTCAAGGGAATTTTCTCACCATATTAAAATAATTCTTCTATAATAATGCCGGCGGTAAAAAAAATTAGATAAGCAAAATGCCAACAATATTGCCATGCCAATATGAATTTTTAATATCATAACGGTATCACTTTTCTTGCATTCGTGAATAAATTCTTATTACACGAATTATCATGGTTGAGAAGCGACACAAATTGGGCTGGCATATCAAACATAGGCGACTTCATGCATTTGACGATGAACCATGAAGAGTGCAATAACATCATTACAAGAATATAAGAACAACAGCAATCGCTGAGAGAGATAATTATTTTATTATAAAAATTCTTGTAATTTTTATTCAGAAAACTTTCAAACAATGAAAATTTTAAAAATCTAGGACTGAAATTCAAAACATTTTCTAAATCTGCTATCAATTCCCTGTATTCTCGTTCAAAATATCGGAAATATAATCAATAAAAACCTAAATGGACTGTTACTATTTAATTAATAAGCACATAGATTTTTAAAAGAAAATTATGCAAATAATATTGAGGATATTAAACGTTGCGTTACGTACTGTCCATTAATAATTATATAATATAGTCACCATACCACCTCTTATGTGAATGTAGTTCTACATAATGTAACTATATAAGAGTACTATAAAATGTCTTAATAAATCCTGTAATCTTTATAAAAAAATTTTATAGTCTACAAATTGAATTTTTATTTTTTAAATTGATTTATCAAAATAGACTATAATAAAATGTTGACAATATGAACAGACTATGTTGACGTTGGGATTACCGTCTACGACGTTTATGTTAATAAAATGAAAATTAATTTTATTGCTTTATACTTGCATAACAATTATTCACTAAATTGTTTACAATTTTAAATATTTTTTTATTGAAAGTGGACAGCAAAAAAAAAAACAGCAAAACAAGACATTGAAAAATTTTAGTTTTAAATAAAGAATTTTACTAAATTTAAGTTTTTCTTCCAGTTCCTTTCTTTTATAAAATTATTTTTTAATACTGTAAGTTTTTCCCTGAAACACATTAAAATCAAAAGTTGTAAAAATTATAAAATTTTACACGCATTGCTCTACGCTTAATAATTTTTGAAAGAATGTCAACGTTTGTTAATCATGATACTTAGGAACAGTACACTTTTAAAGATTTAAAAAAAATATTGCATAAACTTCGGGGCACCTTATTTTTTTCTTCGGTTTTGATATTTTGATAATATTTAACACTCAACATGATATTTTTTGGCATTGTCCAAAATTGAAGCCGAAAGAACAAACAAATATTAAAAGGAAGTAGTTACATTGCCCCTAAATGTATGCAATATTATTTTCAAATATGAAAAGTATGGTTCTTAACAAGTGTAATGGTCAACAAATCTTAACATTGTTTCAGAAATAAAATTAGTTACAAGTAAATCTTAATTGTAAACTCAATTTCGATGCAATAATTTTTTTACAGGTCAATTAAACAAGCCAGTTTAGCACATCCAAAAAAATTGTTATTAATATTATTAATATTTACATTCTTAACAAAATTTAACAAAGACTACTATCAGGGTATTCTTGGTTAGTAGCAAATCTAAAGACAATAATTTTATTAAAGTCTTTATTTTTTTGGTAATTTCCCTAATACACTATAGTATCTTGAGGGAAATGATAACAAGAGGATTCTCATATTTATTCTTTCGATAAATTATTTTAAGTTCTTGTGTTATCACACCGGGTGTATCATTTTATTGCATATAATACTTGTTTAATAATATTAAATATTTCACACTTTAATATGAGAGTGATATTGTTACAAAGCAATAAAATGTGAACACCAAACTTCGGCGTAACTAGAAGATAGATTAAAGCCAAAAGTCAGCTTTTGTATTAGCAAATATAAATTGTCCCTGGAAATATTGATAATATTCAAAAAATTACATTCATGAAGCTATTGAAACCCATTGAGTTAAACCCACTAATCACAAGATGGAAAATTGAAAATTCATCTTCTAAATGATGAACAATAAAAATCTTTTTGTCGTTATAAGGTTACTGACCATTGGTGCAGTGGTTATGGCACCGGTCCTTTAACCGAAGGGTCTCGGGTTCAAACCACGGTCAGGTCACTATAAAAATTATATTCAATATTATTATAACTTAATATACAATACTAATAAAAATATTATACAAGTAATTTTCAAATATTCCTATTATTCGATATTAAAAAAAAAAAACTAAGAAAAATCAATAGTAAATATTAATAACCTCAAATAATTAATATATAAATAAAAACTACGGTAGGCTAGTGACCTACCTAGTTAAACCCTATGACGCTATGAAACTAGTGCATGAGAAATCATGCACTAGCCCTATGCTCCTTCTAGAAGTGAACAAAGGAAAAAAAAAAAAAAGGTTACTGAGACACAAGAGATATATTCAATGTGGTAAATGGTGACTCCTTTGGTTGAAACAGAACAAATTTCATGTTCTGGGAATTCTTAAACGACCTCTAATAAATTTCAAAATTTTATAAAATTTTCTTTCAATATTCAAAAATAATAAGTAAATTTTTCTTTTTGCACTAATTTCATATAATAGAAAGATAATATTAATGTTTCTAATAAAGAACTACACAAAATTATTAAGAAAACTATTACAAATAATAAAATAAACATCAATTGTACAAAACTAAAATTTGAAGTTAAATTTCCATTAGTCAATTAGACTGCTGCTGCACACCAATTATAACATAAAATTTTTCCAAAATCCATAAAAATTTTTTACATATTTTCATTCTAAACATCTCTTAGTCTTAACAATATTACTAAGTCTCTTATCACAATTTTCGGGTCAATTACTTTAACAATTATTTCTAAAACACCAAAACAACTTTCAAAATTTTTATTATTCAAATACAAAATAAAATTCTAGACAAACATAAAAACAAGAAAAACCATTTTCAAAATGTGTGTATGTATGTTAACAAATTATACAAAAATAATTATAATATAAGAACATCTTCAGATTAAATCTTTTGCAAATCACTATATCCTTGAATTGAGAAAATTTACATGTAATGTATAAGTTCTTCTTTTATACCTTATTTGAATATTCACTATTAAAATTTAGATGTTAATCTTTTGCAAGGATAATTTAAGTTATAGTCATAGAAAAACCACGCATTATTTTATGCTGTAGTATACTACTTCTCTATATACTTGTATTTCTAATTTGTATTTCAAATATCCTTTTTTATCTTATTAAATAAAGCCAACTTAATTATGTGGAAATTTAAATTTAATACTTAAACACCTTATGATTCAAGAGAAATTATTATAATTTTAATATGAAAATTTTGTGATTTCTTTCAAAAATTTTAATGTCTATGTATATTTTATATGAAAAATATAAGCAGTATATGTAAATTTAGAACATTAATAAGATTAGATTTTAGATCTCAAATAACTTTAGTAACTTTAACATGGAAAGTATACTTAATACTGTGTTCAATTAAGAGTACGCTAAACGATTGTGGTATTGATAAGACTAAAGAATTAAGGATGTATTGTGGATAAAATTCGAGACAAACTTAAGGTTTATAGTTTTGAACAAAATAATATGATCATATATCAGTGGTGGCAATATTGTAGCTCACGAGTTACATGTGGCTCTTTGAAGAAATTTTTGTGATTCTAGGTAAATTTACCTGAGGCTTATTCTCATTCTTCTACTATTATATTGTAAAAAATTATTATCATTCCGTATGTGTTTTTAAATGCCTTCTGAATCAATGCAAAAAATATGAAAGATTAAGTACAAATAACAAATTTCATGTCAATCCAAGTTAGGAATAACATGAGTAATCAATCGAAAATTGCGCGAATAAAGATAAACAGGCGTAATAGTTCATAATCAAACAATACCAGATAGATTTTCAATTTGTATTACTCTAGCTAATTTTGTATAAATTAATATTTAATATATTTGCAAATGCGGCATTCGAAAAACTTAAACTTTTGAATAAACATCTTATCCACGTATCGAAGAGCTTGACCACATCTCTATCATCTCCACATCTCTATATCATCTCTAATAAAAATAGGTTTTTTTTTTGAAATTTTTGAAATAATTAGTACCTACAGCTTCTAAATCGGATCCCGTAAGCCCAAACTGACTTAAGTATTTGATTATAATATTACATATTTTAGAGACTTTATGATATATTGGTTATCGGGAACTCCTATTAACAAGGAACTTGCAAATTTTGTATTTTCCTCAAAGATTATCTTATTTCTTCCTCTTGATCCGTTCTTTTCATGCAATTTTACTACATACAAGCGTGTAATATTAAGAATATTTTTACAATTTCATACGGGAAATTTTTCTATTACCAAATCTTCTATTGATTCGACTTAAAATCTTACCACTGACACTTTGTGATAATATAGAAGAAATTAACTTTATATAAAATTTCTTTCACAAAAAATTAAAAGAAATTTTCGATATTTTCCTTTCCAAAATGTCCTCATTTCAAATAATATCTAAAAATCATTTACCTAATTTTAAGAAAACCAAATTTCCAATATCTTAAAGTTGAAGGTCAAAGAAAAAAATTGAATAGAAAATTTTCTTAAATTTCAATAGTAGCTCTCAAAGAAACATAAAAAAAATAAAGTACTCATAAAGAATAAAACAACTAGTCATAAAAAAAGAAAATTGTTCCAAAAAACCATGAGCATAGAAACGATTACAAGAATCTTTTATGAAATTTTAAAAAGCTGCAGTAACTTATAATAAAACAAACCACTCTACTTGTTTTCCTATCCCTTTCCCGCACTCTCATTTCTACTCCTTTCGCTTCAAGTAAATGAGAAATAAATAAAACTGCCTTTTAAAATATATTTTTCTTCTGAATATTTGAACAGAGTCGATACAATTTAACTTTAAAAGATTCTTTTTAATTTTCTGGGACAAATTCTCAATTTTCTTTTTATTTTTACTTGTTAACCACATTATACCTTACATATACACGTATATGTATGTATTTACTAAATGTGTAAAGAAAAATGTAAAATGTAATCAATCTCTTTATACGCTCTAATTGTAATGAAATTTCTTTAAGAAAAAAATTTTTTGTCCTTCACGTATCCTTAAATTTATGTTGTATGTATGCACTTAATATGTACAAAATAAATTTTAACATCTTACTATTTTCACATATGAAAATATTGAACAGTATAGAGTATGCCAGATCAGGATGAAGAAATTATAACGTGGTTCTACTATGCTCTAAATTTAGGCGAAAGAATTGTATAGAACGTGATATTTAATGGAAAATATTATAAGACATACTCGTATATTTGGATAAAATGAAGTAAGGGCTTCGAAACTAGTTTTAGGATAAAAAAACCATATTGACAAATATATGGCTAAACCTCCTTCACATGAACAAATCTCTTCAAATCGAACTTGTATTTTATTAACTTAACATTTCTACATTTGTAATTTAAGAGGTTCTTCAATTGTGTTAAGTTCTACTTTTACCAGTGCCAATATTTAAATTTTACATAGAATTAAAGAGTAGAAGTGGGCACATATTTTATTCACTGGATGCTTCTCCTACACAATCTCTGAATTTAATACTGATGTAAAGTAAGGGAAGAAAAATTTTTTCTTCTAATGTACTTCATATTGTCTGCAAACAACACTAATTTTAAATACTCTCGAAATTCATACTTATTATATGACCTTTATACTTATTAGCACTTTTTCCAAAAAAATTTTTGAAAAAAGTGCTTATTAGTTTCACTCTGTCCGTCCGTCCGTCCGTCCGTCCGTCCGTCCGTCCGTCCGTCCGTCCGTGGACACTTTTTTTGTTTACAAAACTTCTACACCCTTGAAGATAGAAAGCTGAAATTTCATACGTACATAGACCTTCACTAGAAACTTATTTCCGTGGAACAAAATTTTTACCTATCTCCCCCCGTTTAGAAGTTATACCCCCCCAAAACCCTAAAAATGGCCTTTTTTAAATATTTGTTGCAATGAAACCATAAGCATTTTTGAAATTTTTCAAAACGCAGAAAGGCAGCGGCTTGTTTCCCCTAGAGCGGTATACTATAGTTAAACTTTAGAAAAACAAAATGGCCGTTCAAATTTACCGTTATCTACAGTTATTTTTTTCCAAATTTTTGATGTCGTTTTTCTTCTAGACCTCAGTCTGCAGAAGCTTGAAATTTTAGGGGCTTTTAGACATTAACAAACAGTTCATTTCGTTGGAAGAAAATTTTTTTCCATCTCCACCCCCTCTCAAGTTATCGCCTCTTGAAATTCGTAAAATTTGAATTTTTGACACCTCATATTTCCGAAACCGCAAGTTTTTTCAAATTTTTATAAACGCAAAAAGCTAACGGTAAATTCCATGAAATTAAAAAATATAATTATTTTTCTTAACTCACACAACTAACCCTTAAAATCGAGCATTATGTTAACCCCTTTTTATATTAATTTTTGATTTATTTCAAAGACTGCATATACTCGTATGCGTCATCCTAAATATAGGCAATCCTAGAAATAGTTAAATATGAATGAAAATAGTTTTAATAGTGTGGTAGGTACACATAGACTGTATTTAAAAGCAGAATTTTTACTTGTTGAAGGGAAAAGTGCTACAATACAAACCATTGGTTTGACCCAACTTTATTGAAAATATCATTGAAAGAAATAAGAGTACATATGTAATTTTAGTGGTACTGGTACACAAATATGCACATTAATACCACACATGTTTATACATTGAAATGGAAAAATACAATTTTTTTTTGCATTACATTTTGTTTTATATTTTCCTGTGTTTTCCTTTTTCTTTCTTATTCAGGTTTTATTTCTATGTCCAAAAAAAAAAAAAGAACATGTCACAAAGACTGCGTAGTATTGTATAGAAGTAAGTCAGTATAGAATAAATAAAAATAAATAAGTTTAGAAATTTATAGGTTAAAATGAAATTTTTATGCAACAATTTCTTATAAAATTAAAATAAGACATAGAAATTGAATAAAATTTACAAGATACAGTGATATTGATTGATTTGAATGTTACAAGGTTCCTAATTCAATATACATAATGTTTTAAAGTAGATATTTAAAATCATCAAATATTAATAGAATTTTTCAAAGTAGGAACTTTCAAATTCTAAAAATTGAAGCACATTCTGACGAATTGCGTCATGAACTGAAATATCTTGGATAATCTTCTGCATTTGAAATACATGCAAAAACCCTAAATTTGTTATATGACCTCATCAGTTCTTCCTCATCAGTTTTACGAACCGAAAGTTAATTTTGTAAATGAATAATTATTAAGTTTTAATAATATTCTGAACAATTTTTTAATAAAATTCTAACAACACAGTAAAAACTGAAATAGTTGTAAACTGTAAAAAATTTTCCCAAACTCTTCATTATTTTATACGATGCTTTAATCAATAATTTCTCTTATACAACGCGAATTTTAAAAAAGTTTAATTAAAAGTAACCAAATCATGTTTCCTGGTTCTGTTTTGCAAATAAAATTTCAACATTTTTAGTAAAAAATCAGTTTTATTAATTTTACCTTATTTCACCAGGTTTGATAAAAAATTTCCTAGAATTTCATTTCAATATCATGGTTAGCTGATTTCGCGCCCTTGTTTCAACACTACTTGGTTTGGTTTTCTACCACAAAACACCGTATTGCAGTATTTGAAATTGAGTTCAATTTCCCAGAAAAAAAACCATATGCAAAACTTTATGCCTTTATTCAAGTACATTTAAAGAATATTTTGAATATATCATATTATAGATCATACCGTAATTAGGTCTATATTTCGCAACAAATTTATTAAAAATATCAACAATTAATAATAGTTTTTGTAATATTCTTCAAAACACTCTGAATTCCTGTTTTGAAAAATTTCTTCAACTATACAAAACTCAAATATGAAATTGTAATTTTCGTCTTTCTCATTCAAAATTTGCATATATCTTTTAAGCTGCAACTTCAATAATCTCTTATGATAAAAATATGGAGACCGTTTACTATTTTTGATTCTTTAGGCTACAAAATTTAAGAGCTTGGAGAAAAATCCAATATTCTAATTACATTATCAACATTATCGTGAATTTCGCATGTAGTAAATTCTATCTCTTTTCGAACAACTTTCATAGTACCATTAAATGTCACATTATTCAAATAAGAGAGACAATAGTTACAATAAGAACTAATATGTTTCCAAAAACAAAATTAAAAAACTAAAATAATGATAAAAAAAATTATTCCAAATATTTCCACATAACTCTAAGAACCTATACCGTATAATATAAAATGTTCACATAACCATTATCATCACTATCATTATCATTAAACCAACAACAAAAAATCAAAATCAATAGATGTGGTTAAAATTCAGGATAATATAATTTTGTTTTTCTCTCTCTTTTAATAAAAAAAAAAAAAAAAAAAAAAGAATTATATGATAAATAAAACAGAACAATAACAACAAAAAAAAAAAACACAAAATAAAAATTCAAGCAGATTGTTAAAAAAAGGAAACGGAAATACAAATTTACTAGTCATTGGAAAACTTTCTCTCAAAGGACTATCCGGTCTTATAGGATTTTTTCTCTTCTTGCTTTCTTCTTCTTTCTTTTTTTTATCAAAATACACATGTTTTCATAATGATGTCCTTTCTATTCGTACATATACTTATCTTATATGTATAGTTCATATACATAAATATGTGTGTGTGTGCTCGTACGTTCATATTTGAGCTTTCTCGTTTACATAATACATACATACATATGTACAAAAATTTCTATTATATATTTACTTACCCTTCATCTTTGGAATTTCAATTTTCAACGAGTTGTTTTCTCTTTTTTCTTTTTCCTTTCTGTTTTTGTTTTGTTTGTTCGACATTCATGTTGTTTGACTTTATGAAATGAAATTGTAAAAAGCTGATTGTCGCAATAATACAAAGACAGAAAACACAAGAATAATAAAAACACAAAACAAATATTAAGAGAAAAGGAAAACAAAAAAAAAAATTTGAAAAGGAAAAAGTAATTTTTTTTTCCTTAAGAATGCAAATAGAAATATAAATAAATAAATAAATATATAAATATATAATAAAGGAAATTATTCAAAAAAGTTTCCGAATGTACAAAATCTCTAAGAAAAAGGAGGACATAGAATTTACACTTATATTATTGTTGAAAGCAGTTGGAAGATTCTTTTAAGATTATTCTTAAAGTAAACTGTTTTGTATGGTATACTTTGTGTGTAGCATAATCGCTTTGACCGGCATTGCTATTTAGCTTGCCAACAAAACAAATTAAAAAATTCGGTATAAAAATTTTTTAAATTTTAAAAAATTTCTTGAGGGCTTTATACTCTAATGGTAATCTATTGCTTGCATTTCAGTAATTCTATTATTTAACTGACTTCAATTTCATTTCGATATTTTTATATAAAATCAAAATAAATAATTTCAGCTACATACAAGTTATCACTGTGTCAAGTAATACATTAAAGAGGCGTCGAATTACATCTTTAGTACAATACTAATTTCTGTTCACATGTAAATTACTGGCACATTGTCTGCAATCGAACATGTTTAACCATGGAAAAATTATGAAATTATAGTTCCCATCAAAAATGCTGACGTAACGTCTACAATTTTGCCCGAGGCCGGAAATGAAGTTAAATTTAATTAGTATAATTAATATCGTTAGATTTTAAGATATTTTTAAGTCTTAATTTGGTGTTAATAACAGTAGCATTAATTAAACTGTTAATTGGAATCTCGATTATTTCTTAAGATAAGATGAAGACGAAAAATCACAATATGCTCACAAAACTTGTACCTAAAAGTATGCATAATAATATTGGAAAAACATTATAATGTTAACCTTTTGTATACAAAAATTTATTTTTCAAATCGAAATATGAAATCATCTACTGGGATAAATGAGTTCAAATACATACTTACTTGCCATAGAAACCAGATTTTCTTAAACCTTAAAAACCTTCTCAAACTTAAAATTATTTTATCACAAATATTAAAGATTCTTTATTAAGAGGTTCTTTTGCAATTTTCAAAATTTTTAAGTTAGTTTTCAATTTTTATGGTGACGCTTAAGGCTATTTTAATTTTGAATATTTCAAACTGCACTAATAATTCACTATCAAACACTTAATAAACGAACAATATTTAAAAATAAAAATTTCAATAATTTAAATAATTTAGTGAAATAGTACAAGAGTCCAAGAGAATACACAATAAATGTTCTTTTTGCTAGGATAACATTGAATATGTTTTATTTTGCACCAAAATCTTATTTTTTTGCCCTAAAGTTAAATTTAATATTCTCTGAATATTTAGAATTTTTTCATATTTTCGGATAAAAAATGTATAATAATTTTAATATTATATACAAGAGTTGATAGTTTAATAATTAATCGAAAGAGTTATATCATTTGCAATTTCTCAAATATTTCATTATTTCAATGATGATTGATATTAGCTGAGATAAAAAGATGATGAAAACTTACTAAAAATTGAATTGTCGAATTACCAATCGAATAATCACAAAAAACTTAGTACATAAAAGTAAATGAACTCCTTAACTCCTTTGAAATTAATATCAATTAGCAATCTTAAAAATATTTCAAATAGTTGTCAGCAAAATGTTACACGATTGTCCTTTGCGGCTGAATACAAAATAAAAATTTTCAAAATTTATGTGATGATAATAGACTAAAAATTTAATATTCGTTGTTTTTTTTTGGTCTTTTTAAGTGAAACCATAAGAAAATAAAGTGGAAATTCATTTCACAAAAAGTACAAGAAAAAAAATAATTTTTATTGAAAAATTTGTGCCACACAAAACATTACAACAACAAAAAAAAAGGAATTTTTTTTCTGTATCGCAAAGAGAATAAAAGGAAATTGACATTATTTTAGAACTTCATTAGAACTTCTTTAGAAATATTCTAGAAATGAAGAAGAAATTATATGAAAAGACTAACAATAATATGAAAAGAGTTTCTTGGTTGTATATGGAAAGTAATTTGAAATTCGACATGAAATATACGATTGTTACAATCCACCTTCATTTATTAATAAAACAATTTAAGATTATTTGAACAAATATTAGAGATGATCGCGCAATCAACGAATAAAATGACCTAAAATTAAAATTTATTGAGTATATTCCACTGATATCTGAAAAGGGAAATGTTGAATTGAATTTTTTAATAATATTATTAGAATTCCAAACTTTTTAGGTAATTATGATACTAAATTTCTAAGGATTGCGAATATTAAATATGACTTCTATCGATTTAATGATTTACACAATGATAAAACTAATTTTTGAACTACATTTCCAGAATTATTTCCAAAAATTGTGGTCCTTAAGTAACTTAAGATTGAATTTTAAATTTAAAATTTGATCGAATGAATTGTAAAAATTTATCGAACTCTATAAGAATGTGGGTTAAACTTTAAAATATTCAAATTAAAATTAGTAGGGAATTTCACAATGTTCATCATACTAAATGTGAGAGAATAATTATGAATTGAAATTCCAAAAATTTGTTAACAGAATCTTCAAGCAAAAAATGTCCGATAATCTTAGAAACTAATGTAATACAGCATTATTATTTTCCTTTTTCACTTCATAGGGCTATAGTGCATAGGGCTATAGTGCATGACATCATAGACAGTCATGCCCCGATTTCATTGCGTCATAGAATTTTGCCAGCATAATTAGTTATAATTTGCCGATATAATAAAATTTCTTCTTATTCTTTTTATAGGACTACGTCCTGTTCTAAGGAACACCTTCCTAAGATTGGCTTGTCCAGCCCTCTCACCATCTTTCTTGAACACGTCCACCGAGACGATGACCTTGTTGTACAATGTTAACAAGATTTTAACAAGCCTATTTTCATCCATTTTACACATGTCTCCCCCAACCACATTTTCTCTGCCTCTCGCCCAACACTTCTAACTCGATCTCTGAGAGTTTTACTACTCATTTGAAGTAAAGTTTTTATATCTATGGTGCGAAGTAGTCGCTTGGTTTTTGAGTTTTCTATTCGACATTCTAGAGCATAAGTTAGAATCGGTTTTCTGCACGATTTATACAGGGTGATTCAGAAAGTTATACAACCAAATACACCATTGGTTAGAAGATCGAAAATAGGTTAAACTTTTGTTCCGGACTGGGTACCAAATCTCAAGGGTTTCCGAATTCCAGGGATTTTAACGAATTTTCACGGAATTTTTACTTATCCAAATTTTTTTGATTATAACTTCCGTTCTGAAAAAGATGGGGCTTCAAACAAACAGTTTCTGAAAGGTTTAGCAAAAGGCTTAAAATAGACATGTTGCTTGATTCTGTATTTTATGTACTTCCGGAATACAAAGCATTCGAACTTTCGGTAATTTTTCCTTTATTTAATTTTTTCAGTTTTTTCTAACTAGATAATTTCGTAAGAAATTTTTCGAAACCTTAAAATTTTTTTATAGCATTTTTCTGAGCTGTTTAAACTTCAATTTAAGTCCTCAAACATTTAAAAAATTTTTTATGGTACAGAAGATATAACACAAAAAAAGCCATAAATTAATATTGTCTAAACATAGCCAAAAATTCAATTAAAATCAAACCAGATGTTTTCAAAAGTATAAAACTAAAATTAAATTAAATTTAATATTCTTTTATCAAAAGCTTTGGAAAAATACGAGTTCCTTATCCAAAAATTTTACAAATATCCCAAAACAAACACCAAATTTTCTTAGAAAATTCACCTAATTCGGTAAAAATTTATGCTTTTCTTTTTTTAAATCTATTTCTATTAAATCCCATATTTTAAATTAATTGCCTCACTGGAACACCTCTTTAGTTGCATCAATCGTGCATCAATTTCAGTTTTTGTAGAAATATGCTTGAAATTTAATAGTCCCGTTAAATTATTTATTATTTACATACCATATTATCATTTACAAACTCCACTTTGTTCAAAAAAATTAAATTTTCCTATTAAAAAAATTTTTCAATTAAAATAATGTCAAAATTTGTATGGCATGTCTTTAAAAATTCGCTCCAACTGGATAATTTTAATAATTTCTGATGCCAAATGATGTCTAGATCCCGAAAATTATTTTTTCAAATTTTTAAATTGCACCCAATCTGAGAAAAATGCATTTAAAAATCTCAAACCATATAGGGACCATTTCTTATAAAAATTGGGAAAAATTAAAAACTATCAATTTTCTTTACCAAGAAAAGTTTCGAAAAAAAATTTTTGATTACTAGATTTTTTTTTTGATTTTCGTAATACAAAATTCTCGTTTTTCTTTTCAAAAATTTAAAATTTTTTAAAATCAATTTTTGTTTTTCAAATTAAAAGTTTTTGTAAAATTTTGTTTCAATTTGGTTATTATTTGTTACATTTCAATAAAAACATTAAAATTCAGATTTTTTATCAAAATAACGGCCCACAAAACGGTCAACTGTTTTTTCTAGTGACTATTGTCTCCAAAAATCAAAAATAGTAAAAAATAGGACCTTTAAAATCTTGACATAGAAATGGTTTTTGTGATACATCTTTTGTACCATAAAAATTTTTTTCATGTTTGAAGACTTAAATTAAAGCTTAAGCACCTGGGCAAAATTTTATAAAAAACAAATTTCCAGATTTCCAAAAATTTCTTACGAAAATTATCTAGTTGGGAAAATCTGAAAAAATAAAACAAAAGAAAAATTTTATTTTCCCTAAAGTTCGAATGCTTATGGTATTCCGAAAGTACATAAAATACAGAATCAACCAGCATGTTTGCTTTAAATCCTTTACTAGGCTTTTCTGTAACTGTTTCATTGAAGTTACTATCTTCAGAATGGAAGTTATAATCCAAAAAACTTGGATAATTAAAAATTTCGTGAAAATTCGTTAAAATATCTGGAATTCGGAAATCCCTGAGATTTGGCACTCAGTCCGGAACAAAAGTTTTACCCATTTTTGATCTTCTAACCAATGTTATATGTTGTTGTATAACTTTCTGAATCATCCTGTATATTATAACTTTTCCAGCTGTACTTAAAGTATTTTAATAAAATTTTTCTTACTGAAAATATTTAAATGACTTACAATTTTCATAGAAATTTTATACCAAAGCATAACACTTAAAAAAGTCAATTATTTAAACAGAAAATTTGCCAGTATCTGCAATATTAAATTATTCTAAAAGGTCCAACATTTTATTCAGAAAAAAAACAAGAGAGCAGATAATTAAACATGCATTTCTGACCACCGATTATTTATTTAGAATTTGTCCTTCTTGTAATTTTTAATATCCTTTTAAGAATAACCTACTCTTTCTTTTCTTTTGTTTTTAATTTTGATAAATGCATCTTTAGAATTATTTTACAACTACATTGTTTATCTCAGTTTTTTATTAGTTTTTTTATTATTTTTTCTAAATCAAATTCAATGAAGGCTGTAAATGTAAAATGTTCATTAAGCATTGGTGCTTTTAGTATAATTAGAACATAATTTATTATTTATATTTACTCTTTAAATACGAAAAATCAATAACTCATCAACTTCCTGTAGGTTTTCTGTTTCGGTTGCATATGAATACAACCGGCCCAATACAATACTACACACCCATAATTGTAGTATACTTGTACAGTAGAAGATGAAAATGGTAATACAAATTTTTTGTGAAAAATATTAATGATTAAAAAATTCTAATGTATACAAGATATATGAAACCATTTTAAAATCTGGAGAACAGTAATTTTAACTCAAGACTTTTCTTAATATTTAAAAGTAAATTCTTCAATTTAAAATATTTGCACTTACATTTTTATTGCAAAGGATTCTTGTGTAGTAAAGGACTAAATAATTTTCTATTATTTTTTTGCATGTGATGCGCAGTCTAATAATTTTATAAAATTTTCTCAAGTTTTTTAGCATAAAAACACCAGATGGGCTCAGGCAGGCATGTTATTTTTATTTTACAACGCTTTGATTGCTTATTTGTATTTCATAGGTTTACATTCAAGTACGTACAAAAGCAATTTTATGATCACATGCAATTAAGCAATCAAACAGTTTATAATTTTTTACAAACTGATTGCAATTTTTAGTTAACGCATTCGAATTAAATTGCCGAATTTGTTTGGTTGCGTAGATGTGCTCGCAACAATTTGTCATTTAGAAACCTACATTTTTGAAGTCATAGATTTCAAACTGAAATCAGTTTACAAATTTTTTTCGGAAATTAATTTGGAAATATTAAACATACATTGTTTTTACATTTAATTTCCAATAAGTCAATAAATCCAAATGGCATATGAAGAAAATTTCTGTGTTTTTTACTAAAAAAACTTTAAGTAGCTCTCAAAATTGAGTAAATTATTAAAAAGATTTTAGTAAGTTGAGGATAATAGGTAACGAGAGACTTTCAACTGAGTTTAATTATAAATCTTAATCACCGGAATTGATTTATTTTAAAAAGTAAAGTGACTCTATATAGTTAGGACCTTAAAACATAGAAAGTATTACTACCAAATTTCATAGCAAAAATCCAGAATCAAAAATTGAAAATATTTTCAATTATCACTTTTGTTTCTCACTGTAAACATTCAGTTATGCCAATTAAAAGTTAACATACATAAATTATAATTCTCATCTTTCCATATGTTTGCCAACTAAAAAATATGTTAGACCAATATTAATAAAAAAAAAAACAAACCCCCACCATTTCAATGATTTTCATAAATCTACATCATAAAAATTACAAAAAAAAAAAACAAACGAAAATTACAAATTTAACATAACAACATCAAAATTTAACAAAAAAAAAATATTTTTCATATTTTTCGAGACATTCAAATTAATAAGATTTAATTGAAAGCAACCGGAAACGTTTTCAACAATTCATAATGTTTCTCCCCCTTAAATAAAGAAAAAAAAACAACAACAATAAAACTAAACTGTTAACCAGCAATCTGTGTGTATAAAACTGTACACAAGGTTGCTTCCCAGTTGTAATAATTTTTATGAACCCATCCAATTCATTAATAACAAACAAAATGAAAATATTAAACAAAAAAAAAATTCAAACAACAAAACTGCCCTTTGGTATTTCAAAAAGGGATCCCCAATTATTTTTTATTTTTTTTTATTTTGGAGGGTTTTTCATTCTCTCGGTCTTCCTTTTGCCGTCTCTCCTTTAGTACTATTAAAAATTATATTGAAATTTCAAATATATTATACACATGTGTACAATTTGACAATTCAACATAAAAAGGAAAACCGTTTTGTCAGTTTTATTTTTTATTTTTTTTTTCTTTATTATTAATTTATGTGAACGTCCAATTTTTTGTTACCTGTTTCCATTTAAAAAAAAATTACTCACCACAGTGACTTGCTTTTTATATTTTTACTTTTTTTTTTTTTTTTTTTTCAACATCATGTGTTCGTCCTATCTTGTTTTTTAATAATTTTCACTTTCAATTGCCAAACAACTAACAAGAATAAAGAAAAACACACACAAATACGGAGGAAAACAGAAATTGAATTTCTTTCAGGTCTTTGTCAGCGTAAAAGTAAAATTTTTCTCTTTGCAGAGAAAAAAAAAATTAATATGCAAATAAAAAAATTTTATTTATCATGTTTGTATTTGACATTATGAATCAGTTTATTTAATTAGAAGGCTAAAAAAGTAAACTGAATTTCTTCATCAAGCATTTATCCGAATTAGGCGCAAAATCAATAAAATTGTTAGCCTTTACGTTCACTAAGTCTCCGTTAAACAAATCTGTTCTCATATCCATTAAAATAAATAAGAACCAAGGTACCAGTTATCCTTCCTTAAGCATTACTCGAACATGAACGCGTAAGTAGAATCATCAACTGCTCCTCTTTCTTATTAAAGCAAAAACTATTTGATACTGTTTACATATATGACAAAATCTAAGATTTAATTTCAGTTGTGATGAAAGTCGTATAAGTAAACATTTTCTGATATCACATTATATGACAGCAAATAATAGAAATTACTCTGTTTTAATCAGAGACAGATTTACTGTCAGATTTCTGAAAAATTATATGGTGACAGTTAATTTTTTTGTAGAAGGTTTGAACAACAATCAGACGATTTTCATTTTGAATAAAAGTTTTTGTAAAAAATTGTACAATTTTTACGTAAATTATTAGTTCTATAGAATAATTTCAGTCTAATGAGTTAATAGTCCTTAGACTTTGTCTTTAATTTTATCTTGGATTTTGTCGTATATTATGTAAATGGCACATTACAGCAAATATTTCACCATCGAATTTTATAAATTTTTATAGAAATGTAGCCTTGAAATCATAAAATTTTCTGGTCGTAATATTAATTTTAGGTAGTCGAATAAGATTTTTTCCCAGTCAAAATTTTCCCAGTTCAATTAAGATTTTTCCCTATAACAAAGGACATGATCCACATATCCTCTTTGTCCTTAATTTGACACTTGCATGATTTGATATGTTTAATTATTTTAATTGTTTCGGTCGAAACTACTACAAAAATATGGGTTCATTCCCCATACACGATACAATTTTTTACTTCAAAATTTTAAGGCTTGTAAAAACTATTTAAGATTATCAGATTAAATAAGGAAAACAAATTCTAACAAAAAGATTTAGACGCCTAAAAATTTCTCTAATCAAACAATAAAAAATCCTAACTTAAATGCCAATAGTGTACACATTTACTGTCAAACCTCACAATTTTTACCATCGCTATTTTAATTTAAACTAAAAAATCTACTTGCGTTAAAATACTTTCTGAACATTAATTTAAATTTTCCTAGTAAACTAAAAAATTTTATATAAACACCACCCTAAAATTACAAAATTACAAATTCATCAAGAAGTCCAAAACTTTTGCAATTATTAGCGTAGCATCAGGTAGCAGAAAATTACTCCATAACTACTCATAATTAAAAATCCTTAAAAATATGAAAAATTACGTATAATATTTTACAAAAGGGATACTTTAAATTTAAATTCTAGTTTAGTTTATATATGCATCTATAAGAAGAATTCTCGTTGATGAAAAGAGCATACAAGCATTAAAAAAATTCGAAAGGAACAAAACGTAAAATTCTTATTACATTTAAGTGAAAAAAAGAAACAGGACAAAATATAAACTAATTGTATTAAAATGAATATTTTGTGTATAAATTGAACCCACCCTATAACACTGTATTTATTGAATAACCTTCCTGTTTTTGTATTCATTCATAAAATTTGGTTTTTCTTCATTCCTTTCTCTCATATTCTTTATTAATTTTTACATGTACGTACCTCAAAAATATTGCAGCTTTTAATTCAAATCTAAATTATGATTTTTACAAAAGGGGTGGCATTGCATAAATCATATTTCCTAAACAAAGTACTTAATTAGCAATATTTATATATATGGACGATTGCCAGCAATACATACCTATTACAAAAACAAAAAAAAAAACGAAAAATTAAAAACAAATTTTTTTTTTCTGTGTGTATGCAAGGGTTTATATATTCAACCCCTTTTTACATATTTTTGTAGTACATAAATTCATACACTCGCCTACATATACTATGTATGCATATCCAGCGTTATGTATATTCGCATTAAGATATACAAACATCATCATATATAGTTATTATTCTCATTATAATATGAATTCTGTTTATGTATGTAAAGTCGAAAAAGCGTTTTTTAAGGATTATTTAGTTTTTGGGCGAACATATAAATAAACACCATATATGTACTTATAATATACAGTGATGATTAGTATGAGTGAAAAATATGAACATTATTATTATAATATGCGATGAAATATAAAAAAAAAGGGTTGATTATTTTCTCTTATAATATATGTAACTGAAGTTTAACACGGTGTTTCAAAAATATTTTGTTTGTTTTTTTTATTAACAGTGTAGCAATAATGAATACGAGTTTAAGATGAGGTTCATAATTATGACAATAATTTTAAATTTTGATAATACAATCTGTAAAACTAAAGGGTTATATCAACATTTTGCGACATTTCGTAGAATGAAATGGTGTTTTAACACTTATTCAACTTTCGAAATTTTAATTTACAATGACGAACGTTGTTTTTAATCGATTTTTAAGGCGAATTATTAAAAAGTTTTATGATTTTTGGTAATATGGTAAATTGGATTGTGGTAGTTTTTGAATAGGCATAGTCTTTTTATGCTCTTGCAATCCAGGAAATTTAAAATTAAGTGATTACTTTAAAAATTAAAGTATATTCAATGTAATTATAAAATTTCTTGCATTATAAAAATTATGAAAATAAATTTATTCTATAAAATACAAAATAATTTTGTTTATTGTTATTCGAAATCTATCATAAACGACAACTCAAAATTGTGTAGAAACTGTAAAATTTTTTTAGAAAATTACAATTAATTTTAAACTAATGGGCATAGTTCAACATCTTGTAGTAATAATAATTTTGCCGAGCAATAATTGTTCAATATTTTCACTTCATCGTTAGATGGTCCGGTGCAATAACTTTGTCTTTTATACGTGTTGGTAAATATTTTACTCAAAATTTTATTTCTACTCAGAAAACAAGTTGTATATGTAGTATAAAATTTTTGATTTACTTGTATACGTAAGTTCGAATTCGTTAGACAGTTAAATTTTGGTAGTAAATCTAACATCTGCTTTTTTGTCGTTTTTCTTCGACTCAAGTCATTTTGTAAGAGAAACAAGAAAGTAAAGAATTAAATAAAGATGTTATTGATTTTACATTACGAGTATTACAAATAAGTGTAGAAGCTACAAATAAGATCTACTTTGATGGAAAAAAAGGCACATAGTATAGTAGAACTGACCAATGTTAATATTTTTTTGAAGCACAAAAATCTATTAATTTAAGAGCATACCAAATTCAGTGGAAAGTTTTCTATAAATTTTCTTTGAAAACTCCAAAAATATTACAGCAGCTCTCATTTTAAAAAAATAAATCTTCAAACATTTCAAAAACTTAAAATTGTATGGTATATACGGAAAATTTTCCATGAAATTCAAGTGTAACACAAAATCAATGCGGTCAATGATCATGTGAATACACGAATATAAAAACGAATATAAAAACATGTTTGTTAAATTTTAGAACGCCTTATACAATGTATTTATACTAAATATTTTCAAAAAGGTAAACAAACATTGTACTCATATTATTATTATTAGAAGAGTTCAAAATTTTAAAATTAGATGCAAAAACAAAAAGGAAAAATTATAATTTTTATGATCTCTTCATATACAAAGTCTAGTCAGGTTTTTTTAAATAAATTTTAAACGTGTTATTCTTACTATCAAAAATACATGCAAATAAACAAAGTTGGGTCAAACCAATGGTTTGTATTGTAGCACTTTTCCCTTCAACAAGTGAAAATACTGCTTTTATATACAGTTTATGTATACCTACCACACTATTAAAATTATTTTCATTCATATAAGAAACTATTTCTAGGATTGCATATGTTTAGGATGAACAATTTATGCAGTTTTTGAAATAAAGCAAAAATTAATATAAAGAGAGGTTAACATAATGCTCAATTTTAAAGGTTAATTGCATGAGTTAAGAAAAATAATTATACTTTTTAATGTCATGGAATTTACCGTTAGCTTTTTGCGTTTATAAAAATTTAAAAAGCTTTCCGGAAATATAAGGTGTCGAAAATTCAAATTTTACAAATTTCAATAGGCGATAACTTGAGAGGGGATGGAGATGGAAAAAAAATTTCTTCTAACGAAATAAACTATTTGTTCTAAAAAAACGGATCTAAAATTTAAGCTGCTAAATTAATGAAGCTGCTAAAATTTCAGGCTCCCACAATTGAAGGTCTAGAAGAAAAACGACATCAAAAATTTGGAAAAAACGGATTTTAGATAACGGTAAATTTGAACGGCCATTTTGTTTTCTTAAAGTTTAACTATAGTATGTCGCGATAGCAGAAGCAATCCACTGCCTTTCTGCGTTTCCAAAATTTGAAAAATGCTTATGGTTTCACTGCAACAAATAGTTAAAAAATGGCATTTTTAAGGTTTTGGGGGAGTATAACTTCTATAGGGGGGGCGGGAGGGGGGAGATAGGTAAAAAATTTTCTTCTACGAAAATAAGCTAGTAAAGATCTACGTACATATTAAATTTCAGCATTCTATCTTCAAGGTTGTAGAAGTTTTGTAAACATATCCACGGACGAACAGAGTCAAATTTAAAAGCACCCTTTTTCAAAAATTTTTTGGAAAAGTGCTAAAAAACCAAAGGAAAAAAAATATTATTTCACAAATCTTTAATTTCCCCTAGTTTATATACATACACACATATTAGGAAAAAAATTAAAAGAATGAAAATTTCCATATTTTTATCCCTTTAATTTTCAAAAAAATCTTTTAAAGGATAAAAGGCGGAAATTTAAATAAATTACCAAAGTTATTTTTATTAGCATGTTTATTATATAATGTTATTATATATTTTATGTAATTTGAAATAATTGTGTAAACAAACATTATAGATAACAAACAGAAAACAAAAGAAAATTTCACTAAAGCTAAAATTCTATTCTAATGTGTTACGTGCACATTAGCGTTTTATATAAGTTTAAATAATTTCAAGAGAAATTCTTTTATTTAATCGAAATGGGGGTGAAATCAGTTTTATTCACATTATCGGATTGTCTGTAACACAATTGCAATACCTGTGAATTTTCACTGTTTTTTTTCTAAAATAAAATTTGATTTTTCTTTTTGTTTCCTGACATTTCAATTTAATTTTCATATATTAATTTTTTTCTTTTGTATCTTAATTAATTTCAACATTTAGATAAACAGATAAAAATATTTTCATTATACAAGATCTGCTATATATAGAAATTACTTAATTTTTTTAAGTCTTTAGATCCATGTGAACGCATTTAGTAAACAATGTTGGCTAAGATATTCGGAAGAAGGCTTCTAATTTTTGCTTCATTTTCACGCGGTATTGGTACCAGCTAACAACTTTGCTTCATATGAGAGAAAATTGAATATAACTTTAAAATTATCATTTTTTAATAAAATATTTACAAAAATTTTACGATAATCTTATATAACATATTGAGTTTTGCATTTGATTTCAGAGTTCTAATAATTTTAGTAAACTTATACTTGCATAACGCTATTAAAATTTAAGAAAAACAAATAAAGGGTTGTGTGTCTAAGATTATAAATGCTCATGTTTTGATTTCTTTATCTTTAAAAGACAGAAAATTAAATAAAAAAATTATTGGGGTATTTTCTGAAGCTTCATTCTAATATCGATCACAATATTAAACACATTCATTAAATGAAAAATTCAAAATTATATAAAAGATGTAGGATATTCGATATTACAAATCTTAAAAAGTTAATCAGATTTATTTGGTTTTCCTAGATTAATGATACTGTGGAGTTAAGATTCCCTTAATTGTCTGACATATAGGAAATGATTTTAGCCTATTTATAAATGGTATTTCTCTACGGTGTTTTTCAATAATACAATTTTATTCTACTATTTGATTACTCCTTTAATTTAAAATGTATCGTTTTAAAATGCACAACTACAAAAAATAATCACATATAGTTAAATCATAAAATTAACAATAAAAACATTATAGATACAAAAATAGCTGTTTTTCTTTCTTAATTTTATCTCATTTTTATATGCAACGTACATATGTATGTACGTATGTACATAATGCATAAGCATCCTTTTATTTGGAACTGTTAATATGCATTTATTTTGAACTACAATAACTCAAAATTAAAGCGAAAAAAATAAGTGGGCACGAGGCAAAAATTAAAAGAGTTTAAACTACTCAAATGTAAAAAACTTTTATAATTTTATATTACGAGTTTTCAAAATTTGCTATTGTATTATATATGTGCATATATATGTATGTATATATGTGCATATTTGATATGTATGTACATATATACAATATGTATATTGCCTTGCAATATTGTATAAAATAAATCTATATTTCATGCGGCAAAATCTTTTTTCTTATAGTTCTTTAAAAAAAAAATTTAAAAGTTTAGTTACAATTTTTGCATCCGTCTGCCGCGATGTATTCATTTAAAAGAAGTTCAAACTCGAGAACCTGAAACAATATTTTTACCTGCTTCTGCAACGCCTACTATTCAGGAAAGTTCAGCATAATCAGCAAAATTTGATTATTACCTTTTCAATTAAAAGTTAAATGGCAAGTTCAAAATATTTCAGGTTGTGAAAATCAATAAATGCATCCTTTGTAATTTCCTCACATGAATAAATAATTTATTCGAGTCAAAATAATTTTTTTCTTTCTAATTTTAAAAGAATAGCTTTTTTTAAATTTCCACCCTTAAGGTTCTTAAAAAGTGCCATTTTCCACTCAAATTATGAAAATGAAATGTGCTACTCTAGAAAACATTGATTTAATTGAGTGTATTTTCAATAATGATAAAAAATTGCATGCTTGTATGGGCATACATGTATACATGTGCATGTATATTTCATTTTATTTTTGGTTATTATTTCATATTTTTGATTTTCTTTATTATTTTACTTTAACGCATTTCTGTTATTAATTTTTTTAATTTTTTTTTGCAACAATATATTAAAATTTAGTTAAAGAACTGACTACAACGCCGGTACTTGGAGAAAAACTTAAATGAATAACAAACTTCAAACGCCAAACAACTTAAACAAAAGGGAACCCAATAAACCCGTCTATGCATTTTGAGAGTCAACATTTTATTAGTACTAACATTGTAAAATTCCAAATCATTCACATCATGTGAAACACCTTCTAGCTATATAGTACTTGTATTTTCGTATCCTCAGTAGTGTCTCTCAGAGTTTCCAACTCTAACAGATTTTAGTATTTCACGACTTATAAAGTCACAGTTGAAACTTGAACACATTTTTTAATCAGTTGTACAATATTTATAACAAGTCTACAGGACATAATTAAGTATTAAATATATTAAAAAAAAAATTGCTATTGTTACTAACAATAATATCAAGTTAATTTGGAAAATTAAAAAAATGGAAAACCAGAAACTGAAATTAAATATTAGTACTAGGGAAATTTTGCATACAAATATTATTAATACTATTTCATTTAAAAAAATTTCTTAAAATAATCTATCTGCAACGCGATTACGAAACAGTAATTCGATTGAAGCTTTGACATTTCGAAATCAACTTTGTGACACATACAAGAACTTCCATTCAAAACATATGTGTAATACTTAAGAATATGTGTAAGACTGAGAAACTTTTAGTCTCAAACTAGAAATCATTTAGATTAATACATTATAAGAGAATGGAATCGAAAAATTTGAATGGACTTGTTTTCCGGTCTCATAAATTACAAAAAACCTATTTTAATTAAATACAAGCATCACACTTTTTCCTTAAATATCTAATATAACATTGTGTCCCTTTTATTCTACATATATGTACATGCATTATATCGATTGTACACCTACATTAAAAGCTCAATAACCTCAACGAACAAATGTCATAAAATAAGGTATTGAAATTTACAAATAAAAATTTTTAGCCTTTCACTCAAATAAAGTGATATAGATTTGTTAGATTCTATGTAATCCCACACATTCCATATCCACACTATCTTTTCAAAGGAACAGCCAATATTTCCCCCCCTTTAAATGTAATATTCAAAAAGCTCTTCAATTTTGTTTTATTTTTTTTTTTAACATTTGACCCATTTTAACCCCAACTAAACATCCCATAGTTTCAATAAATAAATTACCTAACTAAAAATACAAAACACAAAAAATGTTTTTTATTAAAAAAAAAAATTTCTATTTTTTATTTTTTTGACTAAACTTCCGTCAATTCATTTGCAACTTTTGCATCAAAAAAAGCAAATAAGATAATCAAAATAGCAAAAAAATGCAAAAAAAAAGGAAAAGTGAAAAAATATATAAGTATAGAATAAATAGATTTTTCACAGGGTATCTTCTAGATAGACTGGAAATTGTTTCAATAAGTGACTGCAATAAAAAAATATTTTATTATAAAAATGTACACGAAGAACTATATAAATGGTATGTACTTGTTGTAACTCAGTTTGAATATGCTATACTAGAGAGTATCGGGACACAAAAATAATAATGAAGAGAAAAAAAAGTAGAAATAACATAAAACACAACAGTAGCATAATAACGAAAGAAGATGATGAAAGAATGAAAGAGAAATAAAATAATTTTTACGTCAGAATATTTTTGCTTTGTTCGTCATTTCAGTAGCAGATTTTTTCCAATAAAGTTGTATAAAAATAATTTGCATATCAATAGCCTTTCATATGAATAACTGTACATATTAGAATATATTATTATTGTATATAATTTAATTTTGCTTTTTTTATATAATATTTCTATTATATTTTATATAGAATACAGTCGAATCATATTTTTTAAAACATAAGACAAGTTTAACTATAATTGAGATAGGACTGAGAAAAATAGAAGTTCTAAAACACACCACTTAAAGCACGTAATTTGTAAACAATTTTTGTGTTGATAATATTTAAAATTTGTATTGTTTGGCATAAAAATGTCATTCCAAAAGCAGTGAATTCATATGTTCAGCGAATTCAACAGCCGCGGGAATGCGACCAAGGAACATTGATCAGAAACCAGCATAATAATTTAACAAAGTAATAATTTAACAAATGAAAACTTCGTTAAGGCTATATTCATTCGGTTCCTTTTCATTCAGTAAACGATTTCAGGAAAATTTTTTTTAAAGATTTATGTAAGTAGGAATATGGCTTTTTAAAGTTTAATGGTTCTTGAAACACAACTGTTGAACAGAGTTCACGCCTTTCTTTCAAATACTGAATCTGACTTCATCCATCATTTCTTCCCAAAATTCCAAACATTTACAAAATGCGGTAAAACCTTTACAAACCAGAACCTGTGACAAATGATGAGAACATTATCAGAAAAAATCGGCAATTTAAAAACCGTGTAAATGCAAAACTATTCAGTATTGAAAAATCGGAAAAAAAGGTTAACAGTAGTAGTCGTAAAAATTTTGTAGAAAATTAAAAATTTAGAGCTTTCTAAATATTTTGAATATGAGTAAGTGCTGTTTGAGCAGATGAATAAAGCTTATTTAAAAAAAAAAACTGGTCAAAGGCGTAAAAAAAATTTTTTGAAATAAATTTTTACCATAGTTAACTGATTTACTACATTCACTATATTTTTGTATAGTGACTTGACAATTTATTTCTACTATATAAAGTTTTTACAATACTTCAAGCTTTTACTATTCCTTAACACTGCCGTCATCTGCTAATAGAACGGTCGAAACAGAGGAAAAATTTACAAGACGTATACTGCAGGTTTGGAAAACTCTAATTATACTGTCAGTATAAAATAAAAATTCCCTTCATATATGTGTGTACATAGTTACTCATTTATTATAGTTAAACTTTAAGTCTCCGGATGCAGACAAATTGGATCTTTGTTGCAAAAAAGAAAAATTAAAAAAAAAAATAGAATAAAATGAAAAAAATAATAGAACGAGGAAGAATAGAGTTGACCTTGTCAACTCTGTGATACCCGTACGAATTTGTTATCCTATGTGCGAATAAAGATGCCATAACTGACTATGGGACAGACTATGACTTTAAGTTGCCGTATTACCATATTAATTTATGCAAAATTTCAGTACTGCGTTTTCCAAAATACTCTGTGCGCCAAATTACTAGTGAAGCTGTATGGCAGCTACCAGAAGGAGCCAAGTAATTTCAACGATTTTTATAAGACACATTGGCCCTACTAATATATTCGTCTGTGTGATAGCTTTTATAGTTTCTGAGATATAGACAAATAAATTTTGAAGTTGTATACAGCTACCCGAACCGGTACCCCAATTATCATGTCCAATTTAAATAGGGTTCTGGCACTTACTACAATAAATAATTTGTGAAAATTTGGTGAACTTATCTCAATTAGTTTTTGAGTTATCGCTGGTACGGACGGACGGACGGAGGGACAGACAAAGCTGAATCAACTCAGAATTCGACGCTGATCAAAAACATACACTTGAGTCTATATCTAAGGCCGTCATTCCTTAAGATGACGTTATAAACGGTAAGGCAAATTTAATATACCCTTCGAACATACGTTCGTACGGGTATAAAGAAAACCAAAATATACTCAACGTTCTCACATTCGTATATAAAAAAAAAACATTATAAAATTTTTAGATACACAAACTGTAGCTGCTATTATATAAAATAAAACCAATATCTTTAGTGTTATATGTTGGGTGAAAGGGTAATAAAAATTTATCGATAAAAATAAAAATGACTATAGAAAACTATACAAAAAAAAAAAAATATTCAATATGAAAATTTTCTTTTTTCTATTCAAATATTTTTGCATTTTTCATTTTGAATTTTCTATTTTGTTCTTGTGTTCCTTGAAATCTTTTTTTTTATTGCCGCTCAATATTTGTTCCACATAATAAAAAGGAGAATCTTACATGTCTTACATTATTTAATATTAAGGTTATGTATACCAACATATTATGTGTATATATAATATACAAAAGGAAAAATTTATAATGTTTAATGGAAAAAATTCTCAATAAAACATTAATACTTCAAGAATTTGATTTTAAGTAGCTGATTTTCTTTATATAATTTTCCTTCATGAAAAAGACTGACAGATTTCAATTTTTATGCGTTATCATAGACTTCAAAGATATACTAAATATGATGTGCATTGATTGTGTATATCTAAGATATTCAAATGAAATATCCAAGGGGATAACTAGCACAGTGAATAGAATTTAAAAGGAAAAAGAAAATGTTCATATATGAGGTGCGGATACGAAAAGAATTTTCTGACCATAACATTATGAATCTATCCAGTTGATGTAAGGAATTAATTGAATAATTTTCAATTGAACAATATTATTAATTTAATATAAATTACATAAAAGATTATTGTAAGAAAAAATTATCTGATTCTTCATTTATAAGCAAATTACTTGCATAAAATAGGATAATATTAAGCGTTTTATTAATAAAAATTAGAAGGATACTGTCACAAATTGTACAGATTGTCTGAATGTGTAAGGCAATTCAATGAAAATTAAATTCACTAAAAGAGTGGTACATAACAAACGAATTCCTTGTGACGGAAATCTTAAAATAAAACTGTGGTTTGAAAAAATACTCTAGGAGCTATGCTACATAATTAAACTCTGCTTTCAAAAAATTTTAAAGTGGTAAGAAAATTTTTCTAATCCATACGAAATAATATTTCATTGATCGACCTTAATCTTAAATAAATAAGACGTCTACGAAAAAATTATTTAAAATTCAAATACGAGACATATGTGTGGGAAACTTTAGTGAATAATTCCTACATATCACAATATTTTTTGCCAATTGTGTTAAAGAAAAAGGGTTTTCTCTGTATATTATTTTCGCAATCACTCGAACTATTCAAAAATGCACTCCTATACTCTACTGGATTATCCTCTATCCAAATTTCATTCAAATATGCATTTGAATATGTTATATAGTCAAAATAATCATATTCTCAGTGCATACATACTTTATTTCATTGCATTGTTTTTTGTTTTCGCCTTGGATATCACCGCCAAAAAAAATTTCAATATTTAAAAGCTACAAATACAAAAATAAAAAAATGATTACAAAAATTAAATAAAAAAATAAATATTTATAGAATATTGTTTACCTCTCAATGGATTTTAGCTTTTTCAAAATTGTAATATAAAAGCGATTGCACTATACCCGCCTCCGATCGTTATGTACACAAAAACTAAAAGAAAAAAATACAAAAAGAACAAAATTTTAATAATAATAGCGAAACTGAAAGAAGATTGTTTCCTAACTAAAAATTAAAATATGCAATATTTAGCCTTTATTGCACTTTTCATATAATTTAATCTGCTGCATACTTTTGTAGATGGCGTATGATAATTTTCAGGAATTTTAATAGAATTAGTGATTTTTATTTTCAAAACTGAATAAATTATTTATAAAACACCTTTGAAATGAATTTAATTCAAAAAAAAAAATTTTAATTTTAGAAAAAAATAAAAATATTACTTAAAATATCAAAAAATAAAAATTGAAATAAAAAAATACTTGCAATTTAACAAGGAGAAATTTTATCAGAGCTCGAACTCAAGCCTTTAAAAGAAATTTCAATGAAATCAAGCTTAGGGAATTACGCTTGCTGTAAAAAGAGCTCTCTCATACAAACTAAATTTTATAGACTATTTACGAATTTTAATAACACGAAATATGGGGGTTACATAAATATATACTATGTGTAAATGTTCTGCTCATTTGTGCTGCTGAAGGCAAACATGCGTTATAATCATTAGCTTAACTTTTCCAGCAATACTATTTTAATTTTGATAGGTTACAGATTAGATGTAACGTATGTAATTATCATTTCATAGCTTTCCCCAAAAATCCTAGCAAAGTTTCATGATTTGGCTAAATACTTTACTATATTACTTCTCGACAGCTAAGATTTACAACTTCAATTTACATTATTCAGCATCACATATTTAAATTTCAATCGAGTAGGCGGTATTTCATTTATCTAATATAATAGTTATATTGTCCAAGAAAATAAATTTTCATAAGCCTCTAATAAAAAATTCTACAAAAGACTTAGCTAGGTATTACGCATCCAAACCTTAAAAAAACCTATAATTGGCAGACATCGGTAAAGTGATAAAACGTAACAACCACCTTGTACAGCTTGTAATTATGCATGTACGTATGTATGTGAATAAGCAAACATTAACTCTTAATATTGTACTTTTAAAACAAATAAATTTTAAATCAAATCAAATTAATTTATGCATATTAAATACGATAAATAATTTAAATATTTAAGCAAACCAAACTTAATAATTAACCAACTAATTTATTTCCGTTGCTTTTAATAGCTTCCTCTCTCGAGAAAGCCAAAATGAAAATCTTTATTTCCTCCCTCCTTTAGTGTTTCACTGTTTTCCTTTTTTTTGAGCAATTAATAAATAAATAAATAAAAAGAAAAAATATGCCGAATCCGTTTAACTTATACAAGAGCACTTTTCAATTCCACTTTTACATTTTCATATTGATATTTTCATCTTATTAACGTTAAAAATTTTTAATTAAATATTCACAGGTTTCTCTTTTTTTTTTTTTTTGTTTCACATTTTTTTTTTATACCTTAATGAAATTTTTTTTGGTTTGCGAGAGCAGCAGAGGGCTAAAATAACAGAAAAGAGCGAAATTGAATAACGATGAAATAAAATGCAATAGGCGTGTATCGAGAAACAAAGATTAAATAAAACCGGATTGAATCGACTGTTTCTAGAGTAGCACATTTTCCTTAAACAAGTAAAAATACTTTTTCTAAAAACCACTCCGCAAACTAGCTATTCAAATTATTTTCATTAAAATTCTAAAATATTGCATATATTTAGGAGGAAACATTTAAAGCGTTAATGTAAGGCTCAAATTCGACGGATTCAGTCAAAGAATTAATGAAAATTTTTTGATAGAATGCATTTACTGTAACCTCTCTGCCTTTATATAAATTTGACAAAGCTTAGAGTTTCAGAAATAAAAGGCATAGAAAATTCAGATTTTGCAAACGGGTTTTGGATAACGGTTAATTCTAACGGCCATTTTCTCCTTTCATGTTCTTATCATTTCAATGTTCTACTCTGGTGTTCCGCAAAAGAAGAACCATATCTGAACGCTACTATTCTTCGTTTGTGAACTGTAAACATTCTTTAATGTTTTTAATACAATAAATAGTCGAAAAATTGCATTTTTCGAACTTTTGCAGGAAGGGTGATAGGTAAAAACTTTCTTCTACAGAAATAAGACTGTAATATAGAATTGTATATTAAGTTTCAGCTTCTTATCTTAAAGGATGTAAAAGTTTTATCAACGGATATACAGACGGATGGACGGCATAGTGAAATTAATAAGCTTTAATTTGATTTTTTTTTTTTGGAAAAGTGCTAGCAATTAAAATCGCAGAAGACACCACCAATACACACACACATACACAGTATAAATGGAGAAGAAGAGCTCTCATATAATAAAATTTACAAATCCCTTAGGGGTCAAGTTTTTTATTCCACTGTCTCGCATATTTATGAAAAAAGATTAAAAGCAATGATGACGAAACATAAGAAACTCTAACAAAAACAACAGCAAAAAACAAACTTTAAAAATTTTTGTTTAATAACTTCAAAAATAAAATAATTTACGACAAACTGTCAAACACAAAAAAATTGAGAAAACAAAAAAAAATGCAGAAAAATCGGTAAATCAGCAAAATGGACCGAAAGATAAGTAGGTTTGTACGTAAAGTGTTTAGAGATGATTCGCTAAACGAATATGCTGCTAAAAGCGAAGCTTGAAACTAAAATGGAACAAACAAAATTCATTAAGTTGGTTAGATGTTATTTTTGTCACCCTTAAAAAAAAAAGAAAAAAAAAAACTCAAAATATTGAAATTTTTTTTAATATTATTTTGTCCTGCTCTCATTTTTTTTTGTTTTTTTTTTGCTCTCGTTGACTTTAAGGACTAAACAAAAACAATAAACCAAAAGGAAAAAAGTAATAACTGAAAAAAACTTCACTACAAAAGGTAATATAATAAAAAAAAATTAATAAAATCAAGAAACAAAAAAAAAACATAAAATAGAGCCAGAGTTCATCTTTAAAGCGATGTGAATATTCATTATTTATCACAAATTAAAAACAAAGAAAGAAAAAAAAATACTGAAAATAAATAAAATGTGAAAAAAAACGAAAAAAAAATTGGCTTCCTCAATGTCCCGGAGAGATTATTAAAGTGTAGGAAAATAGGAAATACGCAGATAGAAATTCGATAATCTAGTTAAACCCCATTGATGGTCAATCTGTTTGGACATGAAATCACCACAAAATCGCTGACACCAAAAGCTAGGTTTTCACTGTTATAAGTGCAATGTCAGGTGCCTTACATTAAAATTTCAAGTACCTCTAAAGTTATTTTGATTAATCAAAATCAACTTATTACATAAAATATAAGGAACCTTTACTTAATTAAATACCCTATGTGTAATAGACAACAACAATTATTATTCTGCTTGATGGCATTAGTACTTGTATGAAGCTAAAGCAATATCCTCTTTTAATTTGGAAATTCCCAACAAAAGCGAAATTTCGAGCACAAAAATTTTAAAAAATTAAAGATGAATTAGAGATATGAAAGAATTAAAATGTTTTATTCACTCTTCCACAGTACAGATACTTTATTAGGAAGAATAATGACGAATAGGTATCATAAAGAGATAGTAGACATTAAGAGATGAAGAGGTATCTCCAGTACGGTCTACAATTCGCAACTACACTTTAATTGTTATGACAATTACAGCTTAATCGATTTGATCTTCGTCTGTAAAACTAAAACAAAAGCGGCGGAAAATTATTTTTCGAAACAATCCCACTATATAGTTCAAATGCTGAAGAAACGTTCAAAGGCTATTCCATTGATACAACTATAATAATATTGACAGCTCAATATTATTATAGTTTCGGCCTTGGCATATATCAACACTTTCAGAATTTTTTTAAGAGTAGCAATCGCTGTTCTTAAATAAAAATAATGTAAGCTTATAATTATTTTCTTCTCTTTTGTGAGATATTTTACAAAAAATGCGCCATTATAACTAACAATAATTTTAGCAATGACAATCTCACAAAAATACAAGCTTCTAAAGAACTACCTAGTAAAAAAAATTATTCTGCAGAAATCAAGCTTAAAAAAATTTCCTATTTGCCTCAAATTTCTTTTTTTATTAATTTTTCAATTTCTCTACATACTCTGTATAAGACTCTGCCGTATCTATATAGTTACACCGAATTTTATTTAGTATTATGCAAAAAACGCAAAACAAAAAAAATTCATTTTACCGTACCTGTATACATTTTTTACATCAATAATATATTTTGGTCCTGTATTATATTCCCTTACTACAGCATACGTATATGTACAAATTTTATATAATACTAGCGCTCATGTACATTTATGCAAGTACATTTAAATATAGATTATGTATGTATATCATACTGTAACTGTAAAAGTAGAATTATGTAGAGAAACACTTTTCGTTAAAAAGATAAACAAAAATTTAAAATGCAAAAGAGGAATTAATTGCTCCCACCCCTTAATGAATATTCATGGACACGAAAGGACATACACTATGGCAAAACGATTTGGCTCCCTTAATAATATAATATAACGAAAATATAATATGTATATATACCAATGTAAAATATCTATATTTATATATATACGATCCTGTATAATACTTACACGATGACAATATTAATTTATATGGAGCACATACAACAACACGTACACAAATACAATATAAAAAGAAAAAGAATATTCAAAAAATTTTTGTTAGAAAAAACTACACTCAAAAAAATATTTAAAAATTATAAAATATAAATATAGAAGGTAGAAAAATGCTAAAAGACTAAAACTTAACTGTCAGTTTAATACTGCAATGATTTAGAATTTTACTTATTATTTTCTAAAATATTTTTTGGAGTGTACTAACTATCTGAATCAAATTTTTAATAATAATCCCATCACTTCATCCAAAAACTGACCAATCGACTTCCCATAGTTAAATATTAAAAAGACGACACTTTTTCTCAAATTTCTTAATTTCAGAGCACTTTATCCAAATTAAATTCTTAACAAATTTTCTGAGTGTGAACTTAATATTTTAATAAGGTTTCAAGTCAAAAAGACGATGATTTTTCTCCATATATAAAATTAAATATACCGTTATGTAGGAAGATAACAAAATTTATATGCTCATTCATTAGTGTAGAAGTATATGTTATACAATTTTCACTTTAAAGCTAAATTTTCCATTTAGTTTCACCATCATTTAATATTTTCCATTATGCATAACAAGAAGAAAGTTAAAATTAAAATAAAGTTTTCCTTAAGAGTACTTTTCATTAATTACCTTCAAAAGTATTTGTCGTCTTTAAGAGTGACTTTAACCAAAATAATAGAACTCAAGTTTCTCACACCATTGCGAAGTATGAATTGAATTCAAATTTTACTACTGAAAGCTGCATATATCAATCATGGCCACCAAGCTCAGAGAATAAATCGAAAATAATTTCAAAATTTGTATAAAAATCTTGCGGTATGGGAAATCACTTGTGTGAAGCATGTTGACTAACATTTCTTATTCTGCTAATTCTTCATGTTATTTGAATCTTTAATACCCAAATTCCCCAAAAATCGTTTTGTAAGTTCCCACAACAACTTACAGCTCCCAATCTTCGTCATAAGAATTCGAATTACTTCCTAAAATGAAAATTTTAATTTATTAAAAACGGATATTTTGAAATGCCCAACTGGACGTTCTACTTATGATTTCCCTAAAAATCAAAAAAAAAAAATAAAATCTAACCAACGAAGAAATAATTTTTTCATAAACTAAATTTTTCACATTTTTAGCATGAACCCAAATAAGATTATAAGGAGAGAAAAAAATATCCTATTCTAGATAAACTCTTAAATCATAGAGTTCTCACCTCTTACTCTACGACGTAAAAACACAACAAAAAAAAAATCTAAAACATTTTACACCTAACGGTATATTTTATTTAAAAGGAAGCAAAAATAAAAATAAAGAAAATAAAAAGAAAATTTTTGGTTTATTTTTTTTTTCTTTCTTATTTTCTTCTGGTTCTACTTTTTTAAAGTAAAAGGTAATGTGAATACCATATACACAGAGAAAAAAAAATCGACAACTTTAACCCACTTCTCTTTTACTTACTCCTTTTTCGAAAAAAAAAGAACGAGAGATAAAGTGCAAAAGGGAACAAAACTCAAACGTTTTAAATAGAGAAAAAAAACCATACATAGATGATTGCAACCATACTGGAAAAACCAAGCATACGTTCACATACATAATATCATACATACATAATTGCACACGTACATTACTTTTCGGGACAGTTTATAAAAGAGTAGATAATTTTTTTTTAGCTTTGACACTCTACATAACAAAATACTTTGGAGAGACTAAAAATAATATCAAAAGGGAAAGGAGACAGAAAAACAAAAAAGAGAAACATTTAATAATTGAAAACGTTTTGTAATATGCCTTGCTTAAACGATAAACTTTTAAAAACTACAATAAACATGAATGAAATAAAGTTAAACTTGCCATTTTTAGGATATTATTGCAATAAATTTCATTGAACTCCTTTAGTTAAGTCAGTATGCAAATAACACCTCAAAATACAATTGCAGCCCCATAATTTCCTAAAAACTATAAATTTATTCTAAAGTATCATAAAAATAGCACGAAATTATTCATATAAAGAAAAATTCACCAATAGCAGAATATTTAAATTGCACGAATTCGCGAATGACACAAGTAATAATTGAAGTATTTTTCGTAACACGAAGTTAATAACCTGTACTGCAATGTTTGTAAGCTTAATGTGCTTTAATTAAACGCGTATCTCGTGGGGTAAGAAAATAATTTTCACGTGAAAAACAATTTTAATGAATTTTTACTATACTTGTTTTTGCAAAAATTTTATTTTCAAAAATTGTTCTCATGCTTTTTTTATAATTTTCTGAGAATTCAATGTTATTGTAACAATTAAATTCATTCTCAAAACAAATGCACTTTTATTCACCTATATTAAAAATTTTAAACTTCTTTCTCTCTTAATTATTATACTGTACATAAATGTCTTATGCAAAATGAACTATATTTAAATACATTCGCGACAAAATCCTTCATTATTTAATCCAGTCCATAAAACAAAGATAATTGAGAAATGAAAATTAAAACACAATTATTGTTTAGCTTAATAACTTAACTGCTGGTTTGAAATTTTCTCTATTCCTACAGGATTATACTTCACAGTCTAGAAGACAAAAAATTGTTCTACAAACGATACCAATTCTGGAAATTTTTCTTAAAATTTTAAAACACCATTGACAATATAAATTTAACACATTAAAACTCAAAATTCTAAATTCAAAAATAATATTCTAAAATATTCAAACTGAAATATACGAAATAAAATATCTTAAAACACTTTCAGAATAATTTGAATTTTCGATGAAAAATTACTAAATTACGAAATACAATTTCTAAATCCACAATTATAAACGTAATATCAAATTTATTCTCTCCTTACAAATTTACAATGCAAAGAAATGTAAAAAAAAGAATCATGTACGAAACAAAGAGAAGAAATACGAAAAAGTGCTTTAAAAATTTTCCTCTCTTTATTCGCCATTTTTTCATATAGAAGAAAAACAAAAAAAAAATGCAACAAAAACAATTTCACCTTTGATTTTTGACTAATAAAAGCGGAGAAAAAGTGGTTTTTACGTTGGTTTAGGTTGGTCGTTCTCATTACAAAGTATTAAATTACTTAAGGTGTGCATGTAACGTTACAAATGACAAGGATAACAGAATAACAAATATTCTCTTACTACTTTTTGTTGTAAAATTTTTACTTTTTACTTAAAAAACTGAAAAGAAGCAGAAAAAAAGCAAAAATTGCATCAAAGCTAGTTTTCATGATAATTTATTTTTTATACATTCTCTTTATAATTTTTTTTTTTTTTTGCATAGGCCTTATATCCTTGTTGTATAAATGATTTTCTCTTCTATTTTAAAATTTTTTTATTTTTTATGAAAAAATGAAACACAGATTAAAGTGAACAATTTTTTAAATGAGTGGATACAAAATTACAAAAAAGATAATAATGTGGTAAGAAGTTTTTGGGGGAAATTTCAGTAGACAAAATAATAAAGGTGGAAAATAAAAAACTTATAGACATACAAAAGTGTAACGTATACAAAGGAAAATTATACTTAAATGTGAAATGCTATAGACCTGAATTTAAAAGCCTCATAATCGTAGTCAAATATTCTTAGGTTCATTTTTGTTTTAAAAATTAATTAAATCAGAATAATTTTGAAATTGTGCTTTTTTTAAATTAAATTTCCTTATGTAGAGTACGGACTAGTAAGCAAAAGTTCTATAATTAACGCTGGCTATATTCCATGGCAAAAAGTAAATTATCGGTTCAAGTTTATTTGAAATCAGATTTTTTATTATAATTATTTTCTTTGGAGTTTGTCAAATTCTTTACAGTTTACTAAACAAGAAGCAGACCATCACTTAAAATTTTCTCCTGTGGTAATGCAGTGTTATTTTTAATTAACTCTCAGTTTTTGAAATCCCTCAAAATATATATACAAAATATTTAGAAAATTTTTTATCATGTTATTTCCAGAATGCACTAAATTTATTTCCAGAATGCAATATTGTATGAAAAATTAAATTATAAGGCATAATTGCATGACAGGTGTTAAACCTATCGCAGTTAATAAAATACGAATCACAAACATATCAATGAAAGATTATTTAACAAAATTTTCATTGTGAAGCAACATAGTGCCGAATATAGAGTGTTTATAATTTCGACATTTATTGACTGAGAACTATACAAGTGAGAATGTACTCATGTAAAATCAAATAATATGTGCGAAAATTTAATTGGAAACAAGGCAACAGCTTTAGTTTTAAAATTTCAAATAGAATATTAAAAAGATAAGTTGGAGCCGAATAAAGAAACTCGAACCATTCTTATAATCTCTTGAAAATTACCGAGCCATATTTATATTTCAAAGAACTCTTGCCACAGCTAGATTATTCTACATTATGTCGGTTAAAATGAAGTGATTTTGGAAATGTTATATTTTTTTAAAACTATCTTTCTATATTATTAAATATACATATACATAGGGGTATATAATGTAATTTACTTTTATATGTATTTTAATATAGAAAAAATGCAACAATGCAAAATTTTATAAACATATACATACTTATACATTCATATTTTCTATTCGTAATTTAGAAAAATTTTTGAACCATTACTAACAAATTACTAAATAAACTATAAGACCATATTATTATGGTTAACTAACATTATAAATTTAAAAATAGCATTGTAATTTTCCTTACTATATATACATTTATCTCAAAACATATAACTAAATACATATACATACAATATACTAAATCGTTATCATTATACAAAATTTAAATGTTTACTCTGATGAAAGATCCTCATATACATACGTATATAATATTTTATCACAATCTTCATTCATCAAGGATAATGAAATAGAAAATATAAATTACACGCCTAAGTCTACATACATACATATATTTGTACCTTATATAATGTTTGTAAATATTTAAATTCAGGTTATTAAGATTTTATGTTTAAAATGTGTACATGTATAGTAAAAAAATAGAAAAACATAGGAATTAAGTTTTAATAGCAAAACAACAACGTATAGTAATCAAAATCATGATGATTATAGATAGGCACCTATAATAATTTTTATATTTTGTTGTTATTTTTCACATATTTTCTATTAATTTTTTAAAATCATTATTAAATTTTATTGTTACCAGACTGATACCAGATCGAATGAATTTTAAAGTACGTATATAGGCTGTAGTAGTAGAAGAATTTAGAAACTATAATAGGCAAAATTTTTACGTACAAAGCAATTTAAAATTCACCATTGCATTAAATTACAAAATTCGGTACCTCATTTCAAAGACTTGCATAGGTTAATTTGATGGTTAATTAAGAGGGGCAGATTATATAGAAATAATGGAAAATGATATATCAATAAGTTCCAGTAAGGATCCATTCGTACATAAAATTTGAGCTTCCTATCTCAAAAATTGTAAAAGTTTTGTAAAAGATTTTCACGTATAATGAAATTTTTTCAAAATTTTTAAAATATTTAATCCTTAAAATATTGTGAAAAACAATTTTAAAAGAACTTTACAACAATCTACTACCATTATTTTAAAATCTTAAACATTTGCTTAACATTGTTATTCACAAAATAAATACAATTTTGTTGTGACACCCTTTCAATTTTCAAATCAATCCAGAAATATTTATTTTAATTTTAATACAATTAATAATAAATTTTTTTATTTTCAATAATTTTTATGTAATCAATTGAAGCACACACTTCCGATTACAATGGTCAATTAAAGGATGAAAAAAAGGAATGAAATCTGATAAAATTTTCAATTATCATTTAAAATGCATAAAAAGAAAATTTAAAATAAATGGTAATACTGTTATGTTTGTTCTGAAAAAGATAGAGAGAGGGAAAGTGAGAAATTACTGGTATATTCTCCGTTTTCTACTGTTCTATTTTTTTACGATGAGTAAAAATCATTAAATTTGGTGAAAATTTTAATTTATTCAACTCGTTTGTTATTAGTTTTTCGGCTCCTTTGAGTTTATCCTTTTTTTTTGTTTTTTTTTCTCTCTTTTCTTCATACAATATTTCAACAAGGATATTTCTTCTGTTTGGTTTTTGGTTAACTTTTACTGTTTATTGGAACATTGTATTTTTGTTTTGTCTCTTTTCTTAATGATTTTTGAGTTTTCTTTTGCTTTTTTTTCTCTGTTTTTTCATTACAAGAGATACGAGTATCTTTTAAGGACAGAAATTTGAACAAAGTAATTTTTGAGGTTTTCTCCCTGTATGTGTGTAAGTAGTTTTTAGAGATGTTGTTATTGTTATTTTAAATAACAAAAAAAAAATGTTTAAGTTTTTCTTCGATTTTAATAAGCCTCCTTTTTTTGTGATTCTGATCATTTTTATACTGTTATTTTTGTTATTTTTTCATTTTGTTTATTAATTATTTTTTACTTTTGTGTTTTGTTTTGTGTTTTGTCTTTGCTTTTTTTCCCTTAAATGATTTTGTATTCTTTTGTCTTTTGAAACATTTATGAATCTCTAAAAAATCGCACATTGGAAAGAACAACAACTCAAGCCAAACAGCATAATTTTTCACTTACAGTTTTTAAATTGCGTTTATAGAAAGAGATTTAACTCTAAATTGTCATCAAAGGCTGTACTATTAACGTTATTATATAGAGTTTTTCCATAAGGATAAGCAATTTTTCTGTATTATTTTGTTTCACAATTATTTCGCATTTAAAGCGAGTTTGTAATCCTAACACTTGACTTACATATGCCTTTATTTCCGCAAATGTGCGACATGAAGGTTGGATAACAGTAAAATAAAACGGTATGAAAAATTTCGAAGATTTTCGATTTTTTCTAAAAAAAACAAAGAAAGAAAAAATTCAGAACACTAAAACGCAAAAAAAAAACCAAAATGATTTCAATATCTTTCCGAAAAATAAGGACAATAAAACAAGAAAAACAAAAGGGAGGCTACACCAAAAATATTCTTTTATTTTAATGGAAAATTTTCTTTGTTTGTTTATTTTGGCTTAAAATTGGTTTTTGATATCCATTTTCTTCTTTCTTGACTTTTTGAAAATGATATTTTTTTAATACATTCTAATTTTCTTTGTTTTTTTTTACAAATTTTGTTATTTTTTCTTCTTTTATATTGTTGTTTTTATTATACTATAAAAAAAACAAAAAATGTTTACTATTCTCACCCCTCTTCTTCATCCAAAAATTATTCCCAAAAACAACAGAAAAAAAACAAAGAAAATGTTTTGTTTTTATTTATAGAAATGGGGCAATTATTACATCATAAAAATGGGACAACAAAAAACAGTTAATACGAAAATCTAAGCAGAAAAAAAAATAAATTGTTAAAAAAATTAATAACTTGACATCATTAATAGTGGTTCAATGTTGATCTTGGTACTAAATACAAGCATTTAAAAATTTTCAATACTAAAAAATAATTGTAATTTAAATTAAAATTTAACATTTAAAATTGCAGACCCTGTAATGTGATTTTATTTTCATACATATTTAATATACAGGCATACATATTTACGATATTGAATTTTTCAGTCATTATCATCAAATATGGAAAAAAAATTATTTTAATTTTTCTCAGACATTGAATTTTCCTAGTTGAACGCTACAATAATTTTTATAAATCCTTGGGAAATTTACTGAATAATTTTTTTAAAAAATATGCTGTTATGTTAGAATTTGGCACAATTTGGTATAAATAATCATTTTGACTCAATAGAACAATTGTAATCCATAAAATGAAAATATTAAAATTTCAAATTCAGCACTATCATCACTAGTTTAGTTTTCGAATGAAAATTAGATTGAACTAGATGGAATTATAAAAATTTTTAAAAATTCCCACTATTTGATTCGAATAAAAAAAATTAGAAAAATATATTTCTTGAATAATTCTTAATAAACTCGCGATTCTAAATAATTTTTCCTATAGAATACTTTTATATCCTTTTCGAAACTATATAAATATCTTAAATACTGTCAATAATATAGAGTAAATTCAACAATAATTATTAAAATTTGTAAAATCCAAGTCCTGATAAAATTTATACTATATATTTTTTCGAATTCTAAAATCTTGAAATCGTTGTAGTGAAAAGTGATGATATTTTAATTATCATTTTTTGGGAAATATTACATCGAGTCATGTCTTGGACATTTTCTCCAAATTGTACTGAGAGTTATACATATTACTGTTAATAACCATATACTGTTAAAAATATAAATAGATAAAACGCCTAGATTTAATAGATGCCTCGATTAGTATTTAGTTTTCAAATAACAGAGTAACCATGCTGATTAAAGTAAGTCTATAACTACAAGAAATTTGCCTTAATCTAGATATTATATTGGCAGAAAATATTTATTTCTCTGGAATTTTGTTTAATTTAAAATAATAAAATTATCATCTAATATCATCTGAAATATCGTATCGCATCTGGTTTAAAATATCAAATACATATCTATAAAGTATTTTAAGTAATCAATGTCATTTTTAGCACTTTTCCAAAAAAAACAAAAACAACTAAAAACATGGTAATTATTATTTAACCTATCTCGTCATTCCTCTAAAAGTTATAGCCCGTCAAAATCTTTAAAATGCCAAAAAAAATGTTTACAACTCATTGCATCGAAACATTGCATATGTTTTAAATTTTATAAAAGCAGAAAGGTAGCAACATGCTTCTTCTACCGCAGAACGTCATAGTTGAATATTGAAATTACAATACTACAAAGACATTATATAAGATCTGTTTCCTTTTTTTAAATTTTTGACATAGTTCTCCTTTAAGTAGAATTCCCAAATTATATTAAATATTTTCCATCTTGTTGTAAACTATTGCCTCTCGTGATTCTAAACATTTGAGTTTTCGGCACTTTATTTTGCCGAAACTGCAAGCTTTTCTGCAAAGGTCATGCCATCAAAAAATATAGTTCTTCCTTTTAAGACATTTACTTAACTGTCGAATTCGAACATTCTATTAATACTTCTTCCGAATTTTTTCTTTTTTGCTTATCCTAAATGTATGCAATAAATTGAAATATTTTGGTATTTTAATAAAAGTAATTTAAAGAGGTAACTATTTAGAAAGAGCAAAAATTTTCACTTGTCCAAGAGAAAAGTGCTACTTTACAAACCATTGGATTTATCCTAATTTATTAATTGAAATATTATATGATATAAAATATTGTTCTAAATAAATTTAGAAATCAAGATTTATTTATAATATGAAATATAATGTCCATAAGATTTTTGCATTAATTTTTTAATAAATAAATCTCATATTTCACCTTTTGTGGAATTTCAATTTAAATAAACATAATATAAATTATTATTATTACTATTATTATTATTATATAATATAATATAATAGTAATTTATATGATTATTTAAATAAATGAACTAAAAACAAAATAAAAACCTATAATAAATGATTGATTAGAATGTAAACATAATTGTAATGGCAAAATATTTACCATAAAAAAAATTCTTAAAAATGTACATACAATGAAATTCGTTTAGATCAAATTACTTATTTCCATATTATATAGAGATAGTGTATAAATAACAAACATAAATTAATAGAATGGCCTAGAACTTTTACTAGATTGAATGGATTTTTAATAGATCTCATTTTGTCTCATAATAATTTTATTTTTATGTATGTATGTATAAATATAATATAGAATTTTCTTTTAAATTAATTTCTCCTGTTTCTTATATTATTATATACGGACACATGATTTATTTATTTTCAAGTCACATTAAATAAAATATCAAAATTATATAATAATAATTTCTTATTTGAATTTAAATACCTACTGTACTGCGTGTACATCATATATAGTTCATCCTCTTAAAACTATTTTAATATATTTTATATTTCGAATTCAAATACACCAATGTACATAAGACTTTCTGATTTATTTATTAAAATTATGTACATATGTATGTATGTATATGTACACATATATGTATACCTATATTTTCTTACTTCACTTCAATATTTGTTTAAATTAATTAACTTGTTCGGATGTCCATAACAAGAAGATTTAAATTAATATAAGCATATACGTAATTATAATAATATAGTAAAATATTATACATATACAGTCATACTATATAAGTAAAGGTTATAAATTACTTAAAACCAAAAAAGTTTCTTCTAATTAAAATATAGTCTTAGTTCAAATATTAGCATATTTTGATAACTACTTTCAGTACATACATACGTACATAAATATTTAGATGCATTTCTACACAAATATACTTTGTATATAACATAAATATGTATTGTTTGTATGTGTGAATGATTATGTAAGTATAAATATTAAAATGTTAAATTTAAAACCCCACACTTAAAATAAACAAAATCATAAAATAACACTTTCAGTTTAACCAAATATAACATCAATTTTATGCATAATGAATGTATTTTATGTATAACAAAAATTTTTACAACATATTATTATTTTGCATCCCATATAAAGGGTTATTCATTAAAAATTTTTTATTGTAGTGAGATTTACTTAAATTATAAAAAATTCCGATTTGCAAGTTTTTAATAGCTTCTGAATATGCAAGGCTTAATGAACCTTTAAATAGGTAATAATATAATACGAACGGTTTTAAGATTTCAACTAATTTTGGTCTAATATGTGACCTTCTAACACAGGGCGATAGAATGGGTTTGCATTTAAATTATACAGTGAATATATGAATGTATTAATCAATTTGCCACAATATATTTTGCATATATATATGTTACAGCAAGAAGGAAACATTTGCGACCTGCTAAAGTATACCTATTGATCTTGCTCAACCGTTCGTCTGTTGATGAAGCGCTCATTTAAGAACGCAGATCAATGTTAAAAATTAAGAAGAGTGGATCACTCAAAATAGTGTCTTCCGTATAAGACTACTTGTCAAAAAGACAAAGTATTTAACTTTGGAAAAGATCAAAATTAATTTCTTTATTTTTTAGTTTGCAATATATTGCTGTAGTTGAACAACCATAGATTTCAAAAAATTTTAGTTATTATTTTTCTCTTAACCGCTATTTACCTACAAGTACACATAACTAACTAATTATTTTTTGAGTAAAGTGAAAGCTGGGATTTTATGATTCCTATTGATATTATAAAATATGATTTGAAAATCTCAGGAATAGCATGCTCATACAAAGCGAAAATCTGAGATCAAATTTTGAAAATTTGAAAAATGTAATACAACTAATAGTCGTACACATAAATAAAATAATCATTAGTATACTATCGTGTTGAATGGGAGAACATGTGGGCAGGCATATTTAATAGAAAAAAGTGAATTTCTTCAACACCTAAAAATGTGGGCTCAGATGCATTTAAATTTTAGATCTCGTCGATATTAAATTAATAAAAAACGTAATTATTGAATTTAAATATTATCCTTATATCGACTTTATTGTAAAATCTTATACTTATGCATCCGAACATGTACATTGTATGTACTTGTAAAAAACGAAAAGTCTTGTAATATATTTAATGATATATCTACATGTTATCTGTAAATGTGCAGTATTAGATCTTATTATTTAACCATATTTACCAACAAAATAAGGATTAAATTAATTTAGCCGTGTTTATGTGTGAAGACACACCGAAAAGAAAGAAAACAAAAGTAACAAAACTTAATGGAAGATTTAAAATTAATATTACACAGCTATATTATAATTTTCATCATCAGATTTTCTTTATATCTAATATCTAATATCCTAAGTAACTTTGATATTATTGTGATTACAACGTTTTTTTGTTAGTTTTTCTGATTTTTGTTTGAATTAGTACATAAAGTAATAGGATCATAACTAGATCTGCTTAGTGTTATGTGCATACAATAATGCTTCTTGGTATTAATTGTATATCTATATTTAAGCGTATAACCGCACATCAAAATTACAGAGAAATGAAGTTCAAAATACCATAAATTTGGTTAACCTCCTTTTTTCTTTCATTAAAATAAAATATGTCGCCCATTTAATATAAGAAAATTTCAAAATTATGGAAAAGGACATTACATAGTTGCAAAATAAAAAATAATAAAATTGAGAACATTCGTTAGTCGTAGTATGTTGCTTATGATTTTTGAATACATACATAATATTGTTTTGTGTATAAAAATAAAGCTATTATATGTACCTGGGTAGTGAGGCGTTTTATATAGTACATAAATGCAAGGATATAATGTGTATAAAATTTGCTTTATGTAAATAAACAAAAATATGAAAATTACAAATTACTAGTATATCCAAATGAAATGCAATTCTCGCAAAAGCAAATGTGTATTTTTTTAATCTTCTAATTGATAAAAAAAACAAAGACTTTTTTATAAATACATTTTGGAGTCAAAATTTTAGAATGTGTTTAAGAGTGCCTGTAATGACATATTAACATATTAAAAAAATTCCTTACAGATATTGCATCTATCCAAATGTTGAAACATTTATATGTCTAGAGAGAGGATTTTCGATAATCCAGATATGCCTTTAAAGTTCTAGCTTAAATCTTAAAAACTTTTTTTTTTTCGCATTATCGTACAGATTTGCAGGAGTTTAATAACTCCAAGTATGCTGTGAATTTCGAATGTGCTTCTTTTGTAGTGGAAATTTATGTTACAAGAATGAAATGTAGTATTCATTTATCGAATGTGATTTCTATTAAGATACAAATTAAAATTGAATTTTCGAAAATCTTCATGACTGAATGTCTGTATTTATCCAATTTTAAATGGTTAGATGAGTAAATTAACAAATATTATCAAATGTGGAAAATTCCTATTACATTTTTAAAATTTCCTGAAATATGTCTGGAATATTGCCCAAATTTTAATCAACATACATAATGTTCATAGTTCTGAATTCGTATTACAGAACTCATTTCTTCGTATTGCATAGAAATCATTTATATAAAATTATGGAAACCCAAAATGTCATAAACCGAAATCAATTTAAAATATATGTAAGTATGTTTTGTTAAATTATATTTAAAAGCCGCGTGATACTTACCATATATTATGGACATAAACTTTCAGCGAGCGGAACCATTAGAACTTGCAGTGAATTCATGGATTTTAAAAATTCAAATTTGTTATAAATTGAATTTGGTTTGATTTTACATACATATGTGCTTTGCTAATCAATTTTGAAAATTTTTGATTAATATTGAAATAGTTGTTTACTTCTCAGTTTATTTGCGCGTTTTTCTCTTCCCTGATTTCGTTTTTCTAATATTGCTTTAATTTTTGCATCTAGTTCTAGCAAGATAATTATTTTGTTTATGCAATTTTTATTCTATAAAAGTAATTCTTAAACACATACATTTTCAATTCCAAAAATTTCATTAATTTTCCTGCCAGAATGAAACTGAAAATTATTTTGAATGAAAATTTTTGATAGATTTTATTTTGTAATAATACAATAACTACAGTAGCCTACTTCAACTTTCAAAAATTAGAAAAAAGAAAGAAAGCTCTCATGATATTTAATATAAAAATAAATTTTTATTACATACATATGTATGTTCTTAAATATTTCTTCTAAAACAAATTTGTTGAATATACTGTGCTGCTTACAAATGCGACAAAATCTAAGATGAAATCTATATTAAAAAATCTGGTGTGTGTTTGCATATTAGACTAAAATTATCTGATAGAGCTCAAACTTTACATCAAAATTTATTAATTTTGCTAACACTTTTTAGAATTATTGATCAAAATAAAAATTAGCTGATGGCTGTTCTAAACTCCAAACATAAAAAATTAATGTTCGCCATTCTAGTTTTAAAAAATCTGATGAGAATAGAATAATTTCTATTATTCGCAATTTTTCCGTCAAACAGTCCGATGTGGAGCAGTGTTTATATATGTATATACGATTTTCATCAGATTTAAATTAGCTTATAGATTTTTTCGTGCATATTATGTGTAAACCAAAATTATATGGGCATATGGCTGTAATTATGAAAATTAAATATTTTCACAAATTGAAACTGTAAGAGTAGCACATATAGTACTATTGAGATAAAATATCCACTTAGTTAAACAATGAGTCCCTTAAAAATCAAAATGTAGTCTTCAAATTATAAAAGATAAATTGTTAATATTAAAAATTCCGTTGTTGAAAGCAATCTTTTTTGAATATTAATGAAAAAAACAATTCTAGTAACTAAAACTGAACTATATAAAGTAGAATTTTTATCCTCATATAAACCAGTTTTATCGTAAATATTTATTTCAACATAAATATATAGCAAATATACAAACATAACTATATTCGAAAAAAAAAGACCTATTTGGTCTACTGATTCTCTTTATTTATTTTAAAAACATAATAAAATATCCAAAAAAAAATATACGCCACAAGTATTGTATACCACCTGCGGATCAAAATTAACTTCATAATTTTATAAACCCTTAAACAAATCACATGTAGTGTTTTGCTAAATAAAAATGAATTTTTTTAGTTGATATAAGAGCCACTGTAATTCTAAAATAGTGTAGTTCCAATCCAATCACCATTATTGTATATATATATTTAATTTTGTTACAAACAAAGAAATATTTTGCTGTGTAGGGGTGTATAAGAAATTATTCACATTTACCGTTTATTGTTAGTATTTTTCTAACAAAATTGAAAAAAAAAATTTTGTTTATTAGTCTCACTTTGTCCGTTCGTTCATTCATTGGCCAGACCATCTGGTGCTCGTCCATGTGTCTATTTACAAAACAATGCGTCTATTTAGAAAACCTTAAAAAGGTATGATCCCTCAAATTCGTGAGTTTAGTAAACATGTAGTTACAAATATTAATAAATTATGTAGTTTATTTCATCGAAGCAAATCTTTTCTACACTCTTACACGTTCGTCAAAACATCGTCAATTAAAGTGAATAAAACTTCAACTTTTTTTTGGTACATTATTTTTTCGAAGTTGAAAGCTTTAGTCTTCTCACCAAAATATATAATTGATAATCATAATTCAAAATAAACTAAGAATTCGTTCATTAGTTTAAAGTTTAATTTAACTTTTCCTTGTTCTACCCCTAGAAGTAGGCAATTTTTTATTGTATGTGAAAAGTAATTTTTTGTACAGCTATTAATGAAAATAAACAACAAAATTGATTTACAAACTATTTTCACTTATTCAAAGGAAAAGTGCTACTTTACACAAACCATTCGTTTCTTCCAAATTTATTTCACTATACAGCATAGCTTTATAGGGCTTTTTAACTCATATAGTATAACAATAGATCATCAGACAAATTCATTTAATTTACTTTTATTATTATTTTCTTTTTGATAAAGTAACAATAAATAGTAAAATGTCCGAAATATTTTTCAGTTTTACCTCACTACATACCTATGTACATATTTATTGTCTTGTATTATAAATTATTAGAATTATGAATTCACGAAGGGATATTTTATGCTATTGCATATAAATAAATTTATAATTGTGATGGGCAAAATTTTGGGAACACAAAATAATTTTTGTAGCTTTTTAAGAGTACAACTACAATTCTTTTGTAACAATTGTTAATGCAAAACAAAGTAACGACTTACATCTAGCAGGCAACCATGTTCAAAAGAGCAAATCAAAAAAAAATAAGGTGCGTGAAGCAAATTGACTTATATTTTTACGGCTGTATATTATTTGAGTATTTATAATTTCAATTTTAAAAAATCTGTTAATAAATTCGTTAGTGAATTTCAAACAAAATATAGAACTTTAAAACTATTTTCCTATTTCTACTTTATTTTCTTCTTTTACTGCTCAACAGTCCTTGATAAACTTGAGCTTCCACTGCAATCTCCTTCCACACATTTCGATTCTTCCAGTTAGTAATATTCGTTCTTAAGTCATCTACTTCAGAATCGGCCTTGTTCTCCTCTTATTTCCTTCCATTCTATAGAGGAAAACCTTTCTAGTCGCTCTAGAATCGGCCATTCTAATAACATGTCCTAACCATCACAATTTCAACTTCAAAAAACTTCAAAAACATCTCTTAAATTCACGTTTTTCCTATTCACTAGCCTAAAATTTTCACTCCTGTTTTTATATTCGACATAAATACGATTTCAAAAATATAGTTATCATAAGCTTCTCCGAAATGGTAGAATCTGATAAATACGATTACCTCGCCTTATATGGATTTGTTTAAGGTATTCTAACGACCAACTTCTTGTATATATTTCAAAAACGACCGAATAATTTAGGCTATTTTTTATTTTTACATTACCAATCATAACAACGAAGCTTATTTAAAAAATAAAACCATGAAATCATTGTCAAAATTTAATTGAAAGATAAGAACTTTTCTTTCAATAATAAAGAGAAAAGCAATGCAGAATGTTTAATAAAACGTCTACATATTGAAGCGCATAAGCTAACAAAAAGACTATACACTTTCAAAATATTAACAATAATTAAAAACAGTAAAATTAAATTAGATATTTAATAATAGCCTTTATGTATGTGTTAATAAAATATTCAAGTACGAGTATAATGTGTGTATGCATATACAATGTCTTTTGTTTCATACAATGTAATTGAATTTTGGATATAACAAAAACCGCATGCTTTAATTATTTTATAAGAGTAATCCTCTTGTAATGTATTAATTAAAGTGCAATGCGGTTATATATAATAAAATAACTATTTTAAAGATCATCTAAATTCGGTTTTATACATATGTAGCTAACTAAATATTCCGACAAATTTTTAAATTGAAATTTTTGAACATTATAGGTTACAATCATATAATATCCATTAAATTATTATGCCCATACTGTGAATGATATAAAAATCAAAATAAAAAAAATAAAAAATATTATATGAATGGCTTCTAGAATAAAAGTAAAAATCATAGTAATGTCTACAGTACCACCCTATCCGCTTCACAAGCATAACATGCCTATGATGTACTGAAGATGTACGTTATATTATAATTCACAATTGATATACATGTGGATATCTCTATATACCAAAATGCTCAATTACATAATAATGTAAGGATGTGTGTAAATATAACAATAGAGGGAATTATAATTTCTACAAAATGTCGTCATCACCAACATGTTACTATGGTCTACATAATATTCATCAGAGCATATTTAAAAACAAAAACAGCAAATTTCAATGCTTTCCTTTCTTACCGATTCTTCACCAAATTTTCATGCAATTTTTTTATCCGGATTTTGTTGATTTCATTGTTGTATTTAGTTTGCTAAAATGTAGCCAGTGAGAGCCTTTTGTAATAAATATGCTACAAAAAAAAAATTCATAAATACAAGTAAAAAAATTACATACATATACCTTTTTTAAGCATATACATACACATATACAAAATTAACTACTTCACATAACTATTATTATAGGTGAGAGGCTCTAACATGCAATATTATTTTGTTATATGTGACACAAGCAAGAGGTAATTTTCAAAATATGACAATAAATTTAACATTAAGTTTGTATATACTTTTGTATGTACATTAACATGGAATAAATATATTGTTGAATATTTTGACATGAACAAAAAGTTACATGTTACGTGTACTATAACAACACACAATTCTGTGTCTGAGATCAAATATTATTATATCATGTGCGTAGTTTATTTAGGTTTGTGTATGCATACAGGGAACCAATTCTGGAAATTAAATAATTCATCCAATTTTCTAATTTTCAGTAGCAATGAATCCGCTTTGAAAGTGCTAACACTTTTAAGTTAGTCAACAAAATTCAACAAATTCACGCTTGCCAGATAACGCCTAAACGACTTTTCTTTAGACTACTGCAACTTTCCAAATTTGAGGTATAATTCCGAAAAATCCAAGCCAAGATCTCGAAAAATGTTTCAGCTTTAATTCGAAAACTTTGTTCACATTTAAATCAACTTTAATATTTTTGCAAATTAACTTTGATCTAACTAAATTTTTTTCTGTTTTTAGAATTATTATATTATTAATCCACCCTATACATCACACACATTTGCACATTCTATATAAGTATTAAGCCTACATATTTTTATTCATAATCATATTTTCAATAGGAGTAAAACGTATTCCTTCCACCGGAATATTCCAATATAAATGAAAGTTGGATAGAAATGAATTGGGTTCTAGTATGCACTTTTAATAAGTTATCTTGAACCTATAATGGTTTAAAAAAATTTCTTTCCATAATGTGCGCATACATATACAATATATACGAACAATATTGTATGCTTATTTTAAAAGGACGATCTGACTACTATGACTTTTATATTAAATTGAAAGTATTACAATAGTACATATACATTTAATTATGGTCCAGAGATACCCACAATATACGCAACTGAGTACGCAAGGAAGAAAATAATTGTAACAAGATCACAAACATAAACAAAAGTAGATGATTATTATGCATAGGTGAGAATTTCGGTAGTGAACTACAGTAGGGAACAATTCGAAAACACAAAAAAAACGCATACATATTTGGTGTTTTACTTATTTTTTTTTCTGACTTGCATCGGTAATTTTTTTTTTGTCGAAAAGCAAAAATTCTATCAAAATGTAGACCTCATAGAATACGTAATAGAGTCAGCATTTCCAATATAAAATCAAATGCAATCGATAAAAGTCACGGTTTGCAAAATAGCACATTTTCCTCAAAAAATTTAAGTATAGAACACTGCATTTGTATTTGCACCCTTAGGTGTGAGCAATGAAAACGATCTTTCAAAACTATTACTTTAATATAATTTGGCATAAATATAAGTATTTTTGAAAAACTGAACCAATCGGTTGAGAACGATTGCTATTATATTTTTGTTTTTATAGAAATTTGATAAAGTTTATAGTTTTCGAAGGAATTTGTGACGGAATGTTAAGATTTTGCATTGAAAATTGACTTATTAGGAGGCAAAATTCGAGAATGAGAGCAATTATAAAGTAGTTGTGCACATCCAAATCGCCAATTCATTAGTTGGCAGCCATTTTGATGAAAAAATCCAACAAACTGAACTTTCTACGTTTATGTAATTTACAAATTGATTTTGCTTTGAACACAATAGTAAGTTAAACTATTGCATTTCTACCACTTTGAAGGACTGAATTCATGCGAAGAGGAGATGCAAAAAAAATTGTTCCTGAAAAATTACGCCTTCGCTAAAATCTATTTCGGTACAAAATTTAATTTTTCGATTTTGAATGGTGTACGCGTTTTATTAACTAGTGCCCAGCAAACAGACAAATTAGCATTTTTTTTCGAAAATTTTTCAGAAATCTTCCTAATAAGGGTTCTCAGTTTTTGTTGAAATGCTCGTATATTATTGTCCTTTTTTTTATCTTTTATTTAATAATTTTGAATAGCTTATTTACAGAAAACGGAAATGTAACAGACCAATTTAATTCCGACACATGAGTACCTATATAAAAAAACACTAGATCCGAAAAAAACTGAAAAAAAGTAGAAAATTCTTTACCATATTCATTTCGACTATACTTATGTGATAATTTTAATATTTGGAAAGTTCATAGTTAAAAAATATTTTTTTGTTGCTCATTTTGTTTTTTATCTCGGGGAAATTTTTATTGTCATTTTACATTATATAGAATTTTCGGCTTCATTAACTATTAATAATAAAATTTATGTTTCTGATATATAAGTACGTGTATGTGTTTTGTATGCATAAAGACAAATATAATGATTTTTTTGTAAGAACATTGATTATGTGCAGATATTTGTGTGATTGTATGGCAAAATTTAAAAATCTATTATTATTCTTATAGTAATTAATTTATAAGAGGTATTGCTATGCAACATACTTTTCTTAGGAGTTAGTACTCACCTATAGTATCGTTTTATCTTAATTCTTACTTAAGTTCTTGATCAATCTTTTTTATACGTAACTATAAATTATTATTAATTATAATATTCAAAAATTGAATTAGGTGTTTCCTCCTTTTACCAGGAATGTCATCAATTTTGCTGACTAAATATACGTCTGCTATCTTTTATAAATAATTTTTTTTTGTCCTTTTATTTAAATTGCACAACTTTATACCCCAAAAAAAATTTAGTATTTTACTGCTTGGAGTGAATTTTATTAAATTTCATGTAAAGAAATAAGAACAAATTTTAAAGGATGCACGAATTTATTTTGCAATCGCATATCAAGATAATCCGAAATAAGGCGACAACACAATAATCTTAATTTTATAGTTGAAGAAAATAGAATTTCACTTGGAATTGCAAAGAAATATTTAAACATTTTTGTTTTCCGAAAAAAATTTGTTTATATGTTGCTGCTTTTACTTATTTCTCTGTTAATAGAATTAACAATAATAATTGAAATTTTAATAGTTATCTATAACAAAATATATTCGGTAAGACCATATCTATCATCTTTCCATTACTAAAATTACATTTAATATATTCAATTGGTATTCACTATTAAGTAAACTTCAAAAGGACTAAGCTATAAAGTAACCTAAATATTTGAAAATTTTGTGACTGTTGGAGGCATATTACGATGTATAAGTGTATGAACTATAGAGGATGTCCGGCACAAAATCATTAAGTATGTTTAATAATAAGCCCATTAGTTTTATGGACAATATTTTTTTTTCTTCTTTTTTTTTATGGTAATGGTATGGTACCGTATGTGTGCCGTATTAAAAATAATTTTTGAATTGAGGTTTTTGATCTGAATTCAAAATCTTTTTTTATATTATATAATATTATAACATGCATATGCACACACATGATTTGTATAAATAATCATTGCATTTGTTAAGTACACGTGTATGGAAAATATACGGACATATTTTATAATATGTGAGTTTATATTGATATAATTGTGCTTATGTATGTTCCTTTTATGTAAACACTTTTAGACCAAATATGTAGCAAATACTGTTGTCATTTTGTAGACAATATTTACTTAAATATATTAATCGGATTGTATATAAAAGAAATTTTATTCTAAAATACTTTCAATTTGTACTTTAATTGCTCAGATAATTTTATTCAAATTCAATAATAACCATCTACTAAAATGAGGTTTTGAATGTATGCATATACAATTTGATTAAATTTTTGTAATATTATAATAACAAAAAAGTTTCTAATTAATTAAAGTCATGTAAAATATTGAAAACTATATTTTAGATGAGTTGTATGAAAACATTCTTCAGTTTATTTATTATGCAAGTAAAATTCAAAAATATCTTCTTCAAAACATTGAACAGATCTGCAAAGACAACCAAGTCCTTCATCTTTTGGAGTTTTGAACAAAACTTATTTGAAAATATTGAACTATTGGGGGAAATGTGCATAAGTAATTACTAAAATGGTGTGTTACTATCATAGTGTAATTGTGTATTTATTTGGGTTTACCTTAATTTTAAAACTAAAGACGAATATTTTATAATTGATGGAAATGAGCAAAAGGAAAAAATCTAATCTACGGACAACACGGATAGTTGCATAATCACTTAATTTATTGCGAAATTTATCAACATTTTTCAAAAACCCAACAAAGATGATTTTAGGCATATATTTTATTTTTAGACATTCTGAAATGGAAAGAAAACACGAAGAAAATTAAAACTGAGCGGTTCAAATTCAACACCAAAAGTTGGCAACAACGGCAATGCAAACAAATCTAAGTGTAAATTTTTGACAATGCCGTTCGGGGAATTTCTGTAAGGTCAATATCAGATACAACATCAGCTCCCATTAGCCGGGTGAGATAAAAAAAGAGTCTAATAAAGAAGCTGTACCGTACGTGTTATTCAAAAACTATTGTAATTGTGGTTCTACGTCCACTTTTCATTAATCGTTTTAAACGATTAATGAAAAGTGGACGTAGTTTTGGACATAGCATGTGCTAAGGCAATTATTATTATATATAAGCAATATGGTTTTATTATGCGTGTTCTTATAGTTTTTGCGTTTTTGGTTTCGCTATCGGAAAATGGGAAATTCCAGCTAGAGTTTTTAAAGAAATGCACTTGCTGACAATAAAAAAACAAAAATTCCTAATAAATCAAAAATGAAGAAATCATTTTAAAATTTTTATATATAAAATAATAGGATGGTATATATTCAGCGTTTCCTGGCCCTCACATACTTCTGAATTCTGTACTACAGTTTTATTTCGACTATGTACGCAGCACTATGTGTTTTTCATTTTATCCTACAAGCTTTAAACATGAGAATTTATGTTAAAATTTTAGTTAACTAGTTTTGCAAATATCGCATCAGATTTCGAACCTCTGTCTAGTCGAGAGGTTGAATCCAAATATTAAGATGGAAATACATTTTTAGCACTTTTCCAAAAAATTTTGAAAAAAAGTGCTTATTAGTTTCACTCTGTGCGTCCGTCCGTCCGTCCATCCGTCCGTCCGTCCGTCCGTCCGTCCGCGTGTCTGTTTACAAAACTTCTACACCCTTGAAGATAGAAAGCTGAAATTTTATATGTACATAGATCTTTACTAGAAACTTATTTCTGTAGAAGAAAATTTTTACGTATCTCCCTCCCTCTAGAAGTTATACCCCACTAAAACCCTAAAAATGCCATTTTTTAACTATTTATTGCAATGAAACCATAAGCATTTTTCAAATTATGCAAAAGCAGAAAGGAAATGGCTTACTTCTCCTATCGCGGCATACTATAGTCAAACTTTAAAAAAACAAAATGGCCTTTCAAATTTACCGTTATCTAAAATCCATTTTTTCCAAATTTTTAATGTCATTTTTCTTCTAGACCCCAGGTTGTAGAAGCCTGAAATCAGTTCTAGACACTAATAAATAATTTATTTCGTTAGAAGAAAACTCTTTTTAAATCTCCACCCCCTCTCAAGTTATCGCCTCTTGAAATTTGTAAAATTTGAATTTTTGACGAATTATATTTCCGAAACCGCAAGTTTTTTCAAATTTCTATAAACGCAAAAAGCTTGCAGTAAATTCCATGCCATTAAAAAATATAATTGTTTTTCTTAACTCACGCAATTAACCCTTAAAATTGAGCATTATGTTAACTCCTCTATATATTAATTTTTGCTTTATTTCAAAGACTGCATATATGCGTCATCCTAAATATATGCAATCCTAGAATTAGTATGTATATGAATGAAAATAATTTTAATAGTGTTATAGGTATACATAGACTGTATTTAGCAGTATTTTCACTTGTTTAAGGAAAAAGTGTTACCAATGGTTTGTATGGTTTGACCCAACTTTATAATTTTGAATCTCGAACTTGAATTTAGTGTTAAAATTGTAAATTTTCTTAACTTCCTCATTTTTAATTCGCAAAATTTGATACTCTAAATAAATTTGATCATCTCAAATTTAATTTAAAATTTGTACAATAAAAATTTTAGCTTTAAATATCGCACTTTTTTATATATATACATTATTATTAATTTTTTTTCTAAATAAAATAAAAACGCATTTCATATAATTCATTTGCTTTTAATGTGACTAGACAAATTAAAATTTTCCTATATGTTTTCAACATTAAATTTCATAAAAAAAATTTTTTAATAGTTTTAATTTACATTTTTTTTTATTCTTCATTTTTGTTTGAAACTAATTAAATAAATTTCCACACCAATTATATAACTATTATTTTATATCAATTACTCATTTACTATAAGTACATTATTATTATTATTATGCATACTATACTAAAAAGCATTTTCATTTAAAACTTTAATTAAATTACACATTCATCAACAATATTATAAAATAATAATACTAAACGATAATAGATAGGAGTTGACCATGTTAACCCTGCATTACTATATCCGTACGAATTATTGATAAGTTGTATGGAAACTGCCACTTGAACACATAAAATCTAGATTCAATTTTGCTAATGAAATGTTTTTTTTTTTACATAGTTTTTACAAATTACCAAGCCAGTTTGTTCAAAATTTTCAACAATTTGATCTAATTTAAATAGTTTTTGAAAATATGCTTCAATACAGTTGCTGAGAAAAAGTCAATTTACTGTTGAAGTTTTATGGTAGCTATACTATAACAATACGAACAATTTCTATAAAACTTGTTTAAAAATCATGAAATCAAAAAGTATTAAAAAATTTCATGTAAAATTTCAATATCATTGCCCCAACAGTTTTCATTCAAATGCAGTGCTATCAATACAAATGTTGAGATAGCGCTACATTTGTACATTATAATGTGCTAGGCTATTTTGCCAAAAAATATAGTAAAAGCCAGAACCCAAATTATTAACAGGGTTCTAGCTCTTACTATATTATAAACCATAATTAAGAATTTAATACTGCTGAGTGAAAGTTTATAATCAGAAACTTATTTTTATAAGATCCCAAGTACAGCTGGAATGAATTGATGGTCAGAAGGAGTTGCAGAAGGACAGATATCTATCGCTGAATCGAAACAAAATTCGATACTGAGCAAGAATAGGCATATGTCATATATGTCTTCATTCCAAACGATTATTTCTGATTCTCACAAACAGAAAGGCAAATTTATAATTATTGTATAACATTATATAATGGTCTTCATTTTAAAATAAATTTATCAAGTAGTAATTATGTAAATATACGAGTATAACAAGCACAATATGTAATAATACACATAATATCATAAAATAAAACGGATTATACAACATTTATGAGCCGAAATGAGAAAAAAAGTGTTGTCTCATTTCAATCATAATCACATGGCGTACATAATTTTTAACAGATAATTACTTAAATATTCTAATAATAACGTGTATTTTCAATATAAAAAAAAAAAGAAAAAAATTTTATTTTAAAAAATTTCACATACACCTATCGGTTTCTATAGCTTTCATTGCAACTCCCCCAATTTTATAATATCTAATTTTATTGTGGACCTTTTCGCTTACCTTCAAAATCAACAAAATAAGTAGGTATATTCGAAACTCAAAAAAAAAAATCCCTGATCCTTAAATCGTTATATTTTATCCTTTTATTTATTTTTATTTGCGAATGACAAGTTAATTAAAGTCCTTTTTTCGCGTTTTTCATATTATTTTTGTACATTTAATTGTTTTGAAAATGTAAAAATTTGAAAAAGGATAATATAATTTTATATCTACAATTTTATCACGCCTAAACGCTTTTCCGTCCCTATACAATATACAAGAGCGAAGAAAAAATAAAGAATGCAAAAAAAAACAAATAACAAAGATTCAGAAATAATATTTGTTATATGGTTGTATGTCAAAATATAATCCACAATAATAAAATATAAAAAATTGTAAAACATGTAAAATTTAAAATTAACATTTAATGGGGCCATCCTCCATACATAATAATGTAAAATGTGTACATAGAACTCCTATTTTTCATATGAAAGAAAATAAAAAAAAATCTTACTTTACACATTTTAATAATGTATGTACCTACATATTATGTGCTTAAATATGAAAGATCATAGGAATGTTATTATTAGGTATGGTATTATAAAATATAGAGTGCTCACGATGTATTCAACAAGCTAAATATTATATTAAACTTTCCTGTTTCTGACGGTTGCACAATATTCGGCATTTGAAATAAAATTATTTTCTTATTATTTCAATATAATTTCTAAACATCTTCGCCATTTTCTTCAAAATCAAGATTTAGGACTCATATCTCATATATATTATAATAATAAGATAATAAGATAAATTTAAAATCTAATGTATAATTTTTCAAACAATAGATCGTGTTTAGAGTTAAAAGTTCGAAAATTATTGCTTATTTCGATTGAAACAAATGACAATTCGATTGCAAAAAATTACAAAATGTTTGATTGCTTACTTACATGCGATCATACAGTTGCATGTGTGCGCGTTTGAATATAAATCTATGGAATGCGAATAAGCAATCAAACAGTTACAAGACTAAAAATGACATGTTTGCCTAAGTCCTGGGTATGCGCGCAATTAACTTACAATTAAACCGTAATTGCAAAACTAAAAATTGCATGTATGCCAAAGCCCTATAATACTATATTTAATATATCAGAGCTTTTTTTTTAAAAAATATCAATGCTTAAATCTTTCAAACATATTTAAATTGAATTTAATTTATTCTCCAGTATTGACTGAATCAAACATAAATAATTAAGTAATAAACAACTAAATTTTGGTCTTGAGAAGTATGAAACTATATAAATTTATAAAAAGCAATATCATAAATACACACTGTTTGATAGCACAATGTGAAATTGTTAGAAAGAAAAATATAGAAGCATGAACATATTGTTTGATTATAATTTCGCGCGATAAAATACAAATGTAAAGTATAAATACTGTTATACAAAAATTGTTATACAAAAATTTTTCTTCTCACTAATTCCGATTTGAGGATTAATGATGTTTTTTGACAACAATATAGCAAGAGTTACATTTCATACGCTGAATTATGCATTAACGCGAACGTAACATTAACATCACTGCAATTTTAAAGTTAATAGATTGGTTTAAAGTTTATATAACTCTAACATATATGTTTCACATTTCGTTTCTAAACGCAATTTTCTCTCTTTACTCTCTTAGTTTTTATTTGTACTTCATATTTAATACTTTTATTATTTCATTTGAAAAATAATAAGTTTTTTTTGGATTAATAAAATTTTTACAACAAATTTTTATTAATCTTACACCCAGAAAAATATTTAAAAATCATATGTGTAACAGAAAACTTGTTAAATTTCAAAATATTTCTTCAAAATATTTCCTCCAAATTCCCCTGCAATTAAAACAACACTTTCTCATAACATTAATAATAACATGATGATGAACCAACATTTTTCATGTTAAGTTAAGACTATTTTATTGTAATAAAAAAACAAAATGTATCTATGTACATGAGTAAATGGAAACAAACATCATAATGCATGCTTTTATTACATAATGTAAATTGTAAACAAACATATTGTGCATAATAATAGAATGTATGTATGTACATATACAATAATATTATGTTGTATAGTTAAAAACATCGTAAAGGACTGACAACAAGAAAGATATTTTGCTGTACTTTCAAATGACCAACAAAAGAAAAAAGAAAAAGATCATAAAAATGTGGAAAACAGTTTTCAAACATCAACGAAATTGCGTTAATTAAAACACATACATACAATTTCTTTTTTTTTTTTGTCTTTTATTTGTAGGAGGACACATAATGTGTGAATAAATTAAACGCAAACATATGCATAAAGGATATATGGTGTTAACCATGCGTTTATACATATTTTTTTTTTTGGCTTTCTTCTCTTCTTATTGCATATTTATATTTATGATGTAAGGTGACAGCTTGATCAAATGTTCCTAACTTGTAATTGTTCTATTAAATATAAATTGTTTTGTAAATAATCACATATACATTGTATATATATTTTATTTCTATAGATTGTTGAATGCACATAATATTATTAATGCTTGTATACAAAAGCAAAAAGGACATATAAAATTTTTTAATCAAGCATAATATTCATATACACAGTTTTCCAATTCACTAAGTACACTAATTAATATATTCACACATACATATGATTTTGTTTTCTTTAAGGAAATGAAAGTTTAAATAGTGTTATCGTAATGAAGACTGTTTGGATTATACAAAGCAATAATAGAATAATTAAATTTTTGGCGAATAGGTTTAAAATTTATTAATCACTGGATACAATCGCGTAATAGTGTTTCAAACATGATCGTCAACCAAATTTAAATTATGAAATAAATTTGGTAAAAATTCAAGTTCATATTCTTGAAAACAAGTTCATTCGACATTTCAAGGTTTGTTGTCAAACATTGTCATTCAATTAAAAATCTTTTAATTTTTTTTCCAAGAAAAAGCTGCTATGCTAAGATAATAATCTCAATGTAGTGTACATAGCCTACCAACTTTTCAAACTAACTCAACTGCAATTAGAAATAACTTTTTCCTAATCCCCTAACACTTACTTAATAAAGGTAGCTGTAAAAATAATATACTAGGAAGGTAAAAAGAATTAAAAACTTAAACGTCCTCGCAAAATAAGTGATTTTTGACCTTTTATTTTTAAAAATAAAATGATTTATATAAAATCTATAAAAATCACGCAAATATTTTCTGGAACACGTTCGGTTAACTTATAGCAAGTAACCCAGAAGGAAACGCTGGATGCAAGTAAAATGTTATGGATTTTGAATTTTCAACTTTAAACAATAATTTAAACGAGAAGCGAATTAAGTGATGCAAAATAAATTCTCTTATACACATATGTATGTATATGTATTTATAAAAGAAGTACGAGTGAAAGAAGTGATGGTTATAGCCACAGAGCATAATTGTTTTCGGTGAGAATAAATTATTACACTGAATGATTTCAATGAGAAACCAAACAAAATTTTCTTTTAACATAATTATTTAAAATGAATGGTAATAAAGGACATGGAAGTAATAAACTTCAATACAAATATTGGTGACGAAACTGCTTTCATTAAGTATTACTATGTAAATAAAATCGATTTACCCTTCTATGTTATTCCATTACATCCCAAACCTTTGATTGATATTCAAAATTTCATTCGGTATTATTGAGTTGTTGACGCAAAAATTGTTCATTGTTTAAAGTTAATTAAAAAAAAAACATTTCTTTAATTTTAATTTTTAATAATGATTCAATAGTTTTAAAACATCTATGTTTTTAAAATTTATGGGGGGATGATCCAGAAACTAACATACAACCATATTATGTACCATCATGTAGAAACTCAAAAATTGGTAAATATTTTTTAGAACTTTTAATTGTGGTCTAAACATTAATGTAATAATTACCTTCAATTCCAGTAAGCTATTCTTTTTATTTCTTACTCATCTAGGTAGAATACGAATCACCTCCCAAAGCGTACTCCCAAAGTTATATTCGTGTGATAGTTGGTCTTCTGCTTCACTAAATTATTAAATACCCAATTTGAAACTTACCGCGGGCTGCTTGCTCAAATGAGGAACAAGATACGACAATGCACATTTTCTGTCGATGTCCAATGTTGGCCAGAAAATAATTTCTGCATTTACAATATCATTAAAGTTTTGTACTTATATGAAATCTGAGTTTGAATTTGCAGTCATTTAAATGACTACTTCATAACCATCATAAGTGTAACGAAGAATTTACGGTTTTTGGGAATTATCACATTCTTTTAGAGTGTGTTAAGTCAGTTTACTCATCTATTCTCACTTCTTGAAATCTGATTTAACTTCAACTACACAAAATTTATAGGCCCTAAAATATTGAATTTATTTTTTTTGTTTTTGTATCCCATAATCTCATATGAAATTTTCAAATTTTTAAAACATTTGTTATATCAATTTTTGATAGTTTATAGTGTGATATTTTTTCTACTACTTGGACATTTTAATTTTGAATTTTCGCCTCCACTCGCTATTCGCGCATAACAAATTAAAAAATTTAACATAAAACATATCAATTCGATCCAAAGGGACCCTATTTATTCTTGCAATCTCATAACTTTTTAAAATTTAATTTTCTAACAAAAATATATATTTCGTTCTTGAAATTCATGTTTCTAACTTTGGATAATTCAATTCCTTATAATTTAATAAATTCATCCTTTTTAAGCGTATAAGAATAAGGAACTCGTATCTCATACACGCATTAAAATTTTTGCAACTTAAAAGAAAAAAATTTTCATTTGGCAATGAGTAACACTACCATTCATTTAATACTTATTAATTTTAGAGGGTATAATGGCATACTTTAAAACATCATTTCATTTACCAATATAATACGTACACGTACAATCAATATGAGGGGTGAAAACAATTTATTTTCCTGTTTTTTGATTTTATCAAAGGTAAAAGCTTTTTATTATACAAAATGGTATATGCGCGCCCGTTAATAATAACAACTATACGGTATTAAAAAATTTTTTTTTTTTTTCATTTTTTTGAAATATAAATTATTTTCAATTTTTAATTTTGTTGTATGCGTATGGCAAAGAATGGTCCTTATTAAAATTCATGTGATTACCTTTCTTTGGAATGAAAATTCATAAAATACCTTAAATCTGAAATTCAAAATAAAAATTCGAAAACAAAAATCGAAATGGAAGTTAAAAATCTCTAACCTTAGTTAAATTTTAATATTCAGTTTTTTTTCAAGGTATGCTTGCTTTATATTATATATATGTATCTAAAATACACATGCACGTGTAAATATATAAAACAAGTGGGCAAATATTATGTGTTTATGCCTTAAAAATGAAAATTCATAATTTTATTTTTTCAAAATAAGTTAAAAGGCAAAATAAGGAAGAAAATTTATTTTTTCTGTTGAAAAAACAAAACGTCCCTTAAATTTTTATTTTTGGGATTTTATATTTTATGTCATTCTACTGTATATTTTCGTTTTCCCGATATTATGCGTACAATTTCAAATGTTAAGCTCACAAATGCAAATATTTGAAGGGTTAATCTTTATAGCTATTAAATATATAAGGATTAACGTATATAAGTTTAGAAATTCAGTTTAATTTAATGCAATTCAGTTCTTCAGACTTAGACTCGCTTCTCATACAAATTATATGCGTATAGAACTTTAGAATCACTGAAGTTCTAACCCTAACAAAGGTATTCTGAGGGTAATTCATTTTACAAATTTTATTGAAATAGTTTATGAAGAAATATTTCTATTCTATATTTTAAAAGAAATATTTAATATTTAAATCAAAAGCCGAATTTCATATTTTAATTAATATAAATTTGTTAATTGAGATTTTATTAAAATAAATTCGGAACTATCATAAAAAATACAAAAGCTTTGATAATATTGAAATAATACGAGTATTATATTGAAAATTTTGTTTTTGACATTCTTACTCGAGAATGTTACAAAATATTGTTACCCATTTGTTCATATTAACTAAAACAAAACAATTTAATATGAGTAAAATGTTATTAAAAAAAAAATTTAAGAATTCGAATTAAAAACCAAAAAAAATTGATGTGATCAGCACATAGCCGACCATTAATTGTATTTGCTTGTTTGACCAATATTTTGTTCAAGATTATGAAAATGTCCTTTAAAATGCTTCTTTCAACTATTAAAAAAAACTAGCAAGCTTTTATAGTTAACATGCAAAGAAAAATGCATGTTAGGGTTCTTAGTAAAAATACACACAAAAAGTACCTCAGTTAGTTTCATTGGCAAACAATGTTTAAATTTAAATTTCAGTAACATCAATTAGTTACTTTGTTGTGGTAGAAAATATAAAATGAAGAAAAAATAAAAAAAAGTCAGCCCCTAGTGAAATCTTTTTTTCCGAGTTCAAATATTCCCGAACAAATTTTCTAATTAATCATTTTAGCAGTTTAATTCATATCTCAGAATGATATGGCTATACAATAAACTCAGACAGACCGAAATCTCGCTGAAAAATAATTTATGCTTTTTTACCATAGAGAAATTTATTACAACTGAAAACTTGACATGTGAAACTTGATCCCATCAAATTACCTCATTTATTTAAGGTAAGTAATGCCATTTTACGCTTTTAGCAATGCGATCAGTAAAAACTAATTTGTTGCAATTTCATTGCCCTCTAAAAAAATTTTTTTTTGTTCTTCGAACATTTGAAATAAATTTAAATTAGCAATATTGTAAAAAAATAAAAAAAATATTTTGTACGTTTTATTTGCTTAAAAATGTTTAAGGCAAATGTTTTGTTGTCGAATTCAATAAATGTTTTTTTCTTTATTTCGCATTGAAAAAATTTTATTAACTTACTTTCTAAATGTACACGGTGTATAAAGGAAAAATATGACTTACCCTCATTTATTGAACAGTATCAGATTGAAATTATGTGCTGCAAAATGTCTTTAATCCGCAGATGACGGATTATGCATTAAAATGCACGTTATTTTCATTCGCTAAATTGACGTATGAGACAACACTGTTATTACCGCAATTATATAGTTGAATTTTTTGATATTTTATTAACAAAAGCTGGAAGCTTTAAAACAAAGATTTAAAATTTCGAAATTTGATATTCATACTTGAAACACTTGATTTTTAACAATAAATTTAAATTTTTTTAAAGACCTAATTTTCAACATTTTAAAAATAGTAAATTGAGTCTTTTAAGTAAGTTTATATGTAATTTAAATTATCAGATTTAAACTTTCATTATAAGGTGTAAAATCAATTCCAATAATGTCTACGAAAATATTCCATTTGGAGAAAGTCAATTGGATTCAATATTACATACACTATACATATGCATAATAATATGTAGATGCATATAATTTGATCTTGGACAAATTTCATTCACCTATACGGATTATTATCATTATGTCTGGTAATGATTAACTTTTGTAATCACGATAAATATCATCACCTTTCATTTTAAACGGATATAAAAATCGACATTATTTAAATAAAAAATGAAAAAACAAAAATTAATTTAAACATTAAAAAATTGAAATTTTTGCAATACATCAGAAATTCTTTACATACGATTTTCAATATAATGAAGGGAAAAAATGGCCTCATATTGTCATTTTGTCCGTCTACTCAGATTCATTGCAAAACTATGATGATGTACAACAATTTTTTCTTCCATAAAAAAAAGAATTTTAAAAAATAAAAAAAAAATTTCTTCTAAAATTTTTCTATGAGCACTTCAAACTTAATCCCGTTAAAAAATTTTCCTCTTAAACAACGAATTATATTTGTTTTTCATTAAATACTGTAAATTCTACATTTTATAGTATTTTTTCGAAAATATTAATGGTCCACCATTTTTCCCATATCATTTTTATCACAATATATAACAATATTAAATTTTTACGATTAAAAGTCATCAAAAGACATTTATTCAGAAAATTTGTTTCGAAATATGCGCATTGCTTCTGAAAATTTAATTTTGATGGTGCATTCCTCTCTCCACTGTCCAATATTTCGAAGAAAATAATTTTTAATCTATAATCTACTTACAACAATATACAAGAAAAATTCGAATCGAAGGACTGATATGTGATATCTGACATTAAATAATCAATTCGTAAGTGAATGTAACGTGACTAACAAAGTATGTTCGAAGTATTGTCAGTTCTAATATGTAAAAACAATAAATATGCGTGTTTTGGCTTCAGTGAAGTCCGCCAGTCAAAACAATTATAAAACCATTTCAATTTTGCATATTTGTTAGTAAAATAAAACGCTTTGATTGGTTAAAGACACTGTTTGAACGTCCGGACTCTGGTTGGTTAGAAAATATATATACTTTCGAGGTTCTGAAACAAGTATGCTTGAAGAGCAATACTAGAATATTTTACTAATTTGTGTAGTTATATAAAAAAAAAAATTTTTTACTAGCATAATCAAAAATTCAGTCGAGTTTTCTTTGTTGCCTTCGATTCGTTTTAAACTTTCGTAAATTACGGTCATCTTAGTTCGAACTTATGTTATATTAAATTTTTAAATTCGTAATTGCTATTTAAAACTGAAACCAATGGTCTAGTGCTAAAAATATAACGAAATTAATTTTTTTTTTGATTCATCGTAAATTGTTCAGGAATTTATAAATCGCTACGTTCACCAGGTAATAAGAAGTTTACGAATTTTCTTTTCATTTCTATATTCTACATACAAACTATTATATTCTACATATTGATATTATATCAATGGATATTTTCAAAAAAAAAAAACAATTTCTTTCATTTTAAATCAGAAGTAAATGTCCTTTTTTGAAAATTTATTAAATTATTCGTGAACTTGTTAATTAAAAAAAAATCCACTTTAATTTTACTATAAAAATTTTTTTGTTAAATAATTTTTTATTTTTATTCTTTTTAATTGACGAAATACAAAAATGCTTTTATAAAATGAAAAAAAAAATACAATAATGTAATTAAAATCACATTATACCCGGTATAATGAATGAATCAACTCACATTCTTGTCAAATTTACGCACGTTAATGGATTTTCAGAACGAAAAAAAAGGGAGTACCTATAGAAATAAACAAAAAATTATTTTAAAAATTTTAATTTTAAAAATTAATTCAGATTGAAAATATATTTTGTGTAAATAAATTTTTAAATATTAAGTATTTAATGTATATTTTGTATTACGCCCATTTATCGGGATGAGTTTTCATATAATTACTTCTCTCAATCACTAATTTTAATAGGCCATGTATTATGCATCTAGACTCTATGTGTCTAGGTTGCGCTTATCGTATAGAGCAGGGCTTCTTAAACTTTTTTATATAGCGACCCCCTTCAAGCTTAGGAAATTTTAAACGACCCCCTCCTCCATATAATGAATTATATATTATCCGTAGATGTAGATGTAATATCGCACTATTTTACAATGTAAATAAAATAAGGATTAAAGAATAGGTACCCATTCATTTCACATATATATAATTGGAAACGTTGATGGGATATCGGTCGTAATAAAACACAATAAATAGAATGACATAAAACTATATATATATATATTCAATAGAAAAAATAAACTTTTGTAACAATTTTTTGACCCCCTTTCAGTAGTCTCGCGACCCCCCTGGGGTTGCCACCCACAATTTAAGAAGTCCTGGTATAGAATATGTTGCATGCCCTTAAATGGAGCACATAGAGAAATAGAATAAATGGAATAAAATTAAAATGCAATTAATACTATGAGTAGACATACAAATATATGAAGTTAAAATTAAAATATATTGTATAAAAGTTCCAGTTTTAGCAAACTAAGTAGATGCACAAATAATCAACTGTGGGAAACTGTATGTGTAGCAAATACAATGAAAATTGCAACAAAACATAATAAATTTTAAGTCTTTCAATGGAAATAAATTTTATAAAGAAAATTGATAATCTCTTTTACAAAAAAAAATCTTTGAATTCCAAATATTTCAATGTTCTTAAATATTAAGATATTGTAAATACAGCCCGATATTTTAAATTTAGGCCATAATTTATTATCTTTAAAACAAAAAGAAAAAGAAAATATTGTTTCCAATTTCATGGACTTTACAATATGTTGTATGTGTAACACTACAGTTTTTTGCACAGCAAAATATACTTATAACTTTACATATGATAAATGTGCACAATAAAATACAATTATATGTAATCTTTATTATACAAGATGTTTCACTTGAGTATAGGTCAATTTATTTTACGAATGATTTCGGTTTAAAAATAATTTTCTTATTACTTTGCCAATTGCATCTCCCATCAATTGAAAATCGAAATTTTTTCTCTTTGCAAAAATGAATTATTTCTATTAAAAGTACAGTTTGTTATTAAATCTATTTCTTAGTCCAAAATTGGAATATAAGAAATGGGTGTTGCCCTCGTACGGCTACTAATTAACAATAATGGATTTGTTTGATTCCATTTTTTGTTCTTCTTAGTTAATAGTGTAAGTCAAACAGCTCTACAGTTTTAATAAAAACTTTGCATATCTAAAAGATCTGTACCAAAAAAGTTTTAAGTTCAAGAATAGGTTTAATATTGATACCTTATTTCCAATTATTTTTTCTGACATTAATTAATTTCCGCCAATTACAGATTAAACTGTGTATAATTTGCAGTTTTACAGTAAAATTATAAAATCAAATTGGGTAAAAATTTTATAAATAATTATAAAATTTTAAGTTTAAATTAATAAATTTATGCAACAATATGTAGCTTAGTTAATTTCGAAAACCTCCAGCAGTTTATCGAAAATTTACTTATCAAAATTGAAATACATTAAATCACAGCACACTGTACATAAAATCGGATATTGTAAAATTATATTAAATGTACTAATTTTCCTTATAGCTGCTTTAATAGGACAGTAATCAGCATTAAAAATTTTTGTAAACTTAAAATAAAAAAAACAAATAAATGGAAAAAGGAAAAATAAGGAAAAGCTTAATAGGAATTCATTTGCCTGTTTAAGCTTTAATTTCAATTAATGAAAATTCTGTAACTGACCCTTCTGATACAATTTAATTTTTTTTATTTTTCCTTTATTTTTGTAAATATTTTCTGCTCCAATTTATTTTTGTTATTTTGCCATTTTTTCTCCCATTCTGAATGCAAACTATTTTTTTATTTCAATTTTATTTCATTTTTTGTTTTCTTTATTATAGCGAGTCGCCTCCCCCGCACACACATATACAATTTCCCACAGAAATTTAAAAAATTAACAAAAAAAGAAAAAGCGAAACAAAAAAAAAGAATGAATAAGAAATGGCGACTGAACTCAATAAAAGCGTACCATAGTATCAAAAGTTCGGTACAACGAACATATAGAAAATTCATGAGACATTTTGCATTCCTTTTTTTTTTTTGTTTAACTTCCTTTTCTCTTATTCTCTTTAGTCCTTTGCAAAAAAATTTTTACATTACCACTAAATCTTTTTATGTGTTGGGGAAAATGTTAATTTTTTTTTATTGTTTTTATTTTTTGCTTTTAATTTAATTTTACATACGTAAAATTTTTTGCTTTATTTTTTTGCATATTCTATATAAAGAGCTTTTCAATAGGTATGGAGTGTTTTCAAGTCATTAAATATCTGGGTGGAAATTTTTTGCGTTGTTGATCCGATCCGGGCTTCTCTAGTGATTACAGGAGTCGTTGAATCGGTGTTAGTGTCGAAAATTTAAAATCTTAATCCAAGTCTTCTAAATTATCTTGTATAGACACTCAAGTTGGAGTTTAGTAAAAAAATTCAAATTTGAAATTTCAGAACAATTCAAGCTAGATTTTGAATCGAAAACGAATCAATCGCAATTCTGTTAAATTTTATCATAGAACAGCGTAAAAATTTGGTTCTATACCCATTTTTATTGATACATTTTTCACATTTTTTGCCTAAAACCAATGCGTTTAGAATCACTGTTTCAAGAATAATAAAACCGTGCTATAAAGCTTGAATATCGCTGAAAGCATAATAGACGATTTATTTTAATTGCAAGTGACTTAAACGTTAGCAAAATGATTGAAATGAAGACTACAAAATTTTAAAATAAAAATGTAGTAAAAGAGATGTAAAGAAAACTCAAATTAGAATTTGTAATTGTAAAGCAAATACTTTCCTATTGAATAACCTTATAAAATATCTTTTTTTTTATATTTTTATATAGTTAAATAGCATTACATTATCACATCATCACATATGCTTTCTCTTCTTTTGCATGAATAGTAAAAGCAGTAGCAGGAGCAGCAACAGAAGCAGCAATGGTCATAACATTATTCGAGTCGAGTCGAATTAATGTCTCTTATGGTGCATTGAACATAACAACATATTGAACTAAATTGGATATAAAAATTTAAACATACACTACATACATATACATTAAGAATATATATATACATCTATGTTTACATAAATAATATGTACATACTTGTAGTCTTTAATGTTCAATACAAACTTACATTATAATACAGACATCTCTATACACACAATATACATACATACATACGAGTATATAATAAAATTTATATTACATTAAAAATATACTTAATGTCTCAGTGTATCATTGCACATTTAATGTTTCAAAAAAAAAAAAAAAGGATATAAGAAATAACGACAACACTGATCAAGTGACAGTAACAAGGAAAAAAAAAACAAAACAAAAACAACAACAAAATAAAGAGAATTCAGATGAATAGTCAAAAACCCTCAAATCGCCTTAACAAAAGTGTAAAAGCTTGTTAGTTTTAGAATTATAAAAAAAAAAACAAAAACAGAAAAGAATAAAATTTTATTTTTAATATTAAAATGGTCACCTGCCAAATGAGATTGGTCTTTTTTATTAGTTTTTATATAATAATAATATTATATGTAAGAGGAAAAATAGTTTGATGAAATTAAATTAAAAACTACAATGTGGAAGGAGATTTTCCCAGAAACAGAAAGTAAAAGAAGCAAAAAGGAAATAAAAAACGTGTCTTTTCCTTTTATGGTTACTCTCATGCTTTTGTTATATATTATTATCTAGTTAATGAAGATTTTTGTTCTTTAATCCACAAATAATTTTTAGTATTTTTTCTAAAATAAAAATACTCTAAAATATTTTCATACTGGTGAATTGTCCATTTTATTTCCCAATAAGGCTGGCTGCTTTAACAGTTTTGCGTTTTTATATTTCGCTTCAAAAATGACGTCATTGATATTAGCTAACAATTTTTAGAGTAATACTTAGCTTACAAATTTCGCAATATTAAAGGGTTAAACGTAATTAAATATATGAGGTAGAAGCAAATTTTGTTCTAATGAAATTTATTGAAATGAACAAATTGATAATATTTCAGATTAAAGCCTGTTTGAAATACTACACCGGTTAAATTAATTAATGAATCAACAGGTTCTTCACAACACTTTTCACAATAAAAGAATAATTTAAATAAAATTTATTCTCTTACCTATAAATTAAAATATATGAAGACCATTTTTCCAAACTTTGAAGTGCTATGACTTGGACGGTAACAATTTTCGCTAAAATCTACATATTTGCATATAAAATTTCACTTAAAGTCAAAAGTGGAAGTAATCAACTGATTTTTCCTAAAATTTTCTGAAAATTTTCCAAAAAGCTAACATATACTCCAAGAATACTAAGCCGTACTAAAAATACATTACTAAAAAATTATAAATAGATGACTCAACCGGAATAAATTTCAACTTTTCTAATTAGAAAAATTTAAATAATGACAAAAACAAAAAAAAAAAAGAATTTTCCAAATATTCATTAGAAAATTTTTACTTGATTTTGTGGTTGTCTGCAACACGCTTTAAATAGCATTATAACTTTTCTAAAATTTTCTATTTATTTTCCTTGTGCATGTTGGTAATTTTTACTAAAAAAGTAAACTTGATTTTCTAAATAAATTTAAAACAAAATTAAAATATATTTTAAGCTGCTATAATACTCTTAGATCTTGTAAATGAGAGTGTATATCGTCGGCTGAGTGCTATTTTGATCCATACGCCACTTTCACGTTTTTTGACTTAAGACCACTTTCATAGGTTTTCGGGGATGATCTTTCATTATATGAAATCAGTTTTTCGCTAACTCATTTAGTTTCATAGATACGCAGATATCATTTTGATCCACCTCCACTTAAAATTCAATTTGGGATGCATTTTGATCCATATCCAAAATCGTTGGCGTATGGGTCAAATTTTCATGTAAATTTTTCAAAAAATTTTTGAGTGCTATAATGGTACACGTACATATGCATGGAACATAGATCGCAGAAATTTTCTTTATTTCTGTGCTATTTTGGTACACATCCATAAAAAAAGTTGTATGTTGCAATATTCATCATTGATTGAAGATATTAATGAGTGTAAAAATTTGATATAATCATTTATTTAATGTTTTTAAAAATTCACAATATTATGCGTATATGTTCCATGACTTTTATTTCTGTACGTGCATTAATTTTCACTAATTACAGCTACATACGACATGCTTATTTGCATCTCGTATTGAATATAATTATGTACATTTTATAACCGTTAAATGTTTTTATACCTGGTTAAAGTGAAACTGAAAAGTATTTAGTTAAATTACATATTATATTATCTTTATGTATGTACATATTTTGACACAAACAAATTAAAAAAGTAAAAGTAATGTGCAAAAAATTTAATTATTAATTATACCAATAAAATTTCAAACAGATAAAAATGCCTTTGATTTGTTTCCCTGAATTTTCTCAATTCCTAATGCCTTAAGAGCAATAAATAATTAGTTATAAATATCTGACTTTTTCTGTTGAAAAAGAAAGGTAATTAAATAAACTAACAAGAATATTAAATATAAATAAACAGGTAGTTATTTAGCTGACTTTTTAAAAAAAAATTAATCCAAATTCTTATGAACATGCAGAAATCAGGTAGTTTTATATAATCATTAATATATTTTAACAGGTGCATATTACTAAATTATAAAACTGCAGATTCCCAAACTAATTTCAAAATTCATTCATTTTTAATAAAAATTAGGTGTGGACGAACAATGTGCACGAAAAATTGTCAATCAAGTACAAATCATCATTTTCCGAGATTAATTATAAAATATGTAGTTTATATAAGCCTGCGAAGAGAAAAACCTTAGCAACTCCAAAGAATTTATTAAGGAATCCAGTTATAATACTTTGTGAACATACGATTTCGAAGGAAAAAGAAAAAGATCTTAAAAATCTTATTCCGTTTTTACCACCAGAACACCAAAATTATATGCGAGCTATTTTAAAGATGAACTTATGTTCCTAATTATGAATTGATTAGCACAATTTCTTTTTAATTTAATTTATTTGTTAACTAAAACTTACTTTTATACTTTGTAATAAAAAACTTAAAGTATACGTCATTATAGTGGAATCTATTTATCTGACAATATTTAATAAGATTATATAGATATAAATCTCAAAAAATTAAAAAAAAAAACATTTAAAAAAAGCATAACGTGAATTTTATTTTTCTTAATGTTCACATAGCAGTAAATTTGGTATGATATAGATAACAATGATTCTTTTATTTATTTGTGCTATTCTGATCTATATCCACTAATTTTTTGATCCACGTCATACAAAATGAACATTTAAGGTCAAAAAAGTGGATATGGATCAAAATAGCACTGGACCTTTTTTACTTAACTTGTTATGGCTCTCGATCCGTTTGATGAAATTGAATAAAACTTTATAATTAAACTCTTAAAACTATAATAAACCTACTGACGAAAATTTAAGAAATCCCATCACGCAGTTTTGAAATAAATAGTTTCTAAACTTCAAACGCGATTTTCTCGATTCAGAAGTTGTGGCGTATGGATCAAAATAGCACTCAGCCGACGATATATAAATTGTATTTTATTCATAATCCACATGAAATATAACAACAATATGTAACAGTAATCACATTCAAGAAAACAAGAAAAAACCGAACGGAAAACCGGAAGCATTACAGTAAATAATGTGAAGAAGGTAATGACTATAGAGAGCAAATTTTTCGTGGTGACGGGAATAAAAACAGTTTAAATATATTTTGTCAAAAATAATAATAACACAAGGATTAATTATGATTATAAATTAAAAATTATTTTCAAAATAACATGCTTATTATACTATTTTGTTATACATATAATAGTTAGCCCTTATTGTACTAGAGTCAATTACAAAAAATTTTTAAAGACAAAAACTTTGTATAGACTTTTGTTTAAATTATTTTCAAAATTTTATGTTGAAAAATTTAAGGAAATTACAGTGAAATTCAATTTATTTGAGTGTCTTGTAAATTGAAGCTATTCTTTTCTTATAAGACCGAATATTTCATTTTCAATTGTGTTCGAAACTTCTCTTATGAAATGAGTTGAGCTACAAAACCTTCATTGCAGACTCATTAAATTAGATTTTCTATTAAAAAAATTTTTAATTCAATAGTCAAAAAACTTATAGTACCATACAAATAATTATTATAATTGGATATATAAGACTGGACCATGCGAATCAGTTTAAATGAGAATTATTCTAAATTTAAATTTATATTATATTCATTCGTTCTTTTGAATTCCAATTTAGGTTGTTGGTTTACAAAATAATTTTCTTTAACATTCGGCACTTAATATATAAGTCGATTTTTACTCAATCTTGCTTACATAAAACAGTATAAATGTATTACACTACTTTCAATTTAAAAAAAAAACTAGAACAATTTAAAAAATTGGTTTCTTACATACCATAAGCATTCCATATGAAATTTAAAAATAAGATACTCGTACCGTGAATGCATACAGTATAAGCCCAAAGAATCTAATATTTTAAAACACCGGGAAATTTCTTTATTATCAAATTATTAATTTATCATTCTAAAAAACTCAATATAATTTCCTAAAATTTTTTGTTATTTTCTCTTTTACAGCTAGTAATTTCCCGAGTTTCATATAAATATTAATTCATCAAAGTTTTCACGCTCATCATGCAATATGTATTCGAAAAAAAAAAAAAATAGAAAACATTAAAAAATTTTTAATTAAAAATTTCAAAAAAATATTTGCCTTCTTTTCCTACTGCATTTTCCTTATTTTATTGTGTAAAAATAATTTTATTTCACTCTTTTCTTAATTAAATATTAAAAGGACTCTCATATTATAACAAAATAATAATAATAATGTTTTTACTTTGAAATTCATTCTTAACTTAATATTTTATATTATGTATTTTTAATTTTATATAAATAATTTAGAATTTGAATTACATTAAATATTATTTGTTAGAGTCTAACTCACTCTTGTATGCAAAAGTGTTTAGGAAAAACAAAATGCAGAACAACAATATGGAAGAGGTAAGTAAGAATAAAAAGAAATAAGCGTTGTCTTTTAGCATTTTTCCAAAAAAAAATTTGCTTATTAATTTCACTCTGTCCGCCCGTTCGCATGTGCGTCCACATTATTGTTTACAATACTTTCACATCCTTTAAGAAAGAAAGCTGAAATTTTATATATAAAATGGATCTTTACTTTATAGAAACTTATTGATATGGAAAAAAGTTTTTACGTAAAAAAATTCTAAAAGTTAGAGCTACTGGATGTTCAAAAAATGTATTTATTTAATTGTTTATTGTATCGGACAAACACAGAAAACGAACTACTATTTGTTTTATCACGAAAACAAATATAATAAAAAAAAACAAAATGACTATTGAAATAAAGCGTTATATGAAACCTTTTTTATAAGAGTCTATTTTAGCCGTTATCGTTTTGCTTCTAGATGGTAAATTGGAGGAGTCTGAAATTTTACCAGCTTTTAGATACTCATAAATAACTTATTTTGTTGAAAGAAAATTTTTTTCCAACCTACATGCCAACCTATATTGTTGCATCTTCAAATTCGTAAAATTTGAATTTCCGAATTTTTCTATTTCCTGCAAGATATTCCAAATTTCTATAAAACCTAACAGAAAGCTATTTATTTTACTACATGATTAGTTAACCGACGAATTCGACCATTATGTTAATGATTCTTTCAATTCTTTTCTTCTACTCATCCTAAATGTATGCAATATCTTCAATATCCTAATGATTAAACAAAGAATTTTGAATTGTTTTAGACAAAAATGCTACTTCACAAACCTTTGGGTTTCATTCGATTTATTTCTAGTTTTTATCTTAATTTCATTTCTTATTATTGATCCTGAGTAAAATATGGTCTAACTCTAACATGTCCTGTCCACCAACTTTATTTCTCATATAATAAATTTTATTTTTTTCCTATTCATTTTTTGGTTTCTGTTTTTTTTTTTTGTAAGTTTTAAAGTTTTTTGATTAGAAAAGTTCTCTTATTTAAATATACCATAATGCTTGTTACATACACGTCTAATGTCTGTATATAATTATGTTATGTAAATAAAACGTCATGTATATATATACGATCATATATACTAAAATGTTATTACGAGATTTGTGTTTGACAGAATGATACGAGTATTAGAACTTTTTCTATTTTTCTCTTTTTTTTTTCTAACATTTCCGTACACATCCTTGTTTTGATATAATATGCAAAAGAATTTCTAAAATAATATTATATTGTACATGTAATCTGTTATATTATAAATAATGCATACTATAAAAATCAAAAATAAAATAAATTTTAAAGTTAGCTTAAATGCATAGCACATAGTCATTATTAAAAAATATACAAAAAACAAAAATTAAATAAAAATAATAAATTTATTTAATTATATAACTTTGATTTTATTTAGCAGATTTTAAGATTCTCTAATAAATTTAATTAAAATTGATCAAAAGTTGACTGCATTCATCATACACGAATAAATACGAGTATGTATGTATATTTTAATTGATGGAATATATTATAGATTATTTAGATGTGGTCAGGTATATTCGAAAAGAAAACGGGTTGAATATTAAAGATTTACACATACATATTTATATGATAACACATATTTCTAGAAGAAATATTGTAAGACATCATGATTACCTAAAGAAACACTCGTTACACAAAAGTCCGGTACAGAATACTGTAAAAGAATTATTCAGTTTGTTAAGGATAGAGCGAAATATTTTTGTCCTAAGGTCGGGTAGCAAAATTTTCTAAGATTAAAGAAATACACTCCATTGTAATATAATCTGAAATTAGTTCTGGTGATTTAATTTCTTTTTTATTGAAAACGTATAGTGAAAAACATAACATGTAAAGAAAATTGAGTTCATTTCTCAAGTATGATTAAAAATCCCCTTTCAAATATAACAATGTGTACTTAACCAAATGCCGTCTGCCAAAATTTTTTTGTTCCTTTTCTTGTATTATGTCTTATTATTAATACTCATTATATTTTATCTTGTACTAGGTATTCGGCATATCTTGTATTAAGCTCAAACAAAAACTGGAAACAACATATGGCACTTAAGTAAAGAAAGAATTTAGCAGACATCTTTACTGTTTAGACCCTGATTTATGTAATCCTGGCCATTGATTTAAAACTTTTGTACACTGAGACTTATATAAAGCCATCGACTATATTACAGTTTACATACCATTTATTTGTCAATCATTTGCCCATCGTATGTCTCTTTAGCCATTTTGCAACTCTATTATACCTTAAATAATTATACCTTGATTCCGCTCTCTTAAGATAACAATTCACAATTTTCGACAGTTCCTTTTTTTTTCTTAATACCCAGGTGCAACATAAAAAATACAGCATCCAGTGAAAATTTTTCAATAAAACAAAATAGTAAAAGCTAATTATCACATCAATATTCAACATACACAATAATTTCAATCTATACAAATGCACTTCTTTTATATATGTATGTATATGCACTTATACACGTACATTTCAAAATGCATATTATTAAAATTAAATATAAAATGGTTGTTACCTTATGCTGACAGTAACATTATTTTAACTGCATAAAATTACCTTTATTTACCTTTACCATTGCCAATTCTCAGCGGCAAACAAAAAAAAAGGAAAAATAAAAAATCAAAGTTTTGTTTACTTTTTCATTCTTTATTATTTTGTTATTTTGCTTCTTCCTGTTTGAAATTTTATCCAAAACTATAACCAAAAAACTTATGATGATGATGCCATTATGTACAATATTACAAATCAAAAAAGAAAAGCTGGTTGGTCGAGTCTACTGTAGGATATGCAAAAAAAATTAAATTCTGCGAGTATGAAAACATGTTATTTCAAATGAATTAGTCTCCGTATATAAATATTTGATTATAGTTTTAGAAAAGGTTTAGACATTAGTTTTGAAAATTTGATGCCTACTCCTTATAATTTATTGCTTCTGAATTAATTTGTAACAACAAAACTCATTTATTTAATACGAAATTCTGAATTTTTCCTTTACATAATATGTTTAATGGTTCCAGTTCAAAATAGAGTCTATCATAATAAGTAATATTTTTTAGTATATTATAATCAATTAGTAAAATGTATAGGTAATAAGTATTATATAAAATTCACTCCAATTATCTTTGGAAACTGCTTGCTATTTAAGCTACTATTTAAATTTGATTGCTACACTATAAATTTAATGCATAAACAGCGGTAAAATTAAAATTAATATGGCTAAAAATTTAGATTTTTTTTTAGGTTACGATTTACTTAAATACTGAATTAATTTTTGTCTTTTCCCATTATCTAACTAGTATAATGAGTAATTAACTGGCGGAGTTTTATTAGATACTAATGTAATTTTTATTAACGTCGCCCTCTCGTTAAATGATAACATTTTCTTGGAAGCTAATATAGTTATATACTCATTGTGACTTAATTCTTTGGATTGCATTTTTCTTACAAAAATTAAAATAATTCCATGTTGAAAAACAATTGCTTCTGGGCTTAAGTCTAGCCGTAAAATTCTTATTAAATATTTTTTTTTTGGATAACTTCATTTTATAATTTTAAAAGTAAAATATTTTCTAATTAATTTCACATATACACATTAACATTCTAAATGGATTGCTAATTTTAAAATTCCTAATGAAATATTGTTTGTGGTTTGTAAGGATATAAAAATTTTGTACCTATCTCTACTCACAAATACAAAATATACAAACATGTAGTAAGGAATATAGGCGAACAAAATGCATTCTATATATAGATTGTCTATATTGTCTAGATTGGAGAAGCCTGCTCGTCTCATGGAAAAGTTTAACACTCGAAAAAGATGGTTGAAAAATAAAAACAAAAGTAAAATAGCAATTTTTTTTTTTTGTTTCAAAGCTAAAATCAGTTTTCCACTTTTCTTATTTTTTTTTATTTTATTTTTTTGTTTTTGTTATTTTTTTTTTTAATATCAAAAAGACAGACAGATGAATAAAATTTTTAATAAGTTGCAACCGCATAACAGACAAAATAATAATTTGATATTGCAAAAAAAAAAAATTACAAAAAAAAAAAACAAAAAAGGTAAGCCACAAAGCAGATTTTCATTTTCGCTTTGAAAAAAATAAAAAAAAAAATGGGAAACTTTTTCCATATTTTTCTTTTCCACTTTTTTGTTTTTATTAATTTTTCTTCCTTTTGTTTTTCTTATTATTATTTATTTATTTATTACTTCATTTTTTTCCTCCTATGATTTTTCATCTCTTGTTGCCAATGTTTTTCTCATATACAAACAAACCAACACAGAAATGTCTACATACATACATACTTACTTTATCCGTATTTTATAATTTTTAAGTTTATATAGAAGTAAATAAGTGGAAATGAAAATATTTTATTAAAGTAAGAAGATATTAGCTATACTTTTACAATATATACATGCAAAAGTTTAAATATACATATATACATAGATTCGAAAGAAATAAAAATATTTAAGCTTAAGCATCATAGTGTATAGTTTTGAGCACTATAACCATTGACATTAAAAGGGAAATATGAAGGGAAAATAAAAAAGTAAATGAATAAATTTCATGTCAAAAAATTGCTCATTTCTTGTAATATCCTCATAAAACTATTTAAATATTAATATATAAAATAATATTATTGTTATACACAAGATATTTATAAAAGAATATTGGTATAGCAGTTTCAGGATGTGACTTAACCATATAATAATTGGTCTTACCTCTGCTACAAAATAAATTTTTTATTTTCAATAAAATTTAATTGTTGGAAAATGCGTTTTTTTTCCAGCAGTTTTTATAGATTTTGTTGTCTTATTATCAACAGAGGTTGCTGTATTAATGAAACACACTCAATAAATTTCATCACTAGAGTAACTTCATTGGAAAATAAAATCGGTTTATCTTAAAAGTCTTAAAAATTGCGACAATTACCAAATCAAATAAAAATGAAAAATACGTAAAAAAGGTGAACTAATTTCCAAAAAATTCAATTAAAGTTTTATTAAAAGAAACCTGTTAGAGATTGAGCAAAAATGGTGTACTCGTATATCCATGGAATCTATTTGAAACAAATATTATTTTTACGATTAGCTCAGTATGTAAATAGCAAATATAATATGAAAAATTTAAAAATAAAATATTTTAGTTCTTAAAATAAAAAAATTTAAAGATTAGAAATTATTTTTTGAAAATTTGGTTCCAGGACCTTGTAAGACTGTTAATGAAGAATGATTTCTGAAATTTTAAACAATAATGTAAATCATGTTATGCGCAAATTATCACGTTCCCTATACAACACAGATTATGAATAACGGATCTTCTTCCCATCTGGGACAATTTCGAGGGGAGACCTCGAACAACTAAGCGACGAACAGTAGAGAAGGAATTTTTTGTTAGTGGTAATACCTAGGTACAATAAAGTTACGAACAAATAATAGAGTACAGAGGAAAAACTAATACTAGGTCACTAATACAGCCAATTACATTCATCCTGGAAACAAAATTTTCTTTAATCAATTATTATGACTGGACCATAGACCTACAATGACAAGTTCCTTTAATTACATTGTTTCAAATTTATTATCTATCCTAAACTACTTTCTGTAATACAAACTACTGTTTTAAATGTATAGTAAATTTTTCTTGAATTTTTGAAAAAAAGTCCCATCCTTATTAATATTCCAATACTATATTTATGCGATTAACTATATTATAAAGAAAACTCAGTATTTTTAGATTAAAATTTAATTTTTTTTTTAAATTTCATTTTATTTTTCTTTTATTTGCGCTTCATTATTAGAAATATATAAAATCCTTTGAATTATTATTCTCAAGAGTCAAGAATTGAGAAATTGAAGATTTATGAGTTTTTTTTTGCAGTACTATGACTTAAATCAATCACAAAATGAAATCATAAAAATAATGAGTTGAAATGAGAAGAAAATGGAAGAAAAAAAGAGTAAAAAAAAATGTACAACTTATTTTTGATTGAATATGACATAATTTGAAATAAAAATTATGGATAAATAAATTTTAATGAACACAAGTACATTTTAAATTGTAATCGGATTGATTGACAATATTCACTATGCTAGTAGTTATATTTATTTTTATTTTGATTACTTAATACATCTTATATTTTAATATTAGATTATAGATTTATATACCGGCTTTTGATTAATACTTTTCATATAAAAGGGCGAATAAAATTATTTTGAAGAAAAAAAATGAATAAAACTAATTTCTGATATGATTAAAATTTTATTAAAAATTTGATTTATACAGAAAAATTATAAATTCGTCGTTCGCGCTGATTACTTTTTCTAATTAATTGCATTGAAATCATTTAAAATGATAGAGAACAGATTAATAATTAGGTCGTTCAAATAAATGTTTATCATTAATTGAAGGTGAGACAAGAAGTGGACAAACTTTATGAACGAATTTTTCTGAAAAAAAAAATTGTGTAGATATCTGTACAAGCATATTATTGTAAAATAATTTCCAAATAAATAAGAAAATTGAAAATGAAGTTTAATTTTAACTTTTTAAGGATAAAATTTGTGTACAAATAATTTCTAACTATCGATGTATTAATGATTATCCTAAATAATATTAAATAAATTCGAATCAAAATAAATGGTTTTTAAAATAAAATTGCATACTTTAAGGGAAAGAAGAAAAATTAAGTAATAAAATTATAAAAATAGTGTTTTCTGATAAGAGAACATTTATCGTTATATCCTTAGTTTTCGAAAAATTCAATCTATAGCTTCCTGTTATACAATTACAGGTGTGAAATTCGATATAACGACCATTTCGTTATAATACGATTTGAATAGAAATAGAAAGAAATAGAAAATTTTGTTTGCATACTAAAATATTCTTGAAGTAAATTTTCCAAGAAAAAATTCTGGACAAGAGAATTCCAATTTTTAAATGAAAGGGATTTTGTAATTATTTTAAGTAATTTGAAACTACTCATTGAATATATCCTAAATGCAGTCAAACCGCGCTGCTAAGAATAAGAATTTCAATTGTCGAATTGTGTAGATAAGAATTGCTAAGAATAAGAATTTCAATTGTCGAAAGATAAAAACAGCCGAAATCAATGGTAATGCATATTAAAATTAATTTTCAAATGATATAGATTTTACAACACCTAATCTGAGATTCCAAAGTTAGATTCATGATATTTAAGATTTGGAAATAGACTGTTAGCGTGAATAAAGTATACAAAATCAAGCTAGTTGCGAATTCTAAAATTTATATTTCAAAATACTATGACATTAATTAATTTTAATAAATTATTAAAATTTAATAAAAATAAATGGAAAATCTTAAAATAATTATTTAGTAAATAAAAATATTGTTAAATTGAATTTCTTTAAATTTTATTATTATATAAAGAATATTTCGTTGTCCACTTTACGTATTTAAGAAATATAAATCCTTTTATTAAAATATAAAATACCATATATTAATTAATTAATATTTTATATATAACAATGAAATTAAAATAAATAAATTTTCGTCATTATTGAAATTCATTGACTAATTAACATTAATTGTCAATTCTTCTTCTTCATCTTCTAAATGTTATATGCAATATACAATATAATGAAATTCTTTTACTATTAAAATTATTATAATAGATGCTGTAGAAAATAAGAATAATTACATAATCTAATTAAAATTATTTTCTATATAAATAATAAATGATTAAATATTATTTTATATAGATTAAGATTTGAAAAGTTTTCTTATACATATATAGACATTCCATTAAAGAAAATATCAAATTTTCATACACAAAAAGGAAAAAAAAAAAACAATGAAAATGATTTATTTTACAAATAATATATTGTTATATAAAGATCTAAAAATTTACCAAAATCCTGAAATTATTAATAGAATTATAATTTTTGAAAATTAATTAAGAATTAAATGTTTCTATTTCCTATATATTCACACATATCCAAGAACCTATATACATTCTATACCTCTTTATGTATATAACTTTTATATTGCATCTAAATTGATTTTATGATTTATGTATATGATTTTTTTTTTCCAAGAATTAAAAGGCAATGACTCTATAATACTTATTAAAAACTATGAAAGATCATTTCTATATTTTTATGATGACTGACGACTTATGAATTCTTCTATGAATTTCAATTTTATGAATTTCTATCAATGAAAAATTTTTAAATACATCCGAATTCTATGAACCTTAAAAGCTTCTTTTTGAAGGATTTTATTTATTTTTTATATAGTCTGAAAAATAAAAACAAAAAAACCTAAAATAGTTAAAAAAGTAAGACAATAAAAAACAAATATTCAAATAATATTGAAAAACTATATATGAAGAGAAAAGGAAATATAAATCAATAAGAATTTTATGAAATGTATGTTATCGGTTTCAAGGATCACATAATTTCAATTGTGTTGAAAACTGAAATATTTGAAATCTTTTTCGAAAATTTTATAATGACATCTCTCACTAACGGCACGGCTATCTGCTTTACTTGACTAATTATATGACGAATTCTTAAAACTTAAATTTTTAAACAAATTCTTTTAAAAAGCAATATTATTATATTTTTAAGAAGGTCTGTTTGAGTGGTTGAGGACCCAGTTCATTCGACGACTAATTTAAATTTCTAAATATACGAGTATGAGCTCGAAAAAATAAATATTAGAAAATCAAATAAAATTTTAGAAAATCCTTTTTATATATATAAATATAATTTATATAGGGTTTCAAATTGGATTCCGTGAAACAGAAGAGGAAAACGTTATCATGCTGGACTGAACGACTTGGCATTTAAAATTTTAAAATGGCCATTTATAAAATTCTCATTTTTGGTCAATAATCTAAAATATTTTTACTTTTTAAATGAAAATTGATTTTCAAATTTTAGAGTATTGTACATTTTGTAAGAATTTTATGAAAAATTTCCGAGAAATTGTTAAATACATTTTGGTCAGTTAGAAATTTACATTGTACGCTTTAATTTGGTTCAGCGAATTCCTTAAAAGCAAATTTTCCCTTAAAACTCTATTTCCACCTTGATTGGATGCAATTTTTGATTAAACAAGAAGCTTTTAAGTGTTCTAATTAATAGCAAAATTTAAAAAACATACAAATGCAAATATTTGCCTTAAAAAAACACAAAATCTAACACCTGTATGGAAATTCCATGCATGTAAATTTTTGCCTTTTTACGAATACTTTTTTCAATCTCCCTATAATATATGTACATATGTACATACAGTAAATAAATACGAATATAATAGTTTATTTTTTCATTGATAATAATCCTTTGTTTTCACCTGAAAAACCAATTTTTATTTATTCTTTAAATAACAAACGTACGTCACACACACACACACATACATTTTTTTGTAACCCAATATATATTTACATTTTCAATTGACTCTTCATATTTACAAACACCCACATAAACGCAAATACTACCTATATATGTACATATAAAATTTGTACTTTTCAAAATATTTTACATTGATAGCAATACAAAAAAAAATATTAATCGCCTTTTCATCATACACACACAACAAGCACACAAACAAATCCAACTTCAAATGCACACTGATGGAAGAGAAATTAAAAAACAAAAAAAAAATAGAAAGGAGTAGATATAAAGAAAATTGTAATGTAAAAAAAAAAATTATTCAAAAACGGTATAAAAATTATTATGAAAAAAATAAAAAGAACAAAATTTAAAATAGACAGAAGTGGCATTTACTTTCTCTTCAATATTTTCATTCGAACTATGGAATTAACTAAAAAAAATTTCCCATATCTACAATAATACACAAAAAAGAGTTCGAGTCTATGTAAAACCAATTCTAGCTTTCACCAATTTATAGACATTATTATTCATTCATCATACACCTACACAAATTTTTATCATCATCATCATCATTATCTTCAAATCATCACTCTATATATCGCCATCATTCACATCATCATAATCATCGTCATCAATATCATAAACAACAATTCGTCACTTATGATAGGAATTTTGTTTTGTTTTTTTTTTTATTACATTTTTCTTTTCTTTTTTTGAAATGATTGAAATAAAAAAAGGAAAAACTTTTTTCACGTAACAAAAAAAAATAAATTTTTCATCATATAATTTTCATATTGTTTGCATAGTTGATCAATGTAGGATGCGTATATTGTCCATAATTTAATCTCTCATAAATATATTGATATACTTACAAGTATATACGATGCATATGACTATGTGTAAGGCGATAGACATCTCATATGTTATAATCTAGGCATGTGATTATTAGTTTATGTGTAAGAATATAAGTACTTATATTAGAATATCCATAACACCATTTTTATACCCTACACATAATTAAAGGAGAATTATTAATTGTTGTATTCAACAATTGGAATTTTCAATTAATTTAATTCGTACTTTCAAAGTCATAAATCAATATGAAACTTAATAGGAATTTGTGCTGATTTACACTTAATAAATGCGTATAAGCCCTTTGGTTTATACAGTTTTCAATCACAAATACAATCAAAAACAATATACAGTCTTAAATCAAATTCTATTGTTTTCGTTTAAGTAATGTTAAGAATCTTGTATGTGATTCAGTTGGAAATGTGATTGTATCATTCAAAATACAAATCCATAGCACTTTTGACATCAAATAGTCACGTAATTACAGAAACTCTTGCAATAAAATAATCTTATTGTCTGCCACGTGTATTTAATAATATACAAAAATGGCGTCCACTAATCTAAGAAAGTTTTAGATGAAATTTATTTTTAAGCCAACATTGCCACAGTATCACACTTCAGCATTTATTTTACGTATCAAACATTGTTTATTGATTTTGTTAGATAAGATGAAAATTTCATTTTTCTATGAATTTTGTTTGGAAAAGTACTCCCTGTTGGTGAATGAACTTCCATTTTCAAACTGCCTTTTATTGAATCATGAACCTTTATTAAAAGTAAAAATAAATACGTTTTATTTATAAGAAATATTTTGCGCTAACTTTAAAAATATTCTACATGTTATTTTTCTCGACGTTTCCTGGGTCGTAAAGAGTTGTGAGTGAATTAAGTGTACTTCTAATTCAAGGAGTTATGGAATAGAAAATTTTCAAAATCAATTTTCCAAAAATTTTATAAAAACTTCTGAGTCGAGGTCAGAGTCGGATTTCAAATTTAATAAAACATTATTTACTTTGATTCCAACATTATTAAAAGTATATGCAGTTTTCTTTTAAAGATTTGAAAGCGTATAGGGTATAATATAAATCAGTCGGCATAGACCAAACGAAATATATTTATTGCCATATTTTATTTTTTATTTTATTATCAGGATATGAGTTATTATTGTAAGGAACCCCAGGTGAATATATTGTTTAAAAATAATTCCTTTGTACATACAATTTTTATTTAAATATGAATATACGTATGTGTATACGAGTATTAAAATCTCATCAAATTATTTAAATTTGACCCACACCTATACAAACATTATGGTAAAGTGTACGTATTCAAAAATTTTGTAATATAAATGCATAAGTATATAATGTGCATAAATATTTTATATATGAGATATTGTAAAGTTTAGTTTATTTTAATGCATAAATATATGCACATAATAAATATATTTTGAATAATAATAAAGCATTTTGTATTTCGTATATATGTACCTGTATATGATGAATGAGGAAAGTTAGTCTTATAAATTTGCATACCTTTATAATACACCCACAGTTTTATGCATTTAATAATTTCAGTATGTAGAATATAAAGGATACACGATTATCTCGAAAAATTGCAATAAATTGATATGAATATAATTTAATGAACTTTTAGAAATACATATTTCACATATTTTTTGAATAATGAATTTTTTATTATATGGTATGCATGTGGATATATATAGTATATATATGTATTTATATATAGTATACAGTAAAAAATTTTAATTGTCATCAATCAAAAATGCCATATAAACGCTTGATAAAAACTTGAAAAACTTTTTTAGAAATTAAGTACCTACACAGATATTATATATGTATATATATGTTTAATACCAAATATCTTAATAGCGAAAAGATCTACTGCAATGACAATGGAATTTATAATTAAATCAAATTCAATATTCTTTGCAGTAAAAAAACACTATTAAATTTTTCATATATCTTCCTATATGAAACATATACAGAACCTGCGTATTTATATATTGAAAATTATTTATAATTTTAATATAAGAATAATCTTCAGCTTTTATGTTAAATGTACAAAATTCTCTAATGTACAAAAAATTGTAGGGAATAAGAAATTATTAATAGTTTAGATCAGCCTTAATCATTTTTGAGATGACAGCCTTAAAATTTAAAACATATTTTTATATAAAAGATATAATCTAAAATTCAATGAAAAATACTCAAAATTTTTAAAAAATTTAAAATAAATTAGGACTTCCCAGTTTGTTAAAATCGAATTATATTAAACTAAATTTGCAACTACTGCAATGACCAAAAATTTCAAGCTTTGTTAGGAATGCACACTCTTTACCATCAATCAAACATTACAGTCATAGGAAACTAACAATTCTCATTTATTTTATTTTAAATCAGATTTTTATCATCATCCTTCCAATTTCAATTCCAAATTTTTAAAAGCATTTACAAGTTATATTTGTAGTTCGATCTTGTTTAAAACCATAGAAACTTTCAATTACGGGACATTTTAAGACCTAAATACACAATAAATTTACGTAGCTTCACTAGTTTTAAAGTGTAGAATGTGTAGAAAATCTATGCTTCAAATTTTTATCGGTATATGTGTAGATATTTTTAACTGGTTCGTAAACCTAAGCAGGTGATAGAACAACACAACATTATTTAGAACAAAATATTACCGTTCTTCCGTGGAAGTTTTAATTGTGAATTGGAATTTGCGTGTTAATAAACTTTGCATTTTTATTTAGGCCTTAAACTAGCTACCATGGATTTTGTTTGATATTATTAAAATTTGATGAAAGCTTGATATGTAAGAATTGCTCGAATTGAAAATTTTCTCTAATGGAAAAAAAAACAACATTTTCATTTTCTAAGCCCTGCCTTTAAAATGAAAATTTAATGCAATCATTTAACAATTATTTTTAAATATTAAAACTGCAATATCCAATAATTTAATATAAAATGAATTGTTTTATAAGTTAATGGTGTCATCAGCATCATCCTGTATTTCAATTTAAAAATAATACTTTAATAAAAAGAGGAACACATATAACAAAATCATATAATAATGAAATCAATAAAAAAATATACATACACATAGGCAACAATAATTTACATTCTCATATACATATATTTAAATATGCTTTAATGCAAATTATATATATATATATGGTACAAGTACATACATACATACATAAAATACATACGTACACGTATTACTCTTTTTTTTTTCTCCATATTTGCATATTATTTATGCATACTTGTAGGATACATGGCGACCGGAAATGTCTACTTTTGTATTATGTTCATATGTGCCCAATCTTCTTATCAGATATTATATGCATATCGTATATAAATATATAAGAGCAATGATGATAGCAATGATGATATTGATAATGATTTTATCATAATAATAATAATAATTGTGATGCGAATACTGATGTCAATTTGTTTGATATTGATTATTATCAACATAAATGTATGTATGTTGTATATACAATTGGAATGAGTCCTCTATCGAGAGTTTTTATAAAAAGAAATGAACAAAAAAATTGAATACTATAACATTTTTAATAACAACAAGTTATACAAGTATGCTTGCTACGCAAAATGAAATATACACGCAAGCATTATATGTGTATAAGTACAATTAATATGTACTATATGTACAAGCAATATAGGGATATACGAGTACATGCATGCATTTACTTTTAAATTTTTTTTTTAGGTATAGTGAGCACTTTGATTTCAGGATGTAACAGGATGAACTTTATTATATTATAACTTTTTAAAATCGGATTATATGAATTAATCAGCTTCATAAATTAACACAATATTCAAAAATCAAAAATTTAACAAAGCTATAAATGCTACTCGTTTATATGTACATTTGTACCTATATAATATTATTTTACACATAATATGCAAGTACATACAAGCCCAATGTAATTTTATTAACATTTATATATTAAATTATATATGTATATTATTTGTTTATTTGAAAAGATTCATGAAATTTATGTTGATTAAATTTTAGATAAATGTACATACATACATATAGATATAGTTGAGTATTATTATAAAGTAGCTCTTCTATTAATGATGAATTCAAATTACAAAGGTCAAAAATTATATAAATAAATCAAACAAATTGAATTGAATTCCATTATAATTGAAGGGTAAAAGCATTATTAATTATTAGTTTCATAATATATAATATATTTGGTACATATACAGTATGTATGTACATATATATAATATTAGTAAATAATAAATTTTATTAAAATATAAAAGGTGTATAAATGTATAGGATGATTCTTTGATTTTAACATTGAAATATTTTATAATTAAATTAATCAAAAATAAAAACGAATACAAAGTATAAAGGAATTTTTATCTAACAAATTATGTAAATTAAATAAAATAGTGGCAGAAAATGGAAGTTATATTGTAACAAGTCATATAGAGATAGCAAAATGCATATATGAAATGTACATAAACAAGTTTAAGAAGAGATAAACTCAATATAGTTGCAAAGTGAACACATATGTCTCCTAAAAATCTGTAATTACTTTCGAAAACAATTTAGCAAAATAATTAATTATGTGGAATATTAGAAAAAACTGTCGAAATCGCCCCCCCCCCCCCCCCCCCCCCCCCCCCTTATAGAAAATCTAGATATCAAAATATTTGAATTCTATATGAACCTATTCAAATATACAATCTAACAGAATGACATTTGACTTGGGAAATTCTTACAAAATATTTGAGACTTTAAATCTTGGAATTGGATTGCAGTCAAGCACGCTTAATATAAAGCCTTTTTCATATCACAACTCGGTTAAATTCACAAAATTTTTACAAGAAAAATCTGCATATGCTTTTATACATATTCAAACTCGTTTAATAGAAACTCTATAAAAATCACGTAATTCTCGACATCAAAATGTCTAATTCCAATCCATTTCGCTCGCTTAAAATCACATAATTAAAACTTGCCAAAAAAAAATTACAAAACAAATCCAGAGGAATAATTCTAACTTTTGCAATAATTAATGAATAGAAAAAGTGTATACCACAAGATTCTTTTGTTCAGTCAAGAAAAATTATAATTATGCACATATGCACAGAAGCATCCTGTGTGTATTCCAAAAATACATGCATATATACACATATCCTATTAAAATTACAATTTATTCTTGTTTTTTTTTTGTTATTGTTATTGGTACTTTATTTCTTGATTTCTTCTAAAGGAAAGAAGATTAAATTATATGGACTGAATAACACAAAAGGGATACAAAAATTTTTGATTGAATGGCAAAAAAACGTGACAATTATGTATATGCATATGACGATGTACATACGTATTATGTATATACATATATGGTGAGTCCATAAAAGGTATAAATTTTTACCTGTAATTTTATATTCAAATTGAATCAAAAAATCTCCTACCAAAAAAATACTTAATTTTTGTTCTTTTATTTTCACTTTTATTCTGATGAATTTTGATGAATTAATCAAGCAGAATATTTGATTATAATGGAAATTTTATGCTATGAAAATCTTTATTTAATTATAATTTAATTCTTAAAATTTATTAATATTACATATATATGCATATTTTCAATATAGTTGTAAATAATATGTAAAATTATTATATTTAACCTTTATAATTGTTTTTTTGTTCATAAACTACAAATACTTATGTATAGACTATAAAAACATATTTTCAAAAGAGTGTCATGACTATCATGGGAAATTGTATCAAATGCAATAAGATTGAAATGAAATTTGAGAATTAATATTGTTTATTAAACTAAACCACATTTAACGAAAACCTGATTGAAATGAGTAATAGTTTATCTCTAAATATGATTTTTGGAGTTACTGAAAATGAGAAAATTTTTACAATATTAATGATTGTAATGAATGTTGGGTTTTAATTTTTCATACAATTTTTATTAAAATTGGTAAATCGATTGTTATACCTTATGTTTATTTAAAATAATGAAATGTAAATGTTTGCACCGAGTATATTTTAAAGCGCCATTCGGAAAGCCCAAGATTCAGCCTATTTTGGTCGAAATATCTTCTAATGTTGTTATAATATTCAATGTTGCTTTTCAAAACTACTGTTAATAGTGGACATTAAATTCGGCTTTAATGTCCACTACTAACAGTAATAAATTTAGTTTAATTCAAAGTTGAACCCGAAATTGAAGGCAAACTAAATTTACATCAAAAAAAGGGAATTAATTGAACACAGATGAAACAAGGTATTGAAAAAGTAATCCGATACGCCGTTAAAGTTAAACCCGAAATTGAAGGCAAACTAAATTTACATCAAAACAAGTAAAAACGTTTCAGTCGGTATAAACCGATTGAATTATACCCCGCACCTTTCGTTATTGTGTAGCAATTACTCGAACCTGTGAGATCGTTCTATAGAAACTTCACGGACATGTCTGACCTATAATTGGACATCCGACTGCCAAGTTACATCAATCTGACCTTATAATTTTTCAAAATATTTAAAATTAGCTTTTGGAGTTGTATGGTAAGTACCTAAACCTATCAAGCAATTCCATCAAAACTTCACAAATATACCTGATCTATAATCGGACACACAACTGCCAAGTTTCATGAATCTGACTTTATTATTTTTCCAAATATTAAGAATAAGCTTTTAGACTTATATGGGATCTACTCGAACCTGTTAAGCAATTCCACCACAACTTCAGAAATATGTCTGACCCATAATTGGACACGTGACTGCCAAGTTTCATGAATCTGACTTTATTATTTTTCCAAATATTAAGAATAAGCTTTTAGACTTGTATGGGAGCTACTAGAACCTGTCAAGCAATCGCACCAAAACTTTAGAAATATGTCTGACCCATAATTGGACACACGACTGCCAAGTCTCATGAATTTGACTTTATTATTTTTCCAAATATTTAAAATAAGCTTTTGGGGTTGTATGGCAAGTACCCGAACCTGTCAAGCAATTCCACTAAAACTTCACAAATATATCTGATCTATAATCGGACACACAACTGCCAAGTTTCATGAATCTGACTTTATTCTTTTTCCAAATATTTAAAATTAGCTTATGGAGTTGTATGGCAGGTACCCGAACCTGTCAAGCAATTCCCCCAAAACTTCGGAAATATATTTGACCTATAATTGGACACATGACTGCCAAGTTTCACGAATCTGACTTTATTATTTTGCCGAATATAAAAAATTTGCTGTTGGAGTTGTACGGCAGCCACCCGAACCGGTGCAGCTATCCCATTATAATTTTTAGAGCATGTGTAGAATATAATTGGACACATGTATACAAAATTTTATATTTATAGCTTTATTAGTTTTTGAAATATTTAAAATAAACTCTTGGAGTTGTATGGCAGCTACCCGAACCCGTTGTCCGACTTAATCCAATAACAATAGGGTTCGTCCTTGGCACAAAAGAAAAAACTTGTGAAAGTTTGGTGTCGAGTTATCGTGCGATCGGACGGACGGACGGACGGACGGACGGACGGACGGACATGTCTAAATCGACGCAGAATTTTACGCTGAGCAAGAATATATATATATGTCCATACCGCAGATGACTCCTTCAAGTAGTTACAAACTCCATACCAAAGTTAATATACCCTTCACGAAGTGCAGGGTATAAAAAGGGAATTAATTGAACACAGATGAAACAAGGTATTGAAAAAGTAATCCGATACACCGTAAATTAATTTATGATTTATAATTTCGTAAAATAGTTGAATTTAATTAAACTCAACTAAATAAGTTTAACTAATAAGTTCCTTACGTTAGCTGGACTATCATAAAATTATTTTCAAGAAAATCATTGCTTTAATTTAAATACTTTTTCCGTATAGATTCCTGTTAATTGAACTTAAACATAAAAAAAATATTTTTCCTTAACAATTTACTTGAAATATTCATTAACTTATATATATGTACATATAGATACACGTATATCAATATTATATGTAAATTTTTAATATAATTACATTTATATTTTAAGAAAAGAATTGATCAGAATTGTAATTTGTCTATATTGTATGTACGTGTGTGTTAAAAACCTATAAACATAATATGCACATTAATTTTTGTCACTTTAACAATAACAATTATTACTTAATTCAATTATAAATTAATATTTTAAAAGATTTCATAATTAATATGTACAAATATAATATATATATATATATATATTTATGTATATGTATATGCATTTATTTTACATAAATAATTATTAATTAACTTTTAACCCCATTCTCTAGAAATGAATTACTATAATAACACTTGCATGAATGTATTTATTAACATATCAAATTATTGTTATTATTTACACCTATAAAAAAGAATTTAAATGAAGATTTAATTAGTTTTCCAAAAAAAAAACATTACACAAAAACAAAAATATTTTCAATTTACAAAATTTTTGTTGAAATAATTTAAACTTGGTGTATTGTCAAGTGTAATTAAATTAGTTATTGAAATTTTTAGTTAAAATTTATTTTAAGTCAAATATTTTCTTATTATTTACTAAATGGCAAACGAAAATTTATACTACACTAATTATTGTCTTTTTTTAAATAGTCATTATCTTGTATCTAAAATATTTGACTGAAGTTGAAAAGCACAATATTATTGACCTAACATGACAAATTACAAATATTCGATTAGATTGAATTACGAAAACCTATGTAACAGTTTAATATGCGACAAATTTTTACGATCTGTTATATTGGTTTGTTTGTCTAAAAAAAATAATGACTTTTAAAGTAACTGCTATTGTAAAGCTGTTACAAGTCTCTTTTCAAAGGGCTCTTTTCATGGAAAACGTTTTCTAAATTTCAAAAATAGTTCAAATATTCATAAACTCTAAAATTGCTTAATTTTAGAAATTAATAACGCCCGTTAGTAAGTAATTGTTAATTTGTGAAATTACTTAATTTAATTACCGCATTATTGAATTTTTAAATCAAAAGTTACTAGGTGCTAGTATAAATATAGTTACTCAAAATAAAAAATTTAAAAAAATTAAATTAACACTAATAACTTTGCTTCAGTGAAATGCATTCAAAAGAATACATAGCATGCATATAATAAATATTCGAAATACATAAAAATTGCCTTCTTTTAGGCTCACGAATGTAGCATAATCACATAGCCTATTTAACATATTAAACGAGAACAGTAAATAGCTAGCTAGTATTCAAATTAAATTTATGAATATAATTAAATTTATTAAAATTTATAAATATTTTTTTAATATTCTAAATTCTTTATAATTTTCAAAACTTAATTAATAATATTCGACATGTATTTTAGTGTTGGTATACACTATGTACGCTACATACGAGTACATTACATTTCCAGAATAACTCAAATTTTAATAATATTTTAGGCGTTTTCATAAATGCAGTATGTAGTGAAAACTTTATAGTCGATATATGTATTAGTTTTTTCGTAAGCGTTGCTTAGTTATCTATAATATAATGAAATTCTTATGAGTAACACAATTAATAGGACCACAGTAGAATTTTGAAAAAATATACTTTTGTAGGATTGCGTTTGTGAAAATCTCTTCTATGTAGACTTATGTACATATATGAGATATACATAATAACAAATATTCATATTACAAAATGTATTTAATATGCAAATATTAAAAATGTAAAAGAATTACAGAATACTATATCCTATATCAAGGGTACAATATGTTCACTTACACTTATCGCAATAAACTACAAGTAATTCATGGTAAATTAAATTTTTTTGCTTTAATTTAATTAGTCTTTCAATGGAGTGAAAATCCTATTCGATTCTATCTATTTTTTTTTTTTAATATATAAAATTCTCTGACGATGACGAAAAATAAGGATTTTTTGCACATTTTTATATTTTTGTTATTGTCATTTTATTATTATTGTTGTTATTGTTGTTTTATTTTGAGTACTGTTGTTTTATATCGCGTAACATACAATATTGCAACATTGAAAATTTATGCACGAATTATTTTTATTTTCTTTTTTATTTTTATTTTTTTTTTGCATATATTGTTAAACATGTTCGTCAATATAGTAATTGCGCTCTTTTTAAATTATTTTATTGATGTCGAAACTATAAAATGGTAAAAAAAAAAAATTGTAATAAAATTTGACAAAAATTTTATACAGCTTAATATTAAGGATCAGTATCGAATTCAAATTGATCAAAATTCAAAGATTAAATTTTCAATCCTTTTATAATACTTTTAATAACAATTCTTTTTTGCATAAATGAAGTTCCACAATCTTGTAATTGAAAATTTTTTGCTCTATTTAAAAACATATTATGTATATTTGTGTATATATAGGATTAAGCTATATTTTCCATCAAATTCCTTATATATATAAAACTAACTGTTAACTAAGGGGCTAAAACAAATCTTTTATACTCATTAAGTGAACCTATTTACATTATTGAATGTGAGATGCTGAAATTTTTACATTTCATTTTATAATCTCTTAAATGAAAAGGGGATAGAGAACAATTTTATTGAAAAGAGAGAACAGAGCTGAGCTAATTAGGATAAATAAATCTCAATGTGATCTGTTTCAAAAAAATTTAAACTCAAACATGGAATTGTATTTAAAATTATGATATCTAATTTTCTACAATAAATTTCACTACCATTTAGTAATTCGGTTCTAAGAGTGATAATATGACATGTGAAAATTTCTACACATTAACCAGAGTAAATCGGCGAGTGAATATACTTTTAGATTACAATCCAAATCACTATCAGTAGCAAACTATATTCGAGAATACATTGAATTCGAGAATTGAATTGGTAAATGCCATTTTTAACACTATACTAACGGTCATAGTTATTTGGTTGGTTATTAGCAGCAGTAACTGTGAGAAAATTAAAAATATTCCAATAATAATTAGTAAAAAACAAATATCGTTCCAAGATGTTGTTTGGTTATAATTATCTAGCAAATCCCAGATCACAATTTTATATTCGATTTTATAATGATTGCATCTGAAAAATGCAATTAATTCAAAATTATTAACAACCTTGACTTTATTATTAAATTTATTTTAGCAGATTGTTATTAATTATGAAAAAAAAGTAATTTAATTAAAATAATGGTAAACTCAATAGAAGAGAGAGCAAATGCGACTTTATCTTATGCAGAAGAAAAACTGAAGATGAAATTTCTCTATATTCTATTTTATTCAGAAAACAAAAACCTCATATCTCTGTTTAATGAAATGCAATATTTGAGTTCTTATTGATCATATATTTCTAATTAATAATAAAATTTTAATTACTTTTAAAGATTTTTCTGTTAAGTTACTTAAAATGCTCTTTTCTGTACCCAAATTTCATACGAATATTTAGTATAGAATTGAAAATTTTTTACACTATATATACGAATACCAAATTTAACGTTCGGCACATTATGCACAGAATAAGTATACAAATTATGTAAGTACATACACAAATATTTTGAATAAAAACAATAACTATTACAAGTATAGCCGCTTTATATATCATAAATCAAAAATATAATGACAATTATGATATTTTGCAGGTACATAATATGAATTCAAATTTTGGAAAACTATAAGTACTCAAAATATACAAATAAATTAAAAGCCCTGCTGTCTTTTTTCCCGCAGAAATCGTTATTTAGCCCTAATTTAATTTTCTCCTTCTATCAATATCCTTTTTAGCACTTTTCCAAAAATTTTTTGAAAAAAAGTGCTTATTAGTTTCACTCTGTCCGTCCGTCCGTCCGTCCGTCCGTCCGTCCGTCCGTCCGTCCGTCCGTCCGTCCGTCCGTGTGTCTGTTTACAAAACTTCTACACCCTTGAAGATAGAAAGCTGAAATTTTATATGTACATAGATCTTTACTAGAAACTTATTTCTGTAGAACAAAATTTTTACCTATCTCCTCCCCTCTAGAAGTTATACCCCCCCAAAACCCTAAAAATGGCCTTTTTTAACTATTTGTTGCAATGAAACCATAAGCATTTTTGAAATTTTGCAAACGCAGAAAAGCAGCGGCTTGCTTCCCCTAGCGCGGCATACTATATTTGAACTTTAGAAAAACAAAATGGCCGTTCAAATTTACCGTTATCTAAAGTCCTTTTTTTGCAAATTTTTGATGTCGTTTTTTTTCCAAACTACAGCCTGTAGAAGCTTGAAATTTTAGGAGCTTTTAGACATTATCAAATAGTTCATTTCGCTAGAAGAAAATTTTTTTCCATCTCCACCCCCTCTCAAGTTATCGCCTCTTGAAATTTGTAAAATTTGAATTTTTGACACCTTATATTTCCGAAACCGCAAGTTTTTTCAAATTTCTATTAACGCAAAAAGTTAACGGTAAATTCCATGAAATTAAAAAATATAATTATTTTTCTTAACTCACAAAATTAAACCTTAAAATCGAGCATTATGTTAACCCCACTTTATATTAATTTTTGCTTTATTTCAAAGACTGCATAAATCATTCATCCTAAATATATGCAACCCTAGAAATAGTTTTGTATATGAATCAAAATAATTTTAATAGTGTGACAGGTACATAGACTACATAGACTGTATTTAAAAGCAAAATTTTCATTTGTTGAAGGGAAAAGTGCTACAATACAAACCATTGGTTTGACCCAACTTTATTATATTATGTTTGAAACGTTTTTACATTATGTTTATGTATTTTTGTTTTACGTTTTGGTAGTTGAATTTTTCATCAGAAAATTGTGTACAATTAATATATTGGGCATATACAAACATATATTTCTTTAATATTAAGCATTTTACGAACAGCAATCAAGAATCAAGTTTGTTACATCCTGTATGATTTACAGAATGCTTTTGCAAAAATTTTTTTCTTCTAATTATGGAATTCTGACGAAATTCAAATTAGTTTAAAATCAAATTTTTGAACCTGAATTTAGCTACTGATTTGTTATTAACGTAGATTTACTACTACGGATCGAGTTAACGATTGCATTTTTAATTTTAATAAATTTGTAAATTCGAAAATATTAATGATAAATTATGTGATTTTAAAAAAATTCCAGGACATTTTCATCCGCATTTAGAGATCGTAATCCATCATGGTTTAAGTTTATGGTATAAGTGTTTACTTTTAACGACAACGTTATTTTTGTCCAATTAAAAGAGGTTATTTAATTTTTCTAATATTTATTATGTAATCAACATATAGGTTTTGATCAATACTTTGGAACTGAACGTCTAATTCAAAATACGAGAATTTCGATTTGAAAATGGCTTAAAGAAATAACGTTGCATAATAGAAAATTAATAATTTAGTATTGTTGTAATATGCAATATTAAAAGCATCCTGTATTTTATTAAATCCACATATATAAATACAAAATATACATATATACATATATATGGATTAACTATAAATACTGACATAAATAAATTCTTTTCAACAATTTTATCCGCAATATACAAGCAGGAACTAATTGAAGTGATAAATTGTTCATTCAAAAATAAAAATAATACATCGCACAGTTAAATGTATTAATGCATTTTAATATATTTGTACATACATATACTTATAGAGATGTACAAGGAAAGAGCATAAGATACAATAACGAAATTTTCATTTTACTCATATATAGATCGGCTTAAAAGCTATTCAATTAACAGGACATCAAAAATTATTTTGCAGAGACATCATAGACATCAGAAGGATTGTAATACTCGTTATATATATATATATACATATATGTTATACTTACAGAGTATAACATTTTTATTGTATTTCAACAATTTCCGCGCATTTAATTTAATCCTTTTTGTTCCAATTACTGTTATTTTAATATTTGAAAAATATGTTGAAGGGTTTGTCCAATATTTCATTTAATTTTATATTTTTTATACATAGGGCATAAAATTTACATACATATATCCATTCATATAGAATATATTCATTGTCCATATTACGCGAGGAATTCAATGGTGATAATGAACTTCAATTACAAAAAAAAAAAATTAAATGAAAAGCAAAAATTTTTTTTTTTTTATTATTTTTTATTTTTCACTTGAAACACTTGAATAAATTTTCACAAATGTATGAAAAATATTAAAAAAAAAAACAAATCTTGAACATGGAAGAAGTGAGTTTCAAAAATATTTAAGTACCTACATATGTATGTATACATAAAGTTTTATTTTTGTTTTATGTATACGTGTATAGTGTAAACTATGTAGGAAATTTCAAGTCTAATACCAAATTTAATAGTAGAATCTAATACTTGAATAATTTAGATTGAAATTCATATTTCTACTTATTTAAAATTTACTTTCATGTTAGTTTTTAAACGGAATATTCTTAAATGTAGGGGACCATAATACAATGTTATAATGTCCGGTCGCTCATCTACAACTAAAGAAAAATAAAATTATAATTAATTAATTAGCAGTTTATTACCAAGAAATTTTTGTTTTCTAATAGAACAAATGCCAAATAATAACAGTTATACTCAATGAAAGAAACCATTTTTAAAATTACTATAAAAATAAATTTTTTACAAATTCTAAAAAATATGTAAATTTTTATTTCTAGTTTTTCTATTTCTTGAGTTTCAACAAGAGACTTTCAATAGACTCGAATACTCTCCTGAAAAATGGATAATCTCTAATGCTGCTGGATGTAAATGAAAAATAAATTCACAAATTTTTGTCCTAAAATCAATTAACTATAATAGTTACGCAATATATAATTAAGTAGCGTGTTCCTTTACCAGAAATGTAATATTCAAACTTCAAACTATACTTGGGTAATTGGGAGTAATTTGTAAATAAAATCCCTTTTTTTATTAAGAAATCCTGGAAAGCAGCAAAAAATTGCTCTATAAGCTCTACGTTCTTTTCCATTTAACAACTTGAAGGTATCTACTGAAAAAAATATTCACACATTGAAAAATGTAAATTCAAAGGAATAATATAACAAATATATAGCTATATACTTTTTTCAAAACAAAAATGTTTTTATGTCACGAAATTTTATGGTCACCATGCATTCTCAAATGTCATGACATCTTCAGAAACTATTCACGTAACTCCTGCTACAAAATAATAATAACTGCTGTGATAAAAATGAAATATCTAGTCCTACGCGATGCCACAAATTTATCAAAGACAACTTTACTTATTCTCACTAATTAATGTATATTTGCCAAGTTACAAGTTACAACAAATTCTGCTTCAGCAATATGAGCAAAATTTCAATTTTTAATAATTTACTATTTATTTAAGGCAAATGTTATATAATAAAGCGTATAAGGCAGATAAATATAAATTCGTTCCAAATACTAAAAATTAAATTTAAAATTAAACTTTTGGATACAACATTAGAAATTTGAATTATTACAATGTTAAGTACATTCTCACTATTCATCAACTATGTATACTTAAATTTTCAGTGTTTCACTAATGACAAATAATAAATATTTTTTATTATTTAATATTAAAATGACGTGTTTGTTATTTGTCGCCTTGTTTTTCGAAATATTTTATAACCTACAATATAAATACAAGTTATAAATATTTTGTTGTTTTTTTTTTAGCTTAAAAAATCATAGAAAATATAGAAAATAAATTTAATATACCACAATAATGGTTAAGTTTAGTATAACATGCGAAAATCATTAATAACGAAATGAAAAGGAAATGAGGAAAAAAAATGAATTTAAATGTAATTTATTAATAGTTTTTATTATTTTAACTTCGAAATCCTTGTAATAAAACAGAAAAACAAAAATACGAAAAAAAAATTAACCTAAAATGTTACCCTCAAAATTTTCAAATAAATGTCAAGATTTTTTTTCTTTTTTTATATTGTAATTTCATTTTTTAAGTTGTTTTTTTTTTTTCTTATACTTACTAGCTATTTATTTTTTTTACCAAATCATTTATAACAATAAAATCAAATCAATTTATATATTGAAAATACCTATACCAACCCAAAAAATCAATCGATTCAAATCACTTTTGTATGCTTAATTTGCAAGAATAGTAACCCTCATTTGAGACGTTTTTTTTTACTGTCAAAGAAAACAAAAAATGAAAACAAATTATTATCGCAGTAATGAAAAAAAAAAACCTCCCCATATATTTATAGAATCTTAACTATAAGATATAGATTTACATACATTAATCTGTACATTACATTATGACTATTAAAAAGTGTTTGTATAACATATTGCTTGCGTTCCTTTTGAGCGGGTACATAAAACTCAAAATATATAACAGACTAATTGTATAATACTCTCAATTACACAATACACCGGATATACTTACAAAGAGTAAAAGTTGAGAGAATACTTATACACCGTTATAATATATTTATTCCGTTAGATGTCTCTTATTCACGTGAAATATTGAATAATTCAATTTATTAGAGTGTTTTCATTACTGTGTATCATAGCATATAATTTACTAACCACTGCTAGCTATACAGTGGTAGTTAGAAACACATATTATATTCCTATTGAAGAAACATACGAAATTAATCCGACAGATTGACTTGACATTTTGCAAATAATCGAACAAATATTTCATATATAAATTTATAAATCGAAATTTATTTCAATATAACAAGCTTTCCATACTAAATCGCGATCCATTTATAAATTAATTCCACAGAATTCAAAATTATTTGGAGTATTATACTTCTACAAAAGGAACGCACAAATTATATCAAAGTATTTATATTTATATATACAAATTTGTTATAATTTTGTAGAGTTCAAACAATATATGAATATAATGTGTGATGAAATGATAGATATGTATGAGGAAAACGACAATACCGATTGAATTAATGACAAAACATAGAAATACTTTTATAATATTACAATAATGTTAAAAAATAGATATTTTTTTGGATGATTATAAGCATATAATATGTCTGTCGCAGTTATAATTGAAGTTGTCAAATTTTATAATACACGGATATTGTGTAAGACACCGTAGCAGAATTTTTGTTACCATATTCATAAAATAGATTAAAATTATTATTATAAGTTTATTCATACGGGGGCTTATCAATTTTTAATTATACTATTAAGTTTAACGTATAGTTAAGGGATAACTATGATATATTGTAGGTTATTTCGTACAGATAATGGCAACTTATTACAAATTGCACATCAATAACTTAAACGCGATATTCAATGGTACTGTAATATGAATAGCCATAAATAATTAAAATTTTAACGCTCGAAAAAAACTAGGTAAAAATATTGCCCATTTTTTTGTTCAAACCGAACCAAATCATTTAATTTGTTCCGGGTATTTACACAGTCTTACATAGCTTAAACTTCACATTTATAATCATTTTTACAAAAAAGATATGCTTATTATGTATGAAAATAACAGTTTACATACAAAAATAAATGCAACAATACAAAAATAAAACCAATTTTTAAACAAGAAAAATCGAAATATAAGCTGCTATTTAAGAATGGATAACTTTTAAAGTAATCTAAGCCCATTTTCAATGAACATAATAAATTACGCCATTGATTATTGATAATTGATTATTTCTCATTATACTCTGAAAACAAAAGAGTTTTCAAATTGCAAGTGGACTAAGGTAACTTTTAAATAACCATGCATTAATTATTTTCGTGATTGCTAATTTGTATTGCTTTATTTGTGTGCAATAACACACTAAATTTTTTATATCAAATATTCTAATAAGGCTACCATTCCGAAAATTGTATGTTACCCAAAAATGTATACAATAAAACTCACAAAAATACAAACATTTTATACAAAATCCCACTTTCTAATTCAATAATGCTTAAGTTTTGATATGGTTTTCCATTGTTAGCGGGATACATCCTATATTTAATCCGGGCGCCACGTTTGATCTTTTAATTTCCTTTGACAAATGTATGTATTTATGATACAACACAATCATATTATTAAAAAATATTGCGGTTTTCAGTAAAAAATTCCAAATTCCGAAAATGATTTTACGAAGTTGAAAAATTACGAAGTTTTTCAATAATATCCAATGACCTCCAGGGGTACGTCTAAGACAATATGTGTTATGATACGTGAAGAGAATACAAAGTATTAGATCAAATCACCGCATGTTTTATGATTGAATAATTTTCAGTTGAAATTTCGGAATCATGAAAGTTCAATCTGTTTATACTTTAGAACAAATTCACTTATTACCTTGCTATTTAATATTTTTTCAGCCCATTTCTAATTTCTTTTATATTTTTCTCTTTTTAAGTTTTATAATAAAAATTTTGGATTTTTGTTATTTTATATTTTTTTCCTCCGAAACGGATATGTGAATCGGGGTAATCGAGTGTAATAATTGACTTGATCGCTTCTTTGTGTTCTTAACAATGAAAACGTGAAAAAATTTTTGTTTGAAATTTTTTTTTTCTTTTGGTAATAAGAAAATAATAAAAATATCTTATATAATAAATTTATTTATTTGATACACATACATATGGCAGTACACACATGTATACGCACATGTACGTACACAGAACTGCCCTTAGTCGCATTTTGAAAATTTGTCTGGTGAGCGTTTTAAGATTTCCTTAAAATTTATCTCTTGCGATTTTAATCTAAAATACAATTATTAATTATAAAAAAAATCTATAAATTTTAGAATTCCATTCACTATTCCATTCTAGAAATTAAAGCCTAAAATCTGGTTTTTATGCAAGAACGATGATGTCTTATAAGATAAGAACCATGTTATGATTTCATATCATCAATCAAAATAATACTGAAATGTAATGAGGCAAAATATCGATTCAGATCAAAAATCGACTTAGAAGAGTTCTGATCTTAGGTAGCGACATAGTGTAACTTTAAATTCTCCGGCACACTATGTCACATGCCTTATACAAATACATACATACTTATTTATTCGAATTATGTACATTTTTATAATATAAGCGAACAAGAACACAATAAAATAAAAAAATTATAATAACATTCGCATACGGAAAATTCACTTAAACGTTTTTTATTAGAATATTTTTTTTTTATTTTTTTTCAAATATTTTTTATTTTACTATTATTTACGAATATAAGTTCAAATTTACAAGAAAAAAAATGGTTATATTTTTCATATAAAAATTTATAAATATAAAAAGTACGTAGTTTTCTTGTGTAAGAGGTTGCTAACTTCAAAAATATTATTTAAAATAAAAAAAAACAAAAATTAAACAAAAAAATTTTTTAGTTATGAAAGGTTGCTAACTTAATTTTTTCCGCTTTCACATAAATAATAAGCAATTTCCTTTCTTTTCCAACAATTTTTTTTTTTCTGTCTAATGACAATGTACAGTTTAAACAATATTTATGAAAATAACATATAGTGAGTAAAGTATCCTTTCAAAATATTCAGAACCCATCGTAATATACAAATCATATGAGTAAATTTTATGCTGCACTCTTCAATGTACATAATTATTTTAAAAAACTGGTAGAAAAATGAAAATAAAATCAGAATAAAATTGAATTATAAACTCATATGTCTTTGGAAATGAATTCAGTATACTTAATGTACAATATAATACGAGTATGCTACTATGAATACAAAATTTTGGGAGGGTTGATATTACATTTGAAATGATGCTTAGCACTTATGTGTGTATACGCTTCTGTTAAAATACTTGCATTGTTCTATTACCATAGTATTATTATTGAGTATTTGTATAGTATATCAATAAAAGCTAATGACCCTAATTGATATAACAGTTTTGTGTAAAAGAGTATAATTACTATATATACCATACAGGAATTCTGACGAAGTAATATGCGAAGAAAAATATGATAAATAGTGCTAATCTAAAATAATTTTAGTTTTTAGTAAAAACAGCCAATTTCAAAAAATATTATAATTCGAAATCGATATAGTTACTATTACTCAATAATAGATAATTCTTTCCAAAATAAATCATTTTTAAATTTCTGATTTAACATTAAATCATAAACCAAATATAATTGGTCGCAATAAGCTAGAAAAAACATAAATTTGTTTATTTACTAAGTACTAAGTAAAAATGTAAAATTTCAGTGAAATTTTTTATCATTTTAATACCCTTATTCTGGACTACGACGGAATCTTCGAAATAAAAATGTAGTTTTCCCGGAATTACGAAAAATTTGTATTATAAATTCAGAATGAGTTCCAAACGAAAAGCACTTTTTGAAAAACTTTTTATTTTAAAGAGAAAAGAAAATATTACATAGAGAGAAGAGAAAATATTACATAGGTGTTGCATATGTGTACGTCTACTGTGAGTTGGGTATTTTTAAGTGTGAGTTATGAGTTATTTGTGCATTTTGTGAATTTAAAAGTATCGGCTTAAAAAAAATTTAAAAATTAAAAATATTGTTAATTTAACGAAAATGAATATTCTTTTGACTAATAAATAAAATACTAACATTAGCTTTTACATTCGTTCTGCAAAATTTGAAACTGCTAACAAAACAGTTTTCAGAAATTTCCGAACAAAATTTACTTTAGTAAAATTCGAAATAACAAAATTTGCTTTGAATAGCGGAATTTTGCTATTTTTAATGGCAATGTTCGGAATTTCTTAAGAAAATATCCTAATATTCAAAATAAAGGCATAAATCTTATGTTAATTTTCAATTACAATTGGCAATCTGTATACAAAATTTTATACATAAACGTTATATTTTTGATCTCTACTTGAATACACATTATGTATATATGTATGAAATAAGAGTAAAATATAATATTTCTCAAAGGCAAATCTTTAATAAAAATTTTCTACAAAATCATATTTACTCTACAAGCATATAAGTAATATTTTAATAGAATTCGCTCTACAGTACCTTCATCTTTATATATATACATACAAAATATATACGCATGTTATTACATAATATAACTATAAATTTCAATAATACATACATATACATACATATACATATGAGATTTATACGCATAAACATTTTACTTAAAATTATTTCGCATATTGACAAAAGGCATTTCCTCATCTTTGATCAATCAAGCGTTCAGACAAAAAAGAACAGAACAGAGAAAAAAATAAAACAAAATGATTTTCTATAAAAGCTATAAAAACTGCTACCTCTGTAATCTTAATATACATATATATATATGTATATCAATATGTAATGTACATATGCATATTTTCACTATGTGCACAAGTATATAATAAAATAATAGAAAAAAATACACAGTAATAACACAAAATAATAAAAAAATTATAAAAGTACTCGTAAGGAGAACACACATTGAATCCTTCGAATACGTCTTTTATAATTTTACTGTTACCTTTAAATAGAAATATTCGGTTTTTCTCTTTGTATTTTCACTAAAAAAGAAAAATACAATAAAAAAATTGCCAATGTGATAAAAAAATTTGAACGTCAAAAAAAAAAAAAACGTACGGAACGGAACACTTTAAGGAGGAAAATTTCATTTCAGCATGCAATCTATTTAAGGATAAAAGTCAATCTTTCAGCAGGAAATGAATAAATAATGAAAAAAAAAGATGAATAATGTTCGAGAAAAAAAAATTTACCCGGCATATTATTTACTAAAAAAAAAATACAACAAAAAGTAAACTACACAGTAGAAGCGATTACTGTTCGTTTTATAATACAAGGTGTTTTAAAAATCAATGAACAATATTAATTTTAATTGATTTCTTAAGAAATCTGACGAAAAGATTATTTTAATAGAGCAAACCCTGATGTTTAGGCCATCGAAATCCGTTCATGATTGGATAACATTTCATGTGTGAAAACGTTATTATGGATTTTGTTAATAATACAGAAAATAGGATGTCATCTAATTCCCATCAAACAAAATCCATAAACAGTATACATACATCATAATTAAACTCTGCCTAACACAAATTTAATTTGTATTTATTGCTTTTTATAGCACTCCAAACTACTCTAGAGTAAAAATTAAATTGGGATTAATTTGTAAATTGAAGGCTGTCGTTTATGAAGATACTGCTACCGAAATAAACGCATGTGCCCTTTGAATGGAACGCTTTAGAAACCTAACCTCATTTTTGTTTTCAATTCAAATTTATATTTTATTGTATAAAAAATAGCAAGTGTTGATTAAAAAAAGTAGCGAAAATAATTAATATTTTCTAGTAATTCGGTTTACTAATTTGTTCGACGATTTATTAATGAAATAGCAATAATTGGGAATTAATAAAAAATATTAAAAGAATAAACAGATTGCCTATATACTCTTTAGATTGTGAACAATTTTAATTTTTAAAACAAGAACCAAGTAAGATGTTTAGCAACAAAATAAATTAATATTTTCTGTTATACGAAATAAATTTGTAAATTAAAATTTCGTTTAATTCCATTGCCAAAGATTTTAATTTCAACAATTTTATAATTTTATTTTTAAGTAAAATAAAACCCAATTTTTTATTTCTTAGTTTTCATACTGAATAAATTGCAAATAGAGCAATGTTATTAGAATACAGAATTAAAATATAGAGAACAAATGCTTTAATAAACAGTAAAATTAAATATTCGGCGCCTAATCATTGAGTAAAAGTGAAAAAATAACGTAAAAACACCCTATAAATAAAATATTCAAATACTTAAACGCCTTAAGATAGGCCATAACATTTGAGCAATGTACGCTTATTCTAGTATTCTCTGGTATTTATAAAACTGTTAAAAAAACGTTTATAAAATATTTTTACTTTATTCTATAAATTTTTTTATTATTTTTTTCTGCTTGGAACAAATTCAGATTTTTAGTTTTATTTTTATTGTATTTTTATGTTTTTTACCTTTTTTTTTACCTTCTTTTCTATCTAGGTGTATTTCCATTTCAAAAGCCAAATCTTCAATTTATAAATTTACTTTAAATATAATATTCATATAGCTGCATACACATATATTGTGCACCTTTATATACGATAGTTCATATGTTTTACATAAAAATATTAAGAGTTGTATGAAGGATAAAAAGTGTTTTTGAATATTATTTAGATGGTGTCTCTGGTGTATTTCAATTCAAATTCAATAACAATTCTTTTTTCTAACATAAATATGTACAAATATGTAGATATATTTGTACTATTATTAAATAAGCTCAACATTAGGTATAACAATAAAAAAAATAAAGTGTATGTACTTACGTATTTAATCTATAACAAAGAAAATAATATTTGTACACAAATTTGTATTTTGCACCTCCGAGTCCAGGTTGCATTATATTATGGGCTACATAATGGTGTTGCGATGCGTTTGGGAAGGAAGCTACGACAGAAATTTATTAATTAGATTTCTTATAATTGTTATGATGATGCTTGACTCAAAAATTATTAAAAAGGCATTCTCCGGTTTTCAAATGCGCTCAATTTTCAACAAAATGAGCTCAATAATTTAAAATTTTCATCTTAACAAAAGCGAAGAATGAACAAAAACATAATGGTGACTTAAGTAGAAGGTGCGATTTAAAATGAAAAATACACTTATATGTTCTATGGAATGATACAAGCGGGCATGTATAAAATTTTCAGTATTGAAATGTAATTTTTATTTCTAATACATTTATGCATCATTTTCAATACAAATTGTTACTGCAAGTAATATTTAAATACACACATTTTTCGTATGTTCATCATTAGTGTTGCCGCTTCCGGAAAATAATTTTTTGAATATTAGATATACTCGTATATATATAACTGTATTCAAATATATGTGTGTCAATATAAACGTTGTGGATTGACAGTCGACTAATTAAAATACTAAGTATTCCAAAGGTATCATAGTTAAAAGTTTTATTAATAAATAAATAAAACTGTGGGCTCAGCAAGACATACAATTTTTAGTTTTGCAATTAACGCTTAATTGCAATTAATGCTTGATTGTTGCGCGCACATCTAAGCAACTAAACTGTTGTGTCAATTCAAATCGAATACGTTTACTAGAAGAGTTTTTGTTTTACAGCTTCTTAAGAAGAAAAGAACGCTTAATGGTACTAAAGATTTGTGCAGGAATTGTATAATATAATATTATAACTAATAACTGTTATATACGTATCAACAATCAGCTTAAAACTGGTATAATTTTTTATTTCTTAATTTGAAAAAATTATATTATATCAATAAAGTCTTCTCTAATATCGTTTTAATTTGCATTTATTAAATTAAAGGGAACCAATCAATAATCATATTTAACTTTTATATTTAAATCACAATATTGGCAACACTGACATTATATATTTAAATCAAAATATGTTAAATGTGAATTTTCTATTCCAAAACACAATTTGCATATACACCTTTCTTTTTATATAATATTCCACTCATAACTCTATACTAGGTAAGTGCATATGAGTATAATTGATTGTGTCTACGCCATATAGCAAAATTTAGAAAAGTGTTCACTGTTTCATTTTTTATTAATGATAGATGTTTGAATGTATAAATGGAGTTTGTAAATATTGAATGATTCTTTAAAGGCAAAATAGAAATAAAAAATATTTTCTCACTTAATATCATTGCATATTTTATTAGCATTTATAGAGAATTTACTTTTCCAATATGAAAGAAATGTTATACAATATGAACGCACACATGTATGTATGCATGTATGTAAAAAGCAAGAGTATGAAAACAAAGAATATTCTTTACAATTGAAATTTTTATAAAAAAAAAAATGAGAAAAAATATGCATAGCTACTAAAGAATTTTTTTTAAATCAAAAATATTTAAATATTTAACATTAACATATATACGAATATTTGTACAGTAAGGAATCCTTTAGGGAATAGAATTCGAAATGAAGAGAACTGAAAAAAAATAAATGTACATAATTTCTTATTACACGCCAATATAACATTATCGTATTTTTATATTGATAAATTTTATTGACAATTGCTTACTGTAGATCAAAAATTTATGGTAGCTGTCAGCAGAAATCATTAAAAGAATTGTTATACTAAATCACAATGATTATATGGTAACTCCACGAATAACACTGAGTAATAAATGTCATTGTTTTTTAAGCATTAAAGGAAAATAAAGAAATAATGTGAAATATTAAATTTATTTGAAAAGGTTTTTATTTATTTAATATTTAAAATTTATTTATTTTCAAATTATTATAAAATAATTGTAACCCATACAAAATATGTAAGTATGACCAACTTTTACGTATTCGATTTCAAATTTGAATTTTGAGCTAATAATTTGGTAATTTCATGAAGAAATTATTCAAAAATTGAGTGCTAATAACTCAAGACATAACAGAAAGACTGAAAAAGCAAATGTATGCAGTAATTTTTATCTGTTTGGTTCCATTCTACTTCAAAGATAACATTTATTCCGGACACAAGACATAATAAGTCAAAGCATTGTTTGAGTTAAAGCCCGTATATAACATAAATTGTCGAGTTGCTATATGTACACGTTTCCTTGCAAGATTTTTCATAAAAGGTAAGGAAATGTAATATTCTTAAAAAAATTAAATAGTTTTGCGAGGTTAAATGAAATTTAATATTATTTTACAATATACAATAAAACTGTTTAATATTGAAATATTCTATATAATTTTTATCAAATTCAATATAAAATTCATTATTTGTTCATAATTTTAGCCCTTTTATGAGAGTGTGCATCTGCAAAGTTTCATAATATGACCCTGCTTTGCTTTAGTTGTTTTATTTCGGACCATGTACTTGGGGCACCTTTTATTCATTTTTTCCAAGTTTCTTTAGGCCTGCTAACTTTGCCTTTAACGTGCGGACTCCACTCAAGAACTTTTCATGCATAAGTTTTTAATGGTCTGCAAAGATCGTAGCCTATCCAACTGTATTTTCTTTTCCTGATCTTGACGTATACGAGTTTTTGCCTTTTAATTCTCAGAGATCTTTATTATTTAACATATTTAACAAGAATATTCTGCATATTACTCCTAAGCACATATTGATGAATATCTGCACATTATCCATATAATTCTTTTTTATCAACCATACTGCCGTAACAAGGACTTGATGCATGCGCCGGTTAATTTAATTTTTGTACCACTTGCGAAATGTTGATGCTTCCATCCGGCCCATAGTCTTCCAAATAAAATTCTAACAAACCTGAGTCTGTTTTCTATGTATTTTTTGGCAACCTCATCCGTTCCTCTGTAACAACTATTCTGCCTCAGAGACATCCTCCATCCTGCTTTTAATTACCATTCACATTTACGAACAGCATTTCGTTCTAGGCCCTTTATCTTTTCTTGCATATTATTATATGTTTGTTAAAGAAGAGCTATATGGAATCTATGTACTCCATATTTCCCAACTCATTGATTCGGGTTAATTTTATTCCTATTCTAATAGCTTCAAGTTCATGCAAGTGAAATTAAATCTCAAAAAATTTTTTATAACATTATATAAAACTATTGATTATTCTATTAATAGAATTCATCTTTTATTTACAAACAAAATTAAATAAATTGTTAAATTTTTTATAATTTTTATTTTAATTTTGCATTCTACTTAACGTTATTCATATATAAAAATATTACACTATTAAAAAATTCATATCGAAGTGACTAACCAATTAAGCTTACCTATATTTGATTACATATATACATACTATATATATGTATATATGCATATATATGTGCATGCGGATATTTTCATATCATCGGAACTTTTTTTTTTCTTCTAAAACCAAAAAACCAATAATTTTGAAATTTTTAAAACTACAGGCTATAATTATTATTATAATATACACTAGTGTGTGCTCAACACTTGACATTATTCTATAAAAAGTTCTTGAAAACAACAAACAAATTATTGAATTCGAACAAAATCAAAAAAAACTGGAAAAAAAATAAAATGAAAATTATCCTTGGATAATAATAATTTTTATCAATAATTCGAATGAAGTTATTCAACTTCACAACATCCAACACAATAATACATACAAAGTCGCACGAAAAATTCTATTGTACTCATATGTATAACCTACATACATAATATATGTATACCAATATACCTACCTAAGCACATATATGAAATGCTTTTAAAGTTCAATTTATGTAAAGTTTGAAATAAAAAATAAAAAGAAGCAAAAAAGAAAAATTGTCATCGTATCCGCGCGTTGTCAATATTTACACGCAATCACTCCTCGACCCAAAAAAAGAAGAGAAGATCTCAAGTTTTTTTTTTCTGTTTTTTTTTTTGGTTTGTTTTTTTTCTCTAAAACCTCAATGCTCAATAATATCAATGGCTTATTAGTCCTTTTTTCTTCATTTTTACATTTTTCTTTATTTTCTGATTTTTTCCGTTTTTTTTTCGGTATTAAATACCCAAAGAAAGTCAAAAACCAAAAATGACTTTTGATGGTTTCTAAACAACTTGATAATAATATTGTTGGAAAACATTAATGACAACACAAAACTTAACTCTATCGTCGTCCTGTCATTGCCATTTTAAGTTTTCTTTTTGTTTTGTTTTTGTTTTTTGAAAAGTGAAATGAAAATTTTGAAAGTATTGTAAAGAAAAAATATTGTATAGAAAAGTTTTCCCATGTTCTTGTTCCCATTATTTTTATACCCGTATAAGAACGTTTGTTCGAAGGGTATATTAAATTTGCCTTACCATTTGTAATGTTAAGAAATAATGGTCTGAGATATAGACTCAATTGTATGTTTTGGATTTGCGTCGAATTCTGAGTCGATTTGACCATGTCCGTCTGACCGTCCACCAAACTACGTTTAATGTCGTCACCCTGTTTTAAATGGATACGGTCGAGATACTGGAGGTAATTTATTTGCCGAAATTTCAGAAATTATAGTAGCTATAGTAATAAAATTTCGCATAAGCGAATATATTAGTAGGGTCAATGTCTTTGATAAAAGTCATTAAAATTGCTTGGCTCCTTCTGATAGCTGCCATACAATTACAAAACTTATTTGGTTATATCTTAAAAACTATTCAACCTGCAGTACTGAAATTTTACTATATTCGCTAAAGGTTAAAAGAGATCTCATGAGGGCTTGTACTATATTCGGTACTCGCTGAATTATACTATATTCGCTAGAGGTTGTTGAGATCTCATGAAGACTTGTAATAGCTGTCATAAAACTCCAAAACTTATTTAGCTATATATCTCAGAAATCATTCACCACACAGTTTTGGAAATTTGCACAAGCAAATATATTGTTAGAACGGTTATGACACAAAATTTATTGAAGCTACAAAGCTGAAATACTGGACAAAGGAATTTGGTAATGTGAGCATCATTTTCAAAAAAACTCTTTTAGATTGTATGGGTTTATATGGTAACTACCAGACCATATATGTATAAAACAGTACAAGACATATAAAAAGCAAGAGTTTGTGTGAAATTGTATTTCAATTAAAAATCATTTTTTCGTACGGGTATCACAGAGATGACACGGTCAACTATATCTACTCTCGTTTCTGTAAATATGTATGAATTTATCTATAAATGTATAAATTTAGGTACATACACATGTATATATCACATGTATAAATTTATGTACATACACAACGATGCATATTCGAATATCTATATAAGAATTATGTGTCCTGATTTTTATTGACATCACATCTTCGCATTTTAGATAGATAAGCCTGCTTAATCCAATAAAAAAAATCTGTTTATTTTTTTTTTTTTTGTTCTTTTTTAACTTTTATATAGAATAGATGGCATAAGTATTAATATAATCTTATGAAAAAAAAAAACAATAAAAACAAAAACTTTAATATTTTATTATTTTGAACACAATTTATGAACATGTACAATGTTCATGTAATGCATACCAATACACATGTACATATATACACGTATTTAGGTCCTTATGTACATATACTATGAATGTACGTACATATAAACTTTTGAGAGCAAGAGAACAAGAAACAAACAACAGAAAATTAAAAAGAAAAAGCTTTTGCCTTAAATGTAAAACTTTGTTTTAAAGATTTTTTTTTCTTTAAATAAAAAAAACTTTTTAGTTTAGAAAAAATTGTAAAAAGAAAAACAAACCAAAAACTAGAGGAAAACGAGCTCTATTAAAATATATATGTAGGTATGTATATGTAGAGACTTTATACATAATTGATTGATAAGCTCCAATAAACCTTAAATTTTATATTGATTGCTATAAGAGAGTATAACTTTAAAAAAAGATAAAAAATAAATACTTAACGATCTTATAATTGCTCACTGATTGACCATTCGAAATTTTTTGAAATTATTAAGTTCTATGTTCTATTATGAAAGATATATAGACTTTCATGTTGCAATCGAACTTTTTGTAAAAAATTACTTGATGTATGATATTAAACATTGGAGACCTGTAATCGTTTTACTTTGAAAAATTCACGCTGCAGTACGATGTTTATGTAACGAAAAGTCTACATGATATAGATGAACATTGTTGATGGAACAAATTTCTTGCCAATGGCGTTCAATAGCGGCTTTATAACAAGATTTTTAGAATTGTACTGGAATTTAGTGAATATATATTTACTTTATTAAATAAAAACTGTATTAGAAAAAATTGAAAATTTTAAAGCTAAGATAATAATTATATAAAATTTGTGTCTATATAAATTCCAATAGATTTTGTAAGGATATTGATATTAGAGTGCCAGATACAAATAAGTTTAGTTTAGAAGTTATAGGCTTTGTGAAAAATGGGACTCAATTTGATGGAATGAACTTGGTTCATACCATAAACCAAATACATTTCACTTTTATTTTGAAGATTATAAAATATTTTGTAGCTTAGATACGAGTACAAGCTATAAAGTACAAATTTGGTAAAATTTAGCAAAATTTAATGTGAACTAATCTATGCCGATTTCCTATTGTAATTGTTAAGAGATAAATTGTATTCTTTGTAAATGAGGCTGCCATGATCCGAAATGTAAAACACCTCATCAAAACGGTCAATTAATAAAAATTATAGCTGTCCTATAAGCAATACGTGGGAATTTTTTTTAAGTATTTTATTTGCCATTAAGAAAAAGGGCTCCCGTATTTTATAAACTTGAACTGAAAATTTTCTTTTGTCAGTAAGCAAATATAACAAAATTTCTTTAATTTTATCCAAAAACTTCTTTATAGAACTCGTTATTTTTTCAATATAACAAAAAAAGATCAATACTTTTATCATATCACATTTATAAATAAAAATTACTGTACAAACAATAATATTTCATATAAAAGAGTGTATAGACATTGCAAATTAAACATAGATTTTTACTTCAGTAATAATGAGCAAATATTATGTATATACAAATGACATAACAGAATGCACATAAAAAATATATGTAGGTAAAATTCGACCATGATATCCTGAAATAGAAAATTCAAAAATACTAGCTACATATATGGTCATAACATGTATGTTAGTGTATGCTTATAGTGTATTAATTTAACCCACTAGACATCCATTAAAGATCAAATTTCTTAATTTCATTGAGTGTCCAAAAACAATTGGAAAACTCTTCTGTTTTTCTTACTTTTTTCCTCTCTTTTTTGCTTTTCAAAAAACATTAAGAATAGAATTGAAAAGATGTTGTGTTTTCTTTTTACACTTCTCTTTAATATTCAATGTATGTGTTATCTAATATCTATACGTGTACATAAATTTTTTTAAGTAAAAACAGAGTGTCCGCGAATTGTAATGAAAATTGAATAATAATACATAAAGAGCACAATTATTTAGCGTTTTTTGAAACATACTTATCTAATTAGAAAATTTATTTACAAACGAATTTAAATGAAATACATAAATGTAGCCCCATTCGTAATGTGCTCACATTAACCAAATAATAGCTCTACATAGTAAATGGAAAATCATATAAAGATAATAGAGAAAGTAAGCCATCTACAAATAAAAACATTAAATAATGCAAAAATATTGAATAATTTTGAAGTATGACCTACTGGGTTACTTTTAAGGTGTTGCCAAAAAATAAGCATATTCAAAACATCACCAAAGTTCTCGATTTAACCGACAAAATAAGAAAATTTGTTGTCTTGGAATTGAACTGTAAGTCATGCTTTAAACTCCGTTTCATATAAAATTTTTTGGATTCATAGAAGAGCCAATGTAAAAAGAACCGTAAAGCGTAAAGTGAACGGTATGCAAAATAATGAAACCTCTTATTTCAAAACCTGCAATTAAAACTTGCAAAATAAAAACAATTTTACAAAGTATATTTTATTCATCTGAAGGGTTTTGAATCAATATTCCTTTCACTTTATTTTAAACGATACTTTATTTTTAGAAAATATTAATCCAAAAATTTAATTACAAATTCAAGGTTTGAAATTAAAACTTCTTACATAATTTCACACATATGGCCATGTACATATATGAGAATTATTGTACACTCTTCTTTGACACGTGTAGAGATGAAATTGAAATATCTCATTAAGATGCACGTGAAAGTTGTATATCTGATCCATGATTACTTTCTTTTTTATACTTGTATCATATACTCGTATTGAAAAGATGGTATTGCTTTAGTTCTAGTCCTAATAACGTTTATATAATTTAAGAACTAATAACAAAATAAAATACTGAAAAAAATCATTTCATTTGGGTAAAACAACAAAAAAATTTTCTTGTTATAGGAAAGTGTAAGCTTTTAATGTAAGTTATTGTATATAAAATTTCATTAGAGACAGTAGATATAAGATAAATATAAGATATTAATAATCTTTACTATTATACATGTATATGTATACATACTTACGTTTTGGTAAATAATAACACATACGCAAAAATATCCTATGCGTTTATTCATTTTTAGTTACACATTATGAATTAAACTAATAAATTTCTTTTTAGAATTGCAATGGTAAAGATCGCATTGAAGCGAATAATTGAATAAGTGAAAAGAATAATGCATAGTCTTCAATTTACATAAAAAGTTAGGAGGAATTTTTAAATGGAACACTTTTTCGAAAGAAAATTCTGTGTGCAATAGCATTGGAGAAGGTCGGTAAATTGGTTTTTTCCCTGGAAGTTTCCTGTATTTGCACTCAGTACCATATTCCTTAAAATAATTAATTTATGAAATTGTGTGTTCATTTGGGACGGACCATGCAATTTCGCCCTTACTATTTATACATCCGAATACAGTCGGTTGGATGGATTAAGATCAGCATGTTTTTTAACATTTTAAAGCATTCAGATTAGGCACACATGCAATTTACATAACTTTACCTATTTATTTAGTTTAGTAGAAATGTTTATGCGATGACCACTTAAAGTTTGACATCTAAAGTTTTTCAAATGAAAGTTTTTATTTACTTGTCTGTTACAAATTTTTACTTGCAAATGGATATCGTAAGGTCTTAAAATATATAAGGCGAATTAGAATTGAGCTTAGTAAATATATTCGGTATTTTTCTAGTCAACTAATTGAAAGCTTACTACTAAACATACAATAAAACCCCGACATACACATAACCTCTTCATATTGCTTCAGTATCATAAATTGCTCAATCAGTATCATAGTTCATCTCCAATCTTCGCGAAATCTTCCTCTATGTTGCTTTTACACGTTATAACAATTAATGATTTTATGTCTATTTTACATTATACTTACAGAGTCAAAAAACGTATCTCATAGTTAACAAGGTCAACGATAAATTTTCTTCTATTTTTCTCCTTCTTTTCTATTTATTTTTCTTTTATCCCATAATATTAACTTTTGTCGTTGTTGTTATTGGTCACAACCCTGTTGTACTCTAAATTCTTTTTTCTTCTTATACTAACGTGTTTATTAACCATTTTTGGTTATTTTAAGAAAATTATTTGATTTTTAATAATATCCATTTTCTATTGTATGTATGTACATATGTATATATGACTGCTTTTTTTTGATATAAGGATATTCTCGATTATAGGGTGTAAGTCACAGCAAAGTGGATCTGATAATATTCATGTTACGCATTACAGGAACTTTAACCAATTAAAAAGTTTAAGGATTTTAAAATGCTGCTTAACTGTTGAATGTGAAATAAAACTTTCCAATTAGATTTAATCATATTGTTACAAATATTTAATACATAAAATATAGAAATTACATCTTGAAGTACAATGGCAATTTGAAGTAAATGATTGATGATACATTGACATTTCAATGTAACCTGTAATTTGCGTTCTGTACTCGGAAGAATAGATTAAGATGGTTTAAGAGCTGGAAATCGAATGAAACTATTTTTTATTTTATTTTAATTCGGAATCATATAAAATATAAAATTATTTTTTTTGTCATTCATATTCGATAAATAATTGATTAAATGAATATTAATATCGTAAATGTATTAAACAGATAATTCAATCCATGTTATCCAAGTTTCCAACCAATTTGCATTCAAAAAAATACTACAATTCCGTAATTTGATGTAGCAAAAAGTAATAATCCTCAAATTTAGTTTTAATTTCTAAAAAAACCAATTTGTCTGTTAAAATCTTATTACTAATTGCAAAAATTATTTAACCCAATCGCCGAAAAATTTTCCTAAAAACTTTTATAAATTTCTATAATAAAAGAAAAATACCTGGAAAGTTATCGAGAAAATAACGCAATTTAGATAACGCTATAATATAATAGAAGAGCAATAATATTTACAAAAATATGTACAATATAATAGTGTTAGTATATAAGAAGTAAGACAATAAAGTTATAAGATTCATAATATAATATTGGCTTTTATTGTGAATAAACAACCTCTGTAATCAGATATTTTAGTTAAAATCAAAGGTAATATAAAACCATTAACAAACATTCTATAATATAAATTTACTAATGTAAATAACTGTAAAAGTTATTGTTCCTGTATTACATATACACATGTGTATACAATCATATATAAACTATGTATATATACCAATATGGTATTTAAAAGAAAAAGCATTTTTGAATCGAAAACTAATTAAAGGTCGAAAAAAGGTGTCACATTAATTCTAATTATTGAATGTATGCCTTATACACATTATACGTATAGGTTAAACAGAGAACAATGTAAACATAATATGTATGTAATATATATATATATATATATATGTACAATTAAAATAAATACATAAATGTTGGTATATTTTGGAAAGTAATTAGTGAGTCCTCTTTTATGTACCATTATTATTATTATTACAATGTTTACTTCGAAAACTGATAAAAGCCAATATTAAACCTGAAAAAAAACTAAAATAAAAAAAAAATACTAAACAACAAAATAATAAAGTTAATTTAAAATAAAACGCCATTTACAATTATTTAGGGCTATAAGCCATTACAAAATCAAAGAAAAATATTAAACTTCACGTTGAGCCAGAAAAATAGGTTAAAATATTGTAGCTCTGAGACAAATATGACTCACCTAAATTCGCGTTTACAAAATTTTTTTAGCAGTTGATTAGTATTGTAAATATTTTAGGAAAATATTTATTAATTTAAATTATTATGAACAATGTGATTTATTCATGGTGCAGGTCCTGCCTATCTTAAACTCTAAAAATTTCATTCTTTCGATTGTGCTTCGAAGAAAGATGAAATTATCTGAAAATTGATCAAAGTTTTTATTAATGATTGGGAGAAAAATAGTATAAGAATAACTTCTTAACCATCTAATTTAATACCCGTGAAATAAAAGTCATGTTCAAAATTATAAGAATTTAGAAAAAAACAAATTAAAATTGATTTCAATCGGTGTTCTTGGAGCGTCTGCTGGACTGTAAACATTCTTTCAACTAATATAAAATCCTAAAATTTCATTTAAATTGAATAAACAGTAAAATTAGGAAACCTTCAAGAAAAGAAATGTTTGTTTAATTTCATCGGCTTGACTCGACTTCTTATATTAACTTCTCTTAAATATATACATGGTAATTCTGAAAGGTAAACAAAAACGCATATCATTGGTTAGAGGATCTAAAAATGGGTAAAACTTTTGTTCCGGACTGGATGCCAAATCTCAAGGGTTTCCGAATTTAAGAGATTTTAATAAATTTTCACGAAATTTTTACTTATGAACTTCCTATTTTTCATTACATTTGATTTTTATTGACTTTTAACGCTGTAATTATCAACTATAACTATAATTTTTGATGACAATAGTCACTCGAAAAAACAGTTGACATTTTTGTGAACTTTTATTTTGATAAAAAATCTGAATTTTAATGTTTTTATTTAAATGTTACAAATAATAAGAAAATTGAAACAAAATTTTATACAAACTTTTAATTTGAAAAACAAAAATTGATTTTAAAAAATTTGAAATTTTTGAAACGAAAAACTAGAATTTTATATTAGGAAAATCAAAAAAAAAATCTAGTAATCAAAAAATTTTTTTCGAAACTTTTCTTGGTAAGGAAAATTGATAGTTTTTAATTTTTCCCAATTTTTATAAGAAATGGTCCCTATATGGTTTGAGATTTTTAAATGCTTTTTTCTCAGATTGGGTGCAATTTAAAAATTTGAAAAAATAATTTTCGGAATCTAGACACTATTTGGCATCTGAAGTTATAAAAATTATCCAGCTGTAGCGAATTTTAAAAGACATGCCATATAAATTTTGACATTTGTTTTAATATAGAAAAAATTTTTTTTTCAATAGGAAAATTTAATTTTTTTGAACAAAATGGAGTTTGTAAATGATATGGTATTAACATTTTGAAGTTCATAAATAGTTAATAAATAATTTAATAGGATTAATAAATTTCAAACAAATTTCTACAAAAACTAAAAATTCTGTACGGTTGATGCAACTAAAGAGGTGTTCCAGTGAAGTAATTAATTTAAAATATGGGATTGAATAGAAATATGTTGATGAATTTGAAAGGAGGAATACATAAATTTTTGCCGAATTAGGTGACTTTCATAAGCGAATTTAGTGTTTCTTTCGAGATATTTGTAAAATTTTTGGATAAGGAACTCGTATTTTTCCAAATTTTTTGATAAAGGAATATTAAATTTAATTTAATTTTAGTTTTATCAACATGTAGTTTGATTTTGCGGCTCATTATTTTGGATCTTTTGTATTATAAAAAAAATTTTTAATGTTTGAGGACTTAAAGTTTAAGCAGCTAGGAAAAATTCAATAAAAAAATATTTCAAGATCTCGAAAAATTTCTTACGAAATCATCTAGTTTAGAAAAAGCTGAAAAAATAAAACAAGGAAAAAATTTGATTTTCCCTAAAGTTCGAATGCTCCCGCACAGCTTAACTGTGATCAATTTGTTAATAACGCGAATGATTTTAATGTTGCCTAAATGTAAGTACGTTGAATTGATTATAATTAAATATGATTTTTTATAATTCAATATAATTTAATATATAATAATGCTCACACATAGTTACATGCACTGCCTGGTTGTACAAACTTCTATTTTCTCAAATAATGAAAAAATAAATTTTTTCTTTGAGTAATACTCTAAGAAAATTTAACGAATTTTACAGACCCCAATTATAAACTTCGTCATCATTACTTTTTTTAGGTGCTGAATTTAAATGATCGAAGCCCATGTTATCAGCTGCTCCTTTCGTAATTTTTTGCTTTTTTTCTTATCGTCATTTATGCTGCATTTGAAAATTTCCCATTTTTTTTTGTACATTCTGATTCTATGACTATATTTATTAGTCATCAAACCCATAATTTTTAAAATAGCACATTTTTACTGAGATATTAGTTTATAGAAAATTTCATCTTTTTATATTGAACGAAATAGAAATTATATCTTTTGAACGTACGATATAAAATTTATACTCGTATGGTATTTTTGGACTGCCTGTAAATTTTGATTAAATATTTAACTTCCTTCACATTAACAATAATATTTAATTCAAAAATTATGATTTACATAATGGGGAATTTAGCACTTTTTCAATTAACAATAATTCCTATGCAAAATTTCAAGAAATTAGAAGAAAATATTTTTCCTTTGTTCTAAATTTAATAAGTACCTCAATCTTAAGTTAGTAATAAGTGCCTCAAGATTTTGTAATTTCTAAAATTAAATTTTTATATCAATCGACCATAATATCAACCATAAAGAACAATTTTTGCTTTAATAATATTATTTAATTCTTAATTAAGAAATAATTTTGTATTTATCAAATAACATTAAAAATGGTTTATTAAGTATTATAAATTTTTTCATGTATTTTAAAGGTAAATCCTAATTTTACAACATTTCAAAATAAATTATGTTAAATTTTATAATTATTATATGTTATACGAGATCCTATTTATATATTTAATTAATTACATTATACATAAAATGTGTAATTTATGAAATTTTAAAAGGGTGGGTTATTTAATTATTTTTTTAGTAAACTTGATCCGGTCATGCAAAATTTGTCACATATTTGTTTTTTGTTTACTAAGCTTAGTTTTTTGGTCCACTGAATTTGTAAAAAGATGAAAATTTTTTTTCTTTTTGTTTTGAGAGATCGTAATTTCTAAATAAAATTAAGAGTAGACAAACAAAATTGTCGGAATCCAATAAGAAATTCTGAAATTCCTTCTCAAATTCAATTAAAATTTGGTATTGTTACATTTCTTAAGAACTTGCGACTTGCGATACACAATTGAAAACTGATATGTTTGTTCGAATGCTACATACAATAAACAATACAATTGTTATAATGCCAAAGAGTTGACTACCATAATGAAATTTTAATTTTAAAATTGTAACTTTGAATGAGCCACCCTACATACACACATAAACAAAATTATCATCAATCTTATTATACTCGTATTATATATCTATGCATATATGCGTATATATATAAATAATTTTCTATATTAATTTTATATGATAATATTAATGAAACTAAAGAATTAATAATTATAAACTAAATGAAAATTACATAACAAACAATATACATATTTATGCATAAATCAATGAGTACATATATAGCTGAATATAATTATATACATATGAACATAGTTGTTAATTACGTATAAAACTTTCTATATGTAATTAAAGGTAATTTGTAACTCTTAATGACTTTGATTTCATTTTCTTAATAATTCTCTATACACACATACACAAATTATTTACATATATATACATTATATATACAGTATATATATTATGTATACGTATACTATACTGTTCTTTAAATAAATATTGGATATTATTTTCTTTAAGAAATAATAAATTTTAAAAGGTAAATGTAAATAGAATATTCAACTAGTATATAACATATTAAATGTATTAGTATACTATATACTATATTATTTACATTGGTATATATATGAAATAACATTTTAATAGCATTAACAGATCATTTTGTGTTGAACCCTAATACTTGTTATTATTATGTAAGAAAAGTAATTGTAATTAATTTTTTTTTTTTTTTAATTTTGAAATTCAATATGAATGTTTAGTTAATCATTACGTTACATTTAGATTACATAATTTAGCACATAATATTTTTACCTTTATTTTATATGCTTTTCCATTTTTATATTGGAATTTTGCATTGCAAATTTAATAAAATTATTAATATTAGTAAACTACGAAAAATTTATTAAATATGTGATTGTGAATGAAATTTTTAACAAAAAAAAAAAACTGTTATACTCAATTTGCCATATAATTGCATAAAAAAAGTTCAATGTTTTGATCAAGTGAGATGGTAAGAGAGAGAGAAAGGTTGGTACTACAAAACAAATTAGTCTATAAAAAAAATGTTCCGAATCACTCAAAAGTGTATCGCCGAAATAAATAGTCAACTTAAGTTTGACATGATTATTAAATTCACTTTTTTAGCACTTTTCCCAAAGAAAACCTTTAAAGAGAAGGCTTAAGAAACTACTCTACTATTCCGTCCATGTGTTTATAAAATTTCTACAACCTCTAAGATGGAAAGCTGAATTTTATATGTAAATACATATAGATCTTTTCTTAACTTAAAAACTTATTTCTGTAGAAGAAAATTTATATGTCATTATAAAATTTTTATATCATTTTACATCTAGAAAATAAGCTATAAGGAGTCTGATATTTTAGCAGCTTTCAGATACTAATAAATAGTTGATTTCGTTATCAGCTCTCGAAATTCGAAAATTGCAGTTGAATTTTAGGCACCTAATATTTCCAAAATTCTAAGCTTTTCCAAATTTCCATAAATGCAGAAAGCTAATGGTAAAAGCCATGCCATCAAAAAATAAAATTTTTTATCTTAACTCACGCAATCAATCCTTGAATTCGACCATTATATTAAAGCTTTTTTCAATTTTTCTTTTATCTCATCCTAAAAGTATGCAATATTTTGAAATATTGAATATGGCTGAACGTAATTTAAACAATGTTTTAATGAATCATTAACATTTTTATAATTTTCCATACCAAAAATATAAACTTTACTCTGGTCCTTGTTAACTGTTTTTATTAAGAAGTTTTTAAAATTCAAATATTTAATTATTTTCTTGATCATCATTTATCATCTTGGTTTCTTTCATCATCTTCAATGTTAATTTTAACTTATACAGTCATTTTTTGATGGTTGTTTTACACTTTGTCTTCTAGCACGGTGTAGTAGTTCTCGTTTGAGGTACCGGATACATTACTTTTTATTTTTTATATAGAAAGTAAAGGCCCAATAACCGCGCTCGTTTGTGCAAAATTTCGTTGCTATACTTTTAATATATGATGCTTTCGCACATAAATAAAGAAATCTACATATACAAACAAAAGGAGTGCTACGAAACACACCAAAAACTCTTGATATATGCTAATATTTTTTTAACGAATTTATAAATTTTAAATTTTTTATAAATTTCATTTTGTCTTTAATAATAATTCTGCTAATTCCTCTATATCAATATTTCTTCTAATTTTCTCATGGAAAATTTTAAATATTCTAAATGCGAAATTTTAACATAATTCATACACGTATAAATAGATCCATAGATCTATACATCGTTAGATTTATAGATTCATTAATATTATCTTATATGTTCAAAATAATTCTAGCAAGATGGCCCATTAAAATTTTTTGTTTCTTCATTTTTTTTTTATATTTTCTTTCTTAGAAGTCAACAATCGATTCATAAAATTGTCAAATGACTAATTTTATAATTATGTACATATGTACGTATGTATGTATATAGTACTATATTATTTTTAAATACATATAAAAAACAAAAATTTCTACATACATACATTCGTTTGTATATATTTTTTAACATTCATTATGGAAAATGATGGAATCTACTTGTATATGAAAAGAGTTCAAAGTTAGCCACAAAATAAATAGCCCCATGACAAATTAAATACAATTCTAATTATCTAAAAAATAATAAGAAAAATATTAAAAATGAAACATCAAATTCATCAACTTTTCTCCAGCTTTCATACTATAAGTATAAACAGTTATCCTTGTTGTATTTTTAAGGACAACAAAGAAACAATTTTGTTTTATTTTATATTTTTATTAATTTTTTTTTTCAAGTATAAAGTGAAAAAGTAAAACTCATATTAAACACTGCTGTGAGGAAAATTTTCTTTTAATTTAATTTTGTGACAACTATAAAAGATTTTCTTTTTTTTTTTTATTTTTCATGATAATCATTATTATTTAATGTATATATGTGTGTGTATGTGTGTGTATTGCATGTTTTGTATGACTTCTTAATGAAAATTTTATTATAGTTTTGTTATTAACACTTTAATTCATTTTTTTTGGTTTTTATATAAATTTTCTTTTAATGTTGGTTTAGTAAAGACAATTTTTATGAAAATCTTCTTTTCTCTTAATGATAAAAAAGGACGAACTCTAATAATATTTTCGGTAACTATGTGAAATTTTCGAATATTAGAAAATCGAAAAATTTTAGAAAATAAAATTATGCAGACAGAAATTAAAATTAAAACTATGTAAAGTGATGACTATAAAAGATGACTCAATCTTTGATAACATTTGAATAAATTTAGTCATTTTTATGATATTTTGGAATTCCACCAGGTGGCAGCAATGATATAAATAAAAATATCATAAGACATGCTAAATTATATACGATTTACTAAATAAATACTTGTATATGCCAGAATAGGCTCTTCAATAACTGTCTCAATTAACAACATCTACAGGGTGAGAAAGTTGTTAAAAAAATGTTAATGCAAACAGGCACTTGCGTGTAATAACCTCTTTGGAATGCTATTGAAAAGTTAATTTAAGAAAAATTTATCTAATTTACAAAACTTAATTTTAAATCCATATATTTGGAATTTTGAGAAAATTTGGAATTCATTACTAATTATTCAAAATATTTGGTATATATATTAATTTTGATAAGCAAAATTATATAAAATTAAGGAAACTGGTTATGAGCATTGCAATTGAAATAATTTTTAATATAATAAAAAGTACGCTTAACGAATTTAGTTGAATGAGATTGAAAGTATGTACACATAGATACAAAAATGTTTATTATAAAAATTAAGCGCCCATTATTTTTCATTGTGCCAATATTAGCACATTACTTCAAGTGACTTCCAAGAATCCTGTGATTACACGTAAAATTTGCATACATTTCTTTTCCTAAAAATCCAATTTACTTTTAGGAAATTTATAGCCAATCTTCTATCAATTTCATTTCGATTTTTTTCCTATTTTCCAACCTACTCTTCAATTCTTGTGTATTTTTAAATTAGTTATGCCTTAAATTTTTGACGACACATAGAATCAGTTTTATAAGACTGAATAAATACAAATAACGTATATACCATAAGAGTATGTACATGTATGAAACATCAAAAATTTATATTTATTTTTTCCTTCTTCTCATTTCACTTTTATTTTTCTTTGCCTGGATAATACAACAGCTGTAAATGCAATTAAAAATTGAAAACAAAAAAAAATAATAATAATAATAATAATAAGAGATATATAATATCCTTCTTAAATAAATTGAGAACTTACCATCAATAAAACTTATAATATCAGAAGAACTATAGAAAAATAAAGTATCTGCAATAAGAATTGTATAAATAAACATTATAAAATCAATTTGAACCAAAAAAAAAAATCTGAAAAACCTTTCAACCATCGAAATATAGGATTTTTTATAGATATATAGAATATATTCAATGATTATGGAATCTAAGGAATTAAGAGATTGATAATTGAAATACAATATATTTTGAAATTCAAGGCAAATGCGAGATAACAGCGTTTAAAATTCCAAGCCAAATTTGGGTAGTTTTAGTCAGTAGACTTTTATAAACGCTACTTACCATAATGCGTAGCAAATATGAATAAAATATGAGATTATAAACTTTAAAACTTATAAATTTTAAAGATTATTGGCCTTAATTTCTTATTCTGAAGAATAAAGTAATATGTCAAATTACAACCAACAATGTGATTTATTCTGACAGTCACTTAAAATAGGACAAAAAAACTCACTTGAAAATTAATCTGACACTTTATTTCTAAAATCGGATGACTTAACTATCATATTGTGATATTTAATACATACTAATTATTATCTAGAAAAAATTGTGCTATTCTCAAAGACTACTAAAACAGACGACTACCGGCTCACTATCATTCGGTAAGTGATACAACTCTTAGAATGAAGGCTACTATTTTCTAAATTCTACTATTTTAGTTCACCACCATAACACTAAATACAAATTAACTGGTTGCCTTAAAATTCTGAGTTCTTTTAGCTGTTTGCAGCAACGTATGAAATAGTTTATGTTCCGTATGTCCGTATATACAGTAATTTTTAAATTTGTTTATTAAGAAGCAATTGATAGAATCTTTTTTTCAATATAAAACTGCTGGAATCATTATTTAAAATTTACTGAGGAGTCCTGATTTGGGAATTGGAAAATCATTGTCTGTGTTAATATACAATTTAGCATAATCAGCACTTATTTTTAAGCTGAATTGTGCAGTATTATAACACAGTTCTTATTTATAAATTTCTGATGTCAGATCTGATGGGAATCGGGTTTCATAATACAATTAATTTTAACAATTTATTTCTTAAATCAAAAATTAACTTTTTGTTTTATAATCTAATGATGAAACGTGCTGATATTGCTATGTATATATATATATATATATATATATATATATAATATAAGTATAATATTTATCTAAAACCATCCAAACACTATAAAATTATTTAAGAAGATATAAAAATCAACACCATCATAATATCTTAACAAAAATATAAAATATGTAATAATGAAAATTAAAAAGGATAAGTGTCGACCAAAATTTAATGATCATTATATTTTTGTATAACAAAATACTCGATTTTATATAAATTAAGACCAGCAGATGGATTATAAATTAAGACTTTTCCATTTCAATTTTTATAAATTTTTTTTTGAATTTCGGAGACAAAATGCATCACTATAAAATTGAAATGTTTTTGTTATTTAGTTTTAATTAATTTTAAAGAATTCATTGTATATGAATTAAATAATACTGTTATACATATATATATACATAAATTTCAAATATAAATTTGAATTGTATTCCTAATCTATAATAATTTAAATTGAAAATATAAATAGAGAGCAAATAAAGGCTGACTTTCATATTAAGATTAACATCTCATCTTTGCAAATTTAACATTTTAACCTATTTGATCTTTATATTTTATATATAAATGTATATGAATGTGTAACCTAAATTCTTCAATACACAAATAATTATTAATTACATTTTGTAATTTTGTATATCAAGTCAAATTTAATCTTAGTAAATTTCCGATATTATATTGAAATTCATTTATATATGATAGCAATTGAAAATCAAATATCATTTTTAGATTAACTTGTCAAAGAAGGTCAATAATAATCTTATATAAAATAAAGACCTGCATTTACCAAGTAATCATCATTATAATGTGTTAAATTTTATTTTAAAATTTCCCACTAAATTAATTTCAATTCTAGTAATCTTCTATGCATCGATATCTTAATATTATTACTTATACATATGTATAACAGTTTTGAATAAATATTTAAAGTGATGAATGTTTTATTAATGTAGGGTGAGTTGCCGTACTTGAGGCTTTTCCTCAGGCCAGTAGTAATATGTCAGAAAATATGTAAGTTTTTATTGGATACTGTGCAATCCAAGAAAGTGTTTTTCGGAAAAGACTATTCTGCTCCTATGCAATATAAGTCGTTTTAAAGCTGCAATCAATTTGTCGCTTTATTTAAAAAAGTATTTTTATTTTTGGTAGTTTTCGAAGTTTTTTTTTATTATGTTAATAGAATTTTCAATTTTATATTATATTAAATGCGTTATACATTCCGTTGACTAGAGTCCCCCATCTTCTTCAATTATTCTGTGTAATTTTTCGCTTTAGCATATATTACATATTTCGATAATTATATGAATTGACATAAATTATGTTACGTTAACAAATATTATCTAACGTTTATAAGTATTGTCAAACCATTTTTGACAAAAAGCCAGAATCATAAACTTAGCCCATTTTTTAAATTAGAAGATTATATGAAAGTCAATTGCTGAACAATTTCTTACTTTTATAATCTATGCGCATTTTTATTTTAAAAACTAGTGCTTTTGTGATATGAGGAGCGATTTGGCTGCTCTTGATTACGGGCAATAATCTATGATCCGCCCTTCATATAATGAATACAGTTGTGCAATATAAGTAAGATATAGTATAACACAGTATATGTAATAAAAGAAAATATTATAATAATCAATATTAGTAGATTTCGTTTAAATTGGGATTCAATGATATTGAAAATGTTATTAATATAAAATAGAACAGAAAATTTTCCAAAAGTATAAAATTAAATTTTCTTAACCTATTATTGGTATACGTCTATAATTAATAATATAAATTGCATTGCATATTATGTATAGATATATATGTATGTATGCGAGCAGATCATATCATAAAATTATATTGAACGACATAAGCACAAATATATTACATGTTATAAAATATTTGTGTTTATATTGATGCACACTTCATTTAATTTAAAACTTTCTTGAAATTTTTAATTGATTCATTTATCCCTTTTTCATACACATGTGTGTACACATATAATATTATAGAAAATAATATTGAATATCCTATTACATCGCAATTTTCAAAATAAAAAAAAAAATAATAACAACAAGTGAAAAGTTTTTACGATATTTAATAGATTTCCTTAAAATATTTTAACAACATTCCTATATATCGGCATATACATATAAATGTGTATATATTAATGAGTTATCACCCTATACATAACAAATTCACAGAACGAATGTAAAACTATATACATATATGAGAATATATTTAATTTTTTAATATTTTGTAATAATTTTAATAATAAATAATTGGCATATTTAGTTATGAAGCTTTAGAAAAAGAAAAATTGGCTCAAAACTGTTCACCGGTGATACATTGGGAACCAATGTGTTAAAATTAGAAATAAAATCTAAAATAAATTTTAATAATAATTATAACTCTTAATAGTTCCAGTAAATATTTTTGGATAACCACAACTTCCTGCCTCCAACTGTGGGGAGTAGAACCAACGTATTATTTTATACTTTTTAGTTTCTATTATGAAGACGATACGCAAAATTAGAATACGAAGCAAACAAAATCGTAAAAATTTTTTGGGCACTATAGTTTTTTGGAGACCATAAGGATATGAAAATTTTCTTAATGTACATTTTAATTGTGTTGCATAATTGACAATTCTAGAACCATAAAAAATTGACTCACAATTACTGTAAATTTTTCTACTTATAAAAATTTTAGTACATGAAAATAAATAAAATGCAATCATATTCAAAATATGTACATCATTAAATTAATTGAAAAATAAGAATTATAAAAAAAAAAAGAAATTAATTTATAATATTCAAATTACATAAGCAAAAAAAAATCGCAAAAGATATTTGGGCATTGTTTTCGATCTCAAAAATTATTTGTGTTAGTGAATATTTTATGCGAAAAAATAAGATGCAGAGGCTGTAGCTGCTGTAGGGAATACACCTAACCTTAATGTAATTGAAAGCCTTTGGCTTTATGCAAAATTGACTATCTTAAGAATCGATAAATCGGACCAATAATTTTTAAAACGACTGTACTTCAAGTAGAAAAAAAGTCAGTTCTTTTTATATTTGCCTAATTAAGCACGTTTTTAATACGTTCAATAATACTTATACACTCAATTTTTCTATTTTGTTGTCGAAACCAATATTTTTCTAAAAATTTTACCCTAATAATTTCTAAAATAAATGCATATTTTAATAAAAATGAGAACAGTAACACAAAATATTTTTAGATATTTGGTGTTACTGTAAGTTATTTCATGCAGGATCAAAGACTTTTGTGGTCTTATTTATGAATAATTATTCTCTAATTGTGCTCTTATTAGAGATATTGATCTAATAAGAGCACAATTTTCATGTAATATCTTTTCGATCTTCTCGAAAAGATATTGCATGAAAAAAACGGAGAGAAATTGTAGATTTTCAGAAAAATAAAAATAATTAACCTCGACCTAGGCATTCGTTGCTCATAACAACAACTCTTCTTCAATGACTTTAATATTAATAAATGAATTAAATAACACTTGAACCTTTAGAACACTAGTTTTTAAGTCATTTTGATGGCCCAGTTTTATTTATTTTCGAAAATTCGAAATAAAATACTCAAATTTTACAATAAAAATAAGAAAAATATTAAATTATACACCATTATTTTTATATATATTATTAGTAACTCATATAAAAATTTTTGTAATAACTTCATTTATAATAAAGTCTCCTATACATAATTATATGCATAAATGCAATTATATAGCAATTTAATTTTAGTACACAAGTATAAAATAATTGAATTTTACATAATAAATTAAAAGTTTTTGCTTAAACATTTTAAAATCTTCTCGTTTATATACGTATATATTGTACATTTAAGGTTAACACTTTTGAAACGAAATATGTACAAAGTCATAACCACATACATACAATATTCTCAATATAGAATATTTTTCCATATAGGATATTCAAGGATTTACAATGATCTACATGGGACTATCAAATATTTGTAAAGAAAATAAATCAAGTATAAAACAATAAAATTTATTATAAGAAGAAAAAGAAGATAAAAAATAGTACAAAATTATTTTTAATAATAAATTATGCATGTTATATGTATGTACATATGTACATATATGTACATTATAATATTGAAAGAATTTAGTTTAAATTATGTAATTTAAAACTTATTAAAATTTTATTATTTAAGAAAATAATAAAATTTACTTTGATATTAAAATACTTGAAAAATTTATACAAAAATAAAATTTATATAAAAAAAATAATAAAATTAAATTTATGTATGAAAATAATAATGACATTTGTATTTCAACAATTAAAAATTATATATAATATCTGTATAGTATAATAAGACAAAATAGCCAAAGTGGACTTAGCACATAGATCATAAAATATTACAATGTTTGAATTAACAAAAATTGGTTCAATTCGGCCAATTCTTTGTTGCTCAATTCTAGTGCAAAAGAACGCTTCTCAAAAAAATTTGAGAAATTATTTTTTTATTAAACATATTTTCAATTTTGAAAATCCGATTAAATTTAAAAACGCGCTAATAAGCTATTACAAATGATCTTCTAAACCAACCAAAGAATGAAACAATTTACGAATAGAAATACATACTAGACTAAATTCTGCAAAATCGGATTCATAGTTATAGAGTTTTAAAATTGTTGCACCAATAAATTTCCATTAAACTTAATTTACTCGAAATTCTATTTCATAATTAATTTTTCACGACTCCCCCAGATATACTCGTAATCTATGTATTAAAAAATTCCACAATTATTTTTGACAATGAATATTTATACTTAAAAATTTTTTAACAGAAATTTTATCATTCGTACATGCCTGTAATGATATTTGAATAGACCTGTTACTAACAGAATATTTAAAATGTGTTGCATCACTTCCGAAATGTAAAAAATTCTCTCTCTGTGACTGATTCGAATTTTTTAAATTTATTATTTCTTATTTTGAATATTAAGACTAAAAAGATGGTTAAATTTATTTGCATATCCTTATAGATTTTAAATTAGATAAAATAAAAAATTATTTGTTTTTGTAAATAAATTTTTTTAAACTACCAGGTTTTTTAAATTTGGCATAAAATTTGGCATTGTACTTTTCCTAATCTATAGTATAATTTACTCGACTAAATTTCCTAACACTAAAAATTTGTTAAAATAAAAACCGTATATTAACATTTTTAATAAATTAAATGCGATATAATTTTATATGCTTATTTTGGGCTAAGTATAATAATCTTAATCCCTCATTGGTTTCCAATAATTGAATTCTATAATTTAGATCGCAATGTATGATATGCGATCGAGAAAACAAAATTGTCAAATCTGCTTAAATATTAAAAAGTATTGAAGTTGGATATTCGATAAACATTTGAAAATGCATTTTCGAAAATTGCTACTGTCTGATACATCAGAATTCTTCTAAACTTAAAAAAAAGGAATTATTATAAATTATGAATCTTCAGTGAAATTACATAACAAATTAAATCCTTGCAATATAGTTGCAAACTTAAATTAATTTAAGTATTACGTATATAAGATTGAAAATATTTCTCACTTCCTAAAATTTTAGCATTCACATTTTTAGTAATCTTAAATTTATTTATTATTTTTATCAAAAACAAGGTCAACCTGACATTACATCTAAAAAACCATCTGACGAATACGGTGCACGAAGTATTTATGTGTATAAAATTATCTTTAATAATAATTAGTAATAATAATTATTTTGAAATTATTTTATTGTTCGTATATTTCATTTTTAATACTCCCACTCATATAAACTTGCAATTATTATTAATTTTTATTAAAAAAAACAAGAAAAAAACAAGAAAAAAGCAAAAAGCAAATAAACCCTACAACAATGGTTTCATTCTTTTATCCTTTTTTCTTCCGTTATTGTTGTTGTTTTTTTTTTAAGAAAAACTCAAGAATAAAAAATTAACTTTCAAAACATTTAAAAAACTTTTTCATATTATAAAACAACTTTTCGTTTTTTTTTGTTATATAAGGAAGAAATCAAGAAGTTTATTTTATATTCGTCTCATAAGTCATAACCTGAATTTAACCTGTTCTATATATATATGTATATATATACATATATAAAAAAAATATCTACTATAAAATGAAATATCCTTATAGTAATTTTATTTTTTAGCATTACTTAGGGAATACTTGACGACTCGTTTCATAAATTTCTTATATACAAAAAATAAAACGTACTTATACACAACATTCGTCGAAGTGTTATGCAAGTAAGTTATTATTATAAAAAAAAAACATAAACGATTTTATATATTATTACTAAATTTTTGTTGTATCTGTGTATATGCGTTTAAATCATGTGTTTTATAAGTATATACAAGCATTTAGTATTTACTTTAGTATAATTGTGAAAATTTGCACATATATTTGCATACTATTGCACAGTTATACTTCATATACTCATTATTCTATTTGTTCATATATTCGTATATAACTATCTGTGTGTGTATTTAATAATTTATTAAATTTATACAACAGTTCTTTGAAGATTTTTTTAAAGAATGTTTATTATAACTTATAAATGAATTTAGTTAAGTTTATATATTAAACATAGTAAGCATATAATATTTGTACACTCTTATACAAAAACTATTCATAACATTCAACAGTTTTTCTACACAAGTTATATCATAAGTATATAAGAAAATAAAATTTTATATATACATATAAAATTTTATTATTTATTTAATATCAAGTTCAGATGATGAACCTTGAATTAAAATATTATAATTTTTAAACCGCAAGTAGTGTGATTTTGAGATGAGAAATAATATTGTGAACCACTTAAGAGCAAATTTAACAATGTATTTAATAGAATGGTGAAAAATTTTTTATATACACACATACATACTTTTTATGAGGAGTTCTAATTATATCTATAAAAATTAAATAACAAATGTAAATTAAACCGAATCGTAAATTATTCAATTATTAGCCGAATTAGTTTTGAATATGTTTTGTTGGACATTTCATTTTAAAATAACTAAGTATTATGCATAGCTCAATATTTATGGAACAGAATATTAATAAATTTATTTAACATGTTAACAGACACTAAAAAAATATAATTGACATAATTTTATCAAATTTCTATTAAATATAGAGAACATATAGCCGATATCAATTCGTTGTATTGAATATGTTAATATATTAGAAAACGTAACAGCACGGAAATCTCATGAAATTTGTAATAATTTTAATTCTACAACATCCAACTCCACGAACATGTTAAAAATTAATTATTTTAATATAACGTATAGGAGTAAGTCGTGGTATATACGAGTAAGAAATTTTCTTTCTCTTATTTCTCAATCTGAAAAAAGATTTTGGTTAATTCCAGAAATGCATTTAAAGAAAATATTTTTTTTTATATTAACAATTTGCAAAAACCAAAGATTTTACTTTTGCCGCTTTGCAACGTTTACAATATTCGACATTTTTCTGTATACATATTAGATGCTTAACATTACTTTAATTTTTTTTGCAACATTCCAAAAAAGATCATTAAAAATGCTTTAGAATTTTAAACACAGAGGCAATTTTCAAATACGCATCTTTTGTATCAAAGATTTAGCGAATTTTAATTTATCGACACAAATGCTTTTATGACATAAACAGCGAAATTAGTATTGAATAATCCAAAATTTCCAATTTCTAAAATTAAGCATTCATAAATCATAGAAAATACTATTTTAAATATATAAATTTAAAAGACAATACATTGGCACAATATTTATATTGCGGTTCTGACACCTTCCCTCGTGCAAAATCGTTTTATTTTTGTATGACAGAGGGTGTGAGAAGCATAAAATTTTAGAGGGTATGAGAAGCCTAAAAGAATGACTATGTATGCAACTAGTGCATAATCGTGTAAACAAACCCATTTTTCTAGTTGTTCTACTTCTAATAATATAATTTTTTTTATATTGTAAATTTATTCAAGAATCATGCTCATTTTATAGCCACACTTTTTATATTTTTTATTTCTGATATCAAAAACAAAGTATGTATATCGCGACATAAAGAAAGAATCACGCTAAATTTGTGATTATAAAAAAAAATTTTTTCATAAATTTCATAATGTAGAGAAATTGTTATATTAGTAGCGCAATTAAATCTCACATTATATTAACTGTTTTGCTTCCATATAACTATCAAAAATATGCTGCATATCTAGCGCCTGATCTACCATATATGCAAAGCAAGCATTTGCAATGAGCGTCTGAAAACAGGGCGTCGTTGAAAGCCTTAAAGAAAAACATTAAATATTTTCCAATATTTCCCTTTACGTGTTTTCCAAAATTTTTTTTTTTCTATTTGCAGTAAAATTACCTTAACATTGGTACATATCTTGTACCTATATACAAACATTGTGAACCGAAAAGGTGAAAGTTTCTGCGAAATTCCAGGCTTTAACTCTATGATCAATCTTCCATTTAACATCATAAAGTTGCAATTAAAATAATTATTAAACGCAATGTTCAAAATTGAATTTTTGCAATTTAATTATACGCTATTGTTCAAAATTGAATTTTTGCAATTTAGTTATACACATTTTTTTAACCGCTTAGGGCGCCGAACAAGTTAGAACCGTGCATGTGCATATCTATTACGTTATGTTTTTGTAGTATTGTGTTTTACAGTATATCTCTATTGTTAATATTAACACAAATTAAATTTAATATATATAGAAGATGGCTTGATTTATCTTATATAAGTGTATAATAAAACTATATGGTTCTAGTTTTGGAAAGTAATGAAAATAGAGTATTAATCATCTCCTCAAATTCTTGTAGAAAATTTCTTTTTAAAAGAATCTTAGTAATTAAATACAGACGTAAAAAATTTAAATATACTGTTGAATATTGCAATTATAATAATTTTAAAAATGCATATTTTAAGAATAATTGTTATATAGTTTTTTATATTAGTATGTATGTAAGCAGGGCGTATAGTAAAAAGGTAATCTTGTACCTGTGCAAAAAAAAAATTGAAAAATAATTTTCATAATAAAAAATTTTACTAAAAAACATAAAGGGTTATGAATATATAAAAGCAATTAAAATTCTTAAACATTTTTATAAAAAAGAAAACAAGAAAAAAAAGAAAAAAATCAAAAATATATTTTCATCTGTTCTAAAAGCAAGGGTAACAATAAAAAAAAATTATTTTATTGACGGAAGAGCAAAAAACAAAAAAAAAACAAATGATAATAATAAGGAAACACTTTGACTTTTTTTCTTTATTTTTCAACAAACTTTCATTTAAAATTTAAACACCATCACAGCAGCTCGCAGCCATCATCATTGCCATCATCATCACATCATCGCAGCAGTAGCAAATACGAGTAGCAGTATTGTAGGAGTATCGCAACAATGTAAATAAAACGACTCATCTGTGTTGAAATGAATGAGAATGCTTTTCTTGTACGCCTAAATCAAGATATAGGACTTAAGTTTTTCTCATATTATTATTATTGTTATTTTGTTTTTTTTTTTATTTGTATACCTACTCACACTGTACATTCATATGCCTTTTTATATTCTTAATATACAATTATTATTATATATAAAATCTTTAAATTGAAGTTAAATATTATTTTTTTTTTTTTTACTTCTTAATTATAAAAGTTTTAATTGAGTTTTTAAAAAATATGAAGAAAAAAAAAATAGAAACAAAGGCAAAAATAAATTCAAGATGAGAAAGAAACAAAAAGCAAACGAAAAAACAGAACAAACAAACAATAAATCTATGAAATCAAGGAAATCTAGGAAATTTTCGCGTTTTAGAAGCGAAAGGAGCACAAACAGCGGCAGCAACAGCGTAGTTTTTGATTTTTTTTTCTTTTTTGGTTTTTTCATATTTTCTTTGAAATTTTCTACAATTTATTTTCATTTTTTTATTTATTTTTGTTTTTTTTGCTTTTATTTTTACTTATATTTCGTGTTAGTTTTGACGCCATAAATTCTTTTTTATACTTACAATTTTTTTTTTCATATATTTTTGATAAATTAAATTCTAAAAATGAAAAAAAAAAAAAATTTATTCATAAAAATTATTATTTTTTCGACTCTTCATGCGGAAGTTTTCGGATATAAGATGCACTTTATATACAAACACATCTACTACGTATACCCGCCCATACATAAAGTGTTTGCATTTGAAAAATAAAAAAAATTAAAAAAAAATTCTTAAGTTTTCCTCTTTATAATTTTTAAACTTTGATTTCATTTCTTTAATTTCATTCCAATTTTTATTTTTTTTTTGTTTTTTATTTTATTTTTAAATCAAGGTGAGACATTTAGTTGAAAAACAAAAAGAAAAATTGAGAATATTTTATTTAACTTACTCGCAGTCAACTCTAAGATACAATCTAAAAATCAAAACTGTTATATAAGATACAAAGTTAGAAAAGTCTCCCTGATATTATTTCGTTTTATTATACTCCATATATAGCAGCAATTCTCAATCAGAGGTTCGTACTTTTACTCTACACTTGGACCACAAGTGTACAGTATAAAAATTGGACACAGAGGTACAGTATAAAAATGGTTATGCGATAATGACAAATTAAAATTAAATAACTTTTTTGTTTGTACTCAAACTAATTCGGAAGAAGTAATTCGATAGAAGAAAAAGTAGATAATTTCGGTAGAGAGCATGAGCAACCTAAAAGCCATTAAGACTTAAAATCTAAATATAAAATGTAAATGTATAATTAGTATTAAATTCATTCTGTTATACAATGTATTGTATAACAGAATGAATTTAAACTGTAACTTGTATATTAAAAATATTCTCCTAAATATTATTGCAAAAATTTGAACAAGCGTAAAATCACGAAATCATTGCCCATTAATTTTTTGGTGGTCGCTTTGTCATTGATTTCAAGAAACACTGCTCTATAGGATTCGACAATTTTAAAATTTAAATTAGAAATTTATAGCCACAAAATTTTATTAATTGAGATTTATAACATTGAATGTTGAGGCTGAGTAACGAACACGATAAGTAGTAGATACTTAAAAAACATAATTTTTGAGTTGTTTGACGTTTAAAACATAACCAAAAAATGTTCACAAACTTGATTAATCTAATCAAACTACTATGAAAAGCGAACACTATATGAATCTTATTACTGCTTTGCGTTCGAAAGAATGTCCTCCCATAGTTCGAAAATTGTTGACAATATACGTATATGAACAGATCATAATTATCGATTAACCAAATATGAAAATAGGAATATTTAGTATGTTTAAAGAACTAAAACTAAACTAATTCCTATTTTTTAAATGCTAAGAAAATTATAATTTACGTCAACTACTCTGTATAGGTATGTAAATTGTAACTATATTGGCTATTCACTGTAGACACTTAAAACAAGGGATGGAAATGAAAAATATTTCGAATAGTTATACTCGTACACAATTATGTATATAAATTCTCAGCGGTCGTTTATTATGTCTTGCCTTAATATTTAAAATGGCAACCAAGAAAGAATATTATAGTATCTGCATAGGTATGTATATTTAAAAATTTAAGGAAGAGTGGCATTGTAGTGCTATAAATAAAATTAAGAACACCAGTTCAATTCATAACACAAACGAAATCAAATATCTACAATACAAATTCGAATAATTTTATTTAAATAGAAAAATGAAGTTTTGATTTTTTCTTTTCTTTTCAAACTTTGAATTAGAAATAAAAATTCCACTCCTTTTGTGAAATTCTTTTATGAGAAAAAAAAATTTATTTTAACAAACTTTTTAATTTTTTTTTTTTAAATCATTTTTAAGAATAATTTGTACATTATTTTTGAATTATGGAGAAATTTCCCAATTGAAAAGCAACTTGAAATTAATTTCCTATATAAAAGAATTGAAATTTAATTTTATTTAAAATATATTTTGTAGTCATAGGTCTCATAGTATTGAATTCTGTAAGCCCATTTACGGAAAAAAATAAAAGATTATGTGGTACGAGTAATACAGTGCAAGAAAACAAAAGAAATGTTCAAACTTCTTGGTCAAACATGTTTCTTTTTAGTTTTTGGTCAATCAATTAACAAAAACAGCATGATAAATTTTGAAAACTCACTGCATATCATAGACATAAAAATTAATTTGTAAAATATTTTTTAACAATCTAATTTTAAATGCAGAAAGGCTCTATATACAAATAATCCCTCTATTTCTTCGCTCTTTTTATGATCAGAAAGTATAAAAAATAAAGTTTTGTCAATCATCATTGGAATTTTTATCCAAAAGCCATTCTTTCTTCATTTTTTCATCATAGTGTGTATGAAAATATTTTTGAAGTGGTGAATTTATTTCTATTATATTTTAAGATTAAACGATTTTCAGACGTGTTCATATTAATAATCTAGTATTTTTTAAGCTTTACAAATATCGTAGCTGTTGACTTATTCACATCCACATTTAGTTCTAAAATACAAAATTATCATGTAAGTTGCAATTTTTTAAAAGAAGTTTACAAAATTTCCAAATTTTTCAGAGCTGAAATGAGAATATAATGGCATTGTTTCCTTCGTCCGGACTTTGAAAAATATGAAAGTAGAAGTAATTTTAGATTTTAAAGCCCTCAAAAAATCTTCTTCAAGGAAAATCTAACATCAAGGAATTAAAATCAATAAAAATTGAAGAATAGAACAAATGTTTATGTATATATATCAAGTTTTTAGAGGAAAAGTACGTCAATACTGATTTATTTTATAATTATATATATACACATATACGTATACACCAATCTTCCAATACAAATTACAATACAATCCAAGGTTTCCTTAATTTCCTTAATGTATCATTTCTTTTGTCCATACTTTATTCTCCATTTACTTTCAAATGAAGTTAAAATTAAAATAATCGCAGGATGGAATTAGACTTAAACTACATATGTATACATATGTATGTAGGTATATGAGTAAAGAAATTTTTAAATTCTCATTTTCTATTTTTGGAAAACTATGTAAATTATATTTAAGACGAAATGAAGAGTTTTTCAACCCTTCAATTTTAAATTGAATAAAGTATTAAAATTTTTTTTGTCCATATCTTCCCGTCCACTTTCATATATATACATATGTGCCTACATCTCATATTGAATATATATCTACATACATATATATGTAATATTCATCTTCCTTACATACATAGTAATTTAAAAGAAATCAGAACGGAAGTAAATTTAAAAACATTTTTCTTTTCTAAATTGCACACTTGTATAATGAATGCATTAAACTGGAATATGATTGCATAAAACCAAATTTACCGGAAATCATTTTTATGACCATATCAAAAGTATCAAAAACGCATATATGTAGATGTAAGTTTAGTGATAATACCGATAATATAATGCACTACATGCGCACACATGTACATATATTTACGATAATATTCATATTCAGTGTATGAATATAAAGTAAATGTACTGATCATAATAACGGCAGACACTATTATCACTTCAAGGTATTGTTGTCACCTTAAAAACAAAAAAAAAAAAATCTGATGTGGTCAGCACATAACCGACCGCATTGTGTATTGTCTAGTTAAATGAAAGTGTTACAGAATATTATAAAAATGTCTGTTAAATACTTCTTTCCAATTTTTAGGACATTAGTAAGCTTATAGTTAACATAATCAGAAAAATGTAAATTTGGCTCTTAGTAGAGTTTCGCTTTGTGCTACCCGAATTCCCTGAAATGCTCGCCAGTTAGTTTCGGTAACAACCAGAACTCAAATATCAAATTTCAAGAAATTCCATCAATTTGTTCTGTGGATATGGTGAAAAATGTAAAATCGGCCCGCAAATCAGTTCTCGAGCCCTGATCTTTCCAAAAAAGTTATATGGTCATTGCTTTAATATGAGGAATTCATATATTAAATTTCAATGAAATCGGTTGATTATTTCTCTTTATATACACAAAAATGTATATTTGGCCCGTAGTAAACGTCTAGTTGCCGATGCCTGATTTCTTCCAAAACATACGAATTTTTGCGGACGGTCGAACTGAGCTTATATATAAAATTTCAAGTAAATCGGTTGAATATTTTCTTCAAAATGTTCAAAAATGTAAAACAGGCCCGCTAAAAAGTGCAGTACCCGAGGCCTGATATATACCAAAAGTTGATCGATCCGTGCCATGGTCTAAACAAACTTACATATAAAATTTCATCAAAATCGGTTCCGACATACGGACAGACCGACAGACCGACAGACCGACAGACCGACTAAATAATTGCTAAAAATAGTTTATTTACACTTCCCTACTATGGAGAAGTACGTTCCCACCGAAAACTCGATATGCAAAATTTGTTGCCATCACATAACCTACCTATTGTTTACACAATACGGTCGGTAATAATAAAGTTGGGACAAACAACTGGTTCGTAAAGGAGCACTTTTCACTCCAACAAAGTAAAAATACAGTTTTTAAAAACAATATGTGTATTCAAACAATATTTAAATTTTAAATCATTAAAATATTTTGAATAATTGCATACAATTAGGATGAGACAAAAAAAATTTAAAGACTCGTTAATATGATTGAATTTAAGGATTAATTGCGTGAGTTGAGAAAAATAATTACATTTTTTTAATGGCGTGACATTTATCGTCAACTTTCTGCATTTTTAGAAATTTGAAAAAGCTTTCGGAAATTCGAAACGAGTCGAAAATTTAAATATTACGAACTTCGAATGGTTAGAACTTGAGAGGGTTGAAATTGGAAAAAAAATTTTGTTTAAACAAAATAAATTGTTTTTTAATATCTAAAAATTGGTAAAATTTCAGACCCCTACAATTACGATCTAGAAGAAAAACTATCGCAAAAATTAGAAGAAAAATGGATTTTAGTTAATGGTTAATATCAACGGCCATTTTGTCAACGGACAGACGAACAAAGTGAAACTAATAAACACTTTTTTTAAAAAATTTTTGCAAAAGTACTAAAAACGATTAATTCTATGTAACACAAAAAAAAGGAAGAAAATTAAATTCGGTCTTACTTACCATTTAATTTTAGTTTTAATTATAAAAATATACAAAAAATATATTTTATAAACATACATAACATACATACATATGTATGTGCAATTAAAAATAAATTTAAAATTAAATAAAAATTTACTAAGAAGTTAAAAAATTAAAATGCACATTCCTATGATTTCGAATGGACGTTCTCATTTCTATAAGATTTGGTGAATAGAAAATTAAGTTAAGTTGAAATTAAAGTTTAAATTGAAGCAACATTGTAATTGGACAACAATTCATTTAATTTAAATGGAATGTTTCTCACTATAACACATTCCGACTGTAAAAAGCTCTTCCCCGACTATTAACTCATATGCATATTTTTGATTTAAATGTATTATTAAAAATTATAATTGATTTAATCTTTGTAAATTCTTAATATTTTTACTAGTTTATGGGATATAATGATGACATAAACAGAAAAACAACAGAGAAGCAACAAAAACCAAAATAAGATATAAGTTCCGGAATTATCAGATTATTTTAAAAAATTGTCAAGTTTTTACTCCTAGTAGTAACGGATATTCACCTACAAATAATTACAATTTTGAAATACTCAGGCTGAGATTAAAAATTTCTAACACGATATGTAAATCGCGTTCTGGCTAACATATCGGTTCTCACAAATAATTTCCAAATTTTCAAACCACATATAAGTTTCGGCCACTATCAACGATATTTTATGAACATAAATCAGTACGACCGACGAAAATTACGCCATATAAAGAAATTGCAATAAGCTTTGTAGATTGTTGTCCTTCTACTAAATCGTTTTTATCTTAAATTATGCAAAAACAAGAAAAAGAACAAAAAAAAAATTAAAATTCAAAAACAGAAATTATCATAAAAATTTAAAGATTTCAAATCCTTCTATTTTTTTTTATTCAGTATTTTTCAATTTCTGAATCCCGGTTGTTTCTATTTATTGTTTTTACCTATTTCTCATTTTTTTTTTTTCATTTTTCTGATGTGCATTTTTACGACATTAATTGTTTTCACCTGAATACTTGACATAAGCTCCTCACATAAAATGCATATACATAAGTATCTATACACTTACATTTATTGTTACATACAAACGTACATGCAAATATTGAAACTGATACAAAGTATACAGAAACAAGCGCATAGAAAATATTTTGTATACTAGAATAGAACGTGAGGTAAAATGATGCACTTAAGATAATTGCATTAAGAACCAACATTAGAAATAAGGAACAGAAAAACAAAACAAGTGCAAGCAAAAGTAATAATGAAAGGATAATGTCTTACCGTCATAGTCTACAATGCTTCTATATACATGTACCTGGCTATAATAGCTCTGCTTGCTTCCTCTTTCAAAATTTAATTTCGTGTGAGAAAATTTCATATTAAAAAATGATACTTGAATTAATTTCTTTAAAAAAAATTCTAATTCTTTTTTTTTTGTCCTTTTTCTAAAATTATACATTCAAAACTTATAAAAAATTTCGCAAATGTTATAAAAATAATTGTAAAAGTAAAATTTTTTTTATAACATTATTCTTACCAACTTTCATAAACCCAACAGAAAGAGCATAGACTAGACTCAATGCAAGTGCATTACATTTGCAAATATAATGAAATAGGTTCGTCTATTTCATACAACAATAATATTCTGGCAGTTTTTTTATTTAAATAAAATTTAAATCTTTAAGAATTTGCATAAGTTCTTCAAATATAGAATTTCAAAATCTAAATAGAAAACTTATTTTAACATAATTTTTCTTTTATATTAAATTGAATTATTTTCATTTAAGTAATGGAATTTTTATATGCTTAAGTATCTAAGCATATAATTATGTATACTATATACATACATTTTGTAAATAGTACCCAAAAATCTTGCAATTTTAAATTTTTTTAACCTGTAAACGCAAGTACATATAATGTAAGCATGTATCTCTTCCCGTAATGAAATTCTTAATTGCACCAATAAGTAAGTCTTATAGAAAGTACTATTTTATGCATTCTATTCGCAATATATACATATACACATACATACAATAATTATTTATTTATTACATATATACAATAATTATTTTTTAAATTACTTAATTATTAGAAAGCAATAAGATTAAGTACATAAGTAGGTACCTAATATAAGAAGTGTAACAACATTGTTATTTAGGTGAATTAGATTCCAATTGATGTGAGGGTAATAAACGAATATAAGAGTATTAAATTTTTAAATTAAAATTTTGCAAATTTTCAATTAATAGATATCTTCTTGTGGGCAAGTCGAAAAAATCATTTCCAATAAAAATCGTGGATTTTTCTGAACTGAACGAATTATTGCAATGCCATAAATACAAACATCTTTTATTTTTCATAAGTACCTTTTAAATATAACCAGAAAAAATAACCAGTGAAAAATTTTGTTTTGTCAAGAACTTCAAATCTCGAAATTGATTTTATTCTGAAAATTACAAAATTTTTATCATCTTAAGTGATGCAGCTAACAAAATATATGTGATTATTCTTGACATTTTTGGAAAACATAGATTACAAGTACAACTTATTTATGAAATTAAGTAGCTACTTAATTTTGATCTTTTAAGTACTAAATCCATATGAAAGCTACATATCTTGGAATTAAGATCAAATAAAAAATATAAATATTATGATGATTTGACAAAATCTTTACATCTTTATTGACTATTTCAGAAAAATATAATAAAATTGCAAATACACAATAATAATCATTGTGCCCTATTATTAAAAATTTATCCCTTTTATTAAAATCATAAGTCTTTGAGTTGCATAAGTAAATTTTGATTATTTTAATAAAATATTTAATAAATAGAATTATTGCATCCCTTTGGTAATGCAATAAATTGCAATGGGTGTTGTATTATCCCAATAAAAATATTGTTTGTCTGATTCAATTGCAATCTTTTCAGCTGTAAAATCTCGTTCTCCTAAAAGAGACAAATTTATGAGTTTACTTAAATAAAAACAAGCCTAAATTTAAGACAAATTTTTAATTTTACTTAAATAAAGAAAAAATATTACCTAAAATTTTTAAAAATTCGTCCACTGTTTCACTATTTCTTATAGTTGCAGCTAAATACATTATAACTTCATATTTCATATATTTAAATATGTAATCGATTGTATTGCAAAGTGAAGTAAAAGTTGAACTATCATAAATAACATCAGCTGCTAAAATAACATTTGGATAAAATATATTATCCAAATTCAGTTTTTCAATATTCTCCCATTGTAATAAAAATGTTGAAACAAATTTCCCATCTTTTAAAGAATATTTACTATAATTGCTTTCAGACTTGATTTCAATTAAATTGCTAAAATTATTTATTAAATTTGTTTCAAGCAAATTTAAAACCTTAACACTACCATCCGTTATCATAACTTCTGAAGGATTACAACATTTTAAAGCTGTAAAACTACAGAGACCTGTTCCTGCACCAAGCTCCAATATGGTTTTATTATTCATCTTTTCTGAATTATTAATTATCCAATTTGATAATAATAAGGAAGCTTGCCAACTACATAATCCAGTTGTACCTTCTGCCACAAAGCTTTTTGATTCTTTAAGACTTATAGGGGCATCATTTTGAGCTAAAAGATAATGTTTATAGGCTAAATTTTCCTCTTTATTTGGTGTACTATTTAGAGCACAAAATCTTTCATATATACGGTCGTGAATTTCAATATTATTTAACTCAAAATATTCAATTATTTTCTTTAAAAATGATAACTGATAACTTCGCCGTATTGGAAATTTTTTGTTTAATTCATTTTCTATTACATTTTTCAAAATAAGTTCCTGTTGGTCCCAGGTTATGTCCTTTAGATTCTTAAAGTAGTTTAAATGTTAATACATACTATACATAATAAATTGCCAATCATGTAAAACTTACCTCCCAATTTATTAAATTAATATTAAAACATGACAAAAATTGCGCTTTTAACTTATCAATATATTTTTCTAAGTCCATATTTAAATTACATAGAATATTTTGTAGACAACAACACAGTTACAGAATTGTGTATGTACAAGAAAATTGCGAAAAATTATTTTGTTTACATTTTTTTGTTTATACTTTAGCGCAATGACTTCAATTGTCAAAAATTTCAAAACGCTGTTGCTATACTACCATTGCCGCCAACATGAAAGGAATGTTTTAGGGTTGTGTTGATTTATTAAATTTCTTAATGAAGAAAATTTTGTATTTAGAATGAAGTATAAATGTCCATTTTTTTAAGATTTAGAAATTTTCAACCGAATTAATTTCGTGCAGCTGTTTCATTATGGAGATTACAAATTTCTTGTACTCTATAAAAGATATGTTTTCCTTTAAGCCTCAAACAAAAATTTTATTTTCATTTTTACAATTTATCCGAAACCTAACAAACAGATTAGTTTGTTAGATAAATTTATTAAAAATGTAGTATTTGAAAATTGCCATTATTTAGTACATAAAAAATATGACAAAATATCTTTTTAGTTTTTCAATATATTCTTATATTCTCACCACAATATTTTTGTCTTAAAGAAGAATTATTATAATTTTTATATAGTAATATAAAAAACATACCAATTAAACATTAATTTATTAATTGAATTGCTCATCGCGAAAAGGTCATTTATCTACAATAGTAATTAATTCATTAGAGCAAAAAACTAATTCGTAAAAAAAATATTTTTGAAATAATATAAAAATCAGTTTTATTAGATTGTTATTTTTTTTAAAACTTGCAAATCAGTAAAATGAAAAATATTTCAGTTAAGGCCTTAACTTTCATTTTATAACAAGACCTTTAAATCCAATTAGTAGCGCTATTGTGATGCTAGTTCTATTGTGATGTGGTTTTAAAAAAAAGAAATTCTTCTTTAAATTCAGCTATTTCTAATTATTTTACGTAATTAGACCATTTTTTTACGAATTGTGTAATTCCTGGGTTCGAAAAAGTCGTACTGCAAAAATATTGTTGTTCGACTTTTTCGAACCCAGGAATTCAATATTAATCTTAAGCAATTGTAATTTTTCAGTATCAAAATATTACGGTCCACCCTATTTATCAAACTGGATAACAAACTCTACCATGTAAAATCACATTTTGCAAAAATGATGTTTATTTTGACAATTCGATAAAACTGCCCACAATTTTTTATAAAGCAGCGTAGGTCTTTATAAAACAATATTAAATAAAAGAAACAATAAATAGATATAGGTAAAACAAAAGAAATGTTTACCAAATTTAGTGAACATAATATTTAAATTGCATTTTAGCAATAATTGTGTCATACCAAAAACAAAAAGAGGTTCACCTTGAAGTCGTAATTGTATTAAAATAGTTCTGAAACGAAAACATTCAAAATAGACTTTGAGTAATGAGTTCAAATTAAAAAGAAAAAAATATCGATTTATTAAACTTTATTTAATCAATTTTTACTATTTTGACGAAAAAAAAATTTAATATTTAAAATTTTTTTTGAAAACATAAAATTCAAATTTTTTGGAACGGAAATAATGGTAAAAAAGTTTTTATGTTCATATGTATTTTGTATTGATACCTAATTTACTATTTACTATATAAATTATTTTTGTATAAGTAAATATTACTATTCTTATCTGAAAAATAAAAACTTTTTTAATTTATTTACCCGATTAGAGTTCATCGATCATTACTAGAAACGAAGCACAAAAGGCGAAAATTCAAACTCGTGCTACAGTTAAAGCTAGACAACCAAACGCAGCGTTACTTGAAGCAAAAAAACGTGGAAAATTATTAAAAATGATGGAGTCTCAAACAGAACAGACCACATCAATTAAGGATATATACCAAAAAGTAAAACTAATACATAATTAGACTAGAAAATTTAAAAAACTACGCCAATTAACAATAATTTTAAATTTTTAGGCACTTGATTTTAAGAAAATGATTCGCTCAGAAACTGGTATTATATATGACGAAAGAATGGTAGAACATAGATGCCTGTGGGATGAAAATCATCCTGAAAAACCAGAGCGTTTTATAAGAGTAATTGAAAGGTAAAGTTCCTATTCAAATTTTTAAAATTTTTGTAAAACTTTTGTTAAAAAAAAAACGCATGTATGTACCTACTTATACGCCCAAGAATTAGTCGCAATAAATTATTAATGTTATTTACATATTTGGAAGCTTTTAATATTTAAAAATTCGGTAAAATTGTATATTTTATTATATATTTATAAACGTACCCACCCGCCCCTCTATTGAATAATATGCAAATAGCAAATTTATAGTGAAAAAATGCCTAGAACTTAAAGTAAATCAAATTAATTTTAAATTTCAACTTTAAAAGAAAAAACTTAATATGTATAAGGTTTTGGTTTATCTTTATTTGAATATCAATTAAAAGATAAGATTAATCAATTATAAAAACATTATAATTAAAGAGGATGGGGAGTTTTTTTTTCTAACAACATGTTAAGTTAATAAAATTGTTGAACGAATTACATTTAAGTAGATTACGTAAACATTAGTAAATGTATGTAATAATATTCTTTTTAGATGTAAGGAATTAAAATTAATAGAACGTTGTCAACGAATTCCATCAAGAAAAGCAACAAAAGAGGAAATTTTAATTAAACATACCGAAGAACATTATGAAAAATTAAAATCCACTTCAGAAGGAAAAAATGAAACTGAACTTGAGAATTTTAGTTCCAATTATGATTCGATATATTTTCATCCAGTAAATGCATATATGAAAACTTTAATTGCTGCATCATCATTAAATTACTTTTCAATAATTTCAGTCTACTTTTGAACTATCTCTTTTGGCAACTGGGTCAACTATTGATCTCGTGCACAATATTGTAAAAGGAAAAATACAAAATGGTATGGCTATTATAAGACCTCCAGGACATCATGCTATGAAATCTGAATTTAATGGGTACCCAAAAAAAAAGCAATTTTTTTTTTTTGCAATATAAATTATTAAAATAATTTTTGTTTAATAGTTACTGTTTCTTCAATAATGTGGCAGTTGCAGCGCAATATGCTTTAGACAAATTGAAACTTCAAAAAATTTTAATTGTCGATTGGGATATACATCATGGACAAGGAACTCAGAGATTATTTTATGACGATCCAAGGTACAATTTAAATTAATTAAACGCTTATTTTTTATTCCAATAAAAACATAATGTTTTTTACAGAGTATTATATTTTTCAATTCATCGATTTGAATACGGAACTTTTTGGCCGAATTTAAAGGATTCAAATTTTGATTTTATTGGAGCTGGAGAAGGTTTAGGTTATAATTTTAATTTGCCCTTGAATGACAAAGGCATGCAAAATGGTGATTATATGGCAATATTCAATCAAATATTACTTCCTGTTGCAGTTGAAGTAAGATTTTTATAGTAAAATTTTTAATTTTGTATCAAACTAATTGATAAAATAGTTCCAGCCAGAGCTCATAATTATTTCTGCTGGATATGATGCTGCTTTAGGATGCCCAGAGGTGTGAAATTCATAAATATAACAATATTTTATTAAATTTTAACACAAATTTTAGGGTGAAATGGAAATTACGCCTGCATTTTATCCTCATTTACTCAATTCGTTATTATGCTTAGCTCAATCTCGTGTAGCTGTGATATTGGAAGGTGGTTACTGTCTTGAATCATTATCGGAAGGCGCTGCATTGACTTTACGATCACTTTTGGGTGATCCCTGCCCTTTGATAGACAAAATAGAAGCACCATGTGAATTAGTACAAGAAGCAATTTTAAATTGCATTTATGCTCATCGTCCATATTGGAAATGTTTACAAATTCAGAATACTTATACACTCGAAGACTTAAACAATTGTAATCCACAACCAGATCTTCATAAAGTCACTGCTTTATTTAAATGGAATGAGCCAGTTCCAGAGAAATTTCCTACAAGAGGATGTTATCCGATTCAAGATCGTTTAGTTGAACGTTCGATTGAGAGTAGATTGAGACAACTAAAACTATGTAAAATACAATAAAATATAATTAAATTTCAAATAATTGAGTAAGATTTCTTTATAGCAACGAAATTAACATTCCCAAAAACTCGAGTTTGCTATGTTTATGATGATTTAATGTTAGAACACACAAACAACTTTGAAAAAGATCATGTTGAGCAACCAGATAGAATAAAAATCATAAACGAAAGACACAACGAATATGGGTTATTGAAAAGAATGCAAAAACTAAAATCAAGATATGCTACCACCGATGAATTAAGTTTAGCTCATACCAAAACATATATTAATTCCATTAAAACGGCTGTGGAGAAAGATGAAGATTTGAAAAATCTTGGCAACTCATATAATTCAGTTTATTTTCATACAAAAACTTTTGAATGTGCTAAATTAGCAGCTGGGTCTGTATTACAAGTTGTTGATAATGTATTAAACGGCAACGCAAGGAGTGGTGTTTGCATTGTAAGACCTCCTGGTCACCATGCCGAAAATGATCATCCTCATGGTTTTTGTATTTTTAATAATGTTGCAATAGCAGCACAATATGCTGTCAGTATACATGGACTAAAAAGGTAAGGAAGAAACTTACAAAATTAAATATAAAATTTAGAGTTATTGGCAGATTCCTGATTTATCTTGTTTTAGAGTTCTAATTGTTGACTGGGATGTACATCATGGTAATGGAACACAACATATTTTTGAATCAAGCTCTAAAGTCTTATATATAAGTGTTCACCGTTATGATAATGCATCATTTTTTCCTAAAAGTACTGATGCTAATTTTACAGAAGTAGGACAAGGTCAAGGAATCGGTTTTAATGTTAACATTCCTTGGAATAAGGTACAAATATCTATAATTATAAATTTTTATTTTCTATTTTAATATTTAAATTATAAATTTACAGAAAGGAATGGGAGATTTTGAATATTCTCTTGTTTTTCAAAATATAATTATGCCAATTGCATATGAATTTAATCCAGAATTGATATTAGTATCTGCTGGCTTTGATGCTGCAATAGGTGATCCTTTAGGTGGTTGTAAAGTTTCACCTGAAGCATATGGTTGTTTTACACATTGGTTATCAGGTTTAGCTAATGGCAAAATTATTTTATGCTTGGAAGGTGGTTATAATGTCAATTCAATTTCATATGCAATGGTAATGTGTTCTAAGGCATTATTGGGTGATCCATCACCCATATTAAATATAAATTCAAATAAAACCGCCGCGTATACAAGTTGCATTGAAACTATACAAAATGTTATATATATACACAATAAATATTGGAAAAGATTAAAATTTAATAAAAAATTACCTCCATCACAAAATCAAAATAAAATAAAAGATATTGAAAAATTAATGGACGATATGAGAATTGACAATAATATAAATAAAGATGAACAAGAACACCAAGAACAACCCGGTCCAAGTAAACCAATTGAAAAAGGGCAAACTTTAACAGATTTTCTATTAGAAAATCAACAAGTAAGTACTTTTATTATGGTTATTATAATTTTATATTCTTTAATTAAATGCTTGATAAATTAAACGCTAATTAAAATTAAAAGAAAAAAAAATAGAACAAAAAATTCATGTATTAATATTCAAATTTAAAATTGTAGGCATTACAAAATGAGGAAATGTTTGCTGTCATACCATTAAAAAATTGCCCACATTTAGAATTATTAAATACTGGTGATATTCCAGAAAGTAAGAAGCTTTTCATTAAAATTGAGAATATTTTTGTTTTTATCATTTTTTTTATTTTTCTTTAATAATTTACTGTGCTTTATTTTTTTAAATTTTGGGGTTTATCCTACCCAATTTAAATTGGAAAAATTGATATTTTTTTGGTTTTCCCCATTATTTTCAATTTAAGCTTTGAATGCTTAATTTGATTTATTTTGAATAAAATTACATTAATTAATTAATTTAAATACAATATACAAAAGGAATGCCCTCATTTAAATATAATAAGATATTGTTTTTTTTTTTATTATTTCATATCACATTCCTTAAACTACAATGAACTTATTCTTTATAATTAATTTTTTTTAAATTTTCAGGTATAGATACTAAAGCAGAATGTGAAAATTGTCAATCATTACAAGAGAATTGGTTTTGTTTACATTGTAATAAAATCTATTGTGGACGTTATATTAATGAGCATATGTTATTTCATCATTTAGAAACAGAACATCCATTGGCATTAAGTTTTTCTGATCTTTCTGTATGGTGTTATATATGTGAAGCATATATTGATAATTCAATATTACATAAATATAAAAATTTAGCACATAAGAATAAATTTGGTGAAGATTTAGTTTGGTCATATGGTAATGATGATACAATTTATTTAGATGACGATGATAACTGATATTTACTAAATTTTATTTTATTTTTATTTTTTGTTATGTACTTTTGGAATGAATTTGACATAATTTTTTAAATGAAAAATTTAATTTTAAATATCTGTACTTTTTATAATATATAATAATAATTGTTTGAGTTCTTGTGAATAATCTACAGGTATTCCTCGAATAATTCAGTAATCAGTCGCGAATATTAAATTTGTTGGAAATGTACAAATTCGCATGAATTTTGAATTCTGTTACCTCAGTTTTTCAATTGTAATTAATTTTTTTTTTTGAACAGTAAAAGAATCGCATTATTCGAGGAAAATCTCTTTGTGTTTCTAATTTTGTTATGTTGTATTTTTACATTTTGTATATAATATACTTATAATTATTAATATTATATTTTTTGACAAAATAATTTCATTAAAATTAATATTGAAATTTATTTGCTAAATTTTTGTAAGAATAAAAAAATACAAGTAAATTAATATTAAACCAAAATTATTCTTAACTTATTTTCTAAATTTAGAAAATGTTGACTAACTTATTAATTATTAATATGAATTTACACTGAAATAATTGATATTTTTTTTGTATTTTATTTTATAATTTAATGTGACTTAAAAAAATTTCAAAACTATTTTGTACTGATTTTTTTTTTTAATTTAATTTATTTTAAGTTTCGGCAAAAGACAAAAACAAAAAATTTACTAATCCAAAGATTTTTTTTTTATTTAATTTTTTAATTATCGAATTTTTATTAAAATTAAAAAAATCCCAAAATTATACTAATATATTAAAAAACATATTGATTATTCTAATTTTATTAATATATAAATATATGTATTTGTATGAAATTCTAAAAAAAAAAAAATTTGAAAAATTTACACTTAATTTACTTACTACCTTAAGTACCTTTAGTACCTTTAATAATCCTTAAAAAATTATTTAAAACACAAAAAAAAAAAAAATTATATTTAGTAAACTAAAAACATATTTATAATAAAAAAAAAAAATACTTAATCAAAAAAAATAATAATAAAGTAAATTAAATAATAAATATTAATTCTCAAAACAATAAAATATGCTCGATATTTTGGATAATAATCAGTAAATAATTACCAATAATAAAGATAGTTTATGCTAGAAAGACAGGATAATTTGTTAAAAATAATATATGAACATTTTTTTTATTTAAAATTAGCATAATAAGATGAAGAAATTTACCAGTTCTTTTTCCCAATATTTAAATATACAAATATATTATTATATTTAATTGTTACTTGTTGTAAATTATATAAAAAAAAAAGTAATTAATAAAAGAAAATTTAAACAAAATCAATATACCTGTTACGTATATAGTAACTATTCTTCTCTCCTTGCCTTATTCCTGTTTTGTAGGCTCTCCTTATTCTTAGACGCCAAGTTTTCCTTTCTTGTTGTAGATTATTTCTTTTCCTGGGTGGTTCTTTAATATTCATTGCTTTTCTTACAATGTGGTCATCATTCCTTCTACTTATGTGTCCATACCAGCGTAGTCTGTTTACTTAGTTTTTTTTTGTTTATAGGTGTTATTTTCAGACTGTCTCTTATATAAATATTTTTAATTTTGTCTTGTTTGGTAACATTTAAGGCCCGTCTTAGCATTCGCATTTATGCTACATATAATTTTTGGACGTGTTGCTTCTAAGCTGTCCAGCATTCAGTGCCATACATTAATGCCGGCCTGACAACAGTTTTATACAGTTTTCCTTTTATTTTGACTGGCGTTATTTCGTCATACAAGATTCCGGTAAGTGTTCGCAATTTAATCCAACCAGTATTAATTATATGTTTAACATCCTGATCTATTTTTCCATCTACTGTTATAACTGATCCAAGATATTTAAATTTAGATGCTATTGCCAGAGCTCGTCCTTTTACATAGACTGTATTATGGGGTCAATAAACATCATTATCATGAAAAGATAAGTAGATATACTCAGTTTTTGTTTTCAGTTCTCAGCGTAGACTGCTACTTTTGATCCTTTGATTCTTCTATTCTATTCTTTGATTCATTGATCCTTCTATTAGTACAATGTCATTTCCATATAGTACATTTCAGTGGGTTGGTTTATGAATGTCTGCACTTAAGATATTTAATAATAATGTTAAGCAGAAGTGTGGATGCCGATCCCTGATGCACGCCTACTTTAACAGAAAATTTATCTGTTACCCCCACTGCACTGCACTGCAAGGTAACTGTTCCTCCAATCCTGAGGCATGCATCCCTCCTGCAGGATTTTGTTAAAGAGGCGTGTGAGCTATTTTATGTCCGCTTCACCTGTATATTTCCAGATTTCTGAAGGTACTAGATCCGATCCGGTTGACTTATTTCTTTTCATTTTTAATACTGCTGCTTTTACTTCAGATGAACTGATTGCTGATATGGGTCCGTAATCCCTTTCTGGTGTGTCCAATATAGAATTTTCTTGCGCTTGGAATTTTGCTTTAGCAACTTCTTGTTTCGATTTTCTTATATTTATTAATATATTTTTGTTTGTCATTTTTCTGTTTGCTTTTTTGCCATATCTTAAAAAATTTCTTTTTGTTTTTGATATTTTCTTGCACATTCGGATTCCACTACCACCACTCTTTTCCTGAATGCAGCGGGCGTTTTGAAATCCCCTCAGCTTTACGGATACAAGTTTCTCTGAATTTTTGCTACATCTGTTCAGAATTATGCATTTTATAATTATTTTAATTTTGAAAATATTGCATTAATTCATTTGCAAACTCAGAATTACTTTTAATTTTGTACCACTTGATTTTAGCCATCCGTTGCGTTTTGTGTTTTACTTCTTGTGCTGCTAGTTTGAAATCGACAATTAGAACTCAATGTTAGTCGGTAAGAGACCCGTAAGAAATTTGATAAGAAATTTACGTATATACTAACATTTATTTGAATTGAATTTTACTTTGATTCGATTTTGCACATGATCTATTAAATTCTATTAAGCAAATAACGTTGGGCCAATTAAAGAAAAGAATTTTGAAATTCATATTAAATATTGCTAGGCTAGAACATTACAAAATTCATATTCAATTCCAAATAAAACCTTCATTTTTGTTTTAATAATAATATGCAGTTTTAACTTAAACGATCTCTCGCAGTCAGAACTCCAAACGCAAATTCAACAGTATTTGTATGTATGTGCATATATTACATGAGATTGATATTAAAACACAAAAAGCAGAAACAATGATTATTTTTTTTTTAAACTCAAGCAATAATTGAAAAATATACATACTAGCAATTAATATTCTTGCATTGTTCTTTATAATAAAAACGATTTGAAATTTGTAATTCACCCTTTCAAAAAAATCGTTCATCTTTAGCTCTCTAAATACCTAGCGTTTCTAACTAGTTTCTAAATAGTGACTAACTAATTCTATTTAATTTTATCTTGTAAAATTAACTATAAGTTAAATTAATAAGAAAAATAATTTTTCCATTTAATTGTCTTTAAAATAATATTAAATAAAATGTTTCCATATAGTGCTCATTATTAGTTTATTTATTTTTAAAATATAAAAATATAAAAAAGTGTTATATAAAATGAAAAAAAAAAAAAATAATAAAATCAGATAAAATATGTATAAAAGTTGTTTCTTAAATCTATTTTGAATAAAAATTTAAAATAAGTACCTAACTGGTTAATAAGTAGCTAATTTATAATAACGTATTTAAAATTTTTTAACTTATAACTAACGTAATTAATTAAGGATATTTCTTTTATCTTCTTCTGTTTTAATAATATTATCTAGAATATTTTCAAAATTTTGTGTTGCTTTTGCTACTTCCGAATTATCACTATATGAATCTTCTACAATTTCTTTAACTTTAGATAATAATTCACGAAAATTTTTCATGTCAGTTTCTATATTAATATCATCATTTTCATGTACTGATGTCAACTGTTTTGCGTTACGTGTTAATGATAAACTTGTAAATGATTTTCTTTTGTGAAACCATGTACTTAAATCATTAATTGAATAATCAGATCTGTTAGCTTCCAAATAAGTTTTATTTATATCAGCACCATTAACTAAAATATTTTTAAAATAGATTTTAGAAATTAATATTATGTAATTGCTATTTACTTGATCTAGATAATAGGCTATCTAGACACTTGGCATTTTCCTCATTAATTTTCAAACGATGTGGCGTACTGGATGCTGGGTAATGTGAAATATTTATAGTTTGCTAAAAATTTTAAATTTCAATTACATATTTTTAATTATGTGACATTAATATTTTACTTACTAATATTATATTAAGTTGTTTTAGTATATTCAACAATTCATTTTCATGACTTTGTAAGAACTCATGGAAATTTCTGTTTTTAGATAAGTCCAAACAATTTTTATGTTGAGCTATTTTTCTAAAAATTAAAAAAAAATTTTAGTATTATCAAATTAAATCAATTTCATATGTATTTATATGAATTATAAGTACTCCTTTTCTGTTGATAATTTTTCTATAACATTTTGTATAGTTTCAGACAGCACATTCGATGTGTTATTTACTACAGTAAGTGATTCTAAAACTTTAAAAAAATCACTTAAAACAAAAATTAAAAAATGTAAATATTCTTTACCATCTTCTTTTGAATCTCTAGTTTTTAATTCAATCGGACTTGTATCTTCTGATAATTTGGTCTCAACTGTTGAGGTCTCTGTGTCTTCGTTTGGTGTCAATTCTAATTGCATCTCTGTATCATTTATATCTGCGTTATAGTTTTTATTACTCAGAAAGAGAGTACATATTTTTGTTAAAAAATTTGTCCACTTAGATGGTGACGGGTCCTACAATATTTCATTATAGAAAAACATATTTTACAAAATAGTTTTTATTTATTACATCTTCGGTGAAAACTTCATACATACGATGTCCTATCGTATGCCTACTACTGGAAAATCCAATTGCAAAGCATTTCATGCAAAGCGATAAACGCTTGCAAGATTGACATTTAAAACGAATTCCTATAATAATTGACTGACAAGCTACACACGGTATTTTATGAATAAGCTTTTCTGTGTCTCGTATTCTTTTGACTAAAGCAAGTAGATTTGCATAAATCAAAAATCTTGTTGGAGTTGTCGTCCATAAATTATGAAACTGAAATTCATTTAAACCATTGATTCCGGGACACTGTAAATAATTTGAACAGATGAATTCGTTTAAATATGTATGTATATATATGCACATATATGTAATGAAGTTTTTTACTTGAGCAAAGCATTGTTGTAAAGTAATGGGTATATTACTTGCACCATATCCTTCCTCTTCTTCAATATATGTAAGTAACTTTATAAGAACATTTAATAAACATTCAAAACGAAATCGTGTAATACATCTGTTATGATCTGCCATTAGAAGAAAATATGCAGTTACTATTTGCTCAAAGGAATTTATATCACATAATAACAAAAATGTTTCCTTGAATTCCATTAATGTAATCGGATCCCTACGGTCACTAAAAGGGGGTATACCTTTGATTATAAAATAACCAGACCAATATACATACATAGATATGTATGAAATATAAGCAATACATAGACTTACGGATCAAAAACATTCCAGAAAAAATTTGCTAAAACTTTGGCAGCAGTTTCTACATCAAAATCACAAGATTCTTGAAATACACCCAATTTATCACTTTCTTGAAAAATTTCTCTTAATAGATTGACTAATTGCTTTGGCAGTATTGGTAGCAAATCATCGGCTGTATTCAAATGATGCCTTTCAAGGATTTGTAAAACGACTTTAAACTGAAGCTTTGATGCTAAAAATAATTAAAACCTTATAGTCTACTGCATACTATATATTTTTCGGTCATTATTTACTTACTATAGAGTAGTTTTTTAATGGTGCAAATTTTTAAAGCACATCTATAAACAGTGTATTTGTAGATTGAGTATTCATAATTCAAATGGGCCATTATTGCTAACAACTTTGGATGATCATTTGAATTATTATCATAAACCAAATATCCCTTGGTAGTCTCCATTTTATTAAACAAGCTTCAAACAAAAACAAATCGTAAATCCCAATTTTCAACACTTTTCTACCTGTTTGTTTAGGTCCTTTTTTTTTGTTACCTGTTTTGGAATTCTATCTTATCGTCCGTTTAATTTGAAAAATGTCAAATTCAAATATTTGAATTTTGTTTTTAATCATGCAACAATAATTAACCTAGCGTTAGACGGGCATTTTCACATAACTGTCAGAATGACAATGTTTGATTTTATGATATTATTTGAATATACTGCATACCTAATTTTGTTGAACTTTTATAGCAATTTTTACAATTTATTTATACATATGTATGTATGTACTGAACCAGTGTGTGACTTAATCGGAGTTAATAGTTTTAAACCTGCGGCAGGCTAGTCACCTACCTAGTTAAACCCTATGACGCTATGAAACTAGTGCATGAGAAATCATGCACTAGCCCTATGCTCCTTCTAGGAGTGAACAAAGGAAAAAAAAAAAAAAAAAAAAAATAGTTTTAAAAATATAATTTGTAAATTTGTAGTTTATTAGCAACAGAATCGTAAGCGAGCAATAATAACCTGTACCTCTTTAAGTGGTACCTAATTTAAAAATTATTTGCTGGGACCAAACTAATCTATTATATTATGTCGATCTGAATGTAGAAAAAAAACAAGATTCAGATTTCAAAATGAATGTTAATGAAGAATTTTCAGTTGAACAGGTTGAACAGGTAAATGACTTAGAATATAATGAGCTACAACTTTTTGTACATACAAAATCCGTTCACTGAAAGATAAGGGTTCCAAATTTGTTAGAAAACTTTCGTGAACAAAGACAAACTATGTACCTACATACATATTCGTTCATGTACTTAAAATGGACAACAAAAATTTATATTTACACGGACTATCATTTTAAATTATTGAGGATTAACTACATTATATAATTATCAACTGTATGAACTTAAATACATACTTATGTGTATGTATGTAGATTTTAATTTAAGCATGCATATGTAAGAACATTTTTTTCACTTCAAAACATTCTTTAAAATTAGAATTGATAATTCTGAAATATCAGCAAATAACCAAAAATTAAAAATAAAGATAAGATTATTTTGCCTAGTATGGTGCTATTTCCAAGTGTTTGCGTTCATATGTATGAACGTATATGCAGGAATATACGTATATGTACCACGCAGATGACGTACATTATAGATATCCAGATAAATATAAAATCGTTTACATTGTATCATGGAATAAAGCTATTTCTCCAAATCCTTTTTACTAGTAAACTATAGAGGAAAAATTAATATACCCGGTTAGACAGAAAAATGCGTCTAATAATATGAGTAAATCACCGATAATCAGATAAAATTTAGCCCAGTCTTGCAGTATATTCTTCTATTTCCATGATAAATCATGGAAACAGTAATAAATAATTAAACTTTTATATTTTATAAAAACAAAATTTTTATTGAAAAATTTTCAAGCAATGGTGTTTATGTATATTCAAGTGTATGTACAATTTAAATTTTAAATATATTATGCAACTTTGGTTAGGTAGTGCGTATCTACTTTGGTGACCGCCTACCTAAATAAATTGTTTTTAAAACTGAATGAGTTTATTATCACAGTAAATACCCGCCTTCAAAAGTTTTATACTGCTACAGAATAATAAATAAATAAAAATAGAATTGCTTTAGTTAAATTAAATTTATGTCAGCTTCTTGACAATGAAGATTCTGATTTGAATTCTTCTTCTCCACCAATTATGTCTTCAATTACTTCTTCAGTAAAAATCAATTCTGATTTGTTTTTAATTTTAATATGTTCTTCTAAAAGTGGTATAGGTTGCGCTAAATTACTTGTAGACCATAAATATAAGTCTAGTGTTCTACCCGTACACTCAGCAATAAAACGAATAAATGGACGTATATCACCTTCATTAGCTAATTGTAAGTAGTTATAATATCTGTGTCTTAATTGTTTTGGTATAATGATTGGTGGATAGCCAGCTCTCATTAATATTGTGTTCATTAAAAGTCTTGAAGTTCTTCCATTTCCATCAATAAAAGGATGAATATGGACTAATTTATAATGTGCTAGTGCAGCATATTTGACTGGGTGCATAGTAAATGAATTTTCAGAATTTAACCATCTTTCAAAACTATTCATCAATACGGCAAGATCATCCGGCCCGGGTGGGACATGCCCACCTACATAAACCTGATTTCTCCTAAATTCACCACCCTCAATTGGGTCTACATGTCCAAGTACTCTACGATGTATTTCTAAAATATCTTTTAAAGTTATATATCCTTGTTTATTAACTAAAGTTGCATTAATATATTTCATAGCAGCATCAAGACCTATAATTTCATTATGCTCATCAATTGATTTGCCATCAACCGCCATCCTTGTTTCTATGATAGATCTAGTTTGAGCCAAAGTCATTGTATTTCCTTCAATACCAACTGAATGATATATATGCTGAAAATACGCTTCTTTTTTTGCTCGTCTTAATGCGCTATTTGATTCTTCAATTCCTGATAAAGCATCACGTTTTTTATCTAACTCTTTTAAAGTATTTTCATCAATTACATCAACAATACTCGCAGTTCGCCTTCTATTTTCAATTGCTTGTGTATCTCTTGGATTAATCATTAAAGCTTGATAATATAATTGATCTGCTTGAACAATATCTTTATGATATTGTTCAAGAAATTCACCATAATTTACCAAAATTTCTGGATGCTTAGGTGCGAGAGCAACTGCATGTTTAAATAATCGACAAGCTTTATCAGGTTTACCAGCAGACTTCATTTCAATTGCTAATCTTAGAGTAGATATTGCCTCTTGGATATTTGCATTTAATTCAATAATATCATTTTGTTCATTTCTTGGAATGAATGGAGAATACACAGAAAAATCATCTCGAACTTGTAAATTTGTTTCATCTGGTACATGGAAGCTAATTTGTGAATATCGGAAATATTTGTTATGTATAAACAAAAATATTACAGACGAAAAAAATACACCAGTTATAAAAATGATTATACTATTTAAGCTAATTTTTATAATCGTATGATCCAATAACATTTTTAATAAATTAGGCATTGCAATAAATTAAACAGTTCTTAAATAATGGAAACAAATGAGGTATTTCCGTGTTTTGTATTTTTTCATAACATTGCAGTCATGACTTTTCTCCTTTTACAAATTCTTAAAATACCTGAAAAAGTGTAAACATTTTAAATTAATAATTAAGAATAAAAATTTAAATTTATTACTATTTGTATATAAAAGAATTTTGATGATAAAAATCGAAGTTCTCTAGCCAACTCATTACTTATAATTTGACGTTTATAAAAACAAGGATCAGCTGAATGGTTAGAATAAAGCTCTTTTAAAATAAAATTTTGTTAACGATTTTCTTCTACGATATTTTTTTTTTCAACATTCAACATATGTTTGTAATTTGTAATTTGTATTTATTTATACTTTGTTTATGCTTTATTCGACTTTGACATTTGTGCAATATTTTGTAAAAGCTCTTTCTTACTGAGTTTACATTACTGAGGATAAATTTAATGAGAACTTTAATAATAAAAACGAGAGTCACGTACTGTTTATAAAAAACAAAACCTGTCATATACTTAAGATTTAATCTGACTCAAATGAAAGTTGTATTATAGAAAAGAAACTGCTTGGCATCAGACATTGTCTGACGACATATAATAGAATATTATTCTGTTCTTATCAGATTTATAGTACTTTAAAATTTTTTGGAAAAGTTTTAAAAAGCCATTAGATTGTTTTTATTTTGATTATAATTTTCATAGGAAACTGGTAAATTTTAACGTATAGTTTGAGCACCATCAGATAATTTCAGTCTGATAAGTCTAATTGTCGTAATTGTTTAATTGTAAAACAACTTATAACTCATATAATTTCGTACAATATTCAAATCTAGTTTTTTTGACAATTGGTGTAGTTTTCGATTATTAAGTAAGATATTAAGTAAGATCATCCAAGCAATAAATGCAATAACACGCTTTGTTATAAAATGGTTGAATTTTATTTTGATAAATATTACAAATGTTTTTCAAACATAATAGTTGTCGGTGAGGAAATTATTTGTAAAGAACAAAAATTTTATGAGAAAAATTAATATTATTTTAGTTAAATTTGAAAAGCAAAAAAATTATAATAGGTCCTTTCCTGTAATATTTATTCATCATTGCCTTTGAATATTACGTTAATTAAAATCTTTTTATTTGAAATATAGTATTATGTCAATTTGAGGTCAAAATGATATATTTTTATAATACGAATTAGTACAATTTTTAATTTTAATCAAATAAAATTTAACAACATGAAGTTAATTTCTCAAATTCTTATAACAGCAATATTAATATGTATAAATTTGCTTAATTTTAATTAAATTCTTTTCGATTACATGTCTTTTGGAAAATTGTACTTTAAAATATTTTTATAACTTTATAAAATTAGTACTATTTTTTTGTACTCGTATTCATCCATGCTATCTTCGAGCAACTTCAATTTCATATCACACACTACAAAAAAAACAAAATGTTTTCATTTTATATTTTCATTTTGTCCATATATAAAATAAAAATATCAAAAAAAAAAGAAAAAAAAAGAAACAGGCATAAAGATAAAAAAACAAAAAAAAAAAAATGAAAAACATAAAATCTATACTACATTACGACGGCTGACTACGGCGAACTACGGCTGACTACAATACAATTTTCTTCTTTTTTTTTTAGTACTGTTTGAGACATCGAAACGTATTGTTGTCGGTAATAGGGTTGACGCGTGTGTTTACTTTATTACAATAAATTTTTCAGAAGAAGTGAAGAGAAAAAAAGCAGCAAAAAGAAGAAAACAAAAATTACTACATACATCAAATCCTATATTGATTTTTTCTCCAAAGGAATTTTTTCTTCTTTTTTATTTTATAAAAATTTGGGAATTGTAATTTTTTTTTTCTTTTCAAAAGTAAAAAGAAAAATTTTTGTTTTATTAATAAAAATTATATTTAAAACTACAAAATTCCCATATTATAAGATTTTAGAAAATAATCACATATTTTTGATTTGTATAATTGAAATTTTGTTAAAAATACCAAAGAAAATTTTTATAAAAAAAAAAAATTAAATTCTCTATTTGAATGTAAAAGAGAAAAATAAGCAAAAAATAAAAGTCAAAATAAAAAATTCAGTGCCAGTGTGGTAAAGAAAAAAAAAAATAAAAGATAGTCATGGCTTCTTTTCATGGGCCGGGTTAGTGTAACTTAAGTGTATAAAAAAAACCTTAAAAGAAGAAAAACTACTTAATGAATGCTTTTTTTTTTTTGGTCATTCATTAAACAAAAATAATATTTAGCTAATATTTTGGAAAATGATTAACTAGCTACTCTAATAAATTGAATAATAAAGAATAAATATTTGTAATTTTTATTAAGTACCAACAATACCTTATACCTACCCAATTTAGAGCATTTTATTAATTTACACATCTCTATTGTATTTATCACATAATTACCTATTTTATCAAAAACAAAAATTAAAATATAGTATTGGCTAAAAGTACTCATAAAAAATAATAAAATATTTTAGTAACAAGTTAAAGAAAATAACCACAATATTATCTTGTTATTCTGTGCCCCCTTTTTTTTTTGGATACACTTAACTATTGGTAGGTACTAGTACCTTATACTCACTGTTATCTGCTCTTTAATAAAGTGAAGTGCAAAATAAAATTTCAAATTTCCTTATTAGTGTTACCGCAACCTATACATATGTATATGTATGTATGTAACGTAATATTATAAATTCTTTACAATTTCGGTGCAAAAATTAAATTAGTAAAAAAAAAATTATTACTTATATAAAAAAAAATAAAAAGTGAATATTTGTGATTTTGTTTTTGTATTTTTTAGTTTAAAAATCTTGAAAAAAAATATTTGTTAAAAAAAAAAACAAAAAAAAAAAAAATTAATTATAAAAACACAAAAATACAACAAAAAAAAATTAACAGGAGAAAAAAGAAATCAACTTCAAATTCAACATGAAATTTTGGATATTGTACTTATTATCCTTGTTAGGTAAGTACACAGAAAGTCATAGTAAAAAAAAAACATAATATCTCTTATATTATATAAAAAATTATGTAAAAACAATATACAATTTTTATATTATGAAATGAAAACTTCAAAAAACAACACATGCATACTCACATATTCATATATATATTTTTATTAGAAAAGATTTACATACTGCCATACTTACTCCTTATTAAAATAATACCTTACTTTAACTACTATGGCTAGTAGCTCTTATATTTCAAATAGTTAAAATTTTGGTTTTAAAAGGAATTCTCCTTTATTCCTTTTTAAAGCAAAAAATAAATACATACAACAATGTATACATCTATGTATACTTAATAAAATTACATTTTTACAAAATATATCCACATGTATACATAAGTATGTTTTTCTTACGCAAAAGGCTACAATCAAAAAAAACATAATAATAGAAAATAAAATCTTAAAACCACTCCATCCATACTATATAGCAAAGCAGCAAAAATACAAAAAAAAACAATAATAATAATAAAAAAATTCAAAATAACAAAACAGAAAAAAAAATGGTATTTTATAACAAAAATAACAAAATTTTTAGTAAAAATAACAAAAAAAGCAGCGAAAGAAAAATGATAAAAGAAGAAAAAAAAAAACAATAATAAAAGTCAAAAAAAAAAAAAGGAGAATAACTTAAACTCATTGTATTTTTTTTTTGGTTTTTGTAAAGCAAATGGCAACACTTGAAATAATCTACTACATTTACACTAAAATTTAATATTTAAAATTTGTTCTTTTATTTTTGTTCTTGTTCTCCTTGTGTTTTTTTTTCAGTTCTTTTCGTTTCTTTTCTATTTTTTTTTTAAATATAACAATATTTTAATATTATAAAGCCGAAATACGAGAAAACCAAAACAAAATATAAGAGGAAAAAGGAAAAAAATAAATTTTTTTCATTTCTTTTTCTATTATAATTATATAAAATGAGACTGGCTGTTTTTAGAGGTAAACAACAATCGATAGCAGCGCAGGCGGTTTTTATAACACCCTCTCTTTTTTTTCTTTTATTTTTTGTTTTTTACGTTCTTTTGGGATAAAGAATAAAAGGAAAACGAAAAATAACACAAAAAAAGAAAACAAAATAAGCAGAGAAAAAAAAATCCTTATTTTATTCTTATATTTTTATTATTTTTTTTCTTTTGTTGTTGTGTAGTCTCTTTGAATCCTGCCAACTATCCATATACCTTTTTTTTTTTCCATATTTTTCTGATATATATTTACATATTCATGTGGATACATATGGTTGGAGTAGTAATAATGCCTATAGGGGTATATATACTTAAAATAATATTATAATAATACATACTTACATTATATTTTTATATACTTACATATATGTATATAATTGTGTATATTCTTGTAGATATACATATTTTACATTCAATATTGAAGATCTAGTACAAGAAAAAACATAAATATCTATAAATATAATAAATTTATTAAAATAAGGATATTCACGAAGCGTATTACAAATTTTCTTGAAGATATACTTACTCTATGTGTGCAAGTATGTATTTAATATTATTTAGTCATAAGCTATCCATCCGTGTCGTTCTTATATATCGTAAGTTGCTCATTTTGTCGAAACAGTTGTATTCCTATACTTTTTTAATATTAGTGTATATTAAACTTTTGTCGTATGCCGTTAATATTATTTTGTCGTCCTCTTCATTATTGTGTCGTTGTTAATATGTTGTTCGTATATATGATTGCCGTTTCGATATCGTTTCTTCAATCGACTTTATTTTTTTTTATATTTTGCTAAATTTCTTATAGGATTTTCTTTTCATTTTTATTATTATATTTTAGCTGTTTCAATAATCATCAATATAATAAATACATTTTACCTTTATAATATGAACATAAGTATACAAGTGTTAGGTACTTATATAATATTATAGAAATAATTATAAAATGAAAAAAGAGAAGAAAGAAAATACGTAACCGTTATATGCTATATATTCGTTTCAAATAAGGATATCTTCATTTTGTATTTTTGTTACTTCATTTCTCCCCTTCTACTCCACTTTATTATTATTATTATTATTTTCAATTGTTGTAACAAAACATTTATTATGTATGTTTTCTATTCCAAATAGGCGTACATATGTACAAACCTCTTATATAATTATGTAAATACATTTTATATTTACGTACATAATATATTAACACATATAGATTGTAAGAATTTACATCAGTATGCATTTCGTACTTCTATGATTACGACACTTATTATGTATAGGAAAAGAGAGAGAGAGAGAGAGAGAGAGAGAGAAAGAGTAAGGAAAAAGAAATGACTAAAATCGTATAATTTTATAATGATATCTATAATACGAGTATTATATAATAACTATATTTTTATAGGCCCATATACCGTTCTTACATAATGTATGTATTTTATATATTTACGACATAATATTGCAATATTATGTGAAGACGTGCATAAATATTTAGTGTAAGTTTTATAATTTTATTACAACAATATAAAACTATGTATATATATACTTACTTATCTACCTTTGCTTTAGATCTTTTTTATGAATCTAATTGGTGCCTTGGTAGGTTTAGATTTTTATATTACAAAAAACTCATATTATTATTACTTAAATGTATTAATATAAATTCATGTTGTGTTATATAAGGTACCTATATATGTACGTATATGTAAATGTGTGTTTTGTGTTCTTTTTGTAACATAATGTGCGGTTATATAATATAATGTTATAACATTGCATTATTAGTATTTTTTTTTTATATTAAAAAATAAAAATATAATATAAGTAAATGCAAAAAAAGGAATTAAAGCATCTCTCTTAAAACTATTTTCTTTCATTAATATGGTTTGTTTGTTTGGTTGTGTATATAAGTACTTACATACCATTTAGTTACATATAGTGTGCATACGAATGTGTATGTTCATAGGGCTATGTGAAATACTTAGAAAAATGTGTATGGTTATTGGTTTCTACCTTTAAGTTATAATAATTAAGTGTAGAAATTTTTATGTTGAAATTTAATATTGATTAGGCGGCTGACTTGAAAAAAAAAATGGAGAAAACCGAATATAAGAAATTTTATTATATATAATTATTATTATTTTCTTTATTGAACGAAATATCAACTAAAAAGTAGACGAATCCCTATCATACCTTTCCTATATATATATAGGTATATGAAATGAGAGGAAAGAGAATTTTTCATTTAGATCCTGTAAAAGGATTCTTCTTCCGTAAGTCATCGTTTGCATATTTATGTGGAAATACAAAACTCATATATATACTTTCTATAGTAATCAAATAGCCTTTGCAGGGTTAGGATTCTTAAAAAGTATATAACATAATATTTGAAAATAAAGGATACGTTGCGAGTATAAACTAAATATTAGAGCTATACTATCTAACTAGTTCTACTAAGTATAAGCAAATCTAAATAGCATAATTTATTCAAAATTTAGATAGCTTACTTAATAGTTAATATCATAATTAAATAAAACTTAATTAAAATTAAAAAAAACTATTATTTTTCGACAAAAATTGAGTTTAAATTCAAAATTCGAAGACTTCTTTAATTGCTATTCGCTATTTCTATAAATAGTCGTTCTTGAAATGAAAACCAATTTTTCAAACAACAATAATGAAGGTTTTGCTTTAAAAATTTTGATTAAGTAATAGTTTTTCATTGATCAAAGGGCTTTTTATTACAAAATTTATACATTTTCATAAATTGTTTTTCTTAACCTTAATTTCATTCTTGGATTATTAAAATAATAAATAAAAATAGTTGAGAATCAAGACGCAAAACTACTAAGTATACAATAATTTTATCGTACTTCTCTTCCATGAAAATGGTTTGTCGTACATGGCGAACATAAGTACTCAATATATTTTAATTCTATTTCTCGTTATAACTATACAAGAATATACTTACAAGAAACTATGGATGTTAATTCATGTTAAATATATGTAAGTAAGTAAGTAAATAGTTCCTAAATTTTTATTCAGCTTTAATATTTTTCTTTTTATATTTTTTCTATAAAATTGCTATACTGACTTTATTTATTTTATACTTTTTTTTAATAAGTAATGTAGTAATGTACTTTATATTGTATATGTATGTATGTATAAGAACGGAAAAATGATATTAAACTAAAACCATAAAATGTTACACTACCCCCATTAAGTATAGTTGTGTATATACTTATATATATACGTATAAACGTGTATTGTAAAATGTACTTGACTAAAAACAATATTCAAAAGAATATTTCATTGCGTTCCAGTATACTTAACTATTAAAGAATGTACATAGATATATATATATATATATATATATATATATATTATACTATATGTATATATACATTTAAGTTTGTATGTTAAAAAAAGGAAAAAAAAAGATTATACTTACTTATGTAAAGAGAAAATATAATATCCTGTTTGTTTGCTCGTACTCATTTCTTTGGTTGATTTTTCTTTTGTTTGTATTTTTTTTCGTCGTTTTGTTTCTTTTGAATAAATTCTCCTATATTACAATTCATTACAATTCATTACAACATGACCACAAAATCGTTATCAATATTTTTTTATAATATGCTGTGATGTTGAAATGTTAAATACAGGGTACCTTAATAATATCTTTAATATTTTTTTTATACTCAGGTGAATTTAAAAATTCCAATTCAATAAAAATCTTATGGGGTTAAAAAATGGTAAATGGATTTATTTAATTTAAGATTTAAGAAGTAACAACATTGATTGGAAAAATTGAGCTATTCATGTCCAACAAAAATTAAAAATTATTTTAAAATCGTATCGGGAAGTGCTCTGAACTCGAAAACCATCTCTGAATATAAAAAATAAATTTAAAAAACATATTTCATTTTGACTTGTACCTTTATAAAAAAAACTGCATTTGAACTGATTTATAACCATGTATTTGACCTTAAAATGCTTCTAAGTTTGAATTGCTTGTGATATTTTTTATTATTAATTTAAAATTAATTCAAACAATTTTTATTTAAAATTAAGTCAAGCTGAAACTCCGTGACCAATGCTACAAAAATTTTGTGAAACCTGGATTTTTGAGTAAATGATTTTTGAGTATTTTTGTATTAATGAACACAGAATGCTTTTGGTATTCAGGGTTTTTTAATGTGGAACATTGCAAAAATAACAGTGAACCAATTAGTATTTTTATTTTGAAAGAATAGTCAGGACAAAGCCAGTAGTTAAATATAATATCGCATAACTCTTACTCAGATAATACTTACAACAACGGTAGTTTACTTATTTAGCAAGACTAATGAAAAATGCTCATGGTTCCGAAGTTATAACCATTTAATTATAAGTACTATGCTGGAAAAATCTGATACCTTTTTTTCAACAAGCTGTAGCTCGAAAACGAATATATCTGCGCCCCCTACTTCATACATTTTTTTTTTTGAAAATTGATCAATTGATCAGAATCATCCCTGAAATTATTTGCCACCTAATGCGAAACACCCTGTATTCACAGAATTTACTGTAACAATTTAATAAATGTACACAGAATATTTGTAAACGATATTTTATGTATTTAAGTATAATAAGAGGTAAGGGATATGAGAAAAAAAAAAGAAAATAAAAGAAATACAGGTGTGGCTGATTTATTGAAATAGAAAATAAGTAAAAAAAAAAAATAAAAATAAAAGAAGAAATAGAAAATAAATCTCAGTTTCCAGTAAAACTTTTATATAGACTTTCTTTAACTGTTTAACTTTTTCTATATTTTTTCTTTTCTTTTCTTTTTATTACTTTCTTTCTGTTATTATTTTCCATGTTATATCCCTATGTACATTACTTATAATAATAAGTGACCTTTTCTATTCTTGTTAAAAAAAAAGTCTAAGGATTGCCTATTTCTTATACTTACAATGAATCTTTTCTCTTATAAGATATGCGGACAACTTTATTATTATTATTATTGCTATTATCATTTTATATATAAATATATTAAGCAGTTAGTTAGTGTGTTTATATTACCTATAGTGTGAATAAATAATGTTTATACATAGGTGTATAGATGTATATGTATAGTGAGTATTTTTATACATTGATTTAAAAATAAATTACTAGGTAATAAATTAGGGTATTTATAAGCGTTTTGACATATAGGTTTAACTTTTTTGTTTTCCTTCCCTTTAACTTGGTCCTTTCTTTTAGCTTGGTTCAATTTTTTTTTTCTTATTGACCGTAAGTATTGTCAAGAATTAGGGAAAGTATTGTGATCACATAAAATTGCACATGTTAAGATTTCAATTCATAATTTCTCTATGAAATAAAAACTCAAATAGATTATTTTAAATAAAAAGTCGGTCTGTACACTGGAATATCTCAATTTCGGCTGCATAAATTTTAATGAAATTTGTATCTTAGTTTTCTTTGGAATTAATCAAGTTACTTATAAAGCACGTCTGATCTTAACTATACGGGGCAATTTTATATTTTAAGCAATTACTTATGCGTATATATTGACAGTATCATTTATATTATATTTTTGAGGATTGTCGAAGATTTCGCTGTTGCTTTATAATATAAATTTTTCTAATCGGGAACTGATATCTTCGTAATTGGCAAAATTTGTAGTTGAGGAATGTGGTCTTAATTAGTTTAGGGCTAAATACTTTAATGCATAAAGGGTATTTTTATAATTTAATTTTAGCTAAATGAAGTAAGAGATTTTTGCTATTTTTAAGTAATAACAATGAAAAGTAAACTGATATTGGGATCAGTTATGAGGTGACCATATTAGATTTGATTTTTTTCCTATAAGTATACTTACATCATTTCTATATTAATATAAATATTAGGCTACTTATAAAATATTGTGGAATTGGAGAAGATATATTTTTATGAACTTGACATCATCATAAAAATAGGATACGATTTTTATTTTTTATAATTTTTTATTTTACTTTTTTTTTTCCTTTGGTTTGATCATTAATAAAATTTTTTTTCGTTTTGTCTTATACGTTGTTGTTGTTGTAGTTATGGTGTAGGTATTTTTCTTTTATTCGAAAATAAATTCTTTTACTTCCATCATTAGTTTATTCTTATGCTTTTATGAATTGAATCCAGGATTAAATCTGGGTTAAAATATCAATAAAATGAAAGCGAAAGAAAAAAGGATATACTTATATAATAATTTTTCTTTTGAATAAAATATAAGTATGTGTTTATATATAAGTATTTAATACATATATATTAGTTGTTTTTGACAAATGAGGTCCCGATAGACTTAAAGATATTAAAAGAAAATTTATCTGATATTAAAATACTTACAAGTATGTATACGCATACATAACCAATGTATGTATTTATGAGTATAAGCATTTGTAGAGTAAAATGTGAATTAAATATGTAGATATATTGGGAGAATAATAATTGTATACAGCATTAATAATATCTTATGATTATTGTATTATACACATAAGTAAGTAGTTGTGAGCTCAAAATAATTCGGGTCAATTAAATTTAAAACAATTTCTCCCTATTTTATATGTACAGGTATTTGTAATGCATATGTATTTGAATATTATATAGAAATATAATATAGAAACTGTAGAAACTGATTAATTAAAATAATAAGGTAACCCACTAAGACAGGATATTAATTGTATTTTAAGATAATGACACCGCAAGTCTTTTTTTTCAAAATCAAATTAAATTTTAATAATGAAATTGAAATAGATTTGCGTATTTTCATATGCTTAGTAAGATTCAAGTATCTAGTTTAATAGAACGAATAGAAAGTGAAAAATTTTTTTTAGGTGATATTTTCCTTTAGAATGTGCCCTTAATATTATATTTATCTACTTATATAAATAAGTATATGCACTTCATTATAAATATGTCATTAATTTTGAAATTTCTCATTTTTGTATTTTATAATGAATAAGTACTTAAATAAGTTTGTTTTTGTGCCAATTTAAGCTTGTTGTGAATTAAATAAGTTGGTTTAATTTAAATTTGATTAAGTATTTCTACTTTCTAATTTTGAGCAGTTTTATTGCATTTTCCCTTAGAAAGAATTCCCTTAAGATGAACGTTAACTTATCTAATATAAAATTATAGTAGTAAAGTATAAAATTTGCAGCTTCTGTATAATATATAGAAGAAATGGTGGGATAAGCAAATTAATCTTAATGATATTATACAGACTGCGCATAGAAAAGAAACTTTCGTTCTACTTACTTCAAAACAATTGAAGCAATCAAGATAAGTCGAAAGTTAAATGGCGTTATGTTACTTATATAACATGCTAATTATTTTTTGAGTCGTATTTACAGTTATCTATATGGTTGCCGATGTGATATACATAATGATTTTTTTCTTATAAGCTTCATAAGTATCAGAAATTAAATATGATTAGTAATTATATCTAATTTCGAATTAGTTTCGACATAAAGTAAGTTTATAAAGGATGAATTATTATTTATAGTTGAATAAAAAGTTAAGTTAATTTTTAAGTTAATTCAAAAACCCAAACGGTGCAATATTTTATTTTTAGTTTAGAATTATAGATCACTTTCGAAATATATTATTCAAATAATCAATTTTGATTTAAACATATCACTTGGTGGCTGCCCGTAATTTTCTATATAACTAGAATTTTAAGCGAGTTTAATAAATCATAAAAATGACAAAGGTACATTGAAGCACTTTGCATATCAACCGATTTTCATGTGTTTTTCAATGCAACTGACTTTGATTTTAATGTATAAAATTCACAATAACTTATCTTTTAAAATGGCTTATATAAATCGAATTTAAGTCACTTTTTTTAAGCAATTTAAGTATGCTTAAATATATTATATGGGTATATAATAAGTTCCAAGTTAATTAAGCCCATAACTTACTATACAATAACAAGCATATTTAGTTTATCTCAATATTTAATTAACGCAAGTATTCAAGTAGAAACAGATTTCGGGTGATTGTTACTAAGCAGTTGCATCTCAATTTACTCCACAAATTCGTCTGGTTTTTTTTGTGAATATGGTTTTTTTTGTGAATAAGTTTAAGTATGTGCTTATAATGTAGAAGATTTTAATTTTGAATCTATATTTTTTAAAAAATTAAGCATAATACTTAATTTAAAAAAATTTTTGCATTTGGTTTTATTAAATGACATTTTTACATATTTAAAAGATTAAAGCAAAGTAAAAGGTTCTTTGTCCTCCTTAACAACCCGGATATAACAGAACAGTTTTATTTAAAATCGTTTTAATATATTTTACTAATTTAATTCAAACGAATAATAATTTTAATATTCTAATCACAATGTTAAGATACTTACTTAATACTTAACGCTATTTTTATTTGAATCATATTGTTATTTATTATTTCTTCAAATTTTATAAACTTTCATATATAAGTATACACTTATATTTGAAATCAAACCACAAATTGTAAGTTTAATAATTTAATTTTGTAATTTACACGAAGTACTTAATAATAATGAATGGTGAAAGTTATCAATGATTACGGTCTTACGATCTCATATTACGTGAATTGAAACATTTTTAACATTTATATTTATAATAAATACTGTACTCTAGTTTCTACCTTATGAATTTTGTCTAAAAATAATTAATTATCATCATAATTTTTGACATGATAAATCTTATGGTTATCGAAAAGCAAAAAAAATAAAAAATGAGAAATTGAAAAATGAAAAATTGAAAATTTTTTTTTTATAAAACCTCTAAAAATCTTGAACGATTATTAATGTTAAATTTGAACACCACTTAAATATTAATTTGATTTTATTTTTATGAAAGGTTTTTTCTGTTTTTTTTTTTATTTTATTTATTAAAGACTTATATCTAAATATTTATTGAGAAATTAAATTTTGTAAATAAAATAAAATCTTTGTACTAAAAAAAATTTGAGGATTTCGAAATAATTTTAGAATTCAGAATTTATAAGTGTTCTGGAAAATTTGAGAGTTCTTTTCGTTGAGATCTAGTATTTCATTCTTCACTGATGTGAAGTCAGTTTCATTTATTATTGAAATTTGTCGTGAATAGTGTTACTTGTTCATACATACGTTCTTTTTTGACTTAAATGCTAATATGAAAAATTTTGACATAAAGATAACATAATCATACTTTTCACCTCATAATTATTATATACTCAGTTGGTTTTATCTTTTTCATATATTTTCGATATTAAAAATTCGATATTCAGTATACGTATTTAGTGTGATTACAACATTTAACTTTTTGCATTCAATTAATTATAGATATATATGAAAGAGTTACATTTTGCGGAAAAACAAAATTGTTCTTAAAAAAGCACAATTTCACAATTTGTTCTTTGGCAATATTCAGTTTAGAAACGGTATACTTTATGAATATCAGACAACAACACTGTAGTTTCAGTTCAAAATGAGGGTAGTACTATTGAAATACTTAGTTAAAAACTGCTTACAATTATGTAATATGCTTCTAAAACTTCACAAATTTTGATAGTAAAATCACTCCAAAATTGCCTTACTATTCCTACCATTATGTTACTTTTGGCCATATTTCATGTTACGGCAGTAATAATGTATATAGGTTTGTTATGTATTTAATGTAATAATAATAAGAATAATAATAAGTACATTTATGTCGTAATTTTTACACGTGTGCATTCTAATTTTTAAATAACACACACACTTCTACATTTATCGCTATTTTTTTAAAATTATGTACACATACGTATTTATTTATTTTTGTATTCAATTTGCCCTTCTTTATCATATTTGCATCAATATTCAAAAAAAAAAACAAAAAAAATAAAAAAAGCAAAATAACAAAATAAATTTTAAGCGTGTGGTATCCTTGTGTCCTTCTTAATTTGAAATTAATTATAGAAAAAGTAAAAAAATAAAAAAATTTATTTGTTTTTTTTTTTTGTCGTGTGCATGTATTTTAAATCCTATCATATTACAGAATTTTTTTTTCATTCAATAAAAACAGATTTTTCAAGCGAATGTCGTTGAACATGACAAACTGAACAAAAGACCATCTTTAAAAACAAAAATAAACAAATATTTAGTTTGATTTTGTTTTTTTTTTTATTAACGTAGATCAGTTCCACGTACACATGCTTAGGTATAGGAATAATACTCAAGTATAAATAATGTAGAAAATGTATGGGTTCTTTTGTACCATACACGAGAATTTTAATAAAAAGAAAAACAAGAGAATTAATAACAGACAGGGTTTCCTTTGACTGTTTTGCTTATTTTGATGGATATTATCGGGTTGACCTTGAATAGCTTTGGTAAATTCATTTAAAATTTTTATTCCTTTTTTTCTCTTATTTTTTTTTTTTGTGAAAAATTAATTTGAAATTTGAGATTTTTTTAATTTTCCATATAAAATATTTTGTATATATGTATGTATATATACGCTCATTGTATGTATGTATATTTTATAAATTGGATAGTCATCACTCATCCGTCATTATTATTTTTTTTTTGTACTGCGATTGATGTAACAATAACTGAGCTTGATAATATTAAAAAAGATATTTTCCGATTAATTGTATAATATGGCAGCATATTAATAACAGAATAATGTCAATTGATATTTAAAATTATTTGTATGTATATATTAAGTATGTAAAATAATTAACGTTTCCATATAGCCAATTAGAATCGTTTTATATAGACCATTAACTTGTTGTATTTAATCGGTGTGTTCCTTCAGCAGTCCGCGAATAAACTAAGGAATTCATAATATATAAAAGAGAAAATATACTTATTTTAATAAATAGTATATTTTCTCTTTTACTGTGACCGTTTTATGTACAAAATATGAGTAAGAAAATATATCTTGAGCTTTTTCAAAGAAAAGAAATGTTATATAAATGTGGGCCGTACAACACTTTTAAGTCTTACCAGCGAGACGATCTCAAATAAAAATCATTGCTCACACACAATTGACTACCATAAAATTGCCTAAAATTTTTAAAAACTCCGAGTCACAGTAAAGTCCTTACTCTCACCCAAAGCAAATTTGACTAAGCAAATTAGAAGTTTTTGTCAAATATATATCAAAAAGAGGCTAAAAAAAGGCTATAAAGTTACACTGCAAAGCTTGTTATTTTAATAAAAACGTTCCAGGTAAAATTTTAACTAATTCATAATAAAATTATAATATTTAGAATTTTGGAACATTTAAAATTTTCAGTTTTCCTATTTTGATTATTAGTTTTTTATTATAAGTATTGCTTATAATTTTTTGTTATTTGCAATAACAACTACTAATTATAATTTATTGGTATATAAAAAATTTTTTTAAACACCTATATTTTTGAAAATTGCTATTTGTATACGTATATATGTGTGCAACAAGCGTATATATATATACATATTTCATATTTCTTTTCAAAAAATTGCTTTTTCGGAAACGTTTAATACATAAGTAAGTACACAAGTTTCCTTTAATAACAGACACATAAATAATGGTAATACTTTTATGGTAAACGTATAGCGTCTCTTTTTGTATAGGGCAAACCTATAAAATCTATTGTTCAACAAAATTTTTTGCTATAAATAGTTTGGCACAAATATAATCCTATAAAAATATTCCAGCACTGAAAATTCAAAAGTGATAAATTGCAAAATATAGCAACAATTAAAAATTATATTATGTCACATACTTACACAAAATACAATCATTCAATTTTAATATTAAAATAGAATTCTTACATTTTCAAAATAATAAATTATTTTTAATGGTCTACCAAATTCATTTTTTACATATAAATTTCCTATACATTATAAGTGTATATATTAACATATGCAATGAAAATTTATAATAATTTTAGTCTGTGTGTGTACAAGGTTTATTTTTTGGGCAAAGGTAAATGACAACCATAAATAACAAAATTTATACATACATAATTCATTTACAATATTTTGAGTTTAATGAACTTCATATTATTATTTTATCATCATCACCTACAAATATTAAGTAGTTATAACTTAAGTATAATAATTTGCTTTGTCATTCCCAAGTATAAGATAATTCGAAATAGAACCTTTATCTCTTATAATTGTATAAAATAAAAATGAAAAAACAATCAAAAGATGAATTGAAGAAAATATATAAAAAAACTTGCTTATACATACTTGTATGTACATATGTGAACTATTGATATTTATTTGATTTTGAACAAGCTACAAGTGATAAAATGTTTACAACGTTACAACGTGCGCTTTACATTATAATACAGGTGCAAAAGTACTTGTTATCACAATTGGGTGAAGAGTTAAATTTTCCCTTATGATAAAGATAATCGATTTATGATTATAAGTATTAAAGAAAATGGGTAGCCATAATTAAAAATTAAATATTGATTGTACTTATTTGCTGCGCTTTTTGAGTTTATATAGATATTGAATTGGAACGGATTAAATTAATTAGATAACAGTGCATTGTATAGAAAATTTATGCATCATGTAAACATGATAAAATATTTTATTAAAGCAATTTTAGTTTCCGATATTCCAGAAAAATGAAGCTCTCTTAAATGCCTATTTAAAAGTATCAGAAAATATTGGACGGCAAATCAGATAAAAATTTCTCGTTTAGCATTAATAAAATTGCAATAACGTCCCTTTAATTAACAAAAATCTTAACCAGCTGCAAATTGTAAAATATTTTGACATACCTACTTGTCCAAAATCTATTCTTACATAAAGACAATTTTATCAAAAACATACATATGAAAATTTGATGGTACTTCACTTGAATTCAGTGGGAATATCAGTTATTATTTTTGAGATATTGTGGAGTAATTCGAAATTTTAAAAATGTTTTGAGATACAAAACAATTTTTTTCTGTTAAGCGGAAGATTTATGAAATACCTAGCGTATTGCTTATTGAGTAAGAATTCTTATTGTTTGTTTTCCGCACATACATATGTTTATAATCTAAAATATTAATCACGCAATACACATGAAAACGACGAAAAAAGCACGGCCTTCTATTTTTGATTTTAGATACTTATTATTGACAAATTTATTTTTTGTTCAATTATTGATTTTCATATTTGTAAATTATTCAAGCACTCCAATTTAAATTCCAACATTGATTATTTTTGCTTAATATTGTTTTTTTTTTTCAACTAATTAAATATTTAATATCGATATTTTATTTTTATAAATCGTTTAAAATCTGGAATAAATTTGAAAATAAAACAAAGTTTATTCAACCGTTTTATATTAATTAATTGGGTTTTTTACCTTTTTCACATTATTTTTTTTATTGAATTTCACTATTATACCTTTTTTGGAATTTATGTATAATAAATAGGTACTATATAATTAATTAAATTTAATTAAAACGCTTTTAAATTATTGTACATATATATATATATATATATATATATATATATATATATAATATAATTTTTCTAAAAATATTTAAATACGTTTGCATTCTTACAATTTGCGACCATTAGTATGTAAAGGCAGCATTACAGTATAATATGGAAGTATAACCGAAAAGTCATAAATGAATAATTACGAGTATTATACATACTTAAATACATGTATGAAACATAAACATAATTTTTTGACATACTAATTTGACATTTTTTAATTAATTACTTTTATTGGAATTCCAAGTGTAATTAAATTATATTTACATTCCACAATTATTTTTATACATACATATACGCCTATATAAGTATATGTATATATATAAACTTGTAAAATGCAAATTAATTTTATTATGGTATTCTTGAAATGTTCCACTTATGTATATATATTTTTATACCATATATAAGTAATTATAAAAATAAAGGTTATGTATGTATATTGCAATTTTTCATTAGAATTATTTTGTAGAATTTAATTTTTGTGTTTTATTTTTAATTCAAAGCACGAATCTTATACACATATAAATAGTAAAAGCTAATAAATTTTCAACATTTTATTTACAATCTATCACCTCATATACATTATAAATAAATTTCTCATTAGTCATTAAATAATATAATAAATATTCAAAAGAGAGAATTAAAAGAAAAGCAAAAAAAAAAAGAAAATACAATTTTTGTTTTTATTTATGTACGTATGAATATGTAAATATTTTATTTTGCATAAAACATTTTACATTCATGTAAACAAATTACATGGACTACGTGTGTAACTAAGAATGAAAACGAATTAGTTTAATTTTTAGATAAAATGAGATAATGGCATTTTAGAATTCACTATGAATTTTTTTTAATTAAATGCTATTTACAGTTTTGGTCTAAGGCAATACTTATTTATTTCATACACCAAACTAAGTTAGAAATCTGATATTATTTCCCAAAATTTAATTTAGTATCCCTGATTTTCTAAAACAACCACACGGTATTTTAATCTTTATATAAGTAATTTTCTTTCAAAACCAATTTGTGTCATCAGATATTTTCATAAAACAAGAGAATTTAAAATATAAAAGCAATTTTTAGTTTCTAATCCAAGTTGGTGAATCGAAATTTTTTACCGTACACCAATAAGTCCCTAAATTATGTTTTCTGTGGAATCACGAATTCTGTTTTAATGAGTTCAGAACAATTAAGCTATTTTTCTCATTTACGCAGAATTATTTTAAAGTAAAGTAGTTTAATTCCAAAATAGGCTTCCACATTATACATATATATAATGTAAATAAATTTATTCTTCTTTTATGTATGCACATTTACTTAATATATGTATGCAATATTGATGCTCTATCTGCTTGATATTCATTTAAAAAAAAAAAACTTTTATGTGTTTGCAAAAATAAACTACCTTTATCCCGTCAGTATCATAATTATATACATACACATACGAGTATACATTTTATGGAGAATAAATTGTATACAAAAATAAATTTATAAAAAGGAAATATGTATATATTTTTATGTATAACGTATATATAGTAGCTACATTATATGAATACAATATTATGAATGGACTTGCAAAATATGTCAACATTTAAGCATTAATTTTATATTAAATTGTATATATGTATATGAATGTAAATATTATATAACTATAGTGCTATACTACTGCATATATATAATATATTTTCAATTCTATTAAGTATTGCATTTTTATTTTCACACACAAAATCTCTAAATCTAAATTTTAATACTCTTTACTGTATGGAGGAAATAAAAAAAAAATTATAATTTGAGGAAGAGACGCATACCAAAAAAAAAGAGACACAAAGAGATAACAGATTTTATTTGAGAAAAACAAACAGTGAAAAATAACACTATAACAGAACAAAACAAGGGGGAACAAGGATTGTAGAATAGGAAGAAAGAAAATTAAAATATAACAAAAATATAACAGAAAGAACAGGAATAATAAAAAATAAATATTAGGGAAAATTTATTTTTTTTTCTCTACTATAACAAAGCTTAATAAAAGCTTTTAAGGATAAAAGAAAACTACATTTATAATTTGAAATAATTACGAAAACAACAACAAAAACAACAGTAAGAAAAAAACACAAAATATATAATAAAAAAATTATGTAATTTTAAAACGAGGTATTTTATAGTTGATCATGTAAACTCTAGGTGTTTTGATATTAACTATGAGACTTGCAGCGACTTAGCTATAAATATTGAAATTTCAATATTAACTGGAAAAAATTTGCGTTTTTCTGAAATGGGAAAGTTCTATTAAAAAAAATAAAATAACATTTTTCCAAAAAATTGGGCTGTATAACCGTTGGTTTTTGATCGAAAGTTCATGTCGTTATTTATCCAAAAATTACAATTTATTTTCGGAACTCCAAAAACTTATAGGGGAATTTATAATACTCTATGAATTTTGTTATCATATTGTATGTGTGTATACATACGAATATTTAAAAATATAAAAATAAAATTAAAACAAGCATAAAATGAAAACTGTAAAAGAAAAATATGTGTAAAAGGATTAAGGAAAAATATTTTTTTCCCTACTTTTTTTTTAATTTTTTTTTTTTAAAAAAAAGGAACCAAACAAATAATGAAAAGTGCAAAAATAAAAATTGCATCAAATTACTGCTTTTTATTATAAAATTCCTGTTTGTATATTTCATATGTTATGTTATATTTGTGTGGGAACGTGTGTAGCCTAAAGTTACATATTATGTACATATGTAAACATATGAAGTGTATATGTATTATAACATATACACACTTATCATTCTTATATAAAAATATAAGTAATATTATGTGTTTAGAATAATTTAAACATAAAAGTAAATACGGATAAGAATATTGAATAGAATTAGTGCATTAGCACCTAAAATAAATGTACATGTATGTGCATATACGTATAAATATATATATATTATTATATTATGAAGAAGATTATGTAAAATGCATTAGAAATTCAAAATGTTTAACTATTATCTTTTCATTACTATAATTAAGAAACTTTTATAAAAATAAAAAAAAAATATTTAAAATTTTTTGTTTTCATGAAATTCCTGTATTATTCTGGAATCTGGAATACTTATTGCATTTCAGTATATGCTTAATATATGTATAAATATTTTGATAAGTATTTAGTAAATGTAAATTATTGAATATACGGATATAAGAACATACGTTTGCAAAGTGACTTGTGGGTACCATTATCGCAATAAAATTTTCTTTACTTATACATGTAGAAGTTTCATTTATAATAAAATGTCCTATAATAAGGATAATCTACATGAAATATTCTACATATAAATCTACATAAAATATAATATATAAGAAAAAGGAAAATTTTAAGTTTTTTTATTTGAAAATTTCAAAGTAGATTTGTGTATGGACTTGTGTAAACCAAAATATAAAGTTTTTGCTTTTCATATTTACTTTAATTCATATACTGTCAGGAATATTTATTTTTAACTTTGATATTATGTGAAATTTATTTATTACATTTAAACGAATTTTATTTAAATACACTTAAAATTTTCTTTTATTAATATTATGTAATATGATGGTGTGAAATTGAAAATTATTTTAACTAGGATTGTAAGTATTTGTAGATTTATTTATTAAATTGAATTTTTCATTTACAAACTCGTTTACGATTTTTGGATTTTTGAAGTTTTTGATATTTTGAACAAAATTTTTTATTTAGAAAACAACGATTATTTATAAAATAATATTATGTAATTGAGAATCAAATTTTAATTATTGCATTTCAATTTTCACTAAAAATCTTTTCCCCAATAGCTATATACATATATGCAAATATTTGTAAACAGCTGACATAATTTCATTGTTATACTTAACACAAATGAGTATAAAATGTACATATAGTATTAGTTTAAGAGAACAAGACTCATAGCATACTGGGGCTTTACTATGTAATTCGATTTTCATGAAACGATTTTCGTATTTGAAGAAATGAAAAGGTAGTACATTACAAATAGATTGGTGCTTAAACTTTATTTTTCCGAATACGAAAATTGTTTAAAGAAAATCGATTTGTACATATAGTAAGGCTCCTGGGCAAAAAATCTCTATTAAGGATTAAAAATTTTTCATTAAATGTATTTGAAAATTGAAATATTGGAAAATAAAATAATAAGTACGTGACGTGAGACATAAAAGAAATTTGTAATTTTATTTTTTTGAAAGGACTAAGTAGTGTTTCATGTTTGAAGATATTATGTATTTAGACATATTAACTGCTAAAATGAATGGAACTGAACTTAACTTATGAACTGCTAAAATTTAATGTATTTCAAATGTTCTTAACATAAATCTCTCTATATTAGTTGATGAAATTACTTCCATTTTAAGTATATGAATGAGCAAAACGTTAGCGGAAATGCAGGAAGTGGTTCCATTTAAAATTATTTGATTTTAATATTTTTTTTAATCCGTTTATAAATAAGGTGAATATTTATGTGCAAATATTCTTAATATAAAGATTCTTATTATATAAAGGGCAATGATTTTTAATTATTTGAATAATTTTAATTTTCAAATCGTTACGTACGGAATACCTTTACAGCTTTCTATATGTTTTTAGCATGAGTTAAATTGTACCTATACAATTGAATTACACAGTAAGGTAATTAAAATTTGAATTGAAATCGAATTTAATTAGAATTGTCTCAATATTTTAACAAGGTATTTTAAAACCTAATATTATTGAATTTAAAATCAAAATTGTTGCAAATGTAATCTTAAACATATTAAAAATAATGAAATATTTAAAAATTTTAGATTAATCCTACCGTAAACGCATGTTAATATTTTATACTAACAATTAAAAATCTAATTTACACATTTCCACTACCTACACTTTCATAAATGAGTTGGTAATTAAAATAATTGCGAAAACACAAATAAACTATTTCAAACTGAAAATAACAAAAATACGATAGCAAAAACCATTCCTTTAATATTTCAACATACCAATAAATTTTTTTAATTAATTTCTTTAGTAAAATGCAAGCGAACATTTTTTTTTCCAAATTTATTTTATAAAAATTTTATGTACGTACATTTTTCTTTCAATTTTCTTTCTCTTATACCATTATTTCATTCAATTCCATTTTCCATTAAACGTAATTATTTTGAATTTATTGTCTATTTTATCTAAGGTACTTTTTATATTACAAAAAGAAAAAAAACAATACCCAAGTAGATTATATAAGAAGAAGCGCAGCTAATCGTTGAAAGTTCTCCATTTTTTTTTCTTTTTGCCTTCTTCCGTTTAACAATACCAGTAATTTACTTTAAATCCTTTAAAAAATATAAAAGAAAAACAAAAAAACTAGAAAGAAAATAAAATAAAAATTAAATAATAGGAAAAAAAAACAATGACCTTTCTCATTTATTTTAACTAATTTCACCTTTTCCATTTCCGATTCACTTGTATTATAAGCACTTATATACAAATATACTTATATATCAGAAGAGCTGCAATATTGTGGGTCAACTTTAAAATCATAGAAAGAGAAGTAAAAGAAAAACAAAATAACAAAAAAAAGAAATAAGAAAAAAGAGAAATGAAATCACAATAATCCATTTAATTCATTTTGTGTTATCCTTCAAAAAAAAAAAATAATAAATAAATAAAAGAACTACAAAGAAAAGGCAAAAATTTATTTCAAGAAAAAGGGGATAAAACAAAACAAAAAAAAAACGAAAAAAAAGACTATAGTTTATAATTAAAAAAATGGAAGCTCGAAAATAAAAATTAAACATTTAACAGTGGAGCGTCGATATATTATGCAGTCCAGTCCTGAGAAGTTCGGAATAGAAATTTGGAATGGAATGGCATTGATCTGTTATTACCCCAAAAATTTATTTGATATGCAATTTTTTTGACTTATTAACGGTTATAAAATGCCTTTAATGAGAAAAAGATTACAAAAGTTTTATTTTGAATGCCTACGCTGCTTTTTAGAACTCTTAAAAAAATAAATTTCGCTGAACTTTATGATACCCTCTAAAGGGTTTAATTAGTTTCTTTTTGCTATTTCCAATTAAAAATTTTCAAAATTTATTTAAAAAATTGGAGTCAGAAGTAGAAGAATGAAATGGTGAAGATTTCCACAATTGAGAGTCCTTGTGCACTTATTTCCTTTAGAGCCCCTTTCACTTTGTATGCTAAAATTCCCAAAAACAAGCAAATTTCCCAATAAGCCACATAATATACCGTTTTATTATCAAATTTAAGAACGAAAAGATAAATCCTTTACAATATTATTAGTGACAATAATAATTATCGTGGTAATACTGTTTGTGGTATAAAGGTCCATTCAATGCAATTTTTTAATATCAGCTGAATTAATATTAAAATTCATTCATTCGTGGAAATTTTCGGAATTGTTTTCAGATTGAATTGTATTATGGGGTAGATATAGATTATTTCATTATAATGTATGGACGTATCTACATATATATATTTTCTACGTTATTTTTTCTACGCCAAAATGAACCTATATGTACATTATAACTATAAAGTTTTAATTTAAATTTTAATCAATTTGCAGATATTGTTGTGCTTAGTTAGAAAATTTTATTGGAAACTTTGCAAAATAATTTTCTGTTTTCCTTTTTTCGTTCTATATATTTTTTCAATAAAAAGGCGTTATGTGAAATAACAATGTAGGTTGGGTAAAATAAATACAATGTATAAGAATGCTTATGAAATGATTAAAAACATTTAAAAAAAAAATATAAGATCCATGGAATAAAGAAAAGTGTATTCATTTTCAAGCTGTGAAAAAAAGGAATTTTTCATGTTTTATTTCGAAAATCGTAAATGAAATATTTTAAGTAAATTGTCACATTGTACATGAAAAAATAAATTGCAAGTTATGTAACAAAAATAATTTGCGTTTTGTTGTTTTTTTTTTCGTTTGTTTTCGATTATAAAATATTTAAGGAGTTGGTGAAGGATGAAATATACTGTGAAAATAAATTTTATCTATTTATTATAAAATCAATTCAATGAAAATTAATGACCACACTTAAATTGTCACCACATCACTAAAGTATTCGTACATTAGGGTACGATAATTTTTTTTTGTTTTCAAGTCATTTCCAATTCTATAAGAAAATTGTTTAATTAAAATAAATAAATTCAATAATAATCTAAGCAGTTCTTAGCTTGATGATCATAGTAAATATGTTTGTTTATTTGAAAATTGTGGTTCATAAATTGTGTTGTTTAATTTAATCCAAAAGTTATTAGGTGGAATAATATAATGAATTTCTAAAAGTGGATACCATTAAGGATTGACGAGAGACGTATACAGTCGAAACCGTAAGCGAAACTTATGTTATAAACCAACCTCCTTTAGAAGCAATACTTAAAAAATAATGACTATGTTCAAGTTAAGTACTCTACGAGCACTCACTTACACACTCGCTTATGAAAGAAAAACCTAATATAGTCAATGAAAAATTTTCAAATTTCAGAAATTGCATAGATTTTGTAAAATGTCATGCTCCTGAATAGAAGCTTCCCTTCATAATCTTGTCGGAATTTGCTACAATTATAAATATAATTGCTTAAATTTCAATCAGAAAATAAATATGGAAATTAAAAAAAGATTTGTAATACAAACTTAGAAATTAAAGAGTAAATTCTGAGGAATTGCATAATAAAATTTTTTAATCAATTTCACTAAAAAAGATTGTCATAAATTTTCATTTCGAGAAAGAAAAATTAAGATTTTCAAGTTATTTGTCCTGTGTTGAATATTTAAGAGTATCCACCATAAAAAAAGAGCAAAAATTTTTAACAAAATTCTAAACAATTTTCTTTTTGTTTGAACTTTTTCTTTGAAGTCGAAATTCATTTACATTATGATGGTATGCCAACAAATTCATTCCCATCAACTCTTTTTTAATTAAATTTAAGAAACAAATTTATCAAATATTTACAAAAAACTTAAAAAAATTCCTAATTTGGAAAATAAACAGAATAAATATCTAAAATTTTTTCACATATATTAACAAATATTGTAATTAAGGGTTGTTGACACCTCCTTAGGATTGAAAAATTAAATAATAAAACTCTAATTACCATTTAAATTCAAGAGTATTGTATAATAAATCAATAGATTCAATCCAGATTCAATCACAATAAATTTATTAACACAAAATAATAAATCTGAAATTTATAGAAGAATTCAAAAAAATTTTTTTTTAAACTGTCCACAATGCTTCGAATTTTAATTGATTGTATAAGTGCAAAACTTTGTTACGTCAAATAAAAAATCAATTATCCTTACCATATTTGACATCGAAAATGAATTTCGTGTCTTATAAGGTACAACATTGTTATCTTATGCAATTATAACTTTGTGTAGTTATGAATAGAAAATTTGACAGATCTATACTATGACTGAAGTGGTGTTATTATAAAACATTCATAGTTTCGTGAAAATTCTTAATTATTTTGAACAATAAGAGTACATTTCAAATTGGATTAGAATAAATATACAAAAAAGAAAAGAAAATTTGCAAAAATTTCACAAGAAAAAAAAAAATATTGAATGATGAAATTGAAATGGAAATTAAATTGAAATAAATTGAAAATTCAAGTCTTTTTTAATCTTTTGTTTGCAAATTGTTTTATACAGAATGCATGTGCACTGCAAATATTAGTGTGAATTAGTGTTAAAAATGCGGAATAAAAGTGATAAAATTCAAATGTAAACTGAATTTTTGATGAGTTAATCAAATCAGCTTGTTTGATAATGAAATTTCAATTTAAAATTTTGATGAAGAAAAAGTAATTATACTGTGCTTAAATCCTCTAAACAATGACTGTATATACATTGAATTTATGACCTATGTTTCAATTTTTGTGGGAATGAACATTGGGTTGGATGTATTTTTACAGTACCAGGATGTGAAAGTTAAATAAGATTATGTGTTCCAGGATGGAACACATAATCTTATTTAACTTTTAACCATAAAAATGTAAAGGTGTCATATTTTATGTGCATTTATATTTAAAAATTGACGTAGTGAATAAATTGTACAAATGGTAAGGATTTTATATGGTGTACTTACGTATACATAGTGATTCCTGTATCTACATATTACGGCTTTGGGTAGATCTTCGTTTGTGAGGAAAAAATTTGCCAATATTTTGTAGTGGAGTTGATTTGGTAAAATTACTAAATTTGTTTCTAATTCGACGTGAAGCTCAAATTTAATATAGAAAATTTTAAAGCTCGATGAAACTCTGATGAATCCTTTTTGATTTTGAAATCAAGCAGTTTTTGTTTTTAAATTTTCATAATTTGAAAAAAATAATTTGAAAAATCTTTTGTAAAAGCTGCGGTCATGATCTAGAAAAATTTTATTTGACAGAAAATATGATAACGATTTCGATAAATAAGGTGTTGCATGTCAAATCTGACTTCTGAACACATACAATCCAGTTTGGATTTCTGGACAGACTCCAACTCAAATGTTGAAATTTCTCTTTGCAATCTCCACATAAATTATAATAATCTTACGAGCATTATGTTGCCGTCTAAGCGTATTAAGTAATTTTGATTGCAAATTGTAAATTATAATACTAAATGTAATCTAAAGAATTAATTATTGTAAAGGCATTGCTTCTTATTGATTTTTTACGAAAACTCAGCTATTAAATTCATATTTTTCAGTATCAAAATCTCTTTAACATTCATGCGTAGACACCTATTAAATATAATATACAAAAACAAGATTAAATAAAATTTTTTAACCTTTTAATCTAAATTTTTTTCATATTAAATACAAAAATTTTGTTTTTCTTTCAAAAATATCTCAATGATTTCAAAGAATTCTTAATTGAATACAAGTTATAAGCCGGTCTATTCATTAGATTAAAATTTAATCTATATTAATTGCAAAAACTAGTCAAAAAAAAACAAATTTTTTTTTTCTTAAAAATTAAATGTTCATTCAAAACCATGAATAAATTATGTAAAAATATCATGTTTCAATAACCGTATTAATTATTAATTGAACAAGCAAACGAAAAAATTAAGAGCTCGCAATTTTAATTTAGACATAAAAAACAAAAATATTTAGATAGACATTAACAACTTCATTTAAGATAAAAAAAAACAAAAAAATTAAGGTCAAAAATGTTATAGATATGAGGTGCCTTAGTCGAAAATATCTGTTTCCTTCAAGAATTTATTAACAAAATTAATGATTTGTGATTTCTTTATAAAAATATTTTTTTTTCTACATCTAAGATTTCTTCATAAGTATTTATCGCTAAAAAGTAAAGTGACACTTTTTTTTTTTATTTTTGAATCTTAAATTCTTATTGATTTTTATGCTTTTGCTTTTTTATTATTTATTTGAACTTAAAATGTATAGAAAATTAAATGGCGCTTATAAAATCACACAAATTATTTTTTTTTCCTTCTTGAGTTTTTATTTGGTTTTACTTCATTAAGCGTTCAATAAAAATCCCATAATTTAATCCCATTTTTATAATATTAAAGTTACGATTTTATAGAGTAGGAATTTTTAAAATAAGGTGACCAGAATTTAATTAAGAACAAAAGGGACAAAAAAAAATTTTTTTTTTAAAAAAAATCTTATAAAAATAAAAGAAATTGCAATATGGAATTTTCAATAGGAATAGTGCTAGGTTCATCAAATAAAAAAGTTTCAAAAGACAAAGAATTGAATATTTCTGTTATATTTTGTTTTGTATAACAACTTTCTTTGATATTCTATCTGATTGCTAGAATAAGAAATGCAGAAGGCAACTAAGACCCTGTATCAATGCTGAAGCATTCATTTTCTTTAAACGAGAAATTATTTGTCTTCTTCACCCCTAGGAGCTAGATATAAAGACCGGTGCACGACATCATAGATAACCGTGTCTCAATTTCGTACGTCATTGAGTTTTAAATGGGTATATGGCTATCCTGTTGTAGTTTTTCTTATGATATTTATTGTTTTATTTTTGCTGGTATTTAGTATTGATTAACCTTAATCGACACCATTTGTTGACAAATTTTCTCTTTTTGTATATTTTGAGAACATTTTTTGTATGTAAACATATGTACATGTGGATACCTATTTTTTATTATTTATAATAATGAATTTATATGTTTGTAAAAATAGAGTAAATATACAAAAATTTTCAAAAAGAAAATCGTGCGGATATTCAGTAAGAGAGAATAATAGTCTTCGAATAGAAGAACGGATGGTCACCCTAATAATTTAAACATACATTAATTCTACAACAATCTCTATAAATCAATCAATATCAATAAAAATTATAACACAAAATTTATATGTATATACAAAAAAATAAAAATAAGAAAATAAAAAGAGAGAGAATAAAGTTTTGTAACAAGTTCTGATTGTGAATTGCTTGTAATCAAAAATATAACCATGAAATTCAATTTATTGGTGTTTGGTATCACCATTTATAATTTATAAATGTAGGTCCAAATACAATCTATACGATGTTGTCTTATATAAATATGTATGTATATTGATGTATTATGAATATATTATGATATTGCAATATTTATTTTATTAAACTAAGTTAATGAGACGCGAGATAAGAGATTATGAATAAAAAAAAAATTTTTTTTTTGTTTTGATATTTTTCAAATTTCTCGATCGACACATTAAGGAAAAAAAAATTATTTATTGATTTTGTCATCAAATAAGTACCAGAATTATTACTTTTTATTTATTTAATTTTCAGAGTGTTTTGTTGTTTGATTTATTTATGGATCAAACATTTTGTTAATCAGTACATAATTTAATAACGACAAATTTTCCGAAGAAAACAAGTCTTAACTTAGATAACTACTGAGTAGAGTACGTTTAAGAACTATTTATCGTTAAGATCTAATTACATCGAAATAATGTAAAGCTACTTAACATAATTTTTTTTTTGCCAAATTATTAATTTTTGCCTATAGGATCATAAACCATTGGGATTAGAAAATTAATATTGTATAGCAACCGTTGGCAAACTTTTGTGGGGTGCGTGGGCAAATATGTACTACTTATGTGAGTATGAGTATGGGCAACTTGAGTTTCTTAAATTATCTACTTACAAAAACAAATGATGATACAAATTGATAAATTATAAATTTGTATGGAATTTTCTGTACCTATATCTATATAACCTTATTTATGATTGAGCTCTTAAAGTTTTTTTGAAAAATTTTTCAAATTTTAGTACATAGTAACAAGCGAATATTTTTTTTCTTGCAAGCATAATGATGGGCCTCTGCAGACGGCTGTTATAAAGGCATAACATTGTTAAGTACATGGTTTTTTAATTTACAAGAGTGGCAAATGTTGTAATCGGGAAAATTACACAATTTCGTCACCGGCTTTTTTTCTGAATATTAAAATTTTGTTTGTTTGTGTAAATATTCGAATTTATTTTGTAAATATTTGTAAAAATTAAAATTTCATAATATCAAATTTCTAGTTGAATTTCAAATAAATTTCAAAGTAATTTTTCTGTTTCTATTTCTTTAATTTTTAACATGATTTTCATAATTTTTACATGTACAATATTTAATTTTGTAAGTCATAAACATTATAAATCAAATAAAAACTATAAGATTATAATTTTATAACTATGTATATACTTATATGTATATGGTTTGATTTTTTTAAAAAAATTATATTAGTAATAAAAATATTGCAGTTATTATGCTTTTATAGATAATTTATGAGAATATTTGGTGCCAAATTTTTGACTTTAATGGTTTTTTTTTGTTCTTCTTGTTTCTTCTTGTTCGAAGTTAAAATAAAAATTTATGTTTCATAAATTTATTGTATAAAACAATTTTTTTTTTTGGCAATAATTCAATGAATTTCTTTATATGTAGTAATAATAAACCTAAACTGCTGATGGTCAAAGAAATTATATAATGTAGTAAATTGGTTACATATTCCATATATGGAAGTATGGCGTTCGTATAACAATAAGTACATTGTATAAGTGCATTATAATGCGTAAATTTTAAATATATTAAGTATATAATTCTGAATTCTCTCCCTTCAATGCAATTTTAAGTCAGAAGAGAAACTTCTCACATCGATGGGATAGTTATCTTGTAACGCTACAAAACTTCATGCTGACTCAATTTTCCTGTTGATAAAAATATGATTGATATTTTCTGACAATTTCTCTAAAAATAAATTTTATATATTATTTAATAAATTTCTTAATAAATAAAAATTTTTAAATTTATAATTTTCAGAACTTATCTAACATGATAATTTTTCTTCATGCGTGGTAACATTTGTTGCATAGCATTTTTCTATCTTGTACAAAATTTCAAACTCATGAGAGAGTGATGTGGAAATTTCTCTATTAATAAGTGTTAAACTACACTAATTTTAAATGAAAGTTAATTTTAATAAATTAATTTAAAACATTTTTATTTTGCAACTACGTCTAAGTTTTTATAGCGTTGGGTAACTTCATTCTTTAATATTTTCAAATTAAGTAATAGAATTAAAATAAATTTCTATAATCAAAGGTTCTAAAAAAATGCTCTTAAGCACTTGTGTCTTTAAGTATTAAGAGGTTTTTCTATTTAATAAAACTTAACTGTTAAGTGATTTTACAGAGTAAAAAATTATCATTTTCCAAATTGATCCTTTTTTAAATTGGACCCAATCCAATAATGTTTCAGTTTAAAATTCATAAGAACCAAAATGGCAAAAAACTTAAACTGTAATAAACAATAGTGGCTATATGCATATGTATGTACTTAATAATAAATTGTAAAACTATATTTAACTTGCTTTTTTATATAAAAGTTTTTAGGAATATAAAAATGAATTAAATTAGAATAAATTAAATGAAACTTCTCAAGCATTTAAAATATACTTACATTCTTTTTTTCTTATAATTATTGAGCTTTAAACGCCCATGTTAAGCTTCTTGTCTTAATTTTATAATGTGTGTAATTGTACAAGGATAATGTAAAAAAATAATTCGACTATTACTTATATATTTTTTAAAAAAATTGCATATAATTCTGCCTACTAAAATATTTTTTAAAATAACAAACACAAGTATTCTTGTGCCATTACTCTGGCATATTTTATAAGAAATAATGGCTAAATTACAAATGTTTTTATAGCTGTGAGAGATGATGCGGAAGAGAGAGATCTACATATGTACTCTATTACTTGTTAGAACATTTTATTCCGTTCATGTAATCAAAGAAGTTTTTTTTAAATTTTCTTTACAATTTTAATGAAAATTAATTTAAACTTAGATAAAATAAAGCAAATTATATTAATTGGTTATCGCGATACACAGATATCGAATTCGGAATTATTTTGGAATGTAATTTATATTGTTGACTCAAAATCATTTTATTAAGTAATTTTTAGATTTAAGTATACATAGACAGGAATCTTTGCTTTTTAAATACTCATAAAGATTTATACGCTATAATATATAATATTAACATTCAATAATAAAGTACGTCCTTGATCCTCGTAAAATAAACTTGAAAAGAAATTACAATTTCCCTTTTAAATATTTTGTAATTTTTATTCGAGTGATGACTTTAAAAAAAAATTAATGATTTCTCAAACTTTACGTTAGTTGTTAAACAATATTAAAATTAAATAAGTTTGTACAAGCAAAAAATCTATATATATATAAGTATAGTATTTAAGTAGAAGCAATAAAATTTTGAATATTGAGCACATGACGCACATGACGCAAATAACAGTCACCAGTTTTATTTGCATCATAAATGCAATAAAATATTAAAAATTATAAAAAAAATATACAAACTGAAGGCTATTAAAATAAAAAATCGATATTATAAGTATAATATAATTTTAAAACTCTGAATTAATCATAAAAATTAAAATGATGACATCTTTTTGTTTTTCATTTTTACTATAAAAAAAAAAACACAATAGAAATTTTCAATATCAAAATGGTTTGTTATACTTAGAGAAAAATTTAATTTTCAAATTTAATTTGAGTTTTTAAGGTTAATTTCCACAATTGAACATAATTAAAAAATATTTCAGAATACTTATATTAAATTTGTCAAATTTGTTTGTAAAAATAATTTCAATGGGATTCTGGCAGTGTAATATTGGATTAAGTTAATTTAATGAAGGTTACTCTTTATAAACCACTATTTGTAGCCTTCGTAATAACACGCATTTGCTATATTATTAGTATTATAGTAGGATTGCTGAATTTCTCATAAAAATTCTCGAACTTATCAAATCGTACTTTACAAAATTGAGATATTCAACAGAATGACAAGTAATAAATCGTTATATAAATGTAAAAAATCAAATAGAAGAAACTTACGGTAGAAGAAACGGAGCTAAAATTCTATAATCCTTGCCAAGTAAAATTGATCGTGTTTGCAACTTTACATGTTTATAGTTTTGTTTCTTGTATCTGCATATACTCTATGTCAAAAATGTTTAACAACGTTGCGTAATTTGCCGCTTTGATTGCAAAAAAATTTGATGCCTTTATCAATAACATGAACATTGAATGCGCATGTATTCTAATTTACAATGAATTTCCATGTATTATCGTTGAATATTCTCCTTTATGTTTTTATAATAAAGATCACATAAAATCCTTCAAAATCCTATAAAATGGGGAAAACTACTTTATATCGAAAAATTGCTAGTAGATTTAAAAATTTAATTATTTCGAATTTGGAACATTTGGAGCAACGATGATCCTATAATAATACTATTATTTCCAATTCGTCCTGTAAAAAACAATTATTTTGTTTTATAGTTAAAAATTAATTTCGAAAAATCATGTTTTTTATTAGAAAATATTATTGAAAAATTTTAAATTCGTAGTTAAACGGAGATTATAAATTTTAAAATCTAAAAAGAACAATAAAAGTATTAAAATTACAAAAAATATGAAAGCACAATAATAAAGGCTTTACAATTATTTTGTAATTAATAAAAAAAAATGTTTTCAACTATGAAATAATTATTTTTTTATATAAAAGAAATATTTTTCATTCTGTCTCCAATTTTTGTTTTTTAAATATTTTTATTATTAATACGAAAAGCACCATGGAATTTTAAAAGAGAAATGAATTTTGCACTATATGTTGTACATATACGCATACATTTTGTATTATACACATATTGCGTATATGTACATTTAATGATTCATGAATACATAATTATTGTATAGGTTGCCAAATTTATATTGGATCCGAGTTATTTTTATTTATTGTACAAATTATTTATGATTTTTTTTTTTAATTTATTTGTTTTTTATTATTTTGTTAAATAGATATATGTATATGTACGTACATTAGTTTGTTTATTTAAGTTTCATTTATATATGTATGTACATAGATATATGTATATAGAAAATAACCTTTTGGTCTCATCGATATTAATATTCGGATAAAATAAAAAGGACAAAAATATCCTGTGAAAATGGAAAAAAAAAAATTAAAGAAAAATTAGGTCAAAGTTAATGGATTATCATTATTATATGTATTGCATGAAGAGTATGTGTGTATGTACATATTTTGTATAAATATGCAAAATATTCATTTTTTGTGTTGCTTGATTTTGCATGTATGATCCTTTGTATTCAATAAAATATTTAAATTATTTTAGAATTTTTATTTGACACAAAAATTTCATGTGCCAACGTTACGCATCGAATTATTATCGATTAAAAACTACAGTAGAATCAAAATAAAGCAATTAGCACTGTTTTGTAAAAAAAAGAAATGTAAGTGTACTCTAGAAATTTGCTTATATAACCGTTGTACACCCATAAATATTTGAGTGAATCAAGTGATATTTGAACGAAAATTTAATGTAATAATTATTCTACAATAAATTGTGTATGACCTTTTCGAATTCGAGATAATTTATATTAAAATTTTGGATATAATAATTAATCTTCACAATGTTTTAGAAATTTAATTTGCAATGCGTTACAGCTCTTAATATTCAAGCTCTTTAAAATTTAAATATCGTCAACTACGTCAACAATTTAATTTTTCAAATTCATATTCACGAGCACGATTTAGGAATATTTCTTAATATTTACCAAAGTAAGTACATTATGAGCAAATATACATTGATTTTAAACTGAACTTTTAAATAAATTGACAAAATGAGTAAAATTCATTTTTATGCTTCCTATATCTTTCAATAGTAACATTGTAACAGTAAAGCTTCAAAGCAGGAAAAATCTCAAAAAATTCTTATGTTATCTAAAAAACTTCTTCTACTACAACATAACAGAAGAGAGAATTAAATCTGCATTATTATAAATCTACTGTAATTATAATTTCATTCAATATATGTATGTATTTATATATAATTACATATATATTGAAGGATTTCCCACAAAAAAATGGCCTATAAATTTGTAATGAATGTATGCATCTCGATGATACATATTTATAATTTAAAATTATTCAGCTATAAAAACGTATATATATATACCTACATATATCTATAAATAAAACGAGAAAAAAAGTATAGTTGACCTTGTCAACTCTGTGATACCCGTACGAATTGGTTATCCTATGTGCGAATAAATATGCCGTAACCGACTATGGGACAGAGTATGACTTAGGGTTGCCGTATTACCATATAAATTTATGCAAAATTTCAATACTATGTGTTTTTCAAAATACTGGCTGTGCCAAACTACTATTGAAGTTGTATGGCAGCTACCAGAAAGAGCCAAGAAATTTTAGCGAATTTTATCAAGCACATTGGCCCTACTAATATATCCACTTGTGTGAAATCTCAATATCACAGCTTTTATAGTTTCTGAGATATAGCCAAATAACTTTTGAAGTTGTGTGGCAGGTACCAGAAGGAGCCAAGTAATTTCAACAACTTTTATGAGACACATTGGCCCTATTAATATATTCGTTTGTGTGAAATTTCAATATCACAGCTTTTATAGTTTCTGAGATATAGCCAAATAACTTTTGAAGTTGTGTGGCAGGTACCAGAAGGAGCCAAGTAATTTCAACAACTTTTATGAGACACATTGGCCCTATTAATATATTCGTTTGTGTGAAATTTCAATACCATAGCCTTAATAGTTTCTGAAATATAGTCAAATAACTTTTGAAGTTGTATGGCAGGTACCAGAAGGAGCCAAGTAATTTCAACGACTTTTATGAGACACATTGGCCCTATTAATATATTCGTTTGTGTGAAATTTCAATACCATAGCTTTAATAGTTTCTGAAATATAGTCAAATAACTTTTGAAGTTGTATGGCAGGTACCAGAAGGAGCCAAGTAATTTCAACGACTTTTATGAGACACATTGGCCCTATTAATATATTCGTTTGTGTGAAATTTCAATACCATAGCTTTAATAGTTTCTGAAATATAGTCAAATAACTTTTGAAGTTGTATGGCAGGTACCAGAAGGAGCCAAGTAATTTCAACGACTTTTATGAGACATATTGGCCCTATTAATATATTCGTTTGTGTGAAATTTCAATACCACAACTTTTATAGTTTCTGAGATATAGCCAAATAACTTTTGAAGTTGTGTGGCAGGTACCAGAAGGAGCCAAGTAATTTCAACAACTTTTATGAGACACATTGGCCCTATTAATATATTCGTTTGTGTGAAATTTCAATACCATAGCCTTAATAGTTTCTGAAATATAGTCAAATAACTTTTGAAGTTGTATGGCAGGTACCAGAAGGAGCCAAGTAATTTCAACGACTTTTATGAGACACATTGGCCCTATTAACATATTCGTTTGTGTGAAATTTCAATATCACAACTTTTATAGTTTCTGAGATATAGCCAAATAAATTTTGAAGTTGTATGGCAGCTACCCGAACCGGTACCCCGATCACGTCCAATTTAAATAGGGTTCTGGCACTTACAACAATAAATCATTTGTGAAAATTTGGTGAACTTAGCTCAATTAGTTTTTGAGTTATCGTTCGGACGGACGGACGGACGGACGGACGGACGGACAGACAAAGCTAAATCAACTCAGAATTTGACGCTGATCAAAAACATACACTTGGGTCTATATCTAACACCGTTATTTCTTAGCGTTACAAACGGTAAGGCAAATTTAGTATACCCTTCGAACATACGTTCGTACGGGTATAAATATGTGAATTAATTCTGTATATAATTTTTTTAAATTCTTTTGCAAAAAAATTAAATAATTTTTTTTACCAATTCTGAAATAAATTTCACATAAAATAAAAATAGTGAACCAAAACAATAATTTGTATTAAGAATTATTCACTGGTCTATCGAAATTTATAGCATAAAATTTTTAAATTGTAAATTTTCATTTTAACATAATAATTTTTAGACCTTTACTTTTGATATACTTACATACATATATAAATAACTATTTCTGTTCTATTTATTTTCGTCAAAATGTTAAGTATTTAAGTACCGAAATGCAATAATTTTACTGAAGTTTAATAATAATTTAAAATGTATTTAAAACTGACCATAGCAATAATTATAAGTCAATTCAATTATAATTTTAAAGAAATTAAAATTTAATTCAGTGTTGTTATAAAATTTTCAATCAATTTGTCATTTTCCTAAAAATTTTTGCTTTGCGCTTGAAGATATTATATTGTAGCTCGTATTTTGGTTGAAATTTGGACTTTTTCTTAAGAACATTCTATTGTTTAAGGCTTTTTTGGCCAAGACTGTTTGAATTAATAGATTATCAGACCAAATTTTAAATACTTATGAATAAAATTTATTTATTTCTCTTTAAATTTCCCCAATTTTTTGTAGGTCGTGATTAATTTTTTCCAAGAATCATAATAAAAATTAAAAATAAATAACTTATATCGCATTATTCGTAGGAATTAATAATTTCATATTTCTCCTCTTCATTTCATTTTCATACTCGCTTGTTTTCTTTAAAAATGGCTTCATTTAAAAAGTTGTTTACAATACCTACTATTGGCTTTAATAAATTTCAATTTTATAAATCAAGGATTACATTAAAATAATTTTAAATGACCTAAAATAACATTTAAAATAAATAATTAAATTAAAATTTTTAAAGCGCCATGTTGTAATTTTATTATTTTCCAAATAATCGAATTTAATTTTTCTTTAATTATGAGTAAAAATATAAGTACTTTATATACTTTGTTTTACATTACAGAATTTACAAAACATAAAGGGTTAAATATAGTACATAATATGCATTTTACTAATTTTAGGTTTTTAAAATATTTTTATTGCAAAATTTTCAAATATTTAATACACTTGTAATGCATATTTATTTCCATATTAAATCCGTTAAAAAATTATTAAATTTATTAAATGAATTGCATGAATATTTTTATGCATTTAAAATATTGAAATCAGTACAACTTGCAGTTGAAGGTTTCTGTAAATGATTATAATAAGGTGCAATGTTTAATTTAAAAATTAAATTAAAAAACATTAGTATTAAAAGTTTTAAACAACTTGATACTTATATTAAGTTTAAATTATAATATAATGAACTCTCTGTCGAACATTTAATTATGTATTATGTATTATTCTTAAAAAAAGTTTAGTTTTGCATCTTGTTAGTTCAATTAGAATATTATATTTTTTAAAAGTAAAAGCACAAGTTATAGATATAGAAAAGTTTTCTTGTGCTGGATTTGAATTCAAATAGAATTATCGTGAAAGTTTTACTTTTCGCAAAAGTTGTTTTTCTAAAAGTAATAATATTACTTATGTCATATATAAATTGCTTGGGAAGAGAATCATATATAAAATTATAACCAAGTTCTCTCATATATAAAATCGGCGAGATCCTTGTTAACTAAAAATTATAATATTACATACTCATAATTTATTTCTCTATTTCACGCTATAAACTCTTGAAATTTATACAAACATTATTTTTTTTTTTGTTAAGAAAACTAATTGTAATTTATATTTACTTAAATTTAAAAATTGTTAAGTAAATGAATAACTCTCTAAATAAATTTATCACTTAATTCTATTGTATAAAATAGTAATGTAATGAGTATGCATTAACATTTACATTTATAACATTTGTTGTACTAAGAAAATTCAAATTTATACGTCATATTGTTTGCATTGCCGAGAATACGAGAGAGAAAAAATTCTTGTTGTAATAGTAATGTTATTTTTGTTGCTCTCCTTTGTTAATCCAAATTTGAATTTAAAATTTTTTTATTAAAAAAACAAAAAAAATTCGGAATTCAAAAATCCTTATTATACTGACTTACTTGTATTTTGTAAAAAAAAAATAAAAATTCATTTTTAAACTTTTTAATTAGCATAATTTATATTTTCTGAAATAAGAGAAGAGAAAATATTAGAAAAAATAAAGATTTCCCAACTTTTTTTATATTTAATGTGAGTAAAAATAAACATGAGAACTTATGACTATTCCCAGATTTCATTTTTCGTACCAAAAACTAAATTAATAGTTCTTGAAAAAAGATATTTAAAATTTTTGTTCGAATCTCTTGTCGAAAATAAAGTAATATTTAATCTTCAAAGTATTTACACACATAATACATACATACTACTTATATATTTGTGTAAAATGAAAAAAATATAAGTTTCAAGTATGGTAGAGTACTAGAGTGTTTTTGCATTATACTTTGTTTTTCTTCTATAATAAGAAAATTAAGGAAGAAATATATGGAGATAAAAATTTCTGGACTATTTTGCACCATATTTTTATAAGCCAGAAGAGAAAGTTTTTAATAAATCATAAGGGAAAATTAAATTGTTATATTCTTGACTTTTGAAGCTTTCTTTTTAAATACATCAAATTTTTGTTAAATTGACATAAAATTAATAAAAGAATCTTTTTGTATATACACTAAAGGATTAAAGTGTATATCACTAAATATTTAAATATATTATATTAAAATATAGTTAATTAATTCATATTTTCCATTTAATTTATGACACTATAATTAAAAAATTTTTATTTTTTGAGTTTTCCATAATTTATTCTCTTAGTTATATTTTTATTTGCGTTGCAAATTCCACTCAGAAATGTAAAAAATTTATAAGGTCAGAAATATATTGGAGCTACATAAAAATTTCGAGTATATGAATACAATAACAGAATTGTGGAGTACAGTAGAACTTCAAGCAAATAATTTCAAGCGATTGAAAGAATTTGTGAGCAGAGTTTTGACTATGTGACTGCCTTAGTATATTAATTGTATACGATAGCAAATTACATTTGATGGCAATAAATGGTGATGGTGATAAGATACATTTTATTATATAAGACAAATCGTCTAAGCTGAAAAAATGAGTTTCAAGTTTAATTAAATTCAAAATTGAAATTGGACAAGAAGAAAAAAATGTGGTATTTTACACTTTTTTTCATAATTTTAGAATTAAATGTGAAGACAAAAATCACGAAATATCGAATTTCACCTAATTTTAAAAAATTATTGCCAGAGTATAATTAGTACATTTTTAAAATAAAACTTAGCTTTTTAAACTTTTGTTTATATACTTTTTCTGATTTCGTTATTTTCACGTAATTTGCTACAGAGATTACTTATGTATGTATATATTTTCATATTTTTATTAGCAGCTCACATAGTTTAAAAAATCGAGTTGTAATTAACATATTTAATTGAGTACATGTCATATTCCAGGAAATTGTAATTTATATATATATGCATAAGTACATATGAAATTAAATATACAGTAATTAGCAACTGTAGAGAACCTAGATGAAACGAATACTTAATTAACTATTCAAATTAAGTAAATATTCTATGATAAAGTCAGCTAAATAAATAAATAACTATAAGACATACTGGCTGCTTATCAAATTTTTCAATTCAATTTAAAGAAAGACTAATCTGTTGTAAATATTTTTGTATTAAGTATATGTGAAAAGCCTCAGATTCTATGAATTGTGGACATTTATATATACTTATATATTTACATGTGTATGAACATAGAAAAACTAAATTCAATCGTCATCATACGGAACTGAATAAATTTCTCTTCGTTTTTTTTTCTAGTTTGCTCGTATATCATTGACATGGTCATAATTAATGTAAAACTAATTTGAAATTAAAATAAACGCCGATAAAATTAATTTCTATGGTAGCTATGAGCGAGTTTGGGCAAAATTGTTTATTTATTTAATTGCATTTTAATTTTTTATTTTTTTGTATTTTTGTATCCAAAAATGGAAAAAACTTCTTTTTTAATTTTTCTATTTTGTAGAAATAAACAATTTTTAGTTTTTCAATTTTTTTTTTTTTTTAAAAGAATATTTTTATAAAAGTTATTTGGCGTGCATGTGATGTACAAAAAAAGAAAATCTTATTGAGGGCAGTTCAACCTTATAAGTGTATACTTATTGAAAGAACGAGTACGTATACATATTAAACAGGTAGTAATGTCTAGCCGTACATAATTATTATTTTTAAGTAGGTCTAAAATTTAAAAACGGCTCATAGACTTGTGTGAGCACAATTTAATGCTCCTGAGTAAATTGTCTGCTAAGCTGTACGATTTATAAGGGTTAGAAGAAATTTCTTTAAATCAGATACAACTATAATTTATATTTATATTTTATTGCTCCTTAAAAAAATCTTGTACTATTCATCCTTAAGAAGATTTTGTCACAGAATTTAGACCTTATCGAATGTAGACAAATTTTTAGTTCTAAAAACTAAAATAATTTAAATATTAATATAACAAATGTACATAACAAAATGAGCATCAAAAGGGCGACTTCTACATCAATACTGACTTTAAGTTTTGAAAAATTAAATTCAAGGAGACTTCAAAGAAGAAGAGATGCAGAAATTATTAATTTTAGTAGCATTAACAATCAATTGTCGCAAGAGAACGAAATTTTAACGGTTGCCGATTCCTGACTAAACATTTTTTTTTAAAAATTAAACACAAAAAAATTATCATTTGGTATTTATAAGGTGTAGTCTACATTAAATAAAATAAAAGGAAAAATAGAAACAAAAGTCTTATAAAGTTTAAACATTTTAGTTTTAAATTAGAAATTTTTTATTTTTTTCGAATATCTAAGTAAGTATGTGGTTATCATTTTAAGTGCTTACCTTAATAGGCATAATTTTATTAAATGATTTAAAATTACGATTCGTCTAAAAAATTTGTTTTCGAAGCATGTAGGTATTAAAAAATTTTGTTGTATATTTAGAATGCTTTGTTTTTTCTAAAGAGCATGTTCGAATATTAAATTAAGTAATTTACATTTTAATTTATAAATTATACTTTTAATTAATTTGTTTTCGAATGAATTTGTATTTGAATGAATTGCTATCGAGTGATTCGTTCTTTCAATCACCCAAAGCATGTATGTATTAATCTTATTGCCTAATAAATGAATTTGCAAATCGACTATTAGGCCTTGATAAATTGTTAAGTTTTATGAAGAAAAATATTTATAATGCATTATAATTTATAATGCTTGAACAAATTTTAATATTTTATATTTACAATGTTTCAAATAGATTAAAATATCATAAGAGACTAAAATATATACTCATTTTGAAAAGTTAATGTCATATTTTATCGCGAAAACTTTCATAGAGGCTTTATAAGAAAACTATTTTATTGGTTATGTTTTTACAATTAAAATAGCAGATGCAATTGTGTACTATTGTATCTTATACTGTAATCGCTGTTGCATTTGGAATTGATTTTGCATTAAATTCAAAATTTAATTTCTTCTGACAGTAATGATTTTTCAATTTTCTTTTCATTGATTTCAAAGTTCAATAAAATTAATGAAATTCATTGATTCAAGCTTTATACTTATACTTACACTTCAAACAAATCAATTGAGATTCTAAGATTCATGAATAGTTTTTGATAGTGTAATCTTTATTCAATATTAAGCATTGATTCATTTTTGTTTTGTGCCATATGTTTTGTGGTTTTGTGCAAATAGCATTTCTCCATTATAAAGAACAAAATTCCCTTGAATGTTCTGTTGTTACGTTTACTATTATAATATGATCAACATAATATAAACCTAAATTTTTGTTTGCGATAATTTTCCATTATTTAATTTCTAAACAGCTCATATTCTTTTAATATGAATAAGAGTACACCTATTGTGCCAATTATTATTATTTTCATTATAAACTCAATGACCACTTACCTACACGTTATCATAATAGAAAGTGTCACAAACTATACTTAGTAAAATAATAATATTATTAGAGAAACATTTTGTGTTGTGCGCTTGCGTAATACCTATAAAAGGTACGTGTAAGTAAGCAAATGTTTTTAGAATACAAATTTTATTTGTATTTGTTTTTGTTTCAAGTGTATACCCAAAAAAAAATTACCAAAAATTCTTTCACGAATTTCAAAAATGAAAACAACAAAAAAAAGTCAAATTTATTTTAAATAATTTTTTGTGATGAATTTTAATTTAGGTGAAAAATTTTAAGGTATCCCAAATTGTTAAAGTAAACCTTAATTCACTCGCTAGTTTGTTTTTTACTTCAAAAATATTTTTTCTTCTTTTTGGAAATAAAGACAATTTCTTAATTTAAATTTTGTGTTTTTTTATTCATTTTTTACCTTTTAACAACTCTTTTTTTTTATCTCTCCTTTAAAGAATGTGATTTTTTCAAAAAAATGAAAAAAAAATATAAAAAATTATGGCTTATGTTTTTATATTTTTTAAAACTTTTCCAAAAAAAAAAGAATTTTTACACGTCCATTACAACCGAATCGTGAATACTTAACATCAAATTATATTGAATTCAGCTCACGATTTTTGCATCTGCTGCTACTACAATCGTTTACTACAATGAATATATTCTTTACAAATCCTTTATCATATCTTTGAATACAATAAAATAAACAAATATAAAGTAAAAAAAAAAATTAACATATTTTCAGATTTTGTGTTTGGTTTTTGAAAGAGTGTTAGGAAAGCAATTTTTTGTTTATAATATTAAAATCACTTAATCATGTCTGGAATTTCGGAATTATTTGTAATTTGACCCATATTTAGCTGACGTATGTTAACAAGAATGTAATTTTTTAGGAGTCGCCAGGAGTTACTGGAACGTATGAATATCATCGTTCTAAATTACACTTTAAACCCTAAATTTTGCTGTTATTTTAAGCTCCCGCCGGCATTCTTTATACAAAATTTTGGCAAAAGTTTGTTAAAATTTTTCATCATCAATAATGTAATCATTGTGTTTTTTTCTTTTACTCAGAGTTAGTTCTAAAATTTCGGGTAAAATTTAAATTTCACTGTTCCGATCATGATACAATAGAATAATCTGAAATAAAAAGCTATAGGATTTATATTAGGCATTATTGTATATTGTTACAAGTGAAATTATGTATGTATAATGAACATAAATGTTCTGCCTTATGCTATAGATTTAACACTACTTTTAGTATATTTATTTTATTATTTGTAATTCATTAACACGAAAACAAAGAAGAAATTTTGTACGAAGGAAAAAAAAAAACGAAAAGAAAGGGGAGAAAAACACACATAAAAGTTGTTTAAATACAGGAATAATAATAATTGTCAAAAATATAACTACCATTTTCATAATGGTAAGTCAAGTCAAAGTCAGTGACTTCAAAGTATTTGTTTGCTTATGTTATTTTTTTTTTGTTTCATTTATTTTTCTTGTTACAATCAAAAATTTCCATTTAAACTTTTTACAATTTAAATTCTTTTCTTCTCATCCTCATTTTAAATGAAATTTGATTTGAGTTTAAATTTTAGTATTATTTTATACTTAGTATTATGGAGTATAGAGACGATGGTAAATTGCATGTTACTATACTCGTAATCATTATTGAAAAATTGATCATAAAAATATACGATCAAATAAAACAATTTTTTTTATAACAAGAAAGTTCGAAACTGAACTTTAATAATGTAAAAGATATGTCAAGTATATTTGCAAATTTTGTTCACAGTTTATTTAGATTTTTCAATTATTTTCGTAATTTTAACAATTTCTTAAAGTATTTTTGTAATTTTAATAGTTTTCTAAAGATTTCAGTTTTTATAATTTAATACTTTAACTTCTTGAAATGTGAAAATTTGCATAAATGCGATGGTTTTAATAGGAATACTGTTATGTATAGCTTTAGCGTGTTATAACATTAAAGTTTTAAACAGCGAAAATTGAATTGAAATTCGAAAAATAATTGCAAAAGAATTAAAAATTATAATAAAAACTGAAAATTATTCTACATTACTATTAAAAATTTTAATATTTTTAAATCATCAATCGAAAATAATAATTGTTTCTCATATATTATTATGTATACTTATTTGCAATATAAGAAATTAAAAGAGAAAACGCAAATGAAAGAAGGAATAATAAAGAAAGAAAATTATGACTATCTCAAGAGAACATCATATTGTCAAATATGCAAATTATATTTTATGTCTGCACGTATATAACATATATTTTTATTTTTAGTAGGTTAAATAAAGCGAAACAATAACAACAAAACAAGTAAAATACAAAATACAATAAAAATATGTAAATGAGAAATTTACCATTATAAGTATTACGGTCTACTGCGATGTCAGTGTCAAAGTGCAATATTTATATGATCTTTTTCCTGTCTTTAACAGATAAACACAAATTTTATTATAATTTAAAAGTGTATATAATAAAAGAGTGTATGTATAAGAGATGAGGAAATTTTTATTGCTAATTAAAATGTAAATCGGATATAAATATACAAATTTGCTCCATCTCTATATATATATAAAGCATATAGTATATAGTTATAATTACAAAAATTAATATTTAATGCAAAAATTAATTGAATTGAATTTAAAGTAAAAAAGCAAAATTGAAAAGGGTATATAGACCAGGTATATTTACTATGTAAGTATATAAATAGGAATTTATATACATAAATATTGCAATGCAAGATTTAATTGCTTGAAATCATTTAATTATGCTACGAATTAAAATTGATTTCTTTAAATAAATCACTCGATTAATTAATGGTTTTCTCTTTTTTTTATGAAAAACATTTAATATTTTTTATTCGTTTTTTTATTATGTTGTAAAGTGTAGGTATGTATAATATGCTTTTTTTATAGCATCTCCTACTTAAGATTTTATTTGACAAGAAAATTATTACTCGAAATTACGCTGAAAAATTATTAAAGGTGGTTAAAAAATATACTTAAAAATTTTGATGAATTGTATTTTAACAATTTGATTTTGATAATCTATAATTTTTTTGTCTCTTTCGAAAAAACATATAAGAGGTTGAATAAAATTCAAAAATTTTTTTGGGTTCATGAATAAATGGGTTTTTTTTAATTCAAAGCGTTTATTCAGTCTACAAGTCATTAATGATCTTTCTTTAATAAAAATGAGGTGAACAATCTTGTGTGGTAAAAATTTGTAATATTAAATTTTGAAGTACTTTAATGCGTATAATCACATACCAGTAACATTGTTTAATAAGTATTCGGTAAAAATCTCGAAATTTTATTTTACATTAATTTCAAATTCTACACGAAATCCCTAGTAATTATTCAACACTCTCAAAATCTTAATAATTCAAAAATATTAAGGTTTTGTGAATTCTAAAAATTGTTTGATTTTGAATTTCTTCTAAAAATCAGCGAGCTGTTCATATTAAATATTTAATTATGTGCAAGTAAACTGAATTTTAATTTTTTTTTCAAATTATTTATTGTACAAATTAAATAATGTTCAACTGTTTGTATAGTTGCATTAAAATAATTAATCTAACCCATTAGTTGCATTAAAATAACTCAACTTATCTACTACTTACATATAAGGTTAAAAATATTATTTGAGTTTTTATGCCCATTTTAGTAAGCTAAGAATTTCACGATGTTTTTTGTTACAAAAATTGTGCAGCATATTCTTTGAAATAATAACGCAAAACTAATACATTGTATAAACATATAACGTTAATTGTATACTGTATAAGTATGTGTGTCTGTTGTACACAAAAGTATGTGCAAACATTATAATTGTAAGATATTATTTTTAAATATTACTTGATGACTAATTTTAAATCAAATATACTACAATTAGAAACTTAATTTTTAAGAATTTCTTCTACATAAAAAAATTTTAATAAAATATTGTTATGTAAAATTACATACTTACATATGAAACTTATTATTTCATGTTATGTATAATATAAATAAATTTTGTGTTTATTTGACGGCATTTAATCAAACTAATTAATCCATTTACTTATAATGTACATACAGAAAATATTTACCTTTTTTATTGACTGAAATAAAATCCAAGAAATAAAAATAAATAAATACCATTAATTTTAAATATGATTGTACAATGTACATATTGTAACTTTTAAAATACAATTACATTAATTTTAACATTTCGTAATAGTTTTAATTACATTAAACAAGAGAAAATTTTATCGAGAATGTAATTCAGTCATAGTTATTGTTAATTTAATATTTAAACATTTTATAGGTATATAGAGCATGTTATTCTTCAATTAATATTTAAGGAAATGAAAATTAACAACAGTGTTCTAAAGAGATACGAGTATATGTATTTATAAATTTAGTATGTTATAGGTAACAATTAATAAATTGACTCTTATAGTTCTAAACTAGTATATGTACTTAAAATAATCAAGCTTGAAAAATTTAAAAAATAATACAGTAAACTTCTATCTCATGGATATTTACATGCTCGTACATTGTAACCCAAAATTATTTGTGTATTGCAGACTACTCTATTACGACTAAACTGATTCTATTACTCTTTGGTCTCTTACATACCTTGGTTCTTTCAATTAATTTAAAAATTCGGTAAGCTGAATACCATCTGATTGATATTAATTATTTGATTTAAGTATATGAATGCGAGTATACTGTAATGTAAAATTTTTCGATTTTATATTGATTTAGATAGAGATTAGAATTTCAGATTCCGTAAGTGCTTTTAAATTAAACAGTTTAATATAAATGTTATGGTGAGGTGACTGCAATATTGTCTAAGAAAAAATAAAAAGTTTAAAAGCTTTTTAAGTAATGAAGAATTTACAAAGTGATTTCTTTATTACTTGGCTTCTATAGAGGTTTTCAGTATATTATGATTCATTTTTACCTTATTTTTAATATAAAGAAAAAATTTCGTAATAATAGTTCAATATTTCATTTAATACATATGTAGTTACCTTATTTTTACCTACATAAATTGTAGGTATTCAAAACACAAAAAAAAACTCTTTCTTGTCATAATGCCCTAATTTCTCTTCTCTCCCCTTTTTGTTTTCCTATTAATATTAAGTGTTACCGTTATATTTTAATATTTATACATACCAATTTACTAACCACCAAATATAAAAAATAATTTTTATATAATAATTTATTGATTGCTTTATTTACAATGGTAAATTATAATTATCACACACCTATACCTATAAACACACAAGTCTGCTTATACAAAATTTATTTTATTCATCAATATTTCCCATTATATTTTAATTCCCCAAAAAATAACTATAAATAATGGTTAAGTAAGTAAAAATTATATTAACCTCTACATGTTAATCTATACCTTTAAATTGTCTCATATAAATTCAGATTATATTGTATTGAAAATTATTTAAAATTGTATATACATATATGTTTCATATACATAGTATGTAGATTTTGTACAAAATGTGAATTGAAATTTATATATACATATATATACATATGTATTTATATGTTATAACATATTAAATGTATGTGTATAGCAAAAAAGAAATTATTAAGAAATATTGAAATGTAGACAGCTTTTATTACTTTGCGCCATTATGCTATAATATTTTGTGGTATATACATATATACATATTTTAAATTTGATATATATTTTATAAATTTATGTAATACTGTTATACATATATAAGTACAACCATATGTTATAGATTCATGTGCATTTTATGAATATTCAGAAATCATGCATTATACTTATTTGAATAACGAACTTTTTTAATAATTTTGATATTTTATATATATAAGTACAATAATAACAGACATTACGCACATATTTTAAAAAAATATACAAAGTTTAAAAAAAAATTTATCTTAAAAAATGTGTTAAAAATAAAAAAAAATACAATAAAAAAGTTTTCTTTTACAGGCTTAAATTGTAGAAAATACCTTTTTTTTTTAAAGAATTAATAAAGGCACGTATTGAAGGGTATACCTACATATTTTTCTTTTATGTTAAATATGGAACAAATTCGACATACTTACATAATAGGTATAAGCAAACAAGAAAAATGACACTTTGAAAATATATTGAACATTTAGTTATATAGCTATGCATATGAGAAGATTATGTTTTATTAAGAAATAAGTACTGTATTAAAAATATGTATGTACAAGCGTATGTATAGGGTGCATTATTATTATTACTTTAGATTTGAATAATAGTTTATACATATTTACGTAAGCAAATGTCGTAAATGTAGTTTATCAATTATTAATGAACATGAAACCTATATTAAGAGAAAATAAATTGAGTGTAGCTCAAAGTAATGCAATAGTATAAAAAATTAAAACTGTATAATAAAATACGAAACATTACGATAAAAATTTCGTAATTCTTATATCGTAATACTTATATCGTAATACAATTTCTTATATTGTTTTGCTTCTATTTTTAAAGTCACAGATTAGAAATTATTTCAATTACTTCAGTAATATTTGAGTTGGGTTTGGTAGTACCACCCAAAAAGCAGTAAGAGTCGTCGTCGTAGTGTCGGATTATTCCTTCTCGCTTCATTATTCTAGCCAAGCTGAAATTTTGAAATCAAAAATCAATTGGCATTTACATTCACCATTTTCGTAATCCATTGGAAGAAGCCCCGAGCTCGTCAGTGCCGGAAATGAGAATAAGGGGTTTATCAACGACTCCTTTACACTATTAAAATATCATATTGCAAGGTGGCAATTTCGTTTTTACTCCAGCGTAAAATGAACCTTAAGTTACTCACCATTTACTTCTTTAATGTAATTGAAATTGAAAAACTTTGTGCGTTATTCTTCAATCGTTTTTACAGAAACAAGCACCTGCCAAGTCTACATATCTAAAATGTGAATATAATTGCAATAGTAGTTAATACAAAAATATAAAATTTTGTACATAGCAAAAAAAAATAATATTTTCATTGTAAGAATATGGATGGATTTTAATTGAGTAAAATAATTTTGCAACAAAATAACGATCTTACGTCATACGTTACATATACGTTCTAATATATGTTAAGTATGTCACAAACAAACAGATTTGTTCATTCAAATTCTATTTTTATAATTTATAATAGAACTTTACCGTTATGATCACAATTAAAACTCTAAAATTTAATTTTCTTTACGAATTTTATAGTACTAAAAATGAATAGCTATACTGAGATTATTTAATTTTAGATACCTTTTAGAATTTTAGATAAAAATGCCGCTACCCATGGTATATTCTTAAAATTTGACGGTATTCAAATGTACTGATATGTGTATTGATAGAGAATTCTTTTATATCTACACTGGGAAAAAAATAGAATGTAAAGTAGAATGAATTTATTTTTTAACTTGTTTAATGTTTGAAATAGTGCAATTTTTTAATGTATATATACTTAGTCACAGAATAACTGTGCGAATATGATATAGAATATGTTGATCTAAATAGATAAACCTTGTGTAACAGTATAACTTTAACACCATATAATTGTATATTCAATACCATATTCATATTTATAGTACTTAGTTCTCATTATAGTTATACACATCATAAGTATAACTAGAATTTTATTTTTGATACAAAATATTTCAATGAACTTATGGTAAGATATATATAAGTTTTATGATTAGTGTATACTGTTATACATATACATATGTATAATAAGTATTGTATGTATAGGGTGTGATTCGTTTTGTATTTTATCATTTGTTGAATTTAAACTCGAATTTAAATGAAGATATTTAATTTCTCATTGAATGTACTTAATATTCATTCTCATATAGTTTTTAGCTCTTGTACATACATATACCTATATGCAAATACATATATTATTATAGCTATATAATAATTATCAAGCTCTTTTACTCATTGAAATTTTATGAGTTTTTTATAATGAAAAACGATGTGTACTAACAACACTATTAGTTAATGATTAAAAAGGATATTTATGCATATTTATACATACATATATGCATACATATACATGTATGCATATACATGTACATATATATATATCTAGTATGTGGAAAATTATGGTTAACAGTTTTTATTTTTCACATCCTTTATACTTAACGTATTTGAAATGATTTTACCTTTGTATATGTATATAAAATTTTCCACAATTTTAAAAGCAATTAAAATATAAATTTTCTAACATAAAATTTAAAATATGAATGAATATGTATGAATGAATACATATACGCTTAGGCCATATATTTTAAGTATACATTTGCAATTATAAATGTATACTTATATAAATTATGTGCGTATGAGTATGTATGATTAAATATTTTTTTATGGATTTTAGACTATTTATCATTTAGAACTAAAACATATTATAATGAATATTGTCCTTAATATACCGAATTAAACGTATGTAAATGGATATATACGTATGCACACACATAAATACCTAAAGATATTTTAGAGTTCTATTGAACTCTTGTAAAAAAAATAATTTATTTTCATAGTAAATTTGGATTACAATTTGAATTTTTTTTTTTCTCTTCTGCTTTTTTCTTTTGTATTTTTCTCTGTGTGGTACATAATATGCGCATTATGTTAAGCTATATATAATTTTAAATCGGTTCTTTTACATAATGCTATAATAATTGTGCATATATACATATACCAGCTTATAGTCATGTATATTCTTTAAAAATTCATATTTTATGACATTTGATTATGTATGCGTATATTGAACGTGTGCAATATGTATTGATAGGGAATTACTATATGTTATTTATCGCTTTAAAATAGAATCGATTGCGAATTTGAGGGCAAAATGAATAACAATTAGTTTTAGATAAAAAAAATTGGCTAATAACGTATGTGGCACATTTCGTCTTACAAAATTAATAATGTACACATTTTCTTTGCATACTTATAGGGAAAAGTTAAAAAAATTTAAAAAAGTATTAAAGTATATAACAATAGACTACGGTTAGTTAGGTCGTATAAAATATTTAATTATATTTTTTGATATTTTTGATAAGAAAATTAGAATTTTGCTAATTGTGAGAGGGGACAACAAAGGAGAAAAGTTTTCCATATCAACGCAATAAATTTTTATTTAATATATGTAGGTACTGGAATGTTTGCGGTTTGAATGTAATAAAGTAACATTTTTAGAATGTTGAAGGGCCCACTATTCTTAAAGAGGAAGGGAAAATCTATTTGTCTTGTTTCTCTCTCTTAAAAGGTGGAAGCGTACACAATAAAATTAAAAAGCACATTTTTATTTTTCAGTAATTTTTCGAAATATGCTTAAACAGAAATCGATTCTAGTATGTATATTTAATATTATAATTAAAGTGAGGATTAAAAATTGCATTTAGAATAAAAAACGGTAATTGTGTTCTGTCTTCTTTTTTTTTTAAATTTTAACCCAGTATTTATTAATTATTTTCGAGGGTTATGTACATAAACATTAGAATTTTTGAAAAATATTTAATAATTTTTGTAAATATACCTGAAATTATAAATAATTTTTACTTTATCCACACAATTCAATTCCATCTGAAATAGGGGTTATAAGTGAAGAATAATTATTGTGATCAATGATTTCACTTCATTTTATTTTTGACTCTTTGTATATTTAATACTATTGTAGATATGTAATATATGTATTCAAATGTTAATTAAAATCCTTGAATTCATTTGAATTATAGTTGAAGATTGGACTGATACATAATTAAAAATTAAGTATACATAAGTATACTCAGATCTATAATTATACATTGATAATGCATATATATATGTATATAGGAGTAAATGTTTTTTGTTTGAATTTTTAATCAAACTATTTTATCTTGGCTACAATAATGAGTATGCCAAAAGAATAATTAAGAATCTAGGAAATTTTAAAATATATTTCCGCAATGCTTCTTTTGAATAACCTGTAAAATATCTGTTTAAATTTTTTTATTGTAATTCACCAGCTATTTACTAAGATTATAATAAATTTTAAATTTTAATCACTTTACTGAAATAAATTTAAATGAAAATTTGGGGGATTTATATTGGGATAAAAATTATGCATTTCATATGTTCAAAAGTTAAGTTCATTATGAGTTTTTTGTTTTATGTTTAATACAAAATAGTTAATCTGTGCTAATATTAAAACGCGATAATTGCTTAGCTATAAATCAAAAATTTTCGGGTACAAATTATTTTGTTATTCATGGGGTACATTCAAGATTATAGCAAAATTAAATGCAGATTTAAGTAAATCCCAACTTAATGGATAACAATTAAAATTCTTAAATTTTTGTTTGAAATAAAATAATTTATAAAAACAAAATTTTCAAATAACAGCATCTATGTTCCATAAAATTAAAAATGAAATATTACTGTGTCATCAGACCAACATTTTTTAATCCGTTTTGTTATATAACACTCTAATACTAATTTTTAAGGGAAAGAATAAACCGGATTAATCTCTTAGACAGAACATTGTTTTAATTGGTTCGGTTTAATTTTGTATTCAAAATTATTTGTTACGGTCTACGTCCTCTCTTAATTTTATTTTTATTTTTCAATTATTCATAAGATATAATATTTTTAATTTCACTTCATGATTTTCATATTGTGATAATCAATTAAAATTTTTTGATATTAAATTTCATAAACATTTCATATCATAGAAACTTTAATTTTCTGAAATTTAATTTTAAGTTTTTAAGAAAGAAAAAATTTTGCTTTGTATTACGAAATCACAAAAATTATCCAATACAAGAATTAATTTAAAACTCAAGAAAAAAAAAAAAACTAAAAAATAAAGAAAATTTAAGAGACCCTTTAATTAAAATAATTTCAAAATTTATATACTTATAGAAGACAATTTTTAATGAAAACAATAAATTTTAACATGACACTCTTTATTACATTTCATACATACGATATACATATGAATGGTACTTATGAATAAGTACTTCACTATTTTGAAATAAATTCTTTTAAGAATTTTATATTTTTAATATAATTTTTTATAAAAAGAAGCAGAATTTATGTATGTACATATTGGTATATAGGTTTATTTTAAGACGCCAACCCCCCATAAAACGGCAAAAAAAGAAATAGAAATTAAAATAAAGAGCTTATATATTTTTTCAATTTAAATAATAAACATTAACTTATGCCATGGCAGGGATTGTAAATTGTAATTATAAAATTGTAGCAAATGAATTGATTTCGCCTTAAAATATGCAATTTATACTCATACGTAATTTTTTTTTTTGGTATGTTGACGAGTTAAAATGTTTGCAAATTAAATAAATATTTTAGTAAAACTTTAAACAGGTTTTTCATATTTTTAATAATACAAATCTATATAAAAAAGTGTTCGAAAGAGAATAAATTCGAATAACTGAGAAAAATTATAAAATATTTGAGAACGTGAAATTAATGAAAATACTCGTAAGTTTATTTTGAAGAAGATTTTATGTTATAAATGGCAGTTTTGGCTACGAATTTCATGAAATAGTTTTATCTTCGAAAAGATTCAGTTTTAAATCGATTTTTAATTGTTAAGAGAAAGTTATTACAAATTCATTATATAATTATTAAATAGTTTTAAATATAACTAAAATAATGCAATTAAATTTATCAGTAACAGAATTTTATGCAATTTTTATTTTAAAAATTAATACAAAAGGAAATTTTCAAAAACCTAAGTTTCATAATTCGAATAAAATGGTGATTAACAGTTAGAATATAAAATTTTCGCAAAAAATTTGTCATATTTGGTTATAATCCTTCTTGTTATACAAAATTATAATCAAAATATTTAAGATTAATACAATAGCCAATTCGTTACATCACATACACGTAATATACAAATAAGTAATTATGGCAGAATGCTGAATTTTCCTTTTACTAATAAATTTAAAAAATTATAACACAGTTTTAATATAACTTTGTATTGGCATAATTCCAATATTACCAAAATAAAATTTAAATTTATTCTCTATAATTAAAATATACTGCAGAATTTTAATTTTTAGTATTCATATATATTTTAAATTTCAAGTATTTAGTCAATTATTTTAATAAAATATTAAATAAAATTTTATAATCTTAAATTTTTTCCAAATAAAATTTTGCAGAAATTAAATATTTTTTACATATAGATTTAAAAATTTATTACATAGGACTACTACATTTGTAAATACGAGTAGTACTTATATGACTTGTTATTAAATGACATTGTATCAAATTTTTAGTACAATTGTTTACACTTAATGCCTGGAATGTTGCTGATACATTCAATCTTTTACTTATTTATTATAATTTATTTATGTATGTGTACATAAATATTTATGAATATAAATGAGAATGTGAGTGTAAAGAAATTTACATATTAATATGCACTTGATATTCTTGACACTTTTTTTTTTTTTAATTTCCTATATCTTTTTAAAATTCTGAATAATAATATTTTTATTTTTTGAAAATATTATAATTACTATTATGCCAGGATATACATAGTTGCATGTAAATGTATGTTAATATACAGACGTAATTACTCTCATGTTACATTTACATATTCTTATACATACATATACATATATGTATGTGTGTTTATATTTATACATTATTTATGTAAATTAAATTTAAGAACAACAAAGGGAAATATTTATAGTTTTAATTACAAAAAATTTAAATAAAAAACAAATATTTTATTTTCTTCTTTAATATACTTATACTCGTACTCACATACATTTATTAAAATTTTAAATATAAGGACATAATATTTATATACCTACACATATAATGTTAATTTATATGATTTCATTGTCTGCAAAAATGTATACAAAACCCTGAGAATAGTTTGTATGTCATTTAAAAATCTAGAGTAGTTTTTGGGAATTAGAAAAGAAAATTACAAAATTTAATAATAATAAAAAAAGTTATCAGACATTTTTATAATTTCACAGAAGAATAATTAATTTCTTTATAAATTAGAGAGAGGAAAAAAAAGACAAGTGAAATAAATTTCAAAAGATTTCAAAATAATGTAATAATTGTGTCTCAAATCTTTTATGATGTCAAAATTATACATTAATATTCTTTTCATACAAATGTACAAGGATTTCTTATACGAATTTGTTGTGTACACTATAACTAAATATAATAATTTGAGAATATTTAAAAATTTCATTCTCACTTTATGAACATATTGCTATTCTCAATTAAATTTAAAAACATTGGCTAACAATTTGACTTCTTGAATTAAATACAATTATTCTAATTATATTGCCATGTAATACTTTTAATAATAAAAATCATATAACACTTTTAATTATAACGTTGACTGAGAATATTATTGTTCTATTACTGTGTATAATAGATAATATTATAATTGCATATCCATCAGTTATTTATAACAAATAAGAAAATTTGCAATTTTGGAATTCAATAGAATTGTAGTCAGATATATTTTCAATTAGAATCTGTTTCTAGCCAAATTTTCAGATAACATTTCCTATTGTAAGTTTTCATGATAAGAAATATCAAAACATTGCAGGGCGACTAATACCCACATCGCGTTAATTTCAATTTAAAAATTTTTTTAATTACGTTATTTAGTTATGTTAACTGAGAAATATTGTTTTGGAATCACAACTCTCATGAATTGAGAAAATTTACAAACTTTAAAATGTACAATTTTTTAATCAAGTATATGAAAATTTTCTTTATATTTTTTAGAAAAATTAATTATTTCCTGCAATGATTTTCTATCATATTTGCATATTACCTTCGTAATTACAGTACAGTAGTGCAAGCCAATTGGCAGATGCCCAATATGAAGTTAGTTTTCATCCCTGACTAATATTTCGTTTATATTAATAATTTGGATGCTGATTTAACATTTCAAACGAATTCTATTCGGGCGTCATTCTGTCGATAAAGACAAACAACAAACTTACTAATTATACTTATATACAACCTATGTATGTATGTATAATTTAATTTGACTTTTTATTTCCAAAAATTTTGATTCAAATATTTCCCCTTATTATTAAAATGTTATTTTTTCAAAAAAAAAAACACATGCTGCCCACACTATGTAGTTGTGCCTTGTCATCATAACAAGCTGATGATGAGTTTTTAGCACTTTTCCAAAAAATTTTTGAAAAAAAAAGTGCTTATTAGTTTCACTCTGTCCGTCCGTCCGTCCGTCCGTCCGTCCGTCCGTCCGTCCGTCCGTCCGTCCGTCCGTCCGTGTGTCTGTTTACAAAACTTCTACACCCTTGAAGATAGAAAGCTGAAATTTTGTACGTACATAGATTTTTACTAGAAACTTATTTTCGTGGAACAAAATTTTTACCTATCTCCCCCCCTTTAGAAGTTATACCCCCCCAAAACCCTAAAAATGCCATTCTTTAACTATTTAGTGCAATGAAACCATAAGGATTTTTCAAATTTTGCAAACGCAGAAAGGCAGTGGCTTACTTCCCCTAGCGGGGTATACTAAAGGTTAACTTTAGAAAAACAAAATGGCCGCTCAAATTTACCGTTATCTAAAGTCCGTTTTTTCCAAATTTTTGATGTCGTTTATTTTCTAGACCCCAGCCTGTAGAAGCTTGAAATTTTATGGGCTTTTAGACATTAACAAATAGTTCATTTCGTTAGAAGAAAATTTTTTTCCATCTCCTTCCCCTCTCAAGTTATGGCCTCTTGAAATTTGTAAAATTTGAATTTTTGACACCTTATATTTCCGAAACCGCAAGCTTTTTCAAATTTCTATAAACATAAAAAGCTAACGGTAAATTCCATGAAATTAAAAAATATAATTATTTTTCTTAACTCACATAATTAAACCTTAAAATCGAGCATTATGTTAACCCCTTTTTATATTAATTTTTGCTTTATTTCAAACACTGCATATATGCGTCATCCTAAATATATGCAATTCTAGAAATAGTTTTGTATATGAATGAAAATAATTTTAATAGTTTGATAGGTATACATAGACTGTATTTAAAAGCAGAATTTTCACTTGCTGAAGGGAAAAGTGCTACAATACAAACCATTGGTTTGACCCAACTTTATTATTTTATAATGTTAAAGTTCTACAAATTTTATTTGAAAATGTTGAGTATTTTAATCAAATTTATTTTTTTCTAAGAAAATATTTGTTATAGTATAGAAGAATATTTCTTTTGAAAAAGTTATTTGTCAAAAAAAAAAAAACAATGTTTCTACTTTTATCTATCTTTTTTTTTTTGAAATATCACAGCTGACAAATTGAAGAAAATTTGATTAAAATTTTTGAAATTAAATTCAATAAAGTTGAAGGATAAAACTGACAAAAATATAATTTTTTTTTTCTTATAACTTTGCTACTGGCAATATTTTGCAAAAATAATAATTGTATTGTGTGTATACTATGTGTGTACTTTATAGATAGCCTCATATGGCTTTCCAAGGATAATAATATTCAAATATTTTGTTAACTACCTACTCGCCTACTCAAAAATTCCGAATAAAATGAAAAATTTATTTGATATATTGGTTTATTTGTATATTTGCATGTAACCTAAAATTATGCAAAGTTTTTTTACAGTATGTAAGGAAACTTTACATTTAAGTTAATATCCTTTGGCTCTAGGTTATACGAAAAAAGGAAATTTTGTAGCAGAATCGAAATAATGCTTAAATTTTAAATATATAAAAATTCTTGCAAGTATAATTATTTGGGTGACAAAGAATAATTACACATTTTTTTACTTATTTTTTTTTTTTTTTTGAAAATTGAGGATTTTTAAGTATTTCAAATATTGCTTGCTTCCTATAATAATTTCAGAAAATGCCTAGAAGATTTCTAAATCCATGTATACACTCTATGTGTCATTGAGAAAAATTAAAATCCTATGGCAATACATTTTCTATTTTAACCCTGTTATAACAACCATTTCAGTGGAAGATTTAATTTCAACGTAAGTTAAAAAAAAAATATTACGAAATCTTCAAAAATATTTCTAATATTTTAGTATTACAAGGGCATTAAAAATTATTTTTAATTTAAAATTTTATTATTTGCATAAATTATTGCAAAAATAAATATTTGGCAATTAAGAATATAGAGGGAGCTTTAAATTAAATTTTAAACTGAATATTTCAGATTTTATTGATTTGGCACTAGTACTAGATCATTTTAAAATGCACTAGTACTAGATCAGATTAAAAAGCATTTTTTAACCTAATTATATCTGTACAATTAGATAAATATTTATTTAAGTAAATTATATTGAAATATTTCATGGAATTAAAATTTAAAATTTATAAATTTAAGAATGGATAGGAAGCAACTTGCTAACAACTTATAAGTAGGGCCACATCAAACCAAATAACCAAATTGATCGCATTTTTCTAAACGGAATAAAAATTACACTTTTTACTGGTATTATACTTGGTACTGGTTGCTCTATTCTGAAATCGAAATATTTTAATGGAATTGCATTTGATAACGACAACACTTACCCATATGTAAATTAATTTTTAAACGTACAGCAATGAGCATAATAACGCTGTATACTATTTGCATAATCAATTTCAAGACATATGTGTTATTCATTCCTATCACAATAAATTCAGCTTAAGGGTTAATAAACATAACAATTTGCACAATGGTTTCAGAATTTTCGAATTCAAAATTTCCATTGTTATGCACATAATTATTTGTTAGAACTTTTTAAAGATAATTAATGTTTACATTTTATAAGTATGCCTTAATATATGGTATTCTTTGTTTACAGTGGTGGAATACATAATTGGTTCGTATTGGTTAACCGATTCTATTAAATTTTTCTGTGATTCGGTGGATCGTTATTAAAATTGTGCTTATATATTTGTGAACTGTAATGTAATAAGAGCAAGAAACACTTAGGAGTATATAGGTGCATAAAATTTTACACACTATTTGCATTCTGAAACGATCTAAGCTTAAAAGTATTTGACCACCACTGTACAAATATCAAATATACACAAAAGTACCCTACTACATATATCTGGTTTACAGTTAGAAATAAACAGAAATCTGACCTGTTCTAAATTATCTTTGTTTTCATTCCATTTTATTTTCATAATAATTTTTCATTGGTCTTTTATTTTTGATATTGTTGCTATTGTTTTTTGTTATTGCTGTTGTCTTTTGGTTTTTGTGTTTTGGACAAAAAATATAAAACATTGTAACCACATTTTTAAACACAAAATGAGTTGAAAACATGACAAAAGAAAAAATAAAAGAAAAAATTTAAAAACCAAATTAAAAAAAGCAAAAACTCTCTATTTGTTCTTTTCGTACTAAAAAAAAAACTCATAATGCACATTTAGACAACCACCAACAATTTTTTTAATTTAAAGCAAAAAGCTTTCCGATATTCAAAGTGTTGAAAAACCAAAAACAAAATATAAAAGGAATAAATAAAACAAATAATAAAAAAAATTAATATCTTCTAAAAATTTTCATTAAAAATGGCATTTATCTTGTCTTACAAGATATTTTTCACATGATTATGTATCTTAATGGAATTATCGGAAACTGTGTATATTATTATAACAACTACCAGATAAGTGATAAACTCAAAATTTCTTTTCTTATATTCTTTTGTTATATTTGTATATTCATGCATATATTCAGTTCTATATTTTATAGATTTACCAGGTGGTTACTTTCTGTTTAATAAGAATTTGAGGTTCTACAGGGAGAACAAAATTATTTGTAGTACAAACTTTTGAAGTAAAAAAATAAAGAATTTCTGAAATTTCTCTATAACATTTAAGAATTCAAACTAGAAATTATAGTACTCTAGAATATACTCTTTGGAAACTTTGGATAATATTTGATAAAGACAAAAAATGATTAATTTGAAACTATAAGTCGCTTTTCTTTGTTTCAAATTTACTCAGAAAATTTTAGTTTTTTTTAAATTTTACAGAACCAGAGATTAAAAATGTATCGATATAAAATATAACTGGTGTACCGTGCCGTATACTATAGTGCATGAGGTATAATAGTTAAATTAGTAAATAGTTATTAAATTAGAATAGCAAGTTTAAATGACAAAAACAACGGGCTTATATTGAAAGTCCGAAAAGGTGCGGAAGAAGGAATTTTAATCGAAATAAAATCCCAATATTTTTTTCAATTAAAACTATTTTAACTCTATTCTGCACAGAATTTTCAAATTATTTATCAGTTTTGCAGTTGTTCGAAATGCCATTATGTTATACCGGGATATAGGTTTTCCCATACATATACAATGCGTATGAATTAATGAACACCTTCGTTTTCCTTTTTATTACATTAAAGAAAATTTGACAAATTCTCTTATTTAAAATTTCGACTACAAATATAAAAAATTCTATTTCAAATTTTTATTCATTAGTAATTAAACTTTTCATATATATAGTCAGTCCTCAATCAAATTAACATAATAACAATTTTCAATAAGTTACAAAGTATTATTCTTTTATTGAATTATTTATACACAAAGCTTAATATTAAAAAGCATAAAATAAATATTATTCTATTTAATTTGAATTATTTATAAATATACTCAAATTATAACATTAAATATGGGATTATAACCCACAATTTGTATGCATATGAATGATTTTTAAAATATTCATGATTTTTGGTCAGATTGAAATGGAACACATGGTATTATACTTTTATAATACATAAATTATATAATAAGAGTTGTGCTATACTGAAACAAAATTCTACATTTTATTACGGTACTGTTTGATATTAGTAAGTATATAGATTATTTAGTTGAGGTTTTGTTGTTTTCTTTTTTTTTTACATTCTCTCTCTCTCTATCTAATATATATTTTATGTGTTATGTGGGGCTTTTCGGCTCCCTTATTAACACATTCTCGGCGGTATTATTATTACAAATATTTTTCCATTTTCATATTTTTCTCTTTTGTTCTGGTTTTCATTGATGAAAATTAAAAATGAAAAACAAGAAAAATAATGCATATATCTAATATTTATGTGTACTTATTTATTTATATACCTTTAATATATCATGTATGTGTGTATACGAATTGTATAACTATATTTAAATACTATATGTATAGTATAGGTATGTATATATGTATATTTGTAATTGAAATTGTCTTATAAAATCTACTTAAAGTACAAAGAGAACCGTTCCTCCTATACATTATTTGTTTTTTTTTTTTAATGAAATTTATTGTACGTTGGTGGTTTTATTTTATTATGTTGAAAGGAAAGACCACTTAGCGATATGATTTTACATTGGTTAATATTCAAAAACAGAGAGCCTATAATAATGTATATAAACATTGTATAAGTATATTATATGTGTAGGTTTCATTATGTACATAATCATACATTTGATGATGCAGGGTGATGCAGTAATGGGTACAATATTATATATGAGCATACCATCGTTCCAATAAAATTCTTAAAGTTAAAGTTTTCTTATCAAAATTACAAATTTCAGAAATGTCAAGTATTTTTTGAGAAATATCAATTAATTGAGCTTGTATTTATTAAATCCAAAGATTTTTGAAATTCAAATAGTTTTTTATCGTTGGTGCTGGCATAAATCAGAGTTCAAGCTGCGGTGAAAAAAATATAAAATTATTGGGACAAAGGAACCCAAAAATTAGGAAATAACGTAATATGTAGATTTCAAGCCCTTTATCATCATCTTCAAAAACATGTTGTTTTAGCCTTATATCAGCTTAATTTCGAATATTATAAGTAAAAACATGAGATTAATTTAAAATTTGTTCAAACATTGTTAAAATACCTTTATCTCGTAAATCGTCGAACTTGGAACTCCTACATACAAATTTTGTCTATTTTTGATTCTCTAAACGATGGTATGTACTCAAAACTAAATCACCCTGTATAACAATAATACAGTATAAATGCATATTGTTACCATATACCTATATAATCAGTGTTATAAGTGTATGCATGAAAAAGATTATTTCAAAGATTGGTTTTCATACTTTTATTTATTTAGTGATCAAACAACAGAAAAAAAAAGCGAAAAGAAAATTATTTATTAATAAACAAAAAACAAGAAAAACTGCAGAATAAAGTGTTGAAAAAATGATTTTAATTTTTTATTAAAAACCAAATTGATGGTAAAGTTATAAAAAGAAATATATAGAGGAATAAATGAGGAAGAATAGCACTAGAAAACAAAATTATATTGGAAATTAGTGGTATAGATGTTTGTGTAGAGTGGAATGTATGTGTACCAATTTTTGTATATTAAATTTTAATATGAAATGAAATACGATAATTGAAAAATATTAGAGTTAAAATACGTTTTTATTACAAGTAGCTATAAGCTGTTTGTATACACTTTGTATTGCGAAATTTTTTTAATTATATTTCATTTTATATGAATTTATTATAGTCATATATGTGTAAAATGTATTAGTATGTATGTATGTATACTAGTATAGTGAGGTAAACAAATTATATTTTGGTAATATTTTGTATCTAATTGAAATTTAAAGAATAAGGTGTAGAATTCTAATTATCTACTTAAGAAATAAATATATATACATATACAATAATAGCGGCGTTCCAAGAGGTATAAAATTAACAGTTTGACACAATTTGATAGAGTTATGACAATGAGAAATAATGTAATTGAGAATTAATGTAAATTTATTTAAAACCAAAATTTAAATTGAATTTTGAAATTGGCAATCAAACAGATTTTATGGTTATTGGTTATTAAAAATTTTATGTAGACATACTTACGTAGGGATTTTTGAAATACTAAATTAATAAAAGGTTCACCACATTCTTAGGGGTCAGGCAGACATGCAATTTTTCACTTTTGGAACCGTTTGATTGCTTGTTTCTATTCCATGGGATTATATTCCAGTGCGCACACATGCAACTATATGGTCACATGCAATTAAATACTCAAATAGTTTGCAATATTTTACAAATTGATTGCAATTTTTATTTGACGTATTTGATTTAAATTCAGTTAGTTGCAATGGTTTATTTGTTTGGATGCGCAATGATTCTACAATCAAACAAAAATTGCAAAACTAAAAATTGCATGTCTGTCTGTGCCCTTGTGGTTAAATTTTAAAATTCAAATTTTACCATGTAAAGGTAATTTTTTGTTTCAAACATGTTTGCGTGTCAAACATGTTTTGTATGATAATAGTTTTAGTTTTGTACAAATTAATTTCAATATTTGCAGTTTGAAAAATGTTATGAATGATTTGTGAATAGTGATTATGAGTTTATAATGACAAAATTATTATTAATATCTGGAACACAGAAAATTTTTTCCTTTTTAAATTTTCCAAGTTCATTTACTGAAATTATATAACGCAAATACATAAATATTCTGAATATTCTTGAAGAAATGCTTAACAAATTAAAATTAAAATGAGAAATTCTTTCATTGACAATATTGTTAAAATATGTTGGATTCATATTCATAACTATAGAATTAATATTATGTTGCATTTCGCATATTTGATCTTATATAAAAGTCTATATCGTAAAATTTTTACGACCCAAGTAAAAGTTGATGCTAAACGCATTTATTAAAGAAAAAAAACTTATGGTAATTTCGTGTCATGTTTCACAATTTAACTCTTAACTGTATTGTAAATTTAATATAGAATAAAAATTTGTTGTTATATAAAGCTATTCAATACATTTGTATAATGAAAAACCTATATATGCTATATGCTGATTATTTTGTTATAAAATTTTTTTTTTTTTTGGTTCAAGGGCTATACAGATCAAAATTTTTTAATGAAAAGTACATATTGTATACAGAAATATGGAAAATTAACAAATTTTTGCTTAGTCCACAATAATTTTTAAGGTTATGGTAGATGGTAATCATTTTTACTACTTCATGTATTAAATTTCATACCATATACCAAACTTGTTACATTCAAAGGGAGCTGCATATATATTAACTTTCAAGTAAGTAAATAACCTTAACTTCATTCGCAGTTACATTTGAAAGATTTACTATAATTCAATTTTGTTAGTACGCATAGTGTAGGCACCTATGCATATACGTATACTTTACAATAAATAATGAAAATTAAAGTATGGAAGAGATCTACAATTACAAAAAGAATAATAAAAAATAATAAAAGAATTTTTCTTTTTCGTTATTATTTAATTAAAACAAAAGGTATGTACGTATACAATAGAGATAGTTGTATAATATATAAGTTGTTATATAGCATTTATGAAGATTATAACCAAGTATTATCTTTGGAAGTGGAATGTGTTAATTGAGATTTATGGGATTTTTTTTGGGAGAAAAGAAAAGAAATTGGATAGAAATTTAACCATAATATTCAATTTCATTTATTTTCTATATTTACTTAGAATTTCATATTGTACTTTGTTTACATGTGTGAATTGTATACTTTACTTAAATACATTTTCTCTTAATTTTGAGCATGTAATCTGTTTTTATACATAAAATATTTGGTTTATTTCTTTTTAGTAAGTACTCGTACTATAATTTGCACGAATCAAATTTTATGGTCTTAAAGAAAGAAAATTTGAGAAAATTATTGTAGCTGTAATTTATAAATTATGACGAATTGTGAGAAAAATATTTATTTGAGTTTAATTTAGAAAGTAATACTTTCAATTTAAGGCCAAATCAAATAGTTGACAAAGACTACATCCAGTAAATCACTGAACACTTAAAAGTTGTTAGCATATTGTTATACCGTTATGTAAAAATATTTTTTTTTGAAGTTTTATTGACAACCTGCAATAATATTCGTACCATTTGGTTATGGATCATAATTTAAGTTATAAGAGTAGAATAGTATGCATAATTCTTATATTATCAAAAAGAGCGATGGCAAAAATTGTGGTACAATTTAAAAGAACACGAATGGAATTTTATTTTTCCTTTATAATTAGGAAGTTTAATTGACTTTTTCAAATATTTATAATAGGAGGCGCAAACATTGAATTTCTTGAAAACTGTTAATTTCCCATGGATATTTGGAATATATGAAGAAATGTGGATACTTTACAGGGAAATGTTAGGGTTATTGTAAAATAGAATAGGCTTTTTACCCACGTAACAGTACTACAAGCTCTGTTTATTTAAAATTTTTTAAATGTTATATTTCAAAAATTCGAACCTTTATAATAAAATTTAGAATTTAAGTATTTTTAAAGATTTCAATTCAATGTGTCGAATATCTGATAAAACAAGGAATAATTTATGAATTATTGAAAAATTTAAAATAATTTCTATTATACAAAACCAGTCACATAAAAAATATATATAAATAAATTAGTAAATTTTAGTATTAAAGCCAATATGTGGAAACGAAAAAAAATGATATGGGATTTGACATTTTAAAATAAAAAATTTCATTTAATTGAATCCCTCTGGGAGTAAAAATTCGAAACTACACTTTATTTCACTATTAAAATTTTTACACTTTTCCAAATTTACTTAACATTATACAAACATATACCCACATACAGTAATGAAAATTTCCTCATACGTACTTATACAATAGCTATACACAATAAATTTTATTTACTGATAGGCTTTTAAAAAGTCCACATATAGTAGGTAAATTCATTAATATTCATAAGTTTTTCATTAATACATTATACAAATTTTATATTATGTATGTATAGATAATATTATATATTTATGTATAACTTGTCATAAAGCTTTTGACAGCTACTATAATAATAATAATAAAATAATGAAATGCATTTGAGATGCCGCATCGCATTAAAAACGCCAACACATAAAATGTCATCGATATGAATATGAATAAATGTATGTATATATAAAGTGTGTGTGTTTTTTTTAAGTGTTTGTCGGTAATTGAAAATCGCATATTTTATAATGGTTATTTGTAAAAAAGATTTCTTTTTTTTGGTTAAGTACTTCAATATACGTGTGTATATATATATGCGTATGTTTGTTTATAAATTTAATATATTGTATCTATAATATTGTTTATGTAGGTGTGTATGTTTATATGTACATGAATATGCATTTATTATAATACTATTATAAAGGTAAAATGTTCATTATTTTTAAAGTACAATTTTGTAAGTATACCATAATAGTCTAGTATACCAATTTTTAAGTGCATGCCCGTAATTTGGTAACAAAACAAAAACAAAATAATTTGCACTAAATATGAAAATTTTTTAAATATTTTAAAAATTGCAATTAGTGCTATAAGTAATATATATGTAAGGGCGTATGTGGATATGTAGGGTCATCTGGGGAGTATGTAAGTAATGATGAATTCAAATAGATTATTTTACTAGTCACAGATTTATTTATAAAATTTGCGTTCACCCTATGTTTTACGTGGCAAATGTTCAAGAATAATGTAGAATTTTAGCAAAATTTGAAATAATGGAAAAGCTTCAAATTATTCCAAAATTCTCTGAATTCGGAAAATAGATACATATGAAATTAAAATTAAAAATGGGATACAAACATCAATAATCTAGGTTTGCGTTTAGTAAATCAAATTTAAGTTTGTAAAAACCGTAACAAATAGTCCTTTTCTCCCAACTTCCTGTCTATGTACATATGTTTAATTATTTATGATGTGATAATGGATTTACATTATGAATTTTTAATAGAATTTTATTGTTTTTAATATGTTTTTTTTACAAAAATGTAGAAAAAAATATGAATAAGAATAAATTAAATGTGAATTATTATTTATACGGACAGACATACGTAATTGGAATACAAAATTATCCAAATAAAAATTATAGCATACTTGTAGGAGCAAACTGGATTTCTTTTGATTTAGTTAAAATTTTTGTTTCGTATTATTCTTTATTTGAGGAAAATTTCAATTTTATTATAAAAACTTAGGTGGTATTTTATTGAAAATGAAAGAATTCAACACGAAAGATTTTCATAAACCAGAAAAGAGAATTCTTGAAATAAATTATTCTGTCGTAGTTGAAATTAGAATGAATTAATTAACTGCAAATTATTCTAATGTAAGCGAGATTTTTTAACAAATAATATAATTCAGAATTGATTTTTGATAGCTTAGACGAATTTCAAAATTTTAATAACATTGATTGGGGAAAAATTGGATTTTCAGATAAAAAATTTTGTTGTTTTTATGTTTGTAAATTATTTCAATTATAAAAATTGTTTGAAGAGTAAGTACAGTTCACTTTCAATAAAATTTGCAACTGAATAAGTTCATGGAAAAAATTTAATTATTTAACTCTTTCTTTTACTTGCCAGTTTTAGATTAGTTTTCTTTGAAGGAACTCATGTAATGTTAAGTGAAGTTAGGGTTAAAAGAAAATTTTGATTTGTATGCTGCTGAGATGACCTCATCAATTTATAGTTGCAAATTATAGTTCAAAATTGCGCATATGTTCGTACTTTTCAAAAATTTAGTTTAATAAAGTTTTATTTGCAAAGGAAAAATCGTTTAATCATGAAATCGCTCCGAAAAATATCGATTAAAATGTAGAAGCATTTTATTTTTTTTCATTTATAAATAAAAAGGAAGAAATGCATTGCTTCTTATCTGAAACTATAAAATTTGTTTGTAATTTTAAACACATACTTTTAAAATCAATACATTTTATCCTTTTTAAAGAAGAAAGTCACGTTTTTACTGTTACAATGCATATAAAAAAATTTTTTAAATTGTTATCGATTTCGCATATACCATAATTCATATTTACATATACATATATACACACATACATATATTTCTTATTTATTATTTATTCAAAAACTCAAAAAAAAAAAAATATGAGGTTAAAAGAAGAATATTTGCAATTTATTAAAACATGCTCCCATTTAATATTGAAGAATTAACACTTACGTGCCCACATTTAAAAATAATAAACAGTTAGAAAATTCAATAATGACATCTTTTGGCTCTTAATAATCACTAGATAATTTGTAAAACATAAGTATTCCTGAATTTTTAAAACCGGAATAAACTTTTCACTTTTTAATTATTTGAGTACTGCAACATGAGTTCTTCTCGAGATTCCCCTATAATTAGTGTACATATTTTAAACAAACATATTATTTGTTCAATATTTCTTTATAATTTTAGTATCAAAAATTGATTAAATTTTACTTCAAAAAAAAATTTATTTTACGATTTATCTTCCAATGAAATTTCCTCCCAAGCACTGCTTGCTTTAAACTAAACTAACTTAGTAAACAAAACAAAATGTTGTCGTTAGAAGTAAGCAAACATTTCCAAAGTTTGATTTTGGATCAATTGGACACATTAGAAACGTTTATACCATGCCATATAAAGGTTATGAGAAAAGTAGTTTTAGTTTATAATCAACTTAGTCACAGCAATAAAGGAGTTAAGGTAAATGCAGCCTGAAAATATGCAATTTTATTACAACAACAAATAAAATTTGTTTTTTTTTTAAATATTAAGTTTAAAAAGCGATGCAATCAAAATTGAGTTATAGTTCGATGTCCAAACCAAATCTGTGGTTTAATAATCAGCCGCCATAAGTTAATCACATTATTACACGTAAATTATTACTGATTAATAATTACTTAAATAAATTGTGTACATATGCACTATACCTTCAAAGATATTCCTGCATAAAATCAGAATTTTTTTTTATAAAGGTGCTATTATAAGTGCTGAAAAATATTCTCAATTAAAATTTATTGCCAATAATAATTTAATAAGTTTATTGATTTAATTTTTCGTTTAATTATAAAAGTAGTGACATAAGTATATACATACAAAAGTACTTTGCATATGGCTAGATCAAAAAAAAAAATTTCAAGTGTTCGAATAAATAAACTACATGAAATTTCATTTCCTATAAGTATCTGCTCCCATATTTCATTTATAAGAAATCTGCTCCGGTATTTTTTTCTTCATCAGATTCTTTATGTTGTTATTCTTAAGCATAATCTTAAATATCCAATTTGAATATTTTAACTTGTTCGGTAAATTTTTTTTTTCTTTGTTTTTCCCAATATAATCTTTATAAAATATTTTCCACTTCAATTACGTTAATGTGATATGTTTATTTAAATTTATGAAGGCATACATTCTATCGAAAGTATTTGTGTATGTAAGTGTATGCACATGCTATATACTATAATAATATATGAATTCACCTGTAAAAAAAGAAACAATAAAATATGCATGTAATTTAAATATGATTAAGATTGAGTGTGCAGTATGAATGTTTGCTGTATTATAGATTCAGAAGAATCCAATTTTCTTATTCTTCTGTTAAATAAATTTTAAAAATTCTATAATATTTAAATCTACATGTATGTATATGGTTCTTTAAATATATTGCGTTATATTCATATATATATACATAAGTGTATGCATTATTGAAAATGATAATAGGATAACCATATTTTTATTATAAAATATTTTTTTTTTCAAAAATTCCTTTTATGACTCTGGTTTTAAAATACATTGTGTGTTGTTTATGGTGTGCGTATTGATTGGATGATGTTTATGGGTGTGCAAATAAGAAGGACATATTATGCGGTATCTTCTATTCAGCTTCGTTTCAATTCATTTAATTTTTATTGCAAAACATATTTTTTTTCTTTAAAAATCCCATGGAACCAATTTTCAATTAATAAAAATTATTCCATCACATCATAAAACAACTTTCATTTTCATTAAAAATTTTTTTTAAAAATTAATAGACATAATAAATGTAAGAGTATACTTGTATGTATGTTAATTTATTATATTATCTAAATGTTACAAGTACATACATTACATCTCCCTAAATCAAATATCTTCTAAGTCAAATATTGAAAATTTTGCAGGAGAACGATTTAAATTTATTTTTTCTTGAAATTTGTCTTAGTTTTCTTAAAAGTTGCCTTAGTTGGATTTTTAAATTCCAATTTCTATATTTTGAAATCGAGTTCTTAAACCAGTATTTTATAAGAATATTGTAACTAACAATACTGTTTTGCATTAAAAATTTTTAAAACTTGTGAGAGCAATCCTGACTTTTTCATAACATCAGCAAAACTGTTGTATTAAAATGCAATGAGTAAAAAAACCCCAATTTTATACAAAAATTGACTTAGTATAGTTTTGATTTAAGATGATAAGAATGTAGATATTAATTTAATGCGTATTTTGTTTAATAAAATAAAACAATGAGCCCAACATATTCAACTATTCTTATGTATACCATATGAGGACATTATTTTTTATATATGAGAAATTCTATTTTCTATGCGGTACAAGTACAAAAGAATGAAGTATATTTGTGTATATGTATATATAGTAAAAACAAAATATGTTATGTATGTAAATGCAATATAAAAAATACGAAGGATATGCCACATATTTTTTTTTAATAAAATATGTTTGTTTCCTCTGTGAAACAAAAGAATGTAAAATACTTACATATATATTGAGATTTTTACATATTTATACACAAAATTCTTTTATACATGATCAACATTCACATTTATTTTGATTTTTTTTTTCTTCTTGTTTCTTTTTCTATGTATTCTATATTTTGATGTCAAATGAATCGGATATACAATTGTTATACGCAATTGAGTTAAAAATTAAGTAATTGCGTTTTTTTTTTGTGAATTAAGGTTTTATTTAGATTTTGCATCTCGCCTTTAGCTCGCCAAGTAAGAAGAAAGTGAGTGAGTAAAATAAATTTGGTACAATGTAATTTTTAAGCTAGAAAATTTTCTATTCCGCATCTCTTTTTTTTCCCAAGATCTATAAAAAATTTAGTCATCTAAAAATCTTGAGAATTCCGATTTGCAAGTAAATAAAAATGTTGTTGCAAAGGTGAGTAACATAATCAAGTTGTTAAATTATTGTAATTTGTTAACAGTGTTCAATAGATTGATGGTTTAATTAAACAGTTCGCAAAAGATGAAAGTGCATTATTTAAAAAGAGAAAAATCATAAAAATTTCGATATTTTTGTAAGGCACGTTATGGATTTGCTGGCAAACTATAAGTACATATGCAATATAAAACTAGGTATTGGAGTTATCGATTTAAGAAATTGAGTTATCGAAGATACACGAATTATGGTTTCTATTTCTAGTTCCGAGTTCTAGGGACTTGTACCTTATAATTGCACCTTGCATTAATTATTTTATCATACTCGTATGATAGCAACTAAAAGATCTTAAAACTTCAGCTTATTTTGTAATATTACAATAACAGACTTCAACAATTAAAGTATTTTCACCAACTTTCTGCAGAATTTCAAAAAAAATTCTCAAGAAAATGTTAAAGAGTTTATAAAAAATCCGAAATTATTTAGTTGCCAATTTAATATGTTTTCCACATTACTAATTTATGTATATTGAAATTATATAATACGCATATATATATACATACTTATATAAATGGCACATACAATATACGCATATAGAATAAATTGAGGATAAGAAATGGAACAGCAAAAAAAAGTGAAAATAAAAATAAAAAGAAAAGAAAATCTTAAAAAGAAAAAACATGTTAAGAAGTCATAAATTTATTATGAAAATATCGCAGCTTTTATCTAAAATATTCTACACAATTTCAGCCATTTATTTAAGGATACTATACATATTAAGTAATTCAATTTGAATTTAATAAAATAATAACATAATTGGAATAGGAAAAAATTTCCAGAAAAAAACAAAATCAAAAAAAATAAATAAATAAAAATAACCAAAATTATTTATATTTTATGGAAATTGCAAATAAACAAATTTAATAAATTTAATACAAAAATCTTAGAAATGAAATTTTGTATAATTTTTGAAACAAGGCAGACACATACACTTACATGCGCATAATTGAATGCAAGAAATGAAAATATATGGAATGTGATTTGAAGGACTCTAAGAAATAAATTAAATTGTACAATACTTGAGTCCATAACAGATTTTGTGATAAAAACTTTAGTTTTATGAATTTTAGATTTGTGTGGTGCTTACGAAAGGCTTATTAAGTATAATCAAGTTTTCGTTTCAAAAATTATGTGGTAAAGTTATTGCAAAATTATCTTTGAAAAATAAGGTAGATAAAGAAGCAATTCGGTATTAGGAAAATAAGATAGATGAATTAAAGTCGTTTATTGCCGTATTTTATGAAATTTTTGTGCTACTTTTACAATTTTTTGTGATTTATATAAAATCTAAGAATTCCTTTTGAAAATGATGATTTGAATTTTTAATTTTTAGTCAATGTTAATTAGGTAATCAAACTATGCTACATATGTAGCTCCAAATCCTTCCTCCATAGCGCTAATTTGCCAGTTTTAGATCAAACAAAATTTATTGATTAATTGTGATTTTTTTCCTATAATATGTATTAAAAATTTTTCCTGTAAAATTGCAATATCATAGTACTTAAATTTAATTAATTAAATAATTAAAATTATGCGTATGTACACATTTTGTTTTAATTAAATAATGAAGCTCCAAATTACTGGTACATAGTATATACGTATATACGTATACAATCGTAATCTCATTTATATTTACATGAACTGATTTTGTGAGTGAGTATTATTTTCAAATCTCTTGTTAATTTTCATTGTATATATAATTTCATATATATATATATATATATACATATTGATATATAAGTTAATTATACATAGTATAATAATTTTCATAATTTCAATAATTTTTCTTGAAATATAAGCCCAAGAGAATTTGAAAATGAGGTATGCACACTTTTAGAATACAAAAAATGTATAATTATTTTAGCCAAAATATATATTTACATTATATATGTACATTAAATTGTAAATACCTACAGTACACACCTATATTGTAAATAAGCAACCTAAAATTTCAAGGTGAAAAACGTAGGAAAGTTGAAAATTTGTTCAAGTATGGCTGATACGCAGAGATAATCAGAAATTTATTTAAGAATGGTTGAAAAAAATGGCGTGTAGATACATATATATATATAATGTATAACAATATTATGAAATATAATGGCACATAATATATGTATATGTATGTACATAGAAAATATTCTCAAGAAAATCCAAATTATAAATGAGAATTGTAAATATTTACTTGTTATTTTATTAAAACAAGGATCAATATTAATTAAGTAGATATACATATGTATATGAAATAGGTATTATAATTAACAAAGTCAATTTCCAGGATTCTTATATACATACATATCTTGTAATAATTTAATTAAGTAATTATAATTTTGAAATTGGCATGTAAATATATCAAAATGTTGTGTATGTGTGGTTATTTAACGAAAACGTAACATTGAACATAAATTAACTTATATTGAGCGAATTTAGTGCATGATTAGATCTTAAAAATTAAAGGCTGCACTGATTATTTTATTTAATACTGAATTTTATTAATAAGGTCACTTTGGCTCGGGAATTTTCATAAAACTCATAATTAAAAAAAAGACAGTGGATTTCGAGATAATTTGATATTTTTAACCCGTTATATACCATTATTTACAAATGGTAACGAAATTACTGAATTATTTTTTCAAATCATAAATATATTGTAAATATATTCGAGTTTTATTAAAATATTAAAGAAGATGAGTAGTATAGTATTTAATTTTAGAGAAGATGCCCTTTTACGCGAATCTTCAGAACTAAACCAATTAAACAAGCCTGCAGATTTCTTCCTTTTTTTACGTCAGATGGAGGGATTTGTGAAAGAGCAAATTTTGGACGCACTCTAGCTCAACAATTGGTAAAAAAGAGTATTTGAAAATGCCGAAAACTCAAAAACTGATTTAGTATTTTTAGGCGTCATATTTGAACTACTTAATTATAGGCCTATAATACATAATAATTATAGGCCGTCGCAAAAGTGTTAAACATAGAGGCTGGTTAGGAACATACAATACTTGATATGAATACAAGCAAAGGGCAAAGAAGACGAAAATTTATTAAAAATTAAATCAAAATTTAAACTCTTTTGAAGTTTTGTAGTATCAAATTTTTGAGTATCACAAAAGTCTTTTTACAAAAATTCAACATGTCGAATAAACTTATCAGTTTCTAAAACAAATACCACTTTGCTTGTACCCTCACTCAAAATTTTTAATAAATCAACTTAGCTATAATTCTTGAACATGAAAATAAAATTCTACGAATACATGATATATTTGCTCTCTTACTTCTCAATCGAAATAAAAGAAAGAAATGCAGAATGAGGAGCTCTTTGAAACAAGTTAATTTATTATTAGTTAAGATGTTCAACATTCAGTGGTGATGGAGGTTTATCTCTTTAACAATATGTATATACAACGATTAATTATTATTTACTTTCACAAAAAAAAAAAAAAAAACTTGTTATTATTATAATGGTTGTTTACAATTTTTCATTTTAATAAAAATGACAGTACCCATAATAATTTTGATGAGGTGATCAAATCTTAATAAATTTCAAGGAAAAAATTTTTTTTTTCATATACTTGTTTAGAAGATAATAATTTTATTTTTATACTTAGTAATATTATGATTTGGGTGAAGTATTATGTCATAAAGGACTTTTCTTTTGGATATTAATTAGATTTCTTTGAAATTCAAAAACACAAAAACATAAAAAGAAATCATTCTTTTTTGGTAAAATTTTATTATTCAATAGAATTTTTCCCTCTATATATATTGGAATATATTTTTGGATAATTTCAAAGCTTTCAAAAGAATGTTTGTTTATTCATTTAATTTTTCTTAAATTTTATAGAAAATTTATTATATAGTATCCTTTATTTTTATAGTACATTTATATATTTATATGTATAATAAAATTATTTCTAAGAATTTTCAATATTAGTTATTATCTTTGAAAAATAGTTATCTGTGTATGGAAAAAAAACAATCTATAGCCTATAGATTATTCAAATATAAACATGATGTAAATATTATTATAAAATTTAGAATTAGTAAAATTTTAAAGTAAACATACAGCTATATGTGTATGTATTGTATATATATTAAATATTTAAATATTTGAATTGTAAATATATTACTAAATATGTACATAGAGAGAAACCAATATAAGTGTAAAGTTCAAGAAAGCACTTATGATTTTATTGAATGTATTATAAATTAAAATAATTAACGACTATCAATTTTATTTGAAGGATATCAATATTTCATAAAGAGATATGATAATAAATTATAAGGGTAAACACTTTATGAAAATTAGTAATTTTGATATAGTAAACCGTTTAAGTACCTACATATATTTTCAAGTATATTCAGTTTGTTAAAAGTTGTTTACAAGGAATTTAGGAAGAGGAAAGAAGGTTTTTTTGAAACTCACGTTCTGCTAACGTGTTCGTTTATAACGCATAGATAATTTAATTTTACCTATAATTTTTTAAAAAATTTTAAACTTAACAAAATTTTGTTTTTGATATCGTAAAGTAATTTTAAAACTGTAAGGAAAACATTTTCTACATGCCCCGTAAAATATGCAATTGCATAATTTGATTTTATTTAATTCTTTTATGATCTTTATCTTCTGTTATCTTATTTAAATAAATATAAGAAGATTGAGAATACTTCATTTCTTTTCTTAATTCTGTATTATTTCTCTTCTCAAATCTACATAAGAAATCGTTAACTAACAACTACTCAGAATCTTATCAGTTTTTTTTTTAGTATTTTGTAATATAAAGAATTTGTAATGTGCCGATTCCGGAAATCAAAAAATAAATTCTATAATCGAATAAATTATTTGTTTAAATAGAAACTTTCATTGTATGAAGTGTTCATTGCATTGAAATTTATGCAATGGTAAACTTTCATAAAAAATGTTATTTCAAGACATTTTGAGAAAAAGGTTTCGATAGTATATTGAAAATCAATGTATTTGTCGCTTGTTATACATCAGATTAAATCTTAGATCAAATCAGAATCGAATGAAAATTTAATGAATTGTAATCGAAGTTTGGCATTGAATGAAAACGGATGAAAAAAAAAAAGAAAACTATTCGATAATTGTCAGATTTCCTATCACATTTATAAAAACAATATGGGCGAAACTAAAATTTTTTAAAAAAATTTGTTGCAATCAGGTATAACAATTTGTTATCAAAATTTTGACATTGAAGTTTAATGAATCTAATATAAAAACGCTCATCATTTAATCTTACATTAAATCGTAAATTTAGTTTGATTTGTAACTGGCACCTATATTTTTTCCCAAAATCTAATTCAGCCACATTTAATTAATAAAATTTTCTATATGAATTAATTGCCATTTACTAATCATGCTATGCCAATAAATTCTTGCTAAAGAAAACCAAAAATTTTACAGTTCTATTCAAGTGTAACGAAATGTAGACCAACGTATGTAAGTTTACTTAACTGTTATACAAAGTATATATTTTAAGTAATCAATAAATAATTCTTGTGTCTTTTTGTTTTTCATTTTTTTTTTCTTATTTTGCTTTCTCTTTAATTTTAAATAAATATGTTTATGTGAATAAGAAAAAACAAAAAAAAAAAAATCAAAAAAAGTACCTATATTTGTTGAATTTATAAAATATAAATTTTTCATTTTTTATGTTTTTTTTCTTTTGTATATTCTCAAAAGAGAATCGTCGAGAAAGAGAAAAGGAAGAGAATGGGGGAGGTAAAAAAAAAAAGAAAACTGAAGAGAACGTTTATATTTTTAGAATTATACTATTAATAATATAATAATAATGATGGTAGCATATAGCATTCTACTATTCCCATTTATAATCTATGTTTATATCCCGACCTCACGCGTATAAAGGGGGCGCCGACGCATTAAAATTCTTTAAGTACCCTTAAGAAATTTTCAGTCACACTCACGATAAATTTTTATTTTTGATAATTTTTGCTTTTTTTTTTTTAATTTTTTTCTTACATTTATTTGTTTTTGTATTTGTAAGCATGTTTAAGAAATTTATATTTATGTGGGTATGTGTGTATGTTTATACTTGAGGAAAAAAGTAAAATCAAACAATTCATTATTTTCTTTATAAAGTGAATTTATGATTTTTATACACATATTTTGTTTTTCTTCTTGTTTTCTTTTTGTTGTTCCGTTTCTATTATTTTTCTTCGTTTCTTGTTTTTTCTTTTTACTTTTTTTAATACAAAACGAACACACAAAAAAAAAGAGCAAAAGAGAAAAAAAAATATTTTGATATTCTGGACTCGATGTTAAAGAATTTTCTTTATTAGCAACATATACAAAACAAGAAAGAAAGAAAAAAACAAAAAGAAAAACATAAGATCAGCAACAAATCATAATAAAAAAAAATAAAATACAAGACAAGACAACAAAGTAGCAACAAAGTTATCAACATTATCAGTACCATCATCACAACTATATATACCATCATCGTCATCATTATCATTATAATATCTACTACCATCAATTATATACCACCGTCATCACCCACTTCCATATTATACGAACATTATATTTCCAGTTCCTCCCGCATATTATCAAAATAATGACATAAACTTAGATTGTATATATATATATATATATATATATGAATATTATACTCGTATTTGTATCTAATATAAAATAGAATTGAATTGAAATGGAATAATAATTTGTAAAAATGTATATATATATACGCATCTACATTCAAATATTGTATACATTGTATATAAAATATCAGTGATTCACAATTTTTATTCAACTCAATCTTGTTAAAATAATAAATGGTCTCAATTTTTGAGTATAAAGAATATGGTATCAATTTACTTTTGTATATTATTTATAATATAATAAATGGTACTCTATTATAATTGATTATACAAATAAAAATATGTTTTTATTTTTAAATAATAATAACAATTAGTATTGTTGAAAACAAAAACAGAAAATATGTTTTAATTTTCAAAAGAATTTTTATAAAATATATAATAAATTATATAGAATTTGTTATATAAATAATAATGTTAATATATTAAATGAATTTGAATTAATTTTATTAATTATCGAATTATGAAGTTGTTTTTCCAAAAATTTTTTTTATGTTTAGTACATTAATTCAAGGTCCAATGTCAATTACATTGAATCTTGTTATCTGAACAAAATAATTGAAATTTTTTTCAATTATTATGCGAATTATTATCATTAATGCTGATGATTAAAAAATATTTTATTGATAATTTTTTTATTATAATTATCTAATTAGAATGGTCAATTATTTTTAATAACAAATTGGAAAAAAAGTAATTATTACTGTCACCCTATTTGTTAGTTCATACGCCGGTGTATATATACAAAACTTTTATATTCTTCAGGAGAGAAAAGTGAAATCATTGTAGAAACTTATTTCTGTAGAAGAAAATTTTTAGTCTTAAAAATGTAATCAAGGCTATTTATTGTATCGAAAACAATAAGCATTTTTGAAATTCCGTGAATTCAGGTAGGAAGCAACATGCTTTTTCTAACATGGAAGAGTATAGTTGAACATCGAAATAAGAAAATGATAGTTAAAATTAATTAATGTTATCTAAAGCAGTTAATTTTAGCTGTCAGATTTTTTCTTCAAAATTTTTTTTCGAAATTTCTAACACTAGAAGTATGCAATAATTTAGAAAATGTTTGTTGCTTTAACAAAATTAATTTTAATGGTTAGCCAAAGCTAGTAGATTTTTTTTGAGAAAATATTTTCACATGTTGAAAAGAAATTTGCTACCTTACAAATTAATGGTTTGATCTGGATTTATTGTATGCAGGGGTAATTTTTTCTACTTGACGCGACATTTTAAAGTGATTAAGAAGAAAATACTTAAGACTTCCGTTGTTTTGCAATTGATATTCCTTTCGGATTCTTATACGCAAACGGTATACGCATTTTATATTTTTGAAACTGAAATAATTTAGCCTTATATAAAGTATATATAATTAAAATTAATGAAATAATGTTAAAGCATATATTTACTAATTGAATTTACTGCCTGTGCAAATTAAATAATTGCTCTTAAACTCGAAATTTAGTGAAAATATTACGAACGAAATTTTTTTTTTAAATATTCAAACGTCAATAATCGATCAATCTAATATTGTCGATCGAACAGTTTACAAATAAACTGGCTATAACATAAAATACAATTTTTCAGAACAGAAATCAAAATTAAAAAATTTCGATTGATGTCAAGTTTTATAATTGGTACTAACATCAAAGTGGTGTGCTTTTATTCAAATAGTAGAACTAAATATAGGTATTTTATAGTTGAGAATTACTGTTATAACTTTTTTCCAAAATATCCATATATAAATTATGGTCAGTCTTAAAATAACTTTATATTTTATCCATTGCGCCTACATATCCATTAGAACAGAATATAAATATTAAATAAACACATAATATTCTTATGTACATTTATATATTTAAATAAATTATATGTTATTTAATAAGAAAACGTGTCCATTGGGTAATCAATTCTTTAATAGCATAACCTAATAGCAGTTGAAGTAAAACTGAAAATATTTGACTTATATACTTAATATATATAAAAAGAATCAAAGCTACATTATATATATGCATCACTCATGAACCAGGAAAGAACAGAAAACATATAAACGAAAAAAAAATAAGAAAAAAGTTATTAGAAAATCAAACTAGATAAGGCGCACATTTGACGCATAAGTTAATGGAATTAATTATGCATTGAATTGAAAATTTCATTCACATTTTTAAAGTTTTTTTGTTTTTCTATTTGAAAATATAAGAAAATTCTAATAAAGACATTATTAATTTTATTCAATGCTTTATATTAAATTTTACTGGTTAAAGATTTTCGATGGGCATTAATGTTAAAATCTTGGCAACTTCTTAGCCTTGAATTCCAAGTATATTTCCTAAATTTCTTTTAAAATTGAATAAAATTTTATCTTAAATATAGGGAAAGGCATTTTAGATTAGTAAATAAATTTGGGAAAAATGTCCAAGCAACTGAGGTAAAAATGTCCAAGTAAGCCTATTGCAGAGTCGAGACTTTGCACAAAATTTTGTCTGATTCAGACGACTTTGTTCTGCTTTTATCCGATTCAGAAATTCTCAAAAAATCAAAGTGAGAAAAACGTATTTAGAAAAAAAATGGCTAAATTACTTTTTGGAAAAGATTTGTTACCTTTCTTAGATGAGGTAATCGTAGTATCAAAATTGGAGTTGTAATTCCAAAAAAAATATTTGTAAATGCCCATGTCACTCAGGCGAAACATCCTAATATCTTTCGTTACGTTCCTATAACGATTGGATTTCCGAGTTTCAGAATATTAGAGTATGTGCTAAAGCCTTAAAATACACATTACGGCTCTACAATATTATGTATGATTTTTAAAAATTATAAGCGTTTTCAAATTATAAACCAGTTGTTGATTAATATATAACAATTTTTGGCTTTCGATATACAATTGCATTTGTGTTAATGTACTTGCATATAGTTACATACAAATAATAATTATTATTCCCATAATTTTATTTAAATTTTAATTTCATTCTATTTACACGGATAATTAATTACATGCAAAATTCATGACTAGATTACAAATACTGAGATTATTCATTCACATAATAAAGAATTCATGTTGTCAGCGGACATTTACATATTAAAAAAAAATTTTAACACAATCTATACAAACATTTGATATTACTCATGAACACTTTACATATTTTACAATTTTTTTCTTTTTTAATATTTTATGAATGAAAATTGTTATTTTCTATATAAAAGAAAAACAAAAACCAATTATGGTAATTATTGAATGAATTTTAGAATTCCTATACAACTATAAATGAACACATTTGTTGAAAAACATTACATTAAAATAAAAAGAAATTATTTCACTTTTTTTTATGAAATTATTTTTTTACACATTATACTGTTTTGAATTGTCGTCATTCAATAAAAGTATATGGAAAAAAAAAACATGCACAGGGTGTTAGTTTTCTGAGTTTACTGTTATGACCAAACAATGATGTCTGTTATACCAAATTAACGGTAATTTTATATGGGTACCATTAATTGTATTGAAATTAGAGAAAGGTGCAATGCTGTGTTACTTGAAAATTGAAGGTTTTTTTAAGAGAAAAACTTGAAAGTTCAAATTTTTGGAACTATAAAGTTGTGATTCTGTGAAAGCCTTGAAAGTGGGTTGTCGAGTTTTCATATGAAACCGTATGGGGCGGAACGGATGGGTTGGCTTCGGCAGGAATGTTAGAATCGGGAATCGGGAATGAAGCAGTCGAGATTCTTTATTCCCAGTCCATCTCCCAGAAGGGCCGTGTAGCTGTTGGAGTCTAGGAGCGGGGGGGGGGGGGGGAGGGGGGCAGGCTGATGGTTGGCTTCCTCACTGCAGACTGGGAAAATGAAACGGCTCAGTATATTATCTGCTTTTGTGAAGCACTTGCTAGGAAGCAATTGGTTTACTTGAGTTGATGCGTTGTAGAACCCTTTGAACTTGTTGGAAGTGGCGCTTAGGTGAGTAAGTTGATGTTAAATGTTACAATGTCTGCAGTGACCTAGTCTGAGTTTTCTACCAATCTACAAATCTATTCCTGCCAATCTACATCTATCTATCTATCTAGGGTAGTTACAAGCAATTTATATTGTAGATTGCCGTTCAATATAACCCTAAACATCAATCTACAACCTACAATCTTACACACAATCGAAATTATATTTAAAAATGCAACAATGAAAAAAAGGTTAAAATTTATGTTTAAGTTGAGTATCTCGGAACCTATTGAATTGTGACTGCATACAAAATTGCAGAAACTCATAAGACTCTATGAGTATATATAAATTGATAGTCAACACTATGAAAGTCAACACCCTGTATATTTAAAGTATCCTTTTTGTCCACATACATACATACATAGCTACGATAGTGCACTGAACTTTCAATTTTCATCATACTTGTACATGCTTTTTTTTTCTTTTATTATAAAGGAGTTAAAGAAAAAATTATTATTGTATATATATATATATAAATATGAGAATAATTGAAAGTTTTATTGAATTTTAATAGTTATTCAATTTAAATTGGATGAAAATAAAGAATATAAAGATTTTTCTTTTATTTTTTATTCTGAGATTAAATCGTTTTATATTATAATGTAAGCACATGGTATATATATATATAAATATATATATATATATTTTGTGAAGATGACGAGAACGTTGCATTGCATTTTATTTTTTATTTTATTTAAAATATAGAAAAATATAGGACAAACGGATTTGCATTTTATCCTTAATAACAACATATTGTGGTTCCCTTATAATATTGTTGTTCCATATTGTACACGTTAGCTTTTTATATAACGTATATATATATGTATGTTCTTATTTTTCAATTTACAATAGGGTAATATGGGTTTAATATAAAATTTTATATAAATTCCTATATGAATATTTTTAAATAAATCAGTTGTCGTATACTATATGGTAGTGTTTTGAAAAGTTTATTAGTCAACTATTAATAATAAAATGTTCGATCAATATATTGGTAAACCTACATAAAATATAACTCAAGTGCTAAGTGAATATTTAAAATATTTACTATGGTTGTAAATGGAGGCTTTATTGCCACAAATATAGCTATAACTAAAGTTTGATAGTAATTACTGAAAAGCTCTATGTAAATTGCAATCGATAAATGGCAATTGGCACCATATTATAATGGATTTTATGAAATTGTTTTGAATATTTTTAATTGTTCTTAACAGATTAATTTTGTTTTAGAAAAAAATTTTTTTTGTAATTTAAGTTTTATTTGGAAGTCATTAAAAATTTTACATATAAATAATTTTTAAAATTTAAATTATTGAATTATTTATTATTGCAACATGTGCTATACTTTTACAAAATATTATTTTCAATGTATTAGAATATTATTTATCAAAATTTTTATTCATTTGTTCAAAATCAAATCGGAAAATTGCGAGTGAATGCTATCAATAATCTGTTTTGTAAATGCGTTTAATAGGAAATACTATTTTCAACTCTACTAAAGAGTAAAACCACTAAATAGTCAACATTACGAGTACCAAGTTTTACATAGTATCAACACAAGTTTTGATTAATTTTTGAGTACAACGAAAAATTACTTTAAAAATGAGGTATGAAAATAATAACAAACATTATGATAATTGAATTACGAAATTCTTTCAAATTCATAAAATACAGGAGATTTTGAATTATAGAGGAAAATAGCCTACGCTCAGGCGGCATTCTTTAGAAATTTGAATGAAATTAAACAAACACAATTTCAAGGTTATAAAAATATTTTAAAAGTGATTTAACTAACATTTCTATAGACCTATACAATAATTACACTACGTATACACCAGTTGCATTTTCCTTCAAGATAATACAGTTATAATTCATAATTGCGATAATTTATAAAACTCATTTAACTTTGTCATGACAGTGAATTAATATTTTTTATGTTTTTTGTTCTATTCTCCTTTAAAAGTCATCATTTTAATATTGACCTTAAGAAGTATTCAAGTTTAAGTTAAAAAAGAAAATAATGCATTATTCAAAGCAAGTACCTTCACATTTACAATTTATTTTTCCTTTTAAAAATTCCATAGAGGTAGGTACTTTAATTCCATATAACTAAAGTAAATTTTTTTTGTGATATAAATTGCAGTACATAGTTAATTTTTCCTTCAATTTAAGTAGAAAAAAAATTTTTTTTAAAGAAACTCTTAACAAAAAATTTTTAATATTATGATGACGATGAGGATGATGATGATGACAATTTTATAGGGGAAACTTTAAAATAAAATGTAAAAGGTCAAGGAATATAAAAAATAAAATAACAAGGAATGAAAACCAACAAAAATTAAAAAAAAAAACGAATTAATTTTTGACCCAATTTGAAAACAAATTTTTTTTTTCATGTTTCTTACATTATTTTCCTTGTCAAGGTTAATGTTTTAAACATTTAAAGCACTTAAAAACTTAAAATGTTGTTATAAATTCTAATTATCCTTCAGAAAGAATGTAATGTTGATGGAATTTTCTCGTTTTTGTTTTTGCTTTATTTTAAATAAAAATATCATGTATGAGAATATGAAAACACTCACACACACATATACAGAAATATTTTTACATACACATTTGGGAAAAATGAGATGCATTTAAAATTTTTATTATTTTAATTTTTATTTGTTTTTGTTTTGTTTTAAATTTTTGTCATTTGCTCATTAATTCATACATTCATACATATATAGTACACAATATGTTTGTATATAATCCTAAAACAAATTGTTTTTAATGAAAAATAAAAGGTAAAAAAGTTTCTTCTCTCTTTTTTTTTTATTTTTAATTAGAATATTTAATGATGACATTTAAGAGAGAGAGAGAGAGAGATTCTATTAAAATAACCTTAAAATATTTTTCATAAAAAAAAAATTGAAAATTAATTATAAATTAATTTTGGTGTCATAAAATTATAACTTTTGATGTATATATATATGTATATATATATTTATATTTGTAAATACAAAGTTATACAAAGTGGTTAGTAATTTAAAATTTTATAAAAAGGACTCTCTATAATTATTATAATTAGAAATAAATTACGCACCAATTTTATAATTGCTCTAGCATATATTTTTAGTACGTATAACAAGATTATTTTTTTTATATAATTGTAGTTATTTTGAAGAGAAAAAGTAATGACGAAATTCAATTAAAATAATTCAAGTTAATTTGTATACGTGTCTTTCAATTACATACAGTACGCAATTATACAACTTTTAAAATGGAAAATTATAATAATTTTAAATAAATTTATCATTATCACATCAATAATTTTTGAAGAGTAGTAATATTTCAAATTTCTCGCTCCGTTTGTTACACACTATTAGAAATAAGATTGTGAGATTAACTTGAAGTATCTGTACTTCATTTTTAATGTACATATATGTACTTTGTGTTAAGTGTGCATGTTTTTCTTGGTTCACAAAAATATTTGTTTGTAATTAGATTGTTTTATTATTAACCTTTTTATTATCACTGTATCCAATTAAATATGTTCTGTTTTCAAATATTTTGATTATTATTACGTTTTTAGTCAAATTTAGTCAAATTTAGTTTTATTCGTTTTTAGTCAAATTCTAAAATACTTTGCAAAAACGAATAACAGTACCATATTTTATACAACAATATCCTATCCTATTGGAGTACATCATTGGAGTACAAAATCCTATTGGAGTACATTATTTTTAAGAGTTCTAATACACAGAATTTCATAACTTTTATAAAATTTTTAATTAAACAATATTACACTTGCCAATTTCTATTAAAATATAGTTGTAGGCAAATTGTAATATTAAAGCATTATTCTAAAGAAATTTTTGCACTAATGAGAATGCTTATTATACAGAGATTCATTAAAATACGATAAAATATTTTTTTGATTACTAGACCTGTTTCCACAAACATTTTATTACTTTAGTTCTCATTTCTTTATCAGATTTGTAACAGTTGAATTAAGGCTAAGACCTTTATTTATGGTTTTGCCGAATATATGAAAGAAATTTCGTGATTTTTCAATATTTTCGAAAATTATTACATTAGAATTGGGACAAGGGGTACTTACATTCACAGGTAACTTTTTAAAATTTAAAACTTGCCAGGTTTAAATTGTAATAAATCCCTAAAAGTATGCAATTTTTTCATTATATCATGAAATACTAATTAAAAAATTAGAAATTACAAAATTCTACAAATAAAAAAAATATTTCACTATAATTAAATTGAAATTTAAAAATAAATCCATTCCTTGTTAAGAATTTTCTTTTGAATTCCAACTTCTTTAAAGGTTAAAAATTTAAATACACAATAGGCTTGTGTTAGAACTTATTTTAATAAAACATTTTCAAACAAACTTTATTTTTTCAAAAAAAAACAAATATCTTAAATTTATTTTTAACATTTATAAAATTTTTAATTATAAATTTTTGTTAAAATTTCTTTACTGTTTTTTTTTATTAATAATTTTCTCATTCTCTGGTTTTTTGTTGTACTTTTAATTTGTTGTACATTACAACGTAATAATTATTAAAATCTTTATTATAATAATTAAAAAAAACAATATATATACACTTAAACATGAAAATAAGGGTTAATAAATTCATCCTGATTATTATCTTTTCGCAACTTATTAATTATTTTCATGTAGCCATAAAATAAAAAATATAATAAGAATTTTATATACCATACTTTAAATGTACACATATACTTATTTACGTAATTTAAATTAATAATATTTAATATACATAGAAATATGTGTGTCACCATATTATGATTATTTCTTTACATTGTATACTCTCTTTATTAAATGCATTCAACAGAAAATGTAATAATCATTAAAAATGTCTTTTTATTTTTGTTCTGTTATGTGTGAGTAAAATATAAATCTTTGTGTTATACACGTACATTTTGACTATAATTATGTATACTTATTGCAGAATCATACTTAAGCATTTAGTATATACATGTATGTATAATGTGTAAAGTAACTACATCGTCATTCATAAAAGTAAATAAGATAAGCAAAAAAAATAATGACAATATTTGAATATTTAAATATCAGAATATAAAATATTCATATTAATAATTATAAAGAAAAGTAACATCACAGTTGATCAAGGAAACTATGTGAATTTTATGTGACAATAAAAATATTTAGTAGAATAATTCATTTAAAATTATTAAAATTTTCATCATAAATTCATAAATTCGAAATTTTTAATTATTCTTTTTAGCACTTTTCCAAAAAATTTTTGAAAAAAGTGCTTATTAGTTTCACTCTGTCCGTCCGTCCGTCCGTCCGTCCGTCCGTCCGTCCGTCTGTCCGTGTGTCTGTTTACAAAACTTCTACACCCTTGAAGATAGAAAGCTGAAATTTCGTACGTACATAGCGTTTTACTAGAAACTTATTTTCGTAGAACAAAATTTTTATCTATCTCCCCCCCCTTTAGAAATTATACCCCCCCGAAACCCTAAAAATGCCATTCTTTAACTATTTAGTGCAATGAAACCATAAGGATTTTTCAAATTTTGCAAACGCAGAAAGGCAGTGGCTTGCTTCCCCTAGCGGGGTATACTAAAGGTTAACTTTAGAAAAACAAAATGGCCGCTCAAATTTACCGTTATCTAAAGTCCGTTTTTTCCAAATTTTTGATGTCGTTTATTTTCTACACCCCAACCTGTAGAAGCTTGAAATTTTATGGGCTTTTAGACATTAACAAATAGTTCATTTCGTTGGAAGAAAATTTTTCTCCATCTCCTTCCTCTCTCAAGTTATTGCCTCTTGAAATTTGTAAAATTTGAATTTTTGACACCTTATATTTTCGAAACCGCAAGCTTTTTCAAATTTCTATAAACACAAAAAGCTAACGGTAAATTCCATGTCATTAAAAAATATAATTATTTTTCTTAACTCACATAATTAAACCTTAAAATCGAGCATTATGTTAAAACCTCTTTAAATTAATTTTTGCTTTATTTCAAAGACTGCCATATGCGTCATCCTAAATATATGCAATCCTAGAAATAGTTTTGTATATGAATGAAAATAATTTTAATAGTGTGATAGCTATACATAGACTGTATTTAAAAGCAGAATTTTCACTTGCTGAAGGGAAAAGTGCTACAATACAAACCATTGGTTTGACCCAACTTTATTAATACAACAATTTACATGCCAATAACTATTAGAATATGTTATGTATATTGTTAAATTAAATTTTTATGTTTGAACAACATGCTTATTTAAAATTTCATATAAATAAAAAGTGAAATCTCTTTAATTCAAATTCTCTTATTGTAAGCACCATCAAAATGTAAAATTATCATTATTGTGTCCAACTTCATCACAATAGCGCTTGCATTAACAATATTAAAAGTGAGAGTATAATTAAAAGAAATAAGCATATGAAATGAGAGCATATTATAATTAAAAATTAAAATTTGCTGTTGCTGTTGCGGCAGTATTCAAACTTAAAAAATTATTAAAGAGAGTTGTTGCAAAATACTATTTCTCACTGTTAGTGGCATTGGTATAATATTTAGTTTGAATGTGATGTTGAGAAATATAATGTTTTTGTTTTTTCATGCAACAAACTGTAATATTATTAATACTTGTATATTAAGATTTTTAAAATACTCAAATCAACTTTTATCATTTTACAACTATTATGCTACTTATAAGATACAATTTAAAATTCCGTATAACAAACGTAATTATGTGATAAATTTTTATATATATATATATATGTATATAATAGTTTTCATCCTTTTAAGGAAAAAACGAATTAAATTTTTCTTTTCTTCGTTAATGAAATTTAAATTTTATTGCTTTAGTTTTTCCGTAATAACCTCGAGCATTTTAATTTAATTTAATTAAAATTAAATATTTTTAAACAAAGTATTTTTTTTTCTTATTCTTTTTAAAGATTGTCTTCAGGTGCACTTATTAGTTGTTTTTTTTTTATTATTTTTATTTTAAAGAACTCATTATATTTAATCATATATACGAATACACATTTGTATTTAATATACATGTTTGATAATATATTTCTTTAGTTATTTAATTTAGAACATACAGAAAGTATAGAGTTTTATATAGAGGCATAATGAATTTTCATTTTTATATTTTAATGGTAAAAAATTGTTCATTTTAAATTGAGGATGCAATACCCTCAATACATAACATAATGTATATATACATACATATATGTATTTGTATGCATATACTTAATATAAATATAAGAAAATAATTTCACTTTAAGAAAAATTCAGTAGTATAACAGTAACCTACTTTAGATTTTATTCTTTTCAAAAGAAAAAAAAAGAGTTTTTTTTTTCTTTCTTAAATTTAAAATAAAGATATAAAAAACGATACAAGAGTACAAGCTGCAAGTATATTCAAAATACTTTGTTTCTCTTGAATTTGTACTTAAAATTTTGAAGTAGATTTTCTTTTAAAATGAGAACATTGTCACCATTTATAAATTTATTAGCACAATTTATTTTTATTATATTTAATTTGGAGTGTTCTTGTTTTTGAAGAAAGAAGATGTTTTTTTCTTTTACAATTAATAATTTATAATCAATTCGATTTAAATTTTTTTTTATCAGATTTTTTTGATGATGAAAATTGTATGAATAATATGTAAAATTAATTAGGTTAAAATATTTCAAACATGGTAGTGCTATTTGGGCGCTGAAAATATTGGAGTGCTGTTAATAACTGCTATGATGTATACATATAAAGTTAATAACTATGAAAATTTGATATTAATACAGAGCATTGCTCTATTTAAGCAAATAGAACAGTAGTTTAAGTCTAACAGTATAAATAAATTGGTATAGGGTTCGCGTAGAATTTTTCGAAAAAAAGTTTGTGAAGTAAACATTCATGTTAAACGTTTAGTTATGCTATTTTAAAGTAGAGTGTGCTAATGGGAGGATGTAAAAATAATAATTTGAATATCAATTTGGATCATTGGTAAATTCTGCCAAAAATGAATAAACTTCAATTATTAGTTTAAATAAAAAAAATGAAATTTGAATATTAATGTAAATGAAGAAATCTAAAAATTTTGTAATTTATGAGATTGAGAGTTTCAATTAAGGTAAAACAATTTTTCCTTTAGTTGTGAGTTAATTGAAAAATTTACTTCATTTCGATCTACTTCTTCAATTTTCAGAAATATACAATTTAAACCGATATCAGGAATTGTAAAAAACATCATTGTATATGGATCCATTTACCAATGAAATCAAGAAACCGAAATAGATTGGAAAGCCTTATGTTATTGAAATTTAAACAGACTTTTAATCTTTTAAGGAAATATTTGGTAAAGTAGATGCTGCCAACATCCAAAGAAATAAAATGCAAACTTTTAAAATCTTAATTGACTACCTAAATTTATTGTATATAGTCGGAAATCAGTATGCCATTTATAAATTATAAATGTTGTAAAAATATGTAAATTTGAAACGCCAAACTTCAATAATCAAAATAGTTGAAAAGATTAGAAGAAGAAATTTACTTTAATACACCGTGAAATTAAATAAATTAATTTACATTGAATTCAATTTTGATATTAACATAAAAATGTGTGTGCATATTTTACTGTACACCAACATTTTTTAAAGAGCATGGTGAATTTTTTTTTCTGTTATCTTTTAAAATGCAATATTCACATACTTTTATACTCCTTATGTAAATGTGTATTTATTTTGACACTAAATTCTTTACCCCAACGGTTGTCAACATAGACAGATACAGAGACAATTATATTTAAAATTAAATGTCAAATAAATGTTAAAAACAGTATAATAAAATCTACTATTCATAGTATTCCCAGTTGATAACTACTTTGCTTTATTGAATTTTGTTAATATATATGCTTATATAGTATTATCTATATATGTATAAGTATATAAGATTTTTTTTTGTATTATATTAACCCTAATAGAGTTTTGAAAATATTTTCATAAAAAATTTTATTTTATTAATCGATTCTCAAGTAGTTTTTTTTCTTTATGCATGTAAATCATTTGTGAATATTTGAAAATTGTTTTGAAAACCAATTGAGATCAAGTGTTTTTATAAGAAGAAAATTTACATATAATAAATTAAATTGAAGAGAATAAGAGAGAAAATTTTTTAAGTGTAGAAAAGCATATGTAAAATGTGCTTGCAAGTACATATATAACAATTTATTTTTATTGGTGTTAAAATTTTAGATTAAAAGCTTTCATAATAATGTATTTTGAAATCACAATACGAACACTTGCATTTTGAGTATGTGATGATTATAATTAATAAATCAAAATTTTTAGTATAGTATTAAATTAATGTAAATCTAATTCTCAAGTGTTATATTTTCGATTTTGAAATTTTTGAGTATTCAATTAAATGTTTTAATATTAAATGTAAAATATAAATAAAACTTTCAATAATTCTAAGTATAATAACTATTTATAGTTACTGCCGGGCAATACAAGAGAGTGTTACTCCAATGCAACTGCGTAATATTATTTGGCAATCTATTTTCTTCGTGATGTAGCTGACATTTTTAGTTGTAATAGTCGACTTGTGGACGACAAAAATTAATAGCGGTATTTACAATTCTAAGAAATTCGTAAAATGTAATTATTAGCAATAAAATACCTAAATATAATGTTTAAACTGACATTAAAAGAGAAATACAAAATCATGTAAATCTGTTAAAATAATGACTGTCTTGTACTAGCTTCTACTATGAAAATTGTTATGAAAATTGTTGTTTTCACCCGCATCTTTTGACCTCCTGTTTGAAACTTTCTTTCTTAGAATACTTCAATAATGTGAAAATAATGGGTCAAGTAACATAATATTTTCAAAAATCATTAAGTTCAGAAAATCTATGTACTATATAATTTTTTTTTTAATTTTTCGTTGTAAGATTTTGATCTATAAGATAAATTTTCTTGTAATCTAAAACTTTTCCAATAGTTTCTTAAAATTTTTCATGTTCAATGTGTAAACCACATAATATGTAATGGTTATTTTCTATATATAGTAAAACTTTTCTTCAAAATTCTTTACAAATTTCTGTGAAACCAAATAATTCAATAAAATTAAAACTATACACTTAGTTAGGAAAAAATTGGATAAACTATTCAACCTTGAAAGAGAAAAAAAAAAGAATGATGACCACATCTGTGTGTTTAAGTTAATTAAGGAATTGAATTGAAAAAGGGTAAAAAATATATGTAACGAGTTCCTGCCCTATATTGTTATTAAACTCAAAAATAAACCAATCGAATTCTATTCCAACAAAAAATATTTAAAACTTTTAAGGGGTTAAAATAATTTTTTTAATATAATTTAAAGTTTTTTTTTTTATTTTGTATAATAGATTTTTTTTTTATTCATTCTCTTTTCATGTAGCTCGAGAAAAAAAAAATTGAAATTATTTTTCAATTGAAAAATCGTAAAAATAGTTTTGTATTCTCCATTTTTTTTTTTCAATTCCAATAGTAAGTACTGCTGTTCGGTATGATACTGTACGTATAGCTGTGTGCAGAAAAAAATTCTAACATCTTTTAAAAACTCGTTATTCTTACATTTTCCTGTTATTAAATAAGTAAAAAAAAAAATATTGCATGTCAGTCCATTAAGATCTGTCTTAGAATCCTTTTTAATTTTTTTTATATTTTTTTTTTTTTCCAATATTATCTATTTAGTATCATATGTACATGTACGTAGTTTGATAGCCACATATATCGGTATGATATACAAATATAGTGTATAATACAAACATATGTATGATATACAACAATAATGTATGATAAAAGCTACAAAGTGTATGATATACGTAACGTATATGTCATACATACATATGTGGTGCGAATGTATGATAAAAATTCATTTATTTGTATTTCTTACATAATTTGTACATACGAGTATAATACATTTTTTCAAAATATGCTTGCATCTTATTCCAAAAATTTTTTTAGAAATAGTAAAATATTCGGCAACAAAGAGGTGGTAAAATTTTTCACACACATATGCAAACACACACAAAGCTTTAAAATCCTTTTTTGTTTCACGTTTTTGTTCTAAAATTTTTATTTCAAATATTTTTTTTTCGGTCTCGAAATTTTATAGTAGTACTTTTCATGTATGCATTGCATAAGAAGAACACAAAACAATGATAAATGCAAGTTAACCAACACAAACTTATGGTAAAAAAAAGAAAGAAAACAGAAAAAATAAATAAATAAAGAAATTGAAATCACATAGTAAGTAATGAATGAAAATAAAATGAGAGAAGAACAAAAACAGAAAACAAAAAAAATATTGGTTATGGTTAGGAAAAATCTTTTGACCTATTTTTCTTTTTTTTTTTTTCTTTATTTTTTCTACTCGTCTATTTTACTACAATTTTTCATGTTATTTTTTATTTATTTCTTATTTTTTCTTCTGTGCTAACATTATTTCCTTCTTTATAACTTTTAAAATGCATTAAAAAGTTTTTTTTTCTTACATTTTTATACATGAAGTGCAATTTGCAGTTTGTGACATATTATAAAATGAAAATATGTTTGTATGTGTGTGTATGTAAATGTTTATTTATTGAATAATTTTTTCGCAATTTTTCTTATATACTTATAAAGTAATAAATGCAGTAGTGTATATAGTGACTGCATTTAAATTTTATTGTAGTTGATTTCTTTTCTTTATTGTACCAAGAGAAAATTCACAATAGTATTACCATCTTCTTTCAATTTTATGGGGTTTATTTTAAGAAAAAATGAATCGTCATTCTAAAGATTAAATATTACTATTCTAGAAAGAACGAGTCATGCGTTATTGTAAACACATTCCGTAAATTTACATAAAAAACTGATTAATAAACTAAACTAAGAATGCTTTTGATGTTTAAAACTTTTTAGATTACTTGTAAGAATCAAAATAATTAAATTAATGTTTTTTTCTCAGAAAAGTCAATATTTGGTTTCATATCCGAATATGGTTTCATTTCCGAATATAATTTTCTGCAATTTGTCCTTCTATCTTTAAAATGGTGTTGTTTTATTATTTCGTTAAAGCGAAGAGAATGGAATAATAACTGTCATTCTACTAATTGGCGGTGATCATAACTGCTGTCACTGTCATAATTGAAACACTAAAAAAAACTCTATTATGTAATTTAGTCTAATCTCCTTAACAATTGCAGCTAAAATACCTACTTACTTATTCAAAATTCCAAAAAATTAAATTTCTTATTTTCTTAAATTCCAGTAAATTAAATATCAGAAATTTTCCAGTAACAACAAACCAGTAACAACAAAAGCTCTCTTAGGTGCCTTTTATTTATTCCACAAAATATAATATTAAATTTTAGGTAAAATCCAATGAGTACCTTTACATATTAGACTGATGGAATTCAGATTTTACGTCAAAAGTTAATAATTTTGCTAAGAAAATTGAATTAAAAATCAGTTGATTGCTGATAAAAATAAAAATCAGTCTAATATCAAACAGTGTTTACGCATATAACTTTCGTCAGACTCATACTAAATTTCAGGCTTTATCTTATATATTGTAACCAGTGCCTTTCGCTTTAATTAAAGTACAAACAAGAAAAAGCAGTTTTTGGTACGAAGACACAAAAGTAATCAAATCAGAAATCGAAATATTCCCAGTAGTGCGATGGCAATCTTTTTATGGTTATCAGAATTTAAAAAAAATTTATACAATATATCATAATAGCTAATATAAATTTTTACCGACCGTATTGTGTAAACAATAGGTGATGTGATGGCAACAAATTTTGCATATCGAGTTTTCGGTGGGAACGTACTTCTCCATAGTAGGGAAGAGTAAATAAACTATTTTTAGCAACCTGTCGGTCTCCCGGTCTGTCCGTCTGTCGGTCTGTCGGTCTGTGTGTGCACGCGTGTATATCAAGTTCGGCTGAACCGATTTTGATGAAATTTTATATGTAAGTTTGTTTCCACCATGGCACGGATCGATCAACTTTTGGTATATATCAGGCCTCTGGAACTGCACTTTTTAGCGGGCCTGTTTTACATTTTTGAACATTTTGAAGAAAATATTCAACCGATTTACTTGAAATTTTATATATAAGTTCAGCTCGACCGTCCGCAAAAATTCGTATGTTTTGGAAGAAATCAGGCATCGGCAACTAGACGTTTACTACGGGCCAAACATACACTTTTGTGTATATAAAGAGAAATAATCAACCGATTTCATTGACATTTAATATATGAACTCCTCGTATTAAAACAATGAAAATATAACTTTTTTGGAAAGATCAGGGCTCGAGAACTGATTTGCGGGCCGATTTTACATTTTTCACCATATCCACAGAACAAATTGATGGAATTTCTTGAAATTTGATATTTGAGTTCTGGTTGTTACCGAAACTAACTGGCGAGCATTTCAGGGAATTCGGGTAGCACAAAGCGAAACTCTACTAAGAGCCAAATTTACATTTTTCCAAGTATGTTAATTATAAGCTTACTAATGTCCTAAAAATTGGAAAGAAGTATTTAACAGACATTTTTATAATATTCTGTAACACTTTCATTTAACTAGACAATACACAATGCGGTCGGTTATGTGCTGACCACATCAGATTTTTTTATATAAATGAGCACATTGTATATATTTGTATGAGGTTAGACGTTTTTGATGGTAATAAAAATTTGAATGCACTGTATGTTTATTATATAATTATGCTTATATAAATATAGCTTTAAAATACATCTATATAAGAAGCAAGCAAGAAGTTAAACCAAGAAAAAATATTCGTTATCTTGTGGTAAATAAATGTTGCTCATCTAAAAGAATTCCATAAAAGAAAAATTTTTTTTTTTTGTTATCTGATTTGCATTCTTCTGGTACATTTATACGGTCTAATAATGGAAGATTCTTGTGAAGTACATAAATATATATGTATATATATACAAAAAAAAGAAATAAAACTTAATCAAATTTCAATTTGAATATTTTCTGTTCTACTTACTGTACGCGAGAATTGAAATTTATATTTTTATAAAATGAAGAATTTTAAAAAAGAAAAAATAAAGAAAATAAATTGTAAAAATATTATTTTGCAAAATTTTAATTTAATTTAAATTGCATTTAATATGGGAAATGCAATCATGATGCTTATCTAAACAAAACAGTTGAAATTATGATAAGAAAATGTAAATTATTTTTCGCATATGGTAATTGTATGTGGAAAAGAATAAATTTTGTGGAATAATATTATTTCAAGACTAAATTTGTATGACAGGTTAAAAAGGGGAAATTGTCTCAGTGGTTGCTGCAGCTTCCACTATACGAGACAAAAATGTACGATAATCTTTCAACAGTTTGCGTTTCCCAATGTGAAAATTTACTTTAATAGCCATGCGTTAATAAGCGTGCATTTCTGTACGCTAGTAGCGTAGCTGTGTATATGAAATTAGTATAAATTATTTGGCTCTTTGGTCATTCGTAAGAAAATATTATTTTCCCACGAATACCATGAGAATTTAATGAGCACGTTTGAATACTTTGATTTTATTTTCGAAATGGTTAATTATCAAGCGTTGTAAATTTTAACAATTAATTAGTAAAATAAATACGAAATTGCATACTTTTAGGAAATTTGTTTGTTTTTTTTTTTTTAAATTTATCTTAATTAGCTATTGCTGACTATTTTGCTAACTAACCTAATTGGAAATCAATATTGCAAATAAACATTAAATTAAATTTCTGAATATGTAAATCGCAAATAAGTTTTTGTCACAAATAATGTTTTCACCACAGTAAAGCTATTAGTAATAGGTAATATATCTACTATTCGCATTTAAATTCTAATGTTGCAAGAATTTATTTCAAGTAAATTCATTAAAAACTGATAATTTTCAAATTAAAATTATTTTTATTACAGAAGATTCTTGTATGAATTATTAAGATATCATGAAATAGAAATCTTTATGGAACTCAAAATAATTTTGATTTACATATTTGCGCCAGTATGAATTTAATTTGTAAAACAAATTTGAAGAAAATATTTAATTAAATATTTATTGTGTTTAAGGTTCGAAATATTTCGAAATTTATTGTTTTCCAAGAAAAGGAAACGACGTCACACAAACCAACATTTAAAAATCGTGTTGAAAAACAATAGAAATACTGTCAACGTCACTAACAAAAACATGGTGAGATGATGACAAAATATTTGAATATTTGCATGAATGTGAACGACAATAAACACATTTAATAGCTGTGGTTTTCTTAAACAAAATGTCGCAAAATGTTTTTTGGTAAAATCAAACACAAATACAAGAAGCAAAAATGTCCTTTTAAGAAAGTTTTCATATTTTGTTCAAATGTTGCAATTATTGAGAATTTTAAAACGTTCTTCTCTTCTTTGTATTTCTATTTATGTATAATAAACGGGCTCGTACTTTTGAATATTATTCTTACTCGTAAGTAGATGAAATTTTATTAAAACAATTTTTTTTTCAAAGGAAAATTTTGTTTCATTTGCAAAAATTCCTTTTCAATTGTTGTAAATAAGTATGAAAATTTTTATAAACACAAAATAAAATATTTTCGTAGGGAATAAAGTGACTTAAAGAAAAACTTTTTTTTTTTTGTTTCGTTTACAAAAATGAAAAATAGTTTTTAAAACAAAACTCGTAAATATAATTAGAAAAACATAAAAAAATACGCGAGAATATTTGAAAATTTTTAGAACACACAACTTTTCTGCGTTTTTCAAGTGTAGTGAACTAGTAAGAGTTGGGGTAGCAAAAATAACAAAAAAATTCTAAATATTTTTACTAGAGAAAAGATTTACAACTTTGGAAATTTTTGAAAAAGTTTATCAGAAAAAATATGTTAAAAATTTTAAAAATAAATTTGAAAAAAAAAAAAAAACAAAACAAGAAGAATAGAAGAAGTGAGAAACTATTTTATATTTTCTTTTATGGTTTGTGGAATTTACGGTGCTCCTACGGGAAATGAAAATAATTTGAGAATTTCTTTAAAAATATTTTTTTTTTTGAAATTTTCAAAGTTATTACGATTACAACAGTGAAATAGGAATCAATTTGATTTGTATAAATTAAATGTAATTCCAATTTTAATAAATTGAGAAAATAAAATTTCACTACTTTAAATATAAGATGTCAAATCTGTCCAATATCCTTTGTTTGTTATTTCCTTGCACTGTTAAAAATGGTATTCAAAAAATTTCCTACAATAAATTGAAGAATTTACTTTATAAGTAATTAAAATTTATTGTAAAATTTAGGGTATAACAGAATAAATTTTACTCGATTTAAAGTAAAATAGAAGAAAATATCTGGTAATTAATGATTTTTATGTAAAAGGGAGTAATGTTAATTTATATCAAGTGTAAAACTCACCATGATAGTAAAATTCCTCTACAGAACTGACTTTACTCGTTCGTATAATGTAATATTATTGTTTTATTGAGGTAATCTTCGTCTCAACATAATTTTTGTATAGTAAACCTATATTAGGTATAAAAATTAGTTAAAAATTTAATCTTATCTTCTAGTTACTAGATCGTGTTCAGCTTTTTACTTATATCCAATTTTTCTACTACAAAATACAAAATTAGCCATCCCTTAAATTATTACAGTGTATTTCGGGCTACAACTTCCTTTCCTAACTTCCACATTTTTTTGCTTTTATTACCAAAGTTCTCCAAAATTTAAAAAAAAAAAAGAATTTTTTTATAAATTATACCGAAAAATATTCTAACGTTGTTTATATTTTAATAATCCCACAAATACATATTTTAAATTTGATAAAAATATTTTACTTATATAATTTAAATTCACAATGGCCTGAATAATAAATCAACTCTCCTCCCATACATATATGATTTTCGACTTATGAATTTAAATTTTTTGTGTGCAAAAAGAAAGCCAAATAAAATGCGTTCATAAAATTAGAAAATATTTTTTTTATTAAAGCAACTTGCTTTGTCCATCTTAATTAAAATATTTTAATTTAAGTCTGCCTACAAAACGAACTTATCTTATACCAAATCTTTGATGAGTTCTAAATAATTTTCAATACTTATGAATTATAAAGAATGAAGAATGAGTTTGAATGTGTGTATGACTATTTCAATTGAATGATCTCATATTTTCTGTCTGGTTCGAGCAATTATATTTTTCATCTTATATCTTGTCTTATAAAACTTCTGAATTCATCTCACAATCTTGATTTAATATCTACTTAAAATGATATTAATTCTTGTATCATCAAGTTAATTGAAATTTTTGTTATAGTGAAAAAAATTTCTGTTTTTTTGAATGATAATTTTGAATTTGAGTAGTTTATTTATTCTCAGTAAAGTGTTTGTAGAACGAAATTTTGGAAATTTATTTTAAAATAAAATTTTAATTAGTATTTCCGGAATATACCGATGAAATTCTGACAAAATCAAGAATCTTTATTTAAAATTAGTTTTTAATATGAAATTTTGAACAAATCCTGAACTACCGTCGTCCTTTATTTTAAAAAACGCTAATTGACTATTGAATTTAAAATTCAATTTTTAATAAAAAAATACTGTAATTTTTGTTCATAATTTCAAAACTAACTGATGGATATTAACCAAATTTTGGTAAATTATAGCTTAAATCAAAATAAATTCGAATTTGAAATAAATTGAAAAGTCTTAAAATTTTGACTTATGCACCTTTTATTTGTAACAATAAAATTATTTTTTGTAAATTTTCTTTACGGCTTCTGTAACTTCCGTTACGAATAAATTTTTGACATATCGAAGCTTTCCAGCATTTCATAAAGTTTGAATCCAAATTTGAACGTAGTTCTAAATGGGCATAGAAATTTTCTTTGGGTGGCAGGGATGGTAATATTACGTAGTTTGATTCTCTGAAGTTCTAATTTAAAATTTCCACATGGTTTTTGGTCCCAATTAAATATTCTATAAGGCGCTCATAAATGCTCTTTACATACACACAAATACAAAACATTTATGAGCGTCTTTGAATTTCTCTATTTTTTGTTCATTGACCTAAACCAAATTCCAAAAAAAATGAAAAGCCAAACAAGAAAAAAAGGATACGCGACTCAACAGAAATTGTTTATCGCAATTTTTATTATATTTGTTTCTCTTTGTAATAAAATTTGATAATGAATGAAGAGAAGAAGGAGAATTTTGGATTATTTACGCCGTCTCTTAACAAAAAAAAAATTCTTTTTTTATTTTCTAGAAAAAAGATCTTTACATTTTGAATCATTTAGGGCATTATGAAAGCAAAAATTTACATATTTTATTATTTTTATTTTTTGTTTTCTTTATTTTAATTTTATATTTTTGTGTACTTAAATATTTTTTTTGTTTGTTTGTCTAATAACGTCGCATATCATTAGAAAATGAAAAGTTTTTCTATTCCATACCATTTTTATTTTTTTATAAGCAAAAATTTTTTTTTTTATTTTATTTGACAAACATAAAAGCTAGACGTAGATAACTGTGAGGGGTTTTTGTTTTTCTTTTTATTTTTTTGTTTGATAATTTTCTTTTCTTTAAGAATGTAGCGAAATGTAAGAAAACAAAAAAGAAAATTTAAAAAGTGTGATTGCCATGTCAGTGAATAATAAATTTTGCGATATGTGAATTTATTAAGCGTATGAGCTATCTGCCTTGTACCTTAAAAGGATTGTGTACAATGAGGACAAATTCTTGAAATAAAATGAAAAATGCATTAAAGTCTAATAATATTTTAATCGTATAGTGTTTAATTTAAAATTGAGTTAAGATGTGTAATTTTAGCAGTTCCCATATGACTTGTTGTCAGTATGTTGTTGCCTGTAACAAGTCACATAGGATAAAATAATGAAACAGATCTAATGATTACTTAAATTTATCATTGAAATTGAGTTTTGAAAACTTGTTGTATTTTGTTTTAAGAAAAAATTAACATACACAATAATTTTCGAAAAGAAAGTTTTAACATGTGTGTAGGACTATTTAGAATTTAAGTAGTAGTTTAAGTAGAAAAAGTGTTCCCATCATGACATTCGACACCATATGCGAATTGTTAAATTACGGTTTTTATCTGTCAAACCTCTTTATATTTTGTAGAAGTTATTCTTAAATGTGAGTAATATATTGTTAGTCGAGAGAGGCATTTTATGTGCGGGGGTCTTTTTAATTTTTTTATTTTAATTTCTATTTAAGCTTAAATAAATTTAGTTCTATTACTGAACCAAATTATTATTAAAAAAATTAAGAGAAACTGTTTTCTTTAAATGTAATTTATAAGGAAGATTTCGTAGAGTTTTGGGGCTTTTGCATTGTTAGAATAGGCTTGTGAGTAAAGAAGATTTCTAAAGAAAATACTTGAATACTTGAAATATATACATATATACTCTCTAGTGTTATCCAAATATGGTGAGTTTGAAATCAATTTCAAATTACAAATGCGTTGAAATTGAGATCATCTAATACAACAAAATAACATTTATTTGAGTATTTCTCTCAAAAATTTTTTGATGTAAAATTTAAAATTGAACACAATAAAATATTTTTAATAGTATTAAACATGTATATGTATGTATGTAGTGTGTAAACACACTTTTATCTTCTTTTATTTCTATTTTTAGTTTAGTTTTATCTCCTTTGCTTTTTTTTTGAGAGGAGAGAATAATTTTCAAATTTAAAATAAGAAATTGAGATGTATAAGGGAAAATTTAAATTTCTCTCACGTTCCTTTAAAAAATGCTTAATATTTAAATTTTTCTTTATATCCCGTTCATTTTCACATTAAAAAATTTTTCTTTCAAATCATATCACCTGCCATATAATATAGATTTGGTCTTGTAAATAGGTTTTTTTTTTTTTTAGAAAAATTTTATATTGTGGTGTATGTGTGTACATATATAACGCACATTATTACTTACATAGTATATTATACAAGTGCATATATTTATAGCGGTTCCCTTGTTTTATTTAGTTTTGCATAAATTTTTTATACTTACTACTTGAATATTGTATTCTTCTTTTAATTCGATGGTGGCTTATATATAGAGCAGATAACATGGAAAAGGGAGAACACAAATAGAGAGAGAAAACAAAGCCAAAGCAGTATTTCATATTCTCATCTCTTTCCTCTTCCCTGTATCATCACAGTTTCTTTTGTTTCTCTTTGCTTTTGTTATTTCTTTTTTGTTTTTCTCTTCAACTTTCTTATTTTTTTGTAATAGTTTTAAGCTTCAAATTATCATTCAGATGTTGTTCTTTACACCCTAAGCTCTATATTTGTAAATGGCACACATTAATGGCAAAATATTTATATTCATATTTACCTATTTAATACTCATTCACATGCTATACTATATACATATATATACACATTTGTATATATATATACATGTATTTCGTTTATTTTCATTTTATTTTTTTGTGGAAAATCTGAAAATTCTTTTGTATAAAAATTTTAAAATTTAAAGAAAAATGAAATGATTTTGAATTTTGTTTGTAGGAATTTTTATTATTTGGTTGTGCTCATATACTTGAATTAATTCAAATAAAATAAAGGGATGAAGACAGAAAATATATAAGTATATATATATGTAGGTATATAAAGAGTTTGAGAATATTTCTTTAGTTTTAACTTAATACCCAAGTTAAGTTTATTATAAATTTTTTTCTATACTTGATAACTATACAAGGATTTTTCATCTTGAATAAATATACAAACATACATATACATATAGGAAATAATAGTGCATTAAATTGAAATCATGCTGCAATTATTGTTAACAATTTTTTTTTTTTGTTGAACAAAAACAACATTTTTTTAAAAAGGATTTTTAGTCTCTTGTTTTTTCAAAAATCTTTTCGATGTTTATTATGTAAGTACTTACTTAAAAACAAAAAAAAAAATGGTAAAAATTGTATTTCTTTGTATACCAATGTTATCTCTTGGATTTATACTTTAAAAATGTTGATTTTAAATTCTCATATTATGCACATACGGATTAAGTTAAAGTTAACTTTGTTGTTTTCAAATCGAAATTCAATGTATACGAAGGTATTTGTATGTATAAGATTTTGTTTGAAATTTGGAAAAAAATTTTTATAAAATTTAGAAACTTTAAGGTTGAAATTGATTCAAGAATTTGAATAAAATCTTGAAATTTGAAATAATCTTGAAATTTGAAATATTCTTGAAGTTCCTGGTTCGAAATTATGGTTTTCTTTAGTAAATTAGAGGCGTTCGTTTAATATTTAGTTTCTAATCTTATTTCAAAATATTTTCTTATAGGTTAGATTCGGATTATATACTGGGGCTAATATACCATTTATATACCGAAGTACATCTATAGAATATGTTATAAATGTTTAATTCTTGAGTAAAAGGAAGGGAATATGCGTCTTTGGGTTGGGGATATGCATGAGTTATTGTTCTTCTTAAATAAAAATTTCTTAAGATTTCTTAACTGAATTCTCTGACATTTTTTTTAAAAATTAAACGAATCGTGAATTATTTATTTTCTTATTTAATCAATGGCAGAGAGCGCGTCCATTTATATGTTATAATAATATTTAAAATATGAATATATTGGACAATAAAGTATAACTGACTAACTCGGCTTAAAATAAACTTTGCCTGCCATTACTCTTAAAGTTCATATTAAAAGAACTGAAATATCATGAAAAATACTTTAAAATTCGAAATAAATTTTGGAACACAATTTTTAATAAATCTCAACTTTTATCAGACTTCTCTGAGGTAAGCACAAAAATTAAATTTTTGAATACTTTGACTAAAATTGACACTAAAAATTCTAATATAAATATGGCCACAAATTGCAAAAACAAAATTTTATAAACCTTTCATTTTTTAGATTGAGATAACCAGACAGTAACACTCATGCTTTAGAAATTGTAAACGCAATATTATGAGCGAGATATTTTTATGAAAATTATTTGAAATCATGATAAGAAAAGCAAAAAATACCATAAACCCTTATTAAGAGTCTCTGTAGCCATCTGCCTCCCTCCCCCTCGGTTTTTATTATCATCTTGTTTTGTGTTTTTTATGAAGATTATAAAGGGTAATGAAAAAATGGAAATCTTTTGCTTTTGTTTCTACTCATTCATTTTTTTGTTGTTCTTATTTCTCTGCGTTTTTATTGCGCGGCGCTTTGTCTTATTAAAAAAAAAAGATTGTTGGTTGATGAGAAATGCAGTTCCAATTTTCATTTCATTTATATTGTATTTCTCTCCCTTCCTCTCTCTGTCGTACTCAATCTCTCGTGTGATACACATTTTTTCTCTTTGTATCTTACTTTAATTTTTTTTCATTATTTTAATGTAATTTTGTAGTTTATTTACTTTTCATATTACTTTAACAAAAATAAAAAAGAAAATATGCATACAAAATATTAAGTAATAAAATTTTAATTTGTTTGTCGCATAAAAAAGTTATTTATTTAGTTGCTGTTTTTTTTTTTTTTGTTTTTGAGTTTTTGTGTGTGTTATAAAAAATTCCGTTTGTATTATTTTTACCGACCGTATTGTGTAAACAATAGGTAGGTTATGTGATGGCAACAAATTTTGCATATCGAGTTTTCGGTGGGAACGTACTTCTCCATAGTAGGGAAGTGTAAATAAACTATTTTTAGCAACCTGTCGGTCTGTCGGTCTGTCGGTCTGTCGGTCTGTCGGTCTGTCGGTCTGTCCGTCTGTCGGTCTGTGTGTGCACGCGTGTATCTCAAGTTCTGCTGAACCGATTTTGATGAAATTTTATATGTAAGTTTGTTTCCACCATGGCACGGATCGATCAACTTTTGGTATATATCAGGCCTCGGGAACTGCACTTTTTAGCGGGCCTGTTTTACATTTTTGAACATTTTGAAGAAAATATTTAACCGATTTACTTGAAATTTTATATATAAGCTCAGCTCGACCGTCCGCAAAAATTCGTATGTTTTGGAAGAAATCAGGCATCGGCAACTAGACGTTTACTACGGGCCAAATATACATTTTTGTGTATATAAAGAGAAATAATCAACCGATTTCATTGAAATTTAATATATGAACTCCTCGTATTAAAACAATGAACATATAAATTTTTTGGAAAGATCAGGGCTCGAAAACGGATTTGCGGGCCGATTTCACATTTTTCACCATTTTGAAGAAAGTATTCAACCGATTTACTTGAAATTTCATATATAAGCTTTGGCCGATCATACGCAAAAATTCCTAACTTTTGGAAGAAATCAGGCATCAGCAACTGGGCGTTTACTACGGGCCAAATATACATTTTTGTGTATATAAAGAGAAATAATCAACCGATTTCATTGAAATTTAATATATGAATTCCCCGTATTAAAACAATGAACATGTAAATTTTTTGGAAATATCAGGCATCGGCAACTAGACGTTTACTACGGGCCAAACATACACTTTTGTGTATATAAAGAGAAATAATCAACCGATTTCATTGAAATTTAATATATGAATTCCTCATATTAAAGCAATGAACATATAACTTTTTTGGAAAGATCAGGGCTCGAGAACTGATTTGCGGGCCGATTTTACATTTTTCACAATATCCACAGAACAAATTGATGGAATTTCTTGAAATTTGATATTTGAGTTCTGGTTGTTACCGAAACTAACTGGCGAGCATTTCAGGGAATTCGAGTAGCACAAAGCGAAACTCTACTAAGAGCCAAATTTACATTTTTCTAAGTATGTTAACTATAAGCTTACTAATGTCCTAAAAATTGGAAAGAAGTATTTAACAGACATTTTTATAATATTCTGTAACACTTTCATTTAACTAGACAATACACAATGCGGTCGGTTATGTGCTGACCACATCAGATTTTTTTTTATCAAAAACCAACATAATTTGTGTACATGTGTGTGTATGTATGAGCGCAAATAATAGTAACTCTTTATGTATTTGGAACAAATTTTCAAAGATGTAGAAATGGTGGGATTTAGGGGGCAAAGAAAAAAACAAAAATACAAAAAAATTTTATAATAAAAGCCCGAAATAAAGGGAATGTTATTGTTAAGCAAGCAACTGAAGAATTTTTTATTTAAAAGACAGAAAATTTTCATAATTATTTGTAATGGTTTGGAAATTTATTTAAAAAAAAAATGATTTAAGTTTAATTTAAAAAAGTTGATAAAATTTTTGTCTTATCATTTTTCTAAAGAAATCAAAGAAAGTTGAAATTGAAAGAGAAATTATTGTATTCTTTTTGTGTAAAAGAAATCGGAGAGAGAGAGAGAGCGAGAGTGGTTCTTTTTGGTTTTTGTCAAGATTTTGGGTCTTTTTTTCGTTTTTGTTTTTTTTTTTTTAAAGAAAGAATTAAGCAAAGAAATAACTTTTTTGTAACAAAAGACATAAAAATTTTTTTTTGTTTTGGTCAACAATGAAGACTTTTACAAAAGTCGGATAATTTCTAGTCATCAGTTTTGCTTTTGTTGTGGAGGATTTAATTTCTATACAATACAGAAAGATTTCTGTTGGTATTAATAGCGAAATTTTTACACAGACAATATTTTAAATTTGTCTTTTTTAATTTTACTTTTAATTTTTCTAAAATTATTTAAAATTATTACCGCTTTTTTCAAAGTTATTTTTGTCAATAAACACAAACACCTGAATCTGTCCTGCAATGACAACAACTACTACCACCAAACTTTAAATTTCATTTGCAAATCTGTCTTTATCTCTCTAACATGTAATTGTTTCTTTAATTCTTTCTCTACTATAACTCCAACTTTAATTGTGACTGCTGAATCTTTTCCTAAATTTCGAAATTTCTCGAAATGGAAATTACTTATATAAAATAATAATACTTGGATCATCAATTTAACACCACCTTCTTCTAAAATTCTCGGAACCAGAACCAGTTTAATCTTTCACCACTACCTCCACAGGCATCGTAAGTGCCAAACACTAATTAGTCGTCATCATGACCATTATCAAGCCAAATACATCTTTCAAAAGCTGTTAAAATATGAGTAAAGAGTAGACAAAATTATTAAGAGAATTTAAGGCGGGAAAATTAATAATTTTGTTGCGATTTTTCAATTTAAAACTTTAAAATGTAATTTAATATTTTCAATTTTAAGTTAACGATGAATGTTCAAGTAAATTTTTCTGTTTTCAAAAAATTCTTTTCAATTCAATTGCAATTAAAATCCTTTTATTTTAAATTACTTTTTATTTGATTTCACTATTTTGAAAAAAAAAAGTTAAATACAAGAATTTAATCGAAACAGGAAAACAAAAAAAGCAGATTTTTTTTATTATTAAAAAATATTTTTCTCCAAATTTTGTGCAGAGAATTGGTGAGAATTTTTTTTGAAATTTAAAAAATCAAAAATTACCATTAGATTCTTACAGTTGCTTGTTTCATTTTGAAGTAAAAATTCAATAGTTGGTTGATTCTTTTAAAAATATTTACTCAAAACTTGGTGATTTATTTTTTGAATGGCTATTAATCATGATTTAGTCAAAAATTTTTGGGTGGAAATAAAAAAACATCAGTCAGTTCTTATCAAACAATACCCATTAGCAACATTTAAACCCTGTCCAACATTTATTTGTATAAAATTGCATACCTCGCGGGGCTAAGTTAATTTTTTTTGGTATTTTTCTCTTTCTATCAAAATTCAAATTATTTTATACTGGAACTATGATTCGCAACTATTTAACTGTAGGTCCATAATTTCATAAAGTGTTATAGATCCTTTATGACATAACACTATACAGGCCTCTCATACCAATAGATAAGTATAGAGGCACTTTTTCTTTATCAAAAATTTATTTACGAAAATAATCATTTTTTTTCTTCTACCACAAATCAATTAATTCATCTGATATGCGTCCTTTCAAAGAAAATATTTTGTATTTCTTTTTCTTTTCTTACTATTATTAATTGTGTTTTCATTTCTCTTCCTTCCTTTTTTGATCTTTTTATCTTCTTCTATTTTTTTTTTTTTCAAATACAAGCCATTAATGAAACCACATATTTTATTGTTGGTTTTTTCTTAAATTTTTGTTCTCATTTTTATCTTGAGGACATATTATTTAGCGTTTAGATCAACAATTTATTTTACTTTTAAGTGTATGGGAACAGAAGAAGAAAAAGTATACATTTATATACTTACAATATTTTTATATTACATTCATACACATATATATACATATTTTGTTTTTTTTTTAACATTCTTTATTAATTTATTTTCAAGAATTTAAATTACTTAAATGGTTATTTAATCAAATAAAAATTCCTTTTTTCTTTACTTTTTATTATGAATTTCTTTCTCACTCTCTCTTTCTCTCTCTTTTTCTGCGTTGTTTATTTTTTTCGTCTTGTTTTTTTGACTGAACTTTACCTAAGGTTGAAACCAGAAGCGATTTAAATGCCATGATATTTTATTGTATGACGATTTAAAATAGAAATAATAAAGTGTCCTATTATTATTGTGGTTAATATTATAAGGATATAAGTGATAGAAATTAGAACAAGAAGAGATATTAATTGGTGATGATTTTAAGTTTATAAAAAATTCATATTATGAACCTATATTTTTGAATACTTAGATAAATTACTTAAAATGTTATTGTGCAAATAAAACACTCTAGGAGAATATTAGTCTCCAAACCCATTCCGTATTTTAGAGAGCATAAATTAATTAGTATTGAAAAGCTACTAGAAGATAACAATAGAGTTTGCCCCGTCAGATATGCAATTTTGCGTAATATTTAAAATACAGCAAAATGAACAGAACAGAAAATTCTAAAGAAATATTTATTGAAGAGTACTTATCCAATATCACTTTTCAAAAGATTTTTTAAGTAAAAAAAAACCGGAAATCCTTGTCTTTATCACTTTTTTTTTGAAATACTTTGTGAAATTTTAGTAAATTTCAAAAATTTTAGGAATGTATTTTAATAAATTTCAAACAAAACTTTAAAGTTGTATTGTGCAACTCGAAAAAACCGACTCTCAATATCATATTTTTACTTTTTTCATAAATTTTAAGCACTAAATCCGAACGCTAATTAATCAAAGCCACTATAAATCCTTTAAAAAATATTTTGTTTTTTGAAAATTTTAATTAAAGAGAATTTTATTCTAAATTTTTCTTTTACTTTTTTAAATTCTTTAAGTTTAAGTGAGCATAATAAAAGCGATTAGAAATTCTTTAAAAAACTAATTTCCTGATTGGAAGTTTTCAATATAACACACACTTCAACAAAATTTATTCCAGAAAGTTTGAATATAAAGCAAGAAATAAGAGGAGAAAAGCTCCTAAAAATTCCATATAAATTTTTTAAAATTACACCAAAAAAACAAGAGCACCTATTGTGTTTCACTTCACTATTTTGAAAAAAAAAAAAAAACAAATCAGTTTTTTTTTTATTTTTGTGTGTTTGTTTTGTAATTCTTTGACCGCTTTTTAGGTCGTTTTTCAGGGCAAAGTTCAACTCCTTCAACGGAGCACTCCATAAATATTTTTATATATGCTCCTATATAGGTGTATTTGTACATACAAAAGTACTTATCAAAAGAATTTTAATATATTTATAAAAGAGAGAAAAAAAAACAGAAAAATTAGAAAAAAAAATACCTATTCCACTAAATTCCTTATTTCGATTCCTTTAAAATTGTGATTCTTGTTCACAATAACAAAAGAATTGAAAAAAGAGAAACGAAAAACCGAAAAGAAAGCGAAAATAAGAAAAAAAAACAAAAATGAACTTTTCCAGAAGGAACCTAACCTTTACTTAACTGAAAAAATAAAAACAAAACAAGAAAATAAAAAAAACATAAAAAGGACATAACCGAAGAGAAGAAAAATAATGAAAGAAAAAAATACTTTTTGAAGTGTACAAAAATGTAAAAGGTGAAAAATTAAGAAAACCATAAGAAAATTCGAATAATAAGAAAAAGAAAAACAAAAAAAAAAAAGACAAAAAATAAAAATTAAATATTTTTCTGTTTTTATTTTGATTTTTCCCTTCAATTGTTCCCTTCTTCTTCAATTCTTTTCTTCTACAAAAAAAAACTGTATAGTGAAAGGATGAAGAGAGAGCAAATAAGAAAATTCGGAAAACTCTTCAAGAAAGTTAAAACAAAAACAAAATCGAAAAGGAAAAAAATCGAAAGGAAAATGAAAATTTAGATAATGACAAAAATTTGTACCCTTAGGAAACAAATATTTTTTAATTTTCAAATTTATGCTTTTTTATTTTTATGCTTTGCCTCTGTACGGGTAAAGATTGGCATAGTATTAAAAGTGAAAATAAAAATTGAAAAAAAAAACAAAACAACAACAACGGAAACTTAAAGTAAAAACAAACAAAATTGAAAATGAAGAAAGAGAAGAAAAAATACACCTTGGCAACAACAACAACCCAACGACATCGAAATGAATAAATTTTTTAGTCCTTGTTTTTATAACAAATAAAAAAAAGAACCTGATTCGGTCAGTATATAATCGACCGAAATGAGTATTGTCTAATTTGGCGAAATGAAAATGCGTTTTAATCACTTCTTTACAGTTTTAAAGACTTTAGTAAGCTTTCAGTTAACATACCTATAAAACGTAAATTTGGCTTTAAGTACCCTTTCGATTTGTATCATCTGAATACCTGAAAAAGCTTGCCAGTTAGTTGCGATAACAAACAGAATTCGAATATTAAACTTCAAGGAATTTTTTTTTTTACTATTTCGCCTTATATATATGCATATAAAGTTCAAGTTTGCGTTGCCTGGTATACTCCAAAAAGTGGTAAGTTAGTGATTTCATTAAAATCGGTTTAAACGAACTTGACACACCGTCTATCAGTTCGCCATCCCTTTAAAAATAGTTCATTTACGCTTCCCTACCTTGAAGAAGTGCATTCGCACCAAAAACTCTACATCCAAACTTTGGTGCCATCACATGACCTACCTTATTGTTTGCAATTCATCCAATAAATATAAGGGAAAACGAACAATAAATTCAGGGATTCGCAGTAAAAATGTTTTAAAAAACAAAAATTCTTCAAAATAGAATTTTTTCGAATCCTTCTGAATTTGTGAATTAAAATATTTTTTTTCTATGGAAAAATTTACAAGAATGCGTGATTTTCTTCAATTTATTGTTGCTATTTGTGAAAATTTGAAATGACAGTCTGGGTCAAATTTTTCAATCCCAGGAGAGTATGTATGTATACATAAAGGAATTATAATTAAATAAGAGAAAAGTACAGAGTAAATTAATTTATTTCTCAAACTCAGTTATAAATAATTAGAGAATAGCTAGGTAGATAAATAATTGAAAATATAATTAAAGAATTTGAAATATTTTGTTTCTAAATCGTACTTTGAAATATACAAAATGGTAACACTTTTTTAATGTCACTAGTACAAGTGTGCGCAATAAACCTATTTTAATTAATAAATTATTTGATTGATTAAATAATTATATATCACAGTGCTTCAATGTGTAATTAATAATATTATTTTTTAAGGAGTTTTCAAAAACTCTGAATAATTTTCCGTAAAAAACACTGAATATTGTTTTAAAATTTTAAAATGTTTATTGATTTTGAAGAAATTTAAAGTTTTTTACAGCCGTCTATGTGGAGTAGCTTTTAGAAGAAAATAAAATTTTAGAAATACAATTGAGAATTCTTCAGAAATCATACAAATTGTTCGTAATTTGTAAGAAGATTTAAAATAGAAATAAAAATTTTAAGGTTAAAGGATATTTTGTGTTCCATACTTTTTATGAAATTCAATTTATTTTCAAAAGTATACCAGTACTATGCATATGGTTCTCTGTGGTGTCATTTTACTTCTTGTTCTCAATAAAATCTGTATTCCAAAATTTATTTCATTAAAACAATTTAAAATCGTAATTTTATTTTATTTCATTAAATTTAAGTTCTTGAAATTTTAAAAAAATTTTTAATAATAATTTATTTTTTAATGCTAAAAGTACAAAATACCAATTTGTAAAAAAAAAAAATTTGCTGAAAGGATTAAAAAGATTAAGATTTAAAATTTTTCAAAATAAATTTTAAAAAATTTTTTTATAATAAAAATAAGTTTTTCACGTAAAATGGTGAAACTCAGTTAAAAAAAAAACGTAAAAAATGCAGGTACTTATAATAGTTTATGTAACATTAATGAAGATAAAATTCCTGCTAATTTTCCCGTTTCAAAAAAATTTTGAAGAGAGAAGGAAGAATAATATTAGCGAATAGTGTTATATACGATAGTGCTATCATATGAGATTTTAGAGCTGGTATTTAATTTATTTTATAAATTCAGAAAGACAAATAAATTTGGTTTAATTTGGAGAAAATCAAAGAAAATTCTTGTACAAACAAATTCTTTGGAATACATGGAATGTTTTAAGTTCTTTTGCTTCGAATTATTTGATTAATTAAGCAATTAATCGATTATGTTCGTAGTTTTAATTCAGTAATTCTGATTTGTTAAACAGGGTCATATAATGTAAAAAAACTCAAAAAAAAATGAGCAGTCTTTAGAAATTCTAATAGATTTTATCTGGATATATGTTGTGCTTATAGATACGTTTTATTTACAAAGGAAAAATTCGTGTATATAAGCTCTTTATAACGAGGAGACGACCATACATGACCAGATATTTTGCTAATGCCCATGCGCATTATTTTTATGCATGTTGCGAACCTGATTAATGTAAATTAATGCCAGGAATTTCAACCGATTTAAATGAAAAACTCGGACCTATCTGACCTAAGTGTACCGTGTAGTTGTCGTATAAACCTTACCTAAACTAACTCAGCTCTTTACATCACATTTAAACCTTTTTTTTTAATTTTTATCACACGTTTAATTTGAGGCAACATTTTTTCATCATCTTCTTACAGTGAACCTATATATCTTTAATCGTATAAGATTCCAAAATCATATTAACATCTCTCCCCTAAATATTTCCTCGTTTTGAAAGACACGAATAGGAATACCCTTATATTTCTTTTATAACACTACTTTTTTATACTGAATTCTAAATACACCCATTTATTTTCAAAGTTACAATAATTCATTACATATTATAGAAAATAACAACATAATTTTCTGTTAAATGTAAAATCAAATATGTTAAAATTATTATTCAAATTATATAGTTAAGCATATTTGAATGGCAACAAAATTTCAATTTTAAAAATTTTCACTACATTTAATTTCATATAATATAAAATTATGATAAAATTTTTCAAATAAATTTTTATAAAATATTGTTATGAATTTACAAAAGGGTATGGTAATATACGAACTAAAAAAAAAATTTAAAGCTCGTAAAATATAAGAAAAATTGTATTTAAAAGAGAAATTTTTAATTTAACATACACACACACGACACACCATGTACCAATTTAACATAATACAATATGATTTTTATCTCTCCGCATATTCGAATATGTGGGTACTAGCTATAGCTTTATGTAATTTGATATTATTATAGTAATTTGAACTCTCGCGCCTAAAAATATGTAAAGGTATTATTGAAATATTTTTCATTTAAATTTTATTCTTATTATTTTCAATATTGATTTTTTTCTTGCTTTGTTTGTGTTCTTCTTTTAATTCATTTTGGGATATTCAAACGCACATATTGGAATGTGTTGTAATAAAAATTCTAGGAAGAAAATAAGAATAATAAGCAAGAGAAGAAAAAAAAAATATGAAATATTATTTAAAGAAAATTTAGAACGTTGTCATGCGTCAATGATATTTAGGACGAAAATTTATATTAAAATATCCTACTTATTTTTAATGTTGCCGATGGAATTCAGATTTTTTTTTTTAAATAAAGAAATAAATATAATGATATATACATATATAATAATTTTCAATATCTTGCATGCGAATTCTTGTTTTTTTTTTTTGTTATTTAATTTACAATCCTCTTACCTGGTATTTTATTCTATATCATAATAATAGAATAAAATTTTTTTCTAGTTCTATTTTTATGTAGGTTCTTTTCTATATACACATGCATAGAAGCACACAAGAATAAAATAATTTAAAAATTTAATTTTATATAATTTAGATTTGATTTATAGCCTAACAACATGCAAAAATTAATTTAAATGTTCAACAATTTTGAATTTAAAAATAAAAAAATAAACATCATTTTTCAATAAAATTGCTAGCAATAAAATTAAAAAATTAAATTTTAAATTTAACAATAGTAACACGTCATAATTTTTACACTTATGGCAGGAGAAATCATTTTTGAAAAACAGATCAACCATAGAGATTCTAAAGCAGTAATTCATACGAAAAGAAATTAAAAATAAATTGTTATTGAAGTTCAGTGTTTGAGTTAATCTCGAGTTAGTTTCACTTTTAATTGATAAACACAAAATTTTGTACAATATCGGTTGAAAAATGAAGAAATTAGGGGTCAACACAAACTGAAATTTTGGAATTGAAGAATTTCGTCGAAAATTTCATGAGAAAATATTTTCATGAGAAAACATAAGAAATGACGAAAATTGTTATGAAAGCAATGCCAATCGAGGACTTGCCAAATGAATTATGCCAATTAAAGGCTACTTTTTTATTAGTTCCTGTAAACTAGCTACAGTCTTTGTTTACAATAAAATTTTATTTATTTACCTTTTCATTCTTTTATAGGCGGTAAAAAAACAGAAAAGAAACGCAAATATCATGTATTAATTTCTTCTTTTGTATCGAAAATCAACGATAGACGTCGCTAGCATCAAATAATTTTTTATTTAATTACTCATATATCAATTTTCTTACCAGAATATTATTAATTTTGCTTTATTAATTGCTATATAAATTAAGTTAACCAAATTTTAATTAACCAAAAAATTGGGATTTTTCTTTGATGTTATTTCTATTGTAAAAAAAAAAAAATTCTTGAGAACATTAAAAAGAATTCGAAATTTTTTTTTTAATGAATAATTGACAAAAGGCGGTTTTCTCTTCATATTTTCATAAACAGAATCAAATTTATTAGAGGAAAGAAAAAAAAAAGATCTTTTGAACATTTTTAACTCAAATTTTTTATAAGAAAATTTATGAAACTTAAGCAACTGAAAAAGAAAATGTAGTGGAAAGAGATTTTTTATGTGCTTTTGTTCATATATAAGAAAAAAAATATTTTGACATTTAATTTCTTCTTTTGATTTTTAAAGAGTTTGTCCTTGAAATAACAAAGAAAGAAAAAAAAAGAGAGAGAAAAATAAAAGTTTACACATAATAAAATTTTGAAATGCAATTTTTTGACAACCTTATAGTCACAAACCACACAGAAATAAATTAACCACAAGCAGCTATAACAAAATAACGAATATATGTACGAACATATATGGAGTAGCACAACTACATAAATCTTATTATAACGATGTTGAAATTAGTCTCATATATTTGAAATTTTTATATTTATATACATTTAAGCACATTCTTATATAAGATTTTTGGAAAAGATGAACTAATTTGTGTGTCTGTTATTACTGTTCTCAATTTGCTTTGGTTTTCGAAAATTCTTACAAGTTATTTTGCAGTAGATAATTTTTAAGCTTTGGCATAAACAGAAAGAGATGACGATTTATTTATTTATAAAAAATTTCGAACAACACGTAGATGTTTTAAAATTATTAGTAAACTAGTATATTTCAAACCAGTTTCTTTAACCAGTAAATCTTCTACTCCACAACAGCTCAATATAAGTAGTTTGCAAAATTTCTTTGCACCTCCTCTTCTTCTCGACTTTAATTACCTTTCAAAATTTGCAAAATATCAATGTTAATTCAATTATTATTTGTTCGAAACTGATCCCTTAATCGAACTTTATAAAAACTAAAGAGTATAACAGCAAATGTCTTCTTATCTAAAAATATCCATTCATGATTCATTCTTTTAGTCCTACAACCAAATAGTTAAATATTTTAGCTTTTCACTCAAACTACATTAAGGAAATGTGCTATTTTATGAGCAATAAAATGTATTCGACTATATTTTTTAATGACTAATGAAGAAAATTTTCCATGTTTTTAATTTTGATCCGGTTTTATTCTCTTTAAAATTTCCTACCAGAAAAATTTCAATTTTATTATATTGTATATATTATAAGAAAACAAATTTGAAATCTACACCCGACACATGTTTGTATAAATATACAATGTATAGTTGAATATAATTGTATACATATTGAGCACAAATTTCAATTTTCAAGGATTGATATTCAAGGATCTCAAAACCAAAAAAAAAGCAAAACGAAAACAAAAAACAAAATGTATGTTTGTCAGGAACAAACGTTATAAAGAATGAAATGGTATAATGTACTCGTAGGTAATTATAAATAAATGAAATGAAAACATTTCCTACTGAGATTTTTATATTAGTGTTATTATTATTTTGTGGCAGGATTATAAAGTAATGGAGGAAGAAAAAAAAATTTTTTTTTTTTGTTATACGTTTTTATTTTACATATGTTCATTTGTAAAGAGTATAGCGCCATCGGGACGCAACAGGAATAATTACGTTCTCATTTCAAATATAATATATGTATAGGTGTACACGTAAGAAAAGGAAAATTGTTATTTTAAAAAAATGAAGAAAAGATAATGAGGCCAACAACTGTTTAAAACAAACTAAGTATAATTGAGTTTTTATAATGAAATGAAAAATATTACATTTTATTAAAAAAACAAAAAAAAATTTAGAGACATTTTTGATTTATTTTCAAAGGAATTTCATAAAAAATGTTCACAGATGAAATGTATGTAAATCTTGTTTATGAACTTGTATATAAATTTATGACTATTTTTTTAAAGAAGAATATTTCCTAGTTAAAAATAAATTAATTTATTACATCAGTCATACTTCATATTATCAAAAATTCTAATTGCAATGCTAGAGTTTCTACAAATTAATTATGAAAGCAAATAATTGCCCTGTGGCTTGTATAATAATCAATAGTGATGCTTAATCAGAATGAAAATGAAGAGAAATTTTGAAATTATATCAAAATTTTCTTTTAGTTTTTTATATAAATTGAAATTTCCTACATATTTCTTTCATATGAATTTCACTGCAGTGGTTATTCTAAATTTCTGTAAGACTACTCTCTCTAAATTTCCTTATAGATGAGCTTTCATAAATTTAAAATATTATGTAGAATTTGAATCAAATGGCATTATTTATTAAAAATTCATTTTTAGCAATTCTAATTCTCAGCTGTAATGGTATATAGATAAAATATTGTTATATTTAACCCTTTTTTTCAATGGTAATCACTTGGTTTCCATAATTTTAGTGCTATAACTTAACGTGGAATTAAATTGTCTTTCTCAATGTGGAAATCAGTTTTGTTTCTTTTTGTTAAAATTTCAACTAAATCTTGTCCGAATCCGAATCTTTATTAAAATCGAAAATAAAAATTTCAGTGCCATGCTTTCAGATTTGTGTTCTATAGAAATTAAAAGAAATGAGTAATTATGATTTTTAATGTTTTCGTTATTATATCCTGAGAAGTATCCAATTAAAATAATTTTAATAATTTCCTTAATATAATTTTTTCGAATTAAATTCAGTAACACTTTAATTAGTATAGTTTTTGAATAATTTCATATGATTGATCAATAAGTTGAAATATTTGACAAAATAAGTGACAAATTTTGGAACATGAACTTATTTAAATGTGGGTAGAATGATATTACGATATTAAAATAACCGAATTTTAAAATTAATTTAATTACGATATTAAAATTACCGTAAACGAACATAATTACAATTAAAATTAAAATTTGTATATTAATTTACTTTAACTATGTATGTATAGAAATAATAATAGAATATTCTAAATTTAAATATACAAGATACGTGCTTCTATATATATAAGTATTTAAAAATTATTAATACATTTAAAATTAAATACATACTTACGAAATAAAATTTTATTGTGCAGGCTTTTCACAAGAATTTTATTTTTATATTTTTATATAAAAAAAAATTGAAAAATAATTCAATGAATATGAAAAACTTTCAAGCATATTTTAAGCATATTACATTCTTAAAATAGATCCTTGAAATAAAGGAAGTTGATGGAAACAATTTTTAAATAATAAATAAATATTAATAATTTTAATAAAATGAAATGATTTCGTAAACAAGCAAAACAAATTTCTGAATTAAATTTCTTTTGTACAACTTATGCTTGAAATATTAAAAGAAATGTGTCAAATTTTTTGTCGAAATACAAAGGAATTGAAAATATTTTAAAATTTTCGAGTCTCTAAATAAAATCGATTGCAAAGTAGAATCAAATTAAATATACCTATAGCACCATCTACATTATTCTTTTGTAAATAAAATTATTGTATTTTTCTTTATTCTGAAAGCAAAAAATTGGGAAAGACCTAATTTTTCATGACACAGAGAACAATTTGGAATTTTTTATATTACGACGTGAAAATTAAAGAATTTTCTTTTTGTTGTTTTTTATTTTAAACTTTTAAGAGGAAAATATTCCACTTTTCTTTTTTATTTTTGGTTTGAAAATTTACACCTGAAAAACTTTAACAATAAATTTTGTTAATATATTTATAAAAAAAACTTTTTTTTTTTGAAAAAAATTTCTGGTTAAAAATTATTTGAATATTTTTTTATACAAAACATGCATTTTATAATCGCGTTAGCTTAAAAATTTGTTACATACGTGCAACAATATATTAAAAATAAAGGAAAGAGAAGAAAAACAAAAAAAAAAAAGAATTAACAAATTTAAAAAATTTTATGCTTCACTTATTAAATTACTATAAGCCTGGATGATAATTTTTCCAGTTCGTACAACAGCCTGATTACAAAAAAACAAAACGAAGAATTATGTTATGCTCTTTATGTTTTTTGTTTTTATATATAGGATATAAAAGTTGTAAGAACGTATAACGGGTATAATAAATTTGTTTTTTTGTTTTGTTATATCAAAACCGCTAAATATAGAATTTTTGTGTGTTTTGTACAGATGTCGCTGTATTTTTAAATGTTTTTAAGTGAATACTGTATAAAATTTGGAAATACTGTATCAAATTTTGCATTTAAATACCATTATAACATTAAAAAATATTAAATATAATTTGTTAAGGTATTTTGACATATTATTTGACATATAATTTTCGATGTTATCAAGTTCCTTAACCATAACAACATTCAATAGTGTTATCCGTGAATCACTGCTTGGTTTGAGTAACTGTGTTGATTGTATGATTGTCGATAATTGTCTGCCGAGATATATTATAATACACTTGAACTTCTATTCCTTAAATTAATTTATAAATTAAAAAATTAATTTGAAGTATTGAAAAATAAGGTTAACTAGGAAGAAAATAAAGAATGACACAAGTTACAAAAAAATGGAAAATATAAGAGCTAAACTCAATTTTAAACGTTAATTATAGCCTACAAAGGCTGCGAGTCTGGATTCTCATGACTTACGCTTACGTTCCAAAAATTGAAGTTGAGGTCGTAAATTCGTGTCTACTTTCATAGCCTTAATTCAGAGAGTAATTTGTAATCCGTTTAAGTTAGAGTAAACATTATGTAAACTAATGTTGTAAAGGTCAAATTATGCGTTGCGATTGCTAATCCATTGCTTATCACGTCTTATTTTACATACATACATATATATTGGGAAACGTACTTATTATGTTTTCTTCCCCTTTTGTGACGCACGAAATTCGGCCGGCACGCTATATTCTACAGTTGCCTGAAAGAATTCATTAAATTTTCCTTATTTGAAACAAAAAATTTATTTTCGCTCAATTTAAAAAATAAATTTGTTTTTTCGTTTATGCGAGGTCATTTCAAGGGCAAATTATATAACATTTAGGTATGTACTTATAATAATTCATGCAGTCAATAATGAATAATTTTGTGCAAAACAACAAAATTTTCAAATTATTTTTTTAGATATTTTCGTTTTGCTTTTGGTCTCCCAAAAAAAATTTTAACAAAATATTCAATACATACGTATATGAAGATGAATATGTATAAGCAAATAATAAATAATTATATTAACTGATAGGATTTTAAGAGGAAAAACCATTCAGTGAAACACACACAAAAAAAATGCAACAGATGTTGCAAAAATTTCATTGGTTTTTCCATAACAAATGAGAGAAAAGAATTCTAAAATGAGAGAAAAGAGTAAAAATGCTTAATTTAGAAATAGCATTGATGGCACTGATAGCACTGATATGGAATAAAGTGATTTGATAGATATGGTCATTTTGTATATTGGTTAGTAGCAATTATTTACTGTGGTAAGTGAGCAATGAAATTTTCTTGTTTTTTCCCCCTCAATTTTTTATTTATAGTCCTTGTGGCAATTGTACATAATTTTGTGAGGTCACTGATTTTTAATATTTTATTTGAATTAAGTAATTTTTTTTTTATTTTTTTTTCGTATTCTACTTCAATAAATAAAATATGTATAATAAAATTTTAAATATTTATTTAAAATATAAATTCATATGGTTTTGTAAAAATTATTGTATTTAATCTTATAATTTGATTTTAAATCTAAAGTTTTAAAAATATGGCGAAAAATATTTAAGAACAAAACAATTTACTTTTGTTGCTAGAAATGCAATGTACTACAATCGCATTACCATTATGACAGTAGTACGATAATTATGTCCTATACGCTACTAGAAAAGCATGATTAAATACAAAATTTAATTTCAGAGTCTGATCGTGTAAGACCATAAAATATTAAACATAACAGCTCTTTACAAGTAGCTCATCCTATTTCTTAGAGTTAAAACGTTAGCGTTACGTTAGCGTAATCTATTATTTTCCTCTTGCTCATATTCCTGATTGTTTTCCTCCTACATATTCAAAGTCTCTTCACCTCAAACTAGTTCCTAACATTAAAAGAGATTCGAGTTGTGTTGTTTTAATTGAGCGCAAGAAATTTGCGCGTAAATATTGATTGTTCATATGGCATTAAATTTCTAATATTTTTCGTTTTTTGAAGAAAATATAAAAATAATAAATGTACAAATAATAAGTTATGGAGTGAGTTGGTCAAAAGGTTTGGTTTATTCATGATTTAATGTCTAACAATGAAGTGATCTATTTTATTGCCCAATTTATATAATAATATAATTAATTTCTATGGACCTTGTTAATTTAATTCTCCTCATCTCCTTAATTTTTCAGTATATGTATTTAAATTTGTAATGACCCTAAATATTTACATTTCTAATGTATAAAGCTATTTTAATATATGTATACGAGTATCATAATGATTCAAATGCTATAAATGGTAGTATGAAGGGGTTGTACGGTTGATTGTTAAATTCTTTTTAAGCATGTCATAAAATAATAATGTCAAGGTTTTTTAAATTTATTTGTTTTGTTTTGACTCCTACTGCAAATAGATTTTTTTTTCTTAATATCGTCCTTGACCAAAAAATCAAATTTAATAAATTATTAAATAAATAAAGACTGCGTCTTATTAAAAAAAATAAAAAAAATTTTATTATTATTAGAATTTTCCCTCTTCAAATAACCTAAAATAATTTCCTTACTGCACATTAATATCGAAAATTCATGTGAGAAACGAATGAATCACATTTTCATAATTTTTTTTTGTACTAAAATGTGCGAAAACATTACGCGTACATCATGTAAAATCTGCATTAAAATATCGCAAATATTGAAATAAAATTATGTGTAGGCTTGTTAAATTTTGCCCAATACAAATAAAAATTGTAATAAATTTCCACATAATTATGAAAAGAAAAAATCTTTACAAATTAAATTAGGCATAATGGTGTTATAACGGCAGTTAATGTTAGCATCAGGCCGTACCATTAAATTTATTTTACGCGGAGGCATAAATAAGGTTGTACTTGAATTTTTTTCAAGTTTTTAATATGGAAGAAATTATTTTTCAAGATTTTTATTTTAATAAATGAATTGAAAACCGTTTGATAATGAAGTTGGTCGGGAAAAGTGAATCGTATGAAGTTGGTCTCATCAAGTTATTTATTTTGTAATTAAAAGTTAAACTTGTGGGTATAAGTTACTATTGTAGAAGTATTGAATGCTATAACAAACATTTTTAAGATATAGTTTAGCAGAAGCCGTGCATTTGATTCAATGTGATCAAAATTATCAGCATTATATAATTCAGTCCGAAATGTATTATTATGGAAAAAAATTTTAAATTTGAGGCAAATTTACTTGTTTCTTCGTATTTTAGGGCATTTCTCTTTTATTGAATTAATTTCATTGTTAAACTTTCATTGCTTCCTGCTTGGTCTAAAACTGAATTAAATTTTTGTTTAAATACTAAATCAGGAGAAACAATTCCGAAATTAAGCTAAATTCAAACCTTAATAGAACAAAGCTTAATACAAAAGTGATTTTTCATTTTTCCACTATTAGACACTATGGGAAAAATAGGATTAAATCGAATTTTTAAAGAATTTTGGTTAATTTTGATTAATGAATATGTGAACTTAATTTTACAGATTAAAACTAAATTTAATTCTGTAAATTAAATAAAATAATTTCTTTTAATTACAAATCAATTCTTGGATCCAATATTACCTCTAATAAAACTTACACGAAATTAATTCTAAAACATTTATTATTTTATCTAAGCTATTTCAACTTTCGAAATAATTTCTATAAAAAAAACCATTCTGCTCTTGCTTATTTAGAAATCGAATTGAAAATAAGGTAGAAGAAATTCATTAAAAAATTATCCGCCACTAAATTCACAAAACTAATAATAAGTAATTTGAAATTTTTTTTAATTTTTTCTATTCAGTCTAATTTATTGCTTAAACAATTTATGCGTATGGACGGTGATTTGCTACTCTATTGGCCTCTGTGGGCCAGTATAGTGGTGTGATTATTGCATTTATTTTAAATTTTTATTTTATGTAAAAAATATTGAGTTTTAAATCTTATGCATTTTGTCTACACACAGACACACACTTGTTTCATATCTAAAGATTAATTGTTGACTAGTGAAAAAAAAAAACAAATTTTTCATTTTCTTTTTTCACATTTTTTTTTTTGTTGTTGCCTTTTGTAAAAAGAGCCTTTGTTAGCCAGTTGTGTTTTTTTTTTCTTACACTTGCCTTGTTTTTAGAATGTTTTTTTTTTTTGGACTGAAAAAACGAAATCGCGGCCTGATGTATTCGCGCGTTAATTGTTTATGTTCACCATAAAGTTCACATTTCAAAAGGAGAAAAAAATTATGGAAAATATCATGCGTTTTTCTTTTCTGTATTTTTGTTTGCTTTTTTTTTAAAAAGAATTTTCATTGTTTTTCGCCGAGTGAAAATTTTTCTACTTTGTGCTTGTGTTTTCTTTTTTTTGTTAAAGCAAGAAAATATTCGTTTGTGTTCTTTGCTTTCATTTTTTTTTTGAAAAGCTGGAAAAACGAAAATGAATGGATCTTTATAGTATTTTAAGAATCATTACAAATTTTAAGCATATAAATTATTAAAAAGAAATTCCATTTTTTTTTTTTGGATATTCCACCCAGAGGAGTGATGATTTTATGATTGTGATTCAAAGAATGTTCGTTCGTTCATATCTTTTGCTTTTGTTTTCATAAATGTATGCATAATATAATATAATATTTTAGCTTTATTGTCTGCTGCTTATATGCTGCACAGCCTACGTTAAAAATAAAATACAATTTGTCCAGTATATGTTGGGTATTTTATGGTATATTGAATATGGGATGTATAAGAAATTGAAATTTTTAAAAAAGCGAAAAATATGATGATGAAAATTTAAGATTTTAAATAAAAATAAATAATAGTTTCGTACAATTTTTCCCGTAATTTTATATATAGAGATGGAAGTGGATGAGATAGTCAAGCATTATTAACAAATTATCATTGCGCGTATATGAGTGGTCATTTAAATGAAATTTATCATATTTTTTAAAATTTAATATTTTTTAATTATTTTCTTTTTTTGACATAAGAATTTTAATTTTTAATTTCCTAGATTTGTTTTTAAGGGAATTGTGGTGCGATTCAATTTAAATTATATGCGTTGTGTGATTAAATTATTTAAAGAAGGTCCAATTAATTATTGTTGAACATTTATATGCGATGTATTTGTAAAATAAGCGAGTATTCAAAACTAGTTTTGAAAGGGAAATGCTGTAGATTTTGGATTTATGTGTGCGTTTAATTAGGGAATAATTTTTGAAATGAAAATTAATTTTAGAGGAAAAATTAATTACAAATTGTTTTTAATATTTTGTCACCGTTTATAGTGCATTGGAGAGGCGAACAAAAGTTAATATGGTATTAGGATTGTTACTTGGATAAATATTTCACATCATAAACAGCTTAGGTGGTCGTTTAATCTCTAAATATACTGAATCATATATTTTCATACAATTTGTTAGATTACATTTTATCTTCAAATTTAATATGCAGCTTATAAAATTTAAAATATAAGATCATTATAAAAATAAAATATCAATAATTGCATATAAGATTACATAGCAAGCATCTACTACATATTACATATGTAGTAGATTTCTGCGACCAAATAAGGTAAGTGTCCCTATTACTGACATATTTCGCAACAAATTCAACTTTGGCGTGAGATATTTTATATGTGAGACACAATAAATGATCGTGTTTCCGATTTTTTGAATAATTTGGATAATTGAGAACAATGTTTTTTATAAAATTATTTAATCAAAATATTTTTTAATTCATAATTTTTCCATTAAAAATGAAGAGCAAAAATGTTCCTAATATTGACATAACCGCAAATGTTTGTGTCTATTACTGACAGTTTGTGTTCCTAATACTGACAATGTAATTTTATATGCTGTAATCCATATTCTATATACTTATGAATAATAGTTTAAAATGGTTAAAATGATAATATTCAATAAAAATGGAATAATAATTTGGATTTCTACGGATATTTCATTTTATTTAAAAAAAAATTAAAAATTTATCATATTATAATTCAAACAAAAATAAAAAACATATTTTTTATTAAATTAAAGGTAAAAATATGTGAAAATGAATAAATAAAAATTTTTAAAAGATATTTATAAAAATCTAATTCGAAATTACATAATGTTTTATAAAGTATTATAAGTAATATTTGCTACAAATGTATTCTTATAAATAATACCTAAAATATGATGTACCATATCACACGAAATTATAAGAAATCAGATCAATATATTCTAAAGCTGCTAATAAGCCTATTCTAAAGCTGCTTTTTGCTTTAACAAAAACTATTTATGTACTCGTATTAAGTACGTAACGAAAGCAACCCATTCTCAATTTTTAGAACAACATTTTGGGTTATTAAAAAGGACTACTTTTCTTATTTAAAGAGAACCATTTCCGTTGTGATATTTGTTATAACGTTAACGTTTACAGTAATTTTAAAGCATTTTCTTAGAAACCGAATTGTACTGTTTTATTGACAGTATTGTATACAATATTGATACACAATTTATTAGACGAATATCACTATTAAAAAGGTAAAAAGGTCGTAGTCAGATATAAGTTTTCACAAATGTAATCAATTTTCATTCGACAGAAATAGTTTAAACAATTTTAAAGTATAAAGAAATTATTTTAATTAATTAAAATGAATATAAAAATTAAAACTTTATACTGACATAATTTTGTACATAATATTGACCCTCTTTAGATCGTATTACTGACACCAGTTTTTAAAGGTAAAATACTCCGAACCTGTAGTAAATTCTTAGTGTCAGAATTCGGACATTAGAAAGAAAATTCAAATTCGATTTTAATTAAATAAATACGAAAATAAAAATTTAAATATTTTAAAAATGACGTAATTTATAAAAATACGGATTTTTGACGTATTACTGACACATATGTCAGTAATAGAAGCATGGTCGAATTTTAGATGTTTCTAATACTGACAGAAATTATTTGTTAAAATTCTTATTTATTTAACGTTTTTACTCCGAATTACTTATAAAATAAGATAAAAAATAATCAAAATATTTAATTTAATATAAATACATATATTTTTAACCCTCAAATAAGTCAAAAAGCAATAAAAACAAAATCGGAAAAATTAAGCAAAAAGTATAAGAAATTCTCCAATTCAACCCACCATTGCTATGTCTATGGAAACAAAACTGATTTATGTTCAATATTTTGGAGTTATTTCAAAACTAAATAAAAGGAAGTATTGCGATAATTTGAATTAATCTAGAAATAAAAATATATATATATGTTGTATAGAGAAAATCTCTTAATAATTATAAAAAACCTCATATATGTCAGTATTACCGCCACTGTCAGTATTAGCTACACTTACCTTATTCGAATTCTGTTCAAATTAATTAATTTTCTCGCTTCAATTGGTTTTAATTCCAGTTCTTCTACTCATACTCTTATACGCATACAAAATATCTTATAATCACGTATAATTAAATCAACGTTATTTAAAATTCTTTATAATTCGAAATTAATGTGAATCCATACAGTTTCGAAACTTTTGAATTTAATGATATTTCAAATTGAAAATCTACATGAATTTTGCATATTCAATATAACTTATATTAATTCAGAATGAAATATGAGACTTATATAAATATTTTAATTGTAAATTAAAATGTCCATGATATTCGAAGGGTACAGCAATACCTGAAATTACCTTTAGAATAATTATAAAAATATCCTTCAAAATTTTTATTATATGCGGTTAGAAATATTTTAATATAAGACACAATAATTTGAAAAATAAAATGTTCATTGTATTAAAATTTCATCCCCTTCTTCCTCAACAAATTTTTTCCATTTCTTTTGTGTTTTTGTGCTCAAATAAATTTCACCCTTTTTTTCCGTGATATCATTAAAACCACACACCAACTTATCAACAATAGGGTATAATACAAGTATTACATTACTAAAATGTGGTTGGTAAAAATTAAATTTTGACTTTTTAATTTTTGCCCCGTCAACATTAAACAGAATATATACATATATAGAGAAAGTACTTATTCCTTTTTTATGCACAGGTATTTCACTCAAATTATAATAATAACCATAAAGTTTTTAAAGTGTATTTCGTGCTTCTTATTTCAATATTATTTCCATTTCAGAAACGGCAGCAACAAAATTATTTTTTAAATTATTTAAAATTCTTTTGAAATTCCTTGTTGTTTTCCAGTCATATTGTTAAAAAAATATCATCGTCAGTGATATTATGCAATATACTTAATAATCTTGATTATGAATAAATCATGTATGAAAATATGGAACGGATAATGTCAATCATCATGTTTTATGATATTGTTTTTAAGTAGGGATAATTTGCTTATAATTACACTAGACAAAATCTGAACAAAATGAAATAATAAAAATGTATGTATATATATATATGTTGTAGCACTCTGTTCTAGAGAGGAGGCATTCGGGTAATACTTGTATAATTCACCGAATACATGTGTTAACCCTATATAATGTAGTTCAAGTTGTATGTATATAAAATACTGGTTATATACGTTATATGGAATAATTATTTAACTAAAATGGTGCAAATATAGGATAGTCGAGATAATTGTATGTATAAGGATAAATGGCATTAATTTATTTGTCAAGTAGAGATTGTTTTGCAGGTGTTTGGTAATTTTCGTTAATTTTTATTATTCAAATCTTAAAAATTAACAGTTTTGAATAAATTTTCTCGCACATTCTTAATGACTTAAATAAAAAATAAAAATAATTTGGTTTTGAAAAATATTTAATTGAATTTTAAGACCATTAAATTTACTATTATTAACAATATTTTAAAAAATATTTCAATTATAATTTTAAATATTCGGAAATATCAGGATAACGTTATTTTACTGTTTGTTTCAATTAAAATTTTGAACCGAGTAAATATCGTAATTTATTCTTAGTCATGGTTTTCACATCCTGACCTAAACGGTGCATTACACTTAAGGCGACTACGTAAAAGGCAAAGTGAACAAAATATTAAAAACTCTAATATCACGAATTTCTCTTACCATTCCTTTACCGTTAATTAATATTAAAGATTTGTTTAATATTTAGAGAAAAAAATTCTTTAGAAATTTTCATTTTTACTTTGGAAATGAATTTTTTTTGTAATTACTGCAATTTTGTGCTAATTTTTAATGCTTTTTCAATCAAAAGCGGTATATCAGTATGAAATTTTTTCTGAATGTGATCATTCATTCCAGCTTGTGTAATTCAGAATGTGATCATTCAAGCTGTGTGTTAATCACAAGAAAAGACTCATTTTTCTTTATATTGGCGTCTAATTATTAATATCTATAATTAGAATATCAATTTTATGTAAATAAAACTATTAAGCGTACGAACCATACCCCCATATTGGATACTCTAAATAACATTTATGAACCAGAACTGCTACCTATAACTTTATGATAAACAAATCGTATATAAAATATTTAAAACCTAATCTCAATATTCAATAAACTCAAACCGATAACATTTTGTCCAAAATTTGAGTCAAAATTATTTAGGTCGAATTTTTATTACTTATAGCCCATAAAAAATTGTATTCATTGCATTTCAAAAAATTTGATTTTTAAAATTTAAATATTATTCTTAAGGATATTTCATTCTTATTATTTATTATTAAACCACCTGTTTAGAAAATAAATTCTAAAAAAAACACAAGAAAAATTTAAGAATTCAATTTTTTATTTTCAATCTTATTCTTGGAAAAATTTCTTTTTTTAGTCTCATAAATCGAAACGAATGCTAAAATTAAAAAACTGATAAGTTTACCTTAAATTCTTGTATAAGTTTTCAATAAAAATTCGAATCAAGGCAACAAATAAAATAAAATTTTTTTTATTTCCTTGCATAAAATATAAGACTGAAAACGCAGAAAAATCGTAATAAAAGCTTAACACTATTGTTGTAATTTGGTGGCACATGAAATGTGAAGGCAAAGGTATATAGTCGTATAAAACACGTAAAATTACAGACATTGTATACAATAAATGTGCGGTATGTTGGTGTGTAATATTATAGCTGCAAGGTTCTTTTTATTAAATACTTCCGAAAATGATTGTGTTATAACAAAAAACAAATTTTATGATGATTTCTAATCGATCTCTTTTCACAATAGAGATTATAAGTTTTGTGACAAAATTTTGATAAATGGCTAAACCTCTTTGCATAACCCATAAGTATGCAATTTTAAAAAGACAATGAATTTTTTTTGACGAAGAAATCATTCAGTGTATGTATGTATATTAATTTTAAGCTTAATAACATTTTAATCCCCATAATATAATCAGCTCAAATCTCATTATTTGAATTTGTCTGAGATCCAAAATTTTTTATAATTTTTATTGAAATTATACAATATTCTTTATATTGCATGTTGTTCTTTGCTAGGAAACGGGTAAAATGTTAGAATCCCTGTGCTATTTTTTTACAATTAACAGCACTATTAAGAGTTTTACGATATGTGGGTATATTAACGTTACAAAAGTTTCACATGTCCTGTAATGTTCATTATATATGCAAAAAAATATATGATTTCTTAATATATGATAACAATGAAATGATTATATTAATTATTTTAGAATTCTATCAATCGAACGGATGTTATCAACAACATTCCATGACTTTGGATTTGGTTCTCATTCCAGGTTTAGTAACAAGAAAATTTTGATTACCTTGAAATCTCGTATTTATCAAATGTCTTTACCGATTATCCGCAATTTCTTTTATTAAAAAATTAGTTTTGTGAGTTATGACAATTTTATTCCACTAACATTACTAAAATATTTAAATACATACATACTCACATAATACGCACACATCACATTGCATAATAATATAAAAATATTGAAAACAAAAAACAAAAATTTACGATATTAATTTACGTTTTTTTTTATTGTATATTTTCAGGTAAGCACGAAATTTCAGCACGGAAAAATGAGTGAAAAAAAAAATCCGGAAAATTTATCACGCTAATCTTCAAGTATGGAAAGTAAAAAGTAAAAATAAAAAATTAAAAGTAAATTCTAAAAGTATGAATTTTTAATTCTTTGATTACTTCACCTTGACGCGAGTAATGTAAAAAAAAAGGCAACAAACACAGTGGAAAAGAACACGGAAAATTTTTTTTTATTTTTTATAAAATTATTGAACTATACATGTACGAGTACTTAAAGCAAATGAAGAACGTACAAGCGATACTCGAGAGAACACTTGATTATGAAAAACAGTTATTTTTGTATATAATAATTATAACAGAAAAAGAATTATTTTTATTTAAACAAAAGTATAACAGTTAACTGTTATACTTTTGAAAATATGTCAACATATGTATGTGCGATTCATATAAGTAAACTAGTTCGTGATATGCTTAACTATAAGGCCAATAAATAAGTTGTGTGATTTTTATATCGGTTCTATCACATTTAGTTGGTAATACTGTTCTATTTTATGAAAAAAAAAATTACAATAAGAAATTTGAGTATTAAAGAGTTTTAATTTTTGTAATTGAAAATACAATCGATTTCCTAATTTCGTAACGAAAACCCCAAATATTTTCATTGGATTCGCCATATTAAGTGTGTAATTTTCGAATTTCAACATTGATTTTCATAATTCTTAAAACTTTTGAAGACTATAATCTTACTTTATAAGGTATTGTCTAATATTTTAAAGTTATAAAGTTTTGTAAAAGTAATTAGACCGTAAATGTAACAGTACTTATATTAATTAAAATTCAAATGACAAATAATTTCAATACCTCAAGATATTCTGAAATTGTATTAGAAAATTATAGTGCAACTTATTATTGTTGTTCGACAACGAACTCATTTACAACCAAATTTCAATTCATTAAGTTTAATATCAATTTAAATTTTACAAAAAATATAGGAATTTTAACATAGTTACGGTATAAATGATAAAAATCTACAACTCGGCAAATAAATTTTAAAATTATTTTAATTTACCAGATTTCATAAAATCTTTATCAATATGCGTACACTTTAAATGTTTCAGACCTCCAGTATTTAATAACAAAGTAAACCGAAAGATTTTAATCATAATATAAATTTGCATAAAATTTTTAAAATAAATTTTAAATCAAAAAAAATTTGAAAGCCGAAAGAAAATCAATGAGCGTTTAATATAAACGCAATTTATACTCAAAACAATATAATATTTCTGTGATAAATATCAAATTTTTTAAAAATAATTTATTGTGGACGTAAGTAGCCACCAAATTTTTAACAAAATAAATTTTAATTTATTGAAAAATATTAGGAAGAATCGAACATGTTCGACATAAATTAAAAAAGTACATCGCTTATTAAATTTTGCGTTTTTTTCCAAAATAATTAAAGTTCAAGCAGAAATGAAATTTTCGGATTTGCAATTATGGTTTTTATTTAAAGTTAATTGCGTACACGCTTAAGAAACTGAAATATTTGAAAGTACTAAATTGCAATTAGTTTGTAAAATATTAAAAAGTGTTTGATTACTCAATGGGATACAATCATACGGTTGCATGAGTGCAAGGTTAAATATAAACCTGTGGAATACAAATAAACATTCAAACAGTTGCAAAACTTTATCATAATCTTTATCTATTGATCGTTGCTAACTTCATTACAGAAATTGCATTTTTTGCCATTCATTTTTTGTGATTAAAAATTTTATAAGTAACACAATTTGCTTGAATAAATAGTTAACTTTCGAAATACTACAAATTTTATATATAATGTATTGAATGATGTCATACTGGTCATCCAAGAATTGTTGTTATGTTGACATTACAGTGGTTACTAAACCGTAAACAAATTGTAAATGTTTGCTAAGCATACTCGAACTGAAACTCGAAATGAAAAATAAATTTTGAATCACTATAAACGAAATCACAATTTTACAATATAGCTATGCTCCAAACAAACCCAACATTTAAGTATATGAATAAAGTAAGCCTTACAAAATCAACTTTTTTGAATATTTTAAGTGAGTTCTTCTTTTATTATTCATTTAGACTTGTGTTTTTTCCAACAATAGTTTTATAATTTAAATTCAAATTTATTGTATTACTTAATTCTATAGATACAAATTTTTTTTTTTCAAAATGATTCAATGATGACCCATTCAATTTTATATACGCAGTAAATTGGAGTCTTCTTTTGACTTTATAATAGAAATAAAGCAGCTAAATTATTAACATAGATTAAATCAGATTGCATTTTATATTAACCAATTAAATTCATATATTTGATATTCAAAATGAATTTTTTAAATTAACTAATTTTATTCAAATTAATTTTAAAAATTAGTATGCGCTTTCATTAAAAAATTAAATTCCAATTAATTATTGTGCGTTTCTAAAGCGCCTGCCTGTCAAAAAATTTTTTTAATTTGTATGAGTTTTCGTTACGATTTGCTTAACTTTTTTATTTCTAAATTATTTTTGAAGTTATTGTAATTCATTAAGAATAAATTAAGAGTTAGCTTTATTGTTAAGAATTAAGAAAAACTCACTAAGCTTGAAGCATTGTGCGATTGTTGATATTAGCTGTAAATGTTCCAGTATTTATCGATTTATCGATTCAAGGTTGTTGGCTATTATGTTGGTGTATATGGCCGAAAGTTTCTGATGTACTCACTTAACAACATTTCAAATACAATTATGCAAAGACTTTTCATTTGAAAAGTTCTAACAATTTTTTACATAGCATAGTTTCGATTGCCAAATTTAGACGGTTAGCTCATGTATTAATTTTTCCACTGACTGTAAATTGATTATGCCTTTCTAGGTTCGAATTCGAAAAAGGAAGGTGGAACGGGACTATTTAATTTTCGCCAATTAATTGGTTTTTGTTTTCGAAACCATAGACCCGGCGCGTTTCAAGTTTCACAATTGATTTTTTACAATCAATTGTGAAAGCACGGATAATATCGTTCAACAGTATGTTAGAAAATTGGTTGAAAGTTGTTGCCATATACTTCAAAAGTATAGCGTTTAACTTAATTAATTCGGCGTGGCAATTTATTCTCATTTACTTTATATATTCAAAGATTGAACTTAACCCTTCTAATTTTGCATACGATTTTGACAATCGTGCCTGCTGACAAAATCTTTTTAAATATCGCAATTTGAATGAGATTTAATTACTATGCAAACTAATAATATTTCAACCTATAATAAATAAAAAGTAAAGCTTCTTACAATCTAACAAAACAAATAAATTAAAATTGACAAAATATTTTTTTTTTAATTTCTTTTCTTTCAAACTAGTTCAATGACAGGTCTTTAATAACTGTAAATTTTCTTTTTTGTTACCCAAATTTTCTATACCTTTAATTTGATAATTTATAATCGTATTTAAAATATTTGGGAGCAAGAAATTTTTTAAATTTACAAAACCTTACAAAATTACATCTTTTCATTTTAACATTAAGTTTCGGTTTTGTTCGGTGATATTGGAATATTTCAAAACGTCAACGGTATTATAATATGTAATAGTAATATGTATGTTAGCGACATACGCTTATAACAAAAATCCGATTAAATGTCAAATAAAAAAAAATTTTTTTTGAATTCAAAACCGTGAATCGTGATTATTAATTGGACTCTCTTATATTTGAATATTATATAAGCACTCGCTGTGTTTATTCTTTGAAATCGCTTGCCTTGTAAAAAAAAAATTGGCGTCTTATCAAGAATTAATTACTTACGAGAAAAAAAAACAGACACACAAAAAGAAAGATATCAGACATAAAAATATTTCCCCAAGTCTATTTTAGTAAAATGCAAAAACAAAAAGTAAAAAAAAAAAATAAAGACACAAAAAACTTTATTTTTAAAATTATAACACTATCGTATGTATTATTTGATACAGAGTGTCGCATCATAAAGTATAAAGCATATAAATCTAAATTAACAGTATGGGTAAACGCTGTAAACACTTTAAACGTGTAACACTTATAGGAATATAAAACTCTCAATTCAATTACACTAGCTTGCGCATAGGGAAAGCTTACAATCTATTAAATTTATATTTCTTCCGATAGAGGGCTAATGCAAAAGTTTTTAAATACTTGTTTGGATATTGGGATAAAATTGAATAGATTTTTGATTTCCAAGAATCTGACATTACTGATTTATTAACTTGCAAATAATTGCATTATAGAGTCAAGAGTCTCATATTATAAGGTATGTCAAATTACTTACCGAATGTAAACAAACAAGTATGTGTGTATATCTTATGAGTTAATCATCAATTAGTGAGTCGAATACTGAATGTTATATGCTTGTAATATTCAAATGAGAGAATTAATTTATTAATTTAACTTTTACCACAAAGATGGAAAATATGCAAAATTATATTTGTTAGGCGACTTGAATAACACTCTGTGTAAAATAATATTTATACAAATTTTAATCTACAGTGTAGAGAAGATTTAATTGACACTTAATATTGTATAAAAAAATGTTTAACCGCTGAAATATGCTTTGTACTCACACATATGATAAAAAAATACGTAAGAATCTTTTCGATTCTTTATGACTTTAGAACTCAATATTTATAATAGAAAAATAGAAATAATTATCTATGTGTGTAGATTTATATGTATATGAAAAAATTTCTAGCATCTTTTTTATTCTAATAAAATTTTTTTAATCTTTCGAAAATATATTCCTAAACCAACACGATTATAATTTTTATTTTCTTGTAAATTGCCATATGATTGAGAATTGTTTGTGATGCTCTTTTATTTGATAGCATTTTAAGTGTTTTCGATTATATTGCTCCATTCATTCACTTTACTCGCGCATACTAAATTTACGATTTTTGATTACAACCAAGTTTTTTTGTTTTCTTATATATTTGATTCGTCATAATTTATTTTTCATTGATAATTTTTAATTCACATAAATAATTTAAAAAAAATCAAAGAAAAATATTATAAAAGATCAATTAATTTTAGCGGGTTTAATTTAACGCCTGTAATAAATTAAAAAAATATATATATATTATGAAGATGATAAGACTAAAAGCAATGAATAAATAAAGAAGAATTATTAAGTTCATAATTTAAAATTTAAAATTACAAATCATTTAAGAATGGCTTTGCAGTTTTATTTTAGAAAAATCATGTAGGACTTCTAATAATACTTTGATAATTCAATATTTTTTTTGTTTATACATCGTGGTTAGTGTTGCCGTGCAGTACTATATTATGTTCTATCGTAATTTCTTCTTCATTGTTGTACTGAAATTGCTTTAAAATCTATCATTCTTTCTATTATAGGGAGCGCTCTATTCACACATAAATAAAATTAGTTGATTCTAAATTTCAAAATTCAGTATATTTTATGTAAAAGAAGCCAAACAATTAATTGAAAATACATTAGTTTTAACAAACATTCGAGTCTCATACTACAAACCTGTATACACTTTTCCTATACTTCTGAAGCAATATTCGTGGAAATCATACTCCAATTAAACGCTATATGATACTAGTTTTTATAAACTGACTTAAGAGGAAACGAAAGTCATTATTAATAAAATATCTGTTTGCAAAGTGGTAATTTAGTTTTTCATTCTATATGCTGTGCAACTTTATTATTCTAATTATCGCATTGATTTTATCTGCCTTAAAATTTTATCTGTTATATTGGCTTATTAAAATACATGTAATAAACATGCTATTGTTTTGAGGTTTAAGAATTAAAAAACATTTTAGTATTTATTCAATAAATTTCAATAAAAATATTCGATTATTGGAAATGATTATTTCCGACTGAATGAAAATTATTATTTAAAAAATCTTTTTATGAAAACAAATCAATTGAAACAAAATTACAAATAATTTCAACAAAAAAAAAAAAACTCACTAAGTATAGAACCTACTGAGAACATAAGTAGTAAACAAAAGTACCTTGAACTTAATTTTTGAACCTATATAACATTATAAAAATATTTTACAAACACTCACCTACTTTTTATTCACATTGTTATTTTTTTTATCCTTAAACGGGTAAAAAAAATTATAATTTTCAATGAATTTTAAATTTTTTGTCCTTTTGTTTTTTTTTTTGTGCATGTAAGAATTCTCAATGGAAATCATACCATTTCCGCCCTAAATATAGACAACACATACATACATACATATAGTCTTGTATAACAATTATTAAATTATAAAATGAAAAAGGTAAAAAAAGTGCTATGAAAATTCATTTTTAATGCATTTTCATTTGTGTCTGTATGAGTGTGTTTGTGTGTGCTTTCATACCCATATACTATAACTTTTATGACATTATTTTTAGAAAATCAATTACATAAACTATTTTTACAATAATAAATTCTCTAGAGTTCTTCTGAATGAATTCATTCTACATAATAATAACTGTTATATTTAAAATACTTTTTAAATAACTGTACTTAAAAAGGTATGCATTTTTAATTTTATTGTAATTTTTATTTTTTTTTCAATATTGTTAACTTTTTATAGAATGTACTCATACATGAAAATAGAACAATGCTTTCCTTTAAATAAAAATTTATATTTAATTTTTGTTTTCAATATAAAATTGAAATATTGCAATTTCATTTCACCGTCATAAATGAAAAACGCCATATTATAAAGGCCAAAGGCTTCTATTGTAATTGCATTTATTTTTATAATTTTGATAATAATAGAATGAATTGTTACAGGATACACTACTTATACACACTTTGAATAGAAACTATAATGTACAATATTATTATAACAGTTTTGAATAGAGTTCTATTAATATAAGGGAAATATTTTACGGTATATCAAATATAATTTAATTCTTACTACCTTGTACCGTTGTTTATTAGCATTTAAAGATTATTTTCTTAATAATGCGTATAATAATGCGATATTATTAAGATACTGCACATATTTTATTATATTTAATATTTAAAGTCTAGTTATATTTTAAATCAAATCAGTTTGTAAAGGTTTATTCATCTAACGATAGGAATAAAACAACAGAATTATGAATTACGGGATGAATCGGAAATTGTGTTAAAGCTCTCAGTCTAATTCCCTGGAGTTTTTTTTAATGAAAACATTGTGTAGTGTTAGGGGGCACTGGGACGTTTAAGTGTAGTTTTCCAGGGTTAAAAAAATCAGGTTGCAAACATTCTGTTTGACAATAATATCTTTAAACAGCTTCAAATTTATTGAAGTTAAAGTGATGTGTTATTCATAATTTTTTTCTCAACTAATAACGATAATTTGTAATAGTTAATAGTCAGAGTTACCGTTTTTGAATAAAAGAATTGAAAATTTTCGTTGTGCTATATCATCCTGTACAACTTGGTCACATGTACCTAATTTTCGTATCAGACGTATACCGTATGTTTGGTAAAGTGATTACTTACGTATTATTTATGTTTTTTTGTTATTTTTATTATAAAATGCAAACCTTTACTTGTATTTTATTTTAAAACAGTAGTTTCTTTTATATAAAATATTACTTAAAGAATGTCGAAAGCCTTTCATGTATTTTTACACCATAAGCTGTGTAAACGAATCTTTAATATCTCGAACGCAATAAGCGTTATGTAAGTTCGTTCGAACCTTTTTAAAATTTATTAATGTTGAAAATGAATATTGTCGAATTTCCTAATCAAAATTTTATTTGTATGATTTCAAATTTATTAAAATTAGATTTTACTTTAAAATTAGGTATTAGATTAAAATTATAGATTTTACATTATTTTGTGATATTGCACTGATATGTGTTTTGCTGCAACGTTTATTAATAATTATCCAAAACGATATTCCGGAATGTTTCCCCACATACGTGAAATTATTTACCAATTAGTTTAAGATATAGTCCTCTCGTTAAAAAAAAAAAAAACGATGCAGGAAATATTTTTATCTTTTGTAGCTTTGTTCTTAGAGGAGGTTTTTTTCAATTTTCTCATTCAATGGGAAGAAAATTGCTATTGCATATTCCAATCTTAAAATTACATATATTTTTAGTCTTAAAGTCGATAAATATATTTTTGCATTCTCTATTGGGTAGTGAACGTGTTTGGGGACAATCATAATATTAAAATAATATTTCAATTGTATAAGGATTACAAAAAAAAAATCTTACTTTTAATATTAGTTTTCTAAACTCTATATATATTTTATTATGTGTATGTACATCGTTTATATAAAAATTTGCATAATTAAAAGCTATTAACAACTTCTAAAATGAAATGAATACATACATACATATATACATATATAAATATTTGAATAAATTTTCAAGTATAGTAATTAAATAATCAAAACTTAATTAGAATAATTAAATTTTATATTTCACTTGAAATTAATTTAATTAAAATGTAATTCTTTACATAAACCTAGCATTCATTCACATATAAATGTATGTATCTGTAAATTAATGCCTAAAATCTATAATTTAAATAAGCCTATTTACATTTTTTTGAATTGAAATAGAATTGTTCATTTTACATTTTTATAATTTTGTCTAGCTATTAAATTATTTAATTAACTATTTAAAAATGGTCGTTTAACCCTTTCAAAGATGTAAAAAATCACATGAAAAAAAAATTCTTCAAATCATGTTAGTATTCTTAAATTACCGAACTGACTGTGAGTGTCAGTTAATTCGTACATTATAAGGTACAAGGAATTTTTTAATAAAATTTTTTTGATTACATAATAAACGTTAAACACAAAAATTACGCCATTTATGTAATCTCTCATTAAAAAGAAGAAAAACAAGAAGTAAAAAAATTAAAAAATTTTATTATATTTTTTTGTTCTTGTAGGTTGTGTTGTTATTCACAAATAATTTTCACTATTAAACGAAAAAATAAATAAAAAAGGATTAAGAAAATTAAAAAAAATTCAGTCTTCTTTTGCCGTCAAATTGCATTGTACATTTTTATTATGTTATTATTATTGTAAATTAACTGTATTAATTTTTTATTAAGAGATTTTTTTTGTTAAGTACAACCAGATTTAAAATAATTTTAGAGTCATTAAGGTTCTTACATAAACGCTAACATTATTTTTTATTTAATTATTGCTAATCATAAAAATTCTAATAAAATAGGTAAGAAGAAATACAATTGTACTTAAATATAATTAATTTATTAAAGGGTTTTCTTAAAAATAAGTTTCTAAGCCTAAATATTTCAATTTATATTCAAAACAGAATAGCTTTAAGCACCTACATTAAAGTGTCTTAAGGTTGATAATTGTTTTTGAATTTTTAAGATTTTTTGTTTTAATATTTTGCAGGTTATTTAATTCTATTGAAATGGTTCTGTACAAGTCCTTTTATTATTTTGTTAAATTTAATTATTAATTTTTATATTAAATTAGTTTTCAGATTTGCAAAGTTGTTGCTAGAAAAAGATGGGATAGAGGATCGAGAATATGAATAATAATCATGTCTATTTATCCCAGATTCCCATTTACGGCAAATTTTTTGTCTTCAGATTTTCGTGGAAGGTTTTTATCAAAAATATTGATAAAATGTTTTAAAATGTTATTTTTTATATTTTAATTACGCTACTATTCAATTTAATTATAATAATTATAGTGTTTATAACAGTGCCTTTATATAATAATTTATAATAGTAACAATAAAAATGCCTACAAGTTAAAACTGGTAGCTTCGGTTAAATGAAATTGAAATACTTACAGTCTTTCTTTGTTGGGAAAGTGAAAGTAATTTCTTATACAATATCGAGGACTTAAAATTTTTAAAATATTTTGCAACTAATAGAAAAAATCTATATCAGGATTTTATCAGGAATATTTTGTAGTACAATTTCGAAATTTAATTTACATTCTAAATAAATTCTAGTGATTTCGGATTTTTTGAAAATTATTTAAAAATTTCTGAAGTATGAAATAGAGACTTTACCCAATAAAGCTCATATAACGTCTAAATGTTCAATTAATAATAGCGTATATAAATTTCAAACAATGTTCTATTTGAAATGTTTGGATTCAAATTAACACTTGTGAAGAAACCAAACCAAAATAAATAATGTCTCAAAATAAACTCTGTAATATTCTAAGCAATAATGAATCGATACTTAAATTGAAATCAAAGAAAAATCTTTATGCTTTAAATGAAGCATGTAGGAAACCATGAATATTTCAATTTTTTGAAATTAAGAAATAAATTATCTAAGTGTTCAACACAAAATCGATAACATTAAGTATTTTCCTGAAAGCTATCGTAAAAATAACGCAAAATTTGCCACTAGTTAAAATTGCTTTTCGATCACTGAAATTTTCGAAAAATATTGTTTGCCCTTTTTATATGAATTTCCACGAAATTAGCTAATTATTTTCTTATACACATATCAGTAAAAGTGCAGTTACTATAGTTCGTAATATTGTCGAAAAAATTGGTTTCTTGTTATGTTCAGAAAGAAGTCATAAAATTTTATGAAAATCCCTTTGAATTTTTTCTTAAAAGAATATTAAAAACTTAAAATCCTCTTTAGTTAAGATTCACATTCTGAAACCTGTCATATCTACCTCAATGTTTTACCGTTTTATCTTCAACTAACATTGATTCAACCAAAATTGACATGTTAGATCAAGTATAGCGATCGACTAATATCAGAAGTCTTTCCAAAAATCATGTTGTTAATTTTACGTATAAATGCATTCCCTTTGAATACTCGCTCGAATTGATATTTGATGTACCTTCCTTATAATGCGGCCAATAAAAACAATGTTCAGTTAGATTAAGCCCCTAAGTATATGCAAAAAATATAAAATTTTTATATAAAATTTATAATATTGTTATAAGTATTTGACTTGCACACTAAGTACAACTAAAAATCTTTTCCCCCGAAAAGGATACTTAAATTTTGATTGATTAATCATGTTTTTTTATTTTTTATGTTCCTTTGACTTGAAGGTTTTCAACTGAAAATCTTAAAAAGTTTCAATGTTATTTCTTTTTTTTCGTTTTCCTCCTTTTTTGCTTTCATTTTGTAAAAACTTTTTAAATTAAGAAAATTTTTATGCAATTTTCAAGGTAAATATTCACACACTATATACAAATGTTTTATAAAAAAATTTTTGCATTTATTAAAAATATTTCTAAGTCAAAAAATTCCAATAAAAAGGAAATGCAAACAAAAATTCTTAACATGGCAATTTTTAATGTTATATGAATAGCATAGTTAGATTATAAAATTTTTCCAGTATCAAAGTTAAGTTTTTAAGATTTTTTCATACAAAACAAAAAAAAAAAATGAAAAATTATAAAAATTTGTAATTTTTATCACATAATTGAGAAAAGAAATTTCTATACAAAAAAATGATAAAGAAAAGGAAACTGAAGAAATTCTTTCCAGTTTTTTGTTAGATTTATTAAAGTTTTCAAAACTTTTTAAATTATACAATGTTGGAAACAATAATATTTTTATATTTTAAAAAGGAAAATCATTTATTATTATAAATTAAGGCTCTGTATACAAAAGGTACAGTTCTGGATTCTATTTCTAAAATTTTAGAGGGAAAACATCAAAAATAGTTTAATTTTTTTGAAAGGGTTCTTGTAATAATTTTCGTTTTAATTAAAAACAAAATGATTTTTTTTTTTTCTAAGTGGACAAAATTTTTGTTGCCCTCATTACCATATAGTTTTACTTTTAAAATGATTACATTTAAAATAGTTCAACTATGTTGTGTTGAAATCTGACTAAAATTTTCTTTATAGACATATTAAGTAAGAATTCTTAAATCAAATAATAATTAAGAAAAATTTCAATTACTCGTAACAAGAAATTTAAATGTTTTGAAGTGATAATAAAATTGGGGCTTTTCTTTTTGTGAAAGGGAGGAAATCATTTATTCTATTAAAATTAATTATAATAATTTTATATTATACATAGAAAATGTTTACATAAGAAAATTGAAATGTTAAGCATAATTTAAGGCACCTTTTTAATAATTTTTTTTTTGTAATTTTTTTGTTTGTATTTAATGAAAAATAAATAAATTTGCTTAAATATGTAAAAGTACAAAATTTCATTTTTATTACACCCTACACTAAATTCTTAAAAAATTGTTCAGTCCTCTTATAGAATCTCAAGAACATAGTTAAGAACTTAAAATTTTCATCAATTTGCAAATTAGACCGAAAATAATATTGAATATTTCAATTATTTTGTGTAGTTGTAATTAAAAACTCAATGTTTTTGGATATAAATTGCTTTTATGAAATTCTCCAAGCTACGTATTAATTGAAAATTAACGAATATTTGTCTAGAATAAATTCACAAAATATGGATTAATCAAAAATTTTATTAGGCTAGTTTAGGTTACAGCTGATGGGTTTAATTCAATCCAATCATAGAAAGAGTAACCAATGAAAAAATGTCGGAGTTTAAAGCCATATAATCCGCAATTTTTAAATTAAAATTGAGATCATAGTACATTAATTTTATCGCAGCTTCATAATTTTTAGGGCTAAAATAATAAATTTTAGCCCTGAAATAATCAGTAATTTATGAATTAAAATCATACCAACAACAAAATGAAACAAAATCATTTATTTGTAATAAAAGAGACGATCTTGTTCATTAAAGACTTAATGTGCCCACAAATATTGCCGGTCTAGTGCATTAGTGGGTTTAAAATAATTTTGAAAATTTTCAATATTTCGCCTTCATTCCAAATATTTCACCTCCAAATTTTATTTTTAAATTTCTTATTAATTCCATTGTCTTATTAAGCTCATTGAAGTTTTTAGCTCAATTTTATATGATTAGGGTGTAAAACTTAACCACAAAAGTGTTTTTAGTGTTTTTAGTCTATTAATTTTTGTTGAAAATTCAGCACCTTATTACAATTTAAGTGATAATTTATTTTTATTATTATTATAAGCAGTAGATACTTGAATCTCCTAATATTTCTATAAAAAAATCCCTACATTTATTTTATATTTTTTATTTTATAAAAATAAATTTAAAATTAATTTTTCTTTTCTTTTTTCGTATTTTTTTGATTAAAAATATTTTTTTTATACACGAAAACGTTTGAGTTGTTTGTATATTGTGCAAACAGAAAAAAAAACTGCAAAAATAACAATTTTTATTTTTATTATATTGTGTGTGTTTGTGTGTGTATATATCAAAAATATTATAATAATAAAGGTCGCCCTAGATAATGTTTATTGTGATTATTATAATAATACATTTGTATGCCTTTATGCTAGTTAACTACTATGAATAACTGTTATACATGCTTATACACCACTACTTTTATTCTGTTTGTTGTTTTGTATGTATGGTAATCAAGGTAACTTGTACTTAAACCAATAGTTAAGTACATATATTTATAACTGTAGATTACAAGAACTTATTGTTATTATTCTTTTTATGATTTTCTTTTTTTATTCTTGAATTTTTTATGTATGATATGAAAACTTGTCCCAAGGTGAGCATTCTGTAAAAATTTAAAATTATTTTTTTTTATTTTTTTTTTATTCCGTACCTAACATCTCCTTCTGCATATTTCTCTTTACCGCTCTTTTTAATAATTTCAATTTCCTTTCTAGGTATGTTAAACGGAAAAAAGGAAAACAAAAAAGAAAAAATAATGAAAAGAGAGAAAACAGAAAAGGCTTTTGTTTTCTAAATTTAGCAAAAGACGTGTATAGACATTAAAATTTAAAATTTATGCCTGAAAATTATAAGGTACTAATTTAAGAGTATGCAATTTTTTAAATGAGGGGCCACGTGTCTGTAATTGAAAGAGAAATTACTTACTGATAACGTGTCAAAATTTATGTTAGATATGCTAAAAGTTTAGCACGTAAGTTGCCTAATTTCGAATACAGTTTACGTCTGATATTAAAAAATTTTGTTATTGAAGTCATATAAGTAGAGAAAAATGTTGATATGATTTTATTCAATTACATTATCTACCCTCCATTGGATAGAAATCTGCAAGATGGTTTGCGCCAAGTAGTTGTGTATAATATAAACATGTGTCATGTTCTCGCCATAAATTTTTTTCTTATATTTTTTTTATGATTCTGGAATCTTACGAATTTTACCGGTTTTTTTTTCACCAAGTGAACTATAGTATCAAATACTTATTGTGGCGAGATCTTATGGTAAGGCTTATAGTTGATTTAAGAAAACCATTGGAAGGTGCATCGGGGGTACAGGTGTATAACATCTTTAGAAACTTAAAATCTTCTTTTAAAAATTTACCTTCATAATTATTTTAAATAAATGTTATAAACGAACCAATTGTTTTATCATACTATTCTAAAAACTAGTTCCATATATGATAATAAAGCCAGGAATTTTCAGATCTTTAAGAAAGGATGTGGTATTTATTTTAGTGTTGTTTTTTATTTTTATTTTATTGTTTTATTTTCTTAAACTGAAAATTATGTTATACACTTGTACATATGTATGTAGTTGTATATACAAAATGTTATGAAATTTTTTTTCTGTTTTTATTGTATTTTTATTCTTTGTAATTATCTTTCTGTTTTTTTTTGAAAAAATTTTTAATACATACTTATTAAATGTAAATATTTGCTTTTTTAAAATATATACACACATATATATATTAAAGAAAAATCTAAACTGGTATACTTAAATGTAAAGAATTTCAATTAAATGTAAATTTTATTTACATAAATATTGTAAGTATAAGTATTATATTTTCTATGAACTTATATAATATATACATATCATAGGCAGATACTTTACAAGATGTCTCTGAGTCGATGGTACTTCCGAAACCAGGCCGAAAGAATGCATCGAAATGAGGAAAAGAGCACCTAGTGTAGTGAAATTTTTCAAATTGGACTCTCATTCTCAAGTTATGATGCTTCAAAGTTCAAATTTTTTTAAAAAATCATGCAATTTTTTACGTTTTTAGTGATAAATCGGGAAATATGATAGGATGAGTAAACTTGGTATATTTGTTTTAAAATTTATCAAATTTCACTTGTAACGTTGTCTATTTGATGTCACTGAGCACTTTTTATTTGTTTAAACGCATTCCATCACCCTGCTTCGGGAGTACTATCAAATTTCTGACAACCTGTATACTTTGTAAGGTACTATATATGAAAATGTATAAAAATTCGATATATACACATAATATGTTACATCTTTTCTACCTCATGTACATATACATATTTGCACAAATTTTTTAATTATGTATATATAGTTGTGTATTATAAAAATATGAAAAAGAGAATTGTTTAGTGTTTGTAAATTAGCCTACTTAATATTTAAAATGTTTTATTAATGATGAGAAAATGAATAATAAATGTTAAGGATTTCAAAGGGCTTTAATTTTATAGAAGGTTATCAAAACCAAAGTATGTTCGTTATTGTATATATATACTGGAAAAAAAAGGATTATTTAAAAAAGAAACTACAAAGTATACAAACAAACATTTATAAATAAATAATATTAAGCTATATATACATAAAGTATTTATGAAAATTATTAAAATTTTATATTTAGTATTTGAAAACAATTTTATTTTAATTTTAATTTTCTAGAGATTTAAAACTTTAACACTTTTTATACATGAAGAGCTTAAATATTCAAATGTCATAACTATATTAAGATAGTTACATATATGCTAATATGTTTATGTGAATTAAGGATAATAAAAAATAAATAATTGCATAGTTGTTATATGTAAAAAGTAAAGCGCATTTTCAAGGCTTGTTTATATAAGATTCGGGAATTTCTAGTATTTAATCGCATATATGCTAGAAATAATTGCTGGAATAGAATAAGTATTCGCAGTAGCTTTTGCTTTATAATTCACTTTTAATATTAATTGAAAATTCGTCCCCATTAGAAATCATATAGAAGAGGACAATTTGAATAATATCAAAACGTCTTCCTATATATGTACTTAATATTGATTTTCACATAAAATTTTGAATTTTGAATTACCAGATGTGAATTATTAATTCCATATCAATTGTAATCAATATGTAAGGACACAGGTTCAACTACTCATAATTTGGTTTCATTTTTCACGAATAACTAAAATAATTGTAAAAGCAGAGAACTTCTATCAAAAAATTAATAAATTATATAAGTACGGAAGTGATTATGCTTTGCGACAATTAGCCATACCTTATAGCAATTGTATAAAAGATTCCACTTTCGCATTACAAAATATTTGCAATAATCGTATATATTTAATAAGACCTACACTTGTTTAACAATTTACAATAAATTTCAATTTTTAAGATTAAACAACATATTGTTGCAATATCACTTTAATTTTCAAAAAAAAAAAATAAATTATGCTTATTAATATTAGACACAATACTATAAGTTATTATCCTTAAAGTCCTTTATTTATATCCTTTAAAGTTAACATTAATAAAACGAAAGAAAGAGAATTTTTAAATTAAAATTTTTAATTTATTAAAATAAAAATTTTGTTTATATACAATTATTATTCCTTTACTAGGTCATAAACCTTAAAAAAATTCATTAAAACACACAAATGTACACGTACACATTTTAATTTACGATATTAAAAAAAAAATAAAAATAATTATTGTCGTACATAGTGTTTATGAATTTTTATTTTCGGATTTTCCGTTCCCTCTCGTTAAATCTCATTCTCTCTAGATCCAAGTAAATGATTAGAATAGCAAAACTTACATATATATATATATATTTGTATTGAGTCCTTTTTAATTATTTATTTTGGTAGTCTAACTTGAGACCACTTAAAAATTGCAAAATAAAATTCCAAAAATTATTACATATTTCAATAGAAACTTTACCCCTCTTACCGCCCATTGCTTTAATAAAAATAATTTTTTTTTAGCACTAATCTCTAAAGCATAAAAATGTCATTCATATAAAATAAAGTATATATGTATATATATAACGTTTAACTATTTTCTATTGAATAAAATCATTGAGTGTTTATTTAAAGATGTCCTTACATATGTATACATAAAATGTGATGGTATACAGTGAAGGATAAAATTATTGAAAAACTATAAATAGCTATAACTCAAGTTTAATATAGTGATGATTTATTATTCAATAAAATCGATAATTTATTTAAATATAAATAAAAATAAAATCATAATTAATATTATCAATGATTTCTCTAATAATCTTAATTATAATATTATCAACAGTTTCGAAAAAAATAAATGCACATTTCGTTCATATTTTATATACTCAATATATACAGGCAGGAATCAACTCTTAACTTAATATCTATAGTTATGAGAGCTTATAGTAATTTTCCATAATTTAATCTGCCGCCATTTCGGTCAAAAACTAGGCAACAGGAAAGTGTTTTATGTGACCAAATATTTTATTTTCATCATGAAAAAGTTCACATAAACTGAAATTCATTTCTAATTCTAACTACAACTTTGGCCTTTGAGTAGAATACCCGGCTCCCATAATATTATAAAATTCAGTTACCGATTAAATATTTTATAGTTGCCGCTTCGCAAAGTTTCATTCAAAATTTATACTTTAATAAATTCAAAACAATTAATTGAAAAATTTTAATTTTTTAATAATTTTTTTAATTTTTTTTTTATAAAAAATTTTGTATAAATATGCTATTAATATTGAAACAATTATTGAGCTCATTAAAATTTAGAAATTGGCAAGTGTTCAAATATTTCAATGAATTATATTTATATTACAATGAAATATTGTAAATAGTTAAAAAATTCTATTTAATAATAAATTTTAGCACCATTCTCACCATTCGACTTTTCATGTAATAGAAAATAGTAAAAAAAGTGATAAATAAACAAGTGAAACTGATATACTCGCACTGTGTATTGTAATAAATGCACATTTCAAAATAAAAATTAGAACCATTCTTTTCATTTTAATTAAATTTATTTTGGGACATAATATTTTAGTTTTTTATTTTCGTATTTTTACCTATTATATGAATTGTTGTCGTTGTTCTAAAGGTATAATAAATTTAATATTAATTTTATAATGAGCTTACAGAAATCAAAAATTATATAAAATTTTACCGAAATCAAATAAATTTAATATTTTTAATTCTGTGCAGATATAAGTAGTATAACTATATTACTACATTTTTAATATTGATACTGTAATATGACATTTCTTGACATAGCGTTTTTTTGTATGCTTGAAACTTTAACCTTTTTATCGTAATTTTGTATATCTACATAATTGAAGACAGGGATTTTTGAGATAAAACTCGCCTATTTCCTAAAAATATTCTGAATTTACAATATGAAATCCAATTAAATCAAAGTGATTATTAACAGCCTGATCGTGTATCTCGCCTTATTACTCACTATTCACATTCAAATCAAAAATCTCCGTTTTGCTAATGGATATTTAATTTTTCCAATAAGATTACTCATTTTTTTTTCAATTATATTTTTGTATTTTTTCTCACTTTATCGACTGAACATATCACTTTCAAAAATAAAGTGAATAAATTTTTTAGAGAAAAACGGGATACGCAATACCAAATAATTCTTCCCACTCGAAAATTACATTTCTCACTTTCTTCTCACTTTCTTCTTACTTGCCACTTTCTTACTTGCGAGATAGGCGATCACGCCCTAAAACCTATTATTTTAAAATTATTTAAGAAAGCCCTCTTTCACCCCTTTCAATTTGGTGTTCATAGACCTAACATTTGAAATTCAAATGTATGAAATTGTGATAAAAATAACATTAAGAATTTTTCTTGCATCTTCCACAAAATCTAATTAGAATTTCTCATTTTCAAATTCAATTATCACTTTTTAAAGAAAAAATATTTTTAACCCAATTTTAGGTTATTCAGCTTTTGCTAACTCAAGTTTCACTAATTTAAAATCACTTTTATCCTACTATTAACCTAAAGTTGACAGAATTTTTGCATTTAATCTTGTGTTTTATTTTGTAAAAAAATGTTCTACATAAAAAAAAGCATATAATCATAAGTACGTATGATCTTTATATGAAAAAATTATATGTGATTTTTTATTAAAAACAAAATTATTTTTATATAATAACACATAAAAAAATACAAAAAAAAAAAGTTTTTAAATGAAAAAAAAAAACGAATTGAAAAAATTAAAAAAGTTTCTTTTTTTATATTTTTGCCATTTAGTCAAAAAAAAAACACAAAAGTGAATTGAAATGAATTTTGTTGTCGCCTCGATTTGTTCTAATTCAAAGGTCCATTAACACAAAAAAAAACAAAGAAAACAAAAAGAAAGAAAAAAACTTTTTTCTGTTTTACACACAAGTCATTTGTGTTTGTTTAAATGTACGTATATTCCATCCGGATCGGTTCTACTTAATATATTGTATGACATGACAACGTATTGTATTGCTCGCCATATCCAATATAGCGAGAGACGAAATTTGAAAGTACTGATGAAAATTTCTATCTCTACACGATTTCATTCCTATACAAACACACTTACCCACAAAAAATATATGTACTCATTTTGTATATAAACAAGAAAACTTTTAAAACATTAAAAAAATTAGTGAGACATCAAAATGAATTTTTATTAAAATGAAGCAAGAAAAATAAAACAAAATTACATAAAAAAATTTCTTTTTACAAAATAATAAAGAAAACTTCATTTTTTTTTTTTTTTGTTATAGGTCATAACGTTTATAATGCATATTTTAAGGCGCAATCTTTTGACATAATTATTATATTGCGAAAATTTTTAATAAATTTGGCAAAAGTTAGAAATAAAGTTTTTAAAATGGGTGGTAACTCAAATTGCAGTTACTTTAAAAGTCTTATAAATTTTATTAGGTTGCATTTCTTAAATTTTTTAATTGAAGACACATTTTTGGGTATGATGATAATTTTTTCATTTCTGTAGAAATATATTGCATAGAGCAATGTTTATAGAATTTCGGAACACATTAATTTTTTAAGTTTAGAATTAACGATTGTAATTCATAACCCGAACCATGTATATTTAACTAATTATATTAACTAAACAGTAAGTACAAATTAGTTATCAGTTTAAATTTCCAGTAAGTTTATAAAATATTAGGGCTCAGGTAGAGAAGCAATTAAGTTGGTAGAGTTTATTTGTATTCCATAGATTATATTCAAACAAGCTTACGTGCAACTGTATGGTCGCATGCAATTAAACAATCAAACAATTTATAATTTTTTACAAACTAATATTGCAATTTGAATTGACGCAATAGTGTTTAGTTGGTTAGATGAGCACTACAATCTGGTAGTAGTTATAAAATTTAAAACTGCATGTCTGTCTGAGCCGTTATATAAACTGTTTGATTATTTACTATTAAACGAAATCATACAGTTGTATGATTACTTTACATGCCTAATTTTATATGAAACTAATTGAATAAAAATAAGTAATAAAACAATTGCATTTCTTTCGTTCTTAGATACTCGTAACTTGCGATTTTATTATTTACTTAATAAAAACAATTGTACTAACTGGAGTACTTAATATAATTTTTAATTCTAAATTGCTTATATACTCATTATAGCTATAAAAATTTAACTATAAAATTTTATAATTAACTAAATTTCATTTTAAAATTAAAATCATGTCAAAAATTCTTTATTTAAATTTATTAAAATTTAAACCAAAAAACTAGCCACAAAATCTAATTTTCTTTTTAATGACAGCAAAAATTATAATAAGCAAAAAAACCACACAGAAATCATCATAATATAAAATTTAATAATAATTCAATGACATTCAATGTTAAACCACATTTTAATAATGAATTTATTTTGTTTCTAAACAAAAAACAAATTCTAATCTGTATAATTAATATACTTGAAAAACCACTTAAAATTATTAATACTAGTACGTACATTTTAAAAAATTATCCTGTAAAATATACAAAAGTGCGTTTATCTGTGTATATAAAACTGCTACAAATTTACACAATTAAAAATTGGACATCTACATTATTGTAGTCTGTTATCTGTTGCCAAAAATATTTTGTAAATTTTGACAGATTTATTAATGAAATAATTAAGACGTAAGTACAGATTTTCTGCTAAATAAAATAATAATTTAAGAAGCGTTTATCATAATTGTAATATAATAGTTGTTGACGTAATGATTTCGGGAGTAAACTCTTTTAAATCTGTCAGAAATTTTTCACCTTGACCTTCATTTTTTTTCAATATCCTATATTAATCATTTCATTTACTTATTGTAATTAATTAATTGTTATAAGAAATTTAATTGACTTTGTTTTAATGGCATATACTTGTTTACTTACATTAACCAATTTGAGAAAATCGCCTAATAATATGCAAATTTTTAAATATCTTTTTGATGAATTTTAAAGTTCCTGTATTGGACATACAATTCAAAACTTAAACTTAAATTTGTGATATTAAAAATATTAAGTTATAAAAGATTAATAAAATATAATTTAAGATTCTTCTTAAGAATTATCTGAGGTTAAAAACACTCTTAATAATTTTTATTTAAAATTTCTTGTTGAACACAAAATAATATCACAAAAAATTAAAATTTTTTCAAATGTAATAATACACAAATCCCATAGTTGTGATTAACAAATGTTTTTGTATTTGTGTTTTTGTATAGTTTGTGTTTTTTTGTTATATTTTATCATCTTTTTAGATATTTTTTTAATAAGTGGTCAAAATGAGTTCTTTTTTTTTGTTTTCAACATCTTTTTTTAATAAAATGAGAACCAATTAAAATTGTCGCGTGAATTAAACTAAAACAATATTTTACATTTTTTAATGCATTGTGACTTTTAGTTCTAATGGATTTTAATTAAAAAGAAGCAAAAGAAGAAGAAGAATGAAAAGACTAAAAACAAGAAGAAGATAAAGAAGCGTTAATAAGAAAGAGGACCACATAATTTAATCGTCTTGGTTTTTTTTATGAACTATAATGAAGATGAAGATATAAGAGGTATTACAATGTAAATATGAGTAGAAGTACATATAAAAATATGTGCATATGTATATGTATTTATGTTAATTTATGTAAAATGTGGTCGTTATTAATTACTGTAATATACGTTCTGTATAAAAGTTTTATTAATATAGTATATAATATGCCCTAATAACTATTTAGTTTCTCTTCTGATTAAAAAATAAAATGTGTATATGAAGAAGGGCGTTCTATTCTTATTTTTATAACATATAATGCTCTATACATATTATTTACCTTTCTTTATGCTATATAATATACATATACATATTATATTTTGTAATTTATACTTACTTAGTATATAAAAATCTTGACATTTTTCTGTTTATTTTCTTTGTATTGACTGTAATGTATTAATATAGTGTTGCAGTTTTATTGAATTTTATATGTAGTAAAAAATTTTGAAATGTATTATAAAGGAATTCACAGATATATGATATTTTAGCTTATATACTTAAGTGTAAATAATTAACGTGCAAAAAATACTTATCCTGTGTGTAGCTCAATATTTTATTGACGTACAATTGCAAGCTGGTATATTTAAAATAACTATTAGCGAACGAAAACTGTACGAGATTGCTTAAAAATTTACGAATATTAATTTTGGTAACAATGCGTGAACATTTTTTTTTTCAAAGAATTTATAGATAAATTTTTTTTTTATTTTAAAAAATCCAGGCGACTATGATAGCGTTTCTAGTGTATGTATGTATATTACCGACAAAATATATACAGTTTCACTGTCTATTTTTCATTTAGTGAAAATAATAGCGCTAAAACTCAAACATAAAGTAAGAAAAGTATGAAACATAAATGAAAATATAGTAAATTTACTGTAAAATAAATCAAATTATTAACACTAAAAATTTTGATGCGATTAAGAAATTTTATAATTTACTTTAACATTTATTAACGTTTTTTTTTGCTTTTGTCTTAAAAAAATAAAATTTATTAAGCTATAAATTAAAATCATTAGCTATGGGTATATAAAATTAAGTTATAAAATAAAAAATAATTTTAATTCGTTAAAGAATATATTAATATTCGTATATACTCACCACATTATAACATTTCACTTATGTATGTATATTAAATGAAAAATTTTTAAAATCTTAAAAGATTTGTATAAAATTTTATTTGAAATTTATTAATAGGAAATTAATTTTTTCATAAATTCTTAAATGTTTTTCTTTTTCGGGGAAATAAAAAAACAAAAAGGTCATTAATTCAACAGCATTAATTTATTTTTTAATATTAAAATTATGAAAAGAAAAAAGAAATAAAATTTATTCAAAATATTAATTTTAATTAAGTTATACAAATTAAAATCCACTTTAGAAAATTTAATAATGCTATAAATGTTCTAAACTTATAAAAATTTAAAAGCTTGTTCATTTGATTACCATATTGCATAAGAGCACTTTAATAATGATTAATTGAGTCTATCAAAAATGCTTATAAATTTTTTTTTAAAATAACTGCAAGTTTTTTTTAATAGTTTATGAATTTTAAAAAGTTTTAAATACATAAATATTTTAAATGAAAATATCAAATTAATCTTAGATTCCATGACGCGTACTTCACAATCAATGACAAGTGAAATGGAAATTCATTTTATTGTGAATTGTTTCTATCGTATACTATGCATGACAGCTTATCGAAAAATTGTTGTAACAGTGTGTGTATAGAAAAAAAATTTTAAAACAATTAAAATTTTTCAATTAAAATTAATTTTGAATTGCAATTTTAATTGCAATTAAAATTAATTTTGAAAATAAATTCCTTTAAAAGTTGCAGTTTTTTAATTAAATTCAGATTAGACTTAATTGATTGCTGAAATTATTTAATTCAATAATTTCGAAATTGATTTTAAAATTTGTAATATTAAGTACTGTAACATGAAACGCAAACAATATTTAACACAATCAAAAAAAGATTTGAAAATTATATAATAGTTTCCCCTTACACAATTTATAATATTATTAAATATTTTGGCATTTCTGAATAAAAGTGTCATGCTTATATGCATGCTTTAATATAGTGGAGAAATGTCAAAAGATCAATCATCAGAAAATTAAATTTACTGCTTAAGCTTACAGAATAAATGTTACTTTTAATCACATTTCAGTTCCGGTTTGTTGCATTATTCATTTAAAATATTTCAGAATATTGGCTAAATATTGAATTTGTTCTATAAGCAAATTTATAAAATGCAATCATGCCAAATCATTTATATTTAAAAAATGATTTGAATAAAGTAATGGATTAGTTCTTTAATTATAAAATTTTTTTTAAACTCGCCCTCCACTTAATATGTTTCAAAAAATAACAGACACACAGATTGTAGAATGTAGAAAAAAGAGTGAAAATGCACCAAGTACAGACTTGGCGCCTAAAGCATCAACTCTAAATCTATCTTTTTCATAATCAATAATTCAATTGTACTAATTGTAATATTGTACTTATAATTGTAATTATTGTACTATAAGTACAATAATTCTCGAAATATTGCGTATTCTAATAGCAATAATATTTTTTCTATTCAAGGACTAAATATATTTGAAAATTTACATATTTCTCTTACTTTTCACCCTTTTTTTTGTATATATTTCTTAAAATCATATTGAAGATTTTTCAAAATAAAAATATTATTTTCTTTTTAATGATTTTATTTGCTATTTACATCAGAAACTTTTTTAAATTTAATAACTTCAAAGAATATTGTGATTTTCAATAAAAAAAAAAAGAGAAAAAACTCAAAAACTTTTATACAAATATTTGTTATATTTCGATAATGATAATATTATTCTTATACACACATACATATATATACAGATATGCTCTAGATGAATAGATTAAATTTTAAAGAAATGGTTACCTATGGTATTTTAATATAGTATATTTGGTATCTATGGTTTTTTCATATATGCAATCTATATTTTTTGCAAGAAAATAAAGAAGATCAAAAAATTTTGTAAGAAAAACAAATTTTTTATTTTATCATTTTATTTTCCATTTCCTTTGATATTTTGCGATTATTTTTTCCAATAAGGGACAATAAGTTTTTAATCTAATTTTTCTTTAATTTAAACTTTATAATATTGATTTTACACTTTTATTTTGTTAATAACTTTTGTTTTTTTTTTATAAAAAACAAAAATATGCTGTTTATTTTGAATTAATTTTATTTTCTTTAATCTTATAGAGAAATAAAAGTATTCTGAGCAAAAAAATATTTTGATTTTCTATTTTGTTTTAATAATATTATTTATACACAAGTGGTATACCATTTTTTTAAGTCTAAGAGGATAACACTATTTTTTAAATTCTATAATTTTATACGATGTTTACATAATTTTGAAATTCGAGGACAATATTCGCTTAAATTACACGAATTTTGAAATTTGTTTTACCACAAAATCTGTGGTAAACTCTGAATCTGATGAAAGTTTTTAATGCAAACACTGTTTAAGAACAGCCAAACGCATCAATTTTTATTATGTCTGCGTAAATTTTGCAAATGAGACAAAAAATTTGAAATTCTCACTTTTGTTAGTAACTTTTGTGTATTAAGTATATAAGAATCATTATGTTAACAATAAATGAATGCCTTGTTGCCAAAAATTTTACATAGAGCTTTTTTAGTAACACAACTAATCTTCACTTGTGAGATTGTCAAAAATCAAAACGATGAGAATTAACTCACTTGATTTAAATGTGTAAACATTGCAATTTGCATTATCAGAAAAATTGCTTAGACTAAGCATTCAATGCCATGCAAACTAACACAATGTTATGGCGAAGAGCAAAATAATAGCAACGTTTTTTTTATATGTGTAAACACAATTTTTATTTAAATGCTAATTAAATAGTCAAAATTGTTATAACTGTAAAATTATGTTGTTCAAATATTATATATTTGGAGGTAATTGAACTTAGAGAATAGGTAAATAGGAGATTTTGAACTTAGAATAAACAAGAGCAAAATTATTATTTTTACTCTTGAATTGACTGTTCAATGACAAAGAAATTCTAATAGATTATAAGATAAAAGAACCAATAAGTTACTACCTATGATATAACAAATAACACTAATTATATAAGAATAAATATACCAAGTTTAATTCTAAAAAAATTCTCAAAATAATTTAAATTAATTGTTGAATAAAGTCTCCAAAATTATAAATATGTGCGATACGTCACCCCATTTGATGAATTTTTAAAAGATTTTCACAATATTATTGGAATGTACTGATGATCGAGCGTTATTTATTATTATCTTAATTAAAGTTCAAATTTCAATAACATTGACAATAAAATATCGATTTTTATTGATGTGTCAATTTTAATCAATCTAATATGACACTGACAAAATTTACGATTTAGATCAATTTATGTAAAAAGTTCAAAAGTCATTATTATTTATTTAACACAGATTTAAAAGCTATTAAATTTTTTACATACATATATGGGATAAAGAAGAAGATAAAACGCAAGAGTGAATTTGATATGAACAATTTTGTATTATAATAAAATTTACGATAAGAGATTTTTGAATGATATAAAATGAAAATTAAGAGTAAAAGTAATCAAAATTAAATAATTTTTAAAATTTTGAAAACTTCTTAATAGATTCCGTAATTTATGGTAATTAGTAATTTCCTTCCTGTTGGTTTATATTTTAACACAATTTTTGAATTAGAAAATTTGAACCTAAACTAAAAGTTCTACGTTTACTTAAGTCGAAACTAAGTATGTTATTCTCGATTTCTATTCTTCACATAAAAATTTTGACAATTTAAAGAATTCTTTTTTTTTTTACTTTAAATTTAGAGAAAAATATTCATCTGTTATTTATGTAAAAAATTTTCTTTTGGCTGATTAAAACAAATCCGGTTTAGTAAGTAAACATTCACTTCGAAAATTTGCAATGTACGAGTATAATATAAGTACTTATTTAAAATTTACATTAGCCTATACGTTTTTTAATTTGCGAAATTGCATTTTTGTTGTCCTATTCATATTTGATCTTCTTATATATTTTTGTATACACAATAAGTAGGCAATTTGACAATTGTTAATTCTACGAAAATGGTGGTATATAAATCCGTGTTATTATGTTTTTAAAACCTGATTAAATTAAATGCAAACAGAGTGATCTAGCTCAAAAAATATTTGGAAAAAATGAAGAACGAACTCTTTACTAAGGCTCTATTATGTATACATATAACAGTGACAATTAGGCAAAATTGTCTAAGCCAGAATAAGTAGTTCCGAGTGACCGGAATTTAAAGATTTTAAACAATTTTGAAGTGGTGAAACTAATTTCGTGAAATCCGTTTCAAAATTTGTTTTATTAATTTAGAAAATTTCCCGAATTTGGTTTGGTTCAGACCAAACTATTTATAAAAATAATTTGATTTTTCACATTAGAATTGATCGTAAACAAAATGTTTCTTGGATTACTGATTTGAATTTGGAAAACTTTGTTGTTGTTAGTCTACGTGAGCAGTTATGTTCTATAAGTTGCAATTTTTTAGATATTGTTCAAGTTCATTCAGTTATTCCCTATAAGTAATCCTAAACTTGAATTGATTGCATTAAAGCAATGTTTATGTAATCAAAATCAAACCCTCAGCTATTAAACTAACGTATATTTAAAACTAGAATTAAAATACACTTAATTGCAAACTAATGAAACCGTAGCGATTCAGCGATTTTAATTATTTTTGTTAAGAATCTTGGAAAATTTTTCAATTAAAAGAGAGTGTGTGTGGTACAATTAGCGCAGTTGCATAAACATAAAGGGAAATAAGTAAAAAAAAAAACACCAACTTTAATTAATTTTCTAATTTCAATTCAAAATGTAAAATTTTTAGCCTCAAATAAATATGGCAATTGTAAACAATGTCAACTTTTCGCAAAAACCTTCCATATCAAAACTGTCAGAACAAATCAATGGTCCAATTTTTTTTTCAAGAAACTTAAATCGTCACATTTTATATACATTGCTATAATTTTAATGTAAGACCAAATCTGAGCCACTGTTTCTATATAATAAAGCAAAAAAAAAATCTTCATAAATGGCAAATGAAAACTTGGTTTATTTTTGTTTGTGTGTGTCTCTAAGAATTTTCAATAAGAAAAAAATGATTTGTTTTTTACCCTGAATATAAAAAATAAAAACCTATAGTTGAAACAATATGTGTAGATTTTCTTTTATCTTTCCGTCATTGTCTGGAAAATTCAATAAACTAACTAGATATAGAGAAAGATCTACTATACTCGTATCGTACATTGAAAATTGAAAAAAACAAAAATACTGAAAATCTAATTTTCTTTATAGTTTGCTTATTTTTTTTTTAATTTAATCTTCATTTCTCTATACTCTGTGTATGAATTTTTGTTATACAATATTTATACATGTATAAGAATTTAGAGAAAACCAAGATTAGTGTCATACATTTATACATATGTAGTACAATCAGATCAGATTTGTATGATTTAAAAGAATAAGTAAGTATACGGCAAAAAATATGAGACAAAATGAAAACGAAAAAAAAAAAATAGAATAATAAAAAATTAAAATTCAATATAGCGGCAAAATTTCAAAAGTAGATTATATAAACATTTCTTAAAGATTATCTGATGTCACACATAATGTCGACTTGTAGACTAAACTAATAAATTACATTATATAAAATATTTTTATTTACAAAATGACATTTTCTTTACTTAATAAAAGATATTTTCTTTTTTTTTGCATTTATATTAAAAATGAGTCATAATTAATTTAAAATTCGAAGATTGTTACAAGAATATTTCTGATAAGAATTAATAATTGCATCACTGGAATTGAGCAGGCATAGTAATTAAGCGCCATATAAATATTTTAATAACATTGTTATAATAGCCGGCGGATGTAGCAATATTTTGCATTATTATGTGGCTCTTAATTTAATATGCAGCCAATGTAGTGTAGTCACTGTAATTTAAAAATTTCTTGATGAAATTGAGAAGAAATATTTTTCTTTCTTGATGACTTTGTATGAAGAGTAAAAAGTAAATCAATTATAAAATTTATTATAAATGAAGATATTAGGTCTAAAATTTTATTTCTTATATAATTCTCTTATATAAAGGAATAAGGGCAATATGGTTAACAAACACAAACTGCCTAAATTGAGTTTCTAATGTTAACTTTTTTCGTATAAGAGATTGTTATGAATATTAGAACAACAAGTGACTTAAATAAAACTTATTTGAACTTCCGTATCGAAAAAGTCAAATAAATTAAAAGTTGAAATTTGTACTTCTGCATTAATAACTATTTTAAAATTTTATTGACGTTTATTGCCATTTTGTATTTTTACTTTTCTTTGCTTATCTCTTCTGTTCCTTTAAGCAAACCTGGCGCCAATTCGGTGGTTGTATGAGGAAATTATATTTTAATACAAGTTGCTGTTGAACTCATTAATTTTAACTATTATAATGTGTTTAAGATTCAATTAAAGTGTGATAAAAGTTGAAATTTACGCAAAAATTAAAAACTTCCAATTCATATTTCTTATCCTTTAAATATAGTTTTCTTAAAATGTGATAATGCTAAGGCCGAAAGCTTTTCCTTATAAAAAAGGTACTCTATATTTGTAATAAAAGTATTCTCCAACTATGGCTTCCAGTACTCGAGTTCATAGGAGAGGATTATGGAGTAAAAAATGGCAGAGAGAACCTCTTAATTTGCATGGTATTGGATTTTTATGAGTAAGGAGAAAATTAAATTAAACAGTGGATTTGTTGAGTTAATTAGCATGTTTAGTTTTTAATCAAAGATATTCTTATTTACAAAATAATTCTATGTATCATTAATTTATTTATAAAACTATTGAATTATTGAATTCTAAGCTTGTTATACATGTGTGATTAAACGAGTTATTAAAATTCTTAAAATTTAAAATTTTTCATTGAGAAAATTAAAATAAAGTATGATATGAGAAAAATGTTCAACTTATTCATTTAATCATATACAGAGTGTCTCGTAACAAAGTGCCTTCATGATTAGACAAAACTTTTGTATGGAGAAGATGTTCACAACTCAACAGGTTCGGAGTTGCAGTGGCTTAAAAATAATTTCGACCGATTTTTTTTACTTTTTGAAATTTTAAGTATAATTCCGCGAATGTGTAAGGTAGGCGCATTAACAAATATGATTTGGAAACCTCAGGGTAAGGGCCTTGTTATGAATATCTACATTAGTTGTAATCTGTTCAAATTTCGGAATCACATTTTAACTTTTCATTTTTAAAAAACGTTAATTTTCTAGCTTGGATCACGCTAGTTGATCTTGTATAGGAGATATTAAGAAAAATAGAGTACTGTAAATGCTGTTTTATACAAAATTTTTTTCTTAAATGACTTAGAACAATGTACAACAACTGTTCAAAATGGTGTCTCTCTTCTATTATGCAGAAATCCAACTAAACAACCGAGTTTCCCTCAAATTTGCAAATATTAATGACCTCTTTACTCTTCATAAAATTTATTAAATTTATAGTTTTTAACTATACAATATGTACGTACTAGTTATTGGTATACAAATACATAATATATTCTTAAAACCTAACAATATTTATTTTGATTCTTAAAAATCACAAGAAACAAATAAATAAATTTCTTTTAAATTAACTTTACTCTATGGAATTCTCACTATTAATATAAATACACACATATACATAAACTTAAATAATATGTATCATAAAATATGAACTTGTTAAATTGTAACAAAACTATAAAATAATAACAAAATAACATTTAAATATACTAACAACTATACATACATAATTGCGGACATATAAATGAATAATGTATAAGTGTATAACAGTATATGTACGTACAGTAAAATAAGTAATAAAGTTATTTACTTATTTACTTATTTATTCCATTATATCACAAAATAAATAAAATATTCGAGTATCCTGAGTTTTTAAATGCACTAAATATACGTATGTGTTTGTGCGTTTACATAAAATTGTGTGTTAGAAATATAAATATAAATTTGATTCAAAGTTAGAAATTGTATTTATTTTTTCTTAACTCTCCTCACCTCTCTCCTCCTACTCTCTTTCGTCCTTATTCTATTATAAAAATCTATAATTCTACACGATATTCTATTTACCCCAATAACACCATCATATATAATATATACTAATTTACTTCACACACAATTTATAAAAGAGAAAAAAAAAAGAACAAGAAAAAAGAAAAAACGTAAGAATTTCTCTACGATGAATTGAGACTTTGAGAGGCAGGCAATGCTGTTTTAATATTTAATTCCCTTTCCTTCTTTCTAATTTTTGTTTGTTGTTTTCTGTTTTTTTATTTTTTGTTTTTGGTATTTTCCCTGTACGTACATTTATTAATTCTCTTAGAAAGAAAAATATTTACTAAAAATTACATATACATATATGTATAATATTTACCGTATATATAGAGGCTAGGAAAACAAAACCCAAAAAAAATGAAACGAAAAAAAAAAAAAAAAAACCAAAATTTTTTTTTATAAATAAAATCGATTTTTCCCAAGGGGTCGGGTCCGGTTACATATATATACATATGAGTGTATACAATAGTGTGCTGTATACTTTAGCCGTATACAACTGACAGCAATTTCTTTTATAAGATTTGTCACTTTTATCACCAGAAATTGGCTATTTCAGGGAAAAAATACGAAAACAAAAAAAAAAAAATAGAATTTTCAAAGTGAATAGGGAAAAATATATTTTATTTTTATCCCTGTATACACCATCTGAATATAAATATATATTATATACTTACATATATACATACAAAATTTCACATATATTTATCATTAAAAGTTAATGTCCTCAAGTGACATACAAGAAGTTCTACATATAAAATATACATAGACGTTTGTTTTTGTTATTTTACCTTAAAAATAAAAATAAGAATCTGGAAAATTTTGGAAGGGGGGAAGAAGTAAAAATATGCAGCCATATTATAAGGATACGTATGTATACAAGTGGATATGAAGTCAACCTAGGCTCCTCTTTAATCCAAGCTACTAGATTATATTTTTCGTCCTTTTAAATTTTGTTTCTGGTATGTTTGTGATTTTCTTATTGTATTTTTTTACTCTTTTATAGACCTTTTTTTTTTCTTCCTTTTTTTTTACTTTTATTTATTCATCTTTTTTTTTCTTTTGTTGCCTTCCTCTTCTTTTGCAACAGATGATTAAACCGTTTCTGTAAACAAAATAAGGATATAAAAAAAAATCCTTTTTAAAAAAAAATTTCAATTATTTTAAGTACATTTTCAACAATATAAAGTGGAATCTTTCGACAAAAAAGTAAAAAAATAAAACAAAAATAGAAAAAAAAGGAAACTAAAACAAAAGGATAAGATTGCGTAACCCTCGACAACATAAAATTTTTTGTGTATATTTTGTGTTTTATTTTTTCTTTTTGTTATAAAAATATTATAGTAGGTATTTTAAAATAAAAACGCAAAAAAAAAAAAATTCAACAAAGATAATAGATCCTTTACAGTTATTAATTGCAACAACATAACAACAAGAACGTAAAATAACCGAAATTTCACAAAAAACAAAAAGGAGAAAAAATCGTAAAAAAAATAACAAAAAAAAAGAGAGAAAGAAAAATCAAGAACGAAAATAAAATTAAATAACAAAGCTACTATAAAAACCCTGAGTATAAAAGAGAGGAGTTAAAATTGAATATGTTATATTGTGTTCAGTGTTGCCCAATGTATCATTTTTCAGATTCTTGTAAAACGAGGAGTTTTCGCTATTAATGGTAAACGCTAATTGTATCATTTTTCTAGTCAGTTTTTATAAAAATTAAGGCTAAAATATATGACTAAATGGAAATTTTACCGATTTTCCGTAAAATACTTGCATCTCAGGAATTGTTGAGCTTTAATACTCATTTCGAAACAAAATTTTGCTACCAATTTTCTATTCCCTAAGCAATGGTATTAAGAATTGGTACTCTCTTGTTTTATACCACCTATAAAATTATCTGCTGACAAAGTGTCTAATTTATTATTTGCATATAGTACCATACATAATATTTTGAAATTCAATTTATGGCAGCCCTAACTGTATTGTTATACACAGTTTTCAAATACAAACACAATTCAATACGAATGAATTATACGGTATAAAAAGGTATCGCTCAATTTATTGCCATATTGATGAGAGAAAAAAAAAACAAGTTCTTTTTTTTTACATATTTAATAAATGAATAAAAGAGAGATGAAAATAATAATAATAACATGGGGATATAACGGTAATAACAGTAATAAATATTATAAAAAGGAAAAACAAAAATCACTTTTTGCATTCTTTTGAAATGAATTGAATTTTTCCTTTGATATGAAAAAAAAAAAAATATTTTTGAAAGAAATTTTTTTTTTGTTGTCTTTTAAAATTTTATTCTATTGCACTTCTGAAACGCTTTTTAAATTAATCAATTTTAAATTCTTAATATTATTAGGTTAGTGTCAACGCGTGTAAACATTAATGTCAAATGTTTTTTTTTTTTGGGCTTTTGTCAAACACTCCTGTATGAGAATTTAGAATTGCACGTTTTTCAAATTTAATTTGTTTTAAAAAAAAATTTCTTTCTTGCTTTTATAAAAAATTTTCTTTTTTTTTTGCATATTGTAAGTATCACTTAGTGTTCCCCTTAGCAAATTTCAAAAGGTATGCAAAAGTCTAAAATTATACTTTTCCTAATTATAAAAGAATAATACCGGGAAGTGAAATGTAGTCACCCAGTATGGGGTTTACTAACTCTTAATCAAAATTCAAATCAAAAATGTCAATTTTAACAAAGACTTTTTGTTCAAAGTCTTTGTTTAAATCGCCTAAAACAAACAATTCATTATTAAAAAGAAGTGGATTAAAATCTTTATAGCGTTTTGATCCGCTTCACAACCCTATCGGGTTTTGCATTACGAATGTTATATCTAAGGTGTCGAAACGGGAACACTAAGATATCAATTATTTGGCCATCAAATGTATACTTTAAAACGCTTAATTTAAATTTAAATATTCTTCTATTCCATCCTTAACTATCTGATCAGAAATTTAAATTGTATTATTGGATATTAAATTCTATTTCATGTATTGTTGCTATATGAGTTTCAAGGAGATTCAAATTTAAAATGCCTTACACAATAGTCGTTGTGTAGGTATAAATAATTTTAGTAGATCTAATTGGAAAATTAATTCAAAGAAACTTAATACGTACCAAATTCCATAAATCTCTTCTCATGCATAATTTGAATGCGTACTATATATATGTCATGTAAATGCATCCGGTTAGAATTAACAATTCCATATTAATTTGTTTTATTGGAAACCTTCCAATTCAGTTGTACATGATAATTGATAGAAAATATTTTCATTAGCTAAAAAGATAATATAGAGGATGCAAATTTAACCTAACTTTTTAATAATAATCAAAAATAATTTAATAAGCTTTAAATTTTAATTGATGATTTTTGTAAATTAATTTATGATTTTTAATAGCATTTAATTTAAAATAAAATTAAGTGTTCTAAAGCGTTACAAATAACTTTCAGATTTTTTAACAAAGTATAAGAAATTTGCTAAAAATTGTATTCGTATTGTGAAACCTATTTTTAATTGAAATTACAGTTTTAATTCTAACATTATGATTCAAACGTTTGGAATAAAAAAATTCTCTAATTGTATTATACCATTCTATAATTATCGAGCTATTCGAATCAATTTGAATTTCACTGGATTATAAAGTCCCCACATAAGACAAACCACAAAAAACCATGACGCCAGTTTATGTAATGCAAATTTGTAATCTTATAAATTACACGATTAATCCTTTGTATAAAAAACAAATATATTTTTATTAAAAAATGAAAATATTGGCACAATAAATGAGTTTCACTCTTGTGACAGCAAATAAAATCTCTTAAAGCAAAATAAAATTATCAATGAAACTACTTTCATAATTCTTACATTAAAATTCCTTACAAATATTTTACTCACCTCTATATTTTATGCTCATCTCTTTATATTGCCAAAATTACCATTGTAAATTTAAATTATAACTTCTAGGTCGAGGTTGTAATAAAATAACCATTTAACCCTTTTTACTTTTTGAAATACTTTATCATATAAATATTTTAACCATGATGACCTTTAACTCAAATTTATTAACTTCTAAATAAATTAACTATGACTTGTGATAAATTTTTAAAAATATAAAATCATTTTTAATATTATCTTATAATTTTTTGTTTATACAATAAATCTGACAAAAAATGTGGTTTCTTTTTTTCACAAAAAAAAAAAGACACAAAACAAACAACACTTTAATTCACTTTCAACCACAATAAATCATTTTTTCAAGAGTTAAAAATAAAATGGTATTAAAAAGACTTAAATCATATGGTTTTCAGACATTAATCTTCAATGATTCAGAAAAAGCAAAGCAAAAAAAAAAAATAGTATCAAGTTCAAAATAGCACATTTATGTTTAAACATACACATACATACATGCTTATATAACCCACTTAAATAAATAATAAAGAAAAAAATAAAAAAAAAGGATTAAAATTTTTTTGATTTATAAAGTAATAATTTGACAAAAAAAAAAGAAGAAAGAAAGCAAAAATCATACAATCAAAAATATAAGCGCCCTACACTCTCATACACTTACAAACCAACAAAATTTATGTTCTCTACAAAGGACAACAGCATTATAGAGAATAAAAACACAAAAAATTTAATCCTTAAATTTATTTTCTACTCATACGTACTTTAAAAATTTATGGATTTTGCCTGCCACAAACTATATGATGACAATAATTATCAGAATTTTATAGACAAGCCAACAATATACCTTGACTTTTGAAATTCACAATACTTAAAAATTCACCATACTTACTGGATTGGTGAATTACTTTATAAGTAACTATAATTTTCGGTAATATTTTTTTTTTTTTTTGATAAAACAAAGAATCAAAAGTGTTTGCAATTTATGCAAAAAACGAAAAAACAACAAAAAATTTACAAAATAATCGGAAAACTCATAAAACAACATCAGCAAGAATAAAAATAAAACAAAGTAAAGGAAAATACACGTGATTCCGGAACGGAACTTTGTAACATGAATGAAAACATGTAATTCTTTTGGTATAATGTTTAATAACATCACCTCATCCTTCATAATTTTTGTACTTACAACATAATAATATTTGCATGTATGTAAATTTTATATTCTACACAAGCATGTTTATATACTTAATATTTAAGGGCTTATTTGGAAATGCTAAAATTTTTAATAAGTTATAAATCATTTTATATACTTGTGTGTGCAATTGTGTATTTGTGTTTTACATTCGCCCCTCTTAACCTATGCCAATATTTTCTTTAATTTTTTGTTTTTTTTTTTTTTTTTGGATTTAATTATAGGCAAGTTATGTACTATTATAACACAGTTAATCTATTTTATAACTATACTTTACTGAAGTGAGCTTATATGAGACTATTGCTCGTATTGGTTATTTGGTTCAATTTTGTGATAAGTCAAAATAATTTAATTTTCACAAGATTTGAAAATTCTTTTTGTCAATTTTTTATTCAACATTTTAATTTACAAGAAGAGAAATATGTAGGTTTTGATATAGGAGAATAGGGAATATACAATACTATGGAGTAGGGATTTAGTTTTTTAGCGAATACATTTAAAATTATGCTACACTGGAAAAAAAATATGAATAATCAGTAAACAATTTGATTAAATTTAAAAATGCTTGTTATAAAAATTCTTTGTTATTTTTTAATCAAATACAAAAATATTATTCTAATTTTTTGCAGTGTATTTGTTTTTAATTATCATAATTTCTTTTGAATTTTTTACTGTGTATATGTTATAAATTAAAAATTACACTTGTCAAACAGTTTTTATAAAAACTCTAACAAATTTAAATTTAATTTTTGCGTTTTTGAATTAAAAATATTGAATTTCCTTTGAACACAGAGAAAAAGGTTTTGTACAAAAATCAAAAAAATTATATTTAACTAAAAATTACGTTTTTGAACTTGTTACAGTTTGAAACAACCGAGAAACAATATAAAACTAAGAGGGAAAATAATAGAAAACAACGTTTTGAATGAAAATAAGCGTTTAACTCAAATTTTCATTTTTAAATTCGTCTGACATTCGAATGTGCACATTCTCAGTTTACTGATAAAGATTTTAATTCTTTCTATATACCGTAATAATGCATGTCTAATAATGAAAATAATAACTAAGATAATCATTGACATTGATAATAATGATGATGATGATTCTAATAATGATGATAATGATGGCAGGAAAAAAATTAAATAAAGAATACGAAAATAAAAAAAACACAAAAATGTTTAATAATGAACACACAAAAAAACAAAAAATGAAGAAATCTTTTATAAAATCATTTTTAGGAAAAGAGGGTGACCCTTCACACAAAATATTTTCAACCGCATATTAAACAGGGTCATTCCATTGCGAGCTCACATGAATACATACAATCATTATACTCATCACTATACATGTCATTCTTTTAAAAATCGAAAATGAGTAAACGTAAAAATTTTCGGTTAACGTAAGTGTCTATGTTAACGGGGCTGTCTGGTCTGGGTTTATTCTTTGATAGTCTCGTCAATTGTCATAGATAACCAGTATTAAGAAATTATGCAATAACCCTTCCATTTTATAATCTTTTTTTACTGTTCTAATATTAATTTGCAGGAAAAATAGGGGCTCCAAATAAAAACGATAAAAAATAATGCTAATAGGGGAGTAAAAGCAATTTTCTTAATTTTTATTTATATGAGACATTTTCGAAATGACAATTTTCGAACCGTTTTAAAATAGATAAACTCATTTTCTATATAATATTTTACTTTTAATGCAGTCACCCTGCATGCATGTTTGCTATACATAATATATATGTAAATATAATTATAGTCCAATATTTATGTTGGTTTGCCCTTCAAATTGACGTTTTCTCTTCATTATTCTTGGTTTTCCTTTTTGTTTTATTTTTTTTTGACAACATGTAAGTAGACACGAGTACTTATTTGAATATTTTGAACTGAACTTCTATAAATTATTGTTCATATACATACATACATATGTATATAAATATATTATTTATATCTAACATTTATTTAAAATAACATTAACGTACTTGTATGCATATATGTATATACATATATAAAGTATATAATATAAAGAGTATTTATAATGTATAAAGACAGAAAGAGGTCCTTGTATTGAATAAGTTTTTGAAAAAAGAAAAGAAAAACCAAAAAAGGATATCCCTTTTCACGTAACCATTTATGAAATATTATTTTTCATTTTATATTCACATTGTATATACATAATTATATGCATATGTAATAGGGTGTTTCTGAAAAAAAATTTTGAATAAAAATTAGAAAATTAAAATTTTTCCTACTTGAAATTCAGTCGTAATTTGAATTAATAAAAGCTGTTGTAATAATTGTAAATTTTGAAGCTTTATTGAATATTTAACAATAAATCACATTTTAATTTACATCAAATTTTTTTCACTACCCCTGGTTATATAAAACACGTAAAACTTAAGCATATAAGACAACAATTGTTCCGAAATCGAGTTAAATGTATCTTTGATTTTTTTTTGGTTCTCGTGCATTTTAAAACAAATTTTACAGAAATAATTTAAAAATATTCATAAAATCGGCATTACACACTCCTTAACACATTACGTCCCGTGTGCACACATTTGTGCTTTTCATTGAACTTCAAGAAAATCCCGTGTGCACACATTTGTGCTTTTCATTGAACTTCAAGAAAATCCCGTGTACACATATATGTGCGTTTTGTTGAATTTGAACTCAAACATCTTTATAAAATAAGAGAAAACGCCTTTATAAGATAAGGAGCGAGGTAACGGTTAATTTCAAATTGTTTTCATCTGTAAAGTTAAATAATTTCGTCTGATCTCAAATTTCTCAAGAACTCTCTCACTTGAGTTCTCATTTGTCCCGTAAGGTCACTCTCTCACATGGGGTTTCATTTGCCCTGTATGATCTTTCTTTGTCTATTCTATAGTCTCCCGTGGTATATTATAGCTTAGCACATTTTTCAAATTTGGTTTAAAAAAAACGTTATTTGCTATATAAGAACGATATATTTTTAATTTGCCTCGGTACCAGAGGAAAGTTTTTTAGAAATAACGCCGGGAGGTAATGTGTTAATATGCCTACATGTCAGCGGTAAACTGTTAAATAAATCAACTGAAAAACTTAATTTTTGTTACTTATTGCGTGAACAGTATTATGTCAGTATGAACTTGGTGTGATTTTATTATTTGAATTAAAAACAAAGCTTTACATGTTTAGTCATTTTAGAACCTATTTCAGAAAATTTTCAATAATTTTATGTTTAATACAAGAAAATTGCAGTCTGTATGACGCAAAATATAGGTAAATACCTTGAATTTTTTTGAGCAGAACGCTTACATTTTTATTTAGTTAGTTGATTGCTATATATAAATTGCCTCCACAATATGAGTATATTAATTCTAAGGATTCATTAAATTTGCTGCGGACATTCAAAAACACAAAGCCTATTTTAAAAATAAAGTTTTTAAGGACTCACACTACCTACAATTTTATTACAAAATCTTAATGAAATTAAGATTCATACTAAAATTAAGATTTCAGTAATAAAGGATAAGAAGTATTTTTAATTAATTTGACAAAAAATTCATCTCTGTAATTTATTCTTCAAATTTCAAAATTAATTCTATCGAATTTCATGTACCCACTTATACGAATACTCCTAATTAAATAATTTAATTTTAAATTTCATATACTTACATACAAAATTGATTTTAATCAAAAAACAAAAAATTTAATTTTAAAATTTCAAATCTTCAAATCAATTATTATTTTTTGTTGTATAACAAAGTTATATATATAATAAGAAAACAAAGATCATTGAAATTTTATATTTATTTCATATTTATCCCTTCCCCCTTTATTTTAAAAATGTTTTTAAAATCTTCACCCTCATTAATTTGTACATACATATAAAATTTTCATACACAATTAATTTTAAAACACCCCATCTATATTATTATTATTACTATATGTACACATAAAAAACATACATACAAATATACACACAAGTAGTAAGATTCTTCACTCTTTTGACAATATTCTAATGCAGCATATACACGAACCATGATGATAATATTATATAAAATGATGTTAGAAAGAATATTACTTGATATAAATATGAATTATATTGTACGTGTACAAGGGGATCAAAATTAATATATATATATATATATTTTATAAATAAGTAAGTATATATGACATGCATAATATATGTATATACATATATATATAAAAGTATAGGAAATTTTTATCATAAATAGTAAGAATTTTGAAAACCAACAAAAAAAAATAAAATATCATCAGTAAAATGGTTACAGTTAAATATAGTATAACATTAGTATAACAGAATTAATAGTAATAAGAGCAATAGAATCAGCAGCAGCAGTTGTAGCAACAACAATACCAGTAGTATAGTAGCATAGTACTCATAAAGTCATAATGATATTTATAAAATTTTAAACAACATAGGGTAAAAAGGCAATAAGACTGCAGGATACTTTAATATTTTCTTTTGTTATTGCATATTTTTTTTTTCTGTTTTCTTTATTAAAAAAAAAAAATATTTTTGTGGCGTTTAAGAATCCTACACCATGATGCCTTATGTTGCTATTATAAAGGACGTTTTTGTATATATATCGCACATATACACGAAATATTTATATTTATACACTTATACTTTTAATAAACACTGATCCTTGAATTCATATTATATATGTACATATTATATTATTTTTATTATATATGTACATATTATATTATTATGTGTATATTGTATATGCGTTTTATTTTATGAAAGTGAGTGAGTGAGTGATATATGATGTAATGGTCACAAGGATAAACAAAAGTTTCATTTTACATTTTTTGTTTCTGGATTTTTTTTTTTTTGTCTTTGTGTTCTTGTTTTTTGTATAAGTATATCTGCGGTAGATTTTGTGTATTTATTTGTTTTCTTTTTCGTTTGTGTACTTCTTAAAATAATAATAAGCTAAAGATCATATTAAGGATATTAATTAACTAAAAAAATATACATACATTCATATAGTACAAATATATGGTACAAAATTTTTGATTATATTTTTGATTTTTTGTAAAAATTACAAGAAACTAAAGAGAATTTTATGAAAAATATTTTGAGGAAAAATTTTGACTTTCTTTTATACTTATTTGCTTTAAGATCAACTAATATCAAAAATATTTTCTAAATTTTTTCCACCTATTTCATTGACTTCATATTTGTTTTTATTTCGTTTCCGTTTTCTTTGTGTAAACAAAAATTACGTACAACATTAACATTAAAGTTTGGTCAAACCAATGGCTTGTAATGTAGCACTTTTTCCTTGAACAAGTAAAAATACTGCTTTTAAGAACAATGTAGCTATGTACTACATTATTAAAATTCTACTTTCATTTGTATACGAATACATTTCAAAAATTGCATACATTTAGGATGACCAATTCATGCAATCTTTGAAATAAAACAAAAAACAAATTGCATTAACAAAATGCTCGAATTTAAAGGTTAATTGCGTGAGTTAAGAACAAAAATTTGATAAAAACGGATTTTAGATAACGGATAACTTTAAGGGTCATTTTGTTTTTCTAAAATTCAAATATGATATGCCACCGTAGAAGAAGCCAGCCACAGTTTGCAAAATTTAAAAAAAAGCTTATAGTTTCGCTGCAATAAATATTTAAAAAATGGAATGTTTAAGGATTTAGGGGGGGGGGGGGTGAAATTTTTAGCTGTAACTAAAACTTTCCTTCTATGGAAATAAGTTTATAAGTTTTTAGTAAAGATCTATGTACGTATAAAATTTCATTTTTTTATATTCAAGAGTGTAGAAGTTTCGTAAACAGACAGACGGATAGACGGACAGAGTGAAACCAATAAGTACCACTTTTCAAAATATTTTTGAAAAAATGCTGAAAACTCGTGGAATATTTGTTTTCCTTCTGGTTAATTTCCAATTAATTTTTTTTTTACAATTATTGTGTAATGTTTGTTTTGTAAATATTAAAAAAAAGAAAAACAAGAAAGTTATTTAATAAATATTTTGATCTTAAAAACAAGAAGAACAAGAAATCAGAAACAAAATCATTAAAAAATTTACTTAAGGGTGTTTAAAAACAAATTCAAGGATAATTATAATTTTTAAGTAAATTTTTTGAACGTAAGTCCGTATAGGTATTCCGTAATGCCTAATTTATTCTCATATATTTACTTAATTAGAAAAGAAAATTGTACATTTCTGACATCATTCTTGACTACAAATTTTATCATTAAAATTTTCCGAGTACACACACAAATTACAGAACTAATAATTTTGTTGAAAATTTGGTAGTTTTTGTTTTACCAAAATGTTTGCATAAATTAAAATTTTCATCTGTGAAATCAAACAAAAAAAAGTGAAAAAATGTACGCTTAAGGATATTTGAGGATATGAAATTCTGAAAATTAATAAAATATCTGATTAAGTTGAAAGTTAAAATTGTGTTTTTAGCAAATTCAAATAAATTCACATCTGAATTTCTAAAAAATTTAAAAATGTTTAAGAAAAAATATAGAAATAAAATTCTTAATTATTTTTTCGTATAAAAAACGTTCCAGACAGACATGAATTGGATTTTTTCCCTATTTGTCATATGGAAAGCATTCCCAAACAAACATGAATCTAATTTTTTTGATTATTGCTCACATAAAAAGCATTACCCATCAGACAGTTACAAATGAAATTTTCGAACTATTTTATATTTGAAAACTTTTCAGAGCAAACATGAGTTAGAATTTCGGGCTATTTTACATACAAAAAGCATTCCAGACAGACATCATTTAGATTTTTGGGGATTTTACAAAAAAAAAAAGCATTCCATAATTTAATGCTTAAAATGAATTGGATATTTGAGTTATTTTTCATACGGAAGACAGACACAAATTTAATATTTGGGATGTTTTCCATATTAAAAGCGCTCTAAATCAAAAAGAATTAATTTTTTTTGACAATATTTTATAAATTGCGTTCTAGACCGACAATTTTTAATTTGTAGGCATTTTCCACATTTAGAAAGTGTTCCAACTAAAGTTGAAATAGATTTTTGGCTATTGTTCATGCGAAAAGGATTTTAACCAGACATAATTTAAATTTTTTGCTTTTTGCTTAAAATCATCGAAAGATAAGGTATTCCGGAGTGAACATGATATACAATTAAGAACTCAATTGATTATGCTTTAACTCTAAATTTTAGACTCATTAATTTCTACTACTACAATGTCCAATATTAATCTACTCAATTTAATTATTAAAATATAAAATTTTTTTTAAATAAAATTTGAATAAATTGCAATATTAAATTTGGAATTCATAAAATTTTACCCCAAATTCATTTTTCTACTAAATTTAATTTTTAAGGACTAAAATTTTTTCCCTCTCTTTTCTTTTAACATTTTTATCACATTATTTTTAAATTATAATTGCAATATTTCAAGTATATACCAAAAATAATAGTCAACTTTTTAATAATGATCATTCAATATAATTCTAACTTTTTATATAAAAAGTATAAAGCATAAAGAATTTTTGCATTAACACTTTTAACTTTATTTGACTATTTAATTTTCAAAAAAAAAAGACAGAAAAAACAAAGGATAAAAAATTATTTTTAATTAAAAATTTTGCAAAATGAAATCACAATATTCTTTATAAAAAATTTTTTTCTTTTCACCCTACATAATTATGCACACACATATATACATATAAGAGATTCGTATCATATAGGACTCTATAAAATAGAAAGTGAAATTTTAAGTAAGTCACCTACCCTCACCTATATTTTTTTCTCTCTAAATTTTTTTTCTGATACTGAAAGCTCTTAACCATACAATTTTCTAATAGAGCATTGCAATTTCACAAAAAAAAAAAAACAAGATTTACTATGGTGTATTCATAATTATTTTTTTTCAAAAGAAAACAGTGTACATACATATATAAAACCTTCCTACATATAAAAACTTTTTACTTGTTTATCTATAAGGAGCGGCACAATTATTATTACTGATATTATAAAAACAAGATGGAAGGGAAATGAACCCTCTATAACTTTTTTGCTTTATTTGAGAAACAAAAAAAAAATTGAAGAGAGAAACTTATCTCATTAATATTAGCACAGAATCCTTTTTTATTATTTTCTCTTCTGTTCTTTTTTTTTTTACTCAAAATATTCAGGTATAAATTATTGTAAGTAAAATGGACTGTCGTTTTCTCTATATACAAACTATTCACAAAAAATATGTTGTTCATTGGCCTTATAATAACTCTCTTTGAACTACGAGTATATGCGGATATACGTATGTATGCAAATATGTGTATTTGTAATGTAATATATATGGGATTAGTTTTATTTTATACTCTTGGAATTCCTTTTGAGTGTTATTATCAACATTCATACAATTTCTATTTAAAATATTATTATAGAAGAAGGTATGTAGGTTAATAAGAGAAATAATTAAGATGTTAAATAGAAATGTACATTTTCCTGTTTATTCTTTAAAAAAAAAAATTTTTTTTTTTAATTGTGAAAGGTGTAAATTTTCATAGTGTTTCAGAAACAAAAAAAAAATTAAGAAAAGAAAAGAATAAATAAATAATAAATAAACTTTTAAAGAACTTTTATTTTTCATTTTGTAAAGGGAATATAAAATTATAAAAGAATACAGAGTGTACCTCTTAAAATGTGTAGATTAGATATAAAAATTTGAACGCTAATATTGTAATAAAATCAAATGAAATTGAATTTTGATGGGCTTGATCAGACCTTACAAGTAGCTTGATTGTGAATTTAAAAATTTAAAAAAAATTACTCTTTAGGGACTCAATTTCCGAAATGAAATTGATTTATTATTCTTGGCTCTCTGTACAATAATGACAACAATAAAACCCTCACATAAAAAAAACTTAGCATGCTTTCCATTGGATTTCTTCACTTTAGAAATACAGCAGTATTTCGATACACAAAATTCCAAAAATTTTAAACACAATATTGAAATAAAATGTAAGAAAGAGTAAAATTTTTTGATTTTAAATGATGTGGTAGTTTTTGTCAAAATTTTTTTTCAAAATTTGATCCTGTTCTTTTCTTGTAATCCATTTTATACTTTAATTAAATATAGTTAAGGTAAATTAAATATTATTACTATTTTTCTTTCTTCTCTCTTGCTATAAAATTCATAAAATCTCAAAAAAAATTTATCTTCAGGCGGAATACATGGTTATGCAATTTATCCCCGTATATTTAATTATTAAGAATTGTTATTCTCAAAAAACTTTAATACCGAATGTAAATCTACATTGCAGGCCATTCTACAATTTTATTCTCTTGAATCTATAACTGCATACTTTATTCCAAAATGAAGCATATAAAATTAAGTAAATATAGAAAATTCAATACAGAATTAAAATTTCAATTTTATGAATACTATTTTCTTTAGAATCACAATATTTATATGTATTATATGACTACGACATATAAAGTTTTCCAATTTTCCAAAAACTTCAACACACACACCCAGCAGGTATAACACATTCTGCATATATAAAATTCTAATATAATTATACAATTTAATGTACTTTATGTAATTGTGGCCCTTCTTTATTGAAGATCAATTTCAAATTTAATCAGTTAAATTGAAACACACTATATAAAATTTCAATTATTTACATAATATTTACCTATGCATACTTATATATACGTTCATATAATTTATATATTACAATGTATAAGTAGTGTAAATTAAGTACAAATACTTTTAATAATGTGTATAGAATGCGGAAATTGCAGTCAACATATTTAAATTGTTTACAAAATATAAAAAAATACAAAATTCAAAAATAAGAACATTTTCAATTTGGTCTTCCTTAAAAATATTTCAAAAAAATGCTTCAAAAGAAATTATTTTTATTTTAATAATTAAATTGAAGAAAAAATAAAATAGAACATAAACAAAAATTTATTTGTATGCATTAACGTATGTATGTATGTATGTATGTATGTTGTAAATATATTCATGGTTTATAAGAGCATTTTAAAAGTTAAATAAAATTCCTTTTTATACACGTTTAATTTCGGTATACAAAAAAGGCGAACTCATTTAAAGAAAGTTTAAGAGAGAAATGCAAAAGAAAATGGTTGACAAAAATTCTTAAATGAATTTTAAAACAATTTTATAATCTTTATAAATCTCTTATTCTAAATAGAAAACATGTAGTTTTTAAAAACTTGTTGTTACTATAGTTTCTTTAAAAATAAAGAATTTTCTTTTATAAAAATTTAAATCTTAAAATGTAGTTAAGAATCTCTTTGTATTTAATCTTTTTCTTTTTTTTCATTACTAAATACAACCATTTTATTCAAAAATTCTATTTTAAAAACTATGAATATTAAAAGAATTTTTTTTTTTATATTTAAATTGGAATTATGTAGAATTTTATTGAGAAAAAAATATTTTAGATCAGTGACATTCAAAATGTTTTTCTCATTTGAACTAAATTAATTCATCGTAACTGTTCGTCGTCATAAGTGTTCATCATAACTCATCTAAAATAATTTAAAATCGATTGCAAAATTGAAAAGAGGCGCCTTCCTATATGTAATTTGATTTTCGTTTTCGGAAAAATGATCAGGTAGTACGAATAAATTTGTGTAGTACTACCTTTCCATTCTTGCAAATACGAAAATCGTTCCACGAAAATCGAATTACATTGTACGTACTATGTAATTAAGAATTGCTTGTATTTATATATTTGCACACAACATCATAATGAAATATTGTAGGGCTGATGGCACCAGCTGTTACGATGCTAGTTATAATTTATTAACCGATGTAGTAAATTTCGTTTATTAATTGTTTCAATTAAATTTTTGTTTAAATTGTTTAAGTATACAATATTTATTTAAAATTATTTTGTTGTATAGAAGAAAGTACTGCGAAAAATACTGTTGACATGTCAATGCTTTCCGAATGGCATTGCGCATAATTGTCAATTTAATACAAAACAATGAGTTTATATTGAAATATATCTATTGTCGCTTTTGCTCAAAATGCAGATTTATTAATGATAATAATAATATAAATTGCTGGATTAAATAGATTCCAAGTAATTAAATAGGTAGTTAAGTAGATTAGTCATCGTTTCCTTATGGTCAACGCGCTAAATTACTGAATATCGTAAAAATGGCAACATTTTGTCGTATGGAATTTTGTAAATTATTAACTATTTTTCTATTTATATTTGTATTTTCCCTAAATATGCGACAATTTAATCACTACTTGCCTTAAAGTATGCAATTTTATACAAATTTATTTGCATGTTTTATATCTCATTAAATTTCACAAAATTATCCGATGTGATAAGTTTTAAAAATCCAATATTTCCAAAATTAAAATTTTTTAGATATTGCAAAATGAAAAAATTTTGAAGTGAAATTTATAACAGTTTGACATAAGCACAGATCAATTACGGAAAGTAGCCTAATTATACATTTTGATACATTAAAGATTTCAAATATTTCTTTCAATTTTTATAGTTATAGCCAAAATTATACACAAAATGGAGTTATTGGCCTTTGAATGTCTTCCACATATTCATAAATTTTAAACTGAATGAAATATATATGTATATAATTGAAGAAGCACTGTTGAAACAAATTCAGTATAGTATTTAGAAGTAATAATTAATTTAAATTATTTCACATTTTTTTTTTTCTTTAATACTTACTCTAAGTAAAATTGAAATGTATACTAAATTTTCATATAATATGAATATCATTCTATTAAAAAAGTATATTTGCAAATATTTGATTTGAGTGATAAGAAATTGTTGCAGAAATAGATATAGAGTATGTGTAATTTAATTGAAAATATTTATGTATATATAAATTATATTTGAAATGTAATTAAAGTTGAACACAATTATTTCTAATATTCCATTTTATTTTATTTATTTAAAGAATATTATTAGAATTGTTAATCCTTAAAGAGTTATGACAAACTACACATTATGTGTTTAAGCTTTGTTTTATTATTGGACATGAATTTAACTCAATTAATTTAGATTGATCATTTTAACAATAAAATTATTATTTTTAAGAAAAATATTTAATAAGAAAAGAAAAAAACTCTCAAATAAAATTATTAAAATAACCTTCATTATTAATTAAACTAAATTAATTGATTGACACCTTAAATTATTAAAAATAAAATTAAAATTAATTAAAAAAATCACCACAATTCAATTGCATACACTCATATGGTAACTCATAAAGTAAGCAATGTATGAGTTTGTGTGTATATTTAAAAGAAAATCAAATGTAGGTAATCATGTGGTTCAAATTTTGAATTGAATAAATTGAAAACATTTAAGAAATTTATTTAAAAAAAAAACTCTAAATATTTTTTTTTGTTTACTTACTTTGTATAAATTTTTCAATTTAATTAAATTGTTAAGTAAGAGCCACACAATATTATAAGTGAGTGCCATAAATTATTTTACTTTTTATATTCTCATATGGTATGTATATGAAAAATATTTTCATTAATTAAAATATTTATTCAATTCAATTTACAAAATTTATTGAAAAGCAATTGAAACATAGAAGCAAGAAAAGTTTTTTTTTATAAAATGAGCAAGAGGAAAAAAAAATTTCTGTTAAAATGGAAAAAATATTTAAAATTAAATTTAGAAAATTATTTTTTATTATAGATTTATTTTCGATTTTTTCAATCAAAATCAATCGTCTCATTTTACGAGATATGTAGGTCAAAATTCTACTACATATTCACAATTTGTTACGCCTGTAGAAGTTTTTTTTTTCAAACAAATCAAAAAAATCACACATAATAATTGAAAGAGAAATTTCTGACTTATTTTCTCGAAAAAGCTCCTGGGCCCAAAAAGTAGTGGATCAACTTGTGCTGTTGAGCCTGTTTCTACAACGCAATATTTTAAGTTGGTCAACAGTTCGCATATTGATTGCATATTGCTTGCATACGTAACACTCTATTTCAGCACAACAATTATGATGAAGGTTGTTAATGTTGTTTTATAGTAAAATATGTGTCCGATTTAATAGTTTCTATACGGTGATTCGAATGGATTTGTCAACTAATTATTTAGAACTCTGAACGACAGAATCTTAAAAGCTCTATAGAGCTTAATTATATATTTATGTAAATATATAATCCATACAGAGCTTAATTAATACAGTCAACCCTCCTATAGCGCGGTAAATGCGTACCGCGTTATATGTAACTGCGTTATAAGAAACTCGGATTTAACCGTACAAACCAGGCTAATTCGTAGCACGTTCGATGGAAACCGTATACCGCATTGTTTGGAAACAGCGCTATAAGAAACTCAGATTTTAGTATAAATCACATCATTCCGCGTTATACAAAAGACAAGACCAATTACAAATTATTTTCATTGAATTGAAGAGTTAGTATAACAAAAATGATTAAAAAATGAAACTAAAACTAAATTCAAAAACTGTTTTCCAACAAAAACAAGACAAACTTTTGTAAAATATAATCTTTCAACACTCATCCTCGCTGTCAGATATATGAGTGGGGTAACGTATGCACTGTGAAAGAGCTCTGGAATTTTTATCCACTCGCGAAAGGAGGGCGGTCGCAATTTTAGCTCGGCGTTATATGGAAACCGCGTTCTGCGAGTACCGCGTTATAGGAGGGTTGACTGTATATTTCTGTAAAATTACATTTGATTTATTTTAATTGAATGCTTAATATTAAAAAAATTTAAGCTTCTTTATCAATTAGCTAACATAAAAATAAAATTATTTAATCGTAGCTGAAGTTAAAAAAATAAATAATAAATTTTAGATTTTGTACAAATTAAAAATCATGGTAACTAATACAAAACTGTATAACAACTATTAAATTTTTTTTTAAATTTTTCTTTTAAATGAAAATTTGTATTACATATTTTAATTATTTTTGACTTACACCATTTCTCTTCAAAAATAATTTCTTTAACTTTGGAATTCGTAAGTATTTCTATATTGTATACATATTTGTATATAACTTATCACATAATTTACTGAAGAAAAAATTCTTAAAAAGTATAAAAGGCGAATTTATCACATACACACACACATTCATAAATAATTATCTATACCAACATACACACATATTGTAAGTGTAATGGTTGGTAATGCATTAAAATATCCGTTTTACTTTTGCTATTTCTTATAATCTTATATAAAGAATGAAAATTACATATTTTCTTCATTTTTCTTGCAATTTAATTAAATAAAGTGATTATTGCTCTACGATATTGTATATACAATATAATTAAAAAATACAAAACACACAGAGAACGATAAAACATTTATTTTTAATTTGATACTTTAATATTATATTGAAAAAAAATTTAAAGAAAAGAAATATTTAAAAGAAAATTCACCACCACTCCAATAATATTTTTATAAAATTTTAATAGTAAATTGTAAAATAAGCAATTATAAAACGATTAGCTAATTAGAAAAAGAATATACAAAAACTGCTATATATATTAAATTTCATTTTCATATACTTTTGAAAAATTGTATAACAGTTTTGTTTTTAAAAAAAAATTGATCTTAATTTTTTACTATATTATTTCACTTTTCTATACATTCCGTGAAAATTTTAAAGACTATAGTGTTATAATAAATGTTAACATTTGTATAACAATATAAGTAAATATTTGAGGATATTATATTACATTACAGTGAAAATTTAACGAAAACCCGTTGTACTGAAAATGATAATTTTCGACTCTGTAATAATAAAGATCCTATATAGTTTCCAATAATAAATTATTAACTGAAATTCGTAAAAAGTTACGTTATCGTAATCTAATAACAGAAACAGTATAAATCTGAATGCCTGAGATTTCTTGAAGAAAATTGTTCTTTGAATAAGAAAATTATCATACCTGAATAAATTTCAATTTTGTGGCAGCTGATTTTACGATTGATAAAGTTTGTCAATCCTTTTTAGCACTTTTCCAAAAAAATTTTTGAAAAAAGTGCCGTCCGTCCGTCCGTCCGTCTGTCCGTGTGTCTGTTTACAAAACTTCTACACCCTTGAAGATAGAAAGCTGAAATTTCATACGTACATAGATCTTCACTAAAAACTTATTTCCGTAGAACAAAATTTTTACCTATCTCCCCCCCTCTAGAAGTTATACCCCCCCAAAACCCTAAAAATGGCCATTTTTAAATATTTGTTGCAATGAAACCATAAGCATTTTTGAAATTTTGCAAACGCAGAAAGGCAGTGGCTTGCTTCTCCTTGCGCGGTATTTTATAATTAAACTTTAGAAAAACAAAATGGCCGTTCAAATTTACCGTTATCTGAAGTCCTTTTTTTGCAAATTTTTGATGTCGTTTTTCTTCTAGACCCCGGTCTGTAGAAGCTTGAAATTTTAGGGGCTTTTAGACATTAACAAATAGTTCATTTTGTTAGAAGAAAATTTTTTTCCATCTCCACCCCCTCTCAAGTTATCACCTCTTGAAATTCGTAAAATTTGAATTTTTGACACCTTATATTTCCGAAACCGCAAGCTTTTCCAAATTTTTATAAACGCAAAAAGCTAACGGTAAATTCCGTGAAATTAAAAAATATAATTATTTTTCTTAACTCACACAATTAACTCTTAAAATCGAATATTATGTTAACCCCTTTTTATATTAATTTTTGCTTTATTACAAAGACTGCATATATGCGTCATCCTAAATATATGCAATCCTAGAAATAGTTTTGTATATGAATGAAAATAATTTTTAGAATGTGTGATAGGTATACATAGACTGTATTTAAAAGCAGAATTTTTACTTGTTGAAGGGAAAAGTGCTTCAATACAAACCATTGGTTTGACCCAACTTTATTTTCATTATTTTGTAAGCCATTTTTCTTAAATCTACCATCATTTTATTCTCTTATCGGGTAAATTGTAGGCTATCAGTGCAAATCTAACAAAATTTACTTTACTTAGAGTAAAAATTTTGCGATGCATACAGTGTAAACAACAATTTAGTATTACAGTGTAAACAACAATTAAGTATTTTTTATATTTGTAAATTCTGCTTATAGGCAAAAAATTTACAATAAAAAAAAATTAAGTCACAAATATTATATTTTGACCATGATATTTGAAGTAATCGTATTTTTAATGTTTCAATGTTATTTGAAAAATTATTCATAATAGTACAATGAAGTAACACATTTGCTAAAAAAATATTTTAAAGTGACCAAATATAATTTTATGAAATTATTTTAATTCTCATCAAAAATATCTAAATGAATTTAATATTAATAATTTATAAAATTTAATTCGAATATTTCAATTAAGAATTAATTTAAGAACAAAATTAATTTTGAGCATTTAAATTATCAATTATTATAATTAAACTATTTAACACCAATTTCTATTTCAAAATTTACGTGAATAACTAAAATAAATTTTAATGCCTTTAAGGAAAAACTATAAAATGCATTAATCAATTAATTTTAATACGATTAATGATGGGCACCATCTTGAAAATCATCTTACAATACATATACTCTTACATTTTCCAAATACATACTAATCTCTCCTGAAATTTTTCAATAAACGTCTATATACGAGTATAATAATTTCAAATATACTAATAAATAATTTACAATTATTTTAAACAAATTAAGGAATTTTATTCATTAATTGAAAAGTAATAGAGAAAAAAATATCACTGCTTACACATTAATGCATTGAAATTCATTATTATAATTAATTATGTATTATATATATATACATACATATACAATGAATTTATTTTATTAATTATAATTCTTATGTAATCTATTAATCCATATATAAAAAGGATATTATTAAGATTACAAGAAAAATACATTATAACAAAATTATTATGCTATTAATAAAATTATATAGTCTTACACGAATATTTACATACATAATCTACCTATATATACATATATGTATGTATATTCATTATATTAAACATTAAAATATCTAAATAAAATATATGTATGTAAATATTTTTAATATTAAACGTGCCTTCACGTAAAAGCAAGCAGGGAGTCAAATCACCTAAAAAAAATATAGTTAATTCGACAAAACGAAACAGACTAGACTTACTAAATACCAAAATAAGTAGATAATACATAATAATCCCTCCTATCTCAACCCCCACCCTCTTGACAAAATGAAAATTTAAATAAAATACATACACTGAAAAAAAATATAAGAAAAAAATATGAAAATTATTATAATATGTAAAAAATTTTAATACACGCATGTCAAGTTCATAATTTTATACGCTTTTTATATAAAGTGACAAAAAATAATTTGTTCTCTTTTTTTCCATATATTTTTTTATATTATTCATTTAAAATTATCAGTTTTAACATTTTTATGCTAAGTTAATGTGGGAATTGTAAAAAAAAAATCAACAAAAAATTGTGTGTACTTTTATTCGTTCAAATTCATCAAACACATATTCCTTTGCACACGCATTTAATATATGCGATCATAAACGACTCTAAAATAAAATGGTTTTTGTTAATATTAAATAATAAAAAATTTGATGCGAACAGCATAAAATCGACCGCATTTTTGTATTATAGAAAGACGTCAATTTGGCTTTTAATACAGTTTCATTTTGTACCAATCGAATTTTCCTGGAAAGTTTACCACAGTTAGCTCCGGCAGCAAACAGAACTCAAAAATATTAAATTTCAAGAAGTTCCATAAATAAGTCTCTTTTTCTAGTAGATTATTTCTTTTGGTGTATGAGAAAAAATATTAATTTAGTTCGTAATATAAGATGGGTTGCTGATACCAGATTTTGAGAGGTGACTTGTTGTATTGTCAGACAATATATACAGTTTTAGGAAAATACTTTGACTATTTTCTAAAACAAAAGTCATATATGAAATCGTAACATAGGTCTAGTTAATACGACAGATAGATATCTCTGTAAAAAATAGTTTACTTACGCTTCTCTAGCATAGAGCAGCATATTTCCGCTTACAAGAATTCGTCATGCAAAATTTAGTGCCATCTCATAACCTTCCTTATTGTTTGCAATGCGTTCTGTAAAAAAGGTGCATAAAATTTTATACAATAAAAATTTTTTACTCGACAAATTAATAAAATAAAATTTTCAAAGCAAATCAAAATTTTTCATTTGTGAGCATTAATTTTAGAAAATTCTGTATTTGATTAAAAATTTGATTAAGCAATAAGTTTTAAGAAAACATAGAAATATTCCCAAAAAATTACTTAAGGGATTTTATTTTTTTTTTCTCGAATACATTAATTTGCAATTGAAATGCATAAAATTTAAAATAATCAATGAAATTTGATGGAACATTCAGTTAAATGTGATTGAAATCAGACAATATTTTAAATAAATTCATTCTTACCGACCGTATTGCATATTTATCACATATTTTATTTGGAGTATGAAAATATCAGCAGATTAAGATAAGAAATATAAGAACGGAGTCAACCTACACATTCACAATAAATTTTCATTTGTATAAAAGTTTTTTCTATTTAATAATGCCAATTTGTTTCAAATAATATAACAAAGCTCTAATTGCAGTATTATAAAAAAATATGTATTCTAAAAGTTGACGCTGTCTAAAAATTTTCAAAATTATTGAAGGGAAGGTTTCAAACACTAACCGTCCCTCTTTTAGATCAATTGCCTATTTTAAATGGTTCTTTCTCTTTTAGTGGTTCAAAATAAGAATCTCATTGCAATGTTAAGAAAAAATTAATTTCCTCTTTCGCTCAAATAAAATTGAGTTGAAATAAACACTATAGGCTTATTAAAAGAAAAAAATAACAACCATTGTACCATTTTCTCTGTCTTTCAAATCAAAACATTTTAAAAGGATAACAGAATTTGTATAACAATAATTTACTTTTATATTCTTTTTATTTCCTGTGGATGTTTTATAAATTATAAATTTAAATAACATCTTATTCATAAATTTCCCCTTTTCTCTCAAAACATTATTATTCATTTTATAGACTTTTGTCCTTTTTCTGGTTTCTTTGACTTTCCTCCAAGATGATGTTTCAATTTTTTTTCGTTTCCATTTCATTTTAAACTACTTATTCTTATTTAACTATTATATTATTATTTAAGTGTAGATTAGAAATTAGATATAATAATGCAAATATAAAAAAAAAATGTCCGACATTATAAAAGTAAATGTACTGAAATTCATCAAATTGGAAAATACAAAAAAAAAGGAATAAAACAATGAATGCAATTGTAATGCAAGTGTACAATTTTATAAAAATGCAAAGAAAGTGTATGGGAAAAGGAAAATTATAATAAAGCATTATAAAAGGAATGTATATAAGAAAATGAGATAAAATGTCAGTGGGACGACGACACACAGAGGGAAATGCATATTATATAGATAAAGAATGAAAGAGAGAAGAAAAACAAAAGTTAATTACTTTTTATTCGCTTCACTGACTGCTGCTCACCGGAAACATACAAAACGAAATTATTCTCATAGTTTTTCATTTTAATTTTATGCTGATGTTGCTTTTGCTGCTGATTCAAATGCAACTTTCATTGTTTTTCTTACATATATTTTAGTTTTATTTTTGTTCTTTTTTATTTTCTCTGCTTAAAATGTTATTCGGGATAATGTTATTTCTATGTTATTGTTATTGCTGCCATGTTTCTCTTTTTTATTCTATACTCTTTCTTAATCCTTTATATATTGTTTTTGTACACGTAAAACAAATACAAGAGTATATTCATGATTTAAGATTCAGGACATTGAGGTCATCGTTAGTTTTCAAAATAAACTGATGATGAAAAAATAATAATTAAAGTGATTCTCAAAATTTTGGATTTATCAATACAAAGTGTGTAATATTCGGTCTTTTAAATTCTGCAAATTTATAAGCCTATGCTTCGGTTAATCAAAATAACATTTACATAGAGAATTCATCTGAATGTTTTCCAAATATTGAAAATAAATATTAGCCCAAATTATTATTCTTCGAAAATTTAACAATTTAATTCTTAAAAAATTGAGGGGGCAGTTTAAAGTAACGCGACCAAATTTTAAAAACAAATCGTAAACTCTTGTAAATCAAAATTTTCAATTCACAATATCGCAATTGACATTTACAATATCAAATCATATAGAGAAATTCAAACAAGTTATACAAGAAACTTGAATATGAAAGAGAAAAGAATAAAACAAACTAAGTAAAATGCCACCTGACTTCCAAGAAAAAGGAATATTTTTCTCAAAATTTCTTATTCTTGTAATAATTTGACCAAATTAATGTAACCAAATAACAATAATTTTATGATATTATTAAAGCAATAATTACTTGAATTTAACTAGTTTCTTTGTCTTATCGTAAAGTCACAGCATGTTTAAAACACCATATCTATTAGAGTTTCTTGAATAATTGTCATTGCATTTCATATTTAATTAAATAAGGTCTAGAATAAATTATATAACATCACTCATTAACATTAATTTGTGAATTTCAAAAAAAAAAACCAAATTAGTCGCATGTACCCGAACATATTTCTATTCCTAAAAAATGAACGATAGTTTCAATACTGATTACATGATACATCTATTGAGTTATACAGAATTTGACGATATGCAAACCATTATCGTATTTTATTGAAGAAAACTAAGAGAATAAAGTATATTAAAATTAGAAGAAGAACTTTAAATTTTGCAGGGGTCATAGCAGTGTCTACTAATATGGGTAATAAGACTACAAAAATGCTAATACCAAAAGGTTTTGTAACATTTTAAGTTGAAAATTTAATTTTCATGAAAAATTTTATCACATTTACAATATTTTAGCTAGTGTCCTGGTTAAACCCTGTTTTAGCTATCCTTTTAAATTAGAAGTGCTTTAAATAAAAATTTTCAGTTTGAATGCCACATTTTTTTCCTCAAAAATGGTCGAAAGGAGATATATAAAATTCCTCATATAAAATTTTTTTCTTCATATTCTTTTTTATATGCTCTAACTGATTTTTCATTTTAATTTTTTCGTCATCTAGTTTTCTGGCGCATTTTCTTTTAAAAATTTCTGATTTTATTTTTTTCATTTATAGAATTTTTTTTCTAGAACAAAAAAGAAAAATTATATTTTATAAAATATGTACAATATTTTTTTTTATCAATTACATACTTACTTTGGCTATAAGAGAATTGCATGCTAGTTTGCAGGATATCTAAAATGGTACACAAGAAGGAAAGAAGAAAAAAGATGAATTAATTGAAAAACAATAAAACTATAAAAAGCAAAACTAAAAATAAGGAAAAAATTGAAAAATTAAATTTTTTTTTACCTTCATTTTTAATATTAAAGAGAAAAAGAAGAACAAAATAAAGCATTAAATAAAAATTCTCTGTCAAATAAATTAAAAAACGGAAAAGAATTATGACGATATGAGAGATGACATGATGAAGAATGAGAACAAAAAACGAACGAGGAAATTTCCATTTTGAATTACTGTCCAAACAGGCTGTATGTATGAAAGAAGCAATAAAGTATACATACATAGGTTCAGTTTGCTAGCCTATCATTAACAAAATGTTGCCTGCATTAAAATTTGAAAAAATCTCCAGAAAAAATATGTTCGTAATATAATCGCAATTCTTATATTAACTGGAGCAAGCCGGATAATTTAAATATCGAAGAAAATAGGGTTCGAATATATTTCCCTTGGATTTAAACTGGATTTTTTCCAAAATTAAGGTAACCAATACAAATTAATGTTCTCATTTTACTGATGCTCTAGTTTTCACATGACCATGGTTAGTTTGATCTATTAAAATTATTTTTTCAAACACAAGTTCAATATACAGTCCCTTTTTCATCGAGAAATCTAGGTATACTACTTAAAAAGATGGTTATCTAATTAGTAGAATAATTAGAAAATCCAATTTATAAGATTCTAACTAGTGCGTTAGTTGAGCGTAGGAAATTATGAAGGGATATCTTGTCTTCTGCATCACAGAATTTAAATATTATATTCTATGATTTTCTTCGGTCAAAGAGTTTGATATTCGGCAATATTTCTTCTTACTCAATTGTAGAAATTTTAAAGAGAAACCTTAACTTGCTGGCACTCTATCGTGGTTTTGATATATAATCGTATATGTTGATGTTCTGTAATAAGTAAATCGCTAATTTATTCGCATTTAGGTAATTATTTACTCTTATTCTTGAAAACTAAAGTTATAATAATTCTTGTAGCAAAAATTCTGCAGAACGGGATTGTTAGTTGAAAAATTTTAGAGATCTAAAAATTTGTGAATTACATAAAAACTCTGAGTAACATGATTATTAATTGAATTACAAAGAGTTTTATGAAATTCAACTAACTCCGACTAAACGGCCGTAAAACTAATGAAGTCGAAAAAAAACAAATACCAATTTTCCTGCAGAAAAAATTGCTAAATTTTCCTCCTTTAATTTTAAAAATAAAATCATTAAGACATCGGTATATTTGTTATCAAGACCGATTTATTCTAACGTATCACTTTACCTTAATATATGTGTAGAATTTTTTTATAAGATAAGCTAATTAAATACAAATTGCAGCTTATCGTACTGCAAAAAATTTTTAATTACAATTGTATAAATGTATGTGCATATGTATGTATATTTAACATAATATCTTTTAGTTTTCAATTATAACATTTTCAGTTTATCTTAGTATGTCAGTAATGTTAGTACAAAATATAAATTTAATCTAGGTTAATGGTTGAAATTAAAATTCAGTGGTGGTCGGAGATAAACTTGCATTGCAATAATTTAAAGTTTTAATATACGAGTAACAAAAAAAAAATTAATTCATGAAGAAGGAAATTTTTCATAAATTAACTGTGCATTTATAAAAATATATCAGAATTTGGAAATGAAGGAGTAGATTCATAATAATGTTAAAAGAAAAAATTTTATAATTTGTTTTCCTCCAACTGTATATATTTTTTACGGGCATTGCAAACCCATACGGGCAAATTTCTCATTGCGAATTTTCGGTGGAAATGCACTTCGCCGTTGTAGGGAAACTTAAATAAAACATTTTTAGAAACGCTTCTGTCGGTCTTTCTGTTTGTATGTCTGTCTGTCAGTTTGTCTGTACAGATCAATCAAGTTCGGTTGAACCGATTTGTTCCCAAAATTTATATCTAAATTTACTTTCGGATGAGACGGTTTGATAAAATTTTTGTATATTTCTGGTCTTTCGGCCTGAACTTACACCAGAGGTCGATCTTACATTTTTTATCATAATTAAGAAACTAATTGACGGAATTTCTTAAAATTTAATATTTAAAATCAATGTTTCGGCCATAGCTTTATATATATATAGATATATATATATATTAATCAGTTTAGTTCAATTTTAGACCTTTTTTTTGCCTAATTTTTTTATTATTTTCCACTAATTTAATTGCTGCGAATTATAAAAGATTCTTAGAGTCAAATCTCAACTTCGCAACTTTTGTAGTTGTAAGTAAAAACTATTAAAGATGTTATAGTCAAAAATATTATAAAAAAAATTGAATTTCTTCCTGCAGCATCTTGACATTTCCGTAAAAAATATTCGAAATTTAAGTTAGAAATGCAAATATTTTGTAATAGCTAATTACCATTTAAACCATAGAAACTAAGGAAAAGTTACAAGAGGTTAAGGAATTTTCGATATCATCATACTTTCAGTTTATTGTTCATTTACGGTTATCATTGCAATTTTTGATAACCTCAAAGAAACGTTTAATCATCAGTCAAATTTATTCGAATTCATGCGTACACCATTAGGTCGTCTTTGATAAACAACAACTTTATTGCAATTTCAGCGATAACTGATTTCAGAAAATATTATTTTTGCCTTAGAAAATTTTTAAAATAAAAGCAACTATAGGGGTACTTTAAAAAAGAAGAGGGAAAATCATAATAATTTTAATTGCCTTTCCCATTTCTTTAAAAAAACAAAAAAAAAATTCATTTCATTTTCTTGTTACCGTTCAAAGATTTCAATTAACTAAGCTTCAAAACCGATTTCATATTCCTCTTAATTAATATTCTTAGCTTACATACACAAGAGTGTTTTTTTTTTATTTAACAGTTGTTTTTTTAGCCTAGGTCACTTCTTTTTAATTTTTATATATTTTTTTTTCAGAATTAATTTCCATAACTTTTCATAATTAAAGTCCTTTGTTGAAATGTCCTTGCATATAAATAATTTTTTTTTTCATTAAGATTTTCTTTCGTTTTTTTTTTTTGCCATTTGGCCGGTTTTTTTTTTTGCCTTTATTGTTGAAATTTTTTCTATTCTTATTTCTTTTTCTCTCTAGTTTTTTTCTTCTTGTATTCAGGATGTCTTTTTAGTTATTATGTTTTCTTTGTGACACACACATTGTTTATTTTATATTTGTATATAAATTTTTCCATAAGTACAAAAATATTTTCCAGTTGTACGAGTCTTTCTACATAATCCAATAAGTTTATATTATTATGTGGCGTTTTTCTAATAATTAACAATGCTTTTTTGTATATAAATGTCTAGAGTCTAGACCGATTAATTTAAAAGACTTAATACAAACCTATATTATTGTAAATGAATTGAAAATTATTTACTTGTGTTTGTACGAAAATACCATAAAGGTGCGTACAATTCAATTAGACTTTTCAATTTAATTTATTTTTCATATTACGAGCCTAATTGGAAAATTAAATATTTGGTAATATGAAAACTTTTTTGAGAATTAAAAATTTATTGGATTATTCTTTTTCATATTTGAATAAAATTAATTAAACTTTGTTGGACATTAAATAAAATTTTTTATTACATCTTCTATTGTAAATTTCAACTTGTTTCTTGTTCCTGTCAAATACTTTTCATTCATAATATGAAATTTCTTGGGCTTTCTATCAAGTTGCAGAAATCTTAAATATTAATTTTATTAACTTAAATTTTTAGTTTGGTTTTTATTCAGTTATATGTTCTATTGAAGAACATAATTAATATATCGATGGTGCAGTGCAAAGATATGCTAAGTAATGAATTTTTGAAAATGCGTTGATTCTGCACCAATGCCATATTTTGGAACGGTCGTCTTTGAGTGGCATAGATATCAGTGCAGTATTTGTATTAGTTTTCGGAATCGGCGTAGTTTAAATAGATTAAGTACAAGGTCCAAGTAGCAATAAAGTTGGGTCAAACCAATGTTTTGTATTGTAGCACTTTTCCCTTCAACAAGTAAAAATACTGCTTTTAAATACAGTCTATGTATACCTATCACACTATTAAAATTATTTTATTCATAAACGAAACTATTTCTAGGATTGCATATATTTAGGATAAACGATTTATGCAGTCTTTGAAATAGATAAAAATTAATATAAAGAGGGGTTAACATAATGCTCGATTTTAAGGGTTAATTGTGTGAGTTAAGAAAAATAATTATATTTTTTAATGTCATGGAATTTACCGTTAGCTTTTTGCGTTTATAGAAATTTTAAAAAGCTTGCGGTTTCGGAAATATAAGGTGTCAAAAATTCAAATTTTACAAATTTCAAGGGGCGATAACTTGAGAGGGGGTGGAGATGGAAAAAAATTTTCTTCTAACGAAATGAACTATTTGTTAATGTCTAAAAGCCCCTTAAATTTCAAGCTTCTGCAGGCTGGGGTATAGGAGAAAAACGACATCAAAAATTTGAAAAAAAACGACTTTAGATAACGGTAAATTTGAACGACCATTTTGTTTTTCTAAAGTTTAACTATAGTATACCGCGCTAGGGAAAGCAAGCCGCTGCCTTTCTGCGTTTGCAAAATTTCAAAAATGCTTATGGTTTAATTGCAACAAATAGTTAAAATGGGCCATTTTTAGGGTTTTGGGGGGGTATAACTTCTAGAGGGGGGGAGATAGGTAAAAATTTTGTTCTACGAAAATAAGTTTCTAGTAAAGATCTATGCACGTATTAAATTTCAGCTTTCTATCTTTAAGAATGTAGAAGTTTTGTAAACAGACACACGGACAGACGGACGGACGGACGGAATAAGCACTTTTTTTCAAAAATTTTTTGGAAAAGTGCTAAAAAAAGGCTAAGTGCTGCTTTCTTAGAATGTTTATAATACAAAAACTTATATACTGATGAAGCACAAATATGATAAGTATATAAGTAGGTATTAGCAATTTTAACACTATTAGCCATTTTATGCTAAATGGACGACCTTATAGGAAAAAGTATAATTAGGAAAAAACAATACATAAAAATTAAATTAAATAGCGTTATTTTAATTAATTGGCCTCTTTGTGGAAAATTTGCAAGCTTTCAAAACGCTCCCCTGTAAAATTTTTTAATTTGTTACTTAGTATATTTTTGCGCTTCATCATCGTTTTTCATTTTCTAATAAATTTCATCGACCTATATTTGATTAATACCAGTGCACGAAAATCAACCGCTCCCTCGTCTCCTAGAAATACCAAAACGTAATTATCAGTAATCAATAATTGGCGAACATACCTGAGGAATTAGTCGCTCTGCGAACGATCTCTGTAACAAAGAAGAGGAGAAGATTTCTTGTTTCATTTTTTTATTTTACATACTACGGCCTAGCAATGTAAATTCGTAGCTATGACCTACCGAATGTAAATCCCAGTGACTATTTTCGGTTTTTGAAAAGCTTGAGCTGGTTTATCGTTAATCACAATGAGGCATTCTGGCCTATGTGTACCTAACCTAACCTAATTTATACTAGATATATTTCTTACTAGATATATTTCAGGTCTTTAAAAGTGAATTTAGGTTATAAAATTTTTAAAGTAAACTTTCTTTGTTCATAGCTTGTACTTAAAATACAAAAACAAAAATAACAAAGCAAACAATTTACACAATAAGTCGCCAGTAGGAGTATCAAATCAGGATAAAATACTTTAATTGTCCTCTATTTTAACATTTTTTTTTTCATTCTTTATTTTTTCTCTTTTGTTCTTCTATATTAATATACACATGTTTTGCATGTGTATACCCTTGGTATTATTAAAAAATCCATCTACATATTATATAAGAACATTTATAAAAAAATTGAAGTCTGGATTATTTGAGATTATATTCTTTATGCTTATCGTTTTTATACGTCTCTCTTTCTATCCCTTTAACATACTCTCTCTTTTGTATAATAAGTACATTTGAAAATTCCCTTTAAATTTTATTTAATTTAGTTTAATTGAAGGGTTCATTTAGTCTGTTTTTTTTTGTGCTTTTTTTTTTGTTAAGAATTTTTACTTAATGATTGACCATGTTACCAATGGGGCTATAAGATTTTATGAATTAAATATATGTATGTATGTATTACAAAGAGAAAGGATAAACAGGAATAACCAAAAAAAAATTATTGCACGTAATTTGTTTTGTCTAATAGTAAAATAAAATGTTTGTACATATGTGGGTCTATAACGTAAAAAAAAAGGACAATGACTGTATTGTTCCTTGTTTCTTTAAAAATTCACATGCATATAATATAATTATATTTTGAGTACACTTGTATTCATGTATGTTTGTATTAAGTGTGTTTATTATGAAAAATGATTTTTAATTACTTTATTGTCAACTTTATGTTTAAGTTAATTATCAATAACTATTTTTAAAAAGTTTAAATTGAAAAATTCATACATATATGTATATGTGCATAATAGGGTACTTTAAAAAAGTTTACCATATGACTATGGAAAATTTTTAAAATTTCATTATCTATTAAACATATACACATATATACAAACACATATGTACATAATAAATGGGGATATGAGCCACTTAAGTGGTTTTTAAATCCTTAATATTGCAAAGAATATGAAGATTAAAATATCTCGAAAATATGGTTAAGTATGAGTTGTGGGAAGAAAGAAAAATTTTCTCGTTGTTTTGTTATTGAGATGATGATGACGTCAAACAAAACTATGTCTGTTTGTTAAGGAATTTTATGAAAAAATGTCAATTTAGGTATTTAGTTTAAATTCAATGCTATTTAAGTTTTAACAAGTTATGAAAATTATTAGAAAATTTCTAAAAACTTTTAAGAATTTCTAAACAATTTTAATTCTCTAAAGAAATTAATAAAAATTTTGTTATGGTTTTTTGCTAAATTATAATAACTATAAACTTTCAAATCTTCATAATAATACACTGATTCTATTAAACTTTGATCTAGTCTTAAGAAAGTTCTATATGGAGAATTAAAATAACAATAACTTCCGATACGTTCTCTTAACATTGTTACATTTATTGATTTCAGCATAAATCTTCTCTAGAATTGAAAATTTTCGTAATCTCACATATTTTTATATTGCTATATGTATAATATCAATCTCAATTTGAGGGTTGGGCAATTAGTTGTTGCTGTTGGTGACGTGACGCAACATAATGTACATTTTATTCGCTTATAGTTAGCTATAGTAACAAGTAAAATATGATATTTTTCAGAAATTAAAATGGAATTTGAATTAACTCGATTGCCTACTAGAAAGGTATAAAAAAACACTTAATATATACACTCAACTTAAACTACAATCATTTTAATGGGGTTGGGAGAGGGCTTGTGACACCAAGAAAATACATGAGATCTTGCTGATATATGTAGATTAATTAACTATTTGAATATATGTCATTTAGATTATATATTTGAAAAACGGTATTAGTGAAGGCTTATTCTATATCATAACCATTTTATATCGGTGTTATAAAAATAAACTACATCGTACTTTTTAAACTTTCATTTATATAATTCATAACATATAATCTCATATTAAAAATATCATTTTCATTAGTAACAACTTTTCATCTATTGTTTTTCTTCTCTTACTCCATTTGGAAGGTCCCTATCACTTGATTTTTTATTAGAGGCAAGCTTCAATTTTACAAGCCATTGATTTAACTAGACAGTGACTAGCCTGCCATAGTTTTTCTTTGTATAAAATACCTTCATTTTTTGTATTAATTTATTGTTTTTTTGTTGTTGGCAATTAATATTGAATATTTACGATATAAGGATAATTATGTTTATATTACAATTATTATTTTATATAATGTTGTGTTTTAAGCTACAAAATATTATAAATTTTATGAGGGTCTAACCAATGTTTAAACTCAAGACCATTCGGTTAAAGAATCGGTACCATAACCGCTGCACCACTGATCAAACTCTATTTATCTTAGTCTTTAACAGCATTTCAACATTTTTGGGTATAAATTTGGTATGTTTCGAATTTCCTTTACATTTTATATTCTATTATCACTATAGGTTTATAAATTATTAGAAGCTCAAATTATTTATTTAAATTTAATTTTTAAAAATCATTTTAATATTATTTTACATATAGAAAGGCCAAAATTTTCCAAACATTTTTTCTATATAAAAACAAAATTTCTTTTTTGCTATGACGCTACAATGTAACGCTAAGTGTTACCAAGTTACGGATACAAGGATCATGTTTTGTTTAGGAAATTAATTCAAAAAAATATTTTTAAAATTTTTTTAAGAAAATTTAACAATTTTCTTTTTTTTTTTTTTCTTAGTAAAGATTTATTTTTTCGATAAATTTTATAACCACAACGATATTATACAAATTTTATTCTAAAAATATAAGGTTAAAAGAGAAAATATCTTCTTTATTTTTTCTAAAATACACAAAAAGGATATCAATAATATTATAAGAAATCATGACAACGGGAAAATTTTATGATATATCCTTAGAGTGAAAATGATATTAAAATGAGATAAAATTAATTTAATACGGTTGAAAAAAAAAAAAAATTTCATTATTCCAAAATTTTAAGCCTCCCATACTTCCTCTTCCTTTAGGAAAAAAATTAAAAGAAATTGATATTTTTTTTTTGTTATGTTTTTTGTTATTTTTTAAATCCAATCACAACAAACGAATTATCTACATAATTTTAATCGAATTAATTTAATCGTAAAATCTGATTATCAGTTGTTGTTGTTGTTGTTATTTTTTTTTCTGTAATTTTATTTTATTAAAATTAAAAACCCGGAAACTAAATTTCATATAAAATTTAATGAGATATTATAATTTTTTTATGAAGGATATTTTTCCCTTTGCTCTTGTTATTGTTGTTGTTCTTTGTACAAATACTGTGTAAATATATCATAGTGTGTACGTAGATAGCGTTAATATTAATTCATGTTTTATTATAATTATGTGTAAAATATAATTTTTTAATATAAAATTGATTTTATATGTATGATTGTATATGAACATGAAAATTATTTTAAAAATATTAAATATTTATGAAATTATACACAATTATTAGACGTACATACTATAAAGTTTATTTGCATGCCAGTATATTTTTAATAAAGGTGTTTTATTAAATTTAACAATAACATACAGTCGGTTCAATCACAGAAATAAATTGGTAAATATATAAATATATAATGGAACCTTAACCTATTAGTTTGGTGAAATGAAAATGGTGAAATGAAAAATTTCAATGCTGCACTAATATTATACAACATTCGCCATATTAAAAATAAAAATAGAATTTCAGTGCAACATTTGATTTTTTATTTCACCAATAATTTGTTACAATTTCCAATTTTATAAAGAATGGTAATTTTGATTTTATGTTTTTTAATTCTATTGATTTCCATGTACACTTTATTAAACTTCAACAACTCATATTTAATGTTCTTAAATTTTTTCACTCACATTTTTATAGCCGTACGAACGTATGTTCGAAGGGTATACTAAATTTGCCTTACCGTTTGTAACGCTAAGAAATAACGGTCCTATAGATTCAAGTGTATGTTTTTGATCAGCGTCGAATTCTGAGTTGATTTAGCATTGTCTGTCCGTCCGTTTGTCCGTCCGCCCGTCCATCCATCCCAGCTATAAATCACAAACTAATTGAGCTAAGTTCACCAAATTTTTACAAATGATTTATTGTAGTAAGTGCCATATAATATATTAGTAGGCCCAATGCGTTTCATAAAAGTCGTTGAAATTGCTTGGTTCTTTCTGGTAGCTGCCATGCAAATTCAATAGTAGTTTGGCACCAACGGTATTTTGAAAAAAACTGTACTGAAATTTTGCATAAATTAATATGATAATACGAGTACGGCAACTTAAAGTTATAGTCTGTCCCATAATCAGTTATGGCTTATTTATTCGCACATAGGATAACCAATTCGTACATGTATCACAGAGTTAACAAGACCAACGCTATTTCTTCTCGTTTTTGCTTCAAATTTTATTTCAAAATTAAAAATTAATGCAATTGTAATCGTATTTCGCAAAAATATTAACATACAAAATTTAGATTTGTGCATTAAATAAAACTGTAAAAACTTATGCAGCTGTCGCTGTCGCATAATTCCACAATAATGTGAATAGCTCATAATATTAAAATTTTCATAAACTTGATTACTTTTCTATTGATGCCTCTTAGTATTTAAGTTTTGTATTTAAGCCTATTTGTTAGATTCCTCTTTGAAATTCTGTAGCAATAAAGTTAAATAACACATTAGTCACTAAAATAAGTACACATATATGGTCCAATCAGAGAATTGGTGGAATTTTATTTGCATATGCGTATGTATCGATGTCAAAACTTAAATTTTGATACAATTTTCAATACAATTTAATAACGCTCTCTCAAATAATTAATAATAGTTATTCAAACCTTTAAATGTATATCAATAATTTCGTTGCATATATTCAGGCGAATTATTACAAATACAATTATTGTATAGGTATCTATAGCTTTTTAAACATTTCAATTAGCTAATATTTAAAAATTTTCTAAAAATTTTTCAAATTCAACTTTTTAATTACATTCTCTAACAAATAATTATATTAGTGTTAAACAATTTTTTAATAAACAAAATTTTTTGATGATATACTTAAAGTATATGCAATTAATATCATTAAAATTATAAAAATTCACATATTTTATAGAAACAAAGACCCCATTTAAGTCATAATATTTGTACATATACAAATGAATTATAAAATAAAACTAATATAGTAATTTAATTGTGCTAGTTTTGATACTCTACATTATCCTTTACATGTATACGAATACATACAATAATATGAAATGAGAAAAACACCAGTATAACTATAAAATAAAATCACCTTTATTTGTGTTTTTTTTTTAATATCATTGCACACCTGTACGATTTATCGCATTATGTATATAATATGAGATTCATTTTACATTTGCATTTCCTTTAATATAATTTCAAATTACATTTAGTTTTTCTTTTTTCTTCCTTTTGTTTTAACATTTTTAAGTTTTTTTTTTTTGGTATTATTATATTTCCGCTTGTTTTTTAAAAAGCATTCACTTGCACCTTAACAACATACTACAGCATAACGTATTAGAGTGCATCCAGTATCAAAAGAATAGAATATGTGCAAAAGTATAAAATGTAAAGGATAATAAAAGTATAATTTTTTTTTTAATATTTTCCAGGAATTTTCTAATTAAAATGTCGAATACAGAATGGGTTCATATACTATATTATGTACAACATAATATGATAAATATTGCCTGCCCCTTTTTCTACTTTAACTTCTCTAAAAACGAAAAAAAAAAATTAAACTTAAAAGGTCCTTTGTTATTACATTCAATTAAAACTATTATAAACATATTTTTGTATAGTAAGGGCATTTTAAAAATCCGTTTTAATATTCATTCATATATGCATACGTATATATGTATGTAAATATATACATACGAATTATCCTTTTTAAGTACATACACTACGTATTATGTATGGCTGTGTGTGTTGTTTTAAAGGATATTATTATAATGCATTTTTACATTATTTGAAAAAGCACAATTTTACACAGCAATTTTAACTCTTTTTTTTTTTTTTTTGTACACTATTATTTAATAAAGGTTGTGTAAAGCAAAACGAAAAAAAAAAGGATTTTTTTCCTTTGCAGGATTAAAAGCAAATGCATTTTGGTTTAGGTCAGGCTACAAGCATGTATGTTATTTGTATACAAGTTTTTGTAATGTATAGGACAAATTTTTAGAACATAATGTGCATAATTTGTTAAATACATACTTTGCTTATGTAATTTTGGAATTTTAATAATAATTTTAATAATCAAATTTACAAGAAATCAAATAAATTATAGAAGACCCATTAACATTATATTCAATTTTTTTAGAAAATTTCTCGCCAATAAGTGTCCAATTACTTATTACAACATCAATCGAAAGCTCAATTGAAAATTAAATATTTTTTTTTATATTTGTTCCAATACTAGATTAATCGGTAAACGTTAAATCCAAAGTCAAATCAAAAGAAAATCGCTACAATCCAAAGAAAAAGAATCTAAAATTTCCCAAAATACAGTTTTATAGTCCCTTATTACCAATTTTTTAGGCTAATATCAGATCTCGAAGTTCGCAATTTTTCAATTAAAATATATAGAAATGCTTTGAAATATTTTAAAATATTTTCTACTATTGTAAATTAAAACAGTATTGAATTATTCGGCATTGTCTAAGTTATAAATATTAAAAATATAAATTCATGCAAGATTTTCATTTTATTTGAGCTCGTAATACGGTCAGTTGTCGAACAATCGGTAGGAATGTCAAAATTTTAAAATTTTTCATCATAAATTCAAAATCTCTTATATTAATTTCATTTCTTTTTGTTATATGAATTCTAAACTTCAGAGCGTGTATATAAACAAACTTTTGATATTAAAAATTTTGTATAATAAGCAAAATTCTTACATATATAATTATTGTGTTTTATCATTATAAAAATGTCCTCTTCATTATTATTTCAATTATGGTAATTATTCTCAGGATTTTTTTCTCACATTTATACATGTACATTAATATTTTTATATGTGTACATATATAAAAATTAATTATTACTTTAGAATTTAATGAAAGTTTAGAGTTTTTACAAAAATAATGCTAGTTTTAATCATGTATAGAGACAAATAATTTTATGTACAGCAAGAATATTATAAAAACATTTTAAAACAATCTACTTATAGAGTTAATAAAAATTATTTAAATAAAAATTTTATAATTTATATTAATGAATTTATTTGTTTTTCTCTTTTAATTACAGGTGAGTTGGACAGAAATGGTTTTTTACTATATTATTAAAATTTTTGGGTGGACAATTAACAGGCAATTAATTCATAATATTAAATTTATATTTTAATTGGAATTGCTTATTTTGTAAATTATTATTTTATTTTAAATATTGATACGATAAAGATAGGCAAGGAATTTAAGTTCCATACAATAATATTAAAATCCATGCGAAATTCGAATAAATGAGCAATTATTTATAATTGAAAACTGTAATATTTCTCAAACACAATGAAACGATGTAATCAAAAATTATATTATATTCAAATTTATAACATATTTGAAATCTTACAATTTTCTATAGTAAATTAAAACAAACCAAAGCAAATTTTCAAATTTTTCTCAATATAGGCCATAAATTTGTGCTTATTTTTCAGAATAAATCCAAAAACTTGTTGATAATATCGCTTAGGGTTTTATTTTATGCTATTACCAATGTTTGATTTCACTTTTTTTCTATACGGTAAATTGTAGGAGTCTAAAATTTTAACAGATTTTAGACACTAATAATTAGTTCATTTAGTTAGGATAAAATTTTTTTCTACCTCAATTCCCTTCCGAGTTATCAGCTTTTACAATTCTTAAAATTTGAATATTTGGCATCTTATTATATCCGAAACGACGAGCTTTACCAAATTTTTATAAAAGCAGAAAGCTAACGGTAAATTCCATTATATTTTTTAATAATTATATTAACCCTTGAATTCGACTATATGTTAACGCCTCTGTTAATTGTTTTCCTTGTCTGATCCTAAATATATGCAATATTTTAGAATATTCGGCATATGAATAAAACTAATTCAAATAATGTAGTATATTGCTTTTGAAAGCAGTATTTTCACTTATTCAAGAGAAAAGTGCATGTTTACACACCATTTGTTTAATCTAACTTTATTATATTGCAATATCGTTATGCGTTATATAAAGTTTTAAAATTATAAAATGCTTTTAAATTTGTTAAAAATTATCTTTATTTTAATAATCAAATTTTCATTTTAACTATTTTGTGAGGTCATTTTTGTTTTGTATTAATTTAATATGATTTTAAATATCAAAAAAAAGAAAAACACAATTTCTATTTTTCAAAAATAATAATATAAATAAAATTAAATTTTAATAAAATATATTCAAACGTTTAACAAATTATTTTCAATTATACCATATATATACGGCACTTAATACACATTATATACGAATAATCTAGAAGTACACATAACATCAAATAAAGTTTTGACCCCAATTTGTATACAAATACATAGAAAATAATATATTTTTTATATTTCATTTTCAAATGCTCAAGTACGCTTCTATAATAAATCTCAGATTAATAATTTTTTAATTAAATATTGCAAACATTTTAAAATATACACAATATACACAACATTATTTCATATGCAATAATATAAAAAAAGTGGAAAAAAACAAAATACCCGCTGTTAATATTATAAAACATTTTAATTATAAATTGAGGCAAAATTTATTAAAAATTTATAAAATATAAAAGTCTAAATAATTTTTGAAATTTAAATAAAGAGGAAAAGTTTAAATTATTCATAAATACACTTTATGTTAGAAGAAAAAATAGCCAAGCATTCTATCACACCTCAGAAAACAAAAAATGTGTATTTTTTAAATCTACACACGAGATCTCAAAATAAACATAAAATAACATAAAATATTTTACAAATAACAGATATGTATGTATTTGAATTAGGTGAAAATAACACTTTCTTAAAATTAAATATAATTGTATACAATGAATTCAATTAGATCATATCAGATCAGTGTGTCAGACCTCCTACCCATGTTCACAACAATTCAACTTCATTAATATAATGAATAAGATTGTTTAAAAAAAAATTTCTATTTTAAATTTATTTTTTAAATTTCATGCTGTATGAGATTGTATAAGTTTGGAGTAGAGACGAATATACTGAATAATCTTGGATTTTTAGGCATTTTCCCGTAAAATTAAAAAAAAAAAACAAATGCTTATTGATTTCTTTCTGTTCACTTAAAACAAATTTTGTTGAGAAAACTGATTATAAAGAAGAAAATTTTTATCTATACCTTTCTTCCTCGTTGAAATCCTTACCCTTTATTTCTTTCTTAGTCCGAATTCTAAGATTTGTAGGATTAGTTCATTGAAACAAAATTTATTTGAAAATTGTCATCTCTCAATGCTTCTATTTAAATTTTTGTCCTCTTATTTTTCCGAAATTACAAGTTTTTTTTCAAATTTCTATTAGAGCAAATAGCAAACGATAAATGACTACCTTAAAAAAATATAACCATTTACCTTAATTTACATAATTAATCGTCGAATTTGGCCATTTTAATATTCTACTTATATTTTGTTTTTCACCTAAAAGTATGCAATTTTTTTCTCAATATAATTTTAGTTGCTTCATATATTAACGAAATATTTAAGTATTCCATCATTGTGCTTTAAAAGAGTATTCTCATTTTTTTTTTTTTGAAGGAAACGTGCTACTTTACAAACCATTAATTTGATTCAAACTTTTTTATTTTCAAGTTCAGAAAATCAAAAGTTTTCAGATTTCATTTTCAAATGTACCACATAATTTTGATAACATGTTAATCCACTTTTGTCTGAGTGTGTCCAATATTGTTACAAATCGTTGAATAGTATTAAACAAAATTTTTTTCTTAATTGATTTTTAAGTTATTTTTCGGAATAATTTTTGTATACTAAAAATCTATATCAAAATTTGTACATTGAGATACAATGAAATTTAAAAATGTAATTTAATTATTAAAAACTTTATATCTTAATGATTTTATAATAATTTTAAACGAATATTGATCAGGCAAATCTAAAATGATTTGTACAATTTTACAAATGAAATAAATTTGAGATGCCCATCTGACCTCACATATAAAATAAAATATAATTTTTACTATCTATAATTCAAATTCATATTTACTATTTAATTGATATGGGGTTGAATATTAAAAGAACCTACGTATATGTGTATGTAAATGTAAATATTGAAGTGCCTAACATGCAATGTATAATTAATATTTTTGATTCTTGTAAAACTATCAAAAATATTATTGAATACTAAATTAGCAACTACTGTAAATAATTCATTGAAACAAAATATTCCTAGAAACAAAAAAATCAAAAAAAAAAAAATCATATTGTGTAAATTTTCCAATTGATTGATTGATATTTTGTTAATTTTCATTATTCAATATTATTATGTACATGAATAAATATATATACATATACATATGTCGAAAAATTCTTAAATAATTTCGGAAATTACATCTTATATCAAAGTTTTTATATCAATTATGTTTATTTAATGATCTAATCTTAAAATATCAATTCTATATCTGTTATACACTGCACTGGTTTGAACAACATTTTAATTAAACAGTTAATATTAACCATCTAACATCGAAATTTTGTGTATAATTAATTATAAATTGTGTCTTGATCTTGCCTTTCAAGAATATTTTTAATATTATTAAATATAGCAGTCGTTTTAAAATGACTGTAACATTTAGATAGCATTTCTTTTTTTCAAAATTATTACAAGAATCTTCAAAATATTGACACAAACTTAGACCTAACTATTTAAAGTCCTCATTATGCATATATTTTATTTTTCTCGGACTGCATTGAAATTAATGATGAGCTTTATTCGAAGATAGAGTATGCCAAAATCAAAATTTTCGAAATTAATAAAGATAATCGAAAAATTGCAATACAATTGCCAGATATCAACACGTACATAGTGTAAACAAAGTAAGCATATGCAATGAGAGCCGGAATGCAGGTGCACAATTATACGCAATGTGGAACGTTTGTTGTATATTTTTCATTTCTTCGAAAGTGGGGGAGCGCATGTAGGGTTTGTAAACCGTATCAGACGTCGAACAAGACAGAAACGGTCCTGAATACATACCTAAATAAGCATTAACACTATTATAACAGAAGATAATTTCCTAATTTAAAGTGAGTAAGCAGTATAGTCTGAATCGCATAAAGAACATAATTAATGTCTTTCTTTTGCATGAAGTATATAGCAATCTACGCTACCCCGTAATAGTTTGGATTATTTCAGAATTTGAATGGTTTTTTGTGTTCTAACTTCTAGTACTGTTTTGGGAGTAAAAGTTGGCCTTCTAATTTAAATATTTATTTGTTTAGATAGAAATTTTAAGCCATCTATCGGAATAAAAGTCAATAATTACGTGTCCAAACAACGGTTTTGTAAAGTTTTTCAGAATTGGGAATGAAATCAACTGATTTTACATCAAAAACAATTCCATTCTTATTTCACATTGCTATTCAAATATTTTTCACTAAGGTAGATTATAAATTTTAGAAAATTCTAAAATACTTTCTACTTACTAACACTCTCAAACTTGCCTATTGGGTACCAGTTGCGCACGAATTCCTCTTTTATTTCTATAATCGAAAAATCAAAATACAAAATATCAATGCATCAATCAATCGATTTCAAAATTACAATGAAATCTAGAATATATTCAAAGAGAAATAAAATTATTTATTATAACATTCTCCTCTTCTACATATTTAATTTATTATACAGTTAATTTTAACAACATTTTAATATAACATAATACTATAATAAATATTATATACATATATATATATATATATATACCCATACACTTGTATAAATTAGATTCGAATTAAATAAATATTTCAATGGGTAATAATAATATATAAGATGAAAAGGAAATTGCATTTAATTAAATTGTTTATTAATAATATTTATAATAATTATTCTGGGAATTTATTAATGAAGAATATGAATGATATGAAAAAAAAAAATTGAGAAATGGTATATGAGCAAATTGTTTACATTACAAAATATTTTTGATTATTAACATAAGTTTTTTTTTTAATAAAACGGAATCCCTTTTGGGGGAAACCAAATTTAAATAATATGGCAATATAAAATAAATTCACTTTATTATGGCAATTAATTTTTTTTATTAAAATAATAAATATGTAAATATATAAAACATATTTTTTATAAAATAATAATGATGAATTTTAATTATTAATTTTATAAAATATGAAAATAATTTACAAAATACAAAGAGATATGAGACTTAGTATACAAGTTTGCCTGTAATAGTGTTAATTAATTTAAAATAATTATTATTATAAGGGTACTTGCAGAAATTTATGCATATCTGTATATGCCTATATAATATGTACTTGCAATTAAAGAATAAACTAGCCAATTATCTCCTTGTTAATTAGTTAATTAGTTAACAAGGAGATAATTGACTAGGATAAATTCATTATTTTTACTAGGCATTATCAAAAAATTAAATATTTTTATTACTAAAATACGAAAATGCATTTTTTATTTAAACATTAACATTATAGTTTAATTGGTATTTCAATTGATGTTATATTTGACTTTTTCAAGAAAAATTCAAAGATCAAGAAAATTCAGAAACTTTCAACAAAGTATTAAACCCACAGTTTTAATTATTTTGAAAAATTTTAAACGATGTAAAATGATACTATTTACGTTATTATATTATTGAAATTCATGTCAACACAATTTTTTTAAAAAATAACCTAAAAATTCAATCCAAGCCATTGTAGATTGTAGATTTATACAGTGGGAACAACAGTGCACTGCGTATAATCTCCTGATGAACAAGTCATAGTAATGCAATTTATATACTTTAACAACTTAATATATGAGAAATTTAGTATTCAGTATGTACGTAGATTATAAAAAAATATTGAAAGGTTTAATTTTGAATTATATATGTGAAAACCAATAGAACAATACCAATATAACCTCACAATAGAAATTGCCCATACGTTAATGTTGTGTCAAAAAGCTGTCTTGAAAACTTTTTAAAGTAAAAAACAAAAAAATTGTTGTTAGTAAAAAATTTGCAAATGACTCAACTGAAAAATTGAAAATTTCATATATTTGCAAATTTTCACCTACATTAATTTAAAAAAATTTTGATTATTAATTGAGGAAATTGGATTAATTATGCTATCTGTCCTACGCAATTTTTGATTGCCTTAATATAGTGCCGTTGTTTCGAAATTTAATTTTCATATCAATATCATTTTCGTACAATTTCCAGCCCTCTATTTAATAAATAGAGTAATTCTAAAATATTTAAAATTAATAAATTTTAAGGCAATTTTAACATCAATCCTATATCCGTTTATTTTCAAATAAATTTGCAATAATATTCAACAGTATTGTTTCTAACATTTTGGTATCCTAATTTATATCTAATTTTTTATTAATTTACATGAAAAATTCAACTTCACTTTAGATAATTAAATATTTAAACTATAATTTCACTGGCTGGAATCTAAATATTTTTTCAGTTTTTTAATATTATTTTATATCACTAAATTATGATAAAATTAAAAAAAAATTTTAACATGATTAAAACTCTATTACTTGATAATTATATTACGTGTGAAATTTTAAAAAATATTTTAAAATAAAATGTTAAATGTAATCAACATTTACATTAATAAGTGCAAGTATAAAATTTAAAACACGATTAAAATTCCAACTTAGCATCGCACATATTAAGAGTATTAGCTTAATAGTTGTTGTTGATTTGTGTATGCAAGCGATAAATTATTTAATTTTAAAAATCTTTCACAAATTTTAATTTATTATAGAAATCTGTGAAAACACTCTTGATATATATATATACATAGCTATATTAAATTATATTGATTTTAAGAGCATATAAAATTTTACATATTAATAAAAATGTAATTCAACTTTATCAATCAGATCAGAAATTATTTTGACCAAAAACATCATCATAAATCACATTTAAAACGAGTTCATAGTGGAGTTACCACATACATTTTAACTTGTACAAAAAAACAAAAAGACCAGAAGTTCAAAAAGAAATATAAAAAAAATAAAAATTTTTTTGTCATTTTTAATATTGAAATATTTTACTTTTACACTGTAAGGTGTTCACGAATTAAATACATTATATTTGCCCTGTCTTAGATTTTAATAAGATGGGATTGGAATTTTGTTTTAATAACTATAAATTAAGTTTGAATTATCTGTTCTTCAAAGAATTTCGAATTTTGTAGTTTCGAATTTAATATCGAGAAACTTAACAAGCATTTACAAAATTAAACTTCTTTTTGAAATTGAACTGGACAAAATATCATATTTTATTGTTTTCTATGATCATTATTGTAGATTGTAAATTTTAAGGGAACCGAGTGGAACAGGAGTAACCCCCCAAGCCACCGCAGCCATTCTTGACTTATTGTAGCCTCCCCACGCCTCCATCTATAGTATCCCCGTCCCAACCACAAAGCCAGAGATATCCCTAAGGGAGTTGGACAACAATTCCCGAACACTTAGAGACCCATGTCCAAGACAATTGCGGCGCCGAACAGCCAGTGTCGGACAGTCGCAGAAAATGTGCACGGCGGTCTCATCGTCACCCCCACAAAATCTTCACAGGGGGAGCCCGACTTCCCCATCCTATGCAGGTGGTACTTCACTGGGCAGTGCCCCGTGAAGAAATTCGCAATAGTGCGAACCCGGCTCCTGCTCATCCCCAGCAATTCTGCGGTGAATCCGCATCATGAAGCAGTTCCATGTTTCCTCTGGAAGATACCTGAAATTCTCATAACTGTAACGAAAAATCTTAAAGCCAATCAATGATTAAAGTAGAAGTTTGATATAACAAAGCGTAACATTAATCAATTACGCTTCATTATCTACTTTAATCATTATCACGTAATAATTATTTCGCTGAAGTTCGAACTTGGTGGATACTAATTGACTACAATTATTGAACACCCCCTTACATAATGTGGCTATACATATGTATAAATGTACATATATATAAAATATATGAAAATGGATGAAATTGTAATATTCATAAATTAAGTTTTTGTTTTCATTATTATTAAATTTAAAATTCTATCACGATTGTTAATATACAGATAGCGTTTGTATATACATAAATATTTCATATTTTATTATGCTTATGCTTTAATACGTAAACGTACGTACACATATGATTGGTATGTATACATATACACTTACGTATGCATAAATGTTTAATAATAAGCACGAGCATATTTATAATATTGTTGTAACTTTCAAATCGTGACTGATGATATTTTTTTCCCGATTTCTCAAAATCTATTTTCTTGTTTTCTTGTTTTTGTAATAATTTTCGTGCTCATTTTTTGATTGCTTGCACTACTACTGATGCTAGTGATGATGATGATGATGATGATAACGACGACAAATAATTGAATTCATATTGTGATGTGATTTGCTTTTTTCATATATTTTGTAAATCTGGTTTAAGTGACAATTTTATAAAATTGTTATTAATGCTGTTGTTATTGTTGTTCATGTTTGTGTTTTTCAAGTTTTTTAACATTTTAATTTTTTTTTAACATTTTGTTTTTTTTTTTTTTGTAATTTTCTCATTTACATATTTTTATTACACTATTTTACATTTTGTAAATTAAATTTATTATAGATGGCGTTATTTCCTACGGTTATTTTTATATTTTACTTTTTATTTAATTAAGAGATAATTAATAAAACGAGTTGAAATTTTATTTTATATTTATTTTTTTCTTTTAATTTTAAAACGTTTTGAAAGCATTAATTTTATTTAAATTTTAAGTGTCTTGTATTCCTTGTTTTTTTGGCATCTTTTTAACTTCTATATACATGGAAGTACATACATAATTTGTTAAATGTTTTCGATGAAATTAATATAGATGGCGACATTGATAATGTTGGTTAAATTTAAGTAAAAAGTTCAAAATAAAATTGAAGTGAAAATTATTTTTTTTAATAAAACTACTTAAAATGGCTTCGACTCAAAATATAAACTTTGTTACAAATTGAATAACTTCGGAAAGGTGAAAATAATTGGAAATTTCCATTTAATTTTGGAATATTTTTGATTTTTAGAGCATATTTTTTCAGTTTAATCTTTTTGATATTTCACACTAAAAATAGCTTAATCTGAAAATACATGTGTGGTTACATGACATTTAGATGAAATTTTAAATTGTACTTGCATATAATTTTAAATAAATTATTACGTCTTCATACTTTAAGTTTGGAAATATCTTCCATAGATGTAGAAAAAAGAGAAAAAATGAAGCAAAACAAAAAAATATTGACAGAAAAAGCAAATAAGAGAACTGAGAATATATTCAGAGAAAATTACAAAAAATACGATGAGGGACCATGCTATACTCACATTCATAACTAAAATCAACTTTTCCGCGAAATCATAAAAAATTTATTTAATAGGCTTATGAAATTTTTTACTGTTTTATACGCATATTTTAAAGGTTCATAGAAATTTAGCTATATAAATTCACTTGGTGCATTTACTTAATTAATTGAATGAAATTACCTTTGAACGAATTGAATTTTTTTCATATATGTTTTGTGTTAAATGCTTTATTAGAAACTATATTGCAAATTACTATTAAATATTATATAAATGTATTAGGATATCTTTCTAAATAAAATTATTTACACTTTGTAACAGAACAAAAATTTTGAATATTAAAAAAATATGACAAAGATCATCTATACTATTATTTCATAGAATTTAATGAGTGTCTAGGAACTACGCCAAATTAATAATTATTAAAGCTCATAATGCTGCGCAATAAATAAAATTTAGTATTATGTTGATATTAAATATTCAAATAATAATTTTTGTCAATATTTATTAAAATATTAAATCAAGTCGTCGACATTAAATTTTAACATAAAATCAAATGAAAATTTTAATGAATGTACCTATGGAATAACTAGCAGACTATATTTTTATATCTATGCCATATAATACAGTAAAAATTTTTTAAGTGAACATTTACAATCACTGGAGTCTATATATAAAACGCTAATTCATGAAAATTTTGTTTCAAATTAGAGAATTTTTAAAGGGTGATTAAGTCAAAATATTGGACACAACATTCATTTAAAAATTTGATCAAATTATTTTCTTAGAAAAACATGCTATTATTTATTATTCGTTAAGTAAAAAAATATTATGAACACAGCTTTAATTAGAATACTTCAAGTTTTTCAAAAAATATTTAAATTTGATATTATGGAAACAATTGCTTCCGATCAGTTTTGCTTGATACCTACAAATCTTTGAATACTCTATAGTCTATATTATACATCAAATATAAAATCACATTATCACTTTGCTTATACAATTGTTTCATCCTTCATTTTCTTTCATAACCCCAACCCACCCGATCCATTCTAAATCCCATATATATTAAAAATGATATTTTTTTTTGCCAAAGTAATTTTCTTATTTTCTTTATTCTAATTTAAATAATATTCATATTTTAATAATTGATTATGATATTTTATCACATACTCTTGTAAACTATTGTTTAACTTTGTATATTATGTAAAAATATATATATATATATATATATAATATAATTAGATGTGCAAAATGTTACAAATCTTTTTGAAATCTTTTTTTTTATATAAATAAAAACTATATAAAAACTACATACATACACACATATTTATAGTTGGTTGTTTAAAATTCGCATTCATAATATTGAAAATTGTTTAGAAAATATTCTTTTATATACAAATAAGAAATTGGTGCTAAAATAAATGCATATATACATTTGAGAAAATTATATAATATGATTGTGTGCCTATACAAGTTGTATAATATTCTATTTCTTTCCTCTTTTTCTTTATTTCTATTTATTTTTCTTCAAAAAAATCCTATTATACTTTTTTTTCTTCTTTTTTTCAAAAGTTATGTCAACCCTAAATAATATTAGAACAGAAAAAAGAGAAAAAAGAAATGAAGAGTAAAAAAAAAATAGCAAATTTTTAAAAAAGAAAGAGAAAATAAAAAATAATGAAAAGAGAAATAAAGAATATAAGAGTACGAGCGATCACCATAATACTAACGGCAGGCAATGGCTCTGCTCTGTTAGCAAATATAGAAGAGAAATAGCAACAACAAAACAACAATAACAAAAACAAGAGAAAAAAAAATAATATCTTTATTCTTAAAAGTTGACAGATGTTAAAATAGAAATTCATAAATCAAAATATCCGCATAGATATGATTAAAAAAAAAAAAAAACAAATTTACATACAAGCACACAAAATTTTCCTTATGTTCGTATATAATGTAAATATAATGATATACGTCGGTATATATGTATGTATAAATGTACGTATTGAATATTTTTCTAAAAACTCGAACTTAAAATGAAGAAAACGACGACAGCAAATATTAAAGAAACAAAATAGAAACCAACAAAAAATAAGAGAAAGAAAACAAAGAAAAAAGGATATTTTTTTTTCTCATTTCTTTTCTAATATTTTTCTTTTTTGTTTTTTTTTTTTTTCTCCAAAAAATTTCTCAACAAAAGAATGTCCTTTTTTTTTTCTTAAAAAAGAAAAAAATTCTTTTCTCCGTTTTCTTATTTTTTTGTTTGTGTTTATTTTTTTTTTCTTTCTTATTTCTTTGTTTTTATCTTTTCTATGTTCCCACTCAAATATCAAATAATAATAAAATTTTATTATATTATAAACTCAAACTTAAAGAATCCTTTTCTCTTCATATTTAATAATTTTGTTTTTTTTTTTGTTTGTTCGTTTTGGTCTCTTTTTTTTCTTTTAATAATTTATATTATATACGTTTTGATATGTATGTATAGTTAACATTATATTATAGAAGAATTTATGCAGAGCAGGAATATTAAAATTTTTGAATATTTTGATCTAAACACTTTTTGTCCCTTCTAAGTACACACATATATATTTAAAGGATTTTTAATTCGAAAACATTAACCAAATATTTGTATAAATATTGCCATACTCGAGAAAAAAAAGGGAAATTTTAAAGTAAATTAATAAAAATAAATTATATATTGTAGGTATATTAAGAAATAAAATTTAATTAATAATAAATATGTAAAAATTTAAATGGAAAATAAAATTATTTAGAAATATTTTTGGAATTAAATAAAATATTATTAATAATTTATTGTCTTAAAAGAAAGTCATTCTTAGTAAAGTTGATATGTAAATTGAGGCAGGATCTATAAAATTCTACCATTTCTTACGAAAAATATAGTTAAGAACTTATGCAACAATTAAAAACACTATAGAAAAACTGCGATATTCTTATTTAAATCGTTCGATTAATATAATAATAAATTTTCTAATTGCATACTTTTAGGGAAAAGCAAAAAAAAAAAAATTAAAAATTTATTAACACAATAATAACAAAATTTACTAAATACGGTTTATAAGATCTTTCTTTACTTATACTTTACTTCCTTAGTTCTAGAAAGATTTGCTCATTAGTTTTACAAAGAACTCTCATTGAAATCTTCGTTCAAAAAGATTGTCTTAAAAATTCCTGTGCATTTAAAATTTTAATTTAGTATAATTATTGAGTCCAAATTGTAAATTTCTAAAATATTCTACTTTTTAGTAACTAATTCTAAATAAATTCTAACTAAGTCTAAACATAATTTTTAAATCTTCTTTTATTGAATGAAATATTCTCGTTCTCCATAAATACGACTCTGAGTATTTCTACAAACACATGTAAAAGTTTTTAGCTATGAAACTTTATTAAAATATGAACAGTAATTGTTTTCAAAAAATATTTCATTTTTACAAAAAAAAATTAGGAAAAAAAGAAAAAAATGCAAAAAAATGAAAGAAATTATTTTATAATCTTGGAAAAAAAAACCAAAAAAATGAAAAACAAAATGTGAAAGCATGTAAATTAGTTGTAAAAGTTGAGTAATACAATTAAAATTTTTATAGTAGCAAAACATTATCATAAAAATATTTTTAGTGTTATAATGGTAATGTGACATATTATGGTTATCATTTCTTTTTTTTTATGAATCTATAAATGCAAAAATTTCTAAATCAAATCTATAATTTTACTTTAGTTAAATCGAATATTGAACTTTTATACGAGTAAGTGCGATTGAATATTCTTCGTCCTTGAATTTTTTTTTTTTAAAGAATTTTTACGATTTTATTTTAAGTCAGTTTCAACTACATATTTCGATAAGGGTCGCTGATTATTCAATATTTAATACATTTAACAATTTTATTAAATTAATATAGTTTTGAGTAATTTTATGCGGTTACAATAATTTTATTGTGCTAATGTAAAATTTTTGTTTACAATGTAAGTAATTGAAAATTAATATTTACTTTCGTAACAGCATTTAACGTATACTAAATCTGTAAAATATTAATCGATTTCTATAAAATATTTTAAAAATTTAATTAAAATAATATGAAATTTCTTTTAAATTGATATTTTAGGAAAATTAGAACTGTTATTCAATACGTTAAATTCTGTATATTGCTCTTAATCGATAAATTCAATTTATAAGGTACGTAATTTTTTGTTAACATTATAAAATTCTGTGCCGAAAATCGACAACAAATAATTTCTTTAAATGTTTACATATATGAGCGTCAAAATTAAATATTTTCCTGGATGTTTGATATCTGTTAAAGAGCTATTCTCTAAGATCAAATGCCATAAAACCAGAGAGAGTTTTATAAATTTTCTAACTTCGATTAAATAGCTTGTAAAAAACTTTTTGTAATATGAAAATATTTCGTAAAAAACAATGAAAGTACAAAAGATACCAAGTTAAATAAAGAATTACTTGGATTTGGAAGCACTTATGCTTCTTGAAACATATATAATATAACAATTGTGTGAAATTTTGTTCTACAACCGTTTTCTGTTTTTTATCGTCAACATATTTCGTTGTTTCATTGTAATTATTACTGAATCATCCTGTAAGCCAAAATATACATAATAAATTAAGCAAACTCGTACAAATCTGCATATTCACTGTATAAATGTTTATTTTTACCGACCGCATTGTATCCACAATGCATACAGTTTATGTGATGGCAAGTTTTTGGCGGAAATTGGTTCTTTCATTATTAGGCAAGCGTAATAAGACTATTTTTAGAGAGATGTTTATTTCTCTGCCTGTGCAGATCAGTATCTCAAGTTCGGCTGAATCGATTTTCACGAAAATTTATAACTTAGTTTATATTGAGTTGACGTTTGATAATTTTTTGGAATCATATTGGGTCCCGAGAGCTAGATCTCTACTGCGAGCCGATTTTAGGTTTTTGACTATATCTAAGAAAATAATCTGCGTATTTTTCTAAAATTTTATATAAAAGCTATGTCTGATAATACGCGAAACCACTAGGGAACTAGGGTGAAATAAAGTGAAACTCTACTAAAACCCAAATTCACATTTTCCTAGGTATATTAACTAAAAGCTTTCTAGAGTCCTAAAAATTTAAAATAAGTATTTTTCATTAGCTTATAAAACATTTTCGTTAAATAAGACAATACACCTTGCGCTCGGTGACTTTATCAGAATTTTTTTTTTTCATAATTATCCTCAAAAATTAAAAATTATTGCTTTATATTTATTTTTTGTTTTTCGTATTTAAATTATTGAATATACCAGGTGTAACACCTATCTCTCGTTTTATTGTAGTAGTGACCAGACAATTTTGCTGAATTTTTAATATACATTAAATATACTTTACACATACATAAATTATGACATATAATTTAAAAGAGATTAAGTCAAGTCAATGGACAAAATTTATGTTCCATTAAAAAGTAAAATCGATTTTTTTTTTTTGTTTCATAATTGAAATGTGAATTAAAAATAAAAATAAAAGAACAGAAAAAAACAGAAATTTTTGACTCCTAATAATTTAACCAACTTTAGTTAAATTGGTAATTTTTTTTTTTTTCTGTGTACTTCTGTGTATTTTTTTCCCTTTATTTTTTTCGATTTTTTCGATTTTCCATTTAACTTAATCCTTTTTTTTTCTTGTTCATGGTTTATTTTACTAATGAAATGATGGTGTTTTTTATTTCATATAAAATACCCAATCATGAAATTAATACTTTCCATCATTGGTAACTTATTATCGATATATTTTTTCATTATTTTAAGCATTTAGTTATGCACATACAACTGTACCTTAGTATTAATTATATACCATATACTTGAATACATTTATGTATATTCCATCGAAAGTCCATTCATATTTATATATAAAACAAACAAATACTTATAAAAGTGAAATTTTCGTTTGTATTCGAATGTGTTGTGTAGGACTTTCGAGTAGGATTGTATGAAATAATTAAATTTTCATGGGTATTCATGAGTATATACCAATATTTTGTTATAATATAGACAAGAATACTTAAACAATTTGACATTTGCGTTTCAGCTTCGGAAAAATGAAAGTACATACATATTTTTTTCCCTGTTCTTTAAATGACAAATTTTTTCACCATAATTGTTATGAAAAAAAAACTGACATTTTAAGTCGATTTTAATGTATTTTTTCCATGTAATCATTTGTAATTGGAAAATTTTTCTCTAACTATGAATTTTCGTTTTTTTCTTTAAGTTTGAGTAAATTTGTCAGTCTTGTATTCCTTTACACCTATATTTTACCGGTATGTGACAGAAATTATTACCAAAATAAGAAAATTTAGTTTAAAAAATATTGAACAAATTAAGATTTTAATTTGAAAACGAACGGACTACAGTACTGTGCCCGAGAGATATCATACTTGATAACGTATTTCCAAAGATAAAGTTCATATCGATATTAAGGATTTCATTCTGTTTCTCACCAGTTTTACTTACCGAGTCACAAAAGAGTCACTAAAATTCAATGAGTGAGAATTCATGCTCAATGCGTTTTAGTGATATTTTTCTCTTATAGGTTTTGTTATTTAGCAACTTTCTTTGACAAGACCGACATAAAAACGTTGCAACAGAAAATTTTCTACTAATTGCTTAATACAATACTGTCAGCTATATTCGAATTAGCCATTTTTAAAGATATTAAATAATATAGATTTGCTAATTGTGCTACAATATCTCTATTCAAAAATTTTTATATAGCTATGTATTTTGACAATATTAATTAATATTTTCGCGCCGTAAAGCATGCAATTTTACTTTTTTTGCAATGTTTGTAATGTTTACACTTATTGTTTTTAGGTTTAGTAAAACTAAAATGTTTGACTGGGAAAATTAAAATTTTAAATCTGAAATTCTAAGAATAGTTAATAATTATTATTATAAATTTGAAATAAAAATTTTAGTTCTTAACAAAATAATATAAAATCGATAAATTCATTAAAAAATTCAAAAATATTTCAGTTTATGGTGAAAATGAATTTTAAAATTTCGAAAAATTCTGAAATTGAATTATAAAAAGTTTCCATTCGAACCAATTAAATTACGATTCTTTAAAATTATTTCACACAAGAATTATAGTAATTTGTATTTAATATTTAATTTCGTTTTGCAAAATACACTACATATGTGTACAATAATAAATAACAAAACAATGGCGGCTGAAAAATTACATTTGAAAATGTATGTACTTTAAATAATTTCTTAAATTTCTCTATATATACATATACATATAGATACTAACTAATTAATATCTGCATGAATTGCTCCTATTCGTATAATATTACCTTTGTACTATAAATTGACCAAAAATTTGAAGAAAAAAAGCAAAACGAATTAAGGAAAAAGCCGAAATAAAAAAAGAAAAGCGCACATAACAATGAAAAATAAAACAAAGACAGACAGAAAATTAAACTTGCTAAAGGAAAACAATCAATTCCCCATTCCATTAATCTACAACATTTCTCATCCAACCAGTGTCATCCCCCAGAATGTTATATTGATTAATTATTGTATTCCCTGTGCGCTGATTGCCAAAATATCGAGGTCATTGAAAAATTACAATAAGAAAAAAAAAAGCAATTTTTAAAATTTGGTTTTTTTTTATCGCTCAGTTTTTTCGCTTCCTTTTTTTATTGCTATATACAAATTTTAAAATACTATTTATTAAAGGTATAAACAATTTGTAATTCCATAGCTGAGTGTACCTTAAAGTGGTGCAATACAGAACGAGTATAAGAGAATAAGAAAAAATAATTAAATTTAGAAATTACACAAAAAAACAGGAAATACGCAGTCGCAGAGCATTCGAGTTATTTACGGGATGGGAAAGTTTTTCGGTAAACAAGATCAGAGTTCTTGAAATAAAAAATAAGACAGAGATAATAACAGACAAGAATTCTCAGAAATATTTTATTCGGCCATTGCACAATGAATTAACACTAAAGGAAAATTGCTCTATATAGCGATTTTAGCTTTTGTAGAGAAGAAAGCGAGAGCTCAGTATTTTAAGGCAATAACGAACATTTTTATATACAATTTTTTATACTGGCTTCCACAAAATTCATGCAATTAATTGTTCATCAAAAATCTATTCTACTCTTTCTACTGAATTATAATTTTTACATCCTATAGTTGCCTCAATATTTCAATTTTTTGCTTGGTTTTTTTTTATATGTATATGGTTTGTTTTTTATTATAGGGGGAAATTAAATAGACTCATTTTGGTTATTTTTTGTTTTATTTTTTTTTTTATTGGTTTAAGATTTTAGATATGCGATCGAAGACAATGGTTTTTATTGTATATAGAACATGAAGAAGAACAGAAACTTTTTTTTGCAAAAAAAACAAAAAAAGGGAAACGAAAAAAAAGTTGTATGCGAATTCAGATGAGGAAAGCAATTAATTTACGTAATTCTTGGATATGACAAACAAAAGCATACTGGGTATAATTTGAAAATTTTAGAATTCTAAATATTTGGACAAAAAACAAAAAAGAGAAAGAGAATTATAATATTGATTTTTGGTTGTTAGTCAGCTGAATAGGATGCAAAAAAATCGAATAGAGTCGTAATTAAACTTTTTTAAGTTTACATAATTGATTCTTTCGGCTTTTATTGATTAATTTTTAGTTGAATTTTAAAAACTTTCAGTTTCACTAAGAATTTACTTCAAACCTAGCTCATTTTAAAAGATTTAGTATATTTAGAATCGCTAGATAATTAATCTAATTTAATTTTATTAATATTATTAATAAAAAATTATGGTCCCAATATTCATTAACATTCTAAACATTCATTTTCAGCAGCTAAGTTATCTTACATAAATAAGCATAATGTACTGATTGGGTGGATCATTCTACAATTTTAGTGTTCATGTCGAAATGTTTCGGCACACTTATTTAGTTCCATAACTTTAGTCAAATAACAACTGCTTTAAGACATATATGTAGGTAATTAAGAAAATTAAACAAATCAAAAAAAAAAATTCAATGTGTACGTTGTTTTTAATTCAGAATCTCCATTTTAATAGCTAAAACCTCCAAAACTAATACTCAATAAAAAACTCATCCTATGATTATTAAAGTTTTGAACAATTATTCTTTTTTATCTTTCATATTTTGAATCCAAATTAATTATAATATACTGCGTGCCTGTGACTCTATAATATCCTCGAAACAAAATGACAAAAATAACTCTAGACACACCCTAAGTAATAGGGTACACAATCATCTTTCGCCATCTCGTTAGAGTTATTGCTCTTTTAAAATCAAGAACTCATTTTAAAACTCAGAATGAAATCCTCCTTCTGAAATCGTATCAGCGATATTTTTACCACACAAAATTTATATTTAAAACAAAATTAAAATTTTTAAAAAATTTCATAGGAAATATTTTTTAACCGTGATTTAATCATGTTATTATGTTATTAACCTGTTATAGTATTTATAGAGACACAAAATCTCAGAAATAACATTGTTGACGAAGCGCCAATTTGAAAAGAAAAAACCGTTTCCAAAAAGAATATTTTTCGGGATGTCATCAGGTTTTCTAGCAACGACATATGGAAGCTCCGAAATACGGTTCATTCTATCACCATGCTTACTGAATAGAATCGACTCTTACAGACCCTGTAAAACAGTATTTCCTCGATTAACAATATAATTGCACCATATCTTTAACAGAATATATACGTACTATATAGATATGGCTCATATTATATATGTGTATCCGAATTTCTTAGCATAAAAGTTATACAAACTTATTCATAAAAATTTTCCTAATGAAATTAATTATACACTAAGTATATATATAAATACGATCAATTACGAGTACACAGTGGTAAATAGATTTTTGTTTCCGGAAGAATGATTTCAATCGTTTGGCTCATTATTAGAGAAATTTTATATATAATAATCAAAAATATTACTTAGGACCTAAGTATATAACTACTATGTACATATAAATACGTATATTATTTGAGAGCAATTATCTTTGTTATACCACATATTATTAGAGGAAATTTTACATTAATATTTTGAATCTATAATTACTTTACTATTGTATAATTATGCTATATATATTGAATATACAATGTATGTATATAGATGAGCATATACTATTAAACAGGAAATCAAATTAATTGGAGTTCAATCAAAAAATATTACTTTAATATTCTTTAATAATTTCTATATTGAATTTATTACCGCACTCAACATTTTGTACTTTAAAAAATTCTTCATAAGTACCTTACATATACATATGTTTGTGTACATATACACAAAAAGATGTATTTAAACTTTCATTTAGATATTTATATTTGATGTACACTTATCTATACCTACATATGTATATTCAAAATCACGTACCCACATACAATGTATATTTGTAGAAAGCTCCTATAGGTTACATTCACATTTATATTATATTGGAAAAGGTATAAAAAATGAAAAGAAAAATATAGACACATTTTCATTAATAATGCGAAATAATAATTTTCACATACATACTACGTACATATATACATATGTATATACATATACACACATAAAAAAGGTGCACGAAATGGAAAAAGTAATTTAATTTGCCTTAGAAATTAATATGACGCCAGTGTAACATTAAATTAAAATTGGATGAAAAATAAATTTTAATTGAAATGCGGGCGTTAACAAAAAAAAACATAAAATTTGTTAAATAAAAAACAAACAATCAAGGCTCTGTATAAAATTAAAGCTGTATATGAAGGAGGTCTTAATTTTGATTCAGTTATGGTTAATTATTATTTTTTTTTTTCGTTCTTTTTAAAGTTTTCAATTTGTATTGTAGTACACGTGTACTATAAAAATATACTATTAGTATAGTTTTTTAAAAAATTTTATAATAAAAATTTGCTATCTAAAATTGTTTTTATTGGCTTGTTGTCCGTAAGTTTTCGCAAATAATTGAGTTTTGATCTGTAATGCAATGAATTGTCAAAATTTGTGATTTATTAAACATTTTTAAAAGAGTTTGAATCAAAATATATATACAACCACCGTCAGAACCGGTTCTGACTTTCTGAGCATCTTACCCGGTTTCCAAAAGTGGACAATCACCCAGTCAATTCAAACAGTGAACAATATTTAATAAATATTGCGCATAATAAATCAGTTTCTTGACTAACTTTATCAGAAATTGTTATTTTATAAAATTTAGTTTTTTTTTTTAAGTTTCCTATGGCACTCCTTTAATCTGCCATCCATTACAAATGCATACTTTGCACATATGGTAAATTTGACGGTGATAGAGATTATAATTTGAGCAGAAGAAATATAATTGATTCTTGGCATATTCTTGTCGTTCTTCTAGTTTTACTCAGAAAAAATTGCACTTATATTCACGGGAACAGCCTACAGTTTAATTGTACTCACTCTTTGTCAAGTTTACCCTATATAATCTAGCATTTTTAATAAAGGAATAATCATATTTTAGATAATGTAGACTAATTGTCTGGCATCAAATTTATTTACCTAACTTCGATATTAATCAAATACTTTATTAGTTTTTGCTTATGACGTGTCATCTATAAATAAATTTTTTTTTTAATTTATACTCAAAATTTTTTTAGAATTGTTTATATAAAAACTTTTATTATAATGTCAGTTAGATCAAAACTTTTACCAGTTAGATTTTACTCTATTAAAATGATTATTTATGTTAGTAACTGATTATTTTTAACCAGATAGTCCAACATTCGTACTCGTAAAAGATATATTAAAAGTGCGATAAAAATTTTTATAGCTTTCAATTGATGAATTAAGTATAAAAATTTTTGAATCTTAAAAATATTGTAAAAGTAGAAATAATTTTAAGAATAAAAAAATGATGTTGATCAATTCAAAAAAGTAAAAATTTGAAATGAAATTCGAAAATTTTATTTATTTCATTTGATTCTCAAAGAATATAAGGCTACACTAAATATTTAGAGTAAATTTAGTGTTGCCATATATTATAGTAATTTACTGGAGAAGAACACTGTTGCGCCTCTGTTTATAATTTCAAAATACTAGACATTCATACGGTTGGGCTCGTATTCAATAATTGAAATTAAAATATAAGTGAAGAATGATTTTTCGAGAAATTTTAAAATTTTTTCCGATTTTAATTTATATGATTTCAAATTTAAATTTTCTTATAAATCATAATAATTTCTTAAAAGAAAATTCATATTTAACCAAGTGAAATAATGCTCTCTCTAGATAATGTTAATTCCATCGGTCTTTGATATTTCACTCTTTAATACATGCGATATGAATTTTCTCAGTTTTCTCAGCAAGCATTTAAAACATTTAGCCTCCATATTCTTTATCTCAGTATTACTGTTAAATGTAGGTATTTATAAAACACTTTCATCGAATATGTAAGTCCGTTGTGGATTAGTAACCCTAGCTGTTAGAAAGTGGCAAAAATTCTTTAATACATTGAAAAATATCAAAAAAAATTGTGTTAATAGTCATGAATTCGTGGTCCAATATTTAAATATTTCTGTTAAATTACTTGTTGTTTAAACAAACACAATAACAACAACTAAAACTTTTCATTTTTCCGATCTTATTTCAAAATATTTGACAATTTCCTAGTCAGATTTAATTTTTTTGTTCTCAATTTGCTTTAAAAAAGTATTTTATTTTTTAAGTGCAAAATAAAAAAAAAAATTAACAAAAAGCGAAAAAAAAGAAGTATGCCGATGCGTGATTATTCAAATATTTTGCTAATTTTCCATTGAATGTTAAAAGAAAAAAAAATATAATATTAAACCATTAAATTAAATTGTTTACTACAAAATGTTTATTGTCTTTCACATTTTTAGTCTTATATAACATGTATGAATGTACAAATGTATAACTCCATGCGCTAAAATATCTTTGTATAGTCGCCAAAATGAAATTTTTCTTTTATTCTATTTAATTTACACCCTAAATAATTTTAGTTGCTTTTCAGTTTTATATACTAAAAAAAAAAATTTATTGTAAAATTTTGTATGAAGTTTTTTATTAACTTTTGCTTCTTCTTCTTCTTTACTATGGTTATTGCTGTTATACAACATAGTTTCCATTTATTATGATACTACTGCTGTTGTTGTTGTGATTGTGTGTTATATGGTGCTACTTTTTGTTCCTACCAAAAATCTATTTATATTCACATATTTATTCTTAACATTAATTTATATGTAGGTTGTCATAAAAACAAAAAAAATAAAAAAAAAAAATAAATTTTTTTTTCTCTGTGAAGTGCTTTGTCACACGCTACATAACTCAATTAGTCAATAGTTCTCTTAAAATGTGTGAAAAATTAACATGAAAAATTGGATTTTTTCAAGTTTTTTTTTTTTGCTTTCGGAATATTTTAATATGAGTTATTGATTTTAGGCATATCAAAGCTTTTAGCATGTGTATACGCATATCTATAAGCACGTGTATAAGTATATGTATGTATAACAACATGTATGTCATATTATAATGAATGAGTTTTGATTTTACTATAAAACGAAACAAATGTAACTTACAAAAAAAAATGCTATTTTTGTGTTTCCCGATTGTGGAAGAAAAATCTTACAATTTTATTTACAAAATGTTGAAATTTTTAGTCATAATTTTTCAATTTATTTGTAAACTACATGGAAATATTCCCATTACCTGAACATTTTGATTCTTCAACTCGATTCTTACATTGGATGCTGAATAATTTCTTTCATGTTTTTTTTTATTAATAAGAGCGTCTTTGGCTAACTTTTCTGGGGTTTTGGTATAATAAAGAACGCAGTATATTTCTATTATCAACTAATATTGGTGAAAAATAATTCAATAATATTAAGGAATAAATTAATGTGTATGATCACAAAGTTCTTTTAAGCTCAAAAGTCAGTAATCATCTACAAATTTCTATAAACTTGAAAAAAAAATTGAAATTTTACAATTTTTAATTCTTTAAATTTAAAATTATTAAAACATTTCTTAATAAAGCATAAATAGCTATTTTATTGTTAATTAGGTACTGGCTTTTAGCCTCTGATGACAGTAATAGTGATAGTTTTGATATTATCGAATAAGTCCGAAGTCGGAATCATACTTTGTGCTTTTAAAAATTGTTTTATCGCTTTCATTTATTTCGTTTTATATGGACATGAAATGTGATCAATAATTCGCAACAATTACTAAATTATGAAATCTTTATCGGGTTCTTAAAGAAACAATTAATTGCAATATTCATTGGCGCCTAGTAATATGTAATTTTCGCGATCAGTTTACTTAATTCTGAAAAAATATTCATGTTTTCTTTCTCTCTTTTGATCTTACTAAAATCTTTTTATTTTGCTTTCAAATTTACGTGGATAAAGCCCTTTATTATGGACGATATTTTTGTACTAAATTTTGTGAATTTTTTTAAGAATAGTGTAATCGAAAAAAAAAAAGTTTCCAAAGGAATGCAATTCTAATAAGAATTTCGTAAATTTGTTCGCATCAATAGAAAATTGTTATAAAAACGCCAATTAGCCGAGAAATCAACGCACTATCGTTCTTGTATAATTTGTTTTTGTTTGTATTTTTGTTTTTTTTTTACTATACAAAAATGTCGTGTACGCATTTTTTGTATTCCTTTTATTTCAAGTTATTTACACAACATAAAAGAAATCTATATTTGAATTAACTAACGACAACGAGAAAAAAAAAACGAATTGACCTTCAAGTTTTTTTAGAGTCCAAAAACACCTTTATTTTTTCTTGGTCGATAAAATAAAAATACGCATGTTTGTACATATGTCTATACACATGTAGTAAACATTGATTCTTTTTTATAAAAGAAAAACATCTAAAATTATGTTTGATAAGGAAAATACACTGTTAATGATAAGCACTTTACTAACCTTAAACGATGTTATCAGTTTGCATTTAATATAAACATGGTTATTGGTAAACACCTTTACACACTTAGTAAATTCTACAAACATGATGAAATTGAAATTCCAAAATAATCAGTATGAAAAATGGGTATGTGTAGCATAATAAAATGATAAACATACAAGGTTCTGTTTATAGGTAATATAAAGGTAAAATTAATATCATTTTATTAGTTTTTGCTTCCACTCCCAATATACATTTATGTATTTAGAAATAGAATTGAAATATTTAATTGAAATAAAAAAAATTGTTATTAACAACAGCAGTTTGAAAACTTATTTTTGATTTTTGTTGTAAAATTTTGAAATATAGAAGAGGAAAAGCTTAATACACAAAAAGGAATGAAAATACGGAATACAAAACTCAGGATGTAATATACTAATTTTAAGCTGGATCCAGCTCTTCGTCGTGTTCAGTTGAAATTGTTTTATTCAAACTTTTTTCTCAGATAAACGTTCACTACTTCGAAGGAAATAATTTGAACTAAATTCTTCAACATTACGTTTCTTTGAACAATAGTTTTAGGTATATGCATATTTCAGTCCCAATATGACAAATAATTTCAGTACATCATACAATTATTTAAAAAATTTTCGTAAAGAAATTTGGAAATCGTATACATATTTCTATATAAAAATCGTGACTTGGTCTTAAATCGAACTAAGCAGAGTATTGAACTTTAATAGTTTGAATTTGGCACAGGTCTAAAAAAAGACAATTTCAACAGAATTTTAATTCCTACATAAAATAATTTTATAGCGCAGTGAAAGTCTGCTTAATAAGTCAACAATAAAATCTTTGAATTGGAGTTGCTCCCTGAAAGAATTCGTAATTAATATTTATTAAATATCAATATAATTTGTTAGCCATATTTCGAGCTCCAATATATAGTAATTTGAAATAATAAACAAAATTAATTGAATTTGACATTGATAACTTGACCAAATAACCTATGAGGTGTTAGAATTACATATATAGTAAAAACAGATACGATGATAAACACTTCCTTCGTAAAATCAATGCATAAATATAATTGACTCACTTAAATCTCTTTAGCATTAAGCAGATTAAGAATTCGCGAATTAATTTTAAAACAAATTAATTTTATTGCTTTAATTTAATTATTCCATTACCCTTAACATTTCTTTTAAAATTAGTCATTAGAAAATTAACAAACAACTTAAAGACCTCTTTAACTTAAATCTAAAACTAATGCTTTTACTAGGTAGTTAAAAATTATACGAGTACTCGATATAAAAACCCACTTCACTTAGTTTAAATATGAATTTTTTCCAATATTAACAATCATTTGTAGGTTAAACATCTTATATACGTATAGGCTGTTATTTATACAAAATCATTACAAATGTTTTTTTAACAAAGTTATTACCAGTGTGGCGCCTCTTAAATAACTAACCAACTAATTCGTATATGAGTATATTAAAAAAATATTTGTGTTAATCTATTAATAATGATAATCCAAAACTTACATAAAGTTTTTATTTAAAACATATTGGAATTCTTTTATATAATATCGTTTTAAACTGCGAATCATACTTATAATTCAACACAATAATATGCTATATCGTATGTTATGAATAAATTAAAATTTTTACGATATATTCTTTATTAAAATATGCACTTAAAATTTTATTAATTTTTCATTGTTTTTATTATATACAAACTTATAAATCTACCATTTTTATATTCAGTATATATGGAATTAAAAATTCAATATCCTTGAAATTCGATTATTAAATTATCATTTCATTAAGACGGTAACGTATTTTGTATGAAATTAATGAATTTTGTTTTAAAAGAGATGCAATTTATAATTAAATTTTTTTTTTATCTTAAAAACAAAAAAAAAATTATTAAAACTTTTAATGACTATTTTAATCAATTCAATTAATTCATTCTTGTATTGCATTAAAGCTTGGTTGTACGTGATATTTAAAAATTCAAAATTTTATTTTGTGTTTTCAAAAGCCTGTATTTCAGTTCTACTGGATTAATTAAATTAAATTAAGTTGAATAAATTAAATTAAGTTGGTCTATTAAGAAATTTTCATTAAACTACAACTTTATTCATATCTTGGGTTTAAACATAACTTATAATAGTTCGTGTTCAATATAATATTCATTAATTGCATTGGATATATACATTAATATTCTGGGAATCACAACTATGTAGATCAATGTGATGGATATCTGACCGTGAAGGTACTATTTTAAAAACCGCATAACTTGAAACGCGTGTTCCTATTTTTTTCTATTTGTATTTTCCATGCATTGCACATTTGCGAAAACAACGACATAAGTCAAAATGCAGAGTTGCAAACTTTAAATTCCGGAAATCAAAGTTATTTTTTTGAGCTGTGCCATTATTCTTCTCAATATATGCTCTGTATCATAATATTTGAATAGCTTGGACAACAATTTTTGTTAAATATTCGGTCTTCTATTTATTATCATTAATAATTTTCCATATACTGTACAGAAATTTTTTAACTTTGTCGAGAAAAAATTTTTGAGCAATGATTTTTATTGCAGAGATTGCCAACCTAATATTACCAAAAATATATTTCTTGGATTTTCTAAAGAATATTATGTTTTAACGAAAGCATATTATATATGTACATGTTTTGGACCACAAGCGAAAGTTTGCTAACAACCTCTTTATAATATCCTCAATAATTTCTATAAAACCACAGAACTCTATACATGTACATATAAAATAATATATTCGAATCAATAGAATAAAATCTACTACATATAAACCAAAATCTATAAATATCTTAAATTCAATGTAATAAGTCATACTCATAACCCATATAAATTTTTAAGATAGAATCATAAATTTTTATTATCTACCACCGTACAGCATTATAAAAACAATCCTTTTTATTCAAAAAACAAAAAAAAAAAAACTGAAATACAAAAAATCGATTTATTTTTCATACCTATAAACTTTCTATATGTGTAGAGTTAGAGTATAATAAATTTGACCTCTTTCTTATACTCCATATTTTCCATATATTGTTAACGTAAGAGATAAATCATGTATTCTTATTTCCGCTAAATATGAGCTTAAGGGTTAATTTTTGACATGCAGATTTCTATTCCATATAGTATTATTCGAAAAATGAATTGAGATCGTGTTGAAATTCGAGGATTTTTTAATATTTAAATTGTTTGTTATATTATAAGAAAATTTTAAAATTATACACACTATTAGAGTTACTTAATAAAATCAAATTAATACTTTTGTCTTCTTGGAGGTTTTCATATTGATTAGGAATCATTAGTCATATTTATTTAGTTCAACTATAGCTTATATTAATTCAGAGTGTAAAATCTGAGCGTGAAACTCTTTTTCTTCAATTATTAAGACCGAAAATTGGAATATTAAACTTATATACTTACTTAGATAGTATTATAGAACAATAATAGAGAAATATTAAAATTCTTTTTTTAATAAATGCTTACAATACTTATTTTGATTTTCATCCTTGGAATACTAACCTACATTTTTGTTTCGTTTACATATTTGCTTACAAATCAACTATTTTTTTTAATATATAGATTTGTTTGAATAGAATTTTAATAAACAAAAGTATTACGTAAGAAGCTAATAATAAAAATATAATAAAAATGAGAATATAAAAAAAATTGCTATAAACAATATAAAGAAAAATTCATTTGTTGTAGTTTTGTAATTAAAAATTTTTAAAATTAAAACATAATAAATGACTTTTTATGGAGTCGTTCCGAAATACTATAAATGTTAGTATACTAAATATGTACACTAAAAAGTTATACATATTATGTATGTCAGACTTATCGCATGTTTTATTAGTAAACAAAGCAAAGTTTCAAATACATACAACAAATTGCAGTAAAATAAAATGTGCGAAGATACGTGAAAATTCAAATTTTTTCGCTCCCAATTGATTCGTACTGACTCACGTTTAATTGATTCGTACTAACTGTCATGTATATCCCACTTTTTTTACTCAATTTCAAATCAGAATTCTCCGTTTTCTAATGGATATTTCATTTTTCCAATACGATTACTCATTTATTCAATTGGATTTTTGAATTCTTCTAAAATTATTTCAATTTCTCACACAAAGCGAACAAGTTTTTTATAAATTCAAGAAAAACACGGGATACCGAATCATTTTTCTCACTCGAAAATAACATTACACAAATTTGATAGTTACCCACTTTCTCACTTGCCGAACATAATATTTTAAAAAGATAAGCAATCTGGTCCTACTCTTGAACTTCATGAAATTCGCATTGATTTTTATTCACTTAATTAAATTTTTTAAATTTCTTCTAAATACTAATACTTAACAGGACCTAATAACATCAATGTTGTGGAAACCCTAAACTTCAAATTCAAATTTTTTAATTCAACTAAAAATCTTATTGAATTAAATTTTCTGAAATTTAAAGTATTAAGAATAAAAATAAGAATTTTATATAAATCAATTCGAATATAACATTGAAGCTATTTTTCTAAATCGTACCAAATGAGTACACATGTGGCTCTCTTGCTTCCATATAAATTATTTCTAATTCTCATATATTCACATGTACATACCTATAAGAAATGTGTATTGTGTTGTGTATTGTGTCTAAAATTTTTTTAACAAGAAATTTATAGTCAAATGCATTTTTTATTTCTCTATAAATGCTCTCTACTCTATATTATAAAAGAGTGATTCTCTTTAATACAAAAAAAAAAGTTCTTTTTACTAAAATCTATTACGGTTCGTTCCTTAAAACAAAAAAATTTGCTCTCTACCAATCAATTTTAATTTTTCAAATCGATTACTTCCAATTCATTGAATCTGTCAAAGCACTTATGTATATGGATATGAAAATTACCTGCAAAACAAAAAGAGAAGAGAAATGAAAACAAACAAAACATAAATACTATGAAAAGAGAGAGAAAAAAAGAGATAGAGAAAGAGTGTAAAAGGAAAGCATCATTCTTTTTGATACTTTATCCACATATTTAGATCATTTGTAATCGTTTGATTTGTGAGCTCATCAAAAATATTCTTTTTATATTAAATGTAATCAATATACTTTATAAACTATAATGCATAAATATTAAGTATGTATATATATATATGTATGTGGATAAAAAAAAAACTAATACACTTTAGGATAATGAAGATGATCCTTTTTTAATGACAATTTAAATTTCTCTTCTTTTATTTTTTTGTTTTTTCTTTTGTTTTATTAAATAATATTTTTGAGAAAAGGAAAGTCATGGATCATTAAAAATTGAAGTGAATTTATGCATAATAGCTAATAAACTTTAATTTAATTTGACATCAGAATAAAAGTTCTTTTGAACACAGAGGGTCTTCAATACATATTGTAGTGTCTATATTGTCTTGAACATATAAATTTCATATCATGAATATTTGTATATTTATACAATAGACACGCTGACTTAAATTAACTTGTAAATACCAGTTGGAGTTCAAACAACCAAATTATTTAAAGGAATATGTTGTATTAAAGGTATTATTATTTCCTAGATCTACGTTACAATGCACGGGGATCCTAGGAGAGTTATTGTGCTCCTTACTAATGTGCTGAGGTTTTATTCTAAGGCACTCTTTCGAGGCCTTTATTCCTAATATGTAGGATCATTTTACAGGAATCATGATAATAACGTCACTTCTCCACTACAAATTTACATAACACTTAAGAAATCCTCTTCAATTGTCGATTGCTGATGTTGGTTCAATTGATTTTCTAATAATAAAAACGGTTTAAATAAACGGTCTTTAAATAAAAGGGCATTTTCTCATATTTTGACAGAATATTCAGTACAATATAAATTTTGAATTTATTCAAAATGAACTTTTATTTATATGCATTTAATTACGAGTTTACTGTAAGTATATTATAAAATGAAAAAAATTATTTTTTAAGAAATTAAAAGCAATTTCTAAAGGAATAATAAGAATCATATTTGTATATATATAGGCTTCTCATACCATTATTCTTGTACATTATATATGCTATCTTTATGTAACTCTCATTATGTTGCTATATCTTTTATTTACTCGGGCAATTTAAAAGTTTATTAACAAAATTACTAAAAATGGACATATCAATTATAAGAACATAATATGAACACCATTATTAGAATTTTAATTTTTCCGAAAAATTTTCAAATCTGTCTTTTTATTATCGATAATTACTATTCAGACAGTATTATACTCGTAATTATGATAATCTTAAACAGCTTTTATACTTTCCTATACTAATACTAATATTCTTATTCTCCACTAATAATGTGAACTTTTTTCATTATGGCATTTTTCGAATAATCATTAAAGTAAAATTTTTCAATATTAATTAAAGGAATTTGAAAATTAAAGAATTATTAAAAGAAATTTTTAATAAATTTTTCCTGATTTGCATATTTACTTAATAAATTTGGTATAATATATATATATGTATGTAATATGTACAAGTTTTACAAGAAAATATTTACAAGCTATCTTTGTAGCATAAAAATACCCTAGTCAAAAATTAGTCTAAGAAATATTCTAGATTTTTCCATAAATGAAAACTTTGTTTATACACAAATGTTGCTAATCTAGTTTATTCGTAAACATTACTAAATAAAACTAAACTAAACATTACTAAGTAAAACTGTTATGTGAGTAGCACAGTTAAATCATATGAACCGTTATACAGAGTTGCTTTTTAATCATGAAAATCTTTTATATTCTAAAAGTAAATTAAATTTCATAAAATATTTTTAATAATCCATCATTAATAAAAACAGCTTGATTTTAAGTTTTTATACAGGCCACATCAAAACTTTGATATTTTTGTAAGAATTTCCCACGAAGTCATATAAAAAATTTAATTATAAAACACTAATTTACAGAAACGTTTATTATATGCTAAGACTTCTCATTTCTTACATGTGATTATGCAACTGATAGTACTCATAAGAAAAGCTCGGAAATTCAATTTTAACTATTAATATACCTTTTTCGAGGCATCCGAGATACTTGTACGATGAATGCGTACACAAAATATTTATGTGTTCACGAATAAATTAGGTGGAAAATTAAATTTTTTTTTTCTTATAGTACATAATTAAATGGCTGTGTGATTTTCAATTAAAATTATTTAAAATCAACAAAACCAAAATTAAAATATTCAAAATTTTAACAGAATAAGAACGTAAAATAGAAAAAGAAATTCTACAATAAAAGCAAAAACGAAAACAAAAATGTCCTCGTCATATTATTATGTAAATATTGTATATTTGTATAGCTAAGTATATATGCATACCGATTTTAATAAAATCTAGATGTGTGTATAAAATTGTTTTTATGTGCGTGTGTGTGTGCGTATACCGTTATTTTTTATCTATAATTTCAATAAAAAAATAAAGTAATTTTTGTAATAGCTTTCATTCATCTTTTTATAGCATTCTATACTTTGTTTTTTTTTTTTTATTTATATCTATATTATATGTACATACTGTTGTCCTTAAAGAAGTTAAAAGAGAAAAAAAATTTTTTTTTTAAATAAAAATTATTTTTTTTCTCTGTGTATTTGTATTCTATTTTTTTTTTTTTTGATAAACATTATCATGACATCTGTATTTTGTTTCTGAATTGATATGAGCATAAATGTGTTTTCCTAAGAGTATGCAATTTAAATTATCTTATTATTTTCATGTTTTTCTTTTACATTTTTTTTATATTTTTCTGCGTTTCCTTCATAAACTTTGTTAGTAAAAATGTGTGTATGTATATATGTTTACAAATTTAATATATATATATATATATATATATATATATATATATATATATATAAAGTAAGAATATATATGTACATATGTACACACACATGTTTTTTATAAATTTTATATAATATTGTGAATATTTTATTTTATCCTTGAAAATTTTCATTTCTCAATAACTAAGTATTAACTATACATACATACATACATAAATATAAATATATTACATTTCTTGTCGTCGTTTTTCCAATTCGGTTTTTCCTTTATCCTTTTTCGCTTGAAAGCGCTATTTTTTTTTACTTTTTTCTTTTGAATATTATTATTCTTATATATTCTTTAACAATAATATTACGTCATAGATTAGAGAATGGAGGCAATTATATATGGCAAAGAAAAAACTAAAAAATAATATAAACAAAAAGAAAAATAAAAAAAAATTAAAAAGAAAAAAATATAAAACAATAACAATAAAGAAAAATTCAATAAATATTTAGTACACACTTATATTATAGTTCAAATTTTAGTACATACACACTTATATTTCCTTAATATATTCTATTAAGATTCCCGATTTACATTGTTTATTATATCATAGTTATAGTTATATATACAAATTTCAAATCTAAAATAAAAGTATAAATATTGAACAAAAAGCAAAAGGACGCAAGCAAAATTTTAATAAATAAATAAACAATTTTTTTAAAAAAAATTTTTTTTTTTCAAAATTGCAAAACACTTAATTTTTATAATGAGTTTAATGTGGAATTTCTTTTTTTTTCTTTTAGGTAAGAGACATGAAGTCAACTATGTATATGAATACACAAAACAAAAACAAGAATATGTTGTAATGTAGCTTTACAAGCAGAAGAGTTCCAAAGGGTTTCATATTGTATAAATAGTGCCATAAAAACCCAAACTAATTTTTAATCAAAATTTTGTACAGTTACTCTAAATTTAACAATGTGGTAAGACTTTCAGTAATAAATTAATATTTTACATTTAGGTTTTTTTTTGCGGATTTGTTTATGAATAAAAAATTAATATTTGAGGTAGACCAATTAGTTACGTTAGGTATATTGTTCGATTATATTAGATAAACTCAAAATAATTTTGTCAATTATGTAGGCTTAATATAATTTTGCCGCGGTTTAAATTGGTAACAATTATAATATTTAATTTTTTGAATAATTTTTAATTAATATTCATTTTTGATTACATTAAGTAACTAAATTTAATATTTTTAACTATTAAGTATCAAACAATTAATTTTATTAATTTAATTTACAATATTCAAGGGATTCTAAAATAGCCTTAATGTATTTGAATATACTATTTTATTTGATTTTGATTATTTTCTATGATAATTTCAATTTAATTGGTTTCTTTTTAGAATATTTTTAAATATAGTTATTTTCATAGTATTTTTTAAATCGTAATCGGAAATTTTTTCAAATTTCCAGCTATTTCGCATTATATTCACTTCAAAATTTACGATAAAGTTGTTATACTAAGCTTAACTATTTTCGCTCATTCAAAATCCTGCTAAAATTATGATATTTAAAGAGATCTGATTATGTCTTTACAAAACAGAGTTGTTCTTATTCTATATAGTTGTTCTGAGAAAATATTCTGAAATACTGTAGGATATAGTAGCATAAAAAATTAATTTAATAAATTTTTATAAAATTTTCTATATTCTTTAAATTTATTTATTTTATTTAATTTTAAAATTTAATTTTTTTTATAAAGAATATCAGGAACTTTCAATTAATTTTTCAAAATGACTTTAATATTTTCCTAAATTCATTATACAATTTTTCTAATTTCTTACGATATAAAAATAATTTCAATAGTTAGTTTTAATTTTAATTTACAAATAAATATTTTGTATATGTAACTATTAAATTTAATATTAATTGTAAAAATTAATTCGAAAAATCGTATATACTTTCACTTATATACGTACCTTAAAATATTAAACACTTACAAAATATTATCCTTGACTCAAATAATTTCCACAAATTATTCATTAAAGAAAAAAAACAAAATCTTCTTAAATTCAAAATTTATTGAAAAATATTAATGTAAACAGAAAATTATACGAGTATAATTTGAATTGATTTTTCATTTGAAAATATGTTGAGAAAAAGTATACATAAGTAGATAAATAAAGTACTCTTTGAAAAAACAAACATGCTTACTACAAAAAAAAGTAGTACTTTTAATATAATAATCTGGCAATCTTGTCGCGCGAATCCTCAAGGTTGAAAAATTTTCAGATTGAAAAATTTCGAAAGAATGACTTGTTTTGTAATCTAACGATTTTATGTATATGTGTTGTATGCTTGCATATAATATGTACGATGTATGTACATATATTTTTTGTTTTGTGTAAAAATTCCTTGAAAAAGGATGAAATATGTTGCATCACTTTGTATTAATAGACGTGATGTGATTTTTTATTGTGATGAAATATTTTTATATATGTGTGACTTTGATATTTCTTTTCGTTTTTTTTTTATTATTATTGTTGTTATTATTTTTTATATTTTGAAAAAAAAAATTTTCTTTATTTTATTTTTACTCGTGTTAGTTTTTGGGGCAATTTTGTTGTAAGGAAAATGGAAAAAAAAACTAGTTATATGCATGTAATATGAGCTATGATTGATCGGTGATTGATGATTATCTATTATTAATTATTGGTATAAAAATGTATTTATATGTATATAATGTGTGTATATGAATTTATAAAAAGTAATCAAAGTTTTATAATGAATTTGTAATCCTTTTGATGATGGCAAAAGTTAAAATTAAGATTAAATATCATATTTTTTTTAACATGAGTTTTGATGACTTGTTTTTAAATTTTACATTGAAAAAAAATCAGGAAAAAAGTTTAACAAAAGGATAAATTTAATATTTCAATACAAATAATTCAAATAGATTGATTTACTATGGAAATAAAATTTTTCAAAGTTTTAAGCCCCAATCAAACTTTTATAATACTTCAAAACTATTAATTCAGATATAAATGACACAAAAATATCTAAAACCGTGATTGTTGTAATAAAAATGAATTGATTCTAGTATGATTAATCTTTTATTACTTGACAATTCCATTGCACTTCATTCGATTTTTAAATAATAATCCAAGAATTGTGAAAAGAAAGCAAATATGCATACATAATTTATCTATACTGATTAATTGATTAGTATAGTATTTTCTATTTACTCAACAAATGAGTTTTAATTTACTGCTTATTTGACCTTTTTAAAATTTAACATATTACCATATATATAAATTAAATGGAAAATATATTAGAACAAATTTTTTATCAAAAATAATTAATTTTACTTTTGTTCAGAGGCTAAAATTTTACACGTATTGTTCTGAACCTGTATTAATCAAATCAAATCCTGAATTAATCAAGTTATCGGAAACAAATTAATATCATAACTGGTTTTAAAGGGCGACTTCAGGATATATACATTAAGATCTATTCATTTCTAAAATTCTTTTAGTTTCATGGATTTAGAAATTGTATAAAAAGACGGGCAACCGAAGAAACGAATTAATAGAATATTAATTAAGATATTGTTTTCAAAATTATTTTGAACAAACCTAAAATAAAACTATACAGTGCACTATGAAAACATTTTGTAGCTGTTCTTTACACTTCTATGAAATACAAAACATGAAAGTAAAGTTATTTAGTTAATTTAGTCTTATTTTAGTACTTAGTAGAAATTATTTTTGTGTAAAAATTCTAATGTAACTCTTTTGTAGAAATTTTAATGTAATATTATAAGCAGTTCAATTCAAAAATGAACAAAATAGAAATTCTATAAATTTATTCGTATAAAGCCAAATTTTAATCTTCGAAGTAGGTTCAATTACAATCACACTTGTATTGTATGATCAAACAAAGTACTCGTATAATCAGTATAACACTCAACAGTAAACAATTCTCAATATTATTTTACTCTCACTTGAAGTTTATTCTCCCGTGCACCGGCTGTAGATCAAAAAGAAAAAATTCCTGAAACTAGCCAATAAAAATTTTTGGATAACCCAAAAATTGTTCGATTTGTAACATAATTCTATTTTATTATTCCTTTATACTCACACTCTCATTTAATTCATACACACACTATAAATATTTTATATAAAATCATATTAAAGGAATAACAATAATAATAATAATGATAAAAAAAATACATACATACATACATGCATATATGAAAAAAATAAAATATCAAAAATTTTGAAATATTATTTTCTATTATACCCAAGTAGTAGTCATAAGAATAAAACCGAACTGCAAAAAAAAAAAAATATTTCGAAGATAAAAGAAAGAATTTACAAGGAAAAAAAAAAGGATCTTTTCATGTTGTTTTCATTAATTCTACATCTGTCAAACAAATGTGTAACTTACGAAAGTATGAAAGAAATCAAAGATTATATAAGGCAAAACCAAAACGAAATAGGAGCAAACAAAAAAATATAGTTTGTCTAATCGACTCTAAGATATCATAATAGAAAAGAAAGAAATACAAAAAAATAAATAGAAAAAAATGAGGTTAACCCCAAAGTCTATAGATTTACATACATATATCGCAATTTTACCATAATTCAAAATTCATTTTTCAAAATTTTAAAAGTCAATATGTGCTTACAGTTTTGTAGGGGAAAATTTAGATCAAATCAATCTAAAAAAGAAGAAAAATTTTATGTAAGTAAATAATCTATGTGCATAAGTCAGTATAGAAAAAAAATAATCTATATAGAAAAAAGTTTTAGTATTTAAAACTAATCTGATTTTATATACTCAAGTCAGAAACTGCTTTACGAATACTAAAAAATAGGTTATGTTACTTTAGTTTTTATAAATAGTCATAGGTTTCTTAGTATAAAGAAATAGATACGAGTATTTCTCTCAGATCAAAATAATTTTAGTGATATAATGTATGAATGCCTAATACTTAAGCAGGCCCGTTAAGTAAATTATATAAAAGTGTTTTATAGTTAATATACATGTGCTCTGTGCCGAAAATAAAATAAAACTCCTTAAATAAAAACATGATTTATAAAATTATTATATGTCAAGATAATTTGGATAATTGAAACTCAATCTAAAAGACAATTACTTTTATAAAGCTTGTACATTTTATGAAAAAATCGGTTAAAATTTTATCAGATTTTGTCTAAGTAAAAGCTTATAACTTGTGGAATTTCTAATTCCTTTGTATATTACATTATTTGTACTTATTCCTTAAAACGAAAGTACAGTGCTTTTCATAACTTCGTTTTGTACTTGAACTATTTAAATAAATATTTTTCCTTTCATTGCATTTAACCCACTTAAATCATTTATTTATAATGATACAAGAATGATAATAAAACTTTGCATAAAAATGATTTTAATCATTATTGAAAAGAAAATTTCACCAAATAGATTTAGAAAAACTTTTCGATATTAAGGGATATCTTAAGTACAATTGCCAGTGATAAAGATTTATTATTATTCTAAATTTACAATATTCTAAACTAATCAATATAAAGCGAATTTGCTTTTCTGAACATTCTCTATCATATCAAAAACTTATTTAAATTAAAAGTGATTTACAATCTGAGCAAAACATAAAGCATATTATAAAATTATTAAATAAACATTTTAGCCTATAAATTCTAACGAACTCGATTCTACAAAATTTTTTTTTTAGATTCAAAAATTTTTTTTTAAAAATTATCTTTAAAAATGGAATTTACTAACTTTGAAGTTATGGATTTATTCCAAAATAGTAATTTTAGTTTATGCGGTTTCTACTGATTACTACAAATAATATTTGTGAACTATAACACAGACGTTGAATCTAATTTTATAGGTGCAATTTTGTAAGATGCATTAAATGCAGAGCAACATTCATTAAAACATGCAATTCCTCATTGCAATACATAAGAATTAATTCAAGTAAATCTAGTTATTGATATAGAATTCCAAATCGAACTTATAAATTTATTTTATTTAAGAAGCTAATTATATTTTTTTATAATAATTTTTCATAAATAAAATGCTTAAAGAAAAATCATCCCCCAAGGGGTTAATAAGGAAACCATATTACATTATAAGCTTTATTTTATAAAATTCCCATTATATTTAAATCAAATATTTTGATCAGTATTCTCACAATATAGTAGTTGTGATATAGATATTTTCCAGGACCATAACAGAGAATAAAGGAAAAGTTTACTTTTTATTTTTAATTTTGTTTTTCTCTTTTTATTTGGCTTTTTCATTTTTTTGTTTTACTTCTTTTGCATATGTGACACCAAATAATTTTTTTTTTCATACCATCTCTTTTTTTCTCGAAAATTTTTTTTTTTTTTATCCTATTTTATGGGAACAAATCAATAGTCAATACACTCTTTTTTAAGGCATACTAAAAATATATAAAAAATAAAAAAAAAAAAGTTAAACTTTTTTTTTTGTTTTCTTTTGTTTTTTTTTTTTGTATTGTAACTGGAACAAACATTTTTTTTATTTTTTTTTTTTTTTGTTTTGTTCGAAAATCTATAAAAATAGGGAATTTTTTTAACGCCAAAAGATTGTTACGAATGAAGAGAAAAAATGCTCTATTTATTATTTTCTATTGTTTTTGTTTGTGCACACAATTACACATATATACACACATATACCAATTCATTTAGTAGTAAAATGTTTATAAAATGATAAAAATTTGGTACATGTAAAAATTGTTTATAGAATATTGAAAATTATTTTACATACAATGTAAAGTAAAATAATATAAAAGAGGAAATGAAGCGATAAAATTTAAATTTAGTTTTTAACATAGTTTCCTTTAAAAAAAAGAAATATTTATATGAGTAAAATATTTAAAATAAATTTAGAATGAAAGTTATTCTATAAAATAGCACTAAATTGAAATTGTCACAATATAAATGAATTTTCTGTTTTATAATTAAATTAGTATCTCAACATGTCCTTAAATTGTAAGAATTAAGATTAGTGATATATTATTCCTTAAATTAGTTTAGACCATATTTAAAAATGTTATTTAAAAGCTAATGACGTTGCATATATACTTACTATTTAAAAATCTTCAGTAAATTTCCTGTTGTGAACATACTGATATCTATTTAATTAATGATTCAATGTCAACTTTATGTTTTTTTGAATTTTGGTACAAGCTGTAGAAAAAAGAATTGATTTTAGCAATATTTAACATTTTATCGACCGGTAGCCTATTAATCTGCTTTTGGTTATCGATGGTTTTTGTCAGTGAGTTGCTCTTTTTATAGCTTTTTATAACAAAAGGAATAAGCACAACACAATGCATAGTGAAAATTTAGTCGGTACTGGGAGTAAATTCAACTTAGCCGGTACTTACTGAGTGGCAGCCTCAACCGCTACCGGACGATAAAGTGTTAATAAAAATTTTAAAGTAAAATCAAATGCAAGCCAACACGATATATTTTTGAACAATAATTTTTAATTAAAATAAAAGCGGGAAGTATGGCAAAAATTAACAAGATATTGCTTTCTGTATATATACATGCAAAAATATTGGTACCATTAATTTGTTAATATAATTACCCTGTATTATATAGCATTAAAGATCCGATTTGTGAGGAGTTCGGTCTGGTTCAATTGAGGAGCCGAAAAGGAGAGATCCGGAGGCATCACAAGGTGGACCTAAGTGGCTTAAGTGTACCCTTCAGAGTGCCGCATTAACCTAGCATAAAATATTATTGTTTTCTGAATTTTGGTAACGTTGATTATAAAATAGAAAAAATTAAAAATCGTTATACTTATTGCTATCATTTGATACTAAACTTTCGATAAAAATCTTACAATTGAATAGTTCTTAAATTCATTTAACAATTCAAATATAATTGAATTGAAAATTAATTTTTATTAAATTCATGTTCAAAAATCCGTAATTTTTAAACAATGCAATACTGTAATGTTAAAATATTTGAGATGGCAATAAAACAGTATTCAAATTATAGATACTGGACCCAATGTTTTTCTAAATTTTTTTTATCAAATTGTGTCATTATGACAACGAACTACAAACGAATTAAATTATGAACGTAAATACTATTGAACAGCTTTGAATACTAAATTTGAAATTATATTCATTCGGCAATCAAATCTTAAATAAAATTGGTAAACTTAAATTTGAATTCGAATTTAAACATTTTATATAAGTTTTAATTTATCAAATTTGAATTCGATTGCTTTGAATTATTTTCTTCAATTCAAATAATATGAAAAGCATATTGAATGAATAAGCAATAATTCAAAATTAATTTTGATTTTAATTATTGGAATTTTTAACAAATTAATTCTGATAAAAAATATCAATAATAACCAAAGATTAATTTAAAATGGCAATGACTTTTGAAAACCAGCGAAAAAACTCTTCAAATATTATTAATAAAATCCAATTTTTATGTACATACATGTATTGTGTATATACATACAGTTTTATGTATTTCATATGTATATTAACTATTTACCATTACATTACATTTCATAAGCAAACTGTGCTCCACATACAAAATAAAAAATGAGTACTCACGTATCCTTTTCTATAGAAAATAAATAACATATTTTTATATCATTGTTTGCAAAAGTAAAAATGAATTTTCTTATAAAAACAAAAAATAAAATAATGGATTGTTGCTAAAATAAATATTGAAGAAGTAAAATTATGAAAAAACTAAATTGAGAATTTAAAGGAATTTTAATATTAGCTGAATTAGAATTATTGCAGTTGAAGTCGTAACTTACATTCAGAAGCTTTTAGAACCGTAGTTAACACATTCCATATGCTTCAGCTTATAAAATCAAAAGCGTTAAGTAGATTTCTTTAAAAAATATTTCTGTTGTCCTCGTAAAAGCAATTGACGATTAATTTTTCTAGAAAAAATTTTTGTAATAATTTTTGAATTCTTGGCATGTTAATAAAAAAATTTACAAAAATTAAAATTAGATTGTAATTTAATTATTTTAAAAATAATATTTTTATAATAAATAAACAGCGAAAATTTCTTCATACTTCTGCAGAACATAATAATGGGGCGAATCCATAATCACTGGAATAGTTCAAGGCGGAAAATTTATTGCTTTCTAGACAGATACTAAAAATTTTTATATGAGTGACTCAGTTTGAACGTAAACTTTAACTATCACGTTCCCTGTTCCAATACAAAAATGCAAATTTGACCGACAAGTCCAACAGGGTTTTTTGAATAATTTGCTTTTTTGTTGTCATAGGATATCACGTCCAGTACTGAAGTTGTACAGTTCCGTTACATCCAGTCGAATAAGAACAGTTTGTTTTAGAAGTTTCATATAGCCCCTGACGCACATAAAGCTCAGGAACGTATCAGTGCTTATTAAGCGCACGTATCCTGAACCATATGTGGCTCACCGGACAGAGAACGTGTGAAAAATCTCTAATAACATTCACATAATATGAATTTTTTTTTTTGTTCACGCCTAAAAATATGCAAATTTTTCTTATTATAATATCTCTAAGTATTTCTTCTATTCACTTTAAAAATTGCTATATTTTGTAGATTAAAATTATATTAACTGTAATTTTTTTCTATTTAAACTGATTTCGTAGCCCTAAATTTCATCATCAGTAAATTTTATATTTTTATTCCAAATATAATGGTATAGACTATACACTATATATTCAGTTCAAAATTTTACCATTAAGGGAAAAGTTCTACTTCATTAATTATTACTTTATAAAACAAATTAACTAATAATTTTATATTACAAAATAATTATTAATCTCGAAATTATAATTATCATCAGTTGAAATCGAAAGTTACTATACACTTTTAGGAATATTTCTATTGCCATCAATAAAATTTATTTGTAATTTTTTTAAATTATATAAATGACTTTCAAATTTTTAAATGCCATAGAAAAAATTACATTTAAATTACAATATTCGAAATTATGCATTTAATCAAAGATCATATTATGTAATTATTAATTAAGGACAATAAGTAGTTACTTTTCATAATTTATGATTATACGCTTCTTAAAATCACAAATTTTAACACGCCTGTAAAACTGTTTTACTATAATTTATGTACATTCTTGTATAAAATGAGAAATTATCATTTGTTCGAAATATTAAATCATTTTTTTTCGTTATTCATACATATTGATTATTCGAAATTCTTCGATATTTTAATTTATTCAATTTAATAATAATAAAATTATCCATTTAATTTCATTTCATTTTATTTGACATGAATATTTTGATGGGACTATATAAAGGACATTATTTTTTAAAAATCAAATTAAATTCTTACATATTATATATAATATATTTAAATAAGAATAAGAGTATATTAAATATTATTGTATATTGTAGTTATTACCATAAAATAAATTACAATATACTATTTATTTTTTTTCATTTTTTTTTAAATATCAATTCAGTTTTCAATAACACATATAAAATTATATAAGAATCAAGAATATTATTATGTACATATGTAATTATCGCCATATCAAATTGTTGTATGTATAGTCATCCTGTCAAATAAGTAATTTTCTTTTTCAATACATACATACGAGTATTAATAATTAACATATACATATATGCGTTTTAAATTATTATAGATATTATAAATGGCATTGAATCAAGGATAATATTAAAATAATCAAATAAAAAAAAATTCATTGCTTAACTGTATAAGTATACATTTAAAAAAAAGTTTATTTTAATAACCATATTGTTGTATATATTTGTATATATATATATTTAAGTACTTAAAAGATTTTCTTATAAATGTAAAATAAATAAACAATAACAATAATTTTAATATTTAAATATTTGTACATACTTATTATTTTTTTTATATATAATATAAGTATACATAAGAACTATTATGTTTAAATAAGTACTTATATTTTTATGTATACATATATTAGAAATTTTCATTGAAATATAATAATAATGAGGTATTTGAGTACAACCGAAAGAAATTACTTTTAAAATATAAAATGAAAATTTTCCATTTATTATATAAAAAGGAAAACTTTTCAGAAATATTATTAAATATACATATATACAAACGAGTACTATAATTTTATTATTTCCGTTTGTAATACCGTAGAATATTTTTGATTTAACTATATAAGTTTGTGCATTCGTAAGTGCCAGTGATAATTCAAAAACCTATTAAACGAAACTTACCAAATTTTGTACAATTCCTAATAAAGTCATTGCCGCCAAATGAGTCCTTCTTTCATTTAATTCGATTAGAACGCTGATTCAATTTGAAGTAGAGTTGAGTTTCTTACAACTCTAAGAGTAATTTCTTCATATCTAGGTACAAGTACCTATATAGTACGCGAAGATTTAAGTGAATTTCGTGATAGAGTCATTATTCCATCATAATTTAAATGAAGTATTAAAAAGTTTTAAAATAGCTCTATATGCGTATACTCTTTGAAAAAAATAAATAAATCGTGAATATCTTCAATAATAAGGATTCTGCGATATTAAGTCCTTATGAATGGTAGTAATAAAATAACAAACTGGGATTGCTTATTGTTAAAGCTAACCAATATTAAAACTTTACTCACATAATTTCGAAGTTAATTCGATCCAAAATGGGCAAATTTTAAACGAACTAGCTTGATAATAGGAACAATATTATATAACTAATGAAAAAAATTTTCAATATCGTAAATTTGCATAAGTAACGCCGAGTTGACACGGCTAACTCTTTTTTTTGTCTAATTTTTAAATAAATCTTTATTTATCAATTTCAAAATTTAATTAATAAAGCATTTATATAATATGACTTTTGTACAGTGTTACAGAAATAATAAATTATTTTTTTTCTAATTTTAATTTGAAATATTAATGAGAATTTTACTTTAATTTTGCTTTTAACTTTGCAATTGTCAGAGAACAAAAAAATATTTTAGAAAAAATTTTCTAAAAAAAATTTGAAAGAACTTTTATATACCTTTTCAAATTTTATTCTTTAAATCACTTGCAAATAAAAGAATGTTTCCGATCTAAGACGTTTTGAGAAGATGTACAAATTTTAGATCTTAAATACTTCACGAAAAGGTATATGTTCCATTGAGGGTCTAGTTATAAGCTGTAATTATAACAATAAATAAAATTTTCTGATTATTAAAAGCAATGTAAATTTTTACAACTTGACTTTTATTCCTTTGTCAAGCGACATTTTAGTCACCAAAAATGCTTGATCTAAAACTTATCAAAATTAGTGACATACTGCACGAGTCTCACAAATTATTTTGTTAATATTTCTGGACGAAATACAAAATGAACAACCCTACAAATTTTTTAAAAATATATATTTAAAAAGTTCATTAAACATGATAAGTACATATAACATAAAAAGTTAGTCAATGTTAATGACTCTATATAACTGTTATTAAGTATTCAAGTATAAAAGTCTTTGATATGTAAACTTTATGTATATGCACTTTATAAAAAAAAATTAACTACCATTTTATTCTTTTTCTATATAATTATTATTTACGTTCACTTGAACATTTTTATTTTTATTGATTAGAATATTTTATGATTTTATTACACACACACACATGTAAGAAGGTGAATTCATTTTCTCATGTTCTATTATATGAAACGGTGTATAACATATAAAGGTAAATAATGTTGAAATGAGTAAATTCATGTAATATTCCTTAATTAACCACATTTTCTAATAACTAAATGGTTATTAACCTAATATCGTAGGCAGACAATAATATAGATGAACTATATATATTAGAGAGAGAGTGAATACGTAAATATCATGTAATCGTAGGTAGTAAGTAGGTTTTTATAAATAAATTTATTAATGAATGTATCAATAACCCTATACGAGTTTATTGATTAATAATGAAAATAATTATATAATTAAGTTCAAGTTTAAAAACAAACTACGTAGAAATTAAATAGAATTTATTTTATATTAAAATTCTTTGAAATTTTCTGGTTTAATTGGAAAAGAGGAATGCATAATATTATCAAGAATTTGTAATTAAAATCTAATTTTTATTAAAATAGGGATCATCTTATGGTATAAATTTAGAAGTATTCGGATTACATGAAGTGTCTAACTGCGAAGATTTTATACAAGAAAGCGAGGAATAATCAAAAATCTTCATTAAGGAATCAAATATTTTTTAATTGTTTAATTGAGATATTATATTAGTAAATGCAACCAAATTTCAAATTTAATGAAACAAGCCATTTTCGTTTACCATGACTAATTTCACTCATTTCTCCTTATATTGAATGCTTAATTTGATTTTGTTCATTCCTCGAAGTTAGCATTCAATCAAATGAAGAATGGTACCCATATTTCTTTAATTTAATTCTTTTCGAACTTACATGTGGTAACTTCTATATGCAATTTAAAATTTTACGTGGATAATTTATGCTACTACTTTTCTATTGCTATTATATTTTAGAGCCCAATTGCAATAGAAATTAATAGCTCCATGGTGAATATTTTCTTCGTATAGTCCACTTAGTTTTACGAAAATAGACGCCAATTAACTTTTATTAGAAATGTATTTAAGCTCCAAATTTGCATTCAGAGCTATTAGTTAAGGCGGAGAACTATTATACAGAATAAATTGTTACTTGTTATAACTCATAAATAATTCAGGGATTCTATTTATAGAAAATTTACAAAATTATTAATTTTAATCTGCCTCCGTCTTTAGTTTACGCCTACATAATATTCATATATTCCATATAAATATTAAGGAATTGCTCTAACTATGTGCCCATTTTCTATTGGAAATCCTATTAAAATTAGATTTTGAATAGTTTTTTTTTTCATTCTATTAAAAAGTAATATCACACATTTATTCTCAATAGAGCACATACATTTCTCATTTTAATTTTAAACCTTTTATTTTCCGGAAACCCTGTATACCATTTAACAGAATTAATTTTACATTTTTATTGCTGTTACATGAAATAACAAACTTGTACTCTTGTTGAAAATAACAATCCTTTTTTTTTTTTGTCCCTACCTTAATGTTTATTTAAAACATAAATAATTTTTCTTATTTTTTTTTTACCATTTTTTTTTTGCAGTTAATTATGACCTTTACATAATCATAAACTAACATTTTTCACACTAAATATAAGCATCTTTTTCTTTTTTTTTTACATTTTACCATTGTATTTATATAAAGTCTTCTTTTCTGTTTATTTAGCATTTATAAAAAAATATGAGCTTTTCCCCATCATTATTTTTCTGTAATGCAAGGCAAAAAAAAACAGAAAAAAAGACAAGAGTTTTTCAATGAACACCCTCGACTAACAACACTCCTTTTATACAATAATAAAATTGTTTATTTACCATTTGCAAAAGAGTGTACAAAATATAATGAACCTAACCGAGAGGATACTAGAAAAAAAATTTTGCTGATATGGTCATCATGTAATCGACTGCAATGAGTATTTTCTAAAAATTGTTGGAAAATTAAAATTAATTTATTGCTATTGGTTTTGACAAAAGAATTATTGTGCAAAACTCTGGAACTCTGAAGATATCCTTTAAGCATTTCTTACCCCGAGAATATAACTTTAACGTTTAGTAGAGATTTCACTCTGTAGATTCCAATTTAATTAAAACTCGTTAGTAAACTAAATCAAATATTAAATTTCAAATAATTTCGGTGCTTTTTTCTTTGTATTTGATAAATAAAGAAAATTTGGTCTGTAGAAAATGATGTTGAGTTCATATATAATCCACATAGAGGATAATTATCGTTTCCCTGAAAATTACGCTGATTCGTAAATTTAGCAAACGATAATTACTTAAATCGCCTCATATTAGTAAAGGTATACAAGTTGCTGAAATCTAACATACTTTAAAAGTTGGACAAATCTATTACAAATTTGGCTAAAATAAACTCAAATCTAAATTTTTATTAAAATATAAATTGCAGGAACTGAGATACACGAGTATACAAGCCGAAATGCAGACAACTAGATATCGCGACATGTCCATTTTGGTAAGGTAATAATACCTACTTTTTTTCATGCAATGCGATCAATAAAAGTGTAATATTTAAAACGTAAAATATACTCAACTGTATACGAACATAAAAGTTTATATGTGTATGTAAGTATGAAACTAATAAATATGGCATTTTGTTAGTTAAATAATGAATGCCAACATGTTATTCATCATAATTTTTGTTTGAAAATCTAAAACAAGCTCAATTGAAAAATTAACAAACAGAAAGAAAAAATTTTACATTTTTTTTCTCGAGAAAAGTTCTTTCCTTTTGGTTAATAACCTTTTTATTTGTTTTTGTTTTTCTTGAGAGTGATAAATTAAAATTTTCACGCTACAATTTTTTGAATAAAAAATATCGTAATTACAAATAAAACTGCGTGATGTCGTGTAGTATAGAGTAGATTAATTTTTACTGCATTTAGTATAACGTTTGCTGTACACTGCATTATTAATTAATCTATGCATCAATTTCTGAATTGTCCTGTGAAATTATAGATTTTCAAAGATAAGATTTCTCAGAAATTAATTTTATTTGTTTTATTTTAATTAATTATGTCAAAATATTTATAGTTTGGCCACTACATCAGCAGTTTTAAAGTTCTATTAAAAATCGTACATGAAATTAGTTAGAATTCAATTTAAGCGCATAAATAGTTGTACCATTCAAAGTTTGTACCATTCATTTTTAATAATTTCAGTTTTGACATACTCAATTTTAACATACTCAATTTAGCAATACATCATACATACATTTCACGTTGACATTATTATTTATTTAATAAATAATATTTTATTCCATACAATTTTTAGGAAGCAAACTAAACTTATATATACATGTGTACATGACCCCAATTTGCCTTATGGTTCTGATGTACTCTCTTTATTATACCACAGCTTATAAGAATACGCTTTCGACAAAAATATCTTATTAAAATAAGGAGATATGCCAGCTCCCACAGTTCTATTATAGAAATTTTAAAAAAATAATTCTAATATTGGCAAACAATATTAGAACACTACACTTATGTGTATGTGTAAGATATTTCGAAAGGACTCAAAATTAAAATTGAATATTTTGTTTTAAAAATTTCCTCTTTGGAATTTAACAAAATCACTTTTGATTCTACATTAAATTCCAAAAATTTTATATGAATAATTGACATAATAAATATAACAGTTTATATTGTGTTTATTTTGAAAATTCTACTTTCACATTATCATTATGTCAGATATAATTTTTCGAATAACTCACAGTGTTATCCTTAATTTCTTAAGGAAAAAATTCATTCAATATGTTATTTTAATTAATGTTGTACAACCTTTTTATTACAACTATTTTAAATATTTATTATAATACTTGTAGAATTAAAATTTATAATGTAATAAAAAATATATACTCATACCTTAAATTATTTTACCTAATAACAATTATATAAAAGTAAATTAAAGGTTCTTTTATATTAATTAAAATCAGATGATAAAATAACTTTAATTTAATCGATTTGTCCCTTTTTTAATTGCTATATACCATTAGCTCGCAATCTCTCGGTTATATACTTATATGTATCTCTGTTATAACATAATCAAGTTGAAACAAATTGTTTTTGAATTTGGAGTGCATGAAAATTCAGGGCTCAAATATAGCAATTTCAGGCTGTTTTCAGATGAAATTGAAATATTTTGCTAAATGTATATAACATTTAATCCCTACAGTAAAATAAACACTATAACATTATTGTTCGAAAATACTTCAGAAAAATGATCCTATTAGGGTCCAAGCCTGAAAATAGATAGCGAGAAAGGCGAAAAAATTTATATTGTAAAAAAAACTCTACGAAATTCGAGATTTGAAAACCTCTACGAATTTCGTTCTGGATTTTTTTTTAGAAAAAAAAAGACCCCGCGAGCCCAGTGGTCGCAAAGAGGTTCTTGCACAAAAGATATCAAATATAGTTAAGGTGTAAGAATTAAAGAAAAATTTTTTACATATTTTGTTTATTTTAAACCCAGAATTTCTGGGGCTTGATAGCTGTAATAACAAACATTTAAATTGGCTAAAATCTAAATTAAAAAAATCATTAATAAAAGAAATTTTCTGCCCGAATTCATTTAATTTTTGATATATTATGGAAGTGGTCACTAATAGTATTTTTATAATATATTAATATAGTTTTTTTGTATATATAAAAATTTTAACACAATAAAAATTATGTTAAGTCAATTTTTGTTTTCTATATTATACTCATTGTACCCTGTAAACATTTTATTTATTCATTTAAATACTTTACTCACATACATATATACATATACTTTAATTTTATTATGATAGCAATTTCAACTTATTCATATTTACTTATTTATTTTCTTTTCATAAATATTTTAAATATTTAAACAATGTAGAACATAATTTTCCGTAGATTGTTGCGGACAAAAGAATTTCTCGTATATGAACAAACCATTATTTGTATACCAATGTTTTGAAAAAAAAGCAGAATTAAAAAACATAAGGTAAATACAGACAAATTGTATCCGTACCGGAAAAAGAAGTTTTTTTTTTTTTTTAAATAAAAAAGAAAAATAGTAGTTACACATACTTATATATATAGAAAAATTTATTCATTACCAACAATTAAAAACACATCATATATACAACCATATGTACAGACACATAAAATATCTACGCAATTTATGAAATCAAATAAAAAAGAAACAACAATCATAATAATTAAAGAAAGAAAAAACAAAAAAAAAAGGATAAAAGGATAACCACCATAAGTAAACACTATTATATAAAAATGTAAAACAATAACAAAACTATAAAAAAAAAAAAAAAAAAAAAAAAACATATTTACGATATATTGTAAGAGCGTGACATTTTTATAATAAAAAAAAAAAAATAAAATAAAAATTATGAAAACAAAACTTTTTTCCAACAAAATATTCTTTAAGGGTAAATTCTGGATGATTTTATATAAAAGGGTTAATATACACTATAAATATAGGAATATGTTTATACAATTTTATTTACCTACAATTTTTTTTTTAATAAAATATACACTATATTGTTTAAATAGAAGAAATTTACATGCATATTTTCCCCTCTATACAATTTGCTTTTCAATAGAATTGTTACTCGTATATAGAATTGCTGATTCTTCATTCTATTATTTTAATAAAATATACTTTGTTATATACATACAAACATATACAAATAAATAGATAAGATATTATGTGAAAGCATTTCAGGAAAACCAAATTATTCAAACTATTTAACCACAATAAAGTCACTCTATATGTATATGTATGTCTGTATGTATGTACATAAAAGAAAAATGGTTTGACGGATAAAATAAACAATAGTTTTTTTTTATTAGTAGCACATCTTTTCAATATTGACATTCATTCAATTCCAGAGTGGATGTCATTTTACCAAGGAACAATTCTATATATGTATAATTTAAGAAATGAATGAACTTTTAAAAGCGGCACTCTATATAGTGTGACTATAACAAGTCGAATAACTATTTCCGAATTCTGAAATCCATATAGAGCTAATTCTAAATTTAAATTTTTAAAAAGAAATTCTGGAAACATTTTACTTGCTATTTTCAAAAAAATATTTTTAATATTTGAAAAAAAAAAATATTAAGTAATACTTGAATTTTGGTTAAGACTATGTAAGACTCTGAACTATTCCGCAGCATTTGGATCCAAACGCTATTTTATATGAAATATCTGTTATATTTGAATAAAACCTAAAATATTCAAAATGAAATAGTTAAGATTTGAAGTTTAATTTTTTTGCAATTATTCTTTACAAATAACTTCGCAGTTGAGTATTAAGCGGGTACAAATGATAGTATCAAGCATTTATACTTCTAAATTGACATACGTTTAGAGTGTTATATAACATACACACATTGAAGTTGAAGACCAAGTCCTTTTTTTACAATGAATAAATTTCAACTATTTGACTGCTGACATATTATTTATGGGAATTTATGACATTCTAATTTAGATCTAAATTAGAATTAAATTATCGAAAATCTTTATTACTTCTATATACATACTTTAAATAAAAAGTAAAATTTTTAAGATTTTAATGAAAATTTTTTCAATTTTCATTAATAAAAATTTAAATTTTTTCTCCTAATTAAATTCAGTATTCTTTTCAAAGGCTTATCTAATTATCAGTCTGTTTCTAATTGAATGAGTTTTAAAGAGTTATAAAAAAAAAAACATTTTTCCAAAATTTTTCTTCAATTAAAATTTTTTTTTTCCAAAAATTTTTTGTTTTGAAAATTTTTGAATAAAACTCCAAAATTTATTAATATAATAATATTTTTAGGTATTTTTAGTTGCAAATTGTCTTAAATTGTCTTAAAACATAAAAAGATGGTCAAAATTTTTTTGCCCTTATATGAACTCTATACATTTTTTTCTTGACAAACATAAAAAGAAAATGGAAGCTGATTTCTCTACACGGAGGTCTTATTTATTACTCAAGAAAGTGCTTCAATTATAAAATTAAAAATGTTATTTTTCAATAATGTTATAAAAATTTTTACTTTGAAATATCAAAAATTAACGAAATTTTGGCATGACAAATTGAATAAATTTTAAGTAGAATATATTATAAGTTTTTATGGGTTCAATGGACGTCATATCAAACATCACGAATCCTATGCAAATATTAATTCTTGTAGTACAATTCCAATATGTAGTAAGGTACACTATTGAACAATATTAACAAATAGATATTTGAATTATTTAATCAAATTTTTACATAATTCTATTAAGAGATGAAAAAAATTTTGTTGTATACACTGTGAATAATATTAATATTGACTATGCAAGAGTAATTATACTTACTTTTCAAAAACAACAAACATTTTAAATTTTAATTGTAAATTGTATATTTTCTTTTATTAGATTGAAATTTATTGAAAATCATATATTATAAATAAAAAAAAAACCTTGTTCTATTAAGATTTTTTATGGTATTGTAAGGTAACTACAAAAATTTTAATTTCTGATTACATGCAAATTAACTCAATCCATTCTTCAAATATGCTTCGAATACACCTACACACACTAATGTATTTATGTATAAGAGTTTGTAATTTTTTTAAAATTTTTTATTATTGTACATATTTTTCTGTTATGGCAAATCAGCAAAGTTAATACTTAATAAAACAAAAACAAAAAATAAAAATAAAAACAAAAAGCATTTTAAAAAAAAAAATTAAAAATAAAAAATTAGAATTTATGAGAAATTTTCAAGGTATTTCCTTAAGCAAAACAGAAAAAAAATAGAATTACAAAAAAAAAACATAAGAAAAAAAGGAGGAAAAGTAAAAACCCCTGGAAGGAATTTATATGGCAAAGATATTGTAACAACCTGTTGAAGTTGTGAACTTTTTCCATATTTTTTTTTTCTTGTTTTTTTTTTTATTTAAATTACCATAAACCATTTAGTATTTTATATTCTCTAAATATGCTGCTAATAGCAATAAATTTTTACTTTTATTTAAAACTTATCCTCTTAATTAAGGTTGTAAAAGAACAAAAAAAAATTGAGATCCCAAAAACGTTTTTAACAATAATATTTTGTAAAGTGTATAAAGTATGTATATTGTTTAGTAAATAAATTAAACAAAAACAGAAAAAAAAGAGAAAAAAGAGAAAAAAGAGAATTTACAAATTACAAAATGATTACATTAATTTTTTTTAATAGAATAAAATGTGTTTGACATTTCATTTACAGATTTTTCTTTTTTATTTTATTATTTTTTTTTTAACTTGATACACACACACACAGAAATCTTGGAAATAAAAGTTTGAAATAAATATTTATAAAAATTTTATTTACAAAATGCTTTTAATCAGGTGAATGAAATAAATGAGCGAATAATAAAATAAAGTCCCTAATAAATAATAAAGAGAAAAATAAAAAAATTTTTCTCTTAAATGAAAAATTGAAATTGAAAAGAGAAGTTTAAATTATTTAATTGGATATTTAGCGCGAGGTGTATCGGTATTCAACACTTATATTAAGGCTCATTCGGACATATAATTTTCAATATTTGCAATTAATGCTTGACTGTAAGATTGTTTCGTGTACATTTAAGCAACTAAACTATTGCGTCAATGCAAATCAATTACGTTAAATAAAAAATTGCAATCAGTTTGTAAAAAAATAAGAACCAACTGTTTGATTGCTTAGTTGCATGCGATCAAACATTTGCATGTATGAGCGCTTGAATATAATCCTATGGAAAATAAATAAGCAATCAAACAGTTATAAAACTAAAAATTGCATTACTGTATGAGCCTTTACACTATTGACAGAAATGCAACAAATTTGTTATATTTAAGGATATAAGCGGAGTCCAATTGTAACTCCCATTTTAATGGTTTTTTAATTAATTAATTGAAAAATTTGCAAAGTTCAAGTTGCACAAAACTCAAAACTTAATACAAAAAAAAAGTATTTTCTGAAACGAGTCAAATTAAAATTTGTAGGGGTTGCAATAGGGCTTATGATTCTCTCAAAGAAATATTTTTTATTGTCTGTTTTCAAACCTCTGATTGTTCAAGTTTATAAAATAATAATATTATTTTAATTCATATATGTAGAATCTGGATTAGATTAACAACATTTTAAATATCTCTTTGGTAATATCAATCAAATATTTCGCTATGTCATTGTCGCAACTTAAATCTATTTCGGAAATTAAATATCAACAACATCATCGTATAAAGTCACCGTTTCGGAAATGCGTCAATTGCTTAAGATTGATTTTCCCTTTAATACACGAATAATTGCAGTTATACAATAAAATGTGGTAATTGAAAGTTCAACGACCATAATTTTTGAACAAAAAATTCTTCATGAAAATTTCGGCTTATAATTTTTTTTTGCAATTTTTTTCATTGTCGAAGGTAATATATATATATATACTATATCTATACAATATATGATAACTGAAAATCTTGCTTTTGCTAAATTTTTAGCATTTGCTATGTTAACTAAATATATGCAGCATTAAATAATAACCACAGACATACAGTGCCTTAATTGACCCATAGAATTCAACTCTGAGTTTTGCATTAATCAAACGACAAGTCTTTAACTGAACTCACAACATAATGTAATACTCTAAAATTATAGTTCGTAAGATTGTAATTATAAATTTTTTAAACAGTTCATTTAAAAATATACATTCATTATTTTAAAATTTTTATTTTCACATTATATACTTATTTTGTGAGCTGTACATTACTTACTATGTACTTTTATGTTCATCAATTTTACATGTTATTATTTAATGTTCATCAAGAATTACATGTTATTACGTGAATATTATTGTCATTTATCTGTGTTAACTGCAAACCGAAAAAAATCACCCCTCACCTTTTGATTCCATAAGGTTTTAAAGTAAGCAAAGTAGATTAAAATTGAAACACTCCCCTGAATAATATACCAGCAGTTTATTTTTTTTCTACTTTCAATACAAAATTTTATTAATTATCCCTGTTCAAAATACAAAATAATGGCAGGAGATCATTACTTTCTGGACATAACACAAAAAATAAACATAATAAATATAGAAAAGCCACAATAATAATATTTTATAAAGGTTAAACGAAGATAACAATAAACTGTTCGTTTCTTTATAATGAAAATAATGCAGTTTTGTATGTGTATCAGACATAAATCTGAAATGTAAAATTATAGGTTATGATATATGTATGTACTCCTTATATATATGTGAGAATAAAACATGAACACATTTTGATCCTTTACAGTGTTGTGGCCACAAAATGCAAAATGCAATACAAACATAATATTACAAGAATATTAATAAATTTATATTTGTTTTGTATATACCATTATGAATGTTGTGTGGTTTGCTACAGACGTATACGTGTAAAATTTTTGTTATATTGCATGTAGATTTTTTATGTGTGTTGTATGTGATTTCTTTGTTCATGTAATATATTATTATCTCAAATGGGAAATTTTAACAAATTACACTTTTCATGTTCATACACTTACATGTTGAATACGTTAAATTCATATAACTATAAATATCCATATATGTGGATTCGTGATTTACGTACATTATAGCTTAAAAGTTTTCACTAACTATATGTACCCTTATTGCCAATTGTTTCAATAAAATATTCTTCTTTATACTTGTACTTATAAAGAATTTTAAAGTTCTTTATGATTTAAGTATAGTGCAAGATACGATATGCGTGAGTAAAATTTATTTAAAATTGTAAAAACTTTCTGACAAAATATAGAAGATTTATTCACTCTTATAAGTAGATGAAGCTTACGTAAGGACGGAATTTTTATAGTTCAACAAGTTCCGAGTTACAGAGACTTAAAGTCAATCTCTAATATTTTCTTTTACTTTTTGATATTTTAAGTTAAAATCTGTTGTTATGTCCGATAGGCACATAATTAAATATGATAGCCTAAGAACAAGCGGTCTGTCGGGAATATTTACATTAGTTAATGGCGAAATTTGAAAAGATTGACTGTCTTTTGATGGTGAAAAAAATTTGAATTTTTAACTTTTCTTTTTTAAAAAATGTTAATTTTTCATGCGATGAACATTACAGCTTTGATAACAGGTTAACTTAGTTTTAATTTGGTAAACCAATCATCTTCTTTCCTGGTATGGTTTGCAAATATTTTTTTTAAACCTTTTCTTCAATGACTTAAAATAATTCACAGCAATGGTTCCAAGTTGTGTCTCTCTTCTGTTAAGCAAATTTTGCTGACCCATGAATTAATTTTCTTGTGCATTCATTTTTCTTATGTACTCATGAGGATCCATCTATATCGATGCAGAGCAGAGCACTCAGCCCGTACATAACAATTTGTACGAAACCTCTTTAAGAACCCTATAATAAGTACTTACTAAAAGTTAAAAAAAAACGTAGTTTTTAATGCAAATCTTTTCACCCATCATTCAAGCAATTCCATATTTAATCAAATAAATTCATTTCGACCACTACAATTTTGTAGTTTAGTAGTAAAAGAATTTTTTATTTTTATTTCAACCTGCTTTTATTTAAACCTGCTTTTATTACCATTCTACTACAACTACACTAAAACAATAAAATTCTTAAAATTTAAAAATTGAACATTGCACAACATATTGTCTGCCTCTTAACATTATTATACACTTTAATATCTTAAACTGACAACATTACAATATTGTCAATTTCCACACACATTTATACATACAACATACAAATTTACACGAATGTTATTCCACTTGTTTTATTTATTATTAAAAATAATTTTCCTTATTTTTCTTGTTTTGCTTTGCTTCTTTTTTAATGTAAAGTGCCTAGTTCATTTTTTAAATTGGCTTCAATTTCAAATTGAAGTCAACTAGCTTTAACTTCATAAGAGCTCTTTATTATATATATATATATATAATAAAATATAAATTTTGTAAAGTGCACTTACGCATATTATATATAGAATTTAAAAAAAAATAACAATAACAAGAAGAACAACATGTGCAATTACTTAACCATATTTATTGTTAAATATTCAATTACTTAAATCTTATTTAATATTAAATAACGGAATAATATACCTACATACTTATAAACAATATTTATTTTTATTTCAATTTACAAATAAAGCATTCCTTAAATACAACCCTTCAAATATTATTAAGACTTCTTGAAACCTATTCAAGTCCTTTTAATTTTTTTTTTTTTTAAATTCAATTGTTAAGTACGACACCATCGTTTTTGCTTGTAATATTTAAAATGAAAAAAAAAAAAATGATTTTATTTTTTAACTAGGGAAATTTGTTTTTTATTTTAAATTGTGGAAATAAGTTGCGTTTGTATGTGCTATGTTCTTATTTCAAAATAGATTACATAGGTTTGTACTGTATGTGTAAAAATTTCAGTATGAATAATGCAATTTTCATATACTATGCTGTACTATGCTGTATATTTAAAAATTCATCGCTCCAAATATGTTATTCTTAAAAAATTTTAAACAAATCTACGAAAAATTTCATATAGTTAGAACTAAAAATTTAGTGCCTTACTTTGTATTTTTACTAAAGGAAATAACAATCTGAGTGATTTAACAATTATAATGTTCGAATAATGTAATGTTCGAGCAACGAATATAAGGTTTTCGCGTTACATATAATTTGCTCTTCCCAAAAATATAAAAAATTTAGTCACGTCACCACTCAACAGCCGTTGTACATATATGATTGTTTGAAAGCTAAGAAGCTCAGTTGGTTTTTCAAAATTTTTATTTTTAATAGTATTATGAGAGAAAAAATGAAGGTAATCCAATTGAAAAAAAAAAAGGAATTATGATAGTTACAATTTTGATTTGAAAGTGATTGGAAAAGTTAGTATTATGCAAGACTATTAATTTTAGTTGATTTGTAGATGAAAGACTTATATATCTACTTATAACACTGATTTCCATTTAAATAAAAATTTCAAAACATTTTTACCATAACACGCACAGTATACGAATGGATGAAACAAAAATAGGTTATTAAAATAGGACCTGTAATTACTTATTGTCTAATCATCTCTGGATAGAGAGCCAAAATCTCTACACAGGAAAGTTTTAATAGTGCTTACCAATCCATTTCATACTATTAAAATTGTAATGATTTATTTTAATTTAAAAAAATTTCTTTGTCCTTTAAATATTTCATTGAGTTCGTGTACTATAAATGATAACTAAAAATTATAATTCTTTCACCATGAAATTTATTCAAAGTCAAGGGGAGAATAAATTTCCAATTAACCCTATATTTCATAAGTCGTTTGAAGATATTTAATTCAAATTTTTAAAATCCAAGTGGTGTTCCCGAGAAATTATTGTATTTGACAAAAACTATCATGGAAAATTGTCATCCTATACCTTGTATGAAAGTTATTCCTCTTTTTTTTACAATAATGTCAAGGAGGAAATATCAAATATTAAGAAATCCATAAAATCTACCAAATTTTATCATTAAAATAAATCAGTTCAAGTTCAAAATTCTGAATGAATTGAAAATTCTAAAAATAATACTAACAAATTTTCAATAGCCATTTATCAATTTTTTTTTATGTAATTTTACTTTATTTTAAATAATTCAACGCGAAGTGTACCCAATGACTGAATTTTTATAATATTATAGCCGCATTCAGTAAAAATAATTAAAAAAAAATTTATAATAAAATGTGTTTAAGTTGTCTTTAATGTACCCAAAATGGTTTTAATAACAAACTCATGTATACTGTGCTATACAAGTATTTGAATACAAAAACTGTACACAAAAAAAAAAATATCCTGAATTGATGTCAAATAACATACTAATACACATACATATGTACTTAAAATATATTTATACTTATACTGAAAATCTTAACCGATCATTTAAATCATTAATTAAAGAATTATTGTTAATGGAATACTTTACAATAAATAAGAAAAAAAAGAATTTATTTTTTTTTCAATAAATTATTTTTATTATAAAAAGTCATAAATTACGTAGCATTAAAATATGTATATGAAATAAACTAAAATTATATTATACAGGATCAAATTAATTACGTCAAATGTATTGCAGTAAACCAAAAAATAATATGCATCCGACCTGTTCTAATAGATTATAGTAATATTTTAATTTAAAATTGTTATGACTTATGGTTTTATGACATAAATTTAAAATGCAGGAAAAATGTACAAGTGTAAACACACATAAAATTTGAATTTTAAAATTTGTTACTTGCCGTCATTTTATTTAATTGAACAAATTTCTGAATTGAATGAATAAAAACATGAAAATGAAAATAATATTCATTAATTTTGAAAGAGTCTGTTCCTTAACATAACAAGAATATTTCTGTCAGCCACGATCTGTATTCTATAATATTATAATCACTCAGATTGCAGAATGGCAGCCAATATACAAAAAAAAATATTACAAATTTTTAACCAATTTTCTCTTTTAAAATGAGAAGTTAAAGTTAAAAAATAAAATTTTTGTTGCCATCTATCGGAATAAATTTTGTGTAACTATACTTTTGTCACTTACTCCCTACTACGCTACTACGTTATACGTCATCCTATAACTATAAATGACAGTTGTAGGATGACGTAGTAGCGTCGATAATTTTGAGATTCTAGGTGTTAACCTATTTCTTATTCTATAGAAGCTTTAGATAATATTAAGTATTTTCAAATGGAACTCTCTAATTATGTCTTTTTAAATTTTAAATGAAGTACTTGAAGGACAGTGGGCCATTGAAATACAATTAGTTATAAAAATTTCATTTAAATTCAATTTTCAAGTATATGAATGCTATAAATTTTAAGGAACTATCAGATTGACATTTCAAATGAACACCAAAAAATCTGATGTGGTCAGCACATAACCGACCGCATTGTGTATTGTCTAGTTAAGTGAAAGGGTTACGGAATATTATAAAAATGTCTGTTATATACTTCTTTCCAATTTTTAGGACATTAGTAAGCTTATAGATAACATACTTAGAAAAATGTAAATTTGGCTCTTAGTAGAGTTTCGCTTTGTGCTACTCGAATTCCCTGAAATGCTCACCAGTTAGTTTGGGTAACAACCAGAACTCAAATATCAAATTTCAAGAAATTCCATCAATTTGTTCTGTGGATATGGTGAAAAATGTAAAATCGGCCCGCAAATCAGTTCTCGAGCCCTGATCTTTCCAAAAAAGTTATATGTTCATTGCTTTAATATGAGGAATTCATATATTAAATTTCAATGAAATCGGTTGATTATTTCTCTTTATATACACAAAAGTGTATGTTTGGCCCGTAGTAAACGTCTAGTTGCCGATGCCTGATCTTTCCAAAAAATTTACATGTTCATTGTTTTAATACGGGGAATTTATATATTAAATTTCAATGAAATCGGTTGATTATTTCTCTTTATGTACACAAAAATGTATATTTGGCCCGTAGTAAACGCCCAGTTGCTGATGCCTGATTTCTTCCAAAAGTTAGGAATTTTTGTGTATGATCGAGCAAAGCTTATATATGAAATTTCAAGTAAATCGGCTGAATACTTTCTTCAAAATGGTGAAAAATGTAAAATCGGCCCGCAAATCCGTTTTCGAGCCCTGACCTTTCCAAAAAATTTACATGTTCATTGTTTTAATACGAGGAGTTCATATATTAAATTTCAATGAAATCGGTTGATTATTTCTCTTTATATATACAAAAATGTATATTTGGCCCGTAGTAAACGTCTAGTTGCCGATGCCTGATTTCTTCCAAAACATACGAATTTTTGCGGACGGTCGAGCTGAGCTTATATATAAAATTTCAAGTAAATCGGTTGAATATTTTCTTCAAAATGTTCAAAAATATAAAACAGGCCCGCTAAAAAGTGCAGTTCCCGAGGCCTGATATATACCAAAAGTTGATCGATCCGTGCCATGGTGGAAACAAACTTACATATAAAATTTCATCAAAATCGGTTCAGCCGAACTTGAGATACACGCGTGCACACACAGACCGACAGACGGACAGACCGACAGACCGACAGACCGACAGACCGACAGGTTGCTAAAAATAGTTTATTTACACTTCCCTACTATGGAGAAGTACGTTCCCACCGAAAACTCGATATGCAAAATTTGTTGCCATCACATAACCTACCTATTGTTTACACAATACGGTCGGTAAAAATATATATGTGAACAAATTCTATTGAAATAAAGAATAAAAAAAGGTTTATCTCTTTTACTATATACATGCTTACTTATATAAAGACTTTATAAAAATATCCTCCTATGTCACAGCGGTAAGAAAAAGGGCACATTAATTCAATTTTCAATTTTTTTTTTTTTTAAAGATTCTTTTAATATAAAAAGTGGAATGAAATAAGAACGACAGATACATTTTTTTTTTTTCAATTTTTGTCTCCCCCACTTACAATTTTTTTCCCTTGTTTTTCTGTCTTCAACTTCATATTCTTATCATCATTATAGTTTTTCTATTCTTGATGTTAAATAATTTATTGCATCACAATAAAAAAAATCTTTCAGTTTGAATTTTATCAAGTGATAAAGATTATGTATACATATACATATGTACATACACAAATATTTTCATTTCTTATTTTAAGTTAAAATCATTGTTTTTTCTTTAATTATTATGCAACATAATTTACGTTGGGCGTTTAATAAAAAAAATAATGAAATTTTTGAAAAAATCAATGATTTTTCAGTTCGTTCTTTTATCATGTATGATGTTAAATCAGAACATATGTCAAATTTTCAAATATGTCAAATTTCTTAAAAAAGGCTACGGAACTATTTACAAAACAATTATACGTTAAAGAAAATAAACATTTAAAATTCAAAATATTCCAATTTAATAAATTTTTAGTTGAGCTTAGTCGAAATTTCTCTAACTTTTATTAAGCTTAATTAGAGATATTGATTGAAGATGTTATGCTTTGACTGCCTAGTAGAATAAAATTAAAAGCTAAGAAATACCACCAAAAATAAAATGTAATTTTTATATGGAACACCCTATTTTTATAAAATTTTTCATAAAACTTCTTATAAATTTTCACTTCACGCCCCGAATTTATACTGCAAGTTCATTAGTAACATAAAATTTAAACCATACATGTATATAGTGTCTGTGCGTATATATCCTAATGGCTGTGTAGCAGACTTGACATAAACTATTTACAATCTTAAACTTCTATATTTTTTAAAAAATAAATGATTTTCAAATCATATGAATATACGTTAAGTTTAATATTAACAATAATTCAACTTTTTAACCAAAAATCTTAAAATTTATTAAACAAACTGCGTAAAATTGCAGAATATTCGAATATACATATTAAAAATATCTATATATATATATATTAAATACTCTATATAAGAGACACATAATAATAACAATAAACTATTATTATAATCTAGAATAAATGAATAAGATGACAAGAGAAAGTTATGTAAAATATTTGAAAAAGTATTGTTCATTTATGCATCGTCAAGAATGAATTCTATGAACTTATGCTTTATAGATTTTTCATGAATTCAACTACATTATACAATATGAAATTATGTACATATATATATATATATGGATATGTACATATGTATATATACATTTCAAATCAAAAATTAATATATATATTTTACTATTAATTTATATGTTATTTTTATATTAAGTGTATACCCTTGTACTTATACATTGTATAATACATTTGAAATGCACTTGAAATTAATGTGAATTTTTCATGATTACTTATATTATATTTTTTCGTTTTATTATTATATTCATACATTATATAAATACATAATATATATATGTACATACAATATACATTAAATACAATCATTTTATTCAAAATAATTATTGTAATTACTAAACAGTTTGAAGTTATTGTGATCTATTAAAAAAAAATTACTATATACTTACATTGAATTTTCTATATATACTTTCTTTAAATAAAGGATGTTATTTCTTTAATTTGTTTTATATATGTATAGCATTAAATATATTCATTTACAATTGTTCATTATATAATTTAATATTATGTAAAAGATTTAAATTGTAGAAGGTCATATAAAATTGTGTAAGGTAATCAGATTAGTAAAAAGTTAAAAATTGGAATATTTAATCTTAATTATATTTAAAAGGAATATTGAAAACGAAGATTTAAAGAAAACCTAGACAGCTTATTATTTAGCATTTAAAAATAAGGAAATTACATAAAAATATCTTCCTTTCTTATTAAAATGAGTAAGAAAAATTAAGCTATATATTTTATTGTTGAAATTTTTGAAAATTATTTAGATTAAGATAATATTTTTGAAACTATACGTGGCATAAACATTTTTTTTATTAAAATGATACTTTGTAATCCATTACTATTCAACTATGATTTTTTGTCATGATTTTTTAAAGGATCAAATTTATTAGCTCCCGAAATAATTATCTTAAGTATGAATAGAATATACAGTATTCTCAAACTCATATAATATGTGAGTTTGTGTGAAATAAAACTAGTTTGTATTTTAGAATTATTATTCAAAATCGATTCTAACTTTTGACAAAAGTCTCTTAAACATTCTCTTTCGATTTTAAATAAGTATTTATAAATAAAATTAATTTACAAAATTATTAAAAATCAACTTATGAACTAATCATTAATTAATTCTACAAATTTTATCAATTTAATTGAAAATTTTAAACTGCACAAATTTTTCATTCACTTTTATATTTTCATAAAACTTATAAAATTCTTTAATTCAAATACAAGAGAATACAAGAGAAAGCATTAATTTTTCACAATATTTCTTGAAAAATTTTCTTTATTATTTATTTAAATTTTTAATTTCATTTAAAATATTGAAGTCAACTTAATAAAACTTCTTTAGAAAAATCATGACTTCTACAATAAATTTTAGCTTTAGCTTTTTTTCCACTAGGAAAATTTATAAACTCTTACAACATTATCCAATTAAATTTTATTCAATAATTAAAAAAAAAGTTCTTTATATTTCAAATCAAAACAGTTTATATATAGCTATTTTTCATCCAAAACCAAAAATTTTAAAATTTAAACCACAATTTTAAAAATTATATTTTTTAACAGTGTATAAGGACTATAATCAGTAATAAGACAAATATATACGTGTATATAAACAATTTTATATTTGAAAAATGAGCTCATGTTATAAATTCAGAAAATAACAAATTCTATAAAGTTTTATAAATTTATTCTTTAATTTTCTTATATTTATGCATATTTTGTTAATTATTGCTTTCAATAAAATTTTCAAATAATATTTTATTTTTACATTCCATATACATTATAAATATTGCATTTAAAATACTGAAAATCTCTATAATTTCTATATTATAATGCAAAATATTTTCATTGAATAATTGAAGCGTGCCAAATCAAATCTTACAAATATACGAATAATGTACCCAATGTAAAAGTACAACATATACCTATACTTAAGTACGTATACGAGTATTATAACACTCGTGTTCTGTACGTGTACATAATTCATACATATATGTACCTATATACATTATATAAATAAAATACAATCCATAAGGATAATTATCCAATTGTTTATTCAAACAATTCCCCCAACTACAAATATATCATTCATTTTCATTGCATATAAGTACAGCATAGGACAGACCATAGAGGAAAACCAGGAAAAAGTGACAAAAGTTAATGATTATTATAGTTCATTATTCAGGATCATAATGTATATATACAAATATATATATATATATATACATAAACGTACATGTATTTAAATCTATATAAATCTATTTGAAGAGAATATACTTTTAACTTATTCTTTTCTATTTAGATTGTAACCGGTGTTTTTATTTCTTCCGTCATATTGTCACATTACAATTTCATATAATATCATTCTTGTTCAAATATATAAATATTCTTGTATATGCTTAAAGATTTATGAGTTCCATGTTGTTACGTACATAAGTATGTGCATAATATGTACATAGTATATTTGCATAAAAATTTTTATATTATTGTATACTAAAGAAATAGTTAGATTATACGACATAGAAGAATATGAAATGTATAAATACTTTATAAAGTGCATCAACTTCTTTTTTTTTCGGGGGGTTTCATCTTATATATAGAATTCCATTTGAAGGGCGCCCTTCTTTATTATTTTGATCTTTTATATGTAGAAGATAACATAGACCTCTTATATTTTTTTTTTGTATATTCTGTATAAGTATAGTGGTATTCTAAGACACTATAAGACATAATATTCAAAGAAATAAAAAAATAAAATTATAAGAAGAAAATATTGTAGATTGAAGGGAATTAAACTTTTCTTTATGTACTCATAAAATATTTCATACATAACATAAAGGAGATTTATAAAGAATATAAAGAAGTTAGTTACGTTTTCTTGTTTTTGTTTTTTTTTTAGTATTTTCATTCAACAGCAAGAATATTATTCTTTAAGGTATTTTAACAATTTACTTATACCATGGAATGTATGTATATGAAGATATTGTAGTGATGCTCCACAATACTACATACAACATATACTTATATTTTTCAGCGCAATTTATTCTCTCTTCTTAAATTTGCCTTTTCTTTTATTTTATGTTTTTTTATACCATTGTTATGCACATTTTGCATCAGGTATCATTACCATAATAATAATAAAAATAAAATATTATGCAAAGCTTCTTGTACATATCTACATACTTACATACTTATATATAAATAGCATTTTTCTATTGTTGTTGTTTACTACCTGTCATTTATGACAGCTACAATATAACTTGTCATTATATTATTGTTATTATATTTGTGATGAAGTTTTGAAACAAAAAGAAACAAAGGGTTTTTAACTTTTTAGTCCTATTACGTTGTTGGTAAAAAAATAAAAAATTAAATAAGAATTAATGAAAAAACGTAATTTTCCCGTGTTCTTTATGATACATGTATATATATATATATATATATATATATATATATATATATATTGTTAAATTAAAGGGCCAATATTTTGGGTAAAATAAACAATTTATTATCTATTATCGCTTACAACACATTATTCTAAGCAAGAATTTCAATTCTATTGTCCCTATTACAGATTCAGTTACAAGAATGTTTTCGTGGTCCACACAAATGAAACATTAAGTAACAAATTTTTGCAAAAATTCTCTATAGGAAAATTAGGTTTAATGTTTTTTCAAAAAATATGAATAACAGTATTTTCTAAATGTATTTTAGTATTTAAATTAATTGGAACCGAACTGAAAAAGGACAATTACATAATGTACAGGATTATTACATCGCATTACTGGGAAAACAATATGCTTTAATCATTTCAAATGTAATAAGAATCAATTGTATATTTTATAAAACACATTGCCAAAAAATGTACCTAAATATATGTATACAGTAATAACTATGCTCGATATCACGATATCTTAGATTTTTACATTGTATTCTTGATTACCTAAGTATATACATAGACGTTGATAAAATAAAAAACTATCTACAAAAACAATTATTTAGCTGCATTTACACAACGAGATTAACATCAATAGTTGATATGCGTCTCATTCCCCTTGCCAACAAGCTTTGAAGCTTTAAATTATAGGTATTAATCAATATGTATCAATTAAACTTAAGTTAATTATGTAGACAAATAAGTGATTATTATATGTATTGATCAGCTTACACGTGTAATTTATTCAATTTATAACAATAAAATATAAAATAATTAAATAATATAGATTTTACAAATATGTGCATATATGTATATATAATTAAATGTTACACATGCACATGTCTATTGCATAATTCATCTGCAGGTTTATCAACTGCAGAAGACAATTAAGAAATTCACGAATGAAAAAAAAAATGCAAATCTAAATAAAATACAAAATTTTGCGTATACTCGTATTTTGGAATACACAACAAATTTATTCTATATAAAAGCAATGAATAATATAAGGACATAAGCCCGATACACAATAATTCTTATATTCTCTTTAGTTTAAATATATTACTCTGTTAAAAATTTAAAAAATATATTGAAAATGGAAGAAACGAACAAACAAAGTTCATATAAAATCAAAAATGTTAACTGGGCCAGAAAACCAAACTAATTCAACTCCAAATATACAGGTATATTTGGATGCAGATACTGCCAAAAAACAGGTATATACAGGTATAACAAGTATACTTTCAAAAAACGACAAAAATTAAAAAAAAAATTTAATTTAAACTTACTGTACTAATTGTAAACTATTACATTTCTGAATAAGTTTGAATTTATCATGAAATTACCTAACTGAACGTATATAAAAATCAAATATTAAACTTCACCAATTACTTAAAGAAATTTCTAAAATTCATAAAAATTTTTTAAAAAAATAACAAGTCTATGGTTCCTCTCTTTTATATAAATTGAATATTCAAGCTTAAATATCGCAAATTACCATGAAATTTAGAAGTAGATATAACAAATATTTAAAATAACAAAGTTTGTGCGGTTTCGACATTAAGAAATGCACCTTTCATTAAGAAATCTCAAAGAAAATAATTCAGACAATCTTGTGTTTACATTTTAAATTAAAGAATTAGAATCAATTTAAATTTCCAATAGTTATTTCTAATTTATATGAAAAGGTCATCATAAATCAAATACAAAAATTATATTACACATCAAATAGAATTTGAATAAATTGCATGTGTACGACATAAAATTTAAGTGGAAATTTGAGTTTCTATAATTTTTATTGCTTTTAAATTCAGCCAAAAGAAAAAATTTATGACATAAAATTTGAACTATGTAGATATAAATACTATTTGACCTCTTCTACTTTACCATCTTCCGCCTAAATAACATCGAGAAATATGTAATTTATACATTGATACATACATACATAATTTTAGAATCCTCTTTTCTTTCTCCCATTTAGTTTTCCTTTTAAAAGTAGCGCTAGAGCAGCTTCCGTATATATAAAACAATGATACTTATTTGAAGGTTCTATTCCTTTGTACATATTTTTATTTAAAATATGCTTTAAGTTTTTTACTTCTTTTTTTCATCTGGTTTTTTTTTTTTACTGTTGTTGTTGAAACAGGAAGGCTTCAGAATAGAAAATAAAAAAAAACAGTGTATAAAAGAAGCGGTATGTTAAGCATGCTAGAAGTACATACATACTACATTTATATATACTTATAAGTATTTAAAGAAAAAAGAAAAGATTTCATTTTTTTTATTAAATAAAAAAGGATACCTTAGCTCATAAAGAAACACGATCACTATTCACTACATATATATGTGTACTTAACTGAAGGAACATAAAGAATAAATTTAATATGTTATTTTACTTTTATTGTATTATATAACAAAGTACGAGTATACGAGTATTTATATAAGTATGTACACTACATCCAGTACATCTTCATATTACAGATATTATACATAAATTTAATGATATGTAAGAAAGTACTATACGTGAATTTCTTTTTTAAAATGGGATGATGCCAATTTGAACAAAATAAATTTTAAATTCTATATGTGTGTTTATTTGTAAAAAATATATATATAAATGATAAGAATATGATTTTCTTTTTAGGGAAATTGAAATGGAAAAATATAGTAAAATATATATGAAGAATATTTTTTATTTATATTTATACTCGTACTAAATTAAATCAGTTTACATTTGGGTTTTGAAGAAAATTAAATATTTCACTCTAAATACTAGAAAAGGAAAAATTATGATTTTGTATGAAAAATTTGCAAATTTTCTTTAATAAATTTTTTTTTTTTTGCATGCGCTTATTTATATGCAATCATTAATTCTAAATACAATAATCTTTCGCATAGTCACCTCAATATATGATTAAAATGGATTTAAATCTTGCTAAAAAGCCATTTTCTGTTCAATAAATACCCCAAAACCAAGGAGTTGGCTTCAAAAAATTTTGCTTAAAGTCATACATTTTCCGTCCTAAAAGCTACATCAAGCATTTTCTTATCATATTCTACCAAATTAATCAAGTTTGGCTGTTTTTGAAAATGCAGTTCTTATGATTAGAACTGCAAAGCTTTTAAAAATTCTTGTACAAATTAAATGTAAAGGTTTTAAAGCAATTCAGTTCTAACCTTAAGAACTGTATTTTCAAAAACACCCTATATTTACTGTACTATAGAAATTTCTTTTGATTTTTTAATTAAAAAAATCTTATAATTTTCGCAATATGGTAAACGCATATGAGCGGGCGGCCTAACATGGGCAACAATGTTGCGTAGCGGGCGAATATAAAATGTATACATCCGGATACATAAAAAGTTTGAGGGCCGTATTACTCAAAAAATAACAAGTTTTTGAAAAAACATATAAGAATAAAAAAATGTCTAGAATAAGTTTCTACATCCATATTGCCTAAAATACGATTATAAGTGACAATCCACACAAGCGGGTACTAGTACCTGACCCGCTCATAATGTGTTAATGGCATACTTAAATAAACAACTGATTGCTACATAGTATTTATTATGAATAGGTAATTTTCTATGATGTGAATTGAAGTTTACCAATAAGCTATAAAATTAATTTATTGGCACTCAATCGACTTTTAAAAAGAACTTTGACAAATGTTTAATAATTGAGAAACAAAAAACTTCAAAGATCTAAGATCTTAAATTTTTGTTACGTAAATATGCACCTTTTTTGCAGTTGAGGGTTAAATTTAAGATAATTATTGCATAAAAATTAAATTTATTTCCAAAAAATATTATTAGAATTTATTTAGAAAAATGTATTCCATATAATTTGAATTTAAAATTTATAATTTATGTAACAATAAATTTAAATTTTAAATTCAAATTATTTCGTCTTTTATTAAAATTTAATCAAAAATTAAATTTATAATTTATATGTGTACTGTCTGTATTTATCTTGTTTTTTAATTTGAATAATTTCAAGTTATTAATTAAAACAAATATAATCAATTATTTACTTACTAATCATCTGATCATTGGTGCAGTGGTTATGGCACCGGCCCTTTAACCGAAGGGTCTCGGGTTCAAACCCCGGTCAGGTCACTATAAAAAATTATATTCAATATTATATAACTTAATATGCAATACTAATAAATATTAAAAAACAAGTAATTTTCAAATATTCATAATATTCGATACTAAAAACTAAGAAAAATAAACAGTAAATATTAATAACCTCAAATAATTAATATAAATAAAACTACGGCAGGCTAGTCACCTACCTAGCTAACTCTCTATGACTATAAGAAACTAGGGCATGATAGATATCATGCACTAGCCCTATACTCCTCCTAGGAGTAAAGAAGGAAAAAAAAAAAAAAAAAAAAAAAAAAAAATTTACTTACTAATAATTACATGTATGCATTTAACACTAAAAACAAAAAATTATTAAATTCAAATTAAAAATTATAAAAAGAAAATTAAAATCGCATGAAAGCATCATCAACAATATTATATATTTTAAAAATAATTGGCAACATTATTAAATAAAATTATACTAATTTATTCAAAAAAAAAAAAATAAAAAAAAAAATTATTGTGGGTGATTTTAAATGACGCCTAAATATTATTTAAAATTTAATTGGAAATTAATAATTATTTTTGACTGCAATTGAAATTATTAAATAATTCGCATAATTTTATTTACGATATATTTTAGCACTTTTCTAAAAATTTTTTGAAAAAAAGTGCTTATTAGTTTCACTCTGTCCGTCTGTCCGTGTGTCTGTTTACAAAACTTCTACACCCTTGAAGATAGAAAGCTGAAATTTAATACGTCCATAGATCTTTACTAGAAACTTATTTCCGTAGAACAAAATTTTTAGCTATCTCCCCCCCCCTCTAGAAGTTATACCCCCCCCAAAACCCTAAAAATGGCCTTTTTAACTATTTGTTGCAATGAAACCATAAGCATTTTTTAAATTTTTCAAAAGCAGAAAGGCAGTGGGTTGCTTTCCCTAGTGCGGTATACTATAGTTAGACTTTAGAAAAACAAAATGGCCGTTCAAATTTACCTTTATCTAAAGTCCTAGAGATTTACAAATAGTTCATTTCGTTAGAAGAAAATTTTTTTCCATCTCCACCCCCTCTCAAGTTATCGCCTCTTGAAATTTGTAAAATTTGAATTTTTGCCACCTTATGTTTCGAAACCGCAAGCTTTTTCAAATTTATATAAACACAAAAAGCTAACGGTGAGTTCCATGACATTAAAACATATAATTATTTTTCTTAACTCACACAATTAACCCTTAAAATCGAGCATTATATTAACCCCTTTTTATATTAATTTTTGCTTTATTTCAAAGACTGCATAAATCGTTGATCCTAAATATATGCAATCCTTGAAATAGTTTCGTTTATGAAAGAAAATAATTTTAATAGTGTGGTGGATATACATAGACTGTATTTCAAAGCAGAATTTTCACTTGTTGAAGGGAAAAGTGCTACAATACAAACCATTAGTTTGACCCAACTTTATTTTTTAATTGCGCGAATAGAAAAAACCATAAAAAAAATATTTATTTAAACAATTATTTTTTTTACTTGCTAACTCATATTTTTCAAAGAACTTCTGTGCTTCAAAAATTTTTGCAGCATTGACATTAAAATAATATTGAAGTATTAATTGATTATTTTTATACATAACCATTTAAATCTTAAATGTATAATGCAAAATTTAAATTTCCGGTACTGAATTGATCCAAATCCTTTATCAAGATCTTTGATTCATTATAATTTCAAATTTGATTTTTGTATATAATAAACTGCTATACTTCCACTAGTAAATCCATTCCTGTATATTTTAAAAATTTATTATACATATTACATATAAGTAAAAGTGTTTTAATTTAAATTTAAATAATTGTGCAAAAGAATTTTGATGTGGGAACAGCATATAACCGGCTACATTGTTAGTTAATGAGCCTAGAAATATGTTAATTTATTAATTCTATTATTCAGTTTTGTTGAAAAAAATTTCTTTCCAGTTAAATTCGTAGAAAATCAGGACTCAAATATTTAATTTAAAGAAATCTAGTAAAGTGATTTCTTAGATATGGCAAATGGAATTTAATATCGTCCATACTAGTATACAAGCCCAGATATTCGCAAAACATTTATTTAATCGTTTTTTTAATAATCAGGGTCCCAGTGCACCAAATTCTTTAACTTCTCAAAAAAATACATTTTTTTTATTATAGTATGGCTTCATTAATAAGTAGACTCTTGATGCAGTAGTATATTTATTATATATTAGAACCCAGATTTGACATTCCTGACATATTTACTGAAACATTCCTTTAACAAACAGAGTTCAATATATTATGGAAATTATTTGATTATTTCTCACAAAAATGTTAATTCCGCACATAGTAAAAGCTCTCTTACTGACACTTGATTTTCCTGAAAATGGCTAGTTCTCTTGACCACATCTGAATTTTCTAAATAGATTGATGACTTGATTAACGCTTTCTCAACACTGTTAATAAATTTGAAATTAGCCCCTAATAAAGATCCAATTTCTAAAACCTGAGAAATAAAATTATAAAATCCGGTCAACCTGTGCTATTCCCAAAAGTAAAGTCAGAGAATTCTGACTCGGACAGACACACGTCACTCTAATATTAATTTAGTTTTCCCTATATATCATGGAAAATAATGTCGTGCATAGCAATTTTATCAATAAAAAACTATATTTTTCTGTTCACTATGAATTCAATTATTTTTAAATGAACACTAATGTTTGCTATTTTGTTAGAATACATATTTTTAAACAAATTACTAACAAAATTAATTAAATTGAATTTCAAATGAATAAGTATTTATGCTTAATAATAGCTCTTCTATAGCTGTCAGATATATTAAAAATTTTTCAAGAAAATTTTGCTATAATTTCAACTTGTAAAATTATGTAAGAAAAAAATTATTTTGAGCCGTATTCATTTTAATTTAAAATATAATATTATGTATACACAATTATATATACATTTTAACTATACATAATATTAAACAAAGAGTATTTTTATTCTTTTATTTTGTTTTTGTAAAAATCTTTTTAAAACTAGCAGGATACGAGTATTATCATAAAACAAAATAGAACGGAAAAAAATTAAAAATATTTTTTTTTGTGTTTCAAGGTTATCCTTATAAAAGGTAGAGTATTTCTATAAATCTTTTATATTTCATTGTTAATGTCTACGTTAATATACTTAAAATGTTTAACTATAAAGCCATAAATTTCAAAAAAAATTTCCATTATTACGCCATTTTTACACAATACATAAATGAAAATCTATTATTAAATTCATTGCATATAAATTAGATGGCTCATTTTTTAAAATATTTGGAAAAAAAAAGAAAATTCAAAATTTATGCAATTCTATATTACATAAATTCTGAGAAAAAATGCAAAACTGTTGAGGTGAATAAATTACTATTATAATAAAATGATTAGTTTCTTGGTAATTCAATGAGTTCAATTTAAAATATTGTTAAGAATTCTTAGCTCTTTAATGAACACAAAGAATATACAGCGAAATTTTATTAATTTCTCATGAGAGACATCAGTGATTGGGTTTGAAACATAAATTAATTGATTTCAATATATCAATTGCTTTATCAAATATTATGAACTTCTGCTAAAAAATATAGAACAAAAATAGCAAAATAATTTTCCCGAAAATCCTATGAAATTGTAATGGCAAATAATTTTTCTTCAATCAAATACTTTTATTTTCTCCTCAGTCAGGGTTCAACATCCAATTGATTGTTGAGAATTGTACCCATAAATTTCAATTTCCACTTCATCTGATAACTTGGCAATCTCAAACATTCAGAAATCAAGTAACAATACTCAGTTATTTAAATCACATCCAATTGGCAAAAATATAAAATATTTGAAGTTCATTGCCCTAAAAAAAATATTTTTAAATAAAAACAAAATAATATCAAGCAATTAAAACAAATAATTGTGTACAAACATAAAATTTGGAAAAAAAAAAATACAAAATTTTAAAAAAATTATTCTTTTATCCTTTTTTGACGATTATTGTATGTTTGTCATTGCAAATTCAACAATAAAAATTGATTATTGCTTCTAATTGTTTGATCGGACATAGAATTTGCAATTGTATAGAATGGATGATAACAATGAAAAGGCAATTTTTTTATGGACACATACGATTTTAATACGGATTTTATAGGTAATCAAGAATTTATTGAATCGATTTTATAGATATGTGTGAATATTATTTTATTGTAATAAAATTCAGAACAAAAAAAGAAAACCAAGGATTAAATGTTTTAGTTTATATTTCCTTAATGTAGTCTCAACATTTAGTTGTATTTTATTTCGAATGTCATTTAATACAAATGGCATTTCCTCACTTTAAAAGTTGCTAATTTCAATTCGATTATCGATTAAAATTCGATTGGCATATGTAGCATTCGATTGCATATAACAAAGAGAATAGGAAATATACTTTAATTTTTTTTTTTAATCAATTAATAATGATGTATTAAACAAGCTGTTGAAATTGACCTGATTAACTTCAGCTTTCATAATATTATGATTTAATCACTACAATATAGTCGACTTCCAAAGTCAATAATATAGATGAATCTGACAGTGATAGAGATTCTTAATAGTCATTATCGAATTAAATTTGATTATGAATTAACTTCCATAATTGAGCCCTACTTGTTTCTTTTCTGCTTGATTTCGCATTCAAAATCAATTAGACTAAAATCAAATAAACAAAATTTATTCCACTATCGGCAATAAACCGAAAAAAGAAAGAAAAAAATTTTCCTGATTTCTTCCTTTTCTTCTCTTCTAAAATATACGAGTACATATAAAAAAAAAAATTTTACTAGGCTATGGGAAAAAATTCATAGAATTTTTTATTTATTTTCCGCATTGTTAAATAAATTGCATTCTTTTTTTTTTCTATTACATCATAGAACCAAGACAGAAAAACCAGAAATAAAATAAAAACCATATACTTTATTTCTTATTCATTTGTCAAGAATTTGCTTCTTTCTTTAAACAATTTAAATCTCACCCACCCAGCTAGACATTTATAAATTGATTTTTCACAAATTTTAAACAAATGATGTATTATACGTGTATAAGACTTTAACCTTTGTTTTTTAAGGTTCTTAAAAAAAAAGTGTTCAGGAAATGAAAATTAATTTATTTTTAAATAATCAATTTGCAAACTAACTATGGTGTAGGGATTAAAGTAATTTTTTTAAGTCTTTGTCTTGAAATAATCTTTGAGTTAGTTAAAATTAAAATATTTTGTTACATGATTTTCTATAAAAATGTGAAACATATTAATTATTGACGATATTGTTATTAATTGACGATAAAAATTAATTAACTCATATCCTCACATTTGATATTTTGATCGTAAATTTATTTTTAATACATAACCTGCTTAAACGATGATATTTTAATGTCTACATTAAATCATTTGAAATATTTTAGAAAAATGAGAAAATCAATAAATTGAACACAGATTTTCTATCCAAACAAAAATATCTGTAATGATATTCTGCGAAAAAAATATTCTTATAGGAATGGGAACGCAAAATATTAATAAACACATTACAATTTGCATCTATATTTTAGGTTATAAGAATATGTACATCGATGAGTTGACAATAGAAAGGAAATTAGAAAAATATTAAAGATTAATCACTCTCTATAATTTACTTACTATTAAAAATTATTTAGAGAATAACGTGAGTTCATGTTTGCATCAGAATTTGTAAATTAGAATGACAATTGCGTTTTTCATATAGTCAGTCCTGCCTTATAGTCGCGTTTTCTTATAGTTATAGGCCTACAGAATTTGCAACAAAGAAATTAATGCAAATTTGTTATAACTATTTGTTTATTTTTATTTTGACTTTATTTTTTAAAATTTTAACATTTTTTGGTTTTTGTTGGCAGTACTACTCTATTTTTATTCTATCACAGTACAGTTCTAAATACATACAAATTTTTGACCAAAATTAGTAGGGACTGAATCAAAATTTTAAATAAGAATTGTTGCTGAAAGAATTGTTATTAATGCGGCGAAAGATTGTTTGTTGGAATAACTTCTATACTGCCATATTATTTTCAAAAACTTCCGAAAGGTTACGTTATAATGAACTCTATCTTGGTAAGGTACTCTTGTGTTGAATCAATTATTAAGTTTCCAATTGATTTTCTTAGTTCATATAGAAAAATTTTAAGGCTATCTGGGAACAATATTCATCATAATGTGTAGCTGTTTGTCTTACAACATCTCATTTTGCTAATATTAATTGATTTAACGTAGAAAATATTTATAATTATAATTTTAAACTACTTACTTACATACTTAATTTTTTACCATTTTTAAATTCTTAATTTCTTCCTTCAATCTTGCATATTCAATTTCAGTATCATTGGATCTAGATGACAAGTTTTAATATTCTATTTGGCTCATTTAAAAAAATTAATATTTTTTTTAATTTTTTTTTTATTTATATTTTCTTTTGTCATTCTTTCTATTGCCAGTATACATGTTCTTACATATACTTACATAAATACATACTTATATGCATACATATTTTCATACTTGAAAGATTGTAAAAGAAAATAAAAGAAATTTCATTCAAATTCTTAGACCACTTACAGTGTGAAAAAAATGCTTCAAAATATGCCATCAACACTTCCTCAACCATAGGGCATAAATAAAAAAAAAAATTTAAAAACTAAAAAACAGATTTAATTTTTTTTTATTTCTCATTTTAGATTCAATCTGACGACTAGCTAGATGTTAAACAAAATATTTGTCAATTTAAAGTTAAAAAAAAAAAACGAAAAAAAAATAAAAATTCAACACCCTTTGTATGACATTTTCTAACTAAACAATATAGACGCCTCCAATTTTTTTTTCTATTCTACACGATATAATGTAGATGCAATATTCATTTACAGTTCTAAATGAATGCGATATGAAAATGAGGAAAAAAAATTATGCATACTAAGTAAAAATAACATTCAGATCTATTAAAGCTTTTGCAATGCAATTTAAGTATGTACGTACATACGTATATGTACAAATCTAAACACAATACAAAATAGTAAAATAAGAAGAACGAATAAAATCTTAACATCATTTACATAAGGATAAATACACATAATTATACATACATATGTACATATTTACATACACATGTATGTATAATTAAGTTTATATAATTAAAGCATATAAGTATAAATATCAACTAGTTTTTAAATTTTTGATTCATGTCAACTATAAGAATGCAAATTGTATAATAGTTATTTGAATTTAAAATTTGGTTTTGGAATTATTATATAAGTTAAAAATTATTTTCATTTTTATTATTCTATTGTAAAAATAATGTATAATTAGTAGCTAAATAATAATTCGGATGATTTTGTTGCGAGGATTTTCCAAAGCTTATTTGGCAACATAAATTTGTTATTAAAATTAATTGTGCTTCATGCCAAACTCAAAAATCATAGAAAGCATATTATATTTTGAATATGCTTAAACCAATATAATCTACTGTACAAGTCGGTGCTAGGGACCATATTAAATGTAAAATACTATAATTATCAACTTCAAAAGTAAATATTATAATTTCAATTATGAATATTTTAATTTTAAATATTAATAATAATATTTTGTTGGTCTTAAAATTAATATTAAAATTAAATTTAGTTCAAACCATTTAGTAAATGTGAAAACCATTGCAATTAAAACTGTTCAAACCATTGATATTGCATATTTTTAGGTATTGTTCAAAAATGAAAATTAAATTTTAAATTATACCGTAACAAAACCCTGTTATTGTTAGAATCATAAATTATTTAATATTATTTCTAACACAAATATGTATGTATGAGTTTAATGTATTGCTAAAATAAACTTGATCAATTTTTACCTCAACTTCCTATAGCCAGTATTATTGGACAGAATTATTTTCAAAAGAATTAATTATTCAGACAATCAAAATTATTCACAAATAAGAAAAATAAATAAATCTTCTACTATAAAAAATTTGCAAAAAATTTCAATTTTTTATAGTAGAAATTCAAAATTTTATTTTCAAAATTCAATTATCGTAATTATGTAATTATTATGTACCCGATAACAAGAATGATGTCAGTGATATTCTCTAATAATGAATTTTAAATATTAAACAAAATTAATAAATTTAATTAAAAAAAAAACATTGAATTACCATTATATATACATAAAATTTCGTATTATTACATTATTCATATACATACAATAATATACTATTTAGTATATTCAACAAAAAATAATAATTAAAGTCTAGCCCCATATTTATAACATTTTTTCCTTCTTAATTTTTATTTTTATAAGTAAATCCTTTGTAAAGCATAAGATTCATTAAAATTAAAAAAAAAATCCCAATAAATAATTTATTGCCTTATAATAATATAATTTATTCAGAAAACAATATAAATAATACGTACATGCATATAAACATATTAATCTATATATAGCTTTATAAAAATACGAGTATATTAATGTAGAGCATGAATTTTCAACATTAATAATTTATGAAAATTAATGATAAAACAGTGAATTTTAGTAATTTTTAGGCGATAAAATCTGTAAATTAGAAAATTTATATACATATAACACTGTGACAAGTTCGTGACTTATTTTATATTGTAATATATTTATATACTAATATGTAGGTATATGCTTTTACATTAAAATATATTGGATATTATGCTTTACATAACTTGTACCTGAATAGCATCCTTATAATGAGAATAATCTAATTTTCTTTCATTATTTTTTTTTTTTGTTTTTGATTATCGTAATATCGATAATAATAACAATAAAAATAGTATAGGAAAAATTCTAAAATTTTTATTAAACTAATTTTCATCCTTTTATTTGAAATTGTTTTGATATTTTCTAAAATTTATAATGTACACAAGTATATGTATAACACATAATCCTGTACATATTTTTGCATACACACATTTTGTAGAAAATTTGTTATAAATCGATTGTAGAATAAACTGTCATCGATTGTGAATATAGGTCATAATAGGTTGATATGAATACATAATGTTTTTCAATATCGATCTTATAACAGAGATAGTAAAATCGTTGCATATTAGCTATTTTACTGAATTGTTAAAATGTGTTAATTTTTCAATCAAATATATTTATTTGTACGCATTAGACTCCTTCAATTAGTTTCAATTGTCTGAAATTTTTAAAAAAAATCTTCCGAAAATAAATTTTGTGAATTTCATATATGGCTTCAGAAATTAATTTTTTAAAATTCTTAATGTTTGTTCTAACTTTATTATTGTTGTAACCTGGCTTATTTTGAAGTATAATTCTCCCCGATTAATTGCACCACTTTTAATTCATTTTCTCCTTTTATTGAACAAACAAACTGAGAAAATTCACTATTGCACACCCTTTAATTGAATAATCTAATTAAATGAACCCCTTTCTTTGGTATCAGCATCTAAATATATAGCCGAATATAAAATATTCCCCTTTTTATGGATCTATATATGAGAGCATGTTTCTTATTGATTTTATGTGTTCTCACATGACATGATCTCTTTTTTATGTTAATAGTCAACCTCGAATTTACCGTATATTTAAAGTGAGAATTTGTAATTGGCGATAAAAAACAGGAGCACCACTGTAAACTAAAAAAAAAAACTAAACTTGAAAAAAAAAATTTTTCAAATTTTTACCACCCTGTGTTTTCCAAAGTTTTTCTTTTTTATTTACAGTGAAATTAAGCTCATAACCTATATACAAACATTGTAAAATAAAGAGCTGAAAGTCTAAGGCCCTCATTCTATGACTTATCTTGCATTCAGTATAATTGAATAAAAATTGAATTTAATTGCACTGATTGTTCAATTAAGCCGATTTTTTTTGTGGTGTTTTACCCACTTAATTGAATAAAAAATTCGGTTTTTTGCTCGGTGCAATTAACTGAGGAAAACTATACCTAATAAAAGGAAGACACTTTTCATGAAACCCAATTTTGGACTTAATAACTAATAAAATGGTAAAAAAAAAGTAAAATATCTATTATTTTGTATATCTGCTGTCGCATATTCTATCACTTTATTTCAGAACTCTCAGGAAGCCTACTGTGAACAACTAAACATTTCTGAACAATTGAATGCATTAATAATGGTATATACTATAATTCATTTAAACCGCTGAGATAGTTTAATTTTAAGATACATTTGATTTCTATATTACCCCCGTTGAACATATTCTATGAGCATATTCTAAACATAATTCGAACTATGTCACATAGCAAAATTTTAAAAGAAAATTTTTTTCAGAAACAAATGCTTGACATAGAAAAAATAAACACTCTTTCTTTCTTTCTTATTTAAGAACAAATAAAAAAAAATTATTTGTATTTTCAAAGAAAAGATATTATTTAATATGCATCATCACATCACGTTATCTTAGAAAACACTCTGAATTCAAACTTCATTTACTTTAAGAGTATTATCATAATTATTATTGTATGTAGCAGCTTTTTAGTTTTATTTTATACTCATTTAACTGGCCTAGCAATTCCTTGTTTTTCATCAATCCTCCCATATTTAAAAACGATGTCAACATTTTTATAAAATACTTATTGTTTAAATATCATTAAAATGCGATAAAATTTAAGGCAAATATGTACAATCATATAATAAACATATATAAAAGTTATATAATATATCAAGTTATTTAAACACACACTTATGTGTGTTTAAACAAATAAAATACATATTATTTGTACATATTCATAAACATATATAATACATATATATACATATATATACATATATATAATACATATAATACATATATATAATGCTAATAATATACAGTATAATAATTATATTTTCTTTATTTCTTTAAATGCTAATTATTTATATTTCTTTTTTGTTTATTTCTCCTTTGTCTTGCCTATTTAGGAGGATATTGTTTGTGTGTTGAGGTACATTTTGAAACGGCTGATAGTGGATTTTTCCTAAAACATTCAATGAGATCACCACCTTTATCGCCTGAAATAACAACATCACAATCAAGACCGAAAATTACATCGGATTCAATATTATCAACAGATCGATTTACTGTTGTACAAACAACTCAACCAGTATCAATACGTGCCAGTTATGGACCATTTTCTACAAAACAAACAGTTCCAGCAAGATATATAGTACCGGATGTAATCGAATCACAAGGGGATAATGCAAATGTATGTTTTATTATAAATATCAAAAATATAAATTTTAATTTATTGACATTCACTTTCAGAATACAACGGCAGCACTAATGGATTTACAACAATCAAATTTACATTTGGATATTTCAGCACATTTAGTTCAAACTTCAATACCCCGAGATTCACCAGTTTTAAGAGTATTATTTCATGCTGGTGCTGATCCTGGAGGTCATTTGCAACGTCAAAAAATTTGTGTATTACTTCATGTAGGTTTAACAAGTAAACAACCTTTAAAAGGTCGTTGTATGCCTGAAGGAGAGGATGGAGTTTGTGTTGCTGAGGTAATTGTTAATACAAAAATTTTTGATCATAATTTGAAACAAAAATATTTAATGTATCATATAGGTTATAATACCATCTAATTGGTGGCCACAACTTCCACCGCCAGAAAAAGAAACAAATGGTTCAATGCCACCAAAAGTTCCCCAACGTTTAGTTCAAGTTTCATATAGTGTTTTTGAGCCACCAACAAAAAATCCTGAGCTATGTGAACCAAAAGTACAAATACAACCGCTAACATCTTTTGCACAAGTTCCCTTAGTTGCAGCACAATCAGCTTATAAAGATTTAAGAGCCGATGATTCACTAACATTTTTAATACCACAGCCAACATTATATCCAATGTCAAAAATTCATGTACCAGTATTTTTACAACAACAACCAGATCAAAATATTGGAGCATTTACTGTTCGTGCTAGAGTAAAAGCTGGTTTAAAAATTCTTGGAGCAACAGCTACATCTGATCAATGGAGTATTGAGGTTCAAAAAGATAATCCGAAACATACAGTTGCTGTTGTTACAGCAATTAAAAAAGATCAAGATGTTGATGGCGATTCTAAAGATATAGAAATTGATGCTAGCAGTAACAATAATAATAATAAGTAAGAAGTGTTCTTTTACAATAAAATTTTCAATTTGACTTATTAAAACAATGACAATATAAAATTTTAACTTAAAAAATTTTATTACATGTATAGGATTACGGAAATATTTTCTTGGTTATTAGAAGTTGCAAATGATACAAAAGAAAACTGGGATGGTGGAAAGATTATTTGGTCTGTAAGTTATTCATATGATGGTCCTAAATTAAAAGACGCATCATTGGAAAGTACAGGAGCTACACCTGAAGAAGTGAGAAAAAAGCTAATTGCTAAGCTAGAGATTAACAAAGATGATATCCAAGCTGTTCTGCCAATTGCAAAGGTATTGCTTAAAGTTTTTGAAAAGGAATTTTTAATTGAAATTATTATTTAATTTAAATTTAAGAATTGGGAACTAATGAATACAGCCGTACTAACAGGACGACAAGTTTCACAAGCAATGAAAGTTTTTATTGTATCACAAGCTGGAAAAGTTGCTGATGTAACGTTGCAAAGTTCTTGTCATGCAGAAGACGAAAGTGTTATAAAGGTCTGTGATACTCTATGAGTGACATTAAATGTTTATGAACAATTATCAATAATAAAAGAAACTAATATTTTCATTAAAATAGGTCTCATCATCATGTAGTTCAGTATATGTAGACGGATCTGAAATTCGAGGCTCATCAAATGCCTCTATTATTGTAAAGTATGGAACTTATATTGGTTTAGCAAAATTCATTGTATGGATGCCAGAATTTCCATTGGAAGTATATGTTTCCGATTTTCGATTATCACAAGTTAAAGGTTGGAAAGTTCCAGAAGATCAACATTATGGGTAAATGTAGACTGATATAGTCATGAAGAATAATAAATATTAATTTGTACTATATTGTGTTGTAGTCATGGCAAAGGAAATCGTCGACGTAAAAGAGCATACGGTTGGAATCATCACGGAGATGATTTTATGAATGTTTTAGGTCCTGAAAAAACTGTTTGTAGAGCTCGATATCAACAAAGCCCGGTTGAAGTTTATGCAAGATTCTTAGCGATGGATCAGGTAAACAAATATATCTTCGACAATATCAATTAATAAATTACTGTTACCATAATTATCTAAAATAACTTCCAACAGAACTCTGGACGTGTTAGTTATTTGATTTCAAGAAGAACTGGATTACGTGTTACAGATTTAGTGCAGCCACTTTTAAGGGTTGCTGATCCGAAAATTGCAACACTTAAAGGAAGAATCCTTCAGGGAAAATCGATGGGACGAACTGATGTTCAGGTTTGTTAAAAGAACCTATCTTTGCAAAATTTATTCTAAAACTTACAAAACAATTTTAAAATTTAAGGTTCTTTCACCAATCACTGGTCGTGTAATTGGTGCTAAAGAAATTCGAGTTGGAAGTGATAAAGTTACTTTAACAAGACTAATCGTACGGGTGGTTTCAGGATTGCAATTGACCATAACTCCTGACAATGCAATTGAAAATGGATATATTGCTGAAACTTCAGTTACACGTCGTTTAACAGCCCAATACCAAGAAGGCTTACTAGATATTGATTTGGAGTTTTCGGATGGAGCTCGAACACCTTTAAGGTAATTATAAAAATTCACGCTTTACATGCTTCAAGTTAAGTATTGTCTTAAATGTTTTTCACAGAGATGTATCAGTTGACGACTACTTCCTGCTTGTTGAAAGCTTGGATTCTGAAGTTGTAGCTTTTGCTCCGATGTTGGCTTCACATCATCCACGTGTTATTGCTGTTGGCGAAGGAAACGGTGATTTGTTAAGAGTAACATTATTATTGTCAGAAGAATGTCGTCTAAGACGTGGAATACCTGCGTCTAAGCAAGCTAAATCTGCTCCCGGATCTTTGGCAAGTGCTCTGGCTTCTGTTCAGGTTGATTTTAATACTGGCGATAATGCAGCCAAACCAGATACTGTACAAAATGATGGAATATTAGGAAGAGATCGAAAAGGTTTACGAGACTCAGGAGACCTTAATGATATAATTGGTATAATATTATTGCATTCTTTATTTAAAATACTTCTTTGTGAACCTTTTTCAAACCATTTTTTACAATTATAGGAATTCCGTTAAAAGATGAAGGAAATCACGAGCCAAACGTGCAAGCTAGACAACATAGGGGAGGTATGACCTCAATAGATGGAATGCGGCATAAACCTGGGCCACATGATATGACATCAATGGAAATTGGAATGTATGTTCTTTTAACCGCATTTTGCGTTGCCATTATCGTGTTCGTGATTTCATGCGTTGTCTATGCATCGAAGTTTCGGCCCATTACAATTGAATCGGGTTTGGACAACGTCGGGGGAGCAAAAGATTTACTTTCAACTAGTGGACTTTTAAGAGATTCGAGAAAACCTAGAGAATCAACAACAAACGCTCATGATTGGGTGTGGCTTGGAAGATCAACTCTGGATCGCTCATCAGTTGCCCACGACTCAATGAACGGAAATATTTTTGAAAATCCTAGAGGTATTAGAAATGAAATAAATTCGAAATATAAATGTATTAATTTTCAAAAATATGTAATTTTAGATTCAAGAATTCGTATTACGAGTAATCCGATGAATATAAATTATTCAGATCCAGATGATGTTGTAAATCGCATCACAAGTTTTGATAATTCTGGACGGCATGTACCCTTGTGCCACATGAACAATCAGAATAATATTAATTCTACTACATACAATAAAAACGAAATCAGAGAAAAGTATTATATTTGATCTTATTTTGTTTAATTACAAATTATGACACTCTCCTTTTTCTTATAGTAATAATACATTACCACCACCGTTACCCCCACATAATCGTCATGGGCAAAACGGAAACAAAATTGAATATAAACCACCAGTGCCACCTCATAGAAATATTGGTGTAACTGCTAATAATAACACTAACAATAATTGTAGCAATAATGGAAATATTGAAAAGGTATACTCCTAAATAAAAAATAAATTGAACACCACCAAAACTTTTTTTTCTTTTATTTTAGGAACAAATACCACCTGTAGCTCAAAAACGCCATCATCATAAGCATCATCGAAATTCGAATCATATTCATAATCGTAAATCACAAGTAAATGGAGGCATTGATATGATTCGTTCGTATGATAGACCCCAAGAACAACAAATCCCATCTACATCTCAACCACAATTACATACTCATCATCAACAACAGCCACAGCAGCATGGTTTAAGTTTCACGCAAGAACAATTAAACAAAGCATTCTACAACCAAAATTCACCAGAACAAACATTTTCACCAAAAGAAATTAGCCCATCTAATGATGAAGAGTCTCCAACTCAGAAAAAAGATATGCATATGGCAGAAAGATTAGTTGAAAATGCAGCACAACAACAAAAAAGTATATTCCAATTTGATTCATTAACTCCAAAACGTGATGCTGAAGAATCAAATGTAACAGCAGAATGCACGCAAAATGATATTAAAACAAATAAAGAACGTGAAAGCGATTCAATAAAAATAGGTAAAGCAATAATTTTTTATTTAAACTGAAATTAAAACATTTAAAATAAAATTTTAGAAGAAATCCCAGAAGTAAAAAGGAGACATAAAAAACAATTATCAGAAACTCCCGTCCCTATGAGTGGTGAAACAACATCAAGTTCTGATGATAATGGGGGTTTTATTACACCACCCGGTGAAGAAAAAATAAGAAAACATCAAATTAAAAGAGCAACTGTAGTTGGTAATCCTATGTTCTCTACAACGTCAGATGGTGATATTGGCCCAGGAGAAAGTTTAGGTCTTGATGATTTGGATATGGATTATGAACAGATTATGCATTATTTTGATAATTTAAAGGTACGATCTGTTTTCCTTTTAGATTAAGAAATTCTAACAAATTTAATAATAATATTGGTGTTTGAGAGTTCTTTATTTTCTAAGTTTTTATGTTTTTCAATTGATTGAGTGAAATATGAAGTTTAAATTTAATTGTTCCCATGTAGAAATTTAATTTTAGCAGTTAAACAAAATCCTTTTCTCAATAAAATTTTAATTTAATTTTAATAATCATTTTATCTTATTTTAGGAATCAAACGCTTGAGTTCAAGAGATCATTGCAAAGATACGCGAAATACTATCAACATTTAAAGAACAATATCGTAATGTGGCAATGCCACCAGCTAGTCCAGAATTAGTTAATATTAATGATCCAGATTTTGAATATTTTTTCGAAAATTTAAGTGAATCTTATGCTTAAGTTTATAAAATGTAGAAAAAAAACCAAAACAAATATAATAAATAAATAAGTTGATAGTAAATTAAACAAAACAAAAAAAAAATATTAAACTAAATTAAAATACAAAAAAAAAGACACTTAAACTAAAATGATAATTAAAAAAAAATGTATTGAATAAGGACGAAACTTATATCTGAATTTAATAGAATTATTAATATTATAAATGTATGTAATACGATGATGTGGTCAATTGAAATATATAACAGTTTAAAATTAAAAACAAAAAAAAACATAAAAAAAATAAGCTAAACAAAATATGAAACAAAAACTATTAAAAAAAAAACAAAACTCATATATAAGTTAAAAATATAAACGCTTAGTTAAAGCTATTGTGTATATATACATATTATATATAAATATTATGTAATTAAAAAAAAATATATAAATACAAAAGTCTAGTTTATGTTAATATTCATAATAAATATAAACTAAAGCAAAATTAATTTATGTAATTTACCAAAAAACAAAAAAACAAAAAAAAAGCAAAAATATAAAGCATTAAGTTTTGTAAAGTATTAAATAAAAATTCAAAATATACAAAAAAACACAAAAAAAAAAAACTAAAACTGAAACTGAGACCCTCACAAATTCTATAACAAAAAAAACAAACAAAAAAAAACATCTTATATAGGAATGAAGGATATAAAGATCGTCTAATTGTGGCTTCGCGACTTTGCAGTGATCTGTTAAAAAAAAATTAACAAACAGAATAAAATCAAATATCAAAAAGAATCAAAGAAAAAAACAAAAATTACCAAAACGAAAAAAATTTTCTTTATTAAGTTTCTAAACTAAAATTAAATTAAATTTAAAAAAAGAAAAATAACAATTTTTTAAAAAATAAAATTTTTTTAATACGAAAAACAACAAAAGATTAAAAATTAAACAAATATGCATCCATTCAACATTCAAAAAAATTTCCATTTCACCCAATAATTTGAATATCGCAAAAAAAAATATTTAAAAAATCGTAGATTAATAGGTACAAAAATACTATTTTCAATTTTTTAATATTTAAATTTTCATTTGTATGCCTTCTTTTTTTATTCAATTTCGTATTTAAGAGAAAAATTCACATTAAAAAAAAAAAAAAACAATTACGATACCTTATTAAATTTATCTAAATTTAAATGAATAACATTGAAATATTTGTTAGATTTTATAGTTACAATTGATTTTTTTTTTATAAATTTTTCAATTAAATAAAAATTGTAATTTGCTATTTTTTCAATTTAAATAATTTAATCAAAAGTTTTTTATTCTATAATCATATCGTATAAGCTTTAAGTAATCAAATTCTTTTAAATATTAGATTTATTATAAACAATAATTACAAACTTATTTAAAAATATGATCGACAAATATTAAATAACAAAAAAAAAAATTAATTTACAATATTTTAAATATTTTCTTCTTATTTACGCATTTTATAAGGAAAAAATTACTCATTGCTTATATAACAAATAAATATAATCAAATATATAACAGTATTACAAATATTTTTTTGTAAAAAAAAAACTTCTTACAAAATTTTCCTAAAATATTTATTGCTTTATTTCAAATTAAATATTATTTAATATATAATATAACAATAAAAAATTCTGTTATATTATTAAATTTATACATAAATAATATAAAATTATATATTCACAAAATGGTCGTCTCCTTCATAAAATTCCTACTCTTTATCATCCAAATTATTTTCAAAAACAATTTTTCAATGTTATTCCTAATGCAAAAAAACAAAAAACAAAAATTCTTGTCATACAAAATAAACTTTTGTTGTTTTTTATCACACAGACACACACACACACATTAAAAAATGTTTTTTCCCTGATCAAAAATAAATTTTTTGCATATACCAAGATCCTATTATATAAGCTTAATTAATCACAATTTCATAAAAAAAAAAAATTTAAAATTTACAAAAAATAAATAAATTATAAGAATTACAAAACAAAAAAAAAAATCACTGTGCATTTAAATAATCAGTTAGGCGTGTTTTTTCTTGTACTGTTGACTGAAAATTTTATTTACGAAAAACTAAAATAAAAAAAAAGAAAAAAAAATTAAAAAAAAAATGTATAAAAAAAAATAAAATAATGTTGCCATTTAAATGTATAATTCTTAAAAACGCCTAGTAATATTTGTTAAGTATTCTAGTCAAAAATTTTTCAGAAAAAAGAATATATATATACATAATATATTATAGTAATAAAATTAAATTAAATATATCTATATAACTTATGTAATACGATACCCATATATTATTTATGTATACTTATTAATTAAAGTATATAAGATCTTATAATGATATTAAAAATGAAATGTTAATTGATTAAAGTAAATAGAAAATTGAAAATTTAATAGATTTGAACCCACAATAATTTATTTCGTATTTTTAAAAATTCCGGATAATATAGGGATTTTCGATAATTATAAATTTTCAGATCAAACTTAAATCTAAACAGAAACTAACTAGTTTCCTTTTTCAAATTTTTAATATTTTACAATTTTCTATATGATTTTTTTTTTTAATTTAAAATATGCAACATTTAACATATTTTTAAAAACTTTTTCAAATGTGCTTCTAGTGTGGTAAAAATCTATAAGAGAACAAGCTAAATTTTAAAATTCTATCGAACATATTTTATATTAAAACTAAATTTAATTTAAAACTGAATTTTCGAAAATCTTTCATCTGTGAACGTTAATGGCGTTATGTTCCATTTTTTTTTTTTTTTTAAAATAGAATTATAAAAATTTACTAATAAATTCACGATTTTTTAATGAACTTTGATGCAGTTATTTTCCAGTACTGCTTCCGACTGGCAACACCAATTTTTACTCATAAAGATATTATATAAATTGTTATAAATATAATGTCAAAAAAATATGATTGCCATAATTGCATAAAGTTATTCTCTTTCCGTTTTGATTTAACAAATTTTAAAATTAATAATTATTAAGAATTTGCTTTATCATTTTTAACAATTATTAATTATGTAATTTAAAATAATTAATTTAAAAAATTTTAACTAATTTCTATTTACTTTTGAATTAAATAAATCTAAATTTATGTATTTAAATTTAATTTTATATACTTTAATTAATGATAATGCATAAAATTATTAAATATATATCAAATTTTATCATGAATACATTTTTATATTAAAGAAAACAAAGAAAAAAAAAACACAAAACAATCAAAGTATCCACATAATATTATTATATTATATAAAAATCAAACATTATACATATTTCGCATATAAAATATTTTTATTATATATGTATAATTAATTATTAAGTTTAAATATTTATTTTATGAAATAATTTTTTTTTTAATTTTAATTTTTTAACAATTTTTAATTTTATTTATTGTTGATTATTTTATCTTTATTATGTATGTCAGCCATATATGTATATATATATATAAATATATATATGTACATTATTTATGTAATATTTAGTTTAATTTTAAATATTAAACTACAATTTAATTTTAGTTTATATCCATAAATAATATGAATTCTTAATTTTGTCATCCCAATTTTTATATTTTAAAAAATTTATTGTTATAGTTTTGTATTTTGTTTTTAAGCTAATTAAATATTTTGAAACTATTGATTGAAAACGATAATTTTACGAAAATTTATTTTTATCTTATTCCATTATAATCATTACAAATTTAACTAATAACAAAGAAATTATTATTATTTAGGAGCATTACTTATTTTTTCATTAATAATATATTTCATCATATTGTAATATTTAAATCACGTTATACGATACACACATAAAATGATATTATATTAAAAATAAAATATTTAATAACTACTTGCATAAATAAGTAAAAAACAGAAAACAAAATATAAAAAAAGGAATTGCATATTTTCAAAAAAAAAAATTACTAACTTCAGCAAACAATTTTAAAATTGTAATTTATCTAATATAATGTCCTATAATATTAATGCTGAACTATAAAAAAAAATAACCTAAATGTGAGATAATATAAAATGTCATATGATGAAATATTTATTAATCAAAAAATAATTAACTTAAAAATAATAAAAGTTTCAATTTTCATTTTAATTATTAATATTATTTCATTATAAGGTCAACAAAAACTCTAGAAAATCTAAATAAAATCTATATAAAATCAGTATTTTATATGTATGTATATATTGAAACTATAATTATTATAATTTTATAAATGAACGAAAAGGCTCCAAAGTATTATAAATAAATAAATAATATTATGTTCTTTATTACGTATATAAATTTTATATAAAAATATAATAATATAAAACATATATAAGCTAAATAAATATTAATCAATTTGCCGTAATAATTTAATGCAAAGCTCCCATCGCTGTTTTACATAAACCATATTATATATACGATACATTAACAAAAAACAAAAATGAAGTAAGACAAACAAACAAACAAAAAAAAAATCATTTTGAAATTGAAATTAATAAAACATGTTAAATCTTAAATTTGTATATTTATACAAAATTATAAATCCTATTGAAACAAATTAACAGCCTATTTTTAGCTCAAAACTTAAAAAAAAAATGAAACAGATATTATATTTAATTTTTTTTTTTTTTATAATATGTACTTGAAAATCCCAATTTTTTGAATTTATCATAAATGATATTATATAATTGTTAAATAAAAACTACTGCCATTTTTAAAAGATTTAATAAAAAGCAACGCAATCATTTCAAATTAAATTTTATAATGATATTTTACATAATGAAATTATATTTAAATACAAAAATACTAATCAAACTATTAATTTAAAATTCAAAATGTTTGCATTTAATTGTTTTTTCTGATTATCGAACATATCAATTTTAAATTAAATATTATTAAATTTTGACTCATTTTTTTATTGATTACAGTTTTACTGATTATAGGAGACTAGCATATTTTTTTTATTTAAGAAATTTTTGTTAAATTTCTGATATTTTTAATTAATTCTTAATTTTATTAACTCATAATTTTTTATTAAATTTTCTAAATTTCAATATTAATTTATTAAAATTTAAAATTTAATTCTTAAAACCAATTTTTAAATGCTTCACTATTTTCAAATGCAAAAAGTTCATTATGTAAAGTTATCATTCGCTATATATAATTAAATCAGAAAATTTATAAAGAATAATCAGAAAATTTATAAAGAATCTATAAATTCGCTTAAAATATTTAAAAAGTTTTCTATATAAAATAATGTATTGAAATAAAATAAAAAAATTATTTTCAATTTTCACAACTGCTTAGAAAATGCTCAAAAAACAACATTACTCTTGTATTTAAAAAAAATTTCATTTACTTATAATTTTTTTTTTTTATATTTTATTAAAACTTTACAAATACTTTGAATAATTGTAAGCTTTATGAAAAGAAAAAATTAATTTAATCTTTTAAATAATATTCGTTTACAAAATTTTATTATTCTTTTAACTTTTTGTTTTTTTAAAGTATAGCCAGAAAAAAATAAAATATGCAAATATTAAATCGAATAATATACTAATTTCTTAATAAATTCCGTAAAATATTATTAAAATTATATTTTCTTCATATTTTCAAAAACACAATCGCAATTAACTTTCTTTTTACTTTATTTATGAAAAAACATAAATCCAACAGGAATACAAGGAAAAATGGAATAATAAATTCTAAAATTATACACTAAAATGACCATGCTTTATTTAAACAAATAATAATAAAAATTGAATAATATAAAATGCCTAAAATAATATAAAATTTATTTGCAAAGAAAAAAAATCAGCTTCCTTCCGTCCAACATATTACTAAAATAAAAAAAACAAAAATTAAAAAAGAAAACATTTTTTATAATAAACAAAATTTAAAAAAAAAAATTGAATGTATGCGCAATTTAAAATGTATACGGCGTTTTTGCTTTTTTTCTTATTTAAATAAGAAATTTTCAAAATTTTCATAAATTTTTCATTTACTTCCCGAAATTTACTTCTTTTACTGTTATACGTTTTATAATATATAAAATTACATGATAATTAATTATAAAAATATTAAAATTAAAAAAATAATACCTTTAAAAAATTTTTGTAATTTTTATATTGTACAAAAATTAATTAATAATAATTCATTTGAATAAATTTATTACTAATATTATATTATTGTCTTTATAAATTTGCAAGCTTAAATTATTTTAATATTATATATAATATCTATATTAAATTTATTATTCAATATAGCATGGTCATTCTAAAATGTACCAATATACTTATCATATTGTTACTAATATAAGAAAATACAAGAAAAAAAACAAATTAACTTATTAAACTTGGCCTAAAATATCATTACCATAATTAAACATATTTAAGCATTTAATTTTATAATTACCATTAAAATTACAACTAAACACAATTCTAAATTACAACAAGAAAAAAAAACTTAATAACATACCTGCATTTTTATATAATTTTAAAAATATTTAATACTTTTTTAATATTAGCGATGTCAATAAAGAAAAAAACTAGTAAGCCCTTAAAATTTTAAAATTTCATAATGAATTGTCGGTGTAATTCTTTTGCATCATAATCGATATTGTAGTTAACAAAAGCATTGTAACTTTTAAAGTTATCAACAGATGTCAACATTTTTTCATTATTGTAACCAATAATGCAAAAAACAAATGTCACGAATTAATGTGTAATGTCATTTTTAATTATGCTTTTAACATATTTCAAATGAAAATTAAATAAATGTATGGAAGAAGAGTTATTTTTTCTTTATTTTTTCGTTAAAATGTTAAAATTTACACAATTAAGAAAAAATTTAAACCATTACTTAATTGTTGAAGTTTTTTTATTCACTTCACTCAATAAAAATTAAGTGTAAAATAAATTCTTAAGTAAAATCAAGAAAAATTATTTATTAAAATACTTAGTTCAAAAATTTCAATTTTATTATATTTAATTTAATTAATATCATATACATGTTTAAATAAACAAAATATAATTATAAAATCTATGTAAATGTATAATTAAATTTAAATAATAATATACAATATATTAATTATATTTATTTATATATCACTCAATGGCTGCAACAGTTACAGAACTCTAAAAAATACGAATTAATTATACAAAAATAAGCACTTAAAATATGTTTTTTTTTTGTGCAAAAATACCATTTCTCTGGCTTTATTTACAAATAAAATATAAAATAATGCTATAATGAGAGAAATATATTAAATCCAAAATTTCAAAATTAGTTTTTCTCAAATCAGTAAATTTTGATTATGTCAGTGTTGCAAGAAATGAGCGATATATTCATATATTTAAGCTTAATATTAATTATTAAATAATGAAAAAAGCAAAAAAATGTTTAAATGGCTAAATTAAAATTTAAATAAAAAAATGAAAACAAAAACGAGTAACTAAAATAATTATGTATAAAAATGAATATAGTTATATAATATAACAATTATTGTGCATATATCTTTATAGTTCAAAATATATATGTTATATTATGTAATATTGTAAACGGAATTTTTTTTCTAGGAATTCAATAGAAAAATTAATAAAAATTAAAAAAGAAAATTTTTATTGGTTTTCTTCTTTTTTTTTCGTTATATTATATACATACTCTATATACAAGAAATATAGCTTTGTAAAAAAAAATTATATATAAAAATTATAAAGAAATATCATAAACAATGCATATAACAGTTAAAGAACGCTTAAATAAGTATGAAACATAAAATGTAGATAGAAAACTCATCCTTATTTAAATTATTTAAATTACTTAATTATTGGAAGAATGAGTTCTTTTTTTAAAAAATCAGATAAAAATAATTAATTATTTGAAAATATTAATTATAAATAACATTGTAAATATTTTATAATATAACAATATTTTGAAATTGAATATTTAAACCGGAAATTATACGATTTTTTTTTTTATAAAAATTGCAATTTATTTAAAACAATTTTAATATAATATAATTATATATTAATATAATAAAATTATTTAAAACAATTTGAAAAAAAAAAACACAAACTTTTTGAAAAATAACTATATATGAGTTTTCTATTCAAAATCGAAAATAAAATTTAATAAAAATTAAAATTGTTAATATAAAAAGCTTCAAATTTAATTTTTAAAATATAGGGTTTTTATATGAGCTTTGAAAACAAAAGAAAACAAAAAAACAAACCCAAAATTAGCTATGTGAAAATTAGGTAAAATTCATTTAAGGAAAAACAAAAAATACTATATTAATATATATATATATATATATATATATATATATATATATAGACATGTATATATATATTCAATATAAATTATAATTATATAATTATAAGAAATGTGCTTGATTAAATTAAAATTTCCATTAATTTATTAAACGAAAAAAAAAATAAAAACAATTCTCTTATATAATGAACATATTTTACAAAAACACACAGTTTGATATATAAAATAAAGTAAATATATGTTCCAAGAGTATAAAATTTATATGACAACATCAAATTTAATATTAAATGGTTATTACTAATATATAAGAAAGAAAAAAACGGAATTAACAAAGAAAAACTAAAAAAAAAAAAATAACCTAAACATACGCAAATTTCACATAATAATGAAAAATATTCTATATATATTATATATGTATATTTATATTTAATTATGTATATATAATTATTTAATATAAATATATATCAATATTTAGAATTTATACATTAAAAAAACATAAACACATTTCCAAAATTAACAATCGTAAAATTACTGCATTAAAAAAAAAGAAAAAATAAAGAAAAAAAATCAGCCTACATATTATATATACATATATAATAAAAAATATATATTATATAAAAAAACATAATTATACAAAAATCAATGCTTATGTACCTTTATATTGAATGTAAAAATTTATTATAAAATAATAAAAGCAAATTTGTATTTTATAACAAGGACAAATATTATACAAGATTATAAATTTATTTTCCTCTTATTCCGTTTCTTTCTACCCAATATTACAAATATAATAAAATACAAGTGAAAAAATCATAAAATTAACGACCCTTTATTAATTTATTCCAATCTCACTAATCGGTTCTTTTATTATTTCGAAAATATTTTATTAAAAAAAACAATCAATTACAATTCTAAAATCAATGGTATACTTTTGAACAGATATAACAACTTGTATAAAAAGAAAAGTATAAATTATCATATTTGAAACCTAAACACACATTCGTAAAGAAATGTTATACAATTAATTAATTTTATAAAACTCCTGAAATTATAATATGTTCAAGAAAATAAAACATATTATGTATTTAAATTTAATTATATTTGTCTTTATTTTATAAAATTCAAAAAAAAAAAAAACAAACATTATTAGTAAAAATATTGTAATTTAAAACAAAAGAACAATAAAAACAAATATTAATTATTTAGCGTTTATCATTATAAAATAAAATATTATATTGTATAAAAATAATATAAAATACAAAATAGAGAAATAAAAAAAAAATAATTCAAAAAGCTGAAACAAATCAATAAACAACCAACATACAACTATTTTATATAAGGAAGATCAATCATAATTATTATACACATGTATAACAAATTCAAGATTAAATTATTAATGCAAAAACATTATAATAACAAAAATTATTAAACATAGTACAGTTTAAACTTTTGTAACATCATTAAACTACTCAACTTTTGCATTATTAAGTTTTTATCTTGAATTCGTTTTTATTTTATTTTTTTTTCAATTTTTCATTTCTAATTTTTTTGCATTTTTTCATTTTTATCTACATAATATTATATAATATTCATTCATAAAATATATAAACTACTATATCATGCTAATATTCCGCAAAATAATTAGAAAAAAAAAAAAATGAAGATGAAAAGAAATAATTAAAAAATAATGAATAAAATAAAGAAGAAAATAATTGTTAAATTAAAGTTTTGCATTTAAAATGTAAGCAAAAAAAAAAGAAAAAAAGACAAAAAAAAAACAAACATTTAAAAAAATATATAAAAAATATTTTTGTAATGAAATATTAGTTATGGAAAATAGGTACGAAATATTTTTTATTTTATTTTAATTTATTTATTTGTTTTATTTATATAATAATGTACGTATAAAAAAACAATTATTTCTATTTACATAAAATCTATAAAATGCTATACCATAAAATTTGAAAATTACTAGTCATTTTCTTAATAAATTTAAAATATTAAAAATATTAAAAATATAAAATTAAAAACAAAAAAGCAAACACACATACAAAATATAATTGTCGTCAATATCAATATATTATGAAAAAAATTAAAATTTCCATTTTGTAAAAAATTTTAACTATTTATTTTACTTATTACTTTTTTCGACCGTTCCCCCGCCCTCCCGCATTGAATTAGAATTAAACAAAAATTCCATAATATTCAAATTAAAAAATCATAGTTTTAATATTGCTATTTTAAAATTATTTAAAAAAAATTATTTAAATTATATTATTACAGAATTTTTTATTAATTAAAAATTACAAAAATAATTTTTACATAAAAAAAATAAATACGAAATTAATTAATTTTATTTATTTTAATTTTAATCAAAACAATTATATGAAATGTAATTTATGTAAATTCACAAATGAACAAACCATATTGTAACAAATAAATTAAATGAAAATAAAAACAATAAAAAAAAAATAACATTAAAAATTTGTTAAATTATAAATTAATAAATTATTAAAGTAAAAATAAATCATTTTTCGTATTTAAAAAATTAAATGTTTTGCACTCTGAATTATAAATTAATAAAACCACATCTTATACATATATATTGAATATTTTTTCAAATTTTCCAATATGAAATTATGTAAATTAATATTTAATTTTAATTTTGATTTTTTTTTTTTTATTTTTTCCAATTTGAAATTCAATTGCGTGTAAAAAAAAAATTTTCAACCATAAAATCTTTAATATTTTTTATTGTAACTTCCAAACTAAGAAATTGTAAAAAAAAAAAAATAAATGAAATTAAATTAAATTTTATTGTAATATGTAATTGTAAAAATAAAACAAAAAAAAAATTATTGGTCTTCTAACTAAAATTGAAATAAGAAGAATTTTCTTTTTTTTTTTTTATTATTAAATTTGAAAATTTAATTTTTAAATTAGCAATATAGTAAGAAATATAACGAAGATAATGTTTTCTATTTTAAATAATTAAATGAAATAACAAAAATTTTCATAAAAAAAAAAATGTATACATATTTAAATCCATATTCAATAATATTCTGCTAGTCGCATTATTTGAGCTGATGCGATATTATTAAAAAAGCATTTTGATTTTCAGTATAAAACTTAAAATTCCAAAAAAAAAAATTTATTTTATTTTAGAAAATTATAAAATTTTTTGAATAACAACCCACCTTTGGGTAAATTATGTATCTTCGACATAATATCACTTGTAAGCTGATGGGATGCTATTCAAAAAATTTTCAAAAAATTCAAAATAAAATCAATTTCGATATTTTTTAATATTATCACATTACTTCAAATGATGGCGTATCTAAGAGAATTTAATAATAAAAAAAATTTTTAGTTTAAATAGGAATAATTAAAAACTAGTCCATTAATAATATTATATATGTATTTCTTTTTTTTTAAAAGGATAAAATTCGGAAAATAAATATAATATTTTATATGCTGCTGGAGAATGTATAGTTTGAAGACCACCATCCATATTGTGTATTATTATATTTGTATTTGAAAATATTCTACCCAAAAAAAAAAAACAAAAAAATATTAAAAATAAAAAAAAAAATGAGCACAAAAAATATAACACATTACATAAAACTTGCACCCAAAAAAAAAAATTTAAATTAAGATAAGACAAAAAAAAAAACAAAAATTTTTTTTTTCTTTTGTTATTTTCTATATAAATAAAGATCCTTTTCTAGTAGTACATTGCATTCCTAAAATTGAAAACCTTTTATAATTTTTTAATTTAAAATGTGTAAATTAGAGATTTTCATTACAAAATAAAGAAAAATAATAACAACAACTACATATTATGAATATAAAATAAAATATAAGTAATAAATAAATTATGAAAAAAAAAATCACTTAAAAGCAGGCATATTCAATTTAATTTTAAAAAACACTCAACTGGCTTAATGTAAAAATATAAAATCATATTTTTAATTTTATTTCCTATATATTTTTGTTTTCTTTTTTTTTTCATTATTAAAAAACACAAAAATAAATGTTTTATTTAATATTTTTTAATATTTCTGTTTTTTTTTTTTGTTATTTTCTTTTAATTCCTTATTAATTTCAATGATGTGAAAAAGAAAAAAAAAATATTTTTAATTACAGCAATTTTTAAGCTTTGTTTTAAAAGCCATATTAATTATGTACTATATTTAAAATAAATGTAAAAGAAAATATAAGAATAATGCATAAAAATAAACACATATAAGTACCCATACTTTTTTTTTTTAAATAATTAAATTATAATAATTTTTATTATAAATATTATTACTATATATAATTATTATAATTATTATTATTATTATTATTATTACTATTATCATTGTGTCATTATTATAGTATGTATAGTATTTAAGAATTATTTAAAAACGTTATCGTAGTTTATGTAAATAAAAAAAAAATTTATTAAAGAGAAAATGAAAAATAGACCCTAAAAATATCTATATTAACATGAAATAAAAACCTTAATATTGATTTCAAAAATAAATTATATGAATTGCATTTTTTAATTTAAATTGTTACTCTACGTACATAATATGCATGTCATCTAAGGTTCCTTGCATATTGAAAGCTTTGACTTTAAAAAAAGTTACAGTTAGTCTTTACCAGTAATTAATTGAGATATCAGTAAATTAGAAATTTTTACATTAAACCAATTTGTCGTTATAGATTACCATTTGGGGGTTTACTTGAAAAAAAAAAAAAAAAGAAAAATCATACATAGGATGTATACCAAAACGCAGATCTAATATTCAAAATAACTTATTCTGTAATTAAAATGATATTGCTGAATAAGACAAGTTGACGTTAAATCTGCATTTTGGTATACACCCATATATTTCATACGAAATAAACTCGAATGCCAGGGCATCGAGCGCAGAATTCTAGACGCAAGACCATACAACACAAGCGCAAAAGGCAGACCTAGATCTAGATGGTTCGGTGGTATAGAGACTGATTGTAGAAGAATTGGGGTCCATAACTGGAGGGCAGCTTCCCAGAACCGTTAAGTTTGGCGAAAAATTGTGAAAGATGTCAAGGCTAACCCGGAGGTGTAGAACCAAAAGATGATGATGATAATGACTTTATTGTGGTAGCTAGTTACATATATAAAATTTTTATCAAGTTTTTTCAGAACAATGCAAAACAAAATGATTACAAGGAAAAATGGGTACTGTGCAGTCGTCATTCAAATTTATTTTGGTAATGTTAGTTGTTCCAATTTTTTTTTTGTTCAGGTATGACACAAGACTGAAGTTACAATTTTACAAGAAAAATTTTCTTTAGATTTCACTTTAAAAAAATTAATTTTGGGCAAATGTGCAACTTCTGTAATCAGGAATTGTAAATTAAGAACCCGTGTTCCAAGCGTTTATTTAGTTGCATTATGCATATTCAATAACACAAATGCATACCTAATTTTCCAGATACTGTCATCTTAAAATGTAAAATTGCTTTGAAAATATGAAAACCCTTTCAAAAAATCAAATTTCACTTATATCCATATTCTCTTATTATCGATCTACTCTTCTAATATTATATTATTCTTTTGTTATTTATATTACTGTATGATTTTATTGCATATGTAATGGATTTAAAATCTAAATATAAATATTTCCACATTATAACTGTTCTTTACATGCAAGAATCACCTACGGCTTTTTTTTTACAGTAAAAGGAAATGTCGCTAACTTTTTTCATAAATTGTCAAAAAATAGTTACAAAAAACTATATGCGTATAAAATTGGAGGATCCCCATTTTAGCAAAACAACAAACTGCTATAGAATTTTCTTTTATAAAAATCCAAAGGAAAAACTCTTGTGAAAATTACATATTCATCATTTCTTACGTTATACAGATTTTAAATTGAATTTTTAGTTTTGATAACACATAAATATTTTATAAAACATATTAAATATTTAAAGAAAAACTAATTTGCAAAAGCATTGTAATTCCTAATTCCATAAAAATTCCAAATTTCTTTAACGAAATCATACATACCACGTGTATGTTCTAGTTGATAAAAAACGTATAGCTTACGGTTTCGATTTATCTTAATTATAAAAATGTAATAAATCAGGTTTGAGTTGTTAAATTAAATTTTTATATGTACATACAAATATTTTTTTACAATAACATTATAAATGTTTTCCGAACCATTTGTGATCCACGGGAGAAAGCCATCTGTGACATCCACTAAGATTATTTTGAATAACGTATTTTAGAGTATATGGGTTTAGATTTTCCTTTTCTTTTCTTTCTTCTTCTTCTTTCATTTCTTCCAACATTTGTTTTGAAACTACCTTCGCTTTGAAAGGTAAATTATGGGCTACAATCCTTAATATTGGTTCAACTTCTGAGAATTCACATTTCCCACCCATTTCTACAATAACACGACCACTTTTCACGGGAGTTACATAATGATCAATTGCACCTTTGCCACCACCCATTCTCTGTCCTTGTCCTTTTTTCGTTACCGGTTGCCAAGGTGCTGTTACTCTCCATATTGCAAACATGCGATTAACATCCATTTTTCGGCCAATTGTCAAACGCATCATTTCGAAATGTCCCCATTTCAAGCGACCACCACAAGTTGCTATTATACCATATTGCTCGTGTAAGAGTGTATTATGAACCAACTCGGGCCCTCGCATTAGTTTTAATTTCTTTTGCATTTTTGGGGGCCTTAAGTTGGGTGGATATTGTGGAACCTTTTCCATCATTTTTAATTTCGGTCTCTCTATAAATTCCACATCTAAAAATATTATGTTTAACATATAACTTTTTATTTAAAATTTGTACTTTATATAATGCTCGTACATAAGTACGCATATGCACGAGCTAAATACAATGGAATACGTACGATCATAATTGACTGGAGGCTCGAAATATTTTAATCCGCAAAAAATTACATGTTGTGGTCGAAAATTGTCTATAAAGACAACTTAAATATTTCAAAATATGTATTATTAATATAGAAAAATATTACCTATTAACAACTTGTTTAGTTTTAACATTATAAATAAATTTTGAAGCTTAACAAATCGTTTAGTAAATCTAATCAGTTCAAATAACCTAAGTGTTTATAAAAATGTAAATAAATAAATTAACCACAGTGCTCAAACTTCAAAATAAGCTGTGTTTACACGACTGCTCTTAACACATAGTATGTTTACACAATAAAGATTGTCAAAAAATTTTTCAAGTATTTTTATAACGAAGATTTCTCGCAAAGTATGTGAATTTGTTACAATTAATTAAAAAAATATAAAAAATATAAATCAATAAAATAAAAAAAAACTTGAAAAAGATTATGCAAACAAAAGTTTAAGTCCGCTATGTAGTTTTCAAAAAATTCATGATTTACATTATGATTTTTCATGCACGGTAAATCTTTATTCGTTAAAGAAAAAAATTATTGAATTGCGGAAACATGATATATAATATGACAAGAAAACAAGAAATAAAATATTTCAAAACCTAAGAAATCAATAATGCAGACACGTTCTTTTAAGAACATGATTAAAAAAAACCAAAAAAATATAATTTTTTCAAAAACAATATGTTTGAAAGTTTGATTGTATGACACTTTTTTAGTTCCAAAACTCCACACTTGGAAATGAGTCAATATCGACGGCAAAATCTAAAATTAAAATCTATTATAAAGTCTGATAGCACTGTTTACATATATGACTGAAATCATCTGAAACTTTATGGCAAAATTTGCCATGAAAATTATAAATATCACATCACGAAGTCTGATATCAAACAGGGTTTTTATATTATACGAGTTTAATCAGACTTAGATTAAATTACAGATTTTGTCTTAAACATATATAAGCAGTAGTTTAGCTTTAGAAACACAGCTTTAATCCAACACAGCAAATTGACAGAATTTTGAATAACATTGCATAATTATACCGTCTAATTTAGGCCTCTAGGGTATGCTTGGCAGCATGGATGTCAACGCTTTTGACATTCGTTTTGACAATCAGAAGCAAATCAAATCTTAGATACTGTCGCACGTGGGCTTTTGTTAGATATTTTCTTTTCTGAAATTAAATTCTTGAAATTTATTGCCCGCAAAACGATGGTAGCTTTAACACAACAAAATCATGAGTTAAATGAAAATGGTGAAGTTAAAAGGAAAATTCCTAAAGAAGTTTATATAGTTTCACAGGAAATAAAGATTGCAAAAAATTTGTCTTCCTGCGATTTGAAATTAAGAGAAAAACAATTAAAAAGGTTACGAAAGTGGCTTCAAATTCGTTCAGAAAGCTCTTTTGGTAAATCTACATACTTAATTATGTAAAAAAAAAGTAGGTATTAAAAATTAAATATTTAATATTCTAGAATATACAGAAAATGATTTCCTAAGAATTTGGAAAGGATTGTTTTACTGTTTTTGGATGTCAGATAAGCCTTTAGTGCAAGAAGATCTAGCTGACCAATTCGGTACTCTAATAGGATGCTTTAAGGACTTAAAAACTTCTTTAAAATTCTTTAATGCTTTTATGAAAACTATGTGTACCCATTGGTTTGGTTTAGACCAATGGCGTTTAGATAAATTTATGATGGTAAAAATCTAAAATTACTTACATTGTGTTAAGCATTTTGAAATTTTTTGATTTTTTTAAGTTAACTAGGCGAATGTTGCGCCACACTTTGATGGCTATCAAAAAACATAATTGGCCAGAGGAACACATACAAGATTTTAATTTCTACTTGGCAGAATCAGTTCTTGATAATGATGTTACCGGAATGATAATGCATCTTGTAGAAATTTTCATGGATGAATTAGCTAAAGTATCGAATGGAAAGATATCAGCAACCGCCGTTGGGGAGTTTACAAAGCCTTTCATAATTTTCTTAGCAAAGCAAAGAGACTCAAAAATATTAGGTGAAGTTCGTAATAAAATATTCTATCATTTGTTATGGCAGAGTGAAGCTGGACGTGCTTTTCAAGATAAATTTGAAGCATGGAAAGCGGTAAAATAGATTTTACTGGTCAAATATCAAAAAAATTAAGCTTTACATTTTAGATGGGTTTTCCAAATATCAACATAAATCAACTAGAGAAAGTAGAAACTGCGGAATCAGATGCAGAAAATGAAGAACAAATTGAAAATGAACAACAAACAATGGATCCAAGAGCTGGGAATGTCGATGTATTTATTCCAATTTTACCTGTTGATACAAAATTTATAAGTCGAATTTTTGAAAAAATACTTGAAAATGAAATAGCTAACGCAAAAAGCAAAAAGTTCATAATGACTCTCTTAGAGAAGTAAGTCTTCTAGAAAAACAGTAAGAATTCTGAGCATAATACTTTCTTATTTTAGATACAGAAAATTTGAAAATGGTGAATTTCCTTTGGGAGTTCATAAAATGCCATCTGTTAAAATTGAACCACTAAAGCCATTATTAGAAAGGACCACACAAGAATTGGATAATCTGGACGAGGAATTACACAGTGTTGACAGAAATCTAAAAAAACTTAACAAGAAAAAGAGGAGGAAAATATTAAATTCTCTTAATCTTGAAGAAGTTGATGAAAACAATTATGAAAAAGTACTTCAAAAAGCTATGTCAAAATATAAAATCGGAAAGGGAAAAGATGACGAACTACATAAGCAACCGAAAAGAAGAAAAATTACAATGACATGGACAGAGGAAGAAATCGAGCCTAAAGAAAGTAAAAAGAAAGTGGAATTGATTACAAATACTACACCAAGTGACGATAGTCCAAAAAAAGTTAATTCTGTCAAAATAGAAAAAAAAAAGACAAAAGGAAATACTGAAGAGCAAAATGTAGTACAACCTTTTAAATCCGAATGGGATAAACCTTTAGAAGATGGTGAAATTGAATATTTTATCCCTTCAAATAAAATAAGATTAAACGAAGCAAATAGCAAATTGGAAGAAAGTGATGGTAATACTGAGCAAAACTCCAGTCTCGTTTTAAATCCATTTTCAAAATTGAATTCATCTAAAACATCGAAAAATATTATTTTGGGGAAAAAAAATAAAAAACAAAAATTATTAAACGTGTCATTGCCAGAAAAGAAAAGAGTTAAAATTGCATTGGCGAAAAATATGATACAAAAACCTAGTGAATATATTAAACAAATTAGGAATTCCCCTCAACTTCCATATGATGCAGATAAAAAACCAATGAAAAGTTTGCTAAAACCCAATCAAATGCCCAGCCCTATAAATCCATTTTATAAAAAAAAAATAGGTTTACAATTAAATGAAACATTTTAAATAACATTACAAGAACTGCATGGTTGCAAGAATATTTCTCAAAAAATAATTTTTCAAAAAAGTTTATATGTTCTAAAAAGTATATTAACTTTTCCAATAATTATCTACATTGTATAAACTAAAATTTAAACTGTTTACATTAAAAAATAAAAATGTATATTAAAATTAAACCAATATTTAGTCATGTTTTTTAATGTGTAATTGGTATTGTAACACAGGCACTTTTCTTGTAATGACCAGTTTCAGCTTCAAAAAGAATTTGCTGGATTTTAAATTTTGCGACTGATCTAGAATAAGCATCCGGAATACCTAGAAACAAGAGTTTTATATAAACTATAATGGATCTTTTATTAAATCGTACTTCTAAGCTGTGCTGCAACACTATTGCAAAATTGCTGATAATCATCGTCTCTGGGAGGTTCAACCCTGTAGTAAGTTTGAATGGACGCTGAACTGTTATTTGGATTGTGTTTTTCTGCATGTGAAGTTTGATCTTCTTTAATAAATGTATGTTCTTCAACATAATCTTCATACGGATAACCCTCTTCTGTTTGTACTCCTTCAAAACTTATATTGTTTGGATTAACTTTTTCATCTTCACATTGGTTATGTGTTTCATCTTCGGACATAGTTTCTCTTCGTTTCATTGCTATTGATGGATTTAATACTTGAGTTGCAATCTAAAATTGAAACAAATAAAAATCTTGAAAGAAAAATACGCAATAATTACTTTAGTATTTTGGTCAATCACATTTTCTTCTACTTTATCCGGGTATTTTGGTTTACGTGATGTTGACACTGATCGTAAAAATGCATCAGCTTGTTTAAACCAGGACAATTTTGGCTCATGTGGTAGTCCTTTTGCTATTTGTGAAAAATTAGTTAAACAATTAATACATAGTTATATTCCACCATTTAGAAATTCCATAGGCACTAACATTTCTTAAACAGAGAAGTTTCCAATTCCTTTTTATAAGTGGTTCGTACGCCCTTAATCTTTGCCCTAATATCATTATGTGTAATTCCATTCATGTTAAGTTCTTTTATGATTTGTTCATATGCTTCGTGTCTTGCTCCCTTGTCTTTATACGAACTAAGCCTTTTAATATTAATTTATTTATTAATCTTAATACTTATGTATATATGTATATACAATTCTACCTAGAATTCCATAGGCATTCCTGTTTCCCATAACATTCCAAAAACTTTTTAATTGAGATATTTCTTAATTCTCCACTATACAATGATACAGATTTGGACATAATTTTTGGTTGGTCGTTTTGTTTTTCAGCTAGGATGGTAACAAGTTTTTTGTTTTTAAATATGATTCGAGTTAAAAACAAATTATTGAATATCTTTTTTCAACTTTCAATTCAATATTCCGCTTCAATTTTGACAATCAATATTACGAAAAGCAGTGTAGCCGAAAATTTCAACATTAATATCAGAGACAAATACCTTAAGCCACCTGGTGAAGATAAATTTAGCCAATTAACATTTTATGATTATGATGCTTGACTTATATTAAGTATTTTAAAATATCTGTGTATTATTTTAAAATATTTCCAGACTGTCAATCCAAACATCTATTTTTAATTTTGCCAGCAATAGAAAAATTATCAAACTAATGATATTTTGGATACTTGAATTCAAAAATATACGCTTTTATGCTCGAATTTCAATCAATATGAAAGAAATGAGTCACTTTATGGAAACTAAGTTTTTCGCATTTTGCATTCAATGTAATATATTTACAAAAGTTATGGCATTTAAATAAAATTCAAAGTTTGATTATGTTTATTGATAAGTCCATTAATATGGTTTGGATTTATCATATCTTAATCATTGGAAAATTTAACGTCAAAGTTCCGTAAAATTGTCGTCAGACTGTTGATGCTATATTCAAACTAGTACGGCAATACTAAACTGATTGACATTTTGCTTAATATCAAAAATTTCATACCACAAATCACAATTATTATTAACGACATATCTATAATCTGTCTAATATCCTTGCTAAGCGGCAATTGAACATCAACAGTGTAATTTAATTTGTAATATAAATAGGTAAATTAGTCGCTGGCTATCGAAAACAGAACAGAAGAATACTCCTATATTTTTAATTTGAAATTGAAATTTATAAAATCTTGGTATAAAATTTAAATACTGAAAGGAAAATTTTTAAATATTTGTTAAAAAATCCGTCATGGCAGAAGGTAAATACACATTTTAATAAAAGAATGAAAAATTTAATTTTAGGTTATAATGGCTTTGGTTCTTATGTTATTCCGCCAAATGTTTTTTCAACTTTGTTATTTTTTTTAAGGAATACCGGATGATATGTGGACCCCATACAAGCACTTACAAAGTGTAATAGAGAATTCACTTCTAAGACCAAGCAAAAGTAATCTACCTCAAATTGAAGTTGTTTTGAGAAAGTCGAAACAAAATTTTGCAAGTTTGTTAAAAAATCCGGTAAGAGGAATATTGTAAATTTTTAAGAAGAAAAAAATAAAACAGCGGAAAATAAAATTTTTTTTAAGCCTAAAAATGAAGTAAGTCGTAATGCTATTAAAAAAGGTATCACGGAAGGGATTAATGTACCCGGTACCGGAAATGTAGTTCTATCAAAAGATCTTGTAGATGAAAGTATTATTCTGTCTGATATGTATAACTTGGATGAAAACAACGCATTAGAATTACTATGCACAGCACAACAACAAATGATACATCATCCTGGTACTTTCTAAGGAATTATATATTTTATATAGATTTAATTTACGTATGGTAAATATTTATAGGTTTGCCTAGAGGACTTGTGGCAATTTTACTATATTATGATGGTCGGAAGGCTTTGGCTTGTTCTCTAAGAGATTTATTACAAGCAAGAGCTGGCGTTTCTTGGTGTACTGAAGCGCCAAAAGAAGTAAGCATAAATGAATTACCTTTCCTAAAAAGCAGAATACCATTTAAAAGTTTAAAATTTTTTTTAGTTAGTACATTTAATAACTACCTACACAGACAGTTTAATAAGTGAATCGAACGTTCTTTGTCACATTATAGATTTATTATCTGAAATGGACATAACAAGTGAGGTAAGGCGCAGCAAAAATATTTTTCTGGAACTTGATCAAGTGTTTTATTTGAATTTTCTTATTTTTAGCTCGAAATTTTAACAAAAAATCGTGCTGTCGGGCCTCCTAAACACCATCGTCAAGTATTAGATTTATTTGAAGAAATTCAATTAGCGCTTGCAACATCCCTTTTCAACTGGTCTGCTCAGTGCGGACTCCCAAAAAATGTTACAGAAAAATTAATGATTCACCTATCAAAATATAAACCGACAGAATCAAGAGGTGGAATGGACAATGTTACACTTACTTTGCTTATGGCTTTGTTATACGCATTTGATGCAAGTGTACTACAAAGGCATGAAGATATAGAAAGATCAGTTCAAATTTTACCAATAATTTCTGAGAAAGACTATGCACAAAGTATATATAATATTTTAAAAGATTCTAATTGGGAATGGGATAATAAATTGAAGTCAATAGTCAATTTCGCTTTTGGACTTTCAATGGCTACATTGCGCCATGCACCACAAAATTTAAAATTTAATTCAGAAAAAATTATAGAAAATGACGAGGATATTGTGGATGAAGCAATCCAATGCAAAGTTTTTGATTTTATACATTATTATTTACTGGAAAATGAGCTAATTTATAAGTAAGTTTTTTATTTGGTAGTCTTTGATCTTAATTAAAATCATTTTAATTTTTAGGACTGAATTTTTTTATCGTCGCATTCACACCATTTTTACCGATTTTATTGATTACATGCATTCTAAGGTTAGAAAAACCTGCTTGTTTAAAAATGTTGTTATTCACATTGTGAAATTTCTTATTTTAGGTAACAGAGCTTAGAGGGAGAGCTGATGAAACTGCTCGCACAGTTCAATCGTTTGCTCAGCAAGGTTTAGACTCTCCACCTAATTTAGATAGAAATTTTGAATCGTTAATGCTGGCAGTTGGCAAACTTTATATAAGAGATGATCTTAAATTAAACTTATGCGTTGAATACTGGGGTCCTATGGAATTACAAACAAATTATGCCAAATCTACACCACGTTCTGTTTCGTTGTTCAAATTTATTCGCTTAGCTGGGGATCTTTTACCACCAATTTTATTTGTTCCGTACATGAAAATGTTGGCTGGTTTATCTAGTAGTGAACACGCAGCACGATGTGCCTTTAACTTGCTAAAACAAGGTTCGGGACTTACTAATAGCACTACCATATCATGGGATCATTTTTTTGGATCGTTGTGCAGATACTACGCGTAAGAAATGTCTATTTTGTAAAGCGAAGCTAAAACTATTTTTAATCTGTTTTTGTTAGAAATTTAAGACAAGAACAAGCGCCTGGTACTGACACAATTTATCGAAATCGTGCACTAAATCGTACCATAAATCCTCAAGAAATTGAAGGTTTACATTCCGTATTAGAAATAATACGAGTTGTCGCTAACTATGATGAAATAGCTCGAATATCTTTATGTGAACATCCAAATTGGGCACCACTACATGTTTTAATCGGTAAGTACTGCAAGTATTAAAAATTAATAAGAAAATAATAAAAATCTTAATATTTTTAAGGACTTTTGAGTTGTTCAGTTCCTATAAGCTTAAAAGCGGATATTATGCTAACATTGTCGACTTTAGGGAAATCAAAGGATACTGCAACTCAACTCTGGAACAACTTGGAAGCTTCTCAAATTATAAGAACAATTCCAACCACAAGTATTTATTGTGAGTGTGAACAAAACTAAGTTTTATTTCGTAAAGCCTTCGTAATTTTATATTTGCTTATAGGTAGTGGTGGATTGGAAGCTGAAATAGAGCAAAATGAAAGTAGAAATGAAATTTATCCTCTCACACGCGCAACTTTAGATTTGTTTTATACATTGGTTACAGTGGGGGTTCCGAGAAACTTAGGTGTTAGTCCTAGAAAACCTGGACTGGATCCTTATTTAACATTCATTGTTGACGTTATATTCTTGAAATTTTATAACAGGTTTCAAAAAAAATTCTTAATAATATGTAATATTAATATGCGCTTTTTTTAGGAATTATAAAAACGTTGCCGAGAAATGGAATGTTGGAGAAAAATGTTTAAAAGTTTTATATCATTTTATTAAAACATATCGTGTTAATCCGATAGATTTTATTGAAAAAAAAGAAGAAAATTCTGCACCTGGTTACCATTTAATGCTCCAATTACATACAAAATCTGATCTCTTGCGTTTGATGTTGCATGTTATTGATGAAGCTCGAAACAGCTTAGACTTATACACTCCTTTTGCCGGAAAAAAAGATTTGGAATCAGCTGCTCTATATTGTCTAAACATATTGGAGAAAACTCTTTCTGTTCAAGAACAGTTTTTCGAAGCGCATTCAATCTCTAATAGTTCAATTTTGTTGTCTGGATTAAATAAACTGATTTTAGATGTAAATCCAAGAAGTGGAAAACCCGATCACATTCTTAATACTACTAAATTTGTAACATATAATAATTGGCTGCCAGAACATGCTCTTGTTGCAGTAAAACTTTTAAATATTGTTGCAAAACAGCCTAATGTAAATCCTCAAATTTTGGGAATGCTTGCCCAATCCGAAAGAATTCAAACAGAAATATGCCATGGTTTTGTAGAATGCTTTGAAAGTGATATCATAATTGAAGATGAAAATGATCAATCTTTAGAAAAAATGATTGGTGATATACAATTGGGAATTAAAGAAGCTATTATTGAATTAATACAAGATTGCTTGCCGCAACCCGCTCCAAATATAGCATTATTTTTGTTAGGATTTGATGTTAACAAGGATTTTCGAAGTAGTCACATACAAAAAACTAGTGGCATTTTAAGTTCGTCAAATTCTTGTACAAGATCATTAGTTTCAATGCTAGACAAAAACTTGGAGGTAAATTATTTCGACTTTAAAATTGATTTGAATACTCTATCTAAAATGCATTGAATTGTTGTGCTTTTAGCTTATAAAATCTGGAGTGGTTGTCAGTTCAAGCGAAGAAAAAATAATGGAGAAGGCATACGGTCTCCTTTACACTCTATGTTCAAATCAAATTACTTTTAACACAATTTTACGTTACTTAAGATCATGCAATGACTTTTTATGTAGGCATATTGCGGCATTACCATTCCAGAACTATACAAGTTCAATGGTGTTGAATCAAATGAGTTTTCTTTTAAAATGCATTGCTATAGAATTAAAAATTACAGCAGACAATAATCAAGTTAGCCAATTTTCCAATTTGTGTAAAATTTTATTGGGCATTGTACAAAATAACATTCAGGAAAATATACCATTTGAATTAAGTCATTATTTATCAAATACTTTTACCGATACAATAAGTGATTCTTTAATTGTTAACAAACGAAATCCATCGGACCAACAAGCACCTAGAATATTGATTTGCCATTTATTGAATTGTTTAGAATTCCAAATGAAAACTTTACCACAACCAGATTGGCATTATTTTGATAATACATTGACAATGTCCCTCTTAAGTGATTGCGAAGTTAAAAATAAAGACATTATTGGTCCAAAATTGATTGACATAAAAAAATTACACGAAATTCTTACAGACGAATTAAATACAGTACAAAGTTCCATAGTAGCTGGACAACGACAATTAATAATGGAAGAAATACAGTCGTTCTTAAAATATGCTGTTAAAGTTAACGAACAGAAAAAAAGTTGTGTGGCCACAATAAAATTTGTTGCTGCTTGGGGTCAAGTAACTGAGATACTATTTAGTGTATCTCCCAATTTTGCTTTGCCTTTGGAAACAAAGCAAGAATTAATATTAGAAATACTACAATGTTTATTAAGCAAGGTTCAAAATTAAGATTTCGAACTATTTTGGTAACAAAATAATTTTTTGATTCATTTGTAGGTGGTTCCAGTGGAGGTGATGATGGAATTAGCTAATATAACATCAGCTACAGTTTTAATTTTAATGGTGAATTTAAAAAATTGTTACAATAATAAATTTTGTAACGCTAATGAAAGCTCAGGTACTTTATCTTTTAAAAGATTGGAAAACTAAAACTAAGGGTTTTTATTTTTAGACAAATTTCATAATATTTCGCTACGTCCAAATACACATGTAAAAACGTTTGGTACATCACCAAAATCCAATACTTTGAGCTTGAAATTCATTTTACAGAACATATTAGAATGGATTATTCTGAGCGGTGTTGGCTCTCAAAAGTTAAGGATTAACTTATACGCTTCACTTTTGAATTTTATGAACATTGTTAAAGGAAATGTACCCGACAAAGAGTCTTCGGTTGACAACGAATTGTAATTGACCTCTTATTTTCATTTTGCAATTTAAATAAATTAGTGTTAATTTTTCTGTTTTAGCTATGTTTCCAGACTAGACTCATCAATGACATATCATAGTGAAAATAAGGAATCAAATCAGATACACATGGTAATTGAAGTGTTTTCCAGTTTCGGAGAAAAATTAATTGACATATTGTGCCATGATTGCATTGGTGGATTGGACATTTGCAAAATGTTGGCATTATCATGTATTGATTCTTTACTTGATATGGATTCCTTCACCAATTTTGTAAATTTCATTGCTAAAAGAGGATATCTTACACATTTAATTGATAGCTTAGCAAAAGGTGATGATAGTTTGTGTCGTGTTTTAAAAAGTATTCCAGATGATATGAAAGCGTTGTATGTTTATGAATCAAAAATGGCTACGTTATGTAGAATTGGTAGCTCGCATATCGGTGCTGAATTATTATTAGAGAATCGCGCTCTGGGAACTCTATCTAATATGAAAGTATTTGATTTACATCCAGATTTTCAAGTCAATTCATTACGTAGACCCGATACCCTGGATAGAAGTTTATTTGTTCCGTCTGTAGAAACCCGATATCAACAGATTTTATTTCCAGCATTAAATCTTTGTGATTGCATCATTTCGACTTTGGGGCCAGAAAATCATTCTGCAGTTTCACAAGTAATACATTTCCTTTTGTCTCATGGTGAAACTATTGAAATCGTTTTAAGAACTGGAAATCCATGTTCGGGTTTAGAGTTATTGAAAGAGCTTTCTGGTATTACTGGTTTAATAGCTAGATCGGCAAATCAGGTACTTATATTTGCAAAATACTTTTCATCAATCAAAATCAAAAAGTGTTATTTTTAATATTTTACAGGATATATGTTCATTGCAACAATCACTTGATCAAGATATTAGTGCTCAACTCTATCGATTACAGAGATTAATATTATCACTTTATCCAAGATTTATGTTAAGCGAAACAATACTCAAAGAAATGATAAAAGTTAATAATAACTTTTTTGAGGAAAATGAAAAAGCTGTTGTAGAAAGGAATAAAGCATTGCACATAAAATATTTTCTTGAAATAGCTTGTAATTTGAGTATGTACTGCCGAAATACCATAGCAAATCATTCTGCTGACCACAGAACAACTGCCATTCTTTTTTCTCCAAGTATAACAGAATCAACTGTAAATAGGTATGATAATTTCACTTTAATTTTGTGATAATTGATCTTAGACATTCATTTTCAATTTTATTTTTAGAAATGATTATCGAGGAAATACTTTGGAAATAACACCAAGTTTAGGTATAGTGGTTAATCAACTAAAATATTCTGTTGAATATTATAATAGAGAAAAATTGATTTATGATAAATTAGTACGTCAAAAAGCTGGGTTACCTTCAATCACCTTGGATTTATCTGGTATGAAAAATTAATTTTTTTTTTTCTTATGGAAACTTATTTTATATATAAATAAAACAGTTCAAGCACAGAGTAATGAATTGGCTGAAAGGATAAATGAAAAGCAAAGTGAATTAAACTATTGTACTTTTATAACTGAACAATGCCTGTATTTGCTTTGGGCTCATTTGGATTTTTATATGAAGAGATCAATACCAATTAACAAATTGCAATTTAATGCAAGATCTTTAACTTCTAATGAAGACAGTAAGTTTCCATTATTACTAAATTCAATTACAACTTTTGTATTGATTTATATGAATTTTAGCTTTTATATCGTCACCATCAGAAGCTGGATGGAAAATTTCAGTAGAAGATATTAGTTTATTAAAGAAAAATTTGATATCAGTCCTTAATGAAACATTCTGCAAGCAATTAATTGCAACAACACAATCTCAAAATTCTTCTGATAAAGGATTCACAGAGGGACTTTTACGGCGCATAAAAAGTCTTGTACAATTTGTATCAGTGAACTAAATGTTATGATTTCAGTTTAATTAAAATTAAGATGAATGTTTATTGTACTTTCATATACATTTGTGGAATTTTTTCAAAACCATACCTTTATTAAAATTTAAACAAGAAAAAAATTATATAAGTTTATTTTTTAGCCAACAGCTATCTAGTTCAGTTTTCAAATTTTCTATTTCATTATATGATAAGAGAGGGGGATTTTCAATGTCATCAAACAGAATTTTTAATTCTTTATTGTCAACATGATCTGTATATGAATCTCCATATTTGTCGAAATATTTTACTTGCTTTGATTCTGTTTCTTCTGTTGCAAAAATGATGTCTCTCGGTTTTGGACGGCAAAATTTTATATTACTTCTATTTGAGAAATTGTCAATTAGCCAACTATATTTAATAATGTTATGTTGACCTGTTTCACTAATTTTTTTTGCTCGAAATCCCATTTTTCCTGCAATGCATATACAACTTTTACGTACAGTTGGATTTTCAACAACCTTGCCACCATGTTGTACCACAATTTTTTTCAAATCTTCAATTGAATATTTGCCATCAACTGAACCTGATAAGACGCAAAATTCAAAATTTTCAAAAATTGAAGATAATCGTTGTACCTAAAAAAGAAAATCAATGAATAAATTACCGAAATCTCATATAGGAATACGAAATTTTAATTACATTATCGGGAATAAAATTAGATTTGTAAGGATTTTCCAAAAGAAGTTTTATTTTTTTCGCTGGAGCAAAATCTTTAGCATCAAGATTACGTTTATATATTTTCTTAACCCTCTCATTTTCTTCAGTTTCATTACACAATTCTTGAATGGATGTTGATTCTAACCAAACTTTATCTGTTCTTATTGATAGTATTCTCGGAAATCTTAATGTGAAGTCTGTTTTAAAATCTTCACTTTTGCTTAATTCTGTTGCTGTTACATCCAATAAAACAGTATTTTTTAGAGGCAACCAAGAATCTGCTTCTAGCTTTCCAATCACAAAGTTTTCAGGCTTTTCTTTTACCAAATGTTCTTTTATTCTATTATTTAGTTGCTCCTTTTCTACATTTGATAGTCCAGAATTAACGGTTGCAACGGAATATATTTTTGATGCACCTTAATTTAAATCAAATGTTAAAAAAATAACGAACGAAAGTCAAATGATTTACATACATACATGGTTCTTCTTCATTTTTATTTAAGGCACCTAGTAAATAACTATTAATGTAATTTTTCGAACGATCAAAAGTTACGCCCATAATAATAAAACAAAGATCTGCTATAACATCATCAACATACTAAAAATTAAAAAATGTTACACATATAAATATTATATCAAAAATAATAATATGTATATCTAAATTACGTCAGGTTTAAGTTTATACCATCCATCGCCTCTTATTCCTGGTTTATAAATTGATGATGGATGCTTTAGTACTATGCCCTCTTCATTTGCATTCATAGCTTCATTAAATTTTTCTATAAATTCTTCCAAACTGTTAACTTTATCTTTATGACAAAGCTGTAAAATTCCTTTTTGTACTTTCAAAATTTCGTGAATTTTTCTTATTCTTTCAAAATAAGGTTTTTCCAAGAATGATTCATTATTTAAATATAATATATCAAATACAACAAAACAAGGATTAAGATCCCCACCAGATTTCAAATGCTTAACATCATAGTTTTCACCTTTAACACAAAAGCTTTGTTTAGTTTTACTCCACACCATCATTTCACCATCCAGTATAATTGATTCTACCGAAGAGTTTAATAAATTTTTAATATTACATGTAAGAGAACCAGCATTGATATTTTCACCGAAATTTTTTGTGTAGTCTATGCCATTTCTTGATAAATATTTGAATGTACCATTTTTCATATGTATTTGAAATCTTTCACCATCCATTTTTGTTTCTAAATAATAAAAGGCACTTTGTTCAAAAATTTGTTTGAATTTTGTTGGTTGTATTTTTTGGCATAACATGGCTTTAATATGTTGAAATAATTCGACTTCTACTTTATCAAGATCAAAATGTTTTCCTGATTCTATGATATCACAAACTTTATACAAATTTGTCAATTTCATGTACAGAGGTCTTGCTTTATTATTATAAATTGAAAATATTTTTTGTTCACCAATTCCTAAATGAAGCCTTTTAAATAAAATTCTTATAAACCATTTTTGTTCCATAGCAGTGGCAATTTCGAAAAATTTGGTCAATTCACTTTCAACGACTAAAATATAGTGGAAAAAATAAGTGTATGTATAAGAAATGTATGTATATTATTTATACCTTGCCGGTTATTATTTACTATTACATCAAGAAGATCATGTAATTGTTTCAATGAAAAATTACTGCCATTATTTGGTCTACTTTTTAAAACGTTAAAAGCTATGTTTGCGAAATCTCCTTCATAAGATTGATTTTCGTTTTTATAAGTTAACTTTTTGGCATCTTCCCCTTAAATAGAACAAAGTTAAAATTTGTTTGTTAGTTAGTTAATGAATTTTAAGAAATTGGGAACTTTTTGCATTCAAGAGGTTTTCTGCGTAGGCAGGTACAATTAGTATTTATTTTAGAGGGATACCTTTCCATTCGCAAATGATTTACGAAATAGTCGATATCGATTATATTCTTACCATTTGGTGCCAAACCAAGAATCTTAACATAAATTTTGCCCATTGTTGTGGTTTTTATGCCATAGGTTCTTCCATCTGTGTTTGGAAGTAAAATTCGTAACACACAGTAAAATGTAGAATCAGAACCCTGATCAGAATAACAGAAATTAAAAAAGTATACCACGAGCTTGAATTTGGATACCTACTGTTAAATGAGATTCTTGTTTAATCTTATTAAAATTTTCGATAAATTTCTTTAAACAATTTTCTTTTTGACGGATATCTTTTGAGTTTTGAATTTTTTCTAGCAAGTTTACAAGATCACTGTATTTTATTATTTCTGAAATCTCCTACAAGAAAAAAGAAATAACAAAATATATAAAACATTCGTAACAAAATAATTACCTTCATTATTGCAACTTATAAATAATTTATAGTGTTTAATAATTAAAAAATATATATATTAGTTCGTTTCTGTTGAGGCTTGTGAAATTAAAATAACAAAATAACACAGAATTGACAACATACTAACACATAATAACTGTGTTCAACAACTTATCGTTTCAGTACTCCCACTCACAAGTCACAACTAAAAAAAGCATTGATAATTTTTTAATAAAAGTGAAGCACAGAATTTTTTGATGAGTAAACTGTAACTTGAAATTTAAATTTATTATAATTTTATTTTTCTTTTAATTAAATTAAAATTTATACCTTTCATGTTTTTCTAAAATTTTTTAATATAGAAAATATGAAATAAATAGTAAAGGACTTTCGGTACCATTTTTAACAATAAGAATACAAAATATGGAAAATTTTTTTAAGATCAATTTTTTAAAATTGGTAGGAAATTTATTTTTCTAATTTAAAGTACTGATTGCATTTTGTAATGAAAAATTTAGGACAATGCGATTGCAAAAATATTTTGGATTTTGACTATTTCGTGTTATATTTGATGAGCATGAAATTTTCTGGATCAAAAGTTTAAAAATGAAAGAATAAAATAAAAACCTTAAGAAGTGACTATTTTAAAATTCACAAAATAAAATTTTCAAATGTTTCATAATTACCGCCAGATATCTTGAAATTAAGCTATCTTTCATAATTTGACGTTCTATTTGACAGCTTTTGCAGATAACTTTTACAATAGCATAATATGTCATAAACACATAATTTTGATAAAGGTTTTTTACATGTTTCAAATTTGTTATGAAAAATTTGTAGTACAGTACCTATTAAAATATTCCCCGGTAAAATTATATACAAAAAAATAAAAGTAATTAATAAATAAAAACAGAAAATGGAGGAAAAATATAATGCTGAAAATATTATAAAACAGTTCAACTCTGCTAATGCCAAAAAAATAGCTCTTGTAGTCGTTTGTGGATTCATTATTTATCATGGAATTTTGCATATTAAATATGGTAAGCAGAAATATGTTGCAAATTTGACATTTTAATATATGTTTTTTAAACTAGGTTCGGACTCTTGTAAGTGGCTTCTTGCAAAAGGTCGATACAAAGGTAACAAAGAATGGCAACCATATGGATGTATGATGCATAAATATTCTCAAATGTAAGCGCAAAAATTAATTTCAACATTTTGCAAATTATCGATTTTTAAATATTATTTTAGGGATACTAGAAAATGCTTTAGATATTTGGCATTTTATGGTAACAAAAATCATTTCATATTTATTGGTGATATTCGAATGAAAATGCTATTTCAATCCTTCATAAATCATCTTCATCCTCATGAGGATAATGAAAATAATTCAGTTTTAATGTCACAGACCAAAGAAAATAGTGATTTTATTGATTACAAATTAAAATTACGAGCTGTGTATATATACGCGGATCATGTTAGTAAAGAATTAATTGGAGAACTAGAAAAGTTTCAAAAAGATTCAGAGCCATCTTTTGGGTCGGGGTCAACCTTTATAATAGGATTTACAAATTCCGCGTTTTTAAGTGGAAATGTTACTGAAAAAACTTTAATTGACTACTCAACTAACTTAGAACAATTAATAGAAACATTTAAAATTATAGCTATGAAAAAGTCGAAAATTTTGTGGAAATTACAAGATCATGTTTTAGAGGAAAAACTTCCGGATGAATGGAAAAACGTAGTTAATGAGGATATCGATAAATTTAATAAAGTAGCTAAAAGTGTTTTTAAATATTCAGAAGCTAAGATTTGGGAATCGTCTTTTCAAATTTCAAATGGGTTATTGGATAAAGTTATTGATGGTTACAAATTAGATGATCTGGCATTGCAACATGATGTTCAAATTATTTTAAACATGTAAGAGAAAATAACCTTTGAATATGTGGGCTATTCCATTCAGTTATTTGAAATATGTATATTTGTTGGGTTTTTGTTTTTTTAATTCCAGGTACTGTAACGATTACATGAATTACAATGATGGTTCATGCTGTAGTAGTCCAGAACCTTATACGGTGCTTCAAATAGTTTCATATTCAGTCTTTGGAGTATGGTAAGGATTTTTCGAATTTATTTAGATAGACTGCAAAATTATTTTATTTTTATGCTTTTTTTAGTATTGTATTGGTTTTAGGAATGTTATTAAGACGATGGATATTAACCATCAGGGGAATTACATTCTATGTCCCTCTAAATCAAGCAGCAGGTGATGGTGTAACACCTATTTCAGGAACCACTGATTATTCTACAGCATTGTTTGCGATGGCGAATCTTGGAATTATTCTGGCTTATTTTTATTTATGTGATCGTACCAATTTTTTTATGAAGGAAAATAAGTATTATTCAGAATTTAGCTTTTGGATACCAGTAGGTTACGTTTTTGCTTTAGGTTTATTTTTCACTGAGGATAGTCGTTTTACAAAAGTTTTAAACCGTGATCAAACCGATGAGCTGAGAGGTTGGATGTTACTTGTAATACTTATATATTATATGACAGGAGCCGACAGAGTTTTATCAATTCATATGCATATTAAAGTACTTATAAGCGCTTATATATTTTTGGCAGGTTACAGCCATTTTACTTATATGTGGCAGACAGGAAATTTCGGTATTGTAAGATTTTTTCAAGTAATGTTTAGATTAAATTTTATAACTGTAATTTTATGCTTTTGTATGAATAGACCCTATCAATTTTATTATTTCGTGCCACTTCTATCATTTTGGACATTTTTAGTTTATTTTGTTCTTTGTTTACCACCTCATATAACTGCACAAAGTGTTGAATCAAATAGTTATCATTATTTATACTTAGTTTTAAAGTTTGTTTGTTTCTTAAGTATATCTACAATACTTTATATGTCTGAAGTATTTTTTGAAAAAATCTTCGTTACGAGACCATTTAAAGCTATATTTGTTAATTTTGATGATGACATACATGAATGGTGGTATCAATTTAAGTTGGATCGATACACAATTGTATTTGGTATGATATTTGCATCAATCATACATATTGCTCAAAAAAACAATCTTTTTGATGATAATAATCATGGAAATCTTTTTTCTCGTCGAATTTCATTAACAGTAACCTTAGCTGCTATAATAGGTGTAGGATTTTATACATCATTTAGTTTTCTTTGTAAAAGTCAACAAAATTGTGAAGAAATACATTCATATATAGTTTTTATACCAATTTTGGGTTATATAATTTTAAGAAGTATTTCTGGTATATTACGGACACGTTATTCAACATTTTTCGCATGGTTTGGCAAAATTTGGTTAGAATTATTTATTTGCCAATATCATATATGGTTAGCAGCTGATCGTCACGGTGTTCTTGTGCTATTGCCAGGTTTCCCAACGTTGAATATGATTATTACAAGCTTTATATTTGTTTGTGCTTCACATGAAGTTCATCGACTTACCCAAATATTATTACCAATAATGGTGCCAAATGACTGGAAATTAGCTTTAAGAAATTTTGTATTTTTCTTACTTATGCTAGTACCAATTGGTCGTTATGACGGAATGTTTTAATTTTGAAAACAGTACAATTTATTAAAATTAATTTGTTAGTTTGTTCTTTAATAATATTTTACAATTAGAAACAGAATTTCTGTAAATATTTTCAATTCTTATTTATTATAAGACTTGTTGAAAATGTTAAGTATTTTTAATTGAACTAGTTTAATAATTTTTCGGAAGTTTCAGTATTATTTAGTTGTTTAAGTATGATGAATGTATAAAGCTCAGTATGTAAATGGAATAGAATATTTTTCATAATAGCGCTGTTTAAAATTTGAATCATTTTAGTATAGGAAATATGTAGATTTAGTAGTTTTTTTAATTAGTTTATTTTTCGCATTGATGCAGAGAAGAAAATATTTGTAAATATTTATTACGGCTGAAAACTTACTAAATAAATTGAAAAAAAAATCAAACAAAATCTGTGTTTAATTTGACATTAAATTTTCTTTGGATTCTCAGGAATTATTAAATTCATTGCAAAAAATTATTAATACTTTTCAGAAAACTGGAATATTGGGCTTTAAAATATGTAATATAAAATACGTTTTGGAACACTCAGGTACAACATGATTTTTATTCTTAATATTCTTTTATATATTAAATTATAGATCACATTATGTACTTAATTTCGATTTAGTCGTATTTTAATTAACATTATTGTAAAATTTCTTTATATTTAAATACAAAACTTAATTAATCATTTTCGTCAATTTTATCCGTACAATATTTTATATTAGAAGTAAAAACATCATATCCTAATGAAATTAAATTATCATATAAAATTCTATATTTCGGTGGTAACCAATAAAAATTTACTACTTGAGCTACTGGCCAAACCATCCATTCCGCTGCATATAATTTCCATGCTTTTTCTTTAATTTCATTAAGAGTTTCTTCCAACGTACTTTTCTCTAATATTCCTAATGTTATAAAAAATATTGATATATATAACGGTGAACAAATCAATTGATCTAGAACCACTTTTTTTAGAACTCTTTGAAATAAACACAAAAAAAAAAATAAGAATAAAAATTAAGTAGCAAAAAAATTATTTATATAAATTTTAAGTATTAACTCTATCTTTTTTATTTTATATTACTTAAACGGATTTAAAATTTTTAAGTATGTACATTTACGTAAAAAATTAAAATTTATAAAAGATTTTGAATAATTTTAAAAATATGATGATTTTTATTTTTTTACATACATAACTATACTTGAGCCTGGGAGCCTTTTATCTAAAAATCTATACCAGTAATGACATATAAAACCAACACTAACACCAGATACTGCCATATTCATTGTGCGCTTTTGATCCCATTTATTGATTCGTCCAGAATATTTTTCATATTTCTGTTCCAAAACATCACCAAGTGATGATAATGTTAAGCTAACAATGCAAAATTAAGTAAAAAATTTTTATAAAATATTTATATAATTTTTTCTAGCTTATAATTTAAGCATATTTAAAAATTGATTTAATTGTATTAAGTGGTTTGAATTTGAGAAACTTACTTAATTTAAGTTTATTTAAATTCTTTTTTATTTAAAGAAGAATATTTTATTTGTAAAAGCTAAATGTGAACTAGTTTTGAATAGAATTTTTAGATTTCCAGAAATATTATTTTTTAAAATGAAAATTGGATAATTATTATTTTTCAACACAATTTTGTGTTTACTTATATAATTTATATTATATAATCAGGTGACAACTTGAAGCATCAGATTTATAGGCTTTTTAAGTAATTGTTATACCTCCACTCCTAGTTCTTAAAATTATTCAACATTGCACGACAAAAAGGTATGATAGTTATGTAAACATGCGATTGTTACTAATTTAAATTAGATTATAATAAATTGATTTTATTGTTAAGATTAAAATTATGTTAAGTAAAAACACTCTTTACGCATATCCAGTTTAATTAATTAATTAAATTAATAATAATATATAAAAATTAATATGTAATAATATATTTTCAAAGAGTGATAAAATTATTGTTTGCCTCCATCTCCAATCAAATCCAACAAGCTTATTATTGTTCAAAAAAAGAAAAAAATATTAAGATTTCAAAATGTGCCAGAAATTCTTAACGATAGATTAAAGTAAAAAAATATATACAATAATAAAATAAAAATTAAATAATATTAATACTATATAAAAGGATGAATTTGGTTAATTAAGTACAATTTATTTTAAAACGTTACTCTACAATATTCTTTGAATTAAAATATGCTATTTAATATATAAAATCGAGCCCAAAAACATTTAAAATGTTATTTATAAAAATATTTATAACTTAATTATTAAAATAGATATATAAATTAAAAAATATATCAAATAAATAGGTTCTACTACTTAATTTGTCTTTAAAAAAATTTAAAGTAAGTGTTTAGGATTTTGAACTTACCATTTGAAAATCATCTAATTATTTACTTGAAAAGAATTTTTATTTAAATTTATAGAAAAACTATTAAAATTGATTTAATCTTTACATGTAAATATTAGTAATTTTGTAATAATTAGATGGTATATTAAAAATTGAATAATTTTATTAATATTCCAGACCACTAAAAATTTCATTTTATAGAAATTTCTCACATTTACTTTCCCTAAAACTTGTTTCGCAGAACAGCTTTTGCCCTATTGCCTTTAAAAAATAAAATTTCAAACAAAACTATTTTATATTTTCTTTTTTCAAAGTTTTATTTAAAATTATGATAAAATATAACATTAATCTGTTATTTTATATGTTGAAATATCATATTTGTTCTTAATATAAAAATTAGGATTAATTTTCTTTCAAGGATTAATTCCCTTTCCTTGTAATTCTCTTTCCTTAAAATAAAATATTTAATTATAGAACAACTAAGGAAATTTTGGGATATTTGAAAAATTTATCATATATTGTAATATAAAAATTTTAAATTTTCACAGAACCAGAAATGGAAAACAAAATTTAAGTTAAAATCATTTGAGTTTCAAACTTCAAATTAAAAACCTTTGACACCATTCGAATTTTTAGTTTTTGTTTTCAATTGAAATAATAAAATAGTCATTTGGCAATAGAAATCGCAATAAAAAATTTAATATTAAATTTTATTAATAACGTTAAAATCAATTATCAGTAATTGTGAATTTAATATTAAATACAATAATAATATACAAAAATTGTTTTTCAATTAAGAGATTTCGGATTTATATCAAAAATGAAGATGGAAAATCATACAGATCAATAACACATACCCATATAATATAAAAACAATACAAATACACCTCACCCATAAAATGAAACAGATTTTGATTAGAGCGGTGATACAAGTTTTATTGACTAAAATTTAAATAAAAATGTCTCTAGAATGAAAAAAAAAAGTTAAAAATTAAAATAATTATTAAATTCTTATTTTCTATTTTCTATTATATATTTTTATTTTATTTAATTTTTTTTTGTTAATTTTATATATATGTATATTTTTATTATTTAATTCATATGCATTTTTTGACTGAATTTTACAGATATTTAAATTTTAATATTATTTGACTTGAGATATTCTAAGCTAAAATTAAATGGTAAGTTTGTATTCATTTTTGAATTACTTTTGTGTTGCTTTTACTTTTTGAATATTATTTTGCTTTAATTTACATTGTTTTATGTTTTGCAATTCTGTATTCAATTAATCCGGCTAATCTAAGGTACTTCGCTAGAAACAAAATGTAAATTAAGCGAGAAATTTTGTTTTCTTCTTTTTAAGTAAATATTATAATTATTTATACATTTATGTAATTACAATAGGATAAAAAAAAGTACATTTATCTAAAGAAAAATACTTAAGTTTTTCTTGATTTTAAATTAATTTTTTTCTTTTAATATTTCAAATATTTTTTTAGTTTCAATGTTGGCTCTTTATTTTTTTTTAATGTTTTATTTTGTAAATTGGTTTTTTTTTTAATTTAATTGTAAATGATTCTTAATTTTTACGTTAAATTCTTTTTCTCCTTTTATTTTTTTAATTCAATTTTAATTATTATTTAATTTTAATTAATATTATTTTTATATGTTTGCGTATACATACATATACATATATATATATATATTTTAATTATTTTTTTTTTGTATTTTCTTTTTCTTTTTCAAAAATTTATATAATTAAAAATTAAGATCAAAATTGTTTTTTTTTTTAAATGGTAATTAATTAAAATTAATTAGAACAAAGAATATATTAATTATTATAATTATTATTATTTTTATTATTCCCTCAATTTGTAATTGAATTGAGTTTCTGGGGAATTCCATTCACAGTCTTCGATTTTAGGACATCATTTTCATATGATAGTACAGTTTCTTTACCATTTTCATATACTTTTTTTGTCATAATTTTTTTACCACCAACAAATTTTGTTGATGTTGATGTACGTTTAACTGCACCACTTCCACCACCACCACCACCACCACCAGCTGATATTGAATTAAATGATGAAAATGTTGTAAAAATACTACTTGTAGGTCCCATATCTGGTGTAAATATGAAATCCATCATTGAATTACCCAACATTGGTGTCATAAATGATGTCATTATTGTATTAATTGGATGATGTTGTTGATGATGATGCTGCTGTTGATGATGCCGGCTATGTTGACCATTACTACGATGTGAATGATGATGATGATGTCTATTTGATGGATGATGTGAATTAACATGCTCATCAAATAAATCGGCAAATGGTGAATGAACACCGAAAAATTCTTTAAATACTTCTTCAGGTGGCCTAAATACAAAATGAAAACCACCAGTTGGATCAAAATCATCAAATTCTTGAAAACCGCCATGTCTACCCGATGATCTATGATGATAACGTGGATTGTTTGGACTACTATCACTTAATCCTTCTTTACCAAATTGATCATAGATTTTACGTTTTTTTGCATCTGAAAGTACTTCATATGCTTCAGATATTTCACGGAAGCGTTTATTTGCTTCATCTAAATTTTCGGGATTTTTATCTGGATGCCATTTTAATGCTAATTTTCTATATGCTTTTTTTATTTCGTGATCTGTAGCAGTTGTTGTTACTTCTAATGTACTATAATAGTCAACCATATTTTTTGTCTTTTATTTTACACACGTATTTTAATTATTTATTTTAATTTTTATGTTGAAAAACCAATTTTTTCTTGTTTTCAATAATATTTTGTTTTAATTTTTTTTATTTCCTTATTTTGCATGAAGAAAAACAAAAAAAAAAAAGCGTAAAATCCTCTGCTCGCCGCTTTATTAAAATTCCAAAATAATTCCAATTTATTGTAGGATACCAAATATTGATTTTTTTTTTCTTTGTCCTCTCAAATCTTGATATTTATATTACTTCACTTAAATCCTTTATGTTTTTCCTTTTAAGTTGATTGTATGCCAACAATATTACTTATTTTCTTTATGTTGGAGATTAATTAACTTCTGTTTCATAATTTACTTGCGATAAAATGCATCTATTTATTGACAGGTGCTGATTATTTACCTAAAAATATTGGTTTTTTTATGTTACTAAATATGATGAAGAGATGGTGTGGATGGAAATCAATTTTTAGCTTTTAAACATTATTCTAATAAATATAAAAAGTTGATTGAATTTGTTTCATTAAAATTTCAAATTATTTTTACAAACAAATATTAACTATATATTTTTTTTTAAATTTAAATATTATTATTTCCCATTTTAGTTAATAAATCAAATTTATTTTTTTTTCCTACTTTTATTTTCACAGTTCCTCTTCTCGTTTATTTCTTGAATACGATTGATTTTTCAGCTGATATGAAATTATTTTGTATACATTGGAGGGTGAAACAATATTGCCAAATACAATGCAAAATTTAAAAAAGCATAAAAGCTCGATTAAAAGATTTGATATTTTTTTTTTTAAATTTCAGGTTTTTCAAAATTTTAAATTTTTGATTGAAAAATTTTACTAGGAATATTTTTTTTTATGATTTTTGATTAAGTTTTTTCAAAAGACTAATAAAATAAAAAATAATGTATACTTAGTAGTTCAAGCCTACTTTTTATTTTACACAGAGAGCAGGGTGATTTAAGGTGATATTTTTGAGGAAATGTTGAGGCTTGTCATCGTTGTTTTTATCACTCACGTTTTAGTAATAATTTTTAATCATTAACAAAATGAATGATGAAATGAAAAAATTAATGCTGTTTATCATTCATTTATTTTTTCTTTGGCGATAGCTAATTTTTGTCTTTGGCTCTTTTTCGCTTTCGTTAATTTTTAGTGAAAAAGATGACTGGGGCCATTGTATATTATGGATAAAATATAATTTTTATATTTTAAATTTTAGTAAATTAAATAAAAAATAATTTGTAATATTTTAAAGTTTTAGTTTTTTAAAATTTCTATTTAAACTTTTAAATTGACTGGAATGCTGTATGTAAATGCTATATTTTAAATTCAGTATACGCTTCTGCAGTATAAATGGTTCAGTTCTACAAAGCTATAACATTTTAATGGCAAAAAAAAACACTGTAAATTATTTGAAGGTTCAATACTCGTAGAAGAGGCTAATGGTGATATCTAAATAATTTTAAAGAATGAAAGTTTTCTTTCGAATTAAATTTTTCTTTTAATGATTAAAATCAAAGATTCCAAAATATACGTCCATTTTTTGTTCAAATGTTTTACCCTTTATATAATAATGCAAGCTTTTTTTAAAGTCAAATTAATACAAAACTTGCTTCATTTTCTACTTCATTAACGTTTAATGTTGACATGTGAACTATAACAATGGTTTTTAAAAAGTATAAAAAAAAATTAACGAAAAAAACAAAGCGAAAAAAAAAATTATTTAAATAAAATTCTTTTGTTCGATACAATAGGCTTTAGTGTTTACGAATAAAAATTCTTATATAAAATTAATTTTACATACAGAATGTTGTCAAGTTAGAAAAATCAATATAATATTTTTAATGTACTGATAATTTCCTATTGAAAAATATTTTTGGGCTTTATTTAAAATATAAAGAAAACAAAAAAAAAATAAATTCTATTGATATTTTGAATCATACTTTACAAAAATATATCATTAATGTAATTTCAGAAATAATTAATTAGAAAATCATTTGAGAAGATTTATCAAAATTGTATAACATAAAACTATAGAAGTTATGTCTTCCATTATTTTCAATTGATTTGCGAACTAGGCACATACGTAGTTTACTTAAATCTTCAATTTTCTATTCTACAAAATTTGATATGGATATATACTAGAGCTGATACTATGCCATATAGGACAGGTTTGCATTCTAGAAAAGTCTTGATTATATGATAAAAAAGAATATATTTTACCCAATGCTCAATCAACTCTTTACTGAATTGAAGCTTTAAAATAATAAAACAACATTATGTATGTCGTGGTTTTGTGTTTAAGAGAATTTCCATGTTTTTTCTCTCATTTCAGGTATTCTTTTTCGCGCACAATGACAATTAATTAAAAAAAACAGTTTTGTATAACTTCAATAACAATTAAATTAAATTTTTATCAAATTTTTTTACGTTTTTTTTTTTTAATATAAATTATCGAGTTCAACATTACGATATGATTTTATTAAGTCACAAAATTTTTGAATTCAGCTTAAGTACAAATTTTTTGAATCGAATTGTATCACTGCAATAATTAGGAACGAATGGGATAAATTATTGTTTCTCTACATAGTTTTCGGTAAAATTTTTAATTTGCCAAAAAATAATTTTGACGTGATACGAGTATAAAATATCAATATGTCTTAAATATCATCACATTTAATTGAATGGTGTTCAGAAAATAGTTTTTGTCTCTTCATCAAATATAAAACATATGCTATAAGATATTAATTGCAGAGCTGAACATATTTGTGTATTCAGGAACCCATACTCGTAAAAGAAATTATTTTAAAAAGTTTGGTTTTGTAAATTTTAATGATTGCTGTGAGTATCAAAAATACCTACATTTTAACAATAGAAATTTATGTTTCATGAATAATTTATTAAAAATTGTCAGAAATATACTAAAAAAAATAGGGAATGTAAAAGATAAAAAAAAATAATTTTTTTAAATATTTGGCAACATCTTTTATTAAATTAATATTTTTGTTGTTTTTATATTATATAAAGAATAGGAAAAGGATACCTGTGTATACACACATAATGTTATAATTGTACATCTACGTCAATACTTTTATTATTTTTGGTATAAATACATACATATGCATATAAAATTCATTATAAATACCATTGCATATATGTAGGTATGGGTACTTAAAATAAAATATGATTTACAATGAGTATCCAAGTACAATATATTTTATTAGCATATTTTATTTTTAAATACCTTTTATACATATTACGTATGTATGTAACATAAATATGTGTTTCCATAGTAATTTGAATATATAGATTTAAGGTCTATTTTATAATAAGGGAAAAAAAATAAAAATTCTATGTGTTTCTATGGAAAATTAGAATTCAACCTAGATTATTATTACTACTTTTTAGTATAAAAATCTTGTATCCAAGTTTCTATAAGTGTACATATATGATATTATATTTGTATGTTGGGAGATCTATATGTACTCTTGTTAAGTTGACAATTTTTATTTATTTATGAAAATATGAAAAGCGGAAAAAAAAATATTATTGATTTTTCCAATATTCTCAAGTAAATTTATCATTATCCTTAATACCACAAAAACGCGGGTGTATAAATAATTTGTTTATTTTATTTTTTATTAGAAGAAGTGGAAACAAAGGTGGTATAATATAACAGTAGTCTTGTATAATCTGAAATATTTTAGAAAAATGAATAATAAGAGGAAGAAAACAACAAATGTGTACACAATAGATCGAAATATTTAAAATGAAATAGGACCATAATAGAAAATTATAAAATATGTTTTTTTTTGTTATTGTTTTAATTAAATATTAAATATTATTTAAGAAAATGCATTCTGAGTAATAAACAAAAGATCTTTTGGTACAAATTTTTTCTTTTTGTACTATAAATGTAATGTGTGTGAGTATTGCAAAAATATTTTATTGCATTTTCATACCCCATTATTCCATAACCTACCACAACTTTTCCTTTCTTTCATAGTAATTTAAAATTTTCGTTATGCATAGACATACAAATATATAAAAGTTATATATTTATGCATATGTACCAGTTTTTATAAAAAGTAAAAATATAAAAATATAAATATGTAAGTATATGAAATTTTACTTTTATTATTTTCATAAAAATATTTTTACGTACATCTCCATATACATACAATATTTAAAATTTTTATTTTTTTTTTCTCTTGAAAATTAAAACATTAAAATTAAATTTTATCGCCACACTGATTTTGGCTAAATGCCAATTAGTAGCAAGTTCGTGTAATATATTTTATTTAAAATTGAGTAAATGCTAAATATTGCGCAACTTTTCATATTAAATTAAAAAAAAAATTAAAAATTTTATTTAATATTTTTATTTTTAATTTAAAATTGCTACTTTTATAAAATAAGATTTGTATGGGAAGAAATAATAAATTTTAAGTTAACATTAATATTAATATTACATAAAAAAATAACAAATTATGTATTTTATATGTAAATATTTTTTTTTTAAATAAACTCTTTAAATTTTAAGTTTTAAAAGAAGTCCTGTGAACGTTTTTTATTTTATGTTTTATATAAAGAAAATAAATAAAAAAAATGTATAAATAAAGTTTATTGAACTTGAATAATCAGTTGGTGGTGGTTAATAAACTTGTGGTTATTAAACTGGGGAATATAGTCGTCATTTCGTAATTTTTATGGATTTTTTTGTTTTTCTTTTTGTGGATCTTTTTGGAGAAAAAATGTGCATTGAAATTTATGCCTTTTGTTAAATTTTATAATATTGAATGCATTTTTTTAAATTATTATAAATTTTTTTTATGAAAATAATTAAATATTTTACAATATTGGCATTTTCCTAATTTTTCACAATATTCACAAACTGCGAGATATTTGGGTTTATCGTTTATACATAAATAAATTTTGCGTATCTAATTTGTTAATAAACATGACTAATTTTTCGCAATATAACAAAATTAGTATGAGTAGTGCAGATAAATCATATGAACAATTTTAAATTTATACTAGGACAGTTAAAAATATATGGCATATTTATCACGTTATGTTTTTGCAGCATTGTATCTTTGCAATTATTGTTTTCCATTATTACGTTCTTATAATTGCGTTGAATATTAAAATTAAATAAAAATTTTAATTACCACTAAAATTAAGTGCCATATCTATATGAGTTTTTTCGGGAGCAGTTTAAGGTGTAAAATGAAATTTTACACACTTTTACTAAAAAAAAAAAATATTGTTATTAATTTAGTGTATTATAAAAATATTTGTATTTATTAAGGTTGAAATAAAAAATTCTATTGATATACATATATATGTATGAACATAATATTAATTTTATACCATTTTATATAATTGATGTTTTTAAAGTAATTTTGCCTTGCCGATTCTTTCCTACATTTATTTTTTATAATTCATATTTGACAAATTCTATGATGCAGTTTATAACAGTATTTTAAGGGAAAAAAATGTTTTACTTTCAGATAGATAACATAATATTGTTTTTGATGATTAATATATAAAAAACTTATCTACAATATGACTAATAATATTGCTAACACTTTTAATAATTTGCAAACATTTGTCAAATATTATTTCAATAATAATAAAATAAATATTTAATAAATATATATATAAATATTTTTATTGCATTTAATTAAATATTGTAAGGTATCTGTTTATAAATTTTTTTGATATTTCAAATTAACAATAATGAAGTATTTACTTTAAAATCATGGGCGCACATATTATAGAAAAGTAAATTTATATAAGAGAAATTATAAACTTAATATAGATGAGTATGTTTTTCAATATAAGAATAATCAATTCGATTAGTTTAACAAAAAAAGTCCAAGAATAAGTAAGTAATGCATTCTAATTTTTATATTCTTATGAAATATGAAGTTAGAATTTTGAAATTACTCATCTTAATTATTTCGTAATCTAAATATTGAAATATAAGATTATTTCAAATGGATTGATAATTTCCGTTAATATTCATTATTACTTCAAGGCAAAATCACTCTCTCATTTTAGAAATTTTCCCGGATATTTTAAAAAATATTCTTCTTCATTCAAACTTGATAACAATTTAATTTAGTATTACTTTTGCCATATTCTTCATTCCAAATATTTCTATATTTTTATATATATTAATATAATGTTATGTAAGTATTATATTAAAAAATAAAATAAACTTTTATGTTAAATAATAATTCACAATTTTAATAAAAAAAACTATTAAATAATAATAAAATAAAACTGTAAATTAATACTTATAAAAATAGTAAAGCAAAATTTTCCAAATGGTTCAAATTCTTGAAACATTATAAATTTGAACTATTTATAAAAATGTAAAATATCTTGTGGTCAATATTTCACTAAAAAGAAACAAAACACAAAAATACATGGAACACGTGAATAATTTTTTTCAAGTATTAAAATACTTTTTCCACAACAATGACAAGTATCAATTACAATATAGTAAAATATTTTTAATGTAATGTATAAAATGAAATAAAATGAAATAAAAAAAATCATGGAATTGAAATAAAAAACAAAAAAAAAGCTGAAAAACAAAAAAAAAATTGTAATTGTAGTTTGAACAAGGTTTTTTATATTAGAAATAAAAAAAAGTAAGAAATAGTAACAATTTTTCATTATAAAAAAGCTTTCACATTTAAATATTTCTACTTCCCATTTTTATCTATAAAATTTCTATGTAATATCAATTTTAGTAAAATTCTAACATGATTTTTATATCATAACAGCTTTCAATAAAATTTCTATATGTATATCTTATCTTTGAAATTGATGTTATTTTTTTTCTTTATTATTCAAATATTTATAATATACTTAAATTGATTTTTTTCAGTATCTCTCATATTATTTTATAATTGTTATAATAGGCTCCGACAAACAAGTAATTCAATTAGATAATGATATGAAAAAGTAAATTACAAATCATGTATGTAAATAAATAATATTAGTGAATGTACATATGTATAAATAATTAAAATATTTTATAAGAATTTAATTAGAAAGAATTTCTTTTAAGAAACATTATGAAAGTAAACTAAAAATTTGTAGCAAAATAAACCCACTCAATTCTTCCAATAGCATTATAAAAATTTTTATATTTTTTTTCCTTTTTTCATTTTTTTTTCATTTTTTGATTGATAATCTATTAATAAATATGTAAGTTTATTTTTAAAAAAATATTTATGAAAGCGTGGAAGATACTTTTTTAATATACCTTGAACGCGAAATTTTAAGCATTTACTTAAAATTAAATTTTGTTTTGGTTTAAATAGAAAAATATGAGCATATTTTATTCTTTTCATATAATATACCTACATATAAATATGCACATATATATAAATATAATATTAATAAAATTAATAAAAATTTGTTCAAAACTTATTTCTTATATTAATGTATGTACATATATTTATATCCATACTGTATTTGTGTATATAATAATGAGCAAATAATATTGAAATGACGATAGTAAAAATTTTTATGTATCAAATAATTTTGAACCGGTGATAGAACTTTTGTTAAAAAAAAATTTTTTTATAAAACATTTTGGATACCTGCCCATACCTAACTAACAAAATATGGAAGATTTAATATTTATTATTATTTACAAAACAAGTCAGTAATAATAATTTCAGTTTTTTAAATAAAATTACAAAATTTTGTACAATTTTGTTTTGAAAATTATTAAATACAAAATAAAATAATGAAATTTATTTTTTACACAAAGAATCTTACACATTATCACAATAATGTGAAATTAAATAAAATTTTTGTTTTTACTTCCGTAATGTTTCTGTTGTCAAAAAAAATATATAAAAATTTTATATAGAAAATATGAATGGTAAACAGTATAGATAGATAGTTGGAGTTCTATACCATCTATTATACCATATATTTAGAAGTTTGCTTTTTTTTCGAAGTGCCAATTTTAAAAATAATACTTTAAAAATTTCTTGGTGTTAATTAAATGTACATATTATTATATTTATTGCCTATTATTATGTAGGCAGTAACTACTCGTGTAACAAATATCCTAACAATTTTTAAGAATTTGATAGAAAGTTTTTTTTATTATGTATGTAGGTCAGGTAGGTACCTATATTGTTTGGAGTGATGGGTAGGTACTCTATTCCTTTTTTAAATTTTAACAAATTTCTTTTAACCAATTATGTCAAAAAAATATCAGTTTCATTAAACTGTACTTAGGTAGGTAGGTACCCATAAATAAAAGCATAAAGAATATTATTATAGGTATGTAGGTATTTATCTATCTATTAGAAGTAAAAATTTGCATTTGCCGTCTTATGTTAATAGAATACCTAGGCATATATACAATGTAAATAATATAATTATACAATTAATATTATCACTTTACTTATTTAAAATTTATTATAATATGTAAGTAGCTATCATCATTTGTATTTTATATACGTATATATATGTATATATACATACGTATGTATGTTATGATTGAATATAATTTCGCTATATATGTATGTCAATAGACTTGTACATATGTATGTATGCATGTGTACCTAGGTAATATGGCAAAGCAAGAATTACATTAACATTGTGCATTTTAATTAAATGAAAATATTGTACCTAATTCCACTTGCACGAAAATAGGTTAAATGAACACTATTATTTTTATACAAGTATACATGCTTATTATAATATATTACTATTTATCTATGTACATATCTAGCAAATTTATATATTTTTATCTAGTTTATTTTTGCTTAAAGAACAAAATTTTATTTATTTATTTATTGTTTCATTTGAAAAATTTTTGTACCCGTTAAAGATTTCAAGAATTCTTCTTTTGTTTTATATTTTTTTACACAATATTTTCCACTAAATAATTTTTTTCTTTATTTTTCATTTTTTTTCATATACACTAAGTATGTACATATATATGTATTATATATTATACCTATTATTATATCTTTTAAACAAAACTGAATGATGTTTTATAGGAAATGCTAAAATGCAGAAATAATTTTATATTATAAAAAAAATATGTATGTACATTTAAAAAAAAAATATCAAGGTGCAGGTGTGTCTATCCATAGATTTTAAACAAATTCAATCACTTTATATTTATTATTAATGTTTTTTTTTTTTTTTGTAATAATTTAATGGAAAATTACCTGAATAAAAAAATGAAATTTTTATGCACTACAAGAACAATACTATTTTCCTTTTTTTTCTTTTTCACGTTTTACAATATTAAAAAATTTTTGTGTAATGTAGAAAATCTGAAAAACAATGAAATTAACAGATGACAAATTAAACTTTATAGACAGTATGTACAACTACATTGACGTAGCATATTATGTCAAATGTCATTAATGTATCAAAATGTTTCAGCAACATTTTTCAATTATTTTCCTCCAGTTGAAAATTTATAAACAAAAAAAAAATTATTGATTAGCGGAGAATATTCAAGAAATTTCAAGAACATTTTTACATTAAAAAACGTTATATTATGAGTGCATGTTATTAATTTTAAACCGAAGGGTGAAATTAAGGTACACTGCAGATAATGTATGAGTACGACATAAATAGAAAGTGTTATTAAGCAGATATATGTACATTGATACAGTGTATATTGATTTTTGAAGATTTCAATATGTTATTAGAAAGTATTTCTAGAAAATCTACTTCAGAGAAATGGAAAAAGAGGTGTTAAAAATATGTTTTTGTTCAGTGGTAAATGGAAAAATAGATTAGGTTTATATTTTTGTAGCCACTACAATAAAAGTTATAAACGTTAAATTTTGTGACAATTCTCATCACTATTAAATGTCAAAAGCTCTTTAAAATATTGGAGAAAAAAGTTGTCTCTTGGTTTTTTACTCACTTAATAATATTTCTTTTATCTGTTTCACATCTTTCGATGTTACCATGTAACAATTGATGTTCAATACTGAGTTTAATTGGCTTTAAAAATTACTGTCTATAATTTATGGCAATATTTATATTTTTCGGAAAATAATTTGTATGAAAATTTGAATTTTTGACATTCTCTTTATTTTTAGCATTTTCTCAAAAAGTTGAATCAACCTCAACTTTAGTGCGGAGGTTTTTTAAAACGCCAAATTTATGTATACTGAACTATTACAATTACATATAATTCTTGTCAAAAAAGTAATAAATGCATCATAATAAAAAAAAACGATCAGCTTTTTTCAGACGAACCAATGAATAATCAAGGAAAAAATAGTTAGACTACAAATAGCTCAGCTCAAAAACGACGAACCAATGAATCCAGCTTTAACAACAAAAAAAAGAGATTCATTCACACATGTGACATAATATCTATGTTTCATAAAAATTGTATTAAAATGATCACGCGGTCAACTAATTCATAGCTAGAGACAGAGTTGTCATAACGTAATTAAACTAAATTTCGAATTATTTTTATAAAAATAAACGAAAAATTCAAATAAAATAAACTACTACGTTAAATTGTTTAATATATCGTAAATCGAAATATTAATATCGAAACAAAAACATCGATACTTACTACGTTTTATTAGTATTGTGACGTTTATAGCATATATTAGAATGGGAAAAAACATAAATTTTAATTGAAGATGTGTGTATGTATTTATTTATAGAGAGTTGGCAAGTGTGTAAATATTTTCATTGTTAAATAATAATGTTACTTAAAATATTAAGCGTCAAAAAAAAAATTTTTTTTGATCAGTTTTTAAGGTAAACATCAGAATCATCCAAAATATTTAACCGAAAAATGGCAATTTCTACTAAATGACTGAATGAAATACATTCTCTTTGCGAAGGAACTACTCAATTATTTGTATGTATGTCCAACTTTATACGAATCCATTTTTTTAGCAATCACAGTTTATTAGATCTATATGAATATGTAGCAGTTTTTGATAATGTTGACCTTTAATATTCTGAAAAATATTAATGCCTACATATGACAATTATAAATTTGTCACAATACATAAATACATACATATGTACATGAAACAAATATGTATACACTTATGCTAAAGTTTATATCGATATGCTGGAGAGATAATATCGATAATATTTAATTCATAATTAACATCGATATGGAATTGTAGTTCCGAAATTACAATTTTAAATATGAATTAATAAAGAGATGAAGTTTAATTAAATAAAATTGAAAACGAAGCAACAAAACATCATTTATAGTAAAGCTAAAAAATCTATATTATTCTGTATTGAAATTATTAGACATAATCCCATATTATGAAGATTAATTAATTTATTTTTTACATTGAGAAAATATAATATGTAGACATTTGGGTATTATTATTTGTGAATTCATACAGTATGTACATATATAATACATATTAAAAAATATACATATATATAATAATTAGTATTTCAGCAGTATTATTTTGTACATACAGTTGCATAATAAGTACATACGTACGTAATTTTATAAAATAATTTTAACGTTGGCGATTAAAATTCATTGAAAATTTATTGATTTTACATTTTTATGAATTAGATAAGTAGGTATTATGTATGTACATACGTGTCTTATATAATATAATAAATTTTTCTACAAAAATGTAAAATTATAAATTTTTATTATTATTTTTTTTATTTTATTTGAATCAGTTGTTCTACTTTAAATTAAAGTAGGTTAATTATATTAGTCTAATCGAAATCTATTAAAATAATATATGTATATTTACTTATGTAATTTTTATGTTAATTTTATATGTAAAATCAATTAATTTAAGAATCAAATTTAAAAATTTTAATTCTAGATCCAAAAATATACATAACTAGTTTTTAAATAAAAAAAATTAGGTGAATCATTTACTCATGGTTATGGGAAACAACATTGCTATTATTTATACATATATTTTTTACGTATACTTTTAGAATGGTATTTTCTGTATAAAATCTTGCTATGGTGATTTTCGATTTTAAAGTAAAATGCTTATAATATTTTGTATATACTTAGTAGAAAAAATTATATATTTTTTTTTAATTTAAATGGTAAAATGATTCTTTAAAAGAAGTGAACATGTTGTTAATATTATTAAACCGGTTTGCGTGTTTATAACAAAAGAAAAAATAACAAAAAAGAAGAAATAATTGAAAGACGTTTACCCATTAACCATTATTTTATTGAGTCATCCCATATTATATACAAATTATAGAATCGGTCACATTTTATAAGATTTATGAATTATAAGGAAAATGTCAGGTTTTGCTTGTGTTTTGTTTTTCTTTTTCTCTCCCCTTGTTTTAATTTTTTTATTAATTTTATACATGGTTTTTTCTTTATATACTTGTATAATTTACTTACATATTATTATCTTATAGTTATAAGCTAATTTGTCTTAAGATCTTACAATATTCTTTTTTAATCATTACCGAAAAAAACTTGTTTCGATATACATACATAAGTAAGTATATTAAAAGTGAGCATGTTGTATGTAATGTCGTAGACGAACAGTGAGTTTATTTATGTATGGCGGATATGTTAAAGTGTAACAATTTTTTTTTTTTTTTTTGTAATAAAGAAAATAAAAAATTGAAAACAATTTTGATTTTTTTCTCTTAGTTTTTTTTCTATATACTATATTCAACTTTAAAACACCGTAAAATCTTATATTCGTTAATTATCAGTCATCATCTTTCAGAAATTGGAATGATTGGACTTAAATTACTTTTGCTCGCAATTTTTTTTCTTGGTACTCATGTATGTATGTATGTACATACATACCTACTTACATTTCTTGAAAATGTAATGAAGTTGCAAAAACTTTCATTTCATAATAAGGAGAAAGCGATTGAGTATTTTGTAAGATAAAAACAAAGAGAATAAAGATCAAAGAAAAACAATTCCATTGAAACGCGTATATCAAACGTTATTAAGTCAATTTTTTGTCATTTTAGATCAGAATCATTTTAAGTGACATTTTGTTTATTTTTCAGGAGATTGAATTAAAGTTAAAGTATTTTTAATTTTTTACAGCATTTTCTCCTATTTTTAATGTATAAAATAAATGAGTTTTAAGAAATAGCAAAATAAAAAACCAATTAACTAAAAATTAGTAAAATAATGCTAGAATTTTTCAGTGTGACTACGGACCCCTATTTAGGAATAGAATATTATTGAATATTTGTTTGATACTGAGTACAGCTAGTACTACTTTTAGAAAAGAAAAATAATTCAATCTTTTCTATTTGAGCACTCCCTAAGAAATTTTGATTACATACGAGTTTAAATGGAATTAAAAATTCAACTGATTGTTATGCTTTCGGATAGTTTGTCATTTAGAAATTTTTCGAATTGGTACTAGTCAATATATTTCTTATATGTTATTCTACAAATATATACATACATATGTATGTTTTTATACCAGTAGCAAAAATTATTTTAAAATCTAACAAATACGTACAAATAAAACCTAATTTACATAAAGCTGACTTAAAATAGATTTGATTTAAGCGACAACATGTGTGCACAATACTAAGAAGCAGGAACGTATACATACTTTATGAGAGAGAGATAACATAATTATCGTAAAATATTCAATAGGTACACAGAAAAAAAAAATTTTTGAAATTAAAAACAAGAACAAAACAATTTGTTTCTTTTTCATTTTTTGTTTGTGTTGTTGCTTTGTTTTGAAAAAACCTGTTGTTTTCGAAAATTTCAATAATTAATTTTATTATTAAAAAATCTTTTTTTTTTGTTGGTACCTATTTACATATACCTTATTTACCTTGTACTATTTTCATGGTTGACTTAAGTTTAAATGCATTGAAATCAAATTGGTTATGTACAATTTAAAATATAAAAGCTTTATTTTTTTTGTCAATTATTGTATTTTACATGAAACTAAAAAAAAAAATATTTTACAATCAGCTCGAATAAACTTGATTTTTTTTTGAAACTTTGCACAATGTTTTTCAATGCTTAATAAATTGTCGCTTTCCATACGTACTCATATACATTTATCCAATTTAAGTTTAATTTGTATTGTATTTTTTTACAACAGATTATTTTCCTATATACTGTAAAATTGTATTCATATACATACATATGTAAAATATCTTCGGGTAAATTAAAAAACTAAAATTTATTAAATAAAATGTAAAGCTTTATAGGAAACAAGTTTACTAATTTTTGGTTTTTTGTTCTTCTTCTAAAAAATAATTATGATTAGTCATAAAAATGACGATTTAAAAAAAAAAAAAAAATAAAAAAAAAATATTTAGTGATAATTTTCTGATGATAAATTTCAACTAACTTTAACCGTTAAACTACTGTAATTTTTTATTCGTGCACACAAAGTTTACTATGTACATATATGGTTTTGATGTTAGCCGATTCAATTGAAATTCTTTTTTGTTTTTGTTGATTGTTTTGATATTAAAATATGATTAAAATGAATTTAGTTTAAATTTTTATATGCACGCATGTAAATTCAAATCCCATACATAGATACATACATACATACATATATGAATGAATAATATGCACATATGTACATATGTATGTAGATATATTTGAAAAATTTCAAAATTCCCAAGTCAGTGACTTTTTGCTTATAACAATATTTTAATGAACTATTTTTTTGCGTCACTGTAAGGTTATTTAATTTTTTTTTTTATTATTGTACAGTAGCCTTGCAATTTTACGAATATAATGAATTCATTTAAAAGTTAGAATAAACTAAATGGCAAAAATTGGCATTAAATTCTGATGGTGTATACAAGTATGAAATTTATTAATGGTATTTAAATTACAAAATTTTTGTAAAATAATGGTTAACAAAGAATGTGTAGAATCTTATAGTTTTTTGCATTTGATTTGAAATTTATTTTTCAATTTGAAACTTGTTTTCTTATTTGAGGACGATAAACATCAGTTTTTAATAAAATAAAATTTTTACATTGGTAGATTCATTAGTACTTTGTCTTCTTTGTGTTCAAATAATTGTGAGTTTACTGTATTCATATAAATATTCATACTAAAGTCACTATATAATTAATTATAGTATCTTTTAGTATAAAAGTAAATTAAGGAATTTCCTATTATGCGTAATAATAATAACTAAAAAATTTATAAAAATAAAAGAAAAAACTAACAATAATTTGGAAAAGAGAACAACGTCTATTTAGAATTGTTAATTTTATGGAAAATTACTTGGAAAACAAAGCTATATAATTTTTGTATACGAAAAAGCAAATTAAAGTTTAATAAACCACAAGAGCAAAATCGCTACTGTATTGTTTACAATGTTAAAGGAAAAAAATTCATTACCACGTCACATATTTGAATAAAAAACCTTACCTTATAAAAGAAAAATATAATTTTCAAAATTTTTATTAATAAATTTTAATTTATTTAAAGATAATAGATAATGTAAAAATGTAAATTTCCAATATTTGAAAAGGTTAAACATATATGAATTCATTGTGAAATAAAAATATGATAAGTAATAATAATTGTAATTGTTAACTTGAGTGAAATGAATTTCAAGTTAGTTAAATCAAAAAAAAAAATCTTAATTGAATAAACTTTCTATCTTATTAATAAAAATGCTTTCGTGTACAATATACGAAAATAATGGTTAGCGAACGTGATGAAGGACTTTTATCTTTTATAAACATTTACTTAAATTCAATTGAATTTATTTAATTTGATGATATGTAGGCTTGCAATTTTAATAATTATCTCTTTGAACATTTTGTCGTTGTTAAATAACAAATTGATTTTTCAAAAATATTAGAAAAAACTCGATGCAACATTGAAATATTAGTAAAATGTAATAATAATTATGTGGTATGAAACCAGTTAATAAAATTATGTAGATGTTAGAAATATTAATATTATTTTTCAATCACGTTTATTAGATCAATTACAGATTAATGAAATATGTATGGAATATAAATCACGTTGTTTTTATTGAAAAAAACAAATGTACCAAATGTATTTGCATATGTTTACACTTCACCGGCTTATTTCATCTTTAGTTTTATTTTTTTTTATTTTGCATAGAAATTTTATATACATAAATGTAGTTTAACATACTTATAACATGATCTTACATACATAAACATACGATTTTATTTCTTGGTTTAAGTATTTAAATAATTTTATATTATTTGATAATAGCAAGTTTCGATTTTTTTTTATTATTCTTAAATTATGTTATTTTGCGAAATCCAGTAAGAGAAAAATTAAAATTAGGATTGATTTAGGATGAAATGATTTAACTTCAGATATTGGAACTTTGGAATGCTAAATGAATCCTAAATTTCTAAACTTTATGATTGCTTTTAGGAATCTATTGCATTTTCATTCAAAATTTAATTTGTATATTATCAAACTGTATTTGACAAGAAAAAAAAAAAAAATTAAAATATTTAGTGATATTTAATAATAAATTCGGTTGATAAATGAATTGATTGACGTCACTTTGATAACCAGAATATCTGGACTAATTGGATTTTATTGCGATTATATTCAAAATTATGAAAGTATGTACATTTAAAATCAGATATGTATGTACCTAATATAGCCAGTTGTTGAGATATTCTAAATTTATTTTAATTCAAGATTTAATAAAAGTAATTAATTTGATAATTTACTAATTGAATTTTTTTGTTTCTTATTTGTTTTACTTAAATATCCTGTTTCATTAGAGAAATTATTGAAAAATTTCAATTTAGAGAATTACTTATATTATCCTACTATTAATGTGGTTACATGAAAAAATGTTTTTCTAAAAAAATTGTAGATTTTTCTTTTACTTTTCTAATGTTACCCATCATATATAATTATCATAAAAAAAAATTTCAATGCCTATCAAATTTAAATAAAATATCATATTAAAAATGAATTATAATTTTTATACTTAAGTATTTTTAGCATATTTTTATGGCAAAAAAAAAATCTGATGTGGTCAGCGCATAACCGACCGCATTGTGTATTGTCTAGTTAAATGAAAGTGTTACAGAATATTATAAAAATGTCTGTTAAATACTTCTTTCCAATTTTTAGGACATTAGTAAGCTTATAGTTAACATACTTAGAAAAATGTAAATTTGGCTCTTAGTAGAGTTTCGCTTTGTGCTACCCGAATTCCCTGAAATGCTCGCCAGTTAGTTTCGGTAACAACCAGAACTCAAATATCAAATTTCAAGAAATTCCATCAATTTGTTCTGTGGATATGGTGAAAAATGTAAAATCGGCCTGCAAAATCAGTTCTCGAGCCCTGATCTTTCCAAAAAAGTTATATGTTCATTGCTTTAATATGACGAATTCATATATTAAATTTCAATGAAATCGGTTGATTATTTCTCTTTATATACACAAAAGTGTATGTTTGGCCCGTAGTAAACGTCTAGTTGCCGATGCCTCATCTTTCCAAAAAATTTACATGTTCATTGTTTTAATACGAGGAGTTCATATATTAAATTTCAATGAAATCGGTTGATTATTTCTCTTTATATACACAAAAATGTATATTTGGCCCGTAGTAAACGTCTAGTTACCGATGCCTGATTTCTTCCAAAACATACGAATTTTTGCGGACGGTCGAGCTGAGCTTATATATAAAACTTTCAAGTAAATCGGTTGAATATTTTCTTCAAAATGTTCAAAAATGTAAAACAGGCCCGCTAAAAAGTGCAGTTCCCGAGGCCTGATATATACCAAAAGTTGATCGATCCGTGCCATGTTGGAAACAAACTTACATATAAAATTTCATCAAAATCGGTTCATCCGAACTTGAGATACACGCGTGCACACACAGACCGACAGACCGACAGACGGACAAACCGACAGACCGACAGGTTGCTAAAAATAGTTTATTTACACTTCCCTACTATGGAGAAGTACGTTCCCACCGAAAACTCGATATGCAAAATTTGTTGCTATCACATAACCTACCTATTGTTTACACAATACGGTCGGTAAAAACCTTATCAATTCGTTATCATAGTGCGATGCGATACGTACATGATCCACTTAAAGGGTTGATACAAAATATATGTATGTATGTATGTAATTAAGTTTAGCAAAAGTATGGCGTAGAATCGTAGATTATGTTACGTAGTATATGTATTAACTACTAGGTGGGTATCTCCATTGCCTTATTACAAAACTTATTTTGGCCTCTTTTCTTTCTTTGACCCATTTAAAAAAATTTTCAATTATCAATTTTAAAAATTTTTATGTTCATTTGAAAAGTATTTATAGTTAATGTACCTAACTATACTTATTTACCTATTGTTTATTTAAAATCTTATTTGTTATATTCTAATTATCATTGTTTATACACGTTTTTTTAATTAAATACTTGAATAAATTATATTATTTATGTATCTATTTATTTCATTTTTTATTATAATTTATTATTTATTTGAAGAGAATAATTTAAATATAAATTGTAGGCAAATAAACGAATTTCTTTGTATACGAACGTATGTATACAATGATAATATAAAATAATTTACAATTAAGGCCGGTACTTAATGAAAAAATGAGCGCAAATATGGTTATTATTGGCAATATTTAAAATTTTTTTTTCACATAAATGTAAGCAAAAATTATTAATTAGGCCATATACATACATACATCACAATAATATAAAATATAAAATAATCTATATTAGTATTTAATTCACTTTATTATTGATTTTTATTGTATCTACACTTATGTATGAATATTTTAAATAAATTGTTAATTTTATATACTTATACACAATCAAATACATTTTGTTTTTGTTTATGTAAATACTATTGGGTAATACGTTAGAAGGCAAAAAAAAACATGCATTTTGTCATGCGGTCAAATAATTTTTGTTTATTTTTATTTATTATGCATTAGACTTTCTATTTTTGTGTTTCTACAATATTCTATTTCAAACTTTCTATTTCTATTTAAAAATATTGGTAAATCTATTTTAAAAATATACAAAGGCCTTTTTTGGACTAGCATTTCTATCAAGTTTACTAGGTAACTATTATACTTATATGTAAAAACCTACATACATACTTATATACATTATGTGGAATTATTTAGGTACATATACAATGTCCTAGGCATCTATAAAGATTTAAAGAACATGTTTAAATTTAGCTGAGTGTAATAGATTTTTGCCTGTTTTTTTTTTTTAATATTGTTTAATTGCCAAACATACATACGGTTACAATATAATATTATTAAACAGTGTTGATTTTGTCATATTTGGAATTAAAGTTTTCGTAAAATTATTGTGCAATATGCCCTTGAAATTTTTAACCTCAATAATTTCATCACATCTAAATATAACCATCTTATATAAAAACTATTACTTTTTGTATCTTTTTTTTATCTAATAGAACTCATTAAATTTACCAAATAAATCAAAGAACTTTTTAAATTTATAATAGATACAATGGCATATGCAAGTATGTATAGAGATATTACTATACAAAAATGAAAAAGAAAGAACAAATTAAGCGCTAGAGGTAAGGTAATTTGTCTAGATTTATTTTCTTGATCGCTTTATACAGTATCTGATTTGAAGAAAAAAAACATTGCATGTGGGTGGTTTTTAAAACATGCTTTAACCAAATATGATAAACAGAGTTAAATATTACCAATAAAATTTGTTTTTTTTTCTTTTTTTTTTTAATTTTATAAAACTATAACTCACCTGATACCAAGATTTGTGAATAGTAAATATTTTTCACTGAATGCAGTATTTTTTATTTTTTGGACCCTATGCACTATATGTGACTTGGTAAAAGCTCTTAGAGCTTGTCTAACAAACAACATTAATTAAAATATTTTGTTATATAAAATTCAATTGAAATTTTAATTAAAAAACGACTAAATCGATATTAATTTGCGAGCAAAACAAAAATCGCATGTTGACACGAGTGTTTTGATTAAAAAAGTGATGATTTAAGATGTCATCGACATTGACGTCAGCTGTTCTTAAAAAATAATAAAATAAAAATTTGAAGTAAGTTAAGCTAGCAACATTTGTTCAACGTGGATTGTTATGAAACAATATTTCAATAAAGTGTTGACGAGTTAAGAAAACTAAAAAGCAGTAGATTTTTGTGTAGGTAGAGAATAATATTAGTGTTATGTAGAATAAATATATAAAATGACTTCCTACACATTATATAAAGCTAATAAGGCTTCTAAAGTAAAAATTTTAAGAAACTGTATACATAGCAAGAGAAATATGTAGCTCTTAAAATATGTACATATTATATATGTACGTACCTGTATGTATAAATAATCTGAAATCGAAAAGTAATTTCAAATACTTGTAATACATATGCTAATCTGTAAAACTATTAATTGTTATTGCAAGATATTTTAAGAAAATTAAACGTTATTGAGGCAGCTTGAAATTCAGTTTGAATAAACATGACATTTTTAGAAAAAAGATGAACGGAACTAAAACATGTGTTACAGACGTTTTTTTTTTATTGGTCAGATTTTCTTAAAATTTTATACATTATGTAAGCTACGAAAAACCGTTTAAATTTTTGTGACCATCGGGTGTCAGCAATTAAACTTGGACTATTGGAAATTTACATTTTTGTGCATATGCTTAAAGAGAAATTATCAACTAATTTACTTGAAATTTAATACTTTGGGTTTTAAAACAATCAACTTATAATTTTTTTGAGAATATCAGGGCACGGAAACCGAACTAGGGGCCGATTTAACATTTTTTACCATATTGTTATCAAAAAAAACTAATTGACGGAATTTCTTGAAATTTAATATTTCAGTTTGTTTGCTACAGAAAGTCACTAAGGAACTTTTCAGGGAATTTACATGGCTTAAATTTGTAGAAATGGAAAATGAAAGCTTGCTACCTTGCAATACATAAATAAATATTGAAATGGAAATGGTATATCGTTACAGTGTACAACATAACAGATTAAAATGATTTAGTGTTTAAGAATTGTAAAACACAAAATTTGTGAACTATATTAAAAAAAGAAACATCGCAATATTTTGAAATCTTATATTTCAACAAAATTTTTATTGTTGTGATTTATTTAATCTTTTTTTTTATTTTATTTTGTTATAGTTTTAGAATTACATAACTAAAATATTGTTCTCATTTTATTTTTTATTAATTATATAGTGTTTTTAATATAATATAATTTATAATGTTTTAAAATATACATTATTTTCATGTTTAATAAATAACAGTATGTTTTTATTATTATTATTATTAATATTATTATTATTATTTTTATTAATAATAATGCTGTTTTTATATAAGTACCTCACTTTTTTTTTATTTAATTATCAATTTAAAATGTTATTTTTTTTTTGTTTTTTTTTTTCTTTTTTGAAATTATAAAGGAGCAAAAGCGGCAGTAACATTTTGTGTATATTGAAAAATTGAAACTTAATTTTAATGGTATAGATTTTAAATTAATTAATTTATTATATGTATATATGTATATGTATATATAGATTTTATATTAATATTAATAATATGTGTATATTGAAATTAATTTTTGATAATTGAAACAAACTTAAAATGTAATGTATTTTTTTCTTAAACATATAATAATATTGTAAGAATATTATGTTTTTGTATATGTTCCGGTATATAATTCAATTTCTGTACTTGTATCATTTAATGTGAATGTTTTAGTATATAAATACATATAATAATGCTACATTATATGAATTAATAATGTTACATTATATAATTTTTACTGGCAATTTATATATGGGTATTTAAATAATTGCAGCTTAACTGTTTACCATTAAGTTTAAAAAATAAGCTTTGTTGATTATGTATATAAATTCATAATATCTTATGTCAAATCGTATTAGATAAAGACTCACAAAACTTAAACCAGAACATGTTATACTTACAAATGAATGTGAGAAAATTTAATTAATATTTTTTAAAAATACACATGTTTTACAAGATAATTGTGCGTAACGAAAAAAAAGTATGTTCCACGACTTCAAAATTACCATAATCAAAATTATCAGGTTAACATTTAGTATAATTCCAAAAATTTTAAGACAAAAAGAAAAACGATAAGTTACTCAAGTTCTGTCGTAGAGGCTTTTTTTCGACATTTCTGTTTTTAATAATATTATGTAAATTAACCAATTAACAATTAACCCAAACTGCCAGTATAATCATAATATCTCACTTCAAAATTGCAATGATACAATATAATATATATATATAATTCAGTATGTATACGAGCTGCATTAATTTGTAACGAGTTATATTGTGTATTAATAACGTTTCAATGCAATTTGGAAACTAGAAAATTTTATACAAGAGTTGTGTATCCATGACTTCAAAATTATAAAGTAATATTTTGCAATTTCTAAAAAATTCAGCAATTATATTTTACCATCTCTAACACTGAATTGTATAATTTGAAGTTACGGTATTATATATATATATTACTTTATATAATAGTATATATACATATCATAATATAATATTTAATATTTTTAGTTTTTAAATAAAAGTTATTCTTTTTTTTTAATTTACATGTTTTTTTTATTTTAGATTTTCTTCTGATTTAGTTATATTGTTTTTTTTTTTGGTTATTTGTTTCTTTTGTTTTTTTTTTCTATTATCTTTTCTAAATTTATACAAATATTTTAAATTATACAATTGACTTATGTGATAATTTTTTTGAAAATAATACTGTACATATTTAATATACATATAAATATATAATATAATTTTGTATATAATGCTTAAAGTTAAGTACATGTTATTATTATTGTTATTACATATTTATTTTTTATATTAGCCGATATGTGATTACTGAAATATAGTATATAAATTATATACATACATGTATATAATATAAATTTTAAATAATATGTTTTTGTAATGCATACAATCATATTGGAATCGAAATATGTGTACAAATATAAAATAAATATTTTAAAATTATATAGTACCTATATATAATTATATAATATTGTGTAGTTCTCTCTTACATAATAATATAACCTTTGATTTTTCTTTGGTTTTTTTTCTTGTTTCTTATTTCTTATGCAATTATTATCATATTAATTTTGAGTTCTTTTTAATGATAATTGTTTTGTTTTTTTTTTTTTTTAATTTTGGTTACGTTCTTTTATTTCTGTGTAAATTAGTGATTCAAAATCTTTTATAAGATCTGATTTTATATACATACATATTAAAAAGGATAGTAATATAATTTTTTGTATATATAGCTTATATATTTATTTATATTTTGTATTAGTTATTTATTTTGCTATTTTTAATATTATGTATATATAGTTTTGAAACCAAAGTGATTTATTATTGAATTAATTTTTTGGTACTTACTAAAGATTTTAAAATATGTTTTTGCCCCATTATAGTCATTAAAATTTGATTGAAATGAACTCTAAAAATTAATATATACTTGTATTTATAATTATATAAAAAATATATGAAATTACAGGCATATCTCGTTTAACGCTCATGATGCGTTCCTAGAAGTTGAGCGTTAACAGAAACAGCGTTAAAAGAGGCTCCTTTTACACTAAAATATAGGGTTATGTTACTACTCGTACCAACTTTTTTTGGTACTTTTTCAAGCCAAAAATAATAAGATCGTATATATTTTTATTTTGAAAAAAATTTAATTTCATTTATACTTCATTTAAAAATTAAAAAATAAATAAGAATTTCAATAAAATTAATTAAATACATTAATACATTTCACAAAATAAAGGTCATATTTAATTGTCTTTTTTAAAAAATATGTCTAAGCTTAATTGCTTTGATAATTTTCTCTTCTCCTTTAAGAGTTCTATGTAGGGTGATAAAGTATTCATTACTCCTCGTTTTATAGCACAAGACCTTTCAAAATTGGGATCATTTTCACATAAATCTTCTAAAGCATTTTGGATTATTCCTAGATTATTTTCCAAGCATACTCTCAAAAAAACAATATAATCTCTCTCTTAAGAATCTTTGAACATGTAATAATTAATTCTTAAGAATTGCGACTGTACTCAAATAAAAATTAATTCATTAGAATTTCGATTATTGTGAAATAAAAAAATTTTTTTTTTAATGTGACAATATAAAATATTTACATTTGGTGATTCCAAGAGATATAATAATTTTTGAAAATTGTTTTTTCAAAAGAGCGTTATAACGAAACAGCGTTAAAAGAGGTAGCGTTAAACGAAGTATGCCTGTATTAGAAAAATATAATTTAATGAATTCAAAATTAAAAAGAAATTATTGAAATTAATATAAAAATTTAACCTCATTAAAATTATACAATATTATCTATGAACTATTATTTTAGTGCCTATTAAATTCTAAAATTATCAAATACATAATAATATATTCTTAGGGTCTTAAAATTTTTAATGAATTTAAAATAAATGATATTAATTTGTAGGGTTTTTTAGTACATAATTATTATGGAAGTGTTATATAACAAGTGAAAAAATTTACGATTTTTTAATGTATAATAAAATTTTTTAAGATTTTGTATTAATTTTACAAATTTTAAATGAAAGCGGTTTGTAAAAATAATTACTTTTTATATGTATATATTATGTCCCATTAATTTTAAATTATATTTAGAAGTTATGTTATATAATTATTAGAAGTTGTAAAATAAGTTTTAAAATATTTTAACAACACGAATATTGTGACATGAATTTTAATTTTAATTTAACCATTTTTATGAAATAATTATTAAAAATTTTTAAAATATGTAAATAAATCGGAAGTTGAGGAAAAGCGTAAATTTAAAATAGTAACATATTAATAAAAAATTAATTTTTTTCTTAGTAAGTACCATTAATTTTTTTTTTTAATATGTATAATTTTAAAGAAAATCCATTCTAAAATATAAAAAAAAAATTAATTCACAAAAGAATGATAAGTAAATTTATGCAAGTAAGTAAGTTTCATAGTAAGTAAGTATATATGTATAATATAAGTTCTTAACGTCTAAATTTATTATCTTATTTTTATTTATATAATTTATTTAATTAATTTATTTTTTTTTTATTATTTGTAAAGTTTTCATTTTTTTTCTTGTTTTAAATTATATTCTTATTTTATTTAAGGCATTGGGAAATGATTTTGTTCGTACATATTACTTTGTCGATTTTTTTGTTGCATTTTTGATAATTCTAATTTTCGATCTGTAATAGCAACAAATGGTAGTCTTTGTTTTTTACCAATATCACCGATACCAACCATACGTGGTGCTTCAACTCGATGATATATAAATGAATTTGTTCTTGATGACCATTTATTATTATCGTTATTATTATTATTATTATTGTTATTATTATTTTCTGATGATAATGTTGAATTATCATTATTATTATTATTATTATTGTTATTTTCATTATTACTAAATCTGTTACGATTATTATTATTATTATTATTATAATTTGAAGATGTTATTGGTACAATTCGATTATTTGTTGTAAATAAAGATTTACTTTTACTATTGTCATTATTATTAACAATTGCTGATGGTAAATTTTTAAAACTATTTAAATTTTTATTATCAACAGTATCGTATTCAATTGAATTCTCTTGTGAAAAATCAATATCATCGTCATCATCATCATCATCATTGTTATCGTTATCATTATCAATTGGAAGTTCATTTGTTTTCAACATTTCTTTGTGTTCTAGAACATAGTTTTTTATTGTTGTAGTAGTAGTTATATTTGGTTTTTGGGTTGTTGGTGTTGTTGTCATAGTTGAAGTTCCTATTCTCATATTTGGTATTATTTGATTTTGACCATTACGATTATTTTTGTTACCATTATTACTATAATTTTTATTATTGTTATTTATATTAAAATTAGAATTTTGTTGTAAAGATGTTGAATCATTCATGTATTGATCATCATCATCTGAATTTGTATTTGGTGTATTTGGATTTGCTCGTTGCTCTTCAAATAAATCTTCAATTGTCCATTTTTTATTATGATTTCGATGAATTCTTTCATTTTTAATTTTCTTTTTTGATAATGAATATGATGATGGTTTTATTGTTGTTCGTTGTATAGGATTTAATAATGATGTTGATTGTATTTGTTGTTCTTGTTTATTTGATTGACTTGAAAATATTGATGATGATGATGATGATGGTGGATAGGATTGTGATTTTGATATTGAATGTAATGAAGAAGATGGTAGAGGTTGTGCTGATTGTGGTGATATTGTTCCTTCAAGTAAATCTTGTAATTGTTTAGTACGTCTATTGTATTTTTTAATATATGGCGGTAAGTCATCAATGTAGTCATTTTGTTCAGATGGTAATTGATATTGAGATCGTGACAAATTGGGCCATTTCTTTGTATGATGTTTCATTTTATTAATATTATGATTATGCTGATGATGATGATGATGTTGTATATTATTATATTGATGATAACGATTGTGTAAATGATGCAAACGATGATATCTTTGTTGGTGTAATTGCTCTGTTGGATAACGTTGATTTCTTAAATGTTGATGCTGCTGATGTTGTTGTTGATGATGATGGTGATGATGGTGATGATGATTATTATGATTATATTGATGATGATTAATATTATGATATCTATTATGAAATTTTTCGTTTTTTTGATATAACGGAATTATATCATCATCCTTGTCTTCTGATGTTATTACTGGATTATCGTCTAATGTTCTAATTTTATCTTCAGTATATTGTGATTGATGTTGATCATATGTTGGTTTAATATTGTTGTGCGTTGATATTGAAATTTCTTTATCTTCATTATTTGTGTTCAATTGATTGTGTCTCAGAAAGCTCTCAAAATCTTTGAATTTTAGTGTCTTTTTATGTTTATTTATATTACTGTTATTAAAATTATTTACATTGCTGCCTTTTCTTTGATGTATTTTATGCTTGTCGAAATTGGATTGAACTAAAATGAAATTAAGGGAAAAAAATGTAAATACAAAAAGAAAGAATTTTATTAAAAAGGATATAAATTTTATGTGAAATCAGATGAAATTACATACATGTTTGTGAAAAAATGTTGCATAAATTTAATAATTAACTATCGAACAATAAAATTCATAACATAAAAAAAAATTTGTAAATAAAAAGAAATTTACAATGGATGTTATACAATATTTTTGAATCAATTTTACGAACATATCAATATATAGAACGGATTTGTCTACATTTACATTTAAAAAGGATAATCAAATACATTATGATATCAAATATAAATACAAAAATTCAATTATATTTGAGTACCATACTCAATAATAGATATTTTTGGAAGAAAATCGGAAAGGACCATTCCAATATATATAAATAATTACGTAACTCTTTTAATTATAATCTAAAAAAAAGAATTCTTCTTGATTTAGGGAGTTCTTCTTGATATACAAAACATATATATTAGATATTAAGGAATATCTCCAGTAAAATATAATTTATTAAAGAACTTTGTCTTAGTTAATTCAGATATTTTCTCGACGGAACAAGTTTATATAAAATTTAAATGAAAAATTTTAATATTTTTTGATTTTATATGTGCAAAATTAAGTATTTAAAGGTTAAGTTAATTTGATTCATATCGCAAATAAAAGTTAAACTAAGAAACTTGTAAATGATGTTATTACTTTTTTAATATCTTTTAATATCTAATGGGGTACTCAAAATTGAGCTCTATGTACCAGGACGTATAAACAAGTTTACAATGTTTTGTAGTAATGGATCACTTTTTATCACATTAGAATTACTATAAAAAATAAAGTATGAAAGTTCTATGTGATTCAAGTTATATGAGTATAATTATAGCTGAAATAAGTAACCTCTTATAAATTTTCAGTTGAATGAATTAAATGTTACTCGTATTTTACAGAAGCGATACAAAAAAACAATACAAAGTTTAATTTGAAATCTACTATTTTTAAATGATAGAAAGTAATTAATAATTCTAAATTATTATGATAATGGCGAAACTTTTTGTCTTTCTTGTAGATATTTGAAATTATGTGGCAACTTTGACTAGATCCTTTATATAAAACAAAACCAAATTGGTTTTAGTTAGAAGTAAGATATTTTCTTAACAAAACAATTAATAATCTAATATTTTTCAAATCAAATTTTGCCTAAATTTACCTCTAGTGGATTTTATAATAGTAAAAAATTTCAACATATTTTTTTATTATAAAATTGAAAACTAAGATTTCGTACATAAAATTAAGTGAAATATTTCATCTTACTATTGTTTAAATAATTTAAGCGAGTAATTATTATAAAATAAGAAACAAAATGGATCTCACAGAAGGGTTCGAAATTATTACTTTTTAAAATAAATAACTTTTAAAATATTCATAATAAATTTTATATATGCCAATGGGTACAAAAAATTTCATGCATATGGTAACTATACCGTTAATATACAAAAAAAAAACAAAACAAAAAGGGTTACAAAATTAAAATGTTATAAAAAAAAAACACTATGTATTTCCATGAACTTACTTTGTCCTCTATGATTTATTAAAAAATTTTCATCAAGATATTTTATTTCATCTACTTTAAAATTTTCAATCGATGATGACAATGATGGTGATGATAATGATGATGTAAATTTATTATGTAAATCTTCTTCACTTTCTGTTCTTCTATCTAGAGAATCGTTAATATTTTCTTGTTCATGTTCCTGTTGTTGTTTTTGTTTTAGTTGCTGTTCATTTTCATTTTCATTATCCTTTTTTATATTATTATTATTATTATTATAACTATTATCGTTATTAATATTTTCATCATAAAATGCTGATAATAATGATGATGATGTTGTTGTTGTTATTAATGCTATTGGCGTTGATGAAGATTTTTCATATTCATATTGCTGATATTGCTGTTTTTGTTGTTGTTGCTGTTGCTGTTGTTGTTCAACTAATTCTTTTTGTTCTATATCCTCTGATTTAAGTTGCACTTGATTACGTCCATTGAGTATACTATAATCTGGATATAGATCTCCTTTATTAAATTTTTGTTCATCTAAATCACTTGAGTTATCATCATCATTATTATTATTATCATCATCATCATCACCATCTAAATTTTCATTATTTTCCTTATCATTATTGTTATTATTTATTTCCGAATTTAAAAATGATGTTTGTGTTTGCACTTCAGCTGAATTGTAAATATTTTCAGGTATCTAAAAATATAAGTCAAAAAAAGAAAAAAAAAAAAGAAAAATAATTAAATAAATTCTTTTAGCTTTTTTTTTCTTTCTAATATTGTAGATGATTTTCAAAATAATTTAAAATTTAAAGTTAAGGCAGAAGGTTTCATAAATAGTTTTTATGAAAAAACTGAATAAAAATTTTTTTAATATTAATTAAAAATAATATAAACTGTAGTTTTTTTGGATTCATGTATATGTATATGTTATGCATGTAAATACATATACGAGAGTCCTTAGGGCTTAAATATTTAATGAAGTAAAACTAAATCTGACATTTTTCTATGACCTTAACATTAATGATTTGCAAAAATATTAATTTTTTTTTACTGAATTTTCTTGGGAATTGGGTTTATATTATACAACAATTTAAATTAAAGTGAAAGTAAACACTTTAAGAATAATTAATATTTTAAAGCATGTACATTGTTGAAACTGAAGAATATTATAATAAAATTGCATTTCGTGTAAATATTTAAGGCAAATTCTTGACAAGTCTGTAATTTACTTATACTTGATGTTTATTGTTCTAAAATTCTTTCACAAATAATATTATAAGTTATAAAATTTTGGAAACTTCAATTTTCCGTCTGTATGAGTCAAATGCCAGTTATAATTGATTGATATTGAAATTTGTAATTGGGGAATTTTCGATACTTTAGATATGCATTTAAAGTTCTAAACTAAGTTTAAATCTGCTTCTTTTGTAATAAAAATTTATCGAATATGCTATGCCACATTTAAAGATTTTATAGGTTCGATTTATTCAACATGCTTTGTATAAGATATAAGTTAAAACTGAATTTTTGATAAGTTAAAACTGAATAAGAATCGATTTTTAAATTTAAAAAAAAGAAATTAGAAATTTTTACTTTGACATTTTCATATTAAGCAAGCAGTAACTTTCAATGTAATTCTCAACTGTGTATAATGTCAAATGTATGAATGAGAGAAGGATTTAATCAAACTAGAAAATATTTTGATATTAAGGTTTTAGGTTGTTAAGCTGAGAATTAATAAAATTTACTGTATTGAAATTGGTATTTTTAAATTGAGTTTAAGCTACTTTTTTTTTAGAAAAATATATTACAAAATGTTTAGGATAATAATTTAACAATAGATTTAGTTCGATTAGTCATACCACAAATACAATAAAAATACTTACCGTTTTTTGAGATTGTAACGTTGAATCGTAATCATTATAAATTTCTGGAATAAAAAAAAATATATATTTATTAAATCCAATATAATCAAAAATGTAAAATCGAATCTATTAATTTATAAATCATCAAAAGTAATTAGTAATACATATTATATTTAGAAAAGTTTGGGATCTGTAAAAATATGAAAATATAAGCATCAAAATATGACAAGACTACAGAGAAAGGGCAGATACGTGGAGTCTCGTAATTATTCCACTTAAAATGTTAATTGGAATATTTCCATAAAATCGAAAGCTTCCACAAAATAACAAAATAATTAAATCTCACTAACCGCTCCACCATACCAGTAATTGGGAGTTATAAGATTTTCTCATTATTACTGTTATTTATTTTTTGTTATTTTTTTATTGAAGGTAAAGCAAAAAACAAAAAAAAGGAAAGCGAACATTTGCACAAACCAACAATGACAATAATAATAATAATAATAATAATATCCCACCAACCACCCCTCCCTGCCCGCACGATGGGAGTCATAAAATTATCTTGTTATTATTATTATTTTTATTTCTTTTTTTTATTTTTTAGTTTTTTATTAGAAAAAAGCAATAAGCAAAAAATTTTTTTTTTATTATTTTATTAAAATTAAAGCAAAAATGCAAAAAGAGGAAGTGAAAATTTGCACAAAGCAATAATAAATATAACATAATAATAATAACATCCCACCAACCACCCCTCCCTGCCCACACGTTGGGGGTCATAAAATTATCTTGTTATTATTATTATTTTTAATTTTTTTTTATTTTTTATTTTTTTGTTAAAAGCAAAGCAATAAGCAAAAAATTTCTTTTTTATTATTTTATTAAAATCCAAGCAAAAATGCAAAAAGGGGAAGCGAAAATTTGCACAAAGCAATAATAAATATAATATAATAATAATAACATCCCACCAACCACCCCTCCCTGCCCGCACGTTGGAAGTCAATAAAATTATCTTGTTATTATTATTTTTAATTTTTTTTTTATTTTTTATTTTTTTGTTAAAAGCAAACCAATAAGCAAAAAAATGTTTTTTATTATATTTTTATTAAAATCAAAGCAAAAATGCGAAAAGGGGAAGCGAAAATTTGCACAAAGCAATAATAAATATAACATAATAATAATAACATCCCACCAACCACCCCTCCCTGCCCGCACGTTGGGAGTCATAAAATTATCTTGTTATTATTATTATTTTTAATTTTTTTTGTTTTTTATTTTTTTGTTAAAAGCAAAGCAATAAGCAAAAAAGTTTTTTTTGTTATATTTTTATTGAAATCAAAGCAAAAATGCAAAAAGAGGAAGCGAAAATTTGCACAAAGCAAAATAAATATAATATAATAATAATTACAACCCCCTTCCTACCCACACCAGCATGATAGTTCGTGGGTTATTATTATTATTTTTTTTTATTTTTATTAATAGCAAAGCATTAAGCAAAATATTTTTTTTAATTTTTTATTTTATTATTAAAAGCAAAATATTTTTTTTGTCAATTTGTTTTTTAAACAAAGCAATTAAGAAAAAAAATTAAGTCAAACATTTTTTAAATCAAAAAAGCACAAAAATATAAAAAAAAAGAAATCAAAATGAAAAACAGAAAAAGAATGCGAAAAAGAGGCATTCTTTTGGGAAAAATCCTGAACCCCCTAAAAGAACGTTTGGGGTTCATCATTCTTGGGAGATAGAAGTCTACCAAATTACGAAGACGCGCACAACGACGATTTTCTTTGCCGAATTTCTTTTCAGCAATGAAAGCTGGTTTCGGTGCGAAAGGAGGATAAATGTAGGGATCGGAGTCCCTTCCCCTTCTACGACCAATATGGCAATTCCGGCAATCTGAAAAACGATTCCGCTCCAGATCGTCAGTCATCAAAAACGTTGGCTCCTCGTCTTCTTCCACGTTTTGGAGGGACTCCAACGCCTTTGCGATCTTCGGACCATAGTCGATAAGCAGAGCCAAAAGAAACCGAAGGCTTGCTTTCATTGCGAAAAGCGTCCAGAATATTGCTTTCATGTTGTTTTCTTTTCTTAAGAAAAAAAGAAAAAAACAATTTTACATAGAACTCAAAACGAACAAAAAAAGTCAAGGAAAACAATTTATTTTATAGCAAAAATTTATTTAAAATAAAATTTATATATTCAAAATTTTTTCAAAAAAAAAAATTATCCGCATGAATATATAAATTTTTATTTATTTTAAATTATGAAGCATTACCTTCAATCGCTTTCCTTCTAATGAAAATTTTCAAAATCAAATTTCTATTTATACTTTTTTTCGATTCTAAAAATGTTTAAAAATTTACTACGATCAAAAATTTTTGTTTTAAAAAAAGTTTTTTTGTTAAATGAAGAGTTTAATGCTTATGGGAAATTGTGTTTCAATATCAAAGTAAGTTCGAAAATTTAAAAGACTTCATGAGTGTCAATTGGTGGTAATATATTTTTTTTGTAAGTTCATTTTATAAAAATAAAATCCAATTTTATAAATTTAAAATTATTTCCAATTGTTTTGAAAAGGACTTTCAAAATATATTTGGAGGTTTGTATTGCACAGTTTTGGAGTTATTTAAATAATAATCCATAAGAAAAAATTAAAGAAGATAAGGAAGCACAAACCAATCAGATTTTTTCAGAAAAATTGAAAAATTATTTTTTTACATGTGAAATATCTAAAACAATAGTGCAATTTAATTGTGCGAGTTTTCCATATGTGTTAATTCAATATAATTGGTTTTAAAAAACTTAAAATTTAAAATGTATTTGTTTACGTACATACATATGTATAAATTTTTATTACATTTCAAAAACTCTGAAAAAAGCTGTAAAGATGTATTCGATAGCTAGTATGAACTAAAAAATCATTTGATTTATTAAAATGTTGTGAATGTCTTGACAAAAAATTTTAAGCAATATTTTTGCTACCAATTTGTTCAAGGATTTTAAACAACATGTAAAAAGGTGTATGAATTTCAAATTAATTAATATTTTAAATTATTTGGGAGAAGTTTCAACAATTTCGTGTTCATAAGATATGCATAATTTATATTTGAAACATATTGAAATGGAATATACATAGCCATGTAAATATTCCTATACGTTTCTATATTTACTATTGGTTTCTTAATATTTACGAGTATCAATATTTATTAAGAATTAATTTGTTTGTAAAGTGTGAATATTAATTATTTTATTTTGCTTGTTTTATTCGTACGTAGCTTTGTGATTATTCAGAAAAAAGAGTATTAAGGAAAGGATATTGTATCGATGAAAAATAAAGAATTTACAAAAAAATTTTGAATTTTAAATCGTAATGAATTAGTTAAATAATTGATTTTCTAAATCAGAGTGAGTTAATGTTAAAAATTACACGGTTTAAATAAAATTATGAGTGAACATAAAGTGAATATATAAACAATAATAATTTTAAAATTTACATTTCAATTTTAAGTAAATGCCTTGGGAGAGGATCCTATTTAATAGAGGAATATTTTTTTAAAATTTTATTTTACTATACAGTAAATAAATCTAATTTAAGTTGAAATTAATTAATTAAATACAAAAGTCGTATATCATAACAGATTAAAAATTTTATTTATAAGGACCCCTTCTTTGGTTTGGCACAATTATTATTAATATATTTGTAATAAATTTGAATAATAAAAATGTTCTCAATTTATATTAAACCAAATATTTCAAATTAATTGTATTTAAATATTATTCATCTAAAGAACAATTACTTAAAGTATTCATTATTCACCTAAAGTAAAAACCTCTGCAAGCTCAAATTTTCCTAGTTTGATTAAAAGCGATTTAGGAATTTTGTAATATGCCTTTGCTACAACACTATTAAGATTTTGTGCAAATTTTTTAATTCATTTATTCAAGGGTAATAAATTTTGAAAAAAATAAAAGGAAATTATATTATTATTTATTTTGAACGAATATTTCATAACTAAAATGACGTTTTTAATCTTACAAGTTACAGTCTGACGCAAAGAAACTTTTTATGCTGTAAATTAACAGTTTAGATCTAAAACGATATTGTCGTTTCAACGAAGTTTAACGATTATATTAAGGTTTATAAAAATAATTCAAGTGAGTAATTTTAGAAAAAACGATTTCGAAATTATCGAGAAGACACAATTTAGGTCTAACATTGATACACTCTACTATTAATTTGGTGATTTGCTATCCCTTGATTCGGCATTACATAGCATTGTTATTAAGCCCCCAGTCAAGTCACATTGTTAATGTGTCAATAAATTAGTTAAAAAAATTCCCACTTTATCACACATTTATTAGAGTTTTACTTGAACAGAAATTGAAGTAATTACATTTATTCAAGCCATAGCTTCTTAAAATATATAAATTTATTTCATATAATAATAAAATTATTTAATTTCAAATATTTAAATCCAGATAATATGCAATTCAAAATATTTAACCATACTTATATATATTAGATTTTATAACCAATTCTTGGTTATATAAAACATAATAAATTTTCCCTATCTACAATTAAAAATTTCACTGATCTCCAAAATGTTTGAATTACTTATGAGGTGGAAATTTAATTTTTTTTTTCCAAAAAGTGCCTGTAAAACCTAAAATATAAGTTTCGGATTACAATCCAACTATAATCATATTAAAAATTTATTATATAGAGTACAAGAAATAAGTTATAAATGCATGTAATCATAGTGTAATTATTTTATTATTGAATCAGATAAATGAATTTCGGTTAGAATTTGGTTCTAATAATAGACTTCTAAAATATTTTTTTATTATCATTATATAATTTTATAGTAGAATTGTGTTTTTGCCTAAATTGTATTTACTAAATCCACTTTAAAATTAAAATAAAGTTGGGTCAAACCAATGGTTTGTATTGTAGCACTTTTCCCTTCAACAAGTGAAAATTGTGCTTTTAAATGCAGTCTATGTATACCTATCACCAGGCGCGGTTCTGATGTATTCGTCGCCCTAAGCGGTTCCTAAAAAGTGCGCCCCCCCCCCCTTCAACCTTTTCACCTATTTTATTACTGTGAACAAAATTTAATAGGCATTGCACATTGTGCATCATAAAGCAGTTTCTTGTAACCTTATTGTGCTGAATTATAGAATTAAAGTCTGGAACTAAACTTTCAATTTTTTGTTTTATAAATTCAAAAACAAGGTAATTTATTTAACTGTACGTTTTTTTATGAAGTTATGATCAGATTTATATCAATCACTTAAACTTGATTTTTTGATTTTAACAACCAAAAAATTTACTTTTTGACGTAAGTGAAACTTATTGTAAAAGGTTCTATGAAAATTATATCAAATGAACTTTTTCACAGCTTATTTGAATATGAAAAAAAGTAAAAAATTATTTTTATTTTTATAATTATTTTTATTTTTATTCGTAAAATTTGGCTTTTTATTTCACAAATCGCCTGAGAAATGAAGCAGCGTATAAAAAAAGTTTCGACTTGCATTCAAAAATTTAAGGAAAATCAAAGTTTCGTTCTAAAATTTGTGACATAAAAACTAAGCTTTTCATGTACATAGCTATAAGCTTTTATACTGTTCATTATATTTTTTAGATTTTATTAAAATAAATGCATTTACTGGTATTTATAGGCTCGTGGTTTTGAAATTTCAGAATGTCGTTTTGCTTAACTGTTTTAATTTTGGAGATAAATGTGTGAAGCAAATTATGCGCCATTTCATTTTACTCTTATTTTTTGGATGACTTACACTACATCAATTCAGCATAAAAATTCTTAACATTCACTTGATTATTAAACAACATTTTTTCAATTCAATATAAGTAGTAATTTTAAAATTCATTCAAAATTTTTTGTTGTTAAACAAAAACAAAATATTGGTATACACAATCTCAATATCAAGCTATGCTTTCCATCATTTAAGAATATTGCTCTCATTCTCTTTTTCTAATTTCTTTCTATTCTCATTCTTAATTTGTGTTTTTTTTGTTTTGTTCTTGTTGTTTACTAATGCAATAGTATACAGAAAAGTAATACATTATAATAATGTGTTTGTTTGTTTGGTGAGTGGGCGCCAACTAAGCAAAAATAAAATTTTGCATGTATGAAACAATTTAAATATAATGTGTACGAACGAGTGTAGCCAGGGAGATCACTAAGCATAATAAAAACATTGCTTTGTGATATAATTATATGTGTACGAGCGAGTGTTGATAGGGAGCAATCTCAGCAGAATAAAAATTTTGCTTTATGAGATAATTATATGTGTACGCATGAGTGTTGATCTTATTCATATTAGACAATATAAATTATGTGTACATGTGTATTTTTGAATATTTTTATTTGTTGCGTACATTGCTTCTATATATGTATGTATATTATATGAGACGATTTCACTTATATATATGAACGATTGAATGTATACAGCTGTGTGAAATAATATTCTGTGTTTATAGGCATATACAGTACATAAAAAATAAGAATGAAACAGTAGTGTAGAGTAAAGAAATGTATGAGTAATTTTAATTCTATGAACATTTTTTGTTATATGGTGCAAATAGAAAATATGTGTAGGAACAAAATATTATGTTTGCATGTAGGTAGATTTTATTAAGTTAATTTCGCTATAAATTGATGTATAAAAAAAAACTTGGAATCCTTTTTTTTGGGTGAAAATTTTTTTTTTTTAAATTTAGGGGTTTTTTAAGTTTTCAATGGCGCCCCTATTTTTTATCGCTCATTGCAAATGCATACTTTGCATGTATGATAAATCCGGGGCTGCCTATCACACTATTAAAATTATTTTCATTCATATACAAAACTATTACTAGGATTGCATATATTTAGGATGACGCGTATATGCAGTCTTTGAAATAAAGCAAAAATTAATATAAAGTGGGGTTAACATAACGCTCGATTTTAAGGGTTAATTGTGTTAGTTAAGAAAAATAATTATATTTTTTAATGTCATTGAATTTACCGTTAGCTTTTTGTGTTTATAAAAATTTGGAAAAGCTTGCGGTTTCGGAAATATAAGGTGTCAAAAATTAAAATTTTACGAATTTCAAAAGGCGATAACTTGAGAGGGGGTGGAGATGGAAAAAACTTTTCTTCTAACGAAATGAACTGTTTGTTAATATCTAAAAGCCCCTAAAATTTCAAAGCTCTACAGTATGGGGTCTAGAAGAAAAACGACATCAAAAATTTGGAAAAAAAGGAGTTTAGATAACGGTAAATTTGAACGGCCATTTTGTTTTTATAAAGTTTAACTATAGTATACCGCGCTAGGGGAAGAAAGCCACTGTCTTTCTTCGTTTGCAAAATTTCAAAAATGCTTATGGTTTCATTGCAACAAATATTTGAAAAAGGCCATTTTTAGAGTTTCGGGGGAGTATAACTTCTAGAGGGGGGGAGATAGGTAAAACTTTTGTTCTACGGAAATAAGTTTCTAGTGAAGATCTATGTACATATGAAATTTCAGCTTTCTATATTTAAGGGTGTAGAAGTTTTGTAAACAAAAAAAGTGTCCACGGACGAACGGACGGACGGACGGACGGACAGAGTGAAACTAATAAGCACTTTTTTCAAAAATGTTTTTGGAAAAGTGTTAAAAAATTATAACACTTAAAAAACATAATAAATTTTATATGTAAACGGTAAATTTACTTTTAATCTAACGAAAAAAATTTATGGAAATAACAAATTTCAAGTCAAATGAGCTTGATGTTATGGTTAATTGACCATTTCAAAAAAATTATTAGGGACTGCGAAAAGTGAAAATTCATGTGAGGCAAAACTATTCAATTTAGACTAACAGCACTTAGAGAAGATTTTTTCAAACTTGAATGAGAAAAGAAAAAAATTTCCATTTGGTAAACAAGATTACGACTTGATAAACAATTTTGTTTCGAAACGTCTATGAATCTTTTGCCAAACTAAAGTTTGTTTTACCCCTTGAATCTGTTTCCAAGATCTTAACATTCTTTGCTATAGAAAACATAAATTGTAAACACATATGAATGCAAATTAATTTAGTAAGTGCAGAAAGATTTCCAATCGTGTTGCTATTTTCATTAAAAATCCTTGTTTTATGGTCTATAATATTAAAAGTATATGTTCGTTGTGTATGTTCCAATAAAAAGCAATAAATTGTGTGATAAATTCCTGACTCCAAAATTACAGTAATATCCGGTTTTTATACATTAAATTTCATAAGCTAAAATATTACATTTTTTCGTATTTAATAATAACAAAAATTTTGCGCATTTTAACTACTTCTTTTAAAAAAATTTAAGTATGAATATGAATTATTAATAATGTCTTCTAAACATTTAATATAATTTTATTATTTTAATTAAACTATTAAATTTCTTGTTTTTAAATTAGGTTAGTAAATGCAATTCAGTTAAGGTCTTTCCAATAGGTTTTTACAGTAAATCGCAAAATATTTCAGAGATTTTTAAATTAGGACGTTATAATGGTTAAAAATTTGTACTATAAAATAACAATTTCATTTGGTAGTTGTTTAATTCAAACGAATGGTTCATAGAAGTTCTATAAAATTTTATAATTTAAATGAAATTTAATTTTCAAATAAATAATTTCATTTAATAGTTTTGCTTTCGAAATTCTAAAACTTTGCTGTTTTGTATCATGTGTTGGTAAATTCTAAAATCCTTTATCGTTTTATAGAAATAACCATTGTCTTATATCATTTTGAATATTGTCGATATTTTAATAAACAGTCATTTTCATTTATGACTGCTTATATGTAATTAAAAAATTCTCCATACATTACTGAAATTATTGTGCTAGTATGCAAAATGCTTACTGAAACACTTATGCAAATTAGTTTCATAAAAGGAACAAATAATTAATATTGTTCAATAAATTTCCTTGATTTTTAATACCAATATTTTTTATTCATTAGTTGATTTATTTATTTATTCAAGCATAAAATTGGAAGTGTTTTCCGGTTCCTTTTTATTTTTTTGTTCAAAAATATTTTAATTTAATTGAAAATGTTTTATAAAACTTAATAAAATTGCATAATGAATTTAAATTAGTATTCAAAGATGAAGAAGTAAAAATCAATAAATCTTTTGTGAAATTAATTTGCAATATAAAACTAAAAATCATTTATTATAAATATAAAAATTATTACATTAAGAATAATTAATAACCCTTAACTCCTTTGTCTTGATAATTCCATTGCATAGCAGATTATTGTCGCTCAAAGAAAACTAGAAAATCTATCTTTTGAAATATCTATTTTAGTAGATTTTATAACACTATAACCACTATCAAACAATTTTATGAATTTTATTTTGGTATGTACATGGTATATTCTTGCAATTTATATAAGTAATATTGATTTATGTTGTACTTTGAAATTTTCGTAGCAAAGTCGACTTTAATAAAATATACGCTTGCACATACCAATATCCTAGAAACATATTTTTCAACATTCATTCCAATAAAATACACAAAACTAATTTTAAAATTAAATTTATCAAATTACTATTTATAAAAAAAAAATGAATACTGCGCCTACATTAAATAAATGTTTTTCGAAATAAATTATGAAAACCTTATGTTTATAGCGTGAGCCAATAATTTTTTGATTCAACAATATTTTTTTTTATTTAAATTTATATTTACAGTGAGAATTAATATCAAATTATTTTGAATTTAAATTTAAAATTCTATTTTGTAATTCAGTTGTTGCATTCATTTAATTTCAGAATCAAATCAAATAAAAAAAAAAATCGAAAAAAAAACAAAATTAAATTGATTTTATAAAATTAAAAATGTTAATAAGTTCTTTGAAAAATTTTCTAAAAATTTAATAATGAAATATTAGACTGCTGTGAATTTATAATTAAGCGTCTAAATATATGTATATGTACATATGTACTAATTGGTATATAATTATATAAAAGTATAGGTGTAATTGTGTATTCTATGAGTGTACTTAGATGTTTTGTTTAAATCTATCAATTTTTAATTATTTATAAAAATAATAAAATTCTGCTATTAAAAACATAAATCATTACAAATATAACAGTTATTGAATAATTTAATTTTGTATAGGTCCATATGCACGTGTACATATAGTTAAAATTGTGGTGAATAAAAAATAATAATATTAACACAAGGATTTGAGGAAAATATTGACGTATGCTGTGAGGTGTGATTTTATTTTAGGCATTATATCTATATACATATATATATATATATATATATATATATATATTATTTATTTTAGAAATTTAGAACGCTTATTGCAATTGTATCTGAATACTTTCTATACAGTAGCAAGTTTTTGAAGTACAAAAATGATTTTTTTTTGTGATATTAGAAAAAATTTATTTTAGTACTTAAAAGGTACTAATACTAAATATTTTTTATCGTTGTTAAGTTATTGCTAAAACTATTCAATTTAATTAACTTCATATAGTTAATTTACATATAGCATTATCACATTAATAATAAAACAATTAACTCTCATTAATAATAGGCCGACTTCGAACTACTTTATTGTCAACTATTTTACGAAATAGTGATTACACCTAAAGAATATTTACTATAGAAAGACTACGATAATTTTACGACAATTAAGGAGTGTTTTGCGATTTATCTGAGCCTGTATTTTTAAGGAGATCGTTTATAATAAGTGAGATCTTGTCATCGTTTCGTATTTCACACGTCAACATTTCGACAGAAATGAACTTCACCCAAATGAGAAGAACAGTATATCTACGTTATCTATAGCGAGATGCTGTTGGTTTGCTTATTCAGATAAATTGATCATTATTGGCAAATTTAACACTAAAAATAAAAAAAGCAATTACATTCGGATGTCCGAAATTTCGATAACGTAGCTTTAATAATTTCTGACTTATTTGAAATTCTATGGCAAGTACTCGTACGACTCTTTTGATCACATCTAATATAAATACAGTCCTAGAATTTTTTGTATTAAACTTGTAAAAATTCAAATATACTTTCGTATGGATATGAAAACTTGTCCATGCAAAAATTTTGTGAAATTTTCTTTAAATTCAAATATCTTTGAAATCATTAAGATTTTATATATAAACAAATTTTGCCGGTTTGTGATGACCTTAATGATATTATACATTGGGAAACACCAATTAACGAATCAGTTTGTGTATTGAAAAAATTATAACCTAAAACATATAAGTCTCATTTGTAGCATAATTTTAAAACAAATTACAATACTTTTTCTTGCTTTCAAATAAAAATTTAATTTCTTACGCAAAATAAAATTTCATAAAGTTAAGATCAAAAAGTTAAAACCATAATTTCTAAAATCATATCACTTGTAATTCGAAACGTGCCAATGGTATTTAATGGACACGTATAAAATTTTCTCGTATAAAATTTTCTATACTTAAAATTTAATTTTAAATGGGTGCATACAATTGTGCCATTACATTGTATTTAATTTTGGGAGTTTTAATGTCACTATATATGAAGGCAAAAAATTACTGCAAAATTAATACTCGGAAGCATATTTGATGATATATTTGAAATTTATGACATCATGTTAAACATTTAATCCTAAAGTAAACAAAATGTTAAATTTTGTCCATGGAAATTACGATGCGATTCAATACTTCTATGGAAATATGATCAAATATGGTAATTAGGCATATATACGTACAGTATATTGCGTTAGAGTATTAAAAGATTTAAATTATTAGTTATTGTAAAACAATGAAAATCATGTAATTTCTCTAATCTCCTAATTAAAAGTTTTACATTTAATGCAATGTAATCATAATATGCTTCAGATAGTTATTGTAAAAATTATGCTTATTTGCTCAAAAATTTTAGTAATAATATTCATTTTAAAATTATAAATTTATTTATAATTGTTATTAGTACTTAATAACAATGGCTAAACAATAATATTCAAAATCCATACTAACTATGCAGGATTTTTAATTTTTATTACTCGGTTTGTATTATGTGTATTAAATTTCAAAATACATTGATACATGAAAAACATTATCTAAGAAATTATTCGGTATATACAATACTAAAACTTTGTACCAACGAATTTTGTAATAGAACTTCCATTCTTCCAACTCGAAATTATAAAGGTTTGTTGTTCTAGAAGTGTCTTAGGATTTTGAAAATAATTTAAACAAATTATCAAATCAAACTAAATTTTTTTATAATATTATGGAAAATTTGAAATTATTAAATTCAAATAGTAAAATATTTCTATTGTGAGTGCCAAAAACATATAATCGCCCGCGTATTATAACACTTAACACGTTTAACATTAACTTTTCTCGAGTAAATTTTCAATTTTGAACAAAACAAGAAAATTGCATATACATAGGGGCCATTGTGTAAAATAAACTTTAATATAGTAAATTTTTAACTTCTGTTTTATCATCTGAAAAACATGTTTTGCGTTTTGAATATGTTTATACTTTATAAGGAATTCTAAAGAAATAATTTATAAGGAATTATAAAGAATGGAACGTTGTCAATGTACTCGTATTTGTAAATTTCAAAATTTTTCATGTGAGTTTAATAAGTAGTGCGAATAAGTGTACTTTTTCAAGTGCATGTCTCTTTCATGAAATTCGCTTTTACAGACTTGTAACTACATTAATGAAACCTATAAAAATAAAGATTATTACTTGCCTTTTATTTTTCAAGTGGTTACTTAATTGATCTACCATATTCTCTTAACTTTTTTAATCATACTTTTCTCTGTTTGTATAAATTTTGAATATGGTTATAAAAATAATTTATAAATGCAGTACATTTTGTCATCAATTCCAATTATGCAGATGCACACTCTCTTTTTGTATAGATGTTAACAAAATGTATTTGTAAATTGTATGTAAATTTTGAATTGAATAAACAATATTATATTGCAAATTTGAAATTTGAATACGTCTATGTAAATATATTTAGGTGTGTGAATATTTTCGAAACCGATTGCAGACATATCGATTTATTTTTTATTTAATTTTTGCATTTATCTTTTATACTATTATTCTTTGAATATTTTTTTTTTTGACTTTTAATTATTTATAAAAATTAAAATATTGAAAAATATTGAAAAATGTTATGGCGATATCCTTGATATAAGAGTTTTTTATATATTTATGCACTTGTAGATGAAGCAAAATAATATTTTTATGCGTGACTTTTTATTTTATTTTATTGCATTGAATTTTAAAGTTATTTTAAAGAATTTCTTTAATTTTCATAATATTGACCTTGTGATTTAAGGAAAACATCAATTAATTATTGAATAACTAAAAATAAAAAATTTTCAATAACTTTTCTAGAGCATCTTACTATGTATTTTTTTTTTAAATCTTATAACATTAATTATTACGCAATATCACTAGAAATTCATTATTTTTTTTTATTTATATTAATTGATTTAATAATTTTTATAATATGTATAAACATGAAAAAAGATGCGTACGAGTATGTTCTTGATATAAGTACACGGTACTATAAAGGAAATCATTCTTGGAAGAATTTTTAATAATAATAATTTGTTAAAACTTGAAATAATTTTTGAAAACTATTAAACATGGTTGTGACATGGCTACAATTTTAATAATTCAATTGAAACGTTTTAGATTTAAAATTTGTCTGAGCTGACCTGATTTTTAAAATTCCTTTTATGTAAACCCTTAATTATACGCAAAATATTCTAAAACAAATCAATTATTTTGTACTTAAGACTCAAATAACTACTTATTTTTTACGGAAAACGTACAAAATTCTTCTATTTGCATATAAAATGTCAAAAACTCAGTATTTCTAGAGTCAAATGTAAAAAATAGTATTATCTACTTAAAACGTAAAAAACTCTTAAATTTCTGCGTAGAATATAACGAACTCAGTATTTTTATTGTAAAACTCAAGCGTAAAATATTATACTTTTCGCGTAAAAAACCTAAAATATTTTACTACTTTCTACGTGAAAAATATAAAATGAAATACTCTTGACTTTTTACACAAAACGTAAAAAACTTCAGTTTCATTTCGTTTTTCTGTGATTTTATGCGTTGATGATTGATTTGTGATTTTTCTATGATACGATAAAATCCATGTTTTTTTAATTGAAGTTTGAGAAATTCTTCATTTTCTCCATAAAACGTAAAAAACTCTCCATTTTTTGCATAAAACGTACGAGCTTTGTATTTTCTACTGTAAAAAGAAAAGGAAATTCTGCATGTGTTACATATGCATACTTTTGTGTACTTTATGTGTAAATTTTTCAATTGAATATAAGTATACGATAATATAAGATTTTTAAATATTGATAAAGTTCAATGTAAGGACATGACAAACATTAAAAGGAATAAAATATTTCAAATTCAAATTTGATGTTTGTCTAAATTTGATGTTTGAATATAGGTAGGATTAAAGAATATGCATAATATGAAAACTACCTTTGTATTTTTGTGAAAATGATAAAAATTAACAAAAAAAAAATTTATTCAATTGTGGTATTAATATACGTAACATGCAGTGATGCACGGCAACCACCTTTAAAAATAAATCTTAAATTGCGTACATCAGGGATTGCATCTTTGGTTTTTTTTCTTTTTTAATTCATCTATTCATTTTTATTGTATAAGTATATTCAAATGAAATCAAAGTTTCATTTGTAGAAGATTAAAAAATAATTTTTAATCATGCCCACATTCATACAAAAATAATTGAATTAAAATTTCTTTTGCCTTTTGTTAAAAGAAAAAAATCATTCTGTCAATTCACAAAATTTAACATATTGTATAAGTCGTGGGAACGTGCATGAGATGGAAATCATCTATAATATTTGACATAAAGTGTTGATTTTATATAAATTTACAATCAAGGATAGAAAATTGAAAAGTAAAGTACATGTTGTCATATGTTATCATTTTTATCAATAGAATCCTCTTATTCATAATATATAAAAAGAAATGAAATATTCGAGGAATCAAACAGAATTGAAATTTTATATGCTAATGCATAAGTGAAAATTGCAATCCAGAAAATTATTCGCAATTTTTTTACATATACATATGTAAATATATTATAATAATTTAGATTTAATTCAATAAAATTGAATTAAATATTGAGTAAAATAATAAAAGCAGTTATTATCCTTTATAGTTTAGAGATTTATTTAATACTTTTAATTCTTATTTTCAATTTTCTTGTAATTTAGTCACTTATCTTTCGAAAATAAAAAATATGAATAAGTAAATGAAAATTATTGGTCATATAGCCTTGTAGACTTTGAAAGTTTTAGGTTCAAGAATAAATTTTAAATAAATTGTATGTATTAAGTTTGAAGGCTATACAATCGCTCTATAATAAATAAACTTCGGCTGGAATTTAAATGCTATAATGCATCGAGAGCTCTTCATGTATGTAAAACATTAACTCCAGTGAAATTTTAAAAATGCCTAACTTTGGAAACGCAGTAAAACTTTGGATACTCAGAAAAATTTTGGATACGCATGGAAAAACTATAATATCAAAAAGACTTTTAAAAATTTTTCGACTATACATTTTGAAATAATATTAATTGTGTTTATTGTATTATAAATTAAGTTAGATGTACATTACATAGTAAACTGAATATTACATTCATAATACATTATAATTATTGTCATAAAAATTACAATAAACTAAATTGTATATTAATATTGAAATTTTGTAGAATTTTATTAAATTTCTGTCGTTAAATTAATATTTAATATTAAAAATTTAAATTAATATTAAAAATTAAATTAATATTAAAAATTTATATTATACATACTTAAGTAATTATATAAATTTTATAATATTATCATCATATGCACAATTTAATGTATGTTTGAATTAATTGATCAATATCATAAAGGATATAAAAAGAACTTCAATTAAAAATAAAGTAATAAACTCTTTTATATTTTATTGACTAATTAAGTAATTATTGACTTATTTATATAATTTTATTATTTATATAAATATGCCCATATGTATTATATATATGGTTATTATTTTTGTAATCATTAAAAATTTGAATGTGTACTTTCGTTAATGAGATATGGTATAGTAGCCGTCACATATAGCAAATTTAATTTATAATCTTTTTCAAAAAAGATAATAAAATAATTTGTATAACAAAATTTGTATAACAATATATGTAAAAATATTATATAGGTACTCATATGTATGTATGTATCACTATACTTATTACATATTATTAAATTAATCGTTTACATAAAAATTTTTATTTATATAGCTAGTTATTTTTAATTCATTACATAGTTAAATAATTAAATTTTATAATATGTGCTTGTATATATATATGTGTATATATATGTATTTCCATATCGTATTTCTAATTTTTCAAATAGGATATTTATAATTTTATGTTCTATACCATAATAAAATTTTTTTACTATTATTTTTTAAAATTGAATTTAATGGTAGGCTACTTTTATTATTTCCTATATTTTTATATGGATATATTTCTTTTGACCTTCATTTAAAAAGTAAAGCAAAAAAAAAAAGATTTCTTTTCATTATTTCATTAATTTAATCAAAGTATATAATAACGTAATATTTATGATGGCATTAACATATTTTGCCCGTAATGCCGTATAAAAAAATATTTTCCTTTATTCGTAGGCTATTAAAATTTTTTCTATTTCAGTGGTTATTTCGTGACTACTACAGTGGCTATTTCGTGGCATTTTTGAGTTATTACTTTGAAGTCAATGAGTTTATGGTTCAATTTTTTTTATTTATTTTCAAATTTCCAATATTGAAGCATAATTTTGGGACTGACATTATCACTTTTTTAAAAATGTAAATTTTGTTTCCTAGTAGATAATGAATTTCCGTGATCTGACTTGCTTTTAAAGTTTCGTCATTGCTTTTGTTAACAAAAAAAAGATGTCAAATATTAAATTTTAAGAGATTTCATCAATTAGTTCCTAAGATATAGTAGAATATGTACAATTGGCTCTTTATTTCCAAGTTTTTATTCAGAAAAAATGTGCAGATAAATTTTTTTTAATAATCAGATTTTAAATTATTTAATTATTTCTCTGTATATATGTAAAAATTCAAATTACACTTGATTTCCTGGAAAAACCAGAAACCGAATTTATCATATTATCAGACGAATCTTTAAAATATAAAATTTCAAGTAAATCTCTTAAATACTTTGCTAAAAATGAAATTTTCTGACATAAGTTTTCATAAAATTCGGTAAAGGCGAAATTGAAATACACGACAACACATATAAATCGATATCTCGCTGTAAATAGTTTATTTACGCTTCCTCACAATAAAATACAGTCGGTAATAACTTTACCGTTTAAACATATTCCGACTAACAAGTGTGTATATCTTCATATATGACACATATATGTATATATATACATATGTACATAAAATTCATTTCATTCTCCGAAAATTTTTCCGAAATGCAACACCTTTTCAACTTATGTTATGTTTTTTTTTCTTAAATAGATACAATCGAATATGTCCTGTAATGTAAAACGCATCATAATTATATATTAAAGTATAATATACGTTACATATAAGTCTTATGAAGTACCTACATATAAATTATTACTATATTATTATAATTATTATAAAAATTCATAAATTTTAAGCGGATTAATAATAATATCCTTATATAGGTATATAAAACATTATTTTAAGAGCAATGTCTTCTCTTTAATAAAAACCAGAATATTATAAACGGATTAAAGTATTTCACATAATATATAAATATCCTGTTTTGAGGTTAAAATGTTTTTGTGTAATAAAAATTATTACAATAACCTTATATGTATATATTCATATATATCTATGTAAGAACATAATATTTAGGTTAACATATTTTAGCCTTAATTTTTTTTATTTTAAATTTTTGATGGTGATGGGTGTCAAGTACCGCAAAAATACAATTTTTTTTTATAAGTATTAGACTAAAAAAGTAGAATTTTTATAAATATTTTTTATTTTTGTTTTTAACATTCTATGCCTACCTACTGTTATAAACAATATTATGTATATAAAATTTTCTACTATAAAATATAATAGTTTTAATACAAAGTCATAGTATATAAATTATTTTCTGTAATCAAAATTAACATCTAACATGAAAGCAAAAACTATTTAAAATATAAAAAATTATAAGGAATGAAAATTAGTAAAAAAAAAAAATGAAAAATACGTGCAGAAGAAAGAAATCTTTAATATTTTTACATAATATATACACGTACACGGTACAATGTATAATGAAACAAAAATAGAAACAACAACAAGAAAAAAATCAAGAACTAGAATGAGTAAAAAAAAAGAAAAAGGAAGTAATAAGAAGTTATCGTGCTACATGTTTTATAAGTGGCACTTATGTTTTCACGCGAAAAAGTCACGTTCAAAATTCTATATAGTTAATAATATAATGTACTTTTCTATTACAACTTTTACTCTCCAATAGTCCTATATATCATTATAACGAGTAAAAACAATTCAGTCGATCTTAGCCGACTAAATTATACCCTACAACCTTGACAATTTTACTATAAAAATTAAATTTTGAATAATTTAAAATTAACCGTTAGGGTTATGTGGGTAGCTATCAAAAACTGTGAAGCCAATCCACATAAACTTCAGGGATATAATTTAAATGTAACTGGGAATATGACTGTCGATTTCATGCAAGTATAACTTTATTCTTTTTCCAAATATTTATTCCACATTTTATTAAAACTTTCAGCATGGAAGTATATAAAATGTCATTTGACATTATTTAAATTTGTTAAATTTCATGTTAACATTTCAATTTACTTTTGAAATATTTGAAAAAAATCTGTTTGAGTTGTTTGACCCTAAATGAGACAGCCAGTTGTACTTGGGAGAAAATGAACAAAATGAAAGTTTGCTTGTGTTTGCTTTATTTTAAGTGTTTTATACAAAAAAAAAACGTGCAAGCGAATGAACATGTTGACTGGTTAAAATTATTGCAAACTTCATACCAAAAATAATATATACTTTACTAAGGTGTAGGGTGTAGATACATAAAAACATTACTTGCGTATATACCATCTCTAAAGTATTTTTCAATTGTGGTTTTTCGTTCTTTATATTCATGCGAGCTACATGCTATATCGCAAATAATTACTAGCGATCAATTTTCATGTTGTTATTATTATTTGTTATTAGCTTTTTCAAAATAAAGAACGAAATTGCTTAAATTGTAAGGTTCATTTACATTTTATAAAAAAGGTTGAAAAAGCTTTTAATTTACTTTTTCCTTTTTTTTTTGTTTTCTATCAAAGTTCCAAGTGTACTTCATATTTTAACTTTATGCGTCCGTCTATTCGTTTGTCAATATTGCGCAGTTTACGAAACTTTTACAACCTTTAAGGCAGAAAGCTAAAATTTTATTAAAAAAATACAAATGGATTTTTGTATTGTAATGGATAGTTGGAGAGTGCTTTCCTTTCTATAGAAGTTATAGTCCCTCAAAGTTCTAAAAATGCTATTGAAATGACACTTTACTGTAGTTGAAAACACAAATATATTTTAAATTTTGCTAAGCTAGAAAAGCAGCGATTTCTGTTATCTAATGCAATTAGGACAAGCACACGTTATAGTATCAAAATGACTAGTAGCAATTAACCAAAATCTTCAAATCGTTCTATTAAAATTTTTATCACAATTTTTTTCTTAGACGATACTTTTTAGAAGTTTTTAGATTGTAAAAATTATTTATTTTGTTAGATTTTTCCCTTTCGAACTCATTGTTTCCAAGCTTTCGCCTCTAGAGACTATCAACTAAATGTACAAGAAGCTCGCTTGTCTTTTAAAATAAATGTTTGCATTTGGAAATGCGCTATTTTACAAAACATTTGTTTGGTGCGAGTATTTTATTTGTGCCTAACTAAGTACATAACTATTATAAATAAAGTGTATGCAAATTGCCTGATGAGAAGAATATTCTGTTGATTTTTATATTACGATAACATGAAAAACTATTAATTATGAAATTGGGCCTCCAAATATTGCGTGTATACCTAATGTGTATATACGTATATACATTTGTATTGCTATTTATTATATTAATATTTTGAGTCAATTTTTAAGCATTTATTTTAGATAATTTGTTCCGATAAATTTTTTTTTATGTAAATTGCTTTTTAAACGCAATAGAAAAACAATATTTGCTTGTGGTTATTTTGTTTTTTCCTTAAAAAAAAAAGAGGACAAATATTGATTACAATAATTGACAACTAAATAATTGCGAATGTTAAAGTTTTTGTGTTATTACAAGATCGTATAAATTTTATTATTGAATTTTGATTCTTAATATTCGACGAATAAAATATTGTACGAGTTTTCTTTGGTTTTTACCAAAGCAAATTCTTTACGTATAGTTTTTCTGTTCGACAGCAAAATAGCGCAATAGATGGTACTTTATAAAATTTTCAGAAGAGATGAGGCGTAATAAAATTTAAATTTCTCTAACTATATTAACTAGACTATTCTCACAATATTAAACAATAAGTGTTTAGAGGACATTTTTTAGCCATTATTTAAATTTTATGCTTATGATTTTTAGAAAACATTTGATTCGTAAAACATTTTTTTTAACATTTCATCATTTTTTCTTAATGTTCTTTATGTTTAAATAAATAAAAATGAAATGGAACGAGATTAGGATTAAGATTAGTAGAGAAGTGAAAAATAATCTCAGAATAAGTAAGGAATAATGTAAAAGTTAAAAAAAATAGTGGTAATCCTCTTAATGTAGCAATTTATTGGTGCCTAAAGTGATTGTAGTATATTAATATTTTAAAATAATTTTGTTATGACCTATTCCCAAGGATTATTCAAAATGAATTTCGAAGTATGTAACCGGAAATTGTATTAAGAAGTAGAATCATAGCAAGAAACTTCAACGACGTTTCAGAAGTCTCTGTATATTTAATTTTTTAAATTCTCATTCCTTCAATATAAAATATCGGTCGAGCGTGTCAACAATATTGATGCTTTCAAGCAGTAAATGTTGAAATTTACTTGATCAATCCAAAGCGTATATACTGTACAATTTTAGACCAATCCAAAAAGTGTCAATCATAGCTTTTTACAATAGATAAACGAAATTTTTCTAAGCATTTTTTTTTAAATTTCCTTTTTAATATTGGAACAAAAATTGTCATGTTCAACGAAAAATTCCGCAACTCTAAAAAGTGCATGGGATGCATGGAATCTTATATATTTTAACATAAATTGGCAGAGAAAGTCATAATGCACTTTTTCTATTCTCCTATTCTTGCCTACCACTTTTCTGTTCATAAAATTTTCGTAAAATTTTATTTTATTTTATACTTAGTCTTATGTGTAGTTTGCGTCTGTTGGTTAAAACTACTCTACACAATATAAGTGCAATATAATAAAAAAAGAAGGAAATATAGAATTAAAAAAATGGTACCAAAAAATATGAGATTAAATTTCGAAAAATTTAAAAATATTAAACAACTTTTAAAATTGGACACCAAAATACTTTAAAAACTTTAGTACTTTGTTATTTTCTGACCATAAAATATTTTAAAACTGCTTATATTCTTTTAGGAAGAAAAATAAAAAGAGTATCGCTTTATATGAAAACTGAATAAGTTTCTTCTATAAAATTATTCCAATATAATTTTTTTTATTTAATTTCAATGAAATGAAATGTTGAAATTATGGAAATTTTAATGGAAAATTAAAAAATTTTCTTTTTTTTTGTATTAGTCCGTAATTTATTATATAGCAAACATTTTTGAACGTAATGAACACATTCGAAGTAGAACAGGATGACACAAAAATGGCTGAGTTATTTTCAAAATTTAAATACTTATATTTTTCGGAATTTTTAATTGTTAATTAGGGTTAATTTTAGTGTTCCCATGCATTCAGGGATTGGGATAAACTACTCTGTCCTTTCCCACGCATAAACTAGGGTGGGGAAGTTTATGTGAGACTTCCGACATAGGTTTATTTGTAAATATAAAAAAAAGTGGTATAATATAAATTTAATCGGCCTACATTTCATAAGCTTGACAGTACGAGTCATATGGTATGAGAATGAAATATTTCTGAGGATTTTTCATTATTTCCTTATTTTTGCTGCGATATTCACTAGAGCACGAAAGGTTTGGTCAAAAAGGTTGGTAAGTTGCTTTTAACCATATAATTCTAAGTTAGTTTTGTTTTGGTAATTTTTAGAAAAGTAAATACTTCCGAAACTGTCAAAATAATGCAAAAGCAATAATATCGCATTAGCATGTTTTTTAAGTAAAAACTAGCAAAACTGTCTAAAATTCAAAAGAAATTTTATTCTTTTTGTTGCCGAATGTGTTGGCACATAAAAAAGTGCTACCACTTTCGAATTATTTTTTGTTAGTTTAGTCTGTCGTGGTAGCTATCTTAGCTTTGACGAAGAACAATCAATATAATAATTTTCTGAATTTTTAAAAGAAACCCTCATTATAATTTAAATGCGAGTTTACATTTACATCTCCTTACAACGGGGGAAAGTGTAAAAACTGGTAATTATATTGAGTTGAGTATATTTGAAAAAGCTTACATTCTAAGCATATTCTTTTTAAATTAACAATTTTTTTTCTAAAGATAGTTTACTATTTTCTGTAAACTAATTTTTTTTTGAAATGGACAACAACTATTTTATCATACTGTATATAAGAAGCTATATCAACATGAAATTATTGCAATAAAAAATTAAGGAATATTATATAATTTAAACTGAAAATAAAAATGATAATGACGACCAACTTTTTTTTATTAAAATAATCAGTAAATAATATTTCCTTATTCCGTAAATGTTTTTTGAAAATGATGGCAGAGAAATTGTAGTATTTTACCATTATATTACCATTGTATGTACTATTTAATATGTGTACACATACAATTATATTTGTGCACTTGTTCTGTCCACATAGCATATAATGTAGCTTTTGTATTAAATTATGCAGTTTAAGTTTTAAAACTATGTGTACAATTATTTTTAAATGAAAAAAATCTATACATTTTATTTATTTTGAAAACTTTTTAATACAACATTTTGTTGTTGTTATTTATATGTCGTATTTGTATATAGATTATGCAAACATTCAAGTATAGATGATAAAATTGGAACTTGAATACTGATAATGAATGAAATATAATGGAGATTCAAAGTTTTGCATATTAAATTTATATAATTAAATAGTGTTAAATTTTGTTTAAATTAAAAGTTTGTTGAACTTAAAACTATAGCAAAATTTGAACGTAATTATAGAACAATAATGAAGAATTATAGAACTATTTTAGTGCAATGACCTATTTTAGCGCTTTAAGAACAGACTAATAGATGTACGAAAGGACATGGCTAAATCAACTAAGAATTTCATTTTTAACTAAAATATATGCATTTTGTAGGGCAACTAAAGATTACTTCTTGGGGGAATGTTTGCTCTACATACTTGTATAATAAATTTATAGGCTGTTATAACAAGATCAACTCTGAAGGTAAAAGCAGCTATATACCTATATAATATTAAAATAGATGTACTATATAATTATTCATTATACTAGAAATTCATACATGTATAGATGTCATTTTTTCTTCTTCTTAATTATTCAATTTCAATTGAATTGAAAACCAAATGAGTGATTTTAATTATTATCGAATGTTTTTATATTATACACACTTTTGTATATGATAAAGGGATTTTCATAATAATTTATGATAACCAATTAAAAAATTGTGGTTTTATAATTAATTTGACTATAATATCTTTTTAAAAAATTGTTTTAATTCTCTTTAATCTTGTACATTGTATGTATGTAGGTTTGTATAATAAGTATTATTGAATGCGCATAATATTTTTCAATAAGAGATTAAAGATTCTTTTTGTAATTATTATTAAACAAAAGCTAATAATTAGTGAGTTATAATCTAACCTCAAAAATTAAACAATTACAGTAATTACAAAATAAAAAAAAGCAATATTAAAATATTTCAATTATTCAACCAATATGGATAATCTCTATGATTAAAAATTTTAAATATTTATAATCATCATATGGATTTAATTATGTAAGCGAAAAATAATGGGGATATAAATTCATCCATAGGGAATAAATATATGTATATGCATATTATATGGAATTTGTTTAAATGATAATTATCTTAATATGAGCTTAAGAACAACCAATGCATTTCAATGTAATTCAAAAATCTACACGGGAACGAAAGCAGCAAAAAATGCTTTTCTTGCAATGTGTTCAATTTTCAATATCATAACGGTAAGCATTCTTTCAAAATTCTATGCGATTTGATGATTTCAGTCTTTCAAGTCTAATTCAGGATTTTAGAAGATTTTCTGGCTAAATCTTTCGCAGATTACTTCGGTTATGTGTAATGTTATTGTCATTACAACGATTTTATCCTATTTTTTCCATTCTAATTTTTGGCTCTAGATTCTGCTTTTCGGCATCCTAACTTTTAGTTTAAATTTGTGATAAATTAATAATGCTTATACCGTTTGACTAGATAATATTGTGTTTATATACATACCTAATCTACTTACAAATCTTATCTCTTAAAACTTTTAAGTACACTTAAGAATGAGTAAGATTTCCAATAATTTCAAAGTAATCACATTTAATAAATCACGTTTAAATAATTAAAAATTAATTTTAAAAAGAACAATATTTTTCAAAAAAAAAAAGTACATATTTTTTAAAATGCAAAAAATTTTTGAAAATTTTATAACATAAATTTATTTTTCGCCGCAATATTAAAGTGTTTTTTTCTCCAATGACAACTGAAATTTAAGTAAAATTTCTAATTAAAAATTATTGCATAGCAAGAAAAAAAAGCGAAAATGAAATCTTTTATTATTATCTAAAGTTTTAATTCAAAGGATAACAAAAAAAAAATATTGCAATTGTAGACTAGACAAAGAAGAAAAATGAATTATAATAAAAATGTGGCTACACAAATGAGAACAAAATAAAGCAAAGCGGATTCGGAAGAATTTATAAATTCAAAAAAGGAATTATAAACGGGTAACCCGTAGGTGAAATTAAAAACGAAAAAAATGAAAGGATAATAAGGATAACAACGGACAAGTTAAAAAATTATAGTCCTCCTTCCCGACCAACTACTTTATTATGTAGACTGCTGAATTCCACAAAGGATTTATGAAAATTGCCAAAGAAAGCTGATATTTAAAACAATTGAAATAATAGTGGTGTAATGGAACCACGAATTCCTAATAAAATCTTTCTATTTTAAAGATTAATAAAATATTTTCAATTGGAATTTATTCAAGTTTTCGGATATACTATTATATTTCATTTAATTTTGTTATACATACAACACTTAAGACCTATATTTATTTTCTATATGTGTTGAAAAAGAAAAAAATATAGAAAATAAAGAAAATTGCATATTTCTAGGGTCAATTACGTAAAATATTTGTCGAGAGAGAAAAACTCGTTTCGGTTAACCACAAATATAGAGTAAATGAATTTAAATAAAATAAAATTTTGGATTTGATATAAGAAAGGGTTTTAATTGACAGACAGAACTTTGTCAGCATTAATTAAATCAATAATTGAAAGAATCAAGCTAAATGATAATATAACTATTAATTTGTTATGTACCATTATTGATTACAAACATTTGCTAAGTTCAAAATTATATATTAAAAAATCTTCGATTTATAAATAATAGACGAAAATAGACGAAAAAAAAAAGACTTTAAAAGAATTTTTTCTACCTGGGAGCATTAGAAGAATATTTGTAATAAAGATTTGTAGAAAACTAAAATATCCTTTTGAATATAATATAAAATATTCGAATAGAAAAAGAATATGTACTCAGAAAACTTCAATAATTTTTATATTTTCAGTCAGGAATTTATTTTTTAAATATATTTGAAAATACCAAAATTTAAAAAAAATAAGAATCGGATATAATCAGCATATAATAATCGACCGCAAAGCTTTTAGTTAATATATTTAGACAAATGTGAATTTTACTCATTTAGAAGAGGTGACCCGATCAACACTGTGATCCGATTTCTTTAAAAAAATATGTCAACTGTTGTGTCGCTTGCATGTAGAGATCAAATTTCAAAAGAAATTCTGTTAATTAAGCTCAATTTACTATTGTTGTCTAATTTACAATTAAAAACTGTTAAATGGCCCTTCTGACACGGTCAACTCTATCTATTCTTGCTTTTCAAAATAAATTTTTCTTAAAATATTTTCCGTTTAACATCAAAAGCAAACAAATTAATTTTTTAATAACAAGTATAGTTTAAATTTGTTTATACTTGAGTAATATCGAGTCCTTTCGAGGAATTTATTGTTGCAAAAATTTCATTTATCCTTAAATTTGTATGAAAAGTGTTAATATTTATTATTTTAACCTGAAATATTTTAAAAATATACATTTATATGTATATTTTGATTATATATTTTTATATATGTACATATGAAGGTAGTAATAAAATAATATTTAATGAATAAAGATTTCATATAAGAATTTATTGACATTTTTATTATTAATTATAATTCAACAACTTGAATTAATTAAAAAAAATATATAAATATTTTTTAACAAATTATTCAAAGAGAATATTTCACATATTATATAAAAATTATAATATGAAAAAGCAAAAAAAAAAAACAAAATTAATTATCCGTTTCTGTTTTACAATTTAATATATTGCAGGTAATTATTAATCGCTGTACATACTAAAAAAGGTAATTAATTTTTCATCAAATTAAATTAAAAAAAAAACATCAACATTAAATTACATAAAACAATTAAAAATAATTTTCCCGTGCATCATATGTAGAATAAAAGGGAGGGTATTTTTATATCAAAAGTTTTAACTTTAAGATTTTTTTATATCAAAACTTTTAACTTTTAAAGATCCTCTAGGCAAGATTTTCATTTTATAGTTCTCTATTACTGAAAATTACTTAAAATGCCACAATAATTAAGGATTTAAAAAAATTCACTCAGTCATAGAACTTAGATTTATTCAATTCTGTATTTAAGTGAAATCACCATTGAGACTCGCGGAACCGAATTCCAAGCAAATTTTTAAAATTCATTTCACAAATTTTAACATAAAGTTACTTATTGTTGGAACCAACTTCAATATTTTTGAACCAACTTCAATACACTTTCACATAATGAATTTAAATTTTACAAAATTAATTTTATTGTTTTGTAAAAAATTTTTCTATTTTAAGGACTTTTTTGTTCTATGTTAAACAAAATACGAAGCTGTAAAGTAGTTTAGTTAAAAATTCCGGGCAAAAAAAGATTGTGAATTTCTTTGCTTCTTTTACTAAAATAAAAATTTTCCAGAAAAACTGTTTTACTTCTTTTTTTTGTTATATTCTTTAGTGTTATTATAAGTTTAATGGATTTTCTTTTAACAACAAACGATAAAAATTATTTTAGGAGGAACAGAAAAAAAACACAAAAAAAAATTGGTATTCCGTTTGAAGGACATCAAAACAATTTAAAGAATAAAAGAAAAATAACTATAATTGATAGATAACAAGAAAATACTTTAAATGTTGGTTAAATTAAAATTTTCGGAAATAATTTAATTTAAATTTAAGAAATTATAATTGAAATTTGAAGTGAAATTTTCATATTTAAAAAGTATGCCAGTTTGAGTTTCAATTTTCCGAAAAGTTAATAATTTATTTTTGAGACAAGTCAAGACAGTTTATTCTATATTTTATTAAAATTTTTTATATGTATATTCTGCTATATTGTAATTGCATTAGGAAGAACGCATTTTGTGCCCCTTCGAGAATAAATACGTGCACTTTCTAGGTTATGGAGAATAGAGCATTAAGAACTCTTACAATTTTGTGTAATGTGGTGTTTAAATATATACTGAAGGCATGTAATCAGTGGACTGATATAAAAAGCCTGTGTGGATGCAATTATTTAATTTGAGGTAAAATCTTGTACATAATTATGAAAAATCTAATCTTATTATTATGGTTTTGCTTTCATTATTTTCAATTGTCTTCTTAAGAAAAATTTTCAATTATAAAAAGTTTTTTAATAACTCAAATTATAACATGGACTTTTCGACATCCTAAATAATATCTATATATAATATTCATAATAATTTTGACATGCGATACTGAAATAAAATAAATCACTTAATTTCAAGTTAATTTCAATAGAACACATAAGGGAAACGCAAAATTATTGTTTAATATAATGGACAATAATAATAATGGGATAATAATAACAATAAATGGACAATATCGCAATTTTAAGATTAAAAAAAAAATTCAAACTTTTTAATTTTTAATTGTATTTGTATAAGTACATTCAAATATAGCTACTTATCATAATTAGAATGTCATGTTCAGATTATATAGAATAAATCTTAAAATTTGTGAAAAAATGGTGACCACTTTCTTAAAAATAAAACTTGTTTTTCTTGTAATCACAACAAAGGAATATTTTAATACTCGTGTAAATTTACAAAAATTATTATTTTATTATTATTATTGTTTTTTCTTTTGTTGTATATATGTAAAAGGAACAGACAGTCCTTGAATATTAATTACATATTCCCTTTTAAGAATATTAAAGAAAATCTTTTATAATGACCATTGAATAAAACTTAATTGAGCTTCTATTAATCCTTATGGTTGTTGTTAAATTGGGAAAAAAAGTATAGAAAAGAAAATATAGAATTTTCCGAAAGAAAAAAAAAATTAATGTTAAAAACAATTGCTTTTTAAGTGTAATAACATTTTATGATTAAATAAAAATTTTCTTAACAAAAAAAAAATATCAAGAATTTTTAGAATTTTCTTTCGTTTTTCATTTGTTTCGTTATTATTGCTAAAGTTATTAAAAGAACTATAAACATAATATTAAAATTTATACAGATTACCGATCGGTTAAGAAACTTTTTGAAAAAACAATTTTTTTTTAAATAAATGTAAAAATTTTTAGGGAATTTCGAAGAAGTTTTGGGTAAAAAATGTTCTCATTTAATTAAACTAGTCTTGTGTAGTTCGTTGTCTGGCAAATATAATGATATAATATGAGATTGGCTCATTATAAATAAATGACCTTCCAGAAATCAATTGGAAGGATTCAAAATTACTTTGGAAATTTGGTCCTAAATATCGCCAATATATAGTAAGTTTGAAGTTATAATTGTTCTCATGAAATTGTTATTAAGTATGAAATATTGGTAATTGCTGAATTGGTTATAATGCTAATAACGGATTGTTATATATTGCATGATTACCGATTGACAGAATTAGTGACAATATAGCAATTAATATTTTTTAAATAACATTAAAATATTTTAAAGCATTATTTGGATATCAGTCTCCTACATGATGAAATGGTGAACTAAAATAAGTTAATTTCATGTTAAAGAGTCACTGCTGTTAACAGCTTGACCTGTTAAAAATAAAAACAATACAACCACCAAACATTACTGAAAATTCAATGGCAACTGAATTTTAATTAGATCAAAACGACAATGCATAAAACATGGTGTTAACATAACAGCTAACCAATGTAGGCGCATTGATCTAATTTGACTGCTAGTACAATATTGAGTACCATTAAATCGATTTTTTCAATAATATTTCATTATAATTTAATTAGAATTTTTAATGATTGATTTTAATTATTTGTTATCAAAAATATTTAATAAAAAATGTATTTTTGTAGAAAACCCTTATATTTTTTCTAACTTGTTCAATTAACATTAAAGTCTTTTATGAGTCTTAAGAATGAAATTTAGAGGATTAAAGGATAAACTTTTAAGAAATTAAATTATAATTATTAATAATGGAATAAAATATTTTATATATAAAAAAAATTAATAACAATTAAAAAATTCATTTGAAACAATTTTCCTATACTTAAGGACTCAAATTAGTAAAAGTTAGTCTACGTTGCGTTTAAAACATATATACATACATGATACATTTAAGATTTCAACATTTGAAAGAGTAGAAGTGCTTATACTACATTTAAGCTTATACTTTCTTGCCAGTTTTTTAAAGAAACTATTTATAATATTGGAAAGAAATGTAATTTAATACCATAGTTTTTCATATATTTTGAATTAACGAGTTGGCATAACAAAACTTAAAGAATGTAATTAGGCTTTTATACTACTAAATGCATTACAATCAAAATATTACATTACACGTCTAGGACGCTCACCTTTTAATACTATTTAAATTTCTCTAAAAATAACTCTAAAATTTTTAACGCCATAATTTAAAAGGGAAAATAATGAGAAGAAAATCGTTCTCAATTGCAATCAACAAAAATAATATAAAAATTTTCTTTAAAATTTTTAGGTGGGCAGTAGGCACTTATTATTTCGAAAAATCATTCATTTTTGGAAATTTGTTTAGCATTAACCGTTACTAATTAAAATTAAAATCCATAAAGCGTATAGTAATAAAAAGCAATGGCAAGAAAATTTCGTCCTAAAAAAATTTTTTTTTTTTATTTATTCGATGACCTCTTAAGACCTTTTCGATTTTCTTTCTCATATTTTCCTAATTTTTGTTTTCATTTAGTTTTCCTTTTTTTTTTTTTGATTTTTTGATTTTAATTTCCTTTTAATTAAATGCAAATAAAATGAAAAAGAAAAAGAAAAATTGGTTCTCTTTTCATTAGAAATTTTCCATAGATATTTTCTCGTTTATTTTACTTCTTTTTCCTTTTTTTTTGTTTCATTTCCCCTATCCTATTTATTTTTCATGTCCCGCCATTTTTGAATTAAGTACAATTTATTGAAAATACATTAATACATACATACAGAGGAATGTACATAAACAAATAAAAACACAAATAACATGAAAATTTTTCAATAATAAAAATTTAACTGAGTTTATAATCAATGAGAAACGAAAAAAAATTTAATTGATAGAATATTTAAATGTACAAGGAAAAATGTAGAATAATGAAATGGTGTTGAAATGGTAGTTTTGAATGATCATTAAATGAACATTGTATACGCGTATATATTAAAGAAAATATTGAAATGACAAGTGGCAAGCGATGATGAGTTAGAGACATGCTAATTTTATTTTATTGTTTTTCCCCAATTTTTTAAAATATTTAAAATTTTGGGAAGAATATATTTCTAATAAACTTATATTATGCTTTCCTCAGGCCAGAACGGGATCCTGGATACAAAAGCACTTAAAATCTAATGCTTACCAAGTAATTTAGTTTTTAACAAAACATAATTCACTTTGCATTTGTTTTTCTTATATTTGCTTTTGTCAAAGAATTTGCGACAGAAAATTGTAATTTTCTGTAGGGTTAGTGGATAACCCATACAACTTGAGAATTACATTAGAGTTTGAATATATAATTATAAAAGGTCATGAAAATTATTTAAGAATAAATTCATATAATTAATTTAGGATAACATAATTATTTTCAGCTACGTAATTGATTTTTTTCACCAATTTAAATGGCAATATTGCTTTTGTTACGAATATTTTGACAAAGAACAATTCTGTAATATGAAGTATTACAGTTTTATTTAACATAGACTTTACTGCTATCAATTCTATTTATGTCCAATATAAAATAGATATTAAGACATTTTTCAGTGAAGCTCATGCTATCATTGAATAACTCATGGATTGTTTAAAATAACTTTAAAAATATTGTGGATGTGCATTGCTTTATTCATATGTATGTATATAGAGTTGATACTCATATATTCATATGAGAAGTTAGTCAAATGGTACGAGTATCATACTTTCAATATGACAATATAATTTTTTGTAAACTGTAAGCATAACGCATTAATACGTGGGATGTCTGAAAATCTATTGTGTACACTCGAACAATGCTGTATATACTCAACGCCTGGACATGATATAAGTCCAAGCGAATAAAAAATTATACTTATTTCATTATTGCACAAATTAAGTTACGAAAATTAAAAATGTATCTGTAGAGGAACCACACATTTCTAATATTTACTAAATTGACTAACATAAAAGTTCCAAATACTGATTTTACCCTCCAAATCGTCTTAAAATTAAATAACATAGATATGAGTGCAATATAAGTAAATAAACTGCATTTAATTAGAATTTTTTTTTTTGAAATGTACAATTATTTTTTTTTTTACGTATGTATATTTGTTTTCAAATTTCATTGCATACAGATCACTTTATTAAGTCTGCAGGATGAAAAATGGGAAATTGAGAATTTTGTAGACATCATAAATATTTTTTTTGAATAGAATTTTTTCCCTTTTTACCGACCGTATTGTGTAAACAATAGGTAGGTTATGTGATGGCAACAAATTTTGCATATCGAGTTTTCGGTGGGAACGTACTTCTCCATAGTAGGGAAGTGTAAATAAACTATTTTTAGCAACCTGTCGGTCTGTCGGTCTGTCGGTCTGTCGGTCTGTCCGTCTGTCGGTCTGTGTGTGCACGCGTGTATCTCAAGTTCGGCTGAACCGATTTTGATGAAATTTTATATGTAAGTTTGTTTCCACCATGGCACGGATCGATCAACTTTTGGTATATATCAGGCCTCGGGAACTGCACTTTTTAGCGGGCCTGTTTTACATTTTTGAACATTTTGAAGAAAATATTCAACCGATTTACTTGAAATTTTATATATAAGTTCAGCTCGACCGTACGCAAAAATTCGTATGTTTTGGAAGAAATCAGGCATCGGAAACTAGACGTTTACTACGGGCCAAATATACATTTTTGTGTATATAAAGAGAAATAATCAACCGATTTCATTGAAATTTAATATATGAACTCCTCGTATTAAAACAATGAACATGTAAATTTTTTGGAAAGATCAGGCATCGGCAACTAGACGTTTAATACGGGCCAAACATACACTTTTGTGTATATAAAGAGAAATAATCAACCAATTTCATTGAAATTTAATATATGAATTCCTCATATTAAAGCAATGAACATATAACTTTTTTGGAAAGATCAGGGCTCGAAAACTGATTTGCGGGCCAATTTTACATTTTTCACCATATCCACAGAACAAATTGATGGAATTTCTTGAAATTTGATATTTGAGTTCTGGTTGCTACCGAAACTAACTGGCGAGCATTTCAGGGAATTCGGGTAGCACAAAGCGAAACTCTACTAAGAGCCAAATTTACATTTTTCTAAGTATGTTAACTATAAGCTTACTAATGTCCTAAAAATTGGAAAGAAGTTTTTAATAGACATTTTTGTAAAATTCTGTAACACTTTCATTTAACTAGACAATACACAATGCGGTCGGTTATGTGCTGACCACATCAGATTTTTTTTTATTTTTCTCGTAAAATATAAAAGTTATAAATTTGTTTTCAATTAACTTTTATTCCATACGTTCCCTTTTTATTTTTTTATAATTCTTATTTCTGTTTATTGTTTTTTTTTATATAAAATTAGAGTTGAAAATATTTTATTTCAGAAAACCAAATTTTCAACACGGTCAGTATTATTATAGAATGAACAGATGCTACACTTTCTATTAAATGCATAATATATAAATTTTATATATTGGCCTTTCGTTACCATAGTGAAAATAGCAATAGACCAGTTAATGTACACATTGTAAAGTAATAAATAAAAAGAAAGAAAGAGAAAATGGTGCGGTTATTACAAACTCATAAAAAAAGTTTGTGCCTATACACCATTAATGTATAATGGGTGTAAATTGAAATTTTTATTTTCTAATTATTTTCAAAAATAATATGTTTTAGAATTTTAAAGAAATTTATACTTAAAATTTTAAACGTAATGCGGGGAGCAGAAGGGTGTCGGGAGAACGACAGAGTATAATTTATGGATGAGAATACATAAAAAAATAATAGTGCATATGTACAATGTATCAAAATACATGTGTGTACAATGTACATTTTCATATTAAGTAATGAATGAACATAAATATAAAAGCACTTTTATAAAACATGCATTAATTGTGAACTACATACATACATATGTATATTGGAAATTTTAGTTATTTGCATAGATTCTATTTATTGGAATATTGCCCAATAGCAATTTTAACAAAAATGTGAACGAATATAGAAACATTCTAATAAATGGAATTTATTATTATGTTGGTATAATATCTATTATTGGGAGTTTTTTAAAAATTATGTTAAATATAACGAATATATAGAAAATAAGGAAACTTTTAAACTACATTATTAAAAAGCCTTAAAACTGGAAAAATGCATAAGTATTTTTTAAAATTTGTATTTGCAAGACATAAGAAAATGCTTGCTTCAAGTACTATTCTGTTATTGTATAATATTTTGAAAAATTTTTTCAATTTTTGAGATAAGTGATTCCATTTTTGAACCGAAGTTAACAGTATCATTTCTATATACTATAAAAGTTTATAAGATTAGAGATAGACTAGATTAGTCTACTCGTACATAATCCGAACTCATAATACTTCACTTGAATCTAATATTGTGTTTGTTGCTTGTCTGGTTTTGTATAAGAAATTAATTCTTGTATTAAATGTCTTGATGTCAATTGATTAGGGAAAATATTAAACAAATTATTTTGAAATTTTAATGATTTCCGAATATTTATATTGAATTTGAATTAAAATTTGAAATATGTTATATAATTTCAGTTTCTAAATGTAAAATTTCAAATAAAACGAGGGTAATTGAATAATATAATTAAAATGAACATGTAAAATTTTTACTTTAACAATAAGAATTTTACAACACTGATTTCCGTTTTGTGTAACATAGAAGGATCGTAATGCTTTTCATACATTGATAGAATAATTTTGAAGAAATCAGATAGTGGGTTTAAATTTGACTAGCTTGTTTTATACATATATAGAAAAGTTATGTTGAACCTTATAGTAAGACATATTTCCAAGGTTAAATGTATACTAAATAACTGGCAGATCTCGTATTTTTCGTTGGTTTTTTTTAAAGTGTGAATATTTATGCATTAATTACCATTATTAATGTATAATGGTGCAGATAAAAATTTTGCTTGTTTGTTCTTATTACTGAATTTATAACTTATTTTTGTTTATTCTAACAAATTCCATTATTTTGAGTTAAATTTCTTGTAACGTAATTATTAGACGAACTTCTAATATTTTCCTAATATTTTTGTTGTTTTCAATGCCCGAAAATGGGGATAAATCAATTTATTGTTAAAGTGTTCAATTATAATACCGCATTGAAGAAATATCGATTTTTAAATGGTTGTTGTTCTCCTGTTTTTTTGTTTGTTTGCTTATATTTTTAATTCTTTGTGTATTTTTTATGAATGTTTACATATTTGTGCATTCTTGATATTAAAAGCATTTAAAAATTCTAAAATAAAGGAAAAATAAACTTTGTTTTTACAAAAAAAAAATTCATTCTTATGTTTTGGTAGTTTTTTTTTCTAATAAAATAACCATTTTCCCAATAACCATTAAAAATATTAGAAATTAAAAATAAAAATATAAAAACGAGTTGGGAAAATTTCAAAGTTGATAAAAAAAAAACTTTTCGTACATAAATTAAACTTTAAAATTTCTTAATTTATTTAATTTTTCTTTTTTGTTCAGAATGAAAAATTTTTTACACTATAAAATAATCGATTCAATTAATTAGTGATCCATTAAATAAATTTAAATGAATCGAGTTGAGTTCTTGAACCTATACATGCATATTTTATGAAGCGAAAAAGTTTCATTTCGTTAGAGAAAAGTTGTGAAAAAAAAACTTTTTTAAAAAAGGTCAAAGATTCATAAGTAAACTTTGTTACACATTTATTTTATGCAAATGAGATTTTCAATATTTTTTTTCTCTTCCTTTATATATAATAAAAGTTTTAAATTAATTAGTTTTAAAAGGGGACGTTTAGGTTTTGTACCTTATACAATATAGGATTGCGAACTTCTCTAAGTTATATATGTATTTACATATATACTAACTTTTATATTATGGACAAAATTCAGTGACCTATAATGCTTAAATCATAATTGAATCAAATGTATTAAAATTTAATTGGTGAATTGTGGTGGAAAATTGAAATTTGTTAATTAAAATAGTTATATTGGTGAATTGTTGCGAACAAGAACTACCAAATAAACTGAAATTTATTATTGAAAATACCTATGCACCTTAATTTTTTAGTTCTCACTCTTCTATAGATGTTGAAATATAAATTCTTGTTATTCTGTTATTTCTCTGTAATGGCTGGTCTTGTGAATGGCATTTTTTTTCTTTATACTTGATTAATTATTTTTAATTTGCAATATAAGAGGCATTGAAATCGGCTTTGCATTTAAATATTATATAACAGTGTACAGCGCATTTTATGTCCAATTTCCTGTTTAGATAATTATATTTTTTTTATCCTTTGTCAATTTTTGTATGTTGATTATTGAAAATTGAATATTTCGTTCTTTAGTTGTTGTTTATTTTATTTATGCACCATACATTTGACCATCAATATGTTGGAGGACTTCAGAATTACATCATGAAAATTTTTTAATTAATTTCCTTTGGAATTCATAAAATATTCATCTTTTTTTGAGAATTTTCTTCAACAATTACAATTAATTTTATTTCTTCAATAATAAATCCTAGTTTTTGGCTTGATTTAAGCATTTAATATGTAAATTAAAAATTTTTTATGCTTTGTACAAGAAAATTCCTTAAAATTTTTTCTTTAAAATGTATTTTTTTTAAAAATTTATATTTGACATGTTCAAATTAGAATGCTTTGTTAAATTTTTATTTTGTACTTAATATTTTTTCTGTCTACTTAAATTATTATTACTCGTATTAAATTCAAGTAGTGAATTAATGCTTTTATATCCTGCAGCTTTGTGAAGGGTATGTTCACTTTGGTATGGAGTTTGTAATTACTTGAAGGAGTCATCTGCGGTATGGATATGTATATATATATATATATATATATTCTATATATATATATATATATATATAGAATATATATATATTCTTATTCAGCGTAAAATTCTGTGTTTATTTAACCATGTCATGATATAAGACATGCTCTAAAGTTTGAATAACCTTTATATATGCTCCAATAATTTTAATAACCATGTGTTTTCGATAATTGCCATATAAATCTAAAATCTAAATTTAAACTTTCGGAAAAATAATAAAGTTAGATTCATGAGATTTTTCCCCACTTACAGATCCTGTGAAGTTTTTATGGAATAATTTGACACTTAGATCGTTCAGTAGGGTTAGACCGACTGAAATGTTTTTACTTGTTTTATCTTTATCTAATTAATAATAATCGCATGAGAATAAATCAATATATTCTGGACCATAGTTCAATTCATACACTACAATATGTTTTGCAATATAAAAACGATTTTGCAAAAATTTTTAGTTAGGCTACGCTTTTACTTAGACCTCGTCTTCTTATTGTTTTGTTAAAAATATATTCATTAGTGGGCATTTAAAGATTTTACAACTATAACTTTAAAGTTTCATTTCTATTTGAAAACTGTAAATAGGTTAACAAATATTTTTAAATATAGCAATTTTTAAAATTTGATTGCATGATCTAATGATCAATTAACGTGAGTGTTTAATAAATGAGAATTATGAGGGATGTTCAAGAGTAAAACAGCAAAAAACCAACGGAACAATTTTATATAATATTTTCTACATTCAATTTATTTTAATAAATTTTTAATTTTTCATTAATTATTAAAAATATTTTATTTATATTTACTTATTATTTCATTTATTATACGTTATACGTAAATATATATACATAATTTCTAGATATATATAATATAATATGTATTAACGTTAGTTCTATATTTATAAGCTAATTTTTTAATAAAACTTTTAAATTAAATTTTCAATTGAACATTTTCTGTCATAAAAACAATAAAAATAAATTATTATGAAAAAGGATAATAAAGTACTTATTTTGTGCGTAATTAATATTTTGTAATTTTTTATATTTCATTTTCTTATTTCGATTTGCTTTTTTTTTTAATAACAGACATTCACTCCTTCGTTTTAACTATATTGTATAATATACATAAAAGCCTTTAACATTTCTAATAATAGATTTGAAATATTATTGATATAATCGGGTTACAGTAAATATTTGTGATATTTTAAAACCGACATTAAAATTTAGTGATAAGTATTTAGAATGCAAGGATTAAGAAGGATATATCTAATCATTTTATATTACCGACCGTATTCCATACATAGTTATAGGATGGCACTTAATTTTGTATGTTCTGTTCAGTTTTCATCGAAAATGCATTTCTTCACTCAAGAGAGTGTGAATAAAATATTTTCAAGAAAATCACTATCTGCCATAGGACTGGCTTTAACTATTGTTCATAAAATATTCAATGATATCCTTAAAATTTTATATACGATCTCTGTATAATAATTTGACGAGCCACATAGAAATTGAAGTAAATCAGGGTCTTTTAATTTTTTTAAATTAATCAAACGATTTCCTTACAATTTAATATTTTAATTGTGCTTGGCAAAACAATGAACCAAGTTTTTAGAGAATATCGGGACTGGGATATCGGATTTTCGTTAGGAGTCGATTTTATATTTTTATATAGGACATAATTAAAAGAAATTCTTTAAATTAAATATTTGAATTCTGTTTGTTTGAAACTTGGTGATGTGTTTATAACGGGAATCGAATCACAAAAAGTGAAACTCTTCAATTTTAATGTTATATGTTAACCTCAACATTAATATGCTGACTAGAGGACTTTTTCGTAAAATTTGAAATAAGAGTTTGAGGGAAACTTTCATTTTCTTGTACAATTCTTTTGTCCAACTAACAAGAATAAAAAAACAGTTACATTTCAATATTATTCAAAAATATACATTCCAGTCGGTTATGTGCTGGTCACATCAGATTTATTTTTATTTAAAAAACACATAATCTTCCAATTCTGCAATTTGTTTGAGAAGAAGCTCAAACTTAATGAAGAAAACCTTTTCTCTAACTTGAAATTTCGAAGTCAAAGCATTGCTCATTAATTGTGTTGCCAAAATTTTGAAATAAGAATTTATTGGTATAAATGTTATACATTTAAATATTGAATAAAAAATCTGTTACACACGCATATTTGTAAATAATATACTTAAGCTTCTAAATTTTACAAATTATATTGTGCATTCGATTAATTTAATATTAAATACTTATGAGACACACTACATGTGCGGACTTTAAAAAAATAAGGTCCTTAAAACCGTTTTTTAAATATTTTTCATTTAAAATCTGTTTTATATAACAGTATGTATGTATGTATGTAGGAAATAAATTACAAAATATTATTTTTTTAAAAAAGTCATTTTATTATTTTCCGAGAATTCCTTTTTATGTTTTTTTTTTTTTGCAAAATTAATACCTAAAAGGCACATTTTTACCCACTTTTAAACTGATCGACTTTGTAAATTTTTTATAATTGTTATACGATTTCAAAATACATAATTAAAAAGTTTTATGTTATAGAAATGAAGGAAAAAGGATTTAATCTTTTTCAATTAAATTATATTTATTATTAATAATAACAATTATGTTTAAAAATATGTACTTATACTAAGTGAGATATATACATATAAATGAATAATATATAAATTTAATTATCCATAATATCCTAAGTATTATATAAACAAGATTTTTAAATTAAATAATATGTATAGGCTCTTCAATATTCAAACGGTATACTATACAGAAACATTACGTATAAATAATCAGAAAACTCTTTGAAAATTACAAGTTTTAGAGTTATTATTCTATAATTAGCATATTTTTAAAATAATATCGTTTAAGTGTTACAATGGGAAATATTATATAACATTTTATTTATTCTTTTTGAAATATATATAGGGAAACGATTAAGTATAAGGCGTATGAGATGCGTAGTTAAGTATATTTATGTAAAAAATTCTGAAATCGAATCAAAGAAAAATTATAAATATACCCTATTTTATTTTATTCATAAATATTTACAATAAACGCAAATTTCGTTGTATATACTAAAAAATTTTTAAGGATAATTCAAGTTTTTAAATTTTCATTCTGTGGTAATAAGGCAGAGCTTATTAAAAATTGATTTAGCATAAAATTGGAATTTTTTATAGTGTTTGAAATCCGTAATTGTAAATAACTATTGTAAATTTGAAGAAAAACACAGGATAATAGCAAATTTACATAAGTTTTTTTTGAGTCAACAAATTTCTATTTTTCTATTCATTTTTAGCACTTTTCCAAAAAATATTTGAAAAAAAGTGCTTATTAGTTTCACTCTGTCCGTCCGCCCGTCCGTCCGTCTGTCCGTGTGTCTGTTTACAAAACTTCTACACCCTTGAAGATAGAAAGCTGAAATTTTGTATGTGCATAGATCTTTACTAGAAACTTATTTTCGTAGAACAAAATTTTTACCTATCTCCCCCCCTCTAGAAGTTATACCCTTCCAAAACCCTAAAAATGGCCTTTTTTAACTATTTGTTGCAATGAAACCATAAGCATTTTTGAACGGCATAAGCAATGGCAACGGCTTGCTTCCCCTAGCGCGGTATACTATAGTTAAACTTTAGAAAAGCAAAATGGCCATTCAAATTTACCGTTATCTAAAGTTCTTTTTTTCCAAATTTTTGATGTCGTTTTTCCTCTAGACCCCAGCCTGAAGAAGCTTGAAATTAGCTTTTAGAAATTAACAAATAGTTCATTTCGTTAGAAGAAAATTTTTTTTCATCTCCATCCCCTCTCAAGTTATCGCCCCTTGAAATTTGTAAAATTTGAGTTTTTGACACCCTATATTTCCGAAACCGCAAGCTTTTTCAAATTTCTATAAACGCAGAAAGTTAACGGTAAATTCTATGACATTAAAAAATATAATTATTTTTCTTAACTCACACAACTCAACCTTAAAATCGAGCATTATGTTAACCCCTCTTTATATTAATTTTTCCTTTATTTCAAAGACTGTATAAATCGTTCATCCTAAATATATGCAATCCTAGAAATAGTTTTGTATATGAATGAAAATAATTTTAATAGTATGATATACATAGACTGTATTTAAAAGTAGAATTTTGACTAGTTGAAGGGAAAAGTGCTACAATACAAACCATTGGTTTGACACAACTTTATTAAATAAAGTTTCATCAAAATTTTAGTTACTATTGTACATTTTAGACGATTCTTCCAAATTTGATTTGATTTTGAATCAATGTTTCGAAAATGTGTCTTTTTAAGCTATAAAGCTCGATATAAAGGAAAGATTTCCAGAATACCCAAAAGAAATTCTAGTGTTGTTAAAATATATGATTTCAACATGGTGACTGATGTCGAAAAAATTTAAACCGAGAAGTTACTCATAATGAAAAGTAGAGTGAAAAAGGAATACGAAAAGCTAAACAATATAAAACTAATCCTTTATAATTCTGAAATATTAATTAAGGAGAATGAATAAAAATATGACACTGAAAATGCACTGCAATGAATAAAAAGCAAAAATTGCCATAATTAAATTAATATAGAGATTTTCATATTTTTTTTATCAAAAACGACTTTGAATCTTTAACCTTGATTTACTTTCAAATTATTAATTCTAACTTAACTATAGTTTTGTCTTATTGCTACAAAGTTATTCTTTAATATTAGAAAAATACTTAAAAATTTTTAAAGCGCACTTGAAAATTAACAAGCAATTTATAAAAATTACAAGAAAAAGAACTTTTTAAGAAGCTTTTGTGAGGAAAATTGTAATTGCAATCTACAAATTCATTAAAATTATATGCAATTTTGGGTTTACATATGTGCAATACTATTTACATATTATATAACATACTGACATGATATATGTACATATTTTCGAGTATATCCGACTCATACAATATAATTTGTAAGTTTTGTTTTTAAGTAATAAAATATTTTTGTACTCTTGTAAGTTTAATAATTGTAAATCGATTAAATTTTTTCATGTAAAATCAATTTATTATCGAAAAGGACAAGAATTTACAAATATAGAAATTTATATCGTAAAAAATATAACAACCTTCATGTATAAATATAGTAATATTTTCAGCAACTGTAGTGTATACTTTATTAATTAAACAATTCAACCATTAAATTAAATTGCTCAATTAAAGATTTTTCGAAATATCGAAAATTCAATTTATTATCGTGTTATTTATAACAAATTGTACACAATATAAGTTATGGTATATATAGTTTAAAAAATATAAATAACAAAAAAACTTAATAAAATGTCGTATATTTAATAAATTAATTAATATATAATATGTTATATATTTACATAAAGCTGTTAATGTTATGTAGATTTTAAAATTACAATATTCAATTATTAATAACAAAATTTATTGTATATGCATAATTAAATTGAATTTTAATAGTTTTAATAGCAATATTTTCGTAAAGAGTGTAGAATAAAATATTGATTTGATTTACTCTTAGAGCACCATTACTATATACTCTGTTTTATGAGAAATAGTTCGATGTTAAAAAATTATAACAATTTTAAAGAACGTATAGATTTGAAATTTTTGTAATGTAAATTTATCCTTGAAATTTTTTAACTTTTTACAAGAAGTTTAGAAAATTTTTTATTTTCTAAATCTTATGTTGAACTATAGGATTTCCACTTAATTTCACTGATTGACTTATATTTAAGTTAGTGTAACAGAAAAATTCCCTACCAAGCCAGCACAGAACATGCAACGTAGCTGCCAAAGTTTAAATCATAAAAGCAGGTGTGAGTAGCAAAATTTTAGTTGAAAATGTTAGAACAGCTTTTTTTGGATTAAATTCATGTTGTAGGTGAAAGAAAAGAATGGAAAACAGAAGGGTGAAGTTTGAAGATTTTAAAATTAACAACACTACCTACTTATTTATAAACCTATAAACGAAAATCTAGAAATCGAAATTCGGAATAAATTTGGTTAAATTCGGCCCAATTTTTTTTTGAATCTTTGACTCTTTAATTTTTATTGAAATGACTGTCAAATTTGCATATCTCAATGTTATTTCGAAAAACAATACGTTTTCCAGTAACATTTGATTTATGTTAGTGTCAAAGTACAAATGTACTAAACATACAAGCTATACTTACATGTTATTCTTTGCCAAATATATAATTAAAAATATATGAAAAAAAATTAAAAAAAAAAGCCACTGCACAATATGAAGTTTAAAGCAAGATCACTATTGTCAAAATAACATTTTAGCATTTCAATTAAACAACAGGAAAATTTTAAAAATTTCTAATTTTGAACAGGATGTTTATAATTTTCATTTCCGGGAAAGAAAATTAAAGTGTGTGATAATGTATGTACATGTATAGGAAAAAAGTAACATTGTTTGTTTTCTGAGAATTCTTGCTTTGTTATCTTTTCAGTTTTTGCAAGTAAAGAGATTTTGTTTGAAGATATACATATACATATACATATGTACATATAGATAGTGCATAAGTCATTGAAATTCAAACGGAAATTTGAGAGACATGATAAAGTAAGATACCAGCAATAAAATAATACGTACTGACACATGATTCTTTACATATAGTTTTTAAAATTGAATTTAAGACACTGTGAAAAGAGAAAAAGGCTATTGCTTTTGTTAAAACTTTTCATTACCGTTCCAATTGTTTAGTTCTATTCCATTTTGTAGATATTGTATTTGCATATGGTAGACTTTAATAAAAAAAATTTTTTACTTACCTTAACCTTTACATATTGAATTGTTACATTAGTTGACATGCAAATATTATTTATGATTTTAATTGAAATTTTCTCAAAATTTTATCTAACTACTCGTATGTCAAAAATAAGATTATGGAAGAATTTAAGAGAATAATAATTAAAACAGTTTTAGTGAATTTTGTGTCCGATTGGCTTTAATTGAAACAAAAATTTTAACAGTGGTAATTTTTGCAAATTAACTTAATCTTGTATATTCAGTTATAGAATTTTTCAAGGTTTGAGTCTTTTCTTTTAATAAAGTGGTTACATAAATCCAAATTTTTAGTATTCGAATATTTTTCATTGTTTTTTTATCAAAAGTTCGACACAATATACGTTACCATTAATTCTTGCCTTGTAGAACAAAAATTTTCCTTATGTCATTTAATTTTCTTTGAATGTGATTTAGAGTGTATTACTTAGTATGACAGATGCGATGTTTTCAAAGACTGTTATTGTACTATACTGTTAGACTTCTGTTATTATAAACTATAGCACAATGTTAAATATATTATATTTAAGTTACCTGGAAATACATACAAAAATGTGCCTTTTATACCAAGATCTAAACAACAAGAATTAACGGCACGAAATATGATTCTCATCGTATTGTGATTACGAATATGTAAAAACTTTCCCAACTTTAAGTAATTCGAATTTTTCCTAAATGAGATCTGCCGCAATACAAAAGACGAAATAACATTTTCCTAACAAGTTGATAAATAAAAACTATATCAGCTTATCCAGCGATCACCTATATTAGAACGCAATATTTCCAAATCTACATAAGGTAGATTTACCTGCAAAGTCTACTTACATAAATTAAAAGTCTACGTACATAAGGTAGATCCTTCTGAGAGGATCAAATCAACAAAAACCTAATTATGATGAAGGCTTAAAATATTTGTTTATTACAAAATTTTTTACTATGTTTAAAATAAAAAAATCGTGTATAAACTTTGAAATATTTCTGTTCTTATTCAATTTAATGGTATGCAGTTCCAACGAAATTTTGGCTAGCATTGGAATTTCTTTTTTTAGAATTATAGCGTTTTATGTCACAATTTTGTAAAGGAATTACAAAAATAAATTTAATGAATTCAATTAATTGTTATTTCTTCATTTATGTAAGAATTTTGGATCAATTTTGTTCCCTCATAAGAATTTTATTATGTGTATTTTAGTATTAATAATTGCCACATTGTCAACAATTCCAATTCATTGTATATATTTCACTTTTTTATATACATATATACCAAAATATTTACAAGGCACTATAAAAATTTGACAAAATAATATTATAACTGATATAGTAACAACTATTATTTATTAGATTTTCTTTTTTTAAATGTTATACAAAAGAATTGTTGTTAAAATATAGAATTTATTACCCGAGTGTGGCATAGGTACATATTGTAGTGTCCTAGTTTCTTTTTTCTAATACATTGTATAATTATGTATTTTATGAACTCAAAAACGCTTAGCAAATAAAAATAAGAATTCGTATCATTGAAAAAGGATAATAACGATATATAAACAATAATAATGTATTGAATAATTTGCAATAAAAAATTGTAACAAGTAATTTGTCCTAGAAAACATTGTGATTCATCTTTGTGCATAAAAACAATGTGTGTAGAATATTATGTGATGCGGTTTTTGTAAAAAATAATAATAAATCTTTTTATTACTCTTAATGTTATACGAATATGAGTAAGGTTTTCTTTACCAAATATTTTAATCATCATATATTTGTATGACACGAAAGTTGATGCGTTATTAAAATAGTTTTACTATTTTGTGTAAAATGTTATGAGAAGAAATTAAGTGTGTTACTTCCTCTAACATAAAAATTGAGTCTAAGTAGCTTGTAACCACATTGATATGGTGCTGATATTTTTTGATGTTATACAATTGGACTGCATTCAATATATTTTCGTACTAAATATTCAAAAATATATTTTTATTAATTCGATTTTTTATTAAGAGGGTCTACTGTGGGAATTTATGTGAAAGTAAAGTAATTTTTTGTTTTTTTAGAGTCCCAACTTCCCGACGTAGTTTGTTCTGTTAAAATATATTTATTCTCATGCACAGCAAAAATGCGAATCGTAACAAATTATTGAACTTTTTCCGCTTCCTCCTATGTTGTTACATAATTTGTTAGGAAATGTGAGAGCAGTCTCTTATTATTAATATATGTATATATGAAAATTAGATTAACTGATATTTGGAAATATAAAGTAATTTAATAATAAGTTCATAACCATTATTCTGAACATAGTTTTAATGTTAGAATTATTGTTTATTATTATAAAAAATTTAATAAAAAATTGAAATTTAATTCTGAAGATAAAATCACTTATTTTGAAAATTTTGCTAGAAGAACATGCTAATCGCCTATAATTATGCAATATAATTTATTCTTTATTCAATCTTTGTTTTAATTAAATAATTTAATTGTAATGTAACAAATAATAACAAAATTGAAACGAAATTTTATACAAACTTTTAATTTGAAAAACAAAAATCGATTTTAAAAAATTTGAAATTTTTGTAAAGAAAAACTAGAGTTTTGTACTACGAAAAACAAAAAAAAAATCTAGTAATCAAAAATTTTTTTTCGAAACTTTTCTTGGTAAGGAAAATTGATACGTTTTTAATTTTTGCCAAATTTTATAAGAAATGGTACCTATATGGTTTGAGATTTTTAAATGCATTTTTCTCACGCTGGGAGCAATTTAAAAATTTGAAAAAAATATTTTCGGAATCTAGACACTATTTGGCATCTGATGTTATAAAAATTATCCAGCTGTAGCGGATTTTTAAAGTCATGCCATATAAATTTTGACAATTATTTTAAAAGAAAAATTTTTTGTAATAGGAAAATTTAATTTTTTTAACAAAATGGAGTTTATAAATGATATGGTATTAACATTATGAAGCTAATAAATAAATATGTAATTTAATGGGATTAAAAAATTGTCATAAGATTGATGCAACTAAAGAGGTGTTCCAGTAAAACAATTAATTTAAAATATGCGATTGAATAGAAATGGATTTGAAAGAAGAAAGACATAAATATTTGCCGAATGAGGTGAATTTTATTGGAGAATTTGGTGTTTGGTTTCAAAAATTTGTAAATTTTTTGGATAAGGAATTCGTATTTTTTCAAATTTTTTGATAAAGGAATATTAAATTGAATTTAATTTTAGTTTTATCAACGTCTGGTTTGATTTTAATTGCTTTTGTGGCCCACAACATTTGTGGTTTTTGAACTATATCTTCTATACCTTCTGTACTTTTTCAATATTCAAGAATTTAAACTAAAGTTTAAGCAGCTGGGAAGTATTCTATAAAAAAAATTTCCAGGTTTAAAAAATTTCCTTACGAAATTATCCAGTTAGAAAAAACTGAAAAAATAAAACAGGGGAGAAATTTGATTTTCCCTAAAGTTCGAATGCTTGGTATACCGAAGGTACATAATATATAGAATTAAGCAGCATGTCTATTTTAAATCCTTTACTAGGCCTTTTAGAAACTATTTTTTGAAGTTCCTATTTTTTTCAGAATGGAAGCTATAATCTTAATATATATAACTTGGATAAGAAAAAATTTCGTGAAAATTCGTTAAAACCTCTGGAACTCGGAGACCCTTAAGATATGGCACCTAGTCCGGAATAAAAGTTTTACCCATTTTCGATCTTCTAACCAATGGTATATGTTGTTGTATAGCTTTCTGAATCCTGTATACACCAACATTATACATACCTTATGCTATTAATATACACATGTGTAAATAGATGATTAAATAGATTATGAATTTTTATTGTTTCTTGGTTCTCATCCATTTAATTTCGAATTTTTATTTATTAAGTTGAGTCTTTAGTTAATCGTGCAACGCTTACAATTTAATAATCATGCATTGTGATATAAAATAGCAGAAATGAATAAGTTTAGAAATTAATAAATTTTATTGATATTAACAAACTATTTTTATTTCAAATTCATTTATACGTTCACTTCATGTGCCTTTCGACGAATAGTTTATTTTACTTGTCTTTCTTCTACAATGTCTTTCAATTTATACTAAATTTCAATTTTACAATAAGTTTTACGATTTTTATCAAATTCTTAAAAATTTAATTTCTGGAATAAAAAATATCAAAGCAAACGAAATACACAGCTACATATGAAATAAAGTTATTTGAAATTTAAAATGATTCAAAAAATTTATTTAAAAAGACCATAAATTTTTTTTAAGAATTTTTATCATCTAAAATCAATATTGAAAAATACAGTCAAACAAATAAATGATTTTTAATGTAGCACATTTCATTTTTTGTACAGCAAATTGACACTTTTAATTTTTAAATCGAATAAAGATTTTACTCTTAAGAAATGGGAAAGTTCGACAGTGTGTGAACTAGTTCAATTTTTCTAAATTTTTCTGGAAATGTACTCAATATTTAAAATTTATGTGAAATATGCATGTGATGAAAATTTTCAAAATCGAATAAATCAAATTTATCAGTCACATTGAAAAAAGGCTTCGCTTTAGAAATCTTATGAAAATATGCATAATATGAACATACACATAATTGCATATAAATTCACGCCAGTGTATTGAAATAAAAAATTAACATATAAACCCCTATTACTATTTGTATTTATTTAGATTGTTTGAATGCTAAACTGAACTTTAAACTGAACTGAATTGGATTAACTTCATTAATAATTCGAGCGTTTTATGGAATTTGATATTTAATAATAACTCAATTTCAATTTTTTGAATTTTTAAATGCAATCTTTAGAATTATATACATATGTACAATAAAAAAATTGCAAATGAAACTGATATTACTGTTCAGTGTTCGTAAATCCCTAACAATGTGTCAAATCTGTCTTAATTCAAAAATTTTGTTAGGAATCACAAAACAAATGTATGAAATCAATGAAATTATATTTTATTTATATATACTAGTTTTATTGCAAATCATTTCCGTTTCTATATTAAAGTTAATGTATATGCATGTCTAGTTATAATATTATTGAAAACTAAAATCGCATATAAATTATAATATCTACTTAAAATATCTTCATTTTTAGCACATTCCCAACAAAATTAACAATAAAAAGCTTGTAAAAATTATGTGCTTCTTTCTCTTTGATTGTCCTCCTGATAATTTTTTTTCTGTATTGTATACCCCCAAGATATAGCTTTCTAAAGTTGTTAAAATATAAATTTTTGTTAAATTATTTTGTTCAAGGTAAAAGCAATTTGTAAATAGTGTAAGCAGAAAAAGTTTACAGATTTCTTCTTTTATCGTTAAATGCTTTGCAATGTCATATGTGTTATCACAAATAGCTTTTTTTCGCCAATCCACGAAAATAAACCAGTTTTTCTTCTAGGCAAATAGGAAATGTCTCAAATTTTAATGGTTTTCAAAAAATTAATAATTAGAAAAAAAAATGCTCTTGTAATTCCTCAATCTTGTAATATTATCACCCCTAAAAGTATGCAAAATTATATGACAATAAGAGAATTATTTCAATAAATCGTTTTCTTATTACTTACATCTATAGTTATATAAATACAAACTCTGAATTTAAACAGTTGCAGGAAAATGTGCTTTCTTATCATCCATGAGTTTGATCAACCACATTTTGTTTTTGTATTTATTACATATCTATTGTATATTTTAACTATCATAAAAATCAACTTAAATTTTATACTTGGTTTATTTTAAGCGCGCTTTTATAATAAAAAGCTTGTAAAATATAAAAATGTTTTTTATTGTCTTTTGATGCACGAAAGAAAACTTTTTGTTTTTATTTTTTTTCTTTTAAAAAAAATTCTTATTTTATTTTATATTTGATTTTATTTTTTCATTTTTATTATTATTTGTATTAAATTTTGTATCATTAAGGATATTTTAATCCTTTAAAAAGAAAAGAAAAGAAAAAACAAAGAATAGAAATAATAAAAGTATAAAATGAAAATTTTTTCTTAACGATGCACGGAAATTATCTATATACATATAAAAATTATGTCACAACAATATTTTTTAAGTCCTTAAATATCCTTTTTAGTTTCTTTAGGAAAGAAAACTATCACATATATATATCGTAGTAGGAGAACTAAATTACGGCAATGACAACGATATTCTATATATGACATACATAAATGTATGTAAATACAAGTGAAATTACATTATATGCAAATATAAGTATATATAAGTTTAATGAACTTTAATTTATTAAAACTGCTGTCGGTTTTGTATAAAATACATAATTTTTAATAGGTTTCAATCATTATACATGCATGCTAACTACGTGTATAAGTGTAAGTGTAACTTATATTTTACTAAAGAAATATAGAGCAGAATAGAAACAGAGTAGCAAAGTAATGAAAATTTTTACCTTGCTATACATAAAATCAAATTAAAGAAATTAAAGAAGAAGTATATTATGTGATGTAAGATAACTATCTAGTTTGAGTATAAGTGTTATATAATAATGTAAGTAGTTAGTATTATACTTAAATATATATATACTATACAGGGTAGTAGGTAACTAAAATATTATTGTAATATATAAAATAATGTAAGTGTATGTTATTACCCTACATAATATTATATTGCTGCTAAAAACGCGAGTCTATATTTTTTGTCTATGACTGATGGGTGTATTGTTTTAATGAAAATATTCATGTCACGAAAAATTTTTTAAGGAAAATTTTACAAGAAATTTTCTACTTTCATTTAATAGTATTTATTTTATTATATTTGAAATTTAAAGACATTGTTATTATTTTAATATATTGTATATCCTGCTCTATATTCTATTAAAAACATTTCTTATATAGCTTTACATAATATTAAAAGTAAAATAATCCTAATTGAAATTTTATTACATGCATAATATAGATTTGCATTATAGTTTTAATTTAATAATATTTTTAGTTGCAGCTAGATTTAGCTAGAAGATAAAAAAAACTGTCATTAATTTTTTAAATTTTAATTATTTTACTACATTGGGAGCATAAACAAATTTTTATTATCTTGTACGATATTTTTGCATAAATTTTGGGAGAAACATTAGAAAGATAATTTTCAGCACATTTATGTTTCGTAATAATAAAGCTCGAATTTTATTGCTATATATAATTAATCTGTAATTTTGGATAAGAGGAAAATTTCTATAATATTTTGCATCAATAGAAGTTCAATGAAACTTATGATAATAAAGACATTATAGAAGTTGAAAAACGACATTTTTCAAATATCGCGGGATAATAACTCCAAGAAAGGGAAGGGGCTACAATGAAATTTCCCTTAAAATCAAATATTTATTGATAGTTGATTTATATTAGTTTCAATGTAGGAAAACAGACGGCATTTCAGCTCGACAGTCTTGCATTTGTTTATTATTTTTATGAAAGAAGTAAAAATATTTTTGTTTTTGTAGAATTAATAAATTGATTTTGGATTCGGCACAGTAACTTTGTCAAATTCTTTAATTTTATGTATTTTTAACTAAAGTCTACTGTATGTAAATTGTTTTTAAAATTTACAATTAACGGACTCTGGATCGAATTCGGAAATTTTCCAATCATTTCATCTGATTATTGAATCTGTTGCAATAGTCATAAAAAATCGATGAAAATAATTTCCAGATTTAAATATGTCTGTAGGTATTCAAATACAAATTCATTATCCAAATCCAGTATCTTTCAAGTTCTTTCTGAAAAGCGATTAATTTAAATTTAGATAACAAAAAAAATTTTATTATTTTGTTCATAAAGCCATTATTAAAAAGAATTAAAAATCGTGAGTTGCCATATCCGGAAACTTCCCAGCGCCTATTTAAAATTCTGATTTTTCTGTTTTGTCTTCGGAACTATAACATATGCTTTCCGCTTATAATACTATTGAATATTTATTCAGTTTTGATGTGTATGTTCTTGTAATCCGACCCGAGGAACGTTTTTATCTCATAACATTTGTCACAGTTCACAGCCTTCTGTATTCGCTTCAGATATGCAAATAAATTATTAATTCTAATTTTTTACATTATGAAATTTAAATTGTATGCTTTTAAATTTGATACTAAAAATTTGATTTCTGTGTGAGTTTTTCTAAATATTGTAAGAATGATCGTGAGTGCTGAAGAGTTTATAGAGTAATAAAAATTCGATGGGTCTTTTTTGTTTTTTGTTTATTTTTATAACAGTCGTAAAAATTTCAAATGAAATAATGTTAAAAAAATTTATTACTGCGGTTAATTTGTGCTCATAACCACATTAACAAAAAATGTGAAAAAATGCTGTTAAATTAATGGAAAAAAAAACAAGAACAAATCCTCGTGGCAAATCCTTTCTTTATTAACCTTCTTTATTTGAAGGTGGTGCTGAAGGTACCATCTAAATTTATTCGATATTTTTAAATTTCATTAATTTTTGAGGTTTTGAAAATTTATCAATATTTTTTTAAATTTGATTTTCATATATTTCATGCTCGTATAACCCGTAGTTTGAAAATTGAAAGTTTGAATTGTGTTTTACTTACCATGATTGTTAGTTTTATAAAAATATTGTGCAAATATGGTGGAGAAACTTACCTGAAACAGAAAAATTAAATTATAATTAATTCATTTATATTTTGTATTTAATCAGATTTAAAAATAAAATCTTTAAACTAGCAAACTTAAAATCTAAAACTTAAATTTGATTTGAGTTGAACTTAAGCTTGGTATTAATTACAAATATTTTGAAAGTGCGAACCTTTAAATTTAAAATATTCTACTTTCATTTAATTTTCATCGTTTTCATTTTTTCAAATTATAATCTTCATCAGGATTATAATTATTATAAAAAAAAATATTTTCTGAATGAAGTTTTCATTTTTTATTTATTCTATGTAAAAGAAAATGAAGTCATTTCTGCAGAGTTCATATTTTAAAGAAATGATTTCACTTCCTGTCCGTCTTTTTTTTTTTTTTAATTTTATTTTATATAATAACAATTTGATAACAATTACTAAAACCATACTGGGCTATTTCTTTATTTGACTTTAATATCATGGGATGAGAAGAACAAGCAAAAAAAAAATATAAAAATTTTAAATGCTCGTCGTCGTATAATGGTCTGAGATTTAAGAGGAAGAAAGCAAAATAAAATAACTTTTTCTTTTCATTTTGTACATCTACACTTTATATTTTATACATTTATACTTATATCTTACTTTGTTATAGTTTTTGTTAAAAGGAGGCTCTAAAGATTTTGTAGTTATGACGATGACTAACGTTATACATTTTAAAATTCACACACTATCAGTGGCGACGCGTGCATCTCATGAAATGATTAATTTCGGGTTCATGCACAAATGGAAAAGAACAATAAAATTCATAATTAAAACGCTCAGTACAGAATGCACTCAAGTATTCTTTTAATATCAGCAGTCAGCACAGAATATTTGTGTCGATTTAGTTGATCTGCCTGTTCTTTCGTATACTATTCAAACATTGTATAAATGAGTGGCATAATAGGTTTGTATAAGTTCTTATAACAGGGTGGTTATAAAAATTTAAAAAATCATTTGCCTTCGATACATACATTATTTTCTAAGAGTAAGAACCTAAGAACTTGTTTAATACAATTTAATATATCTATTAAGTATAGCCAATGTTCTAAAATTTTTAAATACACAAAATTTTAAGTTTTGGACACTCTTATGAAAATGTCTCGAGTTGCTACTGCTACATTTACGTAAGTACATCGGTACATTATTATATAGATAAGTAAAAATTTCAAAAGAATTTTATTGCATTGTTCTCTTATCAGTTATGAGTATATATATGTATATGTTGTACTCAAAAAAAGAAAATATGAGAAGTATAGAAAATGGCAGAGCAGTAAAATCTTTTCAAAAGAAGACATGAATGAGAGTCGTTTTTTTCAATTACCTTTACAGTTCTTTTACCATTAAATAACTTTCAAAATATTATTTAAGTATAATATGTGTGTGTATATATAAAAGGTATGAATGAATGTGTATGAGTGATACCCTACTGTAGTACTGTGTTCTATATATACAAACATATTTAATATTATGTGTATTATTTTGTACGTTTTAATTGTATGTACATAAAAAGGGAGAAAGAGAGGAAAAGAAAAGGTACATAATGGACTTACAGAAAAATATAAGTTTTTTTTTCTGTGGTGTATTTTGAGTAATAAAGAAGAAGAGCGTACCTACTGAGAATAATGGAAAAAGAAAGTTCACTAAACTATGGGAGTTAATTTTAACAAGAAGCTATTTAAATTTGGTGGATATGAAAAATTGAAGAAAAAAATTAACAAATTTTTTTTTAATTCTAAAAGGAATAAAAAGAAAAATTCTTTTTTTTTTTTTGAGTTTTTAATAAAAGATTATTTTAACAATTCAAATACCAAATTAAAACCGATCGCCTTAACAAAAAGACTCGACGTTTTGCCTATATATAAACTGTTATACTTCGTTTTTGTTTGGATTAAGGAAGTATTTTTTGTTTGATTTTCGTTTGTTTTTTTTTTAATATATTGTTATGTACGTTTATTAATAAAGTTATTCCTTGCCAGTTCAATTTAAGAAGGCAAAAAAAAAACAATAAAAAATAAAAGTGTAAAATTAAATCAAATTTCTTAAAAATTTATTTTTTAAGTATCCAAATTAAATTTAATTACATAATTTTTAGAATGTGAAATGATTTTCACAGTTAAATTTCTTGTGTATATTAAAAAGTTGTTTTGGGGCTAAAAAAAAATTTTTGTTGGTGGTATGTTTTTTATTAGTAAATTTCAGAATTATTGAAAATAAATTCCCTTAGATTTTTTATTTTATTATTATATACTATATTAAGGAATATTTAAAGCATTTTGGATTGGAAGTGCGAAAGAGCACAAGGCAGATAACATAGGGGTGTAAGTCACATTACATTAAACACTTGTGTACTTATCTTGTTTTAGAAAAACAATTGTCTTATATTTCTTCCCCCTGTTAAGAATAATACTAAAGTCTCGAAATGGTGATAATAACGTAATTTATATTATTTTTTGTTTTCAGGAAAATGCTGTCTAAACTTCTACAGGCTTATCTACCGAAAAATAAATCAAGAATACCAAATTCTAAATCAGAATAAGTAAGTTCAGTAAAGGATCAGTAAAAAAATCAAGCGTTTGGAGAAAATATTTTAATTTTTTTTCATCGGATATTATCACTTTTTATTAATAATTTTTCAACCTTCAGAAGATTTTCTATATTTTTGTTGCTCATTTTTTCGCCTTAATTTAACAGCTCATTTGAATTCGTTATTCTATTTTAAAACATTCAGACATGAATCAATTTTCTACAACATTAATTTGTAAATTTGATAGCGATAATATGTACGAACGTATAAGAAACAACTGAAATATTATAATACCTCAATATTTAATAAAAATTAGTCAGTTTCGTTTCCTAGCCACAAATATAAGTTTATTGTAAACTAAAATCTATTATTATGAAATTTTATTTGATTCAAGAGAATGCAATCAGCCGTATTTTTCCAAAAACAATATTCAACACTTAACTCAAGAGTTCCATCCTTAACCTTTGAAGTTCTTTATAAGAGAAGTTCTTCTGAATAATTTCTTCAGCATTTTTTTTAGTTTTCATATTTCCTTTTAATTTTTTATGCACAACGTTGCGTATTTGCCATAATACCATTCTATTCTTTTATTGCTCAAATATACAAGTTAGTATCCAAAATTATTTCAAAAATTGTTTTCTTTTTAATCAGTTCCTTATTTTTTTTAATTTTATGTTAATTAATTTCAATATTTTCTAATTTCAATATACGAAATCTATTAGTTTTTTACCCAGCATTTACACGTACAAGTTACTTGCAAGAAAGTTGCAATACATACAAAAATTTTACTAACACATTGAAATATTTCTACTTGCTTGTTTACTTGCAGTTCAACTTGCAAGAAAATTTTGCTGCCAGTAATTTGAGCAAGTAATTTGACATATTGAGAAATTCACAAAAAAAAATTTGTTGTTTTGATTTTTTTTTTTTTTTAATTTAAAATTTTTGAATTTTGTTTTGAAAAAATTAAACTTAGCAAACTTATGGTTTCTAAAATTTATAAACAATTATATACATATATTGCTAGTTGTTTTCTTCTCAAAGACATTTTCAAAAATTAACTTGCTAAACGCCTACGTCATAATAGCAAGTAATTTGACATTTCGAAAAACTAATTGACAATTAATATTATACAAACTTGCATGCAAGTAACTTGTATGTGTAAATGCTGGGTTATTTATATATCAAGATATTTCTTTGACATATTTTGCCTTAAACATCTAAAGTATGCCTTAACCTTTCATTTTTCTGTAGTGTTGGTCCAAAATACATACATACATATGTAAATATGACTTAATGGTGAATATGATATTTTATTGGTATTCATTTTTAATTTTCTAATTTAAATTTTGCACTTTCTAAACTTCTAGAGAGCTCCTGAATTGGAACACAACTAATTTTATGCGCTCTATTAAAGATTTATTTTATTACAATTTGCTTTCAATTTTTTTTTGTAATTAAAATTGAGAATTTGTCTTTTAAGTTTTAATTCGACATTTTCAAAAGGAATGCTAGATTTATTTTAATTTCGATTTTTTTTTTTAATTTAATTATAAAGAATATGAATTGATATCTAAATATCCAATATAAAATTTTATTCAAAATGCATACATAATGAGACGAATAAATTTAGATTAGTTAACCGTATAGAAAATTTAAAGCTGTAATTATACAAATATATCCTGATTCTAATTATTTTATTTCTTTATGCGAACAACTATATGGATCGCCTCATTAAAAAATTTAAACAAAATTTTATATTTAACTTAGAACAACCTTCAATTCCTATACAATCTTTAGACCTTGGTTTAATTAAATTTCATCTGCATTATAAATCTTTAAAATATACATTTGATTTTTGTTTGTTTTGTTGCACTTTTTAACTTTTAATTTGTTTATTTCTCGTTTCTTTAATCAAATAACAAAATTAACTTTAAAGTTCAAGTTCTAATTTCCAACTTTGTATATGCATAATATACTCGTATTCTTTTTACTACTTGTATATAAAATTTTGTATGTAACTTTATATGGAATGAAATAAAAATCAATTCAGTTTTGCAGTAAATTTAATTTTTTGTGTTCAATTTTGTTAAAAAACAAATTGACCTCATTTTCTACTGAGTTTTCTAAATTAGAAAAAAAAGAAATCAGTAGAAATAAAATTCAATCAAACTAATGGTTTTCAAAGCAGCACTTTTCCTCAAACAAATAAAAAAATATTTTAAAAAAAATTTCTACTCAAATAAATTATTCCCATTAACGTACAAAATTTTGTTACCCAATAATAATTATTTATTGCATATTTTCAGGATGAAAACAAAAATTCAAAGAATGTTGACATATTGATCGAATACGGTTATTAGTGTTAGAGTCAAGATGAAGGATTATAATTTTTAATGGCAAAATATTAATGTTTTATTTTCCTAGTTGGAAAAGCACGCGGCTTTGAAAAAAAAAAAGAAACCAAAAATTTTAGTTTTGTTGACGTTCAATGGTGATAACAAAATAAACAATTTATTTGGTCCTAAAAACCATTCAAATCTTAGAATTCTAAGCTTTGTCCGTAGGAAAAAAGTTCTCAAAAAGTTAAACAGTCAATTGCAATTGCCATTTTCTTATTGAAAATGTGTCAGTGTTTCGATTGAAGAACCACTTCGCTGTTTTGTTTCGTTTGCAGAATTTAAAAAATATTTTCTTAAATGGTATTGAAGTTTCATTAACAGACGCATGAACAGATGGAAAGAGTGAAATTTTAACATTTTTTTTTTAATTTAATTGAAAAAATACTTAAAAATAGAATTAAAATGCACAATAATTTATAGATTTATAGATTCCGTTATAGCATTAATCGCTTGTTTGTACTATGTATGTAACAAAAACAAATATTTAATTTCCATAGAAAGAAGAGGGAAAATTGTATATAAAATTGTTAAAAATTTATTTCACTTCAATTTCAAATATCTAATAAAGATAGAGTACAAGTTTCGCATAAAATTTTCAATAAAAAGAATTGAAATTAATAAAATCAACTTTTTTGTTTCTTTTACTAACATTTTTATTTATAAAATTTAAAATGTATCACATTTTAAACAAAAAGAAAAAGCATTCATCAATACATTCAGTGTTCTCTTAATTACTAGTAAAATAAGTTTTAATGCAATTGCATTAAAATTTTGAATACAATGACGGAGTCCGGTTATACTAAATTTGAATACTCTTTTTTTAATCCGTATAATATGCTATACTGACATTTTACAATTATTTATATATTAAAAATGTTACTGAACATACAGTAGAGAAAGAATTATAAATTTCATGAAAAGAAAATATAGAATTCGTAATCGTAAATAGCTATTTGATTACGAAAGAGTAGTAATGTGTAGACAGAATAAATAATATATTTAGCTGAATATTATATTGAAATTAATATTGTATTATTTGGATAAATAAGCATTGATGTTATTGGCGAAAATTAAAAAAAGAGCTTACATGTCCTTTACATATTAATATACATTATTCCTTGTTATGAAAACAAATGTTTGGAAAGATGGTATTCTAATTGTACTTTAATTATTAAATATTCTGATACTTTCATGTAGCATAATACCTTAATATAGCTTTTACGGTTTCTAAATTAAAGATATACAAGAAACAACATTAATTAATAAAAAAATTTGAATCTGATTAGACGAACGGCTAAGAAAACAAAAGTCCAATCTATTACAATTATTTCATTAATTTTTCCTTTAGAAATTAAGTAAAATTTGTAAACATCTCAATAAAACTACGAATGTTCAATTATTAATTCATTGTAATTAATAGATTATGTTTGTTAAATGTTGCAGATAAAAGCAGAAAAATTCTAGAAATAGTTTTGGAGTCAATATTGTTCAGCGTTGCTAGAGAAATTTTTTCATTTTACAAAGTTTATGTCTTATCATTGCAATATTAAATTGATTAGCAAAAAAAAAGTAATTGAGTTTATTTATTGTGATTTCCAATTTAATTGAGTTGATTTATTGCAATATTGGCATACACGCTTTTGAATTGCTTTTTGCAGCTTTTTACACTTTCAGAAATCAAGAAAAAATATGTTTTATGCTTGTAATCTTTTTAATTTCATAATTGCAATTGCTTCCATATTTTTTATTAGAAATATTCCCTTTGAATGAATTTGTGAAACTCGAATGCACACTTCATTCTAAGCAAATCTTCATAAATGAAATATTTCCATATCAATTTTAATTATGATGGTTTTCATATTTCTTTTTCCATTTTCGAGTTTTTCTCAAAAAAACTTAATTTCTTCCTTAAAATTTTCTATTGAGTAGTTCCCAAAACCTGTAACAACAACTTTTTTCTAGCAATGCAAACAATTACAAATGATTAAATTTATAAAATTGGATTTTATTTTTATAAAATGAACTTACAAAAAACGAGAAAAAAAATAGAGTTGACCTTGTCAACTCTGTGATACCCGTACGAATTTGTTGTCCTATGTGCGAATAACTAATGTGCCATAACTAACTATGGGGCAGACTATGACTTTAAGTTGCCGTATTACCATATTAATTTATGCAAAATTTCAGTACTATGTGTTTTTCAAAATACTGGTTGTGCCAAACTACTATTGAAGTTGTATGGCAGCTACCAGAAAGAGCCAAGAAATTTTAGGGAATTTTATCAAGCACATCGGCCCTACTAATATATTCACTTGTGTGAAATCTCAATATCACAGCTTTTATAGTTTCTGAGATATAGCCAAATAACTTTTGAAGTTGTATGGCAGGTACCAGAAGGAGCCAAGTAATTTCAACGACTTTTATGAGACACATTGGCCCTACTAATATATTCGTTCGTGTGAAATTTCAATACCATAGCTTTAATGGTTTCTGAAATATAGTCAAATAACTTTTGAAGTTGTATGGCAGGTACCAGAAGGAGCCAAGTAATTTCAACGACTTTTATGAAACACATTGGCCCTATTAATATATTCACTTGTGTGAAATTTCAATACCATAGCTTTAATAGTTTCTGAAATATAGTCAAATAACTTTTGAAGTTGTATGGCAGGTACCAGAAGGAGCCAAATGATTTCAACGACTTTTATGAAACACATTGGCCCTATTAATATATTCGTTTGTGTGAAATTTCAATACCACAACTTTTATAGTTTCTGAGATATAGCCAAATAAATTTTGAAGTTGTATGGCAGCTACCCGAACCGATCACGTCCAATTTAAATAGGGTTCTGGCACTTACTACAATAAATCATTTGTGAAAATTTGGTGAACTTAGCTCAATTAGTTTTTGAGTTATCGTTCGGACGGACGGACGGACGGACGGACAGACAAAGCTAAATCAACTCAGAATTTGACGCTGATCAAAAACATACACTTGAGTCTATATCTAACACCGTTATTTCTTAGCGTTACAAACGGTAAGGCAAATTTAGTATACCCTTCGAACATACGTTCGTACGGGTATAAAAATATATTACCACCAATTGACACTCATGAAGTCTTTTAAATTTTCGAACTTATTTTGATATTGAAACACAATTTCCCATAAGCATTAAACTCTTCATTTAACAAAAAAACTTTTTTTAAAACAAAAATTTTTGATCGTAGTAAATTTTTAAACATTTTTAGAATCGAAAAAAAGTATAAATAGAATTTTAATCTTGAGAATTTTCATTAGAAGGAAAACGATTGAAGGTAATGTTTCATAATTTAAAATAAATAAAAATTTATATATTCAAGCGGATAATTTTTTTTTGAAAAAATTTTGAATATATAAATTTTATTTTGAATAAATTTTTGCTATAAAATAAATTGTTTTCCTTAATTTTTTTTGTTTGCTTTGAGTTCTATTTAAAATTGCTTTTTTCTTTTTTTCTTAAGAAAAGAAAACAACATGAAAGCAATATTCTGGACGCTTTTCGCAATGAAAGCAAGCCTTCGGTTTCTTTTGGTTCTGCTTATCGACTATGGTCCGAAGATCGCAAAGGCGTTGGAATCCTTCCAAAACGTGGAGGAAGAGGAGGAGCCAACGTTTTTGATGACTGACGATCTGGAGCGGAATCCGTTTCCAGATTGCCGGGATTGCCATATTGGCCGTAAACGGGGAAGGGACACCAATACGTACATTTATCCTCCCTTTGAAAAGAAATTCAGCAAAGAAAATCGTCGTTGTGCGCGTCTTCGTAATTTGGGAGACTTCTATCTCCCAAGAATGATGAACCCTAAACGTTCTTTTAGGGGGTTCAGGATTTTCCCCAAAAGGATATCTCTTTTTCGCGTTCTTTTTCTGTTTTTTATTTTGATTTCTTATTTTTTATATTTTTGTGCTTTTTTGATTTAAATGTTCGACTTAATTTTTTTTCTTAATTGCTTTGTTTAAAAAAAAATTGACAAAAAATATATTTTGCTTTTAATAATAAAATAAAAAATTAAAAAAAATATTATGCTTATTGCTTTGCTATTAATAAAAATATAAAAAAAGTAAAGTAATAACCCACGAACTATAGGTACAAAATAGGAATGCTCGATTTTAAGGGTTAATTGCGTGAGTTAAGAAAAATAATTATATTTTTAATGTAATGGAATTTACCGTTAACTTTCTGCATTTATAGAAATTTCAAAAAGCTTACAGTTTCGGAAATTATAATTTTACAAATTTCAAGAGGCGATAACTTGAGAGGGGGTGGAGATGGAAAAAAAATTTCTTCTCACGAAATGAACTATTTGTTAATTTTAAAAAGCCCCTAAAATTTCAAGCTTCTACAGGCGAAATTAAAAGTTTGGAAAGAAAAGACTCTAGATAACGGTAAATTTGAACGGCCATTTGTTTTTCTAAAGTTTGACTATAGTATACTGCGCTAGGGGAAGCAAGCCGCTGCCTTTCTGTGTTTGCAAAATTTCAAAAATGCTTATGGTTTCATTGCAACAAATACTTACAAAAGGCCATTTTTAGGGTTTTGGGGGGGTATAACTTCTAGAGGGGGGGAGATAGGTAAAAATTTTGCTCTACGGAAATAAGTTTCTAGTAAAGATCTATGTACGTATTAAATTTTAAGCTTTCTATCTTCAAGGGTGTAGAAGTTTTGTAAACAGACACACGGACGGACGAATAGAGTGAAACTAATAAGTACTTTTTTTCAAAAATTTTTTGGAAAAGACCTAGGAACTAACTGAAGTCTTACTAATCCAATAAATGGACAGAAATTTTAAAACAAATAATGTTAATTTTAAATTATAAAATTTTTTTTTCCTTTGACTAGCTATTTTTGATAATAAAAGTCAAAAAAACTGTGTATATAACTTCTCAAAAAGTCATAAATAAATGTGGCTTTTAAGGCACAACATTCTTAAAATGTATATTTAGAACACAATAGAATAGGAAACAGAAAACGTGCGATGTTGATGCAGCGCATATGTTATTAAAAAGCTCCTTGTGACATCTCGAAGTATTTATCTTCAGCTCGTTAAAATGATGGCACCATTAAACCGTAGATATGTGGCGTAAAATATCTTTATATGACGTAGCAGAGGCTCTAATTGTTGCTTTTAAAAAGTTCTCACTTATTTTACCCCTTGAGTCAACTGTTTTATTCTTCATACTTTTCATTATTTATATGTAGATTCATATATGCATAGAAGAGTTTGAAGAAACAATAATAAAAATTAAAATTTTTTAATTCATTAATGTATGAGAAAACGAAATTTTCCAAAAACAGAAAAGCAAAGATTTTTCTTTTAAAAAGTGGAAAATGAAATAAAGGAGAGAAAAAAAATCAATTAAGGAAAATGAGAACTTTAATTATCCTTTATAATTTTCAAGTTGTTTTGTACGAATGTATTTAAATAAGACACAGAGAATCGTATATCTAAAGCATAAAATGTTGAAGAAGGTGAAAAAGTAAAAAATGGCGGTAAGAATCTAAAATTATTGAGTCTTAATTTAGATTTTGCTTCTCAGTACGTATATAATCAATTTTACGCTTAAATAAAGATCAGATTGTATAAAAAGTTTTTTTGGAAAAATTTGTTTGTAAGATCTTGTTTTATTAACTTCACTAATTTATTTTTAGAAAATTGGAAGCTAATTTATTTAAATGAAGTAATATCTTTCCTTTTTGCCTATCTGAGTTTTTAGTATATTCCCAAAAAGAAAATTATCGGAAAAAATGTACCTATTAGTTTTACTTTATCTGCTCCTTTTTGCATCGATTTTTCTAGATCAGGTTTTTATATGTCCTTGCTTCATTTTATATGATAGTATTTCAAAGTTATGGAATCCCAAATTTTTTTCAAGTTACCGTGTACAAACCAAAGATAATTTGTAAAGTTTGCAAATAATATGTTGCCGAATTGAACGTTCAATTAATCGCTGTCTTAAACTGATATTCGATCATTTTTTCGAATTTCGACATTTCTGATATTTGCCAATTTTCGTCTTCTTTTTCTTAGACTGCATAACATGACCTGTACCGAAGACATAGAAAGTAAAATTAAACGGAGTAATCAAATTCTTAAATCAAAAGGTGATACTTATATGCCTTTACTAAACTAATAAGCATTCATTTTTTTTAAAATTTAAATCACCCCTAATAATATGCAATTTTTTTTAATAAGAGAAATATGTCAAATATTTATTTCAAACCTGACGATGTTTTTTGAATACTTGCTTGGACTAAAAGTTTTGGTTAGGAATGTGCTGTTTTACAAAATATAAATTTGATTAACTACATTGGTCTTATTCTCTTTGAGTCTTTTATATTTTGTTACAAAGTTTTTGAACCTTGACCCTAAACAGTAAGATTTTTTTTTGTTTTTTATTTTAGAGGGAAAATATTTTGTTTTTTTTTACTTTTTTATTGATAAAGATGAATTTGCTAGAAAAGAAGCTACCTAAGAAGGTTCAAATCCCTTTCTGATTTTTTTTAGGACTTTTTCTTATTTTTGTTTTGACACTATAGCGTACACATGCATATATCCGAAGTGATTTGTTTTCTGCGAAATAGAAAGAGATTTTGACTTAATTTTCAACAATAATTTTTTTTATTGGAATAGTTTGTTTTTTAAATTACTCTGCTATACAATTTAATTTTTGTTATACCGCTGAATTGTGCGATTTAGTGGCTTTTGATTGCAGTATTTCACGTTATAATGTAGGCAATTTAAGTTGTTTTAAATTTCCGATCCAAATGTGTTTAAAACTGGTCGTCATACAATACTTGAACTAAATTTTTATCATGTTATTTATACATAACTCAAATTTAATTAAAAATTATTAAAATAAATATAAATTTGCGCTTATTAGATTCTCTTGAGCCGTCGATTTTAAGATAGAAAAATGAAATATCGAACAAAAATCGATTTTAGTGAAGGTATTAATTCTGCAAAATTTTTTCGTATTTACTCACTCCTCCAAGTAACGACGTAAAAAAGCCATTTTTCGATAAATTACTGCGTTCACACCAAAAGCAATTTGCAACCAAAATTCTGCAACAGGGTCGAAAACTGCTTTCTTTATTATAAAACAATATTATAAATTTTTACAGATATCGATATAAATTTTACATTATTTAAACAATTTTTTTATTTGTTCTACTCTCTTCCGAGTTATTACCCTTCACAGTCTGCAAAATGGTAATTTTCTGCAACCTATTTTATCCAACATTATAAGCTCTATCAAAGTTGTATAAAACTTGAAATGTAACAGTAATCGTCCTCGTATTTAAAAGTATGTACTTTGCCTTAGCAATACAATTCTAGATTTCTGCCTTAGCCGAAAATTATAATTACAATTATGAAAATTTGTACGATAATAAAAAATTGTTTTACTAAATAGGGTAATAATAGGTAATTTTCATTACAGGAAATTTATGTTATATAAATACAATTTCGGATTTAAATTCTTTAAGAGAAGTGTGCATTTTACAAACCATTCTACAATGCTTAGTCCTATGTACTATGCATTTTTATTTTTATTTTTAAATAAACCGCAAAAATTTTGATTTCACATAAAAAAAATTTTAAAATATTTGAAATTTATCAATATTTTTAGAAATTTTAATTTTGTGTTTCTTTTTTTTTAACAAACCACAAAATTTTTTTTTATTATTTATATTATTTAATTTTAAAATGTAAACCTTAACAATTTGGTTAAAATATAAAGGAAGTCCCAGTTTGTGGTGATTTCAATTTGCCAACGATTCAAATAATAATAAAAAAAAAAATAAATAAATTTCTAATATACTTGTACAAATAAATATTGAATTAAATAAAAGGATTCATATACACACATACATACATATATCCTTTGTAAATATATCAAATTTAAATACATTAAAAAAAATTAAATAAAAATAAACAAACTAGCAATATTTTCATTGTGACACTTCATTTGTAAAACTTGATTTGTGGTATTCAATTTTCTACTATAAATTTTGTAGGTTAATTTCATGGTTGCCATAAAAAATCATTTGCTATCCAATTATTACTATTATACCAGTAGCGTATACATGTGTGATTAAAATATTGAAAATAAAAAAAACTATTGTTATACACATATATTTGTCAAATTGAAAATATTTTTTTAAATAAATCTGTGGGTCGTCGGTGGCAATTTAATTTCAATTCATTCTACGAATAATTTTTTTTTTAAATTCATACTCGTACATTAAAAATTTTGAATTTTTATTTGAAATTTGTATTTTTTTCTCTTCTATTTGTATACATTCATAACTACATTGCAGCAGAACTATTCATTTATAACAATTTACAAAGAGAAATCAAAAACGGAAATACTGGAAACGGAAATAATCAATTCAAATAAATTTTGTGGAAAATTATAAAAACAAAAATTTTTTTATTGCAGATCATAAATATTTTCAAAGTTGAAATAAAAATAATTTGTATTCACAGAGAAAAAAAAAATTTCAAAAATAAAAAAATACGAAAAAGTTTTTAACTTAATTGGAAGTTTTTCAAAGATTTATTTGTCAGTTTAGTTTTTTTTTGTTCATAGGAACCAATAACAAATTTTGTTGTCAAAAATTTAATTTTTTTTGTGTTGTTACACGAAATATTTAAAAAACAAAAAAATTTAAATCAATTTGAAATTTAAAATATTTTTTGATTTATTATTTAATTAACCTTATAAAAATGTTTTTGAATTTGTAATATTTCCAATAATATAAATTTTAATATTTTAGATACTTACTTTAAAGTTACCATATCATGAAATTGGAACCATTGTACTTAATCAAATGGCAACAGGTTGTAGTTTTCCTCAAAATGTCGAAAAAATATGAAAATGGAATAGTTTCAATATATAAATTGGAAATTTCCAAAAAATTTTTTAACTGGACTAACTAGAATTCGGATGTAAAATAAAACAAAATGCAAAATTGAAAAATATTGAAAACTGTTATTTTGGGAAAATTTTTATAATTTCGAAAATAGAAATGAATGGAGAAAAGTAGCAGACTTTCGAAAATGAAATTTATTTTAATAATTTTGGCTTACAAATTTCATTGAATTTTACTTATCAGTGTTAAGTAACGGCAATTAAATTCGAAAATTTATTTCAATTGCTGATGAAGATTCAAAAGAATATAAAAGTTCTCAACTTTTGGTGTTTTCAGAAATGTTTTCTTCTCGTTTTGCAGAAAAATATTTTGATTTACGATTGCTTTGTTATTTAATTGGAGTAAACGGCAGAGTACGATAATTTATATTCAATTTGGTCATAAATATTTTTGACTGGGACGTTGCTTTCATGACATTACAAGTGAATTTTTTATTATTATTGTAGGAATTAATATAAAATTTAAAGCAAGGGTTTAAAAACTTATTTGTTCTTCGATTTTGGTTAAGAGCAGATTTAATAATAACTAGAAGAAAATGTTAGGTTGTTCATCTGCTTAATAAAATTTATCAAATTACATTTAACGATCATATTAATTTTTTGTAACATAATATGAAGTGCATGTGTAGAAATGAGTAGATACAATGTCATAGTGAAGAAAAAATGTCAAATGTGATTATACCAGTCAAATATCTATTAGATCAGAATAACCCGTATACTATTAAAGTTTTTGTGCTACGAATTGAATGGAAGATTTAAATTAAATGCATAGATTTCATTTACTTAAAAAGAAACTAATTGTAGGCCACTTAAAATTAAATTTGTTTTTTTTTATGATCATGTCTTCTTGAAGTTCTGGTTTTTTTTTTCTCCTCGGGACCATTGCCTTTGGAGCCTTTTCACATTGACTCATAAAACCTTTTGTGATTCCCATCACCAGTTACATAAGGACTGTATCTAGACCCTTAAAAAATTTCAGTTTAGCAACCACCATCAGGCGCGATTGAGCAAACACTTCAATCGGGGCCAATTTCAATATTGTTAATTGATCATATAGACGAATAAGATATATGTATACAAATACATATGTATGTGTATAAAATCCGTTTATTACAATTCAGTATAAAAATCAAAATTTCATAAACGCTTGATTAGTAATTTTACGAAGAATAGGTTATTAACATCTTTTTTAAAACATTAAACATTTGGTCTCTCTAATAAATTAAATAAATTGATTTTTTTCAATGTTTATAAATTTTATATAAATATCACAAGTTTTAAAATGACAACGAATAAAATATGTGCATAATTTTGTCATTGAAAAAAAAAATAAAATTTTAAAGGAGGGGACGGCAGCGGGACACTAAAAATTTCAGATTTATAATGAACTACTAAAAGGGAAAAAAGAAACGAGAATATTGAAAATAATAAAGGTAGAATAATGGAAAATCAATGAATTAAATTGATACAAGAATAAAAAATTAAAATAAAATATAAAAAACTTTGAATTTCAACTTTTTATTGCGTCAAATACAAAAACATGAATTCTGTCTGCCAACCCCCGCCCCACATTATAATTTTTCTTATATTCTTTTTGATTGTTATAAATTTAGTTTTTTTTTTTTGTGTAGTTGCTTGTTAAAGTAAATTTTAGATTTCAAGGCAAATTTTTTATAGTTTTTAGGGCACCAGTGTAACTTCAGTTTTATTTTTTATGATTTTTTGCTCTTTGTATTTTGTAGTAAATTGTGATTTATAGATAGATAAAAATAATTTTAAGTATCTACTTTTGGAATAATTTTTTTTCTTTATTATTATTAAATTAATTAAGTAAATAAAAGAAAAAGAGAAATTAGAACAGAGAAATGAAAAGTGTATTGTTTAAATTTAAAGTAAAAATTTCAAATTAAATTTAATTGAAAATTTTTTCATTTAGAAATAAAACCTGTCTTAATTGAGCCTAGAACCAATTAGGAATTATCATTTAATTTGAAATTCGAATTTCAAGTACTTATAGTTTGATTTATATTTTGTCAAAATTTGATTGATATGCTTCGTGAGTACTCGTAATTCTAAAGTTATAAATGAAAATTTAACATATCTGAGGAAAATGATTGAAGGCAGTTTATTTTAAGAATATAGAGGATTAAGGGCTACAATTTTGTTTAATTTATTATTTTATGTAAATTTTTTACTCTATGTAGAAAATAAGAATTTATCAAATAAGAGATAAATTGTGTAATAAAGTAAAGACTAATTAAAAAGGTAAGACTAAACCGAATTAGTAAAATTGTGTAGTGAGTTTGTTAATGAAAACTACTTGTATAACAAAAGATTGTTGTTAATTTTTATGAGAATGAGAAATCGTTAAAATTGTTTTATTCTTCTCTTACCTATATATTTTGTATTCACCGTCTCAAAACATAACTTGTTGACCTAAATCCTTAATAGCATGTACATAAATTTATATCCTATTGATTTAAAATCTTCTTTTATGATATTTTTTAATACGATATTGGTTATTAAAAAATAAAAACCTAGTTTTTGTCTGATTTTGTACTTGAAATCGTTATGCAAATTTTATTTCATTACACATACATGCAAGTATTTTTTGATTGCATATAAAATGTATATTATTTAAAACATAATATGTATATATGTTTGAATGTATATATATATAGGATAATATGGAAATTAGCTAAGAATTATTATTTAAAATAAATTGCATAGACAATCAAATAATATAAAAGATTCTTAACGAGTTATTATCTTTTTCATTTATAGAAATTGAAATTCCTCTATAATTAAATGTAAAAAAAATCTGATGTGGTCAGCACATAACCGACCGCATTGTGTATGGTCTAGTTAAATGAAAGTGTTACAGAATATTATAAAAATGTCTGTTAAATACTTCTTTCCAATTTTTAGGACATTAGTAAGCTTATAGTTAATATACTTAGAAAAATGTAAATTTGGCTCTTAGTAGAGTTTCGCTTTGTGCTACCCGAATTCCCTGAAATGCTCGCCAGTTAGTTTCGGTAACAACCAGAACTCAAATATCAAATTTCAAGAAATTCTATCAATTTGCTCTGTGGATATGGTGAAAAATGTAAAATCGGCCCGCAAATCAGTTCTCGAGATCTGATCTTTCCAAAAAAGTTATATGTTCATTGCTTTAATACGGATAATTCATATATTAAATTTCAATGACATCGGTTGATTATTTCTCTTTATATACACAAAAATGTATATTTGGCCCGTAGTAAAGGTCTAGTTACCGATGCCTGATTTCTTCCAAAACATACGAATTTTTGCGGACGGTCGAGCTGAGCTTATATATAAAATTTCAAGTAAATCGGTTGAATATTTTCTTCAAAATGTTCAAAAATGTAAAACAGGCCCGCTAAAAAGTGCAGTTCCCGAGGCCTGATATATACCAAAAGTTGATCGATCCGTGCCATGGTGGAAACAAACTTACATATAAAATTTCATCAAAATCAGTTCAGCCGAACTTGAGATACACGCGTGCACACACAGACCGACAGACCGACAGACCGACAGGTTGCTAAAAATAGTTTATTTACACTTAACTACTATGGAGAAGGACGTTCCCACCGAAAACTCGATATGCAAAATTTGTTGCCATCACATAACCTACCTATTGTTTACACAAAGGTAAAAAGGGGCTCATGTAATTGTATAAGAGTATGTGAATTTGCATAGCTATACAAAATGTAAAATAATGATATATTTTCTATGCAATTATTGGCATTATAATATTCAATTTTCAGAAAAGAAAATTTGCAAAAATTGTAAAAGGATATTGTTGAATACGATCATAAATAAAATGAATTTATTGTTATATTTTTTTTTTACGTAGATATCGGCCTACTGACATTAATAATCTTTATTAATCACATGCATTCTATGATTTTGTTATTCTTAAAAGGGATTATTTATAATAAAAATTAAATTGACAGTTCCTATATATATATTGTAAAGAGGATTTATGGTAGAATTCATATAGTTATTATAAAGTTGAAGTTTATTTAATTAAATATTTTTATTCTACATATTAAGTAGTTTAAATTCAATTTAATAATCAAACTCAAATTGAACTATTTGATGAAATGATTTACAAACACATATGTATCTGTATATAATTAAAATTGATGTAAATATTTTGATATATGCAATTCTAGTCCTACATTTATAACGTTGAAAAACAGGAGGAGAGGAGAGCATTATAAAATTTTTTTATAGGAAGAAATCTACTCCAGCAAATACCTTTCTAAACTTACTACAATTATATTCCTCGATAAACCAAGTTATAAAGCGTTTGAATAAGGGAATAAATATCATAGCTTTCGCAGTTTTAATTTAAAGCCGAACACACATTAGCAGCATGGAATATTAAAAAGAAAGGGTACAATTTGTTTTTAATAAGGACATAATCCACCTTAAATTAATCTGTGAACCATTAAAACCCTTAATCTATGTAAAATAAATTGAATATATAATTAATTTGAATTTTAAAAATTTTTATTAAAATAAACTGGAAATTTTAATTCTACTGAGTTTTTTTGCTTGATTTGCTTGATTGACAAAAAAGTGTATATAGAAAAACGATGCACTTATCTTATGTTAGCTTTTCAAGCAAACATTAAAACAAAAATCAAATTAACTTTCTGTTCCCGTCTAATGCCTACACAATTTGATCTAAAAAGTAGGGTTTCTAAATTAAATTAAGGGAATAATTATAAGGGCTCACGAAAATTTACTTGAAACTTATGGTTATAATTAAGAAATAAAATGTCATTATACACTCTAAAATTCTTTTCTTAAGCACCTTGATGAAGACATTTTACAATTTATTGTTGTTTGAAAAAAAAAAAATCTGAGACATAAAAAATTTTAACATTATTGATATTGTGGCGGAGGAAAAGAGAAAACAAACAAAGCATAAAAATAAAAAATCAATTTTCATAAAATTCATAACATTCGATTTTATTGAAATCTGTTAATCTGTTACGTAGAATATAACAAAATCTAATAAGAGATTTTATAAAATATGAGCGTTGTAATGAGAGGAGTAAAAATTTACTGAATGATAAAAGAATTTTTCATATTTATCAGTACGTATGTATGTGTTGTATGGGTGAGTACTTGCATGCGAGTGGTAATGTTATACTTAGAATATTGATTGTACATATATATATTATGCATAGAGTACGTATGTGTTGTGTGCCTTTGAGACTATTATGTTATGAGTGGGTACTTGTATGCGAGTAGAAGTATACATAAAATAAAGTGTTATATTGTTGACATATTGCCGATACTCGTATTTTGAACTGATTTTGAAATTATTTTGTGATTTTCTAGTAATATTAATAATTACTTAAGGATATTGGAATATTATAGAGAAATATTTATTTTTGTCATTTATATTTTGAAGGGTTTAAAGCAATAAAATAAAAACACAATATTGGAGATAAAAAATATTGTGACTTGATTAACAATAGCTGAATAATAATCTGGGTTTGACATGATATTAGAATGAAAATGTAATTAAATTTGTTATAAGAATGAATGAAATTTCAATTGCAATGAGTCTTATAAGTTTGTGTTTGCATTTCGTTTCAAATTCGCAAAAAGTAAATTTGTTTTTAAGAATTTCTGTCAGCTTAAAACAATTTTCGCGAATTAAAAATATTTTTTTATTTGAATTGAATGTAAACAATGTGATATTGAATGGAAATAACACATACTCGTATGTCATTGGTATCACGGCAGTGATGTAGAATGCAATGTAAAGGGCAAAATTTGCATTAATTTCTTCATTCCCCTGTAGTATTTTCTCTTTAGTTGGTTAAGCGTACTCTCTTAGAAAACGATTGTTTATTGGTTCGAGTTCTGTTCGATTCCAGTTTTAAGCCAAGACATTTTTTAGCTTTTCGTCCTTGACTGAAGAAATTCTCTTTCCTGACTGTTCTTACAAAACGCGGAGTTATATCCCTCAACTTATTTGAGAAAATAATAAATATTTAAAAGTATCGCACAAGAACATCATAAATATTAAAAAAATAAATTTCTGAATATTCAATTTATTGATTTATTTTTATTAAATTTATGAATATCAATTATACTAATGATATTTACATTTGTACTCGTATTTTCGAATTAAGTGTTTGCGTCATACTTAATTTATTATGCTGAATTATATAATTCACAATTTATTTTTGATTCTAAATGAATGAAGATAACAAAATGAAAGGTTGTTCATGTTTTTCGCCCCAAAAACATTCTTTATCTATCTTTGCATATAAATGGTTCTGTATTATTCTATGTGTGTTTCAATGTACAGACTATAATTTATTTAAATATTTTATTTGAAATAGAATTCCCAATACGATTCCGTTTATACATATAATGTTTTTTTTGTTTTTGTATTTTTCAAGAAGTGAGTCTTATTAATGATTGTGTAAATATTATGACTAAAATTAATTATTTAATAGAATGTTTTAGTAAAATTGAAGATATGTAATAGTAAATTTGAAAATTTTCATATTAAATAAATTGATTATTTTGTTATCATTTTTTCGTATTTGTTTTCTATTATAAAAGGATAAGAAATATTTTGCTGGAAATGAAAAATAAAGTATTCAAATTGGGTAAGTTAAAAAAGCATAATTTTTACAAAAATATTGAAAACTACTCTAAGAGATTTGCGAAATTTGTGAATGAAAACCATAAAGTCTTCAAGTTTGAGAAAATTCTATTAATTTCAAAGACGTTAGTTGAATACTCTTATTTTTCTGATACAACAATTTTACGTATTTTTCAAATTTTGTATAAAATTTAACTATTCAAATATTTTCTATATGTGCGGGTGTACTTGTAAACTTTTATTTTATTACAAAATTCTCATATAAATTTTGAAATTCAGGAAAAATTTTTAGTAATATGCAAAAATATTAGATATGTAGCTTTTAGTAATTAAATTTAGTTTCACAACTCAAAATAGTTTTCTAAGATTTAATTGAATTTAAATTGAATTCATAGCGAAGAAAAATGTTTGTATAAATGTTTGTAAATTATGGCAATTTAATTTTTCCGTTATATATATGTGACAGTTTTATGTCAAAAATTTTTATAATAAAATTACAAGAGCACATTAATTATGTATATAAAATATCCTATTATATTATATGTGTAATATTGAAGAAGAAAAAGTATAGAATCATCATTTTAAAAGTTGACTGTCAATGACATAAAAATTTTATATAATAATGATTTGGACTTAGAATTAATTTTTCATATGCGCACATACATACATATATGTATTATATTTACTCTCTTAAATAATATTGATTTAAAATTGGATATGATAGAAAATAATGGGGTTTTCTTTATATCACTGAAGTATATTCAATTGTACATATATAAATTTATACCAATACGGTATAAGAAAATTATTATACCTACATTACGATGTTAATAATTTTTTAATAAGTAGAAAATTCATTAAATTTTGGTTGAGTGAATAGCAAAATTAATTATATTTTACAAAACTTGAATATAATCAGTTTTTTTTTCGATGACTTTTTTTTAAAGTTGCACAGTACTTAAGAATTATAGCTGATTTTGATGGGATAAAATAGAAAATTTCACAAAATTTGTTAATTTCAAAAAAATTCCAAAAGATTAAATAAATTTTTATGGAAGATTTTATGATTTAAATTAAAGTTTTATAGAAGAATTGAAAAATTCTATAGTAATAATCTTACAAGAATTTTTATACACAAAAAAACTTCAATTCTTAAAATTATTGAATTAAATTTAAGTAAATTAGAAATACTCAATTAGGAATGTATAATTTCCTTTTGAACACGCGGTATTATAATAAATTGATCGGAACAATCCGGCAATGGTACTTTACATAAGCTTTAAATATAATCCTTAGAGTGCTATGTTTCATGTAGATTTCATTGAATTTCAGATTTTAGCTTATTATTATTAAGGTTCATTTCTAAATTTTGGAGAATTGAGTGCTGTAGGGCATAGGATATTTTTTAAGTAAAAATTAATCATTAAAAATCAGGAGGTGACTGGTTCACAAAGTCGATTAAAGAAGAAAATTTAATAATTATTTTCTACACAAGCATAATTTCATGGCAGTTGAATAACAGATTCCGAATCACTAAATTAGAAGCATGACAAGTATAATATTTTTCTCTGCATGAGAAATTTGTCGAATATCCTTTAAGATGATATACAAGAACACTAAAGCTATGAATATTTGCAATTTTTTAGTTCCACAATATTTTATTCAGTATTTTAAATTATTTCTTAATATTAACCACATTAATTTATCGGTAGAAGGTGGTTATAAAAAAAAAATTGGTCTAGTTAAAATAAGTTATAAAATGTGTATCTGCATCTAGGTTTAAACGATGCGGTAGTTAATTTTTTGTCATCCAATTTTTTTCATCAATATTCTTTTAATATAAAAAAGAGTAGCGAGAATAGAAATATATTCTGTTACATTCAAGTGCTTTTAGCTCATTTCTAATGAATTCACTTCTAAGCACACGTTTTTACTAAAATATGATATTAATCTATACTCTTTAATCAATATCCCCTTTTAAAATGTTATTATATAGGAATTTTTTTACCAAATTTTAATTTGATGTATAAATCTATTAGATTCTTTAAAAAAAATATTTTATCATTACTAATCCTTGCAATACTAATAATTATCATTTCAAATGAATTCTTTTTTTTATATTTACGACATGACCTATTTAACTCAATATATTCATTATATAAAACGATAGAAACGAAATAAATAAATTGATTGTCAAAATTTACATTCGAAATATTTCAATATCAGATCAAAATGAATTATAATGTCTTTATAATAATAATAATTCCTAGACTCTTGTATTATATCTTATTTATTTTTTAATTTCCCTTATTTTATTTTCTTAACACAATGTTGATGGGTATATATACATGTACATATTATATTGATAAAGAAATCTATATACAATTATAACGTACCTACACACCACCTACATGAAAATTTTACCTATTTCTAATTTTCAAGTTATCCTTAAATCATTCAAAAAGAAAAAATAACAAAAAAAAAACACAAGAAGAGGAAGAAAAATTATATTATGTTCTATGTTATTATCAGTAATTGTAAGGAAAAAAAATGAAAGCCAAAACAAATAGAAGAAAAACAAAAAATAAATTAAAATCAAATCAGACTTGAATTTGTAAAGAAGCACATTTCCTTTCTTTAGTTTAGTTTAAAATTATTAGAATCCAGTTTTTTGATTAAAACGTAAGATCGTTTGCAACTAATTGGAGAAAATAAAGTATTGTACATAATTAGAAGCAGAAAGGAAAAAAGCAATACTATAAATACATTAAGGGGAAGAAATATTCAAGGAAGTAAAATAGTGGTTGAGTTTTGAACCGTTTTGACCATATCTCATTTGAGCTCGCAACAAAAGACAAAATTTTTATTTTTAATATTTGTAGCCACCGTTTTCACTGTTAATATTAGTTAAACTGTTTTTCAGAAAATTGAAAAGTTTTTTATTTTACATTTTATTTCTTTCAGTTACAACTTATATACGCCTTTGTAATTTCACATTCAAGATTCATAGTTATAGGATTCTTTATAGAAAATAAGATTTTCTGACATGTTCAGAGTTTTACTCGTTAAAAAATGTACTTACTTTAGTGTACTAGTTTCAAGAAATGGAATAGGGTGGGAAAAAATTAAAAAAATATTTACAGAGAAGAGACGGCAGTAATCATGCCGTGCTGACACACATTTTTCTACGCAATTTCAAAAGAGGCAAAAAATTTTTCAACACAATTTGGATTCTCATTTAGGTCTATTTTTATATAGGTAATCTTTATATTATTTTAAATATGTATAAGTTTTCTGAGCTAGAGACGCCCATACAATAAATTCACAAGTACAAACGTTTAAACGTTATACAGAGAGACGAATCGAGTAAAACAAATTATCACATTTTTTCTCAATAATATTGGAAATGTACTAAAATAAAAAAAAAAACTAAATACAAGACAAGAAAAACTCTAAAAAAAAAATACAAACAAACAAGAATATTACAACAAAATATACAAATAGTTTCTATATGTATGTATGTATAATATATGTGTATGAAAATTACAAGAAAAAAATAAAATAAAATTGGATATTATCCTTCCGTTATTCTAAAATGCAAACACAATTTTTGATTTATATCCTGTATGCCAATTTTATAAATTATATCACATACACGTACATACCTACATACATTGATATATATATATATATATGTATTTTCGAAAGGTACACCGAAAGGAGACTATTAGTATTTTATATGTAGATATGTATGTGTTTCTTCAAGAATACATCATTATATACTTATTTATATAAATAAGTTGTAATGCTTAGAATTTTTGAAAATATAAAATGTGAATATCCTTCAATTTATATATACGTAAATATATATATACGTGTGGATTCGAAATATGTACGTGACTATAGAACACATAATAATATGTATGTACATGTGATGTACCTAAATACGATTATAAGGCATACATTTTATGCACACATTTAAAACACCGATAATAATTTGAATAAAAAAAGAGAAGAAAATGAAAAGAAGAACGAGCCTTTTGTTAAATATTATTTATATATAAACACGATATGTGTACATAATGTATTACACATAATATAATACTCACATATATTATTATTACTCGTATAATTTTCTCTGTTTGTACATAAAAGCAATGTTATTATTTTAAAAGATATTTTTGTATTTTGTGCTGTTCTTTTGCAATTCTGTTCATTTGTTTCAATGACAGCACATTACATACATACATACATATATATTGTGTGCCTCTATATTAATGCCAAAATATATTTATACATTCATATATAACATTGTTAGCACATATAACTTGAATATTTACATATCCTGTGTTATTATCCTGCGTATAGAATGAATGGTAAATATGTACAAAATGAAAACGAAAAAGAAAAAAAATACAAAGTAAATTATATGAGAGTGTCAAAAATTTACAAGACCTAATTTAACCAAAAAAAAAAAAGCAAACAATAATATAAGAGAAAAAACCAAATGATAAGAAAACGTAAGAAAAAAAATTCAAAATTTTTAGGTAAAGAGAAAAAAAACCATAAGGAAAGGACTTATAAAGGACTAAAGGGATTGCGTTATTTCTTAAACTAAAAAAGAACACTTTTGTCTGTGTTTTGTTTTTCATTTTGAATATTTTTCGATTTTTCTCGCAGTATATACAAGATTAAATTGCGCTAAAGCAATTGTATAACAGAAAAATTTCATTTTTGTACCACAATGCGCTCTCCTGATACATAACATTCGTTTTTAGAGCATTTTCAAAAAAAATTCTGAAAAAATGGATCTATTAGCTCATTTTTTCGTCTGTCCAGTTATGCATTTATTTAAAAAACGTGAATTAGTTTAGAAAAACGTCTCTTAGTTTTGATTCATTTGCTTATCAGTCTCGACACGAGCTAATATATTTTCTTGCTCTTTAACCTTTGGTGTGCAGGTTTCTCTAAAATGTCAATTTTGTTATTTGTTATATTCTTGTCAAACAAAATGTCAAATAAAGTGTATTAAAAAAAACGGTCCACCTTGTTTCAGACGAACCAACAATCTAAAATTTTCTTAAAAATTCGTTTTGAATCAAAATTATAAAACACGTTTGAATTAAAAAACTATTTCCGAAATTTCGTCCAAAAACCTATTTTAAGTTGAATTTTTTAAAGCAGAATTCGCTATTTTATAAAGGTGCTTCTCAAATCATACTGCATTTGAATTCTCAAATATTCTGTTTACATATGTATACATAAATGACCTTATTTTCATTTTTGATTGATAATAATATATTCAACAAGCAGAAGTTATACATACATATTTACTTACATACGAAATAATAGGAATAATAAGTTGTTAATTTTCTCATATGCAATGCCATATTGTGTGTTTAACATTATGTATAAATGCTTTAATACATACGTTATGTAAGGAAAATGTGTAAATATTTATGTTTATAAAATGTAGAACAAGACATTTATAGGATGATATTTTAGTATTATGTTTATTTTGTGGTAATGTAAGAGAGAAAAAATAATAAAGGATTGCTGTTTTTAATAACTTTTGCACCTAAAAGTATGCAACTTTTTGTTTTTATATATTTTGTTTTTAAATTTCGTTACAAGTGTCAGTTTTAATGTTATAAGAATTTTGTTTATCTGAACTAGCTATTTAAAGAAACAGAAAGTTTATAAGTTTGTTGACGTTGGTTTTTTTTGTGATGGTAAGTATAGTGTAGCGAGGACTATTATATATGTCATTTGTATATACATTGTATTTTCAAGGTCATGTTTATATGTAGTTGTTTTAGAATATATTAGTTTTACCAAAAATCAAAAGCAAATAATACAGAGGCTATAAAAATTATTTAACTGCTATAAAAAATAAATTTCTGAGAAATTTATAAGAAAAACTTTCGGATATGCGAGTCTTTTATATAACAAAATATATTTAAACTTATACCGGCAGGTATGAGTTTTGAAGCTTTTTATTAAAGTGTTGCAAACAAAATCAGCTGACTATTTTAAATTTTAGTTCTAAAATTTAAAATTTATATGTAGAACCCTCGTCTTTTTGCATTTAATAAAAGCTGAAGCTAAACAACAGAATTTCTATGTTAGCTACGAGTATATGGTCTAATTACATTAAGTATATTGGTTGAATTTCCATAATTCAAAAGTGTTGCAGCTCTAAATTTTGCTTAGAATATTTTCTTAAGCTTTATATACTCTCATTGGTTTGTTTCCCTCTTTTCATTATAATAGCTATTCGCAATTTATTGTAGCCTCCTTAGTTATGATTTTGAGAAAACAATTAATAAATTCTGCTTCTTTAAACTTCGATTTCGTAATTTATAAATAATAATCCAAAGTCAATTAGTAATAATCTATTAACATTTTAGTTAAAAAATAAGGCATAAGGTTGTACACGAATAATCTCAAATTAAAACGAGAAATTTCTTATATTATTTTTCTAAAACCAAATTTCGATAAAGCTCTATTTATATAAATAAAAAAATTCATCATTATCCAATTGATTAAAATATGGGGAACTCTTTGTAATATATTTGCAATTGGTTCTTGGATATTCTATTATAATAAAAATTAGCAATATAACACAAGAAGTTTTCAATTTATAAGTAAAATCTATATAGCGTTAATAAAATATCTCAATTTACAAATTAATTTTTTCTTGTATCATAAAGTTTTATTACTACCAAGAAATGCATATTATCCATGTAGTTCCTCTATGTTATTCAAAATTAAAAATACAAATCTTAATCTTAAATAAATGTTTGAAATATACATATATGAAAGCAATCAACATTTTACTAAAATCAACACGGACTCTTCAAATCATAATATTCATTACATTTCCTTCTCGTTTTCTCCCCTCGTAAACATATTATCCTTTTTTCATTTTTACCTGACATTTTTATTATATTATTAATTTTTTTTTGCTTTTTATTTTTATTTTATTATACTATTGTTTTTACAAGGTATTAAGATCTTAATATGATGGTAAATTTTATTTTCTTTCTTTCCGGAATACTAAAATAATATATACCTGTATATTACATATGTATGTTTATAATGTTTATGTATAGTAGTAAGCGTGTAGTCATTTAATATATATAAAATTATCTGAATCTGAGAATATTTTCATTCATAAATTTCATTTTAATAACTAATGGTTCACTTTATAATATAGTATAATATAAAATAGCATATAGTAATAAGGATCAAATTCATGATTGTATCAAATTTTATTATCACGTTCTCCTTTATATTAAATACAAAAAATTGTACATTGCATTCAAAAAGTAAAATTACCACATTTGAAAATTTTAACATTTTTGAAATTTGGATTCAAATTATACTCAATTTTTGTATAAAATATGAATTAATTGGTAGTATATTACAATGTTGCCATGTTAAAAAGCATACACATAGCAAAATTGCAAGTTGCGGGGCTTTTATTGCGATTACCATGTGTAAACAATGATTGTGAATACCATGTGTTATTAATTGTATTATATACCGCTTCTCTAGAAAATAAAATGTTTATTATTTTTTAAATTAAAACCAAAAAACGTAGCATATTTTTAAATCCCTATTTCGTCGAAATTAAAAATTAAAAATAATCGAAACGTCACTTTGAACTTGGAAATGCCGGAATTGCTTTTTGAAAAAATTTCGTTATTGCTCTTATTTGCTAACTAATCAAATATCTCAGAGAAAAGTATAAATACTAAGAAGATAGGACAATTTAGAAAATTTTTATTTTTAATTCAAAAAAACTTGTCTATTCCGTAAAACCTAACTAACTTCATTCCCTTGCGATTCCGTCTCTGACAGATTCTGCGGTATATAACAACATAATCAAATAATATTTTACAATATAATATTGTAAACAATAATAGCAAAAAAATAATATTATTTATAATAAAAAAAATCATGTTTGCTATCCTCTTTACTCTATATATGTACATAAAATACATATTTTATATGTATATCTATGTATGTGAGTATAAAACCAAAAATTTGGCGAATATATACAAAAGAATATTTTATTAACTGTTAAGAAATTCATAAGTATATTATTTCAAATATATAATGTTATAATAATAATAAAATAATAAGAACAAGAGAAACAGAAAAAAATTCAATTCTAAACACAAAAATAAAGAAAAAACAATAACAACAACAACAACAAAACTAAATAAAACCATTTTTACCTATATACACTTTTATTATTTAAGGTTTTTTTTTTGTACTTTTATTTTTCTCTTTTTCCTCCTTTTTTCCCGTTTTTCTCTGCGCCTTTAAATAAAACTCTTGTTTACCTTTCAATTTTTTTCTTTTCCTTTTTTTATAATATTAATATTAAAATTTAATATCCATAATAAGTGTATTGTGGGTATGAAGATATAAGAATTACCAGCCACCAGAACCCATATATGAACAGAGAAAAGAAAAGCACAAATAACGAAAAAAAAAAAAACAAAAATAAAAGAGAAAACCAACAAACAAAACAAAACATCCTTGTCTAAAAGAGCAAATGTTAAATTTTCTTTGCCACTTCCATAAATACTTACATACTCATTAATATACACACATTATATACATATATACATATATATATATATAGTTAAATAATGACGTTGCTTGTATACATACACACATATACATCGTTGTATTCGAAATATAATAAAATTATGAATTATAAATAATTTCGTTTGTTTGTTTGTTTGATTGTATGTTAACAACAATATTAACATATGTAATATATGTTGTATATATTACGTTTTATATAGTTTGTTTATATATATATATATTTGTATATTATGTATAAAAAAATACTTACCGTTATAATTTAGATTGCTACAGGATATTTTTGGTGAATGGAACACAAGGGAAATAAAAATATTCAAAATGAAAAATTTAATATCAAACATTGTCCATTTCACTAATACTAACATCCAAAAGTCCTGAAATCAAATTTTTTGCTTTTTTTCTCCTTTTTTCGTATTGTTATTATTATTTTTTTTAATTTTTATTTTTTTTTGTTTTTGAATTTCTTGTTTGTTTTTTGTTATTATTTTATTTTTTTTTTGTATTATCCTTATATTTATAACATCATAGTTAATAGCTGCTGCTACTGCTGCTGTAGTTGTTCTTTTATTTTTTATTTTTAATTTATTTTTTGTAAGGATTCCTTGTTTTTTTTTTTAATTTTTTTTGTATATTATGTAAATTTATGTTTATTTTTATTTTCACTTGTTATATTATATTTATTTTATGTTTTCATTATTATTAATATGAAATAGCCCAAAAAAAGGAAAAAACAAAAATACAACACAAAATTTGCTTCTCCTTTCAGTAATAATTTTTATTTCACATAAAATAAGAATCACATAGAATCTAGGCTATATATAATTTACGATATTGTTATATTTTATATGTTTGTATATATAGTAAGGATAATTCTAATAATTTTAATTTTCTTTTAATATTTTTTCTTCTTTTCTCTTTTATTTTTAATTTCTTTTAATCAAATCTTTATAATAATAATTATTTTTGAAAAAGAAAAAGTTGATTCTCAATTCAAGAGAGAATTTTTGTAAAATATTAAAATATGTAGGGCTATAGAAAATATAAAATAGAATAAAATTTGTATTTTCAGAACATCTTCTTCTTTTTCTCTACTTTTTGTATTTATTGTATATTTATAGTGTTGAAGAAAGTAACCAAAATAATTTTTAATTTAAAGATTTTCACGTATTTAATTTTAAAGACAAAAAACAAAATTTCTTTAAGTAAAAATTTTAACACTGATTTTTTCTATTCTTTTGCTATTTTTCTAAATATTTTTCGTATATCCTTTTACTGTTGCTAGCTTTGTGTTTATGTTTTGTTTACTTTAAGCCCATGCAAATTAAAAAATAATAAAATAATTTTTTTTTTATTTATTTTAAATGTAGTTTTAAAATAATAAAAATTTTTTACATATTTTTATAATTTTTTAAAATAAAAAACAAAATTATTTGTTTTATTCCTTTTTTTCCAAACTTTTGATAATCACGTAAAAATTTACAATTTTCTTTTTATATTTTTCAATAAATTTTTCGCAAAAAATGTAAACGTAAAAAAATTGATATATTTTTTTTATCCGCTTAAAAAATTTCCAATGATTTATCACCGGTACCGTTTCAAAATGAACTGAAATTATTCCGTTTTTTGTTTTTCATTGAAATTTCAACTTAACAAAATAAAAATAAAAATTACAGCACATGTTTTTATATTTTTATTATTTTTTCTTGTTTTTGTGAATAAACCATAGAATATAACAATGATTGTTAGAAAAATTATAAAGGTATATACAAAAGATAAAACGAAAAAGAAAAAAATAAATAGTAAAAAGGATATTATATGAAAGAGAAAAGGAAACAGAATATTGAAAATATTCGTTAACTAAAAGAAAACACTGAAAATGTGAGAATTTTTCGGAATTGCTGTGGTAGTATTTTTAAGAGAGAAATTTAGAATTCAATACTGGCATATAAGCAACAATGTGTATAATATAAAATATAAAATTTGTGAAGAGAGAATTGAATATGTAAACAGAGAAATAATTTTAAAATAAAGAGAATGTGTAGTGTAGTAAAAAATATTATTTATTTTTTTGTTGAGATTATTATTATTTAAGAGAAATTTTGTTTTGTTTTGGGTCTGTATTTCAAATAACATTTCTTAATTCTCTTTATGATTTATTGCGAATTGTAAGGTATTTCTGTGCCTTCATACATAATTAAATGGAATGGTAACTTAACTAAGGTTTGGAAATTTTTAAATCTTGAGTTCGTAAAATATAAAAAATAAGAGATAAAATTATACTATGCGTTATTATAAAAGCAAAAAAATTCATAAATTTCTTACACAACCTTGTTTTCTAACTTTTAAATTTGGTACCAGCCATTGTATTTCATAAACTTAAAATTCCATTTTAAGTAGGATTCGATTTTATTCGACTTAAAGTTCGATTTTTTTAATAAATATTTCTAAAACATTAATACAAATTGTCGATATTATTAATGTAATTAATAAAGGACTATTTAGAAATTATTAAAATCAAGAAATATTTTCAGAATTTTACGATTTCTGTTAAAGGTTAAAGATGAAAATCATAGCGCAAATAAAGAAGTTTTGAGAGATGGAGATCATAACACCTGCGAGATATTGTTCAAAAATTATGACATTGCAAATAAGAATCTAGATTAGATGAAAAATCTAGGGTTTGAGGTCAAAAGTTTAGGCACATTACATGATAATATTCAAATCATTATACGATGATGGTTATGTTATAAATACTAAATTACAGATATCAATAACAATTAATTAGCTCTATAGCAGATAATAAAAAAGATGATAACTTTTATACTGGTGTAGAAGGGCAGTATAAGAACAATAAAAAATGTTCTTTTAGAATTCTCAACATTAGTCTGTGCATTTGTTTACAAAATTTTAACATTTTTAAAATAGCAAGCTCAATAAAGGATCTCCTTCTAGAGAAATAGTTTTGCAAGAAAGCTACTGTTTTAGAGTAAAATCTTTATCTACTTCCTACACCTTTTTCTTCTTTGAGAGAAAAAAACGTGTGTTCAAAGCTTATTTACCTTTTAAGACAAAAAAAAACTAATTTTGTAGGAGAAATTTTTTAGACATACATTTCAAATAAATATTTATTGTATCAAAACTACAAACAATTTCAAAAATGCGGAAAAATAGTTATTTGCTATCACAACTATATAGCCACATTGCGATTACAACTGTTATCTTTTGAAAGTTTAAGACTTTGAAAGTTGAAAATGAGAACAAGTTTTTTTCCATCTTCCTTTCTCTTCAAATTATCGCCTCCAAAAATTGGAAATAAATTCAATGTTCAACTTCTTATATTTTTGAAGTGACAACTTTTTCCGAATTTTATAAAAACAACAAATAGAATAACATCATGGTATCAAAAAATTTAATTATTTACCTCACACTTGCTTATCCTTCGAATTCAACCGTTATAAATTAACATTTTTATTTTTTATACTTTCTCCTAAAAGTATGCAATTTTTTTTGCAAGCAATAATTTTGATTTATTAATGAAAGCTTGTTAGGGAAAATATTTTATTTTTTCAAGGGAAAAATGCTGATATGAGAAATATTTGTTTAATTCCAATTTATTTTAATTTAATAAATAAAATTAATAAATGGATCTAATTTAAATTAGGTAACAAAGCGACTACTGAATTTGAATTGTATTTTCAATTTGTTAAAAATTAAAATATTGCATAACAATATTTTTTATTAATATTATTTAATAAAAATTCAATTTTTCCGAAATTTATGATTTCCAACTCACTTTTTTCAAACAACCTTTCTCGTTTATAACAAAATAAAATTATTTTTAATACCATAGTAAATTTCTAATAACCAATTTTATTTCTAAATCATTTCTAAGTACAAAAGTAGAAATTCAAATATAAGCAAACAGAAAAAATTTCTTTCTGAAACAAAGCAAAAAACAAAATGGAACAAATATTAAAGCGGATACCTATAGACCAAAAATCAAGAAGGAACAGAAAAAAAAATAAAATAAAAAGAAAATATAATAAACAATAAATTCAAAAACTTCCTTTCAAATTTCCTTAAATTTTTATTGAATTTTTCCTTTGAGAAAATTTGTTTGACTTTAAAAAAAAAACAGAAAAAAAGTACAACGAATCAGCACCATATTCTAAAAAAAAAGGATTTACTTATGTACACATACATACATACATACAGAATATTTAAATATATGAAAAATTTATTGATATATTTATGTTATATTTTTAGGTTATGGATGTATGGGTATGTACATGAATTTATTTAAAATATTTCCAGTTCATCAGACATTATGCTCCAAGGACTTTTTGTTGGTAAAGAGGTAATATAAACAAATTTAAAATTATGATAGCAATCAAAATTTTTGAAAAAAAAAGAAAAACAAAAAAGTCATAGTATGTAAGGAAAATGGGAAACCAAGAGCAGAAAAATAACAGAAAAAAAAAGGATCATAAGGCTTATAATGACATATTGTACCTATATTTTGTACCTACATTCATTCATACGTATATGCATGATTTTTTATTAATGTTTGGGATAAGTTGTGTATGCAAGGGAGCAATTTTAAAATAATTTTAAATAAGGTGTTGAAGATTCTATGGTATTACCGTAACAGGGCGATGGAACTAGTTGAGACAAACAAAAAATAATATCCAAGACGTTTTTCATTTTCTTGCATTAAGGAACGTTTTAATAGTATATATGGGACGTTCTCCTTTTTCTCATAGTTCATAAAATCGTATTTTTCTGAATTCTTCTAAAAATCATATTATTTGTTTAATTTTTGACTAAATTGATCTCAGCTTTTCGCTTCTTGTACATGTTTATTCCTAAAATTTTTAGCTAATATTTTATATCAAAATCAGAAAAATTTCAATATTTTTCACTTTGAACTTATTTGGCCAACTTTAATTAGACCAAAAGAGCTTCAGAACGTATGCGAAAAAAGGAAAATGTCTCTTTCTATTTTCGGTTTATCTGGATTCATTATAGCACTCTGGCATTATTATTGAATACCCAACACCTTGTATGGAATATTATTCTTCGTATTATGAATATGAAAAAACAAACAAAAATTTCTGTGAAAACTAAAAAAAAAGTTAAGTAAAAGAAAAATTATAGAGTAAAAATTAAAAAAAGTAAAAATGTAAAATCATGATGTCCTTCTTTTTTCTGCTTCGTAGCCTTGGTATTGAAAATATTGGTTCGGTTGCTTGCCTTTTAAATAAACTTTAAGTACAAAAGTATGTATACAAAATAAAAATAAAAAAAAATAGTAAAAGTTATGACTTAAAAATATTAAAATATTTAATAAATATTTAATACCCTTTAAATTGAGTAGAAAAATAAAGAGCATAGAAAAAAAAAGGAAAAATAAATAAAATAAAATTTTTTCTTCTCGGTTTCTCTTAAATTGCTTTAAAAATATAATCTTTCAATATTTTAAAATATTATTGATGTAAAGTTGAAGTTTACATTTAATTTACAAGGGTTATATTTTATGTTTTTGAAATTTTTAAAAATTATTGCTAAAATGTGCTTCATTACAAAAATTTGCTTACTAAATTGAAATTTTTTTGAGAAATTTACCGTAAAATATTTTTTTAAAGGACAGAGTTGTTTTTACAATCGAATTGTTAAGTAATTGATCTAACCATGAATTCCAAAATATTTGGTACAATATGCATATTTAACCCACTAGTAAGGTAGCTGGTTAAGCTAACCCACTTTGCTTTCGAGCTCCCGTATGTGCACCACGTTGTTGTATGTAGTTTAAAAATTAAATCTGAAATTTTTAAAAAAATATTATATCAAATTCTTTTATTTAAATTTTTGTTCTCATAACAGTTAAAGGTCCTTGTTATTCAAAGGAAATTCTTCTAGCTTACAAAGGGAAACTTTATTAAATAAGGGCAACTAAACTAAATTGAATTCTGAAGCTGAAACGATGTAGAGAATTTGATTAAGTACCTGAAAAGCAAAAACAATTTCTATAATAAATAAAGTCGCCACTTAGTCGCATTGCTGATACCACGTTACTGCTCCACCCAGTACATATACCACAATAAGTATGACAAAGAATAACTGCTCTATAACTTAGTTGTAATAATACAAATTCATGTGTGTTGGCAAAAAAAGATTGTATTATAAGATTGACCAAAAATAAACTTAAAGAATTCTTATACAACTATTCGGGGATGTGTAGTCGTGACTCGTTTTCAAGTTTTATGAAATATATTTTTGATCATTCCAGTTCGATTTCGGCTTAAGTCATTATAAGAACATGAAATTTTGAATCCAATATAGCAGGCTTATTTTGCTTTAAATATTTCATTTACCTTTATTCATTGAGTTATTTTCGAATAGGAGTCACTTAACCTCTTAGATCGCCCGGTAATTGTATATAAATTTATATGGAATTGCATACGGAAGTGTTAATATTTTCGCATGACTTAGATTTCAAATGTCATAGATTCGAAAGAATACTTACCCACGTAAGTAATTTTTTAAACAACAAAAACTTTTAGGACACTTTTCAGGACACTTATTTTTGTGAAAAAATGCTGCTTCTTATAAAAATTTAAACTAAAAGGAACCAGAGATTATTGGTAAGAATTATTTTACAAATTTTTAGGTGCAACCTTTTCTATAGTAATAAAAATATTCACAAATAAATAAAATTAAATAAATAAATATGTAAAAAAATATTGCATGTAGAATTTCATATGTAATAACTGTTCATAATGTTTAGAATTTTATAACCGTAAAATTATTTCGTGTTAATTTCAACTTTATTATTTTAAGAGGAAATTCTATTTGTTTCCTTTAGTTCTAATTTTTGAATTTTTTGTATACATTAGGTTTTTTTGTTCTTACATTTAGGTTAATAAAGCCATAAACAATATCGAAACAGAAAACTTTAACTTTGACCTTTGTTTATGACCTTTTTTATTCAAATTGATATTTTTGTTAATTTGAATGTAAAATTTTTAAATTTACCATACCCTTCTTATATACGTGATAAGAAACCCAAGAAACAATTTTACTTATGAAAATTCCAATACACGTAAAATGATACCGAGAAGAGACTACATGGCATTAAGAGACCAAACTGTAAAATTTAGCATTTAACTAAGTAAATTCAGATTAATTTTAGTTATTACTCTGCTGGAGTAGGAGGTATTGGCATAACTTGATAACAGGTATAAATGCTATTGCTGAACTAATATAAGCTTATATTCCAAATTTTAGCTATTTAGTATTCTAAGAATTTTGATAATCATCAGTAAGTCAGTGACAAAATCATAAAATAAATCTACACAGTTATGCAATAGAAACTTTATATTTCCAATGAGCTCAACAATTGAATTATATTTCAAGAATTTTGTTTACGTGGTATAACCTAAACCCACATTATGATGGTTTAAAAAAATGAAGAATATCTTCGACAAAAGCGGAAGTAGTATCTTGTGCTTAGTCTTGGCGGTGGCACTACTTGAAATGTGCTTAGTCTTGGCGATGGCACCCCAGATTGAAAATTATTCTGCTTTAATTTAATTAAGAGAGAGAGGCAGAGAGAATTTAAAATTATTACAAAGAAAGAAAAAAGAATGTATAGGTTCTTGTTATATCAGATATGTCATAATACAAAAAATTTGACTTAAACTTTGGGTGTTGTTTATTTGAATTGTTGAAGTTTTTACCCGTAATAAATTGTACATGTTGTGTATTAATTTGAATATTAAGTTTTTAAAATTATAAGCAATAAAATTTTCATTTTTTTCAATTCATAATTAACCAAAAAATGTTAAAAATTTTTCTTTATATTTTTTTCAGTGAAATTTTTTATAGCATATAGGCTAACTTTGTAACTGAATAATTAAAAGAAATGGTAATAATTTAAAAATATAAAGAAAATTTTCATATTATTTCATAAAAAAGCAATTTATTTTAATAAACTACCAATTATTTTGCGTGATATTTAAACATTTCCATCAAAGAAATAAATTTTAGGGCCTAATATTTAAAAAATTGTGAAGTGAATAATTATAACTTGTATATTTGTTTTACTCTAATAATGAGTTAGTTATTTTGTAGTATATCAAAACTAAAGCATAATAATTATTTGTGGAAAAAATTGTCAGGTTAAATAATTGTTTGACTTTAACATTTACTCTGTCAAAATTAAAATTTATAACATTTATGCTTAGAGTATTTTACATGAACATATTTTTATAAGTTAGATTTCTTTATGATTTGAATTTTCGTCAAGGTTAACTCTCAAGGTAATTTGACATTGAATTCTCTATAAACCTATTGTTAAATTAGTATATAGTTTGAAAATACTGAAACAAATTAAAATTTAGGCAATATAATATTTATTATGGTTCAATATCAAATTTAATAACGTTTGTCTGCTTGTTATACCTTAAGTCATAGATATCGATCACTGTATTTTATAATCTTACTTTTAAAAACAATTATTACATTTTTCTTGACTTGTAATTGTAATCAAATTTTAATATCATTACATAATAATCCGTTTTATGTGAAATACTGGGATAGCTAATCATTTTGTCTTTTATGTGCTGTACAACTTATTTAAGTAAACTAAGAGGAAAGAGTTTTATAACAGTCAAATTGAAAATTAATTAGAATTGTTCAATTACATTGGTATAATATACGAATTGAAATTATAACAACATGAAATTTTTTTTTGCATACTTTTAGGATGTCAAATGCGTTAATTTTATACATGTACGTAAATTAAAATAATTTCTTTTAAATATAACTATTGCCATATTTTAAATAGTTTAGTGTTATACCTTAATTTATTCTAAACTAATAAATAAATAGAAATAATAAATTTACAAGTAGCTGTTTTGAAAATTTGAAATTTTTCTTTTTTTTATGACATAACAATTGAATTTGGCAATAATAGTTACTAGATTTCGAATTGTGTGTTGTTGTTAGTTTATAAGTCCACAATCCTCTTGTATGGTAAAAGAGAAAAGCTGAAACATCTCTATTTTCTTGCATAATTACATAATTAAACATTTGCAGAGCTGGTTAAACATTTCGTTACTAAAAGCTATTGTCGATTATCATATAAGCTTTTAATTGAAAAATATATGGATAAATAAACAAAACTTCTTAATTTTGAAAAAAAAGATGCAATTTCTTAAATCTTGAAAACGACTTTAAAAATTTTACTGACGTTTTGCAAAACGAGCTTTAGTTTTCCTTTTCAAAACTATCCAAAATCACTTAAATAACTTCACAATTAAATTTTCTCTCACTGACAATATTTTCTCTCACTGATAAATTTTATAGTACTTATAGTAATTTAATTTTTAGGGCAATTTAGTTCTCATGTTTAAAATATATACATAATGTGCATTTTTGGAAGATCAAAATTTTCGACACCATTCTTTTCATTATACTCAGGAATAAATTTTATTTAAATTAAAGTTTTGGGCAACTACCTTAATATTTTCTTCATTGAAATGAAAATTTAAAAATTCTTTTAAAAATTTTCATTGAAACGATATCCTTAAGAGATTTTATAATGTAAGAGCCCTTACCTTATTGATGGCAATGGTAAAAATAAAAATAAATTGAAAAAAAAAAACAGAAAAATTTTTAATCAAGCCTCCTCAACTCTTTTATTTTGTATTTGTTTTTCTTCTTTTTTTTTGTGTTTGGTTCTCCCTACCATTTGGGTATTTATTAAGAATTCTATGTAGTCAATTCTATATTATTTTCTTTAATAGTCTGAATACACTGAACGATGTAAACTAAAGAAAAATTTTAAAACTGTTAATTATTCAAAGCTCTTCATTTTATCTTTTGTAAATTTTCTTTTTTCATTTTCTAAGGACACTGGCATGTATAGAAAGAAACAAATAATGAAAAAAAAAACTCATTTTCTGGAAAACAAAATATTTTTTTCCATATGTCTGAAATTTTTGTTTTTCTGTTTTTAGCTAAATGCAGTCCTGAGTACCAAAAAAAAAACAAAAAAAAATCATTTGCGATGACGATATAAAAGCTTAGGATTAATGAATGTCCTTCTTATGGTGTTCAAAACCTTATGGTGTTTTTTTTTAAACTGATGTGCGGCACTTTGGGATCTGCAGAAGGGTAGGGTAGAAGGGTAGTTGAAGTCGCTGGAGACTCAATTTTTATGGTTTCGTAGATGTCGGAAATTTATGCAGATAAAAGCGAATACTTTAATTTTACTTGTAATAAGGTCTAAATCTTGAAAGTTGTTTTCAAAAGCTTAGAATAGAAAAACATCAAAAAATCGGTATCAAAATGGTTTCTTATTTGTGCATTCTGTGTTTCTCTAAGAGGTAACCATGCAAACGCGCTAGCACAAATAATGGTTCAAAGTACATGAACTATACGTTTAGAATTAATTAGCTTCATCCATCCGCTTTCTTCAATATTGTGTGAGCCATTCATGTCGGTTGTTTGTTCAAAATTTTTTTCGTTTTTGATAAGTTATAAAGATAAGAACAATCCACATATGAGGTGAGAACGAATATTATGAGCTTTAATTCCATTGTCAAGGTATATAAAATATGTAATTAAGTTGAATGAAGAGTATCGCGGAAGAGAGCACTAAATAAATAATTAGCTTTTAAAGGATTTCACAAAAAATAAAAAAGTAAAAAAAGAGAAAAATTTTTATTTTTTTATTTTTCTGTTCTTGCTCTTTCAAATAGAACAGTGTTTAATATAACGAAGGATGTGAATGAATTTAGGGCAAGCAAATAATGTATTTATTAAAAAAAACCATTGGAGGCGTAAAGAAATGAAGGAAAACATTAATTTACAATTGAATTTTTTATAGATTTTAATTGAAAAGAATTAATCAAGTACAATTTCTATGCTATATTATTTAAAAAATTAATTGTATACCCTTGATAAAGAGATAGATCTATTTATAAATGTTATTTATAATTTTGATATAAAATACTCAAGAATATAAATAATTTTAATTAGCTATTAATAAAGATAATATGATTTAGATAGCAATTGAAAATATAAAATGAATTACCATCATGGATTATTGGACAAATAACAAATTTAATTTAATTGAAAATAAGGGAAGGATTAGATTTTATTGTAAATGAACGCTTTGATCAAGCATTCATGTAATAAGATATAAAGCAAAATAAGGCTAAAAATTATTTAAAAACAATAAGCAATTTCGTTATAAGCAAGGACGCTATCATTTCATTATAAGCAAAGCAATAATCAAATTTAATTATCATTATCATGTATGAGTAAAAGCAGTGGTAAAGTTAAAAGTTAATAGAAAATCAGTTAGAGGTAAAAGTTATAATATTTATTACGCAAAACCTCCATTGGCATTAAATAAAAAATCAAACCAATATAATGTATTTATTAATAACATGTATTTATTTGTATGGAAGTGCTATCAATCAAATTTTAGATTCCTGGCACAATTATGTCTTCCATAATTTGTCACATTTGTCGCGTCAAGGAATTCCATCGACTTTAAATTTTTCGGAAAATTGTTATTTATAGAATTTTGTTCTACATTTTATAAATTGCATCTATAGAAATTGCATCTATAGAAGAAATTTTTCATCCTTTTAAAGTGGTAACAATTATATGAACTTCCCATTTCATATTCCTTTGAATTTTTAGTATTATCACTCATAAGTTCATAATACTAGAACATTGTACAATTATTTTTTAATAAATTCGCATATGCTACTTAAATAATTTATTTTCAATTATTCAATTTTACTCTCCACTAGCTGCTCCTTTAATTTATAACAATGTAGTTCTATTAATATAAAATCTAAAAATTATGCAAATTTAATTCAATTTTTGATAATATTTACTCTCCTTCTGACCGTCTTCTACTTATATAACCTTGAATTAATTTTGTAATTGGAATCCATTAATTAATATTATAAATGATTTATAATTAAAATATTCAACATGGGTAAGAGTGTATAAAGTAATAACGAGGAAAACAAAAAGAAAAGGAGCAACTTTAAAGCTTGTTTAATCTTTAAGAGTAATTTTTTTCTAATGTTATTAAGGGAAAGAGAACTTTTGGAGGCTGTTAAGTAAAAGAAAGAACGGATTTTGAAATAAATTGAAAAATTTTTGGTTTTTGATTTAAGAAAGAATTTTGTACCCGTACTCTAAGTTAAAATCGATAAATTTTATTGAAAAGTGTTGTTTTCAGTTAAATTAACTATTACATTACTAGTTTAGGATTAGGACTCTAATCTTGTTAGACCAAATGAAAATTTCAAAAAATTTCTGCATTACAGAATGCTTATTACATACAGCTAATATTAATTGCCATAGTTTTAATTGGTTTTCTATACAGACATTATTCGCATTCGATATTGTACCTAGATTTTATTTGTTGAGATAATCTGCTTTCCAAATTTTCTATCTTATAGCAAATAAATGCTTGGCATATCATAAATACTTAATCATGTATTTAAATTATTTTCCGTTTTTTTTATAGAATAAAATAATATCCTTTGTTCACTAATGAGCCTGGAAGGGATAGGATTAAATATAATAAAAAAATAAATAAATATATTGTGTTTAGTTTTAGTGTAAGTTTTAATACTAGAATATATTAAATATTCATTTTATTTTCTTTTTCATTACAAAATTTTTAACTAAATTTGAAAAAATGTGCTTATTAAATTCGTTCTGTCCGCCTGTTATTTGACCTCTTGCCTTTCGGAACATCTATCTTGAAAATGTTTGCAAAATTTCAGATGAACACGTAAAATCGCGCTCTTCTTAAATTTTCTCAATTATTAAATGGCGTAAGGAAATTAAAGTTCAACGACTGACACCTCAAATAGTAGCTTAAGCGTTATCTGCTTTATTGAATTGGAATAAAATTCTTTATTACTTTGGAAAAATTTTAATTTCCAATAATTGTCAAAATTCGAATATTACCAAATTTATGTAGAAACTGTCAGGACATGTTGATTTCAATTAAATTTGCAAAACTAATAATTTTTAATTCTACTGATAAAAGTATGCGATAAGGATGCGTAATAAGAAAATTTTTAAAGAAAATATGCTATTTACTAAACATTAGTCTATATTGCAATATTATTATTCACAATTTACAGGACCACACATCATTGATTTCACTTATCGATATTTTAAAAGAAATACACTAAATTGTGTTGGATTAATGTGAAAAAAATTTCTGTTAGGCAGGTTTATGTCGACATTGCGGCTTATAGATTATTTGTCTGTCAATCTGTGATTTCCTTTATTTCAAACTCTGTTAAACTTTTGACGTGAATTTATAAATTATGAGCTCATTGTGATTTCACGAATTTCTAAAGTCAATACTATTTTTAATATCAGTTTTTAAGTATTTTTCTTAATTAGTCTTTAATTACTATTTAATTTTCCACACACAAGATAATCAGGGATCAGCTACTGCACCTTTATCAAGCGTTGATTTTCACTTTCTACGATATGCATAAAAAAAACCAATCGGATATCTTGAAATTTAATCAATGGATTAATTTTTGTTAGCGAGCTGTTTGAAATTCTTTTCAGGAAAATCGGGCTGCAGAAACTGAATCTCTTCTTAGAAGTAAATTGTCTTCTTTGAACTATATTAGCTAAGAGGTAATTAATTTTCTTAAACTATAAAATAGACGTATAAAATATATTTTGTATTTTTGTGACTTTGACGTATATAACAGATAATTGGTATTGCGGTCGTCTATGTGCTGATCACATCGGTTTTTTTCCCTTATTTATTAATAATAAACTATGATGTTTGGGTTTTATATATCAGAAAATTTCAGTGTTTTCCCTTCGCATTTTCTATCATATAACGAAAATAATAATAACAATGTATAGAATAAAGGATGAATTAAGAATAAATTAGTAATGAAAGTATAAAATAAAGTAAGAGAAAAGGAAAACCTTTTCAATCCTTCATTATGTAGATAGATGAATTCATTGAGTAAAAATTGTTGAATAACTTAAAAAAAATTTTCATACATCTTAATATTTGGGTATGCGTTCATGTTTAATGTGTAAGTGAAAAGATCCGGAAGTATTGAAAAACAGGATATCAAAAAACCTTTTTTTTTCTATTTCTTTAAAATTTGCATCGAAAATATTACAAGAGTGAACAAAAAAAGAAAAAGGATTTTTTAAAATATTTTTAGAAAGTAAAAAAATTCTGTTAGAAAAGCAAGGAAGTAAAATAAAAAATTTAGATTATTTTAGGTTGGCTCCAATTCCGATATGGGAAGAGTTTTTGCTTTATTTTGGATTAATGAAATGTTTTTGCCCTAAATTTCTGTACCATATAACAAAAAATGGATGCATAAATTACTAAAGAATTTTTTTTTGCCAAAATATTTTTCTCCTTTTAATATGAAAAAGTTGAAGAAGACAAAATTTACCATTATACCATTATGGTAGGTTAAATATTAGAGAAAAATAGTTATGACTAGAAAATTCTTGATAACTGTATTAGTGTGTGAATAAGTGAAACAGCAATACAAAATTGCCAGAGATAGAATAAATTTAATTACACTAGTATGGAGAACTGTTCAATGTACAATTCGCTTAAGTGCACAAAACGAAAATTTGAGGAATGCGATAAAATTATATATACATGGTTTTTTACGTACATATATATTGAAGTATACAATGTGGAAGAGGATATGCTAAATTTTTTAGAAGGAATGTTCAAAAGTAATTCATCTAACATCTTTATTTTTAAGAGTCAATTTATCTCAATCAATGTGACAAATGATAATTATTACCTTGTCAAATTATTTAGTTTTGAATCGTTCACAATGTCTAATTTATTGTGAATTTAAATTGAACTATGTGAGATCCAGTTAAAGAAACACTCCATTATTTTTGCGCAAAACCAAAAATTTTACTTAGCTTGGTTACTCTAATCCCAATTTAGATTAATTATTCAAAGTTGTAGTCACAGTTTTATTTAGGGATTGTGTATTTCAAAATTTAGATTTCTGATAATAGAGAGAATGACGACATCAGGGCTTAACTGGGTAATTTTTATTGAGTTTAATATGGTTTTAATAAAGTGATTAATTTCTAAAATTCAAAATTATTTTTAATATTTACATTAAAATTCAAGAAAATCAAAATTATTAAAGTTTGAACAAGTAAAGAATATTTTTCGAAAATATTTCTTAATTCTATTATTGAAAATAATAATTAGATTTATCAGATTTTCCTTTTGTTTGAGATTTGTTTGGAGATTTCACGTTTAATGAAGTCAAATAAAAACTTGATTTAAATATTTAATTATTTTAGATTAAAAATTCTTTTTTATCCATTTCCTATATCAGTTTTAGCATAATTATATTAATAACAATCTTAAATTATTCTTAACCCAATTCAATTAACGTTGTTCCAATTTCAATTTAATTCAATTACAATTCCTTTGAATATTTTATACTTAATTGTATTTATAACCATATATTGTTAAGGTGTTACTAACAATCTTATCTTAGTGAAAGAATTATAATAGATAAAGTATTGTTCGAAACCATATTTTAGACATATTAAGAGGATAAAAATAGAGTAAAATTATGAAAGATTGCTGGTACGCGGAACACACTTTTTGAAAGAAACCACTAAAGTATTTTTGGGTGTAATATATCATTAATAATGTAGGAGATATTTTAGCTCCTTGTGTTCTTCTTATTTTCAAAAACATCCATAAGACTTTTAAGTTTGAAATACATACGTAGATTCTTTGTGTGATTCTTTGTGGTTGATATTCTTTAGAATACTAAAATTAATTAATTCTGTGTATAGTTTAATGTTATACAAAGGTGTTATACTTTTTATACTCGCATACAGAGTTGGTTTACTTAATTTAATTTTCAAGGTTGTTTTCATTTATTAGATATTCTGCTTTTAAATAAAAAAATCTATAAAAAAATTTATAATCAAAAATTTTTTTAGAGAATGTTGGATGTTTTCAAATATTTTAAACGGCAAGATTAGAATTGGTAGGTGTATTTCGAGTGGTTTTAGTTTTTCATGAAAAGTTTTTATTTAATTTAATTCAAGTACACGAACTTATTTTGCATCATAGCAATGATATTGGAAAATCTTGTGAAAATCGTGTTTGTCAAACTTGTTTTAAGTAATGTAATTACACTCAATAAATTTTGGGAGTGCTAATGAACTTTTATTAAAATTTAAATATGCAAAAATATGTCTTAAACCTTATCGTGTTGCATTATATGTTTTCGAATTGTAAGTGGAATTTCAAACAGAGTGACATATTTTCCACGAGAGTTATGAATGAGAGATTTTTGTGCGAGGATTTAATTAGTTTAATTAGCCTGGTTATAATCTCTCTCTTGAATGTGGTTTGAATAATTGAAAATACAAGAATCTGAAAATTTGTTTCTTTTACAAAATAAACATCAAACAATTTTCTTTTCATGGACACTAACGCATTCTTTATGAAATTTCGGTCTTTAAGTTTCTCGAGTTCATCGGATGGGGTAATATTGAAGTCTTAAGTGGGTGTTCCAGAAGCATGATTCGCTCTTATAGGAGGCGCTACAATAAATCCTTACAAGGTTGTATAGGTGCACTGTTTGTCCCATAATATCCTTATAAAATTGTCAATATATTTTAAGAGAATTTGTTATTAAGTTAAAATATTGGCAGAGTTTTTCATTAGATTCTCTAAACTATGTTTTCTATCTTATAGCATTATTAACTTTTGAGTAAAGTAAGATCCATTTTGTAATTTTAGGGGACCTTGAATTTTTATTGATAAGAGCATTTATTTTGTAGGACTGTCCATGAGTTCCAAACAATTTTGCATCTTCAAAAATATAGCTGACGTAGATCCTTTTTAATGACCAATTTTCCTTAGCATGGCTTTGCATTTCTACTTTTTGCAATTAAACTACTTTTAATGTTTCGGTATTAAATGATTAACAAATCTAGTATATTTATTTTTGAATATTGATTTAGGAACTGCACTTACCGCCTGCCCTGGCATATTAAGTGTAATTATATTCAATACAAAAATTTCATATAGTATTTAATCATTAATATGTTTAGATTTTTACTTTTTCCGTGCACAAAATAATTTCAGAGTTTCGGGAAACAAAACAAAATGTAACTAAAATAAAATATTTTTCTAAATAAAAGGAAGCATTTTTGTATTCGAAGTTTCAATTTTTCTAATTAACTTTTTTTAATTCATTTTTTGGTTTTTTTCTTTAAATATAGGGAAAAAAAGTGGGAAAAAATATTACAAATGACATTTTGATATTTTTATTTTTACATTTTTACTTTAACATTCCAGTAATTATAAAACAAAAATTTTTATAAGGTCCTTTACAAAATAGAAATAGAAATAAGAATAAAAATTGTTTTCTTTTTCCACCTTTATACCTTTAACATTTTATTTTTTTAATTCAAGATTTTTATCTTAAAAAATAAAAAAATATTTTATCAAAAAAAAAATTCTATCCTTTGTTTCTATTTAATTTCAAATGTATTTAATATTAATGTTAGTGAAGGTGAATGTTAAAAGGAATTGAAAAAAAGAAAATTGGAAAAACAAGAAAATAAAAATAAGGACAAATTTAATGTTATTAATGAAAAGGAATTGCTATAAAACTTTAATCAGATTTTTTCTTTTTTGCTATTGTTGGAGAGTGAAAATTTATAACCTTAATAAAATTTGTCCAAATGTCCAACAATATTAATATTATTTTAAAAGTCTCCCTTATACTATAAAAGTTTAGTGGGTAGAAAGTATTTTTGAAATAGATTTAATGTGGGTTGTGTAATATAAGAGAAAAGAATATGTGTGTCAGTGTGTCTGGTAATATGTGCTAAAATAATAATGTTAGAGGCAAGAGCATTATCTTAAACTTTTTATTTGAAAATTTATTTTATTTAATTTTTTTTTTGAGTCCATTTTCACCTTGAAATGGCATTGATTTTCAAGAAAATTGTTATTAATATTCTAGAATTTCAAAATATCAGGTGTTTCTATTAAATTTACTTTAACCGTTATTAGGTATACTAAATTTATTAAGTGACATATTTGTTTATTTTAATGATCAAAACCTTATCGTATCGGGTCATAATGGCATTGTTTTCATTTGGAGAGTAAAATTGAGAAGTAAATAAATTTGGGCAGGTTTAAAGAAAATTTTGTTTTTTTTTCTTCTAACTTTTTTCTGACTTAAATTTAAGAAAACTTTTATTTGCAAAAAAATCTAAATTGCTTCCATTCAGAATTTGAACAGCTTATATAAAATTGAAATTATAGATTTGGTCAAGAATTAGATAAGAACTTTTTTAATTGGTATTTTTAAATTTTTTCATCAAACTATTGCAATTTTACCGAACGATTTTAAAAGCTGGGCTTAGAGTTTTATGGCGCTTGTGTACTTATATCGTACTGTCATTCACAAGAGCGGTTATGTGCCCTATATATATTAGCGGTTATGTAAACTAAGACACTTTTAGTGAAATTTCTGTCTTTCGGATCATATAAGTTTCTAGAGTTCATAGGGTAGGGTAGGATTGACGTCATGAAGCATGCTTTGAAATGAGTGTTAAAACATGCCTTGTTCTAATGGAGGGAGGTGCAATAGATCCTTACAAGTTCGTCTAGCTGAACTGTTTATCCCACATTATAAAATAATAGACTTAAAATTGTTAGTATATTTTAGGAGTGTCAGAATTTTTAATTAAATTAAAATATTGACAAATTTTTTCATTAGATTTTCTCATATTAGCTTTCTGTTTAATCTAGTACCTTACACGTTAAGAGTATTTATTGAATAAAGTAAGTTTCATTCTATAATTTCAGGAGTTTCAAATTTTCATTCATAAGAGAATTTACTTTTATTTTCATAGGCCCGTACTTGAATTCCAAACAATTATGTTCCTGCAAAACCAAAACATTTGCCACATATTCAAAATTATAGCTAATGTCCTTTTCAGTGCCTATTAAAACTTGGAACAATAAAAATTTTTTCCTTTATTACCTACTTGTTTTCTAAATACCAAAAATGTAATATTTTTGTATATGTAAAATGTAATATTTTTATATGTAATAAAAATTTGTAATATTTTTAAAATTGCTTTGTTTTTTTTATCGGGATCGGGATAATTAAATTTTCATAATTGAAATAAATACAATTTTAGCTTTGCTTTCTGTTTTATACTGCACGTTCTAAAAATTTTTTTAAAAAAAAGGAAAGAAAATGGAACGAATTTTATTAGCAGGTGCTTTAAATAAGAATTGTAATGTTATTCAATGGAAAAGAATAAAATTCACAACTAATTTGTAAATTTAAAAAAAAAAGATGATTTGATTTTTCAAATAATAAAAATAAGTGGGCCGTGCACCAGTATTGTCGTATTCCCAGTTCGATTTCTAACATTTATCTTAATTTGTTTTTTTGTATTTTAAGCCCTTGTTTAACCGTACTGTGAAATAATGATGGTTCTTACTGACAAATGCGTTTGAGATAAGTTTGTGAATCAGCTTTGTTAATCGCAAAATATAAGAGCCTTGAGTTATTGTTTAAGATTTAGTCAGGTGTATAAATTTTGTGTACTCGTCTCAAGAATTGCTCTCGAACTGTTATCCGGTACGAAAAATTTATTGGAATTGGAAGGCTGTTTTCGTTCAGCCGAAAATAATGAAGGCTCGTATAGATTTCATCTTCTCAATCTAATTATTAATTAAATAATGTCATTTTCATGATACTTATTAAGTTAGAATTTTGAGCCTCTTACCATAAAATTTAGTTTTCTTAATAGGGATTCTAAATACAAAAATTTTATTATTTTTTATTTATAGAATATGATCATCTTTAAAATTTTCACCCTTATATCATTATAAAATTTATGCCGAAAATTTAAAATAATTAATCATAATAAAAATATAGCAGGTACTACAGGGTTAAATAACTACAAAATTGAATACTTTACCTCTTACAACAATAGAAGTCTGTCTCGCAATAATGAATAATGACAAATTTATTCATTTTTAAAAGGACTATACAATTGGATTCCTTTAAAAATACATAAATTTTCTTTTTTATTTCGAGCGTTAAAGATGGAACAAAAACCAAATAAAAAAAAAGAAGGAAAGAAAAAGGAAAAAGGATCACCGGTGTAAGATAATTTTAAAATATTATTCAAATTAAATGTTATACACCAACTTTAAATTTCATATAAAATCAGAAAGGTAAAGAAATATAGGATATGATACTATTTACATAATTTAATATTCAATTTTAATCCTCTTATAAGGAGAAAAATGGAAAAGACATAAAAGGAAAATGTTCACATATAGCGTTAAAATTTATTTATGTTAGCGTTTCTGTATTTATGGGGGTGTCGGGGAATATTTTATTTGTGTATAGCATATATACATAAATATATATTGTAAAGAAACCAGTGTAAATTGAATTTAAGAACTTATTTCTGTCATTTTAATTAATTTGATTCAAGATAATTAATTTTATTTTAGGAAAATACGTTTTGCTCTTTTTCCTTTACTGAATATGGTGGTTTTGTGGTTTAATTTTAAAATATCACTTTAATTCTGCACAGTATAGATATTTTTAACCAATTTACGGGAAATTTTCAAATTATACTTTTAGAATTAGATGTATTTGTATATTTACACATTTATGTATTAGATATGCATGCGTTACATACCTTACTATGACTGAATATTTATGAAATTTAGCAGAAATTTAAATTTCGTTGGAAATACAAGTATTCCAAGGATAGCAATCTATTTACTTGAAAAAAAAAACCTTAATATTTTTTCAGTTTTTTTTAATTATTCTTGAATTCGAATTTTAAACAAATATGAAATATTTTTTTCAATTGAATTTACAATTCATTTAATTGAACTGTCAACGTTATGTTTGTTTACAAAATTTACAAATAATTGAATCACACATATTTTAGATTTAATATCAAATTTTTAAAATTATACTTCACGTTATATTTTGCGTAATATTATTCATTACATTTCTAGGCAATTAATAGAGCTGTTGGAGATAATGCATAATAAACATTAGAATTATAGTCGGTCAAACGAATGCTTTCCAAGACCATATTTCTCTTTAGCATGAAAATAAACTTACGTTTTTAATGAGGAAAGTTTCCATTGGAACAATTTAATTTTTTTATTACGATGTAATTTTGCATAATTTTAGGGGTAATATTGTAGTTAAGGAAAGCATTGAAAAATCTTTTATTAACCATTGTCTCTAAACAATTGGCTTTTAAAGCTTTAACAAATTACTGTTTAGGAAAATCCGAAAACTATTCCAAAATTTTAATTTTTCATAGAATTTACGAATTGATTTTGATTTTTAATTGATAGTAGCTTGCCGAAAACCTGAATTTTCGCAATTTTAAAGAGAGAAAAAAAAATTTTTTTCGATTGAATTTTTGATGCAAATTTTCATTTTTCTATTCGGAACAATTATATTGAAGTTTCGTAAATAGACGAACACATTAATATAGCCAGAATTAAACGAAAAGACAAATTTTCTTCAAATTTTTTTGAAAATAAATATGTCATTTAGATTATGTCATAAACATGTCATTTTTGAAAATAAGTGTCATTTAGACACTTAAATTAAAAATTCAGAAATTTATTATAATGTTAATATTTTATATCTAGAAACTTTAATTCAGGATTAAAATTTTAAAAGTTAGACATTTTTAAAGGAATAAAGAAAAAACTTGAAATAATGTCGATTTGAGTTTAAACTAGTAGCCAGAATAAAGAGAAAGAAGAGCTGCTGCAAGGCCATATTATATTTTAAATTTTATCAACTTTGTTTTTAATTTTAAGTAAAAAATGTGTTAAAAGCATAATTAGAAAAAAAAAATTTTTTAAATATTATGTAAAATTAAAAATATTTTAAGAACGAACCATTAATGTTGTACTCGACAAGAAAAAAATTCAGCATAAAATATGCAAAGCAAATGATACTCTCAGGTTTTGTTACAAAACAATTTTGTTTTTCTTTTTTATTTTTCCTTATTAACAATTTCTTTTAGAAACTTTGTTTACATATGGTATGTAATTATACCCGTACGAACGTATGTTCGAAGGGTATACTAAATTTGCCTTACCGTTTGTAACGCTAAGAAATAACGGTGTTAGATATAGACTCAAGTGTATGTTTTTGATCAGCGTCAAATTCTGAGTTGATTTAGCTTTGTCTGTCCGTCCGTCCGTCCGTCCGTCCGTCCGTCCGTCCGTCCGTCCGTCCGTCCGTCCGAACGATAACTCAAAAACTAATTGAGCTAAGTTCACCAAATTTTCACAAATGATTTATTGTAGTAAGTGCCAGAACCCTATTTAAATTGGACATGATCGGGGTACCGGTTCGGGTAGCTGCCATACAACTTTAAAATTTATTTGGCTATATCTCAGAAACTATAAAAGCTGTGGTATTGAAATTTCACACAAACGAATATATTAGTAGGGCCAATGTGTCTCATAAAACTCGTTGAAATTACTTGGCTCCTTCTGGTACCTGCCATACAACTTCAAAAGTTATTTGACTATAGCTCAGAAACTATTAAAGCTATGGTATTGAAATTTCACACAAACGAATATATTTGTAGGGCCAATGTGTCTCATAAAAGTCGTTGAAATTATTTGGCTCCTTCTGGTACCTGCCATACAACTTCAAAAGTTATTTGGCTATATCTCAGAAACTATAAAAGCTATGGTATTGAAATTTCACACAAACGAATATATTAGTAGGGCCAATGTGTCTGATAAAAGTCGTTGAAATTACTTGGTTCCTTCTGGTACCTGCCATACAACTTCAAAAGTTATTTGGCTATATCTCAGAAACTATAAAAGCTGTGATATTGAGATTTCACACAAGCGAATATATTAGTAGGGCCGATGTGCTTGATAAAATTCGCTAAAATTTCTTGGCTCTTTCTGGTAGCTGCCATACAACTTCAATAGTAGTTTGGCACAAGCAGTATTTTGAAAAACACATAGCACTGAAATTTTGCATAAATTAATATGGTAATACGGCAACTTAAAGTCATAGTCTGCCCCATAGTCAGTTATGGCATCTTTATTCACACAAAGGATAACAAATTCGTACGGGTATCACAGAGTTGACAAGGTCAACTCTATTTTTTTTCTCGTTTTTTTCTTAAAAACTTGCCCAATGAATTTAATGACGACTAAATATATGAGAATATAATTTTTATTTACGTATACTTTAAAAGTTTATGAAAATACAAAGAAGAAACAACAGCATTCGCACTACACTCTTAGTATTATATACTATAGGTATAGTGGGTATACATGTACAGACCTATATAAAAATATTAACACGAAAAATGAAATGTCAAAAGTTTTTGCTTTCTTATTGTTGTTTTTGTGTTATTTAATCTTCTTTCCATATATGCGTTATCTTTACAAAAAAAAAAAAAAAGAAAAAAAATCTTTTTTTGAAATCCCTAAAGATGTGCACTTCTCTACTACCACCTTCATATAAACTTGACATTATTTTTGAAACTTGACTATATTTTGCAGTTAAATGTGTAGACGTACATAGGTGTGAGACTTGACTGAGTTTTTTTTTTTTTGTATGGGAATTTAAACGAAAATTTTCATATTAACCATTTTGTAATTGTAAAAGCTACTGTTATTGTTGTTATTGCTATTGTTTGTTTTCACCACTTATTATTGTTTTTCTTTTGCTGATGTCATTTTTGTGATGAAAAAAGTTAGATTAAAATTGTCAAAAAGTTTTCCAATGAACTATATGCATGTAGTATGGCATATATAGAATGATTAAAACAAAAAAAGCAGAAGAATGTTTTTTTTTTATATCCCAAAGTTAAATATTCTTGCAGTTATAAGGACAGTAGGCTCTCGAAATAATGACCAATGAATTATTTATTAGGTTTTTGAAATGAAAAGCCTTTTAGGAAATTGGTTGATCATTTTGTAGAAAAAGTGGAGATAATGACAGCTTATTTCTTCGAAAAATTTTAGTGGATTGCCGTATTGTCGAGCGAGGCTTTATAAATAACACTTAAAGTTAAACAGTCGAAAATTTTCTTAAAACTTATTAAAAAGATAATAAACACAGTTTAATTTGCTATGTTACTGTTGAGCTGAAGTTGAGGCCCATGAATATACAGAGAAAAAATCGACAAGGAGATTGATCAACATCATAAAAAAAACAGGTTTGTTTAGACTTCTATACCATAGAGTAGTGCATTCAAACCAAAAATTCGACGTGAAAACTCGATCCATAGGTTCCCTTTCTAGTTAGAAAATAGTTTTTGAAGTCAATTTCCTGGAGTTATTAATTCCAATTGCTATAGTTGTAGGCTTTGTGATAGGCGGTAATTATATCTGTACTCTACATATAAAATGTATAAGTATGTGTTTACGCACTTATATGATAACTTTATAAAAGTTGTTATTAAGAAGTTTTTGGCATTTTTGTATACACATTGCCAAAAGGATAAAAGAAGTGTTGAATATTTTATTTTCTTATACTTTTTTTTCTTTTGTTTGTTTGCCTATTTTAACTTCCTGATAGAGAAAAATTGTTACATATACACTGTTAATTGGAACTTCTTTCACAAAAATTTGTTTGGATAAAAATGTTGAATGAATTGCTTTTCTTTCTTATACATATTTCTATATAATATTTTGTGTACTTTTCAAATGGCTACATGGCTAATGGTTAACAAGACCTACAGAAAATTTTATATGTACATAAGCTTATAAAAATATGAATAATTCTGTTAGATACTTTAAAAGTTGAAAAGTTTATCCGATATTCACAAATTTTAGAAATTTGGGAATTGTTATATTTCGTTAAAATATTAAGTATATGAAGATAATGTTAAGTGGTATTTGTTTATAAATTACAAAATTATTCCATTCCTTTTCAAATACTATATGGAAATATATGAAGTTTGGATATAATTTTCAATACCTGATTAGGAAAATAATATAACCTTTACGTAGAGAAAATTGGAGAATATTGGTTTAGGCACAAGTATGAATACCTATATGTATATAAAATTGCGATTGTGTTCAAGATTATGATGAAAGCTATTAAAATTTGCATAGGTGTTTCAAAAAGGATATTAGAAAATTGGGCTGTGTTGTTGTAGAATGTTTTAATACTTTTAGATTCATTTGGTTTTTTTAAGAGTAAATAAGATATATAAATCACAGTGTTTAAATATAACAAAAGGTTTAATGCTTTTATCTGTTAATTTTGTCATATTGTAATTAGTCTGTTGTGTCGTTTATATTCAAAAGGACAACATGACATCGTATAGTGCTCATTTTGCTCATTAAATGTAATTCGCAACATAATTTAAAAATTATATTTTAGGTATAGTAAAATTGTGTGCTACATTTTCCCTCAGGTACTTATTTAAGCTACTCCTTCGTCTTATATTTGTTGAAAATTTATTTTAAAATATAATGTTATGTTTTATCTCAAATCTTACTTTAAAATGCAATTTCAGAAATAGTTTTTCAAGAAATTTAAATTCGGAATTTTGGGGAAATTTAGTGGAGTGGGAGAGGTGAAGTAAATTAATAAACTTCATTTTGTATTAAAAATTATTTAGGTTTTTGCCTGCCTTTAATATGGCGTGGGTAATGAAACGAGCTTCTTTTGTTAAATACTAACTCCCACAATGTCATGTTAATATTCTTGTATTATAGAGAAAAATCCTTAGCTGTACTCCATACTTCAGTCACTCTCGAAAATCGAAAAACGGAAACAGTTTCAACCTCAATAGAAAAAAATGTGTTCGAGCAATTTTGCTTAAATTTTAGATGTTAAGTACTTATGCCTACAGAGCAAAATAAATTTTATAAAAAAATAAAATTTACAAAATAATTCATCATTTCTTCCTATAAAATATGCATCATTTAAATCTGTAAAATGTGATTTATAGGTCCCAAACCAAGGAAGTTAGAACAAAACTAACTACGCCACTAGAAAGGGCATACTTTAAATCCTTCAAAACCATTCTTAATTCCAATTTCTATCTTTACTACACTATCTTTGGACTTTAATTCGAAAAGTCCAAAGATAGTGTATAGAACAAATAGAATTGAGTCGGAAAAATGTTATTTTGCTTTATTATTTTCTAATATCCAAGTCAAAATGTAAGGTTAATAACATTTACAAAAGATCTAACGAACAATCTCCCTATACTTCCGTTATATTTAAATATGTTTTCATTTTGTTAAAAATTGTATAGTTTTTTGAAAATTGAAGATCACAAAGAGTTTCAGTAAAATTTAAAGTTTGCAATTATTTTGTAATACTTTAAATTTTTAAAGTTTTTAAAAAAAAAATGCTACCCAAAAATCTTAATAATTAAAAGGAAGTTTGGAATAAAAGCTATTGTTTTTCAGTAAAAAATTTACTGTTAAAATTCGTGCAATTTCTTTAAGGCAAACCTTAGATTTAATTTAACATATTTTTCGTATAACGAGCATTCCTGGGTGCGCCAATAATTCCAAATATATTCCATTGCATTAAATCATTATGACTCCACTTTACTTACTTCTTACTTTTACTCATTGAAATTAGTTACTCACTAATCCAGAGTTTATATTTCTTCGCAAAAGGGCAATAGCAAAATCTACCTAAATGTATTATTTTATTATCCTTAATATTTTTATGAATTAAGCTCAAATACTCCAAAAAAAATGAAACTAAATCGTCAATATGCTTACATTACACAAAGGAAATAATGAAAAATTAAAAACTTGCATCACTTTGCTTTGAAATTTTTATTTTTCAACTTTGTGTTTGCTCCAAATACAATTTCATCTGCTCATCTGTCTTTGGTTAAAAAAAATAACAAAAAAAGTAAATTTTTTCTCTATCCTCAAAAACAATTAACAAAGAGGTTTAAAATTTACAATTTTCTTTTTTGAACTTTTTTTGTCAAAGGAAATCACTTTAAATTTGATTGGGTTTTGAGAAAAAAAAAAATTGAATTGAAAGAGAACCTGTGATTATTATGCATATAGCGCATGAAATCTGCATATTGATAAAGAACAAACAAATGACACGAAAATTCTTTTGTTTTTTTTTCACTTTTGTCTCTTGCTATTATTGAATGGGTGCTATGGGAATTGTAATTTTTTACCCAGTAACATTTCTACTATGTATAACACGAATTAAAACCATGAATAATGAAGAATGCAAATTGAAAAAAAAAATTTGTACGAAAAATATTGTTAATTTTTATTCAAAAAATTCGAGTGGTTTGCATTTGTAAATTTAAATAAGTAGTTAGGAATACGAGGAATGTAATTTAATTCTAAAGGTAAATTTAAAACTAATGAATTTATTTAATAAAATAATTTGTAATAATTAAAATCTTATATTTACGGAATAGTTGAAATGTTAAATTTTTGGAATTATTTTGAATCCATTTCAAATTTTTTTTTCAATCTTATATATAAGTTTCCTCAGATCACACATAATTGTTAAGATTTATAATGTGCCATTATATTAGTTGCTAATAATTTGTTATGCAAAAATTAAGAAAATTTAGAGAGAACAATAAAAAGAGAATTTTCTGGTAATTCTTGGCTTTCTATTCATTTGTAATTTTGTTTTGTTATCAAGTGTTGTCATAGTTTTCCTAGTAAAATTTTAAATGGCTATGATTTGGCTATGAGGCCTAGCGCCCTATAAGCAGCATATCTACATGGTTGTCATTATTGACAAAAATTTCTTTTTTACAATAGTTGTACTGATATTCAAATTGTAGTTGTACCAAAATTCAAATGTCCAATTTTCAACATTTCAAATTAATGAGAATTATTGGAATTAAATTTAATAACATAAATTTCATATTGAATTTATATCAACTTTAAATTATCGGATAAATAATATAATAATGTTTACCGTAGATGTCGATTTCCTGCTTTCTTGATAAGTATACAAACATTCAATCCTTTACAATGTATTTTCCAATTTATATATGCATATTACCACTTCCTTCCCTTATTCATTCATACGTAAATGTTTGGTCCGAAATTTATTTTTAATAGCACGTTAAATAATTTATTTGGAATTATTTTTTTTACCAAGATTCGCGCTACACTTTCTATTGTATTTGTACACATCTGTATTATAAATACAATATAATACATATATATCTACACATACATTTATATTATATAAATATATAAATATTTTATATTAAGGCTATTATTGTCTTTCTTGTGAAAACTTAATTACATTTTAAAGAACTTATTTAAAATGCCATTATTTTCAGATTCACAGTATATTTCTCGTATTTAATCGAAAGTGCATTAAAGCAACATTGTTATACAAGTAAATTTCTTTTATTTTATTATTGTTTTATTTGAATTTTCTTTATTATTTTTTTAAAATTATTTTCTCTTCGATTCTGTCACGTTTATATAGTTAATATACATACAATTTTTCTTTTATACACACATACACATATTTTGTATTTGTATTGTATAGATTCATACAATGTTATTGTTTCAATCTTGTGCTACCCATTAGAGTATAGTCCAGTCAATTCATTTGAATTTCAAAATTATTGATATTTTTAATTATTGATTTGTAATTGTGATTTAGAATTGTGAAAAACTATTTTGAATACATTGCTACTTATTAAAAATAAGTTTCTTTTTGTAAAAGGTTGATCAAATTTGTTAAAAAAAAAATTGTAAATACTTATGACATTTTGACAGTGCGTATTTTTAATAATATATTTTATTTAATGAGATTATCCAAATATTCGATTTTCAATAAGAGTTAATTTGCGAATTTCTTACAATATTATTCAATTCAATTATATGTGAAATCAAAATCTAATTCAGATGATCTTTTCCTTTATGCTTGAATTGTAGGAACCAATTCAAAGAGTCCTGGTCTCTCCGTATACAATATTCGAATATTGCAGCATATTTCTTACCACTTATAACGTATATATTAATTTCATGAGATTCTGATTTTACCAATACCAATTTGAAATATTGTGTTATCTGTTGTTGGAAAAACTCCCTTAACTTCTAAATTATGTTGAAAGACCTTTAAAATCGGGCTTAAATTTTAATTTATTTTAAATCAACGTCAAAAATTGTTTTAAAATTTTTGTCTGAAGAGAGTTTTTGTATGATAAATGTTTGATACGGTTTGATGATAAATTTTTGATATATCTTGATATTGAAAATTTGATAATAAATTTAATATCTGTGTATGTTTCATGTCCAAATACCATTTTATTTAATTTACAATTTCAATAACGAAAATGAAGAGATTAATTCCAAATTTTTATATTTTTAACAAATTTTTCACAATATTTTCTTATTTTATCTTCATTTTACTGGGCTACCATTTTCAATTTTAAAAGTTCAATAACATTTCTAAAAAAAAAACAAAATCATTAATGATTCTTTCTTATATACTTTTGAAAAAATAATTTAAACGTTTTATTTTTATTGAATTTTTCTGTTTTCCTTTGGTATTTTGGGATTTTAAAAGTGAAAAATAACTGTATAGATTAAAATTAATTGCAAAAGTTTTCAATTTTTATTTGGAATTTTATCCTTAGTTTACCGTTATTTTTATTTTATTTATATATATAAAGCTAATGGATAATTACAGGTTTATATAGAAAATTACCTGAAGGTGAATTCGTGGTTTTGTAAAAGATTTTAGTGAATATCAAAGAATTTAATAAATAACTACTCCTAAATGTACATACATACATACATACACACATGGAAATGTTATTGAAATATATTAGAATTCGTGTGCTGGTTCACCTTAATATAGGAGGCAATATTCGCATCAATACGTACTGTGATATTTGTTTTATAGAATAGTATTTTAAAATTTAATGTTTGTTTAAATGGAAGTCATTGACCTCACTTTATATTTTAGTGGTCAAAATATAGAAATAACGTATAGGTTGAAATTAATTCATATTATTGTTGGAAGATATTGGAGAATATTCATTGCAATATCATTTATCGGAAACTGTACAGATTTGTGTATCAAAAAAATAAGAGGAAGAATGAAAATACACATTAAATTTGAAATGGCATCAGAATTATAAAGCGATCGCGTTTTAGATTAACTATTGGACGTTGGATATTCATGTGGAATAAATATAACTTTCGAAATAAATTTTATAGAAAATAATATTTAAGATAATTAATTTTTATTGGATATTATGAAGAGATTATGTCGTTTACCTGAAATTTATCTGAAACCTACTTTATATCAATCAAAATTATATTGACTGTAGAAGTAAATTTGACGCTAGACTGGCATTTAGGTTGGCTACCATTTCATATGTTCATATTTCTTGTAGTTCATATTTACTATAAGTTCATATTATTGCTTTTATTGCGTAATATAGAATGTTGTTTTAAGGGTTTTGATGTTTTCTTCTACAGCTGATAGCTCTCAAAAAATGAATTACTTGAAAACTACACCTTCTAAAAACTGAGTATATATCCTTATCTAAGGACATTTTTAATGTGGTTTTTTATTGTTAAATTTAATCTAAATATTATTTTAATAATCTTCTGGCTCTTCTTCTTTAATCCATTAATTTTTTTCTTTTCACGAATAAACTAAAATATTTTTTTTAAAAAAACTTAACCATAAATAGCATCAGCTGTTTATAACATGTTGAAAAAAATGCTAAGTTTTTCTAAACTTTGTGTTATAAATCTGTTACTGATCTGCATAAAAAAAATGTACAAAGAAAATCTTCTGTTTCTATTGTATTGTGCCGCATCATATTTTCTCGAGATTATTATTTTTTAACACAAAAAATATATTTTGTTAAATACCCGCATTACTCGTATCTTACCCAACAAAAAAGGTAATTTTAAAGGGAAATAAATAAAATATAGGATTAAAAAGATTTTATAGGATTAAGTTAATAAAAAGTTGTAATACTTGAATTAGAATATTTGAAGAATATCATAGGGTTCTGATTTTGAAGAAAGTCATGTTTTGTATAATAATTTGTGCCTTTATCGGAATATTTTTGAATATTCAAATTCGTAAGCGAATTTATAATTACAGATTAAATTGGTTTTATGCATACACTTTTTCTTTCGGTTCCATTTTATTCGTTCAGTTGTTTTCTTCTGGTTTTGAGCCTAGGTTCGTAAACAAAATAGAGTAAATTTTAGGCAATACTTTCGAAAAACCTGTACTATTCAAAATTTTCTAAGTACTGAGTTGTAATTTTTCTCTCTATCATGTAATTTCTCCTCTATCATTAAATGACTTAAAATTATTTGTTAAACATCTTGGAAAATATTAAAATTTTTAATATAATTTCATCTTTATAAAGTTTTCCTCTACATTATTAAAGAATAAGGAGTTTTTGTATTCCCCATTTTTAATTTATTTGCTTAAAAACAAAAAACTTTCAAAATGTTTACTCTTAGTTTATATTTTCTAAAAAAAAAGCAAAAAAAAAATTTATTTTAATACCATATTTCTAAGTTCTTGCTATCATTTGTAACCGCAGTGACAGAAACCTTTCGTCAAAAACAAAATAACAAAACAAAAAATAATGGTCAACAAATTTTTTTTTTTCCTCTCCTCTTCGTTTTTAAATTTCATTCTATATAGTGACACAAATGTTGTGGATTTTAATTTTAAAATCAGCTGAGTTAAATTTTTTTCCCTTAAATACATACATACATACATAATTGCATAATAATCATTCTGTATAATAGTGGGTAAAGTAAAATTGGTAAAGTTTAATAGCAATAATAAATTATATTTAAATTGCAGATTTGTTTTTACACTTTAATTTTGGTATTAGTATTCTTTTAACATATGTAATTGCATTACAAATACATATACTTAAGTATATAATGTCCTTAATTTAGTGAAATTATCATCATTAGAAAAGAATGCTATTTGGAAAGGATTATAGGTTTAGAATTTGAATTAAGAGATTTATGTAATAGATTATTTTTTTTTATAATAGTCAAATGTAATTCTAAATCCTGTAATTGTTTTGGTATATGTAATTGTAGTGCAATATAAAATTGAGAATTTTATTTAAGCAATTTTTAATTGTGAATAAAACAGTAGAGAGTATGTACGTCGTTTTTTTAGAAAAAGAAGCATTTTCATTTATAAGCTGAATGTAGTTAGCTTTTCGATTTGAGTTATTTTAGTTTAAAAGATTGTACATTATTCTCTACTAGCAATATTATTAATTTGAATTCGCTACAATTTATTAGTGGCACGTATTGTGTGGTTTAAAAAATAGAGTAAGAATACATAATCACTGTAAATTTTGATCTTGAATTAAATTTAAGTTTGTTCAATGTTCTATATATAGTATAATTATATTATTTTTAAAATATAGAATAGTTGTGCTGCAATGAAAATGTAAGCACTGTTGAACCTGATCAGGAAAGATTTGTTTTCAATAAATTTTTTGTTATACTTACATATTTTCATAATTTTAGGAAATGTGTTATATGAATATGAATAGTATACATGAAAGAAGTATAATAGAATTCCGAAATTATGATCGATGAATTACAATTTTTACTCCAAGTTGAAGCAGAACTTCATAAAATATTACTATAGCATTTGTTTTTTCTTATTGACTCAAAAGACTCAAATTTATTTTCGTTATTTACACGGAAAAACTTATGCATGACCAGCAATTTATTCCTGTTGCTATAAGGAACATTTTATTGTATAAGACATTACCATCAAGACATTACCATATATTGTTAATGAATTTATACTTTCATAAAAATGAAAATTTTAAACGCTAAATATTTCAACTCTTCTTACATAAACTTATTTTCTTGCATTAATAATTATTGTAACTGTTAACGTGATATTTTTCACGTGATTTGGAATTAAAGTTTTTAAAGCCATTTGTAGAATTTTTACTGTTATACGCTTCAATAAAAATAGTTATATTGGGAACCAATATGGAACCGAATTATGAAAATAGTAAATTGGCATTGAAAATTTATAATATTACACTCTCTTAAGCATTATTATAGGATGTTGCCTAAATGTTGGGGTTATTCTTGTCATAATGTAAGACAGATGTCACATTATTTCAGTAGTTTTCATTTCTGTTTAATGTGTAGTAGACATTTCTGTGCTAATTTTGACATAAATTTAATTTTTACAATTTGGTTTTCTTTTTTTCAAAATTTTTCGAATCTCGCAGAATTTATTTATTCAAAATTTTTTAACATTTCTCATTATGAAGACAAAAAGTTACGTCAAAAATTTATTCGTGCATTTTTGTAATAATCTTGATTGTTCATTTTAAAAAAGTCATAAAGCAATAATATTGAAACAAAGGTAAGAAAACAGAAAAACAAGAAGAAAATAGTAAAAAATAAAATTTTTATTCTAAATTTTATGATTTATATTTTCATTACTCTAGCCATAAATATATACAAATGACTCTTATATGACATTGAAAGGAAAAGAGGTTTGAATCACGGGTTTTTGTATCAGCATATTGCAGGTTTTTCGTTCTTATTTTCGGTTGGTGCGATTGTCATATTGTGCAGCAGAAAAGAAAACGGAAAACAATAAAAGTTTTAAATGACTTTGAACGATTTTTTTTTATTCTTTTCGTGAAAACATTGTAGAAATATTCAATCAAGGTGAACAAAGTCATAAAAAAAATTATTTTTGCTTTTTTTTTATTTTAATTTTTTTAGTGAAAAAGCAATATTGAACAAAAAAACAAAATTATTTTTCAGGTTCTTTTCAAAGTTTCTTCTGTATATCCTTATTTTTAGTTTTTTTTTTTATTTTATTATAAAATCTTTAGTCAAATACGGTTTTTCTCACAGGTTATTAATCAAAAAAAACTTAAAGAAGAAAAAGTTTTTATTTGAATCGGAAAGGCATTTTTCTTTCAAAAATTTGAAAATGTAACAAAATTGGGGATTCTATTATGTAGAGTAGGTCAGAAAATGCATTGATAATATTTTAAAAATTGTCTTGTGTATTGAAAGTCTGGCGCTTCTTTTGAAAGTATAGCTTTCGGGGACAGAATTTTTTAAAAGAAGTTTGATTAATTTTGTGCTCAATTTTTAATGTTGAGATGAAATTAATTTTTGAAATATTTTATATAATTAGTTCAATGTGAAATTATTTAGCACATACAGAAAAAAAAATTGGAAGATATCAAGAAACACAAATAAGTTTGATTAACATTGGTTGGATTAGATCTTTAACACGAATTAACACGCATTCAAAAATTTAGAAATTACGAAATTTAAAGAACGTTTTAGGTCACTTGTATTATAACTTAAATCTCAAAAGAAACTTTCTACAATGGAAAAACTTATATGCCGCGTATATAATGACGAACTCGCTGAAAACAGAATGGCAAAGCTGAAAGAAAGAGCAGTTATTCTTCGTGTAGGTCATTTAGAATTACCTTTGCTTTTAAACCTTAATTCAATATGTATTCTAGCATAAAATTGTAGAAATATCAAAAAATAAATGGACAGATGTTTCAAATTTTCACCTTCTGTTTTCATTTTCGAGTTTCACTTCTTACTTCAGGGAAGCGTTTTAGTTCGCTTTTGTGATTCTTTCGAAATGTTCTTGTAAATGTATCATTTGCAAGAATATTTTATACATGTTTCATGAGATCTATTGGCAGTTCAATGTATATCTTGGTCAGATCGATGATAACGTGCTGTATAAAAGCGTAAGTTGAAAATGTTGAAGACTGATTTCTAAAGGTAAAAATTTGGCGGTGTTGTTGTAAGTGTAAGTGTATTTATGATGATTAACTGAAAAGAGACGTGACGATAATACTAGGTTTTTCTGACGTTGAGGAAGAGAGATTTCGGCAAGACGATTAATATTTTTATAGAGCATTTCTAATGGGAAAAAAACTGGGAATTGTCTCATCGGATATTGGAGTTCGACACGTGCTATTCTTCTGATTTTTTATGCGAGTGTTATTCATGATGATTTTTCAGTATAATTTTGATCGTAAACTCAACTCAACTCTTCTGGCGTTTCACCCTTTCGTTTATTCTCAAGAAAATATAAATAGCTAAATAAATTTTAATACTTTTTTGTCATTTAAAGTGAAAAAAAAAGTTATTTCTTTTCAGCCCCTTCAAGTTACTCAATTTGAAAATAAATAAATTATTTTTACAAAAAAAAAATTATAAAAAAATTAAATTGTGTCATGATGAAGCAGATTTAAGCCTGATCACATACGTATGTATTAAATCACTTTTAAATTGGAACTTATATTTTATATTTTGTTGTCATATACAAAGTTTCATATAAGAACTTTTATAATACTAATACTTTCAAGTAGATGTCACTAACGTACATACAGAAATACGATCTTAATTTTATATAAATAAAAGTTTGATGTTGTGAACGCAATATGGGAAAGAGGAAAACACAAAATCTCATATGTGCTTTAATATTATTATCCTTTCATTGACTTTTTCTTATTTTTTGTTTTCTTGTTATTTAACCCATATTAGTTCCCCATATGTTTCATATAAATTATACGATGTACTTTAATATTATATCGTGTAAAACATGTTGGTCCGTATTATATGAAAGTAATAAAAAATATAAAATCCATCATAATAATAAAGCCTCTAGTGCCTTCAATATTATAAGAGTGACATATCCGTATACCTATTATCCATATTCAATATAACATGATATTTTATTTGACAATATTATAAGAAAATTTTCATTCTACAGCTTTCCCCCACAACATTTTCAGAGTACACATAAAAATATTTTCAATAAAAATTCTTAAACAGTGTTAAAATTGGAGTTGGACAGACTTTTATTAAGATATTTTAATATTCAATGCAAATAAACCAGGCGTTTTGAATGGCTCAATTGAACATGTCCACAAACCAGATTGTTATTGCGTAAGAGTAAGTATCCCATATGAATATTTTATATTTTGAATATTTGATTTTTTATTAGCGATAAAATTTTAAATTGAAAATGGATATTTCAAATTCATTATTTTGGAAAAATTTAATAAATTATTTATGCTTTTAATATTCAAACATATACGTTGTTTGATTGAAATTTTGAGGAGTTGTTGTGCTTTATTTTAAAAGGAATGTATTGGTAGGTGGTTTCAAAAATGCAAAATGTTACTTTTTTGGTAAATGTTAAAACCTTCTACTTAACATTAATATTTTAATAATTTTGTATTTCGAGTCGGTGGATGTAATTGCTAAATTAGGGTGATTCCGCTGGATCTCCATGTCCCAGCTCTCACGTTAATGAACTCGAGTCCTTTATGCGACTCTAGAAACATTCATTTTCTCCAAACCAAAACTAAGCATGAGCACAGAACATGAGCCAACGTTCCCTCCCCCTTCCCTTTGTGTCGACAGCTAATTTAGGTAATTTTTCTTAAATGTCTTTAACGCTAGTCTTGTCTTAGAAATACTCTTAATTTTACCTTTATGTAATAATAATACTAAAGTGGCCTCTTACATTACCGGAATTCTTATCATGATAAAATTTTAAAAATTTATGAGCATTCTACAGCATTTATTGTCTTTATCGTATATAGAATTTTAACTTTTGCAGGTATCTTTACAATACAGTCTTATTTTTTACATTTGGGAATATAGAACCACTGTTCGAAACCATTATTCTTAACTTTACACTTTTGCTATCTGAGCTAAAATTTTCTGGAACGGTAAAAACTTAATGTCAAAATTATTATGACGTACTTACAACCACTAACTTCCGTAAAAATATAATACATATTTCTTTTTTTTATATTTTATTTATAAAAAACTACTGATATGAGAGTCAACCGATTTAAATTATAGCAAAAACAGCAAAAAGTGAATTTCTTCGTAATTTTTAATAACGAGCAACAGCTAACCTTAACAATAATACAACTAAAGTTGTCAAAAGAAAAAAGAAAAAAGGAAAATTTGAAAGAAGAGAAGAGCGTTATTACAAAAAAAAAAATATTATTTTCTTGTCGTTCTTTTCCCATCAATCTAAAAGGGCTTAAATTACTTTGACAGGAGAAATTCGTTGTTCTTTATCTCCGTTTACCGACTTTTATTGACTTTTGCCTCCATCTTACTCACTCCCTCTTTTCAATTTTTCCTTTTCTATAATATTTTTTTGTTCCTTGTTAAGCCATTTTTGATTGATGTATGTATGTATGTATATAAAATCGTTAGTTTTTATAAATACTCGTAAATATGTCTGTAAAGTGTGAATAAATATAATGATGTCTACACATGTATGTTGAATGTAATAGAATAGAAGTGTTACCGTTATTTTTATTTAATATAGGAATTTGCTATTGATTATGAAGAAAAGAAGAAATTTTTCATTGAGAAGATACCCTTCTGCAGTACAATAATAAAAAGAATATAAAAAATAAATAAATTTGAATCAAACCAATGATTTGTACTAGTACTTTCATCTTGAACAATGAACAATTTAAAATTTGTTAAACTAGTGTTTAATTGTCTACTATGCCTTTAATACAAAACAAGTAAAAATATTTCAGTCAAATTATACCCTGCACGTTAACAATATGAGTTCATAAATTGGTTTCTGAAATATGTATTTAGAATTAGCTTTCTTTGTTGCATTGCATTTAGGTGAACCTGTCAAACCATTCATAGAAACATCACAGATACATAAATGTCTGACCTTTAATTGGACTGCCAAGTTTCATGAATCTTTATTATTTTTTCAAATATTTAAAATTAGCCTTTGGAGTTGTTACCTGAATTGCAGCTAACTGAATCATTCCATTCACCCCATTGCACCTTTAAGAAGGTGCAGGGTATAAACATTTATTTTATCAAAAACAAAAATATTGCATACCTCTCGGAGAATATTATGTAATTGAAATTTTCTCAACTTTAAGATGTGATAACTTGGAAAGGGTGTAAAGGAGTATGAAAAATTTTTGGAAATAAACTATTTTAATGTAATTTTTACAAACTGTTAAAATTTTAGACTACCAGATTTTAGACTGTTGTAAAAAGATGAAAAACTGGAAGAAGAAAAAATATATAATTTTAAGATAGCTGTTTTTTGGAATTGGGTTGATTAACTTAGTTCTATTTTGGCGTTTATGGCTCCAATATAATAATTTTTTACTTTCTGGTGAGTTTTACATTATTGAGTAACATAAAAAACGTGTTACATTCAACTACATTGTAGTGGTTTTTCTCAATTTGAAGGCGACATTATTAAAAAATTCGAGTTAAAACTATATACCACGAGCGAGTGTAAACGACTTAAACTACAACTTTTTGCTATAATTTTTTTTAGAATGGCTCTTGAATCGAAAATTGCCCTTAAAATTTCAATTTCATCCTTTTCTCCTGAAATTTTAATATTATTAATAAATAAATTTTTGCCTCTATTTAAATATCCTTTTTCAAAACGAAATACAAAACGGCAAATCTAATTTAATGTTCACTTATATTCAATTATTGTAAGTATATACAAAATGTGTATGTACATTATAATATTGTGTACATTGAACACATCGAAATGAAATCTTCATATTACATTTTCATATAATTTTTTTGGTATTTTCGTTAAAAAAATTCCAGAAATTGAATAGAAGATGAGAATAAAATTAAGGAATATTACATATTTTACGTATACATATACACATATATATATACCTGCAATCTCATAGTAACATAATATTGTACTCAATAGTATAAAAGTGAAAATATCAATAAAAATTGATGTCCTTTTCCTTTTCATTTTGTTTTTCTTATGTCCTTTTTTTCTTCACTTTTAAGTTTTTTTCTTTTTGAGCATTTCATGTTAAAAAAAATTAAGTTAAAAATTTATACTTGGAAATAAAGATAATATTATAATAATATTAAATCGATATTAAATCGGGAAATTTAATATAACTAATATACAATTTTAAAATACACAAATATATAATTATATACACGATAATATATATGAAATATTACTAAAAGGGTAAAAGGATAATGTAAATTGTAGATCAATGTCTTAAATATTTATATTTAAAAGTACATAGTTTAGACTCTGAAGGGTCTGTTTACTTTAAATTTGTTTTTGTTTTTATATTAAGGATGTTTGTTTAGTTATACAATGTAGATTATATTTAGAATTGTTTGGATGTTTGACATGATTTTGAATTTGTATATAGAAGTCATAATAAATAAAAATTAATTTTTATTAGGTATATGAAATATTAAGGATATTGGGATTAAAATGTAGAAAAAACCCTGTATAAATTATTTGATTATTTTACTTTGATTACAGTTTATATATACTAAGATTTTTTTCTTGAATTCTATATAAATTTTACTTCAAATTTCAAATGATGACCCGAAAATCGGGATTAGTTTATGTATTTAGTTAGTAAATTTATACATATAGAAATCTATTTCATGTTATAACTTTAATATTTGGTTGCCACTTATCTTAACGCCATATTTTTCATCACATTTTTAAAAACAAATACTTTCGTTCTTTGAACACTTGAATTTTGAACTAATTTAAATTAGATTTCATATTTTTCTTAAAAAAAATTCTTACAGACATTTTAAATTTATATGTCGCAGAATGGTTATATGTGTGTCTTATGAGAATTGTTAATATTTAACAATTCATAGAGTGCGACTATGAACCATGAAACGTTAACAAGTACTACTGGTTTTTTGGCGTAGAAATAAAACAATTTTAAAACGCAACTTTTGTTTTTAAAAATTATTGTTTTTTTTATGTCAATTTTCGATAGTGAAATATTGCTTTAGCCTTTATGTAACACGCTGAAAATCTATTCAAAAATATTTTATTAATTTATAAGCAACAAATTTACTCGAAATTGTTTGAAAGCGATCTAAGAGAATCATCTTCCATGATTTTGCAACAAATAAATTTTGAAAAGTGCTAGTAGGCCATAGTATAGAATTTAAAGGCAAGCCTTACCCGGGAAGAAGGTTCTTGAAATTAAATTTTAGTTAAGCTAGAATTAAAAGGATTGAAATGGTTATTATGTGATTTGTAACTGCTTCACGTTATATTTCATATACAATAAAGACAATAAATCTAATTGTTCTAGTGTTAAGCACAATCCAAGAATTTTTTTAAAATGCTCTTTAATTTTTTAAAAAATTTCCGATTCATTTACTTTTAATAAGCAAAAATATAGGTTGTTGAAAGTAAAAAATAATTCTATAATTTGCAATTCCAATAATTATATAAAATTCTTTACCGAATTAATTAATTCCACTCTACTATCTCCTATATTCTCCTCTATTTATTATATTATAATTTTCAGCAGGAATTATTTAGTTATTTTTGAAAATAACTCTCCAAAAGTTTCAAGGCCTTTTTTCTTGCACTTCCATGTTCTAATATGTTCTAATATGTTTTATTTTTTTCTCCATTTTCAAAGTAGGCGAACAAAATGCTGCTTGTAAAACTGACCATTAACGTGTACCATAAAAAAAATATTATGGGAAAAGAAGCCAAACACACAAATTTTTCGAACAAATTATTGGTGATTTCAATAGGAGCTGATCATTCTTGAATTTGCTACAAATGTTGAAAAAATATGAAATTTTTTGAATTCGATTCTGTACTTTCATTACTTAACGAAAATTTTTATAATTTGAGGAAACTTTCAAATATGCTTATTTTGCCAGTAAATTGTACATATTTCATTGACTACATTATATTTAAATTTTTTATAATCTCTTCTTCATCAACAAAATCAATTCTTTCATACACAAAAATCTTTTACATTTAAATATTGAATACATTTTTTGTGTTATGAAAAAAAATAAATAATTTTTATTCTTCTCTCTTGCCAAATTGCTATGTATGTATGATTTGTTACAATTTAAAATCAATAAATTCTCTTTGAATTTGATTCTAAAAAAAAAAAGAAAGAAGATAAATTGAATTAAGGGAGAATAAAAGACAACTTTAAATAATTCAATCATTCACTCGAGTCTGGATTTTTTCACTTTATATGCTACATTTTCGTATACAATTCAAGAAATGTATTAGCGTGTGTAAAAGTACTCATATAATATGAATGTATGAGCATTGATTGTACTGATATATTGTTTCGATACTGTGTACAGAGTGGTCCCTTTGGTGGTGTATTGACAAAAGTGTAGGTCTGCATTTTATAAGAGAGGAAATAGTATTTTTTTGGCCAACTTTAAGAAAAACGGACTATAATTCTGGCTCTGTTATGTGTAATGAAGATGGCGCAATGTAAGTATGAAATGCATCTGTCAAATGCATAAGTCAGATTTTCTAAATATTGGAAAATTTTGAATAAACGCCGTATTACATTATCGAAAAAAAAATACCGTAATGTAACGTAAATATCAAAATATTTTCAAATATTTATTGATGGTTGTTGTATTAGAAAAGCTGTAACGATCGTTGTGTGCTTACGAGATAGCCTATTACTCTACTACATAGAACACTCTGTATAATATTCACAGGGGAATTGTCAAAAATATACGCGCAAATTCTTTCCTGTAAAAAATTTAAATATTTCGTAATATTAACGTGTATATGTATGTATTTTTATAAAAGGTACATTTATTTTTCATTTCATTCTTAATATTATTGAAGTACATATACATATACATACGTAATGTATATCAATTTCATGAAATTTCTCTATTAACTTTATATTTTTGATTGGTAAAAAAATTTTATTGTCTATTTTAGTGTGTTTCAATATGTCAGATTTTAGAATGATTGATACATTTTCATGATTTTATAAATGAATTTTTGGTTTTTATTAAAAAACAAAAAAAAAATCTATTAACTTGGCCGAATACGTAATTCACATATAGGGCTATTAAAAGTATGTAAGAATATACATACCGATAAAAAATATTGAATAAGCAATGGGGCATAATATTTCTTCGTATATATATGTATATGCGGTATTGATTTTTTGTGTGATTTATTATAAATAATATTAATAAATGTTGGACTAATTAACATGAATAAAATTGGATAATTGACAGCTGCGCACGTCTTTCTAAAGTTAAGTGACATAACCGAAGTTTATTAATTCTTTTCTTGTATAAATGAAAATATTCATTCATACTAATTAATATTTAATTTAATGTTTGACTAAATAGATACCGAATTGCTTTCAAAATCATCCATGTAGCTACTTATAATAATTTTTAACATTAATTTGTTCTGGAATTGAAAGGACCCATTTTATTTTCAATTATTCAGTTGTTGTGGACCAAAATATTCAAATTTTATATTATCGAAAACGAATTTCAAATTATGTATTTTTTATTTTAGACCCTTTGGCTTGGTTAATAAAGTTACTTTATTAAAATTGTAAGGAAATATTTTGATTTTGATGCTGTAATTTAATGCTAAGGAATTGAGTTCTGATTTGTAAATAGTAAATATAAAACTTTGTAAATTATTATTGACTTGCTTTTGATTTTCCTCTCTCGATTTGTGTGCAATTTCACTAATTTTTTCATGTATATTATATTGTGAAACCCTAAAAGTATGCAATTTTCAATAATATAGGAAATAGTTACCTTTTGTTCACAAACAAAGCGCGGTATTTCTGATTTGAAAATTATAATTAAATTTTCTTGAGTAATAATATAGCTAAATATTCTGAGCTTCAGATGAAAATTAATTGCAATTTATTCATTTTGTTTCATTGCTAATAATTATAGAGTTAAAAGACATGTACGTAACAACTAGGTTGATACTAGTGCTTTGGAACCCAGGCTTTTCAATTCCACATTTAATAGAAATTGTTATAACCAATTGTAATTGTGAAATTTTTATATTTTGAAATATTTTATAATAAGTTGGTTTTCCCAAGCGAATAAATTGAAAGCTAAAAGTAATTAAATTATTCTTAAAAACTTCAGAAGATGAAACTGTACAATGTAGATGAGTTACTTAAAAGAACAATATGGCTCTCATGGTCAGTATCTGAAAACACGCTGATGGCCTGGCTTTTGCTAGCGAGATGACAAAACGGTAAATTCGAGCATCCAAACTACTCGTAGAATTCACTGGTCACTTTAACCAACCAATAAACATGTGAATATTCAAAAGAAATCAATTTGTTAGGTTTGTTCTTTATGTACTTGGTGTATATGGTGCCACAGTTTTATCAACTTTTGTCAGTATAACGCAAACTGAAAGAAAAATATGAATTTTAAAATTTTTTCATTTCAAATATATACTTACGTATTTCAAAAGGTTGCGCATAAAAATTTGCTCTTTTTTTACCTGTGGAATTTTTTCTTTATTCAAAATTCTTTTTTTAAATTTTTTTTTTTGTTTTAAAGCTTTTATTATTATTATTATGATTATCATTTCCACTGGCGGTCACTTACGAACTAACTACTTAAAAATTATCCACGATTTTATTTCCAATACTATTTTTTATTAAAAGTGAAAATTGCTTGATTGGCAATTTTCACTTATTATTTAAAATTTATTATTCTAATAAAAATGTTTTTTTTTTTATTTTTTTTATAATTACTTGCGCAATGCTAGTGTCTCATTACAATTAAATTAAAATTTAGGTAGTTCGATGAATTGCAAATGGATATTACATAACGTATTACGTTAAAAGAAAAAGTTGTCATTTATTAGTCAAAAATAACAACAAGTAAATGTTAAAGTAAAGGTTTTATTTATTGAAACGGTAGAGGGCAATCTTTATTTGAATTTATTGATGAATGCCCGGGCAATTCTGTTTTACTCAGCGTGTCATGCAGAGTAAAACATGGTGGTGACGTAACACCTCCGCCCTTAAGATCCGACTCCGTGCGGATTTTGTTAAAAACAACATTTAGCTTGGGTTTTGAAGTGTTGAGGTGAAATTTGAAATAAATAACGAAAATAAAAATTAAAATTAAAACTACTACTATAATACAATCGGTCCCAACACTCGTGTACCACTTCACTGTGTGAGAGTATTCCAATTGTTCTATTATTTCGGTATTATTAATGTGTTTGAGGTATAGTTCTTCTAAGTTAAATTCCGTTTTTATCCTTTCGATCGTTATGTCGCGTTCTATATACGGTAATATCTTTGCTGAATATTCTTTTTGATAACTTTCCTGCATAAAATTATCAATAGCAACTTTGCAATTCACGAACTTTACAATATTATTCCCTTTTATTTTAAATTCGTTTTGTTGTTCACAATTATTAATTAATAAGGTTTCTTCTAAATTTTTTGTTACAATTACATTGTCTGTTACTGGAAAAATATCGCTAGTTAAATTTTTCAAGTAATTACATTTCATTTTTTTTATGTTTAGTAAGTTTGCTATACAACTATCATCAAAGCTTTTTAGATCTGTTTTTGTTACAATTTTTTTTTCAGTATCTTCAAAAACACTTTGCTTGCAAGTAATTATTTTATTTATTTTGGTATCTAATTCTAAGCTATTATTTTTATTTGGAATTTTTACAATTAAGGTTTTAAAACAAATTTCTTGTGAAAAAATTGGAACTGAAAGCGTAAAAATAATATTATTTTCTTTAAATAAAACTGCATTTTTTATAAATGGTAACATTTCAATAGTAATATTCAAATATTTAATTTCCTCATAACTGAGAATATTTTTTGATAATATTTCAAGTCTGCTAGCTAATATAATTTCTTTAAAATTTTTTATTTGATTTAATACAGTATTAATATTCTCATTTAACTCTAATTTAATGCTTAACAATTCCAATTTTAAATCAATTTTTGTTATATCATTCTTTAACTCATCAATACTTTCTTTAATTTTACTTTGAACACTATTAATATGATCTGTTATGTTTTGGATTTGATCCGATAATTTTGTATTAATGTAGACTTGTTGGTTTAAATTTCTAGTGATTTTGTCATTATTGCCTTTTAATATGTCGAAATGTTGCTCTATTTCTATTCTATCATCGTCGTCCATCACCCCGGCTAAAATGTGAAGGCCGCTACCGACAAAATTAAACAAACCTCTTTTATTTACGTGATGAGGAATTAGTGTCATAAATTCTTGTTTTAAATGTTCAAAATTGTGTAAAAGATTAGTAGGTATTTCTGTCTTCTTATGTAGGTGGATAATATTAGTCTGAATTTTGTTGATAGTTTCTTCATATAAATTTAAATCTATGATATGCAATATTTTTTCGAAATTTCTTACAATTCTTAATTCGGAATCTTGTAATAAGATATAACCATTTCCAGCTTGTAATTCGTTAATTTCGATTTGTGAACAATTAATGAGAGTTATGTTGCAAAACACAATTACAATAAAAATAAGAGCTGAAATAGTACAAAATCATTTCAGTAAGAATTTATGTGTGATGTCATATGATTAAGTAAAAATTTTGTTGTTAATTATTCAAAGGGTTAATAAGTTTTAATTTTTTATCGAATTAGTGCTGACATAAGCTAAAATGGTTTTATAAAGAGTTCAGAATCTTTTTATTGTGTTATTTGTTTTTTTTTTTTTTTTTTTTTTTTTTTTTGTATTATAAAAAAAATTTCAAGGTTGTTGTTAGTATTATTAGTACTGACAGATTCTTATTTAGTTATTAAGATTAGATGTGAGAAAAAAAAATTTTATGATAAGATTATGATGCATAAATTTATTTGTATTTAATAAAAGTAACGAGACTTATTGTATAAAAATGTAACGAAAGTATTTGAAAATCAAACCTAAGATTTTGTGAAGTTTGCTAAAAATCATATGGTATTTTGAAGTCGCGCGATTTGTCAGGTTAAAAAATATTTTTCTTTTCTTCATAATAGAAGAATTTATTTTTAATTTTGGAACTTAAGTTTTTTTCTGAATTGATTCAAATAACGAGGATAGTTTTCGTTATTAATTTTAAAATGAGATTCACTTTCTTTCTCGATTTGGATCCTTTTATGAAGAGGTTGCAATTTGGTAATTCTATTAAGTTTAAGATAAGTAGATGCTTTTTCTTTTTTTCGTTTTTTTATTTCATAGTATTAATTTTTTTGGTTTTAGATGTTAATAGTTTTTCGTGGATGGCAGGATAATCTGTAGTTTTTACGCTACCGTTTACGAAATCAATAGGTTTTCTACCTGTAGAGGAATGGATTGTTTCATTGTAAGTTTTAACACTTTTTATAACTGGATCTTCGTCCATAGGTAAATTTTCTTCCTTTTGTATTGCGTATAAAATTCTGATATGTTCATTTAATGTATTGTGGAATCTTTCGATATCCGCATTACCCGAGTGGTTATTGGGTGTTGTAAAATGTACCGCAATTCCTTCATTTTCTAAAAAGTTTTTGAAATTTAAACTGTTAAAGCCCTTTTCCTGATCCTTGAAGTGATTACAAACTCCATAACAAAATGAATATAGCCACCATTCACGAGGGTTTAGGGTATAAAAAGAACTCTTTGAGAGTGACTATGAACAATATCGGATGTGTGTATGAAATACTTAAAACATAAATTCCACTGCAATAAAACAAGAGTAATTATTTAATTTACAATATTTTTTAAACTGGTCCATGTATTTTAAATTTAATTTAGTTATTAGAAAATTTAAAATTTGAAAAATATTATCCTTGTAGGAAGAACATCACTTATTTGATTTTGTAAAATAATAATAAACAGAAATAAAAATCATCCAAAATCCTCCTTCACAATATTATTGAGTACCAATAAAAATTTTAAAATATTGAGGTCAAGATGTAATTTATATCATGTTAAGTATTTTACAGTCTACTTTTGTTCCGCATACATAATTTTAGTTTAAACTAGGAAACCAATTTAGTGTAATAATTATCTTAAGTGTACTACTACAAAATTCATTGAGCTATTTAAAAAATTCTGTATAACATAAGCACTTTATTGGGTTTAAGTAAATGTGATATTGATTGAGGCTGTACACTAATTTTCATTTCAAATAATTTGTACAAAATTAAACTTTAAATTTGATGTAGTTGAATTTCAGCATACCGGTAGCAAGATATCGCAGCATACAACCAAATAGCTATCTCTCTGTTGCCAATGTTCTCCAATGTTATTTAGCTTATTTATTGTGATGTTTTTAATATATTTTTGTTAAATTTTTCAAAATATTTCCTGAGTTATTTTCTGATTAATAATTTATAAAAAAAGAAATAAAATGTCTTTTATAATACAACAAAATGACAGAAAAATTAAAAATAATTTGGGACAGTTTTAAAAAAATTACGATTTTCCTTATGACATACTTTGTTATTTTTTAATGAAATTTCTAATTAGTAAAATTTTTAAATAATCAAAAAAATGTCGAGTATCGATAAAAATCTAAAATAAATTTCTAAAATTTCTCATGCAATTCAAATTTCTAAATAGTTCTCATGCAGAAAGGATTAGGTGTTTTGCAAATAGAATCTTATCTAAAAAAAGAATTTCTGATCAGAATCCTGTCTTGATTCCCAATTAAGAAATGATTAATAAGAATACTATAAATGAATTTGCTAGAATTTTTTTAGAAGCCAGAAGTAGCTCTAAATTGTTGATTTTTAAATTTAGGTTTCAGATTATATACTTCGCAATTTTAATAACATTTCTAAAATCATCAATACGAACAGCTTTTACAAGCACACGTTTCAAATAACTTTCCAAAATCTTTTGCTGCTTTTATTTCATTTTTACTTTGTACAATTTAAATTAAAGGTGGCAAAAATGAATTTTTAATTCGGATAGTAAATTATTTCCATTTCAACTACGAAATGTTGAGAAAGTCAAGTATTTTCGATACAGAGTTTTAAATTAAAAAAACAGAGTTTTAATTAACAAAAATTTTTTGAAAATTTGAAAAAATTCATAATTAAAACTCGTTACATTATTGAAAGAGTCCTCTTTTATTAATATTGTAGGAAATCATCCCTTCAATTTAATTTGAAAAATATAAGATTATTAAATAATATTTTCCATACCTTGTACATCCTTACGTTATTACATTGCGTTTATTTAAGTATAATGTGCCTTGTTTGGTAATGGCTTCATTTTGAATAGAAGTAGTGTGAAATTATTAATAGTTTCAAAGACTTTGTATAAATATTGCTTTCATTAATTTGGTTCATTCCAGTTATCAAGCTTTAATAGCCTGAAAAAGAAGAGTAAAGAAGGCGAATAAAGCTTGGAATTTAAATGAAATATAGGTTCTTGTTTCCGAAGCCTAGTAACTATTATATTAAAGTTGTTATATGGTCATTATATTTCAGTTACTGTAAATTTTTTTTGCGCTTCAATATGGTTAACAAGCCAGCGTAATGAATTGGGCAAAGTTAATTAATTTTGTGTCAACATGAGTAGCAGGTTTCTTTCCATTAGAAATTATTTTTAATGACATGTGATGATTTTTTCTAATTTAAAAACTATTACAAAGCTGCACGGAGCTGATACCGTCGCGTTTCTTATTTATTTATTAAAATTAACTCCATTTCAAAATTTATAGTTCCTCTTGAATGAAAAATTAAATAAAATGAAAACAAATGAAAAAAAGTTTAAAAAAGAAGAATTTTTGAGGAAAATAAAAATGCAATTACAATTTGAACTTGGTTAAAATCACTAACATTATTATGTGCACCATTATAAATGTGAAATAAAAAGTTATTATTTTAATGGAAAAGGAATTAATTACACATATACATAAATAAAAATGAATCATGAATCAAGTTCAAGTCATTAAAATCATTTATTGTATGTGCATATAAAAAATTTTTCATCATTAGTATAGTCTGGAAATTATCCTGGCTCATGAATACTTCATTATCACATACAAATTTTTTTTCGTAATTAAATTTTTTATATAAAATAATGAACTCTATCTTTAAATTATATGAAATTCATTCAAATATTGAGACAATAGCGAAAATTTAATGACTATGAAAATGAAATTCATTCATTAACATTTTTCATTCATTTCAATGTTGCAGAAAAATGCTAGATTGTTAATGAAATACAAAATTTGTGTATGCAGTGATGATTTACATAATATCATTGTGTATCTCTCTTATTGAAACTCGTTAAAAATGAACTACATAGACAACGTAATTCCCTGTAAATTTAAATTAAACTTTTGAATAGGAGTTGGTATAATAATAATTGGCACATAACCGTTATGAATGCGGTGACATGGAATGCAAGTGCGATTTAGTTAACACCAAATTTATTTCGCTAAATAAAAAAGAATTAAAAATAAAGAAAAATAGTGTAAGCAAAAGATGTATTCAAGTCGTTGGAAAATTATATAATATTTAAAGTATTTGGCCGCGACAAACATAAAAAGAAAATTTTTAAAGACGTTCCTGAAATTAAAGAAAAAATAATGGCAAACGAAACTATTCATGGCGTAAGCAATAGATAAATAGTAAGGAGAGATTGGAATACTCATTAAGGACAAATCTACAACACATAGCTCTCTACAATATTTTTCATTTAAAGTTTTCCATTTTTTAATTTTAATCGTAACTTGTCTTATTTCACTGTTTCAAAATAAAATTGATAATAAATCAAATTGAAAAAAGAGATCAAAGATTTGGTAAATCAAGTCATTTACTACTATGTACTAAAAATAATATTGACACACACAATAAAGGATAATCTCAACATACCGCAAAGCATTGATATATACAATTATAATATTAGATTGACTGAATTTAGAACCCTCTTAATTGGCGTTAAAAGAATCATACAAATTTTCTTTAACAACTTTCAAAGAGAACCAAATCAAAATAATTATAATAAAAATGTACTTAAATCGTACATTTTGAATGAAAAAAATATACTCCACAACTTTACCCTAAAATATTTAAAATTCATCTAAAATTGAGAGTTCTTTGACCTTTGTATCTGTACGTTTAATTTGGTGGTTTGCTACATAAAAAGAACATTTATGAACATAAAAATTTTCTCAACCGGAAATTTTTAATGATTTTTCTAGTGCTATTAATATCACCTTTACCATTTATACATCGAAAATTTTTTTCATCTTCTAATTATCCTCATTGACAAAATAACACGTTAATATTGTGGAAAATAAGAAATAAGTTCAAAATGATACTACCGTCAAAATGATACAAAGGGGAGCCGTAAATTTAACTAGAGGCATGATTAATACTTGAGACTTGAGAACTAAATCAAATTTTTAAAAAGTATTAGAGTTGCAATATTATTATTGCTCATTTGTACTAATATCATTGATTTGATTAAATTTACAAATTTGCATACTTGTCGGGGATACCAAAGTATGTATAAGAGTTGAGAAGTTGTAAAATAATGTAATTCTGGATCGAACAGCGCAAAGTTTAGCACATATTTTTTATACCCTGCACTTCGTGAAGGGTATATTAACTTTGGTATGGAGTTTGTAACTACTTGAAGGAGTCATCTGCGGTATGGACATATATATATATTCTTGCTCAGCGTAAAATTCTGAGTCGATTTAGACATGTCCGTCTGTCCGTCCGTCCGTCCGTCCGTCCGTCCGTCCGTCCGTCCGTCCGTCCGTCCGTCCGTCCGTCCGTCCGTCCGATCGCACGATAACTCAAAAACGAATAATGCAATCGACACCAAACTTTCACAAGTTTTTTCTTTTGTGCCAAGGACGAGCCCTATTGTTATTGGACTAATTCGGACAACGGGTTCGGGTAGCTGCCATACAACTCCAAGAGTTTATTTTAAATATTTCAAAAACTAATGAAGGTATAAATATAAAATTTTGTATACATGTGTCCAATTATATTCTACACGTGCTCTAAGAATTATAATGGGATAGCTGCACCGGTTCGGGTGGCTGCTATACAACTCCAACAGCAAATTTTTTATATTCGGCAAAATAATAAAGTTAGATTCATGAAACTTGGCAGTCATGTGTCCAATTATAGGTCAAATATATTTCTGAAGTTTTAGAGGAATCGCTTGACAGGTTCGGGTACCTGCCATACAACTCCAGAAGCAAATTTTAAATATTTGGAAAAATAATAAAGTCAGATTCATGAAACTTGGCAATCATGTGTCCAATTATGGCTCAAATATATTTCTGAAGTTTTGGTGGAATTGCTCGACAGGTTCGAGTAGCTCCCATACAAGTCTAAAAGCTTATTTTAAATATTTGGAAAAATAATAAAGTCAAATTCATGAGACTTGGCAGTCGTGTGTCCAATTATAGGTCCGACATATTCCTAAAATTTTGGTGCGATTGCTTGACAGGTTCGAGTAGCTCCCATACAAGTCTAAAAGCTTATTTTAAATATTTGGAAAAATAATAAAGTCAAATTCATGAGACTTGGCAGTCGTGTGTCCAATTATAGGTCCGACATATTTTTAAAATTTTGGTGCGATTGCTTGACAGGTTCGAGTAGCTCCCATGCAAGTCTAAAAGCTTATTCTTAATATTTGGAAAAATAATAATGTCAGATTCATGAAACTTGGCAGTTGTGTGTCCGATTATAGATCAGATATATTTGTGAAGTTTTGATGGAATTGCTTGACAGGTTCAGGTACTTGCCATAAAACTCCAAAAGCTTATTTTACATATTTGGAAAAATAATAAAGTCAGATTCATGAAACTTGGCAGTTGTGTGTCCGATAATAGATCAGATATATTTGTGAAGTTTTAGTGAAATTGCTTGACAGGTTCAGGTACTTACCATACAACTCCAAAAGCTAATTTTAAATATTTGGAAAAATTATAAGGTCAGATTCATGAAACTTGGCAGTCGGATGTCCAATTATAGGTCAGACATGTCCGTGAAGTTTCTATAGAATGATTTTAGAGGTTCAAGTAATTGCTACACAATAACGAAAGGTGCAGGGTATAATTCAATCGGTTTATACCGACTGAAACGTTTTTACTTGTTTTATTTTAAGGCAAACACATATTTTGCGCAGTTTCAATTATTAATATTGTACCAAACTTACAAAATTATAATTAGTGATAATTAATTATTGCATATATTTAGGGAGTAAAAAACAAAAAATCGTTAACACAATAAAAAGTCAAAATTGAGAGCCAATAGATGAATTCAGGTAAAATTATTAAATTTTTTGATGGCAAGATTACCGAAATTTCAGAGAGGCATATTATGTGTTTTCGAAAAAATAAGGGGCCAGAATTGAAATTTTATAGATTCTGGGAGGCGATAAGTTTGAGGGGGAAGCAAATTGAAAAAAAATTGAGCTGATGAAATAAAGCATTTGCTAGCTTGAATAAAATCTTAAACTTCTGAAAGTTAGAATTACAATGAAAGTCGATTTCAAGAATTTTAAAAAAAGAACAAGCTTAACGAGGTAAGGTAACGGCTAATATCAACGTTCCTTTCATTTTTGTAATATTATTTGCTATGGTGTTTCGCAGTGGAAAAAGCAAGTTGTTAAATTTAAAACTTGTTTGTTGTTGCGATATATGTTTTAAAATTGTCAAAAAAGTTGTTGATTTTGGACTTTGTGGAGTTATAATTATTTAGATGGGAACAGGAACGTGATACTTTCTTTTAGTAAAATAGGTTTCTAACAAAAATTCATTAACGCATGTTTAAATTCGCATCTTTATATCTCAAAGAGTGATGACTTCTTTAGACAGAGGTACGAACAGACGGGCAGATTCAATTGCTCAAAAATAACCAATTAATAAAAAATTTATATTTAGTTTTTCGAACCTTAACTTTTTCTTATTGATTAAATTGAACAAATCGTATATAATTATCCACTATATGATAAGAATTATAAATAGTTTTGAGTTGTCCCTGAAAATTGTCCCACTGTAAACATTTAATAAATGTTATTTAGTGGTTTTTATAGCCTTGGTTTTTATTACGAAATCAAAATCAAAAAACATTCATAATATGTCATGATAGTAGAATGAAAATATTAAGATAACAACCATAAATATTTGTTCTTTTCATATGACTGTTTTAATTCAAACACAATAGAATGTTGGACTCAGATGTCAAATTGTAATTCAGAATCTCTTCACATTTTATAATTTTTTTTTTACATAGTTCTACAGAGTACACAAATGGCCAACATATTATGTTTAATTCATATTTCTGCAGTCACAATAAATCCATAAATGATTTACAAGGATCTCGTTTGTACATACTGCTTGTTTTGCTTGTTTTGTACATTCTACCAAAAAAAAAATATAAATGCCTTTATTTCAAAATCATATGGGAAACTATAAAAAATAGTATAAGACTGGAAGAATAACAAAAAAAAAAACTTTTCCTTTTTAGGTCGTGACATCAATTTTTTCATTTAGTTTAAAGAGGGTCTGCGTATATTTCCAAAGCAGGGATTTTTATTCAAAAAGAAACTATAGAGAAAAAGATAAGTTTCTCATATTTGAAAATGGTGACACCTTACCTAATAGATTATTTTGATAAAATCACTTAATATCTTTGAATGTAGATAAATTATCCTAGGAAAGGAAATGACATTATTTGAATTTGAGAATTTTTTTTTTTATAAAAGAAAAATGGAATGTTTTTATAACTTTAAGTTTTAACAATAATAACCATTTGAAGAAAAATACAATTTATTTGAATAAATAAGGAAGACAATATATTATTATTCCTAAAAAATTATAAAAACAAATACATGAAATCTTTATGTATGTATCTGTGTGCATGAAAATAAATCAAAGATTTTGTGATGTCAGGGTCCTATTACACCAAAACGCTCATCAATAAGCCCCAGTTTATAAAAATGATTGACACCATAAGACAAAAAAAATTGGATACAAATTGAATGCGAAGTAATTTTTGTAATCTGGCCTTGTCATTATAAATTTGCTTGCTTTATGAAATTTAGTAAAGTCCTTGTTTGAATATGTACAACAAGGGAACAGAAGAAAGGCAGGAAATGAAGCAAAAGAAAAAAATCTTCCTGTCTTTTGGCTGTAACAACAAATTTTCAAATTTTTTTTTGAATTTATTTGCGCTTAATCTAAAAATTTTTAAAATTAAGAGCGCTAATTAATTATTAATGTAAGATAACGCTAAATATCAGAAAATTCTAGTTTTATAAAATCTAGTTAAAAGATAGTAAATCAATTTTTAAAAAATTTCATAAGCAGATTGACAAAATTGCTATTATACCATCTTTCGTCACATTTAATTTTAAGAATGACTGCACCACAAAAAATTTTCTATTCAAAATTGCAAATGGATCACAAAATTTACCTATAGGGTCTAACGTTTATATATAGACACAAAAACCATTACTGTATATTTAAGACGAGGAATTCAAAAATTCTAAAACATGAAAGTAATAATAAAATTTATTAAATAATCATAAAATAAATTTAAGAAGAGCCGAATTTAAGTTATGATTTTTTTATTTTGAGAGTCTTTTAGGTCTTGCTGATCTGGAGTTACCAGAAGGGTTTATTATTGTTTCATATAGATACTCACAGTATTGAAAATATTAACAATTTTCAATTCAACAATAAATTACTTTAATTCAACTGTTTAATAATTAATAAAGCAGTTCATTATTCAATATGTGTATGTATGTGTATATAGCAATGTACTGAAACAAATGTAACCCCGAAAACAAATATTTCTTCTTCATTACCATTAACATCTCGCATATCAATGAAAATTATTTGTCAGGATAATTTTAATTTAAAATAATTTGAAATTAAATTCTTATTATTTATAAAAATCCTTTCGAAACTCATTTTTATCATCCTGGCACAATTCGTTCGTCTATATCTCACAGAATATACTTATATTGGATACTTATGATAAAAGACCACAAAAAAGCATTAAACAATTCTACTAATAAGAGTAAAAACGATAAAATGACATTATACTATATGAAAATTTCCTGGTCCTTAATAAATGGTTGTCATTGTGGTCACAAAAATACAAAAAAAAAAAAACAGGTTCTGCATAAAATTTTGTTAACATCATACATGCACGTTATACCCATATAATATAAAATTTTGTTCTGCAATTCATCATTAAATCGCACATTGGAAACGATGAATTTCATATACCGCAGAATTTTGTAAACAATACATGTGAGTACATATATGTATGTGTATTTTTGTGTATACAATTATTATAAAGGAGTGAAAAAAATTTTTTAAAGCCGCGACACATCCAATTTTATTTTGGTTATCATGAAATATTTTTTATTCAAAAATCATCCAATTTACAAGGTGAATCATTTTGAATTGTGAAAATAAACCTGTTGATGTTGTAAAGCTGATTGTGCTGCTAATATTGCAACTACTAATGCTGAAAAACAGTTGTGTTAAAAGAACTTAGTTTGAGCTGTCAACTTATGCATTAATTACTCGTACCGCTAAAATTTTTACATATAAATTGAAAGCCGGTACATCAGGCAATTGAATAAATTGGCAAATTTATTTGGTGGTTATTTAAAGGTACTCTATCTGGCAACTCACGTAGCAATCCAAAACTTAATTTTCTTTCCAGATGACACATGAATTAGCTTAAAAGAATAAACGTAGTTCTATAAAATTTTTAATGTATGTGAAGAAACTCGTTCTTATTCGGGATCATTTTTACTTCTTCATCTGTAAAGAAAATCAGCTTTGAAAAGGTGTTTATGTAGCGCACTAAATATAGTATTACCAGAAGTAAATATTCGATTCCGGTGTCAACAAATCATCTATAATTTTTTAATATCGAAAATCATTTAGTTTTCACTTATACAAATTCACAAATTTCCATTTTTGTACAAGTGTTTGTTTCTCAATTGCAGTCAATTAAATTATTCGTTCATTATAAAAAAATTCTTGTTAAAAATTTTCCTTTCGCTTTTCTACTAAAATAAATACCCGGAAATTTTCCTTATTATGCACTTTCAAATTTTCACAAAATGACAGTATAAGTCACTTAATTTGAATGAATGAATTGCTTTTGAATTTAAAAATAAACATTTTTCACGTCGTGTGGTTTTTCATTCATTTTTCTTCATTCATTCAAAAAGAGTGTATGTACTTACATATTGGAAAAGAAAATATGGAGAATTTTAATTAAAATTGAGGCGAAAAATTTTAATGAGTACAGCCTTGAAATCATTAAAAATCAATCAAAATATTATTGATCTACTCAAATAAATTTCATGTTACGTATTGTATGTGCATATATGGTTTGTCTTTTAAGCTATAGGACTAGATATGCAAGTCCAAGACTAAAACTGCTAAGATATACCAAAAAATTGAATAAAATTTTGGAAAGTACTCGTATATTCAAAATTTAATTAAATAATATTAATATTATCATGGAATTGATCAATGTTAATGCAAATCTAAATTAAGGAATTAATTCAAATTGAAATTAGTTACTCAGAATTCATTATAAATTCAATTTTAATTAAATTTGTAGAACAAATAAAATATTGAAAATTCTCAGCGTTCGATGACATTGTATATTTAGAGTTTTGTATTTTCTTAATAGAAAGTATTTTGATTGTAACAAGTTTCATGCAGGGGTTTGTATAAAAAGACCATTAACCATTCATAAAATTCATAAAATTTTTACTAATTTTCGGTGTGAAGACTTTTACTGATCTATTTATGATTTGTTTTATCTTTGGTTTTAATCTAATTTGGAGAAATTATTTTGAGCAACAGTTCCTAAAATTTTATATTATATATATATCTTTCTTTACAGTTTACATATGGTGTTGCTTATTTTATATCAATTTGAAGCCTCTTCTGAATAATGCATTATAATGAAGAGCAAGGGTTTTTAAATAATTTTATTCTTTTTTGAGTGTTCAAACTCAATTTTCTAAGCCATAACATCGAAAAACTTTTTAATTGATTGTTCCTCATCCTTAATTCAATATGAAAAGTTAAGTTTTAAAATTGAAAATATTATTAAAATTTTGCTATTAATTGTACCTTCATAGTTTAAATTGTCGCTAGACGCATAAAAATTATGAATTTCAATAAATTTCACATGTGTCGCTAAACTTTGTTTTAAAGTAATGGTAAGAGCGTATAGACATTACCAGTCAATAGTAACCCAAGAGCATCGTAATCTAATAACAAATTAATTGCATCCCTTCACAATAAATTGAAAATAAAAAACTCAAACTTAATAGACTGTAAAAGTTCAAAGGGTATTGTTAATAACAAATAAAAAAGTTGAAAAAATCTTTGAATTTTTAGTTTTTTCAAAATTTTATTATTTTTGAATCCTAGAGAACTGAATGTTAACTTTCAAATTCACTATGAAATTTTCCACCATCAAATCTATAATATGCTTAAGTTAAATAAAACTTTCATTTCTTAATTGTATAATATCCTTTTATGTATACTACAATTTCGAATACAGGACATAAAATTTTACGATTTCAAATAAAACTAATAAAATTGAGAATTTTGTGATAGAAAAGTATTAATAAATTAAAAGCAAACATATAAAGATGTTAATTATTAGCACTTTTCCAATAAAATAGAGAAAATATGTGCTTTAAACTACCACCCTGTTCGTCCGTTCATCCACTTATATTCAAAATTTCTACAATGTTTAAAATAGATAGCTAAAATTTCATATAAAAACTAATCCTTGCAAAAAATGTTTCCTTTATTTTTTGTTCCTACCCTAAAAGTATCCAACAATTCTTAAATTTCTTCTATTTAAACGAAAATATTCTAGCTGATGTCCAAATAATTGGTTTTATTCTGCTTTTATTTATTATCAAAAGTTTATAGTTTGTATTTTCTTTAATTTTTATTTTATTATCAAATGGATAATCATAGATTTAATAATCACACACACTTAATATAAATAATTGAATGGGGCTTTTTATAAAGCTTCATTGTAAACGTACAAACTGTTATAAAATTCGAGATTTCTGAATTGAAATAAAATCATAATAGAATAGATGTTAGTTAGTAAAATGTGAATTAAAAATACACGTACAATGTTTCAAAGTATCCTCAAAAATTTTAACAACATTGTTTTGTTAAGTTAAAATTATTTATTATAACCTAAATCCTACTAGAATGAAATAGAGCTGTGTGATTATTGAACAAGAGCAAAACTTGTTGAGATTGCTTTTAAAGTTATTTTTGCTAATATTATGTAATCCTTTACTATTGATTCTAGATTTATGATATAGAAAATTATAGTTTGAAAAAAAAGATTATTATTTTTGCCAGATATTGAAAACTATTTAATTTTACAACAGCTGAGCATTTTTTTTTAAATATATTTAAATTTTTAATAATTAATTACAGTAGCTATATACCAGCTCCAATTCATAGTTTACATAAAAAACTATTCCAGTTGAAATTTTGAATTAATGGACGATAGAAAAATTTCCTTATTTTTAATATTATTCTCTCAGTTCATGTTTAAAACTTATTATCAGACTATATCGAAATTATTTCTCAAATGTGAACGATTCTGCGAAAGCTTCTCCTTCTCACTATGTTATAAATATTGGAAATGCAATTTTAATTTTTTTTCCTCTTAACATAATTTTTCTTTACTGTTAATGTGTAATTTTTTTTAGCTTAAATTAAAAATTTTTTTTACGATTATTTTATTTAGCGGAATAGTTTTCCTTCTGCTTACTTAATTCCAACTATTTTTTCCGTGTAAGGACATTTATAATAATTGTATGCATATCAGTACGCAAATTTCTGTACAAAAGTGTTATACTCGTAAATAGAAATCTTTTTTACTAAACTTGAATAGTTGCATAAAAATCCCATTTTAAAATTTATTTTCATAGTCATTAAGTTTTCGCTTTTGTCTCAATATTTGAATAAGTTCCGTATACTTTAAGTAAATAGATTTCATTATTTTAGAACATAGAAAATTTAATCAAAAAAATTTTTTAATAATAATGAAGTATTAATGAAGCGGCTAAATAAATTCCAGACTTCTAAAGCTGTAAAGATGATAAATTGAGCTTAAATAATTAAATTGGTGAATTTAATAGTAATAAAAAAAAATCTTTTAATTTGTTTTTGCAATGTGCATTTCAATTAATTTATCTTCCTATTAAAATAATTACTTTTTATTTTAAATTTGGAATGGTGTGTAGATGGTGCGTGGTTAATCAGTGTTAAAAAGTTTGCATTGTGATTAAATTTTTCTCTCTGAATTTATTTATTTTTCTTTGGTGCCAAGTTCAACCAGATTATATAGTTCTCGCTTATGAATAAAGCTTTAAAAAATATGCTGAATGATCTTGATCGATTCTTCTGCAAAAAAATCATATATGCCTTCTTTTATTTTAAATGTCACAGAATGACAGTCGAAATTTTTAACTTGAAATTATTTTTGCAAGATTTTCGCAAAATAATTCTACTTTATTAATGAATTTTCAATTTTGTTTATTAAAAGATACAAGCTCTTAAAAATAGGACTAAAGTCTTTTTTTCTAATTGTTATAACAAAATGTTATGATTTAATCTATAATCTCCTAAGACTTTTATCTCTCTTTCTCTTTAAGAACAACTTAATTCAAAATCTAAAACCGCAGAGCCATTCTGGGAATCATTTTTTTCCTGATTATCGTATATAGATTTAGGATTTTCTATCAACTCATAAATATAATATAATTTTAGAGATGATAATAAATTTCTTGTTCTTTTTTGAAATTTACTAAAATTTAAATTGCTTTCAAGATTTCTGGAAAATCTGAAAAATAATCTGACATATGAATTTATTGAAAAGGAAGAATCATTTATATACCTATGTACACACCCATTTATATGGTTGTACATATAGTTTACATTTTGCTTGAACATAGCCGATTAAAAGTTCTTAGTATATAGAATTTTCTTGAAGAAGAAATAAAACAAAACTTCAAAACGAATCCTTATTCCTTTTGACTTTTAATGTTTCAAGAAGATGTTTCATTTTTTCAACTTATCACAATACATCCTCATATTATTATGCTACACTTAAAACAGTTCAGCATTTTCTCATAAATATACTTATATTGTATATTAAATATTGTGTAATATATGAATGAACTACGTGTCCATAAATTGAGTAAAAGAAAAGAAAATCTTGAATTTTCATTCTAAAAGATTATTTAGAGATTTATTCATTTTTATGTAATTTAGGTAAACAATTTATGAACCAAAATCTTCCTTATATGCTCATTTTGGTTTATATTATAGGTATCATAAATATTATGTTTATTGTATACATATATAGTAAATCTTTTTCAAACCGCAAGGATACTCTATGACTAAAGTAAACCATATTATATTTTATATTTTTCTTCTTCTTTTTAAAATTTATGATATCAAGAGTTTTTAAATGTAAATAATAGTCATAATAAATAAAAATTGAGGCGAAATAATGGTAAAGAGTTTACCAGTAATGTTATACAGGAATTAAAAGGACGTATGGTTTTAATATTGTGAATTATAAATTCATTAAATTTACCGTGGTTTGATCCAATCCTATTTGTAAGTTGAATTCAGCAATTCATAATTAAGCTGAATAAGACTTGAATATGTAGTAGATTTACATCCAGGATATTTCAGATTTTAAATTAGATTCAGGAAATTTTATATTTTGTAATTATTAAAACATTGCTTTTAAAGTAGAAAGAAATAAGCCACTTACGAATTCATTCCAGGAATAAAGTTTCGATATATTCGGCTTTTGTTTCAGTATTTAGAAGACATTTGCTAAAATAATTTTATTGATAATATTATATTTTATTCATAAAATTCATTTCATATAAACGCCGGTGGTTATGCAATTTTTTTTACCAATAGTCAAATTATCAAATGCACTGTTTGCTTAAATTGTAAACTTTTAAATAATGAATTTCATGTTAATGTCGCTTGAATTTCATATAATGTAATTGAAAATCAGAAAAGAATATTTTAATTAATGTAACTATTGTTTTATGATTATTGTCTCTTAAAGTTATGGAAAATATTAAAGAAATATTTAACTTTGTTTTTTAAAAAAATTGATTTAATGTGTCAACAAAATTTGTAAATATTTTACTGAAGCACAATATGATAATTGAATTATTTCTGCAGCACAATACACACTAGATTATATTAATTCTAAAAATTTACTTAAAATAATTACATTGAACTCGTTTATTGTTATTTATTTAATTGTGCTGTCATAAGTTATAGATAGCAAATAATAAGAAGTAAGTATATAGTAAACAATAATATAATAATATGCTCAATAATATTATGAGCGTTGAGTATCACTAAATAACTTACTGAATATTATCACAACAGTAAAATTTCAAAGAGAAATTATAAGAAAATTTCACAGTAAAATTGAAAAGAGAAAATTATTATTACTCATATTTTCTCAACTACATAACCTTATGTGTATTATGCTACAACTGCATTATTATAAAAGCTACACATAATATAAATAAAATAACGTGTTACAAGTAGCAAAAACAAAGTAGTTAGGTACTCACAAAAATATATGTATATATATTATATGAAAATATGAGTGTCTTAATGTATAATGATGATAGGCATATAAAAACAGGAGGCATGATAAGCAGATATTTTCAATTTGAAATTGAATGTTTTAATATATAAACTCTTTAGATGAATTTCAAAAAAAAAAAAACAACAAACAAACACAAAATAAATAAATAAAAAAAGAAAATATTTTAACATAAAATAAAATTTAATGGATCAAAAAAGCTATTATAATGAAAATAACGATCCAGAAATACAAAAAAGAAAAAAATGAGTCAAAAATCAGAGAAGATTTACAAAATAAATACACAAAACGGAAAAAATAAAAAGGATAAAAGTATTACGCGGAGGCTGGAAAAAAATTCCATGTTATTTTTTATGTTTTCAATTATACATTTTACTTAAGATATTATTCATGAATAACATTATTTTATATAATATATACATACATACATTTGTACATATGTGGAGATCATATAATGCAAGATTACCTTCATTTTCATGCTGTTACTTTTCAATTTTGAAAAAATAACAAAAAAAAAAATTATTATTACTATATTTTCTTTTGTAATTCCAAAATAATACAAAATATTTTTACTTTTTCCTTTCTTTGCAGTTAAAACATGTCCAAAATTATTTAATGGAATACAAAGTGTGTATTATAAGCGTTCCAATAAAATCGCAAATTGTGATGTAGTTGCTTTTTATTTCTTTAACATTTTCTTTTTTCTGGATCTTTTTTCATTTTTGTATTATAAAAGCTATGGGAGTGTCTGAATAATGAAAATTCAATAATAATGCACAAGAGTGCTTTATGAATTATGGAAATTTATTATAAACTTAACGCTCTATTTGCAAAAATTGGAAATATTTTGCTAGAGTACTCTTCTTTCGAACTTATCATGGCTATAATTGTTCAGATAAGATCTATGTAAATTCAAGCAAGGAAATTAATAGGAACGAGTTATGTGGTGTTAATATTTTTAAAAAGTTTTTTAATAAACAATTGAGAGCTTTGAAAAGCAACAGGGTTTACTCCATTTTTCTTTCAAATTTTCATAAATTAAGGCAGGAAAATTAATAGCAACTCTATTTATAACTTATTGCCACAAGCAACACAAGCAAATATTCGTTAAGTATTTAATAGAAAAGTAGTTTCGTGTTTGAGCAATAATTTAAATTTAAAAAATTGCACATAATTTTGCACATTACTTTATTTGGAATTTAAAATAAGTTGGGTGCTTTCAAAACAAAAAATACATAAAATTTATTTGTCTTTAAATTTAATTCATATAAAGAAAGAGAAGATTAAGCCATGTTCATTCACTGGAAATATTAACGTATGTATAAAAAATTATCGAGTTCATAAAATTGTATAACTGACATTAAATAGTGTTCCCGTTCTGAATGCACTGTTGTATACCATTGCATACGTTAATTATCATTACCATGTTAGTTATTTTTTAGGAGGCGATGCTCAAAAACCAACAGGCTTTAAGATACAGGGACTCAAAACAAACAAAATTTAATTTAAAATTTTAAATTTGATTATTGAGCTGAGTTACTTCCACGAAATAATAGCAATGGTAAGAAAGCGAAGATAGCTTTATTTAAAATTTGTATCCCCTAAATCTTCCAAGAGAATTGTCCAAAATTACATTATTCAATGCATACACAATACTAATTTGTATTTATTCAAGAGTTAAGACTTCTAACAGCAGTTTACATCGTTTTCTTTTATAAATAAAGAAAAATTATTCAGAAAGTTTTAACGTTTTCATGTGTGTATGTAAATAGCATTCTTTTAACACAATTTTGTAAAAAATAATGAGCTACGATAAATATTTGAGTGCGGAAAACGAAAATTTTTAAAACATGAGAAATCTTTTCCATATTTTCTTTTAGATGTAAAAGAAAAAATAAAAATGCACACAGCAATAAGCGAAGTTCCAAAAAATAATAAAAAAAAAAAATTACAAAAATTTCGGAACATACTAAAAAAAATAATTAGGAGAATTTTTTTTAAAGACTACGTTCAAGGAATAGTATAGAAGATTACTCTTAAAACTTACAAATTACTCTTTTAGGTATTTTAAAGTATTTGCAGTTTGCATAGCATTTTAATTAGCTTTGTTATTGTTCATGTGCGAAAACGGTGCCATGTTTAAAATTCTGAAATTATATTGTTTACTCATCTAATGTTTTATATTGAAAAATTTGTTTTCATTGTTAACTTTTCGGATTTCTTATCTAACGTTCTAATTTAACACAACAGTTTTTCAGTTAAATCTGGATGCTGATATTTTCAATGGAAAATATTTTAAAGCAGCAGTTGAAAATAGTTTAAGAGGATTCAAATCAAAATAATTTTACGATGTTGTTTAGTGTAACTAAATTCCTATACTTTCTACGTTATTTTCGTTAACATTAGTCAAAATGTTTAGAAATGGAAATTACCGGAACGCTTAATTAGTATTAAGTCTTTAGTTATTTATTTCAGAAAATGGCAGCTGATGTATGACATAACGAAATGTATCAGACACTGATGAAATTCAATAGTTAATTGGATTACATCACATGAATTATATTATTGAAGCTCTGCTTTTTAATTTAAAATGATTGTTTAATCATTTCCAATTTCAACTGGAAATTGAAATTTCAAATGTTTACGGTTGTTTTAGCTATGATCGTAGCATAACTCTATACAAAACAGTGTATCAAAAATTTTAGCAACAGACGTTTTCTTTTTCATTACAGTTGACGCCCGAAAACTTTGAACTTAACCCTCTACTGAAGGGAAATTACAAAACAACAATAGAATGAGAATGATTGACAATTTTTCAAAAAATTTTGAACTGAATTTTGATCTGAACTATTTTCGTACATATTGGGACTTCGACTTGATAATATTGTTTCTTAATTCTATTGATAGAACGTTGTTAATTGCGAATAGTATAGATATGCTATATAATAATAATCCTTTCAACACTAAGATTATTTCCGGAACTACAGTTGTTATATGTGGTGAACGCACTAAGGTTTTGCATCATTCTTACCTATAATTTCATTCATTATTTTATTCATCACAAAATATTTAAATATGAAATTCCTGTATCTAATTAAAATTTCATGTCGATTAACAGACGGAAGAAGTTTTCAAAAGCATTTCCCCACAATAGGTCTCTTTTTTTAATAATTTTTTTACTCATTATTTTATTTTATACAAAAATATGTGAATGCAGACACAACGAAAGGAAACAGAGTAATGTTGAAAAGAAATGAGTTGTACTCGTATAGTTGAGGAAATTCACGGAAAAATTTTTTTAAATCTTTATTACACGTTGTAGGTGTACCGAAATTATTTAGAGAAATGTAATAAAAAAATACAATGTTTTTTAAATTTTTTAGGGAAAAATATAAAGTCAAGTCTATAAAAAAAATTTAGCGCATGATGTTAATGAATGTGGTGTTGTTGCCTTGAAAAGAACAACAGAATTAATTCATAAAATTAAGGTATTTCTTTTTAAGGAAAATTAAATTTAAAATGTCTCCTCTGTTGGTGAATTGTTTAATTGTTTTGAAAATCTTTTGATGAATTCTAAAATGTCATAAAAATGAAAGTTGGGTTCATGACCTTGCTCCAATTATATTCTAAATTGTTGAAGATTTTTTTGTAAAAACTCGAAGAACAATTAAATAAAGTAAAATTTTTGAATAGAATTTCATTTCATGAAAAAAAGACTATTAAAATGCGACTATAGCTCTTAAAGTATTAAAAAATATTAAAGAACTTAGGTTCATAAATTTAATAAAAAGGTGCACACAAATCTTTAATTCAATTGGAAATTTTTGCGAAAACCTGAAGAAGTTAGAATAATTTTTGAATGAAGCTGCAGTAATTAGCAATTTTGCAAAGAATTAGCTTTAAATGGGGTCAACCGAAAAGTAGATTCAAAGTATACACTTGCTGAACTTTTTAAATGTTCGGAATTTTACTATAGCCCTTTCAATAATTGTGTACGTTAAACCGAACATAAGCTCAATATTCATTTATGATTGAAAATTTTAATCAATTCTTTTCGCTCCTAACTTTAAAACTGTGTTGTTCGCATATTTATTTTCAACTTATAGTTGGAATGTACATCCTTCGAAAAAAAATGTAAACACAATCAATTAAATCTTTATTTAATTTTTATTAATTTTTTCGTCGAAAAAATTAAAATATAAATAAAAGAGTTGGAAAACTTCTCTTAAAAAAATCTTATATTCTTTTAATAAATACAATTAATATCTTGAATAAGAGTAGCTTTTGTTGATATTTGAAGTCTATTCAGATTTAGCAAAAGTGGTTTCCGAAATGCAGCAAATTTATCTTCGAAGATTTTTTAACAGTCTTAAAGAGTAATGTTGCTATACCATTAAATCTCTACATGTGTACATGACATTGAAAATTGTGTCCCTGTTTACAAATTTTAACTGCGTCTATGACTTTTGCTTTGCATCCATACAGTTAGTTCTCTGAAATTAAAGTAAATAAGCAAAATTTATTTAGTATATTTAATATTAAGTTTTTTTTAAAATACATATTATAAAGTATAACAATATAATATTTAGTATAGTTTTTGAATCTGAAGTCTGTTTGCGTATTTATGCATGCAATATGCGCATATGAATGCAATATTGTACTGTAGTATAAAAATAGCCGTCAATTTGAATTAATAAAACTGTTTAATATATTCTAAAATTATAAACTCTTTTAATTTCAATTATTTTGAAGAAAATAAAAAGAGAAACAATATCAGTGTTGATTCTTTCTTCGTTCGTTGAACCAAAAATAGTATGGAATAGAAAAGGTTTCAGAATTTATTCATAGTTGCATTTACATTTTAAACGCATGATAATATGCTTTTACTTTAACAGTTAGGGTAGAAATCTATATCATTTTTATGGATTACTTCATATATACATACATATATGTATATGTATGTACCTATTATACATATAAGTACTAGCATAAAGATTACATTACTCTTTATAAAGTTAGTTTTCAGTCAGGGATGTAACTATATCATTTCTTTCTGAGAAATATACAGGATAATTTAAACAAAAATTATTAAGGAGAATATTATAAGAGCAAGAATAGAAACAAAAATATTTGGTATTTTTAGGTTTTTAAATGTTGACGCCGCCAATTATGCAACTTTTCCCTTGCCAAATTTGTGAAATTTCGAAATTTTCTTGAACTAGGACGCGCAATAGGGTCTCGGGCGTGCAGATTGTAGGGACGCACTCATGAGAGGGGGGCAGCACAATAGATTCTTATTCATAGTTGCGGTACACTATTACCCTGTTTGTACAATTTAAACTAGGGCAAAATCTAATAGCATTCCTGATTCACGCTACAATTTCGGAACCTTATATTCCCGGAGTAGCAATTATGATATTTAAACTACTTTTAAAATGATTAAGAGAATAAATTCGTCACGAAATAGTTTATATTTGATACAGTTAGAAATTAGAGTTATTATGGGTGTGGTTAGTAAGAAAATGTATTTCATTTAAGAGCTATTAACTTGAATTCTCTTATAATTAGTTTTTGGACAAAATTTGAACTGTCTGAGTATATGAAAATCTTGCATCTTCAATACTACGCAAACATACCACGAAACTTCTTAACTTAATTATATAAAATTTTAAATTCGAATCTTCCCTGCTATTTCTTCTGTATATTTCATATTTCAAAATGTATTCTGTTAGTAGCTATCTAAATCGAATTCGAGATAAGAAAAATATAATATTTTCAATAGTTTTTATCACCCAAAAACTGAAATTATCAAAAGGATTCATTCCTTTCAAATATCGTCAAAATGACAAAATATAAAGTAAAAAAAAAAATTTTATTGAATTGAAAATACATTAACTTTCAAAAAAGGTAAAATGAAAAATTGACGTGGAAAATTCAATTTGAAAAAAAAAAAAAAAATCTTTCTTTTAAATGACATTCTCTAACTATTGCAGTCAAAGGATGATTCTTTATATTATTGAAAGTCCTTTCTTCTTTATAGTTGATGTTGTCTCTATATTTTTAATACTTTATTAAAGTTAAAGTTGCATTTTAAATTTTTGAATTCATGTTAAAAATTTAAAAGTATTAAGAGGATTTAGTATTTAAAGTCTTTAATTTTTAAGAAGCATTAAAATTTCCAAATTCAATTTGAATTGATGAGAATTTAAGAATTGGTGTCTTTTGCAGAATTATAGCAGTTTTTCACAAAAAAAAGGATCCTAAAAGATTTAAAGAACATTAAAGATTATTAAGAATTAAAAAAACCCTTAACTCAACACCAGCTTTTAATGTTTGTGTCTCTATTGAGTAAAGATGAAACAAAAAGTTAATTTGTAGTTTGATTTTTAAAGAGAGCATTGAATTTTTAACAATTTAAGATTGTCGCTAATCGCTATTGCTTATACTACGTATAATATGCTCTTGTATTTGAAATGCAATGTAATCAATTTTACAATGCTTAAGGAAGAATTCATTTATAGTAGTTCTGTACATAAGTTGAGTTAAGAGTAATTAACGGTTGTAATAAAAGCTTTACGGGCAATTAGTTTTTAAAACAGGAAGTTGTCAATAATGTTGACGAAATTTTATTGAGATTTATTTACAAAAGCATTTTTAAGCGTAAATTTTATAAGGTTTTATTTTAATATTTCCACAATAACAACTTCAATATCCTTATTAATTTTTACTAAGACCTCGAAATAACATTCTAAAATTATAAACTAAAGACATTAAAAAGAACAAACTTGAAATAATATTTCAGATTCTGGAGGATTTAGTTACACATTCAAGATGAAAATATTATTACTTATTCATATCACGTTAGTATATTAGTGCTAGATATATTTGTACCCAGGATTTACAGTATGTACAAAATTATAAATAATTTCAAATTTAAGTTATACGTAATGACGATTACGAAGTTTGTATGCGCATTGCATAATTTCAAATATGGTACTTAGTAAAATTTAAGTTAAACATTTTGAATATTAAACAAGAAATTGTTGTTTGAATGCAAAATTTAATTTTACACTGGCAAGCGTTACATAAATGTTAGTTGAGCCCAAATTTCAGTTTGAATAGAGACATTGAATTGGGCCTCTCCCCAATTCATAATATTCTTTTAAGTAATTTATTGTTTTTGCGCCTAAATAAATTTTTTCATTGTGAATGAAAAAACCCTACGTAACTGTATCAGTTAAAAAAAATTTTTAAATCAAATTTAAATAATTTTTTAAAATTTCTGGAGTAAAGCAAAAATTAAGTTTGAATCAAAGTTAAAATGAAGAGATGTGAGTAGATTATTTCGTTAGTTTTCTGTAAGGCTGATGTAACTCAAAATTTACGCCATTTGATAAAAGCAAATTATTTGAGTCTTATAGTTTATTGGAAGCGACAATTTTCAAGCTAGACAAATCGGGTTTTTGTGCAACAGAGAAATAAATTTTAAGTACTTATTTCTGTATAAATAACTTGGATATCGCATCTTTAGGGTTATGTCACTCTTGCAGCGATCGAGCGGTTTAAAATAACACGAAAATATTTTTATTTTCAAGAGAAAAAAAGTTTTTCTGAATTTTAAATAATATTTATTGTAGCAATGGAAAAGTCGTAATGTAGCTCTCTCAATTATAAATAACATGTTGAAAATATTTTCAAAAATTATCAAGATTGGAAGTTACTATTGCAAGTAAAATCTAAAGAATAAAATTTTGTATTATTTTATTGGAGTGTACATAAAAAACCTTGATTTTATTACTCTTTGCTACAAGCGTGATAGCTACATGCAAGCTTTATATGTTAGAATAAATTTAACATTTTGCAATTATTTTTTACAGATTAGAAGGGCATGCTCAAAATTTTTTTGAAAATTAGAGTTGTAGTAAAATTATGCCAAAGTTGCTTTTAGTCGGGGACTTCGAACTACCTACCATAATTTGTTCAAAGTCCGATACTAATTTTCATATTGTAATAGTTGTCTCAATTTATTTCCAAAATTATTTCAAAGGCCTTAAAATGCATCCTTATTAATTTAAAGGCATAAAAAAATCACTTAAAATTTTCATACTAAATTTTTATTTTTCCAATACGCTTTAAAACACCAAAATATTAAGGTTATTGAACTTTAACAAGGCATTTATACCGGCACATATGTGAAACTTTTAACATGATAAATAAAAAGTAAAAAAAAATCCCCTTTTTAAAAGGATAATATAAGGATGTTTTTAAATTCTTTTTTACACTGTTTACATTGATGTGTACAAGAGCAGATGATGAAAAAAAAAATTCTTGTTTCAATAAGAATTTTCCAGTACTCATATTGTATCTATTTAACAAAATAAAAGAAGATAAATCGATATAAAAAAATGTGTGAACAAATAAGTAATATTTCCCAGAAACAGAAAAATCATTTTGTTATTACACGTTGAAATTTTGTGGAATGTCAAAGTTTATAATGAAAAGTTCATGAAGTTTTTTTTGGTATTGTAAAAAATTTAAGAATTTTCAATTAAAATGGAATTTAATTCACATGATTGTTTTGAGATGCGTGATTTTAAAGTAGCAGAAAACCAAAAGAATAATTTCTGAGTAAGTTTTCTACGTTAACACACAAACAATCAAAACATAAATACATAATGAAATTAATTCACTTTTAGTTTACTGATGTAAAGAGGCTCTATTAAAATTACACAATTATTAGCAAAATCGACAACTATAATTTTATACACGACAACTCACACTGTAATACTGTCTTTTTTTCCTCACATATTCGAATTCACTCTCATTCAAGTTGATTTCGCACTAAAGTAGGTGTAAAATTTTTCACATATCAGAAGGACACAACACATCACCTTGGAGAAAGCTAAGGAAAGTGGGAATTATGGTTATTTATAGTACTTACATATAGTTCATGAACAAGCAACATTTACATTATCTAATGTCAAAACGAAAACCGCCATGTTTTCCTTTCTACTGCGTATTAAATATTGTATTTTTGCATTTTGCTACATTTGAGACTGCAGAAATCACTGGATATACATTAATGAACTTGAAACTTTATAGTGAAAATGGAAATTTTTTCCACAATATTCTCATCCTATTAATTTAAAAAATTTGAATTTCAAATAATATTCGCAAGATACAAAATCCATTCTGCTTGAAAAAAGATACAAAAAAAAAATTGTTCTCACTATCAAAAACAAAGAAAATGACGGCGGCGAATAGAACTAATTATTAATTTTTACCTATTTGTGTGGCTGTGAAACTTCAAAAATTTTGTTTAAAATTTCTTTGAATACAGTAATACCCCGCACTTACGTACCCTTTGGGACCGGAGCGTGTACGTAAAACAAAAATGTACGTAGAATGAATCTACTACTTTATTGATGAATATGTTTGAAGCAAACTAAAACAATAAATATATAAATAAAAAGAAAAAGAGGGATATTATGTATGCAGTTTTATACTTTTATTTCATACCTTTTTATACTATATTTAACACTTAACGTGTATTAAAAAAACAAAACAAAAAACAAATTCATATACATATATAAATATCAAACAAAACTGAAATATAAAACAAACTTCAAAATTCATCAATACATAATTTAAATATAAATAATATTGTAATTGTTACGCGAGAGCTCAGAACACTGGAGCTTGGATTAGCCGCGGGAGAGGAATGTTTGAGAATGCCGCCAGACCAGTCCAAGTTACCTCCCTTTAATACCGCCTTTTTTCCATAAATTTCAAAACCAGAAAAAATGTACTTGTACGTAAGTGTGAATCATTTTACGTATAATGGGCAATTGGGGACAAAAATGAGATGTACGTAAGTGCGAGGGTACGTAAAACGAGCGTACGTAACACGGGGTATTACTGTATTTCTTTTTTTTTTAGTTTTTAATTTTTGGGTCATATTTTGTCAGATGCCTCGGTATATTAGAGGATTACGGGTAAGTTGAATTCATTTCATTGTGTTTCATACATTTTTCATAGTTTTGTGTACATTTTATGCGTTTATAAAAGAAAGTTTAAAGTTTTCTGCTTTTTTCTTTACATTTTTAATTTTTCACATTATGATTATAATAAGTACGTACCCGTTGTTTTACCTTGTGTGTAGATTTTAAGAAAGTTTTCAATTTTTAATTTAAATAATTTTCATCATAAGAAATTCTTGGAAAAATCTTGGAAGAAATGTGAAAAAATTTAAAATAAAAAAAATCATTCCATTTGATTTGCGTTGACATATGAAATCATGAATGAATTGGGTAAGAAGAATATTACCAGTATGAATGTGTGTACATAAGTAAAGGCAAATTTTAATTTAAAGTTTTCAAATATATAAAAAAAAGTTTTTCCTCACCTCATGGTAATAGTAATTTTCTGAAATGGAAAACAAAAGGCGTCGGCCGTTTGTTTCATGCAATCCTACCTATACAATATGCAACTGTATTTGTAAAAGTTTACAATATCTTTATGTAATAGCAATATTTTTCCAATTTTAACACTTTTCAACTCAATCCGTCTGCTTCTGCGCCCCTCTACAAAGCTTGTACACTCCTTAAGATACTAGATACTTATTGCTGTGGAAGAACATTTTTGCCTACCTTGCCCTCTTTCGAACTTACAACCTGTGAAAATTGGAAATCGTAAATATATTTTGAATTTCGTAAACGAAAAAAAAATAACGACTTACTTCTGCTATAGCGAAATAGCATAGTCGAACTCGAACATAAAAATTACAAAATAGCCACTGAAGCGTTATCTCAAACCTGCTTTTTTCAAATTTTCAATATCGTCTTGATATTGATTACACTTAGATAGTAATTTGTAAGGAGTCTGAATTTTAACATTGGTAAATAATTAGTTTGTTTAGATGACAACTATTTCCCATCTTCCTCCCTTTTCAATAACCACCCCTAAGAATTAGTAAAATTAAATATTTAATTTTCTGCCCCTTTTATTTATGTAACTTCAAGATTTTTCAAATTTTTATAAAAGCAAAAAGCAAACGTTAAATGTCTTACTTGTTGTTACAACTTTGAATTCAACTATTGGTGAAATGCTTTTTTTCTATATTTTAATAATTCCCCGTGAAGTATGCAATATTTTGTTGCAAGATGATTTTGGTGTGTTAGTGAAATAATTTAAGTAGCTAGACGATATTGAAAAATAATTTTCTCTTAAGGGAAAAATACTACTTTAAAACCCGTTGGTTTCATTAAAACTTATTTAATTTAAAGAAGATTTTAATAAAAAAAATAAATAAATTATTTTTTACTTAACTTGTAGTGGAAAATGTTTTTAAAATGTAAAAAGCTTAAAAATTAATTAAAAATAATATTCAAATTTATTGGGAAAATTTTTTAAGTTATGAGTAAAATTATAACAAATTCTTTAAAAGTATTATACTTTAATTGAATCTCATTCATTTGTATAATAGTTGATTGTGTGGTGTGAAGTGTGGTAAGGGTTCCTGTTCACTTTAACATGTTACAATGGGTTTTCTTGAAATTTTCTTTATTTCTGTGTCGAATATACAAAAACTAAATGGTGGGGTTACGATCACTGCAAATCTTTCTTAAAAGTGACCAATTTTGTAATTGCTGCTGTAAATCTGAATATATAAAAGATAGAGCAAATATCTTAGACACATCTAAGCTTTTAGCAAATTCACCGTATGTTCCACCGCCTTTCAAAACTTTTCTAATTTAAGTGCAATTTTTAAGATTGCCAATCTTTTTTTCTTAAATTTTTTGTTTACTCAGATTTCAAACTATGTTTACGTCGTATTAGGATTTTTTTTTTTTGCAAAATAGTGGCCACTGCCTTAACTTTCACTTTGATATCAAATAAATGATGAATTATTGTCATTAATCTGTCTATGTAGCGCACAACTAGTAAAAAATAATTAAAAAAATTGAAAGCAGAAATATCTCAAACAATGAACTTAGCCGAAATGTGAATTGAGTCATGTAGCTCTGCCTTTATAAAACTGATGAAAGCTACATTTCTTTTAAATACATTCTGTTTGAATATGAGCAGAATGAGAATGATCTTAACTCAAAATTTTTCCAAATTCATTGGGAAAATTTGCATTAGACACGAATGAAATGTGGTCTACACTGATGATCATAACTGTATGAAATATTGTACTTTACAGAAGTCAAATGAAATATGACAAGTTTTAGTTATCGTATATAAAGAATAAAAAATATTTTAATGCTATGCTTTACCAAAAGTTTCAGTAACTTGTAGTCGTAAATTTGTTTTGTTATTTTCCTTTTTTTCTTTTGGAGCAATAAAAAAGTTTTCAAAGAAGTTTAAGAATAATGAAATTTTATTTCACTTTTAGACTAAAAAATTTTCTTCCTTTGCTGCCATTATTGCTGTTGATGACGTTTATATTACTATAACCATATTATTTTTATTGGTTGAAAAGTCCTTTGTGGTTTTAAAACGATAAAACTCTTATATTTTTAACGTTTATGAAATATTTTCATTTAAAGTGAGGAGAAAGGGAGAGGATAGGAATATGAGAGAAACTTGTATACATGTACGTATGTAAATTGAAATATTACATACAATAACTTTTTAATTTTTTGACAACGATGATGACATCAAATGAAAGTTTTTAACAAAAAAAAAACAAAAACAAGAAAACAAATTGAAAAACTTTTATTTATGGAAGAGAAGAGAGAGTATGAGGGGAAAAAAATAGTGTGAAAAGTTATAAGCCCTGATAATGGATAATAATTGTCGAGATATTTGTCATATTTTGTCATTAACAATTGCATGAAAATAAATTTAATTTTATATTTGATGAGTTGTTATTGTTGTTGCTGTTGTTGTTGTTGTTTAAAAAAATACTACAATTATGCATTTTTTATAAAATTTTTTTTTTTGGTTATCTTAAGATTATGCAATAAATAAAGTGTTAATTTAAAGTTTTTATTTAGAGTTGCATAAAATGGTCACAACATTTTTAATATTATTAACAGAATTTGATAAGTTTTTGAATTTAATAAAGTGAAAGGACATATTGCATTTGGAATTTTTAAAGCTAAAGAGTATGGAGTTAAAATTTTTTATAAATAATTTCCAGTTTAAAATTCAATAATTGCTTGTAAATTCATTTGTAAAAAATTTAATAATATTCTTCCTTAAATTATAGTAATTTTTTCGACCAAATCTCTTCAGCGATTTAGTTGATATTTAGAAATAAAGATGATATTATGCCATTTCTTTTATTAATATTAGTTTACACTCTTGCAATTAAGGGTTGCATCCCCAAACATGAAATTTTAAAATTAATGCAAATTAAATTTTCAGAAAAATTTTCTTCATTAATTTCAATTTATTTCAAAACAATTAGGGTCTCAATTTTATTTGTAGAACATTTATATTCAGTAGAAACAAATTAATATAAGTCTTTTTCCCCTATGCAGTGCGAGAATTATGAAATTCATATATAAACCCTACTTTGAATGTTATTATTTTCTCTTACGAACTAATCAAATCCCGGCCCCGAAGTAAATTTTCCTCATACGTCAATTCGATAATGTGATTAGTGATATAAATTTCAGTATTTCGCCTCGTCCAAGAGGAGTTACCTAATTTATATACTTTTGCATTTGAATTTTTAAAGACTGTATTGTAAACAATAACGAAAGGATTGTTATAAAATGTTACAGAAACTGTTTATAGCGAGAGGTTTGTCGGCCTGTCTGTGATCTATATTTTAAATTTTAATTATATTTTAAATTTTTAAACTTGTTTCAACAGAATAAACTTGTTGAATCTATCTTAATTAAAATTTATATCTAAATTTAATTTGTGAATGTAATTGGTTTTTAGTTTTCGAAGAAAGTGAAGTTCTATAGGAATTGGACTTTTAATTTCAGCTATTGATTACCTTATTAGGAGAATAAAAAATTTTTTAAGTTAAGGAAATTGAGTTTTAGAAACAAAACCTTGCATAATAGGCTATAGGGACTTTTCCAAAAATATTCTCACGATCTTCGGAAAATTTACAATGCAATAATGTCATATTATGCTGCTTACATCATTAGATTTTTTATTTTCGCAAAAGCTTTCCAGCTTTAGTTTAAAAAATTTTAATATTATTCAAAAGTATAATTAAGGATCTATAAAATATTAGTAATTTTTAATTACGTATTTTTAGGTGGTCAGGGCGAGGATCAACAGGGTAGACTCTGATCGGTTGCTAACCCAGAGTTGTAACTGTTGAATTCCTAGCCAAGTACTTGCATTACCTCCTTGTGGTGGCCACCGGGAACTGTATAGTCGGCACCAGTCGTCTATATCAGGCAAAAATTGCAAGCGCGATACGGTCGAAAGCAAGCCTAGCAAGCTACTCGAGACTTAAAATTTATTGCTCAAAGTACCAATAACTCAGCCTCGGATTTTAATGGAAATGATTTAAACGGAAATGACACGGCACGAAAAAGGAAAAAACGATTTTGGAAAACGAATAGGATAAGATTAGCATGTTGGAACATAAAATCATTTAACAACAAAGACCAAGAAATTATACTGGAAATGGATAACCATAAAATAGACATTTGCGCCATCTCAGAAACAAAAAAAGAAAGACGGGGGAACAACAAAATACAACAATTATGTACTCGCCTACAGCGGAAAAGAAAAAAACAAAAGAGCTGAATCTGGGGTTGGCTTGTTGTTTCACGAGAAGTTCGAATCGAATGTTGAAAACATTGAATATGTCAATGATCGGATTATTGTAGTTTCTTTCAAATTCAGTTCATTTAAATTGCATATTGTTAGTGTATATGCGCCAGATAACAATAAGCCGAAGGAAGAAACTGAGAAGTTCTACAGCACCCTCCAACTGACAATAGACAAATTATCATCCACACACAAAGTAATTATAATGGGGGATATGAATGCGAGGGTTGGTGGTAATATAATTAATGGTGTCAAACAGCGATTTAATGAAGCAGTCTTAAATGAGAATGGAGAAACATTAATCGACTTTTGTGCTAGAAACGAGCTTCGAATCAACAACACCTTTTTCGAACACAAACCTCAACACAAGTATACGTTTTGTAACACAAGAGGACATAAGTCTATGATTGATTATATAATTACCAACAGAAATATTCATCCCACACAAATATTAGATGTACGATCACTTGCTTCAGGTAACATTGGTACTGATCACAGCTTGGTTCTATGCAAAATGAGAATGATGGCAAATACAAACAAAAAAAAGAAACCTCAGTATATTGATAAAATAAATATAGAGTCAATAAGCAATCCATCAATTAGGTACCTTTATGAAGAAAGATTAAAACAAAAAATCAATAGTAATCTGATCAACAACAACGACGATATCAATGAAGCTTGGTCAAAACTAAAAAGCAACATTAAAGATGCAGCATATGAAACACTAGGAACTAGAAAAATAAACTTAAATAGCCAACCTAATAATAAACCATGGTTTTGTGCAAAGGTTAAAGAACTGGCAGAAGAAAAACGTAAACATTATTTGACATACAGATGTACAGAATCTGCACGCGATTACCGAAAATATGTAAAAGTTAGAAATCAGGTGGATCGCGAAATTAGAAAAATAAAAACAGAATTTTGGATAAAGTTTACGAAGGATATGGAATATGATTTGTATGGAAGCCAAAAAAAGGTATGGAACTTTATAAGAAATCGAAAAAAACCCATAAACGACTACGTAACAAACGCCTCTGTAAGTCTCGAGGTCCTTGTAAATCACTTCATGCAGGTTTATGAAAGCGAGGTAGTAGAAATTCCATTGGCGCAAGAGCTTGAAACTTCAGATGAATCAGACTATTTTATCAGTAAAACGACCATCTTAGAAAATTTAGCAACATTGAAAAATAGAAAGTCGGGTGGTATAGATGATATTGTCAATGAATATCTTAAATATGGTGGTGCAACACTTGCGGATGAGTTAGTAAAATTGTTTAACCACGCTATTCAGACACAATCAGTACCATTGGATTGGAAAAGTAGTTTGACGATTCCCATATTTAAAAAGGGTTCAAAGGCCGATCCAAAAAACTATAGGGGGATTACGTTGTTGAGCGCTGTTCAAAAACTGCTCACGAAAATTATAAATGATGAAGTGTTATCAAAAGTAGTCATCAGAGAAGAGCAAAATGGTTTCCGGAAAAACAGATCAACAATAGATGCCATATTCACACTACGTCAGATAATTGAGAAGTCCATAGAGTTTGACAAACCTGTGTTTATATGCTTTGTGGATTTGACGCAAGCTTTCGACCGGGTTCGTTTGGGAGACGCACTTCAGATCCTGCAAATAAATAACATACATGCAAGTCTAATAAGGGTTATCCAAGAACTGTACACAAATAACAACACAAAGGTCAAAATAAGAAATGATGTGTCTGAGGAAATACCAACCTCTTCCGGTATAAGACAAGGTGATAGTTTAAGTCCCACTTTGTTTAACTTGGTCATGAATGAAATAATTAAGGGACTGATCGATTTCGGAACTGGCTATAAGATAGGAAGCGAGGATATTAAAATAATATGTTATGCTGATGATGCTGTCCTACTAGCAGAAAACGAGGACGATCTGCAAAGACTATTATTCAAGTTCAAAACTATCGCTGAGTCATTCAACATGAAAATATCCATTGAAAAAACCAAATGTATGACGATCGCCAAAGAACCGATTCGATGTAAACTATCGATTGAAGATCAGTCAATTGAGCAGGTTATGAGCTTCAAATACCTTGGAGTCGAAATTACGAGCCATCGAGATAACAACAAGGAGACACAGGTTCAAACAGCAAAGGCCTCTGCAATATCGGGCTACCTTCGCGATGTCATATGGAAAAATAAATATATGCTAATTGAAAATAAGGTGCGTGTTTACAAAACTTGCGTGCGCCCCATAATGACATATGCAGCTGAAACAAGAGCAGACACGTCATCGACCAAGCAAAGATTGCGAGCCACAGAAATGCAAACTCTTAGGCAGATCTGTGGATACACTTTGCTTGACAAAAAAAGAAGTGCAGATATAAGAGAAGAATGCAAAATTCAAGATATTGTTCGATGGACTAGATGCAGACGGCGCTACTGGAGGGACCATGTGAACCGCATGAGCGAGAACCGACTACCCAAAATAGCCATGGCCAGCAAGCCCAACACCAAAAGACCCCCAGGCAGACCTCCTAAAAGGTGGCATGAGTGCTGGACCTCTACATCCCACGATCATGAAAATCCATAAAAGAGAATATTGGATAAAACAGGCAAATGTGCCTACAACAAGAAGAAGAAGAAGAAGTATTTTTAAAATATTTTCATTTTTTTTTAGATGATTGAACAATATTAATGTAATTTCAATGAGTTTTCTTCAATTATTTTAAGATTCCTTTTTCCATAACAATTTATTATTTTAATTTCATGAAACTGATCAATTATAATAAAATGGATTGATTTTAAACGGAAAACATTATTTAATTACTAACAATTATTTTATTCATTTATCGAATATCAGTTAAAATTTCAATAAAACAATTGAATTATGCATTATTCAAGTATATTTGGAAATCATATTGATTACATAAATATTAAATGTATGTATGTAATAAATATAGTGTTATCATTAAATTTAAATTTTTAGACAGTAAAACTTCCCTGTCTCGAACATTTTCTTCTTCCGCTTACTAAACATTATGAAATTTAGTTTCTTAAACAAGAATTTCTCTATTTCTCTAATTCAATTTTTTCTGTATCGCCAATTATTTTATGTCACTTTCGAGTCAAAAATTAAAAAACTTATTGTTTCTACAAAAAATTTTTTCATATTCAGTTCAGGAAACATTTAAAATCTCTCAAACAATTTATGTGCAAAAAACAGTGTTTACATAAATAATATTATGTGGAGTCCCTCAGTCTCAAAACTTTTCCATCTGGAACCCTTTCTTGACATCATTTTAGAGAGTTCGAAATATAGACGTTTCATTGTACATGCATAAAGGATTGTTTTAATATAAATTCAATAATATTAAAAGAAATTGTTTTTGTATTTTGTATTAAATGCGGGAATTGCTGTTGCATGTCATCAAAATTATTTAAAGAAAAAGCGGTAAAATTTAATTTTGTATATTTTGCTAAATCAAATAAAATTATTTTATGGTTGATCTATTTAATTACTGTTTAATAAATTGGTTTCCGGATAAATTATTCAAAAATAAATCATTTATTCGAATAATATTGACGTGAAATATTATCTAGCTACAAATAATACGTACATACAAATATTATAAAATGAAATTGTTTACAATTTAACCATTTCATGTACGTATAGAAATTGTAAATCAAATTCAATTTATTTGTCGCCTTATTTGATTATCATTTTGTAGATGTCATTGAGAAACAAAGCTATATGAATTATTTAATTTTAAAAATTTAATTAAAAAATTTATTCAAAATTTTACAATAGACAGTATTTTAAAGTATGTCAAATAGTATGTTGTAGTATTGTATATTGATATTTAATTTAATTAAAAAGTATGCTAAATATTTAGATGCAAAACTATACAATTTAGTTTTTAGCAACTTTTTATCATAATTTACCCGGCAACTGTTGTGTATGCCGCAGCCATATTCAGTATAGTTTATTACTTCTGTAACGATCAGCTGTCATATTTTATAAATTATTTTTATTATTATTAGAAGTACATTTAACGCTAACGTCTGAATATAATTATTACAAATTATTCTTATCTAGCAACGGCTCAATTTTTGTTGTCTATATTAGCAAGTATCGAATAGAATAAGAGGAACTTCTAGTTATTTTACCATATGAATATACGCATGTATATTCATATGGTAAATACGGCGAGCCATAAAATTTTATAATAATTATTGGAAGCATTACAATGAAAAAAAAACATCTACAATAGCAGACATTTTTAAATACAATAACGATTTACGAAAACAACAATTTTATTGCTTTGTTTATAATTATTTTATGACGATTTATGGTTTCAAACATAATATTATACAGGGTGGTCCAAACCTATGGTTTCAAACATGATAATATTATACAGCGGAATAGTGGGTTGAAATCCATCATACATCACAATAGTGGGTCATCTTAATTAGTAAGGAAAAAAAATGTTCCACAAAAGACCTGTATTGCAACCGATTTAGGAAATACTCTTAAAGGCAAAATCATTTTATTTTTTTGGCTGCCTTACCATAACAGGCTTAACGGAACTTTTAGATATGCGTTAGAAATCTGCTGCAATAGGCTATTTAACGAACGAACAACAAATTTCATGCAACAATGAGTTGAGACACCACAAGCATTTAAAAACATGATTTTTTTTTCATTTTTTTCAGGTTTCTTTTAAATAACATTATTTTTTTCGGATGCGTTATATGGCAGCTATTAAATATTTTCCAATATTTCGGGAAGCCTGACATAATAATTGAGAAATAACAAAATATTATAAAACACACCATGTATGATCACTATTTATGATATAAAACTATAAAAACGGGAACACCATGTATGATATAACCCTATATTTTATGGCAAAGTTTAATACTTTTGATTTGCAATACCAATTACCGAACATCAAGTAACTATTAAAATTACATGGAACAGTCGAAATATATGTTATACTATATGTACACCGTAAATATGTTGTATATGTAGGTAATGTGTATTTTTATGTTGTATAAATAATGACTATTTTTATATAATAATAATACATATTTAAGGCTAACACAAACATGATGTACATATATTAGAAAATGTTATTTAGATTATTGTTATAACAATGCTACAACCATGGAACATACAAGATATGTGTGTGTAGTTTTATTCAAATATTTTTCAGAATTTTTCATTATTTGAATGAGTAAAATTTTACTCTTCAAGAATAAAATGTGAAAATGAATCGAAGTGAGAAATTGTTTTCACAGGTCCGTATGTAAAAATCAAAATTTTTATCGAATTGTAATCGAATTGTAGTTGCGTGTGTTTTCTAAACTAACTTTTCGACTACCACTCCTGATATTTTACAAAAAGTACACGTAGAAATAAAATTTTTTCGGTTCCGGGAGACCGAGACTCGAGATTAAAATGTTTCCGGGAAATTCCTAGAGATAAGGATGGTTGAAATACGAATATTTATGTCAAAATTCATTGTATTCCTACAAAAATGAATTTGAATTACACATTCCTATAAGATCATTGAATTATCTTTTAAACAATTTTTTCTTCAGATCCATGCGATTACTTGCTTTTACTTTTAATTCATGATAACGCACCTACTTTAAAAAAAACTTCTCAGAAATGTCTTTATCCAACTGAATTTTAAATTTGTACTATAAAAGATGTTTTGTTGGAGTAATGTTAGGGCAAATGATTAAAGACCAAATTTTTTTTTGAAGTTATCAATTTAATATACCAAATTTTACCTATTCTGACTCAACAATGAAACCATATATTAAACAAACTTTAATATGCAATTCTAATTTATTATATGTATAACAAATGTCCTAGAGGTATTTTTTATCAAAAAGAAAACATATCTTTTGTAATTTACAAATTTTTGCATATTTTTAAATCATCCCTATAGTGTATTGATTATTTTCATACATGTAACATTATCTATTATCTATTGCACAGTTTGCGTTTCATTCAAGAATTGTTGCGGTATATTGATTTGCCATAATAAACAAGGATATTATGTGTAATAGAAAATATTGTAAAGATCATTATGAATTTATTGAAAATTTTTATAAAATATTCATACAAAGGTATGAAATTTATTTGAAATCCTTTGTTATATTCGATATAATTTCAAGTCTGTATAAATATTGAATGCTGGTATCAATATAGTGAGAATCATAAAAATTTTTACCATCTAAAAATTTTTAAAGGATTTTTGTTATTACAAGGGTTATTCGATAATAGTGCGGGTATTTATTGTTTTCATTTTTATGGATTAATTTTAAATTGAAATTGAATATTATTGTGATGAATTTTTATTAATTTCGTTTCTTGTTTTACACTGAAATTTCATTTATATTTCATTGGTACTTTAAAAAATTTTCACAAATATTCGAAAATCGTATTATAATCGCATTTAATTTATTTAATTGTCACGTATACAACCATAACAATAATAATAATATTTAATTTAATTTAAATTATGTGTCACTTATCAATAAAGTTAATCAGTTAACAATAAATGGTGTGTGTTGTGGTAATTAATGTCCCAAATGTCTCTTCAATTCTTTAATTCAAATTTTGCAATTATCCATTTAAAGTGCGATAATTGTTATTTTATTAATTAATTAGAATTAAAAATATCCTTTATTAATTCAGGATATAGCTAGTTAATAGAATAATATAGTGTCCTCTGAAATAATAAATTTTTTTTCATAATAATTAATTTATTATTATATGTGATAATTGAATATGCGGTATTAAATTTATGCATAGATTGTTGCGGTATTTTTCTCTCTCTCTTTGAAATGGTTACAATTACAGAAATAAAGCCACAATAATATAATTATTGTGTTAAAATAAAATTAATATTAAATATGTTAATCGAATATTTAAGATAAAAAAATGGTAGGTTGTTATTTAATTTAATTAAATGTAGAAATGTTTATTTTCGGGGCGGCCAATTCAGTTAAGAAAAATTATGAATGGAAATTTGAGGCAACTATTCAACTCTGTGTGGATTCCAATAATAATATTCAACTTTGTGTGAATTCAAATTCACATGAGTATTTATAAAAAATGAAATGTAGATGATTTAGAACCACTTAGGTTTCACATACACTATTATTAAAACTTATTATAAACGTATAATAAATAAATGCATTCAAATTCCTGGAATAAAGAATGTGGAAATATTATACAGGACACATTAAGAACGTTAAACAAAATACAAGTGATTGGATAAATATAAATTGCAAGGCTCAGAATAGAAATTGCTAATTTTACATATCAATATATTTCTTTGGAAAAATTTATCAACCTTCTCATGAATATTATAAAATTTTAATCATTCAACACATTTCTTGATGAATGACAGAAAATTTGAAGTATTAAAACAAAATACGACATACAAAATAGAGCAAGTCTTAAAAAGTTTTTTTTAGTACAAATGCTTTTATCCGTAATTTTACAAATGCTTTTATCCGGACATTTTATAAACATTATTGATATTTTATATTGATTAATCGTATGTTAGTACAATATTGGAACTTTTAAAGCGTTTAATTATATTGTGGACTGTAGAATGACTCTTGTTAACTGTATACAGATATTTTCCGAACAGATTTTTTGTTTTTAAAATGTTCTATTATTAATTTTCTTACTTTAAGAAAAGAATTAAAGATAATTTACAAAAATTGGCCTACTAAATTTTAAAATTCACTCGGTCTACCAAAATATGAAATTTATTTCAACCCCAATATGCATTTGAATAACCGTTATTTCGGAATAGCTAAGAGTCTCCTGTTGTCTTGGGTTTTGAAATTTCAATTAATTTTAATATTTTTGGAAGATCGATGCAATTATTTTGCAAAGCCTTCTTCAAATATAATATTTATTGTTTACAAACTAGTTATTTTAAAATCTTCTTTCTTAACAATTTAATTTTTCTTTAATACAAGTTTTAATGAGTCCGTATGATTATGTAATATTATTATCTTCGGCAAGTATTACCATTATAGTAATAAAACAAATTACTTTTATAACATTTTATAATTTAATCTTTTTCCAAGTACAATAACAAAATATTTGAAAGATTTTTTGTACGTATAAATAAAATTATGATAGACAACGTGTTTGCATTCAGAGGTTTTCATATATAATAATATAACCATGCAATATTAATTTACAAACAAACAAATCGAAATTTACATTATGTGAACATTATACGAGTATACGGAGATATTTTACATATTTTGAATAACATGCATGAACCATAAAATACTTATAATTTTCTAAAATTTTGTGTCTGATATTCATTTACGTAATTAATATACACAATATAATGTAAATATATATACTTTATAACATAGGGTGAGTTTCTGTAATCATGAACTGCTTTACCTTTGGACATTGGTAATATTGCAGAAATGTGTAAGATATCATCAAATGTTACAAAAAATTCGTACAGTTCCAGAAAATATAACAAATTACCTAACAGAATTTTAATAACAAAAATATCAAAATTTGATTCTGACAAAAGTGTAGTTACGATGTAGATGGAAAACACATGAAATTCACCCTATATGTTATATAACTTAAAATATTGTTACCTAATATAATAATTTTCTAAATAAATGTATTTTATGAACCTTATTTAAATATTTTAATAGTTAAATACGTACAATAAGAAGTTCGCATTGTAAATTGCTATTTTATATTTGAAATTATCGAAATATCTTATAAGAATAATGAAAATTTAAATATCTGTTATATATCATTTGTGTACTCAAAGAATATAACAATATTATTTATATAGTATAATTGTATTATGTATTCCTAAATATTTTAAGTTTAATGTAAAATAATATAAGTATAGTCTATTTATTTATGGCTACAAAATTTAATTAAAATTCAATTGAATTTTTTAAATGTTGTTTTATCTATATTTAATTGTTACGCTTTTTAATATTATTGAAATCCGAAATTTTAAAATGTTCTAGATATTGATACAGAATAGGTTTCTCTTATTTGAACAAATTATTTTTATAATTTTCCTATATTCCTAGCTAAGGCAATAAATTTAAAGCAGAAAAATCGAAAAGATTTTCTCCTATTACTAGACTCGAACCTGAGACCTTTCATTTTCAAGGCGGACGCTCTACTAACTGAATTACAGAGGTATGATGAAGTTAGCGGCAGGTTATATAATTTTTCTACTTTTTTTCTGCTTATCTTAGTTAAATTAATTATGTAGCATGACGCCGTCATTACTAAACGACATTTATTTTATATTGTTTTCCTAAATATGTATATGCAATATCCGGACACTAGACTTATATTAAGAGAAAAGTGTGAATGAAATATCATTTAATAATTTAAATGTTCTCACTTCTTTAGGGGAAATATGCTACTTACTTGATTGTAAACTATTGGTAGCGTTTCGTGTTTTCTTATTTTGGTCTTTGGCTTACTTGTTATTCAAGCGAATAATATTGCAATTGTGCAACTTTTTTTCCGTAAAATAAAATCTCCTGATTCGTAACTGTGTATCACAGATTTTTCTTTAAACCCGAACTATGTCATTGTGCTCATTGTTATACTATAGTGAATGACGTTTTTCTGGTGTCATCTATGATTTTAAATTAAGTTTTATTCTGTCACATGTGATGTACCTACATTATTTTCTAGAAAACAACATAAATGTGTACTTTTGAAATTTCTTAAAATTTATTTTACTTTTGCAAATTGTGTACATAAGGGTCATCTTAATAATAATAAGTTTACAATAAATAATCTACACAATTTATATAAGGAAAAATTTTATTTGAACTATGCTTCTATTAAGAACGCAAACATATACATGTACCATAATAATGTTAAATATAATTTTATTAGACAGTATATTATAATTAAAATTACGTCAGGAGATTTTATGATATAACATGCCTTAGAATAATATTATAATGGTTAAAGCTGTCCTCATTTCATATATAGAGTTACTTTTCAAATTAAAGTACACTTAATGAATAAGTAAAGACTTTCCTCTTTTTATTCATTTACGTTTATAATATCGTATACATAATATATATATATATATATATATATATATATATATATATATATATATATATTCATAACAAGTCCTTGTGTATACAAGACGAAAATGATATTATGATTACGGATGAATTTTATGAATTTTCTTATAATTTTGAGATTTGCATAATAAGCAGTTTAAGAAATAAAATTATTTTATATACAATTTTATTATACGAGGAAGTAGATTTTCCTCTTGTAAAGGTATAAATTACTATTGTAATTATAAGTGTTTACGATGTACATAGAATGTGCATGTATATAATGTACACATTAATGTGTAAATTTGTGTCATATATGTGCACACAAGAAAAGTAACTACCATTTGAAAAATATACTTATATGGCACATTGTATGCGTTATTGGTACGTACATATGTGCATATTTATTAAATTTTATAATAATTGTGTACGTTTGCAAAGAGAATGAAAAAAAAACCAAATGAGAATATAATGCACTTCTAATATCCTTAAATCTAAAGTTTCATACGTATATGGTCATTAAAATTATTTCGTTTTGTTATACTTGCATGAATTATAGAATTTGATTGACATTATAAATTTGTAATTTGATTTGATAAAATTTCGAATGTAATTACACGTTATAATAAGATAAAAATGTGATTTTCATTGACAGTTTCCTGAGTTCACGTGTAGCCTACAAAAGTAATTTTATAGGAATGGGTCTTTAGAAGGGAGTATCATAGGAAGCAAAAATATAACTAACGAAACTTGTGAGTGCATTACTCTTACACGACCTTGTTGAGGGAAAAAGCTCGGATAGTACGCAAAAATGAATATCTACCAGAGGGCTACAATTTTAATTGAATTATAGAAACTTCTAAAAGAAATAAAATGTTTTATAGCTGCAAATGAATTAAAAAAACAATATAAATTGGAAATGGAGGGCTTCTGCTTTCATAATAATCTTCACTTATGGAGACATGCATAATGCACTTATGGAGACATGGCTCTGCATGTAATACTATTGCTGTTATAGAACTCTCCTGCCATATTTTATCACAGAAACCATATGCTATTGTTATACTCGTATTTCAAGTATATCATTATTGAATTTAGAAAAAAATATAATGATTCATTACTCTAAATCTTAATTCCATAACTATAGATTTTATGAAAAAAACGTGAAATTTCAAAAATTGTTGTTAACTTATTTGATCTGCTCATCACACTAGCAACAAAAGCACTATTACAATAATATTAAGAGTATTTTTATTGCTGTCTATATGCAAATGAACCTGTGTAGCAGATGTTATGGAAAACATCTGTTATATTAATAGTTATATTTAAAAATTTTTCATAATTTTATTAAGTATCTTAAAGTATCCAATCAATTTTACAATTTCTTTGCATTTCTTCATTTCTTTTCACATATATTACTTAAAAATATATTACAAAAAAATATGCTACTATTCTTGTTACTACTATTTTGTTACTGTTATACCAGTAGTTACTTATTGTTTTCATTAGTTTCTTCCGTGTTGCAAACAAAGAAAATCACATTTACCAGTTGTCGTATTAGTCGCGAAATATTATAATTTTTTTCTCTTCCTTGTTTTCATTCCAACATTATTATTTCCTTTAAGGACTTTTAATAATGGTTTTTACTTTATTTTTTTTCTTCAAAAGAACATTTTACCAACCATGCACGGAAACTATCTGAATAAAAATTGTATGAGCAAGAAAAGAGAGAAAAAAAAGGGAACACCACTAAACATTTGAATGGCTTCTAAGAAGTTCTTTATTCTCATTTTATCACCCCAAAAGGTTTTATTTTATATATATAGATGTCTGCTAAAACTATAATACGGTTCTATTTTTATTTCTTTTTTTTTTTTGCTTTAAATAACAAGCATACTCTTGTATTTTTTGTTGCTGTGTAGTACTCATAGTAAAAGTTTGTTGGGAAGAAGGAGAGAAAGATAGGTGGAAAATATTGTGAATGTGTACATTAATACATATAGAAATCAATAAGGAAGCTCCTTAATAAAACAACTTAAGGAACATTATTTTATAAATAAATTGGTATGTATAAGGATATTTCTTTCTTATTAATAGATAATATTCGTGTCACGAAGTTTATAATGAAACAAAGAAATATTTTCTTTTTGTTTTCTTAATTTATTTTTCTACTCAACTTTTTAATCTGTTTTACTGCTCAAATTCTAAAAATGTTTTCTATGTCTGTTATAAATTTATGATTTGATGTTAGTATGTTTTTTTTTTGTTTTCGGAGACAAAATCCTATTAATTTTGTGTTTTTATAGGGAAATTATAATATTCTTAGTTTAATCTAAGCTATATGGTGTGTTTATCTTTTGAATAGTAAATTGAAAAGAAAAAAGAAAAAGGAAAATATTTTATAGTAAGTTCCTTTTATGTTTTAAGATTAGAATGTTAAAATATATACAAATAAATTAGTAATTATCCTGAAAACGTGCAATTGTTTTTATGTTCTTAAATAATCTTTTTCAAAGATTTTATAAAATAAATAAAAAATTTGTATAGCTACCTAATTTATTAAATTAAATTTGATCGTATGTGTCATTTAAAACAGAGCCGTAGAAAGAATTAGTGGCATTTAAAACAGAGAGTAGAAAACTAAAAATGCGTTTCGGTAAATTTTGCAATTCCAGTTGAACTTATTAAAAGTGAAAAATTTTATTTTTATAGCTATCATGTCCGGTGTTAGCATTTTATAGCATAACAATTTTTATTAATGAACTTCAAGAAGAATATCAAAGATATCCTTGATAGGTTTATCTAGATAATTGAAGAAAAACTTCTCACGAAGCATCGCCTTATCCACATCAGAAGCAGAAAAAAGTATAATTTACAAAGACAAGCATCATCAGTCGATTTAGCTGTAAGCTTTTGCCCATTTTGTTGCAAAAACTATTCTTCATCAATACTAAAACCAACGCATTAGGATTATGTCCCATCATACAATAAACACGTCTCCGTTTTCTTACTTTATATTAGTATATGGTACTATACTTTATATTAGTATTTACACACAGGACTTTACTCATCCTTTAAATTTCTTTAACTATTTATAGGAATATTTTAACTCTTCTGTAATTTTTATCAATACGATGCGTTTTGTTTCTTTCTGTTACCCTACATTAGTGCCCTTGGGAGAATATCTTTTAAAATTTCTTCTGTAGCACTTGTTTAAATACCTATTTCATTCGGATAAATTATTTATGAGATGAACAGTGATTTATTTCGTACATTTAGTTTAAATGTTCAGCAAGTATTCTATTTTTATTTTCTAAATGAAAATTCATACTTAAAGTGCAGAAAATTTTTTATTACCAGTTTCCTTTTGTTGTTTGTGTCCGGATAAAAGTATAAAATATTTTATGTTTATTTCTCTATACTACAAACATAAATTTTATAAGTTTTTTATAGCAAACAATACAACATGCACGCATAATATTCTATATTAAAAGAAACTCAATCACGCACTACAATTATAATGAGTTTTAATTAAATAATTACGTTTTTATTGTAGTTATCCATGATTTAAATTTATTTTGAAAAAATTGACTTTGATTATCAAACGCCTTTAATAACATATAATTAAAATATTACAATCTAAGCACGTTTTTTTTGAACAGTTGTTCATATTATTATCTGCTCCTGTGTTAATCATTGGTTTTATTAAATTCTAGTTGTATACTACTCTACTCTAGAACATGTTGCTGGTATGTGTACGTGTTAAAATAAAATAAATTTTAATATCAAAAGAAATATTACCAACTAAGAGCGTAATAAAAACTATTTAAAAACTTATTTATGATTTCCCTAGATTGTCTAGATTTTTAAAATGATTCCATAAAGCAGTATAATTATAAATTTTTATGTTGTAAGAGGACTGTATAAATTTTCACCACTATTATAATATAGGGTATTAAAATCAAAAATTTCAACTTGGAAATGTTATGAAAGATTTGAGTGGAAAGCATTGCCATATTAATTTATTATTTTTTTTGGTAAAAATTCAAATCTGTTCAAAACACAAAGACTGTTACAGTCTTTTATAGCCAGTACTATTTCCCATTAGTACGGTTCAGTCTTCTGAATCCAAAGCAGCAGTTTGCATCCTTGAGTATCCAATCTATGATATTATGGTTTCGAGCATAATCACCTTCAAATCCTTTAAATATCTTGTTGATGATAGTGGCAAGTGTCGTACAATTTAGCGGAATATTCTAACATGATGTCCACAATAGTTGCGTATGAACATATATTATGTGTAGGTTTGTTAGGCAAACAAATTAGTGTAGTTGCCATATTTTCCGAAATAAATGAGAATAAATTCTTGAAAAACAGTAATTTATTCAACAATAAAATTTTAGAAAACAACATGTTTTTTTATAATTTTTTATTAAAATATTGGGTGTTAGCCCGTATTAGGTTTTTCAAAGACTTGTCTTTTGAAAAGGCTAACACTTGTCGTGGAATAGAAGATCTAAATGAAAAAACCTTATGCATGGCAAAATTTTCTGAAGTTTTCTTAAAATCTCTGTATCTCGAAAAGCATTGGGATTTGGAAGCTACTCTGAAACAAAAGTTGTGCCCATTTTTGATTCATTAATATCGTAATTAATATTATATTGTTCATTAATATGATTCATTAATATCGTAATTAATATTATATTGCATACATTTCTTAATCACCCTTTCATTTGATTATAAGGTAATCATGCATACTTTTAGGGATTTGAGAAATTTACTCATAAAAATTTCATAAAAATTTGTTTAAAATCTTAAGGCTATAAAGAATAAAAATAAAGTTCATATAAAAGTTTTACCATTTGGCTTTTATTCTTTTATGAGGTCTTTAATGAATTTTATAAAATTTTATTCCATTCCAAGCTACTTTTTTTTTTTTTTGAATAAATAATAATTTTATTTTTGTATCATTAAGCATTCCATTTAATTTGCAGTTTAATTACCCAGAAAATTTAATTCAATTCTAATTTTTCAAAGAAAAATCAAAATATGCTTCAAGAGTTTACAAATAAGGATAAGAAAAAAAAAACAAAATATCCTTATAAAATCCTATTTGATTTTTCGTTTTTCTTTTGTAATTATTGAAAAATCACGATTAATAGATTTATAAATATGTATGTGTGTATGCAGTAATTTGGGTTAGCTATATACTGTTATACTATTGAGTAATAATGTTGTAATCATAGCTTGAATTGGAGGACTAAGAACTACATTTAAAAATATTATTGCGTTTTGTAAAATATTATTTTTAAAAATTATTGACGAGTAAGGTGCAAGCTAAACACCTGCATTCCTGCACTATTGTTCATCTAAATTTATAGCTCTGTTTTAACATATTTTCATCAAATTATTATTTTTTACAGCATTCCAATAGAGTGAAGTGTATTTTTAAAAATTATCGTAGTTTTATACGCAAACATTTTCAATATGCTATGGTGAATAATAATTATTAAACAAATATGGGCTTCTTCAAAATTACATAGATAAAAATTTGATACAGAATTGTTAGGAATTCAATTTTATTTACAAGGATAAAAAATTATGCTGCTCTCCATGAAATTAAAAATTAATTTCATCATACCGATTCTGAAATGCTAAATATACTCGTAATTTAATCCCAAGCCAATAATACCATTCAAATGTTCTTATAATTTTAATGCCTTCTAAAATATCATAAGAGAATTAAGGCAAATTAACCATTTTAATAACCATAATTGATTTTGTATCGAGACATAAATTACAATAATTAGGTATTATTATTTATACATAAGATGATAAACGACTGCAATTTTAATTCAAGGATAAACAGAAAAGGGTATATTAAATAAATCCTTATAAAAATTAAATTTTAACAAGGATTAAAGTGTATTTTGTTGTAGAGCAAAAAATTTTAGTCTCTTGACTCTTTTCGATTATTTAATTCATCGATTGCACATTAAAATCCTAAGGGAATCAATAAATTAATGCATAATGTGTTTAGTCTACAGGGAAGATAGAATTTGAAGGACAATTTGATAATAAAAGACTTAATAAATTTAATATAGAAAATTAAATTTTTTATTAAATTAAATTGAAACGTGAAGTTTAAGTGAATATGCGTTGTGATTTAATAGAATGTTGTTGCTTTATAAAAAATTTAATATAAATTTGGGTTTGGGTATTGAATACTGCAAATCTTTTCTTATATCATCATTCATTGTTTGAACTGATGCGGTAGCAATTTGTATTTGCAACCTTTAAATCCTTAAAGTATTGTTATGTTTTTTTTCTAATGCATAGTTAGAGTAAATATGTAATAACTTTTTATAAGCACATGACCTGTTTCGATTAAACTACGTTAATGGAATTAGTGAAGAAAAAGAGACGCATCACATAACTTTAATATATTTTATATCACATACAATTTAAGTTAAGTATAAGGTGTTCTCTGTAAATTTGAAAAAATGAGCGGATAATTTTGGTTAAAATAAAAAATTTCTGGGAGGTTATATTAAATAAAAATACGGTAGTCTCGTGACCTGCTTAGTAAGCCCAATTCCGCATTTCATTGTTATCTACGATATCATGCACTATCTACGATATCATGTTCTGTGCTCCTCTCAGGAGCGACATAGGACAAAAATGCTGAACAAAAATGAAACTATGTGCTTTTGGTCATAACTATGTTTGGCACTTTTATTATGTTTTATTTTATCCTTTACCTTTTCCGTTCGAGTAAGCCCTCAAATAGTTTATTTAATTTTAAAGTTATGCGGTCTAATTACTCATTTTAATATCGTACAATAAATTTTAAAACAAAATTGTTAGCTAGAGTTAATTAATGTGGAAAACTATTTGAAGCTCAGAGATATCTAAAATATTTCTACTACTTATATTGCAATTTTAGGCGAAATTTAAGCTTTTCGCATTGGTATTCTTTTGTTTTTCCGCACGAACCACGAATCAGATATTAAAAATTACAACTGCTATGATTCTGTAAGCACAATTTTTTAAATTAAAAGAATTCGAGAATGATGAAAGCTGTCCCAAACTTAATAGAGTTTTACAACTCACCAAATGTATATATTCCCTCCTTAAAGTTTACCAATTTTTCAAAGAATAGAGCAAATTTTTTCTCTCCTCCAAGTCGACCACCGCAGCCATTTATGGCTTATTGCAGCCCTATTATATCTCACATATATCCGGAGATATCTCTCAGGGAGATGGACATGTGCTTGCCAACACTGTAGAAGTCCGGTCCAAACCATCTGCGTCTCCTGGCGACCAGAGCCTATTACACGGCGGTCCATATGTTGCCTGTTTTATTTTAATATTACCATTGTATATACCGAGTTGCTTTGTATCTAGGAAAGATCGAAAAGGGACACCTTTTACTTATATTATTAAACCTACACATTATATGCATGAGAGATGATTTTAAAAAGATTTTTAATCCCTGACACGTTTTTCTAGTTCTGCACAATATCATAAGATTAAATTCTTTTGTTCATTCTTTTTTTCCTGTTAAAATTTTCTGTTTTGCTTTATTTTTTATTTTTATTCGGTTTTTCAATAGAAAATTGCTGATTTTGAAATTATATTTTTTTTTTTTTGGAAACGTTTCTGCAGCTATAGTAATTTTTTCTATTGCTTATGTAACTACACTTTTATAAATATCGATTTGTTTGAAAGAGAATTCTGGGGCTACAAAAAAAATATGAACAAAAAACTTAAACTTGAAAATTATTCATATAGAATTCTAGTGATAAGGGTCAAATATTTTCTGTATTAAAAAGGAGGGAGGAGAATAGCAGGTGTGATTATTTATGTTTCTTATATTTGCCACACTTTCCTCAAAAAATTATTTTATTATCTAGATAATCGTGTGTGTAACACACATAATATAATTTGCACATAAAAGAAAGAACTTCTAAATTTTTAAAGAAAATTAATACTAAGGATTTTCTTTTTCAGAAATTTCTTGTTAGATCAGTCACTAATATTTGTTTGAACGTAATAGCAAATTTATCGCATTCGAACCAGGTGTGACCATAGGCTACTCTGTCTTTGGATGCAGGCTACTGTGTATACGCTATGCGAATCAAAAATTTGCACAGGAAAAAATTAATTTTCTTAAAATTTTTAAGGATCGTTATATTATGTAGTCTTTGTATATGATATTCTTTATTTGATATTCATTAATAATCTAAATTTATTGAGATTAAGAAGTTCAATTTAAAATTAATACGAATTTAAAATAAATTGAGTGGATAATTTTTTTTTTTGAAAGTAGAAAAATTCGCTTTATTTTGTTATATTCGTACGAATGTACATATATATTTTCGGAGGGTATAATAAATTTGCCTTACCATTTGTAACGCTAAGAAGTAATGGTTTGAGATATAAACATAAGTGTATATTTTTGAAGAGTGTTGAAATCTGAATCGATTTAACCATGTCTTTCGTCTATCCGTCCGCCACAGAAATAACTCTAAAACCAATTGAGCTAATCTCACCAAAGTTTAATAAATGATATAGTAGTAAATGCCGGAACCCTATTTAAATTGGATGTGATTAAGGTACTCGTTCGAGTAACTTCCACATAACTTCAAAATTTATTTGGCTCTATCTGAGAAATTATTGAAGATATATGGCATTGAAATTTGTTATACGTGGTTGTGATCTAATGAACACTTGAAATCTGAAGCTGCCATACAACTTCATAAGTTATTCGCACAAGCGAACATATTATTAGAGCTACTGTGTTTAATAAAAGTCGTTGAAATTTCTCGACTGCTTATGTTAGATGCTATACTACTTCATAAGCTGTTTGTTCATGGAACAGAAACTATTAAGGCCACATAGCTGAAATGTTGAACAAAGGAATTCGGTGATGTAGTTATCATTTTCAATTTTTTGAATTGTATGGTATAACTATCGCATATACGAATAAAATAGTACTTCACGTGAAAAGCAAGATGTTGTATGAAACTGAATGCCAATTACCTCCGACATTTAAAACAATTTATTCGTGCGGGTATCACAGAGTTGACACGATAAACTCTATCTATTCTCATTTTTATTTTAAATTTTTCTACAATGGCTACCAAAAATTTAATATTTTTGGAAATTTTTCTTCCTTTAAAAAAAAAAAGCAAATCAAAAACAAAATCATTAGAGAATGAAAAAGAAAAAATGTTTATTAAGTTTGTTTTAATAAATGATCTAATAACAAACTGGGAAACGATAAAAACCAATATTTTCCACAATTTAACTTTTAAATTATTCGATTTTTCCTAAGGACTAAATTCCTTTTTCTTTCTTTGCCCCTTTTACAATAAATATAAATACTTTTTACTTGAATACAATGGGAAAAATTTTTTTATAAATAGTCAAAAATGAAAAAAATAACAAAAAGAACAGAACGAAAAACTTTTATACCTTAGAGCGTAGATTTTCTTTTCTGGATTCTTAATTTTTATAAAGAAGAAAAAAAAAATATTACTTTCAAGGACGTTCAGGAAAAATCAATAATTTTGCTTTTTGTTTTTATTTAATTTTTGTTTTTCTTTTTGCATTTTAAGGATAAAAACTGGTTTACAAAAGATAAAATTTGTTTTGCTGCTTGGTTAAAAATTCTTGTTTTTTCTACGAAATTTTTTTTTTGTTTTTCTTTTTTTTTAACAATGGCGGTAAGTTTTCTTCTGTTGCTATTTTAATATTTTTTATGTATATTTTTATAATATTTCCATATTTTCAGTTAATTTAAGTATTTTGTAACGGGTTTTGTTTTTATTTTGTTTTCATAAAGGATTCTGGAGAAAATTAAACGCAAAATAAGTGAAAACACAAAAAAAAAAATTTCATATTTTATAAAATTTTTGGGTGTTTTTTTTTCTAAAAAAATGATGTTTTCCAAGATAAAATTTTATAGTACAGAATATTGTTTGGTGTAGGTTGGTTTTTTGGTATAAAAAACCATTTTTGCTTATCGATATTGTCCAGAAAATAATAATTACTTTGAATTTTAATAAGTTTTTTGTGTGTTTTTTGTTGTTTTTTCTTGGTAAACAATACTTTTTTTAAGGATATTATTTAACATTAATTCAAGGACATTATATAAAAACTTTTTCGCTATCTATTTAATGATTTTTTGCTTAGATAAATGTAAAAAAGGAAAAATTTAAAATACAGAAAAAATAACTGAATTTCTGGTACAATTGAGATTAAGTAAGTGTACCTGTACAGAGGAAAATAAAAGCAAAAAATATAAGAAAGATTTGAATAAAAAGTGTAGGGAAAATGAAAATATTCATGAAATGAAAATGTGAAAAAAAGGAAAAAATATATAAAATGGCAAAAAGAAATTGAATTTGTATACGTTGGATTGGTGATTTTTAAGTTCCAGGTACTTTATTACTCAAATGTGAAAATTTATTTCTATATACAAGTTTAATAATAGCACCATAAGAAAAATATTTTATAAGTTTTGAATAATTACCAGTTTTAATAGTATATAATTTGAGAAATACCCAATTTAAGTTGTTCGATTTTTTAAACTTTTCAAATTTCCTTCATCATTTCTTCCATATAGGTTAAAATTGAACATTGATTTAAAAATTTTATAAATTAAAGTATTGGGAATCAACTGTTTTTACTAAGTTATATAAAAAATATTCTTCCGAGTCCATAATATGTGAAAAACTATAAAATCTTATGTAAATTTAATTGGCACACATTAATTATGCCTCATTTTTACTGGTCAAGACCAGAAAACTTGTATATAATATTTAAAAGCGTGCATTTCAGGGAATTTCCTAAGAAGAATAATTTGGATTCACTTGTTGCCATTTATAAGTTGAGAAATTTCGGTAATATTAAAAGTTTTAAGATTTCAGCTATAAATTGCTCTTCAGTTTCTCATTTTAACAGAAATTGCGGAAAATTAAATTAAAATTACAAAGCTACAATAGATCATAATGACCCACTTTCTTTTAAATGTACCATCTTGTTCTCAAACCTGAAAGTACTTTAATATTAATCAGCTAAAAGATTTGTCTTATGTAATTTGTAATAAATTGGTAGAGTGTTTGATATCACAAATAAGTATTGATGAAAATCATAATATTCAAATCCTGTCACTTTCCCCATGTTTAAAGAATTTTTTCAAGAACAGCCTGTTGTATGATAAAACTTTTTTCTTCAATGAAATTTTGTGAGTTCATTGATTTTATTGGAAAATTGCAATTTAAGAAAGATGAACACCGTGATTTCTGATAACAAGATTATTTCTATATAAATATGATTTTCTTTACGTGGGTTTAATATATTACGTATACAACGTGATATGTAAATCTAATCATTATCAGCACTGTATATTATAATAAATATTATAAAAATGACATATTGACGGAATTATGACATATGATTGATTTTGTTTTTTTTTTATTATTAGAAAAAAATAATATTGTTTTGTATTGGAGCACCTAAATTGCTTTGACATGAGTGCAGAAGCACAGGATAACGATTTTCTTTCATCGCAAATATAATATTTTCAAGGATATTGGAGAAGAATCAATGGAACATCAATTTGATTTGGTTGCACATTTTTATTTTATTTAAGAAAAATTTTGAAATGTATATTTTCTACAAAGAAATTTCACGTACACATTATTAGAAATCGATTTTCTCATTACTCTCAATAATTTCAACCAGAACGTGAATGTGTATTGAATAATAATGTTGTTGAGTTTTCGAAATAAAAAATAAATTGATCTACAATAAAATAATTGCACAAGCTGTACTCATTTTTTTATTTAAATTAATACTAGAGTTAGAACGTCAATATAATTAGTGATGTTGTGTATAATTAGGTGAGCACTTATTGTTTTCGTGAAATTATTATTATAAGAATTAAATCCATTGACTAAACTTGTAATTTTCGAACAAAAAAAAAATTTAATGAAATTTAAATTTTTTTTGTTGAATGTTAAAAATTGATGATACGAACACATAGTGCTCACTGGTTGACAGTTTTAGTATCTCTCGGGAATGAAAAAATTGAATACGAATAAGTAAAAATCAAATTAAATTATTTTGTGTTGTCAAATTTTACACTAAATAAGTAAATTTTGAACTAGAATGAAATAATCAGATCGAAAGTAGAGTTCGAGAACCTTAGATCTGTAATTTTTTTAAGGAAATATTTTATTTACACTGTACATATTTGCAAATAATGTGCTGTATTTTATTATTCGCATAAATAAATTTGAACAGTCCGATTTTGACAAAATAGTATTTCATTTACACTAAATTTAACATACACACTTTGGTGCCTAATGAGAAAAATTTCATGGCAAATTCATTAATTTCATATTTTTTTCGACAAAAGTGGAATTGCGTATCTTACCTATTTATAAATTTTTAATATAATGTGAAACCTTGAATATTTTATAAATATTATGACTAAAAATAATTAAATTATAAAAATATCAAAGTGTAGTTATTAAACAATTCTATAGATTGAGAATTAAAATAATCATAATAATAATAAACACTTAACTACATTTTCATAAAGAAATATAAAATTAAATAATAATGAAAAATTTATACACAATTTTCTGTTATAAAAAACAAAAAGGAAAAACCTGCAATAAAAAGAATATTAATAATGCTTGATCAATTTTAAAAGTTCTACTTTAAAAATCAAAAGTTATCCTTCAATCTCAATAAAACTTCTTATTTTTATTTTTGACCTTCTATTCCACCATTAATATTTGCTCATAGCGCAACTACGAATTTAGTTTTAACGAAGGAGCAAAATAATAATGAACAAACGAATATTTTATTGAATAAACTGATATTATAAAGTATATTGTATACGTACTGGGTAATTGGGATGCATTGTGTACAGACATATATAAATAGAATATACATATATACTTATATACCATATAACATTAAAATTCAATATTCATACATTCTTCCTACATGATATAATATGCATGTTGTTCATATCCTGTTAATTTTATTTTTGTTTTATTTTAATCTATATAAATATTTTTTTTGTTTCGCATGTTAGTATATCTATATTTCTTGTCAATATGTGTATAGTGAATTCCATATACATATAAATTAATATAACATTTTTATTATATTATTTTGTACTTTTGATTTTATTTTATTTTGCGATAAATCTGAAAAACATAATCTAATACAAGGTGAATATTTTTTGAAATTCAGTATAAAATATTAAAAATTCTATTTAAACTAAGCACTGCCATAACAGGAAATATAGCAAATATAATATTAAAGTACAGTAAAAGTTTGATAGAACGATGATTTGTGAATGCTCATTTCATAGGGACTCCGTCACATTACGTTTAAACGAAGACTAAAATCTGTCGAAAGTTTTATTAACCACAAAGCTTTCGGCTATTGATCACAAATTTTGATATTCATAAGAATAAGGGTTTTTAATCATAAACAACCCATAATGAAAGTATAATTACAGCCACTTTCAAAAATTTCAGTTAGGTTAGTATTAATTTGTATCAAAAATAATTGTTATGCACATTCAATAGATGGCAGTGTACAACATGATGCTTTAAAATTCATTACAAACAATAACGTAGCTACAATGAACTAGACACAAATAATAATATTCCTGTTTTTCATAAACAATGTACACACATAAAATATTATAATTTTGTTAATGCCTGTATTAATATGTATAGATATCAAATATTTTATATTCAACGGAAGAGAAATAACAGTGTGCAAGTGAATAAAGTATAAAAATAAAAATAGGAAAAAAAAAATCAACATAACATATGAAAATGTTGTCCTTCCTTTTTCCATAAAATCCTAGTATAAACAACAGCTTTTAATTTATATGTAATATCCTTTTGTTTTTCCTTTTTTGTTCCAAATTTCATAAATAAATATACTCGTTTTTTTAATTCTTTATTTATGTTATATTCCTCTCTTCCACTGATAGAATTTACAATGTAATAAAATAATTTGAATAAAAAAGTCCCTGACATATTATTATAACAATAATTATTATTTTATTATTATAGCTAGGCTATGTATGCATTTTAATGATTTGTTTGTTGTGTGTTGTACATGAACATCATATAGTTGGTTATTATGCATGAATAAAAATAAACATTTTAAGGATCAATGCGATTTTATATGTGACAAAAGAAATGAATGAAATGAACGTCGTATGGGTGGCGTGAAAATTGAATTAATACAATGGAAGTGCTAAAATTATCAATATTTTTGTTACCTCCGTTAAAATAATAAAAAAAAATTTTTTTCTTATCAAGCAAATAAAAAAGTGAAATTTAAAAATGGTTCCCTAAAAGTATGCAATTTACATAAACATAGTTCTTTCTGTTAAAAAACTTGCAGATGGCGCTGTATTTTGCTAAAATATTCAAAGATAAAACAACCTATTGTTGCTTCGGGGATAATAGATATTCTGTTGTGGAACTCTAAAGTACTTATGTTGTTTTAAAAATATTATGGATAAAAAACAAAAATTAAACATTGAAATTCATTGTAATTAATGCTGATGAAAATTTTATTAAATAAATTGCATTTATTTTACAATTTTGCATTTATGTTATAATTTGAGTGCTACTGAAATATTGTATAGGCCATCAATAACGTGACAAAATTTTTATTTCTATTGTAAATTGCATACTTTTAGGGAGCGCAATTCAATTTTTAATTGATTTTCGTAGCAAACTAGCTATTATGTGTAGCTATTATTCTCTACTATACTCTTAATATTCTACTCCAATTTTTTAAGTGTTCAAAAATGATTTTCTCAGATAACAGCATGAATATTCTTGATTCTTTGAATTTCAATTTAATACGAAATAATTATTTTATTTCAACGCTACCCTACGCAAAATAATTATGATACTTTTGATCTCAGATTTATTTTGTTAATTATTACCAAAAAATTGTCCACTAAATGTAGGTCAAAATAGTCAAAATTACTTAATATTCATAAAAATAATTTAAATTACATTTAGATAGAATTGTAAAATAATATTTTTCATAACAATCTGAGTAAAAATTATTTGCGGACAATTTCCTTTTATCATTTCAACGTTTTATGTTACCAGATTATTATTGTCATGGAATGAAAAATCTATATAAATTATTTTAATGTTTATTTTATGAGTTTTTATGGTGTTACCTTTGTAATTTTCTTTTTGCAATTAAAAGTTAAAGTAAAAATCGTTTAAGGATATTTTTATGAAGTACTTAGCTAGCTACATAGAGAATATAAAATAGAATTTCGTTTTCCAAAAATTTTCATTATTCAAAGTATATAATATAGTATCAAATAAGCTTTGGGGAAATTTAAATTTCAGAATTTTTATTAATTTATTCGTTTCCTACTTCTGTGTTAATAACATAAAATTTTATTTACAATACAAATTATTTGGAAAATTATTTCATTAAAATTCATTTCGTTGGCATTTTATAATTTGGAGTAAAAAGTGATGGCTATTTTTTATTCCCAAAACATAAAATTAGCTTTCTATTTACAAATTTTAAATGTAGAATTATTATTTTTAGTTAATTTAAGGAATGCATGTCTTGGCAATCTAAGCCTCAACTAGCTGCAACTAAAAAAATTATTCAATTCACGAAAACGAATTCAGTTATTGGGTATTAAAATAAGATTTTTAAAAAAAATTCTATAGCTCTTCATTTAAATGTTGAGACTTTAAAGGGCTTTTCTTTTAGCTATATTTAAAATAAGTTGAGTATAATATTTTGATTTTTTATCAAAAACTATAAATTTTAAAGTATTGTTTTGTTGTTAATCAATATTATTCTTCAATTTAGAATTTATTTATTCCTAGTTTTTATATTATGAGGAATGTGATGATTTTAAATTTTGAATAGACGATAAATAATAATCAAGTGATCCTTTAACCTTTTCGATCCCGCTTTAGAATAGTGTATTTGGCACATTTTTACATGTGGGATCTATTACCCCTATATAAAATAAACTGTCTCCGATGAAAAACTTCGCGTTAAAATTAAGTGTGTCAAGTCATGTAAAAATAAAATTGTATAACAGAGAACTAAATGCAATTTCATTTTTAACTTTTAAGGATGTTTAGATTTTACTGGTACACATATATACCAGCTGGGTCTAAAGGAATAAATTTTAAAAAACGCAAAATTGCCTTTTATTTGTTTTAATTTTCTAACTATTTTCAAAACTTTAACAAATGTATAGTTTGCCTTGGAAAGTTTAAAAACAAGAATTGAACTTTCATCTGGCGCCATAATTTACAAATAAGTAATTGAAAAGTTAATGAAACGCGAAAAGAACAAAGTAAAAAACACTTATTACATAAGCGAAATTGTTTATTAACGAGAATAACAAAATTAATGAAGAATTGTAATTTACTTTTGCATTGAAATTATTCAATTTATAAAAACACTTAATGTATATTTGAATGACTTCAATGAATGTTATACAAAATAAAATTAAATAAATAATAAATTTATCATAAATATTTAATTAGGAGTAATATTAAAACTTAATTATTGCAACAAATTAATTTTAAATAATAATTAAGTATTCTTGTAATTATTTGCTTTAATCGTAATTACTTGCTTTCATAATTATGAAAACGGAATAATATTTTTATAACTAATTAATTAATTCTTTTTTGTAAAAAAGAAATTTCCTTTGGTTTTCTAAATGATTTATTCTCAATTTATAAAATATCAGAATGGGCAAATTATAATTAATATCTTGTTAAGCATCTGATTATACGTACAATTGTCCTTATTAACCAAAATATTAATATCATCATTACCGGGAATTATTCCATATAAATTTAAACCAAATCTTTAATTGCAGAACACTTCTATTTACTGAATTTACCGCTCAACATTAAATATTATGAATTCTTAAAAAAGTAGGCTTTAAAGACCGCGAAAAATTGTCAACTTAATTTAAAACTTGTGCGAATTTGATTGCGATCATAAGTTTGATAACAAATTGTAAAAACGACTCAACCTTTCATACATAAAATCATTTTTACCAAAAATTGAAATTTGCTTTGTAATTTAATTTATTTTTGACAAAAATTTTATAATATCAAAAATAATATTATATACAATCATTTTTAAATAAAATTTCCATAATTTGTACTGCTGGAAAATTCTAAAGAATTACTTCAATTACAAAATACCAAATAATCTGAAAACAAAAAAATTTTTAAATTTTCCAAAAATATTCCGTAAAATTTAAATTTCATTTTGATATTTAAATCCTTTAAACTTTCTTCTTCCTTATATTGAAAAATTTTCATTTATAAAATAAGGATTTCTTTTTCAAGTGAATTAATAAAATTCAATTTAAAATTTAATCAGTTTTTATAAAAAAATAAAATTCTCAAAAACATGAATACCATAAGGACCTAAAAGTAAAATTACATTTTTTGCGTTTTTGAAGCTTAACAATATTTTAATTTTGTATTATAATAGTAAAAGCGTATTTTAGACGAGTCAAGAAAGGATAATATTATTATAATGGGTACTTATTTTTAAGAGTTGAAGGTTTTTTTTTTCTTTCAAAAATCACAAAATATAAAATTTAATAATAGTTAGAAGAAAAACAGAAACAAACAACATACATCTTTTATTTCAATGTTCTTATGTAGAATTAAAGAGAGGAAGCAGCAAAAAATAGCTTTAATGAAGCGATATAAATGAAAATTTTCAAGATACTTAAATATAATGTGCTCACCTTTTCATTTTTATCGTTTGAATCCATTTTTTTGTTTATATTTTTAGATCATCCTTTCATTTAATGTTGTATACAACCAGGTGTTAAATTTTAATATTAAAATATCAGGTGCTTTTCATAATATTCTATTGACAATATTTTTTTTTTTATAACATGAAATCACTTTTGGTAGAATTTGTCTTATTTTATAGTTTAAATGCGAGAATTTAAATTTTAAAATTTGAATTTTTTATCACAGGACTGCAAATTTGTAAAGTGTTATTCAAACTGCTTTACTTAAAAATTTTTTTTTATTTATTAGAAAATTTTGAAAATTTTCTCCACTATCTTAATAAAAAAATATTAAAGTTTTTAAAATTTTTAAAATTTTTCACATTTTTCTATAGAAAAATATTTCGAAATAATTTCAATGAAAAATTTTCAATTTATTCCGTTTAAAAATCCTATTAGCGATATTTCACTTTAACTGATTTAAAATTAACTAAAAATTAAATTCAAATTGTAATACAAGGTATGTATGTGGATGTTATGTTACTTGTGAGAATTTATAAAAAATTTTGTAGTAAATTTAAAAATTCAGAGATTGTGAGAATGTCATGCGTAAAAAGTATTTAACAATATGTATGTAGAAGTTGAAAAGAGAATCAAACATTATATTGAAAGCAAATTAGAAAATACAAAGAGCATTTCATTTCTTAAAAGAGAAATTATATAACATTTTTCTGATTTCTCTTATCGAATGTTCAAATTCTTGTTGTATGAATTATTATACATACTTGCTATTCACCTTTCTCTTAAAATCAACAATCTTTTAACTAAAAATTCTCTCTTTTACAACTCAGCTGTGTACTTATTTTCGGAATTTAGAATTCCGAATCTAAAATTCATTCAAATTTTGTTTATATGTAAACAAAAGTATAATATTAAAATAATTTATATCCTTTTGTTTATTAAATTTAATTGAAAAGTCAGCGGAAAAATTTCATAAATTTAAAAGGATTCAAAAATAATATTATTTATATTTATGTACATTTAAATATAATATGTAGACTTAAAATGGTGTGAGGGATAAAATTAAAGTCATATGTCATATTTTAAAAAGAAATAAGGGTAGACATAAAAGAAAAGTTTCTTGTTTAATACCAAAATATAAATTTGGTTAAATTTCAAATTAAAAATTTAAAAGTCTGGTTATGACACAAAAAGTTTAAAGTGTTAAAATTAATTTTTTGGAAAATAATTGATGTAGTATAGACTTTTGTTTTAATATCATAAAGAGGAAAACTATATGATGCCAAATGTAAAGCGTTTAGTATGTAAATACTTTCTGGGAAATACCCCCGTATTTCATAGCATGGTTCCAGGAAAAAAGTTTGTAAATAAGGAATTGAGTAAAAGTGAAAATGAAAGAATATTATCAAAAAAAAATTGAGAATCTATAAAAGTTTTATTAAAATACAAACTTGTTTTATTGGAATTTTTGGCTGGGATTAAATGAAATAAAAGGCTGGGATGAACTTTTACAAATTACGTTTATTTTTATAGGCGCATTACGTCCGTTTTTAAAATTTTCCGGAAAATTTGTTTTACAAAATTTCCCAAATCAAGAAATACTTTAAAATTGCACTGAAAATTAAAAACATTTTGGCAACTTTTTTACTACGTTTTTTAACTTTGTTTCTTGTTTATTCATATTAGTTTTATTTAAGAAGTGAAATTAGATAGTTGACAGTTGACATTTGGCAGATGACATTTGACAGATGACATTTGACAGATGTCAGGTGACGGGTGACAGATGACAGGTGACATATGATAGCTGACAGGTGACATTTGACAGATGACAGGAGACATTTGACAGTTGACATTTGACAGATAACAGGTGACAGATGACAGGTGGCATTCGACATATGAAAGATATAAAAATGTAGACACAAAATACAAAACGTCAAAGCTGTCAAGAATCAATATAAAAATGTAAATACATTGATTTTGAATTTTAATACTTGTATATTTGAATTTATGATGAGAAGGAATATAGTTTAAGAGTCTATTATAATTATATAGTCTAACTCAGACTAAGCTAGAAAAAAATTTTTTTTTCTTTTTAGTCCGCCAGGAAAACGTTGTTTTTTATAAAAATTTTTTTTATTCTATATAAATACACAAGGTACAATATTTATTATTCAGTTCCAATTTTTGTTAATTTCACTTTCTCTACATAGGTAATTCAATATTAAAAATAAAAATTTTACATTATACGAGTATGAAATTTTCATGTTGAAATATAACATATTCCAAAGAAACTATAGTTGAAAATTATTCTTATTGGACATGTTCTGTAAATTATTAGAAAAAATTTTCTATAAAGTTACTACATTGTGTATAAATAAAGAGATTAAGTGATAGCAATCATGAAATTCATATACATACTTAAATCAAATAATTATGGTATACGCATACCATAAATCCTAGTTTTGCTTTTGATATTTATCATACTCTTAATGAATCACAATTTAAGTAAAAATAATTTGCCTGAATTTAAATGTTGTGATACACGTGACATACTTACTTGAATTTGTTTTTTTTTTTTTAATTTTTTTTAAGGAATATTGCGTACGGTTATGTACACAATTTTCTTTTTTTACTACTCTACATACTTATAAAATTAAAATTAAATTTAACATTTTTATAGCAAAGATTATGAAAATAAATTTTGAAACCTAATTAAAATATATAGGCCACGTGTAAAAATATTATGATTGAGAGATTTAAATCAAAGTAAATTTTATTTAATAAATTTTATCTTAAATTTCCTTACAATATTTTTATCTAGAAGAAAATAAATTCAAAATGTACACAAACACATAAATTATATTATTACCGACCGTATTGTGTAAACAATAGGTAGGTTATGTGATGGCAACAAATTTTGCATATCGAGTTTTCCGTGGGAACGTACTTCTCCATAGTAGGGAAGTGTAAATAAACTATTTTTAGCAACCTGTCGGTCCGTCGGTCTGTCGGTCTGTCGGTCTGTCGGTCTGTGTGTGCACGCGTGTATCTCAAGTTCTGCTGAACCGATTTTGATGAAATTTTATATGTAAGCTTATTTCTACCATGGCACGGATTGATCAACTTTTGGGATATATCAGGGAACTGCACTTTTTAGCGGGCCTGTTTTACATTTTTGAAAATTTTGAAGAAAGTATTCAACTGTATTAAAACAATGAACATATAAATTTTTTGGAAAGATCAGGGCTCGAAAACTGATTTGCGGGCCGATTTTACATTTTTCACCATTTTGAAGAAAATATTCAACCGATTTACTTGAAATTTCATATATGAGCTTTGCTCGCCCGTCCGCGAAAATTCCTAACTTTTGAAGAAATCAGGCATCAGCAACTGGACGTTTACTGTATATACATTTTTGTGTAAAGAGAAATAATTGACCGATTTCATTGAAATTTAATATTTGAATTCCTCGTATTAAAACAATGAACATATAAATTTTTTGGAAAGATCAGGGCTCGAAAACTGATTTGCGGGCCGATTTTACATTTTCCACCATAGCTACGGAACGAATTGATGGAATTTCATGAAATTTAATATTCGAGTTCTGGTTAACTTAACTCGAGGATTTCTGGAAATTCGGGTAGCACAAAGAGCCAAATTTATATTTTTCTGATATGTTAACTATAAGCTTACTACTGTCCTAAAAATTGGAAAGAAGTATTTAAAAGACATTTTTATAATATTCCGTAACACTTTTACTTAACTAGACAATATACAATGCGGTCGGTTATGTGCTGACCACATCAGATTTTTTTCATTATGATATCATTATGATATTTTGGCATATTTCAAAGAGATTTTCTAAAAGAACTGCCTCTAAATTTCACCCTGTCTATTCGTTTGTTTTCAAAACTTGCAAGCAAAACTTGTATTCGGAAGAATTTCAAATTTTAATATTTTTTTAGATTTTATCGTTCAACTCGTGCCATTCATGTTTTTGTCACCTGTCAAAGTTTACAAAAATTAAAGTTTCGCTTCTCTGTTTCTTCGAGGCTATAAAGTCTGTGGACTTTTCATCCTAGAAATATTTTAATCTTATACTTTAAGCAAATTAAATAGTAATGCAATTAAAACCTTATATTATTAATTAATTAGTTCTTTGAAAATTTCTTAACACTTCACCTAAAAGTATGCAAAATTAAAGAACAATTATGAATAAATTTTTTACTGAATTGCTTTCATTCAAGGCTCTACGAACTACACTTAAAATTTTATTTTTATATCAGCGTATTTCTAATTTAACAAATTGTAAGGAAATCCTTGCAATAGCAAAGATAATTGCGTTTCACCTTAGAGAAAATAATTTTTTTTTTATTTTTTCCTTATATTTTCTTCCTTCTTTTATTGCTGTTTTCCATGTAAAAGAGTATAAAATAAAAAAAAGGAAGAAAAATAAAAACTTGTTTCAGTAAAAATTATATCACTTTCTCTTCCGGTCACTTTCTATGTATACAAATAGAAGAAAACAAAAAATCAAAACAAGAGAATAATAAAAAAATATTGGAGTCCTTTATACACAAAAGAAAATTGCTGTAAAACTTTAATAAGGTCCTTTTTCAAAGTAAAATTTATGATCACAATAAAATACGTTCATATAAATTGTGTTTATATCCTTTTTTTTATTTTTTTATTTTGTTTCATTCTTAAAGGATTTCTGTTTTTTGATTTTAAGTAGGTGTGCATGTATATATTGTGATTTTAGATTAAATAAGTTTAGGATTTTTGTATAAAAAAGTTGTTTTTTTTTTTTTATTTTTTCCTTTTTTGGGAAAATTTAGCTAGCCTTCATAAAAAATCATAGTGTAGCCCTCTAAAATTACGTTAACGTGTTCAAAATCTTTTTTAATTTCAGTTTTAGTTTATTATTTTTTTTTTATTACCCTATAGTTTCTTTTTTCTTTTATCCCTTAATTTTTTTTGTGTTGGAATAGTTTGCAATATGTTTTTTGTAACACTTAAAATAAATCCCAAATTAGAATTATGTTTTGTTCCAGAAAAAAATGAAAAATAAAATTAAAATAAAAAATTAAATTCTATTGTAATAATTGTGTAAGTAATTGTAAAATCTTGTTACAAATTACTCTTATTAATTGTACTGTAGATTCTAGTACAAGTTAATGCTTTTAGTATTTTCAACTAAATATAACAATTTAATTTTTACTATAAAAAGTCCTTTAAACTTTTGAATTATTCATAAAAAAAGAAATTTATTAAATTGAATCACTTTTGATATTAAATGTGAGCTTTTTATAATTTTTTATATTTTAAATTATGAAAAGGTTTATGAAGAATTTCAACAGAATTAAAAGGACTTTTATTAGGATATTTGGAAAATTTTCTGCAATACAATATGAAAATCATTAAGGAAATATCGTCGGTATACTATTCTTTCAAATGAAAATTACTTGAAATATTTTCAAAAAAAGTACAATTTTTAAAAATTATCAGAATTTTTATTCATCAAAAAACTTTGAAGGGAAATCGCTTTGTATTTAATAAAAATAATAATTTAAAATCGTTTGATATTTCCTTGTTAATAAATTAGTGTCCAGAAGAATAAAAACATTCTTCTTTTTTTGGTATTTTTAATGTGTGAAATTGCTACGATTATAACTAAAAACTATTATTCTTCAATCTTGTAGGCCCACAAAATTTCACGAGCTTTTAAAGGGAATAGAACTCTTTTTTGGTTTGTTGGTCTTTCTGTCGGTTTCCATAGTATCATAAGCCCTTGAATCCAAGTTTCGACTACAACGATTTTAATTAAAATTTTTATTTATTTTACATTCGAAATTTCGTGAACTGATCGATCAACTATGTTGGTAAAATTACTTGTTTTCCTTTATTTTCTGTTATTGGGAAAGTAAGAAAAGGAAGGTGTTCTCTAGCTTGTCAACAATCTAATTATCGGTGAAGAGTACATATTATTATAACAAACAAGTATCATGATGTATCTCTGCGTTAAAATAAACTATTTTTGCAATACTAATCTTCTCTTACCGTCCTCAAAATCTTCACACACGCACACATAATTATAATTTTTTCCTTTCGAATTTTTTGTTTGCTCATTTTAGATATCCCCAACTTAATATTAATGAAATTTATTTAAACATCACGTATTTTCATTATACACGTACAAATTTTTGTGTGTGTCCGTAATGAATAAATTTGTTATATTAGCATAATTAAAATAATTAATAATATTAATAATTGAATTATGTTAATAAAATTATATTTGGGGCATTTTGAAACTTAATATATAATTTTGTTAAAATTTTTTATTTGTTAATAAAATAGAAAGAATATTGAAATGAGTTTTTATAAAAAGGAAAAAATTGCAATGCATGTGAATGCTAAAAGTAAAGAAGCTGATAACAATAAGTAATGGTTTTGAAGACATAAAATTATAAATTTCTTTCACTAAAATTAATCTAATTGAAATCATAATTTTAAGTGTTTTTTTTAAATTAAAATCTCTTTCGTAAATAATCATATTCCAGTCATTCTTTTATGTATGCCAGTTAATTCCTCTCCTGAAAGTATGCAACGAACAAATTTCATTTTTAAAATTCACGAACATTCTTGGATTTAAAAATCTGTTTTAAGGGTTCTGGCAGACTATTTTTAGCTTTCCAACTGCTTGATTGCTTATTCGTATTCCATAGTTTTATATTTAAGCACGCACATTTGCAACTCCATTTGTGTGCACAATTAATATTTGCATGAAATTAAGAAATCAAATAATATGTAATTTTTTAAAAACTGATTGCAATTCAGTAATTTCAAATAGAGTACTTGCTTAAGTATGTGTACAATTAATTTGAAATCAAGCTGTAATACCAAAGATAAAAATTGCATGTCTGCCAAAGTCCTACTGAATTATTCACATATTATAAAAAATTTTCACTAATGATTTTGGTCTACTTAATTAAATATTTTATTAATTAAAATAAAATATTTAATTATGCTTTTTCCGCTTCATTTATTTTCATTTCGGTAGCGTAATTATTATATTCATATACACATATCTAAAAATATATTTATTCATATTAAAAATTCATTAATTTAATTTTGTTTACTATTTTAGCTCGATACAAATTTAGTTCGAAAAATACTCACCATATGATTTTTATGGGAAAAATTACACTCAAATTGTCTTTATTTTCGACATTTTTTCATTTTTAATCCGACTGACTTGAAAATTTTAGCCAGAATTTGGTTTACTATACTTTTGAATTCAGTAGCGCCGAAAGTGGAAACTAAATTGAATAAGCTTTGTTTTCTGTAGAAGTCGAAATATGCTTACATGCATTTACCATATGAATTTAAGAAAAATTGAAAATAGTTAAAAGAGCAATAATTTTGATCTTCTGTGTTTTACGATTCAATTTTGGTCTATGCATTTACGATTCGTTAATGTTATTTCGTACTGACGAATTAAACTGTTTAAGCAAAAGAATAAAAACGCACATTTATTTTTACATTTTTCTTTGGTCGAACACAATATTAATAAAATAAATTTAGTAATTACTTTTAATATGTGAATTAATTATTTTTATTTTTATGAGTAAATTGCCATTAAATTTGTAATCAAAATGAACGTAATAACAAACCTTCAAGGAAACATTCAAGTGCGTGTTAATGCTAGAGCAAAGTGTTGTACATACACATTACAACTTATTTACTGTAATTTATCAATTTATTTATTTATCTGAATTATAATTAATATTGAGTATAATATTATGCATAACAAATGTTGTTATTGTAATAAATTAATAATAGCAAGTAATTTTTTCAATTAAAATATTTTATTAAACCAATAATATTGAATAATATAACAAAAGTGGGAGCATGTAGCATTATGAATAGAAATTGGCAATTGAAATTAATACTTTTAGGCATACATATAAGAAATGTACATTTTTTTAAAGCTGCTCAAGACTTTATTTAAAACCAAGTGAAATTGAAAGAGGCATTAAAATTTTTTGAGTCTAGAAAAGCCTAAGACAAAGTAAATTCATAAGGCAAAATGAACGTAGAAACTTTTAAAGTTATGCTTTGCAATATTAAGCTGCAAAACACAGATATTTGTTACTTGTATTCAATGATTTTTTATAAAATTTGCAATTTTCAGAATTTTAGTACTTGACTTAATATCATAGGTACTAAAAGGATATGTAAATAAATAATAAAATAATAGTCTTCAATTTTTGAATTTCGATTATATTCGTATGTTCGAAGGGCGTTATAAATTTAATTCTGCTTTTGTAAATCTATGAAATTGAAGTCTGATATACAGATACAAGAACGATATTCTCCATCGCAATGATAATTCTAAAACTCATACCAAATTAACATAAATTGCTTATATGAGTAGCTAACTGCTCCGTCCTTAAAACTTTCAAAATAATTTTTTAGTATCTAAGAAACTGTAAAGCATAAAGTTATATTCAATTTTGTGTAAAGCAGTTTGGTGATAATTTCTTAAAATTTCAGTACGATTGTACAAATTATCAGAATAGCCATCATATAAAATTTAGAAAATTATTTGGTCATATCTTGCATACTGTATTAAACTAGAGTTCTCAATTTTTGTATATGAAGGAGTTAGATAATTTGGGCTGATAAAATTTGATTGTAACAGCATAAATTCGTATAACAGCTGCCATAGCTTTTCAAAAGACAATTTATGGACAAATTATTTCACAGAAACCATATGAAGTCTAGTGCAATTTAATTGAAGAATAAAAGAGGTGAGTAATTCAGCAATTATTCAGTTAAAAATTGCATAAAATACTTACGAGAGTTGCTAATGTTAAAAATTTTTAAAAGCTTGCATTGCTCAAAATTCGCAAACGGTATCACAGAATTGACACTATGAATTTTTTTTTTTTGCTCGTTTTTCTCTTAATTTATTCTAACTGTTTGTATGGGCATATTACAATAAAATTCTACATAACTAGAGCAATAATAATTTCATTTCATTAAAAAAAAACTCACTTTTGTATATGCAGGCTTTACACAATTCAAAATCCATTAAGAACCATAAATTTATTATTAATCGTCATTATTTATTTAGTTTATTGAATTTCAATACCAAAATAAAATTTTATTAATTTTTCCTACATAAATAAATATTTTATATTTTAGATATAATACCTAGGTAGTCGTGGGAATGTCGTTTAAAAATATTTCATCAAAAATTTTTATAACATTTCTATTAATTTTCTATTATAGTAGTAAAATTTTAAATTTAATTGCTTGTAATTTCATTAGAAAATCTTCAAAAATTAAGTACAATGAATCGAAATTATTTAAAATTTTTACAATTTTAATATTTCATATAATATTAATTTGGAATTTCTTATTTTTTTGTCATACCAGCAAATTATTTTGCCATATGAGTAGTTCACCATCAATTATAATATTTTGGTCATTTCGGATATTAAATCATCAGAAAATTATATTAGAATTGAATGAATGTTTAAAAATAATATTAAAAATTAAAAAGAAATTTAATTATTTTAAAATTAGTATAAGTAAAATTTATACTTTAGTAATAATAATTTCATTATTTCGTTTAGTTTCGGATATAATTAATTATGAAGTATTTGTACAACAATTAAAATTTGAAACTTACAACATATTTTTTCGTCTTCTACCAACTTATTTATCATATTATACAATTTATATGATTATATTTTCAAATATAATATTAATGTGTTTTAATATTGGTAAAAATGGTTATTTAAAAACTCTAAAGATTCTATTTGAGCATGATAAATGGAGTATAGAGGAAGTTACTAAATTATTTCTTCTATATAAATTATATTATAAGCATTTCTTTAAATGCATTAATCATTTGGAAGTTTCAATTGCTTTAACAATATTATTACGTATTTTAAAATCAGTATATTTTTATTTCTATGCAACTGAATCTCTATTTATTTCCGTGGAATTCGATACGAGAATGGAACGAAAGGAGCCATATGGAACTTCAACAATAATTTGTACATTTATTGTAAGAAATATTGTAAGTTTCTTTGTCATATTCACTTCAGTGGCTCTATTTGAATTATGTTCGAATAGTTTGAGAAATGTTACTATTAAAATTAATAATTTGAATCATTATGGAGTGTTGAATGCTGATAAATTGGTAAGCATACATAAATTTAATTAAAAATCATAATTTTTTTAAGTAACTGAAAAATTCTTTATGAAATTCGTTTCGGGCAGTTTGGGAGCTTCCAAGAGCTTTTAAAGTAATGAGTTTCACATTTCATAAAAAAAAACAATATTTATTTTAAGGCTAAGGAATTATAGCCGATGAGTAGCCGATTTTATAGATTAGTGTATAATTTTGTGGCTATTAAGAAAGAAAATTTTAATTTATTTTAAAAATTTTTCTTAAAAATTTTATATCTGAAATTTTACTACTGAAATTATCCGGAGTTTCTTTTTTCATTTAAAAGTGATTACATAGTTCAAGATTTTTTTTTCTTTTCTCAGTACTAGGAGGACTATGGGGCTAGTAAATTATATCATAAATAGCCATGCCCCAGTTTAATTGCGTCATAGAGTTTTATCTCTCAAGATTGTATGAATTAATTAAATTAAATTTTTCTGGATTACACATTTAAATTCGGATAATTCAAAAATTTTGTTTGCCACAAAATTAATTTAATATTTTAGATTTTGATTCAAACATTGGACACTTGTTATGTAGACTAACTTACTAACACATTTTCCACATACTAAAATTACTATCTGTTTTTTCTAGAATACTATAGTTTTTCTGTATGCGATCTGACTTTCACAACACTTCACACATTTTGCAATTTTTTTTTGCAAAATTGGTGTTAAATTTACTCTTACGAGAGTTCGTGCTGTAAGGCTTTGACTATAGATAACATACGTAATCATGTATAGATAGCAATAAACAATAAAATATTCTAAAACCTGCCTTCTTTCGGATTAAAAATAGTCATGTTTTCAATTTTTCAATCTGAAGATCAAAGTCTTTAAAGCGAACACACCAATTATTTGTTCAATTCAAATGTGTTACTTATAAATCGCTTGTATGTATCAACTAACTTAAAAGATTATTTTTGAATTTTTCGTACAGGTGGAGGAATTCAATTTGTGGAATATTCTTAATTCACCAAAATATGGGAAAATCATTGGAATGATTGAACTTAATAAAAAATTTGTTATTAAATTAATATCAGCATTAATTGAATTTTATTTATTATTATTGCAAATGAGAATGATAGAGCGAAGTCAATGAAAAGCTTTGTATATGTTGACCGATAAGTGTAAAGGAGCGAAAGGGAAAAGAAATGTTGTACAAATAAAATGAAATGAAAATATTGTGATAATTATTATTATTGTTGTACTTAGGTTTAAATAAAAATATAATTCATATTTAAAATTAATAACATTTTTTAAATTATTAATTTTTAATCGCTAGAGCTTAGAATATCAATTAAATTGTGCAAAAGGGATACACCATTAACTGAAATTTTATCATTTAATAAGATTACCCTTAAGCCTGTTATTTAAATAACTAAGTTTACTTGTTTTCATTGGAGTATGGGTGCAAGATAAATAGAGTTCTAATGAAAAGTTTCTTTGAATTCTCTGTTGTTTGAGGTGAGAAAATAACATCACCCTAAAATTTCATGGAATGTGAGTTTCCATACTTTTTTAAGTAAATTTAAAATTTTTATGTCAAATGACCTTTTTTTTTTGAATATTTTCAATAAATTGACAATTTTTAATGTAATTTTTTTTCGGAATGCAATTATTTTTTAATTAAACTTAATATCATCGAATTTAATATGCAAACTTTAATCTTTAAAAATAAAAATAATAAAATGTAGAATAACCAAATCACAAAATTGAAAAGAAAAAGTGTGTTTATTAGTGGACCTTTTCTGTTTTCTATTCGTCCAGTCCACTGTTACAAAATTTTTACACAATTTTTAAAATAGAAAGTTGAGTTTTTGTGCACAACTAGATTCAGCTTAGAAACCTAATATTGTTTTAAAAAATAATTTTATCCACCTCTCCACATCAAAAAACAAACGGTTTCGAAAATCCTAAAATTTATTTCTACTTTTTAACAATTTATTAAATCGAAATTGAAAGCTTCACATTTCAGAGAAAGATAGACCGATGCCTTTCTAAAAGTAGTTTATTTATGTTTGCTTAAGCATAAAGAAACTCATTTCATACGAAAACTTAACATGTGAAATTTCAGTAATCATAAAGCCTCAGTTATCGTATGTAATGCAGTTGGTTAAAATAGTGGCGAATTTCTTTTGTTGCTGAACACGTTAAGTAAACATTACAGTGACAATAAAATGATCGTCGATTTTTTTAAATAGCTATATCAAGCCCATAAAGCTTGATTGCTAAAATATCAAGCTTTATGGGCTTGATATTTTAGCAATAGTTTTAATTTAATTTCTTTGAACCTCTCTATGAGCTTTATCCAATTTTTATAAAAACGTACGAGTAGCGGCAGATGCCATCCTACTAGAAAACATCGACCATTTTAAATGACCAGCTTCATTTATAATTTGGTCCTAAATCCTAAATATATGCAATAAATGTGAATAAGAAAGCAGATACGTAAATTGGTTCAAAAACTAAAAATTCTTTCGCTTGGAAATGTGCTGCCTTACACACCATTAGTTTTTAATTCGAATTCATTTTAACAAAAAATTCAATTTGCTCATTTTTTTTCGGAATTTAATGTTAAAAATACGTCTGCATATTTTCATATATGACCGTGTACAATTTCCACACAGGCAATATGATTTTATTTATTTAAAATAAAAAAAAAAAAAATTTTCAACAAGACCAAAGTTACACCATGTTTTTTATTGTTGCTCCCGTTTTTTACGCTATTTAATTTTCAAGCACTTTTTCCTTTTTCTTTTTTTTATATTTACATTAAGAAGTAACAAAATATGGAACAGGTTTCAACTGATGTTTTACAATTGAGCAAAAATTTAGATTATCAAATGTAATATAAAACCGAGAAAATGATACTCAAGTGGTTTCTAAAAGAAAAACCGCCAGGAATAAAAAAAAATAATATAGGCCAGAGTTTTTCTATTTTGTTGTTGTGTTCTTTTTTATCTTTTACGTAGACACCATTCAATGGGGAAATCATGTAAATGAATAATTCAGCTATGAACAGGAAAACTAAAATTAATATTTTATCATGATGAATTTTCCACAAATTATAAACTATAATCTTAATCCCATGAGAGTTGAGGAAAATTTAAAAAAAAAATGAATAATAAAGGAGCGAAATATTCTGTGGAAAAAAGAATTTATTCATACAGCTATAAATGAATGTCGACTTGTTTTGAATTTAATTTTAAATGAACTAGGTATTTTTAACTTTAATATTTAAAGTATTTGATGTGGCCACCAGAATTTTGCATTTTAAAGCAAATAAATTTAAAATGTGTGGGAATAACAAAATATTGAAAATGGTAAAATCCCCTCTCACTCTTGAACTCTTGATAAGTTAAGAGCTTAATACTATTTATTTCAGTTATATTTGAATTATCAAGTTTTCGCTTCATCCAGCTTTTGGTGAAAAAAATTTGAAGAGGATATCATAAGTAGTGGGCTTGTACTATTTGCTAGTAGAGGGTAAACATTCTGTTGGAAAATCCAACATTTTTTATAGAAAACAAGATTTGTTTTTTTTTTTATTAAAATTGTCATAAAAGTATTCTTTTTTTTAAATTATTAATCTAAGTTAAACAGCTTATAATATTTGAATTCAGAAGTATCTGTAGCCCTAACAACGTATATAATCGTTTGATAATTACAAAGTGCTCCATGCTGATGATGCCTACCCAAGTAACAATTTCCAAGAGTAATACCCTAAAATATTGACCAAAACTCTCATAAAACTCTCATACCACACTCCAATACTCTCATAATTTTTTTTTCTTTTTTGTTTTTATGCAATATTATCTCACTAACACTTACGATTTTTCTGAACTTAATGAATATAAAAAACGAATTTCACACCCAACAAAAACAAATTAACCCTTAAATTCCAACACAGTTTTTTAATTTTATTAATTTAAGTTAAATCTAAATTCATAGTTGAATTCATTTAAATAGACGACTACTGAATTTGAATACGGATAAAGAGTTGTTGAATAGATTTTAAGTTTTATGAGTTGGAATTGGAACTTTATAGTTATTTGTTTTGTGACTTCAAATTGAATTTACAATTCTGAATTAAATTTAAGATTGTATTGTTACTGCACGAAGACAAACGGGGTTAATCATATGCATGATGCAATTTGAATGTTCACCAATTTTTAAACTACACTGTAAAAAAAAATGATGTAAAATTACTACAATAATACTAGGAATCTGAATTCCTAGTATAATTGTAGTGAAAATGCTCGACGATAGTAAAATATCACACCAGCGAGTAATTCACGAATTTTACTTTTTTGTAGAGTAAATTTTTTACTAGATTGTAGAGGAAATTTACTTTACAAAATAGAACAAAAGTTACTCTTCGATGAGTAATAATAATCTGAACTATTAATTTTACATTCAGGTATAGTGATTTATTCCTCCTGCCAAAGGAGTAATTTACTTCACTAGAGTAGAAGTTATACTATTTATTCGAGTAATATTGCGTCATTTTTATCTTCCAATATTTTTTATGGAACTTTAAATTGCGTTATTGAAATTTTTACAAATATTATGTATTCTAATATTTATGTAAAAATTTTCGGCACTGGAATACTACAAATGGTTTTTTTACATAAAAAAGAGCAATAAAAAAATTTTTAATTTTAAATAACAACAAGATGTCTTAAGGTTTTAAAATACTAACTTTAGTTGAAATATTTAAAACATTACCTTTTTTGTACATTTTACACATTTTGCAATTTATTTAAAAAAACTGAAAAATTTCAATATTTTACTTAAAACTAAAATATTTTACAAAAATTAAAAAGATCCCAAACTAGATATTAAATCAAACTTATATAAATAAAAATTTTTGTTTTGTTAAATATCTTGACATTTATGTAAATATTTTAAATTTTTACTCTGTAAAAGTATGTATTTCAAGCTTTATTCTTATGATCAGTTATATATATTAAAATAATTATTTTTTCAAATTGCTGATGAATTTATATAAATGATGAATTAAAATTAAATTTAAAATATAATACTGTTTTTTTCTATTATTTAAAGAGAATATCATTAACAAAAGTAACTATCTCATCTTTATTAATCTATCTTATTCTTTTAAATTTTTTAAGCCAAAAATCTAAATATTATTTCATTTTAGTTCGAATTGGTTTAATTTCTTTATAAAATATTGAAAATTGATTTTTTTAGAACCTCTTAATTTTGCACAGTGGTGGTTATAAATAACATATACGTAACGCAAAATTCTAGGACTGCGAAATTTGAATATACTATGTTAAATACATAATTGTAGCAGATAACCTGGCTGAGTAAATCCATAAAAGTAAAATTTTCCTCCTTTACTATTAGTATTTTTTCTGCAAAAATGTACGCTATGCGCTGTTCAAACATAGTATCTAAAAAAAAGGAAATGTAAATTAAAAACTGGAAAAACCTTAAGTTGAATGAGTTATGTAAGTTTGAAAACAAAGAAAAATACTTGAAAGAAAACTTACCAACTATAGCAAACCAAGGAGCATTCGTCGGAATGATAATCTTTCATCGTGGTTCCAAACTACAAGAAAATTAAATTTTACTTATGCCATTATATATGGAATATATTTACCTTAAATTTCATGTAAAGCAAATTAATTCTTTCTTTGAAATGATTTGCTATAGCATTGAATGTAGACCCAACCCCGTCTTCTTCTTTGGAATTCTTTGCAATTTGGTTTATTTCAGCTTTGTTTTTTTTTTTCAAAATTCATTATAAAAGTGTTTGCATTTAAATTTATCAGCAACAAAACAGAAGAAAAAAATTTTTATTTATAAATTTCATATTTTACCTGCACTTTTATTTTGCACTTGAAAGTTTTATATTATGTTATTATATTTTATATATGTATATATAATTTAAACAATTAATTTAATTTTATTATTTTTTAATATACTTAATTTTCATATTTTTATTGAAATCACTTTAAAATTTAAACTTATAAATTTATATATTACTCTAAACACAACCTCAACCTGATCGCTTTCTATTCAAACTGAGAAGAAATTCAAAAATGATGACTTGGTCAATAAAAGTTACTTTACAAAATAGTAATATGTCATAAAATACTTCGTAAAAAAGTAAAATCACTTTCACAAAGAAAATTTTACTCTACTTTGAAGTAATTTTCAACTTGATATATTATTATTACTCTCTTTTAAAGTAAAATCACTATACAGCATTAATTTTGCTCGATTTTGTCGTCAATTTACTCGTTAATCGAGTAAACTGCAAAATTACTCTCAAATCGAGTAAAATTTAATATGCCATAGCGTATATACTACATTAATTGTAGTAAGAATTACTATGTTTTTTAGCAATTTTGCATACATTTTTTACAGTGTACACTTCAATTTAATTTTAAATTAAACGGAACTGAATCGGAGTTTCAACTAAAAAAAAACATAGTCGAGCAAAGACCAACCATTATTATTATTAAAAAATAAAGTGGGAAAGAAAGTTCAAGCATTTTGGACTGTTTTTTGCGAAAAAATCTAGTATCTTAATCGTAATTAAATTGTGACTGACCTTTTCCGTTTTAATATTTTTCACATTATTTCCATTATATATGGACAATTTTTAAATCTATCGCAAAAGGTCCCTAAATTCTTGTTTAAGTTAATGGACACTATTTTATTTTCCATTTTGGTTTTTGTTTTATAAAGTTTACAAGAAAAAGGGAAAAGAAAAAAAACTTTATTAACCAGAAAAATTCCGACTTGTTCATATTTTTTGTTTTCCGTATTATCATTAACGTGTTTTCATTAAATAATTTAAGAGCATATAAAAACAACAGTTAAGAAGGATATAAAATTACAGTTATATCATTTAATGGTTTGTTAACCTTTCTTCATATTTCCTTTGTTCATTTTTGTTTTTTATTTTTTTTCCTTTTCTTTAGTTTTTCCCTGTAATCAAAACAAAATAAAAGAAAGATGGAAAAAAAAAATTTACAAAAGAGCAAAAAAAAAATGACATTATAAAAAATTGAAGAGAGAAAATAAATAAAAAATATGTTTTTTGTCCTTTGGCCATTACGCAATGGTTTAGTGAATAAAATTTATGGATACATGTCCTTATTTCAACACTATAAAAACGTAATAAAACAGAGGAAATTCAATACTATTGTAAAATAATTTTTAGATTATTGTAAATAAGTATGTAATAATTTTAAGCTCGTTCTGAAATATGTGTAAATTGACGATAAATTTATTGAAAACTGAATGAACACACGTAGTAACAATTGGGCAATGTTGAGAATTTATGAAAAACGGTAACAATTTTCATTATCGATTTAGAGGGAGATTAAAAGATTTTCGCTCATTTTTAATAAAAAATGTGAATTTTTACCTCATTCCGTTAATTATAAACTGTTGGAGTAATGCAGTAGCATTATAAAAAAGCACAATAACTGCGCTTGACTAAATTTCGGGGGCGTAATTTTTTGGTTCACAAAACTATGTTTGGTTTAATTTCATTTGAGGAGTGAAATTTCATTTCTGATAAATAGTCTTAAATTTCTATAAAATTTCGTACTATTTAAAATGAAAATTTCCATAACATTTTCATTCGTTCTTCATTATTTAATTTAATTTTCATTTTTAACCTTGACCAAAATACCACTGTGATGTGTATGGCTTGTTCAATAGTACAAGTATTACAATACAATACGCAGTTGAGTCTAGTTAACCTGAACATTGAAATATCAAAAAAATTCTTTCACATAAAAAGATTTTTTAATTAATGCAGTTTTTGAATTTAATTCTCTGGTTTAAGATTTTTTGTCACACCAAATTTCTTTGTAAAGTGAATTTTAAGATAGATTTATGCATACACTCATAAGCACTATTGAAAAAGTAAAAAAAAATTCAAACGTACGTTTGTAAAACTAAATAAAAACTATTAAACAAATAGGAAATCAAAATTTATAAGAATATTATAATTCTTAGTTTATAGTGTCGGTCTATGCGAGAGGTCAGAAAAGAATTTTAAAAAGAGGTTGAAAAGATGACACAGAGTATTCTGGGTGTCTATGAAGTCTACGAAAAACGATTTAAGACAATTCCTGCATTAAAGAAAAACTAGGTGAAAACATCATTTCATGGGGATTTGAATTTCATTTTCATTTTCACTGCATGGATCATATGATGCAAATTCCGAAATCAGCGCATGAATAAAACGAGGACAAATGCAAATCTTTTGTTGAGGTCAATGGTTGTCATGATCCAACTTCTGACAGATTGAAGAGCTTTTAACCAATAGCAAAAATAAATATCTCAAGTTCTCAACTTTACCCTTCGTTCTATTAACTTACTACACCTCCTCGTTCAGTTCATATAGAAAATTTGTAAATCATACACTTTTGAAGGTTATTTTTTAGCTCAGACAATTTTTATCTAGGTTTTACTGTATTAAACTGATTTTTATTTCTATGAGAAATTAAAAATTCAAAGTTAATTTTGAAACCTGATGTCACGTTTTTCTTTAATTTTTTTCTATACTTATGAAATATTTTTGAAAATTTTAAAAGGTTAACATTTCTTCCTTATTCATTGTACGTATCCGTAGAAACTTTAATAAAAGTTCAAAATTATTTTCAAAAAAAAGAAAAATAAAAAAAAAGAAAAGAAAAGGTAAAACAATGCTTTTGAATAAATAAAAAATGAAAACTGTAAAAGTTTTATCAAAACTTTTTAAATTCTTCTGTTTCTGTTGTTAAATTCAATCTGAATCATTTTTGAGTGGATTAAGACTCTTTTTAACAAATTTTAGTTTTAATTTAATTTTACAAGAAAAAAAAGAATTTTTAGAGTTAACTTAAGTTTTTAAAATAATTTCAAAATTTTTGTTTAAATCGGTAACTTTTATTTCATTAAAGTAGAGAAAATTTAATCAGTGTCTATTTGTGATATTATTTTGTATGGAATTATTTTTCGCACAGCCGCAAATAGCACTTGCCAAATACAATTTTTGGTTTGGATAGGTCACCTGTAATTTTACGATCAAATTACGGCCTGGTAATCACGGAGTAGTGGTAGCAAAACGGAGACATTTGTGTTAGTTGGAGTGCAGATGAGTTGCTGCCACGTCAACCATTCAACCCACCAACAGTTTCTGTACTCAAACATGTTTAAATTATTTCAGTAATTATACTATATGTACCTAAAATGTTAAAAATATTTAAAACAAAAAATTTAAAAAAAAATTAATCTAAGGAATATTTTATTTTTGCCTAGAATAAAATAAATCAAAAATCAAATTTAGATTCAAATTGAAATTCAAAAAGAGAAATTACATAAATTTTTTAAATATAAAATAAATTTAATATTTCAATTTTCTTATTGCTTGATGGAGGATTGAAAAACTTTATTGGCAGGCTAAATGTTTCATAAATGAGAACAAAGCAATTAGAATATCCGCAAGTGTTTTTAGAAGAAGCAAATAAGACTATTTCCATTTTAAGACACGAAATCAAAACGGAAGCAAAAATTATTTTTAAAAATTGAACTGGAATGGTTTTAGTAATAATGTACTGTTTCAAGAATAATATAAGTTGAATGTTTAGAAATTGGCCTGCAAATATCCCAATATGTCGATTATGTCCATAACACTAAGGCAAAAATCTGTCCATACTTTCCCGATGAATATTGCAAAATTTCTGTCATTTTTGGAACAAAAAACTTGCCATTAAATTGCAAAAAAAAAAAAAATGAGGAAAAATGAACTTTATGGCAATTCGGAAACTTGAATCATATAACAAAAATTAAGGTATTGTTAAGCAGTAAGGTATGCTTCTTGTATTTTAAAATTAAATTCGCTGAATTTCAGCTTTTTTTTTTCTCTGTTACTTCTCTGTTGAAATTTTAAGGCTATCGGGAACTATTCAAATAATTAAAAATTTCACTTCTTTTACAATACAATTCCAAATTATCTTAAACAAATTTTTCATATATAGAAAATCAGCCCTCCGCTAATTTTGTTCTTGTACATTTTAAGATAAAAATCAATACGATTTCCTTAATTTTCCCTAATATCTTGTAACGCACAATAACATAAACTAAAATATAGTTGGTTATGACAAAAAATCTCCTTATTCAATAATTTAATATGCAAATTTGTATATTAGAACTGTTAGCTATAAGATTAAAAATAATAGCATTAGAAAAAGAATAAAGCGTTTTATGAAAAACCAATTTATTTGAATATTTTAAATCGTTTCTTTATCCTTGTAAAAAATAAAAGTAAAATCAAAATAGAAAAATTTTATTATAAAATTTTAATCCTATTTATTAAGATGGTATTTACGGTTCTCTAATTCTTATGACATTTGCATTTATATTAGTTGTGTTTTATATGTGTTTGTTAAATAAAATTAAATGCAATTAGAGATTTTGTGATCTGAATCAAAAATTAAATTAATTGTAATAGAAGCAGAAATTAGGAAATTTTCAAATAGTTATTTATATTGTGATTATGCGAACGAAAATTTATATGTGTAGCCTGAAAGTAGGCAAATTTTTATTAAATATTTTTTCCATAAATTGTCCAATATTATGATAACCAATGTGTATCCGTTTTCCCTATAACTGTTGAAACTGCTGTTAAAGTAAAAGAAATTGCTTAGTAAAACTATTTTCTATTGAAAATTGTGGAAATATTGTGGCATGCTAATGAATTTATTGGAAAAATCCTAGCATAGAACGATCAGTGTGAGTCAAATGACTATAAAAAAATTAAAGATCCTCTTAATTAACTCTTAAAATTAAAAAGACTTCCGAAAGTTTTCAAAATATTTCTTGTGATGTTAGATTTTTCGGGGGTTATATTCGTTTTTGCGTGTATAAGTGCTTTTGAAGTTATGCAACATTAATATTTTCAAAAACTAAGTCAGAAAGGGTTAAAATTAATTCAAATAACCTAAAGTGTTTTAACATTATTAAAAAAATTCAACATAGATTTTCTTGAAACAGTCAAATTTTATTTTATTTTATTAAAGGATCACAATTTTTGTTTTTAAATGAATTTTTTGTAAATATTCCAAATCCATTAACTAAATGACCCTTTATTTTAATAATTTCTCTAATTTAATAAAATTCTTACATAATTTTTCAGAAATATTAAATTTATATAAATATTAAATTAAATTTTAAATAAGCTATAATTGAATTAAGTTGAGATTTTCTAAAAAAATTTAAGAATAAAATTTTTTAAGAGTAAAAAAAAGTTTCCATAAAAAAAATTCAATGCACAGTAGCTGCTGTTGTTTTCTTTCAATTTTAACCCAATTTTTTTAAAAATTAGAACAAATAGAAAGAAAATTTATGAAAAATTTAAAGGAGAGGGAGAAAAAATTCAATTTTCATCTCTATGTTTAGAAATTTTAATTCGGCAAAATATAAAAAACTTTTATGTTTGTTGAATTGTAAAGTGAATCTTCTTTGCCTGATGTATTTTGTACAATTGCCAAAAATAAAATATTTTTTTTTTTTTAATTTGATAAAGCTCTCTGTCTGTAGTTTATTGGGCTATGTAAAGATTATATATTATATTGTAGTATGTACTATGGGGTAGTTGCAATTGTTATATGCCTAAAACACTCTCGATTACTTCAAACGATATTGTTATACACCAAAATGGTGAAATTATAATTTGGGGATTCGTAACCAAAAAAATAAAAATAGGAGGATTTGTTCAAACACAATTTATGAAAGCAGAACAAGATTTTTTAGCCTTTTGTTAAATTTTTATTAAAAATATAAGAATAATTTTTTTTTTTTGTGAAGGATAAAGGAATAAGACTGGACTTTTAAATAATAGGAATGAAATTTAAACAAAGGGGAGACTTTTCTCTTTGGTTTTGTTTTTTTTATTTTTTTCTTTCATTCATCCAAAATTTAATGTAATTTCATTTTTTATTAGAAATTAAATTATATTTTTTTAAATTGTTTCTTGCAAATTTTGTCTAGTCAGAATTTTTGCCTTAGATTAGATTTGGAAGAAAAAAAATTCTTTTGATTGACTTACTTTACTTTTTACCGACCGTATTGTGTAAACAATAGGTAGGTTATGTGATGGCAACAAATTTTGCATATCGAGTTTTCGGTGGGAACGTACTTCTCCATAGTAGGGAAGTGTAAATAAACTATTTTTAGCAACCTGTCGGTCTGTCGGTCTGTCGGTCTGTCGGTCTGTCGGTCTGTCGGTCTGTCGGTCTGTCCGTCTGTCGGTCTGTGTGTGCACGCGTGTATCTCAAGTTCGGCTGAACCGATTTTGATGAAATTTTATATGTAAGTTTGTTTCCACCATGGCACGGATCGATCAACTTTTGGGATATATCAGGCCTCGGGAACTGCACTTTTTAGCGGGCCTGTTTTACATTTTTGAACATTTTGAAGAAAATATTCAACCGATTTACTTGAAATTTTATATATAAGCTCAGCTCGACCGTCCGCAAAAATTCGTATGTTTTGGAAGAAATCAGGCATTGGCAACTAGACGTTTACTACGGGCCAAATATACATTTTTGTGTATATAAAGAGAAATAATCAACCGATTTCATTGAAATTTAATATATGAACTCCTCGTATTAAAACAATGAACATATAACTTTTTTGGAAAGATCAGGGCTCGAGAACTGATTTGCGGGCCGATTTTACATTTTTCACCATATCCACAGAACAAATTGATGGAATTTCTTGAAATTTGATATTTGAGTTCTAGTTGTTACCGAAACTAACTGGCGAGCATTTCAGGGAATTCGGGTAGCACAAAGCGAAATTCTACTAAGAGCCAAATTTACATTTTTCTAGGTATGTTAACTATAAGCTTACTAATGTCCTAAAAATTGGAAAGAAGTATTTAACAGACATTTTTATAATATTCTGTAACACTTTCATTTAACTAGACAATACACAATGCGGTCGGTTATGTGCTGACCACATCAGATTTTTCTATTATTTAGAATTAGATCATATAAGAATATGGAATTGTGATACTGATGGCTCTAATGGACTAGAGATTGAATATTATATAATATGAGATTAGAAAATTGGTGAAGCAAATTAGGTTACACAATTATTTGTAAAACCCTTTGATAATTTGGTTTTAATTCTTGTTTTCACATCAAATTTAATTTAATGATTAAAGTCCATGTTAGTGGTTTGGGTTTACATAAGTATTTGTAAAACTTCACTTATATAAACAAAAATTTTGAACTTCTTTGAAAAATCCTATGGTTTGCAAATAGATTTGGTTCAAGTTTAAGGAAAAAGGAAATTATGTCAAGCGTTTTTATTAGTACAAAATGTTTGAAATGGGAATTTGAGTTTTGTAATTGTTTGAAATTAGGGGTGATATTATAAGCTCTTTGGAAAATTTAAAATTATAGTTGAGTACGTGCAAATATTTTACTTTTTAAATTGCTGTGATTAATGTGTTCTTGAAACTTTTTTTTTAATTGCATTTCACTTAATTCCACACGACCATACCTATTCTTTACAGACTTCATTGTACACAATAAATAAGGTATTGTCATTGTTCCATATAATTTCACATAGCCGTCACTTGTTTGTTCCACAGGAATGAAAAAAAGTCTATAACACAACAAATTATTGCCGGTCTTTCCACTCCAATTCCAGTTGAACCACCAATTCTTATGAGAAAACTTACTTGAATTTATGTTACGAATGCAATAAGGTTGACATTTTTGGTATGTTAAGGCTCATCAACTGGAATCTTGTTACGGAGCGACTTTACGTGAAACTCAATATTTGAGTTCTGCCTGTCAATATAGCACCAACTGGTAATCATTTACGGTGTTTTTTGTTTTGTTAAATGGGCCTTATTCCGGCTGTTTAACTCACCATTTGCTTTTGAATAATTAACTAAAATGACTTTTCAAACTTGTAAATCTCAAAACTTTTTCCTTAAAAATTTATAGCTAATTTTATACAATGAAAATATTTATAATAAACTCCAAAAAATATGCAATTATCACAAACTTTTTGAAAATTTTAAATTTTTGTTATACTCAGTGATTTTCATTCATTCTTACATTTTCCTATTTTTGTTTATCGCATAACATTAATTTTTTTAATCACAGTTTCGTGTATATCAAAATGGCTATTAATTTCTATTCAATATTGTGCAATTTGTATCGAACCAATTCTTATACAATAAGGAAATTTCATTGCATTATCAGATTATCTTGCTCTACCTTATACAAACTAAAATATTATGCTTATTTTCACGTGAAATATTCTTAATAAATAAATTCTAATGAGAAAACATCTTCTATCATTATAAAATTAAAGTGAACGTATAGGGTAAAATTTTAAATATAATGAAAATTAAAACGTCATATGGGAAAAGAGGATTTTATTATATTGCTCTTATTCTCTCATACTATCTATATATATACATAGTGTTTACATATCTATACAACACATGCATCTACTTATAATAAATACAATGAACTTTCCTTAATTAAATTCTATAGAATATTAGTTTCAAGGATTCTCTAATAATTATTTAAAGAAAAGTGGGGGGAGAAAAAAAAAATTATTTTTTTTTTATATTTTAAGTATATATGTATATACAGCCCCGGATTTATCATACATGCAAAGTATGCATTTGCAACGGGCGATAAAAAATAGGGGCGCCATTGAAAACTTAAAAAACCCCTAAATTTAAAAAAAAAAATTTTTACCCAAAAAAAAGGATTCCAAGTTTTTTTTTATACATCAATTTATAGCGAAATTAACTTAATAAAATCTACCTACATGCAAACATAATATTTTGTTCCTACACATATTTTCTATTTGCACCATATAACAAAAAATGTTCATAGAATTAAAATTACTCATACATTTCTTTACTCTACACTACTCTTTCATTCTTATTTTTTATGTACTGTTAATGTCTTTATATCTAACAAGTCCCAATGCTCAGAGAGAAACTTGAAAGCACACCTTATTTTATATGGCCTTTTTTAAATCGAAGTGGCTATTTTTTGAGAAGAAATATTAAAATAAATTCACACTTATTATAAAGCAGGTAAAATGTAGAACATATATTTGAAAAATCAAAAAAATACATTAATATTTTCATTGATAATTATTTTAAAATTTAAAAAAAAGCGGAAAAACAACAAACACAACCTTCGCCTTCAACGTTTTATTTGTTACTGAAAGCATTTCATTATTTTTAAGTGAACAGCTTTTTTTTCTCATAGGGTAAGTTAACGCAAAATATGGGAAGTACCTGTGGTGTCAAGTTGAAAATATAATTAATGAAAGATAATTCTTAAATATTGATATAAATACATAGTAAAGAAAAAATTTGAAGAGGGAATTAGAAAATAATATCTAAAATACAATCAAATATTATTTGTTAAATACAAATTTTATATATGTAAACTTCAAAATTTTACCTCTATTTTTATTTGAAAAAATATTAAAAACTTACTATCATTTATATCAATTACCTAAGAAAAAAAAATATTTAAAATGTTTGGAAAAAACAATCATATATTTTTATGACCGGATTTGAATATTTTTCTATTTTTGAAATAAATGGTATTTTACCAAATGACTCGAAAATTCCGACTGTAAAATAACAGGTATTTTAAAATTTTTGTTCAGGTATTTTAAAATTCTTTCCGTTTAGAATTAAGATAGGTCATACATACACATGCAGGAACATTTTATAAATAGATTGCTCTTGTTTACCTGCTAATAAAATATGAGAAAAGAGCACAGCAAAATTTTTGAAGCACTCAATATAACATGTTTGAAATAGTTTTAAAATAATTATTTAAAAAAAAATTTATTGGAAGTAGGTACATACATATTTATTTTTAATAACTTAAAAACTAACTGAAAGTATTTGAAACAATTTTATAAGTAACGTATGAATAATCGAAATGAGATAATTCAAATTGTTGAAATGTGTCAACCTATATTACTTTTAATAACATTTTTGTTATCCGACATTACTCAACTTACCTTATTGGGAAATACAAAATGTGCATAAAAAATCATACATCCTTCCTCATTAACATTTGAAACCATACTGAAATATGAATTTGAAATTTTTTTTCATTTTTTCTTTCCTCCTACCTTTCTTTCTTTTTCGTGCAATAGAATTTAAATGGGAAGCTTTTTAAAAAATGTGTATAATATCCTGAGATTTTTTAAAATATTAATCTCTTTTTTACGTAAAAAAAAAGAAAAAAATAATAAAAAATATGACACGATCAGTGGCATTTAAAGAAAAAACCAACAACGAGGCCAAAAATTCGTAACATTTCGTAAAAAAAATTGAGTATTGGGACTTGTTAGATATAAAGACATTAGTACTGTATATGCCTATAAACACAGAATATTATTTCACACAGCTGTATACATTCAATCGTTCATATATATAAGTGAAATCGTTTCATATAACACAAATAAAAATATTCAAAAATACACATGTACACATAATTTATATTGTCTAATATGAATAAGATCAACACTCATGCGTACACATATAATTATCTCATAAAGCAAAATTTTTATTTTGCTGAGATTGCTCCCTATCAACACTCGCTCGTACACATATAATTATATCACAAAGCAATGTTTTTATTATGCTTAGTGGCTACACTCGTTCGTACACATTATATTTAAATTGTTTCATACATGCAAAATTTTATTTTTGCTTAGTTGGCGCCCACTCACCAAACAAACAAACACATTATTATAATGTATTACTTTTCTGTATACTATTGCATTAGTAAACAACAAAACAAAACAAAAAAAACACAAATTAAGAATGAGAATAGAAAGAAATTAGAAAAAGAGAATGAGAGCAATATTCTTAAATGATGGAAAGCATAGCTTGATATTGAGATTGTGTATACCAATATTTTGTTTTTGTTTAACAACAAAAAATTTTGAATGAATTTTAAAATTACATGATCGTTATGAATTTCTACTACTATGTTCTGCTTTCGTTTTTGAAAAAACTGTTATCAATCACAGAATTAAATTTTAATTGATAAAATCTACTACTTATATTGAATTGAAAAATGTTGTTTAATAATCAAGTGAATGTTAAGAATTTTTATGCTGAATTGATGTAGTTTGTCATCCAAGAAATAAGAGTAAAATGAAATGGCGCATAATTTGCTTCACACATTTATCTCCAAAATTAAAACAGTTAAGCAAAACGACATTCTGAAATTTCAAAACCACGAGCCTATAAATACCAGTAAATGAATTTATTTTAATAAAATCTAAAAAATATAATGAACAGTATAAAAGCTTATAGCTATGTACATGAAAAGCTTAGTTTTTAAGTCACAAATTTTAGAACGAAACTTTGATTTTCCTTAAATTTTTGAATGCAAGTCGAAACTTTTTTTATACGCTGCTTCATTTCTCAGGCGATTTGTGAAATAAAAAGCCAAATTTTACGAATAAAAATAAAAATAATTATAAAAATAAAAATAAAATTACGAATAAAAATAAAAATAATTTTTTACTTTTTTTCATATTCAAATAAGCTTTGAAAAAGTTCATTTGATATAATTTTCATAGAACCTTTTACAATAAGTTTCACTTACGTCAAAAAGTAAATTTTTTGGTTGTTAAAATCAAAAAATCAAGTTTAAGTGATTGATATAAATCTGATCATAACTTCATAAAAAAACGCACAGTTAAATAAATTACCTTGTTTTTGAATTTATAAAACAAAAAATTGAAAGTTTAGTTCCAGACTTTAATTCTATAATTCAGCACAATAAGGTTACAAGAAACTGCTTTATGATGCACAATGTGCAATGCCTATTAAATTTTGTTCACAGTAATAAAATAGGTGAAAAGGTTGAAGGGGGGGGGGGGGGGGGCGCACTTTTTAGGAACCGCTTAGGGCGACGAATACATCAGAACCGCGCCTGTGTATATATATATATAAATATACATATATGCACAGTTTTTTGTTTTCAATTAAGTTAATAACATTGATTGTTTGCATTCTTTCATTCATATTGAAGAATAATACTCCTTAGAATATTTAGAACGAAAATTTACAATGGCACTTATGAAATTATTGAATCTTATGAAAACTTTTTATATAAAACTTAATATTATTTTTAATATTTCTCTATATTATATACCATTTATTATTAAAAATTAATCAATATTATTTTATGAAAATTTAAACCTTCATTTTTTGCTCTTGTTTTTTTTTTGTATAGACCACTAAGAGTTCTTGAATTTATGGTACTCATGCTTAGTATGAGCAAACATTATTGTAAAATTTTACTTTTTAAATTTTAAATTGCAAATTTAATTTTAATGATAATGTGAATTTTTTCCTTTGCAATTTTTATAACCTAAATTGAAATTTTAAGGCATTTTTTGAAGAAATTTTTTTACTGTTTTTCTATTGTAGTATTGAAGATTAGCTCTTGTTTTTACTTGAACTCTCTTTAGCTTGAAACTTTCTTTCTTTGGAACGAACCTACTTTTATTCATTTATAGCGTTCTCAATAATTTAATTTTGTTTCTTATGTTCCATATTCTTGCTATTTTCGAGTTATGGAAATTCTACTGCACTGATTTTACAAATTCCAACTTAAAATAAATAAGAATTTGTTCTCAAAGTTATTGAATTTTTAATATATTAAAGGAATCATGAATTATATTTAGTTTGCCCAAAAGATGTTACAACTTCTTCATTTTAAAACTTTCTTTCTCATGTAGACTCCTAAGCAGGCGCGGTCCTGCTGTATTCGTCGCCCTAAGCGGTTCCTAAAAAAGTGCGCCCCCCCCCCCCCTTCAACCTTTTCACCTATTTTATTACTGTGAACAAAATTTAATGGGCATTGCACATTGTGCATCATAAAGCACTTTCTTGTAACCTTATTGTGCTGAATTATAGAATTAAAGTCTGGAACTAAACTTTCAATTTTTTGTTTTATAAATTCAAAAACAAGGTAATTTATTTAACTGTATGTTTTTCTATGAAGTTATGATCAGATTTATATCAATCACTTAAACTTGATTTTTTGATTTTAACAACCAAAAAATTTACTTTTTGACGTACAAGTGAAACTTATTGTAAAAGGTTCTATGAAAATTATATCAAATGAACTTTTTCAAAGCTTATTTGAATATGAAAAAAAGTAAAAATTTATTTTTATTTTTATGCGTAATTTTAAATTTACGAATAAAATTTAGCTTTTTATTTCACAAATCGCCTGAGAAATGAAGCAGCGTATAAAAAAGTTTCGACTTGCATTCAAAAATTTAAGGAAAATCAAAGTTTCGTTCTAAAATTTATGACTTGAAAACTAAGCTTTTTATGAACATTGGTACAAGCTTTTATACTGTTCGTTTAATTTTTTAGACTTTATTAAAATAAATGCATTTACTGGTATTTATAGGCTTGTTTTTTGAAATTTCAGAATGTCGTTTTGCTTAACTGTTTTAATTATGGAGATAAATGTGTGAAGCAAATTATGCGCCATTTCATTTTACTCTTATTTTTTGGATGACTTACACTACATCAATTCAGCATAAAAATTCTTAACATTCACTTGATTATTAAACAACATTTTTTCAATTCAATATAAGTAGTAGATTTTATCAATTAAAATTTAATTCTGTGATTGATAACAGTTTTTTCTAAAACGAAAGCAAAACATAGTAGTAGAAATTCATAACGATCATGTAATTTTAAAATTCATTCAAAATTTTTTGTTGTTAAACAAAAACAAAATATTGGTATACCCAATCTCAATATCAAGCTATGCATTCCATTATTTAAGAATATTGCTCTCATTCTCTTTTTCTAATTTCTTTCTATTCTCATTTTTAATTTGTGTTTTTTTTTCTTTTTTGTTCTTGTAGTTTACTAATGCAATAGTATACAGAAAATGTAATACATTATAATAATGTGTTTGTTTGTTTGGTGAGTGGGCGCCAACTAAGCAAAAATAAAATTTTGCATGTATGAAACAATTTAAATATAATGTGTACGAACGAGTGTAGCCAGGGAGATCACTAAGCATAATAAAAATTTTGCTTTGTGATATAATTATATGTGTACGAGCGAGTGTTGATAGGGAGCAATCTCAGCAAAATAAAAATTTTGCTTTATGAGATAATTATATGTGTACGCATGAATGTTGATCTTATACATATTAGGCAATATAAATTATGTGTACATGTGTATTTTTGAATATTTTTATTTGTTGCGTACATTGCTTCTATATATGTACACTGAAAAAAATGATCACTATTTTCGTAGCCAAAAAACATAACTACAACTTTATATCTGAAGTTGCTAAAAAAAATAACAAAATTAACAATATTTCTGCCTCCATATGGAATACATATTTATTCTGTAGTGATATACATAGCTGATTTAAGACATGTAAAATGTAGCTAGATTTTAGGACTACATTTTTAACTGCCCCTATGAGATTCTTCATGTGTACATGGCAAACAAGACATTTCTAAAATTACTGCGGAACATTGAAAATTTAGCTAAAAATTATGACTGTTTCTGCAATAGAACATATTTACTTACAAGTCTCACTATTTGTTTTTGTAGTAATAAAAAATTGCTATAATAGCTAAAACATATGCCGACATTTTGGTCAGTTATATAGCTATCTTTTCCTATATGCAAAATCTAGAAAGAAAATGCTATATTAAATTTGCAGTATTATTTATTACAATAACTATTTTCTCATTTTACTGCATTATCATGCGTAAGAAGTAGTTCAAATATTTCGATTGGAGTATATGCAAATAGAAGTTAAAAGTGAAAATTAAGGTGAAAAAAAATTTTTAAATAAAAATTAAAGACAGTAAAAATGGATAATTTTTTAAAAAATAATTGGAAGAATAGTTCATTAAAACCTATTTTTGAAGGTAAGTAAATAAAATTTACAAATTTTAATTAAAAAAGAACATATCATTAATCGTAAGTTGAATATGAGTATGGAGTTATTAATTGAGCATATATATGTGTGTGTAAGATATATGTATATGTTCTTATCATATCAGTATTTTATTTTGGCTGTTATGTCCATGTTTTTCTGCATCCTTACAAAAAATACATACCTGCTTTAGCTATAATAAAATGTGTTAAAATTAGTTTATTAATATTGAAACTTTACATGGGTAACTAACAATATTGCAGCTTTAATTATAGCTGTGACAGTTATATTTTTTGTGATGCTGTAAAAAACATGATTGTAAAGGCTAAAATAAAATACTGGTAATATATTCGATCATTACCATTTGTTCTTTTATAAAATTCCCGAAATAAAATGTAACATTTCATTGTATTGATAAACATGACAGCAATTGTTCAAATTGTTGCAAATACAAGTAAATGTTAATAATCCCTTTCTTTTTTTATCCAAAAATACATAAAAGGTTACATCAGATTTTTAGTTTTCATAGAATCAGAAACATGAGCGGACACGTTTATAGTGCGCAATAATATTGTGCTGTTAAAAAATATCAAAAATTTTTAAAATGTAAGTATTATTTCTTTTTATATAAAACATCAATTAAGTTTTATAATAATATAGTGAAAGTTAAACATCGTAATATATTATTACGATTACAAAATTACGTAATATATACTATTAACAATATTATTTCTTTTTCATAAAAATGCTTCTAATAAAAATTATTAGAGGAAGAGCTGAACCAAGAAGCTTTTGAGAGCTTGGAATATCATGGAGTTTTAAATTTAATTAAAAAGCAAGGAATAAGAGCAATATTTTGGGCTAAGTTCGTTGAAAAATATAAAAATATGCAGGTGAAAACAAATATTTCGTTGATTCTTTATAAGTAATTAATTTAAAATGCATATTATGTTTCAGTATCCAACGCCATCAGCAAGAAGTATTTCGGAAAATACTTACGCAACTGAAATCGTGGAAAGCGGCAGTGCTACAATATTAGATTTTTCATCGGAAAATAGTGGTAATATATCTTCACCTAATCAAGAACTTGTGTTCTTGCAAGATACATGAACGTCATCTTTCAATCTCAGCACTTTGCGAAAAGTTTTTTAAACCCAAACGTTATTAAGCAAAACTCTCATTTAAATAGGTAATTCATATTTATAAGGATTATTGTTTAAAAGAAAAGAATGTAAAACTTAGTATATGAAAAATATTAAACAACCAAATAATTTGATTCTGTGAAATGTCTATTTTGTGTACCAATAAAAATTTAATGATAAACCAAAGGTTATTGTTAGTTTCACTTCTTTTAGTTATAATAAATGTCAGAATAGTCCATTTTATTTAAGTAATAGAGTTATATTACATTGCTTTTATAGGGATAAATAATTGTAAAAGTAGTAAAAATTTAGATCTGTGTTTGCAAAAATCCCCAATTGAAACAGAGGTAATAGGTTGCAAAAAGTGCCACATTAAATTGGTATTAATGATTTAAATATTTGTTAATACAATCAAATTTTAATGCTGCATTTGCAATAATCCCTAACTGCAGTATACATAATATATAGACACAGAGCCAAATTACATCGCTATCAATAAAATAAATAACTATAAGAACTGTAAAATTTTAATTATATATTTGCAAAATCACTGACTGTAACACTAATAATACATATCTGACAGAGTCAAGTTGCATAGTCTTGAGTGAAATAAATAAGTCCGAAAACAATAAAATTTTATGCTGTATCGACAAAAATATATGGCTCTCAGTAACGAAAACGGCTTGTATTTTTTAGCAGCATCAGATAAAAAAATATCAACTAATGTTAATAATTCAGTGCAATAAAACATGACAGAAAATGCTATTTTTTCGCACTATCCCGATTTCTACCAGTTTTTATAACTAGGAGCATGCAAAACTTTAGCAAATGTAGTAATATTTTTTTTTGAGTGTATGTATATTATATGAGACGATTTCACTTATATATATGAACGATTGAATGTATACAGCTGTGTGAAATAATATTCTGTGTTTATAGGCATATACAATACATAAAAAATAAGAATGAAAGAGTAGTGTAGAGTAAAGAAATGCATGAGTAATTTTAATTCTGTAAACATTTTTTGTTATATGGTGCAAATAGAAAATATGTGTAGGAACAAAATATTATGTTTGCATGTAGGTAGATTTTATTAAGTTAATTTCGCAATAAATTGATGTATAAAAAAAAACTTGGAATCCTTTTTTTGGGTGAAAATTTTTTTTTTTTAAATTTAGGGGTTTTTTAAGTTTTCAATGGCGCCCCTATTTTTTATCGCCCATTGCAAATGCATACTTTGCATGTATGATAAATCCGGGGCTGCTCCTAAGATATTATGATTAGATCAAATTTTTTATGTCGAATTCCTAATATAAATGGAGATGGACATATTTTTATACCCGTACGAACGTATGTTCGAAGGGTATACTAAATTTGCCTTACCGTTTGTAACGTTGAGAAATAACAGTCTTAGATATAGACTCAAGTGTATGTTTTTGATCAGCGTCGAGTTCTGAGTTGATTTAGCTTTGTCTGTCCGTCCGTCCGTCCGTCCGTCCGTCCCAACGATAACTCAAAAACTAATTGAGCTAAGTTCACCAAATTTTCAAAAATGATTTACTGTAGTAAGTGCCAGAACCCTATTTAAATTGGACATGATCGGGGTACCGGTTCGGGTAGCTGCCATACAACTTCAAAATTTATTTGGCTATATCTCAGAAACTATAAAAGCTATGGTATTGAAATTTCACACAAACCAATATATTAGTAGGGCCAATGTGTCTCATAAAAGTTGTTGAAATTACTTGGCTCCTTCTGGTACCTGCCATACAACTTCAAAAGTTATTTGGTTATATCTCAGAAACTATAAAAGCTGTGATATTGAGATTTCACACAAGTGAGTATATTAGTAGGGCCGATGTGCTTGAAAAAATTCGCTAAAATATTTTGGCTCTTTCTGGTAGCTGCCATACAACTTCAATAGTAGTTTGGCACACACAGTATTTTGAAAAGTACTGAAATTTTGCATAAATTAATTTGGTAATACGGCAACTTAAAGTCATTATCCGTTCCATAGTCAGTTATGGCTTATTTTTTCGCACATAGGATAACCAATTCGTACGGGTATCACAGAGTTGACAAGGTCAACTCTATTTTTTCTCGTTTTTCATGAAAGAAAAATTATGTAGTAGAAATTTGATGTGCTTGCTTGTAGATTCTTAAGAACAACCGAGTGAGACCGGAGTATCAATAAATTTGAAAGAAACTCTTTAAAATTGTTAAACAGGCTATTTCTAAAAATTTAAGTCAATATTTTACTTTAAAGTTTGTTATTTTATTATCTTGGTTAATTTGATTAATATTGTTAGTTTTTGGTCAAAAAGCAGAAGTGCGCATAAGCAAGGCTACAGTAAGTCGCGAATGGCTGTGGTTGTCGGAAAAGGAAAATTGCTTTGCCCATATCTCTCTTCAATAATCTACAATCTAAAAACTATATGTACATTATTCTTATATGGAAGTAAAATTTTATAAGTAAATCTTATAAATTTAATTGGGGTGTATTGTTTATATGGTATAAGTGCTATAGGCCACCTATTTTAGATAAAAATATCTCTAAATTTTATAAATTCACGTTGAAGTAAGTTCTTTAACTAATTAATAACTTGTTGCTTTTGGACTTTCATCAGTTTAGTGATTCCTATTATATTAATAATTAATTTCTAAATTATCGTGAAAACACGCGAACATCTGCGCTTTCCTTTCAAATTCATTTTCTATTTATACAAACTTAATAGCCATTCATAAATTTAAAATATTTTAATTTCTAAAATTTCTTTAATATTTTCAAATTGAAAGAAATCAATCAATATTTTCCCTATTTAATAGATTTTCATTTTTCTTTTTCGATTTATTTTAACAAATTGTTGAATACACGTGATACCGCATGCGAATTGAAACTTCAAAATAATTTCATTTCACATAAAGTCAATCGCTGATTTTAGTATACTAAATTTTAGACCATTAATTTAAATTTTCTTTCCCATTAACTAAAACAAAGAACAATAAAAACAAAAAAAAATAGTAAAAAGCATTTTGGAATTTTCCTTTCAATACCGCTTTAATTTGATGGAATTCGAAAAATTTTAAAATAAAAATTCCAGAAATTTTTTTTTCGAATTTTTGATTAATTCGATGTTTAAAGGGAATTTTTATACCATGTATTTTCCTTTATATTTTTAACACATTTATTATAAAACGTTATCCTGATTTTTCCATAAATTTTATCCACTTTTTTTTTTTGCTGTTATTTGCATTTTTCTTTCTTTTGTGATATTATTTAAAATTATTTGAGTAATTTTCATTTTAGAATTTTTTTTTAAAATTTCAAGGATGAAATTCTTTTAAAATACCGTAACACAAAAAAAAAAAATATTTAGGATGTCATAATCAACCTTTTAATATAGATGGGAGTTGGGGAATTATAAATCTTAATTTTAAAGATTTTCCTGGGAATGACGAAAGAAAAGAAAGAAAAAATTAACTTTATGATATCAAAACGGTATGGTTGTAATTTATTCTATTATTCTCTGGGAAGTTATTCGTTAAAAAGCAACCATATTTAAAGGAAAAAATTAAAATGAGTTTTTTTCTTCTTTGGTATGATTAATTAAGACGTTAGTTAATAAAATATGGCTATAAATTTCTTAAAAATTCGTTAACGTAACTTAATTTTACTCATTTATTAAGAAAATTAAAATTTTAAATTCTAGAATTTTAGATTTAATTTTAAATTTAATAAAATGAAATTAAGTGTAATAATATTGAATGGGTTCAAAGGTGTGTAGTGCTTCCACATACATCGTATTTTTTTTTATGTAACGCATATTGTCGATTAATGGTGGGTTGCAAGATTTTTACCGACCGCATTGCATACAACAAGGGAGGTGGTGTGATGGCAACAAATTTTGTGTATCAAGTTTTCGGTGGGAGTGCACTTCTCAATAGTAGAGAAGCAAAATTAACTATTTTATTAAGAGATGTCGGTCTGTCTGTCTGGGGTTCTGTCCAATTTTGATGAAATTTTATATGTGAATTAATTTCGGATACGTTACGGATTGATCAACTTTTATGATATAATAGGCCTCGGGAACCAGACTCTTTTGCGGCGCAGTTTTATATTTTTGCGCATATGAAGAGAAATAAACAACCAATTATGATGAAATTTGATACTTAAATTCGGGGTATTAAAAACATTAACATATAATTTTTTTGGGAGGATCAGGGCACGGGAACAGAGCTCGGAAGTAGGGGCCGATTTTTAACATTCTTACATTCAAATTTCTTGAAATTTTATTTTTATGTTTCGATTCTTCCTGAAACTAACTAACAAACTTTTCAGCGAATTCAAGTGGCATAAAGCGAAACTCTACAATGTGCCAAATTTACATTTTTCGAGAAATGTTAACTAAAAGGTTATTAGAATACTTCAAATTGTAAACAAGTGTTTAAAACATATTTTCATAATCTACTCTAAAACTTCAACTCTAAAACTAGACAATATACGCGGCAGTTGATAATGTGCTGATTACATCAGATTTTTTTTTGTTAAATTTAGAAAATTTAAATTTAAATACATACTCGAAAAATGCCTATATAAGGAACTTTAATTTGGTATACCAATACCTTTTTACTTGTTTTTCAGTTTTTTACTTTAGTTTTAAAAAACTTTTTAACAGAACCGATAAAAATCGTGTTTCTCCTATGTTATGGAAATGTTCAACCTACGAAAATAGTTTCACCAGCGTTTACATAAGCTAAGAGCCCGGAACGAGTCAAATAGTAACTTTAATTGACACGGCCCTCCAACTATCATTTTTAATTTCAAAAAGATTTACTCATAAAAGACAATACTCATAGGGGAAAATTCATAGAGAAAGGCGACAAATAAGAATACTTTTTTTCTTTTACTGAGAACGAGTCGATTAAAATATGAAATTGCTTCAATTTACTTTGTAAAATTGCTTAGCAAGTATTTTCCTGATTAATACTAGAAAAACCATGTATACTAAACAAAAAATTTCATGAAATTTAATTTCAACTTAGTTTCAATTTAAAGATGAAAAAAATTTCAGTATCCTCGTACATTTTAACATTATGTAATTTTATTTAGTAAGAAAATTTTAATTAAAATTAAAGAAATTTTATTCATTTATTTTAATGTTATCCTTTTCCACACAGTAATATTCAACAACTTCCACTTCGTATATAAAATGAAAATAAAAAAAAATATTATTTTTGCAATATTCTTAGCATTAACTTTGTAGTAAGATTTTCAACTTGCACATATCATTGTACGAATTGTGTGTGTGTGTGAAACGTGTATATGAAGAACGAAAAATGAGCAAAATATTTGCAAATTAAAATTTTGTATGTAATCACGTTCTGATATACAAATCCTTTGAATTGCAATACTCATATATTCTACTTATATACTTTTGTATATTGGTCTTCTACAACTACTTATACGCTTCCTGATAGTTAAAATATGTAATTTGGCTTTAATACGGCTTCTATATTTTATATATGTGAGATAGTTGAATGTTCATGTACCCTAGACATATATGTATGTATGTAAAGTTATTATATTGAACATTATTTGATAAAAACAAAAATATATTTTATTTATTTTATAATTTATAGTATGGTAGACTTCAACTTTATTAGGTTGCAATCATTAAAATATTCCAGTTGAAAAAATTTTAATAAGAAAATTCAATTATTTAAGACAACACAATATAGAGATACACATATGTGTATAATAAGTAATATATGTGATTATATAATGTTATATAACAATATATAATATGTGTTTGTGTATAGTATGGTACATGAATGTTCATTTGTAACAAGAATGCTTAATTAACTGTCGGTAATGCTAGAAAAGAGAAAAAGGATATTGAGTTTTTTTTTGTTTTTATTTTTTCTTTTTTACGTTGTATCATTTGTATTCATTATGCATATATTAATAATATTATATATTTTTCTCCATAATTAGATTAAAATAAAGAAAATTAGTGGAAATCGAATTAAACTCATACATTTTAATATATTGTGTGAGATTTTGAAGACTGAAAAGGTTTACAGGGACGAAAGTTGTGGGAAAATTTTACTATACTATGAACATTTATAATTGTTATACGAATTTATTTATACCGATTAATGTTTATATAAAAGTTCATTATACCGATTATGTAACAAAATTCATGCAAGAAGTTATTTTGATTTAAAACACTGGTTTATAATTAAAGATTATAAATGGTCTCCAAGACTTTGTGGCACATACGCACTCTCTTGTTGAAATTTTTCATGATTGTTTTGCATAAATGTAGCGCTCAATATTTTCCTTTAAGGTGTGGGTGTTTATGGACCGTTTTACATAAACCTTAGACTTCAAAAGACAACAAAGAAAAAAATCCAACGGCATTATATCGCACCATCTGGGCGGCTAATTTTGATCACTAAAACGGAAAATTACACAACCAGGAAATAACTCGTGCAGTAATTGAATTGTTCCTCGGGCTGTATGGCATATGGCACCGTCTTGTTGAAACCACATGCCGTCCACATCTATATCTTGCAATATTGGCAAAAAAAAACTGGTTTATTATGTCGTGATAGCGAGCGCCATTAACCATTACTTTCTTTATATCATTAATCATTAGTTTTTCTGAATCCCAAATGCGACAATTTTGTCGATTAACAAAGCCATCAAGACGAAAATGATCCTCATCGCTGAAGATGATTTTGTTCGAAAAACTTTCATTTTTTACAAAATATTGCCCAACAATAAAAATTCGTTTTTCTTTTGTGTAGCACTCTATTTTTAAAAAACCTGAACTGTCAGCTTTCACGCTGTATTTTTGTTTTTTTTGTTAGCAACACTATACCACACGATGGCGCAAAATGCAAATCTTCCCTGAATTTGGGAACACCCTTTGTAATAATTAATTTATTCAATGATTGTCAGTAAAAATTTTTTGAGGGAGACATTATTTGGTACACCATGTGTTCGTACAACAAGTAATATAAATAATATTCAGGTATGCTCGGCGAATTGATCCTTATTAAAATTTATGATATTCTGGAAATATTTAGTATTATTTAAATTAATTTCAAATCTATTTTGAAACTATAATGACATCCCTTTAAAATTTTGAATTAAGAAATTATTTGAAATGGAACTAATCAAGTTGATTTACAAAACAAAAACTTTCCGCTCAATTTATTTTCTTTTTAAAAATCAAAAAGGTGTTAAAAGGTGTTAAAAGTTGCTTTATCTGTATTCATAAAACTATTCTGGTCATTATTCATATTTAATCTTTTGAAAAGAATTTCAATTTCCTTTTCTTATTTATGGTTCATTTGAAATAAAGTCCAAAATGGCATATCAATTCACCTTTCTTTCTTCACACTTGAAGAAATTATTTTGGTTAAGTAAAGGATGCGAATTAACTTGTTTTTTTTGTGACTTATAATAATGTAAAACTTTTGATATTTTTTAACTTTTCCAATCATGCAGAAATAAGGGTTTTATTTTAAAAGTGTTCACCTAAAAGGCATAAACTCGAGCATCGATATTAATTACGAGTATCAATTACTGTTTGCCATTTTATAATTCCTTAAAATTTTAAAGTTTTTTATTTGATGGCAAATTTAATAGGTAAACAGGATTTACTAGGTCAATTGCATTGAATTAGTTTAGAAAATTTTAATTTGAAAGCTTTCAGATATTTATTTTTGCTAGTTCATTTTGTCCAATGAACAAATTTTGTATAATGGACCCACAAAACCAATTAGGAATAAAATCCCATAGTTTCTTTAATTTTCTTTCTAAAACTAAGAGAAATCTATGTCATTACGAGTTATTTCTGGGGAGAAGTAAAATTATAAAAGTTTATTTTGTTATCGTGATGTAGAAACTGTTGAAGCTTGCTAATATCCATATTGCCATATCCTCAAAATCAATAATGCAATATTGCAATACCCCGGTTTGAAAATTTTGTCACGATATACAGAGTATAAGATTTCCCAGCACGTAAATAAATACTTATAACTTCGGCTTGTTTTACAGATAAATAATTGGTTTTTATTTACGGTCTTACAATTAATTAGTTTTGAACCATGGTTTTCGAGATAAAGCTGGTCAAAATCAGATTTTTTTTTAATTTTTTTTTCTAAAAATTTTTCAAAAATTTTTGTTATTTTTTTTTTCTTGAAATGCTACAGCAAGAGTTAAAACTGAACCTATATAATATTTTCCTCTATCTTTAATAGTTTTTCCAGCAAAACGTGTTAAATGTGTATCAAAAACGTGTGAAAAATACGTAATTCACACATTTCTGCGACATTTATCGCTAAAAAGTTTCTGTGATGCAAGCACTTTTGTTTTCCTCAGTGTCCTCTTTACAAATTGATCCTACGACATCTCATTTGTCATCTCTTGAATTGTTTATATTTTAAATTTCTGAGAATTTTATTGTTAACTAATGTTTATTTAGAATAGTCGGGTGTTTTATATTTGGCATAGCCCACTTACTTTTATTACATTGTATTTTTTTAATGCTCTTATAACTTAATTGCTCGCCTTATTCAAATATTGGTTTGAAATAACTTTAACTGCTGATCTTCTCCCTACATGCAACTGATACAAAAGAAAAATTTCAGGTGAATTTTTATTCTTTATTACTTTATAAATTATAAAAAATAATTAACATGAATAAACTAAATTTTAAGGTAGAATTTAAAATTTAAAAATTTACAATATAAACTTAGTACTAAAAAAAAAAATTTTTTTTGAATTTATCTGAAATTATTGCAATTGTAAATTATCGTTTTAAAAAGAAATAAAAATTTGAAACGATCTCCAAACGAAACAAGATTCAATGAAAAAATCTTAGAAATTCTTCATAAATAAATTTTTTTCCAGTCCCCTATAAGTATGTTAATTTATTTTTTAAATTTTTTTTTTTGTTGAAGAAACAAATTGGTATCTTGTTTTCAACACTGTACATTTTAATATAAAATCCTGTATACCTACATACATGTACAGGGTGATTCAGTAAAGAGTACAAAATTATATATAATTGTTTAGGGCATCAAAAATGGGTAAAATTCTTGTTCGGAACTAATTGTCAAATCTAAACGGCTTCCGAGGTACAGTTAACGATTCTTAAAATTGGAACTGCTTTTAGGGTGACTATTTTGATCAAAGATTAATAATAGTGTTGATTATTACAGAACCTTAAATCAATAAAAGTCAAAATTAGTAACAAATTTTTTAATTTTTTTCCATTTTATTAGGGCCTTTAAAGTTCTGACCTAAACATAGTTTTTATGCTATAGCCCCTGTACCGTTAACGATTTTTAGTGTTTAATAATTTAAATTAAAGTTTAAGTAACTTGACAAAATTTCGTAAAAGAATTTCAAAGATTCAAAAAATTTCGTACGAAATTATTGGATTAGAGAAAACTAAAAAAATCAAAATCAGGAAAAATTTTAAGTTTTTCTAAAGTTTGAATGTTGGGTATATGGTCCGAAAAGTATATGAAAATATTATACTGTTTTCAAGCCCTTTATTAGCCCATTTAGAAACCGTTCAGTCGAAGCTTTTGTTTTATTCGAAATGGAAGTTTAATAGCAAAAAAGCTTTGGCAAGTAGAAATTTCGTGAAAACTCATTAAAATTCCTGTATCTCGGAAACCGTTGAGATTAGACAACTACTTACAAACAAATATTTTACCCATTTTCGATACCATAAACAATGATATAATATGATAATGTGCTCTTTCATGAATCACCTTGTATATTTTCATATTTATTACATTTTCTCTCAAAAATTAATTAAAATCATTTTCTTTTGTATTTTTGGTTTTCAGAAATCTCATTTGTATTGCAAATACAATATGGATTTTATAATATTTTGGAAATATTAAAAAAAAAAATAAAATTTATGATTTTAATTGTTTTTTGGGAAAAAATTATTTTCAATCACAACAAAATAAAGTAACCAGGTCAGAGAACTTAAAGACACAATATGTACAAAAGTACTTTAATAAACTGCTTGTATGCAATAGAAATAAGAATAGAAATTTTCAAAATTTTATTTCTTATTATGAAATTTAAAACATCAGAAACCATAAGTACCTATTGCAAAACAAAATGAAAAATAAAAAAAAATAATAAAAGTTAAAGGAGGAAGTCAGTAAATTTTTTTTTTCATATTTTATCTTTGTTAAAATTTCATAAATTTGATTTATTGAATTGAAGAATTCTTTAAAAAATATTGTACTTTTAAAATAGCATCATTACTCTTCTATTTTTTATTGCTACATAGAATATACATAGATCTACAGATTTATGGAATTTTGAATATATTATGTAGAAGTAATAACTGCAATTTGTGTAATTTTTAGAACCCAGTTACATACATTGAATTTTTGTTGATTTGAATAGTAATTGCAAGTAAGTAGAACGAATATAGCAAAATGTTTTGAATACACACATACATGATTTTCAGAAACGTACGTAAAAAACTAAACCTTAGAAATTCAAAAATTTAGACTCATTTTGAATTTTATTTTTTTTTTTCAAAATTAAGGAATACCTTAATTTCTTAATATTTAAAAAGGAAAGTTTTAGTAACTGTGCTGTAAAATATTTGACTTACTCAGTGTTGTCAAAGTTGAATATTTCATTTCACAGTTGAATATTTTTGTAGCAAAATTCATAAGTTGCTTCGAATTAATAAGTTACTTTCGAAGTAGAATAAAAAGCCACATTTTTATTTCAAATAAAAATTCTAATAAAATATTAAACGTTTTGTTTTTGGTCCTGATTCTAGAAGGAAGGGACTTTTATGTTGTTCTAGATAATGTTTTTGTCTTGAAAAATTATCAAAATGTCATAGTTCACCTTCTTCTTCTATTGTCTATCCATAAATGAATGTTAGCAGTCATATGATTCTGGCAACAATGTCTTGAAAAATATTTCTATCAGATGTCGAATCTCTTTCTTCCTATACCATAATTCACCCTTTTAAAAAATTTATCTTGAAATACATTAAATACATTTCGCATTGGCAACTGCTTCAATTGACATTTGAATTTTAAATGGGTTGATGATATCAAGAAAGCTGAAATTATCAATGATGATGTCTTGAAAATACTTCACATTTAGTACTGTTATTTTCAAGAAACCTTTGGCATACTTTCGCGGAATTGATTTTCTATTTCTATAACAAAGCCATCTTATAAATCACAAAAAAAAAAAAAAATGGAATATAAAATGAGAACATTTTAGCAACAATTTGGACTCACTGCTTTAAGCCCCGTGCGATATGCAATGAAGCTAGTAATTACATAATTAATATTAATAATTCAGTAAATAGCCTAGCTAGAGCTACTGCTTTCAAAATTTTTCAAATTTTAATAATAATACGAAATTTATCCAATAAAATTATAGATAGAACTAATTATTAAGCCCACTATTTCCATGCATGCATAAAAAATGTTAATTTTTATTAAAACAAAATAATTACAAAATAGTATGTGTTTTTCACCACTTTAAATTTAATTGAAATTTTAGAACTATAATTTTCAAGTTACCTGTAATGGTGTTGCATTCAAAAGCAGATCTAAATGTCAATTTGACTTATCCAACAATTCAACTTTTGTTGCTGAATAAGCCAAAATGTCCCTACGAAAAAATTATTTCTAAATTTATTAAATTTAAATAAGCTATTTCGTAAAAACTTTCAACAACTCAAAGTTGCAATAAGCTTGAGCTTAAACAATTTTATTCCATGAATCTTCTTCTTAGTTAAAAAATATGTAAGACAGCGACATTTAGATTTTGTCTTATGTTCTTAGATTTAGTATACAAGTTTAGGGTTTCCAATAGAGTAATTATATAATACATAAGCTATAACTAAGGAAATGTTTAACTTGGATAATATTTTGGATGAAATCAAAGAACGACAATTGAGCATTTATTATTATAACATAGTTGCATCCTTAAATTTTTATATAAGAGAGTCCTGATTAATATTTTCAATTTTGCTACAGCTCTAAACCAAATTCTACCCATATTTTTTTTATATTTTTTACAACTTTCAATATTATTTCAAAATTTTTATTCAAAAAAGTTCCACAACACTGAGACGATTCATGTATGTATTTAAAATTGCTCTCGAATATCTAATTTTTGTAGTTTTAACAAAAATTTTACGTAAATTTTAAAGTAAAAACAAAAATTAAAGCGTTAACATTAAGGATATTTTGTTTATATAGTTTTTTTTTTGCAAGTACACACACATAAAGTTTTTTTTTTCAGTTTTTGGCCTTAGGCTAATATTCTTGAATAATTTTTCCAAAACTTTAATATTTGAATAGAAACTACGTTATTATTTAACTTACATAAAACATTTATGGGGAAAAATTTTTTTTTTTTGTAAATTTGTAATACGAGTATGGTAAGAACAGAAAGATTTTTATGTTCAAAATATGAAAAAGTTTTTTTTTTTTCAACACAAAAATATTAAAAATAAAAAAAATTTCTCGGTTTTTCATTGTTTTCAGTTCATATTTGCCTTTTCATCCCAACATCTTTTGTTCCAGCTTTTTGATTTTTATATTTTTTTTTGCTGTTCTTATCTAAATAAAATTTTTAAAACAGATTTTCAGATCCTTTTTTTTTGCCTTTGTAATGGATTCCGGAGAGAAAAATTATATGTAGATTTTAACGTAATTTTCCCGATCTTTTCTGTATTTAGTATTTTTGTTTATAATTATGGTTTTCATAGTAAGATTTTGAAGTTTCGGAAAAGTTTCATATAGTAGGAATAAAGAAATAAGGCCAAATTTAATAAATGAATTTGTAATGATCGAAATATGTGCAACATAGTACATTTAATTTTGTATAACACTTTGATTATTGAATATTAAAATTTATTATGGAAATAGTAAATTTAAGGAGTTCGAATGAGTATTTCAAAGTTAACACTTAACATTATCGTCATTGTATTTGATTTGAATTATAATTGTAATTGACTTATTTAATTAGTTTGTAATCTTTGGAAATATTCTGTTATTATAATAATTAATTTGAGTAACATTTGGAAATAGTCTACAGCCATAAATATTGCACTTTATATTGGCTATTTATTATGATTTGGAAGTATGAGGGTATTCTTCTCAGTACTTGTGGTAAAATATTGAATTTCATTAATGTTATACTAATATAATCCAATCATATAAGTTAAATTTCGATGTGGTTAAGGAAATAGAAAATTTATTGGTATAAGATGAAGTTTCACTTCCACTTTTGAAGTTTCTGTTTTTCGAAATTTTAAAATAATATTCAAAAGTACCTGTAATTCAGTAATTGATTTTTGAAAATTTAATCAGATTTTTCATATTTAAACTTAAAAGCTCATATAATAATCGGTTTGCAACATTGTTTAAAAACAATCAATTTCAATTTTTCCATTGATTGCCATTAAAACTGCACTTAGAAGACTTTTGTTTGTAACTCAATGTATTAATTGTAAATCTTTTTAAGGGTTAGCTTTACATATAGCCTTATGTGCTGATACAAGGTAGGGCAAATCTGAAAGTTTTAAAGAAGTTTTGATTCGTAGATCTCTGCAGGAGCTGCTATGACGAGAGGAAAGGGAAACCGTGGCTCATTTTCTGTATATGTGCCCAAAATGGACACGGAAAAGGCTTAGGTTCCATGGATCGCATTTCGCCAGAAATCTAAACTCGTATATAAAGGATTCGGCCTGGTTCACGTGGGGATGGGAATATGGAGTTCCAGCGATATCACAACGGATTAAATATATCCTCGGATGACCGCATCAACTTATACCTAATTTGACCTTTATTTATAAATTAAGATTCCGTGAAAATTTGCCAAAATTCGATAACGTATTTTTCGGACAACTTGTGTTAGTGATAAAAATGTTACATGAGCTAATTTAAGAAATTAAAAATATTAAAAGTTGTTGACACCATAACTAGATAAACCTAACGAATCAATTTTACGAAGTTGCATAACTCGATATTGTTTACCTTATCGGAATTTACAAATTTCCTAATATCGGGTTTTTGACTAATTTCCAGAGAGTTATTTTAAGAAACTATAATCAATTTTAACTAGACATTCCAGAAACTACAAACAATTCATTTTTTTAAGTGAAAATATTAAACTCGATTATTTCACTACACTTAGTGAATGAAACGACGAACGTCTTATTACAATGAAGACAAGAACATTGTTTCTTTAACTTTTAAAAATTATTCTTAGTTATGCCTCATAACGGATTCGTAAAAATTTAAGATTCAGTAGTTACAAATCGTTTCGAAAATAATATTTTAAACAGAGAGACATGCTTAACTCCGCCCGCATCGGGAACATAACACTCGTAGGTGAATTTTTTAAAAAATCTTACACGAGAGAACAACGAAAGAAGCGTTATAATGAAAAAAAATTGTTTTGGTGGATGAATTCTTCTTTTTTTTTTTAAATTAATTTTTCATATTTCAAAACTGCGTTTATGCAATTTTGAATTTTAAAAATTTAAAAAAAACCTTTGAAATGTTTTTATGCATTTTTTATAAGAAAAGCAAAACAAAAAAATAACAATTTTTTTATTTTTGATTTTTTCTTTTTGAATAATTTTTGTTGGAAATGTTTAAAATGTTGGAAATTTGGAAGGTTATTTAGAGAACAAAAGAATATTAAGAATTTGCAAAAAAAAAAAAATGGTTTTAAAATATTTGAATGAAAAATAATTGGATTTAAAATTTTTGAGATTTTTAAAATATTTGTAGGCTTGTGCTACATTTTGTAAAATAATTTTAAATTTTTTTGAAATAAAAAAACCCTGATTTGTGTACTTGATGTCATGTCATATTTTTGGGTTTTTTAGTTTGACCATAGAAGTTTTTCATTGTAATTTATTATACTTAGCAAATTTTTTGTATTGGAAATTTTAATTATCAAAGTTCTTTTTTGAAGGATTTTCCGTAATTAATATCTAGCATCGGGAATAGGCCACCTGTAATGTTATACTCAATAGTGATCGGGGTGACGGTAGCAAAACGAAGTATTTGTGCTAGTTTGGATTGCGGTGGAACTGCTGCACCGGCTATGTCAACAAAGCAACAAACATACATATATGCAAATATACCTAGTTTCGACAAAATTGTTTAATATTATAAAATATTAATTAATATTATAAAATAATTTCCATTTCAATTAAAAATTTCAGTCAAAATCATGTGGCCATACCTACTAGTTTTAAATAATGAAAATTAAATGACTGAAATTTTTAATAAATAAATCTATCTTACGTAATCAATTATAACTGTTTGAATAGAGCTGAATTGAAAATATTAATTTATCATCAATTGAAAAAGATTCATTCAAAATAGTGTAGGATTTCGAGAGGAATACTACCACAACGATATTCTAATTTTCGAAATTTTATGAATTTTGCTCTCAAATCTTAGAAAGTTGTTCATTATAATATTCACATAAACGCATCTCTTAGCATAGTTTAGAGCGCAGTATTGTTTGCAATTGCAAAATCTTGAATTCAGTAATTAAAATAATAATAAATTTTAATTGTTAAATGGAATATGGTAAGATTAATAGCACATCATCACCTGAGTGCAAATTTCATACATGCGTCAGTTTCGTGATTCTCGACTTAAGAACACTATCATAGATTACCGAGGATTATCTTTTCGAATATTCTATCAGGTTTTGGCTATCTCATTTAGTTACATATTGATCCACCTTTGATTTTGCACCTTAATATTTCTGAAACTAAAAAATTATTTAGCAACAATGATATAAAATGATAAATCAGTTTCAAAATGAGTACATCAAGCCATATTTCCCAGGCTTTGCCTGTCATGTATCCCGAGTTATAAGACAAAAATGTGAAAACAACGGTCGTTAGAAAAATCAATCGTATAATGCCGCGTAACTCGAAAAGGAAGGTTTGCCAAAAGAAAAGTGATGTATCAAGACCGATCATTTAAAATTTCTCTAACAAAAAGGAAAATTTATACGAAAAAATGTCGTATACGGTTAAGATTTCCAAACATTAATTTTTTCCTTATATATTTAAATTTAACAGAAGATTAACTCTTAAAGTTCTCGTTGTTCCCCCTTCCCGTTGATTTTTTCTTGTATGTAGCTGTACATTTGAATTTTCTAAAAATATGACATGACAAAATAATTTTATTTACATAAAAATAACTATGAAAATAGTTTTCTTTTTCATCACAAAACACAAAAATTTAAATATATGAACTTTTTAGATTATTATAATATTTAGTTTACAGTTGGTTAGAAAAGGCTATAGAAAAAAGGACTAAATTCTAAAATACAAATATATTGTATGAGTCTGTTTATATATGCAGACAACAGTATATACACATTATACACATGAATACTTAAAATCTCATAAATCAAAAGGATAAAATGAAATTGTATGTGAAAAGCATCCTTTCATGAACTTAATTTTATTCTCTATAATGTTGATTCTCTCAAAAATGAATATTTTCTTAATATTTTAGCTTGTGTTTCATATTGCGTGTATGTGTATAAGTGTTAGTGTAGACATTTTAGATTTCGTTTTGGAAAAATTTTAGTCGTTTGCAAATATGAGAAAAATTAATTTAGCGTGATGTTAGACACGTTCGTTACAATATTAATTTTCATATTTGATCTTTTTTGTTTTTTTTTTTTCTTTTTTATCTGTTATATATCAAAATTAAATATTTTTCGTCTCGGTCCCTAAAACGTGACGATATAATAATTTTCACATAAATCAAATTCTCTATTCGTATATTATTAAGGAATTTTTTGGGTTACTAATTTCTAGCTAATTAATGCTTGTTATTTGTATATAACGTAATAAGTGTGTATATGCATATCATATGAAAGTGTGCAACATTGCAGTAGAATTTAGTTAAATAAATTAATGTACACATATAGTTAACATAAGTCGTTTTGCATACAATATTAGCAATTTTTTTTTAAGTCAGTAAGTGAGAGCTGATTGCCATTGTTTATTTATTCCCGGATCTAATTTATTACAGATCAATGATTTTTGTTGACCGACTAGTAAGGAAATCCCGTGAGATAATGTTGTCAATCAGATTTTCGATCAATTAACTGCAGTATGGCATGTATTACTAAAACCAGATATCTGCCAAATTCATGAAAATTAACTGTGATTCTATTTATTGAATTGATTTATAGGTCTCGCCGTTGACCAAAATGATGTCTCACTTTTCATTTTTACGATCACTTTTGCTAAATATATTGGTGGCCGCTTTTAGGCTATTTTTTTGGTTTCTTTTCATTGCAATACTGACCATAAATTAGCGAATTGTTTTATAAAATACAGAAAGCGCAATTTTCGAAAGGGAAAAAAATATTTTAACAATTTGTTAACATTTTTCAAGCGTAAATAAAATTTTACGTACGTTAATAAGCTTATAATCATTATTGAATTAAATTGTCAATGTTATTAAATTTAAATAGGGACCAGGCTGCAATATATTTGAATCAAAAAGCAAATCTTATTCCTTTAATGAGAGTCCAAATGATTAGTGCAAGTCCAAATGATTAGTGCTCGAATATGTGTTTATGTTTTTATAATTCCATTTAAATTAGTGATTTATGAACGTATAAAGATCCAAAAGATTTTTGAAAATTTTCAAAATTTAATAATAAGACGTTCCTTTGATTACGTCATCCATCTGTTCTGCAGTTGCATGAAGAAATTTCCATTAAGATAAAATACAAATTCTTTGTTTTAACACTCCAAATTTAAATCTTAAATTTCACTAAAATTGGTTGATTATTTCCCTCAGACAGATCGAGAGACCGCAGGTTACTAAAAAAAGTTTATTTACACTTCCCTACCATGGAGAACTGCGTTCCCACCGAAAACTCGATATGCAAACTTTGTTGCCATCGCATCACCTCCCTTATTGTATGCAATGCGGTTGGTAAATGGTTATAAAAATAGTTTTGTTTATCTACATATTTTAGGTCCGAGAAGTTTGAGTATAAGGTTAAAAGTTATTAAATGATCAAATTAACATGCGAACTTTATAATTTTTGCCATTAGAAGACCTTCTAAATTAATTTTTTTTTTTTAAATAAAAATTAGTAGAGTAGAAAGTAAAAAATATTTTAATAACTTTAATTTTCATCTCTTTTACTACTCATATATTTGTTAACCTTTAGTAATTTAATTTTATTACTTGGTTGCTTAGCTCTACATACACAAAACTTTATATGTATAACCCTAATGATACAGAATGTTAGTATGTGTTATCCTTTTGAAATTTTATACAATTCTACAGATGGTATTCGTTTCTTGCTTTTACAAAGTTAAAATTAAAATTAAAAGTTTATTACAAGGTGAAAGTTGTAAGAAAATTTTATGTCTTGAGTTTACTTTTTTAAGGAAAAGGAAAATAAAAAGTTGAGAAAGAAAATATTTTTGTGTGAAAGAGAAGAATTTTCAATAAAATTTTTTCTACTATTTCAACTTTATGATTGTTGCTTTCTTTTTATCTTAAAAACATTTTGTCGCAAAGTATTGCAGAATTTTTATTTTCATCTCGTTTTTTTATTTTTATTTTGATGGTATTTTGAGAAACTTTTAGAAACTCTAGGTGATTAACAGAATTTTTATTTTAAATTTACAAGAATAGAGATAATTGTGAATCACAGAAAAGTTCAGACTATTGCAATTGCAGTTTAATACAGTTTATTTAACTTTAATTAATATCAATTGAAAATTTTAATTATTTTTAAATATACTTTTGAAGATTTTTCTATAATTTTTGAAAAATACGCTAAATAATTTAAAAAACGGGAATAAATAGATTTGATCGTACCAAGTCTTAGTAAAACTCGTAAGAATGAAGGATTTTAAGAGTTGTATTTTAGTTGCCCTTGTTATGAAACTAGTGTTGTTGATGTTGACGACCGACCTGGCAGAGCATGTCATCCGCCACTGGTTGGGGCATCGGCTACCAGCTACTCCAGTGTGCATCTGGCTGTGTCCCGGAGCTTCAGCTTAGGGTGGGTTAAATAGAAGTAGCCGGTTACCACCAATGGCTACGTAGCATAAACAGAAAAAAAAATTATGCACACGTCAAAAAAAAAATAAAAAAACATTAATGCGATTGCAAAAAAAAAATAGAGAGGTTGGATTCAACTGGAACACCTTGTAGTGAACCAGAACGTGAAGCGTTGTGATAGGGTGCACCACACGGTACACCACTGTGCTGACGGGGTGACGAATCACCACTGTCCCGAGCCCTACCCTTCCATGAGTCTCAGATGTTGTTGAGACTCCCAATATTGCTCGATAAACCCCTAAATTTTGGACACCCTAAAGTAAAGCGGAACTACGATTCCATCAACATTTTAATATTAGTTAGGAATTTTATATTTATGAATAAAATCCATATATTTAGATACTACACCAAAATACTATAGAAAAAAAAATATCAAATTGCGGCCTCAAACTTAAGAAAAGAAAACCAGAATATTTGGACATTTAAAATAAAAAAAAAATCGATTTACCATAGCTAAAACGTGTAAAATTAACAATTAGATATCGTCAAAAAAAAACATTTGTCGTCAAAAAAAAATTTTACTTGTCATATGTATTTGTTTTTTTATAATTCATCAATACAAAAAAAACTAATTTACAAAAATTTTCGAATCTCTTTTACAATAGAATTTCTATTATAATGATACATAGTTCAAAATTTAAAAAAAAAATTCTTATAATATTAAAAATTAAACAAAAAAAATTGAATAAAACATTGCCTTTTTTCCTTAATCTTAGAAAAATCGTATTAAAATTTTATTTGGCAATTAATCCAAAAAAAAACGTATAGTAAAGATTTTGTGAACTACTTTCAATTTTGATATAACAATATAAGTATTTAAATAGTCAGGTTAGAAAAAAAAACAATGTTTTGTTTTTTTTTATTATAAATTTTCTCTTTTTTTTTTTTTCTTGTTATAAAAAAAATTTCTCCTTTTGTTTGTTACAAGTCTAATAGCAATATTTATTGAATTAATGCATTTTTTTTTTTTTTGTTCTTAGTATACACTAAATTATTTTATATATATTTGCTAGTTTCTAAATTCTATGGTACCATTAAAAAAATTATGGACTGGGCCCAGTACTCACGTGCTCGGTGGTTCTTCGGGACTCCATACTCGGGGGGGGTTCCTTCCATCATATACACCCAACGACAAACAAAAGTTTCCACTAAAATTTTTTTGGTTAGACCATTTTTATGGAATAAAAAATCACTGTAGATGAAAAATTAAAATTACAAAATTTATATATATTAAATTTTTGGTTAATATTAGATATATTTTCAAAAAAAAAATTTATTATTTAACATGACTTGAGAAAATATTTGCTAATTTATATTAAAATGACAAAAAAACGTAACATTTCATTTCTTAAGAAATAAATAACAATGTAACAAATTCAACTTCAATATTGTAAAATTAAGAAAAAAAGGATTCATTTTGGTAAAACGGATTAATTTTAGTAAAAAGCTGTTATTTCAAACAATTTTTCTACAAATATTTTAACTTATTTAGGGTTTAGTAAGAAGTAGTGCCGCCCTTTGCTTCAGGTACTGCTTTTACTCGTCCGGGCATTGATTTGCAGAGCTGTATAGTATAAAATGGACTTAGTTCGTTCTGCCACACGTCTAAAATAATTCTTTTTAGCATTTGCATATTTGATAGCTCTTTTTCTCTTATCTTTTTACCGATAACGTGCCACACATGTTCTATTGGGTTTAGATCTGGACTATTTCCTGGCCAATTTAACGACACTATACTTAAATATTCTTTATGCTGGTTCACCTATTGAATAAAAAAAAAGTGAAGACTAAAACACAAATAACGAAATTAAATTTGCTATCAAAAATACTTGCATTTTTAGCTCTGTGACAAGGAGCAGAATCGTCCTGAAAAATGACTTCATCCAGATTTTCGAAAAGAGATTCTATCTCTGGGACTACGCCTTCATTAATCATCACTATATATTTATTTGCGTTCACAAATCCATCAAGCAATAAAATACTACCAACTCCGTCATAAGTTATGCATCCCCATACCATACAATAACTTGAATGTTTTACCGTCGATTTTATAGTATTTGTATTATATCGTTTACCATTTCCGCGCCCCACCCTTAGTGTACCATCCGGCCCCATCAAATTAAATTTTGATTCGTCTGAAAATATGACCTTCCTTCAATCATACGAGTATTCGATCCAGTTTATATGTTGACGACACCATGCGAGCCTTTTTTCCTTCATTTTGTTCGTTAAAAGAGGTTTTTCTGCTGGAATTCGCGATTTTAACCCCATTTCGTTTAGCCTCCTTTGAACTGTTCAAACACTACAAGGCACGGATTGGGATTTAATTAGTTCCTTCTGTAGTTTAGTAGCCGGCAAGAACCTATTTTTCAAACTTAGACGCTTCAGATGAGCTTCGTCTCGTGGTGACGTTACTTTCTTTCGTCCGGACGCTTCCTTCCGTGTTAGGCAACCTGTTTGCTCATATATAGCAATTATTTTGTTTACACAAGTGTGACTGCACTTTACACGACGTGCAATTTCACGCTTGCTTAAATTATTTTTAAAATAAGCAATAGTTTTTGCCCTTTTTTCAATTGACAATTGCTTTTTAAAATCCATTGCACACTGTAATCCATCAAAACAATTCACTTAAAAGCACTTCACTTCCTACTAAACTGTAACCTCTTCAACACAAAATACTCTAAACCTATTCGACACCATGAACAAAGTACCGTTATAAATAAATCAGCCGATGTTACCAAGTTTTTTTAATAAAAAATTAATATTTGTGTTTAGAATTTAATGGAAATGTTTTTTTGTCGTTGGGTGTATATATTTTTTTTCTCTCGTTTTTATGTAAAATTTTAATTTTATTTATTAAATATATTTTTCTTTTTCAATAAAAAAAAATAAAAGCTCTTGTTATGACTATTAACCAACATGAAATTAGTGTTTTTTCTTTTCACAGTTTATAATTAAATGTTTAAAAAAAAATTTTGCTTTTCTAAGAGAGCTATGCAAATAAAAATTTTTTTTTTCACATTTCCACTTGTTTTTATTTCGTCTCATTATATATATTTTTTGTCTTTATTTTTACTTATTTAAATTAATTTATGCATTAGAAATTACATAATATTATTAAATTATTTCTCTCCATATATACATATATATTATTTTATATGTTAGTTAATTACAAAATTTTCAAAAATTATAAAAAATAGAAAAACTAAGAGTAATTAAAGGCGTATTTTTGTCTTATTTTTTTTTTATATTTTTTTGTTTTGTATTCTATTTTATTCTTAATAATTTAGAAAGAGATACGAAAATCTTTCAATTATACATTTAAATTCAAAAAAAAAATTCAGTAAGTTTCATTATACTATAATAATTACAGTAGCCACGCGTTTATATGAACTAATTAAAGCAAAGCCAATTCATATAAACGAAGTTTTCATATAAGTGGGGGTAAATAAAAGACATTATTTTTACGCTAATTGAATGTGTTATGTTTAATCTCAAATAAAAAAAAAAAAACACAATTCATAATTTCATAAATAAAAACAAAAACATTCAAAAAACAAAGTTAAACTGATTTTAACCAATACGTTATATAGTCTGAAATTTTTTTTTGAACACAAGGTGCTTGTATTTGTTTTAAAACAGCTTTTTCTCAAGCATGCTATCTGGGTATCAATTTCATATATTCTTCATATTTTTGGTACCGTAAATTTTTATTTGTATTTATGTGATTACGATTTTAAATAGAGAAAAAAAAAAATGTTCATATAAAAGAGTGTGAATTTTTTAAGTGTTCATATAATAGAGTTGTTAATGTTAAAAAATCGCTGTTCATATAATCCCGATGTTTACATAAAGCGATGTTCATATAAACGCGTGACTACTGTATAACTTTTATTACACCGCAAACCTTTGTTTATAATTTGTTTATTAAAAAGTTATATTAAACAAATAAGTAAACGAAAAGTTAATTATATATTTTTTTTTTCTTTTTATGCTTTATTAGAGCTTATTTAATTTAATACTAATTAAATCCATGACATTAGCAATGATTTTGAACTTAAAGTAGCACTTAAAATTTGAAAACTTTTACAAAAGAAGATCAAATACTGATTAATACTTAAAACCGAAATTCAATGTGTTAATATTTGATATTTCAAGTTAAATTTGCGACGCAAATTTTTGTTATAACAAAGTTAAATTACACTATAAATTAAAATGAAGTGAAAAACGATTTCCCGGAACAATTTTTAAAAATTACAACTATTTTCGTACTACACAGTGTTTATTAAAATGATTTTGTTGAAGACCACTTAGTCGATGTTATTTGAGAATTAAAATACAACCCGTAGGGTATCTATCCTTTTATATCATATAATTTTAAAAATCCAGTATAAATTTATGTTAAAGTTTTCAAATACTTTTTTTTTTCAAAATTCACACTAATATTTTGTTTAAATATTCTAATAGTATTTAAGTAACTGTTTTTTTTTTTTTTTAATATTTTTTTTTTTTATTAGAAAAAATATTTAATACACGAACTGAACGAATACAGGAGATCGACTCTTTTAAACTCCTCCATTCACTTTTATTCATACCACATTTCTCATTAAAATCTAACTATCGACTGCAAAAAATTTTACTGACCTATTTTTCAAACCAATTCAACATCAAGAAAAGAAAAAAATTCCACTACTCATACATACATAAAAACTCCAAAATTCCTAACGGTAGGATCGTATGATATTTTACTGGAAATTTCGATTCCGAAGAAAAAAAAATTCTTAATAGAAATAAACCAACAACAATAAATCAGATCATGACCCAAAAAAAAAATTTGCATGATATGACATTTAACCCTAAACAGGATTCTACCTAATATTTAATACAATTTGTTCCTATATAACACCAACATGATCATGCACACACCTATAATTCGCATTAGAATAGTATATACCATATAAGGGTTAGCAAAGAATTAGAATATTTCAAATTGAAATGAAAAAACACTACAACAACAACTTGCATTATGCGTATGAGAAGAGAATAGAACGAAAAAGAACAATAAAAAAATTACGAATACCAATACGATACAAGTATACTTATGCGTAAACATGCAAATCATGCGATGTACGACTGTGCACATTTTTTTTTTTTTTTGCTATGAATATGCATGTTCACGAATAACATTGTGTATACATACACATAGGTTATATGCATGCATACAATATTTTTTTTTTTTTTAAAGCAAAAAAAGTAATTCTTATGGAAAAAGAGGTATAAAATCTGACCACTATTTTAAGTTGTATTATTGAAATTATTATTAGGGATGGGAGTTTTAAATTGCGTTATTGCTACCTAGAACAGAGCAATTTATGTAAAATCAAAATTTATATGCATGCATGAAAAATTTCCTTTGATCTTGAAGTTAAATTCTTTTTCCATAAAAAGTAATTTAATTTTTCAAATGGAAAAAAAAATGTTACGTGCTTATACCTAGCCCATAACACCCTCTTTTGGTCTACATACACTTCATTTGTACTAAACGTAAACAGTGTTAAAATATTTTTGTAATAATGTGATTAAATAACTTATGAAACTGTATGGTAAATATTGCAAGAACTTATACAATTCAATTGACATTTACTGAAAATAATTATAATATTACCATATTGTTACTTGTGATTTGAGCTACTGTAGAGACCTGAAGAATTTTTAATATGTATAGCTAAGAAAAATATTAAAGTTGTTCAGTTCTATAAGGGGAATTTCAAATAAAGTTGGGTCAAACCAATGGTGTTTGTATTGTAGCACTTTTCCCTTCAACAAGTGAAAATTCTGTTTTTAAATACAGTCTATTTGTACCTACCACACTATTAAAATTATTTTCATTCATATATAAAACTATTTCTAGGATTGCATATATTTAGGATGACGCATATATGCAGTCTTTGAAATAAAGCAAAAATTAATATAAAAAGGGGTTAACATAACGCTCGATTTTAAGGATTAATTGTGTGAGTTAAGAAAAATAATTATATTTTTTAATTTCATTGAATTTACCGTTAGCTTTTTGCGTTTATAGAAATTTGAAAAAGCTCCCGGTTTCAGAAATATAAGGTGTCAAAAATTCAAATTTTACAAATTTCAAGAGGCGATAACTTGAGAGGGGGTGGAGATGGAAAAAAATTTTCTTCCAACGAAATGAACTATTTGTTAATATCTAAAAGCTCCTAAAATTTTAAGCTTCTACAAGCTGGGGTCTAGAAAAAAAACGACATCAAAAATTTGGAAAAAAGGACTTTAGATAACGGTAAATTTGAACGGCCATATTGTTTTTCTAAAGTTTAATTATGGTATACCGCGCTAGAGGAAGGAACCAACTGCCTTTCTGCGTTTGAAAAATTTTAAAAATGCTTATGGTTTCATTGCAACAAATATTTAAAAAAGGCCATTTTTAGGGTTTTGGGGGGGTATAACTTCTATAGGGGGGGAGATAGGTAAAAATTTTATTCTACGGAAGTAAGTTTCTAGTAAAGATCTATGTACATATAAAATTTCAGCTTTCTATCTTCAAGGGTGTAGAAGTTTTGTAAACAAAAAAAGTGTCCACGGACGGACGGGCGGACGGACAGAGTGAAACTAATAAGCACTTTTTTCAAAAATTTTTTTGGAAAAGTGCTAAAAACTGAACATTTTGTTCCACTTATAGATGTTTCTCACTTATGCAGTTTTTCACTTATTCAGGGTTTCTTTCCAAATTTTTTCCGCTTAAAGAGGCCCCTCTGAAATCTAATAGAATTTTAGAAAACAAAAATCGTATTCACTTTTGTTTTTTTACACAAACGTCAGGAATACTTTTTTTTTGTTTTCTTGTTTTGACATTTTTTATGTTGCGCGTGAGTCAAATCGAGCATTTAAATTATTACCAAAATTGAAAAAAGAATAATTACTTTTACAGTTTATATTTCCACATTTCTTTTCACCATCGGATGTAACCCTGGTATTTGCGACTAAGGTATTTGGGATGCGGTCTTGTAACCCCTGGGAGGGTCTTGCAGCTTGATGGGGATGGGAATGACAAAAGATCCTTTGTGTCGAAGTGAGAAGGACCTAAGGGCCTCGGTCCCCGGGAGAAAAAAAAAAAAGAAACCCTAATGTTATTTCTTCGGGCAAAGCATTGTACAAATACAAATACTAACAAGCATTTTTCGAGAGCAAATTTTAACAAAAAATAAACGAAAATAAAAACCAAAATTGCTTTTAAAGAGATAAAATTGAACTTAATCACAAAAATATTCCTCTTACGGAGCTAAAAATGTACTGAAATAGTTCGCAAAATTCACAAACTTTATAACACTTATAGAGTGCATAAGGAAGTACAGAGCGAAATTGTATTAGAAAATTCAAGAGACTGTCAAAATAATTTAATTTTAAAGGGTTTAATTTTTATCCAGGTACCTCTTATCTGGCTCCTATTGTATATCATTTAATACCTGAATCATGCAATATCAGCGATTTTTATCAAACACAATATAGCCTTTAATTCTTGTTTGTTAATATTGCAATTTTCATAATTCATAACTTCAACATTTCCATTGACATAGACGCTGAGAAGGTGATTTTTTTTGTTTAACTTATCGATTTTGCTATCTTATTTTAAACATTAAAATTAAATTTTTAAAATTAATTTCAAAAATTTTATATTAAAAATAAGTTTTTTGAAAATTTGATAAAAACTTAATAAATAACAAAAATTCTTTTGGACTTTTATCTAAATGAAATCATTTAGAAAAAGAAAGACAAAGTTCATCAAAGACATCATTAAAGTGAAAATATCAAAGTTGCTATTGTTTCTAAAGATCCTGTGGAATTTTCAAGAAAATCATTTTTAATATCATTTCTAAAAATATAGGAGAAATATTTTTTTTTGTTATCCTTATTTTTATATTAAATTATTATTTTTATAATTTATTATTCCTAAAAACAAAAACTTTAAGAATAATTTGTGAAGTAAAATAAAGTAAAAAATTAATAAAAGTAAAGATTTTATCACTTTATTATTAATATAGACGAGGATATTTTGACCCAAAAAGAAAAAAAAAACTTTTTCCTCATTTTATTATTTTCATACTTGTTTACTTCTTCATAATTTTTGAAAAGGACATGAAATATTTATGCGTACATTTGTGATAAAATTAAGTTTGGCTCTTTAATCAAAAAGTTTGGTTAGTTTTGGTTCTTATTTTTGTTAACAAAATATTTTGGCTCAAAAAACTTACGTTGTCTTGAACTCAAAAATTATATTATAACTATTTTAATATAGAAGTGCTTGAGATTAGTTAATTGAAAATCTTTAATTCATCCACAACATTATTTATTGGGGTTTATTGGGGTCATAATTGAAAGTCTTCCAAAAATTTTATTTTGTCTTTCAAAAAATTCTATAAATACTTCAAATTTCCAAAAAATTTTTGAAAAAATATTCATATTAGTCTCAGTTTGTCTAGCCCTCTGCACATATGACCGTTTTACAATTTACTTAAAAAACTTCAATCACGTTTAAGATAGGAAAATGAATTATTATTTTAAATAATTTGAGATATAAGGCTGCCCCTAAATTTATGCAATTTTATATGACAATGTTTCGATAGATCATTTTACTTTTATTAACATTACAATTACTAAATTGTTAAAGGGACATGTACTATTTTTCCAAACTATGTTTTTTTTTTAGATGTAATTCACAGTATTATACGAATTCTTAATCGAAAGCACGCAGAAGGGTGTATTTTAAGATAGAGCATCAATAGGCATTTAGGACGTAGAGGTGTGAATCATGAGCATATTTCAAATCAACAAGCCTGGTTAATGTTAAACACGACTATTTATCCCCGTAAATTTTGTTTTACGATAGTGTTAATAAATTAATCTCATAATATTTATGAACAACGATTTTTAATAAAGTTATTTATTTATATTATTATAAAAATTCTTTATAATATCAGACCAGTGTGGCTTAAATAATCTTCAAATAATATAATAATTTTTTGGAAGGAAAGAAAAAAAAAATTTTTTGTTTTGTTTTGTTTCATAAAAGAATAAACAGGAAATAATCCGAAAATTTCCACCTTTTGTGGGTAATTTTTTATATAAATAAAATTATTTTCTTTAAAGATTACCTTATATCCCCTGATAATGTTCACCTTAATTACCTAATTGACTCGTTATTTTGTTGTTTACCTGAATAAATATTTGCAAAACAAAATTATATTATAGCTATGTTTGTATACTAAATTCTATACATACATATATAGAATTTTATTATTATATTGAGAAGGTATAGTCCTTGACCCCAAAGGATTATTACAATAAAATGTGCTTGAGTAAAGAAACTTTTTCATTTTGAACATTATGCAAAAAATAATTTTTTTTTTCAAAGAATTTAATTGAAATGTTTTGGACTTTAATTGATGCAAAATATTTTTATAAAGTATGATTACTAATAGAAATCAGTTTAAAATAAATTTTTGGGACAAATTTTAAAATTTCAATAATATTAGAATTAAGTTACTGAGTGAGTTTTAAGTCTAAATGATTAAAAATAACTTAAAAAAATTTCTTTACAGGGTATTTAAAATTGCCATTGCAGTTACCATAAACTTCAATTATGAAATGAAGAATTTTCGGTCATAAAAAAACATATTTTTTCCAAATTATTTAAGTCTCCTATCTAATTACTATGATTACTATGAACTGCTTGGTGTATTTGCATATTTTGACGAGTAACAATGCAGTCTGAAACGCACAAAACGAATAAAACAGCATTTTGCAAAAAAAATTAGTTCGTGTTTGATTAATGCCAGATCTACTTATTATACAAGCAAAATGTGCACATATGCCTAGGAAAATGAAAATTTGGTTCCTGCTTCTGAATTAAAACTCAATTTTTCTGAAATTTTATATTTCAATCCTTCTAAACTAAAAGTGGTGTGAATTTCGTTATGCGCTATAGTTAAATAGTCTTTTGCACGACCATTTTAGCGCATATCTAAAAGTACCGTTATATACAACACAACCAATGTTATATTTTACTCTATATAAAAACAAAAAAACAAAAGTTTTTGCCTTTAAGAATCCCATTTGAATTTGCCTCCTAAATCGGTTGCGATAAAGGCCCATTGTGGAACAAGTTTTTTTTCTTATTAACAAAAATCTACATGTTGGTGCATTCCAAGGTACCACTGTACGGTGCATCCTTTACATATTGCGTTTAATCCATTTCCGTTGACATGTGAAATTTGGTAAAAATACAAAAGCCATGTGTATCAAGCTAACTAGTCGGCACCACTCTTCATTTAAAGTATTTTTCTTCACGTTAGTGATTTGAGAAGTTATACTAACGTACTTATTTGAATTTTTGTAAGGCATGTACTACAAAATAACCCAATAAATATTATGAAGTACAAATTATAATTGCAGAGTGTTCTGATTCCAAGAAATTAGTCTACTTATCTGATTATGTAGGACGGAATTTTATTATTCAATTATTTTTTAATTACCTAATTTTTATCACAATAATTTTATTACTTTTATTTTTTATGAATCAAGCATCCGTGTCAGATCTTATCGAATCAATTAAATACGCTAAAAATATTTTTTATAATTTTTAATTCCCTATTTAAAAACCATTTAGTTAACATTATGCCTAGCCACCATAAACTAGTTTATCATATTTTCTTTCGGTTCCTGTATATTTTTTATTTATTTAGTAGTGTTTTAAATATAATCACTATTAGTTTTAATAGAAGAACACGTAAAATAAAACAAAATAAATCCAAAATCGTTGTATTTTTTTCAATATTAATTTTTCATTTTAAATTCATAATTTATTTATTGGTTGCTTGTATAGTAAAAAGGAATTATAAAATAACACTTTTAATATCTCATATGAACGTATGGCAATCTTTAATATGTTTTTGGTGTTTTCGTATACCAAAAAATCAAAAACAAATTATAAAACTTTTAAATAAATTCTTAAAAATTGAATGTAAAACAAGGAAAATTAATTGTAAATTTAATATGAATATCACTTGGAAGCATGTCCTGTGTGTTCTTATTCCATTTATTAGATTTATTATTGATATTTGTAATTTTGAAATATATTTTTATCATACTAGACATATTAAGAATTTTTCCCTTTATTTTTATACAATTTTCATTTATTTTTCATATTATTCAATTTATCCACTGTTATTCATAAATATTATAATGTTATGTTATATAATTGGTAAAGAAAATTTTCTAAATGTTGTCATATTGTGCGATTCAACAGAAAAATTAAAAATAATGTTAAAATTTTATAAAATTTATTTTGAAATTTTTTTTAAATTTTTAAAATCAATGCAATTTTTGATATTAATAACAATTTTAATGCATATTATAAAAAGTTCATATATTTTCTTTGTCTTTACTGACATATGGATTTTTCATAATAAGGAACAGGATCAGATGATGACCATAACACTTTTGTCAAAAAATAATGATTTTAATGAAAGCTTACATCAACATTCTTTAATAACTTTAAGTGTAATTATGAAAAATATTTCAAGTTTATTGATTTTTTATTATTTTGGTATTTTATTTGATTGCTGTATTCAAAGTTTAAAAAATTTTCTTGATATACTTCTTAAATCATGTAGTTATTGGGATTCAAATATAAATTATTTGGTAAGTATAAATTTTTTAAAAAGCTGAACATTTAAATTTGCATCTTCATTGAAACAATAGACGTCGCATATTTTATTGCTATTTTGTAAGAAATTGAATAATTAGTACTAGTGGCAATATACACTTAAACTATCTTATGTCTTAGCTCTTCATTCAAATTACCCGTATTGAAATTTTATAATCCACCGAAATTTGATTGAATTTTCGTAATTTTATGGTGACAAAATTAAAATTAGAAAAACACCCAATGAAAAATTATACCAAATTTTGTGTTTCGGAAAAAACCAAAGATTTAGTTTCGAAATCTCGTCGGATAAGTGAAGTAAACCTACTTTCAAAAAATTTTATTTTATTTTCTCATAAAAATTTTGGATTTCAATTTCATAAACTCAATTTTAGCTAGTAATTTCAAATTAATTCCAGCAAAATATTTAAATATTTCATCTTAATTTGTTTAAGCAGTTTTTTCTCGTTAATTTGCCGCAAGTATGCTCTATTTCGTTATACATTTTTAATTAAAACTAAGCGTCCATAAGTTAAAATTTGGCTTCTCTTACTCTACTTCTCTTACTTCTTTCACTATTATAGTCCTTCACTTTTATAGTCCATATCAATTATAAATTTAATTAGAGTAAAAAATATATAACAAAAATTAATTAATTTTTCTTAAATATTTTCAGGCCGATGAGCTTACCTTATGGAATTTATTGAATCATCAAAACCGTTTCAGACTATTTGGATTATTTTCACCAACAAGAAAATTTACTTTAAGGATCTTGTCGGGAATGGTTGAAATATATTTAATTTTGTTGCAAATAAGAATTTTATATTTGAGTAATATAAAAATAGAAATCCGTAAATTTAAGTAAGAAATATCAAAGGAAGTATGAAATATCCATAAATTCTGTGCAAAATATTTTTGTTGGAAATAATGAAAATTTATGAAAATTTTGCTTTGTTTCTTATTTATTTAAACGAAGAATTTTCAATTTTTTTTTATTTTTATGGCCCAAGCGGAAAGAAAAAAGTGACAAACATACAAACAATAAAATGACATCAGTTGCATGCTTCTTTGATTTAAAAGGCTCAAAAATGCATGAACTTACAAATCAAGTGGAATGCGATCGAAAAATCTTTTTATCATTTTTTGGAAAATTTTTATAGAAAAATATTGCGGAAATTTATGTTACATAAATTTATATACCACTTCTTCAATTTCATTAATTTTCCACACAAAATTTTGCAATTCACAATCGCAAGTTTCGTTTTTGAAGTGACGTGCGTAGGATGTAGGTTTGTTGCTGTCTGTAAGCCTCTTAAAGTTTTTGATATAATATTCGATTTATTCCATTAAGAAGTTCATTCCAACCACAATACGATTTTTTTTAAAATTAAACAAAAGCCCTTGATTTCGAAATCTATATGGATTTGCGTTTTGATATACTATTTGTATACAGGGTGATTAACAACAAGTTAGGAGCCACATATACTATCGAGTATAGGGTCGAAAATGAGTAAAATTTTTGTTCAGAACTGTCTCTGAGCTACAGGGATTTTAAAAAAATTTGGCGAAATTTTAACATATCTAAGTGTTTTTGCTTCAAATCTCCGTTCTGAAAAAGATAGTAGTTTCAAACAAACAGATTTTGAAAGGGTATTACAGGGAAAAAAAACTTACATGTAAAACCAAAGAATAACAGATTATTTGGTTTTACATGTTTTTTTGAAAATACAAGCACTCGAACTGTATAAAAATTTCCCATTCTTCAATTTTTTTCGACGCTCTAATTTTTCAGGAATTTTTTCGGAACTCCCAAAATTCTTTTTATAAAATTTTGTTCTGCTATTTAAGCTTTATTTATAGTCTTTAACATAAAATAGCATAAAAAGATATTTCTATGTCAAGTTTTTCAAGGCCTTTACAAAATATAAAAAATCAAAAAATTGCTACTATTTTTAATCTTTATCGATTTTAAGTGCTGTAAATATCAACTATTATTAATTTATGATCAAATATTTTTTTTTTTCTTCTTCACTCCTAGGAGGAGTATAGGGCTAGTGCATGATATATATCATGCCCTAGTTTCTTATAGTCATAGAGAGTTAGCTAGGTAGGTGACTAGCCTACCGTAGTTTTTATTAATATTAAATATTTCAGTTTATTAATATTTACTGTTTATTTTTCTTAGTCTTTAGTATCGAATATTATGTGTATTTGAAAATTACTTGTATAATATTTATTAGTATTGCATATTAAGTTATATAATATTGAATATAATTTTTATAGTGACCTGACCGGGGTTTGAACCCGAGACCATTTGTTTAAAGGGCCGGTGCCATAACCACTGCACCAATGGTCAGATATGATCAAATATAGCTACTCTTAAAAGCATTTGACAATTTTAATAACGTTATTTTACTAAAAGACTGAATTTTAAGATCGTAAATTAATGTTTTCATTCTAATATGTTGATTCCAAAAATGACGCCATATGCTACAAACAAATAAATCAGTTTTCGACGGCACAATCATAAATTCATTTAAAAGGCCAATATTTTTTATTTTATGTGAGTGAAACACAAAATTTCATTACAAAAAATCATTGGTGTAGGCACTAAAGTCTGCGTTACCAGCACACAAAATACATTTAATTCCAATATACTCGATAATCATTGTTAAATATAGCTTTAGGTAAATATTTTTTATTTAAAGGAAAATGTTTAAATGTGTGACTTATGGTTCATCTGCTTTTTATTGATTACAATTTTTATTATTCTGTATTCGAACTGGGCAGAAACAAAAAATTTCTGATTTTATTGATTCGATTAATGGTTTCCTTTCAATTAAATATTGGGTTTTTCTTTCGTTTATGTGATGAAATACGGAAATAAATTACAATTGTATATCAAGTAAAACACTCGAAGTAAATATGAGAAGAAATTGTGAATGATTATAAAAAATTGAAATCATCAATTCGAATGATAATAAAAATATTATTAATATTAAGCTTAATTACAAGGAAACAATTAATATTCTTGAAGAGTTTTTGAGTTTTATTATAAAACTAAGCTACGTTTAAAGTAATTAATAATCGAATATTTAATAAATTTCCAGCCTTGGTGAAGTATTATAACTATTATTTGTTGTAATAATGTTTAGAAAGTCATGGGATACCATTCGTTTAATGTGAAAAATTTTTCTCACCAAGGATCTGCCTTAATTGGAATTTGAGCGTTGAAACTATAATCGAAAACTGCATATAAGCTTCTAGGAAAAAGCTTGCGTAGAAACTCAAAATTTTAAATTGTTATGCAACTAAACTAATAATTTTATCTTTAATAGCAAGGGAAAAAAATTCTCCTAAGTCAGGTAGTCACTACATAATTTAATAATGTAGATTTCATGTTCAATCCCGTGCATTTAACTAAGAAATATAATATATAAAAATTATTGGGACATCAATTACCTAAATTCTCGCAAATTTTGGGAAGACGTTGTTAGTTAACAGTACGTAAACTCATTGTCAGAATTCAACCATAAATCAGTACCAAAATTAAAAAATCATTCTTGTTTTTCAATCATTTTGGTATTTGGAGCACTGAACTCGACTCAGCACATAATTTTATTACAAATTTTAATACAAATAATTTGTGCCGCCCACCTAACTAATTAACATTACTATTGATTCTACCTTAAAAGGTAAGTATTCTACCTTTACTTTACTAACAAAAATAAAAATATTTTTAACTTCTATAAGTTTATTTACTCTTATATTTTTATTTGTAGACATTTTAACATCCTCCTGTCCTATAATGGAAAGGTAAACTTTAAAAGGATTTCTATTTTAAGAACCATAAATAATAATAATATAAAAATGGTGGAAAAAAAAAACTTTTTATCCTTATATACACTTCTCTTTTCTTATTAAATCGTTATTCTTTCAACTTATCAAAAAAAAAAAACAAATTTAAGGGATCAAAAGAAGAAGAAATTACTGTGAAAGTGTTTCTAAAAGGACCAATTTTCATTTACAAAGGATATTCTCGTGTAAACAAAAATTTAAAAATATTTTTATATGCAAATTAGAAAAATGGTCGATAGCCAATTTGTCAAAATGAAAACTAAGGATAAAATTTTTATTTAAGAATCACTTATAAACTCCTCGATCACGTTTAAAATTTTTTTGCCAAAAAAAAAAAAGGTTGTAATAATCTTTTATTCTGTTTGGCTTTCTTAAAATTTTATTAACATTTTGTTTAGTTTTGCTTGAGTTCATCTTAAATAAATCGATTTTGTTTTGAAGTGGGTGCAAATAATAAAAGTTTAATTTATTTTGATAAAACCGACATTAGAAATTTTAAATGAAAAATGTTTGATTGTGTCTAAGTATAATGTCAAATTAAAGTGTAATATAGTGGGAGAAAATAAAACAAAAGAACATGGATTACATTGTTTACTTAGGGTTCTCATATTAGACTTGGAAAACGGCAATATTAACGCTCGATCTTTGTCAACGAAAATTTTAATATTGAAATATTGAACTAGTTATACTAAAAGTAATAGAAGACTTTTGTAATTAAGGTAAGCATATCGAATTTGAAAGCAAATTTTATTAAAACTTTTTGTAGTAGATAATAATGTAATGAGCTTTATCTGCCGGAACATCTTTCAAAACTTATTTATTTAAAAATATTGCTATATTGTTCTAAAAAGCTGTAAAGTACTTGCTTATATAAAATAAATTTATTATTTCGATTCATAATTTAATACAATATGACATACAATATGGTTGCACAAAAAATTAACAATTTAAAAAATATTGCATATTTTTAGGGGGAAATATAAAACGTAATACGTGTTTCTGCTCAATTCAAAAATTTGTTTTCAAGCTTTCAAGATCTGTAAATTTATAAATATTTTAGATATTTTTTTCCTACTCCAGTTGGGAACATTAGAACCTTCCACTTCATTAGACCCTTAATTGGAATTAAATCACACAATGACCAGCCTGTTGCAGTTTTTCTTCAAACTTGATATGAAGATTTTTCATGTTCATTACTTATTTTAGTTGGTATATAATTTTGAATATTATAGATAAACGGGCAATTAATTTTTTATTAATATTTTTTATTTTATAATATTTTATATAAAGCTTTATAATACTAAGTATAATTATTATAGTGACCTGGCCAGTATTTGAATCCGAACTCATTCGCTTAGAGGACCGGTGCCATAATTACTGCAACATTGATCAGACAAAATATTATATGCGCTATTTAGATTATACATATGTCAAATAAAATTCAAATGAATATTGAAGCTCTTGCTGCATTGCACTTTGTTCATTCTATTCGACTTTTCATGCGCTAGTAAATTATTTTTCATATGTAAAAATTTTGACTAAAAAATTATTTGTTAACATTACAGTTAAAAGCTAAAAAGAGCAAAATTGCTTTTTTGAGTGAATTTTTGAAAAATTCTGGTAAGTTCTTGTTTAACTAACATATTGAGCTGATAAGACAGAAATTATTTTTTTTTACACATTTCTTTAGATAGCTTTAAAGCTGCTCACTTTTTTACACAAACTGCCAATGTTGTAAGAAGTACTGTTGGAGTACTGTTGCACAAAGTTCGTCCCTTGGAATAATTAATGAAATTCTTAATTTTATTCATAAGTTTACTTTAATTTTAATTAATTTGTCGAAATTACTAACTAGTTAGTGGATAATTATTTAATTATTGTGAATAATAAATTAATGTCATATACTTTTGCAGTCTAAATACCAATACTTACCCCCTATATTACGCATAAAACTTGTGTCACAATTATATTTATGCATTTTATACACCCCTTACATTTAAGTTGTCAAATAATTAAATTAATTGTTTTTTCTGAATCAATATTGCAAAGCATTTAAAATACTTAGTATTGTAAAACCAAAAATACGCAGTTTTAGAAAACATGTTAACCACAAATACAATACAATTACATTTCTTACTTAAAATGCCGATCTGATTATGTGGTTTACAATTTTATTCAAATAATAGAACACCAACCACAAAAAAATTAAAAAGCAAAATTAAATTTCTTTTCAAAATTTTTTATACTACCAAAACGCATTTCATTTTTGCTTCCAAACATTCTTAATGTTGCGGAAATTTCTTCATATATGATTTCATTTTTTTAATATAACAATTAATTTAATAATAGTCTTCCGTTTGAAATTTTTTTATATCAGAAAATGAACGCCACATAATAGCAATTATAATTCATTTCATTTGTAATTACAAAGTATCTATAGAGATTGTGTTGCTTTGTAGGACGAAGATAATGTAATAATTTTCTTAAGGAAGCATAACATACAAAAAAACATCCACGTATAACGTAATTACATTACAAATTATCATGATGATAATTTGAGATTTAAATGTGCCTTAAGCATTTAAAACTTCCACGTACACATTTAATGTGTTCATACATAAAAAAAATTTCATTGCATACCAAGATTAAGATAAAATCTTTTTTAAGAAAAAAAAACAAAATCTCATGAAATGCATCCCACTATAAGGATATACCATAGTAATAAGAATTTCAACGACATTTTAATGAAATAATGTTGGTTTAGTAGAAAACTTCAAAGTACTATTTTAGAATAAAAAGAAAAAAAACGAGGAAGATACATTAGATGGAATTTTATCCGGAGGTCATCGGAATTTTTTCCTTTTCTTACAAATTTACAAAAGAATAGCATTTAGCATCTGCTTATACCATTTTGTGTGCTATACTATAGTGTTGTAGTAAAATTTGCAAGTGGAAATCTTTTATAGAATTTGGGAAGATAAAAACTATAATATAAAAGATAGTATTTCTTCATTTTCCTTTCTCTGGAATTTAAGAAAATTTTCTCATCAAAAGAAAAATTTTACAAAAATAATTCCGTTCTCTCGTCTTTTTTGTTTTATATAAACCCTACTATATAATTTGCAATATTACAATTGAATACAAAAAGTATTAAAAAATAACTGAAACAAAGTTTAAGGAAAACTTTTTTCAACTTCGAAAAATAAGCTTTAGGCATAAATTTTTAAAGAATTTGAGGATATAAAAATATTTGTTTTTAGTTGAGTGCAAAAGACGCGCATCTAAAAAAACCAAGAAATTAAATTAACTTTTAACTGTGGCTGTCCGTTTTTTTCCACTAGTAGAATAGTGTACCACTTTTCGGGTCTGGGCGGGGCCAGACTAGTCAAGTGACGCAGAGCATGTATGGTGGATCCGAACGAGATATATGAGAGCCAGATGTCTCTAGATAGGCCACCTGTAATTATACGTTCAATTGCTTGTTAATCACGGGAAAGTGTTACAGAACGGCACATTCCTGTTAATTCGGTGAATCTGCTGCACCTGTCACGTCAATCAATCAACCAACCAGAGTAGCATATAAAAATTTCTTTAATTCTGACGATAAAAAGCCGACATTTTCATGAAAAGATCTCAATGAAGAATTATACCCTATACTCTGGGTAGAAAGTCAAAATTTTTTTGGAAATATTATTTCACTAAATTCAAAATAAAATTTTTCCATATCCCTGTTCCCTCCTAATTAACATTATAATTCATTAAATTAGAGAAGTTGTTAGCAAAATTGTCATTAAATACAAACTGAAGGCAATTCTGACAAAGTTTATTTTCATGATAAAAAGCTACAAGGTAGTAAATAGTAGAGGCTATTATGCTAATTTTTGAAATATTATTTTTAGTGCAAAGAGAAAATTCTTAGATACACAATAAATAGATTTTATTCAAATATGTCGAAGTTATTACAAGCTCTAATTAACTTGTATAAAAATTTTTCTTGACATTATTTGTCGCCTTTGAAACCAAATTCTTTATAGTTTAAATAAATCAATTGGGTCTCAAAATTGGTACTTTTTAAATTTCCCCGAATTTTATGCAAAATTTTAAAGTAATAAGAAGCTTATTTCAAGTAGCTATGTAGATGTAGGTTTATTATTGTTATATTAAAGAGCGGCAAATATCAAGTTTTTGTTTTAAATTTTTATAAGGAAATGTTCTATTTTACAAACCATTAGTTTTAAATTTAATAATTATAAATTTAATTGTTTTTGAAGACGCTTTAAATAATTTACATCGGCAAGGGTTTATTTGATTATTTGATTTCCTACATTTCTAATTTGTATAAGATATACCTGTTAAGAGCAACACAATCCATTTCAGATAATTAAAATCAGAAGCTAATAATAAATTTTAAACAAGTTTTAAAACTACCTCGCTTTAAATAGCAGGGTGTATCTCGTATTCAGTCAATCCCATTAAATTACTCGGCAGGAAGAGAAAATTTTGTAATATTATTTTTCAAGGCAATTTTAAATTTTTATTATAATAATTAATTTTTCAATGATCTTTACCGAAAATACAATTAATCTTATTCTACTTGGAGCTGATTCTACTTTACCGAAGGTACAATCAGCTTTATTCAACTAGACACATAAAAATGTGTAAGGTGATAGATTGCCAATTTTACTACACGCAAGTCTCATAATTTTTCACAAAAAGCGTCCATAACATTTTTAAGAAATGTCACATTTTGTTGCGTACGTTTTGTTGTTGTCTAGTAGAATAAGGCTGAATAAATTCAAAAAATATAGTTTGCTATTGAAAGGTAAATATTAGACTTCCTTTCAATCAATTTTAAACAATACTAATACCAAAACTTGGGTCTTACTTATGACTGTATAAAATATTTTGGTTTAAACTTTACGTCATTTCTTCAATTAAAATTTTGTGGTTGTAAATTGAAAATTTTCCATGGAATCTACTTTTAGAAGTAAAATCGCAATAAATATAAAAAATTTTTGAAGGCTTTAATACAAATTAAAAATTTTGTAATAAAAATAGGCGAGTTTTGATTGCTTGCTTCTCATTTTTTATATAAAAATAATTTCAAATAAAATTTGACATTGCAATACTTTTCTCCTTTTCACCATTTTATGTTCTTAAAGTCACCTGTATTTAAATTTAAAAAAATAATATCGTTGTAAAAAATTCATTTCTGTTTTCCTTATTATTTTCTTATTTTGCTGGTTAAGTCGATTTTCTTTATTCATAATGGTATAATCAGGTTAAAAACTAAGAGAATACAACAAAAAAAATTTTTTACGTTTAAATTAAACAATTTTATGAGTTTTTCCTCCTCCTTTATATGGTAACGCTTACATTCGAATATAAAAATTGAAATTTTTCATTTGGTATAATGGTGGTATATAATTTTATTGGTAAATAAATAAATTTGGTATATGAACATTTTAATATTTCTTCAGTAAAATGTGGTAGGTATCAACATTTAAATTTTATTTTTCGATCTAAGAAAACAAAATTGAATTTATTGAAATAAAAAAAAATATTGGAATGCTTTATTAGAAAAAAAAATTAAGGTGGAATATAAACGAACCAGTATTTTACATTCATATTACATTCAGGTTCTTATTAAAGAGACTCATTATGTGTGCTTTGGAACTAGAAGCCTTCTCTAATAAAGAAAATAATTTCTATAGTCAAATGAAATTGGTATAAATATTTTGAAAGAAAAAATTAAAAACTTTGGCGGTTTATCATAAGAATTTTTTTCATTCATTTTTAAAAATTAGTATTGCAATGCCCTGTTCCAGGGTGGAGGCCTTAACCAATACCTAATTATCACTATTCAAAATTTGCTTTTTGATTACAAGCAAAGCAATAAGCGAAAATTCATGAAGCAATAAGCGAAACAATAACCCTTCCTGTCGGTACGTGGGAAACAATTAAATTCACGCTCTTTTCAGCAACAAAATTTGATTGTAAGTGAAAGGACCTTCCACATATTAATAATTTTATTACTGATTTAATTGAATTGAATTAATAAAAATTTTAATTTAAAAAAGAATGAAAACTATTATTTTACATGGACTGAATAATTAAAATACAGGGATACACATATATTATGTGCTCTAATTTACAATAATGTAAGAGTTCAAAACCGAAAATAAAGAGAAAACCAAAATTTTTTTGGCTTTCCTGCGAATATTAAAGGGAAAAATATAATATTAAAAGCAGATTAGGAGACAAAAATTACCAAAAAATACGGTGGTATATGGTAAGTACTCGTAATAGTTTTCTGTTGTCTCATTTAATGAGTATTTTTAAATGAGATTTTTATTCTCTTGAGTTGTATTTGTGTTTTACTTTTAGATTTACAATATAAATAGAAGAAACCAAAGAGGAAACCACAATAGCATTAAAGTTTTTATGGAAAAGCATTTTATTGTGTTTAAATTCATTTCTATATACAGTCATAGTCGCATGCAATACCGAAATTTTAGTTGGTCAGTTAGTTAATGATTAACATGGCAAAACAGTGGTGAAAAATAGTTTTGTTTGTTCACATTATGTACGTATTATGTACATATATTTGTTAGTATATTAAAGAAAACTCTCGGGAATAAAATTGAGTAATTTTATTTTCTTCTACGTATGATTGTATATCAAGGCTTTAATGAATTAAGCAAATTACAGAAATTAAAGTTAAAATCTTATTAATATTTTGTAATTTAGTACTTTAATAATAAATTGATAATATATATGTTTGGATATTTAGATTTCAAATACAATAATTAAGAAAAATGCATTATAAATTTTCCAATAGCAATTAAAAACAAGCAATTACTTATATTTCAAAATTCTTATATGACGGCCGAAGTAAAATTAATATGTGAATATTCTTATTTTATATAAATTACACGTGCTTGTTAAACTCGAAGAACAAGAATCTACTAACAATTTGTTTAAAGAAATTATGTAATGTCAAATGAGTTTTTCAGATTTAAATTAATTCGTGCTTGCAAAACCTATTTAATTAAAAATTTTGCACGATTTGAATTTAGAATAATTTGCGAGAAATCAATGTAGCACAATTGATTAGTCTATACACCAAATATACGAGACTCGAGAGTTAATTGACAATTAACAGTTTCCAAAGAGTAGTTTCTCTGAAATTCATATAATTTTGATATTCTTAATTATAACCCGGGCCATATGAAAGACAAAGTGAATTTGATATACACATTTCAAAGGTCAACTGCTTCTACCGGTGTATAATTGATATAAAAGACTGTTTTTAGTTTCAAAGAAATTCAAGTTCAAATTTTTAAAAAATTATGCAAATAAATCTTCTTTTACTCATAATTATCTCTTACTAATTTCTCATTTTATCCTCATAAAGGATCATAATAAGGAAACACAATTGGAGGAAAATGTGTGAAATTTTTTAAATTAAGGAAATTAGATTTTCGCGTAATAGACATGTTATGTCAGGAATGACATGTTTCACATGTTATTCCTGAGATTTTCGGCACATTTATATTAAAATCAAAATTAGTATATGCAACAAATGGTAAAGAAAAAACACGCGGACATTATTCTTGGAGTTTCAGTTGTGCTACACATATAAACGAAAAGAAAGAAATCTTGATATTTTTTATGTGTCTGAGAACCTTGAAATTCATTTTTAAATAAAAAATATTTTTACAACAAATTAGTTTAAGGTATTCAAAGGAAAAAAGAAAAAATTTAAATATTTGATTGGATTCAAAGGTAATTTTGTAAAAATGTCACGTAAATTTTGTAAAATAAAGGAAAAAAAAAACTTTCGTTAAAAACTTGTAGACTTTATAATAATTTTAATACACAAAAAAAAAATCACACCTGTTAAATAAATTTTTTGACCCTCAATTCTCTGTTTTTCCTTTATTCTCTTTTAATACGTTTTTTTTTCTCACCACATCATCCTTTATTTATACCGTGATCTGATAATTTTCACACATAACGTTATCTGTTGCTCGCAAATAACATTTTGCGTCCTTTGTGGTGAATATTTGGAATTTTTATGAAACCACAAAATTTAAAAACATTGTGTGATAAGTGTAAAATGAGGGAAAATCTATACATACTAAACTTATTGACGTCACATTTGTTATGTCGTCTGAAAAGATGAAGCAATTTTCTTTTAGTAAACGCGGAAATTTTTTTTTTTCGATATTGTGTTTACTGCTTAGATGAATCTAAAAAAATATTTGCATTGCATTTCCAGTCTATTAATTGTTTTAAAAATTTCTATACACCGAAAAATTCGTGCAGAAGAATTACTTCCAATCGAGACTTTAGAACCCCGTTTAAAGAAAACCATCAATATTTTACGTAGCTCGAAGAAGGGTTAAACTTTTTCGAATACGTGAAATTTCTTTAAATAAAAGGGCTAAAATATTTGTTTCATTTAAAATTTAATTAGCGAAATGTAAATAAATCAAATAAATATAAAAGAGTGCAAACAAATTATGTTGTGACAATTTAAATTGTTAGAAAATTTGAGTGTGTGGGCGTCTTGATCAGGAGGAGTAAGTGAGAGTGGATTGGTCACACGTGGCGAAAGGCTAACGAAAACATTGTAAAGAGGGCCTTGAAATGGAATCCGCTCACCCAATCTGGCAGAGGTGTGAGTCAGCCCAGACAATCGTTGGGAAGAACAGTGGAAGCCGAAATGTCGTGGTTTGGTTACAGTTGGGCGAAGCTAAATAACATCTCCAAAAACTGTGTTCATTGGAAAAGAATTTTAGATTATCTACAGCCTATAAATTCGAGGCTGTAGACAACAGTGGTTTATCTACAGCCTCAAATTTAATTATAATCAACATAATTTATTGAACAATAATAAAATATAATAAAATATTTTTATTTAAATTCAAACAAAAATTTAATTTGTAATAATTTAATCAAATTTTTTCTATCGTCCTTAAAGCTGTTGTATCAAATTTTTTACGATATTCAAAATATAAAAAGAAATGAATAACTACTCAATGCTCTATACATAAATTTTATTAGTGTTAAAAAAATCTTAAAAAAATGAAAACTTATCAATGACACATGAGGCGAAGAAAATTTCTCACATATGCTCTTAAAGTCTAAATTATTATAAATAATAAACAATAATGTACGTGTTTATGTGTTTAGATAAAGAAAGGAGGTGAAGAATATTTCAAAAAAAAAAAAATATGCTATCAAAAATCTTTTATTTTCCCAAAAATACTAGATTTGTATGCAATAATCCTCATATATCCTTAAATATATTATTTTCCATATTACATCAAAAACTTTGTAGCATTACAAGAATCAAGAAAATAATCCGATTTCCCCCACAGATAAGAGGAAAATTATTTTTTGTATATCTTTTTGAGCATTGAGGCTTAATTATAGATCATTATTTATGCCTAGTTTGTATAATTTTCTACCCTAAAAATAAAATAAAATAATTTTTTTTTTCAGGATTCTTTCATGAATAATTTTTTGAAAAGCTTTGTGTAATAATAAGAATAATTCTTTCATTCCAGTCCCTTCCAACAATTTCAAATTTCGATTTTATCGTCGAAAAGAAAGGAAAAAAAAAAGGAAATAAATGACGTTTTTTGCTTTCATTTTTCTCCCCCTAATTTTTCACTCTTATTTTCTAAATCTACATTTTTCCTTTTTTTTTTGTTTTATTTTTCTTGTAATTATAGACTTATTGGGTTCCGTTTTCACTAAATTATTTTCATTTAATTCTTGTTTTTTGCTTAAGATTAGCAAGGAATTTGTTTGAATATTAAATATAATAAAAATGATATTGTTCGTAGCATTATGGTTTCAGATTTCATAAAAATTAAAATTTTTGTAAAATAAAAATGGGTATAATGAAATTGATTGAATATGTTTGACGTTTTAATAATCTTACTGAAAGTTACACTGAAATTCATTAGGTATTTTACTATCACTTTCACACATAGGCCAATTAGCGCACATTGCAGTTCAAATCCAATTAAACACAATTTAGAATTATTCCAGCGCCAGACTATTTATATAAGAATGTTATGGTTCAAATGATTTTTGTGATGTAAAAAATTAGATTGAGTCAAAGGAAGTAGCAATCTATCAATTCTATTAGGTTTAAAAAGTAAATTTATTTTATGTGATCAACTGTTATAACTATAATATTTTGCTCAGAAAACCCTTATGGGGGAAAAATTGATTCTCTTTCCAATTATTATTAATTTTTAATGAATTACTTTCCTAAAATGTTTCCGACAGCGGTATCCCTGAATTGAAAAATGATAACTTTTAATATTTGAGAACATCTCATTTTAATGAGAGTTCCCTTTTGAGCCCTGCGTTCTTCTGTGACCATTACTGAAAATATCGTTTCCTATATAAAAAAAAAAACAAAAATACAATAAATGACAAAGAGTACAAAGTTCTTTATAAAATTTTTGATACTTATGATGTCAATTTTCATCCAAATGTGCAGGTTCTATGTGACATTTGTACCTATGCTTATAGCTGTTTAATATATTCCAAGAATTGCAAATGCAACCAATTTTAGATTTCTACCGTATCCCGCCCAGTTACTACTATTTTTCCTCTGTCTTATGTGCTGAAACCGCAATTATTTAGATTTTTTTTTTATAATTTTGGAAGGTTTGTTCCTTAAATTTAAATATTTTTTGTTATGAAAAAATTCACTATTTCACCTCTCTTTCAGTCAAAGATAACACTGTCTAACACTTTGATTTTGAAAAGGAAATGGTCGAATCAACAACTTTTCAGGCGATTGCGTACAGTTAGTTTGTCGAACTTAACAGTGTTTTCTCTTTTATAAAAGTTTAATTATTTAATACAAATTTAAATTCATAATGTACTGCCTAATTTCTAGTTTAAAGAAATTGGAAACAATTGGAATTCTAACTTTATTAAGAGACTTTTCTTTTATCCTCTCTCTTTCTCTCTTTCTACTCTATTAATTACTTTAAAAAATCCTATAATAATCCGAATTTCATAAAAATATGTATTTTGTTTTAGCAATTTACATTAAAAAAAAATATCTGAGAAAAAGTGTTCATTACTTTCACACTGTCCGTCGGTGTGTATGTTTACAAAACTTCTTCAACCTTTAAGATTGAAGATTTCATTAAGAATTTAGAAAGCTGAAATTTCTATAAAAACATAGATTTTTACTAGAAACCCTTTTCTGTTCTAGAAAACTATTCGCCCCCCCCCCTCCCCCCCAAATTTTCTTTCAAAGAATTTTCCAAATTTTTGAGTACCTACTACTTAGCCGTCGAATTCGACCATTATGTAAGGGTTTCTTTAAATTTTTTATTTTTTCCAATCCTAATTGTATGCAATAATTTCAGAAATTTTTTTATTTTAATGACAACAATTTGAATAATATAGTAGATTGTTTTAAAAAGCCGCATTTTTCCTCGTTCAAGGGAAAAGTGCTACTTTACAAACCATTGTTTTGATTCGAAATTGCTTAATTTCTAATAATAAATTTCATTTCTTTGATGAAGAGGAAAACCTTTGCAATCAAATATTTAAATGAAGTGAAAAAATTTGCTTTAAAAAAGAATATGTCTTTTGCTGCAAATTATACAAAGTGTATATTGTATACATGTATGTATATACAAAAAAACAAATTAAACCTAACAGTATATTGGAGGAAAAAAAGGATAAAAAACAAAGCATGTCTAGGAGGGGTGGAATTGATGCCTTCAAATATTTCCCTTTATTTTTCTTTTTTTTTTCTTCTGGTATAAATTTTAATAATTCATTCATAATATTTAATGATCACAATAAATTATTAGATGAATTTTAAGTAAAATATTATTAAAAATGAAAGAAAAACAGAAGCATTTCAGTTTCTTTGATTAATTTCAAAATATTTTGTTTTTTCTTTCTTGTTTTTACAAACTTATTTAAGAAGATTTTTAAAATTTATCCAATTAAAATCTATAAATTATGCAGGCTTTTAATTTAATAAAAGGAATGAATGTCAAAAATAATGAATAATAATAATTTTAAATTTTCTATGTACAAATTGTTACGTCTATGTAGTTCTCAAAGTACATAGTAGGCGTTCTATATTTTAAACATTTTCATATTTTGATATTTTTATAAAATTTTTTAAAAATTTTTAAATTGAATGAAAAAGAAATTGTTAAATTTAGAATATTTAATTAAATATTTTAAAATTACTGAATTACGTTTAAATTTTCAAAATCCAGGAAAATTTAAAGGATAATAAGAAGACAATTTTCAAGAACGTATAGAAGACTGAGTGTAATCGAACGTAAAGGATACCTGTAATCCAAATTTTAATAAAGCTTTAAACTAATACATATGTACAATATGTCTGTATGTAATTGATTGTGTAAATTGGTGGAAATTTAATTATTGGAGCGAAATTTAAATCAAATACATATCAGCTTTTAATTATTATGAAAAGGATATGCTTTGCTGGTACGGATAAATAATTGGTGTGAAAACTTAAATTTCGCCTTTTGGAAATTTTATTTTATTACTTGTGCAAAGAAACAGAATTTAATCGTGCTAGTTGCTAGTAGGTATATTCTAAAAAACGATTTTTTGACTTTTCTATACTATGACTGTTTGTAAATGTTCTTAATTTACTTGAATATTCTTATAGATGACGTGTAATATAATATTTATTTCCGTACCGCATTTTAAATAAAATGCACTACGTCAACTAAGCAACACACACCAAAAAGCTATTTTCAAAAAGAATATATCGATAAGAACCGTCAGTAGTTCTGGGATTAGTTTTATTAGAATAAAGAAGAGAATTGAGAATTAGGTTTTTGAAAAAAATGCCGTCGAAATAAGAATTTCAATATTGAAACTATGTTGACATAAAAACTAAATTTTTAAAGATTTGGATTATGGAAAGAGCTTCTTAGAATTATTTAGTAAAGCTTGACGAAATAGTTTAAAAACAGAAACCTTTTTAATTTGGTGAAAAGAAGATTTTTTATTCCATAAAAATAATTACTTATAAAATGTTACCCCATGTAAATGAACACTTTTACTTTAAAATTTACTTTAAATTAAAAAATACCAAAGGATTGTAGAAAGCGTGTAAAATAAAAAAAATTAAACTTCAATTTTTTTTAATTACCTGCATTTAATTTTAAAAGCGTTCCTTTCATAAATTTCAACAAAAAAAAAATGTGTTCCATTTTTCGATGCACCAAAATGGAACTCTTTTGAATTTTAACCTTTTTTTAATCCAATATGTAGAATATTTAATAAATTTTTTTTTCCATTTATTTTTTTAATGCGAAAAAATTATTATCCTTCATATAATTAAAAGTGCCTATACCAAAATTTCACGAACATACGAAATGGTAAATTTAAAATTTCTTCAATTACCATCCTTAAAATACAAAAATTTTATTAAAAACTCATTCATTAAAACGCTGATTTCATTTATTTTTTTTTTTATTATTCCATAGATATTTTAAAAAATTTAAGTGCTTTCCTAGCTGGCCTAAATATTTTTTTTTTGTTGTACGAGAAACTGAACCCTTTGTTATCGTATACTTTAACTATTTTCTCCTTTTTTCCATTTTCCAGCAAAAACAAAATCAGAACAAAAAACTCTTGGTAGAAAATTTGTTAAGAGATTTTGTATGCTAATTATTTTATTCCACCATGTACTCATTCATTTTACCACTCATCTTGAACCCAAAAAAAAAAAAAAAATGTTGCTTTCCATTTTCATTAGAGTATAATTGCAACCGCACTTGAAAAAAAAATAAAAAACAAATTTCAGACATACTAAAAAAAAAAACAAGAAAAAAAATAAAGTAAAGCATTTTTGGACAGCGTAGTTTTTTAAGTTTTGTTGTATTTTTTCATACTGCGAAAAATTAAAATGTAATAGAATAAAAAGAAAAAGAAAAACAGTACAAAATGTGAAAAACACAAAACAAAAACAATGTGTTGAATAATTAGCAGAGATTTTTATTTGAAAAACTCATGTTTTTAGCGTTAAAATGAACATGGCCAGAAAAAAGGATATACTGAGGGAAAATCTGTAAAAAGGATTCGAATTTTGAATTATTGAAAAATTGTTTTGTTAGCTATTTTTGCAACCTTATTCAAATTTTCATGGAATTGGTGTCATTGTAAAGTGATTTAACGTTCCGTTACTGTTTCATTATCCATTGTATTGGTTTATATTAAAATATTTTGAATTTCTTTGGCAAACTCCCAAGAACCTAATTTGTGACTTCTGACATAAAGGGTTTTAGAAAATGTTTTCTAAAAATCATTGAAGGCTATTTCGAAGTTAAAAATAATGCAAAGCCGAAATTACTTCTATTTGAAATCATTAAAATTGAAGTAATTTCGAAATAGAATTTAAAGTATTCACTTGCATTTTTTATTCTCAGAGTCTGCAATTCTAATTATAATTATAGCCTTTCCCATTCTAAAATAGAAATTACATCGATTGTTTTTCTCTAAAGTATTGCGCTTTTAGACAATATGACTGGGCTTTGTTGTTATTTTGTAATTAGGCTAAAATTACAATTTTTTTTTTATTTCAGAGACGTTTGATGGACATCGCATTTAATTAGAGTTTTATAATGATGCAATTTCTAATTTAATGGTTGAGTTAATAAAAATTCTTTTACATTATTTTACCATATTTATGAAATAAAATTTTTTTTATTTTATGCTTTTCTAAATGTAGAAGAGTTCTTATACAAAATTACAAGCCACGAGGATCTTTAGGGTTTACCATTTTTTTTATAAATTTTCATGCAAATATATTGAAGCATTTTGGTTCGGTATTAAATTTCAATTTATTTAAAAAATAAAGTTTTGTATTTGATAATGTTAAAATTTTAAATATTTAGTTCGAAATTTTTTTTTGGATTTTTTTAAATTTTTATTTTTTTCTGGATTGGTTTTTTAAAACTTTGAAGACAAAATATTAAAGTTTTGAGGTTAATTGTACAAATTTAAAATAACTAAAATTTAGAAACTTTTTATGGTTAAATGAAATTTGTATTTGAAATTGGAGATGGCTGAACTCGTAGATTTGATATTAAATAGTAGACCTCTCTTAAACAATTTAGGTCTGCAATTTAAATAATATAAATGATTGTTTGGTTACGATGCAAAATATTTAAAGGGGTTACACAATAATAAAGATTGAATTGGATAACTAACTTATGTAGTGAAGGCGTTGTGCCTTTGCTGCCTATGTGATAAATTAAAAAAATTTTGAAAACTTCTTTAAATTTTTTAAAGCGACTTTTCATATTGATCTAGAAAATTCATTCAAATTTGATTCGGAAACAACATAACATAATTTAATAACATTATATAATATGTTTGTAGAGTAACTGAAATAATCAATCTAGTCCAGAAAGACTTCAAAGCTGCTTAAATATTGGAGTTTTCTCACTTAAGAAAACTCTAATATTTAAGTTCGTAGAAATTTTTTAATTACATTTTCATTACAAATTCAATAACTAAAATTACATGCATTTAACAAAATATTTCGAAATAAAATTATAAATGAAATTTTGGAATATTAAAATTCAATAATGTGTTGAAAAAACATATATCAAAAAAAAATCTATAAATACTATAAAAGATTAAAAATTGCAAAATCTTTTTGAATTCTAAAAAATACTCCAATTGTTAATAAAATCTTTTTTTTATTATTTTTAGAATATTAAATTTGAATACAAAAGATTTTCAAAATTTTACAAAATTTGCTAGAGTAATTTTTAAACAAATTCCAAAAGAGTCTACAAAACTTATTCGACTATTTCTATAATAATTAATAATATGGAAGCAAACAGTTGTTTCTTCTTGTAAGCATAAATCCCAGTACTATTGTAATGAAATTTGTAAAGGAAAAAATATAAGGATTTCCATACTAACAAATGAAAATTAAAAATTTCTTTGATGCTATTACTGAATTTTTTATTCACAAAAGTAGAGTATTTTAAAATATTTAGATTTTATTGAAAAAATTTGAATTCTTAAATTATATAAGTTCATTGAACTTCTAATTTTAAAATTTTAGATACTTTCCTAAATATATTATGCTTTAAATTTGAAAAAATATTTGTAAATATATTCCCTTGTATTGGTACAGCATGGCAACTAAATTAAGCCTTTATGAAAAAAACAGAAAACGAATAAAGATGAAATCTATTGAATTTTTAATTTCCAGTAAATCAAGTTTAAAGTTGTTATTACCCTCATTACATGAGTTCATTTGTCCATCTGTCTGTTTATAAAACTTGTAGATTATAGATTTATAGAACCAGAGTAACAGTGAACCTCAACTACATATTAGGATCTATTGTATTCAAGTAACTTGTAACACGTGACAGAAACCAAAGAGCAAAGTCCCCTAGAATTTACTTTATACCCTGCACTTCGTGAAGGGTATATTAACTTTGGTATGGAGTTTGTAACTACTTGAAGGAGTCATCTGCGGTATGGAAATATATATATATTCTTGCTCAGCATAAAATTCTGCGTCGATTTAGACATGTCCGTCCGTCCGATCGCACGATAACTCAAAAACGAATAATGCAATCGACACCAAACTTTCACAAGTTGCTTCTTTTGTGCCAAGGACGAACCCTATTGTTATTGGACCAATTCGGACAACGAGCTCGGGTAGCTGACATACAACTCAAAGAGTTTATTTTAATTATTTCAAAAACTAATAAAGGTACAAATATAAAATTTTTATACATGTGTCCAATTATATTCTACATATTCTCTGAAAATTTCAATGAGATAGCTGCACCGGTTCGGGTGGCTGCCATACAACTCCAAAAGCAAATTTTTTATATTCGGCAAAATAATAAAGTCAGATTCATGAAACTTGGTAGTTGTGTGTTCAGTTATAGGTCAGACACATCCGTGAAGTTTCTATAGAATGGTTTCACAGGTTTGAGTAATTGCTATACAACAATGAAAGGTGCAGGGTATAATTCAATCGGTTCATACCGACTGAAACGTTTTTACTTGTTATATTTCATTTTTGAAACTTCTACATCCTTCAAAATACAAAAATTGAATAAACTTTAAATGCAAATAGATTTTTACTAGGAACTATAATTTCTTTAAAAGAAAATTTTTACCAATCCAAAAATGGCAACTCTTCAAATTTTATTGTATATTTATTGTATCGAAACGATAATATTATATAGGGGGTTTTAGTTTATTCGTGCTGCGTTGAAAGTTCTACATTAGAACTAAAATTTCTAAGTCGCAAAAGTGTGCAAAAACTTAAGCTAAGTTTTTTTTGTTTACGCAATCTACAAATTTTGAAAATTCCAAATAATCAGTCGTTCTAAAATAACAGAAATGATATTGTTTATGAAATTATATTCCAATAGTTTTCGCCTTCCAATTCAATGCAAAATAAAGAAATTTTCACAAGGTTTAGAGACTTAAAAAAAACTTACTTTAATATCTTTCAATATCTGAATCTGTAATTTTGAAATTTAAAATTTTTTTTTAATTTTAAATTTAAAAACGAAAAAAAAAAGCCATGAGGTAGCGACAAAATTTATACTAGAGGTCTGCGCTAAACAGGGTGAATTTTCGAACGTACTACAAGCTAGAACTATTTTAGAACAGAATAAACGAAAACCCCCATATTTACCAATGGACCTAATACAAAGTAAACCTCTACTAATAGACAAACTTACATTTTTCTATGTATAATAAATAAAAGCTTACCACCGTCATTAAAATTTAAAAGAAGCTTTTATAAAGCATTTTCATCTTCTACAATATTTTTGCTAAAATAGAAAATACGTCTTGCAGTCGGCTATGCGCTATTGTCAAATTTTTTATTTTGTGATTAAAACTACTTTCTGATAAAATTTTGTGGGTATGAAATAAAGTCAAATCCATCTTATTAAACCCATTTACAGATTGTGCTTGTGATTGCTAAGGTATTTGCTCTACTTCGCAGTTATTTTTTCCATATAATATGAACCGATTCATGTGAGCTCAATTGTATTTTTCAAAACAAAAACCAAAACACTTTAAATATTGATAAAGAAATTGAACAGTGTATAATTTTCAAGAAACTTTTATATATCAAATATTTTCCAAAATAAATATATTTACTGAGATTCTAATAGAAGTTATGAATATACGTTACAAACTCATAATACAAGCATTATTATAAAAACTTTGTTATTACATACAAGTATAATATTTTTGATCAAAAACAAAATGGTACAAAGGAGGATAAAAAATGAAAAAAGAAAATGAAAAATTTTTCAGATGATTCCCTTAAAGTGTTATGATAAAAGGATTTTTTCCCCACAGTAACGAGCAAACAAAATCCTTATAACATATCCTTAAAATAACTTCCTTCTTTTCTATATTGTTATTATGTACATAAAGGTAAAAAATATTCTAATGTTTTCATATTCTTATTCTTACAATATAATGTGGTTTAATAATGCTTAGAGTTTCGAAATAATAGTTTCTTAAATGACTTTAAAAGTTTAAGTTGTATATATAGAAAATTTAAGGAAAAGTATAAGTTGCATTATGAGATTGGATCAATTTAAAAGTACATATGTTGTGTATGTTACAATAGTATCACTTGAGGTTAAGATAAAAGAAAAAAAAAAACAGTAACCACCATGTTGTAAAAGAAATTGTGTTTTTCAATTACAGTGAATGAGCAAAAAACACGAAAAAAAAATATTCTCAAGTTTATGATGTTTTCATGGCTTTTATGTAAAATAAAGCAATTTCTTTATTAAAATATATTAAAAATAATAAAAGTATTTTCACTTGAAAAGAAAATGTTTTAAAAATTCACAAATATTTTTAATAAAATTTTTATTTTAATAATAAAAAAGGCATGGTTTAGTGTTCACTGATATACAGAAATTTTGAAAAATGTGATATTTTAGTCGTATTTTAGATTGCAATATAGAATTCCTGTGAAACTTGTAATTTGTTATAATTGGAATTCTTTATAATAGTAAACTATACTTGACTTAATCGAATTTTCTACATACTCAAAAGAAAACGAAATGATAATGAAAATAATTTCATTTTCTTCGAGCACATTACCAATAAATGCGAAAATGCTGTGTCAAAAATAATAAATCCGAAAAATATTTTTAAGTAAAAGGAAATAAGGAAATTCTAGATTTCAATATCGTTATCTTAAAGATTAACAGGTTCAATAAATTTGAATTATATTTTTGCCGTAATTTTAGCCTTTATTAGACATGATTTTAACCTAGATATTATACTCGTACTCTGATCTCCAATAATCGAGAAATTATTTTACCTACTGCAAAAAAATTAAATTCACGTCAAATCAGCGTATTATAAAGTAGCACTTTTCCTTTGAAAATTCCTCAAAAAATGAAATTATTTTTTTTCACAAATAAATTATTGTATAACTAGCAAAATTATATTTTGAATTAAAAAAATATTGCATACTTTTTGGGGAAAGAAAAAAAATTAAAAAAAAAAAACCTGACAAAATAGTTGAATTACACCGTAAACTAACTATGCTAAGTTAAATAATTATATTTTTGATTGCAAGATATTAATTGGCTTAGGTTTTTGATTTCATATAAATTTGGAAAAGTTTCCTGTTTCGGAAATATATGGCATCGAAAATTGAAATTTTATTTAAAAAATCATAATTTAAAAACTTTTCTTATATTATTTTCTGTTCACAAAATATTCTGTTGTGTTAGTGTGCTGAAGGTATTCAATATTTGGCATGCTATTTCAGAATTTCTTAACTAAAATTACAAAAGCAAAAGAGAAATAAAATTGTAAAAATGGAGCTTTGACAGGTCGAAGACTGGTTTTTAATTTTGCAAATCGAGAAAATTCAAATCAAATTGCAGTTATTGTTGAAATTTCTTTCTGTACACTAATAATAACTGTAGCTATTTAAAATAACAATTTCCTTATTTAACCAGCAATGAATTAAATTCAATATTGTAGTTCTAATTGTTCAAAACCGTAATATTCTGCAAATGCATTTTATTTTTCCTATTATTTGATTTTCGAAATTTACATTGTTAGTAGCCATTTAAATTTTTATTATATTTTTACTAAATTCTTCCCTTAATCTTTGATAAATTTTTTTTTTTAATTTTAATCATAAAAATTGCTTTTGCTTACAAAAAATGAGGATATACTTTTTTGCCAAAAATTTATTTCTCCTTTAATAGTTTAATTTTTTATATAAAAATATTTTTCATCGAATTTTCCAAATTCCTAAAACAAAAATTTCATTTCTAATATAATATTATATAAAATATTACGGTAAAATGGATAACGTTGTTTAAGAAATATGAAGAAAATCAGAAAAAAAGAGGAAAAACAAATAAATAAAAAAATAAAGCAAAAAATTAAAAAGGATAAAGTCAAAGTTTTCACTTAAATTTGCTTAAATTTTTATTAAATTTTTCCTTTGGGAAAAGATTGACTCTATAGAATATTTTTGTGCTTTTTTTATTATGTTAACCATATAGCATTTAAAAGAAAACATAATAAATATTGGGATACTTGCAAACACATTACGTATATAGAAGGTACTACACATATATGAGAATGCATGTGTGTGTTTATCAACTTTTCTTTAAACACACACTTTATTTGGCTCATTTGATTTATTCTTTTTAAATATTTTAAGATTCTTCAAAGATTTTGCTTCAAGCATTGTTAAAAAATTTTGGTTTTTTAACAAAATAGATTATTATGAATTTTTATAATTTTATTATTATATTCTTATTTTGATAAAAATATGGTGGTAGCAGTTTGGAATATTAGTATATATACCGAATAAAATTTAGTGTTGAAAAATTTTTAATGAAAAATTACATGGAATCTATTTGAAATAATTTTTATTATAAATGTATAATTTTAAATTTCGGGTGAAAAAATTCAATTTAAATTAATGCAAAGTTTGAAATCTTTTATAAATAAAGTGTAAAATTTTAAAATAATTTAAATTAAGAAAATTAATTAAATTTAATTACTATTAGAATAATTTAATTGATTTAGCTTTTAATTTACTTTATCATTAAAAATAATTATTTGTTTACCAATTTGGTTAATACCCAAACTCCCAAATTTTAGCTTTTTTTAGTGGGCAATTGAAATTGACTACAAATATTACCAAATTTATTGTTTCAGAACCTGAAAATGCTAGCTTCAAAACTTACTATTATTGAATTAAAATTAAAGTAGTTCAACAAATTAAGCATTCAAAATTTTATTTTAGCAATTCCAAATACATTGCTATACTGAGAAATTGGAACTTTCAATAAAATCCGTTTATGAAAAATTTCCGCAGAAATACTTTGTAATTTTTAGCATTTTTCCAAATTTTTTTCACTCTGTCCGTCCGTCCGTCCTCGAAAATGTTTACAAAACTTCTTCACCTTTGAAGATAGAAAGGTAAAATTTAATATGTGCCTAGATCTTTTTCGTGCTACCCGAATTCCCTGAAATGCTCACCAGTTAGATTCGATAACAACCAGAACTCAAATATTAAATTTCAAGAAATTCCATCAATCCGTTCCGTAGATATGGTAAAAAACGTAAAATCGGCCCGCAAATCAGTTTTCGAGCCCTGGTCTATCCAAAAAATTTATATGTTCATTATTTTAATACGAGGAATTCAAATATTAAATTTCAATGAAATCGGTTGATTATTTCTCTTTATATACACAAAAGTGTATATTTGGCCCGTAGTAAACGTCCAGTTGCTGAGGCCTGATTTCTTCCAAAAGTTAGGAGGTTTCGCGGTCGGTCTGGTGAAGCTAATATATTAAATTTCAAGTAAATTGTTTGAATATTTTCCTCAAAATGTTTAAATATGTACAACAGGCCCACTACACAGTGCAGTTGTACACTTTCCTACCATGGAGAAGTGGATTCCCATCGAAAACTTGATATGCAAAATTTGTTGCCATCACATAACCTACCTATTGTATACACAATACGGCCCGTAAAAAAAGGATAAAAATTTTCATTTCATTTACTTCAAAATGTTAATAAATTTCAATTAGTTATCACCATTATAATTCCCTATCGAAAGTTTATATGAAAATTAGCAAAACAATATAAGAGAAAAAGTCTCTCATTATCGGCTATGAGAATTGCAATAATAACAAAACAAAATTCTAATTATATTCAAGCCATAACACCAGTTTATCTACACATGGATAAATAGAGAATTTATTGATATTCATTTTAAATTAAGAGTAAAATATGTAATTATATTATAATTACACATTTATTGTAAGGTAAAATTTCATTAAACTAATTCGATTTTTAATAAATAAAAGTAGAAATATAAATTTTCATATATATATATATCATATGAGAAAATGTCTATTTATTAGACATTTTCTCATTTTATTTTAAAAAAAGTGCTTATTAGTTTCACACTACACGTCCGTCCGTCCGTAGAAAAGTTTACAAAACTTCTACACCCTTGAAGATAGAAAGCTGAAATTTAATACGTGCCAAGACCTTTACTAGCAACTTATTTCCGTACAAGAAAATTTTTTTCCATCTCCACCCGCTTTCAAGTTATCGCATCTTGAAATTTGTAAAATTTGAATTTTTGACAACTTATATTTTCGAAACCGCAAGCATTTTCAAATTTCTATAAATGCATAAAGCTAACGGTAAATTCTATATCATTACAATTAACCCTTAAAATCGAGCATTATGTAAACCCCACCTTAAATTAATTTTTGCTATATTTCAAAGACTGCCTTATCCTAAAAATATGCAATTGTAGAAATAGTTTCGTATATGAATGAAAATAATTTTAACAGTGTGGTGGATATACATAGACTGTATTTAAAAGCAGAATTTTCACTTGTTAAAGGGAAAAGTGCTACAATACAAACCATTGGTTTGACCCAACTTTATTTTTATTATTTTTTAGTTTTTTGTTAATAGTAAAGCAATAAGCAAAAAAAAATTTTTTTATTATTTTTTTGTTAAAACCAAAGCAAAAAGGGGATGCGAAAATTTGCAAAAAGCAATAATAAATATAATAATAATAATAACATCCCACCAACCATCCCTTCCTACCCACACCAGCATGTTCGTGGGTTGTTATTATTATTTTTTTTATATTTTTATTAATAGCAAAGCAATAAGCAAAATTTTTTTTTTAAATTTTTTATTTTATTATTAAGAGCAAAATATTTTTTTTTTAAACAAAGCAATTAAGAAAAAAAATTAAGTCAAACATTTTTTAAATCAAAAAAGCACAAAAATATAAAAAGAAAGAAATCAAAATGATAAACAGAAAAAGAATGCGAAAAAGAGGCATTCTTTTGGGGAAAATCCGGAACCCCCTAAAAGAACGTTTGGGGTTCATCATTCTTGGGAGATAGAAGTCTCCCAAATTACGAAGACGCGCACAACGACGATTTCCTTTGCCGAATTTCTTTTCAGCAATGAAAGCTGGTTTCGGTGCAAAAGGAGGATAAATGTAGGAATCGGTGTCCCTTCCTCTTCTACGACCAATATGGCAATCCCGGCAATCTAAAAAAGGATTCCGCTCCAGATCGTCAGTCATCAAAAACGTTGGCTCCTCCTCTTCCTCCACGTTTTGGAAGGACTCCAACGCCTTTGCGATCTTCGGAACATAGTCGATAAGCAGAGCCAAAAGAAACCGAAGACTTGCTTTCATTGCGAAAAGCGTCCAGAATATTGCTTTCATGTTGTTTTCTTTTCTTAAGAAAAAAAGAAAAAAGCAATTTTACATAGAACAAAAACCAAACAAAAAAAATTAAGGAAAACAATTTATTTTATAGCAAAAATTTATTCAAAATAAAATTTATATATTCAAAATTTTTTCAAAAAAAAAATTATCCGCTTGAATATATAAATTTTTATTTATTTTAAATTATGAAGCATTACCTTCAATCGTTTTCCTTCTAATGAAAATTCTCAAAATTAAAATTCTATTTATACTTTTTTTCGATTCTAAAAATGTTTAAAAATTTACTACGATCAAAAAATTTTACTTTTAAAAATTTTTTTTTGTTAAATGAAGAGTTTAATGCCTATAGGAAATTGTGTTTCAGTATCGAAGCAAGTTCGAAAATTTAAAAGACTTCATGAGTGTCAATTGGTGGTAATACGAGTATATTTTTTTTTGTAATTTCATTTTATAAAAATAAAATCCAATTTTATAAATTTAATAATTTGTAATTGTTTGCATTGCTAGAAAAAAGTTATTGTTACAGGTTTGGGGAACTACTCAGTAGAAAATATTAAGGAAGAAATTAAGTTTTTTTGAGAAAAATTCAAAAATGGAAAAAAAAATATGTAAACCATCATAATTAGGAATTGATATGGAAATACTTCATTTATGAAAATTTGCTTTCGAGTTTCACAAATTCATTCAAAGAGAATATTTCTAATAAAAAATATGGTAACAATTGCAATTATGAAATCAAAAGATTACAAGCATAAAACATATTTTTTCTTGACTCCCGAAAGTGCAGAAAGCTGCAAAAAGCAATTCAAAATCGTATATGCCAATATTGCAATAAATCGGTTCAATTAAATTGGAAATCTCAAAAAATAAACTCAATAAATTACTCATTTGGTTTTTTTTTAATTAATTTAATATCGCAATGAGAAGGCATAAACTTTGTAAATAAAATAAAAAACGTTTTTCTAGAAACGCTGAACAATAATTGACTCCAAAAGTATTCCTAGAATTTTTTTAGAAATTTTAATAGAAGAACATTTAAAAAACCTAATTTATTAATTACAAAGAATTAAAAATTGAATATTCGTTTGAACCCTATACTCACTTTTATTAAGATGTTTACAAATTTAATTGCAATTTATAAAGGAAAAAATTAATTAAATAATTGTGGTTATTTAGTGATCGAAGTTGGATTCAAAATCGTATTTAAATATTTTCCAATTGCTTGTGGAAATGCTGTTGGGCCTTTTGTTTTCTTAACCGTTCGTTTATTGAGATTTAAATTTTTATAAAGTACAATAGTATACTTCGAATTTTTGCTTCTAAATATGCATGTAATAACAAGACTGTATATTATTAGACTGCGATCGAAATTATTTATCTAACGCAGGAGACATTATTTAACGCATAAGTAAGCTCATTTGACAATTATTAAATGTCAAAAGTCGTTAAAAGTTGCCATTAAAATTTTTAGATTTCGTTGTTCTTCTAGACTAGAAGTTTTAGGAGTCCGAAATTTTTGCAGCTATTAGACAGTCAAAAGAGTACAGAATGCTAACGGTAAATGCTAGAAAGAACGGTAGATTTCTAAAAACGCTAAAGCTAACGGTAAATTCCATGACATTAAAAAATATAATTATTTTTTTTAACTCACACAATTAACCCTTAAAATCGAGCATTATTTTGACCCCTCTTTAAATTAATTCTTTCTTTATTGTAAAGACTACATAAATCGTTCATCCGAAATATATGCAATCTTAGAAATAATTTCGTATATGAATGAAAATAATTTTAATAGTGTGGTGGTAGGTATACATAGATTGTATTTAAAAGCAGTATTTTCACTTGTTGAAGAGAAAAGTGCTACAATATAAACAATTGGTTTGACTCAACTTTAATTTCTGTTAGAGTTTGTGTATACATTTTTCATTCTTATTACATTAAACAGTACGGTAATGGAGGCCTTCCACAGTGAAAATATTTTCATCATAAAATTAATAATTCATATTGCAAATTAGATTCCCTTGCATGACATAAATTTTTAAATTCGAGCAGATTTATGTATGTAGCTGTTCTACTATTCAAAAACTATATACATATTTACTTTGAACTAAAAACACCACAAAAATAGCAAATTGAATAAATTTTTGAGAGTAGTGTATAACATTTATACCTAATCACCATTGTCTTCTTTATTTTATGTTTAAAATGTACAGATTTTTTCCAATCCCTGAAATTATCTACAAAAAATTGTATAGATTTTTTTTCAAGATTAATAATATATAGGCATCCATTAATAGCCTATCATCCTCAGTAGAGAAAACTTTGTCTTTTATTTTTAGTCTATACAAAACTCACAATAATATTTGACTGATAAACTAAAAAGAATAGAGAAGCTAAAAATTTTGAATTTTTTAGATTTGAAAAATATTTCTTTGATAAATTTATGAAAAATCAAATGAAATTTTATCTTACCTTAAAACACAAACACAAAAAATTAAATTTTTCAATATAAATTGCTTATATATTTGATGGAGTATTTCTATAATAAGTGAAAAAAATTGTATGAAGACAACAAATACAAAATATTGCGTCCATCAACGATTTTTGTTTTTGATTTATTCAATTGATTTTGCCTTAATATTAAAACTTGAAATTGAATCTCATTTAAAAAACCTAAATTTTTACATCTAGCAACTTTTTAAAATTTTTGTTTTTCTCGCAGATGTTGTGATTCTCATTACCTGTGTATATGAATGTATGCCCTAAGGAAAACTAAATAAATTCTATAATAAAAGCAATTCATTTTTATTTACATTTTATTTATTTGTAAATGACAATTGGTTTAATAGTTGATCAAGCCAATTCTAACCGTATGAAATGATAATTTTTAGTAATTGAAGGAGAGAGAACTATCGTATAAATTTCAATACAATATCAATTATCTTGTATATTATTTTAAATAGAAAACTAGTAGGAAGCTATTGGGCTATTGTAAATTAAATATTTTCTAATATATAGAGAGACATCACACTTGTTATTATTGAAGTGCAATAATATGTATTCCTGCGATATTATGCTTTAACAGACAAATGGGTAGATGAAAGAAATAACAGACACAGCAATATCGGCAGAGTAATATTTCTCAGTATTTTAAACGGATTTACAATTTCATAACATCGTTTAGTCACACTATTTTTGAAAAATTAAAATTTTTACAAACTCCTCACAGAATTTTTAAAATTAATTTTTTTCTTTATCAAATCAGGGTAAAAAAAATATTCTTCAAAATAATTTTTTATTAAATTTAAATAAAATTTATAGAAACTTTTAACTTGTTATGAGAATCCCAATAATTTTAGTTGAAATTGTATAAACTGCTCGAGTAAACTTGCAAACTTTCTAATTAAATCCTAATTTAAAAATCTGTAGTTATTACAGAATAGCTTATAAGCTACAGAATAAAGACTATATGAGATTAAAGTCAAGATGTTGAACGAATTGAATACGAGTCACAGCATTTTTCTTTTTCGCTTTTTTTGGACATTAGTTTCCATTTGTTATTTGATTATCATTTTTTTTTATTGATCCTAAAAATTATGTAGATTCTTAAAGGTCTTATAGAGTCGTCAGTCTCAAATATAATTATTCCCATCAATTTGATTCAAATTTCAAATTCCGTACATAATTTTATTTGTTATTCAACTTTTCAGTTCAAAAGGAGTATTGAATTTCAACTCTCTTAATAACTACACCAATCTCCTTACTTTATTCAACATATTAATTGATACGCACTTTTACAAAATTCCATACTAATTTCAACAAGTAGAATTTTTAAATATAAAATTTTAAATTTTTATAGCAAATTTTTCCATAAAATTTGTTTTCCCTTCAAATTTCCAAAAGTAAACCAACTTTAAAGTAAACAATTTTTAGGAAGACTTATTTAGGATTTGATTTTGACGTTCTTTTTTATTGTTCTTCTTCTATTTTATTCTGATTTCCTTTATCTATTGTAACATTATTTTCTTTCAAAAGATTAGCATAAAATCGATTATAAAAAAATATTTTCAATTGATTTTGTCAAACAAATTCTTAGAATTTGTTTATACAGATTTCCGCTAAAAGATAACTTCCACCAAATACATTTGTACATACATACATACACAAAAAATGAAAGAGAAGAAACTGTGGTGTTGACTTTATTTGTAAATTTTTAAAATAAAAAGAATGAACACAACAGCGTTCATTTCCTTTAAATAAACTTAAATACAAAAAACAAAAATTAATAAAATAAAATTATTTTATTCCACTGGCTTTCTATTGTGACATTTCCAATTTGTTATTTCAAAAATTTTGAAGTATTTTTAAAAATATTTTTGGAAAATTGTTTAAGTTTGACCGTCAAAAAAAAAAGCATTCTTTGCTAAGTAAATAATTTTCTATTTTGGTATTTGGAAATTTTGTTTAATAGTGCTAAAATTAGGTTTACAACATAAAAGTGACTTTTACAGAAGAAACGGAAATGAACAATACAATACAAAATATTGTTTTTCAGGAGAAATTCAGAATTTTCGAAACAATTGTAAATACATAACATTTCTGTTGAGCTTAAATTAAATATCTCAAGCAATATTATTCATACAGAAATATTTGTATCGGGATGGGTATCATGCCATTATACAGTTACAATGAGTATGAAAGCAGTTGGAATTCGGCTCTGGTTGACATTCCAATTTTTAGTTTTCCAATTACTGCCTGATTTTGAGATTGCTGCTCGCTGATCTAAGCAACAAAACTATTGCGTCTATTCAAATCGATTACTTTACCTAATAATTAAACATTCAGTAGTACATAAAAAAAATATTCAGTTAGTAAAAAAACTACAAACTGTGTGATTGCTTTATTGCAAGCGACCATACAGTTGTATGTCTGCTCTCCTGAATATAAAGCTGTGAAATACAAGTAAGCAATCAAACAATTGCAGAACTAAAAATTGCATGTCCGTAGTCGTTAAGACTTAAATCATAACGTGAGTGTACAATATTATACTACACTGCTACAGTTTTAATTGAAATGCTCGAATTGATTACAAAACGGTTATTTCGTCAACGAAATTTTTATTATTTCAGTACAACAAAGGCCTACATTATGACATCTTATCATCATCTGCGTACATTTTTGATCAATTATTTTCAGTAAAATTATTTTCTTTTTCTTAATTTTGTTTAAATATGCAAATAATAGAAAAACAATAATTGCTTGTCGATGTGGAAATATTGGAAAATTTTTAATGTCAAAATTATGTCTAACATAACTAAGAATTTAATCAAACATTTTGTATGAAATATAATGATTTCTTATTAAATATTTTTAAGCACAGAATTATTTTACAGCTGTTATATTCCAAATTAATCTTTTATATGCAATACACATTAGTAAGATTATTTTGGAAATGCGATTATCAACAAAATTACAGCGCAAAGCTTTAATACGAGTTTGAAATTGTTAAGAGTGTATAGTTAATAATTGGGCACCAGACATACAAATTTTTGTTCCATGCCATCCAAATTATTTCAATCACACAATAAGCCCCAAACTTTATTTATCATATAATGCAGATTATGTTCTATATAAACCATTATCCTTGAATGATCCACTAAAAACAAAAGAAAATTGTATGAGTTAATAATAATATTATGGTAAGATTATGATTCGGAACACTAGATGGAACGTTATTACAATGAAGTGTGCCATTCACTTTGAGTAATTATTAAAATTGACGTAAAAGGAGGTTGTAAAAGGAGGCTGTAACTTTTGTATGTGATGTGCGAAGTAGAGTAGACACTTTTTACTTTCTATAAACACATTCAATTTTTTTTTTTGAAAACATACAGCATTTTATCTTTATGTCTAGAATTAAAAGAAGATGATACATTAAGAAATTATTTTTTTCTATTTGTGTAATTGAAAAAAAAAATACTTACGACAGCTAGTTTTCATCTCATAATGTTTTTAAAAAGCTTGTTTATTTAAGAACAATAATTAGAAAACGTTTGCTCTATAACTCAAACTTCACACATCATGATAGGATTTACACAGAGATGCATCTCAGCAATTATGTATAGTTTTCTCGATAACCGCACCAACATTCCAATTATTTTCTTTTCCTATATTAAAAACTATAAAACATATTATAGAATAACATAGAAGTTTCTAGTCCATCTGTGAATAAGAATGTTTGGTCGATTGCCAAACATTAAATCAATAGAAAATAATCATAGTTGAAGAGCTTGGATAATATTGTGTCAAATGAAGAATTTTAATATATAGTTGATCCAATTCATAATTATACAATCATTCATATTTGCTCTTATGAAAGCTTAAAACTCGGAAGAATCGCCTTTAAAAACTTGATGATTTTTTGTTCTTTGCATTGTTTACTAATAAATTACTATTATGAGAAATGATTGGGAGCATAATACACAAATTTTCTAGAAATTTTTTGAATAAATTCCATGTAGAATTAAAAATGAAGTGAATTCAAATTGTACCGTCGAACAAAACAAAAATCTATTCAGCAATCATTTAGTACTCCTTTGTTACAACAAAATAAACTTTACATTGTATTTAAGTAGCACACAAGTTTATGAATACAAAAATTTTTTATTTAGAGTTGTGACCCATTTATATAATCGCGAAATCCATTACTACATTTTTATTATTATAGTTTCCCAGAAGATTCTTATTTTCAACTTAAATGATTTTCAAAAGCATGTAATTTGTTGCAAATTAGTTCTTTCTGTATTCTGAATTCCTAGCATTATTTAGAATAGTGTTAAATTTTTATATAATACTTCTGGCCCCACTATGAATTTTTTGCCAAAACCTATTTTGTTATTTTTAAACATATAACATGCATTATGTACATAATGGAGGAATAATTATGAATATTATTTTTCGATTCAACAGAAGTAAACAGTTTGTTAACAAAATGTTGTTAAATTGACAATTTTATATGAATAGAAAAGCCTACATAAATAAAATTTTAAAATTAAAATTTAAATATTGTTTTTCAGTGAGGTTTTATAAAGGATACAAAAAACTGTACATACATACGTATGTGTTGGTAGTAAAATTGTTAATATTTTCGCAGAAATTTTTATTTATGTATGTATGTGGCAATGTATGAGATATGTTTTATCTAAAGTTAGTTAATCCATCGCGCAGATAACTTCACTTTCAGAAGAAAAATAAGACATTTTTTATTTACTTGTTCAATGTGCACATGTGAGCAGCACTTCTTCGGGGTGAGAATTGGCTTCCTAAATGCAATACATTTTGCCTACACAATTACAACTATTGTTCTTGCGCGTTCTTAGTGTTCATTGCAAAATCGGTTCGTATTGGAGACTATAAATCTGCGCATAGAACAATATTTATTCATTTAAAATTCTACTTAAAAAAGGCTTATTTGGTCTTTTTTCAAAATTGTTAAAGATTTTTGTATGATTGTCGTAATAGGTTTTAAAAAATTTTAATATAAATATGGGCAACTTACGAAGATTTGTAAAAAACTTGTTTATTAAACCAGAAATTTCTATATTGAGTGGTGTAGAAGTATTACTAGAAGATGCAAAGATTGACTAACCTACAGAATTGCACTTTTAAGCGTACTTTTTCCGAAATCTTTTGAAAATGTGTCTACGATTTATCATTTCAAAAAATGAGAAATACTAAAAACGTAAACATTGCACTTGTATTGCACCTATAAACTAAGCAATAATTCGGATGAAAATATGGTAAAATTTTTGCATATTAACCCTATTCGGGCAAAATTTTGATTTTAGACATTTTTAAACATTTGGTTAGGGATATGTAAATGGTAATTATGGTAAGCGATCTGTACATACTCGCAAATAAACACTATTAATTTTTTTTTTTTAATTTTAATTGGAAAATGTTTTTTGAGGTGACAACCTCAGGTTACCACTAACTAGGTACGCATATTAATTTTTTTTAGCATTTATATTTTAATTTATTTTTAATATTTACCAAAATAGCTCTTTTTGTTAGTCAAATATATAGGGTTATTTTACATACTGTGCGAGATTAACGTGTTCCTATGCCTTCAAACTGCAAAGTGCACGTCGCTTTGGTGCTCCAAGGTACAGCCGATTAATCAAACCTTTTTTTCAGCAATAATTACATATAAATAATTCTCAATCATTCGAAATCTTCAAATCTTCCGATTTCAAAATTGTGCTATTACTGGAAATACTATAAAACTAAAGAAGTTTCAAGTTCAAACTAAATTTTCTTTTATTATCAAATAGTACAATAAAAAACAAACCTTCACCTACAGGTCCCTTTGTTATTTTTCTACTCTTAAATAACTTATTATAAGTAAGTGAATAAGGTAAAAAAAATAATTTCCGGAAAAAGGATATAGCCATATAGTAATGAATTTCCGAAAAATGAAAAATTTCTCTCTCAGATCCAAATTGTTAAATGTTGAATGAAAATTTTAAACTCAAATTATAAAAATTTTTAATTCTTTTCAGAATAGAGTCCTCTTTTTTATTGAAGTTCCAAGTACAGTCATAATAACGAGTATAGAACCTATGTATTCATGCTACTACGAGTATAGAACCCTTACTTAAAGTTACATTTCAGACCAAACTATTTATCTTTAATATCCGTAAGTATACGTTCTAAACAAAAAAAGTATTTTAATCGAGCAAAAACGTCATTACCGCAGAATGCTTTTGAATGCTTTATATGGTTTGCCTTAATTTAATTTAAAACAATTGTTTTTAATGTAAAAAAAGAAGAAAAAGTTTTCAAGGTTTCCACTATAACATTTTCTTTTTAATTAATTGTGCAGAGAAAACTTTTACACACCGTACAATAATCTTATATGAATTTATTATTTAAGGATCTCATATTGTATCTGGACTATATAAGGACACAAAAAAAAAATTGCGTTTGGATTTTTTTTTTCCACACGTTTTATAAAAGTTGAAAGTTGTGAATGTTTTTCTTAGAAAATAAAAAGAAAATGTCAAGATATTTTTTTTTTTTTCTAAGGAATTTTTAAATTTTAATATCAAAACCATTATTGTTGTAAAACCAAATAAGATCTTTTGTTTGATGTCAGGTTAGAAAAAACAGAAGGTTGTCTCTGTTAATTGCTTTGACATTTTAATGAAAAATTTCAATTTTTTTAAGGTAGGTACGTTTTTTTCCACATTACAGCACATAAGAAAGAGAATAAATTTTGTTTTGTGAAATTCACTGACGCATTTATTCTACGAACGCCGCATTTTTTTTTTCAATTTAATTGACGTACATACCTATTCACAAAATCTAGAATTTTCTGCACAATTTTTAAATAATTTTTAAGTAGATTAAAGGAAAAATTATACTAATGAGTAAATCTTCTTTACATTTTCTGAATGTAGATTTAAGTAATTGGAATCAAATTATTCCAATTTGAACATTAAAGGAAGTGAATTAGCATTTTTCTTTCATGATGGAAAGTTTTGCATATTTTTAGTACCGCCATACTGTTAGTTTGCAAAACTCGCAAATTTCACCATGTTATGTAACAAGAATCAGAAAATAAAACATTTACTTGCAATTGTTATCAGAAATTAAACAATTTCTTGTAGTATTACTACTCACCTTATGTGTTAAAACCAGGCTCACCAGAATTCCGAAGACATTAATTGCTACAATCTTTCAGGAATTCTCATATTATATTGTTGTCATATAAATTTATACTCTGGGAATAGACTCCTTTAATATTATTTTGTTCGGGGAGTCAGTATCAATTTTTATCGAATTTCTTTCAAAATTGTAACCTTATTCCTTTACAAATTAAATAAATTTCTTACAAAATTTCAGGTATAAGTCATTTAAAACGATATAATGATATGATCGTTTGCTATACAGACCAACACTGGATGGTACTTCCGAAGCTCCCGGTGACAGAATGCTTCCAGACAAACAAAACACATGAAGAGTTATTTTCTTTTTTAAGTTCCCCTTCTCAAGTTACAAGGCCTCAAAGTCTTTATGGAAACTGTCTAATTCTTACATTTTTATCTAAAACTGAAAAAATAATACAATCGAAACCAATATGATATACTCATTTTTTTAAAATTCATGAACAATAGTCAAAATTTTTAAAAAATTTTCCAAATAAATAAAAACGCGTTACTAGACTATCGTTTTTTTTTTAACACGAAGTGATCTTTGCTATTCAGACTTCTAATTTGATTTAATATAATATAACTAAATAACAGGAAAAAGTTGTATATTAGGCGAAAACCTCATATCAAAAAGTAACAAGAATATTATTATTTAGAACAAAAACAATATTTTTAAAGCTTTAATACTCATAATTTATGCATGATCATCCCTCGCCGAGTCCCGGACACTATCGCTCTTTACAAACTTTATTCATGTATAAGTTATTTACATCCCGCAAAAACACGTCATTTAAACCAATAGACCATTAAAATAATTTTAAATCAATGTTAATATGAAAAACTTACATATACATACATACATATACAACTAAAAATTAAATTGCTTCTAACTGTAATTAATTGCAGCGCATTATTTTATAGAAAAATTTCCTCCTTCATTATAAAATATTGGTACATAGTCATTATATAATACATTATAACACTACTATAAGGGTGTAAGTGCTTTCTTATGTACGAATATTCAAGGATAATGTAGTTTGACGAAACTCCATTTTTCTTCATCCTTGTTTTAATTCTTAATTTAAAATTCATTGTAAATAGGATTTTTTATCTACTTCCGGTAGGTTATTTTATGATATTGACCATATTTAATTTAATGTATTTATTGAGCCTTTTTTCCATTACATTAACTTTTGATTTCATTGTACAATAGGAGAAATGAAAAGAAGAATAAAAAATAAAACATCAAATAAATATTTTTGGGTCTAATAAATTTTACTGATTTTTAACAAAAAGTCAAATTCTTCAATTTTAAAGTATTTTCTTTATTTTTCTCTTGAACTCCAGAACATAAGGCTTGTGTAATCTGTATTTTTGAAAAGAAATGTTGAAGTTCTTTAATCAGTTTTTAAAAAAATCTAACATATTGGAAACATAAAATATATTTTATTGAGGTAGAACTCATTGAATAATTCATGATAACATTTTCACCTTTTGAAACCACAATTCTTGTTACTACAATTTACCATGTTAATCTTAATACTATGAATGCTGTTGATTATGATTTCTACTTTTTCTAAATTATTCTGAAATTAAGAAAATTTTAGATTTGCAAAAATTTCTTTTCATTTATTTAAGTTCCGAAACAACTTTGATTGGAACTTTTATAAGAGCTTAATTAATTAAAATGCGATTTTTCTATTAAATTACAAAATAGAGAGTAAAATAAATTAGGTCAACAATTTTCGGGGTACAAATAATTTTACGGGCAATAACGTATGTATTTTTTACGTGTTCAAATATTTATAGTTAAAAAAATTCGTTCGACGAGAAGTGAAGCCGAGAAATTCTTTTCCTCCCAAATTTTTACCAAATAATTGGTCAAATAATAATATTTGTTTTTGGTTTAAACTATCCTGATTTAAACGATAGTTTTAGTTATAAATAAAGTTTATGAGATATTGTGTGTTCATTATATAGAGATTCCATTGTATATCTTAAAAATTCATATATGATATCTTATAAAATTTTAAACCTTCTATTTTGAAATTTCCCTGAATAAGATTTTGTTTGAAAGCCACATGAAATTCACAATTCTCTAGAATTCATCTATCATACCATATAATATCAAAACATTTAACATAAATTTATTGCTATAATCAAACATAATTATAGCTATAAAGGTGCAAAATTCTGTTCAAAAACCATTAATTCAATTAACTCCATATACGAATAATAGTAATAGAATTCATAACCACAACATTTTTAATATAAAAGCATATCGCGATTCGTGACATTTATAAAATTTCTAAAGTTTGCATAATGTGAGTTATTCCAATTTTTTTGCTTTTATGTTGATTAGAGTTTAATATGAACTGAATATTGTTCATGAAATATCCTTTACTTAAATGTATACATAAGTCCACACAATAATACATTTAGGAACTATTAATTTAGCAAAAAATTTTCCTATACATATAGTTGCTTGCAATTTCATTATAAAATTTTCGAAATTATCATTTCAATTCTCTTAAAGTTTTTTTTTTTCAAATTGTTTGGTTTAGCTTACATATGCCATTATTATGCTTAAACCGTGTTATGAAGTGTTCTCAATTGATGCATAAAAATGATACAACCTTATATTTGGTGTATTGCATCTGGTTATGCATATTGCATAAATGCTTTTATTTTTAGAATACTCCAAAATTATGGTTTGAAGTAAACCGGTTTCCCATTAATAATTCTGTTGAAAACATGAAATTAAAATTTTGTGGTAAGCGAATAGAATTTGAAAAAAAAAAATAAATTTGTGAAAAGTAATCGGAAAAACCAAAAATTTTGGGTTAAAAATATTTTCATAAAATTATTTTCAAAGGTGTGATAATGAAAAAGCGCAACATATACCTTCATTTTATAATCCTTTTAAATATTTTTATAAAAACCATATATTCTACGTTGTGTTGTGTTTATGTCACACCTTTTACAATAAAATTGTATTAACTCAAAAAATTAAATTTTGAAAAAATTGTGAGAAACTGATTTATATAAATTTAATTAAATTTTAAAAATTATAAATTTATGATATAACGAATGATTTAATCTTAAGAATGAGGGGTGAAATTTTTATAAAATTCGTCGAGTTGGTACTAATGATTACAACTCTCTCTCTCTACTTCTTCATAAGTGTTTTACTCTCGTTAAAACTGAGCAAGAAAGCATAAAACAGTATGAGCATATAGAGAGCAGCGTTACCAAATCGTGGGAAATTTCCCGTTTTGAGGGAATTTTGAAGTCTATAAGAGAAAAAAAGATATTTTGAAGCTCTTGAACTAATATAGTGTTACTTATATTACAATTAGAAACAACCTGTTTAAGTTATAGTTATTAAGTCATGCAATTGAAAAAATGATTAAATACGAATTTTATTTAAGTACAATGCTAAATGTATGGGTATAAATAAAAAATTTCTTAAAGGGAAATTATATAGGAAAAAATATGAATTTTCGAAGTAAAAATGGTAAATTGAGCACGAAAGATTTGACAACACTGATAGAGAGTATGAAAGGGTGAGAGAGAAATCTAAGGGAGTAATTACAAAAAGGTATTGTATTTACTACCGCACCTCGTCAGTTAAAGGTTAATATTGAGGAGTTATTAAAGTTTCATCCAATTAATCATACCACATTAATTGACATAACTTACATGCATGTAACGTTTAAAGTTTTAAATGGTTTTCTAAGTTGTCCAATTTTTTGAGTTAATGCAATATCGCTGCGGGAGTGCAATGTAATTCGTGAATCATACTAGAGAAAATTTAAAAATTAATATAGGAAAGATAATTGAAGGTATTGATATTTTCTTATTTTCAATACATTTTTTATTAACTAAATTGATTCCAATAATTCTGGAATTGTATAAATAAAAGAACTATTTAATTTAGGCCCTCATGTTCATTGTTTGTTCAAATACTTATTAATAATGTTTAATATACAGCTGTTAGTGTACATTAATCATATACATTAGTAATTTTGCACATTTGTCTTATCTTAATCTGTAGAATATACTGAGTTGAATTCTCTATATAGCACATCATTACATAAAGTTAATTTTTGAAATTTTCAAGAGTTCATTAAAAAAAACAGATGTAGAAAATTAATTTGAAAACTCAAAAATAAATTATTAATCAAATTTTTATAAATTTTCATTGGAATTCGAAAATAAATTTTTTTAATCAAATATTTTCCAGAATCGTAATTATTGTTTTCTTTTTATCATCATAATTTCATGCTTATTTATTTTAATAATTTACGGAAATAATTTAAGAATTTTCAACGTACCAAAATTACGTTGGAATTACACTTATAAAATAAAATAAAAATTTACTGTATTTGCACAAAAGCAAAATATTTTAATATAATGAAATGATATTTTTTATTATCGAAATGAAAATGCGTATAACATTTTATAAAATAATTTAATAACAAACTCAATTTCAATTTATTATAAGCTCATTTTATATAAATTATGCACAAATGTAATGTTAAGGCAACATTTTTATGTTTATTAATTTTTTACTGATATTACATTTTTTTTTACAGAATTATTTACAGTTTTTTATTACGATTTTTAATATAATGCAATAACCAATTGCCTTTCTGCTTTTTTAATCTTCTTAAGAAAAGTTTTAATATTTCATTCAAATAAAAATGAAATTTTGATAAAGATATTCTTATGCGTGTACCACAGTACGATATTGGGAAAGAGAAGTGTTTTTAAGTGTTGATTTTCAATAATATTGCATGAAAATTTGAATAAAAACAGTTGTCAATAAATAAATACAGAAATTCTTTAATATTTAATTTATTTACCAGCGAGAATTTCAACTTCTTAAAAGTTATTTGAAATGTTGCATTTGTGTTCTCAGAATTTCTCATAAAAACAACCAAAACGAGGGGCTCAGAAACAAAGTGATCTAACCCTCATTCCCAAAATTTTTGCTTTTTTGTTAGAAATTCATATAAAATAAGGTTCCAAATTAATTTTATCAATGAAAAAGTCAAATATTTCCTACATTCCTTATAAATATTATATAACAATATTTTAGGCCTAAACCCAAAATTCCATATATTGTAAGAAAAATTTAGGAGTGAGGATGAGGCCACTTTGCTTCTGAGCCCCTCGTTTGCTCTATTTAGCATTTTCATTATTAAATACCATTATGCATTGTAATAAATTTAAAATTCTTCGTTTTTATTATTCCAAAAAAAAAATTGGGAAAAAAGTAGTCAATAGTGTAAGTACTCTTTCCGTCCAAAACGGTATTAAAATTTTTGAACAACTCATTTCTTTGAAACTATTAAGCTTTAAACAATTTCTAGAAAAGCAAACAAAGCAATTACTACGAAAGCAAAGTAAAAAAAGCAAAATCGTAAAGACTTCTTTAAATTTTATTGTGATCCTAAATATATGCAATATTAATTTATACTAATAGAACAATGTAAACGTACAAAACATTTTTATTTAAAAACTTGTTCTCACTTGGAAATATTCAACATTACTTACCATTCGGTTTCCTCCGAAATTATTAATAGTAAATTCATAATAAAAACAATACACGACATAGGACAGTAACATTACAACATTACAATAACAAAATAATGTTAATGGCCCCAACCAAGTACAATTATATATAAAACTATATTACAATGAAACCGCCATAATGTCGTCTCCATTCTCTAAAGTTCATTTACCTATAAAAAAAAACAGGAAAATATTGAATATAGAGCCCGAAGTCATTTGATTAATTTCGCTATATGAACGACTCTTATTGTTTATACAATGTTAAAAATAAAACAAAAACAAAACATTTTATATTATACATTATGGGTTTTAAAATAAAAGTCTAAAATTTCTAATTAAAAAAAAAAGAAAATAGAAAAAACTATTGCTGTCATTTTAGTTTTGCTTTTTACAAAAGCATTAAAAAAATATTTTGTCATTATTATTGCCGTAAACTAAAAAAGAAAATTAAAAAGAAATGGTAGCATTTTTAAACAAATGAAAATGACCTGTGGGTAAAACTTTGTGTCTATGCATGCATGGACACAAAAAACTGTATAAGCATGATACATAAACGCATTAATTGTATATGTATCTTGCGTACGTCTATTTACATACATATATGTATATATGACAAACAAAGGAATTCATATACGAAAGCCTACATAGTATTAAACTTCATATTGTTTGCACTATCATTGATATAAAAAATTTGCATAACCTCAGGATCAGTTTATTTTTATGATTTCAAACATTGAAAATAATAACAACACTATTTTACATTATAATGTTTTCAATAATTATTAGAACAAAGATCAGTGGTGTTCGCATCCGGAAAACCTCCAAAAATATTATTTTCTTGTTGTATTGTAAGACTTACTTCCAATAATAATTCTGTATTTCAGAGGAATTTTTGTGTTCCGAAGTAAGGGATGAAAAAAAGAACTATATCAGGAAAAATAGGAAGCGTTTAGAGCGTTACATGAAAATATTGAGGTCTCCCGGTTTATAAAGGAAAGGGCAGGGTTATAAATTTAGACTATAGTGCTTTGACAGCGATTTCGCGCATTCCTTCGTACCACTAAAACACAATATATTAAACTAACAGTTAGTCAGCTTGATTATACTTATAAGAAGTTATTTTCACCCAGATTTTCGATTGGATTATAGTCGCCAATTTTTTCTTAAAACTTTCTTATAATTAAAGCACAGCACTGTAGTCTACTTATTGGAAATATTACACTTTAAACTTGAATATTCAAAAAAATTGCATTCTTATCACACAAAATTAATATATGAAGTACGACGTAAGAGATTAAAATGCTACTGTAAAAACCGGATGTTGAACGTAAAAACGAGTTATTTAAAACAAACCTAGGGGAAAAAAAAATATTTTAAATCTAATAATCAAAAAATTAAAAAAAAAATTTACACAATTTCAAATTGTTGTGCATGTGAACGCTAATATTAATACAAGCAGAAATGTTACGTGAATAAATGGCATTTTTGCCGGAAGAAAATATTGTCCCTAGCTTATCATATAGGAATACAACAGTAACAGGATAGTATATCAAATGCTGCTAACATCAACCGCAAAATATTAAATTATTTTTTTAATTTTAAAGTTTTTGATGTTTTTAACCGCGTTTTTTTCTTAAATGTTTTCGAAATACCGTATTTTATATTGGTAATTACCTACAATATTTACAATTCTTCGAATTTTAATTCAGGTGCTTTTCTGTAGCATTCTGTTCTATATCTCACATTCAATTTGTTCAATATACCCTTCAATTCACTTTTATTGAACATTGGAATAAAATTCACCTTTATAATAGCGACATCTCATTGGAAATTGGAGGTTATTTAAAGATCTTTCATTATAGCAGCAGTTTGATTTATCTTTAATGTATTGAACACTGTTCAGCCTATGTTAGAACCCTTACATACAATTCCCATCTAGATATTCTTCCAATGATGTACTATCTCTCTTTATATTTTTAATGCTCAAAGCTTAGACAGCTTAAAATATAGAGCTTTCAACAAGTTGATCAATGTGAATCAATTGTTTTATTTAAAATTCAAAAGGTGGGAGAGCCCATGTAATTCTATCTTGACATTGTGATATTCGAATGACGTACATATAAGAATAATTCTTCGTCTATAAAGTTCAAAATGATTTTTTTAAAGGCTCTTGCTTAAGTGTTTATTTTTTTTTATTTTTTATTATTAAATTCCTTTAAATATATTTTCTAAATTTAAAGTTATAAGATTAAAACAATAATAGGGTGCCTATACGATCTTAATAAAATAAAACAACAAAAAAGCAAAAACCCCTTTTTTTAGTAAAAATAGAATTTTTTTTTTTTTTGAATAAAATAACAAATGCTTTCATATAATTTCCTTAGCTCGAGGCATAGGTACCAAAATATACAACAATATAGAAACTTATAATATTATTTTAAAGTGTATATAAAAGCGGATTGAAGAATCAGTATAAATGTGGTGGTAACAAAAGGATTTTGTTTTGAAATTTAAAAAAAAATAATGTTTTTTTTTTGGTAGAAAACAAAAAATAATAAAATCCTTATTGTTAACGGCTTTTATTTGGCTTTCGGTAATGTTTTCCTATATAAAATTTCATACACTTGTATACCTATAAATATGTACACATTGAATATGTATATGTGTACTTTTAGTTCCCCTACTAATGATATGGTTTTGGAAAATTATTCCCTTGTATTTCGTAAATTTTAAACAGTTTTTAAATGACTTTAAGGCATCAAAAAGAAGGAGAAACAAAAAAAATATAAAATAAAAGGGCGTTTGGAAATATTTAAAAACGCATTAAACTGTATATAGGTAAAGTGTTAAGGTTTTTTGGAATGAAAATAAAAGAGATTTTCACGCTTTTTAAGTCAATCCTAAAAATGTAATTTCTTTCTTACACTTACGGATTATACCTGTATTTTAAAATGTAAAATTTAATAATCTTTGGAAATCTTTAGCAATTCTTGTATAAATTCTTATTGGTTTAAAGCTTTTGTAATTGGCTTGCAGATAAAATAAAATTACTTTTTTAAATGCAACGCCTCTTACTTATACTGATGATACTAGATTATGTCAATTTGATTGTTATGCGTTTGAATTAAAATTGGAATTATAAGAATACTGTCAGCGAATAACAACTGTCGTCAGTATCATTTGCATATAAGAATTATCTATTTCATTATTGTGGAAGTAGTGAAAATTGAAATATTTCACATACACTTAATAATATTCTTAAAAGTGGGTCGAATTCGGAAAATTTAAACATCATTCAGCGAACTTTCCATTTCATATTTTAATATTTAAAGTATTCTTTTTAAAGTACGTTGGCAATAATTTCATTTAGTTTCAAAAATATGACAAAATTTCTGCTACATCGCCTCTATAAGGTACTGTTGACATATATGACAAAATCTAAGATTAAATCAACATACGATAACTGTTTATATACCAGACCAAAATTAACAAAAAATTTTAACAATTTTCTACGAAAACTATAATTAAAATAAAAATCAGCTGTTTGTTGTTTAAAACTATCATAAAAAGTCGCCATTTTATTTTTAAAAAAATTGGACTGTAAATTGGATAAGAGTGTAAATGGTCTTACATAGATATATACAAATTTCAATCGAATCAACTTTAAATCTTAGAAAAAAGTACCTAACATTATAGTTGGACATAGAAAAGAATAAAAATTTCTTTGACAAAAATTATTTTTGTAAGCCGCTAGTTCTAGTGTAAGCTTTCTACACACAAAACAATTTAGTTTTGCTCTCTAATCACTAATTATCCTTAAAATTTTACTTTAATTTAACTTTTAACCTTTCTTAATCAATTTTTTTCTCTAATTTAAAACCTATACAAAATACTATTTATAATTTTGAAAACCAGGCAATCAAAAATGCGGATTTCATAAAATTCTTCATTCCAATATGGGATCAGTATTTGATACTGTATGCAAACCAAATAGTGTCAAAGGAAAGGCACTCTTCTGGGAAGCTGTTTTAAAATGCTCTTTTCTAATAATTCAACATGTTAATAAGAATTTATTTTATGTATGTATGTAAATCAAAATCTTACTTACATTTAGTACTTGAAATTTTGTAATTATTTTCTTTAAAATCCTATTCGCATTAGCTTAAAATCTCTTATAATTGTTCACATAAGCCTATAAGATTTTCTTCAATACCCCTACTACCCATTTGCACATATTTATATACTGTGTATCAAAGTACTACATAGATAGATAGATTTTAATATCGTTGCACTCGAATAATTATTATATGTGTTAATTAATCCTTAGATGTGCGTAAACTACCACTAATTTAGTACATTGTAAATATAAAATATTTAAACTCAAAATTTAATTTTTTGAGATTTTTTAAAAAATTTTTTTACTTTCAACATGAAAGAAGCAAAAAATATTTTATCAAATCATAGGCTTGATCTCTAAAAGAGAAGCAAAGAGAAAAATTTAATTATTTCATCATAACAATAATATATTTTGAGTACGAATTCCATTTGAAGGTAAGATACAATATTAATTTAAGTTAATTTTGAGATTTATTACAAAAAACCGAAAACTATATTGAATGCAATAACTCTACCAAATTTGCTGCGGACATACACAAATATTATTTTATCATGCGCAGTAACGTATCAGTCTCTGGAAGGACTAAACGATTGTCTTTCTGTATTTCTATGGAATGCTTGTAATATAACTTTGATTGCAAAACGCAACGGAGATTTGGTTGAATCACCCCTCAATTGAGGTAACTCACTGAAACTGGTGAAAATCTGGTATTTCATACTATAATAAAAATAAAATATACAGACAAAAAACGTACCATATTTCACCTTTACAATTATGAAAGGAAGCAGATGTCAGCTAGTAATTTCGAGCTCTAATATACGCTTATTTCAAGTTTGTGCAATCCAAATGTACTTAAATAAAATTAAATTATGTAATCAAGTGTTTTCCTTATATTTGAATGAAAACTAGTTTATTATTTTATATTTAATTGCAAGTTAGTTTTCTGAATTATTTTTAATAAAAAACATTTCGTAAAATTTACGGTAATTGCTTAAAATAACGTAACTTTATAATAGAGATTTGTGTACTAGGGTTAAGAGTGCCATGTTCATCGCGTAAGTTGGGTATCTGTATACGTAATCATATTCATATCTCCTTATAGTACACGCAAATGTAATCCATTAACTCATTCTTCTGTAAAGACATCACCTATATTATTATACAAATAAAAAAAGGAAGAGATAAATAAAACACAAATTTTTATCTACGTTTTCCACCTGGTATGTTAAACAACACTTTACATTGATATTTTCTCACATCCTTAAAATATCATTGAAACTGAAAATTCCTAGGTAACATTTTTTTTTCTTTTTGGCATCTTAACCTATTGCCATCAATTTTTCTTATTATTATTTTTTTTCTTCTGTTTCTTGTCTCTTATTTAAATGAAGTCATTGGTATTTATTTACGAGGGCGATGTGTAAAATTTAGAATATTTCCGTAAACATGACATAATTTTCGTTTAGAAAGGAAAATATTATAATATGTATTAATCCTTAAATATATCATTAAAATAAGCGTGTATAAAATGTATAAGTAAGTACATATGTACATACATATATACTCGAATTCTTTATATAAATTTAGTAAAGTTCATTCTATTTATTTTATTTTATTTATATTTTCTCTCTGTCTCATCTATTCATTCGAAATCATTATAATATGCGGTATTTTATTTGGAAGGGTTATAATATTCTACCCTCGCGAGAATAATTTCTAATGTGAAAGTGTTTTTTTTTTTTTGTTCTTACACGTCTTATTAAAAAATATGTTGATATTTCAGCTTAGAAATTAAATGTATTCCGGGTGGATTTCAATTTAATACTCTCAATGGTTTAAACGAGAAGACATTGGGAATGATATGGAGGGAGATTAAAAACTTGAGGAAGTGAAAGTTTTGTACATACCGTTGTTTATTTTTCTTCTCTTTTGGTAAATAACTTTTTACTGCTTAAAATAACCAACAAACTTTTATAAATATTTACACAAGATAATTACTGTTATATTTGAAAAATCAAACTTTCATTCAAAAGGATTAAAAATTTCGAAATTAAAAATTAAGGTTGTGTATGTCGTACTCTTGTTACCTTGTTATCCTATAAGTAGATTATTTTACTTTTTTCTTTTTTTTTTGTGTATTAAAAAATATTAAATTAAAGAAAATTAGATTAAAGCAGATATACTCAGCTATAGAGCTGATATTTTAGTAAAACGTGAATAAAGAATTAATATTTTTCATTTCAAATTCAGGGGTTTAAAATTTATACAGAGAATGAAAATTACTCGTTCGAGTTCTCAAATAAAATAAATTTGGATAAACCAATGATTTGTAAAGTAGCACTTTTCCCATGAACAAGTAAAGTACTGCTTTTAAAAATTAAAATCACTTTTATTATTAAAATCTATATTATTTAAATTACTTTCTTTCATATATTAAATTATATGAAATTATTGCATACATTCGGGATGAACGAAAAAGAAATTTATAAAAGCGTTAACATAATGGTCTAATTCGACGTTTGAGTAAGTGAGTTAAGGTAAAAAGTAATTTATCTTAATGGAAATTTCTTCATGCAACTGCAGAACAGATGGATGACGTAATCAAAGGAACGAGTTGAAGGCAGAAAAATTCATTAAAAAAGTTTTTCTCCACGAACTGGACTCGAACCAGTGACCTACCGCTTTCTAGGCGGACGCTCTACCAACTGAGCTACAGAGGCATGAAGAAATTGCCGACGAAATGTTCTCTACATTGCTTATACTGTAATTCCCATGATTACGTTCCTTTGATTACGTCATCCATCTGTTCTGCAATTGCATGAAGAAATTTCCATTAAGAGAAATTAGTAGTGTAATAAGCACATTCTTATTAATTCCGCAACTATGATGTTGTATTAGTAAAATTCATAATGTAAAAAGTAATATTTTTTAATGGCATGGTATTTACCGTTAGCTTTTTTATTATGTAGAAATTTGAAAACTTTACAGTTTTTCAAGTATAAATTACCAGAAATTGCTATTTTACTAATTTCGAAAGGAGATAACTTGAGAGAATGTGGAGGTGGAAACAAATTACCTTCTAAAGAAAACAATTTTTAGTAAAGATATATTAGTTTAGAAAATTTCAGCATTCTGTGTTAAAGAAAGTAGAAGTTTTCTTAACAAATACATGGAAGGGCGGACGAACTGATGAACAGAGTGAAAATCATAGACTTTTTTTATGTATTTTTTTTTTTTTGGAAAATGTTTTTGTACTTATTCTAACGTAATTAATATTATTATAAGGTTTTGTTTGAAAATGTTTTTTGGGAGTAGAAATTTAACACCATCTGTAGAATATTATGATTTTATTTCTATAGAGTAATAAAAATTAATTCCCTGCATATTTGTATGAAAATGGGATTATCTCATTTCATAAATATTATTAGACAAAGAAAATATTACCCCAAACACCTTATTTTACAGAATGAATAAATGCTATTTCATGTTGTAAAAGCCATGATTCTTTAACAACAATACTATAGACAATACCGATTTTATCTTCTATGAAGGCTAAGAATTACGAAAAATAAATGTATAGATGTAATTTAAATACTTAAAGAATAAATTTAATACAATACTTTTGAATCCTTTTCATATTTATTTCGAAACATTCATTTTATTCCTGTAAATTTTTGATTTACAAATTATTAATTTTAACTTTCTTTTTTAGTGTCAATCACAAATTTCTTTTAGATCTAATTAATATTATATTTATTTCCATGCGAAAATTAAAGCTTAATACTATCTTTGTACGTAATTAATCGGCCAAATCAAACCCCAATATTTGTAATTTGTAAAACTCCGGCCAATATTTGCAAAAGTTTCTGTATATTTTTTGGGTATTAAAAAATTCAGATGATCAAAAACATTTTCATTTCATTAATGTGAGTAGTTAATTATGAAGTTAAATCATATTATGGGTTAGAAAAACCAGTCATTAAAATGAAGTCAAATATAATATGAATATAAAATAAGGAACAAACCTCCAGAGTTATTTGAAATTTTAGGTCAAAACATAAATCTTTCTGGTTATTCGTTAAAATCATCGCCTGCTAGTATAGTATTCTATGAGAGCACTTATTAATAAAAATTTTCATAAAGTGTACAAGAATCCAAAACAAAATGAATTTAATTAAATTTCATAATCAATTGACAATCAACAAATTTCTCCAAAAAAAAAACGTGGAACAGAACCTTGTACCTTCACATTAAATAAACCATCTACAATGAGATTTTTGAAAAAATACAATTTAATAACTTACCAGGTGGTATCAATGAACAGTTGCATACACCACATTCTATTCTGTTCTCTACACCATCGGAAATTCAAAAATTCCGCCCTTTTCCTAATTTTCCCTCTTAAAACAAATCAAATTTACTAAGTTTAATATTAATATAAGTACATTAATGAAAGGAATACTAAAATCTGCTTTTAATTAAAAAATCCTGTACGAATATGAACTCTAAATCATTTGCTCTTGAATAGCTTTTTAATAGTCTTTTAATTTTGAAAAATTTTATTTAAATTAAATTTTACATTAAATTTTTTTCATATTGAAATTTAAATCAGTTTAGAATTCATTTATTTTTAAAATGAAATTTTTTCTTTTCCAGTTGATCTTTAATAAAATTCAGTGTCAGTTTTCCTGTTTATAAGTTGATATGAGCCGCTTGATGTTCTTCTTTTGAAAAAAAACTCGTATCACTTTATACCATTTTTATATTCTTAATTTTATATTCATTTTATTCTTATTTCATCAAATAAGTAGAAAATTTATACAAAACTTATCTCAAATCACTAAAAAATTTACATTGTTACAGTACATAAATTTCTAAGCTTCTTATGCATATTTATTTTGATCCTTTATATCTTTATTTTTTTTTTCAACAATTTTCTACAATTTTCTTATTAGTTTGTTACTTTTTTTTTTATTTTCTTGAATTCAAGATTAACATAAAATTTTTCCATATATATAAAGAGAAAGAACACAGAGTGGTAAATATTTTAGGAAGACAAATTTTATTTAAGAAGAATATTGCGTCTTATTTAATATTATACTTACTTTTTTAAATGCAAAAACTAACATTTGGAACATATATAGGAAAATGGTAGATATGTTTGTGTGTATATGAGGAGGATTCTAAGTGTACAAATATTAATTTTAAGTTCTTGAGTAAAAAATAAAAATATTTTTTTTTCTTGTATTTTTCTTTTATTTTATCTTATGTCTCTGCTGGTGAAGCCGTCTTATAAGTTATGAGGAAAGAAGAAAACATAATATCTTCACATTTTTTTCTTTTCTTTGGGGAACAACAAATGATAAAATGAATCTGGTTGAAAACTTTATTCAAATTCTTTATTTGTTATTGTTAAGCCTTGCCAAACATTTAAAATTGTTGTGATAGACTAAAGTAATGTTCAAGATAGTTTAGTAGTTTTAATTAATTTTTAGTCAAATTTTTAAAATCCTGAGTCTATGTAATTTTAAGCGTGATTCTATTGAATTATGAGTTAACCTGGAAATGTCGTTAGCTGCAAATGTACCTTAAAATTAAAGTTTTCAGGTATTGTTTCTTAAAACTAATTACACCTACATTTTTTCTCAAATATTTCAAAAAACAATAGAGAATAACGTGAAAACAAAGATGTTTCTCATATTTCAAAGTTTGGAAATATTTTATTGAAATTTTGAAGAAACTCACAATCGGTAGAAAAATTGAATATTGTAAGGTATGGTTTGTGTTTAAACTATTTTTGATTTAAAATTTAAGAATAAGCTAAACTATTTTAGAACGCGAATTATTTTACTTGATAATTGGCGTACTTTATAAATATAATTATATAAAACACTCACATTTAGAAATATTACGATAGTTTCGAAGCATTGTAAATTAATATCCGATTTAGCCATAAGCGAATTCACATGGTAACACTTCAAAATATAAAAACTCCTTGTTATTCTCGTTATGGTTATTACTCACTAAAGAAATACATATTTTATGCACTAAAAAGAATAAAAAAAGCCAAATAGAAAATATTCAGAAACTAAATCTAAAAATATGTTATTTCAAAAGTTGAACATAAAAAAATCATAAAACTTTTATACTTACAGTCAAAAACAAGGATATGCAACGTCTGTGCATTTACCAGACGTCCAGATTTTCACATGTTAAAATTTTTGTTTTTCATTGGTTTTTTTTTGCATAGCTTCCTTTGTTGTGTTATTTCTCTTTTTTTTTTTTGAATTTTTGAAATGTGCACAAAATTTCCTTTTAAATGCTGAAATTCTGTTAAAATACGCACACAATATGTTAAAAAAAAACATTGTTAGAAAAATCTGGCAAAATTCATGATATCTTCATAAAAAAAAATTTTATTTGCATATTACTGGGGTTGTTCATATTTTAGTTTGTTAATTATCATATCATTAATTTCTAGATACTTCCACCAGATACGCTTTTCAATTCTTAAACTAGTAAAACTTTTTATAAGGTAATTGAACTAGATATACACACATAACACTCCTGTAGTGTAAATCACTCCTGGAGAAGAACGGAAGAGTGAATGAAAGTGTTTTGAAAATGAAAAATTTAAGAATTCATCTGGAGTATATGCTCCAAGATTATGTTTTTCTACGAATTGCAATTGAATTACAAGTATTGAATTAATTACGTTTATTACCCTTTTCTTATCATTGCAAATTATGGGTCCGAAATATTCACAATCTTTATGTATTACACTGACCAACTATTCTAGCTCCGATTTATATTTGGAGCATATTTTACGGCTAATTATACAAAATATGTTTAAAAAAACATCAAACTATCATTGAATGAGTGACCTACACACAAAACTTAATTTTATTGTTGATTTACTCGGTGTCGTGCGGTTTTTATAATCTGTATTTTCCATATTTTTACTTTTCGCAAAGATCTTTTCAAAATTATTTCACACAAGAACTATTTCAGCCTTTTACAATTTTAAATTTTTATCTAGCCCACAAAAAGCTATAAAAAACTACTAATATTGTAGAGGCGAAGTCTCAACTAGAAAATTTCATTAGAAAATTCCTATTCATACACTCAGATTTCATTATACGTAGCTGTTTAATCCTCAGCTTCCATATTTTCACTAAAATATCATGTGTATCACAAATTAAGTTGAAATATTGAAAACAATCTAATTTTTATCTACTCAAATGTGGTAGAAAATTCATGCATATACAAATTTTTGAAGCAATTACTGAACGCACACGAAAATTAATGGAAAATTTCTGAGAATTTAGAAATTTCATTCATTGAAATTTAATATTTATAATTTATTGCAACCTCTTCAAACCCATTCTAGCTCATAAGTTTATTAAAAAACAATTTATTTATCTCATAGCTAGACAATATGAAAAATTTTAAAACTTACTTGCAATACTAATTAGAATATTTTAATTACACTACACATGTACCTCAAGAATATGCCTTATCTGCGTTTTGTACAATTCTATAACAAGAATAATAATAAATTCAAAATGTGTTTATGTTGCGAGATAACTTTATATTTTATCAGTATGCAAAAGAGTTACACACTTAACCTAGTTTTCAAGTTCCATATTTTGCATATTATTTATATTCTTACGATAATATTGCGTATAGGTACCCTTAACTACCCAACTAAACTATGTGTGAGTGTTCTATAATATGCTTGTTTTGCGTTTCCCTCTTATATACGATATGCAAATAAATATCTAGTTTGCTCATAATTTCAATATTCAATAAAAAATTTGTAATATTTAAACTATTGAAAAACTTAAGAAACTCTTAAAACATTCAATTTATTTTATGCTAAATTGGTAAGAGAGAGAGAGAGAGACAGAGAACAGATTTTTATTATTTTTTCTTTGTTTTTACAATATTTTCCATACGTTTTGACCTTATTTTCAGATTACTCTCTGCCATTATAGCACATGTAATGGAAAATAAAATTCATTTTTCCTTTAGACTTTGTGAACTTTGGATTAGTTAAGAAACATATTTTTATGGGAAAATGTTTTTATAGAGTTTTGAATTATTGTTATACAGATTATTATATAAAAAAAGTTACAAAAGAAAATCAAGTAGAACGGATATAGGAAATATTGAAAAACATAGCTGCATGTTGGAAACTTTTTTTTTAAATAGGACGTTTTAATAACTAGAGTAATGAAATAGAACACAATTGTTATTTTACAGACATTAAAATTAAAATATTGAAAAAAAAACCATTTTGTTTAGAATATTTCTGAAGCTTAAATTTTAAATTCACTTGAAATTTTTATTTGAGGTTTTAGAACAAATGATTTATTGATAGATTTTAGGCATTGTAATATAAGCATTAAGAAGATAATTTTTAAATTATCATAGCTTTTTAACAGTTAAGTGGAGTCTAAGAGAAAGGTTGATTAGCCTTAAATGCTCATCTTCACTCGAAATAATTTCTTTTTAAATAAATGTCCAATCCAAAAAAATTAAACAATTTCATTAATCTCATTTAAAATATAAAGATTTAGCTATTACTTAAAATCGAATGATTCCGTGACTTTACTCTAGTTTGTTTCAGTATTTGTTTTAGCAGCATGATATCCTACAAACCGGAAATAAAAAGAAACATTAGAGGAAAAAGTCTATATGGAATTAAATGTAAGCCCAGCATTAAGTAATGCAAATAGATATTCTGCATGTAGCGCAAGTGTAGGAAGCAATATAAAACAAAAGATTTTGCTTTATTACATTAACCTTAAAAAGCACATGTACAATGGTGTGTCATCATAAGCTTTGTTACTTTTTATTCGCCGGTTATTAGAACTGAGACAGTTAGGACCTTCACACGTCGACGCGTAGAATTTTTTGTGATTCCCATCCCCACCTATACATTAGCACTATATCTAGGTCCCTGAATCGCAGTATACCTTCAGTGTCCAGTGAGTACACCCACTCACTGGACACAATAGCACAAAATTTGGTCAGATAGAATTTAACCAGTATTTTCGTAAATCAATATAATCTTGCTATTTCATTGTTGTTTCAATATTCAGGATTTAAATCTTTTTTTTACGTTTTAAGAGCAGGGAAATATTTTACAGCTTTACTCATTGAGACCTTTGATCATATTTTTTTTGATATTTTCAATTAGTTTTCACATGACGCTAGCAACAACACTAATATATTCATTTAATTAAGGTTAGTTGGCCCCCATTCAAATCGCAAGAATTCATCAATAATTTATTGTATAAGAAATCATTAAAATTAACAAACAAAAATTTGAGTTCTTTATATAATTTTTTTTTTATTATGAAGCTCAGTTGGGATTATTTACTATACTAAAACAGTTTTCTTTTGCGTCGAATGTTATTGTGATTTGAGGTGCCCAAATAGGTTATGTTCCAAATTTTGATGATCTTTTATTTAACGAAATCAGATAAAAAAATCATTGAAATATTTAAAAATCCTTTTCCAAGCGAACTAATCATATACTGTAAATACCTACCCAATTCTTTTATTTAAAATTTTCAATTGTAACAATAGAAATTAAAATTCTTTTCAAATACAACCAACTACTTGCATTATCCTTCAACATTATTTATAAATTTTTCTGAAATTTTTTATATTTTATATTTCATAAGTATTTTATAATCTTATGAGAATTAAAAATGCGCTACTTAAAATGTATTAAAAAAAAACAACATTTTTATTCACGAAATTCTAAAATAAAAAAAAAATCGTTTATATTCACGGTTTTCTATTTAATTGTTTAAAATATAAAAAACTCATTTCTATTTGAATAAAACAAAACTAAAATCATAAAAAACGTGTTAAATACTCATGACACATTTTTATATACAAACCATTGTGTGTAGAACACACACTGTGCAATTTATTATTTTTTGAACTGGATAACATCCTTAAGTCCTTAAAGTATCTACACAATATATATAAAATGTAAGAACTATTTATTCAATTTTTTTATTATACCCTAAAATTCCCAACAATAAGAAAAAAGAACTTATATTTTTTTATAAGCATAAATTTAAGTTATGATGAAAGCATATAAAGTGGGTTGATGAAATTGGGTATGAAAAAACTTATGAATATTTTAACTGCCTTTCAGGTGATTCTATCATGCATACAGAAATTGGTTAAATATCGCATATAAAATATGTCTACAATAAAATGAAATTACCAATGGAATGCTATACTAGAAAACTACTCGAATAATATTATTCTTTTAAAAAAAATTTTATTATTTAGAGCACTTAAATCGTGAGAACTGTAAACAGTGAAATAGATAATAAATCTTTTTTTTTTAAATAGGTAAGTCTTTAGAACTATAGAAAATTGAAATGGATTCTGAATTGTTAGAATTTTTAAAATTAGATCTTGGATTTGTCATTAAAATATTTCCAAAAATTTTGCATTGGATTTTATATTTTTGTATCTTAAACCCTTAACGTGTTTTCTGAAGAAATTTCGAAAAATATCTAAAATATTTGGAAGTTTCTTGAAATTCAGTTTAAACATTGTGGGTTTCTTCTAATATTAGACTGAAAAAAATTAGATTCACTACTGTAATAGTTGATAGAACAAAGTCATAAGAGAAACTTAGACAAATCGACCAGAAATTGATTGTTGGCGACAATGTTCTATATTATTATTTATTAAGTATGTATATAAACTATCGTATCTGACACTTGGTGCAGTGGCTATGGCACCGGTCCTCTAAGCGAAGAATCTCGGGTTCAAACACTGGTCAGGTCACTGCAATGAATAATTATAATTAATATTATATAGCACAATATTCAATATTATAAAAACAATATTACACAACAAATATCGATAACTTTCAATATTTAAAGAAAAAGAAAAAACTATGGCAAGCCTGTTAACCTAGCTAACTCAATGACCTGAAAAACTGAAGCTTGGCTCTAAAAACAAGTGGAAGATCCAAATGGATAAAAGAAAAAAAAAGATTGCATGTAAAATTTTTAGAGTCCATGGCGGCTTTTATGAATGCCCAAAAAATTTTATAAAAAAATTGATTTTAATTATTGATCTTTTCTTAAAACAGTTTTGGTTCAAAGCACTTTTTAAAAAGTGCTTTTAACATTTCTCGAACAATTGAGTAAAAACAATTAAAAAGTAGTTGCTGGTGCAATAGGGCCATATTCATATTAAATTTGTCCGAGTTCTTCTTGCTATCAGAATTTTTGTGGTAAAAGAACTTAATTTTTTAGTATAGTTTTTGTATGACCACTAAGAAATAATTGAAGTTTATGATGATTCTTCAAATATCTTCAATGTTAAAATGGAGGAAATCTTAGAAAATGTTAAAATTTTCTCTTTCCATTATGCATACCTGCTAATCAAATACTAAGCTGTGCAATTCGAAATAATAAATCATGATTTCATTTTGTATTTATCAAATTTCTCTTGATGGAATTTATGGAAGCGATGTACGAGTAAGGATACGAAAAATTTTTTTATTTTTTAAATGAAAAATGAATATGTGCTGCACTACATTGTATGACTATAATACGCGTGCTATATGAAACCAATTAACATACCATTTAATTCAATAAATTTAAATAAACAGCGAAAAATATTTTCACGCATTATTTAATATTTTTATTTAATTTAATCACAAATTTATTTTATAAATTTTAAAAATTGTGGTAATAAAAAATAGTGGAAATCGAAAACGTGTGATTATTACCAAAGCGTTGTTTAACAGCCTTAAAAGCTGTTTGTTTTTTTCTAAAAAGTCGTATATTTTTCGGGTAACATAATGAAATGAAAATATTTTTAAATTTAAATAAAAATGAAAATAGAGTTGATCATGTCAGGTCTGTGGTCCTCGTACGACAATCTCAATGACTCTTAACAAAAATAATAAACTTAAAAACTCAGTAAGCATTTGTTTAAGCAGAATTCCAATGCTAGGGCTTCAATAGTTTTTGGTCTATGGCTAAATAACTTTCTCACTCTCACTCACTTAATCCACTTCGAATTTGAGGTCGAGCGAAATCAATTGTCTGATGCTGATCTACGTGAAACATTTGTCGAGTACTTTCATTGAAATAATGATTGCAATCTCTGATTTTTGATCAAATAGGTCAACATTCTCCCTTTCATTTACAACATATGGCCAGAATTCGAAAAGTTGAAAGAAGTTAACGGCAACAGAGTGCTTCTCAAGATTTTGTCTGCAAATTTCAATTTCATCCACTCACTTTTTGATTAATAAAAAAGTTTTGGATAAAATTTAATTTTGTGTCTACATAAACTAATACCAAGCCAAATCCAATATAAATGTTGAAAAGCGACCTATTCAGCTCTTTTTTATGGCCTCTTGTTTTTGAACAGTAACAAAAAAAAAATAAAAAAATTCTGCTCTCATTGTAATTCATTTAAGGATTATTTTTTGCAAAATTTTAAAATGGCCTACAAGTATGTGTTATGTAGTTAAAATTTCTGCTGGCAACTTAAATACACATACATAATGTAGACATATAATGAAACAATTCTCATTATGCACATTACAATTTATATAAAATTCGTGTAAAATAAATCATGTGGAAAATTTTATAATTAAATTTTTAATTTTAAAATCATTTCACATTTACAATTTTCCATCATCACAGATAAAGGGATACAACAAAATAATCTTATTTATCAAATAATTCATTATTTTTATTGAGTAATTTAATCTTCAACTAATTTGTTTACAAAATAAATTATTTTATACATACGTACATACATATATAAAAATTGATTAGATTTTAAATAGCTGTCTAGACACCATGAAATTCTAATCCTTATAAAATACAAAAACTGTCTATTTTAATAATTTATTTGTACATTATAATATTAGACATGAATATAATTTCAATAAATGTGTTTACTTTATATACTCGTATTATTATATATAATGTGATTGATTGATTAAGGTAAATGGCCGGTCCTTATTTGATAATATATTGTAATTTATACAGTAAGTGATGCGTTATATTTTGACAATGTAAATTTTATGGAAAAAAAATTTAAAACGATATTTGCCGTAGGTGAAACCAATAAGAGAAATTTGGTGTTTATTGAATTTTTGCTGTGTTTAAAATGCAATATCTGGCAAATCTTATAGAAACGAAAAATCCAAGTCTGCAGTAAACAGCGGCTCGCAAATACAGAACATTTCCAGAGAAATTAAGCATTTTCAGAATACGCAAGCATATCTTTATATATACCTTAAAGGATTAAATATGCATATATTTATAAGATTGAAATATTGCATATATTTAGGGGTAGAATGGTTTTGAAGTGAAAAAATCAATGTCAATATTACACTGAAAGTTTTAGAATATGAAATATTGTCATTCTTTCAATTCCATTTCATAAAAGAACATCGGAATACCATCATTTAGATTATGGAAATAAGAGAAAAATTCTTAGAGAGGATTTTAACACTGAAACAAATTAAGATAGTTCTAAGGTTTCTGGCTAATATCAAAAAATATTTGAAAAATAACATTTAAGATTTCATAAACTTCCTTATAAACGCAGCATTTTTTCTATGTAGCTTGCTTGATATTAAACTTATGCTTGAAAAAAAATTTTAATTTAAAAAAAAAAATATTCACAGTTTTAATCTTTCCTTTCCAGCTTTAATCATCTCATTTTTATTTATTCATTCACTTTGGTTTTTTTCTTCTTTTGCTTAAAATCTAATTAAAGTCAAGAAATTAACTTTTTGAATTATCCTTTCAAAAGATTTCCTCATCATCATAATGATCTGTGATACATTAAATACGGGGCAAAAGCGTTAACCTTGACAAAGGAAAATAAAAGGATAATAAAAAAGGGATAATTTTGAAAACGTAAAAAAAACGAAATAAAATAAAAGTAAGAAGAAAAACAAATTTAAACACAAAAAAAAATCCTAAAAGGGTAAACTTTCAAATATTGTTATTGTTAATCATTAAACCTTTATTTAAATCATAATTAGGCTTTAATGACCACATTAATGTACATAATCCTCGGTAATATCCTTATAATTATGTAATTCACTTAAAATTGTAATACTAAATACGAAATTAAAAAAGTTGGAATCAATTTTTAATTTTTTTTTTTATTTTTAATTTTTATTTTCCAATTTTTTTTTTTAAACAAATTGTATTTTATTAAAGCATTCAACCCTGACCTAAAAATGTTGCGGATCATTAAAGAAAAATTTAATCGAACAAAAAATAAATGAACAAAAAGTAATTTTATTGAAATTACTTTTAATAGATGGCAATAATCATAAATTTTGGAATTGATTGGAATATTTACGAGCAAATAATTGAAACAGAAAGGTCTAAAAATTCAATATTGTGTGAAACAGAAACTTGTAACATGTACAACCCATTCTTCTCGGGAGAATTAGAAAATCGATCATCATTTTCCGAGTTAAACATAGTAGAAAAGGTGAAAAATGATATTCCAAAAGAATTTTTATGTACTTACGTCAATTTCAGTGGGAGCAATATTAAACTAATTCAGTTAATCTATACCATAAAATTAGTGAGGATATAGAAGCTAAAATTTCATATTAAAAACTATGAAACCATTATTCTGTAATTAAAACACTAAAGGTTTTTTAATATTTGAAAAGTTTTTCAAAATTCTTATCATTTCACAATTTCACTTAAAAACAATACTCAATTATTTCAAAGCAAATAAACCTTACTAAGGCAAAGAAATCTCACCCATTTCTCCAATAAATTTCTAATTATTCTTAAAAAGAAAACTGATTTCTAATTTTGACTAGAATTTCTTTTGTTACTCTCTCTGTATCGCAAACTAGCATTAAACCAAATCTCATACATAAGCAATGATTAAGTTATTTTTTTCAATAAGACTAATCGAGTGATCCTATCTCAAACACAAGTACCCTGTTGCACAATCCTTTAGAAAAAAACAATTTCTTTAATAAAATAATGTAATGCTTTATTTATCCTTATTCAAAATTATAGTTATTAATATTATAAAAGAAAATAAATACACTGCAGAAAATTGGAAAATTATGATAAGCCGAAAATTTTCACTTTTCACGGTAGTCAATTTCTGAAATTCACGAAAATTCTGTGTTCAACAATTCTGTTACTTTATCAGATTTTAAATTTTATAATTTTCAATTGTTTTAAAACCAGTCTAGTATTCACGGTTTTCTTATTGATAAAAATATGACTCTCAACATCAAAATCACCAAAAAAATCGGCTTATCGTATTTTAGTAATTTTCCACAGCATTATAAAAATATATTGCATACTTTTATGATTCTCAATACAGAACTTTTATTAAATAAAATACAAATTTAATTTGAATATTTACTTCGAGTAAGTTTTAATCAATTATTTTATATTTTAAAAGAAAAATTAATAATATTAAAATTCTTTTTATTAGTGAATTATTTTTTTTAACAAAAAATCCTTGTAGTTATTGTTAATATTTCCACTATTGCACTTTGTCTCTAAAATGATAGACAATTTCCAATGTATTTGTGATCCGTGTAAAGATAGAAAAAATGTTTTTTTCCGACACCAATTTAAAATTAACTGAAGAAAATTTTTAAAAATTATGTTAAACCGGAAAAATGTACACATATGTATTTTTCTAATGTTAAAATTTTTATCTATTACATTATATTGACAATATTAAAGAGAATTATGAACCAACTTTTCCGAAAAAAAAAAAATTATTTAAAAATAGAGTCATGCGCATTTGATGTTTAGAAATTAAATGCGTTTCTAAGAGAAAATTTTATTAATTTTTGTTTAGATACTCTAATTTATTGTAAGTTTAAGAATGTATAGCGAATTTCCTAGAGAAAATATTTGTAGCAAATACTTATGAATAGAAAACGGGTTTGTATTTGGAAAACAAGTTTAGGATTTTATAATAATTTTCGATATTACGAGTACAGCCAATAATACATGTTGTTGTATATCTTTCTGAATCAACCTGTAATAAATGATCACTCTTCCTAATTAATACCCAATTCTAAATTTATTAACAAAAATCTTATATATCAATAATTAATATTGATTCAGTTAAAACTTACAGGGAATTCCAGATTCGTGTGAACAGTTCAGGCTCACAATTTCAAATATGAAAATTATTCAGCGGTTTACTCGAACTTCATGGTCTAGAAAATACATGTTAATACCTGCCACAATGAGTGCGTACAACCTAGGCCATCTTGGAGCAACACAGACCTGCTCAATCTCATTATTCTTGGATGCAATTTGTACATTTAAGAAACTTGTTTATTTGTTCCATTATAATATTCCTTATAATGGTACAAACAAACAAGTACAACTCAATCAGTATAATCGCATTATACTAGAACATTTCTGAGCTAGTCCTTAAGATCGCTATTTAATTATTCGAGTCTCCACAAAATAGCTGCTTTAATTAGACCGCAAATTTTTACAGTATTTGGCCAACAATCAGTTACAGTACTTGGCTCTTTAATGAACAAGAGCCTAGTTTAAATATTTTCTTGCAACTTTTATGATTTTTCTCAGCTATTCATAAATTTAATAAAATTTTTAGTTAAACTTTGACCTTTTATTTTTAGTTTGCGCCATCTTCTTGAAATTTTTAATACAATGACGAAGAAAATATTTCGCACAATAATATTTACCCTGTATTAAAATACATATGTACTACATACAGATTATATAAAATTTTAGTTTGTAATCCTATACCAAAAAGTAATAAGAATAAAAATCACAGTAATCATATTTGACATTTAACCAGAAATATAATTATTTACGGAATTACGAGCTCATTGCGTGCTATTTGAACATTTAAAATTATGAAAATAAGTCCAAATAATTTGAAAATGAAATTGCGTGAGCAATAAAATTTTTTTTACTATCTTAATTTTTTGGAAAAATATCTGTATAGTTTTTTAGTGTTTTCTAGAGTAAAAAAAATGCCACGATATTCAAATAAATTGAATTATACTTTTGGGCATTAAAATTTTTTTTCTTTTTTGTACTTCATGACGTGTAATTTATACTTAAATATTAATAATTTTACTATGGTATTTAATTTCACGATTTTTGAATAAAATAACAAGGTCATTTTTAAACAAGTGATATTTATGACGTAAGGTTTAGCTAAATAATAGTTTTTGATGAATTACTTAGAGTGTATGCACATAAATATGACTATTGTATATAGAGGCAAGTTTGAAAAAAAAATAAAAATTAAAAATGAAAAATGAAAGTGATTTTAAACAAAATTTTCGGAAAAATGTTCCAAAGATGTGCCATAAATTTAGGACACTAGTAATTTTTATACATTTATGGTAGTTGTCACATAAACAAATACCATCTCAAAGACCGAAAATTATGGCAAACTTTTAAGTTGTTTGACAGCTACCTGAACCACTGTCTCTACTATATCCTAATTCAAATAGAGTCTTGGAATTAAGTATAGTAATCAGTCCCTAAATCACTATTATTATTAACAATAGAATGAGAGCTATCTAATTAAATTGAAGAAAAATTACTCTTCTGATAATGCTAGTCTAGAAGAAATTGAAATTGTTAACCTTGGTTTCAAAGCCCCATCAAAGAAAAATTAATTATTTTCAAATTATCATTAAAATTGCATAATTCAGGGGCACTTTATTTTTTCCAAAATTTTTAATTATATCACATTTAAATTATATGCTGTATAGCAATAATTATTCGAAAGTAAGTTAGAAATTGTTAAGCACCAAATTTGCGCCCTCTCTTCCGCATTTGTTGTTTAACATTTTCTTCTTATATTCAAGTCCTTTTATATTAAAAAAATCGAAGAAAAATACTCTTTTACTATAAAAATTTATTCATTATTCTAAATTACAAAAAAAAAACAAGTGTTTCAAGATATTATCTCCATTATGATTGAACTATAGTTTTATTCAAATATTTATAAAGAACCTAGAATTTATTGAAACTCAAATGAACGAAAATTTATTTCTATATTAAATTTCACTGCAGGTGTAAAGTCCATTTTTCTTGTTTTTTTTTCTCAAATAAAATTGAATAAAAAGGTATAATTTTTACTTTGAATTTTAAATGATAGGGTACTAAAAACAGAAACGACATTAAACTTTTTGTAATATAATATCCTTTGAAATTGTAAAAATCTCATAAAAACATGCAATCTATGACACTTAAGTAGAACACTAAAATTTTCTATTCGCTGTAGATATTTACTCTAGTCTCCTATGGGAGGCCATGATATTGTCAATAGTAAAGCTTTGAATAAAAGGAAATTTTATAATGGTAAAATTAAAAGGATACAATATAATGGAAACGGTACAGTTTTGCCCGAAAGACAATTATTTTTCAATAGATTTGTGGTGCAATTGGATTGTGTTTAAAGGACTACATCCAAATTCAACTTAGTTTCCATCATAGTTACAATTTTAAAGAAATCCAGTCAGGACTTTAATTCTTTCCTAGAATAAATGATCAAATATAACATTGAAAATACGGCAAGTAATAATAGGAGGCTCTGAGTATTCCATGGCATAGAAGTCATCATTTTGTGCAATATTTTTCATTTCATATAGAAAAATAAATTAAATTTTTATTCGATTTTCTTTTAACGATTTTATTCAAATGCCTTTGGCTGTTTGTAAAATAAAAACAGTAAAAAAAAAAGTAAAATCATTGTAATATACGTAAAAGAAAAATCAAAAGGTAAAAATTTATTTGTCTCCATAAAACCTGTGGAAAAAATCCTTAACTCTTTGGGAATAATAAAAATAAATTTTCTATAAATATGCAGGATAATAAAAGTCAAATCGAAAGCAATAAATCGAAATCGATCGTAAAAATATTTGAATATTTTCTTACTACTTTTTTTTTCTCTACATATTTGTCGCTTTTTATATTCTTTGTGGAATATTAGCTATGATTGCAATAAAATAAAGTCGTTTATTTGCCAAAAAGGTAGCTTAATATTTATAATAATTGGCAAATTATTGTAAATTGTTTGCCTCGAAAACCTTTACATAAAAAGAGAAAATAGAATAAGATTTAAGAGGAAATTCATTTTTTTACAAAATTATCTGAAAATGATTTTAAATAGAAAATTTTTGATGGACTTAAGGCTCAAATAAAAACAAAATCTTTCAAATCAAATAAGTGAACAATTGAATAAGTGACGCGAGTAACTTCGTAACTATGCAAATTTAGACACATTATCCATTTTCTTAATAATATTAATTATTTGGGCAAATAATATTCTCAATATTATTTGTATGAAAGCAATGAAACATTTAACAAATTAAAATCTGCAAAACAAAAATACTTCAAACCAAATTGTAGCTGGTAGAAAGCTTTCGCACATTAGTAAATAATTTTTGATTTTGACCTTTATACAATGTTATAACGTGATCGTATCTTCAAATGAACAGGAAATTGTTTAAATAATTTGTAGATTTTAACGTGGATTGAAATTTGAGTTAAAGATCTCAATTAATTTTAGTTACGTGTATAGATAAATGTATATTTGAGTAGCAACTTATTTACTTATAATACAAGTTAATGCTGTTTTATTTATGATTAAAATGAAGTCAAATTAAGACTCTAAACCAAAAAAAAAATATTGCATTCACTAAACATTATAAAAAAAAACACTTTTAACAATTTTTTTTTGGGCAAGTTGAATTTTACATCCTTATTTTAACCATTAATTCTAATAATTACAAATTTTCTAAATTTATGTATCATTATGTGCCTATAATTATTTATATAGAAATTCAGTCTCGAAAAAGCTCAGACAAACACTTATGACTTAACGAATTTTCTAGCTGCAAATAGTCAAACAAAAATATACGAGCAAGTGAAAATGAGCTATGAGATTGATTTTAGGAAAAGTAAGTAACTTCAACAACAATAAAAAAAAAATTTTCGTAAAATTATTGATATTTTACAGAAATATGAACTTTTCAACAATTTATTAGAACCTTTTGCCTACAATAAAATTTTAAAAATGGTAACACTTAAAAAATCCATTCTACACTTTGACATTTTAGCTTTTATGAAGGTCCCAAATTTTTAACTTCTTAAAAATCTTATTTATTCATGTTATTACTTTTTAATTACTTTTCATTTTCTGCTTTTTTTCTGATCACTTTGTATAGCGATTTTAAAAATTATTCAATGTAAATTTTCGAAAATTTCCTTATAATTTTTGTATTGTTTCTTAAAACATTTTTCGGATTCGGAAATTCACAACACGTTTAAGGTTCTTAAAAAAATTAAAATAAAAAAAAAAAGGAAAAAAATTGAAAAAAGTTTTGAAGTTTTCTGTCTTATTTGACCAGGAACTCAGAAATGATTAGGAGTAAAAAAAAAAAAACACATAAAAAAAAATTTTAAGAATTCTTTGAAGACGAAAAACTTATTACAAAAGTGTAACTGGTATAAGAAAAGGGAAATGAAGAATGAAAAATGTTTTCAAAGAAATTGAACAAAACAAAAAAAAAAGTTTAAATGAATTTTGATTTTGGGATAATAATTTCATGGATTCTTGTCCTTTATCCAAAAAGAAAATATATGTGTGTACAGAAAAATTAAAAAAAAAAATACTATAAATTATTCAAGGATAAATTTTACTTTTGATTTCAATTTTAACAAAGTTTTCTTTTTGTATTTTAAAATGTTCAAAAAATATTTTCATATACAATTTTTCCACTAGTCCCTAAAATTAAATATGCATTTTAATTCTAATTTATTATTCTTACAGAATTATAATGTAGTTTTATTAAAAAGTTTTTGACAAAAATATTTTTTGAAGTGTTAATTTTCTCTGAGTATATTGTGAATATTAAAATCTTTTTAAAATTGTACGTTCGTGCATTTAATTTGGAGATCAAATGCAGATGGTTCAATTTTTATATTAAACGCCTACGATATTGGAACAGAAACAAAAATTTTTTTAGTAATTTGAAAAAAACCCAAAATCGATACTGGATTTAGTTAGGTGAAACAAATGCTTTGTGTTGTAGCGCTTTTCTTTTAAAAACAATCTGAGTTTTTAAAATTATTTTTATTCGTAAATGAATATATTTAAAAGATTGCATATATTTTGGATGAGCAATGCATGTTTCTTTGAAATGAAACAAAATTCAAAAGGCGATAACTTGAGAATAGGTGCAAAAAAAATTTCTTGAATTGAACTTTGAACTATTAATTAGTGTCTAAAAGGTGCTAAAATTTTAGGCTCCAACAATCTGAGGTCTAGAAAGAAAACGACATCAAAACTTTGAAAAAATGGATTTTTTTTCTTTGAAAGTTCAAATATAGATGAATTCTTTGAAAGTTCAAATATAGTACGTCACAGTAAAAGAAGTCAGCCAATACTTTTCAGCGTTTGTGAAATTTAAAAAATGTTTTTGGTTTTGCTACAATAATTACTTACGAAAACATTTTTGATACTTTAAATTGCTGAAACTTTTACAGGGGAGAAGATAGGAAATAAGTTCCTAATAAAGATCTATATACATATGAAATTTCAGTTTTCTATCTTCAAGGGTGAAACTAATAAACACTTTTTTCCGAAATTTTTTTTGGAAAAGTGCCAAAAATTAGAATTGATTATATTAATAATTTTAATAGCAATCTTTATACCATAGTATTCAAGGTTTAAGTCCTCTAAATCAGTAAAATTTGTATTGGAACAATGATCGGCAATTGATTAAAAGCCTAAGAAATTGGCTAAATTTTCAGCAACTGCTGGCATTATTTTAAAAGAGTGAATGTTCAAACTCTTAATATTACTTTAAAAATTAAAAGATACTCAAATTTTATGTACAAATATCGAATACATAGAAACTTTAGTAAAAAATCACTTATTTATAATTTCCTTCCAACTTCCTAAATATATGCATACTTAAGATTTCGAATTCACTTCGAATTTTCAATTCATCGTGTATAATAATATTTATTCTTCTATTACCATTTGGCATATGGTACAATAATTTATACAGACACATCAATACGTACACTCTCTAAATCTTTGTAGTATATCATTCCATAAATAATTTCTTCCTTTAATTTTTGTTTTTCCTATTCTTTTCTCTAATTTATTCGCAATAATAATTATTCTAAGAAATTTCATCATTTTGTTATTTACGAGAGAGGAAAAGTAATTCATCAATTCAAATATAACACATTAGGTAATAATTGTTATTCCAATTCTAGAATATATACATATACAGAAATTATATATATGTATATAGGGAATATTTTACCTTATACTTGTAAATGTCAAAAAGGTTACACCACTTTATGTAAGTCACTTTATTTAATTAGGTACTAATTAATTTTAAGGATATATTTTTCCTTTTTAGTAATTAATCTTACCAATTATTCATATACACGTAAATCTATATAGAATAAATTACACACAATATATAAAATGATAATAAATTATTTAATTTAATAAAATTTTGTGAATAAAATCAGGTTAAATTAATTTTATTTTCAGTCTTCTAAGTTAGAATGTACAAGAACTACCAAAAAATTGCTAATTTATTTTTCCAATTTCATTTAAATTTTGTATTTGAAAAAAAAAATCATTTAATATTATTCATATAACAAGGTTTTCTAACCCATTTCTTTAGGAAATTCCATTAACCTGAAATTAAATGATGAAAAAGAATTTATTTTCAATGCAAAATTTTGGTTTAAATAAGTATGCCCTCAAACAATGTAGTAATCTCTTTGGAAAACTCTTAGATTATTTGAAAAATGTTACAATAACAAAATTTAATGGAAAGCTACAAGCATTTTCTTCCTATATTATGATTTATTTTATTTTGAATCATTGAAACAAACCTATATATTTTTTGTAAAAACATGAACAAATTAGGTTTATTATAATAATTAGTTATGTAAATATAGTATATTAAATATGGAAAAATGAATTATTTATTCTATGACAAAAAGAACTATTTATGTATTACTTATATACGTATGAATTTTTATAATGAATATATTATTATAATTAAAAATAATATCATGTAAAATGTAAATTATAAAAATTTTGTTAAATATTAATTTCAATTAGCATATTATGTGGAAAAATAATAAATTATTTATAAGTACATTTGATTTTGATAACCGGAAGGGATTAATAGACGATGGGTATAAAAACAAAAATAATCCTTCAATAAACATTCGGATTCTAATGATTAGAGATTATTGAATTCTATTTTTAATTTAATATAATTTTGGCCAAATAAATTTTTGTCTAAAATTTTAAAATTCAAGTATATTCGATTAATTCTGTGGCAATTCATGGAAATCCGATAACCCTATTTTTGGAAAATTTTCAATTAATAATGAAAATTAACTATAAACTAACAAGTTTTTATTGTTTAACAAACAGCTCGGTAATAATAACTACTGCAAATATAATAATAATAAAAGTATTTAAACTACTAAATTCTATTTTAAAATTTTCAAATCGCCTTACTGAAAAGTTACAGAAATGACAAGTCAACAAATTTATTTTACATAATCCTTTACTAATGAATTGTTTAAATGCTTAAATCAAGTTTTCGCCATCAGTATAGATACAATATTCTACGACAAATTCATAAGAATCTCCTATTACTCTTACGTAGGAATATTGCAATGCAAAAATTTCTATGGACGGCAGAATGAAATTTGACATTTAAACTAATATTGTATTACTGAACTTTTACTGTATTCCTTCCAAATAGAACAAAAAAAAAAGGCCTAAATATTTTTTAATTGAATTAAACTAAATCTACCATCTTGTAGTTTTTGAATGTCAACCACAAATTGTTTTCTTTAGAGGAAGGAAATATTAAGAGTTACAAAACTATACCCACGGAAAATATTCTCCAATACCTACTACATATATTTAATTTACACAGTAATATCATTGTTATATAAACATATTTCAATAATTTTTAATAATTATTTATACAAATTAACATTTTAATTGAGTGACAATATTTTTTATCGATAGTAGGCGTTTTATTGTAGTAGAAATTATATTTATGAAAAATGTTATAACAAAGAATTCTAGTGTCAATTATTTTCACCGTAATTTTACACAATTGCACATCGTAATATTCAATATTATCTACTGAAAATGTTAATTAATTAATTAATTCAAATTAAATATAAAATTATTAAGAATATTATTTTAAAACATAAAAAGTATTGCCTTCAGTTTTTATATTTTATTATGCCGTCAGATAAAATTTTATTAAGAATTTTTACATTTTTACTATTAATATTTTATTTTTTCGGTAAAATTTTTCATTTTATTGGTTTTTCTTTTAATCGAAAAATTATAAAATTTTATTTAAATGAATCTAAATTTAAATTAGGGTTAATAATTACAATTTTTCATATTCTATTAATTAGTTATACTTTATTACTTTGTAATATAAATAGTTTAAGTTTTTGTTATTTTAGTCGTTCAATGATTTTAATTATTTTCTGGGAATTTCGTATTGTAAATCATAAGAGAATTACTGAAAAATTAAATGATTTTATAAAAATAATTTATAAAATTCAAAAAATTAATAATAATTTTAAAATTAAAATTAAAAAATCTTATTATTTAATTATGATTTGTAGTATTTTTCGATTACCAGCAGAAATTCATAATCCTAAAATTTATATTTATGAACTTAATAAAAATATTTTTCTTATACTATTAGAGATTTACTTTAAATATTCTGTAATTTATACATTTTTATTTTATAATACTGTAATGTTATGTATAATTATTATTAGAGAGAATTGGTTAAAATCTATTATAATATCAAAAGTCTTCTCCAATATAAGCAGTCCAACTACTTTAGAGAGGAAAAAATTAAAAAATAATTTAAATTTATATTATATTTTTAATAAAAATATATTGGAATATGTAAAACAAATGGAAATTTCGATATTATTAACTTTTATAGTACGACTTGTTGATAATATTTTAAATTTTTATAATGCTGCTAGTCAGGCGCCAGCAAATACCGAAAATTCAAAAATAAATACAAGTAATATAAAGGAATCGGAAAATGAAGTAACTAAACGATATTTTTTAGTTTTTATACTTTTAATGTCAAGGAATACTTTAAATTTATTTGTTTTGTATTGCATAATTGTTTTAACAAGACATTGTTTAAAAAGTTTAAGAAGATTCGCAAATATTATAATGAGATCGGAACTGTATTGGTGCAAAGACAATTATAATTTGGTAAGTTATTAGAAATTAATAAATTTTGTCTCAATTGAATAACCGAGATTGGAAATATTATTTACGGTCGACAGCCTCATTTTTAAGTCAACTACTTTACTTTTAAACTTTCAAATTAAAGAATCGGCCTCTTTTGAAAAGAATCGGTTTATTTTGAAAATTATGTTTTTGTCAGCGTTTTATTCTATATTAAAATAGTTTATAAGAGTGATTTTAAGTTTAACACAAAATCGGATTAAATTAAAAATCCTTTCAATTTTCTCGAATTTATTAATATTGAGTAAATTAATTGAATAAAGTAAATTAATTGAAAAATTAATGAATAATAATTATGTTATACCAAACGCACCAATTTCTAATAAATGATTGAATTCGTTAAGATACTAGGCTTTCTTTTACAAAATCTAAAGCTCAAGTCGAAAATATGCCATTTAACTTCATAAAAAAATATCTATTTTCTTTTTATATTTCAGATTCAAATGATTACATTTTGGAATATACATGATGAATCAAAAAATTTCAAAATAATTGGGATTATTCAACCTAAAGAAGCCCATATTTTAAAATTAATTTCAGCTATAATTCAAATATATTTAGTTGTGCTGCAACTTGAAGCGATGCGTCGAGAAAAGCAGTTCTTGTCTGACTCAGTTTAAGGGTATATTTTGTATAATAGTTATTCCAATAAAGCAGTGTTGTATTTAGCAATGAGATGTAGATAACCTAAAAATATATTTAAAGAAAAATTTAGTTTTAATTTTATTTGATTCGTATGAAAGTAAAATTTTGAAAATTTAAAATTTAATCATATACTTGCTAAATTTTCAAAATTATTTTTACAGTGTCGAAATGCAAATATTTAAATTTGAAATGAAAAAATGAATTATAATAATTAAAATAATGAAGGGTATACTTCTTTATCACAATTTCCTTAGGCATGAATGACGGTTGCCAACCGTTTATTTCACAACCGAAATAACTTTTTGCTAAAACAAAAGTTTCTTCACCAACTGCAAGCAATGTGGCCGATTGTAAATAGCAAATCTATTTGCTTTGGTATCTGACCATTGGTGCAGTGGTTATGGCACCGGTCCTTTAACCGAAGGGTCTCGGGTTCAAACCGCGGTCAGGTCACTATAAAAATTATATTCAATATTATTATAACTTAATATACAATACTAATAAAAATATTATACAAGTAATTTTCAAATATTCGTAATATTCGATATTAAAAAAAAAAAAAACTAAGAAAAATAAACAGTAAATATTAATAACCTCAAATAATTAATATAAATAAAAACTACGGCAGGCTAGTCACCTACCTAGTTAAACCCTATGACGCTATGAAACTAGTGCATGAGAAATCATGCACTAGCCCTATGCTCCTTCTAGGAGTGAACAAAGAAAAAAAAAAAAAAAAAAATTTGCTTTGGTAGTCTATATTTAACTCTCGTTTCCATTAGAATACGGCAATAACTACAATAAAATAATAATTATTTCTGTTGTAGTGTGGTAGCAATATTTTCTTTCTTACTGATATTGGTTCTTACTTTTCTGGAAAATTATTTTAAATACAGAAAGTATTATGACTACATTATAAATTCTTTGGTATTTGAAATTTTTAGAAAAATCAAAGTGATCAGAATGTGCAATGGTAATTTATGGTATTTTCATAAAAATCTATATGACCCGTTTTCTATGCAAATTGTGTGACATTTTCGTTTATCGACCAGTTTGTTGAATTTTTTATATAAAACAAATATTTTTAAAAGACACAATTTTTAAAAAGAATAAAAAAATATTATAAATATTTATATTAGTCTTATAATATTAGTCTTGTATATTTTTCTAAAACTTGAAGAAGGTTAAAATTATGTAGGTTATAAGATTTGTGGGTAATCATACATTTATAACATTAATTTTTAAAAATCGAGTTCACCATATTCAGCAAGCTTTAAACAAGAAAATTTAATAAATTAATAAAAATTGAAAAGATATTAAAATTTCTATTGAAGCAGAAGGTTTTTAAGTGGAAGCTAAAAAAATGGATGGAAATTAAATTACATCTGTTCTTTTTGAAACAAGCAAACTTTTCAAAAAATCTGGCTGCCAATCAAACTATTTCCAAATTAGTAAATTTTCTTTTTTCGATGAGGTATCATTTTTTTACTTACTACACAATCAGGGATCTGTGCAATTATTCTTTCACTAACAAAATTATTAATATCTAATGCAAAAAATATTATTTAGGAAATAAAAAACTTTACAAAAACTTTTGAATATCAAACTTCTAAAATAGTAAAATTAAAATATCCTTGTTTGCTTTTTTTAAAATAAATGAATTTGTGAGTATGCCTTCACAAAGCACTCGCATTAACTTCATATCCTTACGTAACAATAATAATGATTTAAAAGGAAAAAAGCAATATACTGTATTATATCAAAAAAATGTGAGCACGTGGAAATTAAATGAAAAGTTAAGAAAAGGAAAAAAAACAACAAAAATTTTAAAATCACTAAGGAACCTTTTTAACACATTATTATAAATAAGTACTAAAGGTTATTATAAACCTCATATGTGTTGGAGAAAATTTTTACTCTTATAAAAATATCCTGAATCCCTACATCATTAATCATATTTACATATACTTTTTGTTTGCTTAAACAATAATTTTTTTCAATTTTACCATACGCTCAAAAAAGTTTTATATTTCCAAGAAATCACCTTTGGCGAATTTTTTAATAAAACAAATATTATAATTATTATTATTATAAGGAATGATGTTTAAAAACAAAGTTTTTATGTACATATATACATATACATTGGTATTATTCATAAAACATTACAAATTTTTTAAGATATGATGTTTTGATGCCTTAGTAATTAATGAATTAGATTTATTTTTTACCACGTGCCATTCGTTATAGTTCTCAGACTTGAATCGACTCAGTTTAGAGTACACTTTCAAGATGGGTTAATATAAAAGCCCGGAAAACTTTTAAAAATTGTTTACATTTTCTCAACTGATAATAATTGAAAACAGACACATGTTCGGTGAATCATGAATTAGGTGCAAAATGTTTCGGAAATTTCATTTTACTGTTAAGATCACATACCAATTGACGTGTCTACCAGTTATCTTTTAGAGGAACGTAAAATCTCTGAAATACAAATTAATTACTCGAAATTGAGCTGTACAACATTTAGAAGTAAAATTTTTCAAATACTTTACAATTATAATTCGTCTAAAACTTTAAAATATTATCTAGATTATAAACTTAAATAACATCATAAATTTTTACCTTGTAATCGCAATGAAATCATCTTGTAATTGAAACCGTCAAATTGCTGCATACAAAGTATTCGCACAATATTGGATGGTACTCTTGAAGCGAAATTCTAGACGAATTCAAAAATGATAAACCATATTTTTCTTTTTTCGCCCTCTTTCTCGAGTATAAGGGGTCTCATTGATTTTTCTGAAAAACATTTAAAATTTATAAAATGTGCCTTAAATGAGTTCGAATTTTTGATTCAAAGAAAATATTTTCCATGAGATTTTTGCTACATTTTAGCAAAATTTGTTCAAAATGTAGGTCAGAGTATGCCATTAGAAATAAACAAACTAATATTATGTAATTAACATTTTTTTTTATCCTTCTTCATTCCTATAAGGAGTATAGATAGGGCTAGTGCATGATATCTATCATGCCCTAGTTTCTATAGTCATAGAGAGTTAACTAGGTAGGTGACTAGCCTACCGTAGTTTTTATTTATATTAAATATTTCAGTTTATTAATATTTTACTGTTTATTTTTCTTAGTCTTTAGTATCGAATATTATGAATATTTTGAAAATTAGTTGTATAATATTTATTAGTATTGCATATTAAGTTATATAATATTGAATATAATTTTTATAGTGACCTGACCGGGGTTTGAACCCGAGACCCTTCGGTTAAAGGGCCGGTGCCCTAACCACTGCACCAATGGTCAGATATGTAATTAACATAAATGCTTCAAAATAAAAATCATTTATAAATAAACTGCAGAAGCATTTTATACAGCAAATGAGTAAATTAACACTATAAATTAAATAATTTCAAATAACAAGACTTACTGCAATACAACCAGTGACGAAGTTGAATAACAATATAATTACCCACTTTGGTATTGTTATTTACCACTGCTCCAAAATATTTTTAAATTTGATTTTCTATGCTTCATATTTTGGCTATCTTGTATTAGAATAACAAATTATTTTTGTATTTCACAGGTATGTTTTCCAAGGTTTTTATATTTATTTTATTGCAATGAATAGCCTTCCATAATAGCCATTGTATACCAAAAATTCCATAATTTATGCTACCATGGAATATTGTTTATTATACTGAGTTTTTCAATATTTCACACACTTTATTATCTTCTTAGTTTTTCCTCGTTTCAATTTCTTTCTTTCTTAAATCCCATGATAAAAATTTAATTTATCTGAAATAAACGAATTTACAAAATATATTTAAGGATACATAAATTTACATAGAAAATCATCACTTCTTAAAAAAAAAAAAAATAAATATTCTCAACTTTGATGCTACAATACAAACTTCTGCTTTAAATTTTCTGCCTTTTTCATTATTCAAGAGAAAGTTTTTAAAAGTTTTTCTTATACAGCAAGTAAAAAATTAAAATATTTTGTTTTTGTTTCTTTTCAAGTGCACACATGGGTCATATTTAGTATAATATTCTTAGAAAAAGAAAAAAAGGTACTATTAAATTTGTTTGTACTTAAAAATGATGGTAAAAAATTTTTTTGGGAAACTCAAAAGCAAATTATTGTGAAAAATAGAATCAAATGCATATTAAATTATACGGTAAAAAATTTTGTTTAATTTTAAAATTTCGTAATCTATAGAGTATTTGCCAAATTCTAACATTATTCATTCAAATTAATGATTATATTAAGGCTTCCGAAAACTGAAGTTTGTTTCATTATTAAAAAATAAACTTATGAAAATTAAATTCGATTTCACTCTGTTACCAATAAAGCGGGGATATTCTACACTAATAAGTGCACTAATAAGTGCACTAATAGATTTATCAGTATTATTTTATCCCTCCATCGAACATCAGCTCCATGTGTCGAATCAAGGAAATCTACAACAGCTACAAATTGAATCGTAAATTCACTATTTATAAATATTTTCCGGTAATTTCTTCATACCTCTGTTGCTCAGTTCCGCCTCAGTTCTGGTAGAGCATACAACTAGAAAGCGGTAGGTCACTGATTAGAGGTCCAGTTCGAGTTAATTTTTCTGCCTTGACCCGTTCCTTTGATTCCGTCATCCATCTGTTCTGCAAAAAGAAATTTCCTTAATTAGTTGTTCTTATAAGAATTAATAATAAATTATAAACAACTACACATTGTATTGGTATAATTAGTAATACGTATGAAATCGAAATTTTCAAATTCTTTTTATTAGTTCATTAAATATAAGAATAAAGAATATTTTAATTAACATATAAAAATGAAATTTCGAATTTCATAAATCAATTAAGATAATTACATGCAAAGAGTCCAGATCCCTATTGTCAAAAAGAAATCTTTTATTAGAAATTTATGAACTATTTGTTTAATCTGCTAGTAATTAAGGTTCAGTTTTGAATCATCTACAATTTATATTATATAGATCTACATAATCTTAGAATTATTTCAATTTAAGTTCGAGGTTCATAATCCCATTTGGATATTGCAGTTAATAATTTTAGTAAATAATAACAGTAATAAATTTGAATTGTTTATGACAAAACATTTTTTATTATTTACTTCATATTTACTTTACCCTTAAAAATAACTTTGTCATCTGTACTCTTCGAATTGAAAATTAATAAAAATATTTTCCCTTAAAAAACCTTAAAATATTGCATGTATACATATGTATGTATTTTACTTATATACAATATATGTCATCTTACGATGCAGATACCAATATCTCATAAAAAATAATTTGATTTTACAACTTTTTTCAAATTAACAAAAAATATTTTTTTGACTGCATTGCATACAATAAGGGGAGTCATGTAATGGCATCAAATTTTACATGTCAAGATTGCAATTGAAATGCGCTTCGTCGAGAAAGAAAAACTTAATTCATGTTATACTTTTGTTGGGATGTAGGTCAGTCAGTCTATCTGCCTGTTCATTCACGCATCTTAATTTTTGACTAAACTGACCTTAATGAATTCAACATAATAGCACGGACGTTTTTCCCCTTACATTGTCAGAACAATTAGTTAATAATTTTTTCAGCAATAACAGGGCCACAGGACCGAGCTTGTGTTATGGGCTGATTTTACATTTTTTACCTTATCAAAAAAAACTACATAACGAAATTTCTTGAAATTTCAAATGCATATGTTCATATGTATTGCAGTTCTATTTATTCATGAAACTAAAAAACTCTTTTAAAAAAAATTTAATTTCGAAAAGTGAATCTCTATTAAGAAACAAATTTACGTTTTTGCTATAGCTTTCTTTGAATTTGAAGGAAATATTTTTAAGCAATTATCATAATATGTGTTAATCATAAGGGAGGTGATGTGAAGGCAACAAATTTTGCGTAACAAATGGGGAAGCGCAAATGAACTACTTTTAGGGAGATGTTTTTCTATTGGTCTGCTGGTCTGTCGGTCTGCCTGTCTCTCTGGGTGTACAAGTTTGTATCTACATTTATATTGGATATGTGACGGATTGATGAACTCGGAAATTAGATTTTTTCCGGCCCGATTTCACATTTTTGCCCATATACAGAGAAATAATCAAACAGTTTCCTTGAAATTTAACATTTAAATTCAGGTTTTTAAAACAATGAGCCTATAAACTTTTCGGCACTATCACAACTCAAAAATCGAACTGGGGGCCGAATTTACATTTTTTATCATATCTACGGAAACAGTTGGAATTCCTTGAAATTTTATATTTGAATTTTGATTATTACCGCAACTAACTGGCGAAGTTTTCAAGAAATTCGAATGCATCTTGAGCTCAATTCTCGTTTTTACTAAGAGCTCTACTAAGAGCCAAATTTGCATTTATCTAGGAACGTTAACTAAAAGCTTCTTCAAATTTGGAAAGGCAATTTAAAAATCTTCTGAACCCTTTCACTAAACTAGACCATACACATTTCGGTTGGTTATGTGCTGATCACATCAGATTTTTTTTTTCATGTGTTACACAAATATGTGCAATTTAAATGCTTGAACTTAAGTTTTAAATTACAAAAATCTCTCAAAACAATTTTAATATTCAAAATATTATAAAAATTTATATTTTAATATTTTTACAACACATTTAGAATTACTTCAGTATACACTTATGTGTATATAGATACACATATGCACAAACATTTTATTGCAATTTGTAAGCATTCTCTAGATGTTGTTTAACACAAACTTGTTCCAAATAATTCTAATTAATTCAAATATTTATGGAATTTTATGTGTCAAATAACAACAAAAAAAAATATTTACAAAATTCACTTAAACTAAATTTTTTACTATTTTTGTTTTTTGATTTATAAATTTAAGAATTGTAAATTATTGGATAAACTTTTAATCTGATAAGTGAAAATTTTGAATTGAAAAAGTTTGTTTTTAAATTTTTGGTATAGAAAAAATAATTTTTTTTTAATATTTGGTGTGACCTGAATTCTATTTAATTTTTTAAAATTATTATTCTTCATTGTACTATTTTAAAATTCAATCAAAAATTAAGTTTTGAGATTTCTATTTAAATTTAATGAATTTTAAATAAAAACAAAAACTACACATAAGTAAAAAAGATTCTATTTTTAAAGTTTTATTGAAGGGGACGACCACAATTTGAGAATCTAACCCCCCCTTAAAACTGAATTGCATTAAGAAATGAAAACTGGTTACTCTATTTTTTTTATAAATAGAAGTAATTTGTTTTCTGCAAACATTTACGAGTATAATAACGAAGACATTCCTCAAGTCTTTGTAAATGTAAAATCAAAAAATCATTTACTACATGAATTCTAACTGCACATCACGACTCATGGAAAGAAGAGAATCTTTCAATCGACCGTTTAAATATATTGTAATTAATATATTGTAATAACCTTATACCGAATTTTAAGGGAAATTGCATGGATAGAATAGAGATATGAGCTTTGCTTTCTGGCGAATCGAAAATGATATTGTTTGAGCTTTTATAGAAAACCATTCATTTGGAAAAATTGTATCTTCAAATTTTTAACAAGATAAAATTATTTATCTATTAATTTAGAGTTAAGACGTGATTTAGAACAAAAACAGAACAACAAAATTTTTAGAACAAAATTTCGGAGGAAAATACAAAGAGAATAAATTCTTTTTCTTTTGAAATCAAAAAACATTTCAAAATTCAAATAAAAGAAAGTAACTACAGAATGGTCTCTCTTTATTTATATTTGAGGAATTTTGTGTTCATATTCTAAATGTACGATAGTAGCAATGGTTTTCAACTATAATACCTTTGAAAATTTTATGAAAGCTTCATCATATTTAAAAATACAATAAAATGAAGAGAAATGCGGAAGAATGCAATAAATATTCAAATATACAATGATAATAACACTGTCTTTGATAAACACTAATTGAATATTTTGAAACTAGAGCATTTAAGCTTTTTAATTTTTAATATCAACTTTAATTTTTTTTAACAATTCCCACATAATGTATTTATAATTTCATTAATATCCCCATAACAATAATGACAAAAACATCACAGGACAACTTCATAAAAAATTCTTCGTACTCAACATTTCTTGTGTGATAGACACTTTCAAATCAATAAATTTTTAATTTCTTAGTAGAAAATTTTATCTACTATCAGCCAATAACCAAATAAATTTATTCAACATTCTTAAACTTAAACAACAGCTATGCCTCAATGCATCTTCTTCTATTTTCCATTTTCTCTTCAAATCCTTTAAAGTTACCGACCACATCAAACATAAATAAGCTTTTGTTTAATTAATATAAAAAATAGTCTTAAAAAGTAGGTTCTGCCTGAGAGCAGATTGTTTTGTCTTTAATAAATTAATTTATAAAAACAAAAAGAAAACAAAATTAACGTCTAATAAAAGAAAACCGGTTTATACATTGTCATAACTAAAATATCTATCGCCTGACTTAATTATTATTTAAATAAAAACATAAGGAAAAAATAAAAAAAAAAATAATATAAAAACCTTAAAAGAATAAAATAAAAAGGACAACCTTTTGAATTTTCATTAGTTGAGGAAAAATTTTTTTTTTTCATTTTTCTTGTTTTTCTTTATTAAGGGAAGAAAACTTTTGTCTTTAATAAAGGTTTTGTTTTTGCGGCATTTTCATTAAAATGAAGAGGGAAAAAAATTGTTTTTCCTTTGAAAAAAGACCAAGACAAGAGAAATGCAAATAAAATGAAGTAACTAAAAAGTTAGAAATTTTTCTCGAACCATTGGCTATATAGTGTAACAGAAGTGAAGAAGACAACAGTTTTGAAATCATCTGAAATAATTATGAATCATTAATAGAATTTACTCTATAGTCACAGTTCTGTCATATAATACAATCTTTTGTAAAAGAACAGTAACAAAAGAAGGGCTTCATTTAAATTTTCATATATCATATCTGGGCTATTATAATTTTGTATTCTAATAAAGTTATTTCAGAAATAGTTCCATATTTAGATTTAAAGAACGCTTTAAGAATAATTTAGTTTGTTAAGTTTATGCGCCTTATCACTCCATCGAATTTATCGCTGCTAAAAAGAGAATCTCATAATTATTCTCATTTCAACAGAATCGAAATGTAGTCGTTCCCAGTACTTAGATACAGTGAAAACTTTTAGTAAAATAGAAATTTCCAGTTGAAACTCTTAATCACTTTTACTGAACTCCCGTATCAAATTCCATAGAAAGTAGAGATTATTATTGAAATTTCACCTTCAAAATTTGCCATTTAATAATTTCGGTATTTCATAAGAACTCATGTCACTATAACGACAGTAACTCATGTACATGGTAAAGATTACCATTTAATATGGTTCTAATACTTAACTTAAATGAAAAACACTTTTCCTTGATGTGGTTTATTGAAGTATTTTTGACAAAGAGACAATATTTTAAAAGGAAATTTTATATTTGTTATATTGTTAGAAATGAAAAAGGAAAATCTGTCAGTAAATAGTTTTCCACTTGAAATTTAAATTAATAATAAGCTTAAAATTTAAATGTGTAAGTACATCCTATATTTTTCTAAAAATAAATATTCAAAATTTATAATATAAAAATGTTGGTTTTCATTAAAATTGTTGACGTCATTTTTTGTTATACAGAATTATTTTGTTATATACACTTCATATTATTTTTAAACATTGATTATTTTCATTTAAGACTTTAAGATAATTTTAAATTCTTGGCTCATTTTCATCTAATAAAATTTAAAGTGAAAGATGGTAAATATTAGTAGTAACGAGCTTATAGAATAAAAAATATAATAAAGTATTCGAAGATGTTATGTAGGTTAGTTAATAAAGAGGTTTATCAATTTTATGTTGACGAACAACATTAAGTTAAGATGAATAGAAGTTTACTTCTATGTTCTAATAAATATTATTAATTCTTATGTGAATACCAAAAAATATGAACACCTATTTGATGCCATGAGAATATTCTGCTTTGCCATATTTTTATTTATTTTGTGAACAGCTATAAAATTCCCTTTTTAACCAGAAAATGTCTTCAATATTCAAAAATAATCCATAAATTCATAAATTCGTTCCCACATCCACTAGCCAAATTAATATATCTTTGATGGGCGGTAGTAGGAGTATAAGTCAATTTTTTGCAAAAACCTGATAAGTACACCAATGTAATCTAGAGCTCAAAATACATCTTCTATCAAAAATTCATAGCGCTACGACACTTACAAACCTTTGAAACAAATGCATTTAAATATATTGTCCAAAGCAAAAGGGAACAGTTTTATTAAGTTTTTTTGCTCTAGTGAAAAGTTGATATTTTTGACTTATACTCCTACTACCGCCCATCAAAGATATATTGTTAATATATCATATAGTTTTAGCGAAATGGAATCACATGTGTGTCATCTCTATCTAAAATCATATTGGGTGCTACAAAAATAATATGAAAATAAGCTTGATCAGGAATATCCATTCTACCCTTAAAAATTATACACTTACACCGATAGAATTCCTATTAATCGGCAGAGAAAAACCATTTTATTTTGCTTAAAAGAACGGCATACATATACATATTACGTAATTCAGTATAGGCCACCATCATTAATAAGAGCACAGAATAATAATATTACATATAAAAAAATTATTTCTAGCTCATTTTATTCCTCTTTTTCTCTTATCCCATTTATAAGGTCATAGCATATAGTGTAATTAGGTTTACCTAATTGATTTTTGATGAATATTATATTTTGCTATAAGGATTATAATAAAGATTCCAAATAATCTTGATTTTATTGGAGTTTTAATATGTTGATGCATATTAAAGTATTACACTTTTTAATTTACTTTGTTTTCATAAATAATTTATGGAAAAGGATATCAAAATATTAAGTTTTTCTTATGGATTTATAATATGGTTCTTAAGTTCTTATTCTTGATTATTGTTATTATAAGATAAATAATAAATTTTATTTAGAAAAACAATTGGGTCAATATTATTGTAATTAATTTGTATTTGAGATTCAATTGGATTTTGCGTTCAATTATGAAAAAATAAAACTCTTTAATCGGGACTAATTTTACGAAAAATAATGTTGCTGTATATAACATTTTACCCATAAAATTTTCAGTACTGAATGGTATAAGGTTGAGACGATTATTTTTCATTCATTTGCTTTTCATAATCTATGAAAATTCTTTAAATCATAAATAATGTAGAATCTCGCTCTGTTTTTCGCAATTTGATTTAAACGTTTAAATTGTTTTTAGTCGAAATGCAAATTTTAGACCTAAACGGTTATTGTTTGAGACCACACACATAAATTTGAGTGGTTTCCAAGAACTGTGAACATATTTAAAGAAAATTAATTAAAAACATAATTTGAACAACAAATAAAATTTCAAAGAATTGGAAATATTTATGAGAAGATTATTGCGAAAATATTGAAAATTCCATGTAACTAATTTTACATTTAACACATTACTTTGTTAATAAGGATTACAATAAATCAGCTCCTAAAATACAAATGAGTTTTATTTTGAATTAATCTTAATAGCTATATACAATATTTACGCCTTCAATTCTAAATAAATTGAAATTTATTGTAAATTCACTCACATGCATTCCATTATAAAAAAAAGGATGAAAATTTTCATTTCATTTACTTCAAAACGTTAATAAATTTCAATTAGTTAACACCATTATAACTCTCTATCAAAAGTTTACATAAAATTTTGCAAAACAATATAAGAGAAAAAGTCTCTCATTATCGGCTATGAGAATTGCAATAATAACAAATACAAAATTCTAATTATATTCGAGCCATAACACCAGTTTATCTACACATGGATAAATAGAGAATTTATTGATATTCATTTTAAATTAAGAGTAAAATATATGGTAATTATATTGTAAGGTAAAATTTCATTAGGCTAATTCGATTTTTAATAAATAAAAGTAAAAATATAAATGTTTATATATGTATGTATGAGAAAATGTCTATCTATTAATTTGTAATTTCAATTCCTCCATTATCATGTTGGTATACGTACTTATTCAATTGCAATCAATTCAAATTAAATGAAATTTTTTTAGATATGTAGAAACTGGAAAGGGATAATATAAAAATGTAAAATATATTTTACTCAAGCGATATATGCATACTGAAATATATACTCAATTTTAGTTTGACCATGCGGTTTTGCGGTAAAGCAAACCAGCTACTACTCTTCTACTTTTGCGGTATTTAAAAAATAGTTTTAATACGCTAAATAGTCAAAAAATAATGTTTTAGGGACTTTAAGAGGCTACAACTTTTAAAGAGGAGGTGATAGAGATAGGTAAATATTTTCTTCTACAGAAATTAACTTTATTAAATATGAAATATCAGATTTCTATCTTAAAGGGTGTAGAAGTTTCGTAAAAAGTAAAACAAGCGGGCGGAGTGAAACTGACCAGCAATTTTCAACTGACCAAATTTTTGAAAGTAGTTTATTAGCACAGTTATTAACAAATTTTAAGAATTTTTGTAGTGGAAATATTTTTTTACTTTCATTTTGGCCACCAAGAGGATTCTATGTCGTACCTTTTTGTCATTATGAAAACCAAGTCGATGCTTCTCATTTCAGTATTGAAATAAACGCCATAATTATAGCAATCTGAAAGATATTAAGTATAAATTACTGACAAACTTACTTAATAAGTGATTGATTCAAGAAGAGTAAAATTTTATTGCATTATGTAAAATTAACAAATTTGGGCACAGTGTAGATAAATTGACTGTGATATATTCAGAATTTGCATTTATTAATTTTCTAAAACCTAATTTAAGCATTTTTGAATTTTAAATTAAATTTTTAAGCAAAAATGTCAATTTTTAAACTCTTGGCCGTATATAACTCCGAAATTTAAGTACATCAATCGAACTTTGAATAAAGCACTGAAAATTTGAACTTGTTCTGGAATTATATATCATTCCTTCTATTCTAAATATTTTTGCTCCCAAATATATTTCTCTCTCACATACTTTACTAGGTGTTAGCTGCCTACAAAACAAAGGATTAACACATGAATCCATAAGAAACGATTTTATAAAATTATAATTACAAAATTTACCAAGTTAATTGATAGACATTTTCTTTCACAAAATAGTTACTCCATTGTTATTTCTATAGTAGAAAACTCAAATTTCAGGCAAAAATCCAAGAGTCCTCTTATCGCCTTCAATTTACTGTGTTCTAAATTCCACACGTATATCCTTATATTTTTCTAATTAATATCTTGTATATATGTTTGAAATAATATTTATAGAGAAAAGAACTAATATTTAATTACTTATATAGAATTTCCAAAACACAAATGTTCACCCGAATTTTTCAAAAAAAAAAAAAAATATAGCAAAAAACAACCATCATATCCCTTTTGTTCTGAATTTACATAAAATACGCTTTTACAATATTACAAAACCTACACAAACAAAATCAAGAATACAAGGTATAAGTTATACAATAATACCATCACAATATCAATACGTGCCAAAAAGTTTCTAAGACGTTAAGTCAACCTTGATAAGTACAGTAGATGAAGATGAATTTCAAAATGAAATGATTTGGAAAGGAACTAATTAACTAATTTAGGAAAATAGAAAATGACTGCTCTTATATCCTTTTCCCATTATTTTACCAAAAAAAAAGAAAATTTTCATATACAAGTACCAAAAAAAAAAGAAAAAAACAAAACAAAAAGGAAAATTCTTTTCCTATTATTTCGGAATTTTCTTATGTTTCTTTTTTATGTTTTCTTTCATTTTTTATCCAGATGATGCCACTCTTTTACCTTTTGTTTAAGGAAATCATTATCTTGAGTGTATGGATTTCCCCTAGAAAAAAACAAAAAGGTAAAAAATAAAAATAATACCTTGTTGAGCACCTTGTTAAATAAAAGAAATTTTTTGTTTTCCCAATTACAACGATAATATTTTTGTTCTTCCTCTCTACTAAGAACTGCTACCTTCGAACACAACAGAATAATGAAAATTTTGAAATTCTGTAAATTTTTCCTTGAAAAGACGATTGTTAATTGAAAATTAAGTGAAAATTTTTAAAATAAAAGTTTAAAAAATATTTTTGTAAAATTATTTTTTTGTTTTAAAACAATAGCTAAGAAAAATCAATTGTTTTCATAATATTGCAAAATTAAAAACTTAAAAAAATAATTAAAGTTAAAAATTAATTATGTATAGCGTTTACAGAGCAAAAACTTGGAATTAAATTTTTTACCAAAGTAGGTTATATTATATGTTGCAGATCCTGAATCAACTCTTTCCAACTTTTTTGAAAATTCGCAAAAAAAATTAATAATACGTGATATATTAGAAATTTTGAGATTTTCAGCGTCGAAAATGTGACCACCAATTTAAATTCGAACTCGGCCTGCTATTTATTAAGTTCCCTTTCACACAATATTTAAATATATATTTACCATAAGTTTCAACTATGATTTTAACCCATTAAGACCCCTAAATATAATTAGTACGCGTTTTTTTAAATCAACTACTACAAATCGTGGTTTTCCATTTTATATTCACCCTAACTTCTAAAATAATTAAGGTATAGATTAACCAAATTTCGGAACAATATCATAAACTAGGTAGTCTCGAAATTCAATATTATTAATTTTATCCTTTTCCCAATATTTACAACTGTACCACTGTTATTTTCCCGCTAAATTAGAGACTAAGTATTGTCTCCAATTCATTACTAAAGTTGACAATCATCATATTATTGTGATTAAATTGCCAAATAAGTTATTAAAATATGAAAAATGGCCTTTATTAAAAATTAATGAGCTCGAAAATTTTGCTACCAATAGCATAATATACCTGGATATTGACCTGAATATTTGGAAAACTGATTTTATCTAGCATAAGATTTATTGATATTATAATTGCGCAGTTAATTAATCAATTGGAAAAAAAAAATAAAAAAAAGTATGTCAATGTCAAACTTCATAAATGTTTTCCCTAAGAAAATATAAGTTTTACTAATTGTTATATAACAATTGATTTGGGAAAAAAGCAGTTTTCATTTAAATACAATATAGGTATCATTAAAAAATTAAACAAAACAAAAATTTTGCATAACCCGTAGGGGTATTAATGCAGTTTTTTCTTCTTACCTTATTTTTTTTTTAATTTTTTCATTTTCCTCTTATTTTCTGTCTCGCGGAAAATGTACGTTTCATATATTTTTTTTTCTGAATTGTTAAATACCTTAACGGTATAGAGTAAGAAATTATTTTGTTCTCATTTTATTGATTTTAATGTTATTTTAAATGAAACAATGGTAATTAAAAATTTATTTTACTTGTTCTCGAGAGGAATTAAGGAAAAAAGCAGAACCCAATTTTTTATTAAAAAATATATTAATAAAAATGAAAATGTTTTTTTCTTCTCTCAGTGCTCATGAGTTACTTATTATCGAGAACAAAATTGTATACTGATTTTAAACTCATTGAATATATGCTTTAATAAAATATGTTAAAAATTCATAGTATATGTGAACAAGGTTTAATTTTTCTTGATTTTCCATTGAAAATTCTTTCAAAGGAAGTTGAAATTTTATTGTATGATGAGATACTTTTAATGTTGTCTTTAGCATTTTTTATTTATGAAATTTTTATTATAGCAAATCGAATGCATAAGCAAAAATATTCCATTAAAATTTAATAAATATGAAATGCAAAAAGTGTACAAAAATTCGTTCCTATTGATATTTAATAAAAACTATGCTACAATAAAACTCGCAAAGTAGTGAGTTTAATACTCTAGCGAACTCTAGCGTTCTTTTAATATTTTAAAAAGGAAAATAGAGAAATGTGGAAGACTTTTTGAATATGATTAATCAAAATTATATTATTTGATCTGCTTGTTCTTCCGAATAAGAAATTATGATAGCTCTTTATAATGTTCTTCAACAAACCATAAAGGATTGAAATCTAATATATTTCGGCGTTTTAGTACTTTTTAAATAATATTACTATACCAAAGTAGCTGATTATCATCTTTTTCATTTTATATATCGGTCTTAATAAACATGCTTTTTATGAACTTTAAAATTATGCGCCTAAAAAATTAGGCGCATATCCTTGTGATTTTCTTCTTAAGTCCTCTCTAAGATCTACTACTTTGCAAAGCGTAACACACGTACTCATTACATTATTCTCATTACAAAAGATTATTTTTTTGCTGTATTTATTTACGCCTACTAAAGCCTCTTTTTACTTTCAATTTTTAATGCCTAAGTGTTTATTATAACTCTGTCTATATCGATGCAAAAGAAGTGAGAGTAACGCTGCTTTTAAATTTCTCTTTGTTTTAAATTTTTAAAAAACTTATTTAAATACTGTCAGAAGAGCTTTATGCATTTTATTTCGAAAAAATCAAAAAAGAAAAAAAATGGAATCAGTAGAGTTGGTCATGTTAACTCTTTGATATTCGTGCTTGTTATAAATATGCTTGTATGCTTACAGTAAGCACTTAGTTATAATATTATATATTCTAATGTAACATGCTAAGTTTAAGTCCTTAAGATATGTTTTAAGGAAAGTGTGAACTGAAATAAATCAAATCGTCAAAGAAATTGGGTTTTTAAGATTATTGGACCGATAAACTTTAAAGTAAAGCTTAATTTATTCACTTTGAAAGCACTAGATAGTTCGGATTTACGTTGACGATTACTTTGTGATAAAATTTATTGAACATGTCTTTTCTTTAGCCTCTAAATCGGATGCAGAAAATCAGAGATCCGTCGAAGAAAAGCTGATTTTTTTCAGTCCAAAATTTTTTGATTATTTTGTATTTGAACGACGTCAGCAATAATTTTTCTTTAAAATGAATACATTTCGTACACCTATTACAGATTTGCTAAGTTTCAAAGCAATTTTATGATTTAATAACCCTCAGTCCTTATAAGTTTGAATTTGACCACCCTCACCATAACTCATTATCTTTTAAGTCTTAATTTATTTACTAAGCCACAAATTAATTGTAAAAAAAAACACTGGAGCTTGTACATTGAATTTTCTTGTGTTTTGGCTTCTTGTATTTCTCACGCGACAAACTTAAGCATGGACATTGCATGGCATGAAACAAGCTAAGCCCACTAAAAACCAACGAAATTAAGAAAATTTAATGGTTTTAATTGAATTTCGCATGGTGTACACTCAAGAAGTTGCAAGCCAAAAAGTGTTAAATTCTCAAACTAAATGCATTAATTCTAAATTGGTGTTATGGTTTACAGGCACAGAGTTAATTTGATTTTTTTTTTAAAAATTGTCACTAAAATCAGTGATCTGTAAAATTTATTTCGAATATTATGAATCGAAATGTCAAAATTTCACATTATACGCGCGAAAATTCATAATTATTAGAAAATTTGTTTCATATATTCACCGAAAAAAAAAATGATACACTCAAAGGAAACAAATTGAAATTTTCGCATGAGTTGATAAATTTTTGGAAAAGCTTTTTATAAATCTACAGTTACGCCATTTTTAATATACTGTCAAGTTTCTTTTTCTTTTTTTCTTGCTTTTTTTCAACTTGTATTTTAAGAAACTTGAAACGAAAATGAAAACAGACATTTTTTGAAAAATTATTTTCACTTTTTCATTTTGCATTCACGATTTTTTAAGTATACGACAAAAAAAAACAAAAAAAGTTTCTATTATTTGTCAAAACGCATTCAGAATCAGAGTCAGTTTTTTCTTTCTTTCAAAAGACATGTTAATAAAAAAAAAAAGGACGAAAATAAAAAAAAAAAAATTTTATTGTCGCCTTTTTTTCCATACTTTTTCAAGTATTTTTCTCTTTTTTTCCATCATTTCCAAGTGGTACGCAATTTTTTAGGTAGCATATTGAAAGTTTCAACTTGCTATTTTTGAATACATTTTCAACAGTCATCATGGTTCTTTTTTTTTTTTCAAACATCCTTTTCCATTCTAATAATTGTCATTTTCAGTTATTTTGACTATAATAACTGTCATGTGACAACTTTTTATTTCTACATTGTAAAGATATTTGTATGTTATGACGTGGTTTCCAATTTTTTTTTTTTGCTCTGTAACTATGTGAAATGATTTAGTTACATAGAGATAAAGGATTCATGTATGCAAACATACACACATATTGAGTTTTTCTACTCTAAAGTATATTGAAAAAAAAGTTTTGAGTAATCTTAAAATTGTAATAAACTCCTCGCAGTTACTGCAATCTTTCTACATTGTGTTTACTATAAATTTCAGATTAGCTAGAGCGTAAAAATCATTAAAAATTTCTATTAACGCGTGTCGCAAATTAAAATTTTTAATGTAAAATTTTGTGTCATCCTAAAAGTTTGGAATTTTTTAATATAAAGCTAAAATATGAACATAAAAAAAATATTTTTAATATTTTGAAGCAGCTTTTAGTAAGCACCCAGTTTAGTTAAAATAAGGTGAAGATATTAAAAGTACGGTGTTTTTTTCTACTTTGGCGAGAAATAAATGTAAACAAAGTGATCAAATTGTTTTATTTAAGACTTCATAGTGCCTTACGTTTGTAATGCTAAGAAATAACGTTCTTAGATATAGACTCAAGTGTATGTTTTTGATCAGCGTCGAATGAGTTGATTTAGCATTGACTGTCCGTCTGTCCGTCCGTCCCAGCGATAACTCAAAAACTAATTGAGCTAAAATCACCAAATTTTCAAAAATGATTTATTGTAGTAAGTGCCAGAACCCTATTTAAATTGAACATGATCGGAGTACCGGTTCGGGTAGCTTCCATACAACTTCAAAATTTATTTGGCTATATCTCAGAAACTATAAAAGCTATGGTATTGAAATTTCACACAAGCGAATATATTAGTAGGGCCAATGTGTTTGATAAAAGTCGTAGAAATTTCTTCTGGCAATTGCCATGCAACTTCAGTAGAAGTTTGCCCATATCTTAGATAATATTCAAGACACAGTACTGAAATTTGGCATAAATTAATATGGTAATATGGCAACTTAAAGTCAGTTTTTCCCATAGTCAGTTATGGCATATTTATTCACATGTAGGACAACAAATTCGTACGGGTACCACAGAGTTGACAAGGTCAACTCTATTTTTTCTCGTTTTTGCCTAATATTTGGCATAAATTTTGCTTTAATTATAAATACATAACTAAAGCGGCGAAAGGCAACGGCGGACAAATTTTATAGTTAACCTAAAGCTACATCAGCGGAACGATGAAATCAACTGTGCAGTATTTAGAATAAAATGTTACAAACACGTGGAAAAAGATAATATCAAAAACAAAGCAAACCGTAAAATAGGAATTTAGGTCAGTTCAACAACGGCAGTGAAATTCGCGGCGGTAATTTTTCTTATTTCCGGATATTTCCATTTAAATAAGTGTAATGTGCTTCTATATGAATTATGACATTTCACAGCGGAAAATCACTCTGATTTTGTTTTCAACTTAGATTAAAGTTTTCTTCAATCCAAACCTCGCTAAGATGGGAACTCTTAAATGCATTTATGTGTATTTATGAAATATTTAACTTTAACAGAAATTTAGGTGGAAATTTAAATGAATTGAAAATATTTAATAACAAAAGCATTTTAAAGTAAATTTATTAGAATATTTTATACAATATCAGCACCTCGCTTAATGTTTTAGTTAATAATGTGCGTAAATTTCATATAAATTGAAACAACAGAGCAATGAGTTAAAAATTGTTAAACCGAATGTTTTGTTCTATGTCATATTTTTTGTCTAAAAAAATGTTGACGTAAAAATTTTACTTTCAAATTAATCCCAAACTCTATTCCACAAAATAATTAAAAGTTCAGTTCAGAATTTTTTTTAAACTGAGGTCAGCAACTGTCTAGACTTAAACTGTGTCTAAGCCGCTGTTATGTTACATTATATAATTAGATTAATCTACATTATATAATATCTTGGAAGTTGTTCCTAGAAATTGTTAATTCATCAAATATTTGTATAATTGATATACGTTTGTGTAACATTTTCCTATCATCTATCCCCCCACCTTAAAATTAAATATAGCATGGAATTGCAGATAACGTACAAATAGCAACAAGTTTTTAAAAAAAAAGAGGAAATTAAAAAGGAAATGTAAAGCCCATTTTCATATAACTTTGAAATATCAACAAAATTTGCATGAGTCCTTCTTAATTACAATTTACAAAGAGTATATTAAATACAAGGAAAAATTTTTACAAAAACAAAAAAAAAACCAAATAAAACAAAAATAAAATTTCATTTATTTTTATAAGCAACCGAACACCAACTTTTAAACACAAAATTTATTATAATTTTTTCGTCTGATGACTTGTACCGTCACTTTAATCATGATTTATTACTTTAACTACATAAATATATAAAATAGGTATAACAGGAGAAGTTCTTAATTGCTTCCTTTATAAAATTTTAAGTACAAGTTGCAAGTACCTTTGCATACCGAATAAAAATTTTTTATCTACATCAAAAAGGAAACAAGAATAAGGGCCAGGAACGGTGGAAAATAATTTTTGAAAAATAAACAAAAAAAAAATTTAATTGGATAAAAATAAGCTTTAAAGCTAAAAAAATTATCTTTATAGTGGAAAATTTAATTACCATTGATTTTGTTTCTTTTTTTTTTGGTTCTTACAAAAATTGTTTTCAGACCGTGTACACGAGAGTAATGACTCTTAAATAAATACCGTTTCAACATACCGCGTACGTTTTGAAAGTGATAAATTTTCTCACAACTAATTAAGTTTTTCCATGTTTAATATTAAATTTGATCGTTAATTATTTTTTAACACTTATTAAATTCATGGGAAAAATTTAACATATTTATAGGAACATGATGTAAATCATTTTATTAAAAATACAAGGATAATTCATATAAGACTTCCTAGTGATAAATTTTGTAATATGAACTTGCTTTTTTATAAAATTCAGAGGGCACAGGATATAATAATTATAAATCAAGTTAGTTATGGTATTTAGAAGTTGTTTTAAAACTTCAAGGATATCATATTATAGTAGTACCTCATTATGGCAGCCGACATTTCAGCAATAAACTGGTCGATGTTTCCGCCCTTGAGGGAGCATTACAGATGAGGAAACTAGAAGAAGGGGCAACTTATTTTGATATTGCGAGTGAGCTTGTGCAACAAAAAGGACCTTGAAATCAAAGGGGAACGGTACAAGGATGAAAGAGCTGCTGGCATTGAGAAGGGGGGACACTGTTTATTGAGAAAGATGGAAAAAGGTTGGGCATTTCCTCATCGGATATTTGCCGCCGATCCCATGACATCGGGTTAGTGGATACTTCACGCCTGCTAAACTTTTTCAAGAGACTTCAATGAATATAGCGGGGAGAGGTGTGTTGTGGAGAAATACCAATCCGCCTTCTACTAGCCTAGTTTAACTAACTAACTGACTAGCTCTCCACTAGTTCAAAATGCTTCTAGAATATTATTTTATAAAATATGAGTTAAAATATAAAAGCCTCTCTCGATTCATCAATGTCAATGTTTATTTAATTTTCCCGGAATTATTCGTTCAATATCGTGCATATTTTTTTTTTTTTTGATATTTTCACAAAACTATTACACAGCTGAAAACAAAATATTCTAACATGAAAAACGAAGGTTATAACTGGGCAAGAACTCACCTCGAAAGTTTCTTATTACTTAAACAACAAATTTGAAACTCCAAGCCTGGTTTAGATCATCTATACATTTGTATTACTCTATTAATTATAATCTAAATGTATAATTACTCTATACATTTGTATTAGTATGTATAACAGTTACCTGTAAATAAATCCATACATAAATTTTTATGTTAAAAGCTTTTCAATTTTCCACTATTTAATATTAAAATATTTCCAATGATTTTGTTATCCATTAACGTTATCAATTAAGTTTGTTTGAGAGATGCTACACATATGCATTTATCTTCTTATTAAAATCCTATCCAATATTATGTCAGAAATTGCTTTTAAATAATAATGTTACATTAACTTATTTTATACATAAATAGCACTTAGGAGGATTAAATTTTAGTTGACGCCTTTAAAATCTGTTGAGTAATTCTTTCGATAATTGCATAATATTTCCATTAACCTTGATAAAATTTTCACTTTACATAAAATATTGAATTTACTAAAAGATTTTCAAATAATATATGAAAGTTTTTGAGTTTTATCTGACTTATAATGCTTAAAAAAAGCTTTTACTGTCAATGTTTTCAAAATAAATTTAATTAAACAGCTTACTTAATTTCTGTAGTGAAAGTATGAGAACTTTTTGTATCCGCTCATTATTACATTTAAAAATATCTTATAAATAAATATATTTGCGAAGGTAAAGGTAATCAAGCATGGTCTTCAAAGTATTGACTAGTTATGGCAAGCATATTATAGAAGCATGTAATATTTTCACATTTATTTTATTTCTGGACAAGACTTTCTATTACAATCTACTTTAAGTACTATATGTACCAAAAACTACAATCAATTTTATCTTCCCTTTGTATGGCTTAAAAATTAAACGAACGTTGTGCAGAATAAATATAAAAGCTATTTATATAAATTATTCTACTCTAGTCTAGTACATTCCAGTTATAAAAATTGCATACCATCAGGCGAAACGTATTTTTTTTTAAAAGACTATATTTACCCTTCCATTCATGAGTGATATTTTTATTATTTATTGATTATAATCTCAGAAAAGAGTTATGATGAAAACTAAAAAAACTTATAGGGTATCATTCACTTTCCGTTTTCTTTTCCATTTACTATTTCTTATAACATTTACTATTTCTTATAACATAAAAATTATAGTGTACAAGGTTGTCATTCTTTTTCTTTTCGCGCGGCATTTAAAATATGAGAAGATAGAGAATGAGGCATACAATTAAATTATTATATTTAAAATAAATCAACCCTTTTTCAACTTAATATTTCTATGTCAAAACCTCGCAATGAGCATAAACTAAACAGCTCCCAAATAAAATTTTCTTCTTCGCCATACTTTAGTTTAATTTTAAGGAAGATAACAATTATTAATATTGTTATGCGTATGTGTGTTTTTGTGTATTTCAAATTATAACATATTTTACGGCCTATTTAAGTTTCCGCAAAATGAATAAATTTTTTAAAGCACGCAAATTATCATTTTTTTTTAAATAAAAAATTTTAAAAAAATCCCCTAAATAATAAAATATAAATTTAATTATAATAAAATTTAAATTAAATAGTCATAAATAATTAATTTTAAAATGTTTTTCATAATTTATTCAATATGCAATTAAAAACTTGTAATTAAAATTACTACCGTGCATATTTATAAATTCCGCACGATTTTTTTTTTTACAATTCAATTACAAAGTTGCCGTTAAATTAAGTACCAAAAAAAACAGGATATTTTCTTTTCTGTATCAAAAATATTCACATAAAACCTCAAACTACAAAAATTTTTTAAAGAATTTTTTTTTGGAACTTGTTTTTAAATAGAGATGCCCTTGCCTCCATTCTATAGAATTATGGTAATATGTTTTTTTTTTGCTATCAAGTTGTTAATTAATATCTAGCTCGAAAATCTCTTACAATAAAACATTTTGGTATAATGAATCTTACAAGGCAGAAAACTTCTCTTCATGTAAGAGGGGAACAGATACACATGTATAGGGACACCAAAAAGGGAATCTAGTGGGGTGTTGGTGAAAAGCTAACTAATAGTCAAACTATAATAATAACAAGTAAAAACGTTTCAGTCGGTATAAACCGATTGAATTTTAGAGTTGTATGGCAGTCACCCGAACCGACGCAGGTATCCTATTAAAATTTTTAAAGCATGTTCAGAATATAATTGGACACATGTATACAAAATTTTATATTTTTACCCTCATTAGTTTTTGAATATTTAAAATAAACTCTTTGAGTTGTATGGCAGCTACCCGAACCCGTTGTCCTAATTAGTCCAATTACAATAGGGTTCGTCCTAGGCACATAAGAAACAACTTGTGAAAGTTTGGTTTCGATTGTCAAGACAGAATTTTACGCTGAGAATATATATGTCCATATCGCAGATGACTTCTTCAAGTAGTTACAAAATTCATACCAAAGTTAATATTCCCTTCACAAAGTGCAGGGTATAATTAGGTATGTATAAGAAGAATACAGAAGCTCGCAATTAGGACAAATTTTCTAAAAAAACTAAAAAAATTCCCATTTTTTTCTGCATTTAAATTTGATCTTGTGCATTTTCTACCCAACTAGTCTCCTAATTATAAAAACAAATAATATTTTTCATTTGCAAGAGTAAGATGAATAAACACGTCCCGCAAATGTAAGCCAAAATTTTTATATGAATCTGTGGCTAATCCATAACCATAAACAAATGTATATTTGAAGCCCTATCTGATTTACAGAAAGTTAAAAATTTCTTGATAACCTTAAAATTGTTTTCTTCAGCTAATAATGAAATCTATATACAATTTATATTAAAGTTGCAAAAATTAAAAAGTGCTTCAACCTTAGAAAATCAAAAAAAAATATTTTTCTAAAAAACTAAAACCATATAGAAAAGAAGGAAACTTTAACCAAGAGATTTTTTTTGTTCTTTGAGAAATTTATGATTGCAATAAAATTTGTACAAACAAATACTTATAAGATCCTAAATGCCATATCTATACATCTATAGATCTAGCATTGCTTTAAGATTGTTATTTTGTACACTCATTTATTTTTATATAATTTTCCACACGAACATAAATATAATATTCTCCTGGATCAGGAAGTAAATTCATTGTATTAAATGTATTGTTTAAGTAATACGCATATTTTAACTTGTATTTGAACGATATTTTCCCTCCTTGTATACCTAAAAAGATTACCCATCTCGCAATTTGTTTATTCTTTAACAAGAAAAACTTTAACAATAGGTAGAGATGGAACTCTACATGTAATTCTCAATTTATTTTTTTATTTTATAAGTTTCTTTTTATTTTTCTTATTCGTTTTTTTATTGAATAGCCTTGCAAATTTTTTGTGTATCAGGGTTTAAACGTAATTTCCTATACACACATAATATTATGTGGTTGAAAAAATTTTACTCCTTATCCTATTTTTCCTCTTTCTGCTTTTTTTTTTGGGTAAGAGGGAGTAGGGAGCAAAAATTAAGGTCAAGTCATAAACTTAGGAACTTCTTTTTATTTTCTGTAAAACCACTTTAACTATATAAGAATAAGGAAGAAATTTATGAATATCCCTCAACGCAGAATATTCAATTATACATAAACATACATACTTTTACATTCGTACATTCAAATTTTGGAATAGGATATCCGGAATATATACGATAAGGGGAAAATATTAAACTTTGGAAATGGTTTTTGCGGTTTCCAAGCAATTAAATACAAATTCACTTTTATTCTTTAAGTTTTTTTTTTTCTCATACTTTAACGACAACTTTATTCGATTTTCAGTTTGCTTAAATTTTTTCATAAATTTTATTGTTATTCCTGTATATGTAGTGGAATATACAGTAGAGTTCAAATATAATTTTTCATTTTACTTATAATTACTGCGAATTAAGGGTTCATGCATTTTATTGCGAAGATTAGTGTAAAAATTTGCAATAAAACAGGAAGGAAGTCTTTAATTGTGTGCCTGTTTCGTACACCTCCTAGCTTGAAAATTGGTGGCGTTCTGATCTCTTATTATTGGTTCCTCAATTTATTTTATTACAAACAGTGGTAACAACATTTTTTGGAAAAATTTATGCACTTTATATCAAATAATTTGTTATTTACTCACAATGAGGCAATTGATGTAATTACTTTGATTTTCTAGAAAAGTATAAGTTTCCATGAGTTTCGTCGGTAAATTTGAGGTTGAACTTCAAATTACTCCCTGATTCATATTATTTTCCTTTGACTTTCCAATATAATTTAAAAAATGCAGAATTTAAAAATTTTAAATTATTTAACCTGGTTATCTTAAAATTGTTGCAGCAATTAATTGAATGATTTTTCCATTTTATTCGCTTAATTTTGTACTCGCATTTTCACAAAATTCGACTGTATTCATAAATTTGTTAGGTTTCATATTCACTGGTTTCTATAGTGCGAAAATTTTGTAAAAGAAATTTAATAAATTTTCAAGTTCGTTTTATTTTTGGAATTAAATTTAATTTTTAAAATTTATTTAAAAATTCCGAAAATGCTTTTGATATTTTGATATTTTATGAATATACGCGAATATAATAAAAGTGGAAAGAAACTTCAGCTATTCAACAACATTTTGGTATTTAAAGCAATTTAAAATACTGATGTCTATTTGACACGTGCATTTAACTTTTTGTACAAAATCTGGTACATAATTTGTATTCGGAATTCTTTCACTAATCTTCTCTTTATTAATAAAGTTGGGTCAAACCAATGGTTTGTATTGTAGCACTTTTCCCTTCAACAAGTGAAAATTCTGCTTTTAAATACAGTCTATGTATACCTACCACACTATTAAAATTATTTTCATTCATATACGAATTATTTATAAGATTGCATATATTTAGGATGAACGATTTATGCAGTCTTTGAAATAAAGCAAAAATTAATATAAAGAAGATAACATAATGCTCGATTTTAAGGGTTAATTGTGTGAGTTAAGAAAAATAATTATATTTTTTAATGTCATGAATTTTACCGTTAGCTTAGAGAGGGGGAGATAGGTAAAAATTTTGTTCTACGGAAATAAGTTTCAAGTAAAGATCTATGTACATACAAAATTTCAGCTTTCTATCTTCAAGGGTGTAGAAGTTTTGTAAACAGACACACGGACAGACGGACGGACGGACAGAGTGAAACTAATAAGCACTTTTTTTCAAAAATTTTTTGGAAAAGTGCTAAAAATTGGATTTTTGATTACTTATCTTAGATAAAATTACACAAAACGAAAGATGCTTTTAAGTAGCATCAATTTTTAAATTTAAGATCCTTTTTGATTATATTAATAAAACTCATGTCCAAAAAATTCTTCCTTTTGAAGGCACAAATTAAAAATTATATTGGATATCCTTTTTATCAAATGAAAGTCAAAGTTGATAAGTCTTAACATGCAAGGAATTTTGAAGGTCTCAATATCATCACTTTAACAAAACTAATAGAGGTTGCTGTTTTTCTACTTCTTTACCATTAATATTTTGTTCAAAATATTTTTATTATTATCCTTGAATATCCTTCTATATTGTTGATTGATATTGTACATACCTGACATGTGGAAAACAATAAAAGAAATCTCCCAATATTCAGAATTAAGATAAACTTAAGGCAAAAAAGCAAAAAGGCTGTAAATTTTCTAAATTACTTAAAGTGTCAATATGAAAATAAAAATGTCAGCATCAATCGTTTTAACATTTCGCTTTTTCTTTTTTTCTTCGTTTTTTTTCAAATCTATACGTACAATATTATATTCAGCCTACTTATATAAAGGATTTTTCTTTTTCCATTGTGTATATAAAATCTTAATATTAAGAATGACAATAATGACAAATCGTGTCAGGAAATCAGATGCCTATAATAAAATGAATTTTTTTGTCTATTTTTAGAAAAATAAAAAAAAAGACAAAATTTAGTATTCAAAACAAAATTTTTTTTAAAAGTCAAATTTCCCTAAGAGTTTAGTGTTTAACGCAAGAAAAATTTAGAATACAGGAAAAATCAATATGGTTTAAGCTGTTCATTCCTTATATAAAGAATATGATATATGCTTCATAAGGAAGTACATATGCTTATATACATAAGCACATATGCATACGTATATTTTTCATAGATTTTTAAGTTAAGTGAAGTTAAGAAATAGGAGCGTACTTGAATTCAAGTTTTAAATTTAGAGTATGCTCCTTAGTTTAAACATTATATTTTTGAATAAACTATGCGTTTCTTTCACTACTGCTTGGTTTGTGATACTTGGTAATTGGTAATACTATTCTAATATCTAACACAATTATGATACAATTCTAATATCTAACACAATTGTTTGTGATAATTGTAATATCTAACAAAAAAATTAGGAATTATGATTCATTAAAAAAAATATTAATAAATTGAAGTTTGAAATTAGAGTACATTATTTATCTACAATTGTTAAATTTGTTACTGGTATCCTTAGAATATCAACAAATTTCAACTTGTATCTTACGATATACAATACCTTCTTAAAATACTTATAAATATTCTAATATTTATCCTAGTTTTATTTAAATCCCATAGTATTTTGAGATTTTGTACATTTATCAGAATTTATTAGTCGAACAACTTGTCTTATTTTGAAGAAAATTTTGAGGAAATAATCAAAATTGAAGACGGCCATAAAAACACACAAGCCAAGGGTGCTTAGACAATTTGGTAAATCTACTGTCTACTTTTGTTTCTCTCAATATGTTGAATATATCCCAATATATTAAAAAAAAATTCAGAATATTTTGGAATATGTATTTGAATAACATAAAGTATTTTAGGATGACAAATGTAAAAATGAAGACAAAGCTACTAATAACCTTTATCAATTAATGATTTAATCTATATCTAGCATCAATTTTATGTAAGTCAACAATTTTCACATTAAGAATTATCTTATGACAAAAAAGATGTTCAACATATTTCATTTCAAAAACTTATGTTTCAAAACTCTAAAAAAAACCAAAAAGGAGGAAAAAAAAGGATTTAATAAAAACATTTTTCTCATATCCCCAAAATAATCCGATGTCATAACGCTGAAAGGTTTTTATTAAAAAAATATTTTTTTTTTGATATAATTTCATTTCATGTTATAAAATTTACAACAAAAACTTCGAAATTTTCTAAATATTTTGAAAACTATAACTGAACTCAGAAAAAATAAACTACAAACAAAAATATGTGTATAAACTTTACCGTTGTTCCTTAGTTTACTTTCCATCTCCTGCCATTTTACTAACCACAAACTTTTTGTAGGAGCATAGAAAAAAAAATCCTTATTTCTAGTGATTGGAACAAAAGTTTAACAAAACTGAAAGAGGAGAAACGAAATTTTAGTGAATTTTAAGGTAAAAATTGTAGGTATAGGCAAATGCTTTTTTTCTCAGCGTTGCTCATTCTTTTCTGACAAAATTTTGTTGTTAACCAAAACAAATAAATTGAGAGAGAAAAAAAAAATCCAACTATACTATTTATTTTTTTTCCTCTTCATTTACATTTTTATGATGATTTATGTACATACATATAAAGCATATTGTCTAAAACCTTTGAGGTTTAAACAGGAAATATTTTTCTACTACAAATTTTGCTACTAAATTGTATGAGGTACAATGGTAAAGATGTTGGATGAAAAAAATATATACGTCATGATACCAATGTGGATCGCGGAATCATAAAAAATACCAATGATGAGTTTATTCTGTTTCATATTTAAGCTTAATTAAAAATTTTTTATTTGTATTCATTGAAATTGAATAAGATAAATGCTTGAAAATTATTGAAGTCTTTCGCTGTAAAGGGCAAGAACTAACAATGAAACATTAGATCCACCATTTGTTCTCCATCTTCCTCATCGAAAATGATCTTGTTTTGAACTTCTAAACAAAAGTAAAGTTCATTACACAACAATGTGCGAATATTGCACTTAATCAAATTGAATTACTTAAAGAGTTGTAAGTATTTCACAAATTGAAAACGTCATAAATTTTTTACAACAATATTTTAAAGCAAAATCCCTCAAACTATTCAGCTAACCTGACAGAACATATATAAGACATGCTAAGGAGTTACAGGCTAAAAAACTGACAATAGCTTCAATAATGATTTAGAAAAATAAATTTATGTCCTTCAGTGGAAAAACAGAAAAATTTTGAAGTAACACTTGAAAAGCGGCATACACTTGCTCATGTGTACATACGTACTAGCATAAATGTTATATTATAGCGTCATGCAAAATGATATCAATAGTGCATAGATTCAATTTAAATCTAAGTGGAAATAATGTTTAAAAGTCGTCTTTTATAAATGCGAAAAAAATTATGATTCCTTTGCTAATAGAAGTTAAAACTTGAATACTGAAGTTTAGAAAATGGTTTAGAATCAAACATAGAATCAAATAATTATTTTACAAAAATTACTTTAATAAACAAAACAAATTCATGAAAGCTTTTCAGTAGTTTCATTCACAATTTTATTCTTCTGTTCCGCAGGAATACAATAAATTTTATATTATTTTTGGTTTCAAGTACGTATTTGCGCTGTTTCCGCTTGCAATTCATAACAGTAATAAACTAAAAATAAATATTTTGTGCGGTTAATTTTTCGAATTTTACTGAATTTTTTTTCTAAAAAATGTAGAAAAAAAAAACAACCATTTTTCGTTTAAAGGTTTTTCATGAGCTGTTTAAATATTTATCAATTAAGATGTAGTAAAAATTTTACCACAAAAATGTATTTTTGTTTTTTAACAAGGACCATAAAATATTTTCCAAAAATAAATAATAAAGACCGCGAATTTTTATAGTTTTTGTTTCTTTCTTTTTTTTGGTTTTCTGTATTACCTATACAATCTCTGCTCGAATTAAATATTAATTTAAAGGTCAAAAATATGCTTTTTTTTAAAACATAACCAATTTGTTCTAAAATAAAACCCTTTTGCATAACAAACATTAATTCCTACTTGAATTCCTACTAAGTATCGAAAATGATCGTTAAAAACCGAAATAATTAAATTAACTACGATTATTTATTTGGCACGAGGGCTGTCCCAGAATTAAGCAGCCTAAACAAGAAAACACAAAATTTATTTTTATTTCTCAAAATAGTCCCCTTTTAGGTCGATACATTTTTATAGTAAGAACTGGGAAACTCTGCAAAATAGCCATCAACGCCAGACTCTACCTCTTCATTTGTAAAAAATCTTCTTCCACCAAGCCAATTTTTTCAAGTTTGGAAATAGAAAGTGATCTGAGGGGGCTAAATCTGGTGAATAGGGTGCGTGAGGAAGCAGTTGAACTCGTAAAATGTGAAATAGTAAAGTTGTCTTTTAATTTTGTTAATTTCTAACCTATTTCCCTTGTCTTTCATTCATCAAAATAAGAGACCAGGCAATTTATATCATTATCTTTGATCAAGAGGTAAAATATTTTCTTTCCTTAAATCCAGCAAGTTAAATTCAACAAATTAAAATACAGAAACAATAAATTATCATTCTCATTTTTCATGCAAATATTTTAGTAAATTTTAAACCAAAATCAAGAATTTTATATAAATTATCCTAATCTCAACACTAGCTTTCTATTCATTTTTATACCAATATCTATTTTTAACAAGAATTTTTTAAAATCTAGTAAGAAAATATTCTTCCTTGTGCAGGTAGGGAGAAATGTTTGAAGGGATGTTATTATTACTATTATTATTTTATGAAAATTTGCGCACACCGCGAAATAATAATAATAATAAAAAACCAATGGAAAATAGGAAACTGTTGCGAGTAATATTATCAGAACGTGGAACAGGTTTTTGTCTGGCATATATAAGAAAGGTTACATGGTGGCAGTAAATTTCGCATTCCCAGTTTCCTCTAGAAATACGCTTCATCACAAAAGGAAGCCTAAATAATCTTCTTTTAAATAAAACAGTCTGTCTGTACACTTCTGTATTTCGACTGGACCATACATTTTTTTTTATAAAATTTTCGTAAGATACAAAATTGGCACTTATTTATTTGACGGAAAGATCAATTTTTGAATATGTCAGACCTTAGTAATTGGACCTTTACCACGGGCCAATATTATAATTTTCAATATTTTAAAAGGATTCTCAAGGACAGAGAGCTAAAATTGTTCCTCACTTAAAAACAACGTTTTATTTACTAAGAGAGCTTAAAGTAGAGGCCACTTAAAATTCTAATAAAAAACATCTTTCGTCACCTATTGAGTTGAAATTGAGCCAAAAGAATTTTATTTAAAATTTTTATAATATTTTCTAGACGATTGTGATATACTTAAAGTAGCTAAGAATCGTATTTCTTTTAAATAAATCCTCCATTCAAAATTATTTCCTCTACTTAAAGAACTTCTTATTTTAGATTCTCCACTATATACAAAACATTTATCCTTTGCACCTATATTTTTGCTTTTGACTTATTCAACAACTAGTATAATAATTTATTAAAAAAATTTTTTTTCATCAGGAACTATTTAATTAAATTATTTAAAATTTATAAAATTGTAAAAACATGTTATTTTTTATTACAACATTTTATCTTCGTTTTTGTTTATTCATGAAATACAAAAGTATACATTTTGTATCTGGTATACAAAGACAGTCAATAATAATTGTAAAAACTTTTAAAGTAGGTTACAACATAATAAAAGCAAATTAAATAACTCTAAATCTTGAATAAATTATTATGAATTTATTATGAACAGGAAGAAAATTTCATGTTCTACTGCCGCTATTTATAAAACAAAACAAGAAGTTTCAGCCTTCATTTTTCGTGTAAACATTCTTCACTTTAAAGCAATAAATTAAGCTAAAGAACAGGATATGGTTTTTCCTCAGGTTTTTTACACCACATGCTACATATACGTACGTTTAATACTAAAAATTACACAATGTTGTTTAAAAAAGAAACTGAAAGATGAGTATGAGTTCATTATAAATGAATTACAAAAAATTATGAAATCATAATTAAATTTTCTATTCGAGAATTTTATTATTCTTAATTATTTCTTTACTGATTCAAGTAGTGCCATATTGCTGGTAAAAATCCTAAAATAGTATTTTGAATATTCTTAAATTTAATATTTCATGATACAAAATAATAGTGTAGACATATTTTTTAATAAATGAAATATTTTATTAGGCTCTAAGGTTAGTTGTTTCAGATTAAAATAAGTTTTTATATAACTTCTCAAACTATTTTTATCAACAACAAGGAAGTATAGGGTTATATGAGCTTTTTATGTTAAGCATATCAATATTTGCCAAGAATTATGTAATAGTTGACACAACGATTCGCTACCAAAGAATTCATACAAAGCAGCTCCAAAGAATTCTTAGTAACAAATAATTCTACTATAAGTAATAACTCAGTAACAATAAGTAACGGTTGAATTCGCTTTTGCAGTTCTGACTGCGAGAAATCTTATTAGTTAAAACTGCTTTGCAATAGAGCTACAAAAACATGGCGCTGCCAACAAAAACTCAGGTGTCAAAAAGTTTGATTTGTTTTCTATACTAAAGGAATTCTCTACTACTTGAGCTTAAGGCTATAAAAGTAGAAACAAATTTTATCTGCCGATAAAACAGAAGAAAAAATTTATGTTATCGTAATGTCAAAACATCCCTTAACACAAGTCTTACCTGTGATTATTTAATCTTTATTGTTCAATCTCGTTAAAATATTCAATTCTCCTTGAAAAAGCAGACAACTCTAAATTGTTAAGTTGAATTATCTTGAACGTTTTCGTATCCCAGCAATTATAGATAGAAATGGAATATCTTAAGGCACTTAAAGCATATGTTTATGCAAGCACTTATAAAAACCCATATTATTAACAGTGAATAGAATTATGATTGGAATCGAATTTGGCGTCTATGAATTTATATTGCAGCACAATAATTACAGATTACTTTAATTTAATTAATTTGTTCATCATTTTTAAATTTGTCTTATCAAAATTATTTTACAGTGACATTCTTTGTGACACTTTGGCCCTTTAAGCTCACTTCATATGCAAGCTAAGGATTAACCTTAAAATTAACATTTCAAATTTATTTACACCCATTGAACCCCAAGCTTCTCGCAATAATATGATTAAAAAATTATCGCTTCTTCCATAACGCTACGATTTTTTTCTAATATCAAAAAAAGAAAAAAATTCGTATAAAATTTTGGGTGAAAATTAAATATTTTTTGGAGCAAAACCTCAAACAAAATGTTTAACGTAAGCATTTTAACATTTTTTTATTTTAGATAATAAATTTTTCTACAAGAAAAGAGCACATTAAAGCACTTTATTTTTTATTTTTTTTTCGATGACAATAATTTATTAAATTTACACAAAAATGCAATTTTTCTTCGGTTCCAGTTTAGCAACAATAATTTGATGCGAACACTGCATGTTCGAGGGGTTCTTAATTTAGAATTGAAATTTTGAAAAACACAATGATTTGATAGGAACGGAATTGTTTCAATTGCAGTTAACTTAGGGTAGAGATTGACCAGCACTTCATTATTTCCCCCTTGCGAAATTTTTAAGTTATAATATAAAATCGGGTTTTGGCTGACGAACAAAATTCGTATGCAAACTCATATGAATACAATTGAAAAACTGCCTAGATACATTCAGATAATCAGAACTGAAATAGACTCGAAAAAGAGAGATACACAGTAATGGCAGGTCGTTGAATAGTTCGAACTCTTTTTCTTATAGTATAAAACGGAAAATTTAAAGGTTAATGCTTAAACAATACCCGCCTTTTTGTGAGTATTTCGGGTGGTAAAAATTTAACAAAATCCTTTTATCTTAAAAAAAACATTTTAAAATAAAAATTTCTATTGTTAAAAGTGGTTATTTTTTTGCACATGAATATTATCTTTCTAGGATAACATTGAAATTTTATTACACATGCAAAAATTTTCCTTCTCATGATTTTTTTTTTTGTGATTTCATTTTTTAGAACAAAATCCATTGTAATATTTTGGAACTAAAATGAAGAATGGAAAAATTCTTAAAAGGTCTTATTATACTAGAAATTTAAATCGAACAGTAATTTATAATAAATTATAAATTGTGCTAAAAAATTATTACAACAACCATTGTTATTCAATAGAATGTAATTCCCATGTTCTATATTTTCCCTATATTACTAAGCAATTGCAAGAGTACTGAAAAAAAAATTTATTCTCTGCAAATTGAACTAAATTTTAAAAAAAGTAAAGTTGAAGTAAAATCTTATTTTTTATATAGAAACCCCTTATATCTGAGCTTTTTTTAGGAGATAGGACCGTTTGATCAACGTTTTGAATGCGTCAGGACGTCAGGTATATAGATTTCGATCATTATACAACAGGCAAATTGATTTCAGGGTTTCGACTGTTCTTAGATTTTCTTTATCGCACACGTTCACCAATATAAAAGAAAAATTATTTATACACAGCGTAACATATTTACACTTTCCCTTTTCTTCATTTCTTTTTGAATTTCCACTTGCATAATTTAGAAATACATTTTATATTCATTATCGAACCCTTTAAATTCTCCTTCTATCTACATTTTTAAGAATTTATTTGACTAAAGTTTCCTATAACCATTGCTTACCTAATATCAGCGCCGGATCAACCATATATGCAAAGTAAGCATACGCAAGCAACACCGGAAAACCGAGTCACGATCTGCAATGTTTATTGTCTATTGTTCATTGCTTTGAAAACGGGAGGGCGTACTTTTTGGAAATCGCGTGGGGTACTGAACAAATCAGAACCTGGCCTGCTTAAAGTTGTGCATTATAATACCTTAGTTTGTTTTCCAAATAAAATAAGTGTTGGTTTTCTTAGAGCTTCATTTTACCATCTAAATATAAAAAAAGCATCTGAAATAAAATTGTCTTTGAAGTGAAAATTTTAGGTTGAACCATTAGAAAATTTACAATCTAAAATCGATAACGTATGACTTAAATATTCTAATCCAATGTCTAAATTGTATCGCTGCTGTACTAGCATAATTTTTCTTATTAATTATTTTAGCATACTGCAAAATATATAGAATATATACATATACAATTGCTATAAGAAGTTTTGCTATTATAGTTTGGTCTTAATTTTGATTCGCCTATTGTAACCAACATGAACTTTTACATGAGTAACAAAGAACAACGAATTTCTCAAAACGCTTTCTTTAATAGAATATGAGCTATACAATTTGGAGTTTTTAAAGGGATTTTTAATTTACTGAACCTTGGGTATAAAGCAAATCTACTAAGTTATTCTACTTCTTAAACCCCAATACCATCACGTAACATTTCTTAAAATAAAAATTCTTTTAAAAACCATAACGCAGATAAGTTAAACTCAAAAGCAAATTCAGATAATCCAACATAAGATAACAAAAATTAAATTTTTTTAAAGTCTACAACCAAGAAAAAATTTTTTCTTGGAAAATAAAAAATCATGCCTTATCTTTACACAATTTTCTAATAATAAATGCAAAAAAGAAACAAAATTTTCTCAGCTTCTCGCACCTACAACAATTCAAAATTTTTTGTTTCCTTTTTTTTTGTTGCTGTTTTTCCCCTGGTTTCAAAAGAAAACTTCAAATATTAATTATCTTATATCCTTATCCATAACAATGGCAGATAGAAAAACCAAAAAGTTTTTTAACTTTTGGTTCTTATCAAATTCCCTGTTAGTTACCGTCAATGTTCACCCACCATACAGTTATGAGTCTGAATAATTTCCTATATATACGCAGAAAAACAAAAATTGCAAAAGAAAAAAATAAAACCAGAACACGTAAATAAGAAGCACCATCGTCGTATTCTCTTTAAATTATTCATTGATGCTGGAAATGTCGTTTTGAATATAATGCTTAGAGAGATGTAGGTACACGTAATTTAACTTTCAAAGTATCAAACAGGTGTAAGGATAATATATGGAGACGCTAAAAACAGAAAAGGAAAACCAAAAAAATACGAAAAGTAGATACTTGTATTTGGCAAAAAAAAAAATCACAAATTTTATTCTCATAGGTCCTTGAAAAATACAATTTAAGCGAAAAGATAGATATCAAAAGGCAGGCATCAGAATAGTGCTATGAAACAGACAAACAATAAAAGAACATAATATTATATAGAAAGTCAAAACTCTGTTTCACCGGATAAATAACATTTGTCACGTATAAATTTAATTATATCATGTTGCAAAATAATCCGGTGATAAATGTACGTGCGTTCATATACAGTCCTTAAAATAGAACGAATGAATGTGTTTTTGTTATCCTTTCTATGACGTTTCAACCAGATAAAAAATCTATACCCTATATACATTTTCGCATTCTATAAGTGTAAGAGTGTCCATGTGTATTGAATGTAAAATTCATTACGTAATGGCTTTTGGTAAGGTAGGTAAAGAACACAAATTTTATAAATAATTTAATTTGAAGGCCAGTTTTCGCATGGATAATAAGACCTTTATATCTTTGTTAATAAATTTTCTTAATTTTTATTTTTTCATTTTGTCAGTTACTAAAACGATTTCATGTTTAAAGGACAGACGGATATTTAAGATAGAATATTGTATATCCCTTTTATTACATAGGGAAAAGCAATTATGCTATATTTAGATGAAAAATGTTTATAGAAATCAGAGGTTTTTCGTCTTTTTGTAAAAAATTACTGAAATTTGTAGAAAAAATATTGTTTAATGGGATTTATTCTATCACTGCTTTAATAATCAACAAAATTTTCTCTTTGAATTTTATATTTTGACTGGCTATTGCTTTTGGTAAAGAGTTAACTGTTTCAAAAAATTCTCCTTCAAATTAAAGCGATATTAAAGCAAGTAATTGCTGCATATTGGAGTAAACTTAAAATAACTTGGTTTATAGCCATTCAATTACTTTGGTACACTAAAGGACAATTGCAACAGCTGTGTGGCCGCTCAATATAAACGATCACCAAATCATAATGCTTCAAACATCAAAGTTCTAATATTTTTCTAAGAAGAATTAAAATTTTCATTTAACTCCATAAAATTTAGAACCTCCTCATTTTCCATTTTTTTAAGCAATTTTTAGGAAAATGTAAAAATTCACAATATCAGCCCATTTGTCTGTCAAGTAGCTCTTTATTAGAAGCTTATTCCTCTAGGACAAGTTAGAAGTCTGAAGCTTAAACAGCTTTTAGACATTAATAGATGATTTATTTCATTCATTAGACGAAAATTCCAAAGTTTACCAAATTTTTCATATATTTCAAGCATTGCAATATTTTTAGCTTAAATCCTATAAAAGACTCAATTAATACCATAAAAGTACTGATAGTTACATTGAAAAATTATTAAAAAAGTGAATTACCAAATTTATATTATTGTTATATAAAATAAATATTAGTATATTACAATTGAACTCGTATATTATAATGTACACACAATTTCAAATATTCAAAATTCCAATTAAAAGCAATAACTCAAATCGGATAATATAATAAATTTCTGAAATAAGGAGAATGGATATAGTTGATGTGTCAACTCTAAGATACCTGTACGAATAAATTATTTTAAAGGTCGAAGATAATTGAACAACCTTCTGCTTTTTACATGTCTAGTACTATTTTATTTACATATATGATAATTACCACATAAATCCATACAATCTACAAGTTTTACTGAGCTATAATGCCAAACAACTTTTGGAATTGTATGGCAGAGCTATCAAGCGCTAATGAAATTTCATTTCACCATATTTGACCTTGCCAAATTTCAGTAGTGTAGGTTGAACAGTTTTCAAGATATTGACAAATAACCTTTGAAGTTGTGTGGCAGCTATCCGAACCAGTACCTCATATCCAGTAGATCATATCCAATTTAAATAAGGTTTTGGAATTTACTATAGTAAATTATTTATGAAAATTTGGTGAGCCTAACTCAATTAGTTTTTAAGTAATCGTTGGAACGAATGGACGGGTAGTCGAACAGAGATGATTAAATCGACTCAGAATTCGACGCTGATCAAACTGTAACGTTAAGAAATAATGATCTGACATATACTTGTGTTCATATCTCAGACCATTATTTCTTAACGTTACAAACGGCAAGACAAATTTATTATATCAGTGCGAACGTATGTTCGAATAAAGTTGAATTATTATTTATCTCGTAAATAAATTAAATATTTCGTGGAAACATTGTAAAATTCCACTATGATAAAACCGTGAATAAAAAATTTAAAACTAAATTAAAATTTTCCAGGAAATTTGATTATTGAAAAAAATGCTTTAATTTTTGAATAATTATTAATAAAATTCTTGGTAATATTCATCAAAAATTGCAATTGATGTAGCATAAAGTAATTTAGCGTTTTAAAATATTAAAATTGCTTTTTAAAATATTAAAAAGCAGATCGAGTTCACACGAAATAAATCCAACTACAATAAAAATAGATAAGCTAGAGAAAGTTTTTAAAAGGCTTCTTGGGGTTTGAATTTACGCAAACATTATTGATTCAAGTTATAATATAATTTAGTTACTAATATTCAACGTATTACAAGAAAATAAATAACGCGCTATGAATTTTCGTATATGGCTCATTATTGCCCTTTAATTAGTTCTAAAATTTTACTTATAAACTTTATTACTAAACTTATTAAACTTAACTTATTAAGTTCAGCTATTGACAATTTTCTTTATAACTTAAAATTTTTTATTTTTCCTTAATATATATGAAGTTAGAATATGCAAAATACGCCCAATATGCAAGTACGCCCTTTTATATGCAAAATTTTAATATTCTAATATTATCACTTCCTTCCTAATCAATACGATCCCAAGTTTGATTTCAATTCTTTAAATTTAAGTATATTTTATTTGCTTTATTAAACTTTAAGTAAATACAAAACTACCGTTCCAGTATATGATAGAACTGTATGCGAAATTCCAACCATTTTCAACTTGAAATAATTTTTTCAACAAATTTTTTTTATAAATTGGAATAAATCACGAAAAAAAAACCTTTTTTCCTTAAAAAAAAATGTTCGTATTTACTTCCTGTAAATATACGAAATATTTTGTATGAAGAGCATTTTTAGGTCAAGGATAAGGAAAATTCAACTGCTTCACTGTATTTTTTTTTTTTAAATGGGGAAAATAAAAAATGAAAATTTAAATAAATAAATAGTTCACTACATACATAGCTACATAATTAAAGATAATAAAACACAATCTCATAGCAAATTAAATTTAACTGAAGTATTTATAAAAGCATTTTTATTTTTAAATAATGTTGTAAAAAAAAAAAATTCTGACTCAAATATTTACTTTAATTTTCAATTTTTTTTTTTAAACTTGTTAGCCTGCATAATATTACTTTTGATAAACCTTAAATTGCATTTCAAAAGCCTCTTAATTTGTAAATAATTTGTAAAGAAAAAAAATGCATTTAAATTGTACTTTGAGAAAAATTTAATAAAAAAAGAAAATCTGAGAAGTTTTATCCTTAAAATATTGAAAAATTAAATAATCATTGAAAAGAATGGGTGCGAGAAAGTGTAGCAAGATCAAGTATTCAACACAGTATTCAAAATGTAGTGTAAAATTTAAATAATGCAAAGTATTTTCAAGGTTTTCAAAGTTGCAAAGAATTTTCAATGAATATTTTGGAAAATGAACATTAATCTTGGTATGAATGTTATTAATAGTCTTCAAAATAGAGAGTGTTATTTGTATGGATAAGTTAAATTATATACATTGACTTCACATTTGCAAATTAAAAAGTTTAATTTGAAGTTTTCTTATATCACTGAAATGAAGTAAAAACTGAAGATAAAATCAAATTAGTGTTTACACTCCAAGTATATCTATGTTCCAGACTGGAGATTTCAATTAGGGAATCAAACCTGATTAAGAGAATAATTTTCCCAGGAAAAACATAGCCATTTGCCACTTATTGTATTGTACATCTTCTATCCACTCTCCACAGTATCCAGGATTTCTGAATGCTAAAGAAACTCAATCCGAAACAATGGCATCGTCGGACAGCCAGCACCATATTTTCCAATTTATTGTCATTTTCATTAATATTCTTAGATAATTATTATTTTTGTTTCATAGTTTGCTTAAATTAAAATATTTTATCTCGATGCTGTTACAAACAAAAAATAAATAAATTTAAAAAAATTTGTGAAAAGCACCTTATAATTTTCTTGTGTTGGGTAAGGTTTTGGTACCGAGTGTATTCATTGTCATATTCCGTATTTTAAAATATTAAAATTTCAAAGAAGGGTCACAATATTTTAAAACGAAAACTGCTTATATTAAATGCCGCTAATATTGAAAAGTATTGAAGATGAACTACATACTTAAAATCACATTTTATAGAACAACTGAAATTTAAAATAAAGAAAATTATAAGCCCTACACATTGTGAATCTTTCAAAAAATCACTACTGTTAAAATGAGGGGATCTCGAATAATGTAATTCATATAGTTTTACTGTTAGAAAATATTAGTTCCTGAAACAAAGAACTAAAAAAGTCCTTATTAATTTAAATTTATTTATTTCCTTAATAGTTTTTATGGGTAAATTCAAAAATTCGGTTTAATAATATTAAAATTTTTATTTCTTTTCTAAAAACGGAACCAAATTACAAGAACCACAAAATATATATACATGTATATATATAGAATTAACCATAAATATACAATAATATCCAAATTCAATATAATCAATTGACCCAATTAAAAACCTATAAATTTAACAATTCTTAAACACAAACATACATACATGCATAGGTATGTACTTATTAAGTCCGACATTGTATGAATCAATTGATTTTTTGTTGTTTTTATTAAATATTTATTGCATAAATAAACAAATATTTTTATTAATAGTTTACGTAATAAATAAATAAAAACATTTATATTAAGAAATATTTTGTAAATTTTGTATTGTAATCACAAACAGATTACAAATTAATAAATTATGATTTCAATAAATGCAAAAATCGTAAATAGCATTTAACGAGTATTTATATACACGTTTATAATACTGGAAATTTCAAGGGCTAAATTTTTGAATAAGGTTGAATTTAGCTCGCAATTATCTATTTATAAAGCTCGTAGTATTAAAATTTAGAGAAAAGTATTCAAGTAATTGGGCCACTATTCTGATTTTAGCTATTCAAGATCTCACAATGGCTGCCATACAACTTCAAAATTAATTTTACCATATATGAGAAATTAAAGTTTTGCAATACTTAAATTTTTAATGAACGAATTTTTTATTATCGGTTACAGTTGCACTTACAATAGCTACTAAAATCCAAAAGCAATTTTGGATTAAATCGAAAATTTTAAAGATTAAGGCATAATCAGATTAAGATTAATAATAAAGCTTACATTCGACTGAAATATTAACAATAACCATATAGAAAACATTCAAATACATAGCGTATTCGTATCATAGAGTTGACATGATCAAGCCTATTTTTACTCGTTTTGTTTTATAAAAAACAACACTTTATAGTATTTTAAAATAAAAATAAAGAATTAATTGATTTTGTGTTATATATAAAGTATTACAATAAATTTCTTGCAATTATTGTGCTATCAATAAATTTTAATTAGATTGTATAATAGTACATAGAATTTTAATGTATGGGCATTAAATAATTTTGTTTCCCCATTATAATGTAATAATGATAAGTTCTCCATCCTTTAATTTTAGTTAAATTCTTATAATTTATTTATGTAATAAATTCATAGAGAAAATTTTCAATTTTATAGCAAAGTTTTGTTATATATTTTTAAAATTAAGAAAAATTAATAATTTATGGGTATTATTCTGCATTTAAAATATATTCCATTTAAGAAAATTTGCAGCATTACCTATATAATATTGTTTGAACGGAAAATTTTGAAGTTTTGGATTTTGTAATTTGAGCTTGTATATTGTTACCCAACATCGTCTTTAATTCTAACAAATAGCTACAGAAGAGTTTATTTTTTTCGAAATGGGATAAACTAAACATAAATAATCACAACATGATGTAGATAGATAAAGTAAGTACATCATTAATATCCGTCAAACTCACCGTGAACAATCTTTTGCCAAATTAAGAACAACTAAAAATAATAAATTGTTGACTGTGATAATTATCTAAGCCCATTTCTGATAAAAGTTTTTAGCGGATCCTAATTAAAATTAATTGATCTTATCTGCTCATTTAATTTTAAACAGAATCAACTAAATCAAATCCCGTTACAATAAATTTATTGTTTTCGTTTTACAATTTAATCATCAGCATATTGCCAACCAAACTGATTACTTATTTTAGTTTTCAATAACGCCGAATGTATGGCAACAAAGCCTTTTCTATTGGCAATACTGAACTTTAGATGCTCTTCATATTATTGAAAGATTGACAATGAAAATTTGATTTGCCTAAAAGTATGCAATATTTTATTTTTTATCATTAATTTTAGATTAGATTATCACATCGCTCTTATTATGAAAATATCAATTTTAATTATTAATAATAACAATTTACTTTATATATAAAAAAAATTAATGTTTTTTAATAAAAAAGTAAAAAAAAAAATATTCTTAGAACAAAAAATTTTACCGTTTTATCCTTTCGTCTTTCACCCCAAAAGTGATCAATAAACAAACATTTGTGCATCGTATTTTTGTTATTATGTTATCAATATTGCCATTTTGTAATCGAAAAACAAACACAAAATCATTTTATTCGTTTTGTTCAACAATTTAAAGTGTAATGGAGCACTTTGTAAGTGATTTTAAAAACAAAAAAGAAAAAATATTAAAAAAAATCAGACACATGCACGAATGTATAGAGGTGCCATTACAAAATATTGCTTAGATTTTCAATAAAATATATTTGTAAATTTACTTAAACACAACCTTATACACAGTTGTTCTTTGCTCATTTATTTATTCACCTTGTTCTTTTGTTTTCTACTTCAATATTGTATAAAAAACAAAAAAGGAAACATAAATCCCTAAAATTCCTTTTATTTATATTTCATACAATGTATTTGTGTTTTTTTTTATTATTTATATTTTCTTGTCTGATCAACCGGAAAGATTAAAAATAAGAGTATAAAACATAATATAGAAAAGAAAATTTTGGATTTTATTTTATAAGAATATTGTGTTAACAGGAGGAAAATTTTTTATTTTATAGATGGTTCAATTGAAATTATCTTCAACGAAAAAGTTTATCGTTCTCCAAAAGGATATTATGTATTATGTTTCTAAAATATATCCATATATTATATTTGATATATTCGAGTACAACACCAGGAAACATAAAAATAATAGGAACTCAGAAAATGCAGAAGGAAAGCAACCACATTTTATTTTCAAATTTATTGGTGTAATAAAAAACATTAAAAATTTTATTCTTTTTAAGACTTCGAAAGCAAAGATACAAATAAAATTTATTTACAATTCGTATATTACAATATAAAATAGATATTATATATAAAGTTAAGGATTAAAAGCAGAAAATTTCCAAAAAAATTTTTGTTTTCAAATAAACAATTCAATTTTATTGCATAATAAAAATGGCCATCGCCTCTGTTCTAGTAAAAATAGATATACGATTAAACCAATAATATGAATAATTTTTAATACAATTTTATATTGTGATAATATAAAGTAGGATTGCAGAGCTTCCAATTTATTCAACTGGTAACTACTAGTTTATTTGAAAATAATGCTATTATAGCTTTATACTTTTGCTAAGAGTTTGAATGGTCTATTCTGCATAAGCTTATTTTAATAGTACGCTAGACTAGAAGTACTCATATAAAAGTTATTGTAATTGTTTACCAATTATTTATTAATTATGACATATTAGTATTCTGATACATAGCTCAATTATAGTAAAACTAAAGTGGATCAGATAATGTTATTAAACTACGAGCAACAAACACAATAGCTGAAATATATAATTTAACATACCAGCACTAAAGTAATACAAAAATTTATAGAACTCTTTGTAAGTATTCAAATTTAAATATGAAAACCTATCAATAATTGTTACTAATCAAATACATAAAAAAGAATTGAACCTGTAATTTATTTTTACAATTAAAAAATTTATTTTTAACAAGTAATCGTCCACATTTATTTATCATTTGTAATACCTACCGAATCCGACCCATTAATTTACAAAATTATTGAAAAATTTTTATATTTATGAAGTTAAACAATGTGGTTAATTTTGTTACGCGTAATTTAACACAAATTCTCTTTACAATCAATTTAAAATTATAGAGTAATCGACATAATTTGACTTTTAAATAAAAAGAAAATATTTTTAAAGAATATAAATAAAAATTTTACAATGTACATACCTTAATTTTACTGTTGAACTTTACATTTATTATAAATATAAAATGGTTTCTTGCATAATTAAGAAAATATAATTACTTTTACAAAAATTACTGGAAAAAACGAACAAATTAATTACCTATGTCAAATAAATTGCGCCAAATTTCATTAAATTAAAGCTCATAGAGCACAATGGCATGAATTAGAGGTATTTTTTACTTAATTGGTTCTACATTCATTGTAACAATAAGAATCAATACATTGTATGAAAAAATTTTAAGATAAACTGGCTGTGTTTGCCATCAATTTTATAGTGGATTTTACACAGGACATGTTTTTCTTAATCATTATTTCATATATTTTAATTGCAGGCACAGTATGAAATTTCAACCTAGTAATCATCGTAACATTAACTTTAACTAAACATCGTAAAGCATTTTAAATTAAAATTTGATCACATTTAATATGGAAACCAAATAGAATGTTTGAAATTACTCATAACTTTAGCTAAAGTGATAAAAAGTAATAAAAAAAATTCCACTATAGTCAGATTCTAGTTAATGAATAAGTAATCAATTCTCCACTATATATAAATTAAAATTTACTTATTTAATATTAAAAGCATAAAAAAATATTACAGCTGTTTGTATTTCCAAAATTTAGCCACTATGGCACTCTAACTTTATTTCATTAAATTTTCACTTAAGATCGATTCTTAAGTTCCTTATAGTTTCAAACTACCTTCCTATTCTTTATTCACTATTTTAAAGAAAACTTACAATATAAATTGAATATTTAATGTGTTAAACCCATTTTTCCTGTAAAATTTTCTTTTTATCTGTTTAATCCCAAATGATTATCGATAAAAACACTTAATAATATTAGATACGGAATTGGAGAACAACAAAACCTATAATATGTAGCATTAAATTAGAATATTTTAATTTATAAACTCTTCGACTACAGTTGCCCGGAGAATTTTACAAGAAAATCTAAAAGTTTTATTTGTTTTTTAATGCAAAGAACCAAAAGAAAAATTATAAAATTATTTTCAATTTCAATAAATTTTCACATAAAACTTATTTGTGATTTAAAAGGATGCCAATTTTTATGTAAAACAGTTTTGATAGCATTTTACAAAATTTTAGCAACGAAATTCAAAGAAAAAAATAAATTTTCCATTACTTGCGAATGTTACGAGCTTAAATAATGAGTAGAATGATTATAGTATGAATTGATTTCTTCAATTCGGTTCATCAAATTTAAAAATGTTTGTACTTTACGTTTGCTATAATGAAAGGCGCAGATTTTAAAGAGAGGAAAATTATGAACGTTTTTATAATTCTAATACAGTTTTGTGTAAACGGAGACGGGCATATGAGAATGATCATCTGTCTGATTACAAAAACTAAGAGCTTAAACAGCGTCTCCAAAAAAAAACAAAACTTTAAAAGCAAGAAATTTTATAAAACTTTCAAAATTATTAAAAAATCGTAATCTACAGGATTCACTCCTAAAAATACATATGTTCTTTAATTTACTGCAATGCAAACCAACCCAAAAGACTCTTACTTGGTTTTTTCTTTTCCTTTTCTCTACATAAATTTTTCCTTGTTTCTTTAGAAATTCTCTTGACATTTCCACAAAAATGAAGTTGAACACAAAAAAAAATTTCATCCGTCATTCATCATTTTTAAAAATGCTGGATATAAGAAAAGAAAACTTGAATAATTTAAGATTCTGTAATATCCTTGAAAAATTTCTCAAATACGCAAAACTATATAACATTTGCACGTATATGTCTGTGTTGAAAATAATTTTACCTTCAAAGGAAATTTTAAGTTTTATTTAAACTTCAAACAGAATAGGATTTTTTTTTTGTTAAAATGAAAGTTGGAAAATTAAATACACTTTATAAGGTAAATTTAGTTGATCATGAATATTAATGGGTACATAAAACATACGTTATGTATTTAGTGTATCAGCAACATACACACACATAATGCTGTGAATTTTATACAAAAAATATAATAGGAACCACTAATGTTCAAGTAAAATAGTTTTAATATTACAAAATAAAAAGAGAAATAAGAAATGAAATGGGAAAACAATTTTTATTAAAAAAAATTAAATTTTACAGAAAATTTTATATAAAACTTGGGATTGATAAACTTTTGGTTTTACTGTACTAACAAATTTTTAAAATCATTACAATGTTTTCAGTTGGTGCTTTTTACAAAAAGAGTTCTATTTCGAGCAAATGTACTAATAATAGAATTTATATTAAGAAATCTACTTAAAATACAAATATGCTCGTCGCTTTTCTACAATGTAGATATTTGTCAAAATAACACCGAATTACTGAACTGTAACACTCCTACTTTTAATATTGAAGAATAAAAACAAAATTTTACCCTTAACCGGCCTCTTAAATTTGTTTACCGTATATTAGTTTCTGTATCGTAAAGATTTGCTATTGCCGTTTAACAAAATCAGATAATTATTGAAAGTTTAGTTATACAGCCCTTCTAAATCATCACATGTTCTCAAAGAATCTGTCAATATATCGTATTTTTTTTGTAATATCTAAGTTTTATTACAAGCTAAATGTCATTGGAATCTGTAAACCGTTTATTTAGTATTGTATAAAAAAAATAGTTTATGAAATTTATTAAGACACCATGCAAGAGTTGAAGTTGCAATATGCTCCCTAAGCTCTTAAATATTTCAAACGTCTTGTACGTTAACCATAAAGCAAAAATCATCACGCTAAAATCTTTCTTTTCAATAATTTTCCTTTTCATGTAAAATTAGTATTACATCAATTTTTTGTTTGACTTCTTATATCAAATTTCTACAACAACTAGATGCCATCACGCTTTTAAATAAATATAAACATTATATTTTAAAAATATTTTAAAGAAAATCAGAAACTTATTAGGTCACAGATGTTATACATTGCGAATTATAACAACTAAAAATTTACAATTTTTTTTTTAATATCCAAGGGTATATTGTATAAGTTTGAATTGTGTTATATAATTTTTGTTGGGTTAAAATTTTACATGATAATGTTCTTATTATTATACTATTATTAGTCTTTAAGGGGGCATTTATGCAAATTTTTCTCTAAAAATTCTCGGTATAACATTTATTTTCTCTGAATATTTTAATCTTTTAGTTTTATTTCCCATTTCAAATGTTATATACGTAAAAGGGTTCATGTTACAAAATATAATTTAATCGAATATAATACAAGTAGTAAATTGAAATACATCCAAGACCTTTTATTGAATATATAGTTTTTGCATTTTCATTTTAATGGATACATTTATTATATACAAGATTTGATATAGGAATATAATATTAGATTATACAAAATGTTTAGAATTAAATAGGAAAATTTAAATAGGAAGAACAAGAATTTCTAATCATAATATTTAGATTTTCATAATATGAAGGGATAAGAAAATATTGAATTGACTTTTTCCACAATTACTTACATAATAACAGAAATAAATATACGCATAATAAAATAGTTATTTGAATAATCGGTAAAATACAATTACATATACCGAATATTTTCAATGAACTCATCGAATTTATTAGATTTCAAGTGACAAAAATTTTTGAAATATTTATAATTTCCTTTCATATGGCAATTACTTGAACCGGTCAAACCATTTCGCTAAAACTTCATGAGTATGTCTAATCTATAATGTCTAATCAACACGACTGTCAATTTTTATGAATCTAATTTCATTATTTTTCCAAATATTTAAAATTATCATTTAGATATTGCAGGACAGCTACCCGAACTAGTGCAATCGTTCCATTATAATGTTCAAAATATATGTAGAATGTAATATTCACTTACAAAATATGATTTTAATACCTATATAAGTTTTTGAAACATTTAAAATAACATGTTTGAGTTGCATGGCAGCTACCCGAACCCATGGTCCAATTAAAATAGTAGCCATCCTTAGCTTAAAAGAAGCAATTTGCGGAAGTCTTGTGATAATTGCATTACGACTCTTTCTGGTGACTACAAACTCCTTACCAAAGTTATTACATCCTTGACGAATGTACAGTTTATAAAAATGAAAAAATTTATTACTATCTTATTAAAATTAACTTAAAATAATGGGAAAAACATATTCTTAATTTTTAATAATTATTTGTTCCCAAATACCCCGAAAATTGCCAAAATTATTTTCTAATTGCGAGCACCATTCCAATTCAGTAAAATCTAATTAAAATAAAACATAAACAAAATTTTAAGTAAACTTCAAATCAATTACGTATTTTTACCGAAAAAATTTAATAACTATGGGCATAATTATAAGTGAAAAGTAAAATTCTAATGAAAAAACCTCTTCAAACTACTTAACGAACTTCATTTTTTATACTTTTGGTTAAAAATATACACAATTTGAATAAAAATATGCTTCATTAGAAGCATGCATTTCGAGAAGCTGCTCTAGTGGCAACACCTTGTGTACAAAAGATTTTTTAGGTCGCACTGCATTATTACCCCAAAAATTTCAATCTACAATCTGTATGTGTACATATTTTGTAATTTCTGCTCATTTTTCAATATGAAAAACCCAAAAGTATTATTCATAATCTCATTTCCCAAGATTAAATCAAAAAAAAAAATATATATCAATATCGATAAGTACGATAAAGTTTGTAAGATTTATAAAAATGCATTTCATACACTCTTCACATTAATAATCACAGTAAGTTGCATTCAATAAACACTCAAACTTGTTTATATAGTTGAACTTAATACACAATAAGCTTTATGATATTGAAAGCAGTATTTTTTTTTTGTAAACGTAATAACGAGTAATATAAATCGCTATTGATATATTAGCTATGTAGTTTTGTAAGACGGTATTAAAAATCAGCGTGCGCAATTGAAAAGCTTGGGATTTCCCAGAAAAAGCTTAAGATAAATAAATTAACACCTAAGTTTTGCCTTGTTTCGAATATTGCGAAAATTAAATCAAATGTATAAAATGTGAATAAATACTTAGTATATATAGATTAATTACTATAGGGGCACATTATTATAATGATCGATATATGTATACGAGTATACATTACAAACTCATACACACACACATATATGAAAATGCAAATAAGTTCGAATGCAATTGTTATTTAAGCAAGTTCTAGTTCAAGGTCTAATCTTACATTTTAATATAGTAATTTAAATATAAAATTTACAAGTTTTATAATTTATTTAATTTTATAATATATAGTAAATAGCCATTCATACCAGTTTTATATATATACTATTGGTAATGTTGAGAGATCTCTTTATTTAATAAAATTTTGTAGGTAAACTTGTTTTGTATGAATGTAGTTTAGGTAAGTAAATAAATATAATTCTATGTGATAATCATTTCTTTCAATAACAAACAAGTTTAATGCTTAAATTCAGCACCGTAAATAATAAACAGCTAAAATGTTGAACAGCTAAAACTTTTTTGAAAGCTTTCTGTATAAATGTTTTATGAATTGTTGCTATTGCTATTAAATTAAATGTTCAAAAAACATTACGTATGATTCACCTTCATGCAAAAACTTTTAAGTAAAAAATTATTATAGTTAAATGTAATAATGATTATTTAGTATATAAGTGAATTTCAAAAAGTGCACATTCAATTAAAATTTTTCAAAAAAATTTAAGAAAACTTTAAAAACATGGCGGTTATGTCTCTCATAAAAATCATATATTTCTTGTCCGCTCTATTTCTAATTACGGTAATTTTATAAAACTAAAAAAAAATTCATTAAATTGTTTAAATTTTCAAAAATAAAAAAATGTGCTTCTTTTTAGATTAAAGCAGAATCAGAAGCAACAACAACATCCGAAAACAACAATGATAAGGAAATAACAAACTTTAATAAAGAAAAATTATCAAAATTTTTCTATTTATTACGGCAACACCAAAGTGATATTGATCAAACATTTCAATCATTTGTTGATGTTTTAAAACGTGATGATGATTGGACTATAAGAGATAGTAATCGTCAACCAATCGAAAATGAAAAATGTAATAAAGCAATTGAAATTGAACGTCGGAAATTTGGAACATTTTTACAAGAACATAACAATGATTTTGAAAAATGTGTTGATCAATTGGTAACATCATATATGAATGATATTTCAAATGCAAATTTACATGAATTATCACAAGAAACATATAAGTGCGTATCAATAACACGAGTACAGAGTTTTTGGAAAGAATATTCAAAATTACAAAAAAATGCTGAAAAAATATGTAAACCGACTTAAAATTTAGAAATAGTTGAAAAAATATTACAGCTAGTAGCTAATAAGGTTGTAAATTTAAATTTTAAATTTTAGAAAATAAGAAAAATAAAATTTTAATACCAAAATTTTTTACGGTACAAAATAAAATAGCAAATTTTAAGTATGTCACAAAAATGATTTTGAAATTTGAAAATTTTTGCTTAAAATCAAAAGTCAAACATAGACTAATAGCTGTGTGATATTAAGGGCCTGATCGTCTATCTCACTATTTTACTCCGCAAGTGAGAAGAAAATGATTAAATATTATATATTTGTATGTAATTTTCGAGTGAGAAGAGTAATAGGGTATTGCTCACCTCGTTTTTTCCTTAAATGCATACAATATTTATTTACTTTGTTTTTGAAAGTGAATACGTTCAGTCGCTAGTTTGAGAAGAAAAAAAAGCGAGATACGCGATTATGATGTAAAAATTATCTTATTCGTTACATGTGTGCCAAAACAATGAATGCGATTTTTCCTAAATTTTGAGTTAAGGATACCAAATTATTTTCTTTTTCTTAAAATTATACCAGAACCATAGAAGTCTCCCCCAACTACAAAACCGTTATTTTACATGTTACAAACTAACAATTTTTAACATTTAAAAAAAAAAAAACGCTGAGCCAAAATAATTAAGATCTACTTTTCTCAAAAAAAGAAATTTGTACGTACATTCATTGTTTTGGCAAAAAACTAAAGAACTTGCGAAAGTGAAATCAAGTGAATTTTATTAAAGTTCGTTTCGAAAATGCGCTTGGTGCTTATTGTACGTATATAATAAATTTATTTTCATATCAAAATTGTTAATTAACTGAAACTTTCAAAAATAAATTTTTATTCTTATAATTTACACATTTTAACATTAGCAGTAACTTGCTATTTAATTTATGCTGGTCTTTATTGCAATAAGAACAAAGGACAATTTTGAAAATGTGCAAGTTGTACGGGTATATATTAGAAACTTCATTTCCGACTCTCTGATTAACAAAACAATTCACGGTTATTATTGATTAATTGCCTATTTACAACAGGAAATTTAAAATATTATCAAGCCTATTATTTCAGCACAGCATTAATGTAAATAACAAAAAAGCACAAAGAATCAAAAACACGAAGGATGAAATAATTTTTATTAGCAACATTTTTTGATGCTATATATACATAAATCAAATCAAATTGTTTTAAAGCGAAATACTCGAACATACTAGAGGTTTTTATTAGCAATGCATACTACAAGTAATACTTATTCGTATAAAGATAAAAAATTCAAGTGTTACCTCGTTCGCTTTGGTATAACAGTTATCTACATTTAATAGTAAAATAATTAACTTATTCGCTATACAAATTAAGTATACCTTTTATTATTAATAAGACTTTATATAAATAAATAAACGAAGGTAAGAGGATATAATCAATCGTAAAAACATTGGGTACTTTCAGTTGCGTTTTATTTTATTGTTTGTCTGACTCTTACAAAATAAATTGGTAAATTCTATTTCATAATGCGAGTGTAATTAAAATTTTTCAATGCATTCATTAATCTACATATTCCATTTTAATCTAAATTAGTATGTGTATAAAAAATTCAGATTTTATTTCAATTTTCTTACACATTCCAAAGGTATTATTATTACGTAAAGGGCATAATAACTCTTATGCTTTAATAAACTAAACCATACACATTGCTATTATGCCAAAAAAAAATGTAAGTAAACCATTTTAATAATATTTTACTTATTTTCTTTTTTCATTTATTTTGTGTATAACCGAACAAAATTTAAAGATAAGCCTTTTTACGTATGTATGTATATACACTAGATATACGTGTATAGTATAAGTATACTTTTCAAAAGTAAATATTAATTAGTTGGTTTTATACTCGGATATAAGAAAGGAGTATATACGAAATTAGAAAGGTATTTTAAATTTCTATCTCCATTTTTTTAATTCTGAAAGTAGTAAGCACTGCGGAAAATCATAAAATGGTTAAATTCGCGTCTGTTTTCCGTTTTTGTTTATACAACAGCAAAAGATCTTCTGTTAAAAAAAATCGACAGTATTGTAGCACTTTTTTCTGCTTTTATATTAATAACATAATTAGCATAGAGAACTCATTATTCGGAGAGCAGAGAAACATAATTGAAATAATATCAGCATTTTTGTTAGTAGCGCTGCTCAAGTTTCTATTGTACTATAGTTTTAATTAATAAGAGCTTTCGCAGTTAAATGTTGGAAAGAGAAACTGAATCAGTGGGAACGAAATTCTTAAAGATTTTTACAATAAAGTACAAACCAATGGCAATTATTGGATTGCCTCTAAAATTGCATCATCTATATTTTCTTTACGTATTATAAATATTTTTGTAGCATATCTATACCAATAATTTTCGGAATTGGAGTGACACCTTTTATAATTATTATGTTAATTATGTTAAATCCTGTTTGACATGTATTAATTATACTCGAAATAAATAAACTATGAGTTTGTGAAAGTGAATTTTTTAAATTTTGTTCGAGGTTTTTATCAATACCGTTATTAAGGTACAAAATTCTTAGCGTCCCTTTCATAAGCTGTAATTTTGAGGATTGATTTTGCAAATAACGCTACAAAAACGCAACTATCATGTAAGATGAGTAAGATTCATTCAATTTCAAGTATACGTTTCTACTAAACTATTAATTGTAATTCATACTACAGCTAATAACAAGATCGAAATTCGTTACATACCTCTCTGTATAATCAGAGTATCTTACAGTCACATTGTATTACTTGTGATATCCTTAATAAGGCTTTTCTTTTATATTACAGTTAAATATTAATATAAAATTTAAGAAGAATATAAATATATGAGATCTAGTAGTTATTTAAAATATATTTATGTACACACATAATTTATATAATATCGTAAATAATACGTATAGGTACTCTTACAATTTTAATTGTATACGGACGTATACACATGTATACATGAATATAATAACGCAAAGAAAAGTAAATAAAATGAGGTAAGTAAATCCTTTTGGGTCAAGGTTATTTTTATAAAAATTTTATTTTCTTGTACATACATATATAATATTTTGTATTATGTACTATGGCTATATTAAAAAGAAGAGAAACCAATGAAATTTAGATTTCATGCAAATAAAATATAAATTAAAGATAAAAAAGAAAAAATATACTAATTTACTAAATCAAGGGTTAGGTAATTAAAGATTTTTTTTTTCTGAACCAGTTTTCTGAAAGAAAATATTTCTTGGTTAATTCCTTAAAGTTAAATTTTTAATGCGACTTTCATTTTGGATGGTATATAGGTAACCATTAAGAAAATTTAAAAATAAAATTAATTTGACTTCATTTTCTTTTCTTGCTTCTTTATTTTCTTTGGTTTATTTTTCACCTTTAATTATTATTATTCTTATTTTTATTATAAAGCCGTAATATACTCGGTTATATTATAATCCGTAAAAAACTGAAAAGATTAGGATAATTATTTAGATATTTTCTGTGTAGATAACGAATTTGGTTTTTGTGGATTAACATTTTTGGATTACATTAAGCAAAAAAAAAATAAAAGGAGTAAAGGTAATTATTATTATTTTGTGATGAATAATAAATAAGGTAATTTGGGTCAAAAATCATTTGTTATATACGAACACACAAAGAAGAGAATAAAAATAAATGCCAAAAATATTCTAAATCATGTAGAATTATCGCGCGGTAATATTTGTTAGGAAAAACCAAAGAACACGCCATGTAAAATGGAAAAGTTATAAATCTTATAGGCGTAGAAAAAATATTTGAATTTTCTTTTTTCCCAAAATAATATTTTGTATGTAATTTCGAATATATTCAATTAAAATATTATTATGTAATTAATTAGAAATTTTAAATGAAAATAAAAAAAATATTAGAGAATAACATGAAATGTAATTATTTAACGGGTGAAAAATAAAAAGTAAGTAGTGTGTTAATACTTGTGTTTTACAATTATCATTGAAAGCACATTTATTAATTAACAATTAATAATTTTGAAAAAAAAAATATTAATTATTCAGTAGATTGCGACCACAAGCATAAAACTTATTTAAAATAAGTCGGTTTGCAAAATAACAAATTTTCAAATATAAAATAAACAAAGTACGTAAATTTTAAGAATGATCTAGAATAATATTATTGTTACTATAAATAAAATATAAAGGCCTTTAATAAGGTAAACGGAGCCTGTAATGCCTAAGTAAAATATTTTAATTTATAGCGCACTAATTAGGACATTGGGACTTCTGGCGATGCGACTGTTGGCGATGGGACCACTGGCGATATAATTAATTAATTTATTTTCGATATATTAATTGTAAACTTACCTGGGGCTTTAGGGATTCTTTTAGAATTTCCTTAAAAACACACCCAAATCAGCTGAAAATGATGAGTTTGCAGCGCTTTCCACACGTATCAAATGGTACTTTAACAAGTGCGTTTTCAGAAATTTGACATTTGCACTTCGTTTTTTCCAGCACATCTTTAACTTCTTTTCGTAACATGCGCCACACAAAACAGATGTGTCCCCCTTGTCCCAAAATATTTCCACAACTCAGACTTCCTGTGATGCCTTTCGTATAGATTACGAACTAAAAATACATGTTAAATAAATTAAAATATAATTGAACATAAAAAAAGTAAAGAAAAATAATCACGTTTTTGGAGCTGGAATTTCCAGGTGACGTCATTCTGGAGGGAATAAAAAAAAATAAAATTCAATTAGATTTCAATTTAAAATAAAAATAAATTTACTAATTTTTTTCTAATATTTCTTTTTGACATGCTTTACCAAAATTAAACACATATCGAAGGCTTATAGAGAAAACGCTTATATTTACATTTTAATATTGATTCTAAACTACCTGGGGCCAGGCTAAACTTGTCTGGGAGAGATTCTGAAAAAATTTTAATAGCAAACAAATCGTAAATTATTTTATAACATTTCTTCTCATTGTATTAATGTAGAAATACAGTGACTCTTTTAAATTTTTTGAAAAAAATATCAATTTTAAAAACTTTGGAATATAAGAATTCCAAACTTTTAAAGGATCTTTTATGTAACCTTCCAAATACTCTGGAGCAGTTGGGATTAATTTGTAAACGGAAAGATGATGTATACATTCGTATATAGAAGCCTGTTATAGTCGTATAAAAGCTATACATTAAAATACTAACGATTTGATACTCATTTTCGATACACAAAATTGGAAGCAATCTATTCCAAAATAAATGTGAGCACAATTATTTCATTTAATTACTTATTTATATAGGCTTTTTTTATGCTCTGGAGATACGTTTATGTGGGATTATATTCTTGAAAGAGGAACGTAACAAAAAGCTTAAGCATATACTTTTCATCTACACTGAGAAGTTTGCTTTAAATTTTAAAGTATTAAATCATTTAACTAAAATTTATTTTGAATAAAATTTTTATTTAAATAAATTTTTTAAAAATAGTGGGTCTAATGATATAACAAATGAAATTAATTCAGAAAAGATCTATTCCACTATACAATGGAACTTCTGTAGATTATTAAAATTTCAGTTAGAATTTTATTACAAATTTATGTGCTTATTAAATATGTAAGTATATTTCTTCAGTTTTCATCATTTTATTAAAAGAAGAATAATAAAATATTAGACCTTAAAAAAATTATTAAATTTTTTCCCTTTGTATTACACAAAAGATTTATAGTAATTTAAGGATAGGAGAGAAAAAGTTATTTCTCTTAAATTTCTATCATCTTTTTTAAATTGAATAATTCAAGTTTACAGCATTAATAAAAAAAAATTTTTTTTGGAACAATACTTGGGTCAAGTAATTAAGAAAAATATTTTTAAAGATGGTGTTAGAGATTTTTTGATGATATCTTTAAAAAAAACTTCAGAACAGAAAGAAACAATAAAAGAATTATAATTACATTTTTTTCCTTTTTTAACATTGCAGGTGTTCTTTTCTTAACATTATTTGTACAGAGGTCGTAGTTAAAAATTAGTAAAGAATAAGAAACAGTAACAACGTTAACATAAGGAAACAAAAAACTCCAAACTATGAGATCTTTTGAAGATACAAAATAATAATAAATGCGATGCTCTAATGAGCTTTTCAGTTAGATCAATTTTTATTATAATTCCAAAAAAAGTGCGACTCAACAACTCTAAAACATATTTAAAATAAGAATATCTGTAAGGGACTGCAAAAGAAAAGCTTAAACTTCCATATATCTGTTGATGTTAATGAAGACTAAAGGAAGAAATTACGTTTTGTACTTTTTTCAAATCCTATGACTTATTTTTAACTAACCTGCAAGAAAAAAAACAAAATAGAGTAAAATTTGATTTAATTTTTATGTTGATATGTAATAATATACACTGACAAACTAGAACTTTATTAATACGGTAGTCAGGCCTTACAATGATGCCGTACTATTTATTTAAATAATCCTTCAAACAATTTCAAAATCTTTCAAAATACCAATCTTGGGCAAGTAGATATTATTCGTGCAAATTGATTAAACTTCCTGCATCTCGAGAACAGTTAAAATTTGACCTCTATTTCCAAACAAAACTTGTACTCAATTTGGATTTCCTAAACAATGGTATATTTTAAAACGCTGATTACTGAATCATCCTAGACATCTGAAAAAAAATATTATCACTAGTCAAATACTATATATACTCGCATTTTAGAAATTCAATGTGTACAGAAACTGAAAATAAAGGAAAATTAAGAACGGAAGAATTATTAAACTTATTGGTAGCCGCAAATAAGAAATAGAGGAACCTGTGTAAGACAGCCACATATTTTTTTTTCTTTATGTTAAATGAAAAACAAAAAGTCATCGAAATGCTTGAATAGCAAAATTTCATTTTACTCTTCTCATATCTTTCAAAAGTTAAGATTTTTTGATTGCCTCTAGATTTCTTAATCAAATTAGAAAATATTATTAATTTCAATATTATATGCATTGTGCATGTACAGGTATATCGCAAATTGTAATTGAAAATTGTGCACCTAATCAAATTAAAAGACCAAAAGCAGTAGGGATCGTCCTTTTCTTACCCAAACTCAACTATCCGGTTTTTTTCTGTTGATATAACCATTAAATACTTTTTTCGATTTGGTATTATGAACATACATAATACATACTTAAACAATATCTCACATTTTCATTCCATTGATTAATATCAAACGCCCAAAATTTTTATTTTTTTTTTTTTGCTTATATATTTGCTTACTTCCGGCAATCAAATAAAAATGAAAATGTGAAAAAGAAACCACAAATTTTAGTACACAAACAAAAAAAAAATAATAAAGAGAATAAGAAACAAAAATTAAAGGTTATGTTTTGAGATCGTAGAAATAAAAATAAACAAGGATATTTTTAGGTCAAATTATCCTTCAATATTAATCATAAAGTGATAAAATCGTCCTTGTTATATTTTGTGCTTTACATTATTCTCTCTTAACTTGTTATTTATTATTTAAGTTTTATTTTTCTTTTACTTTTTTTATTTTGTGTGAAATTAGCCTTAGAAATGAATAAATTTTACATTAAAATTTTATTCTTTTTATTTTATCATCAACTACTTTAATATAATTTTGTAATTTTACAAGAATATTTTTGCAAATGTTGCCTATGATTAGAGTTTTCATTTTTAATTTCAAAATAATTGAATTCTTTTAAATTTATTATCAGTTCCACAAGTATATTTTATGGCACTGATATGAAGAAAGTTATGATATTCTAGTATTTAGTAAATTCTAAGATATTTTGAATCGGGAACTGTTTATAAATTTGGAAGACTCTTAATAACGATGCAATTTTTATGAAATTAATAAAATAAAATTCTAAGCGAATAAATTTTTAGTAATAATTTTAGTAGATTTCGCTATTCTAAATTTTAATTCTAAAAAGTTATTCTAAAATTTATAAGAATATACTTTTTCTTTAATGTGTTTATTATTAATCTTTTGTTGAATCCAATAAATAGAATTTTAAATTTTGTTGTAATTCAATTTTAATAATTTCAAAATTAAAGATTTAAAATAAATTCTGTGTATACACTCTTGACCTTGTTTACAAAAAATTTGGTTTATAATTACACTTTTAGTCCGAAGAATTGCCGTAATTTAATACAACAAATTGATGCAGAAGACTACAATGTGCACGGACTAAACTCTAAGAATGCAATATTGTCCTTCTAATGCAGATTTCTGTAGAATAAAAATTAAATTTTTAAAAAAATATTGTCATATGCTAATAAAATTAATTGAACTGCAATACTACTACAACTATGTATGTACATTACTTGTAAACTATACAAGGTGTTTCGTATAAGTTGGCAAATAATTTCGTATGCGATTATTTGATCAATTTCACATTTAATACGTTTTACTGGCAAAACTATGAGAAATAGAGGGAAATGATAAATATTGAGTAACTTTTAGCTTTCACTGTAACGGATCAGCAAAAATAAAAAGAAGAAAAATAATAACACAAATTTTCGAGAAATTTCAAGTTTTAAAAAAAAATTTCAAAAAAAAAAATTCTGACTTTGGTGAACTTTATCTCGAAGACTATGACTGAAATCATATTTGTTGTAAGACTAAAAATAAAGGGCCATCAATCACCTATAAAACAAATTACCGATGTTTACCCTATATTGCATGGTTCAGATGTTATAAGAATTTTCTTATATGCAGGGAAAATCTGGTATCTTTTTTTAACAACAGGCTGTAGCTCGGAAACGTGTATATACGCACCCCCCCCCCCCCCCCCCCCCGCAAATTCCCTATCACGTATTCGATTTTTTGCTGGAAATTGACATCATTTGCCACCTCATGCGAAACACTTTGTATATGTATATCTGCAATGCTATAGACATTTTTCTTCTTACCTTACATCAAAAAAATTAAAACGTAACATTTTATGTAGCTATAAGGTATATACATTTTTACATATGTACATGCAATATATAGACAAAAGATTTAATTAATACATTGTAAGATTTAATCAATTACAAATATTAAAGCATATATCGTATTATTTACATAAGAATTGACACACAGGTGAAAAGGATAACTTGTCAATTTAAATTATTGTCTATAACTTTGTAGTACATGGTGTATTGTGTATGCAATTTTTCAAAATTAAAATCAATAAATTTATTTTAAAATTTTTAAAACTATGCATGAAATATTCCAAATATTTTATAATTTATTATGAGAACACACATAAGTTATTCAATTACATACCAGTATAGATTTAAGGCAGAAAAAAAAAATATTTTTTATTTAGTTTAAGGTTAAGTTGAAAGGTAATTAGTTGAGGTTATGTGTATATAATCTAAAATATCCTTATAAAATCTTCAAGTATTGTGTCATTTATATTGTGTACGCCTGTAGTGTGTACATATTTGGTTTTTATATAATATGCACGTAAATTATATGGTATGTTATTCTTTTAATTAAGAACAGAATATTTTTATAAAAAATTTTTTAGGTTATTTGAATAAATTATACAAATATAAACCGCATCAATTTGCATATTTTTGTATGTATGTACGAGTATATGTAAAAATAATCTTAAAAGGAAAAATATTTTATCAATAAAATTTTTTTGTGGCATATATAAAATATATTTTATACCCGTACGAACGTATGTTCGAAGGTTATACTAAATTTGCCTTACCGTTTGTAAGGTTGAAAAATAACGGTCCTAGATATAGACTCAAGTGTATGTTTTTGATCAGCATCGAATTTTGAGTTGATTTAGCTTTGTCTGTCCGTCCGTCCGTCCCAACGATAACTCAAAATTGAGCTAAGTTCACCAAATTTTCACAAATGATTTATTGTAGTAAGTGCCGGAGCTCTATTTAAATTGGACATGATCGGGGTACCGGTTCGGGTAGCTGCCATACAACTTCAAAATTTGTTTGGCTATATCTGAGAAACTATAAAAGCTGCAATATTGATACACAAGCGAATATATTAGTAGGACCGATGTGCTTGAAAAAATTAGTTAAAATATCTTGGCTCTTTCTGGTAGCTGCCGTACAACTTCAATAGTATTTTGGCTCGCACAGTATTTTGAAAATCACAGTACTGAAATTTTGCATAAATTAATACGGCAACATGAAGTCATTGTATGTTCCATAGTCAGTTATTGCTTATTTATTCGCCCATAGGATAACCAATTCGTACGGGTATCACAGAGTTGACAAGGTCAACTCTATTTTTTCTCGTTCATTTTAAAGAATAACATAAAATAATATAGAAAAAGAATTTAAATATTCTGAATTTTGAATTATAAAAACTGAATTTATTAACATATAAAAATAACATTTCGGATAAAATAATTCCATGGATTTGATCCATAGATATGTACATGATTACGTATATGATGGTTGCTCTGGTTTAGTGCACTAAGTGATGTACATAAATATAACTGAGGATTAAAATAAGAAGCATTAAAATAGTTAAATTTCCAGTTTGTTCTCACAAATCACATTAGAGAATTGAAAACCGCCCATTACTTTCGTGCACGTACAGTACATTCAAAGCCATGTTTTTAAAAAAAAACCATGAAACAAAAATCTGTGTTTGGCATTATTAAATCTTAAAATGACGCAAATAATTCGCGAACTAAAAAAATGTTTTTTTTTTTTAATTTTTACTAAATTCAGAAACTTTTAAACATTTACAAAAGAAATTTAATATTTTTTAAGAAAGAATTTTCAACTCAAATAACATCAAAAGTTTTCTTTAATTAAAATTCTAAAAATAAATTAATCTTGAGTCTATATTTTGTACCTTCATCAAATTTCAAAAAATTCAGTATTTAACAATTTTAAATTTTAATTAAAAAATTTATTATTAAAGATAAATCAACTCATCTTGCAATTTAAAAAAAATAAGGTTTCAAATATAAAGTTTTTTTAGGAAAAATTTATCAAAATATCAAAAAAATTAAAATTATAAAAAAAACCCTTTAATCTGAATTTAATCAACTATTTTCTTAGTATACTGTACATGATTTTAATTTTAAACAAATTTAAAAATTTTTTATCTTAGAGAAATGTCTACGTAACAATTTCCAGCATATTTTATCTATATATTTGAGTAAAATAAAGAGCAGGGTTTCGTTTTTATTGTAAATGATACGAATGAGCTGCTTAAATTTCAATATTAATAGAATACTACCACTTATTAAGCTATAGCTGAGAATATTTAATTTATTTGTTAGGTCTTATAAAATCTAATTATGTTCAAGTTATAATCAGTTTAATGTCGCATAGTGTATGCTGCTAAATAATGTCACTATGATCACTTTATTAAATCATTCAATGAGTTCATTTATTAAAAATATTTTAATTGAATTTAAAAATTTTTCAAATTACTTTTTTAAATACTTATTTATCATTTTTCTTTTTATTATATTTAATATTTTATTTTTGGAAGGGTAATTTCATTTATCTATAGATTTATGATATTTAAAAAGAAAATACAAAAAATTTTCTCTACAATTTCGAAATTACAATTTCACTATTGTGTTGATTGGAAGATTAAAGATTATGTGAAGCTTAAAATATTAGCATAATCGAAAGCTTAAGAAATACAGAAATAGCAACTGAAATAATAATAAAGAAATGAAAATAATGAAAATTTGAAAATGGAAATTTTCTTGTATCCTATTTTCATTTCGATTTTTTTAATATTCTAAGACTTGCTATTGATTTTTGTATCTCCAATAAAAAAAAATAGATTTTATTCTTAAAATTTTCAACCAAATTAACTTTTAAGCTTAATCCGTACTCAATTTTTTTATAGACACATATAAAGTCAGACAAAGACTTTCAATATAAAATGGTTTATCACGTTAGAAATTTGTTTGAGTCAATTACTCTGTTTAGGAATTGAATACTTTCATATTGTTTATTGGAGAAGATTGGATTATTCTATGCTACTTTCATAAACTATACGACTAATTTTTGATTATTTTTGAGAAGTGGAAGAAAATTCTTATAGCAAATATGAATTCATTTCCCTTTATTGTTGGAGGAACTCAAAATCAAACTCGAACAGAAAAATTCAAAACTTGAAAATTGATAACATACCCTCTCTTTAATTCATGATAGGCTGGAATTCATAATGTATATATGAGGACTATAATATATCTCTAGATAAACTTCTCGCTTGGATTGAGAAATTTTTAATTGAAATTTTTTGATAAAATTTGATGAATTTTTTAAAAAATTATGAAAATTAGTGTGTCTGACATACTAATTGTTAGGCAAAATAACTTGTAATTATATGATAACTTTAATAGGTTCGCTATAATTTTTTATTGTATGTTTTTAATTGACAATATTGTTCTTAACAAAATTCTTGAAGAAAATTTTATAGAAACCAATCATAACAATATTATAATCGAATTCTCTCAAACAGAATTGCCTATCTATCTAAATTAATTTAATTATAATATAGCAAAATTTTAGATCTGCCCCTAACTTATAGTAAATTCACAATTTCATAGTTCACAATCTCACCTTGTCATCCTATTATTGTAAGAGTTTATTGGAAATTTTTAAATCATTGAGATTTATAGGAAATTTTCTAAATATAACAGTATTTTATGCTATTAAATTAATATTCCAAATGGAAAAAATATATGAAAGTTTATGTTAAACCGATTTATTACACAAAAAGAAATACATTAAATTCATTGTTTCACTTTCTGAACACCCAAATTCTAATAATTTAAAATTATTCAAATAAATTTACCAAAATATGCGTAAATAAAACTGATAATATTTTATGATCTAATAATAAAATGTTAAAATCGTGTTCGAAATTCGCAATTCAAAACATTTAATTCAAAAATTTTAACTTTATTTTAAGAACTTTTGCTATATTATGTGTATGAAAAACCAAATAAACCAAAAATTTTTCGCAAAAATTCTTTTGTTAAAATAAAATAAAAGGGCATATTGTTCCAATTTCTTTTATACGATAAAGTCATTTCAAAATATTGTATATGTACGAACTTGATGCCACTGGATATTTTTTATACTTTAACAAATACAATATTGACCTTTATTTTTAGAAAATTCATCTATATTCACTGTGAAAATCGACTGTTATATTTTTTGAATCAAAATGATATAAAAGTGTCTATATAAACTATTTTAAATTCTTTGACATATTTTAGAATTGAGTAGAAGTATAAAAAAACGAAAGAAGCACACAAAACCATTTATTGAATTGAAAATTTCAAAATGATTCAGAGTCTATATTGTACTAAATTGAATGAATACCTTTAAGCGATTCGGTTTCTAAATATTCCAAAGTGAAATTTTAGAATGCTACACGCATACGTAAAAATTTTTCATATATATATACTTAATATTGAATTTTAGTGTAGTCAATAAACTTGCAAAACCAAACAATGATTTTTATTTGAAATTTTTTTTTCTTTAACCAAATTATTTATTCGGCTATTTTTACGTATAGATTGTATTTGTTTTTTTATGAACGATTGTCATAGGTTTTTTATGATTCAGATGGGGGATGGGAATTTAAAGTATACAAGTTTGTAGTTAAAGAGAAATGAAAGTTCAATTTTAAAGCATGAAATATATGATAAAATTATTTAAAATTTTGTTATAATTAGAGTCTTTAAAAAGAGAAAGGTCAGACTATTTGTACATAATTTTAGAACGGCTTTTGAAAAAAATCTTGGATTATTATTTTCTCTAAATTTAGTATAACATTTAGGCTCATAACATTTAAATTCATCTTAAAATTGAATTATCCAGACAGCTTTATGTTGATCAAGTATAAATTTAACACCCATAAGCAAGAGAAGACATTCTTGTGAATTTCAAGCACTTAAGAATTAAAAAAAAACAAATAAATGTGGAAATTGTGTATGAAAACCACAAATTGATTTACAAAATATGAAAATATTACGATACATCGAAATTCCATTCGTTTCATAAAAATTATATTCTCATATTAATTTTAAGGAAATATGCCTACGTACTAGCAATATTACATAATTCGTTATAAAAAAAAATTAAAGAAAAAATTTCTTTATATAACACCGAAGAGTACAAGAAACTTGCTCGATACAAAGTCCGAGTTTTAAAAAAGAAAATATTTTCTGATTTCGAAATAGTTTTAAATCTTATAACTCCGTCATGACTCCTAATTAAATATCACAATAATGTTTAAATTAAATTTTCCCAATAAAAATTCAAAAAATTTAGATAATTATGTGATAGAACTTGGCAAATTTATAAAGAGTTCGGGGTTGTTCGAATGAGAGGCGGAAAAGGAGAGAACTGGCCGTGCCATAACGGGCTTATATGGAGCATACATGCTCTTTGCGCTAAAATAACCTAACCTAACCTAGATAATTATTAAAATAAATACAAATCAAAAACTTTACAAAACCAATTTTCATCATACTAGTTAAAAATCATTTAAAAATTTAATTATTGAAAGTAAAAGTTTGTTTTATCCTGCAATACAGCAAGAAACGAATCAAAAAGGCTAATGCTCTTTTGAAAAACAAATATTCTAAACATATTTCGGTTTACTTATTAAAATCTTTTTAGTTATAAGAACCGCCAACAGCTAAACAGCATTTGATATATTTTTGTTTGTTTAAATTAAATGCCATTTTTTTTAACTGAGAAAAACTAAATGGAAAAATGACACAATTGTTATACAAATTAAAAAAAAATTAAGCAGGAAATGCACTTAAAATTTCTCTTTGTTTAAATAATAAGCTTTGTAAGAAAAATAATCCTCTTGCCTTTTATATTTTTTATAATAAATTAAAATATAAAATAAAATGCAAAATATGGTTCATTTAAAAAAATAGTAGATAAGGTACAGGAATGAATCAGTTTAATTCATACCGTAAAATATAATTAAAATTTTAAATAATATTTACGAAAACTTAAAATTTGTGATTGCAAAATAGGACAACTTTTGATAAAATTCGAACTTACGTCGAAGTTATGTTTGATGTTCGCCTCATCTGTAATTGAATAGAATTGAAGAAGCTATCATTATACTTTATGAACACATAAGGCTTATTAGGCTTATTTACTCGTTTAATGCATTGTATTGAGCGTATGCACAGCATTTATTTTGTGCTTCTCACACCTTATCTCTTAAATAAATTTTATTTTTATAGGAAACAGAGTGCGAGAAGCATAAAAGAGGTGTTTTGCATACGCTCAGAGCATACACGTGTATGCTCTTGTATTATTGTTGTATCACACACACATCAAACTACGAACGGAACACAATAAACTTCAACTTATTCAAATTCAAAACTCTAAAATCACCTTATAATAAAAATTTTTAATTTCAAAATTAAGTTCATAATATTGTTTGTGTAGAAATGTAAAAAAAAAACCTTAATGAATCTAAAGAATTTTTTTTTATTATTGTGTTATTTTGTAATTCTATGGCTTCTTATTGTGTTTATTAACCTAGTAAATATCCTTAAAACAATAATATAATTGTAATGTAAGCAGATATCAAAAGGAATCTTATGTATCACCATCTCTACAAAAATGAATTTTAATAGCTATAATGTAAAAAAATATCACTGTTAAAACAAAAATATTATTACTCTACTAACACAATTTTTACTATGAACACAAAATAACAAACAATAAAAAGTGACAAGAAAAAATAATGAAAATACAAAACAGTAGAATTAACAAGTTGTTTTAAGAATGGATAATTTCACTATAACAATGTTACTGTTACAAAAATAAAAATGTTACAAAAGAGGATCTGTTGTTGTTTAAAGGATCTGTATAAAACAAAAAAGCACAAAAATAAAAAGAAATAGAAAATAATTGTATAAAAGAAGGAAAAGAGAATTATTAATGAATAGAAATTCTATAATGAGATTCAGTGCACGTTGTCGCTTCAAGTCTTATTGCCCTTTTTCTTTTCTGCTTTCTGTTTTCTATTTTTTTTTTTTTCAACTGACTTTAGCGATTTTAAATGTCACCACTATACAATGTACTTTAATTATTGTAATAAACTATACAATTACACACAAGAATACATTAGTATAAAAAACATATGAGTATGTATGAGTGTGTATACATTAGAATAAAACAATATCATAGTTAAGTTGTGTTCATACAGTGTCTATATACATTGGGACAATATATTCATTTGTAAAAAAATGTTGGTAGAATATGTTGATGAGGTTAATGAAATTGCGAATTAAAAAATATTTTCCGTCTTAACAGTAATTAAAATTCTAAAAATAATTTATTTTTTTCAACCTTTTGAATAATATTTTTTGAGTTCAAAAGCTTTTTAATTTACGAGTATAGAAGCTAAAATTAAAAATAATAATTAGTTCACCTCGTGAAGTTTTCAAATAATTCAAATTTAAGGAAAACAATGCTTATAAATTTGATTGATTATTAAAGTAAACCTAAAACTATTCATGGAGCTTAGTACTATTAATTTTTTTAATTTAAAGTTTTTGAATTCGTGTAAGTATTTTTGTCAAGGTAAAATTAGTACTACATAAATGCATAAGGTGTCTGAGATACAATTGTACTCCTGAAGCATCCAAGTGGTTTTTTCCTTTCTTAAGCCCTTCTTCTCAAATCAAGAGGTTTCAAAGTTAGTTAGGGGCATACTTTTAACTCAGACTCATTACTTTTAACTCAGACTGTACGACAGGCAGCTTATAAAATTTTCCTTTTACCCGTTTATCATTAATGTCAATGCCTTTTTTAGTTTTAGAGACATTAAGCTCAAATTCAAATTTTTTTTAAGAATTTTTTCTAAAAAATTCAAATACTTATAATTAGATGTCACTAGCTCATCGGCTTTTTTATGGTTAGTTGTGTTAGGTATTCTGTGTTATTGATTTTTATGCTGCATAATGTGCCAAAAATCTCAAGAAGAACATCTCTATCAAGCGAAGGCTTGATGTTAGCAGTGAAAAAATAAATAAAACAAAGTACGTATTTTCAAAACAAAACTAAGCACGATATTCCTGAAATTTTTGGAAAAATCCTAAATTTATACATAGAAATAATTTAATTTTAATATTAATAAAAAATTCTCTATGCAAGTGCTATGTATCTCCTATGTGATTGGCTTTCAATTTCTCTGTTATACAATAAGAATATTATTGTCAAAGTTTTGATCATAAAGAGTTATTTATTGGATAACGGAATTATTATGCACACATTATATTATTTTGAGGAGTAAGCAAATCATATATTAATTATCAAATGCAATTTTGAATAAACGTATATATATACTATCCTATATATCATAAGATTTTAAAATTGATGGATCAGCTTAGGCTTATATTATTGAATATATTTTAAAGATAAATTACTGAATTAAATTTGACAATTTATATGTTATTATGTATGTATGTATTATGGAGTTTTAGTATCATTATTCTAAAATGAAACAAAATTTAAATAGCATATAATATTAAAATGGAGTTCAAATATTTTATTCTTAATTCTAAACCGCATTCATAATAAAGTTCACAGTTAATTAATTAAATTACTTTTTATATATAAAAGATTTTTATACTTTTAACAAATATGCATATTAAATCTAAGTATATATATATAATATGAGTATATGAGCACGTACACTGCACGTAACTAGAATTTTAAGTTGATATTCCTATTTTCTGCACATCTTATGTAAATTTAGGTTGTATACACAACAATTTGTATATATGTATATAATAGTAAAGCATTAGATGCTCACATTAACTTGCATTATTGTCATAATAAAAAATAAAACAGTATCAAAATATATACACGTGTGTGTCCCTACATATTCACAGTTAATTTTAACATTGCGTCTTCATAATTTTATAAAACTCACAATTACTTAACATAAATAAAATATAAAATATTCGCTTTCATTTTTATGCTTATATTGTGTTGTTCTAAAAAAAAAACACGTCTTCTTGCTTTTGATTTCTTTTTATTTGTTTTTGAAAGGATCACTGCAAAATATGAATAATAAATATGTGTAATATGTCAACATTATTATGTCATATATCTGATATCCTTACACACATATTTAATTCTGAAATACATATTCATACATACATACATACATTATTATTAAAACTCTTTTTGATTATACACAAGTTTTCTTTTGTTTACCAGAAAAGAAAAAAATATATAGGCTAATAAAATCATACAAAATGTCATTGTGTTAGAATATGAATGTGCTATATATTAAAAAAAAAAAATAAAAAAAAAAAATCCAAAAAAATATAAACATAAGAATTTAAAAAGGAAAACAAAAATTTGGATGTGGTCAACACATAATCGGGCGCATTGAGTAGCTTTAATTGTAATTTTAATCTGGTTCTATTAGTTGAACTAGAATGTCTTTCAAATCCTTAATTCCTTATATAAAAATTTAAATAAAGTAGCACCCTTATATCCTTTGTGTTATAAGTATTGGTATAGGTAATCTTTCTGTAATATAACAGTTACAGTTATAACAGTTATAAATATTTAAATTTGGTTCTTAGCATAAGCATTCGCTTTCTGTAGTCTGAATTTCATGAAAAGTTTATTATTTACTAGAAAACAGGGTTAATAGATTGGAAATATAGCAAGCCTAGACCATAAATAATTTTTCAACTTTTAATTCCTCAAATCAAAGCTTAAGTAAAGGAAGAAATTTCTATAAATTTTTTTTTTTTCGAAAATTCGAAAAATTTCATAAGAAATTGTTCAGGACAAAAAAAGCTAAACAAAAAAAGGGAACAAATTGGAATTTTTCAAAAATTAAAAAATTATGTCCTTACTACAATCACATTAGCAGTTTATTTTTAAGCCTTTTCAAAAACTGTTTGTTTGAGGCTTCTACCTTTTTTGTAAAGGAAATTGTAGGTAGAAAAAACTTAACCTTGTTTAAATTTTCTGAAATTTTTTTTTAAAATTCCATGCATTTTCGAAACCGTAATGATTACATGGCACCAACACGGGACAAAAGTCTTACCCATTTTTGATCCTCTAACTGATGGTTTGCAAATTCTTGCTCGCCTTTTTGAATCACTTGAAAAATTAGACAATTATCCTGTAGTAAAGTCTAGTTGTTAAAATTTGATATTTATCACAAAAGTTGATTGATTCACCTAATCTCCAAAGTAAACTCAAATCTAATATCTCATGCGTAAAAATTGCTTCACTCAAAATTAAGATTCACGACTTGGCTAGATACATAAACAGGTATGTCAACACAAGGAAGTGCGTGTCCTTAAATATTTGTCAATGAAATTTGATGCCATCACAATACCTCTCATATAGTATACAATGCAATAATTGTAAAGAAGGAAATGTAGAACAAAAGTGTAATTCAAGTCACCACAAAGGGAATTTCTCTATGTTTGAATAAAAAAAAAAAAATAATTATAATTTATATAAGTATACTACACGCTTTTGTGTGTGTACCTAATAATGTCTAGTCAGCGGTTAAATTATAATTATATAAAAGATTATAGTGTATATTGCTTATATTATTGTGTATGAAAAATGTATATAACGTATAACAAAAGAAAATGTTATTATAATGTTGGCACTGACCTCAATTTATTACCATAACTACACATTTTATAGTTTTAATTTTATTATTTTATAAGTACAAATAAGTTTTATGCAAATATACGAAGAACGCTAGTGCTTTTACAAATAAAAATAAAGGTGATTCAAGGTTATATTTTTTATTCCTTTATAATCGTAAAATCTTAATTAAATTTGAAGGATTTATAATTCTTAACACTTAATTCTTAATTTAAAATTTCTTAAGATTATTTTACTCGCCTTTGATAGAAAGGAAATCGATTAAATTAACTCGAATATAAAATGGAACAGGGGGAAAATCTTAATACTCATTTAATTTTATTTTAATTGTAATTGTGACACTTACACTATAGCGATGCTTTAGTTTTCAGACTTTTATAAAGAGGCTCTTCGCATCCTCCGCCTCATATAACAATAATATAAAGGTTTTAGAAGGCATTTAATGTAAATTAGCAAATACTAAAAAATTGTTCTTTAGAAATATTACTGGCATAATGAATTTTCCTTGCAAATACGATAGGATTAAAAGTATATTGTTCGAAGCATATAAGCATATTATTTTTACACAAATGTATAAAATTGCTCATAATGGTAAGAATAAATTCTAAATGCGTGAACAATGTATTGCAGTTAGTGTTCTTGTTATTGTCTTCAAGTTTACTATTTGTGCAGTATTACTCATTCCCGGTTAAATTTTTTTTAATATTAACATGTTGCTAAAGTCAAAATTTAATGTAATTAATATTCAATTTTAAATTAAAATTTATCATGATCAACTTTAGTCTAATTTTTATGATAAAATTCATAATTATGTCCAAAAAGGTATGATTCTTCGGATAAATATATTTAGTTATTAATTCGGCATAAAAAAAGAATAAAAAATACTGATATTCAATAAATATTAAATTATATGAATTTTTAATATCAAATTTGAATATGAACCTTAATATAACAAGACAACAAAATTTGATATAAATGAATATTTCTACCAAAATAAGTTATTATTACATGCGACACAGTGCAACACATTAATTGACCTATTTATAAATATATAGTTCCACTGCTTTTAAAGTTGTTCTTAAGAAATGCAAAATATTGTGTTGAACTTTGATATTTGAGCTCAGTATGAATATTATAATGCTTAATATTTATATATACGATTATAAATTAATGTAATTGTAGAATAAAATTTTGTCATTATATTCAATTTGTTTTAAAATAGAATAATAAATGTAAGGGACATTTTACATGTATATCCCATGTAAGTAAATTTCTAAATAAAAAATACCCTGATATGATTAATACACGCAATCTTTATATACAAAATTTCGCTAGTACTTTCCGGAATGATATTAGAGTAAATATGAAATGTGTACATAGAAAATTTATTTCAAATATGATAAATCTATAAATAAATCTAATATATACAAATATGAAATGTTTTACACATAATACATACATAAAATACTTATTATATCATTGTTATTTACGTATGTATATACAGTAGAAATCTGCTCGAGTGAACATAATAAAAACACAGGCTGTTCGTTCTATTGAACCTGTTCACTGTATTAAATGTCAAATAAATTAAACTAAAAAATAGTTTTTAAAGCTTTATTGTTTCGAAAAGTATTCAGTTACTTTTTTTTGAATTTTTTTTTTATTTGAAATTTTTAAAACAATATTTTTTCTTGTGTGACTTGGTCGGTTAACAAGATATCGTTGTCTGCAGCCCATTGTATAGTCTTATTTAGCGGTTCAAGGGCTTCATAATCAGAAATTTTTGCTTCAACTGTTTCTATCACATTTTCGGTTAAATTAGTAACCGAATTTGGCTTTTTAACTTCAGTTTTCTGCTATTAATCGCGCACACGGTTGATTTAGCTATACCAAATTTCTTAGATAATGTTGTAACACTTACTCCTGACTCTAAAGATTTTATAATTTTAATTTTTTCATTTAAATTCAAATGTTTTCTTTTAATATTTGTTTTCGGCATTTTAAAAAAAACTTGAACACTTTTATTTTATCGAAATTACACTTTAATTGAATGCCATTACCTAACACAATGTATGACTTATATGTTAAATAAACAAAATAATGCTCTCTTTTGTAATTCAACTTGAAAAATCCCGTTACAATGAGAAAAATAAAAAGAATAATATAAAAAAAAAAAACAGTTTTGTAAAATTTGTTCACTATACTGGGCACTTATAAAAATTTTTGTTCACAGTGTAAGGCAGTCAATGCTAAAATTTTCGTGTTCACTCGACTGGGAAGTTCATAAAGTCGGGCGTTCACTAGAGCAGATTTCTACTGTATATCCAAAAAGGACCTTATATTCTTATCATTTTGATTTAATAAAATTATACGAAAATTTTCAAAAATAAATTATGCAGAAAATCTTATAAATAAGACATTTTCCACTTACTTTAGCATACACACCAATTTCAATTTAGCTAAAATATATATATATTTTTTTTTGGTATTTTTGATAGGAAGGGGGAATTTATTAAAAAGTTTATAAAAAATCAAAAAAAAATTTAAAATAGAATAGAAATTGTATAATTCAACTAAGTCTATTGTATACAAAGATTTGTTAAAAATATTTTCTGATTTTTAGTCAAATAATTAGTATAAAAATAATTTTAAATTTTGAAATTTAAAACATTTGAAAATAATATTGTATTCATAAATTTTAATAAAAATTTAATAAGAAAAACTTTGTTATTCTTAAAATCTGTTAGTACTACGGAATTGAACATATGAACTAATTTAACTTCAAACTAGAGCTGTAAAATTGATGTTTTGTATTTTATTAAATTTTAACAGCAAAAATTAAATTGTAAATGAATAAAATTAGATGCTCATGTAATTTTTGAAAAATCTTCCATACCCCTATAGATATGCAATTTTTTCACAATAATTTCAATTTGTAACTTGATCAAAAATATTTTATTGATATACAAATATATTTAAATTTTTAAGATTTATATTGAAATATTAGAAAATATCTCAAATCACTATTCCATATAGCAAACTTTGGTGGGTTACGAGCAAATATGTACAATGTGAGTATGAGTATTGGCCACTCGAGTTTCTTACATTACCTATTTATGTACATATAAATGAAATAAAATTCAAATAAAGCAAAAATGTGATATTTGCTGACATCATTTGACATTTATAGACATTTAATGAAATCTTTCAAATTATTGTAAATTTGCGTTTCCTCACTTTTTTTTTTTTGCAAATTAGAAAATTATCACAAACTTTTAGGTTTTGTTCTCTTATTGTCTTATATATTTCTGACATTACTGATAGTTTATTTTGACAAATAATAAATTTGTATGAAATTTATGTTCCTAGATCTATTATCGATGATTGAGTTTTTAAAATTTTAAGTCGCAATCGAATATTTTTTTTGTCTTGCAAGTAGAATGATGGGCTGCAGTTTGAAGTCGAATGGGCAGCGTGGACAGCTCTTTGCCGACGGTTCCCATACATTATCTTTTGAATAATAATAATATTGTTATTACATTGAAAATATTTAAAGTAATCCTTTCCATAAAAATGACCCTATACAACTATTCAACTATTTGCAAAACAAAAATTCAAAATTTTCTCTAAAATTGTAGAATCAAAAGGTGTTTATTAAAATTTCTTTAATTCGATGTCCCAAAATTTTATTACTCGGAATATTGAATTTAACAAATTACAAGAGTTCCTCCTACATTACATAAGTATAACAACAATATAATATTTTGCTGAAAATATAATTATGCCATACTGGAGGCAATTAAAAAAAATCAATAAATGCCACTTATCATTCAAAAAAAAAAAAATAGTAAAATCAATTTTGATAAATTGAAAAGTGTCACAAAATATATTTTTGTTTTTTTTTAATAACCAATCACTTTGACACCTTTCATTGCATAAACAACAACTTTGTTACAAGGCTCTTAATATTCTGTATGTAGGTGGATTTATCAAGGCTACAAATTTTGTGTTTTTTTTTTTTTGTTTTTACTTTAGCTTTTTGTATATACGAATAAATTTTAAAGTTAATTTTATTTACTCCTGTAAATAGTCCTGGAAAAGAATATATTTCAAGTCCTTGAATATAATATAGAGAGAAAGAATATAAAAAATTGTTATTATGATTAAAAATATACTTGAAATTTTTATTTTATACACTGCCGTCTTTAATATAATTTTAAGGCAATTTATTCAACACATATAAAATATTTCATATTATAACAATAAAATATGCTTACTTTAAGATCTAGAATAATATTTATAGGAGAGCTACTACCATTTTTAAGGTAGATATACACCATTTACCACACTCTATTATAAATTTTTGTAAGCATATACATTATGTATTTTATTATATTGTTTACCACATAAGGTTAATGTAATACAACACAATTTATTTTAATACGTTTATATACAAAAGCTTAATATATTATGTATATAACATAATACTTATGTATATAATATACGAAATTTGTAAATATATTTGTAGGTATTATGTACATAAATATATACTTGAAGCTTTTATATAATTTATACACCAATTTTTGTTTTTGTTTTCTTAAAATTTATTGTTACGATTATTTATTTGTCAAAAAGAAAATCTAAGACAAAACAAAAGAACAATATAAATTTCTTGTTGATAGCTTAGAAAAAATATTATTCCTTTATATGTTATAGATTCCTTATATATACATACAAACAAAACTGTAACAAAATATACCCTATAGATATACTTAAATTAGTGTATTCAATGGCAAAATCTTACATAAGATCCATTACATAAACCTATTCATATATATTTCAATGTAAATAATGAATACATCTGAATCCTTAAATTCCAGACAAAAATTTAGATTTTTAGAAATAAATTTCAATATATACTGCAAAAATTAATGTTTTGCAGGTTAAAACAGGAAGTCAAAACAATGTTGTAAAATTTGTGTTGATAAAGTGGGGAAAATTGGGAATTTTATATTATTCTACCATTTATAGTTTCTTAACCATTTTACAAATGGTTAACAAACACAGACTAAACTCAAAAGTTAGAAAGATTAAAACCTTCACGTTTTTCTTAAGTTCATTATGATTGTCTTTTCTATTCACCGCAATTTAAGCATTCTTAGTAATATTAATAAAAACCCAAAATTAAATCCATACAGTAACTTAATTTTTAAGACATATTCTTGATACATAAGAATTCTTGATACTACAACGATAATAAACAATTAATTATCATAACATTTAATTGACAAAATGTAAACAATATATTCTGTCGTATTCTACAATTTTTCTTTCTTTCTTGTTATACTAAAAAGTGTAAATTGAATATTTTCTCTTAAATGAGAAAAAATTCATTGTATATCATAATTTTCGGATTAGTCACTACTCACAGCATATTCATCTATAGCATATAACTGAAATGAATAAAATTCATTCATCTACAATTCATCTCATCTTCAACTTCACTATATATTACTGAATTACCATTGACAGCTTTATTATTTATCTCACAGATATAGCATTATAATGAGTCGTTAACTCTAAATTGAAGAATAAGAAAGAAGAATTCTTAACTATATCGAAATATATCTGCTTTATAGGTAATATATAACTATTACGCTATGGCATATTTTACGTATATAGTATAATATTATGTATACCATATATTCATGTAACAAATTCTTATATAAATGGAGGAAATTGAAAGAGAAGAATAAAATTTTTCCAATTCTCTTAAATTTAAATAAAGATTTTACAATATCATCATAGTGAATCTCTCTGTACCTGTTGAATAATTATTATGTGCAGTTGAAAGAGAAAATAATGTGTATATGTACAACAATTCTCAAATATTTCACATTTAAAATTATTCTCTTCTATACGTTTTACAAATTTTCTCTTATATTTTTAAACTCTTAATTTTAAATATTCTGTTTTAAGATAATATATTACAGGAATATAACAAAATAACTAATGATCATAAAATACCAAAAAACAATCTAACAATCTCACTAGCTCTTAACAATACAAACAAAATTTCATGAATTTTCAAAACAAAACTGATGTTTGAACACAAATTGAAAGCGTTAGAAAATTTCAATTAAAAAAGATAAAGCTAATTTGCTTGATAAAAGGAATAATGAACGCAATAGTAACGAAAAACAGATGTACTTATATGCTGGCACAGTTCATTTAATTTTAATTATAATTAGTCTAATTTCCAAAGATCTATTATCAACTTTTAGGAAATCTGAAAGCCGTACAATTCTGATCCATGCATTTCTTAAATTCTGAACGAAACCAAATTTTTATGTTCCCAAAAAACTAACTTCAATTTTTAAGTTTTGATTTAAAAAAAAAAGGATACTACTTCTAATAAATTTCGCTAATATGCCTTTATTATTAACAAATGTTGTAACTAAGTACCGAATTTCTGCCTGGAGATTCCACCCGAAAAGGAGAACTTGGGCATGCCTCTAAGAACCCTAGGGCTGCTGCTGCGCAACGCGGTAGTGGAGCGCACCAACCTTAGATGGGCTAATGGATCAACGTGAAACGCGACAAGGAATTTGTGGCCAAAGCTGGATTTACGTCGCACAAGGGATCTGATCTCTCTCAGAAGGGAGGATATCAGTGCTGTGGTGGGGAAGAGATCCCGCGGTACCACAACGGGCCTAATTGGCCTATGTGTACCCTTAGGGGAGCCGCGACAAATTAACCTAACCTAACCTAAATACCGAATTTTAAGATTGTTAAAAAGAATACTTGTTAAAAATAAATTATTATATAAACAAAATAAATATATTTAGTTAAGATGAAGCTATTAATAACTTAAAAATTTTCGGAATTTTAGCAATATTACCAACTTCTTCTCAGTTACATTACGTTTATAGATGTAATTATAATTTTATTAAAAAATCAAAAAAAAATTTTATATGAAACTTCTTATTTTCAACTATCATTAATTAAGTTCCCGAATTGCATAAAAGTTTTTTTTTTCTTTATTGGACATTTATTTAATATTTGTCTAATAGAATAACGCAATTTTTAAGATACATATCGAGGATGGAACGCAAAGGTAAGCTAAATACAATATTAAAAATTTTACAGGGAAGCGTTTTGAAAGTTGGCAAATTTGCGAAAAGAAACCAGTTAATTAGAATAACAATATATAATTTAATCTTAATTCTTTGTTTTTTCATATTATTCTATTAAAATTACTTTTTGATTTCAAATAAGTTTTTTTAATAAAATTTGAGATTTAGCAAAAAAGGTTATACACTAACACCAACTGATGCACTCAGCAAATTTGAATTTCATAATATATTAATTTTTATAATATAAAAAGGTTAACAAAAAACTTACCTTTTTTTTGCTTCATCGACCTTGCACTATTTCAACCAAATCGATTTCCCAAACTAATATACGTCCGGCAAGCACACAAAGAGAACCATTAGAAATTAAAATTAGCGCATTTTGAAAAATTTGTAACTTAGCATATCTTCGTACTTCACCATCTATATATCTGAAAATAGTAGAAATTTATTATTTTTTTTAATTAAACTTCTAAAACTAAAATAAATGCATTTTTGTTTATCAAAGATATTAATTTCAAACTAAAAATTAATTCTATCTGAAATTTTATGTTATGAAGTTCAGGATAAATTTTTATTATTGCATAAAATAAAAAACTTAAATTAATTAAGTAACATTTTAATAAAATATAAATCTCAAATATTTTAAAATATAAATTAAATTGAGTGACTTAAACTCTATATATGTACACATTAATGTCTCTATATGAATGTATGAATGTATGTACCAAATATTTTTACTATTCTTTATAAAATACCTTTATTCTTTAACATTCGAATGAAGGTATTTAAAAGAAATAACAAAAAATTCGGGTAGCAAGTTGCAATCAACCAGTAAATTATCTTCTTCCTAAATTAAAAATTATTCAAACAGATAGTCAAATACATGCAAAAAAAGAAAAGAGAAAACTATGGAAAATTTAAATTTAGAAAAACCAATGAAGAAAATAAACTCTTCTAAAACTTTATGAAAAAATTTTTTTACATACAACAAAAAGTTCAAATAATATTCAAGATTTTTGTATCGCATTTTTAGTTTTTCTTTTTAATTTCAAATTTTCTTCCTCTTTAGTTCTATTTTTTTTCTTTTAGTACACAAAAGTTTCTTCGATTTCAAAATAATTTTCAAAAACATTTCTACAACTTCATTCTCTTATAATATGCTATAGTTATTTTAAGTAAGATCTAAAAGATCTTTGGAAAATTCATATTATTTTATGATATTTTAAGAAAAAGAAAAATTTCCAAGTAAATGAATTTTTTTTCTTGTTACAAATTGTACGTATACTTTATAAGTGAATAAATGAATATAAATTGCTTAAATTATTTCTTAAGAGATGGTGACTACTTTAACTTATTAAACTTTTTAAAATTAAAACTATAACTATGGTTATTTTATGCTGTATGAACTTTATTAAACATTTTTTTATACTTATATTATAGCTAGTAGAATAAAATATAAGTTTAAAACAGATTTTTCTTGTAAATTAATAATAAATACAAGATATTTTTATATTATTATATAACATTGTATATATTAAAATGTTGTATGTAAATATGTAAAGGAATGAATAAAAAAAAGTGGTAATGGTGAAAAAGTTTTATTGTTCTTGAATTTTCTTAGAAGAAATTGAAAAAAAAAGAGAAACTTTATAACATAATTTAATACTTAAACATTTTTATCTAATTAAATTAACATCGAAATTAAATTATAATTTACTTTTAAACAATATAAGTTATTTCGAAAATAAGATTCTAAAAATAAATAAACACAAAAAATTAATGAAACTAACTTAAAAGTTAAGATTTTGTAGTGGTCTTGTTTTAATTAAAAATAATTTTAGTAGCGATTCTTTTAAAAAACTTTATGTATAAGAATTTGTTAAGAGCAATGACCCTTTTTCAAAGACTGAAATAAACTGAAGAAGAAAAGAGGAGTAAAAAGTTCAGTAAATTGAAATTAGTAGAGGGACGGATTCTAGAGAATCCAAATTATATGAATATTAAATAGATATAACTAATTAAAAATATGTTTATTAAGGAATCAATTTCATATTTTCAATTGATCCATCGACCATCGGGAGCGGTTTCCTTTGAAGTATGTAAAATATTTTATTTATATTATATATCCGGAATTGATTGGAGCTCTAAAAAACAATATTGAATGTATAGTTTCGTATAATATTTCAGCCAAAATGTTCACAGAATAAAATTACTCACTATTGGACACTTGGAATTAATCACCTAAAAATATATATTAAAAATTAATATGATGCAATTTTAAAATTTTTTCGAATTTAACTATAAATCTGTTGCCATCAAAATTACCATATTGAAATTAAATTAATATTTTGAATTTCTAAAAGTAAAAAATTAAGAGTGGTTAATTTTTATACATAATGTTCTATAAATAATTTAGCATATTACATATACATATACAAACAAATAGTTACATTTCATATATTTACATTTCTATTTTTAACATACACACTAATTCGAATTTTCAAAATTCCACTCAAATTAAATTTTTTTCAAAAGCTTTTTTGAATAAATTTAATAATGAAATTAAAATTTTATAAAACCTTAAATTCTAAAATTTAAAAGATAATTTAGAGTCTCATATTAGTACAAAATTTTATCTAATATCCGTTTTTAATTTATAAACAATAAATGATTGCCCAAATCATCACAAAGATAAACAATTATTCAATTCATTTTATTAAAACAATATTAATAAAATAATTCAATAAACTTATATTTCCGAAAATTTCAACGGAACAAGTAATAAAATTTAGATTTCTAATAAAATGTTATAATATTGAATTAAGCCAAAATTATTAAATTTATAAGAAATCAATTTGACATCGTAAAACAAATTATGGGGAAATACTCTTAATAGTTACATATAAATTTTACAGATAAAAAAATTTTGCAAAAAGAAACTTAAAGCCGAACAAGTTTTTAAAGACTTTTCCCTTTTTTTTAATTAAGCTTTTCAGTGTATAATTTTGAAGCCTTTGAAAAATTTTTCTAATTGCTTTTAAGTTTAATCGAAATCACTTTATTTCAAAACTTCGCTTTTTTTAGACCCTGGGACGAATCTAATAAATGATTTATATACATATGTAATTATTTTACAATAAATTTCATATATAATTTCATACGTACTTATAACAATTAACCTTTTCTTAAATCCAATCCCTTTTCCTTCCTTTAAATTATAGCAACAATAACATGTTATATTGGGACTATAAAAAAAAAATATACACGATTTTATACCTTAAGGGCAGGACTTAATTTATCAAAAAATTTGTTGACACTGTTGAATCTTACGCAATAAAAATTTTTAATAGAAAATTTTCCAACTTTTCTTTTAACTCATTAAAGCAAAAAAACTCTCTTCTTCCTTTTTTTTGCAAACGAGACAAGTAAAATTTGTAGAACAGGAACATAAAAAAAAAGATGGTTGTATTTGATTAGGGTTATGAGAACTTGGAAAACTTGCAATTTTGTTTTATGAACGAATGGGTATAGAATTTTACAAAATAGAATAGAAAATTTTTTATTATTTTTTAAATGGAAGCGAGAGAATTAAAACGAGAATGTATAAAAAAAAAACTTTTCCGACTTGAATTGCCTTAATTTTTATATAAAAAAAAATCAACATTAAAAAATTATTTACTGCTTTTAAAAAGTTTTCACAAGAAATTATTTTACAAGCACGGTTCTTTATTTTGTTTTTTAATTTGTTGATTTTATCACATGTACATTCTATTATGGAAAATGTATGTTAGGACCGAAAATTACTTATGTGCATTCCCGAATGTTTTTCTTCTTACAAAAAAAAAAATATTTTTTATTGCTCATCTTGTCAAGGGAGATTACACGTTTATCTTCCTTTTTTTTGTTTTTTTCTCTTCCATCAACTGAAGAATTAATTTTAAATTTTGTTAGAACACAAAATTTTGCTTGAAGTATATTTTAAACATTTTAAGGTCTCTATAAAATTTATATATTTTCACATACATGTGTAGATATAATATTTAGTTCGATTGAAAGTTATTTTTAAAAAGTAGGAGAAAAGAATTAGATGTCTTTTCTAGAATTTTTCATAAACTATAGGTGAATTTGGAAAATTTATAAAAATTTTTATGAAAAATTTTCAATCATGTATATAATAATATATCAATATCCATGTATATAATATAAAGTTCGGAGATTGACTAAAAACGGTTTAAATAATGATTTTTTATACTATAACAATAGGAATTGGATTCAACCTAGGAACTTCTTTTTAGTTAATTTGATTTTATTCGGCAACTTAAGTTACTATACTATAAATACAATGCATTCCTACACTTTAACATACTCCTTTTCTTTAATATAAAAACGAAAAGTTTGTGTTGCAAGAGCTTGTTTCAAAAAAATTTAATCAACTGCAAAAACTTCTAGCCCGATCACAAAAATTTCATAGAAAAAACCAAAACTATAAAATGAAGAACAATATTTGTCGGTCTACTCAAATGATTATCATAATAATTTTCATTTTTTTTTTAATGAACTCTCACTGATATGAAAAATAAAGTTCTTAACTTTCTAATTTTATCAGTAATTATCTATTTATCTAAATATTGTTTCCTCTATAGTGAAACTAATTCAAATAACTTGTTATACTTTTTATGTTATATCATTCTATATTAACATTAACATGTTAGTTGGATTTACTACACTTAAAACTCATTTTCATTACGTCAAAATAAAAAGAACTTTAGACTTTTTTTTAAACCAGGCATTTCAGATAAAAAATATCAACTTGTGTATAACAAATAAATTTCGTTTTCATGAATAGTTCAATTTTTTTTTTTGTAATCAAGTGCAAAGTTTTTCGAACAAGTTCTAATGAAATAATTATTTCTCTAGATTAAAATTTTTACATACATAATCCTTTCCACTTATAGCTCCTTAAAATCATTGTGAACACAAATTTTCGACAATTTACTGCATACAAGCCATATGTAATTAGAAAATTCAGGAATCATCTTGCGGAATCGTAGAAAAATGTGATAATTTCAAACAAACTTGAAAAGTAACCGTTATCTTAAACTGGTTTTTCGCTAGTTAACTGTGCAAATTTCCAAAAATTTTCAATTTTTCTTAATTTACTTTCTTGAAACTAAAACTTTATTGACATGGTACAAATGCAAAAATGTAACAGCAAATCATCCTCCCTTCGAAAACTAAGCTTTTATATTTTATTTGTGTTAATTGTGTTAAAATCGAATTGAATGTTTTCATTATTAAAACTTCTTCTTGCTTTAAATTTCCTCCTCAGCATATTATGCAATATGATTTTGATATTTCCATTGAACTTTTATTTTAATTTACATCATTTATTCCTAGAATTATATGTATGTAAATATGTATTAGTTTTTAGCTTAAATATTTAAAAAAAAGGTACATACTATCAAAAGAAAAAAGACTTTGGCTTCATTCATTAAATTTTTTCAATAATGTGCGATTACATTTAAATGTGACTTTTTAGTCAGAAATCAGCGGAAAATTTCATAATCGAAAGAAGTAAACAATATGAAAAACATTTTTATGCGATGATTAAATCTGTCTACTCTAGTTTACTCTACAAGTATTTTAAAGTTTTACAACACAAATAAAGTAAAAACTAAAGCTCGTCAAAAAGAAAATTTCCATTTCAAAATAGCTGATTCTTCAGAATATTAATTAATCTATTTCAAATTTTTGCTATTTAAGAACAACAAAATCAGTTCGAGAAAGTGTCACAATAATAAGATCATTGCCAATTAATAATTTTTACAGTTTTTAATTTCTTTTTCACTTCTCACTTTCATTTACGCATCAAAGAAATAGTTTTTGTAAAACATCTTCGTATGAACCGTGATTTGTGAACTTCATTTCTGTTAGCTTTGTATTGCTAATTCTATTATTTTCTAGTAATCTTAAAACCCATAAAACTATCATCACTTAACACTTTTCGGTATCCAATATCTTTATTATTCAATATTTTTTTTGAAAAAGCTTTCGCATATAATAAACTCCAAATTCAATACCAATTTTAAATATTCTTAAAAGCAATTAACACATTTGAAAAACTTTTAATCTTTACTTTGCAAGCAAAAATTAATGCTAAAAAACAGGAAAAGCTTTTAAGCAACATTACTTTATATTCCATTGAATGGAAAGCAAAATTGATTAGTTCTCAATTTCACTTCAAACTGTTCGGTCTACACTCTCTGCTCATAATATATTAAAATATTATTTTGAGAACAGCAAAACAAAATAACGCAAATAATTATGTTATTTTATATTGTAATTTCATGTTTACTATTAACTTGGATTAATCCAAAGGTAAACACAAAATAAAAAAAACTTGTTTTAAATTAATTTTAATTGTAATTTCAAATCAAATAATTATTCTTGTTCTTTTAAATTTTTTTTTTAGGTGAATGGTGAATCCGATTATTTACCAACACCAGAAGAATTACAAAAATTTCAAAATAAAGATGGATTACCATTATTTTTGGATATTTTGAGACAACATCAACGTGATGCTGATCAAACATTACAATCGTTTACTGATGTTTTAAAACGTGATTCTGATTGGATCTTGAGAGGTTCTAATAATGAACCAATAAAAAGTGAAGCATGTACTAAAGCTGTTGATGGTGAACGTCGTAAATTCGGTATCTTTATTAATGACCATCTAAACGATTTTGAAAAATGTGTTGATGCATTTGTTGAATCATACGAAAAAGAAATTTTTACTGCTGATATAAATAAAATTTCAGCAGAAGCCGCTAAATGTATATCATTGACAAGAATGAATGTCTTCTGGAATCAATATAGGACATTACTCGAAAATGCAAAATCGATTTGCCTATAATATAAGGAATTTTAAAAGTGAATTTTTCTTTTTGATTTTGAACAAATATTTAAAAATATTTAAAATGTAATTAAGTGTATGTAAATATAAAACATTTTATGACCTTTTTATAAGACAGAAACTGAAAGCATAGCATTTAAAAATATGTGCATAACTACTGTACTACATAACATTAAAAATAAAATATTTTTTTATTATTATAAAAACTAATATGAAACAAGTGTTTACTGTAATATTAACTACAAGCTCTTAAACTGCAAATTTTAATAAGCATATAATTGTAACAAAATTTAATAAACGAGTATTATTTAGAGTAACTTACGCAGTGTTTTAGCTATATCAATTCGCAATTGAAAACACTTTAAATTACTACATTTTAAAGCCTAAATAATAACTATAAATTTTTTAAATGTTGTATTTACAAGCTTCAGTTTTGCTACAAAAATTAATGTCTAATAACATACTATGTAAATACGGCAGTGTTTTTGGAAACTAAACTCTTAACTTATTAATAAATGTCCAGCTCAATTTGAAAACTAAGAATCTTACCAAAAATTTGAGATCCCAATATATTTTTGCTGAAAATATTTAACCGTCCAGTTTATGATGAACTCATAGATCCGCATACATTTTTTTATACATATTAGAAATTCTTATAGTTCAATACATTTTTATACCTGAAGGATATGATTCAAATTTGATTTAAATATGGAAGTTTAATTTAATACGTATACATCATATAATGTCGTTGTGTTATTAGTTAGTTGTCGTTGTGTTTTAAAGAATGAATCAATGGCCCATATTAAATATATTTACTTCAACCAAATTTTACTCAATTCGTTCTGTAAATTTATTTTACATAACTTGAGTAGCAAATCCAAATTAAGTTTGAAATGCAGGCTTAAAAGTTCTGTAATCTTATTTAGCATTTTAATCCTAGTTTCCAGACAATAATTAAGAAACTTTCAGCATAAAGATATTTGTTTGCAAAATATGTATATATTTTTTAATATATCACTTTTTCCGAAATTTCTTTATATATGTATCAAACTTCCTGCAAATGAAATAGTAAATTAAAATGAATATGTTTACAAGAAGCTTAATAATATAATTAATTCAAAAATCGCAAGTTTGCTTTGCTAATTCAAAATTACCAGAAACTGATACATTTATTTTGTTAGAATTTGTATTAAAAAAAACTTATTTTCATACAGACTGTAGAATGTGTATGCCATTCCAGTTTTACCTTTCTTTTACCTACATTTATTTTGCAATATTTTACTTTTAATCATTTTGTACATTAAGTGCACACATGCGTTTCCAATAATCAGTTTTTTTATTTTTTCTTTATTTTTAAATGGATCTGAAAAAGTGATTTGATATTTTTTAAATTTCGTTTTAAAATGATGACATAAAACTCAAGTTCAAAGCAAAACAAAATACAAAAAGTGGAAGAAAAAACAGAAAACAAGTCTGAAATGATGCACCAGATTTTAATTTTATTTATACTTATTTTTTCTACCTATATACAAGCTTGTTAAATACAAATTTATAAATGATCGTTTTATGCCGTATATACGAGTACCAGAATTTCATTTTTATCAATTCTTTTTTGTTAGTAAACAGGTGAATAAGATGACCAATTTTATATGCGATCTTGTGTTTATTTGTACTTTTCAATAAGAGTAAACAAAATATAGAAGAAAAACAATTTCATTGATTTTATTCACATTACGTTTCTGTACTGATTCACATGTATGAATTAGAGATAATGAACAGTTTTTACAAAACTTCAATAGAATGTTTGGTTTTTTTTATTTTCGGAAATGAAGCTTTTGAAATACAAAGTATCATAAGGTTATCTCGATGCTAGTTATTCAAATTTTTCATTAAAATTATACAATTATTTGTTTTACTTTCACAATTCGGAAATATTAGGTTGTATTTTATATATTTTATTTATTATTTAAATAATGCTACATGTTCATTAATTCAATTACTACATATGAATAATGTATTTATATTTTATTTTATGTTGAAGCAGTTGGATTAGGAAAAAATACTTACTACATAAATATAAGAAATTGTTAAGATAAAGATTTTAAAATCATAATTCTCGTTTACTCTTTTTCAGTTCAAATTAAATATTGTTAGAGAAATTGAGCGTCCATCTATCTACTTACATATTTTAAAATTTGATTTCTACGAAACTTAAAGTAAATGATCTTATATGTTGCATTAACGAAGACAAATTATATAGATAAGTAAAGATATCATCCAAAAATACTTAAGCTACTATAACTTTAAAATTTTTTAGATTTCGAATTACATAAATAAATTTATGATACAAATGATATGAAATATTGGAATTTTAATTAAAGTTTTTCTGTTTAATCATCCATATTGACTTATTCATTATTTAAAAATAATTCTTATTCTATTTATAGAAAAGCTCAATAGTATTTTTGTAAGGATTGAAATATAATGGTTATTTTGTTAAATAACTAGTTTTTTTTTAAATTGGAGCTGTTGCTGTTGTTCTACTGAAAATATGTATATACAAATATGCTGCAGTTTCTTTAAACGATCTTCCTATTAGTATTCAAATCACAAAACTATTTGCACTTAATATATCATTACATGTCATTCATACCCAATCATGTAGTTAATTTAAACAGTGTAGAATGGAAAGAAATTTCATTAGTATTCCTAAGTTAATGGATAAACAATTATCAGATGTACGAGTGTAACAATGTATTTCATGTCTAAATACATTCCGAATTAAAGATAATTAATAAAGTGTCTTAAACGTTTAAATACTGATATACATACTTATTGTGTGATACCTTTTTAATCAAGTTTTTCCACTTCTAATGATGACACAGCTCATAAAGACTCACAATTTACAATCTATAGAAATATGATTTTTTTCATATTCTATTTATAATTTACATCCAATCGGACAAATTCATCTAAAAAGAAAATTTAAAATTTTGGAATTGGTATACATAATGCTACAATAGGTAGATATCTACATATTGTATACATACATGTCACATCATAATTAAATGCATACTATTTATTACCTAAATATCTCCAGTAATACTTGTACCATTAAATACATATGTACTTTCATTAAGCGTTCCAATCATATTTAAATTACATCTTACATTGTTGTAACAAAATTATATTGGCGCAATTATCTGATATGTGATTATTTTTGATTAATTTCAGTAGCTTAGAACATCAAAATTAATTTAACGTACAGTTCATTTTGAATAAGCGTTGTAAAACTTCGAATTTTATTGGTTGAAATACACAAATTTTATAATTTTTATAATATTATAATTTGTTTTCAATTATTAGAATCTTAAAACTTCAAGGATGTTTTGATTTAAATTTAAAAAATAAAATTATAATTTATTTTAAATACAATACGATAATAACCAAACAACGTTTTTTTGCAAACTTTCTTCAACGTTTGAGGCGTTTCTTATTAAATAGATTTTGACAATTGATCGTAAAAGTTTTGTTGTTTGACAGTTAAAACTTTTACGATCGTTTAACAATTAGCGGCATCTGTTGAGTAAAAGAAGATACGGTATTGTAGAATTTTACTGCTATTACTATTTTTTATTTTTAAATTTAAAAATTACATAACAGCATGCATAGTTTAAGACGTTATGTTCGAATGATAATGATCAATGTGGGTTATTCTGAAAGCTATTATTCAGATTACATATAATAGAATTATTACATCTTGAAAATATAAAAATTATTATCATAAACACAAACCAAATCCTAAAATTACTTATGGCTACAATAGAGTTTTCAAAATTTTTATAATAAATAAAGCTTTTTAGGAGATAATATACCTTTTTGAAGGATAAATTGACATTTTGAACGAGTGTTAGTCGTTAGGTGCTTGTTACACATCCGATACGTACACGATTATACTTCTTATCTATTACAAATCTGAGCCTGATGATGTATCTATTACAAATCTGATGTGTAATCGAAGAGATAAAATCTGATGAAAAACATAAAACATATCTGATTGTCATTAGCTTTTCTGGCAGATTTTTAAAAATAACTGAATGGAAAATGAATTTTAAAAAAGTTTTGCCATGATCAGTTTATAAATTACAAATATTTAAAACATATCCGTCAAAAGTTGGACGTAAAAGTATAAATAGAAATAAATACTAATAGTGAGTAAATACTGATCAGATTTTATCATAAACTTCATAGATTTAGTCTGTGCCTGATGTGTAAGTGATCCTTATGTTTAGAAGAGTCTGCCAGAAAGTTGTAGAAATATTGAATGAGCAACGACAATACGTAAAGTTGATTAATTTTTTGACATTCCTGTGAAATTAATTTACTATATAAAGTGTTTTTGCGTGACTTCAACGATGTAATTCCGGTACCGAGATATGGTTAATTTACATAAATATTATATTTAAAATTGAATATAAGTTACTCGAACTTATATCTTAATAGTGTCCAAAATAAACATTTTGGTAAGTATAATAAATTAATATGTGTAGTATGTAGTAAAAATTTTATAAATGCATATTGTATAAATTGAACTATGTATTTTAAATCAGTTATCTGACACGGTGCAAAAAACAAAAAAAAATCTTTTTTGGAAATTTTGTAAAAAAAACATTAATTAAATCTTCCATAGATGTCAACATATTAGATTTCAAATGCATTGTAATGTGATCAGTCAAAAATAAAAATGACGCGGCGTTAATCTCTTATTAAGTTGCGCTAGCGTTGTTGTATGCGCAGTTGCATTCTGAAAAAAGAATCAAAGAATCGACATTACTGATTAAATAAATTGCAGAACAGGAATTACAGAAGTTAATACATATTTTTGAATTATTGAAATTATTCAACAAAATTGAACACGATGTCCTTAAATGCATTAATGAAGTACAAAAAGACATAAAAAATAAAAAAACATTTAAAATATAAAATTTTTCTAAATCAACACAGCTTTGTATTTTAAATTTGAAATTTGTTAATAATTTTCATTTTATAATTTTTTTTCTCATACAAAATTATACAAGAACTTTTTAAAATGAAAGTAAAATAATTATGTATGCAGACTAGTGACCTGGGATCTAGAGAATAGGACTATGCAATAACAGAACCATTGCTTTCTATAATTTAAATAGATTTTTCCAAATTGAAAAGAAATTAAGGATTTCAATACATATTACAATGTAAAATTTAATTCGTTAATATTGTGGAAAGAATTGTTCAATATATGAAAATGCCTATATATAATATGAAAATGCAAAAATCGCATCTGTTAACGAATACAGTTAATTTTCAAAAGGAAAATCTAATTTCAGCCCATTTGCAAAGGATAATTTTTTGTCTCATCAAACTGAAGGCATTCCAGTACACATTAGGTTCAATTGACAATTATATTTATTAAAAAGTGGAAGAAGAAAAGAATTTTCAAAAAAAATATAATTTCGTCATTCTCAATTGGAAATTTCTCATACTCAGGTATGTACATACATATGTACAATAAAATTTTTTAATTGAAAATCTTTCTTTACTTATAATTAAGAAGCGTTCTAAAATTTAAAGTTGAAATTAATTACTTTTATGAAAAGCCAATTATTCCTAGTATAAATTAGCTTACACAGTCACTCTTGGTATTACGTTTTGAAAACCAGTTGGAATAAGGGATATGTGTAAATTTAGATCTAAATGTAGCTTTATATCAGTTGTAGATACCTGTTAGGTAATTCCTCCTAGACAATATTAAAGTAAAATTTGTGTATGCAGCAAATATTGATTTTTACATTCTCAAACCCTCTGTCAAAATATAATTGAAACACCTTTTAATTCTAAATACTTTTTATACCCTGCAACTTCGTGAAGGGTATATATTCACTTTGGCGAATATTGAGCGGTATGGACATGTGCATATATGTATCTTGCTTAGCATTAAATTCTGGAAAGTAAAGACATGCCCGTCCGATGGCACGATAAGTTTAAAACGAATAAAGCAAATACCATCAACCTTTCACAAGTTGTTTTTTTATACTAAAGATGGACAAAGGGTTCGGATAAGTGTCATATAATTCAAAGAGGTTATTTTAATATTTTAAAAATTAATGAAGGTATCAATATAAAATTTTTCGGTTTGCACCGAGTGAAACGTTTTTACTTGCTTATATTCGGTTTTCTTTCTTTTGAAACATGTTTTTTTAAACCATGATTAAAAAATTTGGTTCGTTTTCTGCATTAACAACAGTAGGTAAACAAGAAATTTTTCAATTAGAAAAGTTTTATCCGAATTTTGTTTGATGTTAAATGTTTTATTAGAAATTCTCGACAGCACAAATATTCTATTAGAATTATTTGGCGATACGACAAAAGTTTCATTAAAACTTCTGAAATTAAAATTTTCCTTCTTGTTAATATTCATTTCGAGAATCACTTAAAATCACTATTTCTTTCTTGACTCTTAAGAATTAAAGCTGCCAATTAAATATCTCAAAGGATAGCTTTATCATAAATTTGATGAATAAATTAACGCTTACAAGACGAAAAAAATCATTTAAATTTTATTACAATTTTGTACAATTTTGAAAACATTAAAAGTAAAAGTGTCACCAGACAATATTGCTAATAAGTTTTTGAACCTTTTAAATAATTTTTTACATTCTTTTTAAAAAATTGGTGTATAGCTTTGCAGGCTGCTCAGTTAATGGATGATTGCTAAAAAAAATAAATGCTACAAAACTTTGAGACACAAAAATATTATTTTCTTATAGTTTTATAATTTTTTTTCAAGTCCATTTTTTTTATTTCTGCTAAATCTTACTCTTTAATAAATCAAATTCTTTACAATTTTTAAACTTAATTATTTTATTAAAAAAAAAACATTCAATTTAGATTATTTTCTTAAATTTTTTTTTACACTTAAGCTAAACATAATAATCGTTTCCACAATGGAGGTTTTGGTGGCAAGTGATTCGGTAGTAAAGCATCCCAAATGGCAGCATCGAAAACGTCTTTAATTTTATCCTAAAATAATTAAAAATAGAAAAATTAATAAGAGAAATATAATTAAATTTATTTTAGGTAATAAATTGTTAAAGGTACACTTATAGGCTGTAATTATGTGATAGCTTCTTTTGAAAACTTTGGCTAGAATTAAAATGTTTCTGAGCTGAATGAATGCTTTAAAGTTTAATTTCTTTTATATAATCTTAATATAAAATATCTAATGAAAAACTTTTTAAAATGATAAAATTTTCATAAAATTTTTAGAGAAATTAAGTTATTAATGAAAATCACCGACCAGTATAGGCTTAGACGATATCTAAGCCTATACAAAAAATTGGTTTTACGATTATTCAAAAGTTATTTAGTATTTAATCTCATTACATTTTCAAAAAATGCTTTATTTTAATATTATATTAAAAATTTAAGAAACTACATGATCTTTATCAAAATCTGTAGGTTCTCAATTTGTTTTTAATTTTATAACATTAATAAAAAAAACCTATAAAATAATTAAGTATTTGCTCTTATGCCACAGGATTGTCTACTCTAATATTTATTCTGACCACACTGTAAATAAATAAACCAAAAAATATTCTACTTATATCCTAAAAGCTTATATAAATAGACACATTTCAAATAATTATTGACAGACTAATATTATTATATGTGAAGTTTTATTAAAAAAAATATTAAATCCCAGTAGGTAATAACAAATAAAATGAAATAAATGAATATAGGGATTCCATATAACATGTTACGTACATATGTATGTAATTTTAGTGTATTATTCAATTATAGTATGTATACTAACCTGAGTTAAAGATGATGTTTCTATATACTTGGAACCAATTGAAGTAGCAAAATCACAAGCATCCGTAAATGAAATCGGTTTTTCTCCTTGAGTCTATTTTTGATTTTATTGTAGATTGCCATGAAAATAATAAATAAAGTAAGAAGGAAAAGAAAAAAAAATTAATATTTACTTTATATATGTATGCTTGTATGTTTGTAGAAATAGAGATTACATAAAAATGAAGTTTAATGGAAAAGTTTAAATAAAGTTATCAATTGGGAAAGAAATGTGAGTACAAATGTAAGGATATAAAATATAAGAAACTAGACATCCATTATCAGTTAAGTAGAAAAATATAAATCTTCTTAATTCTGAAAGCTTTCAAAGATTTTATATACTTTTTTTTTTATTTTTAATAAAAATTAAGTTTTAGATTTAATACATACTCGTAATATGTGTAAGGATTCATATTACATACGATTGTACATGAATACATTTGTACATGCATATATACCTGTAATTTATTTAAGACATGAATATCACTTCTTAAATCTGCTTGTGTTCCAACTAATATTAAAGCTGCTTTTGATTTTGAAAATTTTGGTGCCCATTTTATTTTTATTGAATTAAATGTATCCGGTTTAACAACAGAAAAACATAATAAAAAAACATCACTATCTGGATAACATAATTCCCTTAAAGGATCTAATGTATCTTGACCAGCTGTATCACATAGACAAACATCAACGGGATTATCATTGACCATAACTTCAGCTAAAAAAAAAAAAATAAATGAATCATACATTAGATACATACATATAAGTTTATTAGCAATTTTGTTTTCTTAAATTTTTGTTGTAAATTCATAATATACATAATATTATTTAGTTTATAATAATATAAAATGTAATTATCAATTCGATACAACATATTAAGTAGATAATTTTAGAAAATATTTAAAATTAAATGGAATAGAAATTAAGAACAAAGGACATATTTCTGTAATTGTGAGTTGTTAGCTGACTTTGTTTAGCTTTAAAGTTCTAAACGTAAGAAAACTCATTTACGAAATTAAGATTTATTTATTTATGAAAGTTGCCTTCTAAATGAACCAGTTCATTTCGTTAGTTCCAAATATTAATATTTGAATTGATTTATATTCATAGATTTATATTTAAGAGCGAACACATGCAAATGTACGGTCGCATGCAATTAAGCAATCAAACAGTTTGTTCATCAATTTTTTACAAACTGATTGCAATTTTTATTTTAAGCATTCGATTTGAATTGACACAATAATTTAGTTGGTTAGATGTACGATAAAATTAAAAATTTCATGTCTATTTGAGCCCTTAAGTGATAAAATTCCATTTAAATTGGGGGTAGTAACTATGAGTCTGTGAACCACTCATATTCAAAATTAATATGCGTGTAATTGAGCCACATTGAAACAACCTAATTAAGTAATATTTTATATATTTATAATTTTACAGAATCTGTGTAAGATAGAGGTGTACATAGCTATTTCGCCCATTATTATTATTTTTAAAATAATTTCATATAATTTAAGTCTGGAGAAAACAAAATTTCCGACCTTAAAATTTTAGAAAGATTTAAGCAACCTTAATAATTCGCAAATAAATGCGGACGATAAATAGAAAACGATAAAATGCGGACATTTAAATAGATTTTTCAATGTCAGTAGAAGTTTAGATGCTGAAATTTTGCATATTTCTATAAACAGAATAAAAAAAATCATGTTGTTGGCATCGCAAATAATTTTACAAAATATTTTGTATGCACAATTCTTATTTAATTTTAATTTTGTACTTTTTCTGACCGTAAATATTATTTTTTTTTTAGCACTTTGTTTTTCTTTTGTTCCAAATCACAAGAGCTTGAAGTTTATTTAAAATTTTAAGTCTATTAATGTTTCATTTAATTTTTCTAAAAAAGAATTGTAGGTACATACTAACAAATGAAACTAAAATACCAACATAAATATCATATTATTCTATTTTCTATATCCGTGGGTATACCATACAAAGAAAAGTTTTAAATTACAAAGCAAAAACTCTTTTGTTCTATATAAATTATTTTCAAGAACATAGAATTTTTAGATATAAAATATAAAATATAGAAACAAAAGGTAAAAAATCTTATTCTAACCTTGGAAATTATTTGTTCTTCTACTATAATATTGTATCTTATTTCCACCTAAGTGTATTCTATTATTCCATATTTTTAATGTGACCATTAATATCATTTAAAAACGAATCCTTGCTTAATTTAAAAGTAGTTAAATTTTAACATTTTAATTAAATATGTGTAAATTTACATTGTAATAGAAATTTACAATGTTTTTTATTAATGTATGGACTTGTAATTTAACATACGAATAATATTGTAACACGAAAACTATAATTGAAAGGAAAAAATAAAAAATAAATATAAATACAAACAAAATTATGATGATATAGGGTTACAATATAATAGTCACTTAAAAGTTGTTGTGAAAATAAGAAATCAAAAGTATATTGTGGGTTTGTTTAAGAATTTAAGAATGAACTATTCAATTTATCTTCAAAATAAAACTAAAATTTAGCTACATCTCTTGAAAAGGTTTTTTTTTTTGAATTCCAATTAGCAATTTATTCATCTAATAAGAGAAAATGGTTGAGAAAAATACAATGTAGATAAAAATATTTCTTTTTCAATGCTCCTTCAGTAATTTTAATTAGAATACAATTTTGAAACAAAGAATGAAATTAATTGCACAGCAATTCAAGAATATTGTGTACATTTTAAAATTTTAATATTGTATTCAAATGAAAATAAGAAGTAAGAAGATTAAAATGTAAAAAATTTGATAAATCGGATAATACAATCTAATTTCCAAAACTCAAACATTTTACAAGTCAAAAATGAATTTAGCACAGAAAATAGTTTAAATAAAATGAATGAAATTCTATTTATTAACAAGAGAGAATTTTCGATAATTGGACTTGCACTTAAAATTCCAACTTAAATATTAAAAAATTTTTTAAACCTCTATACTGTAATTTCTGAAGTTTTTTAAAATAATTCTTAAACCATTTTGGGATTCAAAATTATTCGCCTGCAAATCTTAGTGGTATAAGTTATATTCAATATTAATATTTTTAATCAAATCAATTTAATATGATGTGCATTTCTAAATTGTTGAAAATATTTAGTCAATTCTATGTGGACAAATATAACAGATCGCATTTTGCATTTCTTAAATGATATTTTCCACAAATACTCATTTACCTAATTTATTGTTGTTATTCCTGAGTATTTCAATTCAACAAATATTACAAGTTTTTTTGAGATTAGATGTAAAAATTTACAAAATTAAGGAAAATTAATAAAACAAAAATTAAAAAGTGTTAATAGAAAATGAAAAAGTGTTAATAGAATTAAAAAATTTCTATTACTCGTAACACTCAATATGTGAGATAAATAAAATTTGTTAAATCCACTAATATTGGAGCAATGTTTGTATATTCTATATATGTATATTTACATACATCTGAAAAAAAATTAAAATTATGAAATTTTGAAATTTCAAGGAAGAGCATACCATAAATTATAGGATTAAATTTTATTCTTGTAATAACTAAAACTCCATTTTTACAGATTCGTGAGTTTGGCATTGTAGGGACGAATACCTGCCTTTATTTTGGTACGCAATACTAAACTATAACAAAATTATTGGATTTGAGAGAAATAATTTTTTATTTATCCATATATTTAAATGTAATGTTTAAATGTTAATGTAAAGGTTTATTTATGTAAGTGTATTTACTTAAGTAAATACGCATAAAAAAAAATAAGGAATATTTCCATAATTTGTTTTTCATACATCATTAAGTCTCTTAAAATATTAGACCTTCTTCTCAATAAAAAAAAAAATTGAATATTTTGAATATAAAATTTTATTTTCTTCATATTATATTCAAAAACCATAAAAAAGGTAAACCTGTTCGAGTTGGTAAATTTTTTCAAGTGTTTATTTTTTTATTATATAAGCAGAAAAGACACAAAATTTTTGGAAAAATTGAGTTTTTCCAGAAAATATATAATATATATTACGGTAAAAGAATTTTTTGAAGTGAAATTTTCAAAATATTTTTCCTAGTAATTTCTTTTTTAATAAATATTACGGGTTTTCTTAAAATATTATAAATTTATTGATATAAAAATAGAAAAAATATTTAAAATTATTTACAAAAATACCAAATGTTTAATACTTATACTTAAATATTATATAAAGTTATTTGGACGGTTTTTCGCACATTTTGAAATTTATATAGTAGACAAGCTATTGATATGTGTAGGGTGATTCCATACAGTATTATCGTTGTTCTTTTGAACAAATGAATTACTTTACTAAAATAATATTTATAAATATTTTAATAATTAGTTTTCAGAGAATGAACATAAAACTAAATATTTTAAATACTTTAAATTAAATTTATTAATTTTCTTTTGTATTTTAGGTTGAGAATGCGAATACATTTGCGGCTCATATGTTGAGAATATATCGTATCACTTAAGAGCATATAGAACACTTTACACATTACATATACATTTGAAGGTTTAAGATAAGGTTGCAATTAAAGGTTAAAGATACAAACTTGAATTATTTACTCGTATTTAGATATTTAAAATTAGACTAGCAATTTGATACTAAAAATTATCAATGTTAAATCAGTGTTAGTTAACAAAAATTAAATTTATTTGAATATTTCCTCCATTATTAGATTTTCTACAAATTGCTTGTATTTCCGTTCTTTATTCCTTCTTAAGACTTTTCATCCAAAATTTAAAAAATATTTGAGTGTAAACTGATTCATATCTAAAAATGGAATATTCGATTAATATTTTTTTTTTATAAAAATTAAATTTTTTAATCAATTATTTTCTATTTATATCCAACATATGAAATTTCAATAACAAAATTTTCTACATTTGACCAAATCTCCTAAACAATTTATCTTAATACATAATATAATTTTGAAAATAATTTCTGTTATCAAGAAAATTACATTTTAATTTAATTTGCTATTTGCACAGCTGATTGCAATTCGATACGCCATAGTATTACAATTTATAACAATCTATAATTGCATCAATGATAAATGTTTATGCAAAATATAAATTATGGGGTGTTATATATTTTATTTTTTTCATTCTACCCATAACCACCGGTTTAAACTCAAAGAACCATTAAAATTTTGTGCTATACAATCGATAGTGCATTATGCATCACTTATTGAAATCCATATTCTCAAATAAAATCCTTATTTTTCTCTTCTTCAACCATATTTTTTTCGTAAAAGTTTTCTTTTCGTACAAGGATGCAAAATGTAATATTAAATAATGATTACAGAAAATAACCTTTTTTTAGTGCTATAGATATAAACGCTATAAAAATTTTGTAAATTGATGATAGAGAGCTCGTATTACTTTTAAAGTCCTTTGGGTTGTATAAACTTATTCATACAAAAACAACAAGAAAGCACTTAGTAGGTAATGTTGTTATTGAATCCTTAATTTCATTTGTAGTTATGCATATTTCTGGTTTCATTGTTTCTGTGTTTATCTGATAATGTATCAGTCTAAACGGGAGATATAAACAAAAAAGCGTTCATGGAAATTGAAAAAAAAAAAAAAAATATTTCGAAAAATGTTCCAATTATTCACCTGAAATACATAATATATAGAATTTAAAAATTTTTATTTTAAGTATTGAAATTTTATGGGTTTAACTATGAAATTTTAGGAATACTTCTGCAAATTTCTAATAGTCTATGTTTTTATAAATCACCAGTAGAGTAAAAATATCAAATTAGTGTAATAATCCAATATGATATTTCGGTTAAGTCCTACAAAACAATAATAAATTTTTAGACACAACATTTTTAGTCACAATTCTAGAAAAATCAAGATATTCAATATGGTAAAATTTTTTGGACTTACAATTTTCATGGTAAATATACATGATAAGCGGTAAAATGTATGTTGAAAGACGTTACAATATTTACTATACAATTTACTTCATCAAAGAATAAGATGCCATTTTAATTATTACATCTAGGTATTATACTAGTTAGATAAGCGATTTTATTTTAAAAAAAATTGATTAGTGTGGGAACTTACGGCAACCTCGTGATTTCAGCAGGAAACGGAAAAAATAATTTTTAACTAAATTTTAATAGATTTTTTTTATTAAAATCAACATTGTTGTATTAAAATTTCCGAATATCATACTGTATGGCATCCCAAAGCGTTCAAAATCAATTCTATTTTCGTTTTCATATCATTTCCAAATTTTCAAAAAAAAAAAAAAATTAATATTCAATAAGAATAAAAAAAAAGTTAACTTAATATCTCATATACGGATACCTAGTAGGTTTCCTTCGAGTATTTATTCAGTTATTCATGCTTTAGCTCCCCTCCAAAACACTTATATGACTATATAAACATATATACATATGCACAAATTGTTACTGTTACTATAATTCTACAATGCAATATCGTCTACATTGAAAATTATATCTATGAAATGTAGGTAAAAAAGAACTTTAGTAAAGTAAAATTCTCATGACAGCAATTTCTATTTAAAAGAAAAATAAAGGAAAAAAAAATTACTCCATAGTAAATTTTAATAAATGCATGTATGTGTGTATGTACATATATAAAAATGCATAACGTAAAACTGCAAGTGAATAAGATAGAAGAAGAAAATTGCAAAAGATCTTAAATATAATTTTAGAGTTTGACTGAAATTTTAAACTGAAAATCAAATACTTTTATAATTTTCGAGAAAATATTCTGACAGATTAAGTTATTGGGATAGAAAAAATTTAACATTTATTTTTTAAAACTTTAGCAAATTAATTTTTTTTTTCTCTCTTTAAAATATTCACGCTAAAATTTATTTCAACTAACAGAATTATTTTTTATATAGTTGCATAAACTTCAATTACTTTTTAATCAAATAGTTGAAATTGGAAGGAAATTCTGATTTGATTATTTTAAATGGAATTAAAAACATTCTATTCAAATCTTATACTGGATACGAAACCAAATTTTTATATTATATGAGATAGAAAATGATTTTTTGCCTAATTAAATTTGATCTTAGATTCATGGAATAGGAAATTCCGAATGACTTGAAGGATCCTTAGATAGATTCTATTAAGCACGACTTTTATAAAGTTGATTTTAAACAAAGTTGCAGAACTGTTACAAAACATTTTATTCATTCTAAATGAGTTTTTGGGTTTGTTGTCCACTATAATTTATTAAGTTAAAGGATTTATTTGGAATTTTTTTAAAATTTCTTTCATTTTTTTCTTCTTTAAAATTTCTCTTCTGATGTTTAAATACTCTCATAATTTTTCTTAAATTCTCTTACCCAAAAGAAATAATTCTATTAATCTTTTTTGTAAAACATTGTAAAAAAAATTGAAATTAATAATTTAATTTTAGCTTAGCTTTGCTTTATTCTTGGCACACAGTAAATGTTATAATAAGACTCCAAAATAGCAAAGACGTTGGTCTTCCTCAAAAATGTTAATGAGGAAAAAGGCAGCGTTTTCAAACGCTGGCAATCTGTATTACAGTCTTGTTCCAAATTGCTTGATCCCTATACATATTCTCACTGAAAAGAACTTCTATTGAAAATAAACCGTCGCACATTTCCTTGTAAATTGGGAGACATCTATCTTTCTAAAATGATGAATCCAAAGGGTTCTTTTAGAGATTCACGATGTTTCGTAAGAGAATATCTCCTTTCCGCGTTCTTTTTCCCTTTTTCATTTTGATTTCTTATTTTTTTGTGTTTTTTAATTTTAAAAAATATTTCACTTTCTGCTATTTTTATACTGTTTTTAATAGAAAGTATAAACGAAATGAAAATGTGTAATAATAAAAGTTAGAACATTTATTAAAATTTATATTTCTTATTCAATTTATGAGTTGTAATTGCTGAGTTTCGTAATAACACAGTATTACAACAAATTTTTAAGTCATGGAAACTTTAAATTATTTATTTGGTATAACATTAAATAACTATGTACTATAATTCAGCAATTACCACATACTCGTACATATGAACTGTATTATTTCAGTTTGAATACAGGAATATTTAAACTCTTAATGTCTAAATACTCTTAATATCAAATTTCATTAATTAATTCTAACAATTAAGTGCAGTTCAGTAAATATATTATTACTTGATTTTTCATTGACCAGGATTTTCTACAAATACCAAATACCTACAATTTAGTCTAAAGAAATTTTCCTTAGGATATGCGGTTATATTATAAATTTTATAATATTTTCAATTTTATATTCTTTATTATTCAAATTATTTAAACCATATGAATTTTTTATGTAAGTACGTACCTACACTGCACCTGTGTTTGGTATAGAAAATGCATTTCTATTCAATTCATGATTTGATGCAAATGAATTCTCAAGAATTTTTTTTTTTTCGTTTTTAAGATGTCTGCTCCAATTTTTTTGTTTTAATATGTAATAAGAAAACATGTGAGCAACTATAAACTAATTTATTTTCAATGGAATATGTATAGAAATTGCAAATAATAATAAAAATATTCCTTCAAATGGTTTATAGGGAGTTGAATATTGTTTTTATAAATATAGTAATTTTTTTTTAAATAACTCACAAAATATACCATACTCAATAACTTAATGACGAAATTAAGACCAGTTATTTAAAAATATTATAGAATGTACACAATATTACAAATGTATTACAAATTAAATTACTTAGTATAGTTTCGAAAATACTTTTTAATTCATTTTATGAAACCGATTCGCAGTTATTTTTGTAAATTTCAATATATAGTAATTTTAGGAGATTAACAACTATTACATTGTTCCAATGTAGTCTATCAGATCTTATCTATAGTTTATTTAAAAAAATTGTTGTTGCGCATTCGCCTCATACAAGAAAGAAACACTATATACAAGCACTATAAACTGTATAAAAGCACTGTAAAAGCACTTTACTGTATAAAATTAATTGTTGCACTATGTACAAACACTATGCAAATAATAACGCACTGTATAAAAATATGGTTGAAATGTCAAATTAAAACTCAATTTCCAGAATTTTGCGATATATTAAGGTAAGAGAAAGCTAAAATTTTACATCATTTCCAATGTTAATGTCTTTTTATACTTGTAGAAAGAAGACTTAAATTTTGAGTCCATTTGATTTCAAAATTTAAAAGACTTACATAAAATTAGTTACTCTAGAGTTTCAAAACCATATTTTCATAAACGTAAACCTACACTTAAAGCCCTAGTAGTTCCGATCTATAAGCAAAGGCTTATACTTATACTAGGGCTTTACTAGGGGATCGGAACACTAGCTACACAAAAACATTTTATCTACTACCTCAATATCTATACAAAGAAATGGTATACAAAATAGTGAATTCAGTATATAAGAATACCATGTATAAGTACACTAAGTAAATAACAAAAATTTTCCATATAGTACCATAACTCTTTCCAAAATTTGTTAAATAACTGCATAATATGTACATATACATATGTAAACGATCGGTAGAAAACATGTAATAAAACTAAATATTGAGGAATTCTTACACTTGTGTCATTTATTGAACACAATTACCCAACATAATGTTTTCATATAAAATTTTATTAGCTCAAATTACCATGTAAAGCAACTAAGTTTTCAACAATATCTTTGCAAAATATTCAATATAGGAATTTATTGCAAACAAAGTTATTATTGATTCAATTTCAATATTACTTCCACTTTCATCATCCGTAATTTTCATATTCATATATACATAAGTACGTTATGTACAAACATTCTACCCGTTAAAACTGTTATAAACCGAATGATTCATAAAATTATAGTACAGTGCTTATACTCAATTTTGTATTTTATGAATTAATTTTACCTATACAACAACAAAAAATCAATAATTTAACTGATTTGTTATTAGTTTATTATATTATGTAAAATACACAATATACTTACTGTTATAAGTTGTACACAAGGAATACTAAAGGAACAAACAAAAGTTTTTATGCGTATTTCTTAAGTGGCAAATCAATTCTTCATGTTTTACATAGCAAAATGCTTAATTTTTATTTATTTTTTTTTTTTTTTTGGAATAAGTATTGAATAATAATTTTTATATTTTGATTTTTTCTGATTTTTATGAATAAAAATATTCTTAATATTAGAATATTTACTCTTTATAAAATGTATTTGACCAGAATTTTAATAATCTCGGTATACACAGAGATGTTATATCGTAGTTTCTCAAAAATTGTTGACTTTCTGAAAATTTGTAATCGTAAAGAAATCTGATATGAACAGATTAATATGTGAATATTTTATTTATATTCTATGAAAGGTAGGAAGTAAACTTTAAGTTTATCTAGCTAAAAAAATGTAAATTTGGTTCTTAATAAAATAAATTTTCGGTGAATAAATTTCCCTGTAAATTTCCCTAATCAGAACCCAAATATTCACAAGTTCAGAAATTGTGAAATATCAGCAAACTATCAATTAGCTCCTACAAATATAGTAAAAATGTAAGATTAACTCTTAGTGACAGTTCGGTTTCGGAGCTCTGATGTTCCCGAACAACTTACCGATTCCTTTGTTTAACTAACAAGAGTTTAAAAATGTAAATTATAATGAATGGTTATTTTTTTCTGTATATAAGTAAAAGCTCACTTACTGATAACTGAGTATCAGTACGTCTTTCCGCAAAAAGTTGTCTGTTTTGTCGAAGACGGAATTCATATATTTGTTTGGAAAATTTGTTTAGTGTTTTATCAATGATCAAAAATGTTATATCAACTTGTGTAATAGGTCTAGTTCTTGAGACCTGAGATGTCCCAAATCGATCAACGTTAAATTTGATCAACATTCAAAAAACATTGCACTACGTTCACTATCACATTGAAGTGTTTATTTATTCTGCACAACATACATTGCTGCACAACATTTATTCTGCTCTATTTCGTGTTAATTTAATCTACACAACATACAATACGATATGTTTGACAGAGAATATGAGGTAATATAAAATGTAATAAGACATTTTATATAGTAAACATCAATAATCATAAATTCAAAGTTGTACCTGATTGATTACTAAACACAGTAAAATTAATTTGTTTGCTAGAATTAAATAGAATGCATTACTTTAACAAAATTTTTGAGAATATCCGAATTGTTTTTATTTAAAGGTGTTACGTCAAGTTGGAAAACATTATGTATGTATGTATGTATAAAGAAAATATATTTATGTATATATCCACATAAAAATTATATATAAATATTAGAAAATATTCAAAATCATATCCTGTCACTTAACATGAAAATTTTTTTTGCTAATTCATATTTTGAATTCTTAAATAACTAAATCTTTAATATTTTTTATGTAAAATAGAAAAGTAATAAAAAATTACAATAAAACAAAATAATAATAATAACAATAAAATTCCTTTTAAACGGATATAAAATAAAAATATTTATTAATCAATAGTCAAATCACGCATTTTCCTCAGATTTCATTCCATTTCTGAATAAAAAAACAAAAAAAAAAACAAATAAAGTGCCTATTAAAATATTCTTAAAAAAAATTTACATTCTATTTTATTATAATCTGTATACATAAAATATAAAATCAATCGAATTAGCGAAAACTGATTTAAAATCAATTTATAATAAAAGAGAAAATTTTTATTAGAAAATTATTTATTCTAAAAATATAAATAATAATTATCATAGTTTGAATATTTTAATTTTAAACAGGCTCCATAAATGATTGCCGCAAGTTTACATACATTATAAAAATATTTTAAAATAAAAAGAAAATTAATAAGAAAATTTCAAGTATGGTGGTCTCTATCGGAAAATTGCATCATTATGATAATATAAACGTCAAAATTTTGTCATGTGTACATTATGTCATATATTAACAAATTCAAAATTTTTTTATAGTATTCTAATGAAAAAGAACAAATTAGCTTAATTTTAGTTTCAGAATTAAGCACAGTATAAAAATTTGGATGACAGAAAATCTTTTAAATATTTAAAGAATTTTAGGTTAAATATTTGATACTAGTAGAACATTCAAGACAGTAGAACATTCAAAATTTTGCTCAAATTATTAGTTTAATATTAGATGTGTGTGAGCATAATATTAAACGTAATATAAATCCAATATGAGTACTATTTTTCATACCTAAATATTGTAGTTCATTACACAGAGTGCAATAATATTGTAATTTTGTACGTCAGAGCACTTTGGTAAGAAATATTTTAACAATTTTTTCAATTTGAACGTTTCAAATTGAATTAATTGATGCATTTATTGCCAAAAAAAAGGTCAATAGAAAACTTATATAACAGCAAAATTGCAATATTATGTATTTGCGTCTGTCTTTAACTTTTAATAATAAAATATTAAGAATAATATTGATATTATAATATCGATGTTACATGGTCGTCACTGTACGAGTAGTATAACAATTTCATTTTCATTTTTAATCTAATTTACATTTTCTCCGAAAGTCGATAGTTACGGACACTACTAAAAATAATAATTTAAAAAAAGAAATTTAAACAAAGACAAAACCAAAAGAAAAATGTGAATAAACAAAGTTTTAATGTTAGATTGCATAACTTTAGGCAAAAATAACAAACAAAAACTTTCATTTGCATTTTTTCAATACAGAAAATACAAGAATATAAAAACAAAAACATGCTGATGACATCCCTATCTAAATTTCACTTTAATATATATACATACTATATACACGTATTATTCTTATACTCGTAAATATGTACATATACACACATTCATATAAAAGTTGAAATAATCATAGATTGAGATTCCTTTTAAATTAGCTTTCTGTCAAAATAAATTTAATTTATAATTTTTTTTTAAAGATTTTTCATTTTTATGCATATTTTTTTACGTTACTCAATATTATAATAGTTTAATATACAATATGGCCCAGATATTTTTTCTGATTTTCTACTATTTCTGTTTAAATCAGAAAAGTAAGAAATTTTTCTGATTTTAAAACCCCTACTGCTATTTAAGATATTTTCTCAGTACTTAACGTAAGAAATTTTTTTTGATTTTGTTTGAAACTGTCTGAATTTTTTGGTGTTTTCTTAGGAATATCAACACAGTACTTACAATAAAATTAAATCCAACTCATGTGTTTCATTAATTCGAGAGTCTTAAAGAAATCTATAATTGAAAATTTCGAATCGAACGTATTTTAAGCTTATTAGGCATTTCAAATACCTAATCTTCTAAAGCTTATTTTTTAAGTTATTTTTAAGAAAACATGTTGTTTAATACACGTTTTAACACAGACCTTTATACCGCAATTTTATTAAACCTAATTAATAATACTTTTACTGAAAGCCTTCACTCATAACAGCAATAATCAAATAAAATTGCTATATGTACATGAAATTGTGGCAATGTAAGCTCCTGTAATCTTAGCACTTATCATTTACATATTTCATTTTTTATATGAGGAAATATATGTATAATATTATATGTATCTATAGACACACACACACAAACATTTACAACTGAATATTTTTACAATTCATTTTATTTTTACAATTCATTTTATTTTTAAAATGTTATCTAAAAAAGGCTAATATAAAATTTAAAAATAAAAAAAGAGTAAAAAGTAAAAGAAAATTTTTTTCTCTTTTTTTTTATGTATTATTTATTAACTTACCATTATATATATCTGAGGCAGTTGGGACATGTTCTGCAATAAATCGATTTTCTAAATATGAAACAATAAGATTTGTTTTACCAACAGCTCCATCTCCAACAAGGACACATTTGATATTCGGTTGATATTTTTCTTTTCCTTGTTTTTTATTCTTATTGTCGTTGTCGTCGTCTAGTTTTTTGTTGATATTTTGAAATTCAAGTAAAAATCGAGAAGAAAAAGAAAATTGGAAAAATTTTACTATTTTTTTTTTATTTTTTTTTTTATGAAGAATCTCTATTTTTTTTTTTGTTTATTGCTTTTTAAAATTTTTATATAAGTTAAAAAGTTTAAATAGAATTTATTGTCAATAAAAATAAAATACATAAAAATTTAATCCAGTTGAAAATGCAATATTATATTAAAAAAAAAAACAAAAAGCAAAAAATAATAAAAAAAAAGAATTAAAAGGAAACGTATAAAAGAAAAAAAAACGATACGTGATAGGATGACAAAATTATTTGTGCTTTTCAACACACAATGTATATAAAAAAAAATTGAAGCTTGTTGATTTCACATTATTGGAAACTCATAAATAGAATTTTCAATGAATTCGTAATAAGGACAACGACTACAGATTTGTGTTTTTTTTTGTTTTTTTCACATTTGTTGTCATCTTTTTATATACAAATGTCATTATTTATTAACGCATTTACCTGTATGATCACGTTTCGATAATTTCCTTCGACATTTAACTAAAAATTTTGATTCTTTATCGCCCTCTTTTGAACTGGAACTAGTATCACTGTTCGTCTAAAAATATACAAAAAAAAAATAATAAGAAAAATTATTTTTACATTTATTATTTATAGGAATTTTTTTTTTAGAAAAAGTAAATCGTATGATTTAACATAGTCAACTTTTATAAATTTAAAACGCCCTTTTAACTTTTTAATATTTAATAAAATTTTAATTTTTATTTTTATAAAAGCTATAAGTCAAAGTTTAGTCTAACATACAGAACCTAGCACATTTTTTGCATTAAAGTAAGCCCTGCTTGATTTATGGGAATTAAATTACAAAATGTTCACACTTTCATATATCAAATATTCAAAATGTTGCAATACTACAGAGTTGTGTAAAAAACTTATTCATTTTGAATAATTTACATAATTTCTAACTTCATTAAATTGCATTTTGATTAAATTTTTTAAATTGTAATTTTTTTTTCGGCAACTTGTGTTCGTGTCAAAAACATTTTTAGTATTTCGAAAACTAAAATGAAAAGTTTAGATGATATCGCCTATATTTATTTAAATTTTTAAGCAGTATTATTAAAAATTAAAATTTATGAAAACTTTTTATTACAACATAGCACGTAGTTGTGACTTAAACTTTAAGTTTGAAAGTTGTACGTCAGAAATTTGAACTATGAAACTGAGAAATAATAAATTCATCTTATGACCGCAGAATTACCAATGAAAGATTATGATTGTTCATCATATACTAAACTTTTTACAAAAACGAGAAAGAAAGCAAGTAAAAATCTACAATAAAATTAGTACAATTTTTGTTTTTTTGATTCTTTTTTTTGAATATATTCTTTTGAAGACAGGAGAGAAGAATAAATATTTTGTTCTTACATAAGATTTTCGAATTTGTCAGAAGGATAGGTTTTTAGGGGCCGCTTTAGACATGATAGGATAAAGGGTGGGAGGGCAAAATGGATTAAGTTTTTGGGTCGCGATGCATTGCCACAACATGCCATATAATTTAATTTAAATTTACACATGAAACTTAAAATTTTAAATTTTTTTATATTTTTGAGAAATTTCAGAAATTTTAAATTCAGAAACAAATTTCTAACAACCCTAAGCTAAATTACTATTGTCGTATAAAACACATAATTCAAGTGAAATGTTTCTTTGTGAATATCATTCTCCGACCCGAGTTAATTAACAACTTATAAAAGTACCTTTTTCTTAAAATCTTTTAATAGAGTACTTACTATTATAAAAAATTATTGATTTCCCAATACTTAATTTCAATATTTTGAAAAATACTGAAAACTCTCAACACTTATAGAAATATATAAGTGATTCACGCAATATAGAAATTCTTCTCAAATTATACCCACCCCCCACCATATTTTTAACCAGAATTATAAGAATGTCAGGAATTTATTAAAATACTGGAAAAATTTATATGTATAACAAAACATAATTTAATTTTTTGATAGGGTAAAATTATGTAGAATTTTTCGACTATATTTGTGTACGCAAATTATTTAAAAAATTATTGAAATTCTTATATGTTGTAAGAAATTTTTTATTCTGTTTTTTTTTTTGTGTCTTTTAAATAACATGAAAATTGCGATTTTATTCAAATTAAAATTTTTTTAGTAATGCCTTAAGTAATTTACAGAAAAAGAATTTAAATAAAATAAAAATGGTCTTTTTGTTTCGCCACTTTTCAAAGAAAATGCCAACACAAGAGTGATTAGAAAAACAAAAGAGCAGAAAAAAAACATGTCATAGAAGGATTTTTGAAATATTTTTGATCCTTTTTCATATATGTACGAATAACAATAGTACAAGTTTATTAAAGTTGGCTGGATTTTATTAAATCAAAGAATAGAAGAATTTTTTGTCATATCAGCACAATAGAAAATCACTATAATCATTCGTATGTTTGGTGATATAAAGGATATTTTTTGTTCTTGTTATTGTTTTTATTTGTCTTGGGTAATCAGTAGTTTTATAAGAAAATTTAAATGGATATTTTTGCTTTTGTTGTATTCAAAAACTCTGTTTTTTTTTTGTTTGTAATTTTTTATGGTTCTTGTTATCTAATCTTAATGTTTCTGTCAAAAAAGGATTTCACTAGCCCTCAATATCAAAAGTAATAACAAAAATTGTTACTTTTTTTTTATATTAGTAAAGTGAAAAGAAAAAAAAAATTTATTTTTTTTTTGGTTAAATTTTGGTTTCTTTTTGTTGTGGTTCATTTTTACCACATTGTTGTGTACAGTAATTCACATATACGAGTATAACCTTTAGGCTTGAGTTTATAGAACTCTCAATTTCTTTCATATTATATTCATTCTTTCTTCATTTTTTTTTCTTTATTTGAGATTACAAAGATAACCAACTTCTTGGTAAGTTTTTATATTTTGTAAGTAAGCATACATAAAATTTTGTGCATTTACATATAAATATGCGTTTGTATAGTGGGTCCTTATGAAGATTCTTCAGTTTGGTATTAGCATAATGTAACATCAATTGCAATCAGATATATGTATATATGTTAAAATTTTAAGTCGGTTCTTTTAAAAATATGAAAAGTATGACAAGCTTTTATAATTGTTGTATAATAGAACAACTTTCTATAGAAAATTCTTATTAAATTTGGAATTTCTAAACAAATTGAAAGATTCTTAAGAAAATTTATAATTTCTATTCTTATTTAGAATAAATCTTTAAAATATCCTTTGGACACTTCTTTAAAATTTTACGTAGATTAAAAGTTCTAGTTAATGAATATTGCGATATGTATGTAGTTTAGTTCTTAGTGTAGCTTAACTTTTCGAAGAAATTTTTTGACAGGCTTGTTAGTAAGAAATTTGGACAAACAGCTTAAATATTCAATTTCAAGAAAATCTGGTGATTATTTCCTTGTAAATATTTTGAGTATGCCAAGTTATAAATTTTCCAGTTGCGTTATTTATTCTTCGATTTAAGTTTTTACTTAAAATTTTTAAGATTTTAAATAATTTTAATCCAAGATTAATAAGTCGTTAGATAATTTTAAATCTAGATTTACAAATTTCCTAGATCTTTGAACATTTATTTTACAACATTTGTTTCCCAGAAGTTGCTGGCCTTAAACGCCTATTTCTAAACATAATTTTTACTAATTCTCGATTCGATACCGAAAAAAATCAAAAAATATTTAATGTAATATTTTAATAAACAACAGTTTGAATTTATACATTTTGATGTTGAGAACTGTAGATCATTAATAAAACACAAAATGTGTCATATTTTTGCCTGTTGTACCACGATTTTAGGCTCCAAGTACCATTGTTTTGAAATTCAATTTATGGCAGTCCTACTCGAATGGACTATTTATTTATTTGAACGTCTAGGTATAAAATATCTTTGGTTCTTTAATTTTAATAAATACCTAGTTGATTCTAGGTATTAAATTATCTTTGGTTCTTTAACAGAAAAATCTAAGAATCTAATCGGTTAAACCAAGAATTATACTTCTTAACATTTCATATTTCTTCTTAGTTTGCTGCGGAATGTTGTATTAGAATAACTTAAGTTCTTCAGTATAGTGAAAACATATACATACATATATATATAGAACCATAAAAGGATATCAAAAACTTACAAACCTATACACACTTATTCATTACATCCTTTTAGGTTGATTCTCATATACATATACCTATTTATTATTATTTTAATAATATCAAAGCAAGAAACAAAGATTCCTTTTAAATAAGATTTAAAAGGATAACATTTATACAAGTTGTAATACATAATATTGTTTAATATTATAAACTTTAGAGAATTTTCTTATCAACAGAATTTATCAACAAGGAATTTTTTTTATTTTTTAGTTTGATATTAAGTCCTTGTTGTTTTGAAAGGCAAAGAAAAAGGAACTTTTTCCTTCTTATACCATAGTTTTTTTTTCTCTCTATATATATATCTAAAAAATTTGCGTAAATATGTGTATTATGTAAATGCCATTCAAATTAAATGTATATACATATGTAGAATATATTATTTGGAAACGTTGAAATTCCATATGTTCAAAAATCTACCATATATCAAATCCTTTTCTGCCTGTATATATACAAAATATATAGAGAGGGTGAAGAACTTAAAAGAAATCCTCTTAGAACACATGTATAACTATTTTATGTTTGTTTTGATTGAAAAGGGTAAATTTTGTGTAGTTTGTAACTGTTTTTTTTTCTTATTTTCAATGAGTATAACATATGTCGCATCACAAGGAAAAGGCTATCATAAATATACTTTGAAATAAAAAACTAAAATCAATTTAAATAAAACGTGATTGATCTAATTTTTGAAAACAGGATTTGGCTTTACTTTTAGAACCAAGGCTACATAAGTTTCAGCAATGGTCTAAAACAAATTATGAACTGAACCGATGACATTCAAATGTTAACGTTCACATATTACAAATTACAACGAAACGTCGAATCATTCACAGAATTTACCAACACAATCAATTTACCTATAACTTCATGAAAATTTACGGTATTAGGACAAGAATGTTATGCTATTTCTATAACTTTTATTTTTTTTTGAGTTTGGTGAACAATTTTAAAATTCTTTGAACGAAAATAAATTGTATGCGAAGTCGGGGTCAAGAAGTTGCTGAAATCAACAAAAATTGTCAGCATAAGATATTTAACAATCGCATTCCGTACATGTTCTGTTACTTTGAACATATTATCCAATTGAATTTTTTTTAAAGATATAATAGTATTGTTTTAGGGGTACAATATTGTAATTTAGTATATGACATCTATATGTAAATATGGATAATATATTAAAAGTTTTCTAACACATATGCTACATTAACATTTCTGCTATCAATCTGTATATATGTACACCAAATCTGTATATGTATATATAAATGTAATATATACAATTTGGTATATGAATAATCGTTTAGTTAAATTAATACATGTTGAGCTTATGCCTTTCAACCTTTTATAAATACATCATTCTTATTTATACATGTAGTTATATAAATTTTTTTTTTTCGGGAGAATATTACAATATCTTTTACTAAATTTATATACAAGTAGATATGGATGTAGGTAGTATAAGTAGCACAATAATAATATATCTTTGTTAAGATAATAATATGATGAAATACTTTATGGCAGATTAAATTACAAAAAACAGAAAAAGAAAAAATAAGTAAGCAAACAAAAATGTCAGGAATTCATTTAAATACATTAAATTTTTTTTTTCTGGTTGTAAACTGTAAAATGTATTTGATTAAAAATAATATTTAATAATCATTTAGGAACATCCCATTTAAATTTAAGGACTAAATATAAGGAGAAAAGGTACTTATCTAAATTTATGACATATTTTTTTTTCAGAAAATGTTTTACAACAATTTACCTAATAACTTAATTTAATTGGTAAAAAAAAGGAAGTACATTTGTTAGTGATTTTATATTTTTGTTATTTTTAGTTTTCAAGAAAAAAATTTTTAAAGTTAAAGTAAGCGATTTAATGTAATGAAATTGATCCTATTTGCATAACATTATCACGTTATTTTCAACCTTAACAATGGCTTTGAGTAAGGAATTACTATGTACCGAAGGAGGAGGGTATTGCAGGTTCGAAATAATTTTACATTAACAAGCTGGCGAGAATGGTTTTTTAAAGGACCAGTCAAAATACCTGCATAATACATTTCACACAATTAATTATAGTAACTCGACATTATCATGAATTTTAGCAGGTCCCTCACAAATGAATCTGTCAAATAATCCAAAACTATCCTCTTGCACATTAAATGCGATGTCAAATTTCTTAGTCATCTTACTTAAGAAATTATTACATCAAAGTACGGTCCGTAACATTAACATGTATTCCTTTTAAAACTCACAAGGACGCCATCACATAAAACGACAAGTCCCTCACTATATGCGATTTTACAATGTTAGAACTGAGTATAGTAATCGCCATGTTAGTAATCTTTCTTTCTACTGGAAATTCCTGGATATCGCTAGAACTGCACCTGCAGCTAGAACTGAAATACACTATTGTAACAAGACAACGCTCTATTCAGTTAATAACCTAGCTAGTTAATAAAACAGTCAAAATTTAAAATTTATTTTTACTATATACTTCAATAAATAATACAATTCAATAAATAATCAAAATTTAGTTCATTTTAGTGTAACAGGAATATAATTTAGTTAGAATATTTTGTATGGAGCTAATTCTAGACATGCAATGCCTTATTAATACGAATTATAATTATAATAATTTTCTCAACTGAAAATTTGTAAACATTAGTGTGCAACATTAAAAATATTTTAATTAATTACGAATTTGTAAGGTAATTAATAATGAATTTTTTCGTATAGAATTTATTCACATATTATTATATACAGTTGAATAAATATTAATTTTGTAAATAATTTTGGTTATGATACGAGTACATTAGAATTTTGAATTCATTCTATTCAGTTCATTTTGTAGCAGAACCTTAAAATATTTGTTTTACGCGAAATTATGAAATATTTGTATATTACATTATATGTTTTCTTCAAGTTATTTTGAAAATAATATTTTCAACATAAAATACTACAATATAAATAATATTATACAGCCAATATATAGTACAGGAAGAGAAAACCACAAAATTTCAACGAGTAAAACATATAACATATTATCGTAAAATATCAATACAGGTAAATGTTAATTAGATATGAGTATGAAATTGAACATAGCTATTAACTATTCTATAAATATGCTTCTAGGATATAGGGCAAATACTACGTACATTAAACACGTTTAAGGAAATTACAAAGGGGGTGAAATTAAAATATAGTTTAAGTATTAAATAATTACGTAAAAGAAAATATTGATAGAAAAATCTCTTATTTTTGACGAATACAATTTGCATTGCATACCGTAATTGAAAATTCATTCATAATACATTAAATATTAGTCCGAGATATTAATTTTCATAATTTAAAACATTTCAGAGAATATTTAATTAATGAATTCAAAATTTTAGTTGAAATTTCTTGAAGATAGTTTTAATTTATAAATTAAAAATTCAAAATTCACCAAAAACAATTTGGCATTTGGCGCGGAATTTTATTAATTATTCGACAATGAGCGTGTTTGCAATAAAATTTATCCTATGTTTTCTTTACAATTTTAAATCAAGATTCTTCATTAGTTTTTAGTATAATTTATATGTGTCATATATATATAGTGATGCACGTATGTTTCGTTAGAGCACATTAATTTTTAAAATTAAATTTTCAGTCGAAATGGAATTCTATTCTAGAAGAAATTTTTTTTAATTATACAGTAATTTTTCCATTTAGTAAGCAAAATATCTGTCAGGAATTGAAAATATTTTTTTTGTATTCTGGAATTTTTTAGAAAGAGATTTCTATACGTAATATAAATTCATGAACATACACAAAAAAGTACACAAAATGTGCAGTGAATTATTAAAATACAAAATGATATTGAAGTGCAAGAATTAGTAAAAAATGCACGAAATAGTAAAAGCATATAGTTTCTAAAAATTCGTGAAATTAAGAAGAGCTTTAATTTTTGATATCCTTGGAAATAATTTCTAATTATTTTGTATTTTTTGCAAAAATTTGACATTTTATTTGAAAAATTAAAAATTGTTCTAATTTTTATTGAAATATATTTTTATTTTAAAATTAAATAAAGTAAATAATTTAAAATTTCAAGAAATCCTTTAATAAGTATTTTCGAATATTCTCTGCTAATTTAAATTGAGATTACAATGCATCCCAATAGTCTACGCTGTGTATAACTTTGCAATGAATTCGAAAATTCAGCACTGCTAAAAGTTGTGCTCTTTAACTCAATTCACAAATTATGGAAATTTAAAAAATTCTATGTATACGAATATAGAAAAATTAAATTGCATACTGAATTTTCGAAAGTGATCATTCGATAAATAGAAACAATTTAATTTAAACACGACTGAGCGAAAGTTTAGTTTATTATGTGAGAAGGAAACTCACATAATAAACTAATTCAAGAATACACAGAGACAAGATATTATTCATACGCTCTTTTCGAAATTTAGGAATATTTATACGCTCTTTTAAATTTAGGAAAATTTAGGAATATTATTAAATATTATATATATTGTAAAATGCTCAAATGTCCCGGCTTTGAAGAATCCCCGAAATCCATTTTAAAATAAAAATTTTTCGCCCATCCGGTATGAGATTGGGATGAAAAGCGCCCTGAATTTTCATTTTTTTTTTATTATATTATCAGCAAATACTGGCCAAATTTACATTAGCAAATTTGAGTATTGAAAAATCAATTAATAAATGTGAAATACAACAAAGTTACAATGCTGTATAATCAAGTCTATTGAAAACCTTTGAAATCCCAAAGTAATTTCAATCCACATATGCAAAAATCTACTATTTAATTTTACAAATAGGCGAAAACGAGCAAAAAACCATTTAGCACTCTTAATTTTTAATGAAGTTAAACTACTTTAGTAGCTATTAAAAAAATATTGTAATAACCAATCCAAAAATAAATTTAAAAATTTCCCATAGCATACTTTTAGGATCAATATGACAACATGCATATCTTCTTTTCCTAAATACATAATTTGACTCATATGTTCAATTATAAAACTTAATTATTATAATTAAATAGAGAATAAAAAATTATTGAGAAAAAATTCTGTTATCAAATTTAATAATTGAAAAAAAAAAGTTTAAAACAATTTTAATTAAGAACTTTGCAATTATTGATAAAAAAAAACCTCAGAAAATTTTTTAAAAATATTCAAAGAAAAAAAAATTGAATTTATTCATAATATCTGAAAATTATATCCTTTTTTTCTTTAATATCCTTTTTCTTTAACATATGCTTAGCATTAGATTTATTAATTCAAAGCGGATATGCAATATGTAAAAACACATCCTTTTATAGAAAAATATAAAAAAAAAATAAATACCTATAAATAAAAATTAATAAAAATAAATAAAAACAAAAAAATTATTTTTAAAAGGAACCTATTGAACTCAAAAAGAGAAAAAAGGTAAAAACAAATAAATATAATTATTATCCTTAAATTCTATAAAGTATTAAATTAGAAATGAATTTAAGATCCTTTTATTGATTTAATTTTTTATCATTTTCATTTTTTCTGTTTTCTTTGGTATTTTTATTTCATTTGATTTTACGAATTAAATTTACATAAATGGGTTCAGAAAATTTTTTCTTGTAATAAAAAAAGGATAATAAATTCAGAAGAATTTGAATTTTTTTAATATTTTAAATAATAATAATTATTATACTGTACAGTTTAACCAAAATTTAAAAATCACGCAATCAAGACTTAAAAAATTCCACTGTCTGTATAAATGGCCTATTCGAAGGTTCCAATTTCGAGCAGATTTTTCGTGAATTTCCGCCACTATATCAACTAAACGTGTTTAATATTCAAGTTATTTATTGCCTTATTGTTGGTTGATATGAAGAAGAGTATTCAAGTTGACTAGATTTGCGATAAATTTATTGCGTAAAAACGCAGCGGTATAAACACAAAAAAAAAACCAAATAATAAATGCAATTAAAAGCTCAAATGGTCATCAGAAAACTAAAAAGCCAATTTAATTGTATTTTCTTAAAACCTATTGGCTACCTAGAGAAAAGTTTTATTTCGGTATGGGTCATTTATAAAGCATATAATTTGCAAATATTTTAAAACCTTAAGTGAAAATATTTTATAAAATTTGAAAGGTTTATAAAAATCGTAAAAAAAAATATAGAGAGACTAAAAATTATGACTCTACTGTACAATTTATATAGAGAAAATAAATTTAATATCATCAATTCTATTAAATGATATTATACATACATATACATAGTATAACAGTAGGTATCTAAACATGTACATACACAATATAAAATCAAAATATTTACATAAGAAAATTTAATATTGATCCCAGTTTTCATAATAAAGATTACATAATATATAAAATAAATTCTCATTTTATTAAATATAAGATTTGATTTAATAATCTTATAAAAAAAAATATTTAAGTAAACTATATAAAATTCGATTTTTGCTATATTTTTTAATTGAAATATATTTTTTAATTCTAAAATTTAATATTTTTTTCTTCATATTTAAATATTATCCTATTATAAAGTGAGATCCTTTTGTTCTTATTCATTCTGGATTCTTATACAATTTAGTAGCATATATTAATTTTTTTTTTAAAATCTTTTTATATTAAATATGAATAACGAAACGATTTTTCATTCTAGAAAATTCAAACTTTTCAAAATTTAATGCACTCATTAATATTTGTGTAATAATTAATTTTCTTTCAGGTATTGTTGGCGTTTTCTTTTAGATTCCCATAATACAAAAAAGAAGAAATTAACTTTTTGTATAAAAATTTAATAAAATAATTGAATAATTTTCATCTAAAATATTTCTCTATAGTGATGGATTGGCATATACCAGCGAAGAGATCTTTTTTGCAAAGGATAACCTTGACGGGGTTGCAGGCTTTTTCTGGTTTGTGATTAATCGGGTTTTTCAAACATTTATTCCCAAACCATATTACAGTGCCGATATGACTTTTAACCGCAGCTGCAATATTATGCCACCTAAAGAAATAACAAAAGTTTTTTAAAAATTCATTTTTTAAAAGGCTATGGTATTTGGGTTCTATAAATTTTGTTGTACACATGTTAGCTAGCCTATTGTACTACTGTTCCAATGATTACTTAAAAGTACCGTTATATCTGACACAGCTAAGTTTATATTCTACTTCAGTCAAAATAAAGACAATTTTCCTTACCTTCATATCTAATTATGCTGTTGGTCTATTTTATTTTTCTTACTAAGAAACCCATTGTGTAAGTCTAAGCACCGGTATATCTCTACCTGTGTACACTCTATGTACTTTTTAGCACTTTTCCAAAAAATTTTTGAAAAAAAGTGCTTATTAGTTTCACTCTGTCCGTCCGTCCGTCCGTCCGTTCGTCTGTCCGTCCGTCCGTCCGTCTGTCCGTGTGTCTGTTTACAAAACTTCTACTCCCTTGAAGATAGAAAGCTGAAATTTTGTACGTACATAAGAGTTTTACTAGAAACTTATTTTCGTAGAACAAAATTTTTATCTATCTCCCCCCCTTTAGAAATTATACCCCCCCGAAACCCTAAAAATGCCATTTTTAGCACTTTTCCAAAAAAAATTTGAAAAAAAGTGCTTATTAGTTTCACTCTGTCCGTCCGTCCGTCCGTCCGTCTGTCCGTGTGTCTGTTTACAAAACTTCTACACCCTTGAAGATAGAAAGCTGAAATTTTTTAAGTACATAGATCTTTACTAGAAACTTATTTCCGTAGAACAAAATTTTTACCTATCTCCCCCCCTCTAGAAGTTATACCCCCCCAAAACCTTAAAAATGGCCATTTTTAACTATTTGTTGCAATGAAACCATAAGCATTTTTGAAATTTTGCAAACGCATAAAGGCAGCGGCTTGCTTTCCCTAGCGCAATATACTATAGCTAAACTTTAAAAAAACAAAATGGCCGTTCAAATTTACCGTTATCTAAAGTCTTTTTTTTCCAAATTTTTGATTTCGTTTTTATTCTAGACCCCAGCCTGTAGAAGCTTGAAATTTTAGGGGCTTATACACATTAACAAATAGTTCATTTCGTTAGAAGAAAATTTTTTTCCATCTCCACCCCCTCTCAAGTTATCGCCTCTTGAAATTTGTAAAATTTGAATTTTTGGCGCCTTATATTTCCAAAACCGCAAACGTTTTCAAATTTCTATAAACATAAAAAGCTAGCGGTAAATTCCGTAACATTAAAAAATATAATTATTTTTCTTAACTCACACAATTAACCCTTAAAATCGAGCATTATGTTAACCCCTCTTTATATTAATTTTTGCTTTATTTCAAAGATTGCATGAATGCATCATCCTAAATATATGCAATCCTAGAAATAGTTAAATATGAATGAAAATAATTTTAATAGTGTGATAGGTATACATAGACTGTATTTAAAAGCAGAATTTTCACTTGTTGAAGGGAAAAGTGCTACAATACAAACCATTGGTTTGACCCAACTTTATTTAACTATTTAGTGCAATGAAACCATAAGGATTTTTCAAGTTTTGCAAACGCAGAAAGGCAGTGGCTTCTTCCCCTAGCGGGGTATACTAAAGGTTAACTTTAGAAAAACAAAATGGCCGCTCAAATTTACCGTTATCTAAAGTCCGTTTTTTCCAAATTTTTGATATCGTTTACTTTCTAGACCCCAACCTGTAGAAGCTTGAAATTTTATGGGCTTTTGGACATTAACAAATAGTTCATTTCGTTGGAAGAAAATTTTTTTCCATCTCCTTCCCCTCTCAAGTTATTGCCTCTTGAAATTTGTAAAATTTGAATTTTTGACACCTTATATTTCCGAAACCGCAAGCTTTTTCAAATTTCTATAAACACAAAAAGCTAGCGGTAAATTCCGTGACATTAAAAAATATAATTATTTTTCTTAACTCACATAATTAAACCTTAAAATCGTGCATTATGTTAACCCCACTTTATATTAATTTTTGCTTTATTTCAAAGACTGCATAAATCGTTGATCCTAAATATATGCAATCCTAGAAAGAGTTTTGTATATGAATGAAAATAATTTTTAGAATGTGTGATAGTTATACATAGACTGTATTTAAAAGCAGAATTTTCACTTGCTGAAGGGAAAAGTGCTACAATACAAACCATTGGTTTGACCCAACTTTATTTACATTAATTTCAAAACTAAGTGAGGTAAATTGACCCAAAACTTTAATAGAATATAGATAAAACAGTAAAGAAAATCCGAAACTGTTATATAAAATAAATAATTATCAGCTCGACTTAGATAGGTTTTGCTTGTAACCAAATAATCATACAATGTTGTAGGACAATATTATTTTATTAATTAACAATACTCGTATTGTGCACAAGTTTTTTAAAAAAGAAAATTTTAAATAAAAAATATACATATAAGAGATCGAATATGTAAGGAGCCTCTATCGAAAAGCGAATTCACAAAAAAATGAATTTGATATTTCAATTATTATATATGGCCGGTTAAAGTGACATTTTATCCCTAGGATCATAATATTTTCATTATACAAGTACAACCTACAAAATTATTCAGAAAAAATTTAAGTTTTATTAAAATTTTTTAATGTTTTCTACTCTTACTTACTTGATTAAATGCTACCGTTTTATCTTTTTTGTTTTTATTAAAAAAATTTCTTCTATTTGATGAATTTATCACAGTATTATTATTTCTAATATTATTTGTTGTTGTTGTTGTTGGTGTAGTTGATGTTGTTGTAATTGTTGAATTTTTATAATTAAAATTAGTTTTATCATGAACACCAAATATAAATGGTCCACTATTTTCATAATTATTAATGTCATCATAATTATTATCATTTATTGTATTATTATCATTATTATCATTATTATATTTTTTAATATTATTACCAATATTTTGAAAATTTGATTGAAAATTATTTGTATTATTAAAATTATGATGTAATATTCTTGATGATGAAAATTGATTTTCATATTGATGTTGTTCTTGTTGTTGGTATTGATTTTGTTTATGCTGTCTCCTATTATTTATATTCCAATTATTATTATATTGTTCTGTTATTCTATTTGATATTGGTAATGTTTGATTATCATTATTTAATGATGGAAAAAAATTATCTTCATCACATGCTGATGGTGGATATGGTTTTGGTAATGATTCTAATTGATTTTGTTGCTGTTGTTGTTGATTATGATTAAGATTTTGATAGTTTATATCATTATTGAATATTGTATTTATTGATGATATACCTAAATTATTAATACCGTTATTTGTTATTGTTGTTGTTGTTGTAATATCATCAGAAAAACGAAAATTATTTATTGTATTTCCATTTGAGTTATTAATTGCTGTTGTTGTTGTTGCTGTTCCTGTTATTGTCGGTGATGGTGGTGGACTACCATATGGATAACCGATATGTGTATTTATATTTCTATTAAATTGTTGTGACATAATATCATCGAAATCATTAAAACCATGATGCAATTTTGTATTACCATTATTACTATTAATTGAATTATTATCATTAAAATTAATAATTTTCTTTTTTAATAGTAATTGCGGTTTTCTTTCCATTAATAATGGACGTGTTGATTTATTAAATGGATGATCCCGTCGTGATGTTATCATGTTTGTTGAATACGATGGTATCGATGGTAGAAAGGATGTAATTTTAACCGTCATTTATATAAAATTTAATTTGGTTTCCTTTTTTTGTTTTAAAAAACGAAAATTTAATTAATAAAAAATTGAAAAATTATTTTTTGCAATACATATACTTATGTATGCATGTATGTATGTATGTATGTATAAATGTATATACTGAAATATTTCTTCTTTTTTTCCTTCCGAAATTAATTTGAATGCTCCACAAATGTCGTGTTCTTTATATTGAAAATGAAAAGAAAATCTTAATCTTCTCTGTGCTTCTTGTTTTTTCTGTTTTTAAATTTTTGACTTCTGATTATCCAATATGGTTTCCAAAAGTCGATGAATCGTTATTGCCTTGTGTGTTTGTTACTTTATTAATCTGTAATGAAAAAGAAAAATATGAGGAGAAATTATTTTTTAATGACTATTTCTTAAAACTTCACTTGGCATCTTGTATAATAGGAGTAAGAAGAAAAAAATAATAATACGCTTAATATAATTTGTGTCATTAATCAATGCACGGGACTCCACTGTCCAATTGGTATTGAACAGCAGAAAAATTCAATAAATAAGAAAAAACAAGAAAAATGATTTATGATTTTAAATTATGGTGAATTCATTTTTGCAGTTCGTATCTTTTTTTTACATAAAAAAAGTCAATATTTTCTTTTAATTTTTGTTTGGTTAAAATAATTGCACCTGGAGGAAAAATATAACACTACACAAATTAAAACAAAAAAAACCAAAACAAGTTAAAACGTTTCAGTCGGTCTTAACCGATTGAGTTGTATACCCTACAGGCCTGCACCATCGCAATATGGTTAAAAAAAATAATTTGTGAAGTATTTTTAAAGTTTTTGAATTACGTTGTAAAGTATTATATGGCATCAACTCGAATTTATCAAACCATTCCATTGAAACTATTACAATATATCTGAGCTATATTAAACACACAAGTACTATTTTTTCAATAGAATTTAGAATAACATTTTGTATTGTACGACAGCTACCCGAACCCGTTGCTTGAATTACTTTAATTAAAATAGTGGTCGCTATAGTGTAAAAAAAAAACAATTTTGGTCACAAAGAGTTCGGTGACCTTTGCTTTTCTTGTTTTTGAACTGTAGCGCGATTGGAAGGGCGAATATGTCTAAATTAATGCAGATTTTTACACTGAGTAAGAATAACCATATTATACTGCTGTCGCCTCCCCTTAAATGATTTCAAACTCAATTCCAAAATTAAAATATTCATTTCACTATGTTATCGGGTATAAAAACCGGAATTGAAATATTTTTTCTTATTTTTATTTGGTTTTTTTTTCATTTACATCGAAAAATTCAATGTTAATTTGTACATAATAAATATGAAATATTAAAACATTATAACTGAGCTCGGTGGGTAATAAATTCAATTCCGTTCATACATTTTAGGAAAATTGCAACTGAATTAGGAAAATTGTAAACTGAACGGAATTCAATATTTAAATAAAATTTTTTAATTTGAATTCTTTAACCTAATTTAAAATTTAATACAAATTTTAATTTTAACTCAAAATAGAATCGAAAAGTGGAATAGATTTTAAAACATAAAATCATATTCCTAACTTAATCCCATAGTATTAGGGCACAAAAATTTAAAATCGGACATATATAATTTTACTTCCGAAACGATGATTTGTGAAATTAAATGGGGTGTCATATAACAATCCATAGTTAGACTTATATAGATGTATCAGTGCTACTTTTCCACTTTAAATAATCAAAATTACTATCATTTCGGAGCGACTAAAAATAATTAATTAAGAAGATTTTCATTCAACATTACAAATATCTACATATTTAAAACTGACCGCACAACATTTTCAAAAATCCATTAAAAATCTAATATGGCAACAAAATTTTCTTGAATTATAAAATTAACAAAATAAATAAAATAATTTAGAAAACCAATTAAAATATGAATTAATCATAAACTCTTGTTTATATTTTATAATTGTATGCCACTGTTATCATTATATTATACAAAGCATTCATACTAGAAAATTTTATAGTAATATTCATTCGACTTGAGATTAAAAACTATTATTTTTCTCATTTTGTAATTTTATAATTTAATTCATTCGAAATTTAGAAAATGTTGAATGAAAGAAAATTAATTCAACATCATGTACATAAATAATAATCAACCAATTGAATCAAAAATGTTCTATATCCATACATGAATGAGTTCAATTTCAGTCTTATATAATAATGAACTCATGCATACCAAGAAATCTGTATATACTTGTTAAAGTTATAATGCTTATATCCATATTTTCATTCTATATTATTAGTAAGAGCTCTTATATTCATATAGGCAACTAAGTAGTCGGAATCGGTAATGCAATGAATGCAAATAAACAAGTTTTCAGCATGCAACATAAACCGATAACTCATATATTTCTTACACTGTGGTATTGTAGCCTTATTGGTCATAATTTTCCTTAAGAAAAAAATAACTAATTTTATATACAATCTTACATATAAGCATTTTTCTTATATTTATTTCTTTACAACTTCTTACTTTTATTATATATACAGTTTTTGATAAAAATGCATTTGGAATTCTTGAAAAAAAAATCAAATATTGAATTATAGTTAAAGTATAAAATATTCTAAGTCTACAACACTTTGATTTCTTTTCAAGCCAAATATGTTATATATAAAATATAAGATGTAATCACCAAAGCCATATATAGGTATAAAAACATTTTCCAAGAAGGTAATAAGTTAGCATAAATGCTATAATTTTATTTTTCATATCAGTTTTTCTACTTTGTTTCTTTTCTTTAATTTCAAGCTCTTAAATTGTTATATATAGGTTGATGACTCGTAATTAATTCAACATAATATAAAAAATATTTTACCAGAATGCTTTAAAAAAAAAATTATATTTTAATTTATGTATGAAAAATAAGTTTGAAAGAAAGTTAATGTTTTCTAAAGGAGCACATTTTTTATTAAAAATAATCGAAAAATTTTCTAATGGTAGCTAACAATACTAGCGAGTTTTGAAATCACCTTTAATAAAATCACTGCAATAAAATCCAAAATTAAATATACAATAACAATTCAGTGTTAAACTAAAATAATTTTTTTTACCCATTTCCGAACACAATTTTGATTTCTTGACATTGAATTTTAAATTTTCAGTCAGTTGTCAATTTTATACACCGAAATTCAAGGTAAAAAGTGGTAAATTAGAGTTATGCCAATGTAAATCTTAAGTAGCATGTAGGATTTATTGTCAATATTTTGTAAACAGCATCCAAAATTTTTTGAATGTCACAATTTGTTTTTCTCTGCGTTTCGCAAATCCAGTTAGAATTATTTTTTCTTCAGTGTACTCGTACCAATGTTGACTCGGATAAAATTAAACAAAAAATTGCTTAAAAAACTAATTCAAAAAACAATTCTTCGATGCTATTTAATGGTCTGTACGAGTACGCTTTGGAAAGAATGGGTTAATACACATGGAGTGTTTATTTAAAATTTGCATTTTCAAGTGATTTTCACTTACATCGATTTTATATTTTTACACTTGCCAACGTTTTGAAATATTGCATTATGTTTCTCATATTCAAAATTTTCTTCTAATTCGAAAATTTTTCAAAATTCCAATATGGTTCGAGTTAAAAATGTATTACAGTGTTCACAAAATAATAAAATAGTTTAGTTTTTTATAATTTAATGTCACCATTACGTAGTCTCAATTTACAGTCTGTTTATGATGAATAATTTCAATTAAATAAAAGTAGTTAACCGATTGAATCAAATAAATAGTTTTGTAAATTTTTTTTAGAATAAATAAAATATCCTGTTACCTAACTTTAAATTTTTATAGAATCTCAACTGACAGACTAAACGAGACTTGTGAGCGCATTTTATAAAAATAATATTATTGAAAAAATGCGAGGAAAAAAGAAAAAACACAATGTAATTATCAATCTTAAATTTTCAACCATTAATTACGAAAATATATTAGTAGACTTATATTAAATATTTTTGTAGAAATTTATGCATTTATAATTTTATAATGAGGTATGTACAAAGGACCAAACGCATCAGGCTTCATGCAATGCATTTTTAAAATTGTGTCAAATTTTAAATTAAAATAATATTTTTAAGACCTAAAAACCGTACGTGTTTCACCTTGTAAAACCAAAATTAAACTATGAGTTCAAAATAACAATTATTTTACAGTTATTTGATTGTAACTATCCCATGTTGATCCCCTGTATCCGGGTAAAAATTTACAACTGTTTCAAATTAATTGTTTTAATATATCTGTTATACACATACTACACAAACATGCTCAAAATCATAGAAAAAAAACTTTTATACTTTAATCTACAAATTTCTTTATGGTACACGACGCGGCACCTTATTTTCATATTATTATTTTGACTTTTAATAAATATATTTGTATGCAGCATTCCTTTGTCTTATATTTAAAGTTTCTCCATAACAATGATAATTTGATTAATTAAAGGCAACCATCATGATTAAAAATCAATTTACATCAAAAATTTTACATTTATTGACAAATGACATAAACTGTCATCAAATTATCATATTTAGAAAATTTGACATTGACAGCTAATGACACATGTTTTCTTCCATAGTATCTTTTTTATTAATATTTTTAAAATCAAAACGATTTTAAAGAAATACTTAAATTAATATATCAAAACTAGAAAATTATCTATTTAACACTAAAATACAAAACCGTTACAGTTTGCCTAAAGTGGTTTTTGCGTAGACAACTTTCATTAAAAGAACAAAAAGAGAAGATACAAACAAAAAAAAAATTTTTAAAGAAATTGTTGCATCTTTAATCACTTATGCTCACGTAGTTTCGCGGTCACACCAGGAAACAAACATTTACTAAGAATGAGGGGAAATGTTTTCTTTCTACGTTTTTTTTCTAGTAATTTTTAGTTAACTGGCTTAATGGTATAGTAGAGACTAGAAAACGTGTATTTGTACACAAACACACATACCTACATGTATATAAGCTTGGGTGTGTTCACATCACTTTATTTAGTATATGAAATTTCTGTGTATTTGTTTATTTTTTTTAACTCGATTTTCTTTTAACTTTCATGATTTTTAAAATGCAAAAAAAGAAAATCGCTTAAAAAGTCATAAAAAAATAAGAAAACAAAACTTAAAAGAAAAATTAAATAAAAACAAAATAAAATCAAAGTGATTGAAAAAAATCACATTTTTCTAAATAAAAGAAGAGTCGAAGACTTTTTCTTAATTAACGAAAATCGATTTTTCAGTCAAGTTAGTGAATGTGCTAAAGCTATTGTGTTTTTCAACATAATTTGATATTTAATTCAAAATTCATTCGGTAGTACGTAGAACAATTGACGTTAACGTAAGAGTTAAAATATAAATAATATTTTTGAGTTTCAAGTGTTCCATTTTTCTAAACCAATGTTGTATTCCAAAATTTCTTTATTTTAGTCAATGAATATTTCATTAATAAATTTGTAAAACCCTTAAGCTTTATAAATTTGCTTTCTAAAATTAATTTAAGTATTTAAAATAATATTTGAATTACAAGAAAAACTAGTTACATTAAGAACATACATATGTATGTACATCGAAGATTCATAAGGAAAACGCTCTGTTCCATATTTTACAAATTTTGAAATAATTCATTTGGAAACTGTTTGAATTAAAATTGAAAAATATTTTAATTTCAAAATCTTGCAGTCAAAGTCCCTTATAAAATAAAGTTCTCTAATAATTGGAAAATATTTAAAAAAATTTTTTTTTTTGTATAAGCCCTCGAATATGTTTTTAACATCTTTTCACTACAAAATGCTGCGAGCATTCATAATTTTTTGAAAAATTGATTGTGATATAAAATTGCTATACTATAATCAATTCATTTTATTATAATGGATTTTTTTTTTAAATGACATTCATTAATTCGTTTGACATGAAGCGAACTACCGGTTTTAATGTAAATAAAATCTCGGTAAAACTAGTAATTGTAACTCGTTTATAAGTGGCAAATCGGACTGCGTTTTGTATAGATTCTGCCAGGATGACGAAGAGATGACCAGACATATTCTGTTTAGTTGTCCTGCTCTAGATGTCAAGAGGTCAAGATTATTTGAGCGGGGCTTTTTCAGAGTTGGGGAGCTTATAGTCAACTCCCTTAGCGATATTTCCGGGTATTTACTTGGAATCAGGATAGTTTAAGTGGGATATGGGAGAGCTACAATAAACCATGGTCAGAGAGGAAGATTCTATCTCCCGTGTCTATATCTCGCTTCAACAATCTGCAATCTATTAAATATTTTATATTTAAGCTATGTCATTTGATTCAATTTCTAATAATAATTTGATTTAATTTCAAATAATTTCTAATAATATTTTCGGGATTAAAAAAACATGACTTACAATAAATAAAATTGATCAGATCCAAACACTTATTTTAGAATTAAAAATAGACTTAACTAATTCATTGAAATGCTTTGCTTTCTCTAAGATTTAATGTGCCCTTTTCTTGTGCATACAGATTAAGAATAGGATAATAAACTTATGTATAAACAAACGACAAACAGACGAAAGCAAAATTAAATAATGAAAAATTTATTTTAGATGTTATTTTCTATAGTCTCTTAATTTTGTGAACTAAAAAATTATAAAAAAATAAATAAAATTCAACTTTTTTATGTATTGGACTTTGAATGTGCTTTTGAAAAGAAAAGGTTTTTCTTTTTTTTTATAATTGCGCATTTTATGAATTGTGATAATTAAATTTAATTTATTTTCAATTTTTAAAGTTTTTAAATTTTTTTTCTTTTAATAAAATAGAGAAATTTTGAGTTTTTTTTTTTATTTTTTACAATAAAACCTTAATGACTTTAACAATGTTTTCTTTTCTATTTGTGGGTAAAAAAAAAAATTTTATAATACGGGATAAATGCGTGTTTTTTGCGGTACTTTTTTCTTTATAAATGTTCAATAATCTTATTTACATATTTTACATATGTGATGTGTTTTATGTGTAAAAACAGAAAAACAAAAAAAAATTTTTTAGGTCAAATGTAACATAAAAAAGTGGTTACTACTGTCGACAGTTCTACAATGCCTCGCTCTGTCTCTTTAACGAAATATTTCAACATTTTGTAAATAAAAACCATTATTACAAGCTTTGTAACATTTTATAAACGCTTTTAAATAATAGAAAAAAAGTTGAAGATTATTTTATGATGTCATGCTTTCAATTGTAAGTGCATTGTAATTGTATATTTAATGTAAAATATTACAATGCATGTATAATTAACGATGATTTTTGTAAATTTTTGAATACAATAATTTTTAAAATTAAAATGCTATACATAGAATTGTAATTATTGAAATCAATATTAAATATTTGATTGAAATCTTATTAAATATGAGTTTTAACTTTTATATTATTATATAGGAAATTATTGTTGAACAAAATCGAATGTCATATTACATTTCAATTGTAAACTCAATATATGATCTGGTAAAAGATAATTTTAATATTATTGATTGGAATTCCAATAAGATTTTCTAGAATTTTAGAATTTGATATTCAGATTTCGAGTGTCTACCTATAACAAAATTGCTTCAAAAAGCAAACTAGAAAAGTATTTACACTACATGCACTAAATACCAAACCAAATGGTGCAATAAAAATTTTAAATTTTGTACTATAAAATTGATAGGCTTTATAATAATATTTTAGGATAACATTTTAAAAAGAATCCCATATACTCGTAACTATCAATTATAATTCGAAATTTCCAAAAAATTTTCTATATTTTGTAATTTGTACAAATTTCAAAATTGAAAATATGTCCTTTTTTTGTTAAACCATATTCAAAATGTATTATTTTTTAATGAAAATTACAATTCTGAAATTTAAAATTTAATCCAACATTGAGATGAATTTTTAATTTTCATTTTTAATTAAGATTTAAGAAGCAATTTAAATTTTTAATTTAACATCATTTTACATATTTAACTTACACATATTCTTACAAAAAAAAAATACTCCTGCATAATACTGCATAAAAATTATTTCCTGGCAAATTTTATGTTTATATATACACACACAGATTGTTACTAATGTTGCAAACATATTGAAATTCAAATTTATGAGAAAATCTCAGACATCATAATATATTATTAAATATGTACTCAACTCTAAGAAAAATTCTCAAAAGTTGGTTTAAAATATTTCAAAGGAAAATTGCTGTATTAAACAGTTCGTTTCTAACAAGAGCTTAAGTAATAGTTCATGCTTAAACTTTTCATGAATCAAAATCGACATTTTTCATATAAAATATGTAAAAAATATTGTATTTTTCTTATAAAACTTAAAAATATCTGAATATTTTAAAGAAGAACGTGAAAATTTTAATATTTCTCGTACAGACCGTAGAACACTTCGTATTTCTCATATAAAACGTAAAAAATTCTAGATAATTTTCATACAAAACGGAAAAAAACTCTTAATTTTTATGTATAAAACATAATGTTCTGCATTCTATACAAAATTTACACATAGCCATTTAGATTGTAGATTGCAAAGAAAGGGTAACAGAGCACCCCAACCAGAAAAGAATACAGCCATTTAATAAAACATGGAAATTTTCATGAATATTCTACATAGATTTTTGCATATTCACATTTTGTACGCAACGAACTCATGAGGAAAGATAGAGTTTAATTCTGAAATTTATAAAACGAATATAATTACCCTGTTAACCCTTTACAGCTCAAACTTATTAAGTCTATCTATTAAACGTATTAAGTCTATTAAATTGCAAATTCTTATTAAGTCCAATTAGTCAAATTCATAACAACATAAAAAATTTTGAGAAATTCTGTATTTTAGGAAAAAAATTTGCATATTATTACACACATGTAGTTAATATAGGGGCAACAATAAGGCGAATTCATTTAAAATTACTTTTTTTTTCGAATTTACATACCCTATAATTTTACATGTCTTTCTCATTTAACTCATTTCTCAAAATAAGAGCATTCAATTATTTTATTTTCTTTTTTTTTCTTATTTTTTGCAAAATTAAGGGATTAGTTTATTTTTTCGTTTTTTTTCTCTTCTAAATTAAGGATAGTATAAATTTGCATAAAATTTTAATAGTAAGAGAAGAACAGAAAAAAATAAAACAAATAACATGTTATAGGCACAGAGAACAAAGGATAAAAAAAAATCGACAGGTGCAAATGTTTTCAGTCGTAAAATTCAAATTGATTTTCTTTCCTTTTCTTTTACCCTATCATCTTTATCATAATTCGATACGTTCTCACATTTATTTTTTAGAGTTATTGTTAGCATTTTTTTGGGGGGATTTTTCTTTTTTTTTGCTTTCTATTTATTTTGTGTACTTTTGATACTTATAAAATTACTTTATATTTCACCTGCAATGCTGGTTTTTTGAGTTCAAAAGCTATTCTTATTTCTCCTTTTCCTCTTGAAGTCTTGCTCATTCATCAAATTTTTTTTTCTTTTCGATCTTCAATGTCTTTTTCCTGTTTTCGATTTTGTTTTTTTTTTTACCGGTTTTATTATAAGAAACAATAAAAGAAAAGAAAAAAGGATACTGGGTTAAGAAACCCTCCTTATAGGCAAGATATTATTTAAATCAAAGTATTGGAAAAGAAAATTACTGCTGCTGCTGCTGCTATTATTATATGACGAAAGGAAATACGACGTACGTGTATTCTTGTGAGTGCAATATTTAAGCAAAAAAAATATGCAAAAAAAAAAGTAAGCAGCATTAAAAACTAAAAAGAATTTTTATGTAAGACTTTGCTTCAAAAATACGATACGAGATGAAAAAAAGAAAAAAAAAAACTTAAATTTCCTTTTTATTCAAAATTACAAAACGAAATTGTTGCAAGGTAACATTAAAGGATCAATCAAAAGTGAGCGGATGAAGAATGGAAAAAAATCATTTCAATAAACAAAGCAAAATGCTTCTTTTTTAATCAATAGATCAAAGAATATGAAAGAAAATATTTTAAAAATTCAAAATCATTTTATGATTACTTAAAAATACAATAAGAATGATGGAAAGGCATTCACTTTTTTTTTGTAATCTTTTTAACATAATGACGAATTTTGAGTTTATGACATATTAGAATTATGAATGTAAAATTCAGTAACAAATTATGTTAAAGCAGGCAATGATTACTCAAAAATATAGGGCTGGATTTGAACGTCGCAATTCCTATATTCGGTTAGAGCGAATTTCTATTAGAAATCTTAAACTGAATTGTATAATGCTCGCCTTCTCTATAATTCCACAGATTATACCAGAAATGAACCGATGACTAGAATGTTGCGTTGTGTTAACTGTATTTCTTTTGTATTTGATCATAATTTGATTAGTAAGGGTACCCTTAGATTTAGACTTTTGTGTAATTTAAATTTATTGTAATATTCTCTTTTCTTGATAGTTTTTGCTGGTAATCTTTTAATTTTTTTTTTGTATTTGCGCTCAGGATTTTATTTTAATTACCTTTCTTCCCATACTTCTATTTAACCAACATCATCCAATCCTTTTCCCTCCCTTTCCTGTAAAAATAATGACGCTTATTGCTTGTTAAATAATAGTTGCATAGTTGCGGCTGATAACAATTATTTTAGAATTTTCAGATATTCTTAATGAAGAAGATTATACACACAAAAACTAAATTTCAAATAGTCATATCACAACCATTTCAACACATGAATTTCTGACAGTATAGGATTTTAAATATTTGACTCAGAATATAATTATTAACATAAGAAGAAGAGAACTATGAGCCCCGAAAACTTTTGATCCTAAGACGATTAAATAGCATTAATTAAACTACAAAATACGAAATAAAGGAATGGTATAATATTTGTGATTACATAACCTGAATTCTACAATTTTAATTTATTATTTTACAATTTAAAGATCATTAAAATTCTTAATTTAGAACGCATAGTGCGATATAAAACTTATTATACATTTGAAATATAAATTAATGTTATGCATTTGAAATGCTTAGGTCTACAAGAAATTTAAAAATTCAAATAAATTATTTGTATTTAAAAAAATTAAAAACTTTAATAATTTTTTATTAATACTAGGATAAAAATATCAAACACAAATTCAAATAATTGTTTACCAAAACATTCAACTTTATAACAACAATTCAGTCATCATTATTATTTTAATATGATGAAAACAGTTGTGTAAACACTCACACAAATAATATGAAAATTTGTCGATTGAAATGTTATAACATTTTATCTTAAATTGTACAATATATTGACAGGTAATAAAATTGAAATTTTATTATTACACTGACAAAAATTATATTTTGATAATTCTGAAAATATAACAATTCTCTGTATACATAACATTATATAAAAGTATAATGACTTCTATTATATTTTAGTTGAAATTAAATTCCAGATGGCAAATAATTCATTTTAAATATTTTTATTTGGTAATTCTTAATAAGGTTTGATGTTAAAAACCAGTGTATATATTTGATTTATTGCATTATTTTTAAAGAAAATTTGTTATATACGAGTACTATTATATGAAATGTCATACACTATTGTATTTAACAATCATCAATTTATCACATCACATCACATCATTTTATAAATTTTGTATACCCACTCAATGAACTCATATTTCAAATTATTAGTCGCAATTTTATGATATAAAAAAAATTTTTTTATTAAAATTATATTTATTAATTTTTATTATTATTATTTGCCTTTATTATTTTCCTGTGCTTATATATACCTAATTTAAATTCATATATGTCATCATAATTGTGGTGACTTAACTCAAAAACGTCCTAATATATTAAACACAAAAAATATATATTTAATTTAAAATGCAATAGGGCTGTCAAATAATACTAAAATAACTTTAAATCTAAAAAGTAATCAAGTATAATGAGAAATAAAACGCTATACTGAATCAAAACATTCGATAGGTACCTAGTAATAATAATAATGAAAATATTTTGTTCTTTTATTAAATGTTAGAGTGAGTAAAGCTATTGGTAATAAAATATTGTGTAAATAGTTTAAAAAAAACCACAAGAAAATAATATTATTATTATATTTTTCATTATTAATTTATTTACATATATTCAGAAATTTATTTAAGTGTAAATAATAATTGTTTACGTAATAATGAACTTTTAAAACGTTTAATATTGCTAGAATAGAATAATGGTAATTTTAAACCATTAACTGTTTTTTTTTTTTAATTTTTTTTATATAAAAAATGAAATTACAATTAAATAAATCACCTATTCTGTAGAGGAGAAAAAAATTCTTAAATAATTATAGAAAATTATTGTTATACAAAAATAATCATAATAATAATGATATTAATTTAGCAATTACGAAAGCATTTTCACAACACACGCAATCAAATTAATAAATATAATAAAAAGCTAATTCCAATTTTGAAAAAAATCTGTAATAGCTAAGCCAAGTTTGAATATATTATTTTCACATGTTATTTGTACACATATATATATATATATTTGTGAATATGAAGTATATATATCAAAATAATAATGATTTTAGAACTAGAAGTAATTTTAGTTCACATTTCTAAATAGAAAAAGTTGTATTTTTTCCAAATTAAGTAATTAAAGCACATTCGAACAAAATTAATACTTTTTGTTTTCAATATGACAATTACATTGGAGTTGATTTTGTGTCATTGGAGTTTCTGAAAATGAATATGAGCAATTCCACATAAAGAGATGCCGGTCCCATCGCTTATTATAGGTCTCATTTGCTATTCACAAATTTTATACGGGTTGTAAATTTACGTGGAGGCATATTTCAAGAAATTAATTTCTATGTTAATATTGAATAGTCCCCTCAATATTAAAAACCTCTTGCAGAAATTATTGTAGCATTACTAAAAAAATCTGGTTTACCCCGAATTGTACTATTTCAATTAAAAAAATAGTAATAAAGAGATTTGATTTCTAACCATCTTTAATTTATTAACTGATAACAATTATTTTTCTTTTATATTCTCGTAAAGCACACTTATTTTGAGCCTATAAATATGCAATTTATTTTTTGAATGAATTTCATGTTGTAATCGAAAATTATTATGACATTCATTAGGTATTTGAGTTTTTGTTTGTATTGTGGCAAAATATATCATTATCTCACTTTCTCAATCAAATTTAACATTTTCCCAATCAGATCCCTTATTTTTTCAATTGAATTCCTCAACATTTATTAAAATACCATATACGATAACCTTTTCGTACAAACTAAAATTCTACATAGCAAAATTATTGAAATATTAATAAATTTATTACGAGTACTATAAAAATTTTAGTTTAAAGTCACTCCTAAAATGACTGATTTCCCACTTATTAATTAATATTAAAGGTAAGAGCTTTAAAAAAAAATATTTCAATTATTAACGCACTATTTATATTTGAGTAGTTTATATTTTCGCCATTTTTCAAAACATTAATTATCACCAATTTATTTCTTAATTAAAATAAAATATTAACTGGTTAATATTTGGTAGTTAAGCTACTATAGGTTATAAAATTTTATATGACCACTGTTTGAAACTTTAATATTCATAGATCACAAAAATCAAATCAATTACAATTTTATTACATCATTGATTTCATTTTTGCGAGGTAATTATCGTATGTTATGATTATGTAATAGTGTATATTGCATAATATTTTGTGTACTGACTAAAAGTAATTAGTAAATTTTTACGTGTATATAAATTACTTCATAAATCAATATACTTGTAAGTGTAGAATATACATATAAAAAAAATATATGTAAAACAGTTATGCAACATGTAATAGGTTAATTAATTTACATTTATAATAATAACAATAAATTGTAATTTTGTTTATTTACACAGAGAGAAAAAAACAACAATATATTAAGGTTAAAATTAAATTTTAACACCTATACATGTACGCTTATTGCAACGCAATAATTTTCATTTAAATGAAAATAATATTTTTGACATAAGGATGGAGGATGAAAGCTAAGAGGATTTACTTAATATCTACATTTAATATTCTTAAATATATTAGTATACGTAAGATTACTATGTATGAGTACTTATGTAACTGTATATTTATACAAATTTATGCCATGTCATTCTCATGTTCAATTTAAGAAACGGAAATTTTTCTTTCTTCATATAAATATCTAAATAAATAAATGAAAATAAGCGTAATAACAAAATATTCCCGACATTATACAGATAATAATAATACACGTATACACTTTTTGATTTTTCCTCATATTTTGAATTCCTCTTACCCTACTCTTCTTCCTATAATGTTTTATTGTTTCTATAATTCTATAATGTTTTATTGTTTGAATTTACCTTACACTATGAAAAAAATATTCTTTATTTTGATTTTGTATTTAATATAGTTTTCACTCTATATTCTTACCATCTATAATACATCAATATTGTTGCCTTGATAATGTAAGAAACCATTGAAAGGTTCCCCTTTTTTATTAAGTTCCGAGATTTTTATAAATATATTCTATCTTTTATTCGTAGGTATGTTTGTTTAAAACGAAGATCAATGATTACTTTTCTAAGGTTTCAGTACATCAAGACGTTTTTTTTTTCTGTTATTTTTATTTTCCCTCAACATTCTTCTTCAGTCTTTATTCTTTTTCCTTAATTTTTCTTCTTCTATTCTTTTTTGAATTTGATTTTTTTTTCTTTGGTATTTTTCATTCTTTGATTCATTCTTTTGTTATTTACTTCTATATTATATACACAACATCATTTTATATACTTAGAATAAAAAGGAGGAAAGAACGAAAAAAATTGAAATCAACAGATGATAATAAAGATACACCATAAAATGAGGATGATTCATCGAGTATCGAATAAGCATAACAAGAAAACAATAAAATCAGTAAAAAAAGAAAAACAAAATTTCGATAGTAATAAACTTTTTTTGTAACCCTTACGTTTGATGTTTGCTGTTAGTATAATTGTCTTACGTGCATATTTTTATCTATACATACATTAATACATTATAAAAAAAAAGAAACCTAAGCTGAACCAACTGAACTGTAATGATGCTTGATGGACTTTATACCTTCGATTTTTTTATTTTTTATTCTTTTTTGTATTTTATCATTGTTGTTATTTTTTTTTATCATTATTTTTTTATAGTTTGAGGTCTGACGGTTTTGATACGAGTCTCATAAAAAACTTGTAGCCTAGATTAGTTCCTCAGATATCTTAAATATTAGGTTACCTAATTTATGTAAACCTCTTAAACACTGAACATAAAAAGCTGAATTTGGTAGTGATTGTATTGACAAAATAAGAAACTACATTTATGGCTTCATTATGCATATTTTTTTTGGTCTTTTCATACTTTCATTTGATATTTCTTGCTTATTTTTAAACATTTCATAGTTAGAAAGTTCTGACGTAAGAATCACATTAAACTCCAGATATTGCCACCTCTTTTAATTGGATTTAATTCTAAATTACGTATAGCAGACACTTCCTTTGTTTAATTTCATGCTGCACTTGTGGAAATTTAAAAAGTTAAAAATATGGAGAAAATAACTGTTACTCATGTAGACAAACGTATGAAAGTGATCTTGTTTCAAGAAGATAAATATTTTTATCTGTTTTATAATCGATTAAACTTTTTAAAATCATTAAAATTATTTTGGAAAAATCACAAAAAAATTGTTTTAAACATGCTAAAAACTACTCTGCTATCTGCCTTTATTTCTAAACAACTCAAATTATATTACTGACAAATTGAAGTAAGCGTTGGAGCAGCAAAGCTGTTCCATCTTTCAACCAAAATATCATAAAAGTCAAGAACTTCATAATCACACTTATTCAATTAATATATGTGTCATGACGATAACACTACTAAACGATATTCCAGTGTTCATCAGGTATTTCCAATATCAATTTGAGAAGAGCTCGTATAATGATTGTACCTATGTTCACTTGAAAAGAAGCAAACGCAAAATATGATGGTCAGTAAATTTGACTATAATATGTTGGAAAAAAAAAAAAAAAAAAACTGGTTCTCAACATTTTTATGTATCAAAGTGTGTATGTATGTATGTATATACCGAATGCACGTGTATACTCAAAATGTATTATATACATTACGAACAAAACAAACTATTTATATAAAAATACACAATCGCCATACATAAATGCATATATATATATATATATATATATATGTATATAAATATATAGATATACAGCAGAGTTATATAAAATATTTGTAAAGTACTGAAAAATTTCTACATGAACACATTAAACTGTGCATCATAGTCTCATAGAGACGACGGTCACAAAAAAAGCATTGTATTTTCTTTTAATTTTTGCCGAGATGGGCATTTTATAATGGTTGGTATTTTTTTTTGTGTTTTTGTTTTTAACGATGGTACTCGTTTTTTTTTGTTATATTTTACCTTCCTCAGGTATTTTTATAAATAACACAAAAATATCTCTTATATATACCTGCAAATATAAATTCATAGCAACATAATGTGAGCACGTCTGAATACACTTCAAACACATGAGTGTTTTTATGTGGAGACTTTATCCAACTTCACTATTAAAGTACTTAAAAATATCTTTTTTTTTTCTCTTTACTCTCTTACTTGTATTACTTCACGTTTATTGTGTAATTTTCTAATAAAAATAATTTTAGTATTTTTGAAGACCTGGATGAAATTCCTGGAAATTTAATTCAAACCTGAAAAATGAGAAAAAACAAAATTCGAATAAAATATCGAAGGAGAAAAAAAATCAGCAATTTAACTTGACCAGGAATTTCAGAAATTTTTTTTTTATATAAAAAACAGAAAATTCAGGGTGTATCTGTAATAATAAATTAGGATGAGATTTAAAATGAGTACATAGTAGTATATAGTTATAGTTGTATATAGTTGTGTACAGACAGAAACAGAATTTATTTGTACTTATGTGTACATAGAGACGGTATACAAAATAACATTATTTGCTATTGTTCTCATTGTTATTGTTAGTACCTTTACATATTTTTGAGGCTTTGTTTTCTTCTGTATACACAAATAAAATTACAACCATATTAAATTGCTAGATGTTTTTTTATTTTTAATAAAATTTTTATATAAAAGTTGGTATTTTTTAACAAAATTTGATGAAAGCACATTTTTTCTTTTTTAAAGTTAATTTAGTAAAATTGTCATCAAGAACTCTCAAGTAGTCAATTACTTACCATAGTGGTATATTTTCTACTCCAAAAATAAGGTGCTTTGCATCAAATTAGGCTAGTCTTATTATTAAAATTTCAGAAAAAAAGAGTTCAAATGAGCTAGCTTGTTGCAATATTTGCAGATATTTTTCGTTAGGTCTCTTTAAAATAACCACAATTTTTTTGTAGACTGTAGAGTGAAAAACACATTTCCTTAATGAAATTATTAATTTTTTTTTCTAATGCAGTAGGGCATTTTAAAAATTTCGAAGAAATGTTTTGATTGTTTTTAATATTATACAGAAACAAGAAACAAATGATTAGTTGGTTTAGAAAAATTTCGGAGATTAGAGTTTATTTAATGAAATAGGAACTGTTATAAAAATAATACAAGAATGAGCCCTAAAATTTTTTTAAATTTAATTGTCCAAAGATTGAATTGTAGATTTCTGGAAATACAAATATTAATATTTACAATTTGGTTTTTGATAAAGTACTTAGATGGTTAAGAAAGTAATTGAAAAACAGATTAAAAATTTCAAGTCTCATTCGAGGAAACTACGGCAAAATTATCAAATTTTGATTCAATATTATCAAAATTCAGTGCTGCTAACTACAGAATTAATTTTTTATCTAATTTACATTATAGTTAATCATTCCCTAATTTTAAATGAAAAAAACACCCCAGTTAGCAATTTGAGCCAAAATAATCTGAAAACTTTTAGAATAAAATAGAATAACGAGATAAGGGGGAAATTGTTACTGGCAATGTAAAATTGTTATCAAATTAACAACTTTAGCCATTAAATTTATATTGCTCTTCCATTTAGAAATTGAACACAACCTTAATCTCATAGAATATAACTTATCACATTTCCTACATTTAAAAAGAAAGTGCAACTACGGAGCTTGTAATATAAAAAAAAATTAATTTAAAAAATTCTTACAAAATTTACTTAAAAAAGTACAAAAATGTTAAAAAATATTTTCTTTTACATCGAAATAACAATCAGTTCAATTTCCTTGATTCGATGAAAAGTGTGTGTGTGTGTTTTTATGCAAGCAATCAACCAACCGCATTACTATAATTTTTAAAGTGCTTTTTCTGTTTCAATTTTCCTCTTATTTTTTTTTTCATTTGTTATTTTATGAGCTCGTGTATTTTTGTATAAGTATGCAGACATTTTCGCGATTGTTATTAAATTTAATCACATTGCATTGAATTCAATTCGATTTGATATTACATTTTTTCGGTTTAACTTTATAAGCGGCGCATTTTAGGAAATAATTTCCTATATTACAATAAAATGAATCGGCATAAAGTCCACATACATAAAGATACCAACGTAAATATATACAACAGCACTTAGTTGATATGCACATATTTTCGAAAAAAAAAGAAAGAATTTTATAATTTTTATCCATTATTTTCTTCCATTCCCATCTCTTTTTTCACTTTTTCTACATCGCATGTACCAACGAAAAAATAGCTAACAAGTACATGATAATATAATCATTGCATAGCATACAAATCAGGTGTGGTCAGCACATAACCGACCGCAATATGTATTGTCTAGTGAGTAAAAGTGTTACAGAAAATATCAAAATGCGTTTTAATCACTTCTTTCCAATTTTTGGACAGTAATTGTAAGCTTTTAGTTAACATACCCAGAAAATTTGGCATTTAGTTTTTCCAGTTAGCTTCGGTAACAATATGAAAATATGAAAAGATATGAAAATAATAAGCCGTAGATATGAAAATAATAATAAAATTGGGCCCTAATTCAGTTTCCGAGCCGTGATCTTTCCAAAAAATTAATAGGTTCATAATTTTAACATTCCAAATTTAAATATTTAATTTCAAGGAAATTGCTTGATTGTTTCTCTTTATATGCGAAAAAATGTAAAATTGACCCGGAAAAAGTTGTAATCCCCGAGGCCTAATATAAACTTACTAAATTTCACCAAAATCGGTTCAACCGAACTTGAAATAGTTTATTTACGCCTACCCTACCATGGAGAAGTGCGTTCCCATTGAAAATCTGACATCCGAAATTATGTGCCATCACATCACCTCCCTTATTATATGCAATGCGGTCAGTTAACATGCTATTATAAAAGCTATAAGATATAGGATGAATAGGAAATTTAAGTTAAAAATGTAAATTTTAAAATAAAATCCTAGCTTTTTGCATTAAAATTATTTTTTTTTTGTACGCCGACCTCAAGGGAATTTATGTTATGTTGCACCGAAAAAAAAAACGTTAAAATATAGGCAAAACACAGAAGATTAAATTAAAGTGATTTTTGATAATTTGAAACCACATTAAAGTATGTAAAGTGAAGTAAAACAATTGGCAATGGTTAAACATTAATAGGCTTACTTTTGATAATAAGGAACCTTATATTTACAACATTAAAACACAAAAAAAAAAATTTTCATTTTTTCCATTCTTCAATAGTCAAACTAGAAAGAGATTATTTCATTTTATATAGGTACACATAGTCTGCACTACATTCATTCGATATAGGATATTTTGAGTTCAATTAGTTGGAAAATTTTTAAACCTGATCGAAAGTGTATAAGTGAAGAAAACAAAATTAAATTTTAAGCCGATTTATTAGAACTTACAAATACCTAACGAATATAATAATTATGTAGGTATGTATGTACTCGTATACATGAGCTTGCATTCAGTAATTTGTGAATTGCTCGCGATTATACCATTCAATATTGTTATTATTGTTAAAGCAAGAAAAACAAATGAGACAATGGGTGGGAAATTAACAAAGAATTTACGATGAATACTTGGCTTAATTTCAAAATTTTTAAAATGCTAAGTATTTGCATTTACTATATGCTATTTGTGCTATTTATGCATACACGTTTTTATTGATAAAAGATTTTTTGATAAATTTTTAATTAGTTATAAATGGAAGAGAAAAATATTAACAATTTAATTTTGAAAAAAATATTGACTTCCTCTTGTATTGAAATTTAGCATAATTCTTGGGGAACAAGTAGATATTATAAAAATTAACCGTATATGTTTGTATGTATTTAAAATTGTAAGTCGTATCGACATTTTCCATTTAAAAACAAAAGTTTTTTATATTTATACAGAAAACAAAAATCCCCGAGGTCTTAATAAGAAGAAAAATAGAAAATATATGCAAATGTGATACAATTAAAGTGAAAGCATTCACGAAATAAAAGATAAGATCATTTTCATTATATTTATGTAGGTATAAGGTATTGTTAAAACCATAAAACAACAAAACGTGTGTAAAAATTCAAAAATCAAATTTTAAAATCAAATTCACATCTTATGAATGCATTTTAATATGCAAAGAAAATGATTAAATAGAGAAAAAAATTATTCTATAAAATGCAAAAAAAAAAAAGTGCAATTGAAACATTTAAAAAACCATTAAATGTCAATGAATTTATCAAGTAAAATAAGAAAATTAGACACTTTGAACTGAATTATTATTTTTGTTCTGTAATTTAAATTTCAAATTTTCCTATGTTTTAAACTCGGATACTTGCGCATGAACAAAGGAAATGTGAAAGTTTACAATATTATAGACGTTAACATAACATTGGAATTCGAATAGTTTTCTAATTTTTCGGCAAATAGTTCTTCCAGAAAGGTATATTAAAAATATCTCAATAAAGGCATTTTTCAAAACCCCTCCTTTTTCTGTCCCACGAAGTTATAGCCAGCAAAGTCGTGAAAATGCCTTTGAATAGATTTTGAGAAAATCCTGTAATCAAACCAAAATCTATTCAAAAATTCTGTATACTCAGAAAACTCAGAAGTTATTCTTTCAATTATATAATAACTATAAACCCATATATCAGGCTGTCAAATTAATCCTTCAAGCTAATCATTATCTCAAACCGTGTTTTTGTATACATTTTTATAGAAATTATTCTCTTGTAAGACTATTTTTCCAAGTATCTGTGACTTCAATAATCACGACGTAAATTTTACAAAGTATCAAATTCCAAAAAGTTTAGTAAAAGCTCTTGACATTATACACTTTTCCTAAATCCGTTTCATACGTAGTGGAGACGGTAAAATAAAAGTAAATCGGGTATCGAAAAAATCGAGCACGCTTTTCTTATATACCTTGTCAAATAAATGTTGCCAGAAATAACTGATAAAATAAACTGGCATATATTTTTAGCAATAAAGTTCTAGTTATCAATTTTTTTTTCCTAAAATGCAGCATAAAAATTCTATGTTTTTAACGATTTTTAAAATCTTTATCGAATTTGTATAAAATCAAAAATGTAAGTTACCATCCCCTAACCTGAAAGAAAATGGTTTTATAAAACTTGTGTAAAAGAAAAAAATTTGCAATAGTAACCATCCCCTTATGATGCGCTTACAATTACTCTTACGTTTTAAGTAAACCAAATATTAGCAATTCAAAAGTTTTTTGATAGTATTAATTTTACTTTTTAATAAATTTTTGTTCTAGGATTTCGCCTACATTTATGCAATATTACTTGGAAATGAAAGAAATTAAAAGGAAGATTACAAGAAGTATAGATCATTTTACCTATTATGAGTTTAATTGGCTAAGCGTATATGAATGTATATACATATTTAGTATACTACATTGAGTTTTATTCCACAATTCACTGAAATAATTTAACATATAACAAGGTATTTAAAAATTTAAAACCAAAAAATTTAAAAGAGCATAATTTTTATGTTTACCGTTGTTATTTTGAATAATCAGTTAATAATTAATTCACTTTAATAATTTTTCATTAAACTTCCTGTAAAAAAATTTTTACACCACTTACATATATACATAATGTATGTATGTATATATGTATATGAAACACCCATTAATTGTTTTATTATTTATTTTATTTTATATTTTTATTTTTGTGTATATTATGCCATCAGACATTTTTAATTATCACATTACATTATTAATTTTTTATTCAATTATTCATTTTGTATACAGGCATATAAACCTTATATGCATTTAATATAAATGCGTTATGATTTTTATACAAAAAACAAAAAAAATTTTTATCGTATAGTATGTATGTATATAGAAACACATGTATAGGCACATGTCTTTCAACATAACAATAACAACAATTGTAATATTGAAGTATTTGAGGAATAATAATCAGGAAGCTGGATTTATTTCAAACTATTCATAAATGCATATTTTATACAATAAAAAATATGCGCATTGTTCACAAAAAAAAATAAGAACTTTTTATGCAATGTACTCGTACTTATAATATAAATTGGAACGAAGTGTGCAAATGAATTGATAATTTTCATTCTAAAATTTTATATGCACCTACACAGTTCACTCTTTTTGAATTTTTAATGAATATACAATAAAAATGTACAAAGGTTGTATAAAATACATTTCGCTCATTTGCAGCAACAATGACATAAATCAAAAAATATGATTCCTTGAATTATTCACCCAGATATAAGCAATTAAAACGGGTCTTTTTTCTCCACTAACGCCATTTCTCTATAGTTTGAAAATTGTTATTTACAATCAATTATAAAATAATTCTATAATGAAAAAAACTTATCTATGTATATTGACTCCAAAACTTCAAAATTCGAAACTGCATTTTCTCAAATGCATAAATTTTGAGTTATGCCAGTGTTACAGCACTAGTTTGATGTGAAAAATAATATTTTTTTCTCATGATTTGTTATGGAATTTCTTTAAGAAGCTCGTTCAATTTTATGCAATTTAATTTTTTTTTTTTATTCAAATAGTTTATTCATATATGTATTATTAAATTGAATTTATATTGAGAAAATAAAAAACTGAATATTTATAAGAATTGAATTAAAATAAATTTACAATATGTGGGATTAAGAAAAAAGGAAAGATTCTGTTATAAGTAGCGGGCCTCCCTTATATAATCTCTATATAATTAAATTTAAATTTTAACATTGCTGAACAAAATATAGAAATATTTATAGAAATAGAATATTTATGAAAATAAAATTAAAAGTGTACTATTAAGAATGCGCTAATAAATTTACATAGAATTTTCTTTAAAAAATTTCATAGCATGTTATAATGACATTTTTACAATAAGTAGCTTTAAGAAGTTGTTAAATTTAATTAAAAATTCATAATATTTGTCACACTATAAGTAATTGGCGTCCATTATATTTCTACAGAAGAGAATTAAGCTAAAGTTATAATTTTTAAAATATGTTAAAAAATTTTTGGATTTTTTGTTAAAATTGTAGGCTATAACTGTATATATTACCCTATTGGAATATAAATTTCGAAATTTCATCAAATGAAGGTTCGTAACCAGTAGGAAGAAAATATAAGAAATTTTCAAAGAGCCTACAAGGAAACCTCCCAATTATACCCCAGGGGTATTGCAGTGAATTTGATTTAAAAGTGCTACCATTGAAAACTTAAAATTAAATATGTAAAAGCTTAAGTTTCATAATGTAGTAATACAGTTTTTAAATTTATCATTTCAGAAAATTATATGAAGGCTGAATTTAGTTTTTCATAACTGGAGCAGATGGAGTTCAAAGGTTATACAAGTGAAAAATTGAAGTTGAGTTACGTATTATGCGTTTTCAGGTATTAAACTCTTAAAAATATGAAATGAATATAATTTTTTGCATAATTATAAAAATTTGACTCTATTTTATTACAGGGAAAGTTCGTCCAAAGAAGACTGTCAGAACTCTTGCCAATATTTTTTTAAAACAACCGTGTCCCCTCCCTTCATTTTATCTCTACAAATCGTTTTTGATATATTTTTTATGATATAAAATTAAATGAGCTTTATTTTGTCTATTTATAGACATACTATTGAACTAAATCGATTTCTGCTATAGAAGTGGGTATTAACTATTAAGCAAGCAAAGACAAAATTTAACAACAAACGCTTTAACTTTTTTATCGATCTTCTTTTATAATAGTAAACCGTTTTTAAAAGCAGCTGTAAAATAAATTTAGTATGGCATGAAAAAAAACACTAAACTAAATATTGTTCTCATATTTTTCGAAAGTAGCACATAACTGTGTTTAAATTGAATTATTCAGGTCAATTGACAGTTGTTTCAATCTTATTTTGTAATCGAGTTACATATGAACAGTGTTAATATTTCAAATAACATATTTAACAAACCATTTTTAAATATAGGTTATTACTCTAGCAAACCCAAATTTGCTAGAGTTACATGTTTATTTTTAATACTATAGCACTATGCTATAGAAACCATACAAAAAATTGTTTTTAAAACTAGATAAAAATTGTTACACAATTTTTATCTAGTTTAGAATTTTAATTTTAACTACCATTTAGAATCTATAATTTAAGATTAAAATTAACTACCATTTGATTTTTATTACAGTAAATATCACGGTTGATTTATTCAAATAATTATAGTAGTAAAAAAATCATTTCAACTAAAAACACAGGGTTACTAATTGCAAATTACAGAATTTTATGGAAACATTCGCAAAATTGCAAACCAGGAATAATATCATTGCCGCATGCAAATGCCAACACCAAACAAAGGACATAGATCAACGTCTCTCCTTTTCTTGTGAAGGCAGCCACCACATACAACTCTTGCATATCCATCCATCCTTCTCGAGTGTTCGACAATATATTAAAGCCTAGATTTTATCTAGGCAAGGAAGAATTGAACAACTGTTTTTAAAATTATGGAATGTTCTATTTATTAATTTCGGTTCTTACAGGAATTTTTTTTTCCTAAATTCCCGGTACATCTTTTTTCATTGAAATGAAAAAATATGACAAAATCACATTGGGAACTATAATATATGTAAAAGCTATTTCAATGATTCTGATTTGCATTTGAGTTCAAGTTTAGCTATAACTAAATTTTCTATCAGTAAATTCTCTTAAATATTTACATAACAAAACTTCTAATTAAAACGAATGTGTGAGGCATTTTAAAAATTAATTTCATTCATAATTTATATTTATATGTATATAGGGGTTAGTACTTCAAACAAAGAACCTTAAATATACAAAAAATATACAAAAAAAATAAATTAATTTTGTAGCAAATTCTTCTATAACATAAATTTAAAACAAAAGTTGCAATTAATAAAATAATGGAAAGCTTCCGAGTGCCCCAGTTAATGCACAATACACATATATCGAAAAAAAAATAAAATATTTAAAAAACAAAAAAAAAATCGGAACAATGTGAAAGCCAATTAAGTTCTTTAAATTCATGTGTGCACTTACCGTGACAACAAAAAAAAAATGTTATTTATACGCTATGGCAAAAGTTTTGTTTCACTGTACGATTACGGTCGTATGTCATTTATGTATATTGTATACACAAAAACTGAACCTTGAACATGCAGATCAGTTTTGTTTTAGTTTTTTTCAAATGTCATAAAGCAGAGAACAATTTTTTTTGAATTATTTAATTTTAAGGAATATTAAATATTTTTAAATTCTCCTGGCATTTTCAAAGAATTAATTATAATGCCATGCAAAGTAATTAAATTAGATTAGAAAGTTTAAAATAGTCATTAAAAGGATGAACTCGAAATCACTTTTTAGCACATTATATGAGGCACTAAGCATATAAGTGGCATATCCAACTTTTTTGCAAAAATGAGTTATTATGTTCAATACAGCTGCAATGGCCTAAAGAATTATTCTTTATTTTCAAAATATTTAGTTTACTTCTCTTTTCACTCTATTTTGACATGAGTTTGCTTTTATATTTTAAAAATTTTCTTAGAAATTAAATATTTAAATATTTCAATTGCAATTTACTCGAAATGTCATTTGTGAATGTAGGCCACTAATGTCCTAAGCGCCTCATATATTCTCAATCAGACACGTCCAATGTTTAATTATAAAAAGCTAGTAAACCAGAGAAAAAATCAAGAAGCGTAAAGTCGCCAATCGTTGCAGCTAATTAACTAGTTTAAAAGCTGAAATTGATTGTACACCAAGGCTCTTAGGGTTTTTTTTAATTAATATTTTTTCGAAAACATTAATAAGCTTCACGGGCTTCATTCTACTAATATGGTGTAAAAGTAAACTATCATGAGGAAAATCTCATGTTTCAGTTCTTATCTGAAACGAATCATATATGTACTGTTCAAAATAAAAACTAAACTGTCAAAAATGAAAAAACTAAACAACCAAGTATTCACCAATGGTAATCACCCTGCGCTGCAATAATCACAGATAATCTCCGAGAAAATTACGCTAATATCACTCCCATTTTGTTTTGTTTTTATCAAAAGGTTGCAATTTAAATTTACCTTATTTACCTTAAAAAAATGTAATATATAGTTTCCTCTTTTATGATTAATAATTTATGATTGTTTCACATTGCAATGAGAAATAACCTACAAAAACAAAACAAAAAAATATCACCTTTATATAATAAAAGCGTACAGGTGAGAAGTTCTCTTTTTCCTCACATTTTGTTTTTGTTTTTTTCTTTTTTCCATTTTTACATAATCTCATGAAAAATTTATGTAAATTTTTGTATTTTACCTAATTTTTTTGTTTTTAATGCTACCAAGAATAATTCCCAATTAAAATAATATTTTCTGATAAATTCTAATTAACATCTTTTTAGTGCTCTGCATAGTTTTTATTCCGCGGATACACATTCCATTACAACGTTAATAAATTGAATTAATAATATACAATAATTTTTTTTTTTTTAATGAGTAAGTTGTTAAAAATTACGGTATTTTTTCCATTGTTCATGTGATAAAAAACGGGAATAAATATAGTTGATCGTGTCAACTCTGTAATGCCCGTACGAATAAATAATTTTACATGTTAAAGATAATTGACCACGCAGTTTCTTACATCTTCTTGCTGTCTAGTGTAATTTTATACGTATGTGATAGTTACCATATAAAGTCATACAGTCTAAAAGAGTTTTACTGAAAATCATGGACACATCAGCAAATTCGTTTGTTTAAAATATTAGCTTTGCAGGTTCAGCAGTTTCTGAGATATGAACAAACCGTTCATAAAGTTGTATGGTAGCTACCACAAATAATCGAGAAATTTCAACAACTTTTATCAAACACAATAGTCCTTATAGCGAAAATAGCGAAATTTCAATACTATAGCTTTTATAATTTCTGAAGTAGAGGCAAATAAAGTTTGTATTTTAGCTACCCGAAATAGTACTTCGATCATATCCATTTGTGAAAATTTGTAAAACTTACGTTCGAGTTATCGTTAGGACAAATGGACAGACGAAAAGATATGGGACAGACGGACATTTATGTCTATATCTCAAACCATTAAAATTTCTTAGTGTTGCAAACGGTAAGGTAAATTTATTATACCCTTCCAATATATTTTCATACCGGTATAAAAATATTGTAATGTGCAGCATATTCCAAAAATTGGATACCCTTCTGCGTCCTCCATCTTAACTAGTAATTTTAAATTTTTAATTTAATTATACACTCAAAATATAAATCATTTGATCGTTGATTTTTTCTCTGTTTTGAGTTGTACACTAAATTGGAGTAATTTTAGAACAAAATTGAAAAGAAATAGGTGTGGAATTGAGAAACAAAAATTTTTCTTGATTTCTTTAAATCGCACAATTTTTAAACTTAAAATTTTATAGATAATGGCAGAATAACGTTATACGATTTTGAAAAATCAATAATTATTATGTGTTTTCAATTCTATTGGGATTAATTGAAGTTGTTAAAAAAGTTCAAAAAGTTGATTTGTATACAAACAAAATCAAATTTTAATGATTGATTTAAGCAACACCATATTTAATTAAGTACATTGCATAAAAATTTTTTGAAATCATAATGGATATAGGTTGAACATAATTTCATAAATTTTTTACAATGTTGATTTAAGCAATTTTACATTTTCATAAATAAAATTCTTTTTTGCTTTAAGAGACTAGTTGTGCTTTTTTAAATTAAATCTATATACATACTATTTTCCCACAACATCTACCAATTAAATTTAAAACAATAATTTTAATATTACAAAACAAATTTATTATCCTTACATTTTTAATGACGAATAGCATATTAGTATCTATACACTTCTAAACAAATTTAATACATAAGAAAATTAAATCAATTTATATAAACTTTTTTTTGTACTCATTTTAGTCGGAACATCTCATAATAAGTAATATGCGGGATGCAGAAGGTTCAATAAAATCAATTTGAGTCCAGTTTATAATAACATAGCAAACAACAAGTCACCGACTCTTCATAACAACTATCAAGTCTATGCGCCGTGAAATGGTGCTGGTGACCAACATCAACTGAAAAACGGCGTTACAACAACAACAAAACGAGCCACCAAAAGTTTCAATAAAGCTTTATCGATTGAAATTACAACGCTTTTACTGCTTTAAATGCTTAAAATACTTTACGTTTTCAATTAAACAAATTTCACCCATTTTCACAAACAATTTAAGAATTGAAGGGAACATAAGAATTTCTTGTATATTGGTTATAAATGTGTAGCAGTTTGATCACAGACCAAATACTTCAAATATCAGATTTTTATATAGCTAGGCCAAAAATACTTTTTTAGCATTTATCAGTAAAAGGACACATTATCACAGTCACAAAATTTTTATTAACACTCATTATCGGTAAAAGAAAGGAGAAAACTGAAAAGTACACAATTCAGAACTCATTGCTGAATTCGAATGTTGATTGAAATACATAAGTAGTTAAAATATAGGAAGATCTTCACTTATGTACATTGGATGAATGTAAATTCGAAAATATTTTGCTTCTATGATAGTTGTGGTTAAAGCAATAATTTTTTTTTGATTTTACAAATTTTTCAAATTTTACTTATAGCTTATGCCATTTATTTCAAAAAATCTTTAGAATATTCTATGCACACATGGACACAAAATTTTGTACAAATTTCACATTAAAATTCTAATGATATAGATTTTTAAATTTATACTGAATTTCTCTGGAATTCACGATTCTAAAATTAATATTTTATTTTATAAAAGCTTAAGAATATTACAAAAAAAAATGAAGAAAATATGGCATACGTGAACATTAGTAACATGTCGGAGAACACAAAAAACGTGTAATCACACCACAAGAATTCCGATTACAATTAAAATAACATCTATTTGAACATTTTACTACATATTAAGATAACAAATTTCTCTATATTCAATAATACCGCAAAATAATGAAAAAAAAGCAGAATAAGAATGAAATTTAAGATTAACAAAAATTTACAAATACCTTAAAATAACCACAAGTACATTTTATTTTAAATGGCTTGTTAGAAATGCACGTGCAAAAACTGTTTTATTACATAACAAACTTGGAAACGTTTTGAATAATTTTTTTTTGAAACAATTGGTTTTTGTCTTTTAAAATTTCATATACGCTCAGTCTAAGACAATTACGAGCGTTCAATCTAAGACAATTATTGCACATTATTGCGCATACAAATCTATTTACAGAAATGAAATATAAGATTTGCAGTTGCATAATTATTGTTAAAATTATAGAATAAAAAAAAATATTGTTTTTTTTCTTAAACATTATAAAAGTAGTTAAAAACTTCATTTTAATTTAACACAATAACACTATTGAAATGCGCAAAAGAATCATTAAAAAAAATAAAATAAATTGTTTTTTTTTTTTTTCTAAATGACCAAATAATTTAGCGTTTTACTACTTACAGTAGACATGTTGTCTATTAAAGTTGCTTGCTTAAAAATTAAACTGGTAGTTTTTTTTTTAAATAACAAAATATTTTACTATGTAACTGCATTTATTACACACATAAAAATACAAGTTGTCCAGAGTTCATTGCCTTTTATAGGATATTACTCCAGTCATGTTAAAAGAATTTTTCTCCTTCTATAGGAAAAATTATTTAAAAATTCGAAAATAATATTTTTTTATTGATATTGCTTGCAGTGTCTAATTTAAATATTGAATACAGGTTGTTACCGAGGACTAAACTGCTATAAAAGAGGCTCTAAATTCCGCATGTAATTTTTAATTTCAGTTTGATAGCTTCATAATACAAAAGTTTGAGTACTGTAATCCAAAATCAGAATGATAATGCATATTCATAGTAATTAACGGTTTAGATATTACAAAATGCAAAAATCCAAATTTGATTCTACAATAATTCAACATTTAACTCAAAAATTTAAAAAACGCAATTTAATTAAATAAAATTCATTTTTGTGATTCAATTATTTTTCATGTATTTGTAAATATTTTGGCTGAAAATTTCAATTTTCTAGTCTAGAAATTAGAAATTGTAAAATCGATTCCTTATGTTCTTATTTTGACGAAGACATTGAGTATACGTTACATTTATATAAAATTACTAAATTTACAATATTTAAAATATAAATAATTTAAAATATAATAATTTTAAAATATTTACTTTTATATTTTGTTTACAAAATGAAAGATCACATGAACTAATTGAAGTGATTTAAATACTATTTGACTATTCTTCCATTAGAATAAATTGCTATTGATTAATTCTAGCAATAATATTTTTGTTAAATTCTATCAATAGCGAAATATTTAATTGCATTACCTATGACTATTCAATTATATTTTTCTATTATGTGTAGAGTAGATTGTATATGATAGTCGGCAGGGATATTGTACACTAGTTTTATATATAGTCAAATATTTTGGACAAATTGTAAAAGAAATCATAAAATTGGGATTTGAGGAAAAGACTATGCACAGTTAATTATTAAAAGCTTAGCTTTTATTTTTTAAAAAGCTGCCGATTTTAAAATTAGATTAACATTGAGAAAAATAATATATCACATTCAATGAAATTACTATGTATTCTAAAATATTAATCATCTTTTTCCCAGTGAGCCAACAAATCTAGGATACTCTATTGTCAATGTGTAATATACATAAATGGATTAATATAGGTATACATATATGGTAAATAGTGTAATTTGATTTTTCAAATTTTAAAAGCATTTTTCCTTTAACGTAAAAACCTGTTTTTGTTTTTGTTTAAAAACAAAAAAAAAACAATTCAATGCATTAACGTTTATGAGACATAAAATATTGCGATAGCATATATGCATTAAAAAGTTCAAGTATGTGCATTACAAAATAGTAACGTGCACTATACGAACACATTCATATACACACATAATTTCATACATACATTCAATATAAATGTGTTATAACTACATTTTGCTCATTTAAATAAAAAAAAAAATATTAAAATGTTTTATTGGTGTAATAAATTACAACATTTTTTTTATATTTTTTAATGTTTTTTAATTTTAATTTTCCACAAAAAAAAAAAAAATTATTTGTGATTTTTTTTTAACCAATTAAAAGGTTGCCTTTTAAAAATTTGTTATGCATTTTTGTAGTTAAAAAAATTAAAAAAAAATTTTTTTTTTTTTTTGAAAAATTGTTGATATTAATAAAATGCAAATTAGAATACGATTAAATAAAATTATGAATTTTTTATAATTGAAAAAGCTATGAAATAACGTTATTTTTTCTATACAAAATTTCAAAAAACAAAAAATTTATAATTTAATATGAAATTTAAAATAAATAGTTACCAGATAAAGAAAACATAAAAATTGAGAATATAAATTCCAAATATATTATGCTCGACGCTAAGGGCTTTGAGTTACAATCACCGCCTTTAGTAATAAATTAAAATTTAATTTTATATATTACAAACCTAATCAATATGCACTCCTTATAACACCCAAAATTTTTTTAATAATGGTACATATTAATTGAAAACAGTTCCCCCAATTTTCCGCTACATTTTCAATACGAAATCATAGACGAATCATAGACAATGTTTACGAAAATACTTAATTTTTCAAAGTTCATAAGATTGATTTTCCCAAAATTGATTTAATTTTTTTAGTCCGCCACATGTACAAAATATACGAATTTCTGATTAACATTCTAGTTAATATATTTTTGCCTTCGAAACAAGGCTTTTGATTTAAAAGCTGTCGCCTAACAAATAGGCTCTTTAAATTTACTCTTAAATTATTTCCTTAATTTTAAAATTTTTGTTATTTTTTCATTAAAAAAGTACTTTGACGTATGGTGACTTCAATATTCTTTCAAGATCTTTTCAAAATAAAATGCTTTCCGTAAATATTTTCCAACACAACATTAACGAACAAAAGTTTTAAGAGCTATTAAAAACCTCTTCAACGGCTCTTGACCATCCTCAATTCATTTTATTTTAGAGTCAAGCTCGAAAAGCACAAACATAAATGGACTGACGTATGTATATGTATGCATGTTCTTTACAAAATTTTCAAAAATCTCAATGACGAACGCATAAAATTTATCGTATACATGTTATCTCGTATGTGCTATTTCTACACATTGTCTACTTCGAATAAAGTGAATTCTTCAGTTGCAAAACATTTCATTTCTCATACTTATATTATGTATATGTACATAGTTATGTATGTATGTATTACTTAAACAAATTTCCCATATAAGAAAACACCAATATTAAATTATTACTGTAAACGTCAATCAAATAGCGTAACCCCACTTAAAAATAAAAAAAAAAGCAAATCATAATTTTAATTTTTATATTTGCGAATAATTTGGATTGCGAATTTTTTAAAATCTCATTGTGCATTAAAAAAAAATGTGTAAACTAGTTTCATCTTTTTTTCTTCTTTCATTGTGAGTTTCTTTTCGCGTTCTACAAATTATATTTACGTGATTACGCAAAACATTCGTCTTATACTTTCAAGTACAAAAGTAAAGTAAGAGAAACAAATTTATAAAACTTAAATTAAAAAATTATAGCAATTTTGGCAAAAAAGTGCAAATTATAATTACCGAAAAAAAAAAGAGAATTAAACCTGCTTCACAATTATAAATTAACAACAAAAAATTGGCTGGAATCGCAATAATTAAAAAATTTTTAAATAAAGGCCCTCAAGACATAATCATTTTAATTTCTGTGCTCATCTACTTCGACTAATCAATGAATTTTGATTAGGTAATTTCAACGAGTCCCTAATTGTTGACTTATTTTAAAAAATTTGGGCTATACTATAAGGTAAAACAAATTATGAACACTTTTTTTCTTATAAACTCTTAAAAATGGAAGAGATTTTTATATTTTTCCATAGTGTTCAGTTACTATTAATTAAATTATTACCGTAACTCAAAAATTTTCATATTTTAAAATGAAACAAGTTGAATTTGACATTGAATTTACTTTTATTGTAAATTTTAATTTATGTGATTACTAATCTTTCTACACATTTCAATCTACATCATACACGATCACTCCATACAATTTTTTCTTTCTCTTATAAGCTAATTTTATTTATATTGTATTATAAATTTTAAAGTTTTTTTGTAATACTAAAAAATAATGACTCAACTTGTCGAATTTATTTGTCCTTCTTCTAAATAATTGAAAAACGCATAAAGAAATACCGAATTTCTATCATTTGTACGGAATAATTCAGCTCAACAAATCGTATTTTATTTAGATCAACTGCAAGTTAAAAACGATTCAATCAAATTATTAACCCTTACATTCCTTTATCATATTTCCTTAATGTTATGACCACCCCATAGCAGATAAATTTTACACTATTGAAAGTTTTATTTTATGTTTATTTTTGCAACAAAACTTTTAAATTTGTTAGCAGAGAGTTGAAAACTAGTCACACTGTATTTTTTCGACAAATTCCCACAATATCCACAGTTTACGCTACTTAAAGCATTTCATTTGTTTATTTAATATTTTTTTGTTTATATCTGGGATTTATGTATATACAACGAACGTCATAATTGGTGTTCATGAAATGGGGTTACAAAAAAACTTTTAAAAATAAACTTGAACAACATGCATATTTGCGATCACTTTTTTATAATGCAAAATATTTGCAGCGACTTCATGACTGCGTCATGGAACATCTCTATTTTTCAATACCTTATTTCAGAAAAAAACCCGCTAGGTTTTGTGATTTGGAAAAGATTGAGTGCCATTTCATTAAATATCACATAATTGACATGATCAACTCTATTCATTCTTATTTTTTTATTAAAAAAGTGTTTACAATTTTTTTTTCCAATTTTTTTTGATGAAACGCTTACTTTTAATTTAGGTTTTGATTTGCTTTTACATATTTTCATTATTTTTGAACTTTATACTCTGTACAAAAATTATTTTTAAAAATATTTTCTGACTTTGAAGTGGCGCCTAATAACAAAAAAATATAAAAGAAAAAATTAAAAATTTTTTACCTTAGGGCATTAAAAATTTAAAAATGCTAAGTAAATCTTGAATGTGCTTTTTTTTTGTGTTACTCATCTTTTTGATCAACAAAATCTCACTGATCCCCATGTTTATTCGTCGCGGTTTTGTTTTTTTTTTTGTATCTATTTGCTTTTTCCATATTATTATTACGTCTTTGCGAGTTTTTTTTCATTTTTTTTTTTGCACGATGTTATGTAAACGATTAAATTCGCAAAAATAACCTATGTAGATCAAATTACCTTCTTTTTTTTTCATTTCCATTTTTCAGTTTTCATATTTTTTTTTGTCATTATTACCGTGTCTAAAATAATAAATAAGGGTTGTGTTTCAAACAATGTAATTGAAGAGGTTTAAATTAGTTTCATGTTGAGTTTTAGCCTACTTTTATCCTAACCTTGAAATCATGTAATAAATTTGTACATCTTAGATGAATGTATGTAGATATGGTAACAATGGAATGATTTTGATGAAAAAAAATTTAAAAAATGAAAAATGAATAGAAATTTTGATGATTTCGATTTGAAAACGCGGTGACAATACAAAATATTTTTTTTTTTTGCCAAAAATATGATTAATTATTTTAAAAATGTTTATTGAAATTTAGTATACTTTGTACATATAGAAAAAGAGTGAAATTTTCGTACTGTTTTCTATCTATTTTAATCAGATGAATTTGATGGAATGATTTCGATAAATAAAAAACACATGAAATTGCATGTGTATGATAATTAAATAATTTCGAACTAAAATTGATTTCTCAACGTAGTGTGCCATCAACATTTCTAGCTTGTATTGTTATATAATTTATTATTTGAATTAATTCGAATGAAGATTTTGTGATATTTTCAAATTATGCTTTATATCTTTATCATAATTTTTGATTTGAAATAGTTTAACAATGATTGAAATGTATGAATTAATAAATCAAGAGTTTTAAGTCATGCAACAAAAAAAATGTAATTCAATTTATGTAATTAATTACTCAAGTCTTCTTATAAGATCGACATTAAAAGTTATTTACATTGAAATGTTAACACTAATTGTTGAAAATTTATTACTCTCTTATGAATTATTAGATTAAGATTAAATAAATCAGATCACGGTCTGATGTATTAACCGAATTGAAGAATGTTAACATTAGCAGTAACCTTTTAAGTTTGCATATATATAAATTCTAAATTATAATGATTTGTAAATAATTCTTTACCTTAATTTATAGCCTCTCATTCATATTAAGTAATATAATCCATAATTTCTAATCAAGATAATGTTAATGTTAAGTTTTTGCCTCCAATTGAATTTTTAATGGATTTTTGTGCATGGTTAAATTTAGTAATATTAAAGTATATTTACCTGAAAATAAATAAAATATAAAATTGTAATTAATTTTCACAGTTGCAAAAAAAAAGTTATTTAAATAAATTATAAATAATTGATTTGATAAAAAGCTAGGCTTTACATCTTTTTGCATGTAGATGCAACTAGTATATAATATTTTTATTCGCATATTTAAATAAGCCAAGTTACGTATTTGGCTTTAAAATATTTTCGGAAATATAATATATTCTCTTATCAACATTACAATATAAACTAGTTTCAACCTAGAAAAATTAAAAAATTACAGCGCTCAAAAGTATGCAATTTTGTGTGATTTAAAGATTTTCAATTTTTTGGAATATTAACAATTATATAGCTCTAGATATTTTCAAATTATTTTGAAATAAGCCAAAAATATTATTCTATTTAAAACTGAAATACCTATTTCGACTTTGCTTTTCGAGAATGTCAGAATTCATTTATTATCTCTAATTTCTCATTTTTTATTCAAATGTGCAAATATGTAAGTATGTACATATCTGAAAATTTTGAACCCTTTATATACGATATCTCAATTTTCATTAACGTCAGATACTTAAAAATCCGTATAGTATACATAGTACTGTAAAATGTTTTTTTTTTATATAAATGCCTTTTAAGATAACCGATTTATTAAGTGTTTGAGTAGTGCGACAAAAAATCTGTAATTAATATTGATGCAATTTTGCAATGAAGGCAAACAACATTATAAAAATGTAAAAAAAACTTTAAATGAATTAGACTTTTTTTGTAATTAGCTCACTATGTGGCTTACAAATTTTCCAAAAAGAATTACCACTATATTTGGTTACTAATTCGTTGATCACAATTCAATTTAACTATACATAAAATATTTTTAATAGATTTATTGTGACATCATCAAATAATATACAGGTGTTATTACCATTTCCGTTCCATTGAGCATTATTTTAATCTACAGCAAGCCTGCGTTAGAACCCTGATTTTTATTTTATTCAATTTTTATTTTATTTTTCTGCATTCAGTAGCAATTTATGTAGGAATAACATTTCATTTACAATGTTTTGAAACCAAAAAAAAAAAATGTAAAAAATTATTTTAATCGATTTTTTATTTTTTTCTTATTTAATTTTTTTATAAGAAAATTTTATTATAATTATTTGTGCATATAGTTATGTCAGGTTATTCTTATTTCAAAAATATTTCCATTCAACAATTTTATTTAATTTTTTTTTTCTCTTTATATAATTCTTTAAATTAGTTCCGACATAACATGAATACTGCCGACATTATAATGAAAAACAGAAAAAAAATTATTTAAAGCAATATAAAATTGTAATTACATTGATATTAGAGAAGGTATATGTATACTAAATGTTACCAAGTATGGGTATAACAGCAGAATAATGAATTTTCTATATATTAAACGCCCAAATAATAATTGTATACGAATGAATTAACGTATATATCAGTTAAAATTGTGCTAAAATTTTGCATTAATAAACAGTGATTCCAATAAATTTTAAGACAAAGGTTGAATTTCTTTGTTTAAAATTTCTACTATCAGAAGTCATGGAAAATTGAATACCTGAAAAAAAATTGCAAATTAGATTCTTTTAAATAATTTATAAAATGGTGAAGCGGAATATAAATTACAAACGCTAGAAAATAGTTAAAAAAAAATAGTGAGAACGCAAGCTTGTTGTTAACAAAAAGTTGTTGTTGTTGTTTTTAAATCATTGAATTGTTCCGAATATTTGAGCAATTATAATTAAATTTACATAATATATTTCGAAAGCGCCGGATCCATCATATATGCAAAATAAGTATTTGCAATATCCACTGAAAACTTACAAAAAAAAATCAAATTTGAAAGAATAAAAATTGCTTCCAATTTTTCTCTAATAGATTTTTTCCAAAAATTTTTTTCTTTCTATACAAATATTAAAAGAAAACAAAACGAAGTGCTCAAAATTTAATTCAAGGCTTTAATTTTATGATTAGTTTTGTATTTAGCTTGATAAACTTTCAAGAAATTGATTTGCAAGCATGAGGGTGCATTTCTTTGAGAAAACCGCGTTAGACACCGAATAAATCAGAACCTGACCTGGATTTCTATAAACTACTCAAACATATCATTAGAATTTCTTTTTAAAGAGTCGTTACAACTATTATACACACTGTATATACATTAATATTCATAAAAATGTTATACAAAGTATATACATTATGTAAATTGCAAATAATGTATTTATAACTAAAAATTTTATTTAAGCAAGTTAAATGTTTTAAAGTAGTAAAGAATTAAATTACAAAATGCAGAAATTGAAAATCGTATAACAGAGGCAATACAGCTATGCAATTATTGTACAAACTTGGTAAATTTTTGTTTTTGTTTTGTACATGAAATCGTACTAAAAAGTGTTGGAACTTTAATTGTATCGTATACATTTTTGTTGTTGTTAAATAAATTCAAAACAATTTCAAGTTCTTCAATGCTCTCAGATATTATTTGAAAAAGGTAAAATTAAAATATTTTTGGCGCATCAAGTGGAAAATATAAAAAAAAAAAACAACAACAAAGTTGCTTTTTTTTGTTGGAGTAAATCTCAAATAAAAGTGAAACTTTTCATTATAAAAAAAATTCAATTAAAATCAATTAAATAACGGAACAAAAGAGCATAATATTATAATGAATGACACTTAAAAATTAAAATCTTTATTTATTTTACATTGTCTATGTGTGCACGCTAATTAACATGAATTTTTGAACAATAAAATTAATTAAAATAATTATAATTATAGCATTAAAAATGTTTACTTTATAAATTTTTTTTTGTAATTACATTTTTAAATTACCTATATACTAGTAATAAATAATTAAAGTGTAATTGACAATCTACATAAGAGTAGCAAAAATTTAATTAAAAATATTTTTGTTTACATTTTTAATTAAAATCTCTAAAGTTAGTATGTAATTGAATTTAAGGGATCGTTTACACATTTATTAAAATTGCATACAATTTTGACAGACAGATAAATTTAAATATGTAAGGGAAGACATAAACACCGATTCGAAACCAAGTTTAATTGTTCGAACAAACTTTGATTATAATAATAATTTTTCATTTTAGTTTTTTGCCTCTATGGATTTTGTTCAATGAGTTAAACAAATCTCAAGAATTTTCTTGGTCAGATGTAAACATATATAAACTAAGCGAATTTAATCGGAAAATTATAAATTTAATAGTAAAGCTAAATAAGATTCATTGAATTTGAAGGAGAAACAGTTTCTCACATTTCGAATGTCACATAATTCAAGTTACATTTCTGTTATGAATGGAAGCTGTTAAAAATTAATTTATCGAATAAAATAAAAATTATTAAGAAATCTAATTTTTCACAAAATAACCAACAATGTCACTTTTACGCAATGATTGAAATTTTTCACATTAAATAATTTTATGGTTATCATGAACCAATTAATGTCAACTAATGTCAAATTAAATGTATTCACGCATATTACTTGGTGTATTATATATAAATAGTAATCAGTAAATATATTTGTGTTTAAAATTATAAACATTCTTAAAAATTTTATAGTTTTACTCAAAGGCTTCATAAGAAAAATTTGTCATGAACAGATAACTTGTTGATAACACTTGGCAATACTTTTTAATTTTAATAGTTCTTTCAGGCTAGAACTATATACATATATTATGTATGTATGTAAAATAGTCAAAATATATGCATACGATATTGAATTAAAGAATCGAACTAGTTAAATCCAACTAAATGAGAAATTTTTGATATTTATACGTCAACGTTGGTATGAATTCACGAAAGCTTGAAATACTCGTAATATTAGATACAGGAGATGAATATGCCCTGCATGCATGTAAACACATACATACGTGTATATAACTATATATATATATATAAATATATATATATATATATATATATATATATATATATATATATTTATATATATGTATACATTTAATTTTTGCGATATGCAGAAAATCTGAATTTACATAACGTTATTTTCATATTTTTATTTTTTGGTTTTTTGATATTTTAATGCTTTTGGCATATTTTGACAGAAAAAATTATCTTCATTGGGCAATTTTTTTTTGTAAATTCTTACTACCAAATTATATGCGAAGTGCTGTACCAAAAAAAGAAGGGAACAAGTAAAAAATGTGTAATATTGCTTAAGGTTCCGTTTCAATGATTTGTTGATATTTTAATTTTTAAAGATTTTTATATAAGTTTTGGTATATTTTTAGCAAAAAAACTATGGTAAAGTATGAAGTTTTTTAGTAAATCCATTTTATTTGTCATTTTAAATTTTAGAATTGTAGTTTTAACATTTTTGTCACGGTACGGTAAAGAGTTCATTTTATTCTTAAATAATTAGCGTGCCAGCCCTCATAATCGAAAAATTAGCGTTCTAAATCAAATTTTAGTTATAATTTTGAAAAGAATCCAAAGACAGAGAAATCATTACAATTAAAACTTAGTTCTACAAAGCAAAGACTTAAAATATATGGCCAAATTTCGACAGGAATAGTTTTTAAATCTTTTAAAATTAAAATTTAAAAGAGCAAAAAATATAGCTCTAATTCATAACTTTACTTTGATCTCGATTTTTCGTATGACAAAACCACTTACTTTCAAACGAAATTTTTTTCATGTAAAAATGGCAGGAATTTAAAAAAAAAAGTAAGAATCAAAATTGTGAAATGAAATGGGCTTTTATCTTTCCCTTTATTAAGTTACATTACTTGTAGTTTTTCTTTTGATTACCCGATTATTTTTTTTTACCATTTTGTTTTTTAAGTGAAGTTTTTCCCCATTTTTCCTTGTTGCCTTTTTTATTTGCGATTAATTTTTTTTTTATATTTTTTTTATATTCTCATTTTTTTTTGTGTGTATGTTGTCGTTTGTTGTTTTTCAAACTCTCTTTTACATTTTCATTTTTTGCCGCCACACCGCCTGGGCGGTTGTTGTCGAAACAATTAAATTGTAATCAAGTTGTACAGCTGTTGTGATGGTTAATTTAACAATTTTAGCAGTTTCGGAAAGCCTCAGCATGAATTTCATGTAATTTTTCCTATTTTTTTTTTTCTGTTTTTATTAATATTATATTATTGGTTGTTACTTTTGTTGTTCTTGCGGAAAATTAAGGGATATTTTTTTTTTGTTTTTCTACAACATTTTGATTGAGGAGACAGGATATTAGTATAAAACTAATAAGATTGTTAAAGCTGGTAAAGATTTCAATTTTATTAAATGGATAAAGATTGTACAGATATATAAGGAATGTATATGTATATGTAGGTACTTGTGTTAAATTGTTGCTGTTTGAAAGAATGTATAATTTGAAAGAAATTGGTTTTTGGGATAAGAAGAAAATCAAGTGGTGATTAACAGGAAAAAAGTAAGAAAAATAAAAGAAATTTGTACAGCTAACAAGAATAATAAAATTTGATTGCAAAATTGCTTAAAAGGAATATTATTATGTAAGTACATACAACGGCAACTTGTTGCATTCAATACACACACCCAACTACATACGTATACATATACGTACATATAAGGTATTAATTTTGATTTTGAAAATTTATTAATCGGTTCTTCTTTGTCTACATTCAACATGAAAAATACACATCGAATACCATTGAATTTTATAATTATTTAGTGTAATTTTTACAAGAATGTTAATTAGAAAATATTTTTTTGTATGTATACGTAGGTAATCTCAAATTGTTTATCGATGTGATAAAATAATCTTGTAGCAAATCGAATAAATTTTAATCATGAAATACATGAAATGAAATTCAAGTACATGAAATGAATTTCTATTCGCCCCAAATAAATTAATTGGAGAAAAATTTTTACAAAAATTTTAATTTATTTTGTTATTACCGTACTATATCGTAATTTGGGACATTAAACATAAAAAGATTTAACTCAAACGGAGAACCAGTTTAAAACAATTAACGACTGTGAGTACCATTTAGTAATCTGAGACATTTTGTTGGAAAAATGATTAATTTTACAAAAATACTATGGCATGCATGAAGTACTCGTATATTATCTTGAATATTACAGTTTAATCTTGACATAATAGAAAATTTGTGCAATTTTACAAATTAGAGATTTTCAGCAGCAGTTCGATAAAATAACAACATTAAAATTAATAAAAAGAAATAAAAGAATAGTCACTAATCAATTAAAGAGAAACAGAATACTCAAATTCTATATTGCAAGAAATCGCAGAAAGATAGAGAGAGAACGGAAGAAATAGAGAAATTCAATTCATTTATCAAATTATCATCAGATTATATAAATTACATGTTTCATCTTAAATGAATGCAATGATTATTTTTCATAATTCATTTACAGTCATATTTCCATTTATTGCTCATTAATTCTCAAAATTTTTTTTTTTAACATTACCGGAATGAAAACTTAACATTAATGCCCGCTCTCTCTCTCTCTCACTCTTTTACAATCCATTTTTCTTAATTTATATACGACTTGTAGGTATCTATACTCTTCTTCCAATTCCAAGAAAATAAAAAATATAAATAAGAATGAATGAATGTCCCCAGCTGTTTCCAATTACAATTTCTTCACTATTTTATAAGTCATATTTCATTTACTATCATTATATTATTTTAATTTTTCCATTATAAAAATAAAAATAAAAAACGAAAAAGTTATTCAAGAATTATTACATGAAAAACATTGATTTCAAATTAGATATGACTATATTCGGTCTTTTTAAGTTTTCCGAATTTGAAAGAAAAATTTATATTTATTTTATTCATTTTATTTTTATTTTTGTTTTTCATTTTGAATCGAATGCGCTATCACATTTTTAATCATTCCAATACATACAAAGAGGGGAGTTCAAAATAAAAAAAAATATAAGAGAAAAAAAAAACAGAAAAATTATTATAAAAGATAAGGAAACCTGTTACGCTATATAAATTCAGAAAAAAATAAATTGCCATAGAAGAAAATTTATCTTCATTTTAAAGATTTTGGGTATTTCTATTATTAAATTGAAGTGATTATTAAAAATATTGTATATCTGTGGAAGTTACAAAATAAAAATAATTTTTATTTTAGAAATAAGTAGTTAGGATATTTTCTTGCTTGTTTATCTTTCATCTGCTAGGAGAGGCATCTAACTGGGTGAGTAATAAAAATCGAAAAATGTTACCGTAATTAATTAAGAATCGAAAGAATTACTATTGTGAATTCCGTTTATAACCTCAAATTTTAACATAAAAACACAATCGCAGAATAAAGCTTTTTCTAAAAACAGCAACCTCCTTTTCTGAAAACTTTCCGAAAATTTTTTCATTAGACCAAGATACTAATTGCGAATACAGGCAACCGTGGTCTCCCACAAAATTAAGAACATATAACAGTATCCCAGTCAAATAAAGAATATTGTTATCTACACAACTTTTATAAAATGATCACCAACTGTATCTAAAATATTCCGTGATACATGTACATATATATAAAAAATGCTTTCAAAATTTAAAAAAATTTAAGAAATCTTATACCTGTTATAATATTTTAGTTATATCAAGTACTAAACTAAAGCATTCAATGTACACATATGTACATATGTGTGCATACTCGTATATATGCATATATTTGTTAGAATGTGTTATTTATAAAAACCTTCAACCGATTTTAAAATTGTGTCATAAAAATATGAAGTACACATAGTTTTTATTGTGCAAAATCTGCACTTTATAATTGAACGAAAAAGTACAAAAACAAACTACATATACGAAAAAATTAAATTTGTCATTCATTGTAGTTTGTTGTGTAGTTGTAACACTGCAATAATTTTAAACTTTTACTGCATTAAAATATAAATATAATATAAACAAGTAAAAACGTTTCAGTCGGTATAAACCGATTGAATTATACCCTGCACCCTTCGTTGTTGTATGGCAATTACTCAAACCTGTGAAATCATTCTATAGAAACTTCACGCATATGTCTGACCTATAACTGGACACACAACTGCCAAGTTTCATGAATCTGACTTTATTATTTTTCCAAATATTTAAAATAAGCTTTTGGGCTTGTATGGGAGCCACTCGAACCTGTCAAGCGATTCCACCAAAACTTCAGAAATATCTTTGACCTATAATTGGACACACGACTGCCAAGTTTCATGAATCTGACTTGATTATTTTGCCGAATATAAAAAATTTGCTTTTGGAGTTGTATGGCAGCCACTCGAACCGGTGCAGCTATCCCATTAAAATTTTTAGAGCATATGTAGAATATAATTGGACACATGTATACAAAATTTTGTATTTGTACCTTTATTAGTTTTTGAAAAATTTAAAATAAACTCTTTGAGTTGTATGGTAGCTACCCGAACCTGTCAAGCAATTCCACTAAAACTTCGCAAATATATCTGATCTATAATTGGACACACAACTGCCAAGTTTCATGAATCTAACTCTTTTATTTTTCCAAATATTTAAAATAAGCTTTTGGACTTGTATGGGAGCTACTGGAACCTGTCAAGCAATTCCACCAAAACTTCAGAAATATCTTTGACCTATAATTGGACACACGACTGCCAAGTCTCATGAATCTGACTTAGTTATTCTTCCAAATATTTAAAATTAGCTTCTGGAGTTGTATGGCAGGTACCCGAACCTGTCAAGCAATTCCACTAAAACTTCATAAATATATCTGACCTATAATTGGACACATGACTGCCAAGTTTCATGAATCTGACTTTATTATTTTGCCGAATATAAAAAATTTGCTTTTGGAGTTGTATGGCAGCCACCCGAACCGGTGCAGCTATTCCATTAAAATTTTTAGAGCATATGTAGAATATAATTGGACACATGTATACAAAATCTTATATTTGTACCTTTATTAGTTTTTGAAATATTTAAAATAAACTCTTTGAGTTGTATGGCAGCTACCCGAACCCGTTGTCCGAATTGGTCCAATAACAATAGGGTTCGTCCTTGGCACAAAAGAAGCAACTTGTGAAAGTTTGGTGTCGATTGCATTATTCGTTTTTGAGTTATCGTGCGATCGGACGGACGGACGGACGGACGGACGGACGGACGGACGGACGGACGGACGGACGGACGGACGGACATGTCTAAATCGACGCAGAATTTTACGCTGAGCAAGAATATATATATATGTCCATACCGCAGATGACTCCTTCAAGTAGTTACAAACTCCATACCAAAGTTAATATACCCTTCACGAAGTGCAGGGTATAAAAATACTTAAGTACATATTTTATTCATTTTGTAGTGAAGCATGATTTTTTTTATTCGGTTTATGTAAATATTATTTTTAAACAAACAAAAATCATTCAAAAATATTTTTTGAATAATTTAAAAAGTACCTTGAACTTGTAAATCAATACTTTTCAATATTAAGAAGTATAGAATAACTTGTAAATCATAATTTATTCTTTGATTCATTTATTTAAAAAAAAAAAACAAACTACTTTTAGTCTTGTTACCTATCGCTTTTTCTACCTATTTTATAATTTCAACAAAAAAAAAAACTAAATATTCATTAGATCAACAAAATCTGTTGCAGAGGTCACGGTCTTTTTCATTGTTAATGTAAAAATATATAATAATAAAGAGAGTAATACGTAAGAATAATGTAGTGATTATTCTGTTATACATGTATTATAAAATACATAGAAAAAATTACAATAGCCTTTAACTATAAATTTAAGAATAAAATAGAATAAATATTAATTTTGTTTTTTTTAGTTTTTGAAAAATCTCTTTTCATTCTTTATAAATTACTATTCAAAATTATTAAAATACTTACTTACTTACTGTGTATAACTACCCAGTTGATTAACTTAAATATTAGATTATTCTTCAACATGAAGAGTAAAAAAAATGTAAAAAAAAACAATGAAAAGAGGTGATTTTTAATGAATGGCGACTGATGACTTTATTATAACATTTATTATTTTCCTCTTATTTGATATTTTCTTTTAAGTTTTATTTAACATTTACCTATTAATATAAGAGCGCTTTAAACCTACAGGCAACAATATTTTTGTATATAAGAAATTTATCGTTTCGTTTGTTATACTGAAAAAAAAAATATAAATATAAATAATATGTGTTATACAGACAAACAATTTAAGGCAAAAGGAATTCTGGTACTCCTACATTAATTGCGTTTGAAATAATTAAATTGAGTTTGAATTAATTAAAGCTAATAGGAGCTTGCAAATTTAAAACTAATTCCATTTACTTGTTCAAACTACTCTTGAGTACTTATGCATAATTTGTAAATGGATCGGCTTTTTTTCTGTATACGAGTAAACATAACCATAATTCTTTTGGTGTAATAGTTTTTTTTATCATATCACCTAGTTTCTTTTTTTTTATTGTTCAAGTGTCAGTTTAATAAAAAAAACGATATTTCAAATATAAAAACTAAATACCAAAATAACTCCGAAAAACCAAAATCCATCTTCTGAAGATTAGAAATACCATTTCCAACTCGCAGAAAAAACTAACGTAACTGCACAGATCTTTAACGCATTTGCCATCCTACAAACAGCAATACAAGAACCTACTTGCATGTTACTGCTATTATTTTGTAAAAAATACACAAAAAAAATATAATTATAACGCTACAAGAAAAAATTGAAAAACTATGGAGTTGTTGTCGTTTTCATATTAATCACTCCAGAATAGCCAAGAGTCCATTATTGCACACTTACTAAAAATATAAAATATAACATAAATTTTCTCTCTAAAGTCTTAAACTTAAATAACGTAACCACGACTTAATTGATAAATATCAAAATTATTTTAAACTGAACTCAATTTCTGTGTATTTTTATATCCTAAAGTAGACCTTCTTAACGATACGTATATAAATAAATTGGTTCGTTAACATCTTGTTTACTTCCTTGATTTTTAAAATTTTTCTAAGAATTTTCTCTTTTTTTTTTTTTAATTTTATAGAAATAGAAACGCCATATTTTTGGTTTGCGACCTAAGAAGAGTTTATTTTATACTACAGATTTCTTGTACGTTAAAAATAAACAAACATTACAAACTGAAAAAAAAAAAAGTTACTATGAAATGAGGAAAACCACTTTAAAAAGCCGGTTATAAAAATAAAAACAAAAAAAATATAACCTTTTTTTTACCATAAATTTTTGTGTTTTAATATTTTTCGATTTCTTCAACTTTTCCATTACTCAATGTGTGTGTACCCATAAAAAAAGTAAACAAAACTTAAAAAATTTTTATGTAAAACTCTTAAACGACGTCTCTATTCCATAATTTTTTTTTTAATTTTTAATTTTTTTTTCATATTTACATTGCACTCTTGTCGCATAAAATCAAAAAACTGAGAGAAAAAAAATTTTTTTATTAATATTTCAAAATTGGTAAAGAAAAATTATTATGAAAGTTTTGTTTTCTTTTTGATTTTAAAAAGGGTGTCCCAATTTTACGTTGATTACAAAATTTTCGAATTCAAGCACAATTCAACTTTTTAATAAAATGATTCATTATACATTGGGAACAAATTAAGTTAAAATATTATTGAACTGTCAAATTATTTGCTTAAAGTTTAATTTTGTAAAGAACCAAAACCTATCCAATGAAAAAGTCAAACAGGGAACACGTGATCAAATACAAATAAAACAATTATACACAAAAACAGTTCCAATTCAAAATTTTTAAAGTCCAATTCTATAAAACCGAAAAATTTAAAAAAAAGAAAAACAACTTTACCCTTTTGGTCCTTGTTGACATTTGATGGTTTTCAAATTAGAATATTGTCAGAAACTAACATAGGAATTTTGTTTACTACATGAAATTTTTAAATTAGAATGAAGCACTCTTTACACATTCATTTAATATTGTATTCAAATTTATTCGAAAACAGTGACCTTAAAAAACATATTTCATAAGAATTACTTTAAATGTAATATGGTGTCAAAGAATGTATATTTATAAAGAATCGCAAAAGTCTAAAAAGAACATTTTTTTTCATCTCTACTTTGTGACAACGATTAGCTATTCACCTCAACATAATGTGGTGTGTTGAATTATTTTTATTTTAACTGAAATTCTCATTTATATATGTATGCTGGTGAATACACAATGGTGTAAACTTTAATAAGTCCATAATGTGTATAAAATAATGCTTTGCTAAAAATTAGTTGTTCTTATACATCTAAAGCTATGCAATTTCTTTATGGGTGAATAATTCTATATATGTATGTGTGCATATGTTTATTTACTTAGAATTGAAACGAAGTTCAAAAGAAATGTTCACTTTTTTGTTGAAACTCAATGTTGATCAGGTGCATTTTTTGATAAATTTTTATGAAATATATTAATCTATTTTGAATTTTTTAATCTATTGAATTGTTGAATTTATTAATCTATTTGAAATAAATTTGGTGCTTAATACTCATATATTCGTAATTTTTTAATATAATTCAAACTTATTTCTAACATTTTTAATTTTTTGAAACTACTTATAAATTAACTGTGATTGAACTATTTATAAAATATACAGATATAGTGCTTTATTTAAGTTTTCTTTACTTTCTTAATTAAGCTAATTTTTCTAATTTAATATAAATCAAGTGTATATCTTATATAATATTTCTAAGTCTTTTCAATTTCTAAAACTATTAAACTTATTTTAACTACTTAAAATAAGAGATTAGATATAGTGCTTGAAATATAATTTTTCTATATCTTTGCAACTTCTTAAATCAATATAATATTCTAAAAATTCGCTAACATAAATATACAAAATGGATAAAAATAAGATTTCAATTAGAGATAGTAGTACCTGTGCTAGTGATACTTGTTGTGTTACTGGCTGCAGTAGCAAAATGAATGTTGCTGAAGGTATACATTTATACAAATTTCCAAAAAATGAAAATATAATTCATAAGTGGTACCACAATTTGCAAATAAACTTAAATATAATTTCAAAATCAAAAAGCTTCTAGATGGTGTTATCCCGACAAATTTTCTTGGTCATAAAAAGGATATTCAATTATTTATACCATCTAAATTAAATACTTGTAAGAAGAGAATACAAAGGAAATGTGTTGTACCTAACTGTAAAATGTCAACACAGAAAAAACCTTTATTTAGTTTCCCTACAAATGCCGAGTTGAGACAAAAGTGGATTGATCTTTTTCATTTGCAAAACAATAATTGCACAAAATATTTATATGCTTGTCAAGATCATTTTGAGACTCAAAATATTGGGAAAAAAAATCTTAGAAAAAATGTCATATCTGACTTAAATAACTGAAATTTCTTTTATACTAAAAATCTTCTCTTCTAAAATACTTTAGAAGAATTTTCAGATCAAAAAGGAAATTATATTTTGTTAATGCTTATTAAATATGTATGTATATATGTATGTACATATGTATGCATGTGCGTACCTAAAAAAAAATAAAAATTCTTGAAAAATAAATATGAACAATTATTATTACATTAAATAATATAAAAAACTATTTAAATTAACTCATGTAACCAAAATCAATTTTTAATTTTGCAAAAAAGTACCATTATTTTTGTTATTCAAGCCATACATATTACCTACTTTTGTTTTAAATATCATATTGGATCAAGAAAAAGAACTTAAAAAATTTTCAAATACATATGTAAATAGTTTTCTACTAATTGCTAAATTATTATTGAATACACATATTGAATTTGAATACAAAAAAAGTGTGTGTTGATTTAATATTGAAGAATTATGATGCAGTTCGTATGTGTTTGTAAGTATATATATTAATATTTTATTTATTGTCAATTCTTAATTTTATTCTTAATTCTGAATTCATTTGAACGTATATGTTCACAACAGTAATAATAAAATTCATATATGGTATACATACGAGTATACATATGTACGAGTATGTATGCATATTATTAGATCATTCAACAAACACTTTGTTAAACCGAACTACACCATATTACACATAACAAAATTTGTTATTGCTTTTTCACGTTCCTTATTCCAAAACAAATTTTTTTGTTTTTTTTTCTTTTTAAGCTCAAACACACCACATTATGTTGAGGTGAATAGCTAATCGTTGTCACAAAGTAGAGATGAAAAAAAATGTTCTTTTTAGACTTTTGCGATTCTTTATAAATATACATTCTTTGATGGTGTATAATAAAATCTATATCTGCACATACAGAGTGTAACTTTATAATACTTAATTTAATGGCAGAGTTTATTAACATGAAGATGAAGTTTCTGCTTGAACATCAAATCTCTAAATTAAATAGTGTTTGTGATAGTTGTTATGAATAGACATTATGAATTAATTTATAATAAAATAAGTAAAGAGTGGGTAATCTAATTGGTAATCTAGAAATTTTAAGAGAGAGGAGCTTTTTTTTTTTAAAGTTTCAGTGTTATTTTGTTATTGTTTCTAATAACATAATTTTTTATACCCTGCACCTTCTGCATCTATTTACCCAGGTTCGTCTGACCGCTGTCACGATAACTCAAAAACCAATAATGCAATCGGCATCAAACTTTCGGAAGTTGTTTCTTTTCTGACAAGGGCGGCTGCTGGATTGTAATTGGACCAATTCGGACAACAGGTTCGGGTAGCTGCCATACAACTTAGAACGTTTTTTTTTCAATATTTTAAAAACTAATAAGAATAATAATATCAAATTTTGCAAAGATGTGTGCAAATTACACTTTACATAAGTTCTGAAAATTTTAATGGAATAGCTGCACTGGTTTATATTTTGCATTTTCACTACTTACTGGAGGCTACAGTTGGAGGACGCAACATAGACCCAGGAATTGTTAAAATGCTTTTATTTTCACTACAAAAACTTGAGGAGCACCATCACTATTAGTTTGGCCAACATTTATTGAGTAAAAATCTAAAATTTTTAATAAATTTTTCAAGTCAATTTAAATTTTTAATTTATTTCCTAAATTTTATTAGCAAATACTATATTTTTATTACCGTAAACATCCTGTATTAATGATAAATCATCAATATTATCATAACATAAGTGTCTTTAAAAACAGTATGAAAAGAAAATCTAAAATAGGTTAAAATCACTGTTATTATATTTTATGATTAATAACTATACATGTACAAGTTTATATCCTTATTGCTCTTTTAAACAGGTTTGCAACATTATTTATTCTCTTATAATATTATTTATTATTATATGACAGAGGTCATGTACCAAAAGGCTAACCTATCTATTATTAAAAAGTACCTACATACATAATAAATGAAATTATAGGTTTCGAAAATTTAGTTTAGTTCATTTGTATTTTTTGAATGTATAATTTAAATATTGATATTTTGCTCAAAGGATAAATTATACACATATATTATGGACATGTACGTGAATCATTTGAAGATTAAGATAAAAGGTGAGCATGTAAAAAATATTTTATACTATAAAAGTTCAATACAAATTAATAAACCTATATATAGGAAAATTAAAGTAATTTATTATTTTCGGTATATGTTGAAGGAAAATATTACTACTTTACTACTTTTTATTAAAATTGGCAGATTGAATGAAACTATAGAAATATTGAATAATGCGGTTTAGAAATACGAGTATTCAACAATTTTGAGTCAAAAAATATTAAAATAAACACTCGAAATGTAGTTGAATATAAACAAATTTGCGTCAATTACAAACATGAAGTTAGCTAATACCCGTATACTAAAAAACAATAAATAAAACATGACTCGTATATTCTGTATTTAATAACCGAAAGATTTTCAGCTGTACTCCACACAAACATTAACAACTTTAACGTAATTAAAAAATATTTTTTTTGAAATTCAAGTTCTAATTTAAATAAAATGTTTTTGCTATACATTGAAACTAAAACACCGATAACAGAAAACTCGCTTTATTTATTTTAATTTTTAAAAGAAAAAGCAACAAGCGTCAAGAAAAGCAAGTTATATAAAAAAAAAACACATGCATGTTTACATTCATATCCAGCATATTGAAAACTTTTTAAACCATAAAATGTTGAATAGTACAATTAATAGCTTTAATTTTCAGAAATTTCCAAAAAATATTTAGTTTTAGAACGAAAAAAGTAAATAAAATGATGATTTTCTTTTTAAAATTTCTCACTTTTTCAATTCAGCTTTTTCAATATTAAGAAATATTTTCAGTGTCAATACAAATATTAGACACACATTTTATGAATCTACATAGATAGTAACAATTTAAACTCATTTAATTAGGTGTTGCTTGAATTCTGATGAATATTTTTGTAGCTTCATTTAAATATTTTTGGATTTGTGTCATGATCCATAAAATTTCCAGTTTAAATTCTGATTTTAAAACTAAAACTATAATAAATTCGTATCAAATAATTATTTAGAAGAACATCATTCAAGAGACAATGGTGTCAACTTACTTATCATATTAATGTGTCAAATATATAGCATACCTTTAGGATGAGCAAATTAAAAACATTTGTAAAAATTACATGGATTATACAGTAATTTTACGTAATTTTTACGTAATATTTATTTAATTTCGGATAAGGCTTTTACAGAATTTTTTTTTGTCAAAAATATTAGGCGTTGAACTATAAAATTTTGGCTAACACAGGAAAAAGAAAATGTAAATCAAATTTAATAAATTCTAACGAAATAAATAATTTTTGAGTATAGGTGCTTATAAAACTAACTACTAATTTCAGATTGCTTCAGCTTATCGAATTGGAATTTCTTGCAACAATTTATCTGTTCTGGATATTTCGAGCATCTATCTCTACTATATATTATATATCAATTTTTAAATTACCAAATTTTACAATGTATACATAAATAATAATATAAATTTTGTATTCTTTTGTAAAATTTGTACTTCTTAGGTTTATGAATTCAATGAATAAGCAAATCCAATTACACTAAATAATTCTTTGGACCATAAACTGTTTACTACTTCGTTTCAACAACACTAATTCACTAATTAATTCACTATTTCTTAACTTACATACATTTAAAGTACTAAAATTAAACAAAATTTTCTATTATACCATAACCATATTTTATTCCAAAAATTTTAATTATACTTAATAATTCAGTACGATTTCAAGCTGTGAATACCATCCATATATAGTAAAGAGAAACCAATTTTCATACACAGAAGGAACAAATAATTACAATTATAGAAATTCCACTGTGATATTTATAAATTTTTTGATCTTTGTATCCTAATGTGTATAACTATATAGAGAAGTTTTCAATTCAAGATTCTTTTCAAAGAAATCAAACTTTTTAACGAAAATCTAAAATCATATTTAAATTTTTTTTTATTATATCCAGGTATAAAGCACCTGTACAACATAGCATTTTGAACTGTGTGTGAGTCATGAATTTTTTTTTTTGTATACTTTTGATGTGGTTATGAACAAAAAAAGAAAAAATTATTCAGAATTACCTTTATAATAATATCAATAAATAAAATTATATGATAGCAAGGTGAAGGCAAGGTGTTTTCTTTGTGAAATTAAAAAAAAAATTGTATTTCTTGCTTTTTTCATAATTACGTAATTTAATAGTGTTTAAATGAAATTATCTTAGCATACGTTATAATTTAACATACACTCACTCACACATAAAGAAACTATATACATACTGGGGTCTCTAAACTAAAAGTATAATGTGAAAGTTATCAATATTTTATACATATGTAAGCATATAAAATACACATTTAAACACTTTAAAAGTGTGTTATTCTGTTATATTGCCGATAAGGCAAAATCGCGATAAAAAAATTTTTTTATCGCTTTAAAGTCTTTTATTTTGTGATATTTTCTTTTGTTATAATTTTTTTTTTATTTTACCTTTTTTAGAAAAAAATTTATTAAGTAACTAAAATCGTGTTTAATCAAATATAATATTAGATAAGTACACATATACGTACATAAATACACACTTTAAAGTTCTTATAACTTAAACGTTATCAATGGGAAAATTTCTTGTTTTATTAACCAATATTTGTTATATTCCGGTAATATAATTGTTAATTGGTTATGCAATGTCCTAAAATTGTATACTAATTCATAGGAATTATAATTGATCGTATAAGTCTAATACTATAAAAAATTAGTATTTGCTTATTTATCTTATATGTAATTATGTACTTGTACAAATAGTGCAAAAATCAGCTGAAACGTATTAATTGGATTTAGAACACAATTGAACTTGAATTATTTAAAAATTATTTGTATGTAGTAGCTGAAAACACTGAGGAAATTTGTGACTATTTAAAGAGCTTCTAGGCCAAAGAAAATTTAGGTAATTTTCTTATGAAAATTCTCAAAGCAAAAATGGTGAATGGTGTTTTTTAAGAGTGTTTTTTAAGAGTACTTCAAAATTTATTTAATCTCGAATTTTGAATATGTAAATGTGTAAATTTCATTTCTTGACGGTATTCGTCACAAAAGTACGATAAAATCAGGCAGAATATCATGATTCCGTTATGCGTATAAATATCCGAACACGAACAATTGGAAAGACAAATGATATTAAGGGGTTTAAGATACTAGCTTACATCTGTATGTCGAGGGATGTGACGATCCACTTAAGTGCGGCGCTAATAAAGGTGGCCTAAACGTTTAAAAATGCCATTATAGCAACTCTAGCTGACCTTTTTAAGAATCTATAAGAATTAAGAACGAACGAAACTGCAATAATCAGAGGTGACTGGAATTGTGTTATGCAAAAAATTGAGCTTCTTACCGTCAACAATTGGCTTGAATTCAATAAGGGGAATCGATATTTCAGCAATTTTGAATTGAAAAAATTAATTTTAAGAAGATAATATTAAAATTTAGATAAATATATTTTAGTTTACAAATTTTCTTTTGTTATTTTAATACAATTTGACTCTTATTATGTTTCTATTAAAAAAAAATTCGCAAAATTTTCATTCATTTCAATAATATTTTTGTTTTATTTTTCTTTTCCTGTCATATTTGTCAAGTGCCTCATAACTCGTACGTCTTTTAAATAAAATTTTTTTTTTTTTTACAAAACCATCATTATTTAAAACTTAATTTCTTTGTCATTCACATATCGTCAATCATAGAAAAAAAAATTTAACAATTTATTTATTAGATTTCTGTTATAATTGTAATGATTTGCAAATTTAGAGTTGACGAACTTTAACTTTGCAAATTAAATATTCTTTTGTACAAAGCTGTCAAAATGATAGGCAAGGATTTTGTTAAGAAAAACAAAAATCAATTTAAATGAATAAAAATGAATTTTATACTTAATTTACCTCAAAGTATACTTAAATAAAAATTGCAAAATAATGACACCCTCTTTTTAATCAATAGATTGGTCTATTGTCATGCAAATTTAGATTTCATATGAATTGACAGAAATTTTAATATTAAAGAAATACAGGGATTTCCTTATCATAAGTACTTATATTTTGTATAATGATTACATAAGCGTCTAATGAATATTTGCATGGACTTGTGTACAATATGGAAAATTAATGAAAATGAAAACGTATTGTACTCAATTGAATCTTAATCATTCAAATTCATTATGCTAATATAGATGCTAGATAATAATAGTCTGAATTAAAGTACACACACAGGCACAATGCTAACACGCACTAACTCATGATCGAAATCGTCTAATATTGAAGAATTTTTAAATTAAAAAAATCAAATAACATTGGATATGCATTGTATGTATGTATGTGTATTTTATCGTAAAATTTTACTCTTCTAACAACTGAACAAAAAATTTATACATACTTCAACTACATTTTACACATCGATTTTGAACCATCCTACAGTTTTATTTATGTATAGGAGATTCGCATACATATAGAGAAAAAATTGTACGTAATTGAAGTATAAAATTAGGCAAAATATTTTTACATTTTAACGTCAAAATAAAGAAATACGCATAAATTTAAAACCATTTGATATTTTATTTCTCGTGTAGTAATTTGATATTTTTATTTTAAATAATAAAAAATAAAATGATGTACTTTATTATAGAAAACGAAATGAATAACACAACGTTCAATATTAAAAGTGCGTTGTTAACAATTATTTGAACGTATAGTAGATAATTTTAAATTGTACGAGCATATTGATATGAAAAATGAAAATATATAAGCATTTTAAGCTTAAACTTGTTCTCATATTTCTTCGATATCAATAACACTAGTTTGTCAAAATTATTCTATATAAACTATATGCCCAAATGATTCACCTATACTAAGATAAAACCGAAATTATAGCATATTAAGCATTAATTTTAAAAATTACTTAATTAATATGTGAAATACGAGTATTAATCAGAAATTAAAAAATCGAACAAAAAAACAGTTTATTTATAGCTATAAATCACAAATCTTGGTGGTTTTGAGGAAAACAAAGCATGTTAAGAACTCCAAACAGAAAAAACTCCATTTTTAAATAAATTAAATTCAAAATCTAAATTTAATTTTCGAATTACGTTTCTATCCAAAACTTTCGGACTAAATAACACAGTAAACCAGGTTAAAAATTATTGTTTAATAAAAGATGCAGTAATCAAATTTTAATGTTCAAAGTACCGTAACCTAATTTTGACACAGTGTAAAGCATATGGATTCAATACTGAAAAATTAAAATTTCAAGACCTACATTTACGAGTACGTCAAATTTTACCAAGGCTTTTGTTATTATTTTTGTTATCGATCAATGGCATTACTGTTGGAAATATTTTAAACACAATAATTAGGTAAACTGCACTATACCATCACTTCCAGTTAATTTTCCTAGTAAATAATATGGTAAATAATATAAGAATACATAAGATTTATTTAATTTACCGAAATACAAAAAAACAAGATTAGCTGACTAAAATTTTTAAATTTGAACATCACAAGTTACAAAGATTAATATGATGAACTTTTATATTACTCCTTATAACAAGTTAAAACAAGACTATACAAAGTAGTATTTTTTTTTGTATAAAATCACTAAATTATCATAATATACAAATTGTTTTCACAACTATTAAAATAATAAATTTTCTGTTTTAACATATTTTAAGGATCAGTATATTATGATGGAAGCTGATTTTAAATCATAATCTAAAGATCGTGGGAGAATGAATTTTGTTTTACTTCTATAATACATAAATTCCAAATAAATTCGTGATAATTATATATGTAGTGAACTTATAAAATACACATAATTTAAAATTCCAATTAATTTTAAGAAAATAAGAAATAAATTAAGATTTATGTTTTATATCGATTACTTCTTGTATCGATTATTCTTATTATATGCATTCAAAATTAAATTGTACAACGATAGAATAAAGTTTTCAATTATTTAAGATTTAAGTTTATTGCAACTACTGATACCCGAGAATAATCAACTATTCAACATTTTTGTTAAAAATATTTTCCTGTTTTTTTTTTTTACATGCTTGTAAGTAGAGTACGAGTATATAAAAAAAATTACATGCAATTACTTCTATAGATAAAAAAGTGCTTAATAAAATTTTCAATATTGAATAATGCCTATATACTGACTGTGATCGATAACTATAATAGTATATAATGAAAAGAGAATATTTTTGTACAAATAATAATATGCCTGTATGTGTATATCAATATAGGATGAAACACGTATATATATCTAAATAATAGGGTATACCGTACATGAACTCATAATTGGAATTTAAAATTATCTATATACATATATTATATATATTGCTATATGTGTACAAACTCTTTACCCATATCTATCTATTATTGAATTCTAAAAAACTAGATTTTCACTGTGATAAACTGTTTACACAATTGCATTGCATATGCAAGTATTTGCGTACAGTGAAGCTTAAATAAAAGTGAAGTCAAAAATATTCCAAAAAATTATTTGTAATAGGTAGAGGCATGTAGTGATACAAATCAGAAACAGATCCAGATTTTTTTGTTGAATTCACAAAGGGATCTGGCGATGAGGAATATGATGAGACTAGAATGCGAATTTGTCAAAAGTATAGAGGATTTTGTAATGAGAGTTTAATTTAAAATGTTCTCAATATGCTGTACAATGCTTGAATTTATGTAAAAAAATGGCAAATAAATGAATTTGTCATACAAATTAATGCTGAATTTGTTAGCACAATTTCACAATTTGAAAACTCTCACTACAATATAATGGGCCCTTAAAACTCGTTTTTTCAGTTCTTCAAATGTAAATGATCGACAAATGCCCAGTTTGAGTATAAAACCCAAAAAATATTTTTCCAAAACAGTTGATTTTTGGTATACATACTTCCCGAAAAAAAACCTCAAAATAAGTGACTATTAGTTTCGATTTTAAGATTTCAATCAAACCAAAGTTAGTTTTTTTGGAGTTAGACTGTATATCGTATACAATTACATATATTATGCTTTCCTATAAAAGAATATAATATTTTCAAGTCAATATACTATAGTTTTATTACTTGAACCACAGTAGGTCTACTTATATATTCCTATTATTTTATATCACATAGCGCAATTATATATAAATTAATATTTTTAAAGGTTCAATTCATTCATTTACCAACAAGTATTCGCGATTTTAAGAATGAACTGCAGCTACAGATAACATCTGAAAAAAAAAAATTAAACGAGTTTTCATTTTTCTTTTATATTTTTTGCTTCTAAATAAAAATTAAGAAAAAAAAAAGATTTTAGAGCAAAGAAAAATATTACTTGAAAAATCTAATTTTTGTTAGAAAAGAAAAACTCTGATCAACAAACATAGGCAAATAACAAAGAAACCATGTTAGAAAAACAACAAAAAGCAAACCTCAAAGATTGAATTACAAACAAGTACCAATGATCTACATTTCCTGACAGGCTGTAGCAAAATGATTGACTTGGTGACATAAATAATAAAAAAGAAGAAAAAAAAAGAGAAAAAAATTGGACACATTGAATATAACGGCAACAACAAGAGGAACAACAATAATAATAAAAAAAATTTCATTTTGAAATATTGGAATTAAAATTGCATATTAGAAACGCTTGAAGCTTTTAATTTTATAAAAAATTAATTACGTACCTACATATATGATATTTTTTAAAATTGAAAATGGTTATTAACTTGTACTTCTGCATTCTTTTGTGATTATGAAGCACTAATGCAGCAAATTCCTCTAACATGCTAATACAAACACTTTTTCCGTGATAATTGAAATTTACTATGCGCATATATGAAGAATTGAGAGACTCACTCTGTGGCTTACTTTCTCAATCACGGAATGGGAAAAAATCTGTACAAGCATCTTTTGCTCAAATAAGTAAGAAATTTAATTCGAGGTATATGAGTTAAATTCAATTTAATTTATTTTCAGATATAATTTACACTCAGTGTTACCTTGTCTCTTGTATAACCGAAATACAGTATTAGTTTTAAATAAGAGATTTGAATTGAAATAAAAAATTTAAAATTCAAGATTCGCTCAAACACCTTAACTAAAATACTTTCTTTGAGAGTATAAATTACGAGCATACTTTCAGAATATTCGTAATTTATACTGTTGATACACAAACACAAAAACCTCTTTTTAATTGTGTTGATAACAAGAAACCTATTCTATTATTATTGAAAAACAATAACTAAATGCAATATTTTATTACATCAATATTATTTTCAAAAACAAAAAAAATTCAATTCTAGGGAATTAGAAACATTGTTAAACGAAATTGTAACCAAAAATATATACGAAAAAAACTTAAACTCAAAAAGGATATTATTAAAAAGATATAAGGATAACAAAAAAACAAAGTATTTCTTAAAAAGAATTTTAAACTGAAGAAAAAAAAAATTATCAAGTCATGCTATTCTAGAAGAGTAAGAGATGTAACAGATGGTTTGAAAAGCAAAGAAACAAAAAACCAATTTTGTTTTTTGTTTCACTACAACATTCTAAGAAAATTTAAGGAAAAAAAAGGATAATCTTCGTCTCTTTGTTTTCTATTAAAAAAAAATAAAAAAAAAAAACAAAAACCAATTGAATTTCAATTTTTTTTTCATCATTAATTTTTTATATTAGAAGCAAAAACTACACGAAAAAAAAAACAATTGAAAAGAAGGATGCACGTAATAACAGCCGGCATTTTATACAATTCAGTACACAAATACTTAATATGATTATTTTTTTTATATTTTCATCTAAAAAAGGATAACAAAATATCCTTATATTGAAAAAACAAAAAAAAAACTATTACATTGTATGATATTATGTGAAAGGAGTATGAGATCAACAGTTAATAGTCATTTTAAAATGAAAATTTTCTCATATAAAATTATTATTGGTGACCCGATATTAAGAATGGAGAAGGAACTAAAAAAAACATTTATACATGCATTGCATGTACTATACCCTATTTTGATCAGCCTTATGGGATTGTTTTTTGTCTTTAGAACAAACAATGATTTCATATAGAAAACTCTGTTTCTCTTCCTGCCCCTATTTTCAAAAATATATTATGTTACCATACTATGTGTGCTCTTATTCAATAGAACATTTACTTACTTACTCAACATTTACTTATTCAATATAACAAACAAATTTGAAAATAGTAATTTACAATAGGTAAATAGTGATTAATTTTTCATTAATAATCTTGTGTTTCGTTTATTATTATTAAGATGGTCGTCGTTCATTGTTTGTTTGTAGGTCAGGGAATTAGATACATAGTATCTTGTTCAACAAGTTACAAAAAAAATATCTGCAACGTTAAGCTTGGCATTCAAAAAAAAATTTTTCAAGTTTTTAATTTTCATAATCATCTCTGTGGTATTATTTAATATAATAGTAATCACTATGACAATTATAATAAAAAGTATAAGAAAGAAAAACCTTGGCATTGGTTTCTATAAAATAAACAAAAAGAAAAAAATTCAATGATATTCAAAACATTTTAGAAAAAATTAAAAAACAGATTTGTGATGTTTATTTTAGAGTTGCTTTGAATTTATTGTTTAAAAAAACTCAGTTTTCTTCGGATTCTTCTAAAATTTTAAGATAAAAATAAAACCTTACAATTGATTTAACTTGATTTGACAGAATTTTTATTTTGTACTTTTCTATGACAAACTTTTCATACTCGCAACTTTTACAAATTATTCAGCCGAGTGAAATATAGTTGCACCATCATATACTAAGTAAAGTTATAATTCACATCTTCATAGTGGTTCTTTAAAATGCACCAATTGCACTTAGGTGATAATATAAATTAATGAAGCAGAAAATATGAAAACATAAACTGTTCTGAGCAAACAAACAAAAATAATTCTTATAATTATAATAAAATTCAAGGAATGTATTTACTTAAATATAATTATGTATTAGACAAAGTATTGTACGTCACTTAATTGCATTTTACTTCATTTTAAAAAATATTTACCAATTATTATTGAAACTCATACTTCATTATTACTTGAAACTTCTAAAATGGTATTAAAATACGTTCCCAATTGCCATCAACTACCACCATGGAAAATGTTACATTTTCGAAATTCGATATTTTCGTTTTGAAAATATTTCAAGTACCCAAAATGAATTTCAAAGGCAGGATTATAAAATTCACTATAATTTATTTAATATTAAAGTGAAAGGTTTTCTTTAATTATTATTTCTGAATAACTTTATTATTATAATATGCTAATTAAAAATATTGAAAAATTTAGATTAATAATTGAGAATCCATATAAAAATTATTTTACAATATTTTAATCACCTGTTTGACTTTCACCTTTAAATAATTACCTTTATTTTATATATTTCAAATTAATTCAAAAATAATAACAATAATAATATTTACACATAATTGTAATTTCTATCAAATTCAATATAATTACACTGAAAAAAAAACTGGCATAATGTATATGTTTTACACATAACTGTACATACATACATAATTTTATATAATCAATGTTTCATTTGTTTCAAAAATAATATTTACTTCTGCATTTTACGAGCAATCCGCCTCGCGAATATTATATGCAATTTTTTTTTTAATAATTTTCACACAATTCAAATGAAAATTTTAATTGTAGACTTCTCATTTTAAAATTTCATCTTAATTTATTTACACTATAATTAAAATAATTTTTTTTTCGTAGATGCTATCATTAATGTGTTTACATACATATGTGTATGTATAGTTATAAATTAAATTTAATCTGTACATTTTAATCTTAACAAACAATTAAATTTCACTTTCAATCTTTTAATTTTTTTTTTCATATTTAATAAAATAGAAATTGGAATACATGTATGAAAATTACAGTTATGTGAAACATGAATGTATGTATGTACTAAAATCTTGATATACGGCCAGCAATACATTCAAAATTATATACTTGTAACATGTATAATACATAAAAAAATGACATTACAGTAATTATAATTTAAATAAAATTGTTATACCTTATAATTTAATAAATTGTTATACTAATATCAAGATGTTAAAACCGGAAATTATTTAAATACTCTAGTAGCTCGGGTACAACTCACATAACTAGATTATTCTGGCAGTGCATTCTTAACGAAAAAAAGAGATAACAATGCGGCTATTGGCATATTTGGTGGCTATTGGTAATGAAAAGAGGGAATATATTGTTAGGTAGAATGAACACGGGAATAAGTATTAGATCCTCAAACGTCTACCATTACTGGAGCGAATTGAAATCAGATTGGCTACAGAAAGCAAGTAGGAGGTATACCGGTTATTCTCTTAGCGATATTATAATGAAATTCGAAAGAAATTTGATTCCAAAAACCGTACGGGTATTCTGAAGCAACTGTTTTGATACAAATATCGTCTACTTGATGAAACAGTGCCTAGCGTATAACAGACATACTTATATTGTTTCCGATTTAAGATATTAATATCTTATGTTATTGCATGTCCCATTTCAGTTTAAAAAACCAAATTTATAAGGATTCCTTAAATACAAATTAAACTACATATATGTATGTAATTATTGATTTACAATTAATTGAAAAATATGTAAACATGTTTATCCATATAATAAAAATGTAAAAAAAAATACTATTTTTCAGAGACAAACCTTAAAAAAAAATTATTTGAAATTTTAAACAATTCAAAAGAATTTTGCACCTATAACTGCACAATATGTATACAAATTTATATTATACATGTGTGGTTACCCTATATCAGAAGGATTTTTGATAAAAGTAAGATACTGTACAATGTACAGTTCTAATCACTTCCACCCAAGCTAATCTATTACAACTGTGTCATTGCAATCATAAAAAACTTTATTACTTAGATATTTTATGGACAAGAGTTTTTATTAATTAAAAACAAGTAAAAACGTTTCAGTCGGTATGAACCGATTGAATTATACCCTGCATCTTTCATTGTTGTATAGCAATTACTCAAACCTGTGAAACCATTCTATAGAAACTTCACGGATATGTCTGATCTATAACTGAACACACAACTACCAAGTTTCGTGAATCTGACTTTATTATTTTTCCAAATATTTAAAATTAGCTTTTGGAGTTGTATGGCAGGTACCCGAACCTGCCAAGCAATTCCACTAAAACTTCGCTAATATATCTGATCTATAATTGGACACACAACTGCCAAGTTTCATGAATCTAACTTTATTACTTTTCCAAATATTTAAAATAAGCTTTTGGACTTGTATGGGAGCCACTCGAACCTGTCAAGCAATTCCACCAAAACTTCAGAAATATCTTTGACCTATAATTGGACACACAACTGCCAAGTTTCATGAATCTGTCTTTATTACTTTTCCAAATATTTAAAATAAGCTTTTGGATTTGTATGGGAGCCACTCGAACCTGTCAAGCAATTCCACCAAAACTTCAGAAATATTTTTGACCTATAATTGGACACACAACTGCCAAGTTTCATGAATCTGTCTTTATTACTTTTCCAAATATTTAAAATAAGCTTTTGGACTTGTATGGGAGCCACTCGAACCTGTCAAACAATTCCACCAAAACTTCAGAAATATCTTTGACCTATAATTGGACACACAACTGCCAAGTTTCATTAATCTGACTTTATTATTCTTCCAAATATTTAAAATAAGCTTTTAGACTTGTATGGGAGCTACTCGAACCTGTCAAGCAATTCCATCAAAACTTCAGAAATATATTTGACCTATAATTGGACACACGACTGCCAAGTTTCATGAATCTGACTTTATTATTTTGCCGAATATTTAAAATTAGCTTCTGGAGTTGTATGGCAGGTACCCGAACCTGTCAAGCAATTCCATCAAAACTTCAGAAATATATTTGACCTATAATTGGACACACGACTGCCAAGTTTCATGAATCTGACTTTATTATTTTGCCGAATATAAAAAATTTGCTTTTGGAGTTGTATGGCAGCCACCCGAACCGGTGCAGCTATCTCATTAAAATTTTTAGAGCATATGTAGAATATAATTGGACACATGTATACAAAATTTTATATTTGTACCTTTATTAGTTTTTGAAATAATTAAAATAAACTCTTTGAGTTGTATGGCAGCTACCCGAACCCGTTGTCCGAATTGGTCCAATAACAATAGGGTTCGTCCTTGGCGCAAAAGAAGCAACTTGTGAAAGTTTGGTGTCGATTGCATTATTCGTTTTTGAGTTATCGTGCGATCGGACGGACGGACGGACGGACGGACGGACGGACGGACGGACGGACGGACGGACGGACGGACGGACGGACGGACATGTCTAAATCAACGCAGAATTTTACGCTGAGCAAGAATATATATATATGTCCATACCCCAGATGACTCCTTCAAGTAGTTACAAACTCCATACCAAAGTTAATATACCCTTCACGAAGTGCAGGGTATAATAATTAGGTTCAGTTTTTATTGGGATGTGTTCTTTTTAACTGTATGTAACACTAAAAAAATGTATTTTCTTTCAAAAATTATGTTATACACGATTGTTGGAAATTATTTAAATATCGCGATTTTCAAATTTCATTTCCATTTAAAAATATAGCCATCTATCAATTAAATTGCGAATCTAACGTTTTCGTTTTCAAACCGCTTTAAATGTCATACGCTTAAAGTGTTATACGCTTAAAGTGTTATACCCTTAAAAATGTATACAGTCCTAATATACTCTCAAAATAAACTTATCGAATTATGTTAAAAATAAAGAAATTCAAATGTAGACATATAATACGAGTAGAGGCGAAATTTTTATTCGTTCACCGTTTACATGATACAGATATAGAAATATTATATAACATGTGTATGAGCATTAAAGAGATAAGTTGGTACAGAAGATGTTATTCCAACAAAATTTCATGCCAATTTAACCAAATTAAAAGGCTAATTAAAACTGCTGTCAATTAAAATCAATTATATAAAATGTGTTCTTTTACATCGAACAATTTAAAAACTAACAAGGAAAGGATAATGTGTTATACTTCATTAAATTATTAATTTTTATAAATTTATATTTTATGTTAATTTTGTATTTAAATTTCGGAATGAATTTATATAAACCAATGCATGTTAAAATATAAATGCTTCAAAATTTCAATGACTTTGTTATATTTTATATGTAAAAACAAAAAGCAGGTGGAAGGCAGAACTTTTTTAGGTTTTAAGTGTACAAGTAACATTCTTCGTCATAATTTTATAATAACAATTAAAGCATAAACTTGAACTATAAAGCGAAAATAACATTTTAAGTTTAAAAAGCGTAATAACATTTTAAATTTTATTTTCTGAATTATAAAAAATACATGTGTACCTTTCTCATTTTGATTGTTATTATTATTGGAATAACAAAGTATCACAAAGTGAAAAAGAAATTGAAAATTGCGACTATAAAACGGAAACAGTGGTAAAAAGATGGTAATAAATGGTAGTTTTGCTTCATTGAATGCTATAAAATTTTATTTTCAATAATTTTAGTGGGTTTCTTCTCTTTCTTTTTGGTTATTTCCTTTTATTAAAACTAAATTTTTTATATAGAAAATGCTTGTAAAATGGCCAAGTACAAATCGAAATTATAATAAAAAAAAATTATTCTTAAGAAATTTTAGGTTTGGTATGAAATTTTTTATTAAGATTTTAGCAAATTATTGTCATGTTTTTTGTATGAATTTTATATGTATATTGAATACGTGAATTTTGTAAATATCTAATGATATAGGTTTGTACGTAATATGCATGGAAATGAAAAAGTTTTAAGAAATTTTCATATTTCCGCGTGCGTTTAGTACGGCAGAGCTTGGACCAAAAAAGATCGGAAAATAAACCTATCGAATTTAGTTGGAAGAAAAAGATTCTTTTCGTTCCTTTGCGCAAATTATACTGTGGTTGTGTTTATGATAACATTGAGACATTATGATAACTTGTAATATTGTCATACAAACTGTATTATGCTTTTAAGAATTAAATTTTGACTTTTAATCTTAATTTAAATTACAAAAAATTCATGTCAACTTTTATACCATAATCTGTTAATTTATATGTATAACAGTTGTACGGTTCTTGATCCCCGATTCAAGAAAATTGCTTAATTCAATTTAAGTACAAATTTCTGAATGGAATTTAAAAATCTATATAAAATTACAATACTCCTATATGAAACTCAAGTTATTTTGAATATTTTTCGAAAAATATTTTGTTTTTAAGTAAAACAAAAATATTTATTCGAACATCAAAAACATACAACAAATTTATTTAACGTTAATTAAAAGTTCAAAATAAGAAAAGAAAAAATATTCCGTTGAATTTCATTAAAATCCAAAGCAAATATTTAAAAAAACAACTTTATTACACCACAATAAAACACCAAAATAACGTCTATATTAATAAGCCGTTTCACCTTTGGATTACAAAGAAAAAAAATTAAAATTTAAATTACTTATTGATAAATAAAAAGGTGGGTAACTACGTACCTGTGTATAAGTATATTGCGCGAGATACATTTAAATAATAATGACTAATTAATGAAATTTAAGCAACAATAAACATAGCTGTATAAATAAACGTAAAAAAGAGACGACTATTTCCTGAAAACACATGTGGTGACTTTAAAAATTTATTGAACAAATAAACAAAATTAATGCGTACAAAGTTGAACTTACGTAATTTCTTTGATTATACGTATTAATTATCATTTATACATAGGAAAAGGAAGAGCAGCACAATTTTAAGTGAAATTGAGTTCTTGAAGTTCCTAAAAAAATTTGCTCACCACGATCCTGTTAGATTTTCCTTATCGAATATATATAAAATGTATGTACGAATATATATAAAAATATATGTATTCGTATATATATAATGTAAGTATATATATTCGAATATATATAAAATATTTACGTAAGAGTAAAGCTGGATTCATTGGTTCGTCGTTTTTGAGCTGATCTATTTATAGTCGATTTATAGTCGAAAGCTGATCGTTTTTTTTTGTTATGATGCATTTATTACTTTTTGACAAAAATTATACGTAATTGTAATAGTTCAGTATATGTAATGACATTTTAAAAAAACTTCCGCACTAAAGTGGAAATTGATTCAACTTTTTGAGAGAGAGAAAAAAAGTTGTACTTAAAATAAAAAGAATGTCAAAAATCCAAATTTTCAAATAAAATACATCAGCTCGCCGTTTAAGTGACGAACCAATGAATCCAGTTTAACATGCATTAACTGTTCGAAAAATATTTAATTTCTCAAAGAGCGCCGTTTATAGTCAGTTATTAACATAAATTTGGAAAATTTTGTGCAAATGAAGACAATATAGAATTCAAAAATACTAGAAATCCAAATTTCACTATCAATTTCGACTTATCGAAAAAGTCAGTTTCTTTGTGCCTAAAAGAAGTTCTCTCTAAAAGTTAATCAAATACGTAGCAGTAACAAGTGATTAACAGTACGAGTATATGACCAGTATTAAAACTGTTCCGATTTTGAAACATACTGTTTTCATTTTAAAGAACAGTTTTCGCATTTTCAATTTTTTTATTCTTCTTTCTAATATTTACTACGTCTGTTTTCAAAATTCTGATATATAAATTATATATATATAAAAATATTCCTATTCTTAAGTTTAATATTATGAAAAATTTTAAATTACGTATAGTAATTGAAGCAATTTGGTATTGAAAACTTTCGAACTGAAAGCACGTTCATAAGAAAATCAAATATTTTAGGATAACCCCCTAGGAAAAAAAAAAAGGCGTTTCATCATAATTTATAATGTTCACAATAGATTCCCCTTGCGCTTTATTTTTAGCAGGAATAAATTTTACACCCAATAGTTCCTAACAATTTTTAAAATATAGAGCAATAAAAACTCAATAAAAACTAATTTAAAATGTCTCAAAATAACCATTAGACACCCGCCCTTTTATATACAATTAGCAAGTATTCTTCAACAATTCAATTCAATAACTTCATAGGTTTCAATATCTATAAATAAATTTTTAAGACAATTTCGAGATTGCTTTCAAATATTTTGACAATTACAATTACATTAATTACACTTAAAAATTTCCCTATAATAGTTTCAATTAACCCTAAAATTCTTTCACCTTTACAGTATACATATTGTATTAGTACAAAGCTTGGATTTTTAAATTGAATTTAACCTAATTTAATATCATTTTATTGTAACTAAAATACTATATATACAATATATTTAAAATATTATAAAAAATTAAAATTAATGAACTGTTTCAAAATGATTGCAAGAAACGTAATGTTATTAAACAATATATGAAGAGGAAATAAAATATCAAAAATGTAAAAAAAATGTTAAAAAATTACACGCTTTTAGAAATAAACATTCAATAAACAACTCCTTAATCTGGAGTAAGAATTATATGTATATAAAAGACCCTACATACTTTACACATAAAATTGTAATACATATCCATTATTATTTATTATTATAAAGCATTCCGGTGTTTTATTACGCCCCCTAAATTCGAAAATATATTTTATATACCATTGAGTAAAATCATATTGTAGGAGAATTTTTTCTTATTTTTGTTTGTTGAAATTTCCATACATAGGAACACTGTCATGGACTTATGGGTGTCGTTTATAGTTTGTCATCCATGAAGCGTAAAGTTTTACATCTACTGAAATTGTTTTTTTTTTAGTGTCTACATTTTTTTTTCTGCCCCCAAAACACGAAACATAAGTACATTTAAAGAAATAGTATATAAAATAATTTTTTCATATTTTCTTTTTCATTGAAAAATTACATAACAAAAAAAAAATTAAAAATGTTTAGAAATAAAAGTTACAAACACATAAATTTTTTCCAAAACATTAAATTATAAAGTCAGAAACAAAATATAGATTTTACCATTTATGGCATATTTTCCGCATTTGAATAACTCAAATGCAAATTAATTTTTGTAATACACATGAAATTTAAATTGCTATCAATTAATTTTTGATTTTTCCATATACGCAGCTTTTTCCATGTAGTTCTTACAAAAAAAAAAATATTTCATTTTTAGTGACATAGTAAAATAATAGTAATGGTCTAAAAGTAGTCCACCAATTCCAATAATAAACTACGCACTTACATTTGATCCAAATTTTAATGCTGCACCTTATTAGTTCTGATTCTTTAACAGAACTCATATGGCGTAACTCAAGGAAACTTCATTTTGGAATTCAAAGTAAATAAAGATAATATTTGGTTAACTTCAGTTTCAGCAAACAAAATCAGATTTGCTTGTAAAGTGGAACATTAACCACAAAATTACTATGTGATTTCGACTTTCTTTAATAACTTTTAGAGTGCCGTGGAATTCATACACTATACCTTTTAAATTCAAAATTTAGCTTCTACATCATCTACTGTGAAGCTTTTTAAACGCAATTTTGGGATGAGAATAGTTTATTTATTTCAAATCAATTTTAAATATTGATGTTTAACAATTTTTGTGAGTAATTTTTTTTTTACGTAAACAAAATTTAAAGCAAATTAGTACTTGTGCGACCTACATCTATTCCATATACATTTTCAACAAAAAATACGTAGAACGAGCAAAATGAAAAGTTTACGCACTGTTGTGCTTTTCACAAATTCTATTATAAATTGCATAAAATTTTCCAGTCTGCTTAACATTTTTCACCTTTTCTTTTCTTTTTTTAAACTCGCATTTACGTTTAACGTGATTATTATAAAATAATTTTAAATTAAGGTCCATTTTAATTTATTTTTGCATTATTATACTTACATATATGTATGTGGGTACATAAAAATGTATTAAATAAATTAATTAATTGCAAATAATTGTATGTAATTATTTATATAGCATAAATCTATATACATATTAAACTTGAGCAAATGTTCATGGCGTGTGTATGTAAATGGAATTACAAATTAATTTATTTTTTCTGCAAATGTGTGGAACTTTGTTAACTTGTTTTAATTATTTTTATGTGCATATTCAATCTGATTTTAAGAGCATCAACTATTGAAATTTTCTATAAGAATTAAGACGTAATTTGGTTTTGATAAAAGATATACCATAAAATGAATATAGGAAACAGTTAGAGATGCACACGCAAAACTGTAATAATTTTTAATAATTTCACTCCTAAATAGTGTACATAAGAGTGTTATTCTTACTCTTAACGGTATTAAATTTGTTTTGCCCTTAATTAAAAATTACACAGGAAAAAAAAATTGTAATAAATAGATTTGGCTTTTGAAGTTTACTAAAAACAATAGAGATTTTCAGTACATATCAGCGTTCCCACTTGGATACAATTGTATCCATTTGGATACATTTTTGCTTTAAAATTTAGCTTGGATACAAAGATACTCAAATCTGCTAAAATGTCGAAATTGGATACATTTTAAAATTTTGCTGAAATATGGATACATTTCTTTCTCGAACACTAAATAAATGTTAGAAAACTTTTAAAGTGCTGTAACTTTTATGTGCATTATCTTCCAAAAAATGTTATTTGCTGACTAAATAAAATTTGCCCGTTTTCGTACTGAATCGTTTTTGCCGCGTAGTTCAACAGCTACAGAACATATATTTTCTGACCTTAAATTTTAAAATGTAATATAAATTGCGTGTGATTTCTAAAAGAATTTACTATAAATAACGAAACTCACATTGTTGAATAAAGCAAATTACTATTATTTATGAGTTTATTGGTATAAAATAAGACGATTTAGTATAATAATTCTTCTTTAGGAGGCTGGATACATTTTGGATACATTTTTTTCTCGAAATTGGATACATTTTGTTTTTATTGAGTGGGAACACTGGTACATATGATTTAACACAGCGCTACTTCTACCAATTTTACAATATTGCTGACATAGTAGCAACGTGTATGAACAAACTATATTATCAACATTTGTTTATAAACATAAATATATAGTAGAATTTTCACGATATACTGCATTTATGAAAATGCCTAATATTGTAAAAAACAAAGCACAAACTTTTTGAAAGTTTTTATATCGTTTCGTTACCGCGATGGAGTAGCATTCGTTTTACTAAATACTGGTAAGGAATTTCATAGAGTACCGTTAGATAAATTGTGCAAAAATTTGCGATATTACTTTATAAATTTTTGGGAACAGTTTACATGAAACGATTTTTTTTTCGTAGCCTTCAAACTAATTACCGAATGAAAGGGTTAATTAATATTCTCATTATAAATCAATCTAAAAATTTTAATTTTTCTTCCAAAAACTGTTCAAACCATTACCAATAAGCAAATCAAATATAAACGTTTATGCATACACAAAATATAATGAATTATAACGCCTAATAACATTTTTATTACATGTAGGTAAATTTTATATTAAATTACCAATAAAATAGCCAATTCTTATTACAAATATTTGTATAAAAATAACCATTTTCATTGCTCAATTAATTAATGACTTTATTATAATTATTATTAACCATTTTTATTACATGAGTATGTGTAGGCATCTACATAAAATTTACATATTATATTCGTATACCTATATATAGGGAAAAGAAACATTAATTCAGTGTACTACTTAAATGAGTCATTATTTTTATATTAAAGTACTTAAATTCATTATAATACCTTTTTATATAAATACGATAAAGAAAAAAAAAATATTTAATATTATATTTTATTAAATGCATAATGTTTGTTCCGCATTTGATCGGAAGTATAGGTATATAAATATGCAAAAATTATACTCGCCGTAACAATTACATTATGTATACAAATATAATAATTTGTGATTTTTTCCTGATTTTTATTATAATATCTCGAAGTATGTACAAGAATTCTTTAATATTTGTATATTATTACCTTGAATTTACCTTATAATTTTATAGTAGACGTGTTTCTTTGCTCCTAATAATATACAAATGTATATAATATAATATACATATAATAGTGTACACTAGAAATGGACATGGAATTTTAAATAAAAATATTATGTTCACCCACGTTTTCAGTATATTATGCTTTTTAACATTGTATTTATAGTTCTAAAAACAAATAAGATGTGTGTATTGAATTAATAATTATTATATATGTATGTATGTATGTATGTGGACCTATTCTTTTTTCTCTGTTTATTTAAAATAATAAGTAAAAAAAATATTTTGTGAGCACATTAAATTTCAAAATAAGCTGTCATACGCATACCTGAAATGAATTTATAACTTTTATTATTTTATGGGATATTTTTTGGATCTTAAGTTAAATCGCAATTTTGAAAAAATTTTTATTATAAGTGAATTTTGATTGAGGCTTAAACAACATAACAAAAATTAAATTCAAATTTTTTCTAAAATGACCTTTTTTCCTATTTTGTATATTAGAGATTTTGTTGTGATTGTAATCGTGTCATTTAAAGTTTTATTTAATGGAATTTAATTATAGTTAAATACCTTTAATTTATAATAAATATGATTAACATTTTTTTTTACCGGCATAAAGAATTTTATACATACATATATAGAAAATATACCTACAGCGAAAAAAAGGCACCGAAATTTCTAAGTAGTAAAGCAAATATTCAAAAAAACATGTACGTAAAAAAATTTTCAATTATAGATTAAGGTGTGTGTGTTATAATTGACGGTGACGGCAATTTCATTAATGTTCTTTTTTTGCTAAAAAAAAAATTTTTCTTTTTGAAGGTGAGGTATGGCTGGTACGTATACGCTTTGATATCTTAAGTATTATCAGAAAAAAAAAATTGGTTTTTATTGAATATCTTTATTGCAAAAATTTTTTATTTATCATTTTTATTTAGAAACGATATCAAATAAAAAAAAATTTGGATTTTAACCTTTTTTGTTTCGCGGGTGAAATTTAATTTCTATGTATAAATAACTAATATTATAGTAAGATGACACTGGGTATATTATTCCAATGCCTCCTTCTTCTACATATATATGAGTGCTTATCAGTTAATTTAGTGTTTGAAGTTTGCGCTTTAGAAAGTTAATAGTACGAACTTTCGCATATTTTCTTAATTTCAAAATATTTTATACTTAAAGTAATTCAAAATAATTTTGATCAACGAGAATTGATTAATTTGAAATTAACCCATTAGGTCTAGAAAATCAGATTTTTTTTGACAATAACGATATACTTATGTAGTTAACAAAAAATGTTCTTTTCATTTAAATTCTCAGAATTGATAGTAATAATTTTTAAATGGGTTAAGTTTAAAATAGAAGCAGTATTTCAGTAAGAATTGAATTTTAATTTTAGTAAAATTTATATGTGAATAAAATAAAAGCATTAAGACCTCGTTTTGTGAATTAAAATTAACTTAAAACTGCCTAAAAGAAGTTGTAATTTCTAATTGGCGGAAATTAAAAGAAATAGACTGCTTAGTAAATTTCTTCGAATGTCTGTGTTTCAAATGAATTTCGAATGTTATTTATTTTATTAAAAAGTAATTATCGTGATTTGGTTATGGTTGCTACTGTTTAGAAAGTGATTTCAAATCATCTTAATCATTAGAAGAGACTGTCGCTGCAAAAGATATTTATGGTAAAGGCAATAAATTTTTAAAAACTTCATTCTTATCAATTTAATTTCTAAAAAACACAAACCGAACAACTTCAAATTCGTATAAGAATAATCCGCATAAAAAGAGACCTTACAGTACACATAAACATTTTTCAAAGGTTTAAAATAAACAATTTTTTTAATATTAATAATCAAAAACTAAAATATAAATTAAGAAGAGAAAAATATTATAACCTTACCCATGTAATTATAAAACATTATTGATTTTGTAAGCATGCTTGCAATTATCTCAATTATTTTAATTGCAATGGAAATTCGAAAAAAAGTTCAATTTCTCCAACCAAGTCATTGTACAAAATTAATTTAATCCAAATAATTTGATAATAAGATAAATCTTGTTACATTCTCCATCTCCCATTTTCTCTGTAACGACGTAAAGAGAACTCCTCTGCTTACTTTAATAATAGCCTTGTATAATAGTATTTGTATTTAAACTCTTTCTTGCTCGTTATCATAAGTACATGCAATATTAATAAAACTATGTAAAATAACTTTATATTTGATTGTACATTTATTTTTTTAAAGATTCAGAAGCAAGGAGCAATATAATTATTTTTACATAAATTTAAAAAGAAATATTTAAAAATTTTTGTATAATAAATAATTGACATTAAAAATCAAGATTTTCACTAAAAATCATTACTGAAGTCGTATATAATGAGCATAAAAAATCAATCAGTAATAATAATTATTAATGTCAGTGTGTAAGTAAACTAAACTTGGCCAATTTCTGCATGGGGCATACTATAAGAAGTTCTTTAATATTAATTACGAAATAAACGAATACTTATGGTAGGAAAAACAGGTAGATAAAAATTTACAAGAAAGAAAAAAAACTTAAATTACACCCTAAGAGGTTCACTTATCAACACATTTATATACATATACAATTTACATACATATACACATGAAAGATTTTATCAGTTAACAAAAAAAACTTAAAATTTCGAAAATTTTCTTTCTTTTCATAAAAAAAAACCAAGATCGATAATTCAACCGACCAAATTGTATATAGGAATATAGATGATTTCGTGACATCGACATGATAACGATGCTCATGTGCACACCATACCTACCTACCTACCTCGCAATATAGGTAATGTGTGAGTATCATATCTGAAGTGCATTCATCAACTTTTTCCATTATAATATTGTTAAATACATGTACATATATGTATATACCGAATGTAATAATAATTTTTGTCATCTTCTACCTGACTTACTTACATTACACTATCCATATGTAATGTAGGTTTCAATGATTATAATTATAGTAAGTATTGTTGTACTTCACTTGTAAATTTTTAAAAATATTTAATATGGTATACAGAAGAAATTCGACACCAGTCACTCTATAATATGACTGCATCTGAACATTAAGGTTATGTATAGACTATAAAACTCAGGTACGTATATATAGACTATTTTACATCATGTGCGTTTTCTCATTAAAAATAGCATTTTTTGGTGTGTGTTGCTGCCAGATTTATTATTGAATTCATTTATTTCCGTTGTTATAATAATATTATATGGAACATGGTATTGGACATGCAGGGATTTAGGTACATTGGTACCTATAATACCAATTTGTTTAAATATCAGTTAAAGATGCAGTCATCATTAAAATACCTAAATTTTAAAATGTATATGTGAATTGTGTTGTTTACTTTTCGTTACGGAACCTTTTTTATTATTTTTTCTTCTGCTTCTCTTTCCTTTCATAAATGGTCTATTTTTATTGTTCTTTAGATTTTGATCCCATATTTTTAAAAATTTTATTTTTTGATTTTTAAAAATTTTCGTTTAAAATTTTTCTTTTCTCTTCTTTTCATCTTTATTGTATGAAAATTGTCTTAAAGAAAAATTGCAGCTGCTGCTGTTGCTGCTGCCTGCTATTCAGATGCTATTCGTCGAATCAATTTCATTAAGATTTTTGATGTTTTCTTTTTTATTGTAGATTTTTTAAGACACAATGATGCAGGTATTTTGTTTTCTGTTTTTTTTTTTTTGGGTTATAAAAATTGCTTTAATTTTTTTTTTGATTTTGTAAAGGTGAAAAAAAGAAATAAAAATCACAGAGAATAGTTATGATTTTTTTTTGTTTTGTTAACAAACTTGTTTGAAATTTTTATTTAAGCCGAAAAAGAAAATTATCAAAAAAAAAAAAATTTAAAATTTTAAATTAAATTTATTGATGATTTTTTTTTTCAAAGTTACAAATTACATAAACGGCAATGTAGCATAATGAAATTTAAAGTAATAAGAAGGTTGATCTATAAAATTTCGCTCTGATCCACAAAATCACTGTATTATTTTTGGGTCTGGCTATATTAATACACAAATTACAAAATATGTCGGATTTGCTCGAATTTGTACATTAGAACAATATGCTCAATTCATAGCTCATATCGTGGAATCAAGAGCAATTAACGATTTTCAATAAGACTTTCCTTGAATGGCATAAAACTAACTTAAAATTTCAGTATTCTTTCAACTTATTATGAAATGACCAGTAGAAATAAATGTCCAACAAGTGTTGGTGATTCTAACTAACGAATATTAATATCAAATTTTTTCAAGAACTGCGTTCAAAGTTCAAGAACTTCGTAATTCTTTTTGAAATATAAAAACAAAACAGTGCAAAAGAACAGCTTTTTAAATAACGCTCGCCAACATGTTTGATTAAAGGCTATTTTCAATCACACTTAAATAGAAATTGTGGAAGTTTACCAAATTTTTTTGTTTTAAAAATTATGCTCAATCAAACCTAAATATTAGTTTGAATAGAACATGTTTGATTCAAGAACATTTTTAATCCTATTTAAGAGGCATTTTTGTTTGATTCAAAATGTTTAATAATGTTTGATTTTCAAGCAAATTTTAAAAAAATGTTAGACTAAGTACAATACTGAATCTTACAATAAAATTTCCTTATTTCAAATGCACAGCCTTTATAATTAAATCTAGCTTCAGTTTAATAAATATATTTGTAATAATCCAATTAATTTATGTAGTAGTTGCAAGTAACAATATTTCTAAAATTATGTCAAATTAACAAGTGATTTTAAAAACTCACAAAAAAATTTCTTATTATTTTTGGATTGCATCCCATTTTTATACTCGTATGTATAAAAAATATCTTATTTCATCATTATTGAATGTTGGAATATGGTCACTTTGCAACGCATACATTAATGCTTATTATAAATTCAAAAACCCAGTTTTCTTTTTTACAATCAACCTTTTAAATTTAATTCGATTTTATTAATTAAATTTATTGGAAAGGAAAATTTAAAAATTAATAAAACTTAGCGTGACTTCTAAAACTAACTATTAAATTTTCTTGAAACCTATAATGTATTATTTATTTTAATATATGTACATATATAATAAAATTAGTCTACTAATGTTATTATAAATAATGTAAGCAATAAAATTTATTTAAGAAAAATCTTTTATACAATTATCATAACAGTATATATACTTGAATTTCATTTAACATTTTGATGACGGACAGAAAATCAACATTTTTGAATATAGGGGTACAATTTTTTAATAGTAATATTATAACATACTATGTTAAGAACTTTCTTAACCCATTTGATCCCAATGTGCCAGTGTTTGCAGGCATACACTTTTTATCTGCAATGTAATTTATCTTTTTAGTTATACAATCCCAACCATAAAATTTTGTCAATATCAAGAAAACTGTGAAAATATTCTTGATATCATAAAATTGAGCAACCCTATAAGTTAACGATTTCAGCAACACATTGTTAATACACAATTCGATTTGAGTTGTAACTGCTTTAATATGAATAAAGAATTCATATTTCATTCTTGTTTTTGTTGCACAGAAATGTCCTGTTTATTAAAAAAAATTAAATAGGAAACCTTCATAAAAATTGTTTGAATTATACAATCGCAAAATTGGTTTAAGAATCAATTCTTTTTATTGCTTCATATGCACATAAATACTAAATTTATTGTGAATTTTATACCCTATATTTTTTCCATTACCTATTAATATTATTAGTTAACCTTTATCAAAATATTCTCACCTTATTTACTATACAAATTCCATTATAACCATATGCTATACGTTAATTGTATATCCTGAGTTGCAATCACATTGTTATTATTTATTAAGGTCATATACACAATAATTTCAAAAAAAAAAGCAACTAAAACAATAAATATGACAAAACAATATAACCTTAAACTATATATTCAAGGTCTATGTACCTATACTTACAAAAAAAATTATTTCATTTATAATATAATAAAATTACATAAATTTTTTACAAAAATTTGTAATATAATTACAATCATAAACACATTCATATTATTTTCATATTATACTAAATGGCACAGGAATAAGTTAATTTTATAAAAGGAAATTTATAAGATTTACAATACATGCAATATAATAAATATAACAAACAATTAACCGGGCATTATATAATTATGTAAGTTATGAAAATCTATATTTACATTGCTATATTTACATTGCACCAGATTGTAATTTACACTATAGGCATTCATGTATATTCCCTGTAGTATGTGTGTCAATCAGGATGTGTGTATATATTAATGATATTGTGAATATTATACAAGTATATGTATAGCTATGTAATGTACTTTGCACAATTACATGAATTTTCATAATATGAAAAATTATATTGTTGTCACAATAAAACGCACATTCAAATCAAAAAAAAATTTTTTTTGAATTGAATAAAAACATAATTTTTCTCCCTATTTTTTTCTTTCCTTTTAATTTTTAAAATAAAATTTTCCCAGCCTTTTACGGAACTTAATATATTTTCAGAGGACTTTACACATTTGACATGTAGACCAGTTAACCGTGATAATAAAAACTGTTAAACCATGTAAGCGTATACTATATATAATAATATGTTTTTAACAATGTAATACACAATATACATATGTAAGTGTACTACAAGTATATACCATATACAAAAAATTATTTTTCCCACGATAATTTTGAATTTTTTCTGGTCACCATTTGATTATTTTGAAGTTAAATAAAGTGATTGTCTTTAACAATAGTAGGTTTTTTTTTTAATTCTTAACACTTTTCCGACCGCCAATTTATTTTGTAATTGATTAAGGAGTAAGGGATTCAATTTAATTTTTAATTGTTTATAAAGTAGTAACCGATTGTGACAGAAATCTAAATGAATACCAAGAAAAGTAAGCCTTTTTTCTAAAGCGAACATGAGTAAGTTTAAGTTATTGCTAGCATTTTATGTCACCCTGGGTGGTTGCGCGTAAATTGAAATAGATAATGCACGATTTAATTCGTCGCCGGTCAGCAAACTTTCGGAAAGAAAAGGCGCGTCTCGTCACCCGGTTAGCAAAGTGTTAAATATCTTTAAAACGAATTCGTTGTAACTGAAAAATTTCGTTGTGCTTTCTTTTTTTTATTTTATACGATTTTCTATTGTAAGTTGATATTTTTTTTTTTGGTTTTGCAATCGCGGTTCAATAATTTTTCTAAAACATAATTTACATTTTATTTTTTAAAAATTTTGTTTTTTGGTTTTTTTTAACACTTTTCTTTGATTTATTTTCGGCATTTTTCATAGTGTTTCCACTAGATTTCTTTTCTTTCTATTGATTCGGTGTTTTTTTGCAAAAAAAAATTTTTTTTTGCATTTTTAACACTTTCAATTCGATATGAATCTGTAATATTTTAAATTTTTTATTGTTATAAAAAAAAACTCGTATAAATAATAATCGTTATCTTGTAATATAAGTTACTTGCTTATAATAGTTAGCTAAAACAAGAAAAAATACGTATACATTGAATTTTGAATTTTTGGTTGGATAACCATGAAAATGTAATGCAAGAGTTCATAGTGTTGTGCCAAAATTAATGTTTTATTTATTGTAACATTTCATTTTATATAAGTGAAAGAATCTGTAAAATAACTTGAGCATTTCAAGCATAAAAATTGAATTTTTTGTTCGTTTTTTCATTTACTTAATTCGCAAAAATGAATTAAAAGCAAAGTATTGGAAGAGTTGATCATACAAACTCTGTGAAATACTAATGCAACAGCTGGCAGCAATTGTATGGTGAATTCTAAGTGAACTTTCTTTTTTAATATATGAACAAGCTTTTAAGATAGTTTTGGTATAATTTGATTGTAGCGGTTTTGACTTTACACAACACATGGTTTTATATTTTTCATCTTCATTGCTTAACGTTACAAACGTAATGATAAATTTATAATACCGTATATACAATATATCAAATTAGTTCGCACCGATATAAATAAGTAGACTATAAAATGAGCATAGAAAAGTAAAATGAAAAATTTTTTACTGCAAGGGAATTGTTTGTTTTTTTTTAACAAGTTTTCATACTTATTTTTTCAAGTTTTCAAGTGTTGATGTTTTTAAGTATGTAAATTTGAATTTACTATCAGCACAAATTTTTATCACTTAAGTGTTTCGTTATTCAATATATGTGATAGTCAAATAATCTAAATGGTATTCAATTGCTAAAGAAATTTTAAAAGAAAAAAGTAAAATTATTTAAAGCAGCTGACAATAGGATATCGGAATACAAAGAAAATTTGCAAGAGGTCATCGAATAAAAACCCAGAATAATAAACTTCATTTTAGAACGCTTTCTAATTAATTTGAACAAATGCTATGGCATTTCGAATTTTGAAAATAATATTAATTCTCTTGTAAAATATTTTTTTTAACAATTCGTTTCTTTTCCATTAAGCTAATTATTTATCAATTTGAACATTAAGATTTTTAAATTTTGCCCTATCCAACACAATTTCATGCTCATGCATTTTCGAAAATACAAATATTGTTTAAGTTCATACTTTACAGGAAACTGTACGATTTCAAGTCATAAAATATTGACACGTTCAAAGGAGCACTTGTGACAGTTTAATTAAAATTACACATACATTATGCAATCTCTAAGGCCCTAAGTATTGGTTCTACTATACAATAAATCCTAAAATATGCAATTTCAATCAATCTGCTAGGATATGTTATTTCTTTTTTATACGCGTACGAACGTATGTTCGAAGGGTATACTAAATTTGCCTTACCGTTTGTAACGCTAAGAAATAACGGTGTTAGATATAGACTCAAGTGTATGTTTTTGATCAGCGTCAAATTCTGAGTTGATTTAGCTTTGTCTGTCCGTCCGTCCGTCCGTCCGTCCGTCCGTCCGTCCGAACGATAACTCAAAAACTAATTGAGCTAAGTTCACCAAATTTTCACAAATGATTTATTGTAGTAAGTGCCAGAACCCTATTTAAATTGGACATGATCGGGGTACCGGTTCGGGTAGCTGCCATACAACTTCAAAATTTATTTGGCCATATCTCAGAAACTATAAAAGTTATGGTATTGAAATTTCACACAAACGAATATATTAGTAGGGCCAATATGCCATATAAAAGTCGTTGAAATTACTTGGCTCCTTCTGGTACGTGCCATACAACTTCAAAAATTATTTGGCTATATTTCAGAAACTATTAAAGCTATGGTATTGAAATTTCATAAAAACGAATATATTAATAGGGCCAATGTGTCACATAAAAGTAGTTGAAATTACTTGGCTCCTTCTGGTACCTGCCATACAACTTCAAAAGTTATTTGACTATATTTCAGAAACTATAAAAGCTGTGATATTGAGATTTCACACAAGTGAATATATTAGTAGGGCCGATGTGCTTAATAAAATTCGCTAAAATTTCTTGGCTCTTTCTGGTAGCTGCCATACAACATCAATAGTAGTTTGGCACAACCAGTATTTTGAATAACACATAGTACTGAAATTTTGCATAAATTAATATGGTAATACGGCAACTTAAAGTCATAGTCTGCCCCATAGTTAGTTACGGCACATTAGTTATTCGCACATAGGATAACAAATTCGTACGGGTATCACAGAGTTGACAAGGTCAACTCTATTTTTTTTCTCGTTTTTTTAAAAATTAATTGAAAAAATAATTATCTTTTCATAATTTAAAAACAAAAAAGATAGCAAAAAAAGAAAATTTTTAAATAGCACTAAATAATGAAAAGTTTTTAATCTATAGAAAATTGCTATTCTCATAGAACAATAACCCGAATGGGGTTGTTACATGGGAAATTCATTAAAAAAAAATAATAACTTCAAGTCAATAAAATCAAGTATAAAACAATTATGTGCTACGCCTATATGTATATAACTTCTGTTATAAGGTCTGACATATGTATAGATAGATTTTAATAAATAGAAACGTATAGGCTAATTAATAAATTCAAATATAGTAAGTTAAAATTTTGTTAACCGGCCACTATAGGATCTATACAAAATTTTCAAATGCAAGAACTAAATATTTTTTCAAAAAATTTAATTTCACTTTTTGTGAAAATTTTTATTAATTGCCTATTTAATATCAATAAATTTCCTAGTTTACTTTTATATTTAATTCTCAGTTTTGCTATACAATTGTAAAATTTTGCTTCGCATACGTTTCATAGCTCATAACGTATACATGTGTAAAAAACGGGCTTTTATTTGAAATAAGTTTATTATATTGAACATGTCTAACATGCAAGTATATAGTAGACCATAATTTCAAAATAGTTTTATACGAGTTTGTAAATATATCGGGCATAACATTCTACCATAATATATGTCATTCATGACCACCAGTAGTGATTTTCCAAAATATCATAACCAAAATATGAATTGAAACACATACGAGTTCCCCGCTCCTCCTTCCCCTCCCTGTCTTTCTCATCCATCCCCCCCCTTCTGGTCCATCTCCTTATACATCCGCTCTTCTGCTTCACGCTCTTCCTCTTATTCCTCTCGGCCTTATCATGTTAACCTGTAATTTCAGCATTAGATCAAATAAATAGCAAAAATACGTATTTCCATTAGATTTAAAAAACCCTCTTTTCCCAAAGCTATAAATTAAAAACATTATCCCGAATTGAATTTAAATGTGTCTGTAATTTGACGTTTTCGTTAAATTTTTAATGATGCATTGCACATTTTTAGAAATTTCGAATTAATCAAATTTGACTTCATTACACAGGCATTACAAACTTTTCTCTCAGTTGTGAGTACTTTTTTAATATACCAAAATTTATTCTACAACTAAATTATATACAACATATGTATATGTACATCTTTTGTATGTATGCAAGAAGCAATTAAATTTTAAAAATGTATAAATTAGTAACTAACATACTAACTAACTACAACTAACTAACTAACTATAGTTATAGTAACAAAAAATTTAAAAAAAAATGAGTTTACTATTCAATCGCTCTATTAACTGAAAACAATGAAAATAATCGACATTTACAATCAATCAAGCCTCATTTTAGTAACTTTTTTTTTATTGTGCACTATTACTTATTATGTACAATGTATAGAAAATGAGTACGTACATAAATAGAAAATACTACTCGTAAATATTCATATATGAAAAGTATTTTGTAAAAAGTGCAAAATTGATTGATTACTTAATTTGTATTGTTGTACATTGTTGTAACGTGTGTCCTAGATTTTATCCAAGTATTTTTCGTATTTTTAATATTTTTAGTATATATGAATTTAGGTATATAGGAAAAAGTGTGTGTTAGATTAAAGGTAGAGATAAACCTTAATTATTTATTATTTTCGAGTTTATAGTATCTATATTTGGAGAAATACTTTATTGTGTAGACGGGACTTTATCTATACGGTAATTTAATGAAATATTCAATCTACATATGTGTGTATAGATTTTGAATTTGTATACTAATAGTGTTCTTTGTGTTGTTATAATTAAAAAAAAAATATTACAATTTTTTATGAGAAATTTTTATTGTCTTTCTTTTTAATTAGTCTTCTTTTATACATTTTCACCTACATATATTTAAGAAATATGTGAATTGTACGCATACATTATTAAAGTATATTTTCTACAATAATTTCTATTTTAGAAAATTTACTTCTATATTTTGCTACGATTTTATATAAATAGTTCATTGATTTATGATTTTCATAAAAATCAATTCATGTCATTAAAATTTTTAAAATTTATAATTTTAATTAACAAGTTCTTTGACAGATTTTGTGATTCTAGTAAATAGTTCAAATTAAAAATTAATATTATAATCGCAATAATACGTAAATGCGGGTACCTACATAAGTATTGCGTCTACACAATTTTCTATACTTGGTGTAAATATTATTAACAGAAATCTGTGAAATTTATGACATGGGAACTGTTTATTTATACGATATCATGTAAACAACAATTAAATAATAACGAATCATAAACAAATTAATTAGCGCAGTATTTAAATGATAATTACGATTATGATAATATTATAATAAAGTATACGCACACAAATTATCGAAAAAAAAATGACAAAGTACGTATAAGTACACCCTAATCCCTTAATAACTGTAATTTTCAGAAATTGATACTTGAATTGATACAATTGGTATCAAGAACAACTTACAAGAAATTGAAATTGTAAAATGCAATACATTTAATTCCAAAACCATTGAAGAATTCTCAGTAATTAATTATTTTGTAATATTCTCATAAATTCTTTCAAGCATCTATCTTTACTCATGAAACAAGTTTTTGTTTATTGGATTGAAAAAATGTTAAATTTACAATATATTTCTGATTTATTAGACTTTTACAAATGTTCAGAAACTTCACACTTAAATATATTAATAAATTTTGATTAAATGAATATAATTGGTAACGTATTAAGGGTTCATAGATACAGATTATATAATATAGGTTATATAATTTCCTCTGGTTCTACTCGTATTGTATTTAAATGAAACCAAAATTGTGTTATTTAATTGCTATTCTCAGTTGTAACTAAAACAAATTCTACTGATGTATGAACCAAAATAAATCCAATAACCATAATTTTGTATTTAACCACAAATCCAGTCTGACTAAACCTAAAATTTGAACCATAACCGATACGATTCTCAAATAAATATGAAATTTTCTTCTTAATTTTATTTAAATAAGTAAAAAGAAAAATTTCTTTAAACAAAACGAAATTTTTTACCAAAAAAAAAAATTGTTTTTTAAACCAAAAATTTTTTTTTTTTTTAATTTAACAATTTTTTCCTTACAAAATTGTTCTTTTATACAATGATCTTTTCTATTACATCATTTATCAAATTTTTTTTAAAAAACATTCAAGAAAGTAAGAAATAAGGAATTTTCAAGATTGTAAGGTTAACACTTTAACAATACGGAATCTTTTTTTTTCTCTAATATCAACAACCAACAAAAAATAAAATTTTTTTGACAAACTAATCAAATGAAATATGACATCCTACAACGTATTCCATTATTAAATAAGTATTTATGAAAAAAAAATATGGTTAGCAGCAAGAAAACGAAAATGTTTTTTTCTTTTCTTTGGTATTTACTTATACTAATTTGTTTTTCTGTGTTGATTTTCACTTAACAATTTCTTAATAATTAAATTAGCGAAAAAAAAATTTATTTTTTTTTCCCAAAAAATTCTTACACAAAAAGTATTCATCAACATCTTTTAAAAAATTCAATCTAAATTTCATGTAATTCTCATTGATTTGTTGGGAATGGTTTTTTTTTTTTTACATTTTTACCTACTCATGGTACATATTAAACTCTTTTTCACAAATAAAAAGTGAAAATATAAAATAATAATAAAGGAAATAGCACCTGGACCTTATTGTATCCCATTGTATACCAAAAAAAAAAAAACAAAAAACCAGAATAAAAAAACGCCAAAAACCAGTCAGACATTATTCTTTAAATTTTAAGATTTTAAAATTTCACACCCCTAAAAGAATATGTAATTATTTTAAATACAAAAAATTAGGGTAGAAAAGATTAAGAATAGAAACGTACGAAAGGAATTCAAGCTAAAATTACACATTTTTAGAAGATTTTTTTATTTGGAGTTGCAATAGAACAGTTTCTATTCTCAGACTGGAAAAAATTAAATCCAAGCACATTCCTATTCTTAAATAATTTTAAAATGCTCGAAAAAAATTATGTTTTAATTCGGAAAAATAGCAATATATTAAAAAGAAAACACGACTTTTTCAAGAAAATTGGTGGTACCAGTTATTAAGATAAGTTTTGTTTAAACGTATAGAACTTTCAAAACATAACACGCATGAAGCGTATTAACACTTAAAAATAATAAAAATTGATGTTTATGTAAATCTCAATAGATGGCTTTATAATTTTACATTGAAAATGTCAAAACTTGGGTATTTAAATTTAAGAATCATTTTTTATTCCAGTATAATAGAATTTGTACTTAAAAAAAACTTCCATTTAAAATTTATTTCTAGACCCAGCCATCCCATTAAGCCATTTTAAGCATTATATACAATTGAACACATACTTATAATATTTTTATTTAAAAAGTTTTATTGTAAATAAAAAAACAACTCAGAAAAGCAGCATATTTTACGGCTACGACATTTGAATCAAATTAGGATGTTAAAATCAATTGAAATATGCTTGCATTGTAAAGAAAAAATGTGTTCATAATGGAACCATTTTATCAAAAATTTATTAAAAATTTAAAATACGGCAGTTTTATTTTAGGGATGCAACTTTATACATTACAATACATTAATGTAAATGTCATTCATCAAATACGTATAGAGAACATACTCATATTTAACCATATGTTGGCATTCCAAATAAATTGGTATTCGGTTTTTATACAAAGATGAATATTAGTAAGGCAAATAATAAGTAATCGATCTTTAAAAAAAACTGTTAGTGACGTTTATGCTTAGTTTATTTAGCATAATTGTTAGCATAATTTCACATATACATAAATTATATACATATACGTTTTGATTTTTAATTATCTTATTAAATTTTACATACTTCTTTTCTTATTCTTATTGTGAGAACTTAGCTAGTTTTTAACGTATGGGTATTTAGTATGCAAACGTAAATCAGCAATTCATTATTATGTTTGTACCTATATAGCAGAAATTTTGATTTGATATTGGATCATTATGCTCTATAATTTTTAGAAAGACATTTTCTATATACATATGTACTTACACACTTAAAAAATATTAGAAATATAAATGAAATTATATTGCATTTCAGCTTGTTATACAAATAGAAATTCAAATCAATTCAAAAAAATTCCAGCCAATTTATTTTTTTTTAAATCCTTTTTAACAAAAATTTATAATAATTTTTATAACATATGGTTATTGAAAAATACGAGCACGTATAAATAACTAAAAAAAAATTTTTTGTAGTTCATTCCGGTTGAATTTAAACCTAGCTATACACAATATACCAATCACGATATTATATATGTACATAGTTAAGCATGAAAATTTCTAGCATACTCTTACTGCATTCAACACCAATAATTTATGTTTAAAACCTCGTCTATATGATACATAAATACATAATGTAAATACCTCATATGTGTGATACAGGACTTAAGAATTTGAAATATTTATTTAAAAAGTGTAGATTAGAAAAATAAAAAAATTGAATTAAGGTATTTTTAAATCTGGAATAATATAAGTAAAAGTTGTAAATTTAAGGTGAGCCTTGTATAAGCGCGTACCAATTATACCAAATATCTTAACATTTTGTTTCATTTTTTTTTAAGAAATAATTTCATGTAAATTTATTAATATAATTTATGTATAAAAATTTGAAAATGTAAAATTAAAAAATAGTTAATTTAAAAGAAACCAAATACACTTTATCTCTAATTAAGAAAATGCACATACTTTTAATATTTATGACTCTTCGTGTCTACGATAATTTATTCATGAGCAAAACTATAGCCTAGAAGCCTATTTCTCTAATTGAAAAAGAATTTTTTTCTTTATTTTTAATAAAATTATTTGCGTATTTCGAAAATTCGAAAACAAATTAGAGAATAATGCGAATGAAGAATTGCCATTGACATGTGTTTTTTACAATACAAAATAATTGTTTTTTTTTAAACCTTCTTTCCTTGCTGCAAACTTGTTAAGCATAACCGGAATTACAGTATATTGTATTTACTGAAAACGTTAATTTGACAGAAGAAAAATATTATGTATTTGACATAATTCAAATTCACAGTTAGAATGTAAAATATCGATTTAAATGGACACTGTCATAAAACAGTGTGAGTGAATTTTTACCAGCAAAGCAATTAGTCTAGTGAAATTGTTATGGGAAATGTATTCAAACCCATTGTTTTTACCATACTGGGTTTATGAAACTCAATTGAAAACTACATTATGCGGTCTAATTTTATTCTATCTCAATTTCGTACCCAATCGAACATTACATTATGCTACTATATCAAAATCGCTCATTTTCTCCTTAATTTGGTGAGTTAAACTGGAAGCCTCAGCAAATTTTAATATATGTAAATATATAACTACATTTTCCGAAACTTACGAACAATAAAATTGAGTTACATAATAAATTTAACGAAAAGTTTTCATGTAACCAGTTAAATAGCACAATTAATTTCATTTCAAACATTATAAACGAACATTCAATTGCTAAATTACATATATTTCGAAAAACTAAGCGTAATGAATAAAAAAAATTAATTCATTTAATCAATTATTTCCACATAATTTAGCACAAATTTTTTTTATAAAATTATTATTAAAAATTTCTAGCGATTATACATACCTACATACATATAAATTTATAACACAGATATTTTGACATTATACGATACAATAGATAGAGCTTTTTCAAATCTATTTTATATAATTCATATAAAAATATTAAAAGCTACAATAAAAGATAAACAAAATGCACAAATTTTAATTTATAATTTGATAAGATCGTTTTATAACACAAAATGTACATGTAATTTTTATCGTTTTTACTATCATTTTGCATGTTTTTATTCCAAGGTAAAATTATTTTGCTCGTTTATTAACCTTGTCGTCTCTCTATTTATTTGCCTATGTATATTATGTGTATGTACATGCGTATACTGTATTCGATTATCCAAATTTTTAATACAACATCAATACGTGATTAGTTGAATGCATTTGAATTTGAATTTTTTTATGAGTTCATTGATAGAGTTATGTACGTGTATATATAGTAAATTAAAAATAAAAACAATAAACTTAACTCACATTTAACGTTTAGTTTCATAACGTTTTTCATAGTAAATTTAATATTCTACTATAATAAATATTTTCATCAAATTGAAAACAAAGTATAATGGAAAAAAGTTAAATAAGTTTCCGTCATCCAAACAAATTGATTAATGCATAACATACATTTAAACTAAGAAAAAATATTATTGAGTATGTACTTACATATATAACTCATAAATAACAATAACACAACCTTAAACCGGTTCATGCAATTTACTTTAATTGTGCATTAGAAGAATCTTACTTGCTCAGTCAAAATATTTTTGCAATTATCAAAAAAATATTCACACGAAATGTACACGAATTATACCGAAGTGTAAATACGAAAACATTGACTTAATTAAGCAAGTTTTTTATTGATATGTACAAATTATGTACATACATAAGTATTACTTGTAAAAAAAAACAGAGTTTCAAAACTCTTCAAATAGCTTTTTTAACTTTAAAAATTTAAAGTTTTTTTTAAGTCGTATTTGAAAAAAGACCGTGTGTTTTGATATTTGAATAAAATTTTAAATTAATTGCACTCCCAGAGTTTACAAACGCACCTATTTTTTTTTCTTAGAGACTCTCTACTTTCTTCGTCGAATTGGCAATGGTCCTAAAAAGTACGAAATACAATTCGATAAAATTTGTTCGGAAAAAAGACGGGTAAGCGTTATTTCGCCAGAGTTGTAAATTTTACAATATAGGAGTCAGCTCATATTAAAATTTTCGAATTTTATAACAATAATTTATTTTTCTATACCTGATCTCTTTAGCCACAAGGAAATTGTAATTTCTCAAACTTTTCAATTTATTTTACATAATTACTACAGAGATTACATGTAGGAAAGCTAATTTAAACCCAGCAGCCTAATATACTAAAAACTAAAAAGAGAGACGTAAACGGTACATCAAATTTTATCCTAATCAAACAGTTTTTTGGTAACTCTTTCAGTCTAAAATGTACAAATAGCGATCAAAGCTGAAAATTAACTTTTTTAGGAAAAAAGAAATAGGAATTTTTCAAAATTACGAGTACAATAGACCCCACTTTAGGTCTTATTTAGGTCAATATTTTTTTTATTGGATTCCGCATATACTACATTCTTGTTTATATTGTATTTGTTATAGGTTACCTTCCTCAGCTTATTTAGTGTGATGCTAAAAATGTACCCGAATCTCAAATTTAAAATGAAAAGATTCTCTCTCTTTAACATCCAAACATATAATTGATCTCATAAATAATTGTCAAATTACAACTACAGATTTTAATTGAATCCCCAAAATAAATTGTTTATAGTAAGCATCGTACTAAATTCAATCAGTCATTGTCTGAATTAAAAACAACCACTCCTTTAAGAAATTTTACAAATTTCATATAAAATTTAATATGCCGCTTAATATATGTACTTATGTATGTGCAAATTTAAAAGCATAACAAATCTCTAGAAAAAGAAAAAAAAAAATAACCAACGTGATCAAAAATTTACTGCTTTTAGTGTGAATGCTGCACATAGGTTTGTTTTTATGTGCAAACGCGTCAAATAATTTAATTTATCTATAAACTGGTATGAGTACAAAAATATTATAAATAAATATTGCCAAACAAATGAAAATGACAACTAAAAATTAAATGACAATGATAAATAGCAAATATTTTTCTCATTTTTTTTTTTATTTTTTTTTTTGTTGCATATGTACGAGTATTAATTTTTTGTTATTTTCTTATTAAAAAACTGAGTCAACTTTTCATCTCAAACTTAAAAATTTTCAATAAATATTTCCTTCTTCTTATTATTCCAAATAATTTAAAAAACAAATGTCAAGTACCACCAACACTCATTTTAATAATTTGATATTAAAATAAACACATACAAACATACATTCATGTATGGATGTTTCAACGTATATGCACATAAAATCTAAGGTAATTGTTAAAACCGAACTTAAATATTTTATCATTATTTATACTTTTGATTTCAGGTACATCCATACATAATAAATATGTACTTTTGGGATGACAACTTCAAAGCGGCCAAAAGAAATAACAGAAAACAAAAATAAATCGTAATAAGTCCAAAATAATCAAAGTTTATGTGTATATACTACAAAACACACTGATCATAATTAGCGCCCTCCCTTTAAACTTTTCATTAACAAATGGACTCCCTTCTCATAAATCAAAAGCGAAGCGAAACCAGTTAAACAAGCATGTGAAAAAGAACCAAAAATAAACTGCCTAATAAGATTTTTATTAAACAATAGGTTAACGATTAGAATAGTCTCTATGAAAAATCGCTTAATTCTTATTTAGCCATAATTTTTTTTTTCATTAAAGCTATTCCTATCCCTCAACAAGACAGAAACGAAATTAATCTCTACAATGCGCCTTAAAAATAAAATTATTGCATTAAAACATTCAAAACAAAAATATTCCCAACGTTAAAGTGAAAAATCAGACCATTGATTGAATGAAGAATTTGGGCCTTTTTATGAGTACAATAAATTTACTAAGAGTCTATTGTATATACTATTTTTTATTGCAATTATTCAAAATTAAAGAAGTTTATATTAACATGTTTTTCGATAAATCATTCGAAACAGTACATCTTTATATATTTTCAAGCATTTGCGATATAGATACTATAAAACATTTAAGAAGTTAACGAAGAGCTTTAATATTTTCGAATAATATTTTTGTGAATCAGATTATTAGTTTTTAACAAATGCCCTATAGACATTTGTATGAAACATTTTTGTTTACAAAATATTTACTTATGTTTATGTATCAGTTGTACAATTTATTATTGATGCATTAAATTTATAACTTTTTAACATAATAAATTATATTATATTAGCCGTGTACTAGCACAATACACTATGAGGGAGATTACAATATGATTAACATATACTTAGTTCAGTTTGCTTTTACTTGATATTGTCACATGCAGAAATGCAATATTTTTCCTATACATGTAAGTAATATTGTTTGCCATGTGCAAAAACCTTTATTTTACCACAATTAGTTCAACACAACTAGCACGTTAATGTGCCATCTATCACACAACCTAGATAGATAAATCGTGCCGAGAAAAAGAGAGTTGCGATCTGAAACTTTTTTTGAATTCATAAAGATTTGATCTTTAATTTTGAAATTAAACAAAACTTAGAGACAAAATATGAATTTTGAAATAGATATTATTGGTCTTTAATGAAAAACTAATGTAAAGAGCCTAATGTAAAGAGAACAAAATCGCTTCGCTTATATTAATAAATTATTTTAGATTAAATGAAAATTATCATTTAAATAAAAATTACCACAATTTTAAATTTATTTTACAAATCATATCTAACAAGTTCATAATATTAATTTAATATTATTCCAGAAATTTAATTTTAAAATATCGAAATATTATACATTTTACATTTAATTTCTATAATTATGAAAATATTTCAACAAAATGTACAATTGATTTAAATTGTAATAATCAAAATATTAAAATACAAATAAACAATAATAAACCCACCTGTTGTAAATGAAATTTAAAGACTGGATCGTGTTTAATATTTTAAAAATTAATTATCAATATATTAATTGAATTAAAATTATTAAAAAATAAAAACTAAAAAGAAATCTTTCCAGTTTTTAATAAAATTTTTATTATTTTTTTATTACATCAATTTCGAATTTGAATTCAAAAAGGAAATTATATTAATTAAATTAGTAATTGTATTATCATTTTATCACTATATACAAATTAAAAAATTATGAAAGTCGAATGAAATTTTGTTAAAATAATTTTCTATTAGTATACATATAATATGTATGTATAAATATGCATGTTAATTGTCAATAACAAATTAAACGTACGTAAATAATATTGTGTAATTATTAATTTTTATTCATAATTTCATAATAAGTATAAGGAATACTTATTATAATTATATTTCAAATCAAAATAATAATTATTATACCACTGCACAAAATTAATATAAACTCGGAAATTTATAATTTTATGAAGTTTATCAAAAAAAACAAAATCTTATTATTTATTTAATTTAATAAAATATAATTCGTATTCTTCCTTTTTTATAATTTTTATAAAAAAGAAAATAAATTTTAATATTTTTATTTTATTTTTTGCAACAATTAACTTTATATTCAAAGTATAACAGAATTGTATTTTTTTTTTTAATTATATAAATATTGTATACATATACATTTACAATATTTATTTATGTAAATCGCTTTTTTATACAATATCATAATATCTATAATACAACTGCAATAATAAATGTATGTAGGTATTATATTTTATGTTGTGTGTACACGATCATTTTATTATGAATACCGAGAATTTAAATACACTCTTTGAGCTTTGTACAACTTAGAGCGACATCTACATATAGTAATATAACCAAAGTAGATCAAATATGATTTTTTATTTTGTTTTTCGTTTTATTATTGAAAAAACGCGATATCAATGCACAAAAAAATTATTTTATTATTCAATTAAATTTTTAGTAACAAAAACATGATTTTAATAAATTTGGCTATAAACCATTTAAATTTTTACAATTATTATTTATTTATTATATTTAAAATTATTAAAGAAAAAACAATTTTTATAATTTCAAAGAAAAATTCGTATATTAAACAAAATTATTAAAACACGACAAATTTTTATAACAATATTGAAACGGATACCGAAAATAAAAAAGAAAAACCGATCTACAAATCACCGTCGATTGCCGTTTGTATTAAACGACCGATAAACTCAAACTGATGAACGATGAATGTAGAAAAAAAAAATATTACAGGTGAGAGAGAATTTAATGTAAAGGTATTTTTAATTTTATTGTTGCTTTTTTTATCATGAAAGTATTGTAAATGTATGAGTTTTGTGCATGTATAACTTTTATTTTTTACTCAATGCAATTTTTTAAAGGCTATAAAGTAGCTTACATCGGCGCAAAATGACATTTATATAAGGTAAAAGAAAATAAATTTAATGAAAAGAAAAGAGACGACCATATTAGAAAATAAATACCTATTAGATAAGAAAAAGAAACAAAAAAAATATCAGTTAGATCTACTTTTCGTTTTCACCTATAACTTTACTCAAATGATGTTTCAATAAAAATATGGGTAATGATGTAGTTGCCAGAGTAACTATAAAAAATGAATATTACTTTTGTAAAGTATGTAGAGAAGAGATACACAATTTAATTTAGTGATATTACAATTAATTGAGTGATATAATAATGTTAATGTATAGTACAATCAATTTGATTTTTTTACAAAGTTTTGAATTTGAGATACTCAATTAGTTAACTACCAACAGAAAAAATTACAATAAATTGTTTCTCTACATAGTTTTTTATAAATTCCACAAAAATAACTGCGCTATGAATTCAGTAGCAAATTTTTTAAAATATTGAATATTCGAAAATTAATTTCTGTATTCTAGAAAAATATTTATTTCTTTAATTTTGCAAATTATAAATAAATTAAAAAAAGAACTCAGTGCAATTCGAGAGCCGTATCATTTGATATTTTAATCAATTTTGAATACTTTTTTAGGTCTTTCCAATCTGGTAAATTTAAAATTTTTACTTTGAATATCGAGAAGTGTGCATATTAAAGTGTGACAGTTTATGAAATATTAATTCCCTGCCTATATTATACATTTTTAAACTTTAAAGCAGCCGACGAAATTAATCTTATGATTGAATATTTTCTTGCACTTCTTTAATTTCATATGTATGCTAGAGTAATTTATTTATCAACCCCTCAAATGGATATTTATTATCAGCTTTAAATATGTTCTTATTTTACTGTATTATTTTATATATTTTATAATTATTACAAAAAATAGAAGTTCAGGCAGAGCCTGAAACCTTGGGCCTTATAAAATTTTAAAATATATATTTCGAATAATAAAAATGCAAAATAAACATCGAAGATTTAAATCTGAATATTCTTTTAATAATGAATAGAATGTAAGTACGCATTGAATGTTTTACTAAAAAATATAAAGTTGTAAAAATATGAATTATAAATATTTTAATAACGACAATTAAGTCTTACCAATATATTTTATAAATACTATTAATTAACTTAACATTAACAAATTGTAAATACAAACTTACCGCTTTTAATAATCATCGAATTGTAAGGTGTTTTATATACTTAAAATTGTATCTTTGTCACACTTCTATTCTAAAATTAAAAAAGAAAGTTTTATATTAAGATAAAATTAGATTTGCTTAATTGTTATACTTACTACTTTTCCTTTCTGTATTCATGAATGTATTTTTTTTTTTAATTCCTTATTTTAAAATGATCAAGAAGTAACTTCCAAAATATTTCCACATTGATTTACAATTAATTAATAGTTTAGCTTTCTCGATTAATGTTAATACATTTATTTTCGGTTTGCAAATAAATATTAATCTTTTCATTGTAGTTTCAATTGTGTAGTCTTGAAAAAATGAAACTTTTAAATATCAATTATAATTATTCTTCAAAACTAAATATTAACATCAAGCTAGTAGGTTTATCGATTATACATAGTTTAATATTAGTATTTAATAACACAGATGACAATAATATAAAACAGATGAATATTGCAAATTTTGTTTAGGACTCAGAACTGAAAAAATATAGAGCCCGCCATAAGCTTTTGAGTAATGTAAACAACAGAACCCATTAAATGTAAGTTATTCAAAACTTATGAATACTAGCCAAACGAGTGTGCTTTTGTTTGCTATTTTATATGTAAAGTAAGATTTCAGATACCAATCTTACATACTTAGTACATCCATATACATACTTATGTTCATATATACATACGTCATATATATTATACACAGTCTTATTATACAACCGATAGAGGTGGTGAAGGCATTTGCAATATTAAAGCCATGGAAACCTCATTAAGAGTTAGGTGCTAGCACATAACTATGTACAGGTTACCAAACCTAATTATTAGGACAAGTTTAGAGAAAAACTAATCAGAACTATTGGTAACCAACGAAGCTGCTTCCACAGATATAGTTTTCTAATAATTTTTTTCCCAATGTTTTTGGTGGTAGGTGAATGCATGTATGTATATACGTAATATGTACAAGAATGTATGTATGTACATACGTATGAATATTACCTGATATTTCTCACTTTTCCAAATTAGACTGACTATGATATTTCTGTATCAGTTTCCTTCTTCAAATTCAATACAATTATTTCAAAAGATTGTCAAATCAACATTATTATTTTCCAAGGTTTAAGGTCCCGCAGTTTTCCTAATCTATGCTCAATTAACCTGTGAAATTCAATAATTTTATAATTTACAAAGAAAAATTAATGCCAAACTGACGCTATTTCTCCCGTTATTTTCATACTTCAATTCAAAATATAATAGAGATGTGGATGTGCGTTGAGCATTATGTATCGAAGGGAAACATATTATACTTTGTTTGACAGCGTCTTTGATACACACAACTTTTAATTAAGCAAATGAAACATTATAAACTTACATCACCTTTCTTTCTTTATTAACGAACATAATGAAAAACCAGCTGATTGTCAGGAAATAAATTTTTACGGGGTAAATTTTTAATTTTGTCACGTGAAGGGAAAATTATTGACATTTTGAAATGAAGTTGAAACTTCAAACATTTTACACAATAAGACCTTGTTTGATAAAATAATGCGTTGAGTTTATTGTTTATTAAAGTTCATTACTTTTTTAATCAAAGTAAATTAACAGACGATCACACATCAGACTTCCATAAGAATTTAATCAAACGAGGCAAAATCCGTAAAAAATGCTAGTTGCTGTAAATTTTGAAACGTTACTCTTGTTATTACAAGTTGTTATGTATTCAATACAGATGAAGTTGGACTGATATTTGGTTTGGTTTTTAGTTGACACTGGTCATCACAGTCCGTCGGCTCCATAAACTCAATAGTCTTAATGACATTTCTTTGATTTGCCGGTGTACACTCCCCTAACATATTCCTCCATCAATTTTAAAATTGAAAGACTACTGTATTCAATATAGTCTTCTTCAAATTTTATCAAATCGAAAATAAAAAAATATTCACGGTTTTTTTGTTTTTTCTGTTAGTAATTTAGTGTGGTATTTTTACATAAAATAAAAACCGAAATGTTGCAATAAAAATACATACTATGTAAATTGCCGAGGGCAACTGTTTTAGCAAAAAATTAATTTTTATCAATAGTTTTCACTATTGGTTGATAGAGGACTAATCATCAAAAATTATATGTACATAGTTTATACTAAATTTCATAGATGGCATTATACAAAAGTTTTATAGATAAAAAAAGAACAGTTTAATTAAAGTCCAAATAAGTTGGTACATCATTGCCAAACACGTTGACTACTCCTGGTACTAAACCATCAAGCTATATTCTTTAGTGTTTCCGAACATAGATATATTTTTATTGATTTTCCAAAGTTTAGACAATACTACAACAACTTTATGAATGTTGCACCCGTCAAAATTTTCTTACTTATAATATTTAAAACATTATTATCGGACTATTATTAATACACACGGATTACAGCGAAACAAACAAATTCGTGTCCTTAACATAGTTTTTGCAATTATTTACAAATTTTTACAAGAAAACGCTTTACATTGTGCGGAAATTGCTGTTTATTTTTGTTGAAATTGCTGCGGGAATTGTGAAATTTATTTTTACTGAAAATTGTGCCAGCTCTTTGAAGTAAACTGGCAATGTTGACAATTTTGCTTTGGCCAATGTAAAAGTAATTTTGTTAGATTTCTAAACTCTTCCTTAGAAGACAGTTAAAACGTCAACGTCAATGTTTCTGTACTTTTTTATTTGTAGACTGTAGTATCATTTTTTTCCGAACTTAACCGGTTTCATATTTACGGATTGGTTTCGGTATTTTTTATTTTGTTATTAAAATATTTTGTGAATAAAATTTAAAAAGAATTTATTTTTATTAATTTTTTGCTTTTGGATATATTTTTAGGAAAAATTGAATTATAAAAATGAGTATCACAGCCAGAGCTTTACATTATGTCTTCAAAGTTGGGGATAGAGCAAAAAATGCCCACTTCTTTAGGACCATTTTAGGAATGCAGGTAAATTTTCTATATTTTGTTTAAGTTGCAATTCTTTTAACGGGTGGTTCACATAGAGAATTATCGAAGTGGAAAATCGAAAACTCTAGGAGCTAAAATGATAAAATAGTTAAAGTGATTTTTTTCCAAATATTTAAAAACAAATTATAAAGTTAATAGATTGTATATCCTGTAAAATTTCTTGAACGATTGCATACTCGTATTGTGGAAAAGTATATTTGTCTTTTTTCGCTTCTGAATTAAATATCAAAAAATACTTTCACGGTGAATATTTCTTTAAATTTCAATAATATTTCTACGACCAAGTTGTTTGATTAGAAAAGATTATGATTCATATTACTTAACAAATATTTAATTCAATTCGTTCAGTCAAGTTCTTATTTAATTAAAAATATTACCTTCAATTCGTTCAATTGAATTTTTCAAACAATTGCAATAGATAATTAGATGCTTGAATGAGCCAGTACGAATTAATTATAGGTAGAGATAAGTTGTTGGTAGCTATATAATGTAGATATATGTAAGTATAGGTACCTCCATACCTACCTACTTAAAATTTAATAAGCTTTTAATTAGTTTACTTTGTATTCTAATTTGAAAGTTTACTTGATATTAATTTTATGGTGTAGGAATCTATATTTGGAAAATGCTATCTACTTAGACGATCATTTTTAAGTTTTTATAATGATTCGTTAAAAACTTGTAATACATATATATTGTTTCTGCAATAAAATTTGATCTTTAAAAATTTTTTATAACATGCATACAATTTTTTCTGTTTTCAGGTATTAAGACATGAGGAGTTTAAAGAAGGATGTGATGCTCAATGTAACGGGTAAGAAGATTTAAATGTGAAATTTTCTTAACTTAATGTACCTATCGACCTACCTTTGAACATAATAAAATAATTCAGGTTTTTTCAACTTCAAAATAATAAATTTTATTTATTTTATAGTCCTTACGATAATCGCTGGAGCAAAACAATGATTGGATACGGACCAGAATCATCTCATTTTGTTATTGAATTAACTTACAATTATGGAGTTAAATCCTATGAATTAGGTAAATATTTCTAGTTCTAATTTAGAAACGAGGTAAATTTTATAAATTTACGGTTTTATTTAATTTTAAATTTTTTTTAGGAAATGATTTTGGAGGAATCACAATACAATCAAAAGAAGTACTCCAAAGAGCTGAAGAAAATAATTATCCAGTGAATAATGAAAATAATAAAAAAGTTTTAATATCACCGGATGGTTACAAATTTTTTATAGTTGATGAACCTCAACCAAAAAATAAAGATCCTGTATTACATGTTACATTACACTCATCTAATCTTATACACTCAAGAGAATATTGGCATGATATATTAAATATGAAAATTTTAAAAGAAGAAGATAAATCAATTTTATTAAGTTATGGTGAAAATCAAGCTGGACTTAATATTAAAGAAATATCTGATCCGTTAAATAGGGCTAAAGCATATGGAAGAATTGCTTTTGCGGTGGCATATGATCTTCAACCGAAAATTGATGAAATTATAAAATCAAAAAATAAAACTATTTTGACTCCATTGATTACATTAGATACACCAGGTAAAGCTACAGTACGTGTTATCATTTTAGCTGATCCTGACGGTCATGAAATATGTTTTGTTGATGATGAGGGTTTCTCAGAGTTGTCAAAAGTTGATCCAGATAGTAATAAATCTTTAGATAAATATATTGGAAAAGATCCATTTCAAGATAAAGAATAATTTGAAAATGTGATAAAATAAATTAATGACTTTTTTATACTGGTGGAGGGCTTTGTATTTACATACATATGTACATAATCATTATATAATAATTTTTTGAAATAATTTTTAAATATGTTAAATATGCCGACGTATAATATATACAAATTAAAATTATTAATGTTATAAAAAACAATTTGGATATTATTTTAAAATATTACTAAAATTTTTATAAATTTTAAATTTCAGGTACATGAATCTAAAAATGTGTATTGCATTGGAAAACAAAACTTATTTAATTTTAAAAAACAAATTCCACTTGCATCAAATGTGTGCAAAATCTTCCAAAGCATAACATTTTTTTGTAAAATATATAATTAAATGAAATCATACTTTGAATCCCAAACTAAGGTTTTAAAAGGTTGAAAATTTTTATGTTAATTTTTACTTGTTCCTATTTCCTATTCAAAGTGAGATTCGTATCATGTTAGAGATTATACAATAATCTCTTCAGAAGTTGAAGTACTAAAATTGTAATAAAACATTTAAATTTTTAATATAAATTTATTTCAAAATTTATTTTTGTACACAATTTTATTAAAAATATTCAAAAATGAGCCATTTTGGAATTTATATACTTTTTTTCATATAATATACATAAGTACAGAATTCTATCGCAGTGATTGTTTCATCATAAATGAAATAATTTAATTTTTTATTTTTATTCAAAATTTTAAATTTATCCGAATTCTGTTTAATTAAAATTACATTATATAACATATAATATATATATTATATGTACATAACTATATTATAATACTATAATAAAATTTATTTATTAAGGCAAAATTTAAAAATGTTGAGGCAACAAACGTTTCTACTACTCTATTAACTTGATTCAAGCTATTCTATACATTCATATAACTCATACTCAATAAAGCTTTAAACTGGACAAATACATAGATTTTAACATAAATAAGCAATATTATATCAAAAATAAAAGAATGAATTGAATTTTTTTACTTCTAATTAACAAAATTAATGTAATTCTTTTAATTTTGGTTTTAAACGACACGAATTACCAAGCCACCAATTTTCAATATCTCCATATATTTGTTTTCTATTAATACGATTTGGTTGATTTAAAAACGTACATAATTGGCAAAAACCAGTATTATGATTTATTTCAACTTTATAGTGTTTTTTCCACCAAAAATATTTAATATATTCAGATGGATTTTTATCTAAATACAGTAAATAATCAGCTAAATCTTTTATTGTATCAAAATGTTCAGCATTTATATAAGATTTTGGTGGAGCAAAACGCATGTAATCTGCACCACCAAAAACCACAGGTACAATTTTTCTCTTTAAGGCATTATATAATTTTTCAGTTACATAATCGATGCAAAGAGAATTTTCAAAAGAAAAATAAAATTTATAATTTTCATCTAATAGTTTATCGCAAATTGGTGATCCTCTTGGGCATCTAAAATGAAAAATAAAACAATTACATATATGAAAAATTCAAAATTTTTAAAAGTTTATAGATGTAATCATCTAAAAAAAGGCAGTTCCTAACATATATTTAATATAAATTTTACTTGCAACTTACGTTAAATTTCCACATTTTCCATAAATATCAATTGTCATGTATTTTTGTAATTCATAAGCCAATTTAATTCTATTTGCTAAAACATTACAACGTGAAACAAACCATGCACCGATTTTATTTTTATTTTCAACTAATTTTATTAATTCATTATATTCATTAGAACTGTTGTTTATATTATCTGGTTCTCTCCATGATGGCATATAATTTGGTGCTATTACAATATTACTTTGAATATCTTTAATACCATTATAAGGCCATAATATATCAGAATCTAATCTATATGACATTGTTAAATTAAAAAAATCATAATCTGTTTTTAAATTATGTTTTGTTTCAGCTGGAGATTCTTGTATCGCAAATACATATAATTGATCTGGTGAACGTTCTAATGGTGTCGGTTGAATAATTGGAAATATTTCTGCACCATGAAATAATATTGCATCATAATCAATTATTGAATTTAAATGATCACGATTTGATGTTATAATACAATTTGTTTTTGGACATTTTTGTTTTATGAAATAATTATGATCAACGGTTTCATTTGGTAGACCCCAATTTGGTACTGCGAAAAATTTTGTCCATAATAATATAACATGTTGATCCTTAGTATAGGTTTTTGGTTGATAATTTGATAAAATTTTATATTGATTTAGTATCGCACTATTATATAAAATATAATATAATAAAAAGAATACAATTAAAACTAATATTATTATAATGGGCACTGTACGCTGCATTGATTGTCAGAAAGTTCTACGTTTCAATTTTATTGATAGCATTACTCTATTATAAGATTAACTCTTAAATAGTTATCTGAAAAAAAAAAAGAATAAATAGAAGTTAAAAATTAATTTTAAATTCAAATTATTTAATTAATTAATTAATTAAAATTTGTTTTATTATTAATTACAAAATTATGCAGTAAGATTTGTGCTTTGAGTAAAAATCGTTCAGTTCTTAAGTTGAACTTTGTTGTGAGATTTTTTTCAAGTTTACAATTATATACATATTTTATTTATTTATGTGAAATAAATGGAATTGGAAATTGAATCGAAAAAAAGTGATCAAATTTCTTCAAAGTACATACTTACATACATTATGTAATTATTATGGTCTTTAATTGCTACAATAGTTATTTTTGGAATTTTGATTTTGAATTCAATTTATTATCTGCTCTTCATTTATTAATTTTGTTTGTTTTTAATAACGAAATGTGCATCATCAATAATAAAAAAATTTGAAAGAAATTTGCTCAAATAAATCCTCTAAAACCGAAATTATTTTTTTTAAGTATCTAATGTTTTCCGCAGCAATAAAATCAAAACTTGTTGTTGTAGCGCGTGCATCTTAAAAACCTTAACATGCAGTTGTAGTTTTAAAATAAGCAGCAAAAATAGTACCGGACTATCAAATACATTATTTGACAGCAAGTGCAGTACTTTATTGTCAAAAATAGGACACATTTAGTACTAAGTTAGTATTGAATTATCAAAAACGTAATTTTATTAATATATTTTTGCTGATCATTAACATCTAAATTCAAAATATTATTGATAACAAATTCGTTTATGGGGCATGTACATAATAGCAATTGCAAACCTTATCTAATTTTATAGAATTTTAAAAAACTGTTATAATGTAAACGAAAACATAAAGTTTAATTAATTTGATGTAAGTAAATTGTGAATTTTTTACATTTTAACTATGTACATATAAATTTTTCTTAACACTAAATGTAAATATAACAGCAGTGTAAACAATATACGAAATGGGTGTCTAACCCAACTAATTAATATATGTATATGCTTATACTGTTGCCTATTGTGATAATTAATTTGATAATAATAATATTATTAGCATAATAGTAATTATTATCAATTACTAGCGATCAATTACATGGTAGTTCTGAGCGAAAATTTGTACACATTATTTTTATTTAAATATTTTTATTAAAAAAAAAACATTGAAATATAATACTGTATGACACTTATTGTAATTATCAAATAATTACACATTTGCAAGGACATTATTATATAGTAATTAATTACATATGTACATACATTTGTATTACAGAAAAATATTCTCTCTGATATAGTTCTACGTACAAACTTTTAAAATTTTTTTTTATAATCAATCGTACTTTTAAAAGCCACTATCCATTAAAATGAATAAAATATTAATTTTATAATGACAAAATGCGTTACTAATGTCCTTTTTTTATAACTTTAAATTGTTGAAAGTATATTAACTCGATTATAGCTTTAAAGACAAACACTTAAAACCTACTCTATCATGATAATAATAATTATTACTGTTCACTTCTTTTTTATATACAGTGTCGCACAGTGACTATGTAAATAACTATAATAATAGTAAAAATTGATAACTATCATGTATAGTTGAATGAAATATGTAAGTACATTGGTATAAGTGGTAAAAATCGCGTGTTATATAAGTATGTACGTGCATATGAATATGATTAAGTAACTTAATAGTTTTCAATATAATTTTTTATTAGATTAATAATAAAAATTATAATGTATGAATAAAATAGAAATTGAATTTTAAATAAAACTAAAAATACATATAATATTAATGTAAATAATATGAGCATGATTATTAATATTAAATTATTATGAATAAGTATACATACATATGTAGATAAATCTGTATATAAAAATATGTAATTAATTTGATGAACGTTTATTATTGAAGAAAATCATGTAAGAATGTATAAGTAGTTAAAAAAAAATTTGATGTTGTCAGTAAATAGTCGATCGCATTTCAATGTGTGTGCCTTCTAAGCTATTTAAATTTCAATTATGAAATATGTATACATAGTAACCTTTTGGATAAGATACCTAGAAAAATGTAACTTTGGTTCTTGATAGAAATTCACTTTTTGGGATCCGATTTTAATTAAAAGTTTATCAGTTAATTTCATTTAAAATCAGAAAAGAAATATTAAATCAAGAAATTTTGTTAATTAGTTCAATAAATACTATGCAATTAAAAAAGTAAATAATATGATCCTTATAGTAAAAGTTCAGATACTATGCACAAATTTTTCTCTTACGTTTCACAATCATGAATGAAATTTGACATGTGAAATTTAATTCTATCACAATGCCTTCCTTATTAAACTCATTACACTTGTTAAAGGGAATATTTTTTTTGTCTTTTATATAAGTAAATAGTAATGTTAACATTATTGTGTAAATATTAGGCGCCATAAAATACATACATACATACATAAATATTTTATTATTTGCTGATTTTATGATATCATTGGCGGCACATTTTTAATTATAAAAAGTGACCATTAGTATTTAGTTTTTAATTGGAATAAGGATTATTGTAAAATATTAGGACATTAAAGTTGTGTTTTTGTCTATTCACTTGTCCACTTTCAAAATTTATTCCCACTATAGATTTGAAATACGAAGGCATAGAGAAAATAAGGTTCAATATGCATATATTATTGAAATCAAAATCCATTTACGTTAGTACAATTGTGTTACGTAAATATTTAAAACTTAATGTTACATAAAATTTTTGTACTCATTTTAGATTAATTATGCTTTGAATAAACAAGATCCTGTTACTTTATAAGTTACTATACGAATTATATACCTATTTATTTTTGAATAGAAATTAATAATAATGGTCACTATATTTTATGATAACAAAAAAGCTTTATTTTTCTTAAGCTTTTCTAATGAAATATTTCTTATCCTTTTTGAAATACTTTTAGTATGAAGTCATCACTAATATTAATAAGTTGAAGAAATTTTGAAGGGAAAGCGGTACATGATACAATTTTATTTATAAATTTGAAATTCATTCATGTTAATTCAAATTTTATAATAAAAATTATCTATGTAAATTAACACTTACATATATACATACATACATATGTCTTACATTTAAAAATTTTATTGCATGCATGTTATGTTATACTTTTTTAATTTTATTGGGTTTAAAATGAGCAGCTTATCACTAAAGTTATCATTTCAATTTTAAGATTAGGTTGTCATAAAGAAGTACAATACTTAAATGGTAAAAAATCCAAAATTTTATTTTGAAATTTAATTTTATTAGAAAAAAATAGGTTTTTATAAGACTATATTGGACGTGATTGTGTGTATATCTTCCCACTTTACCCACCAAGTAAGAAGAAAGTGAATAACAATGTAATTTTCGAATGAGAAGAATTTCTCCGTATTATGCGCGTACCTATATCTTGTTTTTTCTAAAATGTATACAAAATTTAGGGCCTGATCGTCTATCTCGCTATTTTACCCACGAAGTGAGAAGAAAGTGAATAACAATGTAATTTTCGAGTGAGAAGAATAATTCTTTATTGCGTATGTCGTTTGTTTCTAAATCTATGCATACAAAATTTATTCACTTTTTTTTTGAAAGTGAGACGTTATGTCGAATTAAAAAATTAGCAATCTTATTGGAAAAGTAAATTATCCATTAGAAAATACCGAGAATTCTGATTCGAAAGTAAATAAAAAGTGCATAAAAAAGCGAGATACATGATCAGGCTGTTAATCATTATTTCCTCATTTGAAGGTGAGATATTATTCGAAAATATGAGAAAAAATCCAATTGATTCCAATGAGTATTCTTATTGGAAAAAATAAATGTATATTAGAAAAAAAGGGGATGAAAAAGTGAAAAGGGGAGGTACTTATACGATTAGGCTGTATCATTTATTAAGATGATTTAACTAAAATATTTCACTATTTTGGAACTTGAACGAAATTTCTCGTTTCAAGTAAGCTGTGGGAACATTTATTGCAATTAATTTTGTTTTATATTTTAATTTAATATTTTTATTACTCATTCATGTCACAATACGACACAAACATCTTATTGAGTTAAATAGTTCTTTTGAGGCGTGGTAATAATTTTAACCGCTTTCATTATTTATGTTTGATTTTTGACCGCACATATTCATTTGTAAACATTGGAGCAATAATAAATTAATGGCTATAACTAATTTAGCGATTTTCTTACAAAATCAATTTCAAATGAATGTGAGTAAGGCAATTGAAAAAGCTTTTCTCACGCCTATTCAATTTTAAAAGCGTCATGAAATTTTGTTTTGAATTTTTTTTTATTTAACTCAAATTTGCTTAAAAAGGATAACAAAAAATACATGTATGTGTTATATGTAATATATACATAAGCTAACCTATATTTAAACAATATTTTGTAAACAATTAATGAAAGCGTATTAGTCGCCATCAATCTAAAATAATCTATAAATATATTTTTTTTTTCAATTATTTTTGTTATTATACCATTTCCTAATAGCCATTCTTAATGGTTAAAGCACTACAGTACAGGGTAGTATATTTTTGATATGCGTTCATAATCGTGCTTCTATGAGTAGTTTTAAATTATAACCACCAGGTGAAAATACAAATTGTAATCGAAAATAACGAATATTTGCATACATATGTAAGAAGAGTTAATTTACGTTGTTTTCATAACAATAATTATTGAGTAAATTACTGTTATTAATTAATTACCACAACACTAGATTTTAAATGTTTGCAAGTAAAATTTTGTGTAAGCATCCAATATATGATGCTCTTGGATCAATTACAGTTAAGAGCGAGATTTTTTTTTGATAATTTATAAAAATTTTGTGTTATATTTTAATGTATGTATAACATTATTATTTATTCATACACACAACTTATGTAAGTATATGGCAAATTAACCACCAAATTTATATATGTAAGTGACTCATTCATGATCATGTTACATTATTTGTGTGCTTTTATAATATTCTCAAATTTAAAACAAAGAACAGATAAATAAAATTTTCTTAAATTCCAAGCTTTTTAAATCACCACATTACAAATACAATATTATTTTTTAAATTATGTAGACAAATGTTCGACTTAGAATAAAAACTATTATACTTATATATGCAAGTTACAATCATCGGTACACCGACGATATTTTTCTTATTATTAAAAATGAATAATTAAATCAATATAAATAATTATTATTTAATTTCATAATTTCTTGGAAATTGTGCATTATAATTAAATATGTAGAAGTTTTGATTATTCCAAATTCCATATTATTCCAGCTTTTTAATAATTTACTATAATAACAACTAAATTATTGCTAGCTGCATATTAATTGTATGTTTAACTACATATTTTATAGATCTTGTGACCTATACTCAATGTTATATTTAAACTTGATTATATTTTTAGTTACAATTACACAGATAAATTTAATCATTTGCTAAAAAAATCTTAGTTGAACAATGTACAACGAGTTGATCTATGGATTAATTGGGAATAATTCGTATGTGAATTGAATGGAACGCTGTTCTTTAAATGGAAATTTTGTTATATGGTGGTAAAAAATAATTTATAAATATTAAGATTGTATAGATTTCTCGTTAATTTTCTATATGAAAATTTGAAGCTATGTACTGAAATAAATATGTTTAACTTTACTCTTCCCTATAATCAATTACTTATTTGTATATATGTCAATCAAAAATTAACAATTATAATTGAAATTGATGTACTTAGATTAAAAATGCAAAAATGAGATTAACAAGAAATTTTGAGGAAATCGGGCTTGTCATTTTCAAACAGGGAGGGATGGTTTTTGAAATTTTTTAAAGATACACAAATTTATTGGACATTTATTTTTAAATATACATTCTTACCAATCTCAAAAATGAATTTTTATCTTTGATTTACATGGCAACCCTGCCTTATACATAAAGTGTTATACGTTTAGAGAGTTATAATGCTGTTAAATCAACGGTACTTATAAATTACAGATTTGATGTTTTAGTTTACGAATCTATTTATTTACAAAATATTAATTTTAATTAATTTCAAACCTTTCGAATTTTAATTGATTGAAATTAATATCATGTGATATAAGTACTCATTTTCTAGACAGTGGTCCTTCGTTGCACCTTAATGTTTTTTATATATAATGCACATTCATTTACAAAATATAAAAACTGATAAGAAAACTAAGAATTCGGATACCAAAATTTCGGATACTTAAAGATTCGAATAGAAATTCGGATAGAGAAGATACTACTTTTCTATTGTAGTGGTTTACTGTATATGCACACATTTAATAAACTTATATTATACATACTCGTACATGTGTATATATGAATATCTATGTATTTAGATTTTATTAAAGTTATCATGTATACAATCACTGTACTTAGTACACAAGTGCAAAAGTTACAAATTCATGCAAATTTTCGAATTAATTTTCGAACTTAAAAGTTATTTATCTAATCTTATTAAGACTTATAAGTATGTACATAATTTGGGTAAATTATGTTATACAAAAGTCGTATAATAGTGATGTTGGCATTGCAGAGTATTGGTTAAGAATGAAGCTTTTAAATTATTTAAATTTTGTCTGACAGAACTAAAACTATACTTGGAACAACAAACTGAAGAAAATAATTTTAAATATTTTTGGTTGTATGTACGTGCATATGCACATAATTTATTTAAATACAAGAAAAATTATCAGATTGGTCTCAATTGAGATTTTTTTAATTTCTTTTGACAAAAGAATTATAAAATCCTTATTCTTGGTATTATTTTTTTTGTACTTCATTCTTGTATTAAATTTAAATTTGATTATTTAATTTTAAGAAACTTTTGATTATCTTTAACTTGAAAAAAATCTTCTGGGTTTTTGACAATTTACATCAATAATAATAATATTTCTGACAGAATTTTTTGAGGAACGCGAAGACTGTAAGTGTTCATCTGAACGAATTCAAATACATTTAAATGTATATAAACTGTTTCCTGGGATTATTGTAAGTCATGAAGTTGTATAAAAAACGTGAGCGTTAAGGAAAGTGGTATATGGAAAGCGTATTGTTGTACCTTAAAAATTTGAAGAAATTTAAAAAATTTTTTTACTATTTATTCATTTTATTTGTGTAGCTGTATAATACATATAATATATACATACATATATTTATTTATATACCAGTCCAATTACTATATTGTTATATTATTTAAATGGAATGTATAAAAAAAATAATTAACTAATTTTTGCAACTCATTTATTCACTGATAACGTTAAAAATGTAATAAAAAAAGTTCTTTCTAATATTTTTCATTATTCGTAAATATTTAGGAATAATGAAGCTCTAATTCAAGTATGAATATATTACAATAAAAGTCACGTGTATGTGCGAGAAATTTTTCGCGGAAAACAAGTTACTTTATATTAATTATAGAAATTTTACTTATAGAAATTCGATAGGCAGGTATACTTGTACAACACTTGATAAAATTCTATTTTCCGAATTATGTCATCGCTATTATTGTTTATAATCGGGCTCCGTCCATATATTTACAATAATCTAATTCTGTTATACACAATATTTAAAAATTAGGTTTTAATTAATTTTTAACACAATTTTCTCTAATTTCATTACTGTTTTTCTGAATGTATTAAAATCTCAAATTTTTAATTTTTTATAAATGTACTTATTATTTTTTAAAATAATTAATTTTCGTTTTTATTTACTTTAAATTTATTACCGTTAAAAAATATTCCATTAAAAATTTATATTGAAAAAAATAAACCGAAATAAACTTGTTACAATCCGAATGGTTACAAGTGTACTAAATATAAGAATTTTTTTTATTTTTAAGCCTTCAATGTGAAATTTTTTATGATATATTATTATACAAATACACACACACAGATTTCATACCGTTTATTTTTTGTTTATGAACGTTAATACACACACATACACAAATAATTATATAGGCATTGTCATAAGTAAAGATTATAGACTTGGACATTATTGTTGTTCTCAATTTTTTTTGTTAAATTGAAAATAAAAACAAGTAAAAACGTTTCAGTCGGTATAAACCGATTGAATAATACCCTGCACCTTTCGTTATTGTGTAGCAATTACTCGAACCTGTGAAGTCATTCTATAGAAACTTCACGGATATGTCTGACCTATAATTGGACATCCGACTGCCAAGTTTCATGAATCTGACTTTATAATTTTTCCAAATATTTAAAATTAGCTTTTGGAGTTGTATGGCAAGTACCTGAATCTGTCAAACAATTCCATCAAAACTTCACAAATATATCTGATCTACAATCGGACACACAACTGCCAAGTATCATGAATCTGACTTTATTATTTTTCCAAATATTTAAAATATGCTTTTGGAGTTGTTTGGCAAGTCCCCAAACCTGTCAAGCAATTCCACTAAAACTTCACAAATATATATGATTTATAATCGGACACACAACTGCCAAGTTTCATGGATCTGACTTTATTATTTTTCCAAATATTAAGAATAAGCTTTAAGACTTGTATGGGAGCTACTCGAACCTGTCAAGCAATCCCATTAAAACTTTAGAAATATGTCTGACCTATAATTGGACACACAACTGCCAAGTTTCATCAATCTGACTTTATTATTTTTCCAAATATTTAAAATTAGCTTCTGGAGTTGTATGGCAGGTACCCGAACCTGTCAAGCAATTCCTCTAAAACTTCACAAATATATCTGATCTATAATCGGACATCCAACTGCCAAGTTTCATGAATCTGACTTTATTATTTTTCCAAATATTTAAAATTAGCTTCTGGAGTTGTATGGCAGGAACCCGAACCTGTAAAGCAATTCCTCTAAAACTTCAGAAGTATATTTGACCTATAATTGGACACATGACTGCCAAGTTTCATGAATCTGACTTTATTATTTTGCCGAATATAAAAAATTTGCTGTTGGAGTTGTATGCCAGCCACCCGAACCGGTGCAGCTATCCCATTATAATTTTTAGAGCATGTGTAGAATATAATTGGACACATGTATACAAAGTTTTATATTTATAGCTTTATTAGTTTTTGAAATATTTAAAATAAACTCTTTGAGTTGTATGGCAGCTACCCGAACCCGTTGTCCGAATTAGTCCAATAACAATAGGGCTCGTCCTTGGCACAAAAGAAAAAACTTGTGAAAGTTTGGTGTCGATTGCATTATTCGTTTTTGAGTTATCGTGCGAACGGACGGACGGACGGACGGACGGACGGACAGACGGACATGTCTAAATCGACGCAGAATTTTACGCTGAGCAAGAATATATATATATGTCCATACCGCAGATGACTCCTTCAAGTAGTTACAAACTCCATACCAAAGTTAATATACCCTTCACGAAGTGCAGGGTATAATGAATAAAATGAAATTTTCCTCCTTATTAATTACACACATTTAAGATTTCATAACATTTCTACTATCAGACATAAGTGTAACATTTCTATTGTTAAGTAGGTATACAATTTAAAGTTGTTTTGATAGAAATTTTAAGATATTTTACATTTTAGTAATTGCAATTCGAAATCTAAATTGACTTACAAAATGAGATTGTGTTGTAGATGTTTGATTTAACATTTTAAAAAATATCATTGAGAAACAATGATTTTTGTATCTGTATCTGTTATATTATGTAAGTACGGCGTAACTATAAAATTTTTGCAATATATCTACCTATTATTCTATGGATAATCTATTACAATCATTATAAAATAATAACCTCCATATATAGGTGGTATTGTAATAAATTGAGAAATAATTGCAAAAAACTACTTAAAATCATGTTTTTGGTACACTTGTAATAAATTGTATATAGTCTTGAATATAGAATAGAAGAATATGTAAAAGTAACTTTACCGTACGATTTACCATTGCGTTTAAACAATGATCAATAAAGCATATAACATATATATATATATATATATATATATATATATACATATATTATATATATACATGCATGTATTCAAATGATTGAGAAGATCGTTCCATTGCGAAAACCAAGTATATATATAGGGTCGATCAACAGTCGATCAATAATATAGTCAGTCGAAATGATAGTTTACTTATAGTCTTGGAAATTTGACGCTAAGCTGACATCTCCCGTATTGTATGCAATATTAGCCATAACAAATGAAAGAGTGAAGTATATTGTCCTCGCTGACTCACGACATGCAAAGTGCCTTTATACTTTGCATATCATAAATTCAATAATATTTTGAAAATTTTGAAAAAAAAAAAATACATTTTTATATATTTTTTTTTAATTCAACATACGAAATACCTATACGTGTATAACCGCAATATTTTATTTATACCATTTATATTACTCATACTTTAACTATTTTTATGATTATACTCACGTTACGTTACAAGTAAATAATGGTAAAGACAACGATTAATGAATATCAAAGTAAAAAATTGAGTAATAATCCAAATTTTTAAAAATTGTACAATGAATTTTGAACAAAAAAAAATTTGGTAATATGAATTAAGTTCTTGGATCTTAAATCTACATTTTGTTTTCAATAAATTATTTACAATGTTAAAACTAAGGCCCGTCTGCGCCTTCGCCTGATCGAATTAATTAATAGATAAATCAGTTGAACACATTTAGAATATACACATAACAACATTATACTAATGATCTATTTATATACATACATAATCAGTTTTATATGTTTATATAGCAAGAACTTATTGCATTTGATCGAGCAAGAAGATTTGCATTTGATTGAGTTCTGAAATCTTCAAGAACTAAATTTTGTGAAAGGCCGAAGTTCGACTTGTTAATGAATTAACTAAGATTGAAAAATTATGATAACAATAACAATTTGAAAATGAATAATCACTTTAGTTAAGTATAAGGTTATATGTGCGACAAATAATATACATATATGTATACAAATATTTATGTTGTATTCATACATATATTATAAGAATTTATAGAGAACCGGTGCGTGAGATTTATATTTTATTATTTTCTTATCAAAATTCTATTATTTTTTTTTAGTTCTTTCAAAACTAATCACACATTTCGAATTTTACAATATTGAGCTCTTTTTGACTTAAAGTAAATTCAACTAAGCATATACCTAATTAGTTTTAGTTTTGTTATGATCGGAAATATTGAGATATGTTCAAATAAGCCTGACTCTTAGAAATACAGGGTACTTCTTAAGTCCTTATTATGATAATGAAGCGAACGAAATTTTGGTCCAATATGAGTTTTTGGTATTATGATTAGCATATTGACCACAATTTTAGGCGAGTGACCTGTCAAATCTGTCGAATGAAAATTATGTGTGACAAGCTTGGCGAATCAAGCCAAAAATCAAAATAATACATAAGTGCTTTTTTTATTGGATATTATAGCATTTATAGTGATATAATGGAAAAATCTAAACTATCTGTAAAGTAAGTTTTATAAAATTCTACAAATTATTGTAAAAAATATTGATTGTTTAATATTAGTTTAAGTGTGGAAAAAACCAACCAAAAAAATTCGAGCATTTAATTACATTAATGGAGAACAATCCCTACATTACTAGAGCAAAAACAAAAAAAGCAAAAACAATGAACATATGTGTGCCGTTAATCTTATTATTTTCGGTAGGTATTTTGATGTCTTGCGGTAGCATCATTTTGGGTATGGCGCATGAAAGCATTCGCCGTTCACAATTTAAAATGTCATTCAATTCGCCTAGTCCATTCAACTCTCCTTCGACTTCAATTCGCTTCGCCGATTATAATAAGGGTATTAGATATAGAAATATAGGTACATATATAAATATGCGATTATGATATAACCATAATAAATAAAAATTTGACATTTCGTTTAATTGCTATTAACCAAATTCACATTCAGTCCCTCATTTTGAGTAATTACCTCTTCTTTTCATTTATATACATAGATATATCGGGAATATGAAATAAAGTTGTTGCTGTTCTTTTTCATTTTGGTTTTCTAACAATAAAATTTTGTTTACAATGAATGATTTGGAAAATTTCTTATTGAAAGTTATAACTTCATATACAGTGTGATTCAGAAAGGTATACAAAAATATATGCCATTGTTTAGAGGATCGAAAACGGGTAAAACTTTTGTTCCAGAATGGGTGGCAAATCTCAAGGGTTTCCGAGTTCCAGGGATTTTAACCAATTTTCATGAAATTCTTACTTATCCAAGTTTTTTTTTTGATTATAACATCCTTTTTGAAAAAGATAAGAACTTCTAACAAACAGTTTCTGAAACTAGGCCTTTCAGAAGAGTTTAAAATAGACATACTATTTGATTTTGTATTTTATGTACCTTCGGAATACCAAACGTTCGAACTTTACGGAAAATCAAATTTTTCACTTGTTCTATTTTGGAGTTTTTCTTAGCTAGATAATTTCGTAAAAATGTTTTACAGCTGCTTAAACTTTAATTTAAGTCCGCAACATTAAAAATATTTTTATGGTACAGAAAATATAGTACAAAAACCATTTCTATGTCAAGATTTCAAAGGCCCTATTTTTCACTATTTTTGATTTTTATTGAATATAAGCACTGTAATTATCAGCTGTTATTAATTTTTGACGACAAGAGTCACTCTCAAAGACAGTGTACATATTTTAAATCTGATATCATAAATCTGAATTTTAAAGTTTTTATTGAAATGTGACATATAATAATAAAATTGAAACGAAATTTTATACAAATTTTTAAATTAAAAAAAAAAAAAATTGATTTTAAAAAATTTTAAATTTTTGAAAAGAAAAACTGGAACTTTCATTTTGAAAAAACAAAAAAAAAATCTAGTAATCAAAAAATTTTTTTCGAAACTTTTCTTGGTAAAGAAAATTGATTTATTTTTAATTTTCGCCAAATTTTATAAGAAATGGTACCTATATGGTTTGAAATTTTTAAATGCATTTTTCTCAGATTGGGTGCAATTTAAAAATTTAGAAAAATAATTTTTAGAATCTAGACACCATTGGGCATCTGAAGTTATTAAAATTATTCAGCTGCAGCGAATTTTTGAAGACATGCCATATAAATTTTGACATTTATTTTAATAGAAAAATATTTTTTTTTAATAGGAAAATTTAATTTGTATTTATATTTGTGTTTAATAAAGTTTGTGATATTTACATTATGAATGGAATTAATTAATTTTAAATAAATTTCTAAAAAAAACTAAAATTGCTGTATGGTTGATCCAAAAAAAGTTGGTTAAAATCCCTTGAATTCAGAAACCCTTGAGATTTGGTACCCAGTACGGAACAAAAGTTTTACCCATTTTCGATCCTCTAATCAATGGCATATGGTGTTGTATACATCTTGTAGAATCACCCTGTATAGTATTGTGTCATAAGTATATACATACATACTCATTTATGTACGAGTATATATGTACATTGTGTTTAATAGGTGTGTGCTGGTAAATTTCGTCATTTAAATGAAATTAAATGTTTTTACATGTTTTATTTAAAGCTATTAAAAATAAATATTGTACAATAGATTGTATTGGGATATTTTAAAATAATTTTCCTACTATTCATGTAATTTTGTTAATAATAAATAATTTAATTAAAAAAAAATGTTATACACATATATGTATGTACATGACATATTCTTATTCATGACGTGCGTGTACATATGTACAAATACTCGTATGTACATATTCTTGTATTGTGTTTTATGTATGGAGAAATTTTTATTACCGTACGGAAATAACACTCATTGCTAAAACTTCAAATCGCGATTACAAATCTATTGTTAAGTTCACAAATTTATACATATATATGTATGTATATTGTATAATATAATATGTTACAAAATTATGTCAGTACGTATATTTCGATTTTATGCTTATGATAACATCACGTGTATGTTAATATAAATATTTTGTATATACATAGTAGATTGTTCATGCTTGCATATTATACATTTAGGTTAACCAATTTTCAAGGTTAATATAGTTTGTTATAAGAACGTATAAATACGGGTAGAAGAAGGTGAATGTTAGAGAAACCATTTAAATTTATTTTTATACTATACTTGATTGATATGGTTGCTTTTGTTCAGAATTTATAACAATTTGAACTATAAATATTATATTAGTTTATAGAAAAATATATGGTGTATTTATAAATGTTTATTTAAAACTGATATTAAAATATTTACGCGAATCTTTATTATGTATGTATGTCTGTATGTATGTATACAAATGACAAAATTATTTTCGCCACACTATTAGATTTGTGTATACCGCTATGCATTACCAAATTGAAGCGGTTAACAATGAAACTAAGTGGTTTACAAGCAAGCAGACAAAAATTTTTTTTGGGTAAAAATAGCCGTATTACCTATTACAAGGGTTAATTTTAGTATTATGTTGCCCTAATAAATTTTGATTATATATTGGAAAATTTTAATTAAATAATATAATTCAATACGTAAATAATGTCACATATCGTCATACCCTTATTTATATAACCTGTAATTTAAAAATTATAGTAATCTGGCATTATCGCAAAATTTAACTTCTGAGTTGTAAATTACTGAAGTAGCAGAGCATAGTTTTGAAATTTCTCGCACTTACATACTTAACACCATTTTCATTGATTATCATATAAGAGCAATATTTTCAATAAATTAACATTAACAAAAATATTAAGTTATCCGTGTTCATGTAAACAGCAATGTTGCGCCAGTGAAAATTAAAAAAATCGTTTTATACGAGTAAAGTTTTGTTATGAACAGTTTAAAATTTATATAAGATTTTATTCAATAAATTTTATAATATTGTATGCATAGTTAAGATTTTACTTTTTAAGAATTGCTTAAAATATTAAAGCTTTGTCAAATGATGCACGTTCGTACAAAATAAATTAAAGTTAACAGCAAGGAAGAAGAAATTCTTAATTGATGTTTTTTTTTTATTTTAACAAATAAAATATTTCAGTCTTCTTTGAAGTTGAATTTGAAGTATCACAAGGTTATGCTCTCAAATGTGAATTGTTAGAACACTATGACATTTCTATGACACCTAAGCTTTTTCGTAATGCCTTATACCTATGGATATCATATATTATAAGTGTATGTACTTCTGTATACATAATAAATACAACAAAAAATGTATAACCAAAAAGTATTATAAGAATGTAAAAAATAACATAACCGCAAGACAAAAATAAAAAAAACTTATAATCTAAACATTGGAAATTGATAGCAGAAAAAATGATGTGATCAGCAATTATTAATTTATTTCAATGTATGAATTTAGTTCTTCGTACATTGGTTAACTTTCTGCAAACAGATTTCTTTTATCGGAAACTTTGTCGGTTGCTTTCGTTGACAAACAGAACTGAAAAACATATTAAATTTCAAGGAATTTCACTTATTTAAGATAAATATTGTCAAAAATGCCCCTAGTAAAATTTCGGTTTTTCAGAACGGATATTCTCAACAAATTCGCTGGTTTATTGCTTCAGAATTTTAATTTGCAAAGAAATAAAAATTTGGCCTATATAGTAAAAGTTGAGTGACTCCCAGCTAAGAAAAATTGAAATTGACAACCAGATTTTTTTCTTTAGGCAAATAGACAGACGGGAAGGTAGCCAGACGGCCAGACAGGCACAATTGTTGCGTAAACATGATAAACTGTTTACTAGATCCAAATAAGCGTATATTATTTTTTTAAGATTTAGCAAACAATTTTTTAAATGTGCAACACATGGTTATTTAGTTTCAATATATTTAAAATTATTTTTAAAAAATTTAATGATTTAAATTTTTTAAAATTCGTTCTTTGGACCAGATAATGTCCAATGGCTGTGATATTTTACGAGATTCTGCAATATTTTCGTTATATGAAAGCGTCTGTGCGAACAACTTAAGCAAATAAAGTTTACTTTAATATTTTTCATCAAAAATGATCTGATTATATTGATACGGAAAAGTTTTTGCCTGTTCTTCATTTTATCGCATATTAGCATATAACGTTATTTTTTCATTATATTTAAAACTTAATAATAATTTTTAGCCTTATCACCGTTTGCATGTATGCCAATGTGTTATTTATGTTTCAAGTCAGCATAAGCAATGATTTGTTCAGATAAATATTATTTGATTATATGAGAATGGCTAATGTATTTTCAGTTCATTAATTATTTATTAAATGTGAATGTAGTAAATAACTGTGGAAAATTATTAAGGTCATATTTGGAGCTGTTATTCCCAAAAATATAGGATATTCAAATTTTGTAATAATACTTTACATTTTACAACATCGGTTTGGATTGTAAAGATTAATTTAGATAAGAGATTAATTTAGATTTTTTTTAATAATTTTTCATTGCTTTAATCAGTGTAAAATCACACCACAATATTGCTTAATGTGATTTAAAATGAACATACAAATTTAATGGTAAATAGATTTTAAAATTTTAATGCAGATAACATTACTACACACATATAAATTCATAATATACTTGAAACCTATATCGGCAAACTCAGTTATTGGTCTTGTATTATGTCCTAGGTGTCAATATTCAAAATTTCATTTTCCCATAATACTATATTGGAAATACTTAGGATTCCAATATGAAGAATTGTATATAATACGTTAGTTACACTATTTACTAAATTGATTACAACATATTATTCTTTCACATAGGTATATACATATTATATTTGTATATGATACACAGACATACTCTCCCATGTTAAATAAAAATAATTTCTAAATAATTATGGAAGCTCCTCATACTTTTCTATAAATAATTTTTGATAACTGTATAGAATAGCATTCTTTATTTGCAAATTATTAAAATTTATAAATTTTAGTATCTACCTACTTTATTTTTAAAATCTCATAGAACAAAAATATAGCTATTGGCAAAATTTTGTTTTCATCATGTTATACTTATTATAACAATATTATAGCTTTTTCAAAAGAACAACGTATAGTGTATATGGGTGCATGTATTTAAAAATTTTTATTACTACAGTATGTATTTGTGTATAATGTACTTGAAATAGTAAACGATTTTGGATATAAAAAATTTAAAGAAAAATTTACTGAATGAGATCATACAGTAAGCGTCATAGATTTTGGTATACTATATGAAATCAATTTGTATTGTAATGATGGTAGTAAAGATAATTAAAAATTTGTTATACGTATGGCGTCTGCTTGAAAAGTAATAAAAGCTATTATTTTTTGGGAATTACAACTCCAAAATATGACCTGAAATATTCAAAGCTATTTATCCACCGTGCTATTTTTTTGAACTTTTTTTTTCATTTTATTTCAGCAAAGCTTTTCACAGGAATTTGTTATCATTTTTAGAATTTGTTCACAGTCTATGAGCTTATTATGGCTGATATTGTTTGCATTTGCACTGTGTTATATCCTAACCCACTCCTTTGTTTATATGAAAAGAATAACTTTTACATAAATCATAAAGTAAGGGCGTACAAAATATGAACCTCACTTTATATACACATTTAATTAAGTATATACTTACTACTTATTCACTGTATTTAATGAATTGATCTTTTATTTCTCAATATTTAATACAATTTTATATTACATACATATATACATACATATGTATGTACATACATCAAATAAAATGTAATCAACGAAATATTATTACCACTTATTTGTTATTTTAAAAATAAACTTGTAAAAATCATACATCAAAAAATATTTTACTTATCCCCGGTCTCTCACATACCTCATAATTTTGCGATGCAACTTCTAAATTAATTACAAACTTGTCTTTTTTTTGGTAATTATAAAACAAAATTTTTACAAACTGAATAATTTACAAGGTTAATATTAAAATTAAGTAAATTAATTATTTTTGAAAAACAAACAAGCAAAACAAAAAAAATATAAGAATACAATCAGCGAATATAGAGCCAAATTTAACCGGAACTATAAAAACAACCACTTTAAACCGTTCTATTCAATTCATTTGGCGGTACTAAAAGAATAACAAAATAAATGGGCAAAGAAAAAATTTCTGATTTTGTTTTTATAATACAAACACAACACAAAACACAAATTAACAGAAAATTTTTGGTGGCAAAAAGTAGAAAGAAAAAAGAAAAAGAATGAAGGCGAATATTTATTTGACTCTCTTATATGTACAAGTTGTACCACCATTCTTAAATTAAAACAACAATTTTTGAACAAAACACGCGTTCAAAATAGCATAATTTTATATAAAAGCTCTAAACCATGTCAGCCCTTATGAGATAGTACGACAGTAATAACGAGCTAATAATACTTACATATATTTAAACACCTTTTTATAAGTTGTACGAGTAATACAAAATTAAATTATATTGATATTCACAGAGCCCATTCTTTATATTTCTCGTCAAAATTTCAATGGTTATTCATTATTCATAAATTGCCCATTTTTGGCATAAAACAATTTCTGCAAAAACAAAATTTAGTTTAGATTAGATGAAAGTTCGGTTAAGAGTTATTTCAGTCAATAATTAAGAACCAAAAAATGTGCTTAACTGCGGCAAAATTTGAACACTGTTCTCGCCTTTTTTTGAGTTTTTTTAAGTTCAATTTTGCGATAAACCATCTTATGGCACATTTTCTATTGACAGGAAAGAAAAGAAGCAGAAATATTTTGAAAATTTAACTTGCAAAAATCTAATTGGCAACGAACCGCATAAATTGCACACCTTGTCTGTATAATTTATTCGAATTTTGGCTTCTTTGTTTTGTTTTTATTTAACAAAAATTATAAAACAAAAATTTTTTTTAAGTCTGATGTCTAATATAAAAAGTTGAAAATATATTTACAAACCTACATATGCTAGTATTACGTTTCAAACCCATATATACCCGTATGTATGTAAGATTGTGCCGAAAAATATCCAAAAACAAGAAAAATTAATTTTTTTTCTGATATTATTTTTTTTCTTTTTCTTATTGTTTTTTTATTAGAGAATAATTTTTAAAGAGAATTCTGGTGATATTGTGCTTGTTTATGCCATATGCATTGCAATCTATGGCGACTATAGCAGGGCGGGCAATAGGATAAAAAATTAATAATAATTATTGACCTTTTTTGAATTTTGATAGTTTTGTCAATTTTATTAAAATCGCATAAATCTGGTGTTGCCATTCATATTATAATTGCAGTAGATATTTCATTATTGTTTCACAGAAAAAAACGCAACTACTTCTGGAATAAACGAATAAAGGAATGAAAATCTACAGTACATTCTTACAGTATCTTTATTAAAAAATTAGAGCTTGCACAAAAACAAGTATCCAGTACGTCTGGCAGTACAATTAGAATGGAAGTTGGCTTTTTTAAATTAATAATCTTATGTACTGCAATGCAATTTTGAATAGCAATTTCAAAGTCCAAAATGAGGTTAATTAACGGTGGCCTCATTGAGCTCATTAAGGGTAAAGTTTTTATCATGTGAGTTTTAAGTGAGATCAATTTTTTTTGAATCAAGTACATATGGTAAGAATACTAGATAATTTTAATAACAAAAACTAATCTTCCGAAAGAGTTCGTCCTTTCAAGAACTTCAAAGTGCTTGTGGAAAATTAGTTTTCATGAAATAAAGTCCATTTATACAGTCCATAGAAATATTTTAATAATCATGCGTATAATCTGTCGAAAAAGTATGTAATCTTAAAGAAATATTAAAAATTGTAAAGAAAATCATTTTACTATTTGCTATTTTTTCTCAAATTGTTTGACTAAACAAGTCATTTTAAATTTTTCATTTTGTTGTCATGAAATTCAACCGAAACCATTGTTATTCAAGTGTAAAATAAAATACATACATACATACATATTAATTTTTCACACGAAAATTTTGTTGTTCGTTTTCAATGTCATTTATTGTTTACTAAAATATTTGGCTAGAAAAAATTTGAAAAATAACACAAAAGCTGCAAGTATTAGAAAAAATTTTTACATTAAAGGCATAAATAATTAAGATGTGATTTGTTTTCGGTGGTCCTAATAATACACTTATAGGAACATCTATATTGCTTTCATCTATTGGCTTCATTGTTGTGTGTATTACAATAACTTTATATGTAAGTTCAAGAGCTTTTAATCTTATTCAACCTTTTATAAAAACTCCAAATTTGATTTATGTTTTACAAAAATACTTTTTAGGCACGCACATTTTTTTTCTAATTACCTACAACAATAAATTCATTTTATTCATTGTTGCGAATGTATATGAAACACAAAGTAAAAGTATGTTGTATAAGAAAATGGGGATGTTGGTGTAGGTGTATAATGATTTTAAGTTCATTTAACCTCTATATAATAAACCTGGATTTAATAATTTTATGGCACGTGAGTAATTCAATGACTAAGACTCTTAGACTTTAGAATTCTGTGTTAAGAAGGAAAAAGTGGGAATTCCATTAACTATAAAGAGTTATGTTAATTTTAAAAATCAGTTAATTTGTAAAATACGAACATTTATTAAAGAGATGAGAACGTACATATATGTATGTATAATTTTTGTAGATTTGAGGGTTTAAATCGAAAATTTGTACAGATACATAGTCAAAATAAAATAATAAAATTTTCTATTTTAAAATATCAAATATAGCTATAGGTAAAATATTGTATTTTAATTTTTATATTAATAATGCCTACATTTTCGCCGGAAAAATATTTACTTTTATAATACAAGTAAAATGTAAATTTTGCATACATTTAGGCGATGAAATATTTGCATTCTATTGTATACATACAACAATATATCTATATTTTGAAATTTCTTAAATTTGAAATTAATTTATTTAAAATCAGTAGGAAATATTAACAAAAATTTATTTTTAGTTTGAATAATTTTGTCATTTTAATTGTGTAATTAAAAACTTTTAGGTTTAAATATACTTATAAATAAACCTTACAAGCTTTATACAGATTTCATTGTATACGCAATATATTGTGAACACATTAAATTTCACATATCGAGTTTCAGCGAGTGAGAAATCTAAAAATCCCATTTTTAACGGAATGCCGGCCACCCTATCTGCTGATCTACTTTAGTTTCTCACTGTGTAATAAATAGATTAAGTTCTTGGACTAATCAGGTACCTTAATTAAATAATATATGGTATAATAACTAAGAGATTCTCTTTAAATTTTATATTTCAATTAGACTCACGTCTGGGGATTGATGTAACAATCTCTTCATAGAAATTATTTAAAAGTAATACTAACCTCTACGAAGTCTCTCGCTCTTTATTTTTCTAGAATTTTACTCAATAATGAAAATAATGAATTTGAAAATTTAAAATAGCTTTGAACAAACGTTTTCACATTTTCGTATAGATATTTTTCGCAAATTTAATACAAGCTGGTGGCATACTTATGTTTGTACAGGTACAGTACACGTACATATTATTGTTTGAGGTTATGTGCTGTTTAGATAAATTTTTTGTTATAATATTTTACAAAAAATTATACTTATGTATATAAAAATTGATTCTAATATCTATAAGTGCATTTTAATTAAGTAGCAAAGTGGCAAGAAAATAATATTTTTATTAATGATTTTTTCCACTTCTTTAACACTTACGTACATGAATACACTAACTATATACACTGAATATACTTACCTGTTTGTAGTAGAAGTGCACTTCATTAACAATGAAATTTGTATAATATGATTTTTTTATTGATTGATGATGTTTCTATACAAAAATGATAAAGCCTAATTAGGTTCAATAAAGAATAATGTGTAATAAAAGTGAAAGATTAAAGTGATAAGAAAATGAACGAGTCACAATAATGATTGATTAATTTTATGGCACATAAAAACTGTTTAATTTTTTTATAGTTTGTAGGATAGAAGTGATGTAGGATTTTTCAAAATAAGAGTATGTAATGAATGGCCAATTTACCTATAATTTAAATAATTTGAAACCTGTCGCAATAAACTTTAACTTTTAACAGATTTTATAACACATGCGATACTAAACTGTACAAGCCAATCAAAATAATAGCAATTATTTGGGGTTTTATTGGAAATTATCGGAACCTATACGTATTTCTTGGCAAATTTCTGAAACATAATTAAAAATTGTAAATTTGGTGATTTAACTACGTTTTTTTGTTAAGTACTAAAATTATTGCTAAGTACCATAATTGTGGGAGGAAATTATGCTTAGAATTCTCTTCTTTAGAAGATTATTGGGGTCTTTTTATATAACAAATTATATTGGAATTAAAAAATGGAAATAGGAAATGTTGTATTTAATAATCGAATAATAGAAGTGCTTCAGAAAATATCTTAGAGAGTATTTAAAAAAAAATAAATAGAGAGTAATTTGGATTCCCAAAACTCTACATTTCATAATTTTAAAACTATTTTAATAATAATTTAAACATGAATACCTTAATAATTTTATTAAATTTCAAAGAAGAAGATGTTAAGAGAAAAACTGAAATTTTTAATCTTAATAGATACGAACAACAATTTCACCTCAAATATTGGATTTATTATAGAAAATATCTTAGAGAAAGCGGGTTAAATTGAATAATAATTATAGGAGAGTAAAAACCTGTTTATAAGTAGTAGCAAATGTGCAAATTTTGGGTGGTCTAAAAAACGAGTCCGACTGTACTGATAAATGCCTAATAAAATTACAAGTAAGTTAAAAAAATTTATATTCTGTGATTTACCAATTTATTTCTATTACCATAATATTATTTTATCAAAATATTTTCAATATACGAGATTATAATAAGTAACTATTAAATTGTTCAATTAAATTCAATAAATTTTATTTAACAATTTAATAGACGACAATTTTCATTCAAAGAAATATTTGGAAATCTTCAACTATGAGCACTTACACATGTAATAATTTAACTATTTACTTTATAAATAAAAAATGAGCAATTAATAACATTTTACTAACTTGTTAGTAAAATATGCTTTATGTATAAGTTGGCATGTACAACTTAAAGATAATTATCCTACATATGTGTAGTCATAAAAATATGTATATAATAATTACAGTATGTTAAAATAAGACTACTTTACTTTCGTTAATAAAGGGGCATGTAATAAATGAGTATACATAATATATTTTGACAGCTCAAAACTGTAATATTAAAAATTTATATTTGTAGATAATTAATGAAAATTGTTTATAATTAAAGGTAATTGTCGGTAATTCTGATAAGTGCGATGGAAATGTAATCTTTCATTTTTGACACAATATTTATTTTTGTTTAACTTATGTTATAATATTGCTAAAAACTTTTTCAAGGTTAATGATATTGTACTCGTGATAATTATATTAAATAATTCTATAAAATGATTAATTAGTTAAATTGCTCAAAAATATTCTCTTATAATCAGGACATTTTACTCGGCTGTTATCAAAATGGTGACGTATATAATTAACATTCTGTTATGCAAAAAATTTTTTATTTATTCCAAAAATATTGCTATATTGTTCAAGTGTGGCTGTTTCTAATAGTTCATTTCTAATTGTTTAATAAACTTGCAATGTCTATATATTATTATGACAACTAAGTTCTAAAAACACGGAAAAAACTTAACGTTTATTAGTTTGATAGAAAATTACAATTACAAATTGAAGCTACTAAAAAATACGTCATAATTTTACATTTTAATAAGGCTGTGTTCTATATTAATTTTTTCAATATACTTTTGCCAAAATAAAATTATTTAAGTTGTAACAAATACATGCAGTCTTTTTTTTAAACTTAGAAATTAAAAAGTCAAATTATGAATTTTTATTTCATTTATGGAATAGTTTATCTTAAAAGTGACGTAAGTCCATTTCAATTAAAAATTAGATATTGCTCCGTTTGGATTTAAAGCAACTCCTCCGTTTGGATTTTTCTTACCCGACAACAAAAGTTTTAATTCCAGCTATTGACATTATTACTTTGGAAATAAAATTGTTTTGAAATTCCAAATGGACTTAGGTTACTTTCAAATTAAACAAAACATAGTTTGTCATACCAAATTGAACAATTGATTTAAAATATTTAATCAGAACGTCTTATATCAATCAATAAGTCAGAAAATATAGATAAAATAAATTTGAATATTAAAACAAAAATTTACAACTAAAATTACAACTACACCCAGCTATTTATTATCAGGTTAACACATTCAACAATGTATAAGACAATATATTTTATGAATTGTGGCATTTTATTCAGTATCGGATTTGTTATTAAATCACAATTAAGAATTAATTACTGACAATATTTACTTATGCTGCTATATTCGATAAAAAATTGGTTTTAATATACATTGCTATCTCATCGAAAATAATCGTAATTTGTGGGATCTATGGGTAAAGAAACAATATTTTCTTATTCATATCTCAATTCCAAATTTCATACGATTTTTTCCTAATATTTTTGGAAATTTCTTAAAAATTTATGATTTTATATTTATTAATAGTACAGTAAAATTATATAGCTTTAATTAAAATATGACAATTACAATCATATAAAGAGATTGTTATATTAAGTAAGTGAGTGTATGGATACTTTAATCTTACCATTTCAATTTCCATTGAGCTCATTTCAAACTAGCCATAATGTATGAAAAATTTATTTAAAATTCATTTGGCAAAATTTAGTTATACATATGCAGTAGTTTTTAAAATATATACAAATCTTATAAATTAAATTATATAATTATTATACATTAAGTATTTAAATATTAAATAAAAATACAAAAAATAAATTTCGTGTACATTTTATTTAGCTTTAATATACGATTTACATGTTAAAATTTAGAAAACATAAAGAAAAATAATTTTTGATTTTATTTATTCATTTTTTAAAAAATTTAAATTTTATAAAGCTCTACAGCTTATATTTATATTTAAAAAAGGAAGGAGAAAATTTAGGTCAAAATTAAATTTAATAAGAACACGAAATGGAATCACAATAAATGTAAATTTTTTTTTTTTTTTAAATACACCCAAAGATTATACAATTTTTCTTTCAACATTACATGCAAATATTTAAATAATAATAAATTATATAATTATTTTATTTTCTTTTAATGCATAAATTCTTAAAATATAATTTGATTGCAGTTCCAATAGCCACAAATTTTATTTTTACCTTGAAATTATTAAAATTATATAAATAATATGCAAGTATGTAACTAAAACTGTTACTATATGTTTTTTATATATTATATACTTACCTCTTTTTCAGTATAACAGTGAAATATTGCTATTAAAATACCTTGTGCACCTTCAATTAAATACATGCTTATATAATAAAAATGCAATAATTCACAACTTTCTGAATATGGATGAACGACCATAAAAAGGAATGGTATACCGAATAATGGTAAACATAAAAGGCTAACTTTGACTGTACGCCTAAAAATAAAAATTTAATTATCAATTACAAAACAACTTACATGTGTATTTTTTGGGAACAAATTTTAATGATAATTAAGAAGAAAAATCCAAATATGATCTCTGAAGTCGGTTTTCGTATATATTGAAAAATTGTGATTTTTAACTTATCTAGTTTTGAATAATTTTGAATTTTTTACAGATAATAAACACAAAAGGGGCTGTCCGTTTTGGCGTATTATTTTGCTACTCCATAAGATATGGATGAGACATACCAAAACTAAATTATAAAACTCATTTGAATTATTTGGAATTTAGAAGGCATAAGTGAGAATTTCAAAGAACAGTATTAGGCGCAATTAATTTAAATCTATAATTTCAGCTGTTGATTTGAAAAACTTCTTTAGATGAAATTTTGATTAAGAAAGTGTTATGTTTATCTAAAGTTTACCTTAAATTCTATTTAAGTTTTAAATTTAAAAAAGTTCGTAGATAGTATTTGATGATACTTTAATAAAAATTCAACCATCTGCCAAGGTATTCTGGAATTGTGGAGTGATTTAGATCAAGGAATGTTAAACTTTTTTTTGGGAAACATTTAACACCTTATGTAGGGATTTGCACATTTACAAGTTTGAAATAAAATCATATAGTTCTTATGATATACTTTATAAAATATACTCACAAATTTGGTTGTAGTTCACCTTCTCTACTTTTAAATGCACTCCATAATGTCCATACAATATGTATTAATAATAATAAATTTATAATAAGCATTATTAATCTTGGTATATTTATAAGCCAACTTAACATTGTACCATCAGTTACTTGCCAACAATTATCATCATTATATAGAACCATTGCAATTGCCCAACCAAATACAAATATTGATGATAGAAATATTCCACAAAATTGTAATGTTATTAATTGTGTATCACCAATACGTCGAAATTTAAATGGATTTGTTAATAATTGATGTAAATATATTGCTTGAAATAACATAAATGTAAAAACAAAATTTCCACTTAATTTTTCTAAAAATGTTAAAAGTTTACATGGCCATCTATTATTTGACATTACTGTATTATGTTCTGGTGTTGTTAATTCATCATATATTATAATTATTTTAACTAAAAGTAATAAAATATTATGTAAAATAATTGATAATATTAAATTTCGTATCATTTTTAATTTTGGTGCTTTTAAATCACGAAAAATTAATAAAATAAATGCAGCTGGAACACAAAATATTGCTGATGTTGCTAATGTTCCTAAATTCCATTTAAGACGAAATAAGAATGTTGGTGTAACATCACATGTTGCATAATTTGTATGTGCTTGCCATGTTCCATTCTCAAAACATAATTTATGACAAAAATCTAAAATATAAATAAAAAGTAAAAAAATTATTAGAGGAACGAAGATACTTCTTAAATACTACATACGATGACATCGAGGTGGTTGATTTGTATACGCATATTGTGAACAAACTTTTGTATTTACAGTTCCAGCTTTTGTAGATTCAAAACAAGTCCATCCATCCCATGTCCCTTTACATTTGTCTTTATATAATTAAATGAAAGAGAAAGAGAATTAAACCAGTCTTATAAACAAAAATATTGCAAAACAGTTGTTACCACTTTCTTCATTTTCATTAAACATTACATTGTGACAACATTTTTCTGCATCTTTACTACAACTAATCCATTTTTCAACACTATCTTTCCATTTGAAACTTTTACTTATGAGTAAATCAATTTCAACATGACTATAATGAAATGGAACACATTTCATTTCAGTTTTTATTCCTGGAACTTCAAATATTTTCGATTCTTGTATAACTGGACAAGTTATTGCCATTACAGGTGTATTATTAACAAAAATATCTGGTCTATTATAAATATAACATCCCCAGCATGCATGATATGCAAAAATTTTTGGTGGTAGATTTTCTAATGAACGATAATTACATGTTTTTAATGCCAAAACAACAATTTTTGCTGAACCGGATATAATGTAAACCTATAATTAGACAGAAGAAAAAAATGAATTATGATTAAATTAAAAATTAACAATATTTTTAAATTGGAAATCTTACTAAAAATGTTATTTGACAGCATTTAATTAAAGAATAAATCCATTTCCTCATATTCAAGTGCTATGAGGATTAAAAACCTCTTTAAACTTTAAAATATAAAATCAATTTTATTATTGTTAATTTGATTTCACTTTTAAAGATATTATCAGAATTTAACAAAACCAAATTATCTAATCAGGGACTTTAGTGTTTATCTATAATTTTGCTGATTATTTACTAAAACATAAGTTTTAATTTCTATTTGTGTTAACATTTGTAAATTTGGGAACTTTTAATCTGTGTGTAAACAAAAGGTGTATTGTTGTACACGTCAGTGCTGCTCAACGACACCTTGTTATTGTCAAATATTTTATCATAAGAACTGACGATTTTCAAAACAAGCAAATAAATTTTTACAAAGTACTAAGATTGAAATTAATGAAATCAAAGGTAAATACGTTATAAGTTAGTTTGTTATATTTTACAGACCATATCTCGGAAACAACAATATTATTATTAGAGTATTAAAATTTTTCCTAAATGTGTTTGGTAGCTTCGAAAAAAAAAATGAATATTCTATCAAATTGTTTACAAAAGTTGTATAACAATTCTTTTCAAACAACCCTTAGAAAACATTTCAATGGGGAGTATATAGAGTTGACTACTTGTGCTAGTTTTAAAATTAAAAAATATTATCCAACATATTATCTTTTTTTTATGAGATTCTAGTATTACATAACAAATAACCTTTTCCTGGCACTCAAACATCCGTAAATTGCACAGCCCTGGTATAATATATATAAAATTTTATGTTCTATAAAACTTTAATAATAAAATTTTTCATAAAATGGCAATTCAATATACGGTATACATATATTGTACATACAATTACCGTAATAATATTTATTTTGAAATTTTATTAACAATTTTATGGTATATATTACCTTTTGAAAATTGAATCTACAGGTCTTAGTTATTTACACAGTTATTATTACTCATAATTTTTAAATACACATATTTTCATTCATACATACAAAGATATAGAATATGTACTTAATTTTTGAAAATTAAACATTGCAAAAAAAGCTTTAATAAGAATGTTTCAATTTTATTTACCATAATATTGTCTGTGCATTGTCTATAAATACATATGTATACGAATACACCTATTCCGGTTTAAGAGAAAAAAAAAACTTTGTTCATTGCAAAGAAAAACGGTTTTCAGAGAGTCGCTTTGTTAATAAGTTTTTCGGTTTAAAATCCAATTTTTAATATTTCAAGCCAAAAAATTACATTTTACGGGTTCTGGGAGACTATACAATATCTAGAGGGAAGAGATTTCTTCTACGGACAGAAATTTCTAGTAAAAATTTATTTACATATAAAATTTCAGCTTTTTATCTTAAAGGGTGTATTAATTTTGTAAACTGACACACGAATGGGCAATGTAAAACTAATAGTAAATGTCGCGCCATCAAAAAATATAATGATTTATTCTTAACTTATGCAATTGAGCACCCTTGAATTCGGCCATTATGTTGATGTCTTTTTCAATTTTTGTTTTTGTTTCATCCTAAATGTATACAATCTTTGAAATATGAATCGAAGTAATTTAAAATGCAATACACTCATCCCATGCTTAACGGAAGCTCGTTATACGAAATTTCGTTTTTACGGAATTCAAAAATTAAACCAAAATCCCTTTTTACAGAAAAAATTTTACATTTTAAAAAATTTGATTTACGGAAAATTTTTAAAATGCACTATATTTTTTTCCTTATTGTATCCTGCTATATTTTTTGCAAATTAACAAGAAATATTATATGTATCTATATAAGTTTAGGTATCGTAATGTAAGAAAAAAGATTCGATTTATGGCATTTCGATTTACGGATAATATTTCCGGAACATATTAGTTTCGTAAAGCGAGGGATGAGTGTAGATGGTTTTTAAGAGTATTTTCACTTATTGAAGGGAAAAATGTTACTTTATAAAACATTGGTTTGATCCAACTTTCCTTTTTTTTAGTCATAATTATATTCAAGGAATTATTTTCGTTTTATTTTCGTGAAAATTTTTAAAAATTTACATATTAAATTAGTTTAAACAATTTTACATTACATATTTATGATGCATAATAATATAAAAATTAATCAATTTGGCAACACTGTATTACTATAAAATTTCTAATATGTGTATTAACGGTTAATATATATGTATATATATATAGGTATACAAATATATTCAAAATAACAGTCAAAATGCTATTCACATTATAGGGTTTAGTGAATTTATTCGCAATAGATAACATAACCTATATATGTATTAAAATAAGTATGTATGTTATAAAAATGTCAATAAACTAAATATTCACCACTTTGTTTTTATGGTGAATATAATTATGAAATAAAAGTGGAATTATACGAGTATATTTGTATTTTATTTTTACAGCGCATAATCGAATTTTCTTTTTTGAATCAACATTGCACATGACTTAAAAATGTCATTGAAAAATTTATTTAAGAAATAATATGATAGTAGGAGGATAAAGGTCCATTTTCGAATTTTTTTTTGTTTTGTTTTTAAAATGTTTTATGTATGTGTTTGTAACTATATACGTAGTTATATGACGTCAAATTAAATGTCATTATTTTATTCTCACTAAATTCTTCTCCTTCAAAGTTGTATATTTTACTTGTGGATTCATATTATTTTTTTTTCATAAAAAATTACAACAAAATATTTTTTTGAAATGGTAAATTCAATGTAAAATAAAAAAAAGATATTTAATTGAAATTTTAAGAAGTAAAAGAAAATTACAAAAATAATTGTTCTAAAATTGTGTGCCAAAGGGCAAAATTTTAAAGTTTTCTTAATTGAATTCTGTTGAATCCTTGAAAAAAGTGAAAATTTCATTTTAATTTAAAATTAATATAAAAGGTTTTGGTGTTATTTAGTGATAATAATGTTAAATAAGCTAAACAATCATTTACAAATAACAATATTTGAGTTTTAATTTAAAAAAATTAAGAAGTAAGAAACTAAATTCATATAATTTTATGTAATTATGTATGTGTAACAAGAAAATTATTTCACAATTGTAGAAAAAGTTCACAATATTGTAGAATAGTTATTTTCTATTAAATTTTCTTCTTGGAAACAGAAGTTGATCACGTTATTAAAGGAATATCGTTGCAAAATATTTTTGTAGCATAATGTCCTGTAATCATAAAACAAACCAGGTTTAATAATTAATTACAGTGATTAAATATTGTCATTTTAAACACAATATATTGGCGGATAAAAAAACGATGAAAATAGATACATAAAATAAATATGAGAATATGACGTTAATCGATATATGTACATATGTATATCTATATCGAGCTTATAGGTGCCTATGTTAATCTGACTATGTATAATCATCCATACACGTTATATGTATACATATATGTATTTCGAACTTCGAAAAAAAATTTACATATTTAAAACGAGAATAAGAAGAGGATGTAATTTTTTTGACATTTATATAAATTGATTTTGCGTATTCTTTAAATATTTGCAATACAACAGTTAAACATCAGAATGACAATTGTAAAATTGTTAGCCACTATAAAAGAAATTTGAGCAGGTTATTCAAAAACGACAAGAATTTGAAAGTATAGTAGTAATTTTTTGAATAGGTTCGTACTCGTATTTTTTTTGAAATGTTGAAAATCATATGCAGAAAAGCGAAATATATGTGAAAAAAGCGTATGCCAATGGCGATTAGTGTTGTTTTTAACTTAAGAATATTTTAGAAAATTATTTGTGTTCAACACTTAATTTAGCAAATAACCAATATAATACAAAATTTGTAAACAGAAAAAAATAATAAAACTGTGAAAAATTATACAGAAAAGTACTTTTGTCAATTTCTTTACAAACCTAAAACTATCTTTGCACACTGGCACTAAATCATAAAATAAAAGTGAAAGCACATATCACTTTTGAATTTCAAAATTTTAGTGTTGCAAAATTTAAATTGAAAATGAATTTTTTTTTTTTGGAATATCGCCATAACATAATTTTTTTTTCGGTCTTTTTTGTTTTTAAAAATTTTTCAGCACATTTCATATGAATGACTCACGGTTTCATATATAGTGATTCATTTTGAAATGTATGACAAATTTATGTTGTTTTTTTTTTCAATATTTTGCTGTTGAACACGTTACAATTTTACACTAAAGCCTAGCAACCAAATCTACATACATACATATCCCATACTATTATTTTTAAAATATTTAAAATGTTCGTATACAATTCACTAGGTTTTTAATGAATTAAAAATATTTTATAGTTTATGAATATTTTCTTTTTAAATCAAAATTTCGAGTTATGAAAGGAGAATCAATTTTGACACATCAATTACAAATATTTGCATAATTATTAAAAAAAAAAATTCGAATTTCGAAATTTCGAAATAATTTTATTGTGTAGTTCGACGACGTAATAAATTTTAAACGAACCAGAAGATATTTGAACGTTACCAAAGCACATAAAGGGTACAAAAAAAAGGCGAAAAATATAAGGAAAAAAAAATTTTTCTTTCAATTTTAAAAATAATTTTTAACAAGTTTTAAAATAGAAAAAAATCATTGAAAATAGTTTAAAACGCGAGTTTAATCGTTTTTTAATAAAAAAATAATAAAATAAAGCAATTTATTTTAAAGAAATAAGTAAGAGACGTAAGTTTTTTTTTGGGATTAAAATTGACAAGAAAAAAAAAACTTGATCTGAATTAAAACTGAGATTTTCTTAAAGAAAATTTCTTTTCTAATGAAAGGTAGATGAAAAAATCAATTTTTTTTCATTTTTTTTTTGACTGCCTCTTCAAATTTTGTATTAATTTTTTTCTACAATATTTGAGAGTCTTGTAATTGAAAAATTTAGAAAAATTTTAAATGTTATTTAATGTTAATGTTTTAGTAATTTAATTAATTTATTTTGTATGCTAACATTTTCGATGTCAAATTTACGAAAATATTGAAGAGAAAATAATTTTTATGTCTTTTATTTTTTTGCAGTAAGAAAAAAATTACAAAAATTTTTTGTAATCGATTTTTCCATGAAATTTTTTTACATTTGACATTTTGTGTATAATGATGTTAGGCGGTGGTGAAAAATAGAATTTTTTTTTTGACTTATATGAATATTATATGTAATTTGTAATATGTGTGACAAATAATATTTGAACGAAAAGTAAAATAAAGTAAAAAGTAAAAAAAAAGGAAAAACAAAAAAAAAAAAAAAACAATTAAAAAAAAAAGAGAAAAAAAATGAAAAATGGTTAAAAAATAGAAAACAAGAAAAAAAAAAAATAACAAAATAGAAGAAAAATTTTTTAAGAGCACTTCCACAGATTTGTGTCAAATTGATATTAAGGCTATTGTTAAATGTTTGTAACAAGAGAGTTATAAAATATTTGTTTTTAAAATTTAAAGACCAATTTTATATATGTATATATAAATTTAAATTATATTATATGCATATATATATATATATATGTGTATATATAATATATATGTATAAAATATTAAAAAAAGGATAATAAATCGATATATTTACCGCATTCTATATACAAACATTCAATATAAAATAATATTGATTTTATAGGATATGAATAAAAAATTTGATATAAATACAGATTATACACACTAACATATATATATATATAAAAGAAAATCGGTTAATCGGGTGAGTAAATACCGTTTTGTATTGTGTTCTGGGGTTAATTTCCTTATTTATATTATAAAAGAAATTGATTTAACCCAATATAAATTTGTTTTTTTCATTTATTATAATACATATATAAAAATGTAATAATTTATATACATACTTATATACTTTATTGAATGATCTCTAAACCAAATATTATTTACCTTTTAATTTCTTAATATTATAAACACGTAAATATATGTAATATAAATAATATTAATAAAGTAAATACTTTGGATAATTTCTTAAAAAAATTATTTTTTTAAAGGTAATATTTTAAATTTATGAAAATCATGTGGTTTATTATAAATATAGCACATTATTGAAAATATTATGTGATACTGATATTATTTATATTTATATATGAATATGTTATATTTTTAGAGCTTAAATAAACCATATTTAAAAGCAAAGTATTTAAGAAATAGTGTATATCGCTTATTATCTATTGTATTACTTTACATCCAGCGTATATTATTTTAAATACATTGAAATATATGTATGTATGTGCTCTTTTAAAAATTTAATTAATTTTAATTTTGTATATATATATATATGTATATATATAGTAATAGTTTTTCTGCATTTATGTGTAGTCCCAGTCCAAATATTTAGAATCCCCACTCCTTGCTATATAATATTAATTTATTATTCCCAAAGTTTTCTTAGTTCGAGAAATAGATTTCTTATTTTAATTCTTATTCCCTTTTATAGTTGTTTTAATTTGCTAATCTTACTTTTAGTATATTTTCATCCAAAATGATTATCTGTATTTGTGTATTCTAAGTGAATATCTTAATTACGATATAAAACTGTTGAAAATTGAACGATTTTTTTCTGTACTTTGGCACTGTAATTTTTTAGAAAAAATCGGTGAATTTTTTTTTTTTATATTAATTAATATTGTTTTTGCTAAAAAAATTATAGATGAATGATAAAAAATTAAAAGATGACCAGAGGTGTTACCTATCTAAATTGTTAAATTTTTAGAAAATGGAAGCCAATATCTTTTTAGGTAATATGATTGAGAAGGCGATAATGTTTAATATTTTAAAACTATGAATTGTTATTATCTAGGCGATTTTTTTTTCATAATAATTATTGTAGCAAAGCGTTCTCTTGATATTTTCTTATAATTATGAAATTTTCATGTTAAATTCTTTTAAAACATTTTTAAATACTCGCAATAAAATATGGACGTACTCGAATAATTTAGTAAGGTAATGATCATTTAATAAGGTAATATAAAGCATTTTATTTAAAAAATTTTGAAATTTAATTATAGTTTTCCGGAATTCTCGTCGTATCTAAAACAAATGCTATAATACATTGATCGAAATAAATTTTTATATGTATATAATATCTTTTTATTTTTGCTGACAATAGAAAATAGAAAAGAAAATAAATTTGTAGTGAAATTAGTGTATAATTATAAAATATAAAAGATTCGAAGTGCGTATTCGAACGTATTGTAATTGTAGCTTTAAGAGTATATATTATTTTCTAGACCTGTGAATATTCGGAAGAGACTTATAAATGTAAAATTTAATTTAGCTAGAATAAATAAAATTTTATTTAACATCTAAACATGTTTAAGCTTGCATACCCAATCCTTTTTTTTATGTTATATATAGAGATTATTATTTAGAACATTATTTTAGCTATTATAAAAAAAATATTTTGTATTTTAGACCGACATCGATGTCTCGTACACTAGATAATGCTTAAGCTACCAAAAGGTTTAAAAAAGAAAAAAAAGAAGTCCAAAAAAGATCAAGAACTTTTCACAGAAGAAGAACTAGAACAATATAAACGTGAACAAAAACTTAAGCAACAACAACTTGAACAGGGGCAACCAAATCAAGATAATTCTTCTGAAACAGGTGCAACAGCTGCAACTTCTGATACTGAACAAAAAACTGTAGAAGAACAATCAACAACTGCTGGCGCAGCGGCAGCTCCGGTACAGGAAAAAAAAACCGGTGAAGAAGACGAGGAGTGGTCAAAATTCAAAGCACTAACAGCTGGTGTAGATACTATCTTACATAAAACACAAGACGAATTAGATCGTATTAAATCAACATCGTTTTATCAAAGAGTTCCCACTGAAGTTGAAAAGAAAAGACTTGAAGAAGAAGAAGCAAAAGCACGTGAGGCACAACGCCTAGAAGAGGAACGTAAGAAAAAAGAAGAAGAAGAAGCAAATAGAGATAAGCTAGCTGAAGCAGTTGTTGAACTTTCTGAATCAGAAGAAGAATCTGAAGAAGTTGATGATATATTTGAAACCGGTTATATTGATGCTATAACAAGTGGTGAAGTTCAATTAGCTGTTGTTCCTGATTTACCTGAATTTGAGGATCTTGGTCCAGATCCTTTCGATACATCATATGCGGATACAGTAATTGTTGGTCCCCAAGTATCAAAAACAGGTAAAAAGTTAGTTGCACTAGGATCAGCTGTTGAAGTCTTAACAGGAAGGGTTGACAGCGCTCAAGCTGTTGCCCTAAGTGGGGCGAAAAAGAAACCTCGAAGAGGAATTACAAATTTGTTACTTGAAAGTGAAGAGGAAGTAGCAAATTTACCAGAGGAATTATCTGTAACACCGGAGCCACCAAAAACATTATTAGATGACTTCGAAGATGAAATTCCAGATATTCCTATCGATCTAAGTGTTTCATTACATTTAATTCCGGCAAATAAAAAACAAGAAGAAAGCGAAGAAGTTGCAAAAGAGGATTCTCCTAAAGAAGAAACTAATAAACTACCTGATGATATATTATCAGAATTTGATGTATTAAAAAAAGACGAAGATGACGAATTTGCTGAATTAGCTGCAGAATCGTTAACTAAAAAGGAAGAAATTAAAGTTATTACTCAACCACAACCAATACAATTTGCGTCGACTTTAGAAGGAGATTGGGCTGAATTTGAATTAACCGAAGAAGAGAAAGCACAACATAAAGGTAAAAATACATATAATTAAATTAAATTAGCTTTTTTAAAAAATGTTTAATTGTAGCCAAACCTCCAAGGCCGCCAAGGCCACCAACTGGTCCCTCCGGGGCAGGTGATATTCCATCAGGAGTAGAAGAATTAAGTGACGACGAATTCAATGTTCCAGAGGACGACCCATTTGATACTGCTTTTGTTGAACAAGTTATAGTTAATAAAGAAGAAGAGGACGACGATTTCGATTTTGATCCAAGAGCCGGCGAAGAGGCCGCAGAAGTAATAAAAGTCACAAAAGAAGATTTGTTCGCTAATTTATCGGGAAAAAAACCATCAGATAGTTTAGTTCCTGCTGTAAGAAAAGATTTGTTAGGTGGAAGTAATACAGATTTAGCTCAAACACCTATTGCTCCTGCTCAAGAAAGTATAGACGTAGAAGACGAAGATTTTGATCCATTTGATACATCGGCAGTAGTAAAACTAGTACAACCAAAAGAAACTGAATTAAAAATTTTAGAGAAAGATCTTCTATCAGATTCTAAACTCAAAAATTCATTAAGTGATCCTGAATTTGATCCTCGTGCTGAAGAAATAAAAGAAGAAATAAAACCACAGGTTGTAGTTCCTCCTGCAGATTTTGATCCAGCTAGAAGAAAATCTTCTTTAACTTTGAATATACAATCAAAATCAGTTGGGTTCTTAGTTCCAAGTAACGATCTTCTAGCGGTAAATAGTGAGGGGGGAAAAATACAAAAGCCGTTGACACCTTATTATGCACCACCGGAAGCTATTGCTGAAAAAGAGTTAGAAGATCCTTTTGATACATCTTTTGTACCAAGTACTGTGCCAACAGATATTGAACTTAAACATTTAGAAAAGGATTTGTTAACCAGTTCTAAATTAAAACACAGTTTATCAGATCCAGATTTTGACCCCAGAGCCGACGATATTAAAGAACAACCAAAGCCAGCTTCAGATTTATTAGCAGTTGAGGAAAATCTAAATATTAAGGTTTTGACTCCAAAATTAGAAGATAAAACCTTTTTCGGAACAGAAACAGATTCTGGTGATCCATTTGATACCTCGATTGCATCTAACATTCAACCAGGAAGAACAGAACTCAAACTTTTGGAAGACGAACTTTTGCCTCCAACTACCCCAGAAATTACTACAGGAGTTCTTGATACGTTAACAGACGCACAAGAGCTGGGGTTAGGGGATAAAGTTTTAACACCGCAGTTAACAACACCACCATCAGACGGCATTGAAGAAATCGATCCTTTTGATACATCTTTTGCAGTAAATCTAGGGCCAGGTCAAGTTGAAATAAAGCTGATTGAAAGCGAACTAATTGAGAAAAAATATTAGTTTTCCAACTAATTATAAATTTTGAAGCTTACACTATACAAATTTAATATAAACTTACCAAAAAACTAATTAGAAAAAAACATGGCTAATCCTTTTTTGATGGATGATGATCCGCTGGATTCCGGGGACAGTGCACCTAATCCATTTTTGCTAGATGACACACAACAAGAAGAAACAGATTATGATAATTCATTTCAAGGTACAAATCCATTCGCCTTTGGTGATGATGCTGATGACGATTTGCAAATATCAGAAAAACCCGAATCTATGTCAAATATATTTGATGTAGATGACACTAATACAAATGATGCCGCAATGAGCTTTTTTGATACGACTATACAAGAAGACGAGACCAATATTTCCTCTAGAAAACAAAGTGAAGATCAAACTAATTTAATAGAAGATGTTCCAGTCAAGAAAATTCCACCTTCGAGGCCCACTCCACCATCTCAAACCACTCAAGATTTAATTTGTGCGGTAGCAGATCAGCTAGATGAAGCAAGCTCGACTATGTTAGATAGAATTCCTGTAACAAGAACACCTAGTCCAGTTTCGATGAGAGATCTCGTTTCACCTAGTCCAACACCTGATTTATTTGATGTTACAGACGATCAAAATAATGATTTCTTAGGCGAAACTATTGATAATCCTTTCGGTATTGGCATGCAGCCAACTTTACCAAACAATTCTGCTAAAACGCAACCAGCACGACCACCTCCTCCAAGGCCTGGAGCACCTCCAAGACCACCTGCACCTTCTGTTATGGGTGGACCAGGTCCTGTTCAAGCTACTCCAGTTCAAAATAATGAAAAGGATCTATTTGATATGTTTGGAACAAGTACGGCTGCACCACCAAAACCACCACCTCCAAAATCAAAAGAAGATATCTTAAGTCTTTTCGATAAAGGATCAAAACCCCCCATACCTCCAAAACCAGATCTTTTAAGTGATGATTTAGTGTTAGATAATGGACAGGAAGAGAAGAATGATATTTTAGCTCAAGAAGGAAATGGAGCGGAGGAGTCCGCTGTGGACTCAACCGATATTTTAAGTATACAAGAAGAGCAGTCTGAAAAAGGAGTAGTACAACAAACACAAGAAGAACCCGATGCGATATTTTCCAGTACGGTCACTGAGCCGGAAGTTGTAGCAAAAGTTGATGAGGCCGAGGAAGAGTCAAATGAAATTGCATTAAATGAACCTACAATGGATTCTATAGCAGCAGTTCAACCGATTATTCGTGCTCCGACTCCCGATATTGAAATAACGACGGTTGGTGATCGCCCTGGATCAGATGAAGAGGATGAGTTTATTCCACATGGTATAGGTAAGATCTTATAAATACATTTAAAATTTATGATAACTACTTATGTAAGATTTAAACAAAATAGTAAGACCACATAAGGAAGTTGAAGTGGAACTAGAAAGTGATCAAAAAAATGTTGAGTCTTCAGATTATAGTCCGCCAACTGAGTCAAATATTACAACACAAGCTATACCAGATTCACCAAATGATAATGTGAATAATATTCAGGAATCAGAACAAATGGACACAACTTTAGATTTTGCACCTGCTAGCGGTAGTGCTTCTGCTAATCCTTTTGCCAGCCCAGAAGATGAAAATCCTTTAGAATATACTCAAACTACTGGTGTGACTAACATATTTGCTGTTGAAGAATCTGTTATGAACTCTAATATAAATGCATATTCCACTGAAATGAATATAAATCAGGAGCACCAAAACAATATTTTTGCAGCACCTCCAGTGGCGCGACCACCACCTCCAACTGTGCCACAAAGACCAGCGTTACCGCCAACAAATATTTTTGCAGAGCCTGATGAGTTTGATGCTTTTGCAGCAAAATTTGACTCTGCTAAAAAAGAAAAAGGTGGACTTTTAGATGGATTTGGAATTTCAATTCAATCAGGACCAGCTGTGGATGACGGTTTGATATAAAGGTATTTATATTAAACATAAATTTTAAAATTTATATTTTCAGCTTGGGGTTCAACTAATGCTTTTGGAACTGAGTCTTCCGATGCGGGCTTTGGTGCTGATGACACTGGCTTTGATTCTTGGGCTCCCGAACCTTCTTATAATAGAAGGGATTCAGTTGATTCTACAGAAGAGAAAGATTTCAATGTTGTTATTAGACCTAAAGATATTTCGGCATCAAGCGGTCTCGCACCGGCCTTGGCACCACCTCCTCGAACGTCGCAAAATAACTCTATTTATTCTGGAGACTCATCACCCAGGGTTGTAAATCCATTTGAGCAGGCCGAATTAAGTGGAGACATGACACATAAACGCACTGATTCTCAAGAAACACCACCAACACCACTGTTCGATGAAGATATTTCACAGCCACTCGAAGATTTTCCAAGACTCAATTACACGGGTTCTGGATGGGAAATGCACCTTAGGCAACCTAATAAAAAAAAAATTACAGGGCAAAGATTTTGGAAAAAAATTTATACAAAACTTGTTTATCAGGGAGATGTACCAGTTGTTCAGTTATTCAATCAAGCAACAGATAAAAGCCCGTTTCAAGAACTACCATTGCAACCTTCATATTCGGTTTCAGAAATAGCAGCACAACAGTTTGACCAGTTTGGAAAAATATTCACGTTGAAATTACAGTACATATTTTATAAGGAACGCCCAGGAGTACGACCTGGTCAAATAACTAAAGCGGAAAGAATAACAAATAAGTTAAGTCAGTTTGCTCAATATGCTATAGCTGGTGATTATGCAGGCGTGAAAGAATTTGGTAGTGACTTAAAGAAATTGGGTCTACCAGTTGAACATGCACCTCAGTCATCACAATTAGCGAAGCTTGGTACTATGACTTACGAAGATTTAAAGCAATTTTCAATCTTGGTCGAAGAAGCGTTGTTTAAATTGTCGGCTCATCGTGACAGAGCTTTAACTTATAAAATGGAAGAAGTACAGGTAACGGCTGTCGATGAAATTTATGTGGAGCAAGATTCCGATGGTCACGTGCATAAACAAATCGCGCGGGTTCGCTTATTTTTCTTGGCTTTTTTGTCAGGTATTTAACGGTACTCAAAAAAAGACATATTAATATTATTCTATAAAAAAATTTAAGGTATGCCTACAATTGAATTGGGCTTGAATGATATGTGGCGGCAAGGAAAGGAAGTTGTTGGAAGACACGATATTATACCAGTTGTTACTGAAGAATGGATTAGACTCGAAGGCGTGGAATTTCATAATGTCGTGCAACAAGACGAGTATGAAAGAAGTCGGACTATTAAGTAAAAGAAATATATAAATTATATTTTGATTTTTAATTAATTCTAAATGCAAATTTCCTTTCAAGATTTCAACCACCTGATGCTTGTTATATTGAATTGATGAGATTTCGAGTGCGACCACCTAAAAATAGGGAATTACCCTTACAACTGAAAGCTTCCTGGTGTGTTACTGGAAACCGTGTCGAATTAAAAGCGGACATTCTTGTTCCAGGTTTTACATCAAAAAAACTTGGACAGATACCATGCGAAGACGTTTCCATAAGATTTCCTATTCCAGAATGCTGGATTTATCTATTTAGAGTTGAAAAACATTTTAGGTGAATTGTTTACGATGTTTTATATTAAATTTTTTTTTCTTGTGTGTGATGTCGACTTATATAAGGATGTCTATTTCAACTTCGTACTTAATTTTGTTTTAGGTATGGGTCAGTTAAATCAGCTCATAGACGAACGGGCAAAATTAAAGGAATAGAAAGAATTTTGGGTACTGTTGAAACTTTACAAGAATCTTTGATTGAAGTAACATCTGGGCAAGCAAAATATGAGCATCATCATAGGGCTATAGTTTGGCGTTGTCCAAGATTGCCTAAAGAGGGTCAAGGTAAAAATTCTATTTCGAATAATCAAATTTAAGAAATTTAATTAATTTCGGTTTTATTTTGAATAGGCGCTTATACAACCCATCAAATGGTTTGTCGAATGGCTCTCACTTCCTATGATCAAATACCAGAGCAATTAGCACCATATGCTTATGTAGAGTTCACAATGCCTGCAACACAGGTATCTCATACTACAGTTAGATCAGTTAGTGTTCAAGATTCTGATAGTGATGAGCCACCAGAGAAATATGTTAGATATTTAGCGAGGCATGAATACAGGTATGTTATGATTATTATTAAATATTATATTTTCTTTGAATATTAAATGTAGAAATTGAGAAATTTTCAAAAAATCCTATTAATACGAGTACTATGACATACAATTTCTGTTATATTAGAATTAAAGAAATATTCATTTGTTTCTTGTGCTTGTAAACCCGTACGTAATTGTATACAATAGTTCAGAAGAATAATTGTTAAGTATATTAAATCCATTCAAATATTTAAATATTTTAGGGTTGGAATTGAGACTACACAGGGTGAAACTGTTAATGCTTACTTAGCAGCTACAAAACCAATAAAAGAAGAGCCTGCAACAACACCTGTATCGCATTCACCGGCGTTACCAAGTGATTCAGATTCAGATTCTAATTAAAATTAAAATTGTTATACTTTAATTCTAAGAGCGAACAACAACAAAAAAACAAAATACATAATATATGAAATATTGAACTGCAATAATTTTATTACTTTCGTTATAAATACATGCATATAAACCTACTATATCTGTATTATTAAGCTGCGTCAAAATTAATAAAGAAAATGTAATGAAAAAAAATATTAATTTAAATAAATTGTACTTTAATATTGTTTTCAATAATTTTTTAATCTAAAATTAAAAAATTTAAATTTAATTAAAATAATTAAATGGTATAATAATTAATTGTTTTTTTTTTTTAATTTTATATAACTTTCATTCGTTACACAACAAAATTTATAGAACATTCATTTATTATTCATATTACTTTTAATTATAAAAAATGCGCATATATTAGAGCAAAATTTAATGAATTTTTTAAAATTATCAAAAAAAAAGGAAAATTAAGTCATATAAAATTATTATATATTTATGTGCTGTGTATATTTAGTATTTAACAAAATGGTTGTTTTAGAACCATTTTAAATGTAAAAAATCATATAGAATTTTCGCGACAATTAAAATTAAAACGAGTATTAAATAAAAAAAAAAAAAAAATATAAAAAAAAAAAATTATGTAAAAATTCATTTTAAAATTATTGTTCAGGTTATTTTAAAATATTTTAAAACATCGAATATTTTAATTTTCTCTAATTATTTGCTAATTCACAATACATATTTTATTTTGATTTAAAATGATAATTCACAAAATTTATTTTTATTTAAATTTGGAATTTTTTGCAATATTGCGTTTCCTCAATGTAAGTTTATTGTTACCAATTTTAATAATAAAATACGATTTTTAAAATGTATGCAGTGTAATATTAAAAAACAAAATATTTATTTTAATTATTTTAATATTTTAAATTTTTTGACAATAAATAAGTATTAAAATAAATTGAAAATTACGGGACAAAAGAAGAACATAAAATAAAACAGAGGCGCGTAGAGAGATAAATTTGATACGTAAAATATTAATAAAAATAAATAAATAGAGCGATTAAATGAGAAAATCATTTAAATCAAAAATATTTTTCATTTGATTTTATGTATGTATTCATTTAAAGTAATTGTAATATATATATATATATATATATGTATAAACATATGTCTAAATTTTAGTCATAAAATTTATTTTATTATTTTATGTTTAGACTCAATATTTAGAATTGAATTTTTACTCAAAATATTAATAGCAATTAATATTTCAGGCTCTTTTTGAATATATAGAAATAAATAAATTCAGGTTTTCTTTCAATTGAAAATTAATAATTGATCAAAGCTAATGATCATTAAAATTTTGTAACATTTTATTTCAATAATTCTAAAAATTATTCTATTTTTAATTATTTCAAGGTTAATAACTTTATAACTAATATTTTTTTTTAATTTTTGGGCAATCCTTTAATTTTTAACATCCTTACACTTTAACTAAAGTAAAATATAAAATTATAATTGAAAATAAAATTATAAAATAACCATAAAAATAATGAATGAATCCTACAATAATAAACAATAACAAAATTATAGAACAAACTTATAAATTAAATAAATAAAATTGTTAAATTCATTAAAAATAAAATCATATTCATATATATATATATATATTGTATATATACACTTGTATATATATAAACATATATAAATTTGTAGTTAAAAATCAATAAGAATGAAATTAAAACTAGACATACAAGATAATTAATTATTAAGAAAAAATCCTCCACAAAAAATTAAACAAACCAAAAAAACCAAAAAAAAAACCAAATTGCACATTTTCCACAATATTCTATACCTTTAATATAAAAATATGTAAATTAATTTAAAAAAAAAAATACAATATTAAATAAGAATAATCCTAATAGGAAAAATAAAAATAAAGTTATAATTAATTATTTAATTTTTAAATCAGAAATTTATAAATAAATTCCACAGCATTAATATATTAAAGAAAATATTGTTAAAAGTTTATTTGTTAAAGTTATATTTTTTATTAATAATAAATTATTATTGATTTGTTGAAGGACGGAAAAAATAATATGTTAAAAAAATAAAATAAAATATAAGTAAAATCGAAATCAGAATAATAAAAGAATTGCAATATTAGTATTGATAAAATAAGAAAAACAAAAACAAATTATTAAATTAAAATTGTTAAAATTTTTTAACAAATATACAAAAATTAAATTTATAATTATTAAAATCAATAAAAATTCATTTATTTTCTTCTTTTTTCGTATATTAACAATTCATTCTTATTGGAAATATTCAAAATATTGTAATTGTGTTATAATTTTTTATAATACACATATAATTTCATTGGTATTTAATTGGAAATATTGTGAATTGATCAAAAAATATAAATACATTGAAAAAATGTATATATAATATTGTGAATATATTTAAAATTCAAATCACTTTAATAATTTACAAATTTTGTTGGAAGCATAATTAAAATAAGAAATAAATTTTCAGAGTACTCCGCGAAAGTTTTTTAGTATTTCACATTGAGGTTACAAATTTCTTTTTGCGTGAACATAAAATATGAGAAAATAAAAAAAAAGTAATAGTAATGTAAACTTTGTTATTCATTTAAGTAAAAATTTTATAAATAATTAGAATTTTTTTATAAATTCTAATAATTTCGAAAATAAAATATAATTTTAATTATATATGTATTAATAAACACAATTTTAAGTAGATGCTTTTTAAATAATTACTAAATTTTTCAATATTTATAAATTTTCAATAGAAAAACAATATTTTAGTATAATACACTGATGGTAATCTTAAACTATTTTAATAATATTTTTTAAATGATTTTTTACAATATTTTATTATACACAATATAAGAACAATGAATGTTATTTGTATTTAATCATTGCATAATTTCACGTAAAAATAAATTAAAAAATTAAATGTTCACAATATTATTTTTTGTATAAAAATTGTATAATTATATAGCGTAAATTTTCATTTAAGAAGATTACTGTAATTAAAATATTTTAGAATAAATAGCAGTGTTACCGTTTTAATGCTAAATGACAAATAATTTTAGAAATTGTGGAATATTACATAATTTTTAACTATTGGAACTATTTTTTTTAATGCATTTGTTACACTATTGATATGGAAATTAAATGGATATTTTTTTAAAAAAAATTACTAAATGCAATATTATGGCAAGAAATTGGTTCAACATAACGGTTATCCAGATGTAAACTATAGCAACATTAAATGGAACCGTAAATTGCTATGAAATTCTTTTTTAAATATAGAGTTTTTTTCTTTTGAATTTCGGAACGTATACTTAGCAATAGGCTGCAACAACAACTTAATACGATATAATAGAAAGTGGTATTAAAAGCATTGTGGAAGTTTTCATGCTTTATTTTCATGATGAGCTATTATATGTGGCTCAGTTCAATCATTTTGACATTAATTCAGATTTTCAACATATGAAGGCGATTAGCAATTAATGGCTATTAAAATATCCATCTGAATTGGTATTCCATGAACCACATGGATTTAATTATTATTGATTGAACCTCTATATCGATATTGTTATTTTTAGCTAAGGAAAAAAAAATTCTAAAATATTTCTTATTGCAAATGAAATTCTCGAATGAAAATTTTACCATTAAAATATTCAAAAATTAGCATTCATTTAATGTATATATAAATTATATCTGATCATTATTCACAATAAAATTTTACATATTTTACGAATACCTATGTATGTGTAGAATGTAGACCAATAACATTATTTTATAGAAATAATATAATTTCTTTGTTATAGTCCCTTACATATTATTTAATTTCAAATTATTTACTTAATATTTAAGTACATTATACATTAAAAATAAATTTAAATTCAATTAATTAATGTAATTAATATTATTCAAAATATATCAACATGACATGTGTATATGTATGTGTAATAAACTAAAAAAAGAATAAACAATATATTAGATAAATTTTCATTTTTAATGCAAAAATCTAAATGTTGTGTATACTTTATATATATGTTTTATTAGTATATATGTAAATACATGTTATACAATAAAAAAGCAACAAAAATTTTAACAGCAAAAAAAAAACACCCAAAATCCCGGTAAGCATTTTATGATAATAACAATAATAATATTATGCCACTATGTAATTTATAATTTTGATCTATGTATGTAATTTTATATATGTATATATAGTTATGTATTTTAATTATACATACATACTTATATATAAAATTAAAAAAAAAATTGTTTGTTTTTATAATTAAAAATATGAAAATGCAATGTATAAATATAAAAATTACAAAATTTTATTGTTTCGTGAAAAAAAAAATTAAAAAATAATTAAAAAAAATAATATTAATTAAAAATATTATGTATTAATTGATTAGTAAAATAAAAAAATAATTGAATTCATATATAGAAAATATTTAAAAAAATAATGCTTTCATTTAATTATAAAAAATTGTATTAAATTTAAAAACAAAATGAAGACTTAAAAATTATAAAAAAAAAATTATCAAAATAAATTTTGTAATATAAGTGTGCGTTTATGTTATAAATTAATTATTTTTCATTATTATAATAAAATAATTAATAATTTTATTTATTTTTAATATTATTAATATTAGTAATCTTAATTTTTAATAAATTTTATTTAAAAATTTTAATTGAAAATAATTTTATTTTGTCATAGATTTTCATAAAAATAAAACATTCCTATTATATTATATACAAATTTATATAAATTATATATTTTATTTATTAAGTTTTATTAATTAATTATGTATAGTAATTATTGTTTTTCTCATTTGTGTTAACAAATTTTGTTCTTTAATTAAAAAACAAAACCAAAAAACTTTTAACTGTAATTAAATTTTTTTTTTATTAATATTATAAAGCTTTGTACCAATTTACATTAAAAAAAAAATTTAAAAATAAATTTTTAAATACAAAAAATATAATTTCATATTATAATGCAAATACAAAAAAAAAATTAAACAATAAATTCAAAATGTTATTATTAAAAAAAAACCAAAAAAAAAAAACCATTATTAAATAAAATAAAAATTTTAATTTAAATTAATTTTAAGTTTAAAAAAAAATTGATATATATACAATTTATGTATGAATATTATAAACTATATATTATTATATATAAATATATTATATATACAATAAAAAAAAGAGAACTAAATTTAACAAAAATAAATAATAAAATAGAATTTAATGTAGCCCACAACAAAAAAGAAAAAAAGAAGAACAAGAAAAGAAATTAATTAAATTAAATAAGATAAATAAATAAAAAAAAATACTCGTAGCATAATAATGATTTAAATGTATATAATAAATATTACAATCCTATACATATATATAAATTTGATAAAAAAAACAACAAAAGCTATAAAGAAAGAATAATAAATATTAAGTAAAAAAAAAAAAAAGAAAACAATATTTAGAATGAAATATCAGGTAATTTTACGCGGAAATTGAAATATTTATTTAAAAATTAATACATATATATATAATGTATAATATTTAAGATAAGTATTTATATAACAATATATAATAAACATATATACATAATATATATACATAAAATTTTTATTTAATACATTTAGTTCCATATAATGCAGCAAAGCATTGTATTTAAATTCAATACAAAAATTTATTTATTATTAAGCTGAATTAATTTTATGTTTAATTTCAGCAATTTATTTCAATATGCTGAATTAGATTCAAAAATTTTATTTTTACAATATAATATGAAACTCAAAGATCTACTGAAAAGAAGAAAAAAAAAATAATCATTAAAGTATTGTAAATATAAAATGCAGGCTTATTCACGATGCTATGAGATTATGAATACCAAAAAAAATTCGGCTTTAGTAATCTAATTGAAAATTTCAAATGACCATAAGATACAATGACAACATACGACTCAATTTCTGATCACGTATTATCGTTTTAAATTATATTATAATTATCAGCTGGACAATTGAAATCAAGTGACAGCATTTTGTCAATAAGCCTTTAAATTAAAAATTTTCTATTTCATTTGTATATAAATGTGTACATATATAATATATATGTGTATATAAAAGAATCGTAATACAAAATTATTTTATTTTCTTTGTCATTCTACTTATAAAAAATAGTAAACAAAAACAAAAAATTAAAATAAAACATCAATTAATAAAAAATCATACATGTAGGTGAAACACATTAAATGCAGTGAAAAAGTAAAAGAAAGTTATACATTTGCATATAAATTCATTATTTACTGATAATAATAATAATAATGATATATATTAATAATAGATTATTATTATTATACAAATATGAATAAAAATGTAGGTTTATATACTTCAACTGATTGAATATTATATATAATATAATAATAAAAGTATGTTAAGTATACAGCATTATATATATAATATATATATATATATATATATATATATATATATATATATATATATATATATATATATATATATGTATACATATATTGCATGATATATATTATATTATATATGTAGATATATATACATATATAAGTTAAGAAATTATCGTTCAATTTCTTGTAAAAAAATATTTTCGTGGACTAATGTCCGTTTTATTGAGTTAATGTGTTTAATTGTAATAACAAAACTTAACTGCCCTTAATTACTAATTTTGAACATATTTATAGTAAATAATTGATTATTAAGCAAAATATTACATTTATAAAGTTAAAGCTAAATTATAAAGTTAAAAATGCTTATTAGGCATTTATTGTGGGAATTATAAAAATAGAGTTTTCACAGGTAAATGGCTAAACAATATTCTCATGAAAATTATGCTGACCTCAGCGTCTGATGTTATGCGCGTGTATCATAATGTCTTAACTCTTCCCTCCTTTAAGATCCGCGTCCACGTGGATCAGAAGCTCAATTTTACTGGTTGGAGTTTTGATTCCAGTTCTCCTAGTTCTGACGTTTTTAGAGAGATGTTAATTTTTTTCCGGTTTTGGTATTTGTAGATAGCTGCTGCTAGTAAAATGGCGATGATAATTAAGGTAAATGCGGCATTGAATGTTATGCTAACTGCTGAAGTTGTAGTGAGCTCGCTCAGTTGTTTGACGTTACCCAAGTGCAAATTATGCAGATAATCGAGGTTGAGTTTCATTTTTCCTGAGGAATGGTTGTCGCTCATTATAGGTGGCAAAATGATTTGAGACGATTGGAATTCTTTGTTGGTATAGGTCTCGTTTTTAATTTGGATTGTTTCATTGTAAAATTCTATGACGAAGTTACCGTTTAGGTTTTTTGTTTTGTTGTTAGCTTTGACTGCTCCGTTGAAATTATTGAGAAATATCGTATTTTCATTGATTACTTCGACTGATTCCCTTCTGTTGAACTCGTACTCGCAAGTATTGTTGCTGTTTCTCAGAATTTGGGTGATGCAGTGGTCATCATGTAATTCTTCTATTTGATCCATTTTGCAGATAAAGGTGTTTTTATACTTATTACACTCGTTGCTAATGCCAAAAATTTGTTTGAGGTTTGTTAGTAGACTTTTGTAGGTTAGATGCAACTGCTTATTATTTTTAGTGGTGGCTCTGATTTTAATATAGTTATATTCGACACCGCTGGTTTTGGGTAGTGATAATATGTAGAGTAGAGTCATGTTTTTGACTACTACTGTTGGTGTAGCGTACTCAATTGCATCAATAACATTGAAATATGGTAATGTTTGCATTTCAGAAATCAATTGGTTGATTTCCTCTTTATTTAATAAGTTGGTGTTCACTATTTTCCCTTTGGCTAATTGGACTGCTCTTACGATTTCTTTTATTTCTTCCTTTATCGTATTAATTTGGTTGAAAAGCGTTTGGTAATTAGCTTCTTTTGAATTTTCATCGAACCTTTGAATAATTCTATTATATTGCATCAGAATATGCTTTGTTGTATTTGTTAGAACTTGATTTATATGATATTGCTCATTATTGTTCCGGATCAAATTGTTATTGCTTCTAAGTATTTCATCCCAATCGGTTGCATCAGGGTTACCTGCTAACCATTTCCAGGCGCTGCCAATCCAATTTATCGATCGTTTTCTTATGGCGGAGTGTTCCGTCAGCTCTTTAATCAAATCTTCGGCTTGTTGAATTTGGAAGGTGAGTTGCGTTTTGGTGAACTTGCTGAAATTTAACTGGTTTGCTTCTACTTTTGATCTCTGTAGCACGTCCTCGTAATTGGTGAGGTCGATCCTGTGAACTAATTTTAGATTTCCATTTAATATTCGTCCCACGCCTTCCTTTATAGTCATGATAGGTGACTTGAACTCATATATTTGTAAAGCTGTTGAAACCCTAAATAATAGGCTGAAAAGAAAAAAATGTTTTGTTAGTTGGGAGAATTCTTTATGTGTGCCTTGTGAATTCTTCTTCCGCTTTCGGTTGTGACTGTAACATTGTTATTCCTAGCTATTATTTCCTTTTTATAAAGAGGTTTGTTCTTGCTCTTTATTTGTTTATCGGCAACGAAGATAGCTTTTCCAGGCTCATATGATTTAGGTTGTTTCCTTTTATTCTTTTCTCTATTTATTTTGTCCTTTTGGCTTTTACGAATTCTTTCAGCGAGATCTTCATGAACCTTGTCTTGAAAGTTGGTTAGATTTTGGTAATTGATTCGTTGCGTTCTTCCATAAAAAATGTCTGATGGTTTCTTTCCTGTAACGGAGTGAATGCTGTTGTTGTAGCGATCGACGGCAATGTTAATTATTTCTTTAAATGGTAAATTCCGATGTTCCTGTTGTAGGCATCTGGATATTTCCTCTATTGTTGAGTGGACTCGCTCTACAGCACCATTTGCTTCGCTTCTTTGCGTTGGAGTGAGGTATACCTCGATTCCCAATGTCCTCAAATAATCGACTATAACAGGGCTTGAAAAGCTAGGTTCTCTATCCATTACTATCATTCGAGGTACTGTGTAGTAATGTACAATTTTCACCAATTTTTGTCGTAAGTGCAAGGCTGATCTGTTTCTTATTTTGAAGAATTTTGCAAATTTACTGAATTTATCGATACAAGTGATGAATTTTTCCTTATTTATTTGTATGAGATCTATGTGAAGGATTTCAGATGGATAGGTGGGTACAGGTGTTTCTGATAGCCATGGATTGTTGGGATGGCGGTCATATTTACTGGTGTTACATGTTTCACATTCGGATGTGTATTTCTTAATGAGGCTAGCCATTTGCGGAAAGTAGTATTTCTCCATTATTTGTTCCTTATTTTCCTTCCAGTTCCTGTGTGCTCGTTTGTGTTCATGGCTGATGATTTGGTACTTATTCTCCTCATTGTTGATATCCTGCACGATTCGTTGTGTTATGCGAATTTTGTATCCTTGCAGATGGTTCTTATATAAGTCCTGCAGCAACTGAATTCGATTTTCGGGTATTTTAATGCCATTGATGATTGAAGGTGATAGTGTTCTCTTTAATGCTTCTAATAGACTCGTATTGTTGATATCTTGAAGACCAATATAATGGCGGTGGTAATTTGGATGAGGATTTTCATAGGCAGAAGGTATTGGTCCTTGTGAAACGATGATCTGATTTTTGAACACGTTAAGCGGAGCTTCGCAATGTGGTATTAAGTCGCTGCTGTCCTCTTCCGCGCTGTGCACTGTTACTGTAGTTTCTGTGTTGTTGAGTTCTTGTTTTAGTCTTGAAAGTGCATCGGCAACCTTGTTAGTGACCCCCGGTTTGTATATTAACTCGTAGTTGTATTCCTCTATTCGTGATTTCCATCTCTTAAGCTTGGCGTTGTTGTTTCTGTTGCCTAGGCTGAACGTTAAAGGTTGGTGGTCTGTTAAAATCTTTACCTTTTTTGCTCCATAGAGGTAACACCTGAACTTGTCTAGAGCCCAGACTATTGCTAATAGTTCTCGCTCGTTGGTTGCGTATGCTTCTTCTGTCTTGTTGAGCGCTCGTGACGCATATGATATCGGACGATCTTTGCCTATGTCGCCTTGCGACAGCACTGCACCAAGTGCTATATTCGAAGCGTCGGTCGTTAGGATAAAAGGTTGCTCAAAATCGGGGAATACTAATAACTCTGTTGATGATAAGGCCTGTTTCAACTCCTTGAATGCTCTGAGTTCTTCTTCGTTGAATGTGATGGCTATTTTCCTTGATTGATTAGCCCTTACTTGGGCATTTTTACCTCGAGTAAGGTTGGTAAGTGGTTTAGCTAATTGTGAGAAATCCCTGATAAACCTTCTGTAATATGATGCTAACCCCAGGAAGCCTTTTAACTCCTTCAAATTTTCTGGAATCTTCATTTTTTGTATTGCTGCGATTTTTTCAGGATCTGTTTTTATGCCTTCACTTGTGATAATGAAGCCTAAAAATTTCGTTTCTGCCCTCATAAATTCAGTTTTATCTAAATTCACTTTCAAATTGGCCTTCTCTAGTGTGTCGAAAATTTTCTCAACGTTTCTCAGATGTTCGTCCTCAGTCTTTCCTCCGAATATTATTATATCATCGATGTAAACGTAGCATATTTTCCCAATATATTCTTTTAATACGTCATCGATCATTCTCTGGAAGATCGAGGGTGCATTTTTGAGCCCAAAGGGTAGGCGCAAAAATTCAAATTTACCGTTCAAAGTGGAGAAGGCGGTTTTCATTATATCTTCGTCCTTCATCTTGATCTGGTGGAAGCCGGAAGTTAGGTCTATCGTGGTGTAATATTTAGAGCTTCCTAAACTCGCTATTGTTTGAGTAATATCCGGTATTGGATATGCGTCGGATATGGTAACAGCGTTGAGTCTTTTGAAATCTACGACCATTCTGTACTTTCTTGTTCCTGTGGAGTCCCTTTTCTTTTCGACGACCCAAATTGGTGCGTTGTATGGACTTTTTGAAGGCCTGATGATTCCGTTCTCTAAAAGACTCTGGATTTGGTTGTTCACCTCGTTCCTCATGTTTACTGGGTATGGGTAAATTTTTGAATAGATTGGTTCGCTAGTCGACGTTTTAATTTCTGCTCGAACTTGAGTGTCGATAGTTTCTTGATCGTTGAGAGGACCGAAGAGTTTCTGGTACTTGCTAAGAAGACTGATGACCTTGTTCCTGGATTCTTGGTTTAGATGATCCATCCTTGTTTCGATATTGTTTACTTGGATCGATTTTTTGCCTCTTAGCGGTATCGTGATGTTCGGCGATATTTTCAGCGTGTTTTCTTTGCGATCGATGATTGCCTCCAGTTGTTTTAAAGTATCGTCGCCGATGATCCCATCGAAGGACTTTAGTCCTGGTAGTAGGAAGAAGTCTAATTTTGTGTTGTTACCGTACGGTTTAAAAAGTCTCGCACTGACTTTTTGTGTAATAGTAATATCTCCTCCAGCTGATCGTATTGTAAATGGGCGTACTGTCGGCCTTGGTCTCTTGGCGTGTTCTGGCTTTATGAAGTTTTTGTTTGCCCCCGTGTCTACAAGAAACTTGAGCATTTTATTGTCGGCTGTGTTGTATACTATGTATGGAATGCTCGAGAGGCTGGGAGTATAAAATTTAATTCGTCTTCTTCTTCGCATTCTGATCCCTCTGATTCGTGCTCGTAATTTGCTCTTAATTGTTCTTCGTATTGTTCTGCGTCTTCAGAAGTTTCCAAGTTATAAAATCTCTGCTGCTTGCGATTCAGGTAACTTGTGTCGCTTGGTCTTTTGAAATTTTGACTGGGCCGGTTTGTATAGTCCACCTGTTTGGTTTGTACCGAATGATCCACTTCCATCGGGACAGGCGGTTTCGGTTGGCTTGGTCTGGCTGGTGCCTCTTCGTTCGTTCCCCTGAATGCGTATCTATTACCGTTGTATGGCTGCTGGTAGTAAGTGCTTATTGGCTGTGGTTGGTTAAATGACGGTTTTTTCCTTGAAAGAGCATTGATTGGAGCTACCACTCTATTGGTTGAGCCCTTATTGTGTATTGGTATGCTACGTACGCTGGCATTCTGGATTTCGAGGCAAGAAGAATACGCCTCTGGTAAGGATTGAGGTCGCTGAATGATGAGCATTCTTGATAGATCTCCGTTTAGCCCTCTTATGAACACATCTAGGGCAGTGTTCCGATACGTTTCGCTTAGTGCTTGTAATGTGTCGATAGTATAATTTTCGGTTTTAATTTTATTGATTATTAGCGACAGCTGATGATTGACGTTGGCGTAGAATTCGTCAATTGTGAGGTTCTTCTGAGTTAGATTGGACAGTTGGTGTACCAGTGTCCTGACATCTCGTTTATCAGCATAATGAAGGGATAAACATGCCTTTATTTCATCCCAACTGTTGTCGAAAATATTGTGCGATATTAGAGCACCATTCGCATTGCCTCGAATCTTCTGGCGAATGTTTTGTAGTATTGCTCTATATATGGGTTTGTGCTTTACGATTGCGTAATCTGCCAGTATGCTCTCGACGCTATGAACCCATGATACGTACTGCGTCGGGTTTCCATCGAACACTTGCAGTTCCTTTACTGCGTCTGGCAATTTACAAATGTCTTTTAGGTCCTGCTCTGTCTTTGGCCCTACTGGTCCTGACGAGGAGGGTTGTGGCGTTGATTTGCTCGAATTTTCTAATGATTCTATTTTTATTTGCAATGCTTTGATCATGTTGAGTTGAGCGTTAATAGCCCCAGTCATCTCTCTCATTGCATTTTGTATTTCTTCGATTTTTTCCTCCATATTTAATATTATTGTATTTTATTTATTTTATTTTATTATTTTTTTTATTTTTGTAAATAATGCTTCGCTACTTTTTAGCTTAAAAAATGTTTGTCACTCGTAAAGGTTTAATGAAGAATTCTTATTCTTGTGTTTTGTTGTACTCACGTTATGAGTAGAATGCTTCGCATTGGGTTCTTTGGATACTTCGTAGTGGTCCTTTTTAGCTTAGAGCGTTGATAATTGCGGTAAGCCTACTGCGGTACGATTGGTATCACTTTTATATGGTCTGCAACTAACTCGTTATGTTCCCACGGTGATAACGTTCTTGTAGTTCCAGGTCCCTGCTACTCGGGCGCCAGTTAAGAAATTATCGTTCAATTTCTTGTAAAAAAATATTTTCGTGGACTAATGTCCGTTTTATTGAGTTAATGTGTTTAATTGTAATAACAAAACTTAACTGCCCTTAATTACTAATTTTGAACATATTTATAGTAAATAATTGATTATTAAGCAAAATATTACATTTATAAAGTTAAAGCTAAATTATAAAGTTAAAAATGCTTATTAGGCATTTATTGTGGGAATTATAAAAATAGAGTTTTCACAGGTAAATGGCTAAACAATATTCTCATGAAAATTATGCTGACCTCAGCGTCTGATGTTATGCGCGTGTATCATAATGTCTTAACTTATATATATATATATATATATATATATATATATAATATATATTATATATACATAATGTGTATTGAAAAAAGATATATAGAGAAAAAAAAACAAAAAAAAAACAAAATTAATATAAACTTATTAAAAATAGTTAAAAAATTTAAGCCATTAAAAAAACCAAAAAAAAAGGAAATCAAGAAATAAATTAAAATTAAATATACACACTTATTATATGTAAAGATTATTATATATATACGTATATATATATTGATATATGTATATATATTGATATATGTATATATATCATATATAAATATATATATATATATACATAAAATAAAAAAAAACTAAAAAAAAAACTGAAAATTAATATAAATATATAGTTAATTTGAAAAATGTTAATTATAATTGGTTTTATTTAATATAATTGAAACCTCTATGAATCCATATACAGTGTGTCTTATTTTTAATTGCGTTATTATATACCAATTCATTGACGCTCATGAGTAAATAAAATATGGAGGACATGTTCGCAACACAACAGATTCCAAGGTACAGGAACTTTTCACTCTTTCAAGTATTAAGTATAATTTCGTTTCTACTATGTCAGATAGACGCATAATTAGCCAGAAAATTATTGTTTCCCTATTTAGTATTACATAAATTACTTAATTTAGGAACAAACCAATAGTTTACAAAGCGATGTTTTTTTTCAAACAATTGAAAAAAATTTGTTTTTGCTTTTGTTACATTTAATTTGTATGTGTAATTTCAATGAAACACGATATTTAAAAATTTACAATAAACCATTTAATTTCTCGGGAAAATTATATTAACGTAAAAGAAAATTTTGCAAAGGAAATGGCATGACTAAGAACCAAATTTGCACTTTTCTAAGTACATTAACTGAATATTGTACTAGCTTTCATAAAATTTAAAATTTGTGTTTAAAAAAAATATTCCATGATCTAATGCAACATTTTAACAATGCGGTTATGTGATGTTAATTTCACATTTTAATTAAACGGTTTTCTTAATAAAGTATCGCCATTGCATACTTTTAGGATGATTACAAAAATTGGATTAATATAAACATTAATATAATGGCCGAATTAGACGGATAAGACATTTTCCTAGACACTTGAATTTTTTTTTTGCTTCTATAGAAATTAAGATGGTACGTATACATATAGGAATATAGTTTCAAAAAAGATGGAATGGGGAATTTTTAAAGGCATCATATAAGAGGAAGGGGTGGAAAAATATTTTATAATAAACTACTAAATAGTATATATATATTTTGTTCAGAATTTGAGAATTCTATTTAAGAAAAAGTCATTTGACTCAATGTGAACATATTTGAAGTAATGCTTAACTGCAACGGTCACTATAAGTAGAGAACATTTGTTTAAACCTTGCCTAGCCAGAAGAATTATGTCATTTTCTTTCTTCGAAAGTAAAAAAAAATCAATACACTAGGTTTTCAAAAAGTGGAATTCTTAGAACTTTGACAGGCTACGGTATTTGGAGGATGTAGAGTAAGTTTTGTAAATAGATAAAAGAGCAAAAGAAAAGACGAATTATAGAGTGAAACAAACAAGTATATTTTTTTCTAATTTCATTAAAAGTATGATTAAAGTCCCTTTGACTTTAGGGTTTAAATTTCAGGTTTAAGTGTTTAAGAATATTTTTTCTGAAAATACCGTATTTCCAGTCGAGATTTCATAATATTCTTGAAAAATATCGATAACTAATTTTATTTATTATAATACACTACTAACTGGCATATAAATTTTATGAAAATAAAATTTAATGTAAACTCTATTTTATTTCTTCTTAAATTTATGTAAAGAAGTACTTTAACAAAATTGACAACAAGAAAAAAAATTTCGTATAAAAAGCATTCCGCTTGAATTAACTGAAAACAAAAGAAAAAGAACAGCGAGCAATAAGATATTTATAAAATCCGACAAAGATATTGAGAAAATCTGAGAAAGCACATTTCCTATATATATAAAATTTTGAATTCTAAAAAAATAGTTTCAAAATTGAATGTAAGACCACAATAAGTCAGGAATGGCTACGGTGGCTTGGGGAGTTCTTCTGCCCCACTCGGTTAGCTTAAATTTTCACGTAAATTTTCACAAAATTTTGAAAAATTTGTGAGCCCAATATTGTCGAGAAACGTCATATTGCTTTATGATAATCACAAAATCTAAGAGGTTTTCCAATATTTGAAAAACTTGAAGTTGGCGGTTACAATTAATCTCTCAGTTGGATTCCCAAAATTTTGTGTCTAGGACTCAATGTCCACAGTTATGGTTCAAAATAGGATATACAAAATTTTGAGTTGCGAGCAGATTTTGATTAGTCGTAAATAAAACAAGTAATCAATTTGACTAAAATGGATTTTCATAAAATTTTAAAAAATTTAAATGATTCCTCATTGGATACTCAACCAATCCAGAATGTTTCAATATAAATTGTAAATATGGGCAGTGGTTTGTACTCTTTGACTAATAATAAAGTTTTTGCTCTATGAATTCTTCAAAATTCCTTGAAAGTTTTTGTTTCTTCCCTCATATCCGTTTGCTTTATAGTCAGTCACTTGTCAATTCTTGCCTTGTGAACTTAGAAATGCGTGATTTACTAGTTAAATTGCAACAATTCATTCATTTAAAATTTAATTAAAAAACAAAAGTAAGACGAACAAAACACATGAAGCAAGAATATTTTTTTTTGTTCCTTCTCTATACATTGTAATCTATTTGTATATATGTATGTACACAATGTGACAATAAAGAAACTAAAAATAATTTCTAAGTTGTTGCAAAAGTTTATTGAAAGTTTATTATGGTATACTAGTGGTCTCTAAGGATCATTTTATTATTTTCTTCCTTTAATATTTATTGATATTGACTTGTCGATTGAATATTTTTTATTTTTTTGTTTTTATTAATTTTGCTTTTTCGCCAACATATGCATACCACTTTTATATAAGTATGTGCATATACTTATTTTTAATATAATTATGTTAAATTTATATATACATATACCTAAATAGCAAAACGAATTGGTTGTATTTGAGTTTAAAAAGTTTTTGAATTTTTTCCTTTCTTTTATGTTTTTTGTATTTATTTATTGTAATGCCAATAATAAAACACAATTCAAGATTGTTTAGTAAAGACGAAAATTAATATTTTATATAACAGCATGCTTAACATTAGAATCTATGCAAAAGTTTTTATTTATATTTATAAGTTATTGAAGTACTTACTGTAAAAGCAATGAGTATAAGGATTGCACTTGTGCAATATTACTTTAATATGTGCTTTAGAATTAGTGCAATATTATGCTTTAAAAGATCGGATTAGAACGCATTTAACAGGTGAATTAATGTTATGAAAGACCTAAAATACCTGTTCAAAGAAGAATATTATATTCTACCATCCTATGCCTCCTCCGAGAATGGCTGAAAAAATTTTGTTTATGTGCCGATATGTTACATTATAAAGAGTTGCAGATGCTTGCAGTATAATATAAAATTTAAATAATTCGATCCAAAATTACGGTAACTTAATTTTTGGGCCGACTTCGCAACTCACAATACTTTTGGAGGCTAATTTATTATACCATTTTTTTTATATTAGTTTGGAAAACAATAACTGGAGCATTGAGTGTTATACACAGAATTTTATTGATTAATTTCTTTAGTTAATCTGGAGCTTTAAATTTAATTAGATTTGTTAATATTTCAGGATTACTAACCCGAAACCATTGTGATTTAATTGTTTACATGTGTTTTTTAAGTACGAAATTATACGTTTTACATAATCTAGTTTGGCCATATTGCTCTAGTTATACTAATTGGAATACTAGTTCAAATACAATGTAATTTGCTATCACACTTAAACATTTCTGTTTAAAAAAAAAATTAATCTCTTCTATGTACTTAAAGTATTTCAAGTTAAGGTCGATATTAATGGATTTAAAGACTTCAAATTATTCAAATTAATAAAAAGTGGGTTATAATTAAGGAAATTTTTTGTATTATAAATACTTCGTGCTATAGGAAATTCCTTTTGATGACAAACACAAAAATATTCAAAGAAGAAAATTAATTCAAAATTTTCATGTAAGATGAATGTTTGTAAAAAATGTTTTTATTTTAATATTTCCCTAGTATAATTCTCAATTATTAAAAAATATTTCGAAATCACCTGGAAATTTAATATTTCGAAAACTTAACCATGATAGTTTAAATGCTTCTAATGTGCATGATTCCTGCAATTTAATTTTAGAATAATTAATTTAATTAAGAAAAAGTGTTAAAACTAATGTTCGCATAGGTAAAATTTACTACCTTTAAATAATTTATAGTAAAAATAATCATTAAATAACTGTATAGACTTATTTATATTCTATTCATTCATCAAAGTGATATAAAAGAAAAACTAAAGTAACAGTAACTATACATACCAGTTTCAATATCCTGTTGATTCTTTTAACTTAATATCGTATATTTCTAAGAATAAATTAGAGATATTAAATCTTAACGAATAAAATTAAATAGACTAAAGTGGTAGGAAATTTTTACAGTCTTTATAGTTACCTATTTAACCGCATTTTATAGACAAAAATCAACTAACCTCAAAAAATATATAAAAATCATATTATTATAGTTGCGTATTTATATATATATATAGTTGGTTATGATATAGAAAAGAAAATAAAGGCTATAAGTTGTTAATGGTATTAAAATTGTAAAAATAATAAAAAAAAAATTATCTAAAAGAAAACAAAAATTCTATGTATGTACATAATTTTCACATTCTATTTGATTTCAGTATAATTTTCAATGCTTTTATATAATATAATTTCAATAAACTTTAGTATTGTTATTTTTAGCATATTCAGAGAAAAATTTGGAAGAAAATGGATTTATTAGTTCAACCCTATTCGACCGTATTTTCCGTTCGTCCGTCTGTGCGTCTCTTCAAATACCCTTTACAACAATTAAGATAGAAAATTGCAATTGTATATAAAAAGATTTTTGCTGCAAAACCTATATTTCTAGAAGAAAGTTTTTTTTTTCATCTAGCCATCGTTTTGAGTTTCCATCCCTGAAAATTAACAAAAAATTTGATTTTCAGCATCTAACTTCTTTAAAATGTTATAAGCTTTATTGAATATTCATAATCAAAATAGAGCCCGCGATATTGAATTATCAAAATAGGAGCCCGTGTCTGGAAAATGAATACTTTCCGCCACTAGAATACGAAAGTTTTCAAAAAAAATATTTCGTTCTTTTGGGATATTGTTCAGGTTTTGGGAATTCGACCTTTATTATATAGGTCAATTTTATATTTTTGATCATTTTTAAGAAATTTTCATTTTCCTGGGTATGTTAACCAAAAGCTTAATAGCGTTCTTAAAATTTGTAAGATTAGTGTTCGAACGCTATTCTCATTATTTTTTATTTCATCTAAAAAAAAATCCTTATTATGTGCTGCTGGCATCAGGATATTTTTAGTTTAGTGTCCACCCTGAAGACATCAAATTATTTATAAGTGTTTTTAGGAGGAAATGTGCTACTTAACTTTACGATTAATTTTTTTTGAATTTACTTGCTTTTGTTTTTTGATTCAATAAATTTTATTACAATTTTCTCTTGTTCTTTGTTGCTGTTTTTTGTATAATATATTTTCAATATCCTTTTAACTTCATAAATTAAAAAAAGGGGGAGATGGGGACAAAAATATAAATGCAACGATTTATATTGTTATACACTTGCCTTTATATACGTACATATATTTAAGAAGTCTTTTGTTTTGAACACAAAATATATGCATTTCGAATAAAAATTGTCGATTTGAAAAGTTGTACTCAATTGTTTTTTTTTTTTTGTTTTTGCTTTTGATTTTCTGCTCCTTTTAATAGTCGCAACTGAATATATTTTAGAATTAATTTATCGTAAAAACCGAATAAACTTATTACAATAATTTCTCTTCTTCCACTTACATACAATTTATACCTATATGTTTTTTTTTTATATTTACACAATTTTCATATAGAATTTATGTACTTTTAAACATACATACATACAGACAATGGAAAAAAGCAGGACACTCCATTAATTTTTTTGAATTGTAATTTGTATTGGTCTATAAAATATAATCAAAATTGAAAATAATGGTAATGGATTTTGATAATTTGTAATTGAATGTTATTTAGTTTAAGAAAAAAAAATAAAAATGAGTGAATTTAGAATTTAGTATACAATATTTTTTGTATGTAGAACGAATGACGCGACATTTTGATATTTTAAAATAATTTATTAAATTTATAATAACTAGTTTCAAAGTACTTTCTTTGGCATAATATTATTCTAATGCCATAAAATACAATAAGTCCAATATTCAATGGTTCTCATGATCATATACACAAGCAAAGAAAGTTTTGTACAAAATCTTGGAAATAAATGTCTTATACTATGCGTATAATTTTAGATATTTGCAATATATACCATTGTGAAAACTTAGAAATGATTTTAAATAATACTTCTGAATAAAAATAACATTGTTGAATCACAACAGTGGTTTGTAAAGTAGCACATTTTCAACGCTTAGTTAAGGTCATTGAAATATTTAATTACATTTTCAAATAAAATGACATTAAATTATTTGATTTTATAAAATCAAATCATTTAATGTCATTTAGACCTGTTTTTAAAAAAATGAGTTGGCTTGAAGATTTTATATTATTGACTTAAGAGTCTTAGATTGACTAATTTAAGATCATCATACAGTTTACCTTCTGTATAAGGAAGACATGTTAGAAATTTGTAAAAAATCAGTTTTAGATATTAGTTTTGGTTCCAAACTATTAGAGGCAAGCCATTTTTCTGCGTTGAAATGGGCAAATGTAATTTGAAGGGAGGTGCTAATGGGCAAATTGCAAGTAAAAATTTTCTTCTAAAGAAATAGCTGATTTTCCAGAATGATTCATTTGTATAGAAAAATATCAGCTTCAAAAGACGTAGGATTTTTCTTATCCTTTCTAGGTTTCTTTTTCTAAATGACCTTTAAGATAAGATAATTTCGAAAATATTTTCTTAAAAAATATTGTCGAACAAGAAAAGTGATAATATAAGGCTCTCACCCGACAAACTTTTTATAACATTCTAAAAACAACAGATTGTGCACTATTTATTATAGGTAGTATTTTATTACTTATTTTTTATGCCCTACATCTTAGGTAGGAATTAACTTAAATATAGAGTTTGTAACCACTTGAAGGAGTCGTTTGCGGTATAAACGGTTTATATTTAGTTTTGCTCACCGTAAATTTCTACGTTGATATAATGATGTTCATCCGTCCGATCGTAATAACGTAAAAAGGAAACACCAACAAACTTTCAGAAAATATTGTTTTTTTTTCTGTTATATGGATTTGTACTATTGTAATACAGCAAATTCGAACAACTGTTTCGGGTAGTTGTCATACAAATCAAAGAAGTGATTTTAAATATTTCAAAATCTAATGAAAATATTAATATGTAATTAAATTTGGGTTTAATTACATTTTAAAGAACGACTGCACTAGTGCTGCAAGCTGCCATAGATTCCCACTAAGGAAATTTTAAATATTAAAATAATAAAGCTTATTGCATGAAATTCTGCAGTCATGTATCTAATTACAGTTTAGCTCTTTCCTTAAAGTTTTTTTTCATAACCGTTTTACAGGATCGCAAAGCTACCGTCAGGCTGAGTATCACTTATTCGGTGCCGCAAGCAGTTTTCAAAAAGTGTGCCTCTCCGCTTTCGAAGGCGCTCATTGCATATGCTTACTTTGCTTATATGTTAGATCCGGTGCTGGTTGTTATACAGCAGTTAAAGATAATTTTTTATATAATAAATTTTCAAAACTAGTATTTATAGTCAGATTATGAGAAATAGGGTATAATTCAATCAGTTCAGATCGACTGAAACGTTTTTATTTGCTTTTTGTCTCATATTGTTGAATTAAATAAATTTTAATATCAAATTTTTCATTTAAATGAGATTGTAATTTCTCAATAATCCTTAATGTAATTGGTGGAGGAATAGGATGTATAGGATGTCTTTAAAAGAGAAGCAATATCAATGTATAGCAATAAATTTACATTTTTAAACTCGTATCTCATATAATACACAAAATTCAATTTATATTCATTTTTGATTAACTTCCAAAAACAAAAAAAAAAAAATAACTTTATTAATATTAAACAGATTTTCACATATACATACATATATATTACATACAAACAATGTAATATTGAATTTTGTTTTAAAATCTTCTGTTCTTCTGTTGTTTTTTTATCCTGAATCCTTATGTTTTCTTTTATATTTCATTATTATCCCCATTTATTTTCGTGGGAAATATTTTTCGATGCGTGTGTTGTATATTTATGTATCATATACATATTTATATAATATTATAATATTTCCATATTATTTCGAAGAAAATATGTAAATGTATAAAAAATAAGAGAAGAGCACAATGTCTTTATAAAATTAAAACGATTAAATCGATTTAGTTTAAAACTCAATATAAAACCATAAAAAATTTCTATTGAACTAAAGTTATTTTTTTCGGTGATATTTCGTTTTTTTTTTAATGTTGTAAAATATTCTCAAAATATTTACTTACACAAAATATACAAAATTATGTATACATACGTACATACATACATGCTTACGTAAATATAATTGTAAATAAAATTACATAAAAAATCAATTTCCTGCGAATTGTGTAGATATTTTACTTGTAAGATTGTTGGTACAGAAGTAAAACGTTGATATTCTACAAATGCACATAGATTGAAAGAAGGGTCTCTCAAAAAGTCATCTCATTGGTACCGAATTTATTGCGAAAATCTCATGAATAATAAAATATATGAAAGGATTGAATATGAAATAAGTAAGCTTTTAAAATGAGCTTACCAAATTCAATCTTACTTTTCGAAATTGAAGCTTTAAACAGAAGAAGGACGAAAAATGGAGAATATCCTCAATTATTTTTTCGCTCGTCTTGACCACTGACTCTTGCACATTTTTTATATCCTCATGGATGAATATTGGGATCATCTATTCTTTGGAAAATATCAACACTTTTCACAATTCTTTTATTACTTATATATTCACGAGAATTTGACGGTTAAATTTACTTCCTTATTGAAGATGCAATACAGATGCTTTACATTTTCTCATTTCGAAAAATATTGCCATTTAAAAGAAATCTTAACAATTTAATAAAAGATTAATAGATAAGAGCGGTTAGTGAGCTTCAAATAAAAAATCTTTTATGGTTAGCAAATAACCGAGCATTTTAACAAAATTATAACTATTAATATTTAACTGAAGATTTGCAGGAGTGTGAGAAATTTTGTTGTTAAACAACAATATAGAAAGGCAATTTTTCTACTATAATTACTTTTTTTCCATTAATTTCATATTAACAAAACGTCTTGTCATGGATTGCATCACTAACCTAAAGAAGAGAATTTATTAAGGTATTCTGAAATGATTTAAAAAGTAACACAATGCAGGAACAGGACCCAATTGAAATCAATGAAAAACACCAGGTTAAATGTAAATTATAGATTATTTCAATCTGCTGTTATTATTAATTAGTCAAGATTATTATACAGGGATTCATTCCACATAAGAAATCTAAAATATACGAAAAACTTAGTAATTTTCAGAATTTAACTATAAATTGTTTAAGCAAATTTTATTATCATCAGACGAACTGCTTAGGCCAAGCGTGAACTATTATCCAAACTAACATTGAATGAAATAACAAAAACAATCATCATTTAGACGCACGCAATGAGGCTATTACATTGCCAACCAAAATACTCGTAGTTACCATTTAATGAGGAAGGAAAAAAGAAATGGTGAAGAGTATCTAAGGATTAAGGAGTTAAGGTTTCTTAGTGTAAATTCTTTTGTTATGGGTTTTCTTTACTTCTTAATAAATTTTTATTAAGTGATATAGAAATTATTGAATAACTCTTTTATAAATTATCAAAAATTGTACAATAATCCTTTCACTATACCTATGTCATAAGATTTATTTCAGCGCATACATATAAGTAGGTTCTATATAAGAACACACATTATAATATGAACGCAATATCAAAATTCAACAAAAGGATTCTAAAAAGAGAATCAAACCACATCGGAAATAACGTTGTCAAAAATTTGAAATACTTTACTTAGAATTCTCGACAAACTTGCCGTTATTTTTACATTTTAAATTTTTTTTATTTTTTTTTCTTATTTTGATATACATATTCAGTATATGTATGTACATATGTATTTAGTAAGCACATGTACATATTTACGTATGTGTTGTTTAATTTCTAAGGAAATTTTTTTTTTGCAAAACGATAAAAGCAAATAAAGAAAAAGGAGTTTTGTTTTCTGTTTGTAGTATTCATCCTTCCGGAATTTTCCACAGAAAATTGAACAAAAACGGAGAAAAAACATGGAAAAACAAAACAAAAATAGCTGAAAACTCAGTAAAATTTCATATTGTTAAATACAAAATTTTCAATATTTTTTTATTTATAGACACATTGTGTATGTCAGCATGTACATAAAGTATAGTTTACTTTTGAAATATTGTAGAAAAGATTTTATGTAAGATTTTGAATTATAAGGGTTGCCAATTGCCTACTAAAGTCTTACTTTGGAAATGTTTTGAAATGTTTTGAAGACAGATGTAACAATCGGAGAATATTGTTAGAATACTGCAGTTAGTAAACACATATGAACTCTATTACACAGGAAAGAGAGAGTAAAACAGTTAAACAATCGAGAAGATACAAATTAAATTTTAATATTGTTTATTACCCAGGAGAATTCACCAAATGAAAATGAAAATTATTAAAATGAAATAGAACAAAAGGACTACGAAATAATTTCAACACTATTTATACACATTGGTTCTAAATTGAATTCACCGTTGAATGTTAGATTAGAAATTTAAGTAGAGAGTTCTTCCGTATTATGGTATTTGGTCCCATATCAATTATCATATAGAATTTCACAAACTCATTTAAAAAAATAGATATTGAAAATCTCATATAATTCATCTAGTTAAGAAAATTTCTTTCGTTTTTGAAATTATCCGATTTTGAATTTATCCGAAATTATTCTTCTTTATTTGGAATTAATATTGAGTTCAAATATGAATATTTAATTTTGTCTCAAATTCAATTTTATGTCTAAATATTCCTATAGTTTTATGTAATGATATTTTCGGATTTTAATTTTAAAACTCTTCCACCTTTAATTACAATCGGTTGGAAACTCAAAACAAATGAAAATTAATTTATTATAGATATATGTTACTCTATAAATCCGAAAACTTTAATAAGTTTTAAGATTTACGTACATTATATAATTTATAGTAACGACAACAAGTAATAGAAAAGTTTTAAAAATAAAAATTTTAAAAAATATCGACGATATTAATCAGGATTTTGTAATGAAAATTTAAGTATAAAACTTTGTAGTATTTATTTTTCTTTAAAAAAAAAAAAACTACTATTATAAATTTAAGACATGTACATATTGTGTGTATAACAAAATTCTATTAAATTTTTAATGAAATTCATTTCGTATATGAAATTTTGTTGATTTAATATCAAATTAAAATTAAGTTTTGTTTTTCTTAAAATAAGAAAATCATTACCTTTATAGTTTTCGTGTATAAATTTTAAAAACTTGTTTAACTTGTTAAACATTTATGATTTAGAAAATAGATGAAAATTTAGTAAGATGTCGTAATACTAAATACAGAATTTGCATTTATACCATACCATAAATTTTAATTGAATTTCTGCTGTCGTAAGGTAACAATAATTTTGTCAATGAATTCTTCATTCTGAAATTTTTATAAATCGTTTAATTTTTTTACGACAAGCTATGGTTGAAAAATTGGCAAAACATTTTTTTTTTGTTCATATACCTATAAATCTGAGTATTTTATAAGAATATTTGTATTCTTGGCAGCTTTTTGGCTTTTTGTTAGTTAAACATATAAGATTTATATATAACTAACAATTATGAGCTGAAGGGGTTCAATAGTCATTAAACAAAAAAATAATTTTCAAGTAATAAAACGTCTTACTTTTACAACAGTATTTAACATCAAAGACACATTATTGATATTTCGATTTACCCAATTAACTATTTTGACCATTTTTCATTTGTATACATTGAATGTAATATATGAATTTAGTTTAGACATAGATTTAGAACAGTGAAATATATAACAGAAACTTGAACTTAAATTAATTTACAAATATTATTGAGTTTTAAACTTTCTCCCACATGGAAGAGCTATCCAAGTAAAAATTCGGAATTATACGCAAAAATTTGAAAATGTTTTATTCATAATAAGATTTCGAAATTTGATAGTGACGGTATTATTTTTTTTTTTGGAAAGATTAAAATTTACACGAACTTTTAATAAAGGTGTTGAATGAAAGAAAACCAGTGAATAACACCAATAATTCAAGGTTAATTTTCTTTTTTTTCTTTCTTTCTTTTTCATCGCAAACTCATAAAATTTACACAAATATTCAATAATATTTATTAATAAATGAATGCGAGCGTATGTCGCAATGGTTATGGAACCCAAATATGAAAGGAAGCTTTTAGATTAAACTGGTGTATGCATTCATTTCGTTTAGGAAATATTATCATGCTTAAAATTCATTGGTTTTTAGTTTTTTGTATAAAAAATTATAAACTGGTAAAATCTTTTCCTTTAATGTCATATTTTTTTACAAATAATTTATTTTTAATAAAAATAGTATTAACAAATATTTATAATTAATAAAAAGAAACAAATTAAAATTCTAGGGTTCTCGGCACTTCAAATTATAAAAGGTATGTGGACAATGAGACTATTTGGAGTATAATTTTGGCTTCAATGCAAACATATAAACTTATAGACTAAAGAATCCGTGGGCCTCTTTATTACATTAAAAATCTTAAATATATTTTCCGGCTGCCTCTAGAATTGAAATTTTTTGTCTAATTTAAACTGCCTAACTGGAGCGCATGCTCGGTATATAAATAACAACTATGATTCTAAAGCGAAGATTAGGTGTATGAATAACAAGTGACGTAGGAGTTTGAAAAGCACAAGAGGAAAGAAAAATCGAAAGAAAATTATGTAGTTTCACTAGCCATCTTTTAGAAAAGGGAGATAACAATTTTATCATAATTGAGGATTACATGGATTGGATCTAATCATACTGATTTCCGTTATCACAAGAACGAGCACGTTTTTGCATTACAAATTTTACGATAATTGCTTTAAATAGATCACAGATTATGTTGCCATCTTTAAAACAGAGCTCACTATTTTTCTTAATGCTGTTTGCATTAAGAAAAAAGCTGTTTCGATGGAAAAAGCTTTTAATCAAAAGAACAATTATTTTCAATTAATCGTGAGGATTTACAAAATACTGTTGAATTTTACACCATTTCGTATAAAAGTATTTAGCCAAGCTTAATCTAGTTCTTCTTTCCTTCAAAATTACTTAACTTATTCAGCGACACAATTTTTCACTTTCAAATTGATGAAATTTTCCTTTAAATATTTTATAAATGATTGAATCGTTTTCGTCTTTTGTTAACTTCTATGCGGTTACAATTTGTATTATAAACGCATTCAATATTTTGCAATTTGTTTGAAGCAACTTCCGTGATTAAAGAATTTTCGACAAGTAAGGAAATAAGTATATTGAATATAAAAATAACAACAAAACCAAGTGGAATGGTGTACAGAATTTTGAACAATACGAAAGTTTAGTTAACGTCAAATCACAATATCTCAAAATATTCAATTGATTTTAAAAAGAATCTTATCAATTTAATCTTTATTCATGTAGAACATACATTGAAATTATTACATAATACTCTGATAATACCATTATAGCATGTGTTATTTAAAAAATAACAATGTGTGTGTGTGGTACAATCAAAGAGTGGGTAATCATTAGATAAGAGAAAATTTTGTCATCATAATTTTTGATAAAAGAAACTTATTTGTATGTGCGTATGTATTAGGGTTTTTCTAATTAAATTGACAAAGACTTAATATAAATCGGGAATTTATGAAGCTTTATGATTTTATTATTGATTCTTGTATAACAGAATATTGAGAAAATATTTTGTTTTTGACTTATTCAAACCAGATTTTCCTTATAGAATTTTTTAATAAAAAATGAAAGGATTTCCGCGTCAATTTGTATTTGAAGTATTGTAAGAATTAACATTTTTTTTATGAGTATGTTGTAAGATGAAAAAGATTATATTAGAAATTGCCGGTAAAAATGTTTTGATAAAAATTCAAGTGTTAAGTTAATTAAGCCTTATGTAAAGCCTTAAGTAAAGTTAATCTTGTAAGACCTTTAAAATACAGGTTTATCCTCAGCTTAAAATTATTTAATTGATGATCCGTGAATTTATACAAATTTATTCAAAAAATTCTGCAGAAATTTTTAATCTTTTTCTTAAAAATTTTTTTTTATAATTAATCTCATAATTGCACGATTTTCTTATCCTTACTGTTTATATACATATATGACAAAATCTATGACCTGAGTCTGATGAAAGTTGTATATGTAAACACAGTTCGACATCAGGTCAGTCTTTGCCTGACGACAAATTATATAAATTACTCTATTCGGATCAGATTTACCCTCAGATTTTTCAAAAGTAAAATAGCCAATTTTTCGTAGGAGTTTGGAAAAGCGATCAGCTGATTTTTATTTTTTCTTATAATTTTCATAGCAATATTATTAAATTTTTATGTAAAGTTTGAGTTCTATTGAAATAATTACAGCCTGACATGTTATCTAGATTTTATCGTAGATTTAATAGCAGATATTGAATATAAAAGGAATAGCGAGACGTTTACATTCAACAATTATTCTCTTTTCAAATTCTTATTGATTAAATTTTCAATACTGGGTAAATAATCAGAAGGCGAACATGTTTTCACTAATATTGCAGAATTCTTAAAATTTATTTAATTTTAAAAAAATTGCTTTGTATTTAAAATTACAAATTTTACTAAAAACTCTTCAATTCAAAGTTGATTTTTTTTTGTCTCATAAAATTTAAATAGATTTTCATCTTGAATAAAATCATTTTAAATATGAAGTGTTTATTCTCATAATAATTTAAATTAAATATCTATTTTATATTACTAAATTTTGCATAAATTTTTTGGTTAATTTTTCCATAAATTTTAAAATTTATATTTTGCTTATTTAAGAAATTACTTTTAAGATTTAAGTTTATTCGATATCATTTAAAGAGTTGGAATAACATTTTATAAAATTGAAGTAAATGTAATGACAAAAATTAAATTTAAATGTATTTATATTGAAATCGAAGGTCCTTAGAATAATAATGTATATGAGGTGTGCAAAATTGAAAATATTTTTAATTTTAATACATACTAGATTTTCTCTAAAATGTTTAAAGTTTCATTACTACTGTCTAAGTATCATTAGCAGGGGCTTTCAGAAAAAATGCGAGGCCTGGATAACTGATATTTAGAGGTCGTGAAATGCATGAATTAGATTATTGCACAAAGGCTTTACATCCGAATAATAACAAAAGAACGTGCTATTTTATAATTAATGTTTATAGTTCATTTGGTTAGATCTGAAACATTGTTGACAAAAGGTTTTAGTAATCCAACTGTTTTTCGTGGTGAATTATTTCATTGTGACTTACGTACAAATGAAAATATTTAACATTCTCTTCATTGAAGTTTAGTAAATATTTGATTGAAGACATATCTCTCAAATTGAAGTTTAAAATATTGAGTTGTGGATTTGAGGTTCCACAGATAGTGTGGCCCAGGTAAATGCCCCTCTAATAGAGCCTGATCATTAGTATAAGTAAATTAACATAAATTTTAGTATATCAGTTATTAACATGAATTTTTGGCATATAATTCTAGCACTTTTAAGATTTTACCTCTTGCAATAATAATCAGGGTGTCTCAATTTTCGATTTTAATAACTTTTAAAAGTTATGAATATGATTTAATGAGTAATTTTTATATTTAGTGTGTACGTACAAGAAATGTAATTTTTCTGGTAATTTTTTATATATAACATATATTATTCTGATTTTAAACCAAATTGCTTCAAAGCTTCAATGCCAATATCAAAATAAATTATTGGCAAAGTACATTTGTTAGTTGGAAAAGTAGAATATGTTTATTGGAAATTTCATTTCAGTTCACGTCTGTGAATATCTTTAATATAAATTATAGAAAATATTCATTGTTTCTCAAATATTCCTATATGTAATTCTAAGAGGAAAATTTTGTAATTCCTTAATGAAAAATCTTCCAATGAAATTTCTATTTCATAGTCTTTTAGCATTCTAATTTCTATAATTCGCAATTATAATTTAATTCTTCAAATGTTGTCAGATTATCGTTAAATTAGAATAATACTTGCTTGGTACCATCGATATTTTCTTGTATTTTTCTAAAGATTTTAATATTTTTATTTGCTTATTTGTTTCTTATGTTTTTCCAAAACTTTAGAAAGATTTTTTTTTTTTGAAATTTTCGCTATTTTCTGGTAGTAGAACGATAAAGTCATTTTTAACATTAGAATAAGTTTTTCATATATACACTTTATTTTTTTTTTATTATTATTATTTTACTAAAGAATTTTCTTTCCAAATAATCATTTGCTTCTGTTCTTCTTTTGTTTTTTGTTTTTTGTGCGGACTAAGCGTGTTATAAATAATCTTTTTATAATATTAAAACGTTTATGAAATAAACTTAAATTAAATATTACATGAAAACTGTCATGTTGTGATTTTGATTCTTTTCTTTTGTTTTTTTGGTTCCTTTGGTTCCTTTGGTTATGATTTTTGCTTATCAATCGCTTAAAAAAGTTTTTAGTCCTTAATATTTCCATAATTTCAATACATATATAAAAATTCTAATTTAAGATTCATAGATATTATTTATATTTATCTATGTATTTGTGTATGTGTATGTATATAATATATAAATAAGTTAATTTTTAAAAATATTATACATAAGTATAAAATGTAAAACTTTATAATCTTTTCATGTGATAGCTACTATTCATAATCATAACTTATTATAATTTATTGACAGAAATTCAAAAGTTCACCTTAAAAGTTTTGATTTAGAAGCAATGAAAGAAAGAAGTGGAAGTAGAAGAAGAAGAACAAGTAAAAGAAGTGAAAGAAGCCCATAAGCTAAAAACCGAAAAAGAAAATGTGGGGAAAATTCTAAATTAAGTTTTACTATTTGGATAAAATAGAAGATTGTGTGATGCGGTCATAAAAGAGAATTTTTTTTTTTTGGTTTTTTTTTGGGAAAATTATAAAAAAAAGTCCAATAATAAAGTAAAAATTGTATAAAAGTTGAATGAACGGCAAAAATAATACAACGATCAAGAATATTTTTTTTTGTGGAAAAACAAAAAAAAAAAATTTTCCTTTATTTTTTTTATATTTATGATACGCGTATTATTCCTTCTGTCTTAATATTCTGCGACGCTTAAAGGGATACTTTCATTTTTTTTTAAAAGTTTTATCTTTTATATGCGTACTTAAGAAAATAGAAAAAGATTCGAATTTTTTTCTTGGTTTCATTTGGTAATTTTTTAAGTCAAAAAATATGTTTTTTGGTTTATGCTTTATAGAAATGATTGTTACTCATTTATCGGGATAATTTTTGTAAATATAAGACTGAAATCTGAGATTTTGTCCTTTACCAAAAAAAAAAAATTTTTATGTTAATTGTTATGTTTTATGTGTTAGCTATCTAAGATAGTGAGTGGTCTAAGGCTATCCACTAAAATTACAATGATGATCTGAATTGATATAATGCAGGAATATTCAGGATTTTTCAAAACAAGTAGATTGTAAGTAGAAAAACAATCAAAATATTTTGTATTAAAATTGTTGTTGCAGCATTCAGTATTTTAGTTAACTGCAAAATAAATAAAAATGTTCATTTACAAATCGCATTGCATACGATAAGGAGGGTATCGAGTTTTCGATAGAAACGGTGATTTTGATGAAATCCTATTTATATTATTGTATATGTTATCTCTATTTCGGTTATGTCACGGATTAATCAGGGGATTTACGGATTAATCAGGGCTCGCGAACTGGCCACTTCTGCGGACCAATTTTACATTTTTGCCGAAATGTAAAGTTGAAATTCCACATTTAAATTTGGGTTGTTAAAAAAATGAGTCTGTAAATTTTTTTGTAAAGATCAGGACTCGGAAACTGAATCATGAGCAGATTTTATTGTTTTTTTTCGTATTTACGGATCAAATTGATGGAATTTCTTGATATTTGGTATTTGAGTTCTGGTTGCTACCCAAACTAACTGGTGAGTTTTTTAGGGAATTTCGATGGCATTAAGTAAGACTCTACTAAAAACCAAATTAAAATTTTTCCAGAAGTGTTAACTAAATCCATACTAGTGTCCTTAAAATTGTAAACAAATGTTTAAAACGCATTCTTATAGTCTTCTGTAACACTTTAGCTAAATTACGCAGTTGTACTCATTGTGGTCGATTATGTGCTGATCATATCAGATTTTCTTATAATTTCGTTATCATGAAGTCGTCACCATCATCAATACTTTAGGAGTTTTGTGAAAAAACTCATAATTTCGAAAAAAAATTACTATAATTTTATAGGAAAAATACCAGTTATTAAATTTCAACTCCGCGTCTTCTTGTCATGTGAAATAAAAAAATAATATATTGAAACTTGCCTTAAAATATTTCAAATTTTTTTGAAAGTAGGACAAGTTTATTAGGGAGTTAAAAAAATTTAGTCGTAAAAATACATGTTCGGAACAAGAAGTGAAAAAAAATTGAGTTTTTTCGAAATAACAATGCTTGTCGTTTCTTGTGATCAAGAAGAAATTTGAAACAACTGAAGAATCTAAAAGTGAATTTCTTAAACTACTCAATTGTAGATAAACACAACTAAGCAGAGTTTCTTTTGTAGAAGAAGATTTAAGAAGAGTAATGAGATAAAATCAGGAAATTAAATAATAAGAACTTTGTACCACCTGCTTTATAGAAAAATTCCAAATAATTCCGAAAGTATTAACTAAAATATCAACTAGAATTTATTTTAAAATTTTCGATTACTTACGATTTTATTCATTTTTCAAAACTAATTTCTTAAGGAGAGGAAGGCATAGATATTGGGGTATTAGAACATTTCGATATGGGTAAGTAGACATTTGAATTTTTTCAATATTTTTTCAATATTTCAACTGTTTATCTTAAAGTCAGTTGTGGTCGTCTAAATTCAAGCAGATGCAATCGAAGTATTCTCGAAATTATTTCATTAAATAAAATTGTTGCTGTTTCTTCTAAATTTAATTTTTTTTTTAATTTTTTAAATATTAATATAATTTATTAAAAAAATTACAAAGAAAATATGAGAGAGAAAATGAGTAAAAAATTTTAATCTACTGTGTACTTTTCATTAAACAAATAAGTATATAAGTTCTTTAACTAATGTGTACATAAAAAATATTTACATAGATATTATATGTAGATAAGAATTGTTAAAATTTAATTAAATTTGAATGAAATTAAATACATATGGGGTAGGAATACTCGTATTTTTATTCTTTATGTTCACCGCTAAGAAGACGTTAAGAAAAATTCATATAAATCTTCAAGGGAAATTTATGGAAATGTACAAAAATCAGTAAAGTATGATGCTTAAAATAAATGAGTACTCAAAAATATGTTATTTTTTTTAATGACAGTAAAAAACTTTTAAGTGACTTAATAATTTCATTAATATTTACTCGCGAATATGTAAATAGAAATGAAACACATTTACAAATGTTCGTTTGTATGAGCACATTTTCTTCTAATTTGTTCGTTGTTCTTTATTTTTTGTTTGTTTGTTTTATTTTTTTTTTTTTTCCAAAAGTTTTAGTTGATTTTTTTTTTTTTTGAAAAAAATCTTTTTTATCTTGTTCCATCATAATAATTACATGCTTGTCTTTAAATTACCTACATTCGTATATAAAAAATATAGTTAAACCTGTGTATTATAGGTAATTGCTAAATTTATATGGTAGGTGATAATATTTTATATTTTTTGGAATTAATTGAAAATTATCGCATTTTCTGGTGTCCTATTGCAACTTTATTGAGAAAATTGGGTGATTGTATGAAGTTTTTTTTTAATTTTTAATGTTTCTTAAGTTTTAATGTTTTTGGATTAAGTCAATTAAATTTTTATAATATCGTTATTAAAATACAATTTAATAACCGTGTTGCATTCAAGAACATTTATGTGCTTTCAAAATAATGACAGTTTTCTACATCTGTTTCTGGGCGATATTATTTTACAACTTGGTTTAACATGAGAATCTTGTATTAGAGATTTGATGTAAAAAGTTTTAAATGAAAGTGTTGCAACCACAAGTTTTACTCAATTCATAAAATAATAGTCAGCGGTCATAAAAATATTATAAAAATATGACCATTTCATCAAATTGGGTACATTCATTAAATTTTAGGCAATTCACTTTCAAGAAAGTCTTCTGTTTTTTCCTTTACATTCCGTTTTTTTGTTTTCTGTTCCTTTTATCAGTTTTTTTCTATCTCACCTTTAAAAAGTTTACTAATTAATTTCTTCCAGTTTTAATCTTATTCTATTTACATGCCCCAAAAAGTATGCAATTTTTTTTATTTACAGTTTATCACAAAAATTTTTAGTTAATTTCATTTTTTTTTTATTAATTATCCTTTTCAGTGTTATTTGTTTATTCCAATTAATACAACATTTCCAGATTCTTTTCAAAAATTACCAAAATATTAATCATTAAATTTTTGCCTCTTTTTAAGTAATTTTGAATAAAGAATTACGTTGAAGTAAATGTGTGTACGTACTCTTTTCAATTTCTGCTTTAATTAAGCCTGCGTATAATTGTTAGTGTGTGTTTGGAATATCATACGTTTAAAAAAATCATATACCCTCAAAAGAAGCAAAAGAAACTGAAAACCACTTCTTCGAAACGTTATGTTAAAGTTAATGCAGTCAGACCTTTATCATAATACACAAAATTAAAATTAATTTAATTTTTCAAAATTGTAAATGAGCTCTCACGGAACTTAAAATTTTCTTTAAAACAATTTCTTGTTTGAATTCTAATTTGAATTCCTAAGAATTTTACACTCATAAACGTTTTTTCTTAAATATTTTCATTCTTATTTCACTCAATCACGGTTATGCAATCACTTAAGTACATATACAAAATAATAATATGAAAAAAATTTTATGTAATTCCGTGTGGGCATAATAAATAAAAATAATTTTTCCCGGATTATTTGACTAAAGGATGACAATGAATGTATAGGAGATGATAAAAATAAGAAAAAGAAGAAATAATAAAATAAATTTTGAAAATTATTAAAACAAAAAGACAATATTATGTACATACGAGTACAAACTCTCCTATTACGTATGCATTTATACACATTTAATTAGTAAATGATCTTAGTATACTAATTCTGTTATATTATATGACATGTATATCATTATATACATATACATTTTATATATAAATTTAAGTTAATTGGGTGAGTAAACTTCAAACCCATTATTTACTATAAGAAAAAGTTATACTCAAGGGGTATAGATGGTTATACGTTGAAAAGTATAAAGAGAATATAAAGGAAAACATAACTTAAGAAATTCTTTATTTTGTATTTTTTTTTGTTTTTCTTTTAACTTATATGTTTTTCTTTGTTATTATAACACGATATACATATTTATATGAACGTATAATATCGTAAATATATCGAATTCATTATACATGACATGTATGAATTTCAGTACCTTTAATTTGAAAACATTTTAAGTCGATTTACAGTAAAACTGAAAGTCGGGTTGCATCTAGCTTAATCAAGCTGAATTTTTCGAAAATTGTCATTTTTTAATGTACACTTCTTACACTATCTTACCAAATCATGCAATTATTTTGATATATCGAATTAAATTTCTAAAAAAAAAAAAAATACATGAAATTTGTATATTTCCGACCAAAATTTTGAAAAATCTCACTACAAAATTCTAAAATAGAATTTTTAAATTTTAAAATTATATTTTACGAATACATGGTATATTTACGTTCATTTTATATAGTGGTTAAAAGAGTGAGATATATCTAGAACGAGTTTCACGTTCTTTCGTTTATATTTCATTTCATATACAAAAATTTTAGAATTAGAGCAGTATAAAGCAATTTTATGTTAAAATATATATGTGAAAATTAATTAAGTATTGTTACTGATTTCATTTAGCTTAATATAAACTTGTGCCCAAGAACTCGATCTCAAAATAAGCGAACTTCTAATCCCATAATAGTTTGTTCTTAATATAATCACATTGTATTTGTAAAAGAATTAAAAAATGTACCTTAATTGCAGGATACGTGAAAATATTTCAGAAAATCTATAGTTTTATAAATTTGTCTTAAGAACATTACCAGTTTGATTGTGAATTATGTGTTCGGAAAAACGTGGGTAATCCAAATTTGTTTTAAGAAAGATGTAACGTTTAAGGTAGATGAGATTTATCAATATTTTGTTTAAATTAATTGTAAATTTTTCAATAATTCAATAATTTTGGTTCATAGAACATTTTAATTTTAAGATTACAGTAAATTAAGCAATTCATTATGCTAATAAGTTTATAAATTTTTTTTTTTCGTCTTTTGAAATTTATCTCTAAAGAATTTTCCATATATATATATGATGCAAGTATAGAAGTAAAAGTGTATAGAAGAAATTTTAATATGAAAGAATAAAGTTAATAAAATTTTCACGAGAAAATTTATAAAAACTTTTTTTTTATGTCATGAAAATTATACTCTTTGAATGTACATACAAGATTCTTCATGAATTCATAAAATTCAACTTAAATTAAGAAAATATCATTTTGTTTTTTGATTACTTTATATATTTTGATTTTTATATATACATACATACATATACGTATGTAATGTTATAAATGTGCATTTTCATGTTTTGTTTTAAATTATAAAATTATATAATATTATTTAAATTTTTATTTGAATAAAGAAAATTATTATTTTATAGTTATGTTTTTTGACATTTATTTTTAAAAATGCGATAAAAATAATTTAATAATAATTATTTACATTTTTTTTTTCCTGTTAAATTAAACTGGTTTTTATTAATAAATGTGGAATAATTTAATTGCATTTTTAAATTAATAGATTAACATTTGCATAAAATTTTACTTTATATTTTTTTTTGGAAATTTTAATAGCTGTTAGGAAAATTGGAAATAATAATGAGAATAAGTTGGAATAAGAAATGAATTTATTCTAAAAGTAGAATGCTTGTATTAAACGACATGGAATCATACTGAAAATAATTGCATATGTTGAGGCGAAAATTAATAATTATAATCTCCATTTCAAAAGAAATAAAACCTTCAAATAAAAGGGTTTTGTAAGTTTCTATTAAAGGCTTTAAACTGAGGAGTTCCTTGATTATATATATGCATCTTATATACTTTTGGAATGACTGACATAAAGGACTGGCGAAGAATTCCAATTTTTTTAAATTTTTATTTTTTTATATTGTTATTATTATTAATATTACAAAGCTACATGTTTTATATTAAAGCCAATCCTGTAAAGAGTTGGTATACAATATTACATATAAACATTTTATTTTTTACACCAAAGCTTCTCGTCTCATGATGCTTTTCAGTTTCAGCGGTATCTAAAAACAATTTTCAAAATATCACATTTATACATTCATTTATTTTTGTAATACTAGCTTTCTAATAATGTGTTTAATATCAGATCAAATATTTGATGGGCACATTCTCATCTCATTCTTAACGCATTCCACGTTTATTATTTTTTATGTCTTTTCAGTCTCGCAAATTCCAGCCGAATTATGTTACATTAAATACTTTTTAGGTCTTGTAATTTACAATAATTATCATGATCCTGTTTGGAAGTAAATTAAATATTTATTGTGATAAATTTTTCATGAAAATTGGGAGTTGAATTTAAATTTGAATTAAAAATTTAATTCATTGTGAACTTCAAAAAAAAAGATCACAATTCTATTGTAAAAATATGTAAAAAAGTAAATTTAATATAATCAAATCAAATATGTTTTGAAAATTTAATATGTGACCACATTTCGGAAGACAAGCGGCACTTCTCTTAAGAAACATGGCTTTAGGTATTTGAAAATGGGTAGTATTTGCTTTTTCAAAGAGTTGTCATAGTTCAAAATATGTTGTTAAATTTCTACTTTCTTAAAACATCCTCAGTTGCTTATAATCTTCATTTCAAGAGCAATAAGACCTTGAAATAAAAGGTTCTTTAATGATTTTATTAGAGACCTTAAACTGAGGAGCCCCTTAAATGGCGAAAAATTCGAATTATTTAAAATTTCAATTTTTTTCATAAAAAATTATTGGATAGTGGAAACTTTTATTAAAGACATTTTAATCTACAGAAAACCATCTGCAGATATAGTTTAGAATTTGTTTGATAAAAATTTGATTACAATTTGTAAATTTTTAAATTTAATCCTGTATTGTAAGAAAATGGAACACTTTTTTATTAGCTGGTAATTAAATTACATAATTATTTTTTTTTATTTGAAAGGCATCCTTAATTGAGTTATTTTAATGCTAATGAATTTTCTTTCTCAATATATAAGTTTCCTTTTATACAAAAACACCTGGATACACGAATTTTAAATTCGATATTCTCATATATTAAATAATTAACTATTTCAAACACTTTGTACTACTTTAAATTTTCAATTACTGTTTTTCTTTTTGTAGAAAATTCACTCGTTACTTTTATTAATTCTTTATCGATATTGTAATTAATTTATTATTTATGTAAAAACATGGTAGAAATTCGTTATATATTTCTTAATATAATGTAAAAGTTTAATTAAAGACTTTCTTTTTGGTAAAAAATTAAGTAAGTACAGAAAGAAACTTTCGTTTCCCTAATTTTTAATGCAATTATTTTCCATTCTTTGTGTTTCTCGTTTTATAAAAAGTTGTAACTATTAAATTAGCTTCATTGTAGTTTAATTAACATGAAATTATTTTAAAATATGAATGAATTTTTCTTTGATCTGGTATCGAATAGAAAAAATATGAAATTCGTAACTGTTAATGTAACTTATGATTTTATGTTGGTTACTCGTACCTTATTGCACTAGGGTCTGTTCTTCTAGATGGAAATTTTTTCCATGGGCTATTTTTGAACTATTTATTTTATCACAACCACAAAAATTTTTTAAATTTTGCAGACGCAATTAGAGAGCGAGTGGTTCAATATAACAATATTGCAATTCAAATTATCCGTCCTTCCAAGTTACGCCACATTTAAAAGACCAAGAAATTACTATAAGTTCAATTTTCGGCAGTTTATACAGAGTGATTCAGAAAGTTATACAATAACATATACTATTGGTTAGAAGATGAAGAATGGAGTAAAACTTTTATTCCTGGACTGGGTGTCAAATTTTACGAAATTTTTACTTATTCAAGATTTTTGGATTATAACTTCCTTTCTGAAAAAGATAAGAAATTCTAACAGGCAGTTTCAGAAGGGCCTAATAAATGACTTAAAATATACATGCTGCTTGATTCTGTATTTTATGTACCTTCAGAATATCAAGCTTTTGAACTTTAGGGAAAATAAAACTTTTTCCTTGTTTTAATTTTTCAGTTTTTTCTAATTAGAATAATTTTGTAAGAAGTTTTTTAAAGCCTTGAAATTTTTTCTTATAGAATTTTTCTCAGCTGTTTAAACGTTAAGTTCTAAAACATTAAAAAAATGTTTATGATACAGAAGATATAGCAAAAAAATCACAAATATTTCGAGCCACAAATTTAATTGGAATCTTACCAGACGTTGATAAAACTAACATTAAATTCAATTTGATATTCCTTTATTAAAAAATTTGGAAAGATAAGAATTTCTTATTCAAAAATTTTACAAATTTCTCACAATAAACACAAAAATTTTTTATAAATTCACCCGATTCGGCAAACATTTATGTTTTTCTACATGGAAAACCTCTTTAGTTGCATCAGTCGTTCTCCAATTTTAGTTTTTGTAGAATTTTTTTTGAAATTTATTAATCCCATTAAATTATTTATTTATTATTTATTAGCTTAATAATGTTAATTCCATATCATTTACAAACTCCCTTTTGTTGAAAAAATTTAAATTTTCCTATTAAAAAAATTTTTTTTCTATTAAAATAAATGTCAAAATTTATATGGCATCTGTTTTAAAATTCGCTCCAGCTGGATAATTTTAATAACTTCAGATGCCCAATGGTGTCTAGATTCCGAAAATTATTTTTCCAAATTTTTAAATTGCACCCAATCTGAGAAAAATGCATTTAAAAATCTCAAACCATATAGGTACCATTTCTTATAAAAATTGGCAAAAATTAAAAACTATCAATTTTCCTTACCAAGAAAAGTTTCGAAAAAATTTTTTTGATTACTAGATTTTTTTTTTGATTTTCTTAATACAAAATTCTAGTTTTTCTCTTCAAAAATTTCAAATTTTTTAAATTCAATTTTTCTTTTTGAAATTAAAATTTTGTATAAAATTTCGTTTCAATTTTGTTATTATTTTTTACATTTCAATAAAAACATTAAAATTTAGATTTTGTAAAAAAATAACGACTTTTAAAAATGTCAATTGTTTTTTCGAGTGACTCTCGTAATCCGAAATTAGTAATAGCTGATAATTACAGCGCTTAAAATCCTTACCTTTAAGGGTCTTTAAAATCTTGACATAGAAATTTTTTAATGTTTGAGGACTTAAATTAAAGCTTAAGTAGCTGGGAAAAATTCTATAAAAAGAAATTTCAAGGTTTTAAGAATTTCTTGCGAAATAATCTAGCTAGAAAAACTGAAAAAAATCAAGGGAAAAATTTTATTTTTTTTAAAGGTCGAATGCTTGGTATTCCGAAGGTACGTAAAATACAGAATCAAGCAGCAGTTCTATTTCAAGTCCTTTACTAAGCCTTTCTGAAACTGTTTGTTTAAACTTCTTTCATTTTCAACACCGAAGTTATAAAAAAAACCTGGATAAGTAAAAATTTCGTGAAAATTCATTAAAATCCCTGGAACTCAGAAACCCTTGAGATTTGGCACCAAGTCTGGACGATCTTCTAACCAATGGTGTATATTGATGTTTAACTTTCAGAATCACCCTGTATATATATTTCCAAAATAACAAGTTTTTTCACTTTTAACTTTTATTTCTTCCCCTAAAAGTATGCAATATTTTGTATTTTATAAAATATTTTTTGTAGATTACGGAGAATAATTTAAGATGATTGTTTTTTAAGAATCGTATTTGTTCAAGATAAGAGAATGGTTTTTTTCAAACGAGTGGTGTAATTAATGGTAGCTATAAAAATAAAATATACAATTTGAATAAAATTTTGTGTACAAAAATTTTGATTTAAAAATGAATGCAAATATACAATCAATCTCAAATCTTAAATTTTATTTAAAAAAAAAAAAATGTCTGCCTTTAAACTGAAATTTCCAAAAATTAACTATAAATACGTAATAACATCCTTACAATTTGAAATCTAGCTATAATACAAAAATTTATTTTAAAGAAATCTATAATAAAAAAATTTATAATTTAATAGGTCCCATGATTATTTTCTCCTTATTTCCAATGAACAAAAATGATTATTTTATTTCCTTATAAATATTTTATATTATATAATAGTATTATTTATATAATTTTAAACGGCAACACCACTTTATGACAATTTAATTTCCTCTACGACAGAAACAATTCCAGAAAACAAAAAAAAAAAGAAAGGATAAAAAATAAAAAATCCAGGTAAGAAAAAAGTTAAGAAGACATCGTCGTCTTGTCTTAAATGAATTTTTTTTTTATTGTAAATCAATAAAAATGTAGAGAAAAAACACAGATTTTCGTATATTTTTCATTTTTTATTGTTATAAACTTTGATATTCATGTTATTCTGAAATCGTTACAATCTACAAAAAAATACTTATGTTATATAAGTGGTAAAGGCAATAATCTTTTTTAAGTTCCTGGTACGAATATCAATCATTTCCTATTCAAAGGTATATATTCTATGTATAGGTACACGTACCTCTATATATGTATAAGAATATAATAAAAATGTAGATGAAGGGAGCAACGACAGTGACATACAAATAACTAGAGAATTAAATTTAGAAAGACATATTCATGTTGTTGGTGCTGCTATAAATGCTATAAATTTTATTTCGATGGGATAAATTTGATTTTCTATTCGATTTACATTCGATAGAACAATTTACCAAATAATTGTAACTTACAAAATTTTATCTGAAATAAGAAGGTTTGACTAATTTTATAATGTTATATTTAATTCGATATTTGACAATTAACTTAACTTTCTCCGATTATTTTAATATTTTCAAATATAACACTTTTGTTAACTTCTCTATATTAATTGCTTTAAAACACTAAAATTTAATCTAGATCTAGTAAGATTACACTTAATTTAAGTCCTAGAATATTTGGGGTTAATGTATTCAATTAAAAATTCGAGGATTTTAAAAACAAATTTTTATATTTGAAATTTGTGTAATTTTTAATTTTATTAGGTGTTCACTTAAGGAGAACAAAGAAGATGTTTAATATTTTGTTTCGAACCACATTCCAATCAAAGCGAACCACAATAGTAGAATTATAAAATAAGGGAAACAGATGTCAACAAAAGATACAAGGAACAAAAAGATAAGAACAAAAAGAAAGGTTAATATAAAAGTTGAATTAAAAATCTTGTATATTCCAGGAACATATGAAATAAGAACGTACGTAAAACTGAATTACACACTTTTAAAAGCTGACAAATTTGGCTGACAACAGCGAAAATTTAATTTGTATACCTAATTTATCAATAACTAAATTTATCAGTTTACTATAATAGGCATCAGAAAATTAGAATCAATTCTCCAAGTAAAACTTTGTAGGAATTTACTATATTAGATACTGCCTTGGGTCCTATATTACTGTATAGGAATTGATTTTATGTGATAATAACATTTTTCCGATCAAGCTCCATGGCTTCGTTAAAATTAAATTAATTACAAACTAAATAATTAGTCGAATTGAATTGCAAAAAATTCTTAAAATAGGACAAACTCATTTCCTATATGATTACAAGATTATCCCATTCTTTATTTAATTTATACCTATTTGTACAGTCGAATCCTTATATAAGGAAAAGACTTAAAAGCAAATTTGTATTTTAGTGTAACAAAATCGATTTCATACACTTTTCTAATTTTATTTTGTTGGTAATTTACACGCTTATAAAACACATCGGTGACAAGTAAAGTAACCTGCAAATTCTGACATTATAGTTTCCATAAACAAAATCGTCAACGGAAAATTCCATTTGTACTTACATGTCTTTGGAGTTTTTGTCAAGCTACGTATATGATGAGTGGAAAACTGACTTAGAAAATTTGTGCTTTTAGCTGAGAAAATCCTGAATAAGCAATGAAAATCGTGCAATTTTGTAATGTGCGTCTCGACTGTTGATCTGTATATAACGGGTTATAAAATATATTTTTTGATTTGAAACTTTTTAAATCATTTGAAATTTGGATAGAGATTCAACCATTTTATATTCATCACTGATAGCGATTTTTTTTTTTCGTTCCATTCTTCTTTTATGAATGTGTGTTCGGCTGGATTTTATTTCATGCTTAACAAATTTTTATATTTTTTATTATTTGTTTTTCTTTTCCATTCTTATATAGCTTGGAATATATTTGGGAATCATTCACATATGCCGGAACGTGCAAACATATGTACATTTTTTTTTTATATTATTATGTTTGTATTATTTAGAATGTTAAAACATTTAGTATCTTGTCACATAAGGTGCACGTTTTTTTTTTGTTTCCACAAGATATAGAAAATAACATCCTAAATTTTTGTATAAATTTTCCTCAATTGTAACATACGCAATCAAAAAACAAAAGAAAAAAAGAGAAGAGAAGAAAAAAGAGAAACGAAAATTGGGAAAGGTTTTTTTTTTTTTCGTTTTTCTGTGTCACAATTCATTTTTCACCTTTTTTAAGGATTTTCCAACGGTATACATATTATGTATAAATTTAACTACTATGTCATATGCATGTAAGTGTATATGTACATTGTTTACAAGCATATTGAAGTGGTGATGACAAGGAGCTTAGATTTTAACGTTATTTTTAAGGTAATCGTCCTATTTTTCTAGGTTTTCAAATTTCTTGTTTTATTCCTTTTGAAACTTGTAAAATTTATTCTGTTATACAATATATTGTTCATGTATATAGACCACGTATATACATTTATAATAATAATAAGGGTTATTTTAAGACATCCGGTTATGGTTGCTTGCTTTCGGTTGAATTCATTTTATGTATGTTACATGTGCTTGTTTGTTTATGAGAGTGTGTCTCTTTATATATTTAAATTTACACCGTTAATATTATCATATATTATGTACATATGTACATATATATAGATTTATAGAAAAAGGGTTATTATTATTATTTTTTTTTATTTTTTATTTATAGTTCTGTAGGATTTTCAAGACAACGCCAAAATAAACGAATGTGAATAGAAATGAAAGGCTTATAAGTTTTTAAAAGGAAAATTCTTCTTTTTATTTTTTTGTGTTGTTGTTTTTTTTTATGTAAATAAATAGATGGCAATATTTTCATTTTAAGTTTTTGAAAAATAGAGATGAGAGATGGGATGAGGTTTTAAGAAAATTGTCCAACATATGTTTCACTGCTTATTGGCTTAGTTAAGTGTTGTGTTTTTGTTTTTGTATTTTTTTTTATAAGGGATTGGTTTTTTTATTCTTATTTATTGTTTGTCATTGTTATGCCTTTTATTATTTTAATAGCTACTTTAGAAAAATTTAACATAAATTTTGTTTTTATTTGGAAAAGAAAATTTGTGTTATGTGAAATTATGCGTTTGAAGGAAATTTTTAAAATTATTTTAATGAGTGATGTGAGGCTATTTACATGCATAGTCATATGTGTTGCTATAAATTTCAAAGAATTAAAAAAAATTCGTTTTCTACTTTGAATCTATGTAAAATCATTTAGCCACACTCTGTCAGTCGCATATTTTTACATGGCTTTGCAACTTGGAACAATTTATACAGGAGAAGAAATATTAAAATTTGGCATAAAGCATTATTCAAATTTTCATTTTAATTTTATTTCTCATGCGTCTAAAATATAAAGATTTTAAGGACTACTGTTTTGCTTAATATTTCATATAAAGAATATATAGTTTGTTAGAGTTCAAATTTCTAAATGTTAAATTACATTAAATCTCAACCAATAACAACTTTAATCTGCTCTCATTGCTGTTTTTCAAATGATATTTTTAGGGGACCTCAAATAATTCTTATTATATAATCCAAAATATCGTGGCTTGTCAGCCAGTGAAACAATAAAATCAATAATTGGTTAAAATATCACAAATTTTTTGTACCTCAGAACTTTTCTTTACTTTTAAAATTTTGCATCATAATTATGATTACTATTTTGCCAAAAATAAACTTTTCGAACTTGATTAGTCATAATTAAATGCTTGATTAAATTTTCACATAATTTAGAAATTAAACAATAAAGCATTAAATTACAAAAAAAACATCTTTAATTTTTTACATTTTCCACTGTAATTTTTTCCAAAATTCGAATGACTTCAGATTTAAAATCATCGCTTTTTAATTATATCTTTTATTTTATGTGAAAAATTCATTATAAAATTGCAAAACTTTCGCTAAAAATGAGTTCATTGAGTTTAAATTAAATTTTCTTAAAATTATTTCATAAATCTTCGAAATTGTAAAAAAAATTCAATAAATAATAATGGGACAAGCGAATGGTTTGTAAAGTAGAACTTTTTCCTTGCACAAGTGAAAATACTGTTTTTTAAGAACAATCCAGCTATATACCATAAATTATTAGAATTACTTTCATTTATATAAAATTGCATACATTTAGGATGAGAAAATGCTTCAATGCAAGAATTAATTGCATAAGTTAAGAAAAATAACTATATATTTTTTGATGACATAATATTTACGGTTAGCCTTCTGTATTTATAGAAAGAATTTGAAAAAGCTTACAGTTTCGGAAATATAACGTGCCAGAACTTCGAATTTTACAAATTTCAAGAGGGGATAACTTGAGATTGGGTGGATTTGGAAAAAAATTTTCTTCTAACGAAATATAATAAATTTATTAAATCTGTTTGAATTTCAGACTACTAAAACTCACCGAATGATATGGAAAAATTTCAAAAAAATCGAAGTTTAAAATAACTGTTAATTTTAGCAGCCATTTTGTCATTTTAATATTCAATTATACTGGGATGCAGTAGAAAAAGATAGCCACTACTTTTCCACGTTAGCAAAATTTGAAAAATGTTAAAGCGTTTTTTTTATATAAATAGCCTACTGGTAGTTGTACATCTTTGAGGGGCTATAAACGGGGAGACGTAGCGATAGGTAAAAATTTTGTTCTGCAGTAATAAGTTTCCAATAAAGATCTATTTGTGTATATAATATTTTAGCCTCCTATTTCCTAGGGTTAAGAATTTTTGTTAAAATTTCCACGGACGATTGAATGACAAAAATGGACTAAGCTCCTTTTTTCCAAAATTGTTTTGGAACATGATAAAAAGTTCGTATTGCATTTTAAAGAAAACGGTCCCAATAATAAAAATAGAAAAAGAAATTTTTTTTTCCTGATGAAAATTAAGGTAGAATAAAGAATAAAGGAAAATCCTTTTAATTCAAACAGTTAACGTACGTGTGTTTATTTTATAACACTCTGCTATACTAGTGATGATGGAAGAATACGTGCTATCATAATAATTTCACCAAAGCTATCATTGTGGGTATTTTTAACTATTCCTTATACTATATTATATTTTTTTTTTGCAATTTTAAGTAAATGAAAGGAACATGATCATGATTTTCATATGCATTAAATGCTTTTCTATTAAAAAGGAAAACCATTAAACTTATTGATTTCTAAATTTTTTTTGAAAAGCAAAAGAATTTGCAATATTTTTTTCTTTTGCGCTTATATACCTTAACTCTTTTCATATCCTTTTCAACCATTTTTTTTCTTTGACTTAGATTTTATTTAACTAAAAAATTACGAAAGAAATGGAAAAATTTTTAAGTAAAAATACAAGAGAAAAGTAGAATGGATAAAGTAAGAAAGGAAAATAAAATTGAAAATCGTTGTAGGAAAAATTATTTGAGTGTTTTTCTTATTTTTTTTTTTGAAATCGACCGAGTACAGAATGAAAAGCGATTATTAAACATAAAATAAAGACATTTTAATCAAAAATAACAAGATCAGCATTTTCATGTAATGCAAAAGGATTAAGGAAAAGAAATGAGATAAGAAAGAAAGTTTATGTATACGTATACAAGTATGAATATCTGTATGTGTGTATATGTGTGTAAATGCGAAATTTCTTTGTCTAGACTTTATGTTTAAAATTCTATATAGAAAAAAGTTTAAATGAGGGTGGGTATTAAAGCGGAATATCTTAATAGAATTTTTTTCTTCTATTCACCGTTTACGAATACGCTTATATTGTTGAAATGTGGTAGAATATGTAGAGATGTATGTATAGAGTTACCTATATTATTGTTGAAATGGTTTGTAGAACAAATCAAAATATTTTTCAAAGAAAATTTTATTATCCTTTGACATAATTGTTATAGCGCAAATATTATTATTATTATTTTATGGCAACATTATTGTATTTTGCTAAATTGTAAAAAAAAAACTGATTCGAACATATTGTATGTGCAATAGTAATCAAAATTAATTTAATTGCTGGGTTTGTCTATTTAAAATTCAAAAATTAAAATGATTATAATAGTATTCGGAGATGAGAACAAATTTGGAGTTTTATGTTGCGCATGCAAAATTTTTTTAATGATTGACATTTCAGGTGATTTAAAAAATTTAATATTGCATTATATGTTTGTATGTAGTAGAACTCACTTTATATTTGATATGCTAAGGTAACATGTGTAGAAAATTAAATTTTTTGGTATTCCAGATCGAATCTAATAAAATATGAGAATTTTATTTGAATGCCTTAAAAATAATATTTAAAGGAAAATTTTATATGCACCACTGGCAGTTTTAATTATTACTAAAAAATTAAATTTTTCAATATAATTAAAATTTTTTCAAATGCATTTAGTGATTTTCTATTTCTATTCATTAATTCTAAAATTGAAATATAATTTAACAAAAAATTCATGCAAAGGGAAAAGGTTCTGGTTCTAATATTAAAGAACAATCAAAGAAATAGGTAAAAATTTAAAAAAAATATTTTTGTTATTCAAATTATGAAAGCTAATTCCTTTATTTTTTTAGTAAAATATTTTAAACAATAAGTCTTGTACAATCATTTTTGGGCTATTTTTAAATAGCTAACACAAACAATTATTAAAACTAATTTTCCACAATTTTCCCTAACAGATATTAATTCCCCTAAAAGTAGGCAATATTAATACACTTTTAATAAAATGGGGAAAAAAAATATTTAGCTAGTAATTAGCTACACTTTTCCTAATACAAAGATGGCACGTTTGCTAACTAATAATTCGACTAGTCTGTTTGTAATGCTTAAAAGAAATTTTAAGTAAATTATTTGAAAGAATCTATAATATTTCATATTTGCTAATTAAATTACGAAAAAAAAGTGAAATTGTGTAAAAATGGTAAGTTTGGTAACCACAATACTAGTAGTTCGTCAACAGTATACACACCATTTTGTTATTTAAATGGTGTGTATGTCGTTGAATTTATTTTATGTATTGATTTTAGATAAAAAAATTAAATTGAACTATAAAAAACTCATCTAGATTCTGTGTAATTGTAATGGAAAACTTCTAGATTCAATATTATATTATTCAGATAATTTTATTGTATAGATTCAACAAAATTCAAATTAATTTTATTATAGATCAAACATTCGATTAGACTTTCATTTTCACAGAATTTCAGTTTCAATTAAGAGTAAACTAAAGGGAAAATTTAAAGATTATTGACAATGAACGTTCTTACACAATAAACGAAAACTTAAATTGGAAAATTTTATTATTTCAAATTTTATCTTGTATTGTAAGTTTAATAGTCACAAAATTTGTTTTTTGTTTTATTTCTTTCCAATCGTACAATAACAATTTTTCTTATATTTAATAATCAATTTTCCGAACCGATCTTTACTTTTTTTATATTTTTATAATATTATTATTAACGTTATTATCCGCTAATCAAGTTATTTGCAAGTACACACTTATACAATAATATTGTAAGATCAGATCCTTTTATACATAAATTGTACAATATTAAAAAATTAGATTATAATCCTTTGTCTTCTGATGATGGTGATGATGATGACTTTTATATATTTTTGATGAATTAGTTTAAGAAGATTTTCTCTTTTAAATTTTAGAATTATTATAAGGGTATTCCGGGAGTCTATAATACTATTTTAATATAATATTGAAAAATAGATTTTAGATAGAATAATTTGCTTCTTATATCACCGTGAAATAGTAGAGGATTTTAATAATCTACAATGGAAAAATAGAGGCAGAAAAAAAAAAACAAGAATACAATAAAATATTTCTTAACATAAAAATCTAATTTCAAGGAATTTACAAAAAAATAAAACAAAAAGAAAAAAAAATATATATTAAAAAAAATGAAAAGGATAAAGGATAACCTTTTTGGTAAAGAAAATGTTATTTTTCTCTACTTTTTTTTTCGTATTATATTTTCATAGTAACTTCAATTTTCCTAGGATTATTTCAAAATAATTTAAAGTTAATCTAGTAAATGTAAATATGCATGTATATAGAAATAATACAAGTGAAAACAAAAGCAAAATGAAAATTATAAAATAAAACAAAAAAAAACAAATGAAGGAAAACAATAAGTGGCATAGTAGTAGTCTACTGGTAGTGGCAATAGTAACAGGAATAGTACACTTTAAAAAGTAAAATAAGAAAAACAAGAAAAAGGATATCGAAGTGTTTTAAAGAAATAAAGGATATTTTTTATTTATTTATTTATTTTTTATATTTATTTTGTATTTTTATAAATAATTATGTGTGTAGTAAAAAAAAACAAATGTATGTGTAAATATAGCTTATATTCTTCTGTCATTTTGTTCTCTTTAAAAAGAAAAATAAAAGTAATAACAAACAAAATGGCATTATTTAAAATAAGAAAGAAAAACGAATCCTTAATGTATTTTATCATCCTTTAATTCTATGTAAATAAAAAATTGAATCCTAAGCTTTCCTTTTTCTTTTTGTTTTTCTTCTTCATTTCCTTTGGAATTCGATTTAACTATTTTAAGATTTATAAAAGCCAATAATGTTTTTCTTCAATAATAATATTATTATATAACATATTGATTCCTGTTGTTTGAATAGAAAAACAAGAGGAAAAAAAAAAACTGAGAGGGAAATGAAAATAGAAAATTATTCATAAGAAATTTATTCGTTTAATGGAAAAAAAAGCATTAGAATTCCAGTTTTGTTTTATTCTTAATATTAAATTGAAAACCTTTACCAATAATAATAACAAACAAACAAAACAAAAATAAAGAGAAACACAAAAAATCAAAATTGTATTAATAAAATAAAAAAGGATCCTTAAAGTGAATAAAAGCCACTTCCAGTCAATTGGATTGTCTTATCTTTTTGCAATTTTTCTTTGTTATTTTAAAATTTACAATAATAAAGTAAAACAAAAAAAAAAAGAGGAAAGTAAATAGAGAAAATATAAATAATTTTTTAATAAATAAAAAATTTTATCATTAATATTTCGAAATTCCAGAAAATAAGGACCTTAAAAATGAAATACGAGGGTATTTTGTTCAATTTATACAGGATTTTAAAAAACTCCTTTTGATAAGATGAATAAAAATTTTAATTCAAATATTTTAAACACTAATAATGAATATGAAAATTTTGCATATATTTAGGCGAACAATATTATTTTATTAAACGAAATTTGTAAAGAAATTTTATATTGCTCTCAGGAATTGAAAATCTAAGTAGATTAAATGATAATTTAAATATCTAAAAAATGAGAAACTGTTTAGAAATGGTTGATACGTGAAATTTCCTTCATAGGTCGTGATTGGTTTTATATATGAATTTTTGGATATCGAATAAAATTGATGTCACATTTCTAGAATTTACTGTGAATTTACTAGTCTAAAACACTTAAAAAGTGTACTCATCATCGCTTTAACAATATCCAAAAACTGGCATATTTTAAGATACAGCTGTTTGTATTCTTAAAAGTTGTTCATTTTTTGAAAAGGTTATTTTGTGAAATAGGCGGATGAAAATGGCAATAAATCAAAATAAAGCGATGTATTTTTTAACTTATCAAATTTGCAATTAAAAATAAGTGCCACAATTTCCTTTATTTAAAACTAGTACTAAAATTATTTAAATTAAAGAATAGTTTTAAGAAATTCAGAGCATGACTATTGCAATTAAAAAAAAATTCAATACAATATTTAACAACAATTTTGAATTTTCACCTATACCAACTATACGCTTATTCTGAAATATTGAAATTTTAATACTAAATATAAGAAATAAAAACAAATATTTTGAATAAATTCAAAACAAAAGGCAAATAAATTTAATTAAATAATATTTTCCATTTACGTTGAAATATTGAAATATGAATTTAAAATAATAATAATTCAAAAGGATACGAAAATAAATTTTCAATTCTGGAAAACTAAAAAAGGAAATCAACAAAATCTTATCAAAATTTTGCTTATTAATAATTCGGAATTGTCTAAACTACCGGTAAGGAAATTATTGTTGAATTGGTCGCTTAATATATAATAAACAAGAAATTATAAAAGGATAAATCATGTAGGAAGTTGTATATGTGTTTGTGTGTTAAGTTGGAATTGAATAGGAATGTCTGTGAATGTATCTCGAATGAATCTTGAACAAATAGTATTTCTTTATTGTAGAAGATTTTAAACACCTATAGAGAATAATTTTGTTGGAAACACATTATAAATTTTACTAAGGATATTAGATTTTATGAAAATTAATATTAAATGTATAATTATTTTAAAATTAAATATCCTTAAAATGAATAAGTGTTTTTAAGAATAAAATTTTCTAAAGATTTATTAAATTTTGAATGACTATAAGTGAGTATGTAAGAAAACTTATTCAGTAGTCATTTATGTTTATTAATAATTGTGGTTTGGGCAGTAATTTATTCTATATAATATTATGAAAATTTGTTAATATTTTGAAATAGTTGGTTGCAAACTAACTAATATTAGATCGACAATTTAATATATTTTTAGGATTAAAGATCAAATAGATATTATAATAGAAGAGGGCAAAGTATTATAATTTTCATGATATTTGAATTTAATTATTGTATAGACAATTTAATAATTTTACTAAAAATCAGGCTGATTCTAGTCTTTTAAAGTAGTGAGAATATTTCTCTTTAACATTTCAATTTCGAATATAAAATTCTACATATTGGAATAAAAATTCTATAATGTATAAAATAATTGACCACTAGTATTTGAAAGAAAATTATTTTATTTCTATCTATTTAAAAGATTTCAGTTAAATAGCATAAAATTATTAGAACGTGTTCTTGCATACTTTCTTAGGATGTAACCTTTTTGAACCATTTGTACATAGCTGTTCATATATATATAAAAATTTAAATGAAAACCATATTACTAAAATCATAATCATAATTTAAGATATTGAATTATTTTTTATGATTGTATGAATAAAGAAGTGATATGTGTGTATGACCTTTTATAATAAAACCATAAAAATATGAAATATTGAATATAATTTAAGGAAGTTTAGTTACATTAAGTTGGCAATTAAATATTGTCGGATTAATTGTAATAATGTGCTATTGTCTTCAATGTTTCATAAGAATTTTAATATTTATATGAATTGATTTTTTAAATCTTCTACGACTCAATTGCGAGTTGTGAGCTGAATTAGCCATCTCCATTTACGTATCTTTTTTTTTATCCTACTTCACTTCTGGGAGGAGCATAGGTGCATGATATCGTAGATAATCATGAATTAGTTTCCTGCATATCAGGGTAGGAGACGAGGCTTAGATGTCTTAGGGATATCTAAACAAATTGAGATAAAATATCCGATAGGGAAATAAGTACGCGTAGCGTTTATAAAATTTCGACAATTATGACATGTTGAAAACATGTTAAAACTGCAACAGATACTAAAATTGAAGAGTTTTGTATCTTAGGTCAACAATATATAAGAGGAAACAATTAAATTTTTATGAGTTCTTATGATAGTTATTAGTCTTATACTATACAACTTCATATTAAATTTTAAAATATCTCAGAAATTTCTTGGATTACAATACTGGAATTTTAACCGCATAAATTTATTATTAGAAAATTTTTCTCAAAAAATGTAGTCAAAATTTTAAAAGTCTCTATTTTAGCTGCCGAAAATTTTTATAAACAATTAAACTCATATCTTAATATAAAATTTTATACGCTAGTTTGCTAAAGTATTAAAATATGTATATAATTCATCTCTCAGTTGGTATCACAGAATTTTCATGCTTAATTTAATTTATTTTCCCTATGAAATTGGAATAGTTTAAACGATATTGTTTCAAACAATTCAGTTACATAGGGGAAAGAGGACTTAAAAAAAGGACTGTGGTAACTTATATTTTATTTTGTTACCCATAAATATGTTATAAACTCCAACTCTAATTTTATTCTCGCTTTTGAATGCAATTACATAGTTTCCATTACAGAATATTATACACAATATTTACAATAATAAAAAAAAATATTCAAATTTCAAATATACACAAAAGATCCTTGAATAACATGAAAAGCAAAATTTTATTTTATTCACTTTTATTTATTTTTTACTTCGGACAAAAGAATATTGAGACAGAGAGAGAGAGAAAGATAAAAGCAAAAAAAAAAAATGGAGAAAAAAAAAAAATTATAATATTGAAAATTCGGTAAATTAATAGCCTTAGGCTGTTAACAGACCCATTAGATGATGAAAATAAATTTGATTTAAAAAGAGAAAAAGGAATAAAATAAAATAAAATTACTTAATCATGAAATATAAATACGAGCATTGATTTGTTAGCCTATATTTTAAGCTTTTCTGCTCTTTCATTTGCTTCTGTATACGATTTTTAAGTTTCATATATACACATAGTCCTTTTTTCCTTGTATATAACAATATAATATTTATTAAATAATATGAAAATTTTAACATACACTGTTATAAATATTTTTGTTTTCGAATATAATGTACAGAAAATAAAAGAAGAAAGTATATTCAATAATAATAACCATTTATATCTATTTCATTAGGTTGATTATATAATCCTTTAATGTTGTGTTCCGAGTACATGAATATATTAATAAAGAGAATTTTATATATAGTTTGCATTATATGTATATGCGTGTTGAAATTTTCTTTTATCTAATATTAAAATATATTATGATATTGTAAGTAAGTTTTCGATTAATGAACCGAATATTTTATAATATGTCTAATAAATTAGATAAAATTTCGTATGTAGAATTTTATAATTTCTTAAGATTTTTTTTTTTACTTTTAAAAGGGATTAACTTCCAAAATAATTGTAATTTGTTAATGTTTAGTAAAATTTATACAATTTATTAAAAATTAATTAAAAATTATTGATTTGAATTTAATTTAAATTTAATATTATTGCATAATATATGGGCTTCATATCATGTATAATAATTAATTAATTCAAAGGATATAATTATTTTTTGAAACTTTGAAAATTTTACAATATATTATATAGTTGGAAATGCATTAATAAAAATATTTAATTAAATATAAATAAATAAATTAATAGTGTTAATAAGAAAAATAATAAATTTCTATAAAATAAATAAATTAAAATATTAATAATAAAAATCTTATTATATAAAAAAATGTTTTCATATAGTAATTACTTGGTTCATATAATATACAGGGTGCTTCGTATATAATTGCACTGAATGAAAACAATATTCATAGCTTAACAGGTTCCGTGCTAAATAAAGGTTTAAAACCTTTCTCGACTGTTAGTTTTTACTTTCTAAAATTTTAAAAATAACTCTGCTCCTTTTTCAGATGGATATTTTATCATTTCTCATGAATATCTTTTCAGATTTCGGAATGTTTTGTTTTTAAAAATATTAATTTTTTAGGTGAGGTAACATTGCATCTCTCACTAAATTTACCACAACTGACAATATGGTGAAATGAACTTTAATTTGGTATTCGAGTCATCAGTAATAGCTTATGAGTTATTGTGAAAGGGAAAGCACAGCAAATGTCTGACAGCAAATGTCTGAACAATTTGACACAACGGTGTTCCTCTTCTGTTGTTCTGTCTAAATTTTGAACAGCTTTCTTACTCAATACATGTTTAATTTACAACGAAGAGGAATAAATTTAAATCAAATTGTATTAAGTGGTCGTGGGTCATAAATCATAGAAAATGTATAAAAGTCAAAAAAGGTGTGTTTATTTTGCCTTAGAAAAATTACAGATGAATATCGGAATGAGTTACTGATAACAAAGCAAATGTTATTTTAAACCGGAATGCTTAAATTTTTAGATTTCTTTTATTTCTGCAACGTCAATTTGAGAAATTTCAAATTATCGCAGTTTGTATATATGTGGAAAATATTTCATTTTACTAAAGCAAAAAAAAATTTTTTGAGTCTCTCCTGCACAGTTACTAAATTTTCTCATAAACTTATGCAACTTTAAAATTTCTCCTAAATTTATGCAAAATCATATATTGCAAAAAGAGAATAATCTTAATACGATTTTCTTAATTAAATCTAAATCTATTAAGCTCTTGATTCAAATTTTTACACGACTATGTGCCATTTAGTAAGCTAGGGATTTCAAATACTACATGCAATTTTGAATGTGTTGGGAAAAAGGACTTCAATTTATAACACCAATTTAAAATAATCAAAGAATAACTGAAACATAGCACTAATTGATTAAATCAAGGAAATGGAAATGAACAAATTAATTGAAAATTATAGTTTGGTTCAGAATATTTATATTCGAATTGCCTTTGTCAGTATTCAAATTGAGTTGATTTGAAAACTTTGACATCCTTGTCACTTTTTTCATCATTACACTAATATTTTTCGATATAAATTTAAAGTATATGAAATCGTTAACCATAATTCAACATGAGAAGAATTGAAGGTGATTTCATATACGAAAATACTTTCATACTATCATAATGGATGTATAACAATTAATTACCATCAAACAATGTTTAGGCAAGTTCAAGTAAGATGAAAATAATTAATTTATGTTAAAAAATTTAAATATGTCCCAAAGGGTATATAAAATTTTTCCTTGTAATTTAACGTACAAATACACATTAGAATTTTAAATCCAACATGGTATTCAAAAATATTAAAAATATGGTCTTTACTTCAGAAACTCATTACAATATTTTTTAGGGATCAGTTTTATTGCATTCCCGATAAAATCTACAGTATTAGTTTTTTTGCCCTTCTTAAATCACATTAAAGTAAATCATACATTGAACATAAAATTGTGTATTGAATGCGTTCTCATATTGAATGATAAAATTTTGTAATAATTCAATGATGGTCTTTATGTCGACTCTAATTATATTTATGAGTTTGAAGACTTTGTGTGTTTTACACTGTATCCTTGTATCATTATAATTAGTATTGTAAGCGTATAACATATTGAATATAAATTTTATAAATTTGCATTGAAATATGTTGGATTTTTCACAATATATTACAATAATTAAGTAAATTTTAGAAACGCGAATAATTTTAATTCTATAATATAGACATTAAATTTTATGTATTGCAGAAACATAATAATATAATTTTGTACAATATAACAATATCTTCATTGAATTAAAAATTTAAAATGGTAGCATTATTTTGTAATCATATTAAAATTTAGCATAGAAGACTAACATTTGCTGAGCACACAATAATCTTATATTATAACTAAAAATGTTTTTTATTCATCGCAGCACCACTCCCTGGAAATTTCATTCAAAAATGCATTCAAAATTATTCAAAAATGTCAATGTCTCTTTTATAATAAAAATTTTGTATGGGTAGTAAATTCTATTAAAAATTCGTATTCATTATAAGAGGAAAATTAATGTTGCAAGTTCGCAGTATTTTAATTTTTTAATGATTTAATTTTAATGATTAGTCGACATTTTGAAAAAATCGTAAAATAATTTAATTCACTAATACTATATGTTATAAAAGAGTATAAAATAGAATTGCATTGTATGCAGAAAATATTTTGTATATAAAAAATGAAATTCATGTTTTATAAATCAGCACATTTCCCCTTTAACAATTTATTATTTATATGTAGAAATTGATTTTATACAGACTTTACGTCTAACTATATAATGAGAGCATTCTATTATAAATTTTGAATTCTTTTAGTAGAAGGGGGTTTGCCTTTGATAAGGGGACGAGTATTTGAACTCGTACAAGTTGGAACTTATATGAAGCATGTATTATGTAAGTAATGTGGCATAATAGTTTGGTCACGACGGACGTCTATGTACGATAGGGAAATTTAGTTATAGATAATTTATTTAAGAGATTCTATTGCACCATAGAAGGAAACTGTTTCAAAACTTTGTAGAGAATCGGATTAAATATTAAAAATTTGCTGAAATATTGTTATATCATATTGTGTTTTGAAATGGACAGACAGTGAAACATATTTTTATAATAAGCATATTTTTATAACATAATGTTAAATTTTATATTCAAAGTGTCATTTTAAAATTCGAGATTAATAAATTTTAATTATTTATTCAAAATTAATCTTCCAACTGCATATCTGCTTTATATAGATTTTGTTATTTAATTTTTATATAAAAATTTTTTAATGATTTTTTACATTCCTTTTCCTAAAATCATCATACGTGAAAATTTTAAGTGTAATAAAAAGTAGCTACTCCCGATTTCGCTTTTTAGATAATTCAGGGGTGAAGTTTACAAATTCTAAAGGAAAATATTCTATTATAAATTAAAATTATCAAAAATACAGGATGGCCCTTGCCGATCTTTTAAGAAAAAAACTGTTCGTGTGGAATGGGGAGGGATACTTAGACGTCTGAGTGTATCTTCGAAAGGTTAAAGAAAATCAATTTGAAAAATTTTTTTGGAAGCTAGAGCAATGTGTTCCTCGCATATCTTTTTCCCAGTAAACCGACATACATAGCAGTAAAATCAATGATTAATGTCAGATTTACCGTTTTTTAAATTATATAAAAAAAAAGTTCTTAATCATACACAATTTTTATGTTGAACATACGAAAATATTCTATTCAATTTCTGTCTCAGATTCAGATTCAAATTAAATTTGAGATGTTCTTTTTTGGGCATTAGAAAATGCGTGTCTGCCATATTAGTTCGGGATTTCACAGCTTTCTAAAATTTGAATGAAATATTATATTTTTTAACACAAAAAACTTCTTATCATTGAATTCGTTTTAGGTTTTAACCATAAAATTTCTATAACAACTTACTGATGAAATATTTTTTTATACATCTTGAACTTTTTACACCGACACAAACACGTAATTCCCTCTAAAAGCTGCTCTATCTAAAATATTATAATAAAATATATTCCCATAATTTGAAAATTTCTAAATAATTTTAATATTTCAATTGAGCAAAATTTTATTTTGAGTAAAATTATAAAATAAAACCTTTATTTTAAATACCTTGTCATACTTTTAATATTCTTTTATAAGCTTTTAATTAAATACATGAACGTGAATAATATTACAATGTTCTTGCAACTATAATGTGTCACCATTCTAAAATTTTTTATTTTATATGTATATGGAAATGGAAACAATATTTTGTTGGATCCTTTAATGACAAATCAAAAATTATGTTCACACACATACATTATACACTGTATATATTTTTATATTTTATTGGTTGTGATATTGTAATGTCCTTAATCAAAATTTATAAGAAAATTGAAATACCTTTGGTATACACCACATAATTTCATGTATATACACATAGAGCTATTGTTCACAAATTTTGTATATACAAGTATATACAGTATATGTTTAATACTATATAAGATCATGTATGCATATCTAACTTCAATTATATTTTGTGGTAAATACTGCAACACGAAGCATGTAAAATACGTGTAAATATTGTACGTGACATAAATTATTTTTCATATAATATATAAAAATATATGTATAATATTTGTATACAAAATAACTATACATATAAAAATATTATTCAAGTTGTAATAAAGCACGTTGTTGACTTTTGACTAATAAATTCACGTACGTATTATTTTGGTATGATTTAAAATATATAAATATTTTTCTATATATAACATAATATATACATATTTGTACGTGTACATATACATATACATAATTATTATAACGCATATATTACTTTTGAGAATTAAAATGTACTTGTATATGAGTTTGTACTGTAAAAACTGCAGGAATTCATTTTTTTTTTTACACGAATGAGAATTATATACTATCTATTTGAACTGAATGTAATTACGTTATTTAAGGTAGATTATATAAGCAATTTATACTTTATAATTCATAATATGTATACAAGTAATAGTATAATATTATACTTATAAAAAGCACAGTTGTCCGTGAAATTTGAAGTTAATTCATTAAATAATATACGCTTATAATATTTATTAAATTATTAATGGAAAAATTATAATAATGTAAGAGATTTTCTTAAATAATTTTATATTTTGAAAATAATTGGTAATATTTTGTGAAAATTGGACAATTATATTAGAAAATTGGTTTGTTACACCTTGTTTGTGTAAGTGATTTTTTGCATGTATATAGTTACTTGTATAATAGTGTAGTTAATAAACACTTGATATTCAATACTAATTTTGTGAATTAGAATATTTTAATTATTAGAACGTTTATGACCTGAACTGATATTGTTATGTAGGTTAACTTGTAATATACTAGCAGTAATCGTTTGTATAATTGTAATAAGTAAACGTACTATAAGAAGTGGACGGGATCAAGATAATCGGCTTGGAATTACATTCCACGTCACTGTTTAGTTGTGTTACTAACAAAATTTTTCAAGACGCTTTTGTACTAACCTTCATTTTTAGATTTACAATGGCTGAACACGATAAAATATTAAAAATTGTAAAAATTTTATTTAAAAGCTTGTAATGCATAGCTCTATATGCGGTTTCAATTAATAGTTTATATCTACCTTGAGTTATCGGAACGGTTGTCTGAATTCATTGAGGTTTAATTCTTATTATCTATTAAGCTGCTCGAATCCATTTTCTTAAATGTATAACGGTATTAAAAATGTAATTTTTATCAATAAAATTTATTCTTCTACTCTTTGCTAACATTTTGTGTGGCAGCTTCTCTGTGATTTTGATAAAAATTATGAAAGAAGAAAAAACTTTTTAATCATTTCAATGATGGAAATTCAAAAATTACGGAGGAAGAGACTATTTATCAGTAATAAAATTTTAAATAATTAAAGGCGATTTGTTGAATCCAGATCGAACACATATTTTGTACGCGTCGTAATTTCATTTTCTAACTTTCTAATTTGTGAATCTTGCTTTAATCATTATATTCGGCTTCTTTACATATGCGATCCACTCTGTATATATAGACAGCTTCATTCCTAACCATCTGCTAAAAATATTTCTATATGCTCAATAAAATTTAGTCTCACAGATCATTAAAGTGAATTTAAAACAAAATAAAATTTTTTTCTCTTTTAATAATTGAATAATTGAAAAAAAAAAATTAAAAAACTGCAAGGATTGCTGGTGTACTTTACTTTAATTTTTAACATTCAATTTACAACTAAATTTACTGACAACAGCAACCACATTTTGTTTTTTTCTTTTTTTGTTGTTTTTCTCTTCTCTCTTTATTTATTTACTGTTGTTGTTTGTTATCTAATAAAGCAACAACAAAACCACTTTTAATAAATCTCCTCAAATTTTTTTTATATTGCATAAATTTAGGGTTATATATCTTATTCTCTCTTTATGTTCTCAAATTTTTTTTTCATTTTTAATTTTTCTGTTTTATTTTTAAATTTATACAAAAAGTTTCTTTTATTGACATTATTTTATTTATATGGGGTAAAGAAGAAGGAGTGTAAGTAAAGAACAAAAAAAAAGGAAAAAACAGGGGCATTTAAACCCATAAAAGACAAAAAATGTTTGAGAATGCATTGGATGTTATGCAAATAAGTTTGTATGTGTGTTGATAATAAGTGTACATGTGTGTGTGTGTATTCATAAATATTTTAATAGTTCATTTGGTTCTTATCTTAACTATATTGTTATTACATCTACTCTGCATGATAATAAAGAGAGGCAGCAACGTCAACCAGCATCGTCAGAAAAAAAAAACAAAATTAAAAACAAAAAAGAAAACAAAATGACGTCGGGGAATTCTGCAACAAACTTCAGTGCCATTAAACCTTTTCATATTGTTCATGTAATTTTTTTTGTCTTTAATTTTCTTTTTGTTGTTTTTACTTTTTTTCGGTGGTCTTTCTATATTTTTTGCTTTGTTTTCTATTTTTTTTTCGTGTATTCAACGGACACTTTAACTAACACTTATACTTTTGAAAAATAAAAATAAAAATTAATAAAAATAAAAAGTGTTTTTTGAACGTTAAAAAAAAATAAAATTAAAAATTATCGTGTTTTCTGGTGAAAAGTTAAGAAAAAAAAGGGACATGAAAAAAAATTTTTAAGGGGTTTCAAGACAAAAAAAAAAAATAATAAATTTTCTATATTAAAATAAAAGTAGTTGTTCCCGTCAGCTGTGTGTATGCTATAGTAATGTACTTTCGGAAGAACTAGAATTGAATTACTTTTGAAATTGCGACTCTATAATGTGAAAAAAGAGTTCATTTATTCGAATTAAATTTAGACTAGGTAAAGAAAACTTCCTTAAACGTCCTTAAAGAGTATTGATCTAGATGTTTGTTTTTTAAAATATGAACTCATTAGTGTTATACAATGAAGAATATGAGCGGCATATTCGAAAAACTTAAAAAGTGAGTCAAAATTTTTCGTTGTTAAAATTATTTGAATTTAGAAGGAATTTCGGAGTCGATTTGAATTAATATTCAAAATTTATTCAGTAATTAACAAAGTAATTTAAAATCCGAATTAGGAGACATCATCACATACCGTTCATCTGCGATGCGAGAATGAAAGGAGTGTCACTAATCACAAATTGAACGATGAATTTTTTGTTTATGTATACTAGAAATAACTTTACTTTGTAAGTTTTCCTGCAAAAAACGCAAAGTAAAAAAATTTTGACTGTTGTGGTGCGACGTTGCTACACTATGGTACAAAATTTAAGTTTTATATTAACTTAATGGAAATTTCTTCATACAACTGCAGTACATATGGATGACGTAGTCAAAGGAACGAGTCAAAAGCAGAAACATTAGAAAAAATTTCTCCTCGGACTGGACTCGAACCAGTGACCTACCGCTTTCTAGGCGGACGCTCTACCAACTGAACTACAGAGGTATGAAAAAATTTGCCGACGAAATGTTCTTTATATTGCTTTATACTGTAATCCAGATGATTACTCATGAACATGTGTAATCATGAACTTCTTCAACTTAAGATTCATTTTTCGATTTTGATTGAAATATCCTATCTATATATAATACTTCCTGTTAATTCAAATATAGGTATGTAAATTTCAATTTTAATACTAATTTCTGTCAATACAGTATAACTTAATTCATACAACTTAATTGTTCAAAAATGTAAAATTTTTTTTTACACATGTTATAAACGAAGAAAGAAATTTAATACCCATCCTATATGAGGACGTATTACAAAATAGGACTATAAAAAATACAGAACTCAAATGTGCTTGTAACAAAATATTTACACTTCTATGAATTTCCCTCTCTTTCACATTTATTTATGATATTAAAACCACTTTTATCAAAAATGAATAATTACATTGTATGTAACAATACGCCATGTATTAATATAATACATATTCACAAACATGCGAACACATGTGAGTATTAAAGCATAATATTTATTATAAGCATTGGTGTCATTTGGTATATTCCTTAATTTGAAGAGATTTTCTATTTTACAAGTGCATACATATATATATTTTTTATTTTTTTGTTTAAATGTATACGAGTATCAACATAGTATTTGCTTTTTTATAATAATAAATACGTTCATTTATAAAATGAAAGTATATTAAAAATTTGAAAATTCGTTCATATATTCTTCTGTGTACAATGTTATACTAGCTTATACCTATACGGTATATGCTCGATTAAGCGGTGGAAGTCATCTTTAGTCCGTCTATTTCATGTTGTGCAATTAAATTTACTTTTGTTTTATATGAATGTAAGATTTAAGTAAGTTATTTAAGAATTTGTTTCGAATTTCTATTTAAATAGAAAATGCAATTTTGAGTTCATTAAACTCTAATGGTTTTCTTGAATTTTTAGCTGCGAATTCAGTGAGATTTTTAAGGCATTGGAAAGTTAACATTAATACTTTCCAATTAATTTTCGATATTGTATGCCTAATAAAAGGTTGCTGGTCAACATAGATTTTGTTTTGAATTTTATTAAGAATATTTCAGAACAAGCTGGGCCCCATTTGAAAATTTGTCCATTTATAATTGAAAATATCCAAATTCAAGGGGGTCCCGATTGGATAATTTTTCCATTTGATAGAGGGTTCATGAATTTATTTTACCATTTTTGAAATTTCAAAATCTCAATTGAATATTTTTAATTTTCTTTAGAATATTGATGGCTGATAATTTTTATTAAAAATTGTATCCTATAGTTAGCATTATTAATTTTTTTTTTTAAATTTTCACTTTTTTTTTTGCAACTTTTAAAAATTCATCTGTCGATTAAAAGTTTTTATGCTGGCGTCCATTCTTGTTTGCTTTTGTTTTCAGAACACAATTTTCACTATCGGGTTTTTTTTTCATTTAACTTTTCTGAATTAACTTTTTCTGAAGCCAATATTTTTTTTTCTGTCCACACTGCTCTCTTATATTTTTCAGAATTCACATATACTCTGATTGTCATTGAATTTCCTTTTTTTTTTTGTGTGTTCTTCTTCTTTATATATTGAAAATTAAATTAATGCAAATTGAATTTATTTCACGGAAGTTTTCTTGTTAAATTTTTATTTTCAGTTTCATTAATTTTATTCAAGCTGGAAAAATTTATTCTATAGTTGTCATTTTTAATTTCTTACCATATAGACTGTAGTTGGATAACTTTGTCCTTATGTATATTGAAATACATTGTATGGGCTTTTTGTGTAAATGTATATATGTGTCGACAATTGTATTGCAGAAAATATATGGAATTTTTGAACATTTGGTGCGTCGTTCAGTTCGTACACCTTAAATCAATTTTTCATAAAATGTATAATATTGAGAAAGTTCGCAATAAAAAAAAAAACCGAAGCTACATTGGAAATAAATATGGAATTATTTTAAAAGGGGAAGAAGAGGGGAGCAGAATGCAATAGATCAACAATAATAATAATAAAAGAAACAGAAAAGTTTAATTAAAGTTATTGAACATGTGTGCAAAAAAGAAACAAAAAAAAAATAGTCAAAAATGAATTCTGATTGAAAAATATAAAAAAAATAAAAAAGTACGTATATTTTAAAAGTCGGTATACTGCCTATTTTAAAAGTATTGTAATAATTAGATTGGCTTTTTCATCTCAAAAATTGTGGCTCAAAAATTGTTAAAAATTTCTTTTTTAGTGAAATCGCATTACACAGGTAGGTACTATTGTACAACTGAGGCAACTTCCAAAATTTCATGTTTCAGTTATTAAACAGAAATCATTCCTCTAGGAAGCAAAAAACTTTTTTAGCCAAATTTCTTAGCCGACTATTTGCTTATTATTCATATATATATGTTTTCGGTCAAAGTGATTTTTTTGAAATTTATACTGAACATACATTTTAATTTTTAGGCACAAACCATATTCTTTTTAATTCAGAAGACTATGGATATATAAGCACTACATATGTGCTAGAAGAACGTAAATCAACTATTTATTAAACCAGGAATTAGCAACATGCGAGCCGCTCTTTAAAATTTTTTGTGCAATATACTCAAAAATCAAAATATTTTTAGAAAAAATCAATTAACTTATAGACCGAGAAAATGACTAAAAATAGTTGGCGATAAAAATGCGTTCTAACAGAAGAACAGTGAGAAAACTATTTTACTGTGCGGAAGCTTCATCCCCACTCGCAACCAGAAAGTTTAGTAAAGTTCTTTCATTTAGCTAGTTTGCTGTTCTACATTTGAGCATTCTTCGCATTGAACATGTTAAAATTTACAACTGTACGAGTATAACGTTTCACTACAGTAGGTAAAGGCATTTACTAATAAAGCTCAAACTTATTTAAATCAGAACAACAATTTGTTATTTATTTGATCTAGTTGTTATCAAATTTTAAAAAATTGCTTTGAAAAACAAAATTTTAAAATGTCAAAATTCCAAATAATTTTATTGAAAAAAAAAATTATTTTCACATCAAAGTAAACCAAATTTGTTCGAAATTTTTTTTTAATTCAAAATTTTAAAATATAAATTTTAATAATAAAATGAAAATAAAGCTTGCATTTACTAATCCTATATTTTATCACAGAAAAATTAATAAAATGAAGAAGCTAAAAAAGCAAATTAAATTCAAGAATTAAACAAAAACGGAAGCGATTTTAAATTTTTTAAGAAATTTTGGCATGCAACTGGAATTTGTTGATTATTGAAGGGAGATATGAGCAAAGGAACTCCTCCCCTCCGAGCATAACAGTCAGCCATGACTCCAAATATCCTAGCAGAATACACATAAAAAGGGGTTCGATTTGCCTACTTTGCGAAGATATTTCACTGAACAATGCCCAACTGGAATTTTGAATAATCATTACATAATCATGTACACCATGTACATAATTTGGATTTCAAATATTTGGTTCTAACATATGTACATCATAAAATTGATTGGAATCTGGTTATTCAATTTACTGAAATCAAAAATTTTAATTGATACATGCATATACGGAGATAGACGCAGTTAAGTTCAAATAGAAATAATTTTTCGAAATATGGTAAGATTTAAATTATTATTATTATTATTGGATCTTTTAATTTTCCAAATTCTTTACATAATACAATATTGAAATTCCATGATTTTTCTGTCAAAACTACGATACAAAGGAAAAAGGAAATTGTTTAAAATATGTGATTTAAATTAGATACTCGTAATATTTTTGAACATTAGGAAAACGTTGGCACTGTAGAGCACTTATAACTTTTTACTCTTTCTTAATTAATTAATCAAAATATTTGTAAAGTTGCAGTTACACCCAAGAGTCAAAACACTAATGAACCAAATACGTATATACTCGTAAAAGAATACTTTTTTAAAAATTTAAAAATTAAAAGCAAAAATAAAAGTAAAAGTAGTTGCTGCAATAGGACCTTGGTATAATTATGCAATACGATTATTTTAGCTTTGTATAATTTGATAAACATTACGGACTTGGCTATTTTTAAAATTTTAACAGAATGCCATTTTCAAACATGACTCTGCATTTAAAATTCATTTTTAGTTTTAATTTTTTTTACGGAATTTGAATTTTATAAATTAATAATTAATTCAAAAAATTTTCTTCTCGAACTGGACTCGAATCAGTGGCCTACTACCACTTTTTAGGTGAACCAATAAAGCACCCTTACCATAATATAAATGAAAAACATGAATTCTTATAAATTCTAAGCAAAATTTAAATTTTCATTTTTTTAAGTGCTTTTTTTGAATTTAAAATAAAATTTTTTATATTGATCTATAGACGATTTAGAAGGCTATGTTTGAACGTAGTACTCGTACCTTCTACACTATATGTAAAGGCATATATTTACATATTTACATATAGGAAGGCATATATTTACATTGAAAAGACAATTGCTACAAATGCTTTTTACTTAGGTTGAAATCTAACAATAATAAAAATTTTAAGTTTTCTAAATTGCATAATTTTTTGGGTTGCACCAATAATCTTTCCATTTCATTTTTAACTGAATTATAATTTAAAAACCAAAATTCATACAAATTTCTTGATCAACACCTGATAAGAAAAACTTAATTTTTTTTTATGATCGCCGGAAGTTTTTTCATTGAAAATTTTTCCAATATACGTAGAAGAAAGTAACTTTATTAAACTTTCAACAGAAAAATATCCAAATAGAATTCAGAAAAAAAAAATTTTGTTTTTAATTAAAAATGAAAAAAAAAAACTTTTAATAATTGTTAAAAATACAAAAAAAATTAAGGAAAAGTTTAAGGAACGAAAATTTTTCCTTACAAACAATTGAACATTCGATATCGAAGATTTTATGTGTGGTTATTTTCATTCGATTCCTTTTTATCATTCTTTGATGATTGTTTTTATCAGAAGTTTAAACTTGCTTTCGGATATAATGATAAAAATTATTTTTAAAAGAAAATTTTCAATAGATTTTTGATTTAAGCATTATTATTAAGTAGAATTTCAGTTTTAGGAACTCTGCTAGAAAATATCAAATATGAGAAACTTTTTAATTTAATTTTCTCATTGGCTTGCTTCGAGGTGTAGCATACTTACATTGCCATTATTAAGTTTATTGAAAAGTAATTTATTTTAAAGTCTAATTTTATTAGAACTTTTCTCTTCCCCAATATCAGATTTGTCATTAATAAGTTTGTTCTTGAAGTAATAACAAATATTATTGCATAATTTTAGGATACATTGAAGATGAGTGAATTCGACAATTAAAATTCACAATTTTTTTTAATAAATTTCATGAAATTTTCAAGATATTTCTCTTCTATAGTTATTCGAAATTTGATTAGAATCATTTAGCAGTACATACTCGTATTGTGATTCGCATTTAATTCAATTTGAAAATTAGATTTCTTTGTCAAATATCCTTATTGTTAATAAATCTACTGAAGTTACATATTATGACGTTTTGTTAACTTTAATGCTTAGGTAAGGAACTAATAATTTTTTTTTTGTAAATATTTCAGTATGCACAATTTGTTGCGATTCCAAAGCAAATAAATTGATTGAATGCAATTAATTCTTAACAATTTTATGGTAATACTTAAATGTAGTTTAAAATTTCGAAATTAATTTCTAATAATCTAATGTAAGAAACTAGAATCTGAAAATTTTAAAATATTCTATCGATAGCTGCCTTAATGCGAATGCAAATTTCTATATTGACTTCTGTAGTTTGGTGGAACAACTTCTATTTTTTGGTTACCAGTTAGTGTTTTAGAGTAATACTTTTAAAGAACTTCAGATTTCTCTGCAATTTTCTTTTATAATGTTTTTATTTATAAAATTTTAATGCTTGCGTCTGATTGTGTGCATCCTTTTTTTTTGTTTTAGAAAAACTAAACTTTTTTTGAGTTTCGGAGTACTTTAGTTTTTGCTTTCATTTTCTTTTTCTGTCGCTATCGAAAAGTTAAAATTAACAATATTTGCTGTTATTTTTCTTTTTTTTTCTTTATAGAGCGGTAAAATTTCACCGCATTTATTCTTCCCTCCATTTTATCTATTTTATTTGAATTTATCATTTTCAATATAAATATATAGAATGGCCATTTTAAATTAACAAGAAAAACTTAATTTCTTGAAAAAACAAAACAGGAAAAAGAAAAACTATTTTCAACAAAAAAAACACATTTTAATTCAAAATATCCTTAAGCAACCAAAAACAAAAAAAAAGAAAACAATTTTTATATCCAAAAGAACGAATGTTGGAATAGCATTATAAATTCATTACTCCGTTTCTGACGCTAAGAAATGGTCGTATGGGATATAAGCATAAGAATACTTAATCAACGTCGAATTCTAAGTCAATTCTGTCCGTCCAAATTCAAAATCTGCATTGAAATTAAGGTGGACTAACTAAATTTTCATCTAAGAATTGCTACCCCTATTCTATTTGGGTTCAATCAAAGAAGCGGTTCGCATAGCTGCCATAAAACTCTCAAAGTAATTTATTAATGTCTTCATCATCTGTTGGTATTACAGCTCGGGGTGAGCCTTAACCTCGTTCACAATTTTCCTCCATTCCGATCTATCTTGAGCTATAACTCTCCATCTCTGTACGCCGATTTTTCTACAATCTTCTTCTATTTCATCCAGCCATCTAGATCTTGGTCTGCCTCTTGCTCTAGTATTATACGGCGTCGCGTCAAATATTCTTTTTGGCATCCTGTCATCTGTCATTCTTACGACATGCCCCGCCCATCTTAATCTTTGTGATTTTATAGCTTTTATTACGTTTTGTCCATTTATTAATTCTTCCAACTCTGCGTTGGTTCTTCGTCTATATTCATGATTCTCGTCTATTTTGGGACCAAATATTTTTCTTAGTATATTTCTTTCGAATATTTTAAGACTCCTTTCATCGTTTTTAGTCATTGTCCAGGATTCACAGCTATACGTTAGCACAGGTTGAATAATAGTTTTATATATTCTAAGTTTAATTGTTCTATTCAGTAGCCTGGACTTAAATAGATTTTTGTGGGCATAGAAACATTTTTGGGCTGCTTGCAAACGATCACTAATTGTCCAATGCATGTCGTTTCTGTTATTAATTAAGGCACCTAAGTATGTAAAACAGCTTACTCCTTCAAAATTGTAATTATTTATTGTGATGTTCTGAGGGGATCTTGTCGTTTCCGAGCGCGTCATTTTCATATATTTTGTCTTTGATTCGTTAATTTTTAGACCAACTGCAGCAGTTTCTCTTTCTAGCGTCAAAAATACTTCTTTCATTTCGTCAACTGATGTTGCTATGATTGCAATGTCATCCGCGTATGCGCTGATTATTGATGATCTTATAAATATGTGTCCTCCTCTATCTAGTTCTCTAATGGCACTGTGGAGCACCAAATTAAATATTGTTGTTGACAGTGCATCGCCTTGTCTCACACCTGTTTTTATTTCAAATTCATCGGTCAATTTGTTCTGTAGTGCCACTTTACATCTGGTCCTTTTGAGTGTCAACATGACCAAGTTTGTAAGCTTTATCGATACTCCCAAGTTTTGGAGTGCAGATTCAACTATTTCTCTCCTTATAGAGTCAAAAGCTTGTTGGAAGTCAACCATTAGTAAATGTAAATTTTTCTTGTATTCGTAGCACTTCTCCATAGTTTGTCGTAATAAGAATATTTGATCGATAGTGGATCGATTCCGTCTAAATCCACTCTGGTAGTCTCCTAGTATATCTTCAGCCACTTCTTTTAGTCTGTTATTAATGATATTGGCGAGGGTCTTGTAGGCTGTGTTCAGTAATGTGATACCCCTGTAGTTTGTACAGTCGAGCTTATTGCCTTTTTTATGTATCGGCACAATTAATCCTTGCTCCCACTTTTCTGGTATGTTCTCTGTATCCCAAATCCTACATATTAGATTATGTATTCTAGAGATAAAAGTTTCACCCGCGTTTTTAAATATTTCTACCGCAATGCCATCCTCTCCTGGAGATTTGTTATTTTTCATCTGGAAAATTGCATTTTCCACTTCTTGTCTGGTTGGTAGTTCTTCCTGTCTGTATTCTATTGCACTTATGTTTCTTTGTATGGGTATCCCATTATCTATCACAGAATGTTCTATATTTAATAATTCGTCAAAATATTCTCTCCATCTATCTAGTATATCGTCCTCCTCACTTAATATTGCACCATTTTTGTCGTAACAGTTATTTAGTCTAGGTTGAAAACCGCGTTTCTCATCTTTTATCTTCATATAGAATCGTCGAATCTGATTTTCTTCAAAGTCTTTACATATTTGCTCGGTTTTTCTTTTGAGAACTGCTTTTTTCTTTTTATTTATTGTCTTTTTGGCTTCTTTTCTTAGCGTGTTATATATTTGTCTGTTGAGTCTGGTATTTGTTCTTAACATATTGTTTCTTGCATCGTTTTTCTTTTGCACTGCTATTTGGCATTCATTGTCATACCATTCCTCATTTCGTCGTTTTTGTGCCACACCGATTATTTCATTCGTAGTTTCGTTAAGAATTTTTTCTAGTTGCCCCCATTCTTCATTGACGTCGATATTTGCGCTTTCGTATTGTGACAATCTTCTGTTTATGGCCTCAGCAAACATAGTCCTTGTATCACCTTCTTTGAATTTTTCTGTGTTCCATTTTTTCTTTCGAACTCCTTTGTGTTTCGCTACATTCGAGATTCTTTGCCTCAGCCTAGTCTTTATAAGAAAGTGGTCACTATCGCAATTTGCTCCTCTACATGTATGTACGTCCATGATTGACGACATCCTTCTTTTATTTATCAACACATGGTCAATTTGGTTTACCATATCACTGCCAGGTATCTTCCACGTCCCTTTATGTATGTTTTTGTGAGCAAAATTAGTACTTGCTATATATAACGAGGAGTTTGCTGCCAATTGACATAGTCTTGATCCATTTCCCGAGGTCTCTTGATGTAGAGAATGTTGTCCAGCAACTTCCGTCGTAAATGATTCAGTGCCAATTTTGGCATTAAAGTCACCCAAGACTATAATTGTTTCATAAGTCCCTATTTTGTCAATTATTCTTCCTAGTTCATCATAAAATTCATCTTTATCGTCATCTGATGCTTCTTCTGTTGGGGCATATGCACACACTAAAGTTATATTGTTGAATTTCCCTTTAAGTCTAAGTGTGCATATTCTCTCGCTGATAGGTGTGAAGCCCAATATTGCTGACCTTGCCCTTTTTGACACCATGAAGCCCGTTCCAGCGTATCCGCTTCTACTTTGTCCGCTGTAGTATAAGGTGAAATTTTTCTTTTCTATTTTGCCAGCCTTCTTCCATCTTATTTCCTGCAGAGCAAGAATATATAGATTATAACGTTCCATTTCAGCAGCTATTTCTTGCATTTTTCCTGCCTGTAGCATCGTTCTTACGTTCCAAGATCCTATGTCCATATCATGTTTCCTAAAATCGTTAGCCTTATTTCGTTGCCTGGGTCTTGTACCATTTGGATAATATCCTATCCGATCATCCTGAAGTTCATCTTGCAAACTTTCCGTAGTAAGAAGTTTTTACAGAGTGGATTACTAGTCCAACGTCTAACCCCCATCTTTGGAGGACCGTGATGGTGCTCCTAAGTATTTAGTTTAGGGCGTTGTTCCTTATGGTTATCCCGCCAATACTCGGTCGTCATAGCCCCATCTGTTTTGAACAGGTCTTGCCACGAGAAGGCTGGGGTTGACATTTGGTCGTGAGAGGCTATATATTTCGCTTCGTAGACCCTTAAGACCCTTATTAATGTCTTAGAAAGTTTAAAGTATAGAATTACTGATTTTTTTGTGAAAGACTTTAGTAATATGTCCACTATTTTGAAAAATTATGATTATCGTTTTACAATTGTTCTTACAATAGCTGCTATACAGCTTCCAAACTTAACAGATCATTTGTGTAGTTAATGCCGCAACTAGATAACTCGAAAATTTTATGTTTTTAGATAATTAACTTAGGCGTCATAAAATCGAATGCTCCTTCCATTTGTGACGAATATCTAAGCTTAAAAGTATTCTTAAATATCTGAAAATAATAATGCCAAAACTAGATATCTTCATGATAAATTATTTGTTATTATTAAATCTTTAAAAGTCAAAATCTCAAAACCAATAATGGCGAGTTATCTAGTTGTAGCATTAACCTCATAACATCTTGAAAATCCCAAAGCCTAGAATATTAAAATTTTTTTTAGAAAGAATTTAGTAATAAGGCAATTATTCGGAAAAAAGTTGGTTTTTTGGTTGGAGTAGATATTTGTGAGAGTTATGAAGCCTAAGCGGTTAAATTTGGCGGTGATATTAACGGATTTAGTAACAAAGAACAGCATTTTATAATTATTTAAAACCGCTCGTACTGATATCACAGAGTCGACACGTTCAACGCAATCTTTTCTGTATTTTTTTGGTTTTGGTAAAACAATATACCGTATAGGTGGTGGAAACAGGGGTAAAAAGACAAACTATAGAAAGAGCTATGTAGTTAAAATCTAAAAAAAAAATATGTTTGTCTCCTTATATTATTCATCCAAATACTATGACCATAGTACTAGATATTTTCGAGGAAAAAATTTACACTATTATACTTTAAAGAATAAGTAGTAGAATTTACAAACAAAAACAGAAGAAAAAAATACATCCTTTTCGAATTGAATCCTTTTTTTTAAAATGAGCTTAATAAATGAACGGAAAAATAAATTTAAAAACACATTGTTTTTGGTTGTTTTTTTTTTGTGTGTTTTTTTTTATAATAGAACCGCAATAATGAAACAACAAAATAAAAAATATTTTCGAACAAATAGTGAAAATGACAAAGGAAACTTAAAAATGCTTTTAATTTAATAATAGGTTTTTGTTTTCTTCTATTCTTTTGCTTATTGACTAGAAATGGTGGGTAGTGAAGAGTTCCTAATGAAAAAGGATATTGGGTATTTCGTGTACTTTGCTTTTTTTTTATTAGAATTCTGTTACCGTAATTGTTAATTATTTTGTGTTGGACTTATTATAATTTAACCCCTTGGTAGCTTAATTTTATTACTTTAAACTTTTTTAAAAATTACTTTTAATTTTATTTACTATTGTATGTACATATACACATATATGTTATCATTATTTTATATATTTTTAAATGGAAAATAATTTAAGGATATTTTTTAAGCGAAATTCTATTACTGCAACTTTGAATAGGAATGATGAATGAGGAATTAAAGTGAAATTTATTTCAAATCAAATTTTATTCGATTTATTTTAAAAAAAATAAAATAAGTAGTTTTTATTGCATGTGCGAGTTAGTAAATGATTTAGAAAGCAAGGAATGCAACTACATGAAAGTATTTTTTTTTTTCGAATTGGTCTAATTTCAATAATTTGCATTAATGTCTCTGAATTCTCCACTGTAAGATACACTCCTCGATCTTTATCTATTTACCTCGGACTATTTCTTGCATAAAAATAAACTTGATAGGGTTGATTATGTTAACGATCTTAGCGTTTTATTTCGCGATAAGTTAACTTTTAGGCAACATTACCAATGCCATAATTATTCCATAAATATTCGTTAAACTCTGTATTCCTTACTACTTTTTCATAAGGACCCTGTTTTGTTGTTTTTTTTTTTTGGTTCAGCCACATCTTAAGTATGTTATAGTTAGATTTGTTCTCTTTCTTACACCGTGGCCATATTAATAGATTGCGGAAAACTAAAAAAAAAACAATTCTTAAAACATAGACTTTTTGGAACCTTTGGTGCAAAAATCTTATTATTCTCGCATCATACGGAAATAGATTCTTGCTCCTTAAAATGAAAACTCTTGAGAGTAGGTAAATTGTTGCTTATACTTAGTTCATTTTGCACGTATTTATGACTCATTTGAACTTTGCATAGGCCAAGGATATCATAAATTCCCAAAATTGGTCCCATTTGTAGGATGTTAGTTGAGCGTAACAATTACGTTTCTTATAAAGATTTGAACTTCATTAATTAGTGAAAATTACTTTTTGCTGTTTACAATTTTTTTCTGTAGCAAATATTTTTAATTTTAGTTTTCAAATTTTTAATTTTTAAGTATACTTAATTTCTATTTATTACTAAGTTATGAACAAGTAAATGTAAGATTATTTTGAAAACGAAAAAAAATAAGAAAGAATTTTTTGTAAATAGCTTGACTTAAGCTAATATAAAATAAAGCATAAAACGAAGGACACTGTTTGTACCTGCCCATGATTATTGTAGCAATTCGAATTTACTATATTATTGAGCGAATTTGCGGAATATAAGCTACAAGTGACAGAAACTGAAATTTTATGTTAACCATAACAGTAGTTCTGAAAATTCCGGGACTTTTTAGGATTTAAACTAATAGTTTAGTTTAAATAATAAACCATAATAGTTGTAAAAGGCCATTTGAAACCAAAAGTTTTGAAACTTACTTGAAAATCTTTAAAATTAAATCCCGAAAAATTCTTAAGAAAATTTCTTAAGGATATTCTGCATTATTGCTCGTTATTTCAATCAACAAAAATATTTTGAATCAATTTACAAATTACAACATACTTGAGCTAATATTTTGTAAAAGCTCTACGGGGCGTATAATAGCTAAGATGCAACTTCAGTCAATTTGGTTAGAAAAAATTAATTTAATATAAATACAATTCTAAATATAAATTTTTTTTTCGCTATTATTCTTAATTATTATTTATAACTTTTAAATAAGTCAAAGGTAACCAAACCGTACGAATTAAATAAGATAAATTATTTGCTAATTATTATTAAAAACAAAACAAAAATTGAAAATAACGTGATCCAAATTTTAAAACGGAAATTTGGCTAGTGACCAAATTTAGTTATAGGATAATGTAAAAAACGTACAGGATACATTTTCTCTTTTCTTCAATAAAATATTTTGGTGTACGGATTTTTATTTTTCTATTTTATTTCTTCCTATTTTGCCAGTTAATTTTGTTATTACGTAATTAATTTTAAATAAATTTGTTTGTGTCCTTTTACATGGAACTCGGAAAATTTTATTTTTTGAAAATTTTAATGTAAAATTTTTGTATGTATGACAGTGGTGCAGCGTACAGTTGAAAGTAAGGAAATTATGATGGTATTTACATAGAATCATTTATGTTTACTGGATTTACTTGCTTGACAACAGCCTTTATGCTTTACATATTTTTAAAATTTGAAGTCAATTTGATGATTTTTAAGATATTATTAAACTTTTAGTAGCTTCGTCTTTTCTCAATAATCGGAAAATTCTTTGCAATATTTATTTACATTTTTTGTTATACTGAATGTTTAACATGAAGAATCAGAGTGTATGGACGTACAATGTAATATTCAGAACACTACTCTTAAAGAATCACTACTCATTTGCAACATTTTGTAAGATTTGCATGAGATTAACAAATAGTTCCTAAAATTCTTTGAAATGTGCTGAAAAAGGTTCAGTTCATTTACATATTTCAATTTCTTTATAGAAAATTATAATTGATTGGGACATGAGATTCAAATATTAATAATGTAAAGAGCAAAAATTGTCCAAACTCTAAGCAAAATGAAAATCTTAAATAATGTAGAATAAATTTTTTCTATGCGAAATTTAATTCAGTTTAGCCGCAGTAATTGTAAAATGTAAGTACAAATTAATGTAATTATAAGTACAAATTTTTTTTTTTTTTGTAAATTTTTTCAAATAATGAAATTCATCATGGCAACCTTCAGGATTTTTTTTTTCTTTTTTGAATTTCATTTCCTGTTTTTCTATTTTATTTTAAATGTGGTTAATGTCTTTAGTTGCCAAAACTAATTTTAATAAATTTTACATCTCTTTAAATTATGAATAATCTTTTGATATGAAAATATCGTGGGCAAGCATTAAAAGACAATGTAAAAGGAAGCAAAAGAATGAAAAGAAAAAATGAATATCGGAAACGTTACTGAAACTATTCTGGAACATTTTATATTTTTTTTTTAAACTGCAGATTCATTCGTTTTTTTTTTTTTTACAAAAAATTTAAAAACTTTTTCATCTAAAATTCTTTTTTCTTTTCTGATACATTTTATACTTCGTCAGAAATCCATTAAGCCCACACGGTAAAAAAACAAAAAATAAGGAAAAGTTGCAGAAAAAAATTAAAATTGTTTTTTTTTTTTTTTATTCAATTTTAACCATCCTGTTAAAAACGGGGTAAAAATAAAAAAAATTGTGAAGAATTTTTTATTTCACTATAGAGTAGCTAGAGTATAGACGGTTACCGAAAGAATTTTGCAGGTTTTCCAAAAATAAATAAAAATTCCGTTCCAGTTTAATTCCGCTCGTCTGTCCGTGTATAATTTTTTTTCCATATTTTTGTTAACCCATAAGATTTTGATAAGAGCAGTTTTTTTTGCTTTTAACGTATTGAAAATAAATTTCCATTTTTCTACCTTGGAAAGACAAACAACCACAGGAACATGGTAATATGAAAGAATGACAGCTCAAATCTAGCGTTGTCTTGAACATACTCAAAATTTTAATTCACTCAACCCTAAGTCTAACAGATCTAAAGAATATGAAAACATTTTCCTAAAATTTTTTAGGTAAATTTTATTTGATTAATAGCGGAAAAATTGTAATACTTGACCATTGGTGCAGTGGTTATGGTACCGGTCCTTTAACCGAAGAGTCTCGGGCTCAAACCCCGGTCAGATCACTATAAAAATTATATTCAATATTATAGCTTTAATATACAAATACAAGGATAACAACCTTGTGTTCTAATAACAAATTAGAATACAAGGTCTTTCGAATTAATAAAGGTAAATATGCTACTTTGTAAACCTCTGATCCGAATAAATTTTTTGTTGTAAAAATAATAGAGAAATCAGTACTATTTTTAAAGTTTTCATAAAGAAATTAAAAAGTTCGTATATTTTCATAAGTTCTTTCTATCTTATAAAACATACTGTACGGGTTAGTCCTTCATTTTAAATGTTGTTTAAGTGTAAAGAATGTTATAAAAGAATTTTTTTTATAATTCTTAAATTTTATAACTATTTTACATAGAATATAGAAGGAAGTAAGTAATAGATGAATAATATAAGGGTATACGCACATAATGCAAAGTAATTTTTAGTACCTATAGCTAAGTATAAAAGTACTTAGAATTAGTCAAGACTACAACATTACAAAAGGCATTAGGATGCAAAAAGTTTTATTGAAAAAAATTTAAAAAATTGATGATTGTATGATTTGAAAAGTTTCTTTTTCCTTAAACTCTTAAAATGTCGAAACAATTTTAATTAATTAAATTTTGAATTCAAAAACAATTTTCTTTATTTTCTAGAAAATAAATGAGAATTTTAAAAATTTTTCTTCTCTACTTAAAAAAAATTGCAAGGAAAATCTAATAAAAATATCTTTAAATACAGGGTTTGTTCAGGAAAAAAATACTTAAGCACATTTTTAATGTTTTCGCCCACTCTTTCTACTTATTGATCCTTAAAATTTTTTGTGCTTTCTCCAAAAGGTATGCAATATTTTTTTATAACCTAAAATAATTTTGATATCTTAATATGAGAATTTAAGTAAGCAAAAATAATTTAATTTTTTCTTGAAATTTGATCTGAATTTAAAAAATGGGGCGCTTTTTTGGAAAAACCATACTCGAAAAGGAGGAGAAAGGATTGTTTTCTTGTAATTAATATTCCAGGCAAAATCTAATTCTATAGTTAGTAATCTAAAAAAAATTAATTATATTGCATTTTCCTGCAATTATTTTTATATACTGGCATGGCAGAACTTTATCTGCGTATTTCTGAATTCGTTAATTCAAATATGCACTTAAAATTCTAATTTAAATCCTAAAAATCTCTCTTTGCATCATTACAAATCTATAATGAAAAACTAATTTATCTCCTCAGATTCTTAATATTTTTACATTATTTGCCAAAAATTTTAAAGCGTGCTTTAGAACCTGGAAATGCTTCAGTTGAAGAATATACTTTATATTACTGAATATAAGGCTGAATAATGCCTTCGGTTTCAAAATAATTAAGTTAATTAAATTAAAATAACTTTTATTTTTTATTAAAAGAAATTTTATGCATTAAATTGTACACAAAATGATGGTCAGAATTTTCCAAATACTCATATTTACAGTAAAGGAATAACATGTTTAGTGCTTATATGGTAATAAAATATACTTAATTTTTCAAGTCAATATTTTCTCGGTCATTAGTTTCCCAAACTAATACCACCGTTCAATGCAAATATCTTTTCGCTAATATGCATTTTTTTCTTAATTCGATCTAAAAAGCGTATATTTTATTTCTAAATGTTGTCGTGTACAATGAACGCGGCCATGAATAAATTTAATAAAATTTATTTAAAGCATATAAAGAGTAAACAGGATAAGAATTTTATTTATTATAATTTAAATAAATAATATACATATATATTATAATCCTTAGAATGTCCATTAGGATTTTCTGTTTTCGTATAAAACATGAAAATTAATTTAGTAAATAATATTGAAGTAAGGAATTTAAGTGGATTAATTTTTATAGAACAAAAAAATGTAAGATACTTTACAATTTTTTTAAAAATGTAGAAAATTGCCATGTTGTAAAAAACTGGTTGAAGGTTAAAATTTAATTAATTGGACCCACAAACTATGATACAACCATATGATTAATATAAGGATATAATTGAGTTATAATAATATTAATTTAATAGGCTAAATCCTATTTGTATAATATTCTTGTGGTTGCGCTTCAAACACAATTGAATCGATCGCATATAAACAATTCATGGTAATCATGACGATTACTGTATAAAGCAATGTGGAGAGCAATTTGCCAATAATTTCTTTATAACTCTATAGTTTGGTTCGAGTCCAAATCGAGGAGAAAATTTTTAAAATTTTTCTGCAACTACTTGATCTTTTGGTTACGTCATCCATCAGTGTTCTGCAGTTGTATGAGGAGATTTCCATTACTTACATCTATTTTATTTTTATTATTCATTCAGATTGTGCAATTTGTATAGTAAAGCTAATATTCTGTCAGATTGTATCGTTTTAAAAATTAAAGAACTAGTTCAGACCTTTATTTTGCATGATACCCTAAATTACTAAAATAACCATAGAAATTCAAATAATTTATTCTGTTTCACTCAAAACCCAAAAAAATTGCATACTTTACGGCTAAAGTAGATTATTTTTTTAAATTAATAAAAACTGTGCTATCATAAAATTTCATTGTTGTTGCTAAGTTATTTATTAAAAATTTTCATTCTTTGAGGACCTCTTTATAATTAAACTTTGAGCGTTTCGTATGAAATTTATGATGTTTTTAAAACTTAATTTATAAACTATTTCCCTGAATTGTTTTTTCCCACAATATTGAAATTCGTTTTCCAGAAAAAAAAAAGTAATTTAAATTTCTTTCTTTTTTTTAGTTGTAACTTGTATTTGAATTAAAATTAAAAACCCTTTTTTTTATACGCTTTACCAGGTACAATTTAAAAATTTTTATTAATGAAGAAAATAAGAAAATCCAGATTTTCTTTTAATTCATGGCTATTCAACAACTTTTTTTTATTTATTTTTGCTTCTCTGCGTTTTCCATTGGAAAACTTTTCTATCTTTTCAATGTTGTTTAAAATCATTTCAATTCAAAGGAATTATTATCAAGAGACAACTATAAAAAAAAACCCAACTTGTTAAGATATTTTTCTTTAAAATTACTGAAATAAAAATAAAAATTAAAAGGATAAGGAAGAGAATTTTCATTGGGAAGAGTTAAGAGAAAAATTATTTCGCTAAATTTCATATTAATTTTTATTTAAATATACTTACATATACAACGATATAAAAAGGATTTGAATAAAATTAGAAATTATTATTTGACGAGTGCAGGCTCGTATAAATCTTGTAAATTATATTCTATAGTCTATTGAAAACTGGTTGTTGAAATAATTATGAATTAATTTTATTATTTTTTTTAAATCCTTGATTTTATTATGGTAAATTTAATTATAAAAATATAAAGTGCGTAATTGGTAAAAAAAATTGTTGTTGAATGATAATTTTAAAGAAGATTTTTCTTCTAATTGAAGAAAGAAATAAGATAATTTTAAGAATATTATGTAAGGATCGAATAGCCCATGAATAATCCAGCTCTTTCCGTGCTTTTCATTGTAGCCAATGTTCTTTTCAAAAGATCTACGTTGTTTTGCCCTTTCATCATCATTAACAGACCTCTAGGCCAAAAATTTTTGGCGCTGATCTGTTTTAGGTCTAAAAAATCCAAGATTGTAGAATGAAAATGTTTAACGAAATGTTACTTAAAGGTGTCATCCCGATATTTTTGTTCTCGTTCACATACGCCTTATACATAATCATAACAATTAAAGGTCAATCTTACTATCGTTTTTTGCCAGATTTTCGGCATTAATGGCTTTCAATCACAAACAAAAAGACTTAATGTGGTTGATAATACACGACGTCTCTGCCCCACTTAACTTGCCCCACTTAATTTGGCTATTGCGCTTGTACGAGATTATTTAGAAAAGAATCAAAACTATGCATGTTTTTTTCTAGTACAATAAACACGAAAGTGCCTTTTTAAAGTAAATTGGAGTATTACTATTAACTAAGCTTAAGTTTCGCGATTCTTTTATACGCAATAATCCCAATTTGCACATACGTGTAAAATTTACAATGTTATTTTTTCCGAAAATACTAACGTTAGAAGTATGTGGATTTTTTATAAACGAAAGTTGAGAAAAATCTGAATTTTTCTGTATATACAACTCAAAACACTCAAAAGTGCAGTTTCGTTACTGTTGCATAATACCGACGATAATAACAACCATATTTTCAAAAACAATAGCATTAGACATATAAAAAGCAAAAGATTGTATGAACCTGTATGTCAATTTTGTCCGAAATTTAAAATCATTTTACTCGTACGGGTATCACAAAGCTGACACGGTTAACTATGTCCATTCTCGTTTTAAACAAAATATGAACTATTGTTTCTGCAACACCCGAGGCAATAGTGCAAATAGCGAATAATCTTGTTAAGTGTAATATAGTTCTTAATTAATTTGTACAATTTACTAATTTTCTTAATATTTAACAATTCTTGAAATTTTTTTGTTATTTTATTGTAAAATCAAATTAAGTATCATCTTCTTGAATCTTATATTTGAGAACTTAATTGGAAAATCTAAAAATGAAAATGTGAATATGTTTTTTTTGCATCGTTCTTAATTACTCATAGAAAGTAATAATTAAGGTTCATATGTTTAATATCATTGTATAATACTTAATTATTAACTTAAGAATTAAAATTAATATTTTACTTCCTTTAATTAAGGATTACTCATTACAAATCTAATATGAAATTGTAGAAAAATTTTAGGGTTTATATCACAATTTTTCTGCAAGGACTAAAACTCAAAAGGAAATTAAGGATAAAAACAGAGTTAAAATTAAAAAAAAATGCCAAATATTATCAAAATTAGTAACCTTTAGTTAATGTCTAAAGTGTTGGAATTGTTGTTACTGTGACGTTTTTAGTAGGAATAATAAGGAAATTTTTTAATATTAGTATGTTTTCTGTAATTTTTGGGGAATTTAATTATTATAATTATTATTATTTGATAAATAAATAAAATGCTTTAACTTGATTAAATTAAATAAATATTTTAGAAGTAAATGTGAAAAATAGAAAAGAAATGTAATTGAAAATGAACTAGAGAATAGTTGTAGAACGAATTTGGTTGGATGAATTCAATTATAGGATAGAATCTTTTGAGTATTCCTTATTCAATTAACGTGCTTAGTTTGAATTAATAATATTATTTTGTTCTTAAAAGGATTATTGTTAAAATACTATACAAATTTTAATTATTAATAGAAACTTACCATTAAATTTATTGTCATAATAACTATATGGGAAATGATTTTGTTTTGGAGTACAATATTACCATTAAATGTAGTTGAAATTTTTGTTATTTGCCTAAGGCTTAAAATTTTAACAGATACATATATGAGGGGATTAAAGAAGATTTTATAAAATTTCTCGTTGTTCACATTCTTTTTCTGGTTTCACAAAGACAATAGCTTGAAATGAAGGTCTTCTTTGTGAGTAAGTGATGAGTGAAGAACAATAATAGATATTGAGAGGCAATCATAAGCTTTACATACAGTACTTTAAATTGCAGCATTTTCATTTTAACAAAATTGTTTTCCAATATTAAACTTATAACATTGAAGCTTTTATTTCTAACATTTTAATAACAGGTACATAAAGCTGAATCTTATGAATAGCAATTATTATTGTAGTTAAAATTAGAGAACCATCATAAGCAGAATCTGAATACAGTCACAAAATCTAATTTTACAAGTTATTGTCAATGCATAATTTCTTTTCGTAATTGTCGATCTTGTAATTATTAAAATTAAACCTAAACTGGAATCTACTTAATATATTTTTTGAAATTTTCATGAAAATTGCAATACGAGAAATTCATGAATCCGCAAATGTAGAATTTTATTTTCACTTCTTGTAAAATATCTATGAAATTTTTATTTCTCTCACAATATTTCTAAAATTTATAAATATAATTGTAAATAGTTTTTACGAAAATTTCTTTAGTCCACAATAGAATCAAAAAGAAAAACTCTTTTACAGTTAAATAAACATGTCCTTTTAGAAAATAAATTTATTTTTCTATGATTTCAATATATTTTTTTTGAAAAATTTTATAAATAAAATTTTGTTTGAAAAAAAAAAGAAAAACGACAAGGAAAGAAAATGAAACAGAAAAACTTTTTACATAAATTTTAATCATCAATAGACTAGATAAATAATGTTTTTTTTATTGGTAGACCACTTGAAAATTTGAAAAATAATATTCTTCTTGTAAATACAAAATGACTGCAAACAAAATAAAAAACAGGATTGCAAGGGAATGGGAGTGAAAAAGATGAAGGATGAAATGATAGGAAGAGGGAGTGATGAAAATATTTGCAATTCTATAATAGTCATACACAACATTTTGTTGTATACATAATGCAATATTTTTTAAATCCTTTAGAAAGGACGAAGTTCATAGTTTGTTATACATAGTTTTGTTATTTTTCTATAAAAGTTTGAAAGTCCGACAGCTTCAAACAAAGTTAAAGTTTTTATTAGTTTTTTTTTTAGCCTTATGCATATTCATAATGCTATTTTAACATTTTATTTCTATAGGTTTAATTTCTCTTTCCCATCCGGAATTTGGCCCCATCATACAATTTCTATTATATTTTATATTTATAATTTCTCTTAAATTTTTATACAAAAATAAAAACAAAACTAAATGTGATCAACACATAATCGACCGCATTGTGTACATATTTTTAAACACTATTTTATTACAATGTGTAAACAATGTTTGCACATTGTATTATGGGTATTATGGCAATGTCTTTTTCATTTACTACCATCTAGTTGATATCGAGTCAGATTTTTAGATCCAGATGAGTTTCACAATTAGTCAAGCTGGCAAACAGAACTCAAATACTAAAAATTTCAAGAAATTTCTATAGTTAGTTGCTCTGGTTCAATGAAAATTGTAAAATTGACCTATAAAAAAAGTCGCTTTGCTATAGGATTTGTCACAGACAAAATGTTGGTAAATTTATTTGTAAAATAAACCTCAAATATGAGTTCTCATTAAAATCGTGTTTTCCGGACTTCTTTTTGTATGCCAGAGCTCAGAGAAACAGAAACAGCGACATTTTTCTATAAATTGTTTATACGGTTGCTTGTCACGAAGTAATGCGTTTCCATTGAAAACACGACATGTGAAATTCGATGACATTAAAATACTTGTTTTATTGTACCCAATGCGGTCGGTAGAATAACAAAACAAATAAAAAAATTGTATAGAAAATTTTTATTTTAAACTTTCTGTGATAGAGGGCAGTAAAGTTAAACCGAAGTTGAATTGTTTAAAAAAATTTTTTTCTTCTTGTTTTCTCCCCTATTTTCATTGCATTTTTATTGTCGATGTGTTAGCTAAAAAAAAGTTTTTACTGCGTACATATACAAAATCTAAGAATTAATACAAAAAAATATTTTGACAATTTCTCATTCACTAAAGAATTCCTGTACAATTGAATAAAATATGCAGTTGATTTATTTAGTTTTAGGGCTCCTTTGCAATATGGGCTCAATATAATTGCATCTGTTATATGATACATTAAGTTGGCATAATTTTAAAAAATTTTTTTTGTAAATTATTATGAAACCTGTTAAAATTTTTATTTTAAAAGAATAATTTTGCAGTTCAATACAAAAGTATATGAGCTTTACAAAATTATTCGGGTTATTTAATCAATATTAAATTTTAACAATAGTTGGGCGCTTCAATAAATCACTAAAATAGTGATTTCCTAATAATTATAAGGCTCATAAAATATTAGACTTTGTACAATAGTGAATGATTTGTTGTTGAATTTAATTCGAGTTTTTGCTATGTTAGTTGAAAACTTCCATAAAACATTGTTTTGCATTTGCATTACCAATTTGATAGAAAATTAATATTGATATAATCTATAATTATATGATATTTTTAAATGAAAGAATTTATTTGAATAATAAAAAAAATTAAAAGCCCATTTCATCCTGTTTGGCGTAAACAAGGCGTATTCAAATGATTTTTGAATTATCCAAGATGTATACCACACAATTTTAGTCAGAAACTTTTGATTAACTTCTAAAAACGATATAAATGTACCATGTTCCAAAAACTTCAAGCAATTTTCATTTAAAAAATCATGGTTTCACCTGTTTCATGGTTTCAAAATTAAAAAGCTAACATGAAAATCGCCGCATGTTTGTCGGCAGAAAATCTTGGTAAATGGAATTCCAAGATTTCTGTAGAATCCAACAATAAATTTGAATAAGAAATCCTACTAAACTGAGGCACTTTATGTGAGGCTTCTACTAAAATTTTTATAATTACTCTAAATTTCAGTAAGATAAAAGGACAAATTTTAGAAATATTCCAATATTTTTAAAAATATTTCTATTATTTCAAGTTTGAACCGCAAAATATAAAAAGAAGATGAAAAATCTTTGGATCCTTTAAAAAAAATCAATTTAACTGTAATTAAGAATTAAGATAATATTAAATTTAAAATTTATCTGAATTGTCTCGATGATTTTATAAAATTTTTTATTTGTATTTCAAGAATTTTTCAAAGAATTTTATAATCAAGTGTCATATACAGAAATTCTGTCTATATTTTTAATGTTAATTAATGCTATATGTAAAATATTGTATAACATTTAATATATTTGGAAAAATATTTGAGCCACATTACTGTATTATTATCATTGCAGGATTTTTTGACAATTTCTGAATAACTAAAGCTGAAAAATTTACTTGAATATTCAATACAGTCTTCCAGTATCAATAATTGTCTACTCTCCCTTTTAAAGAATAAATATTGTTCCTGCACAATTCATTACAAATGGTTACAAAGCAAATTTAATTTTATTTAGTACTTCAAATACAACATCAAATAAATCTTGTTATAGCCCTTAATTCTTAATCATTTTTAATCTAAAGCACTGTAATTAGGATTTCGAAAACTTTTTGAATGAATTTCATTTATTTGAAGAAAATCTCCTTCAGTTTAATATTACGAGTTATTCATAGAAATCATAATGCAAAAATAATTCCTAATAAATAGGAAATGATGGGAAAAAATTAAATACTCGTATATCTGATTTCGAACAATGAAAAATTTTGTTTTGTAAATCATTGGACTTGTTACAAATTAAGAAAATACGAATTTTGGATTTTAGGGAAATTATGTGAACTGAAAATTTTATATTAATCCCAATAACAAGCTGTTAACTGCAATGATCCTTGAAATCAATTACTTGAAGTATAAATAAATGTTAATTTACTTTACTGCTGTTAAGATAAGTTCTATTATTAATTCTGATTTTTCCTATAGTTACTTTGTATTTTTGTCAAAAACTAATTTAAATCCTACAATCAATTTTATTTAAAATTATATTTACTGGAATTGTAAGTACACCATTTCCTCAAGTTTGACTTTTATATTATTATACTATATCCCAGAATATAATTCAATAGAAATTTTGAAAATTCTGAAAGCAATTTCTGTATTTATTTTCATTATACTTAAGGATATTCAGAATATAGATTAAATGTAATATTATGTGACAATATATTGTAAATTGTCATAATTATTAAATTCATATTTTTTTAACTATTTGTATATTATTAAGTTGTCATTTAAAATACCAATTTTTATAAATTATAATTATTGGTAATAAAGATTTGTGGTATAAATTTCTCAAAATACTTTCTTAACAAAATAATAATAATTATTATTATTATTTTAGATGATTTTCCAATTAATATTTAGAGATATTTTCACATTCTTATATGCACATGCTTATTATATTTTAAATTGAAAATCATAAATGATTACAAAAGATAATTTGGTCCTTTTTTGTTATACTTACATTGCATACATGTTATAATACGTGCACAATATATAGTTGAATATACATGTTTATTATATTTGAAATCCTTAAAGGATATTCTTCAAATTTTAATTGCAATTAATTTAAAAATTCATCAATAACATTTTATATTTTCTTGTATTAAACTGATTGCTTTTCTATATATGTATATGTATATATATATATAAAACACAATAAATATTATAACTAATATTGTGATAAATTTTTGGAAATGTAAGTGAAATATTTTTATGTAATAAATGTTAATATTATTGAAATTACAATATGTATGTATATGTATATGTATTATAACAAAATAATTATTATAATCTATATTCTATTAAATTGTTTAAGAATATTAATGATTTCATATTATATATATTTTATATTTAGTTAATATTATAATATTTAAACGGGATTTATTCATGATGAAATTGACATCAAATTATTAATGGATTAAATTTTAAAATTATTGTGTTTACTCATAAATAAAATACAATAAATATAACTATATACAGAATGTTCGAGATTTGATGGTACTCCCGAAATATGGCGAAACAGACGAACTAAAAATACCTAGTAATATTTTGGTTTTTGAGCACTCCTATCGGATTTCAAATCTTTTGTTTTAGTTGTTTGGTCCTACACCATCGTGAAGGGTATATTAACTTTGGTAAGAAGTTTGTAACCACTTGAAGGAGTTATGTACGGTATGGACATTTATATATATTAAACTTTTGAAGTATTGACATATAATATGTATATGAATTGCATGACGGGTTTGGGCATCTGTCATGCAGCTCTAAAAGCTAATTTTAAATATTTGTAAAAATAATAAAGTCAGATTCATGAAACTTGGCAGTTGTGTATTCAATTAAAGATCAGATATATTTCTGAAGTTTTGTTGGATTCAGATTCGGGTAGCTCTCATTCAAGTTCAAAAGCTAATTTTAAATATCTCGAAAAATAATAAAGTCAGATTCATGAAACTTGACAGTCGTTGGCACTCAATTATATCCATAAAGTTTCTATAAAATGGTTTCACAGGTTCGAATAATTGCTACACAACAATGATATGTGCAGGGTATAATTCAATTGGTTTCCACCGACTGAAACGTTTTTATTTTTTTTTTTAATACTGTAATCGGAGATTTTTGACTGATAGAAAATGACATATTATTTCTGAGATTTTCGCCACATTCTGTTATGTATGTCGAAGTGAAGTTCAGAATACCAGACAACACTTCCGGTAAACGATAGCTAAATAACGTAAATTATGGATTAAAAAACGATTAAAGGAAAATTTCTTAGATAAAAATTTTTAAATATTTTGACCTTGATCTAAATCATTTGTAAAACAAAATTAGTCTTTGATACTGCTGATACACCGCTAGTAGTGACAAGGTCTACTTTGATGTCTCGCAACTCGAGACGCAAAAAGTCATTAATTTTTTTTTTTGGCTCGTATGAACGTATTCTATAACCTTACTTCGGGAATACCATCGAATCTCGTGCACTCTGTATATATTTTACGTTTGTATATAATTCAAGAACATATTGTTTATATAGTTGTGTTTATATTTTCAATACAATAATAAATATTCACCTTTCATCAGGTTAAATTCTAAAATGTCAATCTAATAAAACAATATGATGACATCAATAATTAAAAAAACTCTTCAATTCTTTCAATAATTATAATTGACACCATTGATTTTAAAACAGTGATTTTTAATATAAATTTTTTTACACATTAATATTACATAGATCTACATAAGAATGTTTTAAAATATTTTGTCAAAATGTTATATTTATATAATTGAAGTTATTCTGAAAAAAATACAATCAATATAGTGAAATTTTTTGTACTTTAGTTCAGACACAAACCATTTTGTGTTCAAAGTATGAACATTGGTTTGTGTTTATGCTATTATTAAATCATACGTTTCTCCGAACAAATGCCTCCATCAAAAGACCAAGTTGACAACATTTGGTTTCTGTTTAATAAAATTAAATGTTTTTTTCAATAAATTTAATAAATTTAATAAAGTTTAATGTATGGCCATGAATCCCCTTGATTACAGAATAAATTATTGTTTGTAGATCAGTGCGTATAGACAAAACTGTTTGGTAAATCGAAAAATATTGATTTTCTTTACCACTTACTAATAAAGTAGCATTCTTTCGAACTATTATGTTAAAGTAAAACTGCAGTAGACTCTTACTTATATGATCCAAAAAAATTTTATAAATTTCTACATGCATTTTTCCTGAATATTAAAAAATCGCTAATATTATTATTGTTATAAATAAATATTGTTATTTTACTAGCTATATCTTACTTTATTTCAATATTTCTCAGATCGAAAAGAAAAATATTGCTAAACCCTTCCGAAAACATAAAAACTGAGTTTAGCGAAACTTTTACTATTATAATTGTGCTTAAATATTTCATTATTTTTTTATTTGATTTTAGATATAGTCTATTTGCCTAGTTGCTTTCATTGTTTTAAGTCTAACCTATATGATATTTCTTCAAATAAGATTAGGTACAAATTTTTTCATATTAATTTGATCACATTACAATTCTCAGATTTTCAAATGCAATTCTAAATTCTGCTAAATAATTTTTGATTATGATAAAGATCTCGAATTAATTGGTGTTTGTAAGTGTTGTTCTATTAATATTAAAATTTAAACGAAAATTAGGTATTTTAAATTTTTAGTTAACATTTAAAAAACACTGAATTTTGGAAATATTGGGTACATCTATAAATATTTTATTAGATTATCATTAAATACGTTTACATTCAAAGTAATTTTTATTTTGTAAAATTAATTAATATTTTAAGGTTAAAATTTTCTACGAGTATAATAAAGGTTATTTTGTATTAAAGTATGAATTGATTAAATTTCAAAATGTTTTAACGATAAATTTTTTTTTAATTATGTGAATACAGAAAATTTTGTATGCGTCCATTCATAATTTAATTAATTAATTTTGATTTTAAACTATTCATATTTTATTTCTATGCATATTCAATTGTTCTATTTAGTACAAGTAGTAAGAGCGTATAGAACAAATATTTTTCTTTGAATTAATTATTTAAAATTATAATAATGCTAATAATAATGCGAGTACTGCAACAAAACGCTATATTCTATAATTTTGTAGTACAGGATGGTTTTTTTTAAGATGTTTAAGTAGATTTTTCAATATATACAATTCGTTCCCTTAGAATAATTGGGAACGAATTGTATATATTCTATTGTGCGACATAAGATCACTTTTTCCGCTTTACTTTTATAGTAAAGCATATGTCAGAACGGACACGTTTTTGGTTTTTGATTAATAATTTTCAATTAACTAAAACGAATTGGTTATCGCCTTATAAGCTTGAATCCAGGCTTCTATTCATTTTCCATTTACATTTGAACATTATCAAAGGAAAGGTTTAATTAAATAACCTTTCGATGTTTAAATAAAAAAAAATTCATTTTTTGTGCAAATATTTGAAAGTTTTTCACAATTATTTTTTTTTTTATTAGAAAATTCAATTGCCAATTCTCATTTAAGAATTTTACAAGCATTTAAAAAAGTTTTGAAATATTTTATTACACATATGGTGTATTTTATTACCCATATTGAAATTTTAATTACGCGAATACAAGACAGTGACAAAATTATGTTTTTAACTTTTAAAAAAAATGAACTTCCTCAATCAGCATACTTCTTTTATTCGAAATTTCAATTTTAAGGCATGGTTTCGTATCATTTCATGAAAATTTTCTTTTATAATCTTTTCAGGAACTTATTTAATTAGAATTGTGAATTTGTAAATTCATGCTCTTGTTAATTGTAACTCAATTTTATGAGGTTTCAAACTTTGCTTCAGTATGATTTTGTATATTTGATCAGCTTGCCCTGTATTTGCTTAGGTATAGGGCTAAGATTCTAAAGACTCATTTTATATCAATTATAATATTTGTTTTCAATTCCATTTTACGATATTATTAAAAATTGAGATTGATTTAAAATTTTTATATGTAAAGTTTTACAAAAAATAAATTTTATATTACCATTGAGCACAAAGAACAAATATTTTAACAAATTGATTTTAAATGTACAATTATCAAAATTAAATAAAATTGAATCGATTTTTAAAATAAAATATTAAATAAAAATAAAACCAAAACCAAGTAAATTAAATACAATATTAATTAATAAATAAAATGTTGTCCCAAAAATGTTTCCTTTTAATATCAAGAAAATTAATAAACTTCTTAAAAATTAAGTTTAAATTTGATATTATTGTTGTATCGAAAAACTATTCAAAACAAAAAAATGGCATCAATTCGATATTATTTAGAATTAAATGTGGAAATTTGTTGTTTTCCAAAATTTTGAGATACACAAAGAACGCAATTTTCAGTTATATGGCTCCAAAACTGAGTGTATACTTATAATACCTTGCTGAGATTACTACATACATAAGTAAATTTTCATTTTTTCAAAAATATTAAAAAACAAAATTAAAAAGGTAGAAAGCAGTTTTCTTCTGAATACGCATACATATTTAAAGCTACAATTCTTAAAAACTGATGTCAGCGCCGGATCTATGCAATATATGCAAAGTAAGAATTTGCAAAAGGCGACGAAAAACCGGAGTGCGATCCGGAAAAAAAGACTAAATTTTAAAAAATAAAAATTTTTTCCAAATTTTTCCAGTACGTGTTTTCCAAACAGTTTTTTCTTTCTATTTACATAAAAATTAACTTACAGGTATTTTAAGGAAAACCCGACAAGCTTTTTCCAGGCATTTTAAGGATGTTTATCTTTGATTTAATTTCTGATATATTCCAAGTTGAGAAATATAATAAAAAAGATGCATGTCCGTTTTCATAAAGCATTTATCATACTTTTTGTTCATAATAGATGCCTATTTAAAGCGAATATACGAGCAGGTATTACAGTTTAGTACAAGATCAATCAATGAGTTTTTGAATTTCACTTCAATTCAAATTGAATGTTTTGAGATTTATTTCTTTTCCGAAAAAAATTGATTCTTGTTTGTTCAAATTTAATATTATCTGCCAGTATAAATTGGGTATATCTAAAATTATTTGATTTTGAAATTAAAATTTTAGAATATCGAAATCTATTTAAGTGCGACATATTCTGGAAGAAGTTATTACCCTAAATTATTGTTTAAACAGGTGGGTTGCAATTCGAAAAGTTTAAAATGGTTTAAAATTGAAAGACACACAAAAATATATGCAGATATTTTTGATTAAATCCAGCCTATAAAACCAAATTTTAAAAATAGTGATTTTACAAGTCACTATTGTAGCATTTCATATGGTACATGCGTTAAATATTTTTTCTAACAAAACACAATTTTTTTTTTATCGAGATCGAGATTAATTAAGAAAAAAACTTTTCTAATTTTTTCCAATTCTATACACACTCTGTAGGTACCTACATAACATTATTATGTTTGGCCATGCATGTAAATATGGTATACAATAATATTCTACATATATATACATATATAATTTTTATATTGAAAATTATTTTAAAAATCATTGAATTAAAGTTTTGATTTTTTATGTGAACTTTTAATTAAATAAGTTTTGTGTTTCATTTGAAGTTTAAAATTTAAAAAAGAAATGAAAAAGTGTAAAAATTGTAAAATGTAATAAAAATGTGTGTATCTAGAAAGTATTTGAATACATACTTCACGCCCATATACGCAGGGTATCCCCTATACCAATGTGTTTCATTAAATCTTCGTTAGTTAGGCAGAAATTGTACCGCCAGCCTCTTTCGTAACAGTTTTAAGAAAGCAAAAAGAAAATTTGAAAGGAACGCTAAGGGCAAAAAATGTTTTTGGCTGACGTTTTTGGAAGTAGCCTATAATTATGGCTGCGATATCATTAAGTAAATTGTTTTCTACAATTTTATTGTAGCTTAAATTATTTTTCGAGGTTTCATCAAAGTTTCATTCTCATTTATTTTGCAAGTGCAACCGATAACAACTATACCAAAAAAAATTTATCAACAAAATTAAATGACACAAGTCAGGCTCCTTTAAGCTTGTAAAATTTTAAATAGCTGCCGTACAATATCAATGAAAGAAGGACCGTTCAGAAAAAAAAAAATTTAGAATTTTTTGTCTTTTTAGAACCCTTATGTTTCATCGTAATTGTGTTGGAATAGAGGTTTATGGTTGGACAATTTGTTTCTTTACTAACAAAGGTCTAAACGCCGGCACATATCAATATGCCGACAATTATAGGGCACACCCTGTATACATATGTAATTGAAGTAGTTAAAACATTGACTAACAACTGGAATCTTCATTTACTTATAAAAATTCTCAATTATTTTCTGTTTTTTTTTTGTTTTTAGTTTAGTATGAAAGAAAAGAAAAAAAAACAGAAATAATGAAAGGATAATAAAGGTGCCTCAAGTTATTTTGAATTGTTATGGTTGTTTTTTTTTTTACTAACTTTTATCTCTCGATTATAAGTGAAAAAATAATTGTTATGTGTGTGCTCAGTTGTATCGCAATCTATAGGTGTATTTTTGTTTTTTATTCCATTTTCGTTTGTAATTTTTTTTATTATTCTTCCTTAATATTACACTTATGGTGCACAATATGTCTGTAACGGTATATAAGGTACGTTTTTTTCTAAAATAAGCTTAAAAAATAGAAAAGTAACTTGTTCATTACGTATTTTACCTATTCTCTACTGCCAAAGTTAAAAATTTTTCTTTTTCTTTTTTGAGAAACTTCTTAGTTCAAATGAAATTATTTAAAAATATGAAAGTTGGTGCTGTGTAAAAATATTGAAAGAAATAACATTTACCAGTGGTAGAAGAAATTCACTCATATGACTGCAGAATAGACGGATGAGGCATAGTTAAAAGAACGAATCAAGACATAAAAATTAACAAATTTTTCTTCCCAAATTGGATTCTAGCCTGAGAGCAAATCTATTTTAGATAGACGCAAAACAAACTGATCTACTATAAAGGTATGGAGAAATTATTGAGAGTTCATTCGTTAAATAGTCTTTTAAAGTAATTGTAGTTGTATGATTTTATTTATGTAGTCCGTAGTTGCATGTTTATTATTCGATCTCTCTCAATCATCAGTCATAACACCTTGGGAATACATTATGGTTATTCATAATATATTTTCAATTATACATTATGTTTTGATATAGGGCTACAAGGTAATAATTGCAATTTTCAAATTACTGTTATTTCTTTTAACATTTTTACGAAAACCTGCTAAATTTTCTTATATGTAAAGTTTTAGAACGAAATTAGATTGGTAATCCGATTAATATCGTAAAAATGAAGAAACGAAAAAATTGCATACTTTTAGGTTTTGCAACAAATTATACTTTCTCTCATTTTATTTTCATGATTTCTTTTTCGGTTAGAGTGTTGAAATTTTATATTTTAAAAAGTTAACACGAAAACTGTTTAATTGTTTTTTTTTTAGATTCTTTCAACTTTTCAGTAGACCGGAACATTCCGGTAAATGTGTTCATGAAGGGATGTCATTAAAAATAATTGTTTCGGTTTCGTTTTCTGCGATAAACCTGATCTTATGTTATTTCTTTTACCTTTATTGTACCGCATCAAGTTTATATTTCCTGTTATTTTTATTGTTTCCTCTATGGTCAACTTTAACTAATTTTTAAAATTTTGATTATTGTTCAATTTTAATTAGATATTTAAGAAAAAACAAAATGTTAGAAAAATTTTGTTTTTGTTATTGTATAAAAGGTTGATTAAAAATTTTTAAAGTTGCTCTTTTCAACTTTCTGGCAATAATTGAACTATGGTTAGTTAGTAGTTTTCTAAAATAAAATTTTTCTAGTTTCCGATTTTCTTACGGTTTAACAATTTTGTCACAAATCAACTTTTAACTTTATTTAACAATTTAATGGTCTAACATTTTATTGTTTATGTAAAAATATTTCTGAATAAAGTAAAAATGCAATTTCATTAAAATCAGAGTCATTATAAATTCTGAGCTTTGTGTACTTATGATACCTCTTATGAGCGAAGTTTTGTTTAAAATATTGTTGTTAGTGATTATTGATTTGGAAAGGGAAAACTTGTATAATATAGAATGTTCTTATTAATCAAAATTTTTCATTAAAATGATTTCATAAAATCATTAATCGTTATTTTTGTATATTCAATACGTATGTATTTGTATTGGGCTAGAAATTTTCTACAGATTGAGTTACCTGACTTTCTTTTCGTTAGTGAAGAAATTTACTGAATTCGATTCATTAAGATTCTATAATTTATTTAGCAATTTACAGGAAAAATGCTATGAAAATAATTTAAATATTACAAGACAGAGAACTAGAATTATAGAACTTGTAAAACAATATTGATATTACCATAAAATATTATTTACGATACTGTGCTCAAATTTAAATTAAAAGTTTCCAATAATGGAACTACTTTTCATGTAAAATTATCGAAATACAGCTGTTCCATATTTCGAGATTATTCATATATTTCGACATATAAGAGCATTTCGACATAAAAATTAAAAATTGTAGATAGAAGTCGTGTCTTTGTCATATTATTCAAACACGAGAAAATTTATAGAAAATTGCATTTCTGATTGGTACCCGATAAATATACTCTTTTAATTTTTAAATTGACATTATCTGTCTTTCATTTCCCTTTCTACCTTATAAATAATCCTTTCTAATCCTCTTCTGATTTCAATCAATTTAAAAAAATTTGAATTTACTATAAAAGTTAAATTGACCACAATATTTTTTATATTATTAAAAAACCGAGTAGAATAATTATTTTTCTATATTCAAATTCATTCAATGTAACAATTATATCCGGTAGACAGAGTGTTAATCAAAACATTTACATATTATTTATATAAACTTTTTTCCAGATGAATAAAATTGTGATTGTTTACGTCAATAAAATTTTAAAAACTATTTTTTAATTTAAATAGGATTCAAATATTAAAATATTTTATTTTAGTTTGTTTTGAAGGCTTTTACACTTATAATACAATTATAATTGAAATAAAATAATCAATTTATATAACAGTTTCTATTGAAATTCGGGTTGCTCGTTATAACACTCGATAAGTTTTGACTTGGAATTTCAAATAGCATTATAATAAATCAAAGCCATAATTAATAAAGTTATTTAAATTAGTAGTTAATAACATATATTTCGTGATGACAATGAACGTGTGGAAAATTCAGGTCAATTTCATGTATAATTAAAATTATAAAAATGAATTAAATCGATTATACTATAATATAACAATAATAATGACCCCTTGAGCTAAATGTTCATTCATTTATTCACTTTTAGTTGTTATTTTATGTTATACAATATGAGAACCATAAACTGAAATAATATGCAATGAATAATTTATAAAAATTATTAATTTAAATTGTTGGAGACTAAAAATAAAACAAATATGCATAGATATTTTCAGTAGTGAAGACAGGAACAACTAAAAGTAGAAATCAACTTGCCGATTAAAAAAAAAAGCATTTCGTGTTGACTTCCATGTCTTTGAACTCCCAGTTGTAGCATTTTCTTTAAAAGCTTTAAATTTGTATTAGTACATTCTTCAATTCGGAAATATTCGCAGGGCTAGTTGGATTATTCAAAAGAATATTAAAATTTATTTCCAAAAAGTGTCAAGAAGTCCGTGCTTTATTCTCTATTTTGTTGCTATATAAATTGTAGAGCAAATTATGGGGTATAGCACTACCACAACAACTATTAATATGCTTCAAACAACATTCAAAATAGGACTATAAAAAAGACTTTACAATATTGGCTCCAAAGAATAGAAATTATTCAAACGAAAAATGGAATTTTTTTGATCTATGATTTGGTAAAAATTAAATTAATATTAAATATTTATGAAGTAGATAACCAAGGGATTTATACTTCAACTAACTAGTAATTTTCATTGAATCACATTCAGAGTAATATTTGAAGGATTAGTGACTACTTCTTAATTTGCTTAATTTAATTATTAAAGAAACTATTTGCCTCATAAATTTAATGTTTTGGACAATAATGTCCAAAATTAGGTTTTGACAAAAGATTCTTAAATTCTTTACACATTTGTCCCACAGCCTTCATAATTATTGATGCTTAAATTTTACTGTCGGAGTTAAGACGAATTTATTTGAGTTTTATTTTTAAATAAAATGAAAACCTGTAAATATCAAAATAGGCAATTTGTTCTAATGAGCACAGAAACAATGAATTTCTCTATTTCAAAATTTCACCTTCTTCTTAAAATTTTAAAAGCCTTCTCTATGTACACCTCAGAATGAACAAAAAATATTAATTTAAAAGATCGTATCACAGAAAAATGAAAACTTTTAAAAAAGTTTTTTTTTTACAAAATTTTTGGTAAGAATTCGAACATCACAACAATACGAAATATGTTTAAAAAAGAAGGGGTTTTTAAAATCTAATTAAAATTCTTTGAAAACAATTTAAATCTGATCTTTCATCATATAGATATTTCCAACATAACATTCGACTTACTTGGCTCTTCTTATATTCATCGATGAGCAAAATTTTTAAAAATAATTTCCAAATAAATACACCTATGTGTGTGCATATTATATGAATGTATATGTAATGGCATCAATTTTCATTAACTATGTGTATAGGAACTTTGTTATTTGAGAATTTTATTGTGGAATTATTAAAAAAAATCACTAAAAATTTTGTTAAGAATTGGAACTGTAGATGAATGGAATGCAACACAAATTTTTTTTTTCTCTCTTTTTCTCATTTTATTCTTTGTCTTCGTTTAACTTTATTATATTTTCTATTTAATATTTAAGGCCTATTATAACAGGGAATATGAGAAAAGTTTCTTCTTTTGAAATATAACAAATATAATATAAAGAATGAAGTTGAATTTCTTGTTAACAATAAAATTAACAATGAGAAATACAACGAAAATGTCTGTATAACATTTAGAGACGAAATGTATATGTAGATTTGTAAACAAATAAAAATTTGTAGAAAGAGTTAAAGGAAAAGCATTATTCCAAATTTATTTGTTAAGCGTCATATTAAATTTTGTTGCTTTATAAATCAAGTTTCTCATTACATTTACGCTGAATGATCTAAAGCGACAAAGGCACCAAACGTTGAAAGTGTTAACCGCATTGATTTTGTTTAAAAAAAATTTTTCTCTAGCATATTTTCCTCTAAATTGGGGGGAAAAGTGTCATTCTGGCCATGTGTCTGATTACAGAAATGTGTTCATACATCATTTAATATTGAAAAATACAATTACAAAGCAATTAGAAAGCTAAAAACCGATTTTGTTAATAAGATAATTTCAAAATTTAATTTTCTCTAAAAGTTAAAGTTCATCAGAGTGTTATACTATTCTTTGACAAGTTATTGTGCTGAAACTAAAAATGATTTTAAATTTCGTAAAAACATAGTTTTAAATAAAACAGATAATATTTTCGTAAAATGACATTTGGTATAATTGTTACAATGAGTCGGATCTATGCCGCCAGTAAATTGTGAACGGAGAAATGAATTTACTCAAAACAAAATACTTTTGTTTCTCTTTCCTCTTGCAAGAATCAAACGGCAAATATCATTTCTTTATCTAAAAAATTCTGCTTCTACTTTTTTTGTGTGCCTTAGCAGTTGAATTCAAACATTATAGTAGAGATTCTTTTAATTTATTTTTTCATCCTATATGTATGCAATGAAAACAATTATGTAAATAAGACGTAAAAAGGTTAGAAATTTTTTTTAAAATTTTGTTAGTGAGAACTGAGAATGTGTCACGTTACATACACGATTTCAGCTTATTTAGCTGACCAGTACATGCAAAGGAGGTCTTACAGATTTATATATGAGGAATAACATTAGTGGCGAATTATTAGCCAAGAGACTTAAGAACAAAAGTTATCGCTATATGTATATTAAATAATGTCTCTGACATCATAAATTATCCATATATGACATTATGTCATATGAGTGGTTATGTGCCATTTTGGAGTTTTAATTACTAAAATTCAAATTTCATTGTAAATTTTTTTTTTTAAATTCATTGCGACCATAAACTGAAGTCACTCTGTATTTATTTTGCATTTTGTTACTCCTAATATAGAAAAAAATGTTAGGAAATAAACTTAATGTTTGGTCATTGTTTACTTCTTCCAAGAAACTTTAGAGTTCTACAAGGAAAATGAAAAATATTCTGTTTTGTTTTTATTTTCTTTATAAAGTTTACATAATATTTTTGCTACTACTTTTGTCTTGTTAAAATTGATCTCTTCTTGATTTTTCTTTTCTTTTAAGAAAATTCCATTGAAACATTTGATATCAGAAAGTTTAGAAAAAGAATATTTTCTTTTGGATGGATGGTAAAGTTTTAAATGATGTTGATGAATAAAAGAAAAAATAAAAATATTTTTTTTTTAAATCAATTGAAAAACAAATCGAATGAAATTTTATTAAGATTCTCAATTTCTTAAGAATTTCTTTTAACAAAATAATTATGTTTGATGGTTGGAAACGTTGTATGTTATATTTGAATATATGGTAAAGGTTTTTGAAAGGAAAACTTTCTTTTTCTTTAAACAAAAACTAATTTTGAATAAATTTTAGCAGCTACTTTAAAGTTTAAATATTGCAATTAACATAAATTAAATCATAATTTTGACAAATTCTAAATACCTTAATGATTTTATAACCATATACCAAATAAGGCCTTCTTGCTCGAAATGTGAGTGAAAATAAGAAAATTCTACTCATTTTTCTCAGTTATTTAACAATACGAATTGCAATATGTTGCTAGAATTTAAGAAATTTGTTGTGCGAAACAAAACAACGATAATGTTTCGAAACATTTTTATATATAAACATTTGCCCATGGAGTCTGCATGAATATTCTGCTTAAAAATTGCTGATATACTCAAAATGAAATTTTGTGCAGTAAAAATTCGAAATTTACAGTTTTTTTTTTTTTGCTGTTTTTTCCTCATTGTATTTTGTGATGGAAACAGAAGCAAAAGAATTTTTTTTTTGTAAATATCAGCAGTTTTTATAGCATTGACGTAATTACAATATTACGCATTTTAATATAATGTACAGTTGATTGTAAATATTCTGGGATTTTATTCAGATACTTTTTGATACATATAGAATTCTCTCTGAAGAGTAAATACTGAAATGTCATCTCTTTTTAAGAATCAAGAGTTAACGAAAGAGTAAAAAATTAAGGGAAATTCCCAATAATTTCTTTTTTTTACGTTTGCTTCTCAATTGTTAAAGAAATTTTTACTTCAGTCTTACTACTGATGGTCTATGAAAATCATGATTTTATAAGATTAAAAAAATTAAAATTTTGTTGGTGAAAATTTTTTAACTCGAAAAAAATAATTTATTAATATTCACATGTATGTATGAATGTAGAAATTTATTCGTATTTATTATTTATACGAATTTTCGAATAAATAATAATCAGTTTTAATGGCAAAAAACTTTTAGAATACCAAAATTGGAACTCTTATTTCCTTGTAAGCATTCTCGTATAATATGCGTTGGTGGGAAATAATTTAATAACAACATTACTAATTAATTATGAGTGATCAATTTATTATTTAAATATTTCTAAGAAATGTTCGACAAAGCATACCTGTAACGTTCTCCTCTACTTGTCTATTAATATATTCCTGTAAAAAAATTTCACGTGTGTTCCTAATAACAACCTATGATATCTTGTACGTAATTGTCACTCCATAAAGAAGTAAATCTATTTTCTAAACGCTAAATGACTTTTTTTTTCAACACTTTTTAAAGATTAGGATAAAGATTTTGTTTTGGCAATATCTTCATTTTTCCATGAAAAAATACTGTAAGTGAATACTACACTTGTTGAATTAACTATGTCGAAATAAATCATCAGTCAGTGTCATCTAGGACAAAATCTGCCATTTCAAAACTTTACAGATACATAGCATATATGTTTTATCCTACATTCCTTTAAAGAAGTTTTAAATAGGTCTTAATCCATTTAGTTGATATAATTGCTTAATATTTTCAATGTATAGAAAAATATTCCAATATTAAACTATACCGCTTCATAGTTTTTATCTAATTTTCAAACAGGTTTTACTTTTTAAAATGGAAAATAAATTTAAATTTTATAACAATTTATCGAAATGGCCACTAGACGAAATAATTTTATAACATTTTCCACTTGTATGTTTCATCGATATGAAAAAGTTTTTGCACTACAATTTAATAAAACATTTTCATGAAGCGATTAAAATCCAATAAGAAGGGTGATTTTTTTAAAATATTAGAATCCTTTAATAAAAAATGAAAGAAAAAATCATATTTCATATTTTTTTTGGCAATATTTTCAAGTGTATAAATTTTTTTACAATACTGAAGTTATAAATTTTATGAATATTTAATAAAATTTATGCATTTTTCTTGTTAAAATGGGAAAATGTGAAATGTTTTATTGCATTTTAGAGATTTCAATTGTAATTTTAAATCTATAACTTGAATAAAATGCGTTTTGCCTCAATAATAAAATATTAAAGATGACCATTTGTGGTGTTAAAATTGAAACTATTGGATTTAAGTATTTGATTTGGGAATTTTACTTACCCCATATGATTGAATCTAGAGTCTATATTTTGAATAAATTTTAGATAAATCAATATTTTTGTTTTGAGTGATGATTTTAATTTTGATGATTTTATGAGGATTAAACAAAAATTCCAAATATTTTTTTTTTGGAGTTTGTTGAAATGGAACCAAATAGACCAACACCCTTTTACATAAAATTTCCAATTTTATTTTTTGCCTGATTGTCAGTTATTCTAATTAATATTTAATTTAAAAAAAAAAACTATAATTTTAAATTGAATATTAAATTTTTAGTATATAATTCCTACTTTAAATTGAAAATGTCCTAAACTTATGCAACAGTGTTATGGTATTAAAAGTGAAAATTTTTGACTTAGATTAAATAGTTGGTTAAACTTAACCAACTATTTTATTAACATCATTAAAGAGAAAATGACGTGACCGATGGTTTAGTGGTTACTGCACTGGTCCTTTAACAGAAGACTCTCGGGTTCAAAAACCAGTCAGGTCACTATAAAAATTATATTCAATATTATATAGCTTTATTATTATACACATTACATTATACATATTAACTAATTGCCATATTTCAATAATATCCAATATTGAAAATACCAGAAAATTAAAATAGTAAATATAAATAACCTTATTATAAAACAACGGTAGGCTCGTCACTTACCTATTAAACTCAACGATGTAAGAAAATGATGTTCAAGGTTATCTACAATATCGTACAACAGCCCTATGCTCCTCACAGGAGCGAAGTTGAAATAAAAAAAAATTAAAGACGAAATAATTTTTTGTTTTTTTATAGAAATCAACACAATATTTTAAATGAAGGTCTATGAGCCTTAAATACAGTTTAGGTTTTAAAAATAAATCAGAGTATTCAAATTAAATAATAATTTAGATTGCTCTAAATAAACAATTCAGAGGTCCGAAATAAAAGAAGAGTGAGCCATTCCGATAGTTCACAAATAACAAGGAGAGTTATTTTTATAGTTTATTGGATTCGAAGTAGATGTGAATGAGAAGTCAAGTTTTAATATTATTAATTTATTAGATTCTAATTTATTAAATTTTGGAATGAGTACATTTGTTAGGGCGAAAAGCTGAAATCATTTTTCAAATTATTAGAATCAGAGAATTTTACAAAAACAATTCTTAGTGTTTCATGTTTTCGAAGTATTCTGATTGAATTATTTTTTATTTTTTTTTTGGTGAAATTTTTAAGTATTCTTGGTAATTTTCATTTTATTTACTATGGTATTAAATCTAGCTAGATTATTATGATAATTTTTTTTTTGCCTTTTTTTTTTAATTTCTTATGCAAAAATTTCACTCTTTAATTGAGTATTCTTCTGTTTAGAAGATAAGGAAGGTAACGCAGCCAACAAATTGCAATTTTTTTTATAAATGCATTTTTTATATAGAATTTACCGACCGATTTTATTAAAATTTAAATTTTAATTAAAAAAAATTATGTAGAATCAGTAGAACTAAAAATATTAATCAATTTCCTTCACACAAATAATTTCCGACACCCGTTCCATTTAAACTTCATATAAATCTGGAATTTATTTTTGATTTATTCTCTGAGGGGCCACCAAGTTAGATCTATATCGCATTTATTTACTTCTTAATCAAATCTAAATTTCCAAGCTCAGACTTACTGGGTTTTATATACCCAAATTCATACTATAGAAAAATTGAACGCATTTGTTGTTTAATGCGTTTTGATTGCAATTTTTATTTTTATATTCGAAACTCTTTTATTATGCATTTAAAAGCAATAAAAAAATTAATATACCAAGTGATTTATTTCCAATTTATTAATACTTTCATAATATATGCAATTGCAATATTCAATTTTTTAATCGAAATTCAATTTATATTTAAACAAATTTCGATTTTTAATTTAACTTCCGTTTTAATTTTAAATTAACAATCTTTTGAAAATTTTATTTAAAATCCGGATATTGCAATTTTTTTCACTTAATTTTACAGTTTAATTTCTCATATAATATTATGTGTACTCACTTACAATATTGTGCTATCATACAAAATCGTGCTATCATACAAACATCCTTTTTGTTTGCTGTTAAATTTTAAGTTTAAGAATTTATTAAACAAATTCTCATATTTTAACAGGAAGGAAGTAAATGTGTTAAATTTGAATTTACAAATATAATAATAACATATATAGTATGTGAATGTAAATGTTTTAAGAGTTGAAGTTTAATTTCGGTAGTTTTCATATGTAAGAGTAATTAAAGCTATAAAATGCATAATATAAATTTGATATACCATCGAAAAATGAATATTATAGAGTACAGCGTTTATTGGCATTTTAACAATAATATTAATTTTTGTTATTATTATTACTGGAGTATGTAAAAATGCATTATTCTCTGATATTTGTTGAGTGAATACTATTGAAATGTAGTTTATAAAAATATTAATTTTAAAAATTTATAAGTGAATAATATAATTTACAAATTATATAGACTGTGAAAGATCAATAATTATGTGTACAATTATTTAATATTAAAATTTTTTAAAAAATTATTAATATATAGCTATTATGAGTATTTGAATGGCTTTGTATATTTGTAGGTAAATAAAATAGAAAATGTTTATTTTTAAAATAAAATTGTTTCCAGATTATTGACTTAAATATATATTTTAAAAATATTGAAATAGAACTATTATTTATATTAGACTTTATTAGAATTAAATAACCATTTCAGTATTTCAAGTTAGGTCACACCAATGGTTTGTATTGTAGCACTTTTCCCTTCAACAATTAGTGAAAATACTGTTTTTAAATCTACCACACTATTAAAATTATTTTCATTCATAAACGAAACTATTTCTAATATTGCATATATTTAGGATGAACGATTTATGTAGTCTTTGAAATAACTCAAAAATTACTTCAAAGAGGGGTTAACATAATGCTCGATTTTAAGGTTTAATTGTGTGAATTAAGAAAAATAATTATATTTTTTAATGTTATGGAATATACCGTTAGCTTTTCGCGTTTATAGAAATTTAAAAAAGCTTGCGATTTCGAAAATATAAGGGTCAAAATTTTAAATTTTACAAATTTCAAGAGGGGATAAGTTGAGAGGGGGTGAAGACAGAAAAAAATTTTCTTTTAACGAAATGAGCTATTTATTAGTGTCCAAAAGTTACTGAAATTTAAGGCTCCCACTACCTGGGGTCTAGAAGAAAAACGAGATCAAAAATTTGGAAAAAACGGATTTTAGGTAACGGTAAACTTGAACGTCAATTTTGTTTTTCTAAAGTTTAACTATAGTATACCGCGCTAGGAGAAGCAAGCCATTGCCTTTCTACGTTTCCAAAATTTGAGAAATGCTTATGGTTTCACTGATATAAATAGTTAAAAAATGGCATTTTTTGAGTTTTGGAGGGTATAACTTTTAGAGAGGGAAAAATTTTGTTCTACGGAAATAATTTTCTAGTAAAGATCTATGTACCTATAAAATTTTAGCTTTCTATCTTCAAGGGTGTAGAAGTTTTGTAAACTAAAAAATGTTCACTGACGGACGGACGGACGAATAGAGTAAAACTAATAAGTACTTTTTTTCAAAAAATTTTTAAAAAAGTCCTAATAAAAGCCAAATTGATCTTTTTAATATATTGCGCTTCCATTTGCAATAATAAAAAAAATATTCAAGTGCGAAATGATTTTATGTGTATGAATTGACTCTTACATTCTGTACGTTATTTGGCTTTCGTGTGCTGGGAATGGTTTACATTATATTTTACATATATCGAATAATTATTGAAGATTCCAAAAATATATTTTTTTCCGTCACTAATTTTCTTTTGGTGTGCATTTAATTCGAAAATTTCTATATAAATTTCATATTGTAGTTAGCCGGGATTACATATTCAATGGCACGTTTTAAATTTTCTAGGGCAGGTGAGAAGTTGTTAACTATTTATTTTGTTCTCACTTCATTTTTTGGTACATTGAATTCATTTCACAAAATTTGGTTCACTGAAAAGTCGAATTAGTTTAATTTGGGAAGTAAGTCTGAAATATTATAGAAGAGGGAAGTAATTTGTGTGGAAATAATGTCCAAATTGAAGTGCTAGAAAAGTAAGAACAAATGTTCACCATGTCTCACAAACAATAATCAAAGTTAAGAGTTTTTTTATGCAATACCATTAATTATTAATACCTTTACCATGTATACACTCTTTGAGTATAAAATAATATTCATATTTGTCATTTTATTTTTAATATTAGATTAGTACAGTTTAAAACTATTTCTGAAAAATCAATTTGGCGAAAACTTTTTTAATTTCCTTAAATTCCAAAATTTTTAAATTAAAAACTTTAAATTAATCAATTTGGTAGTGATAACATTTTTTATGTCTATAGATATTGTATAAATTTGTACGTACATATGTATACGATAAATTAGAATATTTGGTAAATATTTAAACGATATAATTAATTAGAATAGTTTTTGAATATTTGCTCAGATTTGATGAGCGTAAATTTATTGATTTAAATCAGTTTGAAATTATATTTTCAATAATACTATAGTTATACTAGTGCAAAAGTGCATATGTATGTATATATTATTATATAATTACTCTTTAAATTAAAAGGTCAGTAAAACAGAAATATTTTGCCTTTTCTTATATATTAAATAGAAAAACAACTCGAACGTGTATCCTATAAATTATTTCATTTCTCAATGATAATCTCGTTTATTTTCATTAAAATTAGTTAAATAATAATTTAAACTTAGTTTTATATGGTCCAAACGCTTAACTAATCTGCATATAGATTAAAAGTTTATTAATTAAGTGTTTATTAATTTTTCATTCAAAAATCTAAAACAACTCCTATAAAAATTTTTGAAATAAAAATATTTCATTTGTTTAAATCTCTCGTAATCTTTTTTAAAATTGCTTACAAATTTTGCTTATTGTTTAAGTTTAAAATGATTTTAATACTATTTATTTGCTCGTACCATTCGAATACATGAGCTTATCATGTTCTCGACGTGTGTAAATTTAAACGAGCTTAAATTTTGCCATTTACGTAGTCATATAATTGACGAATTGCCTCACAACTATCAGCCACCATTTCCAACCAATATTATTTGTAATAAAAAAGTTTTTTACTTACATGTAATATATGAAAAAGTTTTTGTAAATAGCTATAAATTAAATATTGTAATAATTTTTGTATGTATTTATTGTCAATACTCTGAAATTAGTATAAGAAATAAAGTTTTTATTTTGAAAATTATTTTACTTCTGAAAATGAAAATTAATTTTCGGATTTACTTAAAAACGTAAAATAAAAAAATTACTTGTGCTATATATGTGAAAAAAATTGCATACTTTTAGGGTACGCAAACAATTTGAATTCAGAGAAAATATGTTTTAATTTTGGAGTTTCTTGTTGTGAATCCTGTAAAATTAAATGGTGCAAAATATATGGCATAGCTAATAAAGCATTTTAATAAATTTTTAATAAATTTCAATGAAAAATTTTTATGAATAATCTTGTTAATTAATTATGAATGGTTGATTATTAACAATACAACTGCTAAAACACTTATTTTAAAATTAAAATTTAATTGTAAGTGCATATTAAAATTAATGTTATTTGATATCTTAATAAGCATATGAGTAGTTTAAATATGTACAGAAAACTTCAATATGAATAATTCAAACAAAGGGCTAGGAGACTGACTACTTTCTTGTTAATTGAATTAATAAATTGCAAAAGTGTCATATATAAAAAAAATTCAATTCGACATCGTGTCTTAAATTAAATTACCTATAGGGTGTTTGTTATTATATTGCAGGTAGATATGCAAATTATTTTCACTCTATACTTAAAATATAACAAAATAATCATTAAATTTTTGCAATAAAATCTTAATTAATTAATTATATTTACAATATGCTTGACAATAAAATTTAATAGATTTAAACGAAAAATTTTTATTGAATTTTCCAAAATTTTTAGTTATAAATCCGCGTTATTAAATTTCATGGAAAAAGGGTTCGTTTTAATGTTCATATGAGCAACATTATAAATGCTCTCCTGTTTTATTCACTCCAATTTCTATTTTAAATAAATTTATTTAAGCTAATAAGCTTTAATTTAAAATTAATAAAATATAATTGACAATATACCGAAAAATACATTTAATTTAAATTTTTTTATATTTTTCTTATTTTCATTGTTGTCGTATAATAATTAATTGATACGCATCGGTTTACTTGCAAATTCAAAAACAAATGAAATATAATTAAATATAATATATTAAATATAATATTAATTTAAATTAATATTGGTTATTTAGAAATTATAAAAATTGAATTAAATTGAAGATATTATTAAATTTTGTTTTATTTTATTTTAATTTTCCTTTCCATACCGTAATTATTCACAATAATTGGTTTTGATTTATAGATTGTCATCTAATTTAATTTTATTTATAATATAGGGTTTTTCAAATGTCGTGCCTAAATGTTATTTTAAAATAAAATATGCAGAAAATTAGGTTTATTAATTTTTCATTATTTTACAATTATTTTTTTTATTATACACTCTTTACAACTATATATGCAAAGAGGCTATCATACAAAAATCAAATTTTCAAAGACTCGCTAATACTTAATCGTAGAAATGCAGCAATAGTGTTACGAATGTTGTGTTTAAGCGCTGTTGTGTTGTATGGTTTTTTGAGAAACAAAGTCTATGTGAATAATCCGACAATTATTATAATGGATTTCGAAATTTGGATTTTTTAACACAAAAATACTAATTTCATATTCTGCGTCATTCTACATCAAAAGATTTTGCAATTTCCACTTGTACACTTGTTATTATTCAAGCTTAACAAATTCGGACAATTTGGGGACCGCTTGTGTAGATTTTTCTATGATGAAGACGACTGAATATATTCTTTGCTTTTATAAAGCATTGGCCAGGAGGTGATTGGTTTAGTTGGGTGATAGGTGGTAGCATATTCGGACTTGTGGAAAATGGCGCTTAGACGAGTAAGTATTAATATGAGGATTATAGTCCTTGCTGGAACTTTATAAATAGTAGGATGTTACAATAAGTCTGTGAGACTGCTACGAACCTACTCTAATTTAATCTTCAGGCTTAGTCCTGAAAGCTTTGAACGAAACAAACGTTTTGTAAGTTCAAATGAATGTTTTAAGTTTGTTAAAAATATTTTCGTGTTCGTGTGTAAATTTCAAAAAATATGATTTTTGGAGCCATATTAGGTTGTTTTATAATTTAATTCTAAAACTGAAACAACACCATACATTTATTTTAACTTTAAACAAAACAAGTTTTAATTTTGCAGAAAAACTAAGAGTAATTAATTATCTATATATAAGATAAGCCACCAATGGTTACTATATGTCGCATGATTCCAAAGTTATAAGCATTTATTTATATTCAGGGAAAATCTGGTACATCTTTTTTTCAATAGGCTTTAGCTCAAGAACAAATATATCTGCATCCCCCTCCCCCCTTTGGATTTTTTTTTGCTGGAAATTGATCAAATCATTTGATCGAATCATTTCTGAAATTATTTGCCATCTTATGAGAGACACCCTTTATATTATTTATTTATATAATACATGTATGTAAATAAAACTATGATATATTTTATATTTTTAAACATTTTGTTAAATTTCATATCCTTTCAATGCGCAAGGTTTATTGAACCTAAGTAAATAAAAATGTTTAATAAAATATTTTCTATTTAATTTTGTTTTATTTCAATTTCTCGGAAGGCAAAAGGTTTTAGGAGGAAGTTTCGGGAGGTAGGCAAAGCTTTTATTTGTGATTTTATTTTTGGATATTTTAAGATTTCTTCTTCTAATTGAAACGCAGGCTTTCGACTGTAATAAAACAAAATATTGTTTGTTAATTCAAAAGTAAGTAAAACGTTTGACGATTTATTTATTATTTGAACGTTAATAAAAAAAAAAACCAAAATAAAGTAAATTCTAAATTCTCAAACTTTTTTCAAGTAGCAGACGTCCCACTATGTATATGCATTGAACCTGTTTTATAGCTACCTTAAAATTGTGAAAAGATTTTTTTGTTTGAATTATAGCTGACTTTTTGTCAGTGGAATCAAACATGATTGTGAAAGCAGAAATAACCATTGGCAACTGCTAATTTTATTTCAAGGAGGATTTTGTTTTCCAAGAGTTTAGCGACTGTATTTTAAAAATATTAAGAAAAATCTTATCAGTTCACTTACATTATAGAAAATTAACTTCCAAAATTAAAATATTACTTGCTTACATGTTGTTTTCGTTCTGTTTCCCCCAAAATTGTTGCATACTTTTGAAAAAAATGAGCACAGTTATTTTATATACCAATGAATTGAATATCAAGTCATACATAATATTTGCTATTTATGTAATAAACTATGTACATACAATATGAATATTATATTATGATAAAAAACAATAAATGAATAAATAAATGGATTTATAAAAAAAAATATGATGCGATCAGCATATTACCGTCAGCATAGTAAAAGTGTTGCATTAGATTATGAATATTTCCTTTTAATATTTATTTTAAATTCTATGAAAGACTGTGAGAAGGTTTTAGTTAATCTAGAGGTAGAGGTTCATTTCCACAATTCGATTTCCCTTCAAAGTTTGTCAGTTCATTTTGTTAATAACCAGGACTCAAATATTAGATTTATAGATATTCTATTAATTTTTTCCTGAGAAGTGATCAAATATATGAAATCGAGTCTTAGTGGAAGTTCAGTTCGAGTCCTAATATTCAAGAAAAAATTTTCTGGTCTATTTTTTTATAATCAGAATCGTAAATATCAAATTTCAAGTTATTAATTGAATATTTCCCTCTCTATGAGCAAATATGTAAAATCAGTCCATAGTATAAGGTTACTAGCTGATACCTGATATCCCAAACAAGTAATTTGACTTATTGTATTTTCAGGCGGAGCCAACCAGCCAACATGTATTCTAATTGTCACATACTTTTAGGATGATAAGGAAAAATTGAAAGAATCCTTAGCTTAATATAGACGAATTTTACACAACATATACCAAACAAGATAAATAATTAAAATTTTAGAATATCAGCTGATTATTTTTTTTAAACATACCCAACAGACCCATATAAAAATGGCCCACCCTAAAAACCCAGTTCCGGAGACCTGAAATATCCTAAAAATTGATGAAATCGTCTCATTCTCGTATGAATTTTTATGAAAATAAAATCAGATATGAATTTTTGTGAAAATCGATCCAGCCGAACTCGAGATACTGATCTGCACAGATAGACTGACGACAGATAGAGAAACTGACAAACAGAAAGACAGACAGACAGATCGACAGACATTTTTCTAAAAATGGTTTATTAATGCTTCTCTAGTAAGGTGAAACACATTTGTGTCGAAAACTCGACATGTGAAATTTGGTGCAATAACATAACGGCCCTTTAGGTAATGCAATGCGGTCGGTGAAAAGGAAAGTACACAGATACGCGTTCATAAAATTTCATGTTTGCGTTATTATTGTAATAAATTTAAAAGTAGTTAAACTCCATTTCTATTGTTGAAAATTTGAAAAAAAAAAAACAAAAAACACCAACAAAATATGAATTTCATGGTTTTTTCACTTATTCAAATGTTACTGATTGAAATGTGGGAAAAAAATGCTTAAAATAAATATTGTTTGAATAAAATATTTACAAAATATTTACATTACTCGTATATGAGAGCAGCGAGCAATAATGCTGGTGCTTCTTTATTAACATTCGAGTTAAACAAAAATTTAAACAAAAATTTTTAAATATTCTTAAAAGGAATTAGGAAGCTTATATAACCCTGAGTTTAGCATTGCTAACATAACTTGCAATAAGGCGAATTCTATTAAATCAAATAAGACTTGGTCAGGTCATAAAATAAGAAATAATTTAATTATTTGCAATATTTATTTAAAATATACACTAAAATATTATTCCAAAGGTGTGCATGAGTTTGCAACCGATTCTTAACAGGTCGAAACCATTGCAGTTAAATTGCAGAAGTAAAAATTTAATTTAAGCTAGTATGTCCGATTTTATTCAAGGGTAACGAATATGAAATTAATGATTAACTGCAAGGAAGAAGAAACAGGATGCTGGAAAATAATTTTTAGTATCCTTTAGGAAGACTGACAACAAATGAATTAAGAAGCAATGCTGTAATGAAACCAAATAATCAAATAACTCCATAAGGATAGAATTCCAAATTGAACTATTTAATATGTTGGAAACTTTTATATTTGTTATGTACGAAATGAAGCAAATATAGAATATCATATGCAATTGATTGGAAATTCTTTTACAATCAAGGGTTATAATTATAAACGTACATTCGGAGAGCGCTCCAAGCAACGCATTTGACACTATTTCAAAGGACCCAGTCCCAACACATTATAATTAGTATACTTTTATTGAAATCACCTACAAAAATATTATTCCCAGGTCATTTCTGAACACCTTATAAAAATGTTATTGTTCTAATATTTTCGAAGTTATTTGCTATTGCTGTTTAAATGTGGTAAAGTCACTGGTGAATTTTAAGACTTAGCACGGAAAGTGCATTATCTTGTGCTCAAAATGTAATTAATTGTCTAAATGTCTATTAATTTTAGAAAACCATTTTGGAAGAGCTTGCTTTGGGAAAATTTGTTAAAAACAAGATTATTTTTAAAAAAAATTTTCAAATATAAACCAAAAACATATTTTTTTTTGTATAATCTATGTAGTTGACTGTCACGAGTTCCTTTAATTTGGAAAAAATTTTTAGTATGTCATCATAGTTTGTATGTCATTGTATTCAACAAAATTAAATGCATATCCTTATATTTAAAACTATAAATAAGTTTCTTATGCAATATTCTGACATTATTTATATTTTAGATAATGACATATGATGTAAGTAAGTGAGTACTTATAATGAAATGCTAAACAGTTTCCATACATTACTCTGAATAATAATGATATTTCAATTCTATACTTGTTTTTTTTTTTTGCTTACATCCATAATAATATCTTTATTGCAACAACAAATACTAGTTCACATATTCCAATAATAGAGAAATTTTTTATATCATTGCAAAATGTGGGTTTAAAATAAATTCAGTCGCTTTAGTTTCGCTTTAGAACTGTAAATGTCTGCCAAATAGAAAATCCTGATTGATGTTTCATATTATTTTTTAAATTTGTGATCTAAAAATCTGTATATTGTAGCTATACACAATATAAAAATAAAAAAACATGATTTTTTGCTTAAAAAATTTTACATTTTTAAAAAGGTATTTCACGAATTACTTTTTAAATTCTAACTATGAATATGTCATACTGAACACACAAATAAAAATAAATGCAGTTCAAAATTACTGGTTTGTATAGTAGCACATTTCCTTTGAACAATTGAAATTGAATGAAACAATTGAAATTGAAAGAAACCTTAGCTTAATATAGTCGAATTCGATCCGACATATACCAATACCAATCAAGATAAATAATTATATTTTTTCGGTGGTAAGAAATGTGCTGTTAGCTTCTAGCCTTTAATGATATTCAAAAAATGATTTATGGCTTTCGAATAATGAGGTGCAGAATATTTAAATTTTGGTAATTTTGAAAGGTTTTAAATTGGAAGGTTATTGAGATGGCAAAAAAATTCTCTTACAACGAAATTATCTATTTACTTTTTGGGCTTAGAACCTCTAGATTCCAGAATTTAAAACTCTAAAATTCTAAAAACAAGAAAAAACAGAGTTGACCTTGTCAACTCTGTGATACCCGCACGAATTTGTTATCCTATGTGCGAATAAATATGCCATAACTGACTATGGGACAGACTATGACTTTGAGTTGCCGTATTACCATATTAATTTATGCAAAATTTCAGTACTGTGTTTTCCAAAACACTGTGTGTACCAAACTACTATTGAAGTTGTATGGCAGCTACCCGAAAGAGCCAAGAAATTTTAATGAATTTTATCAAACACATTGGCCCTATTAATATATTTGCTTGTGTGAAATTTCAATACTACAGCTTTTATAGTTTCTGAGATACAGCTAAAAAAATTTTGAAGTTGTATGGCAGCTACCCGAACCAGCATTCCGATCATGTCAAATTTTAATAGGGTTTTGGCACTTACTACAATAAATCATTTGTGAAAATTTGGTGAACTTAGCTCAATTAGTTTTTGAGTTATCGCTGGGACGGACGGACGGACGGACAGACAGACAGACAAAGTTAAATCAAGTCAGAATTCGACGCTGATCAAAAACATAAACTTGAGTCTATATCTCAAGGCATTATTTCTTAGAGTTAGAAACGGTAACGCAAATTTAGTATACCCTTCGAACATACGTTCGTACGGGAATAAAAATGGCATTTTTAAGACTAAGAAGGGCCGTGGAAGGGAAATTCAAAATTTTCTACCAGAAACAAACATTCCTTATTAAGTTTTACAACTTAGCTAGTCGAAATTTGCTAAAATGACACATGATAGAAGGACAACACAATTTGAAAAAGGTCACGTTCTTCCAATTTTGTTAGAAATGTTCTGAAAAGAGTAAGTAAAAGCAATTCGTATAAAAATAACTAAAAATTATTTTTTTTTTTGTCGACGATAATTTATTATGTGAAATATCTTTGAGATTTTTGAACCACAACGAGCAAAAAAATATGCAAAATTGAGAAAAATTTAATTTGAAATTTTGTGTTTTTTTTTCCATTGCAGAAATAAATAAATTTTTAGAAAATTAATGGAAAATTGCTGAAAAATTGTCATATTGAACTTTTTGAAAATTTTTTTGCTTAAAGGATCAACGAATCATTTCTATATACCTTTAATAATTAATTTAATAATAAAAAAAATATAAAACAAATGAAATGGTTTTAGTTGAATTGCAAATATAAATGTTTGTTTATATACTTAGAGATACTGAGAAAAAGAAATACGCTGACGCCAAAAACATTTTTGACTTTGACTTTTCCCAAAACCAATTTAATCTTTATTAAATTTTAGATTTTAAAAGGCAAACACGGAATGCAAATGAAATGAATAATTTTGAGAAAATCGAAATATAAATTTGAAAGGATACATCGCAACTTAAGAGGTGGATTTATTATGACCACTAATTGTATTTACCACACTATTCCAATATATGTAAAATATATCGCTAAGATTTTGAGCATTTTAAAAAAAAATGTTAACTTTTTCGCAAGAAAACGCCATTTGCATGCGTTTTCATACAATATTTGTACTTATTTGATAAAGTGTCCTTAATATATTAATTGAATTCATAATGTTTTATGATGAATAATAAGTTGATTAATATTCTTAATTAATTTCTAGATCAATTTTTGCGATTTCGGCATTGCCTTTATTTGTTTTATATTAAATTTTAATATAAAACTATTTGTGATTATTAAATTTAGAAAATTTAAGGACTCATTCCTTACAGAATTCATTATTTATAGTAAATGAAATATTATTTTTAAATATTACAGATTATACTCATAGAATTTTTAAATGATTTCTAGTAACTACTCGGAATACAATACTTCAATTCATGTTTTTAAGTTTTCTACGCCGAATTTTGTATTCAAAACAGAAATTTCCTCAAAAATTTGAAAAGAATTTCATGTGCACTCGTGTTATACTCGTATCATAATGCTTAAAAATGATATTTCTTAGAAGATTAATAATTAAAATTTAATATATATTATTTTGAAAGACCATAGCTTATGATATAGGTCTCATATATTGCCTCATATCCATAGTCATTTAGAAAAAAAAAAAATAAATTCTTTTAAATTCTCATCTATCAAGTTTTTTTTTTTTGTTCTGGAATTGGCTTTTAAAGTTTAGTAAATTTCTTTCATTGCACAATAGTATTAATGTATAACGTAATGAATATAATAAAAGGGTGGAAATAATGCAATGTATCATTTATAATTAGGTAAATTTTAATTTAAGGATTTAGTGAGAAAGCTTTGTTCTATACGGTGGTTTGTAATTATTGTTTTAAAAATACAATCAATGTTGCCATCTACAATAAGACTCAAATTCATATTTGCAAATCAATTATTTAAAATTTTTAGGCGTCTCATCTTGTTTTCACAAATCAGAAATTTGATATTCTCAATCGGATTTCTCATTTTTTCAAATTTAATTTTCTGTTCAAAACAATCCAAAATTGTTAATGATTTCCAGTTTTGAAAATTAGGCTTATAAAACCTATCTGTGCTGATAGCTCTATAATTAAAAATGCATTATAAATAAATAAGTACAACAATCCGAAACAATATCGATTTCTTATACAGTCACTTTTACTTTTAGAAAAGAGATGACATTTACATAGTCTTATTGTTCCACTAGCTTGATAATTAATTTTTTCTCTTCTTCTAAGTGAAAATGTAAAACAATATATGAACCCCTTAAATTGTAATGTTGAAGATTAGGAAGGACAACATATATTAAGAGCTTCCAAACTTTTCATTATTAAAAAATAAAACATAAATTGTAACATCGCCTGTTCAGTTCGAGCTACTCGATAAACCTACCGAGAAGAGCAGAATAAAATTTCAAAAACCAATTTTATACAACAACAATCTCATAGTAATATCCGGCTAGATCTTTTAAAATTTTCATGTTCTTTTACAAAATTTAAAATTTTCCTTAAATCTTGAAACAACGTCTTTTCCTACAATTCCAGCCATAAAATTTAAATTAAACATTCCAATTTTTTACAGGCTTAAAATTTAACGCCAATCTTTTTCTTCTTTTCCAAGGCTTTCTAAGCATTCTTTATTTAAATTTATTTGCTAATACAATACAAGTAAATTTTAATAATTTGCAACATTATGATCTCAATCCAATCATTTGAATTGATTTCATCCTGTATATTTGAAAACGGTACTCATTTTTTATTTGTTTATAGCTGCAAACGATATCAAACTTTAAAAGAAAGATCCAAAAGCAAAAACAAAAAAAAAAAAAATTAAATATTTTTCAATTACGTGATCACATAAATTAAAGGAGAAAAGGCAAGAAATCATTTTGTGTTATCAGGATCAGGATCAGAATTATTTTGGATAGCCTTAAGAATTTTTCTCTTTGAATAAATTTATTGTTTTAAATTTTGATTTGGTTTTTGTGTGTTTTTTGTTCTGGTTTTATTTTTTTTTTTTTAAATTTTCCTTTTGAATATTCCCAACTTTTTTAAGATATGAAATGAAAAATTTTTTTATTTTTTTTATTGTGATAAAATATAAATTGCAATTCATTTTTATTTTTTAATGAAAAAAATCTTTAAAATTAATAAGGGCATCTGGTATTCGTATATAAATACATACATATGTACATGCATACAGTATAAGATTATTTAGTTGTACATTTTGTATTAAAGTTTGGTATATCAAGTTGATTTCTTGTTGAAAATTGAGGCCGAAAGCTAATATTTAGACAATAGAATTGTCTTTGAGGTTTCCTTTGTTAAATTTTATTTTTTTTTTGTTTTTCATTTGAGACTTTCATTTTATTTGTTTCAATTTCTTTATTATTTAAATGCTTTTTTCTTGTTGTAAGTTTTTCCGAATTTTTGTTGAAAATTTTTTTCAAAAATTAAGTTAAGAAATGAATAAATAAAATTTTTTATTTATTTAAGTTAATTAAAAAAAATAAAGTTGAATCAAACCAATGGTTTGTAATGTAGCACTTTTCCCTTTAACAAGTGAAAATACTGCATTTAAAAACAACGTACTATATCATTAAAATTACTTAAAATTTTACTCCATTAAGTTAAAATTATTAGTGTAATAAGCACATTACTTATTAATTTCACAACTATGATGTTGTATTAGTAAAATTCATAATATACTTGAAACTATTTCAAACATTGCATATATTTAGAATGAGAAAAAAAAATTTAAAGTGACTTTAACATAATGCTCGAATTTGGGGGCTAACTGCATGAGTTATTAAAAATAATTATATTTTTTAACGGCACGGTATTTATCGTGCATTTATAGAAATTTGGCAAAGCTTGCCGTTTCCGAAATATAAGGTGCTATAAATTCAAATTTTCTAAATTTTGATAGGCAATAACTTGAGTGGAGTTGGAAAAACTGGAGTGGACTTTTTTTTTATAACGAAATGAACTATTTATTAGCTAAAATTTTAGATTCAGTGGTTCAGTGTCTCTTCAAGAAAAACGATATCAGAAATTTGTAAAAAATAAATTCTAGATAACGGTAAGTTTCGACGACTATTTTGTTTTTTTCAGAGCTCATAGATGGTGTGCTGCAGTAGAAGAAGCTAACAACTACTCTTCTGCGTTAGCAAAATTTTAAAAATGCTTATGATTTCGCTACAGTAAATAAATCACAAATAGCATTTCTAGGGTTTTGAGCGATTGTAACTTTTAGAGGAGGGGAGATAATAATAAAAATTTTCTTCCACGGAAATAAATTTTTTAGTAAAGATCTATATACGTATGAAATTTCAGTTTGTATCCTCAAGGGTGTTGGAACGGACAGACGGACGAATAGAACAAAATTATTAAGTACTTTTTTCAAAAAAAAAAAAAATTTTTTTTTAAATTCCTTGTCCACAATTTAAATAATAAAAAATGTATTGTTTAAATTATCAGAATGTTTTAAAATTGAATCTGAATATTTTATTTTTCATATTATTTAAGTAATTTTTATTAAAAGTTAAAGAAATAAAGTTATAATTGTTATTTGATATGTGCATTGTGTATATTATGCAAAAATAGTCCTTAAACTATTTCTGAAGAACTATAATATAGTAATAAAACAATATTAAATTATTACTTACTTAAATAATTCAGTATTTCAATAGAAATCACACTACACATAGACTCTTTTACTATTATTAAAAATTCTTTTCTGAAAATATTTTTTAATTTAAATAAGTTGAGATTTTCCTTGACTTAAGTTTGGGAATATTTTGTTGTTTCAATATTTTTCAATTTGTAAAATAAAATGCATTTTGTAATATAAAATTTTGTATTTAAGAACTCGTAAAAGTTCACGGAATGGAGTTTATTTATTGTCATATCCAGAACTGACCATTAAATTATGTACGAAAATTATTGATCAAATAAGAGACTTCTATACAGAGTGAACGCTTAACGTATTATAATCTCTGGTGGCCAGAAACGTGGGACAATTTTATGACAAAAGTTATTCCTGGGAGAGGAATTCATTTGTGCGTCCCTACCGCACAAATAAATATTTAACCTCCAGTTAAAAATTTTTGATTTCGACAAAAAGTTGTATCAACTTAAATGGCTATAGGTTCTATAATTATTAAACGTTTTAAAAAAATTAATATGCAGTGAAAAGCTGAAAAGTAGCTTTCTTTAGAGATCACAATTTATGTACGACTGTAGAAATAATATCTTATTTGAATATTGATTATTGGCTGAATTTTCTTTTATTGGTTTAATTGATACAGCATTGAATTTATTGCTTAAAATTTCAGTAGGCGTACCGAAATAATTTCGATGAGTTCATTTAACTCTAGGCTTCAAAATAGTTCTTTAAAACTACGTGATTTAAGAAATAATAATCTAGTGTTCGCGTCTTTAATATTGAAAATTTTTAAGTGAATAAAGTCAATATATAAGCCTTCAAAAGAATAAGCCTTATCAAAGAATAAGCCTTTACTGTATACTGTATCTCACAAGCTATGAAATTTAGTTTTATCGTAAAATAGGCAGTTTTTATTTGTTTTAGCTTTCTAATTTCAGAAAAAATTATTCATATTCCCAAATTTGAGTTTTATTATCATCAAATTTTATAATTTCCATTTTTCACTGCTAGCTCTCCTATATTACTTTAAAATCATATCGGTGTGAGTGTCACAAAAACCCACTATTGATTTTATTTCACTTCATGTTTTTTTTTTTTAATTTTATTAAAATTAATTTGTCATTGTTTTAAATTACCATTTTTGCATTATCGCCAAATATTAATCATAATTTTTAATCTTGAAAAACTTGTTTGTTTTTTTCATAAAAATATTATAAAATATTTTTATTTTATTATTTCAAATTTATCTAATTTAATTCTCTTAAATCTATTGTGTATATAGAATCAAAACAATTCCAAATTATATTATAATGTTAAAATTTATTAAAAAAAAAAAATACTTTCATAAAAGCAAAAAAAAAAGGGAAAGCAATATAATCTATTGAATCAACAAGAAAATTATGTGATAATATTTCAAAATGAACAATTCGACTGGGATTTATTCAAAATGATATTGTTCTAACTATTATTGTTATTATTGTTGTTATAAAAATTAAATAATATACAAAAAAATAATAAAAAACAATTTCCAAATCAAAATTCTAATTAAGTTGTTTTTACAATTGAACTGCTTTAATGTTCATTATCTGAATAAGATAAAATTAATTTAAATTAAATACAAATTTAAATTTCAATCGCATAGCTAGTATTGCAATAAAAATGTTATTGTTTTTTAAAAAAAAAATCGCATACTTTTAGGGGCAAATAAAAATTTTTTGGCATTTCGACAGGATTTACGCATATACAATTATTTGAAATGTGCACACAGACTGGATAAAAATTTGAGTAGGGTTGATATTACCTTTTTTTGTATTCCATCTTTATTTCATTGAACTAAATGAAATTAAAAATATCCATGATTTATTTCAAAAATTATCTTGTGGAAATTAAAAAGTAACTACATATAACAAAAATTTCAATAAAATTATGAATGAAAATTCTAGTAACATTTAAGCGAAACAAAATACTCTAAAGGCATAGTTTGATTCGGAAATAAATTAATCACTTATATTTTAACATCAAAAGAGTCCATGAATTCTACTTAAAATAAAATATACATTTTTTTCGAACTACATTATAAACGATGAATGCAAGTTCAGTGACGATTTTCTATATACTGATAAATATCTGAAATTTGCAATATATTACGAATATATGAAATGACAATATGGCAATAGATTAGATATGCTAAATTTTTTTTTTAATTATTATTATAATTCTAATTTAATTTTTATAAATTATATCACCATTTCTATATTATTTAATCTTCCAATAATGATCAAAATATGTCAAAAATATTATTATTATATTATTTATATTAAATGACATATTTGAAATAAAATTTAATCAAAGTAATTTTTTTTTTTTTTTACATTTTATTAATTTTTGGAATTATTATGACATAAATATAATTGGAAATAATATAAAGAATAAAAAAAAAATTTTGAATTGAATTTGTAATTCATTTTTGAAAGCCGACAAATTTGTTATGGATTTTTTCCCGAAAAAAATTCGAAATTTATTAAAGAATTTTTCCAAAATTCTTCGAATGATGAACCAATTTGTAGAGGAATTGCATTGTATTTGGAGGTTCGGAATATTTAGTTGGGATGTAAAATATTATTAAAATACAGTGCTTGCTATACATACGAGTAATAACATTGAAAGGGTTACACTTTAGAAAAATATTAAAGAATTTCTGAAAAATTTGGAATTACAGAAAAGATCAGAAAACGTTGGAGCCGATTTTGCCGTAATGAGTGTAAATTGCCTAACTTTACTGGGAAAACTATTTACTTATTTTATTAACAACTTTCTATGAACTTACATATTCTTTTCAAAATAAATAATGTTATTATAACTTTAGCACTAAAACTATAAGTCCAGCAATTAATATTGTATATTTCAGAATGACTAGTTTGATATTAAGTTGGAAAAATGTTCCTGAAATTGAAAAATAATAAAATAAAATTAAGGATAAAGTTGAGGAAGTAAAATTTCATTAAAAAAAAAGCCATGGAAATAATATTGACGAAATCAGTCACTTTAATTTGTCGGTAAGTAAATTCTTCTTTACTTAATTAAAGAGTTAACTCCGTTAAACCTGTGGAGCTTAGAAAAATAATTGTTAGGAAAATTCAATTGAAAAAAATAATTTTCAATTTATGAAGTAATTTATAAAATTTCATTATGAACTTAGAAACTTAGAAATTTGGAAGTGGAACTGAATGAAGTAATTTCCCTATTCAGCAAGATTTTAGCATATATTGAAAATGTGTGGTAGATTAATATTTCTCACTAACTTTTAAGGCAATACTTGGAAAATTTTTGACTTGATTTATCATCCTTTCAAAATCTCTTTAAAAATAGATGTTGTTTATTATGGTCTTTAGAATAAAATAATAAGAATTCAGATATATTATTTTCTCGAATTCGGTCATTTCAAAAGACTTAAAAATACAATTGATATCATTGACATACAAGTATTTTCCAACATAAGAAAGTTCTATACATAGAGTTTTTTTTTGTACACCTAAAACAAAAGAATTTTTATAAAATAGTAGACCCTACATACTTGTTCTAAAGTGAAAACAATAAAATTTTACAATATTTTGTTATAAAAATATGTAGATACAATTAAATTTTATGGTATTAACACATAACCTAATTAATTAAAAAACCAGTAAAAATCTTAACTCTATAGAAACCTGTGTATAATCTGCATAATTTGTAATTATAAATTATGAACACCATTTTATAAATTTTAAAGTGGTATTCATAAAATTTTCTTTAAAATTAAAATTTATTAATACCATCTTCAAAAATTTCCTTGCTTCTAAATTTAAAACCAAAACATCTTATGAAGAAAACCAACCAAAAAAATGTTTTTATTTCCGAGAACTTAAGTAAATTTTTCTATGTTTTTTATAATGTGGTTTAAGAAATTGTCTAAAATTCAAGTAGATATTTTTTAAATGTATAGAATCTAACAAATTCTCAAATTATTTTTGAAGTGAATTAAAGAAATTAAAGAAAACTTTTTGAAAAAAACAATGAATTTGAAATAATGAAGTAATTAAATAATTTCTGACCAAAGAAAATAAGAAAATGAAAAATTAAATGAATTAAGATTTTATCAGATATACTAAATTTTAGTTGGATTCGAAGTCGAAGAGGCAGAGTCAGGGAACCGTAGTTGTATTCTTAAAGGTGGACCTAATTTGATATCAGGATTTAAAAAAAAATTAAATCAAGTGGTGGGGGGTGAATGTCAAATTAATAAATGAATTAAAATGAGAGAAAATTAGGACGTCAAACTCTTTAAGTCGAATCCGCAATTCAGAGTTTACCTGTTTTTAAGTTTTCAAGTGATTGGCGATTTTCACAATACAATTTGAAAATTAAAAGAAATTTCCCTTAAATGGTTCGTAACACAGTGGCAGTACATTTTTACGTTTCTAATTTCGAGAATCATATCGATGCTTCATATTTATGAATTACTGAGAAGTGTTCGAAAAAAACTTGCTCGGTCTAATATTGTCAGAGTCGAGTAACAATTTATGTACAACCTGCAAGTAAAACCTTAATTAAATTTCTGTGAATTCATTTTGTTTCCTGTTACAACTTTGTTTAAAATCCGTAAATAATTTGTACGTTTATATTTTATAATGAATGTAAATATTCAAAATTTTTCATTTTAGGATTTTTTTTCTATTTATGCAACTATCATTCAATTCAAAACAATCAACCAAATTTGCCAAATTTAAAACCAAATTTAACAACTTTTCATTCCTGTTTGTGCTTTTCCATAATATACTTAAATATGTATAGTATAGGTGCATACACAAATTTTATAATGTAAGTTCATATCTGGTACATTTGTCATTTATACAGACATTCATTAAAACTTAGCTATATACATTCGTACATACATTAAAATATTATGTAAATACCATAACCTACGATATGTGTATATCTTAAACTATATTATTAACATATACTGTTCATATATATTCAATATGAAAATTCTTTTCGAAAATTTATATGTAGGTACCCTGCATTATTATTATTATATAGAATAGCTCAATGCTTTATAATATTATATTCTAAGGCACATATATAAAAAGTTTGTTAGAAGAAAATAATAAAAGGAATAAAAATATTATATAGAAAGAAAGGAAATGTTTGCGGTAAGCCCCCCAAAGGCATTTAAATTAAATTCACTTTGCTTTTGTGGTTCTCCAAAAAAGCCTTTTGAATATGTTCTCCATATATTTTATTTTCATATTTTAATTTATCTTCTTCTTCTATCACATAAAAATATTGACATATGATTTACAATAGAAACTCAATAAATAGAACCACTAGTATTCTTTGTTAATAAAGGATTTTGTTATACAATTAAAATTTTTTTGAAGGATTTTTAGTTTCACGTAATAAAAAATGTCGAGCTCTAAATAAGGATTCCTTAGTTTAATTTTATTTCGAATGCAACTCAGAATATTGATTTAAAATCCATAGTTCATAAAATTTTTGGCCAGTGAAATGTTGCCCAAAATTTGGTGGGCAATAAAATGGTCACGTGAATAAATTAATTCTTTGGAAATTTTCAAAATAATTAGATGATAAATTAGATGGGTAAAGTTGGAGTAAAATTTGAGATGAACAATGAATCAGTTATAGGTGAAGCAAAAATTTTATTAAGTTCAATAACATATTATGTATAAAATTATAATGAATTTTAATATCAAACTATTGGATTTAATATTTAAATTAATAGAACCTTAGAGCTAAGAGTTTATTAAATATAAAGTACTGACTTCATATAATAACAGAGTTGAATAGGAAATATTATGGAAAATTTAATTATCACTTAAGATTTATAAAATATTTTCAATAATTGAGCTCATAATTAACATATTTTATCGAACTATTTCGATTTTACTTTGTATTTTTAGAGTAAACAAGAGAAAATCGAAGCAGGTGAAGAGAATTTGTTCTTTACCTATAATTAAAAAACTAAAACGAAACTAAGAGCTAAAATTAGACAAACGCTTTCTTCAATAAAGAGAAAACATATTAAAAACTTCTTAAGAACCTAAATGTGTGACGATTATACATATGAAATGTGCAAACGGGGTCGAATGGAAAGTTTATGATTGAAAATTTTCGTTTCATATGTTGTTCGATTTTAATAAGTTCTACTGTATTTTAGGTACTTACATTATGCATACACATATTATATGCTAAGAAAACAATAAATGACATATCCATCTGTATACATACACACAAATTCTGTATATTTTTGCATTCGTTGTACATTTACGTATAAAATTTTCATGTTTCTCAGAATATAAAAGAAAAATTATTATTATTATTATTATTATTATTTGGTAGATGTACCGAACGTACTCTAAATTCTACATTTTACTTTTTTCAAATTTTTTTCTTATTCTTTTGACCTAACTTAGACATTTTTCAGTTTTTATTGATGTACATACATATATACCTACATGTTTACACACATGTGCCTTTATAGTCAGGAAAAGTTACTAAAAACTTAAAAATAAGTAGGTAAGAAAAGTTTTTCAAAAACTTTTATATTTTCATATTTACATTTATATGAATTAAAACCAAAAATTTGAGGTTATTTCAAAATAAATGCACATATTTAATTATTTATATTTTTTTTAAGAAATTTATAAAAAACAAGTAAAAACGTTTCAGTCGGTATAAACCGATTGAATTATACCCTGCACCTTTCGTTATTGTGTAGCAATTACTTGAACCCCTAAAATCATTCTATATAAACTTCACGGACACGTCTGACCTATAATTGGACATCCGACTGCCAAGTTTCATGAATCTGACCTTATAATTTTTCCAAATATTTAAAATCAGCTTTTGGAGTTGTATGGTAAGTACCTGAACCTGCCAAGCAATTCCACCAAAACTTCACAAATATATCTGATCTATAATCGGACACACAACTGCCAAGTTTCATGAATCTGACTTTATTATTTTTCCAAATATTAAGAATAAGCTTTTAGACTTGCATGGGAGCTACTCGAACCTGTCAAGCAATCGCACCAAAACTTTAGGAATATGTCGGACCTATAATTGGACACACAACTGCCAAGTCTCATGAATTTGACTTTATTATTTTTCCAAATATTTAAAATAAGCTTTTAGACTTGTATGGGAGCTACTCGAACCTGTCGAGCAATTCCACCAAAACTTCAGAAATATATTTGAGCCATAATTAGACACATGATTGCCAAGTTTCATGTATCTGACTACATTACTTTTCCAAATATTTAAAATTAGCTTCTGGAGTTGTATGACAGGTACCCGAACCTGTCAAGCAATTTTTCTAAAACTTCGGAAATATATTTGACCTATAATTGGACACATGACTGCCAAGTTTCATGAATCTGACTTTATTATTTTGCCGAATATAAAAAATTTGCTGTTGGAGTTGTATGGCAGCCACCTGAACCGGTGCAGCTATCCCATAATAATTTTTAGAGCATGTGCAGAATATAATTGGACACATGTATACAAAATTTTATATTTATACCTTTATTAGTTTTTGAAATATTTAAAATAAACTCTTTGAGTTGTATGGCAGCTACCCGAACCCATTGTCCGAATTAGTCCAATAACAATAGGACTCGTCCTTGGCACAAAAGAAAAAACTTGTGAAAGTTTGGTGTCGATTGCATTATTCGTTTTTGAGTTATCGTGCGATCGGACGGACGGACGGACGGACGGACGGACGGACGGACGGACGGACGGACGGACGGACAGACGGACATGTCTAAATCGACTCAGAATTTTACGCTGAGCAAGAATATATATATATGTCCATACCGCAGATGACTCCTTCAAGTAGTTACAAACTCCATACCAAAGTTAATATACCCTTCACGAAGTGCAGGGTATAAAAATGGTATTATTTATTTGTGTTGAATTTTACTCCTATTATATTATTATTATTTAAATTTGAAAATATTTTTTGAACAATGTTACTTGTCTTTTCAATATATTAAGATCGTATGTATGCAGTGATGGATCTACAATATATGCAATGTAAAATAAGCATTTGCAATGTGCGCCGGAATATAGAGGCGCCATTAAACCTTAAACAAAAAACTAAATTTCAATAAATACATTTTTTTTCCAATTTTATTACATATATTCTAAAAATTGCATATTATTCATGACTTTAGTTAGCACTGGCGCACTTTTTGGAAATCGCGTAGGGCGTTGAACAAATTAGAATCGGGCCTGTATATATGTGTATAACCAGATAAATTTTACGTGATTGATTTGATAACATGAAAATATTTTCAATAAAGTATGTTTCAGTGTCTCAGTATGTATTTTGAATTAGTATGTATAGTATAGGCATTAGTATATATTTTGAATTGAAATACGACAACGATCTCAAGAAACCTGCTTACACAATTTAGTCATGGCTAATATATAATTGTCCGAAAGTTTTACAAATATCCAGTGTCCGGATATCAATCTTCAAACAAAAATTTTATGTAATAAATTAAAAAAACTATTGTTCTGAAGCAACAAATAAGGAATGTGAATTTATTAAAAACTAAACCATAATTGAAGAAATGAACTCGAATGAAACCATAAAGAAAACATGTTAAATGAAATTTGTTCATATACCGATTGATTACTTCAATTCGGTACGAATATGATTGCGATGTGATTTTTTGCTATAAACTTTTGATGGAATTTTGTTTTGGTAATGTTTTTTAAATTATTCTATTAAAATTAATAAATTTTTAGTTAAAATAATTGGAAAAAACGAATTAGAGTTGGAGCCACCTCGTGTGTTTGGAATTAATGAGAAAACATTTGTAATCGAAATTTATGATTGATTCAAAATTGTTAATGTAATAATAATTGAATTGAATAAAACAAATTTGTATGCCGATCATTAGTTTGCTATTCGTTTCTGCGGGATTCGAAATGAAGACAATTCGAAATGGATACCTCAATAGATGAGTTTGATATTTTTATATTTTCAATTGAAAGCCGGATTTTTAGCGCAATCTATTAATTTAAATTTCAACTGAATTTGATTATAAAAATGCATAATTGAATTGCCACAAAAAAAGTTTAAATATTTTAGTTCAAATACGTTAATGAATCCTTAACAATTTCGCCATTACTTATAGAGATTTTGGTTGATTTGATACAAACTCGAGGATATTTATAATTATTTTAAGTGTAAATTTTATTTTTCTAACATATTATTAATAAGAGCATGTTATGGGCTAGGTCGTGATACGTAGCCATTGGTGGTAACTTGCTACTTCTATTTAACCCATCCCAGGCTGAAGCTCCGGGGCACAGCCAGATGCACACTGGGGTAGCTGGTGACCGACGCCCCAACCAGTGGCGGATGACATGCTCTGTCAGGTCGTCTCTAAACATCATCAAGCACTAGTTCATAACAAGCATAACGTATGTATTTTGACGATATTAATTGATTCACCCGATTAATTTGTTCCTAAAAGAAAATTTGAAGTATAGGTGTAATGTAATTAAATTTTTCCAAAATGCTTATTTCAACCAAATACCTTCTTATAGGATTTTTTAATTTACTTTTTTAATATTTAGTTTTTTTTAGTTTACATTGATTTATCCTATATACATGAATGTTATGACATAAATCCAATATAATTCTTGATTACTAGATGTATGAACCACTAGTTTTCTAATTTAAAATTTATAAAATCGAGTAGATTTATTACGTTTAATCTTTATAATTAAATTCAAAATTGGCATAAGTTTAGAATACACTTGATATATGTATATTGAAAATATTATGGGGATATTTCCGAATTAGACCAAATAATTGCCGGAATAACCAATATTAAATTTCCATTCCTAAAATAATATCATTCAAAGTTTTCGGAAATTCTGTAATTTTCGATCCTCTGAACTAAGTTGTAAATCTATTTTAAACATTAGAAATCTTATCTGTTATATTCTTTACAGGTATTCTTCATAATATAGGAACAAGTTAAATTTTATTTTGTATCAGAGAAAGTGAGTAGTTCAAAATACTTTGTACCCTTATATTTCGGCAATAACACAGAAAGTGTAAGAACACTTGATATAATTTTTTTTTTTTAAATTAGTTCATGGACTACGAGTATTATTCAATTTTTGCAATTTTGTTATACTGTATAATATACACGTTTCTTAAACATTAATGTTTATATATAAAAAAATTTATAAAATTTTGTTAGAACTTAATTAATTAGATAAAAACAAAGAAGAATATCGAAATTAATTTGCTTTAAAAAAAAAATTTTTGTTATTTTCCAGTATAATTAATTAATTTAAAGTGTCAATAGAGACGACATAAAAACAAGCAAAAAATTTGTTCGTGAATTTAATATTTAAAATTATTAAAGGATTTTATTGACTAAAAGAATTTCATCATTAAATAAGGATAAAATTTAATTATTTTTTAATTAAAAAACGGAATTTACTCTCTTTGTATTTTTGTTTTTTTGTATTTGTATGTATATATATATATATTTGAATATTAGTGAATTTTTTATGAACTCTATTAAAATTCACTAAAGAAGAATATTTTACTTTTATTTGTTAAGAATATACGCGATTTAACGTTGTTGTTTAATTAAAGTTGTGTGTCTGATATTGTTATACTAAGCCTTAAGGATTGTGATTTTAATTTGGAACTATAGTTATAGATATTTTAAAGGTAAATATTCTATATTTGCATTAAGAGTGCGACTTTTTTTTTAATTTTTTGAATTGAATATTTGCTGTTTTTATAATATTTAAATTTAGGTACTGAAATTTTGAAAAAATTGTAAAATATTATACTAGAAATAACGTTACCTGTTTTAATGAGAAAAATTTTGAAAAAAAAATACTACTCCATCAGCCATAGTTTTGCATGCTCCTATAGTGATAAAAACTGATAGAAATCGGAATAGTTGGAAAAAATAACATTTTCTGTCATATTTTATTGAACTGCACTACATTCTTAAGATTGCTATTTATCTTATGCTGCTAAAAAATATAAGTCCTTTTCATTACCCATAGCCATATATTATTGCCGATATATAGCATGCCAATTTAATTGTTTTCACAATGATTTATTTCTGCCAAGACTATGCAACTTGACTTAAGCATTCTCTTTAAGCAGTAAGTTTTATTACTGCACAAACGAAAAACATTAGACTCCGAGAAGTGTAAGTGAATGTGTTCTGTTGCAGAAACAGTCATAATATTAAGCTACATTTTCAATGTTACGCAGTTATTTTAGAAATTTTTTGTTTATCATGTACACATGATGAATCTCATAAGGTCAACTGAAAATGTAGTCATAAAATTTGGCTACAAATCAGCTCTATATATCACTACAGAATAAATATGTATTCAATATGGAGGTATTAAACAAAATAATTTTTTTTAAGAACTTCAGATGTAAAATTGTAATTATGCTTTTAGCTACTAAAAGAGTGACCATAGTATTTTTAGTTAACAAGTTCAAAAATTTTAACTATAGGTGTTAACTTGTACTTGTTTTAGCTGCGAGACTGATTAAATTTTTAAAATCACAATACTGCCATTACGATTGCATTAGTTGCCTGTCTTTAACTGAAGACCATACTACAGCTGATTGCAATAAACAATAATCATTGCACAAATTTGAAGAGCAATAATACTTTGACAAATTTAATTTCCAATATACAGACAAACCAGAAAGCATATTCAGTATTTTTTTTTAGAACTAAAATTATAGAAATAAGATCGCAAACACTGTAAAACTTCATTAATCTATGTGGAACACAAAAATTGAAAAATTCTACTTTTAACTGAAAATTTTTGAAAAAAAAAACCACAGAAAATTAATCAATGCTAAATAAGGAAGATAAATGTTTTTCTTTCATACTTTCTATATGAACATTGGTATGTTGGTGTATGTTGCATGCATAATATACTGTATGAGTTTGAAATATTTTATCTAACTATATAGGTATACATACACATAATAAACTGGGGTTAAAGTTTTATTCAACTGTCATACAAAATTAATGTTTAAAAGAAGTGAAGAAAATTATAAATTAAAAAATTGTTGAAAGAAAAAGCTAAAATGTATTCCGGTTTCAATTAAAATTCAACAACAACAAATTGTTATGGAAATCTCATTTTGTATATATGTATATTGTGAATCAACTGCACAATTGTTTATAATTTTGCACTTAGTTAATTTTGCATTGTTGTTTTTTTTTTTGTGTATTTCTGATATTATTTCAGTTTTTCTCAGCCACAAAATTCAGAATTCTTTTGTTAAATGAACTGAAAATTTATGCATAATAAAATGCATAGGTAATATTCTTCTTTGTTATAACGCTTTATGTTTGGTTTCTATTAAACTTGCAAAATTAGAAACTAAGTATTCCTTAATATAGATTTTTGGGGATATTTTTTGAATTTATTGTAAGATTTCTTCTATTTATGAAATTTTATTATATAAATCTGTTCTCTTGGAAAATTTCCTCTTTTATTAATATTGCTTTTGCAAGGATTACTGTCGAAGTAATTTAAATAATATTACACTCGATTTTTGAAAAACAAGAGGGGAATGTATTGCAAAAATTTTCTATGGTTTCTCATTAAGGAAATAATATTTTACTCGGCTGTATCATATCATCTTAAACAGGCAAGCTAACAAAAGCATCCCTGATAGTAAAATTCATTGATAGGATTTAAAATGAAGTAAAATATTTTTCAAACATGCCAGAATAACAGCAGAGTAAAAAACTTTGGAATTTGTAGATTTTGTGTATATCGTCGGTTAAGAAGCAGAAAGCATTAAGTCAGGAAACCGTGTTTTAAGTAAATTCAATTTAAAAAAATCGTAAAATTGTAAAACTAATCAATTAGGGCAATGGGATCGGTCTCTTTTCTTTTTTTTATTTCCAAACTATATTCTGGATTTGCATGATTTTTTGCAACAGCAAAGAATATATTTTTTTGATTTAAATTCATCTGGATAATTCGAATTCTCAAAAAATTTACTTAGTGCTTTCTGCCTTTTAACCGACGATATTAAATGTTGAATTCTAAAAAAACGTTACGGTACAATGAAGACAAGGACAATACGGTTGAATTATATGATTTATTGCCATACACATAAGAAGTTTAAAATTTTCAAATACAACTACAGCAGCTCATATAGAAAAGTAGCTGAAAAAGAAAGTTATGACAATTAATTCCAGCAGATGCATATAAATAAAATAAACCTTATATTATCTTCAATATTTAAATATAAGGGATAGGTTTTTCTTCGACATATGACAAAATTCCGTTAAAAACCAAAAAACTGACAGAGCTTGTGACCTTTATCACACTATATCTACCTACCAACACACAATTATACATGAGAAATATTGAAAAAAAATTGAAAATTCTATTTATTTTTTTTATAATTTCCAAATATTATTTAATTAAATGGTTTTCTATATATTTCAATGATAGTTTATTTATAATGTTATTATAATTAATATTTGTTTATCCATTGATCATCTAACAATGAAATGGGAATTATTTTATATGTATATATCTAGCTATGTGGAACTATATAATAAAAACAAGTAAAAACGTTTCAGTCGGTATAAACCGATTGAATTATACCCTGCACCTTTCGTTATTGTGTAGCAATTACTCGAACCTGTGAAATCATTCTATAGAAACTTCACGGACATGTCTGACCTATAATTGGACATCCGACTGCCAAGTTTCATCAATCCGACCTTATAATTTTTCAAAATATTTAAAATTAGCTTTTGGAGTTGTATGATAAGTACCTAAACCTGTCAAGCAATTCCATCAAAACTTCACAAATATATCTGATCTATAATCGGACACACAACTGCCAAGTTTCATGAATCTGACTTTATTATTTTTCCAAATATTAAGAATAAGCTTTTGGACTTGTATGGGATCTACTCGAACCTGTTAAGCAATTCCACCACAACTTCAGAAATATGTCTGACTCATAATTGGACACATGACTGCCAAGTTTCATGAATCTGACTTTATTATTTTTCCAAATATTAAGAATAAGCTTTTAGACTTGTATGGGAGCTACTCTAACCTGTCAAGCAATCGCACCAAAACTTTAGAAATATGTCTGACCCATAATTGGACATACGACTGCCAAGTCTCATGAATTTGACTTTATTATTTTTCCAAATATTTAAAATTAGCTTATGGAGTTGTATGGCAGGTACCCGAACCTGTCAAGCAATTCCTCCAAAACTTCGGAAATATATTTGACCTATAATTGGACACATGGCTGCCAAGTTTCATGAATCTGACTTTATTATTTTGCCGAATATAAAAAATTTGCTGTTGGAGTTGTATGGCAGCCACACGAACCGGTGCAGCTATCCCATTATAATTTTTAGAGCATGTGTAGAATATAATTGGACACATGTATACAAAATTTTATATTTATAGCTTTATTAGTTTTTGAAATATTTAAAATAAACTCTTGGAGTTGTATGGCAGCTACCCGAACCCGTTGTCCGACTTAGTACAATAACAATAGGGTTCGTCCTTGGCACAAAAGAAAAAACTTGTGAAAGTTTGGTGTCGATTGCATTATTCGTTTTTGAGTTATCGTGCGATCGGACGGACGGACGGACGGACGGACGGACGGACATGTCTAAATCAACGCAGAATTTTACGCTGAGCAAGAATATATATATATGTCCATACCGCAGATGACTCCTTCAAGTAGTTACAAACTCCATACCAAAGTTAATATACCCTTCACGAAGTGCAGGGTATAATAATAATTAAATTTATTGTTATATAATAGGGAATTGTGGAATTGTGAAATTTTATATGAAAAAATATTGAAATTTTTTTTAATTTTTTTAACAATTTTATTATAAAATAACAATTGCCAAAGACAATTCTTTTAAACCCTGTACCTTCGTGAACTTTGACATGAAGTTTGTAACAACTTGAAGGAGTCGTTTTCGGTATGAAAATGTGTATATATTCTTGCTGAGTGTAAAATTCTGTGTTTATTGAGATAAGTCGGGTCCGTCTGGTTGCACTATAATTCAAAAATGAATAATTTCATAAGTTGTCGTTTTTTCTGAACGCCTGCTATTGTAATTGGAACAATTCGGACAACGAGTTCGATCAGCTGTCATACAACTCGAAAAGTTAATTTTAAATATTTGGAAAGATAAGCTCAAAAATGTTTTTGAATTTAGAATATTTTACACCATTAAAAATATAAGATTTTTATTACACAAATATTCACCAGAATTTTGTTGTGCAGAATGTTTAATGAAATTTGGGATTCCTCTCTATTTTCAACATCAGCTTTATTACCCATGTGCTATAAAGGATTATACAACATAAATGTCTGAAAAAAAAAATTAAATTTTTTTATAATTTGTTTAATTAAAGTGTTCGCACAATAATGACAAAAAAAAATTATAGTTTTGAAACAAAATATTAAAAAAAAAAATTTTGTTATTTAAAAAGGACAACCAAAAAAAATTCATTGAAAATTTAATTAAGTGAAATTTTGTTGAAATACTCAATATTATTTTGTGTATAGCTAAATATTAAATTTCAAAATTAAAACTGAAGTACTTATTATTAATTTTAACACAAAATTTTACAACATTTTGAAATTATAAAATAAATTAAAATAAAATTAAAATTAAAATGAGTTCCACCATCGCATCGCACCTTGCTTGTTATTATTTCACAAATTGTTATTGAAAAAATATTAGCAATTTGGAAATTTTTTAATGCTTTCAATATTCTTTTAGGTGACCATACTTGTAATCTTGTAAAAACTTTTATGGCAATTGCTATTAAAAAGTTGCCTTACAGCATGAATTATCTACTCCTATTTTTCAAAATCTATAACAAATAATTATACTTCTAAATAATCCTTACGGCCTTAAATGCTCCTTTGATATGAGGAATCCTCTGATATGAAAAATCAACTGTCCAACAAATTTTTAATTTTTTCCTATATACCCTTTTAATAATTTTACGTAATTTTAATTTTAAATTTTTATTAATAAAAATGAATTTTTTTTTTTTAAGTGAACATAAAAATTTTTTTGTAATTTCTTTAAAAAGGTTACGAAAAGGTACGTAAAATTGTTATGAAAATAACAATGTCATTTTAAAATTAAAAATCATTTTGTTCATTTTTATATAATCTAAATCAAATCACTTGTAAAATAAAAAACAAAAATTGAAAGAAAAACTAACTGACATTGGAATTTCAATTAAAAAAAGTTTTCCACGAAAATTTTTCTTAAAAGAGAAATGTTTCCGTATTTTTTTGTATTTTTGTTCTATAAAATTTTGTTTTTTTTTTTTTTTGTTTTTATTATTGCCATCTGTTGGAAAATATTTGTATTTTTTTTTTAATGACAATTAAAAAGTAATGAAAAGGATAATGATTAAAATGATAACAGCGATGAAATCAAGATGACATCTTTGATAGGTTTCAACAACAACAAGGATGATGAAGGTTTAATGTTATTTTTCACCTGAATAAAAAAAATAAATAAGAAAAATATTTCTATGTTTGTCTCCTACTCTCTCCTTCTCTTGTTATATTTTTTGTGAAAATTAAAACGATAGTCATGAAAATTAATATGGACGATAAGATAAAAATCAAATTAAATTGGCTGTTAATGGGAATGAGATCTTAAAACAAAAACAGGATAAACAAAATTGTGTAGGTTAAAATCAGTTTAAAGAATTTTATTAATTTTTTTTATGAGGAAGGCGTAAAGTTGTTAACAAGGAGTTTGCGTAATTTGCATTATTTGAATGAAAATATTTTTTAGGTTTTAAGAAAATTTTGATATTCAAATGGCCACTCTGTTTATTCTCTCTGTGTTTAATAAACATCACTTTAATAACGGAATGTAAATCAATAAATGAATAGCAGAAACTTTATTTTAATTCACAGGGTGTGAAGTTTTTTAATAAAATGTGCCAGGATATTTATAATTTAATAGCTCACAAATAATTATATATTTGTGTACAATAGTAGAAGTTTTTCGTAAAAGATTGAGTAGTAATTCTTTATAGCTGGCATTGCTCATAAGAACTGTAATATTTCTTGTTCTAACATTAACAGGTACTGGAATCACGCACAAAAATCTTCAAACAATTAAAAATAAAAAAAAATATTATAATTAATTTGCTTTGAAATATTTCTTATTTCAAGGGGCTTCTATCATGATTTTGTAATATCAGTGGTGGTGTGTTGGTGTCTAAGGGAATAATGTTGAAGTCCATACCTTAGAAAATGCAAAAATCAAAGAAAGCGTAATATAGCATGTACGTGTTGTTAAACATAAATAGTACGTGTCGTGTTTTGAATACAAGACATTTTTCATCGAAAAATATTTTATATTAAATCAGGATTCGTTTAATATTATTATGATTGGCTGTGGGTTAAGTACCATAATACTATTATTCTTAATGTAATTATGTAAACACATTAATAATTAAAATTTATTTTGACTCCTGTATTATCTATTTTCAAAAAAATTTTCGATTTTCCTTATATTAAGGATAAAGAAATAACAATATTAAAGCAATTCTATTCAGTCATGACATATGTGCATTATACGAGTATATACATACACTTAAATCCCATATAATATTGCATAGTTATTTTCAAATACCATTCAATTTTAGAAGTACTTTAACATCCAACCTTTTTGAACTAAAAAAAGAAAATATCTGCTAAAATATAAAAGCATATTTTAAGTTCAAATGGAATATTCCTTTATTTTTGTTTGTTTTTATAACATTATAGTACTTTATTCTCATAACTATTTTTTTGACTACATATATATATTCAAGTAAACTAAACATAACCTATACAACCTCGAAATAACATATAAAATGAAATTTTTCGTCTGGGAATCTCAATATACGTAACAATACGACAATATGTCTTTTTTTTTTAGTCAAGCCTTACTATCTGTAATGTTATAAGAATTACATATAAATAGAAATACCTGAGTTACTAGCAATATAAGTCTCTTCAGATTGTGTCCTTGTGAAAATCCTCATTGTATATATGAATGGGAATATAAAATATTTCTCTATATAGGTAGAAAATAATAGAAACAATATGTATCCTAAAAAAAAGCAGGAGAAAACAAAAAAAAAATTAACAGTCTAATAGATAAAATATAATCGGTTTTATTCTACTTCGGTAGTTGAAATCTTCTTGTTAAAATTCAGGTGAGGTATCTTTAGTGCTTCTTAAAGCAATTTAAGTATAAGGAAAAACAACTAAACTTCGTGACTTTTACTATTGTGAATAGAATAAATTGTCTATGTGTTTATAATAAAAATACATTAATGTATAAAATAAAAATTTGACAATATTAAAAATAAGTGTTGCCATCTCGTAAAATTATTAAAAATTTTTATTTATTTAATGTACTATAGCTTTTTAATTGTCGTCTAATTACTCACCGTGTTGCATACAATAAGGGAGGGTCGAATTTTCGGTGGAAACGCACTTGTCCATAGTAGGGAAGCATAAATAAACTATTTTTGAAAGAGATGTTTAAAGAATTTTCTGCCTGTGTGGGCTTGCGTGTAAATCAAGTTCGACTGCACCAATTTTCATGGAATTATACGTGAGTTTATATTGGGTATGTCACGGATTGATCAATTTTTGGGGTATGTTAGGCCTCAGTAACTAGATCTTGCACCGCATGAGGGTTTTTTTTTCAATATATAGAAGTGCAACTTGATGTTTAATGTATTAATAAAGGGCAAATATAAATAGATTCTATAAAACGATTCCACAATTTAATTAATTTCACTAATATTTTTGAAAAATATTTATAATTTTACTGCATTTTGAATAAGGCACATTTATTGGATATATATATATATACCAAAAATATAAACATAAAATTATGCATTTTTTGAAATGAGCTATTAGAAATATTATTTAATATCGATTTTATTCGGTGAAATTGAAACATACGTGAATCTAAATAATAAACTAAACTGCACTTCACTAAAATTACATGTTTTTGATAAGAGCTGAAGGAATGATATGCATGGGGACATTCTAAAAGACCAAACAAAATGAAGCCTATTATTAAAAATTTGAAATTTTTGGAAATTGAAAGAAAGGTGTATTGTTCTAGTTATTAATGCCATTTAAGTTGCTTCTTGGGCAACCACTCAAAAATTCTAATAAATTCCAAATAAAATTTTTAGTATTTTTGTAGTAAGAATCAAATTTTTGTGACAATTTTTGTGATCAATGGTTAGCTGCCTTAAATTTTAAATAATTTTGCTACAAACTGATTAAACAGGAAAATATTATTATAAAATTAAATATTATATTGACTGGTTTGAAATCCTTGCAATAGGAATCTTTGATTTTTACAGTATGTATTCGTATCTATCAAATTAAAGTGAAAATTCTAATTGAATGAATCTACTTCTCTTACTTGTGCACGGCAACACTAAATTATAATATTATCATACCTTTAATTTTTTTTGATATTTTTTAGGGCAAAAATGTCTAAAAACATTCAAATATATTTTACTTTAGAATATACAAAATTGTAATTATTAATGTACTCACTATATATAATGTGTCACATATATCTGTACATAAACAGTTATCTCTATATATAAACTGCTATTATATGCATATATTGTAATAAAATATTTAACCATAATCTTTAAAAATATCCCTACATATATGATTATTTTATGTTTATATTTTAAGTATGTACAATAAAAATAGCACACTTTGTGATTCCCATTTATATACATTAGAACTTGTATATTCTTTAATTTTATTTACATAACTTTGTAAATATCCTACTTTATACGCGACATAAATTCACTTAATGTTTGCTTGTTAAAAAATTTTTCCTTTCAACTATACCTATTATAATATTATACTCGTATAGATATACGAGTATATATATATGAAATGTAATAATTTATTATAAATGCGTATAACATTATTATTGTATGGAAATTTTACATTTGTATGGATTATGTAACATCATTATTATTACTACACAGTAAATATATATGTGCTTATGTATATACAATAATATTTTAACCTCAAAGATTTTATGACCTGTGATTTAATGGTTTAACGAAATTAACATAATAAAGAAAATATATATGTATTTTGGTTGTAATTTTTTGAAATTCTAATAAAATATTTAATCTTGTGCCGGGAGACTTTAAATCAATATAAGAGAATTGAAATAATTTTATGATGTAAGTATTTTTATTTCAAAGTATTAGTCATAGTTGCGGATTTGTGTTTAATAAAATTTTTTTAACACAGTTGAAATATATTGTAGGAACGATATTGTAGGGCAAAATCAATAATCACACGTAGCAGATTTGCAATTAAAAAACAAATTGCAATAGTTTTCATAAACAATCGCGCAGATCCGCTGAATTTAACATTATGCTCTCTTTGATAAAATTTTTAAATGCTTAAGAACGAATTTATATTCCATAGGATGTAAGAAGTAAAGAAGTTTAAGAAAATAATTAAATTTACTTAAAATGTTTTGACTGACGAAAAAGGCTCCGCTTTATAATAGTTTTCCATTTAATTATAATTCTAATTCCAATAATTTCACAGGAAGCGCTTACCTTTTAAACAAGGAAAATAGCTAAAAAAAAAAAAGAGCAATCTTCTGCTTAAATTTTTCTCATTTACCTACACCAATTTGGTAATTTTATAAATTAAAAAAATATTGCATACCTTTAGGGAGAGAGTTAAATTAAAGACAAGTTAATATAATTGTAGATTTCGATGTTTAACTAAGGAGTTAACAAAAAATAAATGCTTTTGAATGGAAATAAATAAATCGCTACAGTTTTGCTTTTGTAATGCTAGTTTTAAAGCTAGCAAAGTCAGAAATAGAAGATGCTGAAAATTTAATAACAAAACGAAAACAAATTTTTTCTAACAAATTTTCGTTTCTTACAACTTATTGTATGTAAAAAACGAATATTTATTAAAAAGGATGGGGCTGATGGAATGGTTCGCTGATTCCGTTTTACAAGTATATGGTGGAACAAGAAAGTTACTTTTTTAGTTCATTTACCGAAATTAGAAAATATTTGTTGTTTTGATTCAATAAATTGTCGAGAAATCGCACTGTTTGTCACTATTTTGAGATTGGGGTGTGTGATTTCTTCTAGATATATAAGTTCCTGCTTGTTTGATAAATCTACTTACTTGATGAAATTTCATCTGTCTCAAAGGGTGTAAAAATTTAGTAAAGAGACGCACAAACAGATGGACGAATTCAGAGAAACGATTTTTTTTTTTCCAATTTTATTAGAAGATTGTTTAAAACTAGTGGTACGAAAATGATAGGAGCAATCAATTCTAAGTTATTTTGATGACCTAAGTTTCAATTTCCCAAATTATATGAATTTTTTCTCTAATACTATTAACTGCTCTTATAATGCAGAAAGCACGAATTTTCTTATCATTTTCCTTATCACAATATTAATTCAATTATATATAGATATTTCATTTGATTACTATTTGATGGCAATTTGTTCTTCGCGAAGTGTTATGTATAACATTTAAGAACACAATAAATTAGATAGAGTTTAAATTTAAATTTTTACTTAAATTAAATCAAATGAAGTGCATAAGTAAATCACAATGTAATACAAATCAAATGCATCGTCTCTTCAGCATGACGTAGAATCAGTCTTTAATGGGTGGGCTTAAGAAACTTGAATAAAAATGTCATTGATTAAAATTTTATACGTATACAATGTATAAAAAAATTTATTTTTGAAAAGATTTTTCAATTTGAATTTCAAATTTTAAACAAGTTTTAAGTGTTGGTGCATGGTGCATCATATTAAGTCAAATAAATAAGAGAAGGAAAGGCAAAAGAGAAAATCATAAGAAAAAAAGAAAAGTGGTTTCAATAAAAATTCAATTTTTCACATATGCAACCAATTTTTTCTCAACAAAGTTAAAGTTAATTTGACAGGAAGACTTCAACAATTTGTATGTATCAACATTTTATATAACGTATTCATACACACGTACATATATGCATCATATAAAATAAAGATTTTCCGCTTGAAGATTTTCATTTTGTGTTGCCTTTTATATTGCAGATTTCACTTGACTTTTCTTTTTCTCAAAAACGGATCCACTTTTTCTCTTCATTTTTTTTTCTGTTTTTTTTTTTTTTTTTCTTGTGAACTATGACCATTCAAAAATTAAAAATATAAAAAATACTGGAACATATGCATAGAGACGAATATGTACGTTTTATGTGCAAAATAAAATCTGCGAACAGTAAAAAAGGGAACCGAAAGAGTTATACAAAGTGAAAATATATTCACATACGTACGATTGTGGACATACAAGTTAACTTGTCTTCCTTATTGATTTCAAATTCAACAAAGAATAAACGCATACGTTATGACATAGCCATTGTCGCATATTTTTTGGGGCAATAAAATAAAAAAAAAAACATTTTTTTTTTGAAAAAGAATTTCTTTTTTGGAGGAAAACATTTTCTCTGGAAAAAAAAGGAACTATAAACTATAGCAGAGACGGATATCTATTGACGTCATGGACAGTCACACTATCAAATTGAAATTTTGACAAAAAAAAAAACTCAAAATAAAATTCTTTTTGCGTTTTACTACGTAGTCCTTATAATTGTGTGACTGTGTTTTTATGAAATAGATGTCTCTGTGTGCACTATGCTATATGATTTAACATACTCATATCTATTTGTTCTATATTCTATTATAAAAGTATTCATATAGGTACATCTTTTAAACACAAATATGTTTTCATGTAAAATATCAAGCTATTTTGAAATTAAGAAGAGTAACATGTACAGAGTGTAACAGTGATTTGAATGGTTTTGACAAAATTCGATACATGACGTTATAAAAACTTGAATACTTATCTTTGCTGACGCTACGACGAAGATTTATGGGTAGGTGCGTTCTATGACTGATTAGGTTGATCTGCAAAATGATTTTGATAAGTTCGTCTTGTGAAGTTAAATGAATGGTTTGGAGTCTGATATAGGCAAATGTCAGGTATTGAGTTTCTCCAGAAGAAGTTATTTTACGGAAATAAGGTTTGATTAATGGCTTAGGGGACAAATTTTGGATAGGATTGATCAAATTCGTGATTTGGATATTAGGTTGAATTTTAGACTCGACTTTAAGAATCATCTCAATTTGTTGGTTATTAAGGCGAAATCTACTTTAGATTTTGTCATGAGGTAGTACAGGAAATTTTTATTGATCCTTTTGTAGAGAAGCATCTTTATGTTGCTTTCGTGAGGCTCGTCTTCGAGTACGCATGTCAGATTGGGTCTTCTCTTCACAATGCTGTTATTGATCGTATTAAAGTTGTGCAGAGTGATTTTTTTCGTTTCGCTCTTTCTGGTACGGATTGGTCGAATCTGTTTATATTACCCCCTTATGAGAGTGGGTTTCAGCTGTTAGACTTAAGGTAATTTTGTTGTCGTAGAGTGGTTTGCGATATAGTTTTCGTTGATCAATTTGTAGTGTTAACATGGGTCGAATCTCTTGCAGGAAGGATCCCAGAAACTTAAAATCGCTCGAGCTTTAAAATGTTCCACGTCATAGTATGGACTATGAGATGTATGAACCAGGAACGCGTATTTCAGGAGAAAGAAGCTTGTATTCATCTGTTTTTTTGTACGAACATAAGAGGGTGCTTAATTCCAAATTATACAGTAGCATTAATTTTGTTTAATTTATTCCTATTTTAAATGACGCTCTCTGTTAAGTCGCCGTACAGTAGTCGCACACGTTTGGTTTTAGTTATTAAAATTTTTAATTTTTAATTTACTTTCCCTTCCCTTTCCTTCTATAGATAATGACGATTTTAGTTATAATTACTGATATTTGTTGACTAAATGATGTTTATTTTGTTATGCTAAAATGTTCGCACTAAGCAATTGTCTAATACATATCATTTGTTGCATGTGTCAGCTCTAAATCAGAATTAAGATTCTAAAACTCTTTTAGCTATACAATTAATATTTGTGAAAAAAATCAGTTCTCTTCGATTCAAATTTATAATAAAAGAATTTTGGAATTAAATATCCGAACTTGGGAAATACATGAATTGTTTAAAAGCTAGACGCATGAATCTTGAACTATTTGAAGGTTAAACGATATAATTGTGTATGTTTATGGAATTTTCTAAAATGATTTTTTTAACAAACAGTTTTACACTATTGTTCAGTGAACAGCTCCATAAAATTATGCAGTGGCGACATCTTGTGCATAACATATTTGATATCTTTTAGTTTTGAGTATAATAGATCAGGGATATAAGAGAGAGAATAATATTTTCTTGTTTATAGGAGAATAATTTTTTTTTCTTCTTCTGTTTTTATTTTTTTTTTTGTGTTTCTGTTTGAAGTCTAATAAAGCACTGCTGTGAAAGATTACCCTTCAGCATGTACAGATATCAATTGTGTTCTTCTGTCGTCCAAGATATCATTTCATCCATCTAGAAACTAAATCGAGTAAAAAAAAAATAAACGTATATAAAAGTCTAAAATATACTCATTTCGAAAACTGATGTTTATACAATGATTTTCGTATTTGAACTGTTTGTGTAATAGAAGTTATTTTTTAAAGAAGCGTTGCAAAGAAGTTGAAAAAAAAGAAACTGCAAAAAAATAAAATAGAAATGCAAAAAAATGCAAATACGAATAAAAGATTTTCTTTTTTTTTCCTGTGAATTCGTCCCTTTTTGTTTGTAAATTACTGCTTCTTTAGAGAAATGAAATATCGAGTTTAAAAAGAATTTTATTTAGTATGCATTTTAAGAATCTGCATTAAAAATAAGAAAAAAAATAAATTTAAAAAAAAAAAGGAAATAAAATCAAATAAATAAATTTATATTGTGCAGTATTGTTGATATTTAAGATGACATCCAGATCTAGATACATTGAAAAAGAAAATTAAATATTTAAAGAAAATGGGCAAATATAAAAATGTTTTGTGTGACATAGCAGAGCACATACAATTTTATTATTGACTAGCTCATCAGTTTTCTAAATCTTAAATTTTGTTATAATCATGCACGCAAATATTATTTAAGTATAACAATAATTTCGAATTATAAAAAAGCGCTCATGTATAAAATTTTGGTTAACTATTATAAATTAAAATTTTATTTACTAAAAATAACATTACGATAATGGAATCTGCTTCTCAGTCAGAGCGTATTTAAGATATTGAAAATCTGTCTACCTTTTCTACCTGTTAAATTTTATACAAAAATATGTTTAGTTGCTTGTACGGTTTAACTTTTGTTTGTGCTTTGTTATTAATAGTGCTTCTACCCATTTATCGTAATCACAATTTTTATACTCCAACTCTTTTTCAATAGCTTTTGTTTTCAAATCTTTAATTATGGTTTTCTTCAATTCAAAGTTTATGTTTCTACCAAGAAGTAAACTTAATTTTTTAAATATGTTATTTAAGTCATAGTTGGGAGATCAACGAGTTCAGATAAACTCACATTTCTATACATTTCTTCAAAATGATATTTCCGGCAAAAATGCTATATAGTATATATGGCTTCAGAAATGATTTAAATTTTAGCAATCAAAAGCAATCTTTTTCGGAAATTTTTTTCTCAGTAAACTAGATTACGTATAAAATAAGTTGGTTCAATAATATTATAGAAATGGTTTATTTTTAATAACTTTCTCCATAAGTGCTAGCATATATGTAAGATTTTTGAAACGTTAAACTCTCAAACAATGAAATTTTAAGAGAAATTTTAAACATTACCTTTAATATGCTTCTGAAATTTTAAGAGTCATCGGATAATGTTGTTAATTAATAGCACAAATTGTATCGATTTGTAGAAGTATTCGATGATGATCAAGATTATATTGCCATGGCATTTTAATAAAAAAATTACAAAGCTGCCGAATTTTTCTTTTATACATAAAGAAAAATCAATATTTGAAGATTTTGTTGAATTTTTTAAGAGCTTGTTCTCCTCTATTGGACGCTTAGTAATCGAATAGCTTTTAAGCATGTTCGCCTTTAGTTTTATTCAGTGTACTCGCAAAATTCCAAATAATTGTTATAAAATATGAACAAAATTTGAAATTTCTCAAAGTTTTTGAATACTCCTGGGGCTTAATGACGTATATGTTAATTTGTTACTATAATATAAGCTTTTACTATTTTAAATGCATATAATTGTAAAGGTAAAGCAACTTTATAATAACTACTGTATTCCAACATACCTAAGGTATACCTGTATTTCGTATCAAATATAAGCATATTAAAATTGTTATAATACCAATCAATGTTTTGTTCATTATTCTAATGAATAATCAATAGTAAGGGTAATAAGATTTCTGCAGTAATATCTTTAGTAATAGAAATTTAATAAGATATCTTACGAGCATAAATTACGAATGCTTAAAATTCAAAATCTAAGAATAATAAATTATACTTTGAAATGGACATTCTAAATTAAAATGAGTCCTAATTGGTTATGGTCCTTTTAAAAATTAAATATTGTGTAAACAAGTGTTGGTGTTCAACAATATTGTCGGCACATTAAAAAACATAATATACAAAATTTTTATTGATTCTTTGAAGACTTGCATATTAATAATTTTGAATATGAAAATTTAAATACCACTACAACTATAAATAATATTATTGTTATGTACATAAACGTAATTTAAAAGTAAATATATGTAATGTAGGTTCAAATATACACACAACATAGGAATATACTTATATGTATAGCATACGAATAATTTAAGAAGTTAATGAACTTTCAGAATTACTATCAAAATAAAGGTTGACTTGAAGGATACGTAAGAATGTAAGTAAATACTCGTATGTATAAAGTCTTTATATATGACATTAATAACATTTTAACGATGTCTTTCAACTTACTGTCATCTTAACTACATACTTAGATTGTAGATTTTATCGAAAATATTGAATCCATAAAAATAAAATATAAAAGCAGTATATTTCATCTTAAAGCTTACTCATGTATATAAGTGCTTGTATACATTTAATATTCAAAAAAATCATTAATACCGGTAGGTATTCCAAAATATTTTGAGAGTAGATCAAAAGGATTTTTTTTTTTTTTTGATGTTTATGTACAGCATTATCATAATAAATTTGACTAGACAAACTAAAAGAAGATTTTGCAAAAAATATAAGAGTATGACTTATAAGAATAATGTCTGTTGAACATTAAGTATTTCAATGACAAACAATTTTTTTTTTTTTTTTACACTGTCATTGTTTAGAAGGCAAAACACTTAATTTTGATATGGACAAGGATAATACGGGTACACGTACTTCAAATACCAGGAATGTTTTATCGTTCAAAAGATGTTATCTATTTTGCTTATTATACCCGTACGAACGTATGTTCGAAGGGTATACTAAATTTGCCTTACCGTTTGTAACGCTAAGAAATAACGGTGTTAGATATAGACTCAAGTGTATGTTTTTGATCAGCGTCAAATTCTGAGTTGATTTAGCTTTGTCTGTCCGTCCGTCCGTCCGTCCGTCCCAACGATAACTCAAAAACTAATTGAGCTAAGTTCACCAAATTTTCACAAATGATTTATTGTAGTAAGTGCCAGAACCCTATTTAAATTGGACGTGATCGGGGTACCGGTTCGGGTAGCTGCCATACAACTTCAAAATTTATTTGGCTATATCTCAGAAACTATAAAAGTTGTGGTATTGAAATTTCACACAAACGAATATATTAGTAGGGGCAATGTGTCTCATAAAAGTCGTTGAAATTACTTGGCTCCTTCTGGTACCTGCCATACAACTTCAAAAGTTATTTGACTATATTTCAGAAACTATTAAAGCTATGGTATTGAAATTTCACACAAACGAATATATTAGTAGGGCCAATGTGTCTCATAAAACTCGTTGAAATTACTTGGCTCCTTCTGGTACCTGCCATACAACTTCAAAAGTTATTTGGCTATATCTCAGAAACTATAAAAGCTGTGATATTGAGATTTCACACAAGTGAATTTATTAGTAGGGCCGATGTGCTTGATAAAATTCGCTAAAATTTCTTGGCTCTTTCTGATAGCTGCCATACAACTTCAATAGTAGTTTGGCACAACCAGTATTTTGAAAAACACATAGTACTGAAATTTTGCATAAATTAATATGGTAATACGGCAACTTAAAGTTATAGTCTGTCCCATAGTTAGTTATGGCACATTAGTTATTCGCACATAGGATAACAAATTCGTACGGGTATCACAGAGTTGACAAGGTCAACTCTACTTTTTTTCTCGTTTTATAATATATTTGTTAGCCGTCGAGTAATTTTTCTCTTATATAAATGCAGGGTATCTCATTTCTAACTGCACTGCTACTATATCTGTTGTATAGACCCTTCCAGATTTTTGTACAGAGACAATATTCACAGATCAACAAGTTAAGAAATACGGAGGTTCGCAGTGAATCTGTTGTTTTTTTTTAAGGTTTTGAAATTTTATACATAATTCGGTTCTTGTGTCAGATAGACGCATGATTTTGATGATATGATTTTGAAATTGTCTTCTGTTCGAAAGATGAAAAAATCTTAATTTCTAACGTGACGGCGTGTTGGATAATTTTATTTTACTTTGGAATTTCTAGCAACCATGTAGTTATTTAGTTAGAGAGGGGTAGTGCAGGCCATTTTAAGAGCATTAGGCTATTAGAAGGCCCCTCGGCATCCCTCCACAACACACCCCTAATTGCTAAATCCATTAAAATCCCTTGAAAAAGTTTAGCAGATCATCTAATGGCGCCTCCAAGAGTTCCTCTAATATGTCGAACCGATATCCTACTTTCAAAAAGCATCTTCTTCTCCGCATCAGAGGAGGGGCAATCATGTATTCTTGACCAAAGTAGTTTGATATATAAATAATCTTCTTACATTTAATTTTTCAAGGGTTAAGATTAAAAGATTAAAAAACTTTCCTACTACGAGTAATAAGCGTTGAAATGGTTTTTCTTTTTTTTACTTCAAATGTTTAATATAATTAGAACTAATTTTTCCGCTTCCCGGCAATTTGCAGTACACTTACAAACGAGATACTTAGTGGAATAAATTTTTACTTTGTTCTATATTTATCAAAATAATAGGTGAATGAAAATTTGTAGTACGATTTTAGACAATCTTAGTAAGATTATGGGGCATCTTTTAGTAAGAGAGTTGTTTTGATTGTACAACAGAATGCTGCATACACAATTTCGTCAACAATGACTGTGAACCATCAACTATTGTATGATAAAACAAAAATATTTATATTACAAAAAGCATGAAATGTGAACATAATGGTGCGTAATACCAGGTTAAGGATGAAAAATACAGCCATATTGATGAAACAACAAAATACTTTGAAAAATAAAGTTGGAGTTTTAAAATATTGTTCGCTTTGTTTGGATGAGCTCAGTTTCCTGAGTCAAGCCCACTTTCGATAGCAAATTTTTATTATTGTTCAACTGCTCTTTAAATGGATACCGAAGAAACTCCTGGATACCTGAAGAAAAATTTACTTTCTTTACTTACATTATTTAATATGGGAATATGAAATGGTCTCATTCGAAATATTATTAACAAATTTGTATTATAAATTTAGTATCAACAGATCTTTATTATAATTTTATTAGACTTTCAATTTCTTTTATGGAATTTTCACTTTGTCATATATGGATAAGTGATTTAATAGCTAATAAATTTCCACATTTAGCTTCCTGAATAAAAATTACCATGTTATATTTGATATTATTTGTTAATAACACGCACACACACACACACACACACATTTTTAATAATATTCATTTTTCATTACATTTTAATTAATAAATGATTCACATTTTATGGATATTGTTCAACCTAGCATAATTTTAATTAACACCATATGAAAATGAAAGATAGCATTGTTTTACAGCAATTCTATATTATAAAACAATTGCTTATTTTGCATGTATTGTTGAAAATTTTGAAAAGCTTTAATGGATTTTCAATGTCCTTGAACTAGTTTTGTTCTACCTAAATCACATTTTAATTCATTTATATGAAAATACTATTTATTTATTATGTATTTGTGTACACATTACATAATAATTATTTATGTACGTGTTTACATACCCATATTTAATTATAATGATTCTCTGTAATGGAAAATTGTTGATAAATGATTTAAAATTATTGTCTCGTTTTGTGAAAGTAATTAAATTTTATAGAATACCTTTATTATAATGATAATCTTAAAATCTAAATGTGTTTGTGAAATTAATGTACCAAATATATGGAAAATGTGATTGTGATTGAAATGTATACATAAATTACGGTATAGTTCAAAACTTTAAAAGGTGGGTAAGGTCAGAAATGTTTTCTGAAATTTTATAAAAGTTCGTTTTATGCTTTCGGCTTCTTTTGTAAGTACAAAAATTCCTGTGAATTCGATATTCAGTGAAAAATTTTGAAGAAAAGCCTTTGAACATTGAATAAAATTACGCTCGATATGAATCGTTTCTTAAATGCATAGAGTACAAATAAATGAGCAATAGCATTGTGTAAGTGGAATAATCCCATTAAATAAATTGAATCAATTTTATTTATGTTTTTTGATTTTATGAGTGCGAGTGTAGAAGCGGCCTTTGGTACTAACAAAATTGACATGAATTGTATTCTTAACTTGAATTAGCCCTCATGTATTAGAGGTATGTTCAATTTGTGTTGGGAACTGCATTTTTTAGCGGGCCTGTTTTACATTTTTGACCATTTTGGAGAAAATACTCAACCAATTTGCTTGAAATTTCATATATAAGCTACGCTCGACCATCCGCGAAACCTCCTAACTTTTGGAAGAAATCAGGCGTCAGCAACTAGTCGTTTACTACGGGCCAAATATACATTTTTGCGTATATAAAGATAAATAATCAACCGATTTCATTGAAATTTAATATTTGAACTCCTCGTATTAAAACAATGAACATATAAATTTTTTGGAAAGATCAGGGCTCGAAAACTGATTTGCGGGCCAATTTTTTTTTTTTTACCATATCTACGGAACGAATTGATGAAATTTCTTGAAATTTGATATTTGAGTTCTGGTTGTTACCGAAACTAACTGCCGAGAATTTCAGGGAATTCGGGTAGCACAAAGCGAAATTCTACTAAGAGCCACATTTACATTTTTCTAGGTATGTTAACTTTAAGCTTATTAATGTCCTAAAAATTGGAAAGAAGTGTTTAACAGACATTTTTATTATATGCTGTAATATTTTCACTTAACTAGACAATACACATTGCGGTCGGTTATGTGCTGACCACATCAGATTTTTTTTATTATAACTTCCGTTCTGAAAAAGATGGGAACTTCAAACAAACAGCTTCTGAAGTAAAGACCTAGTAAAAGGCTTAAAATAAACATGCTGTTTGACTCTGCATTTTATGTACCTTCGGAATACCAAGCATTCGAACTTTAGGGAAAATCAAATTTTTCTCTTGTTTTATTTTTTAAGTTTTTTTTAACTAGATAATTTCGTAAGAATTTTTTTTTTTTATAGGGTTTTGCTCAGCTGCTTAAGCTTTAGTTTAAGTTCTCAAATAATAAAAAAAAATTTACGGTACAGAAAATTTAGAACAAAAACCATTTCTATGTCAAGATTTTAAAAGCCCTACTTTTCACTATTTTTGATTTTTACTTATTTTAAGCGCTGCAATTATCAACTATCACCAATTTTGAATGACGAGAGTCACTCGAAAAAACTGCTGACATTTTTAAGAGCCGTCTTTTTCTTACAAAATCTAAAAATTTTAATGTTTTTATCGAAATGTAACAAAAAAAAAATAAAATTGAAACAAAATTTTATACAAACTTTTAATTTGAAAAACAAAAATTGAATTTAAAAAATTTGAAATTTTTGAAAACAAAAATTAGAATTTTGTATTAGGAAAAACTAAAAAAAAATCTAGTAATCAAAAATTTTTTTTCGAAACTTTTCTTGGTAAAGAAAATTGATAGGTTTTTAATTTTTTCCAATTTTTATAAGAAATGGTACCTATATGGTTTGAGATTTTTAAATGCATTTTTCTCAAATTGGGTGCAATTTAAAAATTTGGAAAAAATATTTTTGAAATCTAGACACCATTTGGCATCTGAAATTATTAAAATTATTAAGCTGGAGTGAATTTTTAAAGACATGCCCTATAAATTTTGACATTTATTCTAATAGGAAAATTTGTTTTTTCAATAGGAAAATTTGATTTTTTTACACAAAATGGAGTTTGTAAATGATATGGAATTAACATTATGAAGCTAATAAATAATAAATAAATAATTTAATGGGATTAATAAGTTTCAAACAAATTTTTACAAAAATTAAAATTGGCGTACGGCTGATGCAACTAAAGATGTGTTCAATGTAAACAAATAATTTCAAATATGCGATTGAATAGAAGAAAAACATAAATGTTTGCCGTATTAGGTGAATTTCATAGGAAAATTTGGTGTTTGTTTTGAGAAATTTGTAAAATTTTTGGATAAGGTATTTTTTCAAATTTTTCAAAATTCTATAAAAAAAATTTTTCAAGGTTTTAAAAAATTTCTTACGAAATTACTTGGGAAGTTAGAAAAAACTTAAAAAACAAAACAAGAGAAAAACTTGATTTTCCCTAAAGTTCGAACGCTTGGTATTCCGAAGATACATAAAATACAGAATATGTTTATTTTAACCCCTTTATTAAGCCTTTCAGAAACTGTTTGTTTGAAGTCCTCATCTTTTTCAGAACGGAAGTTATGATCAAAAAAACTTGGATAAGTAAAAATTTCTTGAAAATTCGTTAAAATCTCTGAAATTCGGAAACCCTTGAGATTTGCCGTTCAGTCCGGAACAAATGTTTTACCCATTTTCTATCCTCTTACAAATGATGTATGCTGTTGTATACCTTTCAGAATCACCCTGTATGTACATACATAATATTAAAGCTCTTATTATACATACACATTTGTTCTATTTTATAATTTGAAGAAATTAAAAGTGACACATTTTATTATATGTATTACATCAAAAAAATGGCACAAATTATGTAGCATCAGCATGGATTGGGCTAACGAATTCATTAAATTGAATTACATGCACGTATATACAAAATACATGTTCATTTCGAATTTATTCTTTTGTATTAAATGAGTTTAAGAACATTTGATATACGTATATAAGATTGTGGTCGGAATGATAAGAGAAACTTTAATTATACAATATATAGAGATGTTTTTATATTTTTTTGTCAATATAGCATTATGAGGAATAAACATGAGAAGCAGTGAAGGAAAACAATACCGGCTAAATCCAAATAGTTAATTCCAGAACTACAACTTATCTATTTACCGTTTATCTAACATTAAAATGTCCACCAGTTATTAATAGAAAAAACTCTATTGCCGCAGAATATTTTGTTTTCCTTACTTTTGAAAGTGCCCTTAAAAAAATTCTTTTTTTGGAAACAAGAAATAAACAGTTAAAAATACACGATTATACTGACTTTTTGAAATAGTTGGCCCAGTCTTACTCTTTAAATGTTGTAAAATATTTGTTATAATAGTTTTCTCCCTCCAATTGCAATCACATAACCTACTTAATTCTAACAAATTGTATGTATATATATATATATATATATATATATATATAAGCTTTCATATTATAGTCAGATGTAAAAAGTAACTGTAGTAAATTTGATTTGATTTCTTAAATGAAAATAGACTTTTCATTTGTTACAATGACTCTTCTCGAATCATTCCTATTATTCGCATATCAAAACGATTTTGTTATTTTAGTTTAATGCCTTTTAAAGCAAATATATATATATATATATATATAATATATATATATGTGTCATTTAATAATAAAAAGGAAAATATGTCATACTTTTACATAACTATATACAAATAAGAAAATTAACATAAAGAAATATTTTATATAAATTTATTGAAGAGGATTGCCGATTGTACTCAAGAAGTACAAGAAGGTAAAATAAATTTTCAAAAGGTATAATAAATTCTGCGATTGAGATTAGAAAAAAATTATTTTGTAATAGCGAGTCTGGTTTGGAAATTGAAGTCATACGGGAAAACCACCAAGACACTATGAAATGCTAGTTTAATTTGTATTGAATGTAAGACTAAAAGACATACAAGAAAATCGATTAATGCATCCCTGTCAATTGTACTCGTAACAGCAAAAAAGAAAACATATAAAAGAATAAGTAACTAGTAGCAATTCTATAAATGGTCAGCTACAACTTATAGTAGCTAATCAGAATTCACAAAGAACCGAGTATAAAAAATTTTGCAATGAATTTAGGGAGTTAAAGAATTTTATATTGATACAATGATCGAAAAAAATTTAAGTATGCATAATGACAGAAATAAATTGATCGAAATAGGGAAACTGAGATTTGCGCGGAGTAAATGGTAGGACATATGCGCACAGTAACCCGTTCATATATTTAAAACATTAGCGTAAGAAGCAGGAATTTGCTTAAATATAAAAATATCAGGTACGTGTATATACTTAAATATTAGTCAAAATCTGGTGAGCCACAAGAAATAGTAGTTAAATAAAAATAAAGAAATAGTTTGAAAGATCCGTTCTCACAATTTGTAAGCTAGTGAGAATTTGAATACGAATTCAACAAGTAATTTATTATTGAAAACGCTTTAATTTTCCATATGCACATTTAAAATCATTTGGCAACACTACTTAATATCCATTCATACATTCTTTATTAATTTAAATATTATGTACGAAAGAGTAGATAAAAAATTATAAAACAAAAGTATAAAATGAAAAACAGTTTTTTCTTCTCTTTTTTTTATGAATTTCTTTTTTTTTTTTTTGCTTCTCACTATCATCCTCTATAGGATTTCATGTCTGCATGACGTCTGGGACATCTGCCAAATGATTTTATTTGTGTACCAATTTAACATTAAAAAAAAATAAAAAGAACAAGAGAATGTATATGTTCACGTATATAAGTATGTTTTTGTGATTTTATCTACATACAACTTAATTATGTGTTCTTATATTAAGATAGGTATGTAGTATGCATAATACAATTGCATACGGTTTACAAGAGAGTGTATTGAATGATAATTCACATAATGTATATTACATAATATAGTTGACATATGAAAATTTTGAACTTATATTCTTGTATATTATATACTAGTGTTGGCCGAATTGAAGTTCGCGAGCCAGTTAGCGATAAAATGTTCACGAATTACCTTTTCATTTTTAGCACTTTTCCAAAAAATTTTTTGAAAAAAGTGCTTATTAGTTTCACTCTGTCCGTCCGTCCGTCCGTCCGTCCGTCCGTCCGTCCGTCCGTCCGTCTGTCCGTGTGTCTGTTTACAAAACTTCTACAACTTTGAAGATAGAAAGCTGAAATTTAATACGTACATAGATTTTTACTAGAAACTTATTTCCGTAGAACAAAATTTTTAGCTATCTCCCCCCCTTTAGAAGTTATACCCCCCCAAAACCCTAAAAATGGCCTTTTTTAAATATTTGTTGCAATGAAACCATAAGCATTTTTGAAATTTTGCAAACGCAGAAAGGCAGTGGCTTGCTTCCCCTTACGCGGTATACTATAGTTCAACTTAAGAAAAACAAAATGACCGCTCAAATTTACCGTTATTTAAAGTCCTTTTTTTCCAAATTTTGATGTCGTTTTTCTGCTAGACCCCAGACTGTAGAAGCTTGAAATTTTAGGAGCTTTTAGATATTAATAAATAGTTCATTTTGTTAGAAGAAAGTTTTTTTCCATCTCCACCCCTTCTCAAGTTATCACCTCTTAAAATTCGTAAAATTTGAATTTTTGACACCTTATATTTCCGAAACCGCAAGCTTTTCCAAATTTTTATAAACGCAAAAAGCTAACGGTAAATTCCGTGAAATTAAAAAATATAATTATTTTTCTTAACTCACACAATTAAACCTTAAAATCGAGCATTATGTTAACCCCTTTTTATATTAATTTTTGCTTTATTTCAAAGACTACATATATGCGTCATCCTAAATATATGCAATCCTAGAAATTGTTTTGTATATGAATGAAAATAATTTTAATAGTGTGATAGGTATACATAGACTGTATTTAAAAGCAGAATTTTCACTTGTTGAAGGGAAAAGTGCTACAATGCAAACCATTGGTTTGACCCAACTTTATTAAATTTTAAAAACTTATTATCCTTCAGTATACTTTTCAAAATCTCTTTTGAATTACTGAAAAAAAAATATTTGAAGGAGTAGGTCCAAAGTTATAACAAATTTGATTTTTGCGAAAATTGCCTGTATGAATCGATTCCAGACCGATTTTAAATTTATACACTTTCATTACAACAAATATTGTATATGACACAGTGACCTGTGGATGAAACAATTTTAATCACTCTTACTAGGAATATTATTTGTAATCTGCAACTTTTTTATTTGCAGCTTTTGAATTGGGAAAATGGCCCGGTATATCACACAGCTTGCTCACCCCTGTTAAGTACTATATAAGTCTTAGAATATTTCTTTCTGTTATTCGAGTGTACTTAAAGATAAATACTATATACTTCAGTCATTTTATATAATATTCAATTCACATATGATTTGAGTGAAAAATGAAATTCATGCATGAATTTAAAAATATACATTCGTAGTGATTTCCATTTCTACAACATTGTAAATGAATAAAGATATAAGAGGTATTTATATAATATGTATATACGTTATATGTATACATAATATAAATATTATATTGGGATGTTAGCATATTTTCGAAGCAAACTGAAACTTAAATTAGAAAAAAAAATATTAAATGAATAATTTAAAATGATATGATTGAATATGTTTTCCATCATCATAGCATCAAAAGATTTTCTATGTATAAGAATCAGAATTTAAGCTGGTATTTTGGATAAGGATGTTTAACAAATAATGTAATATTATATATTTGTATATATTTATGTGCATGTTAATGAAATTTTTTCAAAATTTTCTATTATATAAATTATTCCTGATTATATTCCATCAGGTCAGCTCAATTGTTGAATAACAAAATTTTGCAAAATCATAATTGAGATCCTTTTTCATTTTCTTCTTCAGATCAATTTATTTTTATACCCGCACGAACGTATGTTCGAAGGGTATACTAAATTTGCCTTACCGTTTGTAACGCTAAGAAATAACGGTGTTAGATATAGACTCAAGTGTATGTTTTTGATCAGCGTCAAATTCTGAGTTGATTTAGCTTTGTCTGTCCGTCCGTCCGTCCGTCCGAACGATAACTCAAAAACTAATTGAGCTAAGTTCACCAAATTTTCACAAATGATTTATTGTAGTAAGTGCCAGAACCCTATTTAAATTGGACGTGATCGGGGTACCGGTTCGGGTAGCTGCCATACAACTTCAAAATTTATTTGGCTATATCTCAGAAACTATAAAAGTTGTGGTATTGAAATTTCACACAAACGAATATATTAATAGGGCCAACGTGTCTGATAAAAGTCGTTGAAATCACTTGGCTCCTTCTGGTACCTGCCATACAACTTCAAAAGTTATTTGATTATATTTCAGAAACTATTAAAGCTATGGTATTGAAATTTCACACAAACGAATATATTAATAGGGCCAATGTGTCTCATAAAAGTCGTTGAAATTACTTGGCTCCTTCTGGTACCTGCCATACAACTTCAAAAGTTATTTGACTATATTTCAGAAACTATTAAAGCTATGATATTGAAATTTCACACGAACGAATATATTAGTAGGGCCGATGTGCTTGTAGTAGTTTTTAACAACCAGTATTTTGAAAAACACATAGTACTGAAATTTTGCATAAATTAATATGGTAATACGGCAACTTAAAGTCATAGTCTGCCCCATAGTTAGTTATGGCACATTAGTTATTCGCACATAGGACAACAAATTCGTACAGGTATCACAGAGTTGACAAAGTCAACTCTACTTTTTTTCTCGTTTTATTTAATTTTTGTTCTTATTTTTTATTTTATTATTATAAGTTTTCCAATATTATAAAAATTTGTTATTGTGTAACTTTATTAAAATAATTTAAATAATATTTTATAAAAATCGTTTGATTTATAATTTTTAAAGATAGTCAATAAACAAAATGTTAAATGCGAAAAAATTGCATACACTCAGGAGTAGACAATAAAATACAAAATTAATTTGTTTACAAGAATTTTTTTTATGCTTAAGAAATTTACTTTTATACCCGAATTTCATTCGAATTTTTTTTACAGTTTCCCCGATTTCCAACAAAATGACCCATTTGTCAGAAAAATTAGAATAGTACTTAAATTATTAGATATTATTAAATAAATGGGAAATATTAAATTAGACTCAAATTCATTCGATATTAAAGCAATAAGAAAAATTTACTAAAAGTAAGTGGATAGGTAAATGACGGAAACTAACAAAATAAAATTGTTATGGTTCACGTTTTATATAAAAATATAAAAAATAAAGCTTCTTATAAATTTCATATCAATTCTGCAGTTTCTTAAATTATAACTTAATTAAATTGTAATTAACTAGCATTACGAGTTTGATTTAGAAAAAAAAATATGTAAAGTTTTAAAAATGTTTAATGTTTAGAGATGAGCTACACAAATTTAGAAATGAGTGTCAAATTATACATTTTATGTTTGAATGTTTAATTATGCTTTTCTGAATTCAGAGTAGAATTTTTCGATTTACGAACTAATATTAAAACATTACCTTGATTTTCTTTAACAGGCTCTAAATTTATTAATACTGAAGTTTTAATTAAAAATTAATTGATTTAAAACTAATATTAATTTGGTTTTGCATTTGAAACCAATACTGTATTTAGATTACAATAAAAATCTTACTATAAGAATTCTATAGACTACTACTATACATTTTTAATAGAAAGTGCATAAATGTATATATTTTACCAATAATCGGTTTGTCAGAAACAACATGCTCCCTAAGATTTAAGGCTATTTGAATGCTAATAATTTATATTTCAAAGACTATCTGCAAGATAATACAATTTTCACAATTTTCAAAATTTTCTCTTTAAGTGCTATCTATATAAAAATTCTCTTACTTCAGTCTCTTCTAACTGAACTTTTAGCTGAATAACGAAAATCTTACAGGAATACAGAAGTGTTATTTAATATGAATTTTAAGTTACTCTAAAATATTCTTACGATATTATATTTATATCGTAATATTATTATTTTCTTAGAAAAATAGCTACTAATTTACTGTCACACAATTATATCTAATGATTCTTTTAAATATTTATTTAGAAATAAAAAAAAAAACAGAAAATTTAACATAATTTTCTTTTTACAAAAAAAAATCCTTTTTTATTTATTTTTAGATGAATGATTTCTTTAACTTTCTCAATTAAATAATTTATTTTCTTCCTCAAATTTTACAATATTCTTTTTTTACTTTTTAAAAATTGCATCTTCCACTATATGCTTTCAATTTTAAATCTTTTACTTTTATTTTTCTGTCTTTGTCAATTTTTCCTCGTCTTGTTCTGCTATAATAATCTTTGGGAAAATATTGAAGTTCTCATATATTGTTTCCCATATGAATTTCCTCTGGGAGTTTCGTATGTATTTAGTTTTCACTCGAGTTTATTATAGTTTTTTTTTTGTTCTTTATTTTGTATTTTCACTTTATTTTGCAATAAAACCTATTTATTACGTGACGTTGATTCAACAAATCCAATCATAGTGAACTAAAGGAATAGTATTGAAACGCAAATAAAATATAAAATTTTTTCTTTTTTGTTTCTTTTCTTTTTTCAACTAAAATCGAATTGCATTTTTTAATATTAGTATATTTGTTGATGATTTTGAAAATTAAAATGTTGTATGTGCAATTTTCTTAGTAGAGACTTGGAGATGTTATAGTCTGGGAGTGTTTATTCATAAACTTGTGTTGGCAAATATTCTTTAGGCTTTTGTTGTTGGAACAGGTGTATTTTTTGCTAAATGCAAATAACTTGAGTTTGATAGGGCTATTCAATATTCGATGTCATGAAAATTTGCATGATAATTGAAGCTTGGCCTCAAAATAGGATTAATTTAGAAGCAGAACATAATTCTTTCAAGATGCTAGCTGGGTTTTTAGCCATCTTAACTGGATATGGCCGGATTTCAAATTGATATTGATCTAAATTTAATCAGCAGTTTTAATACAGTAATTTCATTCCTTACACGCCAGTAATCAGGTGAAATAGGATATATTTAAATAAAAAATTTGCAAAATATTCTAAACTGTTATGACGATTATTAAAATTTTTAAATTGGTTTTTAATATTGTAAATCTCTAAGTAATTTTAAGTATTAAAGCAATTCACACTAGTCATTATTACATTTACGCACAAGTCATTTCACATTTTGTGTTCAACATTTAAAATATGAAATTCTCACTTGCAACAAAATAACTCTGAATAGGTTAATCAGTCAGTTATAAACAAAGAAACTTATTAATGTTTGTCTATAAATATAATAAAATTCTCATATTTTTTTTATAATACGTAAAAGAATTAAATATAACTTTGAAAAGGTAAAAATACTTCAAGAATATCGGAAAAGCAAACAGAAGGAAACATATTATATAAGAGCTATATGAATATAAGTACATATTATAGAAAAAGTATCTGCATTAAATTCCCAAAAGGTACACTAACACGTTGATTTTCTCATAATATTTTGTGTACATTGGTCCTGATTTTATTTTTTCTTGCTTTCTATTATTGTATAAATATTAATAAAATTTTTAACATTTTTCATTGTAGCCACATAACCAATATTATAAAGTTGCATGAGAAAATATCGGTTTGTTGTAAAAAAAAATTCTACTCTTTTATTCATCGTTTGTAAATCTTACAATAAAAAATATTGTTTTCTTATGTATTTAGGAAATTTTCAAAGAAATAATTTCAAGTTGCATTCATAAGGAATTTTAATCTTGAAATAATCTTAATTAAAATTTCTTCCACATAACATGCATTTTATATTGATGATATTTTGTAAAAAATTAAGGATGTGTGCAAGGGTTTATTCTTTTGTAAACGGAAGATTACTATTATGTCTTTTAAAATATAGTTTTACATAGATAGTTAATATTCGACTGACTTAATTAATTATTACAAAAGGTTTAATCGTAAAACTTGATATATTTGATTTTTGATATTTTTGAAATTTTTACAATTATATTTATTTTTCTTTTGAAAACTTAACATCAGCGTTTAACATATTATTAATACTGCATTATGTGTTAAACCTTTCGTTTGTACTAAGATTTAAAAAGATTTAAGCTTTGTTAGAAGTCATTATAAATACGAGTATTACGATTTCAACCCTTCTCATTTGAATTAAAGAAAGTTTTTATTTAATATTACATAAGAATGTTATGGATGCAATACACATACAATACAGTTGACAAAAGAGTCTTTACTGTAATCAAATTATTTCAATTGAAGGTGTGTTGGAAAAAAGAAGATGGAATAGATACCGAAGTTTTATGCATACAGCAATCAATTGTAATTTACTTAACTGCGCTGCGATTTTTTTAAAATTTAAGAAAAACTAAAATTTCTTGAAAATTAAATTTATTATCTTTTCTATAGATGGATTACCTTTTCTATAGATTTCTATAGAGATCCTTTTATAATTCTTTTAATTTTTCCATTGTTTTTGTTTTTTTTTGTAGTTAAAACTTCAAAAATTCAAATAGATGAATAAAAAATTATTTTGACGCTATATAATTTTTAAGAATTTGAAGAAATATGCTAGAATTAACTTTAATAAACTTCAATTTTGTATTTTCTTCGTAATCATCAATATTGAAATCTGCCCCTAAAAGTATGCAATTTTCATGAAAATCAGGTAAAGCTTTATGATATTGTACAATTTAAATTAGTTTTAAGGAACACTACAATTAAATATGCCACATTAGTGTATTTACGTTGAAGTTTTCTGTAAACTGGTTTCTACCAGTTATTTTAAAGGATTTTCTTTTAAATATTATTTTCTTGTTGTTCACAATGGTACTCAATTATGTACGTTATACTTGAATTATATATGATTCAAAAGCATTTTTTTGAAGGAATGGCCAATAAAAGCATAACCAAATTAAAATTTTTCTATTTTTGAAATTTAAATTCAATTTGCTTGGCTTTATAAGCAAAAGTAAGTTATTCTTTGTTGTTTATTTTTATTCAATATAATTCTTCAGATTTAGGGTATGATAAATTAAAGATGATAATATGATCGGAGCAGCATATAATCGACAGTATTGCGTATTTTTTGAAGAAAATGTAAAATTACTAAATGTGTAAGGTTTTATTCTAAAAAATTTTATTCATTTATTTCGAATTAATTGGTCTTCCATAATATAGTACCCAAAAAGCGTTTTAGATACAATATGTAGAACCTGCTAATAAGTGTTTTCGCTTTGTTGGAAATTATAAAATAAGCATATTATACCAACAGAATTAGTATAATTACGTTTCTTAGACATGTAGACAAGTATTTCCTTTCAAAATTTAACATTTGAAATTTAGTGTGGCCCTTACAGTTCTTCCTCATTGTAAAAATTACCGACAGATAGCCAAAATAACAAAATAATACAATTATTAGCAACTATAGGGTATGTACATAACTCATAAAATTTAAAAACCCATCAACTGTAGCATACCTTTATTAAAACAAGTTTTTTTTTCTTTGGGGATTGAGGTCCCTAGACCTCTCCCATGTCGCCCCTTTTTTTTTTTAAAGTGCTCAATTTTTCCAAATTTTCAAAACTTGTATAAAACATTGCACATATTGAAGTAGATGGTGCAATATTTAATTGCAGCAGTTTGTGTATTATATTTTTTTTTCTGAAGTTTTGTTTTATTAAAAGTTTCTTCTATAGACTAGTACGTAATAAGATAAAAAACATTGATTCAGTTTTCTTATTCAGTTTAAAAATGAAATATTTCCTACATTTTTTTTTGCATTTCATAATGTGTAAAGGAATTGTGTGTATTTAGTATACAATGTGTTTGTATTGACGATAATTGTATGGTATAATATTAATATTAAAAATATTTTTCAATTGCAAATTAAATTTTCTAGTATGATACATATTTGCAAATCTTCTTTTCCATGTATATATGTATACAATTGTGTTGTGTCGTTTGCATACACAATGTTTATTCTATATGTATACGTTATGTATGTACATATACAAATATTATATTTTGTGGAAGATTAGATTATTTTGCATATTCCAGATAATTTAATATACTATAAAAATCCATTTTATTGATAATAGGATTTCTTATACCTCATTTGCTTTCATATATGCATATACTTTAAGATCTAAATCCTATTATATGTTGCACATTTTTTTTTTTTTTTACCTATTTTGCATTTTCTTTTGTCGAAGCAAATAACTTTATTTTTCATAATATTTATACAATCCATATATAAACGATGTCTCTATTTAAGCGTAAAATTAGCCAATGCATAAACAGAACAAGTTTATAATGCGTCTAATATGCTTGAAAGAGATTTTTGTTGACAAATTGCAGATAATATAAAAAATAACTATTTTATTATAACTAAACTGGAACATACATATTATACTGAAATTTAAATTGAATCTTTATATTATATTATAGTAAGATCGACCAGAGTATGTGAAGTTGTTGACACAAAACAAAATAACTCTTGTCAATTGAGTTATGAATTATCAAAAATTTTAAATTTAAATATTTTTGTATACGTTTAAGTTCGTGGTATCAAACTGATCAAATACGGGAATGGCTTATTGATATTACAAGTTTATATAACAATAAGAAATTATATATATTTATTTCATTAGTAATGATATTTTGAAATTTATATTTAATTTAAAATAATAATTTGATTACTAATAGGTACATTTCCAAAAAAAAAAAAAATTGGGAAGAAAGTTTTCATTAGTCCACTTATTCTGTTCATTGTTCCATTGTTCCTCGCATGTGTTTACCAAACTTCTATAACGTTTTTCCTTAAAGAAAATTGTTACCTGCTCCTCTCCCTTAAAAAAATATAATCTCTCAAAATCTTAATCAAATTTTTTCTTTTAAACCGTATAAGTTGTAGGTGTCTCAAAATTTTGATAACTTTTAGACACATATTTTAAATCATCACCTTTTGCAATTTCCATAAAAGCGGAAAGCTAATAACGTCATAACATAAAACAATATTATTATTTATTTTAACTGTTGAATTAAACCAGTATGTTAACACTTCTTTCAATTATTTTTCTTATTACAGCCTAGATGTATGCAATATTTTAGTACATTTTTGGATTTTAATGAATATAATGTAAAAATCTAATAGCTAGGGCAATTGATATAGCTTTTTTTAAAAAAAAAAACTTTTTCGCTTGTTTAAGAGAAATGTGCTAAATTTACAATCCATTGATTAGATCCGAATTAATTTATTAATCCTACAATGCATACTACAAACAATAATATATGAATTTATTTGAAGCCTTAGTACTCACAACTATCGTATTTTTAACAAAATGATTAAGTTATGTTATTTAAATGTAAATTTCAGTAAATTTGAATTATTTTCAATTGATTATTATTATATTCTACAAGTATGTATTATCGTATCAATCATAAGACAGCAAATATTTAAAAAGCACAACAAATACACACAAATAATTAACTAAGGAGCGTGGAATACGTGCATATCTATTCTTAATTATTTCTCTACATATTTTTATACTCATATTAAGAGAATCAATAATTAATGTGTGAGAAGTAATATAAAATTTAGGTCAATTAAGAAATAAATAATGATTGTTTACTGTTATGTTACAGAATATTCTCTCAAAGCATCATGTACGAGAATACGTCATGTAAAAGCTTTTGAGGCTATAAATTAAACTTGAAGAAGAGAAAAAATTAAGTAACAAAGCTAATATTTTAATTAAATTATAAGAGAAGGTGTTACACAAATTTAAGACTGAAATTCAATAATAAAAATATATTGTTAGACACTTATAATGTTAAAAAAAATTCAAACATTTAAAATAATTTCACAAAAATATGCATAAAATTTCTATATTTCTATATGTAGAATATAATAATATATAGATTAACATAATGAGAATATTAAAATTTTTTTACTCATAAAATTATTACTGTGCGCACTATTTAATAATAACCACAACAGCAATAATTATGACTCTATATATACATCACATACCATTTTTAAACCACATTAAAAATTATCCTGTAGCACATGTTTTTTCTACAATACTACACAAATATATAGCTATATTATATACATAAAATATTTTTATATAGCACACACGAACATGCCAGCGAATATAAACCAGCATTTTTAAAAGTGTTTTCCAGAATTAGGTAATTAAAAAGTAAGACAAGCGAATAAATCCGAGTAGGTTATTTTGTGATATTTTGATTGTTCAAAAGAGCATAAAATTAAAAAATATTCAACACTTTAGCAAGAACAACAATAAAATAAAAAAAAAAAATGTTAAAAAATTATTTTCAATTTGTCACAAGGTTAATAATTTGATCTTATAACACGACTGAAGTATTAAAAGGTGCTATAGTGAAGTACGTTATAGAACACGTTTTATATATAACACTTTCTACATATATTATACGTTATAGTGAAAGAAAATTTTTGCAAAAAAAATCCTAATAAAGGAAAACGGGGACAAAATTTCTTAAAGTGTTCATACACACATAATATGAAAAATATTAAATGTGTGGTTTTCCTTATTATAAGAAAATGAAGATCTAATTACATACATTAATAATATTATTGCAATTATGCATATTATGTTGTGTTTACATATGCATATAGTAATCATAATTAGCTATCTTAGTTTTTCCATATTGTATACTTAAAAGTGCATTAGTATTAGAAATTTTTTTTTGCACTTAACCTTCTCCTATATAATATTGTTGAAGTTAAGAAATAATGTCGAGATAAAATAAATTTCTAAGTATTTGAATTTTTAATTTGAGAGAAATTTTCAGTTGTACTTGGCCTAAATATTAATTTTTTTTTGGAGATTCAAAATAGAAAATTTGTACGTAAAATTCGAATGTATGCTCTTGTACTAAAAGAAAAAATTTTTTTCAGAACTTTAAAGGAATATTTTAAGAAAAATCATTTATTTTTTGGAATTTTTGGACTAGATATTTGAAATACTTAGTTTAGTGTTTTTAATGACAATGTAATTCAAATAATAAAGTGGCGTTTCTTTAATTTCTCTCAGCTCCCAAAAATTGTTTGAAATATTGCAATAACTGATATAGTCTGCATTTTCTGGATAAATTAATTATTACGAAAGGAATCGAAAAATTTCTTCCGATTTAAAATTTCATAGAAACAAAAGAATAAATACAGTTGAACGTGTGATCTCTGTGACACGAATAAATGATTTTAAATGTCGGAGATAATTGACATACAGATTCATACAACCTCTTAATATTTTATATGTCTAGTGGATAAGTGCAGAAAATCTAAAAAAGTTTAACTGAAAATGACGGTCAAATCAACAAATTAGTTTGTTCAAAATTTAAGCTTTGTAGCTTTAATAATTTTTGAGCTATGATTAAAGAGCTTACAAAATTGTACGGCAGTTACTACAAGCAGTCGAGAAGTTTAACCGGCTTTTATCCAACACAACATCCCTAACAATAATATATTTACTTGTTCATATTATCAAAATTACGTGCTGAATAATTTCTTAGATATTATAGCCAAATAACTTTTGGACTTGTACGAGTATGGCAGCTATTACAAGGGCTCGTGATCTCTCAACAGCATTTAATGAATATAGCTGCCATTTTTCCATATTTCTTTTTACAAATTTTCAGTACTGTATATAACCATAGCAAGTCTTTTTAAATGTTCAACTAATTTACTTTCATTTGATTCATTTAATGGGTTGTGTGAAAATAATAAACCAAATGAATTCAATTTTCATTAAAAATATTTCTTAAAATTAACTAAAACACTTTTTATCTTTAAGACTTGAATTTTTATTTAATAAATATTTTAAAATATGAATTTGCGTGAAATTTATGAAAGTTGAATTCTTAACCTTTGATATTTCAACGATTCTGTTTTTCTTAAATTCTTAAAATTTATTTTTAAAACCACATCCTTTAAATCCTTTATGAATAAAATGAACTTTCTTTGCAAATATAAACTTCTTTTATCAGTTTCCCACCATACAAAAAAAAAATCGAAATGAACTTTAATGTTTTTCAATGTTATTTTAAAATTTGAACAAGAAAAAAAAATCAGACAATAATATACACAAAGACACATGCACACATACACTATAAAAACAAAAATATACGGAAAATGTGGAAACAAAAAATTATAATTGTATTTTGCATACTTTAAGGGAGTCGCTAAGAAAATAATTGAGAGAAATTTTTAAAATTAAAGTGTGACAGCGATTTGAATTAAAATTTCGAAATAAATTTAAATATTCGAAGGTTGCTAATAGAACAAAATTTAATTTTAATTTTCAGGATTGTTAGACTGGCGTTGTTCGCGTAATCTAGTAATTTCAGTATCGTTTTATTTAACTTTTGTACCAAGTTACTCATACTTTCTTTTCTTCCAATTTTAAATAAGAAATTTAGAGGAAAACTTGGTCAATGAATATTTAAAATTTTGTCCAACATATTCTCAAGCATGTCTGATATTAAATATTTTTAAAATTATTTTCTTCTTTCAAAGCGTACAAAAGCAATATCTAGTAAGATTGTGGTAAGAGACAGACTATTTTTTTTTATTAAGAGACAATCTAGAAGGACTTATTCACTTCATTATTTTTGGATGAGAAACAATTGTGCTTGAGAAACTATATTGTTGGATTTTAAATTATCAAACACTTCATATCCAAAATTCTATGGTAATTTTAAAAGATTTTTGTTTTTACCCAAAAAATACTTAGTGTATTTGAATAAAAAACATGAAATCTAATCCTCTTATATTTTTGGACCATACCACTTCCCATTCATAAGTTTTATATATATTTATATATAATATGTATGCTTATATGTATGCATATTATTATGTTTTGCAAGATTTATGAACACGTGTCGAAAACATTGCACGAGTATATAAAATTCTAAAGAGTTGAAGGTCAGTAGAATAGTTTTTTTTTCCGCAAAATTTATTTTATATATGTATTATGGTGTGATGCTTTCTATATACATTTTTATCTATTCTATAAATTAGCCGGAAGCTATAAAATATTAAACAATGTTGTTGTTTTTATTTACCCAATTTCTTTCAATGGTTTTATTTTTTTTCCTTTAATAAACCTTTGTTTTTACGAAAAAAAGAAAACAATTATTTTGCTGCTTAAAGCAAATATTTTAAGAAAAATTGAAATTATTTTCAGAAAATTTACGTAAATTTTTTTAAAAATTAGGTGATTATGCCATTTGATGTATAAGGTTCTTAGATCTTCAAGAATTTTGTCCTTTCTAATCCCTTTTCTATTTTATTGTAATTTGTATTACATTTAAATTAATCATACTCATTACGTCCTCTACCTTTGTTATATGTAAGTAGCAAAATAATTATTACAGTTGAAGTTAGTTAGCTATTCCTTTTTACCCTAAGTGGAAAGCGGTTAAACATTTCATATTAAAAATGTGTTTTGAAACAAATGACTCTACTAACATGTAAGTTAATATTACCTCTCTGTCTTTATTCAATATTGAACTGTGTCTAAGGCAGCCTCACCTTAGAAATAATTATGGCTTGATTCACAGTTCTGAATGAAAGAACGTTTAGGTTTTAATGTTATCTTTATTCTCAATTTTCTTTATTAATTATAAGCTTTTTATAATAAAAATATTGCAATATTGTTTAACAAAAAAAACAATTTTAATAACAAATGTAACGCGTGCTAAAGTGTTTAACAATTTTAATAACAAATGTAACGCGTGCTAAATTTAACAACAAAAATATTGCAAGCTAATCAAATTTGGAAAATATTATTGAAAAGTATTAATATTATAGGTGCATGTGTTAACTTGTATAAAACAGGGTGACTCAGAAAATTATATATCAATATATAACAGTAGCAAGATGATCAAAAGCGGGTAAATATTTTCTTTTGGACTGAATACAAAATCTCAATGTGTTTTCGACATACCCTTGAGATTTGAGTTTTAACAATTTTTTTTTTATCAAAATAACGATTCTTAAAAATGTCAACTTTTAAGAACGATTTTTTTATCCAAAATTATAAAAGTTGGTAATTACAGCTTTTGAAAAATCAATAATAATCAGTGAAAATCAATAATAAAGACAACCTTTTCTACATTTTACCAGGAGCTAAGAAATTTCAATATTTTATTAGAGACTTTAAAATCTTGACATAAAAATGGTTTTTATGCTATTTCTCCTGTACCATAATGAACTTTTTAACTCGAATAAAACACAAGAAGCTTGGCAAAATTTTGTAGAGTTCTGTAGAGTTCTGCTTCAAGGTTTCAGAAAATTTCGTACAAAATTATCTGGTTGCATAAAACTAAAAAAATAAAAAACAGGAAAAATCCTGTTCGAAATAAAAGTTTTAGTCGTTTTCGTTCCTTTAAGTATTCTTATAAAAAGCAAAATCAAAATACAACCTCACATCGTTTCTTTTTAGCGCTTTTCCAAAAATGTTTTGAAAAAAAGTACTTATTAGTTTCACTCTGTCCGTCCGTCCGTCCGTCCGTGGACACTTTTTTTGTTTACAAAACTTCTACACCCTTAAAAATAGAAAGCTGAAATTTAATATGTACAGAGATCTTTACTAGAAACTTATTTCCGTAGAACAAAATTTTTACCTATCTCCCCCCCTCTAGAAGTTATACCCCCCAAAACCCTAAAAATGGCCTTTCTTTAACTATTTGTTGCAATGAAACTATAAGCATTTTTAAAATTTTGCAAACCCATAAAGGCAGTGGCGTGCTTCCCCTAGCGCGGTATACTATAGTTAAACTTTAGTAAAACAAAATGGCCGTTCAAATTTACCGTTATCTAAAATCCTTTTTTTCCAAATTTTTGATTTCGTTTTTCTTGTAAATCCCAGCCTGTAGAAGCTTGAAATTTTAGAAGCTTCTAGACATTAACAAATAGTTCATTTTGCTAAAAGAAAATTTTTTTCCATCTCTACCCCTCTCAAGTTAGCGCCCCTTGAAATTTGTAAAATTTGAATTTTTGACGCCTTAAAAAGCTAACCGTAAATTCCATGACATTAAAAAATATAATTATTTTTCTTAACTCATACAATTAGCCCTTAAAATCGCGCATTATGTTAACCCCACTTTATACTAATTTTTGCTTTATTTCAAAGACTGCTTAAATCATTCATCCTAAATATATGCAATCCTAGAAATAGTTTCGTATATGAATGAAAATAATTTTAATAGTGTGGTGGATATACATAAACTGTATTTAAAAGCAGAATTTTCATTTGTTGAGGGGAAAAGTGCTACAATACAAACCATTGGTTTGACCCAATTTTATTTAAATTATTTTCACTAAAAGTAAAAACTTCACAAATTTGATGACAAACAATAATAATAATTAAGATCATCCTTTGTAATAATTTTCAACATAATGTCAAAAAGCGCTTAAAGCAAAAATTTAATTACATATGCAGTGCACTTAAGGCAAATCAAAGAACAATAATGGTGACCCTTATAGAAAGGGAATTTATTATAAACTTTAAAAAATAAACCAAATATAAGAACTACAATATTCTCACAACTATTTACAATATCTTCTCTTTTATATCCTTGTTAAATTTTTCCTTTTTCACAAACAAAAAAACGGAAGAAAACACACGAATATGACAATTAATCCTTTAAAAAAAATAATATGGAAATAGAAAATATTTACCTTAATACTTCTTGTACGTACTCTCTAAACAGTAAAATTTATTAAAAGCATATCTTTCTGCCTTTTTTTTAATATACCTTATTTATACAATAAAAATGCATTAAATTACATTAAATATGCACAACTATAAAAAAAAAATAAGCAATAAGAGTATACAAAAAAAAAAATTGTTAAAAAACCTAGAAAATAATGTAAAAACACCCGGAAGCATAGTAAAACATAATTCGGTCCATTTAAAATGCAAATAAAAGTAAAACAAAACGCAAATAATGCAAAAACACGCCAACAAAAAAAAAAATTAAAAACAATCATTCTTTTTTCCCCCATCACTTAACCTTGCACTATGCTACTGATACTAAAAATTTAGTATGTACATGCACTTGACAATGTTTTCATTCTATTTAAATTTTTTAACAGCTTGTGTTCAAAAACGAAACAAAATGAGAAGAAAAAATAAAATTAAAAACAAAGTTGTTGCTAATTCTCCTTATTTCATGGTTGTTTTTGTTGTTATTGTGCTCTAATTATGATTTAAGAGTGTTATTATTTTTCTGTTCAACCAATGGTTAGAAAAAGGTTTGTGCCTTGGAATTTTTTGTATGTCGCTGTACATTATTGCAATCGACTTTGAAAAAATTTATGGAATTAAGGCATCTTAAGTTTAGCCCAATTTTAGTCATCATAAATAATTTAATATTCTAGTGTATTTCTGTAAATTAGCTTTCAAACTTCAAAAATATTTTAAAACTACATTAAAATACAAAGGGATAGTTACTGTCATCATTGTAATGCTTTTATTGCAAGTACTATTATGATAATCTATAAACTGTTATGATTATCCAACGCGCTTATTTTCTCTTATTGCCTCTGAAAGAAATGGTTCCAAACTTTGCTGTTCAAATTCTGAATTTTTGCTGTTGAAATGGTATGGCCAACAGTATTCTTAAGGCATGGGCAATTAAATTCGAAATTGCATAACTACTGCCACATTCATCAGCTTCAAATGAAAATATTAACTCTAAAGTAATTTAGGTAAATTTGAATTCGACAAATTATTTATAGTTATGTAATATATTCGAAGGCTAAACACACAGAATATCTAAATTTAATTAAAAATGCTTATTTATTTGAGGCACCAAAACTAATCTTCAATAAAAAAAATTAAAATACGTAAGCGAGCTATGACAGCCCACTTATAAGTTCATTATTGTGTTGATTTGTTGGAAAAGAACAGAAGAAATTTAAAAATAAGTTTGTGTTTAATTTTTTTATAAAATAAAATAGTCCTGCTTCAATTGCAATTTATTTAATTAAGTTTAATAAGGCAAAATGTAGATTAATATAAAAATAACCAACAAGTTGAAAAAAAATATATTTCAGCTCAAACATAATATAATTATGAAATAAAAATTGCCCTAATGTTATTAAGGACACAATCATATTATTATTTTTTTTTCCTTGCTTTTCTTTTATGTTTGCAATGTTTAATTAATGCGTTTTGTTTTAATTTTATTTGTGTTTATGAAACTTTTTTTTCACTTGTTTTTGTTTTTTGCTTCAAACAAATTTATTCTGAATTGCGTATCCGCCTCCTTAGGTAATCCTAAGTGAACCTCAATAATGTTCAACTAATTATACAGCAAAAAAAAAAAATATTATACATAAAGTAAAAATATTCAACACAGAACAGAACAGAGAACAGAAAAAAAAATTAAATAAAACCCAAGTGAAAACTAAAATGAATAGATAAAACTGTAAAAGAGGAAAACGTGAAAGAGAGCAGACTAAAATGGAAGAGGAAATTTTGTATAAGGATTTCCGGATGGGACAAATTCAAGATTAATATTTTATAAAAACAAAACTTATTATACATGTTGCTTGCACAGCGTTCCAAACCGTTGAATGATTTTTTTATAATTTAAGATGCTTTTCGGATATTCGAGCTGCTGATCCACTAAAGTGTATGATTTGGTTGACAGCGAATTTAGTTCAATCATTACAGCTTTCTTTTAATTTTTTCTCTTATTGGCCCCTAAACATATGCAATAAATTGAGGTAACACGAAGAAAAAATACGAAAAAATCTCAATTTTCGTATGACAATAACAATTTCAATGACACTTCCATGATATTTTTGTTGATTATACTTGTGACTTGTATGTTAACAAAATTTATTCAGCATCCCATACACGGAAAAAAATTTTTGAGAAATTTTGTCAATTTTTTAACAAAATCCCTGATTTTTTTGATTGATTTTGGGATTGTGCGTTTTTTCAGTAAAGCATGTAAAAAAACTTAACAAAATTATATTATACTTGTTTACTTTAAAAGTTTGAATTATAAACAACTAATCCTAATTTTCTAATAGAAACTATTTAAAATTTTGACTTTGATCCTACATATTTTTTTAAATTTCCTCAACTTCGATTTATGAATAACGATAATTTTTTTTACAAACATTTCAAAAAATTTTTGCACGATATGTGATTATATTTAATTGTCAATCTTAAAAAATTTTGCAATTGATATAATTTTTATAACCTAACCAGTCAATTTTTTTGACAGATTTTGTTAAATAAAATAACCATTTCCATAAAATTTTATATAAATACCATTAAGTTTTTTCTTAAAAGAGCCAAAGTAAAAAAATCAAAACCTGTAAATTTTTACACATTCCCTGTCAATTTTTTTTACAAATATTGTAAAAAAAAAAAGGTATACAGTGCCATTTAATCTACTATACTTCTGTGTAATTTTTATGAACTTTTATCCACAATTAATTTATTTTAGTTTGGGAAACACTGAAAAAAATATTTATTAAAAAAATACACTACGAACATTCAGATTTCTAATTCATTTTATTTTATCGTATACACAAAATTACAGCATTTTACGTTTTCTTAAGGTTCCTAATTTTGCTTGAGAAAAGCAAATTTTTTTGGTTATGTCAGTTTTGAAAACTGTTGGTATACTTTTTTTTATAATTGGAGCCTGTACGTTTTTTAATTGTCTTTTAATTTGCGAGTAAGCTTCGTATAACATTCCAGATGGTCCAGTTATTTGTTTAGTCTAAAGGTTGTTAAAGTATGGCATAAAATAAATATTGCTTTTTTCGCTTGGAAAATTTCAATAGGTTATACATTGAGCAAGTGCTATACATCTTTCTGCGCTAATTTTTAAGGCTTGATTCGCATTCAAAAGTTTCAAATCCTCTTTTTATGATGAGATTAACTAATTTTCACGATGATTTTTATCTAATATTTGACTTTTTCAGAATAATCCTTTAGTTAGAAGCCCATCCAGACAATTGAGATAGTGTGAAATTGAGTGTTGAAGCACAGTATTACTGGATATAGAATTTGCTATAGTGAAATTACACCTTCGTTTATTATATTATAACTGGTTGTTTCTTCTTCTATTAAATTGATGGCGCTGTTTAAGAACTTAATTTCAAGGGTCTTTAAACATATGTAAAAACAACGAAATTTAATTTTATAACCTCATCAATGATGATTGCGCAACATTTTTTCCAGTAGGCACAACTAAAGTTGAAGATGAGAAGTTAGATAATGTTATCGCTGTAGAAGTTGTCTGAAAATGTTGTTAAAGATGTCAAAAATTTATGTAATACTAATATAACAGATTTATGTATATATGTATATTATGCATGTATATTATGTATGTGCATACATGAAATAATAATGTAATATTAGACATTTCTCATAAACGCATTTTTTTACAATTATCTTCATGTAGGATTTGCAGTTTTTTTTGTTGGTATATAAAACCTTAAAAAAATTTAAATTTACTTACAGCTTTTAATAATTTCATTTTATAAGCCAACAAAAATTTTGTCTTTTTTAATGATGCTCTCTAGTGTTTGACATTTCAAGTTTTCAAAACTGCTTTAATCAAATTCCTCTTCTGCATAATCACATTCAATTTGAAAAAAAAAATTATTTATTTAATAAATAGGCACTTTTCAAGAAATTACCGACAAATTTTTCTAAATACTGAGACAAATTAATCTCATCTAACACGATTTTTAAATATTGTCGCGAATCCATTATATAGCTATATTTATTATACACATAAAAAAAAACAAACAATTAGACAAAAAAATAAAAAATTTAACGCACGTCAATCACTCTCCAAAGTCTAAGCGAAACTGAATTGATTATTATAAATGTATACACATGACGTTTCAAATCAATTTCAGAAATTCTCTACATATTTTTGCAAGTGTTACAAATTTTTTAAGTAAAATTGTGATTTATTTTACAAATTTCTCCTAAATAAATTCACAAAATGTTGTGAAGTTTTTTAGGAGCCAAACCATATTTTTTTATGAAATAGTGCAGATTATTTAAAAGTTTTATCAGCTGTTTATTTTCAGGTTTTTTTAATAATTGCTATCATAATATTATGTTAAATTTTTTAGGAAGCCCTGCTAATTTTTTTTAGAATAAACGTCAATAAAAAAAATTGTAAGGCCAAAATGCCTTGTATTACACATTCTTAAAAATTTTAATAGTTGTTACAAAAATTTTCTGGAATAAGAGTAAAAAATTTTTTTTTTATTACGCATATTACTTTTGATAAATTTAGCAAAAAATTTTGGTATAAAATGTTTATAATCTCAGAATACTCGCTGTTTTTTCTGAGAATATTCTCGTAGTTTTTTTTGGGAACTTCTTGTAAATTTTTTTTTCCGTGTAATTTCGTTTTTGAAGTCTTGTAAAAATTTCTTGATTAAAAAGTGCTGAATATAAAAAGTGCAATTTTAATATTTTCCCGGCCAAAATTTTTTCCCATCCTTTTTACGTAGATAACATCTGGTAACTCTTTACATAATATGCATAAATTATATTTTGAAATGCATTTCCGTTTTTTCTTCTTTTAAAAGTGTTGCTGTTATAAGTTCAAAATTAAAAAGTCTAGAAAAAGCTTGTGAAAAATAATTTACGTGCAACAAAAAAAAACAAAAAAAAAAAGAGAAAAAAAATGTAAGAAAACTTTTAGTAATTCATTTTAAATGAGTTTTTTTTTTCTCTACACATAATGAACTAGTACATGAAGTCGAACCACATATTTATAATAAGGAAAAAAAAAGAGTAAAAATGATTGGTTTCAAAATGAAATATGAGAAGAAAAAATTCTTGGAGTGAAAAGGGCGGGTGGCAAAATAAAATATTTAATGTCGGATGCTTATCACAAAAAAAAACGAAACCCAAAATAAAATTTATTTAATTTTGTAAGAAAGTGTGACAGAGTAAAAGTCATAAAAGATAAGTGGGTTTTCTATATATGAGATGCTAACCAAAAAGCGATAAAATTTATTTTAAGCCCCCTTAAGGAATGTTTAATACAAGATTTCGTTAAATGTAAAATTTTTATTTTGAAATTAAAGAGCCATTTAAATTTCAATAACGAGAAAAAAGCTGAAATTTTTAGAAGAACTTATTGCTGGAAAATGGAGACAAACTGAGTTAGAATATAATTTAGTAGAAAGTTATTGCCAAATATGCTCAAATCTACTCTTTAAATCAAATCAATCGCCGTGACTTGTATGTTAGATTTGTAACAGCTATTGTAAATCTATTAAATGCAATTGATATTGTAGTAAACCAAAACTAAAAATGACAATCAAAATGATTAACAGACATCGAAGCACATAGTGTGAGCTTTAGATGTCTCTGTTTTCCTAGAATAAGGATAATAATGGTTGTTATAAATTTTTTGAAAGGTGGAAATAAAAGTTTTTAAATTTTTTTTTTTTTTCAAAAAGTTTTTTGAAATTTTTTAAATAAAGGTTGCCATTAAATTTAAAAAGACCATATAAAATATGACAAATTATATTTTTCACTTAAGGTGAAATTTTATTTCTCATGCAAATATGATTTTGAAAGATTTTGACAGATTTTGGCAGATTTTTGCACGACAACGTTTTATTATTTAAGGTTTACATAGGAATTGCATATTATTAAAAGTATTCCAAATCTATAAAGGTATTCCAATTTTGAAAAACAAAATGATAGTTGGAAACAAGGATATTTGGAAATTCTCATGTAATTAATAAATTTCAAAATCTTGTTAATCCAATTCGCATCTATTTCTATCAATTTCCCCGATATTTTCATGAGAATGGGTATTGTAGTGAAATTCTCTACCTAAATATAATATAACTTTTCGATTTTTTATGGTTCCTCATTTCGTTATTTCAATACTAACCCATTTCTTGAATTATTATTACTCTTTTCATATATAATTCAATTCTGAAATTCAAATCAAATCATAAACTTTCATTTTGTCATAATATATATTGTGTACATTTAGAAATATAAGGTTTTTTACCATTTTGAAGTTATTTTTTACTCAAAAAATTATTAATCTACCAAAATAATCTAATGTAGTATTAAAGCACACATACAATTACTTTTAAAATTTTTAATATTAATAAAAAGAATATACAAATAGAATTTCTAATGTTTCTGTCAAATTAATAAAATAAATTATTAAGGATATATTTATACGTACATAAACAAACCTACACTTTATTGTGAGTAACTTCCTCATTCTAAAATATAAAATGAAAAAAAAATGAAATAAAAATTCTTACAATATTTTGTTTGTAATTTATCTTTTGAAAAAAAAAAAAATTATTACATATTTTAAAATACACTAAAAAGCTTTTAAAATACCATGGTGGTTCCAAAATTGAAAACTAAACTTTTAATAATAACAATACAAAAAGTACGACATAAGGTGTTAAAATATTATTTTCGGTCCTGAGAACCGAAATGCTTATGATACATAGAGGTGTTATGATAGCTAGCAGTTATTTCTAAAAAATATGGTAGATATTGTGACTTATTCCAGTACGTGAATCTGTAAACGTATTATTTATTGTAAAAATTTTAAAATCTTTATTATAGACACAAACCTTTTTTTTTTGTAAAATGGCTTCCTTTTACCATAAAAAATAATTATTTGTAATAAATATTTCACTATATCACATATTGCTTTTTTCTCAGAACTACTCTCATAGTCCATTATTAAAAAATTTAATTGTCAATTTAAAATTCTTATCAAAATATTTTACAAATGCTTCAAGTTGCTCCATAGCATGGTATTCATATATATATTAAAAGCGTTTTGTTTGTTAAAGCTTGGCTCATTGCATCCAATTAAATTTATCAAATTTCATTAAACCTCTTAAAACTGCTTGCATATTATACTGCCATATACTCGTACATGCTGGGTATTCATACTAAATTCGGATTTATATTAAAAAGCAAACCACTAAATGACTACGATATTTATCTGACAATTTAGATATGTAATAACATTGTTGAAGGCCAAAACCAATTCAAAATACAAAATATTTGTGTCTATGATAAAATATTCTTAATAATGAAACATCACTCTTTCAATAAATATTCTCAGAAGAAACCTTGCTGTAGAAAATTATATTTACAATTTATAATTATTAAAAAAATGAATGGAGATATTGTTATTTACTATTGTAGAAAAATTACTATTAATTCATCAAAAATTTGAAGAACGAGTCTTATGAAGACTGATATATTAATAAATTGACTTCAGCTTACTTGTAATTGCAGGATATATCCACTTTTTGTTGATTAATTTTATATGTTCATATTTAAAATATGTGTCTTGAGGCGGTACTCTAAGCAAGACAATGTGCACTCATGACGAAGGGCACAATTACATCTTTTATGCCACGATGCATCGTCGTCCCATTCTGCAATCTGCAATTTACAATCTACATGTTCATATAATATAAATACCAAATATGATATTTTTAAATTTAGAAATTTACACTCATTTCTAAAATTTTCCTTCCAAAATGTCATTTTTTATATAATATAGCTCTGTGTTGCTTTTTACCGACCGTATTGTGTAAACAATAGGTAGGTTATGTGATGGCAACAAATTTTGCATATCGAGTTTTCGGTGGGAACGTACTTCTCCATAGTAGGGAAGTGTAAATAGACTATTTTTAGCAACCTGTCGGTCTGTCGGTCTGTCGGTCTGTCGGTCTGTCGGTCTGTCCGTCTGTCGGTCTGTGTGTGCACGCCTGTATCTCAAGTTCGGCTGAACCGATTTTGATGAAATTTTATATGTAAGTTTATTTCCACCATGGCACGGATCGATCAACTTTTGGTATATATCAGGCCTCGGGAACTGCACTTTTTAGCGGGCCTGTTTTACATTTTTGAGCATATTGAAGAACATATTCAACCGATTTACTTGAAATTTCATATATAAGTTTTGCTCTACCGGCGATGAAACCTCCTAGCTTTTGGAAGAAATCAGGCGTCAGCAACTGGACGTTTACTACGGGCCAAATATACATTTTTGTGTATATAAAGAGAAAAAATCAACCGCTTTCATTGAAATTAGATATATAAATTCCTCGCATGAAAACTATGAACATATAAATTTTTTGGAAAGATCAGGGCTCGAAAACTGATTCGCGGGCCGATTTTACATTTTTCACCATTTTGAAGAAAATATTCAACCGATTTACTTGAAATTTCATATATGAGCTTTTTTTGACCGTCCGTGAAAATTCCTAGATTTTGGAACAAATCAGGCATCGGCAACTGGACGTTTACTACGGGCCAAATATACATTTTTGTGTATATAAAGAGAAATAAACAACCGATTTCATTGAAATTTAATATTTGAATTCCTCGTATTAAAACAATGAACATGTAAATTTTTTGGAAAGATCAGGCATCGGCAACTAGACGTTTACTACGGGCCAAACATACACTTTTGTGTATATAAAGAGAAATAATCAACCGATTTCATTGAAATTTAATATTTGAATTTCTTGTATTAAAACAATGAACATGTACATTTTTTGGAAAGATCAGAGCTCGAAAACTGATCTGCGGGCCGATTTTACATTTTTCACCATATCTACGGAACGAATTGATGGAGTTTCTTGAAATTTGATATTTGAGTTCTGGTTGTTACCAAAACTAACTGGCGAGCATTTCAGGGAATTCGGGTAGCACAAAGCGAAACTCTACTAAGAGCCAAATTTACATTTTTCTAGGTATGTTAACTATAAGCTTACTAATGTCCTAAAAATTGGAAAGAAGTATTTAACAGACATTTTTATAATATTCTGTAACACTTTCACTTAACTAGACAATACACATTGCGGTCGGTTATGTGCTGACCACATCAGATTTTTTACTTTATATGACTTCGTTATGAATTGTAATTTTTTAAATAAATTGTATGGCCATATCCTGTTGCATATAAAATAACTGTAACAGAATCAAAACATAGAAATTATTTATATTCAAGACCACAAAAGAACTTTGAACACAAAATACTTTAATTCTATGCGATAAATAAAAATCGACCAATGGGACCGATGATAATAAAACCAAAAAAACCCCTTCTAATATTACCTATATTATATATTATGGAATAAAATCATTTTGTATAACTCGAATACATAAAAATAGGAGCATTATACCCTTTAGTCTATATCCGATATACACATATACAATAATATTCTTTCTATTATTATTTCTAGTAATTATATGTGATATGTTGAACAAAATGTTAACGTTTTCTATGTACAAATATGTCTTTCACATTATGTGTGGGTGTATTATGTAAGTAGAAAACAAAATAATAAAATAAAATGTAAAAAAATAATAATATATTTTAAATTGTTTCACTTTTGCAGGGATTTTGTATCAGTTTTCCATATTTAATTCATATTTTGAAATATTCTATGAATTTAAATGTGTCTGTTCATATTTTAAATAGGTAATGTTTGCATTTTGTCATAATTTTAGAAAGCCGCTTTATTTAAATCACTTATTTATTTAAGAGTGAGAACGAATTGAGTGAATATAATGCATTTGTTTGATACGGATGCCGTACCGAATGGATTCATATTATGATGCAAATATTAAGATTAGGTGGGGCAAATATCACAAAAGGTGGTTCGAGTCCTGTTAAGTTAAATATGCGTGTTTTATCTTGCATGTTGGAGGCTCACTGTACTGGATTTACCCTTTGCCTAAGGGAGAAAAAATAAAGAGCTTAATAATGTATTTTACCTTTTTTCTTGCGGAGTGAGACGGAAGTGAGTGAGTATCATATTATGTTGGTGTAATATAATTTTCAAATGAGAAAAAAATTTTCTGTTCTGTATTTGGTTTTTCCCAAAATCTATACAAAATTTAGAGAATTTAAATTTATTAATTTGCACCGATTTTGGAAAGTATTTTGCTTTGAATTTCGGATAAAGCATAAAAAGAAAAAACACATGTTTTACTATGTCGTCCCCTAGTCTTAACATGACCGCTTATTTTGTAACCAGTTTTATTGAGCTCTATACGAAAGCAAAAATCAAAAAAATTTAGTCACAAATTTTTTACGTGTTTGTTCCATTTTATAAAAAATCCAATATTGCAATACTCAATTCAGTCACAAATTTTACAGAATAATTAATCAAAAACACAATACACAAACTTACATTTTAACTCACACTGCTGGCATGTTATACACAATATATGCTATTGTATTTGCGATGAGATTTCGTTCTTATATTTATAGATTATATAACATTGTAATCTACATCCACATAAACACATACATATGTATAAGGTAAAGACAATGTAATTATTTTTTGTAAAAGTTATCCGGTGGTAATGTTAAAGTATCAAATAAAACATATGTAACACCCTTTTTCTTTAGTCTTTAAGGACTCTAATAAGTGCTTCTTGTGGTTATTTTCCCTTTTCTTTTTCTTTTTTTTTCTCATTTTTTAATTTCCTTTAAAAATATAAAGTACCTCCCTCTACCTCACATTGTTTTGTTTTTGCTCATTAAAGTCAGGTAGCATTAATCTACTTAGTGTATTACATAATAAGGAACTACAAATGTATATAGAAAATTAACAAATATAAGAATTTATTCACACATTCATATATAATATGTTATGTATTTATGTATATATACGAATAGATATGTGACATTCTTGTTTTACATACACACTAGTGTTCCAATTTTCATTATTCGCATAGATTATTACAATTTTCTATTTTGTTTTTATATTATAAAGATGTTCTTTGTATTAAAAATTGCACGTTAAGTGAAAAAGGATTAAAATAAGAAAAACAAAAGAAAAAATAAAAAACAATTAGAAAGGTAAAAGTGACGCAATTATATGAAAATGGTTTTTAGATTTTTTGTATAGTCTTGAAAATATTTGCAAGCAGGTTAAGAAGAGTATAGGTAGAGGGTGTGAAATTTAAAAATAAAGTTCTAAGTTTTAAAAATGAATTTCTTAATTTTTTCTTTTTAACACCAATTTTGTTAACTAGAACAATTTTTAAATCACCCCGTGATTCGAAATTGGCTAAGTATTATTAGAAAAATTTTATTTTTACATTGCTTTTAATGAAATTTCGATTAGCAGAAAGAAAGGGATTTAGTTTGACATAATGTGTGATTGTAATAATGTTATTACCTTAAAATGTATCACTTAATTGATTTTTCAATAATCAATAGATTTTGTTAAGTTTCTAGAAATAAACGGGTAAACGAGTATACGAAGCTCTGAAGCAGTTATATTTATTATAAATATTAATGGCAGCACATTAATAAGTAAGTGTTTCTTACTTCATCCTATATTATTTATATTTATACCCAATCGAATCCCATATAATGAGCAATGAATTGTGAATACAATAGCAAAAAGAAATTTTTACAGATTGAGTTTCTTATAAAAATTTATTTCTCCATGTTAGAAAAGCACATACAAACTATTTTAGATGGGATTTCAGTATGTCTCTGATGAGTAACCTTGCCTTTCGTTTGCATTCATATTTACTTCATAGCTGGATCATTTTTAAATGAAAATTCCGGATTAAGAAATTGTTGAACATTTTCAATTAGACCAAATTTCATATGATCCATCAATGTTCTTCAATATCAAAGGAAAAAGTAAATTATTTGAAATCTTAAATACTATTTTTCAAATACACAAAAAATTTTAATATCTAAAATTCATTGTTTCATTTTAAAATTTATTTGAATTATAATCTGACGCGCCTGCCTGTACATGAATATATTTGAATTTTAATTAATTTTTGATTAATTTCCATTAATATTTTTTCCCACATTCTGCAGTAAACGCGATTAATTATATGAAAACAATGCCGACTATTCCTTCAATAATTTATAACAACAGTATAATTTATAAATCAATTTATAAATTATACGAAACCTTTAAGAAATGACGTTTTTCTTAAAGGTTTCGTATAATTTATAAATTGATTTAGGTTCTTTTATTGTGGTTTTTAACATTATTAATTCATATGAGGTTTGACTACCCTTAAATATGGCTAACCATAATATTCAATAATAAAATAAATGCTACACGTTTCTTCACTTAATCTAATCATTATAAGGAAAAAGCGCCACGAAATTTCTTCTGATCCTTATTATAATAATATATTTTAAACCAAAAATTCTCGTACAAGATTTGAAACCTATTGCCGAAATAATTTTGTATAAATTATAAATATATTAAAAAAAAACAAAAAAAAAAAATAAACATTCCATATTATATTATTATAATCTTTAAAGTAATTGCTTGTCAATATGGTTTTTCTATAAAGAGCGACCTTCCTTTCTTATTTATGTACACTTTATCATCAAAAATACAACAAAAATTACATGAATACTATGTCAGATAAATTATATAAAATAAACCACCAAGAAATACAAAAACCCAACTTTATCCTTCTTAAAGGACAATATTATTATTATCTGAATTATATTTATATAGATATACATAAAAAAATTTTTCCTCTTTCTTTTTTCAATATTCTATAGGCTTCTAAACTATACGTATATGTACAATATCTTGACTAGAATCGGAACTTAACAGAAAAAATCATGTCATATCCTTAGAAATAAATTCTCATTAATCTTAATTCCTTAACAATATAAACTTGACCACATTATTACTATCCCAAAAAAAATAAGAAGTAGTCAACTTGATTTGTCTTAAAGATAGTAACTAAGTACACCAAAATGATAGGAAGAAGAGAATATCAAAAGGAAATTCCAATAAAACAGCAAAAAAAAAGGACGATTTTTTTTTTTTTTATATTTACGAATATTATTCGTATTTTGTTTAGGATTTTGTTTTTTTATTTTATTGACTGGGATTTTGTTGTTCGCATACGTCGTCGCTCATACTATTCATATTATATGTACATAAGGACTCAAAAGAAAAAAAAAAGAAGCAATTGATGATTGTCTAACTATTTTACTTTTTTTTTTTGTAAATACAAGCATGTTGATTTTGTAGTTGAAATGATAAGAAAAAAAAATGGGTCAAATATAATATACAAACTTGTTTTTTTTTTTTGTGTTTTTTAGCACCATAAGCTTTCCTTTCTACAACATTTAAATTGTTACTGTATATCTTAACTGACATTCGTATACAAACACAATAAGACACAAAGAAGCTTTTGGTTTATTTTATATTATTGATTAAGATCCCAAAAACTATCATTAGATTTTTATCATTTTGACCCCCTCAAGTGAGTTTTAAAAGAAAACAAAAAAAAAAACTATGTTATTATAATAATATTATGTGGTCGTAGAGATCTTGCAAAAGAAAACAAAATATACAGGATAATATGCTTTTTTTTATAAACAGGACTTTATATATAAATTTAAGGATATTATTGTATACTTATAGTATTAGAATTCCTCTCAGAATATACATCATAAATTTAATAAGCAATCATTGATTTCAGCTTAAAAATTTATAAATACAAGTTCATATTGAAATTTTGTAAAAGAATTTTGTAAAAATTAAAATCTTAATAATTCAAATTTATTATACGGGTAAGAAAATTAATCTGTATATCATAAAATATGACAATTAACAAAAATCAGTAAGGGTTTATAAAATTTGCAAGATAAATCTAATAATTATAAAAAAATGCATACTTTTGGGGGCAATAAGTGAAGATTTGAATAAAAAAAATTTCAGTTGGACTGCAGTGTTAAAATATTGGTACTGAAGATAATATTAGAAAATAGAAACACATAGTTAATAGTAAAAGAGTTATCATTTAATTTTATGTAAGCAAAATTCTAGTGCATTTAGTTCATTCAAACAAAATTATTCGATCTCATGAATTCAAAATTAAATTTTTTAGCTTTACAATTTTTTAAACTTATATATGCAAGGTGATTCAAAAAAATATACAACAATATATAGCATTGATTAGAGGTTCGAAAATGGTTAAAATTTTTGCTCCAGAATAGGTGCGAAATCTAAAGGATTTCCGAGACATAGGGATTTTAACGAATTTTCACGAAGTTTTTACTTATCCAAGCTTTTTTGTTTATAACTTCCGTTCCGAAAAAGATAGGGACTTTAAATAAACAGTTTCTGAAAGGTCTAGTAATGGACTAGTAAAGGAAAATAACTAGTAAACTTTAAAATGGTACAAAACAAAAAATTAACACCTTCGTAGGAAAATTAACTAAAAACTTACTAGTGTCCTTAAAATTGTAAAAAAAATGCATAAAACGCATTTTCATTATCCTTTGTAACAATTTTACTAAACTGAATAATATACACTGTGGTCCGTTATATACAGATCACATCAAATTTTCGATCAAATCAAAACATTTTCCGGCGTATGGCATAATAATAAGAATCAGGCCGATACAAATTTACCCTCAATTATTTTAATGGTAAATTTATATTGTAAGTACATTTTGTTAGTCTTAATTTAAGAAGTTAAATATTATAATTACGTATACAATACATAGGTATACATAATAATCACATATATTTAATTGATATAATTAAATATTTAAATATTGAAAATTTGATGATATTATATTTTCAGAAAAGAAAATCCTAATAATAAACAATTTGTCAAATTAATTCAAATTCACACACACACAAGCAAAATTGTTTTCAATATTTTAAATAAAAAATATTTCTAACAACATACAAGTATTTAGTTGACTTTAAAATCCTAAATACATATGACTTTAATATTATCCTCCTTTTTACTTAAAATATAGATTTATTTTATATTATATAATATTTAAGGATTCAACCACAAAACACAATTTCAAAAGAGAAAAAGAAAAATAATAAAATAAGAAAAGAAAATCAAATTGAATATTTAACTATTTAGTATATAAGGACATTTTTTTTGGACAAAATACTTACTTAAAATTTCTCAAATCTCAATTACATATACTTAAAATTTTATTTTTTTTTATATATATTTGTATGTAAATATATAATATGCAGATTTAATATTCTAGTCTAAAATAAATTAAAGTACTATGTAGGCATGATAATATATTCTATTATTTTAGAATTACTTGTAATATTGTAATATAATAGTAAACTTGTAATATTGTCTACATAAAATGTATACATAAAAAAAAATATATTCATCACAATGTACTTGCAAAAGTATATATAATTGACTAGGTCATTTAGCATGTAACAATGCTGAGAAGAATAACTTTTCTAAACATTTAAAATGAGTAATAGACGTGAGTAATGGTTTTGGGTTTTTTTTTTATAGTTTCTTAAGTGATGAGAGAATTACGAGAATTACTCTATAAATTATGTGAAATGAATGGCTTAACTACTTATATAAATAATAAGGAAAATTTCATTTAAATTTAAATGGAGGTTGTCTTAAATAATAATAATATATTAAATATTATGTAATGTGTTGTTAAAAAATTTACATACATAGTAAGATTACATAGTACAGATCATATTTTTTACAGTCAAGTGAAGTTGGGTCAATTTAAAGTTGGGTAATATATATAAAATTTAAGAGTCAAATTTGTGATTATGTGCAATTTGTCCTACAGACAATTTGAAAAATATAATGTATTAGGAACCTAATCCGATAACATTATTAGAAATAATGTTTATATTTAAAATTTTTAAGAAATTCTGTTGAATATTTTTTCTAAGATTATTTGAAAAAATTAAAACGAAGGATTATTCGATGAGATCTTTAGGCATATCTCAAAAATATACCAACCATTACATGGCCAAAGATACGAAATTTTGATCAAAATCATTTCAGCCGAAATTGAAATACAAATGTGAACGTGTTATAACGGTATTTAACGTTGAGAAATTAGTTTTTGTTCGACATATCAAATTTGGTTTTCAACATAATACTATACTACCTTATTGTATCCAAGGGTTCGTCAAAAATTATAAATTGATTATGTACATATTTGGCTGAATTATAATCATCGGAAGACAATAAAATTGCGGTTTGAATTTGTTTTTTATCAAATTCTCTTGTTAGTAATTCATAACTGTATTTCAAAACCTTTTGGTTGGAGATGAGGCAAAATTATAAATTTTTCAGGATAACTTTCCTCTCACTGAAATATTTACATTATATACAAGTAGGTACATGATAGTGAAAGAATGAATTACAAATCGAGATATGTTGTGTGAATTCGCTAACATTCCAAGGCAATAAGTTTTTAATTTGAATTGTATTAATTAAAGTAATTTTTATATTTTGAATATATTCTGGCAAGATCAAATTGAGCTTTTAACTGAGGGACCCGAGAGCAATTATTATTAATTTCAAGTTCATCAATTTTGTAATTATTATTTACAGATTAAATAATTTTGTTAAAATAATCGGTCTGAGTGAATTGCGTACAAATTGTGTTATATACTTCTAAGTAAAGTAACAAGTTGCATTATATTATTTCTAAACTACATGTGTACGAGTATATTTGATGAATTAGAAGACTTATTTATATTTACAAATTTTTTAGTAAGGTTCTTACTGCGTAAATTTAGTTAATTTCTAAACAATCAAAATTAACTTGTGATTCTATTCATTTAGTTGTACTTTTGATAAAAATTGATCATTAAAATTATGACTCATTATAATTGGAAACCAATTGGTAAACCTCTTGGAGATAGACATATTGGAACGTTAATACAAACTGAGTGCAATAATCCTGTACAGCTATTAATATATATTAAAAGCTTTAATGAAATCTGCGTTAAGTATGGAACATCTGATAAAGTTTTTGGGGTCAATAATATACATCAACCTTATAAAAATCTCTAAAAGTACAAAATGTTTACGAAAAGAATATAAAAAGCAGCTTGCATGACATAAATTATTAATAAAGATATTATGGTTAAAAAATGATTTCTATTTAATTTTCATTCATAAACTAACCAATCATTAATTCCTTATTGAGTCACCTTGTATGTATTTTAAAACTGAATTCTACAATATTATGTAGGTAAACATAGTATATGTACAATATGTTATCAAGGTGCAATAAAATAAGCATATTATTATTTTATTTACTACAAAATTATTTTGTATTTATTTTAACTTAATACTTTTGTTAATGTTAAAGTAAATAATTTTAAAAATATTTATTTTTATATCTTATTTTGATAAATTCTTAATTGAATTATAAAAATTATTTAGAATATTTTAAATATACATATGAATAATGTAAAATGTATACATATAGATAAATAGAATTTGTAAAATTTTAAATTATCGCCATTGGGTTAGAAAAAAAATTTAATTAATTCTTTATAATCAAGTTTTATTTTATAAATAAATTAATAATGATTTTGAAACTTAATATTAAAATTTATAAATTTGATTTACTCAAATTAGCTATTAATATAAAAATTTGTAAGTAGAAATAAATCGAAATTTCAAAATCATATTACATGCATTAATGACTTGTGGGACAGCTGCTGTAAAGTTTTATTTAAGAAATTTGATTAAATTTTTCTGTATATTTTATTTTTAATATTTTATTTACAAAATTACATTTTAGCTGCAAAGAAACTAAGACAACTGATTTCAATTTTACGATTTGTGAGGAAGACATTATTATGTGAACTTTTTATCTATACCTTTCGTAAATAAAGTCAGAACTTCAAGAAGCTCTCGTGCTTTAAGATGAAATACCTACAGATCAAATAATTGTGCAAATTTAGAAAAAAAAAATTCTTGTATTAAAATATTTAAAAAAATTTTTTTGATACAAGAGAACTTGGTTAAGAGGTACCTTGGTATAAGAGGGAAACCTCTTTAAATGAAATTATTTTTCTGGGCCCCTTGCATTTTCTAACAAAATATCCTTCTAAAAGAGGAATTCCAATGTATTTAGTAAGTGCAAACAATTTTATGAATTTTGTGCAGTATTTCAGTACATTTTTACCTTCAGTGGAATTTTTTTTGATTCTTTTAGTGGAATTCAAATTAATTGCTTTATTTCTAATTGGATAAAAATTGCGCTGGAAAAATGTTCGTGGGTATTTGTTTGAGTATTGACAGAAGAAATATCACCAGCATTACAACAGATGCTAAAAAGAGATGCAGAAGCGCAAAGCTAAAAATAAATTTTTGGTGAGAGTTTAAATGCAAAATTTAACACATGCGTCATATAAAAAAAGTTAAAACAAAAAAAAAACAAAGTATATGTGACGTTTACTATACGATTCCGTTTTTCTGAAGTTCTATTGTAAGCACAAAAATTTTGAAAAAAAAATCTGGTTAAGTAAAAAACTGGATAAGGTGACAAACTTCTATAAGCGGAACAAATTGTCTTATCCAGGCTCAACTATATTTAGTTTATTCCTCCTCAACAAGATCTCATAATTATTCTATTTGAACACGTTTTAAATGTGAAGTTTTCAAAATATTAAATTTCGAGTTAGAGATCACTTCATTAAGCATTTTTGTGTTTTAGAAAATGCATTCTGTTTCAATAATCCTAAAATATTTTAATTTAAAATTTTCGATATATTTAGCTTCATACGTTAGATTAAAAATATCAGATTTGCTATAAAACCACGAGCGGTATTTTAACATCTTTCCCCATACAAATACTATAAATCTTCCAAAGATACATGAAAAATTTTCCATGTAATCTAAAATCTATGTTTTTACATAGTTGAATGAGTCTGCTATTTTAAAAATTTTCATTTTCAAATACAACTTAATCGATATTATTTTCGATATTGCATCTTATAATTAGTTTTATCATGGCTATCATTCTATATTAATAGCCGGAATGATGAGCGTTTACAAGTAGCTTTAAGTTTATTTATTTTTACTTTATGCTCTTAATTCAATTAAATGACACTCATCATATCCTTTAACCTATTATTTAAAATAGGGTACCAAATTTTATTTTTTTTTTGTTTTTCTATCGTATTATTGCAAAAGTGTCTAAGCTTTCACATTGTTATGATTGTTTTAAACAAAATTTTAACATTTTATAAATTTAACAATTTTCCCTCTTCAATGTTTTCAAGTTTTTTTAACACTTTTTTTTTATTTTTTTTATAATTGTGATATATTTGGCACTCTAAAAAACATTGGAATATAAAAATGACACAATAGAAAATATTTTCAAAGGGATAACAGAGAAAAAAGGACATTTTCATTTGAATGCTTTTTTAAAATGAAAGTTTTTTTTTTTTTTGCTTCGTTTTCATGTGTTTTAAGTAAAAGCGGGAAACAAAAAAAAACCGCGTTGCAGTGCTACACAAAAGATTGAAAAAAAAAGTTGAAACAACACGCTAGAATAGAAATAAAAATTAAAAAAATTAAAAAAGAAACGAATGAAACAATGAAAGGTATTCCGTTATTTTTTTATATAAAAAAAATAAATTAAAAACAAAATCGCTTTATTTTGATAGCGTAGATTTTTATAATATTATTGTTTTGTCAAAGGTCGCGTTTCCTATGAACTTAATTGAAATGTATATATTTGCATTGTTTGTTTGTTCATCGCACTCTTAGTATTTAGAAAAAAAAATTACTTTATTTAACAGGAAAATTTTTTATTTTAAAGGACATTTGAAAATTTCTTTGTATATATGATTACCATATATACAGATGAATGAGAATTTTATTTAAATTTAAAGTGTCCTTATAATAATTACGGTTAGATAAACACTATGTAAGCAAATTGGTAAAAAAAACTGTTAAAATATCAAAATTCTTTCAGTTTAATAAAAAAAAAGCTCAAGCCCGAACATTGAAATTTATCAAAAATTATAATTTGTTTGATTTTAACAACGCTACCGCAGGGTGTCGATATGTACTTAAAAGGTGTCCACATAATACTCGTATCCACATGTTATAGAATACAGACCACAACAGTATATGTTCTTTTGACTATACAATTAAGCCATTTCATACTACATGTATTTTAACCGTTTTATGGGGTTAAAGCATAATTTTAGTCCTCCAAAACTTGTCTCTAGGTGCCTATAAGAAACTATAGTCTATGATAAATTATAAGTTCATTTTGTAGCTTATGATATTAGCTTAGAGGAAGACTGTTTAATATTTTGAAATTTTTTATACTGTATTTCCATTAAAGTTGTATACTTGTATACCAGAATTTGCGTTAAAAAAACCGCTGTGGTAAATAGTTGTGGTAGTCATACATTAATTTCCGAGGTTCACTGTCTTAATGCAAAACTTGTATTTTTTACAACTTGTATAAAATTTATTAATTTAATTTAATATTTACTTCGTACCGAGTTTACAGCTCCGCTTACTGTTCAAATGCTACAAGAAATTTTCAATGAAGTACACTTGAAAATTCAAAAATGTTGTTTCAATTAGAATTTTGAAGAAATAAGTGCAATGTTACTAATATGCAAATTAAGAATTAACAACGTATATTACGAGAATAAAAAATGGAAATTCCTTTATAAAACTGCAGAATAGATGAATAACGTAACCAAAGGAACGAGTCAAGACAGAAAAATCAATGAGCAAATTGTTCATCTTTATAAAGTAATTATTGTACTTCCGATAAAAATGCCGGTTTCAAAGTTTTCATCTTTCAAAAACAAATCCCAAAGTAAGTAAAATTTTAATAATATGAAAGGATTTAAAAATTAACGAGATTAATAATTTGCGTACGTGGGCATTTTAATGAACATAAAATTCGGGTTAAATGGAAAACGAAATGCAGTGTGGTAATTTTGGAATCAAAACTAAGAAAATTTTTTTATAACAATTTATTTTTTCGAAAAAAGAATTATTTCCAACAATCTTTTTATTATATAGAATTTAGAAATCATGATTATTTTGCAAAACAACTAGAAATGCAAATAAATTAAACAAAAAAGAGAAACTAAATAGGACATTGTTGTTAAGCATGATTTTAATTAACATAAGTATTGATCTAACCATAAAAATTCATCTGAATTATAATTAAACATGTAATTTTTCATTATGACCTATACCTCAACATTTTTTCAAACAAAATTCTCCATTATTTTCTAATTATTAGAATTTTTTTTTACATTCCCAAATGAAAGATCAAAAAAAGAAAAACTTCATACAAATCTGCTTTGCCATTGCGTTATGAAAACAAACATGACGTATGAAATTATTAAAAAATTGATTACATAACAAGTTTCTTAAATATTATTATATAAGATACACTAAAAGATTTTTTTTTGCATCATGCAGCATCATATGCAAAAAAAAAGAGCAAAACTTATGCATGTATAATACTTATTTGGAAAAGTTAATATTCAAAATACTTGGAGAAAATCTACTTATGATGACAAACAAAAATGTTACCTTTTTTATGTGTAATTTGTGGTATAAAAATGCACATTAGATTAAGTGCAGGATTCGTTAAACTTAAGAAAAATGTTCAATTTTTTAAAAATTAGCAATGTTCTAGAATTTTATGACTTGCAATTGTAAAATATTATTAGTTGCAGTCGGATCAAATCTGTAGCTTGTAAAGTAGCATTTTTCCTTTTAATAAAGAAAAATTCTGTTTCTAATACTGTTTAAATTAGACCATTGAGTAAGTGTAGTAAAGATAAAACGAATAATTATTTTTTTATGGGTTTAAAGTTTCGGAATTATAAGGCGTTAAGTAAAAAATTTTACAAAAATTTTGAGAGCTTCTAAAATGTCAGAAATTTGCAACTTGCCCTGTAAAAGAATTTTAACCAAAATTTTGTCGTTTTAATGTTCGACTGTACTGTTTTGCGGTAGAAGAAGCTAGTGGTGGTTCCAATACAATAAATTGTCAAAAAATTGGCAAACAGTCGAACTCAACCATTACGTTCACGATTTTTTCATTTCACGATTTTTTTTTTGCTTATCCTAAATGTATGCAACTCTTTGATATAATATATTTTGGTACATAAACGAATGAAATTTAAATGGCTAGTACATTGTTTTTTTTTTTTTTTAAAAAAAGAGTATTTAAATAGCTCAAGGTAAAAGTGCTACTTTGCAAACAACTGGTTTGACTCAACTTTTTTTAAATAATCGTAAATAAATCATTTACGATTTTCTTCTGTTAATTTTTCCATTTTGATGTCAAACTGATAAATTTAAATTCTAATAAAAGCTACAAAAATAGTTGGTCAGTGAAACCAACAATAATTTTCCTTATATTGGTTTTTTACTTAACACTTTTTTTTTATCTTTATATTCAAATGTACTTAAAGATGATCTCAAAACTCTTGTTAGAAATTTGTAATTTTTTTTTTTTTCGAAAGGAAAAGTTTTGTTTTTCCACAAGTAATTTAGTTTAGAAAACTGAAAATGAAAATTCTTTGGATCATCTTCTTCATAAAAGTATTCATACAAAAAGCTGCTTTAGATATTTTCCGTACTCCATTGTTGGTACCTTCTTTTTTTTCTTTGTTCTTAAATTACCTTCTTTTATATACAAAATGTTTCCTCAACTTAACAAATACCATTTTTACTATTATAACTTACATATATTTTTTATCTAACGACATTGTTGTAAATCACTTTACTCTGTTGGATTCCTCAGAGATGTTGATATACGAGTTAGTAAGAATGTATGTTATAATATGGTACATATGTTTATCTATATATATATATATATATAATAATAATAATTTCTGAAAGCATACACAAAATGCAGAGCAAGGACAACTCAGATGATTCTACAAAACGTTACTATGCGTTGTTGTGTATATAGTTTTATATTGTTAGTGTGTTTCAGTTAACAGCGTTAAAAACTAAAAGATCATCAATCACAATTTCATTTTTCAAGAGAATTTTCTTTAAAACGAAAATTTCTGTGCGGTTTTTTATTCTCCACTTTTCTTCGCTTGTTATTATTGAAGGTTTTCGCTTGCTTTTTTTTTTTACTTCTTCATTATTATTTTACTGTAACATAGAAACTTTAAGCAAGCATTTTTTTTTACATTTTTCTTGTGATTTTCTACAATTTTTGTTTTTATAAAAAAAAAATGTAATTTAGTTTCATAAACTTTGTTGTTAGAAGAAATTTTTTGAAACTAAATTTTGCAGTGAAAATAAGTTCAAGGAATTTTTTTTCTATTCAATTTCTATAATCAAATATTAAAAAGGAAACTTTGTTCACAATATATCGGAAAATAACCTTTAACTGGTTGTTAAGTTTTAAGTAAAAATAAGAGCAAGGATTATAAACTTAAAGAACTATGATTGTTAATGGAAAACTTATTTGGAATTACAGTGTATTTTCAAAATTTAATATTAATATTCATGGAGTAAATACCTCCGAAAATCTATATTGAAAATTTATGAATTGTCGCTTATTGAATAAAATTGGAAATTAAAATTGAACTTGGGGTTTACAATGATGAAAATTTTGGAAAAGTAGTCATGATGGATGATATTTTAAATTCTTGCCATTTTAATTAACAATTATCTTTGTTAAGAATTTTAATAAATTAAGCTTTTGTTAACAAGCATCTTAATATTTTAGGTATTTTTCGTATGAGTTGTTTGTGTAATATTGTTAAACTTTCTATTGCACACAAAATAAATAAATTTTAACTTTTGTTCGGGTTGGCGATTGGACTCTAATAATTTTGCATCTGATTTTCCGGAAAAAAATGTCTCAGCTTATTTATTACCCTGTACTTAATACCCTGTAAAGATATTGAGGAATTGTTCCCATATAATGGAAATATTTGCGTGAAAAAAAAAGTGAAAAGAGGAAAATATGTGAGATTATTCGTAAAATCGAATACCTTCATCGCTTACACCATTGAACAGACATTTCATTTTTAGATTCAAAGTAGCGCAAGATCTAATACGATTAGAAATTTTCAATGAAAGTACGGATTATTTATACAAAACTACATACCACCAAACTACATTTGCGAGATCTCAGCATGCTCAATTTTACTTCGAAATATTTGAAGAAATTTTCAATTGTATAATTATATTTTTTATGGAAAACATTTTTATTGTCAATTTTAAATTTCATCTTGCCCAGTTACCTTAGGACAGTTTTTCATAATGTGTTATAATACTCTTATTTACGAATTTCGGGAATTTCTTACGACTTTTAGCGAATGTAGTAGAATAATTGTGGTAGAGTTTTTTTTTTTCTTTAAGTTATTTTCGGGAAAAATTTCCATTTTGTGGGAAAATCAGGAATCTAAATACAGCAGGCTGTGCGGTAATATAAAGAATTAGAAGTGATTACTTATTTTTGCACTATAAATTTTTTTTTAGAGATATAAGGCTATTAATCTTCTATAGTTTTAGATTTAAATTTTTTTGTGAATCTGATCTATTCAATCTATATCAGATGGAAAATTATCTTGATTTTTATGTTGGAAATTTTTCACAAATTATCATTAAATTGTTTTTCAAAATATTTTGTTTTTGTGTTATATATGCCACTAAATAAAATATAATTTTAGCATTAAGTGAAACCAAGAAGAAAAACTTAAGATACTTAAGTTCTTCAACAACAAAAAAAAAAAAATGTAAAGTAAATAGACAAAATACATTTTATTTGAGGCATTAAGAGAAAAGTAAAGAGAAAAAAAAAATTCCCAAAGCGATGACATTGCAGTAAAGTTTTGCTTTTTTTTTTTTTAACGCAACGCTCTTTTACACACTAGATAAATAGCAAAAACGAAAAAAAAAAAACATTAGATACTCACTCGGCATTGGTATAATGATGGAGTTTTGGTTTTTTTTTCTCTCTCTGTATTCCTTTGATTATTTTTCATTTTGAAAATTGTTAGCTGTCTTTAAGAAAATTAACTACCATCTTATACGAATTTTAAGTTTTATACTCCCTGAAGAATTTTTTGAAAAATGTATTTCTGATCTTTTTGACATTTTCATGTTAAAATTTTTCTTCTACTCGTATATTATGAAATTTTAGGAATTGAGGTCATTTGTTTTTTGTTTTTTGTTTTCTTAACCGCACAAACTCATTTTTTTTATTTTGAGATTAAATTATAGTGTGTACGCAGAAATTTCTGGATATTTTCTGTTATATGTGATTAGTGTTTATTTAAATATTAAAATGTGGTGAGTATGAAAAATTGCTGTGTGACGCAAGGAGCACAGTGTAATTATGAGAAAAAAATTAATTTTTCTTAATTGTAATGAGACAGAGTCGAACCAGAGGGAAATCTACTAAATCGTGGTTTGTTTTATAAGAAATTTTCAAAAAAAAAAATTATTACGGGTGTTTTAAAATATAAATTATCTCTTATTATAGTTAGTTCCATAATAGGTTTTGAACACAATTAAGAGAAAAAAAAAAGAAAAATATTAAAAGACAACTGATTTGGTTTTGCTATAGTAAAACTAACTTCAAAATGAGTTATGCTGATTTTGTTGTAAATTTCAAATATTATTGTGTTCCCCGGAGTTTTCTTCAGCAATTGTCACATTATTGAATCAAATATTTAAAAAAATGATCGTGTATTATTCTAAAAATTATTTGACAATTTGCACTTATACCCAGTTCAAATTTTGTGTATTTTTTAAACCATGTCAATCACTGGAACTTTGGCATTAATCAACATTAATAAGAGGAACGGACCCAAAGGGAATAAGATTTTTATTTCATTTGTAGATAATTTTTCTTTATCCAGCTTTAGGTATTACTACTAATACTCCTATAAAACAATTCATAAAAATTCTATACAAAGAGAGATTGCTCGAAATTTAAAAAAATTTCTAAAATTAGAGAGAAGCATTAACAAAATTTTAATTAAATACAAATCGAATTTTCTACAGAGCATTATTTTTTATGGGTCGCAATTGCAAATTGACCGTCATTTCAACAATACTACCAATAGCGGCTAATGATTAATAATAAATACAAGCATCTGATAATAATAAGCATACTTACATAAAAATTACCTTAAAATAACAAAAAAAATGAATACTGATTTTTTTTTTTTGAAAATAATTTTGATTCTCTTGTTTTTCTTTTTCCAAATCTCTGAACCATAAAATAAATATGTGAATTCGCTATTACGTGCTGAAGTCACTAGTTGAACCAAATTTTCTATTTGAAATATCACACTGCAATAAAAGATTTCTCCCAAAAAGAAAACAATAATAATAATAAAAAATTATATTGAAAATTTATTCGCTTATCCTTCATTTTTCTCTTCTTAATTCAACTTATTATTCTCGTACTGTAATATAATTCATGTGCGATTTTCTAAATTATTTTCAAAATGGTATGAAAATCTTTAAAGATGAAATATTGCATTTGGAAATTTATAAATATTAATAAATTTTAATGAAATTTTTAGTTTATGGCAAGAGACTCGCGCGCATTATGCACTACCTATGCACTAAAATTAAGCTTGAATATTTGAGAATTGCATTATAATTAATAGATTTGCATTATAATTTACGCCCTTCACAGAAAATTTCTAAAAAATTATTAAAATTTCACATTTTTATAAAACCACGTTGGCAGCGTCAACCTTTACCTTAACTATATTTCTTTTAGATTTTCTGAGAAACGTTTGAAATTTAAGTAAAAGCTTTTTTCTTATTACTCAAAATATTTAAAGCAACTTTCTTTTTATCGAATTTCTTCGCTTATTATACTTAATTGTTTTGGTTTCAGCCTTTATAAATCATATTTTACTATAGCATTCAGTAATTACTAATTTAATTTGTGAAACTAATCATAATTTAACATTTCCAAATTTGTATTTATTAAATTTAAGTGTTTTACATTTTGCTGTTGAAAATCTACGTTTCGGTATGTAAGATTTCACCAACCAAAGAAAAATTTAGATTTTTTAGATTTTGGTCATACAAAAAATTTTTAAATAATGCTAATTCGCAAGGTTTACTGACAGAAATTTCTAAATATATTCTAATCCGATTGCATACTTCAAATAAATTATTTTCGCTAATTTCTTCTTATATACATATATAATCAGAAAAAGCCGTCTTTCATTCAAAAACGTATGAATCATTAATTTTCTTATGTCATTTCTATTGCTCTAATAAACTATTAACAATACGTTTTACTAACATTTTCTTAATATTTTTTCTTCTTTTGTATTTTTATGTTCATTATTTTGCTATATAATTTCAATATAATACAATGTCCTTTAAATAAAAATGTAAATAATAATAAGGTATGTATAATATGTATATTATATATATATACATAAATGTACTTATATACCAGTATAAATATATGAATATCTAGATTCTAGATTATTATCATATCGATTTGAGCTTTTATACTATTATCTCTACAATATCAATAATAAAAATATAAACTATATGAGGAGGAAAAGAGATGAGAATAGAAAATTTAACTTGAATTCAAATAATAGAGAACAGAAGTTGTGCGAAAAATGTGATTTTTATTTTTCCTTTTTGAATTTTTTTATTATTTTTAATTTTTTCGTCGTATCAAAAAAATTGTTTATTTCATATTGAAAATAAAATAAAATCAAGATGTTCAAAATACGTTTATATTCTCTAAATAGTCCTTATATATTTTGAGATAATAAAAAAAAAATAAATGGATGAAGAAAAGGATAAAAATATGTAAAAAAAGAGAAAATAACAAAAATATTGATAATAATAATAACAATAATAAACAAATATAAAAATTGATATTTTCTTTTTATATTACTAAAGTTAAACTAAACTAGCAGGATATTTCTAAAGGAAATTTATTGGAAATGATTGGAAATTATTAGAGAAAAGAATAGAGAAAATCAAAATGATATTTTTTTTTTTGAGTTGATAATAACTATAAGAGAAAATGTTTAAGAATTGATTTGATGTTTTTTTTCATGTTTTTTTCTCTTTTTTTGTATAAATTCTTTGTATATAATTTCTTAAATTTGTAGAATTAAATATTCGAAAAGTAATTTTAACAATAAGAGACAAAGAGAGATAGAGACTTAAAGAGAATATTGGTATAGTAAAAATATTATCTTATATTGTAATTGTTTAATTTTTAACAAGAAATGTCATAATAATTTTTTTTTTAATCGGCGATTAATATTGAGTGTATAACACTAGTTCTTCTTCTGGTCACTAGTTTGTAACTACATATATTTAATGGGATTAGAGTTGAATAAACATAAATGTGAATATAAAATGTAAAATGTATGGTGAGCTTGAAATGAAGAAAAATTATAATATTATTGTAGAATGGGGTTCTAATTAAAGATTACAAAAATAAGATATTTTAAACGTTATTGAAAAATTTAATATATATCAAATAGTAAAATGTGAAATTAAGGACAAATTATGTAAATTTTACTAATATTAAAAAATTTTTAATTAATTAAGAAATTTAATTACAAATCGAAGTAAATATTTATTCGTTTTATGAAAAACTTTAATAATAAAGTTAAAATTTTCATAAAAATTTTGGTTTAAAGCTATTTGTGTCAAAAAATTTAAAATTTAAATCTCCTTAATTTCGATCAACTTTAAAACACATCACGTTATATGTAGTGAAAATCTGTCCAATGTGCAACTTTTCTTACTTGACAATTGTAACATGAAAGATATCTGAATGACTAATAGAGTTCGATTTATTACAATTTAATATTAAAATTGAGCTGGATTTCATATAAATGTTATTCAAATTAAAATTATTATTTACCAATAATTACTATTGTCAAATGCTTTCTGTTCTATTTTTAAAGTCAGAATAAAAATATAGAAAAATTGCATATGCACAGGCGTACGAATGGTTTGCTATCTCAGATTGAAAATTTAAAAAAATAGCATACGTCCAGGCGTACTTGTTGTTTGTTAACTGGTTAGTTATTTCTTTTTCGCCTTCCAAAAGCTATGTAAATACTCTATATTAAGACAAACTAAATTTTTAAATACCAAACTGTTAATTAATAGTTATTTTTTCGGTTTAAAATTGGCTACACATACAGCTGTACCTTTCTTTATTCAGACGAATGAAAACTAAATTTTCTTCTGATAGTAGTTCATATAAAAAGTGATATATATAAATTTTTCTGTATTGATGTAAAATTCTTAAAAATTGACGAGTAGTTTTGAGTTTCTGAAATTTACAATCAAATTGGTATAATTAAAAGAAGACCAACTGATGTAAAACATTATTTTTTTGGGAACTGTTTAACTATATGCATCGTATTTGGCATATTAATTGCATGCTTACTCGTACAATTTCTCATGAATTTAATTAATCAAAATGTTATTAAATTTATGAAATGTCTGCCAATTTTCTGTGTTTTCCATACCGATTATAAAGAAGATGTCGATTCGAATAAAATAAGTCATTGAATATTTTAATACTAATTTCAATTTATACTGGCTGGGTTTCTAGTGTATACATTCTCAAATAAAATTAATTTGCAACTATACTTTTGAATTGAAGAACTCCATTGAAATTTTAACTTGTATGAAAAAAGTTGGTGTTTATATTTACTTCTCAATTATACAACAAAATATTATAATATTTTATTAATATTTAAATTAAATAAACGAAAATATGAAAAGTAACTGAACATATTTTTAAATTTTCAAGGAAAATAGGGCGGAAAATCAAAATATGGTTCCTTATAAATTTATTTATACATTTATGTAAAATTCCCATACGGAAATTTAACTTTTATTTAATTTAATATTCCTTTTGTCTACCCTAGACGGTCTGCCATTTAATACATAGTTATACCATATAGAATAATAAGTTTGTATATAACTATTCCATATATACATACATATTTATGAGGTCTATAGATTCCCTAATAGTAAAAGTGTATGGAAACAGTAGAACTTTTACAGAACAGTGAAATTTTTTTTTAATATTTAACACTAAATTTGAATTTAAATATTTAAAATATTGTCTGTCTGTTTTATAAAAATGCTATTCTTTTTATAATAATATATTCGTGATAATGTAAAAAATATTTAGATATACCAGTTTTGGATATAATTAAAGTAAGATTTAAAATATAATCGTTTGAATACTGTTGAATGCCACATAAAGAATAAATCTTCAATTATGCGCTACTGTACAAAGCTACCGTAAATCATATAGTAAAGCTTCTCCTATTCGCCTTCCGTTTATTTGCGTATGTCACACAGTTCGAGAAGGAAAATTTTTTTAATTTTTCTGCTTTGACTCATATCGTTGTATTTTTTTTTTGTAAATACTAGATTTTAATTAAAAACTATTTTAAATAATTTGAAGTATTAACTGGGTTGTTCTCGATTTAACAGAATTACGAATTCAGTCTATTCTAATTAAAAATATTCTACTATATTTCTTGAATTAAATCAATATCAGATGAAGCACCTTGTAAATGTTTTAAACAGTGTATACATTAAAATTATAAAGTACTGTAGTAACAATTAGAGTTAAAATTTATATCTATAGTGAAAATTTCTTATAAAAGTTATAAATCCAGAGCTCGAAACTCGAAATTTCTCCTAAATTATTCAATTCAATTCGTTGTATAAACTTTATATTTGCGGTGCCACAATTAACCTTCCCTTAATATTAATTATTATTTTAATTATTATTAATAAGTCATCTGAAGCTTTATTTTTAAAGGTACCCCATCGAAAAATATTATTATTATCAGCTAGTCAATCTTCATACTAATTTAAATCACTAATAATTTTTTTGCACTTTCTCCTAAACCTGAAATAATTTTCATATCTACAAATATTTTCGGACAGGTTTTTATTTTATATTGATATCATTTCTTGTGTACATACATACATATATGCTTGTAAATTTAAAATGAAAAATATATGAAATCAAAACTATATAAGGTTTAGAATGTAAATTTTCTTATGTAAATTCTATTTTTTCTTTTAACAGTTTGTTTTTATGTACAGTCATGTATTTTAAATTGGATAGGATGCTTAACAATATTCTGTTTTTTTTTGTTTTCTTTCCATTTTATGCTATAGGGGTTATTTTCTCATTTAATAGCATAAGAATTGGGCGGAATATTATTTAAAACAACAAAAAAGAAAAAAAAACACAGAAATAGAAAACAGTGAAACATTTTCCCTCTTTTTATTTTTGATTATTGTTTTTAAGCCTGAAAAAGATGATGATGGTTATGATATTAATAACGATAGGAGGATTCTATACTATATTCTTTTAAAAATTATATTGAAGGGTATAGTTACACAGTCACATGCAAGTTACATATATAATAATGATATTGATGATTATAGGGTTGATGATGTTAGTAAAATGATAATGATGATGATTTTTTCTTTTCTTATTTTTATTTTTATTTTTTATGTAATATTAAAGAGAAAGGCATCTAAAAGAGAAAAAAATAATAATAAAATAAAAAATTAAGGAAATAGCGAAATTTGTAAAGGAAGAACCAAATGTTTTGCTTATAAAATGAAAAGGGAGAATATGATCATATAATATTTATATGTATTCCCGTATACTTGTATACAAATATACATAAATATAATTTTTAATAGTTAGGAAAAAAAAATTAAGATGAAAATTATAATATGCAAAAGGGATTTAATATTTTTCTCTGAAACTTTAAAAAGCATCAATTTCAAAAGGAGGCACTTTTGAAAATTTTTAATATTTTTTGTTTATAATACAAAACTGTTATATTATATGGGGTCTGTATAATAGCACAAATTTTAAATTAACTTTTTTTTTTTGAGATAGTGTGAGATTTTTTAAAAACAAAATAATTATCCTTTCCTGTTCAACACAAAAAAAATTGTATTACACATATAAGATTACTGTAACATTGAACAAACACTTGTATACTGAAATCACTGTTCTCAATTTTAGATCCTTGTTCAATTAAATTCTTGTTTCAATGCCTTAGTACAAAAAAAAAATGATCAATTTCAATTTTAAATACAATTTTCTTTTTGAGCTTATCTATTACATACTTATCAATTATTTTCGGAATCGAAAGTGTTATACATTTTATAACGCTTTAGAAAATTAGTGAATCACTAAATGATGAACTTGAAGTTTTAAAATTTTTGTCTTATCCCCAGAATTTTTCAGAAACATTCCGAAAGTCTAAACGTTACGAAATTAAATAACGTCTTATCTTAAAGTTTACTATGCGGTCTTTCAAAACAAAACCTTGTTGGAAGCCCATATCTTTTGTTAAAACGGTTAATTTAAACAAATAAGAATTTCACCTTGCCAAATTGGTAAGTTATGTCAAGGAGTTCGTTTATGTTTCTCCAAACATAGAATCTTTTTTTTAGAAAATATAATACAGCTAAAAGTTTTACAATTTTTTTAAATTTATTTTAACGCATTTATTTGTCAGTTACTGAACTTTTGACTTGGGTGGTCTACTGATCAAATGATAGACTAATTAAAATCAAGGTGGAGTACAAAGTTACCATGATTTTTTTTTTATTCATATTTCTCTTTAACTTTATTTTAATTTTACTTATTTGTTTATAATTGTATAATAAAATGTACTTTGATTTACCAACTTTATTAGTCCTTTAAAATTTCCTTTTTAAAATAGCGAATAATTTTTTTCAAATATATTATTTATTAAAAATTAATTACAATTCAATTTGCAGTCAAATTTATTTTTACATTATTTAGTTTAATGCAAAGTTGTTTCTCCCCCTTACTACACTTGAGATCATTAGGACGTTGCACTTGACTTCTAAAGTCTACTATCAATTTTACAGGTCATTGGAGATAGCTAGACGGTGAAGAAGTCTATTGATATTTATTTTTTATTTTTGTTGCTGTACAAAATGGAATATTATTAGATATATGGGAAACTAATTCTATATTAATATGTATTTTATTTTATAATATTGTAAATTAACCTTTTATAATTATTGTAGTAAACTGACTAGAGTTTGAGCCCGAGGCCATTCGGCTAGAGAACCGGTGCTATGACCACTGCACTACTTGTCAGGTAGTTTAATGCTAAGTACCTGACTCTAATGTTTTATTTCAAAATTTCAAATTTAATGAAATGAGTAGAAAATCAACTCTATCTTTTCTTCTAATTAATTGCGTGTCTAACCAAATTCTCTTCAATTTGTTAAATACTTGAAAAAATTTAACAATAATTTAAATATTAACTAATCATGGCCACTTTTTTAAAGCTTTTATTAAAAAGAATGACCTTAAATTCAATTGTTTTTATTTAATTAAGTTTCAGTGTTCTTACGTTTCCTAAAAATACCAAATGAAATGTACAAATTAATTTCATAGAATGTGTTTATAGTATAATTATGCAAACGTAGATATATATATAGATTTCCTCAGTTCTCTCATTTCCATGTAGAACGGTAGAATAAACACATGTACATTTTAAATTGGACTGAATTAATTAACAACACACAGACACATAAAGTGTCTTAAACAATAGTTTATATTTCACAATTATTTATAAATTATTTTTAAAGAAAGAAACGAGAAAAAAATATATTCAATAAAAATTCAATAAAAATATTCAACACATAAGTGACTGATTTTTAAAACAGACAAAAACAAAATTTTCTTGAATAATGAAGGTGAAAATCTAATATTTTCACTGACAACTCAGGAAACCCACAGAATCCTTAATTAAAATATACTCGTATTCGCTTACAAGATAAGTCAACATTGCTCTCTGTGTTATAAGGGTTATAGCTATACTAAGTAAATATGGCAAAAGCTGCTGGTACTATTGAAATCTATTAGTGGCTCTTACTTACGAGTAATTGTCCCTATTTTTCAAACCTATCCAAATTATACAAGTTTTATAATTTTGATATTGAATTTAAAAAATAAAAGTTTACTTTGTAAAATTGTTCAAAGGAGTAAATAATTTTTTTTTATTAAATTTCTATCACCATTTTCTCTATATTAAAGTTGAGTGAAGCACATTAATTTTATTTTATTAAAAAGAGTGAATGCAAGTTTCTTCAACTAAGAGAGACTTTTTGAAATTTTCTTGTTAATTTTTAAATTTCAGAGTCAATAAAACACAAACTATTATAAAAGAGAATAGAAATAAATTCTAGAGTGAGAAGAAAGAATGCTGAAGCAATTAAACAGAAAGTTAATATAGGAGAAATATGTTCCTGTGCACGTTTATATGTGCACCGTCTGTGTGGGTCAAAAATTTTCTAATTTCTCCTTTGAAATTTTTAATATTATTGAGAAATACTTTATCAATCAAAAAATATTTCATTTCATCAAAGGTTTATTATTGATTTTTTTTTTTGCAAGGTAGTCAAAACTATTTGATCAAAAGTTAATTAAATTTTGTAGGGAATTTTTTTTATACAATTAGGAAAATTATCCAACAAAATTAATATTTTGCATTAAATATGAGAGGGACGGGGTTTTTAAATGATAAAATTGAAAATATTGCCTGAGGTTAAAGTCACAAACTATCATATAAAGCAAATTATAGGAGTATCCCAACTTTTATAGCATATGAATAATAATTTGCTCTTCATATAAGATGACTTGTAATATACATATTTTATTATTAAAGTTTCATATGGCATCAATTTCTAGAACAATGACTAATAAAAGATCCACTTTGAGGTCAAATATAAAAGCAGCATTTTCAATTTCGACTTCTGTGAGGGTAGCACAAAATAATTTCAAGGCGATAGTTAATAAATTCGAAATTTCTCTACATTCAAGCTCAGCTCAAAATTTTATTTAGGAGAAATTTTGAAAGGATAAAATTTATGCGCGTATGGTAAACGAATGAGAAGTAGGCTTGAAAAGAATTAATATTGGAAATTTCCAGAATCATATTAATTAAAATAACTTCGAGTAATATTCAAAAGCAAGTCTAAAATCTTGAAAAATATTTCTTATTTAAAGTTCAGCAATTTAAGAGTTGAAATTTTTTCCTCCAGATTGTTACTTAATAAGTAATAATAAATTAGTGGACTCATTGAAATCAATTTCTTTTAATTGATTGACAAAGAAAAAAAAACCCCGTTAATATAACAATGCTTTTGGTATAGAACTTCTTATAACCAATATTAATTACTTAACTATAACTTGCTCGTGTCTTTTATTAATTAAATATCTGTTATACACTTTTTAATTAATACCAATATTGTATATTTTTAGTTGAGAGGAAAAAACAAACTCAAAATGGTGCAATCAAAAGTTTTTAAGTAACTTGAAATTTTTTTTCAAAATGTGTTCAACTTCAAAGGTTAGCCATTCGCACCTTCATTTTTAATTGAATTGTGTATTATATTGTCTGGACAATTTCAGTCATTAAATAAATTGTTTTTGGGAATAAAAATGCGAAAAAAAGCCTTAGAATATCACAGAAAATAACTAAGATTTAATCATCCAATACCATTTGATATTTTTATTGGAGATGAAACTATACTATGCTATAGATCAGAGAGATGTGTAATGAAAGTAATTGAAAGAATTTCATAGTAAAAAATGCAATGTTTAAAATTTAATACAGATTAAGTTCTAATTTCAATTTTTGTGTGAGAAATTATATTTGAGCTCAATGCTATTAAATATCATTATAATACAATATATGATAAAATGAAATTTCTATGGGCAATCGGTGCTACAAAGATTTCCTACCATAAATGTACCATTGAAAATTTTCTAATGTCAACGAATTTTTTTTACAGCATCAATCGCATATCATTCCATACGAACTCACTTCACTGAACCTCTTTTAAATTATACCAATTATAACAACTTCTCGAATATTCTGAATAAAATCGATAAAACCGGGAATAAACCTTAAACATTTTCTTCTTGATCAAGTTTCTTTATGGTTGTTTTTGGGGCGAAATTTTTTTTTTATTTTCTTGAAATAGAAAAAGGATAAAAATCTATTTCGTGACTTGAATACGAGGTCGCGATTAATAATTGAAAAATGCTGTTTTTCTATATAAGTAAGTATACGAAAACAGCAAAGCATTACATTAAAAGAGCTTCTATACAACAGGATATTTTAAGTAATTAAAAAAAATAAGAAAGAAAACAAATTAAGAGATTTTTTTTCTAAAATTCTATTTTTAAATGCTTTTTAGATATTGCGAAGTAATAATTATATTATAGGTGCTCTCTCTTCAGTTTACAGGTGAGAAACGAGAATTGAATTTTCTTTTTTTTTCTCGAGAATTACAATTAACACCCCTCTATTTCCCATTCTTTATTTTATTTATCTGAAATTCATTTATTTATGCATTTATTTATAAAAGCAAAATACGCTGAAAAGATTTCTATGAATTTCGTATTCTTATTTTATTTACAATTAAGGATTCTCTAGAAATTTAATTTATGCTGCATTAATTAAATGGAATTTTATTTTATAAATATAATGAAATTTGATATGAATTAGTGTGGAATTAATATCCAATAATAATAAAAATAATTGAATGAAATTCAAACGTATTTTAAGGCATTGAAATTTAAAATCTAGCTATACTTAATTAGAAATTTAAATAATATAGGTGTAAGATGTGTACAATTATTGAATATGTGCATACAAAATATAATTTATTCATGGATAAAAATTTATGTATTTGAAAAATTATTTTAAAAATTACTGAGATAAAGTAAAATTTTTGTGTAAATACGATATTTCTGGAAATTAATGGAATTTTTGTATTAAGAACATTTGTAAGAGAAAAGTGGAAAGAATGAAATCATTGTTTTATTAACAGTACATACTGAAATTTACTCAAAAAATTATTTATTATTTTTGTTTATAATTTTGAAATTCTGTACAATATTTTAGTGAATTCTCATATTTTCTATATTTCCAAGTTATTAACCCATTGATCTATAGAATCTTTCACCGCCTTTTTAGAATTGAAAAAGAAGTTTTACGAGTTACGTTTAAAATGCTTATTGGTAATGGTTATTAATTGAGCTAGTTCAGAAAAACTAGTTCTTAAAAAGGTCTACAAAAAAATGGCTTAAAGAATTAAAAATTTATACAAAATTGACTGAGTACTTAAGAACTATTAAAAATTACAAAAAATTTTCGAATTAATGCCAATTTTAAATTATTTTGGAACCATCACTGAATGTAACTATAATATTTTTTGAAAATAGGCTGTCCAAATAAATCAATTCATAATAGAATTATGGTAATTGATTATGATAGATGAAGAAACTTTCGTTCTACAGCGTATTTTTGGCAATAAACACTCAAAAAGGATAAAGGAGATATGTAAAGATAGATGGGAAAAAAAGAAATTTCCAATGGATCAACAACTGTCCACAATAAAACAATATTTTTTTTTAAATTGAGGTTATTTTAATTTAAAATTGAAAAGGTAGTTTAGTATTTGACATGGTTTAAAAAAAATGCATAGAAATAATTTGCACGTTCTAATTTAGATTCCAAACAGACTCATATTCAGTTTCTCATTCTGCATAAATTACATGAATCCCCTTTAATGATACCATTTATTGAAATATGAATAAAAACAATGTGTTTTACTCCCCTCACTATAACTGTTTAAAAAATGTTTAAAAAAATTGATACAGCAGTGTTTCTTTTATTTAAATTTAAAACATAAATAGATAATGAATGCAGTCTAAGAATAAAATTATTATGTTCACTAAACTTTCACTGAATTTCACTCAATTTTGTTTAAGCATATACTGCATTCGTTTATTCATTGTTCACCAATTGAATTATTTTATTTTAATTTATATTATACTACATACCAATAATTGAGCCTTTTACGCAAATAAAACAAAACAGTTGATTCATGATTTTTATATGTAAAGGATCAACTAAATTTATTATAAGAACAAACTAACCTAATTTGTTACAACAATTTATAAAGAATAGCTCAATTTGTTGTTGAAATTCTTTAAAATGATTTTCATCCTATAGTCGTTTTTTTATTGCACTATTTTTTTTTTAAATGTTACAAATATAGAGAATTTTTTTTTTAAATTAAATTATTTACAACTCTTGTGCATACACATACAAACTACAGGAAAGGATGTACAAAAAAATTTGGTTTACAAAATGATTTTGGTTTAAAAATTTACGCAGTTAATTTTTGTCAAACTAGAGCAAACTTAATACCACTTTTGTAATTTATAAACAGCTTTATAAATAGAAATGATTTAAATAACATCAATTAATCAATTGGAACTTTGCAGAGACTGATGGCATTCAAATTCTACTAGAATAGTTATTGCTTCCTCTGAAGGATGTTATAAATAATATTATACTTCATTGAATTACATTTTTTATAAAAAAAAAATAATTTCATAATTTCTTAAATAATTCTAAATAATTTTAGCAATAATATTGTATTAACTATAGCTGAGTTAAACAGACTCGAACAGTTTCAGAATGCAAATTCTGATTGGAAATAACATTAGGTTAATTATCAGATTAAATCTCAGCTTTTCCATACCTATTTGTTATTCAAATTTATAATAATTTTTATAATAATTTTTACAAAATCTGAGTTTTAATTGCGTTTTTCTTGATTTGCATATAATTTATTGAAATTTAACATTAGATACTTCCTCAGTATAATAGAAAATTCAAGAATATTATTTATATTAATAATTCATTTAATTAAAATCATGGTATTTTCTAAATAAATTTCTTATGATTAAATTAATGTATCTGGTAGATAAAATACTGTACATTTTTCTGAAATTCCAAAAATATCTAACAAGAATTTAGCTTATTATTGGTTTGGGCAGCAAAAATGCTCATAAAATTTATTTCAATACTTTAAAGTATTTTCAAGATTTTTTTTCACATTTTAAAAACAAATCAAGTTCTCATGTTTTGTAATTGACATTTTGTTCTCATAAATTTAATTTTCTTTGAAATTCATAAATAAAATTTTAAACTATCTAGCTACACGATAATTATGAAAATAAAAAAAAAATTACAAAATTTTAAATTTACTTACATAATATTATTGAAGCATGTTGGTGATGTGAAAATAAAATAGTAATTTGCTATCAAATCCATAAATCATCCAGAAACCATTTGATGATGATGTTTTTTTGGTAGTATGAAAAATAGGAAAAAAAAAAAAATGGAGGAATATTAATTTGGCTTATGTTAAACTTCATCCAGATGTCTATATTTAATAAAATTTGATAATACGAGTAAAAGGATGTTTTGCTGATAATTAAGAAAAAATACAACATGGAATATATGAAGAAAAATAGATCTTACATAAAATAGTTTTTTCAGCTGGGATACGTCTTGCATTTGTATGTAATTTAGAAGAAAAATTGGAAAGGAAACAAAAAAAAATACCAGGTGATAATTGAGGTAACTAAATAAGTAAAAAACAACAGTTCAATTGTTCTTAGTAAATCGTTTTTGCATTAACACTGGAAAGAGGAGGTTCGAATTCTTGTCCGGCTATCGAATTTTTAAATTTTTAAATATTCACCTCTAGCTTATTACCCGGATTAATTCCGTACACCACCGCCCTTGAAAACTAGGGCCGAATGATCGAAAATTCGACCCGAAGGCTAATTCAGAAAATATTCCACATATTCTTACTTCGTTCCATCTTTAAAACGGCAAATTCGAAATCTCTCTCGATGATTGAATTTTGAAATTTTTTTATATATTTCTATTTGAGAGTCTGGGTACTCTTCAGAAATTTTATATTTACCCTCAATATTCTTTCAAAGTGGAAATTTTTTTTGCTAAAGGTTGCGATTCTGGTAAATTTTGATGGTTGTATAAGTACTTCCAGCAACTGCCAACCAATTCAAGATAATTTTTATCAGGTGTCAAATATTTCTTGAAAATTTTTAAAAAGAGTATCATAGCGTTGCTAATTCTATCTTTTATTGTATTTATTTTCCAAATTGCTCAGAGATAATGGATTTTTCAAAAAATTGTTTTTTTCACAAACTTGTTGGTTTGTAATGTAATGAACTAAGTACTATGTAAGAAATTTCACCACTATTAGTTAAGTAATTTTCTAATGGTAAGCACGCACGTACGTATACGTAGATGAACTAATTTCGTTATACAAAATCATACTCACTGGTGCTGATTTTATTTAAAAATTTAAAGATTTATAAATTTCACTATAGTCTGGAAAATATTCCTCCTTAAAAGGTTTAAATATTAAAAAAATGGGAAAAAATTACTTAATGTTGAATTGCGAACAAGATTTGGTACATTAATTTTTATAATCGTTGTAAATTTTCTACCGTCATTATTATATTATTGTTGTGGTTTAACAAAAGCTAAAAACTTTAGCTAAATGTCATGAAGAAGGCTATTTAAAAGGGTAATTAAGAATAAAATATTATTTTGCTTTATGTGCACAAACTAAAGAACATTTTCTGTCATTAAAACTTTAAAATTATAGTAAAAAATTTGTCTGGAAAACATAGATTCGAAAAATGTGAATGAATATTTCGAAAATATTGTCGGATACGAGAAAAAAATTATTGAATTTTTAAGGTCGTAAATCTAACATTCAAATTAGTCGTAAATCCTGTGTAAACAAACTTATGTTATTGTATGTTATATTATAAGTAAATTCAGTATTTAGACATATAAATGATCAGGCTTATTGTACTGGGGCTGAAATAATGAAAATAATTAATATAAATTTTGGGTTTTAATTTAGGCAGAAATATACTAGATTTACTACAACAAAATGGTATTCATATTCAATTCAGCTTACGAGTATGTGTTATAATTGTAGAATTGTTAAGCCATGCATTACTATCTCATTTGATGAAGGCAGTTAACAATAATCTTCTAATTTGTCACAATTAATATAACCTTCAATTAACATAGGAATGTTCGAAAAATTCATTTCATTCTTTTAATAATATAGTGAAATTTACGATATGAATTTTTTTAAAAATTTAAATATTATTAAAGTTAACTTACAACGAAATAAATCCGTTTTGTGGACAATTATCCGTTTTCGGATCCAAAACATTAGAAAATAATTCGGACTTGCCTTACAGTTTTCCTTTTATATATACCCATGTACATTCTTATACCTACGTTGTCCTTTTGTGTGTAGTTATATACAAGGATTTCTTAATTCTCTGTATTTCATTCTTTTACACCTTTAAAAATTTTTTTTTTTTTTAATTTTTCTTATAAATTTTTACTTTATTTTATTTTTTTATTGTTTCGCTGGTATACCGATTTTTGTCTCCATTGTTTGTGTCATAAATTATCCTTAATTGAAGCATAAATTGAGGTGTCTTATTTCGTGGTTTTTGAAAATGTACAAATTTAAATAAATTATACATATACCTATACCTATCAGCTGTATAGAGTGTTTGTTATATTTTGTATTGGTGTTTATTCTTGCAATAAAATTTATAATAATAAAGTTTCGCTTTATAAAGCTATAAAATAGTAATTAAAAATAAACCACAGAATTTTATTGGGCTTATATAATAATTATTAAAGTAATTAAGAAGTTTCTTTTTTTTTTTCTTCTCATTTGAATTTTGATTTGAATAGAAATTAAAAATAATTAAGAAGAATATAATTATAAAATTGAAATAATAGTTTTAAAGAATAAGGTAAAGTTAAATAAAGAAGCAAATTAATTTTATAATTTTTGTACTTGATTTACTTTTGATTTTTCCTAAATAATTACAAATTAATTGCTGATAAATTTTAATATATCAAATATTAAATATTTTAGTTTTTATAGAGAAGTCAAATTATATACGATAAAAATAAAAATTGTTATACAAATCAATTCTCATTAGAATATAATGTGCCAATTTTATTAATTCGAAAACAGCTCATTGCAATTAAATCTATGTCTGTCAATTACAAATTATTAAGTAAGAAATCCCTTTATATACAATAAATATCACCGTATTCTTATATATGAATAAATTAACTAAGAATATAGTATAAATATAGCTATACAATATTTGACCATTTTCCTCTCAATTTCCATTTAATATAATTATAATATAAACATATTCTTAAACTTTGATATAATGTTGAATATCCTTTTCTTAGATTTAATTTGTTTAATATACACTTGTACCTATACATATTTGAAATATATAAAATATCTCAAATATATTTATTGATATTAAACTTGTATAAAGTTTATTCACGTATTATTTTTTATCACATATTTGTTCAGATGTGATGGTATGAAACTTATATGTGCACAATCTAATTAAAATAGAAATACTCGTAAGTTCTGAAATCAAAGATTTCTAAAAGGATACTTTACTAATTTAATATTGTTTTTGTATACATACATATAAAATAGATATATGAGACAAGAGTAACATTTTTGATTTAGATTATATTTAGTTAAGAAAATATATAAATTTGAAAATTGCATATTTTTAGGGGCATGTAAGTAATAAAAAATTTAACCAAATTAGCAAGCATGTAAGCGACTGTATGGAAAATTGGTAGAATAAAATTGAAAATACTTTTTGTTAAATTTAATTTGCAATGTTCTACTTTCTAAAGTCTAGGTTATAATTCTAGAAGTCACTAATAGTTCGTTAATCAAATAAGTTCTTATATTGCAATATTAAGTTTTCTTTTTCGCGATTCAAATCTTTTTGTTTGTTAATTCCGGGGTTACAAATTTACAGGGGGATGAAAAGAAGTTGTGACATTATTTTTGTTTCAGCAGGTAATATTAAATAATAAAAAATATTACAAATTATTTTAAAAAAGGTCAAAAATTTCTCAATATTTACGAGATTGTTGAAAAATTTTCAATTCAATCCCACATATTTCCCTTAAAATTATCAATATTTTTCCATCATAAAAAATTTTGTGAATTGCATCGAATATTAAATATTTTTTTCATAATTTCATTTACTTCAAATCTCACATTTCTTTCAATTACACATCTATCGTTCCAATTAACAACTGAGTTAAAAGTAATCAATTAATTAATAATAAAATATTGTTGTTTTCTTTATAGGAATTTTGAAAAATTTAGACAAACGGTGGAACTAATTTGTTGGGATTTTATATATTTTAAATGAATATAAAAATTTCTACATTTCGGATCAAAGTCATAGAAAATACAAAAAAAAAATCTACATGACCACTTTAAATGAATGATGTTATTGAGTATTAAGTATATTATGAAGAGATAAACAAAAAAACAAAAATAACAGAATAATAATTAACATTACGATAATTAGTTATATCGAAAGTTATTAACACAAGTTTATCATCTACTCTACATAATATACCAACTATATACGAAGTGTTTATCTTAGGAAATTCACCCATCTTTTATAAAAGCTCTTGGGACTTGTATATAAAGAAATAAACAAAATACTTTTTTGTTAGTTTTTGCTTTCGAAAGCAAAAGAAGAACAATAGAAAAAAACAAAAAGGATCAAAGAAAACAGAAGAAATGAAAACAAAAACAAAAATCTTAAGATTTTGGATGATTAATTTTCTTATTCTATTTGAAAAATTGTAAGTTTTTTTATGTGCTTCTATTTATTTTGATTTATTTATTAATATTTTTATATGATTTGATAATAGTTCTTGTGCTAATGAAACCTTATCTTCTCCTCTCTTCCAAGAAGAATTTTCATTTAATCTTATAATTATTATTCCTGTATATTTGAATAACACTTTATTTTGAATTGTCCTTATTAGCGATTAATATTAAATTATTATTTATATTTATTGTTTTTTTGAAGTACAATAGTAAAAATTCAAAAGAAATTATATAGGAAAAGTACCAATTGATTAATGATGCAATTTCTTTCTTTCAAAAGGAATTTGAACTACCTAGCTACACGTAATTTAATTATTGTAGTATAATTAAAGTATATTTAATAATTAATAATTAAAATTAATTAAGTCTCGTTTAGATAATTGAGCACCTTTTATAAATAAAGAATTCTTTATTTAATTTTTGATCTTGATTATAAAAATTTTTTCGAAAAATATTTTTATTGAATTTTAGTTCCGTATACTTAAGGATAATTTTATTTTAATTATGAAGTCAACTTGAACTGTTAAATGATTTCGATTACTTAGAATTTTCATAACTGTTAGAACTATAATATACTACATAGAATTAATTTACTTTTTGCTAATTGTGTTATGGCATTTCAAATTGAATTTATATTTTGTCATAACAAAATTCAAGTATAAGGCTTTTTAATAAACAACTTATGTCACGATATACAGTATTTTTTGTTACAATCGAAGCATTAGTGCTTGATTTGTATTTGAGAAGCTATGGGCTAGAAGATTTCCTTCTATTAAACGAAATTGGAAAAGTTCATTCAACTGGTCTGTTATTAATAATTTTTTAAATTAACTAGCTTAATAAAAAGCCAATATGCGTTAATGTAAAAAGCGAGTTTGTTAGTAACAAAATTTAATATTTTTTTACATAATTATTAATAAAAATTTTAAATAATTAATAAAACTAGGATGCCTATTAAAGTTTGCTTAAAAATAAAAATAATCCAATGACTTCTGATTTTTCTTAAAAATTCGAAATTTCTTTAATTTCTATATTATGAGAAAAATAAATTTCTCAAGAAATATTCACAAAAAAATAACATGAATATCATTCGGTTACAAAGAGTCCTTTTCTATTCTCATAGTACAGAATGGATTGAAATCGCTTGAACATTTTCATTACTTTTTTAATGAGATGTAATTCAAAGGAAAGCATATTATGTAAGCAAATTATTCAAATTAATTTATGAATAGATGACAATTTTTTCTTTATCAAAAAAATTATCTTTGATATTCCTTTCATTTTATGGAAAACCTAAATGTTTACATAAGACGAATGTAAGGTTTCCAAAAAAAGCCATTTATTTTATTCCATTTTTTTTATAATTGTGCTGGTTTTATTATCGTTTGTAGTAAATTTGTCCTATATATCAAAAATATTGCCATTAAAATACAAGTCAATATATTTTATAACATTTTCTTCAGAAAAATAATTTTTTTTTAAAGAAATAGTAGAGGTCAGATTTAAATTCCATAAAAATTTTTTTTTTAATAATAGCTTATTATTTTGAGGTAGGATAGATGTAAAGATGTTTTTCGAATAATTTTCTTAAATCTTTTCATATATATTTCAAATTTTATAATTGAACTTCATATTTATTGTGTGTCATCATGAATTTGAAAATCCACTAGATATTACACAAATCAAAATAAATTAATTGAAAATAAAGCACACCGCATTTGTAATTTCCATAAAACTTATAATGAAGCACCCGTTTTCCCGAGTGCCATTCGGCTAAAAATCTAAAATCATGCATGTAGTGTTCTTACTTAGTGAAAAAATGAAACGACGCTGATTTTGCATATATTCATTTGCGTACAGGTATACAAAAGATATTGCGCAGCAATAGACTATGAAGCATTGATAATCTAATATAATTATTGCCATCATAGTAAATGTAAGCTACATGTAAGCTATTCTCAGGCATTCTCAAAGCTCTACCTTCTTATTCAGCTTTCGCAAACGCCATGGAGTTGTACATTTTTTAACGCATTGTGTGTAGATTTGTAAGAGAAATAATACGTGTAACTGGGTCCTGGCATTCCAATTTATCGCAAGCAAATTCTGAATTTTGTCAATTTCTCCATTAAACTTGTGCTTATAATTAAAACAGGTGAACAAAAGCTGGTTTTAATTGCATTTTAACAACATTCCTGATTACGATAAAACTATACAGGAATTTTTACCGTAACCCTAAAGTTTTCCCAGATCAATTTTTAATATTTATAGCCTTTAAAATTAATTCTATCTATTTAGGACATATTCGCATACAATTTTCTTTTATAAAAGGATTTCATTCAAAATTTTAAATTAGGGTTTTGAACATAAAGAAAATTCTAAAAATCATCAATTTTATACATAAATAAAATTTTGTATAACTGTGGTTTTTAAAGAAAATGTAGACAATTATGTCGATTTTATGGAAGTCTTTAGAAGAAATTTTATAATAATAACTGGTAATTTAGAAAATAGAAAATCTCGGTAATTTTACAATGAATGTAATTTTTAATATAACATGTATGAATCACAAAATATTACCAAAAATGTTAGTTTTTTGGTTTTTTTTGGTAATTTTAGGATATTTTTTACTAACTATGTGATTATTCTAAAATTTACTGCTTGTATTTTAATTAAAATGTGGAATTTTTTCATAATCTTTCAGTGTCACACTGTTTCAAGCAACATTCGTGTTTATTAATTGATTTCTCTTATTAATAGTGGTTTATCAATTTCAATTTTTGATTGGAAGCGACTACAACAATAATTTAAATATCAATAGTACAACAATAATTTTTAATAGTAGGTATCTGTTATGTATATTGTATATATTATTCGACATACCTATATAATATAATTTAAAAGTGTGGGTCATACAATTAGTAAATGGTGCAATGCAAAATGTCCCGTGCCATCCAATTAACGAGTGCCATTTCGTTTTTTAGAAGGAAGTATTCTCTTCCCTTTCGATTATAGCAGTCATACAATAATTCTTCTACGAGATCTTCGTGCACGTCGCGTGAAAAATATTTATTGAAATGCCGTGATAGTATATAATTTTCTGTTTAAAACAAAGTCCAATTAAATTGTGATATTAGGCTCATGTTGCGTTTTACAAACCACATTATAAAAATATTTAATATAATATTGCCTAAAAAGTCTAATAATTTAATTAATTTTGTTACAATACTTTTTCAAAGCCCATAATGTTATTATTTTAGTAAAAAGATAAAAAAACGTACCCACAGGACAAAAGTGTTTAATATTTTGGTATTGATATTTATGCATCTAAACAAAAATGAACTTCAAAAGTTGAACCCGAAGAATATTTTTAAAATTTTATTCATTCTATTAATATAGGTTTAATATAGGTTTGTACATGAACAGAATTTTGAATAGTTTGTACTATAGGCATTTCTATATCACATTGCATTTTCCAAATACATGAAAAATGCATTCATATATGTTACGGAACTCTTTTTATTTTTGTATCAAGTTCTTTTTTCTCATTTTTTCTTTTAACTTTAAAAATACTTTGAATAACAGATAAAAAATTTTATTTCCAATATTTGATATAGCTGTAGATTGCTGTACACATCTTTAAACTATAATATGAATACCTTCTAAAATTTAATGTTAGCACAGTAATCGCTCGCATAAAGCCATCCTAACACGCACATGAGTGACTCAAAAATTTCTGATAATATTTATTCTTTTTCAATCACTTGGACTTCGCATTCTCTCTTAGTCAACAATAATATCAATAGGTCATGTATCTAGTTTAGCAAATGTAAAGTAAACTGGTTTGTTAAGTTGACCATTTTCATTACAGAACAGAAATAGCATTTTGAACGGGGTTTGTACATTTGACATAGAACATTGAAAAAAAATTTAGTATTAAGTAGAATTTACAGTACATTATTTTTTTTAATAACTCATAAACCAAATCAGGTAGCCTGATGACTCATATACACCAAATTGAAGCTCAATTGACTAGGTTGCTAGCTATGGTAAAATTGGAGAAAGCTTCAGTTTTACGTCACCTAGAAAATTAACATTTTTTAAAAATGAAAAGTTAAAATTTCAAATTTTTTAAACGTTTAAGTCATGATATTCCGAAATCTGAACAGATTATAACTATTGTAGATATTCATTAGAAAGCCTTTACTCTGAGGTTTACAAATCATGTTTATTAATGCGCCTGTTTTACACAGACACAAAGTCATTTTTAAAATTTCAAATAGAAAAAAAAATCAGTCAAAATTGATTTTAAGGCCCTGTAACTCCGAACCTATTGAGCTTTGAACATCTTCTCCCTACACAAATTTTGTCTACTCATGAATACGTCATACAATGCTATTTAGCAGTGCACTTTGTTAAAAGACACTCTGTATTCATAATGTATTTTAATTTCATATATTAGGTTCGAAAAACTAATTTCAGTTTAAATAATTTTGCTTAAGCTTGTAAAACTTAAAATGATTTTAAACGAGAAATGGCTGCACTGCAATATAATACCATGTTAAGGATCTAACCATACATATAACAATATTATTATGTAAGGTAGAAGTATGGAAATATTTGTTTACAAATAAGTGTGCGTTCATATTATTCTTGTAATATACCATATTGAATTTTTCAAATAGGTACATACCTTGAATAACATTTAACAAGAAAATATTATTCGACCGGAAAATTGTATTTTTTTTTGTACACTTTTTTTTTTTTTTGATTCCATTGAATTTCTTTTTTACCCATATATTTGTGAACACAATAAATTCATTTGGAATTGATAATATATCATTACAAAAATGATAATATGTAGAAGAAAAGAGAGGAAAACAAAATATATGTACATGTGTACAAAAAAAGGCAAAGATTGCAAACTTACATAGGCACATGAAACGGAATTAAATTACTTCATATAAGTATACACAATTGGGAACAGTATGTAAGCGATCGTGTACAATATACTACATTTTCTTAATTGAGTTTGCAAAGGAACTTTATTTGGGATTTACCGATAAAATTAGCTACAAGTTAAATTTTTTTCTGTTAGTACAGGTCCTAAAAAAATCAAGGTACGCGGGCTTGAATTGTTTTTAGGTCTGTTAATAGTGGCGGACTTTAACCTAACCAATTGATTTTTAAGTAGTCCTGCTACATTAGAAAAAAGGAATTTTTTTACTAATTTTCTTCATAAATGTTACGGCGTTGTTCAAATTCTTTTGTTGCATTCTTCATTCCTAATATACTGCATTCCTCTTAAAAGGAACTTTCCATTTTAAAATATAAGTGTTCAATTCTTTAATCAAAGCAAAATTGAAATTAACTTTTATTTAAAAAGACATACTTCTTAAATAGTGCGAAAAACTTCTGAAATTTGACCAGGATACAATACTTTTTTTTTTTATAAATTTAAAAAATCCTTTGATTTTGAGTATTTTGTACACGTGCACAGACATATTTTGTTCCAAAACAAGCACAAATATTCAACCAGATTAAATACATTTTTTATTTACAATCAAACATTTGAATAGCCTAAAGTTATGGTAAATAAACATGAAAATTATGATCAGTCTTATTTAAATTCAAAAAATCCTGGAAATTGTATAGGAAGAATTCAGTCAAGACGACTTATTTAAAAAGACACCTTGAACAAGGCTCTTAATTCATTTGAAATTTGAAGTCGGATTACTTTCTTCAAAATTAATAGGATCTAAATTTGCTGATCGAGTATTTTTAAAAATATCGTAAATGACAATATTGTGCCTCTGATTTTTATAATATTGCTCACGTGAATTAAAATATTGCCCGAATATTGTGCACAAAATAAAATGAAAAGGTTTTGATAAATTTAACATTACAGAAGTATATCACTTTTATAAAATAAATGGTAATAGGAAACTTTGAATATATTTTATTTTAAAAATCAATAAAACAAGAAAATAGAAAGATTTACAAAAGAAATTTTTAAAGTTTTACAATTTATAATTTTAATATAATATAATATTTTATGAATTTTTGTATATAAAATGTAAAGACCTCTAAATCATGAATAGTATATATGAAAAGGTATAGTTTATATTTCTCCCCAAATATTTAATATAGACCAACATATCAAACTGACATTTTAATTTATTAACTAGACCCCAATTTTAGACAAAGAAATAAAACGAAAATAAAAGGTAAACTGACATTTATTTATCCTTGAAAATAGAAAACTATATAAAAATGAGATAAAATATTAAAATAGTATGTAGATTTTATAAAATAAATAAAAATGTGTATGAAAAACAAATACTTATGTATACGAGTATATAGGTTTGTGTATGCGGTTACTATATATATAGAGGTTGTACTCAGAAGTATTTAATTCGAAATGTATGCATAATGTTTACCGTAACTTTATCGTAGAGAAACTTAAATAATGAAAAGCATTTTAAAGTTTTACAGATTGTAGGAGAAAAATTAGGTAAAAATATTGAAATTAATAATAAAAAATATAAAGAAAATCACATAAACTTTGTTGATCCAAATATGGTCTAGCTATTACGAACTTTGAAATCTGCTATAAATTGTTTAAAACTTGAACAAACAATTAGTTTACATTTCTATTAAAATTACATAACTTTACGCATTTAAGTGACTACATGTGAACTATTAAAGGTAGATTGTAGATTGTAAATCCGGTGTAACAGTGCACCGCGACCACGTGAACTATCTATTGTGTCCGCCCCCCTCCTGAGTGCGAGGCATGACCCTACAGCACTATTAGGGTACACAGACGGATTTTAATGTGCGATAATTTTTCAATATAAAATTGTGTTTCGAATTAAATATTTATAAAATATAATTTGACTCTAATGTTTCAAATGCTCGTATGTTGTTAGTTATCCTGAGTTTATTTTGTATTAGATATTTTTAAATTCTTTTTTTGAATATCTTATAACTATCGGTATAAATATTCTCAAATTACAAATCCTTGGTAGCCGTTCTTCCTTTCAACTCATTCTACCTTTATAAAATACTGTATAACAATTTTAGAACATTATTGTATAGCGAAATAATTTGCCATCAATTTAAAAATCACTTATGTGGCAACAATATTTTTTTTCTTTGTATAAAAAATAGCATATGGAAATTATTTAATTCATATACAATTACAACCTTACCCGTACTTATAATACACATACACACAAACATTTAAGTACATTTATGTGCAATTAAGAGTCATGTGTTTTCATGTGATCTCTCAATAAAATATTATTTCATGTATAATACTTAGTGGTTAAACGCAATAAAAAATATTTTAAACTTTATTTAAGTATGTAATGGTATTGTTATACGAGTATTTTATATAATAATTATTATTAAATTTAGAATATATTTTTTAAATCTTCCGCACCTGTTATATTGACTGTTTTTTAATGTATTTTTTTCTTATTTAAACTTCCAATTAAAGAATCAGATTTTAAAATATTTCCATATAATATTTTGTTATACATGCATATATTGCTGTAATAAATAGAAATTATGTGTATGGCGAAATTCCTACCGTTGAAGAAATTTAAAAAAAAAATCTTCCTTCGTTATATTCTATTTAAGAGAACTTAGCTTTTTTAAGAGAATAAATTTTAGTTTTTCGCATATGCCAAGATAATTCGCAAATAGATATTAGATAGAAAGAATGACCATTCTCTTGTCAAGTACGGTATTATAAAAATAATATTAAACACAATAATTAACAAATAAAGACTACCAAAGTAAATGCAAGAACCTTTTGTTTAAATTAGCGACTAATAGCTAATATTTTATACCATACCAGTGGTATTGGACGCTCAGACTCCTGTGATATTTTTCTAATATCAGAAACATTTATAGAATATGCCTTTGGTTTTGTTTGATTAAAAATGCAATACAATTATTTTTTATTTTATATTTTTGTTTGTTTTTTTTTTCGTATATTGAAATTCTTCAAAAAAACGCGATTTATGTATGTAAAAAGAAAACTGTGTAAATAACCTATACATGACATATTCCTTGAATTTATATTATTACGTATCTCATATTATATTCTAAATAAAATTGTGTATTGAATAAATTTGTTGCTATCAATATTATTAATATTATAGGATACTTTTATAGGATTTTGAAATTATAGGATCGAAATATGTGCGTATATACACTCAAAGATTAGTCAAATCCACCAATAGTTAATCTAAAGTTTAAGTTAGGATGGGGCTTAAAAAAAATATTGTTTAGTTTTTAAATATGCTAGAATCACTATACATTTTGTTGCAGGATTAAGTATTAAAATTAATAAATATTATGTCAAACCTGCACACGTAATTAAAAAAACTACTATGATTATTTCAGAGTGTGCTTCATTCATAATCACTTAATTAATGTTGCAGTAATATTATTATGATGTTTTAAATCTTATCTCGCATTGAGAGAACCAATTAGTTCCAGTTTGCTTGTCTCAAATATATTATAACAGTATCACAATTTTTAGTACTGTTACGCCAAGTTCTTTATTAACCCGTTGGTGCTGTTTAATCGTTATTACACTTTAGTCTAAAATATTCAACGAAAAATTTTATATTTTTAAAATTGTAAAATTTCAAAGTTCTTGATCAATAAGATAGTTTACGTATTGTATCTTAAAAATCAACTAATTTTTTAACGGTAATTTTCAGTTTATCGTAAAATCGATAAACTCCCTTTTCTAATACATCAATTTGGATAGAATGACTGATTGCCATAATTTACTAACATGCGACTACTGACACAACGAATAGATACTAGTCGCGATCAAAATTTTAATATTGAAAGAAATTATTACAAACGATTTTCGAAAAAATATCGTAAATAAAATTTTCATTTTATATTTTTTTTCTTTTGTCTTCAGTTTTATTCTTAATACTTTTTCAATGCGGATATCAAATATAATTCATATAGGAAATAGAAAAAAGCTTTTTTTTGGGGAAAAATAAATAAAAAGAAAAAATAAAAAAAAAAAATAAATAAATAAATAGGAAAATTGCTATTCTAATACCGTATTTACGCTTCAATGTATGCTAGCAGTAAATTCTTCTCAATATTCTACATACATAAAATATTTTCCCATACTCTAGTCTATACACATTATATAAAAATCCTCCCCCCGTTCCATTTTTTATACATAACCATTATAACGTACTTTATAATCGCATATCAGAATCATAATATGTTGGTGGTATAGAAGTAGAAGCATTAGTATCAATATAGTAAGTAGTAAAGGGAAAAATAAATTTCTTTGAATTGGTAATATTTATAAAGTATGTTAACTGGTAAAAGAAACGCAAATGAATGTGTACCAAAAAAAAATACGCAAATTTACATAAATACATATTATGCTTACAATAACAGGGATAAAATGATAAAAAATTTATACGCGCGCGGTACAAATGAAAAAAAAAAAAAGCGAAAAATGGGTAGTCGATCAAACCCATGGTTTGTAAAATTGCACATTTCATTTCACGAACTTAAGTCCAGAGCTATTAATTATACACAGTAATAAAAAGAATCTATTAAAATAATTTTTTTAGTATAACATAATTTTGCATAATTTTAGGGGAAACCTTAGAGAATATATTAAGTAATACGAATATTTGAAAAATTTGTGCTAATATTAAGCTAATTCAAGTAGTTAAGGAATAAGAATTTTTTTTTGGTTAAGAAAATTTTTTTTACTGTTATATTTTGGCTTATATGAAAGTTCCATACATGTACAAAAATAACACGAGACGGAGAAGAACAAAAAATTATTCCAGTAAAATAAAATATTTTTCGATATCAATCTTCTGCGAAGTGGAAAACTCGAAAATTAGAAAAACCGGTTTGACATAACGGTTAATTTTAAGTGTCAAATTGAAAACCTATGCAATTTCTTATATCATTTTATATGAGAAATAGTTCTTTAAGTTCTGCGTTTAAAAAGCTTTTAAATTGCTTTTGGCTTAAACAAAGTTATTGGTAAAAATTTTTTTTCACGACTTGTAAGCAGTTCGGTTACGAGCTTATTTATGTACACGTAAAAAATGTTTCCTCTTTTTATATCTAGGGATAGAAAGCCTGGAAACAGACTGAAAACAGAATGGATGGACTGAAAGGACTAACAGTCTTATTTTTTTCTCCTAAATTCGTTTTGTTTAAAAATATGGTAAGGAAAATAAAGAAGTTATTATATTTTTCTTCTGTTGTTGCCTTATGACATAAAGAAAACGTAAAAAAGAAAACCCTTGTTATACCAGTAAGCTGCAAGAAAAAATGAATATTTGTCGGTGTTTTTTTACTTTGTTGTATTACACCGTTGCCTCAATATTTTTATTTTATTTCCATTGTAATGATCAATAAGTTTTCTTTTCTAATACCTTTGCCTAGAAAATTTTTGAAATATTCTAAAATATAATACAATAATTTTTTTTCTCTTTTTTTTTTTCGGGAACAATTTAAATCTATTTCGAATTAAATTTATTTATGGTTAATGTATTCAAAAGCGTTGTTTTTTTTTACCTTAACATTTTATTATAATTCTGGTAATTTTTTTTTTTTTTGCTTTGATTGGAAAATAATCGTACTATGAATGTGTATCAATTTATATTTTGATTTCCGAAAAAAAAAAATTGTCAAAATCTATTATATTCCAAGTATAATAAGAAAATGCTTTCAAGGTTGCCAATTTAACTTATATTAGAGAAATTAAATTTGAAAATTATGAAGGGGATCATTTAAGAATCCGTTCTAATAAGATCAATTATGTGACGGCGGCAGGTTAATCAATAAATCGAACTCGAAGATAAAATTAAATTTCGATTTCAAGGTCGACTCAAATATTGCTACAATTTTTCTAAATTCTCCACTTGGTGTCAGAAATTTTAAAAACACTAACATATTAATTCCGATTTGTCGATGCCAAAGTCAATGAATTTTCTATGACAAATCGGCATAGTCGATGCCTTGTACACTTGTACGGATTATATAGAAAATACGCCCTTACTAAGAAAATTCTCATAATATTGGGATGAATAGCTCCTATGGGCTTAATGCTAAAATATAACTTCCCAAACCTTATTTACAAGCTAAAACAATAACAAGAAGTCGAAAAAATACACTTGTACGGATTCGAGGGGCTGTACTTCTCAAATTATTTTTGTTATTTTTATTAGTAAAACTTACTAAAAATATACAGAAGAAACTTTTATCATATTTGTCAGACATTTGGTTGCCAAGATACAGAGCTTATTACTGTAGTCTATTCGTTATTATATAATTTTTTCGATCGATTATAATTTAATTATTGTGAACAATTCTAACATAGCCAATGCAAAAAACATGTATTTTTGAAAAAAAATGTTTCATCGGATAAGTTATGAATTTTGTATAATTAATTAGTGTATCGTGCATGATCAGATTGTATGGAGCACTAGTATCTTACTCTAAGGGCTCAGGCGGATATGCAAGTTTTAATTTTGTAATTGATGCTTGATTGTACAATCATTGCATCCACATCTAACCAACAAAACTGATGGGCCAATTACAAACTGTTTGATTACTTAATTGCATTCGACAATAAATCAAACGATTGCAAAACTAAAAAAGTTCGAAAACGTTTATTTTTTCGACTATATTTTTTCGACTATATCAAAATAATTATGGATTTTCAAAATTTTTAAATTTATTTAATTAATAGATACGGTAACACTTTTAGAAAAATTTCCACTCCTTTTTTTCATACCATCCAATAACAAAAGAAAAACACTCACATTGTTTAAATGAATAATAAAAAATAAAATACTTTGATTTTTTTTTTTTTGCCGATTACCAAATTCTATTTTGAATAACTTACCTATACTTACACATACACATACGTATACTTAAATTTATACATAATATACATACATTCTTGTGTAATTTCATTTATAATAGGAATTTTAAAATTTATATGTGCATATTTTTTATTGCTAATTTTCGTGTAAAACATTTTTCAATTTTAAATTTTATAATATTAATGTATTCAACCCGAAAGGCAATATTCGATATGATTTATTAATATTGTCATGCCTAAAAAATAACTAATAGTTACCTATTGTTAAACATACAAAAAAAAAATTAACGAAAAAATGCGTATAAATTTGTGGCCAAATTTTTTAAATTGTTTAAACAGGTACAAAAAATAAAAAATCGCGAATTTTTTTTTCGTATAAGATTAATAGTTTTTACATATTGCGGAATTATTGTTAATACTCGGGGGTTTTTTTTTTTCATTTTACTGAATAGTTAACATAAAATTAAAATTAGGTCAGCTTTAAAAATTTTATATAGTTTTAACCATAATATCCTTTTTATAAATTTTATAGATATTTTTGCAAGTTTTTAGAAATTATTTTAAAATTTCACGTTATTTTGGCAAGAACATTGTGCCAAAATAATGTGAGTCTTTGGATTAATTAAATTATATTTTAAAAATTAATTTTACACTGATTCCCAATATTAATTTTTTAGAATTTTAAAATCTTTATAGGATTGTAGTTTTTTAACTATTCAAGTGCTACAAGAATTATTTATTTTGAAAAATTGTCTAAGTATAGTTTTAATACCCCAGAATTATTTCAATGATTAGTAGTATGTAAAGTCCTTAAAAATCATAATTTATTTTTAAAAATAAAAATGATTTCTATATACCAAATATTTTAGTACAACTAAATATTTAGCATGATTTTAACAATAATTTTAAACTATAAATCTTAATAGAGGTTAAACAACACAAACAGTCATGATAAAATGCTAGTTATTAAAAATCCTGATTTTAGAGAATATAGTCAAATTTAGTAAAATGATATTTCTTTTGGCTATTACTCTAAGCTGGAAGAAAAAAAATAAAAATATTTTATTAAGAGTATTTAAAACTATTTTCATTTAATTTTATTTGAAAGTGTATTATAAATGAAATATCAGGCCCATTATTCAACCTAAATAATTAGAAATTTTGACAAGATTTATATTTAACTAGATATGTCAACATAACGCTAACCAATCAACGTTTCTTAAAGATATACGCAATATTCTTAGCTAAAATTTTAATTTTATTTAAAAAAAAACATATTTTATAACCTTATATATAGCTCCCTTTTAGGAATTCGTCTAACATAGCTCTCAATTTATAAAACCAGAATCTACAATTCTCACTTGATATGAGCCTAAAATGTCGAATTTCTTTGGAATTCCCCTCACTTAGTCCAATTGGATATCCTTTAAATTTAAGGTCTCTGTCTTATCTATAATTTCCTAAATTTTTCCCGGGAAAAATTAATCTGGAGCATAAGAATATAAAATATAGCAAAACAGCAATAATTTACCAATAAAATAATACCGAAGGATTTTTTAAAAATAATATAATTAAATAAATTATTAATCACCATTTCATATGGCTTATATGAAATATTTTTTTATACATAAAAATATTGTTTGCGATCGTTATACAATTAAAATTGATAAAATTGATTGCGTTTCTATATTTAAACAATTAAAAGTTATAAAATTAAATTTATTTTAAAATATAAATTGGAAATTTTATATATGATTTGTTCAAAAAATGTTAAAGCAATATTTTTTATTTAAATAAAATAAGTCGGAATTAATTATTCACTATATAGACGTAAAGAGTATCCTTTTTTTCCGATTTCCGATTAAAAAATATTTATCCACGTTTTCGTTTTTCTTTTATGTTTTTATTTAAATTTAAATAACGAGAATATAAAATTAGTCACATAATTAAATGTTAATATTTATTTACCCTTTTTTTAAATTTTTTTTTTTTTAATTCTAAATTACGGAAGTATAACTTTAATGTATAATTAAATCCTGCTACATCACTAAATTTTATTACTCGGAAATTTGCATAGATATTTAAAAATGTTATCCGGTAAAAAGAAAACAACAGAAAAAAAAATGTATGTACTTAATAATCCTAAAAAATTTTAAAAGCTAAAATCTACTCGCAACTTTTTCCTATATTAAATATACACACATACTTATTTATATGTACAAAGATGCATGCACGTATACGAAGTTCTATTCTATGTACAGCGTAATATGCTAAGGTATACCTAACGATTAAGGCACTTATATAAAAAAAATAAAAAAAAGTGAAAACAAAAGAAAAAAATAACAAAAAAAAAAACAATTTTCTAATTAAATTGCTGTAACATAACCTCATTATACCTTAGAAAAATGAAATTTCGTGAAATAATTTCGGTGATTTTGCACAAATTAAGAAATTTCTAACGATTTTATATATATATATAAATTACAACGACACATATATAGGTTATAAAGGTGAAATTTTTCTATATACATATGTATGTATGTATATTTCTGCCTACATTAAGGAGAGAACCTATCCTAAAATTATAAGCTTTAAGATTTTTATAATGTTCTTACATAAGTATATTTTAAGGATATAGGAGTATAAGAATTTAAATGAAAAATAATAAGAAAAATGAAAGAAATTTTCTCCTTAACGTTACCAGTGTTGTTTCCTTTTTCTTAGAAACAAAAAAAGGGCTTTTTATTACATTTTATTATTTTTAAAATCTAAAATAAAGTAAAAGTAAGAGACTTCTCAACTTCAGTTTCATTTTAAATAGCTAAAAAAAAAAAATCAAATTATTTTTGTTATCTTTTCTTCTGAAGCAGAAATTAAGTGTTACCATAAAGCAAAAATTCAAAATATTCTTTTTTTAAATAAATTCTTTGAACTTTTTACTTCCTACAGCTACGACATACTAGTATATTTTTGAAAATTTGGGCAACAGCGTTAGCTATTAAAAAACAGTGTTGTTTATAGCTCTAAAATATTTATTTTGTTGAAGAAAATTTTATATTAATTTATTTAGAATTTAGAAAAGTTAATTAAAATTTTTGTGTAGTTCCATGGTCATCAAATCAAATTGAGTAAAATTGAAGAATGCAAAGAATTAAGAATAGAAAATATTATTGTACGTCGAGGGAAAAATTAATACAATTTGACGTCAAACTATTTTCTATATGTCTTAAAAGTAGGGTAATTTGGTTAAACATTGTTAATTTTTGTATTTGAAAAATTACCACACAAATTGATATAAGATCCAAGATCCCATAAGATCCAAAAAAAAGCAAAATTTTTTTCAAAATTGATCCAAGATGATATTTTCTTAGCAGCCGAAATAATAATAAAATTTCATGAAAATCAGTTCAACCAAACTTGAGATACATGCGTGCACACACAGACCGACAGACAGACATCTCTTTAGGTATGGTTTATTCACCTACCTATAGTTTATTCTCCTTACCAGGGAGGAGTGTTGACAATTCAAATAAATTTGAAATAAATTGGCAATTATGATTAGTAAAATTGCAATATGCTTTTGCATTTCTCTTTATTCGTAACTTCTCATTTTCAGTTAACACATAATTTTTTTTTGAGTTAAAAAAAGATATTTCAATTTAAAATATTTGATATTTTAGATTTAAGGGTAATTTTTAACGTAGTTACAATTAAACATTTTCACACTAAGAAAAAATTGCATATATTCAGGGGCACATAAAAATCATTCATTAATATAAAACTTATTATAACTCAATTTCTCTCTAATACACAATGTTTTTTAATGTAAAAAGTGGGTGATATGTGTATAATATTATACATTAAGGAAAATGTATAAAATACGAGTAATAATGCATGCGCATTTTTTGAGCTCACTGAAAGCATGCAATACGTATAAACACATTAACCTTATTATGGAAGCCTGAATAATTCAACAATATGTCATCAGATGACGTAAAATAACAAAATACAAATTAAATATTTTTATTTTTCTATGGTAATACCACTGAAAGTATTATGACAGTTCCGAAACTTTTATATATACATACATACATTTATATATATATGAAAACTACATGATAAAATTTGTTCCTTTTTTCCTCTTGATGTTTTCAGTTCGTATATAGATATGTATATTAGTTTTGTTTTATTTTACTTGTTTTATATACAAAAAAAATTCTAACATATTAGCACAGAAAATACTTCAACAAACTTACAAACATATTAAGTACCTATTATATTAACCCTCATATTCTATACCTATATACTTGTACCATTTATATATGAAATGTATTTATGTCAAAATATTTCTAAAAATGAAAAAGTAAAGAAGAAAAACAATGAGACAGGAGATATGAATTTAAGAGACAGAGAAAGACACATAAAGCTAAACTGATGTTTTGTTATTGAAAGGAAAACAAAAAAAAATTTCACCAAAACAAAAAAAAGAGTCATTTATGCTTATATCTGTCCAGGATATCAACTATATATAGTTATTATATAAGAGCTATTCTATATAAATAGGTAAATAAATAGATAGGTAAAAAAAAGGGAACAAAATAAATTTTAAGATGCCTTAAAAGGATCCATTTTTTGGTTGTTTTTCTTTTCTTTTTTATTTTATTATTCATTTGTTATTTTTTCTGGCTGCCTTTAAATGTGTGACAAAATGTTGTCTTTTATACTTGAAAAGAAGACTTAAAATGTAATCCTTCGTCGATTATGTTTTACGGGTTTCTCATGTTGTGTTATGCTACTGCTGTTTGTTTACTCTATACTATAAATTCTTCTCATTTTTAAGTTTAATGCTTTTTTATTCCTATTCTTATGTTTCTTTTTTTTTTCCTTTTCATTTTTGGGGATAATATTATGTTGAAAGGATAATTTTATATTAATATTAGTACAAATGTTTGTTTATATACATTATATTCAAGTGAATGTGCGTAGTAAAGAAAAACGAGAACAGAAATATAGAAAAAGGAAATAAAAATGGATAAATATATTAGGGAGAACAAATTACAGTATTTTCGTATTATATTTATAGTTAAATTGTTCCGGAAAACAAAACACAAAATAGCTCTTCGATTACTTGTCTAAGGGTTTTATGATAAAACAAAAATTATTTAATAAATAAAAAATTTCAAATAAAAATAACAAAAAAATGGGATCTATCAAATGAATGAATGGCAATATTTTTTGATTTTTTTTTTTTAAATTATACTATAATGTTATACATCATTCAGAAAGATGTCGATATGATTAAATTATGAATTGATAGGCTCAAACTGACAGTGAATACAAATAAAACAAAATTAAAAATGTTTAAGCAAAAAGCTGAAGATTATCTTGAAATTAACTACAGCGGTTTCCAATTAGAAATAGTAAAATCTTACAAGTATTTAGCGGTCTCAGGAAATTTAACATGGGGAAATTAAGTATTGCAGTAAGTAAGCATCTATTGCAAAAAGTCCAGAGTAACGCAATAAAGAATCCTTTTGGTTATGATTTTAGAATTGCTACTAGGATACTTCATAGTCAAAATAAAATTCTACAATTAAATTTGTGGATTGAATTTAAGATGGTGCACAGGTACATATGATCAAGCAACATGAATACACATATTGAACCAATATTAAACAAAAACATGCACTCATATAACAGGTCACTATTTATATTTCGGGTCTAGCAATAAAAAACAAACATTTATCATTGGAAATGGTTTTATTGTTTTTCAAAATATTCCCCATGAAGATCAATACACTTTTGCATGCGCTGAAACCAATTTTCGTAGCACTTTTTCCACTCCGATTGAGACACCTCCAAAACATGGTTTTTGAACGCATCGACTGCTTCTTCAGGTGTTGAAAATCGTTGTCCACGCATTTTTTTTTTTGATGTGAGGGAATAAGAAGAAGTCATTGGGTGCTAAATCAGGACTGTACGGCGGATGACCCATCAATTCGACATTTTAAGTGCTCAAATAGTCCATTGTTTCAGTTGATTTGTGAGAGCTTGCATTGTCATGATGAAGAATGATTCGCCGGCGCTTGTTTGTTTTCCTTATTTCTTGGAAAACTTTCGGCAAACAGATGGTGGTGTACCATTCAGAATTGACCGTCCTACGTTCCACTAAAGGTACTGTGGCCACATGACCGGTTATACCAAAAAAAAAACGCGATCATTTGCTTCGATGTGCTTCTTCCACGAACAACTTTTGTTGGATTTGGCTCGTCTTGGAACACCCATACGGTCGATTGCTGTTTCGTTTCGGGCTCATATGCATAGATCCATGATTCATCACCTGTGACTATCTTATAAACGTCTTTTGACGCACCGCGATTGAATTTTTTCAACATTTCTTTGCTCCAATCGACACGAGCCTTCTTTTGTGCAATCGTCAAATTTTTTGGACACTCTTGTCTCGATAATCCGCGCCGAAAATCGTAAAAAATCATGGCACGAAAATTTTCACGGGACAATTCCATTTTTTGACCGAGATGAATTTTTCAAGTCACTGTAAACAAAACAATTCGAGGTCGAATGACAAAACGTTCTGAGTGAAGTTGTCCTAAAAAATGTCAAACTTTCCAATGGAAGTGTCAAATTGCACCCGGCAGCACTAGTATTGCCAGGACCCGAAATATAAATAGTGACCCTCGTAAGAATTGCCAGTAATATAAGAATAACTTTTTTCAAGATTAGGTTGACTAACACGACATATAGAGTTTATAACGAATTACCAGCTGAATCGAAAGTAATCAAAAGAATTAGTTTATTCAAACAAAAAGTAAAATTACATTATTGTAATTTTTTGCGTTAAAGCAAATCTTATATTTATGTACAATTTGAATTTAAATTTGCAAATAAATTTTAAATAAATACTTTATTCATATTAGAAATATATGCATTTGATAGGATAATAACATGAATTCATTATAATAAGGAAGTTATAAGTTTAAAGTCTTGTCATCAGGTTAATTTTAAAGCTCTGAAGTAATTATACTCTTTTTAGCACTTTTCCAAAAATTTTTAAAAAAAAGTGCTTATTAGTTTCACTCTGTCCGTCCGTCCGTCCGTCCGTGGACACTTTTTTTGTTTACAAAACCCTTGAAGATAGAAAGCTGAAATTTAATACGTACATAGATCTTTACTAGAAACTTATTTCCCTAGAACAATAATTTTTACCTATCTCCTCCCTTCTAGAAGTTATACCCCCCCAAAAACCCTAAAAATGCCATTTTTTAACTATTTAGTGCAGTGAAACCAAATTTTCGCTTTATTTAAAAAAACTGCATAAATCGTTCATCCTAAATATATGCAATCCTAGAAATAGTTTCGTTTATGAATAAAAATAATTTTAATAGTGTGGTAGATATGCATAGACTGTATTTAAAAGCAGGATTTTCATTTATTGGAGGGAAAAGTGCTACAATACAAACCAATGGTTTGACCCAACTTTATTTTTTACTGTCACACTCCGTAATAAATAATTATAATAGTGGATTGGAAGCACAGTTTATTATTTAAATGAAAACTGAAAGAAATTTTTTATTATTAACATTATTTCCAATTTATTATTTAATTTAAATTTTAAATAAATTTTCAATAATTAATCAAAAATGATAATTATTTCTCAGAATAATTAAGGTATTTATTGTTAATTTATTTATTTATTTATTTATTTATAATCTTCCAGTAATATACAAATTTTTGTCTTAAAATAGTTGGTTATTGTTTTTATAGAGTTTAGGCTGTTTTAAAGTCTTTACAACTAAGACATTTTTAAGGTTTTATACATATTTTGGCATTTATTTAATTGAGAAATATGCATTTTTAAGGAAAAATGGGAAAAAACCTTGTTTGACCTCGAACTTATAACTATACTTAAAACTAAAATAAAATTGTTATCGGTGTATTGTTAATAGTATTGTAAAATTTATTAAAACAAAAAGACGATCATTACGAAAAAATTTAATTAATTGTGTATTGAATATTTTCCTCGTTTAAAATATTAAATTCCATAAAAAGAAAAAAATTATAATTAATTTTTTTCTAAATTTTCAATATTTAATTTAGTAATTAAATTTACTCAATACGTTTAATTTCCATTTGTAAATGTTAATTCAAATTGAGTCAAACAAATCAACGACAATATTGGAAGAGGAAGAAAAGAGTGTATATAAAAAAAACCAAAAATAAAATAAAAACTAAGCCTTAATATGTTTAGAGAAATTTATTTAGAGAGCAAAATAAAAATAAAAGAGTAAGAAAACAAACGAACCCTCAAAGTGCTTTTTCGTGTTCATTCTTTTGTATATTTTTAAGAGAAATTTATGAGAAAGGGTAAATAATTATATGAAAAAAAAAAATTTACATACGCAAGTAAACAATTCAATTAACATAATTAATTTATTTATATACTCAAGAGAGCTCAATATGTGTAGTATAACATTTTCATACACTCATTTACAAAAAAAAACTGTATTCATTCATTTATTTTCACTAAGTCATTTATGTTTTGTTTTTTTGTTGCTATTATTCTTATTTTCATTTTAATTATTTATAATGAGAGAATGACAAAAAAAGAGAGAAATAGTTACTATACATTTTCAATAATAAAAATATTAAGAGATTAAAAATTTCAAACACTTGGGCTGTTTTGTTATACATTCATTTCATATTTTTATTTCAATACCTTTTGAAATTGAGAGAAAAATAAAAGAAAATTTTTTGTTTTAATCGCATAGATATTCGAAAATTTTAATATTATTAATGAAATTCTGTACAAAATTTAATCGGCAAATCACAATGTATTAAAAATGTTAGAAACTTATAGATTCTTCGGAAGAAATGTAACTGTTTTGAAAAAAAAATCATTAAATTTTTCAATTTGTCTATTTAAATTTTTCTGGGATTTTATAATTATTTCAAATATTGTACATAGATCTTGTGCAATTATTAACAATAATTCATGTTTTACGGCTAAAGCAGCGCATTGTCATCTAACAAGAAAATTTTGTTTGTTATAACAATGTTTACACAAGATCTGAACAAAATGGGAAAAGTTTCGTATTTGTTTAAATTTGCAGTACAAAATCGAAGGTGTCTTGAAGAATTTTCTATTAATTTGCAATTTTCTATTAATATACAATAATTTTTTCGCAAAATTTTTTCTGGTGAACTTTTTAACATAAATTTGTTGAATTTTTAGAAAATTCTGAGTGTTCCCCATCTTATTGATTTTCCGCGATAGATTCAGCTGTCTGTACTGCAAACGGTATAATATGCAATATTGCTTGTAACTGAATTAACGGGTAGACGCAAACATAGGTAATCAGTTAAATAAGAATTCAATGTCAATCAAGATTACAATTGATATATTCTATTCTACTTTTAAACATTGCAAAAGTATTTGCAAATTTTCAATATTATTTTACAAAGTTCAAATAGTTTAAAGAAAAAAAGAAAAGTAACATTTAAAATAATTTATCTAACTTTTCCTATAAATATTGAAAACGATACGAAATGAAACAGGAATGAAAAGTTTTTACAAAATTTTATAATATTTTCAAAGATTTTAATTTTATAAACTTTTCTAATTAAAAAAGTATTTTTTGTAAATTTTAACAAATTTTTATTTCTATACTTTCTGTGTTGGAATATAGTGAAATATAAATACGAAAATACTTTCTGTCTGGCCAAAATTTGTTCATTTACAAATAAATTCAATTTTTAATGTAGCTTCTGTTTTTATTTGTAGATTGTATGTGAATGCATGCATTATGTTTTGTTTAAAAATTAAATTTTAAATTTTACTTTAAATATTCTTCAGTGTGTATGTTAAACCTTCTACATGAATGGAAGTGCATCACACCACATTTTAGTGAAATTTTAATTTTCTATACGAAATATTCATATTAGAATTTTGAAAAATTAATTCGTAAATGAAAAAAGACTTGAACAAACATCAGACAAATGAATTTTACTAAACATACAAGATTTATTCAGGATGATTTTGAAATTTTCAATTTGCCAACTTTAAACAGAAAAATATTTATTGAAATTATTAGCATTTTATAATAAGAACTCTCTTGTTCTCTTAAGAGCTCTTAAGACGAAATACGCCTAAAAAAATGAATATTAATTGATTTTATTATTTTCTTAAAGAGATGCGCATTTCCCACTTTCGTATAATTAGACATTTAGACTCACATATGATGTAATTTTTTACAGTTCATTGAATTTAAATTTCGAAGTTGAAAATATTTTCTTGCGTTTTTGTCTTCAATTTTGATTTTCCATATTTTCCTTTAAACAAAAAGTATTTGTCAGTGTCATCATAAAATTATCCGACCCGGAAATTAGAGGGGGGCGGGAATAGAAAATAATTATCTATAGTAGCTTTATAAATGAACGGTGTGATATTACAATAAGTCTGTAAGACTGCAGTGACTTGTACTGAGGTTGGCCTCTGCCAATCTACGAATATAATTTAATCTAGTATACAGAGAAAACAACAGGAGTGATGAAGATTTCCTTATTGTTATAAATTGCGTTCCGCAAAAGCAGAGCTTGTTTGTCATTTCAATTCTTGAATAAGAATTAATAAACTATCAAAGTTAATTGATTGAATTTATATGGCAATATTAGTGTCTTATGTCTTCGTGCATCTATGAAAATCAATAAAATTTTATTTTCCATAGTTTTCACTAATAATATTTTAAAAACAAATTATCTTTAATAAAAATTCAAATTCGGGACAAAAGTAATTGGAATTATTTCTATTGTACTAATATTCTTAGAAAATAAAAGAATATGTTCCCGGAAAAAAATATTTCTATAGAATTATAGTTATTGAGTAATGCACAAGGCATATAACAGCCTTTTCAAGCAAATTCCAATGCTAAATATGACACTTTTTCACACAATACTCTCTCAATTTTATAAAAAAAAAACGCAAGAAAACATCCTAAATTTAAAAATTTTAGTGGAATCTTAATAAACAGTATACACAATTAAAAATAAAACTTTCTCAAAAATTTTAAAACTACAAATTCCTTGGAGGTGTCTATAAGTAGCATTTTCTGTTTGGCTAGTTTTATAAAGTATTTTTCAAAAGTATACCTGACATTTTAATTTAGATTTCTTTTTCAGTAATGGTAAATAAGTTCAAACGAATTAAATTCATAATAATGTAAAGGAGAAGAGATTTTTTATCATGTTGATTATGACGTTCCGGTCTATAGTTCTTTTTCTTCCTTTGGATTCTTTTATCTTTACTATAAAGATAATCGCAATAAAAGATTTTGAAACGATGCGTATTAAAATTTTTTCTTCTTTTTCTCTTCTTTATAATTTTTACATTTAACGTAGATGTTGATTAAATGAAAAATTTTTTTGACAAAGAAAGTGTTTTTCTTTTTTTTTTCAAAGGAGTTTACACTTTTCAGGTTGGCTTAAAACACTACGAAATATGGAATGAGTTTTTTTTTGTTCCTTATAATTTTATTTTGGTCAATGCACTAATCGCCTTAAAAGATTTACTGAAAAAATGCAAAAGGATAGTAAATAATGTAAACAATGCTTTGCGAAAAAAAATTTTAAATAAAAAATGAAAAGTTCGTAGACTTCCTCTTTAAGTTCAGGGAATTTAATTTTTAATGAGAATTTTTAGTTGATAATTTAAATAATAAAAAGTTTATCATCCTGCAAAGTTGAAGATTTCTTTCAGATAAAATCGAAGTTAATATGAAATCCTGAAATGGTGACATACTTTTCATAAAATTATACGAAAAAAAAATCTATTTATAAGATGCTATATGAAAAATTTTAAAATTTGGAAATTTATATGTAAAATTTTGTGCTAAGTACTTAAAAAAAATAGTCATATTTATTTGGGTTCGAAAAATCGGCAAACATTTTTTTAAAATTTCAGGTTTCACTAAATGCGGTGGCTCAAAACTAAGCTAAACTAAGTTTACCAAATTTTGAGACATAGTTTGTGCTAGGAAATGTTGGAACCAAATTTAAATCGAGACAGTCATTCTGGTAGTGGTAGCATACTGTTTCAAAAGTTTTTTCATCGCAATATTTAAGAAAATATAGGAGCTACAGTGCTTAATACGTACAATATGAATAAGAATGCCATCGTATAGTGGCATACGATGGATAAATAATACAAGATGGTATGACGTAGCAAATAATTTGACAAACTATATAACAAAATTTTTAAGCAGATTAAAAATACAAGAATTTTCTACTCATGCCAGATTTTTTAGGAAATATAATGCAAAAAATATTTATTCAAAAAAATTTTCATTTATTTACATAAAAATAAGAGCATGGCACCATTTTAAACTGTTCAAGCCAATCACAACAAGAGCTAATTGACAAAATATAAAAAATCGCTCTAAGATCATTTAAAACGCTGTAAAGTTTAATCTGGTACCAGTGACTCTTCGAAAACTACTTTTTCACGTTAATTTGATCAGCCAATTTTGTTATAAAATTTGTGATACTCCACATAACTTCAAAAATTAATTATACTTCAATTTTGGAAGAATTTTACCACTTTCACTTAAATATACTGTTCACTTAATTCTTAAAAATATTAACAAAAATATTTGAAGAAATAAGCCTGATTTAATTTCCAAAACTAAAGAGTAATTACAGTTATAATAAAACAGTACTTATATTAAAATTTTCTAAATCACGTTCATACAGATCCTTATTGAGTACATTCATACAATACAAAATATATTTATTTGGTGCGACCTATCTCATTCCATGTTCTCTTATATTCATTTGAAACTGAGATCAATATGCAGCATAGGTAAAAAATATATTAAAATTCATATTAATATTCCTGGTGAATGCTTGCTATAACTAATACGTAAATAAAGAATAAAGAATTATTAATTTTATAATTTCATAAAAACAAAAAATTTATTTTAAATTTTTGTACGCATTCTTAAATTTAATAGGGTTTTGTACAGTTATTATTTTTAAATCTCTTTTTCATTAAATTTATTGGAAGGTTTATAAAATGCGTATGTGATTTTCTAAAATTCAATTTAAATACTTTGAGCTATGGATTTAGAGTACTTATTTAACCTAATTGAGTTATTGAATTTTTTTTTTTTAAATATTGAAACAATATTATTTGCTGTGTTTAGGTGTCTAAAAGAGTATTATAATTTTATTTTATAATAAAATATTTGATTTAAATGCAATTTTGTTTTCTTTTTTCATTTTGACAATTTTCGCTATATAAAATTCAAATAGAACAATATTTTATAAATAAATAATATTTTTCTGTTTAAATAAAATTAATAAATTTCAAAAATTTAACAGCCTATCTAAAAATACAAGGATGAAAACAGCATTCACATATAATTTGAATAAGTCGTTGAAAATTACACAGATATTATCTTTATTTTACAATACCTAAATAGAATTATGTCAGTCAGTAGGTGTAGAAACTCGAATTGTTGGAATGTCTGGAGACGAATGATTCGGAAGACGGGGCAGGTTCGATCATTAGAACAATTTCGCGGGCCTTTCTTAATCAAAAAAATTTGCGGCTTTCATAAGAATGGGAAGAGGAAACTGGTCGCATCCATTCGTCTATAAACTTGTATATTGGTGGGTGTACTCAATAAGCTTTACGCTATGGCCTCACGATGGTGCATCTGAAAAGGATGTCGTTTTACCACATCCTTTACATGTGGTTTATGGAGGTTCTCGTTTCTGCTTTGAAAACGATAGAGCACATATTATTTGAATACTATAAGCTCTTGGTGAATGCTAAGCGGTGAATACTTATGCTTGAGATATTTTAAGCGGTATTGTACTAATGGCGCAAGTGTCGAGAATTAGGGTGGGTGCTATACTGCGATTTGACAAAGGAATGGGTATAATATTAATATAGTGTAAATATACCGTTCCTCGTGAAGAGGGGCCAGGTCCACTACGAAAACAAAAGAAATATCTGATATTTTTCATAAATTTTTCGTTTTCCCAATGTCTGTATTTATATGCTAACATAAAATTCTAAATTTATAAGACAGTTCATAATTTCGTTAGAAAACCTTTACTATTTTTAAAATATCATTATATTTCTTTTTTTAAATTACTTCTACACAAACATAAATAATCGAAAAGATCAGTGTATTTTATTTATTGTACATGTCAAATTCAATGTTTATTTCAGTTTTTCATAATAATTTACAAATAATTTTTAAATGTTTCACGAGCCCGCCTTCACATACAATATATACGCCCTCACAAAAAAAAAATTATATATTGTTTTTGCCTTCTGTGGTTTGGTATTACTTTCGGTATTATTATTTGGGATTTTGGCACACACAAAAAAAAAAAAATTTTTTTCTCATAATTTAATTTTTTTTTTGTTCTTTTATGATCACAATTTAAATTTTTTATTTTCTTTTTTTTTTCATTTCAATAAAAATGATTTATTTATTGATTATTTTTTTAACTCACATTTTCATTTACAATTGAAAATGAAATAAAACACAAAAAAAATTTTTTTTTAATATTAAAATTGTAAGAAATAAAAAAAACAAGAGTTAAAACGTTAACCTCATGAATAATATGTTTTGTGTTTTGCTTTTATTGAAAATTATCAGATTTGGGCAATCACTGTAAAATTAATTCTTTAAAAAAAATTATTTCAACCTGTTCAATATTGAAAGTAATCAAGTTTTTTAGATCTACAGTGGGGCGAAATGCTAAAGAATTTCATTCTTGAATTGAAGCTTAACAGGTGAACAGATGATTCATTTATTAAACTGAAAATCAAGACACAAAATGTTATTTACGACAAATATCTGTAATGTGCCCAGATATGTTTAAGAAGTGTTTTGTGTTAAAAATTCAAGTCTAAGATGTGAATATCTATCCATATATAAATAACTCTTTATCAAATTTTACAGCTTTAGTTGAAAAATCAAAAAATTGTGACAGTTCTTTTGAATCTAACTTTAAATTTCACGGGTACTACCATACGTTTACTGACACTTTCTTTTAAGATCAGTTTTTTTCGATCATGCCCATTTTTTAATTCAAATAATATATTGGATTCACTATAGATTTAACTGATTTAGTCATATTAGGATATTGGTGTTGATAATTTTCCAACTTTTGCATTAAGTTTTCATAGCTATTTTTTATTAAACAAAAATATAGTTAAAACACATACTAAAACAACATACTAAAACAACATTTTATTACATAGCTTTACTATATAAAATTGATATGAATTAATTGTACACTGAGAAAAACTTGTAGAATTCTATTATTTTTATATACATACAAAATTTCATAACGTCAAAAATTTCTCCATTTGTGTATAATTTAGAATTAGATTGCTGGGCTTTACTTCAAATTATCAATATTTAATTTTCATGTTTTATTGGGAGAAACTGTGACATTTTGAAACCATAATACAAGCACAAAACAATTTCATATTTCAATTAAACCAAAATTACATATTCATATTCCACGAATTACGGTTCCAAATTGAGAAAAACAAAAATTTTAAAATTCTAAAACTTAAAGTCTTCGATTTTTCTGAGTGCATTTATTCTTTTAGCTATTATACACTGTCAACTACATATTTTATACATAGCTATATGTAATATGAATTGAGAGTTTTTCTAGAGGTTATAACTATAAAAATGTCATACATAAAACACATAAGCTAACAAAAATATTTTCAATTATATTAAAAAATAATTAAATATGAAATGAAACAATGTGTGCATTAGAAAAAAAACAAAAAAAAAAACACAGAATTTTTTTCCAGCCCTTTTAAATATAATTAGATTTTGATTGAAAATATTTTATATTTCTATTAAACACAATAGATTCCTTTATTTTTGTTTTTGTTTTAAACAAAAAAAAATTTTTTGTATACTGTCAATTTGAGCCGGACAACTGCAAGATTTAATTACAAAATGATTTTTCAATGCTATATCAAAATATTGTGACAATATTTGAATCGCATTGATGTTTTTATTTTTCTAAAATGTCTGTTAAACTCGAGCTTTGCTATATAATTCGATTTTCGTATTTGCAGAAATGGAAATGTAGTACCATACAAATTGATTGGTGCTACCTTACCATTTATCCTAATATGAAAATCGTTTCACGAAAATCGGATTACATAGTAAGACCCCTCTTTTCAAAGTATAATTTTGATTATTGTATACTCTTATACTCGTATATGGTCTTATACTACTCCAATAAGCATTTATTAAGAAGAAATGTGTTACTAATATTGTTCTTTAATAAAAATTTTTAATAACTTTAAAATTTTTCATTTCCCGCTCACAATAAATGAAGTGGTAAATTTCAAATACCATATAATTCTACTGTTCTATCAGCTCTTTTATATTATAAATGTTTAATAATAGTTGAAATAATAGTGAAAAAACAAAACAAACTTTAATTTACATTTTTAAATATTTTTCATTCAAATTGTTAAAATTAAATTCAAAATGAAGTTAGAATAACAGAAATAAAATTTTACATCACTATTTTAAAATTTTCAATATTTCACTTTGATTTATTTGAAAAGATAAAATTTTGTGCAATTTTTAAAAATACTAAAAAAAAATTTTTGTTTTCTCTTGAAAATTATTTATATTTTTAAATTGCTTTAGTCGAATATTAAAATTTTGTGAACAAAAAAAAAAATTTACGTAAAATTCAGGAAGAAATTAGTGTAATCTGTCAAAATTTTTAATTTGAAAAAAAAAATTCAAATTTCAATAGGCAATCAAATTTGAATAACACAAAAACGGACCGAAAATTTATACTTTTCGTGATAATTTCAATTTTGCTCTAATTTTTAATTCTAATTTATTTAAATTTGAAATTTGACGATTTTCTACGAAAAATCTTCGAAAATACTATTATAATAATCTTCAAAAATTGTCGTCCCATTATATTCTATAGGGAAAAATTTTGGTTCTATTGAGTAATTCTGCATAGAATATTTGAATAATTTGGCACCCATATAAAAAAAATTGATTATCCAATCCAATATTTATCAGAAATTCAGTACATTTTTTACAAAAGGACCCACTATACGAGTAGCCTATATTTCTTAAAGAATATTGTAGAAATACAAAATTTTAAAAATTTTTCAAAAAACAGAAAGATTATTTTATTTCAATAAAATGGCAGCCCAGATACGGCAAATTTAATTTAAAAGTCTAATTGAATATGTATTTAAATATCGAAATATTTAATATTTAATACACATACATTATTACAATGTATGTCTGTGTATATAAACTTGAGAATAAAGAGGATTTAACAACACTGATATGAATTGGAATATGCAATATCACTGATAAATATATTCGATTCCTACAGGTAACATTTTCCATTCCATTGATATATTTTTTTCTATAAAAGTACAAAATTGTTATATGCATTCAAGTATAAAAGAGATATTTTATATTACATATTGTAGTGTTAGTAAAAAAATCTCTTCCACAATAAAATGAAAATTTTCTATTATATTTTGTGGTGGAAGAATACAGAATATAAAAAAAAGATTGGAAACACTTACTCTTATTATTTTTATGTAAATATTTGAAAAATACGAAATTTCTTTTAGTGAATAATTTTTTAAAAAATTCTAAAATATAAATATTATACAAAACAATTGGTCCAATATTGAACTGAATTCCAGGAATTGGTTTTTTTCTCAAAATAATTTTTTAAAATTTAAAATATTAAAATTTTCCAAATGAATTTCATTTATTCAAAATTTCAAGGAACAAGAAGCAGGAAAAACAATATTGTGAAATTGTTTTATTTAATTAACAAACTTATTTTTTAACTTTCAAAAAATATATTTTAAATTTAAACAAATATGATAGTTTTTAGTTCAAAATAACATTTTAATCTTTTCTGTTTTTTGTTTTAAGTCTTAAAATTCCTAAAAAAAAAAAATCTGATGTGGTCAGCACATAACCGACCGCATTGTGTATTGTCTAGTTAAATGAAAGTGTTACAGAATATTATAAAAATGTCTGTTAAATACTTCTTTCCAATTTTTAGGACATTAGTAAGCTTATAGTTAACATACTTAGAAAAATGCAAATTTGGCTCTTAGTAAAGTTTCGCTTTGTGCTACCCGAATTCCCTGAAATGCTCGTCAGTTAGTTTCGGTAACAACCAAAACTCAAATATCAAATTTCAAGAAATTCTATCAATTAGTTCCGTAGATATGGTGAAAAATGTAAAATCGGCCCACAAATCAGTTCTCGAGCCCTGATCTTTCCAAAAAAGTTATATGTTCATTGCTTTAATATGAGGAATTCATATATTTAATTTCAAGCAAATCGGTTGAATATTTTCTTCAAAATGTTCAAAAATGTAAAACAGGCCCGCTAAAAAGTGCAGTTCCCGAGGCCTGATATATACCAAAAGTTGATCGATCCGTGCCATGGTGGAAACAAACTTACATATAAAATTTCATCAAAATCGGTTCAGCCGAACTTGAGATACACGCGTACACACACAGACCGACAGACCGACAGACCAACAGACCGACAGACCGACAGACCGACAGACCGACAGACCGACAGACCGACAGGTTGCTAAAAATAGTTTATTTACACTTCCCTACTATGGAGAAGTACGTTCCCACCGAAAACTCGATATGCAAAATTTGTTGCCATCACATAACCTACCTATTGTTTACACAATACGGTCGGTAAAAATATTTTTTAAAATTTTAATTTTTAATATTTTAATTTTAAACATCTTATTTTAATTATTTTTCAAAAAAAAAACGAAAAACAAAAAAACTTTTCTCTTCGAAAAAACTAATTACAGAATAAACAGAACCCAAACTTTATTAAAAATAATATTTATATTTTTATTTTTTTACAAAAGCTTCTTAAAGCTATGTTATTTTGAAAAAAAAATTGAAAATTTAATTAACCCCTAAAAGTATGCAATTATAATTTTATTTTTATAAATTAGCTGTATAAAAGATTTTGTGATGAAAGTGTTGTTGTTTTTTTATTCTCTAATTTGAAATAAATTTTCGTATTTTAAGGGATTTTTAAATTTCTAATTTTAAATACAATGAATACCAGCGTTATGGGAACATTTTGTAATAGAAGCGCAATTGGATCCAATTTGAAAATAGCTAGCTATTTTTTTTTGGTTTTTTTTATCATATTAAAGGTGTTTCCACGTATAACATATGCGTTTTCCATTTTCAATCAAAAATGTTTCCGATATTTTTCTTATTTCTTTTTTCTAACTTCCCACTCTATCTATTTTAATCTACTGACTTTGATTGATTTGAGTATCTCTTTTAAATTAGGAATATTTTTTTATACAATTTCTAGTTCCTAGTTTAAATAAGCTCCGAAAGTAGTAACTGCGTGACCGGCAAAAAGAGACAGTTTAAAAATAAAAAAATTGAGAATGAGCATCAAGCAAAAAATATAAAAATTTCAATTCTAATATTTTTTGTTGCCATGTAAGCGTTGCTGGCGTCTTAAATTCTTTAAAAAAATTGATGTGTTGCTAGTTTGTACGGTGTGAGATAAAATCAAAAAATTAGTTAAAATTTAAGTGGAGCTATAGAGAATTTTGAATTTGAAAAATAAATTAAGAGATACCGAATTATCGTTTTGTAGATATTAGAGGTAGCTGCTGCTTGAAATCACAGGGCTGTATTCAAAATCATGTAAATTTTAATTAACAAATCCTTTTTATTTTCTTGCTTTATGTTCGAGTAATAATATTCTGTTTAGATTCAATAAATTTGTTGATTGAACTACTAAAATTCGAATTTATTTGATATACAAAAATATAACAAATATAATTCATATACTAATACAATTAGTTCAATGCAAAATAGAAGGAAAAAAAAAAAACTCCTCAAAAATTTTTTAATTAATTTACAATATGTATACTTTATTTTTCTTTAATTTTCCACATTTAATTGCATGATACATTTTAAAAGTTGATAATATTGCCTTTTTTTTTTTGCTTTTTTGTATATTTTCTTTTAAAGGTTTGGCTTGAATACAAATTCATTTTCATTTTTATTACGATTTCATTAAAATTTTCAATTCATAAAATTTAAATATTTCATTTGAAATTAAAATATAAAATTCGATATACATATTTTGTATATAGTAAGCTCTAGATAAATAAGACATTATATAAAAATAATAAATACTTTTTTGTCAGTCGAAATTGTTGAGGGTTATTCTACATCTAGGCCATTTAATCTAATGCAAACATATACGTAATTTGAAGACCGCATAATTGTCTATCAAAATTAACGTGAAATTTAAAAGAACAGCTCTTGAAAAAACATATAATCGAATTCCGCCAAAAATTTTTGATGAAATTAATTTTATTTTACAAGAATGTAGATCTTAAGTTCCAAATCTGTAAACAAGAGATGTAAATTAGCTTTCACAAATTTGCTCCAAAAATTTTTAGCATAAATATAAAAAAAAAAGTATTTTTCGAAATATAAGAAATTTTCTCTTCATTTTAAGATTTTTTTGGGAATTGATAACCTACTTTGGTTTAAATCGTTCCGAATAAGTAATTCAAGTTTAATAAGGAATAAAATTGTAAAACCAAAAAAATGAGTGCATTTCGAATGTGAAGAAATGGAATTAGACTTTTATAATTAATTATTCTTTGATTTCAACAACCAAATGCAATGTTAATTTTTAAAAACTTTTGAATTTGATCACGAAAATTAATTAAAATCTTCCAAAATCCTTTCTTAATTTCATATTTTTAATAAACTATAGAAATCACACGGAAACAGAGTCAGATTAATAATATTCTATAATGCGTTACTCAAAATTATCCTACTTTTATGTAGTGAATTCTTTCATAATTAGCTTAATATTTATTTTAAAAATTTCACTCATAAATTGGAATATGAATTAATATGACAATGAATTAATATGGTAAATAATTTTTCTAAGATTACAATTAATAAATAATTCAAAGTATAATCTAAAATCTAGTGGTGATATCTGTTATAATATTATAAAAACTAGTATATAATGTTTATTTATTACTGGCACTATATTTCTGCAATCATTAAAATACACTCTACTGTAATTTAAATTAAAAAACATTCTTACGATAGCAAAATACAAAATGAACACTTTATTTATTGTGTGTGTGTGTACATGTAGGTGTAGAAAAACATTGAATATATAGGTACATAAAAACGGTATATTTTCCTATTTTCTTTTCTTCTTATTATTATTCTTAATATTATAAAATAATATTATTTGCAAGTTGTCTATGTAAATATTCAATTTAACAATTCATAAGAAATTAAATTACCACATTAACATGAATGAAAATAAAAATGAAAAAAAAAAATAAAAAATGAAAACAAAAAAAAAAAATTTATTTTATTTTCATTATATAATAATAAGAATAATAAAAAAAAAATAGAAGAAAAATAAATAAAATAATTAAAAATAAGTATACGAACACATTTCACATTATATAATTTGTATTATACATACACATACGCAGCAACACATATAATTTATACATTAACAGCAAGTAAAAGAGGAAAACTCTTACTTCAGCTTCAAAGAATACTTGACACGTTTCCAATTCCGTATTGAAATTAATTTTTTGTATTCTCTTACTTTCTTTTTTTTTTTTAATTTTTGTTTCTATCAGAAAAATTTCTGTTGAATACCATATTGCCATTAAAAAATTTTTCCGGCATAATAACTCTCTCTTTCTGTACATACATGGAATATACACTCTATATTATTATATTTATACAAAAAAAAACAACTTTTATGTTCTCTATATTCACACATACACACTATACTTATTTACTTTAATTTATTTTTTTGTGTACCTGTATGATGAATCAACAAAAGGTAAAACAGAAAACAAGAAAAAAAAGTAATGTGTAAGAAAACATATTTGCATACTAAAATTAATCCTTACCTATGGTATACGTAGTACATACAGTGTAAAAAACAAAATGAACATTGTATGAACACCTATACAAACTTAACTTATTTCATTATACAAGTACACGTACCCGGAACATGGAAGATGTTTTGTTTTTATTTGTTGTACACTATATAGGTATTCAAAAATAAGTTTATTATATAGCGAATATTTGTGGTTGATAAGGGATGGAGTGGAAAAGGGGAGGGGGGGCGAGAGATATTTATTACACACAAAACATACTCTTATCGATAACCGTATACTGAAAATTATAAAAATTAAAAAAAAACATGAAAAACATTACAAAGAAACATTGAATATTATATTGATATTATAAAAAAAAAATCCTTACCACACGCAACAAATAATTGGATTGCCACTTTTATATTACTTTAATTACCTTATGTCGCAAATTAGATATGAAAACTATAATAGAATCGAATTATAGGAGCCAATCAGATAGGATAATTAAGAATGATAGGAACATTTTACTTGTAAGCCCACTAACATTATGGCCTTATAATATTTTTTTTGTGTTCTATATCTGTGCCATCGAGTCCCATACGCCTGCCGTTAAAATAATTGATGGAAGAAAAATTTTAATCAAGTTAGGTACACGTGATTGTTAAGGCAGTGCAAGCAAGAAAAAAGTAAAATCTGTGGCCGAAGAAGATCTGTGGCCAGTTTGCATTTTGATGGGGCACTGCTTATTTTGAGAATTGACACAAAAATGTTTCCCTGTTAAGTTAAGATAGAGCATGCAGCACCGGCTCTGTGAGTGTCCTAGTTTAATGCAGAGTAGGAGATATTGTCGAATTTCTTCCTGAGTTGTTGAATGATACCTTCAATTCGCCTAGTGCCCGGGACCCCTTTTTTAAAAATGCATCTATTTCTATAACCTAAGTTAATTTTAAATGTAATTCTTAAATAATCAACAATATTAAGATATCATTCGATAAAATTGGTTAATCTTAACACCTTTTACATTCGAATTAGATTAATCAAATAATCTTGAGTTTTTTTAAGAAAGAATTAGTTAATTACCTGGATTTTGTGTTGATTTACAAATATTTTTAAAATAATCATAAAAGAAAATTATTTTCGTATAACTCACCAAACTAAAAAATAAAACTTAAACTACTACCTATTAACATAATAAAAATACATTAACAATTTTCGCCGTATGTTATGCAATTTGATTCAATATTAACCTTTTGTATTTTTTTTCAAATATTGTACGGTATATAATTCAAGTTATTTTTCACTCTGGAATAATTTTCATTTTAAAGAGTAAATTAATAAAACTGGTAATTTTAAACAATAATGCTACTCTATAAAAGCTCAAATAGACAAAAATAATGTTGGAAGTTAATTTTCCAATTTGAAATTAAAAATTATAGAACAAAAATAAAATTATAAGGAAAAAGTAAAACAAAAAATCGTATATTTGTAAATAAAAAACCATTCATTCATTTCTCCTTTTTGTGGTATAAAAATAAATGGCTGCAACTAAAGGAACAAAGTAATTATAATATGAAATATAATTTTTACGAATGAATATCCTTATATCAGGTACTATGGTCTCTGCCCGAATAGTTTAAAAATATGTACATAGATATTTATATAAAGCATACCTTCATTTATGGTCATTGATTATTACATTACCATCTAATTTTCAGGTTTTCAGATTTTTGAATTTTAATTTAAAATGTTATAGTCCGAGTAGATGAAAACTATGTCTAGTTATTTTAGTATTCTTCTTAGAATAGTTTAGATTTCGCAGATTCATTAGTAAATTAATTATAGTACGTAAATAACAATTGAAAAAGTATATACTGTTATTTGTTTAAGGCGAGATTGCCTTTAAAAAAGAAGGAATTTAAAAATACAAAGTACAAAGCCATTTATTTACTTTTCAAAATTTTATTAAGTGAGATCAAATGGAGAATATAACAATCCCGCGGTTCAACTTTCATTGATTCTATTTTCGTAGAATAATAAATCTTTTTAATAAAACATAAATTAAGAAAATGAACTCTACTCCTCCTATATATTAAAATCAAAAGGCACGCATATTTTTACATCTAAAATGATACGTTGTTTGATTTTTATTATAATATTCTCATTTTTTTTTTCATTTTACGAATATGTTGTGCTTTTGTAGTATTCGTATTCAAAAAATATTATGCATATAATTATTTTAGTATGTAACATAAAAATCATATATAAATAGTCATCCATTAATGAAATTATATTTAACTTTTTTCCAAAAAAAAAAATACGAAATATAAAAAAAAATCGTGGGAAATGAAAAATTTAAAGTAAATGGGAAAATTCTTAAATTTTTCTTTCATTGTGATCACAAAACAAAAATGTTTTTTTTATTTTATATGTTTTTATTCATCTAATTTATGAAAGTAAAAAAGAAAAATAATAAAAATATAAAAAGTCTTTATATTTTTTCAACATTTTTATTAAATTAGTGGGGTTTTTCTTAAGTAAATTGACGAGATCTGTTCAGAATAATACTCTGATTTGTTGGTATACTCAGATTTTCAGGGCGCTGTCCTTAAACTATTGTTATCAGTTTCATGAAATAGAAACACAAAGAAAGACGTAGATTTAAGAACAAACTGCAAGTCAAAGAATTATTACCTTCACCTAAATTCAAACCAATAATTTTCAAATAACTCTTTTCCAACTGAATTACGTTTGAATGTAAAATATTTTCCGGCATTCTCCAGTTTTACCTCAAATTTCAAAATACATTCGCTTTCCGACTTAAAATAATATTCTATATACCAAAAAAAAATATTATGTAAAAAACTTCATTAGCATACTACATCTATTTTAAATTTTTATGAAGTACTTCGCAATTTCGCTCATGTGTTGCATAAATGTTCCCGCATATACACAAGACTTTATAAAATATCAACTTTTAAAATTTCACTCTTGTTGTTTGTTTTTCAAACCTGGGTAATTTCAGTTTTAAATTTTGTAAATTACATTTTACTTAAGTAAATACATTAGTTAAAAAACAAAAATATTTTTCTTTTATTTAAAAATTATTCGTATTGTAAGCAAAGCAACATTTTGTGTACTTATGTTTCTTGTTGTATGAAAGGACGAAATGAAAAGTTTCCTTTTATTATTTGATTTTATAAATATAAAAACATTCTTTTGTTATTTTTTATTTTTTTTTTTCATATTATTATATAACATTTCTTTATATTTCAAGTTTTGTTTCCGCTTTCATTCTGATCACCTTAAAAATAATAAAATAAAAGTTTGTTTTTGTTTCAACTTATAATGGAATTTACTTGTTATATTTTCCAATATAACTTCTTATCTTTTTTGTCACAATTTTCTTTTTATTCATAATATACACACGTTTCTTTTATATAACTCAAAAAATATTCATATATTTACTCCTACAATGTGTTTTATATTATGAATTGTAGGTAGAGTAAAGCGTCGGATGAGAAGGGAGTAGAGTAGGGAAAGATCGCATTTTTACTTTGGTATTCGTGAAAGTTTTCTTTTGACTTTACAAAAATATCTGTTTATTATTATAACAAATTGCCATTAGACTTTGTTAAAAAAGTACTTTTATACACACCTCCACCACAATATTTTCTTACCACAAACGAATAGATTTTTAAAATCCTTTAAACGCACATCACTTTATGGCCTGAAAAGAGGGTAAAAAATAGAAATTTTTTCTTTTGATATTTCGAAATTTCAAATAAAAATTTAGTTTTTATTTCGTAGATTTTGTTTTTAAAATATTTGCGGAATTTTATAAATTAAAATAAATGTGTAAATATAATTAAAAATTAATAGAAAAAAATAAGAAGAAACATAAAATATAGAAAAAGAATAATTATTATTTGTTGGCACAACCTTGGTCAATTTTAAATTATTTGTAATGTTTTCTAAATAAAGTATAGTAATAGATTTTTGTGGCAACATTCTAAGAAAATAATATTGAAAAATTTAATTGAATTAATTTTCTTTTAATTAATGAATTACCGTCTTTCTTCTTCTTTCTATGGTGGTACCAAAATTAGGCTTATTTGGGTCTTATATTAACCAAATTGAATGCACAAATAGCACATTTTGCATTGAAAACTTTTTTAGAAGACTTTCATTCTATTATTACCAAATCATTAAATGATTTACAAAAGTTGAAATTTCTTGAATTATTTAGGCTGTAAATTTAAGCACAAATTGCTCTAGATATTTTTTTGACGCTATAGATTAAAGAGATATGGGATTTCTATAAGCCAATATAAGACTTTTTATCCGCTTTTCTGCGTTTAGAATGTTTGTCAACAAAAAACGTTACAGAACAATAGTGGTTTGCTCCAATACAGGCTGTAGCGCAACAAAGTATTAATCAACTTATTTTTTCTGTTTAAAATTTTGGGCTTTTCTCTACAATAACAATAACTAACTGCACTGAAATTTAACTAGCATTTATCATTCAATAATAAACATCAAGTTTAATTTGAGCCACGAAACTCAGTAACTTTTAAAGTAATTAAATTTTTAATAATTTATATATATATACATTTATATATATATTTTTATAATACTTAAAAAATATTATTATAATAATGAGTTCATGTAAACAAACTGAATGAATATTTAATTTTGATAATAAAGTTCTAACACTTTAATCTCCCTGGAAATCTTTTAAATTTTTCAACAATATTATTAAAATAATTTCATTTTCATAATGATTGAATGAATGAATGATGTATGAATAACATTGAGTACATATTGTTGAGTTAAGTGGAAAACATTTTTTTAAATAAAATATTTTCTTTAACTTTGAATAATAAATTAGTTATTTTTTTTTAACTTTAATAACATTAATCACTTATATAATGTTAGATAATCAACAACAGAGAGATTAACACAAAACGATTATAAGTTTGTATGCCGGAAATTTCCCAGGAGATTTTTAAAACAATTTTATGAAGAAAAATTTTTTAAAAATGCACATTTGCTGTTCTTTTCAACTCAATTCCTTTACTCCCATCCTTTTCTTTAAAATGATTTGTTTGAGGAAAACTTTACGATATAGCTAACATGAAAGATATTTTCTTTGTTTTATTGTTATAGTTTTAAAAATTTCAAATATTTTGAAAAAGTTTATTAAGATGAAAGAAATTATGATGTGTGTTGCTTCATATAATCCTTCATTCGTTTAAAAATTTTTGGGAAAAGTAAATGTTTTTATGATATTTTGAAAGTACAATTTTGCTTCAGTGACTTCAATTAAATTGTATTAGATACTTAATTTGGTATTAAAAGTAGTTTAACTAAATTTTTACATAAATTTCCACATAAAGAAAACTCTCTGTTTTTTAAGAAAAAACGTTTTACGATAAAGTCAAGTCAAAAGTTTTCTATGAAAATCATGCCGAAAAATCAAAATTCAACACGAAATTTTAGAAAAAGTTGGTTTCCTAGGGAAAAACGATCTATGTATAAGTTCCATAAAAATTTTTTATATTTTCAAACTTTGAAAAGAGTCTTTCTCTCTTAAATTCCAGACTTACACTTTTGCTGTATCGAAATTTTTACCAAAGTTTTACAAAATGCGTTCGAACAAATGTTAAAACATTCTACATGTTGATTTTAAATAACACGTAAATTTATAGCTCTTTAATGTCACGCACACTTTACAAAATTTATACTTTTCCCTTGAATAAGGCCACCTTTGGTAAAAAACATATCTACTACCTTTTTAAATTACTTTCTTTAAAATACTAAAATCTCTCAAATTGTTGCATATATTTAGGATAAACAAAAAAAGTTTGAAGACTCTTTAATACCGCACACTGTAACTAACAAAGAGATAGGGAGAAAACTTCATTATTCTACAAAAAAAAATTACAATTACGAAACACTGAACTACTTTATTTGATTTGACAATTTACTTAAATATTAATATACTAATTATTTATACATTTTAGTTTTTTCTTTTCCGCACATTAAATTTTTTAAGCAAATTGATTTTAAATTCATTACGGTATTACGACACTTTTAATTATTATTGAATTTTTACAATTCATTATTCAATTTTTCAATAACATGAAGCAAAATTGTTGCCTATGATCGTAATAATGATGAAAAATTCTGTCAGTATATAGGCAAATAAAAAACTAAATTTCTAAATATTAAAAAATATTTTAATTTTGATTCTATCTCATTCATATTTTAATTAAAAACTAATTTCTATTTAAAACCTACATACATATAAAAAAGGCAGTAGTTGTATTTTCTATTAAATTATATTTATGTGAATGTTATTTTATGTAACATTATTTTTTTACAAATACATACACACACAAGCTTTTTGTATACAGCTTGTGGCGCGTGAAATACTTATGATTTTGGCAGATTTCAAATTATTTTTATATTCAACACATTAAAATATTAAATTAATAAAATATTCTGCCAGTGAAATTAAATTTATTATTTTTTGAATTTTAATAAAATTTAATCAAATGAATGACCAATAGGGTATAGCTGAAAAAAATTTGATGGGATCGGCCTATAATCGATTATTTTTATTTCGTATTCTTAATGCCACTAAAAATTTGAATAATTTTAATCTTAAGAGTTTTAAGGACAGAGGAAAACGAACTATACATGAACCTGGAAAAGTTTTTGTGCAATAAACTTAATTTCAGATTGATCTAATTTTAAGTGTAGGTGACAAAACTTAAGGTAAAACTTGAATACAAAAGTACATGGGCAGAATGGAAAATGCCCTCAAAAAAATACGATTTGTTGCATTTTTCTGATATGAAACGCATCCTCACCTTCGCATTCAATAAATTGTGTTTAAATACAAGCGTCCTTTGATTTCGTTAAATAGGGGTTGTAATAATTGAAATATTTAGATAAAGTTCTATAATTTTTAGATTTATATCGACTATGTCTAATTTTTCATCGAACGGAATAAGCAAAAATTAGAGTTATTTCTTATCATTAGATTTGTGTGAACCATTGCTATTTATCATATTTTTTTGAATACTGTACATAGCATATTTGATTTACTTCTGACATTTCAACTGTTTGTCGTGGTTCTGACATTTCAACTGTTTATATGGTTCGTTGTTAATTTTACGGAAGGCTGGCTTAAATCATATCCTGAAAATATCAATTTGTCTTCTGTTACAAAAATTCTTGTGAACGACGCAATTTGTTATGATTTCTCTATGTTAAAACATAAGCCATCAAATATTTAATTTGGCATCGATTATGAGAAAAAAATTTTAGCACAAAGGTTTACAGTTTATTTGGTTGCTTTACTTAAAATATTAACACCAAAGACCATAAAGAGATAAGGAGAACACAACTAATAAACTGAACAATCTCTTCTATTTTAAAAAACTTTTAGATTTTTCAACAAAATTTCAAATAAAATTTCCTCTTCACCTGTGAAATGAAGTGTCTTTTCGACAGGAAATTCAAATAACTTATTTTGCTTTCATAAATATTCACACCACTAATTAATATTTTTCCAACAAAAAAATTCAGTAATGGCCTATTCACTATAAATTTTAATAATTTTCAAATTAAGGACTCAAAAATTAAATTAATCTTCAACTTTTTATAAAAGTTCCGTATATAAATGTTAAAAAAAATTAGAAAAAGAAATTCATCAAAAATTTTTAAACCAAATTGACAGCTGAAATTAAATGCATTCCTTTTATACTTTTAACATTTTCACCTATATGCATGCAATCGGTACATGAACCTTGCTAATATTTTTTCATCTTTTTCTTTTGTTGCTATACTGCTGTGCTGCTGTTGCACGTCACGTGTCACTAATACGAAGGTATTTTACAAAATTTATTTCAATTTTTTTCAGATTTCGATAAATTAACATTTATCATATTAAAATCTCCTGTCACGACGATTTTTTTTTTCACCTATTTTATTATTTTTGAAAAATGTAAAATTCAATTAAAATGCAAAAATATTATAACAGAAAAAGTAGAAATTTTATTTTTCACATTCAAGAGAAATGATTTGTTTTATAAATTGATTTTAACGTAGAAAATTTTATATATGATAGAAATATCAATTGACGCAAATATGAAAGGTTCTCATCCTAGCATCGATAAATTCATTCTTTTTTTTTATGCCAATAATTGTTAAATTTTTAAATATGTATATAAACAACTTTGATGAAATGAACAAAATAAAAAAATGAATAGTTATAAAATGTAACAAGTTAATTTAGAATCGGTCACTAGGCCCTAACTGATTTGCAATATGAAAGTAAAAATTTTAGTGTTTAGAGCTGGAATTAGAACAGAGTTTTCTTGTGTAGAAAAGCTTACTTTTAATCAAAATTAATTGCATTTGAAGTATCACAATGCCGTTGTGAGAAAGATTAATTTCGATGCTGGATCCATTTTTCCACAAAATCACAGTGTACACAGAAAACACATTAGCAAAAACTGATTGTTGACAAAAACAGAAAACATTTATGTAGTTTTATTTACGAAAATTTCCAGCAACAAAACTGCATTTAGAGTAAAAGGTTTAAACATTTAAGGTGTGTGAACCACAAATCAAATGACGTTTTTGCTATTCGAAAATTTCGAGAAAAGAAGTTCGATTGCAACAAAATGTTGTATAACGTTTCACCGGTCTTTTCAAAACAAAAACTTTTTTTATAATTTGAAATTTTTGCCATTTTTTTTAATTTAATTGAAATTTTTCCACTTCAGATAGTAAGAGGAAAGGTGTAGGCTCAAAGATTTCTATTATTGTTTATACAACTCATCTTGTCAAATTCTCATTAGAGAATTTAACAAGAGTTAAAGTATTTTGTTGATTATTCCTGTAAAATCTTCGAGTTATCAAACTAAAATTGTCGAAGTCATCCATTCCAATCATCAATAATTTTCATGTTCTCGCTGTCAGCAACATTTAAATCGAAATGCTTGCTGATCAGATTCATTTGACCAGACAAAATAAGATTAACTCAAAAAAACAATTCTGTATAGTTTATAAGTAAAAATTACAGATTTGAATAAACTGCGATATTAAATTCCCCTTTGAATAACTCAAATGCCTGATACACTGATATACTAAATATACTAATATACTGACAATATTAAAAAAAAAATTCAAAAATATCTATGGAATTTTCCTAAGAAATATTTTTTTTTTTATCAATAAAAAAACATTTATTTACTTAAGCCAATATAAAAGCCTTTAAAATTTTAAAAACGTTTCTTCTTTTTTTTTTTAAACATTTTTAACAACTTCTAAATAATGGTCATAGTTAGGATCTTTATTATCATGATTTATTCCTTACTCTCACAGCATCTTCATCATTTTTTAAAAACATCTATATTTATAACAAATATATATATGTATGTAGCTATTAGGTATATGAGTAAGCAAAATACCTACATATAGTAGATTTTTATATTACCCTCTTAACAAGAGATCAATAAAAGAAATTTGGGAATTGAGTTAAAAAAAAAATCAAAAAAAAAATTAGAAACAAAGAAAAACACAAATGTAACAAAATTTATATGCTAACATATTTACATATGTATATACATACCTTGGTATATAGACGATTTCCTTTTTCGTTTCTTACATTTTTAAAGGAAAATATTTTGAACCGAACCATTAACACCTCTTCCATATTATTCTATGATGGTCTTTATATTCTATATGATGAAAAGTTTAAGATGTTTGAATATTTAAAGTTGATTAAGATATGCTGATGGTAAACTGGTTAGCTGGAATATAAACCAAAAGTACTATTAAGTATATAATAGAAAGGAAATTTTTTCCAATAATATAAAACGAAAAAATGTAAAGGGAAAGCAAAATTAAGGGAAACCAAATAAGAATAAGTAAAAGAAAACCTACAATTGCTTAGCACTTGTTTTTTTTCTTTTCTGTTATTTTCACTATATTCTAATGCTTTTAGTGTTGCCGTGTTAAAAAAAGGCACTATATATTAAATTAGCAACAAATTTTTATTAATATTAAGTATGTAGTTTTCTTTGATTAGTATTTATATGTAAGTTTTTTTTCCATTTAAACAAAATTCACACAATTATTTTAAAAACTCTCATTACAGTTTCACAAAACTATGTATTAAAAACTCCGCTCTATTTGAAAACTCTTCAAAATTAAATATGCTACATAGCTTTCCAAATAATGCAATTGATAAAAAAATTTTAAATGACAAAGGATGTTAGTAACATTAAAGAAAATTTATTTCGCTCTCACCTTATCAATTATAATAAAAATGCTACATTATCAATAATCTGGCAATATTGTTCATATAAAATAAAAGAACAAATAAAAAAATATTAAAAAGAGACTCTCTAAAGAATTGAGTCTAAAAAAAACCATTTCTTTTAATTTACATAAATCCTTTAAAAATTTTTGCATATTTCTTTCTTTTGCATTTTTATTATTTTTTTTCCATTTCTCATAAGATCCCAAAGGAGATTTTTGTTGCCGACACAGAGAAAAAAAAAGCAACAAAACATAAAAAAAGCAAAAACAAACGCGATAAAGTAATCAGAGAAAATTTTGAACTACTAAACAGAAAAATACAAAAAAGAGTAACCAACCAACCAACGATAACAAAGGAAAAAAGAGAAGAGAAGCACCAGCATATTATTACGTTTATGTTTGGGATGGTATATGGTAGCTTGTAGGTTGAAGAATTATGGGAGAGGATGTAGAGGAGCGAAGAAAAAACAATATTAAATTTTAAATAGGAAACAATTTTCCTGCTCTCACTGATTTTTTTTTTTTCGTATTTATTTACATCTTATTGGTTTGTAGCTTTGTTGGTTGATGTCGCTGTTATCGATGTTCTCTTGACGTTGTTGTTGCTTTGCTTTGCTAATGTTTTTTATACCCTGCACTTCGTGAAGGGTATATTAACTTTGGTATGGAGTTTGTAACTACTTGAAGGAGTCATCTGCGGTATGGACATATATATATATTCTTGCTCAGCGTAAAATTCTGAGTCGATTTAGACATGTCCGTCCGTCCGTCCGTCCGTCCGTCCGTCCGTCCGTCCGTCCGTCCGTCCGTCCGTCCGTCCGTCCGTCCGTCCGTCCGTCCGATCGCACGATAACTCAAAAACGAATAATGCAATCGACACCAAACTTTTACAAGTTTTTTCTTTTGTGCCAAGGACGAGCCCTATTGTTATTGGACTAATTCGGACAACGGGTTCGGGTAGCTGCCATACAACTCAAAGAGTTTATTTTAAATATTTCAAAAACTAATAAAGGTATAAATATAAAATTTTGTATACATGTGTCCAATTATATTCTACACATGCTATAAAAATTATAATGGGATAGCTGCACTGGTTCGGGTGGCTGCCATACAACTTCAACAGCAAATTTTTTATATTCGGCAAAATAATAAAGTCAGATTCATGAAACTTGGCAGTCATGTGTCCAATTATAGGTCAAATATATTTCTGAAGTTTTAGAGGAATCGCTTGACAGGTTCGGGTACCTGCCATACAACTCCAGAAGCTAATTTTAAATATTTGGAAAAATAATAAAGTCAGATTCATGAAACTTGGCAATCATGTGTCCAATTATGGCTCAAATACATTTCTGAAGTTTTGGTGGAATTGCTCGACAGGTTCGAGTAGCTCCCATACAAGTCTAAAAGCTTATTTTAAATATTTGGAAAAATAATAAAGTCAAATTCATTAGACTTGGCAGTCGTGTGTCCAATTATAGGTCCGACATATTTCTAAAGTTTTGGTGCGATTGCTTGACAGGTTCGAGTAGCTCCCATACAAGTCTAAAAGCTTATTCTTAATATTTGGAAAAATAATAAAGTCAGATTCATGAAACTTGGCAGTTGTGTGTCCGATTATAGATCAGATATTTTTGTGAAGTTTTGATGAAATTGCTTGACAGGTTCAGGTACTTGCCATAAAACTCCAAAAGCTTATTTTACATATTTGGAAAAATAATAAAGTCAGATTCATGAAACTTGGCAGTTGTATGTTGAGTTATAGGTCACATATATTTCTGAAGTTTTGGTGGAATTGCTTAACAGGTTCGAGTAGATCCCATACAAATCTAAAAGTTTATTCTTAATATTTGGAAAAATAATAAAGTCAGATTCATGAAACTTGGCAGTGTTTGTCCGATTATAGATCAGATATATTTGTGAAGGTTTGGTGGAACTGCTTGGCAGGTTCAGGTACTTACCATACAACTCCAAAAGCTAATTTTAAATATTTGGAAAAATTATAAGGTCAGATTCATGAAACTTGGCAGTCGTATGTCCAATTATAGGTCAGATATGTCCGTGAAGTTTCAATAGAATGATTTTAGAGGTTCAAGTAATTGCTACACAATAACGAAAAGTGCAGGGTATAATTCAATCGGTTTATACCGACTGAAACGTTTTTACTTGTTTTTATTTATATTGTAATTGTTTGCATTGTAGGTGTTGCGCTACTTGCCATTATTATTATTTTTTTTTGTGTTCAATTTTATTTTATTATTCGGGAGAGCTTTTTATTTTTATTCTTTTTCGCATGTAAATCTTTATATAGGAATTTAACAGAAATTTGTTATGTATTGGAATTTGAAATGGAATTTAAGACAGAATAATTGTGTATAAAAAAAAAATAACAGAAAAACAACAAATATTTCAACTTTAAATATTACTTTTTATATTCAATATAAATGTGTGTATATGTATGCATATTTATTCGCATTATATCATTATCTATAAGTGTGTATGTATATAAAATGTATATGTGGTGATAAAGTGAAAACAAATACTTGTGAGAAAAGAGAAAAGTGGAATGAAACGAACACTTTTTTTTTTGCTGTTTTTTTTTTTTTTTTTGGGTACTAAAATTTAAAATATTCTCGTTAAATCCTTGGTATACGAATAAATTTTTGAGGTTAGGTTAGGATGTTGTTATAGGGGTTTTTCACCTTAACGGTTTTTATTGACAGTTTTATGTGTTGAAAATGAAATAAATTTCATAGGGAATTAATGAAAAGATCATTGAAATAAATTTTTATACCAAATAAAAATTGATAAAATACAGAAAAAAAAAAAAATTTGAAAATTTAATTTATATCCGAATTTTCGTATTTAAATAAAAAGGAGAATGGCAAATAAAAAGTAAAAAAAATAAAAAAAGTAAATGAAATATCGATAATACCAATATTTAATTTACCAAACAGGCCTAACCAACTTTATCATTGTATAAGGCTGTTGTTGAATTCCAAAAGAAAAAAAAAGAAAAAACAAAAAATTTAAAAATTTTTGTTGATTGTAAAAATCATTTTCTCTTTTTTTTCTCATTTTTTTTTTATCCTGTCTTTTTTTTTTTTTGTTATTGGTGTTTGAAAAAATGTGTGAAACGAGATTTTTTCTTTATCTTTTTTTTTTTATTAGGATTTACATTTAAAACGGAAATTATAAATGTTGACTTTTTTTATTTAATCTTTTTGGATTTCTTTTACATACAAAAAACGTACAAATACCAAAAAAAATATAGAAATTTTACACAATAATAAACAGAAAATATTCAATAACTGGCTAGATTGTATGAATTTGCATGTGCATAATGTTATTATATAAGCGTAATATTATAATGTATGAAACGAAGATATTATTTCTATATACCTACCTATACATATGTAGGCGTGTAATGCAAAATTTTATTTGATTTGAAATCACATTAAGGGGAAATTGTTCAAAGGATCTTTTGAAATTATTTTTGAAAAATTAAATTTAATTTAATTTTTAGAAAAAGAAATATTGAAATATTTTTTTTTTATTTATAAATGGAAGAATATTCAGAATTATGTTAATTTGACAAAAAAAAAAAAGTTAGAAATATTGAATTAAATTTATATTTGTATTTTATATTTTAGATGGTCCATTAAGATTTTCTTACAAAAAACAAAAATTCAATAAATATTATTCAATGACTTTCTATATTTTCTATATGTAAGAGTAATTTAATTATTGTTTATTTTTGTTATATACTTTAAATGTTTACCTGTTACCATTTTGAAAATTATAAATATTTATTTTATTTAAAATCAAAGATTAAAATATTTTTTTTTTTCGGTAAACCCTTGTACGTAACGATAATACGTTGTTACAGTTTTGTAATTAGCAAAATGCCGCAGTTTTGCTCATTTGTATGTGTGTTATGTTAAGATCGGATATTACAATTGAATCGTAAGAAGCCGAATAATTAAACTCATTTTTTTATTTTATAAAATTTTTATTCCCCCCTTCATAAGATGCAAAAATTTCGTAAATTTTTCTCTCTTTATGCTATTTATTTTTCTTTATTTATTTATACCTAGTGCATTTTTTCTCATAAAACTGAACAAGGGAAATGAGAGATTCAAGTCTAAAAAGTGTACGAATTTCTAGAATTTTTATCACATTTTTTTAGTTTAATGCAAATTTTGAAACAAACAAATGCTGCACTTATTTTAAAAGACAAATTCTTAACATGAGAATTGTATAACTTTAGAAACTTCACATACAATACAAGTTAAAATTGTATGATTGTTTTGTATAAAAATTGCATGATCGAAAAATTTTAATAATTAAACATTTGGTATTACATTTGAATATTTTATCAGCCGGAATATATGCAAATAATTTTAATTTTTAAAGTAATACGAAATCAGTGCATTAGAAAATTTCTATATGATATAATTAAACCATAATTTCGCTCTTTTCTTTCTTAAAAATATTTAAAAACATGTCTATATTCGTGGAAAAATCCAATTTTAAATATTAAATTAAATTTTAATTCGAATACATTTCCAAATTTATTTGAATTTCTCACTTCAATTCATTTCATTTTATCAAGAATATTCTTATAATTATTGTTATTTTAATTTCTGCATCACAAATGTTGCATAATTCAGCAATTCATTTCCATAAGATTGGACTAAAAATATTTTAATTAATTAATACATACTTAATTAAAATTAATAGCATTTTAGCCATACAGGTTCAAAAAATATTTGTTTAAAATCAACATCACTGTTTCATTATCTCTAAAATAAAAATATGAAATATTTCAATATTTGGGAACAAGAATATTTCTTATATTTCCAATGTAAAATTTTATTCAATAGAAAACAAAATAATATTGAAAATTTAATCTCATAATGCATAGTATACATACAATAGAATTATTTACAACTTACACGTTTACTATTAAAAAATTTTAAAATCCATATAGTATTAGGTATATTTAGCTATGTATGTAAATAATGTTACTTATACAATGTTATAATTTTAATGATTCAACTGAACAATGTATAATCGTGATTATTAAGTATCAGCATAATAATAATAACATGCACCTAAAATATATTGTACAATATGTACAAGTAATGTTTAAAGGTTAGCCTAGGTTATTTTCTAAAATCATAACCATATTATGCATATTATACATTCATATTTTTTTTTGTGTTTGAAATTAAGTTAAATTTTCAAATAATCTTTTGTTTATAGGTAACTAAAATCTCGAGTTTATCCATAGAATATACATTTTGAACTTTTTCCAAAAAAAAATATTGGAAAAAAGTGCTAATTAATTTAACTTAGTCCATCCATCCATCTCTTCAGAATACATACGAGTTTAAGATGGAAAACTGAGAACTTATATACAAATAAATTTTTACTATAGATGCTCATTTCGCTGTTGAAGAAAATTAAGAAGTAGTAAGTGTATTATGAATTTCAAATTTTCGCAGCTCTTAGATTATAATAAGTAATTTATTTTGTTATAAAATATTATCATCCCTGAAGTTATCAGTCTTCAAAATTAGTAAATTTTGATTTTTCGTCGTTTTATATGATTCCCAAAATTCTAAAATTCTTAGAAGAAAAAAAACTAAGGGTTAATGCAATTTTATTAAGAACCATAATTATTTATCTTAAATAACTTACTCAAATTCAACACCCAAAAAAGCGCTTCTTGTAATTTTTTGCTTTCATTCATCCTAAACATATGCAATAATTTGATGTATAAGTATTTCAATGAAAGTAATTCAAATAGGCAGTGGTATGCTTTTTAAAAACATGCATGTTAATGTATTTTCACTTGTTCCTTGGAAAAATGCTACTTTACAAACTGTTGTTTTGATCCGAATTAAATTTTGCTATTACTGCAAATTTTTAACTCTTTTAATAATGATGCCTGTACATACATAATTTTCCCAATATTTTTATAGTAAACAATAATCCATTTACTTTTCTCTTATATTAACATACAAATACCTTACATCTCTATATCACATGTTAAGAAAAATATTTTCGTGTTCACAAAAACAAATAAAACGAAAGATCATCTCTTTTAGTAAAAAAAAAATTGATAGTTGCTATCAAAAAGGATAATGGAAAAATGTTGATTTTTTTTTTGCTATTTTAATTTTCCATTGAAATTCTACCCCCATGTATTCATGTATATAAATATATGCAGATTTTAACCTATCCAATATAAAGAAGAATCAACAAAATAGTTTAGATTTCTTTTCACTTGTCTACACTCATAGCAATGAAATGCCTATATTTGTAGTTTTTCTTGCAATCTGTAATTATTATGGTAACCATGGCTATTCTTTTTCAAATATTTTCATAAACTTTTAAAATAATAAAGGCTTATACTCTAGTAAGCTATTTTATACAAATTTAAAAATCTTGTTTTACCTTTAATATGTTAAAAGGATCACAATATGTATATTCATGCATAGCTCTACACATTTATAATATGTATATGTGTATAATTTAAAATAATGCCTATATGTAATTTTGGAACAATACGTGACCATTACTATTATTCTGTTGAATATTTTGTGTATTTTTTTTTTTTTTGAAAAAACAAAAAATCTTTACAGATGCATGTCTAATAACATGATATTTTAAGTTTTTAATTAAATGTTTTTAGGTAATGGGGACTAACAAAAGAATTTTAATTTCATATAAATTTTTGCGTATAAGTATAGGAGTGTATGTAAATATGAAAATTTATACAAAAAAGAAAAATTACATTTCTATAGCAGCTATAGATACTTTAATATTTTATGATGAACTTCTATAATAATTATTATTAACATTAAGGAATTGTCTATCAAATTATAAAGAGAAAAAAAAAATTTTGAATAGATTTTTATTGAATGTAAATTGCACCCATAATGGTTGTAATTTTAAATCAGAATTAAATTGTAATTTATTTTTGTTTTAGTTTTGACAAAGAAATCTTTAAACAAGATTTTCATTTTGCATTTGGTACAATATCATATTTAAAATTAATGAAGAATAATACTTTCAGCAAAATGTATAATTGATTTATTATAAAAATTAAAAAATTTGAAGATCAACATGATTTGACAATAAGTGAACAAAATTTCAGAATAATAAAATGTGATTTTTCCAATTAAACTCTCGCAAATATTCAAGAATTTTTACAAAAATTTTTATTTGATTGAATTTAGAGCGAAATTTTGCTAATTTTCTTTGAACATTTACTTCATGGAAATATTTTAATTAAGCTTTTCCTCTGTAATAAAAGAAAATTCAATTTTCTCACATGGCATTGCAGGTATTACTGTGATATCACTGGAAACAGTGAAGGAAATATATACTGGAATAAAAAATTTCCAATTTATATTGAAAATCCATTATTAATATTGATTAATGCTAGTATTTATTTATAAATTAATTTGATTTATGTAAATATGAAGATTTTCAATCAATATTTGAAAATTTGCAATGCAGTTTTCCTCGGAAAATCTCCAGTAACAATGAGCATTTTGCAAAATTCTTACTTTGTTCAATTCGAATTTAAATAAATTGGAAAAAAGACCCCATTTTTATACCGAAATACAATGAAAATTCAATATAAAAGCTGCTACTTGTATAGAACATTTTCCACACAATTTCAAGTTTTTTTTTTGTAAAACTTGCACGACAGTAGTTTGATTGGTAAAATTTAAATGCTAAGAAAATAATTATATTTTATCCAAAATTTTTATTAAAGAAAATTAATGAAGCTAAACTATAGTTTTGACTTTAGAAAGTTAAACTCTTTCATCTTCTTAAAAATGAATAAACATGCCTTTGAAAGCTCTAGAATCTAAGCAGTTAACAAAATTAAATAGCACTTGTTAATTTTAAAACTTCTAACTGAATAATTGTAAATTTTAATAAGCTAGCTATATATAATTTCTTGAAAAAATCTCACAGTTTTCTCCAATACTACCTAATATGGGATTACTGAACGATATATCAAGTATTTTTAAGAGAAATTATACGAAGAAAACAATTTAAATTTGTTACGACTAATTTAATAATTCTTGTTCCAAATTTTTATAACATTGCTTTTAATAGGAACTCTCATAATGTTAATGTTAAATTTAATAAATTTTTAGAATGAAATAGAAAAGCAATATTTGTTAATTTGTATATTTAACATTTTTCTTAATTCAATACTATGAGTTCAATACTATGATAACAATTGCCTGCATTCTCATACAATTTAAATTCACCTGTTCTACCATATATACAGAAAAATTCTATATTGATTGCATTAAAATTTTACTGCAAGTAATTTTTTTTTTTTGAATGAATGAATGTACATTATTACGCTAACGCGCCGCACCAGGTAAAAAAAAACTCTGCCACATTTTACAAAAAAATTTCTTTATTATTTGTTTTTTTTCAATTTTCAAACTATCGTTATTATATTCGATGAATACAATAAAGGAACAAAGGCTAAAAGTAAATATTACTATTATGTTCGTTAGGATAATGGAAAATATTCTTTTAAAATGTATATACAGAGCACAAGATGTTATGTAACATACGATCTACACCTATGCAGTATAGTGTTATATTCAAATTGCCGTCATTGATTTTGCGGAAAATGGAAAATAATAACAACAAAATAATGGTATGAATTGGAAAAATTTTTTCTTCTTCCTGGTTTTTTTCTTAAATAAAAGTGATTTCATGAAGTATAAATGGATTACAAAAGACTATTGTTAGCATTGTTATTTTTCAACGTAATTTAGTTTTACGTTAATGGATAACAAAAAAAAGAAAAACGAAGAGAAATGTATTTATTGTTATAATAACAGGCGTCTTATTCAAACTTGATTTTAATAATCTTTAATGTTTTCAAAAATTGAGGATTTCAGGTATATGTACCTTCAATTGATTTGCTATATGTTTTGTGATATGTAGTGTGTGTGGTAAATATTTTAAGATTTTATTATTTAAATTGAATAAAGGGTAAAAATGTAAGTACTATTAATGCTATATGGGTAGATGCTGAACTTAAACATTAAATACAAAATCTATTTAAAATTTAGCATAAAAATCTAAAATGCATATGAATTAATTTAAGAAAGCATATGTTGTTACTTGACTATAAATAATAATTACAATGTAACTTTTAAAAGAAATTCGGAGCCTAAATGAATTTTACGCAAAAAAAAATGATAATTAAAGTGTTTTAAATACATTTAATACTAGAATAATAACTCCCAAATGGGCTCTATATTTTTCTCATATTTTAAAATCTTTTTTCATTTCTAAGAATATAATTAGGACGGCGGCATGTAAAAGTGAAATGTACAGACTAAATTTCACAATTTTTTTTTTTGCAAAATTAATATTTTATTCTCGAATTTGTTTGTCTCATTATATAACATATGGATTAAACTGTTATTCATAAATAATTTTGCCTGCAATACTTGACATTTTTATCACTTTTTACTGATCGCTAATAGGGTAATTAATTAATAGTTAGCATTCTGGTAATAATGACAAAAGTGCGAACAAAATTCACAAAGATATTATATTCTCTTACTTTGAACACCAATATAGGTCAGGTAATATTGGACTTCAAGTCATTTGTTGTGATTCTTTTCCACAATTTTAGTGATAATTAACATTTTCAATCAAAAATGAATTCTAGTATTATTTTTGTAATAAATTTTTCTTTTAATAGCTGATTTTGCTTCGTTCCAATTTCTATACTTTTCATTAGGCAGGTGACTAGCCTGCCTTATAGCGTTTCTATCTATGTGATAGGTTTTTACGATATTATGCAATTACCGCTGCATCATTAAGAACAACTGCTTTAGGTTAATTTTCAACATTCATCTTCATATATACCATGGAATTTTATGAAGATTCTCTATGTAAACAAAAATATTTTGTATAGTTTTGAGGAAAATTTAGCTTTTTGATTATTAGAATTTTTGTACGATAAGATATCAATAAAATTATCTATTATGATCGTTTGTAATTACCCAACTTTTTGTATTTGATCTACTCATCTTTACATAATATGATTTACATTTTTAGAAGTTGAACGAAAACCACATTCAAACGTCTAAAATAATAAAAGTTTTTAAGGAAACCTGGCACATTGCGACTAAAAATGTTACGGTCTGAAAATTTTTATTATAAACAAAAATTAAAAATATTTCTTTTCGTACAACTTTAAAATATACTTTTGGTTAAACATCAAAATCAATTATAAAACGGAAATTAAAAATGAAAAATAAAACAAAAATAAAATTTAATAAAACTAGACCCAAAATTAATTTATTATTTTGTAACTCTGACCACATTTCATGAACAGAAATTCCAGCTGTGTATGTTTTTTCCTATTTTTTTTTTCTGCCCCCAAAAATCTATATGTAAATGTAAATGGTTGCTGTGATTGCGTCGTAGTTGACATTAAGATGAAAAACAAAAAACAAAAGTGTGTTTAATTCTTTTTTTTTTTTTATTTAACTAACAGAGTTTAAATAGAAAAGTAATTTGTTTTTGTTTTAATAAATTTAAAAGTAAAATGTCCCTTTAAATTATTTAGTTAATAAATTTTATCCATAGCAAAAAAAAATAGAATATAGGGTAGGTTTGCAAGTGTTGATGTTCTATTTTAAGTAGATTGTGTAATAGAGCAAAAATTTTCTCGTACAAAAAATAGAATACATAGATACATCCATTTATTTCAAGTGATTAAAATTATTTTCTAAAATTTTTTAACATTTTAATATAAAGGAAATGCTATTAATGAGTCTTTAAGATGACTACACACATTAATTTTCGGTTACATTTATAATGTAGTTTGACGTTCATAATTCATTTTACAAGTTTTTGTGACCTGGCTTTTAAATAATCTCTTTTCGATTTTAATTGTAGCTGGGATCGACTGCGTATTATTATCAAACAATTAATAAAAAACCGTAGGCAAAACATAGTAAATTTAACTAATACCCTTGTTCAATAATTTTACTGTTTTCAATTACTTCATATTTTATTATGTAGTTTATTATATAAGGAGGTTGGCTGGTTTGATTAGGAGGTTTGAGGGTCGTATTGCATGGGGGTTGTGGGGTGTTGATTTTCGGGGTTACCGATGGGCCTTTCTATTGGCCTAGTGTATGGGCTTCGCGCGGGTGCACGGGTGGAGACCCCCTCTCTCACTACTGCCACTAATACTTCTACTACTATTATGTAGTTCAAATGTCGCATTGGGTATTTCACGGTCGTATTTCACTACATGCCAGATTGCGATTAAATTATGCCGAAAATATTCAATTTTGTTATATAAATCGAAATATTCAATAATATCACGAAATAATACACAGTATCAATGATTTCAAATGTTGTTGCAGTAAGTGTGTTATACAAGGGAGAAGAATTTGTTGAAAGGATATTTTCTTTAAAAAAAGAAATTTTCCAAGAGAGAATCTCTTAAAATCTCTAAAAGATTAGACATTAAATTGAATAATTTTTCCACACATGATGTGAAAGTTCTTATTATCAAAAAGATCACATTATGTTTTTACTCTTTATATTTTTATAGTGAGTGAAGAAAAAGTGAGTTAGTGTTGTTAATTTCTATCATGTTTGAATTAGACAGAACATTCGTCAAATTATTTCTAAGAGACTATTGATACTTTAATCTGAATTGTTAATAAAAAATATGCTAAAATTCTCTTGCTCTGTTTAAAATGAGAGACAGTACTCTGACAGCGCTAGTACTCTGAAATTATAACAAATTTAATTAAAAAAATGCAACAATTCTAATTGGGTATTTTTTTCATTTTTCCGTATTCATTAATAAATTTCTAGTCGTAAATTCTCAACCGCACAGCAGTTTGGCATTTTTTCTAGATTTCAACTGCATGATTGGTAGTAAATTTGCTGTCTATAAATTCACAATTTTTAAGAGTAATAATATTATTAGATTCCTATAGTCAATGTAGAAAATTAAAATTCACATTTAAATGATTTTTAACATTTTTATTTTCTATTTTTCCTATTTTTTAAGTCTTATGTAGGACTTAAAGGATTTAAAAAATTTGTCACAAATTTCCGTTTTTACTTATTTATGTAGTGCCCCTTTTTATTCCCTTTTTTTTTTTTTTGTTGGTCCTCATGTTTTTTTTTTTAATTTACACCATACGAATTTTTCGAAATTAAAAGTATAGAAAAAAGGGGGAAAAGAAAATCTCGAAAATTCACTCTGCTCTAGTCTATTTTAATAAACGAACATAGTGAAAATGTTGGAGTAATTTTATGAAATAGAAGAAGAGTAAATAAAGGAAATGAAAAAGAGGAAAAAATATCCTTCAATTTGATATCCTGAATGTTTTTTTTTTTTTGGAGTATTTTGTATATAATATTTACTTACGCTTTTCAATATGGTACGTGTTAGTATTACTTTTTAATTTCTAGCTCATTCAAGCTAGAATCTATCTGTTTTTACATTTTGATTTCAATTTATTTATTTTTTTTTTAGTTTTCATATGATTTTCTCTTTTTTTTTTTTTTGATAAGGATTTTTAAGGTCTTTAACATAGTGTATATGATGAAAATGTATGATAATGGTTAAAAAAATATCTTTAATTTCTTTAAAATTCTTTTTGAAATTTTATGTAAAGTTTGTAAGAAGAAGGCGACTAAAAAGAGAATTTTTAATTGTGACAAAAAAAATATAAATTTAATTCATTAAAAATTTTGATTTTTATTAAAATTTAAGATAACAAGAAAAATTAATTCAAAACTGGGCGTAGACTTGGAATTTTATTTATATATAAAGTAAGTCCTTTTATAATATTTAATTAAGATAAAAGATGTTGCTTTTGATTGCATTATTGATGTAAAATAATTTCATTTCAGACATAACTTGAATAAAATAGCATTGACACTGGAAAATTTGAAAAGCAGGAAGAAGAATGTGAGTTAATTCGTAAGTAATTACTGTCCACAGGATTTGTATCACTTAATTACATTTCGAACATTTTGAAGTTTTAAGAAATTCTTAATCATAAAATTTCATTTTATATTCAGAATATTTGAATTAAAATTTCATAAATGTTCTAGTAATTGCCACCATTGAAATAGAAATATCAAAGGATTTCAATGATTTCATGGAACAATAATGTTTTCCAAAGTAAGCACATTTAATAAATGGCTTCAGCTATTCAAGCAAAAAGTAACAGTTACTTATACTATAACTAAAATAAGTAAACAGTTACTTATTTTAGTTAAAATTGCTTTGTATTTTGTAATTTTAAATTACGTAAGCCATATAAAAATTGGCAACTACTAAAAGGTTTTTTATAGTGCATTATGAATTATTCAAAACATTACTACTGTAAACGTGTTCTTAATTGTAACCTCATTACACTATATTTCATTGAAAATGGAAAAAACAAAAGAAACAATTTAAAATAAACTCGGGGTTCGTTTATAGGGTTTCATTTTTTTACCACATAACTTTACTATTAATATGCGAAGGAATTAAAATAATAATTTTTGAGTTAAAATAATAAAAATTATTTGAACAAAATATTTTTTGATTTTATTTTAGATTTCACATTTTAATTTGCTCTTAAGTTCTTGAAAATTTCCAACAATATTCAATTTTAAAAAAACAATTCCCAATTTTGTTAAAAATATGCTTAAAAGCTAAATTTTAAATAAAATTTTATTAAGAGTAAATCTTCCTTAAAAACGATTTATAGTAGAACTCGTATTGTACGGTATTGTTCATTGAACGTAATACGATTAAAATTTTTACTTTTTTTTTATGTTTTTTTTTAACAGAATCGTAAACTATTTTCTGTATTCTGTAAAAGCAATACAGGCAAAACCAAACGCTATTTTTGCTTCCATCAGAAAATCAAATCAAATTTTTTCGTAATTGATAATCTATGCACCATCGTTAATATTTTACTGAATTAATAATTTAAAAATTTTTAAAAATAAAGCTTCTTATCAAAAACTAATGTATTAAAAGTTTTAATATTAAGAGCAAAATTTAATTAATATTACTTTAAAAATTAAAACTTTATAATTTTGACTAAGAAGCTTATTGATATCTGAAAGATGCAAAGAAAAAGTTCTGTTAATGCAGGAAGACAGTAAATGTTCTAGAATATGATGGAAAACGAAGGAATGATAGGCACGTGAAACAAATTATTCCAAACAAAACGAAAATTAATCTGGATATGGACAATTTTTTTAACATTCACGAGTAATTTGTCGCTTGTTTTGTGCAAAATAAAAAGTACATGTTAGTTAAATAGCTAAAGTACACCCGTAGATCTATAGAGGCTAAGGACAGCACTACGTTACTATATGTAATAATTTTTATAACAATAAATTTCTGAATTCTGTCTGATAAAATCATTATCTTTTCGTATTCATCAAAAAATTATTTCACTTATTTTAAATTAGCATTTATTCGATTAATTATTGTATACATATATAAGTAGATATAGTTAATTTACATCAAAATCACACATACTCGCATATTTCGAATTTTGCAAAACACAGAAAAGTAGCAGCCTCTTTCTTTTATAGCAAAAGAGCATAGCTGAATAGTAAAATGATAAAATGTCGGCTGAAATTTTTCGTTTTCTAAAACTAATTTGTTTCAAATATTTTATATCGGTTTTCCTCTAGAAGGGAAGCTGCAGAAATCTGAAATTTAGCAATTTAATAGATTTCTTTAAAAGAATTTTTTTTTCACCTCCACTCTCCAAAATTAAAGATTTGTGAAATCAAAAATGCCATCAAGAAATATAATTTTTAAGTTAATGCTTCCAAAAATTTTTTTGCGCTACCTAAATATACGCAGTAATTTTATATGTTTGGTATATGTGTATATGAATGTGGAAGTATTTTAAATAATGTAGAAGAGGTTAATTTAAAAAACAGAATATTCACTTGTTCTAAACAAAAATGTTATATTGCATTACACAAAAGCTATTGGTTTACTCCACCTTCATTCATATTGTGTCAATCATATGTTTTCAAGGATTTTTTTGAAAACGAAAAATATTGCTAAATTTTTAATTAATCTCTTCTTTTATCAGGAATTTTCAACCTTAGCGATTATCTCATTAAACTCTTGTTTAATTAAAAATTTTAAACCTTTGGTAATTAAATTTCACAGAATAATGTTTGTAAATTTATTTGTAATTATATTTCTTAAAGGTTCAATTAAGAATTGCATACTTTTTTTTACAAAAATAAAAAAAACAGATGGGTAGAAAATTTGATATTTTTATTAAATCAAAAACTCACAGCTCAATTCCAAAATTCTGTATTTTTTTTCAAATCATCACTAATGTAAAAATGATTTTATAAAACGCAAAATCAACTAATATATGTAAAACGTAAAATAAGAATATTTTTAATGGAAACCTCAGGCAAATTTCTAGACTCTTGTAGCAAATAAATAAAAATAAACAAACAAACAAACAAAAAAAATCTTAAATTTCTGTAATTATAAGGAATTCATTAAAATAAAACTTAATATAAAATCCAATTTTCCTTTTTATTTTTCAAATATTAAGGTATTTGTGTGACTGATTGTACCAGAATATTGTGTAGGTATATTTGAAAATATGTTGCCAATAGCAATGACCTAAGTAGTGAGTGCCTACCTATTCTATGAAAATTTTATTTTCTCTTCAATTTATTAAAGAAATTTTTTGGTTATTTTTTTCTCCTCTGTTTTTCTCTTTTTTTTTTTTTAATTTTAGCTTAAGGGCTTTTAATGAGAAAAACAAATAGAATAAGAAAAATAATAGACCTACAAAGAAATTCAAATTATCCTTTCTTTTTTTTTTAATAAAAAAGTAGGTATCTATTCATTTTTCACCAGATTATGCCGCCGGCCAATTAATTTTGATCTAAAAATCTAAATAAGAAAACAAACTTGGTAAATACTTTAAAATTATAAGAAATTTTTACAACTGTTAAAATTGTAATAAGATATATTTTTTTTAATTTCTATTAATTTGAAGGTTCTAATGAAAGATATTAAAAAATATTCTTAATATTGATGTAGAACTGGGTTTATAAGTAGATATTAAAAAATTGTGCTCCATTGAAATTCACTATTTGTTAATTTTATTAAGTTTTCATTCAAAATTTTATCCAACTCTTCATCTAAAAATGAATATTTTGGATGATTTGATTCAAGATTCAACACTTAATTTAACAGTAATTTTGTAAGACAAACACTTGCTCATGCCAGTTTCGGCATTCGTTTTTAGATAGAAGAGAGGAACTTGCTATTTTGCTTCCTATTTTCCCCGTATCGCAAGAATCAAAAGAGGTTTTGCAGTTTGAACACAGTAAAGTGTTGAAGTTAGAACCTTTCGTCTGTAGCGGAGAAGATGATAGAAATATGTAAATGCTTTCCAAAAAGGTCCATCTATACTTTTATGTATAAAATTTCAAAAAGAGAGGCAAATGGACAGATGGACCAAATATAAAAGATATTGTTTTTTTTTCAAGGAAAGTTTTCAGTAATAATCTTGTTAAAACTAAATATAAAATTACTTAAATTTTTCGAAGTTCATTGAAATTTTTCAACATTTTCATTCACGTATCTGGATATGTCATACACAATGTATCTGCATCATATCACATAATAGTAAATATTATGTACAATTTAAAATAACTCTTTCGTACCATATAAAAAGAATCTATTGACCCAAATAGTAGACATTTTACTATTTATTATTACTCTCGTATATTTTATGTACTAGAAATAAAAGATGATTTTCAATAATAATTGTACAATACATATATATACATAAGTATATATATATTGTACAATACATATATATATACAATACATAAGTAATAATAATTGTACAATACATATATATACAATAGAAATTTCACTTGTTTTATATAATAGTTGTCTGACAAGAAATACTGAAAATGATTGACATTATAATATACCACAACATTTTCAAAAATTAAGTATGTCAATCAATTATGCACAATTATTATTATTATTTACAAGTACAAACCATATAAACTTACATACATACATATAAGACATAAAAACAGTCAGTTTTAATAAATCACCAAAGAAAAACTTTATTTTCTATTTAGAACATTCTCATTAAAAATTAAAATAAAAAATTATTACTTTCAGTTTGTCTGTTTTGTATATGCGTCCGCTTACAAAAATCTACATGCTTTTAGATTTTATTTACAAAAAGTTCTTTTAGACACACTTACATTATTTCAAAGTAAAAATTTTTGAAAACCTTACCATTCATGAAAATTACTACCTTTCAAAATCATGAAAATAGTATTACTGTCGTACATTAAATTTATAATGTCAAGTCTACAAACTCAAAAAAAATAAAGTTGGGTCAAACCAATGGTTTGTATTGTAGCACTTTTCCCTTCAACAAGTGAAAATTCTGTAACAGTCTACGAGTATGTATACCTATCACACTATTAAAATTATTTTCATTCATATACAAAACTATTTCTAGGATTGCATATATTTAGGATGATGCATACATGCAGTCTTTGAAATAAAGCAAAAATTAATATAAAGTGGGGTTAACATAATGCTCGATTTTAAGGATTAATTGTGTGAGTTAAGAAAAATAATTATATTTTTTAATGTTATGGAATTTACCGTTAGCTTTTCGTGTTTATAGAAATTTGAAAACGTTTGCGGTTTCGGAAATATAAGGTGTCGAAAATTCAAATTTTACAAATTTCAAGAGGCGATAACTTGAGAGGGGGTGGAGATGGAAAAAAATTTTCTTCTAACGAAATAAACTATTTGTTAATGTCTATAAGCCACTAAAATTTCAAGCTTCTACAGGCTGGGGTCTAGAAGAAAAATGACATCAAAAATTTGGAAAAAAAGGACTTTAGATAACGGTAAATTTGAACGGCCATTTTGTTTTTTTAAATTTTGACTATAGCATACCGCGCTAGGGGAAGCAAGCCACTGCCTTTCTGCGTTTGCAAAATTTCAAAAATGCTCATGATTTCATTGCAACAAATAGTTAAAATAGGCCATTTTTAGTGCTTTGGGGGGGTATAACTTCTAGAGGGGGGGGAGATAGGTAAAAATTTTGTTCTACAAAAATAAGTTTCTAGTAAAAATCTATGTACGTACAAAATTTCAGCTTTCTATCTTCAAGGGTGTAGAAGTTTTGTAAACAGACACACGGACAGACGGACGGACGGACGGACGGACGGACGGACGGACGGACGGACGGACGGACGGTCGGACGGACGGACGGACGGACGGACGGTCGGACGGACGGACGGACGGACGGACGGACGGACGGACAGAGTGAAACTAATAAGCACTTTTTTTCAAAATTTTTTTGGAAAAGTGCTAAAAAAAATAACAACTTTCTTCTCCTAATTTGAAAAAACTGCAGGCAAATGTTACAATGATAAAATGACAACAGGCCTTTAAAATTAACCATTGAACTAATAAATTTACTATTATCCTATATCGAGTTTTTCTCCTACAAACTGTAGAAATCGAAATTTTTTTTTAAGAATTAATTAGACATATTTTCCATCCTCAATCCCTCCGTTTCGAAAGCTTTTAAAAAATTTAAAACTTGACGATATAAATGTGTAATTTTCAAAAAATTATTTATCTGAACTGGTCCCATTATAGAATAGGACGTTTCTTTTAATATTTGTTGTCCTCCTAAACTGATGCAATAACTATGATTATGATTATATATCAAAATATGTGTTCGATTGCCGTTATCTCAAATCAGTTTTATGAAGTAGTAAATTTTTTTGGGAATATCTGACCTCGGATACCGAACTTTTACTTAAGGCTAATTTTACATTTTTACAATATCTAAGAAACTAATTAACGCAATTTGTATTAGAATTTCAATATTAGAATTAGGTTTTCTAACCGATATAACTCACGAGTTTTTTTGAGAACTCAGTTGCCATATATGATGTGAATCTCTACTAAGAACGAAATTTATATTTTTCAATGTATGTTAAGTAAAAGCTTACCAGCATCCCTAAAATGTGATAGACGCGTTTAAAGTGCATTTTCTTAATTTTACAAAAAACATTCGTTAAACTATAGGCAAAACATTTTGCGGGTGGTTTTTACTGGCCACATCAGATTTCTTTTATTGTTAAAACTTTATTCGAAGGAAAAGTGCTACTTTTCAAACCTAATTTATTTTATTTTTTATTTTCTATGTAGTAAAAAATTTATTTTGTAATATATAAATTATATTTTCAATTCATAATAATATTAAAAAGTGAAATAAAACGAAAAAAGAGGAGAAAGCATTGATTCAATTGGAAAAAAGAATTTTATTTAATTTTTTTTATTTTCTATTATTATTTTATTATTAAATTTATCAGTTCAATAAATATGAATTGTTTAAATGAATTGCAAAATAGACATCCTTTTCAGTAATAATAACGCAGACATACTTAACAATTTTGTATTTATATTTTCTGTTACATAAATTTACAAAAAAAAGGAAGAAATTAAAGGGACAATCGGTTAAAAACATTAAAATTCTTATATTGTTTAATGCATACATAATAATATACATGTATAATATCTATGTATGTCGTTATTATTATAATGGTAACAATTTAATGTATTGTGTTAGTGCAGACCCTATTTAAATAAATAATTCCTGATGATGATATGGCATTTCATTTATACAAAATAATAATTTTTTTTTTTTGCTTCTTTCATTTCAATGTTGCTATTTTATGTTGTGGTAACCTAATTTTTACAGATGAGTTTGATTCTTCTTCTCCTTTTTTCACTTACTTAGTCAAGTAGAGAGGTGCTCGTATATAAAATAAATAAAAAATTTATTATTAATTTAAGTTTTCGTTTATTATTAAGGTTTTAGAATTTACAAAATTTTTAAATATTTTAAAAATTTTCAATAACTCTATGATATTTTACTTATGTGTACCTTGAACTTCACAATTTATATAGTGCTTATGGTTTTCTAGAGAAATATTGTTTAAATTCAATTTGAATTCGAATCAAATTTAAATTTGTTTACAGAAAGAATAGAATTCAATAATATAAATTGATACGACACTTCAATTCAATAGAATTTAGGTATCGTACACAGACAGTCTGAAACTCGATAGCATTTTTTAAGTGAAGTGATAGAACTGAGCCAAATAAATGTAATAGGATTAATAATAATATGCTACATAAATTCTTTTCTGAAGTTATCGTGTCGCAAAATCCGTTCCCTTAAAAACCATTACCCTTTCACACTTTACTTGACACTTTTAACGACAAATAAAATATTAAAACACAAATTTTTAGAAATGATAATTTTTTTCGGAAAATTTGTTTAATGTAGAAGAAAAGATTAGAAGCTAAATTAGGAAAGCTATAAAGAATCAAGGGAAATTTGCATAGAATCCGGTATTGTACACTACCCTATACTTATATTTTGAGTCGTTTACACTTATTCATTACTATTAAATTCAAATTATTTTTGAACTGGCTTCGATTTGCTGTTCCATATATTAGTATATGAGATCTATTATCATGATTTCAAAATTTATCAAATAAAATCTATTTCATTTAAGATTTGCCGTTACGATTTATGTTAATAGCAATTACTAACTACTAAAAAAATTCAGAAGAAGGATCAGAACAATTTCATTTCATAACCCACTATAGAGAGATCTATAATTCATACAAATATTTTAATATTGATTGAGAATATGAGATTGAAATATTGAAAGTTTTCTGAAATGTTTGTATATTAAGAATAGTTTAATACAAAAATAATGAAATTATTGAAAATTCATACTATTTCTCATGATTTCATTAAGAATTTTCCAGAATGTCATAAAGAAACAGGATCAAAGCAAAAATCAAATTTATAATTTTCACTCTCTAAAAGCTATTCAAAAATTTATCCAATACTATTTAGGACCTTGACTATATCATATCTGAAATATCAAAGATAATAGAACTTTTCATTATAACCATAATTTTAAAAATGAATTTCTAATCAAAAATTATCCTAAAGTTTACTGAACCAACCAAATAAAATGTTGATGCACTGACTGACTAGATTCATTCAAATTTTTTAAAATTATGAAAAGTAGTGCCAACTGTAATTTTCATTAAAATGAACAAAAAAAAAAAAATTGTAAATAATTAAAAATATTTTTTTCTTTCCTTAAAAATAATAATTATAAAAATATTTATTAATTTTTTTTGTTTCTGTTATTGTTGTGTTTATTGTTTTATTTCTTTTGCATGTATACAAACAAAAACTCATAATAGTATGTAAACTTGAAAAAATTCTTTCGAGCTAAATTCCAAAATACAAAGTAGTTATGTTGAAATGAAAATATAAAATTACTTTTCAAACAAAATAAGAATAAAAATAACAAACATAATGAAAAAGTAAAGGAGAGGGGTGAAAAAATATCCTTGTTGTTTCAACAATGTTAAAATTTTCATTTCAATATAGAAAATAATATTATCTTGTTGTTATCCTTTCGTTTTTGTTTTTCCATGGTAATTTTCATAATTTTTAAATTCTTTGTAATTTCAGAAATTTTTCCATTTTTGTTTTTGTTTTTTTAAAAAATGTTAAGTAGCATAATAAATTAACAGAAGTATTTATGTATAACTTATCTATAAGAATAACAATTAGCGCATTTGTTGTAAAGATAAAAAGATTTACATATACTTACAGGGATTTTTATATTACAATTTTTTTGTTCTTAATTTTATTTTATTTTCTTATTAACTTAACTTCATGTATGTGTAATAAAACGTATACGCATTCTCATTATTATGTATGCATGCACGTAAATTCATTTTATGAGTTTATGAGATTGGGAGGAAAAATTCATATATTAAATGAGAAGAAAGGATGAGCGTATTTTATATGAGTGAGAATGATTTTTAACAGAAATTTCAAAACTGTTAAAACAAAAATTTTATTATTAACATGTAAACCTAAAGTAAGAATATAACAACTAGAATAATAATATATTTTGTTATATTTGAATTCTTATTAATACTATCAAAATTTTTGGGTATTATATTGTTAAAATTCTCTTAAAATGTTAAAATGATTTTACGAAAAGTGTGTTAAAATCATCACAATTTAACAGACTTTTCTTTCTTAAGTTTTGTGAAGATTTCGATTAATATTAGCGTATACACGGAATTGTTACTCGTATTGTGGAATAGATAAGAAGCATCTCTGGCAATCGCAATTCTGAATCAAAGAATTGAGAGTTAATATTGAAACAAAACGCAATTATTATTGCCAATTATTTTTTATTACACTAGCCTTAAAATTTACCATTGACTCATATTTAAAATTCTAAATAAAATTTGAATTTTCAATTTCGTTTTCCGAAGATGTCTAGTCCAGAAACAATGAGTAAGAAGCAAAATTAGCAATAAAAAACATTCGTTACGCTTTATTACTCCAAAGTTGGGTTAAATGCTTGAAATGTACAAGCTCTGTCAAGGCAAAACAAAACATGATGAGACGGCATAATTTGCCTAGATTTTGTTCTGAACTTATAAGAAATATTTTTAACTCATTGAATCACAATGTATCATCTGTAAACAAAACTAAATTACTTCGTAAAGTTCAGTGAATATAAAAAAAAATCCGCTTTGAGTTTCAATCAATATCTAGTGAACATTTTTAAGACGATAACATTTCTTTTTGGAATCTCAATAACTAGACAGAAATTTAATTTCTGCGAAGAGCATAAAATTTAATATTCTATTGGTTTTTTTAATTAAAAAGTTTCTTTAAATTTACGAATTTCACTTCGCAATAGAACTGTTTCTTTTCTTGTTCACCAATGAGCACAGCCTTTACATGAAGCAATTTAGATTTGTTCATCGCTGATACATTGGTTTTCTACGAAAGTTTTGATTTATGTTCGTCATTGTACATGGGACTCAACTGATATTTCAATTTTATAATTGCGCGCATTAAAGATTTCTATTCTTTCAAAGAAATTTCATTTGTAATCTATAAATTTAATGAAAGTTTGAGAATTTTTTACTTCAATTCTTTATTATTCAAGAAAAATACATTACAAGTACTTAAAAAATATTCTATAATATTTAACTTTTTATTTATTTATTCAAAAATTTTAAAAGTACTGAAACAAAAAAGCAGTCAGGAGAATACAAAAGAAAGAGTTTTAATTTAAATTTATTTATTTTTTTTTTATTTTATTTAAGACTACATTATTTCAAATTTTATTTTATTATTTCTTGAAAATTTTGTGTCTTGAATTATAAAAATTTTCACAGTACCAAGTTTTTTCTCTACCAAAAAAACTACACTCTCTATATGAAGGAAAATCTTTCAATTTTGAATATAAAGCAAAAAAAGCACAATAAACGATGCGCTTTTAAGACTGAAATATGAATTTTTAAAGGTTTCTTAAATTTTTAATTGAAAATTTACATTTGGAGAAAAGCACAAACTTTTAGAATATATCTAAATATAAAATATAATTGAAATAATGACATTCTAAATGAGTAATAATTTATTGAAATAGATTTTATAATGGCATAAATAAACTTAAAAACATATGGGATTTTATTAAAAATGAATTTGAATTTCAAGAATAAAATAAATTTGCATAAGAAAAATATAAAATTTAATTTAAATATTTCACATAAAAATATTTTTCAATTATTATTAATTGGTAGTTAAAATTACTCTTATCTTGTATATCAGACGATCACTTACTACAAGCATTTAGTATAGCAAAATAGACATCACTTAACCAACAAACGTGACTTTCAGTAAGTATAACTAAAATCGGCATTATATATTGAGGGAAAGGGAAGGGAAGGGGGGAAGGTAAAGTAATATTAATAGTATTAATTTACAATTAATAAGTAAATTTAAAATTAAACAGCCAGAATCAAATGTATACAAATATTTTACTGCGATTTAATAGAAAGCGTCACATAAATTAAGAATAAATTAAATAAAATCAATGCTACATTATAGTCTGATTTTAAGAAATTTTTTACTCACGTTCGTACAAAAAACAGAGAAATACAATCTAGTACCATAGTCCGTACTATGACGCAGAACATTGAAAAACTCGACCGAATTTAAATTACTGGGATTTTCCCTTTAAGAAATTCGACCCAATAAAATCGGGAAACCATATATATATCGGAAACCACTTTACGACAACGAAGTACGACAATAGTCGAAAAGCTGAAGTCAATCCTCATAAGGAGGCAATCTCGACGGATTTAAACAAATTATTTATTACAAAAATCGAAAATATTAAGAAGAGGAGACCAAACCTGATATGCGTACGTAAACGGGTTTCTCATAAGAAATGTGATCATAAATAAGAAATTGGGAAAAATTGCAATTAAAATGAAATAACTAGTAATAATTTTAATAATTTTAGTTGTATAGATTTTATCCGTAATAATTTTACGGATAAAATCTATACAACTCCCAAATTAATTACAATATTGCAAGTAAACATTGGGAGTCCCACAGTACAACAATGGTAAATTTGGTATTTAACTTAATCTTTGAATTAAAAATTGTTTGCAATTATTTTTAATTCTTAATAAAATTCCCTTTTAATATTAAAAAAAAATTCTATTTAACCATCTGGTCCTGCGGAGAAATTTAAATTAAATAGGCGCATTTTTGATTTTTTTGAAAAGTTCATTTTCAAGAACTGTTAAAACAATTTTAGCTACAAGGGATATAAATTTGGTGGGATTTAAGCGCTTTTTATGGTTTGGATTTAAAATTAAATTTAATTTTATATTATTGCTCAATTTTTTTTTTTTCAATTACTAAACTTTGAACTAAATTTGCTTTATTTATTATTAGATTATTGCAAAATAATGATACATATAATAGGCACGTGTTGTATTGCCTGTAGTTGATTTAGAATTTGCCTTTTGTATTATATAAGCTACAAATGGAAATTGCACGTTCTATTCCCCATAATTTAAAATAATACTGTATATGACACACGAGGAAATCCAAAAAAAAAAAATATATTTGGTTTTTTCTAAGATTTCCTCGTGTCATATAGGAAAAGAAATTCTTTATTTCACGAGCAATTCATGATATTTGATGAAAACAATAGGAACAATACCTAAATGGTTTACTTGGAATCAATCATTTAATTTATAAAATTACAAAAGAATAATTTGAATTTTTAAGAAATTCCTTAAAAAAATAAATAAAAAAATATTAAGAATTCTTATAATTTTAAGCATATTAATTTTTATTTTCCGATTGTATACTATTGAAAATTTTAGAATAACTTTAGTTGAAATAAAACTTTTTTTTTCTTAAATTTTGTAAAGAAAAAAAAAGTTCTAGTAAAGTAAAATTACAATTGCTTCCCAAACTTCAATGCATACCTTGAATTAAACTAGAAAATTCGTAAAATAATTTAAATGTGTAATAAACTGAAATATTTTAGAGGCATTCAAAGAATTAAGTAAAGAAAGCCTCTTTATTTATTCAATAATTTCTTTCCAAAATAATATTAAATTTTCTTTTCGAATTTTTTTTTCTTTCGAAAATTTTCTAGGGAAACGCAACTACACCGACACAAAAAAATCTCTTGAAAATAATTAATTTTTTTTTGAAATACAAAATCTGTTATACAAGAAATGAATAATTTTGAAGTGTTCTTGCAGAAACAAAAATTAATTATTAAAATACAAATATATAAAAAATTTACTTTACTTTAATTTACTTTACAATATACTTAAATTTACCATATAAAATTATGGTGGGCAGTTCACAGGAACTTTTCATCAAAAAACTGTTTCAAAATAATGGCCATTTTTAAAGTTCTTAGAATTCTAATTTCCTGATTCAAGCAGTTTTTCTACGAATTTTTCTCTTGTTAGGTACGCGTTATAACAAATTATATAATTTTTTTTCTTATATTTAAAAATTTTTCATTTTTGAAACAGATTCCCTCCAATTTTTTTTTTTTTTGAAAATCGTATCATTCTATCAGAACTTTTAATACACAAAGAAACAAAAAAAAAAACTTTCCATTGCTTTCCATAAATTATAAATTCTCTGTCGAAACTTGCCTCAAAATATAAAAGAAAAACAAATGTTATTTTTGTTTTTTTATTTTTGCCCTCTCTTTTTCGGTTTATTATTTTTCTTTTCTTGAAAATCGACAAGAAAATGAAAATTCGATTTATATTTAAAGAAAAAATGACATTTTCATATTGAAAATTGGAAAAAATATTAAAAAAAAGAAAAGAGGACTTAATAACTTTTGAAACAAGGTTTAAAAATATTGAAAAAGAAAAGCAAGAAAAAAAAATAATGAAATTAAATAAAAAATATAAAGTAGAAATTTTCAACTTAAAAGAAAATGACCTTCAAATATTTTTTTTTCTCTTTACTTTTTCTCTCTTTCTCCTTATTTTATTTTATAAGATTTTCTCCAACATTTCATTCATTTCTGTTTTTGAAGTTTTCTTAATTTTCTCAATAGTTCATTTTAAATTTTATAGTTGCCATATGTACAATGAACATTTCTAGTTACAGAGAGGAATTTTTTGTTTAAATCCTAATTTTTATCAGTTTGAAACCGAATCTTTAGCTGAAAACCCAAACCTTATTGTGAAATCGAAGCTTTAATTCAGAGAATTAGAATAAAATTTCTGTTTTTAGTATTCAAGAATTTTTAGTATAGAACATTTAGGCTTTGATATAGACTTATTCGTCATAATTCTGTGGTAATAACAAAAAAAATCCTCAACCCAATTTGCATTTATTAACAAATTCGAAGATTCCATTGTTTATTTTGTTCAAAAGTTTAGTTCCCACATATGACACGACTCACAACGAAGCTATACCAAAATACGTTGGTTAATTGACGTAGGCGGTGGCGTTGGTCTACCGAACCCAAATTGCCACAAACGTACCGTTTTGCTACCACTACTTTGTAGTGATAGCAAAACGGTACGTATCAACAGGCCGTCGTTAAGCGTACGATTACAGGTGGCCTATTTAAGGCACCCAGTTCTCTTGAAGAACCTATCTAAAACAATATGCTAATATTCGATATTTCGATTAACCCCGTTACATTTGCTTTGCCCCACGTTACGGGTCTAGTTCCTCTGAGAGCCGGACGCTTGGACAAATAGTGAAAAATATTCTCCTTCCTATTTAATTTCCGGCTCGTATATAGCTGCGACACGTCGTATTGAAGGACAATCCTACCATGCTCCCCCAACAACCAGTGTCATTTTTTTAAATAGCTATAAAACTCTGTATTTTAAGTAGACAAAATTTAAAATATTAGTAAATTTTTCAACTTTTCATATTCCAAAAGATTTTTAGATCTAAATGCGTAATTTGTTAAATACCATCGCTTTTAAAACATATAAAGTTGATTTATCTCTGTCACATTGCCATTACGTTTATAAAATTCATATTATGGGGCCCAACAAAACATAAACGAAAGAATAAGAAGCCTTTTCTCGCAATTATTCATTAAATTTAAACTTATCATACAAATGTGAGCTCTAAATATTTGACCTGATATTAACTATAGTGGCTACAGATTGAGAACAGTATCTAAACCAACCGTATATATATAGCTTACCTATATTTTCCAAAATATTACAGGTAAATAAGGCAACAGCACCTTATAAGACCGCCCAAGTTAATTGGCAATTTTTATACGACGACATTGGAACGAACATTTTTCTTAATTTACGTTTAATTTTTTCACAACTTTGTATATGGCAATATTTTACTGTACATAAAATATCGGTGAAAATTATTCGTTCCATTAAAATTTCAAGTTTTTATGAAAAAAAAAAAGAATTTAAATATGAAAAAAATTTTTTATACATCTACCTACCTAAGTATAAAAAAATCGAACTTTAAAATTAAATCTTTTAAAACTTTGCAACTGAAAGTATTCGCCTTTGGGCCAAAAAAGAAAAGAAAAAAAAAATACAAAAATTGAACAAAATTTACAACAAGAAAAAAAAAATATCAACCATTTTTTATCCTATAGCGATTTCAGAAACTTTTAAACCTTAGTAAGAAAAAAAAGAACTTCTACTACACAAAAAAAACTGTTAGAGCTTTAAATACGAGTAAATCATATGAAGAGAAGAAAGGAATTCTGTCTGAAAATGCTTTATAACCATAAAAATTTTTAAAAAGAAAAATAATCTATAGATATACTTTCTCCCTTAACATTTTTTCTTGTATCCTTCTGGTATCCAAAATGCTTATAACAAACTATAAAATTTAAAACGATCTTTGATGACTTAAATCGTTATAAACAAGATTTCTTACACACCCTCCTTTCTTCTCTCAGTTTTTTTCCTTATACACATATGTTATATGGTAATATTGAATACATGTACAGGTTGTGCAATATGGTAAACACTTTATTTTGAATTATACATAGTCTATAATTGAACAGTAGGGTTGTACTTGCACAATTAAATCTAATTTGACTTAATTAGGTCTAACAAAAAAAAAAACATTTTACAGAATAATTTTATCATGTACCAAAAAAATTGTACTAATATAAAAAAGTGTCACACTTTAGCACAGTTTACCTTACACAGTGCAACACACTTGTAATAATAACCCTGTTTAATATCACAACTCGCTTATATTCACAAAATATTTGACAAGAAAAATTTTCATATACTTTAACACATATTCGAACTCGATTACTACTTCTGTCGGCAATTTTTTTTTTTTACAAAATTATTGAATGTAAGCGCATTTTTTTAAGAATGTATCCATTTAAGTATCTGTAAATCACAATTTATATTTGTCATTGTTTTCAGTTTTTCTACGTTTCAGATACTCGTACCTATTATACATTATGAATTATAAAAAATGCCAGGATATTTCTAAGTTATTATTTCAACCTTGCTTATATTTCACAAAATGTAAGTTGATTCGAGCATCACAACTCCTTTAAAATCACAAATTCTTGCAAATTTTTCTATGTGATATTATGCGTATTCGACTGTATATGATTGAATTATTATACTATGGGAGTTTGCTTACGGTTATTTCACTTTAAATATAGTTAGAATTATTATGTTTAAATGGCCAAAATATTCACATTATTTGGCTATCATTAGTTAAAAAAATAAAAATATTCAATCAAAATTTTGGACATTTCTTATCTAACTAAGCATTTCCAGCAACAACTACTCGTAATTTCTTTTTTTGTGCGTATAATGTGTATAAAATGAATTTATAATATGTTCTTATAATAAATATTATTATAATTTTAATTGTATAATTTATAATTTAGATAATAAAAATTTTTTGGAAATATAATTAAAAATTTCATATACGAGTAACATTATTAGAACAACGATTTGTATTTAATTTATACAGCAATGCGTATGATTATACTACTGCCCCAAAAGTTATGCAATTTTTCGATATTAATAAAAAATTTTCAATATCATATTAAATACCTAACCGACGTAATTATAAATAATGAGTTGTTTTTTAAATTTTAGAAAAAATTAAAGCAAATCTTAATCATAAAATGAGATTACGTAGTCATTATTGAAATGATTACATTCCCTAGTAAATTATTAAAAAAAATTAATATTTTCTTATACTCGTAACTCTATATAATAAATTTTTAAATGTTTGCAAGAAAAAAATAAAGAAAAAAGCAAATAAATTTTTTTTTTTTGTTTGGTCACATCCCTGTCTTGTAGTCATAATATTGTTTCGAAATATACTTAAATATTTTATAACAACAATATGAGTAGTAGAGAGTGTTTCATAGTTTTACGTGTTGGTCTTTTTAAGAAAACAGAATAAAAAAAAAAATATGTTTAAAAATACATACATACATCTATAATAATATATTCAAAAATATTTTATTGACATATTGAAACTTGGGTTAAATGAACCAAGAAAAAAATATTATATAAAAATTCAAAATAAAACCCAAAGTTAAAAGAGAGAAAAAAAAACACAGAGAACTAGAACGAAAAGTAAAAAAATCAAAACAAAAAAGATTGACAGAAATTCTTCAAAAAAAAAAAACAAAAATATGGTCCAATTCAAAGCGCTATATAGCTTCAACTCCAAGGATATTATGGTTATAAAAGAAATCTCAGGATATATAACAAAACATTAGAAGGAGGAAAAAAAAAATAAAGGGAAAATTGTAATGTTATTCAAATATATTTTTACAATAAAGAAAATAAAATTAAATTTAGGATTGGTTTTTAAGTTAAAAAATCTCTACATGCTTTTTTTATTACTTTAGAATTTGTGTTTTTTTTTTTTTTTTTTTTTTTATTCAACTTTTTATTGTTTATTTTACGAAGTACGTGATTTATTTTCCAAAAAAGGAAAATTTAATAAAAACTAAAAGAAAATCTTAAAATTGAATTTATGTTTTACACATTTAAAAATGATTTTTTTGCTTTGTGTTTCTTTTGTTTTTTTTTAAGTGTATAAAGTAAAACAAATTTTTGAAATTACATTATTAATGAAATAACACAATTAGTGATTAGTATGAGCGTAAGCATAAGAAATTAGAGAGAAAGAGAGAGTGAGAGAGAGAGATTTGATTCGTTAGTTATACCCGTTCTTAGGATTAATTTGTAAATCGTATTTAAAGAAAATGGCATTATAAAGTTGTTTAAAAGACTTTTTGTATGTGTGTAGATCTAGTTTCTTATATGAATACACCGAGTGAGGAAAAAATTAGCGAATATTACTTTTGTTTTATTTTATTTACGCTGAAATGTGAGTAAAAATATGCTAAACTTCAATATAAAAAATAACAAGTTACCCTACTATGTTCATATTTGAAAACTTTCAGGAGATAGTCCATGAATTTCCAAATTTTATTGAATAAAATCTACGAACGTGGTTTAAATGTGCCATTAAAGAGAAAGAAGCCTTTACCTTTCAATATTCATTGAAATCAAATTTGTTCTTTGTGATTTCATTTAACTTGTTAAAGTTATAGAATAGCAACAAATAGCTTTGAATATTTTATAATATTTTATTAATAATATAACTGTTACCTTCAAAGGTTGATAAGAGAATGAATAGAACAATAAGAAATAATTCTCAATTAATAAATAACTGAAAGTATCTGCCGTTCACATGTTGTTTTTTGTTTACATAATTCAAATAACTCACAATCAATAAATCAATTCAAACATAAGTAAATTAATTTCAATTATAATATGAAAGTAAATTGCCAATATAAAATTGTAAATTTCAAACATACGTAAATCTTTAACAAAAATAAGTTATTCATCGAATTATATTCTTTGTGCTTTGATGGGCTAAATATTACAAAATTGGGAGCAAACACTAGTTGCACTTGATTTTTTGCTTGAAAATTTTCTTAAATATTTAGATTACAATTAATGTTTCATACAGGGTTCTCGTAAGTTATGACTTATGGTAGAATAACGATAAAAATGTTGATTTTTCTTGACAGAGGGTGCATATTACTCTAATGTAGTGCTGCTATCATCTTCGATTTTAAAATAAAAATTGTTTTACCAATACTTTTAGCAAAAAAGTACAAAATACCCTTTGTGAAATTTCGAAACATATTTATGACCAACATAATATTTTGCAAAATTGCAAAAGCTTAAAAAATTCTTTAAAAACAAAACAAAAAATTTTTAAAAAGTATAAGTTTGGCACTATTGCTCTTTAGTATTATCATAATAAGCCTCTTGAAAAGATATTTTCTTTATTTTAATCATTATTTCCATAGATTTTTTATTGCTAGATAAATTTTGATTTCGTTAACCACAGAAAATTGACTAAAAACTTACTATTATCAGTAATTCTTTATATTGCATTAAAATTCAAAAAACTTTATGCAATATTGAATCGTAAACATAATTTCGAAAATAGTTATATGTTATACTAAAGTAAATTCAACCATCCCTTTATTTAACTATTATATCACTACTTACAAGTGGAAAACCATAAATTACCCAAAATTTTTCCAACATTTAATCTAAAATCGCGTGGTATTCAAAAATTACAATATAAATGCTTTAGATAACCGCACATCTTCTGTCGCCCTATACTACAACTTAAACTTTATAATATAATATGAATTTAGCTTTTGATACTATAAAGTAATAAATCAGCAATTTGAATTTTTAAATAAAGTTTTTGTTCATGAAATGAAATATTGCATATTATATAGATAAACAAAAATTTCTATATGCACAATAATTCGGATATATTAGATTAATCTGTCTTACTTTACAAAATATATTTCATACATAATTATAATACAATCATATTTTGATTATATAGCCTTAAGTAACATTCTGTACATATTGTATGTACAGACATATATATGTATATATAGGCAAATAAACAGATTTTCAAACAAAATTTACTGGTATTTGTATTTTTTTTGCCCATTAAATTGACCTAAAAACGTTTAATAATCCTGAATTGAAATTTTTCATGTAAATGGTTTTTATTGTTGTTTTAATAATAAAGAATATAAACACAATATTAAAATATGGAAATCCTTTTTGAATCCTTATATATACATTTTGTTTTTTTTTTTTTTTATTTTGCGAAATAGTTTATATTAAAACTATGTACGTGCAGAAACTTTTTTACATCAATTTTTCCTGTTCCTGAATCTTTTGCTTTTATGCCTGTTTAATAATATTTTGTATATATGGGAATTGTGATGTATTCATTTTTATTCAAACCCAATAACTATTTAGTATAATGTAGGGTTTTTCAATAACAAAAAAAAACGAAATTCAAGTCTTATTTTTAATTCTCAATATTACTAAAATTCAAATCCACGTTACTTAACCTAATAATGAAATCAAGTGGTAAATTATCTTAGAAAAGAAATAGTCCTATACGAGCAATTGATTCACTCATAAATTGATTAGTTTAATTAAGCTGTTGCATTACAAATACTCACAATTTAATTATTTGTCATATTGACGTGTATTATTACACAAGCACATTATTAACTCTAAAACTCTTCTAAGCAGTTGACAATAATTTTCTTTCTAAACTTAACCGATTCTAATTTGCAACTCAATAAACGTTGAGTCAACTTGAATGATTTCGTAAGCTTAATTATACAAGATATAACAAGTTGCTGAAGAGCTTTAATTAATCGATTTCCAATAGTTTTAATTACAGAACAACTGAAAATATTATATTTTATTACTTATAAATTTTCCGGCTAGGATTCAAACTTATTAAAAGATACATTACGAAAGCTATTACGAAAAAATCACAAACTACTATTATTGCTATAGGGCTAAAATTTTACAAAAACAGCATTTAGTATATTCATGTATTGGAATTTTAATAGTGTTAAGCTTACATTCTGATAAAATTAGCTTTGAATTGCATAAATCTTTGTGTTCAAAAATTACTAACATATATTTCAAAATATGTTTAAGCTACAATACTAAAATTGCAAAGGTTATTAAACCTTCCAGAGCGTTCTTAAAAAAACAACCGCAGTTTTAAAAATTTTGTTTTTGGTAGCTGTGTACTGGTATTTAATTAGTGTTACCATAAAAGTTGAGAAATATTATTAAACTAATTTAAATATTGAAAAACCTATTGCATCATATTAAATTCGTGCATACATAATTATACACTATACATACATATACCATATATACTCATAAAGTGAACTATACATACATTTACACGTCATGTGTATTTGAAAAAAAAAAAAAAACAAAATAGTGTTAAAGAAAATATTTGAAAAATACCAAGATTAAATGATTTATGAATCTCTATTTCGGTTCATTGGTTCGCCTTTCAATAGATTTTCACACTTTTTCACATTTTTGTTATAATTTTCCATTATATTTCTTTTACACTTTTGTTTTTTCTTACTTCTTTTTTCGCACAACATGAATTTCCGGTCAAAATCTATGTTATATATGGGATGTATTGGTTTATCGGTGGTATAACAACAAAAACAGAAAAAAAATTATATTCCTTACTAAATAATATTCTAGTTGTGTATCGCAGACCTCAAGAAAAGAACAATAATCTGGCACAAAAAAAAAGAAAAGAAAAAACATCATAAAAATTAATATATCCTAAATTTATTCTACCATTTTTATTCGACCGCCTTTATCAGCTGCTTAATGTTTTTCTTCTTCCCTTTTTCCGTTTTAATTTTTCCTTCTTTCTGGTTTTTACATTTGGTTTTCTGTTTTCTTCCTTTCTCTCTCTCTTTATGATTCTTGTGCCTGTTTTGCCTATCTAACCGCCGCCTCAACCAAAGATACACAATACAAATGGATTTGAAGGGAATTAAGTATAAATTCCAGATACTCATAAGGAAAATATATGTATTTAAGAAAAAAAAAACAAAAATAGAGAGAAAACCTAAAAAGAATAACAAAACGAATTTTGTATGAAAAAAAGAAAAATTAATTTACAGATTCTCGGCTATTCCAATGTTTAACGTATGTTGTTGTTGTTATTGTTGGTTCGTATAGGTATTCATTTTTCTCTTATACTTTATTGTTTGAATTTTTATGTTTTTCTTTCTTATTTTTTTTTTTCTTTTTTTGGAAAAATGAAAATAAACTATGAGATATTAATGTACACTACACGCACCATATAATAACAGTGACCATATTTTACAAAAAATTTGCAAAGGACATTTTTAAAATATTGGAATTTTTTCTTTGAAAAAAGGCGGTAAAATTATTAAAATAGAAAATATTGTTGATGTTTAAAAATTATGTGGGCTGAACTCTAATAAATATTTGAAAGTTGTACAAAAATATTTTCAGTTACTATAATTAATGTCCTGACACGAAAGTATGGGGAAAATGAGACTCACATTTAAGATTTTTTAGTTATTTTTCAGATTTACAAATCAATTCAACAGTAAAGGACTACAGTTTTTTAAATATTTAATAATACATTAAGCATAACTCTATTGTTACGAACAAAAACTGCCTAAGTTAAGTTTTGCATTTCTTGATTTCAATTGGAATTCCATTTCTCTATATACAATTTAATCAATAATCTACCAAATTTTGGTAATGCATACGTAATATAATAAAAGGACGATATTCGATGCTCATGGGAAATTTTTGCTTGTATTTTATAAAATTGGAATAATTACGAATTGAATATCAAAATTACAAACTTATCTTAATGAAAAATTAATTATATTGCTAATGACATACGATTACGGTAAATAGCAAAATATTTTTTTACTTTTGGCAATAGAAAAACTTTGTCTTCTATTCAAATATTTTAAAGTAGATAAAATAAATTTTAAAAATTTTAATGTCAGAAAATTTTGTTATAAATAAATTTTGTTTCTTCAATTTAAGTACATAAATTATTTTAACAACTCCTTTGGCTTTAATCCTGATTATGTTATTATTATGTCAATTGAAATTATTCCCGTATATATTATGAAAAATTTCCTGATTATTCTGAAAATTTAAAAAAAAATTACGCAAATTTCTAGAAAAAAAAAATCGGAGGCGATCAATATATAAAATAAGTCACTACTTCGACACAAAATTTCGGTTTTTCTCATTACTAAACATTTATACATCAAGGATAACAGGCATTACATACAATGAAAGTGTAAATGGTGATCTCAAATTAATATTATCACAACAATAACCGAACAGTAAAATGATAAGAAAAACAATATTTTTTTTTTAGAAGTATTTAAGTTTCACCTCATTAAAAATCAGATTGAAATAAATATGTCGAAATGAAAAATAAAGAATGAAATATATACTTATATACTATATGTATATATTATAATATATGTATGTGTATATATATTTACATTTTCCACTTAGATTATTAGTTATTTTGTATTTTTTGTTCATTTTCCGTCTTGATAAATTTCATCGTTGTACTTTAATTTTATGGATATAAAATTTTATTACTGCAATAATATACTTAAATTTTGTGAAATATTTTTTTTGATTAATTTAAGTGGTGTCTATTGAATTAAATTAGAAAAAAATTATTAATTTAGAAATAATGAAGTGAAATTGTGTAAATATTTATAACATAAGAACTTTGCATGGGGTGTAAAAAAATTACAAAATGTAAATTTCAGTTTATATCTTAAATGTTGCATTAGTTAAATGGAAATACTTAAAGGCATCTCTGAATTCTATACCAATTAATTTCAAAATTAGAATTATGCATTTCAATATATATAAGAATGCTAAGTAGCAATGAGAAAAATAAATATCAAAAATAGAATAAATTAATTAATATTACAATAGAAATAACTTTTACTTCATTAAATTTTTATATAAAGCAATATATTTTTAAAATTGTCCATATTTTGCAAATTTGTAAGCAGAAATCATAAAGCTCAAATAAACATAATGCATATAGTTCATGTATTTTTCTGCAGTCCATCTTTTATAAGGCTTTTCTCTTAATCTGTGTTCTTTGTTGTTAAAGTAAAAATTTTTGCTATTAAGAGTATATTCTCGAAAATCTCTTATGCAATTATAATATTCATTACAAACCAAAGAAATTTGATTGAGTTAAATATTGCGCTACAAGAGAACTAATTCCATTAAGTTTTTGTAGTCTCTTCTGTCGAATTTCATTAAACTATTTGTCGATTGTCAAAACTATTTCAATGTCGCTTAATAAAAACGGTTCTTAGTTTACAATTTTAAATTCTACTAATCGAAAATTTTGACGAGATTTTTTTTCGTTTCATTAATAATAATTCCAACTGCAATTTATCAAACTCATTTTATATTATAATATTACACGTATTTTTTTTAAAACTGCCTTCAGACCATATTAATTGCGGGGGACTTTAACCTAAAAACGCACCTGAATGATCACAAACTCCCAAAACTAGTCAAACTGACTAAAAATTAGTTTTGCTCTATAGTGTTTTTGTGTTTGCAATCCGTAAATGAAGGCAATGAAATGCTATTACAGTATTTTAGATTAAATCTCGTTCGCTTTAGTTTTTTTATTCACCTCTATAAGTCGTGAGGCCTTTACATATTGTTCCAAACATGGTACAGTTTTCTTTTTCCTCACTTACTTGTGAAACACCCAGATCATTATGAATGTCACTATTATGCACATACCAGGGAGCGCCCACAATATCGGGAAGGACTCTGTTCTGGTAAGTTTGTATTTGTTTAATGCATGATTGCTTGATACAACCCCATAGCTAGATGCCATACGTTTATATAGGATTTATGAATATGGGATCTATATAGGCGTATTGTATATAACAGATTTTTGTTATTCTTTTTTGAAATTTACTTTTCTCAAACTAGTATTTTACAAACCCACTTATATTTTAAATTTGCAATTAAAATAGAAAATAATTTTAAAATTTTTAACAAAAATATTAAATAATTATTATACCTTTGCTTAATTTTACTACATACACTTTGTTGCTAAATATTGCTAACTTTTAATCTAGAAAATAAAATTCATAGACACTCATTCTTTTTAGAGCCAAGTGTTTGTAAGGCAATAATAGAAAATTTTATAAAATTAAGGATTCACAATATTTTATACCTTTTTTTTTTGAATTTCTTATATATATTAACCATAAAACTCATTTAAAAATTTTCATAAATTTTTTGTATCTAGCATTGTAATTTCTACATTATGAAGACTGCAGCTACTTGATCAAAGATTTCAAAAATTCATTTGGAAAATTTTACATTAATATGAATTCAGAAAATTTTTAAAATGTCTTTGAAAATACAAAAATATTCTTTACTCTTATACACAACTATTTTAAATACATTTTTTAAATAAAGCGTTGTTTTAATATTATTTTTACATTACTGGCACTACTACCTTTCTTTTCCCGGAATTTAAATACAATTTATTCAAATACATAGTTATGGTTACAATAACAAATGCACATTATTATTATCCTGATTTTTCCGGATTATTTAATATTTCTCTACTTGCATAATATTATAATTTATCATAAAATATTTGTTTTTATTATATAGCTAAGCAATTTAATTTATACAATACCATTTTCACTATCTACACATATTATAATTATTTTATATTTATAACATTTTTATTTATTTAAATGCGCTTTTGTTTCATTATAATTTAAAAAGTTAAAAAAAAAAAAAATCTTACATTTTTAAATGAAATTTTCTTATTTGCATCTGCTTCCACCTGAACTGAAGTTTTTTCACGGAACTGAAGTTTCGTCTCTTTTCTTATTTAAAATACCCATAAGGATTCAAGTTATGCAAAACGGGTATTATGTTATTTGTTGATCATTTTATAGTGTTTCTTTTTTTTTAGAGATATGAGAGAAACTTCTTTGTTTAAATGCTTTTCAAATAAAATTATTGAACTGGAGTGTTTTTTGAATGTTTTTATAATTAAAGAAACGGAGTATTGAGGAACAATCATAGAAATTTTTAAGATGCTTACCACCGCATTCTCACGAATTTCGTGAAAATGAAAATGTTAGAGGATGGATAGGTATATTCTGAAACGAAACTAATATAGAGGCACAAATAAATTGTCATTGAAAGCATACCGCTCAAAAAAACCGCAAACGACTTCAAAGATTTCAAATCTTGTTCATCTATTTCAAAATATTTTTCACACTAAATACAAACTACGGACCCTAACTAAGTTAATTGCGAGATTAAATAAGCGCTTTTTCAAAATTCGTTAGAAAGTCTAAATATCTTCATAATCTTTCACATCGTTCAAGTATTTCAATCCCAACTAACTACAATATCCTATACATGACAGTGTTAAATTTTCAAAAATTTTGTTTTTAGCACTTTTCCAAAAATTTTTTGAAAAAAGTGCTTATTAGTTTCACTCTGTCCGTCCGTCCGTCCGTCCGTGTGTCTGTTTACAAAACTTCTACATTCTTAAAGATAGAAAGCTGAAATTTAATACGTACATAGATCTTTACTAGAAACTTATTTTCGTAGAACAAAATTTTTACCTATCTCCCCCCCTCTAGAAGTTATACCACCCCAAAGCACTAAAAATAGCCTATTTTAACTATTTGTTGCAATGAAACCATAAGCATTTTTGAAATTTTGCAAACGCAGAAAGGCAGTAGCTTCCTTCTACTAGCGCAGTATACTATAGCTAAACTTTAGAAAAACAAAATGGCCGTTCAAATTTACCGTTATCTAAAGTCCTTTTTTTCCAAATTTTTGATCTCGTTTTTCTTCTAAACCCCATAATGTAGAACTTTGAAATTTTAGCAGCTTTTAGACATTAATAAATAATTCATTTCGTTAGAAGAAAATTTTTTTCCATCTCCACCCCCTCTCAAGTTATGGCCTCTTGAAATTTGTAAAATTTGCATTTTCGCCGCCTTATATTTCTGAAACCGCAAGCTTTTTCAAATTTCTATAAACGCAAAAAGTTAACGGTAAATTCCATGATATTAAAAAATATAATTATTTTTCTTAACTCATACAATTAAACCTTAAAATCGAGCATTACGTTAACCCCTGCTTATATTAATTTTTGCTTTATTTCAAAGACTGCATAAATCGTTCATCCTAAACATATGCAATCCTAGAAATAGTTTTGTATATGAATGAAAATAATTTTAATAGTGTGATAGGTATACATACTCGTAGACTGTATTTAAAAGCAGAATTTTCACTTGTTGAAGGGAAAAGTGCTACAATACAAACCATTGGTTTGACCCAACTTTATTTTTTTTCTTTGTTATACCGATGCAAATTTTATGAACGTTTTCATAATTTTATAACGTATAATAAATTTTAGTTTCTTGTTATAATTGTAATCGTTTTTCGTCGAGAATATTTTCTTATTTCAGCTGGAGATTTTGCATTAATTTCCCATTCATTCTCTTTCTTTTTTTTTAACTCACTTCTCGTCTTTAAGTTTTAACACATTTTACACATTTATAATAACTTTTAATGAATTTTCTTGAATGGCAATTAAAGTTATACTGAAGAGAAAAAATGAAATCGTTTTCTTTTAATTTTGTTTTCATAATTTTTTTTAATGAACAGGTGGAACTTAACATGAATTTTATGTAAATCTAACCTAATGTTTATAGAATCATAAAATTTTAGTTAAGAGTTTGTTGATTACATGAAATTGTTATAAAATGCATGTATGTATAATAGTATAACTATAAAGGATTCATAATTAAGCTGTGATATTTTTGTGTATTTCTCCATATGGGGGAGAAGAAATAATGTTATAAATTTTTTTTTTAATATAAAATTTGGGATTATAATCTGCATGTTAAATGAATTTAAATGACAATAAATTCTTACATAAGTTCACTATATTTTATATATTAATAGAAGAGCACTACAAGAATTAAGAACAAAATTATGCTATTATTTAAGAAACTAGCAACAGTTGTTAAGCAGGATTTTAAGATTTTTAAAACAAATTTAAAATTTTCTTCCCAAATTAAATATAGCTAAATTCAAATTAAAAATAAGCTATTATTTAAATATATTTACTAGCATTCGTACATACTGAAGAGTATTTGTGAATTATGGGTTGAAATAGAAAAGAAAAAAATGTTCGTAAAGGTAAGCGACTGCAATAATGATAAATTTCAAAATAATTTATAAATATAACATTGACGCTGTTGGTTTCATTTTCAATTAAATAAATTTTGCAGTCAATATTTCCAATATCTTTTTTATACAATTTAAATGAAATACTGACCACATTACTCATTAAAAATAATTACTATCAAATAATTTACTTACAAGGTCTAGTATTCCTTAACAAAATAGCTACAAAGAATCCCAAAATCTTTATAAAAATAACCAGATGTTGCCTTATGTATCATTATTTTAACCATTTGCGTATTACGAATATAACCATGAAAACTTTTTTTGAATCTATAAAAATAGAGGAAAATTCGAAAAATTTTCTTAATTTTTTAATAAAAAGAAAAATTAAGTGTAAAATTCTGTTTAATTTAATATAAGGGCATGTCAATATCGGTGCTTCGGAATGCCAATAGTTGTGGTCGTTATTGAATAGTCGGTTGGCTGCTCTGCTCTGTCAAAATATATTTACTCTATGAACAATGCAATATTATTTTTTTGCTTCTATATTTAATTAAGACAATACGCGATTACAAACGCACGACTATACTCATTTTTGATTCTAAATTTTGTAGTCTAACTAAAAAAATTATAAGCATCTAGCTGACATTTACTGTGAGAGAATCCTGACTTGATTACAATTTCAAAACCTCCTAATACTTGCCATTCAATTAAAAAGGCACCAACTTTTGTAATTTATCAAGAAAATTCTTACTTAATTTATTAAATGCATATGGTTATTTTTTCTACCTTATATGTAAAGTTAACTGTTATTCCTCTATTATTTTCTTTTCAGCCCTTGATTTTCCTTTAGAAAATAATTTTTATACATATATACATAGTTACTTCATAATTTCTATATAAAAAGCATTAAAAATTTGCCCTATTGTTTTGAATTTCTCTCTTTACTAACCTTTTATCTAACCTTCTTCAATATTAAACTTTTTTTACCCCCATTTGAATTGTTACAACATGCAATATTACAAAAAATAATTTCTTTACCCTTTATATACACTTGAACATCATAGAATAAATAAACTCTAACTATATATAGTCATATTGATGCTAAATCTAATAAAATCTTATACATATACGAACTTAATGACATCTATTGAAAACATTTTTAAACATAAAAATTTTATTTCTCTCTTCAATATTATAGGTATACATACAATACAATATTGTGTCTACCTATGTGCCATGTAATTCAGTTTCTCTTTGTCGCAGTATAAAGGTAATTTTTATAAAGATATAAAAAAAATTTTGAAACAAAAAATATCTATGAAAGAAAATTGTATACGGCTAGAGAGTACACAAAGTATAATAATATGTACTTGAATTTTGAAAATTTTATAGTTATTAGTAACAACAAAGAAGAGGGAAAAGTTAAGGTGAAAAACAAATAAAGGTTAGCACTCTATATAAAAAGAAATAAGAAATAAAAAAAAAAAAACAAAGAGAAAGTGAAAGAACAAAAAATGCCTACACAGTTTGGAAACACAAAATGTTTGGTAAATTTAAACAAAATGGTGCTGCACAAAGGATGTAAAATTTTAAAAAATAAAGAACAAGAACAATATGAAATTTTGGAAAGGACCAAAAATTTTTAAATTAAGTGTATATGCAATGTGATTATGTGAAAGAAGTAAAATGAATTTTTTAGGTCAATGAAATATTTAAAAAAATTACATACTATATACTAAGTGCCTATAGTATACTCTAGTGTGCCAAATATAACAGATCCTTTATTATGCACATTAATAGAATTTTATAATAATTTTTATTATTACTTAATGTGACTTTAATATAAAGCACATCAATAAAAGAATTAATGCAGTTTCTAAAAACTGCTTTCCTTTGTTAATCAAATTGAAATTTTACCTACATAGTTTTTAAAGCTCTTCAATTTCATTCGCGATTCAAAGAAGGGTTAAAAATCTTAGTCCTAATTATTTCGTTTTTAAAATGTCTGCATTTTTGAAAATTTTATCCAAGGAAATTATTTTTCACACCAAGTGTGAAATTCTGTTCTGTCGGCGAGCCCCTATTCTGTGTAACACTTTTGAATATTCTATGACTTAGACATTGGCCTAAAAGATGTCTAGTATTAGATTTGATAATATTTTAATTGTCTTTATACTTTAAAAAAAATTAAGGAGTAAGTCAAAATACTAAAAATAAGCAAAACTATTTAAATATTAAATGCGATTTCATGAAAATTTTCTAAGACACTCTTTCGCATTTTAAAAAATTGAATAAGGAAAATGGAAAGGTATACTTGTGTTGCAGTTATATTATCTAGATGCTAAAGTTTCAAAATTTTTTCACTAATATTTAAAAATTTGTATATTTCATTGAAGTAATTTAAGAAATAATTTATAATCTGTACAAATGTAAAAGTATGTATTAATAATAACTAGTAATATTTTTTAGATAAGTGTTTCATTATAGTTTTGTCTATTAAATTTTCTATAATTCAATTGAAATTGTTGAAATAATCTCAATGATTTGATTAATCTGGTCTGATTCATTTAAATCACGATATTTTATAAGTAAATATAATAATTATTGTGACAGAATAAATAGCAATAACGTTAGCCTCGCAATAATTAATACGAGTATATCCTTGGAATTAACTCGAATATCTGACATATTTCGTACATAATTTGTGCTTTTGCTTTCTTAACAACTTAATATTGAGACAATTATGTTGAGGAAATTGAGTGTAATAATTTTTACAGTAATATTATTAGAAAATAAAATTATTTATTAAAAATAAAATCACGTTAAGAAAAGTCAATTTAAATTTCTTTTCTATGTTATAAAAATTAAGAAAAAAAATATTTTTTATGTTCCATAACAGAATGAAGAAGAAAACTGTGAGTTATAATAGAAAATTCGTAGCTAAAAAATTTAACATTCTTATTATATTTTCCTTATTTTAATATTTTTCTTACGTTATATAAAATTGTAATGATTTTATATACGATTTTTTTGCAAATATGCAATGCATGATACATGATATGTGCATTATTTTTCATACATAAAGTGCAGTTAAGAATTCTTACGGTACTCTAGTTGAATGTAGAAATTATATATAGAACAATGATGTTAAAACTTTATTATTACGTTTCTTTGTTAATTTTAATAGTGATTACATTAAAAAGTAATTTTTATTTTCTTCTAAAAATTTAATTGTTAACTATAATCTTAAGATCCTTTTTAACTATAGCTTTCTTATGTTATTTATTATGCAAGTATAATAATTTTTATAGTTTAGTGAAAAGTTCATTATTAATGCTGTAATATTGTTACATGAATGATGTGTTCCATATTACTTTTTAAATAATTGAAGACCTTATTGTATAACATAAGAATTTAATAGTGAAAGTATTTTTTACATTTTATTGTATCGAATATAATGTAAGATTGCGATGAAAAGATTTTTTAATTAGAGTTATGAGTTAATAATCTTACGATGCAAAATGTTATTTTTAATACAATGTTTTCTTTATTGTTTTTCATATAATAAAAAAAGCGAAAGTAATTTATTTATCGCTTTTCAAAAATTTTTTTGGTGGTAAATTGAGACATTACCAAATTTAGAATATTTTTGTTCAAATTAAATAGAATTTCATTCAATTCAGACAATTCAATGATCCTTGTTTTTTGATTGAAAAATACCTGAAACGGAAGTTTGGAGACCAAAAACTGCAAAGGCGAGATTTTTGCGAGTTTTCTCCTCATTCAGTTCTTTCGAATGTTGTCGATTTCGATCCTCTAGCCCTTACCTTTGCCAGAACAAGTTACTACATATTATGTAATTTATAATAGAGCATTTTCATTAAAATTTTTCAAAGTAATAAAGCCCAATTTTGCTTTCCAATTGAAAAATTTACTAATTATTTAACAAAAAAATTAAAATTATAAAATATTTACTAAAATCTTAAACTTAAAATTTTGAATTCTAGTCACTGTTAAAATGCTGTAGCACAAATTATAAAATATTTCTAGCACTTAATTGACTGATTTCTATAAATTGGCTGATAAATATAAAAATATGCTTCTTGATGAATAACTTTTAATTCAATCAGAATATTTTCCAAAAACTCTTCTTTACGATTAATATTTCGAACTAAAATCCTTTAAAATCAGCTAGCTATTCATATTTTAAAACCAATCAAAAAATTTTTTATATGGCAATAAAATACAAGGATTTTTTTTGTACTTTCAAACAATATCTTAGTATGATTGCATACTTATAGGGGTACATTTTAGAAAATAACATATTGCTTCTATAATTTTAATACTTTCATTTTTTATGATTCAAATTTCAATAGATAAAGCATAAAATAGATGAATTAGTTATGATGACTAGGATAATAATTGTGTTATACAAGCAATTTTAAAAGAAATTTTTAAGTATATTGTTAGTTGCAAAAATATTGAAATATGAACACGTCATACAAGTTTTATGTTAAAAAAAAACAAAAAATTTCACATTCTGTTGTTAAAGAATTTTGCATACTAAAAATATTTTTTTAAAGAATCTAAAAAAAAAATTATTTATCATAAAAGAAAACATTCTATTTTTAATACAATATTTACTTATTGCCTCGGCAAAATTTTCGTTTCATAAAATTTCATAAATTTGATTAGTAATATACCAGGATAAACGAAATTTTCATTCCCTGTTTTCTTTTTATTTTCCCATTTCTAAGGCCTACATATGTATATGGGCTTATATACGTGTATAAACCATTTTGGTATATAGATCTTATACAATAAACAAAACAACAATAAAGAGAAAGGAAAAACTAAATCCAATTTTACTTTATGAAGCTAAAATCCATTCAATATGAAGATACAAAATATTTTTTGTTAAAATCGAATTCGTAAACCCTTTCATTATGATTTTGAAATTTTCATTTTTTTTTATAGAAGAAAAACGAAAAAAATAAAAAATACTTTTTTTGTCGCCTTTTTGTTTTTTTTTTTTTATTTTTATAAATATGCACATAAATAATAATCGTTCGGGGTATATTTCCCGGAATGATTATATAATTTTCTATATACACTCAAATATTATGAAATGCTTTACTAGCTATATACTTTACGTTAGGACAAAAATATAACAAAAAAAATATCTTAAGCTTATTATGCATCATTTGTTAAGCATATCCTATTATAGTTACCGTCTTTTGTAAATTTTTATAAATATTTAAATTAACTGGTATGATTTTTTTAACTCCCTAATAAGCTTTTACATAATTTATGAGAACCAGTAAATAAAAATTCAAATATTGGTTAATTATACTAATTATTTTTTCAACACAATTAGACAAAGTTTTATCTAAGAGAAAAGACACTTAAGCCAGTAAGTAATTGCGCCATGGTATATACGTAACAGTGACTTAGGAATTCCTTTGGTTGTGGATAAAATTAGGAGTTGTGCTACAAAGAATAGGGCTCGTCTAGAACAGCATGTAAATATGGAAGCAGCTCGACTGCTAGACAATGGCGTTATGACAGAAAGACTTAAACGAAAAAGACTATTCGATTTAACACGAAATACCAATTTCCTTATGGAAGGTATTTAATTCCTGCACGGAAAAACCAAGTTAGCGTGGAGGTAATAGTGGGTCTGTAGGACCAGTTTTATGCGTTCAGAGTTTAAGTGATTTTATAGGATAGGAGTCACGCTCCCCCACTGTCGGAGGAAAAAGGCAGATAGAGCCGTGCTTCTTCGTCTTTCGAGATTTTTTCACCTAGTAGAAAAAACAAGAAAAAGAAATTCTTAGAAAATGTGGTCAGCATTCTACTCAGTTCATAATTTTAAATTTGTAAGATTGCAGCTCCGAAAGTTTTCAAAAAAAAAAAAAAAATCATCAGGCAAACACAAATATTTTAAATCCTCTGCTAAGACATTTTGTTAAAAACCCCATTTGAAAAAACTGTTAATTGTATTTCAAATCCTTGAAGCTATTGCATTTTTAAGACGATTTGTATTTGACTTTGCAAAATTTAAACTATAATTATTTTACAATTAAAATTAAAATTGTAAGTTTAGATAGTTTTTACAAACAAAAATTATTTTAAACTTTATTGAAGTTAAGCTTTACATCGGGGAGCAAGAGACAGTTTAAACTCTCTATGAGATTTTGTCTATTTTCCTCAAGTATTTAATGTACATACTTTCATCAGACATTCGGCATTTTGAAAATTGGAAAAATCAGGCTTTCGAAAATCAGAGTAAAGAAAATTTTGTAAACAACTGTTACATGAAAACTGAATTCAAGTACGGTTATCAGAAAAAATTGTTAAACGCAAAGTTATATACTTGAAAGTTCCAATTAAGCAGAATTATAGAATGAGGTTTCCAATCTCTGAATTTTTTAATTTTAACAACAGTACCTGAGAAAATATAAAAATTTTTGGAAAGTTTACTCTGATTATTTCATTTTCAATTTCTTATCATTTATTTTTAACACTTTGCAATAAAATTTAACTGACATATTTCTCGAACGTATTTTTTTCAAAACAGATTACTTACTTTAGAGTTTAAGTGGAGTTTTATAGTTGCAAGAATTTTTAATGTCAAAAATCGCAAAATTTAAGGAGTCAAAAATTTAAGATCGTTTTTTTATCTAAAAGCAATTGTACCTATGCTATTAATTCCAAATTCAAACTGGAGAGCGTCTTTCAATTTTAAAAAACTCGAACACAAAAAATTGTTGAAAATTGTATTATTTTCAACTTTAAGCCTAACCCATATTTAGCCACTTGTGATTTACTGTAATTCGAATTGAAAAAAACATACAAAATATCAAAAAAAATACGGCAACACTGAAATATTTTTATCAAATTACATAACAAATATTTATATTAATATGTAAAATATTAAACCCTTCTCTTAAAATGAAAACAAAAAAAATAATAAAACCAAAATGTATAACTAATATTTTGAAACATTTGAAAATATATTGTACGTGTATTTATATCCTGGAAAATAAGTTTTCCTTTTAATATACGGAACTTGATTCTCATCTTTTGAATATAATTTTTTTTTTTTTGTTTCCTTTCAAATAACAAATGAGAAAACCTAAAAACATGTAGAAAAATTAAAAGAACAAAAACAACACAAAAACAAAATAATAATAAGAAAAATAAGAAAATGAAATAAAAGGATATTTGTATATTTTTCTTACTCCCAAAAAAAAAACAATTTTTCTCTTATATTGGAAGGATAAGATTTTGATGATGGTAGCATAAAGGACACAAAAAAAAATTTTTATAATAAATGGTAACATAAGATTCATTTTGAATTGAGTTGAGTGTGGTATGATCTTTTAAAAATAAGAAACAATAGATTTTTTTTTGGGAAAACGGAAAAAGTACAAAAAAAAAAGAAGAAAAACAAAGAGAAATAAATAAACTGTAAGAAAAACTATTATTTTTGAATTTAGTTCATTCCCAAATTACTATAGGGTAAAAAATTATTTGCATATAATAAGATGAAATTTTATTGAGCTTTTAATGTATTTATTGATGGGCTTTCTTATTTAGTCGTGGCTTGCATATTTTAAATGTCAAAAAGAAAATTTATAATTAAAAAAATTTAATTCTACATTATTTTACAGAATGTCCTTACTTTGTGGACATAGGTTATTGCAAAAAATTAGTTTTAAATTATAAAAATTTAATAAAAAATTATGTGTAAAGGAAGGGTTAAAGGTGTCGTATAACACATACAAAAGTGTTAATTATATTGCCGCAACATCAAATTTGAGAATGTGTTTATAAGTTTCACCCTGTGAATGCATGCTTTTGTTTCTTTTGCCTTATTTAGCACTAATCTTGAGTGAGTCCCGCAAAAAGTGCGACCTATAATCAATTTTAAACTCTTGTCTTTCGCAAAAGTTTTTTTTTCTGTAATAAATTTTCGTTATATTTATGGCAATATTTTTCGTGTAAAACCGTACATATGTGTGTTGTATTATTTTCAATGGGCTTTTTCTACAGTATTACATTTGAGAGTGTGTTCCAATCTAATTTTTTAGCACTTTTCCAAAAAATTTTGAAAAAAAGTGCTTATTAGTTTCTCTCTGTCCGTGCGTCCGTCCGTCCGTCCGTCCGTCCGTCCGTCTGTTTTCAAAACTTCTACACCCTTGAAGATAGAAAGCTGAAATTTTGTAAGTACATAGATCTTTACTAGAAACTTATTTCCGTAGAACAAAATTTTTACCTATCTCTTCCCCTTTAGAATTATACCCCCACCAAAACCCTAAAAATGGTCTTTTTTAACTATTTGTGGCAATGAAACCATAAGCATTTTTGAAATTTCGCAAACGCATAAATGCAGCGGCTTGCTTCCCCTAGCGCGGTATACTATAGTTAAATTTTAGAAAAACAAAATGGCCGTTTAAATTTATCGTTATCTAAAGTCCTTTTTTTCCAAATTTTTGATCTCGTTTTTCTTCTAGACCCCATACTGTAGAACTTTGAAATTTTAGAGGCTTATAGACATTAATAAATAGTTTATTTCGTTAGAAGAAAATTTTTTTCCATCACCACCCCCTCTCAAGTTATTGCCTCTTGAAATTTGTAAAATTTGCATTTTCGACACCTTATATTTCCGAAACCGCAAGCTTTTTCAAATTTCTATAAATATAAAAAGCTTGCGGTAAATTCCATGACATTAAAAAATATAATTATTTTTCTTAACTCATACAATTAACCCTTAAAATCGAGCATTATGTTAACCCCACTTTATATTAATTTTTGCTTTATTTCAAAGACTGCATATATGCGTCATCCTAAGTATATGCTATCCTAGAAATAGTTTTGTATATGAATGAAAATAATTTTAATAGTGTGATAGGTATACATAGACTGTATTTAAAAGCAGTTTTCATTTGTTGAAGGGAAAAGTGCTACTATACAAACCATTGGTTTGACCCAACTTTATTTAATTTAGATAATTATGGCAAGTAGCAATTAATTACTTAATTTTATTACAACAATAACTGCTGTGATAAAATTATTTATATTTTTGTTTTTACCATCAAATTAATTTTTTGAATCTAACTTTGAATTTCTATACTGTTACCCTAATGATATGCAATCAGATGAGATATAAAAATTAAAATTCTTTAAGGAAATAATATTACTCAACTGGTTTCCAAAACAATTGATGCCAGTCCTAAATTTGTTAATTATTAACTAGATTATTATATAATTACTTATCGATTTATATAACTGAACAACATTGAGCCATTTTTATTATAATACATGAAGATGACTCTAATGAGATTTCTTTTATAACCTTTTGCACTATGTTCTACCTTGTATAATTTAAAGATCTTGGCTGCCATATAATTTCTTTTGTGATCTTTGTGTCTAGCTATTCTACATACATAGCATCGGATCAATAATGTAATTATATAATTTCTACAATATGTGATTGCTTCATTTTTCTATATACTCTTCCATAATACCTTTAGTTTTATAGTTGTATAAAAAATAAGTAAAAAAAAAATTTGTAAAAATATAACTTAATTTTCGCTTACTTGAAAAAAAAATTATAACAAAAGAAAAAGGACTAAGTGTCAGCAAAAAAAACAAAAAAAAAAGAAATAAAAATATATTTTATTTCACGTTTTTTTTTTCATTAAACAATGTATAGGTGGAAATTGGAAACGATTTCACAAAGACAATTTATAAATATGATATTTTGATGTTATATACATACTACTTGTATATTTCCATACTGGTGTACATGCTGCATTATTGTACAATGAACATTAACTAATACATATTGAGTTCCAGTAGATATTAAAATGTTTTGAGCAATAGGTCAATATTTAAAATTAGTTGATAATATTAAAAATTTAAACTTATTCAAAAGTAAAGTAAAAAATTTTAAAAACCAAACTGTATTATTTCATTATTATTAGCAAAGAATAAATTTTCGTGTTAAAATAAATTACAATTAATATTAAAAAGACCCCCTATAAAACCAGCTAAGAGTTAAATCAAAGTTCATTTTATTGAAATTATAGTTTTAAACCATATTTTTTTATACATAGCTGTTGTCATATTATCTATCACTTCAGAAATATGCTACTACTCGTATCAATTGAAAACTTTGCTTATACTTAAGCAGCATTTAATGCACATAGTTACAAAAGAACTCGGTTAACATATTTACATTTGCTCGGTTAACATGATTGTATTTGGCTTAATAATTCCTTTCATGGTAATCTACAAAAATTCAAAAATCACTGCAAATTAAAATTTATGGGAGCATATTTTCAAAGGACGCTTGAATAGTACACTATATATTTTGGTGTAAACACTTAAGCAGGTTACTGTCTATCTATCGCAATGTAATGTAAATATTTATTATACAAAATATTATTATATTTAGATTTTGGAGAATAATATTTTTTATTATAAACTTAATTGAAAGTATTATTTTAATAATTTTTAAAAAATCACAATTTTTAAGTGATTTCTTAATTCTATTAATCTGGTAGATTTTATTTAAAAACCTCATGTTGATTAACCTAAGAAATGGGAAAAGAAGCAATATTACTTGCGTACGTTGCCATAGTGTAAACGTCAACTGACTAATTTACAAAATGTGGATATGTCATAGTTGAATTTGCATTTTAATATTTTATGCATCTTAATATTCCAAGTATTTTGAAAAAGAAACTTAAATGGAAGTATGAAGGACTTTCCACTGAAAAAAATCTTCGAAATTACATAACTGTAAGTTGAAGATTCCTAATTACCAAGTTTCCTAAATGGTTTTTTAATATAAGTACCTATAACAGACATTTTTACACATTAGCCCCCCAAATCTTAAATAGTCGGTCGATCCGACAAAGAGGCTTTTATCATAATACAAACGTATTTAATTTTTTTTTATTCAGGTTTATAGGTTATGATTTTTATAAAAAAAAAATGTTATTTTTTTGTTAACTATATTTGAAAAGCAAAAACAAAAATTTAAAATATAAAATTTGTCTAGATCTATACGTAATATATACATATACAGATATGTATATACAGATATATAAATACAATTTGATATACTATACTGCACAATGTGCAATTGCAAAATAAAAAATTACAGCAATGACAATTTTAAAAAATGAATGAGGAAATTTGTTGCTTTTGTTTATTTGGCGACTTCCATTTCCATTAAATAAACTGTCAGAAAATATCATTTATTCTCATCTTTTCGCTTTTATGTTATACGATTGTACACATATAACTCTATATTATATATCAAATACCTATATTGTAAAAAAATATTATCCATACATAAACGTCAATTCGGTTTTATACGTGCTTTTTCTTTGTATACTGCTGAAAATATTTTAAAGAACATCGTATAACAATTTTTACTCTCCATTTATGCTAGAGTTTAATTTAGAGGTAGAAAAAAATTTAAAATTTCCGATATATCAGAATTTAAGAGCATTGACAATAATTTTATTAAAGAATCGGTCATTTAGAATCGGATCGAAGTCGCGTTTCAACAGTAACTGAGCAGTAATTAAAAATCTCTAGGTTTAGTATACGTTTTTTAGTACATTGCAAATATTTATTTTCCTATCCGAGTGAATAGACTTCAGTTGCAGTTATTGACGTTATAATTGTTGGGAAAATAGTTTTGAAATTGTAACTAGATTTGGGGCACTTCTAAAATAAGTCTGTTTTTTTATGTGAATGTCAATGTTTTCAATAACTCGCTCGCATTGCTTGATTTAAAATTACTGAGTGACTCATTTTAACTATTAAGATTTTCACCCAATTAACAATATTGTTCTTCTTCTTCTTCTTTTGCTGCTTTACAGTCCTTCATGGACTTGAGTTTCCGCTACAATTCTCTTCCACACATTTCGATTCATCTATTCTCTAATTCGAAATTGTATCCCATTCTATACGTGCCGTCAGCGTTTCTCGCTAGAGATTTTTCTTAGTACCCTTCATTCGAAAATATTAAATTGCTTACAAACAGATACCTTAAGCGTCCATGTTTCGCATCCATAAATCAAAGCAGGTCTTATTAAAGTTTTGTATATTTTGAATTTCCTATTTCTTTACAGCAAGTTAGATTTCATCAGCTTAACGTATGCAAAAAGACATCTGTTCGCAGCCTGAATTCTTTCTCGTATTGACACCGTTGTGTCTTCCACTCGATCATAGTTTACACCAAGATATACAAATTGATGCACAGCTTCGAAGGTAAAATTCTCTATGGTTAGGTTTCCCGTAAATGAATCGGATTTACCTTTCACAAAATATTTAGTTTTATCTGGGTTTATTATTAACCCTACATTGAGTTTCTCCATTTTTTTATTTATAATTTAAAATAACAATAATGTTATTTGCTCAAATTTAATAATAAAAATTTTGCATACAGTGTTTCAAAAAATATCAGAACAAAGCTATACTTAATCAAAAACTGCCCATTAGAGAAAATAGAACAGACAACTAAAATCCATACTTGGTAAAAATTTTACAGGGATCTACATTAAACACTTAACGCCTAGATTAAAGACTAACCCTGGTTATATCACACGAAACAGTTTCCTAAGTGCTTTCTAATAAAACTAATTCACCTCAATTTTATCAAGTGTATCCCAAGTTATTTTCAGTAGACTTGTATTGTGTCCAATTACCACAAACCCAAATTATATTTGATTTTTAAAGCAAATAGCTAGATGCACGGATAAACAGTGAATTTTGAGGAATGCACAGAGAAAAAAACGCCAAAAAAGCGGAAGTTGGGAATTTTTTTTTTGTTTTATTTCCGCTTTTTGTTATTTGTTCCTTTTATTTTTACAATTTTTATAATATTTTTTTTTTCTTTCAACATTTTGTTTTTTTTTTTGAATTTTGTTTTTGTTTTGAAATTTATATTTTATTGAACTTGAAAATGAACGATTCGAATAATTTCTTAAGGATATAAAAACTTCAGAGTGCGGTTTAATACAAGTACATGTCAATTTTAATAAATCGTTTTTGAATCGTTCTTTTATATAAAAAAAAAAAAAAAACAGAATAATAAAAAAAAAATATAAAAAATAAATTATTTTATGGAAATTATTGCGGATTTTACTGCTGAATTTTATGATTTTTATCACAAAATACAAAAAGAAAAAAATTGAAAATAAAATAAAAATAAATTGGAAAAAAGGACTTTTTATATTTTGACCTTTTAAAGTAAAATAAAAAATTTGTTTTTAAAAATGTTTTTGTTTTTTTTTGTTAAATGCCGGTAGCTTATGGCAATTTATTTATAAAAGAAAAGCCATTTAAATAATTAAAAATAATTTTTCTTTTTCAAATTTTATTTTATTTTATAATATAAATCTAAAATTATATCTTCAGGATCTTGTCTGATCTGAGATGTTATAAAAATATCTACGGTATCTATAAAATTTATTTTCAAATATTTTTAATGCGAATGTTTTAATTTTAAGCCGAAATAATAAAATCGTCTTAGATTGAATTACTTTTATATTGCCATGTATTTTTTAAAGAAAAAATTGTATTATTAATCTGGAATAAGAAATTTATAAATTAAATTTTCTAATATAATATTGATTTAATCAAAATTTCCATATTGGACAGTAGTAGAACCTCAAATTTACTGAATTTTCCTAAATTATTATAAAGAAACTTATAATAGAGGTAGATTATAATTCTAACATTATTTTGCTTGATTTGTATTGAACACAATTTTTTCAAATACAAAAAAAGTAATTATCAAAACCATTGGAGAAAAGTTGTAAAGAAAAAAATGGTTATATTACAAATTATCAAAAAAAAAAGCCTTCACGGAATAACGCGGACCGTGCAATGTTTGTTCTGGTGCTATTAAGAATGTTAAAGGATATTCTTCAAATGCATAAGCACATGGTTAGCATGGTAATTTTTAAAGATCTAACAAGTTTCTACTGTATGGCGTAGAAGACGGACACAATTTTACATGTGGTACAAAAGTGCCCAGCTTTTACTGGCAGAAAATTGGTGCTGTACTTAACTCGTTCCTTTTATTTACGTCATCCATCCGTTCTGCAGTTGTATGAAGAAATTTCCATTAAGTTAATATGAATTTATGACTTTCGTTCGGATAGCTGAATTGTCGCAGCGGATATGTTGCACATAGTGTCAAAATAATAATCATAAGAATGATATAAACTGGAAATGTATTTCAATAAGATAAACTTTATTTCAACAAGTTGGGAATTGGTCTGCGTAATTGAAATGCAAAAATCTGTATGCTCTGCTGGTTTTGGGAAAAAAACCACACAATAGATTCTTCTTCGTAGCCTTTTTTTTGTCTTGCAATTTTCAATTTAATTCATAAACCTTTTACCATAATTATTGGTAAAAGTTCGAAACCTAACTTCACTTTTTATTGAAATCTTTCATAATTTTCCATTTAATTTTCATCTTTTAATAATCATACACAATTTATTCATCAGTTTAAACATTTTTTTTTTTCATTCGAATAAATTTTGTCTTAAAATAAATTGTCAAGTATTATAAAATTCAAAAACACAAAATGACAAAATTATTTACAACGGAAAAACCAAATCATCACATCATTTCGAAAATATTATTGTCTTATACTCGTTATTTTTCTCTCTTCCTTTTTCTTTTATTAACTTTATTATTATATCCTTTCAGTTAGTATTAATTCAAATTTATTTATGAAAGCAATTTAACATAGCAGTATAAGCTTTATTTTTCATCTAGCGTGAATTTTACTAAAATTTATTTCTTTATGTCGCGTTATTCCGTTGTTTCTTTAAAATAAAAAAAAAACAAAAATATCGCCAGTTACTGGTATATATACTGATTAAATGTTTTATTAAATGATTCAGTGATTACATTGTCAGTTATATAATATTTTAGTAAGATGTCTTAACATAAAGCCAGTTACCATTTTACTGTTTAAAAAGAAAATACCAAAAACACAAAAAAAAAAAACTGTGAATTAAGTGATTTTTCTTAATTTTGACATCGTTAAATCTTGTCATCAAAATTCGACTTCATATATACAAAGTAAAAGAAAAAAATATTATTCGTTCATATTAGTTTGCTCCCTAAATATGTACACAATATAAGAATACGAGAGGATCTCGTATAAATCCTAAAAAATTAAAGCTTTGTTGTGGTTTTTGAAATTTTCCAAAATAAAAGTATGAGAATTTTTGGAAATTAAGAATAAATGAAAAAGTGAAGAAAAGTAAGAGGAAATTAAGAAAAATATTGTTTTATTTTTCAATTTTTTTTTTATTAAATTTGGATTAAAGCTCTGGAAAATTTCTCATTTGATATATGGTTTAACGTCCTTCGGCTCTATATTAAAGATTTTATTTACATACATTTTTTTTGTTGGATATAATATGGTGGTGTAGATATGTGCGTATGTTACAATTAAAATCTGAAAACAAATCAATATTGGTGTGTATTAGAAATTTTTATAAATTTGGGAGACGAATTTGCATTACCAATAAAACTAGTTTTGAGATGATAGGAGAAAAGCTCATAGATCTTAATTAGGTACTGCAATATTGTAAGTAGTAGTTAATGTAATAGTAATCTCAATACTGAAATTTAACATTATTAAATTATATAATTATTTTCTATAATTATTTTAATACAAACTTTTTATATTCTAAATGTGAAGAAGCTTGCTGTATTGTTGTATTGGATAGTACCATTTCTATACTGGTTTTCAATTTATTATTATTCTAATAGATTAATTGGATATCACTATTTCATCTGATTTTTCAGTTCATTATCAATTTAGATAAATAAAAGATAAAATATGTAAAAATTAAAAATAGACAAAATTGCTTTTTATAAAATTGTATAATCAAAAAATTTTGCAATGCCTTTCTTAGCTTTCAATATTTTCATGAAACAAGGCATAAGGACATCCACATCTTAATTGCACAAAATAGAAAAAATTATATTATACAAAATCAAATGCCGAGCAACTAGTACAAAAATATTAATAGAATGTTATCTTTCTTTTATAGGGCACAAAATTTTACTAATTCAAATTATTTTAAATAAGATTTCTGAAAATGTCTTATAAATTTTATCGACCCATAGTTGTAAATTTTTAACTTCGAATTTTATATTGTATTAAATAATAACTTTTTTTCGGAGAAACTGAATACTAGGTAATAAAACTGGGTACTTCAATAAGAATTAATTTTTAAAATATTTTATAGAGTAGTTTAAATAAACTTAATGATTATTAAATAACTCACTAATAATTAAATATAAATTCAGAAATTTACGATATTGCTTACGACAATGATTTCGATTATTTACTGTAACATCTTTATTATAACATAAATTTAATTCAATGAAAGATAAAAATGAAAAATTATTTTATTTTTTTTTTATATACTTTTCTTTTGTCTTAACATAATTTATCATTAAAATGATGAAGATTAAGAGTTTTGAATTCTATTTTTATATATTATGTGCATATACTATACTACATATAAAGATGTGTAGTATACGCATATAGACTGCTCTTTTATTCACCCTCTCATCCTTAATATTTTAAAGAGCTAAGCATGTTATAATAACATTTTTACTAGACTATCAATTTTCAGTCACTTTCTTACGCATACTTGTTATTTATGATGATTTTCTCTTTATGTTGTTCTCTTATTTTTTTCTCCTATTGTTTTATTTTGTAAGAAATTCATAGTGAGAGGTACATAATAAAATGTGCATTATGTTTCTGAATTTCTGAATCTTGTTTATCATAAAGATAGTTTGAAGAGATTTTATTTAATTGCAAATAAGATAGTTTATTTATGTATATACATATATGTATATATATAAATATAAAAGAATGACATGCATTTCCAATCATAGTAAAATATTATAATATGTATTATGAAAAAAATTTAAATATGCAATGAATGTATAATTAAAATAAGCTAAGAAAGTATATATAATACGATACATAGAACTTATATAATATTATGTACATAATATTGTAAATAATATCAAGATTAAAATCATATAAAATACTTTAGAAAAGCTATTTTATATAATAATGCATATATGACAAAAATTAACTTATTCAGAGTATGTTACGTATATAAAGAGAAAATATTCTTAATTAAACTATAATTTTCTCTCAAATTCATTCGATATTCTTAGAAATATACTTATACATATTGTTGCTATACTATTAAATGCTATACATATAGATAAAATGTGCGTACTTAATTTATAATAGAATTATAATGTGTAGATCATTTGCTAACTTCATTATTAGTGTATAATATCCTTATTTATATTCCTCCTTTTTATATTATAAATTTTCATATGACTACATTACATTCTATAAAATAAAATATATTGAATATAATCTCTAATATTATATTCTAAAGTATTATGTACAAGTATATTATATAATATTATTTAAAATAGAGTGCAAGATTTACATATTGTACGTGAGTCAAAAAAAGAATAGGAAAATGGAAAGAAAAAAAAAACCTTTTATTTTTTTTTTAAATAAAGAAAGTGATTTTACTTATATACAATATATTTAAAATTCTTTATATATATACTAACATTATTATTATATAAGAATATAATTATAATATATCTTATATACCGTATATAACAATATTATAAATGCATGGAGTGTATAGAATAAAATTTGTTATGGGTCAACATCCGACTTTATTATTTTATTTAAATATAATTTTTCTATGCGGATTTATATATTAATATTTTATAATACATAGTATAAAATTCGCATGTATTTCTTACACATGTCATATTATATAATGTATACACATATATAATATAATCTTTTCTATAATAAGTAAGATATCCTTTAAGATGAATAATAATTTTTTTTATTTTTCTATTTTTCAACAATTTTTTTTCTTAAGTTTTCAAGTTACAAGTGTATTGTAATCTATATAAACTAAATGTTATATTACATGTATTTATATACAAAAAGAATGAATCAAAAGAATATATGTATATGTAGAAGTAAAAAAAAAAAATACAAATTCTGCGAACTTACTCAGTCATAAATTAAAATCATAAAGTCCTTAAAATAGTAATAAATTACACCGTTCTGACATCAAAAGTCTTCTTTGTTAATAATAAAAAAAAATAATATCTTCCTTTAACATAATTGTGTATACTCATACACCAACCTATAAACTATACATATACATATTATTATAAAGGATATTTGAAAGGATACAATCAACGATAATATACATGCTTAAGTTTAAGATTATAAAATTATATTTTTATATATTATATGGATGAGAGTGTACAAGTATGTACAAGATATGAAATAGGATACAAATTCATTATCTGTAAATATGATATTAAATAATAAATAGTTGAAAATTTTAACAAAACAGTGACGTTTAACAGACGCTTAACATTTAAGAATTTAAGATATTATTTTTAAATATTGTACGTAAAAATAAAAATTTAACTTTCTGAAGTAATACGGAAGCAAGAACATTAACCTTACTTGCTATTTCAATTAAAAATTCTTAATTATACCCGGTTACCTATCTATTTGTTACGCAAATATATAATATTTTGACGTGCACGCATGTACGAACAAAGTATTACAGAGCTATGGTTATTAGTTTTTCCGACCGTTAGCCCGGCTGGCTGCAGGTCCGTCCCTGGAATAACTAAAATGCATTAAGTTAGGATAACTGAATTTTGTAGTAGTTACCAAGCGTAGTTGCCGCTTTTATAATTTAGTAAATTAAATTTCTTTGGTTATATGGCTATTAATCTAGCAAAATTTGGTTTTGCTGTTATAGAATGACTGCTACATTACTCCAAAAATTATTTGTTAATAATCATATCTTATAGAAATTGCAAAACGTATTGAAATTTCGTATGAACGAATGCGGATAATAGAGCAATAATTCTTATAAAGTTTTGTAGCGAAATAAATAAACTTAGCTTACAAAACAATCTGCAACAAAATTAGAAAATTATATTCCAAATTATTAAATTTATTACATTGGTTTGATCTTGTGAAGTTTTCCGAATTAATTTTAAAAATTTTATTAAATTTTTAATTTCTGTAGTTTAAATACAATCGCCCATTAATTTAGGATGATCCAAATAACGATTAAAATTAGTAACTCAACAAAGCTTTTGCAGTTCTTAATTAATTAAGATGATAATGTGCCATTTTTTATCGGACGGGAATGTGCCAAAAATAAAAGATAACAACAAGATAAAGTGTGCTTACACCAAATTACTGCTTATTTATTAAAGACTATATCATTCAGTTTAACATAATTTCACGTCTCTGATCATTTACATTACCGCTTCGACTAAAATTAAGTCTTTAATACTTGGAATACATTTAAATTTTAAATTTCTTTTCATACAATAATAATTTATAATTAAAATTAGTTATTTTTGAGATTTAAATTAACCTTGAAATTTCCGAAAAACTTCAAATTTTTTAAGTAGCCTTGAAATTTAATATTAACAAAATTTATACAAGTATTGTTGTAATAAAAATAATTTAAAATTTTTGCGGATCGCAAAAAATAAGAGATAATTTCCATTTATCCGTTTTTAATTTCTAAAAAGGTAAGGTGAAAATGAAGGAACATAAATTTGAAAAATATTATATAAGTTGTGTGAGGGGTGATATAGAAACTCTTTTAAATATTAGCTAAAGTATTAAAAATATCAAGAAAAGAGAAGAAACAAACATTTAAAACAAGTTATTTAAAATAGAATGTCGTAGAGGACACTTATTTAGTGTCTTCTACGGCAACTTCATAAGAATACACGTTTTTTTGGTATAAGTACCGCATTTTATACTTAATGCTTCTAAGAATAAAGGAAATTCAATATGTGTGTCATATAAATAGACGAAAAGAAAATAAATTAGGCCGACTTTCAAACATATAAGCACATACACTTAATTCGTACAAAACTTAATGAAAAAACTCTGTAAATTATTGTTTTGTAATATTGCCAATATTAGTTTATATATAAGAAATGTGATATAGCAATCCAAAAAGCGTATATAAATAATTTTTTTCACTCTGTTTATTAGTCTATTACCATATATATAGATACAGAAAGTTGATCTCTAAAAGGATGTTTTCAGCTGCATTCTTCCTGAAAAAGTTATAGGTCTTCAGAATCCTAAGAGCTTTGGCACTTTATTGGAACGAAATCACACAACCATTTTTGAATTGAAAAAATCCAGAAAAATAATAATTTGCTTCATCTATTACGAAATAGTGTATGCACATATTTCAATCACCGAATGGTGTTTAAAGTTGACCATTATCTAAAACCCGTTTTTTCTCGTATTTTTGACATCGCTCTTCTCTTAGATGGTAATTTGTAGAAGTTTAAATTTTTAAGAGTTTGCATAAATTCAAAAAGAAAAGGTACATTGAACATTATCACCCACTTCCTGTTAATCGTATTACTGTGTGATGACAATCAAAATGATCACGTCTCGTTACCTTTGTTGACGTGTTGTTACAAAAAAATTTAAGATTGAATGATGTAAAAAATATTTTGGTTATTTACATAAGAACAAAAGCAAAAAAAGTTTTACAGCAGCGCTTTTCGAATCCCTTACAACTCCCTACAGTATTTTAAAGAAATTTTGTATATTTGTTCTCATACTTAATGTACTACATAGATAATATGCATAGACAACTTTATTAAATTTATATGCGAGTAAAAGATTTTTTTAAATAGTCAGAATTTTCCACATTTCTTCTATGAGAACTGTGCCACTTTAGAAATCATTGGCTTAATCCGAATTTATTTTTACATAAAATTTTAATATTCCATTATTAAATTAGTGAATTCGAAAATTAAAGAAAAAAATTTTTATATAAGACTATCACAATTAAAAAACATGAATCTGTACTATTTTACTGTTATAAAAATTGGAAGTTATTTTTGTGTTATAGATATAAATATACATAGATATAAATATAGTGTGTTATTTTTATATGTTCCATTCATTGACATCAAGGAAACATGTCACTTTCTATATACATACTTTACATAATATGTGAACAATACGACTATAACTATATAATGTTAATTTTATAAAAATCTACACATTGTACAATATTATGCATTCTTTATTTCAAAATTTATTTTGCAATGTGGTTTAGAAACTATAATAACCATAATAACTTGCTACAATATACTTACTATAGTAACATTCATTTAAATTTTTAATCTCGTATTATAAATCTCACAAGAGTTACTAACATTTATAATAAAAATATAGAAATTAATTGTATAAAAATTCACTTTGAACAGAATACGACATTTTCAATATATACAGGTAAATAAAATGTAAAGCTATGTGTAAATAATGAAATTATTTTCTATTAAAATTGCAACAAAGGATACCTAGATATCCTTTTTCTAATCCATAACTTAAAACAATAAACAACAGAAAAAAATAATTCTTTCTTTTTTTGTTTTTCTTAAGCCGCAAAAAACAAAACAAAAATTATTGTTTTTAAATTAATTTACAAAAACAAAACAAAATTTCATTCTATTTTCATCTAGCTACTCTTCCTTTTTTTCTCTCCTTAAAAATTATTAGAAAAGATTCTTTTAGTTTTTGCCTTTGTTTTTCTTGTGTACAATATTTTTTAAAAAGTTTTTGTCTCGTTTTTTTTATTCATATTGCAAGTATACACATACAATTTTGTTGTAGATCACATTTTTCAAAATATTCAGATAGAAAATAGAAAATTTTAATTGTTTGTATACAAATTTTTTTTTTTATTTTTTCAAAAATTTTAACAAAGGCATCAAAAAAATGCAAAAAAAACAATTGATGTGCCCAGCATATAACAGATTCGAAAATATATTTTTCGGCAAAATTCGGCAAGATTCGATAAAACTGTTTTGTAAAATTATGAAAATGCTCTTTAAACGTTTCTTCAAAATTCTAACGACGCCAATGAGCCTTTAGTTAATATACTTAGAATAATTTAAATTTTGTAGAAGAAATTCTAAAATGTTTTTGTCAATTAGATCAGTTGGCAAGTAGAGCTCAAACACATTTTAAATTTAGAAAAATTTTCATAACTTTCTAGATTAGGTAAAAAATTTGAAATTTGGTTTTGTATACAAGTTCAGTTTATAATCCCTAAAAATTTATTGGTAAAAATTTATAGCCAAGGTAACTCAAATAGAAATTTTCCTCAAGATCGGTTCATTTAAAATTGAAACATACGAGTGCAAAACATCTCGTTAAAAATAGTTTATGCATACATTTCTCTCTCATAAAGAAATGCATTACTGTTTTAAATTCGACATGCAAAATTTGCTCCTATCACATAACCCACCTTATTCTAATGCAATGCGACTGGTTAAAGACAAAAAAAAAGGCAACTTGACAAAAATCTCTTTTATTTTTCCTTACACAATATAATATGTATTGTATATATTTTTCTTATATCCCTTGGTTACTTCAACCCTATAATAATATAATGAATGAAATAAGAAATTAAAAAGAAAAAAAAAAAAAATTAAAACAAAAGTATTTGTCTTAAAGAAGGACGAGAAAAGTCGACAATAAAGTTTTTTTTCTTGGTTTTCTTCTTATAGTTAAATAATGAAATGTTCCCTTTGGGTCCTTTCAATATAAAATTTTCTCAGTGGTATATTTTGGTAATTTAACAAAATTATTTTATTTTTTAAATTTTAAATATTATAAAAAATATTTTAGTTATAACTATTATAATAATTCATATTTTGTGTGAATGTGTTGCAGACTGGTATTGCAGACTCTAAGAACATACTGTGCTCGAACCCAAAAAAAATTTTTAGTGCAAATTGAAATTTAATTCAATATATTGGAATATAATTGGAATGGTTGTGTATATAGCTAAGTGATATGGTAATGATTTTGAACATGTTGAATCAAAACCAAAAAATTCTACGAGATATGAATTGTATAAAAGTTAAATCTGAACTAATTTCATATGTATTAAGAATTATTATATTTAAATTGTAATCAATCGAAATTACCAATACACTTTATTATTATTTATTATTGTTAATTAGAAAACAGAAACTGGTGCTGAGTGTTAAAAATTAGGATTATTCTGATCTGAGTTGTAAGCTCACTGATAGTGATATTTTATCGTTCAAAGATTTAAAACTTTTATTATAGACATGTATCATTTGTATGAATTGGTTTGTGTTTTTAATAAATAATATCGAACTTTTTTACGATAAATATCATTATCACTTAGTGATTCGATATTCAGAAGAAGCCCCAATAATTCCTTTTTAATTATAAGTGATGTTCAATATTTCAAACAAAATAAATTAGATTTACAGTCTAACTGTGTATTTTTTTACTCACTTTTTATTCACTTTTAAATCAGAATTCTCAGTTCATTTTCATTCTTGAAATTATTATTAGAGTTACAAAAAATTATCAGAAAATTACCGAAATAATGAATCAAACTCACTTTAAATCTTTGTCACCACTCATAAAGTGATTAAAAAATGCCTACAGTATTAAATGTACTTTAATAAGTTTCAAGTATACAGAGCCCTGTATATTACATAATATACATATTATCATTTAATTACACATATTATGAATAAGAAAAATATGATGAAAATAAAAAATTTCTAAATAATAAACATACAAACACACATACAAATATTAATCTTAATATATATGAACATCTTTAATTTTAAGGATATTCTCTTATTTAATTCAATATTCAAATTTTTTAAAAGTAATAAATGAATGAAATAAAAGATTAGGATAAAGACATACATAAAAAAGGGGAAATAATGAAATGTAATATAAAATTTTATGAAATGTCAAAAAATTTGTTCTAAATACATTCATATTTCTTTCATACGCATGTATGTAGGTACATATGCAAACATATTTACCGCCGGATTGTGTAAACAATAGGTAGGTTATGTGATGGCAACAAATTTTGCATATCGAGTTTTCGGTGGGAATGCACTTCTCCATAGTAGGGAAGTGTAAGTAAACTATTGTTAGCAACCTGTCGGTCTGTCGGTCTGTCGTTTTGTCGGTCTGTCGGTCTGTCGATCTGTCGGTCTGTCGGTCTGTGTGTGCACGCGTGTATCTCAAGTTCTGCTGAACCGATTTTGATGAAATTTTATATGTAAGTTTATTTCCACCATGGCACGGATTGATCAACTTTTGGGACATATCAGGCCTCGAGAACTGCACTTTTTAGCGGGCCTGTTTTACATTTTTGAACATTTTGAAGAAAATATTCAACCAATTTACTTGAAATTTTATATGTAAGCTCAGCTCGACCGTCCGCCAAAATTCGTATGTTTTGGAAGAAATCAGGCATCGGCAACTAGACGTTTACTACGGGCCAAATATACATTTTTGTGTATATAAAGAGAAATAATCAACCGATTTCATTCAAATTTAATATATGAATTCCTCGTATTAAAACTATGAACATATAAATTTTTTGGAAAGATCAGGGCTCGAAAACTGATTGGCGGGCCGATTTTACATTTTTCACCATATCTACGGAACGAATTAATGGAATTTCTTGAAATTTAATATTTGAGTTCTGGTTGTTACCGAAACTAACTGGCGAGCATTTCAGGGAATTCGGGTAGCACAAAGCGAAACTCTACTAAATTTACATGCCAAATTTACACAAAGCGAAACTCTGCCAAATTTACATTTTTCTAGGTATGTTAACTATAAGCTTACTAATGTCCTAAAAATTGAAAAGAAGTATTTAAAAGACATTTTTATAATATTTTGTAACACTTTCACTTAACTAGACAATATACAATGCGGTCGGTTATGTGTTGATCACATCAGATTTTTTTTTATAATGGCATTTAAAAATCAAATTTTTTAAATCCACAAAATATTATGCATAAATTTTTATATTTACATAAGAATAACAATAAATAATAATATGTGACTATAAAAGTACGTAGAGTATAATGGTGATAATGATGATGTTAAAATTTTAAATACAATATGTGTTTCTTACAAAACAAAAGGATAACAATAAACAATTTCTTACATAGTTTTAGTATTCCTAAACTATAAAAATGTACATAGTATATAGGTTTTGTTATTATGAGCTTTTTAAAAATAGATAATGAAAAAATGATTCTGTAAAATTCTTAATGTATGCGGATAAAAAAGGATAATAACATTTTTAAATTTACTATCCTTATTCATATATTTTTTTTTGGATTTTTAACTCTGTGGTTTTCATTTTTATTTTTATTTAAATGAGGGCTATGTGAAGAGCTTTAAAATTTCAAATTTATATTCAAAAAGTTTGTTTTTTAGATTTTAAGAATGTCCTTTTTTAGATAACGTGTTAAATGATTTTTAATTGTTGTTCTATTATATGTATTTTATTTGTATATATGTACATTTTAATTTGAAATTCAGAATATTTACTGGCTTTCGAAAAAATTACTTTTTGAAATCAATTCAGAAGTATTAATTTTTTTTTGTTAATTTCCTTAAGTATACCAAGCATACTTACAACATCTTCAAATCTTTATTCTAAAAAAGCTATTTTTATTAAATTTTTCAATAAATTTTTATTCTATTAAACTTAAGCCAAGAAATAAGTTTTGCCTTAATTGAATTCAATAGTTCTTGGTAATAATTTATATGCATTCTCTTAATTTTCCAAGATTATAAGCAATATCGTGAAAATTTACAGTTTCCTTCATCCAAATTTGTTAAATTTAGAGTTCATTAAACATTAAATTTTTATATTTAGAGTTCATTAAATTTTTATATTTAATATTTAAGATCTTTAAATCCACTGCAATTGTTATTATTACACTGATTTCAAAAATTGTAAAAAATTGTAAAAGAAACCGTGCTGGTAATTTTTTTAATTTTTTTTTTGCATAAAAAACTACATCATTTTCATATACGATATTTTTTTTTCTACTAGGTGAAAAAATCTCAAAAAACGAAAAAGGACGGCTCTATCTGCCTTTTTCCTCCGACAGTGGGGGAGCGTGACTCCTACCCTAAGAAATCACCTAAACTCTGAACGGATAAAACTGGTCCTACAGACCATAACTATTACCATCGCGCTAACTTGGTTTTTTCGTGCAGGAATTAAATACCTTCTATAAGGAAATTGGTATTTCGTATTAAATCGAATGGTCATGTTCGTTAAAGTCTTTCTGTCATAACGCCATTGTCTAGCAGCCGAGCTGCTTCCATATTTGCATGCTGTTCTAGACGTGCCCTATGCTTTGTAGCATAACTCCTAATTTCATCCACAACCAAAGGAATTCCTAAGTCCCTGTGGATATCACTGTTACGTATATACAATGGCGATATGATATAGAAAAAAAATACAACCTTAAAATCTTTAACACAATTCATCTTATAAGAGTAATTACTAGAGTAATGAGTACCATAATATGAGTGTTAATACTATCAATACATTTTTGAAGTAGTTGAGTATGTTTATAATCACTCATCAATGAGAGTATTTCGAATTAAATTCCAAAAAAATCACTATTGCTTACACAATTTATTGTTAAGGTTGATGCAACACTGAAAAGAGAATACGAATGACAAAATTCATATTTTGTGGCATAAGTAACTAAATCTTAGCATTATATATATTTTTAACATAACAGTTTTAATGAAATTTAACTAAAACAAAAAAAAATATTCAGTTCCTAACTTTCCAACAACAAAAAAATTGTTATTGATTCTACAATACATTCTATGTTCAATATTTTTTGAATAACTAAAAAAAAAATTAAACTACAATAAATTCTATTTAATTTGTAATATTTGAAATACTAAGGAAAAACAGTCAGCCTTATAGACACAACACGTAGTTCAAATGTGCAAATACGAAACACCACGCGCCATAAACTCATCGCATTAAAAGTGTTTTACTTTGAAACCAATTAATCATTATTCGGAGCTGGTAATGCAAAACGTACCTAACCTAACCTAACCTAGATTTTAATACAAGTAATGATTTTAAAGTTTACAAAACCTTTAAATATAAGACGAATCAAATGAAATATCTGAATTTAATCATCTGAGCGCGGTTAACAAACACGAAGGTAATTAAATTTAACTACTTTAAATAAAAATCTTCATTCAAACATTATTTAATATTTTAAATCAGTTTCTTTAAACAAAATTCGTTTAGTATACAAATCCTCGGTAGAGAATATTTTGTATTTTATTCAATTTCAAAAAGAAATTAAAATACTTCAAATATATCAAATAGTAATCAATCAGAAAAAAATTCTTAAACAAAAGTAATTTCCTTTTTTAAGAAGCCTACAGGAGAATACGCAATCTATTTTTAAATTATTATAAAATTTTTATATGAAATTTCTAACATTATAACAAAAGCATATACATATGTATAGCTATGTGCGTAATATGTGAATTAAGAAATAGCATGAAATTCAAGTTTCAAATTATCGATTTCCTTAAAAATTTTTTTCAATATCAAACTGAATGGATTTTTATCCTACAGCGTTTTAATAAATAAAAAATAAACCAAATTGAATAAATTTCAATTTCTCCATAATATTTATACAAAACCCAAATGTGTTCTTCTAATATTTAAGAATTCCTTTCTACTTTTTTTTGGAATTCCATAAAAAGGATAAAAGAAATTTTAAAAATGCGGATGAATTTATTTTTGAGGGTACATGCATTAATTTTAATTTAGATTTTTCTAAAATGAGAAAAAACGAACCATTAAAAAACCAAAACAAAAATTTAAATGAGGACAAATGACATAAAAACATAAATTCCATCGTACTCAAAAGTCAAAATATAACCACAATTTTATGTACAGAAATTTATTTTTGTAATATCTTTAGGCTCTCTATAAAATATACAAAAATATATTTTTTTTTTTTTTTTCATATAAAGTTCAAGGAAACAGTCAATGTTTATCTATCTAGCTAGAGCGTATATGATAAATAGAAGAAGTCAAAAATAAAATTTTCATTTATACAACTATATTATAATATACAAAGTGACCGGGCCACAATGGTACTCACGAAGTGGGGTGAGAGAATAAGTCAAACGCATTAAAAATAATACAGAACGTTTTCCTATTTTTGCTAAATGGGTTAAATGGTTTCAGATTAAATGGACCTCCAAATTGTCCTTTCAAAAAAACGTCCAATTTTTAGCATTAAACTGTCTTTATAATTCGGAAAATATTAAGAGTAGTTGACGAAATAATTGCGAAGTTAATAAAGTCCCAGAAGACGACTTTTTTCTCAATCAATTGATTAAAAATTTTCCAAAATTTTTGTTCTACTATAGGAGTAAAAATACTAATTCACTATTCTAATACAGATGTCATGGTTACGCAACATCAGGGCTTGAACGGGTATATCAAATATCGGTGACTTGATGCATCTAACAATGGACCAAGTAGAATACAACAACATGGTAATGGGCGTATTATGAAAACAGACATAATAACCGCTAACATCCAGTAGTGGATAGGCACAAGAAGGAAAAATTTCTAATAAAAAAACTAATTTTTTTGAAAAGTGTAAAATAAAAAAAGAAAACTAGAAAATTTAGCAAAAATAAATGGTTTGAAAATAAATGCGGAGAAAACAAAGTATATGTTGCGTACACGATCCTCACGACAAATTCAAAATATTACCATCGACAATTACGTTTTCGAGGCTGTGAAGGAGTTCAAATATTTAGGAATGACGTTTTGTAGTAATAAAGATACATCTGTAGCAATTAAGGAACGTATACAGGCTGCTAATAAAACTTACTACGCGCACATTAAGCTTTTTTGTTCCAGGTTACTTTCGCGAAGCCAAAAATTGCGAATGTACAGAACATTGATAAGACCGGTTCTTACATATGGATGCGAGGTTTGGACTTTGAAAGTTTCGGATTTGAATTTAATTGCTTCATTCGAACGAAAAATACTGCGAAAAATTTATGGTCCAGTACAGATGGAAGATGGTAATTTTCGTATACGATATAACGCAGAACTCGAACAACTTGCTCAAAATCAAACTGTAACTCGTTTTATAAAGGCGCAAAGAATTCAGTGGCTGGGGCACGTAATAAGAATGCCTGATGAAAGAGCAGCCAGTAAAATATTCAAAAACAACCCGATTGGGTATAGAAGGCGTGGTCGGCCTAGAAAGAGATGGCTAGATGCTGTTGAGGAGGATTTAGAAATCCTAAATTGTCGAAATTGGAGAACGCTAGCCCGAGAGAGAGTGGATTGGAAGAGGCTGGTAGCAGAAGCAATGGTCTGCCCAAGACTGTAATGCTGAGAAATATAAAATAATATAAAATAAAAAAAGAAGAAGAAGTGATTGATACCATAGGGTCGGTGGTGTCACAAAATAAGTATCGAACGCTTTGCAAAGTGAAAATTTTCACTAAATTATTTCTATACGATTAATTCAAAAAGAACAAAGTGTTGCTGATTATTTTTTTTTAACATAAATTTATTCTATAATCCGTTGGCAGTACCATTTAATCTAAGACACTCTGTACAAATAATAAATAGAAATTCACAATAAAAATAATAAAAGGAAATATATAATCAAAATATTTAATGTAGTACTATACGAGTATATCCTTCAAATATTTTCTGTAATAAAAAAAAACCAAAAAAAAAAATTAATTTAAATTCTAATATTTAGTGGCGTGTGTGATTTTTCAACCTTGAACTTTTTCTTTTTATGTATATATATATTTAAATATTATAATTTTAACATTATGAGAATATTTTCATAATATTGAAATATTCAATAAATTTCAAATTCAATATTTTTATTATCATTATTTTTAAAGTTTTCTATATTATGAGGAAAAGAAAAATTTTGCATTCACCTTGAAATTTTTCATAATATGAAAAATCAATAAAGCGTTAATGAAAATTTTATATTTAATTTTTCATTTATTTATTCAAAAATAATTTGAATTTCTGTAAAATGAATGAATTTTAAGGAAATATTCTAAACATATAATAATATTTAATATAAAATATTTTCCATAAGAATTATTTTTAAAAAGTCTAAATACAAGCATGTACATAGAGACTTTTGTGAGGTTTCTAATGAAATTTCGATAATTATACAATATGCGTGGAGTGTTGCATTAAAATTGAAATTTTTTAAAGGAAAATTTTATAAAAAATTTAAAAAAAAGTGTTCGATCTTGTATTTTAAATTTATTTCATTTAAATTCCTGTATCTAATTAAAATTTTTATATATTATATTATAAGGTTAAAGTTGATGACAATATTCTTGAGTCATTGAATATTTTAATAATTATTTAAAAAGATTTTTAATTAATTCTTATTCAGGAGAAAGATTTTGACTTATAAGAATCGTATTATTAGGCAAAAATTATATTATTCGCCTCATTAGTATTATTATTCATAAAAACCATCAATTATATATAAAATTTTAACATTTGTATACTATTTTGACATATCATTATTTATTTATCAACTCGCAATCAATTCTTCTGCAATCTTGACCACGCGTCAGACCTTTCACATTTTTATAAATTATCCGTAAATTTTCTAATTAAGAAAATATTGTTAAAAAAATACAATCTAGCTATTGATTTTTTAGTTAAAAACAATCAAGCTTTTAGGTTATTTAAGTTAATATCTTTCATATAGTGAAATATTATAAAGATTGCATACATTTAGGATGAAATCCTAATAAATTAGGTAAAAAATAGAATTGAAAAAAATAATATTTCAATTTAAGGGTTATTTGCGAAAATTAAGAAAAATAATTATATTTTTTGATGGCGTAGCATTTACCGTTAGCTTTCTGCGTTTATAAAAATTTAGAAATATAAGGTGCCAAAAATTTAAATTTACCAAATTTCATGAGGCGATAATTCGAGAAGATGTGGAGGTGTAAAAGGATTTTCTTCTAACGAACTAAAACTATTCATACTCCTACAACTTACGACCTAGAGGAAAAACGATATCACTAATTCGAAAAAAATAGGTTTTAAATAACGGTTAATTTTAGCAGCCATTTCGCTTTTTTAATATTAATTATACTGTGCCGCGATAGAAAAAGCGCGAAATTATTTTTCTGCATTAACAAAATTTGAAAAATGTTTATATTTTCTTTAAAATTATAAGTTAAAAAATGACATTTTTAGGTCTTTGAGTGTCTGACAAAAATAGCATTTTTAGTAACGGGAAGACTGCAAATATTTTCTTTCTTGTAAAAAAAGTACGGAAATAAGATTCTAGTAAAGATTTACGTATACATACAAAATTTCAATTCTTGTAGAAATTTCGAAAGGTTGTAGAAATTTCGAAAGGACAAGCGGACAGATTAAAACTAATAAGCACTTTTTTTTATATAGTATGATAATATTATAGTATGGTTAACATAAAATTTAAAATTCTAAATTATAATAAATTGTAAATTATAAATACATATTATAACTGAAAATAAACCTTTGATCTTAAAAAATTATATAAACAATCACCGGTTACATAAGGGATCTTCCCCTGGAGTAATAAATTTAATTATACACTATATGAATAAAAACTGTTAGGCTCGCCTATATACTAGATCTTATTTATTTAATAAAATATTCTTTTAAAGGTCATCTTTTGAAGTTTATAATACAAAAATATTTTTTTTTAATAAGTATATATGAGTTACTTTATAAAAAGTATTTATTTTGTTATGGAATAAAATATTAAAATTTGCCTTGAAATCTTCGCAGTAATTCTTGTTACTCCTTATGATAATACTATACATAGTATCTATATATAATAATGTTTGCTTACAATTATGAAAATTCAAGATATTTTATATACAAAATATTCTATATATACGCAATATAAAAAATTATAGGTACATACTTTTCATATCCTTTTCTCACTATAAATTTTAAAATCCTTTTCTGAGAAAGAAGGAAAAATTTTATTTTATTTGATCTACTAACATATTTTTCTTTTATGTTATTAAATATAAAAAAAAAAATCTCTATTTGTACTCTTATTAACTATTATATTGATGAAATCTTTTACTTTATTAGCCCATTGAATGTACGATGTTGCACATACATATATTTACATTATATTAGTATATAAAATGTATGATAATATTAAAGGTATTAAAGGTAATAATAATAACTTTTATCAGTACATACAGTCGTGATGTATACATATTTTTGTATATCTAATAATAATAATATGATTTTGATCGCTCATAAAGACATAAATTTTCATAATATAAGAAAAAAATATCTTCCATATAAGAGTTTTAGGTATTTCTTCTTTACGATAATATATTTATAATTTTCCTATTCACATATTGAAAAAAAAAAAATAATATTAAAAGATAACAGCTTGATAATGTACGTGCTTCCTTTTAAACTTTAAGTATTATAAATGAAAATTTCATATACAGGTAAATAATACTAATGAAGAAAATAATAAAAATATAAGAAAAATAAATAAAAAGAAGTTATACGTACCTTATTCTTACTCTGCTATGTGTTTATCTTGTAGTACACGTAAGATATACATATACGCCATATGTATATATCCTTATTTCTTATTATATCCTTTATTATTTTACATGATGATATCGTAACTATGTTTACTTATTCTTATTGCAGTATAAAAGATGGTAACAACATAAAGTTACTTTTCAAAATAATATTTGTACTCTCATTGTAAACACTAACATGAATGAATCAAAATATTGAGATGCTGCTTTTTTGTACCGTTTTCTTTTATATTGGAAAATGTCATGAAGTTTTTTATCTAAAAGAAAAATAAATAAAAATAAATATTATTTTAATTTAATACCAATATAGATTGCCATCTTTTTATAATAAGTTATTTTTTTTAATATAATTTTAACACAACTTAGTCTTAATTAAGAGTCGCGAACTGTAAAGTAAGACAAAGTTTACATATTAAACGCTGCTCATACATTTTGTTTGATTCGATGTGTTTAACGATAATATTGATTTGATGTAATCAAACCTCAAGCAAACTTTCACCAAATCAAATAAAATTTTGGACAATATTCAATAACAATTTGGGGGCAACGAACATTGTCTAGTTTGAATAGACATTTGGTTTGATTGAAAAAATATAGAATATTACTCAATTAAGTATTTCATTTATTTTATTTTAAATGAAAATTGTTATTGTATTCGTAGTGTTTGGTACCTTAAACTTTTGCAACAACTCTGTTTGATTGAATGAATGTGATGTATTTAAAAAGAATAGGATATTGGGTTTGATATTATTGAAAAATATTTTAATAAAAAGGCATGTTTTAGGATCGAAAATTTTACAAATTCGCTATGATAAGATAATTACAATAAAGATCATCTGAAGCATAGAATTTTAATTTGATAATTTCATACAATTATAATTAAACTTTGTTTTACACTTTCATACAAAAATTCCAAATAATGTTCATAATATTGCTATGTAGCACATGTTTTACACTTTCTCGTAATTTTGAAAAAGAGAAGAATGTTAACTAAAATATTTTTGCAAAAATTTTATATTGAAAATAATATTCCCTTTATGTCACATCTTACCACAAAATTCAAAAACAAGGACTAAAACTTTTTTAAAAAGGGAGGAAGCTTACAATGAAGAACAAAGCATTTAACACGTTGCACATTGTAAATCGACAAACCATTCTGGAACTCTTTCAAATTATCATGCCATAGATATATGTTATTAATATTAGTGAGTAATTTAGTGATTAGTGGAGTAAATCGGGGGGACATTTTTCGTATATAGTCTTGTTTATAGGGTGTCATGCACAAACCATATGCAATTTACAAAAATTCCTTAACAACTGGTAACTTTTAATAAAATTTTCATTTCAATAAAAAAAATATTTTGTTATTTCAGTTAACTTTATGTTTGAACTTTGTTGATTTGAATTGTATCACTTGAGTACGAGTATATTTTCAATTATATGAGTTAACATTTTATTGAAAACATGTAAAGCGGTTTTTATCAGTTTTCTTTTCCTTGTACACTCACATACTTGAATATATGTATTTACATACATAATAATAATATGTTGTGTACGGATGCTAAAGTCCTTATAATTTTACTTTCTACCCTAACTTTATAAACTTGTATGTGCGCTTGTGTATATATATAAATGAGAGTAGAAAAGATACAACTAGTGTACGAGTAGATACTTGAGGCGGTAAAAACGCGGTTATATTAAAAGAGAAAAATAAAAAACAAAAATTAATGATAAACTCTTTACTACCGTTTCTTTATTTTTATAGTTCAATAAACTTCTTTTATATTTCACACATTCAAAGAAAAATAAATATAAAAGCAATAGTAATAGTAATAATAATAACAAAAGAAAATCGGAAAAATAAAAACAAAAACAGTAAAATTAGTTTGAGTTTGAGAAATGAAAGTTATTTTTCTTTTTTGTTAATTTTTTGTATTGTGTTTGTTTTGTGGTTAATTTTATCGATGTACGCGATAATGTGGTTTTATTTTTCGTTTTTTATTGTTAGGTGAAAATTGTATAAAAATTTGATAGATATATGAGATATTTAACACCGTTGCAATTTTCATTTTGTTTGTTTCCTATTCTTTTTTTTTTTTTGGAATTGCATACTTATAAATCAAAATTGGAAAATAAAAGTAAACAGGAAAATCGTAAAATTTTAGTATATATAGAAATAAGAATTATAAATTCATATATGAAAAGTACAAAAGGATGCTCTTGAATGTGAAGTTAGGGAAATTGCATGAAAAAAGTAAGAAATAATAAATTTATTTATTTATTAAATTTTGCTTATTATTAATAAAACTAAATTAGTAATCGACTTCATACGATTTTGAAAAATATGGGATTTTTATAAATTTTTATTGCATTGCATGTAAGAAGAAATAAAAACTTTGGCGTATAACTATATTTGAAACAGGATAATATATGAATATCTTAAATTAGAGTGTACTTCAAGAAAGGATAATGTAATTTGTACATGTTAGGAACATATTTTTTCAGGAAGTTAAGGAAATTTGTGAGGTTTAAGTAACTATTTGCAGGTAAAAAAAATGCATATAAGTAAGAAATTGAGTAAAATTTCAGGGTTTTCTGTTAAAGATTAAGACTCATTACAATAATATATACTTATTACATATAGGGCTTCTACCAAAACTGCAAAATTTCCATGCAGAATCTGCAATCTACTTTTAGTTAAACATTTTGGTAAACAAATATGTAATGTAGACTGGCAATTCTACTTTAGTCAGCTGTGTACCTTTAATTGCAAAAAAATAATTTTCCACTTACATTTTGATATTTCTCTACTATTCTTTTTTCAATGTACACATACTGAAATTTTTGTCTGCAAAAATATGTCAAGTTGGCGTCAATTTCGCTTGTTTTTGAAATAATGGTACAAAATGAATTTAGTACATTCTTACTTTTGTTTAAAATTCAGATTGTACCAAAATTAGAAAAGTTAAATTGACTGCAGATCTTTTATTTTGGTAGACGGGGATAGACTCATTACAATATACCTTATATATACCTATACATAAGTAATACATATATTATGTTAGTTATACATAACATTACATTTCACATTAGTTTATACATAACATTACATTTCTGTTAAGTCGCATCATCTCTTTTATTTAATAATACGGCAACTTCATGTAAATATTTTATTTTTAGCAAAACATTTATTTCTTCTAAAACAAGAAAATTTATGAAAGTACAAAGCAAGTATATTTAATCGCAAAAGGACAGAATTTGAACATTTTTTATTAAAATAATAGAACTAATGTTCACATTTCAATTATAAGTCTAAATTTTAATAAAAATATTTTTAAATTTTGAAAAAGAGATTAAATTTTAAGCACACAACTTTTAGTACAAAATATTGAAGTTATGTCACTGAAATCATAAAAGTTAGTATATTTAAGAAAACATAATTCAGGAAAGTTCCTTAATTTAGAATACTTACAGATAATCGAATATGATTATGGTAAGGACGAAGTTTTTGATATGAAAAAACTGTATGAGAAAGTGCTGCATTATATAAGAGTTTTTTGCAATTAATTTTTTTTTTTCTTTCAATAATCATTGAAAATTCTACCATAATTTGTTCAATTGGTTAACCACATGTTCCCGTAAAAAGTTTTTCTTATTCTAATAAAATTTTTCTTCTAAAACTAATTTTTTCTAACTAATTTTCGCAAGTATAAAATTAAAAAATTCTCATACATTTTGCCAAAGTTCTAAAAATATTCATTTTTAAATGTTTTTTTTTCTTCTTTACATGGAAAAGCCCTTAAAGGCAAAAACGTTACTATTTTACAAATATACCTCTAGTTTCTAATATTTAAGTAAATTAAAAAATAAGTTTGCTAATAAAAGAAAAAACGCAGAAACAATCAGAGAACGTTTTTTTTTGTTTCCCGGTTTTACGTAACTCTATTTTTCCAGTTTCCATATTGTTTGGGTCCTTTTTCTTTCCTTATTTTCCGTTCTGCCTTTTTAAAAATAAAAAAGAACAGAAATAATTTGTTACTCTTATAAAAAGATTGTATAAAAAATTTAAAATAAAAGTATTCAAGAGCATTCACAGACTTCTAAAATTTATTGTAAGAAACATATAAAAAGAAACGGGAGAAAAAACAAGACAACCGACTCATAAAAAAAGGGAAAAAGGACTTCCTTTCAAAACAATTTGCCATAATTTCCCATATCAAGCGTAATTTTTCATAAATTCGATGAATATTGTACAAAAAATTATAAATTGAGTATAAATTTAAACGAGAATAGGTGTAGAGTTGATTCTGATACCCGTACGAATGAAGATCTATACTATAGCTTCAATAATTTCTAAGATATACGCTTTGAACATACAAACAGTAAGTAGGAATCTATTTCAAGTGCTTTCACAAGCCTACTCAAGAACGTTTAGATGAATTATGCAAAAGCATATTTCATGAGGTTGAGCTTATACGTAGCAAAATTTTGTGTTCTGAAACCCAAAGTAATAATATTTTACTTTGTAAATAATTTGAACTACATGTAATTTATGATGAAAAAAATTATGATTTTAATTTGATTTGTACTGAGTTATTATTAAAAAAGTTAAATTATTTAAAATTTTTATGCATGAGCCAGTGGATTAAGATAAGAGTGTTTATCCCCATATTTCCAGCTCATTAAAGCAAGCAAAGTGTTACTCTGCATGCGAAAATATGTTTAGTTAGAAAAAAAATTAAAAACTTAATAGTAAAGTCACATTAAGTTTCTAAGATTTTTTGTCACAACTTTGTAATTTGAAAAAAATAGCGCGGTAATTGATACCAGTAGATTTCTTCTCTATAAATTATCTCTTCATTAGTTTTACGATATATCCGGATTAAACATTTCTAGAAAAATAAAATAACAGAAGTTGATATAGTTTCTGATTTTAAAAATTTTTTCTTTATTCCAAAAATTAGCCAAAAATATTCAAGAAAATCTTGCAATTTTACTAAGGAGAAAAAGCATTCGCGAAACAAATTTTGCAATTTCTTAAAAGCAAAAACTTATATGCATAACTACCATTAACAATTTTAAATTTTCTTTTTAGTTTTTTAAAATTTAATAAAAAAAAAATTTTGTAGTAAACTTTTTGACATATGATGATGATGAAAATATTATTTCTTTCCGCATCGCTTACATACACTAAAAAACATGCGGTATACTTTTAACTTTTTTTTGTAAACTCTTAATATTAAAAATTTGCTCTCGTTAAACTTTTGTGATCTTTTACAAATTTTGAATTAAATATCATATATAAATTTATACTATATGTATGTGACTAGTGAATACATTACGTTCTTGCAGTGCAATATTAAAATGTTTGTGATTTTTTGCCTTATTTTAGAAAATTTCATTTCTGTTAAAAATGTTGGTTTTTTTTTCCTATACATTATAAGATTTCATTTTTAATTTCAAAATTTAATTTTAAATTTTAAAAAAGTTGAAAAAACTGTCGTAAATTTTTAACAAAAATATTAAAATATTTTATTAAATTGTTTTTGGTGTAATGCAGGAATTTTATTAAAATTGAATTTTATCTATATAAAGAAAATTCTTAGTAACCAGATGAAGTAAATACTCCTGTTGAATTCGATTCGGTAATAATATTTTAAATAAGTACCTATAAGCAATTTGAACGTTAATGGTATCTAAATCGTGGAAATCAGTTCATCATTCAATATGCTAATATTATAATTTGAAATTTGAATCCAGTGCGTTATGCACCTTCCAAAAATATTAAAAAAAAGTTAAAATTTTTTTCCAATGTTCCAACGGAAATATTCCTTCTTACTAACTTGTACATTTTACATTTTAAATAATTTAATTATGCAGACAATATTGCTTTTGAAACCCTATAAAATGATCTTCATTTTTTATAAATGTTGTTGAATGTTGAATAAATGTTGTAGTTGAATTTGTCTTTTAATTCAATTTAATTCAAACAGCTATGTATATATATACAGAAAATATATATTTCAAAAAAATATACAAAAAAAATATTTGTTACTAAAAGATTTATAAATAAGGATTGCAAAAAAAATACTACATTTAGAAAATTTGTAAAACTAGTTGAATAACCTACTTATTTAGGCCTTGTACTTAAAATAAATAATTGAAAGACACTCATTGGATTGACCTACAAAGGTGGTACGTAAGCCAAAGCATTTTACAAAATTTATATATATACCTAATAGCTACATATTATCTTTGCAGATACTAAAATATTTATCTGCTTTATTTTATTGGTACAACAACAGTAAAATACTGTAATAATGCTACTAACGATACTAATTTTGAAAATCATTGCTTCATATGCAAAAAGACTATATACATGTACATATGTATGTATATGAGAATAAAGAATTAAGTACAAACTTTTGAACTGAAAGCTATTTGAATTGAAAACTGTATTGCGATTTGAATAATTGAAAATAAAACAAAATTGTGAAATTTAAATAATTTAATGAAAATAAAACTTTCAATCACAATTTTAATTACTTAAATAATTTTTATGGAAGAATAGGAATTTCTTATGGTTTAAGCCTTTTTAAAATTTCCCATAATATTATCCTTTTTTTTCAATAATTTTATTTGTCACCGACATATTAGTTCAGTAATTCTCCAGTATTATTAAATTGATAATATCAATATTAAAATTAAATGCACTAAGTATATATAGGTTATAAAGCATTCACGTATAATAATTTTGAACAGAAAAAACAAAACTCATGCAATAAATTTTCTTAACACCACTATAAATCTAAAATCACATATAAATTAAATTATTTCATATATGATCAACTAAAATGACTGCAACTATTAAATTAAATTCATTACCTATGCATGCACCTACATATATTTTTTATATATTATATAAAAAATTTTAATGTTCGAATATTTTTTTTTAGTAATTTTTGCATAAAACTGCATTTTAATAAGATTATAGATCAGTTTTTTTTTTAATACCATGTGTTCATAAAATGAATAAAAAATAAATTTTTTATACACACATAATAAGTACCCAACATATACAATTCAAAATTAACAAAAAATTTTAATATACAATGCAATTTTACAATACGATTGATTGTACATATCCTTTCATTTCCTTCCGAAAAATATTATATGTGATTATGTAGCCAGAGGAAAATAATAAGCACATAAATTATGTTTTCAGAAAAACAAAAAATGAGAAAGTAAAATTTTTTTTCTTTTTTACCTTTATCTACTTTTCAAAAATTATGAAAAAATATTGTGAATAAAAAAAAAAAAACATCCTGATAAATAATAGCAGAATTCAGAGTCATAATAATGCGCTTTATTTGCAAAAATTATAAAATTGGAAATTGTAATATTTTCGCATTTTATTTGTGATTTTATTTTATTTTTTATTGCACAAAACACAATTTTAACTCGGATAAATTTTTTTAAATTTTCACCTTAATTTTATTTTGTTTTGTTATTTTGCTTCCGCTTATTTTACCAGGTTATCATGATCCCTTAAGGGATTTTTTTTTAACATACAACTTACATGCATACTATGTTTACTGAATAGTTAGCTATACTTATACGCTCGTATATGCATGTATTGTGTTTTTGTGTTTCAATGGCGCTTTTAAATGAATTTATTGTCAAAAATAAATCATTTTGTATTTTTTTATTCCTATTTATTTTTAATTGTTCTCTACGGTAGCATTTCATGAAAAAAATTTTCATTTTATTTTGTATTTTATAAAATTTTATTTCCATAGGACGTTATTACTTTTGTTTCATTCTTTGTTCTTCCTCCCGAAAATGTTGTATTTTTTTTTTTTAAAAACAGAATTATTAAAATAAAATTTTTACAGTAACAAAATGTGTATTTGAAATTAATTTTTGTTCTTTAATTGCTATAGTTTTAAAATCTTAAATCGAATAATTTTGTATGTACTTATTGTTATTTTCTAATATAATTCAATTTTTCTAATAAAAATCTTTTAATAATTCTATAGTATTGGTTCTATTGTAAATAAATACAAACTAAAAATCTTTATTAAAAAATATGCATTTCTAAAGAAAGAATGTGGAAAGAATGTGTGTATACCTTATATTTATACCACGATATTTTATTTTATAGAACTAATAAGCAATATTTTGAATCACAATAAGCAGCTACGTTACGTATAAGAAATTTAAAAAAATTTTTAGAAGCTGCGAAGGTGCGTTTTTAAAGTTAAAATTACAATCATCAAAAAAATGATATTATGTTTATAAGTTTTTACACAAAAAAAATCCTTTGTTCTGATTAGTAATTAATGGATCACCAATTTTGTCTCATTATTTGCATACACTCAAAGTCAACAGTTCTGCTCAGTATTCTGCTAAAATGTTAAAAGTTAATTCGTTACAATTATTTATTTACATAAAGACAAACAAATACTCGTATTTCACTAACTAATAAGATTTACGAAGTCTGAACAATATTACCGTTTATATGGTAAAAAATTTGTATGTATATGCTAAAACGACATTGTATGTATATGCTCAACGAAACCGACATTGAATTAAAATGTTCCTCTACTTCAATTAGAGCTCTAATTTTCTCTCAATAATTGAAATTTTCTTCTTAGAGTTATTAAATTCGTCATATTAAGTACATATATGTCTTCATCCACACTCAGATAATTTTTAAGGTTTTTCGCATCTAGCAAGTGAAAATTAATGATAAATAATGAGTCCTGCAAAATAAAACGCAATTAAATAAAAATTTTAGGTAAAATAATTCAATGTCCTTGAATTTAAAAAAATTAATGTTGAATTTTCAGATTTTTCTTATTAATTAATTTATTGCAACGCAAATTATTTTTGCTTTTTTTTTTGAAAACATTATTGAATTTCATTCAATACCTACAGAATTTAATATTGTGATAATTATATAAAAAAAAAAACAAGAATATTTTTTTTGCCTTAAAAAAAGTAAATATAATATAATCTTCTTTATAATTCTCAAATTACATATTGCTTATTTAAAAACTACCACTACTCCTTCAAGAATTCCATTCCCTCTGCTTTGATACTCGTAATATACTCGTTTAGTGTTTCTTTTACTTATTTATTTGCAAAGATTTATTTGTGTTTACACATAATTAAATGAAGTTTATACACGTATGGGGCATACAGGGTGATTCAGAAACGTCTACAACAACATATACCATTGATTAGAAGATCGAAAATGGGTAAAACTTTTGTTCCGGATTGGGTTCCAAATATCAAGGTTTTCCAAGTTCCAGGGAATTTTACAAATTTTCACGAAATTTTTATTTATCCGAGATTTTTGGATTATAACTTCCATCTTGAAAAAGATAGGAACTTCAAATAAACACCTATTAAAAAGTTTGAAATAGACATGCTGCTCGGTTATGTATTTTATGTACCCCTGGAATACCAAGCATTCGAACTTTAAGAAAAATCAAATTTTTCACTTGTTTTATTTTTTCAGTTTTTTCTAACTCGATAATTTCGTAATTTTTTAAAACTTTGAATTTTTTTTTATAGAAATTTTCCCTTGATTTATAATCAAAGCTTATAGCTTTGATTTAAGTCCTCAAACAATAAAAAATTTTTTGTGGTACAGAAAATATAGCAAAAAACCTGCAATTATTGTAAGCCACAAAATCAAACCAGAAGTTGATAAAACTAAAATTAAATTCAATTTAATATTCCTTTTTCCAAAAAATTTTACAAATTTCTCAACAACAAATACCAAAATTTTTTATCAAATTCACCTAATTCGGCAAACATTTATGTTTTTCTTCTGTTCAATCGCATATTTGAAATTATTTGCTTACATGGAACACCTCTTTAGTTGCATCAGTCGTACTCCAATTTTAGTTTTTGAAATTTGTTTGAAATTTATTAATCCCATTGAATTATTCATTTATTATTTATTAGCTTCATAATTCCATATCATTTACAAACTCCATTTTGTTAAAAAAAATTACATTTTCCTATCAAAAAAATTTTTTTTCTATTAAAATAAATGTCAAAATTTATATGGCATCTGTTTTAAAATTCGCTCCAGCTGGATAATTTTAATAACTTCAGATGCCCAATGGTGTCTAGATTCCGAAAATTATTTTTCCAAATTTTTAAATTGCACCCAATCTGAGAAAAATGCATTTAAAAATTTCAAACCATATAGGTACCATTTCTTATAAAAACTGGCAAAAATTAAAAATCTATCAATTTTCTTTACCAAGAAAAGTTTCGAAAAAATTTTTTTGATTACTAGATTTTTTTTTTTGATTTTCGTAACACAAAATTCTAGTTTTTCTCTTCAAAAATTTCGAATTTTTTAAATTCAATTTTTGTTTTTCAAATTAAAAGTTGTATAAAATTTTGTTTCAATTTTATTTTTCTTTGTTACATTCCGATAAAAACATTAAAATTTAGATTTTGTAAAAAAAAGACGGCTCACAAAAATGTCAACTTTTTTTTAAAGTGGCTCTTGTCGTCAAAAATTAATTATAGTTAATAATTACCGCGCAATCAACTTAATCCATCAATAAAAATCAAAAATAGTGAAAAATAGGGTCTTAAAATCTTGACATAGAAATGGTTTTTTTGCAACATCTTCTGTACCATAAAAAATTTTTTAATGTTTGAGGACTTAAATTAGAGCTTAAACAGCTGGGAAAATTTTATAAAAAAATTCAAGGTTTTACAAAATTGATATTCTCTAAAATTCGAATGCTTGGTATTTCGTAGGTACATAAAGTACAGAATCAAGCAGCTTCTCTATTCTAAGCGATTCACTAAATCTTTTTGAAACTGTGTGTTTGAAGCTCCCACCTTTATCAGAATGGAAGTTATAATCCAAAAAGCTTGGATAAATAAAAATTTTGTGAAAATTCATTAAAATCTCTGGAATTCGGAAACCCTTGAGATTTGGAACCCAGTCCGGAACAAAAATTTTACCCATTTTCAATCTTTTAAGCAATGGTATATGTCGTTGTATACCTTTCAGAAATACCCTGTATGTTGCAATATTATTATAATATTACAGTGAAAGGATGTGAGAACTTATTTTATAAATCGACTCGAATATTGTACACATTATAAGGATAACGTGTGCACATAAGTACTATGTATATTCTCACTGCAAAACATTCTCATATATTAAGAGAAAAACTTTCCTTTTAATCCTTTTTCATTTCATTAAAAAACAAATTTTAGTTCCTTTTTTTTTTTTTGAGCTGCCTTTAAGCGTTTTGTCAACATATAAATTAGCACAACAATACACACATATTATTGTGTGTGTGCATGTACATTCCTTTTTGTGTTGTGCTAAGGAAAAAAAAAGGTTCACTATAAAAATATCTTATGAAATTTATTTTTCTTTGATTCTGACTTTTAGCGAAAAATAGTAATTATAAGAGATTCAAATTAAGAATCCTTTTTTTTTATGCTAAATTTGTTGTTGTTTTCTCTCAGCTTTTCTTATTTTTAATTTTTTTTTTTTTTTAGAAAGAAGTCAAAGGACAAATAAGCTGTTTCGTAATTTTAAAAATCCGATTTTGTTGAAAAGAATAAAATAAAAGAACCAAAAAGAAAAACGGAAAGAAAATGTGAAATCACAAAATACAGATAAAAAGCTTAAAATTTCTAATGTCCTTAAGAGAGAAAACAAAGAAAGAATCTAGACAAATCCTGGCAAGATTTAGATTTAATTAATGAAGATTAATTATTTGAATGTTTTTTAACTTATTTATTTGTTTGTTTTTCTTCTATTTTTTTTTTTGCCTCGAAATTATCTTTGGTAGGTACTTTTTTTTCGATTATAAAGGTGATTTCTATTTAAGACTTTTATCTTAAAATTAATGAAATTTTTTAAATATTTTTATAATTTTTTTTTATTTGAAAATTCATTCTTTGTTATTATTTAAAAATTAAAGAGGAACTTTAAGACAAAAAAAGGAAATCGCTTACACAGTTCCCTATATGGAAAGACATGGAAAAAATTAAAATCGCCACAAATTTAAGTTTATTAGTAAAAGATCTAAAAAAAATTTGAACACAAATTGTAATATAGTAGCGCTCAAAATAAAAGTACTTAACACAACTAGGTATTTGTCTTTTTGATATTTGACTGTAATTTAACTTACAATAATTTTATTAAGTAGGTTCCTACCTACTTAACTACTGAGTTGAATTTGGAAACCATATCACTACATTTTGATATGCATATTATCTACTTAATTATCCTTTCGCTATATTATCTTCTTGGAGAATCGTTTACAGGAACCATTGCTACGACAATCTTATCTTCTTCTATAAAAAAAACGATATCTTGGATCATAATAATATCTTCAATTCAAAGGTGAATAGAATTCGTATGGCGGAAGACGAAAATTTTTTGCTGGAATGATTGCTAATTGGTTGGTTGTTAGTAGGTCACCATAAAGTATGTAAGTATATTGCACGGTTCATTACATAAATTTTTTTTAAAACTTGGTCTTTATACACTTCTATTTCCTTAAAAGTGTTAATTTCCAGTTCTATCATCTTCAGGGGGAATAGTAAAAGAGGAAATAACAGTGCTGAATTTCTAATAACCTCGACAAAAACCATTTGGAAAGTAATTTTTATTTTCAATCAGTTTGAATAAGAAATACATAATTATATTGTAGGCAAATGTATTCAGTAGTAATTCATGAAAACATTTACACCTATTTAATATAATATATAAGTACATATGTATTATCTATATTTTGCAATATACATTATGTGTATATTAGTTTAGACCCTAAACAAATCATTAATTTAAATAGTACATGTATATCGTACAAATGGAAGCATCCATAATATTTCAATATCTGTATTGAGTTCCAAAATGTTTCAATTAATTTATTTCAAAACAAACCAAAATTTACTGGGTTTATGATATTGTAATAGATTTATATCAATTTGCTGTACACAAATATTTTTATAGCCATTTATGTATGTAGATAGAGATCTACATTATTATAAAACATTTTTAACCCTCTTATTGTACCAAATCATTTATTTTGATAGAGGTGACTTGGCTACAGCAATTAATTTTGAGCACATAATTTAATTATATGAGTACTCTACTACTCTATAGTTATACCATAAACCAATTACATGGATATTTATAATATTATGACTACATTATATACTTACATAATTTTTACATCGAATAACTGTAAAAATGTTTAGATCCATAGTTGTGTGCATATTTATGCTTTATGCGTAGTTATATATGGTATTTAATTTATTTATATTTTCCAAATCAAAATTTACACAAAATATAAAAGTTTTTACAAAATTTCAATCATTTTTCCAATTTCCACAAGTTTTGAAATAATGTATTGTGTACACAGCCACATTCACGTTAATCACATCAATAACATTTCATATTTCGCGCCTTTATCAAGTTTAAAACTGAGTTGAGTAGGTTCGTTTATTGAAAGTTGCCATTTTGGCAAATAAATTTTTTTTGTTTTCATATTTTTTATACGGATTTCAATTTTTATTAATTTAAGTATATTCTGCATAACATAATGTTATAATGTATATCAACATTTCGTAGTTTTGTATTGACTAATTTGAAATTATTTTATGACATACTCAAACCGATTCATCTAGTTAACTAATTTACATAAGTTTTGAATAATACGCAAATTAAGCAAAGTACCCGCACTAAAAATAAAATATTTTAAAATACGTTTGTTCTAACAGAATTACATTTAATCAAAGATTTTAATATCATTATTTTTAATGTCTTTTATTTAATGTAAGTTTAATAATTTAAATTATGCAACTTCAATTTACTTGTAAATTCATTCTTTTCTGTTAAAAATCAGCTGTTCGTATCGACCTAATACAATAGGTGTACTTTCGAACGAAATACAAATTTCAACTTTCCAAACGTTAATTTGAAGCTGACTTCAAGTGGATTACGAGCTTATATAAATACTACTTGACTAAAAACTTTTCAAGTCAAGTCGACCCGATCAAATTATTAGTTTGATCAACTAAAAATTTGCTGCGTAGGTTATACGCGGATTGAGACACTGAAAATGAGAAATTAATTTGTATAATACAATGCTTGTCAGCTAATGTCAAACCCAAATGAATGACAAATAATATTATTTCAATCCGCAGGTTAAAATTTAAACTCAATTACTCTACCCGCCACATAAATGAAGTATATTATGTCGCATCTTAATTTTACCAATTCGTTCATGACTATTTCATCCAATTAGTTAATTTAATAGCCAGTTTGTTGCAACTTTTTTAAGATTATGATAATCTATCGGTAGTCAACAGATTGTTACAACTTTCTGGAAATTATGGCAACTCTTTTTGAAAATCAATCGGTCACCACGGCTTTCTAAAGGTTATGTAAATTCTTAATTCTTATTTATAATTTATATACGTCAATTAATATTCATAACCACAATAGTGTTATTGAAATCTAATTTTGATCAATACAACCCCATTCAATCATGATTGTCCGAAATTTTATTTTATAAGTAAGGATGAGAATTAGTTTGAATCAAAATACAAGGTTAGAATTGTTAAAATAAAAGATTTAGCAAGGCAATGTAAAATTTTCAGATTATCTAACTAAAGCGTCAAAATGTGTAATATATTAACATTAGATTGTTACATATATATATCTATATGTTTGTATAATATGTATTTATGTACATGTTTGCGTGTATGGCAAAAATGTTTATGCTTAATAAAATGCATAATTGGTTTTGACAGTTTAAATAGCAAAATGGTTAAACGGATAGTGCTATGATTAATGATTTTTTCAATCTATTTTGAGATTGTAATATTTGTAATTTTAACACAGCTGAGTCAATTCGACAGTATAAACATTAGTGTAATAGCTGAATAAACTTTCAAATAATAATGAAAGCTGAAATATAGTTGCGTTCTTTTTCACATGAAGTTACCGACTCCCGGAATAGCAAAAATTTACCAGTTTGTGCAAATCAACCCAGAAAAAATAAATCCGTTCATACAGTTTTATTCTGATTTAAACATTATCACAACAACGATCTTTTCAGTTTTATTTTAACTCTCGATAATATAAAACGAAATCCAGCAAACATATAGCAAATTATGATTACTTGCAATTAAAAATTCAGCAATTTAAAATTCATTTATTGCTTAGTTTCTAAAATTATTATAGTTTTATTATAAAATTTTTTTTTAAATATAAAAAATTTATTCAATCATGTAAAAAGAAAAAAAAGCATAAAAATAGTAAAGAAATTAAATCCCCTCAATTGCAAGCAATTAAATTAATTAAATCGATTGTATCATTTATCGTGAATATGCGTACAAACATACATAATATATACATACATACATAATTTATCTATGTGTGTTTAAAAAAAGGTTAGAAAAAAATTACTTTGTAATATTTAAGTTTGACATCCTCCTGAAATAAGAACCAATACCACTAATAAATTAATTTGGTAAACCATTCACCCACTTAATTTAAAGTTCGTCAATATTTTAGATTCATATATATGTATATGTATCTATATTATATTTTACAAGATTTTTCCAGTTCATGAACAGGTATACATATAATCTAATAAATAACAAAAACAAAAAAATGAAAATAGCAAAAGAGAATACTGGGTAGATACATTACTCAATTGATTATACATACTGTAAAACAAAAACAAAAAATGAAAAGCGAAAGCGAAAAGCGAAAGAGAATAAAAAAATAGTAGTAATCTTTTTTTTGTTTCTAGATAACGTTACGTACTTATCTAGATAACGTTGTTTAGAAGGAAATTTTTCGTTCTTAATTGTTAACTAATTCTTAAATTGAATTTTAATCATATCTATGTAATTAACAGTGACACATATTACATCTTAAAATTTATTAAATTAAAAATATTTCCATTACTTTTATTTATCATTAGTATTCAAACCAATATAATATTTATGCATATACAAGTATATACCTGCATATGTATGCCATAATATTTACAAATTTTTCTAAACTTATTTTAAAATTCATTGCCACAATCCTGTTTTTACAACAGATAATGCTGCTTATAAGCAAATCACAGGGGCCCCTAGTATACATTTATTTTTGAATAATAAAATCAGCAATTTTTGCATATACATATTTAGATGTACAAGCATGACAACAGTCTAACGTAGGTATATTATTATGTTCATTTGAATTAAGTATTTAAAAAAAACTTTTTCGAGTTGATTTAATTGAATCTGTTTTTGTCCAATAGATTCTATGAAAATTATTATTCAATTTATGGATAACTTTCATTTTTTATTTATTAACGAAAACAAAAAAACAAACCAAAACTTAAAGCTGCCCAAACTTTATTGAATATAGAAAATATTCAATTTTTAAGAAATTACCTTATTGCACAGTAGCGGAACTGCAAAATCTATTGTTTAGTATTTTGCATATAATATCACAAACACATGGAAATAGAAAATGTCAAAAATAACCGCCAGCAGTAAAATAGTAGGCTGTTTTACCGCAGGCGGTTAAATTCGCGGCGGTAATTTCGCTTGATTTAGCCGAATCCCATTAAAGTTGGAACAGAACAAGAGAAATTTTCCGCGGCGAAATGTCAGAATTCATATAGAAACGTAGTGCGCATATTTAAATGGAACGGTATAGAATCAAACAAAACTACCGCCGGCTATATAAATTGTGATATTTCACCGCGAAAAGTCGCTCTTGTTCTTTTTTCAACTTTACATATTTTGCAACAACTGAGGGATCGGCTAATTTGCAATTAATTTCATGACTAACTCATCGATTTAAATATTTCATATAAAACTAGAAAAAAAAAATGTTTTTAAGTTCCATTTTTTTTTAGTTAAAAAAGTTCTTGAACATTTTGTTTATTTAGTAGAAAAGTTTAAATAAGTATTCAAAAAAACGAAAAAGTTTGAATTTTGTAAAACAAAAATAAATTAAAAGAGACAAATTTAAAAGAAAATTCATATATACATACATACGTACATGTATGTACATATAGATATATGTTTTTCTACGCTCGGGTTTTAAGCTGGTTTAATGAAAAAATTTTATAAAACTAAAACAATTTTCTGTATTATACCGTTTTAATTAAAAAAATAAAAAAATCTGATGTGGTCAGCACATAACCGACCGCATTGTATATTGTCTAGTTAAATGAAAGTGTTACAGAATATTATAAAAATGTCTGTTAAATACTTCTTTCCAATTTTTAGGACATTAGTAAGCTTGTAGTTAACATACTTAGAAAAATGTAAATTTGGCTCTTAGTAGAGTTTCGCTTTGTGCTACCCGAATTCCCTGAAATGCTCGCCAGTTAGTTTCGGTAACAACCAGAACTCAAATATCAAATTTCAAGAATTTCCATCAATTTGTTCTGTGGATATGGTGAAAAATGTAAAATCGGCCCGCAAATCAGTTCTCGAGCCCTGATCTTTCCAAAAAAGTTATATGTTCAATGCTTTAATATGAGGAATTCATATATCAAATTTCAATGAAATCGGTTGATTATTTCTCTTTATATACACAAAAGTGTGTGTTTGGCCCGTAGTAAACGTCTAGTTGCCGATGCCTGATCTTTCCAAAAAATTTACATGTTCATTGTTTTAATACGGGGAATTCATATATTAAATTTCAATGAATTCGGTTGATTATTTCTCTTTATATACACAAAAATGTATATTTGGCCCGTAGTAAACGCCCAGTTGCTGATGCCTGATTTCTTCCAAAAGTTAGGAATTTTTGCGTATGATCGAGCAAAGCTTATATATGAAATTTCAAGTAAATCGGTTGAATACTTTCTTCAAAATGGTGAAAAATGTAAAATCGGCCCGCAAATCCGTTTTCGAGCCCTGATCTTTCCAAAAAATTTATATGTTCATTGTTTTAATACGAGGAGTTCATATATTAAATTTCAATTAAATCGGTTGATTATTTCTCTTTATATACACAAAAATGTATATTTGGCCCGTAGTAAACGTCTAGTTGCCGATGCCTGATTTCTTCCAAAACATACGAATTTTTGCGGACGGTCGAGCTGAGCTTATATATAAAATTTCAAGTAAATCGGCTGAATATTTTCTCCAAAATGTTCAAAAATGTAAAACAGGCCCGCTAAAAAGTGCAGTTCCCGAGGCCTGATATATACTAAAAGTTGATCGATCCGTGCCATGGTGGAAACAAACTTACATATAAAATTTCATCAAAATCGGTTCAGCCGAACTTGAGATACACGCGTACACACACAGACCGACAGACGGACAGACCGACAGACCGACAGACCGACAGACCGACAGACCGACAGGTTGCTAAAAATAGTTTATTTACACTTCCCTACTATGGAGAAGTACGTTCCCACCGAAAACTCGATATGCAAAATTTGTTGCCATCACATAACCTACCTATTGTTTACACAATACGGTCGGTAAAAATGAATTAAATACGGTTTGTGTGTAACTTTTAAGGGAGCTACGTATGTATTTGTGTCAATCAACATAAGCTATTACAAGCAAAGTATATCTACTAATAAGTAATTCGACTCGTTCCATTCCGTTAGTTTTCATTTGCATCTTGCTTCCAAATTCTTAAAATATTCCATTTTTTTTTAGAAATAGATGGTAATAAGAGTTGTGTAGGCAAGAAAGAAACAAAATATTGTAAACAAACGAGTGTATCAAAAACATTGAACTGAAATAAAATTAAGTTAGGTAAAAATTTTGTTATTTTTGTTTTGATAATAACAAAATTTATTTTTCATTTTTTAAAGTTAGGTAAAAAATTCGAATGTATGAAAGCAAAAGAGTTTGAAATTTCATGTATGAATGTACACATGCATGTACCTGTACACAGTATCAGGTAGTGACATAGAAATAAAGTCATTTATAAAGAAAAAAAAGATGTATGCATACTGATTACTTTATGAAATATAGTTATTACCGATTCATGGGAAATATGTTCTAAATTTATTAAGATTGAAATAAAAATAAAAAATTTAAAGATAACTTATTTATTTTATTTATTAATTACAAATGCCTAACACTAAATATTTAAAATATTTTCAAAAGTACATATTTACCTCTTCACATCTTTTGGCAACAAATGAAATTTTCGTGTCGGCTTTTTTTCATCCCAAACACTTCAAATAATGTTTACCCATTTTTATAAAAAAAATATTTTTTTCACAACTATTTAAATTTTTTTTTAACATTGTACGTACGTCTTTTCAAAATTTATTTTTAAAAATTATAATAAATTTTTTAAACACTTTTTTTCTTCTTCACTTTTATAATATGAATACACATTTTTTGCCACCTTGTACTGGAATGAATTACAGAAATTATTGTGTCGCTTTTAAAATTCTTAATATTTTTCCCTATACTTTATATAGGAACAAATAATAAGGTGTCGCCTTTCAAAATTACATTATAAAAAAACAGGTTGACATGTATTGCGTACTCTTTCCCTTTCCCAAGAATTCTTATGTGTATAAAAATGAAAATAAGAAGGTATGCTGCTTAACTCTTTTAACTAAGGGAATTTTTTTATACAAATATTGGTGAGTGATTGCATTAGTGTGATGTAAACGGAGAGTCGAACTACTTGTTAGTAGATATACTTTGTATAAGACATTTAAAACCAAACTCATAAAATGTGAACAATTATTTAAATCAATTACGAATATTGCGAAAGTTTTTTCATTCCAAATCGGCTACACATGGATACCATTAGGTAAGTATAGAATTAATAATGCTCTAATCAGATAGTAATTCCAATTTTCAGAAATATTTTGTTATTGTAGGTGCATGCAAAAAAAATTTATACAAAATGAAATGAAGACATGAGATTACATAAAATATTTCTAAATCAAAAAATTTTAAAATATGGTTTGCCCAAAAAAACAACGTGCTTCTGCATAAAATTTGGGGATCAATTACATAAAAAGAAAATTAAATAAAAGGACATCAGAAAAAAAAAATTAATATATTTGGAATAAAAGAATCATATTTTATGTTTGTAGAAAATATACTCTTAACTCTACTTATATGCATACATACCTACGTATGTACATATGTATATACTCGGATAAGTCCATAAATTGGAAACTGTTTTTTAGAAGCATAAAAATTGGTGACATGCAGTTACATCAGTATACAGTATATACACTTAAAATCGTTATAAAACGAATATTAAGGAAATCATTTCCTACTTACATAAAAGTTCTTACATACAACTAAAATGGATTCATTCAATACAGCAATAAACCAATATTCTAAAATGAATGCCATACAGCAATTCAAACTAATAAAATGCAGTTGAAGACAGACTTATTAAATTAGACTTATTTGTCCTGTTAACATTTCGTAAGTAAACGCACCTATTTCCATAAATTCTATATACAATTATATACATATGTGCATTCATTATTTGAGGGAGTTATTTATAATATCGCAAAAAAATATTTAATCTGGGTAAGAAGTAGATGCGTAGATATACAGTGCGAATGTTTTTAAGGATTTTCCATTTGCATAGGCATGTCCAATTGTCTATATATACATATGTACTCAAATTTATAGATTTCGTTAAATTAAGTAGGTAATAATACTTATGTGAATCGAAAATAAATACAACTTAGGTACATACTCGTACTTTACATTACATCTTATGTAGGTATAAATTTTGAAAGTTTTGAGAATAATAAATTAGGTTTATATTGATAAAGTGGCAAAATTTACGAAACGCAAAAATAATTTCGATTTTTCGAAATCAAAAATTTGTCTCGATTTTTCAATTTTTGATTTCAGACTATTCTCAAACTTTAACTAATTTAGGTGACGGTGCATAAGTCCAGTAATATCAGCTCAGCCATCTCAAAGAAAAACGATTAGAAATTAAATCTTGCATTTTTAGATTATTTAATATTTATTCACTTTAATTTTAAAAGTAATCGAAATTTGTAAATTGTTTTATTATGGCTTAAAAAATTTAATCAGTTCTCAAGGTTCGTAGTGCACTTTTTTTAACTTTTTTTTGTTCAGGCAATTCTTGAGTATCCTTAAGGAAATAAATTGTTCATAAAAGTGTTAATTTTATTATTGTTTTCATAATTTTGTTATTAATGGTAAGTGAAAATATAATTAGCACTTTTCCAAAAAAATTTTTGAAAAAAGTGCTTATTAGTTTCACTCTGTCCGTCCGTCCGTCCGTCCGTCCGTCCGTCCGTCCGTCCGTCCGTCCGTCCGTCCGTCCGTCTGTCCGTGTGTCTGTTTACAAAACTTCTACACTTTTGAAGATAGAAAGCTGAAATTTAATACGTAGATAGATCTTTACTAGAAACTTATTTCCGTAGAACAAAATTTTTACCTATCTCCCCCCCTCTAGAAGTTATACCCCCCCAAAACCCTAAAAATGGCCTTTTTTTTTAAATATTTGTTGCAATGAAACCATAAGCATTTTTGAAATTTTGCAAACTCAGAAAGGCAGTGGCTTGCTTCCCCTTGCGCGTTATACTATAGTTCAATTTAATAAAAACAAAATGGCCGTTCAAATTTACCGTTATCTAAAGTCCTTTTTTTCCAAATTTTTGATGTCGTTTTTCTTCTAGACCCCAGACTGTAGAAGCTTGAAATTTTAGGAGCTTTTAGATATTAATAAATAGTTCATTTTGTTTGAAGAAAATTTTTTTCCATTTCCACTCCCTCTCAAGTTATCACCTCTTGAAATTCGTAAAATTTGAATTTTTGACACCTTATATTTCCGAAACCGCAAGCTTTTCCAAATTTTTATAAACGCAAAAAGCTAACGGTAAATTCCATGAAATTAAAAAATATAATTATTTTTCTTATCTCACACAATTAACCCTTAAAATCGAGCATTATGTTAACCCCTTTTTATATTAATTTTTGCTTTATTTCAAAGACTGCATATATGCGTCATCCTAAATATATGCAATCCTAGAAATAGTTTTGTATATGAATGAAAATAATTTTAATAGTGTGATAGCTATACATAGACTGTATTTAAAAGCAGAATTTTCACTTGTTGAAGGGAAAAGTGCTACAATACAAACCATTGGTTTGACCCAACTTTATTTTATTAAATATTTCTGTTAAAACTAAAACACAAATGTAATTTATGGAAAAAAATGCATCCTGGAAATAGGTAATATTAAATTTGCATAGTTTTCTTTGTTCAAATTGGAAAAATTTGAAATTCCAATTTTCGACCTAAGCATTTTTCAGTATATTTACATTTTCAATATATTTATTATAGAATTAAATATTTTAAGAAGTATTTAAAATATTTTTAATAACAATTTGATGAGTTACACTAAATTATAGAGGTGCAGGTCTTAATAATGCCTTGGGAAAAGTAAAAATAGATCACGGAAGCTAGTCGGCCTGCTATGATTTTTTTTTTCCATGAAATAAATATTAGTTTTGTTTTCCCATATTATTATACGAAATAATTACGAGTACTAGCTATAGTGAACTAGTTTTTTTTGTTCTAGCCTCTGTAGTAGAATTAGTAATAAATGAACAAAATATCAAATATGATCAATAAATTAAATTTTTTTTTTTTTTAATAAGTTCTTCTTTTCTTTTATAATACAATCATATAAATGAAAATGCACTTTTATATTTCCTTGAATTTCTATAATTAGGAAAAATTTGTATCTGATCTACTAAAATTTTATTTGAGAAACATTAATTGACTAGGAACTAGAGAACATGAGGTTGACATTAAAATGACCCAGGCTAAAGATAGGGAAAAATGTTTTTCTTTTACATTTAGTGTAAAAAGTGATTATTATAAACTTCAATCGTAAAAAATTGTTTATATTATTAAACTACAATAATCCAAGATTTCAAAAGTGCTCTAATTTTCACAATGCCAATATAATGCCAAAAATATAGCAATATTAAGAAAAAAAAATTTCTTAAGGGACTTAGCATTATTGCTTGTACCCTACTTACATAAGAATTTACTATATTTAAAGAAAAAAAATTTTTTCTAATTCTAATTTAAGTGACCTCTTTTACAAGAAAAGATGCTTATGACTGAATATAGATACTTAGTAAAAATATAGTTTTTGCAATTTTGGAAAAAAAATATTTGAGAAGTTGAAAAATATATTTATTTAGGTAGTTCTTTTCTATTAAAATTTTAAGGATATTGAATGATTTTATGAATATAGACAATAAAATGCAAATACATCTAATTCGATATATTTTATTGTGTAAGGTTATGCAAGGGCATCATATGAATTTAATAACTTATAATCATTATATCATTTAAATACATATATACATACCTATCTACATATAACACAATATTACTATATTAATCAAAAGTAATGTAATATTTAAAGTTTTCTCTATCTACAATTTTTGAATTAGTTATTTTTTAATTGAACAGAGTAAGAATTGCTAATAACCATAATAAAAATTGAGACAAAAGATTTGTGATATCAGGATATTGCTAAATAATTTATTCTTTATTATAAAAGGTTTTTGTATTTGTATTATTATAAGGTTTTTATATTCAAGGTATTTTTGTATTAGTAAGAATTGGTATTATTTATATTACACATCTAAATGAATTAATTTAACATAAATTTTCATATCGTATACGTAATAATTTGTCAAAATTTTAATTATGAGATGCTTAGGTATAAATTAAATTCCAATGGGTAGCAGAAAGGGCTAAAAAGGCTTTTTTTTTTGGAAAGACTGAAACAAAAAAATACAATTATTTAAAGACTAATAAAACACACTTTTCAATTTATATTATAATTTTTTTTTTTATTTTTTTTTTAATAAATGATGCAAATTTAATTAATTCTCAGTTTTGGATTCATACCACTTTTTTTTTATACTTTTTCCATTTTTTTTTTTAATTTTTATTATATTTTTTATATAAATATTTTATTTAACTATATTTCATTAATTTTAAATTTTTATTTTAATATTAAATATTTTTTTTATAAATATATTAAATTGCTTTAATATATTTACATTTTATATTATTAATTAATTTTTTCTTTTTTTTTATCTACGTAAAAATTTAATCGTACATCTTCACTCTACTGGTTATCTGACATTCTTTTTCATTATTAATTACTAGTATTTTTTTTGCTGTTTTTAAATTTTGATTTTTTTTTTTATTTTTAAGATTTTTTTTAAGTTTTTTAATAATAATATTAAATTTTTCAATTTAAATATTTATCAATGTCTTTAAATTTTCTATTTTCATAGTTTTTATAATAATTATTTTTTATATTGTTTGATATAATTTCATATTATATTCATAATTATTATTATAACTGTTCTAAAATCAACAAATCAATATTATCTTATCAGTAAATTGTCATTCTTATAATTTTAGAATTATTTTAACAATTCGGTAATACGCCTATGATAGCAGAAACCTAATCCCTGTTGTAGAGATTAGATTTCTGCCTATTATAGGCGTATCCTTACTGCTATTGAAAAAGTTTGTTCATTATAAGAACAAAAAATGTTTTCGATAAATTCAAAATTAGGTATGAAAGTCATTTTAAAGCACAATTAATTACACATAAATTTTTTTGAAAATTTTGTGGGTAAACTTACTATAGGGAAAATATAAAATGTATTTCATATCACGTATGATAATTTTTCAATTAAATTATTCATTTCGTTTCACATTTCAGAATTTAAATATAAAACCAAAGAAGAGATGTTTTCATAAATTGGAAAGACTAAAATTTTGAATTGGAAAAAAAATTACTACAGAATTATAAATTTTATTAGAATTTATTCTGTTACATTAATGATGAGTAAAAATTATATTAATACTTAGCGATTACTTTCAAATACTTAACAATTTACTTTGAACTTCGTGAGAAAGTATTGAATGAAAAATAATACTAAAATTATAAGATTTTTTTTTTCATTATTTTACCATTTTTGAATTTTGATTTACAGCTTTGATTTCGGTAATTTTCCTTGAAAACTTTAAAAGTTTCCGTTTTTTGTTTGCTACTGAATTAAAGTGTTAAAAGGTAAAAATGTTTAATTTTTCGTTTTATAATTATTATCGGTTATAATATAAGTATATTTTTATATTTTTCTTTTTATTACTATAATATTCCTCTATCCCTCTTAATACTTAAAACTAATGTTGTTAATTTGTTGTAATTTAATATTAATTTTGTTGTCATTTTGTTTTTTTTTTTTTATGTTTATTTATTTATTACAATTTAATAAATTTCTTTATTAAAATTAGTAATATTATTATTAAATAGACAGCATCAATTTTTAAAAAAATTGCATTCATTATTAAATCAATAGTCTTAAAAAATTAAAATAAAGTTTTTATGCATTAAGCTAATAATCATTGCAATTAATTTACAACAACAACACTTAAATTAAGTTCTCTCTTATTTTTCATTCTCTCTCTTCTAAAGTGTTATTATTTTAATAATTCGCTATTAATTTGATAGTTATTCATTATTGGATGTATTTTAATGACATTTTTATTAATTTGATATCAATTTTATTAAAATAATAGTGAAAATTTTTTCAGTGTATTCATAACCACAATAGTGTTATTGAAATCTAATTTTGATCAATACAACCCCATTCAATCATGATTCTCCGGCATTTTATTTTACAAGTAGGGATGAGAATTAGTTTGAATCAAAATACAAGGTTAAAATTGTTAAAATAAAAGATTTAGCAAGGCAATGTAAAGTTTTCAGATTATCTAACTAAAGCGTCAAAATGTGTAATATATTAACATTAGATTGTTACATATATATATCTATATGTTTGTATAATATGTATTTATGTACATGTTTGCGTGTATGGCAAAAATGTTTATGCTTAATAAAATGCATAATTGGTTTTGACAGTTTAAATAGCAAAATGGTTAAACGGAAAGTTCTATGATTAATGATTTTTTCAATCTAATTGTGAGATATCCCAGCAATTTTATTATTGTGATATGAAATTAAGTAACTTTTGATTGAAAACGTCACTTTCCAAAACAGCCTATTTGTAATCTTAAACACAGCTGAACCAAGTCGACAGTATAAATATTAGTGTTAAATTTTATAGTTAAATTTTCAAAAAATAATTAATGCTGAATTATAGTTGCGTTCTTTTTCACATGAAGTTAACGACTTGAGGAATACCAAAAGTTTACCAGTTTGTAAAGCTGTAAAAAAAAATCTATCCGTTCATACAGCTTTATCCAGATTTGAACCTAATAATGACAACGACCTTTTCAGTTTTATTTTAACTCTCGAATCTCGATAATATAAAACGAAATCCAGTAAACATATGGCAATTATGATTATTTGCAATTAAAAATTCAGTAATTTAAAATTCATTTATTGCTTAGTTTCTAAAATTATTATAATTTTATTATAAAATTTTTTTTTAAATATAAAAAATTTATTCAATCATGTAAAAAGGAAAAAAATAAAAAGGAAAAGCATAAAAATAGTAAAGAAATTAAATCCCCTCAATTGCAAGCAATTAAATTAATTAAATCGATTGTATCATTTATCGTGAATATCCGTGCAAACATACATATATACATACATACATAATTTGTCTATGTTTAAAAAAAGGAAAAAAATTACTTAGTAATATTTAATTTTAACATCCTCCTGAACTAAGAACCAACACCACTAATAAATTAATTTGGTAAACCATTCACCCACTTAATTTAAAGTTCGTCAATATTTTAGATTCATATATATATGTATATACATTTATTTTGAATAATAAAATCAGCAATTTTTGCATATACATATTTAAATGTACAAGCATGACAACAGTCTAACGTAGGTATATTATTATGTTCATTTGAATTAAGTATTTAAAAAAACTTTTTCGAGTTAATTTAATTAAATCTGTTTTAGTCCAATAGATTCTATGAAAATTATTACTCAATTTAAGGATAACTTTCATTTTCTGTTTATTAACGAAAAAAAAAAACAAACCAAAACTTAAAGCTGCCTAAACTTTATTGAATATAGAAAATATTCAATTTTTAAGAAATTACCTTATTGTACAGTTGCGGAACGGCAAAATCTATTGTTTAGTATTTTGCATATAATAATATCACAAACACATGGAAATAGAAAATGTCAAAAATAACCGCCAGCAGTAAAATAGTAGGCTGTTTTACCGCAGGCGGTTAAATTCGCGGCGGTAATTTCGCTTGATTTGGCCGAGTCCCATTAAAGTTGGAACAGAACAAGAGAAATTTTCCGCGGCGAAATGTCAGAATTCATATAGAAACGTAGTGCGCATATTTAAATGGAACGGTATAGAATCAAACAAAACTGCCGCCGGCTATATAAATTGTGACATTTCACCGCGAAAAATCGCTCTTGTTTTTTTTTCAACTTTACATATTTTGCAACAACTGAGGGATCGGCTAATTTGCAATTAATTTCATGACTAACTCATCGATTTAAATATTTCATATAAAACTAGAAAAAAAAATGTTTTTAAGTTCCATTTTTTTGTAGTTAAAAAAGTTCTTGAACATTTTGTTTATTTAGTAGAAAAGTTTAAATAAGTATATTCAAAAAAACGAAAAAGTTTGAATTTTGTAAAACAAAAATAAATTAAAAGAGACAAATTTAAAAGAAAATTCATATATACATACATAAATACGGCTAGTGTGTAACTTTTAAGGGAGCTACGTATGTATTTGTGTCAATCAACATAAGCTATTACAAGCAAAGTATATCTACTAATAAGTAATTCGACTCGTTCCACTCCGTTAGTTTTCATTTGCATCTTGCTTCCAAATTCTTAAAATATTCCATTTTTTTTTTAGAAATAGATGGTAATAAGAGTTGTGTAGGCAAGAAAGAAACAAAATATTGTAAACAAACGAGTGTATCAAAAACATTGAACTAAAATAAAATTAAATTAAGTTAGGTAAAAATTTTGTTATTTTTATTTTGATAGTAACAAAATTTATTTTTCATTTTATAAAATTTAGGTAAAAAATTCGAATGTATGAAAGCAAAAGAGTTTGAAATTTCAGGTATGAATGTACACATGCATGTACCTGGTACAATAGATACACATTATCAGGTAGTGACATAGAAATAAAGTAATTTATAAGGAAAAAAAAGGTGTATGGATACTGATTACTTTATGAAATATAATTATTAACAATTCATGGGAAATATGTTCTAAATTTATTAAGATTGAAATAAAAATAAAAAATTTAAAGATAACTTATTTATTTTATTTATTAATTACAAATGCCTAACACTAAATATTTAAAATATTTTCAAAAGTACATATTTACCTCTTCACATCTTTTGGCAACAAATGAAATTTTCGTGTCGGCTTTTTTTCATCCCAAACACTTCAAATAATGTTTACCCATTTTTATAAAAAAAATATTTTTTTCACAACTATTTAAATTTTTTTTTAACATTGTACGTACGTCTTTTCAAAATTTATTTTTAAAAATTATATTATATAAATTATAATAAATTTTTTAAACACTTTTTTCTTCTTCGCTTTTATAATATAATACACATTTTTTGCCACCTTGTACTGGAATGAATTACAGAAATTATTGTGTCGCTTTTAAAATTCTTTATATTTTTCCCTATACTTTATATAGGAACAAATAATAAAGTGTCGCCTTTCAAAATTACATTATAAAAAAACAGGTTGACATCTATTGCGTACTCTTTCCCTCTCCCAAAAATTCTTATGTGTATAAAAATGAAAATAAGAAAGTATACTGTTTAACCCTTTTAACTAAGGGAATTTTTTGTATACAAATATTGGTGAGTGATTGCATTAGTGTGATGTAAACGGAGAGTCGAACTACTTGTTAGTAGATATACTTTGATTACAAGCGGCAATGAAATAACGGGAGTTAAGCTTCTTTTGTGATGTCTGGATGATTCGCATGACAATGCATTTAATAAAGTACATACATAGATATACATTTCTGTGTAAACATAGAAAAAATCTACGAATATAAGACATTTAAAACCAAACTCATAAAATGTGAACAATTATTTAAATCAATTACGAATATTGCGAAAGTTTTTTCATTCCAAATCGGCTACACATGGATACCATTAGGTAAGTATAGAATTAATAATGCTCTAATCAGGTAGTAATTCCAATTTTCAGAAATATTTTCTTATTGTAGGTGCATGCAAAAAACATTTATACAAAATGAAATGAAGACATGAGATTACATAAAATATTTCTAAATCAAAAAATTTTAAAATTTGGTTTGCCTAAAAAAACAACGTGCTTCTGCATAAAATTTGGGGATCAATTACATAAAAAGAAAATTAAATAAAAGGACATCAGAAAAAAAAAATTAATATTTGGGATAAAAGAATCATATTTTATGTTTGTAGAAAATATACTCTTAACTCTACTTATATGCATACATACCTACGTATGTACATATGTATATACTCGGATAAGTCCATAAATTGGAAACTGTTTTTTAGAAGCATAAAAATTGGTGACATGCAGTTACATCAGTATACAGCATATACACTTAAAATCGTTATAAAACGAATATTAAGGAAATCATTTCCTACTTAAATAAAAGTTCAGATGTTCTTACATACAACTAAAATGGATTCAATACAGCAATAAACCAATATTCTAAAATGAATGCCATACAGCAATTCAAACTAATAAAATGCAGTTGAAGACAGACTTATTAAATTAGACTTATTTGTCCTGTTATTTCCATAAATTCTATATACAATTATATACATATGTGCATTCATTATTTGAAGGAGTTATTTATAATATAGCAAAAAAATATTTAATCTGGGTAAGAAGTAGATGCGTACATATATAGTGCGAATGTTTTCAAGGATTTTCCATTTACATAGGCATGTCCAATTGTCTATATATACATACATAAATTTATAGATTTCGTTAAATTAAGTAGGTAATAATGTGTAAATCGAAAATAAATAAAACTTAGGTACATACTTTACATTACATCTTATGTAGGTATAAATTTTGAAAGCTTTGAGAATAATAAATTAGGTTTATATTGATAAAGTGGCAAAATTTACGAAACTCAAAAATTTGTCTCGATTTTTCAATTTTTGATTTCAGACTATTCTCAAACTTTAACTAATTTAGGTGACGGTGCATATAATCCAGTAAGTCCAGTAATATCAGCCCAGCCATCTCAAAGAAAAACGATAAGAAATTAAATCTTGCATTTTTAGAATATTTAATATTTATTCACTTTAATTTTAAAAGTAATCGAAATTTGTAAATTGTTTTATTATGGCTTAAAAAATTTAATCAGTTCTCAAGGTTTGTATAGTGCACTTTTTTTAACTTTTTTTTGTTCAGGCAATTCTTGAGTATTCTTAAGGAAATAAATTGTTCATAAAAGTGTTAATTTTATTATTGTTTTCATAATTTTGTTATTAATGGTAAGTGGAAATATAATTTTATTAAATATTTCTGTTAAAACTAAAACACAAATGTAAATTTATGAAAAAAAAGCATCCTGGAAATATTAAATTTGCATAGTTTCCTTCCTTTGTTCAAATTGGAAAAATTTGAATTTCCAATTTTCGACCTAAGCATTTTTCAGTATATTTACATTTTCAATATATTTATTATAGAATTAAATATTTTAAGAAGTATTTAAAATATTTTTAATAACAATTTGATGAGTTACACTAAATTATAGAGGTACAGGTCTTAATAATGCCTTGGGAAAAGTAAAAATAGATCAATAGAAGCTAGTCGGCCTGCTATGATTTTTTTTTTCCATGAAATAAATATTAGTTTTGTTTTTCCATATTATTATACGAAATAATTACGAGTACTATAGTGAACTAGTTTTTTTTGTCTCTGTAGTAGAACTAGTAATAAATGAACGAAATATCAAATATAATCAATAAATTAAATTCTATTTTTTTTAATAAGTTCCTCTTTTCTTTTATAATACAATCATATAAATGAAAATGCACTCTTATATTGCTTTGAATTTCTATAATTAGGAAAAATTTGTATCTGATCTACTAAAATTTTATTTGAGAAACATTAATTGACTAGGAACTAGAGAACATGAGGTTGACATTAAGATGACCTAGGCTAAAGATAGGGAAAAATGTTTATCTTTTACATTTAGTGTAAAAAGTGATTATTATTAAACTTAAATCGTAAAAAATTGTTTATATTATTAAACTATAATAATAAAAGATTTCAAAAGTACTCTACTTTTCACGATGCCAATATAATGCCAAAAATATAGCAATATTAAGAAAAAAAAATTTCTTAAGGGACTTAGCATTATTGCTTGTACCCTACTTACATAAGAATTTACTATATTTAAATAAAAAAATTTTTTTCTAATTCTAATTTAAGTGACATCTTTTACAAGAAAAGATGCTTAGGACTGAATATAGATACTTAGTATAAATATAGTTTTTGCAATTTTGGAAAAACAATATTTGAGAAGTTGAAAAATATATATATTTAGGTAGTTCTTTACTATTAAAATTTTTAGGATATTGAATGATTTTATGAATATAGACAATAAAATGCAAATACATCTAATTCGATATATTTTATTGTGTAAGGTTATGCAAGGGCATCATATGGATTTAATAACTTATAATCATTATATCATTTAAATACATATATACATACCTATCTACATATAACACAATATTACTATATTAATCAAAAGTAATGTAATATTTAAAGTTTTCTCTATCTACAATTTTTGAATTAGTTATTTTTTAATTGAACAGAGTAAGAATTGCTAATAACCATAATAAAAATTGAGACAAAAGATTTGTGATATCAGGATATTGCTAAATAATTTATTCTTTATTATAAAAGGTTTTTGTATTTGTATTATTATAAGGTTTTTATATTCAAGGTATTTTTGTATTAGTAAGAATTGGTATTATTTATATTACACATCTAAATGAATTAATTTAACATAAATTTTCATATCGTATACGTAATAATTTGTCAAAATTTTAATTATGAGATGCTTAGGTATAAATTAAATTCCAATGGGTAGCAGAAAGGGCTAAAAAGGCTTTTTTTTTTGGAAAGACTGAAACAAAAAAATACAATTATTTAAAGACTAATAAAACACACTTTTCAATTTATATTATAATTTTTTTTTTTATTTTTTTTTTAATAAATGATGCAAATTTAATTAATTCTCAGTTTTGGATTCATACCACTTTTTTTTTATACTTTTTCCATTTTTTTTTTTAATTTTTATTATATTTTTTATATAAATATTTTATTTAACTATATTTCATTAATTTTAAATTTTTATTTTAATATTAAATATTTTTTTTATAAATATATTAAATTGGTTTAATATATTTACATTTTATATTATTAATTAATTTTTTCTTTTTTTTTATCTACGTAAAAATTTAATCGTACATCTTCACTCTACTGGTTATCTGACATTCTTTTTCATTATTAATTACTAGTATTTTTTTTGCTGTTTTTAAATTTTGATTTTTTTTTTTATTTTTAAGATTTTTTTTAAGTTTTTTAATAATAATATTAAATTTTTCAATTTAAATATTTATCAATGTCTTTAAATTTTCTATTTTCATAGTTTTTATAATAATTATTTTTTATATTGTTTGATATAATTTCATATTATATTCATAATTATTATTATAACTGTTCTAAAATCAACAAATCAATATTATCTTATCAGTAAATTGTCATTCTTATAATTTTAGAATTATTTTAACAATTCGGTAATACGCCTATGATAGCAGAAACCTAATCCCTGTTGTAGAGATTAGATTTCTGCCTATTATAGGCGTATCCTTACTGCTATTGAAAAAGTTTGTTCATTATAAGAACAAAAAATGTTTTCGATAAATTCAAAATTAGGTATGAAAGTCATTTTAAAGCACAATTAATTACACATAAATTTTTTTGAAAATTTTGTGGGTAAACTTACTATAGGGAAAATATAAAATGTATTTCATATCACGTATGATAATTTTTCAATTAAATTATTCATTTCGTTTCACATTTCAGAATTTAAATATAAAACCAAAGAAGAGATGTTTTCATAAATTGGAAAGACTAAAATTTTGAATTGGAAAAAAAATTACTACAGAATTATAAATTTTATTAGAATTTATTCTGTTACATTAATGATGAGTAAAAATTATATTAATACTTAGCGATTACTTTCAAATACTTAACAATTTACTTTGAACTTCGTGAGAAAGTATTGAATGAAAAATAATACTAAAATTATAAGATTTTTTTTTTCATTATTTTACCATTTTTGAATTTTGATTTACAGCTTTGATTTCGGTAATTTTCCTTGAAAACTTTAAAAGTTTCCGTTTTTTGTTTGCTACTGAATTAAAGTGTTAAAAGGTAAAAATGTTTAATTTTTCGTTTTATAATTATTATCGGTTATAATATAAGTATATTTTTATATTTTTCTTTTTATTACTATAATATTCCTCTATCCCTCTTAATACTTAAAACTAATGTTGTTAATTTGTTGTAATTTAATATTAATTTTGTTGTCATTTTGTTTTTTTTTTTTTATGTTTACCTTATTTACTTACATTAATTATATTTAACATAAATATTTAATGTTAATATTATTTCAATAATTTAATAATGTTAATAATAATAATCATAATTAACTGTACATAAAAGTTTTGATTCTTTTCTCATTATTATAATAAAAAATAAATTATTTCTAATGGTTTTTTGTTTTGCTGTCATTCTATTTTTTTGTCTTTTATATTTTTCTTTTTTATAAAATTATTATTTCTTAACATTTTATTATAATATTTATAATTATGTATAATATAAACTTCCTTTCTTATTTATTAATAATTTTAATTTACTATCGGTGATATGACAGTTTCCAAATCAAAAGATTTTAAGCCTTATAGGGAAAATTTTCAACAAACTTTTATTTAAAATATTTGTGTGTATGTCTCTAACCTATAACAGTGTTAAAAGTAAAATATAATTATGTTAATATTTACTGTCAGATCACCGTTTTTTTTTTGTTTAGTTTATTATTTTATTTTAAACTAGTTTTTTTTTTAAGTTTTCTTTCATTTTGTTTTGATATTTACAATATTATTTTCATTTAATATTTTAATTGATTTCTATTGCAATTTAAATTTTATATTTGTAAATTGTTATATAGAAGCTTCGAAATAAATTTTATAAATACTTAACATTTTTAATATAAATTCATATTTATAATTTTTAATTAATAATATTATAATAAAGCATTTTGCTGGAGGTTAATTAAATGGCAGTTTTGTTGCATAAAATTTAAATTCTTGCGTTGAGAGAAAAAAATTCGTTGAAAATTGTGCAGCAATTTTTCTTTTATATTTTGTAGGGTCAAGAATATCCTTGGACGTTATTTAAATTTTTATAATATAATTAATGTAATTATTAATTGTCAAAAAAAAAATTTGTACAAATTTTTATGGTTTAATATTACCAGATATTGTGGATGGATTTTTATAATGCGAGCTGAACAAACAATGTTAAGGACTAATTATTTCCAAACAGATTTAGCCGTTATGTCAAATCAAGCAGATAACACTAACTCAAATCGACCGACCATTAAATATTGTGAAAATTATTTTCGGACCAGAGGATAATTCCTACTAGAAAAATTAGATTTATATTTCCGTTTTATGTATGTATATCTAATTCTTTTTTATGTATATTATAATTAATGTTGGTTAAATGATTTGAAACTAATATTTCAATAATAATAGAATTATAATTGCATTGTATAATAAAATTTATTTTTAAAAAACAAAATTCATAAAAATTGTTGACAATATTTTCCTGTATAAATTCTGATTTATTTCAGTCGTTGCTACTTAATATTATTACATGTATTTGTGGGTTATTATAAGATTTTTTGTCAGTAATTTATTGTTTTGGTAACATCTTGACCCTATTGAGAAATTCTTTACTAATAATTTTAATTTAATTACAAAAATTGGTCTTAAACTTATGTAATATATTTCTTTTATGATCGAAACAGTTAAAACTCTGCTATGTGAAAGTAAGTGGCTCATTACAAAAAAAACTGAAGTTGGAAAAAAATATAAATATAATAAATATAAAAATATAAAAATATAATAATATTATTGTGCTTTATTGTTTTTATAATAAAACATACTGAATATTTTAAAGTAGATAATCTTTTGAAATGTAATTAAATAAATATTATGTATACCTCGTTTATAAACATATATTAAAGGTATATGTTTCTCAAATCATTAAAAAGATGCAGCTACATGCTTGTTTATTCCACATAGTTTAGGTATATGTTGTTATTCGGAAAATAAATTATTTGTATATAATTTGTAAATAGTTCATGTGATTTCTCTTATTTATTTGAGAATATATTATTTATAGGCTTATTATTTGTGGTGGATTCGCCAACATGTCTAACAACTGCGATGTATGTTTGGCGAATTTTTTTTGTCGAATTCGCAATGAATTCGACAATTAAAAGAATTCACTGTACATAATAAGCCAATTAAATAGGCAAACACTTTTCCGTTTTTCTGTTATATTGTGATTTACTTCGTTGAATGCATAACTTTATTTAACTTAGACTTATTTGGATTTGTAATGAGTATCAAATAATGGAGAAATGAAATAATTTAATTAAATGATATTTGATTTCTTTGAAATATAAAATTTTACAAAATTTAACAGTAAAATTTAAATATTTTATACAATTATAACTAGAATAAAGTTCTTTTTTTACAGGCTAAGTAATTATTATTATTTACAAAAGAAAAAAAAAATAATCAATTTTAAAATAAATATTTAACATGTTATCCTTAATCACATTAATTATGTATTTTGTTACAGATTTTCTTATTGTACAATTATATTTCAATAATTTATTTCAGTTTTAGTTTTATATTTACATTTTAATTTTGATATTCATATTAACTATCGTCACAATAATAAATTTTTTTTATTTTTATAATAAATTTATTTAAAACAAAAAAAAATTTATTACAATTTATTATAAAAACAGATAGAAAACAAAATTTTTTCTTTCTAATATGGTGTAAAATTTTCAAATTAAATTTTTTTTACTAATCTAACAATTTTAACAACACCATAAAAACAATTTTTTTTTTAGTATTTTTCACTTATCGTAATTATAATATAATTATTATGTTTTTAATAGAGATTTAATTCATGTTTACAAATATTTATAAATAATAGGTGAGTGTAAAATACAAATTATACGGGTGTAGGTTTGAACAAAATTTTTTTACCGCAATAAATAGTAAACGATGTATTTTCGGTTCGAACGACAATTTAGTCAATAATATAGAAACTTATGAGTGTATAAAACTTTAAATTTACATTTTTAATTTTAAATATTATTTTTATAGTAAACTTTAATTTTTGTACCTACATTATATGGGTAAAAAAGTATGGATAATTTCAGAATATCTTTATGTACGCCAAATCATGTGCAGTAACAATAGCAAATTGTAATTATTGAAGAGCTATTTGTTTCCATCAAATTCACTTCCAACGGAATTCGTTTAAATTTTAATTTAAGAACTTTTTGAATAAAATCAGTTTATTGAAAATTACTTGTCGTATTTAGCAAACTATAGCTTTATTGAATTTTTAAATAAAATTACTTATATTAGAAACTTAGAATTACTTATTATGAATGAATCGACCTTTCATTATTCATTTGATTTAAATAAAGTATCGAATTATAGAATTTTAATTGTATAATGACCAATTAAATTGAAATTATTGTAAATTAAACTGACAATATATTTGTTTTTTTTCGAATATGCATATTAAACGTTTCAAGTATTTATTTAGATAATAAAAATCATTCCTATAATTGATTTTTATTATAACTAATTTAAAATGATAGCACAATATGTGGTAAAATAAAATTAAATTTCCGAATTAAATTTTTAATTCAATAGTAATATATTTTTAATGTGTTATATGTGAAATTTTGGAAAAAAAAAATCTAAAGTGTTAATATTTTCACGTATTTTTATATAAATAAAGTATTTTTTTTATATAGAAAAATTTTTTCACAATATTTTTAATAATAACGAAAATAAACAAATGTGTAAATAAATACAATTTGTTATAAATGTTTCATTGTTATAATTAAATAATACAACTGTTAATTATATTATTTTAAACCTATTATTATTCCTATTATGCATTTAAAATTTGTGGTTTAATTTCCCTTTTTTTTTTACTGTGTTTTTTTTTTTAGTAACTTTTATTAGTAAGCGGTTAAAAAAAAAATTAAACACAAAAATTTACAATAATGTATCTATGTACAATATTTTTGTTTAAATTTTTATTATACATAATAATGCATTTAAAGTACATAATGTACTTAAAATGCACAATACATGCATATGGTCATTATTATTTGTTTTATTTTTTTTTTTGTGACTCATTTTAGTTAATAACCATGTAATATGTAAACATATTTTATATTATTTTTTGTATAATAGCCATAGATTATATTGTTGTACCTATATTTAGAGTTTTACATGTTTTATACTATAGGTATGAAATGTTATTAGTTAAATATAATTTTGTTCCTTTGTTTTTTTCTCCTTTTGTAATTTTATGAACTCGATATATGAGGCCAAAATGGACACAGGTTATTTTTTATATGTTTATTAAAATATACATAGCTTATATAGCATTTAATTAATCGTTTATTAAATAAGGATACATATTGCATTTATTATTTAAACTATAAAATTTACAATATCCAAATACACATTATTATTATTATTGTTATTGTTATTATTATTGTTATTTTGTATTATTGTATATTTTATGTTACAAGTAAATTAAACATACTGGTATTATGTATAACAGCATTATAAATGAAATATATGCATATAGGTAAATATGTACAAAATAAGTTGATGGCAATTTATGTAAAAAAAAAAATTAAGATGGTTTAATATGATTAAATTCTAGCAATTTGTAAATAATTTCCAATTAAATTTTTGTTATATGTTATTTAACTGTTATTACTGTTATTATTGTTATAAGTATAAAACTGATTTTAAACGAAACTTATCTTGGCTTAAATGAATATCATAATTTGAAGTAAAAATTAAAATTCGAAATAAAAAATTTTGAGAAAGTTTTTAAATAAAATTTGTTTTAAGCCTCATTTAAAAATGGTGAAGTTAACAAATTAATTAATCACAAAAATCTTTCTAGATTAATAATAAAAAATTTTAATTTTCTTTTAGTTAAAATTTCTTTTACAAGAAGAACAAATTAATACGACAAAATTTTACGGTCATATTCTCTTAGATGTTGAGATGAGATGATTATATTCAAATTGAATCAAAAAAATTTCATATTTAAAGTTCTATACTGAAAACTCCTCAATACCTATGAATAATTTCCAATCACCAGTGATTTATCTTACAGAATTAAAATAAAACGTAAATATCAAATAAGTGACATTATAGTCATTTATATTCACTTACTCGGGGCACTGTAATAAATTATTTCTTCAACTACCGCCAAGCAAATGAAAATAATGACGTGATATAAAATTTTTATTGTATCTATTATAATAGCTTGCACGTCTAATATATTAGAAAATTTTCCCATTGGCGATATTTTTTACAATACGTTTAAATGAGTATAGATAGTTAATTTAGTGTTAGATAGGCAATCGAAATAAAATTAACTGAAATGTATTAAAGAACTATTTACGTCAGCTTGCCGGTAACAACGATAGAAATTATTATTTTTTTTTTGAGGCTGTGAAATGAATATCGAATAGAACCAAAGCGCATTATTTTATTTTTTATTTTTCGTAAAGATGGACTAAAAAATTTTGAGAATCAATAAATTGAAAAAACAAAAAAATTGCTAAAAAATTTGAACAAAAATTTAATTAATGTTATTTTTTTTCAGGTTGCGATGTTCACACAAAAACTAAACGTTTATGTTTTGACTTTTTATTTGATGCCCTATTATAAAATATTAATAGTTCATAGGAAAATTGTATCCTAATTCGAAAATTCATAAATCACATTCACTCAAGAAAATATAGGACTGGACAGCAAAAAAAAGGTGAATTGGAATTTTGAAGACTATATTGTTTTTATTACATTATTTTTTAATATTTTAGGTATGTATGTATAATTAAATTCTGAATAAACGAAGATATTTTGAAAGCAATGTTCAACAAAAAATACAACTCCCGAACTACAATATGTACGTCAGTGATTTTCAAAAAACATAATTTCTATAAAAGGGAGCAATGTGCATTAAAAATGTAACCGATTAGAATGTGCAATTTAAACCAACTTTTTAATCTTACTTCGGCATAGTTATATAATCCAATATTTTAAAAATTAACTCACCTAAACTATTATTTTAATTATTTAAAAAAAACCTAAAGCGAAAATTCTTCTTTAATGTTTGTTAATTATAATCAACAATAAATAACAATAATATAATTCTAACAATATCCAACTTTTCAATAATATTGTACGTACAAAAATTCTAATTTAAAACTTAAAAATTGACATCATTATATAAAAACTGCAAAAATTTACAATAATATTATTACAGAACTTATGCAATTACGATATTTGGGCATTATAGCAAAAAAGTGGCATTTCTGATCTTGTTAGTAAATTTCAAGAAATTTGTGCTAAGATTAAAGTTTGATTTGTTAAAGAAAATTTCAAACTATGTGAAGTTGTAAAAGATAAGATTTCGTAGCTATATAATGTGTATGTACATAAGTTTTAAAATATAAAGAGCCACCTTTTTGAAACAAAATCAGGTTTTATTTATTCATGTTTAACATAAATTATGCCTATTTAATATTAGAACTAAAAACCGTAGTTTTTTTTTACTCCACCCTTTTTATTTTAATATTTACTATTTTTGAACTATTTTGTAACACTAGAATTACATACACTATAATTTTAATATTGCTAAACCTACATTTCGTTTTTTAGTTTTATTTGATTAAATTTTTGTGTATTTTATTTTCTCCCATATTTTTTCTCTTTTTTGTTAAAATATAAATGTGTGCAGAATTGAATATTATGTACTTACTATGGTATATGAGACATAATTATTTATCTGTGTATAACAATATTTTGTTTCCTATATTTACGAATATTTACGAATACGTCGATATTTTAATCTTATATTTATTTAATATTATGCTCCACTATTTCTATTATTATTATTATTATTGTTATGTACATGCATAATTTGTGTGTATCTACTATATTATAAAATGTATCCTTAATGCTTACATCATTTAAAATTACATTATACACTATAGAAATATTTTATGTAGTCACATTATATACCATTATATATGTATGTATATGAATAAATTAATATTTTCATATAATTTGTAATAATATAATAATATTTTTAAATATCAATTAACAAGCATTTAAATTTGTTCCTAATACAACACCAGTCATATAAGTTGTATGATTATTATTATTAATATGATGTTGATGCTGTTGTTGTTGTTGTTGTAGATGCTGTTGATGCTGTTGTTGCTGTTGTTGTTGATGCTGATGTTGATGGTGCTGATGATGATTGTGATTAGAACCATCATTACCCATTAATGTTGATGCAGTATTACTTGTACTGCACGGACCACTATTTGCAGCTGATGTTGCTGCTGACGTTGCACTTATATGTGCACCAATACCACCAGGTACACCACTTGGTATTGTATTACGATTTATTTCTTCATTTGGTATTGAAAAATGTCTATATGTTATATATTCATTTGGTACGGCATTTTGTCGTTTTGAATTTTCTAATCGTTGTTTCTTTAATTTAATATAACTAAGTACAGATATTAATACAATAAATACAATAATACCAAGGCAACATCCAACAATTAAACCTAATCTACGTGTTAATATTGAATGTATAATACCTTGACTTGATAATGCATTTTCATCTGTTATTAAATTTGGTGTTGCTTCAAGTGTACGTACTTCAGTACATTTTGATGTTGCTGAATCTTTAAGTAATTCTTGTAATTCTTCTGGTAATATATTATTATTATTGTTATTATTAATATTACTAATGTTATTATTGTTATTATTACTATTATTGTTAACATTATTGTTAAAAATATCATCATTATTCTCAATACCAACCATAAATGATTCATTATAATGAATACGATTTAATATTGTTGATATTTTTGGTGTTAACCAATTTCCAGTACCAAGGACACATATTAAATATCTTGTATTTGATAATAATTTATGTAATTTTGCTGAATTTGCTGTACCACTCAATGTTTTACCACGAACCTGTAATTATATTTTAATGAATTCATTATAAATTTTTAATTCAAATAATTTGTATAAATTTAAAATGCAAAAGTAAAATATTATAATGATTATTTTATACCACAATATGTACATAATATGCATTTAATAATGAATGAATGAATGAATTTTGTAAGAAGAAATTAATTGTACACTACATTGTACAAATATTGTTATAAATTATTTAGTAGGTTATTGTTAAATTTTAGAAAAAAACGGAAGTTAAAAATTAAATCAAAAACTATTTAACATTTTAGAAGTGTATGCATGTATTAATGTATTGATATTACTTTTTGAAATGATAATAGAAATATTTTAAGAATTTTCATTATGTTTACTATACACAAAATCAATAATAATTACGAATTCAATTGTTTTGTATTTGAAATTGAAAGGATTTTATTTATGATGAAAACTATAAATAAAATCAATTATAAATACGAGGGTCACTATTTATATTTCGGGTCTAGCAATAAAAAACAAACATTTATCATTGGAAATGGTTTTATTGTTTTTCAAAATATTCCCCATGAAGATCAATACACTTTTGCATGCGCTGAAACCAATTTTCGTAGCACTTTTTCCACTCCGATTGAGACACCTCCAAAACATGGTTTTTGAACGCATCGACTGCTTCTTCAGGTGTTGAAAATCGTTGTCCACGCATTTTTTTTTTGATGTGAGGGAATAAGAAGAAGTCATTGGGTGCTAAATCAGGACTGTACGGCGGATGACCCATCAATTCGACATTTTGAGTGCTCAAATAGTCCATTGTTTCAGCTGATTTGTGAGAGCTTGCATTGTCATGATGAAGAATGATTCGCCGGCGCTTGTTTGTTTTCCTTATTTCTTCGAAAACTTTCGGCAAACAGATGGTGGTGTACCATTCAGAATTGACCGTCCTACGCTCCACTAAAGGTACTGTGGCCACATGACCGGTTGTGGCCACATTTGCTTCGATGTGCTTCTTCCACGAACAACTTTTGTTGGATTTGGCTCGTCTTGGAACACCCATACGGTCGATTGCTGTTTCGTTTCGGGCTCATATGCATAGATCCATGATTCATCACCTGTGACTATCTTATAAACGTCTTTTGACGCACCGCGATTGAATTTTTTCAACATTTCTTTGTTCCAATCGACACGAGCCTTCTTTTGTGCAATCGTCAAATTTTTTGGGATCCATCGACAACACACCTTTTTCACGGCAAGATGTTCATGCAATATCTTATGTACGCTGGTGGAACTAATGCCCAAGGATGCCTCAATCTCACAGTATGTCACATGCCGGTCCATCATTATCATTTCGCGCACAGCATCGATGGTTTCCGGCAAAACGACCGAAATTGGCCGACCTTCACGAAATTCATCCTGGAGCGAACGGCATCCGAAACCAAACTCTTGGTACCAGCGATTTACAGTGGTTTTTGATGGTGCTTCATCACCAAAAGTCGAAACAAGTTGATCGAGACACTCTTGTCTCGATAATCCGCGCCGAAAATCGTAAAAAATCATCGCACGAAAATTTTCACGGGACAATTCCATTTTTTGACCGAGATGAATTTTTCAAGTCACTGTAAACAAAACAATTCGCGCTCGAATGACAAAACGTTCTGAGTGAAGTTGTCCTAAAAAATGTCAAACTTTCCAATGGAAGTGTCAGATTGCACCTGTCAGCACTAGTATTGCCAGGACCCGAAATATAAATAGTGACCCTCGTATGCAATTATAAAAATAAAAGAGATTTAGTTTAACAATGTGATATTTAACTAAATAAAATAAAGTTAGGGAGGCATATAAGTTGTTGAAGGAAAACACATTATGTGATACAAATTTTATTGTCAGATTATTTTCAAATTCATCAGTTTTAATGAGAGAGATTGCAGTTTTACTTTTAGTAGTAATGATTTAATAATGATTTTTTAAAATTTTTTATTCAATTATTTTGAAAAACTTTGAAGATGCGTTTTCTATTTTTAGAGTACTAAGTTGTACTTATGTATATAGTACTATATTTTTTAGAATTGTGAATTTTGTAAAATACTGTTATAGACTGACCCTCTAGCAGAGTAAACTAATGGTGATCAAATATTTCACAAATTGTATAAAATTTTTATTTCTTATAACGAAATATGTATAAGAGTTTTTTTTTTGAAATTTTAATTGTGAAGTATAATTGAATGAATTCCATCAAAACAGCGCCTCTATTTTCATAAAAAGGAGGAATATTGTTCAAGTGCTTATGATATTTTCAATGGAATTTCAAAAATATTTAATTAATATTTTAGAAATATTTGACTATTTTCATGTTTGTGGGTAAGTCATAATATATTCAATAATGCGTACGATTGTGATACCATCAACTTTATATATTTTCGTTTTAAACTGAAAGCGTAACCTTATTTTATAAGTTTCCTAAGGTATAGATTTTTGTGAAAACATGAAAATTATAATATATTGAATTCATAATATATCTAAATTATATAACAATTTTCATTTTTCCCTAAATTGTTATATATTAAAATTTAAGTAAAATATGAAATCATGCAAAGGCATTTACTTTCACTCTGTAATTGCATTACGTAAATTCTTTAAAGTTCAAATCCTTTAAAGTTCATTTTGATAAAAGGATAATATAATAGATACAATAAGATCTAAATTTAATCACTTTTGTTATTATAATTATTTTGTTCATGAAATTTATATCTTATTTTATCTTTTCAATAATTTCAATTAAACATAAATATAAAGGGTTTCTATCTTTTACTGTACGACATTCTTATGCATACACAATTTAAATTATCAATTTCTTACATATACAATTTTAGTATTTATCAATATTGCAAACAAAATAATTGGTATTTTGCTTACATTAAAGTTATATGAATATTTTTATATTAGATGCATGTCACTTTCAAATCAAATTCAAGAACATTAATTTCCAATAATATGCAATTGTAATACAGGTGCTATTTACTATATAATATACAAACAATATGAGAATCCCTACGAATATCATATCAAAAAGTATTTCAATTTATTTGAATATCTGCACTACACATACGTAATAAATATTTATATAGAACTACAGATATGAGATAGATTTACAAATAAAGAGTAACAAATTTAACTGAAATGGAAAAGCAATTTACAAAATATTAAACTTTAATAGGAAAGTTTGTATAAATGTGTATCTATTTTTATTATTATATATTAACATTGTATGTATAATCACGAGCTATTTATACGCAAATATTTTATTTATATAATCGGATTAAGAATATTACATTTTAGTTTCTCGTATGGGAAAATATTTCACGTTCAACAGAAAAAAAAAAAAAAATTAATTCGAATGAAATAAACGTGCACGTTTCCTTTTAATTATATTGAATTTTGTATATTTTTGTAAGAGCAACAAAAACTTTTCGAACTCCGTTAAAGCACAAGTAACTATTAAAATTTTTTTAGAAAACTTATAACAATCTTTTATTATTATGTCTATTTAGTGTTGTTTTCTTAGAATCATCAAAAATGCAAAGATATTTTTTTTGGCGTCTCCATTTTATTTGTTTATTTTAAAATTTTTCATCAGTTACCATTTCAATAGCATAAATTTATTATCAAAAACAAAATAAGCAGCTATTTGTGGTAATACAATTATAACCTACTAGTAAACTTGTAATCAGTTCGATATTAAATACAAAACGCACTTTGAATAAAGTGTTATTGTCACAAAAATATTGGAATTATTTTTTAAGGTTTTAGCACTTAAATGAACTTTCAGATCAGCAGCAACTCTTACTATCTATTTATTATTTGCTTAATATTGAACTTGAAATTTTAGCAGAAGTTGCATATTTTTTGTTTGATATAGCCTTTAACATTAAGATTTTATATCAAGTTAAGCTTTACTTATTTGTGAAAGAGCTTTATCTTTCCTTCAACCTTTAATACTGAGGTTTCCTAATACGTTTTCCTGATAAGTACGTTTTTTTTTGGAAATATTTTTAGTACTTGAAATAAGTATTTTGTTTTCCAATTTTTTTTTTATCCATCCATAAAAAAAAACAAATAAGTATAAAAAAAATAATATTAACACTTTTTGGCAAACCATTAAAGTAGATTCGCACATACAATAAAATATGATACAAAATAAAATGGAAATTAATAGCTTTACTAAGAGGAAAATGGCAAATATTTCTTAATCCGTGAACAATTTTTATACGATTCTTGTATGTATGTATATAAGAGGAGAATTATAGCTTAACATAGTTACTTAAATATCTCTGTAATATCATTGATAAGAGTTGCAGGCAATTATCATGAATATTTTATTGTATTTTTACTACATTTTAGTATAAAAGTAACTGAGAAAATATTCATTATTGTATTATTTTAATTAAAAACTCAGTTAAACCACACTGCATTGCTATGTAGCATAAGAGGATTTTTATTTATAAACTAGTATAATATTAAAAATTGTAGGTGAATTAACGTTCTTAATATAATTGGTTGAGTACGAAAACTTACTAGCATTTATTTCGGTGGAAAGCTTTATATTTTATATTGAAAATTAATAACAGATTTTTAATGTTAAGCATAATAGAATTTCCATATTCTAAAAAGCGCTTCCTCAAAAAACTTCTTCGACAGAAAGTTTTTTGAAATATTAAATACTCTAAAAAAGAACGCGCTTATTATTTTTTTTTTATTCATGTTTTTTGTCTTCATGTTTTACAAAATATTTCAACATTCTTAAATTTGGCAAATAGCTGCAATAAAATCTAAATTTTTATATCAGGTGGCTGTGAAATTCATGTTTTTTAATAGTTGAGGACGTATCACACTTAAATTTAGAAATCATAAAGAAATTTTAGTATGTTCTTCTAGATTTTAGTGCGTTTCTATAGACTTCAATAGCACAAATTGTTATGGCTATTTGATATTATGAAAAATTATAGTTTTAGTTTTGCTAGTAAAATATTAATAAATACTTTAATTGTTGGATTATTCCAGCTATGTATTTAAAATATTTCAAAATGTTTTTAAAATATAGTTAAAGAGCAAAATTTCAAATTTATTTAATAAACGTGGAATTCAATATATGTATGTACATCCAAATAATAAACAAATGTAAATTGAAACCTATTTTCTTAGATTTGTTAAATTTATAAAAAATTTATGTCAATGGTAAACTGAAATCATAATTAAAACCACTAGCCACTGTTTCAATATGATTAAAATATTAAGAGTTTCTTTTTTGAATAACTTTGACTACTTTTATTTCTAAACATTCTTTGAGAATGAAAATTATTATTTCGAATTTAGAAATAGAAATTTTTATTTGAAAATTTCAAAATATTCAAATAAAATATGGAAGCGCAAGGCTTTTAATAAATAATCTAACAGAAAAAATTCAAATTTTTTATATAAACATTAAAAATTTTTTATACATGAATAAAATAAAGTAATATTGTTAGTCATTTTTATAAACGTTTAATTAAAAGTTTAAAGATCAGTAGACAAAGAAAAGTCTTTTGAAGCGAAAAATTAATTCAAGTGAAAAAGAATGAAAAATATGACGAGATTTCTTTATCGCTTCTTTCATAATTAAAATACAAAAAAAAATTTTATTTAAATTAAATAATTAAGGCCTAATAAAAATAGTACAGCTTAAAAAAAAAATCTTTATTTCTATAATCACATAAACAAATTTATATTGGCGCCTGATTAAGGATTAATATGGTTGAAGGATATATGAAAAAAAAAACTATTGAAATGGAGTTTTTTTCAATTTAACATAGTCAAAAAAGCAATAAACTTATTATGCAGCCCGTTTTTGTATATACGTTCATGTTTTCATCCTTTAAGTTTGCATCTCACTCACAATAGCAGATTTTTTTTAGTCAGTCCTTATGAATTGACTGCTTATTGCTTGAACATAGTGTATAACTGAATAATTTTTATATAATAATTGCCCTAAAGTATTTCGTATACAAAATTAATATGCATTTTTAATTGTATAGGTGCTAATATTATAGGTCAATATTAATTTATTCCCAAATCTTGATTAAGATTATTTGGATTTTGGGCAAAACAAAAAAAAATAAATTTCTATACATGCTTTAATATTAACTTATTTTTCTAATCCACATTTCAACAGAAATCTACCTTCATTTAATTATTACTTCATAATAAAGTGAATTAAACAAAGTAAAAAAAGAATTGCTTTTTTTTTAAATAAATATTTTCCATTCCAAAAATTACAAGAAGATTAATAGTACTTTATATTTTAAAATGTATAGAGCAATATGCACCAAAAAGCAAAAGAACCACTGCAGTATTGAAGTAAATGATGCATGTATGATTAAACCTTGTTTTTTATAAATCAGCACATCATTCATTCTCTATAAAAACACTGAGTGATATTTTTCAAAATTCATTTTTGTTAATTATTATTCATTTGCTTTTATTTCCTGATATATAGGTGACACAAGACAACCGGATCAAAAAGTTCAATTAATTAAATAAAATTAGATGAAACACTTCTTGTATTGGGATTTTACTAGTTTTATATTGAATAATTTATGTTTGTATCTGATATATTTAAGGTTTTTTTTTTCAGTTTCCACATATTGTGTATGTACTTTTCGTATAAGAATTTCAATGCTCCATAAAGTTTATATAAATGACATCAATCTCTTTTTAAAATTCCAAATAAATTTTATAACCTTATATGTAAAATATCTCACAAAATGTGGTATAACTGTACATATAGTAGTTAAATAGTTAAAAATAGCTATTAAATTGTTATAAGCCAATTGATATTAATTCTGTATATCTAAATATATACATAATGTATATACATATGTAGATGGTTTACTCCTACATTCATTTAATATTCAATATAAATGCAATTTAATAAAACCAATCTGGCTCAATTGACGATGTTGATAATGATTGTATGAAAAATAATCAAAAACAAAACAAGAAAAATGAAAGAAAAAAACAATATTGCGATAACTACAATCTGCAATGTTGCAATTTCATGGTTATTTGCACACTTACCTCATCAACGCCATCTAAAGCATGATATATAATTTCATAACCATTAAGACCAGAATGTTCACGACTTTGCCATGATACAACAACTGAATAAGGTTGAATATCCTGTATTGCCAATTTAAGTATTAATGGTGCATCACAAAATTGTTGAGGTTCCATTTTTAAAAATATTCTACCACGTAGTTCACCTGGTTGTTCACACCTTAAATAATGTACATTGTCCTCAGTGGTCCATTTTTGATGATCCCTTAACCATTCCCAAAGTTCTTGTGAATCACAAGTACATTGAAGAGGATTCTCTATAATAATAAAAAATAATAATATTAATAATAATAATAATATGTATGTATATAAAATAATGATATAAAAGGATATTATTTACATGTCTGCAAAATATATTATGTATACATTTATGTAGGAAAGTGTGCGTAAAAAAAGTGGTAGGTAAATGAGAATGGGAAGTATGTACTTTTATATTCTGTTATCTTGAATAAAGGTAGAATAAAATTGGAATAAGGACAAAAAAAAAATTTAACAATAACACAAAAAGAAAATTTATATTTATGACTGAAAGAGAAAAAGAATATTTTAACGAAAGATTTATATTTAATGAAAGAATATTCATTGCACATAAATTTATTTAAGAATATTATTCAAGTACAATAGCGACGTAAAGAGGAAGAAGAACCTGTAAGAGACTGCATGGCAAATTAAATGCAGCAAAATTCTATATAGGATAAAAATATTTATTGCGGCTAAAAAACTTTTGTTACGATAAAAAAAAAACCGGTATAACTAGCAATCACTAAAAGTAAATGAAAACAATAAAATTTTTGTGAAATAGTTACAAAAGAGTAGTGGAGGGAGCTAACGAAATGAAGACGATCCACAAGTATCCATAAAATTTAATCGACTTGAGAGGATTTGTAAAAGCCTTAGGTTTCCTTAACAATCGAATTAATTAGACTCTTCTAAATTGAGTTGGAATAAGGAAACATATGAGGACAACACAAGGTATATTGGTTCACATATTCCGGGAAAGAAACGAATGTAAAAGTGTTATACCGTGCTATTTGAGGCCATGGCTGTTTTTGTAATTTAAAGAACTATTAATAAGTAGATATAAGCAATCATGTCGAGACACTAATAATTCATAAAGTCATAAGTTCATAAATTTCTATAAAGCTTTCTCAAATTTTTAAAAACCCTGTACTGTAGTTTTTCGCATTTACAATGCAGAATATTCTTGAGAGCGCACCTTGTAGACAAAAATTTTTTTTTTCTTTTGTTTTTTCTCTCAAATTTCCATATTAGTCGCACAGGTAAAAACAACAAAAAAAAATATTTTTCTCTTTATTGGTGATGGTGGGAATGAGTACAAAGTTAATTTAAACTTATTTTTTTTTTTTTTTGGTTATGAATAAATTGATATTGATTGTTGTCGCAAGGATAATTTGAGGATATCTATAAAAATAAAATAAAAGTTCTATTAGTATAACAGCACATTGTGTGCCGCAATTTTTATTACAGTTTTGGGCAAAATGTATGCAGATATAAAAGCTCAAAAATTTAATTTTTTTTTTTATTTCTCGATAATTGTAATGATTAAAAATTTGTTTATTTTAGAGTGCTCAACATTCGAAATTTGATAAATTAATTTGGTCTTACCATATTTAATTCGATTTTTGTGATTTCTGTATTCGAAACAATTGTAAAGCATCACCAATTAATTTGTATGATTCTACATTTCCATTTCTGCAAATACCGAAATCTACGAAAATTGAATAGAATTGATTAACTGGAGCATAGTAAGGCCCCAGTTAATCAAACTAACATTTTGTATGTGTGTGCATTTATTTTTTTTTTAATTATTTGTATAAAAATAATATTGTTTAAATAATTATTTGTATAAATTATGTATGTAGCCTAAATATTATATGTAAATTTGATCTACATAATATGTATATGTGGCAGGTTTATGATTTTTTTCAAAAATATAAGAGCCTTAGATTTTTAAGTTAAAATAAGAAACTTTTTAATAATAGTTGAATTGAAAACTACTTAAATTTTTTTGAGAAAGAAAAATTTTTAAAAATATTTCTAAACGAAAATTGTTTAATACAATTAGGAGTAATACCAAAAATTAAAAATTTGATCAAATTAGGATTCAATATTGTAAAATTTTGTTGTAAGGCTCTTGTTTCTAAAAATTTTTAGAATAAACTTTTAAAATTTGAAGCAGATTTTGTGAGCTTTTGTGTGGAACTTTTCTTGCGATTTCAAAACTGCCGCAATATATTTTCACTAATACACAATTCTACCAGTTATAGACTAAAATTTTTCGCTTTTCAGCGATTTCAGGAAAACAGAATTTTACAGCAATAAATCGAGTAAATAATGTGATATCGTTAATTTTTCTCTTTCTATATATATAGGCTATAGATTTTAATGAATAATTTAAATTGGAATAAGATTTAATAAGTAAATAGGAAATAAGAAAACATAAATAAATTGAAAATAAAAAAATATTTTTTCAAAAAATTCATGAATAAGTATGCCTCCTCCGTTTATTGTTCGCATTTGCCATGTGTGTTTGAAAGAGCCATAGCTCAAGCAGATCCATATGAGTATAGGTGTATTGTTTACTAGGCATAAGTAGATCTATATGTACTCTCTATAAATACTATATGCAGTTCATATACATAAAATTATACTCTTTATGAATTTTAAACTATGAAATTTAAATACCAAAGTTATTCTTAAAATAGCAACGAATCCATTCATTTCGTATAACACATAACTTTTTATATGTATACCTAATAAAATTAGGTGAAATTTCATTTATGACCACTTTTTTGTATACGTATAAAATCTAAGTTAAATATTGTTAATTACAAATTTAGTTTTTTTTTGTTTTGTATATTATTTCAATTTATTTATGTAGATAATAATTTATAAAATGTAGACGTAGGTACGTATATGAAAATAAATGGTAACCACAATGAAATTTAGCGAATATATTTTATGATGGTATACACGTACATATATATTTTTGAAGGCTTATACTGCACTTATACTTATTATGAAAATTGCTTTTATCTATTTGGTGTACATTTCATTTATAATAAATTCCAAATCGTATTTTAGAAATGTTACAAATTGATTGGATTTATTTATTTTTTTTTATTAAATAGAGTAGATGAGGATGTAGCTATGTTATAGATAGACAAGATAAAAATTATATTTAAATCAATATGTGTGGATTCCTTTTTGGGGTTTTGCACGTTATACGTACTGTATAATATTGTTTTGTATAGTGTTTATTTTCCACAAAAGGTCTTTTGTGTATAATACGTATTCCAATCCATATATGAAATGTAGTTAATTCATTTCCTGATGATGGTAAAATTTTATCAGAGTGTGTTTGTAGGTATACTGTATACCATCTATACTTTTTTTTCGTATATAAAGATTCAAAGACTTTAATTTTGATTTTCACAAAGGTGATTTTAAAGTCTTTGATTTTTGAATAGAAAATTTTCACTTTTAATTAAAATCAAATTTTTAGAAAATTAAAAAAAAAAAAAAGAAAAAAATTGGTAAAAGTAAAAAAAGATCAATAAAATAAAAAATAAGGATAATTGAAAAGAAAAGCTTCTGTTTTAGTTTCTTTTTTTTTTGTTGTTCGTTCTATTTTTTTGTCCGAATAATGTACGTATAGGTAGGTTAATTTCAAACGAACTAACTAATGCATTATAAAAGAGTGTGTGTTTGGTATAAGAATAAAAGAAAGTCTTATTGATAATATTTTATAAAGTGCCTGTGTATTTTATATTGTACACACAATGTAAAGGTATACAAATCCTTTTGATATCTAATTTTAAAAAGCGGTTAAAATGTATTTGAAAATGTTTGTATGTGGAAATTGTATTGATTCTCTACCTTGTGTAGATAATACCATAATGCTTTCTATGGCTTTATTACCAATTTTGTTTTAAATTAAATTAAAATCTTTATTATTTTGAATATGACACAAGAATTAAATTTAATTTTAAATGTTAACATTTACTAAACACCAGGTGCTTCAGTGTTTATATGGATTAAAGCTTTAATAGTACCTATAACTTTTTGATATTTTTATATTTTATAATGTTACATATTTCGTCAATATAGAATGTCAGTAATGTCAGTCAATGTAGAATGTTTTGCATTTATTATTTCTGAAGTTAATTAGTATGGGTTATAAATTTTGGTATTTTTCAATGAAAAATTACGATTATTTTATACAAATATTTATGACACAAATATGATTTTGTTTAAATACTCGTAAATAGAAGAATATAGGAATTTCATGACTCTAAATGAATTTCTATGGATTTATGAAAATAAATTGAATACGATTACAAATCTAAAAGAAATTTTTATGGGATCAGTAAAAAATAATTTTCATTACATTGTATGTATGTACAGGTACTGTGCCGAATTTCGTTTAAGAACCATTTTAAAAAAACCTGTTTATTTACAAGCTTAGTGTGTTACAATTATGTGATAAAAATTTCATAAACACAGATTTGAGGAGCACGATTAAAAACACAGATTTGAGGAGCTGAATTAGTATCCGAATATTTTCAAAATGTACCTTTTTATAAGCACAAACAGAATTATTATTCGATTTTAGATATGTGAACTTTTATGAATTTTTAATGAATATAAGAAAGTATAATTTTCTGAAATCTTACTCGTAATTCTGTATTATAATCTCATTTTTAGAAAATTAACTTAGTAAATTTATTAACCTATAGTATATAAGTAATTGATTTAAATTTCAAGATGGCAAGAGCAATATTAATGCACTGGAAACAAACTGATTAATGGTATGATTTAACAGTTATAACACTAGAATTTTCAGCTTTTTAATCAATTTAAGATATGGCGTGAAATTGTCAAATATTTAATTTGTTTAGTTCATAATTAATAACGCTTCATATAATGTTTGTTGAATGGGAAAATGGTGCGCCATTTTATGTTGATCTAAATTTAATGAAAATATAAAATGGCGAAAACTACAATTTTTTATTCGAGAGGGTTTTTTTTTTACTTAGCACGTTTTTAATGGTATCTATTTTATAATGTTTAATATTTTTAATTTATTTCCAACATGGAAAATTTAATTTCATGGAATCATGTTTGATGCTCGTTTTGGCTGGATCAGCGTAGCTCATTTCTTATAATATTAATATGCATAATTAATATTCTAAATATAAAAATCGAGCTGAATTGTATTCTTTCATTATTTTATATTGATCTACAGTTAAACGGTTTAAATAATAAAATTTTAGAGTTTTCTTAAGATATCAATCAACCAAATTCGGATATACATTTAAAAGTAAACAAATTATATTTTAAGGTATTTGAGAATTTTTTTAGAAAAAAAAAACAAAACACTTACCTTCCATTCTTAATTTCCTTAAATTTGTTTCTAATGGTTTAATGGCTTGTAATGGCAGGAGTTCAAAATAATTTTTACGTAAATCTAAAAAGTGTAATTTTCTTAAAAATTTGAATGCATCCGGTGATACCATTGTTATACGATTACCCATTAATATTAATTCATTTAAATTTTTTAAATTACGAAATATATTTTTTGATATTCTTGTTAATTGATTATATGATAAATCAAATGTTTGTAATTCTTTTAAATCAGGACTAAATTCTTCTAAATCTTTTAAACTATTATGTGATATATTTAATAAACGTAATAATTTTAATCCTTGTAATCTTTCTTTTGGTATCAATTCTAATTCATTTATACTCAAATCTAATGTTAATAAATTTGATAATGTATTAAATGCACCAGGTGATATTCTAACAATACGATTTTGCATTAAATGTAAATGTTGTAATTGTTGAAATGCTTCAAAATCTTTACTTGTTAATATTGTTAAATTTGTTTGGCATATATATAATTCTTTTAAATATGGATATTTTTCTTCTTTAACTGTATAAATTTTATTAATTGGATTACCAGTTAAATTTAACCATGATAAACGTGGTAATGATGTATCAGATAATGCTGAACTTGGTATTTGTAAAAAACGATTACTTGATAAATCAATACGTTGTAAATTAATTGAATGACGTAAAAAATTTGCTGGTAATGATAATAATAAATTACCACTTAAATCAATAAAATCTAGTTGTGTTAAATTAATTGCATTAAAACCTTGTAATGATGTTATTGTATTATCTTTAATATCCAAATAACGTATATTTGGTGTACCACTTAATTTAAAAAAATCAATATTTGTTAAATAATTTTGTGATAATGTTAAAATTTCTAATGTTGTTAAATTATATAATGCTATATGAGGATATTCATTTAATTGATTACGATCAATACGTAATTCTTTAAAAACATTTAAATTATTAAATACATTACGATTAATTGAACGTATTTGATTGTCACTTAAATCTAATTTAACTAAATTTGTATTTTTTGTGAATAATTGTTCTGGTATCTGTTTTAAACTACAATTTGCTAATGTTAATTGTTGTAAGGAACGTAATTTATCAAACATACCGGATATTATACCACCACCACCACCATTACCATTATTATTATTATTACCAATTCCATTAATAATTCCACCATTATTATTATTATTATTATTTGTATTTGTAATACTACTACCACCACCAACACCAATATGACTAAAATTATTATTTGATAATTTTAAATTTCTTAATGATGGTACATCTAATTTATGTATATCAGCACTACTTAAATAATTATCTTCAAAATTAATTTCATTTAAATTTGTTAATCCTTGAAAACTATTAACATCAATTTTTCTTAATGAACAATTTCTTAAATTTAAACTTGTTATAAATAAATCATTTTGGAACATTTGCTCTTTTATTTGTATTAATGGATTACTTGATAAATCTAAAATTTTTAATTTTTTTAAATTTCTAAATGAATATCCATCAATTGTTTCAATATAATTATATGATAAATTTAATTCTTCCAATTCTTTAAGTGCTGAAAAATAATCACGTCGTATTGTTCTTAAACGATTACCGCTCATATCAAGAAATTTTAATTCTTTAATAATTTGGAATGCATCATTTTCAATAAATTTTATTAAATTATTTGATAAATAAACTCTTTCTAAATTTTTTACATCTCTAAATAGATATTTATCGATTTTTTGTAAACGATTTTCACTTAACCACATTATTTGTATATTCTCTTGATTTATGAATGCTCTCTCATGTATACCAGTTATTAAATTCATATTTAATTGTATTGATAATAAATATGATGATGACGATGACGACGCTGATGCCGATAATAACGACGATGATGATGATGACGATAATAACGACGACGATGACGATGTTAATCCGCTTATTGATGATGAACTTTGATAATAATTTGAATTACCATATTTTAAATTATTATTATTGTTGTTATTCGATGTTACTGTTGTTGTTTTATTATTTGGGAATATATCACCAATAAATGTTAATTGATTATTTTGTAAATTAATATGTTGTAAATTAATTAAACTTGAAAATGCATTCATTTCAATTTCTTCAATTAAATTCTTTTGTAAATGTAATTCTTGTAATGATGGTAATGGATGAAAAACACGTTGTGATATTTTTCTTATTTTATTATTATGTAAACGTACTTCTCTTAAATATTCCAATTTACGAAACATACCAACTTCTAAATTTTGTATTCTATTATCATCTAATGATAATGATGTTAAATGTAATGTTTTATCCAATAATGTAACTGGTATTTGTGGTATAAAATTTGAACGTAAATATAATTGTTCTAAATTACCTAATGTATTAAATACCATTGGATCAATATATCTTATTGCATTTGATTCTAAATAAATTACATCGATATTTGTTGAATTTGTAAAGGCATCACTTGGTAATTCTAATATATTATTTTCGGATAAAAATATTTCTCTTAATTGTGGTAAATTTGAAAATACACCACTTATTGAATGTATATGATTATAACTTAAATCAACTGTTTGTAAACGTTTATTATTTTCAAATATTTTTGAATCTAAATATATAATACGATTACGGCTCATATCCAATGACATTAATTCTTTTAATGAACGAAATGAATTTTTATGAACATTTTCAATTTGATTTGAATATAATGATAAAGTTTTTAATTGCGGAAATGAACGAAAACCATCATCAATTATTTCTTCAAAACGATTTGAACTTAAATCTAATAATATTAAAGAATGTAATCTAGCATTTGTTAGTGTACCATCAATTATTATTGAATCTGAATATATTTTTGATATTTGATTAAATGATAAACGTAACATTCTTAAATGATCTAAACGTTTTAATGCTGACATTGGAAATAATTTTAAACGATTCTCTGATAAATCAATTTCACCCATTGTATCTGCTAAACCGGAAAATGCATTTTCTGGTATTATTTCCAATCGATTACCTTTCATATTTAATTTTACAATACGTAAACCATAAAAACTGTAATCCTCAATTTCAGATATTTCATTTGAATCAAAATCTAATGCCATTAACATTGTCATTCCAGATAGGGCATTTTTTGGTACCTAAAAATGGAAAAAGAAAAAAAAATGTGGTAACCAAAATATAAAATTCTATAGAATAAAATTTAAAATGAAAGGTAAATTTATAAAAAATGAAAATAAATTAAATTTGAAGTTGTCAGAAAAAAATAAATATTTTTTTCCAAAATGTAAAAGGATATTATCAGGGGGGTTAAGGTCGAATAGAATGTACATTTTTAAAATGATCTGAACTTCCGTCTATTTATATTATAGAGAATTTATAAGTATGTTAATAATTAAGGAGTAAAACTGCATTGAAATTTCGAATATTGTGTAGGCGGCGAAAAGGTTTAAATTTAGATTTAAAATTAAACTTATTTTATAATTTAATAATTTTTCAAATGGTAAATAATTACAAAATAAACGCATAAACTTCGCACTATTTGCTTCGTAGTGAAATGAAATGGGGAAAACTAAGAGTTTGAATACTTGTTTTCAAAATTGCATAGCTTTTTAGTGTAATTTTTATAATTTTCAACTGAGAAATTTTGTAAATTGTGATAATTTGAAATAAAATGAATCAAATTTAGAAATTAGTGCTCGAGAATATACAAAATATAATATGGGTAGATGTGGGTAAATATGGGAAAAATTTTTTAGATAAACGGTCTTTAATTATAATTCTAAAATCGCATAATCATATTTTTGTGATTCACTGAAAATAATTGTAATTATTTTAAGGAAATTATAAATAAATTGTATTTTATATCACTTGTGGTAAAGCTAAGGAATAAAATATTAATTTTAAAAGAAAAACTTCATAAGAAGAAGGAAGAAGTTTTTCTTTTACTAGAATCGTTTATTCAACTTCTGTTTGTATACATAGCGCAATTATTTTAATAGCTTGTAAATCTCGACCGCGCTTCCTATTAATATTTCCTATTAATATTTTAAATTATAAAATTTTTCCGGGTCGCAATGCACTATATTATACGCTTCCATAAAATTTAGAACATTTAAAAGCATAACACATAATTATTTGGTGATGTTTGCAATATATGCATATTTTCAACTTGAACGCAAACTTTCAAATAAACGAAATCCACAACAATTTGGGAACAAAACCTTCTGATTCTTCTAATCTTTTATTCACATTTGTTTTTTTTATTTAAAGCAGTAAAATATGTTCACAAAATTTTATACAAATTACCCACAGTAAAATATTGCAAACTATTTGAAAAATTTAAAAATTGTGTACTTAAAATAAAAATTCTCATTTTTATTAAATCGTAAATTTGTATAGCTCTAACGTTTTCAAATTTTGTAGAAATAATGGTTAATTGTGTATGATAATTTTTCCAAATAATTTCATATTTAAGGGTGAGCAAAAACAAATTTTCATTTCAAATTTTTTTTTAAGCATTTTTCATCAATTCAATATTATTATTTGTTTATGAATGTACAATGTAAACATATTGTATACGTTTGCGTAAATGATTGTATATATATACGAGTATTACAAAATATTACAAGTATATTTTTAGTTCAAAACATTCTATGTATCTTTGTATAGATAAGATAATGTAAAATTCAAAATTATATACGATAATAATCATTTAGAATAATAAAACAAGAAAAAATAACAAAACTTATTTAAATAGATTTTCTCAAAAAGACACCATATGTTTCTAAGACGAAAAATTCGTATAATAGTATAAGAAAAACTAAAACAAAAATCTTGAAACATCTTCAAATCTTTGAATCCTTTCTAAAATTTTCCACATTTTACTTTTATATTTTCCACTCATTTTTTTATTTTTTCTCTCATTCTTTGTTTTTTTTTTAAATTTTATGCAAAATATGTACATATATTTTGCCAAGAAGGGGAAACAAAATAATATTGAAGAAGAAAAAAAAAATTTATGTTTAAAATTGGACTTTACGGCAAATTGCTACAGAAAACGAAATCCCTTTTTTTTCACCATTGCCATTTAGCATATTTTATGCAAAAAAGAAATATATACATATATTTCTTTTTTGGTATGTATGTATATATATATTTATTTTGAAAGTAATTTGTGATTTATCTGTGTTATACGAGTCAGTCAGACTTTCGGTCGTCACTTGGCAACATTTGTTAAGCTGAGGGCACGACATATTTTGTTTTAATGAAAAATAATCTAAATAATCCTGTGTACATAATGCAAGTTAATGAAAACCTTAATGGTAACGAAACACCAAAAAACGAAAATTATGAATTTTTGGACTAATGTCAGTTTATTGACTCTTGAAGTACAAAAATTAACTGTTAATTTTATTCTAAAATTTTATTCACTTTAAATGTAATTCTTATACATACTAATATTGCCGATTAGGGAAATTTTTAGTGTGAGAAAAAATAAATTTTTTAAATAAAATACAAAAATTTTATACTACAATATTTGAGAAGAAATTTTTTTAATAAAGGAAGTGCTGGCCTAAATATCTAGTTTTAGTTTCAGACATTCTGTAATAGTGTCTAACTTGTCTAAGGAATTTGCAATATTATTTTGATTGTATAGAGTCATCTATTTTAATGAAAAATTATTGCATAGTACTGGTCAGCTTCTATTCCTTCTTTGTTATTTATTTGGGGACAGACTAACAAAAAACGATACAAGTGAGTTAATTTTTATAATTTAACCTGCTTAGAATCCGAAGGTAATATTAACTTTTCAAATATAGAAATTGAGTTTCCGAAAATGTTTGGAAATCATAAATTTAAAAATATGCTTGAAAATAATTGGAGCATGCTTCAAACAAAAAATGTGCTTTTAAGAAACCCAATGCCTTAGTTTCAAACTTTTTTTCAACTCCTTTATATTACAAAATTTCATTCCTTTCACCCTTTTTAAGTATCTTATACCATCCTTTTTTCCGTCAGTTCAAAAAAAAATTCTCACAGAATTTATTTTAAAAGTCTAATAAATAATTTTTCTTTTCATTTATTTTGATATTATGATTGTGGTGGTAGAAAGAGCAGAAAAAAAGGGAGAGAAAAAAAAGGCTAAATAAAAATTCGAATAACCGGGAAAATTTTTTATTATACTTTTGTTATTTTTTCTTTATTTTGTGATTCGCACCAAATCTGGTTGTTCTTTTTACCGACCGTATTGTGTAAACAATAGGTAGGTTATGTGATGGCAACAAATTTTGCATATCGAGTTTTCGGTGGGAACGTACTTCTCCATAGTAGGGAAGTGTAAATAAACTATTTTTAGCAACCTGTCGGTCTGTCGGTCTGTCGGTCTGTCGGTCTGTGTGTGCACGCGTGTATCTCAAGTTCGGCTGAACCGATTTTGATGAAATTTTATATGTAAGTTTGTTTCCACCATGGCACGGATCGATCAACTTTTGGTATATATCAGACCTCGGGAACTGCACTTTTTAGCGGGCCTGTTTTACATTTTTGAACATTTTGAAGAAAATATTCAACCGATTTACTTGAAATTTTATATATAAGCTCAGCTCGACCGTCCGCAAAAATTCGTATGTTTTGGAAGAAATCATGCATCGGCAACTAGACGTTTACTACGGGCCCAACATACACTTTTGTGTATATAAAGAGAAATAATCAACCGATTTCATTGAAATTTAATATATGAATTCCTCATATTAAAGCAATGAACATAAAACTTTTTTGGAAAGATCAGGGCTCGAGAACTGATTTGCGGGCCGATTTTACATTTTTCACCATATCCACAGAACAAATTGATGGAATTTCTTGAAATTTGATATTTGAGTTCTGGTTGTTACCGAAACTAACTGGCGAGCATTTCAGGAAATTCGGGTAGCACAAAGCGAAACTCTACTAAGAGCCAAATTTACATTTTTCTAAGTATGTTAACTATAAGCTTACTATTGTCCTAAAAATTGGAAAGAAGTATTTAACAGACATTTTTATAATATTCTGTAACACTTTCATTTGACTAGACAATACACAATGCGGTCGGTTATGTGCTGACCACATCAGATTTTTTTTTTTGCATTTTTATTTTCGTCTTATTTTTAGGAATCATCAGTATAGAAAATTTATATCAGTATAGAAGACCTAAAGGACCTCATACAACATAGAGAATACAACATTTGTTCCTAATGGGCATTTTTCGTGAAACTCACTTTGCATATGTTTAGTTTAGGTTTTCTGAATTACTATGTAACATACTTTTGTATATTTACAAGTGTGTGTATATATATAAGTGTGTGTATATATTATACAAGTGTGTATATTTTGACTATATTTTGGTATGTCCTAAGGGAAAAAGGCGTAAAGCGAATCACTTTGAATAAAATGTGAATAAATTTTTGAATTTCAGATGTTATTTTGTGTTCTTTTTGGTAAAGAAGACCAAAAATAAAGTATTCAACAAAACAAAACAAAAAAAAAATGAAAATTAAAGAGGAAGAAATATTTGAAGTAGATTTTAGAATTTTTGGGCAATCCAAATTAATAGTTTCTATGTATATCAATTTGTCAATAATATTGTGTATTATGAGAAGGTAATAGGTTAATAGGTTAGTAGCATTCATGTTATGTGAAGCTTCGGTGACATTGTGATTTCATTAGAGCAAAATTTTATAATACTTTTTGTCTTAACGCGGAAGGAACTTAGTTCAAATTCGGCATTTATGATTTGCATCATGCAATAATAATTAATTTTTCTGAAATTAAAATTCGATTTTTGGCTTTCGTACCTTAAAATCGCAAATCAATAGAACCTGTTCGTGAGGGTTTTTTTTTTTTGAATAAAAAGTATATTCAAAGGTAATTTGAAATTGTAAAAAATAAATTTTTTTTTTGTAGCATTTCATACCACATTTTCAATTGAGTATTGCATATTGCACAAACAATACGTAACTGTTAACATTTCTATATGAGCCTATTATTTGTACCCCTTATTAGGTACAACTTTCGTGTAGGTCAATCAACTGTAATTTGACATACATATTTGCTCTCTATTCGTAGTTGTCTAATTAATTTTAGAATACATGGTACGTACTCGTACTTTGAAAGTCAAAAAATTAACATACTTAAAAGTAAGAAAAATTTTGTTCGACAGAAAAAATTCATTGGATTGCCTGCTAGTCAATGCTCAAAAATTTGTAAAAAAGAATACAAATTTTTTAAATATGAAAATTATGTAGATGTTTAGTACAAAGTATGTATGTATGTATGTATATTATAAAAAAGTATAATAATATTATTTAAGCTGTGTACGTGGAAACTGTAATGGAAATGATATTAAACTCTTTACTATCGGCTATTACATAATATATTTGGAATACATTTATTTATGATGTACCTACACTTAAGTGAGGTTTTTTTTTGATGAATGTTCATTTACAAATAAATTTATAATATAAAACGCGATGCAATGTCCTATAGTATATATAATATGATGGAAATATTTTCTATACAACGAATATTTTTGTTAAATAAATTACGTTGTCAAGTTTCGCGAGTATATGATGGAAATTATAAGAGTATCTATTGCCATTAGTTTCGGTTGATGCTAAGGGGTATTTGTTTTTTTTTAATTGCGTGGGTAAATAGGAAAATCACATTTAAAAATAGTATAACAAATAAAATAGGAAATTTGTGGGCAATACACAACGTACTTATAATATGTATGTATATTTTTTGATAACTTATAGTTTTCAACTAATTTCATTTCATAAGGAGTCATTTAGAGCATATTTCGACTGAGTGTTAAAAATCAATTAGAATATGCAAAAATAGGTCACACAAAACGTATTTATATTTCAATATCTAAAATACATGTATAAGGTTCATCACCTTGCGTTGAATATCATTTCAAAAAGTTGCTGCAATATTTATGTTTAACTTTGTTAGTAATGTATATCGAAATATTTAGCTGAATTTTAAATTTAACGATAACTAATCAACATTCAGTTTATTTTTTGATTTTAGTATTTGTAAACTGTGAATTAATTAGCGTGTATTAAGGCCTTTGATTGTTCTAGTGATTATTACTGCAGTGATTTTTAAGTTTTCTTGATATAGTCTTAATTTTTTATTGAAAGCAAAAAATTAATTCCATAAAGTCGTAGCTTTTAAAAAATTTGGCCCGACATCCCTTATTAGTGTCGTATAAATTGCTGATCGAATAATATACTTCTTTTGATTTTATAGAGCTATTTTAAGTTTGATTGAAGATTACGTAATATCACTTGTACCTATATATGTCATGCAGTTACAAAATATGATAAATGTAAAAGTACAAATTGGATAAAATGTTTTGGAGAATTATGTACATGAATAATTTAGGAGAATAGAATGAGATAGAGAACGGCAAAAGAAAAATGAAAAATTCAAAAATTTTTTAATGTTTTCCAAGTACTTTCCTTTTTTTTCTGGTAGCAGGAATCAGGAATTTTATATATTGGTTTTGGGAAAATTTTCTCTCTTTTTTTTTTTTTTTCTTTGCTATGTGTCAGTTCGCTTATAGTATACGCTAAGAAAAATATTTTCACAAAAAAAATTCAATTTTTTCGTCCTTTTTTTACTTTTAATATTATAATTTTTCACTGCTAGTGGTTACATACTTTGGTTTTATGTATAAGTTTTATTTTTGTGACTCTCTAATAAAGTTAGATGCATTGGATTGTACTAAAGTCCAATAGCGGTTGCTTAACTTAAAACAAATTATGCTTAAATATACCACAATTTAAAAATGATAATAATCTCTTTATTTTTTTCTCTTGTGTTGCCATGTGATGGCATGGAACACATGAATGTACAATATATCTACAAGGACAAAATTTACATATACATGTACATATATGTTCATACTAATGTGTGGAAAAATGTGTTTGCTAAATTCTTAAAATGCAAATATATTAAAGTTTTTACATGCATAAATTACTGGAAATTTGGAAAATTTGGAAAAAATTTTGTCGAAAAGAAAATGAATATTTACGGTAAAAAAGGCGACCTTTGGAGGACAGTTTCGTTTCCTGAAAATGGTATCTATAATGATGGAATTGATCTAATTTTGTTTAAAATCTTTAGTAAAATTACATTTACAAGATGAAATATTAAATTCTTAATATATAGTGCAAAAAATTTCAATAAAATTATTGGAACTCTAAATTGTAACAAAGAATGATATTATTTTGTTCTTAAATCTTTAAAGAATTTAAATATTGTCAGCTGAAGTCCAAAATTTATTTTGGGTGCAAATGTTAACATATTTTAACATAATGTAGATATGCGTGAATACAGAACTTTACAAAAATTGATTTAAGTTCAAAAAACGTCTGAATATCAACAATATTTATTAGAGAATTCGGTATAATTATTAATTATCATGTTACTAACAAACAAACACTAAATCCGGAAACTGCTAATGGTTTGTTTTTTCAATATAATTGATTTAAGAAAAAACGCCTTTATGGTCTATATTTCATAATACAATGAACCTAGATAAATTTTATGAAAAAGCGATAAAATAAAATCTCTAAAATTTTGAAAAACTTCCTTGTACGAAACAAATCAAAAGTTTGTGATGTTTTCAAAATGATTCTCAAATTTACAAGAGTTTTACTTTACCTCAATTTATAAATTGGGCAAAAAAATTTATAATATTGTTTAGAAATTTTTGAAACCCCTTTTTTTTAGTGTTAATTAAATTTGAGGATACGCCAAATTTTCTAGAAAATTTCAATGAGAACAAATACCAAAACGAAATAATATTGTGCTTATGTATAGACATGTAGGTATATAAAATAAATATTTAAAGAACAAAAAGGATCACATGGAATATTTGAGTGCGTGTTCGAATATGATACTCAATTCACTAGAGGTCAGCATGTACCATATGAATTTAAAGTCATTAGAAATTGGTGATATTTTCAATTTACTAAAAGTGATAATATTTGAGTTTTTGCAATAATACTTTTCAAGTCAAAATTAATATCTGAACAGAGTATGAGATTACATATTTAACTACATATTTGACGTTGCAGATGCAGCAGGTCCGCCACACCGCAATTAGCACAAATGTGTTGTTTTGCTATCATTCGCAATCTTCAGACCATCACTGAGCGTACCATTCATTTGAGGTGGCCTATCTAACCGACCGATATAGTGCAATTTAATTGGTTTTCATGTTAATGTTTAAAGAACTTAAACTCTAAGGCAAATTCAAATACTTTTTTTTTTAATTATTTCTAATAAATATTTCTTACTTATTCATATAATAGGTACTGCTTCTGATACATAATTACACACGTTCAATTTAATTCAAACTGAAATTATTGACGTTATTGCCTCTATGATTTAATTGTATGCATGTGTGTGGCTAAGAAGGTACTAAAAACTACAACATGTTCCTTCTCATATACGATAACTTTTTAAAGCACCTAACGTTAATCAAATTAAATTGTTAATTTATTTAAATTCATTTAATTTTCACTAGCTTCTATATTACGAGTATATAAAATTTTATTGAAATATTCTTTAACATTTAAAAATTACCCCTCCACATGAAAACCATATTAGAAAATTAGAAATTTCTAGTTTTTAACATTGTGTTATGTAACTCTTATAATTTTCAATAATATTTCATTTGTTATTGCATGTACACCATTATTTTTTACTTCACTTCCTCGCTTTAATAAAACCAAACAAGAAATAATAAAAGAAAAAAAAAACTCATTTTCCAACCCACTGATATCAGCATTCAGATTAGCTTTCCTAGTAAGTTTCTTTATGCTCTTTTTTATTTTATTTCTTTTCTTTTCTTAAAGGGTATGTGTTGATCATGAACTTTTTCAAGTTTTCTTATTGCATTTAATTTTTCATCACGTCTAAGTAGAATACTTTTTTGGTTTTTTATTTTTTTTTGTTTTTTCTAAGAAAAAAAAAATATAAGCAAGTTTTCAAGGCAAAATAGTGGTTTAATGTGCATACAATAATAATATGTGTTCAAGTGTATGTGTGTTAAGAAACACGACTAATATGTAGATGGTAAAGGCATTGCTAATAAAGAAAAATAATGACATGCAGGAAGAAATAAGTAAAATTAATTTTATATTCAGTTCAAGCTCATAATTTTTATCACAAGTAGGTATATATGACATAAGTATATACAGAATTTTTATATATTCCAGTAAAATATTAAAGGACTAAAGTACAAACTTCTATTGCCTTTTACTACTAAGTTGTTATAAAAAATGAAATTCTATAATGGATTCATTTCTTATGAATTTAAAAGAAATATTTTTCTTTCTTTTTTGCCTTTTATTAACAGTATAGTAAATGACATTATTTTGCGCTCAAGGACTCCAAAATTTTTATTAAATATTCTGAAAATTTATTATTATAAATATTATAACGAAAAATTATAGCTTGACTTTAATACAAATTATATATAATTTGCATATTTTATGAAGATAATTTTGAAGTAAGAATCAGTAGTTGGCAAATAATTTTATTTAAATAATAATTTAAATTTAATTGAAATTCATGTTAAAGTATAAATATCTCAGTTTGGATCTTTAAAATATTGTAGGTAATTTTGGTTTAAAAGTTTTTTATTTAAATTTTTGCTTTCAATAAAATGTAGAATTCTCATAAAATTATATATCGTAATATACAACTTCAATCATGAATACCTACTGAGATTGGAGTCTTGTCAATGGATTGAGAAAAATTAATTTTTAGTATGAAAGTCTATTGATTGGGCATTTGCAAAATTTTTAGAATTTTAAAACATATTTTTGTAAGTTACAAGCTATACACTGCGTTATATTTTCTGCTAGCTTTCTTAATACTTTACTCAAGTTGGTTTTAGTAAACTTTCATATTAAAAACTAATAGTGTCAATGCAAAAGTGCGTTTCTGTCGAAAACTCGATTTGATATACCCAAAATTTTGTGTGATTACATAAAAAGCACATTTTTAGCAGGATACTATATATGCATTAAGACCTTAATTGAAGTAATTATAAAATGCAATAAGAAAAAAAAGAATGGTCATATTGGACAAAAATAAAAATTCACTTTAAGTATAATATCTTCCAGGAACCGGTACTAACTAACCGGTGCATTTCGATTCTTTTCTGGAAGAATAAAATATCATTCTCTCTTGCCTTAATTGTCTTATGCAGAATACAGAATTTCGAATTCGTGAGTCGAGATTGTAGTATGGTTGTATGGATAGTCATTTCGTTCACATTCCCCAATGACGAAAATGAGGAAAAATATTTACTTAAAGTAAACTACAAAAATAGTAGAGTAACAATGGTTTTGATTGAATTTTCCTTATTTTCATTGAGATCATTCATAATTTTAGTTTGAATGACTGAACATTATATGGTTATATTTAACTGAAATCATGTCAAATAAATTTTTTTGCTTTTAAACTAATTTCGGAAAGTGCAAATTATTTTCTAATTTAATTTAATAAAAGTATAACCTAAAGCTATATACAGTTCCTTCAAAATTTTACGTGCATATAAATTTTAAGTATATACTTAATAAATTTTATATGTTCTACAACTTTAAAGTGATTTGGCTGTAAAATATTACATGATAAAGCTTTTATATTTTAATCCTTTAAAATTTTTATATTAAATTACAAAATATTTTCATTACAAATTTATGTTACCCCGGTTATAATATTTTGTTATTATACTACTTAAACACATACAAACATGCATATATAAACATATTTCGATTATAATCAAATCGAATAAAATGTAAAATATGTAAAATGATTTTTATTTTCCGGCACATGCATAAAAAAATATTTTCCTTTTCTATTTTAATTTTGTTCTTTGTTTTTTTTTTCGACATATTCTCGAAAATAAAGTTATCTAAATACGATTTATTTCCTTCCGCTTTCAATCACTATATAACAAATATTTTGAGTTAAGCAAAAAAAAAAAATAATGCTACTGTCACGTAAAATACAAAAATACCTAATGATATGATGGAATGTGTGCACATTTATACGTATATACATATTTACATTCGAATCATTTTAAATAAAGATTTCTTTTAAGGCTGATTGAGAAAAAGTAAATTTTTTTTTGCACCTAAAAAATATTAAGAAAAACAAAATGTCATTTCTATATCCAAAAAAAGAATAAGACCGGAGAAAAGTCAACCACACATGAAAAAAAAAAGAAATCATTTTCTTAAATCGCTTTGAGTAATTTTTGTTTATTCGCTTTATACACATAATGACGTACGTACGATCTTATGATATAGAGTTATGATAGAGTAAAATAGAGAATGAATTACATAAGTATATTCCTATACTTACGAGTATGTGTAACAGTACCCCTCCATAAATGTTATTTTATGAGATTATTGTATAAAAATGAAATTCTAGATAAATTTAAGAAGAGCTCAACACTAACTTTCGCACTTTTACTCTCAATGTCTTCCTTATTACATTATACAAATTTTACAGATGACTTTTCAAACTATATCTGGCACCATATTCTGTATATATGCACATAATGTACAATAAAACTGCCGACATTTTCATTTTGTTGAAATGAATTTAAGTATTTTTAGTACTCTTACTCTTTTATAAGTATACATACATGTAGAAAGAAAATTACATAGAGAATTTTTTACATTCTTTTAACGAAACGTAAACATTTATTCGAAAATATATGTGTAATTTAACTGATAACATAAAAATCAGTAAAAATTCCAACACGTTATAAAAAAGATATAAAAAAAACGAGAAAAAAAATAGAGTTGACCTTGTCAACTCTGTGATACCCGTACGAATTTGTTATCCTATGTGCGAATAACTAATGTGCCATAACTAACTATGGGGCAGACTATGACTTTAAGTTGCCGTATTACCATATTAATTTATGCAAAATTTCAGTACTATGTGTTATTCAAAACACTGGTTGTGCCAAACTACTATTGATGTTGTATGGCACCTACCAGAAAGAGCCAAGAAATTTTAGCGAATTTTATCAAGCACATCGGCCCTACTAATATATTCACTTGTGTGAAATCTCAATATCACAGCTTTTATAGTTTCTGAGATATAGCCAAATAACTTTTGAAGTTGTGTGGCAGGTACCAGAAGGAGCCAAGTAATTTCAACGACTTTTATGTGACACATTGGCCCTACTAATATATTCGTTTGTGTGACATTTCAATATCACAGCTTTTATAGTTTCTGAGATATAGCCAAATAACTTTTGAAGTTGTATGGCAGGTACCAAAAGGAGCCAAGTAATTTCAACGACTTTTATGTGACACATTGGCCCTACTAATATATTCGTTTGTGTGAAATTTCAATACCATAACTTTTATAGTTTCTGAGATATAGCCAAATAAATTTTGAAGTTGTATGGCAGCTACCTGAACCGGTACCCCGATCATGTCCAATTTAAATAGGGTTCTGGCACTTACTACAATAAATCATTTGTGAAAATTTGGTGAACTTAGCTAAATTAGTTTTTGAGTTATCGGACGGACGGACGGACGGACGGACAGACAAAGCTAAAAATCAACTCAGAATTTGACGCTGATCAAAAACATACACTTGAGTCTATATCTAACACCGTTATTTCTTAGCGTTACAAACGGTAAGGCAAATTTAGTATACCCTTCGAACATACGTTCGTACGGGTATAATTATTGGTGCAAGTAGGCAAGATAATGATTAAGATATGTGAAATCGAGATTTCCCTATTAAAAGCAAAGCCTGAGTCATACACTAAGGCATATATTTTTCATTGTGCTATCTTCTCGCTTAATTTTCTCAAAGTGAGTCTTTAATTGTAATTCAACTTCAATTTACTTGCAATGGTATGAACTATAAAAAATATTTTAATTGAATATTCGTTATAATTAATGGTTTATAATTTACTTTATAACCTCTTACTTGCATTTCTTCGGTTTTATTAAATTTCGTCCTTCATTTGCTAACTTCTTCAATATTATATGATTTCTCAAACATTCAAAATATAAAGTAAATTACTTTGAAATAATTTTTAACCCCTATTATTTGCCCCTGTCATATTAAATTTAATCTGAATCTGATTAAAATCTGATGTGTATTCAAAAGATCAGATAAAATTTAATGAAAAAATACGAAACTATTCGATTAATCATGAGGTTTTCTGTCGTCATTTTTTAAGACAATAAAACTAAATTTTTCAAAAAAAAATTGACATTTTAAATTCACATTTTTCCAATTTTAATTTACCGATATTGAACAAAAATTCGGTATTAATAAGGGTATGGTAACCTTATTATTAAATGAAATTTAACATTTTTCAAGTTATTCATTTATATAAGAGTACATGACAGTTACAACAGTCTGATGAATCTTCGTATATATCTATGTATTGTACTCTTATATTCTATATTTCTCATCTTCAATCACAGATTTTTAGTGTTTATCATGCTAAAATATTTATTATTCATATGTTAGTACATAAGCTGATAAGCATATATGTATATAGTTACATGTCTACTTACATATACTTAAACAATATTATACTATTACGATATAAAATTGAGTAAATAGTTACAACGTCATAAATAGAAAGTTAAACAGTAGGAGAGAAGAAAAAAAAATTAAGGTTTTTTTTTTCTGTTTTTCTTTTTAAATTTTCTTTTTTCACTTTTTGGTTTTTTTATTATTAATATTATTTACCTGTGTCAATTTTCCATTTACAATACTTAAAGTTTCAAGGGAAGCACGTATATTTTTCAGGCTGTTATCTTTCAACGTTTCTAAATGTGAATGAGAAAATTGTAAATGTTTTATGTTCACACCTGGCTGGAAGACATCTTGTGACAGGGACGTGACTGAACGATCAAAATCATATATAGATAATGATTGTATTGGTGACGTTATCATCTGTAATGTTGAACGTAATGACATAGCTGTTGTTCCGGGACATTCAAGAAAAAGTCCTGTAATAATAAAATAAAATAATAAAATAAAAATTTTTTTTTGAGATTGAAGTTAAATGTGCGTTACAAAGAAAATTAAAAACCAATGTAATTTTATAAATGACCACAAATGTAGAAAGGAAAAATAACAGAAAAAAAAATTTTTTTAGTCAAATTGTTAAGTGTATTTGATGAATGATGGTAGAAAAAAATTTATTTATATTAAATCGAATTATAAGAATTGGACAAGGCATAAAAAGCTTTCGCATAACTTTAAATTTAATAAAAATTTGTTTTCATGTTGAACGAATTCTTGATATTTTAGTAAACACATGTTGGGGCCTAATCTATCTGCGTTTATTTCCAAATATTTATGCTTAAAATTTTATAACCACAAGCTTATTTCGGAATATTAATAATGATTAGAGATATGAAAGCGCTTCAGCGGTTCACTAAAAAGTAATGGTCTTGTAAATTCAAAAAATTGGGTTGAAAGAAATTTTTTGAATACCGAAATCAAAGCTCAGTGTTTACTAATTAAGCGTTGTTCGCGGATTTTGTTCGATGAGGATTCGATACCCTTTAATTTTTTTCATCAATCAAAATCCAACGGTCTAGTACACATCCAACTTTAATAAATTTTCGTTAGATCAAACAAAATTCTCACATGTTTATTTAAACTCACATGTCAATAGAAAATAAATTAAAAATTGCTCTAAAGTATAAATTTTGTAGAAAACTAAATCAGTTCGACCCATTGGGATTAAGTACGTCAAACCTTTTTCATTTATTTAAAAACTATTGTCGTAAGATACCTGAGTGTTTGTCATTATCATACCGAAAATAGGATAAAAAGTGATTTTGTGAACTGACACGCAAATCTTCTCTATTTGTAAGAGGACCTCTGTTTTATTTAGCACAACATTTTTAAATATCAGAACCATCATAGGCAAGTTTAAGACATTGCAATATTTACAATTAACTTCGCTTAAGCTTTAGATTTAAGTCGGTGTTCTATGCACAAAAACTGTTGGAAGTATTTGAATAAAAATTTTACGATTTTGTGAGTCTTTTCAAGAACAGTTTACTATTCTTAGCACCTTTACGTAACATTGTGGTGTAATTTTGTAAAAAATTAAATTTTTTTTTTTTGATGGTCACTAAAATTTTAAAATAAGAAAAGTAAAAAAGAAAATATTTGCTTTATCAACTTACCTTCCTCAAATTTATAACAAGGACATACAGAATTTTGTGCAAATGTTGGACATTCAACAACAACATTATTTTCATGAAATGATGATGACGATGATGACGATGATGATCCATGATGTAAATCACCATTAAATTTTGATTTTTCTTTTGATAGTGTTTGTACAAAAACATTTTCCATATTCGTTTCAATTGGATATAAGACAATTATTATCCATATTGATGCTCGTAACCAGAGCTGTTGTGATCTTGTATGGTCCAGCATCATCAAATAAATTTTTCTATTTATCATACCGATTTCATGTCGAATTTTCTATATTGATTTTTTGGTTTTTCTTTTGTTTGTTTTTGTTTTTTATATTTTTTGAATTCTTATACCTGGTATCAATTGAATTAGTTTTTGTAAATTCGAGAAATTTTTTTATTTAGAAATCTATGATGACTCCTGTAAAAAATCGGAAAATAATATTTATTTAGTGAGTTCATAATGCTTTTAAATTCAAAAATTTAGTATTATGTGTGATGTAGTGGCATAGCATAATGTTGTAAAATCTAGTACATATTGTACTTATTCAAAAAATTAAGTTGTATGATCAAGTGAAAATATTGGAAACACTTTACTAAGCTATTTAAATTACTTTCATTCATATACAAAAATATAAACTGTTGCATACATTTAGGATGAGAAAAAATGAGACAACCATTTTTTTAACGCCTTAACGTTTACTGAATATAGTTAAATCCAACACGATAATTTAGTTTTTAGCATCTAACTGGGCGATAGGGGGAACCAGTTTCGTTTTTTCTTCTTTTGTAGAATTTAAAAAAATGTATTTGTAATTCCGTTACAATAAATATACTAAATATGGCATTATTAGGATTTTGAATGTTACAACTTGTAGAGGAGGGGAAGGTAATAAAAATTTTTTTATGTATAGAAAAAATAATTTAATAAAGTTCTATTTGAGTATGAAATTTCAGTCTTCAATTTTGAATGTAGAAGTTTGGTACTGTTTTCCAATTGGTTTAGGAAAAAGAATTTGACAAAACTCGAACATCACCATTCCTAAAGATGTTGGAAATTATTTTGTATGAAATTATTTACGATATAGGAATTTTAATGATATTATATGATTAGCGTATACTTATTTTATATTTATGTTCGAAGGGTATACTAAATTTAACTTACCGTTTGTAACGTTAAGAAATAACGATCTTAGATATAGACTCAAGTGTATGTTTTTGGTCAGCGTCGAATTCTTAGTTGATTTAGCTTTATTTGTCTGTCTGTCCGTCTGTCCGTCCGTCTGTTTGTCTGCCCGTTCGTCCGGCCCAGTGATAACTCAAAAACTAATTGAGCTAACTTCACCAAATTTTGAAATTTTGAAACAAAATTGAAATTTCACACAAGTGATTATATTAGTAGGGCCGATGTGCTTGATAAAATTCGTTAAAATTTCTTGGCTCTTTCTGGTAGCTGCCATACAACCACAATATTAGTTTGGCACACACAGTATTTTGAAGAACACAGTACTGAAATTTTGCATTAATTAATGTGGTAATAGTCAGTTATGGCATATTTATTTGCACATGGGATAACAAATTCGTACGGGTATCACAGAGTTGACAAGGTCAACTCTATTTTTTCTCGTTTATAGCTAAAATACAATACAAGGTGTAAGAAAATCGACGAGAATTCATGATGGTGAAAAGTTTATTATTAAGGAGCTGTTCAAATATAACTTTCTTTCTCTCCGACTCTTCTATGCTTGGATTCAGAATTTTAATTTTCATGACAATTGCTGTTTGGTGTATAAGAAAATCGTCTGATTACTAATTCTTCATAAATTTATACATACTTTTTTTTTAAATTCTAAATTGCGTATTAATATTCATTGAAACTTTCAAGGATAGCGATTGTGAGGCAAGAAATATTTATTTATGAATACTTCATTATATAATTGTAATAACTATAAGAAGCAAAATACTTTTCTATCAGACGATTACTAACAATATTGTAATATTTAAAACCCTAAAACTTTCAATATTATTTCAACATTGACTGCAGATTTTATTTATCAGTTTCGAAATTTTTGTATAGTCAGGAGAGAAAATAGTTATAAAATGAATTTTTACAATATTGCCACAAATACTTATATTCCGATTTAAAAACCAGGTGAAAATTTAAAAAAAAAAAAAAAATTAAAACCCAATATTAATTTTTTAAAAAACTTTTCAATTTTTCTTATATATCAAAATCGCTGGCATATTAATATAAAAAATTTTGAAAAATTATTAAAAATCTAAAAAAAAAAAAGAAATAAAATGACGGCAAACTCTTTCATATTTCTAAAGTTTCCCAAAAAATAAATATGTTTTTAAAAAATTATTGGATCGTGGCACATACATACAAAAAGAAAAGAAAATTATGGAAAAAAAAAACTTTATAGTTTTTGTAATTTATCAGAGCAAAAAAATAACTTTTCAAAAAAAATAATATTTTAATAAATGAAATGTATAGGTTTATGTATGTTGTATAGGTGTATGTACATTGTTTGTCGATGTCAAAATTCTTAAAAATCTTAAAAAAATAAAAACAAAAATCATAGTACAAATGAATGAATACCTATAACCTAATTCAACTTTAACAACTGAACTTCAAGATGGAAAAAAAATGAAAATGATGACAAAACTGAGAAGGGGAAAAAAAAGGAAAAATTAAACAGGATATTCATTAATTTTTCATTTTTGCACATGATGTAACTTTAAAAACTTTTTCATCTTTTCTCCTTCACTTACTCTTTATACTCAATTCTTTATAACTATCTATACAATATAATTCAACTTTTACTAGGCGTTGTTCTATTGTACTTTTCTATCCTTTAAATATTTTTTTTTTGTTTTCTGGTAAATATTTGCTGTTTTCGTATAAAATGAGTTTATTTGAGTTCAACACACTTTCTTAATACTATATAGGCATTTCCTATAGGCACTTTATATAATATAGGTGCTCATATATACCATTTTGACAATAGATTTTCTTCTCTCTTATATACACGAATATAAATATATTGATATTCACCTTTACCTTTCTTGAGCCTTGAATATTATACAAAACTTAAAGATTGTTGTTTTTGGCACTTGATAAAAAGGTAAATCTTTTGTTCATTTCACTTACAAAACAATAATAAAATTTTTTTTTGCAAAAATTAAAAATAAAATAATTCTATGACATTATATAGTTATGTTCCCGATTGGTTAAAACTTTTAGTAGTTTGAAATTTAATGTACTATTTTTGTAATAAAAAAATTTGTATAGGCTGATCACATAAATTGTGGCATTTCAGTGAAAAAATGTACTCTTTTCATTTTATTAATTTTAATCATTTGTTATAGTTTCTAAAGTAGAAACTGAAATAAACCGATTTTTTTTCTTAATACATTCATTTTGACATGAATATTAGAGTTGCATCGAAAAAAATTATTTTAAAAAGTAATCAATAAAAGCAACTTTAATATTTGTCCGTACGAACGTCAGCAAACTAATATACTGAAATAATAACAGGGTCGTATTCATTAAGTATATTATATTTGCTTACAATATAGTGAGTTTTAACACTATTCATAAATCACTGTCATAAAACACTTTTCTTTACAGAAATTAACCTAATACGTACAGTGATTTTAAGATTTTTCTGCAAATCTATTTTTATCAGAGGTTAGATCAGGTATCAGAGAATTACAACAAGTTATTCAATCTCATATAGAATTTATATAATACATACATATTTTGAAAGTTGTTGATTTCTTATATAAATGAACCATTCCAAATAAATAAGTTAATATAACACCGTTTGGGGTGTAAAAAATTTAAACAATTTTACGTAAAAGTGATTAAAAATTTCGTTGGTTTTTTGTTTAATAGTATATTTTAAATTCTTATCCAATTAGCCAGTTTTGAAATTTCAAATAAACTGATATAAATTACATAAGCTATCCAGTCGTAATTGCTTAAAATATGATAATAAAATTTTAACATCATAAATTCCAAATTTATTTTGGACACTCAAATTGAACAGATATTGAAATGTTTTCTTTGGAAGATAATATGCATAAGAACAATTTCCTTTTGGATTTAACTATAAATCGCTAATGAAGTCCAAGTGAATATAAATGTCGTATTCGAAATCTAAAATTATGAAGTGTAACATTTTCTTATTTGAATAAAATAATATTCATTGCCTGGGGTCTTTTATAACATTGGTTATAGAGACTATGCTGCTCTAAATAAAAGCATATCATCAAGTTCATTTTAATGACTCCTATATTTTCGACTACAATTAAACATTATAAACAACATTTAGTACTCCTACTACAAAACATAAAAAAAAAATATTCTCATTTTCAAAATCGGGAAAAAAAAAATTTCCATAAATGTTTTACTTAACAGGGCAAATGCATTATACATGTAAAAAAATATTCATTTATATACACCTACACTTTAAAAGTTATTTAAGTAGATTCTCAATAGATGATTGTCTGAACTACAATTAATTTTACAAATTTAATACTCAATTAAAATTTTATGTGTGTATAGGTAAAATCATGTTACTATGTTATTATAACAGTTTTCACATACACAACAAAGTAATAACGTAACTCTATATAGAGTAACTATAAAAGGTAAGAAAGCCAAACAATAAAGTCAACTTTTAGGTATATGAAAAAATTTAATAAAACAATAAAAATTTTATAGGAAAACCCTTTTTAAAAGATATTAAAAACAGTAAAATAAAAAAAGGAAAAAAGAAAAAAATTCGGAAAGTAGCAAAATTTAAAAGCCAAAAAAAAAAGAAGAGAAATTGGAAGTAAAATGAAATTTCAAGTGGAAAAATGGATTTTTTTCAACCCTTCATATAAAAAATCTGATGTGGTCAGCACATAACCGACCGCAATGTGTATTGTCTAGTTAAGTGAAAGTGTTACAGAATATTATAAAAATGTCTGTTAAATACTTCTTTCCAATTTTTAGGACATTAGTAAGCTTATAGTTAACATACCTAGGAAATGTAAATTTGGCTTTTAGTAGAGTTTCGCTTTGTGCTACCCGAATCCCCTGAAATGCTCGCCAGTAAGTTTCGGTAACAACCAGAACTCAAATATCAAATTTCAAGAAACTCCATCAATTCGTTCCGTAGATATGGTGAAAAATGTAAAATCGGCCCGCAGATCAGTTTTCGAGCCCTGATCTTTCCAAAAAATTTATATGTTCATAGTTTTCATACGAGGAATTTATATATTAAATTTCAATGAAATCGGTTGATTATTTCTCTTTATATACACAAAAGCGTATGTTTGGCCCGTAGTAAACGTCTAGTTGCCGATGCCTGATCTTTCCAAAAAATTTATATGTTCATTGTTTTAATACGAGGAACTCAAATATTAAATTTCAATGAAATCGGTTGATTATTTCTCTTTATATACACAAAAATGTATATTTGGCCCGTAGTAAACGTCCAGTTGTCGATGCCTGATTTGTTCCAAAAGCTAGGAATTTTCACGGACGGTCAAACAAAGCTCATATATGAAATTTCAAGTAAATCGGTTGAATATTTTCTTCAAAATGGTGAAAAATGTAAAATCGGCCCGCAAATGAGTTTTCGAGCCCTGATCTTTTCAAAAAATTTATATGTTCATAGGTTTCATACGAGGAATTTATATATTAAATTTCAATGAAATCGGTTGATTATTTCTCTTTATATACACAAAAATGTATATTTGGCCCGTAGTAAACGTTCAGTTGCTGACGCCTGATTTCTTCCAAAAGTTAGGAGGTTTCATCGCCGGTAGAGCAAAACTTATATATGAAATTTCAAGTAAATCGGTTGAATATGTTCTTAATATGCTCAAAAATGTAAAACAGGCCCGCTAAAAAGTGCAGTTCCCGAGGCCTGATATATACCAAAAGTTGATCGATCCGTGCCATGGTGGAAATAAACTTACATATAAAATTTCATCAAAATCGGTTCAGCCGAACTTGAGATACACGCGTGCACACACAGACCGACAGACGGACAGACCGACAGACCGACAGACCGACAGACCGACAGGTTGCTAAAAATAGTTTATTTACACTTCCCTACTATGGAGAAGTACGTTCCCACCGAAAACTCGATATGCAAAATTTGTTGCCATCACATAACCTACCTATTGTTTACACAATACGGTCGGTAAAAAATAGGATGAAAGTGATTCTCTCCTATAATATGAACTATGAAGGTTCCTTTAAAGGGGTTTCAAAATATGTTTTTTTTTTATTACATACTCTAATTTTTATATAACATTGTGATATCCTCGTGCATATGTTTGTGTGTATAGGAATGTAGATATTTTTATATGTTCAGGTTAAAGGTTTTATTGTTTACATTTTGATTTAAAGTTACTCTTGCAGAACGAATTTTGAAAAAAATTTATAAAAAAATTTGTGATGACAGTATAGAATTTAAGTTCTTAGTATTTGTTTTTAAGAACTTTTAAGATTTTTTTTAAAGTAAGTACGTAGAAATTTAAATTTTGTGGTTCATAATAATTTTACAATATAGAAAGTTATAGTGAAAATATTTCGAGACTACTGAAAATAGTGAATTGATATTGATGAATTTTACAATATTGAAAGCTTACTTCCTCACCATTCTTATATATTTTTTTAACTAGTTAATATTATCAAATATTCTGATATTTTTTAATTTTTGCGTTCGAATTACAGCAGTTTTATATGTACTTTGCGAATGCAAGTTCGAAAAACTTTCAGTAGTTATTCCGAAATGTTTTCAAATACATATTTAATTCATATTCTATAGAAACATCCTGAAGTTTTTGCAATTATATATTTTTATATTAATTTTAATAAGAATTGATTAAATTTGAAAAGCTAGCCTTTCACTTGTAAAAAATGAATATTTCTGATTAATTTCTAGATTAATGATCTATAAATCTTAAAATATCAAAAATTCAAAATATCTTATCCATTTAAAAATGTATTAAGACCTGAACAAATTTGTATTATACTACACGTTTTTATAGGCTGAGCGGCATTGTAAGTATGCAGAAAATATAGGCTATTATCTTTCAGACAGCCAACAGTCTGAAAGAAATTGTTTTTAAAATGAAACTTTTAACATTTTTGCCAATTTAGCATTGAGCAAATGTTTAAATCGAAGAGCAAATAAATATGAAAAATCTGAGAGTAAAATGTGGGGTAAGTATAATAAAATTTATTATAAAATAGTTGTATAACAATTTATGAGAGGATGAGAACAAATTGTTGAATTAAAATTGAAAAAAAAAAAAAAATTAGAAAAAATTGGAAAATGTTGGAATTTTGAGCATTCTTGTTATAATGTGGGAGCATTTTTCGAAAATTAACTTTATATAATGTATAGGTATGGCTCAGTACATTTTCTATGGGGACTGTGACACTCGAGTTTCCTATATTACCCACTTACAAGAAAAATTACATTTTTAATTAAGTTTAGTGATTGTTTTGTTTTGACAAATGATTAATTTGTATGGAATTTTATGGTCCTATATCTATTATCTATCTTGCAAGTAGTATGTTAGGCCACATTTCGAAGTTGAATGGGCCGCAATTTGTCGTCGACTACTCTAGCTCATAGGAGAAGAGAAATACTAGGGATTTTTATCTCACTGCGATGGAGTTATGGTCATTTGGGCAGCACAAGTTGCTTGAATAAGTTTCGAGCGTGTGCTGTAGGGTATGGCCCGCCTAGTACAGAGGCACTATGGATCCTTATACGTGGTCGCGGTGCGCTGTTACCTCGGTTGTTCAAATCTATAATCTACAATATATAGCTATATGGCCAAAGGTGCAACAAAATTAAAGCTGTGTGTCAACTTATTTGTAAAATATTTTTTTATTTAAAATTATTTGTAAAATATGAAATTTTGGCAAAAAGTCAAAAGGTTAGAGCATTATCGAAATTATTGAAATGAAATCAAAGATCCGATCCTGATTATTTATTCTTTTACCATTTTTTTTTTCAATTCCTTTATAATAATCAATAATAATTTTAGAGTGTGGTAAGGAAGTATATTTAATCTCACTTTCATTATATAGCAAAATATATTTACGAAATAATTTATATTATATTTGCTTTTCTATACTCCTTCTTTTTTTTTAGAAACGGAAGTTTAAAATTTGTTTCTTTTAAGATTTCTTAAAATTTTACCCTTTTATTATTGACACAAAACAAATATTTATCACCATCCGGTTAAAAAGAGCAAAAATTAAACCTTTCTCTATATATACATAATATTATAGAGACGGTCTACAGTTATAACTGAAAGCTAACTTTAAAGTATTGACCTAAATCATGAATTTATTTCATATTATATACAATATATGAATCTAATATTTTGTAGAAGGAAGAATATGTGAAAAATTGGAAAATTTTTGGACTGCACAAAAAAAAATATTTTTTTTTATATTTTTTCTTCTCCCGTTTCCTCTCCCTTGTAATGAAAGTAAACTAATCTGAACTGTAAGTAGCAAAGATGAAATTAAATAACTTCAAGTCTAGAAAAACTAAAAAAGGTTTTAAAAATTGAAATTCTAATTTTATTGTTTGTTTTCGTATTCTACACCTATATCAACTCATATGAGTGTGTCAACTAGAAAGTGACTGGATGCTATACAGCAACAATATTAACTGTGGTAGATAAAAATAAGGGAAGATCATCCCTTTTATGTGAAAAAGTACTGATGCAACAAAAAGGAAAGTCAGTTTTTTGGGTAGGAGGAATAGTTATCATGTTTGTTTAATTTAAATTTCGAATTGTTATTTGGAATTAACACATTCCAAAATATTATTGCATTAATAATAAGAGTTCACGTCGTAATAATGAAGATCGTATTTATTAAAATTCGCAAGGTTTCAATTGGATTGTTATCTTAGAATATGACTGATTACCAGTTTAACACTGTTGTATTGAATTTTCAGTTTTGTTCTATCACTAAAATCGAAAGGCCTCGGTCGAAATTCAGATTCGGTGGAACAATGTCGCGTAATTTTTCCCCTAAATTTTTCCTTTAAAATCAAAAAATTTAAGCTCAAAATCTAATAATTTTGTGATTTTCATCGGTTTTTTTTTTAGAAAAACTGAGGGAAATGTAAATAGAGTAACTTAATATATTTTATATTCGAATATTTTTGACTATAGTATTTGGTAATTCTTTCATGTTCCATTTAATTTGCATATATTTATTAAAAAAACTTACAGACTAGAAAAATCTATGGCTCGAATTTCATTATTTGAATATTTCTCGAATTTCATAATCCTTTCGTAATAAAATTGCTTTCCTATAGTAAATGATTGATAAAATCGTGTGTACTTAGCTAATATCTGTAGTCAAATTGTTCAACAAATCATAATTAAAATAATTCATACCAATAAATCTGTGATATTCTATGAAAATTTCTATTTAGAAAATCCTGATAGGTGTTAAGTAACCTATATTTAATTTTATAAGAATTGTAAAACCCATTTCCCATTTTGCAAAATGTTGCTCATATTTGTAATTCTAAGATTACACGCTCACTGTCTTCTTATATTTTAAAGTTGTTTTATATAATCATCTATATATTGGTAGATATATCCAAAAAATATGTATATGAATAAAGGAGTAAACATATTCGAAAATAATGTAATAGTTGAATGAATTTGACATCCTTTTTGGCAAAGGTAACATAACACTATTGACTGTTACTACACTCGTATACCACTTGGAAAACGTCACTATATATTTTCGGGAAAAAAAGCAAAAAATTTAGCAAGGAAATCAAATAGAATGAACGACAAAAAAAATAATATCTTTTTTTTTTTAAGGTAATAAACATAAAAAACGAAAAAAAAATCAAAACAATAAGTATATAAAAAGTAATAAAATAAAATTTTCAAATAAGGACATTACATTTTTTTTTAAGGGTCATGAAAGTTAAAATGAAAGTGAAAAATTTACAGTTTCCTTAAACATAAAATTCAAAAAAAAAAAAAAAAATTGTATTGAAATCGTTATACCTACTTTAATTTAAAACATTTTATAGATTGAAATAGAAATTTTATACTAAACGGAATCATATATAAACTAACAGAAGGATGCCGGGATCTCGTATATATATATAAAAGTACCATAAAACATGAAGGTTAAATGTGTAAATTTTAAAGTTGCCTTCTTTTTTATTTTGTTATTTTATTTTTTATAATTTACCTGTCAGTAATAAAAATATTTTCATGAACATTTTCTCTTACAAGCAATAAAATTTAAATTATGCTATTGCTGGTTTAAGTGTAAATGAGAGAAATGAATAGCAAACAAACAGAAAAAAAAATGAAAGAGAGAAAAAAATTTAAGGATAATTTATTACAGTAAGGCTCGTAATAAAGAAAATGAATTTGTTTTTATTTATTTATTATTACTTTGTATTTTTTTTTTCAGTTTTTCTGAAAATTTATAACTAGAGTTAGCTAGGGGGTATGAAATTTAAAGTGTAAATTATATAGATTTAGATAATAATTGTGCATTTTATTCGTATTTTGTCCGAATATTTTGTTCTAATCAAATTTGATTAAATAAACTGCTATTTGTTTATTAATTATTTTATCAATTTTTATGGTTTTTATGAAAATTTATTTTAGATAAATATTAATAAAATTACTTTAAAATTGCAGGATTTAAAAATTACTGTAATTTATTCATTTAGGTAATAATTGTTCCTATATTTCTATTTAACAATTAGCTAATCTATTGCATAATACTGCGACCTCGGAAGGAAGTACATTGGCAAATTTTTTAAACGTATTAAACTAAATTTTTTTTTTTGATACTCCCCATCATTATACCAAAATTTTGTTGAAGTATAAGATTTCCGGAAAAATTAAGGTCCTCTCTGTGAATACGAACATTATAATAGATTTCTTCTTAAACCTAATCAAATATCAGATATCTTTATTATATTCTCAGAGACACATATACTTTATATATACATACGGTAATTACCATATTTACTCTATCGCACTATAAAATCATAACCCTGGCTTCTTTACCTATGAACTATTTTCGTTCTTCAATAATGTTCTAAAATTTTAACCGTAAAAACCAAGTTTTAGTGACCGTATTGCATACTATAAGAGAGGTTATGTGATGGCATCAAATTTCGAATGTAGGGTTTTCGCTGGGAGCGCACCTCTCCATAGTGTAGGGAAGCGTGATTAAACTATTTTTAGAGAAATGTCGGTCTGTCAATCTGTCGGTTTTTCGGTGTGTTGGTCTATCGTATGTCAGTATTTTTGCGTATATAAAGAGAATAATAATCAACCAATTTTCTTGAATCCAAAAATTTTTTGGAAAGATCAGGTCTCGGAAAATAAATTGGGGGTTGATTTTACATTTTTTATCATATCTACGGAACGGATTCATGGAATTTCTTGAAATTTGATATTTCAGCAAAACTAACTGGTGAAATTTTCATGGGGTTCGGGTGGCACAAAGCGAAATCCTACTGAGAGAAAAATTTACACTTTTCTAGATATGTAGTGTAAAAGTTTACTAACTTCCTTAAAATTGAAAGGAAGTGCTCAAAATGCATTTTCATAATATTCTATAACAATTTCACTAAAATACGAAATATAGTAATATACATTGCGGTCGGTTATTTGATGACCACATCAGATGTTTTTATATTTAATTTAATGAAAGCTAATTAAATTTTAATGTGACATTTTATATAAAAGAACAAATAAAATTTTATTACTTCATTAACTATTTTGTGAATTTTAATTACAGATTTTAAAGTTTTAACATAAAATTTTACAATAAACACAAATATTTACACCCAAAAATGTATATAAAATAAAATATTTATGAGTTAAAGTTGTTGTTGCTTAAATGTCCAAAAATAATTAAAGGTAAATTTTGTTTAGTATAACAAATATTTTATATTTTATAATTGAGCGGAAAAATCGATTACATTTTATGAAACGTAAATTTTTAATTAGTAATATTGTGGTCTTTATTAAGATTGTTTAAGCATATATTTTGTGGTTAGAAAAGTAAAAGGTGTGATAGAAAGCATTTAACTTATAACGCAATTTTGATATTAGACTGTGGGTTCATTCAACACTAAATATTTTAATTTTATAACCAATAACATTTTTCAAAATTTTATAAATTTCAATTTGATTTTTCGTCAACACATGCACAATATCATCACAACACATAAGAAGTCTTGAAAAATTTTCATATTTTCTACTACGTTTACTCCAAATATTTTATTTAATATTTTAATCTATTTAAATGAGGCGAAAAAAACTAAGATATATACAATCACACGTTAAATAATCCGAACAATATGAAAAATTGTTTTATATTACACATATTTATTATACAAACTTATAGATATGTATATTATGTACGTGTACATATAAGGATTATACGATCCTTTTTACAATTTTTGAGGTCTATATTATTATTAATTTTTCTTCATATTCATAAATAATATTACATGTGGGTACCACATGTTCATTCTGAGATGTTTTTTTTTCCTTAAAAGGGTAGAAAAGTGTGTATGTATAAAAAAATTTTAAGACAATTGAAGAATGTCAAATAAAAATCAAAATAAATTTATATTTAGTGTGTTAATGTCAGACTGTCATATTAGTGTAACCACAGCATGTTACATATGTATACAATTTGCCTCTTAATACCGAAATTGTTCTAAGGGTGGAGGTTTAAATTTTAAATTTCTTTAAATTAATTTTAAAATATGTATTTGTAATTATTTAATATTGCTTTAGTGCTGGAAAACAATATTACAGTGTATCTTTGAATGAAGCATTTATAATTTAGCGGTGAGGCGCTTAAAACTAAAACTTATATTATATTTAGAAATTTGGAAATTAATATCTTAAGCAATAATACCACTGAATCATCAAAATAATCCGATTTTAATTATTTTTGCGAGGATCAATAAGAATAATTGTCATATATAGCATAAATTTTTCCTCTGGAACTATAGTTAATGGTGCTGGATCTCTAGCTTTTTCAGTTATTTTTGTCAATCACCTCAAAATTAAAATTATTTAATTTTTTTTGTGAATAAATATATATATATTTTTCATTTTTCCAAAAAGATTGTTACTTTTCTTAATTGGATTTTCTTATTTTTGCAACTAATATCAAGTAAAAATTTAAGAATATCGACTAAACTTGTCACCTTCTAAGACAAATTGAATGAATAGTGTGTAAATTTTCTCTATTTTCAAAATATTCACTCACTTGCTTCCCATTTGGTAAACAAGAAAGTGAAATATATTAAATCGAAAAAACATTAAGTGCTTAATTAAAATAAACATGACATAGGGTTGCCAAAAAGATAAATTGTTTTAACTACCGAAACTGATGTAGTACTCGAATTTAAAACTACAACCTGGCAGTGTTGCAATTAAAATATTAATCTCATTGTTTTTGATGTTTTCTACAAACGTTAGTCATGATTTTACAGCAAAAAATATATTATCTAGCAGTAGCAATACGGTAATTTTCATTAGAGTATATCTTGCCCGTTGTGCTTAGCATTAAATCTGTAGGGCGAGAATTAGTACGTTACTTTATTGTTAAGAAAGAGCGACTATATTTACCTTTTCAAATAAGAAATGGTTCGACTTCGAACGAAAAGTATTTTGAGAATTTTCTATATAGAAATATTGAAAATAGTTTTAAGTTTTAAACATTTCTCATAAAATTATTGTTTGACAAAAAGCATAACACACCGCAGTGTAATTTTTTGCCACCATTGTTATAACACTATCACAATCGATATTTATTAAAGCATTCAAAAACTTAAAAGAACCCTTTTAAAATACAATATTTATAATTGGAATATAAATTAATACAAGATTCTTTCGAACATGAAATTTCTATATAAATTTTTTATATTTTCCTTCTTATCGAAAACCTATAAACATACACAATATGCCATTTGTTAAATCTTAATTATAATATAGAACAATTCTAGAATCATTATTTTCCCTTTAATACTTATATATTAATTTCTACTATTGACAATTTGCCATACCATATTGTAAAAGAACCCACAATACACAAAAAAAAAGAAAAAAGTAAAAATGAAAAAACCTCATACACTATTAAGTTTTTTGGTTTGAAATTTCTTGTTTTATTTATTTTGTATATATATAAACGGGGGCAACAAAAACATATACGAACAAAATAATGAATTTGGTAAAGGAAAAATAAAGAAAAGTGTGAAAATCTATAGAAAAGGCGAACCAATGAACCGGAACAAAAGTTCATAAATCATTTAATCTTGGTTATTTATAAATATTTTCTTAAAACCCCTTTTCCAAATATTACATAAAACGTTTGTTTTCTGAAAATGAAATTTAATATATGTAGAAAAAAAAAAATATTCATGTACGTAATGTGTGAATTTGGTTGTATATGTTTCAAAAGGTTTTAATAATATAGAGTTGTAATTTTTGTATAATTTACCGAGCACGTATAGAAAATTTTGGAGCATCCTTCCTTCTTTCTTACGATTTTGTTATTTTGTTTTTGGATTTGAGCCTTTTGCTCTTTTATTATTTGTTTTTTTTTTTGTTTTTTTATCCTTTTAGAAAATAATCCAACATTATTAAACGTTTGGGTTAACAGTAATTTGGTTTAAAGGCAAAAGTGTTAAAGAAAAAATCACAGCGAAAAAACAAAAAGTAGACTACAAAACAATTCAAGCCTAAAATGCTTATATATACATATACTTATATACGTATGGAGAAAAGAAAAATAGAAGTTGGTCTGGGCAATTATAAAAGGATAATGTAAGCTTAATAGTATTGTAAATATTTTTTCATATTTCTACCATTAATTTTTTATCAAATTATCATTGTTATTGTACCCATAACTTTAATGTCTTTATGAAGCTATTACATTTAGTTTGAGCTTAATTTTTATTTACGAGTCCAATACAATTAAACAATATTTTTATAATATTTTAACTATTGAATTCAACTGTGCAATTTTTAAAATTTTTAATTGCGTTTTGTGGAAATCATAGCAGAAATTCTAATTTTTATACAGGAAAAGTCGCTAAGAATTACTCAATGTAAACTCAATTAGTTATGATGATTCACTAATGTTGTAATTATAAAAGTGTGCGAGCACGGTATTTACTATCGCAGTTTAATGTTACAACAAATACTAAATATATAGAATCTTGTACAAATAAAAAATGAGTGACAATATATTTGTTCTTTGAAAATGCACCTTTCGTAATTTAAGTTGCATCAATGTTAAAATGCAAAAACTTAATTGATTACCGTTGGCGCAATGGCATAATAAATGGGAAATGTGAAAAATGATATGGAGATGACAATAATTTCCTATATTAGTTTCAATTTTCTCAAAAAATAATGCTGACATAAGTGAAATATGATTGTTTTGTGGGTTTTAAAATTTGTTATTGGATGTTTGTCGCTAAATTTAAATAAAAAGAAAAATGATTATAATATTGGACGTGTCAATAATAGTGTAAAAGAAGTGGAAAAATTCAAAACTATACGGAAACATATTTTTTTGATTACAAAAAACTTGTGCCTACATGGGAGTTATAAAAAGTACTGACCGTAGCATGAAGAATATATTGGGTTTATGTACAATAATAATAATTTATAATAATATAGTAGAAGTATTCAGAAGAAGTTTTACATTTTTTTAATATTTTATTTTATATACATTTTATTTTATATACATATGTATGCACGGTGTAAAAATATTTAAACCGATTTTTAACATCATTATGATTCTGGAATGAAATGCAATATTTATGTATAATTTAATATACGCAGGATGTTTCGCCTAACATCTCAAATAATTAGACAATTCTTTGATCAATTTCCAGCAAGATTTGTAAGAGGAGTCCGGGGTTCAGATATACTCGTTTTCGAGCTATACAGCTTCTTGAAAAGAAAAGTTGTAGCTATATATTTAATTGTTTATTTAAAATTAGACTAACTTATTTTTCCATATTTGTTATACTCAGTGTAAATTTAATTCTAGCGTAGCATGTGTTGCACTATAATATAACAAATAGCAATACATTATTTGTGTGTAACAAAACGCATAACAGTGGTACATGTATACCTAATAGATTCCTTTCAGGTTCCCATAATACTTATATGAAATCGTTTCAACTGCATATGTTTCTGTTAAAGTATTTATAAAATCTTTTAAAAATTTCAAAAATTTTCGCCCTTTTTTTTAGCACTTTTCGAAAAAATTTTTTGAAAAAAGTGCTTATTAGTTTCACTCTGTCCGTCCGTCCGTGGACACTTTTTTTGTTTACAAAACTTCTACATCCTTGAAGATAGAAAGCTGAACTTTCATACGTACATAGATCTTCACTAGAAACTTATTTCCGTAGAACAAAAGTTTTACCTATCTCCCCCCCTCTACAAGTTATACCCTCCAAAAACCCTAAAAATGGCCTTTTTTAAATATTTATTGCAATGAAACCATAAGCATTTTTGAAATTTTTCAAACGCAGAAAGGCAGTGGCTTGCTTCCCTAGCGCGGTGTACTATAGTTAAACTTTAGAAAAATAAAATGGCCGTTCAAATTTACCGTTATCTAAAGTCCTTTTTTTCCAAATTTTTGATTTCGTTTTTCTTCTAAACCCCAGGTTGTAGAAGCTCGAAGTTTTAGGGGCTTATACACATTAACAAATAGTTCATTTTTTTAGAAGAAAATTTTTTTCCATCTCCACCCCCTCTCAAGTTATCGCCTCTTAAAATTTGTAAAATTTGAATTTTTGGCGCCTTATATTTCCGAAACCGCAAGCTTTTTCAAATTTTTATAAACGCAGAAAGCTAACGGTAAATTCCATGAAATTAAAAAAATATAATTATTTTTTTTAACTCACACAATTAACCCTTAAAATCGGGCATTATTTTAACCCCTTTTTATATTAATTTTTGCTTTATTTCAAAGACTGCATATATGCGTCATCCTAAATATATGCAATCCTAGAAATAGTTTTATATATGAATGAAAATAATTTTAAAAGTATGATAGGTATACATAGACTGTATTTAAAAGCAGAATTTTCACTTGTTGAAGGGAAAAGTGATACAATACAAACCATTGGTTTGACCCAACTTTATTTTAATATAAATGCATTTACAGCACAAATATGTGTAGATTCACATATTGTTAATACGCGCTCACATCACAACAAATAAATTGATTGCATAAGTTAAAAATGTTGTTTTTAATCAATGTGTAGAGGTTCATTAATAATATTTTCACAAGTGTGTATACACATTTTGTTCTAAAAAAAAAATTTTGTAAAATATTTGAAAAACCTTGCAAACATCAATCCACATTATCTTTACAATATGTGTACATAGTGGCATGCAAGGCCTATGTACATACATATATGTATGCCCTATGTACATACCTATGATAAGAAAAAAAAAATTTTTTTTTTATATTTAAAAGAAAAGCCATAGTAAATAAATTAAAGTCATAAATTTTAAATTCAAAAAAAAAAATTTTTTTTTTTTTAATTTTTTTTTTCTTTTCTGATAAGAGGAAAAATCGCTATTCCTTTTTAAATACTCTCCAATAAATTGTTAATTTAACAGCACGTTATTGCTACATAGCTATGCACACTGTATGGAGCATATAAGCTAGGCATTCTTCTATTCGTTCCGAACATCAATAATCCAACAACATAACTGTGAATAAGAACATAACAGTGAAAAAAAAAACATTTTTCATATTGGAATTTCAAAAATTTTGTTTTTTTTTTTTAAAGTTTTGTTTTCCTATTTTGGTTTTCCATACTTTTATCATATTTTCTTTTATTTGTAATTGATGATTGATATTTTAAATATGGAAAAAGCGAATTTTCACAAAAAAAATCCATTGTTTTTTTTTTTTCTATCAATCAACTCAAAAATTCTATAAATGATTTTCTATAGTTAAGAGGGGAGAGAAAGATAGAGAGATTGAAAAAAAACATTTGAAAAGCGAATTCTCTAGTAGTTGTAGGAATAGGAACCTAACAATAGAAAGTATCGGCTTAGCAATAGGAATAAGAGAATAATATTAACATCAGCGCCACCACACCGTAGTATACAAACGAAATAAACAAGAATAATATTATAGACGGGGGGAAAAAAAATATTTTCTCATTTAAACTTTCAATCAGTTTTAGCCATCATTCAACTTTTATCGAAATCATGATATTCGTGTTTTACTTTATTGTATTTACTATATGAAAAGGAGTTTAGGAGAGGAGAGAGCAATGACGTTTGCATACTGAAATGAATGAAGGAGAAAAGAGGTGGAAGAGAAATAAAATTTCCATTCATTTTTCGATTCCATATTCTCTTTTTTAATTTTTATACCCATACGAACGTATGTTCGAAGGGTATACTAAATTTGCTTTACCATTTGTAACGCTAAGAAATAACGGTCTTAGATATAGACTCAAGTGTATGTTTTTGATCAGCGTCAAATTCTGAGTTGATTTAGCTTTGTCTGTCCGTCCCAACGATAACTCAAAAACTAATTGAGCTAAGTTCACCAAATTTTCACAAACGATTTATTGTAGTAAGTGCCAGAACCCAATTTAAATTGGACATGATCGAGGTATCGGTTCGGGTAGCTGCCATACAACTTCAAAATTTTTTTGGCCATATCTCAGAAACTATAAAAGCTGTGGTATTGAAATTTCACACAAACGAATATATTAGTAGGGCCATTGAGTCTCATAAAAGTCGTTGAAATTGCTTGGCTCCTTCTGGTAGCTGTCGTACAACTTCAAAAGTTATTTGGCTATATCTCAGAAACTATAAAAGCTGTGGAATTGAAACTTCACACAAGCAAATAATATATTAGTAGGGCCGATGTGCTTGATAAAATTTGTTAAAATTTCTTGGCTCTTTCTGGATGCTGCCATACAACTTCAATAGTAGTTTGGCACACACAATATTTTGAAAAACACTGTACTAAAATTTTGCATAAATTAATATGGTAATACGTCAACTTAAAATCATAGTCTGTCCCATAGTCGGTTACGGCATATTTATTCGCACATAGGATAACCAATTCGTACGGGTATCACAGAGTTGACAAGGTCAACTCTATTTTTTTCTCGTTTTTTTTTATTTTTTTTTCTGTTTGGCGTTTTTCTTATCGTATTAACAATTGTATAAAGAATGATTTCTCTTAAGGGCATTTTACTATCTTTTTTCAATTTTTTGTTAAGTTTTCTTCGTTTTATTTGTTTTTATGTTTTTTTTTTTTTACTCTTCATTGGAATTTCATTTGCTTGATGCTTCCGTTTCCAATTTTTTTTATATTATTTTTGTTATTTAGCCTTTTTGGGCCTATCATTTATTGTATGATTAGAAAAATATAACTTTCAACGAAATGATCCTTGTAATTTTTTTTACAAATATTTTGCCTTCGAATTATAAAAATCCTGTTTATTTTTTTGTGTTGTCTTTTTTTTTTTTTCAAATTTTCTGATATTATTTAAGTTTGATATTGGAGGGATAATCTGGATAAAAACTTCACGGATCGATAAATATTTCTTAAGCTATCACGCACAATGATATAAAAAGCAAAACAAAAAAAAAATTAGAAAAAGAATAAGAAAACAAAAAGACAAGAAAAAAACAAAACGAATGAAAGGGAACGATGAGATATAAAGCTTCAAAACTTTAAGAAATGAAATATGTAAAGAACGAGAACGAGAAAGCAAAATTAAAGAAAAATGAAATGGAAATGAAAAAACAAAAAAAAATTAAATAGAATACAAAATAAGGAAAAATGTCGATATCCTTAAGAAAATTTAAGAGAAAAAAAAAAAACATTTTTTTTAACGTTTTGATTTTTATTTTTGTGTTTTTACCAGTTTGTGTGCTTGTTATTTAAGTGATTTTCATAAGCAATACAAAACATAAAGTCGTATAGTATTTTTTTTTCTTTAAAATTTTCTTCTACAACTTATGTAAAGTTATGACTGATCTCTATAAATTTTCTTTTGCGAAAGTAGTCAAATAAATTTAAGCCGAAAAATTTAACTTTAAAAACAGCAAAAATTCATTCGAGTTTTATTGCATGATGAAGTTTGACAAAACAAATATAATTGGTCATTAGATTCCTAGATATGGTCATTCCTATTCCTTTAATGCAATATTTATGAATTAGTATTTGTTAGTAAACTTAATGTGATTAATTAAAGCTGCAATTCCAAAAATTTTTGGTGATTCATTACTTTTTTTTTTTGAGAAAAATAAATATTCCTTGAAATTAACTTATTAAATTCAGGATTTTACTTAAAATTAAAGTCATATTCAAAATTTGTGTATAAGAAAAGAACGTAGATTTTTTGAATCCGAGTTTTACATAGAGCATTAGTTTTATTGCTTGACATCTTTAAAAAGAGAAAGAATGATAATATGTTCTTAAAACTTATCGGTACATCTTAAAAGTAAAAAATGTCGTAGATCTACAATCTATCTTTATCCTGGCTTACAATAACGACTTACTTTTTGCGAGAAAATTTTAATTGAACAATATCATAATTATGAAGTGTGATCAATTGAAAATATTAATCGCGTTAGCTAACCATATTCTAGTCAACCAAGAAATCAATAAAAACTATGAGTTATTGAATATTCCTATATTCCTATGACAAGATCTAGAATATACTCGATTTAGATTTAATTAAAGCTTGAAAAGTACCAATTTTAAACTTTCTTGTCTAGATTTTTCTAAAATGAATACAAAAAAGTTTAGTCAACATTCAAACCCTTTGTTTTTGAAGATAAGAAGTTCAGTGGTTCTTTTGAGAAAGAGGACCAATTGAAAATGAATAATATTATTCGAAAATTTGTATATTCAAATTGATAAATTCAGAATTCTGATTTGATAGTAAATAAAAAGTGAGACGAAAGAGCAAGACATGCAATTATAGCCTGTTAGCGAGGTACACAATCAGGTTTATGTATCTGAAAATATATGTACTATAGTTCTTTTTACAAATTCACTTTCGCAAACAGAGAAATTTTACTATATTTACCAAATTTTCTCTAAAATTTCATATTCTGTTCAAAAAGTACAAAGAAAACCATAATATAAATATTACAATTTTACTATAAAAACCAATTCAAAAGCTATAAAAATGGATATTTTATAACACATACATACACACAATATATAAGAAAGTATAAGAAGGAAGAGAGATTAACTCAATTACATAAATTTTAGCACGAATATCAAAAGGATTGCCTATTTATTTTTTCCTATTTTTTCTTTTTTATATATGTTTTTTTTATTCTCTAAAAAGGAATATCTAAATTAAAAAAGAAAATAATTTAAATAAAAAAAAAATAGAGACTGAAAATATAAAAGAAAATTGCATAAGATATAAAAATTTTCATTTATAGAAAAAAAAATCCGAAAAAATAAATGTTATACTCTAAAAGGATTTGCTTTTGTAACTTAAAAATATGAAAATATTTTAAATTTTTAATAAAACTTTTCATATAAAAAATGGCAAAGCAAAGCAAGAAAATGGAAATATTTGGTTATTTTCTCTTTACTTTGAATATTTTATTCGAATGTTTTTTTTTTCATAATCAGCCACAGAAAAATATGAAATTGAAAATGTAAAATAAAAAATCTGAAACTTTAAAAAGAAAATATGCGTGTATAAATGTAGAATATTGGGCAATTTATTCCTACTTTATGTATCTTGGGTTTGTTGTTTATAAAAATCAAGAATTTTAAAATTGCATCTGATACCTTCTTTGTTTTAAATGAAAACTTTATACTAATTGAATATAGTAATTGAAAGGAATTGAATTTTTGGGCCTTAATATTACAAAATGCAAATTTGAAAACAAAAAATTATTTTAAGTTTATATACCTACAACAGTATAAATTAAATCTTGAATTAATAATAGATTAATAAATTGCCTCCTAATTTTGTATTATTCTAGTATAATAATTTTGAACATTTCGCGATAACAAAACTTTTGCAGAAACTGTTTTTAGTAAAGTAGATTACAATTTTGAATCAACCTGTTCTACTTTCTATTTTGTTCAATTCTTATTCTATAATCAATTCTATAATCACCAGATTTTTGAATACAAACATTTTTTTAAATATTTTTTAAATTTTAATACCAACACTGTCTGCAAATGTGTTATCCAAGAGTTTTGTGTAACCATTTGGTTCTCACTATGTATGGTTTGTGGTTATTGCCGACTTTTACAAAGATAGACTTTATTTAAGTGTAGGTTATTCTTGTAAAACATCATCGAGAATGTTATCGTGGAGAATGTTAATAACCAAAAACAAGTAATATATTCCAGAACTCAATCATGTCTTAATATAGATATTTTAATAGTTGTCGTCATTAAATGCAGTTTTGACTACAGTAATATTAATGTTATATTGCTTTTTGCTTATTTTCGAGTCTATAACTTCATTCCGAGAATTTGTATATTACAAGTGAAGATTATTTTTGTAACTATATTTGGGTTTCAATTTGGTGAGACATAAATTTTGTATTTTCTTTTAAAATCAAAAAAATAATTTATAATTCAATGAATTTGTAAAAAAAACTGTGCAATAAGTACCTTAAATTTTTTTTAAATAATTCGACAAAATATTGAATTAAATAGGAAAAAAAAGGATACCCAAAAACAGTTCAATATCACTGGATTATTATTCATTCTTGTTTTTTTTTTGTATCTAAAAATTTTCACTTAACTGAATATTATTTTTATGTATCTGAAATTAATTTGTTATTTATGTTTTTTATAATATCACAAATAATTTTTTATTTCTTCCTTATTTTATATAAAAAATTCTATATACATGAATATTATTTGTGTATTGTGTTGGGTGGTCCATTTATAAATTTCTTTTTAAGAAATCTATAAATAAAAATTACTATAATAAAAATAATTCAATAATTTTATTTTTTATTTAAAAGAGTAAATTTCTTTACATTTAATTGTGAATTATAGTCATACAAAATAGCTGGGTTCGATTGCCAAGAATAGAAAAGATAAATAGTCCAAGTCTTTATTATTATCTATGGTAAATTGTAGAAAAATAATATTCAAATAAATAATATTTAACAAACACATACCCACACAATATTTGTGACACTAATTTTTAAATAATCGTTTTAGTAAGTCGGTACATTTTGCAAGTGATTAAAAGCATTGATTTTGAACTATTTGTACATAACTAAAGTTGTTTTGAAGAACATTATGGAAGTGGTTCAAAATTCCGAAAACAGAAAATCATGATTAAAATTCGTGTGACTAGAGGTTACGAATTGATAGATTGCTTATATAAATGTTCAATATTAGTTGGGGAATTTGGATTTGATAAAAATTTATAAGCTGCTTTTACTATTAACCAAACAAGGAGTGTTTGGTTAATAGTAATTTTCAAAGTTTGAACTACAAAGCTTTGAAAGTGTCATTTTCAAGAGGAGTTTTAACTTTTGGAGTCCCAGGTTTTTGTATTTAACAAATGTTATTTTTTATTGCAAACTAAATTATGTTTAAAATTTAAAATGTCTTTCTCTTAAATTGGTAATTGAAATATTATGAAAGATGAAGGTATTTAAAAAATTGAAGTAAAATAAAATTTTAAGAAGATTTTTAAATTATGAATTTAAAATTTTTTTCAATTTCATAATTTCAATTTTTTTTAATAAATCATTCATATAAATTAATAGCAAACTGAAATTCACTTATGTGTAATTATAAAAGACAAGAATTATAAGAAAAAAATGTTAAATAAACACTTTTTAAAATTCGGAATTATATTGTAACATAGACTTTTAAAAAGTTCATGACTTTGAGATGAGAAAATCAATTTATAACCAACATTTGTAATACCATTTCCAAAGAACCACTTTATTTTAACGTTTTTTAATGAATATTTTCAATAAAATTAGAATTTAAATAAATAGTCTTAAAGTTTGAAGAATTATCAGTAAATTAGATTGGTCATTCCATTAGTTTATTACAAAAAAATCAAAACTACTAAAACGAGTCAAGAGAATGAAAGAATAGGAAAACAATATGCATAACGTTACTAATTTAATTTGTAAACACTTGCGTTTGCTAAATAATAATTTTTAATGCTCACTTTTTCACATGAAATCTTTATCATCTTATAAGTAGATTTGTGTCTGACCGGTTCGTTTAGTTCTGGCTATTAAAAATAGGAAAAGAGGATATAATATTAAATAACATATTTTTTACCATATTCATTTGATATTACACGGTAAGATATTTTCTTGATTTTTTATTCAAGCTTCTTTTGTGTTCATACGTTTGAATAAAGTCCCATGAAATACTTATAAATAGACCATACCATGTATAATAAAGGGAATTCCCGTATAATATTTTCTCGTACTTTCAACCCTTCTTTGAAATAAAGAACATTCAAAATAAGAAATCAGCTGTTAATTTGCCGCAGATATTTGAGCATAAATGAGAGAAAACCTTTTTTTCAAATCAAAGAATTTTCAAACCAACTTCGTATTTCTAATTTGCAATAAAAATATAAGTTTACATAGAATTAAAATTAATTCAAAGAAATTTTAAATATTTTTATTACTCGTAGAATTAAAACAATTTTATTACTTATTTATTTTTCTCAGAATGAATTCCGATTATATTTTTAGTCAATTATGTAAAAACGATTTATATAACACAAAATATTTATTTAAAATATTTGGAGTTAAAATATGATCAAAGCTTTTAATTAACAAATAGATTCGAATTAAATTTAAGGTACACAGATACAATACTATGTTTTATTGAAATTATTTTCATAGGATTTTCAGGTTTGAAGATAATTTTAAAAATTTTAATGGAAAATTCTTGTATAAAATAAAAATATTTTAGCATTGCTTTCCATATTTTAAAAAAAATTTTTTAGATTATATTAAAGTTAGTTTAAAAATTTTAGGAAATCAATTAAAAGCTTAGTTTAGTAAAAGGGATGGCGAACAAATTCAAAAACTTTGTTCCTAAAAAAATTCTTTTTTTACGTTTTTATAATTTTATAACAATGTACACAATATTTATTTTTCATTTTAAAGCAGAATTACAAAAATTACGAAATGTCATGAATCACAAAATTACAATAAGGTTAGAGTAAGTTTTAGGAATTGAATAATTTATTTGTTTAAAATTAAATTCGCTTAATTAAAATTAAGAGAAATTAAATTACTTGGCAAAAACTTTCTGTTTAATCGCATCACTTTTAGTGTTACTTAACCATTATTCAAGTAATATTATAAAAAAAGTAATTCGTATAAAATATTTCTAATTTATTTTAGTATGGGAAGAGCTTTGTAGTTAGAGAATAAAGATTACTCTAATTCAAATGTTAACATGACTCGGCATGGGAGTAAAATATGCTCAGGTGTTAATGCTTTTATGCATTCATGAGCTCAATATTCTGTGTAATATTTTATTTCCATTGAAGCCAACACTTTACTATCAAAGATTTTTGCCATTATTTAAAAATATTGTCAATATTTTTCGAAAAAAATTTTTACGGCGCAAAATTTGTTTGCTGAATTCTTTTACAATGTATGTAACTGTATTAGCTACTTAACATAAGATTTCTATGAAATGTCTACAACATTTAAAAAAGTTTTACAAAATTTCAGAAATTTGTAACTTATTTCTTTCACATATTTGATTTATTTTATCATAGTGCTTCTCATATAGCTTATCGAACTCTATACCGTGTGATTAGTTGATATCAGAGGCTCTGCATCAATTTCTTGAATTAATTTTGTATTTTCACTGGGTAAATGATTGGTTTCCTGAAACTATCCGCACGATAGTAACACTTTTCTCCTGTCATCAATGGTGTTTTCGACAATTTCGACTAGTTACACATAAGCACCCATTATATAGTTTTAGAATTACGCATAACTTGTATAAATATAATATGATACTAAATAAATACTCGTAGCAAAAAATTTTGCAAGGATACAATTTGTTTGAATTTTATTAAACTCAACAATGAATTGCGTTAAAATTCTTTTTATTAGGTTCATATTGCTTTTGGCATTATAAATATCTCTAAATTCTAGCCTTCAATTTATAATAATATTATTTGATATCTTATGTAAAATATAATTTATTTTAATTCAATGATTTGATAAATTTTATATAACAATCTATAAATCAAATCCAGATACACATATGTATATATACAAATCATTTAAAATTTCAAAAATATTCGTTTTTCTGCTTACACGTACACAACACGTAAGTAAATTATAATAATGATCATAAATCTAACAAAATATAATCTAGATGTACATAGCTATATACATTTGTAAAAAATTTAAAATAATTAATTATTAATTCTGTTTCTATAATAGTATTGTTGTATATGCAATATATGTGAGTTGCTATCTATATATGTATGTATTTAAATTTCCATAAAATGAAAAGCACACCTATGAAAATCAATCAAATATAAAAATTATTTTTCAGAAACACGTGCGTCATTCATTATAATTTCCTTTTTGTTTTTTTGGTCATTTATAAAAATCAATATTATGGAAAACTGAAAATTATTTTCTGCTTACTCGTATTTGTAAAATTTTCAAAAAGAAAAAAAATAAAACTTTTTAATTATTTTAAATTTAAAATGTGTCCGAAACAAAATACAATATGAAAATGAAAGTTAAATACATAAATAGATGTGGATTTTTTGTGGTGTATAGTAATTTAAATATTATTCGGCGCTTATACGGCGCTGAAATTAAATGAAACAGAAAATATACAATATTTTAAATTTGCCAAGTAACATACATACGAGTAAAAAATAAACAAAGAGTAGAATTAATATATGGGGAGAAAAAAAATGTTATTTTGATTTTTAAATAAAAAATATTATTTTAAAATTTTCTATAAAATTTTTATAAATAAAGATGGGGATGAACCATATGCTATCATAGCATGTTAGAAAAATTAAATGTAGAGTTTTCCAGACAAGATTTTTCGATCGACATCCTGGCAAGATAAATTTAAATATTATTGAAATGCTGCAGTTTGGCTGAAATGGTAAGTTCTCAGAATATGTGAATTTTTAAACAATATGAGACTTAATGTGAGGACTTTATACTTATATTTATAATTTTACTCAAAATTTTTTTTCAAATTAAAGAATTTTTTTTTGTGAAATATATGAATTACCGTTAAATTTTATTATTCTGCTTGAAATCTATTGTATGCTTATATAGTTTTGGATAACATGAGGGCATATAACAGTGTTCGACTAAATTTATGTGAATTGATAACTTTTAGTCCGTTCTATACATTAAAACTTTAATATAAAATGGGTAACTAATAAAACACTGCCACAGTTTAATTATAATTTTGAAATCAAAATTAATGAATGAATGGGTTAACATTTGATTGATTTTAAGAAATCAGATAATTTGGCTTGATGGTAGTTAAAATTTTAATTTGAAATTCTTCTGCGTAAATCCCACAAATTTAAGGACCTATTTAAAAGATTTGCTGCACGAAAAATATTAAGATTAATTGGGAAATTTTACTAATTTTTCAAATTCTATAAAACCGTAAAGTTAAAGATACTTCAGGACTTTCTGCACAACATAAATATAGTTTATTTATGTTGCCCACAATTTTTCAATCGCTGGTAATAATTTTTTCATTCGTCTTTTTTACGAATATGCCCAACTTGTGTTTATGACACGAATTAAGTTTATAAATTACAATATAACGACCTATATATTCCGCATATATAAATAAATCCGGTCCGCGAATTATATACATATTATAGGTATAATATTTTTTTAATAATTTTCAAAAATTTTTAGTGAATTTTATATAGGTAAATAAAATAGCTATGCCTTTTGAGAAAAACTTTTATATTAATATAAAAATCTGTTGTAAAAGGCACAACAAAAAAACAAAAAAATAACTTGAATCAGCATAAAAGTTGTAAACGAACAACAAAAAAACTGAAAAAAAAAAGTGTTTACTCATATTTTCAATTTTGATTTTTGAATAAGGTTTACAAATAAAAGTTTTCTATATATTATTCACCAAAAACAAAAAAAAAAAGCATAATAGAACTGCAAGTGTGTAAAAAAATATTTTTCATTTTAAAATTTGGTAAAAATTTTTTTTTCCACATTTGTATACACTGGAAAACTTTACCTTTTATTTAAAAATATCAAAAAATTATAAGAAGAAAAGAATTGAAACCCGGTGTATTAAAACATTTTTCCTTCACCATTCAAAGATTTTCTTTTTTTTTTTTTGGGATAAAATGAATTTTCATCTACCTAGCAACATATACGTACTATATAATTTTCATACAAATATACCTTTCATATACAGTATTATCAAGATAATTCGGACAATAAGAAACCCAAGCCTTTTCGAATTTTTCGTTATTACTGAGTTTACACAAAATTGTTTAATGAAAATTTTTTAATGCTTATAAACTTCATTTTAAGCACATAAATTTATCAGAAAATAAAATTTTTAATTTAGTCTTCTTAAAAGCATAAATTCCCCTAGAAGGCTAAAGAGGACTTTGCCTTCTGATTTAGCGTTGAATATCTTTCAATCTATATTAAAGAAAATTTGATGGTTGGTCTAAGGGGACTAGTATCAGAAAATAAGGAGGAGGTTTTTGTGGTAAAACACAAAACTAACTATGGGTTGCCAGGGAATGGCTTGTTAGTAGCATTCATGTTTTTCTCCTTCCTTCGATGGAAAAAAAAAAAAAAGCAAAAAGCATAAATTCAACTATAAGTACTTTTACTCAAAACTCAATCGGTAACAAAATCCAAAATTCAAATCACAACAGCAAAATGAATTGTGTTTGCAGATAAACATTCTTGTTTATATACAAGACTGTAGGAGTTTACAATATCTATGTAGAGAATACCAAACCAAAAACGACAGACTTCTAAAATTAAATTTTTTTTTCTCTTTATTCTTCAATATATTATATTTTTGAGCACACTCTTGCTTTTTTACGGACCCTTCATAACAATTACGGCAATTGTGCGAAATATCAAGTGTTCAGATTATCAGAGTCTTTACTGTATATGTATCGTACTTGGATAACTTAAACTTACTATTTTTTCAAAACGTTATAATTTATGACATCATAATAATACGGTTGATCTCAAAATTTTTGGGATTATTTCACATTCTGTCGGAGTTTTCTCTCCTATACTATATTCGTTCGTATACCCATTTTTTTTTTACAACAAACGCAAAAAAAAAAAGAAGATGAAGGTCTATTGTTATAAATGGAGAGAACAAAGTGCTATTTATAACAATAATAATGGTTTTAAAAGAAAAATTATTTTCCGGTATAAGAGAGAAAGAGGGAGAAAACCCATCGTCATCATTACAAAAACATAATAATATTATTCATATATATACATTACGCGTGTGTTTGTATACTTATGAATTCATTTATAATGTTTTGTAATAAATCAATAACTTTGACACTATCGATAACGGTGAATCGATTGACCGCATACAGAGACAGAAAAGAAAATTATAATAAAAGTGTATAGCATAAAAACTCATAGGTAAGCAAGTGTATTCATTCGATTTCAAAAATAGATGTGTTATTTTTTTTATAGTGTATAAAAATCTGATGTGATCAGCATATGACCAATTGCACTGTGCAAGTATAATTGCCGAAAGATATTTACAAAAATGCTAAAGAATCAGTTTGTTTCACAGAAACAGTTACGTAAATGGGTAAAAATGTGTTTTTTACATGGTTATACTAAATTTAAAGAAACTCGGTGAGTTTTTGTCGTATATTCGGTAAGCTTGTGACTTAAAAATTGATATCTACGCTTCAACGATTAATCAATCCATTTTATCCGTAAAATACTAAAAATTTCCATTGAAATCGATTTCAATCTTAATTTGGGCGTAAAGATCTCACTGAAAACAATTGTAATGCACTTTTCAAACGCAATGCAGGATATCCAGATTTCCAACGCAACGGATACTTTCTATTTCTATATAGTACTTGTCATATTAAATGCAATATTTTTCTTATTAACTGCATTGCATTGTATAGTAAGGTGTGTAATACTTTTGTATATACATTGGGTGAGGATTACAGAATAAAAGAATATAATTTTTTATAATTTATTGATGTTATATAATCCAAGTTATTTTATAAATGCATCATATACGTTTACATAGAGTTATGCATCAAAAGAAGATTAGAATTTGAAATTTCTGTGTTTGCGCAGCATTATTTTTTTATTCAAATAAAGTAATTCCAAAGTCACATAATAGTTGCATTATAAATAATTTAGGTGCATAACAGTTTTAATGAGGTAATAATGATGACGCTTTTCATTTTGTATACCAAATGCCTATATGTACAGGATTTTACTTTTGAAAAGAAATTAAAACTTCTGAATTTAAAATATGCAAATGAATTCAATAAAATTACAAAATTATAGCCAAATGTTATTTTTCTGTAATATACGAATGATAAAATTTTGTTGGTCACTTCTAGCGAATGCTCATTATGAGCACATAATTTTGATACGGATTAATTTTTAAATTTTGGCTTGTATCTTATTATTACAATATTAATTTAGTAAAAAAATTTGCCAAATAATGGCACATAAAATTTCTTTGAGTTTCATAAAAACATTAAAATAAATTCAAAATGCCATCATTATTAATTAATACTGCTGACTTGCGTTCCATTATAAAATGCTTTAAATACTGCAACACAATTTTGGTGTGAGAGAATGCGTATCTGTGACAACATCAAGTTATTAATTTTTTTTATATACCAAATTGGAGTTGTATACATAAAATTAAATTCCTCAAATTAATGACATCTAATTTAAACGAGTTCAGTTACCCGAAATGAAGTCAAATGAACTTTGAATTAGACAAGTCAGTGTATTTTTCCAGAATTTAAATACAAATTCATTACAGCTACACCTTTACATATACGGCATTGTTGAGATAATTCGGACAATTACCCTTTTCGAATTGCCGATTTGTCCGTAAATTAATATAAAATATTCAAATTTATTACAAACCTAATTGATTTTCACACGAACCGCTCAAAACTGTATCATAAACTTAAAAATATTTTAAGAATTCTGTTATCTTGAATTTTATATTCATAATGCAAAATTTACAAGCTAAAACGCAAAAAAATGGGGAAAAAAATTGAAAAAGAAAAAAAATACATCCTTTTTATCGTTTAAAAGGCGCAATGACGAAACAGAAAAAAAATTTGAAAAATAAATTTTTCACAATTCAATACACAAAAGCATCCTTCGATTTTCCAAACAGTGATATATGATTTTACAATGAGACGCTTACAACCTTACACAAACTTATGTTTAATCTTTATTTACATACATAGAATTTACTGTACATGTATATAGATCATTAATATATTATAGTTCTATCAATAGTGTAGGTAAATGAATATTTGATAAGGATAGATTCATAAGTATCTAAAAGCACACGATATACATATATAGAAAAATATGAATATGTATAGATAAATTCTCTCTTTTGGTGATTGAACTCATTAATATTTTAAAAGAAACCTGAAAGGCATTTGAACCATAATAATAATGATGTTAAATAAAGAATCCCGAATGTTTATAAAACGAGAGTCGAAGAGAAAATGTAAAAAAAATAATATTCTTATGGGATTTATAGTTAAATATTTTGTGTGTTTTTAAAGAGTATTAGAGAAAAAAAGAGAATAAAAGTGTTCTACTTCTTGTATAACACAAGGTGAAATATTACTAAAATTAATGCTAGTAAAATCTCGAAAAGATACTTGAATTGAAATGTATTGAATAATATATTCATGTTAATATTATTAACTGAAAATGTAATCTTATTACATATTTCATAATCGTAGAACAATGTTAAGTTCACACAGCCTTTTAATATTCAGTATTAATTCTTTGCAATAAAATTAAAATTTTTAATAAGGTTTAAATAAAGTTGCTCTTAAATATGAAACAAAAGAGTTAATATTTTTAATAGTCACCTTATAGGCAGGAATGCTTTAATAAGTTTATATTTTGAATCTGTATAATTTTTGCACATTTCAAAAGAAGCTATCGTCAAACAGATTTAAGGTGTCAGAGAGGGCTGTTAATACCCGAAATATTATACTCAACTTTCACTTGTTCTTATACAATGATAAAACACTTGTTCAATGTTCTATAATGAAAACGTGATAAATTTTTTCGTACCCACTTACCATTTTAATGTCAGAAATGTTAACATTTTGTTTTGTCAAAGTCTGAAAATAAAAAATAAAACACATAAAAAATAAATTCAATTATTTGTATTTAATTATTCAATTTTAAATGAATTTTGATCCTAAGTTTTAATTTTAAAAAGTTTCTTTAATTAAGAAATTTAATGACTTCCGATCACATTCATTTTCTTTTCCACGCCTAAATGTATGCAATTTTCGTCAATTATATAATTATTTGATGTTATATCAGAGATTTTGTACGATAACAAAGAAAAAACTTTCCTTTTAGTTTTTTGGACCTTCTTGCTTAGCTATTTGGCATAATAAGCAAATAATGCTGAAAACTGTGTCGAAAAAGAGTTAAAAAAACATTTTTTTATTGCCTCCTTTAAAGATTTTTTTTAAAATTGAAAATGGAAAAGTAAAAATAATTTCTAGTTCATATAAGTTGCACAATCGTTATTCCTCAATTTCATAGGAGGGACAGGATGAAACTTGATTTAATTATTCCGTGAATCAGTTCAATTTGAAAATAGTAAAGCCTTGCCTATAGCAAATTATTCGTATTATTTTTAAATTTTTAATAAGCAAATATTGTAAATTGCATTTTTCTTTTCCAATAAAATTCCAACAAAATTCTCATAAAATTGCATTAGAATTTCCCATAAAATTCCCATAAAATTGTATTAGTCCCTTTTCCCAAATTCTAATTTAATTTAAAATTCTTGAAAAGGATTTGTATACCGCCCACATGAATATTGAATATATGCAACTAGATGTAAAAGAATTCATAATTCCCATGCTCTTCACAGTCTTAAAATAACACAGAAGTTTATAACACCTTAAAACTTGTATAAATTTTGAATATAATAAAAAATAAGATTACCAAAAAAAAAATAAAATGAAATAAAATAATAAAAATAGAAGATGTGCGGTTCTCATACTGAAATTATTCTGAAACATTCAATTTTAATAAAATACTTGTACACATTATCAAAAAATAAAAAAGAAAGAGAGAGAAAATGTTGAACATTAAAGCTAGAATATATTCCAATGTGTTATCCTTTATATACCTACAATTCATTAATTTTTTTTTCAGAAATTTTGCATATACACGAAACACTAATAAAATTTTAAGAAAATATTTTTTTTTTCTCTTTGGTTATGTTATGATCAGTGTTCCCACTCAATAAAAACAAAATGTATCCAATTTCGAGAAAAAAATGTATCCAAAATGTATCCAGCCTCCTAAAGTGGAATTATTATTCTAAATCGTCTTATTTTATACCAATAAACTCGTAAATAATATTAATTTGCTTTATTCAACAATGTGAATTTCGTTATTTATAGTAAATTCTTTTAGAAATCACACGCAATTTCTACTACATTTTAAAATTTAAGGTCAGAAAATATATGTTCTGTAGCTGTTGAACTATGCGGTAAAAACGATTCAGCATGAAAACGGGCAAATTTTATTTAGTCAGCAAATAAAATTTTTTGGAAGATAAAGCACTTAAAAGTTACAGCACTTTAAAAGTTTTCTAACATTTATTTAGTTTTCGAGAAAGAAATGTATCCATATTTCAGCAAAATTTTAAAATGTAGCCAATTTCGACATTTTAGCAGATTTGAGTATCTTTGTATCCAAGCTAAATTTTAAAGCAAAAATGTATCCAAATGGATACAATTGTATCCAAGTGGGAACGCTGGTTATGATTGCGACGCGGCATGACATTTAATAGTGACGGTTACTGCTGTTTTTTTTTCTAGGGTTGCCATTTTTCTGTATTTTCTTATTTTTCTTTTTTATTTACGTCTCTTCTATACGTTAATATTATTTTAGAATTTTATGATATTCTTAATGTCGTAAAAATTCCTTTTTTTTTGCGTGATAAACTTTTAAGGAGCTCATTTTATAATTTTTGTACATATATACATATACATAAATTCTAATGTTCCTTACATTATAAATGTCATATGTGTTGTTTACATTATTTACATATTGCATATGTAAATCTAGAAAATTTTTCTTATAAAATATGAAGCTAATTTTTTTGAATATTATTTTAAATAAAACAAAAACAAAAATGCTTTTACTTTCCTTCTCTCTGTTATCATGTTTATATGTAGTAGTGTCATGAAAATTATTCGAATGAAAATTTGAAAAAGAAGAAAGAAAATTGTGTATAAAGGATAATAATAACGAATGCTTATCTTGCCAGCTACGAAAAATTTTTCTATTATTCTGTTTTTTTTTTATCGTATTTTTAAAATATGTTTAATGTAAAACGATTTAGTCAAAGAAATTGGAAAGATTTATTTTTTGTTTGAGATGCGTAAACTGAAAAATGAATTTCTTTTTATATTATGAAATAAATGTGATTGATCAATATTGAATGAAGTAAAATTGGCTAAAAGAATTTTTTATTTTTAAAATTATTTTTATATAAATATAAAAATAATTTTAATTAATTTGTAGGTTTGAATTTCGAAAAATAAAAATTTTGAATTGTATGTTAAATTGCTCTATGTAAAGATCAAAATTTCCTTGAAAAAGATTAATTACTCTTAATGAGCTCTTTAAGCTCAAAATAATGGAATAAGATTTAATTAGGGCACTAAAAATTTATCTCCCTTTTTTCCGATTACCAATACAACGTGTAGGTGTAGGTATCTTTATTATTAATTTTTTCATACAATTGCAGAACAGATGGATGACGTAATCAAAGGAACGAGTCGAACTGGACTCGAACCAGTAACTTGGTAATCGAGTAGATTACTGTATAAAGCAATGTGAAGAACTATTCGTCAGCAGTTTCTGCATACCTCCATAGCTCAGTTGGTAGGTTTGTCATCCATGTGTTCTGCAGTTGTATACAGGCATTTCCATTAGTTTTTTATGTTTCTGAGTATATGATTACTATTTTATCGAACTTAGATGCGCATAGGAATTAGTAATAGGTAAGATGAAAATAACAACGCGAAAATTCATAAAAGTCTTATTAAAATCAGAAGAAAATGGACAATTTACAATTTGTCATTTTGTTTTTACAATGATTTTCATCAATTTTTCACTTGCTAGTAAAAATGCAAAATGAAATTATTGTACAAATCGTTTTACTTCGTTTAAGACGAAAAGCAAATCTTCAAATTTATCACATTTTCACTCACATGAGGATAACTTAGCACATAATACCTTCTTCTAATTTAAAAATTGTATGGCAGGATTATATAATACGTTGAGAAATTTTTTCTCATCCTGTTCTTGAACAATTGGGTTACTAATAATGCCCTAGATTTATTGCAATTGAATACCACACATTTGTAGGCATAGCATTTTTAGTTTAGCTTTTTGCAGAGTGCCATAGATTCAAAGCAATTTAATATTATCTTTTATAAATTTTCTTAATTGCTTACATTTTGCTATTACTTTTTTGGTTTTTAAAAAAAATCATTGTGAATCCTATTTTATTTTGCATAAAGTTACCCAACCAAAAAATAATAATAATTAACTAAAATATTTTCTAATTATCGACAAAAGAAAAATCCGAATTTACAAAGAAAATTTTTGAATTTATAAAATCTTTAACAAAATAAAGAAAATATTTAAAGTTGTGAATTTGCTCACTGATAACAAAATTTGCATTGAAATTATCATAACATTTTTTTAAGAAACCCGATTAGGTCAAGGTCGAAAAGGTTATTCAAGTTGGATAAATTCTTTTCAATGGTGCAATTTTTTTATTTTTGGGAATTTTCAAATTATTCTCGCGTAAAATACTTTTAAAGATAGCTATATAACTAAATTACTAATTGGTTTAAGGCTGATGGGCATGTATAATACTTCCAAATCGTAATTATCTTTGAATATTTTCTGTTCCTTCAATTTAAAATTAAAATATAGAAAGAAGAAGATTAAGTTTCTTTATATACCTTACTTAATTTAATAAAACATTTTGAATACTTTATGATATTAATTCGAATTTATGTTAAAAGGTGCAACAAATGAATGAATTTATCTGAATCTACCAAAAAAAAAATTCCTGGAAATGAACATTTAAATTAAATTATTCTTGTTTAGGGTATTCTTTACAATTATTAGAATGACATATAAACGAAAAAAAAAAAAAAAATTCAAAATATGAAATAAAAAATTGAAAATGGGGGAAAAAATCCTCTTTGCAAAATTATTAAAGTAACTGTGAAGCAAAAAGCATTATGTAATATTAAGACCTTTAAGAAAAAATGAAATTGAATATTCGCGATACCATAAATTCTTTTTGCACAAAAAAAAAAACAAAAGTGAAAAAATTCGCGAGAGGCGTTAAGCAGCTGTTATGATGAACCCTAAAAGGGAGATAAACAAAAATCAACAAATATAATAACAACAATAATATAAACAAAAAATTCCAAAAAAAAAAATACAAAATTGAAAAAAAAATTTTTTTTTTTGCCTTTTTATTTTAAAGATATTTTCCTTTTACTTTACTTAAAAAAAACAAAAACTAAGCATTTCCTCCATCGCTTTTCATTCCTTTAACAAAATTATTTTCCATGATTTTCTCTCATTTCTCTTACGACAATTCAAAAATGGATTGAAGAGAACAGTAAAATACAAAACAAAAAAATAAAATAATGGGGATTTAAATTTTCATCAAATTATTTTTAGTATTCGTAAGAGTTTGAGATCAATTACATTGCGTTATCAAGGTTGAAATATCTTAAAATAACTAAAGTTTACCTGAGGGACTGATAAAGCTATATTACTTAAATTATTTTGATGGAAGATTATTGTAAGGGACTTGAAACCTTGACACAATTTTTAAATTATTTTTGATATTTAAGAAGGATAAAAATTATTAGTATCTATATATTTTAGTGAAACTGTTATATTATAATATATAACACCATTCTATTCCACAATGTATTTGAGTAAGGTTATTAAAGATGTAACAAAATTTTGCAACTTGGGAAATGTTTAACAATCAGTGAAAATTGTAAAAAAAAATATGTATACCAATTTCCATTTTTAATAAGCAAATAACTCAAAAATATTTAAATTTTTATATTATTATAATTGAGTTACAGTATGTGATAGTTTTTGGTACACTTGTATAATTCATTCTAGCAGCAATAATATCGAGCTAATTTTGTAATTGAATTAATTTTTCTAAAGCTGATTTTTTGTAAATTGTAGACTGTGAAAAAATTCAGCTGTAATGAAAAGATCAGGCAACACTTAATTTAATTGAAATTTTAAATTTAATTTATTAAGTTTCTGGTGTACACTTTGAAATATGCGGAAACAAGAAAACAGACATCTATTTTAAGGGAAAAATTAGACTTCATTGGTTCAGTTTAGTAGCCTTTTAAAATATTACTGAAATGGTTTTCGAGAAAAAAAATTCTGGCATATTCACAACAGAAATATTAAGCCGAATTTGGGCATAAGATAGATGAAACACAATGTACCTAAGATAATATAATGGTCGCAACGATCTAATAAAGACGTTCGATCAATTCTAACGAATAATGGTCCCATACACTTCTATTCGTAAAATTTCAAAAAAGCACAACCAAAGGCAATTTTTAATTTTTGAAAATTTATTAAAAGTCTATCTGATAAATTTATAAGTTAAAAATTTTAAGTAAAAATTTAATTAAGCCAATGCAAATCAATATATTTTAATATTAATTTAAAGTATGAGAAATAAATTATTTCAAAGTTTAAAAAAAATATTTTAAATTTTTAAGTTTCATATTGAACGAAAAGTATATCCCAGGCTTAAAGCACCTTATCACTTAGTGATATCACTAATATTAAAATAAATATCTTTATATAATAATTATGGACAAGCACCTTATTAAATATTTCAACCAGATGGTGTTTACTTGTGTATATTTCATGCTGACCTTCATAAAACAAAATATATAAATAATAATGATGACATTATGCTACAAGTTTTAATATTTTATAACAGTCACTGACTCCTTATTATATAATTACATGAAATTGTAAAACACTTAAAAAACTATATACATATTGTATACCTATATACTACATAGGTATATTTATAAAAAAAGCAATAATTTTTTTTTTCTATATAACATTAACAGTTATTGTTATACTCATATTATTAAACATAATAATTAAATTATATACGATATAATATGGCAGTTAATTATGATGAATGTTTTGTGATAAAAATTCCATGATAATCAAAATATGAATTATGAGTGTTAAAATAGTAAATGGTAAAAAAAAAAAAAAAAACAAAAAAAGAGAAAAAGTAATAAAAAACAAATTGCAGTAAATACTCTCACTAGCCTCATAAATAAATTGGAAAAATAAAAATGATATTTATCAGAATTTAATTGGTTAATAAAAATTTTTGCCCTACATGTGAGTTGAATAAAAAGATAAAATGTTGAAAAAAAAAAATAAGTGAAAAATCAGAAAAGACAAACATAAAATGTCGTGAAAATGTTGTCAACGTTAAGTAAATCACAAACATTCGAAAATTCATTTAAAAAATATAAACATTAAAACTAAAAGTACTTGACAATATTTATAATTCCCATTTTTATCACACTGGTGTTGATATTTTGTAATGGAAATAAATTCTTGTATAAACACTGTCTCATGTTTCCTATATACACATTAATTTGCCATCCCACTCCTTCAATTCCACATCATTCAAAATGAGAGAAAAGAAAAACAGAAAAAATCCAGAACGAAGAAACAACATCCTTTTTCGTGTTGAATCCTATTTTACAAGCGATACAGAAAATTTAAAGTGGAATATTGGCTAAAGACACCAAAAAAAGAGGACTATGGTACGACACAATATACAATTTATTTCTCGACGTGATTCATTCATATACATATATTATTACGTGTATATACATATACATATAGGGTAAAAATATAACAAAAGAAGACGATAGAAATCTTAATAGGAATTTAAAAACAAAAAAGACAAATAAAAATGTCTGTATAAAAGAAAACTGGCAATAATAATAGAGGATAGAGGTACACTGCTGAGAATAAATTTTTCAGCAACATTAATTTTTTCCCTCTCTCTCTCTCTCTCTAATGTTAACATATAGTAGTATAATATTATAATATTTATATATTGAGTGTATAGCATACTGCTGTGATGATAAATAAATGAGTAATAAAATAATATTGTCATAATCAAAACGTGTTATTTTAAGGTCAGACATGCGATGCGAGTTTTAATAACATAATAATAATCCAGCAATACCCAAAATAATATTATTCTTGTGAAAAAATTTTATATGGTATCTGTTTGTAATTTTATAGAATTTATAGATGATTACTATTTATAGAAGACAAATTAATAATGCAAGGATTATTTCAAGTACAAGTATCCTAGTATTGAATTTCAATATGTATATCTTAAAATATTGAATAATTTGGAATTGTATGTACAAGTATTAAGTTAATGGTTCTATTAAAAAAATTACTCAGAAACTAATGGGTTCACAGTGAAAAAAATCGAAATTTATACTAATAGATTGAATAATATAAATTAATTTAAATTCAATTTCGAGTATATTACTCAAAAAATTTCATAAATTTCAATGAATGCAAAATTAGGCGTTTAAATTTTTGTTCTTAAATTAAAATTTTTAAAATCGAAATGATTTTATTCCAGTTTAAATTTTGATCATTCTGGTAAAATTTCCAAATGAACATTTTACCTAAATTTACATGTGGTGTTCATATGGTTTTTATAGGCAAGTGAAAGCTACATTTTCAATTAAATACTTAAACAATTTTCAATTTTAGACTGATTTTCGAATGTGATCCTCTCTAACAATTCCATACTACATTTATTAATTTATTATTACTCGTATTACCCAATTATATTGATTTGCAACATGAAATTTTGGTCTTACTCTATTTTATTAAAAATTAATGAATTTAGTGTATTAAATGTATTAAGCGTCTTTCTTATTTTTCTCTCATATAATTTTTGAAATTATTCCAAATATTTTTGCGAGTACTGTATTTATTGAAATAGTGACAAGATAACAAAATAAAAGGCGACAAAAACACAATATAGAGAAAACAATGAAAAGAAAAAAAACTTAAACTGTTTTAACACCGTTTAAGTGCTTATTATTTTGAAAATTTTTTTTGGTGCTTATTATTTTTAATAAAAATACTCTCTTGTGTTCTTCATGTAGGAATACAAGGCAATTTTTTTTTCTATTTTAAAGAAAAACCGCCTATTAAATTTTTAGATTTTATGATATTTTTATCCCGTATATAAAGAATTCATTCTAAAATTGCAAGAGAAATTTTTTCATCCCCACTCCATAATGCCTCGTTCTCTTATCGGGAGCATATAATATTTTTTAATAATGGGAAACGCCTAAATTTATTCGGTTCTCTTTTTTATATTTCTATTAAAATGAGAAATTTAACAATTAAGATTTTTTCATTTTTATTTTACGTGTTTTTAAACGTCAATTATTTTAACAAAAAAAAAAAATTTGTCAAATTTAAGTGGAAAATTAAAGGAAAATAAAGTTCAATGGAAATGTTACTGCCATTAAAATGTTAAAATATTAATTCTTATGTCAGGGAAATGTTGAGACAAGCACTTTAGTAATATACTCATAAATGACAATACAAAATGTATGTTATTTGTTTTTCTGTAGACAGTGTAGAGTACATAATTTAGGATCTATTTGAACATTTTGAAAACAAATTTAAAATTTACAATTTATATTTCTAATTTCATAACTACATTGCACTTTTATATATTTGATTTAAGTAGCCACATAAATTGGAAAAATTAAAATATATGAAGATAATGGCAGTCCTTAAAAACATTTCTGTCTACGTCAATTCAAATAAAATTATTTGAAAAAATTTGTTTTATTAAATAACCCCTGACATGTTTTGGATGCCGTCTTAAGGGATATCTGCGGGTATTTACTTTAGACTGGGACAAGGTATGAAGAGGAAGAATATGAAGAGGGTACAATAAGTTATGATTTATGTTATATAGAATTTACAATTTGTGATATTTAATTTATTAGCTAACTAAACAAATTGATTTAATTTTGTAAAGAAAATTACAAATTTTTTATTACAATCAAAAATTTTCTAGAAATGCTTATAATGACTATACTCTTAATAAAATGCAGTCTTAATCTTGAAATTTTATGCCCAACGTTCCTGAATTTTTTGTATGTATAAAGATTGAATTATGTTTTAAATTTTTGATAAAAATCTGCTAGCTATTAACTCCATTTCGACTTGATAAATGATGGACCATTGTGGTTTTGTTAATAAGTGAGGTGTGCCTTCTAAATTACAAATAATTTGAAATGAACTCCGTTAATTTTTTTATATTTTATTTCAAATATCTATGAAAATTCTCTATAGCTAATAGATAAATTCACAAAGTGAAAATTAGTTTTAGGAAGCACACAATATTAAGAAAATTCTAATAAATTTTCAAACTCCTTTTTTCCAATTTTGGAATGGAAAAAAAAAATTAAAAATTCTACTTAGAAATGAAAGTAACTATTTTTTTTTTTTGTACAAATTTATTTAAACTTTCAAAAGTAAAAGAATATATAAAAAAAACAAGAAAAACAATTTTTTTTTGATTGAAAATTTGTTCTTAAAAAAAGGAAAATTTTTGTTTTTTTTTTTGGGGTTCTTTTAAATATTTGCAATAAACTCAAATTTTTTTTTCTTTTCGTTCTTTTTACAAGTTTTTTTTTATTCAGTTTTTTAATTTAAAGTTCAAAGAAGTTGTCTTTTTTCTATATTTTTTTTCCTAGAGCCTTTAAGCCAATTTTAAGTTTGCTCTTTTTTTCCTCAAATCACAAGTTTCTCTGTGTTTCTTTTCATGCCGTTTTTGTTATTTCAAGTATGTTATAAATACTGTGTTCCTGTTTTCTTTTTTTGCTCAAAATTAATTTTACTTTTGAGGACAAGCAGAAAATTCTTTTAATGTTAATATTCTCATAGTTCAAAATAAAAAAGAAAATAATAAAAAAACCAACAAAAACATGAAAGGGTATAAGAGTATCTGGAAAATATAATCTACGAGAATAAGAGTATACAAACTACAAAAAAGAGAGAGAGAGAGAAAAAGAAGAACAATATTATTATTTAACTATAGTTACCTGAGAGAAAATTCCATTTAAAAGAAATATTTTAAAACAAAATGTTAAAAAAAAAGTTAAAACCAATTGAAGATTATTATTTTAGGGCCAGTCGAAAATAATTTACGAAAAATATCGAAATTTATTCATATTTTGTTCAAATTTTGAAGTAGATACAACTGACTTGGCTAAATAGAATTTTTTATGTGGATTTCATTTCTATAACACAATTTATTTTTGAAATCACAGCTAGAACATCAGGAATCCATAGAGCCATTTCTGGAAAATTTTATTTTTTCTCGCCATATTCACAAGATTTCAAATTTTAAAATTAATTTATTAAACCAACTTGAAAATTTTTAACGTGGCCTTTAAATTTATTTTCATTAATCAAATAAATTCCTTCAAAGGCGACATTTACATATTCAAAACTTCATCTATATGTTACTTAAAATATAATGAAAACTCGTGAAACTCTGAGAATGCCGAAAATTATATCTGATTTTAATGGACTGAATTGTCAGGGTTTTTATTCACGTTTTGGCAATATTATGAATTCGTTTTTAAATAGATATAGTACTATATATTCGAATACTTCAGGAACTTTTGAATTAATATCAATGATCTCGTATAGAAACATATATAAAATGTTGAAGGATCTTGCTCCCTCTCAAAGGAATCTTTGGACTTTTCCTGTGAAATTACTTTTCATTTCTAGTTTATTGCTTCATGCAGTTCAAATTCATAAATTTTTAAATTATCACTCATAAATAGTTGCGTCAGTATTGAGAACAAATCAATATAATTTCTCCACATTTCATCCTCTAATGTCAAATATACTTGCGAATTCGTGAATTTTTTCACCCTTTTCGTTTCTATAGCATAATTTCCCTTTTATTTTTTAAGATCAACAAACACAAATTACTACTAATTTCTGTCCAAAATTAATATTATATAGAATTTATTCAAATAAATTGCATGAATGGAATTGAAAACGATTCTGTCTTTGAGAACCCAAAAAAAAGGAATTAAATTACGTAATTTTTAAAATGGAAAAACTGGTATTATATTATTTTTGACTAAACAAAAAAAAAAAATAAATTAACTTCCTTTACCCAACTATTATTCTACATAAAATGTATTGTTATTTGAGTTTATTCAGTACATAATGCACTATAATGTTCTAGAAGTCATAGTTTTTTTTTTTTACATAATTCCCTATATTATTATAATGGAAAAGAAAAAAATGTTTTTTTTTGTTCATTGCAAGAAACCAATTTTATAGCTCCAATATTATTTGTATTAAAATTGATTCTAAACATACACATATGTGAATATACATGCATACATACATAATATTAAGCGTATTGAACATTTATTTTAAAATAAAAATACATTTTGTTACAAATTTTCTCTAAATAACTACAATGTTGGTTAGTATGTTCTTAAAATATTATTTAAGTTTTATATTGCAATTATTTAACTATATACAGGGTGTCTATCACTGGATAACACTATTAAAGCAGAGTAATAGAATAAGTCCTAAGGGACACATTAATAACAGAAGAAATTTCATTTTTTTCTCCTCCCTTCTGGAGTTATTGGACAACGAAAATGATATCTCTAAAGAGCGTTCAGAATTTTCACATTTTTAGCACTTTTCCAAAAAATTTTTTGAAAAAAGTGCTTATTAGTTTCACTCTGTCTGTCCGTCCGTCCGTCCGTCCGTCCGTCCGTCCGTCCGTCTGTCCGTGTGTCTGTTTACAAAACTTCTACACCTTTGAAGATAGAAAGCTGAAATTTAATACGTACATAGATCTTCACTAGAAACTTATTTCCGTAGAACAAAATTTTTACCTATCTCCGCCCCTCTAGAAGTTATACACCCCCAAAACCCTAAAAATGGCCTTTTTTAAATATTTGTTGCAGAGAAACCATAAGCATTTTTGAAATTTTGCAAACGCAAAAAGGCAGTGGCTTGCTTCCCCTTGCGCGGTATACTATAGTTCAACTTAAGAAAAACAAAATGGCCGCTCAAATTTACCGTTATTTAAAGTCCTTTTTTTCCAAATTTTTGATGTCGTTTTTCTTCTAGACCCCAGACTGTAGAAGCTTGAAATTTTAGGTGTTTTTAGATATTAATAAATAGTTCATTTTGTTTGAAGAAAATTTTTTTCCATCTCCACCCCCTCTCAAGTTATCACCTCTTGAAATTCGTAAAATTTGAATTTTTGACACCTTATATTTCCGAAACCGCAAGCTTTTCCAAATTTTTATAAACGCAAAAAGCTAACGGTAAATTCCATGAAATTAAAAAATATAATTATTTTTCTTAACTCACACAATTAACCCTTAAAATCGAGCATTATGTTAACCCCTTTTTATATTAATTTTTGCTTTATTTCAAACATTTCATATATGCGTCATCCTAAATATATGCAATCCTAGAAATAGTTTTGTATATGAATGAAAATAATTTTAATAGTGTGATAGCTATACATAGACTGTATTTAAAAGCAGAATTTTCACTTGTTGAAGGGAAAAGTGCTACAATACAAACCATTGGTTTGACCCAACTTTATTATAATTCATAACAGGAGAAATTTGCTTTCTTTCGTCATCCTCCTGAAGTTATTCTTCATCTTCTTTCTGTTATACAGAATTCAACCACAAAGTTAATTTTTCTGAAGAGCGTTCAAAATTTTTACGTTTTTCCTTGTAATTTGGTGAAAATGTCTGGCAGAATGAATTTGGTGAGCACATTATAAGGTAATGAAAATCTTGCTTTGACGATGTATCATTTGAGTTCATAACTTTTTATGGTTATGAAAATATTAAGGTGAAGTTTTTTAAAAACTTGACATTCATTTACCATCCTGCTTTCGGGAGAATTATCGAGTTTTAGACACTCTGTTCAGAACACATATTGTAATCAAAATATACTATATATATTATATAAAATATTCTCTATTTGAAATTGTTCAATATTAATAAATCTTTGAATTAAATTGAAATATTAAAAAAATAAAAGCAATATCGTATACGAATTTCGTATGATTTCAATAATATACTCTGTTGTGGTGCTCTGTTCTAAAATCAATTCATATAATTTAAAAATTAATTCAATATAAGTGCATATAGAGTTATTGTTAAAAATTTTTTTTTTTGTATAAATTTTCATTTAAAAATTATAGTTGGAATTATTAATAAATTTATAGCAATTTATTTTAATTTTATTGAAAAAAATAACAATAATTTTTAGTTAAATTTTAATATTGTATACTATAATTTGTATATTTTAACCCCATAATTAATTTGAGTTGGTATATAAAATAGAGGAAATTTATTTAAAATTTACCACCATAATCAAATATAATTTATTTTATGCAATAATTAATTTAGAATGTGGCATTGTAATGAGATTTTTTGGGAAGTGATATTTGAATTAAAATCATGTATAAGGAACACTATAATATTTAAGTACATTTTCAATTAAGGAAGGTATGCTTGGCAAATTTTTTGGTGTAAATTGAAAAATTAAGAAGAGGTTACGTATTTTAAGTTAAAATCTGGCAGCAGGCGTATTCAAATTCAACTCCGAGCATTTTCAAAAACTGACTAGACATTTTTTTCCTGGTTATGAAGAAAATTGAGATAGAATTTGTTCTTCAAAAATAACTGTTTTTTCTGCTAAAATACAATTAAACATTGTGATCGTCAAAAACGTACTCAATTGCAAAATTTTTGAAAATGAAATTATTAAACCTTCAACATTATTCTTAAAATATCAAAGCTACTTACTAACTAACAGTAATTTTTAGCACTTTTCCAAAAAAAAAATTTGAAAAAAAGTACTTATTAGTTTCAATCTGTCCGTCCGTCAGTCCGTCCTTTTGTCCGAGTGTCTGTTTATAAAACATCTACACCCTTGAAGATAGAAAGCTGAAATTATATGTACATAGATCTTTACTAGAAACTTATTTCCGTAGAATATAATTTTTACATATCTCCACCCCTCTAAAAGTTATATCCCCCCCCCCCCCCCCCCCAAATCTTAAAAATGCCATTTTTCAACTACTTACTGTAGTAGAACCATATGCATTTTTCAAATTTTACAAACGCAGAAAAGTAGTGGGTTACTTCTTCTATCACGGCATACTATAATTTACCGTTATATAAAATTCGTTTTTTTGTCAAATTTTGGATGTTATTTTTCTTCTAGACGTCATGTTGTGGGAGCCTGAAATTTTAGTAGCTTTTAGGCACTAACAAATGGTTTATTTCGTTAGAAGAAAATTTTTGTCCATCTCAACCCCCTCTCGAGTTATCGCCCTCATCTTGAAATTTGTAAAATTTGAATTTTTGACGTCTTATGTTTCCAAAACCGTAAGCTTTTTCAAATTTCTATAAACGCAAAAAGGTAACGGTAAATTCCATGACATAAAAAAGAATAATTATTCTTCTTAACTCACGCAACTAACTCTTAAAATCGAGCTTATGTTAACCTCTTTTCAAACTAATTTTTGCTTTATTTCAAAGACTGTGTAAATCGTTCATCCTAAATATATGCAATCCTAGAAATAGTTTCATATATGAAACAGTATTTTCACTTGTTGAAGGGAAAAGTACTATAACACAAACCGTTGGTTTGACCCAACTTTATTTTTGCATATTTTCTCACAAACTAAAACTACCTTTAATTCTCAACTATTATTTTAATAAAAATAAAAATATTATTTTTTAATTACTTATTCCACAATAATTAAAACTTACTTTTGCCAAAAATTTTATTTAAATTACAGCCAGAGAGAAAAAAAACGATTTCCAGAGAAAAATCTCTAAAATTAAAATTTACAAACAAAAGAAAAAATTAAGTATGAAAATGCAAATGATTTAGAGTTTTCCGTTTTCTTTTCATTATCGCACAAAAAAAAAAGAAAAATTTGCACAAATTACAACGAGATGAAAGCGAAATTAAATACAAAAAAAAAACACTCACTTTTTACTCAAAAAACCGTGATTTGAATATAAAAGTGAACAAAAATGAAACTGAATGAAAAATTACGAAAAATTTTAAAATTTTCTCTAATTTCTAACAAAATTTTTATTACTTGATCAATAAAGTCGCGAGTCAGAAATCCAAATTTTAAGATTTTTTAAATGCTAATAATCTTATTCTCAAAATGTGTTGAATACAAACAAAGACAAATTCGTCCAATTTTTTCAAAAAATTAATTGATTTAAAAAAAAAAATATTTATTTCTTAACTTCAGAAGAAAATTCGCCTATGGTTATGCAAATCATTATAATTTTCATTAGAAATTATGTAATTATGGGAATATTTTTAAGTATAGGAAATTTTAAAATACTGTAAATTTTATATTTTTATATAATAGCAATTGTTTGATCACTTATTTGTATTCCATTATAGGATAATTAATATTTTAAGCGCGCACACATGCAATTATATGCACACATGCAATTAAGCAATCAAACAGTTTGTAATAAAAATTGCATGCCTGCCTGAGCTCCTACTGTTCAAATATTTTCCTATTTAAAATTTCATGTATAAAAATTGAAGTTAGTTTATCCCTTTTAGCATATCATATTTGAGCTCTGCAACGTAGTATATTATGAAAACTTAATACTTTCTAATTTAAGATTTGTTAACGTCATAACACACCCACACGTTTATAAATCCTCTTAATGCGGTAATAATAACAGATAATGGATTCAGAGACTTATTTGTAAAATAAATTCAATTTTGTTTCATTTTAAAGGAGTTATTTTAAAGTCATTACAATACTATAGGATCATTGATTAAGTGATTTGGAAGAATATTTTATTTTCATATGTTCTGTCAGCTCAAAAATTTCGCATTAAATTCTAAAAGAATAAATTGCAAAAAAAGGACATTCTAAAGAGATGAAATATAGATAAAACTTTAATTTTCTAATTAATTAGGATTTCAATTTAAATTCTTTTTTTTTTTTTTTTAAATTTTCAAGTTTTCTATATCCCTACAATTTTATTTTCATTTCATTGTTTACAATTTCTATACATTTTCAATGTTTATACACAAATCGTCTTCTCTAGATCAATATTGCAAAAGATGCTATGTATTAGAAAAATTGGCAATTCACTCAATTTTGAAATTTAAATTGAATTAAAAAACTCTACAAAAAAACTCTACAAAAAAACTTTAAAGGATTTTAATAATACAACTTTCCGAATATTATAATTGTTATTGATTTCAAAAACTTTATTGAATCGATGAAATGTAAAAATTGGAAATTATTTTAGAGGAAAAATAATTAATTTTGTATAAGAGTTTTTAGTTTTATTAGAAAACTTAAACAAAATATTTTTATAATGATTAAGTAAATTTAATTAAAATTAGGACTTTGGCGATTATTTACTAAAATTATTATTTAAATTTTTTTAATATTCTCGTGTTTGTGTTTCTCAATTTTCAATTTTCAAAAGCACAACAAGCCGTATAGCACTATTTGATAAGAGTTTTTGATGTGCTTGCATTATTCATCTGGTTAAATTTACATTAATTTTGTAATATTGATTAACAAATTGATTCAAGTGGTTCAAGAATTATATTGAATTATTAGACTAGAAAGCAATATGTAAAATTTGAAAATCAAGAAACTTCTAGTTAAACCATTCACTTTTCGTATGAAATTTTCAAGTCTTTCTTGAAAATTTGATATTTTCACATGATAGAATTGCGAGAAATAAAAATAAGAAGTCATTATTATTTTCATTTCACCCAAAAATTTTCAAAAATCATTATATGAAACCCCTATTTAGATTAAAGGTTACTGTTAAAACATATTAAAGAAAATGTCCCCAACAATGTGTGACAGAAAAAGGTAAACATTAAGTAAAAAATTCAAATTTTATTTTTCCAAATTTTTTGCTGCCTTAAAATATAAGCAAACAAAAAGTAAAACTACCATTGAATTTCAATTCAATAAGGTTTTGAAAGGATAATATCGCTTAAAATCGTTTTCAATTTCTTCTTTTCATTTTAATATTGCCGAATTTTTTACAAAAGCATTGTTATACAAAAACAAACACATATGTATAATATGTACATTTTGTATTTTTATCAAAAAAAAAAAAAAAAATTGGTTAATACTAAAATATGCAAATAATACTCTTTTATATCCTTTGTTTACTTTCTCGCAATAAAATATGTCGCGTTCTTAAAAAACAGAACAGAGGGAATAATCAAACAAAAACCTTAAAACCCACAAACACACAAAAACTATATTGTTTACCTTTAAATTGAAGTCAATTTAAATTTTCTTTGGTATGTAACGGATCCTTTCGCTGTTTCGAAACTATTTGTATACAAAATAGAAAATGTTTTTTTATGTATGTGTGTTTATATTTACAATATTATGTAGGTATACAGAGGGGTCTATACATTTTGGCAGAATTAGGTTTATTTATACACCAAAAATTGTTCAATGTTAGGTTTATTATGTTAACCTCATAACCTTTACGTAACTTGTCAGATTGAAAACGGTTATTTAATAATAATATGTATACAATAGAAGAAGAAAAAGGTCAAATAAAATGATAAAGGTTACCAACTTTTATTTTAATATTTATATTTGAGAAAAATGTAAAGTTCATTGATATTTTCGGTTGCTACAATTTGTAGAGACGCTATTTAAGGCAAACCAAAACTTTTTTTTAATTTATCAACTCCAGCATGTTTGTCTGGAATTACTTTGCTCTCTATAGAAAAGACAAATTAAAATAGATTTCTTACCCGAGTGATCTGTTTATAAATTACATGAAGTTGTTGACATGTACTTAGAAGAAAGTTCCAGTCTTATTATTTTTGATACTTAATTCTATTGACCAGTCTAACAAAAAATATAAATATTTATTTGGCTAAAAGCACTTTTCTAAAAATATTCTTTGTGGTTGTCATAGTTTGGTCGAGAATGGAGTTTACAATTTATTATTCTGATACAAAAAATAACAATCACAAGTCCCTTTGTAAATGGGAACTGAAAATTGTAGTTGCCTTCCTATTTCCTTATTATTGGAATATCGTTGTGCTAATTATAGGAGTCTTGGCAGTTTCGCCTACAGAGTTGGTAATCCCAATTTAATTTTTGGATTTTTTGAACGTATATGAACCTAAAAAATAAGACAACTACGTGAAAATCATTTTGTTATCAGTGAATTCAAAACGATATGTTATAAAATTTACCGTTTTATTTTGATTATCTACATGCAAACAAACGTATATCATAGTAGAATATTTTGTATCCATAATTTTTGTTAGTGAATATAATGAAAGAAACGACACATTTTTCTTTACAGTTTTAATCTACTGATGTACTTCAATGGGAAATTTCATATAGATTCATAGTTTACACACAGACTGTCGACCTGCAGCCCAAAAATATTTGAAATAATGGTAGCTTGGTGTAAGGACTAAATCAATAGCTTAGCATTTGAAAATTATCTATGAAACAAAATTATTCAAGAATTTAAATAAGGTGAGTCAAGCACAGTGTTGTTTTAAAATTTTTTTCAAAAACACATTCAAACCGTTGTTTTAAGATTTTTCGGAAGTGAAAATATTTTCGTAAAATTTGAAGTTTGCATAAACAATTTTAACACTTCTAATTGTCGGAGAGCATGAAAACTTGGGAATACTTGTGTTAGTGCCTGCCTGGAAGATTACCCGAAAACAGAAAATTCTATTTGAATATTATCTGTAATTACACATTGTGAAATTAATTTGTGTTAAATGTTACTAATTTATTAAAAAATTCTTTAGAATTTACCATTTTCTTTTATTGGAATTAATTAATTTACTTTTATGTTAGAAATTAAATTGAGGCGACTGATAAATTAAATCCGGTTCTGTGTAGTATGTAAAGAAATTGACTTTGTGGTATAAAATGCTTTTACATTATTGAATATTATTCAGAACTATTAGGAACCATCATATTTATTAGAGTTCAAACTTTTCATAAAATTGATATTTCAATAAAGTGAAGTTGGAATAAAAAATTAACTGACGACATCATAGTACATTTATGATTAAAACAATCAGAAAATTTTCTTATAGCATATTATATGTTTAAATGTAAGTAACTGGTAGAGATTATTGTGTTGCAACAATGATTATTCAAGTGTAAGAAATATTTGGTTCCTTCGCTCATGAATTTTTCTCACAGATTTTGAGCAATAAAAGTGCAAGTTTTCAATATCGTTATAATTTGTTTTTTGTTTAATATCAAATAAAATATAGAAAGATTTCTTATTGTCTTATAAGTTTCAACTCAGATGATCATATCTTTTTGTTTAAAATGATAAAGTATGCTATGCATGTAATGTGTGTGTCTTTGTGTAATATTCATAAATAGAATATTTGGTTTTATATAGATAATATAAAATATTTTGTAAAATTTTATTATTTTTTGCTTATTTGCGTTATCCAGAATTTTATTGAGCGGAAATGAAATAAAGAATTAAATAAAAGACCGTACGAATCGAAGAAATGAATGTTGAACTAAGTGATCGAGAAAATTTGAAAATTGCTTATACATAGTGCTTGAATAAGACGACGGGAAAATATTTTTTCTATATGAAATTTTCTTATATGAAATCATTTTTCTATGGAAATTTATTAAATTGCTTTAAAAAAAAAATGGCAGCCAAAAATTAAAATTTTTCTGATTTTATAACCTACCACCTACCTACAGCCTTAGGATGTTAGACGGAAGAAAAAATTATAAAATTTCAAAAGTTTTGTGAGCCAATGGGTGCATATATTTATATACGACCTACTAGCGAAGTGGAAATAATGAGAATGTTTCAATCAATTTTACAGAGAATGAGCTGAAATTTAAAGATGTAGAAGTTATACGAGTATGTAAGAATTTTAATAAAGGGTATGTTGTATTTTACGATATGTAAAAATTTTAAATACCGAAACAATATTTACAATTCATGAAAAATTATTTTTGCTTAGGGAGTAGTTAAAAAATAGAAATCTTTTTGAGAAAGAAAATAGAAAACTTGTGAAATTTGTTTTCTAAAAAAAAATAAAGAAAAATTTATATCGTCGCGTTTTCAGCCCAATGGTAGTTGTTACCTACAATAATAATTGACTTTTAGGGAAATAATCAAAGGAGAAATTTATTGAAATAAATCCTCAACATTAAGCTCGTGTCATTATAAACCGTCATAATTATGAGAACTAATATTAACTCCTTACGGTGGGCTCGCCACCTACCTATAGTAAACTCAATGACGTAAGAAACTGGTGTTCATGCTTATATACAATATCGTGCACCTGCCCTAGGCTCCTCCAGCGATTGAAGTAGGAATAAAAAAAAATATTAATTCTTACATGTTATTAGAACTAATTAATATTTATTGGTAGATAAATTTTCCCTTACAATTTAATAAACACCATACTCTTATTTTAACTCAAATGTAATTGAGTTTACTGCAGTTTAACAATTAAATAATGACCCTTCTATTTTTTGTTCTTAAACTAACAAGAATTAAATTATATTCATGAAATTTTTGGTAGTTTTACTTTTTCTAAAATTAAAAGTAGGGTAACATTTTCATTGATTTGAAAATATTTGTTTTTAATAGATCCGTCATATTCCACTAATATCAGTCTTATAATATAATATTGATATGTATGTAGATATGTGTCATTATGTCAATATGTGTAGAACATATAGTGAATTTACGCATCCTTTTTCGATATCTAATTCCGTTGTTATACATGTTGTACAAACCTTGTTTACTTTTATGTTCTTAAAATCGAAAAAAACCTTCAAAAGCACGTTTCAATGCAAATCTTGCTTACACCGCAATAAAAACATTTGTGTTTTTTTTAAATATTAGTCTTTAAATATAATTTTGATAAAAAATTCTTCTTAAACAAATATGGGCCATTAGATATTTAAATTAAATTCCCCTATATATTTGAGTTTTAAAAAATTCTAAATCTTGTTTTATTTTAGATAATGTTATATATGGTACCAGTACCCTGTGTATTGTGAGTGCAATATACTCCAAGTTATCGAAAAATGAATTGTACTCTGTCAACAAATCGCATATGAACATTCGTATAATATGAAAAAAAATTTATCATGTATTATAACAGAAATTCTGTGTAGTCACAGAAATCATGTGTTATCACAGAAATTATTGTAGTAAAATTTTCACAATTTGAAGCAATTATCCAAATAAAATTTTAAGTAGTGAAAAGATTTTGACCCGTTTCAAAAACTATTGTGTGTTGTGTTGGTATTATTATTGTTTATAGCTCTAAACACTCAAGTGGTACAAAAAATTAAATTTTTTTAGCTCTAATTTGCGAAGCTCTAGTTGCAGGAAAAGAGCTGAAGTATATTTACTAAACGTATAGTTCTTTCCAAAATCTTTATAACTTTTCTGCAGTGATATGCCTCAAAATTGGGTTTATAACTTGTTAGGCTTTAAAAATATTCTTGAATAAATCCTGTATTTAATCTTTTACTTATACTGTGAGGCAACTAACAATATTTTTGATAATGTCACGAATTCACATGACTTTTAAAATTATTTCTAAAGACATGAAAGCTTTCTATATACCAGTTAATATATTCGAAGGGTATATTTTAGCCCTATATTTAGCTAATCTTATCCCAAAATTTTTAATGTATTACAGATTTGCTATGATTATAGTTGTTAAGTAACTATAACAAGTAGCATGATAGTTCCCAATATAATGACAAAAGTTATTTTTGAAGTTGTATGATTCATATTGTAAGAACATGTACAATCACTTTTAGATTTTTTTAGGATAGCTATAGCAGCTTTTTTACTTGAACTCTTTCTATATTTGCAAACTGCAGACTAGCTTTTGAGGTTATGATTAAATTATTTTAGAAGTTACATAGTAGCCATTATAAGAACTTTTATAACTTAAATTTCTATTAATGTTATTTACATAAATTTAATTACATAATTTACTAATTACATTATGCATTATGAAGTTATATTATTATTTCTGAAGTTGTTCGGTAGCTACTCAAATTGTTGCTGCTGCTATTTCGACCCCAAATTCGATTCGTACCATAATTTTCATAATGTTGGAAAATTTGAAATAATTCCGACTTTTAGTTTTAAGATAACCTGTCTATTCCGTAAACTTTGAACAAACCGTAAAAAAACTTCGGTCCTTTGCAAATTTGTTTCAGACAGCTTTTAATTTACCTCATTGTTTTGTTCGCAAAATTTTCGTAAAGTACAGTACATACTCGTAATTTTAAAAATTTTTATTTGAAAAACATGAAAATTTTTTGAAATTTATATTATGAAGCTAGATTTTTTTTTATAAAAAGGACGCAAAAGATTATGATATGATCGATATTTTCCCAAACAAAATTTACCAATTATTTTACAGTACTTTTATTCAAGTACAATACTTTTCTTTAATTTAACTAATAAAAATTTCATAACTGGGCTATAGGATAATCTCAGAGCAGAGTATCTGCTTTGAAAATGAGATATGAAAATAGAACAAATAAAATCTCCAAAAATTTTTTCTTAAAATAATTATGTGTTGGGCTTTTTATAAATGTAAGATACACAAGTAAAATATAAATATATTTACATTCACATAATTACATTCATACAAACAGTATCATATAACGTGGTTTCGTTTTTATTTCTATTTTATTTTTTTTTAGTATTATTTTTCATTTTTTGAAATATAAATATTTTATTATGTTAATTTGAGTAAAAAGAAAAAAATTCGCGAATAATTTGAAAATTTGTTTGTTAAGTAGCTATCTTTGAAAAGTTCAAGGCTTGTTAGTCTTTTCTACAAATTTGTGTAGCATAAATTTAGGGGAGAATTTCCTTTCTGTGTATTTTAAGGGAGAGAACAATAAAACTTTTTTTTTTGTTTTTTTTTTTTTTTACAATACTCTTATAAAAATTTTAAAACTTTTATGCTCATCGCTATAAAATAAAATACTGTTTGATGATTTTAATTTCAACTAATAAAAAGAAGAAAAAAATAAAAATAATAAAAAAAAATTGTAGAAAACTCAACTCCTTTCAATGCTTCTTTTTATTTTTGTGTTGTAAAATTTGGAATTTTTTATTTTTTGTTTTTTATTTTTATGTACAAATGGAAATACGTTGATTTTGCTAGATATGCTGTGGTGGTTCGTCTAACTTTTTTTTTTGTTTTTTCTTGGTCTTTGTATTCAAATTTTAAATTTGATTACATTGTTGATTTTGCCTACATTTAAAATATAAAAGTTTCCTAAGTTTGCTTTGTTTTTTTTTTTTTTTTTGGGAAAAAAAGAAACTGTTAATTATATGGTACGATATTGTGTGAAAAATGAAAAAAAAAAAAATCATATTGAAATAATTTTTTTTTTTATTTTGATTTTCTAAATTTAATTTCAATTTAACTTTTAAAAATTTTTCTTTTAAAATAAAAAATAATTTTAAAACAAAGTTTTAATAAAATTTAGAAGAAGTTTTTTCTGAAAGAATTCGGAAAGTAAAATTACAAGTAGAGTGAATCTCAAATTACAAGTTGCATTTCAGTAAATTCGATAGTTTTAGTTGTTATTTATACAAGTAAAAGGTTGTTATAGGGTTTGATACCCCAAATGCATTAATATTGGGTCCCTTAGCGAGTTTCAGATTGGGCATAAGCATACTAACGCTCCTTGTTCTAATGCATGTATATTTCTTTTCCAATTTCAAATTTGCTCGTAAACGAATAAAGTAGGAAATTAAAGTGCAAACTGTACAAATGATTAATATATTACATGATAATTGGCCAACATACAGGCTAAGAGTAGACGTCTTATACAGAGTGATTCTGTAAAGAGTACAATATTATTGGCATCAAAAGAGTGACTATTGCCATCAAAAATTAGCAATAGTTGATAATTACAACACTTTAAATCAATAAAAATGGACAATTTTTTGATTTTTTATATGGTGGCCCCAGTAAAGCCTTTAAAATTTTGACATAGAAATGGTTTTTGTGCTATATCTTCCGTACAATGAAAGGATTTTTAACACTTAGAGACATTCATCAAAGATTAAGGAAGTGGCCAAAATTCTTTAAAAAAAAATTTGAATTTTCTAAAAATTTCACACAAAATTTTGTGAAGTAAGACAATACCAAAAAAAAAAATAAAAAAAAAAATAAAAAAATTTATTTTTGCTAAAGTTCGAATTCATGGTATTCCGAAATTATAAGCAAAAAAACTTGTTGTAAGCAAAAAAACTTGAAAAAGTAGAAATTTCGTGAAAATTCGTTACCTCGGAAACTTTATATCTTGGAAACCGTTGAGATTTGACAACTTGTTCTAAATAAAAATTTTATCCATTTTTGATACCCTAAACAATGATATATAATATTTTACTCTTTACTGAATCACCCTGTATATGTATGTACCCTAGGCTATGACACTCCGATTTCAATAAATTCTTAAATGTTTTTTGTTTTCAAGGAAGTTTTGAAAATAAAACACGAGTTACTTGTATGATAATAACTGCTACCGTCCTAGCACCAAATATATATTTTCACGTATTTTCATTCGAAATTTCAAATTTCCATAATTTTATTTAATAAAATTTATGTAACGCTGCAAATACACTTTAAAAGTTATTTTTCAATAATTATGGTTTTTTTTCCATTTATTCTGTAAGAAGTAATACCGGAATATATCGATTACATTTATTCAACTATTTATGCTCACAATTTTCTCTGGGATCAGAAATTTAATTCTTCCCATTTTACTGTCACAATACTTTATTAAAAAAAAACAAAAACAACAACATTCACTAGTTATCGGATCATTGAAGTTAAATTTGCAAGAAATCTTATAAAAGTTCATAAAACCATTATATCATCATTGAGTATATAAAACAGGATTGGTTGTTAATACTTAAGTCGCATATGTCATATATTTTTTTTTTTTGTAATTTTCACAGTAAGCTGATTGCACAGAAGCTGTAATTCTGAAATTTTAAAACCACTTAACAAACAAATAAAGTATCATCAAGTTAATCCTCCTATGATGATGATATTTTCGTAGAAATGATATTCGTATAGATATGCAAAAAAAAAAAAAATTCCATCCAATGGACCAATTTATTTTTTCCGGGAAAAAAAATCTACATATAAAAAATAAGAAGAAAAACAAAAAGAGAGACAGAAATAAAAAAAAGAAACCATGTGATGTATTTTTAATTTTTCATTTTTGGTCATTGGTTTTTGTTGTAATTTTTTTATCCCTTTTTTTTCATTTTAATGTCCTTTTAAACTAATCCTTAATATTGTCAACACTTTATGAGGTTTTTAATTATGTAATATCTTTTTTTTTATGAATATTATACACGAAGTATCTACAATAAAGTGGTCACATAAAATATGTAAATTTGTAAAATTTCAATATAAACGAAAAATATACACATAGCACATACAAGCAGTGCAGAGTTGTGTTAATAAAAACAAATGGCTGTGAAAAATCGTACATAATATAAAAATTTATAAAAATAAAACATGAAATTTACGCACAAGAAATCCTTTGGTTTTATAATGTACATAATATTTGTAAAAGTAGGTTAAACTGGCAATATTAAATTGTTAAAAATTTTATAAAAATTTTTTCTTAAAATAATTATGCCAAAGAAAATCATGTATACTGTAAGACCTTAAATATAATTAAACTTTTTATTGCCAAAAATTACTAAGAGAAGGCGAAAATAACACAATAAATCTTTGATCACAATTGATTCTGTGAGTCCGTTGAAGGGGCTTTACTTTAAAAAAAAAATTATAGAGTTATTTCTAGTTCAAAAAGATTTCATATTAAATTTTTGATACCATTGATGCGTTCTTATGTGCCATTATCATCCATATTTTCTGAATTTGTATGAAGAAATTCGATTAAATAAAGTAGTTATGTGGTGTGAAGGGGAAAAAAATTAATGCATTTTTGTAAAACAAGAATAACAATTTATGAACGTATCTTGTATATATGAGAGTTGCCTTATTTTCGTATATCTTAGCTCATATTTAAGTATTTAGCTAGTGTATGTGAATTTCGCTTTTGTATGCACATGAAAATTCTTACTTTTCTATGAATTGCAATCTATTCGGACGATTAATTTAATTAGAACTAATTTTATTTAAATTAAACTTTCAATAAAAAATTTAAATTCAGATTAAATTATTTAGTAAATATTTTTATTTAATTCATTGAGGAAGTTCAAAACACATGAGTATTTAAAATTCTACATAAAACCACAAAAAACAAATGAAAACCTTTAATTTTTCTTATATTCAACAATAAGTAATACCATATTTAATGAAAATTCTATACCATACTACTCCCTATACATTTTAAATATTTTTTTTAACAATTTTCTCTTTCTTGATTGCTCTATCATATTAACTCTAACGAAAGAGCTTGAATTCAAAGAAGAAGAAATAATAATAATAATATTATGTTAAACAAAAACTCTTTTGGGATTCGAGGAAATAAAAAAAAAAAGAAATTGCAAAATTTCCAAAGGATTTATTTAAATTAAAAGATATGACTTTTCTCAAAGGCTTTTTAATTCGGTTGTTGCTCTTATTTTTTTTTTAAATTATGTATAGCTATTATGACATATACTTTTGCATTTTGGTAAAGCTTTCCTAAATTTTTCTATGATAAAACTTTAACAAAAAAATTATTTTAATATTTTGTAATAGGAAATAATATTTAAAATTAAATTATTTATTTAATGATGTAGGCTTATTTTTATCAAGAATCATAATCAAGAATCCAAACAATCTATTCTGTACACTCCGAAACACAAGCAATCGTATAAGCAATAATATGAGAGAAAATTCTGTGAATATTGATGAGAGTGACATACACAAGTACAATCAAAGAAAAATGTAAAAAATATCATTGTTTCTAAATTTCAAACTTATCTAAAAATTGTTGAAAATGTTAAAAATATCTTTAGAAAATTGCCCCAAATTTTATGCAATTTTTTAAATATTTTCATAGTTTAATAGTTTTTGAAAAAACTGGCTTCTAAATTTAGTGACTTCTTACTTTCATATAAGAAAATAAAATTTGTTTATTGCAAAACGTGCAGGATTCTGTAAAGAGTACATTATTATATTAAATCGGTTAGAGAATCGAAATTATATAGGTATAAATTTTCTTAAAAAATTGATTTTAAAATTATTCGCTTTCCGGTAACAAAAAAGTTTTTACCATTATGACCGAAATTTTTTTAATTTTTAACACTGTTAATTGCTTAGGCTCTTCTGTCTAAGATCTTCAAATAAATTCTTTAGCACAAACCTAAAGAATTTTTAATTTTTCGTGTGTTTTTGAAATAATAGCTATTATCAATTTCGAAAAATTTGATATTATCCCGCCTGTTCTATCAACTAAATCAATTATATAATAATTTTGTACTATTTCTAGAACAATTCTGTATAAACATCTGATTGAATTGAATTTTATAACGATTTACAAATAAAATTAGTTCCATTACAACATTATTAAAATTATAATATTAATATTCCATATAATGAATAAAATTTAACCCGAAATAATTTTATTTTTACGAACATATTATTTTTAATATTAAATTATTTCAAATATATGTAAATTAACATTAATTTGAATAAATATTTTGGGAATTATGCGTTTTTCTAAATTTTGTGAAAACTATTTTTAAAACAAAATTCTTTGAAAGAAATATTGGAAAGATTGAAAAAGCAATTCTTGTAAGGGAATAGTACTAAAGCCCTAATTGAACTAAAGCCCTAATAGTGTGCAGAATCTGGAATAATAATAAGCCTTGATGAATAACTAAAACCTTACAAAATAACGGGATTTTTAAATAATTGCTTTTATTTTAAACATCTTTACAAAATAATTTGCTAGCATGTTATCTTAAAATTTAATAAGTATGAACGTTGTTCATTTTCTATTACCTACATAAAATTGTTCTAAATTGTACGTCATATCTTTGCATTATTATATACGGGCACAAAAAAAATATAACATTAAATTTTTGTTATTGTCATGACTTACTCTTACTAAAAAATGTTGCCATATTTTTAATTTTACATCATAAACAATTTAATTATAGTTTTCATTTCTATTTCTGTCAATGTCAAATCAGTAAACATTTTATGTTTCTATAAAATATCACGTGATATTAATAATATTGAAAGAAAATAATGTAGGTGGATCTATTTTCAGAATTATTAATTTTTATTATCTATAAAAAAAAAAGATTCATTTTTGATTTTATTTTGTATTCAAAACAAATATAATAGTCAACAAAACACTAGATAATCGATAAATTTTTTATAATTTTTTATAATGTACGTAATTAATAATCGATTGTGAGAAAATATTTTTACAACTTTATTTTATTAATTTCAAAATGCTATTTTCACAATAAAAAATAATTATTACTAGGATATCTTCCTGTATGGAATAAAAAATTAATTTTCAATACACACGACAATACACTTTTGAAACAATTATAAACTAATTAAAATTCTATTAAATTTTTAGTTGATTTTTAGTTTTAGAATAGTTAAGAATTTGAATATTAATGTTATATGTAGTTAGTTATACATATGTATAATATACATGTGAATTTTGTATTGCAGAATTTAACAATTAACAATTGCAATATTGTTCTTTATTATAATGATTTGGGAATATTTTAAAAATAAATCTAAATTGCAGTAAAATGATATTTTTAATTAAGTTTTAATTTCTAAATAAAATGATTCTATTTCGCTCCGTAAACCTCATTTGTTTTTATATAAACATTTATTTATTTCAAATTTTTTTCGAATATTTAATTATTATATAGAGTAGGGATTATTCTGGAATCGAATCATTAAGTTTTTATAATAAAGATCACATAATAAATCGAATCCATAAAAAAGCGCACGAAATTAATTTGAAATGAGTTGCATGAAGAAATTTCCATTAAGATAAATTAGTAGTGTAATAAGCACAGTCTTATTAATTCCGCAACTATAATGTTGGATTAGTAAAATTCATAATTTAATTAGTGCAATAGGCACAATCCTATAAATATATATGTCCTTGTTAATGTGTGTTTCAATAGTAGATTGTATGTAGCAATCAATGTAAACAAAACAAATACTTAGTTATCATGTGAATTACAGTATAAGCAATGTAGAGAACATTTCGTCGGCAATTTCTTCATGCCTCTGTAGCTCAGTTGGTAGAGCGTCCGCCTAGAAAGCGGTAGGTCACTGGTTCGAGTCCAGTTCGAGGAGAAAAATTTTTTTAATGAATTTTTCTGCCTTTAACTCGTTCCTTTGATTACGTCATCCATCTTTCCTGCAGTTGCATGAAGAAATTTCCATTAAGATAAATTAGTAGTGTAATAGGCACATTCTTATTGATTCCGCAACTATGATGTTGTATTAGTAAAATTCATAATTTAAATGAATATACGTGTTTTTGTATTGGTGAAAAAAATATGAATTAATTACTTTAGTTCTTAAATATTCGAAAAATACGATACAATCTTCTTGCGTCAAATTAGTTCCAAATATGAAATGGTCTTAAATTAATTTTAACATTACTCTTTTGATTTTCTTACGTTTCATAAGAATTTTGTAGAATTTTTCAAACAAAAATTTTATTCCTAAATAGTTTTGTTTGTAAGTTGTAAAATTTTTACTAATTTCCAAAAATTTTGTATTCTTGTAGCTATAAGCTTTGTAGAAATTAAGTATATGAAAATTATATTTCCAATTTCCGGCGTAAATTCTGGTTAATTAACGAAAAGTGTTTTATTACACAAATTATAAGACTCGTAATTTAAAACTTATCACGCAGTAACACGGAATCCCTAATTAATAAAATTATACGAGAAAAACAAGAATATAAATGGGTAACCTTAATAATAAATTGCAATTCATTTCAAATTTAGAACAAGACAATTGGGAAGGAATTAACTATCTTTTAATAAAAGAGATTAAAGTAATTATAACTAAATCTCTAGAAAAATTCATCCATGAAAAAATTAAGCAAGGCTGTATTCAAATGTAATTTTTTTTTGTTTTTGGGTTGACCGGCACTCTGGTTCTGGTGCAATAGTACGAACTCGTTATTGTGGTTTCAAATTAGGCTTATCTACAAAACTTTTCTGTGTTGACAGGCCTTTAATTAAAATTTTTTTATAAATCAATAAATTATGGTGTAAAAAATTCAAAGTAATTAAAAATTTTTACGATTGCAATAGTTTGTAGTTCGTATAGAAAATGTAGAATCATAAATTTCTTTACATAAGATAAACTGATACCTATAAAGAACTGAGGGTGTAGGTACATATGAAGCTAATTAAATTTTATCATTTTTTTTTACACTATATGAGAGTATTTTATAATTTTAAAAAAACAAAATTAATTAATTTAATTTATAAAATTTCATAATTTTGCATTGAAAAACGTTTTGTTTTTATCATTTTTATAATTGCAAGATGATTTGTATAAATTTTTTTTAAAAAATTTTAAATAAATTACTCGTATTTCAGGCGTTTCTTTGGAATTTTCAAATCATTTTTATCAACTTTCCAAAAAAATTTTGAGAGAAAGTGCTTATTAGTTTCACTCTGTCCGTCCGTTGACATCTTAAGACTTAATCCTCTTCCTTTTAGAACTCAGTTTGTAAGATTCTGAAATTTTAACAGCTTTTAAACACTAATAAATAGTTTATTTCGTTACAAGATATTTTTTTTGTCCCTCGACCCTCTCTCAAGCTATCGCCTCTCTCGAAATTCGTTAATTTCGAATTTTTGACACCTTATATTTCTGAAACTGTATAGGGTTTTCCGAATTTTTATAAATGTAGAAAGCTAAATGATTTTAATATTGTAGTAGCACATACATAGATTGTTTTTGAAAGCAATATTTTAACTTGCTGTGAATGGAAAAATTCTACAGTACAAACCATTGGTTTAATCTAACTTTATTTAATTTGATGTCATTTGTTAAATTTATATAATAGAAGATTGTATTAGAAAAATATTTAACATTTTATTATACAAAATATTTCTACATAATAATACAAGTGTGTATATTATTTAATTTTCAGACATGCAGATATTAAATTCTAAATAAACAGATATGAAAAATTATTTAAATCAATGAGAAAATTAATTAATTTTAAATAAATATTAAATTAAAATATTGTTTTTTATTTAAATTATTTTATTTAAATAAAAAAAAAAAATAAATCTATTCTTCTGTTTTTTTGTCTCTCATTTTCAATTCTACCATAATATTTTTATACAATAATAATATTGTGTCACAAAAATAATTTTTGCATTTAAAATAATATTAATTAAATTTTGTTGTATAATAGCTATATACATATAAGGTTAATAATAAAATAAATAACTTTCATATCCATAGTTACCTTTGAAACTTTGTCTTTTTTCCTTTTTTTGTTTTTTGTAATTCCTGTATAATGTTTTTATCGTCTTTTTCAATTACATATGTTTTAAAAAAAAATCCTGTAGGATAATTATTTTAATGAATCTAATTTATATTAAATTTTATTATTATATTTTTAATTATATTTAATTTATTTATTATTTTTTTTATTATTATTTCTTCTTATTTTTTTACTATACTTTTTAATTTTTGAAATAGTTGCGGTTTATTTCTATTCAATTCTAATTAAGTTGAACTTAAAATATTTTTTTTTTTTTGGCTAGCTGCATATACACATTAAGTTTTAGTATTTTAATTCGCAAGTTGTATTGAGTCTAGGGTATTATGTGAAAATTTGAACTCTAATTAAGTATAGTGAAGTTAGACTAATCAAATACACTATCTATATAATATATTATATATTATGGACTTTATTATGTAGTAAAATTTTTATGTTTATTCATTTAGAATAAGTAATTTTGCTAAATACACCTACATACATACATTTTAAAATTTGTATTTATTTTTGTTTAATAGTAACAATTTTAATTAAATCTCAAATTAAAATTTGTTTTTTTTTTTATATTTTATTTTTTTTTTTTCAATTATAAAATATTGTATATGTACATTAGAAATTAATTAAAATTTAATTACAAACATTTTAAATGTATTTAAATAAAAGTAAATTTTTTTATTTTGTTATTTTCACATACATATTTATTTTTTATTATCAAAATTCTGAATTGAAATCTACATTGAAATATTCAAAAAAAAAAAAAAAAATGAAGAGGAGGAAAAAACGAAATTTATTTTAAATACATTTTTTTTTTTTTAATTAAATATGAAACACCAAATATTTGAAAGAAAAACAAAAAAAAAAAAAATATTTTCAAAAATTTTATTAGAACAAAAAATTACACGAGAAAATTGTTGTACGCGAATTTAAATATAAAAATAAAAAATAATATTCAACGCACATTCCACTATAACAAAGTTAGAATTATCCTTGGATTTAGTTTTAGAAATACTAAAATATTTTCATAAAAATTTTAATATTTTTTCTGACAGACGGAATCAAATTAACTAAAAATTGATTTTTTCTTCTTTGCTTTTCTAATTTTTTTTATTTTTTTATTCTTGTACTTATTATTTTATTTTTTTTTTTTTCATATTTTTGTTAGTTTGGGTTGTTATTTAATTGGAATTTGTCATAGAATTATTGTATCCTTTTTATTAGTTGGGATTTTAGGGTTGCCTGCATATCCGCATTCCAGCAATTAAAAATAATATAAATGGAAGAGTAGGTATACTGTGTGTGCATTTCAAGTTTGAATGTTGAAACATGGTGTAGGTACTTAATTCATATGCCTTATTGAACTTTTAAATTTTATATTAAGATAGTTATACTTGTATTAACCACATTAAACAGTTTTATTTAACGTATTTTACAGTTTACAAAAATTTATTTGAACATTTGGAAGTGAAGTACAAATTATTCGCATATATTTTGTTCATGTTTTCGTATTGTTATTTTTCCGTATATCGTGGTAAATAAAAAAAAATTAAAATGATCAATAGAAAATTAAAACATTTGACTTTACAAGATAAAATTCATTTATTTAAAAATATCGAGAGTGGAACTGTAAGAAAATATTTATGTATGAAATATGCGGCTGCCAAAAATACATTACTTACAATAATGGCGAACAAAAAACTAAATAAAAAGTAATGCTAAAGTACACGAATTAAATGCATATGCAACTAAGAAATATGATAGGTCACATGAATTTACTAAAATAAATCGTTTATATATGAGAGTTCGGGTTATAGAAGTTCGACTGTAATATATTATAAGGGATGCAATTTGTAATAATTATGTAGTTATGTATAATCATATATAAGTAATCCCTAAGCAGTACATTTTTCAGTATTTATTAAAATTTTTTATCACTAGTTCTTGTAATAACATTACTCCCAATTATCAATTCTAAATGGGAATATTGCTATATTACTGGAAAAAACTAATTGATATAGAGATAGGATTCTTCGCTTAATGGAATATTATAATTAGAGATGATTAATTTAAGATGAAAGAGAATTTCTATAGTTCATTCTGAAAAAATTCAATAAATAACAAAACCGTGTTCTTTTTTTATACCACAGTGACACAAATACATTTTTCTGTAAATATTCTTCGTTTTGAAGTCAATGGTTTAATTTCGTGCTTAATATAGATTTTGTTGCTTAGTAGATTTGATTATATTACTATTTACAATTATTGATTGTTAATAACTAAGCTTAATAGTCAAAAATTGCTCTATTGTCTTTATTAGTTTTGTATATTAGTCAGAATTATTACATAAAAGCTGAAAACCATTACAAATTTATCATTTGTTGCAAGTAATTTATACTTACTTTGAACATTTTTCCTACACTTGTCGTTCTAATTTAAAATCGTTTGGTAAGTCAAAAATTACTCGATTTAATAAAAAAAAATTTGATTATAATATATCATACAAATATATACTTATATAAGTATACTCATATGTAATGTATACTGAAAAAATTCCCAAGTTGATTATTATGCAAAGGTATCTTCTCTTGCTCATGACTTAGTATTCTTCACTATTTTATTCTCACAGTTCCCTTTACAAAATACGTAATTTCATTGAAATTAATATGGACAACCGCGATGGTATCTTTCATATTATAAGTAACACACAATACAGTTTTATAAACGCGTATATAAAATATATGTATATCATATAATATCCTTCTATATGTATAAGGTAACTTTTCTAATACTCGTATTATGTATAACTGATTTCAGTTGATATCAGTGTCATTGTCACCACCATCGCTAATAATAATCCACTGGTTGCTAATAGGAATAACTGTATATATACATATATATATATATATATAGAAATATTTTATATTAAATTTTATATTTTTTAACAAAACGAATAGAATGGAAAAAAAAAGTAGTATGTAATTTGTTTATAGCAAGCAAACAAAAGAATTTGGAAAATATATCCAAGTACATAAATTCCATACAAAAATATTATTTGTATATATAGAAAAAAATATAAATATAAATTAATATAAATATATGTATATAGGAGTATAGAGCATATTCCAGGGATAATAATGGTTATAAAATAGAAAGTTATTTTAGAAAATTACTGAGAGATGAACAGAAAAATTAAATTTTGAAAAAAATTCCACCTTAATTTTTTATATGAATTTGGTCACATTTTTTTGTACAGAATTATGAAACCTTTATTTATGGTTTAATTTTTATTGTTTTAATGAAGTTTGTGCCGGTTCTAATTAATGATACTTGGAATTCACCTTAATGTTTTTAATTGTCGTAAAGTAAGTTATTAGAGGCATTTATTTCAAATTCAATGTCCAGACTAAAAATTTAATTACTATTCGCAAACCTTGAGCAACATAATGCATCAATGTGATTTTGAATCAAACATCAAACTAATTGAAATTTATTAAATGAATAAAAATGCATCAAACTAATTGAAATTTATTAATTCATGTTCAATTTGAGTGCAGAAATTTATATGAGATTAAAAGATATTTTATTCGCGCCCGTATCCTTTTAAATTAAAAGATACTTTGAAAAAAAACCTAATTTGACTTATCTTAATACTTTGGATTTGAGTATTTATGGGTTTTTAATTCTATTGCAAGTTTCCCAAAGCTTAAACTTAATCTTAAATTGTATACCACAACTGCATTTTTTAATTCTGCTATACTTAATTTTCTACTCTCCTATTGCTTTTTGCGACATTCTTTTGTTATTTCATATTTTTACTGTCAATATAATTTGTATACATACTATATCGTAAGTAGCTTTAATTTCGATACCTAAACGTGCATACATATGTACGTACAATTCTGTATAACCTTGCGTATATATTCAGTGTTATAAATATACGTATATGTGTAATAAAATATTATTCACGCAAATCGACGCACAGGTGAGGGTTACCAATATTATGTTATTTACTTATATATTGCTATTACTGAGCAAAATATTGTTATGTAAAAGTTCTCATTGGAATAAGCTTATTAGAATTCATATTTTGTTAATAAATGTGTATATGTGCATGTATATCCATATGTATATAAAAGTTTAAAAAGTTTTTTATATTTTCATATATTGTCCAAAATAATATTATTGTAATTAAGTTAATATATGTTAAGTAGGGCATATTCCAACCGACAGGCGACATATTCTGTTAATTCCTTATGGATTTGAAACATATTATTTTATAGGAAGGTAATTCTCCACCTTAAAATATTTTTTTGTGTTTTTTTTTTGTTTTAATATAATATATTTAAGTTCACTCATGGAATACCTTAAAAAATTAGTTTATTACATAATTATAGTGAATTAATTTAGTTTTTCTATTATTAAACCTATGTAATTATATTATGTGCATAATTATATAATATATTACGTATAAGCTATGATTAAAGTGTTCAGAATCAGGCAAATTTTCTCCTTTAATAAAATGAATATTTTTAACCTTTTTAAATATTTTTAGCTTTGATTATTCTTGATGTTATTAGAGTTAAGAAATAAGAAAATGGATTGTTAAATGTCGGATTGTTTTAAAAGTAAAATTTGGAAAATTTAAAAATTTTACAAAAATGAGTAAGAATGTAATATTAACAAAAAATTTAGAACATATCCTGTTTGATAGAGAAATTGATTCGAAGAATGATAATTTCGCATATTTTTCCTCAAACTGGCTTCCAATTTGTCCTTGTTTTGATTAAAATTTGATGAAAGTCTAAAAATTAAACGTCCGTTAATTTTTAATGGAGAAGGCCAAACAATACCCATAAAAAATAATGCAGAATATTGAAAGTCTACTCCTAGTCTTAATAATGATATTATCTTTGCTAAGACTACGGTACGAACGTAGAAAATCCAAGTTAGTGCTGTAAAATTCAATTATTCTACTACTGTTTAAATTATTTATTTTTTAAATTAATTCAATTTTCATAGAGACTATAGAATTCAAGCCAATACCAAAAAATATCAAAGTATCATGTTAAAAAAAAAATATTTTTGCTCTATTCACTGTTTAATTCTAAAAATATCCTTTTTGTTATTCTCTTATACACAACAAGAGTAATAAACAAAAAAAAAAAATAATAAATCCTTCAAAATTGAAACACTTTACGTGATTTTAAGAATTTATATTGTATAATTCAAAACCAAGGTGAAATTTAAATAGATTTTGTGAAAAGAAAACAATAATAAAAACGACATTTTTATTAAGTAATTTCAAGGTCATGAAGGATACTTACAATTTTAATGTTTTTCTTTTTATATATACTAAAATTATTTAGAAAATAATTCTATTATAATATTTTTCATGCCATAAATAAGTAATTTTAATGTTCATTTCTTTAGAAATTGTTGAAAAATTGTAACACCGGAACGTAAATAGCGTGAAATTATTTCTAGCACATTATTATATAAATTTCAACAAGTTGTAAAATATCATGGGGTCAAAAATTAAATTAAAAGTCAATTTTAAATACTAGCTATTGTTAAGGTTTAAAATTTTTATTGTATACGAATTTGTTAAGCTTGTTAAACTGATTTTGAAACAACAAGTTGCTTAGTTACATTGTTGTTTTAATTTGATTGATTTGGTGTGTACAATAAACCTGTACAATTCACACTGAATATTTTTTGAATGATTAGAGTATTCTCTTTAGTTTAACGAAAGAAAAGAATGTCTTTCGAATCGTAAGGTTTTTTAAGTTCAAGATTAGCTTCTAGTCAATAGAACGTTTCCTTCAAAAAGTTGATTTCTCTGTTTCTTTATTGAATTGAACTCTAAGAGATAATAGAAGTCTTTTTGCTTATTTCTTAATTAGCGTCAAAATTGTAAAATTAACCTGTGATAAAGGTAAAATTTCTTACCTTTGACTTGCCTACCTGCTCGAAATGAAATTCGGCCTTCACTGGGGTACTGCGGCGGGTTACAGAGTTGTTGGAGATGAACAGTGGCCGGGTTCGTGCTATTACGAATTTCTTCTCGGGCCACTGCCCAGTGAAGTATCACTTGCATAGGCTGGGGAAATCGGGCGTCCCCCTGTGCAGATTTTGTGGGGGCGATAACGAGACGGCCCTGAATATTCTTTGCTATTGACCGGCACTAGCTGTTCGGCGTCGAAATTGTTTTAGACAGGGATTCCTAGGCTAACTTGGGACGAAGATTATAGGTGCGTGCGTGGGGACGCTTACAATCAGGTAGGAATGGCTGCGGTGGCTTGCGGGGTTCGCCTACCTCACTCGATTCCCTTAAAATCTACAATCTACCTTTAACTTATCTGTTTGTTGTTAATTGCAATAGTACAGTAATTTTACATAATAAAAATGTGTTAAATAATATAATAAACGAAAATGTGAACATGATCCTTAGTTGGATCAGTACTTAATATAACAGTAAATTAAAAAGTTAATATTAATGCGGCACACCTTCCAAAAAAACTATAGTGCAAATTTTATTGCGTAACCTGTTCAGCCGAACTTCAGATACAAAACACAGATCTATGGACCAAAAGACATCTAAAATGGTTTGTGTATCACAATGTGAAAGTGTGATTAGAGTAAACACGCAACTTTAATTGCGTAAACACGCAATTAAAACTTCCAGAAACACCTAGTTACTTATGTATGGCAGTTAACTTTTTTCACACAATTCGCTATTCTTCAAAACTAACATTTTGCAATTGTTTCACTTTTTTTTTCTTATTCGTAATTAATTCATCAAATAAGGCAATTATCATACTCTCCGATATCACTACAAGGACCCTCATTCTACTATCCAATAAAAATTTTCAATACAAATTCTTAAATCAATTTTTTTCATTCATAACTTAGACTAAAATTGAAATATTGCGTTAATTTTAATAATAAATTTTAATAATAAATATAATATTAATTTATAAGCTCACTTGCTATTAGAAGGGATGATTATTTAATATTGATCAAAGGGAATGAAAAATTTTCTTATTAAAGGACAAATTTTTCCTAGAATTTTCATTTTTCACAATTTTTTTTTAATATTTTGAATTGATTTACAGCTATTTTCGACAGTAATATCTTATTTCTGCTAATTTTAATTAATTTTCTATTAAAGTAAAATTCTATTACAGCCAAATATATATAAAAAATTTAATTCACCCGGAAAAAATCAACGAAAAATTTAATTTTAATAAGAATTTTACTTTGTTGTTAAATTTATAAAATGAAAAATATTTAAGAAAATTTTTAATAATTAAAACGATTTATTTGAATTAAAATCCATAAAATCACAGCTGACTTAATAAAAATTATTTTTTTGATAGCGTTAAAATTTGTTTTAATAAAATGTGTTAAGACCTTCAAATTTTTATGTAGCTGGAGGGGGATTGTAATAATTATCCTTATTAAAAATTTATAGCTTTCTTAAAATTTATTATAAAAATGTATAATAATAATATTTTATAAAATTTGGAAATTTGATTATTACCTTCTTTCTAAATATAATCTTCAAAGTTGAATAAATATTTACTCTTATTAAATGTTCCATGTTATTACAGCTACTTTAGTCTACCCATTTGCACCTGAAGAGATCAAAAGAATTTTTTTCTTAATTATAAATTTATTATAAGTCTAAGGTGAATTTATAATATTAATAATTTTTCTTAAAAAACTTTCAATTTGAGTTTGAAAAATATATTTGTAGGGTTCAATTTTTTCACTATCTGAAAAAGTAAATACCTGCTAGTATTTATTATTCTTTTAAAAATTTAAAGCGAGAAATATAATGGTGTAATGATTTTATATAATATTTTTCCTCTTATATTTTATTCTAGGTTATTTGGACCTGCCAAAACTTTTATTCTTCCTGCGACATCAGTTACCCAAGTATACGATTTATTATGAAATATTGTAAAAAAATATTGTATAACTAATTTTTCTCGAATTTTTTAGCGTTTACTCAGATAAATAAATCAAATATTCAGTAAAACTTCCATACAAACCGAATACATAATGAACTTCTGTATTTACTGAACAAAATAAATTGTGGCGTTAGGTAAAATTCATTAATTTTGGATTTAATGAACTTCTTTGTATCACCAATAAAATATTTGAAATTAAATGGTTCGTTTTATAGAAGTTTTACTGTAGGAATTCAAACAATCAAGTTCGAATTACTTTTGAGTTGAAAGTAACTTGTTCATATAGTGAACTGTTTGTTTATGCCTCCAACTGTTATTTTTATTTTCACGAAGTTTTGTTATTGTTCTGAACTTAAAATAGTAAGAAATTTTTGTTTAATCTTTGGGTAACAATATTTTCAGGGTGATACAAATTTAAACTGAGATATGTAAAACTTAAAAAATTACTAATTTAATAAAAGAATTTATTGTTAATTACCTTTTGCAATTAATTTTACATGGTATTTTTAGCACTTTTCCAAAAAATTTTTTGAAAAAAGTGCTTATTAGTTTCACTCTGTCCGTCCGTCCGTCCGTCCGTCTGTCCGTGGACACTTTTTTTGATTACAAAACTACTACAGCCTTTAAGATAGAAAGCTGAAATTTCATACGTACATAGATCTTCACTAGAAACTTATTTCCGTAGAACAAAATTTTTACCTATCTCCCCCCCTCTAGAAGTTATACCCCCCCAAAACCCTAAAAATGGTCTTTTTTAAATATTTGTTGCAATGAAACCATAAGCATTTTTGAAATTTTGCAAACGCAGAAAGGCAGTGGCTTGCTTCCCCTAGCGCGATATACTATAGTTAAACTTTAGAAAAACAAAATGGCCGTTCAAATTTACCGTTATCTAAAGTCCTTTTTTTCCAAATTTTTGATGTCATTTTTCTTCTAGACCCCAACCTGTAGAAGATTGAAATTTTAGGAGCTTTTAGACATTAACAAATAGTTCATTTCGTTAGAAGAAAATTTTTTTCCATCTCCACCCCCTCTCAAGTTATCACCTCTTGAAATTCGTAAAATTTGAATTTTTGACTCCTTATATTTCCGAAACCGCAAGCTTTTCCAAATTTTTATAAACGTAAAAAGCTAACGGTAAATTCCATGAAATTAAAAAATATAATTATTTTTCTTAACTCACACAATTAACCCTTAAAATCGAGCATTATGTTAACCCCATTTTATATTAATTTTTGCTTTAATTCAAACATTTCATATATGCGTCATCCTAAATATATGCAATTCTAGAAATAGTTTTGTATATGAATGAAAATAATTTTAATAGTTTGATAGGTATACATAGACTGTATATAAAAGCAGAATTTTCAGTTGTTGAAGGGAAAAGTGCTACAATACAAACCATTGGTTTGACCCAACTTTATTTAAAAGTATTTTGAATGTGTTAAAAATTTTAAGAGAACGTTCAAATTTCCATAAGAAATTTGCCCCACTAATTAATTAATTACAATGCATTACTACATTTTGTATTGGTGTGTTAAGTTTCTACTTTTTGTAAGGTTTTCATAGAGTTCAAAATGTTACCAGTCAGTTCTTTGATTTTTGAATCATTCCTTAAGAAGAAGAGCTTTCTTAACTGTTAATGATAATTCTAATAATTTTAAATAATTTGGGATGTGAAAATTATTCTTTTGATTCTTGTGAACATTTCCTAATATAATATTCTTAAATAAGTTTTTTAATCAAAAATCGTAAAAATAGGGATTAAGCGGTGCATTGATCACGTCATACTTATACAATAAATTTTAAATTCCAAATTTCTTATAATTAGAATTCTTTTAGGGCACAGATGCATTTAAATATTAAATTTTTTATTTTGATCAAAATCCATTCATATATTAAATTTAATTATTAAATTACTACAAACCTTCAACTGACACGTAAATTGTGTTTATTGACGGTTTTTTCAAACTGATAAATTTATTTAGTTTTGTTTTATTAAGGTGTACGCAGGTGACATATAAATATTTAAATGACAATTTAAAAATACAAGCAAAACAAAAGAACACAAAATGCAAAAAAGTTCTTTTATAAAAATTTTCAATTTTTATTTGTAAAAATTTATTTGTAAGGTTTGAGGCTTCCTCTACTATAATTTTGCGTATTCGTCCGCAATTATTCAAGTTTGTTTCACTATTAGCCGTAAAAATTGTGTCAGTTTTATTTATTAAAATCATACCAAAAAAACAAAATAATGTCATGATTAATAAGTATTCACGTTAAATCATTTTTTGCTCAATTTTCGTTATTAGCAGTATGGAAAATACGGCGAAGCGAGGAAAGGTACAAATTATAATAGACAAAAAAAGAGGATGTTGAATTATAATGCAGAACAATAAAATGCTTGCAGGTTGTTTAATTATACTTCTGAGTTTGAAAAACAAATTAGTGCTATGAATTATTTCGTGTTAAATTGAGTTTGTTGAGAAAAGTATGAACTAGTTCAATACAGTTTGATTCATTGTAATAATTGGAGAGAAAATTACTGCGCAAACTGGGCTACAAAATTATTTGCAATTCGTTACAATTGATTTCGATGTCATTGAAAGCATTGTGAATCACCGCAAATTGGTAATCATAAACACTGTGAGTAAAGTCCTCGCTTACATAATTTTCCGAAAAAACTGTATCACCAGATTTCCCTTGACAAATCGACTCTTCCGTTTCTTAAGATGAGTTCGTAAATGCAGTATATTAGCAGATTTACCACGAGGAGAGGGTCAGTAAACTTTATTCTTAAGAATCTCTGTAAAATGACACAAGCTAATTCGATTCAGTGTGAAAGTATTTTATTAATTCAAAAGAGAAATCATGGATTATTGATAAAGAAATAATAAAATATTAGAAATTCAATTGTTTTAAAACTTGAAATGATTTAAAATTTTCCTAGTAATTTTGACACGTACACTTAAAGAGTTTAACTGGGAATTGTGTACAGGTGCACCACTAGATACTTGAATTTCCTTCTAGCTTTACGTTTCTTTTTTAGAGTTTTAAAGAAGCTTGCATTTTCAATATTTTGAAACAAATTAATCTTTTTATATTTACCGTTTAAATTTTCTATTTCAGAAACCTATAGAAATACATGTTGATTGGCAACCAGGTGAGCTGGTGATATGGATCTACTCTTTTTTCTACTTTTAATCTTTAATAAATCATTACACAATTTTTGTTATACAAATGACAGGAATGTACTTCTAAATGTTTTATTGAGGAATTAAACAGAATAAAACAAAAAAACAAGTATAGCAATAATAATTGCTAGGGTGTGTGCTTCGCAATTTCGAAAACCCTACACCTAAATGAAATAGAACATTATTATTGTTCATGCACAAAACGTATAGAATCCAAGATTATATACGAAGAAGAACTCGTAGCAGGGACCAAACATATTTAATTAGCGTATGAAATTACAAGCTTTATTTCTATACATAATATAATAGATTTAAATAATTAGAGTAAAACTTTGTAGCTTAAAAATTCAAGCAACTATATAATAAATTTCTGAATTTCATACTCTACATTCGCAATTGCCCCCTATTTTAAAATAAAAGTGAAATGCTAATCATATCACTTGTTTTTTTTTTTCGCCCGTATAGGGTTAAACAATTTATAAGTTTAAAAATTTACTAAATTTTTATCCAACATTCTCATATTTTTAAATTGTAGGGTATATATAAAAGATTTTATAAATAAATTGTCATTATATAGAATTCATGGTTTTATTGACAAGAATAAAAAAAACATTAAGAGAAATTAAATGTAATTTTTGTGTTTAATTGCCAGTCAATTTTAACTTTTCGTATTTAATTGACGCTCACAATTTATAAAATACCATATAAAAAAATGTCATATTAAAATATATTCTATGTAGGTTGGACTCTATTTTGGCCTACATTTTATTTAAACATGAAGAATAATTCAAATGCAAAGTATAACGCGATGATTATTATGAAAAACTGCAATTATTGTAACAAAAATAATTAATTTAATTTTAATTAAAAAAAATTATGAGTTTGTATTTAGAATAGACGCTCCGAATAAAAATATAATTCTAAAATATAGAACAGCTATAAAAAAATTTTGATATATAACTTTTCACTTTCAACTTCCACAATAACAGCTGTAAACTTGGACAATTATTAATAATATCACGCTCTCTGGAATCAAATATTTGAATATCTTAGTTCAACTATAAAAATTCTAACTATAACCTTGATTTATTTGAGACCCTTGCATATATTTTTAAAAACAATTTAGGTACTACAATTTTTATCTTGTTGTATAAGTGAAGAAACAATGAAGGTCTAAGATTTTTATAACAAAGCCTTTTGTGAAAAATCGTCTATTTAACATAAGTAAAAATTTCAAAATATTTTGCAATTAGTGAAAATTATTAGAAATTTTAACTTCAAAATATTGGAAAAAAAATTATGTTTTTTTAATTAACAATTAGTGGTTATGGTACCAGTCCTTTAGCCGAAGAGTCTCGTGTTCAAATCCTGGTCAGGCCAATATAAAAATTATATTCAATATTATAACTTAATATACAATACTTATAAGCTTATAAATATTTAATATGAAGAAAAAACTACGGCAGGCTAGTCACCTACTTAGCAAACTCTGTGCCACTATGAAACTAGAAAGGCATGATATCATGCACAATCCCTATGCTCCTCCTAGGAGAGAACAAAGGAAAAAAAAAAATTAACAATCTTAATATTTGCAAAATGTTGAGGGTATTGAAGATTTTCAATATAAGCCCTCAACTATATTTTTTAACAAGGTAAATTAAGTTTTTAAGTAACATTAACTGTAAGCTGCTTTAGCCACATTTTAATTGAAATTTTTTATAGGCAATTGAGGATCGACAAATGTAATTAATCTATTTAAAAAATTAAATTGAATGAGCGAAAAATATTTAAAAAAGTTTTTACCAACTTTGACTAAATCCGATCCTTTCCTTAAGAAAATAAGCATAACCATAAATTTTTTAATATCGTATTTTAATAATAAATTTTCTTAATCCGAAATTATGATAAAAATTTAAAATTCCTTTAAAATCTTCAAAATTTTATAATTTAAGTTTTAATTATAAGAAAATTGAGATTTTTAAATATCCTTTATATTTAAAGAATAAATCAAGTTTAATTTTTATTGTATTCATGTATAAAACAATTGCGGTTTTCATGAAATTTGTCTAGTCGGGGAAAATCTCTTATGGTTTCTGGAGGAAAAATCAAGAAAATAAACAAAATTTTCATATAATTTTGGTAAATGGAAACTGTTTTAATATTCATATAATATTACGGTTCAATTTAATCTATCCCTGAAGGGATTTTATACATATATTTTTTTTTGAAACAGCATGGAAGAAAATTGATGCTCTACACATCCTATATTGGGATATTTTTTGCTTGTACTATATTAAAACCATGTAGTTCTACTTTTAATGTTCTTTTTATTTTATAATTATTTTCGATATTTAAATATCCTGAAGCAATATAATATATGATTATTATTATTGTTATATAATGTTAAAATTTTATTTAAAATTTTTCTCACTTCGAACAACATGTAGAATAATAATTACAGGATATATTGTAATATTATAACCAGACATAATAATAAGTCTCAAGTTTCCAAATGAATATTTTAATATTATGGATTTTTATTTTTAATATTTTTTAATTTAAACAAATAAATAAATATAAGGTTAAGCGCTCTAAATATACATGTGTACAAAATATAAAAGAATGTTATTTATTCATGTAGTATTATTAAAAATTTATGGTAAATATTTTGTGCGAAAATTTCTAAGAATTATATATATATGTATGTACATATACAGCATGTCTTTTATCTAAGTGCACTGTTATATACCATTGTAATGGCCCTTCGAACTTAAAAGTCATGTGATTCCGAAATCTAAATACATTTTGGCTAATATAGATTTTCATGAGAAAGCTCTTATTCTAAGGTTTCCAAATCATATTTAATAATGCGCCTGTCTTACACAGGTACGCAGTTGTATTTGAAATTTCAAAAATTAAAAAAATTTGCCGAGATTTATTTTAGGCCCCTGTAACTCCGAACCTGTTGAGATGTGAACATTATCTCTAACAAAGTTTTTGACTACTCATAAGGGGCTTGTATACAATGGTATATGGTGGTGCACTTTGATACGAGGCACCCTATATACTTTTGTTATTTCATGTAAAGCAATTTAGTTGAAATTTAATTTTGTTTTTCATCAAAATATGGTAAGTTTTAGTATAAATGTCCTTATTATCGTCTTAGGATAATCAAAATTACAGAATTTGAAAAAATTTTTATTTGAGAAAATTTCAATTGAGATTTTTAGGGAAAGTTAAATTTATTTATCTTTGAAATTGCATTCAAAAGCAATGTGGTGAGCAATGGTTTTTATAATGTAAAAAATGTGGGAATTAATATATATAGCTACCCCCATGAGGGCTATTGCCACAATTAAGAATATAATAATAGTCAGGAAGATATTTTGGTCAATCAATCGAAATTTATTTTTTCGCCAAGCGTGCGGAACCGATATGTTTTCGAACAAAAGGTTGAAGAGAAAAAAAAACCAGAGAAATTTTTCACATATTCAAACACGCTATAATGTTTTCACTGTCAATTCAAAGACAGTGTTCGTAATTCATTGAAATTTACTCTAGTTTCCAATAATTAAATCAGTCGCACCTTGCCTCAACGTTTTACTTGCACTAAATTATTTTATCAAATATTTATTTAGTAACATACTTTTAATAATGTAGACAATATTGCGTAATGCCGATAACATGAAGTGTTGGCACAAATTTAATTTGTAAATTTAAAATATTTCCAGAAGTTCTCATAGTCAGTCACGAAACATAACAAAAGAACATCATTTTTCAATTAAATCTAATGATTAAAACTAATGAATTTTGCATTTAATGGACATAATTTTAATTTAGTTTACGATGACTTCATCCTAAAAACCAACTAAATTTTATAATAACCATTCCATCTTATTGGGCTTATATAATTAATTTATTTTTACAAAAATACTAAACTCATTTCCAATTATTCTAAATTTAAACTAAACAAAAAAGAGAAAAAAAGAACAAGAAAAAAAGGATCACGAAATTCGTATGAAAAAAACTGCTATTTTATAAAAAGTATACAATAAATTGACTATGACCTAAACACTTTTCCAATTCATTAGGTTTAAATATTTTCTTATATTTGCTTATACCAGAAACAACTGAAAAGGTTAAAAAAAAGAGCAATCTTAATAAAATCAAATAAAAATTAAATAAGCTATACATAATATACACGTACATACCTATTTTGTTAATATCGTTTATATTATTTAACATTATATTAAATGTTATACTTAATTTAAAAAAATGGCGTGGCAAAAAATCAAATTTCCCAAACCAACTACTGTTAAAAAAAAAATAACAAAAAAAAATAAAGGATGGGAAAAAAAGAATTAAGAATATTGTTAAGCTAAATGTAATCTTTAAGTAAATAAAAAGCCCCCAAAAACCAACGATTACAACACACAAATAATTCCATTAGAACTTTCAGTGATAAGAAAATAAAGAAAAAAAAATAAATATAAAAATCATTTTACAAGCTGATTCATCTTTAACTAATTTAGCATAAAAGGTAAAGAAAAAAAAAATTAATATTGGGAAGTATGAAATTTGGACGGGGACGAAAGATTACCTATTGATTTTTTCTATCCCGAACACTTTGTATAATATGCGATAGTGGCGGTATTATTTTAATTTCGGAGAGATAAATGAATACAAAAAGAGTCAATTTAGTGACTTGATCACTGTAATCGCCAAAAGTTATACACAAACTCAATGACCGGCATACTAAACGCCGTCCCAGACCCTACCTCTCACAGTTTAATTGAATTTGCTTCGCTTCCTTCTTCTTCTGTCTACTAATCTATATCTAATACGAACTATTCACCATAAATTCTAGTTTGTGCATGCCGAATGAGTTCGCAGTGATCATTATTGCAAGCACAATTATTTCAAATTTAAAGTGATTGCAAATTTAAAATTGATAGTAGTTGCCGAAATTTTAATTTCGAGGACCGATTTCGCCGAAAATTCGCTATAATGTTAGACAACGCTTTTGTATGTATTTACAAAATTTTAGAAGCTTCAATTGTTTTATTTGGTTTCAAGCTTCTATGTTATAGATTTCCGTAAATTTTACTTTTGGAAGAGGTAAAAAAGTCAGTCATAAATTGTTCACATCAGATGGCTATAGCTATATACATAAACCTGTTAAATTTCCTGTTAATATTTACTGATGTTAACATGAAAATAATTTTCACCTTAAAAACAGATTTTTTGTTATGATTTTTTTTCTCCTTAATTTTTTGATTTTTATCCTTGTTCAAAATAATATATACTGAGGCTTTTCTTTTAGCATATTTTTTTCTTAATACTAACACAATTTATAGACTTGATATCCTGTTTCGAAAATTTATTGAAATAAATTTGATATTTATGTTCTTTTCTTATGCTACAGCATGTATGCAATATGGTTGATTTTGATTATAATGTTAATATCCTTTTTTATAACTTTTTTTCTTGTTTTTTGTGTGTGCCCCTAAAGGTATGTTACAAGTATTATAACTCAGAGAAAATGATTTTTTTTCTCTTGTTTTCCGGAATTTTTTTTCTACTACTCCTTTTTTTTTGCTGAATATCCTTCTATATTCCTTTCAATCAATTTTTTTTGGTATCCATCTTTTTTTAGCTTTCTTTATTTTCAATATTTAATTTATAATACATGAACTGACAGATCTTTTGGTTTATGTATTTTGGTTAAATTGTTTATTATGTATTTATTGTGATAGACGGAAATTGGGGCAAAAATAAAGAAGAGATATATACAGGGAGAGAGTGAGACAACGAATAAAAAACGAATAAAAATTCCATCAAGTAATTTTTTTAATGAGGTTAAATGTAAAATGATTTGTACATATTTGAAAAATGTTATATTAAGTTCTGCTTATTTGTAGGTTCAGTTCAAATCCTTAAAAATCCTTAGTTTATAAATGTTAGTAGAAGGTTTTTAAGCTAATTTTCGAGCTATTTCTTTTCTTTGTCTTAGCTTCATCAAAATACTGCATTTCCTTTCTAAGGTTCATAAACCAAAATATTACATAAAATTTAATTTATTAATTAAAATAAGCATACCTAAAGAAAATTAAAATTATTTTGTTGTAGGAAGCGCCAAATGTTCGGAAAAGTTTGTAAGAAATAACTGAACAAATTACAGGAGTGCTAGTGAGCTCACTAAATGAACGAATAATCATGCGTTTAGTGGATTACTATCTACAAATGTTCTCTCAAATTTAGTAAAAATCTGCACTTAAAATAGTTAAAAGACTTATATTGTGATATTTTTTTTCGAAGGGCTTTTTATCTAAATGTGATTTGGAATAATATTCTTTAAAAATTACATATATTAATTTGTAGACGTACAGAAGCGGGACTTTATTTTTAAGTTTTCAATTTTAAATTGAAAATTACTATACTACCTAATCTTATATTAAAAACATTTGCATATAAAACGTTGCCGAATACACACTCTAATTCCACAAACCCATAACTTTACAACCTCTACATGTTATAGTCAAAATACGTGGCTTGGAAATTTATTTGTTACAAGAACTATATTATAACAGAAAAGTAATGAATGGCAAATAAATTTTTCTCCCTCTGATAATGTGAATGTAGTGAAATTTACTTAGAATTTCATATAGGTAGCTATAATTATTATTAATACTAAGAAATGTACTTAAATGGCGACAGTACTTGTGCAATACGGTAGCACACTCTATTAAGTAATTTTGTATAGTTATGCTGCGGCTATTCTGATTGTTTTGCGGCTATTAAGCTGAATAAATATTTCATAAATATTTCTCTTTATAACATGTTAATTGTATTAATATTTTCATATAACCAACCACTTTTGTGGTACACTTGTATACATGCCAATTCTTTTCAAAGAAGGATCCTTTTTCCTTACTTATGAGAATACTATTAATAATTTCTCATAGAATTCTTATGCAGCACAAACAGAAACAGATACTTGACAAATTATTGCAATACACGAGCCGGTTAGCCAAAGGCAAAACTGATTTTTCATATTTTCTTTTTATCATTGTAATTTTTCTTTATTTTTATCTTGAGTTTTTCCCGTCTTTTCAATTTTATTTCAATTTCATGAAATTTCTTAACAAAAAATACATGATCAAATCAATTTTATGATTTTAAATTGTCAGTAATTGAATGATTGAAGACCTTGAGAAATAATTTTTAATGTGTTTTTCTTTGTAATGTTCTTTTAAAAAATTTGTTCTTATTTAAGTATTGAAATTCAGAATCGAGTTATATTGTTAGATTAAGAAACTACTTACATTTTTTAATTAAATCAAAAATATTGTTATGTGTGGGAATAATTAACAAAAGCGTAAAGTTTTGAAAATATAAAACTAAATTATTTTAAAACATAATCACTCAGAAAATTAGTGATTATAAGGCGGTTTGTAATTCAAAAAATATCAGAAGAAAACTAACAAAATTGGCTGTAGTTCGCTATTTTATGTGAATTCGGCTTATTAACACTTCTCTTTTATAAATGTTTCTAATTTAATATCACGACTGTGAATGGCCCTCCCATAAAAATGCTGGCATTTTATATAGAAGAACTTGAATAGAAAGATATCAAGTGTAGCGTGCAGCATATTTTCATTTCAAAACTGTTGTACCGAAATGATTTTTTTCTATTAATTCCAGTTCCAGACTCAAAAAAAAGCCCCATTATTTTTTTTTCTTCCGTAGGGGACGGAGGCTCTTAAGCCCTTCTCCCGTCGACTCATAGGATCTTTTGTGATCCCCATTCTCATTTACATTAGCCCTATACTAGTCTAGGTCTTTGGCAAACTGCAGAGATTTTCCTCGGGGTCACAAAGCCTCCTCCGAAGTATTTCAGCCACAGGCGAGTCATCGTTTTGGTATTTGTTCTTTCTGGCACAAGCGGCGAACCCCGTCCTCCGCCCTGCTCATCCTTTTAGATGGACAATCGAGAGGTAGTGTCCAGTGAGGATATCCACCAATACCTTCAAATCTGGATGACCAAGTATGGCTTCCCTTCCCCACTGTCCCAAGGGAAACATGAATTTCTGAGAGTGAGATAAGTCCGATAACTGTTGAGGCTCTACTACAATAACATAATTTTTGTATTTCATTATAGGTTTTCTTCTTTTACACCATATATTTACTTCAAAGTATCGAATTCCCTAGATGCTCTAAAATCTCAATTCTCATTAATTGCGCGGGAAAATCGCAATTTAAGGAAAAAATAAATTTTGGTAATTTTTGGTAAATAAATTTTGGAAATTGTAACTAGGTTAGACTTTATTATGTAAATTTAACAACCATAAGAAAATTTTGAAAATAAATAATAAACTTAGTTAAAAAAATTTTTTTAATTAACATTTCATATGGAATAGTTCTTAAGGCATGATAAAAAATTTTGCTTAAAAAATTTATGTCGCAAAACTTTAACAACCATTCAGTGAATTTCACAGATGGCCTCTTCACACTCTTAATTCAAAAACTTTCGTAAATCTATAAGGAATTCATTAATTTCTTAACTTAAGTAAAAAATAATAAAATAAAATCACCACAAACTTGTTTTTAAATGCTCTTAATTATTATACGTTCTTTTTAACATCTTAAATTTTAATCATAATTGAAAATTCAAGAAACTTAATGTTTCGTTTTTGAAATTTCGATATTACCCAAAAACAAGAGGCGATAAAAACAATTCTTTTTCCTTTAATTTTGAAGTTTTTTTCTTTTGACGCGGAACGCTTAAAAAGCAAAAATTAACGCAAGGTAATTAATTTTACATTTTTATTTCCCTCTCAATTTACCCAATTCTCTATTGAATTCACCCATCACTGCCTTCCTTTTTTTTCCTTCAAATTTTTTTTTAATAGATTCAATATACTTTCGCTTATAGCTATCGCGATATTATCCAATGTATTTACATAAAATTATATAAGAATGTACGCGTATATTTATTAAAGATTTAATAAACTTAAAACAGATTCCCAAATTGAAAGAATAAGAATATGAAAAATAAAACATACAACAAGAAGCTCCTAATATGTCCTTTTACTTAAGGATAAAGAATTTTTTTTGCCCAGTACTTTTTTTTTTGCAATTTTCGTTGTTTTTTTTTGCTTTTTTTTTCTCTTCTACATTTTGGTTCACCATTAGAAGCGATTTTCACTTAACAGAATCCAATTAAAAGTTTCCATTAGAAATTATCGCGTCCCATTAATTGCTTGTTTCCTTCGGAGAGTAATTTTTTCCCTCTAATTTTTTTTTGTTTTATTTTTTATTTTGTTTTCTTGAATTCGCGTGCCAAAGAATTTAAGATACATTTCTATTACAAATGGAGTAAGGCAGGAGCGGTAGGGGGAAGGAAGGTAGAGAAGAGAAGTGGTCGTATATAGTCATGATAGGAAAAAGAAAACTTTAAATGGCGCCTAATATTTGTGTTGTCTGCTTTATTTTAATTAATTTTCTACTATATAGAATACATCTATATAATTGTATATTTGTGATACTGGTTGCGGCAACACGTCGAATTCACATTAAATGACAAACAAGAAACAAAAATATAAGCAAAAAAAGAAATCCAAAAATGTTATAAAGAAGAGGACAAACCGTTAAAAACGAGGGGGAAAATATTAAAGAAAATCTTAATGAAATATTGTATACAAATTGTATAATGAAAATCAGGTTGACCTAGGCAACCTTGAGAAAAATTAATAAAATAGTACAATGTATAAATAATAATTATAAATTAATTGAAAAAAATAAATAAAGAGAGGAAAGCAAGGATAAAGGAGAGTGAGATTTCAAAATGAAAATTTTGTTTTTTTTTTTGTTTAAAACAAAAGAAAATGTGGAAAAATTTAATTATATGTAGGTAGATTGAATTATGGACATTATTATTTTATTTTAAAAAAAAAAAGGTGTTTACGAAATTTCCTGTGTTTTATTTATAAAGCAATAATGTGAGAATTCATGCATAAAAGGCAAGAAATTTAAGTGCGTGTAAAAATATATTCATTAATATGGAAAATAGCTAAGTCTTATAATTTGAGAAGTGAGACTTGCAATCTAGTTTCTTAATTTTGAAGTCAAAAATAAGAAACTTATTCAAATTTAAACAAGGAAGCGGTTTGTAATTCGCATTACAAAAGAACCAAAATATTTTAATTTGAGAAGTAAGTTTAACGTTGTCTTAGAACAAAGTCATCAAAATATACAATAAAATTGATTAGCAGATTATTCATAACTCCTAATTTTTATACTGCATTTAAATTATATTTCGTTTTAGGAAAGACAGCTTTAACAATTTCCGTTCTAATTTTAAATTTTGATCACATTTTACAACTGATATATGTCGTATATGGAAATCGAATTACCTAGCAATATTTCATCAGTATGCCAATTGTAAGTTCCAGGTATTTTGAAACCAGGAGTGTTTTTATATTAAATTTTCTCCTACTCATTTTGAAAACTATTGAATTTTTGTGGATTTTTGAAAATTATTGATATTTGGCATATAGAAATGGCTCAGTTTTGTCACAAACTTTATGTGTAAACAATATGTGTATCTACTTAAAGGAAACTTTTGTGGATTTTAATATTATAAGCAATTGCAATGGAAGCTATTAGCAAAAATGGGTGTGCAAGTAAAATACTTATGTCTCGTTGAGAGAAACCATTTGCTGAAATCTGTAAATTTCACCCGGGTCGGTTCACATATACATATTATATGGAAAACTACTCTATAATGATTAGTAAACATCAATTACCCCGTATTCGAAACTTTGTACGTATACCAGCATAGTTTTATTTATTCGTGAATATTATAGACCTCTGGAGTCTAGATGATATTAAAATCATTCTTTTTTCTTACCATATTTTAAATTATACTTAAAATTTTTTGTTCCGGAAAAATTTATAGATATCAAGTTTTTTTTTTGACCACATTGCAGATATTTAGATATATTTTATGCTTAGATATTGTTATGCATCATGTCCTTTTTTAATTTTTAAATATTTTGATTTGATACGATTTTTTTTGGTAAAATACATTGTATATGTGCATCAATTTTCTAAAATATGAATAATAATAATAGTAATTATCTTCAAAATTATCATCATATGCATTTACTAAAACATTTCGTCCAGAGAAATTACAAAACTAGATCAGGTCAGCTAATATACAACTTCAATATACAAAATGTTCTTTTTTTTTCTTAATAATTTATTCACTGTTGCTTTTAAAATATTTTAAATAACAGAAACCATAACATATTGCTGATATTTTGTTCCTTATTTACATGTATATCTAGACACATTTATTTTTTTTTTATTTACACAAAAGAGACACAAGAAAACTGAAGAAGAAAACAAAAGAAAAAAAATTGGCCTAAAATTGTGGTGTATGGTCAAAACTAACTTATGTTCTTTTACAGCCACTATCAGTTTATGGTTTTAATTAAGGTTTCAATGAAATTTTTTTCTCATTTTTTCCAAAAAAAAAATAAAAAAAAACTTTTAAAGAAGTCTCTAGTTTTACATGATTGTAAATTAAATTTATGTTGCATTCGTTAGATCACAACATCAACATATTGGCTAGCAAATATAAATGGAAAATTATGTACATATCTCTATACATGCATCATTATACGGAATGTTGGAACTGAGAGAATAAATGGATTATAATATTATATAGGACGGAAGCAAAAATTAACCTGCAATAGAATGAATTTGGATTGTATCCAAAATTAAAGAAAAAAAGTACAAAAAAAAAAAATGAAAATTTTCCTTTTATAATTTTTACTTTTCCATTTATTTTTCTCTTTTTTTTGTTTTGTTTAGTAAAAGCCTTGTTACTGCTCTGCCATTTCATGTTTCATAATTTTTTTATTCCCTGGTTTCATTTCTCATATATGTATGTAAACTGTTTATTCATATACAAAGTTTCCCAATTTTCTACTTTTTTATTATTATTATTTTTTATTTTTTTTTTATTTTTTTCATTCTGGAATAAATTTTTGTTAAAAGTTTTTTGAATATGATCCAAAAATTATGATTGTGTGTAAAGTGAAAATATGCTTTTAAAAACCTTTTTTTTTATAAATATGAAAAAATTTAAATGCTAAGATCAAAATTCGAAAATTGGTAGAAGAAAAAAATTGAAAATATTACAAAAAAAAAACAAAATATAATTAGAACGTCTTATGTTATTTAGATTCGTAATTAACACAAGGTTGAATTTAGCAATTTATATGAAATAAAATTTTGGAGAAGTTTTGAAATTTTGGAATTATTAAAATACTAGACTGGATTTGGAACACTTATGTTTAGATTGATTAAAATTTAAAGATTTTATCGATTTATTTGAATTATAAGGAATAAATAAGGTAATATTTTCATCCAAAGTAAAGGTAGCTAGATAATGGGAACTAAGGAACAAATCGAAAAAATTTTAATAATAATTTTTCTACTCCCTTTCCAAGCAGTTGCGTCACGCCACGTCTACTTCATCACGTTATGAATTTTAAAATAAATTCTTTTTTTTTGGAATTCCATTGAGATTTTTAAATGTACTAAATAAGTATTCCTGGTAATTGTAAAAGAAAAACGTTATTCCTCCAATGTTTCATTTTCTATATTGATTTTCAAAAGTTTTCTACGATCAAGGAATTCCGAATTGTTGGGAAACAGTTTTAAATACGCAAAAAAAAAAAAACAGAGAGCACCTGAAAAATTTCCTTATGATTTTTATTAATTTTCTTTAAGTGGTGCTGCCATTGAATGTAAAATTTATTAAAATCTTTCTATTTGTCGAATATTTAAACATTATTTAAATATTATTTTCAAATTTAAAGGTAGTTTAAAAATTGTTTTGTTGACAATATGGAAGTCACCCTATTTGAAGTAAAATATTGAAAGAAATGAAAAAATGGTTGAGAAAATAATTTTTTGGTAGGGTGACTGGTTGTAAAAACATAAAAATTTTGCATATCTTTCGGGGCTTATAATAATTTTATTGATAACGGCTAGTGATTATTACTGCAGAGATTTTTGCTTACAGCTACTACAGAGATTTTTGTTAAATTCTACTCAAATTAAATAATTGAAACTCATATTACAACTGCAATAATATTAACAAAAAATATTAAGGAATTTATTAAATTATACAGCGCTTCTGATTAAATTATCAATACTTTTGAAATTTAAATGAAGAAAAATTAAAATTAAAGAAGTTTAAACTTAAACAATACTCTAGCTATATCTAATAAATAAAAAATTCTTGATGTTTTAAATTGAAATATTTTGTTTTCTTTATGAAAATAAATTTAAATTAATAAAACTTATTGACATTTTTATTAAATTTTTTAATTATTTCTTTGATTTTGTCAATGAAAATATGCAATCTATGAACATTGAGCAACTTGAAATATTGCTGTTAAATATACTTACTTTCCTTTGACCCGCCTAACTCTGTATTTTAAAAAAAACCTCAATGTTGTTAATTTGCCGAAATAATTATAGGCTTTTTATAATTTTTTTGTGCTTTATTCAATTCCAACCAACTTCCGATTTCGAATCTTTTACCTAACAAATACAAAGCATATGCATAAATTTTCTATAATATTATAGAGTCCTTTAAAAGTACGTACATAAATAACTATGTGTATGTACAGTGAAAATCGAGAACTAAATTAGCGTAGATAAAAAAAAAATATTTTTCGTAATTTGAAGAATATTTTTTCTTTCGAACATAGGTTACGAGTATCCTTTTGAATACGTTTTTTAAAATCGCATATCTTCCATTTTCCTATCGTTTTTTCACTTTCCTGAGCCCAAAACAAAAAATCAAAAAAACTAAAATGAAGGAAAAAAATGAATTTCTTGGCTTTTAAGATTTTTTATTTTTGCACATGATTGATTATGGTCCAAGTTTGAAAATATTTCAGACTACCATTAATTACAAAATTTTCATTTTTCTTTAATTTTTTTTCCCCACTACACATTCTTACTTACAATTTATAAGTTTTTAGACTGAAAAATTACTCTTTTATCTGTTGTCACTGTTAAAACTTATCTACCGTTTTTTTTTACTTTCTTTTAGAAGAGAGTAGAGTAAAAACCGTGAAACGTAAATATGCTTAAAAAAAACTTTTTTTTTTTTTATTGCAGTTTTTAAGAAAATTAAGTTATTTGTAGCCTAAAAATATGGAAAGAAAAAATTTTGTAACAAATTAAGGTATAGTTTTTTTTTCCAGTTTTATTTTTTATTTTCCTGGACCTTCAACTCGATCATATAATGTAAAAGGCGTTCCTTGACAACCTAATTAATAATTCGGCTCGCATATTTTTTTCTCTGAATATTTTCGCTTTTATTAATGATTCATTTATTTTGTTTTGATTTTATGTTGAAGTGTGGGGGTTTATATTTTTTTGTTTATGCGAGATTCGATTCAGAATTTGTAAATCATTATATTTGTTTTTAATAAATTGAATATATTTTGTTTAGTTTTGTGTAAGATGTAGTAAAGGCGTTTGATAATGTCACAGTAAGTCTCATTAGTGAAATAGTTACTGCATTACTATCAAATATTACTAAAATAATTTATATTAATTACAATAATGTAATTGTGCATGTTATTTTAAGAATATTTCATAAAAGTAATTAATCTTAAAAAAATTTAAAATACATTTTATTTAGACAAAATTGAATAGTTTGTAACGTGATTGTAAGAATTTCACAAACGTATACAAACATAATACTTTATTAGTTACACAAATTCTTAAATTACAATTAATTAATTATAAAAATAATCTTGTAATCAATTTATATATTGTATGATTCTTATATTCGATTCTATGCTATTCAACATAAAGTACTCAGAGAAGGCTTAATGTATGTTATGAAGGATGACTTATTAGAACGATCGAAATTGAGGTTTGTTAGAAGTGTAAATTTCATCAGAGAAATGTTCTAAAAAATATCTTAAATGCCTTATAAGTATGTAACAATCAATAATATAAGAGCGTACAAATATTGTTAATTGCACATAGATACTCCGTATAATCAATTCAGTTTTGTATAAAGATGCTTTTTACGATAATATTAAAGATTGGAATTATGATTTCCATCCAAATTTCTCGTCATAACTAATATGTGTTATACACTAAATTTACAAACTGTTCTAGTTTGGAAACATAGAGGCATGTGTAAGTGTCATTCGAAATGAAATTCCCATACCTTCAAATAAATTCAAAATCAAGAAAATTACTTTTTAAATTGAAATATTTAATTTTTTTAATGGTATTTGGCAGGATATTAAAAATGCAATCGAGATTTGAATTTCAAGTACTATATAAAATTTGTGACACTTAACTGTCCTATTTATAGTAATATTACGTTATTGCTCTCTTAAACTTATATTATTGATTAAATAATAAACCAAATAATTGTATTCAACTAAAACCACTATATTGAGGAATGAATGGCAGGATAATGTATCGGATCAAAATATTTTCATAATGTTATAAGATTAGCGTCTCTTACTTCACTTTCTCTTAAATATGTGATATTATCCATTGTATTAATAAAAGCTTATTTTTAGTTTCACGTTCCGCCCCTGAACTTTTTTTTTTTAAATAAATTAAATTTCATTAAAAGAGAAAATGTTATTATTACTTCAAACTGAAGAGAAACTCTTGAATAGAAATTTCTAATAAAACAAAAGCTCAGCATAAAATAATCGGGGAGTGCTATGAATACAAACAATAAGAAAACATTTTTTCCTTTTATTTTTCTTTTTTTAATTTTTTAAAGAATCATCATTATCATTGAATGGAAAATTTCATAAAAATTCACTCACTTACTCTTGCCATAATAAAATAATCCACAAAAAAAAAAGAATGAAAAGGTAATATAAAATAAAAAGAAACACGGAAATCAAAGAACAAAAAAAAATAAAATTTTTGTTTTCCTTAATTTTCTTTCTTTTCTCTATAAAAGACCAGAGAAAAAAAATTTTTCCACTTGTACATTTTCCTTTTTCAAATTGAAAATTTAATTTTGTTATCCAGACCTGTCCGTCTTCATATTACATTATATTGGGGCATATTTTGAGAAAAGCATGTAAATATCGTAAAATGACAAATATCGTAATAATGTGTACATTATTATCTTAAAAAATTTAAATAAAACTATTATAGACACAAATCATTGGTACTACTTATACGTAATATATTTAATTTTTGTAATAATATTCAACTTCTCTCTTTCAGCTCTTTGTGCATGCTCTTTCCAAAAAGTAAAGATATATTTCTCAGAATAAGTTCATTATTGCTTATTTGAGCATTTCATTTATATTACCATAAGTATAAAAATTTACGTAAGAGTAACTTGATGTTTCCTAAGCAAACCCAAAATATTGTGAATAATATTATAAATCGTCATTCGTATTGCAAATGAGCGAACAATAGTCCGAACATTTGGTTAAAATTTGGTTAATATTGACGTTCAAATAGTACAAGTTTGGCTTGAGTCTAAGATTAAGTAATCTAGTAAAAAGTAAGAATCCCTTTTCATATTATAACATTGACTTTAATAATATATATTAAAAATTTCGAATAGATAAATATTAATCGAAAACGTAATATGGATTACACAAGATATACGATTTGATTGGTTGTTATCTATGCTAAGTAATATTAATGTTTGAATTGAATTGTTTGATTTTGGATATTGGAGGTGATAGCATTAAAAATCGAAAATTGTAAAAAAATGTATCGTAAAAATTTACGTTATGGTGAAGCAAGGAATATCTTTTATACCTTATCGAAATATTACAAAATCTATATTAGTTTTTACTGAAATTTGAATGTTTTCCCTTTTTATTTTGAAATTTTTATGAATTTCCTACCGGCTTAAATATCCGAAGATATTATCTGGCTTTCATTAATAAATTCCTATAAAATTTATGAGCATATAATCTATATTATTATTAGTGTTATGAAAATTTGGAACAACTCTAAATCAAATTCCTAAGCGCGCTGAACTTTAATTTTAACAGGCTAGACCGTATGCTAATTAATATTTTTTTTCCGAAATTATACTACGTTAATATTTAATTTTCTCGGCCACATTTTAATCATATAATTTCATAGAATATTTTCTCAACAAAAAATCTTTAAGAATAAATAGCATAATTTTATTATTAACCTTCATTTTTTATTACCCACCTGTATAATATTAACAAATTATTTGAAATATACAAAAAAAAATTAATATTTTTTCAAGACTCTCGAAATAAACTCATTATATTCATTTCAAATCACGATAACTGAACACAAACGCACACATTTCGTATTTGGAATTTTTTTCAAATTCTCTCTCTCTGTCCATCTCCTTTTTTTATCGCAAATTATTCAAAAATGAAAGGACATTCTTCTATGTGTGTTATGCTTATTATTACTACAAAAAATAGCATTGTATTGCGGTAGCTACTTAATCATATTGATTACTATATAGCTATATACATATATTATATAATTATAATAGGTATGTATGTATATAATAATATTTTAAGTATATATCTATGTTTTATTATATTATAATGTTATAATAAAATTAGGTAACATTAATTTTTATGTTTTATAGGTGATACAAAATTTTAGTATTCAAATCTGTGATTCGTATCTAAATATTGTGTATGTGTGGGTGTTTGTGAACATTTTTATGATTACCTACGTTACATTAAGCATTTATATTTTGTTATATTATATAAAAGAAAGAGCATTCGATTTCAAGGTACCAAATTATCCATTAATGATAACAAACCAAAAAAAAAAAAAAATTTAATAATATTACATTTATGGATGGAAGCTTATTATAGGTATAGATAATTGAAAACGTGCCAAGTACATTATTCTATTCTCAGAATTACTCTAAATTCAATTTATAAAATACGTAATGGTGTTTTTCACTTGAAATTTGCTTTTTTTCGTGCATACATAAATCATTTTATATATATATCGTAATGTTGTTTAATTGTCAATAATCATCATAAAATGTGGATGGTGTCAATCATGATTTTTATATTATAATTTTAATATTCAGGTTATGCCGACGGTAATAAGAGTCTATATTACAAGTTTTTGTGTTTTCAGGTGAGTTTTTAGTTTTTCTATTTATTTTATAATATGAGGTTTTAATATGATGATAATTTTAATTTATAAATTAAAGATTATTTCAGCAAGTATGCAAATTTTTTAAAAATGAATAAAATTATATTGAAATTTTTGTTTAAAAAAAAATTTTGATTCCATTTTTCAATACAACAATAAATTTCCTGAATAACCTATTGAAATCCAAGTTACTGTAATCTGAATTGTAATTATAATATTCGGTAATTAATATTTCAAAATGTATATAAAATTTCTGCTAAACAAAATGAGTAAAATCGGCAGAAAATTTAACTGATAGTTGATACTATAGCCAACCGGAAAGAAACTTAAAGGAGAAGCACATTTACCGAGGACCTTATATTTTAACATATGAGTTTTGTATATTAGCAAACATTAAAAGAACCAAGTGGCTTAGATGGATCACTTGTAATCGTACGCTGAATGACCGCGGGATAGTGATAGCAAAACCGCATATTTTTACTAATTGGGGTGCTGTGGACCCGCTGCACCTGCCACGTCTACAAAATAACCAAGCATACCAAACACATTTTAGATATTTAAATTTTACTTTGAAAAATTAAATTCGACTTTTTTACCTATGGTATTTGAGTAAAATTTAAATTTTCATAAGATGGCAACAATATTACAGATATTATTTTTTGAGAACAAACAAAATAAAAATGCTAAGAATTTTTCTTAACCCCAAAAAACTCAATATAGTGAACAACTTTATGATTTTCAAAACAAAATCTTTTTTATAGCCTTATTTAATTACAAGTTTGTTGTAATTAAAAACTTTTTCATTTTTTGTGTTATTTTATAATACCAGATTTTGTAATGGAAAATCCTACTTGGAAAAGTAACCTCCGATAACTGATATTTTATATAATATAATTTAAGAATATTAAAAAATTTTTTAAATATTAAACGAAAGAGAAGTACCGAAAAAAAAAATAAAAATATTTACAAAGAAAATTACTCGAAAAATTTCCCATTCCCATCGACGTGTAATTTGATCGTATAAAGCTGGGTGTAGCTATAAATTTTGAATTATACAAGAATTTTTTTTTTTTTTTTGCTTTAAGTACTTTTTAAATAATTCTTCTAAACTCGATCCTTATAGCTATTTTTCTTAAACTTTTCTTTTTTTTATTATTTGAATTTTTATTTTTAATACCATATCGTATTTTGGTAGATTAAAAAGTTTTTACTAGAAAGAAAAACATTTAAGAAAAACAACAAGAGAAAAAAGAGAACGAAAGAAGTTGAAATATATATGTATATATGTAGGTGTATGTGTATAGGCCTAATCATATTGTAAATTTAATCCTTATCGTTTTCTAAGTGTTAGATAATAAGTTTGCTCTTTAATATGGAGGATTTAAATGTGCTTATAAAAACATATTAACATAATCGTGTCTAAGATAAACGTAAATAATTGCATGTACACACACACACACACACGCACAAAACATGTAAATTATTATGGTGCCATATAAAATTCAATTGAAATTTAAATATATCATGTTAACATGGTCATGTTAATATATTTCAGCCATTTTATAAATTAAATTTCTATAAAAATGTTATTAATGGAATCTTGTTCTTATTTTATCCATATAATCATATCATGTTGACGTATAACAGAAGAAAAAGTTCGTATTTAGAAGATTTAGTCATCTAGTATTAAAATTATGTCCCATAATTGAGGTTATGCCATAAATTTAATAGTATACTAGTTGTTATGGGTATTGAAAGAAAGTAATGTGAAGTTTCTTCATAGTTTCTTCAAAAAACAGAGTCGTTTTTATTAAATAACTATTCAACTGATATAGAATTTCATCATTTTTATAATATCGTGTATACTTGAGTAAATTTTTACAATTATAATTAAATAATACTCATTTATTTATTACTTGTTATTGTAAACATTGTAACCCTCTACCGGTTAATTACAAATTTGCCTGCAACATTATGAATTTGAGTTTTGATTTTCAAAATTGAAATTTCACTTTTGATTTGAGATGCATTTAACAATACGATAATTTAAATCTTATTTTATTTCCATTCAATACTAAAATAAAAATATGCACAAATTTTTCATGCTAAACGCACGCGTTATCATAAAAGTACACTTCTTTTTCCTAAAACTTGCATCCTTATATCGAACTTGAAGTGTATGTAGATAATACAACTGCTTTATTACCCAAAGTGTTAAATTGTTGAATACCTATTATTACTATTCCGGGAGCAATATTTACATATATGCATACTATATTGCAAATGTGTTAAATTGTCATGTTTCTAAAAGTAGAAAGTATCAGAGTCTTACACGTACAGCAATTCAATTTAGTTTAATTTGAATTTTATTGGTTTTTAAGTAATTTTAAAAAAATATCAGAACTTATATCGAAAACCAAATCTGACAGTAAAATTTAAAAGAGAAAACAATAATGTTATACAATTTACTTATACCCTATGCAAATACGTAAACATTATAATGTGGTATGGGTACACAAACGTACATATATAACATATACACTTCAATTCTGATTGATAAATTCTCAATATTATTAAATTTCAATTGAATTCTTCTCATTATACCGAATTATTATGTTTAATACCAAAACATACATAATATTACATAATATGTATGTATGTATATAATATAATCATATAAAATATATTTACAAGTAAAGTATTGAAATTTATTTTATTAATCTCACTCAATTTCCCTTAAAAAGTCCTTCAAAATAATATCTCGTTCTCGAATATTATAATATTGACATAAAATTTGAGGGGGAAAAAAAATGATCAGAAAAATGAATGTAGAAGAGGTTTCAAGGATTTTTTTTTCCAAAATATTTGATTCACTTAAGCTGTTGTCTTGTTTATTATTTTTTTTTTGTTCTTCTTTCTACTTTGTACTTTTAGCAATTTAACTGTCCTTCTAAACATAATACCGTAAATATCTTATAAATTTACATTTTTACATATAATTTTGTCTCACATCATTAAAATGGATTATTAAAAGGAAAAATTTTTTTTTTCTTATATTCTTCTACCGTGTATAACAAAAAAATAAGAAATAAATAACAAACAACACAATAAAAGAAAATGCCTAAAGGTTATAGGCATGCAAAAAATATAAAACTTCCTAAATAATAATTAAGAAGGATATTTTTACGGTAAATTTTTTTACGTTTAATTTCGTGTTAAATTTAAGGCTAAAAACTAAAACAAAAGCAGAAAAAAAAGACCGGAATATTCGGAAGATTCTGCTTTTATTTATTTATTTACCTTATATATAGATGTTTAAGTATTCTTGTAATTTTCATTACAAGGTCATTTATATGAAAAAAAAGGTTGTTTTCTGTTCTACTTATGTATTTTTATTTTCTGATTCAACCGATTTAAAGTTTATTAAAATAAAAATGTAAAGCTATCCATAGAATTAATTTATTTACTCTTTAGAATTTTAGATTTCTTTCAAATTTAAATCCTACACATTTTAGAATGAAATCCTTCGAAATGCTACAGAAAAGAGAATTTAAAGTGTTTTTTAGGTAATTTCTTATATATTATAAAATGTAGGATTAATTAATATAAATTAATTTAAAGGATTCATAAGAAATGATCTTAAAAATTAAATAGAGCGATTTTGTACTTTTAGAAATATTTTATTAAGAACTTGCATTTTTTTTAATTCTCAAATAATTAATAATTAGTTTACATTCTGTTATATTTTTATATACCATAATTTTTCGGATTGTTTAACATTTAATCGACTGAAATTAGGTTTAAAAAAGCTCTAATTAAAATTATTTCAATTAAAATTGATAGTTATAGAATTGGAAAAGTTTGATGAAAAGGATTTTTAAATGTAATTTTAAGATTCTTTATTTAGGAGCTTATTATGAATAGACTCACCGATTTTGTTTACTTCAGTTGCCAGTGCTATTATAAAGTTTTGTAGATGATGGAAAAAAATAAATTTAAGTCACACCAACGGTTCGTAAAATAGCACTTTTACATTCAAAAAGTGAAAATGCTGCATGCTGCTTTTGAAAACAATCTATTACATTTTTTAAACTACTTTCATTCATGACCAAATTATTTCAGAGATTGCATACATTTACGATGAAAGAAAAAAACAAAAACAAAAATTGAAGGAGACGTTAACATAATGCTCGAATTCAAGGGTCAACTGTGATGTATGGTTTCCAATTAGTTCTGTCATCAGTTATTAGTAACTTTAAATTATTAAAGATTTGACCTCTAGTAATGCGATGAGGTGTTAATGAATAATTAGAATATATTTTTAGTGTTATTTACACTACAAAATCTTTCAGTGTTAAGTAATTTAAATGTTCATTGTAAAAATTTTGAACCTAATTACTTGCAATTATTTTCTTAAGCTGACCTGAAGCTGAAGAGAACGAGCAACAGAATTTATTGTAAAAATTTTAAAAAATTCTCTTTATTAATTTTTTAAAACATCTGAAAATACTGTCTGTATTCCTAATTTCCATTTTAATTTTCCAATTTTCTAATTTATATTTTAATTTTCCAATTTCATTTTATTCTGAAAACTTAATTTTATTAATTTAATTTTAATAATTTATTCAAAGTAATAGTTGCAAATTATTAGAATTTTCTATATAATAAAATTGAATGTTAATAACTTTTAATTTTTCCAAAAACAAAAAATTCTATTCAAATGCTATATAACATTATGCTAGGTTTTCATAAACCACATTCTATTCACAATAGTTATTTAAATTTAACAAAAAAAAAACAAGTAAGAAAAAAAACTGTTATACGCAATGCATATCATGTAAATTGGCTTTACTATATTCGAAAAAATTAATGAACTAAAATAATAGAAACCACATAGATTTTTCATAATATTAAAGTGAAAAAAAAAAATTTATTTGAAATTTTATAGAAAAATTTTGTTGGATCCAAAAAAAAAGAAAAGAGTGAAATAAATGCAGCATAATATTCATTTATAAAATAAATGAAAAAATTTTTTGAAGAATATTTTTAGAAAAACCCCAACCCTGCTTTTTTTTTTGCTGTTTTTTTCGAAATTCATGTGACCTGATGACCATGGCTTGTTGGAACTCTGAAATATTCATATGAAAATTTATATTTTATAAATTTTTAATTAATGCATTTTTTTTTTCGAATTTGTAGAAATGGAAACCTTATATAACATTTTGAAAAAAAATTCCTGAATTTAAATTTAATATTCTATATAGTAAAAACAGATTTCATTGTATACCTGTGTGTACACTATATGAATAGTAATGTGACGTTTAACAGAAATGCAAAGTTCAGAATAGTAAAAAAAAAATATAAATTTTTTTTTTTATATTTTTACCTATTATATTCACTTTGGATTATTTGTAAATTGTAGACCATTGAAATGTGGCTAACAAACCACCTGCCATTCGGTTTGGTATTATCCTTTTATGATATACATATACATTGAATGTCGTTTTTTTTGTTGTTTTTTACTTGTATTTCTGTTTCTTTATTTCACCGATCAATTCCATTGTAAGCCATTATTTTCGTAACCTGAATATTTTTCTTTTTTAATTTAATATGTTATTTAAATAGGTTTTCTGTTTCCGGGCCGTTTTTTAATTTGAAAAGATCACGAAATTTGTTTGAAATCCAGTGTGAAATCGTGAAATATATCATATTGGAGATAATTCTTTTCTTCAACATCATGCTTTAACAAAATTATAATTACGATATTATTTTAACATAATTTATGAATTACGATCAAATGAAATCTATAAGCTAAATATAAGTTATAGTTTACGTTTTTGTCCGATATGAACAAATTACTTGAAATAAAATGATTTTTCTTTAAAAATTTTAATCTAGTTCTAATATCTGATTTTCTCATCTCATGGCAAATCTCCAGACTAGAGCTCCTGGTATATATAAAAATAAACTATGAATCTACTCTTCGCTGGAATTTTTTGTAATTCTTAATACAAATTATTAACTGTTATATTAACTAAAGGTGAATGAAATACAAAATATGACTATATTAAATTAAATAAAGTTTGGTCAGTAGTTTATAAAGCAGCACTTTTTCATTGAGCAAGTGAAAATATAGTTTTAAAATCATTCTTATACATATCTACATTATTTAAATTGTATACTTCACCTCATATATCAAAATATATCATTTTATTGTATAAATTTGGGATGAACAAGAAAAAAAAACTGAAAGGTAAAAATTGCTTGTATAGAAATAATTTTCCGGTAAAGATTTATTAGTGAGCAAAATTTAAACTTTCTATTTTAAAGAGTATAAAGGTTTTGTGCAGAAGCAGACGTATGGACGGGCGAACGAATAAAGTGAGAGTAATAATCACTCTTTTCACATATTATCCGGAAAATTGATAAAAATGTTAAAAATAAAACTTGAATAGATTTCCACTTAAATTTGTGTGTGTTCGCAGGGAATTCATGTTCGATATGAACTAGTTAACTTACATGAACAAAACTTGCATACTAATATATCTACTTGTATGTTTCACGAAGAACGACGTCTAGTTATGTTCAAATATCATTTTCAGATTTTAGGTAATTTACAATTCTATAACTTCATATGAGCTACAGGTGTGCATACCCTGTTGTCTTTTTCATCTATGTAATTTCAAATATTGTTTTGCTGTTTACATGACGAAATTCCCTATAAATCTGGAAATCTTAAGGATAGCTTAAATATAACAAAAATTTGATAAACTAGAAACTATATACTTAATTATCTGTCATAATGTGTTAAACAACTATATAAAAATTTCAAATATTTCTATATTTTTAGACTAATGGGTTCTCTGCGATCTTTAAAACCTAATACTAACCTTGTTACATATTTACACTATCAATAATTGTTTAATTAAAAATTTTTTCTTTAAAAGCATGAAAATTTTTTGTTAAAATATTTCGTTTATTGAATGAAAAACATTTTAGTGTAGCATAAAATAATTTTTACCGACCGTATTGTGTGTACAATAGGTAGATTATGTGATGGTAACAAATTTTGCATATCGAGATTTCGGCAGGAACGCACTTTTTAATGTTAGGGAAGTGTAAATAAACTATTTTTAACAACCTGTCGGTCTATCGGTCTGTGTGTGCACGCGTGTACCTCAAGTTTATTTTGACTATGGTATAGATTTATCAACTTTTGGGATATATCAGGCCTCGGATCTGATCATTTTGATCATTTTAAAGAAAATATTCTACAGATTTACTTTAAATTTTATATGTAAGCTTCATTTGACCGTCCGCGGAACGTCCTAACTTTTGAAAGAAATCAGGCATGACCAACTGGACGTTTGCTACAGGCCAAATACACATTTTTGCGTATATAAAGAGAAAATAAACCGATTTCATTGACATTTAAATTCGAGATATTAAAACAATGAATCTATAAATTTTTTGTAAAGACGAGGACTCGGAAACTGATTTGGGGCCGATTTTGCAGTTTTTGCAATATCTACGGAGCGAGTTGATGGAATTTTTTCAAATTTAATATATGAGCTCTGGTTGTTACCAGAAGTTACTGAGGAAATTTTCGTATGATTCGGAGGGTACGAAATGAAACTTTACTAAGAGCCAAATTCACATTTTTCTAGGTATATTAGCTAAAAGCTTATTGCTGTCCTTAAAATTGTAAAGAAGTGTTTAAAACGCATTTTCATAATCTTCTGGTTTTACTAATCTAAACAATATACATTGCGGTCGGTTATGTGCTGATCACATCAGATTTTTTTTATATATTTACAGCTGCAATTTGAATTAAGTAATAATTTCACTATTGATAGACAAAAAAAAAACCAATAGTTCTATTATATAGGTTAATTTTTCTGTTCACAAAAATATTCGCAATCGCATCTCAAATTTTTTTTTAAAGTTCGCATAATTATTATCGGATATTCTTCAATAAATTATGTAAAAGTTTAATGTAAAATAGAATAAAAATTTTAAACACAGCCATATATAAGCATAGTCACAGATTCACAGCGTACATAAAAGTAATGTGCATCGTAATAATGAACACAGTATAATTTAAAATGTACTAAAGTAAACTCAAACCACAAAAACCTATTGAAATTGTATCCGTAATATATTGAAAAAAAAAATTAAATAATTTATTTCAATATTATTGTAAAAGATACTCAATGGATCGAAATGAATCAGCGCGGTTAAAAACATCAATTAAATTGATGTGCGTAAAATAGTTTTTTTTTTTCCTGTTTATGAAGTTTATGAAGTTTTTTGAGTGTATAATTGAAAAAACGAACGTATATTTGCATACTAATTTAGAAAAGTAAATATTTTTGTTAAAAAAACTGTTTTGGTTGATTATTTTGAAAACTATTTTGAAATGAATGTAAAAAAGGAATTTTTTCACACACTTTTTCTTGATTATGATTACATTTTTCATGGAAATCAAAAGAAATTTTGCAAATTTGAAAAACTCATAAAATTATGGTTGCCTCATATAACGTAAACTAAAAATCTTCCAATATCGTGAGTTAAAAATCTCAAAAATACTGTAGTTATACTTAATTCAACAAATAAGATTTGTAAGCTGAGTTAAGCTTTGCTTTCATATTTCTGCAATTTGAAGTGAATGAATAAAATTTTCCTTCTAGCAATCTGTTAATCTTTCTATACCAAAATTTCGAATGTGCTAGTTTAATATTAATAAACGGCTTTTAAAATCAGCTTCAAACTTTCCTGAATTAGTGTAAATCAGGAATTAAAACAGGGCTAATTAACAGAGTTGAAACATGGCTTTGGTTTATTCTGTTTTCCCAAATTTTTTTTTGGGCTAAGAATAGAATTTGATGTAATATAAGTATTAGGTATATATTGCCAAGGCCTATTTATGATATGCTACAATTGTATAATAATTTTGTTGAACTTCGTTTCATATAGGACAAATAAAACGACTACGAATTTGTTTACAATTTTCTAAACTAGGTATAAATATCTTAAAATCTAATTCTGCCTACTTCAATATTTCTAATATAATTCTACTATATGGACCTAGGTTATAATGCCACGAAATCTTTAATCTAGTATTCTACCAAATTCAAATGTAACTATCTAACTGAATATACGTAGTAGTAATTACGATATAACTGAATATTAGTTGAGAATATTATTAAGTGAGAGACCCTTGATGACCATTCAATGTAAAGTATTATTTAGGGGTGCAATATTAAAGATAAGCGCAATAATTCCGAAGTAGACTTGTCCTCAGTATCAACTAGAATATGTAATACTAATAATTTATTAAATGTGCTTTGTTTATAAATTTTTAACAGAATTATTGTATTTTCCTATTAGAATTCTTTCGTAAAACATATAGAAGTTTTGTAAACAGACACAATTAAGCACTCACTTTAAGATTTGTAAACGGACAGGCATAGTGAAACTATTAGGTACTCTCTTTAATTTTTTTTTTTGAGGAAGTGTCAAATAGTAAAATGAAAATAACCTGCTATTCTAGTTACGACTTCTCCTATAAATTAACGTTTATGTACGTACGAGTATTATATTGATTTATTTGTATGAAATTTGAATGAGCTCGTGATCCGCCTGCCAAGAATACAAAATTTTCCTACTAGATACCTCCATGGGTACTTCACTAATGTCATTTGAATTTTACATAATTTTCATAAATACTTTATATATTTATTTTCTATTCTATTCTAATAAGATCTAATCTTGTCTTCGAATCTCAACTATAAATTTAGCAGTATATGAAAATTGCAAAAATTAAATTTTATTTAATAAAATTCTAAGTTCCATTCATTCACTGAAAGTTAAAAGCAATAGAAAAAGTTATAAGTAGAAAAAAAACGAGAAAAAATAAAGTTGACCGGCCCATTTATGTGATACCTGTACGATTTTTAGCACTAGCATTTTTCAGAGTTTTATAACAATCCATAAACAAACTTGGTTGTACTTGACTTGCGTACACGTATCGTAACTTTCTTGGGTTAAATGTAAATCATTTTTGAATTTGTATGGCAGCTATTGTAAGAGCTTATACGACTATAAACAAAATTTTAATACAACTTAAACCACCAAAGTGTAATTTTACTAGAATAGTAGCACCGTAATTCAGTTCATTTTTAACGAAATTTTAACGAATCAATTCATTTTTAACGAATCGTATTTGTATGGCATACCTGTTTAAATACCTGCTTTGGATGAACCCAAATACAAAAATTTTTATCAACGGGTAAACATTTGGTTGGTCTAATTTAGTAGATTTTTGAAATATTGCTGGGAACAGAGGGAATGGCAAATTGTAATACCCTTCGAATATTCATTTCTATGCGTATAAAAATATGCTTTTGTTTTATGCTACAGTTCAATGGACCGAGGTTATTTTTTTTAAACGTTTTGTGTTTTTTGATATTTTTTTTTTGTTGAAAAGCTACTCGCAGTCATTCAATTTTTAGTGTATAGTTTTAAGAGCTCTTCTGTATTTATAATAGAATCAGTAATACATACTCAAATTTTGTGTTTTAATGTTGAATGAATGGTGTGTTTAACTTGATGGACATTTTTGATTAAAAGTGGTTTTTTTGAAAAAAAAAAAATAAAAAATATTTGGAACACTCTTGTATATTATTGTATAGCAATTGTGCTCACAAATTAAAAATACAATAATATACTAAAAGAAAAATGGTAGTCATCTCCATTATAATATCCAATAATATCAGGCAGGCTATGTTGGTTTTCAGTGTTATTTTTTAACTTCATATATTTGTTGTTTTTTTTTTAAATTAACTTATGGGGTATAAATGTGGCGCGATGCTTTTTAAATTAAATGAAATTTAATATATTCATGTTATTTTAAAGTGTACATAACATGCATGCATGTGTATGTATATGATATACAGGCTTTTTTATTATTTTAAATGGGTGTAATTTGGTTATAACCACTATTGTGTAAAATTATAAAGTATATTTGTGTTGTGTTGAAAACGTGTTTGTTGTAGATACATGAATATTATTGTAATAATTGTTATCACAGTTTAAATTAATATTTTAGCATAAATTTTTAAATTCAATTTAACAAATTATGTACATATTAAATTTTTACCCTATACCTATACCCTATAAACCTATTAAATTTTTGTTTTTAAAATTAAATTTTATTCTAAATTTTAGATTAAATTGCTGTCAATTTTTAAGAAAATTAGAGGGCCATTCACTTTCATTATATGAAAAGAAAATTTAAAAATTTTAAAATTTAATTTAGTTTTTATTTATCAAGAATCGTGATTTTAGGTCGTTTTAGTTCACTTTCAAGAACAAAAGTATATTGTCTTAATTTTGGTACTTTTTAACGTATATTCCTCTAGTTATAAGCAACAACTGTCTAAATCAAATTTTAGAATTCGCATTTATTAACAGTAAAGCAAAATATTTAAGATAAGAAAGAAAAAATTAAAATAAATTTTTATAACTAGGTTTAAATTTGAGTTTTCTACAGAATTTAATTAAAAAAGAATACTGTTATAACAGTAACTGTATAGCACCCATGAAACATCACAAAAGTAAAAATCTGATGTGGTCAGCGCATAACCGACCGCATTGTGTATTGTCTAGTTAAATGAAAGTGTTACAGAATATTATAAAAATGTCTGTTAAATACTTCTTTCCAATTTTTAGGACATTAGTAAGCTTATAGTTAACATACCAAGAAAAATGTAAATTTGGCTCTTAGTAGAGTTTCGCTTTGAGCTACCCGAATTCCCTGAAATGCTCGCCAGTTACTTTCGGTAACAACCATAACTCAAATATCAAATTTCAAGAAATTCCATTAATTCGTTCCGTAGATATGGTGAAAAATGTAAAATCGGCCCGCAGATCAGTTTTCAAGCCCTGATCTCTCCAAAAAATTTACATGTTCATTGTTTTAATACGAGGAATTCATATATTAAATTTCAATGAAATCGGTTGGTTATTTCTCTTTATATACACAAAAATGTATATTTGGCCCGTAGTAAACGCCCAGTTGCTGATGCCTAATTTCTTCCAAAAGTTAGGAATTTTTGCGTATGATCGAGCTGAGCTTATATATAAAATTTCAAGTAAATCGGTTGAATATTTTCTTCAAAATGTTTAAAAATGTAAAACAGGCCCGCTAAAAAGTGCAGTTCCCTAGTCCTGATATATACCAAAAGTTGATCAATCTGTGCCATGGTGGAAATATTCACATGTATGCACATACTTTGAAGATTTAATTTCATGTTGTTCATCAAAATAATAATCACGTATGTATAGAGGGTAAGTTCCTACATAATACTTTTTATATTTAATAATTCAAATGTATAAATTTATCTATTTTAATTGTATATAAATTTTCTTTTCTTTTAAGAAGTTCAGAATGACTTTACAAATATTATGTATAGAATTGAGAAAAAGCCCCTTATAATATTATCAAACAAGATAACTGTTATATAAAGCTAAAATTTTTTTTTTTCCGCTTGGTAAAATTCGGACACGTGTTTTTAAAATGAAAATTTTTTTTTCCATTTAAATTTAATTTTTATAAGTTCAAATATAATAAAAAAAAATTTGAAAAGAAAAACAAAAACCAATGATTCTTAAGAAATAAAATAAAAATTCTCATTTGGAAATTTATTTCCTTTCTTGTTTTGCTTTTTTCTCTAAAAATTTTCTATTTAAAATCCATTCACTATAAAATAATATCTATCTATAATTTCTATATAAATTTCATATATTTATACATTGATATTTTATAAACCCAAAATTCTAGCTTTATACCCTATGTATAACAATAAATTAAAGAATATCATTTTTAATATTCTATTTAAAAAAAAAAATTTATACCTATTTCATTTGAAATTTATTCAAAATTATTCCTTTTAAGATGATTCTAAATTTTTAAACATTAATAAAAGCCTTAAGAGATTTAGAAAATTTATTTCATTTTCATCTAGCTACATACACAGAAGTTTACAAAAAAAAAATAAAGAAAAATTAGAAAGAGAAAAGTATTGTAAAATTTTTTTACAGGATGTTTCAGTTATTTTGTATTTGTGAAACGCTTTTTAGCGAATCTCTATGATCTCGAATAAAAAATTACAATATGCAATAAAATCTTGCTTTAATCTTGTACATTGGCAATATTTTCCATTAATATTATAGGAAAAAAATATTGGGGTATACCTAAAAGAAGAGCTTTCGGTTTTAATTTTGCATAATTTAATTTAAAAGATTTAGCAATTTTATTATTTTGATATTCAAAAATTTTTGAATACAAACAAATTATTAACGATTTATAGAATTTTAGGTAACTAGTAGAAATTTGGTAATGATACCTGCTAATTACCAAGAAAGACCTGTTTGATAAGGAAGAGCAAATATTAATTTTGATTTAGAGCATATCATTCTCGCTATATTTGAATAAATCGTTTTCAAAAAAAATTTATACGCGCCTTTCCAATTCCCAAACCTATACGCAATCATCCGATACGAAATATTGTAATTAATATGGTAAATTTCAAATTCCATTATTATCCATTAAAATAATAATAATTTATTAATTATTATCAATTAATAATATCAAATTTTAATTGTATTTAAATATCAAATTTTAATTGTATTTAAAGAATTTATAATTTATCTGAATAAATTTTTCTATCGATGTAAACACCTAGATTAAAAGCTGTGTATATTTCTTTTTAAGCTGTAATGTTACTGAACTTGGCATGGTTCAACTATTAGTTTTCAACTATTTTATAATAAGTTGGTCAAATTTCTTTTTGCGATATTTTAATTCTGGGACATCCCATTTCTATTTTGTATTCGAAATAGTATAGACAAAAAAATATTGAGTATTTTTCCAAGTATTCATAAAAAAAAACATTCGATACTTAATTTTACAAAATTTATTATAATATTTATGGTTTTAATTTTTTTTTTATCTTTCTTATTTTTCGTCTTCGATTTCTATAAAATTCAGTTTTTTATTTTCCAGTTACCAATACCGTTTTCTTTTTTTTTGTAATTCAAAGAATTATTTCTAATTAAAATCGCATTGTAAAAATATTAATAAAATTAAAGAAATAAATTTTAACGAAAAGAAACAACCAACCAATAAGGATAATCTAGGATTATCCTATTAAAAATTTATAATCTTCAATGTTATTTTAATTGATCACTTTGTGGATAACGTAAATTTTATTTTAATATTATTATACTCTTCCATTTTACATAAAGAAGAGAAAATTAATTATAATTGGTTCAATTATAATATAAAAAAAAAAATTAAGAGATTTTTAATTATTTTTCTCTTTACTGCGAAAAAAGAAGAAAATTAATATAAAATGAGAAAATTATAAGAAACTATATTGTAATTATTATTGTTTTAGAACAAGGATATTGATTTTTTTTACCTTGACAATAATAGTAAGAAGGAGATTGAAAATTTATTTAATTAATTTTACCACAAACTATTAAAAGAGACGACTGTCTTATTCAAAGAATGGGTGTGTCAACTACAATAAAAATAAAAATCATTTGAAAATCAATTATGTGAAGCGCTAATAAATTTTTATTAATTTAAATAATAAAATCAAATTGTAATTAAATTTCAATAAAAAAGTCATTAGATTAGAATAGCCCTTAAGTGTAATGCGAAATGTAACGAATGTTACAGTAATAATACATTAGCTACCTTAATATTTGGAATAAAATTTGTAATTGCTCACCTGAAAAACATAAAAAAATAAGTGTTATCAGTAAAATTTTTGTGAAACAATATGAAAAATTTATTAAAAATTAATTCAATAATTTAATAAATTCAATTTTAAAATTTCATTTATTCATAAAAGTTATTTAATTTTTCGGTATGAATTTGAAATTAAAGCTTAAGCAGCTGGGCAAAAATTCTGTTGAAAGAAACTTCAAAGTTTCAAAAAATTGCCTACGAAATTATCGAGTTGAGAAAACTAAAAAAAGAAATAAAAAACAAAAAATTTCATATTTCCTAAATTTTGAATGCTTTCAAAATTTGTTTATTTCAAGCCTATATCTTTTTTGGAACGGAACTTATAAGCAAAAAAACTTCAATCAGTAGAAGTTTCGTGGAAATTCGTTAAAATTCATGAAACTCGAAAACTCTTGACATTCTAGTCCAAAACAAAAATTTTACCCATTCTTCACTCTCTAATCAATGGTATATGTTGTTTGATACCTTTCTGAATAACCATGTAAACGTGGGTGACTAAGTTAATAAATTTATTAGCACTATAAATACAAAATGAGATAAGAAGTTCTTTAAAACTCTGTTGATTAAAAATTATATAAGATATTGTGAACGATTTGAATTCTGATTTTATTTGTTATAAAATTTTCAAATTGCAACTGGATGGAAATGTATAAAATCTCATATTCGTTCGATCAAGGAAATTAAAAATTTATTAATATTTCGCATTAATTTATTATATTAACTGATTCAGTATCTTGCATCAACAACCCCTTATTCCTTAATTCTAAAAATTGAATATCTCCATTGTTTTATATAGGCCACCTCTCTTAATATATTATCATGTAAAATTAATTAATTGTGTACCCTTATTATATACAAAAGTGTACATGTAGTACTTACTGTTTCTATCAAAACTGCCCACATAATATAGCAAATTTGTAAAAAAATAGCAATGCATAGTGTTCATTAAAACAATTTATTTTAATTTTTCATAAATGTATAGAATAATTAATAATGCCAAGGCTTTAATGTAGTTCTCTTTTATAAAAGTTTAATTGCTAGAATTCAACATAATTTTAATTTTCAAATGCAATAAATAGAATTCTAAAGCAAAACCAAAAAATATTATTGATTTTAATAATATAGTAATCACAAAACAATTTATTCAATATTTTTATTGAATATGAAATTCAATTGAAAAATTTTGCAATAGAATTTTTCAATAATTTAATTAATGTTCATTTCCTTTTATGAAATTATACAATATTTTCCGATTTTAAAATAATAAACCTCCTCTCTCTCTCTCTGTCTCATTTTAATAAATTAAAAAATATTATTCATAATTACCGATGCTATAATTAATATTAATAGTTGCAAAATATAGAATATAAAGTAGAAATATTCAATTGAAATTTATTTATTTTTTTTACAATATAAATTATTATTAAATTTTTTTCAACATAAAATTAAAATAAAACAATAAAAAGCAAAACAGAAAAAATAAAAACAAATTATGTAAGGGAAAAATCCTTTATTTTTACATTATTTTTATTTTTAGTTCTTGTCGTCCTTGGAATTTCAGTTTTTGTTCTGTCTTTTTAAATAGAATAATATAAAAAAAAAACATTAGAATATTGAAAAAGTTGGCATTAACCCAAACACTATTAGACAATTTATTATCATGTTAAAGAAAAACTTTTCTGTCTTTCTACATTTTCTTCGATTTTCCACTTTAGAAATTGTTCTCTGATATTAAAATAAAATTTATATTATAATATAGCTAGATTATACTTTTATTTTTTCTGTACTCAATTTAAAAAAGGATATCGGATTGTTGTAGAAATTTTCCGGTATAGCTAGTTGTTTTTGTTTTTTTTCTGCTTTTGAATATTATTTCTATGTATTTACAAGTAGTTTTTTGTTTTTTCATTTTTTTTTTTAAATAACAAAATGAAAATGAACATTGAAGTTATTTTCGAAATCAATAAAAATGTTGAACATAACAAAATAAAAGAGAAGGGAAAGAGAAGTGAGAAAAATAGGATAAAATAAAATAAAATTAAGTTGAAAGTTAAAGTCAATAAGAAATAAAAAAAAATTAATAAAATATAAGGAATAACAAGGAACAACAAGGAAGGGTAAAATTTTATAATCATTAACATAATAAGGATATTTTTTATTCAAAATACGATATAAATTTATGAATTTAACAGCCAGAGTATTTAAATTTCAAAATAATTGTTTTGAAGAAATTATCAAACCCCTATAAGTATGCAATTTTTCTTCAATATCATTGATTATTTTAATTACAAGTTTTTATATTAAAATTGATTACAAATTTAATTTTTATTATTAAAACACTTTTTTTTATTTTTAATATCCTTATTGATTTTTATTATATTAGTGGAGAATGGAATTTCCACTTAAATCAAATTTGTATTCTGAAAATCAAAAATTTTTTTTTTTTAATAAATTAAATTGAAATGCAAGAGTAAAAATGATTTTTGTTTCGATCAAACATTGAAAATAATGCATTTTGATAATCGATAGAAAATATTTGGGTCGTATTTTATAATTATAATAATTGCGGAGTTCATTAATATGAATTAAAAATATTGAAATTACGTTTTTTTGTTACTGTGACCTTATATCTATTTCTCATAATTTTTCTTTTAAAATTTTTTTATTTTAGTATTCAGTTTGCAATTAAGAAAATTGAGTGTTGCTTTCAAAATTATGCAATTTTTAATTTTGCTAGAATAATCGAAATATCTTTTAAGTTGTCTACGAGAGCTATACAAGAATTCGCTGAATTTCATGTTTTATTAAATAATGAAATTTGAATATTCAATTATCAATTGTAAATATAGGAAAAATGGACATAATGAATTGAAAATTTTAAGTTATTAAATTAGTAATCTTGGATCTTCAGAATTGATTCTGTTCAAAAATTGTGTGTTTCAATCGACCTGTATATATTTTATTTGACATTAATTTTTCACGCATTAAAATCAGATTCTAGTGAAAAACAATTTTGTGAAAAATTATACCAGAATACTACAAAATATCATGGTACAGAATTAAAATGGTGACAAATACTTCTCACCTCTTCTTTACTTTATACACTTAAATAAAATATTTATTGAAAAAAGGGGGAAGGATGTGAAAAATCGCTTAACACTTTCGATTATTTTTTATCCTTTCAAATAATGTCATTTGCAGATCTATAAAAACATTCTGAAATTTCGTTCGATTTTTAGTTTGTTCTATTTTCTATTTTCAAATAAGTTGATAATATTCTAAAAAAATGTTTAAATGAATCCTTCCGGAAAATGTTCTGATCCAAATTATATTTTAAATAGAAAAAAAACTGAATGTATAAGAATTGATTTTTAAATTGTGGTGATTTATAAGAAAACGCTTGTTTTTAAAATATCGGAGAGGTTAAGCAAATCACTTTATAATGATAATTCGAGAAGAGTATTCGATCAATTTTCAAAAATCAGTCGTGGTTAGAATTATTTTTCAATGAAAATATTTAAATGCCTTGTACAAATAGTTAAACAATGCTTTCAATGTGCTGGAAAAATAATAAGTTTGGGTCAATATGAGAGCAAAAACAATAGACACAATTCAGAATAGCCTTAAATTTTAATTTTTAATTTATAAAACAATTTCTTTCCATGATTTATAAATAAAGTAAGATAAAGAAAACCATATTCGCCTTATTCTATTCGGTTTTAACTAAAATAAATTCAAATTACTAATTTTGTTTTTTTGCAATAATTAAAAATGCAACCAACAAAAATATTATCATTTCTTTTATAAAAAATCATAGAAAAATGACTTAACCATATCATAATATAGAAACCGTTTAATATCCTTTCAAAATAATTTTTTTGTTTAATTAATAATTATTGTGATATTTTTATTTTTCTTTTCAATTTTTGTCATAATTATTGCATTCACCCCTATATAACTTTATAGTTCAAATACAACTATGCCTTGCATTCAAAAAAGCTCCTAAAATTCTACAATGTAGTAACAAAAAAAATAATCTCACAATTAAGGAAAAGGAAAATTAAAGAAGGGAGCTGAAATGACAAAAGAATATTTTTAGTAAATTTTTTATTTAAACATTAATGCTCCAGAAATTATCACTTCGTCTAAATGAGTACAAAAAAAAATGAAAGAGTAAAAATAAATTAAAAAAACTGAAAATATAATAATTCCAAATTGGACAAATCCTGATGAAATCTTAACCATCCTTTGTGAAACTATATTGTATGTTACCGTTATATTTGTTATTTTTGTTGATTTTTTTTGATAATAATAGAAGGACATTTTTTTTGTTTTGCTCCCATTTTATTTTTTTTTTTTTTTTGAAAGTTTATTTCACTTGACAGAATATTATGAGTATTTAACTCTAATAATAGAGATATACAGGTTAGTTAGATGAAAAGAGAGCTATTAAATGACAAAAAATTTAGGAGTCCTTAAAAAACAAAACAAAAGAAATTACCAAACAAACAAAAAATTTCTAAATATTATTGTTTTTTTTTTTGTTATTATAAATTTATTACTTAATTTCCTTTATGAAATTTTTATTAGTAAAAAAGAGGTCATTGTACTCTCAAATATTTGTTCATATCTTTGGTATTTTCAATTAAGGTAATTAAGTACCTAAAGTAGATCTATATACTAATTTACGAAAATAATGAAAGGGAAGCATGATTGGAATGAAGGAGTAACTTTTACATTAACTGTAAAAAATAATTGCATTAAAAGCTAGTTACATAGTTATATACTAAGGAGGATAATTAGATTTTTTATAAAAAATTTTCAGATTAAATTTTCATTTTAATTCTTATTGAACTCTTAAATTGGTACATAAGTGCGTATTGGGTGATTACTGTTGTAACAGCGCTGTTGTTCTGTTTACATAAATTTTATTAAGTCTACTTAAGGCATTTAATTAAAAAAATTTGATTTACAAAACAATTTACTTCAATTGAATTTGCCAAAATGTGGAATGAAATTTAAAGATTAAAGTATAGTTGACTGAAGTGTTGCCATATTAATAAAAATAAATACTATTTCGAAAATTTCCTTTCAAATATTCAAAAATATAGAAAATAAAATGGAAACACAATTCTCTTACAAAAGAAAAACAATTCCTCTCAAACTGACTTATTCTGAATCTACAATAAATCTCATTCTCACCATTCATTTATGAATTCAGAGGTGAATTTCTTTTGCTATGAGTGAAATGAGAGTTAAAGGAGAACAGTATTTAATAGCACTGTCTGTAATGAAGTTTGAGTATTCAACTTCATTTCATTAAAGGTATTTACTGGGTGAAAATTTTTAGTGTTCCAAGACAGTAATTCAAAAATTTAATTCTTACTATTTTCGTCCTGACATTGAATTGTTTATTTTATTAGCTTTAATTATTATTTTGAGTACTTAGCATTTTTGAAAACCGAAAATTTTTCTTTAAATTTCAATATTCAACTCAATAATACAATATACAATGCACGTAACATTTTGAAAACCAAAAAACATTCTTTATTTTTATAAATTTTCCGACAAACAACTATGAAAAAAACTATATTGAAAATTCTATAACACCTCAATATCACTTTAATTTAATAGATTTATCAGCAATGCGTCGAATTAGTCGAATTTTGACATAAAAATCATTTTTAACCAAAATATTCTTTAACAATTTTTGTTTAATCTATACAAACAAAAAAACATCATCGATATTTGAATTTATGTCACATAACAGGATATTATCCCAATTTTTGGAAAAGACAATTTAATCCTTGAATATGAATGAATTCATTTCTACAGCAGGAATCTAAAAATGAAATTTAATGGGAAAAAAAAATACAAAGAGATAAAAAACAGAATGTGTACAGGAAATATTATATCTTAATAAAAAAACATAACATATTATAACGGAACAGGAAATGTAAATGATGAAAGATTATATTGTGAGTCTCCAATAACATTTTGATACAAATGATAACATTTTGTTTTTTATGATCTACATATGAAAAAAAAATGTATAAGAGAAAACAAATAACAGTGAAAACCTAAGTACATGAGATTTTGGAAGCATTTTATTTCTTTCATCTCAAAATTTTTGAAATTAATTTGTTTTCGGACCTATAATTGACATATTAAATTGTAGTAAATAAAATAGAATGTATTTAGGCGAGATTAAACCAATAACTTACTTATTAAAAATAAATCTAATGAAGAAACTACCATTCAAATTGTAATTGTATTGCAATATTACAACAGGGATATTTTTTTTTAGTAAGTTTTAAATATAAAAATTTTGAATATAAAATTTTCTTGACACAAATTTCTTGAATTATGTGTCTATCATTAATATAAAATACCTAAACTCCTTCAGTGTTCCTCCGGAACTCTAGAATTTTTGGAAAACAAAAGTGAACTTTCTCATTTTAAACCTATAGTTGAAGTAGATATTCAAACATTTATGGTAACAATTACTGAATATATAATAGTTTTGTACAAACAAGATAGTACTAACAGTAAATGAAAACGAAAATTTGTATAAAGCTTAGAAAATATCCAACGAAAAAAACCAACCCAAATCGAACTAAGATCTTAAGATGGAAACTTTAAATTATTTTATAAATATGTTGTGTTATTTAAAATTATAAAATAATATATATAGTGCAAATCTTATAGACCTAAAGAAAATAAAAATAGCGAAACTTAGTTTAACAGTTCGTATAATTATAGTTTGGGAATTCATTTAATGTAAATAAATCGAAGCATATAAGGTGTCTGAGACTTAATGGTATTTCAGAAGCAGGGTGATGAAATACACAAATCATACTAATAAAATACACGAAAATTCTTTCTCGAGTTATGACATCTCAAACTTGGTATTTCCGAAAACTGTCCAATTTTTTCTCGAAAAATATTGTGAATTCTTATTTACAATTCGAAAACTATTGCAGGTGAATGCAACTTGGTGTACCTATTTTAAATCTCATGGAAAATTTTATGTATAAAAATTGAATATTTGAGAATAAATTTTAAACATTAAAACAAATTTTTAATCAAAGGATATTTTCAATTTCTTTACTATTATTTTCTTCTTCATTTTATATTCATTCACTCTCTGATGTATCACTTTAAATTTAATTTTATTTAAACTGAATGTGTGTTTAAATTTGAAAAATTTATAAATTATTTTGTGTACATATTATGTAAATTAAAATTCTTAAATAAACTTTAAATCAATAAAATATAGAAAATAATGATTTTATATTTTATATACTCAAAATCAATTATTAAAGTGAATAAAATTATAAAAAAGAATTTCAAGAATTTCTTTCATTTCAATAATATTTCCAAAATCGGTAACTACAAGAATATATACATACTATGTTTGTATATAATTCAGGACATTTTATGTATTTATATGTTAAAAGCTATAACAATTATTCTCTCATACTTATATAATGTAATTGATTGTTTCTCAATATATACTGCTTATATTTATTATTATAGACTCGTGTTATGTATTTGTCAATTAATATTAAATTTATAAACTGCTGCAAACAAAAAAAACATTTTTGTTAATTATGTCACATAATATTCAATTCATAAAGTATTGTTTTTCCTTGTATTTAATTATTTATTCGATCCTTATATATACTCGTATAATAATATATAAAAATCTGATGTGATCAGCACATAACAGATCGCAAGGTCTATTGTCTAGTTAACGAAACTTTAATTACGGAAAATTGTGAAAATGCAATTTAAACAGTTTTTTCCAATTTTATATATACTAACTTCCATACCTAGAAAAATGTAAATTTAGCTCTTAGTAGAGTTTTGCTTTGCGCTTTCCAAATTACCTTAGAAGTTCCCTAGTTAATTTCAGTAACAACCAGAACTCAAATATTATTGATGAAAATCGATTTCTAATTCGTATTCGGAAGCCCTGATCGTTCCAAAAAGATTTATAATTTCATTGCCTTAACACGCCGAATTCAAATTTCAAGGAAATCGCTAGATAGTTTTATTTTATATACGCAAAAATTTAAAATCATCAAACAGGTTCGGTTCCCATGGCCTTATATGTGACGAAATCGATTCAGTCGAACTGTAGTTACACGGTGCATACACAGACCGACAGATTGATAGACAGACAAAGAGACAGATAGACCGAAATTTCTCTAAAAATAATTTTTTTACTCTTCCCTTTCAACACCCGCAAATTAGTGGATCATATGACATCCCCTTATTGTATGCAATGTGGTCGGTAAAAAGTTAAATAATTCATTTCAGAAATATTCAAATAATTCAGTTAAATAATTGGCTTTATTTTTTAAGTGTATATCTGGAAAGAAATATTAATATTATATTATATAGCCATATTGATAGTACATTGGATATATGCACTTATTAATATTTATAAAATGTTGAAATTTATGAATTATAAACCATTAAAATATAAAGAATGCTTAAATATTAATGAATACGATTATTTATTCAAAAACTACTATATGATTGTATTCGAATGTATAGATGTAAAATTTTTATATGCAAAAATATTATTAATAATTTTTCTCTAGTATATACTATTAAAGCGTATAAGAATATTGAATTCTTAATAAATGTAATACAAGCGCAATGGTATTATTTTAAAAAAATAATAATTAAAACAATGTCAATTAATTATTAAAAATATTATTGGATTTCGTTTTAAATTCACATAAATGTTGTAGAAATTAACAAAATATTTTGTGAAAGTAGAGAAATTTTTTTTATTGGAAAATCAATTTAAAATTTTTAATAACAAAACAATTAAAAATTTAAACCATAACTGAATACAAATACAATACAAAATATAAAATATCTTGTATAACACTGTCAAATACAATTTTTCGAAATTAACAGAGAAATTTGTTTCGCGATTCCAAGAACTAATTAAATTAATTAATTTAATAATATTTATAAAATATACACACAACTCCAAAATAAAAATCTAAAGAAAATCATTTACTATCAACTTCAAATATATTTTAATTTTTTTTAAAGGACCTTTATAATTAAATTTTATTTTCTAATTTCTGTAATAAATTCTGCTGTTTTAATTTATAATGCCTATTATTTTCAATTTATTGTCTTATATATTCTGAACTTTTTATATAAAAAATATAAATTAAATTATTTAACACAAAAAAAAACTAACAAAATAAAAAAAAACGTATGAAAACATAAAAAAATCCTTAATATAACCACCAATTAAAATATTGTTAAATTTTAATACAATTCCATTAGAGCATATAATCAAAATAAATGTGACACTTTGACCATTATATACAGTTGACTCCCGACCTCTATCTCGAAAGGATTAAACGGTTAACATATGAACATGAATAAATTTCTGCATAATCGAAACTTTTGTTGTTTTAATATTGTTCATAATGATTTTAATCCTTTTTAATATTATTGTATGTATAATAAGCAAAATGAATATCTAAATACAATTTAAAATTGCAAAAATTTTTATTTACTTTGATATTCTTTAGAATGCATCGTTAATTATTATACAAGTATACAAATCCTATGGTTATAATATAAATTTTGAATAAAGCGGAAGAAAGCCACGATTTGCTCAAAATAATAACTAAGAATTGAAATTATTTTCAAACACTAAAACTGTCAATTTTAATTGTAAAACAATATTAAATTATTGAACTCATTTCAATTTTGATTCATAAAATTGCATACAGCATATAATTCATTAAAAACATCCTTGAAATTGTGATACAAAATTGAAAAGAGTTGCATATACTTAAAGAATTTCTTAATAATCTTTGCTCGGTTATGCTATTAATATTTAAAATTCCTAGTATGATTAGTTTTTCCTAGTGTATAAATTGGAGAGTCTTTGATTGAAACTTTATGATATCATGGAATTTTTAAATAATTATCTATTTATTTTTGTATTATTTGTGTGTCATAGTTGTTTTCGAACGACTAAGACCGTAGGTTATTTAAAGAAAGTCAATCTACGGAATTCGATTTTGAAAAATTAATTAAGAAGCACAAAAAATTTTTCTGGAACTCTCAATAATATTTCTATTTTTTCTAAATTCAGAAAACAAATTGTCTACTTCCGTTTCATTCTCCTTGTCAACAAAACTTCTTGGCTATTAACAATTATGAGAATATTTTTCTTAATAAATTAAAACACCTGAAATTTGAAAACATTTCAAAGATAATAATGAAAGATATAGGATCCTTAAAGCTACAAAAATTTAGTTTGATTTTTAAACATTTCCCTTTTAAATATTTATAGATATATATAATCTAACAGTATTTTTTTTAGTCAGCAATTCTAATTTTTTTAGTAAACAATAATTTTAAATACGTAATTTTCCAAAATAATTATTTTTTGCCTTGTAAATCATAAATTAATTACTCTTAAAACGAGAAATAAAAATTTCCAAATCTTAAATTTAATTCTCATTTAAATTTTTCTTCCTTGTTATGTATGACGAATATTTTAATTAGAATTTTCAATCTAAATTTTATTCAAACAATCCATTTTATGCCTAAAATCACAATTAGAAAAAACGAAACTTTCTCTTTTTCTATAAGAAATTCACAATAATAGTGTTACGCTGTGAAAATATTATTGTCATAATTGTGACTTATCATATTTTGTATAATACACACACATTGTAATTAAATAAACATGAATTTAAATCAAAACTACACTGACAAAATTATTTCAATTTTAAAATATTCGTAAAAATTATAATTAATACAGAAAATTATATTTGTTATACACGACAATAATTATTTGAGAAAACATGCAAATATAATTTTTTTTTTACTTTTTCAAATTAACCAAAAAATATTTGCTAAATTTTTAATTGGAAAAGTTTTAAAAATATTTAATAGTTTTCTTTCTTTTTTTCGGTTTTTTATTTTGTTACTCGCAAGCAACAATAAAAATATGGAAAGCTACTTACTTTATATACATTGTATACGCACAAATACTTTCTTATCTTGTCAACAATTAAACGCAGGAAATAACGTAATTATAATTTTCATATTACATTTTATTTACAAATTTTACACTATGTACAAAATAATATTCATATTGTTTACACATATACACACATTATTTGCTTTTCTTTTTGCTTTTTGAAAATAACATTGAACAAAATGGATGGTGTGTTTATACACGATATGAGTTTTTCCATCAAGCAAGAAATAATGTCAACAATAATAAAATGTCACCATTATAATGTAGAAGAAAAAGAAGAAGATGAAATTAACATGCCTGCACATTTACACGTTTCATTATATTAAAAGTAACAGTTATAATAACACCAACAGTATACCAACATTATAGATGCCTAAATTAGTAAAATTACTTAAAGATAACAATGAGATATGAATAAAATGTTGTTGCTGTTGTAAAAAAAAAGCAATCATCATTTTCACTTACATTAACAGAAAAATTAAATAAAACAAGAAAAAGACAAATTATATAATTGGTACGAATTTTACATTGGAAAAAGCTTACTCATACAGATTTATATAGGCATGTATGTATTATGATTCCAAAAACAAAATTTTGTGATTTTGAATGGCACTCCAAATGTAATACTGTTTTAAAAGAAAATATGGAAAATTTTATTTAATGTAATTTTTTGGATAGGGGACGCGTTTTTATTGAAGCTTTAAATAAACTTTACATATATGGAGCTCTTTTTTTGGAATTAAACTGGTTCGTTAACAAAGGCCATGTATAATCACGTCACTCTCTTTACACCACTCTTTAATCGAATACATATTTATTGAGTTTACGAAAAAATTTCTTTTAACACAACTTGAAATTCAATTCTATTTCTATTTTAATTCCGAATTGATTCCACTCTTATGTACTCGTATGTCTCTTTACGATTTCTTTAAATTTTATTTGTATGTCATTATAATATTCAATGTTAAGAATATGGGTTACATAAATTTTTACTTTCGTACAAAAAAAATTTGAGCTACCATTCAGATTTTTTCACAGATTTTATGTTTTAACTCCATATTTTCCAAATAAAGTGAAATTATATAGCAAAGCTTATGTAATAGTTGTATTGGGAAATGTTAACTCATTCATACATAATGTGTATATACAGGGTTATTCTGAAAGGTATACAACAACATATTCCATTGGTTAGAAGATCGAAAATGGGTAAAACATTTGTTCAGGACTGGGTTCCTAATTTCAAAGGTTTCCGAATTTCAGGGATTTTAACGAATTTTTACTTATTCAAGTTTTTTTGGTTATAGCTTCCGTTCTGGAAAAGATAGGAACTTCAAACAAAGAGTTTCTGAAAGGTCTAGTAAAGGGTTCTTGACATTTTTAAGAGCCTTTATTTTTTACAAAATTTGAATTTTAATCTTTTTATCGAAATGTAACAAAAAAAAATAAAATTGAAATAAAATTTTAAAGAAACTTTTTTTGAAAAACAAAAATTGAATTTAAAAAATTTGAAATTTTTGAAAGGAAAAACTAGAATTTTGTATTACGAAAAACAAAAAAAAAATCTAGTAATCAAAAATTTTTTTTCGAAACTTTTCTTGGTAAAGAAAATTGATGATTTTTAATTTTTGCCAGTTTTTATAAGAAATGGTACCTATATGGTTTGAAATTTTTAAATGCATTTTTCTCCGATTGGGTGCAATTTAAAAATTTGGAAAAAATATTTTCGGAATTTAGACACCATTTGGCATCTGAAATTATTAAAATTATCCAGCTGGAGCGAATTTTTACAGACATACGATATAAATTTTGACATTTATTCTAATAGGAAAATTTTTTTTAATAGGAAAATTTTAATTTTTTTTACACAAAATGGAGTTTGTAAATGATATGGAATTAATATTATGAAGCTAATAACTAAATAATTTAATGGAATTAATAAATTGGCATAAGGTTGATGCAACTAAAGAGATATTCCAGTAAAGCAATTGGTTTACAATATGCAATTGAATAGATTTGAAAGAAGAAAAACATAAATTTTTGCCGAACGAGGTGAATTTCATAGGAGAATTTGCTGTTCGTTTTGAGAAATTTGTAAAATATTAAATTGAATTTAATTTTAGTTTTATAAACATCTGGTCTGATTCTAATTAAATTTGTGGTTCACAATATTTGTAACATTTTTGCTATATCTTCTGTATTATAAAAATTTTTTTAATGTTTTAGGACTTAACATTTAAGCAGGTGGGAAAAATTCTATAAGAAACAATTTCAAGGTTTTAAAAAATTTCTTACGAAATTATACTAGTTCGAAAAAGCTGTATACCTTTAGAATCACCCTGTATAGATGCTTAGAAATATTAACCTTGACAAGTGATTAGTAATTAATGTGTATAGAATATTTTTGGGAATGAAAAGAAAGTTAAAATAATCTTGGAATATAAATTTCTTGCAATATTTTAAATCACAATTATTTCTTATGTGGCACTTTTCTCTTTATTGAATTCTGAAAACTTTTTCTTAACTATTTATTCTTATATGGAAATATATATGTTATATTCGTGTTATACGAATAATATTATATTACAAATTTGTGCGATAGTAACAATATTATAATATTATTTATGTATAACAAATTTTTATAGTGTATCAGCAATACGATAATGTAAATTAATCAATTCATATAATAAGTGCCTTTATACAGTCATGGTAGTTAATATTGAAAAACTATTTTGGTATATCGTAGTTACGTTTCCTTTAATATGAGTATATACGGTAATTAAGTAATTAATATTAGTGCTATTAATACATGTAGTATGTATTTCAGTTTTATTTAATAATCATTAATCTGATTGCCTTTTAAGGACACTCTGTTCCTTATTGAGAATTTCATCTATATTCAAATTGAATAAAATTGAAAAATTGTAAGAATTTTATACCTAAAATTATGCAATGAGAAATAGAACAATTTTAAAGAAACTAAATCAACAATAACGTAAATTTTTAAGAAAGCTGAAGCTCGTTTTTAGGCTAAACAAGTAGGTATATTGAAAATTTCATTAATTTTAAAATTTATTTACTTTATGTATTTCAAAGAGGAAGTACTCATTAATGCTTTTCCATTTTAATTGAAATTTATGTAGATCGTAAATTCCGAAATTAATTTTTTAATATTGATTTTTCTAAATTCTGTAGCAACTTATAACTTAAATTTATACAAATTTTTATTTTAGTACGCTTTTATATTTAAAATATATTTTAAATTTTTCAAAAATTACCTCAACTTCTGTTCAATGTTGGTTGAAGATAACGCAAGAACTCAAGTTCTAGTGATTGCAATTAGTATATTAAAATTATTATTTTAGCAAAAGGTTGAATTGCATTACATTGCTGTCTAAAAACTGTACTCCATATGAGATCATAATCATATTACTAATACTCGAAAAAAATTTTCCATTAATATTTGTTGAGATTAAAATAATATCGTGACTTTATCTAAATAACTAATTATTTCATATTTTGTTAAGATATTCTTTTAGAAATGTGAAGAATAACTTCAGTTACTTTATATATTTTATATTAAAATATTACGATATTAAAATGTACGTACAGCATATAATGACAAAAATTTTTAAACCAAAACTCAAACGAAATTAAAAATTTCAAGCACAAAGTACCGAAAAAGTACAAAGGAACGCAAGGAACACAATAATTTATACAACATATAAGTAAAGTGCACGCACACGTATTGAATGCATAATAAATGATCTTAATAACATTCACATAATCCTTTATAATAATATGAAAATATGTGTGTAGTAAGAATAATATATGAGATTTTTAATATGACATAATGTGACGCATATGCATTATTAATGTGAAACATTATGATGAATATTTTTGAGAAAAATTTTTCATCGTCATCAATTTAAAAAGAAACAAAATATGAGAGCAAGTCATTCAAAGAGCAAGCAACAATTTATTTAAATTCTCAATTTTTCGTTTCCTTTTTGACTTTTTGGTTATTATGTCATTGTTTTAAGTTGTGCCTCAAAAATCTTTAACTTTGGATAAAGTTAAAATGTAATATAATCGACTGTTCAGAAATGGTTTTTATTTTCGGTAAAAAATTATTTTTTTCAAAATTTTTTAGGTTTCGTTTAAAAAAACTTCGCTTTCTTAATTCAAGAATAGGTAAGAACTTTTCAAATTATAAAAGATTTTATGATTTTTAAAATATTTTTTTTATACCCTGCACTTCGTGAAGGGTATATTAACTTTGGTATGGAGTTTGTAACTACTTGAAGGAGTCATCTGCGGTATGGACATATATATATATTCTTGCTCAGCGTAAAATTCTGCGTCGATTTAGACATGTCCGTCCGTCCGTCCGTCCGTCCGTCCGTCCGTCCGTCCGTCCGTCCGTCCGTCCGTCCGTCCGATCGCACGATAACTCAAAAACCAATAATGCAATCGACACCAAACTTTCACAAGTTTTTTTTTTTGTGCCAAGGACGAACCCTATTGTTATTGGACTAAGTCGGACAACGGGTTCGGGTAGCTGCCATACAACTCCAAGAGTTTATTTTAAATATTTCAAAAACTAATAAAGTTATAAATATAAAATTTTGTATACATGTGTCCAATTATATTCTACACATGCTCTAAAAATTATAATGGGATAGCTGCACCGGTTCGGGTGGCTGCCATACAACTCCAACAGCAAATTTTTTATATTCGGCAAAATAATAAAGTCAGATTCATGAAACTTGGCAGTCATGTGTCCAATTATAGGTCAAATATATTTACGAAGTTTTGGAGGAATTGCTTGACAGGTTCAGGTACCTGCCATACAACTCCATAAGCTAATTTTAAATATTTGGAAAAAGAATAAAGTCAGATTCATGAAACTTGGCAGTTGTGTGTCCGATTATAGATCAGATATATTTTTGAAGTTTTAGTGGAATTGCTTGACAGGTTCGGGTACTTGCCATACAACCCCAAAAGCTTCTTTTAAATATTTGGAAAAATAATAAAGTCAAATTCATGAGACTTGGCAGTCGTGTGTCCATGTATGGGTCAGACATATTTCTAAAGTTTTGGTGCGATTGCTTGACAGGTTCGAGTAGCTCCCATACAAGTCTAAAAGCTTATTCTTAATATTTGGAAAAATAATAAAGTCAGATTCATGAAACTTGGCAGTCATGTGTCCAATTATGGGTCAGACATATTTCCGAAGTTTTGGAGGAATTGCTTGACAGGTTCGGGTACCTGCCATACAACTCCATAAGCTAATTTTAAATATTTGGAAAAAGAATAAAGTCAGGTTCATGAAACTTGGCAGTTGTGTGTCCGATTATAGATCAGATATATTTGAGAAGTTTTAGTGGAATTGCTTGACAGGTTCGGGTACTTGCCATACAACCCCAAAAGCTTATTTTAAATATTTGGAAAAATAATAAAGTCAAATTCATGAGACTTGGCAGTCGTGTGTCCAATTATGGGTCAGACATATTTCTAAAGTTTTGGTGCGATTGCTTGACAGGTTCGAGTAGCTCCCATACAAGTCTAAAAGCTTATTCTTAATATTTGGAAAAATAATAAAGTCAGATTCATGAAACTTGGCAGTCATGTGTCCAATTATGGGTCAGACATATTTCTGAAGTTGTGGTGGAATTGCTTAACATGTTCGAGTAGATCCCATACAAGTCTAAAAGCTTATTCTTAATATTTGTAAAAATAATAAAGTCAGATTCATGAAACTTGGCAGTTGTGTGTCCGATTATAGATCAGATATATTTGTGAAGTTTTGATGGAATTGCTTGACAGGTTTAGGTACTTACCATACAACTCCAAAAGCTAATTTTAAATATTTTGAAAAATTATAAGGTCAGATTGATGAAACTTGACAGTCGGATGTCCAATTTTAGGTCAGACATGTCCGTGAAGTTTCTATAGAATGATCTCACAGGTTCGAGTAATTGCTACACAATAACGAAAGGTGCAGGGTATAATTCAATCGGTTTATACCGACTGAAACGTTTTTACTTGTTTTAATATCATTTTGATATTCCGGTAAACGTCAATTATTACGAAAATGAAATCATGTGAAGAATGAAGCATATTATATAACAAAGAATAATGTACACTAGATCTAAATCTGTAACTAATTCAAGACCAAAATTTTTGTCATTTGACACCTCAATTTTTATAATTTGATATCGATAATCTTGAGTTTTAGAAGAATTGCAAGAGCTATTGGAAGTTTGCTTTAAATGATACCTCAATTCAAAAACTTATTTAAATCTTGTGATTTCTTTTCAATCATCGTATGAAGGAGTTTCTTGGAAAGAAGTTAAAACTATTTTCGTTTCCACATAATAGTAACCTAGTGAATCTAAAATTAAATATTTTTTAAGTGATTTTCGAAATTTAAATAGCAGAACTATTTTGTTCACTTTAGTAATTCAGTAATTAGGCCTTATATTTTTTGCAGAATAAATTTTAGTGGTCCATTTCCATCATAATAAAACAAAATAATTTTGTAATACAAATTCTGAATTAAATTTTAAATTTTAATTTAGAAACAATAAAAATTTTTAAAAACGCAAGACAGCAAAACTTCACATCTTAGATAACAATTTCCCTGTATTTTGTTATCATACAATAGTCAATACTTGTAATGAACGAAATTGATTTGCACCATTTGCTTATGAGCATTAGTGCAGTGAAGTTTTAACTACATATCGCGATATAATGTGCTCATAAAAACCCCTAATATTTTCAGATTTCCGCCAAATTTTTAATATTTTCACACTGTCCACCAAAGCTTTATTATTTTAATTCAAATCGACTGGATCTCTTCATAACTATATAAATTTCATCCATTTATATACTCAAGAAAAAGTTCAACAAATTTTTGAAACTCAATTTTTAAAAACACCATAGCTGCGTGAAACAAACTGGAACTCTTCATTTCCATAACTTAATAATCCTAAAAATTGCATGCATACCCATAAAGGTACGAATATTTAATTGATTTTATTATAAAATCTTCAATCTATCAAAAAATAATTTCAATTTTTAATACTCTATAAAATAATATCTTCAAAAGTTACATAAAAATTCAACTTCTATTCACAAAAAAAAAAAGAAGCATATTTTAAGTATCATAAACTCGTAAATTTAATTCGTTCATCCAAAATTAAGGTCTTTTTCGATTTATTTCAATATAAATTCTAAAAATGTAAAACAGCATGAAATAAGCATTATCAAAATCCTTACACACATATAGCCATGTGTTTATAATACCAAAATGAAAAAAAACAAGTAAAAACGTTTCAGTCGGTATAAACCGATTGAATAATACCCTGCACCTTTCGTTATTGTGTAGCAATTACTCGAATCTGTGAAGTCATTCTATAGAAACTTCACGGATATGTCTGACCTATAATTGGACATCCGACTGCCAAGTTTCATAAATCTGACTTTATAATTTTTCCAAATATTTAAAATTAGCTTTTGGAGTTGTATGGCAAGTACCTGAACCTGTCAAACAATTCCATCAAAACTTTACAAATATATCTGATCTACAATCGGACACACAACTGCCAAGTATCATGAATCTGACTTTATTATTTTTCCAAATATTTAAAATATGCTTTTGGAGTTGTTTGGCAAGTCCCCGAACCTGTCAAATATATATGATCTATAATCGGACACACAACTGCCAAGTTTCATGGATCTGACTTTATTATTTTTCCAAATATTAAGAATAAGCTTTAAGACTTGTATGGGAGCTACTCGAACCTGTCAAGCAATCCCATTAAAACTTTAGAAATATGTCTGACCTATAATTGGACACACAACTGCCAAGTTTCATCAATCTGACTTTATTATTTCTCCAAATATTTAAAATTAGCTTCTGGAGTTGTATGGCAGGTACCCGAACCTGTCAAGCAATTCCTCTAAAACTTCACAAATATATCTGATCTATAATCGGACATCCAACTGCCAAGTTTCATGAATCTGACTTTATTATTTTTCCAAATATTTAAAATTAGCTTCTGGAGTTGTATGGCAGGTACCCGAACCTGTAAAGCAATTCCTCTAAAACTTCAGAAGTATATTTGACCTATAATTGGACACATGACTGCCAAGTTTCATGAATCTGACTTTATTATTTTGCCGAATATAAAAAATTTGCTGTTGGAGTTGTATGGCAGCCACCCGAACCGGTGCAGCTATCCCATTATAATTTTTAGAGCATGTGTAGAATATAATTGGACACATGTGTACAAAGTTTTATATTTACAGCTTTATTAGTTTTTGAAATATTCAAAATAAACTCTTTGAGTTGTATGGCAGCTACCCGAACCCGTTGTCCGAATTAGTCCAATAACAATAGGGCTCGTCCTTGGCACAAAAGAAAAAACTTGTGAAAGTTTGGTGTCGATTGCATTATTCGTTTTTGAGTTATCGTGCGAACGGACGGACGGACGGACGGACGGACGGACGGACGGACAGACGGACATGTCTAAATCGATGCAGAATTTTACGCTGAGCAAGAATATACATATATGTCCATACCGCAGATGACTCCTTCAAGTAGTTACAAACTCCATACCAAAGTTAATATACCCTTCACGAAGTGCAGGGTATAAAAATAAAATAAATTATTTAATGATAAATTTATCGTTTTACTCAACATGTGAAAATCAAATCGTCGTAAATGTTAGGAAAAAATTCCTAAATACCATAAAAAAGTAAAGAAAAAAAATTTGTTTCTGTTTTTTTCACGCTAATTTTTAACACATAAAAAAATTTTTTTTTTTTAGATTGATTTTAATACATAAATTGCTTATTTTTCTTTTTTTTTTTTACATATGTAATAGCACACCATCTGTTAAATATGGGTGCCAATTTAACAGTGCGAGTATAACATAATAAAATTCCTACAACATCGATCTATGCATAAAGGTACCAATGGTAATTTTTTTATTTTTTTTTTGGAAAATGCTAATACACATGAAATTTCCAGCAATATGCGTATATTTTAGGTAAATTAAAGCATGTTACACAGATACAGGGTGTATCGCATAAGGTGGAAAATAATTTAAGGAATAATTCTTTGATGAATTTTCAGCAAAAAATTGTATGGGTGAGGGGTGTGCAGATATAGTCCTTTTCGAGCTACAGCCTGTTGACAAAAAACCGTATCAGATTTTTTCTGTTTATAAATAAATGCTTATTATTACGGAACCTTATGCAGACAATTGATCGCTTTTTATTTTCCGTCTTACCATCAATTTGATTTAAGTCATAATTTTTGAGAAAAAGCTCTTCAAAGGGAATTTTTTTTCAATATTTTTTTATTAAATGCGAGACACCACCTTATGCGAGACACCCTGTACATATGTAAATGCCTTTAAGCGCAGTAGATATGTAAAATTCGTATTGTGTACAAAAAAAATTACTGGTTGGGTACGGTGCACGTAAAAAACAAATTGCCATTGCAAAAGATCGATTTTATCTTTGCCCATACCATCACATACCAAATACATATTTTATAATTTCAATTGATAAATCATGTATTGCCTATAAGGCTCTATACTCGTATTATAGACAACATCTAGTCTTTAATATCATGTGATTTGGTGTAAAATTTTTTTTTGTGCTTGAAAATATTGTAAATGAGAGCAATATACATGTATGTACATAATAATACTAATATTTTACATATACATAGATGCTTGGAAAAAATATTTTTCATTTTTCCTTTTTTTAGGGAGCATTACAACAAAATTATTTTATATCCAAAATTTTGCGTTGATTTTTGAAAACTTCAATTATAAGGACAGTACTATATATGAATGTTACCCAGTTATGCAATATAATATAATAATATTATTATTGAATAATATATGCACGGTACACAAGTACGTTATACAGGTACATATATTGCATGTTGACATAACATACGAGTATGTATTGCTTCATACTGCATTTTTTTTTGCATTTCAAACTTACGCGCACTATTTGATTTGAATTTAATTTTTGTCGAGTGATTTTTGGAAATTTCTTCAAGCACGGTGAGGAATAATTTTTCTATGTATATGTACGAAATCAAATCTATCATTAACATAAAATTAAATATATGTATATATGCATGTTATACATTATAGCAATTACATCTTATAGGATATAATTACCTTTTAGCTATGTGTATAAAGATATTATTAATATTTTGCAGAAAAATTATTCGAGTGAAAATAATTTAGCTTAATTACACATGATTAACTTAGCTTATGAGTATGTGTGTATATATAGCAATCCTAATAATTACGTAGAACATAATTGGTATGCAAATTTTATTTCCGCGTTATTCACTAATTCTAATATCAATTATAAATTTTTTTTTTTTTGACAAAGAAATATGCAATATTGAAAAATAATATTAAAATTTATTTTTAGACAATTCATTGAGCATTCTATGGCAGACATTTCAATTATTATAATCTGGACTTCTTTTGAATCTTTTAATTGGTGATTTTGGCATTTTGACAGCCAGAAATTATTTTGTATTTTATATTTGCAGCATTTTTCCTGATAAAAAATAAATGTGATTAAATGTGATAAAAAATGTCCTTATTGCTTTCGTTGCCTGTTAATTTGTTCGTGCGCAAAATCTCTACACGTTTTAAGATGGAAAACTAAAATTTTGTACACTTCTCGAAATTGATAAAATTTGAATATTTCAGAAACTGGTAGCTTTTTTTAAAATTTGTTATAAGTGTAAGTAAATTTTTGGCATATTTCGATCTTATGAATAAAAGTAATTTATGAATAATGTAGCCGATTTTGATTAAAAACAATATTTTTACTTGTTAAATGCTTTACAAACCAGCGGGTTTATACCCCTTCATTAAATTTTCCTTTCACGCATTCAAAGATAAAATTTCGAATAGAATTTACCAAAATGTATTTATTTTATGTATACATATACGCTTGTTATATGTATATTTTTGTTATGTTCGACCTTGTATGTACGCCCATCCAAGCATTTGTTTATATTTTTAAATACAGAAATCAAACCAATTTTTTATAAGAATATAATGTAGCTATATGTTCATCTTAATGAGAAAATAATTTTAATATGAAATAAATTTTCATCTATTTAAATTTTTATCTCAAAATTTTCATATAGGTATTTCTTCTGTCTACATTTTTAATAAAATATTGTAATATTCAATGTTTTTAAATAATAATATTATAAAAAATTTGAATGAAAAAATTATTTAGCACAATATTATTTCATCAATTTGTTTGAACATATTCAGAATTTGTATAACAGCTATTCGTTTTAAAATTTTCTAAAATATTTAAAGTTCTTAAAATTTCAATTTTTTTCAAAAAAATTCAAATTTATTTTCAAAAACTATTCACAGATTTTCACGTATAACCTAAATATGAAAATTCTAAAATGTTTACAAAAATAGTTTCAGTAGGCAAATAATAGAATAATCGATACTGTCCGGAGAATAGAAAAATAACATAATAAGTTATGCTAAATATTTTTGACAAATTTTTATTGATTAGTTAATCTTATGCTCAATAAATCATAATAATGATAATAATAATATATGAACCCTATCAACAATAAAAGGTATTTGGTGTACTCGTCTAATAACCTCTAAAAACCATCTATATAATACCGATAAAGACAAATATCATTTAAATAATTTAATATTGCAAAATATTCTTTAAATTTAAATACAGGGAATATATAAATATAAAATTAAAGTAGCTACCTAGGTATATTTGAAAAAAATTGTATAAGGATATCAGAATATTTTATATAAGGATATAAGGATATTCCAATAAAAGAATTATATTCACATACATTCTATACGATCTTATTTATTATACAACGATTATTTTCCAATCACAAAATTAAAATTTATGCAAATATAAGAAAAATTTATACAATATAAATTTTTATTCGAAATAGATTTAACTTGTATGTATATGCTTTAATAAAATGTTATTCAAGATATTAGGTATATACGAAGAAATATTAAACACAAAAAAAAAAAAGGAGTCCTGGCTAAGGAGAAAAATATTGTAAGTAACTTACTATAGAGATATGAAATGACAAATTTCTCTTCTCTCAAACATATTATACGCGAAAATGTAAGAGTTTTTTCTTTTGAAAAGTCAATATGCTTATAAAAATTTATTTTTGTTTTTTTTTTTTGTTTTCAAGCGTATATATTTCTTCTCTTATCGTCTCAAATTATACCACATCGTATGTATTCCAGCTAACGGAAAATATCATACTGTATAAAGCTACAATGCATATAAATTTATGTAAATTTAAAAATTCTGCTTAAAAATATTCACGTGTACACTATATTTGTGAGTTGTTCATGTACACAATATACTGTAGTTGTGATATTTCGAAGATTGGTACTATCAATTCTTTCTATAATTTGTGCTGTCGTTATATGGGGCTTGTTATCTACACTGAAAAAAATTTATTGTACAACCATTCCAATTCTATAATAATAAATATACAAGGAAGAAAAGATATACCAATAGAATTTTAATAGATATTTAATTTAAAAGATATACCAATATGTGGTAATTTATTCGATTTATTTTATTATTTTCAAGATTTCCGATATTATTATTATTATTTTGTACCAAAAATATTTTGTATGTGATAGCAAATCGAAATGGATTAAATTTGACTTAGACGAATGAGTTGTACTGAGTGCTGGATAATAGTGTCGGTTTAGTGGTTGTTTCGGACAAGTCCAAGAAACTAGTTTTACCAGCAAAATTACTTTAAGATTAATTACTTGACAATTTTCCAGAAATTTATACGAAATTTCCTTTTTAAATGAGGATATTATTTTTTACTAGACATTTATGAAGAAATTCTTGAAAAAAAAATATTGGTTGGGTGTAAAGCCACAAGAATTTCTAATTTTATGGTCCACGGAGTTCGCCGAATTCTCTTATAGTTGTTCAAAATTGAATTACGATAAAAGATTTAATGTTCAGAAAATTCCGCTATTAAAATTTGCATGGCTTGTGAAATGATAATAATTTAAATTTACCATTAATAATATTTGAAAACTTATTGAAAATAGGACAAATCTGGAACAGAATTATAAAATATCATCCTCAGAAGTACTAGAAAAGAATGTTTAACGTAAAAATTAAAAAAATGGTGTTTATACGAAGCAAATCTTTTAACCGACAAAGTGTAAGATTTTAAGTTTATATTGGATTTCTTAATTCGAATTTCTGTATTAAATATCAATTTCTACATTCATGTAAAGCTCACTTAATGAGAATATGCAATGAATCATGATCACAGACGTAACAACATTTTAATGACCTCTTACGACAATCCGTACCAGAGGGATTTTCAATCAAATGGAAATTTTTGTAAGCTGTTGTTACATAACACTATTGCGGAACAAGACAAAACTGGCTGTAACCCGAAATTTGATATTTCGAGTAAATCCAATTCAAATATTTTAAGATCTTTATAAATTTTTTATTCATTTTATATAGGAAGCTAATATTTGGTTTTGTTTTGCTGGGTGGTTTTTATTATTTAATTCATCATCTTATAGAATTTTTTGAATTGAACCAAGGTTTGGTGAATTATACGAAAAATTTAGATATTATGTAACTTTCGGTTTACTCTTAATCAGTTTAATGTGGTATTATCGTCGCCCTCAAAATTAGTAAAAGAACTAAAATTATTAAATATTATTAATAATTACTTTATCAACCCGTATTATGAATGGACAATTACAAATTAAATATAATTTCACGATTCATAATAAAATCACACATTTTCAACAAAAATATTTAAACTTTATATTTTTCATATATAGGTACGTAAACCCATAGAAATTGGCAAAGGATCAGGATTATTTAGGATTTTTTATCTGAAATACACTTTACAACCTGCGCAACCATATATGTAGATATTTACTTGGAAAATATTGTATAACAATAAAAAATATTGCAGAATGAGGGCATTATAATAAAATGTAAATTTGTATAGGCATTTTGATAAAATTTAAAAAAACAAGAAACGTTTATTTATTTTGTACTTGAGAAAAAAAAAATTTCAGTAGAATTCAGTAAACGAACAATTCCAGGAGTTGAAAGAATATTTAAGATTTTCCTTTATTTGCATTTATTTGCATTTTATGAGTTTTAGATCAGTGAATTTTTTAGAAAGCCTTGAAATAAGAGGTAATTATAATAAAAAAAGTTATGGAAAATTTTAATGATTATTGAAGTCACATTTTTAATACTCTTTGGCCATGATTCCCGGTTTAGTCGAATCAAAAACTTTCCTTCCAAGAGTATAGAATATTTTTTTTTAGAAAAAGAACAATTTCTTATTTTGGTCTATCTATAAAATAGCTTTTATAATTTCTAATTTTATTCAGAAGTGAGAAATTAACCAGTAATTACTTCAATTATTTAAACAACCGATCTTCGTGTTAAAAAGAAACCCCTTTAAATTTATTTATTTAAATTTTCCTATCTAAAAGAAAATTTTGATTCTTTTATCCTTGAATAAAATAAATAAAAATTTATTTTTAAATTTTGAATAATTTTGTTTGATTTTATTTGTATTTATAATGGAAAATTTTATATAGAATAGGTATAGGATTTTTCGTCCTTATTTTATAAATAATTTTAATTTGATATAATAAATAATTTATTTTGTTTTATTGAGAAAAAAGCAAAATATTTGTAGAGCCTCGAGACATAATTTGTTGCTTGCTTAGTTAACTTGTATACAAAAAACAAAATTGAAAGAAATTTCAAAGCTTTAAGGTATAATTTTATTTATAGATTTGTGTCAGTTGAATGTATTAATAATAAAATTAAATAGAAAATAAATTTTCTATTTCAAAGTATTAGGGTGCATTAAGAGTATTGTTTTGTCCGTCTTTAAATTTTCTACGAGATCATGGTATTTTTTTACGATCTGGGCTATTATTATGCATATTATGTAGCCTACTTTTTGTTTTCCTGAACACTAAAATATTAAAAACAACAAACTAGAGCGACATACGAGTATTGTTCTAACAAATTTTGAAATAAAATTTTAAAACATCGTGAAATTCTTTTTTAGCCGAAATGAAATATTAGCATAAATGAGTCACAGTGACAGAATCTATTTCTCCTTAATAATTCAATTGCCTTTATCATACAATTCCTAATAAATTGTAAAAGGGTATAACAATATATTATGATTGAAACAGAAAATTTGGAACCACAGAAAAGAGAATGAGTGTTAATTAAATAATTAAATGTTATACTCGTATATTACCGTATTTGTTATATTTTTTAAGAGGAACCGTGCTCATTAGGCGATTAGGCTATAATTTGTAGAACATTGCGAATAATCTAATATTAGATCATACAATATTTATTATCTTTTACGGCATTTATTATTTTAGTATACTTTTAACATTATCATTTGAATCGGTAAATTTTTATTTTCTTAAATACAAAAGAATTGTTAATGTGTCAATAATTAAATCAAATAAAAAATATAAGAGCCAAAATAAATAGTTATAAAACAATACCTAACAATTCAAATAACTAAATAATTTTAGTCATATAAAATTATTTTACATAAACTGAACAATCTCAATGAAATAAAAGACTAAGTGTCTCATTTGATGGTGTGTCAAATGCTGAGAATAAAAATATTTATGGGAACCAAAAAAGTTGAAAATTTTATGGCTGTTAGTTCTCTTCTGCTTTAAAAAAAAGTATTGACACCTGAGTGAAATTAAGAAATAACTAAGTGAAATGAGCTAATGAGCTGACTGTTGAAATAAAAACGAACTAGATTTGACTTGAAATTCTCCATAAACTTAAATATGTGTTTGTAGTATATTTTTTGTAAATACTATGGCCATAGAATTATAAATTAATGCACTTTCATTTAAAAACTTTGACTGAATTGTGAGAGTATGTCGAACAAAGAATTCATTGTATAAACATGTGATCTATATTAATTTTCAAGGTTTCGTAAGGAACCAAAATATTTTTCTTAACGTTCCATTTACCCCACGTTATGGTTCATTAAACGTAGTTTAATTATTTTTAAAAAAGTTTTTACCCACTCAAATTTTTTATCAGATTATGTACATTTTCTCGGTTAATTCTTTAAAATTTAAAATTATATAAATTATTTAATATGGAAATCTTATTAACTGCATATTACCTATTTTTTATACGTTTGGTTCACTATTGAATTGAATTAAACCAATAGCAACGTCAAAACCAGAATAGAATAATAAGGGAAGATCAACGTCCATATCTAATTTAATGATCCATATTTAGGTAAGTGTTAATTTGAATCTATTAAATTGAGAGTTCAATGAGAATTTTATTTTGTGGGACACTCTATATAAATTTATTACATTCTATATTGAATAGTAGTATTCCATATTATATAGAACTTGTATTTGGATATTAAATTGAATTTTTAAAAGAGAATCACTTAATATATAATAAAATAAAATCAAATCAAATATGTTTTATTTATGATTTATGTATACGAGTACCTTAAGAAAATTGAAAAGTTAAAATATGTAATTATAAAGGAAATTGATTTTATTTTGATATTTGCAAATTAGTCAAAGAGGACTTCAATTTTGCATATGTAAAAGAAAATACTTAAATGAAAAAAATTAGAAAAGTTTTTCAGTTCTTTAAAAATTCATTTTAAATCATTGATTATTCCTTTATACACACATACATATAATAAGTAGGTACACATACATTTAAATTAAAGTAAAAGTTTTTATTGATTTTAAATATAATTACAATATGGTACACAATAATTCTAAATTGAAAGCAATAAACAACAATACGAGTATTATGTGACTGAGTTAGTATTATGTAAATATTTCAGTATATGATTTAAAAATATTTTATAAAAGTACACACATTAGTGTACATATAATATGAACTATTGTGTATATTAGATTGTATATATGAAATTGACATTAAAATTAATTAAATATTAAATACAATTAAAAGCTTAACAATGTAATTTGTTTTTTTTCTTTGCACAAAAATATACACATTAATATTATTATGTCACAATAATTTACATACTAAAATAATAAATATACAATATTTTTCAATTAAATGTAACTTAATTATTAAAATATTTATTTAATTTGAACTCAATGTACATACACATACACATAATATATTTTTCTATTATATTGAAGCAAAACAAAATTCTTAAGATTTTAAAATTGAATTACATAATAAATGACAGAATATTGTAAATAATATAAAATGTATATTTGTTAAAACTTATAGGTATATTGCATATTTATATTTACATAAAGTCGATAAAAGTATATAAATGGTTAATTTATTAATTAAAGTTAATTTATAATGGTTTACAAAAAAAAATATAAACTATTTGATTTTCCCTTGAATATTTTATGTACGTAGATGTGTGGTATTGTTACGAATGCACTGCAATAGAAAAAGAGTTGAATAGTATTGTTATAACAATTATTACAAATTTAGATTGCAGAGATTTTAACGAAAATACACGTTTCTGTGATATCCAAATGTAAAGAAATTATTGTTATCCGGAACTGTTGAGTGGTAAATATAAGATTTACAATTCAATTGCCACTAGGATATTTATACGCCAAATATCTGAACAAAAAACAAAAGCCTCGTGCGTATAATTCTGTATTGCAGAAAATTTTACCAATGATCCAAGCATTTTAAGTGTCCCTCCAGAAATGATAATTTGGATAGCATTTTATAACCCACTGGAGTTTTAGATTTTCAACTCAATGTGTAAATGGAAGCAAATTTTACTGATTTTCAGTATAAAATTTTTATTCATGGAATTTTCTCTATCTCCTTGCTTTAGGCAGTTCATAAAAGAAGAACAAATTCGTAAAAATACCATTCAAATAATAAAGTAAAATATACAAGTATTATCATTAAAAAAATGAACAGGATATTTCAGTAAATTTTAGAATACCTTCTTGAAATCATATTAAATTAATCATTTTGCCGTGTTAACCCTAATGGTGTACATTGGAATGAATCTGAGTTTTTAAATCTATTTTATATGGAACGCAACAAATTGTTAGGTTTTTAACTTGAAAGCTTACATGTTCAACTTTCAACTGAATGCAGCAATGGAGATTTTTCAGGTTTAAAAATAATCAAAAAGATCATCAACAAAGCTATCAGTGTTTTTTTCAAAAAAAGAATATATATTTAAAAAAGTCATCTTGTTAATTTACTATTAACTACCGTTAAAACTACAGAGTCTTACTGCTGTATAAAATATTTCCAAATTTCTTTAAGAGTAAAAATGCAAGATTTTAATATATTGAGAAGATTATGAAAGAGATATCATTTTGCTTTTCATAGTAAACCATGCATTGTTGTTCGGGGATGAATATCGCGAAAATTACAAGCTTTTTAAAAATTTGCAATATACTCGTAATAAGTAAAAAATATATATATTTTTTTTACGTCCTTTATATATTGTTAAGAGCATAATCAAACACGCAATATCTTCATACAAATAGAAAAGTTTTCTTTATCGTAAAAACTTTTATGATTAATCGTTTATTTTATCATAATATAATGCGTTCACATTACACTGTCTATAGAAGACTGTTGCAAGTCAAAAAATACTTAAAATTGAGTGAAAATTTTTACACAAAAATTTCAAAGCTGGTTCCAAGATTTGTTTATTTCTACAAATTTTAAAAATATTTTTAAATAAATATTTTAAATAAATTTTATTTTCAGTTTTAAGTAAAAATCTTTTCAAAAATTTAGAAATATAATAACAGTATATGAGTTAACACAGTCGTATCTCTCTAAAGTAAACGCTTCAGATTCAAATTAAATTTGTTAGAAAAATTTTTTCCGATAAATTGAGGTGAAATATTTAATCATTAAGCCATTGAAGAAACAACTTGAATTTCTGGGGCAAAATTAATTTTTCAAATCAAATTTAATCTTAAGTTTGTTTTATTAGAGCAGCAAGCACTCTGGTCCCCTCTCTCCTTCTTTCAAAGTTATTTATGATGACTTTAAGCAATGGTTTAATATACCTTAAAGAACTTTGAGTTCGATTTTTTTTTTTAAATTACTATAATTTAAAAGTAGTTACTAGTAGATTGATACTTGCTCTGATATAACGAGACAAAAACCATCTTTTATATAAAATTCTAATTTGAAGTGAATTAATTTTTCATCTTGCGGGTATTTCGTTCTGTAGTGCATTAATTTTTTCTGACTTAGATAAATTATCATTGTTTACTCGAATTTATTATACCCATAACTTCATACAAATGAGCGTAATTCTTATTTATTCCCTTTGACTGACTAGCGTAATTATTGAATTTTGCAGGACTTATAGAATTCCTAGACAGTATACATATGAGCTTTTCTGTACTGTCACTGAACTTCATCTTAAAAGTTCAGGATTTAAAAACTTTAACTTTTCTTTATATCTACAATATTATGGGTAATATACGGGTACATACGTTATTGTATGATGATGTAGAAATTTTCTAAATCTACGTATATAATATTCTTTGCGAGGCGATTACATTTTACATTGACAATAAATCATATCTTCCATCTAATCACAAATACGTATTTTTTTTTTTAAATTTTCGATTATTTTTTCTCTTTATTTGGAAAAGAAAATTTTATGTTCCTATTCCCTGCTCTCATTTTCTTATAATAATATTTGTGTTGATAAGTTGGATTTATCTTTAAGAAAACTTTCAATTGTAAATAATGTTATAATAAAAATTGTGAAAGAAAAAATATATGTACGTGTATAAAAAAATAAGAAGAGCAGTAATCACCATGGGTAATAAAGGCAAATCAACATTTCGCTTCTATCTATAAAATTTATGTAATCATTCGAGTGGATGGTAGATTGTCTTTTACTTTTTAAGGTATCCTTGAACTTTTTTTTCATTTTTTGTATTCGTAATCTGTTAAAAATCTTACATTGGGCCTAAACAATTGTCTAGACAATTTATCTGTTTATTTTATTCATTATTTAACAGATAAAACAAGAACAATTTTAATTTTTTTACTCTTACTCTATTAATCATATGCCTGACATAACATGAATTCGATAAACAATGCTAAGAGTTTGATATAATGCAAGAAAACATTAAAAGAAAAGTTTTAAAATAAGGGATCATCATATTAAACAAATTTTTTAATTCGTTACGACAATATTTATTAAGGATAAATTTAGCAATGTTCATGAATATGTTAAAGTTAATTAGATTACTTTAGAATTGAGAAACAAAAAGAAGAAGAGATGCTTATAAATGCTCCATATAGAAGTAATGTCAACTCTATAGCTACACTAATATAGGATCGCATATTTAAAGAAAAATCATGTTGAAATTTATGATGTTATAAATTACAAGAAAACTTTATTTGACTACTTTGTGGAAGAAACTCTTAAACTAGAATATTTTTCTATATTTTTCATTGAAAACATTTTATTAAACGAAAAATTGTGTCTTCCACACATCTTATTGTGTCCTATTCCAATATAGCGGAATGACAAGCCTAGATTGAACAATTCCAAGCCTAGATTGAACAATGCCAAGCCTACAGATTAGAATACAAGCCTAGATATTGTGAAAAATCTAACGTGCCGACGGCCATGTTTGGTTAAAATTATTTGACTTATTATGGTTTCTTCCCCATATGTAAGACAATAGTGAAGAATCTACATGAATAAGGAAATAGGGAAATTAATTACTTTCGCGAATCCAAAGTTTCGAATATAATGTTGTCCTGATAGAAGAGTGTTAATGTAAAGAATTTCAAAATTTATATACGCCTAAATATATACTTATAAAGTCATTGTTAAAAAAACGAAATTCTTACTTCTTAACCAAAATGTTTTCTTAATTAAATCGCATAATAACAATCTTAAAATTCCGAAATATTCTATAATCCTTTCAGCATTTATTTACATTATACCCACACTCGAAAGAATATACCTACATACATATGTATATATATATTTAAATTGCATATCGAACTGTTATATTAACAAAATAATCAACAGTTGTGGTTATTTATGTAAATTTTTCAACTCGATTTTTTTATTTTCGAAAAATTAACACGTTAAATTCAATTTCATAAAAATAAAATTTTCAACTTCAGGCCTTGAATTTCTATTTTTTTGTACGACTATATTTTTTGTAAGCGTCTATATAGCTACCATGTACACAAAATACCATAAATGAAAAATGATTTTAAATTTTACTATGTCACAATTTCAATTGCTTGAAAAAATTTTATTTTTTATAATTTCTAATTTTATTTTCATATTATATTATGTACGTTGTATGAGCTTATTTAGTACGTGGTATGTATGACTATTATATAGACTATAGAGTATACACACGGTAGATATGAAAAACTCCACTGTATTTGTACGATACTAGACATACAAATTTTTTAAAAATTTTTCTATTTTTATTGTTTTTGTTATTTTTCTCAAGACATTTTCATTTATTTTCTTGTCAAGTTCAAAAAAATAAAGAACTCAATGTTAAATTGTTTTCCCTTTAGAATATTTAAAAGTAAATTCTTGTAAACAATTCTTGTACACAATATTTTACATAGAAAAATTACATAGAAGACTTCAAAATATAAATGCATATAAAAATTCCAACAAGCAACCGAAAAAAAAGGGAATAAAGGGAAGAAAGAGGTTTTCCAGAAATTAAAAATTGTTTAAAAACCGAGCACGTTTTGTTTTTAAAAAAGATAAAATTGTCCTTCGAATTTCTTCTCATCTTGAACTGAAGAAGTTGTTATAAAAAAAAATAAAGAAATTTTAGCAAAAAAAAAAGACAAATAATAATGAAAATGCAAAATCTGTAAAGGGATTTTGAATGATATTTAAGGGCTTTTAATAATATTGTGGGTTCAGAACTCCTCTAAATTTGATTAAATAAAATCAAATCGTTTGGCATAGAATAGCAAAAATTTTTTAGAACAAATTTATTTGTGCATAGCATCGTGTTTATTTGTTTGTGTTAATTTAATATTTTTCTACACATGAAATAATTTATGTAATTTGAAAAAAAAAACATAATTTGTGAGAAAATTTTACCAGTAGCAGTCGGAAAATATTATTCTTTTCAACTTCTGATAATTTAAGATTTTAGAGTTTTTAAAAGGAGCTTTAAAACAAAAGAAAAATCTTCAATTTACATTGTCTCAAATATTTTCACCTCAAAGTTTCTCTCACAATTAGATCTTGCTATAAGTACAAGTGACTGAATCTGAAGTCGATACCAGCTGCCATAATATTACCAAATTAAATCGTAATTTAAATGTATTTCAAAATTCGACAAAAATTTAAACTTTGTTCGTGTTTCTAATAAAGAAACGCTTGACGTATCTTTGGTTCTATTTACTATTTACATGATTCCTTAAAATTTACGGACAACTATTTAATATTTTATATGATTTATTGGATTGTGGTATAAAAGATCAATGACTCGAGCAACACTTAGAGAATATTCTACGCTTAATTGTTTATGCTTAAGTTGTTCCTGGAAATGTTGAGAGGTAACAATATTGTAATTTGGACAACATAACTTCAACTTGGAACAATATCCGACAACATAAATTTCCAATAATAATCCATTAACTATTTTCAGATAAAAATTTTTGTTTTAAATTTAATAAACCTGGAAAATTATTTAATTCAAAACAAATTTTCTTCTAATTTACTTTAATAAAAATAAATTTTAATATTCAATAACCTTTACTTTTTTCAGTACCAGTCAAAGAAATTTTTATCAGTCATAGAACATGAAAGACATTCAATTGTCCTAAAGATCAATAATATCTTCAAATTCAATATTATTTCAAAGATTTTTTTTTCAAGAAAATTTCAAAATGTTTTTTTTCTTTTAAGAAATTAAAGATATTCCTTGAAAAGGACTTATACATGCTTACATAAATACAAAAATAAAGTCCTTATTTATAATTAAAATTAATTTTTAGGGGAGATGTAATTATAATCAAAGTTGAGAACGTTTAAGCCCAATGAGAAATACCAAGGAAAAAAAATTGTGAGCATTCAGATAATAATTTGCTAAAAATTTTTTAGCTTTAAAGGTCAGATTTGGTTGATATTAAAGCAAATTTTTGTGGTTTAAATTGAAAAATTAAAGACTAGAAAAGTTTAAAATTAATTTGGCCAAATTTTAGTAAATAAAATTATATTTAAACCAAAACAATATGTGCAACATTATTTTTCAATTGTAATGTAATTGAAGCCATAGAATATTAAAGAAATTTTGAAAAATTTGGCTTAATTTTTTATATAATAAAATAGTCATATCAAATGGGAGACAATGTTAATAAAATAGTGATAAAAGAATTACAATATACAGGGTGTTTCCCGTAAGATGGATAATAATTTCAAAAATGATACTTTGATCTATTTATAGCCCGATTGTTCCCGATGGTAACTTTACATTGCGTGGTTCCGAATTTATATCCGTTTATTTTTATATGAAGGAAAAATCTGGTACATTTTTTTTCAACAGGCTGTAGCTCAAAAACATGTATGTCTGCATCTCCCACCAGTCACACAATTTTTTGCTGGAAATTGACCAAAACATGCGAAACACATCTGTATATAAAGAATTGATTTTCATAGTTGTTCATAACGTCAATAACTTAGCAACTATAAAATTTCTAAATTAAATTCCTGAATTCAGAATTTCTTTCCTTGTGTATCCTAATAAAATTCCAATAAAATTTCCATATAAGTAATGTCTTAATATACAATATAGATTATAATACTATATAGATACGATAAATAATATTGGTGAGAAAATTATAAGATCATTGACCTAATAATAATTGAAAGTCAATTATTATTACTTTTTCTACGGTCTCTGCAATTTACTCTAAAATTTCTTTGATTTTTTCTCTATAAAACTTGTAAAATTTTTCAAAATTTTTGCCAAATTTTCTAAGTTTACCAAGCAAAACCCGCAATAAATAATTAAAAATGATTTGCTAATGCTTTAAATAAATTAATACAATTCAAAATATTACATAAATATAATACAATGGTGCTATGATTTAAATCCATATTACTTTAGGGTACTTTGATTTTGAATATTAAAAAATTTTTTTTTATAATTCTTCAGAATAATTTTTTAGAAATTAATAAGTCGAATTACGTATTTTAAAATTATTAATAAAAATTTTTTCATTTATTCAGTTATTATCAGAAATGAGAAATTCAGTAATCATCAGAATTACTAATTTTCCATTTGATTCATATACTTAACCTAATCAATGTAAATTTCTGGATTCTATATATTTCGGTTTTCTTTACATGACTTACTCGTAATAAAATAATGACGTCGACATTTTTTTAATTTAATAAATGTTCAAATTGAATTCAAAGAAACATAGGTATACCGCGGGAAAAATTAAAAATAAAATCAAAACAGAATAAAATTCAAATGAAAAAATCAAATTGAAGAAAAATTTTACAATAGTTAATTAGGTGTGACATTGGCTTTATTGTAAACTTAAGTTCTCTTTTCAACAAAAATTTTCAATTTTATTGTTTTTCATTTTCATCAACTTTCTTATGGTTGCATTTCTATTTTCATTGTTTTTGAGGTTTGTAATAAGCATCACACTTGATTAGACACACTTCAGATCTTTTTCAAATTTTCAAAACTTATAAAATGAAAAAACATTAGGAAAAAAGGTCATAGTTTCATTGAAATTCGCAGAAGTTAAACCACAGAGAAAATTTTTGATTTCTTTTTTCCCCTCTTGTATTACGGCGTTATCAAAATGAAGGTGAATTTATAGTTATTAAATTAAAGTGATTTTAAATTGAAATTTTTGCCTTTAATTTGAAAAAAAAAAAATCCATTTTATTAAAAAAAGTTTTAAATTTGTGAAAATGGGATTAAATATTTAATTTCAAAAAATCTAATAAAATTTTAATTGTATATTATTTATTATGCTAAAAGTGTAGTTGCTAGATAATGGGAACTAAATATAATTAGTGAATAAACTCAAATCTAAATAAATATTTTTAGATAATTTCTAAATATTTTTAAAAGAGGATTAAATTAAGGTTCCAACTAAAAGATGTGCACTTTAACAAGCTTGCCTCTCAATTAATAATGTACAAATATTTTTGATATGTACTGTACTATATAACAATTTCTTAAATTATGGATTTTCCAACAAATATCACAATTTCATTAAAGAAATAAGCCAGAGTTGATAACTAAATTAATTAATATAAAAATATAATTTGTAACTCTCATAATATTTAAAATAATTTTCTGTTTATAAAATTGTGGAAATCTTCTAAATCTTTAGCTCCAGGCTTTCATATTATTTATGGACTAATTTTCCACCAATTTCATTTAATTCTTAGTGAATTAGAACACATTTTGCGAAAAGTCATAAATAAAAAGATGCAATAAATAAAAATTAAATTATCAAGTTGAAGTAGTTTGTAATGAAATTTTTTACTACTCTTTTGTGAATAAAGAGCTTGGTAAGAGTGTCCTTTTTTACTTCTTTTTATCACGTTTGGAATTGAATTTTCAATTCCTTCTAATTGATTTGATTGAGAGTAAACAATAAATTGAGAGCAAGTATTGCGTTTGCTAGTCTTGTTTCCTCATGCTTTCTTCTCAGCAGATAGTATTAAACCATAACATTGGGGTTTGCATTTTACTATTCACTAGAATTTCTCTTAATAACAATAATTAAGAGATGTTATAATAGAGTGGAAAGAAGAGTGGAAGTTCGTAAAGAACTTTCTGTATATTATCCATGTGAAGTTGTTTATGTAGATATTTATAAGAAAATCCCTTGTTCAATTAAATTTAACTAAAAAAAAACTTTTTGTGTTTTCTAGATTGCAATAATTTTGTTAATGTCATTTTGCGCTTCAATTCCGAAACTAAAGGCACAAAGTGATATTGAAAGTGACATTGATTTTGAACTTTATAAGCATTTAGATATTACGCCGCACCATACATCGTTTGATCACGATGTAGATTTTGATGATGAGCATTCAACTTTCGATTCAACTTATGATGGTGGTGGATCAGAAAATAATGAAAATGATGAAAATGATTCAACAGATCATAATGGAAAAAAACAAAATGCAAATTATAAAAATGACAATGATGAAAACGATGAGGAAAATGAACGAACTGAAAATGATGAAGGTGATAATGAAAATGATGATGATGGTGAAGACAAAAATGAACAAAATGATGATGGTGATGATAAAAATGAACAAAATGATGATGGTGATGATGATGACGATGATGATGAAGAAACTACTGATGAAACTCAAAATGAAAATGTAACAGTGAAAACTATTGATCCAAAAGGGACCGAAACAGTTGACCCAGAATCATTTCACTATGTTTCTCCAACAGACGTTTCACATCGTTTAGCAAGAGAAAAACGTAGTAAGAAAACTGATAAAGAGAATACTGATAGTGATTATGACTTTGCAAAATCATATCGTGATTTTGTACGAGAACATTTTGGTATTGAAGAAGCAAATGCATTATCAGATGACAATAAAAAACAAAAGTCCAAAAAGCAACACGATAATAATGAACAAAACGATGACAATGGTGAAGTTGAAGAAGATGAAGATTATGAGGAAGAAGCTGAAGATGGCGAAACGGAAAATGATGCCCCTAAAAATAAAAGTTCTGCAGGTAACCCACATGCAAATGAATATTATGATGAAGATGATGATGACAATGAAGATGATAATAATGAGGAGCAATCTGATGATGATCCAGACAGTGGCAGTTATGAAGATGAAGATTATAAAAATGTAAAAAAACTATCACAGGAAACTGATGAAAATCCAGAATTCTGCAAAACAGTGTATAAAGATAATCAGGAATGTCAAGTTTGTAAGAATCCTAAAACTCATGATAAATCTGAAACATGTTCATATTCTTCATCTCCAACTCCTAAACGCTATGCATATAAAAAAGAAAAGAATTATCATAGCAATGACGACCCTGACAATAGTGATGAAGAAACTGATACGGTAAAACCAAAGAAGAAAAAAGCCAAAAAGAATAATAAACCCAAAAAATCAAATAGGTAACTTCAATTTTTAATTTTATTTTAGAAAAATCTTTTCTAAACTACTTGTTTTAATTTTTTTTAGTAAATACAATTCTGATCCTGTTAATGATGATGATTTCTCAACACATTCAAGCAAAAAGAAACCATCCAAAACAAAACAAAAATCTAAAAAACCTAAAAACAAAAGTAAAAATTCAAAATCAAATAATGAAAACCATTCATTAACTAGTGGTTTTCAACCATCCTATCCATATTATCACGGATATCAAGATAGACGTACAACAACACCTTTACGAAATTATCAATTTGATGAAAATAATGATGATTTGTCGTTTAGAGCAAGTGAATCATTTCCAGTGACAGCATCAAGTGAAACTTACGATAAAGATATTGATATATTCAAGAGTCGTGATTGGTCACAATGCACTAGGAAAATAAATAAAGAAGGATTGACATGCTATTACTGTAAGGATTCACATGGTGCTACACAAGAAGAATGTATGTATATAGCAGGAAACGATGAGAATAATCCCTTGAAGCCAAAATCTAATAAAAACAAAAAGCGAAACAGTGATGGAAAATCAAAAAAAAAGAAAAATAAGAAAACTAATGCAACCATTTCCAAGTCTATTTTGACAACCACGACTACAACAACTACAACACCAACAACTATAATACCACAGTTACAGTTTTATGATTCAGTTAATACACAAAATGTCAAAGACAGAAACATATTAAATACAAATGTAAATATTATTCCGACAGCAATATCATCTGTGTCATGGCAAACAAATCATAATCAGCAGCGACCACGTATTCTAAATCGAAGTCAAAACTTTAATAATATTCCAATTCCAATGCTACATCAGAATATTAATACAAATTCATTAAGTAAAACTGTACCATACGACAGCTCTGGATTTATAAATTTAAATAATAATCTACCAATTTATATAACAACTGCAAAGCCAGTAGAAAGTCCAGTTAAAACACTAGAATATACTGAGCCAAGAAATCGTGAAACTTTAAAACGAATGATTAAATTAAAAATATCGAGTGATGATGATTCTGGTACTCCTTCAAAAACATCGGGTCAAGATAATGATGCAACTGTTTTTTATTCAAAAGTGTTACGTAAATTTTAAGAATAAAATTAATTAAAAATTTAAGACTTATTTTAAAAAAAAAAAAAGTATTTTTAAAATTTTTTAAATTCCCAGAGCATCTGCATTTCAATTACTTTAGTTGCACATAGTTTGCTTAGTTGCCATAATATTAAATTATTATTTTAAAGCGAATCTTTCTTCCCGTACTCATTCAATTAGTTCATCTTTAAATTAAAGCCCGAACAGTACATACACTTATTTTTTCCTAAACTTTAGTCACAAAGAATGTAGTACTAGCGTATAATGTGCTTTGAATGTAAGAAAAATCAATGAGTCAACGAGAATTTCAGCCAGTCTCCCACACACATGAGTTGTTTTTATAGTGCATTAATTACTACTCAATATTTTTTATTAAAAGTTGATTTAAAATTATATAAATTATAAACGTAAAATCAACTGTAATACCGTAGATCCAAAATTGGGCCAAAAAACGAATTGCTAATACAAATAAAAACGAGAAAAAAAATAGAGTTGACCTTGTCAACTCTGTGATACCCGTACGAATTTGTTATCCTATGTGCGAATAACTAATGTGCCATAACTAACTATCTGGCAGACTATGACTTTAAGTTGCCGTATTACCATATTAATTTAAGTACTATGTGTTATTCAAAATACTGGTTGTGCCAAACTACTATTGATGTTGTATGGCAGCTACCAGAAAGAGCCAAGAAATTTTAGCGAATTTTATCAAGCACATCGGCCCTACTATTATATTCACTTGTGTGAAATCTCAATATCACAGGTTTTATAGTTTTTGAGATATAGTCAAATAACTTTTGAAGTTGGATGGCAGGTACCAGAAATAGCCAAGTAATTTCAACGACTTTTATGAGACACATTGGCCCTACTAATATATTCGTTTGTGTGAAATTTCAATACCATAGCTTTAATAGTTTCTGAAATATAGTCAAATAACTTTTGAAGTTGTATGGCAGGTACCAGAAGGAGCCAAGTTATTTCAACGACTTTTATATGGCATATTGGCCCTACTAATATATTCGTTTGTGTGAAATTTCAATACCATAGCTTTTATAGTTTCTGAGATATAGCCAAATAAATTTTAAAGTTGTATGGCAGCTACCGGAACCGGTACCCCGATCATATCCAATTTAAATAGGGTTCTGGCACTTACTACAATAAATCATTTGTGAAAATTTGGTGAACTTAGCTCAATTAGTTTTTGAGTTATCGTTCGGACAGACGGACGGACGGACGGACGGACGGACAGACAAAGCTAAATCAACTCAGAATTTGACGCTGATCAAAAACATACACTTGAGTCTATATCTAACACCGTTATTTCTTAGCGTTACAAACGGTAAGGCAAATTTAGTATACCCTTCGAACATACGTTCGTACGGGTATAAAAATTTGAATTTATGACATGAATTTCAGTATAAGAATTCATAAGTATAAAAAAGTCATAAGCATAATTTGAAAATAATGACATCACGATAATCATAAGGTTTCTCCGACTTCCTTAACATTATCCTATCTATTGCCTATCTTTTATTTTATTGCCGACATCCAATAAATTAGTCAGGTAATGAAAATGTTGATAATTCTTTAAAAATTCTAGAAAAAAAAAATTTATTCTCTTTATCTCTTACATCCTTTATCAAAATATTTACTTTAAAAAGACCTTTGGCATTAAAATTATGACCAACTTTTTATCCAATAGACATCATACATAATATTTATACACAAGTTTCATATTTTATTTTGTATGTGGCCATAAGTTTTTTCTGCATGATTTCGAAAAAAAAAACTTTGTTTTATTTTAAGGCGTTGAAAAATAACATGTTTTCTTTTTTGCTTTTTCTTTTTGTTTTATTTTCTTTATTCTTATTGTGCCCTTAAGTTTTCTTTAGTCATGTATTTTATTTACTGCTAAGGAAAATAATGTACTGGGAATAAACTTCGAATATTGATAGAAATTAAGGTTGAGGTCAGCAAAAAGCAAGTCACAAGACAAGAAAAAATAATAAAGTGGGTAAAACAAAACTGAAAAAAAAATGTAACAAAATAAATGAGAAAAAAAGATAGAAAACCCAAAAACAAAAAAAAATAGTAGATTTTTATCGATTACAAAACAGAATTCGCCCTTCTTTCTAAAAGCAAAAATCAAATATAACCACATAACCCAACTAAATAATATCAAACCAATAACGATAATATTTAATAATAATAAAATAACAAAGATATCTTAAATGTAAAGAATAGAATTAGACAACCCTACCAATCTGCCCTGTCATCAATGTGTTTATCGTAATCAATAAGGCTGCCAATTTTTATAGAAAAAAAAATTGTGTTGCACTTCTGTGATTTCATGACTGTGACTAGAAAATATTATATTATAGCAGTCTAATACGAACCGATTAAATATATTAGTGTTATTGAACACTGTTCATATGAACCTCATCTATTCATGCTTTTAAATTCATATTTCATATGTTGGCTCTTTAAAACGTACATTTCAAATGTAAAAATTTGTAAAATTTTTGAAACTTAAAATTGGAATCGTTGTTATCAACTTGCTTCAATCCATCATTTTAAGTGGATATTTTGAAATCTTATACATTTTTCGAAATTTTAAGGACTTTGCTAATAATGCCGAAGAAAATTGCAAAATACGTTACAACTTTTCACAGTTGCTTTAAAAACGGAAAACCTTAATAGGCAAATTCTCAAAAAATTTTCTTTATCGTTAAAAAATTCTAAATTAAATTTATGAAGCAGAACTCACTACTAACATAATATTTGTAAACACTTTTAAAGAGTAAAATCTATTTGTAGATAACGCTCGCTTTATCTCTTCTGTATTTTTATGAGCTTGCATAGCAGCAGAGTTAGAACAAATCGAATGTATAACAAAAATAATGAAAGTATTTTAATTTTTGCCATCATTATTTGCGAATTGTATAATATTTGGTATTAGGTGAAGAATCTGGAAAAATTTTCATAGTTTCCTATCTATTATATCGTTTGGTAACCCTTGATTATAAGGATATATTATTTATACAATCGCATACATTTCAACTCTTACACATGGTATATTATTTTTAATCTTAGCAATAAATGATCATAAATTTTTACCACAATTTATTTTTTGTTTTGTATAAAAAAACACGACTAAAATAACTAACATCATACATATATTCATATATGACTGGGATTGAATAAATACGAAAAAAAAAAATTCTATGAGATTTTTCCATACTGTTTTCTCATAATTTGCTTTATATTTTACTATTATAATGTTATAACTGAATAATATGGATATCTTGTATTTATAAGTTAAGCAATAGAATAAAACTTTACTTGATATTATTTATTATTGTCCAGTATATATGTACATAGAAAGGATTACAAATACATGCAATATAACAATATAATGTACAAATACATCTTACATTTTATGTTGCTTAAACCCAGGCGCGGTCCTGATGTATTCGTCGCCCTAAGCGGTTCCTAAAAAGTGCGCCCCCCCCCCCCCTTCAACCGTTTCAACTATTTTACTAATGTGAAAAAAAATTTAATAGCCATTCCACATTGTGCATCATAAAGCACTTTCTTGTAACCTTATTATGCTGAATTATAGAATTAAAGTCTGGAACTAAACTTTCAATTTTTTGTTTTATAAATTCAAAAACAAGGTAATTTATTTAACTGTACGTTTTTTTATGAAGTTATGGTCAGATTTATATCAATCATTTAAACTTGATTTTTTGATTTTAACAACCAAAAAATTTACTTTTTGACGTACTAGTGAAACTTATTGTAAAAGGTTCTATGAAAATTATATCAAATGAACTTTTTCAAAGCTTATTTGAATATGAAAAAAAGTAAAAATTTATTTTTATTTTTATTCGTAATTTTAAATTTACGAATAAAATTTAGCTTTTTATTTCACAAATCGCCTGAGAAATGAAGCAGCGTATAAAAAAAGTTTCGACTTGCATTCAAAAATTTAAGGAAAATCAAAGTTTCGTTCTTAAATTTATGACTTAAAAACTAAGCTTTTTATGAACATTGGTACAAGCTTTTATACTGTTCATTAAATTTTCAGAATGTCGTTTTGCTTAACTGTTTTAATTTTGGAGATAAATGTGTGAAGCAAATTATGCGCCATTTCATTTTACTCTTATTTCTTGGATGACTTACACTACATCAATTCAGCATAAAAATTCTTAACATTCACTTGATTATTAAACAACATTTTTTCAATTCAATATAAGTAGTAGATTTTATCAATTAAAATTTAATTCTGTGATTGATAACAGTTTTTTCAAAAACGAAAGCAGAACATAGTAGTAGAAATTCATAACGATCATGTAATTTTAAAATTCATTCAAAATGTTGTTGTTAAACAAAAACAAAATATTGGTATACACAATCTCAATATCAAGCTATGCTTTCCATCATTTAAGAATATTGCTCTCATTCTCTTTTTCTAATTTCTTTCTATTCTCATTCTTAATTTGTGTTTTTTTTTGTTTTGTTCTTGTTGTTTACTAATGCAATAGTATACAGAAAAAGTAATACATTACAATAATGTGTTTGTTTGTTTGGTGAGTGGGCGCCAACTAAGCAAAAATAAAATTTTGCATGTATGAAACAATTTAAATATAATGTGTACGAACGAGTGTAGCCAGGGAGATCACTAAGCATAATAAAAACCTTGCTTTGTGATATAATTATATGTGTACGAGCGAGTGTTGATAGGGAGCAATCTCAGCAAAATAAAAATTTTGCTTTATGAGATAATTATATGTGTACGCATGAATGTTGATCTTATACAAGTTAACACCCTATAGTTTCTTTCTCAACGATTAGCTACACGCGCCGTCCAATTTTAGCTAATTCAACATTTATTTCATTTTATTTCTCACATTCTTTATTGCAACATTTTTTATGCTGAAATTAACTCAACTAACTGAAAACGCATCATCAGCATATTTCAACATCATGAATGAAGCGCGTGTTATGCAGGTAGAATAAAAACGCTTTTTATAAAATTGTATTTTATTAAATTATTACTATTCTGAACTTAGAATAAAAAACACGTAAAAATAAAATAAAGAGTTTTTTATTAAAAATTTTATTAAAATAAAATAACGGTTTTTTTATTAAGATTGTTTTTTTTTGAATAAAACTTTCTAACTCCAAAGGGTAGGAGTTATCTGGCGCCCGAGCAGGGACCACCCAAGTTATGAGAGTTGTGAATGAATAGCACTGAAAAAAATAAAAGATAAAAAAATATAGAAAAACCTGGAAAAAAATAATACAAAAACAGAAGTAATAAAAAGTAAAAACTTGTGAAGTATTGGAACAAAAAATAAAAGAAAAAAAAAAAAAGATAATAAAAACTTGTGAAGTATTGAAATAAATAAAGGAAACTTTAAGTTCAAAAAAATTTTTTTTTTAGAGATAAATTTTAAGAGTTCAAAAAATAAAATTAACAAAATCTTGAGATAAATTAAAGATAATAAAACATTTTTTTTTGATTAAATTAAATTTAAGATTCAATAAACAGTAAATACAATTAATTTCCGGCAGTGCTAGAAGAATTCCCCTCTACATAACGCGCAGCAAGTAGGCGAAAAGCCGAATTTGCTACAACAATAGAGTGGGAAAAGGTGCCCCGGAGTAATCTAAAAATAGATAAAACGGAGTTGCTGCACGGAGCAGGCAAAAAATACTGTGAAAGACTACCAATACTTAAAGCTCGCTTGAGTCTGGGTGAGCGGTATTTAGAGCCTGACTCTACAAAGTGTCAGTTAACAGCGGCCCACTCGTTGTAGCAAAAGACTGCAGGTGGAACCTAATCAGATGGCAATCCAACTGGTTTTCATGGTGTAAGTTAACAATTTTCCTTTTTATTATACAAGTGTTGCTTACCTGAAAAGAGAAAAAGAAATCATAAGTCAAATAAAAATTAAACAGTCTATAAAAAATAAAAAAAAAAAAATAAATAATAAAAAAATAATAAATAAATACAGAGTTAACGTCAACAAGTATCCTTAAATAAAAGGAGAAAAGGAGACCTGTATTTCGAAAAATTTTCACTTAAATATCATACAAGCTAAATAAATAATTACAAAGAAACTTGTTATTGCAAACATAAAGAAAGTTAAAGAAAATAAAAGTACAAAGATTTTGAATAAAAATTATTGATATAAAATTATAAGGATCCTACTCTCGTAAACAAGTATCCCCATCTGTAGGGAGAAAAGAGAGAGTTTTTTTTACAAATTACTGCAATTATATAAAAATAAAAGATCTTAAGACAAATCAATTGCGCTGATCAGCTGTAGAAATTAAAATATAGTAGAAATAACCGTAGAAAATTACAACAAAAAAAAAAAAAAAATAGAAAATTTAATGCTTAACCTAATTCAAAGTAATAATAGTGCTCATTAATCTTTAAACATACGCTCTAGCTTATTAACTGTAGAATAGAAATTATAGTGCCTAGTTTAATATTAGTGCTTATGAACTTTTAAACTCTATAAATAAAAATTATATTAAAATTGCTCTACTAACAATTTAATTCACTAATTTTACTAAATTAACTAACCTAAAAATCAACTACTAATAGTACTAATGAAACGCAAATTAAATTTTTAAAAACAAAAAAAGAAGGATTAAATATTTGATAATTTATATCCCTTACACAATATCCACAAAAATATTGAAGAAATCTTCTGTATTCTTGTCTTAAAATAATAATAAAGAATTAAAGCATTAAATATTAAATAGATTATAATAATTGTTACAATTTTTGTGAAAAAGGAAAAATTATAATAAAGGTTAAATAATTTTAAATTAGATTTCCTTTTAATTAAATGGTAATTAAGATTTAAACAAAAAATTAAAGATAAAAAATAAATAAATCGATTTTTTTTCCTTCCCAAAAATTTTTCTGTGTAATTCATTTGAAATTTCCAATTTTTCTCAGCGTTTTAATCATTAAATAGTAATAGCATTTAATATTTATGTAAATAAAAAAAAAAATAATAATAAAAATATAACTAAAACAAAAACTGTATAAAGAATAAAAGATTAAAACAAACATAAAGATTCCGATGCTTAGTAAAAATTAAAACTTTCCGATTCCGATTAAATTTAGTAAAAATTAAAAATCAAATTAAACAACTAGAAATAGAAAACTGGAGATTTCAAAATAATAATAAAATTTTTATCATTGAAACCACAAATCATCCTTATTATTTTAGGAAATAATTTTTTGAAAAAAATATTACTCAAGAAAATAAAATTTCAATAAATAAATTTCTAATTTCACAGGATAATAATTTTTATTGTTTTACTATCAAAGAAAATAAAATTTTAATAAATAAATTTCTAATTTCACAGGATTATCATTTTTATTACTTACTATCAAAATTAAACGAAATAAGCAAGTTTTGAATAAACAATTAAGTTATTAAAATTAAATACGGAAAATTTTCCTTACCATCTTAACTGACTTAAATTGAACTTAATTCGTGTTTACAAATTTTTAATTAATTCTCATCCCTAAAAATGGGTGCTCCACCCTCTGTAAGATTTTCTAGATCTCCTTGCAGAATTTCAACCCCAGAGATCCCCGAGATGGACGCCGAAGAGGCAAGTCCAATCTCAAAGGACGACTTATTTGAAAATAGTGAGTCTCTTCGAAATGCAATTAGGGAAATGATCCAATATGAGACCAGAAAGTTAATGGACAGGGTTGGGACGATCAATGGGGACGACGAATATGACGAGGGCGACGACAATGATGACATTTGTCAAACGAACGGAGACTTGGAAGGTATGAACCGAATACCCGACATAGTCAAGGGAATAAGGGAATTTTCAGGTGAACCTGGTGAATATGGCTCTTGGAGAAAGAGCGTCGAAAGAGTACTTGGAATTTACGACAATTTAGGAGGCACCTCTAAGTATCTTGGAATCCTCCATACCATTCGTAGTAAGATAACAGGAAGCGCTGATATGGCCTTAGAGTCATATAATACACCCCTAAATTGGAGTAGAATGGTCAAGTGTTTAAACATGCATTACGCTGACCAAAGAGACGTGGATACTTTAGAAGATGAATTGGGAAGAAAAAAACAAAGGGGGGCGAGAATTGAAGACTTTTACAAAGAAATCTATCAACATCTCTCTCTTATGATAGAAAAGTTATCCTCCATGCCTTTAACTACAGATGCGCGATCAGCAATAACTAAAATGTATAGAAACAAGGCACTGAACACCTTTATTCGTGGTTTGGATGGGGATTTGCCAAGGCTTCTGAGCATGCGAGAGCCACAAGATTTACCACGGGCCTTGCATCTCTGTCTGAAGATTCACAACGTCAATAATGGCTCAGGGCAAACAAGTAATAATCAAATACAATCAAATCCTCCTAAGCGAAACCACCTGCCCCCAAACAAATCTAGATTCAATCCGAACGCGCGGAACCAGTCATACCAACACAATAATAATTATTCGAGCCGGTGGAGAAATAGCTCATATAGAAACCAACATAATGGCATGAGACCATCTAACACATTTACTACAACTCTGCCAAAGATAGAACCACCGAGCTCACATCAATCGAATCAATCTCGGTATAAATATCAAAATCAAAATAGGCCTAACAACCCCTTCAAAAGGAATGCTTCCTATCAAAATAATCGGAATAATAAAATCCAAAAGATAAACCAAACTGAAACCAAAAATCCACAGGCCAGTCCGAAATGCACTTGTTCGTGCAAAGACAAAGACAGCGACAATTTTTTAGACTAGGGGTTTCCTCGATCCCATACATCGAACATCCATTGCGGAACGGGGAAACTGTTAAATTCCTAATCGACACTGGGTCCAACAAAAATTACATCCATCCTCGCTTTGTACGAAATCCAATTCCCAATGAAAATCCCTTCATTGCCAAATCGGTGGGGGGAAACATTAAAATTACCCACTACGCGTTAATAGATCTATTCGATGGAAAAACCCGGAAATTAAGGTTTTTCATATTGCCAAAAATGCTATCTTTTGATGGACTGATCGGAAACGATAGTCTTCGAGAGTTAGGTGCAATAATTCACACCCAGCAAAATTTTCTAACCCTATCAAATAATATTAAAATCCCACTTAAACAACACGTTTCCGATTCCGTTAACAACATCGTAATAAGAAATGACCACCTAAGTAATGGACAAAAATTAAGACTAAACAACATAATCGAAAAACACAGAAACTTATTTGCGGACCCGAACGAAAAATTGACCTATACAACGAGGGTAGTAGCAGAAATTAGGACCACGACACCTGAACCAATTTACTCGAAGTCATATCCATACCCTATGGCTTTAAAATCAGAAATTGACAAACAAATCGACCAACTTCTAAAAGACGGAATAATTGGGCCGTCCAGATCGCCTTACAATTCACCGGTCTGGATAGTGCCAAAAAAAGAAGACGCTTCGGGGGAGAAAAAATACCGAATGGTAATGGACTATCGTAAAATAAACAAGATTACGATAGCCGACAGATACCCAGTACCTGAAATAAATGAGGTACTGGCCAACCTGGGGCAGAACAAATTATTTTCGGTTGTTGACTTGAAGAGTGGCTTCCATCAAATTCCACTAAAGGAAGATGATATTGAGAAGACCGCTTTTTCGGTCAATAATGGCAAGTACGAGTTTTGTAGGTTGCCGTTCGGTCTTAAAAATGCCCCGTCAATATTTCAACGGACTTTAGATGACATATTACGTCAACATATAGGGAAAAGGTGCTATGTCTATATAGATGACATAATTATATTCGGAAAAACGGAAGAGGAACACTTCGAGAATTTGTCGAAAATCTTCCAAACATTAGAGGAAAGTAATATGAAAATTCAACTCGATAAGAGTGAATTTATAAAAAATGAAATTGAATTTTTGGGGTTCTTAGTTAGTTCCGATGGAATAAAGACGAACCCAAAAAAGGTTCAGGCTATATGTGACCTGCCTGTCCCTAAAACATTGAAGGATCTTAGATCCTTTCTCGGTATGTCAGGATATTATAGGCGATTCATTTGCGACTATGCAAAAATAGCGAAGCCACTGACATCCCTTTTAAGAGGGGAAGGAGGACGTGTGTCCAAAACCGCTTCTAAAAAAACCCCAATTTTTCTTGACGAAAATTCATTAAGGTCGTTTCATCTCTTAAAAGATGCTCTAATTTCAAAGGAAGTCCTCCTAGTGCACCCCAATTTTGATAAGGTTTTCGAATTAACTACCGATGCATCCAACTATGCCATCGGCGCGGTGTTATCACAAGATAACAAACCTATCACATTCCTGTCACGCACTCTAACAAAGACAGAAGAAAACTACGCGACCAATGAAAAAGAACTACTAGCCATCGTATGGGCTTTAACTTCATTACGAAATTTCCTGTACGGATCAAAAAAAGTAGTGATATTTACCGACCATCAGCCTCTTACTTATGCACTTAGCAATAAGAACAGCAATAGTAAGATGAAAAGATGGAAGGCTATCATAGAGGAATACAACTATGAATTAAAATATAAACCGGGTGCAAGTAATATAGTGGCAGACACCCTGTCCAGACTTGTACCGAACGCCACCATTAACGCCATGACTATGACGCAACATAGCCATGGAAGTTCAACGCATAGTTGCATTCCGATTATTGAAGCCCCACTGAATGGGTTTCGTAATCAAATAATTTTTAAACATAATGATGATGAAGGTCACGATATTACTCATCCTTTTCCGAACTATAATAGACATATCATAAGACGTAAATCCTTTTTACCAAGCGACATAACACGTATTTTAAAAAACTGTTTAGATCCAACTCACCTTAACGGTATAGCAGCCGATGAAAGTATAATGGAAATAATACAATCAGCTTTATCGGACCATTTTAGTTCATATAAAATCAGATTTACTCGAACAATACTTGAAGATGTGACTGACGAAACTCAACAACAGGAAATAGTGGCCGCCACACACAGGCGTGCACATCGAAATGCCCGAGAAAATAAAAAGCGAATAGTGGAAAGATACTATTTCCCACAGTTAAACAAGGGGGTGACGCAGTTTGTGAGTAATTGCAACATATGCAAAGAAAACAAATATGACCGTCATCCTAATAATCCTGAAATTAGACCAACCCCTATTCCAAGTTTCCCAGGCCATACAATTCATATTGACATTTTTTCAACCAATGGTAAATTAGCTCTCACTGCGATAGATAAACTAACCAAGTTCGCGCAAGCTAGGATTATAGAGAACAGATCAATTGAAAAAATTAGGTTAGCTTTGAGGGATATCCTTTATTACTATGGAATTCCCGAATATGTGGTAATTGACAACGAAAAATCGCTAAACTCGGCTTCGATCAAGGCAATGATGGAGGACGAACTTGGGATAAAGATTTTCACGACGCCACCATATAGGAGTCAAGTTAACGGGCAAGTGGAAAGATTTCACTCCACCTTGTCAGAAATAATGCGCTGTCGTAACGCGGACGGAATAGCCAGAACTTTCGACCAACTGCTAGAGAGATCGGTTAATGACTATAATAATTCAATCCATTCAGTAACAAACAAAAGACCAATAGAGCTGTTCCTTGGCCGGATACCTAACATTACCCCTGAGCAGTTCGAAAAAACGCGTTTGAATAATATAGAAAAACTGAAGTACAAACAAGCACAGGACATTAAATTTCATAATAAAAGTAGAAAACCTATTAAACAATACGAAATCGGACAGACAGTCTATGTAAAGCATAATAAAAGACTGGGAACAAAACTGACCTTTCGCTATAAGAAGGAAATCGTAGCGGCAAATAGAGATACCACAATTTTAACTAAATCAGGCAGAGTAGTGCACAAAGCTAACATTAGATCTTAACAAACTCATTTTACCAGATTCCTACTTCTTTTTCTTTTTATATTTATCTTTTAGGATTTCACTTTGTGGAGCATTGGCAGAAGTTCAAATACTAGACTACACAGGATCACAGATTGTTGCAGTCAACTTAGGTAAAGCAAAAATCCAGGAAGGAAACTTCAGGTTGATTCATGTAACCAACTTAAATGTTCTGAGGAATGCTCTGGAGAAAATCGAAACTATTCTAGAAGAGAGCAGCACAAGGGCCCATCCACTGTATCCTTATCTCCAATTTGAGGCTCAACAAATTCAAAATCTATTAGACCAACTAACAACACAGAGGAAAAAACGAGCAATTGATAGTCTAGGAACAGCATGGAAATGGATTGCGGGAACACCAGATCACAGCGACTTCCTGATGATTAAGCGAAAAATGAACAACATGTTGGAAAATAACAATAGACAGACAGTAATCAACCAAATCTTCAGTGACAGAATAAATAATATAACCGAAATAACAAACGAAATTCTAAGAAAAATTCGATTAGGCCATGACTTTAGCAATAGCTCTGCTACCCAAATCCAATATAAACTCAAGCTCCTCAAGGAAGAAGTAGTCAACTTGAACTACGCAGTCCACTGGGCAAAATCAGGCATAATAAACTCTATTTTACTATCAAAATATGAGATAGAGGTTTTAACAAAAATTCTTGACAAGGAAAATTTTCCCTATTCAAATGCTGAAGAAGCTCTAAACTTTTCAAATATAAAAATAATCACTAACGACACCTGCTTATTTTATTTAATTGAAATACCTTTAACCAAAAATAATGTATTCGAAAAATTGTTGATAAAACCTATCAAAACAAATAATATTGTAATAAAATTAGAATATAAGGAAATATTATACGGAAAGGATGATTTGTACAAAATTATAAAAGAATGTAAAATAATTGGAAATATAACAATATGTAAAAATGATAATATTATTAGTTTAAAAAATTCTACCTGCATACCAAACCTTCTAAGAGGAAAGAATTCAACATGCAACATGACGAGCAGTTATCACATTCCAACAGTAGAACAACTAACAGACGGAGTAATCCTCCTCAATCAGCATGCTGGTAATATCACCATCGATAACGAGCAGCTCAACACCAATGGGACATATGTTATCAAATTCCATGGTTCCTCAATAATAATAGATGGAGAAAAATTTACTTCCAAGGAGCTATCAACAGTGCAAGTACTTCCGGCAATATTACAACCACAGCATATCATTAAACAATTTCAGGAACACCTATCATTGGAGTATTTAAAAACAATCCACATTAACAATACCAGGCAAATTGATTTACTGAAACAAAGAAATTTTTCTGGACCCACGTTAACACTTATTAGTTTTGGCCCAGCTACAATTGTCATCACGTTTATTATCATATTATTCATCATAAAAATTTCGAGAAAAACCGGAACCATAGTAATCAAGAACAATCCAGAAATTAGCAGACCATCCCCTACTACAACAGAAAATACGGCACCACTGAAGACAACTACTAACACAACATCAACACCCTGTAAAACACCTCATAGTAAAACACCAAAACCTACCCAGAGAAATTTTTATCGCACCATCAAATTGTAACACCGATTGATTGGGGACAATCAATTTTTAAGCGGGGAGGAGTTAACACCCTATAGTTTCTTTCTCAACGATTAGCTACACGCGCCGTCCAATTTTAGCTAATTCAACATTTATTTCATTTTATTTCTCACATTCTTTATTGCAACATTTTTTATGCTGAAATTAACTCAACTAACTGAAAACGCATCATCAGCATATTTCAACATCATGAATGAAGCGCGTGTTATGCAGGTAGAATAAAAACGCTTTTTATAAAATTGTATTTTATTAAATTATTACTATTCTGAACTTAGAATAAAAAACACGTAAAAATAAAATAAAGAGTTTTTTATTAAAAATTTTATTAAAATAAAATAACGGTTTTTTTATTAAGATTGTTTTTTTTTGAATAAAACTTTCTAACTCCAAAGGGTAGGAGTTATCTTACATATTAGGCAATATAAATTATGTGTACATGTGTATTTTTGAATATTTTTATTTGTTGCGTATATTGCTTCTATATATGTATGTATATTATATGAGACGATTTCACTTATATATATGAACGATTGAATGTATACAGCTGTGTGAAATAATATTCTGTGTTTATAGGCATATACAATACATAAACAAGTAAAAACGTTTCAGTCGGTATAAACCGATTGAATTATACCCTGCACCTTTCGTTATTGTGTAGCAATTACTCGAACCTGTGAAATCATTCTATAGAAACTTCACGGACATGTCTGACCTATAATTAGACATCCGACTGCCAAGTTTCATGAATCTGACTTTATAATTTTTCCAAATATTTAAAATTAGCTTGTGGAGTTGTATGGTAAGTACCTGAACCTGCCAAGCAATTCTACCAGAACTTCACAAATATATCTGATCTATAATTGGACACACAACTGCCAAGTTTCATGAATCTGACTTTATTATTTTGCCGAATATAAAAAATTTGCTGTTGGAGTTGTATGGCAGCCACCCGAACCGGTTCAGCTATTCCATTATAATTTTTAGAGCATGTGTAGAATATAATTGGACACATGTATACAAAATTTTATATTTATACCTTTATTAGTTTTTGAAATATTTAAAATAAACTCTTGGAGTTGTATGGCAGCTACCCGAACCCGTTGTCCGACTTAGTCCAATAACAATAGGGTTCGTCCTTGGCACAAAAGAAAAAACTTGTGTAAGTTTGGTGTCGATTGCATTATTCGTTTTTGAGTTATCGTGCGATCGGACGGACGGACGGACGGACGGACATGTCTAAATCGACGCAGAATTTTACGCTGAGCAAGAATATATATATATGTCCATACCGCAGATGACTCCTTCAAGTAGTTACAAACTCCATACCAAAGTTAATATACCCTTCACGAAGTGCAGGGTATAAAAATAAGAATGAAAGAGTAGTGTAGAGTAAAGAAATGTATGAGTAATTTTAATTCTATGAACATTTTTTGTTATATGGTGCAAATAGAAAATATGTGTAGGAACAAAATATTATGTTTGCATGTAGGTAGATTTTATTAAGTTAATTTCGCTATAAATTGATGTATAAAAAAAAACTTGGAATCCTTTTTTTGGGTGAAATTTTTTTTTTTTTAAATTTAGGGGTTTTTTAAGTTTTCAATGGCGCCCCTATTTTTTATCGCCCATTGCAAATGCATACTTTGCATGTATGATAAATCCGGGGCTGCTTAAACCTATAGATTTTTATATAAATGGAAGAATATACATTATATAAAGTAACATAATAATATTTAATAATATAGTGTATAAAAATATAAAAGAGAAATCGTTCTTAATGAGTTTATGAGTATACAAAACTGAAAATAATTTTTCATCTTTTTGTAATTACAATTGGGCTCTTCTCATAATTCTCATATATCAAATTTATATTTCAGTAGCATAAAAATTTTTATTCTCATATTAATTACAAAAGAAATTAGAAAAATAATTTACAACTTCTTTTATATTATACAAGGCATGTACTTATATATATATAAATATATATATATATATATATATATTAACATATATTATATAAAATATGTATGAATTGATTATATAGTTATACATTAACATAGTGTGCATTGTTATATCGTATCATGAGTGGTATACCAAATATATTTTGTCTGTGCACCGAATAATTTTTAGTATATGAATGGTTCACGCGTGTAATGGATTTATATTATGTAGTATATATTGTATATTGTATTGTAAAATTTAATTAATAACTCTGTATATATGGGAATGAGTAGAATGGTTATTTAAATATGTATGTACATATGTATGTAATTTAATTAGATTCTGATTTTTTTGATCAGACAGCAATTCTGAGTCTGTGGGTAAGGTTATGCATACTTAAATCATTAGTAATTATATAATATATATGTATATAAGTATGTATATGATAAGAAGTCTAAATGGCATATATAATTTTATAGCATTGTTAATCAAATTAAATTAATATTATATTGCAATTTTGATTTAGCAGTTTCTAATAATGCGGTTTAAAATTATAAAGTAATCATTCACAAAATAGTAATGGCTTAAAACTTTTCCACAAAATACATTGTAACCACTCGATCCTTATTATCTAAAATTTGATATTTCTAATAGGGCGTTTAATTGTTGCAATCTATAGTAGAGGTATAGTGGTAGAGGTACCTGAAGATTATACAATTTTCATTTCAGTAATAGTAGTAATGCCATATTTAAAATTTTTGATTAATTTTTCTAATTTAAGATTATCGCCTTTAAACTTGAGCTTTTAAGCTTTTTTAATTACCAAAATAATGTTTAAATAATGTTTATATAATTAATAAAAGATTGTAATAAATTTTACATTCAGTGGCAGTACTGCTTAAACAAAAATTTATAAAAAGCTTAGGGGAATTTACCGAGGGGCTCTCTCTTTTTTCCTGCATATTCAAACCAGTTTGCAAACAATTTGGAATTTACTACATCGTCGAAAACTCTTAAAATGCAATATAAAACAAGAAACATTCTAGAGAAAAAGTTATTTTCACAATATTGAAGCCAGTGGATATGTGACGTAATAAACGTATAAGACTCTACTAGTATATACTATAGGAGGTACTGTCTGGTATATGGGGTATAACTTTTCAACATATTTTTTATTCTAATGTTTATATATATGACATCTACATGAATAATTTTAATGGAAAATTCACAATATCGGAAATGAATTCCTTTAAGACAAATCGATAATTAGCTATAATATTACAAGCAATAAAATATATTTCAGTTTTTTTATTTCGCTAGTTAATTTTATACACTCTTCTAGTATTAAGTTTTAATCATTATACTGTCAACAGACGTTATACACTTAGAAAAGAATGATATAAACAGAAATGTCAGTGCAAAAGAAAATAAATTGGTTACTTTGACTTTTGAAAAAGAAAAAAAAAATTAAAAGAGAAAGAAAAACTTTTTTTCCATTACGATGACCGTCCGCCTATTCGTTTCGACCTATAAATAATATCAAGCCAACAAAATAAAAATGTTTTCTTTTTTTTTTGAAAATCATTGTTGAAAATCGAGCTATCATTATAATCAGAACAGTGACAATAATGTTTCTTTTATTTTTATATTTGTCTCTTTTTCTCTAATACCTTCTAATAGATATTTAAAAGAAATATTTAAAAATAAAAAAACTGGAAAAAAAAGCACACAAATAATTTGTCCAATGGCTATTTTTATAGACATGATAAGGAAAACAATATTTTTTTTTGCTGTTGTAAGACTTTACTTTTCTTATACACATTTCGATTTTATATTAATTTTCTCTTATTTTCTGTTTTTCTCCTTCCGGCGGGATGAAGTAATTGGCTTCTGTTGACAAATAAATAATATTTTGAAAAGTATTTTTATCGAAATAAATAAACGTATACAATTTTTTTTCTTCCTATTAAATGTTATACAATATCAAGAGTGTGTTAAATACAAGCAAAGTGTTCCAGATATAGATTTTTATTAAGATAGTGCATCGAAGAAACTTGTGATCCTAATATGATCTAACTGAAATGTCATAGGCCTATTGTCAGAGAAATAGCTAATATAGTAAGGATTTACTTGTTTAAGGCTGACATTCATTGTGTCAAATTTATAGAGATGGAGAAAGAAGTAGATAAAAATATCAACAAATACTGAATGAAGAAAAATCTATTTCACAATGGTGTACTCTATGTAGAGGCGGAATACTCAGTTGGCGCCTTGCAAATGTGATGAGACCAAATCATGTATATCTAGATTGTACTTTTCCAATTTGAACTTGATATTTAAAACTTGAAATTTATAATACATACATATGTAAATAACATGCTTTTTCAAATTTGTTATATAAGAAATAACGAGAAGTGATTTGAGTTGTTTCTCTTCAGTTTTCTAAAAATTTTAAATTTAAATCAAAAAAAATTCAGAAATGACTTGTGATATACCTTTAAATTATGTTCTTAAGGGAAGGCTTCTCTCCTTCAGTAATTTTACATTAACGAATTAGCCTTTTACAAAAGGAGAACGAGAAATCTGTTATGATCACGTATTTTTACTTTATATTGTCAAATAATTGGGCACGTAGACATAACTCTCTACATAGCAATAACAATTCCGGGTAAAAGAAATCTTAACTTTTCAAAAGTTGTGCTACCTAAAACAAAGTTGCTCATACTTTCAACTGAAATTTATTTCAACTAATATTTTCAAAATTGATACACTTTGCATATGTTATTGATAAAATGTATTACATAAGTAGATATCACGTTTTTACATGCCTTTCTGTAATAATATGTGGACTGGGTACTTATAATGAATATAAATTTACGACAAAATATGTTAAAGTTATCTAGTAACAGCAATCAAGAGTTCCGTTTTTGGTTTTTTTTTTATTATTATGCTACTTTATTCTATTCATATTCTTGATGTTTTCTTTAAAGATTTTTTACTTTCTTTTTGTAATATCGAACCACAAATATAAAATTTATTAGAATTCTTATCAGAAATAAGAAAATTTTTAAATATTTTCAAATTTAATGTGATTAGAAATTTTACGTGACGGTGTTATTGAAATTCTGAATTACGGGTGTTATTGAATTCCTTGAATTTAAAGTGACCTTAAAGTGGTCAAAAAATAGAATGTTATTAATTATAACGCAAAATACTTACGCGTTTATAATAATGCAGATGCATTGTAGATGTCAAGAAAGTAAAAGGAACATGAATTATAGCGAATTACACTGCCACTAATAGTCAGAAATGAATATTTTGGTATATTTACTGTTTCTGTAAGAGAATTCATTAAGATCAAAGAATGTATTCTACAGTGATTAAAGCAAGTTGATGAAAAATTTTAAAAGTTTAAATACAATGTGTTTATATATTTAAATCTTTGAGTAATAGGAGAATCCAGTTTAAGAATCTAGATTGAGATCTTTTTCAAAAGAATTGAAATTGCTTCGACAATAACAAGTATAATATACACTTACGAGTATATACACTAGTGATTGTATAAAATTACTAAACTGGTTCTTTATATTGGAAGTTGAAAAATAAAGTAACTTATTATAATTTTACGTTCTAAAATTAAGGAAAACTTTTCGATCAAAACTGCAATTGAAAACTCTAATTCGTGTAACTCATTCTTTCTTTTATAAATTTTTGAAAGTTTTTTTTAAAGTCAATTAAGATTTTCATTAACACTTTCATTTTTTAATTTTTTCATATTATAATATTAATATAATTAAGGTTGTAGCTTTATATATTCTTGGCTAAGCCTCTTAAACGCCGAGCGTACTCAGAGTAAAATAAATAAAATAAGACCTTTATTGTAAAAACTAGACTTGTGACAAAAACAATATTCAATTAATTAATATTCATTAAGCATTTTTAAAATACAAATTATTCAATAGAAGTCTTTGAATTTTGAACAAAAAAAATTACGCAATTTTTAAAAGAATTCTATAGTTGATTTCCGAAAAAAAAAAATTTTTTTTTCTTACATTTCATATAACGTAGATTACTTTCTTAAATTTACGATATAAATTGGTACAAAATCATAATATATTTATTTATAATTGGTATTATAAATAAATTATTGAAATAATGAAGTTTAAAACTAATAGGGCTTGATTATGTACATATATCGTTCCTTTTTATTCGGTAAATGAGAAGAAAGTATGATATATGATATTGTATCCAAAATTTATATACAAAATTTAGTTCCCTTTCATTTATTTTGCTTTTGGGGGTGATTCTTGGGAAATCAATTGATAGTTTAAGAAAAAATGAGAAAATTTGGTTGAAAAAAGACGACATAATCCTATTCTAAAAGTGACATATCCAATTAAAAAATCGGAATTTCCAGTTTGAATTTAAATAAAAGAAGCGAATGAAAAATTGAAATACATACACAGGCTAATAACTTATATTTTTTAAAATTACATATATAATAATACACATATAATGTAAATTAAGAGAAGATGTAAAAAGTGCCTTAAAATTCAACTTATTTCAATTAAAAATTTCACATTTAAAAAATGCAATCATTTTCAGTATCAGAAATTCGATTATTTTTTATTATTTATTAAAAATTTCAAAAGTTTCCGTGAATAAAATTTATAACTCACGATTTTATTATTAAACGAGAAAAAATTTAGTTGATCTTGTCAACTCTGTGATATCCGTATGAATTTGTTATTCTATGTGCGAATAAAGATGCCATAACTGACTATGGGACAGACTATGACTTTAAGTTGCCGTATTACCATATTAATTTATGCAAAATTTCAGTACTGTGTTTTTCAAAATACTGTGTATGCCAAACTACTATTGAAGTTGTATGGCAGGTACCAGAAACAGCCAAGCAATTTTAACGAATTTTATCAAACAAATCGGCCCTGCTAATATATTTGTTTGTGAGAAATTTCAATATCCCAGCTTTTATAGTTTCTGAGATATAGCAAAATAAATTTTAAAGTTGTATGGCAGCTACCCGAACCAGTACCCAGATCATGCCCAATTTAAATAGGGTTCTGGCACTTACTATACAATAAATCATTTGTGAAAATTTGGTGAACTTAGCTGAATTAGTTTTTGAGTTACCGTTGGGACGGAGTAACGGGCGGACAGACAAAGCTAAATGAACTCAAAATTCGAAGTTGATCAAAAACATACACTTGAGTTTATTTCTAAGACCTCTTTATTGCTACAAACGACAAGGCAACTTCAGTATACCTTTAGAACATACGTTCGTACGGGTAAAATCACTAACAAAAAAAAAATTGTTCTCTCATAATTTCCATAAAAAAATACTTTTCGCTTATAAAATTATCAGAAATGCATAACAAATAACATGAAAATAAAAAGAAAAACAACATTTTCTCAAAGATGTAAAATTTTATAAAACCAACTCCCAATTCCTAACCCCACAACCACCCCCCAATTTATACACTGTCCCATATTTTATTTTACAATTCCCTTTAATTTTTTTTTTCTGAATAAAAAGAAAAGTTTTTATTTTATTCTTTTTAATTAAATCAATTTACTTCAGAGTCTAAAAATCGATTGAAAAAAACATCCTTTTTCATTTATTTTTTATTTTTTTTTTTATTGAATCATTTATTAATTTATTTGAGTTCAATGTTCTTCTTTAAAGTTCTTTTCTTATTCAATGGTGTTTTGTTACTTTTTTTTTTCATTTCTATTGAAAAGTAAAATTTTTCGATTTTGTAATGTAAAATTGCAAAGAAAAAAAGAAAAATTTCCAAAATGCCATTCAATTATAATTACTTACGAAAAAAGGATGTCGAATATTAAAAAGAGTTGATGTACAACAAAAAGAAAAGAACTATAAAAGGAAAATAATGCAGGCGTACACAAAGACAGACACACATACACAGACACAATCAAATATTTTTATTATAAAAGTTATTTATTCTTCCTATTATACGTATTTAATCTTGAAGTGTGCACACAACATAGGTAACAAACTATTCATACACACAATATAGATAAAAATTAAATTTGCAGCTCTAATATCATCAGTGACTATACGAGTACGTAGATAAAAACGACCTTAGAATATATTCGCTCATTAATGAAAATTTTTATATTATTGTTGAGTCCAAATGTATACGGTTTAAGTGTATTGGTAATTTTCTCTAAAATGTGTATAAAATATAACAGTAGTAAAGTGATATTCATATTAAAAAGTAATTTTTCATTGTAATATTGTATAAAATTAAATTGAAAATTACTATATATAAATAGGGAATTATATAAAAAAATTTTAAGTTTGTATTCAAATTGAAGGTTTTGTAAAAAGAAATATTCAATTGAAATTTATAATTAAGTTTATGGGGAGAAAAATGAAAAGAAAACTAAAAGTAAGTACTACACGTACATATATAACTTACAATGTGCTAGAAATTGATTCAATTCGTATGATTCCCTTTAAATAGGAAAATTTTTGATATGCATAGTATACGGTTTTGTGTGGTGGTGTATCTTTTATAATGAAAATTATTGGGAATTAAACTACTAATATGTATTTGAAATTCAATAAATATATTGTTATATTGCACCCAGTTTGAAAAATAAGCCACTGAATATCAAAAAGTCGAAACTTTATGTAAATAAATATTGAAAATGAATTTATTATGAATTCGGCCAAATTTCGTAAGTTTTAATTTTAATTAACAAAATTTAAAAAAAAAATTTAATTTGAGAAGAAATGAAAAATACAAAAACAATAATAAGATCCTCTCGTTTTCTCCGGGAAAGTTAGAAACGAATTCACATAATTCTGAAAGGCGGAAGAATTTACAGGTGATAATTGGTTGATTTTCAAAATCTTTTCAAGTTTATATTGTGAGAATAAAACTTTATGGTTCTTTTAAGGTATCAAATTGGGGCTAATGTAAATTCTCTACCAGTATAAGCCATTTCAATTACACTTCTTTCTAAACGCACAGTCTCCTCACTATTGCAGTTTTACATTAAAACGTCATTCTTATATGGAATCATAGGTAGCGCCGGATTCACCATTTATAGGCAAAGTAAGCATATGCAATGAGAACAAGGAAACAGGAACGCAATCATTATGTGAAATTTACAATGGTTATTGATATTGTTTATTGATTTGAAAGCGGAAATCAGAACATGACTCAATTCAATGAATTATAAATGAATTAATATTTATGATAATTAAATTATTTTAGCCAAAAATTCGTACAACCTCATTTCTCGCAATCATCAATATATGATAAACTATTTATATTTACATACAATATTGATAAACTATTTATAAAAATCGAAAAATAAAATTGATTTCTATTAATCAAACTATGATCAAAGCCCTCTAATACAATTTACACTCAATTTTCAATATTATTTTCACAAAATTTTGGATCTTAGTGGGAATAATGTAAAAAAATATAATTATTACAGGTGCTAAAGCTACCTAAAATTTTTTAATTTTAAAAAAGCAAAAAAAAATCATGTTTTATAAAACCATAAACTAATTATTTTGTTAAAGTCTTTCAACCAAAAATAACATTTAAATAGACTAACTATTATTCTATGGTTATTCAAAAAATTAATTTAATTGCGTATTCAAATACTAGTAACAAATACAAGTTGACTGCAAAGTTAACAAACACTTGAGTTTACTTTATACTTCAATTTTAAGATTAAAACTTAACAAACTTTCTTTTTTTTTTTTTTTGGGATCGTATAGGAAAACTTAATTATAGAAACCAAACTGACAGACTTCTCATTTCATATTAACAATACCTTATCTTCTTCTAAAAATATTCATTTTAAAAATGTATTGAAGAAGAAGAAAAAACAAAAACAACAAAATAAAATCAAGAAAACAGAAAAAATAAAAAAAAAAACATTTTTTTAATTGCTTAAAACCTTTTAATACATGAGATTTTCTCTGGTACTTCTAGTCGGAAAAACAAGAAAAAAATAGAAACCTATATGAATATATTGTAGAAATGCTTTTCAATTATTAATCACAACGTTTTATTCAAGTCACGATTTGATTTTATTTCTTCTTTATCTATATTTTTTTTTTCTTTATCCTTACATTGTACACGTAAGTATAACACAATATTGTATAATGTGAATGTAGAGACGCCATTATGTATGCAATTATAATGGTAATAGTAAGTTAGTATTGTCTATTGACAAAAAGAATTGAATGTGAAAAATATCTTTACGGAAAATTGGATTTTTGTTTTTTTTTTTTTTCAGTAAATAACTACCTATACAATGTAAGTGTGATGAGATAGTGAGAAAAATATTAAAAACAAAAAAAAAAGAAATTGCTATATAAAATGTTAAAAAACAAAATGAAATTCTCAATCGTTGTTTTGGATTTTAATTTTCTATTTCATTTTCTACAATATTGTAAAAGGAAAATGCAAGCACTATCGTAACTGCATGCATATATGCATATTGATATGAAATCATCCTGAAAAATTAAATGAATAATGTGAGGAATGCAGCAATATATAGAAAATATAATTTTGAATTCAAAAACAAAGGGAAGGAAAAGAAAAATAACAAAAACAAAATAGAAAATTTGAATCTTTCATCATAGATATTTTTTGATCTCTATAATTTTAATCGAAATTTATGCACATACACACACACACACAGAAGGTACACCTTCATTTGAATTATTCTTGTACATAATAAAAATATCACTGCATTCCATATTGTGTAATTGTTTGCATATTTTATACTTACATATTTTTTTTTTTGAATTAATTATTAAAAAATCCAATAAATGTACCCATATATGTTTTAAATTTAACAGTAATGCCGCACACAAAATATACATTACGTTATATTTGTGCAGAACACATTGAATTTATTAATAAAATGCACACAAAGGTTCATGAATAAAACATTCATAATAAATGAAATAGAAACTATAGAAAAAAATTTTTTTTTTTTTTCAATCTATAACTATGATTAAATTAATTTGATTGACTAAAAATATTAATTATGTTCCTACTCACATTATTACCTATACCTACAATACGTTATAGCCATATAAGAATTAGCATTGATTTTTATCAGAATATGCACTATAAAAGCAGTATTATGCATGTATAGTATATGTTGTGGTGAATGGTGTTTGTGGTACGGTATGTTCAATGGAAACACATTGTGTGTTTAAAAGCCACGTTATGGTTATTAAAACCTGCAATATATGCATATATACACATATTATGTGTAGTTAATGAGACAATATACATAATTTTTCCATGTTTATATAATGTTACATAGCTAATTAAAAAATGTTTAATGGTAATGAAATTAATTCTATTAAAGTAAGATAAATTTAATGGTTTATAAAGCAGTATACAATCAACAACATTATTTAAATTACTTTTAATCATGTTCCAAAATAAATTAATTTATTGCATACTTTCAGGATTCGCAATGGAAAAAAAATTTTAAAGCGATAAAAAAAATAGTCGAATTTGACGGTTTAGTAAGTGAATTGTAATGAATAACTACATATAGTTTTTGATTGCATGGAATTTACCGATTAGTTTTTTGCACTTATAGAAATTCCAAAATGCTTGTAGTTTTAGAAATACAGAGGACTGCAAAGTCAAATTTTACGAGTTTCAAGAGGGAGTCAAGATGAAAGTAAATTTTCTTCTAACGAAGTGTCTAAAATATTCTGAAATTTCTCAACTTCTATATCATACCATTATAAATTATATAAGAAATTAGAAGAAAGCCGACTTTATATAACAGTTAATTTTAGCAGCTTATACTACGGAAGAGAAAGCCCGTCTGTAACTTCCTGCGTTCTCGTCATTTTTCACATTCAAAAAATGTTTGTGATTTTAATAAAATAAATATGTAGTTAAAAAATTCCATTTTTAGGAATTCGAGGAGCAAAAACTTTTAAAAGGAGGGAGAGATGTAAAAAAAAAGTATTCTAAAGAAATTTTTTATTAAAGACCTATTCGTGTATAAAATTTCAGCTTTCTACCATAAAGAGCGTCGAGTTTTAAAAACAGTCACACGGACAGTAGAACAGATGGGCGACAGTATGAAACTACTAGAGACTTTTTTCTAATATTTTTTATAAAATTACTAAGAACACAAAATTGTTACATTTATTGTTAAAGTTTACAAACCGAGGTATTGAAATGAAATATGGGCATTTTGTGACTTTGCTTTGCTTTTGAAAGTTTTGTTAATTTTGTGCATTTAATCTACTTCCATTTTGTAGTTAATTTCAGGTATGAAAGTTTTCAATGCAAGCGAAGTGACCGTGCAAGTACAATCTGTAGGTCAAGGAGGAATAGAATAATATTATTGTCACATTAATACAAAAGGACCCAGTATTTACAACCACTTGTAATGTTTGAAATTGTAAAAAACCCAATTTTCCTATCGAATGTTTTAATTGAACTTTTTAATTTCAAGTTTGTTTTAGCACCTCTTTACACTTACATAACCGGTTATATTTAAATAATACAAGTCAATTCAATATTTATTTTTAGAAATTTATTCAAACATTATGCAATCCTCAAAGATCTTAAACTTTTTTGAACTCTGCAGCAATTAAATGCTTACGCAATTTTTTTTTAGAATATAAAAAACAAATCCTGAAAAGAAAAAATTAAAATAAATGTTTTTTTAGTTTTTCTCTCCCAACTTTTTTGATGTAAAATTCAATGTTTATGGCAATATTTTGCTTTCTATTATAATATTTACACAAAAATATTTAATATTCATGAAGTGTAAAAAGAAACCAAATAAAAAAGAGTAATTATGTAAAAAAACAGATTTTCTTTTAAAAGCACAGAAAAATAATTTATAAACTTAAATGACCAAACTTTCAGGAAACCTTTATTTGTGGAAATTTAGAAAACAGACAGTGTGCAGCAGTACTACCACATTTTATTTCCATAATTTGTGATAACGTGTGCCAATATTATTTTTGAGAAGGAAACCTTTTCTTTTTACCTTTTCTTTCCTCTATCAAATTTGGCAAACTTTCATATAATTTAAAAATGTTAATTATTCACTGATAACTTAATTTCGAAAATAGTTATATTAAGCAACAAGTGCAGTATCAAGCGTATAAAAATAAAACATATGGCAACATTTAACTTTATAATAATTTGCCGCTTGTGTAAAAGAAAAAACTTAAATAACTTATGTTTTTTTCCAGTGTGATTGTGACAGTTTAACTCACGAAATACGAGCTAGTACATATTTCTATTAGGTAAGTAACTACGTCGCCAGCAATAATACTGCTTCGCCGAATCTAAATGAGGTGGACAAATGAAATGTTACAGAATAAAACAGCTTATACAGAAACTACGAAATTATACAATGTATTTTGATTAAAATATCCAGGTTGTAATCTTAAGAAAATATAGAGGAACTGCATAACCAAATTTTTGTCCCTATACGTAAAGTTCTTGTTGTTTTATGATTTTTTAAATATTTTACATCAAATGAAGAGGATTGCTATCAGAAGAAATCAGATTGTAAAAGTGATTTGAGAAAAAATTAAAGGCAGAATAATGTTGCTTTATAATTGTATAACAAATAATTTGTATATTTGCTAAAAATTTGGTAAATTTATAAATGAAAGTAAAATTATCAACAAACCATTAAATTAAATTTTATGATTTTAAAAATTTTGAGAGAAAAAAAATGATTATTTCTCAGAAAGAGAACGACTTTTTCGCTCTTTTTCCTCTTCCCTAAGATTGAAAGGAACTTGTAAAAAATAATATTATTTTCTTCCTTATAAAATTTAAAAAAAAAAAGTATTAAAAATACTAAAAATTTCAACAGTTTTCTTTTAAAATTGATTCTTTCCTCCTCCTCCTCCCAAAAAAGGGCAAAAAAAAAATCTGTTCTAATATTTTATATTTTTTTTTATACTTTATTTCCTTATTCCCTTTTTTTTTTATATTTTTAGCCAATAAACTTGTCCTCCATTTTGTAATTTTTCTGTTTCCTTATTTTGATATACGTACTTTATATTGGGTGGTCCAATCATAATAAATGTACGTCTTGCTTGGGTGACGTAATTAAAGAATATCAAGGTCATGTCTTATACTATGACCTTATTTTGGTTGCTTAGGGGAACAACATTTAAAAATAATTACAATAATTACATCAACACCTTCTAAGGATACTAAAAGTATCCTTTAGTCTTAAGGAAATCGGTCACAATTTGGTTCTTTCCCTACGGAATTTTTTAGCGAACGACAAAGCACAAGTAGGATACTGTGGCACATTTAAAAGCGATTTATCACAAGAGAATGCATAAAAAGCGAATCAACCACATTCACAAGCGTCAGATGTTACATTTTTACCAGATTGAGATCAAACTAGAAAGAAACTCTGCTGTTAAACGGTTTACAAAGACAATTACCTTCACTTTTCTTCACTTTACTTAAAGTTAAAAAAGTAGGATTCTTTCCAGATTTTAATGGCAATTGCATACGCGATTAATTAACACATATTAAGGAATTACTGAAGGATATTACTAAAATCTAATATTAAAATTTAAATGACCAAAATAGTACTTTAAAAATTCATATGAAACTCGGAGATCATTTCTTACAATGAAAACAAATTATCAAGATTTTTCGGACTCGTAATGATCTTTGAATTTTGGAGTAAAAAATATTTTAGTACTAAACGTTGATTTCGAAAGAAAATCTTCTATGACCCACCCTAATGTATACCCATACTCCTTTGTTTTGGATTAAATTTGTTTATTCCTCTTTCAGTAGATTTTGCTTCTTCTCTCTGTTTCTTGCAGAAAGAAATTACTATCGTCATCATGAGTAGGAAAAACAGAAGCATCTTTTTTTTTTTATGATCATTATCATTAAAATTATCATCATCTTTTAAAACCCATAACTATAAGATTTTGTTCTCATTCCACATTGTGTACGAACAAAACAAAAAAAAAATTCTGGTATGGCACACAAGAGTTTTTTTTAGCCTTTAGACAGTTAAAATAATTTTTTTTTTATAAAAAAACATTATAAAACTGTAATACACGCATCCCTTTCAATTTGTAACAGATGAACAAAAATGATTTTACATAAGAAATTAAAATTAATAGGTTAAATTGGAAAATTTTCTTCAAATAAGATGGAAGGGAATCTCTTAAAATATAAAAATTAATCTTTATGTAATTTGAAATGAGGAAAATGAAGTCATATGAATCGGTATACAGATGTTTTACATTGTGTAATGATTGGTTATAAGTATTTCGAGTATATTTGGTGGTATTTTAGGCATATGTATATGATAAATTCAAACTTTTTGGAGGCATTGCTTAAATTTCGATTATCTTTGAAACGATTTATTTAAACTTGGTAAAATAATAATTCTACTAAACTTAATTGCGAAATTGTGCTACTGTATTGCTAACCTTAGGATGAAGCTCCTAAAGTCTCCTTAGAATTCAACATGACATTCTAAAGTACTTCACATATTCTTTAATAAATATTTCCAATGTTTGATTTTAGTGAAAACTGAATTGTTATTTTTAATTTTCCCGAAAAATTTATAAAATTAAAATTATTTGTTTTTATAAAATGGATCACGTGCAATATCTATAAACGCAAACATTTTTTTTGGATGCAAGATTAAAAATTTCTAATTTAAAAATACAGGAAGGACTTTGTACAGGAAGAACTTATTTTTGCATTGCACAAAAAAGACGCATTGGAAAATGCTTCTTCTAAATTATTATTTTGCTGCACTTCTTTCATAAGATCTGTTTAAAAATGAGATGATATTTTTACACCTAAGGTTCACTCACAAATTGTTTCAATTTTAACAGCATCTTCCAAATGTTTACAAACCAATAAAAAGCTCAAGCCGCAATCTTAAAGAACAAAATTTTTAATTAGAAATCAAACATTTTTTTAACAACATTTTTGATTTTTGAATTTTCCCTATCTTCGAGAATGATAGGGAATTACGAATTTAAAAACACCATCTTATATTCACCATCAAAAATTCCACCATCTTACATCAATATTTCTGATAATTTCAATAAAATTTTGAATATTTTTTTTTATAGCAATTCTAAGAATTGCTAACGAAAATATTATTTTTTTTTAATCATCTATTACTATTTTTATTATTACTGTTTTATTATAATTATTATTATTTTTATTACTGACATTATATGATTACTATGATTGTCATGTTTTTCTCTCCTTTTAATATTCTTCATTTTTCTTCAACTATTTTTATTTCTATTGGTATTGAAATCGAAAAACGATTAAGGATAACATCTTGATCGTCGACATCTTGATTTTATTTTATTCTTTCGTTTCTACCCAAATATTTAATGAGATAAAAGCTAGTTTTCCCAAAAAAACTTAATTTTTTATATATTTTTTTCAATTTTGCAAAAATTCTATTCTATATAAAAAAAGGAATTTTTTCTTATTTGAGATAGGAAAGTTCTAATCATGATGAGAAAACATTTCAAAATATCATAATCTTATTTTGGTATCTAAACAAAATTTAACCCTTTATATTGGAGAAAATGGGGGCAAAAAAAAAAAATTAAAAGAATAATCAATATTATTATGAAAACTGAAATCTCATGAAAAGGATTATGAATATTTCTTATTTTTTAAATTTGGTAAGGATTTTTGAAAAATATAAAAATTCCTAGAAAGCAAAATTTGAGACAATCGATAATGAGTAATGACAACTTAATATGAGCAAATGTAAAATGGTTATGAGATAGGATAATGTTAAAATAGGAGTAACAAGGTATGAGAAAATTTAAGAATGTAGTATTAAGAACATGAGATACGGTACAGAGAGAATGTAGAAAATTTTAATTAAGTTTAAAGCTAGGATTGTGTCACATGCAAATACGATTAAATATTGTTGTTAATTTAACATAAAAGTAATATTCAGGGTAGTATAAGGTGTATATTAAGTATTCTGTATACCTGTAAGATATTTGAATAATGATTGTAGGGAAAGTAATGATCCCTTGAAGATTTCATAAACAAATTTTCGTTAAAAATAATAAAATAATTGGTGAAATAAAAATTAAAAATTAGCTGTTCCAAATTTAATTTAGGGTACCTTATAAATTTGCAATAATAACAGAGTTGATGTAAAAGAAACACGAAGTAAACTAGTTCTAAGATAATTAGCAGAAAATTGCCTGCAAAATTTTATTTAAAAAAAAAATGGAAATGGACACTTCATATAATTCAAAAAAATTGCATATTTTTGGGGGAACATTAATTTGTTTCGATAAAACGGAACTTAATTCAATTAAAATCTTAACAATTTTCAATTTTTTTGCAATATATTTTTTGTTATAAAAAGCTTGCATTCTATTTGAAATAATTCTCATTGATGATGAACTTTCGGAGAAATTTTAGGACCAAGAGAAATTTCAGAAGAGGAAAAAAGAAATGTTCTTTACCGCTCGAAAAATTTAATATCTGGCACATAATTGAAATTTAATGAAAAAAATACGAAAATTTTATCATCTATATTCGGCGAAATTATTTTTAAATATAACTTTTTCATAATGTTGAAGGCTTAATACGAGTATAACTTGAAAATAAATTAGCGTATAATTTAAAATTTTCAAAATTAAAACAAAGAAAAATTATTTTGAATAAAATTTATTTCTTTAATTCTCCAATTTCACATAGCATTAAAAATATTTATCTCTTTTAATTTATTTGAAGTTTAAGTATAAAAATGATAAAATATTAAGAGTTCTAATATAAATTTTTATAAACTTGTTTCTAGTGTATACATAATTGTAAAAATAACGAAGAGCTCTGTGAAGACAAATTATTAAAAACTCATTTCAACTCAAAAATAATTAAATATTAAAAATGTTGCATTTATCATTTCACTACAATAATAATATTATAATGTAGAAATTCTAACAATATATAAGAGATGATCAAAATGAATAAAAGAAACAACGCAGCGTGCAAATAAAGTTATAATAATTTTCCATAATTAATCTTTCTCATATTTCGCATTATAAATAATATAGAGTAATTAAATTCTACTATACATTCGTCTGTATGGCAACACAGCACAGTATTTAAAAAGAATAATTTTTTGTTCTAGCAAACATTTATAAAATATACTTTGAGAGATAATTTTGAAATGAAATCGGGAACTTAATAAAGATTTTCGCAAACTTACTTGGAAACAAGCTGAAAAATGAGAGAAGATTTACAAAAAAAAAAAAACATAAGCAGAAAAAGAAGAAGCAGTGACTCATTAAATACTAAATTACGAGTATATAATAATTTTTATTCAAACTGTTAAAAAGTTTCCAAAGCGAATAGCGAACTAAAGATAATGATAGTAAAGAAAATTTTATTTCAGAAATAAAAGATTATTAAAAATGAAATAAATAAAATATGACTAAGAATAATGACATTGATATTAATCTTGCTTCTATTAAACACATAATCTGGTTAAAAATACTCCAATCAGAGTTAAGAGTATAAGCAGTGTACGTTGTGTAAGCAATCGTAAAAAATTTATAAAGAAAGTTTTACGCGAATTTGGGTTTTATGGTATTCAAGGGAATTATGAATGAATTATACAATTTAAAAACCATTTTCTGATTTATTAATTACAATTAATTTATTTATTATCATTTTATTACAATGTTATAGTTAGTTAATGGCACGCCAACGACACAATGAATTAAGAAAAGAATTAAGAATTCAATTTAACACTAATCGGAACATAATGCAATACATTATTGTACAGAAGAAAGAAGACTATTATTAAATCAGAAAATTATTATTAAACAAAACACCAGTATTAAATACCTTTGGTTCCCTATATTAATAAAAATCACTAATTTCGTATATCAATTAGTATAGTCAAACTGTGCTATGATAATTTTGTAGCCCCAGTAGATTTAAAATTGTATGAAGAACAAAATTTAATTCATTCCCAACAATATCAACCTTTATGTATGATTAAGGTAAAATATCAATAGGTGATTAAGGTAGATTATTTTTTCAGTACAGTGTTAAATACCAACAGATCTATTGTATCTCAAAAAGCTGTTCTATTCAGCACAATCCAATAAAAATTATGATCCAACTAGAACAAAAGTTTAATTTTCTATTGGAAAATTTCATTTAAATTTCTTTGTATTTTCCTCGTGCTTTTTTAATAGCATATCGAATATTTTGCAAAAAAATATTAAATATCAAAATGAAAATTTATTTTTAAAATATCGTTTTTCTTTTATATACTTAAATTTTCTTTGACTATAATGTTTAAAATTTTAATCACGTAAAATAAAAAAAAAATTAAACAAAATTTGTTTTGAGACCACCACTTAATTTGAAAAATGAGTTTCCATTTAAAAGTTATGCATTTATAATATAAGTTTTGTCCTTGCATTCAGCAACGAAAGCAAAGTTCGCTGTCTCAAAATGTATTCTTTGTGTAGTATTAAATGCTTTGTAAGAACAGAATGGAATAAAAATTTAAAATACGTTGGTGAATTCTATCAATATTTTTTAATTCTTACCTTAAAATTGTTTTGAAGATTCTGAAGGTGACCATAATTAATCTGCAATGAAAAAATAAAGGAAAAAAATTTTAATTTAACAAGATTATAAAGTTATATTTGAAAATGTATTTCCTTTTTAAATTTAAATTTTTTATTTAATAAACTTTATTGGGTCGACGGCACGAGGAAAACCGTGCGGGACAGCAAAAAAAATGTGGTTAAAATACTGCCTTAGAAAATCAGACTGGCTTCTGGCGATGTCTCGCAAGGACGTTACGTGCCTGACGATAGTCTACACGGGACATTGTGTGTTCGGGGAGAATGCGGGATTGGCTGGGGATTGTTATGCGGGATTGGCTTTTCAACACAACATGTCGCAGCTATTAAGAAATTGACAAGAAACAGACCACTTTTCACTATATCTGCGGGTGTCCCACTCTGGGCATAACAACAGTAGTCACATAGGACAAAGCATGTCTAGGGAGGTTAGATGAGATATCCAAAACTGGCATCGGAACTTATATAGATTGCGCAAGAGAACGTGGTGGCTTAGATAGGCCACCTGTAATCGTATGTTTAATGACGGCCTAGAGATCACGGGGTGACGGCCTAGTAACCAAACCTTATTGGGTTCTAAATAAACTACATATTTGACACTCTAATGTTTTCTTAGAACGCTTCCTGGAGTAAAAGAGGGTTTAAATGTTTGACGGTTGAAATAAGAGCTTAAGTAATAGGGAAATATTCTGTAAATTTTTTTTTTGAAATTTCCAAAAAGAAAATTGGAAAATTTTAAAATCTCCGTATCTCCAAAATCGTTGATATTCGGAATCCACTTCTAAGCAAAAGTTTTATCAATTTTTGATCCATTAATCAATAATTTAATATTGTTACATAACTTTCTGAATCACCCCGTATGTGTAGTCTAATTAATACGCTTTTAAAATGTTAATTTACTTATGTATAATACATTATTTAAACAAGATTGTATTTAAAACATTATATAAACAAAATTGTATTCTGACATTTAACAACTTAACACTTTTAAGAAAATTTACATAAATTTTCATCAATCTAATTAAATTAAAAACTCAATACACGTACAATATACATACAAACATTATTGTTGTTTTTTTCATTATGTTTTTATATGTAAATGATATTTTCATATTAAATTTTGAAGTTTATTTTTCCTAACTTGATGTACGTACATATTAAATTAAATTGTTTACTTTATTAGAAACACATACATATACATACATATATGCAATATAAACATACTCCTATAATGTACGAGAATAACATAATATTAGAAATTCAAATTAAGTATCATGGAATACATTATGTATTTTGTTTATATAAAAAATATTTTTGTTGATTTTAAAAATCATCTTGGAGACAAATTAGTCTTGAAATAGAAGGAGATTAAATCTTTTAGAAAATATGTGTTTTAAATAATTATGTATGTATCTATATCATTATTATATGCATACATTAAATATTATCTTTTGTATATTTATGTACATTTTATTATCAGATCACACATCTATCTATACATAGTATATTCATATGTAAATAATATTAATTACAAATTGTTGACATTAAATATTAAGAATATTGAAGGGTGAAATTGAGAATAAAATATTTACAAAAAAAAAAATTAAAATTCAAAACTTCTTGATTTTGGATTCTAGGTGAATTTTAATTAGACGTATTAGTATAAGTAGTAAGATCGGGGTGGCATGTGGAAAAAATACCTTAGTTAGTAAAATTGATAACGGCTACTATTAAAATTTTAGTGCTAAGGATCAATATCTGCTAACCTTACTGTAACCATTACATTTATTCACAATTAGTTAAAAAATAAATTTAAAATAAATTTAAATTTCCAATTGTTTGATACACAAATCGATAAGTCCGGACTCGTTCTGTCAAAAAACATTAGTTTGAGGTTTTTTAAATAGCACATTTTCCTTTGAAAAAGTTATTGGTTTTAAGCCTTTGAAAAGTTTAAAAAGTTTCTTAGAAACAATGTATTAGCGATTTAAATTACAATATAATTAATATACTAAAATATTTAAAATTATTGCATACTTTTAGGATAAAAATATTATGATCGATTTCGACGGTTAACTAAATTGATGGTTAAAAAGTTGAAATATATTTTTTAATGACAGGGTATTTACTGTTTTACTTTTATTGAATATCGGTGATAACTTGGAGCAGCAGAGAGAGGAAAAAAAAAATTATTCTAATGAAATAAATAATTTATTAGTGTCTAAAAGCTGGTTAAACTTTGAAAGTAATTGATGATGGATAACTGAAGCATACCTCTTTGCACTTGTGGAACTTAAAAGGTTTGTGGAATAAAGAGTGTATAAATTTTGTAAACAGGCGGAAGGACGGATATTGATAAGCCCTCTTTTACATTTTTTTTGTTGTTTTTTGGAAAAGTGCTAAAAGGTGCTAAAAGTTTTTTAACTTCAACAGGAAAATGTTAAGTGAAAAATTTTTAAATTGAATTTGATTAGAACTTAAGTGAAAAATTTTTAGTTCAAAAAGCAAGATTGAAAAAATTGAAATAATGCAAAAATTTTCCAGTTCGATTTATGCAAAATTCTTGCATAATCACATCCGTTAGAATATCCAATTTTTGTTATAATCTTTAAGACAAACAAGTACGAGTAACTTTTATAATTGAAAATTATTAATTCAGTCCTTATTTTCATTAAGACCCCTAAAAGTCTGCAAAATATTTACATCAACTTAAAATATGTAAAACTTTCAATTTATAAATCAAATGTTTAAACAAAAATTCAATTTTTATTTACTAAAATATTAATGTCCTGAAAACTATCTTTGCAATTTTTTTAAATTGGTTATTCCGTATAATTTATTTCCTCGGAAAAATAATAACATTATAATGTATTTAGTTTTTAAAATAGCATGGTACTCGTATATAGGTAGATATGTACATATTATTTCCGAATTATTTTTTTTAGAATGTCTTACAATAAATATTAAGTTACACATTTCTGAGTTTATATTCCCCTTAAATCATTGTTTATTATTATTTGCTTTATTTACATAATATGTAAATAAAACCATAATAAAATGTGGACATTTATGTAAATTATACGGAAGTAATTGAATTTTTCTTCCATTTAATCAACTCTCGTTTAAAGGGCACTTCAAGTTTATCTTTAGTAATATTTCATTATATACGCAAAGCAGCGAAAAAAAAGAAAATTGTGGTTGGCCATATTATTATAGGTACTGAATAATTTACGGATAGAGAGACCAACTAGTTTTGAATAAATTATTTTGCCTATATTTAAAAAGTATTTCGAAATGTGATAAGATCTTAATTGTGATTTTAAGTCACCTATTTAATAAAATATAACCTTACAGTTCATTGTGATATACCCATTTTCATTAACCTATTGGTTTAACTTGCTTTTAGAAATTCTAACATTTTTAATGTAAGTTAAAAAATAATAAGATTTAACAGTTGAATTTCTAATTAGGAATAATTTATTATTGTACTGATATAAAACCAAATTTATGTAAATTAGATCATGCTGCTAGATTATAATCAAAAAGTCATGTTACGATGATGAATTTTGGGTTTATAATATAGATTCTAGAGCTTAAGTTCGAGCTATTTAACAACATTTTGTTGTCCTAAAAATCCTAAAATATATTAAACACAATTGAACTTATAAAAATAAACGAATAAAATGCAGTATTTAATTTAAAATTAATTTTTTTAGGGCAGTTAAGAGAAACATAATTAAATAAACGGGAATTTCGTTAAAATTTGTGGAAAATAAAATGCAAATCGAAAAAATTCAAATGCGCGGGATTCCCTTAATTACCGTCAACGGATTGAAATTCAAAAATACAATAACTGAAACTAATTAAACAAGTTCGTCCATTTAAAAATTTCTGTCACCTTTTCATGATAATAAAAACAAAAATTATTCATTTTGGTTTTACAACTTTTGTGTACATAATAAAGTCATAAAATAAATAATTCAGGTGAACATCTTGAGCTATTACAAATGAAAGGGGGTAAAATTTATATACTGTACCGAAATCTAATGCTATTTTTTCTGTTATTCTAATAAAAGTATAAGGAAAGAAAAAGAAAACAAAAACAAAAAACTTAAAAGAACTTTTCTCAATTTAAAAAAAAAAATATTTTTTTTTATTTTGATATTTGTATACTGGATTAGATGTACGAGTACATTAATGGTAAACTAACCAAAAAATAAAAAGTTGAAATGAAAAATAAAGGTTTGCAAGGAAGCACATTCCTTATTAATGAACTGTTAATTTATTTTGAAAATTCAAAATTACAAAAAATATTAAATGTTTTAATACAATGGAAAAGAGAGTGAGAAGAAGAGTACAGAGAAATAATTAATTTGGCATGGTGGAAAAATTATTTTTGAAATACTCCCGCTATTACTGGTATGCCAGTAGTTATTTTTTTAAATGAAAGGAAGAGAAATATTTTTTAATGAGAATTCGTATTGTATTACATATTCCACCTTTGAGATTTTATTCAATTTTAGGAAATTTTTCTCATGTATACAGGGATGAATAAAATAGGATTAAAAATTTGTTCCATAACTTTAAAATGCAAAAAGTACTCTCTCTTAATAACGTACAGGATTTTTTGAATTTAAAATTTAAGTTTTGCACTAATAATTTAAGCAATTACTTATTAAAATTACTTAATAAAAATAGCAATTTTTGGAGAATTTGGAAGGCTTTATTCAAGCCTATAGAAACAAGGGTGACCAAGAATATTTATGGTTTTAATAAATCAAGCCACCCATTATATTTTATTCTCAAAAGATTACTTTCGATATACCAGAAAATTTTTGTGAAACTTGTACAAATTCTGGAACTCAAAGAATAGTTTGATAAAACATTACAAATAAGCACATTTTATTTTTTAATTTGAAAATGAACAAAAAAACACAAACAAGAACAAAATAAATTAAATAAAAAAAAATGGAGAGGTAGAGATAAAATAACAATTACATTAGGAAGGATGTGATAACGAGAAATACAATACCAACAATAAAATAACTTACAGAAACGAACTGGAATCGAAACTTAAACAGAAACAAGATTAAAAAATAAAAACAAAAACGACAAAAAAAAAAAAAACAAAAGTGAAGAAGAGAGGAAAATATATTTCCCGAAAAAATAAAAGCACCTACTAAAGTCGAATATTACAAGTTAAATTATCCATGAAACTGTGAAAAACAGAGAGAGACGATTTAAATGTCATATTGCTTTTTTTTTATGGACTTTTATTATCCTGTGTGAAAAATAAGTGAATTTTAACTTTTTCTCTGTTCTTTTGCAATTCCCTTGTATATGTGCTCTTCATCTGTTTTTCAATTTTGTTTTTTTTTTCATAAGCATTTTCTTTAAGTTTTTTGTATTCTACAATAACAATAATAAAAAAATAAATATCAAAATAAAATTAAATTTGTATTTTATAAAATTTTATTATAAAAAAAAAAAGAATTGAAAATTGTTAGATTAAAGAAATCGTATAAGCGAAAACTTACTTTTTGGAAGCATTTACTTGCGATGTACAAATTTTGTTACTCAGTAATAAAAGCAGAAATCTTATAGGAATAACTTATCTATATACATGGTGACATACACAAGGATAAAATTATGTACGTTTGAATTTTTAAGATTATCAAGATGAGGCGTGTAAACAAATTAATTATTCAGCTAGAGAATTTGTACAGTTTCTCTTAAAATACAAGAAATAAATCATAATTTATACATTAAGAAATTCCTGGTTTTGAGCATTATTGACATAACAACCCCACCACACACTTTGGAAATAATTTCATTTTGATTTAATATGACACAAAGTGTATTTCGTTTAAAATTAACTCGATTTATGAAATTTCTCTCCCACATTGGTATTTTAGAGAATATAAAAAATAATTTCTTACATTGTTTAGTATTGGAACTGTAAAATTTTTCTTCGTTTTAGCACAATTATGCTAGTTTTCCGGACTCAGAAACAATTAAACGAATGTCACAGATCCAATACGTACCAAAGAGGCATTAAAATTTAGAAAAATAATTACGTTGAGGGACGAATTTTTTTATTAGGTGTTTGTTGAGGTAAGCAACTTATGAGATTTAAGTCATGAATTACAAAAATAATAAAGGATCATTCATATTGCGATTAAATTAAATCTGACCAATAATTACCATTAAAATTACTTAGGATTTTTTCCAAATTTCGTTAAAATTTTTTAATCTTCTATAAAAAATTGGAAGTTAAATTCAATCAAATAAATTTGAACCTATACAAAGAGCAATAATTCAATTTTATTGATATCTAACTGTAAATGAATAAAATCTAACTGTATATGAATAAAATCTAACTGTATATGAATAAAATTAAATTATTGCCCTTTGCATCTCCTAAATGAGGAAACTTACCTAAGGTGTTTAGTAAATTGTTTTTTTATACCCGTGCTAACGAATATTCGAATAATATTACGAATTTACCACTCCCATTGTAGCGCTAAGATACTCGTACATATTATTATTTAATTAAGCATATATATTTTAGTTATTTCTTCCTTAAAACCGATTATACTTAAAAAGCATTGAGTAGGTTTACCAAATTTTCTTCCAAATGCTTATACTTTAATGTATAGTTGCGGTACGAATTGGGTTGATAGAATTTGGGTTTGATAGAAGAATTGATTCGACTAGCTTGCATTTTTTTTTTCTTTTTTTCCTTCTTCACTCCTAGGAGGAGCATAGGGCTAGTGCATGATATCTATCATGCCCTAGTTTCTATAGTCATAGAGAGTTAGCTAGGTAGGTGACTAGCCTACCGTAGTTTTTTATTTATATTAAATATTTCAGTTTATTAATATTTACTGTTTATTTTTCTTAGTCTTTTAGTATCGAATATTATGAATATTTGAAAATTACTTGTATAATAATTATTGGTATTGCATATTAAATTATATAATATTGAATATAATTTTTTTATAGTGACCTGACCGGCGTTTGAACCCGAGACCCTTCGGTTAAAGGGTCGGTGCCATAACCACTGCACCAATGGTCAGGTGACTAGCTTGCATACAAATCCAAAAATAATTTGTTTATATTAGTATACAAATTTCACACAAATGACTGCGATAAAAGAACCATTATTATAAGTGCTTTTAATAGATGCTCTTCAACTTCAAATTGCTATATTTACCACAATAAACGGGGCCACAATGTTAATAGGCAATTCATCTGTGGACTGCCAACTAAGTTTTGGTTCTTTTCAATTACTCTTATAACTTATTCAATTACTCTTATAAGTCTTAATTCAATTACAACTATTCAATTCAACTTTATTCAATTATATACAGGAAGATCATGAAGGAATCATCATAAAACCTCGTATTACCTCGTATATCATAACCTCAATTTAAAATATTCTAATTTTGTAAGTCAACAACAATAATATTATATAGCTCTATAATACTACAAACATCCACACTACATGTATAAATTCATTTCTTAACAATTGAAAATGTGTTAAGACGTTTCAATTATTATAATTCTAACTCTACTGAAAAAAAAAATTGTTCCTAATTACTAAATGTATAATTTTAATGTATAAATCTTCCTGTACTCAATTAGTCAAATTCCGATTACATTCATTTTAAAAAAGCATATAACATACAATATCTCTCTTTCTCTCTATATCTAATGTAGGTTAAAATTAAGTTAAAACTATAATAAATTACAAAAATAAAATATTTTAAAAGTCTTCATACACAATAAAAAAAATTTAGTCACATTTTATGAATAAACCCCATAGAAAAAACAAGAAGTATTAAAAGGAATAATAAAGAATTTTACTTAACTACATACTTACATACATTATATAATAAAAACCACCAGAAATTTTAGCTTTCTTTATACTTGAAAACGTTTTTATTACATATGAATTCATGGGTCATAATACAAAAAAAAAAAAAAAAATATATAATTTTTGGGTTCATTTAATGAAATTATGTGATCAACCTCCGCTCCCACATACAATAATATACAGTATATGTATGTATGGAAACTTTATACATTTAAATATTATGTTCAAATATATTATTATGTGTATATACATGAAATGTTTTGTGTATTTAAAAAATTATTCTCTTAATACATAAGGTTAGACATTAAGATAATAATATAGAAGTAAAAATATTCTTATAAATGCTCTCATAATATAAACATACATACATTTTATATTATATTTGTATAACATATATATTTGTATTATATGATGTTAAAATGTCACAAACCACAGGTCGTAAACACTTAAATACCACATTTTCACTTTTATGAAGTGATACTATGCTATACTTGAAAATTATATACATACAAACAACTATATCCTATATATATCTACATAATAATGACATAATACTTGAAATTTTAGTCCCTTAATATGCGCGAAATTTTCATTTCTCTGTCCCTCATATAATATAACGGAATAATATAAATATGTTATTTTCATTTATAACTAAAATGTTTAGTGTATATTAAGTTTGGTGTATATATACACACACATTATAACATTTTAATACACGAGTATATGAAAAGTAAGATGAAAAGTTAAAGAATTTTCGCCGAAAGGTTTCTTTGTGCTTCCATTTATTCTTTTTTTTTTTTTTTGATTTTTTACTTATTGTTGTTATTCTTTTCCATTTATTTTGGTTATTGCATATAGTTTGTGTACAGTTCTCGAAATGAAGATAAATATTTGATAAGATTTTATTTCGCAGTTTTGCCCGTTTTTTTTTTTGTTTTTAGCGACTAACCTCTTACATCCGGAACGAAATTGCCATATATAAACAAAAAAAAAAATAACAATTTTATTTACAAAATAGCTTGAATGCAAGAAAAAATTACTGAGATATTTCGTAATGAAATTCTTCCAAGGTTCTTATAAATATTATTTTAAGCGCAAAAAAATTTGAATTCGTTAGTTTTTTCTATATAAGAATTGAGTGGTATTTGCATAAGAATTAGGGCGAATTATTAAAAATCCTTATCTAGCACACGTCGACGAATTTTAGAAGAATTTTATCTTTAAAAAAATAAGCGGAATTCAAAATAATTGTACCACACAAACATGAGCAAATTATAAAAGTATTTGGTCTCAATTTTTTACGTAACCTTATTCGTTAAATGAGTAAGGTTTTGAAAAATCTTGTTTTACAACTTTTATTATTGTAATAAGATTCTGGCAATAATATTATACTGTTCTTATAGAGTTTAGCTTAGATTCCATTAAAGTCCGAAATTAATAAGAACTCAACTTATAAGGAGTTGCTTTTTAATATCCCAATTGTAGATAACACCAGCTGTTTCAGTTAGACTTTTGAAATTAGGCAAAAAAATGAAATTTGTTTTAATTTTAAATTTTTCAATTTAATTTAATAATTTTAAGATCAAAGTTTTCAAAGCTCTGGAAAGTATAAGTAGAACAATTTAATTGGAGCATACTTTAATATTTCCTAAACAACTGCTAATTTTTTCGAAGTAACACATGGCATATACAGTTATAAATTCGAAAGTCATTTTCAAATATATTATAGTATTTTTTTAAAATCATTTTTGTATAATAAAGGTTTTTGAACAAAAGAATTTTTTTTTCATTAAACAAATGATATTATGTGGTAACACTATAAAATCGCGTATATAATGAATTTGTTTGTATTCTTAAATATTATTCTATTACTGTGTATATTAATGTATGTACTACATAAAATTGTGAAAGGATATTTTAAGTTTTTAAGTTGTTCTCTTATTATAATCATTGTAATGATGAAAAGGGTATACATATTATATGGACAAAAAAGAAATATATAGAGTATCATCTTGCATTTATAAAAATATCTTTATGTGTGTATATGCAGTTTATATAGATAGAACGATTTTATATAATATTGTACTTAAAAACATGCTAAATAAAATTGGAATTTCATTCTTATTATTGTACAAGAATATGGTTATCCTAAAGTGCAAAAACGATAATAATTTCGACCACCATGAAATACATTTAATAATACGTATACATAATTGTGTGGAACGTTTTTATGAGTTCTAGTGCTATTTTCTTTTAAGATTTTCTTATTTTTTATTTGTAGATGTTTTATTTTTTTCGTTTTTCGTCTATAAACTTGTTAAAATTACTTTGGTTTTCTTTATTTCATTTATTTTTTTTTTTTGCTTTCTCGGATCTGTTCACTTCTTATTTTTCATTTTTATTTCGTTCCATTAAGTCTAAAGTTTAAGACATTCGCTATTTTTTTATTAATTTTATTTGCTTTTTTTTATATTTGTTATGTGTATGTATGAACTCTTTTCTATAATATAACATTAGTGTATGTGCTCATGTGTGTGTTTTCTTTGTGTTACTGCATTTTAAAGTGTATCTACATCCTTTATGTGGTTTCTTCCCTTTTTTTTTTGTTTTGGTTAGGATTTGTTAAAAATAAAAAAAAAATCTTTAATAACAATTACTTTACAATTTCGAGTTGTAAGTAAAAAATATTAGTATTTGTGTATATGTAGTAGACTTAATGTATGTGTATGGCTTAAGAAATTTTATACTGTAATTATTTTTAAAATTTAATCTTTTTCAGAGTTTTCACCATTATTTTGAATTTTAAAGTTTATATTTGGATTTTATTTTTGAAGTTCATAATAAATATAAGTAGATCAACACAAAATATATTTTAATGATCTCATGAAGTATGTATAATATACAGCTTTGCTTTGGATAACATCGGATTATATAGGATTTTATCAAAAAATTTTGTAAATATTCTTAATGTTTTGTTTGCAGCTAGTATAATACGAGCTATAATGATTTTTTAAAATTTAAATATTGAAAAGTTAGAAACTAGAAAAGAATAATTGCAATTATTATACGGATTTACTTCAAAAAGAGAAAAGGATCTTGAGAACATGAATTATTCTTGATGAAATATTTAGAATTTTATAGTTATTAAAAAATATGATTTAATGTTTAAATTGAGTTAAACAAAAATAAATTTAAAATTTTGGTAATAAATTTTTTATAATAAAGGCAGAATGGTTATGTTCTTAAATTCAATGTTGTAAAAACTAAAAATACTAAAAATCTTAAAATGTCTTGGCTATAATTAATAAATAAATTAATAAATTAATCAAAAAAATTTTAAAATTTCTGTTGGACGAAGAGTCAGATAACTAATAAACTAGATAATATATTGATAAGAACTAATATCTAGACATTTTAAAAACGGGCCTGGTAAACAGTTTCGAAAAATTTGGTTTTTTTTGGCAGTTTTAAATTTTATCGGGATAACGAAACAAAACATAAATCTTATTTGGGAAGAAGCGGTTTGCTTCATAACTGTCTAAAAGCGCTCGACACACCCAACTCTAAAGTCAAGACCTCAATCCAATTGAGAATTTGTGGGCCTACTCAAAAAATATGGCGAAAAGGCTACCGAAAAGACCCTATAAAATATATAATAAAAGAATGGTCGAACATTCCGGAGTGAATTCATATGGAAAAATTGATTACTTCTATGAAATGAAGACTTTGGGCAGTTCAAAATTTTAAGGACTAGACTTTCCGTTAAGTACCAATTAGATTTTCCATCAAGATTAACTAATTTTTGCTTACATGCTATGATAAAGTTATTACTATAAAAAAATTGCCATATTAATTGAAAATTATTCATCATAAACACACTTTTAATAGCACACAAAAAAATTTTATAATTTTTCAAACCATAAAAAGAAAATTTACTGTTTTCCAAGTAAACAAATTTTTAACTAACAAATAGTTTTTATTAACTCGTAAAAAAATTCCAAAACAATAGTATAAACTATAAAGTATTGCCTTGTATTTATGATCAAATAATTTTGGTATAGACTTAAACACCTTCAACTATTTATTACACTTTTGATATTGTTACTAAAATGGCATCGTAAAATTAATGTGCCCGTAAAATGAATGTATAATGTCACAAAGACGAATATTATTAGAAATTATGATAATTATTTATAAGATGAACAAAAAGAAATATTATTATTGATTTGAAATGAAAAATATTTCAAAAACAACTTTTATATTATGTGCTTATTTATGAAGAACTACTTAAAAATTTATAATTCTTGTTGCTTAAATGCTTACTTGTTGAATAATATTAAAATAAATTTGAATGGCTTTCAGTATTGTTATTTTTCAATAATTAGAATTTATATATGAGATATTTGAAAATATAATAATCTAGTCTAAGATAATAAACTGTCACCCGCATATTCTCTATATGAAAAGTCGACTTGTTAATTATGAAATTTTTTAAATTATTAAGAAAAAATTTACCTTTGTCTCTCTTACAGTCTCTAAGTAATCATGGAAAACAAAAATTTTTGAAAAAATTTATAAATGGTTTATTTCCAATTTGAATTCTGAGTTAAACGCAAAGAGCAGAGTAATTGAATCTAGACATAAAAAAAAGTCCTTATAAACGATATTACTCTTACATCGGCGTGATGTTACTCTTAACTTTATCTTTTATATAAAGGCTCATTCCTATTAGATGTAAAAATCTAGGTGTAAATCATTTTTACTCAAATTGTATAAATCTATTAATAAAAAAAAATAATTTCTTCTGCACAGCCTACAAAATGAATGAACACATTATAGAAAACAATGCTCATTAGAGCAAACGCAGTACTTTAATACTTCAAAGCTGCGATCTCAATTGAATTAATATTGAAATTTTTATATTAATTAAAATATTAAATAAAAAGCCTCCATGTTCGAGCTTTTAAATAAATGTCTTATTCCAAATTTTTTTTCCAATATTATCAGGCGGTATCCACTGTATTATTCCAATATGGTGCAAAACACACTCAAAATTTCCAACAAAGAATTTTAATATTCCAATAATATCGATTAATCTATAAAATATCATTAATATCGATTACTAAACCTGCTAATAGTTGCTTCTTTTGTGTTTTATATTCGCCACAAAATAATAAAAAATAAAATAAAAATATCAGTATGAAGAGAATAAAAAATTTTACCGTATAAAATGCCATTTTTATTGATATCGTAAATTTTAACGGTGTCTATATAAAATGATACTTTATGATTAAAACCACGTTACCCCTCTACTGATTTTATTTTTTAAATACTTTTTTTTTTGCTTTTTGTCTTTTCCTTTTGCTAAATTTTCGCCCCCTCTCTTTTATGGATACAATGTTTACCAAATTTACTAATTTATTTCTTAAATAAATTTTTAACATTTATAATTCATTAAAAATTTATAAACATTTTTTAGTGTAACAGTCAGTTTGTAAATTTAAATTGTAAAGCAGACGACATTTTCATGTCAATATTTTGAATATGAATTTTTTGTTCCTTTTTATCTTTTTCTTATACACCCAAACCTCGCTTTACGGCCTAGATACGTTCCGCGAAACTTGGCCGTAAAGCGAAAAGCCGTATAACGAATCAATTATTCTAATACGTATTCATACAAATTCAGTGGGATCGGTTCCAAATTTGATAAATATATAATATGGTTTATCATTCAAAATGCATTTTATTTTTTTACTTTGTTTAAATTATAAACATATTTAACAAGAACATAAATTTTACATAAAATAAAAAACTCCAAAAACATTACATAATTTTTAAGTAAAAATGAAACAACTAAAACCTACAGATCACTGTCACCACCATTTTGCGCTGGTGGTTTGAATAAATTGTCTAAAGTTGTTTGTCTTGCTTTCTTGTCTATTTCTTCCTTTAGTGATTTATAACAGCAAATGGCTGAGTTAATTCCTCGAGACACATTAGCGCTACGTTCGACGTCAGGATCATTTTCGTTTATTCCTTGTTCAAAATAAGAAAAAGCGCTCGACATGATTTTTGATGTTAGCTGTTTGGATACAACAGGTTCTGTATCTTCATCAATTGCTGGTTCTGCTTGCAACTGAATGAGTTCCTCATATGAAAGGGGTTCCCTATTAGCTGCAAGTAGATTCAGCACATCAGATTCGTTTAAATCTTCAAAACCGAGATCATGTGCTAAATCCAAAATGTTTTGTCTAACTTCAGAAAGGAAATTAACTTCTGCATCGGTAGTTTTTATACATTCTGGCCATATTTTTTTCCAAACATGGTTCATTGTTGTCGATTTTAATTCCTTCCAGGATTCACTAATGTTCTCAACAGCATCCTTGATATTATAGTTTTTCCAAAACGTTTTAATTGATGATGTACCATCGGTTTCACTTATAAGTTGTTGGAATGTTCAGCGTAGGTAATATGCTTTAAACGTGGCTATTGCACCCTGATCCATTGGTTGGATCAGAGCTGTTGTATTTTTCGGAAGGTACTCAATCGCACACTGAATAACACTCGTTAACAAGGGAAACACAAAGAAATAAAGACTGCGCTTGCGCAATATATCGACATAGAAAAAAAAAACCGTTATAGCAAAACATTTTTGGCCGTATATCGAAAACGTACCTTAATTAAAGAGGGCCGTTATAGCGAAAGGCCGTATAAAGAGCGGCCGTATAGCGAGGCTTGGGTGTAGTTTATATTTTGGTATAACCACGAAGTCTCATCATTTTCATTTAATGGACCACAGTTATTTTCAAATATATTTTATAAATACAATACTTAAAAAAACAGTAACCTAAATCTTTTAACATTAAACAAGAAAAATAAAGAAAAGGAAAAACAACATGCATAAATATTTTCAGGGTACCAACCATAATAATAATAATATATCCAGCCAGCCAGCCTTTAAGATAAACAAGGGTAAATGTCCTTAATTTAAAATTCATGTAAAAGAAAATTATACCTAAGTAGGTAGGTAGGTATACCGAATATAATAATGAGATATCATGAAGCAAAAATTAATCCTGTAAAGTGCTATAGTGTATGTTTTCATCATAACACTTACTGTACCCATAAAATGGTGAACAATTTGCTTTGAAAATGATGTGGAAATGAAAATAGTCAGATTATGTTAAATAAAACGTTTAATATACAAAAGATATACATGTATGTATTTAAACAGGTATACATAATGTTATGCAAGTACTATTTTTTATTTATGGTGTTGGTACGAGCGGCAAATTTTTTATTTTATCTTTTTTTTTAGGAAAGATAATGATTTTAGATTTAATGATGGGAAACCAAGATTTTTTATGGTGCGAAATAAAATTTGGATTGATTAACAATTGGTAGACAAATTGTATAAATTTGTAATTTCCAATGAATACTGAATTTAATGAACAGGAATAGCAATTTACTGAATCGATTCACAACAAAAATAATATGGGTAAAACATCAAATCAAAAATGCCCATACCAATAGAAAATCAATTAATAATTTTGTTTATTCTATTATAAAAATAAATTGACGAAAGACAAAATTTTTAAAAATAGAAAAATCATTAAGTACCGAATAATTTATAACTAACTGCTAATGGGGTTGGGAGATCGCCTTTTACAGGTGTTAATTATAATTAACTGAAAAGTCTTCTTTTTTTAAGTGGCAGTAACTTAGTTCTAAAAAAGGTACTCTATTTCAAAAAATCATTGCGCTGCATAAAATATTTAATAGTTTTTCCAAATATGCTTGTTGAGTGAGAATAGGTGAAGCTTACTCTCCAAAATTTACTAAGTTCAATATTTTTCGTATTATTTCAAGGCGAAGCTAACACATTTTTATTATCGCCTAGAAAATTTTTTACTCTAATCCAATTTTGAAATTTAAAATTTTATGTATTTCTAAAAAGATAAAGAAGTACTATATTTTATTCAAATTATTTACTGGCCTATTTAAAGAAGTTGTACGGTTGAAATTTATATCTATATATAAATTTCGAACATCAGTGTTAATTGCTATGGGATTTAATATTATTACATGCAACATGTGTAAAGTTTATTGTTACAATAACATTTAAAGTCACGCCTTATTTAGAAATGGATATCAAACGACATTATTATAGTTACTAATACTATAATTTAAAAAAGAATTCTCAGACCCACTTAAACTATAAAAGTATCTAGTTTCTAATGTTATACAAGCCCTAAACTGTAATGATAAACTGTAAATACCCTTAAAACGGGCACGAGTCACAATATACCACTCAATATTTTAACATAACAAGTTTTGTTCATTCCATCTTTAATTTCCTAAATAAATTATTATTTTTTATTCTTTTAACTATTAAATGAACCTAGTTATATTCTCTAACACTTCACATATACAAACATTAAACGCATACCTACACATAAATTAAATTTGTCTTATACATTTTTTATTATGCTCATAGATTATAACAAAAAAATTAAAAAAAAGTGTGCCGTGTGCTCTTATTTTTTTTTTTGTATTTTTTCATTATCCTTTTTATTATTGTTCTTTTTCAATATTATATACTATTCATTTATGCGTTTATTTTTTATTTATAATATCCTTGAATATTATTATTTTATTTATTATCTGTTAGGTATTTCTTACATTTTTATTTTAATTTTTCATCTATATACAATTATTACTCTATATATAGATGATATAGAGTGTTATACTGTATTATTGTTATATTGTCGACTGTATAGATATTATTAAAGTTATTTTTTATTTAATAATGAAAAGGACGAATGATTATCAGTGTATTACTATAAATATAATACATAAACATATATATATAAGTATATATAATACAATTGATATAAGAACGCAGGTAATAATAATTTCTCAGATGATATTTTTCCCTCAATTCATGGAAGAAACAATATTTAATTTTCTGTAAGGAAAATTAAGAATGAAATTTAATTTATTTATTTCAATTGTAAATAATATACAAGTATTTGTGTAGTCTCCATAATATCTCTATAAAATGTCTATGTCTATTCAACTAGATGACTATTTAAAAATGTATAGAGTTTGTTTGTATATAAGAGTAAACCTATCTTGCAGTATACCAGTAATAATGTATAGAATACATACTTGAATATATAATAAGGGATTGAATAAATTTTTAAGGAGCAAAACAGGTGAAGATGATAATTTTTTTTTTTTTGTATATTATTTTGTTGTATATATATATATATAAGTAAAAAGATCTTGGTTTCGTATAAAATTTCAAAATATCTTGAATATAAATTAAATTAATTTACTTTAGAAAATGAACTCTTTTTTGTTATTTCTTTTCTTTTTTGCTTTCTACTTAAAATTAGGAAAAAGGAAAACTTGGAATAGCAAATAAATCTTATTTAATTCAAGGTTATTCTATTTTAGATATTAAAACAAAGGAAGATAGAAAGAATTTTCTATCCTGTTAAATTTAAATTAGACTTTAATTTAATAAAAAAAAATTATATTAGATTTAGGTTTTTTGGGTAAATAATATTATTTAGAAAATGAAGAGGGATTTGAAAATATCAAATAAAATTCGATACTACTTATGAAAAATATAATTTTAAATTAAAGGTCGTATAAGTTTTTAATTAAATGCAGATTCTTATTTCAACTTGTTTTTTGTTAATTATTGATTTCCAGCAGTTTTAGTACTAGTTTGGAATGGAAACGAATAGACAATAAAGTTTTTGATAAATTCTGACAAGAACGTAAGAAATTCATGTAGTAGAATTTTATTTCAACATTATATTCAAAGAATTTTCCAGGATAATATATTTGAACCATGAAGCCCGGAAAATTTTTCAAATAATTCAGTTGGAAATTGGGATATAGGCTAAGTATTATAATAAGTATTTTTGTATTCATCTTGTATTCATCTTGCGAAACTGTTAATATGCTGTGTTGGAAGAATTTAGTACAGTCGATTTTAATATCAATGTCAATGAATAGGTAAATCTTAAAAATATAAAACTGAATTTTTCTTCCAATAATTTTTTCCAATTATATTGTGAATATTGTGAATAATTTTAAAGCAAATTATGTGATCCAAATTCGTTTTCTTCTTAAAATTAACAAAAATTACTGAAAGTAAACAGCATTTGCATGCAATTACATTTTAAATACATCGTATATAATAGAAACACGTTCCAGAATCAAAATTCTTCTTTTAATATCGAAAAATTTTTTAAAAGAATTCTGTTCTAAAAAGCATTCTAATAGCCACTATGTACATGCACGTATAATATTGTATGCAAATTCATCAACATTTAAAAAAAAAATCCACTTAACGCTTTATTTTTAAAATGCTTTTGAGCCTTTTTGACCTAAATTAACCGAAAAACTTTTAAATTGTTAAAATATTATAAAAGCACGCAATTCAAACGCCTAGCCTTTTGATTTATTTTTGTTTTTTGTTTTTGTATTTCATTTTCTTTTCCAAATATAGAAACAAATTAACAATTCCAAATTCATAGTACCCTTGAAAATAATTTTCTTATATTTAAAAATTTAGTTTAAAATCCTCATGGTACTGCTAATTTAGCACGCTATATAAAAAAAAACTATGATAATCACAAGAAAAAAGAAACCATAAATGTGAAAAATAACGAAAATGGGGCATTTGAAGAGCAATTAAAAAAAAGCAGTAAAATTAGGGCAACAAACTTAGAATAAGAATTTTCTTTTTTTTCACCATATTTAAAATTCTTTAAATTGACAATTTTTTAAAAATTTTTTTTTTGTTTTTGTTAATGAGGAAAATTCTTTAGTAATAATGAAGAATAATAATTTTTTTTTTTTTTTTGTGATTAAAATTTAAATGCTTCCTTTAATTCCCTATTGCACTTGAATTTTTATTTTTAATTTTTAATGCGAAAATAATTCATGTATTGTACTTTTATGGAATGCAATATAATGTGATGGTTGTAAAAATTGAATACATGTATATATTTATATTGTTACTGGATATTATTAAATTCTATGGTTAGATTACAATGACTATACCGCGGGAAAACTATTACAAATTTTTAATAAAAATTATAATAAATGAACTTGAATTTTGCACATACTGCCACTCGTGTATTTTCTTACGCAAGAATTGCTTGCACTAGTTAAAAATTTTTTAAAATATACTCAATATTGAACTCTCAATTTTTATTTATTACATTGCTACCATGTTACAGTTACTCGTAAAATCATATCACTAAATTATTTAGGTCTGAGAATCGGAAGCGTTTGTTCATAATAAAACAAACCCTGGCTAGATAGGCATACTATTAACGTTATAGGGTTAATTATAAGTATGGTAGGATTGTGAATCACAATATTATAAATTTCCCATTTGTTACAAAAAAATAAAACTAAACAATCAGCTTTAGACTTATGCGAATTTTGCATACTTTTAGGGGTATAATTTGAAAATATTATTTAAATAATAAATTTCTGCGTACATTAGTATATCATAATTTTTATGACGATTATTCAAGTTTAAATTCAAATAAAATAAAAAAATATAATTAGGAAATTATGGGCAATGATAAAAAATATCTTAATTATCAAGCATATCGAAACTAATAGTGCGTATAATAAATTCTTTTAAAAAATAAAAAGTATCAAAAAGTTTTTAATTTAAGAGATTTATACATACAATAACGAGGTTAGTTTGTTAAAGGCCGATCAGTAACTAAGTTGATATTTGCTATTAAACCAATTTTTTAATTACCTTCATCACTAATGTCAGTTTTTTACTATACTTTCAGGAGAAATTTTAAATAAATTCTTATCCAAATTATAGCCTTCTATATCATGTACATAATATAGTAAATATTGAAGGCAATAAAATCTTTTACTCTTTTACGATATAGTTTTCCTTTATACCGCTCATAATAATTTTGTCTCTGCATAAATTTTGAAGAATTAAAATTATCTCTTTATTTAAATTTCCCACTGCAATTATATGAATTTATAATGACATGTGCTCACTTTTCATTTTTTTCTATTCTTCTCTTCTATATTATTTGTGTGTTCACGTGTTATAATAAATGTGCCTATTTTACAGTTAATAATAATGATGAGAAAAGCACGATTTTATGATAAATTATGTTGAATTTTTTTTCTCTATTTTTCTTTTATGCTCCTGTATTATTTAACTTAACATACATGCATTGGTTTAATATGTAAAATTTAAAGGGTATATAGCAAATTAAAGGATAATTTATGCATAAATTTTGAACTCACGTTTTCTACTCAACCTAATTTCTTTCTTTCTTTTTTTGTGTGTTGGTTGTTGATCTCTTTGTATCATCTTTAATTCAAATCAAAAGAAATAAAAAATTCTATTTTAGGTAAATGTGTTATTTATGAGCAAAATTTCAAATACTTTGTCATAACTTAAACTTAATTGCATGTATGTAGCTGCAAATTTTGTATTTTTTTTTTCATTTTTATACTTTTCGCTGAAAATGAAGCTAACAATTTATTTGTCTGCTATTTCTTATAACTATATAAAATGTGTTATCAGTATTTAAATAGACAATTTAAAATAATTTAGGTGATACTATAAAATTTTAAAGTAAAAGTCTGTTATTGGAAATTTCTAATATTTGCAAATGTTCATTTAGATGCGATATTATTCTCAAACGAATTCCTTAGGCAAAGCATCAATTATCATAGTACAAACTAATATTGTGCGAAGGAGCAAAAACGATCACACAAAATGTGGCTCTCAAAGTTGATAAGCAAAATCCTCAGCATTTAAAAAACATGGAAATGGAAATTGTGAAGAGGCTAGAAATTTGTTTGGACTAGAATTTATTAGCAGATGGGAGAAACAAAAATTTGGATTTAATTTGTATGGGAAATGCACATACAACGAATGAACGTAGAAATTATATATGTAGTTATTAAAAATTTGAACGTTTTAAATTTTACTTGGAATAAAATTTAAAATATTTTAATATTAAATAAGGGATTTTATATTAAAAGCAATATTGAAATTTTAAGAGAGAATAAAATTGTCAAAGAGCCGAAATAAAGAAAGCAGCAATACGCGGCAGTGATTTCTAATTTTGTTTCAGTTGCTCAAATTATTGGAATTAAAAAAGTTTTAGTTTTCAGAAATTTTGTGTCTGCAACCTCAAATTTTGATGAAATTCTCAGCCTTTTCAGAAGTTTTTCAACTCATAGCTCTGTTAATGTATAACAAAAATTTTAATATTGGGCTAAAAATATTGAAACAAAATTACCTGTTCGAACAGATTTAAAAATGTAGTGTAAGTAGAACCCCAAAAATTTTTTAATAAAAAAAAAACAAATTCTTAATCCCACACATTAATTTCCTCCTATTGCAAAATAAAATTTTGAATAAAAAAAATTGCTTTTTTCATGACCTAAGTTTTTTTTTTTATAATTTCGACGGTGTTATTCTGCTTCTGTCTGCTCTTTTTTTTCACATTTCTTTTTTATTCCTCAATTTTTTCTTTTAATATTTTTCTTCACATTTTGTTTTATGATGTTTTTTTTTTGTCCTCATAATTTTTTTTTGTTTCGGTTTTTCCTTTTTGCACAATTAATTCAGTATTATTGTGGCTCACTTGGTAAAATATAATGAAGGAAAAGTACACCATTCAAACTTATCTCGTTAAAAAATTCATAATTGTAAACATAAGATAGAGGAAAAACAAAAAAAATAGAAAAATAAATAAGCTGAAGCAGGCAATTAAATCGTAGGAATAAAGTTTCTTCATTATAGAAAAATGAGGGCAATCCTATATTTTTCTTGTTAAAGAAATAAGATGTTGTTGGTCGTTATAATATTGTGGCACTCTTATGAGTTCCCATAATACTTAAGTTGTAATATAAAAATTAAGTTAATTATTTCAGCTTTAATTTAATTATTTTAAATTAATAATTATAAGTAATTATTATAGATTTACGATAATATTATTAATGAAGACTAAAGGAGTGATAAAAATTATATTTACCTTATTTACAATTAAGTTTTTTATTAAATATATAAATATTATTACTACACAATAATTTGTACATTGCTTTTTAATTTGTTGATATTAAGATCTCCGATTAACATTAATTACACATAAAATTTCTTGTACATCATACTTCTTATACAAATCTCATGAATACGCAGTTGTGGATTTGTAGATTTGCACAACGGGGGCAACAATGCACCGCGACCACGTATAAGGATCTATTGTGCGCCCCCATCAGAGTGCGGAGCATGCCCTACAACACATGCCACCCTCCTGATGAACTCAAGCAACTTGTGAGGACCAGAAGACCGTAACTCGGCCACCGAATACGCAGTTAATATCAGCAATACTAAATTTTTATAAAACTATGCTACTACTTTTTGGTATTCAGTCGACTGAGAATTTCCATATACCATGAATATTTTTAACAGTATAAGCTGCTTTTGTTTGTGAAATTTTTGTGAAAAAATCGATTACTGTTATAACATTATATTATAATTTCCAAACAGTGAAAATTTACAATTTAAAGAAAAATTCAGTTAATTTCAATGACCAAATCTTAGTCGAAATTCAATCAATACGCCTGTGCTACTAATAACATTATATTACGTTATACAATAAAAGCAGGATAAAGCTACTAATTACACATGTCCTCATTTTAATGCAACAATGCCAATGTAAAAAACTACATTGTATCTGTATATTTAAGCTTACAGAAACAAGTAATTAAAAATTTTTCAAAATTTTCACCAAACATTTAAACTTCCTCTCATTTTATTTTTCTCATAAACTCTGTCTTTCTCTCTAAATTTATAGAAGTGAGAGAGTGTAAAATATCAAATGAGGCGAAAACGAATCCAAACATTGGATGGTATAAAGATGAGGGTACTGAGAGCTTGCGGAGATGGAAAACATTTGATTACCCTCCTTTCTATAAATTTTATTTTACCCCTTCATTTGTGGACATAAAGAGTGCGTAAAATGAGGAATGGGACGCATTTTGAATACTAAGAATTGGTAGTGCTTGTTCCATGCTATTAACTATAATTAATACTATTAAAGTGTTCGAATTGCAATTTAATAAGTGTAAATTTTGTATATTTTTTGATAAAAGAAAGCCCGATTTAATATACGTAAATAATGCATTTATCATTTATGACAATACAAATAAAAAGAAAAAACAAAGAGAGGAAAACAAACAAAAAAGAGAACTGACAAACATAGCAAACTTTTCATTTTTTTTTGTATTTTATTTGTAAGGGACATGTTTTCATTTCAGAGCACGAATCGTCAAGTGTTTTGTAAATGTTGCAATAATATTATTAAAAAGTAGAGCAAGGTTAAGAGGAAGAATGAAAGAATAAATAATAATATGCAATGCACATTGTAGAGCGCACATGAGAGAAATTTTTTATCTCGTTGTTCTGTCAATTTGATTGTTTTCTCATTTTCGTATAATTTTTATTTTTGCTTTTGTAATTTTTGTTTTTCATTTTAAATAAGCCGAATTATCATCTACTTAAATAGATTTTTTTTCCTCTTTATTTAAGATTTATACAATTTAATTGAATTAGCATTCTTTATTTTCTTTATTTAATATTTTTCTATTAAAAGTTAAAGGGTATTATTTTCATTATTCCTATTAAAGTTCGAAAGGAAAAAAAAATTAAAGTTAAAATTAAAAACATTTTTTTCTCCTTGTTATTTTTGTTTTTTTTTTATTTAAGGATTATTTGCTAAATTTTCAATGGGCGAAAAAAAAAGTTGAGGGATTATTGTGTATGGATTCTTGCTTTCATTTCTTTTTTTTAAACAAAATTGTAAATAAAATCCTTTCGCAAATATTATGAGAAAAAAAAATAAAACTAAACTTTCAAGGATATTTTTTACGTTATTTATAGATTTCATGTGTATTTATGTATGTACATTCTTTTATATATACATTTTGTTCTTAATCCAAAGAATTAAGTTAGTAAAATATTAAACATATAGAGACGAGAGAAAATAAAAATTTAATTCTACTAATTGTTGAAGGTTACGGTTGCCTTATAGTTCAGGGTTGCAGAAATTTTCGAGAACACTTTTATTTTCCTTTTCTTTATTCTTAATGAATCTTTAATAATATTTTTATGTAAAATTGTATATAGTTTTTAGTTTATTTGCAAGCCCAACCAATATTAATTAAACTATTTTAGAATATTTTTTTTTATTATTAAGATAGGCAAAATAGAAGCGCTTGATTTTAAAACCAGCAGTAACAAAATGCGTTCAAAAGGGCATACTCACTGACTTTAACTTTTTTTTTGTAAATTTATTGGACTGCAAAGGTGTAAGAAGTACAACTGAACTCTTTAAATATGTTTTACAGTAAATGCATATGGACATGGGCCATTATAACATATCTGTATTTAAAATGTTGATGATAAACAAATTAAACTATAACTGTGTACATAATGTTTTGCATTTTTATTAGTATAGTAATAATCAGTAATCGTGCAAGTAATTTCTACCGATCCAGTGCAATAATCTCGAAAAAAATTTAATTTATTAACCGATCAATGACTTCCTAAGGCTTATTTCTTTAACGTAACTAGTCTGAAATGCACTACCATTTTTACTCTGAATTTAAGCAATTATAAATTTATCACTTGAAATTCACCACGAAATTCGAAATTTTTGAATGTGATAAAATTTTGTTTGCTTTTTCATACCGCTCTAATTAAGTTCCAATTATATGAGCCCCTAATTATGTATATCAGTTTCATTGTTGCAATAACGAAGCGGGAAATTTATATTATGTACATTGAAAATTATGTAATAAGATCGAAACTCTTATGTATTTAAAAATAAAAATCAAAATTAGAAAGGTAAATTACCGATCTCCAAGACGCTCTGTAGCCTTAATCAATATGATAAGAAACACGAAATCAAATTTTTTCTTATAGAAACAAGATAGGAACAAATCTACATATTATTGTAAATTTTAATTTCTAATATTTTTGTAAGATATTTGACGTATTTTGCTGTTAGGAAAATAAACTTCCTTTAAATCAAAGTACAAAAAGTGCTTATACAATATTTATTTGCATATACTTGTATAATAAATATTTCAGTTTGTTAATTTAGAAAAATATTTTTCTCAAAAACGATTTAATAATATCAAATTAAATATTATTTAAATTGAGATTTTAAATTTCACCTTATTTATTTATTTTGCAAAATACTTAAGGATTTTTTGTTTTTCGTTTAAATAAATATTTAGCAAAATTTCCTTTACAGATTCAAAACAGTTTGTGTACATAGTTGTATTCTAAGTTCCTGAATAAAATCTGACAAAAATATTGCTTCTGTATGATAAGTATATATACAATTAAACAAGCAAAAATGTTGCAGTCGGTCTAAATGAACAGAATCATACAATGCACCTCAAGAAATCTGAAAGGTTGGCTATTTAAAATTATGTTTCATTGCAGTTATGCGAATGTGTGGCAGTTATTCGAATCTGTCAAACTATTTGACAGACAATGTCTCACATATAATTGGACATTTTCAAATCTCATGTACCTAACTTTATTATTTTTTATCCGAATATTTAAAATTAGTAAATTTAAAGAATATTTAAAATTAGAATATTTAAATATCCTTAAAATTATCCTTATATACTCATCTCACAATAATATAATATAAATCTTATAATACAATATTATAGGACTATACAAATTTTAATAAAATATGCAAAATATTTTGAATATTTTATTTTCACTTTAATGTATTTAAAGTGGAAATAAAGAAGTGAAATATTTTTTTTTTCTTTTTGAAGTTGTTTAATTTATTTAAGTAAAAAATTAATTAAAGTAAAGTATTATTCGAGAACGGAGTCATATAGAAAACATTAATGAGCTCATGATAAAAACAAATACTACCATGTGCGGGATATACGAGAATATTTTCATAGTCTTACGAGTCCCAACAGCATGTGTTTACAAATTTATTTGTAGTTAATTATAATTTAAAAAATAATATGTTCAAATTACATTTGTCCTATTTGTCCTTTGTTATAACATAATATTTAAGGTGTCCAACCTATTTGGATACCAGTGTTATATCTTGCACTCTGTCATATGCTTATAGTTAATTTATTTGCTTTTAATTCCATTTAATTTTTTTATCAAATATAGTGTTATCTTTCTTATATTCTAAAGAATGTTGTAATTTTCAGTTTTTACTGAGAGTCGACATTATTACGTAAAAAGTTTCCACATAACATAATTTAATTAATGAATAATAACAAATGTTCTATGACTAAAGTTCAAATGTGAATCTGCAATATGTTTGTGAACTGAACGTATAACATACTTTCATATTATAGAATCCCGCTCAAAAAGTTTGAAATAATTCTTTATAGTAGTCCTGTACCGATAACAATATTTCTAACATATTCTTCCGTCTTCATCATCTCTAGTATTTAACTCTGAGTAAAAAGTGTATATATGCTACAAAAATATTATATTTAATTTACACTCCTAAATTACATTTAAAACAGCACACAAATATTATATAAAGAGACATTTACATGTTTATATGCATGTATGTATGTATGAATGTTAAAATAAAAGTTAATTTTTAATTAATAAGCAAAAGTTTTTGTATACTGTTTATTAAAAAGTTCTTATAGTTTAGGAGGTATTCATTATATAGCTACATATAAATAAATAGAGAAAAACAAAAATATTGTTAATGTTATTAAGAAACCATAAATATGTAGAATCTAAAGTTTTTGTTTTCAGAGAAAGTAGAAGGGGGGGGGCGGTTTGCTTACAGGCGAGAAACTAAAAGAAAAAAAAAATAATGTGAAAGTTTTTTTTTTTAAATATAAATATTTTGACTTTTAAATAAATGGAATTTTATTTAAACAATGCATATAAGCTTAAATATATACACACATATATGCATACAAACAACACGTAAAGTTTAGTTTTTGTTTCCATTCAAAACTATTTTTATAAACTAAAAGTTTTTCATCTCAATTTTTATTTTTCATAACAATATTTTTTTATTATATAAAATAATACCTATATATGTATATTATGTAATAATATTTAAGAGTAAATTTAAGAAAATATTTTTAAAATTTTTAGACAAAAATTTATGCAACAGTCCAATAAAGATATTAATGTATGCATGTATGTACGTATATATACACAAAGTGACGTAATAATTATATTATATGCATGGGTATCCACATTTGAATGAAAAAGGAAATTTTTATATAAATGCAATTTGAATAAATTGAATTTGCACTACATATATAAAATACATACAGGCGATCACACAGATTTTTGGTTCAGAACTTTGATATCGAATTTAATATTACTTCGCAAACTATATATGCTTTTATTATAATTAAATAAATTCCGGCTGTGCTATGGAACAGTTAATTTATAATACCCTTCGAATATACGTTAGTCTACTTCTCATAACGAGAAGTTTTGTTTGGAGAAAGGTTTTTTGAAAATAGCGATTCAAATCATTTGAAAATTTTGTTTTTTAAAAATGTCAGTGTTAGGAAAATTAGGAACTAATGACTTTGTTCAATAACTTTTATAATCAACCCTATTATAAATTTCAATCGTAGAATCCTATACGAATTACGAACTTGGCAACGTAGGTTCTTTTACTATTTAAGTAAACAACAGATCCTTTTGTATGAGAGTTTAGCTAATTTTTTAGTTTTTGAATATTTTTAAAAACTGAAAAAAAAATTTTTTAGTAAATAAGAATTCATTTTCCTTAATAAATGCTGCGTTATAGGAAGAATAAAACAGAGAATTTTTAACTATAGAGAAAAATTAAAAACGAGAGTTCCCTTTAAATTGGTTGCTATGTGTGATTATTGCTTTTCTATTACGAATATTGAAGCCAATACTTTAGTAACCCGGTGTTGACAATATAATATTCGTAATTTTCCAAATTGCAGGGCTACGAACGAAATTAATGGTAAGACTGAATTATTTTGTAATAAAATGCAGAAATAATAATAAGATTTGTGCTGTAAAAGAAATTTAATCGAAAAAACTCAAACCGGCTTTACACAAAGTTACTGAATAATTTATTTTAATTTCTGAAACCAACAAAGAATATTCTACTAAGATTTTAGCAATTTCATGTGATAGTACAATAGTGGTTTGTGTTAGTTGATAAAATTGTCTTCACTGTATATAAATTTTTACAAATATAATAAAGTTGAATTTAGAATTAAAATTTTCATGAAATTCGAAAATAATTTTATTTGTTAAACACATGTGCATATTTACGAACTGCATCTCTTTAAAAATTAGTTTAAATGACAAAAATTACAAATTTTCCAAATAAACCAATTAGTAACTTAAATAACACAGCTTTTCATAAAAAAATATTATACGCGACATTAAAAACGTAATTGCAAATAATTTTAAAATCTTTTTCTCTTGAATTTTGTTGAATTTCATGATTTTATCTACCCTTATCGTACTATAGAAGTAAATTGTTAATAAGATTATTTAAATTATTCAATATTCGTAGTTTCCAGTTATATAAACTACCCATTCAAAATTAAGCTGTGTACTACTATGTTTGTCAAATCGAGTTTAAGCTATAAATTGAAATTTTATTGAAGTTGTGCTTGAATATACACGAGACATAGGAAAATTCTATGAATATTAAGAAAAAAGTCGCTTCAAAATTTCTCGTATGAGAATATATGCAAAAATGCTCTCGTTCCTATGCTAGGAAAACTATGCTATGCTAGGAAAAGTATAATCAAAACACTTACACTATATACTAAGATTCTTTGAACCATTTTATTGATTCAAGTCTTTAATTTTCTTATAAATTACTTTTTATACTACTTGTATATTATGTTTTCAAAGTAAAAATTAACAACATGTCCAAAAATATGTGTGAATTCTTAAATAATTTTTAGCTTTAATAAAATACGTACGTGAACATTTCACATGCCTATTTAACGTTGATAAGCAAGTATAATAAATTGTTTTTCTGTTTTTCATTATTCGAAAAGAAATTGTTTATTTATTTTCTACTTTGTTTTTCCTTATTCTATCTAAAAATACTTTTACTGTATACCACGTATCCTTGATCAGAATTTTGTAAAAATATATACTTTAAGTATAAGAGTTATGCACATACAAACACATACTCGTAAATCTTTAAATATAATTTTCTTATAAATTCTCCATAGTCAAGTTCCTATGTGCGTATACCTAAACATTAACATGACATACTAATTTATCATGTTAAAAATTTTATTTTGATTGTTATACATATAATTCAATAAGCTCTCAGCCTTCACACGTATAGATTCTTTATTTTAGTACATAATAATAATTATTGAAATTTCCATAAAATTTCAGAAATTTTGTAAATATTTTAATTCTTTATTTAATAAGTCATCCTGCTTTATTATAGGGTTTAGTAATGAACTTGAAACGCAAATTTTTTAATAAAAACTAAATGAAGAAAATTTTAATTGAAGTAAATAATTATATGTACACGTATATGCTCAAAGCAAAGAATTTTAGCGTAAATAAAATGTATGCCTTAAGGAAATCTCATGGTATTTTTTAAAATACGTTTCTAAGTGGAGATAATGTCCTTTAAGTATTATGATATTTCTAGAAAATTATTACAATAATGAGTATACCTATAATTTGCAGTAAATTGAAAAGGATTAGTATATTTGGTAGATTCGACATATTTTTTTTTTTTTTTACTAAGTGACAAAATCTCGAAAGACAAAGAAGGAAGGTTCTATCTGCCTTTTTCCTCCGACAGTGGGGGAGCGTGATCCCTACCCTAAAAAAATCACCTAAACTCCGATCGGACTATTACCACCGCGCTAACTTGGTTTTTGTAGCACCACACCTAATTTCATCCACAACCAAAGGAATTCCTAAGTCCCTCGGGATATCACTGTTACGTATGCCCCGTAGAACCTTATTCTGGAAGGTTTGAATTTTGTTAATGTCAGTCTTCTTGGCACGACCCTGCAGTTGAATGCTATATCGCCATATTGGTTTAATGATTTGGTTATAAATTAATATCTTATTATCAATTGCCAAATTGGACTTACGACCTAGGAGCCAATAATTTTCCTTATATTTATTTTCTAATTCTGTGTGATTCTTCTTTATATGCTCTTTCCACATTAGCTTGACATCTAAAGTCATTCCTAGCTATTTTGCTGAGTTATGGATCGCTACGTTCCATCAATTTACGTTAACTTGTGATGGATTCACTATCTTCCGATTGGTGAAGATTCGACATAATACTGATGAAAATGAAATTTATTTACCATTATTATAGTTAAACTAAACTTTAATTTTCAAGAATTATTTTTGTTCAATTGTGATGGGCTCGCTATATTCCAACTCGTGGAATAATGAATTTGGAATAGTGTAAGCTCTGTATTATGCACCTATAACTCGGTATTAATATGCAGACCTCAATTTTTTTCTAATATGTAATGTAATTATAATATTTTTTTGTTGAAAAATTGTAACAATAAACACCGTTTTCGTGTTATACTTCTGTAGATTTATTACATACGTATACAATATTTAAACAATACGTTCTTGTCATAATATTCATGTTATCTATGAAATCCGAACTTTCGCAACAGCTTCATGCTATGAATTCGTATAGCAAAATAGTCATATTTTTAAGATAGTAATAGAAATTATTCGGAAACAAGTTACATAATAGAAAAAATGAGACTTTTCAATTGTTAAGTCTTAACATCGAATTTAAATTTCGAAATAATCATAGTAAATTTCAATATTAGTTTACATACACTTTTATCTCTAATCGACTAAACCACCAATTTCATTATTTATTTAGAATAAGTAAGAGATTGAAAGCTTTGAAATTGATTCTTTATTTAAGAATTAAAATTAATCAAAATATATGAGTAATTCCACAAAATTTTCATTCTGATTTTTTGAACTGTATTCAGTAACTTATTCGACTAATTAATTCTTTTAATTTTTATTTGAAAACTTTCATCTTTTTTCAAGATTGTCTTATCTATTGTTTTATTTCTAAAATATCTTATCTTTATAGATTATGAGTAATATTGAAATTAAAATTTTAATATTCAAGCCTTCAAATGGAATCAAGATTAAGATTAATAATAATAATTAATAAAATTATAGCGAAAAGAATTAGGAATTTATTTTAATTAATTATTTGATTTCAATTAATTATTTGATCCACAATCCAAAATTTTTAATCAACATAATATTAATCCATTACAAATAAGATTAAATGTATTAAAAATAAATGTATTTGTTATACGATTTCGAATATTCACCTATAAAGGAGATTATCTATTAAGTGGGTTAGAAATTTTACAAAACTCTTGTATATATACGACCGGCATAATGTCACAGAGTTTCACCAATATTAACTATTAAATTTTCTCATTTTTATTTCAATATATTAAATCTATTATAAATTCATAATTTATCGCACTGTGTACTTATAACATTATAACAATATCTACTTGTAATTATTATTATTATCGTCATAAATTTTTAACCACAATTAAGAAATCAAAAAACATAAAAATTATATATGAAACTCTATACCCACATATCTTATACATATATGTATTACAAAATATACAGGTATATATTGTATGTACTACTCATCTGTACTACTTCCTCATACACTGATGTTATTAAATTTTTGTAGTATTCATGTTATAATAATATAATATAGTATGTAACACTATAATCCTTTGTGTTTCTGTAAATGGTTGAAGGTTAAAAATATACAATATTATATGGAATGTAATAATAATAATAATATGATAATAATAATAATATTATTGTCATAAGAGGATAATCGTAATTATAATATAATTTTTTTTATGTCAGTAATTAGGTTTTACTATATTAATAATTTTTATTATTATTTAAGTTTCAGGATTGGAACGAATCAATATAAATTTACTTTACATTAACAATATTTACATATACATATAATTGCTAATTTTTTGAAAATCTTTAAATTATGATGTGAGACAAATTAAGTGTTTAACAGAATTTCGTAAATTCGAAATTTTTCTAATCGTAAGTAATTAAAGAACTATTCTAAGGCCTGATTTGGCAAGTTAAAATTATTTCACTTGATATTCCGAAATAACAATATTTACAAAAAAAAATTGCTTAATGCTTTAAATTCCGAAGTACTCCAATTGCGATATTTTTTATTAAATTTTTGAATAGCTAAGCTACTCTTGTTTAATATAATTAGTATGTTTTTAAAAGCCTCCTAGAAATTTTAGAATTATTTACTCTAATTTGAAAATAAATAATATCTCAAAATAATAGTTTAGGTATGTAAGCATACTATGCTATGTTCATAGTGCCAAAATTTAAATATTACACATTATTCAAGTTCCTTCGTCTGTAAGTTCAATTTTAAAGTTAGATATAAAAGAAGTTTAAGAATTCTAGCATTCCATTAAAGTTGTAAAACTCAAACTTCTAGTGTAATTGTATATTTATGTGATTATTGCTAAAATTATGCTCTTACTTGAAATTTTATAATGCTAGAGTAGTACTTTTCTAAATATTAAGTAAAGTTTTAATTTTTTTTTTCTGAAATCAACCCTGTATTACAGAAAATTTATTATATAAAATTATTATAAACCTGCAAAACATATTATACATTTTTATTAGTGTCATATTTTACACACTTATACATTTCCGTATGGTATCCTCTATACGTTGCTATAACATTATAATGATTTTATAACAGTTATTATATTAAGCTTTAAAATTTCTCGTCTTTAATTTGCAACGGGAAGTTAATTCGTATTTTTTTTTTTTAGTCAAAGTATAACACATCCATAAATTGTATATGACTGTATGTTTACGGAAACGTAAAATATAAAAATTATATTTTATATATTCTTACCGACAACATTCCGTACAAACAAAGGAGGTTATGTGATGGCAACAAATTTTGTATATCGAGTCTCTATGCTAGGGTAGTGTAAATAAACTATTTTTAGCAAACTGCCGGTCTGTCTGTCTGGCTATCCATGTATGTACACGTGTATCCCAAGTTCGGTTGAACCGATATAACGAGTCTTGGGAACTGCACTTTTTTGCGGGTCAATTTTAGATTTTTGGCCATATAAAGAGAAATGATCAACTAATTCTTTGAAATTTAATAATTAAATTTCGAGTGTCAAAACAATTAATATATAAATTTTCAGGGAACAATCAGGGCTCGGAAAATGAACTAGTGGCCGAATTTACATTTTTTATCACATGATTCATGAAATTTCTTGAAATTTGATATTTGAGTTTTGCTTGTAGATGATACATATTGTGGTCTATTATGTGCTGATCACATCAGATTTTTTGTAATTGCTAAAGGTATAAATGTAATTTTATTTTTATTTAAATAAATGTGCATCCTGCTCTCGACTGTACTCGTATTCATAGTTAGTAAAATGGGAGAAATGTAAAATTTTTTTAATTTTATAATAAAAAATGGGACGTGTCATTTGGAATTTATTTTTAAATACAATAATTTTAATAAAGCTTACAATTATAAAAATAACTATCTAGTAATTTAAGAAAATTATATAAATTGTATAAATGAGAAAAATTAGGGCATGAATTTTAATAAGAAATATTTTAAATTAATTGTGCGAAACCCATTAAAATTAGAATTAGAAAATTTTAAGGAAAAGATGGGCTTCAATGTAAAATAACTGGACCCAATTCTAAAATACGAGAATGATATAAATTGTAAAGAAAGAATTTTGTTAAGTGGACATAATTCATGTTTTTGATTGATTCCGTTAGAAATTCGATTTGTGAGCTTGCATTCCGTCATAAAGTGATTATTATAGATGCAATAAAAAACAGTTTTTGGAGAATCAAAATTGACTGTGGACTATTTCAGGATTATAAACAATAAAAGCTATTTTTTTCATTTTTCAAACTTTTTTTTTATTATCCAATTTTAACTCATTCGTGTCCGTGGATAGCATTGAAATTTCAGCACATTTCAAATAGGACATGAATGTTACAGTATTCGCTAATATATTTAGACATTGGCTATATTTTGCACTAAATAGAAACTATTTAGTCTACATCTTACTACTATTATTTTTTAGCGTCCGTATTAGCGTTACTCTTAGCAGAACTTTTATGTAACTTGCATTCTATGCATTTCAAAATCTCAAACATAATTATTTTCTCATCCACACACAAGATCATGCAAAATTTTAAATAATTTTTTCAAAAATTCATCTTTTCCAAAAAAATTTTTTAAGTATAGCTGACTTGAGTTGAAAAAAAAAATAATATATTATGAGTTAAGTCTCCCTTCAACTTGAAAAGAATTTATTTGGGTGCTAAGAAAATTATTGTTAAAGATCTTAAATTAAACTTTTCTACTGTACAACTAGACAAATCTCTTATCAAAAATGTGTTTATTTGATGAATAAATTTTCAAATAATATTGTTGATATTTTGTTTTTCTTTTACAATTTCTAATATAAAATACAAAAAGGATAAGAAGTGGAAGAAAAAAAGGAAAAGTTGAAGAGTTTTTAAGCAAATAAAAAAGATAAATTGCTGAAAATGCTAAAAAAAGTTTTTTTTATTCATGTTTTCATCTCCTTTTCATCATTCCTGTCTATTTATATCTTAGTAGCTATATAAAAAAAAACACAAAATTTCTATTTTAGAGTTACCATCCTATTAATATTTTGCAATATTTTTATTTATATTATGAGAATGTTATGAGAATAAAATTAAAGTTCCGGAAAAATGTGCACATAAAGAAGAAGCAACTCTTGTTTTCTTTTTTAAACAAAAAACTTTATATTGAATACAAAAAATTTTATATTAGTAATAAAAAAGTGTTATACTAAAATTAAAATTTTAAAATTATTGGCTATTTCATTGTTAACAGAGTTAAATTCTATAAATGGCAATAAGATTATACTAAAAGATTATAATGTTATTATGGTAACTCTAATTTTAATAAATTATCTTTAAAACGTTAGAAAATCATGTTGTATACCAATTTATATAATTATATAATATGGTATATAGAATTATAGAAAGTAAATTTAAAGCTGTTGTCATAGTCATTGAGAAAAAGAAAAAAAAAGGACGAATTTCATTGACAAACGAAAAAACATTCTTATGAAACTTTCAATAACATTTATAAACTATATATACATTTTCTATACTATACTATTATAAAGTTAATAATAATAGTAGCTAGCATACAATATCACTAAGTTTAAAATATAATAATGACGTGTATAACTGCAAGATTGCAATATAAGCCATTATTATTTTGTTTGGTATATAAAATTTTATTGCATTCTGACTCAATATTGAATTATTTTGAGAAAAAGTTATAAAAAAGTTTCGATCTTTATATAACCTGTGACAGTACTTTAAAACTATCATACAATGTATAACACAAAATATATATTTATATGTATATATGTACAACATTTGATGTAGCATAAAAATACAAAAATGTTCTCTATATTCTATACAAGTTTTTATGGTATAGCTAGGGCATAAATAGGTACATTATAAGTGAATATGTGAGAAAAAGTAATAATACTAGAAATTGTAACAGCGAAAATGTATTGCAAGTTAATAATTTGTGTACGTGTTTGAAATTTTTATACATAAGTTTATTTTTTTTTGTTTCATTAATTTTAAACTCAAGTATGTATAAGAGTAAGAAATGAATTGATAGTAAGAGTTTTTGAATAAAAAAACGTATAATATAATATTAATGTTTAGATACACAGGATCCTCATTGTAAAACTAATAATATAAGATTTTTTTAGTTGGTCAGAAGAATATAGGGTTAACATTTTGATAATTTACAAATTTAGGGTTTGAATATACGATTTTTGATAAAGAAGAAGAAATTCACTTACACTTAGATGGTTTTCGGCATATAGAAACAGTATTCCAGAATACTCATTCAAAATTTTTGAAGTATTGGTTATTATTCATTGAATTTCATTGATGGACAACCAATTAAAGGGAATTGTAAATAATTAATATTCTTGAAAAACAATTGAAATATTTAATTTTACTGGATTACTCGTATAATAAATATACAGCGTCGGATGTACCATATATGCAAAATAATTGGTGCATGAATTTTTGCAATTGGCATAATTGAAAATTTAATTTCAAGTTTTAATTCTATAAGTGAGCTTTTATATAGCATGATAGTGTTAAAGTATAATTCAGTTACCAAGAAATTAATTAATTATATGTGCAATGTGCAATTTTATTGCATGTTACTTATTGCTTTAAAGAGGGGGGATAGCATAATTAGAAAATCGTGTACGACACCTAATAAGTCAGAGTTGAGCCTGATTAAATATATATACACAATAAATTGATTTAGCTAAGCAAATTCGAAGTTATTGTCTCATTTTAATTCATTTTGCAGAAAATCGCAATGAATTGTATTTTTAAATCATGTTATCTAATTAAAAAGGGCTTAGTTAAAATTTTTCTATTTCATCATCATGTTTTTTTTTAATAATAAATAAAAATTTGAGTTATTAAAAAAATTATTATTTATTATTATATATAATAAAATATTAATAAAATTGCATATCTTCAGGATAAAAATATACAAAAAAAAAATTAAAGTTTTACGAAATTTTGAGTGTAGTTTGGACATATTACATATGTCCAATGTACATATACAATTATTTTTGAAAATAATATGACTTTGAAATTGAAATTAAAAGGATTTTAAATTTTATTTAAAACTGCATATGCATAAAGAATATTATGTAACAGACCGAATCCTTACAACTTCATGCAAGGCATGTACAATCACGTACCACTGATAATAGTTAATATATAGTTGCCACATAAATGACCTATACCATCAACATTATTAAGTTTTAAAAAATTTTCCCTTATCACGTTAAATTTTATGAATTATTACTTAATTATAAAATTTTACTTACATTTTCAATTAAACGCCGTATTAAGGTGGTCAAACCTGTAAATAGAAAAGTTAATATTTTGTTAATAAGGATTGTTATGAATTATTTTGTCAGTTGTTCGAATTGATTAAGCTAGTTTCTTAGAAATATAAGAAATGTCAATAATATTTTCTGTGTTGTCTTTCATTGAAAAAAATACAGCTTTCGGTGCACTTCTGTTATATACAGTGATTACTTATTTTACTTATTAAAAACTTAGGAAGTAAATAATAATATTGTATATACAATAGTGTAATTACCAAATAATTTTAACGATATATCTTAACTTAATGGAATTCCTTTCACACAACTGCAGAACAGATGGATAACGTAATCAAAGGAACAAGTTAAAAGTACAAAAAATAAAAAAATTTTCTAGAGACGCTTTCTTTAAGTATCAAAGAATTCTTTGCAACCGAGATATAAATTTAAACCGCCGCCTACAATTTATGAAATGCTATGTTTGGTCTGTCCTTTTATATGGATCAGAATCATGGACTTTAAAAGTTAGTCATATGAACAAACTCGAGGCGTTTGAAATGTGGATTTTTCGGAAAATGTTGAAGATATCTTGGATAGATCACATTTCAAATGAAGAGGTTCTGAGAAGAATGCATACAAATCCAGAGCTTTTAACAAATGTCAAAAGAAAAAAGATCGCTTACTTCGGGCATGTGATGAGAAACGACAAATATGAAATTCTTCAACTCATTGTTCAAGGCAAAATCGAAGGTAGAAGAGGAGTTGGCAGAAAACAATTATTATGGCTCTGTAATATAAGAAATTGGACTGGTATAACAAATGCGGGCGAATTGATACATCAGGCAACTGGATAGGGACAGATTCAAAAATTTAATATTCAGCATCATATGATCGCTAACATCTATTAGTGGATATGCAGTGCAAGAAGGAAGAAAGTATGAAGAAATCGCCGACGAAATGTTCTTCACATTGCTTTATACTGTAATCCACATGATCTAACGATATACTTATTACTCTATAAATATGTCAGTAAAATACAAAGTAGATAATCGTATTTCATTTTATGTAGTTCTACATACCTATATGGTTATTCTAACAATATGAGCAAAAATATTTATTGTTAAAACAAAAGTTTTGCTTGCAGCTCGTATAATTTCAATAATTCATTTTAATATTCCCAATTTACAAAGTTAATTTAAATAGCAAATAAGAAGATTTCCATATCTTATGAGATAGAAGAAAATCGTCGTTGTTACAATTTCTCATAATACTTGTTAAGATAATTTATTTTTACATTTTATTAAATTTAGAAATTGAACGATTAAAAAATGTTCTATAAATTAATTAGTTTACCTAAATATTTTTCAAATAATCTAGAAATTTTAAAAATTTTGGAGTATTTTTTAGAAAAAGTCAACAAAAATAAAATAATTGAAAGTTTGGAATCAACTTTTTCATTAAACGTCTCCGAATTCTACTATATAGTAGAAACCAGTTTCTTAATGCAATTACAATATTAATGGTAATTTTATGCATATCTGCATTCGTTTAATTCGAAAAATTTTCTTAAAAATTTTAATTTAAGTACAAAATTTTTCAAATCAAAATCAATAAATTTTTTCATTAGAATTCAACAAAACAAAAAAATTTTAATTTTAAATTTCAACCTAAAATTTGAAAACTTTTTAGAATCCCTATAAATGCAGGCATCTAAAACTATTACAAGAATTTAATGTTAAATAACAAAAATTACTCCATAAGGATTTTTAATTTTTTCTATGTTTTTTTGCTATTTTGCATAATATTATGTTTGAAAATTACCTTAATCAAGGTTTTCTGAATTTTGTAATAATTGAAAAATGGAATTTTTGTCAAAACAAATTTTTTCGAAAGCCAAAAACAAATTAGGAATCAAAATATTATACATTGATGTTATGTTAGAATATAAATGTATGTATGTATAGCTATATACAGATACAAAAACCAAAGAGTTCAGCAGAAAATAAACTTAAAAAGTCATTGTAATATAAGGGAGAAAAAAAAAAAACACTTTTTTATTATTTTGTTTCTTTTTCAATTTCAGCATACCGTTATTTCTCTTTATTGTCCTTTTTTGTAGAAATTTTTAATTTTTCCGCTATATAGTAATGCATATTGGGAATTTTTGAAAATTACAATTCTATCACAATTTCTTAAACTGTTCATAAGCAGTTAGGAATGATAGGAAAATGGTTGTGCTGAAATTTATGTATCAAATATAAATTTAATTGACAGAATTTTCCCAGACTGTATGAAATGACTAGGTAAATGACTAGGTACTTTTTCTTGATCTACTGACTGTATGAAATGAATGTGCAATTTAATCATTTGCAGTTATTAACGGTGTGTAGCATAGCATTTCAAATTAGTACTAACAAGTGAATTGCAAGTCTCTTACATCAGAGGTAATTAATTTTACATATGCCAAATGCATTTGTGTACCAGATAACAGTAAGAGTAAATGTTGAGCTACTGGGATTGTGTGGCTGGAAAGTGATGAATTGATTAATTCAATTTGGTTGTAGTTTGAGTTTCAGAAAGTGTAAGTTTATTGAATTTTTGATCCTATAAGAAGAGTTAATAAATTTTTTTCAGATGTTATTTAAAATATGTAGTTTAAGGCACAAATTTAAAAAAACTAGAATGCAACGGTGTTCTTTACAATTAAACCCCTACTACAATGAATAATAAAAATTTATCTTAGAACGAAATAAAATTTGTGAACTCCTGTGTTTTTGTTTTTTTTTTTTCATTTGTTACTAAATACATAGAGACATATTTATGCACAGTTAAAATCATTATGTATGCAGATATTATGCTTTTGTATATTTTTATGAATATATGAATTTTTTGCTATTTTACCCCAAAAATTCTAATATTATAAAAGTTGAATATCTTACATTAAACTAAAAGCAATTCTAGCATATTAACATATACAATAAAAACATACAATATTTATAAATATACGTGCAACACATACAATATGCGAACAATATTATTTTTTGGAATGTGCTCTCGTTCACATATGTTTTTGAATTAATGTTAAACTGGTATCTAAATAAAACCACTTGGCAGATGTCCCAAATGATATCAAGCCATTTAATTTTTTTTATTTTTTTTTTTGTATAAAAGAAAAAGAAAAAAAAAATATTCAAACCTATTCTAGGATATAGTCACATGTGTAATAGTAATGAAGAATATTATTATAGTTACATAAAAATTGAGAAATTTAAAAAAATAAAATAATAATTGGAAGTATCTATTTTGTAACACGAAAATTGTTCATATGGATATATAACAAATCATAAACAGTAATATTTATAATAGTGGGAAAACAAACTGCAGTGTTGCACTTAATTTCTCATGTTTGCATCGTACTGCATGCCCTTGTACATACGTTGTAATTTCAATAATACCACTAAATTTATGGCAATAATCGAAGATTCTATAATGAAGATAAGAGATTAAATGAAACGAAGGGTAAAATGCTCCTTGTGAGAGATAATCTAATTTTCTGAATTTATTATTAATAAATAGTTCAGGAGATTGTTGAGAAAACAAATTGGGTAGATTTTCTGCAAATATATTTTAAAACAACACTCACTTGTAATTTGTTATAATAAAACTAAGCTACTTTTAAATAGAAGATAGTATGACAAAAGACCTTGTAATAATTGTTTTTATGACTTTGTAGTACCAAAAAAACTGTACACTTTTTAAAAATATTTCCATATTAACAATAATATTGCCGTTCTTGTTATAATTTTTATGGGGTAATTCTATGTCCAACAAATTTTATGCCTTTGGGTCTTGCTAGAAATTTTTTATATATTTTATTATGAAAATTTAATGGTGACTCATAAAGCAATTTATACTGCAATTTTTTTTCCCCAAAAAGGATTTGTAAACACCTATGTGTAAGTGGGTAGTCCATGTAGCATAAATTTAAATGTATTATATATGAAATGACTTTACTATAACAATATCCTTTTTAAAACATACACAATAAAAAAAAATACAATTTTCAAAAAGAGAAAAGTCGTTTTATTGTTCAGTGAATTTGGTGATAATTAACATATTTTAAGATTTAACCAACAATGTTTTGTTGGTTTGTTATTGCATTCATTCAATAGAACTGTTCTATACAACATCTATACCACATTGTAAATAGACGAAATTCAATATTTGAAAATTACTATATTTTGAAACCAACAGCTAATCCTCAAAAGCATTCGACGTACAGAATTGTTCATACTAAAACTATAATGCGTCTTCATTAGAGTTTTAAATGTATGTTGTATAATTAAGGACAAAATGCATAATATTATAAAGTAAATATATATATATATATATATATATATATATATAGATGAAGAAATGTGTGTACTTTTTGTATTTTTCTTTTACAAAAGCTTTTCTTTGATAATTTTGTTACCATAAAAAATTTTTAATTTTTGTATACAAAGCAATTACTTTAAATGCATTATGGAAATGCGGCATTAATCTGCTAAAGTCGCAACATCAAAAACTGTAAAATGTAAATGAAATCCAAATTTGATGATCAAGATTTCTTTATTTCATAAAGAATAATTATTTCTGCATGCGTTGATGAAAATCTCATAAAAGAACCTTTACCAATACGATTATGACACAATGTGAAATACTTATAAATGGAAAATTAGAATTTTCTGCTTTTCCATAGGTTGTAAACCATAAAGTAATACAATATTGGTACATAATTATTTTAACATTTTAATAAAAATAGCTTGTAATAATTTGATGTGCCGGACTCTTTCTATTTGAATTTTATTTGTATCGCAGTTAATTTTATTTAATTTAAAAAAATTGTAAGAATAAGGAAGCTGAATGGAAGATGTCATTAAAACTAAAACTTTCAAAGAAATTTAAAATTAACTAAAATGCTGTTTTTGCAGCAAGTGAACTCCATTTTGCATGTAATGTGACTCAATGCAGTCACTCAATATTATTACATGAAAATTGAGATTAAAATTGAGAATTTTTTTTGTTGGGTCTCTGGAAATTAAAAACATTTTTTTTTCTAAGGAAATTTTTTTTTTAGGAAATCAAAATTCTGATCATTTCCGTTTTATATGCTTTATATTCCATTAAGATTTTTTTAATTTTCAAACAGACTTTCTCATTCTGCCATTTTGTCCTAATATATTATTCAAAAAACGCTGGAAAATCAGTTTCTGTACTAATATTTTGATATGTGCTTAAAATGTCTCACCCCGTGAGTAAAAAAATGAGATACAGTATGGAATTTTTAAATTAGTCCCTGAGAATAATCATTGGTATCTTGACTGGACATTGCAGGGTTAGAGATGACATTAAGGAGATGGGCCCTAAAATCGAGAGCGCTTGCAAATTTTGTGGTAAGGATGAAGGGGCCTCAATGTACCTTCTTGGAGATTACGGGTCGCCCCACCCGCAGGAGAAGGGAAATACTGACGACCTAAGTACTCAATTTCAAGATACTCGAGATCCACCGCATTTGATTCACCTCCCTGTTAGAGAGGTGAATCTGGAGGTACTGTTCTAGGACTATTGCCCCCCAATAAAGGGGGGGCGGGTACAATAGATCCATATATGATGCTCGCGGTGCATTGTTGTCCCACCTGTACAATCCCTGCCAAGCGCCCTAAAAGTTCTAATTTCAACAATGAAGTCAAATACATTCACAAATATTTTTATAAATTTGTTATAATAGGTGTTTTAACCTAATTAAATCAAATTCTGGCAAATCATTTTCAATTGTATGACATTGCAACATACACAAAATTAATATTGCCAACTCTATATAGCACTTGTTATCTCTCTTCACATAAAAACTAATTTGTACAAAAAAAATTCTTTTTCAATTTGCTCTCATTTTATCTACTTTCGTTTTCGTTTTTCTTTTTTTTTTGTCTTAGCTCTCATTCCATCACGTCACATTTTCAAGCAAAAAGAAAAAAATATATAAAAACAACAGTTACTATTTTTCGTTGTTGTCAAAGTTTTAAACGTTGCACTTTTGAAAATGCATTTATGTTGCATTTAATTTTGACACATTAAAGAATATTATATGTGATAAAGTTTTTCTTTAATAATTTGCTTTGTTTTACACATCCATTTATATTTCACATGGGAACTCTAACGAGAAAAATATGTATATAATATATGTATTAGTATATATTTCCAACACAACATTATTTTTCTCTATAGTTACTTAAATACCGACAGTGCATATATGCACAAATAATATAGAAATTGCTGGAATTTAAGACAATACTTTGTGTTAGCAGAAGAAGAAAATTTCAGAATTCAAATAACAAAATAAGAGAGAGACAGAGAAGGAGAGAAAAAGTGAAGATAGATTTTTGTTTGACATCGTTTTAAGTACAACACCAAATTGCATATGAGAAAAATGTGTGGAAATATTAAATTAAAACATGGCATTAAAAGAGCACCATGCAGAGTACCAGTCAGTGAATATATTATTATATAGATATACACATATATAAATGTAGATAATATCCGTTGTTTAATACCTATGTATGTATATGTTACAAGTCAGAATAAATGTATATTATTTACAGTATAATAAATTTACTTAGAAATATTTTTAGTATGACAAATGAAGAAGAATTTTTAATGTTTCAACGACAGAATTCCTGTAAAATAATATAGAAAAAACTAAGTAGAAAAATTTCAGGAGTAAAATTAATTTTCTTTATATTTTCATATTTTTATTAAAATATTTTCATACTTAACACACATATACATACATACACTATTGCATGCATTGTATTTTAATTTAAAATTAAAAGAGCTAAACAAACTTGATCAGTGTATATAAGAGCCATTATATACACACTGATATACTCTGATTCCTTTTTAAGTCCCTTAATACATTATGGCACTTGAAAAAGAATATTTAAAAGAAAAGAATAGGTAATTACTATTTGAGTGAAAAAATAATCATTTAGTTAATCCTGGAAATGAAAAGACAATATCAATTTTGTTGCAATACAACTTAAAAAAAAATTATTATTATCAATGTAAAACTGTAAGAAGTCAACCATAATTGTCAAGACTCTTACAATTCAAAAAAATTTTAATTTTCAAAATGCTATTATGATTTGAAAACATTAAATTTCAAGACTTAAATGCATAAAAGTATGAATATTACTAAAGATTTCAGTATTGGGCATTCTTTACATTCTTACAAACTCTTGGACATAAATTCAATTCCAGATAATTAAAACTACAGCTTTTCAAGAAAAATCACCTCGATTTTCATATACACATAAAAAATTTACAAATCTGTTTCTATGGTATTATGTAATGACAAAAATGAATATTTTAGAATGTGAAATTGAAAACTTCCGCCAACTTGCAACAGCCTCGCATAATTCATTTTAAATAGTTTAAAATTTTTAGTACTCGTAATTATTATTTAATATGAATTTTATAATGCTTGTGGTTTTAATACCAAATTAACCTGTAAGAGTGGAAGACATAAAATTGGTTTAATTTCAAAAGATATTTGTGAAATTTTCATCGCATAAAATTTAAATATTTTTTTAAAGGACTGTATTCAAATACACGGAAAAGAGGAAAAATATTTGAACATACATCTACGTATCTATGTATGTATGTAATGTCGGTTTGCAAATTTGCGTGACATTAACTTTTTATAATGCTAATTTAAGGATTAAGGTTATTTTATTGGTCATAAATTTTAGTTATTTTTGTTTCTTGATTTTAATTTTGTGATCTTTAAAGCTAATACATTGGAAGAAAAGGAAAATTCATATGAAAATTCATATGAAAATTAGTGTTGGAAAAGTACAAAATTTTTAATTGAAGTACCGAACTTGTGTCGATGTGATTATGATTTACTTGGGTTGGATATACTTCTTTAGAACAAATTTTAATGCAATCTATTGACTAGATAACTAACGGTTCGCATACTGGCCGTACTTTAAATTAATTTAAAGAAATGAATGAATTAATCAAATGCTAAGATATTTTTAAATAAATAAAATGACACCTGAAATGATCAATGACTTATATTTCATTATGACATTAATAACTTTATTCCGAAAACATATGTGATAAACAAAATTTGTTAAAGATGCAGCAAACTAAAAGTATTTCTTGTATTCAAGTTTTTATCGGGTTTCATCTACATCAAAATAAGTCTAATTTGATTGAGATCCATGCAACTTATGGATATAATGTCAATTAAAATAATTTGAATTTTAAAACAATATTTAAATTTACAAGTTATTCTCTTAAAACTTTATTACATAAATTAATATTAAATTAATTTAAATTTTTGAATTGCAAAATATTTACGTCATTCATTTGTCAACGAAATCATACAGTCATCCAATAAACCAGTCAATAAAAAAAAAACTCCTCTTATAAATTCCTCCTATTCATGTTTCATATTGAGAAAAAAAACTGGATGTGGATGAACATCATACATTTCAAGTGTTGCATTCCAAATAAACTGGCTGTATTGTTTTCATAAGAGTTTGGATGATGAAGTATGAAAACTGTGAATGACAGCATAAATAGTAGAATTTAAATTTTATCCTTTGTTTGCAAATCAGTAATTCTTTTGCAGATTTTCTAAATTTTTTGTTTTTTTTTTTTTCTCAAATAAGAATACAATTTTTGCCATTCATAAATTATTTTGTATTTTTAAAAATTTTTTATTAAAATTCAAATTCGTATATAGTTGTATTTATTTAAAATTGTAGTATTGTGTTGATGACATTGATAAAAAAGGGAAATTGATATTTGCATAAAAAATATGCCAATTTAAAAGATTTGCATTGCATTTTTTTTTTTGGGGCAAAAATGATGGCTTTGTAAACAATTAAGTATCTATCAAAAAAAAAAAAAAGAAATATCCTTTTTGCATATTAAATGCATTAATAAGATTTTTTTTCAAGTTTTTTTTTGAAAACAAAATTTTTGATAATGTGTCAGAGGATTGAAAATTTATGCCTATAGACTTTCACTTTGTTATTGAAATATTTAAAAATGGGTGTTTTTAATTTAGTGCATTCTCTTATAATTTATTTGAATTGACTTGAATTGAGCAATACTGTTTATATTATTTAAATGAAATTTTAATTTAATGCCTACTAGTAAGCAATTATTGACCAATAAGTAGATTTCTATTTCGACTCGGTATCTAAATTTTTGGGATTAAAAATTATTAGAACAATTTTGTATGATTCTTTGAAAAGTTTTCTTGTAATAAGGCAGCTTGAGTCATGATTATATCGGTAAGATTTTAAATAATATTTTCCAAGAATTTTTAAATTTTTAACTAAAGTTGAATTCCGGTACATTTTTATTTAAGAATTTCATTTTGTAGTTTTGAAAATTGGAAAGGATTTTTTTGGCATTTAATATATTTTTAGTCGAAAATATTAATTGAGAGGATTTGAATGTAAATACAAAGGACTAAGTTTGAAATCGGATTATATTTTAAAAGTAAATCTTAATGGTTTGAACCAGGAATTTTTGAAACTGTAAGATTTAAATTAACTTAAGAGTTTAAATTTTTGGAATAATTGAATTAGTTAATAATTACCAAACTTAGTTCGAATTTTAATCTTTATGGTGTTTTAAAGTTTATAGTGTAAGAATTAACAGAACTGAAACAGATTTCTTTCGAATTATTTGCGTAACGACTTATTTTATAATTCAACTTTTTCTTAACTTGTTTCGGGCACTTTTATTGCATTAATACATATTATTTGTTCAACAGCTTTAATTACAAAATAATCCCTTTGGAGAAATTTAAAAATTCTTTGTTTTTGAAATCCAAAGATTTATAAATTGTTAAGTTAACTGTATTTACCTTACAATTATATAAAATTAGCGAATCAAAATGGAAATAAGTGAAATATTTTTGTTCTTTAATCTATTATGTGGCCCTAATATAATACTAATGAATTAAAGTAACTCTCCCATAACAAATTAATTAATAAAATCTAAAACAAATTTTTCATAATACGAGTATACTAATCGAGTCAACAAGCTTAAACAAAACGGATCCCTTGAACTACTTTATTATCAATATATTTATGTAAAAGATCAAAATTTTAACAAAATCAAAAAATAATTCCCATTCCAAGATTTTTTCTATCACCCTCACTTTATAACTTATTTTATATTTGCTAATCTATTTAAATAACACCATTATTATTTATATTACAAGTATTAATTACACTATATTATAGAGTGCAATTAAAATGCTTACGATTATATCAAAAAGAAGACAAAAATTTTTGCTATTATAACATTTTTGGTTACATAATATACTAATGTTACCTAATAGGTTTAGATAAAAATTTTTATAGGGTAATATTTAGATATTATGTTCTTATCAGATATATGTTATAATTATATACATTATGTATGTAAACATATAAAATGCTCACACAATACATAATAATAATAAAGAGTTTTGGAGTATGTGCACTATATAGAATGTGTTATAGATATGTGTGTTATGCGACTAATATGGAATTTTATAAGAAAATAATTTAAAAAGCTTTAATAGTAATAGGTATTAGTATTGAAGTTTTATTAAAAATTGCATACATCACGGGGCAAGGTAATATAATGTAAGCATATAAATTAAGAGCAAAATTTAATTATGAATTTTATAAGGCTTAATAAATAATAAGTAAATTCCAATAATAATATTAAGTTAAATTTCTTTTTGAAAATTTTGAATCTGTTTGACAAATTTAATTGTTAAATCTGTATAGTTTAATATTGTTTCCTTCAACTCAATATCCATGAGAATAAAAATTTTCTTAAAATATAAGCGAGGAATATAAAATTTTTCCTATACGTCAAAAACCAAAGGAAAGGTTATCAGAAACCAGGAACGAAGCAGTCAGTCATTGTGTCAAGAAAAACTGGACATTTTTTAGCAAATACTTAATTTTGTATAATTTTTTTCAATTGCCATTAAATATCAAATTCAAAATATTCTAAGCACTTTAAATTACAGCGACTGAACGAAAATCACTTGGTATAGGCCTCGCTATAGGACTTAATTGTGAATGAATTTGAATCTCTGTTATTCAAGTAAACTTTTATTCTTTTAACACAGCAATATTAATTTTAAAATTATGTAAACAGAAGCTAAACATCATTTGAATTAACGAATTCAAAATTGATTTAAAAAAAAATTTTCAAAAGAAGTAAAACCACTTAATGTAATTATAGCCTATATACGCAAACTTTACCTCTAACTTAATGTCATCATTAACTGTTTACACAAAATGTACCTTAAGTTAAAATCAAATTATTGTTAAAAGGATTTCTACAAAATATAGATCAGGTATAGACATAATTATTACTTTCACACCATACTAAGCAACAAGATGGAAACAAAATACTTTTTAGTACTACATGTTTTGGTATATAGCATAAATTATTTATTCGGAGTAAGTTTTCTGTTATTAAAGGATAAAGTAACAAAAATTCGATCTTGAAAATCACTTTTCAACAAGCAAAAATGGAGAAGAACAAAAACAGAGGAATACAAAAAGTATTGAAAAAAAAAACTAAAAAGAAAAGGAAAAAAAACCACAATAAAGTTTACCTGCATTTTAAATAAAGGACCTTAATTATTATGTTCTGTTGAGGTCCTTTTACTTTTCTTTTTTATTGTATAGTAGCTCTAAAAAATTACTCTTTTTGTTTTTGTTTGTTCTCATTTTTATTTCATCATGTTTTTAGCACTTTTCCAAAAAAATTTTTGAAAAAAGTGCTTATTAGTTTCACTCTGTCCGTCCGTCCGTCCGTCCGTCCGTCCGTCCGTCCGTCCGTCCGTCCGTCCGTCCGTCTGTCCGTGTGTCTGTTTACAAAACTTCTACACCCTTGAAGATAGAAAGCTGAAATTTCATACGTACGTAGATCTTCACTAGAAACTTATTTCCGTAGAACAAAATTTTTACCTATCTCCCCCCCTCTAGAAGTTATACCCCCCCAAAACCCTAAAAATGGCCTTTTTTAAATATTTGTTGCAATGAAACCATAAGCATTTTTGAAATTTTGCAAACGCAGAAAGGCAGCGGCTTGCTTCCCCTAGCGCGGTATACTATAGTTAAACTTTAGAAAAACAAAATGCCCGTTGAAATTTACCGTTATCTAAAGTCCTTTTTTTCCAAATTTTTGATGTCGTTTTTCTTCTAGACCCCAGCCTGTAGAAGCTTGAAATTTTAGGAGCTTTTAGACATTAACAAATAGTTCATTTTGTTAGAAGAAAATTTTTTTCTATCTCCACCCCCTCTCAAGTTATCACCTCTTGAAATTCGTAAAATTTGAATTTTTGACGCCTTATATTTCCGAAACCGCAAGCTTTTAAAAATTTTTATAAACGCAAAAAGCTAACGGTAAATTCCATGAAATTAAAAAATATAATTATTTTTCTTAACTCACACAATTAACCCTTAAAATCGAGCATTATGTTAACCCCTTTTTATATTAATTTTTGCTTTATTTCAAAGACTGCATATATGCGTCATCCTAAATATATGCAATCCTAGAAATAGTTTTGTATATGAATGAAAATAAGTTTAATAGTGTGATAGGTATACATAGACTGTATTTAAAAGCAGAATTTTTACTTGTTGAAGGGAAAAGTGCTTCAATACAAACCATTGGTTTGACCCAACTTTATTTAAACTAAATAATATTCTGTATACACATTAACATATGTTAATGCAAATGTCGTTTAAAGTAGTTAAACAGAAACAAAAATATTGTAAATTATTCAGGATTAAGGATGAGGAAAAGGGGAACATTTTGTATTTTAATATTATAGTATATGAAAACCTTTCGATTCCATTTAATAGTTTATTGTATTTTGTACAATATATAGAGACAAGGATACCATTTATAACAATATCGTCTTTCTGTACATAACCAGATGGTGTAAATTAATATTATTATTTTTACCTTTTATTTATACTATGTATACACCCACAAAATACATTAAAAATTACATGTTCAGAGTACTTAAGTATATAGTAGTATTAAGCACATATAATATAAATATAAATTTGAATAAATTTGTCCTATGTATTTTATTAATATGTAGGTGTACAAAATAATGTAATATAAAATAATAATATGTACAAATGTATATATGGATTTAATCGGTATTACAATAAAGTTAAAAGTAAAATGTTAACAGTAGCAGCATAAATTTACAATTGTAAATTATAATCCCTGTACAAGAAATTAAGGATAAAAAGGGTTGCCTCAACTAACTATTATATAGATTCATATAAGAAATTTGCTGATATATAGAGAGTACTTTCAAAGTGTAGCTTAAAATTGTGCTCAGAATATTAAAGTGCTAGTATATAACATGATTGGCTTTGTTAATTTAATATTATGTAGTTTTAGAAAGAGAGAGAAAGAGAGAACAAAAGCGTTGGTTATTCTTGTTTTCGGATACAATAGTTCATCAGTATAAAACAAAAGCAATAAATTTTTCGTGAAATTCTTTCATTTAATTGCTTTTTCTAAGAATAACGAGAATTTTCGAGTATAATCAAAAATATTTGTGTCAAATCTGAGTTTTATAAAATAATTTCGAAAAATCTAGAGTGTATCAAATGATTTCCCTTCGAAATTTTGTTTAAAAATCGACTTGTTGCAAAAACTCTAAACAATTGCTGTATAAAATTTTTTACTCCAAAATGAAAACAGAATGAACTTGGAATTTTTTCTTCAAAATTAAAGTGTAAAATTTTGTGATTGAAATTTAAACTCAAAATCCGAAATCACAGCATTCAATCGGTCCTAATTATAATTAATTCTACAGACATTAATACTCTTGCTTCTATAATCAGTTATATGGAAATAAAAAAATACTTAAGAAATTACTGTATAAATGCAAAGAAGTACATAACAGTTGGAACACTTTGTAAACACAAAATATTACGGTAAATTAATGATAGTACAAGATTATAGAAATAATGTTAAAATTATTATTATTTTACTAATTTTATTGTATACAACAGATAATTTGTAATAATGGTTAAAATAATTGTATAAAATATTTGATATTAAGCCCTTAAAATATATGTAAGTACATGTATAGTACATGTATTTAAAAATTACTTAAATTTGAAAGCCAAAAACAAGGTTAATTATTTTAATTTAAAGTTATTTTAATAATATAAGAACAATATACACATACATATTATAGTTTTAATAAATAAGCTTGTGTAATTGTCTAATTATAATTAATGAAAGTATACATTTTAATATAAGAGATTATCAATCTACAAATATCTTATAGAAATTATTACAAATTAAAAGTCATATAAAATAATTTGTTGGAAAATTGTAAACAATATTATGAATTATAATATTAAAGGACACTTAAGGATTTTGGTTTTTGAAAATTTGATTATTTATAGAAAAATAATTTAATATGCCTAATTATGGATTTGGTAATACAAAACAAGTGATAAAAATTAAAGAACTGCGATTTAATTTTTTCGATTTCGTATAAATTAATTTTTCTAAAAACATTTTTTAAAAAAAATTATTTTTTAAGAAAATTTTTTTTATAAAAATTACAAAAAACTAACCTTTGACACTTTTATTGTCAAAGCTAATAAAGCTAGATATTGAAGTGAAAAATTGGCTTACTTTGAGAGTTTTATGAACTTTGTAAATTATGTGTACTTCTAATCGAAATAGTTTAAATTATTTCAGCTAACGAAATCGGCGAAGTAATCATTGGGCCATTACATTTACAGTTGCCAAATGGATTTTAAAATATTCATTAACGCGGTAACTTATATTACCCTATAACACTATAAAAATAAATTATTATAATATAATATAAAGGTATAAACAAAATTTGAAAAATTTATTCAATTAAACTTTGCTTACAATTTATTTTTGCATTTTTGCCTTAATTGAATGATTTCAAATTGCTTATAGGTGTAGTCAACTTGTTTATCTACTGGAAAGGTCTGTCAGTCAAATTAAATGCTAAAATGGGATGATCAGTTCAAATACAAAAAAGAAATGTTTCTCTCTCAGTTTGTTTAAAAATATTTTAAAAATAATTTGAAATATTTACTGAACAAAGGTTTAGTTGGAATTAATTGCCTTCTTGGAGTATTTTTCGGGTTCAAGAGTTTTCCAAGAGCAAATTCTAAAAATATTCTACAACCAGTTTAGGAAATCATCGAAATCACCTTTTCTATTAAACATTACACATTTATGCTGTTACTTTTTTAAAATGTCATAGACATATATATGGGTTTCGGTATAGCTTAAACAAAATTAAATGGTAGATATTGAATCTATTATTTGCACCACATATTTTTGCAGAATTCTAAAGGCTTCAGGTTTACATTATAAAATAGTTATGAAATGAATGAGTTTGAAAATTATATTAAGGCTTTACAACAAGGAGTTGGCGTCAGCTTATATTATTAGTGTTATGTTGTAATTCATCGAAATGTTTAAAGAACATATGTTTACATACACATATTTCATATGGGTACACATAAATATAAATGCATATATGTAGAAAGACATTCACTATAATATTATAGTTCCTATTCTATAAATGCAAAATTCAATTTTCTTTCATATCGATTGAAATTTACAATTAGAAAAACTCAAGAACGTTTTCAACTTATAATTCAAATAGAGTAACGCAAATATTTTTCAAATCCTTAAAAACCTCTTAATCAAAAACAATTTTTGGAAAAGTTTTCTGATTGTTAGAAGGTTAAAAATGAAATCTTGTAATTTAAATTTTCAATTGTAATCTCAATAAGACCAAATCTAACATCATTTTAACAAGTTTTTTTCTATCATACATGGACATAATTTATGAGGTCACCACCTTTTATTGTTAGTAAAATATTGTACAAGTACTACGACAATACATTTTTAAATTATTCTTGTTAAAATTTATTAAGAATGCAAACAATAATAATAATGGACTAACCCTTGTATAAAAGGTGTAAATTTTATTTAACCTTCATCAATCTTTACAATAATTGAAATAATTTTAATGTCATGTTCATTTTTATCACCATATTCAATATTTATATAATCTTCAACATATCCTTGTCATAACTTTTAATTACAATTTTTTTTTCTAAAATAACACTCTTATAAAAACTAGAATGATGTAAAACACTGTTTTTCCATTTTTGTTTTATAAAATAATAAATTGAAATTCCAATGTCACCTCATTTTTATGTTATTTTGATACCTGATTTGGTCAAGGATAACAATATGGTATTTAAAATGAAAATTTTAGTTTTAATATTTTTTCGAAATGGAAAAATATGTCAGAATAAAAACAAATTTTGTCATATATGACCTTCAATTTTGAAATAATTAAATTGCTTATTTCAGGATCAGATCAATACTGTTTACTGAAAATGACTCTCCAATGATGGTGTTAGTTGTCAAAAAATATTTGTGGCCGAAACCGTATCTACATATGTTAATCAAAATATTGTTGAAATTCTTTAATGCAGGAAAATTAAATGTAATATCATATTAAAGTTACTTTGGCACTTTGCGTACTCTATGGTACAATTTTTTCCCATAAATAGTTTAACCATCTTAAAAATAAATAAAAGAGAATACCCTTTCAAATTAAAGTGTCCTAAAAGTAGAAAAAAATTTTAATTTCCAACAAAATATTTCTTTGAAAACATTTTAAAATTTTCTATAAAAACTATAATTAAGATAATTTTTCTAAAATTCGATTACTGTGCTAGTTTTTAAATTTTTGTTCTCTTCTAGCTGTTCTCCTTGTTGTATTATAGAATGGAACTTTGCTATGACTTGAAAAAAAATTTTATACTTTCCAACAGTTTGAAAATATTTAAATTAAATTATCTATACCACTGCCTTGTTCAAATTGCTATGTACCATTAAAGCGTAGAAACAAGGCTAATCGATATTCATTAATACTTTCATATAAGGAAATTGTTAAATTCCCAAGAAATAGTTCGCATTACAGGAAATTTTGTTTGAAAAAGACACAAAATTCATGCGGATACACAAAAAAAATTTAAATTTTATATTACAAAATTTTCTTGCAAAAAAACTTCATCATCCAGAAAGTCACCCTGTATTTGAATACAATAGATGTTGATTTCAGTTTATTGATCTTCAAAATTAATTCAATATGGACAACTTGTACCTTACTTTTTAAATATTTAACCATCAATTTCATAACAATTATGGTCACTACTCATTTATCTGTACGCATTTTGTAATAATTTGCATGGGACATTCCTCTAAAATAAATTTATTTATAATTTTACTTAATGATCCTAAAAATTCTATCACAATTCGAATATTGTTAAGTGGAAAATGAAAATTCTTTTGTAATTTGTTAAACAAAAAAAAAAATTATTTCTTAGGTGTTTCACAATTCATTAAAAAAAAAAATCTTTTGGGTCAACAGTTTTTTTTTTTTGTTTTTGCTGACTGAAAGTATGTTTTTGTTTTTTATTTCGCGTACCCATAAACTAAAGAAGCGAAAAATATCAACAAAGATAAAAAAAAGTTCTTAATGACATTAAATTGTTTCCTTTTTAAGGAACTTTTTTATTAGCTTTTATAAAAAAAAAAAACAAAGTAAAAATATAGAAAGAAAATAGGTAGAGATCCTTTTTTTTATTTTATGTACATAAGGATCAACATTAATGGATCCAGCCAATAAAGAAATATTTTTTTTTTCTCTCTTAATATTTTAATTGACGTAAATTAATATTTTTTCATTCTATTTTCTAACCCTTTAAATATTTTTTTTTTGTTATTTAGAAAAAAGGTAAACAAACAGGTAAAAGTACTTAAACAGGATGTGAAAGGTTTTCTTTATAAACAAAAAACGAGAATGGATAGAGTTGACCGTGGCAACTTTGTGATTGCCGTACGAATGAATAATTTTAAGAGCTGTATTGTATGATAATTGACACACTGTGTCACATGACCTCTTGTAATTTTATATAGTGCTATTTTGTCCATAAATACATATTGTAGTTATCACAAAGACTCATACCATCTCAAATATTTTTACTGCATATGAATATTAACAAAATATTAAATAATTGCCATATTTGCTTATGCAAAAATTCAGCTCAATAATTTCAATAGTTTTCATAATATACAACCAAATGCCTCTCGAAGTTGTATGGCTACTTTCAACACGAGTCAAGAAATTTCAACTAGTTTTATAAAATATTTGGTTGTACGAAATTTTAATGCAGTAGCTTTTATAATTTCTGAGATATTGTTAAATAACTTTGGGAGCTGTATGACAGTTATCATGATATCTCAACAACTTTTAACCGAAAATGGTGGCCGTTTTACCATATATGTTTATACAAAATTGCAGTACTGTACCTTAAGTACTTTTTAAGATATAATTAATCGCAATGAAATGGCAGCTACAAAAAGGAGTCATGAAATTTTATTTAATTTTATCACACATAACAGCCCCAATAATATATTTTATAGTGTAAAATTTTTATATTATAGCTTCAGTAATTTGATAGAGAAAGTTTTAAGGTTGTAGAATAGCCTTTAAAACCACTGCCTCGATTACAACCAATTTAAATAGAATTGCGGCATTAATATTATTATAAATCATTTAGGAAAATATGGTGAATTTAGCTCAATTAGTTTTTGAATAATTATCAGTGGGACGGACGAAGAACAGATGAACAAACAAGGTCAAATCGATTCAGAATTCGACGCTGTTTGGAAACATATACTTGCGTCTATACCTCAGACCAATATTTGTTAGCGTTACAAACATTAAGGCAAATTTATAATAACATACGTTCGTACTGGTAGAATGAGGGAAGTTCTGAAAATTAAAAAAATATTTTTTTAAACAAGTACAAGTATAGTAACAAAAATAATGAGTTTTATTTAGAAAATTTCGCAAGAGTCTGATGATTAAGGATAAGCATAAGGATAACAATAATAATTTCGATTTTTTTTACCAGTGTGCTAATTTATTTCAGAAACAAAAATTTTAATTTATTTTTATTTATTATAGAAAATAATGACAAAAAATATGATAACGATTTTCATTTTAAATTCGAATTGGTGTATCTAAAATTTCTTTTCTTTTAACTTAGATAGATACTAATAATTTGTTAGAAAAAGCAATAGTAAGAAATTTAAAGAAATTTCTGTACATTTGTACAATTTTTAGACATGTTAATTTTTATTGTAACTTAAAAGTTAATATTGATACGTGCGAAAAAAATTCAATTACTACATATTCTTAGATTATATGTAAAGGCCACCCAGTTTTTGTAACAGCATATTAAATTAAAATATGATTTCATCCTTGGAATAGTAAAAATATGTGACAATCTGATTTCTACAGTGCACATAACGGTATGATATTTTATCGGGATATTGTGAAATTTTCAGGAATCCTTAATAGATATAGGCCATTTCCAGGTGGTGCCAATTAAAGAAAAAAATAAAATTTCAAACAAATTCAAAAAATAAAATTTCAAACAAATTTACATTAATTGTATTGTATGAATAGGTGTACTTCAATTTTAAGCATTTCCTGTTTAAAGTCCAACCAAATAAATGTTATAAAATTTTGATAATTCAATTTTTGATGAAAATATTAAAATTTTAAATAATTTTTTTATATTTTAACATATTACATATTTTAACAGGTAATTACTATTGTGTCTTCAAATTAATTATCCTTTTTGAATTATGCTTTATTTTTAAGTTGGGAAAAAAATTCAAAATCGCAAAGATTAGTTGAATATTGATTAATTTTTTTAGTATAATCTGAAATTAATTTTATTACTAGTGCATATTGTTTGTAAAACAGTTAAATTTTTGGAATGAAATATGGTGATTAATCAGGAGTTAATAGTAATAATGGATTCATAAAATAATATTGAAATTTTAAGGAAATATGTTATTTTTATAAAAATTGCATAATTTCAGGGGTAGCCACGAAAATTTTCAAATAATTTTGTCTTTCTTGCGCTTCTTGTTAATTCCTTTATACCAGCTATTATTAACATTAAATATTTGAAAAATAAAATAATATGAACGCAATGTGAAAATTAGAACGTTGTAAAATATTTCAAGAGTTGAACAGTATAAGATTGCGTATATGAATGTTAGTATTGCAATTTTCTATGCCTATACTCTATATACTGCATTAGAAAATTATTTAAAAACTCCATTTTATTTTGAATAACTTTTAAATGTCCATTTATCAGGATAATCCAGATTCTTGGCATTCGAAAAAAAAAAAGAATATTTGAAAATTTTTCTTCTATATTTTATTTTAATTTATTTTCTTTTAGAAGGTATTTATCTCAATTTAATGAAAAACTTTTATAAATAACTACCAACCAACTTTAAATTTTATGAAAATTTATAGTCTCCATTTTAATCGGTTTTAAAAAATGTAATTAAAATGGAATTAAATCAACTTAATTACCTTATCGTCGGGAACATTAAAATAAGCAAAAAAAAGAAAAAAATGAAATAAAATAAATAAAATTTAATTATTTGAATAATTATAAAAAATGTACATTTATGCATTTAATTTTTTTATTTTTCATTTTGTTATATACAAAATATGCTATGCGACTTTAATTTAACCCTACGCTACGAAATATCAATTGGGTTATTATAGTACTAATACTTGTCTTACATAAATGTATTGACAACCTGATCCATTAATATTCTGAAATTGAGTTTAAATTGAGAAAATATTGTTATGTTGAATACTGTTATGAAAGTATTAAATGTAAGCCTAAATACATAAAAGTATTGTTTGCACTTGTTTCATTATTACATGTAAGTCTTATTCAGCAGCATTTCTATTTCTACAAAGGAAAACTGATTTATATGAAAAGTTTTAGGGCTTGAAACAAAATTGTTATACAATAATCCCCCACATGTGGTTAAATTGAAGTGAGAAAAACACTCTTAAAATCTTTATCAGAGTATATTTTCTATCCAGCAACATGGAGCTATTTCCAGTTTCTGGTTAAGTTCGAAATATTGTTAGTAAAAGCGGATAGTAGACCTTCCAAAATGTGTAATAAAATAAAATTTTTGAATTAAAATATTAAAATTAGTCATAAAAACTGAATTTTGGTTATGAATTCAGTGCTATTTTCTGGTAAACTCATTTTGCAGTAAAGTAAATCACAAAATTTCTAGTTTAGCAATGAACAACAATACTAAAATCGCGATACGCTTAAAGAAAATCTAATACAGGACAATGATTTTTGCTACAAAACGCAAATTAAATATAAGAGAAAATTTAATTTGCCAAGAACTCAAATTATTAGATTTCCACAGAAACAGGTTAATCCTATATAGCTATAATTTTTAAAAACTTGAGGAAAGAAAAGTTATGAAAAAAAAAAATTAAAATAAAATGTGTACAAATTTTTCTGCAATGGTTCGGGATTATTAAACTTTTTTTTGCGTTTATTTCAATTTTTTAAATATTATGCACTTTTGAAATATTTCAAATAAAAATATAAGAGAAAAGGAAGTTCAAAAGTAATTTTTGAAATTTTTAGAAAAAATTTTGTTAAAAAATCCAAATGAATTTTAACAAAAATGAAAGTTTTTATTTTTTTATTTTATAAATTAACAAATTAGTTGGTGGCTTGGCAATAAAAAATAAAAATTATTTAGTCAAAATTATTTATAATTAAATTCTTTTCTGCCTCCCTCCTATTTCAGTAAATGCAATATTTAAAATATGTAGATCAATGCGGGAATTAAAATTAGATTTTCTAGTCTAGAGATTTTCATTATTAGAAAATTATTTTAAATAAAAAATTGTTGAATACATTTTGCTTGTAGACGTATGTACTCGTAAAAGACATACTTACATAAATTCGGTTTTTTATCAAGACTTTTTCGTATGTTAAAATGAAAATTAATATTGAAGATTTGAAAAGGATTTAATTGCATCATTAATGTAGCACTCATTGATTATTATTTAGAATTGAAAATAGTATACCTAAATTTTTAAATTACCAAACTTTAGATTATTTGAATTGTGTGTTCTCAGAGTTTTTGCCTTTTTGGTTAAAAAATTTAGAATACTTTTCTATTGAAATCCGAAATGAATTTATAGAAATTAAACATGTACTCTGATAAAATTATTCTAAACAAAACACTGTAGTATAAGTGAAAATTGTATGCTTGCAAATTTTGATAATGCAATGAGGCGATACATATTTTGACTGGCTATTTTTGATAACTAATTATTGTTAAATTAAAAAGGAAATATTTTTGTTTTTAAAATATTATTGAATTTGAATTTCTTTTTCTGTATAAACGCATCCTTTCTGCAAAAGTGAATTAAGAGGCTGATCATCTTTCTCGTTATTATACTCTCTAAGTGAGAAGAGAGTGAGTAACTATCATATATTGTAAAAATCCAATTGAAACAATTAGTAACCTTATTATTTGACAAATTAAATATTCATTAGAGGAGAAGAATTCTAATTTGAAAGTGAATAACAAGATTAACTGTGTATAAAGTATTTGGAAGCTGGATTTGAAATCAGATTAGTTTGAATATTTTATTCCTGTGTATGAATGATTTATTTTGCAAGTGACTTGCAAGTAAACTTACCATTCCAGCAATAATATTTTCAGTAGTTGAACTGAAACTTCTGTAATTTGAAAAGATTCAATATAAAGTAAATAACCAGGTAATTATTGTACTTTCAAAATAAACCTTTAAGTTGCCCTAATTGAAAAAACATTTTCTAACAGATTTTTCCAGTTGATAAAGGATAAAAATGGCAAATTGCTTCGAACGTAATCAAAAAATCCGTTTCATGAATCGATATATAAGACCACCGTATATTGGAAACCGTAAAATTCTGATTAACGCTTGAATAAGCCTCCGTAAATTCCCTACATTCAAACGTGAATCAAAACCTGTGCCGATTTCTAAGCAGTAGTATTAAAATTTTTAGTTCCGGTTTAATAATAATCCCAAAATTAAATAAAAATTTAACAATTTTAAATAATTATCCAAGAAACAAAAAAAAAAGACTTCTCATTTTACACAGGCGTTGAAAATATTAATAAAATAAAAAAGTTTTTATTCGGATTCTTTTTTTTTTCATTAATAACAAAAAGTTTTGCTTTTCAACCAGAAAAATTTTGTGAAAATTTTTCCTAGCAGAAAACCTTTATGAAATTCATTTTTCTTATATACAAAAAGGAAAACAAAAAAGTAATTTTTTTGTTTTCCTTTGTTTTCACTTCATTTTAAGGAAATAACCTTCTCCCTATTTTCTTTTGTTTTTCCTTTTCATTGACTTTTCTTTCTATATATACAATATACAAAATAAAATACAATAATAATAATTTTTTTTTTTTGGTATACTTTCACTTCACGAAAATTTTATAAAAATAATCATTAACATGGAAAAAAACAAAATCAGCTTGCACACAGATACACAAACAAAATAAATAAAATATTAATGAAGTCCTTAATGATTATCCTTTTTCTTTATTTTGTTTATTTTAGTTTTCCACTTGTTTTATATACCAAAATAAGTTTATATAGTTCTTTAATATTCAAAGAGAAAAGAAAATTTCAAGAATACAGAGAGCAATACTAAACTATCATTTAAGACTTTAAATGATTAAAAAGAAAATATGTTGAATATTCCCAATACATTCAGTTTCCTAAACACACTTTTTCACATTTCAAAAAATTCTACATTTACAAAGGAAATCAAACAACAAAACAGCAAATGAAAATAAACTAGAAAGTCCACTTCATCAATATCTACTCCATAAAATAATTTATTAAGATTGAAAATGCAGTCAAGTGTTCAGAATCTACAACATGATACAAAAGTAAAAAGCAGTAGCAGCACAAACAAAAAAAAAACATAATAAATTACAAAACTCACACCACTTATCATTAACTCACCACTCTATGTATAAACACACAACTATCCCGTAAACTCAAATTACATAATACAAAAAAACATCATACAATGAACCTTTTCAATTCTACATAATAATAATATAGATATACGAGTATGTATGTATATAATTATGTCTTATATGATAGTAGATTGCTTTGAACATCCTTCAAATATCCTGACTTCATTTCCTGTATAAAAGCGGCTCTTTTCAAATAAAATGAAAGAGAAAAAAAACATTTTATGTCAGAAATCACTAGAATTTTTCCACATTATTTCATTTTATTTTGAAGCTTTCTCATCTTCTTTACAAATACAAGATACCTACATAAACATGCATAGTCTCTTATCTATGTATACCGTATACATGTTATTATAATTGATTTAGTTCAAAGAAAAATTTTTATTGAAAAAAATACTTTGTAAGTAAAGTAAAAAATTAAAAGAAAATTTTAACAAAGACTAAAACCATTTTCGAAATATTAAAATTCATTCGATAATTGATGGACATTGATCGTAATAATAAGCTTCATCCTTATCTAAATAAAATAAAATTTCACCTACCAATATTTTAAAGAAAAATTTACGAAATATAGTAAAAAGTGAATGATATGTAGTCAATTATAAGCCCTCCTTCTCGGAGAGAATAAAATTCACCAACTCTTTTTGAGAAACGTTTACATATACAATAACAAATATACAGTAATCGCTCGTTTAAAATAATTTTTGGGAGCGAAAATGCACGACTTTCACCGAAATGATTTACAGCGAGATTCATACTTCATTTTTATCAGAGACAAATAAATTTTCAGTTTTGAATTATTAAAATTTTCGAAACTTTAAAATTAGAGAATTAAAAATTAAATATAATAAGAGAATGCTATCCGGGTTTGAGTTATATAACATAATATATCTTCACAATTCAACAACAACAATTATTGCCCTTATAAGCAGAATTGTATGCTCTATACCTTAGATTTCACAGAAATTGAAATTCACACATAGGAGTGTCCGAGAATAATATATTCAAAAATTTTATATACAATGAGCAAATTTCATTTAATTTCATTTAAATTACCGTTTTACTAACTCAATAAATAAATTTCCAAGATAACATTTGCGATTAACGTATTGAAACTTCGATATTTTCAAAAAACAATTTAGTAATGATACCTATATACTTAATATATAGGTACCATTAACAAAACATAATTCTTGTGCTATTTAAAAATTTTTGAAAAATTTCATAATTTCATTATAACGCAGCCATTGAAATTAATTTTTCGTCCTTGATAACAATTCGTTTGAAATTAATTCTTTGTTCTTCAATTTTTAATGTTATTTAGGTTTTGTTAAAGTCTAGCTATATAATTATCAATTTTAAAGAAAATTTAAATAACAAAAAAAATTTCCTTAATTAATTAAAGAAAGAATTTTTATCTTTTCTTTTTTTTGATAATATTATAAAAGCTCGTCCAATTAAATTAAAAAACCGAAAATAGCTAAGAATTTCTTATGTCTCGTTCTTGTCTAGTAGAAAAGTATAAAATAATTACAGATTTAAATTAAAAAATTTTTAAAAGTGTCTTTAACCTATTAATAAAGGACAATAGCCACATACAGTGCACTTTCTTTTGTACGAACACAAAAAAAATTTTAGTTCGATTTGACGATAGAATGGATATTGCTTTGATATAGATTAAGTAGAGTTAAGAAGGACTTGTTTGTCATCAATATCAGTGAAAAATAAAAGGCAAAAATGTCTTAAAATCCACTGAAAATTCTCTTTTATAATCTAAATTAATTAAGTGAACTTTCTATCAGTGTTGTTAACTTTACTACAATCGTAGTATTTTACTACATTTTGGCATTCCGTACTACTGCCAAAATGTAGTAAAAACTACTATACTACTGCCAAGCCATTTTTACTACTTTTTTGCCTTTATACTAGAAAATGTGATTATTTGTTTTTGTTAATGAAAAGTTCATTCGTATGTTTTACAAAAACCATTTTTACAACAAAGTAAATTAAATTTTTTGTTTTTCTGAATTTCAAAATTATTTATAAAAAAAGTATATACTGTTAATTTTTGAGCTTTTCAAAATATCAATACATTGCAGGCGCGTACCTGATTTAGGTAACCTGTCTTAAAATGTACGGGTATAAAAAAATTTTTGCACAAGTGCTTCCTGCTACATGTCTTTCAGTCAGATGCCTTACTTCTTATTTTGTGTTAATGATAACCGCAAATTCCTACGCTAAAGCTCTCCATACTACTTTTTTTGAGACAAAATACTACTGAAAAACAAGTTGAAATTAATAACACTACTTACTACCCGCATTTTTCTTAAACACTTAAATTGAGTGGCAAAATGCTCATCTGGATTTTCTTGTTTTCTTGAATTGAGTACTTACGTACTTTAGTTTATTTTTATTCGTGCACAAGAAAGACTTAACCTTCCATCTAACGTCCTGACATCATATTTTATATGTATGGGTCTTAGTTAAAATATTCGGCTCAGATTTAATAAAAAAAACTCAAGTACGTGATATAAAGTTTTTCCTGTCATTATGTGGTTGGTTGATTGTAACTTTTTACATTATTTTGAATTTTTTTACGATGCATGCAAAATTATTGTATCATCACAGAGCACAATTAAAAATAAGGATAATAAAATTCTTTTGTCAAATTTTATTAAATCTATCCCAAATAAATTAAATGGAATGTAAGAGAAAAAGAAAACAAACAATTTATTCTGAGTACATAATAAAATTATCTAAAATATTTTAGAAATCAAAGTAAATCAAAAATTTTGAAAATGGCAAAAATATTCAATTAACAAATCTTAACATTGTTAACAAATGCAAAGTGTATATCAAATTTTATGATTTAAAATTAATTGCCACTCAGTCTGGTACAAATTTGTGTTAATTTCGTTGTGTTAGGCTTTCCGATTTAAAATTTGATTTAATGGTTTCTGTACCCATACGAACGAATATTCGAAAGTTATTCGTAGCATTGCAGTACCGTATATAAGGAAATAGATGGTGTTTTCCCAATATTATTGTGAAAATCAGTTTAAATTGATTACAACTCAGCTACGTTTTTAATTCTTACAAATTTTATAATATTTCAGTCACGTTTTCTATACCTTAATTTGTTCAAGGTTTTGATTGAGAACAATATTACTTATTTTCCGAAATGATATTATTCTTTATTTTATGTATACAAAAGTGAGAGTTTTCACAATAATTTTCTTTTTAAAATACCAAAATGAGAGTTTTGCACCTTAATTCTCATATTTAAGTAATTATAATTAATAATTATAATTCATATTTTGGAAATAACCTTGAGAAACCTTTTTTTATGATTTGAATTTTTAATTTTTTATTGTATAATTTTTTTTAATTTCAAGGATAAAATTCATTTTGCTTAATATTGAAAAAAATGCTTCTTCATTCACTCCAATCAGGTTTATTTATCTTTAAAATTTATTATCTGTATGTATGTATTAACAATAATTTTCACTTAAGACACGACCGGATATCACATTACAAAAATCTATGAACTAGGCCCCCAAATTTACATATTATTAATTTAAGGTTCTATTATTGTGGTTGTATAGTATAAGAATACAATTGAAAAAAATATATTAAAAATAATAGGATAGAAGAGTCCTTGAGGTTTCATGAAGTATAATATGAGGTAATATCAATAATAACAAATCATCTCGCACATTCTTTCATTTAATTTAGGATTAAATTTGCGAGGGATTCATGAGGAATATTGAGGTTTTTTTTGTAGCTTTCTATTTATTTTTCTACCAAATTTGCACTAAAATTTTCATTTTCCAACTATATTTTAATTCCGTTTAATATCAACATTTTATTACTTTAAAACAAATATGAATTTAAATTATAAGAAGATTTTTAGTATTGATCTTATTTATCATCCAAAATTCACAAATTAAATCACATTAGCCTTCGTTAAACTCAAATGAAATTGTAAAAGTAAATTCTTAAAGTCTTTGAATTTTCTTGAGGCCCTTTAATATGTTTACAAAATTTTTTGTAATTTGTAAAAACACACAACGTTTACTTTTTATAAACACTCATAAAGCCTTTGTTTCGATCTTATCAGCTTGAAAAACTAAATTGAATTAAAAGCAATTGCACTTTTATAGTTCGAAACTACTTGACTTTTTATATTATGGCTTTGTTAATTTTACCACAGAGGAAACAATACATTGTGAGCTTCTATAAAATTTTTAAAAAGAGTGTGAAACAATCCTTTATTCTAATTATGAATTCAAGGAGCCTGCATTGATAGATCGTAATTTGGCCGCTATGGTTGTGTAGCTCAATTATCTATTTTCCACACTCATATCTATAAACATCAACTTTTCGTTATTGTCCTCAAATTTTTTCTAAATTTTAAAAATACAAAAATTAATAGTATTAAATATTTAAGATTAATTTAATCCCTTGTACATCCTCTTCTATCTATTTAAATTTAAAACGAGTCTTAGCTCCCTTATAAACCTATAACACATAATATTAATGTCAATTCAATTATTTTGTCTTTCGGATTCTCGGTAAAATAAAAAGCGAGAAAAAATTCCTTTTTCAATTCTTTTATAATTCTTTTTCTTCTATCGGTATAAAAAATTTCTAATTTATTGTATGTATATACATATGTATGAATGTACGCATGTAATCAACCATAATAAGACTCCCATTCGATATTCTATATACATTGTGCTTCTTTTATATATACATATTATAAAATAAAGATTTCTATTATCTATGGCAGTTTTTTATGTCAAATATTATTAAAACATAAAACCAAAAATCAGCAAAATTAGTTGAGACTCAAGGATTACCAAAAATAACAAGAAGAAAAAGATAATGTAACAAAAATAAAATTAAACCCGATGTAATTTTTGTTTTCTTCTTTTTTTCTTGTTTTTTATTAGGACATCCAACCATTAATTTAATACAATTTAATGATAATTTTTAGATTAATTTATTGTTATAAATTTTATATAATGTCCTTTCTTGAACAGGGTATCCAACGCAAGAATCATATTTTGGTCAGAAAGAATGGAAAATTTTTTTTAGAATAAAGTAAAACGAAAATTATGTGCCCTACACGAAGTTATGGGCCCCAGTGAACGCAAATAAAGCAGAAAACAGAATTTCTGTAAAGAATTTTACACATTAAGAAAAACAGCTTATTATCTAAAACAGCTAATCGTAAATGCTTCTGTCTACACCAAACAAAAATTTATGTTGCCCGATTTAAATAAAATTTAGAATTCCCATTTAAATTAGGGATGTGTACTTAATACAAATTCAAATCTAATACTCTAATCTAAGAACTATTAACTCCTCATCTTTCCTCTTTTCTTGTTTAAATAATAACGGGTTTGCTTAACTGAGTATATGCAGTTCACTTAATATAATAATAAAGATCTTTTTATAATATTAAAATTTTTTCCTAGTAAAATCAAGTAAATTCCATTAATAAAACCTGAAAGCAAAATTTTTGCTCAAATTTTTGTGAGAAAATATAAAGGGATAAGATATTTACATGCACTAATTTTAACTATAGATCTAGTCGGACGTTATATTGGTTCAATATTTTGCTAATTTTAATGATCAATGGGCGGCAAAATGTATATGTATGTAACTTTATGACTCGCAGTTAAAAATTAAAAAGCGACTTAGTTAAAAGATCATTCATTCTACTTACAAAAAATATAGCGAATACAAGAATGGAAAGTGAAAAACTTCAATGTAATTATATTCAAATTTTCTTTTTATTAAAAATTTTATTAAATTACCTTAAAGTAAATATATTTTAAGAGGTTTTAGAGTGTTGCTCATTAATAACCAGGGCACTCTATTCTTTAACACAATATAAAATTCTAATAAAAATTTAATTATATACTATTACATACTTTTATGTCTAATGGTTTCTTTAATATTTTTTTTTCATAGAATATTTTAATCTTACTCATTTTATTACAAAAAATAAAATAAAAATGAAAATCCTATGGCAATGATCCTACGAAAAAAATATTCGCACAATATTTATTATTACGAAAATATTTTTATGACCGCGAATAATAAATGAATTTAAATCCGTGGTTTCAAATAAAAAACAAAAAGTTATTTTAATAACAAAACTCTTTAAAATGAGCAGAAATTAAAAAAGAAAAATGTTTTTCATTACCATGAGCCACTAAAAGACACATTCCTTCACATCATTTTAAGATTTGAGCAAATATTACAGCAAAATTCAATTTGATATTTTTAAAATCGCAATTAAAATATTTTCGGTGTTTTTACATGATTTTTAAGAAACTGAGGGTATTAAATTTTAAAAAATTTTAATAATTTTGATGGCTGATATCACAAAAACTTAAATTTTATATACGTATTAAATTGGAGGCCACTAACAGAGAATCCGCCATTAAGAGGATAAAATTTAAAGATACCATTCCAGTCAAGACTGGAGGAGCTGAAGTCGAATTGAGAATAATATTGTTATATACGTATAATAAAAACTCGTCGCATTATTTATATGGCGGTGCATTCTTTTAGCTATACTTAGTACATCTATAGCATATCTTTAGGCGACAATGAAATAAAATTAAAAATTAGATTATTACTAAATGTTTCGAATTCAAATCTAAATGGTTGATATCTTTTTCAAATTCCTCTTATATTGTTCATTTCAAATATTATTAATAATATTGTGTAAAAAGAAAATTGAAAATTATTGGTGCAATGTGGTCATAATCAATATTAAACTTAGAACATTGAATGTATTATTTACTTTTATTTTTTGTATGACTGTGACTTTTGTCATATTAAATAAATTTTCATTAAAAACAATTAAAATATGATTTATTGGCCTACAGTATAATGGACGTAATCTGTTTTAATTTTAATAATTTATAGACTCTATTTTTGTTAGTATATTCAAGGGTAATCTTATATTTTTTATTTAAAAAAAACACAGAAAATAATTTTTTGTAATAGATCGCGGATTATGAATAAATTTTTATTAGCAAGCATATTCTTGGATTTTGTTGATAAAGATTAAATGCAATGGTGATTAAAACTACTGTAACATCAATTAAGGTGAAATTTACATCATATCCTTTTTTTGGAATTTCCGTTGTGTACAATTTGAGTTAATATTTTAATTGGAAAGTGATGTTATTATAATATTGATCAAATTTATTAGAAATAAAATATAACATTGACTTTTTTTTAAATAATTATTTATTAATGGCGAAGACATAATTATTATTTTAATAACTATACCAAGAAATCAAAGTTATTCGCAATATTATTAAAGTATAATTTTTGTGATATTTAAAATTTCATTACCTATGTATGTAGATCCTATTCATTACCTATGTATTGTGATTTTAATAGCATAGTACTAATACTCGTAATAGATATCGTAACTGATCGAATATTTCGAAAGCGTATCGAATTTTCGTTTCCTAAAATAATCTAAATTCAAAATTTATAAAACGTGACTTTTTTTCTCATATTTCTAGCAACATGTTTATTTACATTTTTTGCATTAATGATTCTACTTCCGTGAATGGTAAAATAAAAATTTTAATTATAATAAAACCCATAAACTTTTCAAAATTCATTATGAATTTTATAAAACAATTTTCTCAAAAAAATTATTAAAGATTACCAAATTGATTAAAATCTACAAAAACAAAAGAAAATTTTTTTCCTTAAACAACAATTTTCTTTTTCATTTCTTTCATAACAGGAACGTTCAATTACTACATGAACGCCTTTTAACATAATTTGCAAATCATATATAAAAAAAACTCATATTTCTACATGTACATATATAGAAATCTATTTACATACGAACATGTGTGATGTGACGTAGAAATTCTTTTATGTATATAAGAACAAAAGAAATCAACATAATGAAAACGATTAATATCGAGTGGTCATTGTGTTATACTTGAAGAGATCATTAAAGCTTTAACAGCTCTTCTAAGATTAATCTTAACTCAGCATTTATAATAATAAAGTTTTAACTATATAAGTAAGTCTATATATTGGAAAAAAAAATAATGAAGAAGAAAAAATTAAAATTGAAAATTTTTTTTCTTTTAATAAAATAAAAAGGATATTTTTTTTTGTGCATACAAAAGAAAAATCCTAACATTTTTGGTTTTTTTTATTGTTTTTTCCATTATAAGAAGACATAAAAGATTATTTTGAAGAAAATAATGGATATAATTAATATACCGTTATATTTTTCAATTCATATAGGTACCTAGGCAACATATTGTGTACACATATGTATACTTGGAGAAAATTTTGGACGATGTGCTCCTAGATTTAAAAATACATAATGTGTAATAAAAATTTAAATATGACCAATCTATTAAAAGTTTCTCAAAAGACAAAGAGAAAAAATTTTTCCAAAAAAAAAACATGGTAACTATTAAAATATAGGAACAATTACGAGTATTAAAGGATAATGGAAATGTTGATAAAATAATATGCTTTAAGCATATCAAAAATCATAATGAATAATATTGAACTAAAATGGAAGGATATGTCTACATGCACAGTTAGGAGAACAATGTCGCATTAAAAAAAAATTATTTTAGTCAAAATGAGTTGAAAATATCAATAAACTGTTTCCGGGTCATAATTTTTTCTTGTATTAACCATTTTGGTCAGTTTACTACAAATATTTTACAGGATGTTGTAATTGAAGAACGCGATTCACTTTCAGAACATGTAACCATTTACTACTATAATTTATCAAAAAAAAAAAAATGTTAATTAATTTTTAGTTGAAAGTTTAGAAAGTACGAAAGATTTAATAGGTGGAGGTAATGAATTTCATGTAGATAATGAATTAGGACAGCATTTGCAATTAACAATTTGACAATTTGTTCGTAAACATTATGAATTACATTCATTGGCACATTGATAACCATTAGAAATAATCCATTTTTGAAAAACTATACAAAATCACTGGTTTTCATGTAAAATGTATCCTAAATAAGAAATAATATACTAAGTATTGCAATGACATCTTATTTGGAGATAACAAAATTGGAAATTCCTGTAAAAGAAATCATAGAGTCTGCTTTACAATATTAATTTATTTTATTTAAGGAACTCTATTATAATAGAACTCTAATATTATAAAAATTATGTTTGCTTTTAATATAAGAAATCCAGGAGAAACAAGCTAGAGCCCGAAAGTCAAAATGCGTCTAGGCGAAATTTAATGAGGAATGAAAGTATTTGATATATTTCTGGAACAACATTATTTTCTCCGAGTAAAAACTGAGAATACTCTGAGTTTTATTCCTATTTAAAACAATATCGCATCATGTTGCAAACATAAAGTTTTTGTTAAAACTTAAACTGCTTGGTAAGAATGGTTTTATGAAATTAAATGCAACATGGCAACATCTTGTTTTACCTTTGTGTGTTATAAATAAGAAAGTATGTTATAGTATATTATATAAAATGCGTCTTTTGAATAAATGACAAAAGATGTCATTGCACTATAACTTCTCTATAGTCTATTTTGAACTGTCTACTCTGTTTATTTACTCTACTTTTATGTTAAATTAAAAATTATTTTAATGAAAGTCCTATATATAAGAATTATCTTCAGATATAAGAAAATTATACGCAAATGCATAATTTAACTTAAATGATATGACCCTTATTGTTATATAAAATATTTTAATTGTATAAGGTTATAATACCATGAAGTGTACATGTTGCAGATTAAAATTCTATTGTTTCTTTAGAAGAGCACAAAATAATATAACAAAATTATTTTAATCAACATCTAACAGTTTGCATCTTCTTATTATACTAAATTTATAATGTAGACCTTATTTAACATAAAAGTGATCAGAAATTTAAGATTATTTTAATAATTACTCGTATTGTATATAATGTCAATTGACTTGTCAACAATACCCACATTCTATGTTTTCTAACTTCCGTCAATTTGTTTAGATTACAATGCTTTATACACATATTGTTAAAATTTAATTCTTAAGTGTACTTAAAAGTGTCTGTAATAAAATCATTACGAACACAAAAAAAAAGAAATTTAAACTCTTTAGTAAATTTCTGTACTAACGAGACTTCCTTGTCTGATTTTGAAATTTTCTTTTCACAATATGATAATGTCGTGTGTCAATTTGTTATTCAATTATTATTCACTTGATTGTATAAAGAGTATAAAATGACAACGTGTAGATACAAAATTTATCAGAGCTATTGTTCATGCGTTTATCATATACGGTCATTGTATTTATTATGCAATTTAATCGATAAGTGCGTGAAGAAATTACAATATAAAATAGTATATATATGGCAATAATGAAATAATTTAATTTGAACGATTTATGTACGCATTGTTTAAAGATTTTATATTGTGATACTTGCAATTGCTTCTAAAGTAGTTTTTTCGCAATAGAAATTTCAAATATTATAGAACATACTCTTATGAATAAATTCAAATATGTTCTCGAGTTAAAGAACGTGCTTCAAAATGATTAAGAACACTCAATGATATAATTTTAAAAGTAGAAATCTGAGTATTTAATAAAAATTTCATATTTAAGGTTTGTATTATTTAATTTGCAAAAACATGAAATGAAGAAATGTTTGTCCTTAAATGTATGGAATACTATATTTTTCTGTATCCCATATTTTCTTGTAAAATTTATTTAAACTTGATCAAAATTAGCGTATTTCTTTAAAGTTCGTATAGAAATTAAATTAATTTGGCAAATAGTTGCCAAATAAACAATAAGAATTAATTTTCGCTCCTATTCGATCGCCTAAATATATGCAAAATTATCATAATGTATTATTATTGATTGTAAAATTTTTTATTAACAACTTAATAATAGCTTAATAAATTTGAATATGTTGTGGTCTTAAAAATCTTTTGGAAAATTAAAAAATTAATATATTATTTTTATATGTACAGTATGTGGATCAACATTATGTATGTATTAAGCAAAATTAATTACAAATCGCGTACAGGGTATGTATTTAAAATTTTTCAAATTTGCTAATTAATTTGTATGACCGATTTACTTTCAAATTTGAAATTTATTGCTCCTTTTCAATTCATAAATATAAAGTACTAATTTCAATATATTTCACTTATTACAGATGAAATTTTTACTTATATATTTATAAGTACTTCAAGTAGGTAATTATAAATAACCTAGAATTAGAGTTATACACCTAAATTTATATGTACATAAAAACTGTTATATCATTTCAAAATATTTCACTAAATTACACTTAACACAGATTTTTCCTTAAGCACAGTTTTATTATTAATAAGCAAATTTTCGCAGAAAAAAAAAAAATATTCTTAGTTACATGCTCTTGAGCTTAAAAAAAATCTCAAATTCAGATTTAAGCTGAAAATTCAAGTTAATTCAGAATTCACGCGAACGCCATTTTGTATAATATGATGGATTGATAAATTATTATGCTATATTGCTTTGTTATTGCTGTGCTACATATAATGGTATTCTCTATATTTTTGCATTTAAGTATAGCAGCGGGTATACATCTGTTTCAACCGGATCAGGAGGTAGGGGGTTTTAAAGGCAAATTTTTTTTTTGCGAACTTTACTGAAAGTGGGTTATAATATAGACTGGGCAAGGTATAGCAATACTTTGGGACATGCTCTAGAAAGTTGTTGCAATAGTCTATTTAAGAAGCATACCATTTATTGAATAAGACTTTTGGTTCAGATTGTACGATCGTTTAAAAAATTCAAATTTCTTTTTTTAACAACTGTATTATTTTTGCGGTGAAGTCAAACTGCAACTATCAAAATTTTTTCATTATTCAGAAAGCTTAACTTGCTCTTTTTACTTTTGTTTTAATATTTTTTGGGTATCTTAATTATTTTCTTTATTTTTTACCAATTCATATCTTTTAAAGAATGAAGTGGATCAGAGAAATTCAGGAGTCTATTTTAACAATCTCTACCTTGTGGTATAATTGTTTACCTTATTAACGAAAATCTAAACGCTTGTATAACATACGAATACAATACTATGGGAGAACATCTTGTATATTGTACCCCAGAACATCCTTTTTGTTTTTTGCAAGATAAATTGAAAACAGCATATTAAATTTTTGATAATGAACAGAATTTCAGTAATTACTGCGAAAATCTTCACATACACAAGTATTAGAATTCAATTTTCTATATATAAAATTCACTTCAATTAATAAAATTAATATTATAAAATTATTTTTGAATGAGATTTTCATTACTAAAGAAAATTTACATTCGCATTACGTTTATCTTATCCCATAAACATTGTGTGGTCAATATTTTCATCGTGAATATTGAATAGCTAGATTTTGTTCAAAAATTCTCATACATTTCTCATACTAAAATACAAACTAGCTTTTTAATAAATAAAGTGTAGAATTAAATAAAAGAAGCCCGATTGTATTCAGATTTCAAAAAGTTTTCAAAAAGTGAAAACTCAATTTTAAAAGCAAAACAATTCATCATATATGGTGTTCCACATATCATATATATACTTATATAAAATTTACACACAAAAGCGTATATTTTAAAGCGTTAGTTAGTTAATAAAATTTAATTCCATTTAATTTATAGAACAGATGATATACTTTTCTATTATATTCACTAATTAGTTGCTAATTGGATTTTTCATACTTATTTTGTATACGTCTATCTAATATGTAATTCGACCAAATAAATGAACAAATTCAGTACAAATATACAAACACAATATACGATATTATATAAAAGGATTTCTAATCCTTCATTTACTTAATATACTTTTCTCTTTTTCATAAATGAAATTTAAATATATAAAATATATTTTTATGTATCTTTTAAAAAATCCTTTTTAAAATTATATAATTAAAATTATTGCTTTTATAATAGAGTAATGACCCTACACAACTTTGGTTAAGCTGTACAAAAAACCAAAAAAAAGACCACAATATTTTGATAGAAACTTTTTTTATATAATTTTTTTTTTTCCATTTTCAGTTTGAGATCATTGACTTTACTGTAGAATTAAAAGTGGGTCTGTATAAATAATCACTAAAAATATTATATGATTAGTACGTATTTGTAAGTAAGTACATATAATAATTATTATTAAAATATGTGAATGTGCATACATACAAATCTATTCATATATTATATTTGGATTTTTTGCAAAGAGTTAATGCTTACATTCAAAGGTATATACCAGTATGTATGTATAAAATAATATCCTTTGTTTAAAATAAAAATTTTTTTTGTTTTTACTTTCTTGTTTTTAGAATTTTAAATTTTAATTTTTAATTACATTAATATTATGTCAGTATAATAACAGCAAGTGTATGTATATATTATAGCCTATGGTATATACAAATAGATATATACGAGTATGCAAAAATATAGAAATTTATTTGTGCATTCATTCCTAAAAATAAAGAGAACCTCAAAATTTTGGTTTCAATTCATATTTTTCATTTGTGTTTGTGTGTATGTGTAAATTCAAAAACTTACTTTTTAAACATTTTGTTTTTCTTCTCTTTTGTTTCTTCTTGGTTTTTTTTTTTTTGTGTGTTTCAAAGTACGTGAATGCTTAGAATTGATCTGGTTGCATTATAGCTGATAGTTAAACTGAAAAGAACACATAAATAAAGAAAGATTAATATGAGTATATAAAGGAAATTTTATGTATATGTATGTGTATACACGTAGATATGTTGTTAATTAATAAAATTAAAGTTATATGGCACTGTAGCATTTAAATTCTTATAAGTCTAAAATATTATTTGTGAGAAGCATGATACGAATTTGGAAAATCTTTTACAGAGACTTTCATTAGTTTTCAAATAAATTTTGAAATTACCATTATAATTTACAATTATTTCTATGAGCCAACTCCACTATAGTTATACGAACGTGAGTTTAATACTTAACTGGTAAATAATAGTTAGTTTTCGGAATTCAGAAAATTAAATCGTGATCTTTTATGTTATATAGTTTTTAAGAATATTGACGATACTGAATAATAGCAATATTGAAATTTACTCTCAGATTTTCGGATTAAAGGCAAAAATTTTCAAAAGACAATGTTGTTGTATAGATAACAATGTTATACATACATTGTGATCCTTGAAAATAGGAAAATTATTTCATGAATCTTATTTGTTTGGTTTTTGTTTGGTTCTTGTTTTTCACATATAAATGATTTTAAAAACACATTATTTTTTTCGTTAAAATTGAAAAACTGCACTTTTTGAGTTACCATAGTTTGAAATTCAGAGTTAAATTCATAATAATATAATTTAATTGATAATACGAGTATTAGGAAAAAATAATAAATTGCTTATAAACTATAGTCTTCTTTGCTTGCTTATATAACGTTTAAATGTTCTACTGAAGTTCCTAATTAAGATTGTACATTAAAACGATAGCCTAGTAAATTGCTAAGAATTTTAAAATAAAAATCTGATGACAATTTTTTTATAACCTTAAAACAATATCATTCTACAACAGCAACTTGAGAAATTAAAGTTTTTAAAAAATCTACTCCAGAAATTAGAATTTTAATATTTATAATTTATTTTTTAAATTTTCATAATAGAACCTTTTTAAATAATATCCTCATTTATGAATATGTGATTAATGTTATGACAAGAATAAACAAATGTTATGAACTTTGTTAGAGTCTGGTTGGCTTTATCTCTGAATCTCTACTCAACATGTTTTTTTATATTAAATTTATTTATAGCTAACAATACTCATATAAAATAACTGCATACTTAATAATATAATTTGACTCCTAATACATAATATAATGTTGATCGTAGTTTTTAATTGGACCATTAGTTCACAATCTGATAACGGACTGACTTAATAACCAATTTGTAATTTTAACAGAATTTAACGATAATGGAAAACGAAATTAGTTGATACCAATTAATGAGACTTAAATAATCTGGAATAATCTGAAATTATGCGAAATTGACGAGACGCCACACTACTCCCTATAATATTCCCCTATATATATACTCCCTATATAATTCAATCCTCAAAAATGAAAGTGCTTTTGAACATAAATATTTTTTAAAATAGACTTAATATATGTGTGTTTTACTTGTGAATAAGACATCTAACCATTTAGCGGATTTTATATCAATTCCAATATTAAATTTCAATGATTATCTTAGACGGTAGTTGAAATTGAAATTTGTACTAAAAGTAAAGTATACTAAAATTTCGAAGCGTGCTAAAAGAATAATTTTTTTAGCTTTTGCACAAAATCCCATTAAACTTGTGGAACTTTACAGGTATATTATTCTAACATTTACCTTTCTTTTGCATTAATTTTTCTGTGTACAAAGCCAGCTGACCGCATTGATAGGAATTTCAATTAGATCCAACGAAAATTCACATGTTCCAAGGAAAATGTTGTGGTTTTCGTGTTGGAAACTATAATAGTTTTCGTAAATGAAACTAATTTTTTCCGTTTGATTTTTCAAATTAAAATTGCTTGAAGTTTTTGGAACATGATACATTTTCCATGGAACATGATGTACATATTTTTCATGTTCATCAAAAATTTCAGAAGAAAATTGTGTGGTACACCTTGGATTGTTCGAAAATTATTAGGTAAGCCTTGGATTCCTGCAGAAAATTTCAAACTTCTTCGGTTGTACACTTGATTTTTAAAAATATCAATTTTAAAAATTTTATTCTTGTTTCAATCTCAACATTTTATTTTTATTTATTTGATTATTATTAAAAAAAACAAAAGCCTACTTAAATTAATATGTTTTTAGGCTTTAATTCACGTAAAAAATTTTGTTCACATTGAAAGTCTATAACAACAAAAAAAATTCTTTCAAAAATTTTAATTTGATGATAAAAACATTTACAATTTTTATTCGCGTGTATGTATGTATTTGTTTTGTTCCAAAAAAATAAATAAAAACAAACAAAACAAAAAAAAATTAATCCTTGAATTTCTTTCATTTTCATGATTTTGTTTTTCAAATTTGTTCAAATATTTTTCATGTCAAACATCCGATGAATTAAAAAAAGCATAGAAAAGAAAATTTTTTTTTCAACCTATAAACAATATAAGCAAACAACGTATAATATTAAACTTAAGGTTAAACTTGAAAAATTATTTGGAAACTTCCGAACATTAAAATTATTTTAGATAGAACAGGTTGTATAAGGTTTTACTCATAATATTTACGAAAATTTCCAATGTGAAGTCGAACTTGGCTGTAATTCAAATTGAGAGAATTTAAATGATATGCTCATATGGTGAAATGGAATAAAACAGCTTCCGAATTGAGAATAACTTCTCAATTTGTTTTTAAATTTGAAAAATCGTGTTCTTTATTGAAAAACCGTGTCTATGCACGAAACCAAATAATTATCAGCTCAAATTATTAAAAATACAAAATAATGACTTTCAAGATGTTCGTGGTAACAAAAATAATGCCGAAACCAGATAAGTTTTCTGAAAATATTTTTTTAATTTAAGCAAAACATCTAGATATGTATATCATAAACAAAATTAAAAAAATTCCACAAAACATACCTAAAACATATTCTATAAATTTATATCTTGCCTCCAATTAATTTTATGCCATATTTGACCAGTGAATTAAATTAATTAATAAAATTAGTCATTTAAGAAAAATCTAAGTAATGGAATTTAATGTTACCTAAAAATTAATGTCTAATGGCTCCAGACTCAATAATAGAGTTTTACTTAGAATATTTTACTCTTCTACGGCGTTGTTGTTGTGATAGCATTTATCGCATCACTAAACTAACTAGAAAAGAAGTTCGAAATTCTTTAATTAAATTATTATTAGCTAATTCAGATACATGATTTTAAAATATTCCAATACAAATATTAAAAAAGATCTCATGATAATCCTTATTGAACAGGAACCTTGCAACAATATCTCAAAATCACAAAATTAAAGGTGATTAACTAAGGTAATTTTTCATATATCTTTTACATTCATCTTGTTTATATAGAATCCAGTGCGCTGTTTTACTAAAAGTTATAGGTACATAATTATTACTCTGTATACTCATATAAACACTTCATGCACTTACACGCTATTTACTTATAAATCTTTTTTAATAAGTCTTATATAACATTATGCACATATACAAAAAATTTAATGAGTTGTGTGTAACATGTGTATATCATTAAAATTTTTGAAAAATTTGTTTTTGTAGTAAACTTTTTCCGTTCTGAATCATTTGATTTTTTTTTTGGTTTCCTTATTTGTTTTTTGTTTTTTTTATTATTTTTGTTATACAATCCCTTTTATACATTGTTCAAACTTTTTTTTTATTTGTATGCTTACCTTATATTTGCATGTGTGTTTTCTATACATAACATTAATAATAATTGTATATCTTAAAAATTAAAAGTTTTCAATACAAAGTTATGCTTTAATCTGGGAAAAAAAAAATTATTTAGAACTTGAAAGGATTGAATTAAGGCAGAGGTTATTTTCTGCTAAAAAAAATTGTTTTATTAGAAATAAATTTAATTTTTATTTGGTTGTGTTATTGGCATTCATTTAATTCTTATAAAAAAAATTAAACAAATTTGAAATTGTAAATTGGCTTTCTAAAGATCACAACAAAAATATTATGGTTAAACCCATAACAATATTGTAAGTAATCGCAAAAATTTTGTAATTTATCAGCTGCGCTGAACCTTTTAAAGGCTCAATATCATTTCCTTTCTTTAACTTCAATAATTTTTTTAAAACTTCTTTCAATAATATTATTTTTTAAGCAAAAGCAAACTAATTAATGTATTATTATACAACTGGTGTTGTAATATCGCTAGTATAACACTAAATTTATGAGATTGATTTCGAAATTAGCAACTTTGTCTTCAGTTCATACAATATTTCTAACTTAACCGCTTAAGTTTTCACGATTTTATCTTGAACTTCAAAAAAATTATTACGAATTCTTCTTATTTAAAAAATTAAGCTGCTATAGAAACGATTTAAAATTATAATTGCTAAACTAATTTATGTTGTAGCAGTTGAGGGTTAAATACAATATCCTGCTGATCTTTGAAACCATTAAATTTTTTAAACAGATTAAATTATTTGCTTTAATACTTTTTAAATTCAAATTAAATTTGAACGATTGTCATCGTATCACATATAATATGAATATTTTTACGATTTTTTAAAAGGATAAAAACTTTAGGATAACCAAATCGTAAAAAAAAAAAAATCCAAAAAGGAAAAAATGAAACAAAATAGAATTAAGATTTTGTTATTTTTACTCATTTAAAAATTTCTCTTCTTTTTCATTTTGTTCTTCTTATAATTTCTCTTATATATTTAGCAGTTTCTTTTGCCTCACACCATTGGAGCTTCAAGCAATGTCACGTCTTATTAATCACGATATGATAAAAAGTTTTTCGTTTTTCACAAATTTTAAAAGAAATGGTTGTCATTTTTTTTCATCTACACCATCTTATTCTTCCACTGTTTTTCGATTACATTTTTATACCCTGCACTTCGTGAAGGGTATATTAACTTTGGTATGGAGTTTGTAACTACTTGAAGGAGTCATCTGCGGTATGGACATATATATATATTCTTGCTCAGCGTAAAATTCTGCGTTGATTTAGACATGTCCGTCCGTCCGTCCGTCCGTCCGTCCGTCCGTCCGTCCGATCGCACGATAACTCAAAAACGAATAATGCAATCGACACCAAACTTTCACAAGTTGCTTCTTTTGTACCAAGGACGAACCCTATTGTTATTGGACCAATTCGGACAACGGGTTCGGGTAGCTGCCATACAACTCAAAGAGTTTATTTTAATTATTTCAAAAACTAATAAAGGTACAAGTATAAAATTTTGTATACATGTGTCCAATTATATTCTACACATGCTCTAAAAATTTTAATGAGATAGCTGCACCGGTTCGGGTGGCTCCCATACAACTCTAAAAGCAAATTTTTTATATTCGGCAAAATAATAAAGTTAGATTCATGAAACTTGGCAGTCGTGTGTCCAATTATAGGTCAAAGATATTTCTGAAGTTTTGGTGGAATTGCTTGACAGGTTCGAGTGGCTCCCATACAAGTCCAAAAGCTTATTTTAAATATTTGGAAAAATAATAAAGTCAGATTCATGAAACTTGGCAGTTGTGTGTCCAATTATAGGTCAAAGATATTTCTGAAGTTTTGGTGGAATTGCTTGACAGGTTCCAGTAGCTCCCATACAAGTCCAAAAGCTTACTTTAAATATTTGAAAAAATAAAAAAGTTAGATTCATGAAACTTGGCAGTTGTGTGTCCAATTATAGATCAGATATACCTGCGAAGTTTTAGTGGAATTGCTTGACAGGTTCAGGTACCTGCCATACAACTCCAAAAGCTAATTTTAAATATTTGGAAAAATAATATAGTCAAATTCATTAAACTTGGCAGTTGTGTGTCCAATTATAGATCAGATATATTTGCGAAGTTTTAGTGGAATTGCTTGGCAGATTCGGATACCTGCCATACAACTCCAAAAGCTAATTTTAAATATTTGGAAAAATAATAAAGTCAGATTCACGAAACTTGGTAGTCATGTGTCCAATTATAGGTCAAATATATTTCTGAAGTTTTAGAAGAATTGCTTGACAGGTTCGGGTACCTGCCATACAACTCCAAAAGCTAATTTTAAATATTTGGAAAAATAATAAAGACAGATTCATGAAACTTGGCAGTTGTGTGTCCAATTATAGGTCAAAGATATTTCTGAAGTTTTGGTGGAATTGCATGACAGGTTCGAGTGACTCCCATACAAGTCCAAAAGCTTATTTTAAATATTTGGAAGTGTAATAAAGTTAGATTCATGAAACTTGGCAGTTGTGTGTCCAATTATAGATCAGATATATAAGCCAAGTTTTAGTGGAATTGCTTGGCAGATTCGGATACCTGCCATACAACTCCAAAAGCTAATTTTAAATATTTGGAAAAATAATAAAGTCAGATTCACGAAACTTGGTAGTTGTGTGTTCAGTTATAGATCAGACATATCCGTGAAGTTTCTATAGAATGGTTTTACAGGTTTAAGTAATTGCTATACAACAATGAAAGGTGCAGGGTATAATTCAATCGGTTCATACCGACTGAAACGTTTTTACTTGTTTTTTCTCATTTTCTCTCATTCTCACCGTATTTTCGAATTTAAAAATTGTCAGCGAACGCCCATCATTAACAAAAGTTTTTTTTTTTTACAATATAAAATAAGAAATAATAATAAAAGAATAAGCAGAAAAAAAAACAAGAGAGCGAAAAGATAAACAGGGATCAAGACAAAAACAAGAAAAAAATAAAATAAATAAAACAAACAGAAAAGTTCGTCTTTATATTATCCGTTTCTCTCTTACTCTCTCTCTTTGTTATTCGTTATGCAAACGAACAGAACACACAAAATGACACGGAACATGAGATATACTGAATTTAAATGTTGGTTTTTTTTTGCAAGGATTCGATAAAACTTGAAATAAAGAAATAATAATTTTTGATGTGAGACAATTATAATCCGGATGGAAAGTATATTAACTGAAAGATTCTCAAAGTTTTTGTTTTTGCATGTTTTTGAAATAAAAGCAAATTTTAGGGGAAAAATTTTTTTCGAATGACGCGTCAACTCTGTGACACCCGTTTAAATGGATAATTTTAATCGCCGTATGTTAATTGCCACACTCTTCCATACGTTCCTGGTTTTTTATACGTTCGTACAGGTATAAAAATTGAAATATTATAATAAATTTTTCCATTCAGGTATTTATTTTTACATTGCTTGCTCAATTCGAATTTTTACTATGATACTATAGTAGTCGCAACTTATCAGTTTTGGTGAAAGGTTCTCGTACAACTATTAAAACTAGAAAGATGTGTCCATAGTGTTATTAAACATTTCGAAAATTTCAATTTGAGTAGTAAAATTTCAAAAGAATCCAATACGCTTAAAATGTTGAGAACTACTGTTTATAAATTTTGTTTCGAAATTAAAACAAAAGTAAAAACATCAAAATCTATTATTAAACAAAATATTTGTTTTTTAACGTAAACGTGACTTTTACCTATAGCAAAAAGTTTATTTAAGTAAAATATTATTTTAATTTTTCTATAGCTATTTGCAAAGACATCTATGACTTTTAAAGAAAAACGAAAATGTTATAAATGAAACATGCGTGCTAAAAACTTTAAAATAACCAAAATAATTTTCATTACGTTTATTTAATTTTAGTGGCCTAATGGAGTCTTTATATTTAAATTCTTATTTCTGGATGGTACGAGTACGAGAATTCATGCAAATTAAATAATACGAATAAGAAAATTTGAATTGTTTTAAATTTAGAAAAATTAAATTTAATTAGTGAAATCTAAATTCCACTTATTTTGTATACCTTTGCATGGGAATAAATTTATGATTGTTAGGAGCAAATCAAGAGATTCTTTTTAAAATGGAAAAAAAGACCGTACATCCGTAAATTGCCGAAATTTTTATTTTCACTTTAAAGTGATAATGTTTTTGTATCGAGGATTGAATACCAAAGATTGCCATCTTGCTTTCAATTGGTTTGGTAACCGAATTATTTCATATAACGTAATTCTGAATAAAACCGAATTATTTATATTCGAGTAAACCGATTTATTTCATATAATCCGACGCAAATTTCATATAAATCAAGTATAAATTATGGAATTATCAAAATGGTAAAATTAACACTAGGAAGTATAAACAAATAAAGAGTAAGTAAGCACTTTTCACTTTAAAAAGTGAAAACACAAAAACAATCTACCACAATATTTAAATTATTTTAATAGATATCCTAGATTATTTATAAAAATATTGCATAGATCTAGGATGAGAAAAAAAAAATTTAAAAAAGCATTAACATTATGATTGAATTGGACGGTTAAGGAAGTGAGTTAAAAAAATTAATTATATTTTTTGTTATCATGATATTAATGGTTAGCGTTCTTCATTTATAAAACTTTGGAACTACTTGTAGTTTCAGAAATATAAGGCGTTAATTTTAACGACCATTTTGTTTTTTAAACGCCATCAAATCTATGCCGATATGGAAGAAGCTCAGTACTACTGCGTTTTTTAATAAAGATGAATTAGTGTTATATAGATTTTTAGTTTTTTATCTTTATGAATGTAAGTTATGTAAATAGACACACGGACAAGTGGACGGACGTGAGGACGAGTGGACAGATTTTAAGGAATAACCACTTCTCAATATTTTTTTTTTTAAAAAGTGCTAAAAACAAAGAAGATTTTCTATTTGTTGAGCACTAAATTTTATTTTCATTTTTCTGGAGCATACGAGGATCAATACTTTTTCAGAAAGATTTTTGGTTTCTTAATGATTTAAGAAGAAATGCAATATTTCACATTATTTTTCTTAAAAAGTCCATGAATTAAATGGTATTGTGAAGTTGAAGATTACGTAATTTTTAAAATCCAGTAAAATGGGTACAGTAACCGACATCTTTTGGAATGGTTAGAGCTTGATTTGAACGAAAACAATCCTCTTTTGACTGGAAACTGATTTATAAAAATTCCATTATTTTCAATCCATTTAATTCATTTTATACTTTAATCTTTCATTTGTGCTTTAAACATCACATTCTTTAATTTTATTCTTTAATTCGAAATCTTTCGCAAAAACAAAAAGTTTCATTTTAAAAGTGGATGTTTTTTTCATTTTCATTACAATTTTTATTAAAAGGATAACGCAACGAAAAATTTCCAATTTACTTCCTTATATTATTAATTTATAAAAATGTTAAATTGGAAATTTATGTTCAAAAATATAATTTTTTTCCAAATTTTTCTTAAAGAACAGAATCAATCAATTCCAGAATACATTAAATAATAATAATTTTTTCAATAAGATACTTGTGTGTTTGTGTAGATACAAAATTCATATTTGATCAAAAGTTTATGTGAAAAAAAAAATGAAAGAAATTTTCTTAAACTTTGATCCTTTTTTTATTTTTATCTTTTGTTTATTTTTTGTTTCTTTTAATTTTAAAGTAAAATAATATAAACTTAATAATATAAGAATGAAAATAATGAAATTGTTACTCTTATAATATTAACTTGCCATTTGTCTTAATAATTTAAAATTAAGAAAATGTAAATAACAAAAAAAAAGAAAAACATTAAAAGAAAAACATGAAAAATATTGAAAATGAAGTTAAAAAAGGAAATTCTTTTATATTTTGCCTTATTTTCTTTTAATTTTATTCAATTCTTCATTCATTTTAATTTCATATTATTAAATTAAGCCTGTAAAATATTATAATTTTGCCCAGTTTCTTTTGTTCCCTTAGATCTTTTAAAAGCCCACTGCGTTGCTTTCTTATTATTTTTTTTATAACACTATACTATCAATTTCAAATATTAAATTCAATCAGATATTCAATCATAATATCTATTAGTAGCACTTTTGCTGGGGATAGCAAATAATTTTGTAAATAAAAACCATTAGTATAACGTTGACACTAAATTTGTCGAACAAATAATATTAATGTTCTCCCGAATATTAAATCAATTAACTGAATTTCGCTACTAGATTCCTAAAAGTTTTCAAGTTTTACGAAAATTGAAACCGAAATGAGGGTTGTGTTTCTCTTTATGTGAAGTTTATATAGATTTTTAATTCCAAATTTAATTTTTAATTCCAGGGAACAAGTGGCTTAAACCACATATTGTGTCAAAAATTTTGGTAGTGAGGATTAGGCCACTTTGCTTCTGAGTCCCTCACAGCTTAAGTTTTACTTTCACAATTATACCATATTTTTTGCTCCCGAAAAAGCAATATAGAATTGTAACGCTTAACTTATTAGTAATTTAAAGGAAAAATCTGATGTGGTCATCACATAGCCGACCGCATGGTGACATGTCTAGTTCCTTAAATATATTCCCAAAAATTTTATCATTGTGTTGTTTTAACACCCTAAATCCATTGCAAGCTATGTAAATAAAATTTTAGAAAAATACGCTGATTGTTTTCGTAGATATTGAATTTTTAGAGATATATCCTAAATTGCCTCAAAGTAAACTCATAGAAAATATTTCATCAAAATTGCTTCAGTCGAATTTTAGATACTATTCTGCACAGACAGATTGACAGATTGACTGACAGACATCTCTCTAAAAAGAGTTTAAATATAAATAATTCCTATAAATAGACTAACTGATAGACATCTAGTAAAAATAGTTAATAAAAAATTATTTTTTCGGAAGAATCTAAAATAATCTAGAATTAAAGGCCATACTGAAATTGTAGTGTCTACAGAAAATTAGCTTTCTTTTATTCGAAACAATAAAACACTGTGTTTCTTCTAGGAGCGAACAAAATTTCAATCTACATCCAACCAGCCCAGACCAAGTGAAACAGTAGATTTGACACTTAAATTGTACCAGTAATTTTGACAATCAAAATCGAACATTAGTTTTGAACGTCGAAGTCAAAAAATATCCGGATAAACAACACTGTAACATATTGTAATACAAAATGACAATTGAAAGTCAAGTTCTTATTATGATAAGTTTTAAAAAAGCCTTGATTTGCGTTAACTAGAATTCTCTCTTCTACTCATATAATAATGTCAATGGAACTCAAAAAAAAAACGTTCAAAGGAAACAAAATAAAAATACAAACAAAAAAAAAAATAAATTAGAGAAAAAAATTGCAGAAAAAAAAATTAAACAAAAATAAATTATTTTATCAAGTTGACAATGATGTCGTCGTTGTTGCCATTTTAAGGGTCGCCTATTTATTAAATTTGCAAAGTAAAAAAAAAAACAGAAATAAACAATAAATTCGTAAAACGCAAAAATATGAAAAGGAATTGAGAGCAGTGAAAAAGTTTCCTTCTAAAAAAATAAAATATATAGAAGCAGAGTAGAGGAAAATTATCTCTCAACTCGATTTATGTTTCTCGTATGCAAATCACGCTTTTTGATTAATTACAACATCCGGGAGTTTTTCTTTTCTTTTTTTCTTGGTTACTTTTTTTCACTTTATTTTGTTTCTGTTTCTTACTGAAATTTTTTTTTTCTTATAAAATTTTCATTTTATTTCTTTACGCTTATACTGTTTATTTACATTTGAAATTTCTAGACAATTTTTGAATAAATTTGAAATAAAACCTTAGTTTATATAAGTTAGTCTTTTCGTTTATTAGCCTAGAATTTTGAACTCTAAATATGGCAATAATTAAAATCACACGGAAATCATTTTTGGCGATAGTTGTACTATTATATTTGATAGCGGAGATTTGACGATTTAAAGATAGTCCAAATAAAACAGTTAAAGTTTTGTTCTCATATCTTCGCTAAATAGATTCTATTTAAAGGAAATCTCGATAAACTATAATTATTTTAAAAAATTAAAAAAATTATTCATTTAACTTGAACCATAATATGCAACACAAAAATAATTATATTTGAGACAAGTAAATCATTAATCTTACCCTTATATAGCGTCAAGTTGCTTATCAGTAGTGTAAAATAATAGTATAGTGACTGAACTCCGTTAATTGTTTACAATAAGAGCAGAGTTTGCAAAAAAGTATACTTATACTGGAAATTTAAATTTTTTATAGGAAACTCGCGCTTAATAAAAATGATTTCTTGGATACCATAACGCCCCAATATTGGTATTAAAAGCTAAAAAACAACAAAAAATCAGAAAAGTCCCAAAAAATTACACACATTTTTTTTGGAACCCCACTCTTTTGGAGGAGCCGAGAGGTTTTGCTTTTAAAATTTTTCAAATTTTTTATTACCTTTAAATTTTCTAGCAAAATTTCAGAAATACCTTTTTGACTTCAAGCTCCCAAGATACAGAGAGTTTTTATAGGGCCTTAAGCATTGGTTATTTAATATTAAAATATGCTTCAACACATTTTCTCCGATCGATCATATGGGTTTGATTGACTATAATTAAATATTAACGTTACTAATCTGGAAGCATGTATATCTCATAATCATTCAAAACGAAAAAAAGTAATTGATCTTACCAATTGAAAATTTTTTTATATTCGATCAGTGGCTGATCGGACATGGTTAAATCATAAGATAGTATATTATGCGGTCCTAACTCTGATATTATGAGTGCCCAAATGGCATATGATTTTTAATTGCAAATGAAACCGATTCACGTGGATGACTGATATGATCATCAGATTTTTAATATTTAAGAACAGACTAATTAAATTATTAAAAGTTCTACTTGTCCGCAGCCCTTCTAATTTCCAACTAACTTGTTTTTTTCACTCACTGTTTTCCGTTTCGCTTCTTTTTTCTTTATGCTGATTGTGTTTAATATACGAGTATAATTTATATTTACTTTTAACAAGATTTAATGAAAACAATAACAGTAAGTAAAAATAAAAAGAAAACAATAGAAGACACAAAAAAAGAAAAATAAAACTCACATATACACTTGTGCATTTGTCTATATGTATGTAAATGAAGTTGTAATACAGTTAATTTGAGAAGAAATAAAATATGAAAAAAAAATCCTACAATGTTTTTTTTTGAAAAAAATTAATTTTTGTTTTAATATTGTTTTCTTTTTTTAACTTATTGTTTTTCTTATTTTCAACTAAATAAATTCAACATTTTTATTTTGTTATTTAAAAGGATTAAAAGGATAAAACTGAATATAAATCATACACACATAAATATTTATATTTCTTTTTTTTTTGCCCCCCATTTCCTCTCTTATATAATTTTTGCCTTTGTTTTGCATGAAATTTTTATTTAAATTTAATTTTATTGCTTTTTTTTTTTAAAATATAACAAAATTATGTGAAAAAAATAAACACTTTAGAATTATATCGTTAAACATGAATGTAATTCATACATTTATTTATTTTGTTAAAATGAAAAACAAAGAAAAATAAATGGAGTATTTGAAACTAACTTATAAATCCAAAATAGAAAAGAAAAGTAAAAAGAGCAACCCACTATGATCTTGTTGTAATTTACTCTTACTTTATTAGATTTTGAATTAATTTACTTAAAAAGTTGAGTTTTAGTTAATAAATAATTTTAAATGGAAATTAATGAGATTTAATAAAATTGAAGAGGGATCTGTTACAAGCAGGACCCTGCAATAAATAAAAATTTAGGTTATATGAAGAATGCATAAATAGTTTTTTTATAATAATTGAATTTTTTAAATTAAACTTAAAGAACTTGATTACGACTATAGCTTTCTCTTGAAAATACGGTTTCATCTAAAAATTCTGTTTGCGAAAAATGTGTAGAACGAAATTTATCCTCTTACTTGAATTCGATCAGTATCCAAAATCAAAAATCAGTATCCAAAATCAAGTCTGTACGTCAAATTGAATAAGAATTTGAAATACTAACAAAGTTTTTGTAACATTAAGTATCACGTTACGTCGGGTAAATAATGATTTTTTTCAGTCATATTATATTAGTAACATTCTGCAACAATTTTCTATTATTGCAGAATTTATCATTTTATATGAAAAATTTCATACCAATTTATTGCAGATGCAATTCACGGAAAACATTAATTTCTTATTCTCTTGATATTTGATGAATGAAAATTAATAAATTACAAGATTAATTAGCAATCATTGAGTCTGGTATGTAGGTTGTATTGAAATATTATTACCCATTTCTTCTCTAGAAAATATTAACATGGCTTAGTACAGTGGTTATAGAAAATTAATAATGAATATATAAAATTTTGTGTTTCTTAAAACTCATTATCGTTTTCTGATAAATTAAGTTCGATTTGAAAACGAAAAATTTACCAGTTCTATCAATAAAATTACTATCGTTGGAACTATGGCATCAAAATACAGTGGCAGTAAATTTTTCAAGGATGAAGAAAATAGCAGAAAAAAAGTATATATTGTCTAAAAAAGAATAGATTTAAAATGTCGAACATTATCATTATTTGTATAAAAGATTATCAATTTTACAAAAATTATTTTTAAAATTTGTTCGGTTTTGTATATTGAGCAAAAAATATCTTGAAGCATTAATTTTATTGCACTAGAAATATTACCATTTAACAGTGCTCATTTTACTAGAAATTGTGGCACGAAATGAATAGACAAATTCTCGTTGTAGAAAAATTTTTACATACTTTTGAAGTCCTATGTTTGTTAAGACAAAACTAATGTGACAAATTCCTTCTGAAAATCCTAATAATATTTTTTCTCTTTAATCAAAAGTATTTGAAAACAAACTTTAAATTTTTCACTTACAAGATATGCTTAATACTTATGAAAATCCCAGGATAAAAATCATAATTATATGTTCGAGTATTTCACATAATACATACGTGTATTTATGTCCATATATAGCTATATTTATAATCATAATACTGTCAAACAATTTAAACTGAAATAATTTATTTTTTTTTTCTAATTTTTTGCTTTTTATAAGAACAGATTTGGTGCTATACAAGACATTATATAATATAAGAATATTGTCATGGTAACAACTTTAATTTTAACAAAAGCATTTTCATTCATTTCACGACATACACGTTGTCCTCTTTATTTTTTCATTAATTTTAAATCATTTCTCTTTTTACTATAAGTACTATAAGTGGGTCAAAGTAAGATAAGAACGATGAAAGAAGAAATTAGAATCCTTTTTTTTTAAAAAAAAAAAATATGGACATGGGAAAAAAAAATTTTCATTAGGGACACTTTTGACAATCACATATAAAACTATTCTTTTATCTAAATAAAATATATATGAAGTTTTCCCACATAATATGTACGTAATTCTTGTACATATATCACATTCAATCCCATTAAAAAGGATTTGAACACAAGGATGTGCATATAAGGCGTAACAAACATTCTTATATGTAAGTATTCCAAATGATTTTCGTTGTAATACGAATCGCAGAATGTGAAAGTTAAAAGTGTTTAAATTCTCATATTTTAACTTAGTGCAAGAATAAAAATATAAGGACAATATTAAAAGGAAATATTTTTATATTATATAAATTTGAAGATTAAATATTTTGAATGGCAATGAAAATATTGTAATAATTATTATCAAGTTTTATCATTAAAAATATTGGCAATAACCTTGATTATTTCGTTATATCAATATCCTTAAAATTTAATATTTAAATTCAGGTTGTTAAAACTATGAACCTAGAGCTCGAAAAGCGAATTAAAGCTCGGGAAGTGAACGGGGACCCGATTTTAAATTTTTTGTCATATCTACGGAACTAATTGATGGAATTTCTTGAAATTTAATATTTGAGTTCTAATTGCTAACAAAACTAAATGGCGAACTTTTCAGGAACTTCAAATGGCATAAAGCGAAACTCTACTAAAGACCAAATTTAAATATTTCCAGCAATATTAACTAAAAGCTTACTAGTGTCCATAAAAATTGTAAAGAAATATGCAAAACGCCTAATAATCTTCTGTAACACTTTTACTATAATAACCATTGCATTCGGTTATATTGTATTAACTACATCAGATTTTTGTGTAATATTAATGTACTTGTAGTATAAGTAAATAAAGATGTAAATTAAACATGTAAACTTTATGAAATATGTAAATATTGTAAAATACTTAAAGCAAATATCCTTAATATAGTAAACACTGAATTAATTACATTACACTACTAAGCAAATATTCAAATGTGGTAGAATTGTTAGGTGAATTTTCTTCCTGACGATTATTGTTATTCATAATTACATGTTCAGGCGCCATTTCCTCTTTTATAGCCATATTTATTAAAGATTGCATTTCAAAATTTCAAATTCAAAAAATTTAGTTTTAAAAGAAATTCAAACTCTTGTTTTCCCAATAAGCAATAACAAGTCAATCCTTTTTAACTCTAACAAGCACGATATTTTTATTACGTGCCTACATATAAAAATTTTTTTTCTAAAAATACAGGATTAAATTAGTCCAAAATTTTAAATTGTTATAAAAAAAGAAACTAATTTAAGACTTCAAACTAATTCTTTTCCATTTTTAAATTTCATATGAAATTTTAAGAAATAGAAAAACGCCCATAAATATGTTATAATAATGTGTATTTGACAAAAAAATTTTTTTGATAAATTAGAACTCTTAAAAGCTAAAAATGTAAAATGAAATTTTAATTTTCTATTTCAAAGTAATAATTACCCAATTTGATAATATTATGATCGTAATGTTGTAATTTGATATTCCTTAAATCTACCTACACATTAAAATTAATTTTTTTTTTTTTAGAAATTAAACCAAAAATAAAATAATAAAGAAAATTTTTTATTTTTAAATCTTAATTTTTATGGCATTAGGTTTATATAATGAAGCAAAAAACAAGTAAAAAAAACACTGAATGAACACTTCAAAAGAATGAACATCAAAACAAAAGAACACAACCACTACAGTATCCTTTAAACAAAAAAAAAAAAAACAAAAAAAACAAAAAAAAATAAATGAAAAGTAATTTTCATTCAAAAACAGAGAGAGAAAAGAAGGAAATAAAAGTAAAAGTATAGACCATAAAATAATTTGTAGAAAAAAAAGGAAAGAAAAAAAGAGAAATGAATTTCTTTTTTTTGAGTTTTTCTCCCAATTTTTGTTTTGTAATTCAATTTATAGTAATATGAATCCTTGTTATACCAAAAAAGAATTTCCATTATGACACTACAAGTCACGTATCTATTTTTAAATTCATAATATAGATTTACAAATATGTTTAGCTCTGTATACCATGTAAGATAATGAAGAATCTACATTCTACAATCGGTACGGAGACATTCTTTAAAAATTGTCTATTGTAGTGTAAAATTATTTCTTTAACAATATAAGATATAGGGCTATATTCAAACAGAACAAACTAAAAAGATTTTGGGCAAATATTTAAAATAAAAAGTATAGAAAATAAGTGAATATTGGAAATAATTTGAATTAAACCAAAGGTAAAATAGCATTTTTTTCTTGAACAAATGAAAGTACTATAAAATACTAAAATATATCAAAATATTGCATACTTTTAGGATGAGCAAACAAAAAAATATGAAAAAAATGTTAATAAACTGATCGAATTCGAAGATTGAGTAAGAGAGTTAAGATAAATAACTGTATTTTTTGATAACATGTCATTTGCCGTTAATTTCTTGCTTTTATAGAAATTCGTAAAAGTTTACAGTTTCAAAAATACAAGGCATTGAAAATTCGAATTATAAAAATTTTGATAACTTGGGAGGAGATACAGGCAATAAAAAAATTTCTTCTAACAAAAGGGATTACTTATCAGTGTCTTAAAGATCATAAAATTTTTAGATTTCAAAAGCTTACCATCTAAAAGAAGGACGATTTTAAAATTTTGAGAAAAACAGACTTCAGAGAACTTTTAATTTTATGGAACATTTTGTCTGTTCAGGTTCAAATAAACTTTACAGCAGTTGAAAAAGCATGCTGTTACCTTTCGGCCATTACGGAATTTAAAAGAAGTTTGTGATCAAAAAATTGCATATTTTTTGGATTTTAAGTGACTGTTACTTTAGAAGAGAGAGAAAGAGAGAGATAAATAAAAAGTTTCTTCTACAGAAATAACTTTCTAGTATAGATCTATTTGTATATAAAATTTTAGCTTTCCATCTTAGGACGAATAAACTGAAATTAATGCTTAAAACAAAAATAAAAAAATAAGAAAGGATTCGGGAAGGAAAGGATATGTTTTGTCCTCACAAAATCATGACGATTATGCTATAGGCAATCTGAAAGCTGCATTTTATGCGTCTAAATGATGATTGTTTTAACTCTTTCGTGCAAAATTAATTTGTGTGATAATTAATGCTTGGCCTAAGCAGTTCGTCTCATTTCAATATATATCAAAAAATATTGAAAATTTTAGTGAAAAATTAAAGTTTTTCTTTTAAAAAATATTACCGATTGGCATATCAAGGTTGTAATACAATGAAAATTAAGCTCATTTGTACTTAAATGATCAACTCAATCAAATTACTTAAATTCTATGTGCTCTTGCCCATATGTAAATGTTCTTATTAAAGTTAAAGATTTAAATTATAAAATGTATACAAATTTATTGTCCATATTATTTCTAATTTAACAAAATTTTATTGTTCCTTATATCCAAACGGTTCAAATATTCATATGTGAATATAAATGAACATAATAATGATGTGTATATACGTATTACATATACATACGAGTATACAATAAAAATGATAATGAAAATAAAATAATACAAATTTAATATAATATAACACATATGTATATGAATAAATTTTATATAAAACTAAAACGTAAAATATTAATGCATATTAAGTACAAGTAGTTTATACGCATACAATTTATATACAATACTACTGTATGGATTAAAATAATAACACATGTATATTTACCTACACACAAAATTGTACATTATGTGCTTATTTTTTAAGTTAGTAATCGTATATGTATATATAAATACCTTAGTGTATAAGACACACTGATAATATCAATAATACTGATGATATCAAATTATCCTTTGTTGAAGTGGGGTGTCATTGTTATATTTTTCGTTTTTTTTTTTACTCTCATTTTTACTGTACTATAATATTAAAGCTTTCACAAAAATTTTCTTTTCATTTCAGGCTAATCTAGACTTAACTAAATAAAAGACAAGCACTCTTAACAGAATTATTTCAGTATATACCGACATACATAATATTAAATAAGTGAATACATGAATACGAATAATGATACATATACATATACATAATATAAAATTTTGAGGAACTTTTGTTTACATCCATGTATAAGGAATGAGAATAAGAATCCGAAAATTATTATGGTTGTATGTAAAATGAAAATGACAAAAGAAATAAACAAATAAAAAAAAAAACGCATATCTGATCCTGATCTAAATTTTTTTTTTGCCTTTTTCCTGTTCTTACAAGTATTATACAATTGTAATTGTATGCGTCAATCCCATTCTCTTCTTCTTTCATTATCCATTGTTAATCTTCTACCTATATAATGTTCTTCATTTTTTTGATATTTTAATTTCGGAACATTTAAATTTGTTAAGTTTTCAATTTAATTTTAAAAGAAGTTCATGACGTATGTATTAAAGCTATATATACGTTTACGTATTTTGGCAAGTTTAAAATGAACAAGAAAAATCTGATGTGGTCAGTATATAACCGACCGCATTGTGTATTGTCTAGTTAAATGAAAGTGTTACAGAATATTATAAAAATGTCTGTTAAATACTTCTTTCCAATTTTTAGGACATTAGTAAGCTTGTAGTTAACATACTTAGAAAAATGTAAATTTGGCTCTTAGTAGAGTTTCGCTTTGTGCTACCCGAATTCCCTGAAATGCTCGCCAGTTAGTTTCAGTAACAACCAGAACTCAAATATCAAATTTCAAGAAATTCCATCAATTTGTTCTGTGGATATGGTGAAAAATGTAAAATCGGCCCGCAGATCAGTTTTCGAGCCCCGATCTCTCCAAAAAATTTACATGTTCATTGTTTTAATACGAGGAATTCAAATATTAAATTTCAATGAAATCGGTTGATTATTTCTCTTTATTTACACAAAAATGTATATTTGGCCTGTAGTAAACGCCCAGTTGCTGATGCCTGGTTCCTTCCAAAAGTTAGGAATTTTCGCGTATGATCGAACAAAGCTTATATATGAAATTTCAAGTAAATCGGTTGAATACTTTCTTCAAAATGGTGAAAAATGTAAAATCGGCCCGCCAATCAGTTTTCGAGCCCTGATCTTTCCAAAAAATTTATATGTTCATTGTTTTAATACGGGGAGTTCATATATTTAATTTCAATGAAATCGGTTGATTATTTCTCTTTATATACACAAAAATGTATATTTGGCCCGTAGTAAACATCTAGTTGCCGATGCCTGATTTCTTCCAAAATATACGAATTTTTGCGGACGGTCGAGCTGAGCTTATATATAAAATTTCAAGTAAATCGGTTGAATATTTTCTTCAAAATGTTCAAAAATGTAAAACAGGCCCGCTAAAAAGTGCAGTTCCCGAGGCCTGATATATATCAAAAGTTGATCGATCCGTGCCATGGTGGAAACAAACTTACATATAAAATTTCATCAAAATCGATTCAGCCGAACTTGAGATACACGCGTGCACACACAGACCGACAGACCAAAGGACCGACAGACCGACAGGTTGCTAAAAATAGTTTATTTACACTTCCCTACTATGGAGAAGTACGTTCCCACCGAAAACTCGATATGCAAAATTTGTTGCCATCACATAACCTACCTATTGTTTACACAATACGGTCGGTAAAAATTCTTTGTAACTTTAATTAATTCTCATTGGTTATAATGGTCACTATTGTAATTTGTGTTTAAATTAAGTGAAATACCTAACCGGACACTTTGTAAATTAAAAAAAAATTAATTTTCTATTTTGGATTACAACCAAAAAATATTTTAACGTTACCTATGTATATAGCAGAATATAGCATGAATAAATTTTTAAAAATAATGAGAATATGGAAATAGATCCCATCAACTCTGTAATGACTGTACTGAATGTGTGGTCATTAGTTACGTGATAGCTGTGACAGGAATTCACTTTATTTCACTCATTGCTTTTAGAAGACGGTTTTGCTATATTGACATAATTTGTGAAAATATTGTAGTTTGAGTATTTTCCCAAATATGATTTGAAAAATTTTATTGTTGAGGTACCGCAAATAGTAGTCTTGCTTCTACATCTCGAAAATTTCAGTATTGTAGGTTTAAGAGTTAAATTTTATTCCAGTTGTTGTATTCGTTTGTATGGTAATAAACACGTGTAGGTATTGCTCTTGTAACACAATAACATGGCATTTGACAATTAACTTTGTTTCAAATTACTTTTGTGATTTATTCATAAGAATTGCTTAAATTTTTTTTTTCACTTGGAAATGTTTATTTCCTTGATATATATAGTGAACTTTGAATAAAGGTACGGTCATTCACTCAAGATTTCAATTTATTTTATAAAATTTTATAAGATATACGAAAGCTGGGGTTAGAGTAGATAAATTTTTAAATTAATTGCTCAACCTTATACTTTTTCTACTAAGAAGAAATGCAAAACAAGATCGGAAATGGAACAGTCTTAATATTAATTTTAAAATTTTAATTTCCTTATTTTAATGTCAATTTTTAAAGTCAATAACAATAAACCCATTTTAAAAAAGTTTATTTTCATTTTTATCATAAAAAATCTCAGTGTATACAATATTTAATTTACACATTTCTATTGCAATTTATCTACTATTTCAATTGAATATTTAAGTACAATAACATTTTTAATATAATTGAAAGAATATGAAAATTAGGGCAAAATTATTTAAGTATAAACTGAATTTTTTCTTCAGAATTATAACTTGTATGCAAACACATGTATAAATATTGAAATTATCTACATATCTATATAATAATAAAGTTTAATCAAACCAATGGTTTGTAATGCAGCACCTTTTCCCTCGAACAACAAGTGAAAACACAATTTTTAAAAATAATGTACTGCATTATTTAAATTTATTCCAATAATTCATGTAGCTACGATGTACCCAAAAAAATAAATATATTAAATTTTGCCTACATTTAGGATGAGCGAAGAAAAAAAATGAAAAATTGATTATTGATATAACATTGTTAAGTAAATGACCTATATTAAATAATTAAATTTTTTGATAGCAAGGTATTCACCGTTACGTTTCTGCTTTTATAGAAATTTGGAAGAGCTTGCAGTTTCAGAAATATAAGAATCCGAAAATTCAAATTTTATGAATATCGAGAGGCAATAATTTGGGATAGAATTAACATAGAATCAAATTAATATCTAAAAGGTGCTAAAATTTGAGGTTCCTACAACTTATCATCCTCAAAAAAAATATATACCAAAAAAATTGTAAATAGTCGGAAAGTATACTATTTATAGAACTTTGCACGGTTGCAATTTTTAGATTGTTTCTGGGACAGGGAGAAGGGGAAATAACTGAACATTCTTTTCTTAAAAAATAAGTTTCTAGTGCATTCCACTTGTATACAAAAAGCTTAATTTTTATCTGAGTATTTGTCGCAGTTTTGTAAAATTACATGCGAACCTTTGAAACGGACGCACAGATTGAAACTAATAAATATTTTTCTTCAATATTTTTTGGAAAAGTTCTAACTTAAAAAAAGTTTTTAAACGTTAAATCAACTTCTTACACTTAAATACGTAATTCATAATTTACATAAGCATGTTATTCATTCATACATATACTTGAGTATTTATGTTTGAAAATTGTACTCGTATATTGCATATATTAAATAATATTTTATTACAAAATTTATGACATAAATATTAAGTGCATCTTAACCAAGAAAAGAGGAATAATAAGAATAATATTTCAATTACTTTTTTTAATGCTGTTAAGTGTGTCAGAACAATTTCAGTTTTATTTTTGTATTCTGTAATCATTATCACTATTATTGTATTGATGCAAAATAATTCATTTTAATTTCTCTGAATAATTTAAAAAATTAAATATTTTTCTTAATTTAATAAAAAAAAAAAATAATTTTTTTTTACAATTTCATTTAATTTTGTATTGTTTTTTTAAATAAAAGTAATGATATACTTTAAGCATACATGCATAATTTTGCGGTTATACGGAAGAAGAGAAATAGATCAGTTCAAAACAGAACAGAAATAGAAAATATAAGTAGGATGGGAGCTGGAATTTAAATTTTTCGATATCTTAATTTAAAATTTAAAATTTTTAATATTTTATGACACTGATAATTTACATATAGAACCAGACAATTCAAAAAATTAATTACTGACCATAACTTTTAGTATAGTATTTAGAGAAACTAAAATTTAAGAGAAACTTAAAGTTTATATCATTTTTAAGAAAAGGAATCTCATTTTCTATTCTAACAAAATAGGTACATGCATTTTGAATGTATGTGCATATAAATTTTAGGTTATTTAACATAATGGCAAACCTTATAGATGGATTCCTTTTTCTCTTTAAATAAAGAGGATACCAATTCAGAGTGTTCATATAACTAATAGCCGACCACTACCACATCGTATGTAACAGTATGGCTTTGACGATAGACGTGTGCCAACTCCTTTTAGAAGAAAATAAATAGCCTTCCTCAAGTAGTTTCGCTTTGAGTGGTGAATTAGTGTTCTGTTTCGTCTTAACAAAGAATGATAACAAAAAACATAAATCTCTTTATACAGTATACAGAAAAAATTAAATTTCTAAAAGACTTAATATTTAGAAGTAGAAATATTTCGGTTGTCAAACATATTTTTGATTGTCTCAACTATATTGATGAATTAATACTTAAACCCACTTTAAAGAATGATATTAAGAGAACAGTACTTTTTTAAAACATTCAAAAGTTTATCACTAAATATTTTAAATTATCATTATTTTTATATGAAATATTCCTGCACAAAAAAAAATATAACTTTATTTTTAGCAAAAACATTTCATTTTAAATAAAGCACATTGATTTTTATTTCACAAATATAAAATACAACAATAAATTAATATAAATTTTAAATTTGTTTTTTAAAAAAAATTTCATTTAAAAACATTCAATTTATTAAAAATATAAAAAAAATAATTTTAAATATTAAAAACTTAATGTTTATGTCTTGTATAATTTTATTTATTTAATTTATACACGTAGTATACAATATAAATACATGGACACGTGTATGTGAGAATGTATACCTAGTAGAGTATACATACAATATAGTTTTACAATTATTACCGTAAAGGAAATTTATATTATATTTCAGGGAAAATAAACAAAAAGCAACAAACATACAAAACTTTATAAAAGAAATTTTTACTATAAGTTTTATTGTTTTTCATTATTTTGTAAAAAAAAAAAAATGTTTTTTAATTGTTTTTAAAAATTAATTGCTTAAAATGGCAATAATAATAAAAATATAATATAAAAGTTAACTTGATAATTCTATATACATATAAGTAATACGGAAAACAATTAAAAAATGTTGAAATATTAATAAATCCCATTAACACAATTGTAAAACTTAAGGTTATTTTATAATATTATTATAATAGGACATTATAGTTATCTTTCATATTAAATTTTATTGTTATACTATAATATAACATTTATGTTTGATATTACATTTAATAGCTGTACTAGAATATAAGGTATGCACAATGTACACAACATTAACATTAAATGAAAATAGGTCTGGTTGATCCTGTCAACTGTACCAATATTCGTATGTAATAAAATAATTCTATGAGTTGCACGGGATTGTAGCAATCCCTATGCAATCTCTAAACTTATATTTTTATAAATCTCAAAATTCATAAATAATGTTAATTGTTGAAAAAAATTCTATTTGAATTATTTGATAATAATTATATTATTATTCAGTATTTATATAATTATGTATATAATTTAAATAAAATTAAAATTAACATTTAAAAAACAAAACAGCCCTTACTCTAAAGTTTCCAAATCATATTTAATAATGTGCCTGTTTTACATATGTTCGGAGTTATACTTAAAATTCTAAAAAGCAAAAAAAAATTTAGTCGTAATTGAATTTAAAACCTTGTAACTCCGAATCTGTTGAGTTGTGGACATCGTTTTTATAGAAAAGTTTTGTCTACTTATGAGGGCCTATATAATGGTATGTACCAGTACATTTTGATAAGAGAAATCATGTATAAGAACAAACAAATTCAACTTCAACGTTGTTAAAAAAGAAGTCTAGGGAAACTACTAAAATTTTTTTGATATTTAAGCTTATACATTTAGATTTTGTTACTTTCATATCAATAAAAATTAATTTAAATGCAATTTGTTCAATTAATATTATTTTTTTTCAGATTTACCCAATAACTTCAATGATTACAACGTTTCTAATTAAAAAAACAAAAGCTACAGGAACTAAAATATTTTCAATTAAGTCAATTTTTTTTTAAATAATTCCGATCTTTAAATAAAAAATTAGCGTTTCAATTTAAATCTCTTTACTCTGGTTTACGTTAAGCTAAAGTTCAAACCTGAATCTTATTAAAGCAAATTAATCGTATCTACATTTTGAACAATATTGTCCTCTTCCGTAGTTTTTTCATATTTAAAGTTATTTCAGAAATTATTCCATTTATTTCAGAATCTTCTATTTATTTCAGAAATTTAATGGTCAAATTTCAAAGAATATCGAATTCTAAACATTTTTAATCTTATGTATTGAGTCGCTCCTTTGTTTTGCTCTTCATGGTATCAATTGGTCGGATCCGTTTAGGTTGTCTTCTTGTCAGGTTGTCTTGAGTTGGTAATTTGGTTGCCTCAGTTTTATTGGGTCGAATTTCTTACAGAGAGAATCCCAGTAACTTAAGGTCAATCGAGCTTTTCAATGTTCTGCGTTATTGTAGGAACTATGGGATACATGAACTAATGACGCGTATGTTGTGGGAAATTAACTTGTATTCGTCTGTTTTTTGTATGAATATAAGTAAGAGGGTGCTTAATGCCGGATTATACGGTAGCGGCATTGATTTCGTATAATTTATTTTTAATTTATGTGACACTTTCTAAAATCGCCTTACAGTAGTTGTATACTTTTGTTTAATGTTTAATTTACTTATTTATATTTAATTAATACTGTTACTATTATTTTTCCTTCCATTTTTCTATTCCCTTCCAATTTCATCTATAAATGATGACGATTTTAGTTACTCTTATTGATTACTGTTCGCTGAGTGACATTTATTTGGCTATACTAAAATGCTTGTACTAAGCAATCGTCTGATATAAAAATTTTGTAGCAATTGAAAAATTAGTCAATTTTTTTTCAAAATGTTTTCTAGTTTTCATTTAAATTTATAAACCAAGTCTCAAGATCCTAATAGTATTAAAATTTTAATATAGAAAATTTCCAGATTATTTTTTGTATAAGAATCACTTAAATTTAGAATTAAATAATTAAAACACTTACGGAAATGAAAGTGATTTGTTTAATTTTTTCTTTGGTATTTTTCTGTTTCGTATTTCAAAATCTAAAATTTTCCATAAACTTTAAAACTAATATTATATTTAAAGAATATAAGAACATTTTTTTTCAAACATATTGCCTTTTTACCATTATTTTAATATTTGTAGTTAAAAATTTCTTTTATATTTTAATTTAAAATTAAATACAAGAGTCTTATTCAATTCAAAATGAAATTTTATTAAAGAAAAATTCTTTGAAGTGCCACAATTTTTCTCTTTTTTTTTGTTTTGTTTTTTTCTGTTATCTTTTTGTTAAAAATTCAAATTATTACCATGACTTAATTTAATAAAAGAGCAAAATGGAAAGCAAAAGAAAAAAAGAGAGAAAAGAAATAAAATTATTTTTTTCGGACAAAAAAAATAATTTTATTTAATTTTTTTTTTTGTATTTGAGTGCGGTTTACTCTTTCCCACTTTCAATTGCGTTTAATATATTCTGTCTCCTTTCCATTTCTTTTGAGAGAATAATCGTTCTCTTTTTGATTTTTTGTATTTTTATTTTGTTGTTTTTCTGTTTTTAATAATAATTTTATTATTTTTATCTTTGATAACAATAGAAATGACAAGTACAATCACTTGGTTTTTTTTTTTTGTTTTTTTTTTTTTTTTTTTTTGAATTGCACTTGAAGATTTTAGAGTATAAAACCGCTTGATAATCAGGGCTGATGACTCTTTCTATTGTTAAATTTTCATAAGTTAATGGAATTTAAATTGTTCCCATAAGAGGAAAAATTCGTGTATGTGTACATATGTATGTAAGTATGTAGAAAAATTAAATTTCCACTTCAATTGAATTAAATTTTTACATGAAATATGTGTACATACATTATGATAATTTTGTAATGTACACTAAATACATGTGCATATGAAATTGTAACATAAATACTTTTACAAAATATATTGTTATAAATTATAAATTGTACATAAGACATACATAGATACATATATGATATAATAGGAAGCCGAAGCACACTTCTCTCACTGTAGTAATTGTGATAATATTTTGATGCACAAATTTCGTTTTGTTGTCGCAATTATTTTTTTGATATAAGTTAGAAAAAGCATGACATAAGAATGAAATTGTGGCTTAAGTTGAAATTGCGGTTACAGCAATGTTTTTTTTTTAATTTAAAATAAAATATATTTTATCAAGCCAACTATTATATGTAGGGCTACATAATATTCATGAGTTTCACTGAAAGTTTTGCAAGTTACTTAGAATTTTTTTTTAAACAACTTCTTTGTGGTTTTCAAAAATTTTTAAATTTGTCAGAAATGGATTAATTTATTCCTCTTTATACTAATCGGACTTTCATAATAAATCAGATTTATTAAAAAATTTCTTTGTAAAGATATGCGAGCTAAATAGATATAAATGGTATTCCTAAACATAATCTTAAACGAATTCAAGTTTATATTGAAAGCTCTCCCTCAATAATATCAACAAATAATAGAAATGTGCTTTATTATAATGTAATTATTTCATTCTAACTTGTATATTTCTCAATTGAAGAGGAACAATAGACTAAAATATACAATATTATAAACATTACAATTACAATTAGATTTAACATAATATTACAAAATGAATTCTTTTAAGAAAATAATAAAATATATTTACATATACACAAATACATAATATATGCATGTTCATATAGGAAATGAACATTATTGCATTTGACAAATTATTAAATGTATTCATGTATGTGTATTTGTATATCAATCTGTAAATAAGATATGTAGAATAAAATTTTAAATCTTTTACTATCAAACACATTTTTGTAACAAAACAAATTACATTTATATTAAAATGTACATGTTCACATACACACATAAAATTATTACAATAAAATATTTAAAATAATTCAATTAAATTAAAGAATTTTTATGGTTGTATCTGTCACTTATACGACATTAAGTTTTTAATTTAATCTATATTGTTATATGGAAGAGCAAACTGTTCTATTTCATGAAATTATTTATTTAATTTTCAAATATTTTTGGAATGGTTATTTCATTACTAAAAATAATTTCTAATAAAATGTAATATTAATTTTTTTTATAAAAAATTTTATAGAAATTTTAAAAAGAAAATTAAAATTGTGGAATTCAATAAATTTGCAGAGATTTTTCTATTATATTAATTTTTCCAATAAACATTATGCAAACAAAGAAATTGGTAAAAATATTGGTATCTTTTACTAATAAGCAACATATACGAAGTTGGTTTTGAAAGGTAGTTTGATGTGGTATTGAAATTTTCATTCCAAATTAAGTTGGCTTTGGTATCATAAGGTTATATGAAAACGAATATTTAAAATCGAGAAAGATAACACCATAGTCAATAATTTATTTACTAATAATGTAGTTAATATTATCTTAAACATTACTTTAAGTTCTGAAACCAACTCAAAGGCCTAGAAATATCTTTTATTTAAAATAATTATTAATTAACGCATAAAGATTCAATGAAATGAAAATTTCTCGATAATATTATAAATGGTGTTCAAATTTAATTATAATAATAAGTACCAAGAATACTTGGATACAGATTGTTGGATACGTTCAGTAAGTACCACGGGAAACTACATTAGTTTCTAAGGGAACATACATAAAATATGGGTAAATATACAAAAGTAATGTAAATTTTTGGGAAAAAAATTTATAACAAAAGAATTCCTTTGATTAATTTTAATTTAAATAGAATATTATTCTTGAAAATAAAATACAAAATATTTAGAGCAACTTAAAATGTGTAAATAATAAATTTAATTAAAGTTCTTTGAAATTATTCGAGTCTCCTTTTTTAATTTTTCAATGATAATGCATGGAAGAGTAAGTGTACCCATATAAAATACATAATATACGATACAATATAATTAAATTATTAAAAAGTGTGTCAAACGGTCTTTAAATACTCTTTCTTTTGTTACAGAACACAATTTCATACAAAAATATGTACATGTATAATATTGTCAATGTCAAAACACCCAGTATCACATGGGATTTTTAAAAATAATATTGAATTATTTTGTAAAAATGCTGACTTAAATTACTTGTACATTTTCTAGTTTAAAATGTATAGTGAGTTTTTAAATAAATATTTAATGAATTTAATAATTCATTAAATATTTATTTAAAGTAGAAATTATAAAGGCTTTGTCAGAAATTAAATACGTATAGGAATTAGAATATATAGTCATTCAATCTCATATGATTACCAAAGTTACATTCTTTTCCATCGAATTCGGTGGAGTCACCTACACAATATTTTAAAGCTTTAAATTCACCTTAAGAATATCGTTTTATACAGATGCTTGTGTACAGGATTTTCTGTAAAAAATTTCTTATTTACATAAAAATATAAAATTTATAATTTTGATTTCAAGTTAAAAATTTCGCTTTATTGATTTTTATTAGAAAATTTTCAACATTTTCAGAAAAAAAAAATTGTTCTTAGAAAAAAACTGAAAAATATTGTTATGATGATTTATTGTTTTTTTAAAATCACATGTCATGCAATTCATTGTTTACATTTTGACATATATATGGCGGCGGTACACGTTATTTTTTTGTTTTATTTCCTGCCTCCTTAAATTTTTTTTATAAATAATCCTGTATATTGTACAACTTATGTGCTATACACATATAAAATGTATAACAAAATAAATATGATTTTAAGAATCTTATACTTACATTTTTAATATCTTAGAATAAAAATAAAAAAAAAAAAAGAAGAATTTTATATATAATTTCTGTTTTCAGAGAAATCATAAAAAATAAAGCTTATATAACAAAAAACAAAAATAAATTACTAATAAAATGAAAGAATAAAGAAAATGAAGACAAAGAATTTATTTAAACAAAGCATACCCAACCAGAAAATACCCAGCGGCTTAAAAATGCTTTTTATATAATAATGACATGTGTTATATGTATAACATGCAGTTACATATAACAAGTATTTTTTATTTAAGTACCGTGTATATTACAGCAGTTATTTAAAAGCATTATAACCTCAGTCTTTAAGAACAATCGGAAATGTGAATTAAACAAATAGATTCCTTTTTTATATTTATTCAATAAATTTGCTGTTCGGAGGCCAGATTTTTATCGTAATAAATGTTGTTCTTGCACAAAAAAATTATTGTTTGTTAATGTTAAAAATAAAAAGTATATAAAAGACAATAATATTTGTTATACAGATAATATTTGAAATAAATTATCACTAAGCGCTGTCTGAAGAAATTGATTTCTTTTATACTATACTCAAGTTTCATATAGTGCGCCTATATATATTCATAATAATAATTAACTATACTGTAACTAGATTAAGGCGAAAATCTAAATTAAAGAATAAATTTTAAGCATAATTTATATGTTATACTCGGAAAACATTCAAAGAGGATTTATTTAATGATTTTCATTGTATTGACTATTAATATTTTTTATGGCCTTAGCAAGTAAGATACAAAATCATTAACACTATTGATCATTTTTTATATTGACTAATAGGTTTTTTTTTAAATAATTTAAACTCAAAAGTTCTAAATCGAACGTAACAGTTTGACCCAATTTATCTTAATCATATCAAATCAATAAAATTTTGGGATGTCGTTTAATATAACATTTTTATTGTTTTTGAAATTTTAACTCTTAAACCAAATTTCATTTTATTTAGAATATTTTTAATAATTCTTGAGCTTGAATTAATTTTGAATATAAAGATTTTTTATATAATCACTAAATTATTAAATTTATTTATATTTTTCTTCAAAAAACCTGGAACTGAAATTGAACGAAATTTCGTTAATGTAATGGAATATCAATGACCTTCAATATTTAGTGTGAAAGAAAACTACGGTAGGATGGTCACCGTCTATTTAACTTCATTGAAACTGATGCTTGACTCTAAAGTTACGTTAAATTGAAGATCCCAAGTGGGGCAATGAAAAATAAAAAATTGACTAGATCAAAAACCTTATTTAAATTTATTGAAATTGGAATAATCTAAATGCTTAGAAAGCTACGAATTTATTTTTAATTCAAGATTTTTAATATTTCCAACAATTTGAGCTGTATTTCAGGGAACAAAATGACAATTTACTCAGCAAAATATAATCTGAGAAATGAATTTTATTTAATTTGGTATGTAAAACTTTGAAATCACAGAAATAAGAATATTAAATAAAAACATCACATAATCTCACTTACTGTATGCAATCCGGTCAGTAATAATATAAAACATAAGAGGATTTTATTTTTTAGCTTTAAATTTTAGCTTAAATTTTATTACGAAGCTACATATATATTGTCCTTTTTAAGAAAATGTTACAAACTTGCTGAAAATATCACAAATACATTGCTGGCAGCAAGGCAAAACATTTTAAGTCGTTTTTACTCACTTTTCAGTATGACGAAAATAAGATTCAATTCAATGCTGAGTAAATTCTATCAGGGTTGAAGAAGTTCTGAAAGGTAAAGAAAGTAAATGAACGACCGCTGTTTTGGGTCAATAAGCTTTATTGTTTTCCGTTAAACTGAAGATTTATACACTTAAAATGTTATGACAAAATTGTTGTTGAATTTTCTTTTGTCTCAAGATGCCTTTTTCTTTTTTCTTTTAACATTTTTTTCATTCTTAAGATGTTTTGCCTTGCTGGTATCGAATGTAATTAAGCTTTTACTTGTTTACTAATAGAAAATGCATTTTAAATAGAATCTGTTTTTAGACAGAAAATTTTAAGTCTTTAGTGTAATCTTTTATGTTTTTAATTTAAACTTTAATTGCAGTGCTACATGACCTTTTCATTAAACCAATCCGTTCAACTATACTTAAGAAACCATTCAATACTTAAGAAAATACTTAATAAAATTTGTCATAAAAATTTAAGAGACAGAATTTTCAGCAGCAAAGAGTCTATATTATATTAATGGTTAAATGCCAATCGATATCATAAAATTGTAAAATATTATTTATATATGTACGTATGTATTCTTGTCACTAAATTAATTTTTAGGATTATTTTTTTTTTTGTTATTTTTTGTTTGTCTGGTCGCTACTTTAGTCATAAGTTTTACTTGCGGTAAAATTAAAAAGACAAAAGAAAAATGAAAATCTTTTACAAAAATCTTTAAAAATATTTTTTTTTTCCTTTTTCACATATACACACAGAATATGGTTACCTACATACATACATACATACTGTTCTCTTCATTATTATATTTTTTAAGTAATTCTTGTTCAATTTCTTTTAAAATAACACTTCTTCTTCTTCTTCTTCTTGTTCTCATATTATTTTCAGATATAAAATACACAAGACATTAAACAAGAAAAGTTCTTATTCCTAAAAAATAAGAAAAAATGTATATATATTTTTTTTATAATATAAAGCATAAAGAGAAAAGAATAATGAAGAACTTGTAAGCCCTTTAAATGTGAAAAATATATAAACGAAAAATATAACATTAAAAAAATAAATGTGTATAGAAGGAGGAAAGAGAAAATATAGGAGAAACATAATAACGCAAAAAGAGTCGAGAAGAGTATGTAAGGAAAAGCGGATAATATTTAAAGAAACGCAATGTACGGTTCATAGAACATCTATAGTTCTATGCGTTACCAATATGAAAAATCAAAAAGAACAAGACCAGAAAAAGAAATCAAAAGGAATAAAATAAAAAAACGCTTTTCATTTTTCTTCTTTTATACACAACATATTGGTAGGATTTTACAATATTATGATAATTTTAAGTCAAAGAAATAATCATATTTTGAGGCGTGACAAAAATTTTATATATTTTTCAATTCGTATCTAAATTACAACCAATTTATAATAATGTGTGTAGTAGAAAGAACTCGTTTACAAATAATATTATGTATATACTATATACACATTACATATTTTTGTGAATCAAAAAAGATATTCATATAAATTATTATAAAGGAGGACATATATGCGTACATGCACGGGTATACATTTTTTTTTTTGTATTATTATTGATTAAATTTTATAGATTGATATTTCAGTATTGATTATTACAATTTGATTTAATATGAAAACGATTTAAATTCAAAATTGTTAGCATATAGAACAAGGTCTTGGCAACATATTTGTTTTTCTTTAATATTTTTAATGTTAAAATTTAAACACATACAAGTACAATCATATTCTAATAAATTAGCGTTATTTTCTTCCTCAATTACATATCTGCCCCTATAAGTATGCAAATTTATTTTCTATTTGGAATTGTCAAGTATGAAAAAAATATTTTCTTTTGAATAAATTTTTTAATACTCGTAAATTCTTTAAAATCGATTTCTGTGTAGGTCGTCTTAAACCCTAACTCTTAAGCATTACCAGGAAATCAAGAATAATTTTTATTTCTAGAACAAATTCACTATAATTTTATATTCCTATACTTAGATTTTAACAAGAAATACCATTATGAGTCTAATTTAAATTTCCAAAATTAATTTTATTTAATTTTTAAAAATTCAATTTAACAATATTTCTTAGAAAAATATCTTGCGATGTTAAGAGTTTAGCGGAAATCAACCATTTCGAAACCGAAGAGAACGAAATAAAAAATATTTAATAAATTTTTTTTGGGCAAATTTTTTTTTTCTGGGAACATTTCTTTTAGAAAATCCTTAATTCTTTAGTTACTTTTGCAATGACTTAAAGTTCTTAAGACAAAACAATAATAAGAAACCCTATTTCGATTAAAATATTGAATTACAATTAAAGAATAATAACAATGAAAGACTGCAATGTGAGTCATATCAATGAAGAGTCATTCTAGAACTCGCTCCTTACAGTCCTAACGTTGACAAAAAAATTTACAAAATATGTAAATAAAAATATTACATTTCAATGAAATTCTGTTCTATAATATTATTGACTTCGCTTTGAACTTCGGTCTAATATTATCGGCACGTCTCTAACTATTATATCACCAAATTGGTATGTTTAATAATGTGATTTATTAAAGTGATTTTGTTGAATTTCTTTTATAAAAAGTTTTTATTTTGAAGATTGTTTTCTCAATTACTTTTTAAAATACAAAACATCAATTTCAAATCCGAATAAGAATTTGACTTTCATAAATCATTCTTATTTCTTTAAATTTTAGGAACAACCATACGATTTTAAAAATAATACCCATTAGGAATACAATCAGAAAGTGAAGAAAATGTAATATGTTCAAAATTTTTAACTTAAATTTAATATACAAATTTCTTTGTATATTTATGAATAATATTATTAATTTAAAATTCTTAAAAATTCTTTGTAAATCTTCAAAAAGTGCTTTGAAGAAAATGCATAAATTATAAATTTAAATTAATTTTCTAAACTTGACCTTAAATTTTTCCATTTAATACTCTTAACATTTACTTAAGTAAAATCCCACAGAAAATAATAACCACATTAATAAAAATAATGTTATCCGTTATTAAAATTATACCTTAAAATTTTCCTAGAAATTTAAAATTAAAAAACATTAATATTAAGACTAAACAAAAAAAAAATATTGCAATTATGAGGAAAAATGATAAAAAAATTATTTGAAATTTTTTCACTTTAGGTTTTTACTTAAAAGAAAAATGTCAAACATTTCATAAAAATTGTAATAAATTAAAGAAGTACACACTTCTGAATATGAGAAAAAAAAATATCATTACTTTAAATTTGGCCTTCAATTTGATTAGAACCAAAGCCTACGAGAAATTCATGGGAAAGTAATTAAAAAACTTCCCTATATAAAATAAAAAATAATTTCCCTTTACATATAATTTTACATATACGCAAATAAAGAATTCAAATATAATGTAATGGAAATTTTTTTATTTCATTTATAATAAGCTCTAGACTTTTTCTTTAACATTTAATTCCATATTTGGGATAGCTGTTCTAGAAGAGAACTACTTTAATTTTTTGTTAATGTTCTAAGATTGTAGAAACCTCAAGCGGGTCTCAATTCATTTGGTATTTATTTTTCGGCAAAAGATATGCATTTTGGGAATTTTTTTAAAAATAATTGAGCAATAAATAAATAGAAAATCATAATGCTATTAAACAGAACTTCAAATAGGTCTCATTTTAATCAAATGTAAATAAAAAGGCTTTTCTTTGCTAACATTACAAAAAAAATTTCTTTACATAAGTTTAGGTTGAAAATTTGGAGTTGAAATATTTTATATTCCATTATTTTTTAATGGAATTTAGTTAAAATTATGTCTAAGAAATTTCTCAAAATTTTCCTAACTCAAATATTTTTGTGTTTTAATACTGTCCGATTCGTATACAAGATCTTTTTTTCGTCGCATTTAAAAAATTTATCGCATTTATCTCTTTTTATTGAGTTTGTTCGATAAGTTCAAAAAACTTTTATCGCAAAAATTTTTTTAATTTAATCCAAAACTCTATTTTGACACTACAATTGCTATAAATCTTAAACTGAAAACATAATAACAAGAGCCTATTTACACATATTTAAATGGGAGTGCCCAGAATTAAACGAAACTACAGCCGCGAATTCAACCACCGGCGGTGAAATAACCGGGTCTCACTGTATTTATAATTTTTCTCATTTTATTAATTTTATATCTGAATATTTTATAATAGAAATTTATGTTGGTATACCACATTCTCCCCTATACTTTATGTATTTTACTATAAATTTCTCATTTTAATCAATTTATGCACAATTTTATAAATCTGATAACCAAACCAAGTAAATTGTGTGTATTGAAAATGATAATGTGAATATTATAAATTAAAAATATCATTTCATATTATATTTATTATATTTTCAACATTTTTTTTTTTTGAAATATTAATCTTTATTTTTAACTGATGTCATAAAAAGGATAAAATATCATATTATAATTATATAAAAATTATATAACATGAAATCAATGCAAATGACAAGCTCTTCAACTGAAATTTATAAATATTTAAATTGTATGATTTAATCCTATAGCATTTTAATTTTCAAAAGCACACAACAAATAACATGGTGGCGTATTAAAAGTAATGAAAATTATTAATTTATAAAATTATACAGTAATATTAAAGAAATCGAAATTACAAAAATTTGTATATGCAATTTTTGAATATTCAAAGAAAATTTGAAAATAATTGTGAGATACAAACAGCTAGGAGAAAAGAAATTTTATATAAATTTTCTCAAACAGCAAATATTAGGCAGTAACAAAATACTGAACTTTCTCTATTCCGATTTCCGAAATTAAAACTTTTACCCCAATATTTCTCAAACAGAGAATTTACCTTTATTTTTACATCATAAAATTTTTAATAAATTAGTAAAGTAAAACAAAATTAAAACTGTTGTAGGCAAATAATTTTGGAAAATGTAATTTTTTAGAGTTACTGTTATTCGTGAAAGACAAAAACTTAGCATATTAAGTTATGGTGAAGGCCATTTCAAGCAACGCAAACCTAATTTGCAAAAAAAAAAATTAAATCAAGAATTATTAAAAATTGTGTAGGTTTTAGAATTTTTTCATACCTAAGCTTTAAAACCTAGTGCACATCAATAAAATCAAAAGCAATTTACTGCACCAGCAGATTTAGTCGTAATCGCTATTTTCGAATTTTCTCATTTAAACAATGAACTACCTGGCGCATTATGAATAATTAATATTAGGCGAAAAATTTTACTTCAGTTTTGCCTTAATCTAAAAAAAGTTGTACCAATTAAAAACAGAAATGTTTTTGCGTTCCATTAATTTTTTGACAGATTATATAAATTTTTCCTATTAGCCGCAACAGGCATAAAATATTTGACATCGTAAACATTTCCATAATTTAATTGATATGAGATTATTAAAATTTTTAGTTAATTAACTGTTTAACCTTAAAGCAAATATTATATACCTTCTCATTTTATATATGTACATGTATTTGTACGTTAATAATATTGTGAACATAATATTATTATTATATGCAAATATACTTATTGTGGTATTTTGTATGTTATACACCTAAATTAAAAATTTAATTTTATAGTAAGAGAATAAACCGCAACAAATGCATTATTATTTCGTGTATTAATGAAAATGGATACTTTTCATATGGTAGATTAATAAAAAATATTAGCATCCCATGCAAAACTGTCAAATACCAAAAATATTATTAAATTTAGAATTTATTCTAGATATTTGTTAAAAAATTATTTTTTACTTATTTTACAATATTTGAGGTAAATCGTGTTAAATTGGAATGGTTTAATAAATTAAAAAATCCAGTTAAAAAATAAATTAACAATAATATAGAAAATAAATTTATGAAACAAAATTAATAAAGTAAAATAGTAATTCAGGTGATCTGACAAGACTCTCAGTCAAATATGGTCAAAAACTTTGAGTCGTGGCTTGAAATTTACATGAGACATGTTAATAACTCCAGTGTCCTGGGTAAGTCTTTAAATACTACCAATTTATTAGTATGACCAATATTTTTCCGAATATTTTCCAATCAAGGCTATCAGAACTCACATACATATTTAATTTTGTTATTTGCTGGAGAGTTTTAGAAAAAAATTAACGAATTATGTAAAAGTTATTATTTCTGTTTCTTGATACCTTTAAAAATGGTACCATAATTCAGAGTTGACGCAAAATCAATTATAATTTACTCAATTCTTAGTTCTATTATCATATTTCATTCGTACAAATTTTCAGTACTGTAGTCACATTAAGGTTTTAAGAGTGCTTTAATGACAAACTAAAAATTGATCACTTATTGATACAATTTCAATTTTAATTCTGTATGAGAATTTTTCCTGATCTACATTTATATCCAAAAAAAATTAAAATAATTGTCCTTATTGACATTTGGCAATAATTTGTCCTTACATGCAAGTAACCATACGTGCAACTCCTGTAGAAAAGCTTTCAAGTAGAAATTGTTTAGAAATCTTTTTTTTACATTTTAACCCTAAATATTTTACAATGTTAAATAATTTACTCAACAATAAATTGAGGTTTTCTAATTATGTATAAAAGAACGACATATGTTAAATTTTTAAGAAAATTTTTACATTTGTCTAAATTTGAAAATAAAAATTTAGAAATTTTATTCCGATTTTTTGTGATTTCCTTTTGAAACGTTTTCTTCTTCATATTGCTCGAGTATTGAGTGATCATGATCAAAATTCGTTGTAAGAGGCGCCACAGTATAACATTAGAATTTTTCATCTCCCTCTCTATTACAATCCACAATCAAGAGCATTCCATCCTTCACTATCCGCATACTTACATATTTTACATATGTACATTCCTATAGTTTAAAATGTGTAAATATTTTACTGGATTTAAACAAAAGTAATTTGATTGACAATGTCATGTGGTTCACAGTATTTCTTTTCACAATGATATTTTGGTTTTCATCAAAAATTTTTCTTTTATTTCTTATTTTTTGTTTTTAATTAAAAAAAAAAAATTGTTCAATTGTACAATATGAAGAGCATTTTAATTACGTAATTTTTTAGCGTAATGTGATTTTTCTGAAAGGATTAATTCTGAGAATATTTTGTTAGAATCTATATAACAAAACAATATCAACTAAAATATAATTTAAAAAATTAGTAAAAATCTAAGAAGTAAATTCGTTAAAAAATCTTCAGATTATCAATTATGATACCAACATTAAAAAATTAGTTTAAATTAATATTTAGATTTAATTTTTAAATAAAATTGTCTATATAAACGACTTTTATAAGTACAACCTCAATTAAAGTAGAGAATTAAAAGAACAATATTGTTATTTTTGGACAAAACTACTATTTGGAGGAAATGGAGAGAATAGCAATCCCAAATTTTATATATCCTTAAAAATTTTAAAATTTTAAAACTTTGATGCTCAGAATTTATAATTTAAACTAAGTAAGATTTTTTTATATAATACGAATTATAATATGTACGTCATATCGATACAAGCACAACATCTTAATAACCACTTGTATAGTAGGTATACACCTAAAATAATTATAAAACCAAAAATGGTACTTTTCAAAGATTGAAATTTTTAATTGAACCGTAAACACTTAGACCCTCACATAAATGTAAAACTAAAAAAATCTTTTGCTTTTTTCCCTAAAAATATTAAAAATTTTTTTTTCTTTTCACATAAGCTATTTAATTTAGCTCTACAAAAAAAAAATAAAGGACCAAAAAAATAAAAAAGCCAATTCATGAATGTCCTTTAATAATGTAATCCTACACTATAACATAGCAAAATAAGAACAAAAATAGTACAGCAAAAAAATATTTAAATTTTGCAAAGTAACTAAATTTTGCACCGTTGCTCTGTAGGTACATTTAAATTACATACTCTATATACCCTCTACACATACCTATTATATACTCAAATTCGCATACTTTGTAAATTACAAATTTTGTTTTTTTCTTTTTTTTTTTTTTTAAATGTTGTCCTTATTTTGCTTTATTTTTTCTTTTTATTATTTTTTTTACATTTTCCAAAAATTCTAAAACCAAAAAAATATTTAAATGCCTTAATTTTCTTTTATGTTTTTGATTTTTTTTTGTTTTTTTTTTAAATAAACCAAAATGTATGAATGCCGATTTGACCATATTTCAAAAGACCCAAATTAAAATTAAAGGCCATTCATAAATAATAAATAATAATGGGACCCCAACAAAAAAAAAATAATAATGTAAAAAAAGAAACAAAAACAGAATGGGAGATGAAAAAACATAGAAGGAAATTGAATTCGAAAAATGCATTTTCACTTAAATCATTTAAAAATTGAAAATATATCTGATTGTATAATATGCAAATACATGTATACGTACAACGTATGTGCTTAACGTGTATAACAGACGTGCTCACTTAAATGCATGAATGTTCTTGACTACGTTTAAAAAATAATTTAATTAAAGTCGATTTTACCAACAATAGTTCTAAAATTAAGTTCATTTTTATAAGGCGCAATTATCGAAATTTTGAAAATTCGAAATTAAATGGCATAAGAACGCTTAACTTCCGAAATTTACTCGGCTAAATTCTTCACATAAAGCCGCTTATATCGGAATACTAATATTAACAGCAAATATTTTGTAAGACATAAAATCCAAGTATTAAAAATTATATTAAATATAAAACATTGTATTTTATAAAAAATACTTCTCCGAGTTTGAGAACATGCCAACAGTAACCAGTTAATTATTTTCTGTAAACTATTATTTTCAATCAAACTATTTTCATTATTAACAAATCTTAATAAATAATATTTTTTTTAAATAAAAAAACCTGATCTGTTTTCATAATTAAAATTAAATAAACAAAAAAATTTCGATAGTGTAATTAAATTTTCATTAAATATTTTCATTTTAAATGCCTTGACTGTAATATGATTAAAATATCTGCTCAATATTAATTTTAAATTAATTTATAATATAAATATTATATGGAAATTTATACATTGAGTTAATATTCACAAGAAAAAAAACAAAGATTCAAATTTAACATAGTAAGTAATAAATTTCATAGTATTGAAAAAAAATTATTGTATAATTATTTAAATAAATACACACAAATTATGCAATAATCATAATGTACATAGTAAATACATGTCTACATATTTATATTGAAAGATTCAAGAGAAAAAAATAAATAAATATTTATTTAAATAATTTAAATAAATTTTCAATTATATGTTTGAATAATCGGAAAAAAATAGGATGCCATTTTGTTTTTAATATTTTTGTGAAATTAATGAAGAAAATTTGATCCTTTTCATTTAATTAGTAAATAGGAGAAAAAGTATCAAAAAAAAATGGTATTAATTACGTTCTCATTAAAAAAAATTTTTTTTCTTATACTCGTAATTCTTTGGTTAGCACTGGAATTAAATTTTAAATTTATATTTACTTTTTGTTTCTATTTAAAATAAAATTATGAGAAATTTTAGTGAAATTGAATTTGCATTGTGTTAATTGTTTTGAGTACAATAGTCATTCCAATATTGATTTGGTCACTTTTATTGAAAAACTCACCACAGTAACTTTTACCAATATTGTGAGAATTCTTTTAAGAAAATTTCTAAGTTCATTTTGATTCTTCGGCTTATTTTTTCTACTTGCTTATTTTGTACAATTTTTAGTTTATTTTGAAAAAGTAAACTACAGGGACGTCTAAAAATTGTTCATGATTTTCGCATTTGTAGTATTACAATAATTTGAGTGTAAAATTTAGTGTAAAAAATTAAAATTGATATTATCAAAAAAATTTTTTTTCTTCAAAATAATATAGCTAATTTATTTAACCATATTTTACACAATGTTTCTCAAAAAAAAATTATTATTTTAACAAATGAGTAGAATAAGTCCTACAGAATTACTCCCGTTCATTAATATTAGAGCAAAAAATTAGTTTGTCATCAATAGTTTTTACCGATCTGCAAAATTTCCATTAAATCTAATAAAGTATATATTCTTCTTTATTAAAAGTTCTATAATATATCTTTCTTCACTATATTGTGAATTCCTTCAACAATGACAATAATTTTCAACGCGCTATATTCATAGTTCATCTCGTATCATGCAAGAGTCAGACATCGTCTTAAATTTATTATACATTCCTTTTAGTTCGAGTAATACCCATAAAACATAAAATTTATTATAAAAATTGTGGACACAATCAACTCATATTTCAATTTATTTGAAAATATTTAAAATAAGTTTGATATTCTGATTTCACTGTTATAACGAATTTAAATTGCTGTTATGACAACCGTCTAATAAGATGTTTAATAGCAATGATAGTGTTCTTTGATATGCTGTAGCAACTATCATTAATTGTGCGCTTGAAAATGCAAATAGTAACATAGTGTTTTCTTAGTGAAGACTGTTTGTTAGTCTTTTTTCAACCCTGGCTTGTACTTTACTCAATTAATATGCTGCCTCTGAGAACGTTATGTGATCATGTTTTACTGTATTAACAGATGAAAATATAATAAAAGTATGTTCCTTAATAAACTGCATGAAATGCTTTTCATTTGTCTGGATTTTTATGATTGTTTTGGGATTATTATTCTACATAATCTCCGTTTAAAATTGCGAAAATTTAAGTACATATATTCCAACGAAATGGGAAAGATTTGTTTTAATATTTCCTCATTCTATTAGTAGTATTGTTATAAGTTTCCATCAATTGGTTATTAGATGTGTGTCTCCTTAATTCCAAGTATAATATGATTTAACGAACAGAATTCTTAATAACTATAGTATAGATTGCATTGTGTATTATAATTATAAATCATTTGAGATAATAATAAATATACAGAACAGGTTTCCTTGAATAAACACCGATAATTTCTAATAAATAAAAACATAGAATATTTTTTCAACCCACCAAGCACATTTTAAATGGAAAATTTAATGATTAAATGCGTTATAACACCAAAATATTTCAAATTTTGGTTCATTTTCACAACTGCATTTGAAAACAATTATAATATGAATATTGTTGAACAGGACATTTATCAAAAAAAAATATACAAATTGATCATTTTTATAAAATACCAAACTACTAAGGTGGATATCAACGCACATTAACCATAAAAATGATGTAGTTTATTTTGAAACTTAATAATTATAATGCCTACTAAAATACCTACCAAGTATTATCCTTTTTATTCTATTAGAGCAGTTCTACGTAGCAAAAAATAAAACGTGCATAAATAAAAAAAATTAAAATTTATGAAATGGTATCAAAGAACCTATACTACACTATAAAGCTGCGGTTAAATTTCAATAATATACATTATATAACCTCATTAAACTTGTATACATACGCTTATAACGTATATAAAAAATATGCATTATTTTTAATTATTTTGCACCTACATATATGCAATTCACCATTATAATGATAAATTGCTTGTTTCAATAATGCGTCAAAAGAAAATTAGTATTTTCTATTAACAAAAAAAAAAAAAACAAAAATCATCAAATAAATAACACCACGATCCTAATAAATACTACATTAATTTCTAATCTTTCACATATGCACATAATATGTGTTTCAAATAGGTCAAAATTGAATATTGCATACAAAAAATATATGTGAAAATTTATTCTTTTACCAACAAAACGTGCCTTTATATAAAACTCATTTATTATGCGTCAGAATTCATTTAACATTCATTAATGCCAATACATACGTCCTCACTTACTTATCCTCACTACACGAGTATATCATGCATATGTTAATAAACAAAAACACATACACAAAGGTAGGATATAAATGCATTATATAGCGAGGAGTAGCTAGCTATACCCATATTACTCACCTATAATATGTTATTCAAATGGTGTGTGTTTTGTGTGCTCAAACATATTTCAAAAAAAAAATTTTTTATCTAACGATTGGAGGTACCTACCTATTAATACAAAATTCTCTTTGAAATATAAGTCGACGTGTGCATATCATGGTCAAATATAGAATAAAAATTTTATTTATTTAATTTTTATCGAGCGTTTTAATTAAATTAAAAAAAAAAAATATGAATGAATGTGAAAAAGAAAAAAATTGTGCTTCCTTGCATTTATGAGATGCATACCAAAAAAATATTCACGTTTAATTATTTTATTTTTTTTTTCTCTTCTCTTAATAATTCTCCCCACCTATATATTAAATATAATTATAATTAATATACTAGAAATATTTTCCAACCAAATAATTCTTAACGGAATGTGAAAATGATCGCTTTTCATATAAATTATAAATTAAATATGATTTTATGTTTTTTAATGTTTATTTAGGGAATACATTAAAAATATTATATGGTCATTTTGAAAATTGCATTCAATTTAACCACACTTGGATATTATGTATGTGTTGTGTATATTTTTTTATATTTTTTATGCGTATACCGGAATTAATTAACAAAAAAAAAAAAAGGATCTAAAATATTTTTTAATTTTTTTTTTTTTGCTTTGTTTGAGTACTATATTTTGATAACCTTCAGTTGACATTTTAGTTAAATTAAAATAATAATAATTATAGAATAAATAATTAAAATTAAAATGTTGTGCATGGTGTATAAGAGAATAATTTATTACGTTTTAGAATATTTATTACGAAATTAGACTGAATGGAAAAACATGGAAATTTCGTAAGAATTAGTTAAGTAAGCTTTAGTGTAGTACAGTTGGAGATTTTTTTGATCTTGAATAAATTTAGAAAAAATTAGATTGTGATCCGAAAGAAATTTTTCTTAATTGTTCGCAAGAGCAATTCGTTCACAAAAGCAATTGAGAACAAAATTTACACCACAAATTGTAAACTTAAATTTGAATATGAAGTTGATGTTAATCTTTATATATTTTTTTAATTTTTTAACAAACTTCTTTCGGTTTTGCTTAGAATTTAAAAATTATTTTCTAAAAGTTTTATTAACTTTGATTCTATGAGAATCAAAGCTGTAAATGTGAGAAAGAGGAAATTAATGTACATTTATTTTAAACAAATTATTTTACTTAGGTAATACGAGTATGCCGCTATTACAGCAATAATACCATAAAAAAAATATTGTCAATAGTATTTGAAATTTTTTTGCTCTCTTTGAAGTGCGAGTAAGAGTTATAGTTTTTACTCAAAGTTCTTACTAAGAGTTATTTTTCAAAAAAACGAACACATTTTTTCAACAAAATTGCTTCTTTCTCTAATTTAAGATGAGAGTTATAGACACATTTGAAAAGGAAGTTTATTAATATTTTAAAATGGAAAATAAATTTGTGATAAAGTTATTTTCGGCAAACACCTCCTTACGGTCTTATAGTTAAAAATTTCTTTGAAAAAATTTTTCTCTAAAAATACACCTACAGTAACTTGATGGTAATTTTCGTCAAATATTTGGTGGCATTAATTAAAAAAAGAGTGAAGAAAATAGAAACAGAAAAGGAATTTAAATAGGGAGTAAAATTAATATTAAAAAGTAAAAAATTTTAATAGAAAAGGAAACTTTTGTTTTATACTTTTTTTTATTAACTTTATCATATGAGTAAATCAAATTAGGCTTGAAAACTTGTTTTGAGAGTTATAAATCGTAAATCAGGAGTTTTATTACAGTTTTTTCATTTCAATAATATCCAGGGATAATATCCGGCATTACATAACCCTGTACTCTCTTCAGTGTACTTTATTTTAGCCGTATTCACTTAAATTTTCATTCAAAACCAGAATTTTTATTATGCATTTTGATTATTTAAAAGTTTTAATTGAAGCATCTCCTCTCCTCTACCACTCTCTCCCTTTGCGATTCTAATACGAAATATTCGTAATGCATTTATTAGCTTTACCTTATCAGAATTAAAAAATTTAGACCCAAGCTTAATTTTTCCGAATAATTAAATTATAAAAATTTTACATTTTCTTTAAAAAATTCATCACTATTAAAATAAGAAAAATAGTAGAAAAAAATATAAATATTGTGTAGGTATTTTTAAATCCAAGTTATTTTTAAAACAATTTTCAAATAAAAAATTATTATCTATAAAAAAATATCCTCTTTCATCTATTTTTTAATATCCTAATTTGTACCAAATAAAAAAATATAAATACATACTTCCTTATCTTCGGTGGTTGCCCTTTCTTTTTATATTGGTGACATATTTATTCAATTATTTATTTTATTATTTCAATAAATCTTTATTTTTCTCTACACAAACCACACACACACACCTATTTTGTATAATGTGATAAAAATTCAATTTAATCTTTTAAATAAATTTTTATTATGCAAAGAAATATAAAGGATAACAGGATATAAAATATATTTTTATTATTACACTTATGAAAATATTTTCTTTCTTGTATTCATAAATAATTTTCAAATTATAAACTTTTTTTGATTTACAGAGTGATTTCAGGATAAAGGGAATAAAATTAATTTTTATTAATTATTTGATATTTCATGGTTAAAATTAGAATGGTAGAAGGAATTTAATCGTTCTGTATAGGCTGTTTATTCTGTGTAGGAAAATCACAAATTAATTAAAATCTCTATTTCTTAAAGACGATTCTTAAATATCGAAAAAATTGTCATCTTCTGGGGCCTTACTACGTAATTCGATTTTCGTGAAACTATTTTTGAATTTGCAGAAATGGAAAGGTATGGTACTATACAAATTTATTGGTGCTATTTTACCATTTTTCCGATTACGAAAATCGGAATAGTATAATAAGGCCCCTGAAATTTATTTGCTTTTTTTAACTATTAAAAGAATTCAAAAATTTCAACAATAATTTTGTAGGAGCTATGCAATTTGCAAATTAATATAAAATGTAGTGTAATACACAAATTTATTCTGATAATAACATAATGGCAAAAATTTTAAATATCGATTAATCAAAAAAATTTTGTGAAGGTACGATATTGTTCTAAAATTATACCAAATTTTTCTGTTATAAGCAGTTTATTTTATTTTTAATATCGAGTTATTTATATATAAATTCTAAAATTTTACAAAAATATTTATTCAAAAATAATATCAAGGCAAAAAATAACCATCTTGTCAGTTTTTATGCCAAAAAATATAAAACAATTACCTATTTAAATTTAACAAAAATTGTAGAAAGACCATTATGAAAATCTATGAAACTATTTCTTATCCTATACATAACCAAACCCTACAAACACTTTTACATATTAATATTAATGCTATTACGTCATTTTATTCTCAAAAGTTTATAAAGATCAAAAGAATATTATGAGCATTTCTCCTCAAAACTTATCAAAATTTTCAAAAATAAATCGCTTTTGAAAAATTTTCCTTATATTCCAACCCAAGGTATATAATATTGATTTTCTCAATGACCGCGATATACTTCTGCATGAACGTATCTACATATATTGCATAGCGATGTTATACTGATGCCACAGTAAAAATAATATATTAAAATGATAAAATGATTCATATATAGCATAGGGTTATTTTTCCTGCATAAAATTCTATTTTATACTTAGAAAAGACATATTTTAAAATATTATGTGACATTTAAAAGAGTATCCGCAAGGCATCATTTTACTCTATATATAATAATACATAAGTAGAATAAAATTTTAAATTAACAGAATGACATACATAAATAGAATTTCTTTTTTCTTTCATGTAATTTTAGAAAAAAAATCTAGATCGTAACCTACATATAAAATTTTTCTTTATAAGAATGTTTCACTTTCTTTTACTAAATTAATTTTAAATTTATATAATAAATGTAGGTTAAATTAACTTTTATCTTGTTATGTTTTTTTTTTAAGGAATTTAAGTAAAGTGAAAGTCCTTCAGAATAAAATGATTTTATTGTGATTGAAACTTCTTTAAAATATCCGCTAAACTATAAGTTTCAAGTTATCAAAATCAAATGTTTTTAAACTGTCGAGTATGGTTCAGTACATATATAGATAATGGTCGTTACCATATCATACACGTGTTTAATTTTGTATTTGCTCACCGATTTTACTTCACGAAATTATCAGTTTCTTAAGATCGAACGAATCTCTTTTGTGTAAAATTGAAATAGTTGTATTATAAGAAAGCGTAAGAATTATATTTGCAAAGTTGAGTTAAATTTAAAAATTTTCTTAAAAGTTTGTGGCTTTTAAAAAAACTGTTTAAAGAAAAAAAAATTGCATACTTTTAGGGAGCAAAATTTATTCTCTTTCTTAATTTTTAAGTATAAAACCAGTTAGCTATTTATTTTATTATTTAGCTACTATTTTATTCAATTTTATAATTTGCACAGGCACACATTATATATATATATATCTACAGACACATATGGTATGAATACCATACAATTGGTAAACAAGTACAATTCACAAAATAATTTTCAAATTTAATGCCAGTAATTTTAATAATAAAATAAAAATGCTTTTTTTTCTCTAATTTTCGTCATGTTCACATACATATTATATAATATCTCTAACATTGTATCGTCAATCATGTTTATTATGTGAAAACTATAAAAATAATGATAATAAGTTTTCACTAGAGCCTATATGACGTGCAACAAATAATTTCATGTACCTATAAAATGTACAATTTGTGTACTCGTATAACAAAACCTACACACCAAAATAGATATGCAAAAACTCTTTTCTACTTTTAAAACATAAACAAAATGAATATGAACACAAAAAAAACCGAATTCAATGTTAAAATTAAATAAAGGACATGCTCAATTTTTTTTTTTTTGGAATATTAAATAAAAAGCAATATTTATTTTATCTTATTTTTTCTTCTGTTGCTGAAATTTATGACTTGTTTATGGTAAACAAATTTTCGATTATTGAAAAATATTTTGAAAAGTGAAATAAATTTTAGAGTTGAAAACTTTTTTATTCAAACAAATTTAATTTTTCATGTTCAAAATTTTTAGAATATTTTAAGTGTTGCATTCCAATTCACATCGAAATACGCATATAAGAGTAATATTTAACGTGTGTATTTTCGTTCAAGTGTGTTAAGTTTATATAAAAAAAATATCACATTTTTTTAAAAAAGATGTTACCATACTTTTATATTTTGACTGTTCAACTAAATTTTTTTTCAATAATATTCAAAAACAATTAAATTAATAATATTTGCGGACATTTTAAATAATTTACCGCTGATGTTCTGAAAATTTTTCTTATATGCAAATTGGACAAAACGAACTATAAATAATGGAAGCTTATGTCGTTTTTTTTGCAAATTTTTCATTCTTATCTAATTCACCTTCAAAAGTTTTAGTTTCAAATGCTGAACCCAATGCGATTTATGAACTACAAAAAATTTTTATGTACAATATATACAAAAGCTGCGTTTATTAAAGAATTCAATAAGTGATTTAAATCACTTCACAAAGTGTACGTAGAGCAAATAGTGCAGATATACACACATGTGAATTTAGAAAGAGCTTATAAAGAAATTATCTTATGTACCTTATCTGTTTTACCTTTTTATTTTATGAATGTTTACATTATTGGCGAATAGCTATCAAGTGAAAATAATTTTAAAATAATATTTTGTTTTTTTCTATTTCACGCTTGATTTCTTACATATAAATTTATGAAATCAAAATTAATTCAATTAATTGATAATTCATTCAAAAGAATAAAAAAAATAAAACTAAAGTGAAAATCGCACTATCTTCAGAGCACAAAATTTACCTTATTTCCAAAGAAAATTACAATATATTTCTTTGGAGTTAATAGTGTAAATTTTCTCTTAAATTAAGTTTAAACATTTTATCATATAATAATATTAATAATCCTTCTCTCTCGTCATATATACGTGATTATATGAATTCAGGGCTTAAATTATGAATTATGTGCTTAAAAACTTCAAACACGTCGAGGCGTTAATGTAAGTTAAACACCATAACAATTCTACAATATTAATTTCGAATTCCTATAAGCAGTTAGCTGCAGATTTCCTAATCAAAGCACTTTATAAAAAGTGGTTTGAATTGAAAAAGTTCTGTATAGAATTTTTATAGAGAAAAAAATTTTTTTAAAATTTTAGAATTGTAAAAAAAAATATTGACAGCATTCATTTTTTTTTATTAAAAACAAAAAAAAACAATTTAAAAAAAAAAAGTTGTAAAAAAAAAACACTTGCTCCAGGCGAGGATCGAACTCGCAGCCTCGGCATAGCTCAACATATACTGTTTATAAGTACCGCGCGCTAACCAATTGCGCCACTGGAGCCCACAACTACGTATATATTCAAAGTTAATTTTAAATTAATAGTTAAGCTTCAAAAAATAAACGAGTTTGTACACTTGAAATTATGTAAACATTTTAATGATGCCCTATTAAAGTCATAGCTTTACAATGTTCTGTAAAAAAAAAAATAATTTTTTTTTGTCGAAATAAATCAAATGTAGGTGCTCTCCTTTTACAATTGTAATCAATATTTTTTTTTTTTTTGAAAAACGCTACAAATCTTTTAATGAAATTTTACTGACATGATAGTACTTATACTTTATATACTTGAGTAAATTACAATGTTGAACATTAATTTTTTATAAGAGAAAAAGCTCTCAATAATAATTATTATATTTTAACATTATACTATATACTACTATTATATAACTTATTATTATGCTATTAAATTCAATATTATAAAAGAGGAAAATAAATTAAATATGAAAATAATAAAAAAAAACTAATTTCACTCAATTAAATAATGTATAGAAAATTTTGTTCCTGAAAATTTTATATTGATTGATGAACATTGAGTTACTCAATTAATCAAAAATTTATAAGACATAGGAAAGAGAAAATATAAGACGAAAAAATATTGAAGTATCCAATTAAAAAAACGGAAAAATAGAAAACCATGAAGAATAAGAAAATAAGAGAAAAAGTTTTCCAATAATAATTAAAATATAACAAGATTTTTGTAACAGCAGCCCTTTATTTTGTAAACAATTTCCCATAAAAATTCTTAACATTTTATATTTTAAAATTTTCATTCGTATTTTTTTTTTTCTGATACTTGTTGATGAAAATTATATCTGATACTATAATACTTCACTTTTTACAGAGTGGTTACTACAAAAAATACGTAAATATGGAAAAATTTCATTTGTTTCTGAAATTGAAATACTGAATATTTCGAGTATATAAAGTATAAAAACCGAAAAGATGTTGATTTCAAGGCCCTATATAAAACATTTTGCAAATTGTGTTCACTTGAAGCTTCTAATTTTTTCGGAACGGAAATTGGAAATAAAAATATTTTGCGAAAAACTTGAAATTTTATGAAAATATTCGTGTAAATTCTTTTATCTCGGAAACTCCTGAAATTTAAAACCTGGTTTCAAACAAAAGTTTTACCAATTTTAACGATGGTATAATATAAAAGCGCTGATTACTGAATCACCCTCTATATGCATCTAAAAATAGAAAAATAAATAGTATTTCCGGAATAAATCAATATAAAAAAAGGATTCATTGTTCCCTATTTTCATTGTTTTTTTTTGCAACGAATATCAATTTTAAAAATATTAATTTACTATCTGTTATTATTAAAAAACAAAAAAAAAAAAGAACACAATAAGAAAATATTTCTCAACAATATTTTAAGAGTTCAAAAAATCAATCTTATGTTTCTCATTTAATATTAAAAGCTATATAAAATTATACAAACATAACATTCTTTCTCTATATCTATACGAAATAGTATATACATTCAATATAAGAGTGTAATACAGATATTTTACTATATACTCGTACATATAACATTTTAATCTTTAAATTTTTTACATTTCCTTCATAAATTTTACAATTTTATATTTTAACTGCATGGTTTAAATATAAAATAATATAATAATAATAAAATAGACTTTTTACCAAAAATTTAAATTACCCAATTTATCATAGATTAAATTCTAAATCAAAATAATTTATCTTTCCTAAAAGTTTTCCTTAATTATTTTCAAGGTTACCCAAATAAAAATGTTAATGTTATAAAATATATTCTAGGGTAAAAAAAAAAAAAATTGTAAAATCCTCTTGGTTTTACGTACGCTTTAATCTACTCATATTTATTTGAACCCGTGTGTATGCATATAAATGTCTCTATAATTAAATAATATGAATATATATAGATATTGTATGTACTTATTACATAAGCAGAAGTCAAGTAAACTAAGAAAATGTTAAGAGAACTTTGAGTAGCGTGAGTGATTGTATTGCATTAATAAATAATTCTTACAAAATTTATTGTACTTTAATTTTAATAATCATATACTTATACAATATATATGTACATATTATTATGTGAATGCTTATATAAAGAGTACTGATATAATAGAAATATAAGATTATTTTGTGTTCATACACATACATATTATATTATTACTGTTACATGTTACATATTAAATTAATGAAGCACGTGTAACTATGAGAATATTATAAAAATGATGGAAGATGTATTAATAAAATATTGTATGTTCTGTCTTGCTGTCTACAACTATAAATAATAATTACAAAACTATTATATAACTACCTCTAAATTGACTTCCGCTATTAAATATTTAAAACAAAAATGATCAATTTGAATAATATAGAACTTATGTAAGCACATATTTTTCCTGAAAGTTTTTATTTTATAACATTGATTCTGATAATATTTGTGTAGTCTACAAGATGTCAAAAGATTCATGTGTAAAGTTTAATATTCTTGTATTAATTATACAAAAAAAAATACTTCTCTGAATATTTAGAAATTTGATTTAATATTCGATTAATAAACGACTATAGTTTAAGTTAAAATAAGCAATTCATAATTTAACAAATTTAAGCTCGAAACAAAATAATATTGACTACTTCACCAATTTTTCGTAAAATTATTAAAAGAAATTTCATTCAAAAATGTTAACTATTGAAAAATGTGTAGTTATATAAAAAGAGTATGCTTTTATTATTTACTTAAAATTTCGGATTGAGTACCATGAAAACTATCAAAAAAATTTACTGGGAATTCTCATGTACAATGCAAAAAATTTATTAAAGTTTGCATTTTAAAATAGAAATAGTAAAATGTGGTAAAAGAGTAAATTTTAATAACAAAAATGTATAGACGATCAAACCAATTATTTATAATTTTACACATTTCTCTTTAGCAAATTTAAACTTAGAAATCGTAATCTCGTACAAACCTTTAAATCTAAATAAAGAAAACAATTTACCGAAATATATTTTTCTTACCATATAATTTTGCATAAATTTAGGAGAAATTTTAAGTTGATAATTTAAAGATACTAATTAATTTAGTTTAGTTATAAGGGTGGGCCTTTGTATCAGAGGGCGATTATTTAAACACATTTTCGCTCTTACAGAAATTTGATAGCTCATTTATATACAGGTTACACGCTCTATCATATACTATACCTATAGTTCAAATACACGAGAAATTTTTATAAGAGAAAATGTAGCAAAAAAATTACATTTTTTAAGAGAATTTCAAATTTAAGATTTCCCAAATAACTAGGAAATAGGAAATTTTCCTATATAACTTTTTAATTGCCTAAAATGTTTCCCTTATATTTTGCATTTCGGACATCTTTTATCCGGTATGAAATTATTCATAATGATTATTTAACATTTTACGTAAACTACTAATTTATATAAATTACAATTTACATACATGCATATTATTTTAATTTATTTTTTACAAAAATTATTCATACAATGTAATCGTCAAGTAAAATATACCTATAGGAATTCACTTTTTAAAATTATTAGTTCATTTACTTCATATTATTACATATTGTATACACATACACATCCCATGTAATAATATGATGTATAGTATGTACTTATAGCACATATTATACTAAAGTATACCATTCAACCAGAGAAGTACAAAAATAAAAATATTTGCTTTTAAAAGATAGAAAGAGCATCATACTGCAAAATAAACAAAAAGTTTTTGAGTATTTTTTCAAAATATACTCTCATACATTAGTATATAGTATACATATTTTAATACTAATTTATACAGACAAAAAGTATAGGTATGGTCTATAATTGTGAGAAATTAAAATAACAAGAAAAAATTATTTTTATTCTCAAAAATATACTAATGTATACATACATTATATGTGTATAAGAAATATAAGAATTCTTTTATACTTTAACCTAGTATTTTTATAATTTTAATTTTATTTTCTTCATTATTGTTTTTATTATTATTATTATTATTAGCGTCTTAACATACTGACACACTTATATTATTATATAATATATGTACACAAAATTTATTATTGTATGTACTTTAACATAATATAGCATTATTTATAACATTGTATAATATTTGTTATACTATAATAAGTAAATTTGTATATTATGTATACAGTTACTATTTTTTTTTGTTTATTTGTTGTTGCTTATTTATTTTAGATCCATAAAACCGTGAAACGAATTCATAAAATATTATCTTTTTACATTATATTATAGTGTATGTTGAAAATATAAGATAACAGAAAAAAAAATAATAAAATAATAAACAAAAAAAAAAAACGGCAAAAAATCAAATAATAAAGTAATGAAAAAAAATACAAAATAAGAACAAGAAAATATGAAATTTTTCGCAAATAATAATATAAAACGCTTAAGAACAGTTGAATATAATATGGCGGATATAGTAATATAACAATATAAAAAATGAATAACAAGAGAGCAACAACAATCACCATAATAATAATAACAATAATAAACAAACTATGTACTAGTAGCGCTACTACTATTTTTGGAGAAGAACGATGGAGTGAAATAAAAATAAAAACAAAAGGAAACAAAAAAGTACCAAAAAAAAAAAAATTCTAACAGAAATCCTTTTTAATTTTTTTTTCTTCTCATATTTTCTCTTCATTTTCTCTTCTTTTCCTTTTTTGTTCTTCTATTTTTATGATTTTTTTATTTCGTATTAAAATTTTTGTATAGAATACTGAAATTTATACTATACTTGCATACTTGTATAAAATGTATATTTATATATTATGTATATTAACATGTTCTTGCATACGTATACATAATAATGTGTATATTAAATTTATGTACCAATGCCTCTTCATTATTTTCTACTATAAAGGCATTGTCGGTAATTTTTTACACTCTGTTCCTTATAATACTTACATAATGCATACACAATTTTATATATAATATTATGTTGACATAATATACATACACATGGCCATATATGTATAAATAATTTTGAATAGCATATTAATTCATATTAACCTAATGAAGATGACATAAAAAAGTAAAAAAGAAAAAAAAGACCGAAAAATTTTCGCAGTTTTTCTTCTTAATTCTTTTCTTTTTTAATTTCTATATAGTCTATATTCTATACAAACAATAAAATGTGGTATACATACATAAGATACTTATATACATATAGTACATTATTATATACATTATGAAATATATTACAATATACAATAATATGTATATATCATCTCCTTGCGACAAAAGTTTATTGACTTAAAAAAATTCGATTTCTCAGGTCTTAAGATTAATAAAAATTTCAAGTGTTTACTTATCTATATCTTCTATATAAAATATAGAATATATATATTATAGATATCAATATATATATATATATATATATCTATATATATATTAATAGATAGATTTAAGAATCAACGTATTCTATCGGGAAAATTATTTTGGATTTTACTTTCCTTTATTTTCAAAATCAAAAACATTTTCTCTCAAATTTTCTCAATATCGATTATTTTGAGTTATAACATTTTGTCACATAAGTGTTATTTTATAAGATGATACACCATAAACTTAGAATATTATATATGTAACTAAGTGTATAATAACAAGTAAAAACGTTTCAGTCGGTATAAACCGATTGAATAATACCCTGCACCTTTCGTTATTGTGTAGCAATTACTCGAACCTGTGAAGTCATTCTGTAGAAACTTCACGGATATGTCTGACCTATAATTGGACATCCGACTGCCAAGTTTCATGAATCTGACTTTATAATTTTTCCAAATATTTAAAATTAGCTTTTGGAGTTGTATGGCAAGTACCTGAACCTGTCAAACAATTCCATCAAAACTTCACAAATATATCTGATCTACAATCGGACACACAACTGCCAAGTATCATGAATCTGACTTTATTATTTTTCCAAATATTTAAAATATGCTTTTGGAGTTGTTTGGCAAGTCCCCGAATCTGTCAAGCAATTCCACTAAAACTTCACAAATATATATGATCTATAATCGGACACACAACTGCCAAGTTTCATGGATCTGACTTTATTATTTTTCCAAATATTAAGAATAAGCTTTAAGACTTGTATGGGAGCTACTCGAACCTGTCAAGCAATCCCATTAAAACTTTAGAAATATGTCTGACCTATAATTGGACACACAACTGCCAAGTTTCATCAATCTGACTTTATTATTTTTCCAAATATTTAAAATTAGCTTCTGGAGTTGTATGGCAAGTACCCGAACCTGTCAAGCAATTCTTCTAAAACTTCACAAATATATCTGATCTATAATCGGACATCCAACTGCCAAGTTTCATGAATCTGACTTTATTATTTTTCCAAATATTTAAAATTAGCTTCTGGAGTTGTATGGCAGGTACCCGAACCTGTAAAGCAATTCCTCTAAAACTTCAGAAGTATATTTGACCTATAATTGGACACATGACTGCCAAGTTTTATGAATCTGACTTTATTATTTTGCCGAATATAAAAAATTTGCTGTTGGAGTTGTATGGCAGCCACCCGAACCGGTGCAGCTATCCCATTATAATTTTTAGAGCATGTGTAGAATATAATTGGACACATGTATACAAAGTTTTATATTTATAGCTTTATTAGTTTTTGAAATATTTAAAATAAACTCTTTGAGTTGTATGGCAGCTACCCGAACCCGTTGTCCGAATTAGTCCAATAACAATAGGGCTCGTCCTTGGCACAAAAGAAAAAACTTGTGAAAGTTTGGTGTCGATTGCATTATTCGTTTTTGAGTTATCGTGCGAACGGACGGACGGACGGACGGACGGACGGACGGACGGACGGACGGACGGACGGACAGACGGACATGTCTAAATCGACGCAGAATTTTACGCTGAGCAAGAATATATATATATGTCCATACCGCAGATGATTCCTTCAAGTAGTTACAAACTCCATACCAAAGTTAATATACCCTTCACGAAGTGCAGGGTATAAAAATAAAAATTTACAATAAAATAAAAAGAAACAAAAAAAAATTTGAATTACTTTATTAAAATTAGAAGGGTAATTGTTATACATTTATTTATATCAATATGTGTGTATGAATGTAACATACATAATACTATGATATAACATACATATATTAACAAATTAATATAAGTAAGTAGTATTATGTGGTAAATTTGGTTTCGTTTTTGTTTCTTTTTCTCTCTCTCTCTCTCCCCCCATCTGAATAACACATTAATGTTGTATATTTACATTATATTCGTATATATATACAAAATATTAATTAATTGTCTGAAACAAAATAATAACAATAAAAAATTAAATAACACAAAAAAAAACAATATTCCAGATTCAGAGTTTGAAAATGTACGACCATTTATGTTTAATACATATAATTTAATTATAATAAATGTGTAGTAAGAGAATATAAGAATATGAGATTCTCTTCACAGTAGTCACCACACCACACTACACCTTTTACTGTACCTATGTCTCTCAACAAATTAAGAAAGGTCAGCATTATAATGAAATTATATACAAATATAAATAGGTACATGATGTTATTATTAGAACTACATTACATTATTTATTGCATTACGAGTATATACAGTCCCAGTTTATATGTTTACTTATTTTCATTATATAGAATTATAACAAAAATTATAATATTATTTATACTATACATATTAAAATATAGGTTGTGTTGAAGAAAGTAGGTTAAAAATATAAATATATAATTCAATATTGTTATACATTTCGTATTATGTATGGGGTATAAAAAGAAATTTTTAAATTTTACTTACATTTTTCTATTCTATTCCTTTTTATTCTCTCAATTTATCAATTATAATATTATTCAATAATTAACAATTAAATATATATATATATATATATATATATATATACTTTTTTATATAATATTTTATTTAGTTTTTAATTAAAAAAATGTGCTTAGATTTATGTACATTAATAAAATATTATTATGTTATATACTATAGTTAGGGTATATAATGTGCTTACGTATGTATATTAGATTCAAATTATGTGTATTTATATTGAATTTTTAATTAATTAAATAATTATTTTAATTATATTTATTTATACTTAAATTATTTAATTAAGAATATTCATTTTTGTATTTAAATTTTTCTTTCATAAATTATTGTATTTTATATACGTTTATAACAATTCACAATAATTATTATATTTAATGATTAATTATTCACAATTATTTTCAATTATTTTGCTTTCTTTCTATATTATTGTAATTTTTAAAATATTTGAATCAAATATCCTATTTTTTAATATTTTGTTCCATATACTTATAATATTAATTTAAAATATTATTTTCGTTTATTTTAAACACCTTAATTATTAAATTTTTAAATATATTATTTTGTTTCTTTTCACTTTTTAATTATATTATGATTGTTAGAGTATAATTATCAATTATAATTATAGTATATGTGACTCTTTTCTTCTTAGTTATTACTATTAATTACTCAATTACTATTTTAATACTATAATTCATATAATATGTACGTCGTACTCTTGAATTACAATGCATTATACATGCCAATATGTGTTTTCAACATTTTTTAATGTAAGTTCTTTTAATGAAAAATAATTTTCACATTCACAATTATTGTTATATTATATCATGTATGCAACTTGTATGCAATATAACACAAAATTATTTTAACATTAATTTATGTCTTAATATAAATTTTACATCATGTATTTTCCATAAAATCTTGTATGAACTGTACTGTATAAAATTTAATTTAGTCAGTATATAGTGTTATTGTGTTAAGTATATAATAGCCTATATACTATTATTATTATAATATTTTATATGAATATTAAATTTTATTTCTAAATATAATTTATATTTTGATTTCATATTATTTAAATTTAATTATTTTGTATTGTTTTTTATTTTGATTTACTTTTGAATATGAATTTCATTGTTTTGTATGAAGAATAAATATTACTATTCTCAAGTATTATTCAAAAGAAAATTTTAATTTAAAACCTCTGTTGAATATTCTAGATTTTAATTTAAATTATAATTTAAACTTTATTGTGCATTATCTTTGTGTATAAATAACATTCATAACATTTTATCCAATTATTATTTTATTTTTAGAAAAACCAATTGGAAAACCAAAATATCAAATTAAGGATATTTAATAAAATAATAAAAGAGAATGAAATTTTCATTTTAATATAATTTCATTTATTATTAATAATAATTATGATTATAGTTTTTCAATATTGAAATGGAAATGAATACAAGAGAATACAAAATATTATGTCCTTTTATCAAAATTACTTAAATTTTCTTAAAATTTTTACTTAAATACTTTAATAATGTTTATTTTAATTTATAAAAATGTTCATTGGAAAATATAGTCATTTTATAATAATTTCTATTTGTATATGATTTCAATGAAATTTTTATAATGACATAATTAAAATTTTCATAACAAAAAAACCAGAACCAATTTTCAATTAAAATTCCAATACAATCAAATTAAAATACACAATTATAATTTTTATTTATGTCTGTTTATATATTACAAGTATATAAATATGTGTAATGTACAGTACATTGGAAAAAATTTCATTTTTTTAAGTTATCTAAACTTTACAATATAGTTTTGGAAGAAATAAATTTCCTCTTAAAAATTTAAATATATCAAATATAGAAAATTCATTTAAAATAATTTCATGAATGCAAAAACATCCTTTATAAAATAAATAAATCCTTTTTCGGTAAACTTTATATATATATATCCTTTCTTGCTTTAAATTCTCAATTTCATTCTAAATCTTTATAACAGTATGTTTTTCTAAATATTATGCAAACACTTTCATTTTTTTTTTCAATAATTTTCACTGTAATATTCAAATAGCTTTAAATTAAATGAAAAAATTTTCATTTTCATTTAGAGAAAAATTTTAAAATAATTTCATGTTTTCATTTTTCTATTCTTTTTTTTTTGTTTAAATTTTTCCATTATAAAATTTTCGCATTGTATTTTTCCATTTAAGGAAAAAATGAAAAGTAAATTTTCCTTTTTGTTAGATGAAAAGAAAAAAATAAAACAACATTTTTTATCTACTATGGAAAAAAAAAATTAAAAACCGGTTTTGATATAAAATTTTACCGACCGTATTACGAGAGTATCAAAAGATGACTGAAAATGAAAATCTTAAATTCTTTCAGTTATAGGGTACAACAATCCTTATTGAGCTGAGAATAAAAGTGCAGAACAACAATACAAAACAAAGAATAAGAACATAAGAAAAAAACAACAAAATAAAAACAAAAAGAAAAATAGAAAAAATTTCCGAACGGACCTCTTCGTATCTTTTTGGATGCCTTTAATTTTTTTTTCAATTTTTGTTTTTTTTTTTTTTTTTTTGGTACACAATGGAAAATAACAAAAGAGAATAAAATTAATTTTCCGTTACGTTTTCATGAAATTTTTTTCTGAATTTTCTGATAAACATTTGTTAGGATTCTATAACTCTATATTCGGGATACAATCGTATTTTTTGTTTAGTGAGTAACAACAGTCATGATTGAGAAGGAAAAACATAAAATATCATAAGATAAAATTAAAAAAAAAAAGAAAAAGAAGAAAAAAAAATTGTACTACAGCTAGTAAACAGAAAAATGATGAAAAAAGGAAAAAAAAATCCTAAAACATGTGCCGGAATGCGTATATTACCTTAATTTTATTAAAAAACAGCTGCTTCTGTTATCTCTGTTTTCTGCACATAAACGTAACCTTTATTTTCTCCATCATCGCACTGATATTATTATTTTCTTTTTTTTTTTTTTGCTTTTCTTATTTTTGTTGTATATGCGAATAAAATTTATCTAATATTCAAAATAATTTTTAATTTACTTAGTTTCAAATTAATTTTGAGAGAATTTATTATTTTTGAGAAAAAATAAGTACACAATAATTGTATTTGCAATAATTCTTTCTCCCTCTCTTATCAGTATTCATACAGTACAAACAGTATCTCAGTATCTCATATACTTACACAATAATACAAAAAATTAAATAAACAAAACTGAGAGAGAGGAAAGCAAAAAAGAAATGAAAATAATTTTTTTATCTCTTACTTTTTAATTTTTATGAAATTTTCTCATTTTAATTTCAATACAAAAATATTGCTACAGCAATTGATTACAGAATTTTTTCAGCAACATTTAAAGTAAAACTTTGTTATTATGCAGGCAGTAGTCACCAATTTACAGAATCTAGCTACTGTAAAATTAAAATAAAAATACAAAACTGTAGTATACTTATACGCAAGTTTGCTGAATACAGATTTTTCTTAAATTCTTTGCAGATTTTACTACAATATTTTTTTTTTCAATAAATTCTTGGGAATATTTCTTAAAAAGAATACAAAATAAATGTTTATTTGTTAAAAATTGAATACTGCTGTTCAGAATTTTTGTTTCCATAAATTTTCGAAATTCTTTTACTGCCACAATGTTGAAACTGTTTTCTATTTTATTGTTCATGATATTGAGCATCTTTGAATTAAAATAAGATTTGTTGCTACACAATCCAATAATTAAGGATGTTGCAAAAATAAAATCATTAAAGATGGTGAGATAATTTTTTCATGTTGCTTAAATTTTTTACTGATTTGTTGCTAAAGCTGTGTTACAGCTGATTTTTTTTTTAAAATCGAAAAATTTTTTAGATGATTTTTCATAAACATATTTTAATAAGTAAATTAATTAAAACGGAGTGGGTTTTCTCATGAAATTTTCATGGAATAAAAATCGTATCAAATACTTAATATCAATATAGACAGTAAAATTTATCATTTGTAAGATGTCTCCCTTAATTTCAAATAAGTATTAGCCCTTAAATATTTATATTTCATTACCAATGCAATCAGTAATTTATATTTCTTAAACATTTCTAACATACAAATCTCGTCTAATTATATTATGTCAACAGAGAGCACAATATTACCAATTTCTTTCTTTACCAATTGATAAAATTAATTAAAATCATATACAAGTTTTTTGTTTTTATACCATGAAGGATGGCTCCCAAAACAAAATTTTAAATAAATGAAAATTTCTCTCCGCTGAAAAACCTATATCTAGTTCTATATTTCTTTAAACCTTCTCCTGATTTATGTACTACATCATTCTTCAAACATCAACTTCGCAAAATTATGCTCAATAGTTAAATTACAAATATTCCCATAGAAATTTAATCTTTATTTAATTTTAATTATTAGTCATACAGGGATTCTGAATAATTTAAAGAATATGAAATTTTTATTTATAAAAACTTAATAATGTGTGTAAATTATATCGAAAAAGATTTTGCGAACTGATTGACTAATGTTTGAATATGGACTTGATATTTTATTTGACATTCAGATCATTAATTTAATTTAAATGATCCAGCTATAGTAAAAGCATTTTTGTTTTTATTCCTACTTCGCTCCTGGGAGAAGTATAGGGCTGGTGCACGATATTGCAGATAACCATGGACACCAGTTCATTACGTGATGGAGTTTACTAGGTATAGATGATGAGCCTACCATACTTAAAGCTTTTAGAATCCATTAAAACTGAAAACAATTTGTTTAAGCTTTTAATTTACATTTTAACAACTTTTCTTATTTTAATATATGGGCTAATTATTAAAATTTTACAAGATTTTTACAATAATATAAAATTTATTATAATAATGTTCATTATATAACTTATTAATTTATTATTTTAAATATTCATAATTATGCAACACTTGAATATTGCAACACTTTTTTTTATCCACACAATTTTTTGAAATTAAACTTTAATTTGGCCAAAAATCACCTAACTATCAACTTACGTATCATTTTCTATATATGTAAATATTTATAAGAATGAATTTCTTTCTAAAAACATAAAGTAATTCTTAAATACTCTTAGAGGCCAGGCCATCTAAACTCTTATATTTATAATATAATAAAAGTAAAAATTGTATAATTGGCCATTTATGAAATTTCCTTGTAATTTTTACGAAAAACAACTTTTTGGATTCAATCCAATGAAAATATGAAATGATTTTGAATATAAAAAAAATCCAGAAACAACAGAAAGGACGAAAAAGTTACCATAATAAGTTCAAGATAACCAAAAGAAAGAAAAATATAAAATTGACTTTTTTTTTTCATTTTCTCTCAAATATTACAATAAATGTAATTGGGGTTAAAAGTGGTTTTTAAATGCAAAAATAAAAAAAAAATACTATGAGAAATTAAGTGATTCCGCATAAAGCAGACGACAATTCAATTTACAAACAAAAAACTAAAAAAAGAGAAAATATTATTTTCAATAATAATTTTTTCGTTTGAATTTTATTTTATTGATTATCTATTTTTAAAAGTTTTCTAATTAAGTTAAAAGCATTAAAAATTCAAAAATCGAACCAATAAAATATTTTCTAAAAAAAAAGAAAATTGAATTTATATTATGGAAGAGCCATAATAAGCTTTGATTATTTAGATGTATGCAATTTTCAATTGAAATTTACCGTAAGTACAATTGCAATATAAATAGGAGAATTTATTTATTTTATGTAGAAGTCGAATAAATTTTATATATTAGAAATAATTAAGAGAAATTGGTTCTTGCCATTTCGGTTCTAATCTTCCACCCTTAAGGGATTAAAAAAATTTGTGTTCACGTTTGACGGACAAATCGAGTATACGCATATAGCAAAGTCCGAATGCAAAAACTTCACATGATTTACTCTAAAATTATTATTTGATTTTAAGATCATCAGTATACTTTTGCTTTTTAAAATCTTGGGATATTGTCCGAAGCAGAAGAAAGTTCTTATGTTGAAAATATTGAAAATTTAATGTAATATAACGTATTCTATTAACCAATGGTTTTCGAATGTGATATTTACAAAAATGTTATAAATATTGTTTTATGCAATATTTTTAATTGGTAAATTGTTATTTAAAACAGCTCTATAGAAATGTAAATATCACTCATTTGTCTCCTAGCCAGCAATGGAATTTACGGTCCAAAAAGGATAGCGTAATATCTTCCTTGAAAAATTGAGTTCCAGTATAAAGTTCTAAGAAAATGAGCTATTTATTATGTGTTCGTTGTCAACAATATGAACTGCATAGTGGTTCGGATCCTATTACTATACAATTCTCATATATGTACTTCAAAATAAATTAATCAATTAAAAAAAAATTTAATATTATTAACGAAAAAAATTCACTCATTGAATATTCAATAAAAAAAATTTAAAATATTCTCTTAATAATAATAACATTTTTTTTTTGGAACCTCTTTTTCTGTAAAAAATATTTTAGACCATTATTAATGAATTCAACCAGTTAATTGTTTCTTAAGCAAATGTGGTACTTAGTAGGGATGCAGTGACAGTTCTACCTACAAAAATATTGATCAAAACCGTCTGAACGAGATTTTAGTATATTTCTCCTTCGTTTAATCCAGACTATACAAAATATCAATCGAAAGACACTGCCATCCAAAATTAAATCCTGTTTTTCTTTGAATCTAAATATAATCAGCATCATAGTTCTATGAATTTTTAGGAACAAATTAATTTTGATACCCATTTTTCCTCTTTACATCTGATACATGATCATTAGTCATATAACATACAATTTTAATCGTATATAACATGTAGGTAACATAATTATAACAGCATTTACTACAGTTATTTTAACAAAAAGGAAGGTGAACTTTACTAAAAATGTTTAAATAAATTACAAATAAATGTTAAATTTTCCTTAAATGTTCTCCAATAAAAATATAAAAAGAATAAACCTTCCAATAATAATATTATTACATAATGTCATAGCACATACTTTGCATTTTTTAGAATACTGATACTTTATAGTCAAAGTTCAAAGATCCATTAAACTGCAAAATGAAAATTACTGTAGTCTACAAAATAATAAAAAATTTTTTTTACAAGGATAACATAAAAAAATCCTTGCAAACATCAACATTTATATTGTTAAAACCTACATAAAATAGATATTTTATATAATTTTTCTGATATAGCATACACTTACATAATATTATTTCAGTTTACTTGTATGTCTGCCTTCCTGTTCGATGTCATCCATTTAATTTTTTACTTTATTTCATTTCTTTTTTGTTCGGGCGCCTTAGTGCATCAATAAAATTTACACTTTGAATAACATATGCCAATGAAGTTCGACATTATATAAAACATTTTATACTAGTTTTTTTTTTCTGTGAATGATACTAACTAAATTGCTTTGAAAAACTTTGAAAACAAATTAGAAGTTATTAATATTATTAAGTGTTTTGGGGAAGGACATTTTATAATATAAAATAGCGCTCTCGTTTCATAAATAAAATTCAGAGAGAAAGAGAGAGAGAGAGAGAGAGAAGGGCACTGGGTGGTTACCTACGCCACATTAATAACCTTCAATATCTAACACTTAAAAATTACAAATAAACAACTCACATACTAAATATTTTGTACTAAAGGAAAAATATAAAAACCTCTAACCACCTACTGAAATCAATGGACTGCTCACAATGGACTTATGATCACAAAAAGCCATTCCAAAGACGCTCTTCATATTTTTTTCTAAACTGTTATAGGAGAATGTCGTCCGTCGCCAAAATTTCCAGGTAGTCTAGATAGATTGCAATGCCCGTCAGAGTTTTGACTAATTTCAAAAATGCATTCTCTTATACCTTGAAGGCGATTTCGTTTTTTTCTAATTCCTGCACGGTTGGAGTGAACTCGTGCACGTGTGAGACTTCCTTCACATGGTTTCGGCCTCCTTTTAGAGAAAATACTAATGGAATTTAATCAAATTTAACGAAAGGAAAAAATTGTCATTCCTTTTTGATTTTTCCAAAAATTTAAAATATTTGTGTGGTTAAAGCGTTACAACATGATTCTAATTATGAATTCAATCTACAATGGTATAGGGAATCAATTTTCGACATTTAATAATTTTACGATTTCTGCGGATTCTTACGTTCGATATGCTTCAATATGCACATTTTAAATTAGGTAAAGCCGACTATAAATTAATAAAAAATGAATCTAAATTTTTGTTCCCTTTGCCATAGACCAGCAAATTTAAATATTTGCTTAGAAGTATGTCATTCAATTTTATTCTATAAAGAAAACAACTAAACTAGAAAACGTACTAGATAATAGATTTATTGGTATACGTATAGTTTGATTTTATTCTACTCTTTATTCCATTCTTTGTTTTTGTTAATAAAATGTAAATTTCATACACAACTACGTATACCATGTCTGAAAATTTTAAAATTGAGGAAATTGCTTTTCCTTTTAAGCTTATAAACTTTAAATTTGTGAAATGAATTTGATATTCATTCACAAGAGAAAGATATGTGAGGTAATAAAAATGTTAGTGAGATCATAATCTCCTTATACAAATGTGTATGTATGGGAGAAGAGCAAAATATAAAGTTGTTTTTTTGGCTTCAAAATAGAGACAAGAATAATGACTATTGCTGAAATGATAATTTATACTTCTTTTAACAGGATACTTTAATTTTAATGAGTTGATTTTTAGCAAATCCCCATTATTTATATATGTAAATAGATTCTACAATAATAACTGTTTTGCAACTTGCAGTTTAAATGTCAATTAACTAATATTTTGTCTTGTTATGCATCAGACGCACAACAATATATTAGAGAATTTAGGAGAATTGTTATACTTGTTAACATTATAAGCATAAATGCGTGAGCTTTCTCAATAAGTTATTATAATGTACGTGTACATTACGCAAGACAATTTTTTTACAATGAACATTCTTATGTAATTATACCCGTACGAACGTATGTTCGAAGGGTATACTAAATTTGCCTTACCGTTTGTAACGCTAAGAAATAACGGTGTTAGATATAGACTCAAGTGTATGTTTTTGATCAGCGTCAAATTCTGAGTTGATTTAGCTTTGTCTGTCCGTCCGTCCGTCCGTCCGTCCGTCCGTCCGTCCGTCCGTCCGTCCGTCCGAACGATAACTCAAAAACTAATTGAGCTAAGTTCACCAAATTTTCACAAATGATTTATTGTAGTAAGTGCCAGAACCCTATTTAAATTGGACATGATCGGGATACCGGTTCGGGTAGCTGCCATACAACTTCAAAATTTATTTGGCTATATCTCAGAAACTATAAAAGTTATGATATTGAAATTTCACACAAACGAATATATTAGTAGGGCCAATATGCCCCATAAAAGTCGTTGAAATTACTTGGCTCCTTCTGGTACCTGCCATACAACTTCAAAAGTTATTTGACTATATCTCAGAAACTATAAAAGCTGTGATATTGAGATTTCACACAAGTGAGTATATTAGTGGGGCCGATGCGCTTGATAAAATTCGTTAAAATTGCTTGGCTCTTTTTGGTAGCTGCCATACAACTTCAATAGCAGTTTGCCACACACAGTATTTTGAAATTTTGCACAGCAGTGAAATTTTGCATAAATTAATATGGTAATACGGCAACTTAAAGTCATAGTCTGCCCCATAGTTAGTTATGGCACTTAGTTATTCGCACATAGGATAACAAATTCGTACGGGTATTACAGAGTTGACAAGGTCAACTCTATTTTTTTTCTCGTTATTGTTAAAATTGCACACTTTAAAACCTCCTGTATTAGATAACTGAAACTCAGATAAGGAAGAATTTTTGAAGTTGAAAACACATACGTGATAAAAACACAATGCCAATTACGAAAATTTATAACGTGCAAATCACAAATTTAATTGAAAGCCTGTGGTAAGTGGAGGTCTGCACGAAATATTGATTATATAAATTGTAAGGCAAGGGGATTTTGGGTGTAATCTAGTATATAAGTAATCTCGGAATCAATTGAATTTTTTATGCTGTATACAACAACATGTATTAATAGGATACTTTATTATAAGCAGCACTTAAATAATAATTAAAAATATTTGAATGATGATATATCATGATTGCATATATTTAGGAGCTTCATCGAAAATATATAAGATGATTTTCCACGAAACATAAACCATTACAAAACAAACAGTGCCACAATATTTTTTAATAAAAACCAAAATATTGTCTTATAAAACACAAGTGTAAATTTAATTAACACCAAACTCCTTCCCCATTTTCTAGATGCATAATTTAATATAGAGAAACAAAAGCAAACATTTATGGGCAAGCATATTTTTTGTTAAAAGAACAATGTTAAAATTTTTTCAGGAAATTCCTAAATTTTATATCTACCAACAACATCTATATACAATTTACAATTCCACTTTATTCAAAATAATGAAACAATGCAATTACATGTTCAATTGCATCTACATAATAGTTGGAGAATACGGGACTAAAAGAATATTATTGTATAAAGTGTGAATATGAAAAGGAAACTATTGAAAAAGAAAATAATAATTTTTTTTTATACTTGTTATCTTGAAAAATTTTCTAATTTTTTCAAATTTTTTATGGCAACTTTATAGTTTAATTGTTTCATTTTTGCTTCACTATATAATATGTAGGTATCTACAAGTTGGACATAGAAAATCAATTTACACCATTCATAATTCGATTATATTATACACAAACATTTGAAATTTCTTACAATTATACAACAAATATGGAAAACTACTTTTCCTATACATATCGAATTCATTTACTTACTATATGAATCGTTCCAATTATATAATAAAAAGTAAAAACTTGTCAATATGAATATTGTTAGAAGAATATGAAAAGTTGATTTTGTTTGTTAACACATCAATAATAAAAATAATAAAATTGCAATGAATATAGTAACTATGTAACTACAGAAATTATTAACACTTTCAATTTATGAAAAGAATCATAAAAATGGGGTTGTATTGTCATAAAAAGAAATTGTATTGTAATAATATCGAAATGTGTCAGCCCCATATTATATGAGATTGTATTATACTGAAAACACACTATTGAATACTTACATTATTTACTATTCGATTGGATACTTACATTATGTGTGCGTACTCGTATGGTAAATATAAATAATTCTCTCGTGGCTTTTCTCACTTCGACGCATAGAACTTTTGTGATTCACAATCTATAGTTAGATGAGCACTATTCCTAGACTCCTGACGAATCCCTGATGGAGTTGTAAGACCTTCGAAGGGATCACAAAGTTCTGCCTGAAGAACTTAAGCCTCCTTGCGGTCGCATACTCGCAAGGCAAAAGGTTCATCGTCTCGTCCTCTTCCAAGCACAGACGACACAGCCAACTCTTAATCTTGCCTATCCTTTTCAGATGAATCATGGTGAGACAATCTCTAGTAAGGAACCTCAACCACCAGTCTCAAGTCTGGACGACTCAACGAAAAGCATTCACATAAGTTGGGCCTATGCAAATTGTAAATGTATAATTGAAAACTGAAACTAAAATAATGAAACCAATGGTTTCGGTTTTTCATATTAACTAAACAAAATTCTTTGAAAAGTGGCAACGTTTTGTTTATACATTATATTAATAATGCAAAACATTAAGAAGATAACAAAAAATAATGAATTCAACAAAGTAGGATAATTGAAAATTACTTGGAAAGGACAGTTGGACATACAAAAATGTCTTAATCAACACCAAATTTTACAATAAGCAAAAATTTGACACACGTTCAAACTGAAATGTCACCTTTTTCAAGTGATTACAGCCATATTTAAGTTTAATAAAACCTTTACTAAAGTATAGGGTATAATAAGTGAATTGCTGAATTTTTACATTCATAAAACTTAAGTGTTCGGTGTTTTGATATTCTTTGGTATAAAGAGTTAAGTTGTTAAATCGTTTTGGTTTTTCAATGCTGTTGGAATTTATCGGAATAGTTGAATTCATACGTCTAAATCTAAAGATTTGAATTAACCACTTTGTGTTTCGTTCGCGCTAATCGAGAAAAATAAGTTTCTCTTCCAGGCAATTAGTGCTTATGTGTTAAGTATAAAAATTTATAGGTTTTCTAGAATCTGTTTCACTACAAATCATGGATAAAAGAATAACTTTATTAGTAAAAATATTTCAGTTGAGTTCATTCACCTTACTATAGACAGACTAAATCACCGTTTTTGACCTTTAATGAATTTTATTGCTCAGCCACCGATGAGATGACAACCGCTCATTTTGTATTATTTAATTTACTTTTATTGATTTTTCTGTTTCAGAAAAAATTTAAGCACTCATTTTAAGGAAATTAATTAAAAAAATATTTTAACATTTTTTGGTTTTTAATTTTTTTAATTTAATAAAACGTCTAGGTTTTTTTTTAAATTTATAAATATAAAAAAATTGTACGTTTCTTTTAAGGATTTTGTAAATAAAAATTTTTTTTTCTTACTTCAGTATTCTCTTTAAAGCATCCAAACACATCAAAACTGTTATAAATTAGACTGATTTAATTCTTATATAATACAAAAAAAATATAACATTTTAATGCAAAATGAATAAAAACAAAAAAATAAAAGAAAACAAAATTAAACAAAAAATGCCGGAAAGAAGCTTCTTTAGCAAAGGAACAGAGAGAGAAAAGTTAAAAATATCAGACAAAAAGGATTTTTTTTTAAACGAATGAAAAATAATTAGCAATTCTACGTTGAATTTTTTTTCTTTTATTTCTATTTTTATATAATTCGTTTAGTACGTAGACTAAACAGATTACATTGTAATTGTTTCTAACATTTTAGAAAGAAAAAACTCAGCGCTTTTGACTTTAATTTCTTTGATGAAGAATTCATAATGATGACATCAAAATCTTATATGAAAAAAGCGTACTTTTAAAATTTAATATAATTATAAAGTAAATCATACGTATATTAAGAGTAATTTTGGGACGAAAACTGTGGTCTAACACGGGCCCTCTCGCTAATAAATAGGAAGGAATCGAATTTCATGAAAATTTAGTAAATATAATATTTTCTTTTATTAAGAACTTTTCTCATTGTTGCAATGAAATTTTGGGTTACATGTTATAACTGTTATACGTGGCAGTATTCAACTGCTTACAATACTAAACTTCATGTTGCTAGAAGTAAATGACTTCTCCATCATCGTACTAAATTCTCTCTGATGTTATTAAACACATATTTTTGTATAATACTGCAATTTTTAACATAAATGGAGCAAGTTAAACGTTCTGGATTCAGGATGCGAAATATACAATAAACAAAGTAAAAAAATATGCAATACATAAAAGAAATCTAGAATAATGTTGAAACATTCTAAATTTGTAATACACTTTTCGATTAAAATTTTTAGTTCAATTATTTTTACTACATAATATTATATACCTTTTATATTCTGTATAATACTTAACATATGTACATAGTTGAACTCAAAGTATTGTTTTTACATTACCGCAAAGTTAAAAAGCTCCCATTAAATGACATTTTTCCAACTAATATACACTCAAAAAATATAATACACAAATAAATAATCATAGCTGCAATACACCTGTTGCTATAGAAAAACAAAATAATGGTATTATTTTTTAAATATTTCTTGTCAGTCTTTATAAGAAAACAACCTCATGTAATTCAATATAACAGATTTCACTGATTGATAAGAAAGTGGATTAAGTATATTATACGTAATTTATTGATTGAATTTAGAATAAGTATAAAAAAACTGCCAATTATTCTAGTAGGTAAATTTCCGCTAAATTGAAGCTATTGTTTTATCACGGATATTCGTTTGTATACTGTCCGTTTACCATTCAACAGGTAACATTCTTATGACTAACGTTTGACTTTGAATTTCTTTCTGAAAAGTAATATATTGTGTTAGTAGCGTAGGGAAAATAAGGATTAAGGAAACTTAACTAGATTTTTAAAAAATTTAGACTTTGCACTTGCAAAATCTTTCGAGAAAAAAAAAGCCTGTCAGCATTGATGCGCCGAGAATAAAAGGAGAATTTTCCCTAAGGAGATGCTTTCTACTTATAAAGAAAAATGTAAAAATTCTAAATTTTTTAACAAGAGAAAGTTTTAAGCTTCACAACTCGAAAAAATGGGTAAAAACAAGAAAACGCCCATTATTATTTTTTGTTCGTCTTTTGTCCTGCTTATAATATAGTCCTATACATTTACGAAAACCCTGCGTCTGTATATTGTGTACCTGAAATCACTTTGTATCATTTATGCAACTTTATCGAATTACAAGAGTAAAATTTACTCCTAAGAATCACTCATTAGAATTTTACCTTATTTAATTTTCTTAACAAAATATTATTAGTATAAGCTTTTAAGAAAGAAATAAAATGTTTTAAAGATACCACTTAAACCACATTCCATACTACATAAATTTAGATGAAGGGAAGGAAAAGAATTTTAAAAAAGAAAATATTATAGAAAGCTATACGTATAGTAAAGCCACAAGAACCAACTTACCAAGCCAATAGGTAAATTGTAAACAACAAAAAAAAACGGAATCTAACAATAAAAACAAAAGTTCATTTCTTCTCTTTTTTACTTTTGAGAACAACACAAAGCCTTAACAGGTAATTTACAAAATCTTTTCAACTATCAACTTTGATATGAATCAAAACGTTATACAAATTTTGCTAAGATGTACGAGCGAAATAAAGGAACCTAATGTAAAAATTTATTTTCCCAGCTAACAATGAATAAAACGTTTATTTTTTCTGGTTTTTGTTTTAAAGATTTTTCATAAAATATTTTACTTTTTTCTTTTTCAAACGAAATTTCATAGCTATTAGAACAAGTGATTTCATTCATAGAAATTATATAGAGAAGACTACTATGCCGCTATAAATAGAAAAAAATTTACTTTGACTCAATTCTATGTTACGCAATTTATTCTAGATATTTTAATAAATTTCAATTGTAAAATTAGTTAAAGTAAAGAGAAAATTTCCTTTGCGGAAATTTAAAATCTATATTTTAATTAATTTCAAGAGGGAATGTAATTTTTAATTACTATTTTACTGAAATCGGATATTAACACCATAGGGAATTCAACTTGTTGAAGTCGAAAATTTTATCTCAATTTAAAATTAAAACCGTTGCCAATTCATTTATAATGTTTTCGAATGACAAATTTAGTCAAATTTGCCCGATATTTTAGTGTTTCGATATGAAATTAATTGAAAATATTGCGAAAAACGATATTACGTAGAGTTGGCCGTGTCAATTTTGTGATACCCGTACGAATGAATGATTTTAAGAGCTTTATGTTATAACGCATACACTCATCCTGTCTCAAAGAAATTTTATTAAAAATAATAACCATTATGAAAACAAAAACCCTTATAATTATAATAAAAAATTTACTTGTGCGAAGTTTGAATACTGTAGATTCCTTAAATCTAGCCAAATTTATTATACTCTTCGAATGACGTTCGTACATTTATAGAGAGAAATGTACGAACTTTATAGAGAGAAACAGGAAAATAGATAAGGAATTAATTGAGAAAATAAAAACTCAACTGCATTAATTGATAAAATGACAATTTCAAATGGTCTTAAAATAAAATATTTCTTTACAAGTTTACTAATTTTATTTATTTTATTGAAATTTGATGGAAATAATAGAATCCTAAACCGTTTTGATTAGAGAATAATTAACAATGTTAAAAGTATTAACCTCATATAATTCGATATCACTGCTTTCACTTATTGAAGAAAAACTCATATCTGTATATTAAAATTTTAAAAATTTGAAATTCTGTACAATAATGTACCTGTTTCTTATACCTTTTATAGGGTATAATAATGTTAGAGTGTCTATGATGGTATTAAAGAAAATCGCCAAAGCAGAATATACTTTAGTCCCCACTTGCATTATTAAAACAAATATATGTTTGAAAACATCTAAATATACAGAACTGTGGGAAAATAAATAATATAAGCCTAAAAAATATCTTAACGTGTAATAAATAGGTTTCTTGAACTTGAACTCTTACTTGAACGCCAAATTTGACAATTATGAAAACAATACTTTAAATTTTTTTTTATCCTAAAAGTATGCAATAATTTGAAATATTTTAATAAAAGTAATTTAAATAGCTAGCATAGTTGTAAATATTGTTTTTAAAAACAACGTTTTCATTAGTTCAAAGGAAAAGTGTTTTATAACCCAGGGGTCGGTAACCTTTTTGGGACGGTAGACTATTTTCAAAATAACATTTTTTATACGGGCCATGCATAATAATATGGAAAATTTTTTTTAATGAATGACAATGTGCTTTTAAAACTCAATGAGATTTTTGTTCTTGAATATTGTTTGATAATTTCATATTATACAGTAGCAAATAGGCGACTTTACGTAACTCTACACTTGCTAAATGAACCGTCGTATTCCGTGACAACTGGGGACCTAAATTTCCGCAATAAAATAGATTATCCATCCATTTCGGCGCATATTATTGTCACTGTCAACGTTCCGGATCTTGTACTCTCTAGGGTTGTTAATTTTTTTCTCTTCCAAACCATAGGTTTGACTCAACTTTATTCATTTTTATATTTTGTCTTATAATTTAAAATATCCAAACAAGTTATCTACTTTTTTTTTGTTGCGAATTTCATAATAAAAATTGCCTTAAACAATAATAATATGAGAATTTTAATGTAAAATACTTCTTGTGACCTTGTTTCTAGAATATTAAAATAATTTTTTCACTGTAAATTACACAATTATTGTTATTATTATTACAGAATTTGTTAGAAAATTTTATGGAATTTTTCTATACATAATTATTTACTTTGTATATATAAGTGTGTATAGCTATGTAAAGAAAATTTTCAAAATCAAAGTTTAAAACTTATAAACATCTGATGATTTTAAAATTTATTTATGAGTAAATCATTTTTATATTTTTATATAATAATCGCCTAATTGTGAGAAATTAGGGAAAACTTCTTTATACTTATATTTTGGTATTTTTCTTATTTTGTTCATTCTTTAAAAAAAAAAAAAAAAACTTTCTCTTGAAAATGTTAACAAGTTTTTTCTATATATTTTTTCTTTTCTTTATTCTTCTAACTTTTCCAATAATTTCTCTCAAATACACACAGAGTACACAATTAAGCACTTAAGCCGCATTGAATACTTATTTTGTAATTTAAAACTTTCTTGCAAAATAATAAAATAAAAAAAAAAAAACAATATTGTAAAACATATAAACATTAAATCCTTTATTATTATTACTACACCATAGTATGTATGTATGTGTTGGTCTGTATATACTTAATGGTCTGCTATGCCTAACATAATAAATATCTACTTATAGCACTTTATATTTGTGTTTATAATAATGATTTTTATTCTACGTAATTCAACCTATATATAATTGTGTGTGGCGTAACTATTTTATAAATTTTGTATATATACATTATACATATATAAAATAGCAAATAATTTTATTGAAGTTTCAAGAGCTAAACAATAAAAATTAAGTATATAGAAGAAAAACACTGTAAAAATTATATTCTTTACATAAAATAATAATAACAAAACAATAATAATGTAAAAAGGATTCATTCACATTGTATAATTATTACAATAGAAATTTATTTTCTGAATATTTTTTAAATATAAAAAAATAAGTTACAAAAGTGTATAATATTACAGGGCTTTGAAATTTTAATACAAAATTTTTATATTGAAATTAAATGATATAGAAAACTTTAATGATAATTATTAATTTTTAAGAAGCCATAGAATTTTTTTTATTCAAGTTCTTTATAGAATTTTCTTATTTGTAATGTATAGTAAATATGTACATATATAGAGTAGGCTTAAAAGTATTGTAAGAAACAATTTAGTATTTAAAAAATTTTTTGGAACTTTTTACGACAAATTAAAATATTATAATTTGATTGCAATTTTTAAATACTTAAAGTTTTGCAGGAAGATATTCATTTTTTGAAACCTAATATCAAGTCGACAATATTAAGGTATCCGAAGGCAAATTTGACAAGTTTTTGCTCTCTAATTTTGAACAGTAAAAGTATCAACTAAGAGAATTTCATAAATTACTATTTACAAATATTAATTTTCTAAAAGAAAATTTTTATATTTAATTTTATGTTCTGTGTTCTTAACGAAGCCTTGGAAAGTCCAAATAAAGTAAATTTAAAATTTACATTTAATTAAAAACAATTAAACTCTTCTTACTTAGATACTAAGATCACTAATTAGAATTTAGAATTAAATGAATGAAATTCGAATTACGCATGATTACTTGTAACTTTTAACCAAATTAAATACAAATAATTTTTAAAAAATTATTTTATAAAATTTCGGTTAACAAAGTTACCAGGATAACCAAATTAAATAACCAATAAAATTAATGGTTGAAGTAAAAAAAATTAATTTTAATAATTGCTAATTTAATTTTGAATTTTCACTGCCTTAACTTATAATATCGTGGCAAAACAAGAATAATGTACTCGATTAACTATTATAATTTTTGAATTTACTCTTGTGAAACCCTTGTGAACGAAAGGAATAATCAGTTTAAACCCTTATTGAAACCATAATAATAATATATATATAATTATCTGTGGCTGTAGAAGGTATTAATGAGTTAACATTAATGCGATACTGTGACACTGTGCCAACGACAATTACAGAAAGTATCAAAATAATATTATTCAATTTAAGAATTAAATATTTGTCGGCGCAGTATCCCATTAAAATTTGAATGAAAAAGTCATTTTTTTTAAAATTAATGAATTGTTATAACAATGAACGCTTTACATGACTGCACATTGAATATCTCAAACAGTGTTGTACTAGAATCTAGTACCTAAAATTATGGTCTCATATTTACAGGACAAGTTTACAATGTTGGTTCATAAATTCTGCAAATTCTTTAAATTAATTTCTAATTAACAAACCACAGATTTAAATTCAGTAAAATGTTTTTTATCAAGTAAGCTATGAAGACAAATAAATTTATATATAGAAAATTTATTGAGAATTATTTTAACTAAAAAATTATTTAAAGAACGTAATTTTATTTGAAATCTTCTCAGTGATGCGTTTGTAATCAACAGTATTTTCTGTGAAGACATTAAATATTATGAAGGAAAATTTTCTTTTTTTTATACAAAGTATGTTAATTGAATTTAATGAAGGATTTAAAGTATTATCACATAATTAAATATAAAAAGGAAACAAGAAAAATGCAAACAAAATACACCAAGTTATTTAGACCAAACGAAGCCAGTAATACTTAAAAGATTTCACATAAAAATCTTCTATCATAAAAATACACACAAAAAAAAGAAAAGAAATTCCCATTTGTTAACAAATTAAATAAAGAAAATTATGCTAATTATATGCAAATAATTAATTTTAATTTCCACCTGATTATTATTTTCCTTTAAATTTTTTGTTTTTTTTTTAACGTAGAAATGAAAGCTTTAAAAACATAGAATATTTTGTGCTCTGGAAAAATATTCAATGAAAACGTGTGTGTAGTTGTTGTGTTTTATCTTCTCATTATTTTGAAAATATACAAAAGAATTTCCAAAGAAATAAAATGTAAATATAAGAAGTTAATTAGAAGAATATTTATTTTTTATTGGACGCGGAACTTAAAATAAAAATGTAGTCCATACGGCCAATAGTTTATAAAGTAGTACAATTTATTTCGATAGTTTGAATGAAAAAGTGATACTTTTAGAGGCTAATTAATTAAACAATATTGTTGAACAAACTGTTATAAGATTTCAGATTGCCACAGCTTATCGATATTAAGAAAATTGTGTCAAATATTTTGAAATAAATTAATTTGAAATAGAAATTAAGTTCAATGGCCATTTTGTAATTGTCATTGTAATATGTGACTATGCTATTTCTCGGTAAAAGAAGGAATTCATTACTCCTCTTCGTTTGTAGAATTTCAAAAATATTTGTGGCCTAGATACAATTAATTATCAGGAAATAGCATATTAAAGGATTTGGCAGCCCATAATTTTTTTGTATATAAAATTTTAACGTTCTATCATTCAGAATGTATAAGTTTCCTAAACTGACGCAAAGGCGAATGGACGCAAGAACTGCGTTAAATTTTTACTCATACACCAACTTTAAATAAAATAAAAATTTTTTACTAAGTAATAAAATAATTAACTGGATCTTAAAAATTTTAGATATTATTGTTATATAATTTCATAGCTAGAATTTCAAATTATTTCATGATTTTAATTTATTTTTAAAATAAAATTTATAATTTTGATGTCTAAAATAAAACAGCAATATTTGATCATTATCCTATTATAACACTTGCTAAATAATTAAAGAATATAGGCAAAAGTCTTAAGCACCAGTATGTTGCTCTAATCAGGATTAAAATTTCATTAGTTTATACGTATAATTAAAATATAAAATTCCTTTCTCTCTTTGTATTTTAAAATATGCGATCACTAATTAATTTTTTTACCTCAATTTGCATCATAATTATGTGAAATTAATTGCCTTATGATGAAGTAGAAATATAAAAAATCGAGATGACACTCTATTGTAAGAAAAAAGCCACTTTTTTATTCTACGCATTGACAATAATTTTCATCTTACTCTATCACTTACAAGAATTTTCTTTCTATTGTCCCTCTTTTTATTAAGCATTTGACTTTACCGAGTAATAACACCCTTATTTCCGTGTTATCCATGTTCATTTTATTACAATTATTTTCACTAATTAGGGAATAGCAAAAACAAAATAATGTAAATTTTTAAATTGTATGCATACCTATAAAACTATTGTTTTTCTGGATTCCAACATATTTATAAATAATAAGGTACTCAAGCTAAAAAAAGTACAAAGCTAAAATTATTGTATTACATAAAATTGTCTAAGGATTTGTGTGTGTCAGTATAAATTGTTTGCACCCGTGCAAAAGTAATAGCGTACGCTGAATTTAGTGAAAACGCAGCCAAAAAAATTTTAGTTCAAGATTATGTAGACGATTAACACGATCTTAATGCATTTTTGTGTTTGTATTTGGCTGGCCGTTTTATTAGGAGTAAAAAAAAATTTTAATTTTAATTTGAAAATTTATTGCCTTTTTAGCTGTTTTTCAAACTAAATTGAAAAAAAGTGCGTATTAGTTTCGTTCCATGTATCCGTCTGCCCATTTGTCTGTTTACAAAACTTATACACTCTTTAAGATAGAAAGCAAAAATTTTATGATTAAATAGAACTTTACTAGATAGTTATTATTGTAAAAGAAAAATTTGTTCATTTCGCCCCTTCTTTAAGAGTTACGCTTTCTCAAATTCTTGAAAATGCTGCAAAGGTAGAATATTTATCCATCCATTCTCCAACTTTTTATCTAATTCAATCATTTTAATATTCTGTTAACGTTTCTTTAAAGTAAAATTTTTATTTTCTGTCATCAAAAATGAAATACCAGGAATTCAATTCCTGAACGCTAGTAAAAGTGCCACTTTTTTTTACCAATGAATGGTTTGGTCTGAATTTATTTCCACAGATACAATTAATGAATTTCAACTAATTGCGGAGTTAACTAATATTTTATTTATTTTTGTTTTGAAGAAATTTTATTTATTTCCACAACTTTAACTTGACTTACAGCACTACACTGAACGAAAAGATTAGTTTAAAATAGCTAAAATTCAAGTGTGGCGCAGCTTATTTATTGGGTGTTTTGCAGCCAACTAATATATTACGTAATATAACTAAGAAAAATTGGGTAAAACTTTGTAAAAAAAAGCAATGGAAAATCAGCCAAACCTTAGTGAAATTCAGCTTTTTATTTTTAAGCTGTATCACCTTAACAGTTAAGGTGTTCTACCTAATTTTTAAGGTACTCAAATAGCTTAACAAATAAGGTGTCTTACATTATTTCTTGGGTGTTCAAATAGCTTAGCAAATTAGGTGTTTTATCTTACTTCTTGGCTGTTCAAATAGCTTAGCAAATAAGGTATTTTAACTTATTTATAAGCTGTTTTAGCTTAATAAATAACGTGACTTATCTGTTTTAGCTTAATAAATAACGTGAATTGTAATTATCAATTTTAAGTACTATTTAAATATACACAAATGTAAAATTCATAAAATATAATTTTCAGTTAGCAATATAAATCGCTTTTTTATAATTATGTTTATTATGATTAAATTATTGACATAAATTAATTGAATGCGCCCAATGAAAGAGAATAACGTGTATAATCGCTCTAGTTATATATAACTCACTTTTCGACTATTATGAATTTACTAATACAACATTGTAGTTATGAAATTAATAAGCAATGTGCTTATTACACTAATAATTTTAACTTAATGGAAATTTCTACATACATCTGCAGAACAGATGGATGACGTAGCAGAACAGATGGATGACGTAATCAAAGGAACGAGTTAAAGGCAGAAAAATGAATTAAAAAATTTTTCTCCTCGAACTGGACTCGAAACAGTGATCTACCGCTTTCTAGGCGGACGCTCTACCAGTTCGAGGAGAAAAATTTTCTACATTTTGAAACTTGTATCACTGTCTTTATTTAATGGTGCGACATAGGTCCTGTTCATAATAATAAAGTATGTATACTGAATAGAAAATTTGTTTTAAGGAAATGGCTAAAATATGCTAAAGGAAGTTTATAATGAGCTAAATTAACAGTTAGAGTGAAGAATGCCAGAAGCCACATATACAATCAGTTTTCCTTTTCATTTTTCTCCTTTATTATTTCGTTTTTGTTAATTTTGATTTTAAGAGCATTTTGTTTTCCTTTTGTTTTATCTTTAGAACAGCATCACTATGAGATTTTTAAGAAATTTAAATATATGTATAACAATAAGGGAACCCAATATTTACCTGTGTTTATATATTTTTTTTTAAATATTATATAATATTTATTTTATTTTCTTATTTGTGCAAGTATATTATTGTATCTAGGTATAAGTACATATATTCTATATATAGAATATTATGCAAGTATTTTGTTGTTATTCTCATTTACCCAGAGGATATAATAATATAAGACGTTAAGTACTTCTCTTTAAGAAATTTTATCTGATTATGAAACATTGTATTACATTATTGTCGCTCATTTCCTTTTTCACTTTCGTGATATATCCGCCATACTATACACATACATATACATGCATATATTGATATGTAGGTAGTATTAAAGAATCCGTTTTTTTTTTTTACATTTTTGTTTTTCTGCATTTCGTCCTTAAATAAAGTTTTATTTAAAAAGAGGAAGATTCTTTTCTTTATACTAAGTAATTTATTCTTAAGGGCAAAATAAATTAGACTTGAAAAGGGAAGAAAAAAAAATTAATACAATATTACAAAAAAAAAAAAAAAACAAGAAGGAAGAAACGATTAAATTAATAGAAGATTAAATAAATACGATATTAAATAGGTTAAAATAAGATAAGAACAATAAGAAAAGAAAAAAAACGAGAAAATATGTTAAAAAAAAATCTCGCGCTTAAAATTATAATAATTATTTTGTTATAACGTTTAAAATGGATAAACCAACTTCTTCTTTGTTATACTCGTATTTTGTATCCTTATCGACCTTAAAAATCTTATGGTGATCTTGAATAATTTAATTTTTAAAAAATTTTGTGGAATATAAAAAAAAGACTGCTAATAAAATGGCGAATTTTCACAAAGTGGTTACAGAAAAAAATTTTAACGATTTTCGGAAAAAATGTTATAAATCTTAGAATTACGCTAATTTTTTATATATCACAAACCATTTGAAACCTTTTTTTTATTAACACACCAATTATAGTTTATTTGCACTATAAGTAATTATTGTCTTGAATGAAAGCAATGAAACCTGGGACATGATTGTCTATGATATCATGTACATTGTGGCAAAATTGCCATTTATTCTATAATATTACTAGATTTCAAATTTCGTTTTAACTTTTATGCTATATTTTAAATTAGATTCAATTTTCTTTACAAAATTTCATTCGATTCATTCAAATTGCTATGCAAAACTAGCCAATGCCAAAGAGAGTAACTTGTTTAATAACACGGAAATAATATTCATCTTAAAATATTATACTCTAACAAGAAACATTATAAACTCATATTAGAAACGTCTTATATGAAATATTAAAACTTTAAAACAAAAATACTAAGCATTTTTGCCTTAGTTACGGAAAAAAAACAGAAAAAAAAAAAAAACAAAATTTTAAAATCGGTTTACTCGCTTTTCGATTTATTTTCCATTTTGTTTTTTTAAAAGGAAATTAGAATCCGATTATTTTTATATTTATCAAAAGATATTTTTGTTTTCCATTTAAGGAATAAAATAAGAAAATTGTATAAGAACAAAAATGAAAAAAGAGTAAAACAGAAAAGGATAAAAAATAATAATAACAAGTCGAAAAGGAATCCTGATTATTTGTAAAAAGGTAATTCAATATTTTTTCTATGTTTTTACCTCAAAAAATTAAAAAACAAAAAAAATTTTCCTATGTTACTTTTTCCTAGTATGTAAGACGAAAAATCTTAGTAAAGAAGAAAATTTTTTTCGTATTTTTTTTTTGTCTTTTTGTTTTTTCCTCCCCATAAATAGAAATTATTATCCTGATCATCTCGTTTTCATATATGTGCTTATGTACGTTCATAATGTGTAGGTTCTTACTGTATACATATACCAGAGCAAATATAGGATAGTATACCAGATAGTATGTGAAAATTAAAAAAAAAAAAAAACATTTTAAAAGGACAATAATGTTTTGTCAAAACTTATTTACCTGGATTATTTTAACTAAATACATGTACTCGTATGTATGAATGTATGCGTCTAAATATACAAAAAATAACTTCGGCATACTCATATATTATAAGTTATGTTTATCTTATACAGGTTTATAACAAAAAAAAACAAAAAAAATGTATTAAATGCGTATCCCTTAGAGAAAAACCTAAAAAAAATAAAAACCAAAACTACAATAGAAATGAAAAATATAAGAAAAACTAAAAAGCAAAAAAAACAACATTCCTTAAGGATTCAAAAATGAATTTAAGCCTTTAACTGAAGTTCAATTCCAAAAACAAAAAACAAAAAAAAATTTAAGAAAAAAATCAAACAATAAGGATAACAAAGGAAAAATTTTTTTGTTTTTATTTTTCTTTTATTTTTGTATACGTGTAGGTATTTTTAATATCCCAAGGGAATCATGTCCCAAGTAAAGTTTTCAGTTCTTTTTTTTTTTTGTGCTAAACTTTTTTAAATGATATCGATTTATAATATTATGTGTACATACAAAGTCTAATGAAATCCTCCTGAATACATAGATAACAATTTAAGGAGAATAATTCTGAACATGTACCCATACATAGGCACTTAAAGTGGCACATAAAGTGTAACTGGTATGATATTGCACCCTATTGAATAAAACTGTCATAATAATAGTTTCTAAAATTTCAAAATATATCCATATATGTGACAAGGGATATTAGAAATTCATTCCCGCTTTTACTCATTATACGCAGAGGCAGTTGTATAAATGTTGCTCATTTAAAGAATTTTTTAATTTTATTGCATACAATATTAATACCATTGCATAAACAATGAATTGTTATCATCTTTACCAACACAACACTGTTTACATAATGCAGAGATCCCCAAAAGAAACCAATTTTTGGGGAAATGAGTGATTGGTCAATTTCATCTCTCTATTTACTGCTTCATATCTGAATATTAATGTGAAAATGTGCAATGCTGTTGATCATGTCAAATTAAATCTTTTGAAATTAAACATTTTCTAATATTATTCATATTATTTTGCATAGTAAGTTTAGTTAGACCAATAAAGTTTATACAATAAATCCATTAATTAGCAATCAATTTGAATTTGTAGACAATTTTGATTAAGAAAATTTTACTCTTGAGCTAAAATCTTACTGGGAGCATTTACTGGGACCTTTCTTTTCTGGAAACTTAATATTCAAAACATATTTTTACATTGAATAGTCATAGTCTTCTTTTAGAGGTGAGATTGTGAAATATGATTTAATAGAAAGCTATTGTCCTATAACTGTATACATATACTAATAATATTTATGTTATGTTGTTGTATTTAAAAAAAATACATTAATTTATTAAGAAAACCAGAAAAAAAATAAATCAAATATTCTTGGCGGAGTTATACAAAAGCCAATATTATAGGATACAATTCTAACTAACATATTAGTTATGAATGCAACTTCAAATTCCAGAATTCATAAGATTAATTAATTTTTAACTTAAATAAAGGTAACAAGACGGAATATCCCAATTTTATAACAGAGAACTCCTCTATAACAATAAAAGGGTAATAACTAAGAAATAATCCTTATATGTATATTGAGAAAATGAATGTGCTTTGTTACTAATTAGCATAACATTCCTTTTAAATTCCAAATTTTTTATTAAATATCCTACATACACAGATAAAGAGAAATAATTGAGTCCTCTTACAAAAGATGACAAGAGAAATTTTAAAATTATGGTAATTATGATAAGATGAAGAACTGGTTATCATAAGAAAAATCAAAATAATCTTGTTGGACCAATAAGTTCAAACGATATTTTGAATACACAAAGCAATTGAAAAATTTGTTACTTTTGCAGATCATAAATATTATTCTTTAACATTCATACATTGTATACATAAAATGTATATGAAGCAAGTTCTATTGGAGTATTAACAAAAATAAGTCAAAACATCAAAAAGTCTTAATACTGAGATGACAGATTAATGTAAGTTGAAAAAAATAAAATAAAAATAAATTTCAATAATCTGATATTTGTGAACATTTGAAATTATGTCTTTTGATTAAATATCAAAATATTTTAGGGCATCTCAAAAATGGGTGTTTCAGAAAGGGATACAACTATATAAACCATTGATTGGGGGATCTAGAATAGCTAGAATTCATATTCAAATATTCCTTGACCATATAAAAGATTTTTTAAAATGAAATTACAGCTCTAGTAACGAGGAAAATTTTGTTCAAAAATTTTTTTAAAGTTTCAAATAATTTCATACGAAATTGTCGTGGTAAAGAAAACTAAAAAATTAAAAAAAAAATTAGAATTCTTCTAAAATTGGAATGCTTGCTATTCCGAAATTACATAAAATACAAATAAAATTTTATGTTGATTTTTAGCCGTTTATTAACCGTTTTCGAAAACTATTTGTTTTGAAGCTTTTATGTTCTCCGTAACAGGAGCTATAAACAAAACCACTTTGGAAAATATAGAAATTCTGTAGAAAATTAATAAAATCCCTATATACCGCAAACCGTTGAAATTTTCTTAAATATTTTTGATCCTATAACTAAAAGTATATATTGTTCTATAAGTTATTGAACCACCCTGTAGATTATTAGATAATGTAGATAACTAATAGCAGTATAACGTATAACCTATATTTCTGTGCACACATCTTTACTTAAAAAATAAATTCTTTAAAAGGTCTTAAAAATAAATGATTAAAACCTCAAAAATATTCGATTATAGATTTTCATTTATAAGTAGGTTTTATAAAATATTTAAGAAATATTTTTAATGATGACTTAAAAATTTAATGGAATATTTTGTATTTTCCACAAAATTTCAAAAAGTTTTCTTATTTATGATGAGATTAATTTTTTTCAAAGTTAATTGCTAGAGCATATGAGGCTGAATTTTTTTGTATATATAATATTATAGGTATAATCCGAAATGGACATAGTTCGGGTACTCTTAAACTGTAAATAAAAATTAACCCGCAGAAATAATATTTTAAGACTTTTGATACGAAAATCACCGCCTACCATACAGCAATTATATCTCAGTTATAACTTAAATTAAAAGACACGTTATAAATTATTAATGAAAAATTATTATGTAATAATGTTTAATCACATTTATATTTTTCATTTTAAGCCGATTCCAAATACAACCTAATTAAATCGTATACGGCTTTCTACAGAACTAACTTTCATTTTTCTACATTATTAAGCATAGGAACATGCTATTTCTTTGGTATTATACTCTAGAGTCAGAATTATTAAATACAAATTAAATTCTAAATTTTCTTAAGAAATATTCCACTCAGCTAACAACAAAAAAAAAGAACATTTCCTCAATATTAAAAGTCATACGACATAAAAAAAATTTTATCACAAAATTTAAATTCTTTAGAACTTAAACTTGTCATATAAGATGATTTTATTAAGGAAATTCTTATAAATTATATTATATAATTATACACGTTTAATATCATTAAAATTTAATTGAATTTAATTAAAATAAAGATTTTTCTTATATTTGTTTTTTATAAAAATGAAAATTTTAAGAGAAACCAACAGTGTATATTATAAGAATTCTCCTTAAAAATCTCTATTATACGAATATAGAATAAATATCCTTATATAATATGATATGTGATGTGTATGTATATGCATAATATTTTAATTCCCGCACGAAAAATTCTAATTTCGAAACATTAATAAAATTTTTAAGCTCTTGAAATCGTATATAGCAAGCACATCAAAAGGACTTGTTTTTCTTTTTCTCTCTCTCTCTCTCTCTGTATATTTCTAAATTAAATAAATTCACCTGAATGGGAAAATTTTCTATAATGTCTAGTCAAAAAATTCATTTTTTATATGCCATTTTGCAAAAAAAAAATACAAACAAAATTTGAAAAATAAAATGCCATATAGACAAAATAGGAAATTGTTTCAAATTCTAATTACGTTTCAATTTAGTTGAATCCCTAAGGAATAAACTTTGGTACATGTTATGTAGATGTGAAATAAACGTTTTCAATTATTTTACTTTAAATTGTGTTCCTTTGTTTTTTTGTTCTTTTTGGAAAACATTTTCATTCTATACACATACATATTTCACTTTTTTAATTATTTCTAAGCCTCATATTGGCATTTTATACTCAGCGCGTATATTAGGTACTTGTGCATACAGTGATGAAAATTTCATTTCGATGTTCCTTCATTCACTAAATTTTAATTTATTAAGTTTACAATATTTTCATAGCTGGATATACTAGGTGTATGTACACAGACACATATTATGTATACGAGTATTACATCTATGTTATATACACAATATTGTTATAATAAATGATGCATACACAAATAGCTGATATCTTAGGCAGAACATATTTTATATTAATAAGGTACAATTTATAGGCAAAACTTTTATTATTGCAGTTAAACACACATAAATACATAAAAGGTATATGGATTTAAATTTGAGAAATTATCGCGAATTCTATATGCAAATTTTACTTATTTTAAATTTATATATTGAAAATTGAATTAAAAATATTTTAGTTATTGGAATAGAAAATAAAATTTAAATGTTACTCTTTTTGAAAATTCGTATAAATAATAATTGTGTATATATAGAATTAATGATAGTTGGTGGGTGTATGTATACAATATGATAACGCAGTACAATAAAATTTATATTTTGTAGATTTTAAATACGAATATAGGTGACTTAATATTAAGATTATCAATAATTTGACGAGTAAATTTATTAGGGCAGCTTTTATAAATTAAATATTAAGATATACATACATATACATAAGTATATTAATAAAAGGAGATAATTATAATTTTCACTAATAGAAATTATAAAATGTAGAAATATAATTATGTAGACACTTGAAATTAGCTTAAACTTAAGGCATATTATGTAGAAAATTTTGCTAAATTTGAAATTTTTCGTTGAAAAAGACGCCGTCCTGCGTATAGTATAAGTGACGACTAATTGAAGAAATTGCAGTAAGAACAGAATATATATTTTAGGGTAAATGAGAATTTGAAATATTTTTTGAAATGTTGATCTCAATGACTTTTAATTACGAAATTAAGTGTTTCAAATAAAACTTGTCATATTTCGAGTACCGGAAATTCCCATTTTTTAAGTGAACTATTTACATCTTTTTTCTTTAATTTAAGACGTCATTTTGTGTGTAAACTCAAAATTATTTTAAGTATGCAATTATACGTTTCATGCAAAATACATAAAAATCACATAATTACCACCTTTAACTTCTGGAACGTTAAAGTTCTTCGTAACTGAAAACTCTCTTCAATTAATAAAATAGTGTTGTTTAAAGATAACAATTCAATTAATATTTATTCTGGTAAAATCAATAATATTCTGGTAAATTTCCAAGTGATAAAAATTCGATTACTGAAAACACTCAGTGGATATTTTTCAGTTCCTGTTTGCTTAGAATGTGCCCACATTGCTTAGATCGTTATAACATGTGAAATTAGGGAAGTTATGTGATGGGAAGTAAACATTTGCAGACGGGTCAAGTGTTCAGCAGAAATATGGAATAGTAAATAAAATATTTTTAGAAATATTGTCTCTGAGTTTGTCTATTCGCCTGTATGGCTATATCTTATGTTCGGTTAACACCGATGTTTACGAAATTCATTTGTATCATAATGTATATTATCTGACTTACCTTTAAGGGTGGGATGTTTTGAAAAACTTTTGGTATACATCAGATTGCAGAAAATCAATTAATTTACTTGAAATTAATATTTTAAATCTAGTTATTAAAACAACGAATCAAGAAATTTTTCGGGAATATCACGGCTCAGAAATCGATTTTTCACTAAGAATCTATTTCACATTTCTTTTATGTATAGGAATAATTGACGGAACTTTTAGAAAATAAAATATTTGAGTTCTGATGTGAAGAAATCAACGGGGATTCTTTCCAGGATCACAGTAAATTAACTTTTTCATGTATTCCTTCTCTAAATTATACTTACTTGTCACCTAATTTAATTTATCATTTTCTTTTCATCTACAAATAATTGCCGATTTTAATAAATCACATTGATCTCTATATATACGAGTACAATACAAATAAATTATAAAATCATATTTTATAATATGAACTAAATTAGAAAATTTCCATATTATATCTGTCATCACAATAAATATTTATAACCCAAAAATCTTATATTGCATAAATCCAACTAATTTCTTTGTGTATATACTTACGTTACATACATACGTGTGTGTATATTAATGCCTATGTTTAGTCTATGTATCTCATAATTAAAATTCAAAATGTCAACTCTAATAAAATATTGATGATAAACAATTTCTATATTTTCTATATATCTATATTTATTTTATGAATACATGCACAGATACAATGTGAATTATTGTTGTAAACATTATACAAGTTATATAATTTGTATACATTAAGTATTAACACAATGTTGCAAGGGAATATCATTAATATCATTTCCACTCATCTTAATAAAATTATAATAAAATAAATTTGAATTATAAATAAATTATTTAAGGATATTATATATAGTTTTGTATCCTTTGGGGAGGAAGATCTTAACAATAATTTTTTATGAAAAAAAAAAAATATAGACAGGTAATTATAATGAAATTATTGTTCATTTATACTACAGGAATATGAAGAAGTAGACATAATGAATCCAAAAAAATAATATTGGAAAGAAATTGTGCAAGAAAAATCTTATAATTTTCAAGATATAATGAAAATTTTAAAGGATTTTTAGCTACATTTAATTCTTTTTCAACCTACTTCACTCCTGAAAGGAGTATAGTGCTGCTTCCTGATATCGTAGATCGTTATATGAAATATTTAAGATTATTGATATTTATGGTTATAACTACTGCACCATTCGTCAGACTGCATTTAAATTAAATAAGGCATAGCTTGTTAAAATAAATTTTGTAACAAGATTTCATCCACCGTAAAGACGTTCTTTAAAACCCTTACTTGCTTAAAATAAGAATGCTTAATTACCCTTAATCAATTGGGGTCATAAACTTAATATCGCTTGTAAATTTGCACGAATATTGCAGATTTTAATGAAAAAGAGTGGTTTAATTCATCAGTCAAAAAGCATACACATTTATACCGATACGTAATAAGTAGATCATGCAAATTATAACCAGTAGCACTAGTCCTGTTTAAGTAATATTTACGTATATATAATATATATATATTCAATATATTATATTGAATTATTCGCCTTTATAGATTCCCTGTTTTTATTGCAATCAACAATACTACAATATGCTAAAATTTTATTCTTCTATGCACTTTTTTTCTATTCTTATTCAAATTTTTCTTTAAATAATTTTATATAAAAGAAACCAATATTTGTTTTTTATTTCTGACGACATTTTCATTTCAGTTTTCTTGTATAGTAGTATCCGGAATATTATAGTTGCCAAAAACATTCCACATCTCCATTGTGTATGATTTTATTTTACATACTTTTACTTGCTACAGAGGCTTTAAGCAACTCTATAGTGTTATTGTAAAAATTAAAATTATTTTTAAACTTCTTGGAGTATAATAATATACTGTTATACATTATTTATAATTTTTTAAATATAAAACCAAAAATCGAAATTAATATTACTTTTGAAGAAATATTTTATCTAGACTTATTGAAATCTCCTTTCAAATATTAGATTTATCTCTTCAAAAATAAGTATGTGTGTTAACCTTTATCACATTTTTCCTAAAAAAAAGAAAAAAAACTTTAAAGTTATTTGGGTAAACTTGTTATAGTTTAACCCAAAAACTTTTCCCAAAAATTTTTCAATATTACACTCCTTATATTTTCATGTTATCGCATTTACGCGAAAGTAACTCAAATAAATTCATCCATAATCTTACATTGAATCGCTGCGATAACAATAATAATGTTCTACGAGTATAACAAACGACATTTTAAATTATGTGGCGGGTAAACTTTTGTAAAACTGAAGAAAATTTGTATAATCTAGCCTATATAATATTATGTAATTTAAGACTTAATGAAATTTTCTTTGATGTTAAAAAAGGATTCAGCTAATAATTTTTATAATGTTATGTAAGTATAAAATTCCTTTTGTTTACAAAATTCTATTCTCCATCATGCATTATAAAATATTGTTATACAAGTGTAATATAGGTGAAAATATAAAAACATAGGATAAATTACCCTGCTTGCGGGAAAAACAAAATTTCTTCTTCATTTCTTAACAACTCTTTTTAGAATTAAAATTTTTAAATTTTTGTTGAGCTACTCTGCTGGATAATTTAATTTCGTTCGTATTTTCTCAAAATGCAATAATAACTGACTGGGACCAGACTGGTCGCGAGTGGCAGAGCATGTGTGGCGAGGCAAAACCAAATTTGGAAAATTATCATTTATATAAAAAGAGAATAAAAAGAGAATCTCTTAGATAGGACACCTGTATTCCTACGCTTAAAGACGGTTTCGTGATCACAGGGTAGTCATAGCAAAACGGCACATTTGTGCTATATGATTGCGGTTTTAAAGTATTTTACTTTAAATGGTAACTTATATCTTTTCTAATATATTAATACTGTCTACGAGTAAAATTGCCTATGAATACGCATATTCATCCTATACAATTACGTACATGCATGAAAAATATTTTATATTGTTATCGAAATTTTATATAATGGGAAGTGGTTTAACAAAATATTCTAATTAAATTACTGTAATACGACCTCATAACCGTATAAAAAAACAAACAAGAAAACAAAAACAACATTGTACGGTGAAATGAATAAAACAGAAATTAAGAAATTTATGCTATCTTTATCTATTATACAGAAGATAGTATCATCCAAGTTACAAAAGCCACCATTTTTATATGATGGTAAAAAATTTAGGCTTCTTCTTTATGTAAAATCTTTAAAATCGCTAAAATACTCACTCACATTTGTTGCAGGAAAAAATAATGTAATTAAAAAATAAAAGAAAAAATTTTCTTTTCTTCTGTGAAAATATTTTTTTTCTTTCCCTTCTACAGAAAGAAAATGATTTTCATTATTTTTTAGAATACAAAAAAAAACCTAGCTATTTAAAATTCAAAAAGGTTAAATTTAGTCGCAGCCAGCATTCTTGAGTCTTTTTTTTTTTAAATATCAAAATTTGTCAAGGTAAAAACATCAAAATAAATCTTAATCCTCTTTAAGGAGAAAATTCTCCTTTTTTTTTGATTATTTTGCTTATTGTTTTCATTGTTCTCCAAATTTTTTACTTTTCTCTTACTTTAACTCTCATTTACTTTTTTTGGTTTCGTTTTTTAAAATTCTTGTATAGAAAAGTGATTTATTTTTACCGTTAATGCCACTGCGAGACACAAATACATTATTTTCGCAAAAGTATAATGTAAGGGTGTAAGTCAATGATGTAACTTTGCGCTTCATCGCAATTCTAAAGCGAAATTGTACAATGCGATCACATTTTTCATAATAATGCGATGACATTTTCTTAAACCAACTAACAAATTATGAAGTATTTCACGATATTTAAGGAAAGAAATATTATTTTAACCCTTCTTTCATTAAACGAAATAGCCAATCGATTTTCTAAAAAGCAAACACATCGAAAAAACCCTCATTTTACAAAATTAAAACGATTCCTCTATTTTTATTCCTTAAAATAATTAAAGAATCAAAGATGGCAGAACTTATTTTCTTTTTAGAAATATAAAAAACTCCCAATCAACTCTAAGTGATAGATCGTAAATAATTGTTCCAAATTAAATCGGGTAATAGAAAATTTCCTACGCATTTCATACGTGCACTCTGTTGCAATCTTACGAATCAATGATTCTATGAATTACATTCCAAAGAAATTATATTACAGATTTGTACAATATCAAGTAACTATAATAATTTCAAGTTGAGGCCTATAGTCATTCAACTATTCTAAATTTCAGTGCTTATAACTTCCTTCAAGTTGCACCAAAAACAATTTATTAAGACTTGTAAAAGATACGAATTATTTAGAGCGGGGTTGATTCCCAGTAATAACATAATCTACTAACAATATCTTTTAATAATATTCTAACCACAATTTAAGGAATGCGAAACCTAAAAATATGCAATTTTACTGTGTATTTCTAAATACATTTTATTTTTGCCACCAATAGCTATCTGCTCAAAATTAATATACACTCAAGTATAAATAAAATTCTTATTGTATTCTTCATTATTATGTGACAAAATATTTATCTATAACTTAGAAAGAAGGCTTAAAAGTGTAATCTTTCTCAATTTATGTCTTCTGGGGCTTTATTTTAGTACTTATCATATACATTTATTATTATTATGTTCCTTAAAATCTTATACGAATTTGTTAAATTGTTCATATATCAAAAACTTTATGTTTATTTAAAAAGTTATTCTTTAAAAAATCAACTACGAATAAAAGATTTACTCGAAGAAGTTTTATATATTTTACTCTTGAAGAGTTTTGTTTTTTAACAATATACAAATTTAAGTGTTCCGGTGAAGAAAATTATTAAAGTATATAGATATACTATGATGAAATTCCACTTACATGTATAAAATTTATTAGTAGATTTATTATAGATCATCTCTTTACAAATTTATTATCAGCATGTAGTGGTATAAAGATTTTAAGTCCGTGTATGTTCAGAATCAGAATGAAGATTTTCCATATATCTGGTAAAATACCATAGAAATTTTTCTTTCTTCAACAAGATAAGTTTTGTTACTAGAACTCATTTAGAAAGATCTTATACCATATTTCAGCACAAATCTTTTAATTTTTACAATAATAATAAATTCATTCAATTCTGAAAATCAATGTTCTTTTATACTTCATCTCTTTCAAATTATTCCAAGTCTATTGAAAATTTCAAAAACAATGGAAAGAGTAATCTAGTAACCCATTAACGAGCATTAAAATTATTAATGAATTTAAATTACTTTTAATGGGAATAATTAAATTATAACAGCGTGTGCATATTTTAATTATATTTTACCATAATTGTATAACAAGAATTTGTTTTTGACATTTAAGACATTTCCTAAAATCCTTTACAAAATTAAATTTTATAGCAATATGTTACCTACAAATGCACACATGAGTCATTAAAATATAATTTAAGAAATTTCCTCAATCTTAAAAATTTTCTCAAAATTCTGAATTGTAAGAATTAAAAATTTTTAATTTTTCATTTATTCTCTATTCGTAAAATTTCAGTGTGGTTGGTCTATTACCGAGCTATTTAAAAATACAGTAGGATTAACATTGATTAGAATTTCACCGGTATCTCTTTAATTGTCTTGCATTGATCCAAATAACTTTTGTTTTGCAACGTAGCATTCTTGAACAAGTGAAAATGCTGCTTTTAAAAAAAATCTATGTTCTACATTATTAAAATTATTTTCATTTATATACGAAAACTCAAGGATTGCATAAATTTAGGATGAGACACAAAAGCAAGCTAAAAGAGGCGTTAACATAATGCTAGAAATTAAGGGTTAATTGCCTAGGTTAACAAAAATAATTATATTTATTAATTGAATGGCATTTACCGTTTACCTTTCTGAATTTATAGAAATTTGGAAAAGCTTGTAATTTCGTAAATATAAGATGTTAAAAATTCCAATTTTACAAATTGTGGGAGGCGATAACTCGTGATAATGAAAAACACTATTTCTTAAGTTGTTAGAGCTGCTAACATTACAACACGTGGTCTAGAAACAAAAACTATATCAAAATATTTTGTAGAAACGGATTTTAGGTAACGGTGCATTTTAACGACTTAATAACTTTTAAATATCAATGTACATATGGAATTTCAGCTTTCTCTCTTCAAGGGTGTAGAAGTTTTGTAAACATGCCCTTCTGCAAACGGATTGACAGAATGGGACTAATAAAAAAATTTATATTTAAATTTATTTATACTATTTGCTTAGCTAAGTGAACAATTTGCATATATTTCTTTGCCTTAGGAATTAATGCTCAAATTACCCGTACGTAAAAGTCGAGTTAACATAGAAGTACAGACACAATTAATTTAGACAAATAAACTCTCCAGTCTTACTTAAAGTTACTCATTATTGAAGTAAAATATTGTCATCTTGCAATCTCCAAAAAAAAATTTAAAATAAAAGCAAGAATGCTTTCTTTCGAAAAATTGACTTTTTTTCTTCTAAACGGGTGAATATGTGTATAACCCTATATTATTGTAAGTAGAATGCCAACATATATATATTGATATACTAAATAAGGGTTTATACAAATATGCAATTTGGTAAGTAGTAAAAGTCCTCATCTTTCTTAAAGAATTTACTTTTATTCTTTTTATTTTTCTCAATAAAGAAAAAAACCTGAATTATAAAATGAAAATCATTGTAATCTTTTTCACATAAATATTCAAATCATGCGTGTATCCTTATATTTTAGTAATTGTGGGTGCATGTACGTATTTATACGTATACGTATATGATTACATGCTCTTTTATATAACTAAATTGTAATACAATATGTGTATATGCATAAATAGATCTGAACATTAAGAAAAAAATGTTGTGTATTTCTTAAAATGTCGTAAACAAATAATTAGATATCGGAATAATAACGGTAAAAAACACGTGCATTTAAGTATAAAATTATGATTTGATGATATTTTCAATAGGTTAAACGATACAATAAACGAGCATTTTCATGTTGTCCCGAAATTAAAGGGTTGTTTAAACAATTAATTGTGACTCAACACAAGTAAAATTTAAAAGTAATATTTTGCAATTTAATGATTAAATAAAGCAGGAATCATCCTAAGGCGGAATTTTGGTTTTACCACCAAAATTTAATTATTGTTTTTTTGCAAATAACACCCAATTTTTATTGCAAATTTCACAATTATAAATAATTTGTCTTTACAATTCGTTTCATATTGTGAATAATAAATTTTTATTTGCTTTTCATATACAAGCATAATTTAAATAATCAAATAAGCTAACCCATACAAGCATATTAGGTATTTTCTAGGGCTAACACTATGAATTCTTTCTGTAATACGAAGAAATCAGGATCTCAAAACAAAATACTGATACTGGGATCTCAAAAAACTCGCTATATTATATTAAGGAAATTGCTGTTATTTGACTATTTAATATACGCTATGGAATCTGAAATTAATTCATTAGGAAATAACCTCCCTAAGTATTTTTAGTAATTTAAATAACTCGTAAGATTTTCATTAATACAAAGTTAGTGGAAACCAATATCTAAACTCAGCTAAGTGGCACTTTAAAGGGTTAACTTTAAAATGTTATAATTTATCCACCTAAAGTCAATTATTTATATTGAATGTGTCCCACAATTAATTTTTTGTAACAAATTGAACTTGTCACCCTAATATATTGTCATTTATGTACATTGTACATCATTTAAGTATATGCACGTAGAATATAAAGATTTCATCATTTTATAATTTGGGGAATATAAAAATGCTCTTACATAATGTGACGTTCATTTTGTCTTCTTATTTTTTTTATTTATTTATTTTAACATACATTATATACATGAACACGCTGACATAGCTACATATAATGTATATTATATATATATACATAGATATTTATGTCGCGTAATATTTTGATGATAAATTTTAAATTTCTGTACACGTTCAAATAAAACAAAAAAAAGAAAATAATGCGAAACAAGGTATCACAGGTTTTATCATTCTGCTATTAGGAATCTTTTTATCATTTTATTACACTGCATCTTTATAAGAAAGGAACCCCTTTGTAAATTTTATTTAAAGTTTGTAATAACTTTTTATATTGTAAACATTATACTCTAAGAAAAGTGTTCAACAAATTTATTTGGATCAGAGTATTATTAGATTTTACTTGCATATGCATTGATTATTGTTCAATACTACAAATGAGAGCAATTTTTTTCTCAACTACAATAATTTATTTCCTAAACTGATGATCTCTCAAAATTTCTTATTCAACTATTTCTCAATCAAATTGTAATCATATATACATATCAGCTCTCATGAGATTATTCAAAATTAAGGGCAACAATTTGAGAGAAATTATACATGCATATCTTTAATATGCTCTTTACCACTCATATTGTTATTGTATTTTTCATATTTGTGTATTTTTCTTAAAAATTTCCTTAAAATTTATTTTACTGAGAGAATTTTGAATAAGAGATTTTGCTGAGAATATAAGAGTATGGAATTAAGTAATTTTTTTGAATTACAACTTGAAAAATTCAAGCCAATGAAAAACACTTCGCCGGCTGAGTGATATTTTGATCCATACGCCATGACTTCTGAATCGAGAAAATCGTGTTTGAAGTTTAGCAACACTTTATTCAAAAACTAAACGATGGGATTTCTTAAATTTCTGTTATAAGTTTTATTGTAGTTTTAAAAGTTTGAGTATAAAGTTTTGTGCAATTTCAACAAAGAAATCGAGAGTTATAGCAAATTAATTAGGCAAGTCCAGTGCGATTTTGATCCATATCCAGTTTTTCGACCAAAAATGTTCGCTTTGTACAAAATGTTCGTTTTATTTTTTTTACATATTTCTTTTATACTTTGTCGTGCTTGTGAATCCTTATTAATCCTTCTAAAATAATTACACTAACAATTAAAATTTAAATCTATGTAGATCTATTTTATTCTGCTTTTTCTCATTAAATGAATGTTTAATAAAAAATTTAAGGTTTCATCAAACAAACGTTGTAACAAAAAACAGTTAAAACAGCAATACTTCTCTATGATGTTTAAAAGTGTTTGTTAATATTGGTACAATAGCAAAAAATTAATAAGGACACCCTCATTGTTCTTAAATACTATTACTAAATAACAAAAAATATTTGAAATGTACCTAGCTTTTTCCTGAACTTCTTTTCTTTTGGTTTCAATAACTTCAAACAAATTTATTTAATTAAAAAATTTACAGGTTCCCGAAACACTAGCATACCATAATATCATACTCATAGTTGATTGAATGAAACCATAACATTAACAATTAATATTGTAGAAAAAATCTTCATTTTAAGCAAATATTTTTATTTAATTTTAAATGTCATTAGAGTAAGAAACACACGTCACGAATTTGTTTTTTTTTTTTTTGTAAATAAAATATTAAAAAGTTTTCATTTTATTGTTCATCTTATTTAGAATATTCAAAGTTATATACATAGGCATGTGTGTATGTGTGCATGTAGACAACAGTTTACCTTTTTAAGAAATATTGGAGTTTATTTTATTTTACTTTTTTTTTTTGTTTTAATGTTTTATGGTATGCCATTATAATATTATAATAATTTAAATATACGAGTATGTGTAGGGTTTATTTCATAAACTTCTTTATTATTAGAATATAATATAATATACATATATACATAATTATTTTACACAATATGTTGATTTTGGAATAAATTTATAAAAATTATTAATGTAAAATAACATAACTCATGTATAATCTACTACTGAAATCTTCAAACTCTACTACATAATCTACTAATGCTATAACATTTAGTTGACATAATTTTGGAATTTATATTGGAAATATTTTGATGAAATGTGGCAACATATTATTATTGTTTTAATTTAAAAATTATTACAAGGTTTGGTGGTGTTGTACGTTACGTAATTTTTTTCGATTAAAATTATAATGGAAATTTATGATAATGAATGGAAATTTCAGTCAACATACAGAGTAAAAACTTGGCTCAGAAACTTAAATAACTATGATACTATTAATATTCTGTATTAATGCGATTGCCTACAACAGCAAGAAGTGATGCAGAATTTTCCAGGTCTAGGTAAGAATCATGTGAATGAGTTTACATGATATTCCGCTGGAGCACTCCAGACATAGAGACAACTTTAGAAAACTTGGCTTTTTGAATTTTGCAGTTAGTTTTCGGACAGAGAAATTTTTGAAATTTTACGTACTTATGGCGGTAAAGTTGTAGTTTAAAATATTTTAAGCAGACCTTAACGCATCTTTAGCAAATGTTCTGAAGGATGCAATCCTTCAGAACATAATTAATTTATTTTAAAAAATGAAACGAAAATTATGAACTGAAATCAAGTTGTTAAGAATTTTTACAAAAAATTAAAGCTGATAGATTCTAAATGAATCAAAAATTTTTAATATTAAGAATCTTTTATGGAATTATACTCTTTTAAAATCACTTAATTCAGTAACATTTAGAATCATTGTTTTCTACAAAATGAATTCAAAAACGTGACAGCGCCATTTACCAAAGATGTATTGAAACACTGAAATCTACAGGATTTTTCTTCGATTTTCCCAATACAGGATTTAATTCGCATTCAAATCTTGCTTTTTGTGCGAACTTTTGAAAATCCTATACAAATTTTTAATTTAGAATTTCAAATCAAAATTTTTTTTTTTGATTATGGAAATTAGCTTGTAAAATCATATATTGCAGAGACTTATAAAATTTGTTTATAAAGCAATAAAATTATTATATTGATTTGCAGCTGAATGAATTTCATCATTCAACAAACCGATTTTTATTAATTCAAAATAAAGGTGTTCATTTCAAAAAATTTCATTATCTTTTGCAGATTTCAGAGACTTGTACCTGAAACAGTATTTGAGCGTATTATAAAAATTCCTCAAAGCGGTATTTCTTATTTCAAATTATAAATGATTCAGTTTCTTATCTTAAATAACAAGTATTTTAAATGCATCTCAATCACAAAATTAAAATTTATATTCCAACATACAAAATATTTATGTAATTACAATAACAAATTTATCACGGAAAATCTTTAATAATCATTACTTGAAAATTATTCAGCCACTATATAAATAACACTTAATAAATTCGACTCAAGGTTGAGTTTTCAAAAAAAAAACAAAAACTTCCTTATCGAAATTAAATTCAAGGTTGCATCACCGTATCCTTAATAACACACCATTAATAATTTCTTGAATTTTAATTCTATATGTATATACGATAAAATAAAATAATATTAATGAGAAAATATATATGGAACCCTAATTTTCTGTAATTTTCTTTTGAAAAGAAACGAAAAATTAGCTTTGAAAAGGATTACAAGTTTTTTATATAAAAAATATTTTTCGGTAAATTCACTTATAATTTAAAAAGGAGATGAAAAACTTTCTGTATAATTTTTTGTACAAAAAAGAAAATTTCTTAATTCTTTTTTATCTTTATACTTTAATTTCTTTAAATTAAAATATAATTTTTTAATTGTAAATTTTGAGAGTATGGTTACCTCAAAGAATTTAAAGTCATTTTGACCTAAATATTTTTATCCTGCTTTTAGAAAAATTTCTACGTTTGTGAATTCGTTTTTTTTTTTTTGTAAAAGGTTCCTTTGCAAATATGTAGATGAACGAGAAAAAAAGCTTCCATTAAATTTTTTAACGCCTTTTTAGTTTTCAGGGCTAAAAAGATTTTTTAATACATTTGTACATATTCTAAGTATATAAGTAGTATTTTATGTATAATGCAAGTAATTATTTATTTAAAGGTATACTTTAGTTATTATCTTCCCCGAAAAAAGAGCAGAATTTTAAAGTAAAAGGAATTTATTAAAAGTGTGAAAAAAAAAATTTGTTTTTTTTTTTTTTGCTTTTTGTTTAATAAATTATTGAATAAAAGAAATTTAAGTAAATCGAAAATTGTAATTAATTTTCGTAAGTGTAGTATAACGGTAGAAAATTATATATAACGGTGTATATTATGAGCTCAATTTATAAGATATAGAGAGAATATGAAAAAATTTAATTATTATAAGTTGTTTGAAGATTATAATAGGAATTAAATTTTATTAGTAAGATAATAAAGAAAGTGAAATAAAAAATAATATTGTATTCTGTTTCAAAAGAATTTTTAAAAAATTTCAATTTACATTAAATTGGAATAAATAGGAATAAAATTTTAATCATATACGCAATCAGTTGTATACGTACATAGAAGCCGTAAAACAGAATTTATTTCGTATATTTTAAAAGCACCGTTTCGAACTGGATTCGTATGAATTTGAACAGAAATAAAGTTGGGTCAAACCAATGGTTTGTAGTGTAGCACTTTTCCCTTCAGCAAGTGAAAATTCTGCTTTTAAATACAGTCTATGTATACCTATCAAACTATTAAAATTATTTTCATTCATATACAAAACTATTTCTAGAATTGCATATATTTAGGATGACGCATATATGCAGTGTTTGAAATAAAGCAAAAATTAATATAAAAAGGGGTTAACATAATGCTCGATTTTAAGGTTTAATTATGTGAGTTAAGAAAAATAATTATATTTTTTAATTTCATGGAATTTACCGTTAGCATTTTATGTTTATAGAAATTTGAAAAAGCTTGCGGTTTCGGAAATATAAGGTGTCAAAAATTCAAATTTTACAAATTTCAAGAGGCCATAACTTGAGAGGGGAAGGAGATGGAAAAAAATTTTCTTCTAACGAAATGAACTATTTGTTAATGTCTAAAAGCCCATAAAATTTCAAGCTTCTACAGGCTGGGGTCTAGAAAATAAACGACATCAAAAATTTGGAAAAAACGGACTTTAGATAACGGTAAATTTGAGCGGCCATTTTGTTTTTCTAAAGTTAACCTTTAGTATACTCCGCTAGGGGAAGTAAGCCACTGCCTTTCTGCGTTTGCAAAATTTGAAAAATCCTTATGGTTTCATTGCACTAAATAGTTAAAGAATGGCATTTTTAGGGTTTTGGGGGGGTATAACTTCTAAAGGGGGGGAGAAAGGTAAAAATTTTGTTCCACGAAAATAAGTTTCTAGTAAAAATCTATGTACGTACAAAATTTCAGCTTTCTATCTTCAAGGGTGTAGAAGTTTTGTAAACAGACACACGGACGGACGGACGGACGGACGGACGGACGGACGGACGGACGGACGGACGGACGGACGGACGGACAGAGTGAAACTAATAAGCACTTTTTTTTCAAAAATTTTTTGGAAAAGTGCTAAAAAGATCCAGAACCGATCTGGTTAATACACTATAGCATTTAAATAATAATATGAGTATATACGAGTGAATTAAGGTGCCGAATACAATTTTTTTGAAAATAGTTTTTTTTTTGTATAAAATGAAAGTTTTGGATCTTTATTTTTAAAGTGAAAAAATTGGTTTTCTTAAAAAACTCGTTCCGTTTCAATCGAGTCTTCAATTACAAATTAAAGATTTCAATATCTTTGAACACAAGCCAGAAAATGAAGAGAATAAACGAAGAAATTTCAATTTCAGCGCCAAATACAGAAAAATTTAAATTTCGTCAAAAATTGGGATTTTCAAGTGGTTTAAAAAAAATTTCGATTTAAGAGTTGCAGTACAAAGTTTATGTGAAAATCTAATCAGTTTAGTTTTTGACAATTGTTTAAAAAAATAAATATTATTTAAAGTTATTTATTCAAATTGGTGTAGGCCCCATAAATCATAAACTCTACAGCATGTTAAAATTTAAATTGCCTTTTATGTCACTGGAACTTTTAAAGAATTTTTAATTAAGCACTGTGATAAAATTTTTGTAATTTCTATTTGAACGAAAGGTATCTATACTATTAACCTGTTATAAGCTTACAGTGAATTCATTAATATTTTATTATACACCATTATATTTTAAATAAATCATTTTAATTCCAATAATTAGAAATTAACAAATTTTTCGCCTATAAGGCAATAAGGCTTCAATAGATCTAATCCCGTTTCAGGGCATTTTATTTTTTTTTGCTATGACTTGTTCCATTGCACTTGCAGTCATACAAAGAAATTTTCTCTGTTTGTTTTATAAAATAAACGAATAATTATACTCGTAATATATTATTATTTTAAATTTCAATTTGAGTTCTAAAAATGAACAACCCAATTCAATTATAAGAATTCAATACAGAAGCTATACTATTTTTTTTACAAACACTTTATTAAAATAATTAAAATTGAGTGTATTTAAATTTCAAAAATTATAATTTTCAAATTAAATTTAACTCAAATTTAATTAATTTCTTTTTTTATTTATAGGCCAAAGCTATAAGTTTTTATAATTATAAAACTCCTAAAATTTTAAGAATCTCCTGAAATTATAACAAAATTCTCGCTGCATGCATTTTTTCTCATAATTTTAATAAATACTCCAATTACCAGCAACAGCAGCAAGAAATCATAAAATTTACAAAGAAAAATAAAATTCCTTTAAAGGAAATTCTTTAAAAAAACAAAAATTGTCTCATCCTTTGATGCATAACTACTTATGTAATTGAAAAATTCCTGGTTTAAATTTTTTGCGTTTTCTTTTTTTTCTTCTTTGTTTTACCTTTAAAAAATACTTAGACGTAACATTACATTACATAACACATTTATAATGTATAAAAAGAAATTTACACTGTGAAAAAAATTTATCGTATATGAAAAAATTTCAAAAGGTTTTGAGAATTATTTTAAATTTTTAACTTTATTTTTGTATTATTTTAAGAAATAAAACGCACTTGTACAAATTTTAAGCGTAATGAAGTTGAGAAATAACTAAGATACAAAATTTTTGCAAAATTTTTTTGTATGGTATTTTGTATGGTAATATTTTAGGTCTAGCCTTATTAAATTGTGCGCGCGTAATTTTCCTTATTATACGGTTATCAAAGTATGGCAAAACAATGAGTGTCAAATATGTTACTTCGCTTTATGTTGTTACATTGTAATCAAATTCATCTTCTGTGTGTTTGAATGTTTTACACATAACATGCATTTTAAACAGAGATTTGCAACAACAGCTTCAGGAGGAAATTGATCAAAGTCACATGATATTTTATCTAATAACTTTTATTATTAATTTTTACTAATAACTTACACAGTTATTTTTATGGTAATACTTACAATGGGCATCTTGAAAGTCGGACAAATCGCGATCCTTGGAAATTCTTTTCATCATACATTGAACTGATTTTCGTCGATTTCAAAAAATGTTGAATAGTGTCTTTATACTGGGAGTGAAATGACTATTATAGGGAAAATTAAAATCAAATTATAAATATGTAAACCAATGTTTCTGCAACTGACACAGGTATACTTACTTCTCTATACACCATTTCGAATACATACTAAATTGAGCTAATTTGGATATATTGACCGTATTACGAAATTATTTACAAATAATGATTAATAGAATGATTTTTTCCAACAATACTATAATTGAAATAATTCACAACTAAATCGTAATTCGTTACGATTGTATGACGTCATATACATTTGAGTGTATTTGACCGTAAGAGAGTGCATTTGACATGTTTTAAACGTAATTTTTATTATTATTTAACATGTTTTTTTTAACTGTGTAGGTTTAGAGTTGAATTCAAATAAAAGTTAAAAATTAAATTTAAAAAGTTTTAATATCCTTTTAATTCATTACGTAAATGTTTTTAAAAAGGAATATAAAAACAAAAACAGAATGTAATAAAAAAAAATAACAGAAGCTTCAACTTTTGTGGATCTTTGAAAAAAAAAATTAAACCCCATCATTATCATCATTGTCGTCATTCCTATCAATTTTTGGAACAGAGAACTTTGGAAAGGTTTTAGAGATTCAGAATATTTTTTTTTTTAGTTTACAAAAAAAAAATGATCTCTTTAAAAAATGAACAACTTTTTTTTATATAAAATTAAATAAAAAAAAAGAAAAACAAAGCGAAAGATGAAAATTTGAAAAAAAAAGTGTTCATTTCTCTGGGAAACAAAAAACTTTTTCCGGGATTTTTTAACGTTTCTCATTGTATTTTTTTTGTTGTTGCAGACAGGTGAGTTTATTTTACGATAAAACTTTTTAATAAAAATCTTTAAGAATTTACTAATTAAGTTTACTTAAACTTTTTTTTTGTTATTTACAATAAATTTAATCTAATAAAACAAAATTTGTGGTTCAAAGTAATTTAGAGAAGATTTCTAAAAATTTAGAAGATTAAAGCAAAAAAAGAAAAATTTGTGTTTTTTTTTTTAACAAAATTATACAAAAGATTTCTAATTCTTTTTTTTACATAATATTAAATGTTAAAGTAAATTTCACTTAAAGATAGTAGAGGCAAGTATAGTAAAATTTTAGAAGATGAAGGAATTTATTTATTTTTGTTTTCTTTTGTTTTGTTATTTCAAGTTTGAAAAACTCTTGAACAGTTAAAAAATATCCTTCAAAACTTAAAAAGCATTTTCATTATTACAGGAAAGGATAACCTTGGAAAATTGATATTGCAAGATGTGAACTATTTTTTATCACAATCAAATTTTTTATCTGCCTTAGAAAACCTTTTAAATATTTGTTGTTTTACTTAGAGGGAGTGGTGTGCAACTATGGTATACATTAAATTTTATTAACATAGAAATTGCTTTATTTAACTGCAAGGTCAGAAGAAGAGATATCTGGACATGATGAAAAAGTAATATTGTATCTACTTTACAGCTAAGGCAAATTTTTTATTAAATTAACTTATAGGGTTTTATAAGGTGTCCTGATTTTTTGAGTCATGGTTTTTTAAGCAATTTTCCAAAAAATTTTTGAAAAGAAGTTTCACTCTGTTCTTCCGTCCGCCGGTGGACATGTTTACAAAATTTCTACGCGCTTGAAAATAGAAAGCTGAAATTTTATATGTACCACAGAAAAGTAGTGGCTTGCTTCTTCTATCATGGCATACTATATTTGAACTTCAAAAAAAACAAAACGTGTTTTCCAAATTTTAGATGTCGGTTTTCCTCTACACCCCAGGTTTTCAAAGTCTAAAATTTTTCTTCATTTTATTAGAAGGAAACTTTTTACCACCTCCACCCCCTCTCAATTATCGCCTCTCGAAATTTGTAAAATTTGAATTCTTGGCACCTTATATTTGTGAGACCGTAAGGTTTTTCAAGTTTCTATAAACGTAGAACGCAAACGCTAAACTTCGTGCCATTCATCCTAAAAATATGCAATGGTGGAAATAGTTTTGTATATGAATGAAAATAATTTTATTAGTGTGATAGGTATACATAGACTGTATTTAAAAACAGAATTTTCACTTGTTGAAGGAAACAGTGCCAAAATACAAACCACTGGTTTGATCAAACATTATTTACTCTTACAATAATTTTGTTTAATTTAATGAAAATTTTTTTAAGCAAAATTCAAAATACTGAGAGTTCTTTCTTCAAAAAAAAAGTCTTTTAATATGTAAAGTTAAGTTCTTCATTTACAATACGGTAAATCTAATATTCGTTTAAAAAAATAAAGAATGCTTTCGCTTGGACTGTATTATAATCAATCTTCTGTCATAATGTCCCTGACCCTTATCCTTTAAAATTCTTTTACAAGCCGCACAGTTTCATTTTTTATGACACTGTGCGGTTTATTGCTAGTTTATTAAAAACTAGTTTTCAATAGTTAAATCATAAGTTCACTTAAAAATTTGTCTTTTCTCTTCCTATTTTATTTTTTCTTTCCTATTTTCTTAGTTTCTTCCTACAAGTTTTCAACCATGTGGTATGTGTAGGCAATCATTTAAAATTATAATAATATTATACCAGCACGAACCATGTATTCGAAGGGTACTAGAAATTTGCTCCTATTATAAATTTCTATTTAGATTATGTTCCCAGAAATTCAGCAACACAAAAATTTTAACAAATTTAAAACGGTTTAAAAGAACTAGAAATTTCATTTAATTTTAATTGCTTTATCATTTATCAAAGTTATTAAACATTTCCCTTAAATTTTTCCTTTTATAATGAGATTATTTTTGATTAAATTTCTAAAACATATAAAAATTTCAAAATTTGTTTTAAAAATTTATTGAATTCGGAAACCACATCCACTATTATCATAATATTTTTGATACTTATAATAACATCTTGTACACGATGAACTTTGACTTTGGAAATAATTTTTAAAGAAGAACTTTTATTACAGAAAATTGAAAAAAAAATTTTCCAGGTTTATTAACGTCATTATTGTAGGAGGCAAACATTATTAATTTTATTAGAAAAAAAATTAAATTTATAAAATTAATTAGCGATTTTTACTTAAATTAAGGTTTAATATTAAAAAATAAACTTTTTTTTATAAATTAAGAATTTAGGATTTACGCACATTGTATCTACCACGTAATCGGAGAGAATAATGTAGGGAATTCAAAGAATATTAGCGCTATATATTAGAAATTCATATTTGAAATTTGGAAGACACAACAACGCAGAACGCAGTCCTTTCAGAAGCACTAAATTATGGAAAAATTTTTCATTTTAACATCACAGAATGCAATTAATCCAATGCAAATTCAGTTAAAAATATAAGTTTTTAACACTCTTTCAAAGGATTCTTATTATATTATATTAGCCCACCTGATCATTTTCCTCTAATTTTCTTTATTATTTACATACATACATATATTATTTATTTTTTTATTTTATATGACGGTAATTTTTGTAACAGGTTGTCTTTTTAATAACAATTAAAATAATAAACCTTTCTAAATAGCTATAAAATTTATTTTGAACCTTTCCTTACTCTTAAATAACATTTTAATTTCTTAATTTTATATATGTGTGTATGCACCCAAAACAAAAAATAAATGACGAATATCCAAAATCTGATCCTTTCAAAATTAACTTTCCTAACATGAAAATTGTTAAACTTTTCCATTGTTTCGCAGATTTTTACAATCTTTTTCTCGTTTTACCTTTATGTTATTACTACCCTGATATTACCCTGACAAAAGGCTAAGAATCATCTTTTTCCATAAGTAATTTTTCCTTTTAGTCTATGAAGCATTAGAACATATAGAAAAAAATCTACTACATTTCTAATCATGGCAATCTATGAAATCAAGGGTAGAAAACAAAAACAAATTTTTAACTTTTGAGAAAAGAAAAATTTTTTGAAAAAACAAAAATAATTTTCAACCTACAATGTGTATATGTATGTATGTAATAGAAAAAAGGTTCTTCTTTTCAAATTAAACAAATCACAATATTTTTCAACTTAAGAAACAAGGCACGTCCTTCAAAAGAGATGGAAATTGCTTTTATAATGAAGTTGCATATCGGGAAAAACAAAATATAAAATAATTGAAGAATAAAGTAACAAAATTTTATGGTTATCTTTTCATATCCTGAATATACGAAAGGTGAAAACAAGAAAAAAAGAAATATAAAACAACAAAAGGACATCAGAAGAAAAAGAAGAAGAAAATAAAAAAGGACAAAAATATGAAACGATTTGGGACATATTGTCCTAAAATTCTTCTTAAATATTTTATAGATATGGGGCCGAATTTAATAACAATTTTTATATTTTTTAAGGTTATGAAATTGAATTTTTTAAAATAAAAAGCAAAAACAAAAAAAAACAAAAATTTATTAAACATAAAAATCAAATCAACATTTTAGGTATACATAAACCTTAAATTATGCTCCTTTCGTGGGTTTTGTTTTTTTTTTTTTGTGTTGTATTTCTTCTTTATGCAATCACTTTATTATCGTGTATAACAAAAAAAAAAAAACCTAAGAAAATAATTTTTTTATTAAAAACTTCAATAAATTCTTTAAGAAACGTGCATTTAATTTATTATAATATTGTTATAGAAAAATAATTTTTGTTTTTATTCCTAAAGAGGGTCCTTAAATTTTATATAAACTTCACCTACACACATACACATGAATGTATAAAATAAGATGGAAAATAAAAATAGATGTTAAGAGATTTTTTGTAATAGGCCAATGAATAACAATTGGTGTAGGTACTGAAAAAATTATTTAAGAAATTCGAATAGAAGAAAAAAATTATTCTACTTTTTATGTAGAAAACCCAATACTATTAAAAATATGAGGTACACAATGATTTTAAATTAAAAATGTTTTAAATGGAGCACTTAAATTTTATTAAAATAAAAATGTGTTTAATAAATTAAAATTTGCAATAAAAATTAAATGAGATTAAACGCTGGAATTATTTACGGTAAGCCATCAAATACATAAAATAAGAATTTTGAACAAAATCGGAAGATTTTTTACATATAGATAGCATGAATACTTAGTAATCACGTGGATTACAGTATAAAGCAATGTAGAGATCATTTCGTCGGCAATTTCTTCATGCCTCTGTAGCTCAGTTGGTAGAGCGTTCCTTTGATTACGTCATCTATCTGTTCTGCAGTTGCATGAAGAAATTTCCATTAAGTTAAATTATTAGTGTAATACGCACATTACTTATTAATTTCACAAATATGATGTTGTATTAGTAAAATTCATAATATAAACTTTCACATTATTCTTAATTACTCCGTACTAGAAGCGAATTTAATTATCTAATAGAGGATGGAATTTCAAATTTTTATTCTGACGAGAGTTATTAGAACAATGGGGGCGAAAATTTTGTTTTCATTTCATGTTGGATGTCCCTCAAAAGTAGGGGAACTGATTCTACATGCAATGAACAAATTAACTTTATTTTCTAATTCCATTCATCTTTCCGTCCATATTTTTATTCTTATTCCAACTTCATATTATCACTAGTCCAATGAATATTTAAAATTATAAATTTAAGACACAAAAGATTCAAAAACTTATCTATTTCTATAAACCCATACCTATAGTCTTTAAATACAATATAGACGGAGTTAAATTCCCCCTAAAAATATTTTTGATGTTAATCTTCAAATTAAGGTCTATATAACAAATTCAAAAGGATTAGTGAACTAAAATTGGTTAAAAGGATATTATTATTTTCTTTTTGAAAGAATTGAAGATTTTATCAATATTGTGAAGAAAAATTTCTTTTTCTCTTTCTAAGATTACAGTATAACCAACAGGCTATGTTAACGACAATGTTAACATAATAATTTTAATAATAAAGAACCTTCATACTATACAGAATATTTTTAAAAATAAATTTTGATAAACCCAATAATAATCGATCTTTTCATCAATAGAATGAGATATAAATGCGGTATTCTGTACGTATACTCTCTAATATTGGGAATGTAAGGCATACCCTCCACCAATATTTTTAAAGGAAAATGAAATTATAAGGTCATAAATTTTGTGTCACATTATTATTGTTTGAATTATAATTAAGTTTATAAAAAAAAAAAAACCTCTTTATCATGAGCATGTACGTGCCCGAAGTCAATATAGACTATTTTTGCATCCGGAGTTGTCGTATAATATTGCAGATAAAGATTAATCAAGAAAACAGAGGCTTTGTAAAATTTAAAATTTTTGTAGGAAGATTAAAATCAAATTATAAATCATACTCACATTTTATAATTTAATGTTTAAGATTTAAATTAATCTTTGTTGGTGAAGATATATGTAAGTTAGAAAAAAATATGTTGGTTGTGCGAGACCCGATGAATCTAACAGACAAAAAATAATAGGGGACATTTCCATTTAATGACCAACCTTCTCAAGTTATTAAACATAAAATTTGATTTTTCTGAAAACCATTGAATTTCTACATTTGTAAAAATTCCTCTTCCAGGTGCATAATCAGTACAAATCCAAAGTTTTTAATCAATTTTTTAAAAAATTTTTACATTTTTATTTCATTTTGGATTTCGCAAACATTAAAAAAATTGAAAAACCACACTTAATTTACGATATTAAAAGAGTGACACTATAACTCTATGCCAAATAAACAAATATTCTATTTGTTTATTTGGCATAGAGTTTGAATAACACTTGCAATTTTTTTTATTTAAAAAAATTTTTTAAAATAGCGTCTTGTAATTTTCTTCAAGACATCCTTCATTTCTATTCTTTCCCATCTATCAGTTCTACTCTTTACTTTCGACAAATTTTTTGACGGGAAATATATTCTTATCTAAAATATCAGATATATTCTTATCCAAAATCTTAGAAAATTTCAAAAAGACTCAAGAGTTACGGGTCGTAACAGCAAGTTCTTTTTTAATTTTACAACCCACACAAAGGGCTTTAATCTTATTGTGGGCATTACAAAGATTGCCGAACAATATTTCATACACAACTAACTGTAATGAATTCATTAACATTAATTTGAACTTTTCCTATACACAACCATAAATATTTCATTAATATTATACAATTAATTTTCTCGAACATTAAAATTATTTAAGGTCAAAGATCATAGATTTTTTTTTATGAACTTTTATAATTTAATGCCATCATTATTAATTATTATTAATAATTATTATAAATTTAATCCATTATCATAAATTTACAGTGATAATAACCAAGAAATGAAAAAAAAATTTAAAATATAAATTTGTTTAATTAATTTAAGATTCACATACATTTTTAAAAATAAAATTTTAATGCTTGTGTTCATTATAAAAATTAATTCTGAAATTTGAATTCTGTAAGACCACCAGCATCAATAAAATTCTGTAATAAAAATTTTAATACTATTCATCCTTTTATAATAACCACATTGATTTGCCATCAATAATAAAATTTAGAATATATGAAAAATTTTAAAGGCGTTCTTTAATAAAAAAAAAATCAAAATCTTTTCCCATCTTATTTCGGTACTCTCGTATTTTCATTTAATAATCTTCTCTAAATCGCAGTAGGTACTTTTTATGCAATTAATTTCGAAAAGCAATTAAAAAACCTTTATTACCAAGAAAGTCATTAGAAAATAAACTTTTGTTTTTTTGTGTTTTCTAAAATTATTAAAACTTTTTATTATTATTGTAATATAAAAAAAATATCCGAGAAGTTTTTAATGGATCGATTTTTGAATATTATAAAAGTAAAATCACACACTAAAATTGTTATTATAAAATTTCGGAAAAAAAAATTAATAATGAGTTTTTCTATAAAAGGAGAGAAAAGAGACAAGTTGGAAGGACAGAATAAACAAGAAAAATTATTGTTTTCATACAGTAGCCATCTTTTTTTTTTAGCAAATTTATTAAGCATGAAAAGAAATTTTATAAGCTGATTTATTATAATTAAAAGAGTTTTAAAAGAGAAAAAAGGGAAAAAATTTTATTGAGTACTTTTCTTGTACATGAAAAAATTTCATTCTATAATGAAAACTTTATTTCATTTTACATTGTCTACACTCTTCACACTATCTGTAATCCTTTTGTCGATTATCATTTTACTTGAGTCTACTTACATAAATTTTAAATATAGTAATAAAAAGTCATAATTTGTCTAAATGGATGAGTAGTTTAAATACTTTCTCTTTTTCCTACAATGTCACTCACCTACTTCAAATAAAATGTATTTCAACCCACATGAAGTGGCGTTTCTGTTATAAACATTGTGATGTGGATTCATACACAGTTCTTTCCATTGAACTAATATTGCATCGGGCTATTTTATTTAACTATTATATAATGCACGTTTTTTTCGTTCTATACAAGAATGCTAAATCTTTAAAGTTATGACTGAATTAAAGCTCGTCATAAACCTTCTCTAAATTATTTTCTTTTTATTTTCATCTCTTTTTGATTTCTTACACTAAAACAAATTGTATCATGCTTACTTTAATTTTTTTACAATGTATAACAGTTGATTATTGAATTTCAAAAATTATAAATGTGAGATTCACTTTTAAAAATGTTAGATCATTATGGTCGTTCTATTCTTAATCGAAAGAGAGAAAATGTCAAGTTGAAAACTCTCATTTTCTAAATAAAATTTTTCTCAATTTTTCTCGAAAAATGCTCACACACAGAAAAAAATGAATTAGATTCTTCAACTAATCGTAATTAGCTGGTTTCAAATTAGGTGTTTTATATAAACAATTAGAAGTATTGACAACTTCTTTAGCTGTTTTAAAATTCACTATTAGCTGGCTCAACTATTTGGAATTAGTTGAATGCAATATTAAAAAGATTAGGTGATTTGTCTACTCATTTAGATGTATTATCTAAAATAAATAGTTGAAAAAGTTCAACTAATTTAATTAGATATTTTATCTAAACATTTAGTTATTTTAGAAAAGAAAACAAAAAAATAAGTTTACAGTTTTTATGTAAATTCCTAATCAATGACTACATTTTTAAATATTTTGACTACAATTTTAGTTGATTCAGCTATTTCATTTTATATCAAAAGATTGACTAAAACATTAGCTGAACTACCGAAAACATTAGTTGAGTTATGAAAAGATCAAAATGTTTTATTTAGAAAAAAAAAACCAAAGTACCGCTACTTTTCTTTTTCAATGACTACTTTTCTAGATATTTTAGCTATAACTTCAGTTAATTCGGCCACTTTATTTTGCTTAAAGAGGAATTAACTAAAATATTAGTTGAAATATCGGAAGCATTAGCTGAATTTAGAAAAAAACACTTGTTTTATCAAGAAAAAAATTCAAAATACCGCTACTTTTTTTGTATTCTAATTTTTAAAGTATTTGAAAAGAAGCTAGTATATGGTGAATATTGGTATAGTTAACAAGCATAGTTTACATTTTCAAGATTTTAAACAGTCAAGAAATAAAAACAGTGAAAATCGTATTAAAAGTAATACCAACAACTTTTTATGCAGAAAACACAGTACGATATTCGAATGAAATTTTTAATTAATGGCTTATTCTATAAAACAAAATTTTGGAGCTTCTTTGGTAAGTTTTTATATAATCAAGTTATTTTGTTTAACTAACCAAAAATATTCAAATGTATTTTAGATTGAATTTGACTTCGAGAAAACATTTTCAGTGAAAAATTTGTTACTCTTTCGAAATGGGAATCTTTTAAACTTAAAATTATTAATTTTTATAAAAAGGAAGGATCAGAAAAACATTTAACTTTTATCAATTTTATAACAAGATATTCAAAGGTAATTTGAAAAATAAATTTTGACTAATTTTTAAAAGTTCTATAACAATTATTATTTTTGATTTATAGATTGTAAAAATTATACTACCATTTATTCTATTAAATGATATTTTGAAACCACAAATGGTAAAATTTTTCATACGTGGCCGAAACAAAAAAGCAATGGAAAACTTCAATTTATTCTAGATGGACAGAAATCTTTTGTTTTTACATTAAAAATAATGTGAAATAACTAAAAAAATATTAAACAAAATAAAATTACTTGTAAATGAAGCAAAACTTAATTTTTAATTTATAGCACTCTTTTATTTTCAGGATTAAACCTAAATAAATTTAGAAAAGAACCTAATTTGTTTAGATACTTTTTCTAATATAATAGGTAAAAACCCTATTATAATTAACTAAAAAATAGTTATATTTTCTATTTTCTAACTAAATAATTAGGTATATTGTCTATTGTTGAGAATATTTTTTAACTACTTATTTAGGTGAAATTCCTATTTCTTTAGTTAAATTTCAAAAAGGTTTTAAAATAAATTAACTAAATGATTAGGTGAATCGACTATTTGCTTAGTTCTAATCCACCTAAATTTTTAGGTATTTTAGCTAGTATTGTAGATAAATCAGCAAATTTATTTGGTTAATTTTCCTAATTATTAAAAGTAAATTCAGCTAATTTAAATTAGGCAATGTAGCTAAATAGTTTAGGAGGCTGAAAATCAAGCATTTCATTAGGTGATTTATACTATTGTTTTAGCTAAATGTTCTACTCTTTTTTTTCTGTGCATTTAAAAGATTGAAAATGTCATTTAAATTTGTCGAATTTGGAAATCCCTTACTGATATTTTTTTTTTTGCATATTCTGCTTCTAAGTATCGTAATAAAAAAAGCGATTATACAGAAAACATTTTTCCCATTTGCGTGCTCCATTTTAAGATTACTTGCTAATTTTTTGTAATCTGGTAAGCAAAATATAGAATATTGTAACGAGAACATTAGTAAGTTTTATATTCTTGTCTTAATCTTTCGTGATAGAAATTTATTATGAATTTATTATTATATAAAAATTATTATGAATATGGAACGAATCGGAAAATTATATGGCATTTAATTTTAAATACTAGTAACACAATTAATAATTTTAAAAAATTTTCATTGTATTAATATTATAAATACCCCAACTCAGTAACTCTTAATATATAGGCAAAGAAGAATAATTATTGCACTCAATTGGTTAAACGGAACTGCAATTAAGAAAACTCAAACAAACAAATTTACTAAAAACGAAATTCTAGCAAATCTCTAATTCAATATTTTTATTAAATTCTCGGCAATAAATCAATAACCAATAGGATATTAAATATTTTGTTGTTTTTAATATTTTTCTAATATAATAATATTGACTTCAATCCGTATCGAGCTCAGAGCCATAAAAATAGTGTTGTTTCCTTTTTTCTTAAATCATAAAATTTTTAATACTATTTTATATTTTATATAACAGAAAACTTTAATAAATTTTCTTATATATATTTATATACAAAATGTGTATATTATGTATATAAATAAAATGAGTAAGAAAATAAAAAGAAAAAAAAATATTTCTCTATTTTAAATTTTTAATAATATTGATTTCCTCATTTATACGCTCTTACAGCTACCAGGATCATCCCATATCTGTATGTAATAAATTTCATCATTTTATAACAAATTAACTTTAGTACACAATAGTATTCATATACAAGTATAATAAATACTAAATTTATATTAAAGTGTAACTTAATTTAAAAGTAAATTAACTTATCATAAATGGTATATCTTGTTTTCGAGAAAAAAATCAGAAAAATGAGGAAAAACTAAAAAATCCCAAAAATTTTTGTAGTTATTTATTCAAGTAATGTAGACTTTTCACATAATTTATATATATAAGAAACATACTTTATAAAATTGTTAACATACTTTTATATATTATGTACTATGTTATTTATAGAGATATTGTATACATATAGGAACATAATGTATAAATTAATGTAGAATGAGAAGGGAACGAGATTTATTAAGGTTCGATCAAAGTTTTCTTACATGTACACTTCAAATGTTACAAAAAGTTAAGAAATTTATATTGAAACCGGAATTAAACATTTGGAATGAGAATTTTGAAATTTTTGAAATTACCTAAGAATGAGTAATAAAGTGATATCCTAGATCTCTCCTCATTAAAATGTAACTTATAGTAAATTGTATAGTCAAAAGCTATAAATGTGAGGTTGGTTTTTAAAAGCGAAATTTGAATTTTCAAAATAAACAAAAGATAAGTAATAGCCACTGAGCAAAATCCTGGATCTTGGAATAGACACTGAAGATTATATTGCAAATTCTTCTTTCCAAAAATTTTTTCATGCAAATAAAAAATTATTGATTATTTCGCTCTCCATTTCATAAGTATTAAAAATTTTAAATAAAGTATTTTTATTCGAGTAAATTATTTTTAGTGTTGATGTTAGCTATATTTTTTCTTTTACAATTTTTAGATTTTTAATTAAATTAAAAAAAGAATTGGTGCATTTTATACCGAAATTTATTTTATTCCATCATAAACATTTCGGTTTTTATAATATGTATACTAAATTCGCTTGTAAGGTTTTTCCTTTCAGCAGCTGGAAATGCTTCTTCTAAAATCCCACTAGCTATTTAAATTTCATTAAAATACTAAAATTTTGCAAAATATTGCATACAATTAGGATGAGCAAAATCAAATTTTTATGTTCTATTGTATAAAAACTGCTCAAATCTTAGATTTATAACTTATTGAAAAATGATATAAAAAATTTGAAGAAAACAGATTTTAGATAATGGTAAATTTCAAAAAGGATTTTGTAATTGTAATATTTGGATATGGCGTATGGCGGTACAAGAGACCAGTAGTTTTCGGAATTTAACAAAATATCTGTGGTCGCGATACAATCAGTAGTCAAATAATGGAATTTTTAGAGCTTTGAGGGTTAAACTTAAGGATAGGGGGATAGATGAAAATTTTTACAATATAAATTTCTAGCAGAGATAGTCTATGAATTATCAATTTTCTTTCTTATACTGAAGATTGAAATAGAAGAAGGGAAAAATTAAGTTCTATTCATTTCTACTGGTTTTTTCTAATATTGTTCAGTGTGACTTTGCACCAAATGGCTGCAATAAAAAATTCCATTGTTTCTATATTTACTCATATTTATTTTTTAATAAAATTCGGAGTCGATCTTTACCGAGCGCATTGCATACTATATGGGAGATTATTTAACTTTGCATTGAAGCATTTTTAAATTTAATTCTCTTTTCAGTATCAGGTTAACCTTTTCTTTTAATTTGATTCATACAATTTTTTAAAAACAGCAATTCTATGTGACACATAAAAAAAGAAATCAAAGGATCAAATTGTTCTTCTAAGTACAATAGTGCAAAAAAATATTAAAATGACATTGTTAAAGAAAATCTTTTTATAAGAAAACATGAAGTGCGTACATGTGTGAAAACACCATAAAATCAAAGTATATTAAATTAAGAAAACATTATACTCTATTCATCAAATACACAAAATACTGTTATACATACGTAGTTTTTAAGTTTATAAAATTCTTTAACTTTATTATTTTGGGTTCAAAAAAATTTTCCTAGCGGATTTTTTTTCGTTCAAATTTTATTTTTTTCTTTGTCCCCCCAAAATTGATTGATGTCTTACATTATAAATAATGTGTATATGTTTGCATTTCTACAATTCGACTTATGAATATAGAAATGTATATTTTTATATACATATATGTACATAACGTGTACCTATATTTTATTTTATAATATACTTAAAGTAAATAATATAATTTTCCAAAGATTTTGTATAAAATATCGTTTAATATGCTTAGAAGTAGAACGATTGTATTATTGAAAATTTTAATATTCCATCCAGGTTTTAGACTAAATTCCTGCTTTTATTTTTATTCCTTAGAGCATAAAATCGTATAGTTAACAAATCGTTTATCGTTAATAAATTTAGGATAAATAAAATAGAATATAGGTATGTACAAATTATTTACAAATATATTGCATAATATTAAAGAATTTTTGATTTTCTGGAAAATTAGATGAACAAATTATTAATATTGTTACAACCAAAACTTAAAACACAGATTATTTTATTTTAAAATTTCAAAAATTTCAAGTTTACCTGGTAGAGTCAACTTGCATACAAAGATATTATTAGGCAAAAAGTTAGATGTGGTGTGATTTGCATGAATTTCTATGAATTCTGGGAAACTTCATCTTAATTTTTGCCTTTTTCTAATATTACTCTAAGATTAGAATATTGCTAAATCTAAAGTACACTATTTCTCTTAAAATTTCTTGAGGAAATCGCGTTTGTGCGAAAGCTTATATTTTCTTATTACTCATGGTACAAGTCATTTTCATTTTATTGTAAAACTGTATAAAGTGGTGAAGCACCTTTTCCAAGAAATCTTCAAAACTAAGAAAAGAAAACTTGATTTTATTTAATTATTTCAAACCTTTTGTAATTTATTTTACAATTAACGCGTTGTATTCCTGTTTTAAAAATTATTAAAAATATTTAAAGTGTAAATTCAATTATACGAAATTTTCCGTATAATTTCAAACAATTCAAAATTCACAAACTTATTACAATTGAAACCTTACACAAATATCATATTCAAGACCATACGCATATTTTTAAAGGAATTTAAAATGGTCAAAATTTCTATAATTTCGAATATCTCAGCATGCCACCTCTATAATATACAAGAATTTTCCAACATCTTTATGAAATAACCTATATGCATACATAGGCGTACTATCGTATGAATTTCCTTCCTTAGCATTCATAAATATTCTCCATAATTAATATGTAAGGATGTGTATCTACACATATATAGTTATCTTACTTGATAAATTACAACCTTAACCTGCTGTTATAATTAAACTTAATAAGTTTTCCTCTAATTATTTACAAGATAAACTTTAAATTTCTGTTTTTTTTTTTTCTCTAATTTTTTTTTTTGTTTTATTGTGTCACCGCTATACTTTTAAAATATTTTTCAGATTCATATAATTTAGGTTCCTTTAATGAAAATATTTGGTCAACCTCTTAAATATGCACATAAATAATAATATATGTATGTATGTATGTGAATACATAACTACATAGGATGAGTTGCCTAAAATAATTTTTCTTTAATTTCATCGTTTTCATACAAAAGTGATTCCAGTTCCGTGTTATACTGTTATAATTACGTAAGGACTACATACATATATACATTTTATATGTATAGCTTTTTATGCATTGCATAATAATTCCCGAGGAAAAAAAAAACAACATGATTTTAAGAGGTAAAGAACCACAAACCACATACACAGAAAAAACCACATTTTCACTTTTATAATTTATAAAATAATTAAAAATAAAAACAAAAATTAAGAACAAGAAGAAAAATAAAATGAGAAAAAACTTTTTTCAAATTTCTTTAACATGCACCAAAACCAATTTTATTTTATTATACCAAAAAAATAAAAAACAAAACAACAGAATTGTTATAAAACCATATAACGGAACAGGATATTAAATGGAAGACATTAAGATATTTTGCATAAATTTTTAAAATTTTATGAAAAAAGAGAGTCATTTACGTCACTTTAACATTAAATTTTTTTTTGAGATTATTCTTTAACTTAAACCTTATTTAATAACATCGTATAACATTTTACTTAATTGAAACCGAATTTAAAAGATTAAAAATTTTTACAGAGTGTTGGTTTTTTTTTGTAACAACTTCATTTAAATAAGTTATTCTCTTCGCATGATAAAGGAAAATATGAAATATGTATGACAATTTAACTCTGATAGCAGTACACATAGATTCGCTCCAATAAATTCAAAATTTTTTGTAATTCAGTGAATATAATTGGAGCCATGTATATAAAAACAAATTAAACAACTTGTATAGTAAACTCTCAGTGCCTGGTCAGTCAAAAGAACCTGACATATTGCTGTCAACAACAATCACAAAGAAAATTATTAAAATTGCTCACGCTACCGCGAAGATTTTTTCGAAGATTTTTTTAAAAACCAGAAAAGTCCCCTTGTAGCGTTAAAATTTTTCTTGATTTAACTATAATGACCGTTAATGTCTCTTAAAATAATAAAATTATATTCCAAGAGTGACTGACGAGGCAATTTTTGAATAGCTCCCTTTGTCAGGTCAAAGAGTGCCAAAAAAATTTTGTAGTTTATATTTGACTGACAAAAACCTATTGTGGAAAGGCTTAAAAATGTCACGGCAATGATAGTATTAAGAAACGATTGACTTTAAATTAATTTTGGGTAACTAGTTATATGTATGTATATTATTATTTAACTTATATTTTACAGGGTGATCGACTAAAAATTGTATTGAAAATAAAATAACAAAAATTACTCAAAAAAATTAAAAATTTTATATTTAAAGTTGAATTTTACAATAAAGCTTGCATTTAGAGATTTAATTCGGCTTACACGCGAGTTGCTGACCTCAGCTTGAACATAAGATAAATAAAAAACAGTTTTTTGCAGGGTATCTCAGAAGGGTATAGAAATGAGAATGATTTGACACGTGCCTTTTGTATATAGCATCCGATGTAAAGCTGGCAAGAAAGCATTAAGCGAATCGGAAGGGACGGAAAGAGTTAATAGAGGACTTGATATTAACATGTTGCTCTTTTTTGAGTTTAATGTATATTTTCGAAATACCAAGCATTTTATTTTAAGAAAAATATAAAATTTTCCCATTTTTTGTTTTTTTTAATTTTCTTTCTTGTGTCAATTACGTACGAAATTTTTTTGCAGCTCACAAAAAATTCTTTAACAAAATTTTTTCCCTTTATTGAAAATTTAATTTAAGTCATCTTAAGTGACAAATTTGGAAAAATTTCTTGTAAAATTGCCTGTACAAATAAAAGTAAAAAAAAAATTGGGAACAATTGAGATTTATTGAAAATTCGAAAGCTTGTCCTTCCGAAATGGAAGTAAAAAGCAACAAAACTTAGGCAGGTAGAAATTTTCTGAAATGTTCTTAGAATCCCTATAAGTATTTCGGAAAGTATTGAGATTTTGACTCAATTCGCAACAAAAACTTTACCCACTTAATTCTCTAATCGAAGGTATATTGTTGTGTACGTTTCTGAATAACCCTGTATAAAACTAAATTTTTATTCTCAAAATAATAATTAAAGGGTTTAGGAATATATTTTAAATTAATTTATAATTAATTAACTTTATTAACATACTAAAATTTTTTGATGATATTTGAAAAACAATAAAAATTTCTTAAAAACAAAGTTTTTAAACAAAAATTATTTTAGAAATTTTGATTTCGATTTTCGTTTTATCTACAACAGCAACAATTTGGCGATTTTTCTGCTAAATGTGCTTGAAAAAGAAAAAAAAAGTTCACTATAATTTTGATCTTTTGAATGTTATCAATCAACTTAATCTTTTGTATAACTTGCACTTTTACACCTCAAATGATTTATCGTCCATATTTTACAGTTCTAAATTATTATTATTATTACAATATACTTTTTTTTTTAACAATGTGCGAAAATGACATTTTAAAACTAAAAAAAAAAAAATTTTTTCTTGTTTGCTATCACTATATTTTTTTTTTTGGTATATGAAAACATCAATATAAAAGATTAAACGAGAATGATTTTTTATGCTTACTTCAATTTCCCATTCAAAGACAAATTGATTTCATTTCTTATATTTCAACTCCTCGTTTTTATTATCACCCCAAATAATGCAATTCCAAAGAAAAAAAATCTGATATGGTCAGCACATAACCGACTGCAATGTGTGTTGTCTAGTTTAGTGAAGATTTTTGAAAGGCATTTTCCTTTAAGTTTTAAGAAAGTTAGTAAGCTGTTACTAAAAATGTGTAAATTTACTCTTGGTAAAATTTCGTTTTTTGACAACTGATAAAAATATCGGATGATAAAATATCAAATTTCAAGAAATTCGACATCTGTTCCGTAGATATGGTAAAAAAAAGTAAAATCGGCCTCCAGTTCGTTTTCCGAGCCCTGGTCTATTTAAAAAATTTATTTGTTCAATGTTTTAACACCACGAATTTAAATATTAAATTTGAAGGAAGTTGGTTGATTATTTTTCTTTATATACGCAAAAATGTAAAATCGGCCCGTAAAAAACGTCCAGTATCACATCCCAAAAGTTGATCATAATCGAAATAAACTCACATAAAATATTTTCAAAATGGATTCATGTGAACTTGAAATACACACGTTTACATACAAACCGATAGACCTGCACCCTTCTGTAAATAGTTTATTTACGTTCCCTACAATGAAGAAGCAAAAATTCGACATATCGAAGAATTTTGATACCATCACATAACCTTCCTTATTGTATGCAATGCGGCTGGTAAAAAATTTTCACTTATTTTGAATGCTTTTGGCACATCTTATATTTAAGATTACATTGCAATTTTATATAAAATTCTACTGCATTTTTTGAAATCAAAAAACAAAAAAAATTAAACTGAAAAAATACAAAAGAAAAAAAAAATTTTCGTGACATTTAAACATCATTTATTTTTAAAAAACAAAAAAAAAAGTGTCATCTCATCACAAACACAAGCACATAAACTTACACACGTATTGTAAATAAAGGAAGAATGAAAAACGCTTACAATAAAATCTTGTAAAAAATCCGAAAACCAAAAAAGAAAAAATAATCGAAAAAAATTACCGTAAGAAAATTTATCTAAAACTACTCACTTATAACAGGATGGTATAAAACGAACACCGAAAGGATATAGTAATGTGAAGTTAACACCAAAATACATAATAATGATAACAATGATGATGATAAAAATGTTGATTATGATAATGGTACATTAAATTGTACATTGGCACTACTACACCTTGATAGCAATGATGATGATGATAATCATTATAATAGTGATAATGATAATCATTTGCACTTAAAATAAACACGAAACGAAAATTTGCTTTTTGTTTTTTTTTTTTTCTTTTCCTCATAATATAAAAGTGCAAAACGGAATGAACTTGTTGATTATTTCCGGTTATTTTTATGCCCATAGCCTTTGAACTCATGAAAGAAAACAGGAAAAGAGAAAAAAAAACTTTTTTGTTTTTGTACTTGTTCTTTTACTTCATGAACAAACAAACAAACGAGTTAAAAAGAAAATTTCTCTTTTATATAAAAAAGATTTTCCGAATTTTCCGAAAAATTTATAGGAAATTTTAATGAAATTTTTCAAATAATTTTTTTTTACTGTTAAAACAAAATCGTTTGCGGTTTTTTGTTCTTTGTTTTCTCGTTAAATACGAAACGAAATGATTGACACAAAATTAATATAGTAAAACTACTATAATCGACTAAAGGAGAAATAAACAACCTTGTATAATAATGTCATATTTTAACGCGGTAGTGTTGCGATTATAATTTTAGAAAAAAGGACGGAAAAAAATACAAAATTGGATGAAAATCATGGGGAAAATAAATTTAAAATTCTTGATTGTATAAAAGAATATTGATGACAGACAAAGTTTCTAATACTATTTCTAACATTTCTTTTACACTAAATTGTAATAGAGACTAAATTGCAATATTTTACCGAGGGTTTTTGTTAAAATTATTAATATAATTTTTCTTCATTTAAATCCTTAAACGATATCTGCTTAAAATAATATAAAAAACATTGAACGCGGCGTTACCACTCAATAAGAAAAATGAAATTTTGTAACATTGACTGCTTCAAAATTAAAATTCTAGAAAATTCTCAAATCCACATAAACTAGCCAAAGCTTTTTAAAAACCGGTTAAATATCCTTAAGATTTGTATTCTTAAAACCCGTAACTGAATTTTTCTAAAGTCAAACATGAATAAATGAGGTAGATAACCTTCTCCTTCTCTTTCCTGTGAGAATATTTTTTGTTGATATTGTTTTCGAATATAAACTCCATACTTTAGATAAAAACTTTATTTCAAAATCTGTTGCAAAGTATATCCAAATTGCTATTTTTCTACACATCCTGATAACTTGCTGTTATTTTTTAAGAAACACCAGAATTCTGTTTTGATTTTATTACAATTGAATAACCTTTACCTCGAAAAACATCAAATCTTATCATAATTTTGGAATTATAATTACCAAAACCATATACCTAAAATAATTTTATCGGAAGAAATTGCTAATTTTTACTTTAATTACATTTCGACCCTATTTTCTTGTTTCATGTTCTGCTCGAGAAAATAATGTTTTCAGCAAAAAGGATTGTCAATAAAAAAAAATCCTTTCGAAAATATAATTAAACAATTATAATAAAAATGGCGTCAAATTAAATGTTTTTCCAGGAAATTTTTTAGTTAGTCTATTTTTAAAAAGAAAATTTATTATAGCATATTAATCACCACATAACTGGAGTTGTTTTCTCCAGGTACTTTTAAATTTTATTGTACTGCATCCAAAAATTTTAACTTTAATTTATTATCTTAATTAAAGTTGAAGAAAAGTTTTAAAAACATAATTGTATACATGCATACTTTGTTTTAATTTCGGCCAGCTATTGCAATTAGAGTGTATAGTAAAACTTATTTAAAATGGAAAACTTTTGTTATAAATTTTGGTAATTAAAAATCTTGTTTTTCTATTATTTAATTGTAAAAGAATAACGCATTTCCTGATGCAATTCTCTATGCTTAAGATTACTTTTACTTTAATGCAATTTTTTGGTATCATTTAAAAATTTCTTTTTAATTTATTTTGCTTAAAATCATTGTTCCCTTTTCTGTTTCGCAAAAGAGAACTTTTACAGTTTTTAAAAAGAATGTTTACATTGAAAATTACACAAGTTTTACAAAACTTTAAAAAAAAATGTACAAATAAGCATTTTTGATGCAGTACTCGTATGACTACACCATTAAAATTTAAACTATAGTGGAATGCAAAATTTTCGAGACGTAAGATTCTTGTTTTCGGCTATCACATAATATACAAAATTTTCCAAATTTAATTAAATTTGAAGTTTTCTCGTATTATCCTTTCCAATTATTTCTCAAATAAGCAATGAAAAATTATCCCTAAATAGCTCTATTCAAAGTAAAACGATTAAGTATTGTCGCTAGTCTTCTGAAATCACCTAAATACATCGGTTCTTTCAGAAATAATATTTAGAAGTATTTTAAGAATTAAAATCCAAATGGGGCTTTGTCAATAGTTTCCTGTTTAATAAAAAAAATTTTGAACAAAATAATGGTTTCAAAAGTGGCATAAATTAAAGTGGAGAGAAAAAATATGAAATGTGAATTTAACAAACCCATTTGCTTGATCCGAGTTTATTAGCTGTACATTTAAAAATTTCCTATAACGTTAAGCAAAAATTTAATACCTGGGAGCAAAACAAATAATGTATTTAATATCTTGGCGTAAATTATTTGATCATACTTACCCTATACGTTAATTAGAGAGCATACTTATGCATCTTGAGTATTGTAGTCTAAGAAATTATGTTAAATTATTGCTATACACAAATAAGTAATGGATTGATTGCGTATTTTGCGTTATCAGTTGTCGAGATTGAGTGTTATATAATCCTATATTCCAAGTAAAAAATTATTGTTAATGATTTTCGTTTTTTTCTAAAATGTTTGTAAGATTTTGTTACCATTAAAGCACTCATTTTGTAAAATTACACGTACCGTTGATATTTTGGGTAAAATTGAAAAAAATTTATAAAACTTACTAGAAAAGTGATCTAACCAATTACAAAAATGAGAATTCTAAATCGAAAATTAATAAAAGGGATGACTGAAAGAATCGGTGCATACATGCAAGCTGTTAATTTTTCTTTAAGGGCTACATAGATTCAACATTAATTCTGTAATTCAAATTATACCGATATTTATTGTTAATTTGGAAATAGTTGAGGCTTGGAAATCATTCTAAATAACAATTTATTTACTTCACATTACAGAGTAAATGCTTGTACAACTGAGTGTGTATATGTACAAAAAAATGTAAATTTATCAATTTTCATTTAAAAATACGGCAAAAAAAAATATTATAAATTATTCATTCACTTTTACTTTATTCCCATATTAACGTACATTTAATAAAGAAAAAAAATAACAAATTCACATAATATTATTTCAAGGTCAATATAAGATCATTGAAATCCCAATGCTCTAATTTATTCTTTTATATATTCAATTCTCAAGTGTTTTAAGCATTTCATCACTTCAACACATAACTTGGGAAAAGTAAAAGGACTTGGTGAAAAGATTTAATTTCTATTTGATATCATCGAGTTTTCCAAGCAGAGACGTACGTATATATATATATTTTTATCTTTTATTGTTATATAGTACAGAGATTATATTCATGCACTTGGGTTTTATTCACCAGATTTAAGTAAATCTGAATAATAAAAAATTAAAACGCGTATATAATTTTTTACTTAAACATTAAATAACCCTTCCTTCCTTATATATTACTGTAAATATAATAAAATACACATCCACATATACATATATACAAAAGTGAAATTTTTTCCACTTTTTATTTTTTTTTGGTTTATGAACTTCAATGCGACAAGGACACACCGCGTTATACTCAGTATACGGCAGAATTTTTTAAAAGAAAATAAAAAAAAAAAAAGTAAAAAAAAAAAAAAGTAAGGTAAATAAAAAATGCGGAAAAATATAAATAAATGATGGTGGGGAAAAAAGTACAATGTTCGGAAAAAGAAAAATGAAAGAAAATGAAAAATGAAACTTTTTATATGTCAAGTATCAGGCCTAACAACTAAATGGGTCATTCGTGCTTTTTTTATGTTAATATTCGTACATAAGTATATATGTATGTACATAATACATACAGAATATAATATCAGACATAATAATAATAATTCATTTGTCAAAAAGGTTACCATTTTCATCACATCCATATTTTATCCATATTTTCATTCGTCTAAAACTCTAAAAAATCAGCCGATCATGTATGAAGCTCATGAAATTTTAAAAAAATTCTTGACGGTTGACGAAAAACAAAAGAAATCTCTTGACGGTCGTGATATTTGTGTCGTTCATCCAAACTATAAATTACTGGAGAATTTAGTAAATATTCACAATTAGACGGTTTCTGGGAGAGAAAATCGAAAATTTTGAATGCTTTTTGTAGAATATTGATGATACGGAAATTACTAGTATTGGTAGAAAATTCTTAATTAGTAATTGGTGGCTATTGGTTGGTGTATAATTAGTTTCAAGAAACGTTAACTTCAAAACATCAAAATTTTCTATTTTGGGATTTAAAAAAAAAATATTTCTATGAGTAATTTTTTGCTTTTGGCAAAGGCGGTTTCAAAGCTGGTTTGTTTTTGACAACACTGAAATTAAATTAATGCTTTAAAAGTACAATCTCTTTTAAGAAGAAATTGATTTCACCCCCCTCTAATTTTTCATCCCAAAGAAAATTCAGGGAAGTTGCATATTTTTAGGCTATCCTTTTGTTTAAAACGTCATTTTAGAGTTTTCGCTAGGTATACAACTGTTGCAGTTATCCTATAATACAGTCGTATAAAAATAATTTTTTTACATGACGTAGTTTCCAATCCCTGCAACCCTGAACCCCTTTACTGATTATGTATGATAAGTAAAGTTACCTAACAACTCATTTATTTTTGTATATTCTGTATTATAGATATTTTTTTCGGTTTAAAAAATACTAGTTTTTAATTTTATTTTACAATGCGTATAAAACCCAAAAATAATTGAATGTATGTAAAGAAAAATAAATTTTTATAAAAATGTTGGCATGCAAGTCTCTGTAAAGCAATAACAGACTTTCAGCCTTGTTTGATTAAAGTTAAAATGGCAACCCTAAAAACTATACTCGAAACAATAAAAAATATTTTATTTACAAAAATTTTTAGGTACATTGTACTGCAAGAGCTACACTTGCACAGACACAAAAACGTTAACGTACAATATTAAAACGAGAAGAATATAAAGGTTATGTTATAGTCATTGCTTTGCTGCATATCATTAACAAAGTCAATTTATTTTGCGATGGTGTAACTTTATGATGGTGGTAAAAAAAAAATTTTTTTGTTCTTTCATTTTCTTTTACTTTAAGGATGCTTTTTATTTCGGTTTTCTTCATTTTTTTTTGTTTTATTATAAGTATTTATTTTTATTTATATTTTTCTTTTTCCTTCTCTCGGTTTAAGTCTTTTATTTATCAGTATAAACCGAAATGAATAATTTATGTCTAATATAAAAATTTACGTATATTATTCAAATATGACAAATTTCTTGCCAACCTTAAAATTAATATTTTTTTTCTTCCTAAACTGAATTTTATCCTTAAATTTAATGGACCTCGAAACTTTTTGTGTTTCATTTTGTATTTTTTGAAAATATTAAATGAAATTCAAATTTTAAATAAGATGCTGATGCGTTTGGGTTATTAAGAATGATGAATTTTTTAAATGGGAAAATTAAAATATAAGTCATATGGAAAATAAATTGAAAAAAGCTATTCTAAGTAAGTAGGTACCTAACTACATACCAATATTTTATATTTATTATGAGTACTGCATTGAATTTATGAATGCACTACATTACTTGACATGATATTAGTAGCAATATTTGTAATGGTTGAATAACACTTACAATTTTAATAAGTATCAAAAATTCCACTGTTTTATAACAGTGTGATTGTTAAAATAAATGTATAACAATGTCACTTCCTCTTATGAGAAAGTAAATAATATCAAATCAAGAATACAACCAGCATCGCTGTAAATTACAAGTCGAAAAAAGAATTGGATATTTTTTCAGAAAAACTTTAAAATATTCAGTTTTCTATGTTAAGACAAGAGCACGTGAGCCACCTCACATAATTTTGTACGTACATATAATTATACCTATTTAGTGTATACATGCAGACAGTTTCCATGCTATGCAAATGAAAAATGAAGATTAATTCGAATACTCATTACTCCCGTAGGAATACACAGTTATGTATTTAAATGTAAATTCTTCGAATTAATATTATTATAATATTTTCAGTTATGTAAATAATTATGATGTGCTATATTGTATCATTCATAAAACTCCATTAAAATAAAAATGCTGAATATCCTTGATACCTGATCAACTATAGTGTTGGAGACATTATTTAATGTAGCATAGGAGTGGTCTTTACGCATATATTTGGTTATATGTAACCTTAACCCTATATGTGCTCTAGTATGCACTAAATTTTTTCTTGTAAAGATTCCAAAAATTTTATTTAAAATACTTACCGCGGAATACCTTTCACCTTGTACACAATCTATAATATATTCCAGAAAAGGAAGACCACTCTTTGCTTGAATAAATAGGTATAGATTCTGAAAATAAAAAAAATAAAGGACCACAAAGTATACATTGTCAAAAAATAAATTTATATAAAAAAAATACTTATCTAATCATAAAGTAATTCTTCTCATCGGCAAAACATGATGGCTACAACATCGTTTAAATCGCTGGAAATCGACCCTATATCCTTTAAAAATAAAATGAAATTAAATTAGTGTTAATATAAATTAACTTAAGCTAGTGAAGCAAAAAAAAAATCATTCATTAAAATTAATATATTAGAATGTTCCTGCAGTTCGAAGAATATTCATGGATTTTGAGAAATTATGATAAATATTTTTCAAAAATTTGCTGTGTGTCAAATACACTTTGAGACTAAATGTGATTGTGAAAAATCAGTAAAGCTTTCGTCAATATTCGGAATCATATGAGTTTAAATTGGAAAGAGTCTCAATTTTTGTTTTCATTGTGAAGGGAGGGTTATTTTGTTGGTCATTAAGTAGAAGAATTGTTTTTACTCATTAAAATTTATTTATTTTAGATTTATGTGTTATACATAACTATTCTTGTATACGTGGCGGCTTTGATAAACTATAACTTTGTTAAAAAAAAAATCTACTTTCTGTTAACATTTTCATCTTCGATTCTCTCTATCAGCATACTAAAATTGTGTTAAGAAGAGCTTAAAATGCATAAATATATTCGATTGCATATCTGAAGTTTTCTATCTTACTAGCACTCTTCTCTGTTAAAGTAAATGTGAAAAGGTTATTGACTTAATTTAAAAAATCTATACAAGAAATGAGTATAAAATATATCAAGGGGGAAAATCTTTAACAAACTATGAGATAAGAAAAAAAAAGAAAATAATTCAATAAAAAAATTTTTCTTTTGAAAAGAATTTTCTCTTCTTGTCTCAAAAGTATTTAGTCTATCGTTCTTTCTTTTTCTTTTTTTTCTATTTTTAATAATGCAGATATGTCACATTTATCGACAGACGATCATTATCCTTTTCTTTTACAATTTTTTCGCTTATATAACTTTAATTCTATATTAGTTATTTATAATGTATCATAGAATAAGAACGTAGTAACAAAACAACAGAATAATGTTCCTTTTAACATAAACAATAATAAAACTCATGCATCTTAGTAATAAAAGAGGATATTATATAGTTGATCAGACCAACATTAGGTTACACATAAATAAGTAATTTATACGTAAACTAAATTTTTTAAAACGCATCTTTAGCAGTTATTTAAATGACAACTGTAAATGACTGTTCGTATAATTGCCTATTTATTTTGATTGCATAGAAAAATATTATTCATACATCAAACATTAATCATACATTATGTTTGATCTGATGCAAATTTGATTCAAGTTGGATTGTGTAAATGTAAACGTTCTTGAATTTTATTTGACATTAAATTTCGTTTAATAGAAGAGAATGCAATGTCGTTCTATTCTGATCAGACTGTAAAGGATTAAAAATGGTAAAATGTAATATTTTTTTCTGAATTATTCTGTAGAAATAGTTTTGTTTTTTCATAATTTTTTGTTCTTCTGGTTTGAAGTGTAATGTGATGTAAAGAGAGTTTTAAGAGATGTTAAATTTGATTTTATTTGTAAATCCAAACCAATCGTTGTAAAGCTATAAACGAGTTGTTGGATTTCAGATATAATAAATTCCTGAAAAAACTTGAGTATGTGCATATTTCGCATTCGAAGCGAAAAAAGATATATCGTAAGCTCTTCAATTTATAATTCGTAAAAGTGCAACATACACCATTCTCCAGTTATATTACGGAATGAATCGTGAAAATGCACTGCAGTTTAAGTTCAAAATGCAAAAGTATAAAAAGTAAAAAATAAAATAAGTAGAAATTTTGTTGCATTTTTTTTATTTTTATAAGAAAAAATATACAAAGGGATCTTATTATTAACTATTATGGTAAATGAAACTTAAAAAAATTTGAATGAATAACGAATGCAACATAAATATTTTGTATTATACATACATAATAATACTTACATTACATTGTTACGTAATATACATACATTTGCAAATAATTTATGTGAAATTTAGAAGAGTAATGGAGAGGATAAATTTTGATAAGCAAATGACAAAATATTACTTCTGTTATATAAAAAATAACACTTTAAATTTTATGAGGTTTTCATCGTCTTCGTTTTGATATAATAGAGTATAGTTGTAAAGAAAGGATTACGCTCAATTGTCTCTTATTTTGTTTCATTCTCACTTTCTATTTCAGTCACTCACCTTCACTATTTCTTAAATTATTTAACTTAATCAGCATTATGAGAATCAAGTCAAACTAAATACAGTTAATATTTTAAATTTTATCTATAGGTTAATCAACAGTTCTATGATTTGAATCTACTTGTAAATTTATAAAATTTTATGCTTTCATTAATAAGAAACGCTTATATTAATTTCATTATTATAATTAATTTAAATAATTTTTAATTTTGATGTTAGTAAAGAAAAAAATTTCACAAGTTTTTTCATCTTAAATTAAAATTTAACCATTTCTATTACTAGATGCTGATTGGCACCGTCATAGCACACAACAATAATGAACATACGAAATGTTTTTCTTTTAGATAATGAAATTGGGTTAATGACCAAAAAATTTAATAAATATAAAAATTTAGATATGATTTAATTGGTTCTTGTTTCTTGTATATAAAAACAAAAATTTTATATTTTTCTAATGGTCTCTTTCAAAATTCTCCTAATAAATACTTAGCATTCCTGTAACACTCAAATAATATTTGAAATATTTTATCTTGACATTGTTTTAAAAATGTGATTACTACATTTACTTATAAAAATGTAGAGTATTAAAATTGTTAATCATAATAAATGAGCCCATTCACTTATGTATGTGTATATTTCTTAATTAAATTCTCAACAATTCTTTTCTTACAAGAGTTTTTCACTCAATTGCTACAGACACTTTCGGATCATTAACACGATAATAATGTCATATAAAACTACATTTTGAGAGCAATATTTAAGATTTTTCTCTTTAAAATATAATCAAAATATACGAGTATAAGTGTGTAATGTGTACTCGTATTTTAAAATTTGATTAACTGTAAAAATGCTAAGCAATTGAAAATAAATAGGCAATAATTTTTATTAAATATAAAAATGCTCTCTTGTACAGCAATAACGGCAAATTTAGTTAACACTTAAGAAAACTCACCGTGTATTTTTATTTTTCTTTTCTTTTCTTTTTTTTTTAAGAGAGTGAATAGCGTTTCATTTATTTATTTTCGTTTTTCACTAAACTAAGTCAATAGTCAATTCACTTGATTACTCATTCAACTAAATGTGAAAGAGAAAAAAAAATCACAGTAAAAACTTGTTCACTGTTACAAAATATTTATTTTAAAAGTGTTTATTGCTTCTACTCACTTGGCTTGCACAATACAAAAAAGAAATTTATTTTTTTTTTTTCTGTAGTTTTTTTTTCTAAACTAACTTTTATTGAGTATAATTTGAAAAAAATGAAAAATGAAAAAAAGCTCTTCTACATTCACGTTTTTACTTTGTTTTAAATGCCATATTTAGTAAAAAAAAAAAAATTATTGCCGCTCTTTTCTCTTTACAATATCGTAGAGAGAACATTCACATCAGTTGAATTGCATGTATTTTGAATATAATGCAAGTACTTAATGTCTGTTATACACTTAGTTAAGAGTATCATGTACATATATGGGTACATGTTCTGGGACTAGGAATTTATTTTAAATAATTTTGTTACTTATTATATATGTAAGTGTGAAAATTCAATAGGGTGATGCTTGAATTTAATATATCATAAAAAATGTACTCGACTAGTGAAATTTATTAATGAGAATATTGATAATGAACACAATATTGCAACGATTTATCATATATGGAATAAAAATGTCATAAGGAAATACGTAATGCTATGGGAAAAGGATTATTCCCAAGTTAATACCATCACCTCCCTTGGAAATGGTTTGTAATACATTGAATGTAATTGTTATTCACAAACATTATGCACTTAAAAGAATTTATTTAAGTACTAGAGAAATAATTGTTTAAAGTCAAGTTTCATTATACTTTATAATATCTACTTAATCTACTTAGTGGCTTAAATTTTAGTAGGAATTATTCAAATGACAAATGATGTAAATTTAATAAACTTTTTTAAATTATTAACAAAATTACCATTTTTAAATAATTTTAATATTTAACAAGATAAACCGCAGATCATTAGGGTTGGATCAAATTACTTATAATGTAAATATTAACATTTTGTAATTGACAATACTTTACTTTTGTATTTAATTCTAAATAGAGCAATAAAAGGGCTTACATTTAATTAACATAATTATTGCAAACACATTGAATATTTTTAAATCCGATTATGTGAATATTAAAATTTATTGTTAACAAAATAAGTATGTATGTAACTACGTTCTAATTTTATTATAAAGGAATTTGTACAACATACACATATATAGAATTTCTAAACATTGTAATAATTTTAGAATTTTGTAAGCAATTACATTTACATTTGTTTACAATTTACATTTGTATATAAATTAAATTTTGATTTTTGCTTATCAGAAATATTTTTATTAAATTTTTAACCTTATAGTGCTTTATTTTTTTATTCTTTTAATTAAATTAAATTCTTCGTTCGCAAATTAATTATTTCTCATGGCGAGTCCATTTGCTTTTGTAGAAATTTGGAAAAGTTTTCAGTTTTCAGAAATATAAGACGCCAAAAACCCAAATTTTACGAATTACGGTAATAGACAATTTGGTAAATGAAGGTGGAATGACAATTTTCTTTTACAGAAGTAAATTATTTATTAATATCTTAAATTTTAAACTTCATACTTTTATAATTTTGTGTCAAGGAGAAAAACGATATCAAAAATTTGAGCAAAATGGATTATAGATAACGATTCATTTTAACGGCTATCTACACAGACATACAGAGTAGAGCTTATAAGAATTTTTTTTTTCAATTTTCTTTTTTTGTGAAAAAATGCTTATAAAATAATTTTTTGTTTTGTGCTAGTTCAGTACATTTCCTCTAATTTAAAATGAAGTAATTGTCAAATTGTTCTGTTTAATCAAAAGGTAAAAATGTTACGCAGAATTGGTTGCCCTGCTATTAATAAAATGTAAATTATTTCTGAACTACAGACTCTGGTTATTTGCATAAGAAGACAATATCATACAATATAAATATACTATTAGTCTAAAGGTGAACTTTCTTATCAGATAAACACAGATCAACTTATTAAGTGATTAATCATATGCATTATATTATAGCTTCATAGCTGTAGATGTTCAGAGAGAAAAACCCGAATAAAAATAACTTTAAACAGTACGTAAAGTGTGATTTTTATAATTTTAATATTCTAGTTTTTACTTTACTTCACATAAAAATACACTTAGATCCCACTGAACAGTCAAAAGATAATTTTATATATTGATGATCTATTGCATAATACGACTTGTAAATGTGTATAAATCATATAAATCAATATACACTATTATATAAATATTTTGTTTTCGTATCAAAAACTTGAATCTATTTCACTTTATACTTACTTTTGATGTATCAACGTCACGTAATAAATAGATTTTCATTTAAAAGTAAAAATACCAAAAAATATCTACAACTATACTCTTATCTGTGTAGAAAAAAAAATGGTGGATTTAGAAAAAGAAAAAATAAAATAAACATAAATGCAATTGATTTTTTTTTTTGTTTTGTTAAAAAAAAGGATAGTTGAAAATTTTAAAGAGGAACGCAAAAGTTGAATTGAAATTGAAATAAACAAAACCGTATTATTAACAAAACAATATTAGATTTAGAAATTTTGAAGATTAAAGATAACGAAAAATGAATGAAATTGGAAGTGAAGTGGAAGTAAAACATTTATTTAAGAAATTAAATTGCATAAATTCTTATTTTATTTTTAAAGCAAGTGGTGATATAAGCTTTTTCAATGATCATATATAGAGAAAAGATAAACTTTAAATTAAAAATATTAAATTGTATGTGAGGAAAATTTATCCAAAAATTATTTTGTATAGATAAAGAATATAGTGTTATGAAAAAATTTAAATTTGTTCTCTATATTACCTTATTAGGTGAAAATTATATTTTATAAAACATTAAGTGGTTACGAGTGTTATAATAAATACTTTCATTAAATTGAATAGGAATAAAGAAGAATGTGCACTTTATTATGTTCAAATTCGAGGTAAAAAATACAAGTCACAATTTTTTTTTAATTCAGAAACGAAAATTCGGAATTTGGATGTGGGAAATTTGGAATTCAGTGGCAAAAATTTTTACAATGTCTTTTGGTACCACATTTTTTCAAATTTAAAACTAAATGATATAACAATTTGTCTAATAATAGAAAAATAAGTTTTGTCGGCAAAATTCCTTAATATTGTGCTTAAAAATAGCAAATTCCTGAATAGATAAAATGATTTGTTCACTCTTCACATTTCTCTTAAATAATTTAAGTAGTACCAAAATAATTTCTTTTGAGTTTGTATACAATATTATATTAATATTAAAACATAACCTCATATTGCATAATGCTAGGATGAGAATATAAATTAAAAGAAGTGTTAACGCAATAGCTGAATTAGGCAGTCAATTATGGTTATTTTTTTTCTAATTTCGAAGAAATAAAATATTGTTTACGTAATAATAGGCTCATAGTTTACCCTCCTTGAAGGCTACTAAAATATATTATTCAACTCAAGAATGTGAGCTTCGAGCAATGTGCTATAGTTGTGAGAAATTTCCCATTTTGAGAGAATTTTGAAGCCTTGAAGGGAAAAAGGCCATAAATCTTAGGAAATTTCATTTTATTAGAAATTTATTTTGCTTATTAACTGAGTTACATGTTACCTTTATTTACACTTTAGTAAGGTCCTATGTTACATCATACAATTCAAAGTAAAATTTTGTTAGAAATCTTGAAAAAATAGAATTTGAAATAACCGCATTTTGATTGAAATTTGTGAAATTATTAAACAAATCATAAATTTTGTAAAATTTTATTAAAATTATAAATTTAGTATATTTGAATTACAAATTATCAAATTTAAAATTTGCAGAACAAAATTTAAATAAATTCCGAAAATATAAAAAGAGCAAATATTTATAAGTGAATGACTTCATTTTATTTAAACAAATAACTACATCTATATACATAATGTTATATATATAAAACATATTTAAATTTACAAGTGTTCAATCAAATATTACGAATTCTATAAGTGTATAAATCAATATAGGACCTGATCTTTTAAGCATAATAATATTGTGCTTGTATAAAGCATGTAACCTAATTTTTCTAAATCCTTTTCTATCTATTATCTAGCTAGATACTTATAAAATTTGTATTTTATTTTTTAGTTTTGTTGTTTGATTTTAGATTGAATAAAAACAATATAAGTTAAGGACTTTTTGAATTTCTAATTCTATCTTCGATATTTTGGTTTTTTTTTTTTGTTTGATGAATAAAAATGTAAATAGTAAACATTCATTTGATGTTACGAATTTATAATAAAACAATAAAAATAGGATATTATTATTACTATTTGAACTATTTATTTTATAAGGATATTTTTATTTGGTATAGAAAGAGATAATCAGTTTAGTTGAAAATTTATTATATAAATAAAATATTTTTGAATATTTTAATTAAGTTTTATGGCAAAAAAAAGGAGAAGAAAAGGAATAAAATGCTAACTACACTTTTCAAAAGAAGAAAATTATCAAGATTTGTTGAAAACATGCGAAAGGATTTAAAAAATTGAAAGGATTTAAAAAATGGAACGGATTTTCAAAGCACTGAACTTAAAAGAAATGCGTTTTGTTTGTTTAATTTCTGTTAAAAATTATTAATTTCCAAATTATGGTACGATTTTAAGTGGTTCAATATTTTTTAAATTAATTTTTAATAAAATTTTAAAATATCATGCAATTTGTTCTATAAATAAACCTGTTTTAGCATAGTTACATTAACAAACACAATAGAAAAATTGTTAAACATTAAAAGATGTATGTGATTTTGGAAGATATAAAAAATTTCATAATTTCAAAAAATATAAAAGAGTCCAATGTCCTATCCTAAATTGTAATTAAAATATCAAAAATTTAAATTTATTTAAATGCAAACAATTATTTAAAAATATTTATTTAATTTTAAAAATTTTAAAAATTTTCATATAAATGTAGATAATAATATCCCTGTGGGCATTAAAATTTAATTATTTTCTCTTCATACTACTCTACATTTATACTCTAGGGTCTAGTCTAAAATATCCTTTAAAAACAGAAAATTTAAAATTATATTTTGCAGAAATATTTAATCAAATCTAATTTAAGTTAATTATTAATAGATTATTTTCTTCGCCTATTTTCATTTTCTATATACGGTAATAATTACACACTACCTTATACACGCATACATACAATATTGCTGATAACATTTGAATCTATACAAATTGAAAATTTCTATTTATTTTAAGTGAAAACGTATCTATGCAATTTGTACATACCTACAATTTAATAATCATATATTTTCAAATTTAAGACGATAAGCCAATTAACCTTTTATCGTACCAAAAAAAAAAAAAAATTCAGTATAACAAATATCATAGTGTAGATACACTTGCCTATATAAATTTGTTTTCAAGGACACACTTAAATTATATAGAAAAGAAAAAGGAAGCAAAAATTAAATATAAACCTCATATGAATTTAAAGTATATTTTGAACCTGTGATAATATAAACTGTATATATAGAGCGTAGTACACAAACATAAATATATTAAATATTATGAATACCTAAGCATTTAATGTAAGACTGTTTAGTTATATGAGTACTATATAATACGCAATGTAAGCATTTCATTTACTTCAGAACGAAACCTCAAACTATTTTACAAATAAAATCTTATTTGTATTCCTACACATGTACGTACGTGTACATTTCAACGTTTAGTGGAATGATAATCAAAAAAAAAAAAAAATATTTAATGAAGGAGAAAAAATTTCGTTTATATTTCCGAATTTTCTTTATAAGGACGAATATTGTATCCTTACCATAATGGTATTTGTATATTAAGAGAATACATGCCGTATCTAATAATTTTTTTTACTAAGCGTTTAAATTTATGATATTTCAGCATTTTGTTTGTTTATATAAGAAAAATCAGTGCTAGAATTTTAAATTACAAGGATATTTTTATTAACACTTGCAAATATGTGTTCATTATAATTTCAATTTTTATACTTTACTAAAAATTGTGTTGAACTTTAGTGTTCCCCCATTTTTTTAATACAAAAAGTAAATCAAACTTGAATTAGACGAGACTCAGATTTAATGACAACATTTAGAAAATATTTAAAGAAGTCTTGTTGTAAAATACATTCAATATTCTAAGTTCAGCGCCTCTCGCATCATATGTTGAAATTACTACAAATTAAAATTTATTTAAGATTTGTATATAAAATGAAAATTTTTGGTAATATTATAAAATAGGACATACGACCTTTTAAAGCAGATTTTCTTGAGATGAATTCAAGAAAACTGTATTATCTAGCAATTGCTCAGCTTATTTTGATTAGCTTCTTAAAAGTTTTAATTGAAAATTCTCAAAAATCAATTGAATTTTATAAAGGACAAAACATCAATTATTGAGAAATTGAGGGTTATTTTTCGGTTTGTACTTGTAATCATTTTCAATTATTTTAATTTTTATTTAGAATTATTATTAACGCTTAGTGCTCAAAAATCTTGTCATAAAAGCAAAATCAGAATAAATGAAATAATATTTATCTTTAAAGCGTTATCTTTAAAACTTCTCACTATTAATCGTATCCTTAAAAATTTAAATGAAATTTTAGAAACACGCAGTATTAAATAAATGCAACGTTTATGATTTCAATTTAGGGGTTAAATGTTTTCCTTGCTAGATTCAGTCAGTTATAAATTTACTTAAGGTTTTTAAATAAAAAAGGCAAGTAATCAAAATTTTTAAAAAAAATTGCATATATCACTTCAAATAAAAATTGTTCTTTGATTTTTCAAGTTTTCTTATATACGGTTAGTTGGTTGGTTAAAGTGGCCGATGCAGCAGGTTCACAGCACCACAATTACTGCCATTTTGCTATTGCCCGTGATCATTTTGCCCGTGATCATTTTGCCCGTGATCACAAGGTCGTCATTGAGCGTACAATTACAAGTTGCTTATCTAACTCACCCGATTTTCTTGAGGAATCTGTTTGAGTTTCCGATACTAATTTAATAATTCGATACCTCTCCAGACCGACCACACTTGCTCTGCCCCACATAACTAGTCATGCCTTGCCATAGCCGAATAATTGCATAAATAGTGAAAAATGGTCCCCTTCTGGTCCATTTCACTGCGGCTGCGACAGATTGTGTTAAAAAGTAATTCCAGTATAACCGCACGCTCCTCCAACAGCCTGTGTTCCGTGTAAACTACCGTCAAGCAGGCAATGTCCGCCTGAGACATACTTAGGAACCCATCTGATTTCCTAAATCGTATTTTGGCCGTATATATAGTGTGGAGATAAAACTATTAATATTTCAGTAATTTTTCTGTTTAATTAATAATTCTATAGTTGTATTCTGCAATTTCTTCAAAATGATAAAAAACTTACTATGTCTTTGAATACTATGATAATAATGCTATGATAATGAAATACTATGTCTTATAATTCCTAATATTGTTAAAAATCAATTTACAAAATAATTGAAGCAAAATATGTAAATTGAACATTTCACCCAAAAAAAAATCAATTTATTTTCTTACCTTAAATCAACAGATTATAATTTTTGAAACGGGGGGAAAAAATAAACAAATATTTTTAAACCTACGCACCTATTCTGGCTCAGTCTATTTTGGCATTAGTACCACGTGGACACTATTTACTTAAATTAATTTTGGTTAAAGATTTAAGAACATAAAATCCACTTTTATACAATTAATTTTCATTTTTCTCCTATTATATCTAATATTATTCTTGAATTTCTATATTATAAAAATAGTAGGTGCTTTTTATTTCTAATATGGATCTAATTTTACCTTGAACTATAGAAAATGAAAAAAAAAAGCAATGGGAACTTTATTCCATATTAAAGAAAATAAATCATATAAGAAAATATAAAAATTTCTACAAAATCCTTGTAATAGTCTCCTACGTATATGCACGGAAATTTTACATTTTTTAGTATAGATTGTTATTATAAATGTGTATAAGAAAATTTACATAGCTACTATGAAAAGCTCTACATAAAGAGAAAATTCATAAAATCGGTTGAAATCAGTTCTCGCTTTTGAAAGAAAGAATTTAGAATCAAGAATTTTTCTTTTTATTTTACAGTATCATTAGGAGAATAATAAACCTAAGAGAATTCTATACTTACAGAAAAGGATATTGTATGATATACTCTAACACATGAATACGTTTTCTATGAATACGATTTCTGTACATAAAAGATTGTACAATCAGTCTAGTACTTCAATAATATCGTTAACCTTTGGCATTTAAATATTATAAATGATATAGAAAATGTATATCTCTTATATACATGTATTTATACTGATTGTTCTATATAGTTTATATATTTTAATATTATTTTAGAATTAACTTTAATTTAAAAAAAATTCCAGAAGGAATAGTGCGAACAAGGAAAAATTGCATTATACAAAACGTATTTGAAATATGAAATTTTATGTTATTCAAGATTCAATATACTAGAATGAAACATTCTATTTTTATGTTATTATAGAGAGTGCCAATTAAGTGGGTCGATAGAAGTAGAAGTCTACGAACAAGGTCACACATAAATGAGGCCATAAAATGAACAGTAAAACTGAAAATGTTCCTTATTCTCTAATCTTCTCTAACTAAGGAAGTGTAAGTTATTAAATTTAAGATTGTATTAATATTTTTTTTTGTAAAATTTTTTTCATAGCTATTTTCAAGATATTCGTAAATCATGAAATTATACAAAAAAATTATTTAAAAGTTGTATTTAATGTATTTTTGAATTTTTTAAATTTTTTTAAAAGAAGAATCGATAACATGCAGGCTATATTTTCAAATTATTTATATAAAGAGTGGTAGAATCTTTTTCAAAACTAAAATATTTTTCGGAAAATTCATTAATTTCTAAAAATTCTTTTAAAAGAACAACAATAATATTAAAAGTAATTCTAGTACAATTTCATAAAATAAACAATTATTAATTGCATATTTCCAGGCTTATTTCTTAATAATTTACAAAATTTTCTGGAAATTTATTATTTTCACAAACATTTTTACTTATTATGAATATTTTGCTATGAGATAGAATAGAAATATTTTGAAAGCTGTGTACACTCGTTACATACTCATAAATTGTACATGAAAAAGAAAAATTATAATTTTTCCGGATATCTTTGAATTAAAAATTTTTACACTAAATTTATAACAATTTAAAAAAAATCTCTAAACCTGTATTTATTAATGGGGTTTACTCTAAAGATATCATATAGCTGCTGCAGACTATCTTCTTTTTCATGAAACAATTACGTATTACTAACTTGTTTCAAAGCTTGCAAAAATTTTACTTAATGGACGCAGATATAAGAAAATAGGATTATTCGCATCAGAAAATATCTCACTATATAAAACTTCTGAATTATTTATTTACAAATTTTACAATGAGGCCATGAGCAAAAAAGGGTTGAGAGTCACTGTTCTAAACTATAAATTCAACTTAAATACACATACTAACATTCTTCGGATTTCATGTCGCTGGTATTATGGAAGAGACACGAAACTGATTTTTTTTGAGTTTCGAAAAAAACGCGTTTGAAAATATATACAATAATGTCAATTTGCAGGGACGTGTAAAATTTACAAGGTTATTTTTACCAAAAATACTAACATTAAAGTTACGTGAGTTTTTTATAAAGATAGTTTAAAAATTTCTGAATTTTTTTGTATATATAACTCAAAACTCTCAAAAAATCAGTTTCGTGTCTCTTGAATAATACCGACGATTATGACAATTTACCTAAATTTATTTCTCCACTAAAATTTTGTAAAAATATTTAAAATATTTCTAATAATCTTGAACTTGTAACACAATATTATACAAAATTTAAAATTCAAATAATTTTGTTTCCTCTAAAATATCAATATTAAAACAATCCGTCGAATATTGTTAAAAAAGGAAATGCGTAAAATCTATATTAATATTTTATTTTTATAATTCAAATATTTGTTTTTCTCTTAATGACCGACAATATAATAAAAAATTGTCACAATGTACAAAAATGTCATTTTACACCATAAAATTTTGTGTTTTTTTTTTACATACATAATAATAATGAAACTCAATTCTTTTAATAAGGACTTAATAAAATCGTTTAAGAGCAGTACAAAACAAATCAGTATTATAAAGAAAATAAAAAATCAAAGAGAAAAAATCATATAATAAAATTTTAATATCCTTTACAAGTAAAAAGGATCTTAAAATAAACACTTAACATTAATATAAATATTATGTATATATAATACATAAGTGTGTGTTTACATTGTAGTTATGTAGGTATAGTCCTACACTTACATACAAAAATTTATGTACTTATATATGTGACAATATTTTTTTTATATTTTATAGTGAAGGAATATAAAACTTTACAACAGTTTTTCATTATGGTTTTCATTATCGTACATAATAATGTACTAGAATTACATTAAAAAAAATAAACCAAAAAAAAAAATGCAAAAATAAAAATTACAGTTAAAATACACCATAGTTGAAGAAAAAATTTTATAATAAAAAAAAATTCTAAATTAGTTTTAAAGGGTCGTTAAGAGGATCACAGAAATTTCACTGTACTTATGCTATAATTTTGGAAGCCAGAAATGAGTAAGAACTGTTCCCTCTACTTTAATATTCTGTCATCCCCCTCCTCTATTTCTTTATTTTAAGTGAATTGAAATTAAACATTTTAATCTATATAAAATGACTTTACTTCATTTCAGCATGCCTCAATACCTTCTAATCTCAATATATACACTATAGTACACTATATAGTACACGTTATATAACAACATGTGTATCAGCTTTTGATTTGGTACTTTTATTTTAACTACTAAAAAGGGAAAGAAATAACAATTCCAAATGGAAATTTTAAGGTCTATTTTTTTTTATAAAAAATTTAAAATATGTGTTTACCAATTTCTGAATAGTTTCAGCTGATCTTTATCCCTCCGAGAATTTATTTTTGAATTGACTTTAGAGTCGAACTTTACTCTGTGAATTGCGAAATTACTCTACAAATTTTATACAGGCCGAAATATAACTGTGAGAAATGAATAAATTATTTCATATAATATGTGAAATTTTTATTGTAATACATTTAAGGACATTCAGAAAAGTTTGTACTATAAATAAGTATATTTAATTAATTCATTGATTTATTTAATGTATAAAGGAAGACTTAAGAAACATATTGGAGAAATAAAAATATTGGAGTTCTCATTATACGATAAATAAAGAGAAAAAAATTTTTGCGAGAATATTTTAAATCAAAATCAAATTTGCGGGAATGGCATTTCGTCTCCAGAGTGGCAGATATTTTGGCACCTAATTTAATATCTCTTTTTCTTTAGCAATTTGAAATGTCTTTCATGTTTTCAAACTAAAGCTATATGTAATGGGAAATTTATGAATTTCTAGGAATTCGGAAATAAATCTACTATCAATTTATTAAATCGACACGAGGCTAATCAGTTTCGGTATGCAGTAGAAATTTTAGACGAATTTTTAATTTTTACTATTCACAAATAGGCAAAATTTTTTGCAATAAATCTGTATTGTATAAGGCCTTGTATTACTTCGAGTTTGAAATGTAATCAATAATTTATTTTAAAAATCTAATCTCAATTTATCATAATAAGAACCACGGCATTAAACGTTCACAATCAATATTTTAAATGGTAATTTTAACAATTTTCAAAATTTTTCAAAAAAATTTACATATTAATTGTATTTTAAGAAAATTACAATTTCTCAAACTCATAAAAATATTTTTTCATAATAACATATTTTGACCGATACTATAATTATACCAGACATTATAATTACGTAATTTGGTGTGAGACAATTTACTATAGAGGAATGTACTCATTATACAAAAAAAACCATTTTAAAGTCTATAAACATTCATGTATGCTAAAAAGAAAAGGAAAAATTTGGTTTGGGTTGGAAAATTATGATAATGATAATATCCAATGGTCAATGTTATTTTTAAAGAGACCATTAAAGTCTTAGCAATTCTCTTAAGATTAATCATTCCTCAACAAAAAAAAAAATAAATAAAGAAAAGCATAAGAATAAAAAACAGAACTAAATATTTCATAGAAAAAAAATGGAATAAAATTACAGAGTTGAAAATTTTATTCTCTTTGTCTCTCTTTTTTTACCGACCGTATTGTGTAAACAATAGGTAGGTTATGTGATGGCAACAAATTTTGCATATCGAGTTTTCGGTGGGAACGCACTTCTCCATAGTAGGGAAGTGTAAATAAACTATTTTTAGCAACCTGTCGGTCTGTCGGTCTGTCGGTCTGTCGGTCTGTGTGTGCACGCGTGTATCTCAAGTTCGGCTGAACCGATTTTGATGAAATTTTATATGTAAGTTTGTTTCCACCATGGCACGGATCGATCAACTTTTGGTATATATCAGGCCTCGGGAACTGTACTTTTTAGCGGGCCTGTTTTACATTTTTGAACATTTTGAAGAAAATATTCAACCGATTTACTTGAAATTTTATATATAAGCTCAGCTCGACCGTCCGCAAAAATTCGTATGTTTTGGAAGAAATCAGGCATCGGCAACTAGACGTTTACTACGGGCCAAATATACATTTTTGTGTATATAAAGAGAAATAATCAACCGATTTCATTGAAATTTAATATATGAACTCCTCGTATTAAAACAATGAACATATAAATTTTTTGGAAAGATCAGGGCTCGAAAACGGATTTGCGGGCCGATTTTACATTTTTCACCATTTTGAAGAAAGTATTCAACCGATTTACTTGAAATTTCATATATAAGCTTTCCTCGATCATACGCAAAAATTCCTAAATTTTGGAAGAAACCAAATATACATTTTTCTGTATATATAGAGAAATAATCAACCGATTTCATTGAAATTTCATATATGAATTCCCCGTATTAAAACAATGAACATTTTTGGAAAGATCAGGCATCGGCAAGTAGACGTTTACTACGGGCCAAATATACATTTTTGTGTATATAAAGAGAAATAATCAACCGATTTCATTGAAATTTAATATATGAACTCCTCGTATTAAAACAATGAACATATAACTTTTTTGGAAAGATCAGGGCTCGAGAACTGATTTGCGGGCCGATTTTACATTTTTCACCATATCCACAGAACAAATTGATGGAATTTCTTGAAATTTCATATTTGAGTTCTGGTTGTTACCGAAACTATTATACACAATGCGATTGTGTATAATAGTTTAAATGTCTATTATTAGACATTTTTATAATATTCTGTAACACTTTCATTTAACTAGACAATACACAATGCGGTCGGTTATGTGCTGACCACATCAGATTTTTTTTTTTTGTGGGGATTTGAAATTTTGGACGGAAAAGAGCTCCTGGTTTTTCTCTCATAGATAAGAGATTATAATATCATAGTAGATGTAAAAGGAATGCCAGACATATTTTAGCACTTTAACACGAGAAAATAATTATTTCAATTGTTGCACAGAAGCAGGCCTATAAATTTAAAATTATAATTTCCACTCTAGAGTTTATAAAGAACTTGAGTTGAATTTCATCGTAGTTTTAAATTAATCTGGGCATTTTCGAAGATAAATGAATATATTTTTGTCGATTATACGTAAATACTAAATTTTTACTAAATTTGTGATAATTTCTGTCCCATCATACTGCTTAAACTCGTTTATTAAGATTTCAGTATTGTAGGCCGGAAATTTATCTCAACTATCATAACAACTTACACGTTTTAACAACGTTTTATGAATTTATCGGTCATTTTTGGATTTTTATTCTATTAATTTGATGAAAAAAATTAGATCAACATTAGTTATAACGATTAATTTAGAGATCGTAATATACGCAATTATATTATTATTAAACTATTTCCAAGACCTTTAAATTTAAAAGAGCTTGAATTCTCGCAAGTGTATGAAATATTTTTTTTTTTGAAAAAAAAAAATATTTCATACACTTTAAACTTCAAAACTTTTTTTTTCTTAATCTTAAATTCTTTAAATTTCGTGTATTTTTATTTCGTTTTCTGGCAACACTATTCCATATATACATTTAGAAAATCTATGCACAATTATATTTAAGTATTGGATAATATAAAAGCAATATGAGAAAATGAGACGATTATATAAAATTGAAAGTAGCTAGTTGGGATAAAAATTGAATTTTTTTTTTTTATGTAAAAATTTTCATCATTAGGGATATTGGAAATCTAACTACATTCACATATTATAGGCAAAATACAGTATTACGTATATAATAGAAAAAAAAGGTCATGAGCAACATAAACAGGAAAACGAGAGAAAAAAACTTGAATAAATTATAAAATATCTTTATCCTTCTTTAAATGTTACGTCAATTTTTTAATATTATAGTATAAGAATTTTAGAGGAAAAACTCAATGCCAGGATATCGTTCTATCATCCTTTAATGGAATCATCAACAAAGACAAATTGTTTTGGTAAACTAATTTAAAATAATTTTTTATTTTTCGTCCTTTTTTTTGGTTCTGTTCGAATATATTCGAATTTTTTAGCACTTTTCCAAAAATTTTTTGAAAAAAAGTGCTTATTAGTTTCACTCTGTCCGTCCGTCCGTCCGTCCGTCCGTCCGTCTGTCCGTGTGTCTGTTTACAAAACTTCTACATTCTTAAAGATAGAAAGCTGAAATTTAATACGTACATAGATTTTTACTAGAAACTTATTTTCGTAGAACAAAATTTTTACCTATCTCCCCCCCTCTAGAAGTTATACCCCCCAAAGCACTAAAAATGGCCTATTTTAACTATTTGTTGCAATGAAACCATAAGCATTTTTGAAATTTTGCAAACGCAGAAAGGTAGTGGCTTGCTTCCCCTACCGCGGTATACTATAGTTAAACTTTAGAAAAACAAAATGGCCGTTCAAATTTACCGTTATCTAAAGTCCTTTTTTTCCAAATTTTCGATGTCGTTTTTCTTCTAGACCCCAGCCTGTATAAGCTTGAAATTTTAGGAACTTTTAGACATTAACAAGTAGTTCATTTCGTTTGAAGAAAATCTTTTTCCATCTCCACCCCCTCTCAAGTTATGGCCTCTTGAAATTTGTAAAATTTGCATTTTTGACACCTTATATTTCTGAAACCGCAAGCTTTTTCAAATTTCTATAAACGCAAAAAGTTAAAGGTAAATTCCGTGACATTAAAAAATATAATTATTTTTCTTAACTCACACAATTAACCCTTAAAATCGAGCGTTATGTTAACCCCTGTTTATATTAATTTTTGCTTTATTTCAAAGACTGCATAAATGGTTCATCCTAAATATATGCAATCCTAGAAATAGTTTCGTTTATAAATGAAAATAATTTTAATAGTGTGGTGGATGTACATAGACTGTTTTTAAAAGCAGTATTTTCACTTGTTGAAGGGAAAAGTGCTACAATACAAACCATTGGTTTGACCCAACTTTATTTTTAAATTGGTTTACTTGATGCATCAAAAACAATAATGCAAATTAAAACGACAGATCTAAGGCTTTATGTATAGATTATTAAATTATTTTTAGTTTAAGAATATAGAATAGAAAAATAATAATTTATTTAAATTCTCTATTTCGGTAGGTATTAAAGCATTTTATCAAATTGTAACTTTAGCAGAAAATTATTTGAGAAAATCTAAGTTATTAAAATTAGATTAGTAACATTTTAAGTATATGAAAGGCGGGGTGTGTATTTGCTGGATCCCTGTTATTCTACTGCTGTATATAAAAATAGATTCTCGCACATAATTTCATTTTCAGACGTTTATAGAATAACTTTTAACAGGAATTTAAAAATTAAATGTAACAATGAATTTCTTTGGAGTCTTAAACAAAACCGCCTATTCATCTTAAGAATTCAATTCAACTTTACTAATATTAATTCATATCTTAGACTTATATTATAGACTTATGAAAAAGGTAATTAGTGAAGTATCACTTAGCAATATTACGTATAGATTATGATTTGGGAGATTTGGGATTTATTATTAATAATTTATATGTATGTAGTTGATAGTGATAAAAGGTACATAACTTCACCTGAATGTCTACTAATCTTAAAATTTATATTGTTTCTAAAATAATATTCAATTATCAAGGAACGCTTATTTAAATTTATAATTCTCTAAAATTTTATCAATTTTTAAATATGGACCCGAGTTCTTGTATAAAGTACTACAAGAACGTGAAAATCAAAACCATTTCATGACTTTTGACTTTTTAATTTAATTTAAAATCCATTATTTCCAATATATTAATAAAATTAATATTATCCTCACAAGTATTGTTTAAGATCCCATAAATGAAATCCCGAATAAATTATATTAATATCTATTTACTACAATGTATAATTTCTATTAACCAAATACATTCTGCCACAATATTAAGTAAGAAATTCATCATTTTTATTACAAATTTTGCAAAATTACCAATCATTTTTAAAAAGGACACTACAATGGAGCATGTATAATACCTAAACATGTACTCATATGTTAATTTATTTACATCTATCATTATTATGAGTACCAATAAATCATCTTTTCTATATATATAAAAAAATTCGTTGTCTAAAATTTTAATATTATTTAACATCATTAATGATAGTATAATTCTATTTTCCTAGAAATCTCAGTCATCACATTTAGTTGTACCAAAAGTCTTAATTCTAAAAATGATACATTGAAAATAATATGGAAAAAAAAAATCCACTCAATTCTCTTATTTGCCATTTAGAATAATAAAATGTCCCATTATATACGTGCATATTATGTATATAAACAAAAATACTTATGTAGACACTTTTCTATTTCAAAAGGGTTTTTGTTAAACAATATATTATATGTTATAAACACACATTTATATTATATTGTATGTATAACATTATAACAAAATTAAATGTATATGTAAATGTTGTAATATTCATTTTAATTTATTTTATTACATGTCCTTTCTTTAATTATATCAAAGGAAAATGAAAATAAAATTATATTTTTCCTTTTGTATACATATTTCCATATACATAATTATTATATTTTATATAAATATTTTGTGTGTATATGTAATAAGCCAGTATGACGAGCATGTTAACGAAAAATATGAAATATGAAATACGTGTATGTAGCAACGACATTTTATAAGGAAATTATATGTATGTATATATATAGATGTATGTATGCATAATAGAGACAATATTTTAATTAATAACCATTTTGACAATGGTTTGTTTTATCATATAAACAAAATTTTATTTTTACATTTATATTTTATACATGTATGTAAAGGACATTTATTGTAATTTTATTTAAATAAAACTAAAATTACTACTTGTATATACATACATACATATATTAAACCTTATATAGATGTATCTAATATAAAAATATACTTTGGCATTTAAAAATCTAAATGGCATTTTGTTTTGATCTACATTTAACAAAAAAATTTTAGATTGACTAACAAAAACCTTAACATAACAGAAGCAAAGTGTTTGTCTCTCATAAGCATTTTCAGATTCAAAGTATAAGAATATTACTCGTATACACTAAATTCAACGAAATTATAATAGGTTAGTTACAAAAAAAAAACAACAAAAACGAAATTGTAAAGGCAATTTTTTTTTTAATTTTCATAATTTAACTAAATTAAAATAGAAAAAAAAATTTAATGAAATCCCTAGAGATGAAAAAAAAAAACAAAAAATCAAAGGATGAAAAATTGTAAGATGAAAGGATAAAAATTATATACATTGTGTATATACATATCTAATTACAAACATATACTGAAAAGGAAGCGATGACATTGGTTTCTGTCATTTAAAATTATAAATATTTTAGGCTATCTACGTAACTTCGTACATAAATTAAAAGAGATAGCGGCAAAATAACAGGAACTAAAATAATGTTTTTGAACTTTAAAAAAAAAGTTTCATTAACATTTAAATTTTCAATTTTCGTGCCCATACCAAAATTTACTTGTATTTCATGTTAGCGAAAGTGTCATGTTAGCGAAATTCGGCGAGTCATATTATAAATAAATACAAATTTTTTTAAGAGAATGATGCTTTGATCCTCTCTCAAAGATTTCAGTATTACAAAATCAATATACATATATAAACATATGAGTCTGTCACGAAATTTATGAAATTTAAATAACGATTAATAACTACACCTTAATTTTTAATAAGGTTCTACAAAAGTAAGAAAACGTCAAGCAAAACTGAACATATTAAACAGCGTGTTCGAAATTGCGTGGATAAAGAACAACTTAAATGGTTTTAATATATAGTTTCGAAATAGTGTTACGAGTACATTACCAAGTACAGGTTTTAAGTTTTTCTTATAGAGAACAGTGCTAAATAATAAAATATGTTTACTGCATTGGTAACCGGATTGTAGAGCGGATTAATGTTTATTATCTAAATAAATCACTTAAAAGTTTATCACTTACATTTTGATTCAGGGAAATATCTTTAATTATCCTATATTAAATCTATCTTGGAATATGTGTGCCATATTTGGTCACTGCACCCTGTTTTATATAGTTGTAGGATTGAGTTCGTTTAGAGGAGATTTCTCTTTGTTGTATTGTGTTAATTTAACTCAAAATCAATATCTTAATGGTATGTTAGTGTAATTTGTTATTTTTGTTTTCACTTCCTTTTTCCAGAATGAGGAAACAAGAAAACGAACGAATAGTGCTCCGATAAATGTCTTAAAAATTGTCCTCTCCCTTTTTGTTTAAGCTAGGAGTGCAATATTTTTAATGTAGATTCAAGTCATAATATGTCTTCAAAGGAGTTATTTTTATATTATCGTTTTCTAACTTAGGAATGATCCTGTCAGAATCCTTGAACTAGTCTTTGTAATTCAAATTTTAAATTAATAATATGGTGTACCAATTAACGAAAGGCTTATTTGAGCTTATGTATATATTGAATTATAGCTATGATGAGTTTTATTATTAACTATGAACAGATAAACATTTTAATAAGAAAATTGCATTTTAATAGAATAATTATTGTTAGGTAAATATACTTACTTTACCTAATAATTTTTTAAATGAAGTTAAGCAGAAAGATAAAAATTTTGAGTATATTATTCAGAGTTTATTTTATATTTTCCGAAAATAATCTGACCTTCAAACATAGCATTAACATGAATATTATAGAATCAAACCCAAGCAGTCAATAACCAAAATTATTAGCTTTTTTTTTGTCTTGTAAATTAAAATTTGTATGAATACAAAATTCAATTCCCTCAAATTTATTTTCATTCATTTAATTTGGCATCATTAAGGGTTACACGTTTTTGTCTTATATTTTCTCCAACTATAATTTGTATTGGAATTTGAACCCACATGATGGCATTCATTTAAAATTATACATGATTATTTTTAAAATTTTCATTTAATTTGAAAATAACATGACGTATAACATACAGGCACAAATAATTTAATTTAATTAATAACTCTTAATAATTATATTATTACATTTCAGTAATTTCCAGATAAATTTTGATATACAATAATATCTAGGTACTTTTACTCAGAAATTGTCTAAAAAAAAATTATGATAAAAATATAGGGGAATATACGTATAACATTTCTGTTGAATTTTATTTTTATATTGGAAATATTGTCACATAAAATTTTGAAATTTATTTTAATATTAAATTTTAAAAGTATGATATAGGAAACGTATACTATTGTGAAGAGGGCAGAAAAGAATTTTTTTTTGCAGAAATTTTATAGTGATTTTCTCTTTCATGTAAAATAAATGCAGAACTTTTGATCTTGACAAGGTCAACTTTAATAACTAAAGAGAGAAAGTTATCATTTTTAGTAATATAAAGTTTTACTAACATAAAGTTTCAGGAACTAAACTTGACCGAAAAAAAAGTACTTGATATCGAAAAATTTAACAAAAATATGAAAATATAACGTGGTATTGCTATCTCTGTCTACCTCTTCTATTTCATATAAACAGCTGCTATTCTAATTAATATACGCAACACGTATTTAATCCCATTCTAATTAATAATTAACACATAATAGTCGTGTTACGTTCAGCTACATGTATGGAATAGAAATTGAGGTAACTAAAAGTTATTAGTACCTAACGAAATTACAAAATTTAACTCAATTCAACAATAATTAATTTCTACCGGCACAGAATAATTTAATAATTCAAATAAGACTCTAACACCCAAGTCCTGATTTGTCAAAATCCCAAGTCTCCTGACCAAAAAAAAAATATTTTACGTGTGAATTTTGCAACCGAAAAACCCAAATACTGTGACTTACACTCGATGAAAGGAACTTGAGATTATGCAGGTATTATTCTAACAATGTATAATTATTTAGCAAAACAATATGCCAGAGAATTAATATCACATAAAATAATATATTAAGCGTTATAAAATATTTTTTATTATAAAAAACTAAAAAATATTCTATACTGATTATGTATTATTTCGAACACTAAACGCTTAATTTTTAGCACTTTTCCAAAAATTTTTTGAAAAAAAGTGCTTATTAGTTTCACTCTGTCCGTCCGTCCGTCCGTCCGTCCGTCCGTCCGTCCGTCCGTCCGTCCGTCTGTCCGTCCGTCCGTCCGTCCGTCCGTCTGTCCGTGTGTCTGTTTACAAAACTTCTACACCCTTGAAGATAGAAAGCTGAAATTTTATATGTACATAGATCTTTACTAGAAACTTATTTCTGTAGAACAAAATTTTTACCTATCTCCTCCCCTCTAGAAGTTATACCCCCCCAAAACCCTAAAAATGGCCTTTTTTAACTATTTGTTGTAATAAAACCATAAGCATTTTTGAAATTTTGCAAACGCAGAAAAGCAGCGGCTTGCTTCCCCTAGCGCGGCATACTATATTTGAACTTTAGAAAAACAAAATGGCCGTTCAAATTTACCGTTATCTAAAGTCCTTTTTTTGCAAATTTTTGATGTCGTTTTTTTTCCAAACTACAGCCTGTAGAAGCTTGAAATTTTAGGAGCTTTTAGACATTATCAAATAGTTCATTTCGCTAGAAGAAAATTTTTTTCCATCTCCACCCCCTCTCAAGTTATCGCCTCTTGAAATTTGTAAAATTTGAATTTTTGACACCTTATATTTCCGAAACCGCAAGCTTTTTCAAATTTCTATTAACGCAAAAAGTTAACGGTAAATTCCATGAAATTAAAAAATATAATTATTTTTCTTAACTCACAAAATTAAACCTTAAAATCGACCATTATGTTAACCCCACTTTATATTAATTTTTGCTTTATTTCAAAGACTGCATAAATCATTCATCCTAAATATATGCAACCCTAGAAATAGTTTTGTATATGAATGAAAATAATTTTAATAGTGTGATAGGTACTTAGACTACATAGACTGTATTTAAAAGCAAAATTTTCATTTGTTGAAGGGAAAAGTGCTACAATACAAACCATTGGTTTGACCCAACTTTATTATGTTTTGTTCTTATTTGCACGCGTTATAAAAACCTAACTCAACATAGGTAGCCTTATGGAACATAATTGAATTTGCAATAATCGCCTAACTCGAGATGAGTTTAAAAAACCACCAATTATTATTTTACACAAATCGCTTATGTCGAGTTAGTATTTAAAAAAACTCAAAATTAATTTTGCAACAAAAGCTTAACTCGAGATAAGCGGTTATAAAAATTCATACATGAAAAAAAAAATGTCACCAATATTGATTTGCAACAACAGCCTATCTCGAAATAAGTGGTTTGTCAAAAACATAAAAAAGATGTTTTCTGATCTTAACTCGATTTAGGCGATTAGTGCAAGTGCACTTAGTTATCATTTCGAGTTAGGTCATGTGTGAATTCGACGATAACTCCGGCTACAACAGTCGTAGAACCACCAAATTTTGTGAGCATATGAAACTCAAAACAGAGAATTCGTTGGTACACATATCTCATTTTTGTCTTAACTCGAGTTAGGCGGTTTGTGTTTGAGGCCACTGATTTACTGAATAACTTATAATTTAAAAGTTTCTGAATTTTTTGATTGTTTAGGATTTTAAACTTAGGCATAACTGATTTCAAAGTATTCGTCATTTGACTAAAATATTTAGTTTTCTAGTAAGAATATAATATAGCTAAAATTTATATAAAATTGTATTTGCTGCATGTAGACCGAAAATGCTTGTGTATTTAAATAATATAATAAATATAAAATATTACGTGGTAATATACATATTATTATATATATATTATGTCTATATGTATGTATATTTTTATTTAACATTAACACATTAGGGAAAAACATTTTAAAAAAGGACACATTCTGAAAATATAAGCATTCTTCTATGAATAATCCTAAAATATTCCATTCCAATATTTTTAGAAATGACATTATCGTTATCCTTCTTAGAAATCATATATTTTAAAGGATTTCAAAGGGATAAAAATCTCTTTTCAGCTTAATTTAATCTAAACGCTATCAAACAAAATATGTAGTGGAATAAAGAAAGAGGAAATTTTATTTCAAAAGTATATGAAAATTTCAAGTTTCACAAAGTAAAAATTTTCCCATTTTCATCTTCACTTACATATAGATACCCATCTTACATTACCCGAAATATTTTCTTGTGTTTAACTATATAATAATTTACTGTACAGATAAATTTAACATCAAGAAGTTTTAAGAAACTTTAAAAGTTTTTCTTTAGTTGCTATAGAGAATAAAGTTTAAAAAGTATAAATCTAACAGATTTTACTTATTATCCATATGCATATTTGAGGTTGGTCAAAATCAAGTTCAAAAAGAGAAGAGAAGGCTGTAAGAGAAGCTCGTACCAAACATATTCAATTTGCATAGTGAGAAGTTTTTTTTTTTTTGTTCTTATTCGAAATATTTTTCTTAGTTCTAGAAATTCTTTTCTCTATACGATAAACTTTTAACAATACCTTTAAAAGTAATGCCTTTGAATATACAATATGTGTAGGAAAAGTGTAGAGATGTAAAAATTCTTGGGGCTATTCTTAAAATTTCGTAAGTAATTTTAGTACCTACACATATTTCTCCACCTTTATATTCTTGAAAAGTATTTTTTATTTTATAAAATTTATGCATAATTTATGATTTATTTTACGTGTAGGTGAATAATTTAAATGTATAATCAGAAAAAAGTAAAAAACAAGTTGGTCGTCTGCTGCTTCTCAATGAAAGTATTTAATTTTTACTAAGATAAACAATTTATCTTCACAAAATTATAATTTAAACAAAACTCTTTGAAAATCGTCACTGGATTTGTACACATTTTCAGTTCTTAATAATAAAAATTGAATTGAATAAAATCTAAGCTAAACTAAAGCCATGTTCCGAACCAAAATTTTATTGTCAATTTAGTGTTCTTTCTATTTTTGGGCTATCTATATTTTTAATTTGAATGATATTCGAATAATTTCCCAATTCTGTTAGTACATACACAAAATATTTAAATTCTAAATCACAAATTTTAGAAAAAAAATTAAATTAACAGAAAGCATGAACAGAATTGAGGAAATTATCCTAGAAATTAATCATAAAATTTCTGCTAATTGATATAAAAAATGCAATTAATTAGTTAATTAATCATTTATCTTTAATATTTTGTTCACAATTAACTCAATTATGGCTTTTTATATTGAGTAGCTGTTGAAAACTATTCCTACTTGAGTACATTGAGGACTAATTTATTCACTTGTGGAAAGTGGTTAAAAATCTTTTCTAATTATTCATTATAATACACACTTGAATCAATTAATAATTGAACAATAATCATTAATTGAGTTGAAACTTAATTATATTACCTTTAAAAAAAAATCTCTCGACAAGAATCACTCAAATAACTCTTAATCTTGAAAAAATGTATTCAAAAAACAAAAAATTAAAATTCATTCACAGTCAATCAATTAAAATTGAAACTGATTTTCTAAATCAATATTAAAATCAATCACTCGCACAATAACACGATGTGTTCAATCACTCGATTAGTGGATATATCACTTAATGGAATAATGAAGTACAATATGCAAGATTAATAATAAATTCATTGACATTTTCGCATAAATTTAACGAAACAAAGAGGAAGAAGAGCTTGAATCATTATTTTTTTGTTCGGTAGAATTTGAATTTTCACGCATGAGACAATTGTATTGAACAGCGACTCACTTTTTATTACCAAATTTATTATCTATTTAATATCAAAATCGACGTAATATATTTCAAATAAGGTCAAATAAAGATTTGATTTAAAAAATTGAAGGCTTCGATTTAGGACTGCCTTCATGCATACGTTTAAAATTGTCACATTATTCGTGAAATGTTGCATTGTTTCAGTACCTTGTATTATTAATAATCGAAACGTATTAAGTAGATGGTTTTAAAATTCACTCAAATAGTCCGTTCATCTTGTACGTTCGTCTTAAATGATATTTTTTGTTAACTAGCATAATTAAATAAACTAAATGAATATCATTTTTTATTAGTTTCTTACATACTTCAAACTTTATAAAATTTGAATTTATCGATTTTTTTTCCAATGATACAACCGGCTCTGGGTAAAGATATTTTTGTAAATTAATAATTATTGAATTGGTGTAGAGTATAGGGGAAATATTTTAATAATTTATTAAATTTTTTGTAGCCAGAAATCATTCACTAAAAAATTTATCACAACAATGGTGCAAAGTAAGTCGGGAAAATTCAATATTACCATATACAGGTTTTTATTCCTACATACACATTCTAAAAATTACCTTCTTGATTTTTAAGTAATTAATTTTAAAAATTGCTCCGAAAAGCGTGATATACGGTGACGTTTGTACTTAAACTACAAACGTGAACTTCAAAGTCGTAAATATTGCATTAATTTCACTTTCATCCACGTTTATTTTCTTCAAAAATGATTAAATTTCGTATATAACATCAGTAAATTTTTACCTCGCATCAACTTAAATTTTTTAAATTTCCATAATATAATGTACTCGTACTTATTTTATTTCAGACATCGGGCCTCTTTCATCACTTAAGATATCAGAAAAACACAAAGTATACCTTCCCGTTTAACAAAAAATTCTGCATATTATATGAACTTTTCTTAATGTCAACTCAATTTAATTTCACTGTGGAATAAGGTTTTGGTTAAATTGAAAATATTATTACATCAATATAATAATCTTCCTAAAACCCCAAAAAAAAAAAACCAAAACACAAAAACCGAGTCAACGACGGATCCTTAAAAAAACATGAACCAACATTTTATTATTTTTAATAATGTAGATTTATACTTAATATTTAATTAAGGCATTTATTCAGCATCAACGCAGAATACAAACAAAACAAAAAGTAACACCATTTCCTTTATGTAGAAATTTAATTTTCCTCCATATTATGGGCTACATACAAATAAAATATTATGTTTTTATGTTTATTATAGAAAATTTTGCAAAATATTATTATTTCTTAATTATAGTGATGAATAAAAAATTGAGGCTGGAAAAAAAATGAACATAAATAGTCGTTATAAAAATGATAAAAAAAAAAATTTTTTTATTTTTGTTTGCATTTCACATATGCATTCAACTTGATACTAATGTGTGCCCTCATACGGTATTACAAGGTATGTGTTAATAAACTAATAAGGTCTTAGTAAAAACTGATAAACTTGGATCCGCTTTTTAACCATTTATATAAGAAGGTAATTTATTGTATGACATATGTAAAGAAGATACTAGAAGATAATGTTGAGGAGGCAATAGTATTGTTAAAAAGGTCCTCTCTCAAATTTTACAGTCAATGAATTAAAATTGACTTATATACCAACGGCTTTTGGGAAAAGTGCTTAAGTCAAAAATCGAAGAAAATTTTTTTTTTTTAAAAAGTTTTATTGAGTTTTTAATCTCTGTCGGCCTACATTATCGCTTTAGCCACTTTTTATGAAAACTTAAATATTTTTTCCCTTTAGCCGTAGAACATACAATAACATAGTATGGGCAAAATTTACTTTTGTCCAGACAAAAATAATTTTTTTTACATTTTCAATATTGAAAATAATTAATAATTTTAGACCAAATGGCATATTGGAATCCAAGAATCATACAGCAATATAATACAAATATAGCACAACGGAATAGAAGTTACAGACAAAAAATCGCAAAAAGGCGAGATTGTGAGTTAAGCAAAATAATCTTTCATTCAACTTTTTATGAAATTGAAAGATCCAAAGAACGGGGCGAAGTCACTTAAGAACTCTTAAATGTAAAATATTCCTTGTTAAACGCGACAAATTGTGTATGCAGAAATATTGTACCTTAAACACTATACAAAATTTTCAACTTACTTTTAATAGGTATGCAATTTTGAATATAATTGGTAACTCTTAATAAATTTTATACTTTATATTTATGAGTAGCTCAGTATATTATTATATTTCTCTTGTGTTATAACTGTACTTGGTTATATGTATTACGAGTATTCTCTTTCCTGGGCCACTTTGTATACAAAACAACAATTTACTATACATTTTCTACCTCCTCTTTTTTGTTTCTTCTTTATACTTTACCACTTTTAATTTTCTTTTATTTACTTAATTTACTTGGTAGAAGAAAAAAAGGAGCACGTATAAAAAAATATATAAAAAAAAAGAGCAATCAAAGGATATTTTCCTTTTTTTGCTTCTTTACTTTTTTATTTTTACTAAAACGGTAACACGTGAATCAACATTCATGTGAACAATCATGCATGGATGTACAATTGCTACATTTTTATATAATACATGTAGATATGTAAATATTAATGCAGGTTTGATATGAAAATGGAATTAAATTTACTATTTGTACCTATGACTGTAGCTGTGCATAAGGTAAATTCAAGTGAAAGCATCATCGCCACGGTGGTAAAAAAAGTTCTACTCGTATACAGAGGTAAAAACTAGAAATGTAAAATTTTTATTTTAAAGGTCTTTAAAATTGTTTTTAAATTTTCCTAAAAAATCGCGACTTAAATATTCCTGAATATCTACGATTATTTCTTTATTTTCAACTTTGTATAATATACACCATATTATGGTGTTTTTCATTTTTTTACCATAATTTTAACATTGTTGACCTAATTTTCTATATTTTATATAAAAGAAAATTTTTGTATACAAATTGTAATTTTTTATATATAAATATATAAAATGTCTACATAATACATTTTTTTTTTAACACTTAAGAGAATTCACCCTTATTTAGTTAAAGTTGAATTATAATTGTAGAGTTGAAAATAATAAGCATTATTTTTATAACACTGTACAGAGAGCGATTAACTACATTTTCATGTTTAAAATGTTTATTATTTAATTCATTTTTTTTTTTTGGAAAATAGTTAAAAAATAGTTGAATTTTAACATTTTGTAGCAATATTATTTTTGAAAACAATAATTTTTAATGAATTTTTAAATTGGGTCGATAGTAGATTTTCTGTTGTTAAACTATATTTAATGCAAGATCGTGTTTTGGAGATTGTGGAACAAAATGCAAATTGCTATATAATTTTAATGCATTGTGTACGATAGCTGTTGTCATATAACAATCTAATATAAAGTTATGTACATACATTTATTAAATATATGTAGCTATTTACAATTTAAGTACTCAGCTGCTCATATTAAAAATTGTTTAACTTAAGTCTAGTTTGTTCTATCATCGGATATGCTAATTAGTGAACGGAAATTCGTGTGTGTATTATTTTTATAGTAAATGCAATAAATTAAGCCTATGTTCTAATGCGCATCATATTCAAATTGAATATTTACCTTCTACATCTGATAATAATACTTAGTTTTCAAATTTTGAAATTCAACTGGGTCGAGAAAAATTATATTGTAGTTCAAATATCATAATTGTCAAGGATTATCAGGGATAACAGATAAAATGTTTTATCAATTACAGATCTTTGATCTAATAACTTAGAGCAAAAATACCTATAAAATCGAAAAACTAAGAGTAAACAATGTTGCCCCATGGTTTGTAAATAAGGAAATTTTCTCTCAAATAATAGTAAACTAATTTATTATTATCACATAATTATAATTTTGCATAAATTTAATTGAAATTTTAAAATGATAATATTAAAAAAAAAATTGAATTATACATAATTAATTAACTTGAGTTACGAAGGGTTGTTCATTAAGTTTGTTTGTTTGTTCATTGTTCATTATTGCTTTAGTTGGAGTTCGAGCTCTTATACAGTACCGAAGGAATTGGCGAACGAAAATTGACATTTTGAGGGGGTATACTTTTTTCATCAAAATTTGAGAATTTTTATACTTTGAGCAGAGTAAATGTAAACGAAATTTTACAATAATTATTCATGATCTACAACCTGATAAATACCGACAATCTTTCGAGTAATAGAAGCTCAGGTAGAAGAAAAATTAAAGAGAAATTAAGTTGGGATAAATAAATGAGGAATTGTGTTGAGATTAAAGATAATTAAATCGTAGGAGGAAGAAGTTGGTACAAGACTTTTACTTTTTAATTTCAACATTATTTAGAATGGAAGCGAAGATATTTTGTTATGTAGTTCATAACAAAAGTTATATGAAATGCAAACCAATCAAATTTAAATATTTGAAAAATTTAGGTAAGAATAATCCTTTAGAATAAAATTCTAGAAAATCTCTTGAAATATTTATAAATTTTGAATGAAATCTGATTAATCACAATTTCTATTTAAAAGACATATTCCACCCCTACCCCAAGTAATATATACAAAGTTGTAAATTAAATTAAATGCAAAACCAGGCGACTTTAATTTTGAATTTTAAATGTTGATCAATACAATATAGGATAGAGTAAACAAAGAACAATTTCAACAATTTATTCAGAGTGGCAAACACTATAATGGGATAATTCTAAATGCACTGTAAATGATATTCGACATTGCATTCGTTACAAATGCAATACTGTTAATAAAATACTGTTAATACTGTTAATAAGTAAGAAAATGGAAAATTTTATCTTAAGAAAGAAAATATATTAGATTACCTTATCATTGCTACACTGTTGGTCCTGGATCTCAATATTATTACTTTTTGTTAATATTAACCCTTAAATTTACAAGTTACTTTATTAATTAATTTATTTAACGTTGTAAGCGATATCGCAATCACAACATTTACAAAGTTTTATACAAAGAAAATGAAAAAGATTTAAATTTTTGTATTTTATTTTATTAATTATTTTGTTTTTAATAATATTATATAATTTTATTAAAAATTCTTAATAAATTAAAAAAATTGATTTATTTTTAAAAATCACAAATTAATTCTAAGAATAAAAATTTTCGAAAATTATTTTTAATTATAAACAAAAACACAAGATAAAATACTATCGTCCGTCGGACACACACAGATAATCCTAAATTAAATACCGTATAACGACTGAATTAAAAATTTTTATCTATTTACTCTCATGGGTAACACAATCTTAATTTTCTTGGGAAATTTTTTCTTTTTCAAATAATTCCCATTCTACTTGCACATAGTTAAAGTAATAAAGTAAAAGAGTGTGTATTTATTTCTTTGTTTCGTTTTCATTGTTAATCATTATCGTCTGTATAAAAATTTTCAGTAAAATTTTTGTAATGAATTTTAGCTGTTTAAAATATAGCAAAAAATAAATAAAAATTAAAGAAAAAATATTGCTTATAAACATTATTCTGTCTACAATATTTTGTAGATTGTTCCCCATGTTTCCCGATAAAGAATTTTCAAATGATACCTTAAAGTTTCAAAAACGTAAACGTATGTCATGTTGAATATTAATATTCTGTGTATTCTGAGTAAAGTTTAAACTGTTTTTACTCACTTACATTTATTTTTCTCCTTTAATTTGTTGAGCAACAAAATTAAAATATTATTAACATATAAGAGATTTTTATAAGCGAAATAACGTAAAATTATAGCATGACAAAAATATGCAATAATATTTTTAATAATATTCTATGAAAGCAATACAGTATTATCAAACAGTATAAATATTTATTTATTGTTTCTTTTCTGAACAAAAATAAATCTGCAAAAAAACCAAAAATTTATTTTGTTGAATTATCATTAAGATTTTCATAATAAACATGAGAGCATCTCTATAAACTACATGCGTTACAAATTCCAGCAACATTTTATAATAAAAATATTGTCGAGAACAAAATTCTTTTGTTTTGTTGATAAAAAAAATTACTCTTTGCAGAATCTGTTACATTACGATATCTATTTTAATGTAACATTCTGAATAGAAATATCTGTATAAGAACAACAAAACTTATTGCAATATTACTCAAATAATGAAAATATTGAATATTTTGCTTAGAGTAAAATATGTTGCTTAAATCTCTTAAATGTTGCTTAAACTTTTGCTCATAGATAAAATAATGTTGTGGTGGATTTTCTTCTGTTTTATGCCAGTATTTTTTGTGCTTAAGGTAAAAGTTTTTAAAGGATAATTTTTTTTTGTTAATTTTGCTTTCTTGTTTTTAGAGAAAAATATTTTGTTTAGTGACCCAAAAGAAAATCTTATGGATATCATTAATGAAATTGTTTATAAAATCCAAATAATAAAAGGAAAACTTAAAAAATAAAAAAAAAAGAGCAAAAAAAAAAATTTAGTACAATATTGACGAGATTGAGACATTAATCCATTAAATTAATAAAGTTGTAACCATTTTTGGGTTAAAATTTGAATATAGCATTATGTAAGGGTAGATGTAGATAATTATATACAAATGTAGGTATATGTATATACCAAATCAAGTTATATACAGACATTTTTTTAGACTTATATAAAAGTTTCGTCGTTTTAGTTAGTTTTAATATTTTTGTTCTTTCTTTTTGTTATTATTATGATGCTATAACTGTAAAAATATAAGTGCGAGATAATATATCTATATAAGATGATAGGATACAAAAACAAAAAACTTCATTTGTTTATCCTTTATGATTTCTTTTAAAAAGGGATCCTTTTTTGTTTGTTCGTTTTGCTAATACTAAAATGGGTGGGGATCTTTTATAAAATTTTATTTTTTCTGCTTTTGTTTTTTTTTTCTTTTTTGGTTGCAAAGAAGATTAGTTATAAAGGGTTATTTTATTTTTAATGGCAGTTAGCCATATGGTTAAGATAGGTCATTTAAATTTTATGTAAATGATTTTTTATAGCTAGTTCATGGATAAAATAAAAGTTGTATCAATAAAATAACAATAAAAAAAAAAGAATTTTTATATTTAATGTAAAACATTCCAGTCGTATATTAAAGATAAATTTAATGTGATAATCTGCATAACAGATTTATTAAATTAGTGTTTTCTTTTTTTAATATTGTATGAGCACAAAGAATTTGTTTAATTAATTTTTTATGCAATTATAGAAAAAATAAAAATGATGATGTCATCATAATTAAAAATTGGTTTTAAATTAATCTGTTCACAATTTAGTACGCGACTTGAATTGTATAATGCAGAAAGGATTATTAAACAAATAAATCTCATAATTGCAGGCATAATTTCAATAGAAAAGTTATATTTTTATGTATGGAAAATAAATGTGAATCTCTCTTACAATAAGAATTAGAAAATTAAATTCACACAATTATGTTTCTATTTGGGTCGAGAACAAACATGTTCCAATTAACGAGGAAAATAATTAATTTAAGAAACTTTACTTTTGGTATTTGTACACCTATTATAATCGTACAAACTGATTGAAAAATTCTCCTAATATAACAGGAAAAGTAAAATTTATTGATTGTAGCGTATTTGTTCGGACAAAAAATCTTTTTGTTGCAAACCAAAAACCATTTTGTTATTTAATATTTTTCAAAAATTTTAATTTAATTCAAAATTATTGAAACTTAAATTTCCAAAAATTCAGTAGTTATGATTTTCATTTAATTACCAACCAAATAATCTATAACGTATTTTAGAAGCTCCTCAATAAAATCATAATATTTTTAAACCTTTTGTACCATTTATTAATTAACTTTTGCTCATATAATATTATTATTAAAACAAACTAAAATTTTGAAGTCTATATGTAAATATTTAAATTATATAAACGAAATAATTTTCATAGCCGAAAGAAAATTCTAATTTTTCATTTATTTAACTAAGAAAACAAAATTTTAAAATCTACAAAATCTGTAAAATTAATTTTTATTTAAAGATATAAAATATAATTTATATCTGTGTGTGCATGTGTGCTAAAATAATTTTACGCATATTATGAAATCTAAAAGGATCATTATTATTTATGTTTGTATTATAAATTTGTATAAATCCAATTCCTAAATTTCTAATAAACTATACTATATTGGAAAATATTTGTTATACAATTTAAAGGCATGAAATTATCAAAATATAAAATGAATTTTATATCTCAACAAAAATAAAATTTAAATAAAGAAAATAACAAATCTGAACTTTTAATTTTTATACTAAATTTATAAATTAAATTAAAATTTATTGATATTTCAATAAATTATAGAAATGTGGTTTTTGAAATGAATAATTGTATATAGTATTTGATTTCAATAATGGTTAATGACGGACAATTAATATTCTAGATTCACTATGAGAGACACACTAAAATTTATTTTGTTAACCTTAGAATTGAAATTCAACGACTAGGCAAATTGAAATTCAACGACTACTTTCGCTTTCCAAGAACATGTTAAAAGCACAATGTTTGAATAGATAAGAGAGAGAATTAATTATAAAGTAAAATAAATTATAGCAGTTGAAAGGGACAATATAACATTGCAGAATTATGCAGATGAAGAATTTAATAATAATAAATTATAGAGAAGCTTGTATAAAATTAAAAAAATGTGAAATTATTACTTACTCAAAATATACGGTTCCAAAATAAGTAATTACATTGATTGCAGATTGAGCTGTAAAATATATTTTCATTAAAAAACTAACTACATTCTCTTAGAGAGATGGAAAAGCTTGTTTTCAAAACTTTGCATTACAATTTTTAATTTAGAAATTTTAATATCTTCTGACGCATATTACACTAAATATAAATTTCAAAATTTACATTTCGTTTCTCAAAGCTACAATAAACTGGCTCTGTGCCTGTTTCGAATTGAAAAGCTTATTTTTGCCTATTATAATTATTTCAATAACTAACTAGTTTCCATGTAATTTTTTAAAATAATAGAAATATATTTAATAGTAGAAGAACTGATAAAATTATTAAACCTTGTTTAAAAAATTTTTTTGTTCTTATAAAATTTATGAAAATTTCAAAGCAAATTTAAAGTATTTTGTATTTTGCAATAATATTTTCTACTAGGTGATTCAAATTTCTGTACTTACAGCGTACTTAATGTTTACTTTATGCATGGATTAAAAAAAAATAAAGATAATAAGATATTTCCATCTCTTACAAATTCATTTTAAAAATTACTATCACATTGGAAAATTTATTTTACAATTTAATCCTTTTTACCGGAATTATTTACACAAATATAGTTTTATACACATATTTAAAACACACACACATATTTTATAATCACCGTTCATAAGAGATACACACTCATAGTTTATTTAAATATTTTCTTTAATAAAGACATGAAAATATTTTTCCATAAAATTAACGTAAAACTCTGTCTTATACTACATATATGAATTATTAAACTGCAATCATAAGCGAAAACAACACATATTTCTTATTTATACGTGCTTGTATCTAAATGTAAAGCATATATCGTTACAAGCAAAAAAAAAACAAGAATGCAGCGAGGATAATGTGCACAATACTACATATATATCAAAATAATACAGATTAATTCAGTAGGATTATAAAATAAACACAAAATTTAAATAGATCAACGTGTGAAGAGAATTGAGAAAGATGTCGAAGTATGAAGTAATTTGAGTATAGGTTTAAATTAAGACAAATTAGTATACCCCAGAATCAATGCGATTTAAGATTTTTTCGTCATAAGCAATGCATATTTTCTAATTTATCGCTTCTATAGTGAAAATGTGGCACATTTTTACGGCACATTAGCGCATAATGATAAAATTTATAAGGTTATAAGCGCAAAACCATAAATTATCATTATATTACCGAGCAGTTTTAAATTCGTAATGATTATCTATCAGCTGCTTTTTATTGAGATCTAGAACATATAGTAAAACCTAGACAGTTAATGATAAAATATCGGATTTTTTTATTTTATAAGCTAAATTGTACTAAATCCAAATTTTTCCTCTTGAATTTATTTATTGTAATTCGCAAGTGCTGTCCAATTACACACCTAGTGCTATTGAAAAATGAAAGAGCTTGCTATCCTTTTCACATCTTTGTGCATTCTTAGAATCTTTACCCGCAGAACATAATATTATTTCAGCGCTACAATATGAATTAAATTACGCAACATAATTTCTTAACTTTTATTAAAATTACATTATTTAAATTTAAATAAAAATATTGGCTAACACAAATTTTGTTATTATTTTAACTAGTATACATTATAAACTTAACCTTAAACTTTTATAAAATCATTGTACACTTTAAATTATATGTTCATTTACTTTAATCCTTAATATATCCCAAAAATTTTATATTATACTCTTTAAAATAAGTATACATTTGTATTATTATAAGCATGCACATTTTAAGTATATTATTAAAATAAATACCTAATGTACTCTGAATTCAAATATTATACTGATTTATATAATACAAAAGGATTTTGTAGAATGTTGAAAAACGGCATCATCATGCTAAAAATTCATAAAATGAATACAAGGATCATTACAAAATTTCTGTTTTCCGATAGCTGAGAAACAAAGAAAAAAACATGAACATTTTCATATTTAAACACTTTAGGGTATGTTTTTCGTTACTCAATCCATTTTAAATATAAGTACATGTAAGTGCTTAAACTATATTTTTGTTATATTGTGTATATGCGAAATAGGAAAAGCACATTTTCTAAAAAAAATTTTCATGTTCAACAAAACAAAAACTAAGATAGAAATTTATGAATATTGTTTTTTTCCATGCAACATTCTATAACGAAAAATATTCAAAAAAAAAAGAGGAATCTAGTAGTAATACAGATTGAATTGTTATTTTAAAAAGTTAAGGATATAAAGGATATACAAAATGAAAACTTCCTCATATTGTTCTTAACTTCAATTATGAAAAGATCATTGAATCTAAAATAATATAAAAATGAAACAGAGAGTGTATAGGTACTTGTTTAACATGGCACGTTTTACATGTGCACTTTTACAACATAAAATAAACAATGATGCAAAAAAAAAATTGTGTTTATTTAAAAATTGATTTATTTAGATAATTTAATGAAGAAAAAATGCAAATAGGAACATTTTACATTGTAAAATTTTTGAATATTCATGAATTATAAAGATTTGTTTTTTTTTTTTTATAACAGAGATTGTATAACATTGCAAAGGTAATAATTTTAAATTTTGTCTGTTAATTTAGAGTTTCTTTAGAAAGATGAAATTGTAAAGCTTCCATTCAGCAAGTTGCTATTTGTTTAAGAAATATTATTTACTTTGTGTTATTGAAATTAAATTTTATTAAAAAATTAAATTTAAGAATTCTATGTAAAGAACAACTTTGTCTATGAAATACAAAAATAATTCCAATACTTTGTAACACGCTTTTGCTTTTTATAACCATTAAAAATTTCGGTAAAATTAATCACATTCGGCACATTAACTTATTGTTTGAATCATACTGTGCTTTCGGTTGAAAAATGAAATATTAGAAATTGGTGGTTTTTTATTATTCTGTGCAAAAATTAAAGAACCTACTTGTTCAAATTCAGAAATTTTAAATTACCTGGTACTATAAAATTAATTTGAACAAAAATTTGAGAAAGACGTTCACACAACATAATTCCTAAATGACATTTATTTTGCAAAAATAAATTTATTTGCTAAAATTTGTAAGAAACAATTAAAAATGCTTATCGTAAGCTTTTCTTCCATTTTTAAAATTGTTATGATAATATTGAAGTTATTTACAAAAACAAAAAACAGTCGAACTCCAGTCCGTATATGAGATGTAATTTATCCTGAAATCCGATTGATTCATCACATATATAGTATAAAGTAAATTAACGTACAAGTTTTCATGTCAGTCAATAAAAACTACAATGATAGAAAAGCACAAAAAATGATATCCTGCTAAAAAAATAGTTTTTTGTCGTCATGCTAAAATTAAGAAGTACATTTTAAAATTGAAAACTGAACGTATTAAATTTAGTATGGTTATAAAGCCTCATTAATACCTATATAAGGTGTGAACAGTAACTTAAACAATAATATTTTTTTAGTTTTCAATTTTTTTTGTAATAAAGCAAACCCAAATCCTGAACTACACAACATTCTTGCAAAAGAAAATTAAGTCAATATCTGTGAGAGTTATGTAAAATTATTAAATCTGTTAAAAGTTAATCTAATATGGCTAGTTCTTTTATAAAAACTATTTTCTTCTTTTTTACTCATATACAAAAATTTAATGCAATTTAAATTAAAAAAATGTTCGCCTGAACTTATGCAATTTTTACAAATAAACAAATGCCTCAATAATTTATATTATTAATTAATATTATTTGTGTAGCTTATTAGTATCTGGGAAGCTAGCTATTTGAAATTAAAATTTTCCTATTTTATTGAAAAATCTAGCTTAAAATTATTTGTCATATAAAAATTTAAAATTCTTAATTTTTCCTTTTGAATTTTCAATAAAAATTTTTTCATATTTTTCGAAAAATTAAAAATATTTAATTTATTTTTTTAGCTACTTTATATCACTTGAATTTATCAAAAAACAATGTGAATGTAGTGTGAAAATGTCTATATTTTGATACTTTAAATACCTTTAATACCTTAGCTTTAGTAACATTTGTATATGTACTTCGAGCGTACACATAATTTATAGACAGTTAAACAAAAACATTAAATTGATATAATATTTATCCGACATTTTCTTACAGCAACAAAATCAGGCATATCTGAATTAATTACGAAATAATTCAAGTATACAAAAACAAGAAAAACTTAAAAAAAAAATTAATATCCTTAAAAAGCGCGTTCAATCTTTTTTATTATATTTTTTTTTCAACTTATTTTATTTGTAATACATATAAAAAGAATCACATACATACACATACATATAAAAAGAATTAAAATTAAATAAAATGTAAATTTTGCAAAAGAAAACAATTCCACATCATTTTCATACACATGAATACAAAAGTATACTTTTAGGGGCTTTATTTTGCGTTTTTTTAACATTTTTCATATCTTGCTCGAATCCTTTTCAATGCATTCAATGTTTTAATAAAAAGGACATTAATTACTTCAGATTTGTATTCGTTCTTAATTTATTTATAACGTTATATGTTGTGCTGTTATGTCGACAATATCATCGATAATTTATTATTTTTCTTTTTTTTTTTCATTTTCATTTTAAATTGATTTCATTGAATATATAATTTTTAAATGTTTGCTCTATATAGCTACATACACACGTATTTAACATATATGCATAAGTATTTACATATTCAATAAGAAAATAAACAAAAAAAGACTGTTCTCTTTATTCTAAAGATTGGATATAATGAGAAGAAGAAAAAAAAATAAAAAATAAGGAAAATTTTTTTGAATTGTGCTAAAAAGGATAATGGAAATGAAATTTATAAGTAACTCAAGCGTTATTGAAAATTTATTGGGCAATTATATATTTACATATTGAATTCTCATATATACATACACACAATACAGATATAGTTTTCAATTGAATTTATGTAGGTTTTGCGTTGATAATTTTGTTGTTTTTTGTTTTTTTTTATTGTTAAGATAATATTGAAAGAATAGTTATATAGAAAATAAATAATAAGTTATTGAAAAGATGTCACCGTGTTAGTTTAAAGAGATGTATATAGAAATTCCACACAATGAAAAATGTAGTTTAACTATAAGCAATTCAGAACGGTATCTCTAAAGGATTTAAATTCAAAAATTGAAAAATTTAATGATTCCTGTTTTATATACAATGGGTTTGAAATCTAAAATATACGGAAAAAGTAAATATTTTGGTAATTATAATTTGGTGTATGTGTTTAAATGAAAAATATGGGAAACTTAATTGGTTTTAAGAAACTTGGTAAACGATTTTACACTGCATGATTTAAAAATGGTACTTCATTAGTCATTTTTAATCTTTTTACTTTATTTCGTTCTTTAAAATTTAATTATATTTAAAATATTGCTTTAATCTTAAAAGTTACTTAATTAAACAATGCAATATAAAATAATAAAGTAACAAAAATTTTATTAAACATAAATAATTAAATAATTAAATTAATAATTTTCACATAATACTTGAAAAATTCAATATTTTCTTTATAAAGTGTACAATGTTCTATAATTTTACAAAAGGTAAATACTTTCTATACACAAAACGTAAAAACATCGGCATTGGTAATTCAAAATTAAAAAAACTCGATATTTTACTTCCTTAAAATGCAAAAAACTTAAAAAAATTGCTTTCATTTGCAATTATAAATCTCAAATGTAAAAAAAATTAAAAAATCCAATTGTAACTTCAAATTTTTTTCGATAAAACGTAAAAAAAATCAACATTTTACATGAAAAACGTAAGTATGCCGTATTTTACATTCGAAATGTAAACGATCATACAAATGACTCAGCATTTTGTTTTCAAAATGCAAAAAAAAATTCCAAAACTTTCACACACACATGACCTTAAATACAGGAAATTTTACATAAAAATGGCAAAAAACACTGAAAAAAACAAAACATTCAGCATTTTTCATGCAAAAGAAAAATCTCAACATTTTCATTAAACATACGTAAAGATCTGAGAATTTTGCGTAAAAAAAGGAAAAAAACTGTCAATTTTTCATGCAATTTCAAATATATCGCATTTTCCCTCAATACCCAATATTTTTCCATTTCTATTGAAAGCGTAAAAAATTTTGTGTTTTCTACAAGCACGTAAGTAACTTTGAAATTTTTCTAAAAAAAACATCCCGTTATAAGTATTTTCGAAATTTTGAATTCATATGTTAAGAAATAGTTTCTCCATTCTTGTCTTTCAGAACTCGTACGATTATTAAAAAAGTTATTAATTATTAAATTAAATTTATTTTGTATTTAATTTCAAATTGTTATTTCAATTATAAAAGTAAAGAACACATGCACTCATTTTACTCAAAATTCTTACAGACTATTTTTAACTAATGAATCATTTTTTGTAAAAAAATATGTTATATATGTATACGGAAAGTATAATACACTCAACAAACATACGCACAAATTAGTAGAGTCCTAAAAATTCAAATGTGTGAAATAAATATTATTTGCTTTATCCTGCGGTTATCCGATGACCATATAGACAGAAAAAGACAGGCAAAAAAAACAATAACAAAATAAAAAACCAAAATACACTTTCCTTCCGGTAATATAGACAACAAAAATTGGAATATACACAAAATGATACAAAAATAAACTTAATTTTTGCTTCTTTATTGTTGTTATCCTTAGTGTTTTGTATATATGTAGTTGGTTTTATTCTTGTCCCATTTTATTTTCAAAATATTTTATAAGTTTTTAGGAGAAAGCAAATTTGTACATTTCATTCTTATTAATATATATGATAGGCGTTTTATATTGTAATTTAATACTTTTTTAAAGGCATGTTATTTTAAATAACATAGTATTTTTTTATATGTACAGGGCGTCTAAAAAGAGTGTTATGCTAAACAATAAAATCTACTGCAAGTTGAGTTGTAAATCCTAGTGTTAAAACCCAGCGTTTGCTGATTATTAAACTGTATACTTGCTTACTTAAGAATTTAAATGAAATTCATGTATTGCATGTAAAATTAATTGTACCTTATACTATTACTCCAGAATTTTCTGCTACAACCTCAGAGGTTCAATACTAGAATATCTGATAATTTTATATTATAATATTAACGTTTTATTAACAAAATATAAAAAAGAGCAGGACACCTGAAAGGATACAAAATAAAAATTAACTTTTTAAACTTGTTTTACTCATCATGACTAACTTTAAATGTAAAATTTGTACTTAATAAAATTTCCTATAAAACATTTGTCATTACAAACTATTCAATAATTTACGATTTTGAATAAAATTACGAAAGAAACTTATCAAAATTTAAAATCAAAAAAAAAATTACCATATTTTCATAATATAAAAAAATTACTACAGCTAATTAGAACAAATATTATTTAGGGCTTTTACACACCGATTTTCAAAAGAAGATCCTTTTGCACAATACAAGATCCATTCTAAATAATACACAATTCTTTCAGTATAACTTCGCAAAATTCTTCATAGTAAATCATAAATTTGCGACCCAAGTAAAATTCATTCCTTAATTAAATTCATGTAAAATTGATTAAAAAAGATCTTCCATTGCAGTTTTCATAAGATTTCCGAAAATTTTTTCATTTCTAATAATTTTTTAACAACACATCCTGTATACAAAAGCTAAGACTAAAAACAGAATAACAAGAATAACAAGAAAATATTTCTTTGTTTCTTGTTTTTCACATACACACATATTATTACTCTTCTTAAAATTTTTCGGATATCCTTAAAAGGATAAAAGTTTTTTTTTTTACAAACACAGAATTTCGTATATCTAAAAATATTTTTCTTAGTTTTATAATATTATTATTTAAAATATGGAAATAAATATCAGGATAATAGTTTGTGACATAAATTTTCCATCATTTTGTTTTTAAAAATTTCCTCTACATTTTTTGTTTCATTTTTTTTCTTTTTGTTTTTGTTTTGCAATAGGGTTGGTTATTTGGTAACAAGTAATCTAAAAATTTATTTTATAGGCTGCCATTATTTCATTTTGCTTTTTTTTTCTTTTTTTCATAATAATAAATAATATTGTATGTGTGCATTGTACACATACATTATATATCTTCATACCAATACATATAACCTTGCTATAAATATCTACAAGACCGAGTATGTATACCAGTTAGTATTATGAAAAATTATGGTCTAATTTTGTGGTCATTTTATATACAAAAGTTTGATATAATTAAGAAACCTTTCAATTTTATGATTTAATTAGAAAATTTTCTTTAAAATAATAATTAAATTGTAATAATTAAAAAAATGATTTTTAAGAAAAATGATAATCTTGTAAATTTTTATTAATATTAATCATAATTTTTTGGTTTTTATGTAAATAAATTGGAGATTATTGTTGGTTTAAATCAGTTTTATTTTACAAAATAATTATAGGTTTTGAAATAAAGTAAACAAACTACATAATAAATATAATATGAAATTGTTTTAATTAATTCTGGGAATACAAATAATATAAGACCATATAAATATTCCTTTTTGTTTGTAATTAGAGTAAAAGGAACTAGGTCAACTACCATATACCATTGTATAGACCCTTAGGAGTAATTGAAACTCTTGTATGCAGATCATGTTCATATAGCTAGACAGACTCTGGGCCAAAAGGAGTTAAAATTAATTTCCTCTGCTTTTTTCTTACTTTTAAAAATTTTAAGTGTATCTACGTTTTTGTAGATTTTTTTTCCTTTGGTCACTTTTAGAAGGAGTATTGAACTACTACATGATATCACATGTAGACTGTAATCAGGCCCAGTTTCATTGCGTCATAAATATTTTAACTCGGTAAATGACTAGCCTGCCGTAGTTTTTTCCTTTTATATTAAAAATATTTAAGGTTATTGATATTTATTTTTCTTAGTTTAATATCGAGTCTTATTATGAAAATATGAAAATTGCATACTAATTTTTTATAAGTATTGTATATTAAGGCTATAATAATATTGAATATAATTTTATAATGACCTGACCGGGATTTAAACCCAAGAATCTTCGGTTAAAGGACCATTGTTATAACCACTATGCACCAATGGTCAGATCTTTTTGTATCAGATAGGCGCACGAAATATTATTTTAACAACTTCTCATGAATATCTAAAATATTTATAGTCTTTCCAGATTTCGGATTTTTATTTTTAAAAAACATTAGGCTGTTAAGAGTTATTAACAGAAATAAAGTTCTACCGCTACCCATTTTTTATTGCAAAAGTTTTACGTTAAAATTTTAAATGGTTTGTTCACTTATAATATAATCGCAATATTCAAACACAATTTAAGATAAACAAGATGATGGCAAAGATGAGATCTTATGAAATAAAATCAATAATTTTTTTAAAAGAAAATTTATCAATTAATTTCATAAAAATTCAGCATATTTTTTTCAAAATTTTCAATTGCAATAATTACTTTTCACAATAAAACAAAATCTTCTTTGTTCTGTAATCAAAATTGAATATGAAATTTAAAACACCTTTAAAATGCTCCGTGACTTATTAAAATTTGTTGTATCAGTTTCTTAAGAAACTAATTGACATAAAAGCATACAAGCCGTGCAATTTCATTACAAAAATTTTAATTCCAATACATACACTGTAGCCGAAATTTATAATTTAATATAAAATATAATTGAGGCTAATAGAAGGAAATTTATAAAAAAAGAATCTCTTTAATTGTACAAAAATGTACGAGTAAAATAATCATGAAGAAATTTATTTAATACAAAAAAAAAACGTTAAAATTTATATGACATTTAATTATCATTAAATATCTCTGAAAATTGCTATAAATGTTTGACCGCAAAATACTGGGCTTAATATTATTGTTACTCATTTAGTTGAAAAAAAAAACATATGTAATAGCGCCAATATAAGTATGTAGGCTTATTTTTCGATATTACACGTATTGTGTGGAAATTGGCGTTATATACGAAAAATTTTATTACATATTTTTTTATTTCACATTAATTGAATGAGTGTTTGTAAGAGCTTAAAAATACTTATTATAATATACGAATTGTAATACATAAGCATACATATGTATATACAGGGAATAATATATAAAGGTACACTATCATGAATTTATTTGTGAACAAATTGTCTATTTTTAAGATAAATGATAATAAACTGGTCAATCATCATTGTCAGATTCAAATAGGAAAAATTGTAAGTCCAGATTGCCCAGTGAAAGTTCAAATTTCTCGGAATAATTTCCGTTCATTATATTATTTTTAATCAGTTTAATTTTCTACCTCCATTGATCTGTAACAGATACATAATTTTAATAATTAAATGTATGGTTTCATCCTTAATCATAAAAACCCAATTTATAGAAAAAATAGGATTTGCTGATGCACAAATAGAAAGGAAAGTCGCAAAAAAGTAAATGTTGCAATAAAATTAAATAAGCAAAACACCCACCCCAAAATTGGACTTGAAATTTTTTTTTTTACATAAATTGGAAAAATTATGAAGAAAATTTAGACCTATATAGACTGATTAGAAACGCAAAAAGGGTTTTAACATTTTAACTTAGTGTACTATTTGGAACAATTTTTAGAAATACGAAGCAAATTTTTGTCATATTTTCACGTGTTCTTCATTAAATGAAAAGGAGTATTTTAATGCCCGCACAATATTTTATTACTATAATTTGCTGAATTCTTTTTTACGTGTAAATTGGCATACTATATAACACAAATCTTTATATACATAAGTAATTAACCGGAAACCAGAGTTTGGGTAACATGCATTGTGGTATCATGTGAAATGTAAACAGCGTATATTTCGTTATTATGTAAATACAATTTTGTTTTTCTTTTTACGGAATAATTAACTTTTAAATTTATGAATATTGCCCCATAGTACGTGTGTCATACATGTAATACATTTTTCTCTGCGCTTTTTTTTTTTTTGATATTGCTTATATAACATTTTTTTTGCCTTTAGAATACAAAAATTGAGAAATAAAAGAAAATTACATTGATGTAAAATTTCAAATTGAACATTTTCTCATAAATTATATAATGGTATGTTACCAAAAATTTAATATATTATAAGAGAGTATAAGCCAATTTAAAAACAAAAGTTATTGTAAATGGCAATACTCGTATTCAATAATATTAAGAATTCAATATTTTTATTTTAATTGCTTCAATTTCCAGTTAATTAATTTTAAATTTTCTTATTCAATATAATATTTTATGATTCAAAAGAATTCTTCATTGTAAATAGCTATTCATAATTATTAAATTATTGTTGGATGCTATTTTTAATTTTACACCTACATACATTTTTACCAAAAGGGATATAAGTATAATAAATTCATTAAGGATGTTATTAAATTTTCAAGGAAGAATGCTAATAAATTCACTGCGAATTAAATTATAGTTAAAATTAATTTTGAAATGGTAATTTGTGCCAATACCAGTGCAATAGTGTTAATAGCAAAAAAAAATTAATAAAGCCTTCTAACGAAATAATGCAATAAAAGTTATAAAAAAAATTAAAAATGGTAAAATTCAGTTCATATTATTTTAAAAACCGCACTCGAGTTTTATAGTACATAGATAATAACATAATAATTTAAAATCCCTAAAAGTATGCAATTTTCAAATATTTAAAAAAAAAATAAATAAAACCATTTTCTGCAAGAACTATGAGCTTCAATGATGTTTACTATTCGAAACTGTTTCACTACTAATTTAAAAAAAAACTCTGTTGAAAAAAAAATTTGACAACTATAAGGTCAAACGAAATTATATATGTCAACTATAAGGTCATTCAAATGAAATTAATTTGAATCTAAAGTAAACATTTTATAATAAGAATTCAAATTTATTTAAAATCTTACAATCCTTTGAGATATTAATTGGCATTACCTTACTCTCTACATTCTCCAACAAATTCATCTGAAACCTAATAAGCTCTATAATAAAAACGTAATATAAAATATTAAAATAAAAAAAAATAATTTTCAAAGTCGCAATTATATAATTTTTCTTGGAATGAAAATTAATTGAACATTTTTTTTTAATTAAGTAAAAGAAACCTTTCGATTTAATTAGAATTTAAACTTTTTAAAAGAAACCAGAAGATTTCTAGCAGAATAATATTATAAATATAAATGTTATCTGGACTGTATATTGTATACCTATATAGATATATTATACGTATTTACATTTGTTAATTTACATTTCGACAATTTACATAATCATTTTCAGAAATATTATATAGTATAAGCGAAACGAAACGTGGGATAGCCAAGAGAGATCTAGAGCAGAAGTCTTCAAAAGAAATAGTTTAGTCAGGCAAAGTTGGGGCACAAATAAAGAGATCGGCACAAACAACAGAAAATTGGAGAGGGTATGTTGAAGCCCTATGTTCCCTAGGCGAATACTAAAGAAAGTATAAGCACTTCCTCGACAAAATGTGGAGGATCTTTTCCAACAAGGCCTCGGCAAAAGGGGGTTCGACATAGATCAAATACTTTTGGATTAAATCGTGTTAAAATTTCTTTAATTTTCAGTTTAATTGCAATTGATATTAAATTCTTTTATACACACTACGTATGATAACAAGAAGAAAAGAGTGTTTTTTTAATACAGTTTTACTTTTCAGTTATCATGCGAAATATTTACAATTTTTCCAATTTACGAATCAACAAATAAAAAAATCAGTCTTCCACTATGAGTCAATTAGTTAAAGAACCTGTCTTATAATCACACCACGTAGCATTTTAATATTTGGGAATCGCCTACTAAATTCAATTTTCAGAAACTTTGCGCATTAATCTCACATTTGAACTTAGAAAGCAACTTTTGTTTATCTCCAATACAAAATAATTACACTTACATTTAATTAAATATGTGACTCCATTATTGAACCAATTCAAATGAATCAAAACAATTAACTGGTGTATTTTAAATATTTTAATAAAATTTCGATTTTAGTCGTCATTTCATTAAAAATCTAGCTATATTTATTTCAAAAAATAAAATTTTATTAACCCCTAACATAAAATTATTTGAGAAAAAAATCTTAATATAGCCTTTTAGAATTCTTCAATTACAAAGTATAGATAGATCGTATATATAGCTATATTAAATTTTTGTATATAAGCATACTATATGAACGAAAAAAGGAAAAGAAAGAAAGAAAAAAAGGATATTAAAGGGAAAAAATTGCCTTGTAAACACAAAGAAATCTAATAAGCCTTGAACTTTTTAATATAATTTTGATAAAATAATATTCACGAAATCTTAACTCAAATTAACATTATAAAATTTATACCTATATATACTACTATAAATACACATATCTATTTTATATATTTGTAATATAATAAAATAATAGGAAAACAACTTCTTGAAATTTTAGCCATCTATTTTTAATGGGTAATTTTTAAAGTTTCTATTTTCGCTTCGTATAATATTTTATTGAGAGCACAAAATTTATTTTTGTTTTGTTATTTTGGTTTTTCTTGTCCTTGTTTTTTTTTTCTTTTACTCTCTTTTATCATGTACTTGAGTGTAGTCATAAAAAAATCTTTTGCGTTACTGGATGAAATTTAAAAATTGAAATGGGTTTTAAAAAATATTTGATGTGAAGTTATTCAACAGAAGTTATGGTGCTTTTTTAAGTAATTTGTGAGTTTCGAATTGCTTTACATATTAGTGATCATTTAAGAAAGCTAGTAATTTTAGTGAAATTTATTTATCAAAATTTACTTTGGAAAGATTCCATTTCTCCTCTTGGATAACAAAACATTTTATTATTTTTTTGTACATAATTCAATCTAAAGAATCTCTCGACAATTTTGACCAGGAAAATTGGCCTATTTACAAAAAAAAAAACAAAAAATGATATACGTAGGTATTTCAACTTCAGCAAATAAATTAGAATTTTCAACTCATTAGTAGGAAGAAAACCTATTTTCAAAATCATCGAAAATTTTTCTCTATTTTTCTATTTCAACTGCATATTTTCAGGATGCTCAGTTTAATTTAAATTTTCAGACTTTAAAAAATTAATTAAAAGTTGAGTTTAATAATTTATTATCATCATATAATCAATTAAATTATTAATAGGAATTTAATCAGGCAATGCTATTTTGTTTAAGTAAATAATTTTTGTTCAAATAAAATAGTAAATTTAAATCGAAATTAGTAAGAATAAAAAGTTTAATAAAAAAGAATTGGAATAAGTAACTTAAAAGTATTTAGTTTCTAAAATTCGAGAAACAATTTGAGTTATAATTAAATTCTAAATCGTAATTAATAATAACAATTTATATTTATATAAATTAACTTTAAACACTATATAAAAGTTTTAAAGTACTACCATAAAATCAATGTTAAATAATAATAATGAAGTTGAAGCCTACGATTCCATATATGAAATGTTTTAAAATTTTTGTAAAAATAGCATAAATGTTTCCAATTTTGATACCTTGTATAATACAGCGAATTTTCTGTAACAAAATCTATGCTATATGCTAAGTACTCGTATAACATTTCAAATAACATAAACATTCTTTTATAAAGTTATACAACAAAAAAGACTTACTTCAAAAGTCGACAACTAATTAACAACATGTGAAGTTGAATATACTTACCCTTTTTTTTTTGTAAAGAAAATTAATTGAAAGATATAAAAATACATGAAGTTGAGTTTGTAATCTTATAAGTACCAACATTATACAAATACAGACATTATATACTATGAGCTTATACATGTATGTGTATAAAAGTATTTGTACAAAAAATTAAATATAAATTTTACAAATAGAGCTATGTGTTTGTAATTTTATTTTATAAAAAAATATTTAATTTTACTCTTTACAACAAAAAATAAATACAAACAAATTATAAGAAGAAAAAACAAACAATTTTGAAATCTGAAAAAAAATCAGAGGACTTTACGAGTATCTACATATCTGAGATATTGGAGAGAAGAGAGAAAAACATCTGAGAACTCAAACCTATTTTGAATTTTTCTTACTCTTTAATTTTCACTACTTTTTGTGATCAAAAAAAAACTCAACTCATTCCATATAAAAACTGAAATTTTTGACTATACTTGTGTGTGCTTTAGAAATTTTCATTTTAATAAAAAAAATTGTGAATTAATGCTGTAGTAGCAGTATGTATACAATCATGTCATGTTATACATGAAATATTTATATATGTATTTTATATATACCGTTAACGTTGGTATCTACTTATTTTACACAAAATATTTCCATGAAATAGAAAGCCTTTAAATTTATATTTAAAAAAAAAAAAACTATCAGATTACTTTTTCAAAAAAGAAAAATATAAAAACTAAAAATAAAAATGAGAAGATTTACGAAGAAAAATATGTTGGTTTCAGTTTCAGGAAATAAGTATTTTCTCTTTCTTCCCATCTTAAGACCAGAACAATGTTTTCCGAATATTATGAAGACCTACAAGAATAAATCTTAGTAAAAAACATGTTTTTTAAAGAAAACCTTTAAAAAACTTCTTGCAATATTGTAAACAAAATTTTATTTACAAATAAAAAAAAAAAACAAAAATTGTTTAAAGAAAGGATTATTATTAAATGCAAGGATCTTTGTACTCTTACATATTATATGGAAAATAATTTTAATATTAAAATATAAAAGTAAGAAAATGTAGAGAAAATATTAAAGATTTTTTATTGCTTTACAGAAAATCAAAAATATGGGTACAATTTTAAAATAAATGTAGATATTATAGAGCTGGTCTGCAAAATTTAAGACTAAGAGGATTTTGAATGAAAAGTAAATTTCAGCATAGATAGTATAATAATCAGCTGTGCTGTAGCAAAAAAAATTTTTTTGGTGATATTAATGAAAATCTTTTAACGCATTTTCCAACTAAACTGAAAGGTTACCATGATATCAAGATCACCATGACTTCATAGAATTCGTCAGTACTGCAATGCTTAACATATGCAATGCCACAAAAACAGAGCCACAATAATAATATTTAACCATATCAAAACCATTTTTTAGGAAAATAAGCTAAATATAGTTAGATTTTTTTGAAAAATTAAGGCGATTAAGTGCTAAATAAGTAAATTATGAAAAATAATTGTAAAAAAGAAGTTGTTCTATTTTCATTACTACTGCATAAAATTCAATATAATTTACAATTCTTATGACAATCTGTGAATATAAGGGGTGAAGTTAGTTATACAACTTCATTTACATATAGTTTAATTAAATTAATTGTTAATATGTACTTTCTGAAATTTGTGAAATATTCAAATTACTCGTACCTATAAATCAATATAATCGTACAATATAATGTTAAGATACTGTTACTTTTAAGCGCATTTATTTGCTGTGTCAAATTTTATCTTTATAAAAGCTCGAATCTTAGAAATTTCTGATTTCTTTTATGGAATATATTTTATGTGTTACGGTAAATGTGTATAATTTGTTTCATTTATATATTTTGTTAACTTTTCCATAAAATCTTTGAATATATGCTAAAAGCTGATTTATATTTTATTGATTGGAAGTTGCTATAGTGAAATAAGACTTGATTTTTAATTTCAATATTAAATGAAAGTGAAAATATTTATGTGCTATCGATTTAATCATATACAGCAATCCCTAGCTTGAAGAAATTTTTGGGACCGTTAAAAATTCAAAAGGTAAATAAAATTGAACTATATAGGAGGTCAAGTAAAACTAGTGTTTGATATTTCCCTAACCTAGTAAATTTCATATTAATAGAGAAAAGTTTAAGTGTAAATAAAATTAGAATTTTGTATATAAAATGATTTTATTACTAAACACAAACAAATCATAAAATAAATCCTAAATTATGTGTCAAGGAAAGTAAATTAAGTCGCCAAATAATTTTATTAAATACAAATTAAAAATTCCAACAATATGCAAATGTATTTGTCAAATAGAAATTAATATTCAAGAAAAATTACAGACGATCGACAGTGTTGTTGTCGGTAAAAAAAAATATGTAGTTAATGACGGTTTTTGCTTTCGCTTTCTCAAAAATAGTAGAAATAACTTTTATTTTAAGTGAGCTTTTTACATAGAGCGGGTGAGAATATCTTAAAACGAAAATAGGAAAATAAAATTTACATTTATTTCGAAATTATGTAAAAAAAGGTAACGTTGTAGAAGAGACGGCTGTAATATTAACATCGAATGCACTTTTAATTAACATTACTAAGATGATAATTATTGTCGACAATTAAAGAAATAATAATCCGTACAGTCAGTAATATTTATTTCCAAATATACTAAGAATCACCCCAAAATTTATACTCTTACCGTAAAATAAAAGTAAGTCATGTCTCATTTCTTACCGTAAGTCATGTCTCATTTTTAAATGCAAATAATAAATCTAGATTCTGGAGGTGTTGAATAATAATATTCTTAATTAAATGACATCAGAATATTGAATTAATTTGTTTGTATAAATATATTATAAAACGAGAACATAATAAATATTAACTGTGACGTAAAATATTTTAATTTTTTATTTAAATATTTTATATTTTATTGATAAATTATATAATTCAAATTTATTGATAGGTGCTGTAATAAAAAATAACAAGTAAATCTTATATTTTATGCAAAAATAAACCCGAGTATATGTATACATTCTTTTATACCCTCTTGTAAAATAGTAATTTTGGATTCTCGATCCAGTATTCGGAAATAAAAATTAAATGATTGGTAAAATGTTAATAAATCGAAAAGAATTTAGAAAAATCAAATATAAACTGGACATGAGGGCAAACAATCCTGTTGTTCAAACACGTAAATGCATAACATATTTTGTATAATAAAATTTAACCGATAAATTATAAGTAGAACAGCTTCAAAAAAAAATTTATAATTGATCAGAGATATTTACGAAGAAAAATTATTATGTAAGTATTATTGGGTGGTACCAAAACTACATAAATTGATTTCATTATAAACCGAAAATCTCGGTAACAGCTTCATGCTTTCATTAGTGTACCTCAATCATTTACCGAATTATAAACAACATTTTTAAAATTTCGGACGAAATCCTAAAATTCACGAAAAATTTATATGTTCATTTGTTTAATAACCAGCTTTAAAATATTAAACTTCAAGAAAATTTTATGACTATTTCTTTGTAAATTAGCAAAAACATAAAATCCGGCTGTAGTAAAGATCTAGAGACCTGATATACAAATTCAAAAAGTTTATTGATTTTCACGAAAATTTTTATTCTCAAAATGAACTCAAATAAATATTTTCTTCAAAACAGGTTCAGCCCAATTTGAGACACAGAAGTGTAGACACAGAGTGACAGACCGACAGACATCTTTTTAAAAAACAGTTTTTTTGTGATTGTACAGCATGCAAAAACGCGTTTCCGCCGGAAACTAGAAATTTAATGCGTACGTATATAAATAATATGTATTTCGATTTCTGAAATCAAATCTTATGAAAGCAATGATGAAATTTTTCCAGAAAATTAAAGAATTTTACAATAAAAATGGCTGCCAAAGAAAGTTTATAAACGATTAATGAGAAATCTTTAACAAAAATGTTTTAGAACAGCTTCAAGAAACTAAAATATACGAGTACATTACTCACCTTTTGTACTTGAAACAAAATATTTTGAAAATATTATTGTTATTATTATATTTTTAAAATAAATACATAATATGTGTAATGTATGTCAAAAGCTTTTCCGACATATTCATTATTTAATGGAAAATATCAAAACACAGCTTCATATAGATGTTCGTACGTATGTGATAACAAGTTTTAAAACTTGTTAAGTAAATATTGATTACTAATATACATAAACCGGTTTTATAATTATATTCTTATCGCTTCTACTTACAAAATGCTGGTAATTGAAAAAAAAAACTTATGTTTTAATTGCTTATATTTTATTTGTTAGTATAGATTAACCCTAAAGTGCACATTACTTTTTTTATTTATTATATAAATAAACTTAGATACATTGCAAATTATATGAAATTCTCAACAACAAGAGTGCGTAAAATGAGTACCGTGATTTTTTCAAATAAATACATTAATTTATGCTCTAAAAGTTCTAAAAATTCTAAGCGAAAAGAGATTGTGTCGGGTTGTGTCTATACAAATTAAAAGTTATATCAGAACCATTCGATTTGACAAACCTTATAAAGCTTTTTGTATTCAAAAATTATAAAATTTGGTTAGTCGTCGCTTTTGAAAATACTTTATCAAATTTGAAATACATATTTATTCGACATATAGTTTAGCGGGCACCAAAAATAACTAAATTAAAGAAATTGAGTGTGATGGTGCCTGGAGTCAATATGATGAAAATGATAAAAAAGTCTCTTCATAAATTTGTTTTGTTATTTACAAATATGCAAAAATTAACACAATTCCTTAAAAAAAGGAAGGTGTAATGGCAACCCATTTAAATTGAAGATGTTAAACTTTGTATTAAAGAAGCTTTTTTAAATACTATGATTTTATAACAAAACTATTCTAATTTTAATAAATTATTCAACTTGAATCTGTAACGTTATTTTAAATACATAGGATCCAATACTACTTATATCAGAATCAATTGCAATTTATTTTAAAATATCTTATTTAAAAATTAGATATTATAAAAAATTTAAAAATATAGCATAGGTTATTTTTTTTATTGCTATTATTAGCTATCGTAATTATCGATTTTCAATAATAATTATTAAACTTCCGATTCCTCAATCAATTATAATTAATTATCGGTTGTCGATAATTTTCATCGAGTTAAATGCTTAAGTATCTTCCTTATAAACAAAGGCTCGAATTAGTTAATGCATCAATTACAATTTTTAAAATTTTGAATAATTTCATATTTAATATCATGGAAATTGTTAGTAACTAACACAACCGGATCTGTAATTCTTAATTAAATATTAAGAAGCCAATCATTTATCTTATATATGAAAAATATTATATTTCTAATTTGAATTTGGGCTGTAATTCATTTTAGGGATTTACATAATATAGTTGGTAATATAGTCTCCTTTCAGAAAAATTTTTATTACCATAAAGCCTTTTAATCATTTTTCCTTTAGTAATCTTTAATAACGAATGCTATTAAAATTCGAATGCATTTTCTAAATTTACTTTCATTTGCATATCAAAGACAAACTTGTAAAACGTTCTTTTACGCCAAAAAGCCCATTTTCAATTACATTGAAATTAACATCTTCTTGTAATAAAAAATCGTCTTAAATATCTTGAATTCCTTTTCTTTTCCGAAACAAATTTATTGGAAATTTTAATAAATCTATCAAAAATAATGTATTGTACTTAAACAGCTTCTAATATAACATTACTCTTTGTGCACATTCTTATTTTATTTAAAAATACAGAGTGTGTAAGTATATTATGATGTAATGTAGAAAAGAATTTCATATCTCTGTAACTGGAAAACTAAAGTCTATGTGGAAAGAAATCCAAATTTTATTTTATAATTTTTTATTTTAACTCGAATATCATTCACAGATGGGACTGAGCACCAAATGAATCTGAAATGAAAATAATGAAAATGGAAATAATAGATCTGTGAATGAACTGTTAAGCAAATTCAGAAAAATAATAATTTTAATATTGTCGACTTCGACTGGAACTAGATGAGTTTGTTATATTAGATAGGTCTCCTATATGATTCCAGATTCATTTTCAACATCAAATTCATAACTACTTTTTTCATATAGCAAAGCTAATAAATGAACACATCATTATTTTAGTTCTTGATGGTGTTTCAAGATCTTTTACTTGACTCTACTAAATTAAATTAATTTTCATATTTCATTACATGGATTTATAATTGAATTCAATTCGGCACACTCTATATGTATAATATAAACTAATAATATATAATAAAATAAAATTGCATAACATAATTTAAAAAACTTTCGTAATAATTTATATAAAATTATCATTATAATGTTGGTGAAATGAGATTAAAAGCGTTTACATAATCGTTAAAATTAATTATTTAAAGAGGAAAATTTAATAATGCAATTCAAGATTTGAAAGAATAATTAACAGCACATTTCAAGAAAATAAATTTGAATTTGAGCTATAAAAATACAATAAGAGTTAACTTTAGTTTTTCTCAAAGTGGTGACAATAATCGAATAAAATATAAAAATTTTTTTACGATAATTTGATTTTAACAAAATCTGGTGAGACTTGAACTTGGGTCATTCTTATGAAAAGAAGTTTTTTGTCGAACAACAAATCACTGAACGTTCGGAAGTTGCTGTATAATTCACTAAGGGATATGTGCAGTTTTATAATTGGAACAAGGATATTATAGGCGGGAGCGTGGTGAGGCTACAATAAATAGCTACGGTGGTCCGGGGGAAATGTCCTCTTGTTTCACTTGGTTTTCTTGGAATCTGCCAATCTGCCAAACCCTATGAATCACATTTTCATTAAAAATATTAATGGAATCAAATGATTTTTAATGTAAAATTTCAAATTAATATAAGAAAAACACCAGCGTTATATTATACAAATTCGCAAAATTGAATTAATCTTTAGCAGTTGCATGTAAATAAAAAAATTTAAATAAAAAAACTAACGGATATTGTAGTTTCTTTAATTTTAATTTATTTATTACATTATACCTTCAACTCTCATCAAGGAGTGCGTGAGGCCTATCCTGAACCTGAAAAACTTCAACACCTAAGTTTTTTTTAGCTCTTCTCACTAAAACCTATCAAATGTCTTATAAAAGTCTGTAGGTAATTTAGAAGTAACTGAATTCTTTAGGAAATAATAATAGGGGGAAAGAAGGGAAACCAACACTCAATAAGCTATTAGACTGATGCAAAAAGTTCGAGTTTTGTTAGGAAAGTTTCAAATGGGTTCAATTAACAACAATTTTCAATTTATTCGTTTCAATTTATTACACTGTTATTACAACTACTTTTGGATTAACAAATTTTTAAAATTTTGGGATAAAACGGGGTTTGTTATTTAGCTAATTTAGCATATTTGATCAACAAGCTATCTCTACATTATGGACAGTATGAATGCATAGAATGAAATTTCAATCTTATATTGAAACAAGTATAAATCTAAGCTTTTTAAGTTGAATGAATGATCGGGACGGAAATATCAAAATTTATTAGAACATTTTCTATAATTCAGAAGAATTAGTTTTTTAATAACATTTTAAATATTCATGAAAATAATATAAATAAAATAATATAATAAGAATAAATAAAAATATATTGTGACTGTCACGTACGTCAATGTGGAAAATTCGAAATTCCTATATAAGTTGGTGGCTTTCAAAATAGTTTTTTATTCTTTTATAGTATTTAGTAACGAGTCAATAGCAGATTATTTTTTTTTTAATTAATTTTTAATATTTTTACATTCTTGAATTTATTAAAAAATTTGAATAGTTTTGTTGTTTTTTTTTATTTAGTGCTATTGAAATCGTTTTCTTTTTTAAAATGTTTAATAAAATTTATTATTTAATTGGATGTCTAACAATTCTAATTTGTTTGCTACCTAAAGATGAAGCAAAACAATTACGTAAGTTTCAAATTTTAAAAAGAATTTTTTAAAAATATAAAGAAATGTAAATAAAATGAAATATTTGGAATCGAAGTGTAATTAAAATGAAATTAATAATTATAAAAAACTCAATTGAATGGTTTTAGAAATTCAAGATCCAAATTAAAAATTTATATTTGAAAATGAAGTTGATGTGAATGAATGACCAATGAATTTAAAATTAAAAATGAATTTAATAAAAAAAAAAATTTAAAATTTGAAAATATTATTAATGGCGTTATTTTGTTTAAAAAAAAGGATTCAAAAGGATATTTTATACTCGTATATTTAAATAAATTTTAATTTTCAAAACCATAATTTTGTGGTAATAATTGAAATCAATTTAAGCCGGCTTACAATAAAATATAAGTCGACTTAAATTTAAAATCCAAGTAAATTTAATTGAAAATTCAAAATATCTAAGTCAAATCTTTAAATTGAGAAAAGTATCAGCCACAAAATTTGGTCAAAATTTGGACATACTATGTCTAGCATGTTTAGCATGTATTAGCTGTTTATTCTTTTACAGCCTGACTTGAGTTTAGTCCGAAACTAAGCAAAAAATGAAATAGTTAAATAAAAACTTGTACTAAATTTTACAAAGTTAGTTGCAAATCTTTTCACTTAACTTAGCTTACCAGTTTTTTCGATGAATCAAGAATTCTTGGAACTATTATGTAAAAATTTGTTTCAAAATAAGGTAATTACTGCCTTTCAACCGACTGGTATCTTAATGTTTACGAAATTAAACGTGAACAAATCAATACTCGTAGGTATGTTCTTTTTATTTTAGTGGATTTAGCAATAAATAATACAGCCATACATTCTATTATGAAACCAGAACCAGAGAAAGGAAAAATTTTCATTAAAATTAAAAAATACTGAATCCACGTATTAAGATCCCAGTATTAATTTCACTTTATAAGCTCAAATTAGACAATTATTAATTATCTATTAATGAATTATTCATAATTAAAAGTCAGCAATTTATTTATATTGTACTATAATTTTTATTTTGCTTAAAACCACACTTGAAAATAATAACAGTAGTTAAATTTTTAATTTACTTGATTATACAATTAAACGTTTCAAAAAAATATTAAATTAATAAAAATTAATTAAATTAATTTTACAGCTGATTCATTAAAAAAATGTGATAGACAAAATCCTGAATGTATGAGAAATACTACCGAAACCGTTCTTAGAATATGGGATGAATTACCTTCAGAATTTAATTTACCATCAATTAATCCACTTAAAATTGATAAACTTCAATTGAAAAAAGAAGGAAATGCTGATTTCCAATTTAATGCTAAATATCATGATATCTTGCTATATGGCTCAAATAATATTCGTATATTAGAATTCACGTAAGTATATTAAATAAATTCAAAAATAATTACTGTACATAACATTTTTTTTTGCAAATCTATTATTTCTAGTGGTGATATAGAAAATGGTATTCATGCAAAAGGTTTCATACCAGTTTACAATGTTACATGTGATTATATTCTTTCTGGCAAATTATTACTATTTCAATTTAAAGGCAGAGGTACCGGTGGTTTAATATTAACAAATACTACAATTGATAGTTGGTTATATTTTGAAAAATTTAATGGTGATGATGGTGAAGAATATATAAAATTAAAAGAAGCTAAAGTAGATTTAGCACCAAAAAAAATCGAAGTAATTGTACATAATGATCCAAAGGATATTAATCCAGAAATATCGAAATTATTAGAAACATCTATAAATGAAAATGCTTTTGCATTATGGGAAGAATTTGAACCAGTTTTTAATAAAAATTTAGCAAAAGTATTTATTTCATATGTTAATAAATTTATTAGTCAAGTTCCACTTAAAGATTTATTTTTAAATTAAAAATTAGCTGTGAAAAATTTAAAAAAATTAAAAAAAAAAAAAAAATATAATTTAATATGTGATAACAAAATATTTTTTAAAAAATGTTTTTTTATATACAAAAAAAATTAGTTTTTAAGATTTAATTTTGAGTTTTAGAAGAAATCTAAAAAAGTCAAAATGTTACCAAAAATACAATGAAATTAAAACAAAGAGTAAAAAACAAATGAATTGTTTTCTATTTTCCTATATGTACTGAGAATAAGAATAATATAATTACTGCAAACATACGAAATATACCCAGATATTCGCACAGACATTCAATTATCTAAGTTTTTTTAACAAGCTCCAATTCTGGTAGTACAAGTCTTTCAATGTTATTGTCATAGTAATAAAATTAATATTTATTAAGTGCGCTTATTTTACATAATTAATTGCATATTATTCAATAATTAAAATAATATAGTAGAAAATGTTGTCCAATAAATCGAGGTCAAATATAAATTAGTTGAATTAATTAACTAATTAAATTTCAAAATTTTAAATAAGCTTGTTAGAAATCTTATTCGATAAAACTTGGGCAAACAGTAAAATTTTCAATTACGGTTTTTTAATATTATAGTATTCAATAACTATTTACTGTAATTTTAATAATTTCAACTTGCAATGAAGTTTACAGAAACTAATTGACATTTTATGTGAGAAGGGTTTCGAGACTTTGTGAGCTTATATGAAAATGTTCTTGTATTATACACAATGTTGTTCATATAGAAATAAAATTATTATGTGTGATTGCACCCTTACAGTAAAATATAATTTTCTACTTATTTAAAAACTTGCGATAATAAATATCAAATTGAAGAATTACCCAAAAATTTATGTTAAGTAAAATTTTCAATTTCCGTTTCAATTAAGACTAGGCTAGAAAAATAATTATTTTCTTTTTTTAATTCGCCAGAATAACGAAGTCATTTATAAATTTTTTATTACACTAAAATTCAATTTTGAATTTATTGCACTAACTCAAAATATCTACAACAATTTAATATGAATGTCAAATTTCAAACTTACAAACCCTACAATATTATTTCCTTTAAACTGTTCATCTACATATTATAACACAAAAATAACCAGAGTAACACACACCTCAATAAAATTTACCGTTATACTGATATATTTTGCATATTATGTTCAGAATGTATGCATATGTTATGCACATATGTAAACATTCTACAGAAATATATGTATACGCATTAATATTATTAAAAATAAAGTATACTTTTATATATTGGTCAGTAATAAAATTTCCAATTTATGAGTATAACTTGCATTCTTTATTACCTTCTTTTCATTCGTTTATTGTTACTTCGCAACATTTATATAAAAATGTTGACCACGAAAATATGGTCAACCAAACCACTTGCTGTTGTTGTTTATTATCATTGAAATTTTATATTTTTTTTTTTTACATTTTGTACCCAATTTAGGTACCATTAGTCAGTATTATTGTAAATTATTATTTCCTTTCAGGAATTGTATAAATGGTTTATGAGGTTTTTTCTTTACAATTTTTTTTTTACAATTTACAAAATTTTTCCATTTTAATTTGTACAACAATAAAATTTTCACTGTTTTCATGTTTTTCAATCACAATTTGTATATTATAAAAAAACATGACTTTAATAAGAATGTGTGTCTTTGTATTTTTAATAATATGAAATTAATGCAAAGTGTTATACAAAAATTATGCACAATTTTTTAATTAATTGTGTACAAATACAACATTCTGTTGGAATTAACAGGAACAACACCTTATATCATGATTATTATTTGACTTCTCTAAATAAATTAAGGATGAAGTTTGTATACGATCTAAAATTATTTAATATTTGTTTTAGTACCTCAAAAACTAAGTTTCATTTCTCGGGCCAGTAACAATAGTAAGCTAAAGATAGTAAATATAAAAATAGTTAGCTGGAGTATAAATTTAGAGATGGCTTAGATGTATACATAAATGCACTTGAATGGGAAGCGGGACATTTTTCTTAGTTTTTTAAGTCAAAACTCTCGTAAATATAATAGACAAGGTTAATGACGCTCACCTTCTTGTAATATATGTTTTCACATCTTTTACATGAGAAACGAGAGTCTAATTGGAAATGCCAAAATTTTGTAGGTTAGACTTTGAGTCTTTGTATAGAATGATTTTCTTACTAAATGGGGTTCATTTAAAACTACAGCGAAATAGCTCGTACGTCAAATTTCTTTAAATGGTACTCCTTCAAATATTAAACATGATCAAACAAATAACAATATAATTAGCTTCTAAGCTAAAAGTTCAGCTTTTACAAACTTGTAGACTGAGCTCAATAATTCCTAGAGTTTGGCAATTTCTATTTCTAAAATTTTTGTTTTTGATGACAAAAATTTTTTTCTTACTATATTAGAAAAACTTTTGTACAAGGCAAATTTGTTTTCATTGGAAAAAAAAATTAATAAAATTAACCAATTAAATTCGAATTAATTAAAAGCTGAACTCATGAACTTTATTAAAATTATTTGTTTATTGATAAAAAATTAGGAAGAAAATATTTTTTCTTAATCCGATTACAAAAAAAAAGGAAAAAAGAAAAAAATGTTAACCCTTTTCATTTTCTTTTTAAATCAAACAAAATTTTAGAAATTTTTGTCTTTTGTATTTATCTTTTTTTGAAATTTTAACTAGAAAAAAAAAAGATAGAAAATGGATGGGTTTGTAATTCGAATCCTTTGTCATTTGAAATTTTATTAAAAAAGAGTGCTAGAAGCAAAATTAAGAAAAAATATAATCTTGTACTATGAATTTTTGCCTTTTAACAATAATTAGAATGTTGACAAATCGCCATAAGCATTAATCGAAAAAAACAAAAATTTTTCTTTTTTGTTTCTATTGAAAATCAAATGAAAATGATGAAGAGTAAATAAATTTCTTAATAAAATATTTTATTAACTTTTAAAAGAGCCTATTTTTTTTCATATATAACTGTTATACATATAATACAGATATTGATATATTCCTCAAGCATAAAATTACCTGAAAAGTTGTGCTTTAGATTGGATATTTTCAAATATCTTAGAGTACCTAGTCAAAAACATTTTTAATACATATCTTATTCTACATTTTTAAATATCATAAAGTCATCTACGAGTGCATATACAGTGAAATCTTTCGAAGCGAGATCGCAAGGAACCGAAATTTTTTTTACTGCTTAGATAAGTTTTACGATGTAGACTGATATTGTTGAACTGAAACCAAAAAATTTTTAAATTTTTCGATTCTCACACTATGCTTTTCTAAGTGAGTAAATAAATTGTTTTTTCGATTTCGAACAAAGCTGCAGCATTTTACTTAAAAAAAATAAAAAATCAATTCCAGCGCCGTCAACTTTAAAATGTTCCGAAATGTTCGGCTTGGACAAATTTACACAGGTTCTGGCATCAACAGAAACTTTTCTGTCATCTTTTGAATTAAATCATGCTAATCTCGTGCTATAAAAAAAATTTTCACCAACAAAATCCTGGACTCGAATAAGAATTATCAACAAATAATTGTAAATTACTCTGAAGCTAATAAATTAAGAATGTTAAACAGATTTGCTGAAAATTTATTTAAGAGGAAAGTATTGAATTTTGAAAGTTTTATATTAATACATTTATACGGTATTTACTTCAATTTAGAAATCAATTACAAAACCGAATTCAATGATTTATTTCTAAGCTGAATCAATTTTAAAAACCGTTTTCTAGGAAAATATATTCAAGGGTGTGTTTATGAATGAAGAAGGAAGGAAAATAATTAAATTTTTTAAAGGAATGAAGTGAAAATTTTTTATAGTCCTGGTTGAGCAAAGCGGCCTAATCCTCACCCCCAATATTTTTGCTTTCTTAAAAATTTGTATAAAGTTTGGTCCCAAATTTAATTTTATCGGTAAAAAAGTCAAATATTTCCTATATTCGGTTTTTTTTTGCCTAAACCAAAAATTTAATTTCTCCCAGTGAAGAAATGGAATAAATCACATACATATTTAGGACATATTGTTTCTGGGCCCCTAAATTATTGTACGAAAAAAACTTTATTTTTCCTTTAAAAGATTTAAATTCAAAATTCATGATGGTTTTTCTAAAATATTTTGGTTTTGTTAATAGTCACTAAGGTTAAGAGTTACTTCTGCTCCTATACCCTACAATCTAAAATTTTTTTCACATTTTTATTCATCTTTTCCTTTTATAAAGAATAACTTTAAAAACTCAACTTTTAAAAATTTTTAGCTCAAAAAAATAATTTTATCTATACAAAATATTTTGTAATTTTCATTTTCTACCCTATTATAACGGGAATCACTAATAATATTAAAAACAAAATTATAATTTGATTAGGCACTGCATTATTATTAAGAATTATACGCCTTGTTCTTAATTTAATAATTATTAAATTAATTGTTACTTTAATTTGAACTTGTATTCTTGCTTTTTATAACTATACACAATCAAACTTTAATCAACAAAACAAAAATATTATGTGCGATAAGCAGCTAGTAATTTAAATATTAAAATTGTATATTACTTATATAAATTATTCAATTTAATTCCCTCCTATTATAATGGCATGCTAATATTTAACACATTAAAATCATATAATTACGGCGTTTGAAATTAGAAACAATTTTCAAAGGTATTTTCTATATATGAACTCTTACAATTTACATAATATAATTACACTGTCGCACCTTTGATATTTCAAAATAAATTTATGTAATAAGGAAGGATATGAAAATGTAACGGATGTAGACAACATTATCCTCTAATTACAAAATTATTTATTGTGGAAAATAAGTAGAAAAAAATTTTTTTTTTTTTAACGGAATAATTAAGCAAAGATAACGGAAGAGCGTATATATATAAAATTAGAAATGTAAATGAAAAATTATTTTTTAAATAGTTGCACTATCTTTGTTTTGTAATTAGAATACTTTGCTAAATATTGAATACTGAAACTAAAACTATTTATTCAGTATGAATCACTGGCATACATTCCCGATGTTACATAATAAATTCAATAATATTTATGTCATTGAATAACCACACAGGTACAAAGTCATTGGTATGACAAAAATTGTAATTCATAAGAGAAATTGTATTAGATTGCAAGTATGCCCTCATCAGTTTAAAAATACGATTTATTGTTGTAATTACAAACAATTACCATATACTAATAATAAATGTCGCAATAGTTTGAAAAATTTCGTAATGCGAAACATTTTCAAATTACTCGAATTACTAGATTTCATACAAGTAAATCTAATATAATAAGTAATTTTTGCACCGTAACTCCGAATTTCAATTTTAATTTCTTAAAATTTAAACAATTTTTATTACAGTTTATCTATATTTTATCAGGGGTCGACAATCTTTTTCGAAGGGTGGGACATTTTTAAAATAAAATTTTTTATACGTGCCGTGCCACACATTCAAAGGGTAGCTAAAACAGAATTGAGATTTTTATTTTGTCATACTCATTTTTGCATTTTGTGGCGACACAAACTAAATTCTTTGAATACCCTTATAGATTCTGTGCAAATAAGGAATAATAGTGTTTTTGTGTATTCATTAATAAAGAAATATAATATAAAATCCACTTTTCATAAAATTCTTGGTTTTCGTTATTAATTTTTTTTTTCTTTGGTATTTTATTCATTTTTCCTATGATAAAATATAAATTACTTTACAAATAATTTAAAAATACTATAGTTATAGTTATAAACGACGTAGAGCTCAAATGAACATACAACAGGAAATCAGCGAAATGAAAGAATACTACACTTTCCGCACAGTAAAATATGTTTCATACTGTGGTTCTGCTAGGGCGCATTTTGGTCGTAAACCAAAAATATGTTAGTCGTTTAATGGGCAGCACAAAAACCTCTAAAGGGCCGCAAGCGACCCACATGCCGACCCCTATTTTATTGTATTTTATTGTAAATTTAAAAATATAGTACTTCTTCATATAGGCAAGCGCCATAGGCCTACAATAGTATCTTCTCCCTGTGATAAAAGGATTATAATTAGTTCAACAAATCTTTGCCAATTTTAGAATTGCATTATATCTGCGCTGTAAAATGCTTTGTTTGGCAACTTTGAGTATTTTACCTATTAGGATGTTTCTTTGAACATTTTATGATAGTTTTTTAGCACTTTTCCAAAAAATTTTTTGAAAAAAAGTGCTTATTAGTTTCACTCTGTCCGTCCGTCCGTCCGTCCGACCGTCCGTCCGTCCGTCCGTCCGTCCGTCCGTCCATCTGTCCGTGTGTCTGTTTACAAAACTTCTACATTCTTAAAGATACAAAGCTGAAATTTAATACGTGCATAGATCTTTACTAGAAACTTATTTTCGTAGAACAAAATTTTTACCTATCTCCGCCCCTCTAGAAGTTATACCCCCCCAAAGCCACAAAAATGGCCTATTTTAACTATTTGTTGCAATGAAACCATAAGCATTTTTGAAATTTTGCAAACGCAGAAAGGCAGCGGCTGGCTTTTCCTAGCGCGGTATACTATAGTTAAACCTTAGAAAAACAAAATGGCTGTTCAAATTTACCGTTATCTAAAGTCCTTTTTTTCCAAATTTTTGATGTCGTTTTTCTCCTATAGCCTAGCCTGCAGAAGCTTCAAATTTTAGGAGCTTTTAGACATTAACAAATAGTTTATTTCGTTAGAAGAAAATTTTTTTCCATCTCTACCCCCTCTCAAGTTATCGCCTCTTGAAATTCGTAAAATTTGAATTTTTGACACCTTATATTTCCGAAACCTCAAGCTTTTTCAAATTTCTATAAACGCAAAAAGCTAACGGTAAATTCCATGACATTAAAAAATATAATTATTTTTCTTAACTCACACAATTAACCCTTAAAATCGAGCATTATGTTAACCCCTCTTTATATTAATTTTTATCTATTTCAAAGACTGCATAAATCGTTCATCCTAAATATATGCAATCCTAGAAATAGTTTCGCTTATGAATGAAAATAATTTTAATAGTGTGGTGGATATACATAGATTTTTAAAAGCAGTATTTTCACTTGTTGAAGGGAAAAGTGCTACAATACAAACCATTGGTTTGACCCAACTTTATTTAATTATTAGACCTTTTGTAAATAAATGTTTCATTCAATTTGTTAATTTTTCGATAAAATGTTTGAAATTTCAACTGTAACCCTTTTCGAGTCAAACATGAACCTACATTTTTTAAACAAAAAGTACTCAATTACTTTATTGATATGATTATATAACGCAGTTGAATAAGGTCATTGTGCCAGCCTTGACTATATATTTGTCGCTAAATGCAATAAATTAAAAATAAATTATGAATGAAGTGCAATTCGTTTTATAAAAATAATATTGTTTAACGCACAGCAGCCTGCATGCATCATAAAAAACCTCATTGCATTTCATGTATTCTTTTTTTTTATAACCTTAAAGCATTTTTTTGTGTTTTTGAATAACATGAGGATTTTTCTTATTGTATAAAGTGCATGCATGTACACAAAATGCAATCATAGAAATTACAAAATCCTTTTTCAAAATTTTTGTCGGTCTTCTTGTTGAACGAATCATTCATTCTATTCTTCTTTAAAAAAAATATATAAAATCACTCTAGGGAATACAAGTTTTTACTATTTTTTTCCATATATGTATAATTTTTGCCTGGAAAGCAAACCACTATAGTAATTGCAATGTCATAAAATTTTGTATGAGTTTTACAATTTGTTTTCCTTAAAAAAAAAAACAAAAAAAATTATGAACTTTTTCTTTTGAGTTTTCTGAAAAAAAAAACAAAAATTTAAAGAACTTGTAACCTTGCTGCAATCCCTAAGGGAGTAAAAAACTTTCCTTTTTCTTTCTTACCTGAAATTCATATTATTTAAGTACAACTCATAACTATACAAACAAACATTCAACAATTTTTATGAAAAAAAATGAAACAAATACAAAAGGGTTAAGGCGAAAAAATAAAAGACAAATTGGGTTGTTATGCCCAACTCTAGGATATTTGGGTAAGATTTTTTTGGTTTTTGTTTGATTTGTTAACTTTCTAATAAAATACCGATTTCTTCTGTCCTACTCGCTTTTTATTGTAAAGTATTTTGCAATTTTTATTTTTAATCAAATTAGAAACCCGATCTGTTTCGATTTTGATATCCTTAAACCTTTATCATGAAATTGTCAGAAAAAACCGAAAATACAAGTATATTTAAAAAACATTTAAGATATTTTTTAAGACAAGTTCCAGTTATATTTGAGTTGAATTTTTATCACTGTAAATAAAGAAAATAGAAAGGGTCTGATAAAAATTTTTTACAATGTTCAATTGTAACGTAGTCACAACCCCTGTCACGAGGCCAAGTCAAAATCTATTGTTGCCAAGTGGGGTATATTTCCAATTGATTGATGTCGATTTCTTGAATAATTGAGTTAATTTGAATTTCATTTAAATTTTTGGAATAACCATAACATTTCCTGTTGCTGAAATTATTGCTGAAATCCAGCTACGTTTAAATGACCCCTAAACCTATTATCACGTTATCACATTCAAACGTGGGACTTACAGGAAGATATACATAATTAGACAATAATAATACATAATAATTATTACTAAATATGTGATATATAAAACTTTAGTTGTAATATTATTGTTTTAATTTTGGAAATCGAGACACACGGTAACAGACATTCAGAAAAAAAAAATTAATATAAATATTCACAAAAAATTCAAGAGACGGCGAAAATTTGTACATATTCATTGTTTCTATGAATTGTCATAGTTATAAACGAAACGATAAATCAATTCTCCCTTCTTTAAACAATATTTTACAAAAAGTAAAAATAAAAAATATGGGCCTATAAAAAAACCTTCTTTTTCTCTTTGAAACTGAAGAAAAGAAGAAAACAAACAACCTCAATATGTTTTTGTTTTTGTAAACTTTTATATCATAATTTACACACCAACATATTTATTTAATTTTTCTGAAATAATTTTTTTTTTCATAATTTTTCTAAATACACTCATACATTTATATAAATATCTACATCGAACAGATAAAAGAAAAACTATACATATACATGTGAATAATATTATAAAGGATTCTTTTAAAGTTATCAAATTAACGAGCCACAACTTCACTCGCTCATTAAAGACTAACAAAGTTTTAATAAATTGCGACACTTAAGTACTTTTGTTTTAACCGCTATTGTTGGTTTTTTTTTCCTTCATTTTCTCATTTAGTACATTGTTATAAATTAAGAATTTCTGGTTTTTCATCTCTTGTATTTTATAGATTTTGTTTTTTTTGCCATTAGTCTTTTAATTTTTACTTTAATAGAATTAAATAATAAGAATTTCTTGGAAAGTCTTATTTATTCGTGGTTATTATTGTGATCGAAAGGACATTCCTCTTTGGAATACTATAGGCAATATAATTCCTAAAAATAAGCTCAGTTTTCTATCATGATTGGCGTAAAAGCCTTGTAAAAGGGTGGACAAAATAATTGGAAATTTTTTTCTCAAATTCAATAAAAAGAACACATGTTGGTTATTAAATTAGGAAACATTAATGATTTAATAACTTGAAAATATGATTAATTTAAAAATTTCTCATGTTCTCCACACATAGTCTGTCTCAAACCACACACAGCGCTTGTTTCAGACAAATGCAATTATTTTTTAATTACAAGTTTTTGCACTAAAGCTCTTTTTAGAGGTGATTTTTCACAATTCTCTAATGAATGTGCTCTATTTTCAACTAAGCTTTGAAATATTTTGTAATCATTTCACCTGACATGACGTAATTTTTAACGCGATGTTATCTATTTCTCATTCTTTTATCATTATAGAAAATTTTCCACCAATTTATTTATTAACAAACAAGTTAAAAATTAGAACGAATTTGAAAAATACTACTTCATTGGCACAAAATCATAATCAAAATTTAAATGGATTTATAATCAGCTGTAGCTAATCAACATTATCTACATGCATGACTAGATGAGACGAATTTAAATTTCAAGAAGACTTACAACTAAAACTCATTCATTATTATTATTCAGCAATATTTATATAAAGACAGAATTTGTAGAGACAAATAAAATTTGATCAGTTTTTAATTACCAAAAGTTGCCATCGCAAGAAACCTATAAATGAAAATTATATTTGATTTGGGTTTAATCAAAGCAGTATTGCGTTCAAAGCAAATTTATTTTCAAAAATTCTTTTACAGAACAAATTACAAATTATTTTAAATTATATTTCTTTAATTGAATAGCTTAATTCAACAACTTTTTAGCAACATTTTTCAATTTCAACTGAATTTATTTAACTGTGGTAAATGTACCCATTTCCAATGGTCTATCTATGAGAACGTTGCTTCTATAAAGAGTCAAGACTGATTATACGCTAAAAATATCAAATTTTTATGGTTCTTGATCGAAATAATTGAATAAATAACGTGAATTACAATAAAATATATATAAAGCGCTTTATTTATAGAATTATAATAACCTCAATTTCCTTAATCCAATATTTTTTTACAGCACTATTCAGTTAATCATGATAAACAAGAAAGAAGAAGTTTTAAAATTAAATTTTTTTAATGCAAAAAAAAAATATGTACTAGCGTTTTCAACAAATCGAATTTTCAAATAATCAAAATAATAAAATATTTTAGATGAAAATTTCAAGTGCCAATGAATTTTTATGCATAGGTAAGTGTACATTGTAGTAGATTTTAGATATTCATCAATTATATAATATTATTATAGAGATATACGAAAACAACCAAAGAGCTTAAAGAAATCGCATTCATGTAGAATAATAAAATCAGATTTAGTAATTTAAATATTAAATGGATTTTGAAATTAGATTTTAAAGGAAATAATTTCCATATTTTTTTTTTTCATAAAACAAAAATAAATTCAAATTCTTGTTCTTCTACTTGTTTTTGCATATTGAAATTTTAATTCTATATGAAAATATTATAATAGTGTACAAAGAGAGAGAGAGAGAAAAAGTGGAAAACCACAAAAATTTTTTGAATTTTATTAACATAAATTGAAAGTCAATTAAATTTTCAACTGCTAATCATCATAAGTTCTTCATTTCTCCCTCAATTTCTTAATATTTTTGAAATACAAATAAAAGAATAGAAATTAAAAATTAAATTTAAATTCAATATTTTGTAGTTTATGTTTTTTTTCTTTTCTGTGGAAAATTGGTACCTCAAATTAAGCAATACTAGGTTAAAACTATATAGAAAATTTTTACAAAATTTATGTCGTATGGTCATACATAAATAGAGAGTTCCATGTTGGCACAAGGAACATTTGTATAACATGCAAGTTTTTTTTTTGTGTATATTATAAAATAATTTTAAAAATTAATTGTTTTCAAAATTTTTGAGAATAACTATGAAAATATTTTTGGATTTATTCTATACTCTGACCAAAGTTAAATTAAAATTTTAAAATTAAAATTGAAAGTTTTTAATGAAATTTTAAATTTTAATAAACCAATTATAAAATTAATATCAAATCAGGTTTATATCAATTCATTCTAAATAAATAGGTTAATTTTTGAAAAGATTTAAAAAATTTAGTTTTTATACTTACAGTGTTTTTGTAATGAATCCTGTTAATGAATGCACATTACTCAAACGTTTCATGCAACCAACGTGCTGATATTTAGTTTTCGTTTCTCATATCATAATTATAAATTGATCAAATTTACTTTACAAATAAAAACTAACCAGACAATTAAGGAAAATTTTTATCAAAAGAAATTATATGATAATTATTAATTTATATTTTAATTGGAATTGCTACCTTTAGTATTTTTATAGTGGGACATTTTGTATTTCTTTTTGAATTCAATTAATTGCTTTTAATTTGTTTAATTATTCGTGTTCAATGTCTCATTGTTGTCCTTTATGATAAAATAATTCTTCTTTATATTGTCAATTTGATTGCATTTTGAATTCCAATTTTCTTGTTATAATCATTATTATTATAACAATAAAAGAATTCTTACAATGAAAAAAAAAATTTTTCGCCATTTAGTGTTAAAGTTTATGAAATATAAAGAATTGTCATACGATTACAATATATAGTTCAATTTAGCTCAATAATAGCAATTTATAAGATTTTCTAAAAATGACCAAGTGTGATATGTTCTGCAAATTCCCAATATCTTTGTTTAAGTTTATAAGATTTTCTAAAAATGACCAAGTGTGATATGTTCTGCAAATTCCCAATATCTTTGTTTAATCAAACATATTTTCTGAATATCTTGCATAACCCAATATGAATTCGTTAAAATTTACCATTAAATGTGCCGGTTTATACTGTCTAAAGAAGGTCACCAATATAATTAAAGCTGATAACAGCTGATAACCAAAGAAATATAGTTATAAAAATTTTAATTTTTAATTAAAAATCAGATTTAATTTGTTTCAAAAATCTTAGATCGTTTACATTTCAAAAAATTATAGCCTGCGAGAACATGGCATCTGTTTTGAAAAAGAAAATGAATACCAATTAGTGCCGTATTTTTTTTTATTTCAAGAGGATTATTTTAATCAGATAGTTTTCTTTCATTCGTATATAAATTTTTTTCACCTTTAAACAATTGCACTTTTTTTCAATTGCATTATAATTTCAGTCTTTTAATAAAATAATTCTAAGTTAAAGAAAAAAAGTTAATACAAAAGAAGAATTTTTTAATAGTTTGTACTTAAAAATTTTCCTGAAAGAAATAAACAACTTTGAAATTCAAGCCTCAGCTCAATATCTACTCATAACTTGTCAATTAAATTGAAATATTTCTGTAAAATCTTGATAACTTTAATTCAAATCTTTTATTTATTCCTTTTCTCTTAGATAACATTAAATCAAGTTCGAACTATTGAAATCATACCCACTGTGCACAAATTCAACAAAAGATTTGAAAATCCAACGTGATAAAACAAATTAAAATAATATAAAAATTAATTGACACTCATTTAATTACTTAATATTATGTTTATCCTGAAAGTATGCAATTTTTTCCAATATTTAAAATTTATAGAAATAATTTTTTTAAATTTTCTAAAGAAATTTTTTATATTATAGACGACTGAAAAATAATTAACTCAATAAATAAGATTTAAATTTAGCTATGTGGCTGTTTATAAAGTCAAAATTTTCTATTTTGTTTATAAAGTCAAAATGTCTTATTTGATTTTCATTTGGGAAAACTTAATTTTATCAAATATTTTAAATTTTTTTCTTTAAAGCTATTTTGGTCATATTAAATGATAATATTTGCTCTCGAATGGAATTTCCACATACCATAAATTTAAAAGAAATTTAAAGGAAAAAAGTTGTTGAAATCACATAGAAGAAATGTGAAATTTTTTTAAGGAGAAAAAAAATATAATTAAATTGCAATGAGAAAATAAATTCCTTATTGAATTTTTTGGTTTTTTTTTTTGCAAACTCAACTGAAAATTAAAAGAAATCAGACCAATGTGTTGAATAGAAAAAGCAAATACAAAAACAATGGTCATCAAATTTTCAACAAAAAACAAAATACGAAATGGTCAAATAAAAAGAATCATGAAAAAATTTTATATGAAAAGAAAGCATACATACTTTTATCTCTCTAAAATGTACTGGAAATCAATAAATTTTAAAGAAAATTTATATTAAAAGGATACAACAAAAAATAAAAAGGATGCAATCTCAATTTCAACTAATTATTATTGTCAAAAGGATTCGGAAAAAAAACAAACAAATAAATCCAATATGTGGCTTAAATTAGTTATCAAGTATACAAATTGTAGAGTAATTAAAGACTTTATTAATTTTAAAGGAGAAAAAAATGGAACGATAACGTATAGTAAAAAAAAAGGAACAGAAATCAAAAAATCTGAATTGGAAAGTTGAAACGCTTTAATAAATATAAAAACTCCGAGTGTTAGTATTATTAATGCCCCTTAATAATTATACTCGTACATTCAATGTTAACTTTGTTAAGTTGTCACTCAATATTTAAATTGCGTTACTTAAATAAGAAGAATATTATTATAGAGCACATAGATATTATATTACATGAACGAGAATGTATTTATACCCGTACGAACGTATGTTCGAAATTTGCTTTCCCGTTTTTAACGCTAAGAAATAATGCTCTGAGAATTCTGAGTTGATTTAGTTTTGTCTGAAACTCAAAAACTAATTGAGCTAAGTTCACCAAATTTGCACAAATGATTTATTGTAGTAAGTGCCAGAACCCTATTTAAATTGGACATGATCGGGGTATCGGTTCGGGTAGACTTCAAAATTTATTTAGCTATATCTCAGAACCCATAAGAGCTGTGGTATTGAAGTTTCACACAAACAAATACATTAATAGGGCCAATGTGTCTGATAAAAGTAGTTGAAATTAGTTGGCTCCTTCTGGTACCTGCCATACAACTTCAAAAGTTATTTGACTATATCTCATAGAAACTATAAAAGCTACGGCATTGAAATTTCACATAAGCGAATATATTAGTAGGACCGTTGTGCTTGATAAAATTCTTTAAAATTTATTAGCTCCTTCTGGTAGCTGCCATATAACTTCAATAGTAGTATGGCACACACATCGTTTGAAATTTTGCATAAATTAATATGGTAATAAGGCAACTTAAAGTCATAGTCTGTCCCATAGTCAGTTATGGCATATTTATTCGCACATAGGATAACAAATTCGTACGAATATCACAGAGTTGACAAGGTCAACTCTATTTTCTCTCGTTTGATATATAAATTGAGAATATTAAAACTATTTAAATCAGAGCTCATATAAGAAATTTAAGATTTTGTTTGGTAAACGCTGCATAAAGATTTGTGAAAATGTGTACTAAAACAGAAAAATTAAATAATTTTTTTTCCCAAAATTGGGTTTTAAAATAGTTTTCGTGATTTCTTGTTCTGGAATTTCTTCTCATTTTCCTTAAAGGATACTTCAATCCTGAACACAATTAAACTTTTTATTTTCATATAAAAAAATAATTGAATAGAAATATGAAAAATTTCTTAAATAAAAATACATTCCTTGCGAATACTTTCCTACGAATTCGAATTTCTTTTGGCAACTAAGTATTTATGTTATATCTACGATAATAATACGATATGTACGTAAATTAACTTAAAGAATACGGTATCGAGAGAAATTAACGTACCTTTATTTTTTTTCATTTGTAATTAATTTAATTTTATAAAAATATCCGAACAAAGACTTTTACTTTGCCTAAACTTTTTTTGAGAATCTTTAACATTAAAAAAAATTAATAAAATTTAATACATTATTCCCCCTACGGACATTTTTGTGCACAATCTAGAAATTAAAAAACTCTAATATTTTTACATTAAGAAAAGTATAGATTATAGTGCGTGTACGTAATACTTAACAGAATTATTTTACAATGATGTTAAGCACGTTCTGTAATTTAAGAATTGCCATAATACAATGTTAATCTTTAATAGTAATAAAAAAAAAAATTTTACATACACGAATTTAATTTGTACAAAAAAAGGCAGAAAATAAGAGTATGAGATTATTCAAAGTATGAGATTATTTTTATGAAAGTCACGAAACTTTCATTATAAAATGAAAATTTAGAAAAGAAAAAAAAAAGCAAGCAGAAAGTTTGTTAAGCGATTTATTAACCTGTTCATGTTCCAAAAAATTATAGTAATTTCTGAAAATAAAGAAAAAAAAAAAAACAAAAGAATTTTTTAACTGCATTAAAAAACTCATTTAGTGCAATTCTTAAAAAAAATTAATTTATGCTGAAATTTTTTGAGTGTCCTCTACTCTAGTCTGAAATGTCTAAAATTTTGAGAAAATTTTATAATTGGCAATAAAATTTAATTCCAATTTATTCCGAAAATTCTAATCTTGAATGTTGAAATAACTGAAAATTTTACTAAGTTTGTAATATTGTAAGCATTTTTTTAAAATCTCAGTTAAAACATACCAGAATGAAAGTATTGCAGAATAACAGTCGTCCTCTGCTATGAAGCGAAATTATGAATTTGGTTTAAAGAATAAGAATAAATAGCGTCGAGATAATAAGAGTTCTATTTGGTCTATTCAAAATTTTGTAATTTATTAAATTATGCATCCCAAAATTAATATGTAAGGTAATTTATGCATAATACGAGATTCGATATTGAAAATTTCTAATAATTTTGACCATCACACATATTATTTTGTTTGCAGACACAATGATATGACAAAAATAAATGCAATTCGATTAAAATAATTACAAATTCCTGGATTAGAATATTTGCATTTAATGCTCATTTCTCGTCGCTCTGAAGCCCAAGAATAATTTTTAATTTCATCAATAATTCTAAAAGTAGAAAAATTTCAGCCAGAATCTTTAAAAATTTACTTCCTTTTTTTTTAAATTGTTACAAAAGGTTATCGTGTAATAAGGATAACAAAAATTCTAATATCTTTTATTCTCATATCTTTCTTTTTTTTGTATAAATCTAGTATGAAAACGAAATTATTTTAGGAACGTGATTCTTTGATGATCTTTTGACTGTTTTTTAAAGAAATTATAATTTTTAAGCTAAAGATTTTTTTGTAATGATAAAAACTAACATTTTTATGAATTTAATAAGATTTAATTTTTTTTTTCTCTTTAATGCGGTTTTATTATAGTATCCTTTTTTGATATTCTATACCATATCTAAAATCGGCTATAATATAAGTAAGACATGTTTGTAAAACTTTTTCATTTATGTAATTTTATGCATATTCATATATGTGTTCTTATGTTGCCATAGTAGAAGAGAATTTAAACTAATCTGCAAACTTATAATTCGCTACAGTATTTCAAATGTTCTTGTACAATATAATTTTATCTTATATTGTTTATGGAATAGAATGAAATTATGCTTATCACCCTGTACATGTACTTATTAAATAGTATTCTGGCACTCATGTATTGTTATACAAGTATATTTTAATGATTAAAATATTTTTAGATCATTCTTTTGATTTTAAGATTCAATATTACTTGTAGCTTTAAATAATTGTAAGAAGAACTTTAAATATTAAAAAATAATTAGGACTTACTTAGGAACTGATGGAACTAAATGAATTTTTTAAGAGGAACTTTGTTGAAAACATTTGTAATTCACAACGTTAAAATTTAAGAATATTCAGCGCCACTCATGATCATCCCGAGCTCTTTTTTCAGAAATTTAACTATTTACTATATTGTAATTTAATCTATTGTAATTTAAACATTGACCTAAAGATTTGTTCGATATAGGTAACAGATGAATCAATAAAAATTAAACTGTTGATATGGTTATGTCACATTTGTCATATCGTTCTGTTAACCTTGTTTATCGTCCTCTTAACCTTTTTAGAAGTTTACAATTTCAATAATTTTTACATATGTTTCATTTATTTTATCGAACTATTTGATTATCGTTACTTATAAAGCATTTTATCAATTTGTTTTATCAATAAACAAAATTTTCATTATTGGATTGAAACACTTTCCCAAATTCTTCACGAGCGTTATATTCAACTAAAAGTTAATATTGGTGTGGCCTACGGTACGACAGAATTAATTTTAATTCTTATTTATTTGAAATTTAATTGATTAGTTTTTACACAATAGACTGTTAGAATACTAGAAATAGAAAATATTTTCGTTAATTTTTGAATACATCTTAAATCTAAAGTTTCCTCTTATTTATTTTTATAGCAATTCTAATGTGGCTAATCCTACAAACTGATTGATCTTAGAAATGCAATAATTTTTCTGAAACGAAATTCTGTAATTGAAAATCTTACTTAGAATAACTTTTACTTTTTTGGTACCCAATAAGAAGTTTATCTAATTTTTAGTATATAGTAGGAACTCTGTGCAGAACAGAATTATTATAGACGAACAGAATTATTACAGCATTATCAAATAGCATTGATTTAATTCAAGCAATTAAGTAGTGACATTGTAGCCATTCAATTGGATATACATCTATGTATGTGTTAAAATCAATGTTATCCGCGCACAATAGTGTTTTCTATTAATAATCTGGATATTTAAGAATAAAAATTATAATTACATATTAAATTTCTGAATGGATATAAGAATTTACAAAGGCATAGGAGGAAATTTCCGTGATATATTTTCCTTAACATAAGGTACAATGAAAAAATTCTAAAATACGAATTTTTACATAACAGAAAAACAAAAAAAAAAAAATAAATTCCGTGGCTGTTGTTGAAAGCCAAAGATAATAGAAAATTTCTATTGTTTTTCTTGTGAAACACGAGTTCCAGTATTCAAAACAAAAAGAAAAATTGAAAAACATGGTGAAACCAAGCGCGAAACAATGAACAATTGACGGACAATTGACATTTTCTTTTTTTTTTTTTTAATCGGAAAAATCAACCAGTTCTTGTTCTTTATTTTTTGTTTCTTTTTGTTTCAATGCTATTATCCTTGTAAATAGCGTAAAATAGAATTACAACATGTAAAACGTTAGACTTTTTTTTTGATTTCGTAATAAAATTTCAAGCGGTTGTTCCCTTCTGTAGGCAATTATATCCGCCAACGGCAACTATTCATGGAACAACATGGAAGAAGAAAAATACAAACAAATGGAAATATAAAATATCGGGACTTTGCCAAAAGTAAAAAACAGTATACAAAATGAAGAAGGAAAAATGAAAATTTCTTTTTATTTTTTAATTTTATACAATAGAAGCCTTCAAGGTAAAACTCTAATAGACGCATTTAAAATATATATATGTAAATACGTGTGTACGTATATAAAACAGGACAAAATCGTTTAAAGAATCGTTAAATAAATAAAATGTGGCAATAAGAAAGAAAATTTTATGAGCTTTTAATGGACATAAAAGGCAAAAATCGTGTTTTGTTTTACGATTATTTACAAAAAACAAAAGAGAAAACAAGAAAAAATTGTAAAAATATAAAGGACGAAAATAAATATGGTACACAATGGGTCAACAATTTTTATTAATAAAATAGAAAGTTAAAATTAAATATTTAAAAAATATGATTTTAAAACAAAAAAAAATTTGCTTTTTTTATGGAAAATGAAACAAAATGAAATTTTATTAAGAGTTTCGAACCTTAGGCAATTCTCATTAATATTAAAATTTTTGTTATTTTTTGTTTTTATTTTAGTTACTGTTTTTTTTTTTATTTTCTTGTGTACAAATTACTTAAATTGTAATTAATTAAATACCATTTTTTTTTTGTTTTAGTAAGACATGATAATTTGTGATCCCTTACTAGCAAATTACTTAACTTTTTTTTTTTGAGTTGAAAAATTAATTGTTAAAGAATAAAACCCAAAGTATCATTAACAACAGGACAACTTTTTTTTAGAGTCCATGTGAAATTATATTTTATAATCCTCTGTGCGGTAATTCAAATTTATGAGAGCTAATTTTAAAACTAATTATAAATATATTAGATTTATTTATAGCAGCTATGATAATAATTAGCTAAAAATTATTATAGACTTCCTTTAATTGTATTAGAGAGAATCGCTTTTAATTTTAAAATTTATATTAACAATTTCGTGTACGTTCTTACTACGTAAAAGTAGCTTACGTGTACGTTCTTATTACTTTTATGTACCTTAAGTACAAAAATAATGATGCAACGTATAGAATTTCCGATATTTTCTTCATTCTTTTCTATCTTGGTTGCTATACCACTGCTTCGAATCTAATTCGAAAAAAAACATTTTTTCAATTTTTTTTCTTGCATTAGAACTCCAGGTGGTTTATGGTTAATATTTCTTGCTGTAATTGTTGACTTGTATGTTTTCAATATTTCATTCTTGCAAATTTTGTTTTATAATTTTGAATTTTAATTTAATTTTAGAGCTTTCTTTGAGGGCACTTTTTCATTCATATCCGTCACATTATATTAAACCGGTGAATTACGTGACCGTGTTCTAAACCATTGCTTGTATTTGTATTAAACTACAATCTTTTACAAAATATACTCACAGAAGAAACAAGGATTTAATTACGAAATATATGTACATCTTCTTATTTCTTGTATTTTTTTTGGAAATCGCCAAACTTTTTCGAATACAAATAATTTTCCTGTAAATATTGGAATAATGTTGCCAATTATTATTTATACTTAATCGTATGAATTATAATATTTATTAAAATCCGCAAATGAAGATCAAATAATATTAACACCAATACCCTGTCCCAATACAAAAATGCAAAATTTAAATATTATTTTTTTGTATGACCCGGCGTTTTTCTTTATTTTATTATCGTACCAGCACGTTCAGTGCAGAAACTATACAGTTCCGTTAGGTCCAGTCAAATAATTTGCTTTAGAAGTTTCATATACCCCCTGACGCACATATGGCTCAGAAACGTATCAGTGCTTATCAAGCGCATGTTTCCTGAATCATATGTGTCTCAGCGGACAGGGAACATCTTAAGAACATGTAAAATAATTTTCCAAATATAATCTTTATGCTTTAAAGTAGATTTTCCATAACATTAACCATTGATTTTCTTCAAATCTTAATATTTATCCCTAATAAGGTATCAAAACAAATTTTAATAAATCTCAGACATTTTTTCGTATACAGATTACGATAATTGGTTATCAAATTACCGTTTCCAAAATGTTTTATTTATATTAAAATTTACCTGAAATTCTTTTGATTCATCCAGATTCAAAGTACCTACAATTTTGATTTTTTTTCAATTTTTGATAATTTTCGTTTTTTACATATAGTCAATAAAAATTTTTTCTTCACAGACGCTGTCAAAATCTCAATTTTTTACACTTCTTTAAATAATTTTCTTGCAAAAAAAAAAAGGATAGAAAAGAAAATGTAAATTTGTGGAAAAATTTTTAACTATGTGCTCTTCTTTGCATCTTGTTTTTAAAAAGTAAAATTTTACCATAGTAAGGAATTTCTTGTACCCAAATGTAATTTATGCGATAAAATCAATTTTACGATCCATTTATATAAATCATGGAAGGTAAGTAAAATGATTGATTGCTTGAAAAATGTGAAGCAGAAAAAAAAATAAAAAGTTTTTTCTTCACGTGCCTAATTCTTCTTTAATTTCTTACTTTGTTCATCAACTTAAACAAAGTGATGGTTGAACACTTTTCTTTCTTTCGAATTTTTTTTTATTATAATAATATTCGTACTTGTAACTATATTTAAAAATGTACAGAGTGTGTCGTACAAGTTTGTGTTTGTTTTTTGAATGAGTACATAAATCCCAACTACTCCGGGACAATTTACTATGCGTACTTGTAAATGAAACTCTGTTTTGCTTGGAAATATTAATTGAATACCAAAGGCTTGTTATTTCTTTTTCCATATAACTATAATTATGGGTAACTAATTTTCCAAAAATAGGTGGTGTATATGGGAATATTATATACAATTGAATTAAATTGAACACTGCAAATAGGAATTTCTTGTTATTTGTAACTCATTTCCTAAAAAATATGCAATCAAAATCGATTTTAGCAGAAAATATTATCATTTTAAAAAAATTTTATGTGTATAATGTAACGATCCAATGATGAATTTTTCAAATCGATGTCGATTATCTATAGTATCAGAAGACGGTAGCGATCATCACATTCAACATAAAATATGCCTTTTATAATTATAGGTATTGTCATTTTATTTGACTTAAGACAATATTTAAAATTTCAATTTAAAGAGAATTATAAAATTTAACAATTGCAGCTGATCTTATACATCTAAAGTTGTATTGTAGTAAGCCGAATCGATATTTCGATTACGGCTAATAATCAATCGAATCATTTATGAAAATTTAGTGAACTTAACTCAATTAATATTAATGACCTATAGCTGCGGCCGACATACAAGCATATGGGCAGTATATACATACACCAGAGACACAGGGTCTATGTCTCCGGCCGTATTTTGCTCAGCCTCATAAATGGAAAAGTTAATTTATTTATATTAAATAATAAAAATCTTACTATAAATGGCATACCTTATACACAAATACTTTTCTACAATATATGTATGTAAATTCTTACTTGCGTCAATTATATGATATAAGGATATAAATATCTTTTCTAATATTATTTATTGAAGCATATCAAATTGGCGTATATTTAAGCTGCATATTAAAGGTGTAAACTTGATTTATTTAAAAGAATATTAATTTCTTTTCTCTGACATTGTGTCGGTTCTGAAGAGAAAAAAATTTGTTATGAGCTTAACATTTTATGTGATTTCAATAAAAATTATTAATAAGTTTACAAAAAATAAGTATAAAATTTAGCTTGTATGATATTTTATTTTTAGTAGATTATTAATATTAAAAAAATCGTAAATAAAATCTTTTAAATCGACTTGAACAGAATCTCAACAATAACAAATCTCTTTAAATTTGAAATTAAAAATCAAGTTGTCTTTAAAGCGGACATTAAGGATTAACTCTTGTCTATGTTATACGATCCGGAATAGAGACGCAAATTAAATAATTAAAAAAAATTCACTTCAACCGTCCTTTAAAGAAAATCACTAACCTAGAACTTAATGCTGTGTGAAAGAACCTATTTTCCATTTATTAACAAAACTAAAATGAAAAAAATTGATTTGAAATTTAAGAAAATAAAACAGTCTGTTGAACAAACAGAAATTGATCCGAAATAAAAAGATTCCCGTAAATTTCTTTGAAAAATTTTAGCATTTCCTAATGTTAACATAATTTTATAATTGCTAAAGTAACTGCTAAGCTTTCCAAATTGCTTTCCTTCAAATACCAAAACATAGTTTTAGGGAGAGGCAAAAAAAAAACAATATTAATTTAAAACAACGTTAACATAATGGTCGAATTCAGTGGTTAGGTTTAAATAAATAAAAATATTTTGTGAAGGTGTGGCACCTATCGTTAGCATTTTCCTACTATAGAAGTTCGGAAAAATTTATGGATTCAAAAATAAAAAATGTCCAAAACTCGAGTTTTAAAAATTTCGTGAACATGAAAGGAGATAGAGGTGGAAAAAAATGTTCTTCTGACGAAATAAATATTTTATTATTGCCTAAAAGCTGCTAAAACTTTAGAATTTTACAACTTACAGCTTAAAAGAAATATGATACCAAAAATTTGAATAAAACGGGTCTTAGGTAACGGTTAATTTCACCGCCAATTTGGAATCTTAAAATTCAACTCTGTTGCCTGTGGTGGAAGAAGTAGGTTCTTACCTTTTCGTTGCCAAATATTAGAACTTGTTTCTGCTCATTATTAAACAAAAAAGGCAAACGCAAATCTCTGAGAACTTTAAATATAGGCTTCCTTCTTAAAAATATAAAAGGTGCAAGTAAAAGTTTTTGTTTTATAATAAATAGGGTATAAATGGAAACTTTTAAAAATTTTTAGTATTTGTTCAAATCATTTGCGTTCCTTTTTACCTTTTTTCTATTCAAATTTACCTTTTCCATTTGTTTTTTTTCCCTAAGAAATTTTATAAATAAACAAATAGAAAAAAATTATAATAAAAGTTTTGTGTTTTTTGTTTTTTGGTTTTTTATTCTTTCTAAGACACAAACATTTTCTAAAGATTATCCAAAGAACCACTTTGGAAAAAGATTTTCTTTGTTGATATCATAAATCTTTCGGGAGCAAAAAAAAAAACAAACAAAAAACAACAGAATATTTTTGCAAAATTTTCAAAAATAGTCAACTTTTGCCGTTTTATTTTTGTTTTTCTGTAATAACCTTAAGATAAATTCAATTTTATTAAAAAAAAAAAGAAATGCCAAAAATGGCAAAGTTGAATTTTTTTTTTCTCCATTATAGGTAAATAATTTGCCTTGGTACTTAAGTTTTTATTTTATTATTTGTGTTTTCCATTTCATAGCTTTAAGGCTTTTGAAATTGTTAAGGATTTGAAAAAATTATGGGAAATATTTTTATTCGATTAGATTAATTAATGTAATCGTTTATGATAATTCAAAAATATTAATTAAAAATATAAGGTATATAGAGATTCCAGAGGGAGGAATTTTTTCAACCGCCAACCAAAGCTGTTATAATCCAAAAAGCGATAATTTTATTTTTTAGTGTTACTATGCATTCGAATTTTCTTTTCCGTTCTTTTTCAATCCCAAAAGGGCATTGGGCTGTGGCCCGACGTTATATTAGAGTCATACTTTAGTTTTTTTAGTTACTGGGTGACCTAGGCACCAGACTAGCCCACTATAGTCTCACATACTTAAAATAGCTGAGCCAGAATTTAAAATTTAAAATTTTAAAATTGTTGTAAATGTGTTATAATTTTACAGGTAAGATAATTATCGAGAAATATATGCAAATTAGAAAACGTAAACGAACATAATCCGTGGAATTGAGATGGTGACTAAAGCGCCACCTGTTTATAAACAAAGGCGGTTTTTAATTTTTATTCTTCAAATCGTTTTGTGTTTTGAAATAAAATTAATTATATTAATAAGAATATATTAAAGAATTTTGAAAGTATGCCAAACTTTTTTGCTGAAATTGCCTATACGAGGGTCACTATTTATATTTCGGGTCTAGCAATAAAAAACAAACATTTATCATTGGAAATGGTTTTATTGTTTTTCAAAATATTCCCCATGAAGATCAATACACTTTTGCATGCGTTGAAACCAATTTTCGTAGCACTTTTTCCACTCCGATTGAGACACCTCCAAAACATGGTTTTTGACCGCATCGACTGCTTCTTCAGGTGTTGAAAATCGTTGTCCACGCATTTTTTTTTTTGATGTGAGGGAATAAGAAGAAGTCATTGGGTGCTAAATCAGGACTGTACGGCGGATGACCCATCAATTCGACATTTTGAGTGCTCAAATAGTCCATTGTTTCAGCTGATTTGTGAGAGCTTGCATTGTCATGATGAAGAATGATTCGCCGGCGCTTGTTTGTTTTCCTTATTTCTTCGAAAACTTTCGGCAAACAGATGGTGGTGTACCATTCAGAATTGACCGTCCTACGTTCCACTAAAGGTACTGTGGCCACATGACCGGTTATACCAAAAAAAACGCGATCATTTGCTTCGATGTGCTTCTTCCACGAACAACTTTTGTTGGATTTGGCTCGTCTTGGAACACCCATACGGTCGATTGCTGTTTCGTTTCGGGCTCATATGCATAGATCCATGATTCATCACCTGTGACTATCTTATAAACGTCTTTTGACGCACCGCGATTGAATTTTTTCAACATTTCTTTGCTCCAATCGACACGAGCCTTCTTTTGTGCAATCGTCAAATTTTTTGGGATCCATCGACAACACACCTTTTTCACGGCAAGATGTTCATGGAATATCTTATGTACGCTGGTGGAACTAATGCCCAAGGATGCCTCAATCTCACAGTATGTCACATGCTGGTCCATCATTATCATTTCACGCACAGCATCGATGGTTTCCGGCAAAACGACCGAAATTGGCCGACCTTCACGAAATTCATCCTGGAGCGAACGGCGTCCGAAACCAAACTCTTGGTACCAGCGATTTACAGTGGTTTTGACACTCTTGTCTCGATAATCCGCGCCGAAAATCGTAAAAAATCATCGCACGAAAATTTTCACGGGACATTTCCATTTTTTGACCGAGATGAATTTTTCAAGTCACTGTAAACAAAACAATTCGCGCTCGAATGACAAAACGTTCTGAGTGAAGTTGTCCTAAAAAATGTCAAACTTTCCAATGGAAATGTCAGATTGCACCTGGCAGCACTAGTAGAAATATAAATAGTGACCCTCGTACAGTGTGGGAAAATTTTCACTTTTAAAAATCAAAATTAAAATTTTTTAAGCGATTCAATTTCAGCGTACTGCTACATAATATTTCTATAATACGACTACATTCAAATGCTGTTCTACATAGCAACAAAATTAATAACTACCCTTGTCACAATCTTTGTTATTTTTTTCATTAACAACAAATTTGTTGTCAATGTCAATCACCAAATTATTTTTTTTTTAATTTTCCGTTCTAACCACTTTCACAAAATTTGTATAGGCAAGTATTTGCATGTTGTTAAAGAAAAAGTAATTAAAAAGAAAGGGCATTTAGAAATCACTCAAAAATCCTCTACCACATAATTATAACCTGAATTTCATTTCAATTTAAATGATAAATCCCTTCTTAATCTGAATATCTTTGTATCCTTTTCTACTTAACTCTATTATTTTTTCTTTCTCTCTTTAATTATGAAATCAATGTAGGTAGTATATATTATTATGTAGATATACAAGGGAGAAATCAAAACCAGAAATCGCAAATTTCAAAATTTGAAATTATCAAAAGGAAAACAATAACCCAGAATCTAAAAAATGTCAATCAAAAAAAAAAAATGAAGTGCTTACAAAATTCATTGTCAACATTCAAATGTTTTTGTATTATAGAATCAGAATAATAATAGCAAACTATAATTTTGTATGTTTTCTTCATAATGCAAAATTTCACACTAAAAATTTTATATATTCTAAAAAATTTAAAACAAAGTGCTAATGAATTTCCGGCTTTAATATCCTAATTTAGTCCAAAATTTTAAATAAAACTTTTAAGCGGCATGTTTAGGTTTAATAATTATAAAATAAATTTAGAAATATATTTTGGTTGTCCAAAGAAAAAAAACAACAACTTACAAAAAAAAAATTTCGAGAAAGCAAACAAGATGTAGAAAATGTTTGAAGCCAGTTCATTTCCATGTCAGTAAGTGACGTCCATGTCAGGGTAAAGTGCTTGTTTTTAGTGAAATTTTAATTCACTTGACCATTAATTAAACAATTTTCCCCGAAAAAATTATTATTATGCTAGATTTCATTTGCATCATTTACAGTTTTTCTTCAACGCTTACAATTTTTCAGATCCTACTATCGCCTATTCGTTACATTCTTTCGTAAAACTGTATATTAGACAGAATATGAATTATTTAATATATTCGATTTTATTCTCACCTCAATTTTATTTACTTTGTTAGTTACTGTGTTTAAGATTAGGGCTGCCCAATTCCATTAAAACCAAATCTCTGTAGAATTAATTAATATAAATAACGAAATGAAAACAGTTGTACTGATAGTCACAAATCAAAATTTCCTTTAAGATGCAGCCTATGTGATTGTAAGTAAAAGTTTTCCACTTGCATAATGTTTTCTTATTTTAAATCTTAAAATTTTTTGGCAGCCAAAGTAAGATACAAAAATTTTTATATAAAACAGTCATAGGATACTCGTACGTGTGTGATTTTGTACATAACGTAACATAATGGTTTGTATATTAATTGTATACAAATGCATTCAAATCCAAATATGTGCTTGTACGTGCTCGTGTGTGTAGAAAAGTGTGTATGTAGTACAAGGATTCTTAATTTTCACTTAAAAGCCAAAATAGTTTTCTTTAAAATTTTTAACTCTTAACCCTATTCTCGCCTTTTAACTGACATTTTGTGTAATCATTGTAGCATTTTATCATTTGTATGAGAGCATAGTAAAAATAAAATAAAGTAGGAAATAATTACGAAATTTTGTTTTATGTTTTGTTTTTGTTTCAACTTTAATGGTGGTAAAATATAAGTTTAATAGCTTTTTATATAAATTTAATTGGAAACCCTTATGATGGTTTTTATCTTTTCTTATATAAAACTTAACTTATAATTTTAATTTTTTTTTTGTACTTTTCTTTTGTTTTCCCCTTTTAATTTTAAACCATAAGCAACTTGACAATTAAATTGTTACAAAAAGATTTTAGATTTTTCCGCCAGTGTTATTTTTTCCGCTATAAATTTTAATGATTTATAGTTGAAAGAACAATTAATAAAAATTGGACCAACGAAATAAAGAAAAATAAAGATAAATATAAGCTACTCTCACAGGATAATTAAGAAATTTATAATAAAAACCGTTAATTCTTTGAGGACTAATATAAAAATCAAATACAGAGAACAATTTAGGAAACTCTATGTCCAAGTTAACAGCATTTGCATCACAGAACTAATAAAATGTATTTTTAACTCCTTCTCTATAATAAATTTATTCGTTCAATAATCATCTACATGATTGAATTACAAAAATTTACTCGATTAAAACCATTATAGAAATATAAAACCATTATAAAAACAGACTTGCCCCAATATTTCAGTTCAAATACTGAACTTTTCCAAAATAACTTTGAATATTTTTGAATAGGTTTGAGTTAGTCCCCCCCAATATTTAATCGGAATGGACCTCTTGAGTCAACTCACAAAAATTATTAAAATAAAAGTTTTTATTCCAAGAGAAATGCAAATTGGATGACAAAATTTTACGATCTCTTACATTAATTAAATATCACAATTTTTGAGAGATAGGTAAATAATTTAAATCTCTTAACCACGTTAATGGTAATGAAACAATTGATAGAATTAAAAATTAATTGTAAGTTTTTCCAGTTCATATACTAACGCAATGAAATTTCAATTCAATAATCATGATAATCTGAAAAAAATTTTTACCATTTTAAATTACTTTGAGCATAATGCAGCCAAAATTTAATTACAAAAGATGCGGTACTTTAAAAAATACTTTATACAGCATAAAAAGTATCGACAAAGGAAAATGTAAAACAAATTCAGGTATTTTTTTTGTCCTTTTTTTCACCTTTAATCAAGTCAAAAAAAGACACATACATACCTTGGTTACCCCTGTAATTAAAATGCAAAAAATGTATATAATGGCCAGACATTATACAATAAATTTAAAATTTATTTTAGTTTATGGAATTTTTAAAAGTGTAAAAACGATTGTAATATAAATTGCAATTAAAATTACACAGATACACCCACCATATTGAGGATATGGTGGAGCTGCAATGAGATTAATTATCTTTGAATTATAATTAAATTATCTTTGTAATTACTTTGTAATGGAAATTTACACATAAAAATAAATATTTATTACTTATATTTTATTGATTTAAGCTACAGTAACAATAAATTTAAAAAAATTCACACAATACAATGAAATATGCATTAAGTTACGAAAATTGTGAGATACGAACTGTTGAAGCAAATTATTTCTTATTTATTATAAATTAGAAGGTAAAAAGCACCAATATTAATAATTAATTTTGAGCTCTTGAAATTTAATTTGTATTTGAAACACAGATCTTAGAAGTTACTAAACAAATACAAATTTTGCCTTGAAAATTATTAAAAAACGCAATAGTAATTGAGAAACAAACTGGCGTTAATAAACTATCTATAATAAAATAATTTATTCCAACTACACATGATTCCTTTCCATCTAAAATCATTGTTTATGCTGCTTGTATTTTCAGTAATAGCTGATGTATACCATAAGAATTCATAATAGCTGATCATAAGGATTTATAAAAAAATATCAAACCATCAGAAATAATCGGTTCACCAGTCTCGTTGCTTTCCTTTCATAGAATTTATACTGTCTGAATTTATACTCTCCTGTGTATCACAGGAGAGAATCAAATTTAAACAGTATGTGCATATGATATCGTCACTGGCCAATATGGAATAAGGAATTTTTAATCTCAATCTGATTTTTAGGTTAATTACAAGATTTAGGTTGATAATAAGAAGGTCTGAATCCTCCTCGTAAATAATGGTCCTAAAAAATATTGTATTAAAAAGAATTCATCAGTCTGAAATAGTATAATTGCTGGCAGTTAAATAATTGCAAATGCCAGCAATTATACATCCATACTTTGCCGTCCAAGAACACACTTGAAGTATACGACTTACGTAATCAAAAATCAAAATGTATAATAAAATAGCAAAAAGCTTTTAGTAAACTATGTGTATATGACAAGAATACAAAATTTTCAACTGAATAATATTAATTTTTTTCGTACACCTTGAGGATTTTTTTACGCGAATCCTTACAAAATTTAATTTATTATTAATTTTGAATTCATTATATTAAGGTTTACTATATATACGGAAATATTTTAATGCCAATATACTTTCATCAACTTAATATTATCAAATGGAATATAAATAAGTATAGGATTCCAGACTATAGAGGTAATTATTATAAGACCTTTTTATTTATTTCATTTATAATATAAATTATTTTATTATTTCCTTTCGCGGTTGCCAGTATACCTACAGAATACAATATATATATTGCCTTTTATATCCTCAAATAATAAATAAATTATTCTAAATCATGAAGAAAGAAAATTCAAACGGCTACTTGTTACCTTTAAAGCATCGTACTTGAATACCTTTAAGGAACCTTCTATACATATACTTTATGCAAATTACATAAATATAGAGAACCTGTGTTTCTTTAAAAGTGTATATGTGTATGTATGCATATATTATGTGTTTTATGAATTCACGCAAAAGTTTTTCATCATGTCATTTAATGGACCGCAATAATTTTCACATAAACAACGTTAAAAATAACATAACCTGTTGTGTTATAAAGTAAAAAGATACAAGTGAAGAGAAAATAGAGCAAGGCAAAATGAAAGAATGAAAGATTTTAATTTTTTTGTTGTTTTTTTATTGTCATTTACATGGCAGATATACGACGAGATCATCAAGGAATGGCCAATACTTGTATTTTGAATTTTAAATAAAAATTTTATGTAAAAAAAAAAATAAAGAGCAGGGATGAGGATGCCATGACGATGATAATGATTTCAATGGTAATGACGTTGAAAAAAAAAGTGAAAAAAAAAGGAAAATTTCATGGTGGAAAAATTAATCGTGTAAAATATACGACAATATTAACAATTTAGTTGAGAATGATGTGGAAATGAAAATAGTCAGATTATATGTTAAATGAAAACGTTTAAATTAAAGCAGAATCTGTTATAAAAGGTACGTGCTATTTATAAATATACCTACATATATATATATAAATTAATACGAATAATACATTGAGGTAGATTTCTTTTGATTGATAAGGTGTTCCGCATTATTTAAATTTGAAGTTTCAAAATTTTTGTTTTAATGAATATTTCGCATAAATTTAAAATTATTAATTCAAATAAAATAAATCGAAATTATTCGAAGATTAAATTAAAATTTTCAACAAATTTTTTTTTTTTTGTACAGGTAATTAAGAAGCATTAAGATCTGTAAGGTTTTTTCTAAGTTTAATTTAGATTTAAAACGATTTTAAAATTCAATTTAATCCAGAAATAAGACTTGCTTAATTCATTTGAAGCAATAAATTTCAAATTGAATTTGAAAAAGCCGCATTGCTGAAGTATGGAACTCAAAATTTGATATAAATAAAATAATACATTTATATGAAAATTGCATATTTTAAGGAGCTGTTATGGAAATTTACAGCAAATAAATGATTTTAATTTTTAAAATAGTGTAGTATAATAAAAAAACTATAGTCATTTAAAAATATTTGTAGATATTTTAGATTTACTATAAGACTTTTAAATATAACAAGCAATGCATGTTAATCATTATAATCGGTTAGTTTAAGTTGTTGAAGCTTGAACAACTCTTTCAAATCATTGATCTTTATTATTTCTTATTGAAATTTTCCTGCTGAACTTTTTCTACAGCAATAGATGTTTTAGAAAAAATAATGACTGAAGATATTATAACTTAATACCGCAACAAAATGTACGAAAATATAGTTCCAAACTTAAACTTTCCAAATGACCGACGAAAATGTATCCACTGCCAGTATATTCAAATATAAAAATATATCAAAAACGTAAACAGGAGTGATTTATTTTTTGGTTAAAATAAAATTACATGCCACTTTGGAATTTTTTAATCAATTAATGTTTAATTTCCTTAAAAGTCAAACATTTCAAATGTCATCTATTCTTTGTTAATATTGAAGATTTTAAATAAAAATTAGCAATTACAAATCGAGTGTTGAACAGAAACCTGCAATACTGTTTTTACTAATGTACATATATGCAATTTTTTCCCGATCACGTTAACATCAACACCAAATATTATAGAGCCATGTGGCTGAGAATAAATATGCAACTGATTGTATCCCAATGCATTGAGAAAATATTTTCAAAACTTACTTAAGTAAAGTCTCGACAACATGGAACCCAGTCAAAAAATAGAAAATTCTTCTTTCATTTTATTTTTGTTAAAATCAAAACTAGAGCATTCCTCCTTAAAATAGAAAATTAATCAACCATTTTCATAAAAAATCATATAACGCCCTATATTTAAATAATATTTATATATTTCTAGATAATGAAATACATTAATTTTGGAAATTCCTCAAAGCATAAGTACTCGTACAGTTCAAAAAACTCTAAAATAAATTTTAATTTAAAATTTCAGAAACAAATATTTTAAAAATTACAATTTTCATTTTATAATACCTGGCTGCTTGTTTCACTCTGTCTAACATTTTAAATAAATTCCACCTTGTTAAAATAGATTTTATTCTTTTATAGATGCTCCTCTCGTTATTCTAATTTTAAGCCAGCCATCTCATTTTACTAGGTTTATATAGCTTTACACAAGTATATCTTTATTTTCCTCTTGGTTATTTATTCGTGCGTTTATTTTATATCCTGAATTTATAAATTTATTTGTCATCTTCTTAGAATTATTTTCCATTTTGCACATATAAAAAAAAAAAACAAGAAAAGAAAAAAAAATTAAAAAATTTTATACTTATACCTTTCTATTTTATACCTATGTATATATATTATGTATCTACCTGTTAACGTTAATAGTGAAGGCCTTCAAATGCCAATGTGATCTCTGGGGTAAATTTTAATTTTGTTATTCTCTCGGGAGACTACTGTATTTTCTTTTTAAAATTTTAGTATCGTTTCATTAACAATTTGATTATAATTTAGGGCTCGATGCCTCCAAAAAAAAATAATATAAACGTAATTTTTATACACATATATTTTTTTATATGTATGCATATTTGGATTTGTTTCCTATGCAGCAAGAATAAAGCTCAGAACTTGTTTTTTATATTTCAAATTTGTTTTTGTAAAAATAATCATTACCTATGTTAACAAATGTTATGTTACGCTACTTAATGTGGTAAAAAAATTGCATGTCCTTTGCAAATTTTCTCAATATTATTTTAGGAAAATGGTCTTTATAAACAAAACAGGAAAATAAGTTTTATAGGAAAATAAGTTAAGGGTTTTATATAAATGTATATCATTTTTATTTTTATCTAAAAAATTTTTTTCTTATAAATCTTATAAACTTAGAAGTGCTTGCATTTACAACTAACACCTAATAAGGGAATTCCCTCTATTACTACATCACCTTTCACCTTACGGAATTTATAGCTATTAGAAACCTAATAAAATAGTTTTTCAAAACTTTTAATTTATCGAATTGATTCTCGTATACATAAACCTTATTCGTTTATTCTCAAAATTAACTCTTCCCTCAACTAGTTTTGTATAACTAATAATAATGATTTTCAAATTAATATAGTAATTTAAAAAAAATTGCATACTTTTAGGTCAAATAGTAAATTTAATGAATTCTATCAAAAAATGGATTTACAAAGATTTAAATAACTGTACCTAAAAAATATATTACTCTTAATATACTTTGTGGGATTTCTATCCCACACGACTGTTTAAAAATTTCAATTTTTATAATTTTCATTCACACCATTTAAGTTTGACCACTTACATTTATCCAAGAGAAAATTTAAAAGTATACCTAAGGCCAATTTGCTTTTTTTTTTTTGAGAGAGAATGTCAAAAAAAAATTCTTTTTAAGGAAATTGGAATTTTTCAATAATGTGGGGGAGGCATTATTTTTAGAATTTCTCTTTATTATTTTTTGTTTGTGCTCAAATTCCCGTTTATTATGACAAAATTACTTTTAATGTGTTGATGGTTTTTTGAATACATATAATGATATTTTAAAAGATTTCTTATCTTTATCATTTTTATAAAAATTCTTTTCTTCAAATTTTGTGCCATTATATTATTTGCTCTTAAGAATTTCCTGATTTTAACATCACCCTGGTTTTAACCTCTCACCGAATATTGAATTCATTTTCTTTAGTATTTCCTGTTAATTCATCATATTTTCAGTTCAATCAGTTTACTTTTAAGGATATTAAGAAGAATAGTAGTATTCAACTCAATTGATAATAATTTGCTTTGTATTTGTATTTTTGTAGTTATATTGAAATATTTTTTGGTAAATGTTCCGGTATAAGGCAAAAAATTTTTGTTTTTTTTTTCTCCAGAAAAATTTTCTTTTTCAATTGAAACTTATTAAATTCTTTGATAAATTTATATACTAAAATTCCTAATAACAAAAATTGGAAAAATTACCCATTATATTAGAATTGCTATATAATTGTTCTAGAAGCAGTTAAGTGCAAATTAAAAATCACTTTCTAAATTTATAAGAAGAAAGTATTGTTGTGTATATCTATATATCCATGTCAATACATTTAAGAGAGCTTATTTTCTAAATACTCAAAAAGAGTTAAAATTGCCGTTTCAATTTTTCGCTGCTTTACATTATAATGTAGGTACGTATATTGTTAAGTATATATGTGAATATGATATAAATCATGACTCTTTCAGCACGTTGATCCGTATCACACAACTATGTCTAAAAATTTTTAGTTGATTAATATTGAGTCCCAGAATGGAAAATTTTTATTTTAAATTTATAACATAACATACTTATAACAAAATGAAAATATCGAGAGCAGTTTTTCTCAACAATCTGTTGTAAAATATTGCTTTTGAATTCTATCAAATCTGTAACAAAAAAAAAAACATATCTTGGAAAAAGTTTCAATTCTGCTATAAGTTTTAAAAATTTAATCATTATTTTTTTAATTATCTCATTAATATCCAGTGTAGGACTTGTGGAGTGTGAGCTGTGTAGTCTGTGCTGGGAAGAGAACAAAACAGCGCAACATCTGCTATGCGAGTGTGGGACTCCAGCCCGCCTAAGCCTGAACTGCTTCGAGTGGGGCTTTGTGACCCTTTCGGAGGTCTAATGATTCCAGGTAAATGTGATTGAAATTCGTCAGAAAATTGTGCTCACGTAACTAGATCGCGAATCCCAAAAAAACCTGTAATCAAAGTGGGAAGGGTCACGTGGGTCTGTTCCCCAGCAACAAAAAACAAAAACATCCGGTATAAATAATATTTTTTTATTAACCTAACAAACTCTACAAAATGTTATTGAAAATTGAATATCTTAAGAAAATTAAATCAAACACAATTTTCAAGCACTACCTAATATTTTAATAATGTAAAGAATTTTAAATAAACCTAACAGTAAACTGCTTGGAAATTCCAAAAAAAGACAAAATTCTCTTGAGGTTAACAAAATTTTATTGCGTAAAACAATTAAATTAATCGTTAAAAATTAAATTTTAGTACTTGTAATAAAAAGAAAAATCAAAAAAAAAATTTATATAATAAAACAACAATTTTGTCGTTTTCGCATCCGCCAAAAACAACAACAACAAAACTTTTAAACAAAATCAATTAATAAATTTTTTTTACAAAACCGAAAATATTTTTGTCCTTTTATTATCAAAAGACTATTAAAAGGCAAAGTTATATAGAGTAGAGTTGATATAAGCAAGTGATTGCGGTTAAAATTAATGTTAAGAAACAATTATTTTTAACCCACCCACGTTCGCCGCCCTATCATTTTAATATTCTTTGCTAATAAAAAAGAAAGTATTAATTGTTAATTTTTTACTCTTTTCTTTCTTTTTACTTTTAATGTTATTCATTAATAATTAAATTTAATATGAAATTTTAGAAACGATTCATTCAAAATCTTATACTCAATTCGGTATACAATATAACAAATTTATTTTTATCACAGATTTTATTTCTATATTTAGTAACATTAAAAATTTCGTTTTAAATGAACCCAATTTTTATATACATATGAAGCTGTACAAAATAAATAGCGAAGATCAAGACAAAACAAATTAATTATAATTTTATATCGCTACCAATTAGTGTAAATCAAATTTTATTATCAAAAAATAAAAGGTTTACATCTTTTAATGTGCACACAGGAAGAATGTTAATGTTGTTTATAAATGTATGTATGTCAATGTATACAAATTAACATTCTTTAATGTTCAAATTCTATTCTTACATTTTTGATCCTTGTTATCATCCTTTAATAAACAATTTAATATAATAAAACATGCCTAAGAATTTGTTTACAAGATTTTTTAAACATTCCTGTGACAATGAATTCAAGTTTAAGATTTTTGTTTTGTTGTCGTAAGAGTATCCTTATTAGCGGCATCAATCTTTTAAAAATAATATACGTATCTTACAATTTTCACAATAATTATCTTAAATTGAATGTATGTAAATTTTAAGTTGACTGATCCAAAAATTTTTACATCAGTATGTCTATTTATTAATGGGTATGCCATTATTCAAAATAACAATTATTTGCATATCAAAATCATCTAGATTTTTAAGATGGAAAATATACTAAGTCTACTAAATATACCCAGTAAAAGACCCAACATGGCAAAAACTTAATCAATTAAATAGAAAATTTAAATCATTTTTTAAAAGCAAGGGATGATTGTCAATCAAGGGTACAATAATTTTAGATTAAAATTTTAACTTACTCTAATTAATAATTCTAAAATTAAATTTAAGGGAAAAATATGTGCTTTCGAAAAGTTTGATTCCTTAAATCTGCTTGATGATGATTTCTTATTATAAGAATAACAATAATCATTCATGTTTCATTCATAATTAAAATTATAATCACTCATATCTTCACAGAATTAATATCATGGCAGTAAAAACCGCAATAGTTATTAAATTAAGCAGCCTAATCGTGAATCTCGCTTTTTTACTCAGCTCTTATTAACTTTCTAATTCGAAATCTCCGTTTTTCTAATTTATATTTCATATTTCCAATCAGATTACTCAATTTTTCAATTGAATTTTTGTATTTTTTATCAAATTTTACACTGAACGTACCATATTCCGAAACAAGGTGAATAAATTTTGTAGACATTTTAGAAAAGATACGCAATACCAAATAATTTTTCTAATTCGAAAAGTACATTATGCTAACATGATAGTTATTGATTTTCTTCTCACTTGGCGACTAAAATAGCGAGATATACGATTAGACCATAAATATTCGGAAAATTCGAATTTCGAGATTTCTAAAAAAATGTAAAAATAACAAAATGGAAGAGCGTTACATTGAAAATCCCTATGTCATAAAATTTTCCCAAATTCGAGCTATTCAATACAAAATAATCTAAAATTCATCTTTACATAAATATGTGTGCTATCAAGTTAGCTACAGCATGAGTTTGCTAGAATATAAAATTTTAAGTTAGATTTAATATTTGGTAAATTTTATTCTAAATCATAGCTTAATGTTTTCATGAAGCTATTCATGAACCTATTTTCATGAAGTTTTCTCCATTTCATTATCAAGAACCGCAAATTCAAAATTATAGTGGCTACGTTTATAAAAGAAGTAAACAAACAAATTCGAATAAAAATCAACCTATGTAGTATTTGTGAAAGTCATAAACTTGTGTGGGAAATTCTCTCTTCAGTTTCTATCAAAGGACAAATAATTTTTGTTTTTGTTTTAAAATATAATTTTAAAAGTTTAAATTTCCTGGAACGTACCACAGTTGTATAAAATAACGCTTTGTTTTTTTTTTTGTGAATAAATTTAAATTTTCTTTATTTTAATTTCTTTTTTTGTTCGTTTCTATAATATAATCACCTTTGGTGACAGTAAGGGCAGCAGCAATTTTTCTCATTAAAATGTTTTCTATACTTTTGTTTGATATGGAGAGTAAAGCTCAAAAGTTTTTTTTTTTTAAACTCTTTCTAAATGCAACGCAAAACTTCTCTTTTTTTTATAAGTGAGTAATTTTTTAAACCACTGAACTATAACCAATTTGCATAGTTATTTGAAATTAGTAATGAGAGCAGCAATTATAAAACTTTTTGAAAATTTTTCCTTCATTTTTTTTAATTTTATTTTGAAAAATTTTTTCCACATTTTAATCGTTTTTGTATAGTATAACAATTATTGCAGATGAATTTTAAAGTGGGTGAACTAAAGATAAAACTTTTGAATATTACTGCACTTTATTAAACTAAATTATCGAAATATTATACGAATAAAAAGGAATTAGTTAAAGATTTTATAAATAAATATTAAAAAGTTGATTAGATTAGTTCTCAGTGATAAGAGCAAGTGTCATTTAATACCATATTTATTTGCATATTGGATTAATATGCAAATAATTCGATTATTCCAATTTGCTCTATTCATTTGTGATGAAAAACTCTAATGAAGCAAAAAAATCATACAAAACGTAAGGTGACCCCAAATACAACTTCATTATTAAAAGCTTTTTATTAATATTATTGAAACGAATTATAAATATCGTTTCCTTTCAGCCAGTTTGTATGTTTGGATTACAATTGCACTGCCATTTCTAAATATTTGAGACTCCTATTACAGTATTCCTTTGGCATGCAACTGTATTAGAGTTTTCAGATAATATGAAAATAAAATCAAACAATATGAAACTTTCATACAACAATGAATTGAGTTTAAACTTTCATACAACAATGAAGCAAAATTTATTATTGTCGAATTTTATTTTTTTAATGGATTGGAGGATCACGATTTAACCTTTCGATACAAAAATTCCATTCCATTGTTAAAGTTGACAAATAATGATCTCAGCGCTGAGTTCTTAGTCGATCTAATAATGTGCAAATTTTCGTCTGTTTTTCTATTCGCCCTACAAAGACGGACGATCTACGAACACTCAGAAACTGTTTAAACTATAACATAAAAATTTTGCTTAAATAAACACTGCAAAAGGGCCGCAATTTGCACTGACAGTCATGAAGATCATACAAATTCTTGTGGTAGCCACCAATATTAACTCTGCAAAATTAATATCCAACTGAAATTGCACGAAAAAAATAGAGTATCGATGCCATCAATTTTATTAAAAGCAGATGAGATTTTTTCAGTCCTCATTGTAGCTGTCATACAACTCCAAAATGTACTTTCCACATATTTGGAAAGAATTAAACCCTACACGATATTTGATCAATTATCAATTTTTTAAAAATTACTTAAACTAAAGTTTAACAGGTCAATTCATAAATAATTTTTTTGTGTGGGTGTCACATAATTGAAACAATCACCTATATATACTCTCGTTTATTATATAATAAATTTGTCAGTCAATAATCAAACTTAATTTTTATTAAAATTCCATGATTAATATTCATAAACTTGAACCTTAAAATTGCAACCAACCTAAAAAAATTCAACACATTTCAATAGTCATACAGAGAACCTTTAAAATCTTTAATGAACGCTATCATATTATCTATACACTATATTTTGTATAACCACAGCAAGTTCATGTTTCCCTGTACTTGTAAAGAATAATGGTTAATCTCTTGATTAAAAAACTTTTTTAACACAAAATACAGCAAATAATTTTCCACATTTTACAAAGCGTGAAAATCTACTCATATATCCCATTGTATAATATATAAAATATTATGCAGTTGTAGCTAACACAATATTGAATTTTACAAGCTCTTTATACTTAGAACAAAATTTTATAAAATTATTACTCTTATTTTTATAATTATGTTTTTAAACTTTTTTTTAAATATTAAAAATGACTGGAAACTTTGATAGGCATATGGTATTCTTGAATAATTTCCAGATGTAAATTATAATAATTGTTAAGCTATATTTGCCAACATAGTCCATAAATTTTTATATTAATCTATATATTATGTACATAGGATTATATGCTGACATAATATAACCAGGCTTATATACACTCTGAATATTCTTAAAACATTAATATTAATTATAAAGTTTCTTGGTGAAACTTGAGTAAATGAGGAGAAATAAATAAAGTAATATTATTACAGGAAAACCATAGCTTGTTATACAAAATTTTACCACTGGAAATTACCAAAAAATTTTATAATTCTAGTTGGTTTTTCAACTTTTTCTAGCTTACTTGTATTTTATAAATTTGTTTTAGTATATTTTATTGAGTATATTTTACAAAAGCCATTTACTTAATAGTGCAATAAAACCAAAACTTTTCTTTTAAATATTTTGAAAAAAAAAAATAGAATGTTTTCAAGAAACATTTTATAGATCAAGGATAAAATTTTTTGAGGTCAGACAACATTACAATAAAATATTTAAGATTTTTAAGTGTTAATGCTGTTAATTTTTAATAATTTGATATTTCAACGATTGTATTCGAATCGATACAACGATTGTATTCAAAAATTTTTTGAAAAAAAGTGCTTATTAGTTTCACTCTGTCCGTCCGTCCGTCCGTGGACATCTTTTTTTTTTACAAAACTTTTACACTCTTGAAAATAGAAAGCTGAAATTTAATACGTACATAGATCTTTACTAAAAACTTATTTCCGTAGAACAAAATTTTTACCTATTTCCCCCCCTCTAGAAGTTATACCCCCCCAAAACCTTAAAAATGGCCTTTTTTAACTAATTGTTACAATGAAACCATAAGCATTTATCAAAATTTTACAAACGCAGAAAGGCAGTGGCTTGCTTCCCCTAGCGCGGTATAATAAACAAAATGGCCGTTCAAATTTACCGTTTTCTAAAGTCCTTTTTTCCAAATTTTTGATTTCGTTTTTCTTCTAGACCCCAGGCTGTAGAAACTTGAAATCTTAGGGGCTTTTAGACATTAACAAATTGTTCATTTTGCTTGAAGAAAATTTTTTTCCATCTCCACCCCCTCTCAAGTTATCGCCTCTTGAAATTTGTAAAATTTGAATTTCTGACACCTTATACTCGTATTTCCGAAACCGCAAGCTTTTTTAAATTTCTATAAACGCAAAAAGCTAACGGTAAATTCCATGACATTAAAAATATAATTGGTTTTCTTAATTCATACAATTAACCCTTAAAATTGAGCAATATGTTAACCCCACTTTATACTAATTTTTGCTTTATTTCAAAGACTGCATATGTGCATCATCCTAAATATATGCAATCCTAGAAATAGTATCGTATATGAATGAAAATATTTTTAATAGTGTGATAGATATACATAGACTGTATTTAAAAGCAGAATTTTCACTTGTTGAAGGGAAAAGTGCTACGATACAAACCATTGGTTTGACCCAACTTTATTATTAATTTATTTTGAGTTCAATGCAAAGCTATCACAATAAATAAAATTTTTCGTAACATGTTAATTTTAATCAAGCATAATTCTTAAGCCTGAGTCAAATATTGAAGATCGCAACTTCATTACAAATTCATGTTATTTTCTATTGGTTGACTTATATTATATTCTTTAAAAATTAGCATATCCCGATTTACTCCCTAAATTAGTGATAAAATTTATAAAAAATTATGCTCCTATACGAACGTATGTTTGAATGGTATTTTTATACTAAGAAAAAACGAGTTGAGACATAGACATAAATATTATGCTTTTGAACAGCGTCGAATTGAAGTCAGTTTAGCATTGCCTGTTCTTTATTTCAAGCGATAACTCAAAAACGCGGTAAGCTGCGCCGATCATATTTTCATAAACTTATACTCATAAGTTTTGGTATGAGGTAATATTTTGGGTTCGATTAAAGTTCGAGTAGGTACCATACAACTAAAAAAAAGCTTTAGAGGTTTATGAAAACCGTAAAGCATAGAGTTACAAAATTTTGCATAATTCAATCAAATATTTTTGCTAGTTGTATAAGTTCATACAATGCCTGCCTTAAAACTTTTAGAACATTTTTGGATCGTATTTCGGAATATATACAACATATAATATTCAAATTACACGATCAGTTTAAATATTGTGTTAGTTGTATAAAATCTGACAATAACACAACTTGACACAACTTCAAAAATAATTTGATCGTTTGTATGTTAGGCCACTACAGAACGTGTATAGTTAAAACCAGATGCTGAGGTTGATACTTCTTTATTTTCATAAATTCTTGAACTTGTGTATGAGGAACTTAAGCCCACAATTTTTGAATATTTGCTAACAGATTGCAATTGCAAAAAAATTTACTGTAAATTTCAAACAACTCCAAAAATATTTTATTCATAAAGAAAACATTCGTAGAGATATCGCAAAGTTGACATAGTAAACTAAATCTTTTCTTGCTTTTTGTAATTTGCAGTCTTTTCTGAAATTTACAAATATTTTTTTGATCCAATTTTCTGGACAACCAAGTATTTTTATAAAAATTACACATGCAAATTTCAATTTCATTGTGTTTCATATACACACTCCCGCACTTACACAATATATGAGCTTAATTTAAGAAAATCATCCTAAAAATGACAAGTCCACTTTTTATATTAATACAATAAAGCAATTAGAAACGAATACATAATTAAGTGTGTAAATATATGTTTAATTATAATTTATTCTTTATGTTAAAATTAATACTTGATTTCCATTTAGTATATAAAGCATGAAATCACATTAATTTAAGAATTATTAACACCTGAATAAATAATAATTTTACACCTGAAACTCTTATCAATTTAATATTTGTTACTGCTTTTTCATATTTTTGCTAATATCGATTTGGTATAAGCATGAATTTAATAATCAAACTCATTCTACTCATAATTAACTTAGTGAATGTGATTTTTTATAAGATCACAAAGCTTATTATAGTGTATAAATAAATTTGTTTCTAAGAATGAAAAAAAAAAATTTCCAAATTAACTTTCAATATTTTTCCATGTATAATAAATTTACTGAAAAATATACTATGTAAATATGTATGCGTGTAATTCCATCGCCTGACTGATTTTTATTTCGAAAACTTATATATTATAAACAAACTCATAATATTGAGTATTGAGGGTGTTTCACAAAAGATAACAAATAATTTCAGGGTTGATTGTTTAATCAATTTCCAGCAAAAAGTTGTATGGGTGCGGAGGGAGCAATTAATCACCTGTAAAAGAAGCACGTGATGATTACTCTACGCTGTATTTTTCCGAAGTTATAAGCAATATGCAGGAAAAATTTGGGAAAGTAATAGGTCGAAAACGAGTGTATATGCACCGAGCCCCGTAACGAAAACAATTTTTAGCTGGAAATTAATCAAAGAATCATCTCTGAAATTATTTGTCATTTTATGTGAAATACCCTGTATATAGGCCAATATCACACACATACACTCATACAATGTAAATATAACATGAAAAATTTAAAACATCTGGTCTAATTGGTCGTCATGAAATCTGTTTCTCTTTCATATTATAATCTTTTACATGGAACTTTTTGTGTAAAATATTAAAAAGAATAACAAAAAAGAAAAACAAAAATTTTGTTCCCGGAAAATTATTAAATATTTTATGCTTATATAAAAGAAATATTTTTGACAATTGCTAACGGAGCTGTCATTTTCATTTTATTTTGATCATTGACTTCTCTTTCTTTTTCTCGTTTTCTGTTTTTCCTTCTCTTTTAATTTCCTTTTAATTCCATTATTACAGAAAATTTATGTGAGTAAGGTCAAAAAAAAATAAAAAAAAGACAAAGTTATCAAAAAAACAAGAAAAAATTAAAAAAATTCTCTAATATTTTAACATTGAAAAGTCAAAAATTATTTTACTGCTTTGTTTTTGAGTATTTTATGTTACAGATTTTTGATTTCTTAAAATGTGAGCTCAATATGATATAAAATGTTGAGTATTAGCTGAAGGACATTTTTATTTTACTCGCATTTTATTCCCCTGTTAATTTGAAATTAATTACCATGGGAAAACTGTTCGTTTTTTTTTATATAACAAAAAATTATTTAGAATTTCTGAAGATTTGACTCGGAAAATTATTATATTTTATTTAATGAAATCTTAAGATGTTAATGAATGATTTATATAATCAAAATTCCAAAATTAATTTAAAAACCCTTTTAATTACTTATAGCATTAGATTTTAGTTTGCTTTTTCAGAAAAAAATTATCTCAAAACGAGCATATTTGTAAAAATGTCCTTTAGCTAAATATTCATTAATGTGTTGTAGAGCAACAGGCATCAATATATAAAATATAAGTTGTATATTATACTTATTTTGATATTTATAATGAACAGATTTTAATAATTAAAAATGAATGGAAACATAACCACAACTTTTATTCTGCCTTTATTTACACTGATTTAAAAAGAAATCCAACTTACAATATTAAAAAATTTTGACTGGTGTTCTTGACAATATTTTATATAAAACACAAGGTCAAATTAAATTGGAGTTCAATGAATAGAATCAAATACAAATTTAAATTCTGCTATGTATAAATTTCGGCGCGTGTTATTTAAAATTATAAAAGAAGTATAGTGATTTCTTTTAGTTTTATATTGATTGAAAATTCGTAAATGTTAAATAAGAATTAAGATTGTAGGACATAATATAAGATTGTAGGACATTATTCTTTAATTTTATTTTTTCTTAAATGATTGTGATAATGATACGTGTGAAAAAGCTTCAATCTTCTCTTCGAAAACTGTTAAAACTTTAAATTTCAATTAATAAAAAATATAATTTTTTTTTACATTTCTAATTTTCTTAAATCTAATTGAGGAGGAGTAATAAAAATGCTCTTTATGAGAATATCAAAGTACTGCCAAAATTCGAAATAGGGAAACAGTAAAAGAATTATTGGTTATTTGTTTTACGATTTATCTCTTCTAACATTGACGGTCATATAGTAAATGAGGTTTACAATATTAAGCTATAGTTTTCAAATTAAATTTACACAAAAAGAAGCATTGAATGCTTATAAAATTTTAAAAACGACAAAAATGGCATAGATTGAATCCTTAACTCAAAAAATTTATACCATATTATTACTTTAATTTTATTTCCGAAAAACAGTTTTTTTTTAAATTTCATGTGATTTTGCCATCACGTCATGTACGAGTTGTAAATACGTATATTAATATTAATAAAAAAATCTAGCCTTTCCATTGAACTTCTCGTTAACTTGGTAACTAAAGGTCTAGAATATTTTCTACAAGTTTGCATAAAGGTATAATATTATTTTTTTACGTTTTCGTTTGCCATTATCCAAAACACATTCCTGAAAACAACTTGTACCTAAAAACCAGCCTGAAAACCCTTAATAATGGATAATTTTTTTAATTTTTTTAATAGTATCACATGTAAAATTTCAGTACTTGCAATTGTAAATATTCTGTGAGATATTATAAAAATAGTATTTGCCGTATTATAGAGTGATATCCTATATTAATTCCATGTGCTCCTATGTGTTCGGCCTGTAGCAAATTTCCGAAACAAATAGCATTTTAAATCTATATAATTTTAATTTGTTTTCATCTTTTGCTGAATAAGAACTTTATTATCTTCTTCTTTTACCTTCTTGTACCACACTGAACTTAAAAAAAATTTTTGTAAAAATGTACGAAATAGAAATTTTCCGTGAACAGTTCACGAAAGCAATATATTTTTTCTCTTCTTTATTATATTGCAAACCGTATCATCAATTTTATACCATAAACTTTTAATTAATAAACTTATAATTAATGTTATCATAGTAATTTATATGAAAAGTTTATATTTTATTAATTAATTATATTTAAATATGTCACTTTAAAGGAAAAGTTCCTGTATTGTACTCGTTGTACTACAATATTTTATATGCAATTTTATTTTAAACGAATATGGAAAATTCCTAAACTTTTTTCTTCTTTATATTTCACATAATAAACCCTTTACATGGAAACAAGAATATATGTGTAATATGTATAAGGAAAAAAATCCTATTTATTCAATATATAAAATTGTTACAATTAACAATGAAAACTTTATAGTTTTAGTAAAATTTTTATTCATGCAAAATAATTATTTTTATTATATGTATGTATGTATGTATTCTAATTTTTACTATGAAATTAAAATATAATTTAGATATTTTCAAATAATGTAGGTGCTCATGTATATAAGCAATTGTATATGGCAATTCTATTTAATAACCTTAATAAAAAGCGACTTCTATTTGAAAAGGCAAATAACATTTGGTTTGATATTGTAATCTTAATGATAGCTTAAATCATCAGTTCAGAAATTTTGGCATCGTCAGCTAATTATTACTATACATACATACATACACATTTATTTTATTTAAATCGCTTCGGAATTAATTCTACATGTTGCCGAATTGGTTGTTATTGGTAATACTGTTAAAATTTATTAAAAGGCGATATTCCAAATTATATCTAAATGGCAACTTAAAAATTTTAGTTTAAAAAAAAATTTATTGTTTATATTGTATACCATTGTGAATATGGCCGCTTTTTCATCTAGCTTTTTCAATAATTTCAATAGGAAGTGTTCAAACTATTCTCACTAGGATTTTATACATTATAAGTATGCAATATATTTCCATTATTAAATATTTTTGACCCAAGATAAAAATATTGTGAAAATTTCGACTAAATTAAGATTTTAATACCCGTATAGTTTAACCAATGTTAGTTTATTTAATCAAAAAAGAACTAAGGAAATGTGCTTTTTTAAAATTTTAAATTTTATTCAAAAAGTATTTTCATTGCAAAGATTAATAACTATTGTTTTTTCTTCTCTATATGTATTTTTCTATAATTTCAACTTATATAATTTTATTTGAAAATTTACAGATGTTCGCACATATTATGTACAAAGTTATGTTGTTAGATAAAACTTCTTTAATTAAAAGTTTAAAAAAGAAAATTCTGTTTTTTTTTCTCAATTATTTTAAAAACATAATACAAGTGAATTCATTTTTCATTATAGAATTAAATCAACATTTTTTTTTAAAATTGAAAAGTTATTTTATTTTTTTTCAAATCAATTATTTATTAATACAAAAGTGAAATTTTAAAAATTTAATTTATTATATAAACTTTAAAAGATTTTATAATAAACCTTTTGAAACAATTTTTTTGCTTTAAAAAGTACTCTATGACCCAAGTACCAGAAAAATATCCTTAAACAATTCAACAAATTTAGCTGCACACTACCGTGTACCGTGTGTATCTGAATTTGGTTAACTTTCTCAATAGCATAAGTCAGTGGATGCAAATTCGTTTGAATTAATTTTTAAAGTCATAGCTTCCACTAAGATTATGATTATTATCGAATGAAAAATTTTCATTAAAAAGCAATTTTTTGCAACATAAACTTCAAAGAACTACAAAATATAAATCTATATAAATTTAACGTAAGGGACAAATTAGTTTTATTTTATAATTTATATAGATTACTACACCTTACTAAACATTGGAGGGCATTGTACAAGTAACTCGGAGCTATAACGTATGTTCTTAAGTATACAACCGTTTCGTTCAATTTATTCTTGCAAAAATTTCAAAAAACATATTCGAAATATATTACTTGAATTCAAGTTCATGCTCAATCAATTTTAATTCATGTATTAATTTTGAATGTACGACCAGTAATTGCATCTGTGGAATTGTTTGGATTCTGTGAATCCATGCCCAACAGCACTTGCTTCTTTATACCATTTTTTTAGACTGCATGTAAACATAATATTTAATACGAAAATTTTGGAGAAAATTTTCTTGCAATTTCACTGGCTTTTTATAATGCAAATAAAATCGAATCATTAAATAAAATTCAAGTTTATCAACTATCACTTTCTTTTCTATATTTCTCCCGTAAACATAAAAAACAACAAACTGTTAAAATAAAGGTTATAAAAATATCAAACTCTAAGTTAAGCAAATTTCCCCAATTTATTAATAAAAACAAAATCGCTGAATTATGAAAAAAGATTTTATGCGCAGAAGAGCTGCACAAATTACTATTAAATTTTTTCTTGCAGTGATGCGACAATTTTTGCACTTCGTTCTATATGTATTTTTATTTGAGAGGAATTTTTCTCTTCAATTATTTTATTGTCTCTCTGTATCCCATTTTTATTTTCATGTCATTTAATCAATTTCGTTATTTAATTTTCATTAATCTCTGCTATTGTAAAATAGCAATATTTCCTTCATTCTGATGGCATGATGATAATGGTTAAAGTTTCAAAAATTGTAGTAATGCGTAAATAAAATTGAAAGAATTAGGCTTTTTTTTTAAAAAAGTGTGGTATATGGAAAACCAAAGCAATTACTTTTTCACAACTTATAAAATTTTTGTTTTTTAATTAAAAATTTAAAATCGTCTTTGACATTTATAATGCAAAGTTGCACACAGTTTAAAGCAATAATCATAAGTAGAAGAGCTTGTAATAGTAGTATAGTATAATATAACATTGTTTCATAGTGATAACTGTGAAATGCATTGTATCTATGTACTTTATCAAAATTGTCAATCAACAAGGCCATTTTAGTTAAATAAAAATTAATTTTCTGTAAAACTTTTAAAGAAAATATTAAAGTTTTAAAAGTGAAAATTTTTCTTAATGTTGTTTTTTGAATTATGAGGCATTCAAGGTGAACCCTGATTATGAGGCCCTTCAAAGAACAGTAATAAAATTGAAAAAGTAACGTAAATATAACCGACAAATTAAATACGAGAATTGGGTTCCTATAGAAATACTGAAGACGCGAAAAATTAGGTACTCTGAATTATATATTAGCACCTCCTGAAAGATTGGAAAACCAAATTTAGTTATTCTCCAAAATTCTCTTTCTTTGAACGAATTTTATTAAATTTTAAATAAAACCTTTTTTAAATATTCAAAATTTCAAATAAGGCATTGTAATTTTCAAATAATTTTCATTAAATTTTCTATTTTCCCTTTTAAAAGCAATAATATTGTATTACTCAGTGTATAATCAAATTAAGGAATCTTACCTACATTCCATTTTTTAGTTTTGGGACATTTTAAATGGCAAGAATAATAAACCACGAATAAATCACGTCATCTAGTTTAAGTCTATTAAATTTTTTTTTTTCTATAATTTGTTGTTAAATTACGACACAAAAAATACTGAAAACTAGGTAAAAAAAGACGTAAAGCTTTATGCTATTACTCATTTCACTCTATATATTAATATGTACTAGTGAAAAAATGACTTGATTTTTTAATTATAAGGGTTTAAAGAATTACCTAGCTTCTAAACAAATATATCATCAGACATGTCTCACTTCTAATTTGTTGCTTCATTTTACTTTTGAGTTACACGATCCAGTTTTGTTTGCATTTGTGATTTCTGTGCACATCATTTATACTTTTTTTCATCTTTTGATTTTTTTATTAAATTCTGAACAAAGTTGTTAAACAATATCAGAAGTCCTTATACAAAAATGAAAATAGAAAATTTTCAATGTTTAATGTTTACTTTTACTCTTTTTTTTCAATATTTACTTTAACTTTTAATTAAACAATGTATAGATATGGACTTGTAGCTCCATTTTTTTTTTACCTTATCTACTAATACTTTTTTCAAATAAATACATCACACCTTTTAATCACTGTGCAATTGTAAATAGTAATTTTCTACTAACGTGTTTTATTTAATGTATAAAAATTAATGAAAATCTTATAGAATTTTATGAAAAATAAAATATTTTCTTGAGCTTATAATATTAATATTGTGGAAAAATTGCATATCTTCGGGCGAATATTAAATTTCAAATATCAATAACAAATTTTTAATTTAACTAATTTTTATATTTTCTTCTCATATAAAATTATTTAATAAAATTGAACATTCACTATCAAAATAATATTATTCATTAATAAATCTTATGAGAATAACGCCAAAAACAGCAAAACGTGTTTCAAATATATTAAATTGAAAATTTTAAGGCCTTTTAGAATTAAAATAAAATGGACATACCTTGAAAGTAAATTAAGTTATAATTGTAATCCTTCTATCCAAAAACCACTCATATTTATTAATCTTAGATTAGAAACTAAAACCGAACCAAGAACAAAAGTTGTAAAGTACGATCTATGTCGTCGAAAACAATTAAAGTCATTAAACGTATTGTTAATAAAATAAAAATTATACTATAAAATTTAAAAATTCTAAAATAAAATTGGACGCTTTCTATTTGGAGCTTTAAAATTACTATGTAAAGATTTCGCGCTTTTTCCTAATTTAAAAAAATTTTTAAGCGAGTAAGAATTTTGGGAGAAGCTGGAAGTCTATTAGGAGAATAGCACATGTATTTTTCAAGTTGTTAAAAAACTATTCATTTTCCAAAATAGCTTACGCAATTTTCTTATAAAATTATACATTCCAATAAAAATTATTGTTAAAAAGATCATGTAAGTTATGATGAGCAATTCAGATAGAAAATGAAATGTAATAATAATATAACCGTTTATATAGATAGATAAATCACATAGCCAAGAGAAATTTATTAAACTACTTTAAATAATAAAAAGCTCATAAATATTGATTCTTTGAAAATTATTAATGATAATAGAAGATGTTAATAAAATTTGAATCTTATAATAAACTATCATTTCATCACTATCAAAGATTTTAACAGATCAATGAAATATTGAAGTTATTCCAAGAGATATCGAAATAGTTACATAAATACCTAGTGTTTCTCCATAATGAAATATTTCAAGTCAATATTAAATCGCTTACTTTAGAAGATGAAAAAAAATTATAGAGAGATTACACATACATATTATTGATTCATCGATACCTAATAGAAATTTTTTTTTAAAACTATAAAAAATAGCAAAAGTATTATACATTGAGAACATGAAAAAGGAATTGACAAATGAATCATTGTAAATTTTTTTTTTCTTACATGTATAGTTTTCTACTTTAAATCAGTGATAGTGAACTCTGCGTAATATTCAAGATTTTTTCATTATAATTAATACAGCTTAGTCAGATTGTTCCATTCAGTTCTGCAATTAAAGTAATATCCGAATGAAGTAAATTTATTATCATCAATATTGAAAGTATTTAAAATGATGTGAAGGTTATAATATTACATAACAATGTAGTAGAATACAATTTTTAAGTTGGCAATTAGTGACCATTGAAAATAAACTAAATACTCCATTCTAAGGCACGTGGGATCCATACAATTTCAAATGGAAAAAAAATACGTTAAAGAGCTTCAAACATGCTCTCTCTTAATCTATTATCCAAATTTTTTTTCAGTTACAAAAATTAATCGAAAGTGAAACAGGAATAAGTACTTACTTCTCTCTTTACTATATTGGCTGTTTTCTTCATACTTACTTCATTCTTAATAGGTTCCATTTTTTTCCAAATTTAAGTTTCCACTAAACGCAAAATAAATATTTCTGTGTTGGATAAAAGTTACTAATTGTATGATTTTTTCTAGACACGTCTAATTAAGGGTTAAGGTACAGGTTTACTATCACTGAATATGGGGCCAATATATTATTGCCATCAATAAATATATATATATAATATATATATAATATATATATAAAAAGTAATGATTAAATTCTAACAGAAAATTTTTTTAAAAGAATCTACATTAGGGATTATACAATGAAAATGAAAATACAATCAAAAAAAAAATGCGAGAAAATGAATGAACTGTACAGTTCCTTTAATTTTACCATTTAATTTTTATTGTAGAAAATCTACTACATTTTACATCTCAAATTGCTAAAAAATTACAAATTTAATAAACTTTTTTAAGTTTTTATAATTTCCCTATTAAAAAGGGATACTAAACTATTTAAGATGAGAATTTGGACAGCTTTCAAACTTAGAATTTATTATTAACCTCAAAATTATTCGAAATCATATTATGATAAGTGTTAACGTTATGCAAAAAAATTCAAAATAAATATTTTATAAACGAGTTTTTAGTGATTGTTATTTTGAATACCAAATATTAGCCATGTTAAAAGTTTATTTCTGTACTACAATCCACTCTATACAAACTACCTAACAAAGTCCACACTTTTTACACATAATATGTTCATTGTACATATAAAAACGGTTAAAAATATAATTTTATTTTAAAGTTAAAGAGAATTGAAGATAAAAAGAAAAGGATCATACAATGGTTGTGAAAATTTTTAACATTAAATTGCATTAACTCTATATATATATTATATATATGTATATATATTACATAAAATATAGGAAGTAATTACAAACCTTGATTTTTCTTTGGACAAAAAAAAAGAAATAAATGAAATTAGAAAAAATCCAAAGAATTTCGCATTGCATTGAAAACTTTCGTACGTAATATATGTTTGACAAATTCCATCTATCACTCGAATTAAATTACACTTTTTATACTTGTAATGTATACGAACTTAACAAAAGAAAATTTATTTGTCGACATTAAGCTAAGCAAGATACAAGATATGTACTTGTATATGCACAAAATATGTGTATTATGAAAAACAATAGAATTGTACAATTATTATAGAACTTATTTTATCTATTTAGCAAGCAGGTTTAATGGTATAAAAACGTATATGGGATTCATATCGCACATAGTTACTTCTTATTAAAAAATTTAATGTATTTATAATGAAATGGATAGAGATTAAGTTGTTCTATTACTTGTAAGTTTTCTAACAAACTGGATTTGACAAAACAAAAGATGTTTTGAAGAAAGTAATTTTTGGTATAAACCACTTGGAACACTTTTTATTTACTGATTGGATAATTAAGAGAATTGAGAGAATAAATCTGTTATCTTAAAATTACTGAAATTCTTGTTTTATTGAATCACTAAAAAATATGGACTGTTGAATTTGATTTTCGACTTTTCAGTCTGTAATAAATGTGAACAGCTGTTTTGGTATTTTATTAACGTATATGGGAAGCATCATTATTAATAGTTACATATAATTTCCCAATATTAATAGCTCATTTTAGAATATTCACTATTAATAGATATAATAATTTTTATAAATTAGAAATAGCAAATCTTTTCTATAATATCCAACTAGCTTTTTTATGTATAGTATTTGCAATGAAACATATTTTAATATTTTATAGCATACTAATTATTTTAAAATACTGCAAAGCTTGTATATTCAAACAAAGTTCTTATTATAGTTAAATTTTGAATAATTCTTCTATAAAACCCAAATTACTTATTAAAAAGCAATGTTCTTTAATAATATTGAGGTTCATATGTGCGTACTAAAACGAGCAATTCGAAGTTTTATAGTAATAGTCTAACAATAGTATACAAATTTCACAGAGGTTATATCTGAGCTCGTTAACAACACACTATAAACAGTAATATAGCATTACCACAGTTGCCATTTGTTTTTATAACATACAAAAGTAGAGCAATTTAAAATAAATTTTCATACAGCTAGACCTTCATCAGTTATAATCTTTATATTCATATTATATAGGCAACTAACCACGACTTGAAATTATTACGAGTATTTTTATTTTACGAAAAATTACTAACTTATTAGACATGTTAAAATTACATTCTCACTCATATGATGTATACCATAACAATCAAATATAACGACTATATATAACAATCTGCATCAATTCAATTACATTAAATAAAAAGAAAAAACCAGAGAGTTTTTTACGTTTTCACACAAATTTTTCGAATTCTAAATATTTTTTTATATCATTTGCGTTATTCGAAACAAAATAAAATATAATATAAATTTACTTTAATAATATCTAATTAGAATTTTAAATAACTTAAAATTTGGTCCTTAAAATTGAGTATAACCAGAACAATAATAAACACAAGGTACCTAACCCATACGTATATATAAAAATTTAAATGGTGTAAAATATAGAAATCATCATTCAAATAAGAGTCTCGTTTCGAAGGTTTTCTATACGAAAATTCGCCAAAATACATACTTTTTTATTGAATGCATAATATTATAGAAGATCATGAACGTATTCTTTTAGGTTTAAAAGGAGAAGCAGTGGAACCAAAAAAGTTGTTTGTACAATATAAAAATTATGTAATCTTAAAGGGAATCCCAAAATAATAAACAACAATTTATTGATTTCATTCGCATATTCTGGCCGATGCATTTAATTGTTACAACTCTACTGATAAGGAAAGTAATAGCAACCGCAATTCCTTTGAAATTAAACGAAATGTCTTCCCTACAATTAGAGTTAACAGAAGCTAAATCTTTCGACTTAAATTAAGGATATGTCATAAAAATAAAATAAAGATATACTTAACATAACACAGAAAATTAAACTTTTTCGAAAATCTGTTAGAGCCGCAATACTTCTAGATTTAATACAAATACCGCTATGAAATATACCTGGCGAAAGTTACTGGGTTCAACCATTAATTATAAAAGATGTTCTACTCGATACTATGAAACAAAAATATACTAAAGCATCTTGAAAAATAATTTAAATGTATAAGATTAAATTCTCTTCATAGGAACGTTAAAATAAAGTTCAAATAAATTCAATTTCGAATCCTTTTTACTCGAAGTTTTAAAAAGATTCTAATAGAAACTTTGTATATAATTTTTTTAGGAAAATCTCAAGAGAATATTCTAAATGGCAAATTTTTTATTTTCTCTTGAAATTCCAATTTTGTTTTTAACATAAAAATGCTAAGGCTGTAAGAAATGCATAGTGTTATTATTATTAGTAGAAAAATAAATTCTAAATAACAAAGAGCACCTCGTCCTTAAAATTTTTGTTCTATATGAAATCCTCATAAGAAAAAAAATTATATTCGAAAAAAGTAACAAATGTTTTGAAGAACTGAAATTTTGAACAAAGTTTAGTAGTAAAGAAATTTTATTCAAAAACGCTACCAAAAACGTATAACAATTTGTAAACTTAAAGTGATAAACACCAATCAAAGTAAATTTCACTGAAAAGATTTTTTGCTAAAAAAACGAAAGTTTCCTAAGCATTTATTCCGTTTAGTCACTTTCCAAATTTTTTACGCTTTCTGCTATTTCTAAATGTTCGTACAGTACGATAAACTTAAAATTCTTTCAATTTTTTTTCCCCCAGACATAATATTTAAGTTTGTACATTATAATATTTTAATGTGCCAAAATTAAAATTTTCTCTCTTATACACGCAACTTTCAATACACACCCCTTTATACATACATATAATATTAGAATCAATTATAATAATATTCTAAAATTTTTTATTTTTTAATATTGAATACCAATAATATTATGTATGGGCAAAACCATTACATCCTTTATCATCCTTATTTGTCACATAAAAAGTACATTGCAAAAACAAAATTCTTATACAGAATGTATGCAAGTGTGAGAAAAATAAAAGCATTTTTCCATCTGTCTTCTCATGTCTTTTTCTATATTTTTTTGCTATTCTTATAATAATATGAATTTACTTTAGGAGAAAAAAAATAGAGAATTTTTATTCGAATATCAATATGACACCATACTTTTTCTATATATTTTACAATTTTGAATATTTTTGCATAAGTAAAACAACTGTGAAAAGGAAGAAAATTGTAAAGTATGGTAACAAAAATGGAAATAAGAATGCAAAAATCCAGGAATTTCTGAAAGAAAAAGTATTAAAAAAAATTTTTATATAAAAGAGCAGTGCAAAGTGTATAAGTAGAAGAAGAACAAGAATCTAAGAAAATTTTTCCAATAAAGAAACATAAAAAATTACGTTAAAATTGAATGGAGCGGAGCTATTAAGGTTTTTCCAATCCTCATTAAAAAAAAAATCCCAATATTTGTATTTTAGGGTTTTTTTTTTTGTTAATATCGAGGCTGCCAATTAAATAATTGCATAAATTTTAAAAACGAAAATCTCATTAATTTTTAACTTTGTTTGAATTACTTTGCAGTTTGCAAACTAGTATTTGATTAGTATTTCTGGATTTAATTAGCAATTTTCTGTTTCTGAGAAATAAATTCTACATGTTGAATATAGTACAACCCAATTGTTTCTAGAAACTACCAGCAATATATTGAACTACATTTCATTATTTCAAATAAAATCGAAAAATTTCTTAATATAGAGAGAACGAAATAAACAAAATCAATGTGTCATAATTATATACACGATATTTGCGCTCAAAGAGCAAAATAATATTTTACTCATTTAGTTTTCACTGCAAATTGAAATTGTAAATGTTTTCACTATTTGTAATGTGAAAAACAAGAATATTTTAAATAAACTACAGATATAAAGTCACATCAACTCGACGTGTTCATTTAAATTCGTAAACAATTACAATTTGTGAGATTTCATTTAAAAAATTTTAAGTTTCAATTGCGAGTGTAAACCGTAAGTCAAAACGTGATGTTACTAAATCATCCTACGGAAAAATGCGGAAAATTAATTTCATTTTTGAATTAACTTTTGTAATAAAATATTTATTATTGGAAGTATTTAACTTGTTTCTTCTTAAAAATCATTAAGAAGAATCGTTTTGTAAAGAGTTTACAAATGTTGTGAACAACTATCCGAATTTCTGAATTACAATCATTAAACTAAAGTCTGAGAATTTCAATTTTAAAAATCAAATTTAAAATACAAGTAAGTATTTATTATAAGATTAGCAACTGCGATCAAGTAATATACAGAAGGTCAAGATCAATATATGAAATTAAAAAATATTAATTCTAAATAACAAAATTTTAAATAATCCAAAACGCAATTACTTTAATGCCATTTTTAAAAAATCGCTTTTATTCGATTATATTGAACTATATTGTCTACTCTATATTGTTTATTTTATATCCTTATAGAATTTGTTCTTGTATATTCTTTTATTCCTTAGATAAAAAGTTCATAGGTATACCTACAAGCAATTTCACTTACTTTTTTAAAATAAACAATAAAAATATTATCAAATAATGGGGTTTATTGTTTTTTTTCTTAAAATGCTTTCTAGAATTTTAAATATGTACATATATTTATTTCCACCTGGCTCCCGCATTATACTAAGAGTTTTGAATTGTTTTTTGGTCAATTTCTTTCAATTCATTTTCAATTTGATTCCACTTTTTTTTTATTATTTTGCATTATGAATATATTAATATATATATATTTATATATATTATATATTTTTAGAGAATTTTCTATACTATGTAGATCTAAAATTTCTTTTATTATTCTATAAAGCCGGTAGTTTTAAAAAAATTGAGTTCAATGTTATTTGAATTTAAATTACGCTATTCTTTTATACTAAAAGACTCTCTCGTACTGATAATATTTTCAAGAATTTTATATAATGACACTATGTAGGTATAGGTAGTTGGATATCGCATAAAAAATATTTTGCGAAAAAAAAGAAAAAGGAATTCATTCAAAATTAATTTTATATTATAAAATTCTACACCTCTCGATTTTTATTAAAAAAGACAAACAAAAAAGGAGCCATCCTCTTTACTTATAAGAAGAAAAATTCAAATACCTACTCGTAGCTATTTATTATTCAAAAATTTTTAAAACCAAAATTAAGGAACTGATTTAAAAAACGATTTTGGTTTGTTATTTTCTATATGAAAGACTAGTTATTATAGTTTCTCTTATTCTATTATAGATATGCAATAGTAATTTTTTATTATCCTGTAAAGAAATTTATTGAAATTTAAATTGCAAAAGAAATTTTTTTAACAATAATGAAGATTTTAAATTTGTTACAGTGTTAAAACTAACACTTTAAGTCCAAGTTGTATAAACTTGCAATATTTTTGAAAATGAAGTGATTGAAATGCGTATCGTTTGCAGTTTTGAAAAGTATGGCAGCCATAATCAGTTAAGCGAATTTCTTAATCAGCAATCCAAGTACCTACTGGTATATGTAATTACCTACTCGTAAGAAATGAAATTTTCGCAAAGTAACATAAAACCGGAAATATTTAGTTAAAAAATTTTGTTTAGTTAGAAGCAAAATTCCGGAAATATACGGCTCAAAAATATAATTGTAAACAGAAATCCCGGAACTTTTACATTTTATATTAATTTTTGATTAACAACTGTTCAATATTACCATATTGGTACCGGCAATTTATAGCCTGTTAATTGTTATTACCAATCCTTAAAGTGACTCTTTTCTTATTGTCTTGATTTGAAAAAAATAAATAAAATCATAATAGCATAATCATAATTTAATAATAATATACATCTAAAATCTTAACATATTTATTTAATGTTTTTAATCTGTAATATTCTTAACATTATTTTATGTTGATTAAAGAACATATTCCTTAAGAGCGTATATCAATTTCAAAATAAGCGTTTTAATATTCTATATACACATGTATGCAATTAAAGTTGTAACAATTAATCATACATAAGTGGAAAAATTATATAGTTAATTTGAAATCCTTGAAGAATTAATTTAATTAAATTATAAAGATCTTTAAAATAATATTATTACAATATTTACATGATTAGCCTTTATTACAACATAAAATAATATTGTTATGAGGCATTTAAAGTCAATAGAGTAATCATAGGTGTATTGTAATTATAACAAATTATTTTCTTAAATAATGGGTAATTCTTTCATGCTGGTTTACATGTAATTTCTATTTAAATACAAAAAAATTGTTGAGGCATTTACTTATTAAATATAATTTAAAATGAATATTGGCAACCACTGCATTTTTGTATATTTTAGCCGGAAATGAGCGAAATTGCAAATATTTATTATAGTTTTCAGGGATACGTCACATGTTCTCAGACTATTGTGTCGTTACTCTAAAATGTAATATTGATTGCTCATTGAGAATGCTTTAAATTTGTTGATTAACTGTAATTTAATAATTTTTTGGAACTATTTTTCGGCCATCAATATCTTCAAACTGAAATCGAATACGAAATAGATACGATTTGACGTTGAAAATTGTAAACATTAAATCTTAACAAATTATGGGAATGCTTGAAACTTAAATAACAAATATATGAAAAACTTTACACAAAAAATTACCAGTTATAAATTTATTCAATTTATATGATGTATAACAATTAATTTTTATGTATAACGTTATATAATTAGTATGATTACTAACATTATAATTTAATCATTATTGTTTTATAACCATAGAAAATTATGCTTAAATTTTTTAGAGCATTTTTTTTTGTTTTTTTTTTAAATAACGATTTAAAATAAACTTTAGGTGACTGCAGGATGAAGGAGTACCTTTATATACCTTTACATACTCTGAATAGGTAAAGCTGCTTGTATGCGACTTGCCATTATGCAAGCCTTTCGTAGGAAGGCGAACCGAACTACATGAAACGTTACCGGATGAATTTTGGGCAAGACTAGATCTGTATTGTATAATTATTATAAAAATACAATAAATTTGAATTATGGTATTATGCAAGAAACTTTGAAAGGAACTGTTACGTCCGGCATAAATATCTTGTATGGAGAGGATTACATTTTAAAATTGCTTTAACATTTGAAATTAAATTGAATATACCATAAAAATAGTATTAAAATCCGAATATGATTACTCCAAAATATTGCCATAAGTTCAATCAAAAATAATTTTCTCAAACAAAACCACTAATTAAAATATTTGAACAAACGTTCTTTAGTACATTTTCAATTATAAAATTTCAATATGCTTTATGAATGCTATTGTGTATTTCCTCACCCAACTTTCCTTTGTTAATATAAATTATATTACATGAATTATATAACGATACTATGTATTTTTTATTTGTAATACTTTCACCTTTATATTTAGTTTTCAATAACATTGAAATTTAGAATAATTCTCCAATAATTTGTAAAATAGTTAGACCTCTTATCGTAATATTTGTAAAATTCACCTATTAAAAACCTATTGAATTTCAATATTTTATATACGTTTATAAAATTTAATAAATATTACATATTACAGAATTTAAAATCATTACACACGTTGTTAAATGAATAAAATTATAATTCTAAGCAAAATATCTCTAAGAAATATGAAATTATCCTTAAATAAGAATATTAGAATATTTACAAAATCTATATTTAAACTGTTATTCCTTGAATAGACATACATATGCACAGTTTTATAATTTGTTATAACAATTTTACATTTATATACCACAAATCAATTGAAAGCTTTATTGAAATCCCTTTAATTGTAAAAGGAATACTTATGTAATAATAAAAGGAATTTATTATGGGTATATTTGTTATATTGTTATATGTATATTAGTTTGTGAGAAAATACAAGTAAAATTCTCAAAAACAACTAACATATTTTCTATGATTAAATAGAATTGTAAATAAGTTGTCATAATATCAATTTTTAATCCTGGCAATTATAGGGGTTCAAACTCTAGTTCACAAAAACTTGACATATTTTTAAAAATTTTAAAAATCATCCAATATTCATCTGTTTCTTCACATATGAAGAACATTTTACTTCCCATTTTATATCCTCTACGTACCTCTAATTAAGTCTAAAGAAAAGTGGTGATCAATATTGCAAAATTAAATATTTCACGTGAGAAAAATTAAAAAACTTTGCGAAGTAGAATAACAGAATTTTCTTGTAAAAGAACTAATAGAATTTTACTTGATATTAATGTCATGTTTTTAGTAAACTATCAAGCATTTTATAATACTATGTTAAAAATTCCTAAAGACAATAACCCATGATTCAACAGCGTCTTCAATGAAATTTTCAATATTAAAACTTAATTTCTACAAGAAAGTTTTTATAACAGGAGATTATTAACACTAAGCATTATAAACGTAACTATTAAAGGCAAATACAGAGTATACGCACACACATTTGCATACATAATGTATATATAAAGTATATATAAAATTTAATTCCATGTTAATTGATATTATCTGAAGTTTAAATAGAAATAATTATGGAATGTGTCTCTGAATAAATTTTCTTCCCTCATAATTAAAAAGAATTTCAATTCAATGATTTACCAACATTTAAAATATCTGAGGTAAGTAGTTTAAGTACTTTGAGAAAATTATAATAATAGAATATATTTTCGTTATTCTTATTTTTCTTATATTTGGAAAAGATTTTAAAAAGATAATTAGAGAAGAAAATATTTAGTGAAATTTTATTCGAAAATAATACGCTCATTTTAGAGTGTACTCAAATCTTTAATTTTCACTACGATTTAGAATACATAAGAACATTTGAAAGTAGACCACCTCCACACAAAGTTCAATTTCTAAATGAATCACGCATAGAGTCATAAAATAGGTATTAACCCTTTCAGTATTTTGTTCTAGTATTATTAAAGGTTCCACAAGGGTTCCAAAAATGTTCCATTTATAGTGCGTATATAATGTAACATATCTCATGATAATTATGAGGCTTTTTCGACTGCACAATACAGATTCTCATTAGTTCCAATTACGGTACTAAAAGAAAGCGGTTTAATGTCGAGCATAATAGAAAATGTTTATTAAATAAATATAAAAAATTTCATTTCTTAATAACCTAAGCATAGAGACAAGAATAATCAAATAATTTTAAGTTGTAACACAAGTTAATTTAGCGTGTGAAAATGATAGTATGACACGACTTTAAGTAATAACTGCCATTTCTCAATTGTCCTTTAAGTCGTCTGTGGAATGAAAGCTTCTGATGCAAGAAAATGCCGTATTTTTAAATTCAACGTATAGTAAAAAAAATTAGATTTACTCTAATTATAATTGAAACTGACAAGTCGCAAATTTGACTACTTTTCATGTAGTCAAATTCATAGTTAGGCAGAATTTTCTTTTGAATTGGCATCAAAGAGTGCTTTACTTATGTAATAAAAATTAATCAAGAGGTCAAAAAGTTTTTTAATCTTTATGCAACATGACTGAATATCCTCATACCATAAGGCAACTCGATATCACAATAACAGAAAGCAATTCTTGCTATCAAAAACAAAAATTATTTATTTGCTTATGTTGTTGCTATAATTATGCAGGCAAATACAAGTATACACATACTTATTACAAAATAAATTCAATTCTGCAAATGAAACACATGTTCATATGTACAATATTACTTACTTACTTTAAAATAAATGCACATCTGCTATTATGTAATCAGTTGAGTTCATATAATTTAACATTCTTGTTACTTTATTTCGAATAATAACTCTAAGATTATCATATAATTTTTTTATATAAAATTTCTCTCTATACATTCTCTTCATATCTTTTTCAAAATTTCTAAGGGATATAAACCTAATGTTAAGGATAAACAAATAAAATGTTATATTTTTTGTTGGTACATGTGATTTATCGGAAAGAATTTTTAATATCCATTTAGAACTATTGTTGTGATAGGAAAATTTTAAGCGGTCGAAACGATAGTTTCAAATTAAAAGAAGACAATACTAAAAATTTAATTTAATATCGACCTGAATATTAAATTTTCTGTTTCTTCGACATGAAAATTTACGATATTCACCTTCCTAATTTTAAGGTTTTTAGCTAGAAATTGCAAACTTAAATGATGCAATTTGATTCAATGAATACAGCGCATAAGCTGAAATGTATTTTAATATCATGTAACAACAATTTAAGCCGTTAGGGACAATTTAAATCATAATTCACAATTTTGAATTTATACAAGGGCTTTTAACTCTAGAAAGTTTTCAAACAACAACTCTTTTTAAGGTAATTACTCAACAAAATCCTTGATTTTTAAGTTTTATCCAAAAATTTTCGTATTTGTCTACATATATACATACCTTGCTAGCTAACAATCTAAACATACTCAAAAGAAATTTTTCAATTGTATTATTGTACAATTAGAATTTTCGAAAATTTCTTGGTATCAAAATACAGGCATATTTAATATTAAAAAATGTTCCTATATTTCTAATTTTTGTATGTTGTGTTGGTTGCTTTGAAAACGCTCTTATAAACATCTAAACTATTAAAGGATATAGATTACTAAATCTCTTCCGATATATAGTATTAAATTTTATTGTCTATATTATGTAAATATTGTTATAATTTAGAACAAACTGTATGCAACTTACATTCAATCCTATATTTCATATAGATTTTTGAATTTTATATATTTTGATATACACACACTTTACATAGTTTACTGTACGTAGAATGGTTTGCATATAGATATTATGTAAACCATTTCCTCATAAAGGACAACAGAATGATCAATTTTCAGAGAAACCAATGTACAAAATGAACTGGTGTAAACAGTTTTTTTTATTTTCTATTTTTATTTTCTAATTCTGCTTTTTTAAATAAATTTGCAATTATATTTATGCATTTTGTACATTAGATTGATCATTCAATTGTATTGCTTGTGGACGTTCCCAGTTTACAGTCTATAGCTGCTGTTTGCTGCTCAAAATTTAAAAACTTAGTGCAATTGGAGGGTAAACCAAGTAATTTAACACCTAATTCAGCTTCAACATAAATTTCTCATTTAATTTTAAATACCATATTTAATGTATTCGTGGACCTACTGCATTTTAATCACATTCCTGTTAAAAATAAAAGTTATTAATTTTGTAAATTTGTTATTTTTTAATTAATGTTCAATTTTCAGTTTCAATTGATCATAAATGGAATATTGTTATTTATAATTTATTAATATAATTTATAAAAATGATTAATTTTATACTGCAATTCTGCCAGCATAAAAATATTTATTAATTAACACTTCGTTAAACTTTTAACAAAAATCATTCACCGTAAAAAATATTTTTGTTTAATTCAAAAATTTCGTATAGAATTTCTATGCCAGTTCCAAATTATTTCAATAATTTATAGGCATAGAAATTTAAAACTCATTGAAAATATTAAAATTTAGTTTTTTTTAGAATAAACTTTAGATATTTTGAGTTACAATATCAAATATGAAAACTCTAATTGAAAATTGTACGGTAAATTTATTTTTTGAAATACATCAAATCAAATTATTTGTTTTCTAAAAATTATATAAATAAATAGTTAGCTAGATTAATTTAAGTTTAAATATTTAAAATATTTCAAAAGGAAATGTAGAATTGTTCGAATAAAAATATTGATGATTTTCCTTTTAATAGTCTCTAAAAATAAGCATAAAAATAGGTATTTCAGTAAATTTTTTGAAATTTTGAAAAAAATACTTAACTATGAAATGTGTTAATTTTTCATAACAAAATGTAGCTGATCATATAAAACCTTTAAAACTTTAAGTTTTCAACTCTTATTTATAAAATATTAGCTTTAAACGTTCTATTGAAATAATTTTTTTTACTATCACATAATTTTGCATATATTTAGGGGTAATATTTGCGTATTGATAATGAAAACTAAGCTTAATCGCTAATTCACTTAATTTTATCATAAGGATATACTTTTTGATAAAAGAGCTGCCTATCTTTTCCTTTCACATAAAAATTTGATGTAATTAATAGTGTTGAAGGAATAGGACATTGAAAAATGACATTTCGGAAATCTAGGACGGCAATAATGACTCGAAATACAAAAGAAATGCATATGAGATACAAAAAATTTTGTTCAAGCGCACACACCTTATATATTCTTCTAATTTCTGATATAAGTTATATATGGTTCTAGTAAAATAAAGTATTTATTTCTTATTTTATTAAATATTAAAACATATACAATAGACCATTTTTAAAAGTCTGTATTTCGCTGTTTATAATGAAAAATTCACGAAAAACTGGACTTTAATATCGGTCTATTCGGGGGGTGTATATAATACCCTTATTGACAAACAGCTTAAAAAATTTTTGTTATAAAATAAACGAAATTTAGACCTCTTTGATTTTGCAAAGTTTACAATATGCTTTTGGTTTGTGCATACAAAACTATCATAAAGTTTCCACTATTTTGAAAGTTTATAAATTGAAAAATGAGTAAAAACTTTTGTTCCAGAATATTAATGTTTTCATTAAGAAATATTTTATATACGAAATTAGATTATTTTCTAAATGGAACAGTGTAAATGTTTTACAAAAATGAAACGAAAAGAGTGACAGACAAAAATATACTGAGAATTATATGTTTCTTTTTTAAATTTATATTAGTACTTTAAAATTGATTTTAAATTATTATAAACTAAATTTTTTAGTTGTAAACCAATACTATTCCTTAGTTAAATGTTAAATAACACAACTAAAAAACAGTAAACACGTATATGTTAAAGATAATTTCTTAAATTCAAAATATGTTAAAAACAACTAACAAGTTCGGATTTTAATTAGAGCAGCGAAAATCTTTGAAATTTTTTTTTCTTTCGAAAAAATACTTCAAATGTTCTCCTTTAACTATTATGTTCTAATCTTGGCATATAGGCAGCGTTATTCTATAATATATGGATTGCGTTCCATACAGGCAAAATACCTTTTATGATTTTCATTTAAAATATGTGGATAATTTAATATTCAGTGTTAATAGCGTATTTCATATAAAAATTGAAATTTCAGAAATTAAATTTATTTAATATAAAATCCGCAATAGTAGGGAATACAATACCCACTCTTTAACATTAATTTACTTATATTTCGTTCTACAATGATAAAATAATTTTTTTTTTCAAATTATTTCAACAAAAAAGATATTAAAAATGATTTTATTTTATTTTATAAATTATAAACAAATTTATTCTCTCTCTCTCTCTTACTTTAAAATTATTTTTATTCATTTTCTCTTAAAACTTCTTAAATTTAATTTAATTGTTTTTTATAATCTCTAAGCCCTCCATTAAAAAATATATCGAAAAATTATTACAATAACTTTATGGTATAAAAAAAAACAAAATTCATTTTTTATTATTTGATTTTATTTTTAAATGTGAATTTTTTTTTGTTTGTTTATTAGATAAGGTGCGGTCAAAAAAAAAAAAAAATTTTTTTTAAACTTAAACTTTCTTTGTTATTGCAATAATATTTGTGGTTATATAACGTAAACATTGTGAACAATGCCAAGAGTACAATATAAAAGTTAATTTTTCCTTATTTTTTCTATAATTCCTTTTTAATGAAATTTTAATTCCAATTTAATAATAAACTTGTATTGAATTATTTTTTTTTTTTTGTTATACTGTTCATAAAATTATTTGAATTTACTAATTTCATTTTGTGTATAACAAATAAAAACAAAATTAAATCCTCTAAAATAATATTTACAAATTTATGTATTGCGTGAACTTGTAAAATAATAAATTTTGTTGTTTGTAAGACACAAGGTGTAGAGAATTTTAAATTTCCAAAATATGCAGGATATGAGAACAGTATTGAATTATATTTCATTTTATGTAATTTACTAAGAAAGGAAATATAATTTAAGCTTCATTCATTCTGGGCAATATTAAAAAATGGGATCTTGATTCTAGGACAACAAATATGTCTGTCATTTTAATAAAATCTTTAAAGTTGAGCAAATTGCATTGAAGTAACAAATACTAAAATAACGTTTGAATTGAAATAAATATTTCAATTCAAACGCTTATTTGAACTTCTATTCATCAAATATTTCACTTTTACATCTAAACTGTTAAAGATTTTGCATAAATTTATTTGACTCTCGATTTTTCTAACTATCAGATCAGGATTTGCGGCCCAAAATTTTACATTTACAAGCGCTACCTACTTTTGTTTATGAAATACAGTGTTTTTGACTTGAAAACTTCTTTGGCTGGTTTCAGACAAAACTTTACCATTTATATAAGCCTAATATTCTCTTGAAAATTTATGGTCTAAATCCGTTTCTACTGCAGACTTCTGCTAAAATCAAAACATTGTATCTTACATCAACAGACTACTCGGACCTTAAGTCCCTCGTTGTTAAATTGATAATTTTTTAGAAAATATTAGCATTTCAGGCTTTTATGAATACTAATGGTAACTTTGATTTCTCAGATTTTATATCATCCTCAGTCTGGTTTGTTTTGTTTTACAAACAGAATCCCAAATCATATTTATTTAATTAAACTGTACTACCGGTCTTATCTATACAATATTTTTTAAATATACAGAATAATTCTGAATAAAATATTTTTAAATGAATTCATATCAATTTGAAATACGAGCCTATAGATAATATTACAATCATAATTATTTATGTAAATATCTAAAAAAAAAATATGCTAATAAACTAATCCAAATACAGGATAAAATATAAAAATAGCTACTAAATTATTTAATGTACATATATTTATACACATTCATACCAATTATTCGAAAAATTAAATGAATATTTTCAATTATAGAAATTTAAAAATTATGACAATGTATGTAAAAAAAAATTCTTCGCTTCATTTATGAAAACCCTTTAAGCAAAATTCTAAAATTATTGATCTATAAAATTGATATTATCAAAATAATCATACGTTTTTTGCGAATAATTAGAAGGTCAATATTAAATTAAAAAACTTAAAAATGAAATGGGGTTTTGATACATACCGTATCTCCAATTCCAGTTAATTTTATTCGAAAGGGATGTAGTTTTAAAACTCTACAATTTCATAAATTAACAGTGTAAATCTTCTATAAGTTCAACAAATAATAAGCAAGGTTCATAATTCAGCAAGGTTTTTCATTTTATGTGTGAACATTTTTTTCGAAATATAAACATGTATGTAGCTCCTTAAAAATAACTATGTGAGAAGAAAGAGGAAAAAGCCAACTAACCGAATAAATGACTTTCTGCTATATAAAAGTGAACACACTTCCATTCACTATGGAAATATAAGAAAACATCGCAATGTAATTGTGAAAATTTCTAATATTATAACTTTCATACAAAATTTTAAAATTGCAAAGCAACTTTTACTGTAATTGCAATAATGTTATCTATAACCATCATTTATTGTTAGTATCTATTGCTAAACAAAATTATTTAATTAGATTGAAAAAATTTGAATTATTTAAACTGCTTTTTGAAAAATTAATAATTACTTGAGCTAAAAATGAAACTCATAATTAAATTGAATAAAGTGTTTAAGAAAATTTCGAAATATTTAAAACGATAATTTACTTTTTATATATAAATTGAATTAAGAACAAAACTGTCGAACTCGTCAAAATTACTAAATTATCAAATTTTATACGCCTGAAAAATTTACAATAATTATACAAGTTAAACCTTTTACCAAAATCATCACTTTCACAAATATCTAAAAGTTTAATTGAAAATTTTCCAAAATATAGGTAATTAAATTTTATTATGAAGACGTGCACGTTTGAAAATTCATCAAAAATAAACCGAATACTTACCCTTTTTGTAATATTAACTGACTTAATAATAATAATAATAGGCTTTCAATTTATGATTTCACATTGCAATTAGAATACATAATTGACTCAACTATTCTTTGTAATAAATTTGACATTTTTCATTTAATATCAGTTTTTGCGAACCTATTATAATAAATAATATCAAAATTCAATAGAAATATTAATTTCAAAAATTAGAAAATATAGTAATTATAATTGATATAGAATTAAATTAATTTAAAATGCGAAAAATTTTTCATATTTTCGCCGATTTGAAATTCTAATGAGATTTCATTTTTAACAAAAAATAGAGAAAAAAAAAAGAATTTTTTTTTATATTAGATTATGCGCCATTCATTCTACAATGCAGAATTTATTATTTATTACATCGATAAGAAAGGCTATATAGTATTGCCTAAATTTTTATGTACACATATTATGATACATTAAACTGAATTATACGGGTGTTTGTAAAATATAACTGTTATAATAAGCACTATGCATAATAAACTTTATGCAACACGAATTTTAGATGCATAGTAAATATATCAAAGATTTTCAATCCTTTCGAGTTATCGCCTCTCGAAATTTATAAAATTTAAGTTTTCGAAGCCATTTTAGGTTCGAAATTTTTTGCAAGCACAAATTTCTCCAAAAGCATAAATGCAATGCCATCAAAAAATATAATTGCTGTACCATACAATAAGGCTGCTCTTCAGAATATCAAATGCATGCAACTGACGTTATTCATGAACTCCAACGCGGCGTGACATACATGTCAAAAATTCCAATATACGTTACCAACGCAACTGTTATTGTTTTAATTTTTTTTTTGGCATTTCTTTAAAGTGTGATGCATAAGTGATTTTTATGAGTGACAAAGTGAATGATAGAGAAAACATCTTAATTTTGAAATTTTAAATTTTCCACTTTATTGAAATAACTTTTAAAATTTCAATTACGAAAATTTCTTAATACCAAAGCTTGTCATTTATAAAATCAAACGAATTAACATGATCATCAAATCTTTGACATACTGGAAAACAGTCTAATATATTTTCTTACGTTTTCATTGTTCTTAAAAGTCATTCCACTTATTGTTGAATTATTAAGACAAAAGTTTGAGAATCACTCATAGTGTATAACAAAATTAGCCATCATAAAACTCATTTCCTAGAAAATGCTATTATTTCTATAAAAAGTAACTTTTTCCAATGTACATAATAACATATGTACACAAATCCATAATAATTGTGTTTTACAGCAATTTTTTTTAAAAACATTAAAGTAACCATACTATTAGTGTAATTAGAATATTGATCACAATGATATTATAAAAATCTATGTATATTTGAAAGTAAAATATATAAAATAATGTACTTCAACTGCTTTACTCTGAAATAAATACAAAGATACATACGTGTGTGATTAAATGGTTATTTAATATTGAACTACACTTACATAGGTCAATACTATACGAATTTAAAGTTAAGCAATGTATAGCTCATTATGATCGAATTATAAATGGCTCAACATTTCAGTTTACTTATAATTATAATATTATACATAATAAAATGCATCTATCAATATTGCAGTCATAAAAATTATATTTGAATTATAGATAAAATTAAATTATGCACATTTCATCTACACATGTATACATTATATACGCATAAATAATATGAATAACATAATAAAATAACCTAACGATAAGTTAGTTATGATAAATTAATATTATACGCACACAAATTCTCATGAATCATTTTTAAAAAATGCTTAAATTTTTAACCGACAATGTATTCAATATTGCATTCCGCGTACAGCTGTTCACGAGTGATATTTATATTATGTATGTGGATGTATAATAATAATTCCAATGTAAAATTTATAAATGCAAATTTTTTAAGTACAAATAACTTTATTTTATCCAATTTTATAATATAGAAAAACAATTTGTATTATCTACATTTTTGTATGATGTTCGATTGATTTTACAATTAAACCTATAAGTTATGAAACAATAGTTTGAAAATTTCTGAAGAAGTCGTCGGTTAAAAAGCAGAAAGCACTAAGTGGATTTTTTGAGAATTCGGATTTCATAGATGAATTAAATCAGAATAATATAACCTCGTTGTGGCTAGAAATCATGCAAATCCAGAATGTAGTTTATAAATCCATAAATTAGATAGACCAATCCCATTGCACTAATGGATTAGTTTTACAATTTTACGATTTTTTCAAATCGACTTTACTCAAAACAGAGTTTCCTGACTTAATGCTTTCTGCTTTTTAACCGACGAATGCTTATTTTAAGAAGGAGACTTAATTTCGATATTATTAAAGCAATCGTATGACAATCTGATACATACAATTTCTAAAATTATTTAATAATATTATCTCGGAGCTTGTTCAAGATATGGTACTAAAATTTTGTACAAACAAATATTGCACTTTGGGAAAAAGGTGGGAAATTTCACACACTCATAGAACCACTATTTTCACAGAAAATAGTTGATATTATACGAAAGCTTTTCGCAATTGTCATATGTTACCTACTGGAATCACAGATTTTAAATGCTACAATAGAAATCAAATCAAAATTATTTAAAAAAATAACTATTGCAAATAAAATCTAAAAATAAACAGCAATAAAGCATAAAAAAAATCCAAATTTTATAATGTTTGTTAAAACACTCCCAAATTGAATGCCAAAAATTTCAATATTTCGAAATTCAAAAATTCAAAAATTTCACTTCATCATTTCTCTTCCACAAAAATATAGAAAAATATTTGTAATTGAAAATTTCCTTTCATTTTATTTATTTATTTATTTAATTAATTTCTTTTGAGAAAGTTCTGCTTTTGATTCAAAAGCAAATTTTACTTTAAATACAATGCCATACCACGTAGGTAAATATAAATAAAATCATCGTTATTTATTAATGATGTGCTCGTGTTATTGATATTTCATCATGAAATAACAAAAAGGTAGCAAAAAAAAAATTAAAGATGAAATTAATGTAAAAAAAAAAACCGGTAGGTGTGCAACTAATTAACATACCGCATAATTTAACTTCACCTTAAATGTCAATAAAAAAATTTTTTTTTTTATTTGCATACGCTATAAAACTTAAAGTATCAATTTAGAATTTCAATTGTGAATAGCATATATAATAGAAGTTAAACAATTAAAATAAATAACTAAAACTAGTTAATTTTTTTTTCAATATTCTTCTTCTTTACCAAGTTACGACGAGTTAAAATCGCCATAATCTATAAAATTCACACTTGCATAAAATGTCGATTGTATCCTCACTATATTATATTATTTTTTACAAAGCTCATATAGCACAGGTATTCATATAAACTATGAACATACTCAATTATTTTACATACATAACATGCATTCAATGTACATAACATACAAGTAACCTAACAACAACAAAAATAAGAAAAAAAATATTCAAAATACCTTGAATTTTTAAAACCGGCTTGTTATTCTTTTCTCTTTCTTTCGAAAATAAAATAATAAAAAATAAAAACTTAACTATCATTGAAACTTTATGGTTTCAACTGCTCAAAACAGAATATACAAAATAAAAAAAATGCACCTAAAACTCTACTCAAAAAAAAAAGAAAAATATTGAAAAAAACAAATTACATTGCCATAATTCATGAGTTCAAATAATAACAAGGTGGCCCCGCGTTGTGGGTGGTATTCTATTCCAATAATAAACCTTGACTTCCAAAATTATAGTATTGAGGTATTACTCGTAATATACAGTCCAGCAATTAACAATTATAAGCTGAATTGTGTATTAATACCATAATTCAAAGAAAATAATTTTCGAAATTATTTAGAAACGAATGTTGCCAAAATATTAAAATAGAATATACAATAGAATTTAAAGTAATTGAGTGTAGCTTATAAAATCAATTAATATAAACTCCAGTTTTCAAACCTTAAAGTCCATAAAATGGGCTATAACGTGAAAAAGGAAATTCGATGAAAAAATCATAATGATTTGTAGTTAATGACAATTTTAGTTTAGTTATGATAAATATTTATTTCAGAATTTTTTTTTAGATAATTAATATTACAAGTATGGAAACCTATACGAAAAATCATAAATTTCACAAATGTATGCTTTGAAAAAATAACTTCTCTTCAGCATTTTTGAATAACAGCATTTTGTTATTCAAATTTGAAACGTCAATTCGTCTTTTTTCTAAACTTTAAAATATGCATTCGACTTATGGAATTCACCACATACTCTGAACTGTGTCACTTGAAACTGTGTCACCTTGTATTTAAATTACTGATCTTTGAAATAGCAATAACAATAATAGTAATGATTGTGAGCAATAAATTTCAAATCAAATCAATTCTTTGAAAACTTAAGCCGCGTACCGTTGCTATTAATACCTTTTCAAATACAAATTGCATACATTTCATGTATAAGTATGCACATCTATATAAATTGTTATACATATGCTTATTTATAAATATCAGAATAATAAATTTTTATGAGAATTACATTCTGCTTTTTTGATATTATGTATAATCTGCAAAACTACAATACTACAAGATTTTGAACTTTAAATCTGTTAAGTATAGAGTGGAAACCTTAAATTAATGTACTGTAGAATTAATAAAAACACAACAACATGCGGCAATACAAAATTGTTATGTAGATATTCATCGTAGATTTTATAGTTCAAGAGCTAGATATTATTTAAAATTTCTTCTATATAATGCAATAAAGTAGATTTTCATTAATTTTTTTAATTAACCAATACTAAAGTGAAAAAAAAAATTTTAATCCTTAATACAAAGTATATTATTTAACAGAGGTAAACATTTTGTATACCATGTCTAAGTTTTGAAAATAGAGAAATCAATTCATTGAGGCAGAAAACCAATTATGCTAAGGAATTCAGTGTTGCAAGATTTCGAAAATTTAAAGTCTACTTCTTCTGCTTAAATGCTAGAATTTGGCAATTTTGAGAACCCAAAAACAAATTTTAAAGCATTAAAATTCGAAATAATTTAATTCGATAATTTATCCAAGAATACCAATACTTTAATAATTTTTTTTTAAAATAAAACTTTAAACCTATGGAGAAAAACTCCGACTAATTCATTAATTATTTGTAAATAATTACAAATTTAATTGCATTTTTTCCATATCGCTTTATTCTCTTGTTGTGCTACGCTATACTTTTTCTTTATTGTTCTTGTAACTCTTTATAATTCAATTCATGTAACTCAATTAATTTAAATCTTATAAAATAAAATAAATATGTACAATAAAAACAACAAAAAATTAAAAAAAACTACTTTTTCTTGCGACTAAAATGTAATTTTTTTTTCTATCTTTTGTTTACAAAAAAAAAAAAAACTAAAATATTCATTGATATAATCATTTACTGGTATTGTAGTTATGTAGTAAAGCAAGCGATCATTTTATGTGTTTATATAAGATTATATTGTGGCACATACAATATATACATTGTGTATTATATTATACTTTGAAAACGTAATACATTCATTATAAAATTATAAGGGAGTAGGTTGAAAAATGCTACTTTTATTCGGCAAAAATTAATTATAGTTATACTTTAAAAGTTATTGTCCCTGTAAGTATGCAAAATGTTATTTTTCCATTCCTTAATTTTTCGAACTTATTATGAAAACCTGTTAAAATCTACTATTAAAATCGTTTTCTTATCTAGGGGTAAATCTTTAAATTTTAGTAAAATTGATTTAGAATATCATTTAGTCATTATACTACGTAAGCAGAGGCCGTACTATGTAATTCAATTTCCTTGAAACTATTTTCATATTTGCAGGAATGGGAAAGTAGTACCGTACAAATTGATTAGTGATACGGAATACGAAAATTACTTTCTTCCGAATAAGAAAATTGTATTGCATAATAAGGCGTCAGTATAAAGTTTTAGAAAGTTGTCAGTTTAAAATTTCTCCTAAATTTATGTAAAATTTTATGAATTAAATTTTGTGAATTTGTAAGAGTAATTATTTAATTTTTGTTTTCCAAGCGAAAGCTAAATATGTACTTTAAACTTTAAAGTTGAATTTTTTGACCTGTTTTACAAGCAATAATTCATGACTCTGGTGATAATGATTCTATCTTAAAAGTAAAATTAAAAATTTATTAAATTTTCGGTGAACAATGTTCTTTTTTAAAATTTCACGTAAGCCGTTTTTTAGAATGAATTTTAGATGAATTTTTGCTTATAAAAGAATTTTTATAAGCAAAAATTCATCTAATTTATAGAAATTTATCTTTAGTTAATTATAAATTACTAAATAAAAATTAATGTATACCATTCTTACTTTGAAAACAACATAGTTAGTTTATGTACTATAAATACTAAAAGCAAAAACTTTTTAACCCACCTATGCACATACTTATTAATTTGTAGCGTTTTAAAATAATACAAATATCGCTGTTGTGAGTATCATACATAATATAAATTTTATATTATAAAAACAGAAGAAAAATGTAACTTCTTAAACTGGGATTACCACTTCCAAAAAGTATTAAAGTAACTTAACAAGAAAAATGAAGAAAAAGGCAAGAAAAACCAAAAAAAAAAAAACAAACGAGGAAAGAAACAAAATAGCTTCAAATCGCATACATACATACATGTATGACAAATGTATGCATGAATATACACACATGTTCGTATGTATATAATTAAGTATGTATATATATATATAATTAAGTATGTATATATATATATATTTAAGATATTTAAACCAACATTGAATCGAAGTTATTATTGTCTGTTAAATTAATTTTTTTCTTTCCTTTTTTTTTTTTGCTATTTTTCTTTTCGTTAATTTTTATTTGATCTTTTTTTTTCTTTCGCTTTTTTTTTTTGTCTTTATTGTATTCGCCGATTATATTATGAGACAATTTGTAAATTTCTCTGAAAGTGGTCAAATCAGTTCAGGGTTTCTTGTCTTTGAAAACGGATCAAAATTTATTTTTATTTATTTTAATTTTTTTTATTTAAATATAATTATTAAATAATTAAATATATGTAAATACATTGTGTTAAAAATTAACACGGTAATAATAACACAGTGTAAAAATATTAAATTACAAAAAAAAAGAAAAAAATATTTTTTTATTTACCTATACCTGAAATTAAATAAAAATTTTATTAATTTATTAATTTTTATTAATTTAAAATCATAAAAGGTGTAAAAAAAAATAGTTTGATAATTAAAAAATGAGCAAATAGAAATGAAAATTTTGAATATTTTTAATTAAAAATTTATTTTATATATATATATATATATATATATTCAAATATTATTTATAATTAATTATTATAAAATTATAAAAAAAAATTTTTTATTTAATTACATAATATCTGTATTAATTTGAGAAATTTTAACTATTTTCCAAGAAGGAAAAAAAAAAAAGAGTTATCAAATGTAAAATATTTTTTTAAAAAGAAAAGAAGACCATAAAATTTGAATATACGTGTAAAGTGAAATTTCATTTTTTCTTTATTAACTTTTTAAATTTTTTTATGAAGTTTTTTATTGGAATTTTTTTATAATAGAAAAAAAATAATACACAAGTTTTAAAATGGGTATTAAAAATATAAATTTTAATATTGGATTAATAACATTAATAGTTTTCAACATTTTTGGAATAAATGTTAATGGTAAATTATTTTTTATTTTAAGCATTTTTGCAATAACAATAATATATACATACATATATCTATATACATATACATATCAAATTCGAATAATATTAAAAATTTATTAACAAAAGAAATAAAAAAAAACGGCAACGACAACACTAAAATTGAAACCATCAAAAACAAAAAACTTTCATTTTTACCCGTACGTGTGCATACGTACAAAAAAATATAATGTGCACATGCATACACAAATATATCCGTATATATTTACAGATATATTATCTTGTAACGTAGCTATTCCGAAAATGACTGATAAAAAGAAAAGTTAATAAGAGAAAAAAAAATGAGAGTTAAATTTCTTTGACTTTTCAATAAAAGAAAAAAATGCATTAATTTTTTTATTCACTTTTTTTTGACGTTCGTTTTACTCAACCATAATATATATGTATGTATATTAACTTACTTTATTTACAAATTATATTAATGTGTACGGTAAATCAAAATATTGTTTACAATAATAAATAAGCCGCAAATATCGTAAAATAAAGTTTATTTAAATTGAAATTTAATTTTTTAAAAATGTTTTTAAAAAAAATACCCTAATTACAAAAGATGCACGATGCGATGATACTCCAAAGGTTGAGTAGAATAATACCTTTTAGTTTTTTCCCCATCTTTTACGAAGGTGCTATCTTGCAGATTAGATAAATCGATAAAGTTAAAGGTTTTTTTATTTTACGAAATATTTATGTGCAAACTCTAATTTAAAAATTTTTTTATTAAGTTATCAGATTCCGTTAGGCCTATCACTTGGTCTAAAACAAATCCAAATCTTCTCACATATGATGAGAATATTTATTTAAACAATTTCTCACAAATCCAAATATACCACCACATGCCCACAGTTAAAATATTCAGCTTTCTTCAAATGCTTTACCAAGCGAGAATTTCTACACAAACGATGCGCAGTTTGTCGAAATTTCTGCAAGTAATAACCTCTCTCTGTAGTGCTCAACAACTAACCTTTTCTTTCTTTTATTAGATCCTAAAAGCTAACTAGCAATCCATATAGCAAAAAACTCCGCCTACCACTTCGTCTAAATTTATTCTATCAAATTTTGGTCACTCTGTACAATTTCACATCTTATTATGTACGATATTTAATTATTTTATCATTTTAACTTAATAGTCCCTTGCATACAATCAGATTTAGAGAGGACAAAATCTATGCAACATTCAATATTCTATGCATATTAATTTCTATGAATGTATAGGTTAAATACATAATTATGTATAAATAGGTATATAATAAGTTCGGGTATTTCTAATTAAAGTTTTTAATTTTAACATTAATTATTATTATCAAAGCGATTTCTATGAAACAATATTATAATGATAACGATTAAATTGTGACTAAATTGTGTACAAAATTAATTTAATGTCACGATAATTAATCTTAATCACGGCTTATTGAATTGCATTTTATATTTAATAAATTAAATGTTTTATAAAATTAATTTATAAGCTGAATCAATAATTTTCGTGCCAATTTGGAGAAGGGGTTTAAAATATCTTGGAGAAGGTTCCAGCTGACTTCACATTGAAAAATTCTTTGAAGATCAACCTTATAAGACCACTGAAAAACAATTAAAAACACTTCTAAAAAGGTTCTTGAAAAGCTGCACAATTTTAGTTCGATGTGTTTGTCCGAACAAAATTTGACCCGATATGACAAAAATCCCCAAAAAGATTTCAAAAAATAATTTTAGTAATCAAGCAATTCTAATCTTTATTTTTTGAAAAATTTTAAATTAATAATAATTAATAAAATTTTTTCCCTCGTACGAGTATTTCACAAAAATTTTCACATATTACGAATTACATTTATTTTGATTTTTGAACGATTTTTTATAGGGAACAATTTGCTCTTTATGTTATAGTCATTTTTGCTCTTTCATATTCTTATATCTTTCTCTCGCTCCCTTTAAGTTTATAAAAACGAGAGAGTAAAATGAAAGCAATTAAAATGCAAGTAAAATGAGCATATTGAAATTATAAAATTAATTTAGCATTGAATTGGTATGAAGAAAAATTTGTGGCATAAAATAAATTTAATTACTGCATTTAAAATTAATTATCCGAGAAACAGTTGTTCAATATTTTCAAAAAGTATGGAAATTATGAAATTTAACCTTGTTAATTTGCTAACCAAAATAATTACCTTTAAAATTATAACTAAATTTAATATTTCTCGATTAAATCAAAAATTTTGAAAGATTTACTTTTGAAGGAATTTGAAAAATCTGAAAAATTTTGAATGTACGAACTCCAATTGATTTTTTATTCAAATCCATCAAAGAGTCTTTTATCAAGGGAAACAGACACTTTATTTCATTAAAATTATATTGTGTATTAATATTTTAAAGCAAAAAAATTAGGCCAAGTAATTTTCTTCGCAGTAATTGTAAGAAATTATTAGAGATATAACATATGAGTGCATCAAATAACTTTAGTATTAGAGTACTGTCATTCAAACTATTAAACTATTCTTTTAATAGTTTGAATGACTTAGCATCATAAGTAACTAAACTCTCAATATGTTTCATAAGTAAAACGAAATAACTCTTAATAATTGTAGTAAACCACTGCACATAAAATCAAGTGTGTGAGAAAGAGCGATGTCACAATTTAAATTAGTAAAACAAAAAAAATTTTCAAGAATTTTTAAAATTATCTTTACTTATACATAATATATTTTCAAATTGTCATTTATATAATTACAAAAACTTTACAAAGTGCTATACATACACATATTTGTAACTACATACCGACACGTTTTAAATATGTAATTACTCAGAAAAAAAATCAATTATTCAAGTATTGCTCTTAGTGCTTTTAATTATTGTGTACTATGTTGTATGACTGACATTTTTTTTTTGGTACTTGCATGCTGTACCATATTTTAAATAAATTACTAAATCATGAAATAAATATCGCATTAACTATAATAATTACGTGTAACAGCACTAAATAGGTAACTTACTTGCAATTTTTTATTAAAGAAATTGTGTAACATAAATTTTAAAAAATTATTGCATACGTAAGTACCATAATAAGTACTTACATATGACTTGTTGTATTACACTACATATAACACAATACTTTACAATAATGAAACATTAAGTAGCTTGCATTAATTTGAAGTGTTAATCTTTGAAAGACTATTTACCTGCACTATAAATTGTCAAAAATGTTTTTTAATGTTAAAATAAATTACGATAATATTTTGAAGTTGAAATTACTTGAAAAACAATTGTTGACAATGGCAATGATTAAAAAAAATTAGTATTAATTTTTGCATAGATGAATTAAACTTCGATATTTTTAAATTAAATTAGTTTCAATGAGTTAGCGTATTTGCAAATTGTGCAGAGAAATACTTAAAATATAACAATCAAATATAAAAAGTTTTCGTATTTGCAATATAAATGCAAATTTTTATGGTTTTATTTCTATATTATGTCATTTGTATGGCATATTATGTTATGAATTTTCAGAAGTTTGAATATTTCTTTAAAATTTGAATTGGAATATTGACAAGTTCAGTACTTTAAGCATCATGTCTTTCGTATGATTTTTAATATTGCCAAGATTACGTCAAATTTATATTTGAAAACTCGATCCAAGTACTACATACATATTACTGCATACCGCAAATATTTGATAATGTAACAATAAATAAATTAGAGATCTTCACAAAATAGTGTAGCATCGGAGAATTTGTGCAAATTTTTGACAAATACATATTGACAGATTAGACAGATAAATTCATACAGATAAAAGAGTATGTTTTGATTTTATTTTATACTGGTACACGTGAAAACCTATACTACCTCAAGAAATTACTACTCAAATCTCCATCAGACTAAAAATTCGATTGTAAAGGGTTAAAAAATTTGTTTATTTTTTGTGTTTATTTTTATAATTAATTATAAAGTCAGTGTTTTCGTTTCTCTAATCATTATCATCTTTTGAACAATACAAATAATATTATGTATATCTTTTGTGTATGACTTCTGTTATAATAAATTTTACAATCGGTTATTATTTATGTATATGTACGTATATATGCATATAATTAAATAGATACCTTATGATGAACATTATTACGTATTGGTAATCAAATTATAATAATCATTCTTATAATTTCTTGTATTTCTAGTTTTATATTTTTTGTTTTCGGCAAAATTTATTTACGATTTATGAATAAATTAATTGTATTATAATTATATGCTAATAAATATAGCAAATTAAGAGTAAAAATTATTATTTCCGAAATGAAAGCTTTAAAAGTAAAAAACCAAAAATCAAATAAAAATATTTAAGTGACATTAAAAATAGCGATTTTTCGTTTTTTGAAATGTTATTTTACAGTTTCTTTTATATTTTGTGTTAGGTACATTCAGAAGAAAAAAATTTGTATACATAACGTATATGTTTGTATGTATGTATGTATGTAAATATGTATAAATAATAAAAATCGAAAGTTATTTTCGTTTAATTTTTATTTTTATTTTTGTTTAACAATAAAAATTCCTAACAGCTTCATATAATAACATACGATATGGCGACGTCGGTGGCAATAGGATTTATTTTTTATATGACCTCACTTTTACAATCAAAACAATGATTAAAATTTTAATTTAAAATTTATTTTTAAAATTCTGTAAAATAGGAATTGTTTCCAAAAAAAAAAAAGTAATCATAGCTATATGTACTAATGTACATACATACATGACACTAGCATAACAGTAGTGTGAGTTTTTTTTTTTATATAAGACAATTAATTTCAACTATTTTTCGTTTGTTCACTTTTAACCTTAGATAATCAGCTGATTGTCGACGGATTGCATATACATACGTACACTTACCTTTAATGAGATATGCATGTATATATGTATATTGTAAGTACATGCATATACGTATAGGTTTTGCTCAGGCATATTATCATAATCATGTTTTTTTTGCTTTTAACAATGCAACAGTGTTCGCAATATTATTATACTTCTATATTTACATATGTTTGTTGTGTTAACATGAATAGATGCTAATATTTCTGCATTATTTCTTGAAAATTTATTAAATATCGGCAACTTATTTCATAATACATGATACCTGGTCAAATTTATATTAATTTTTTTTGTGTTAAACTTGAAAATTGAATTTATAACCGGAATTTAATCAGATGAACCCTTACTTTTGCTTTGTTTTATAAGAGTAACTATAGATAATAATGCAAAATTAAAAATAAATTTCAAATTGAAAAAAAAAATAATAAATTAAAACATAAGACATCAAAAATTTGCGATATATATTTTATAAAAATTTTGTAACAAAAAGTAAATCAGTAAATGTTCTGTATGCAGTGAACAAGTTATTAAAAATTACATCATAAGGTCACGCACTCTTCACATACGAGTTGCAACGTCAAAAATTTTTCAAGGTAATCAAACTAGAGTTATATTTTTACGTAAAAAAATCTTATTCGAGTAAGAAACAAAAACTGATAAAAACCGGAAAATATTTAAAAAAAAAAATATGTTTTGCTTAAAATTATGGGAAAATTAAAAATTAAAATGCAATAAAACAACTTTTTTTTTTGTATGCAATAAGCGATGCAAGACAAATTTCATATTCAAAAAAAACCAATACTAATGTTGAATTAATTAAATTTAATATGCGTTTATATGAAATCGTTTTATTTTAAAAATTAAATTGACTTTTAACTTAATTTAAAATCGAAAATGTTTGAGATATTTAGAGCGTGTTCTGTGTTCTACATTTGATACGAAATTGTATAAGTGAGTATAATATTAATTTCTCAATATATTTCTTTAAGATCACATCAATCATTCAACACTTACAAATCAAACTTTTATGATATTTTAATCAAACCACATAAAATTAATAAAGAATTATCAAACAAAATCAGAGGTAAATTACAAATCAAACTTACATTTAATTTCAATCAAACTAAATAAAATCCGGTGAATAATATATTATAGATCGAAATTCAAGAACGTTTACATCAAAATCAAACTTTCATTAAATTTTAATCAAACCAAATAAAGTCCATGAATAATATTTGATCGCATAAAATCAGAGAATAAAGTTTGCAAATCAAACTTGTATCAAGAACAACAAAATCAATAAACATGAACATTAAAAACTAATTGCCGTATCATAAAAGAATCAAGTGCCTTTATTATATTCTTAAAAAAATATTTATTCCTCCACTTTCCCTTCAAAAAAGAAACAAATAAAAATGAAATATTGTTCTTATAATTCTCCAAATCGATACAAATACATACATACATAAGCCTGTGTATATACATTGAAATATTTTAAAAATTTTAACAATAAATTAAGTTTTATATCTACACTCTATCAAAAATAAATCAATATTTTATTAAGTGTTCAGTATATAAATTAATAAACTTATAATTGATAAAAAATTATTCCAAAAAATTCACGTACATATATAAATACATTCATATACATATGAAAATATATATAGCTATATTATTTAAATTTACATACGTTCATGAACGTGCCAAAACGTTACAAGTTATCAATTTTATTTACAATAAATACACATATACATTTTTCTTCAAACAAAAAAATTATATAACAAAAGACATAATGACGAACAAAGAATAAATTTATGCAATATTTTGTGGAAAAAGTTCATATATTTCGTTTTTTATCCTTTTATTGGATATTTCCTACGACAGTTATATTACCAGCAAGATGGTCGTTGTAAAAGTTTTAAATTTTAAAAGGTATGTCATACTAAATGTTTATTAAACATTAGTTAACATATTAGTTTGATTTGATAAAAGTTTGATGTGTGAACTTCCATGAACCAAATTCTCATTAATGACAACAATTCCATTAACAATGTTTGACGAGTAAATTCTGTGTTGTAGTTGGAAAGCTATATATTACCAAGATCTCAATTAAATTATCGTTTGATTGGACTGAATTTATTATTTGAACCAAAATCGAACATTATACCATTAATTAAACTGATCAATGTACAAATTTTTAATCAATAAACTTTGAACTCAAGTACGAGCCGCAGTTAGAGTGCGGAATATAATTTGCAATAACACTGTATGATTCCTCCATCTACAAAACATGAGTAATTACTTTCACTGTGACTTTCAAACTAATTATCATCCCAACGGGAAATTCAATTTTCGAAAGCTATATTATGCCAGACTCCGTGTGAATTTTCCAAAAGAGTTATCACAATTCATTTTTATTGTTTTAAATGTACTAATTTTAAATATCAGCTTGTGGCAGGTAACATTTACTCATATCACAGTATACCAGTGAAAGCATATATACTTGCAATGTATAATAATAAATACATTTTATATCAAATTGATTTCATTCTTAAATTTAAAAAAAAAAAAACTTAAAACAAAAATAAAATATGAAAAAAAATGATACTTTATACTCGTATTTTATGCTAGTAGCATAAATCCGCAATGAATCATAAGCAAAAGGCCATTACTTTCAATTGATGACAAACATAACAATAGAATGGGAAATTCAAGCATGTTACACACATGCACTCAATTTAATGAATGACAAAGATTTTTTTTGTAAACAAAGCAGCTATAGGGTAAACAAAGAGTATAAACCTTTATAAAAGCAACAAAACTTGCAAGAAAATACACAAACACGGCCGAAAATTATTTTATATCACTAAAGACTGTTGTTAATAGTTAGATTTTTTCCTCAATAATAAATGTATGTATGTAGGACAGTTATCTTCTTTCTGACTATTATCAAAAACATTTAAAAAGAAATTATAGGGGTGGATAGAAACCAGGCGATCTGCTACATATTAACAGAACATATTTTCAAGGAGGTATGCATAGTGTTGCTAATTCTATAGAGAGGTGAAGGGAAATCTTGGTAAGCCTTCTATTAATGAAATTTGAGCAACCATGCGAAAAGGAAAAGAAACGTTTAGCAATTATATACACACAAAACCATCTGTCATAGATTTATACAGAGTATTTTTTTCCAAAAATTTACAAACAATCAATAAAATTTTTAGTCTAATCAGGCAATTCATATCCTTACAATATGCACTAAAACAAGCATTTTATTATTGTCCTCTAAAAGTTACTATTTTTAACATAAACTTATTTCCTAAAACATAACAGCGCCTAAATTCATTTGCATTCACTATAACTTTTCAGTTAACATAGCTTTCTTATAATATTTTAACTAAGAAAAATTATTATGAGAATCAAACGATTGAAAGTTAAAAAAAAAAAAAAAAAAAAAAAATAGAAATAACTGCTTTGTTCAATGCAAATTTAATGACTCTTAAACTGAGTTTTATAGTTATAAAAGAAATGAAAATAACAAAAAAATATGAAACGGGGAGGAAAAAATTATTATTTGTTATAGAACGTGAATTTATAAAATTGAATTATTTTTCAATATATTTTATAACATACTGAAACAAAGAAATAATTTTAAAAATTCTTTATGACAAAAAAAAAAAAAATTTTTCCTTCGTTTTTCTTTTATTCTTGATAATATGCAAAAATTCTATTTAATATTTATTACATGTTTTCAACATATATACGTGTGTATATTACGTCAAAGTAAGCAAGGACTATACCCATACATATACATATACATGCATATACCATGGATATATTTTACTGTACAATGCATACAATCAAAATAAATTCTTAAAACGTTTACATTTTCAATTCTCTTAAAAAAGTTCACGTATACATTTGTGTTATATATGCGCGCATATATGTAATTCAAAAACTTACAAAATGATAAAAATATCAAAATTTCAAATACATAAGTGCATATCCACATATGTGCATATATGTATAAGCATAAGTATAATCTTTACATTACTGTACCGTATATATACACATAGAACCGTATATATACACATATATGTGTGTGAATTTAATGAAATATTTATGAAGAGAATTTTTAAGTTGCTCGCTTTTCTTTATAAAAATTTTAACTCCATCATAACTTTATCATAATTGGAATTATGTATTTACAAAAACAAGTAAGAAAAAATTTAAATCAAATTTATTGTTATACTGTTATTTAAGAATGTTATGTGTACAAAAAAAAAATCAAAATATATAAGTACTTGAAAGGAGGCAGAGGTCAAAAAAACTTAACAAGAAATTGATATTCAACACAATATTCTGCAAATCGACGATGAAAGTTATACTGATCATCTTGGAGAATATGAGAATAACTCTATTATTGTCACCAAAAATTTGTGGTGTGTTTCGATTCATTACAAGCTTAATATAGCATTAGTAAACTGCATTCAGTTTCCAAATTCGAAATCTTCACCTTTACAAACACTATTATTAATGAATTTAAATTAATTTGATAAAATTTTATGGCAAATTTATGGCTTTTTTATTCGTGGATTTTGTTTAATAGGTAAAGTAAAGTAAATAGTTAAACTATTCAACTCTCATCAAATAAAATTATCAACAAAATTTTAATACTTAAACCGTGTGTTATTCAAATGGTCAGAAATTATTTTTCATATTGTTTTAGCCATGCCTCTTAAACTAACAACAATTTATCATATTGAATTCTGGTCACAATTCAGAAAAGTTTTTCTAATAAATTACAATACGTTTATGTCCCTAAGTAGCTATATTATAATTTTTGACCAGAGATGAGAGTTTATGGAATTGCAAAAAATTGCATATTTTAAGGCAAATATTTTTTTAATTAACAAAATCATAATGATAAGCATTTACAAATGCCATGTAAATAACAATTATTAAACTTTAATATGTTTTGCTTATTTTTCTATCTAATTCTTCTATACCCGAATCATTTAATATTTCTAATTATATACTTAATAAATTTATTTTCCAATTTGTAGTAGCATGCCTTTCAGTAAGACTGATAAAAATTTTTTATATTAACATTATAACATTAAGAATCTCATCCTCAGGCACATAGTTACTTTTACAAATTGCCAATATGCTGTCCTGAATCACTGGCTAAATAATTTGTAAAATGTTTTAAAGAAAACACAATTACAAATTGATATTTTGTGGACTACATTTTATAAAGATGCATTTTTTATTTTTTTTTGTATAAAATTTTTAAAATTGACAAATAAAGATATAACTTTCAACATACAAGACAATAATTTGGTAACTTGCCTAATTTTTTTATTATCATTAAGAAAAAAAACATCACAAAAATAAAACCAAAATAAAAAAACAATAAAAGTTATAAAATAGCATTTTTCATCATTCCTTTACATTCATATCCTTTTAAATTGTCAAAATTTTGGTAACAGAATAAAACACCAACAAAAAAAGAAACAACAAAAAACTAAAATCGGAAAATTTTCAAACTTTTCCTTATTTATTATTGTCATATATTTCAACTGTATGTTATGTATATATGTACTCTATGTATATAGCTAAACGCTAATATAATATTGAGCCAAACTCTAACAAAACAGAAAAATTTTAGAAAAACTTTCCTATTGTTGGACAAACAAAAAATTACTCTTATTAAACGGAAATATGACCATATTTTGCTTTTTTGTGTTTTGCTTTGTAAAAAACATCATAAAATATAAAATGAATATAAAATTTAATTCCTGCTAGCTGTAAGATATAATGGGATATACGGTTATTTTTTTAAGTTAACAAAAAACTTTAATAGTTACTCAAATTACTGACTGAATGATGTTAAACTATAGGAAGGTTTTCTAAAAAAATGTTTGTTATTTTATCTTAAAGGCCATATCTGAGACGTTATCTATTATGTCGTATACATCATGTATAATTTATTTTAAAAACTTATTACGCTCTAAATCAAAGGCTAAAGTATTAATATATACAACTGTGATTCTAAAAATCCAGCAATTTCTTAAAAGAAAACCATTACATATGGCCTTTAGTGGAATTACATTTACTTGTCTGATGATAAATTACTATAAACAATATAGAAAAGATCCTCCAACGACGATCAAGTATATACCCTCCCTGGTGATTTCTAGTATCAGCTAGAAATCAAATAAAGTAACTTCATTCCATCTTTGCTAGGTATAGAGCCTAACAACAGAACTGCAAAGAAACATCAACAACAAAGAAAAAAGAAAAATTTAAAAACATCTACAAGAGATTTTCAGTTCTCCAGAATTAGAAGAACGAAAACTAATTGAACGTATGATTAGTTATGATTATTACAATTAAATAATTAGTCATCAACGCATTTTAAATAATATTAAAATGAAATAAATATGGCAGAGAAAAGCATATTATCATAAAATTTTCCACATTTCAATGAGTGGCATGTCAACAGAGCAGGCTTTGTTGAAATTCTGTGGTGAGTTATATAACGATATCAATAACAATTCTTCATGTTCCGCTTTATTTGTGGATATCACGAAAGCGTTTGATACAATTCGTCACGATATTTTATTAGATAAATTATATGGGTTTGGTTTTCGTGGTTTCGTTTTTGAGTGGCTTGCTTCTTTTATTTCTAATAGAAAACAAGTAGTGCGTCTAAATTTTTGCACTAGCTCTGTTATGCATGTGAATGTGGGTGTGCCCCAAGGATCTGTTCTTGGACCAATTTTATTTTTAATTTTCATTGATTCAATTTTAACCCTCCCTTTTAGGGGAAATGTTACTGCATTTGCCGATGACGTTGCGTTTTCTTATTGCTGTGACAGTTTTTTCAATGTGGTTGTAGACATAAATCATGATCTGGATCTTGTTAGAAAGTGGTTATTTGACAATAAGCTAGTTATAAGTAATAAAACTAAAGTAATGCATTTTGGTTTTAGTGGCTCTTTACCATCGGATTGTCTTGTCAAATATCACTCTCCGATTTGTGATAAATTTCAACTTTTTAATAATTTTGAAGTCTGTTCTTATGATGAGTCATCTTGTAGTGATGGTTGCTTTGTAATTGAATGGGTTAGTGAATTTAAATACCTGGGTCTTTTTTTGGATAATAGGCTAAATTGGTCAAATCATAGTAATTATTTAAAGAAATATTTTATGAATGTTATAAGAAATCTTTACAATTTGAATTTTTATTGTTCTACCAAGGTTTTGAGGATGTTTTACTATGCTTTATTTGATTCAAAGTTGCAGTATGCTATTGTTTGTTGGAGTGGATGTTATTTCAATAAAATTTATCCTTTATTGATCTCCCAGAAGCATGCTGTGAGACTGATTCTAAGGAAAAATAGGCGTGAGCATAGTTTCCCATTTTTTTTAACTTCAAATATTTTGCCGCTTCGTCATTTATATTTATATAAGTGTTTGAAAATATTCTTTTTGAGATGTGGGTACTCGACTCAACGATTCATTTCCAGCTATAATTTAAGAGTTAATAATTTGAATGTCGTTGTTGAACCAAGAGCACGCACATCTCATTTTTTTCATTTTTATGATAGTGTGGCGCCTAGAATTTTCAATCGTTTACCTATTTATATGAGACAGGAATCAAATATTGTATTGTTTTTGAGACACTCAAGACAATTCCTTGTTAGTTTTGATTTAGAACGTATAGAGGAATTTGCTTTTAGTCTGGCTCTTTAGCTTTTGTATTTTGTAATTCTAGATCTCTATTTGGTTTAGTCGATATTTTAAATAGATTTTAATTGCTTTCTACACTTCAATTTCTATTCTATTTTTAATTTTTTTTTTCACTTTCTTTTTTTCATCATTCTTTTTTTGATATAGTTAAATATTTTTATTTTATTAAGATGGTTTATTAGTTACGCCACATAATTAATTAATTAAATAAATTTAGTTTTTGAATATTAAAAAATATCATTCGAAACTTGTTAAATGATAATAACAAAAGAATGATTTATAACTTATTTTATTTTTCCAATTTGTATATTATTGTATAGTTTTTTTTTTCTGAAACTTTATACATGGTTGTAAGATGGAAATGTAAAATAAATGAAATGAAAAAAAAAAAAAAAATATTGTTAATATTTCAAACCTGCTAAATAAATCGGTTAATAAATATTTTACATATTACGCAGTTTACTAATGCTTTAGTATACAAAAAACATAAAATATTAAATTTTTTAACTAAAATTTTCATGTGCACACAAAAAAATTAAAAACAAAAATAAATTATAACTGTCTCAAATAAAAAATTCTCCTGAACTCCGCTCACGTTATAGTATTTTCGAGTCAGTTAACTTTGTATCTTCCCCACTTTAGAGAAAATTCGAAAATTTCTAATTTATCTTTCGTTTTGATTAAAGCATATAATATATATGTAATGAGTTCTATATATGTGTATTATCCTCATACATGTGTGTATATGAAAATTAAAAATTCATTTACAAAGATGATAAATTAATTGGCAGTCTTATGTCGAAATGCATAAAAGTAAATAATGTAAAATCCTTATAACATACATTAAATTAATAATACATGTTGTATAAGACTTTGAAATTATTTACAATTTTCAATATACAAACTGACAAACTTATCAATAAACTTAAATATTAAATTCCACTTTGAAATTTCATGAAAAACCCAGATTTCATCTTATTCCACTTAAAGTCGATATTTTGAGAGTAGTTTATAAAGTTAAATATGTATAATAATAAAAAACACTAATAACCTTCAGCGAAAATTTGTAAAATTGTAGAGTATGAACAAAAATAATAATAATTTTATAACCATGTACAATTTTCTTTAATATTAAGAAACTCTTTTTATATGCTAATAATTTTATGCACTGTTCAAAATAAAATTTTCGAAGGTCAAATTTCCTCTATTAACTTTTAACTTTTATACACAAAATAAAATAAAAACAAATTTAAAAATTCTTTTTCAACAATTTTCTTTAATCTAAATATTGAGAGAAAAACTAAATATTCTCAACATTTACACGTACATAAATGTATGTATGTACGTATGTAATAGTTTAATCACTTTTAATTAAAATCAAAAAACTTATATAAAAAGTTGAACAAAAATTTCCTGATCCTGCAAATATTCGCAGCATATGCAATTTTTTTATTTTTTTTTTTATTTTATTCCCTAATAATATTAAAATTTTACTTAAAATTTTAAAAGGGATACACAAATACGTATAAAAAACGTAATGGGGAAAATAAAATATTTGGAAAATTTTTTGAAACTTGGTTGGGGGTAATAATGAAGTTAAAGATGAACAAGTTCAGAGAATTAAATTGTTAATATAGAAAAGAAAAATCTTTACAATATTTTCATTGACTTCATATTTAAGTTTTTGTTAGAAAAACAAAAAAAAAATTTCTCGATGCTTCCTTACATTTTTTAATTATGAAATTTTTGAAGTTAAAAATAAAAAATTTCTCGACTAGCGATTTTCAATTTGAGTATAACACTGAAGCTAAGAGTTTTGATTGTGGATTGTCAAATTTTTATTTTAATTTATTTTATATTTTGAGTCCATTGAATTTCATAAAGTTACTTGAATTAACAATTATTTAATAAATATAAAGCAACGAAGTTAAAATGTTTCAGTCAGTCTGAGCACTTTGATTTGGTCCAATTAGAATAGAGTCTGTCCTTGGGACAAAAGAAACAACTTGTGAAAGTTTAATGATATTCGCTCTATTTGTTTTTGAATCATTGTACGATCGGACGGACAGACGAACATGTCTATATCAATCCACAATTTTACTCCGAGCAAGAATATTATATACATGTCCATACTGCAAATGACCCCTTCAAGTAGTTGTAAATTTCGTACCAAAGTTAATATACGAAGGTACAGAAAATAAAAACTGAGTTTGTACGAAATTAATTTAGCTCATAAGATATATAAATTCTAATATATACATTCCGCAACAATACGGTAACAACTGCCTTAGTTTGAATACTGATATAAGCTCAGGTAAATCTTATTTAAATAGTGAAAGTAAATTTTCAAAATATTTGAAGTTATTCTAAATATGTAAAACCGAATTCAGAATTTTTCTTTTGCTAATTTATTTATTCTTCGTTTAGAAAGATTTTCTTAAAATTTTGTCAAAGTTCTCCAAATATTCGGAATTCTTTAATATGTTTGTTTTCAATAATTCAATCAAATTTTTGATTTCTATTTATTTTCTCTTTCATTTAACTACCTTAGAAAGCTTCTTCATTTTAAGTCCAGTTAGGCAATGTGTAAGGCTATGTGTAAGAAACAAATAAATTTTAACATTCTTATATTGAATGTTATTGTTATTAACAAATTGCTGTATACGAAAAATATGGCTGACATTTTTAATAAAGTTTTTCCTGTATTGGAAAGGAAATTAAGAAATCAGAGGAGTCTTTGAAAAAAATACAGAAAATTTTGATTTATTAAATTTTTCGGTGATTGTAACAATTTTATAATAACCAAATTATCTTTGTAAATATTGACAATAGCAACTATAATTGAGTTTTGAAAACAAAAATAAATCTCTATGTCATATATCAATCACTTTCTTTCCAAACACTTTATATAAAACTACATCACCTTTAACATTTTTATTTACTTAAAATTAGCATAAGATTTATGTAAACAAATCACATATGCACCTTACCCATGCCATACCTAACGAAGTATACAGACTGTGCAAACAAACCAAGTTTGTTTTTTTCAATATAATCAAAAGTACATTTTCAATTATAGAATTTCTAAAGATTTTTTACTACAAAAATATTTCGTTTAATAACAAAAAATTTCAAATGTTTCAATTTAAACTTGGAATACCAACATTTTTACTATATGCAATCATTTTTACATCTTCGTTGTATAAAGAAAATAACAAAAAAAAAACATAAAATCAAAGAAAAATATTTTAATTTCTTTATTTTTTTCTATTCACTTTAATTTTATTTTTTTTAAAAAAAAATTTTAATTTAATAAACAAATGTAATTTGTACACAAGCAAAAAGAAAAAAAAAGGAAAAAGCAGGATATTTTCTTTTTGAAATATTAATTTAATCGTTTTGTTTTTTTCTGACTGCAATTTTGCAGTGCCAAAGTCAAAAAAATATTAAAGGAAAATGCACATAGAGAAAGAGAATAATAAAGGGAGTATTTGTTTGTAAAATGTTAGTACATACATACATACATATATATAGTTAAAATTGATGCTTTAATATTTTTTACTTAAACTTGAATGATAAAAATTCGAAAATAAAATTGAAATAAATTCAAAATGGAAATTTATAAAAGATACTGAATGAGTTTTAAAAAAAAACGTGTTTCTTAAAATATGATTTTGTGCCTTATTAATTCTTCGGGATCGGGATAGTATAATTGAGATATTTAGGGACTTCAATAAGCCATAGCTTGCTGCGATGGTCCGGGGTTAGGTGTTCCTTTGGCCGTATCTCTCTTCAATAACAATAACAATATACTCTTCTTCATATAATTCTTTAATTCATCAGCACATATATTTAAAGAGTACAATATGCTCAAAATTTGAGAAGTAAGTTTTTTAGATTTACGCAATGTTTTCCTCGTATCTTCCTATGAAAGCAAATTAATTCAATTCGCGGTACGTTTTAATTACTTAATTGCTGTATATATTTCTAATTTAAAACTACACTATTTTCGTGCTTGATCGTATTGAATTAAAATTTATAAATTAAGTTAATGCCGTTTGATGAATTTATTAATACGTAATTTAAATTACCCTCAAATGCTAATAAGTTTTCTCACTTCTTCCAATTCACATTTAACAGATTTAACCTTCTAGTTCTAAGACCATATTTTCCTATACTTCATTATTTCATTTAACTTTTCATATTTCTTAATAAACCATTTATAAAATATTTTTTCAGTTCACAATTATATTGTTTTCAAAATTTTTCAAGTTTTACAATATTAATAAAATTTTATTGATTCAAAATTTTCTAAATTTTAGAGTAAATAGTTGGCGACTCGTTTATTTGTTGTAGGGCAATAATGATCTCAATTCCCATCTTTAGTAAATATCATCTCTGAAATTACCAATTTATAAATTAAAGAATGCGGTGACGTGGCTACCACTTTATAGTTATATTTATGAATTTACATTTTTTTAAAACCATTAATTTTCAATAAACACTGCCAAAGTTTATCTCAATTAAATTGACATTAAGTCACTAAAAATATATGTAAATGTTTTGACTATAATAATTTTCTGATTATTTTCTTATTTTATAAAAGTTTTTGCAAAAATTTTTCTAACTTATACTTTACACATGCTTTTCACATGTTGTACTTATTCACATGTAGGAATTACGTTTTTAGTAAAATTAGCACTATATTATTGCTGAAAGTTCACCGTATCTTTCCATAGTGTAAAATATATTCGACAATTTTCATAGTTTCCGTTGAAAATATTATATGAAATCAAAATACACCAATAACATTTTCTTGTACTTGGATCTTACGTAAATAAAACTTTATTTCTATAAAACTTTATTTTAAGTTACCGAAAATTTTATTAAAGTGCATAACATATTTTTCCTTTTTTTAAATAATAAAAAAAATTACGTGCAAGAAGTAAAAGTGTAATCAAGCATATTTTCTTTTATTTGAATAAGAAAATTCTAAATAATTTTAAACTTTTTTAAAATTTTTTCAAGAAATCATTTGAGATTTTCTACCGTTTTTCAAATTTTAATTTTTGAAATTTTAAAAAAATTGAAAATTCAATTAGTTTGTATATGATTTTAATTATAAGGAAAATATTCTTAGGTATGTCAGTAATTGGAACTAGTAAAGAATTTTTTGACTGTGAAATTCGAAATTTGATAACAAGGAAATTAAATCAATGCAATTTTAATATTGTATTTCCAAAATAATTAGCTGCTCCCTAAATTGTGTTGTATAATGTTGTTTAAAACAATAAACTTAATTCATTAAAGAAACTTAGTTTAATTACAACATAGATCACAACGATAGTTATCGACAATATTCCTTGGCAAGAAAAAATTAAATATTTAGAAGGTTCGCGTATAATGTAAATTACAATATTCAGAAAGCCAATACTGCTTTAAAAATGTTATACTCGATATGATTTACCTGCTGTTATCAGAGTACACTCCGAGAACAAATTAAAAAGTCACAAAAGTTATGTTCGCCATTTATTAACATATGTCTGTACTGCGTTTTCGAAACGAATTGTGGCTGAAATACACAAAAAAAGCTGCTAGTAATACAAAATAAATGCTTGCTGATGTCATTAAATTTGCCATATATTTCTAAAATGGAAATCTTCTATTGATCAATTCATTTCTAAACTATCGACAGTCTTTTATAATAATTTCAAAAATTTGTCCAACAAAATAATATTGGTTTTCTAATAATAGGTTTGGCACCGGCTCTTTAACCGAAGGGTCTCGGGTTCAAACCCCGGTCAAGTCACTATAAAAATTATATTCAATATTATATAACTTAATATGCAATACTAATAAATATTATACAAGTAATTTTCAAATATTCATAATATGCGATACTAAAAAGACTAAGAAAAATAAGCAGTAAAATATTAATAAGCTGAAATATTTAATATAAATAAACAAAAAAAAAAAACTACGGTAGGCTAGTCACCTACCTAGCTAACTCTCTATGACTATAGAAACTAGGACATGATAGATATCATGCACTAGCCCTATACTCCTTATAGGAGTGAAGAAGGAAAAAAAAATAATAGGTTTAGGAAAAATATATATATGTAGAATAATAACTCATTGCGTACAAAGCCTAAATTGTGAAAGCGGCATAACAAACGTAATATGTGAATGATGCGCTCGATATTTGTAATATTTCTAAATAGTACATTAATAATATTCACGCATCATAAAAGCAAATTAAATAATTGAAAAATGATTTAAGAAAAATGTCCTTTTAGTATAGAAAATTTAATAACCATGATTTGAATATCACAGCACTTAAACTAGATTAAGTTAATTTAAAATCATTAAACGAATTAAGAAATCAAAAAGTTTTCTAAAAGTTTCCCTATTATACAAATTTCTTTAATCACATAATATTGAAATTTCTGTGCACATATATGTATATACTTTAGATATGAAAAATATTCGGAATATTTTCTATTCTTATAACAGTATAAATTTAAGCAAAAGTAAAATTAAAAATAAAATTTGAAATCACTTTGGTATGGTTGTAAATTACATTTTTTTTTTTACATTTTAATATTCGAAATATCATCATAAATTATAATGTACACCTTATGTGACTAACAACAACACTTACATAATAATTTACATATTATATATTTCCGCATAATATAAAATTTATTAATTTTAAAAGAAAACATTTTCATTCAACATTATCCTTTTTTATGAACTTTTATAGTACACTGACATAATTATATAATAATGTTTACATTTTGTAATAAATATAATTTTATATAATATAATAATAAATATAATTATACATATACCGGATGCATATACACTACTTTGTATTTACTTATTTTCGACATCAAAGAAAAAATTATAATAATAATAGAGAAAATGCCAGAAAATTGCCACTTATCCATTTTCCATAATACATACTATATATGTACATACGTAATAATATAAAAAAGGGAAAATGAAATTACAAAAATGTAAAAAATGAGAAAAAGAATCGAGAGAGGAAACAAAGAGAAACTAAATGTAATCATATTGTAACGAATATGTAATTTTTTTTTATGTTCTTGTTTTTATTGTGCTTAAACAGTGTACTCTAATGAATATAATTATCTACTGTAAACTTATAAAAATGATTTCATTCTTAGAAGCGCATATCCGTGTATGTTATTATTTTAGCAACTGGCAGGATATAATAAGGATATAAAAACTGGTTCAAAGATTTTTTTTTTTTGAATTTAATAATGAAAGCACATTATGTATATAAAAATTTGTTTATAATATATATTTCGAAAAAAATTTCAGGATCTATTAAAAAGTAAGTGTACAAGAATACTGTAGGGGAAATCAAACCTGAACAATTGCTACCAATAATAACAAATTACTTAATTATTATAAAATACGTGAGCTGAAAGGATCAATCGATAAATTCATTTTCAAATTTTCAAATTTCTGAGAATATCGAAAATTATAAACAATATTTAAATTCGATGTATATTGCAACAGTATTAATTCTCTGTTTTTTGGGATCATTTAATTAATTTTTGTTTTTAATTTGTTAATAAATTAATTAATTCTCAACTTGTAGTTTAATAATTTAAATTTCAATAAACAAAATTTTATAAATCACACATCAAATACAATTTATTGTCTTATAAGGCCTTGAAAAGGCTACCCTTTAAGAGTAAAATTTAATTTTCATACCCATAATATTTTTCGGCATCAACATTTTGTCAAAAAACAGTCTTAAACTAAAAATCTCGGAAACAGAAACTATATAATAGTATATAAATTTCATGACCCTCAAAGAAACCTTCGAAATTATATACATCAGCTTTCGAAATAATGTACATGTAATATCCAACGAAATCTCAATGTATACCCCAACAAACATTTTATTTTTATATCTATACTTTCTTTTCTTTGATTCTCCTTTCATTTTTACAGATGACAATATGGTACACTTGAACTATATTTTACCATGCTACATACACACAATATAACTATAAATAATATAATAATATCGTACAATTTCAATTGATTATGTAATAAGTATTAGTATGTTACAAGAATGTTTGTAGAAAAAATATCTAAATTTTAGCTTTGAAGCTTTGAATAGAGAAAAAAAGGACGGCGAATTAAAGGAAAAATATAAATTAAATTACAGAATGTCGTTTTTGTTATCACTTTAGTACTTTTCAGTATGTACCACCAAATTAATGTTATGTATTTCATATACGTACAATAAGAGATCTCTTTTATTCGCATGAGTAAATTTAATTATAGTTAATAAATTCCGAAGATTTTTAAAAGCGTGTATGATTACACAGATTTAGATAACTAAATACATAAAAATTAGTACTAAACTTTCATAGAATTATGTGATCTTTAATTTAATTTAGTATTTATATAAGAATTCATTTGATTTTATTTAAATACCTATATTTACGTATATTTTTTATTAGTACACAAAGTTCAAGTTTATTATGCAAATTTTTGAATAATTTCTTCTTATAATTTTCTACATGTTCATAGTTTCATCATTAACCCTCCTTTATACCTTGTGTAGAAACCTACACAAAAAGTTTTTTATATATGAATTTTGCGGCAACTATTGTCACCAAAATCAAGAAACTTCATGACTTTGTTAGTTTCTCTATTTAATACCAGAAACACATAATTTTAAAGACTTTAAGGTAGATGTCACTGCTTAATTTAAAAATATCTCTTTTTGTCCCATGTGTGTAGATTTCTACACATATGAGATTTTTGGTTATTTGATGTCATCATCACTGCTTCAAAATATAACAGAACAGGATTATGATTTTGAAAACGAAGCCCCAGCTTTAAAACGCCTAAAAACCATTCTAGAACAGCTCAAAGGAAGAGGTAGATGCCACATTTGCTACGAAGAAGATTCAAAGAAAAAAAATAACGTACATGAGACAATCTGCTGTTGTTGCAAAAAACCATGTTGTAAAGCGGAGCACAATAGATATGTTTGCACAAAATTTTTTTCAAATAAATTAATTTAATATATTTTCACCTTTTTCTACATTTTGATTTGAATAAAGTATAAAAAAATAATAGATATTTCATATGTGTAGAAATCTACACATGAAGTATAAAAACGTAGTTTTTTTTTAAGAACAAAGGAGGGAAATACTATTTACGGTGGAATAAATTCTTAAATTTCATTAATTTTTGTGCACTTATTTAATTTATTTCTAAAAAAAAATAGCATATATTGTACACGAATTTAAAATGTTATACGAAAACATGAATTAGCGCATCAAATTTTTAATAATAATTCAAAAACAAAGTTTATATAACTTAAAGAAAGAAATTTAGTTTGCTCCTATAAAATTCATGGCAAATATTTTCGTTCAATAATCGAGTTGAAGAAAAAATCTAATAAAATTTGAAGTTTAAATAAAATTGAAAATTTAATATAACAATATCAGAAGTGTTTAGAAAAATCATGCTATTTTTTACAAATTTATCTTTTAGAATTCCTATAACTCTTTAATAGACTAACAGAATTAATGATTTAACTACCGTTTATTACAAAAACTTATATAGTTAATTAATATTTTGCAAAGAGAAGTGTATTTTAAAGTTGCAATACAATATTTTTGCAATAACACAAACTGATGTTAAAACACTCGGAAGTGTTTTCTTGGAAAAAAGAACGAATTACCTTAGTAACTAACTAGGAATATTATTTGAGGGTTAAATCAAAACAAAATTAAAGAAAAAAATCTATCTTACAAAAATTTGTAACATTTTCGAAACTGTTGATACGACTATTAGACCTACATAACGGTAATATCAATCTCGAAAATATTATTTTAATTATAGTGCAAATAGGAAAAAATATTATTCTCAAAAATAAAAATATTGCTGAAAAATATGTAATGGTCTAGATATTTTATACCACAAATTCGGACTTTAAAATATTCATCAATATTTCTCATTCCCTAACAAAATTTTAATTCTATTAAAAGATATTTTTTATTGTATATAATATGTGTGTAATTGGAAAATAACATACAAATGTACATATATTTAACAAGAAAACATAATTAAATATGAAGAGATTTAACAAAAAATTAATCTCTATACGTAGGGAAAGAAAATTCTTCATAATTTTTCTTCATTCGAACCTACATATCATATATCCGCATACATAACATTGTTATTATGCACAGAAATGCAAGTCCATTTATTTAGTACGCCTACCCAACTTTATTATATTTTCGTTTTTTTTTTTAAATAATGATTAAATCATTCAAAATAAATCCTAAAAGTATATTAAACTTTATATTAATTAAATATTAAATTTTTTGTTAAAATTATACTCACCATCACTACTTATATTAACATAAAATTATAATTTAAAATGGTACTCACATAAAATGAAAAACAAAAAAAAATCTGAATAATTAAGAAAATATTTTTTTAATAAAGTGAAAATAAATAAAAATAAAAAATCTCTTCCAGCAAACAAAACTCTTAAAAAGCTTTCACATATAATTAAGGTCATATTACGTATTTTAAAAATTTCGACTATTTTAAAAAATATTTTATACTATAAGTATATTTAAGATTAAATCCATTATCAATGCCATTAAATAAAAATTTTTAAACACATTGCATAATTATAGGCAAATATTACAATTACACCAAATATACATATAAATGTTACTGAATTAATGTTAAGTAATAAACTACTTAATTCTGGAGAAAGCTACTTAAATTATACATAAAATTTAATTACAAAAAGGAAATGCTATTAATTATCAAAATTTAATAAAAATTGATATAGTTGGTTTTTCTTTTGAGCGATACACTACACGTATAATAATAATACTCACGTATATTATTAATTGTTTTTAATTTGTTCACTTATATAATATACGATTGAATATTTTGTGCTATTTTATTTTCTTTTATTTATTTTTGTAAAACCGGATGTTATCATAAATAATTATTACAATCTTTTAAATTTCAGAATAATAAATTTTTAATTTTTATATAATATTGAAATGTGCATACATAAATACCTTTACATTGTATATAACCATATTATGTAGTAATAAATCATATGTATATGTAAGTTTTGAGTTTCAGGATTTAATTTAATCATAAATGTTGAAAATTTTAAGTGAATGAATGTGTTCCAAATTCATTTCAGACTTATTGTTGCAAATCAAAATTTCTATAAAATATGTATAGAATTTTCAAAAAATATTGTAGATTTTATATAAATTTTTAAGAATGTTTAATATTTAATACCGTAGTTTTCTCTGTGAATTTTGAGAATTTGACGCTCTGAAAATCGTCCGAAGTGAAAAACTACACTATTCTTACTCTTTCATCTAAAGTAAGAATATTTTTTCCTAACCATTTCAAAATTTTTGTGAAAAAACTTAGTTTTGAATGCAATGAAATTTTAAAGGAAATAAACCATTGAGTTAAGAATTTATAATTGTGTTGAATACAATATTTTATAATACTCGTAGAATTGAATATAATATTACGGAATTTAGTAATTTTTTGATTACTTTAGCGTTTAAATGAAGAAATTCAATTGAGTTCAGAAATTTTATATCGTATTTCTCTCCATTAATTTTATTGAAAATTTTCTGGAGAAATTCCCCAAATAAAATCTAAAAACTTTAAATATGGACACGAACAGATGCAGGATACGAACAATTTTTTTAATTAAATATATGGTGCGCAACATAATAATACGATAAAATATTTGTCTACATGATATTAAATAATTTAATAGCACAAAATTAGATTTCTCACAACAATACCGTATTTACACATTAAAAAACTTGAGAAACACTGGTCTTGCCAATATATTATATGTTATATAATATTTATGTAAATAATTATTTATTTTACAAAAATATACAATAACATAATGAAATCATGTGTAAATTTCAACTTGTGGTGTTATGATAAAGCGTTTATATTTAAAAAAAAAAATTATATTTTGTTTATTTTTTATATTTTATATACTAACAAATATTATTTTCATTCATTAAAATATTATCTTTTGTTATTTTATATTTATAGGTCAAAAAGATGACAAGGATTTTCAATGTCCGACACTAGTTGGTAATGGTAATTATGCTGATCCAACAAACTGCCGGAGATTCTATCAGGTATTTTATTTATTTTATAATATTATTGATAATAAATAATTGCGATAACATGCAGAGTGTTATATAATATAATTATGTCATTTTTAGTAATATGTACTTAATAAGAATCATTATTCAAGCATTTGCAATACTTGCACAATATTTTTTGCCAAATAAGTAAGCATTAAATATATAGTGGATTTACCGATATGATACATAAACTTCATTCGTTCAAAAATTTAATTAAAATGAAAAAAATAGAATTAACTCTTTCAGTACTTAAAATAAATGTTATTAATACGCTTTTTATTGGTACGGATGTAGAATGGAATCAAAAAAGAAAAAGAACTCTAGAAAATCCTGTTATGAGCTGGTCTAGAAGCAGAGTTGCTTTAAAATTAGCCAATTCATTTGACAATAAAAACTTCAGAGTATTTCTGAAAACTTTTGGTTTTTATAGTATAAGACTTTTCTTCATGAATTTTCTTCGTTCTAATATTTATGTTGTACGCACATATTACATAAGACCCATTCTGCCAGAAGGATTTTTGTTTTAAAATATTTCCTATTTTATTTTTATTTTCCTTTATTCTTCATTACATTCATTTTTGCGCATATTATTAATTTTTAATTTTAATACTTAACACAATGATATAAGAATTTTTTACCTTTATAGTTAATTTATTTTATTTTAACTTTAATTATATGAAGTATGCGGATTTTCGTATATAAACTTATAATAAATTTTATACAATAAAAATAATTATTAAAATTCTCTCAATTCTTATTATATAAATGAAAAACAAAATACAAACAAAACCATCTTAATAAATATATAATAATACTTTTTTTTATTTTTGTAATATTACAGTGTGTCGACGGATATCCATATGAAAACCGATGTCCATCTGGTTTATATTTCGATGATATTAATAAATTTTGTACATTTAAAAATGAAGCCAGATGTGGTCCAGTATCAACGAGTAAGTTAAAATTTTTTTGTTTCTTTTTATATTAATTTGTTAATTTACGTATCTTGTTATTCTATATCTTCCATTTTTTTGTACATGAATGGTTAAACAGTGAATTTACATTATGCAATTTTATATGTGTCATAATAATAACGTATAGATTTTGACAGGAACATTATATGTAAATGCAATGCAAAAATATTTCAAAATGAAAAATTAAATTAAATTATATTTTTATTTTTAAATTTAATTAAAATTATAATATTGTACTTATATTTGTTACTTTATTATAATTTTTATTATTTTATTATCTTATAGTTTGTTGAACACAAAAACGTATACAACCGTTTTTAAATTGAAAATTTTGAAATGATTTTTTATAGTGACGCAATATAAAATTTAATTCTCGATTCTGTTATTGTAAAATTGCAAAAACAAAAATGCTTCAAGAACTCTAGTATAGTTTTAAATGATATTAGGGAATAAAAAAAAAGAAACTGTTTTATTTGTTCAGTTGAACATAAGCACCTGCAATAAGCGCCAGAAAAGAGTGATGCCATTGAAAACTTAAAAAAAAACACTAACAATTTTTTGCATTACGCGCGTTTCCAAAAATTTTTTGCTTTCTATTTACAGGGAAATTAACTTATATGTACATACATACATTATAATATTTACAAATATTTCAAAACAAGAAGCTGAAAATTTAATTCTATGACTAATCTTGCATTCTTGCATGACAAAGTTACAAGAAAGTAATTTATTATGCGCAATCTGCAATGTTTATTGTATATTATAAATCGCTTTTTGGAAACTGCGTAAGGCGCCGAACAAGTCAGAGTCGGTGCTGCTCTCATTAAACACAATTCATTAAAAGAAGAAGAAAAGTTTAATGGGAGATCATTAAACTTTAATCATTATTTTCTTCGGTCAAAAAGGTAGAAATGTCTAAAGTGAAAAACTATTTTTACTAGATGCCGCTACGAATTACGAAATCAATATAGAATTATATTAATTTGTGAAAACTCAATTCAATAACTAGATCTTAATATATTAAATAGGTATTTAAAATTTAGCACAACTAAATATGAAAAAAAAATTTCTAATTTACAAAAATTTGTGGAAATTTGAAATTTCACATTTTCCTTAAGATTTGGAAATCATAAAAGCTTTTTTTAAGCGTTTGTTATAGAGATAAGAAAAATTCTTCTAAAGATAGGTTCTCCTAAAAGTGAAGTATGTGACAGTAAACATTTCGAATTCTTTTATAACAGATTAATAGATAAAAAATACATATATGTACATAGGGAAACAGAATTGTTTTCAGTAATTCATTTTCATTTTAAGTGTGCTTTTCAAAAAACAGAATTTAAATCGCAAAAACATTTTAAATCTTTAAAATGTTGTTCATTATACGTGCATCGAAATAATTAAATTAGGTCAATTATGCATATTTAGAACGTTATTTTTTAATAATATTATAAATTGTTATCAAATGTATTAAATGGTACTTTAAATAAGTTTTTAAACATGAAATAAACATGAAATTCTATTAATCTTGTTAAATTATTCAAAATTAAAAATTATTAAATTAACAATTACACATATTTTAATTATACGTACATAAACCTACATGTATACTTAATTTATATCAGTAAATTATTAAAAATTTTGAAGTATATTTGCCAATACGTTAAAATTTACAAAAATATAATTTAATCATGAGTTAATTGTATTAACTCATACACATAAACCAATATATTCTTATACACAACCTATATATCAAATATTTCTGTAAATGCATCTATTTCTATATTACTTCAATACACTCTTCATGCTTGTGAATATTTTTTACTGACCGCATTGCATACAACAAGGGAGGTTATGTAATGTCACAAAATTGCGGATGTCAATTTTTCGGCGAAAAAGCATTGCTCCATGGTAGGGTAATACAAATAAATTATTTTTAAAAAGATATCTGCCTACCTCTCTCTCTGTCCGCCGGTCTCTCAGCGTATTTGTGCACTCCTGTACCCAAAGTTTGACTGAAGCGATTTTCACGGAAAAAAATATACAGAGTTTACTTCGGGAATGATAAGATTTGAGGAGCTTCTAGAGGTGTGTCAGATCTAAAACGTGCAACTTTTCTACTGACATTCTTGCTAAATTTTGCTTATAATTAATCTAATTCCCTTGAAATTTGATATATCAACTGAAATTATTAAAACAGTGGGACAGTATTTTCTTTTTTTGAATATCAAGATTTGTAAACCAATTTTTCACCAGAAGTCTATTTTACATTTTTTATGATTTTCTTCTAATTTAATGTTTTGATTGTTAACGAAATTATCTAGGAAACTTTTCAAGAAAATCGTGTCACATAAGCTGAATCTCAACTAAAAACAAATTTTACATTTTTCTAGGCTCTACTACCTTTCATAAAATTTGAAATTAACATTTAACCTTACGCAACGCTTTCACAACATGATCGGACACATACTGACCACATCAAATTTTTGTTCCTTTAAATTAAATTATTAAACAAAATAATGAAATAAAATTGAGTGGTTTTAATTATTAATTTTTTTTTTTTCAAATGGTTAATTCAAAATTATTTCACATTCGTATATAAAAACAAAAAAAAATTAAACTGTCAGAATTCACCAGAACCCTTATTTTGTGGTTAATCAAAAATTATCAATATACACATGAAAAAAAATTTAATTTTTAAGTAAACAAACCAACCATAAAGTATTCAATTTACAAAAGAATATTTTTATTTATTTTACACCGATTATGTAGCCAAATGTTGCATATTAATTTAATTTCTCTGCATTTTCATGACGAGCATTTAAAGAATTACTTGAATTATCTTGATGTTCTTTTAAACATAACAATAAAATTTTGAACTAAATGAAGCTGCTTTTAATTATACGCTGTCTTCAGCTAATAATAATTCTAACTCACTAATTAATAAATTGCACTGCTAATGAAATGTTCCAATAGTAGTGTTGTAACTAAATTTTTTGTTCGCATTAGTTTAATGTACATACATATGTATATCTACTGTGGTTTTGAACATCATATATTAAATGATTCATTATAAACGATTCAGTAAAACTGTAACAAATACTAAAAAAAATTTACAAAAAAATTGTGTATTGTGATGTAGTTATTTAATTTTACATGTTAAAAAAAATTTCAGTGAAAATTAGAATCATAAGTTCGGAACATTTTGCAATTCATAAAATTCCATCAAAATACATAAGCTTTTAAGAAGCCTTAAATTTTTAGTATGAGAAGAAGGATAAATAATAATTGAAAGCTTTTTTAGAACTTTCTAAAAATCAACATAATTTTAATCATTAATAAAATTAATTCTAGCATTTAATTCCCCGTTTGTAATTTATTCTTTGATTTAAATACTAATTTTATAAATAACATCTCTCGAATACTGATACTATTTTACCAAGAACGTTTTATACCCGCAAATAATTATCTGACATGCCTGTGATAACATATGTATGTATGTGCAAATATGTATTGCTCTCCTTCCAGGATTTGCTAATTCTTATTTTATTAGAATGTTACAAACTAACTTTATTTAAAACATTAATTCACCTGAATATTAATATTGTTCTCCAATTGTAACTTAAAATAATTTGAATTTTGTATTATACTCGTAATATATTACCTTAGTATGGTTGGTTGGTTAACGTTGCCGGTGCATCTGGTCCATCGCACCCCAATTAGCATAAATGCGCCGTTTTGTTACCACTACCAGGTCGTCTTTGAGCATACCATTAGAGATGGACTATCTAAGACACTCGGTTCTCTTGAAGAATCTATGTGAATCCCGATCTTCGACATTTCCTCCAACCCTGTCACATTTGCTCTATTCCATGCGACCAGTCCGGCCCCGCCTAGAGTCTGACACTCGCAGAAATAGTGAAAAATAATCTACCTTATTGCATTACTTACTAATTATAATTAGTTAAACTGATGAAATAAATTAATTCATAAACGTAAGTTAACCAAATAATTGATTAATTTGTGTTCTAATTAAGATCGTACATTTATTTTTGACATTTAATTACTTAACTGTTAACTTATGTATGTATTTTTTCCAAAATTTGTTTTTTATTTAAAAAACATAGCAATAATTCATTTAAAATTCATGTTAATAAAATTATGAATATTATTTTTTTTTCTTTATTCTGATAGAACTAAGCCAACTACAATTAAATATTATGCATGTCAATCATTTTTATTACATACTGAATCAGAAAAAAATAAAATTAACTCAATTAAATATTAATAAAATTTATTTTAAAAAAAAATCAATTATTTTTTCATATTACAAAAATTTAAAAATTACAATGTTAAATACATAGTTCAAAATTCACATACATAATTATTTTGAAGGTTAATAATATGAATAAGGATTAAATCAAATAATTGAATTGCTTTAAGTTCAAAGAACAAATTTGTTTTAAATTAAGGGCAAATCTCTAACCCTTTAACTGGCAACCCGAGTGATCATGGGTTACTTTTAATATTACTCATGCAGTTAGTGCTTGCATTGCAGTTCAAAATAAAGAATACAAAAATACTCAAGAAATATCACGGAATTTCGAAAAGATTAAAAAAAAAAAGATAATTATGGATATACTCTATTTCAACGCTTGTTTCTTCAATACTTGCAATCAATTTGAATTTGACTCGTACTGATAAAGATTATATTAATTATAATGTTTAAATGCTTTTAAAGTTACAAATATTTTATTTTTATTTTAGCACCAGCACCCGTAACTGATGCACCACTAGATTTAGCACAAAAATGTAAACCAGCTGAATGTGAATTACCATATTGTTTCTGTTCAAAAGATGGTACTGGTGTTCCCGGTGGACTAGATCCAGAAAATGTAAATATAATATTTAATTATTACTCTTATATAAATTAAATATAATTATTCTGTTATACAATTTTTTACAAGTTCTTATTTTTCACTAATAAAAACGGTTTAAAGTAAGATTCTATATATGTAGGTACATTAAAAGAAGATGATAAATAATTTTTTGCGATTTTATAATTATAACAATCCAGTATTTAAAAATACCTCACAAAATTTTGTAAAATTACTTTCTTTGCTTGCTAACGCAACGGGTTTATTATACAAAACTAAATCAAAAATTTTAGTTAAAACTCCAAAACGTTAAAAAATTATAAAACAAACTCTCATTGTTCTCATGTAACATCAGTTTTTAAATTTTAATATAAAACTAAAAAAACATTTAAGTTGACGTTGAATATTTTTTATTACTCTTGCATTACAATTTTATTAACACTAATCTTTATTGATGACGACAATATTTCCATCATTAACAATCTCTTTATTGTTGCATTTAATGCAGTTTAAAGTTTGTTTTGACACTTTGCAAATCTACTTACATTCTACAATCACTGTTCTGCCAACAACGAATAAATACTTACTTATTCTTCATTCAGAACCAAAATTTTGTATTTAATACAAAAAATAATACAGAATTTTCTAAAATGAAAAATACTTTTTTAATGAAATATTTGTTCTTTAAACTCAATTTTTTAACTATTTTGGATGTAGAAAAGTTACGCAATATGGGCAATTAGAATCTTATGATACACATACGATTTTTATATACAATATTGGCAAAATATTGAATGAAGAACATTGCATACAGAAGGACCTTTATTCTGTCACGTAAAAGAATAAGTGAGATTAAACACATCGTAAACACAAACCTATTTGTATAAACGAATTATGTCTTTAATAACATTTAAAAAAATTTACGATAAATATTAAATTATCACTTGGTGATTCGCTCTTTAGAATAAGCCCAACTGAAAGATCAGAAATTTCATAATTCACGTCCTTTAACACGTTGGCTTTCAATTTTTTCTATTCTTACTGTTTGTGGTTGTAAATTAAATTGTTCGTTTGACTCAATATATACATGATGAGGGTGAATATGAGGGTGAATGCATGCACATAAATATGAACAGTGTAACGTTCTATATTTATGTGCATGCATTCTAAAACTTAACCGTACCCTATAAAACATTTCTATAGAAAAACTTTTCAAAAATAATTTTTTATATTGTTTACCTTCTTAAGTAAAAATAAAAAAAAATGTTTATAAAAGTCATAGTTTCTTACTTATTCCATATTCTTTGATTGTAATGGACATAACCTAAAATATGATATACTAAACATATTTATTTCTACGTACACATATACATATGTATACAAACCATATATTGGTATAAATAAGAATAATTTTCCGGTGCAGTAGATTATGAAATAAAAAATAAAAGAAAATTTGAAATTATTTCTTTTCTTTTACACAATTCACTACTAAAATCATTACTTTTACTCTTTTCAATAAAGTTTACAAATAATCTTATAGATGTACACTTATGTGTATGTATTTATAAATAAAGAAGTATTATAGTTAAAGTAATTTATTACAACAATATACATAGGAACATGCACTATTTTTCCAATTTTCCCTATTGTGTATATTTATTTTGGTCTTCTTTTTTTTTGGACGAAAAACTAAAACTTTTATACAAAATAATTCATTCTTATTTCTTCATAAAGAAATATATGAGAAATAAAATTACTGACCATTGTTATATAATATTTTCTTAATGTCACAACGTGAACTTTATTTTATAAAATAATTTTATTCTTTAATGTCCTAATTTGTAGTAAATTTGGAAAAAATATACTGAATATTAAACAAATAAAGTCTAGATTGTTATAATTTTATTATACTCATTTTGGTTTCATAAAAATTGTTTTAAAACCCTTTAAAAATTAATACAAGCGTCAATATTTTAAAATTAGCCTATTGAGCTCGGTATTTTAAACTGCTCAAGACGAAAATCAATATAAGAAGATAAAGGATAGTAACTACCGTGGCGTTCTCTGAATTTTATATAATTTTATTGTAAAATGCCCTATCTTGAGTTACAGTTAATGCCATAGATTGATTTAATTAAAGTTACATATATGTATGAATTGTTGGATTTAGTATAGATATTAATATCTAAATTAAATTTAACTACAGTACCGAATACATTATGGATCCAAAAGAATATCAGTCATGTAACTCAAAATTCCAATAATAATTTATTTTTCTGAATTGTAAAAGGTGCTGTTGCTTACCGTTAATTCGTCGTAAATTTGTATATTTAATTATTAATTTTTTTTTTTTAAATATTTTTAGTTTTTTTAAATATTTTTTTTTCATTTATTCAAATAGATTCCTCAAATGGTTTTACTTACTTTTGATGGTGCTATAAATTTAAATAATTACGAACATTATAAAAAAGTCTTTAATGGAAAACGTAAAAATCCAAATGGCTGTGAAATAAGAGGAACTTTCTTTATATCTCATGAATATAGGTGAGTTTTTTTTTTAAATAAAATTTAACAATATTTTAATAATAGTCGAATATTTATATGTGTATATAAAGTATTTTTATATAAGCCTGTGCCTTTTCATATGAGTTTTCATAAATATTTTCTTTTATTATTTTATTAAAAGTAAATGCACGGAAATTAACAATTCCTAAATTTGCTCTTTTAAAATTGAGAATTATTCATGATCTTTCGAAAAGTGGAATAATTAGAAAAACATACTCCTCTTTTTTAAAATTACATGTTGCGAATGGATAACTCTCACTCACTTCTTTTTTTAATCTCACTAATACAAATGCGATGCACAAAAACACATAATGAATTACATAGAATTTATACGAAAATGATGGGTGGCATATACAAAATTACTAAAATTCCAGCTCTAATTAATCAAACGACTAGAATATCAATAATACTGTTCTTCCTTATATACGAATTGATGTTCTGTTTCCCCTAAAAATATGCAATTTAAATTAAAAATATCAATTATGTACGATAGAATATTTCATTTTACTATACTGCGTAATATGTGAATGAATATTATTCTGAAAGCTCTTTAAAATTGAAATCAATAATATTTTGAAAATTCTCATTCAGTTAATGAATAATTCACAAAGATTTTATCTACCGTTTCTGTGTACCTTAAAATATAATTCAATTCTAATTACATAATAAATACACAAAATTAAAATTAAAAATTACACAAAAAATAAATATTCAAAATATGAATAAATGAACTTCATATTTAAAAGCATTTAATTAAAATGAAGTTTTCTTTTATAATGTTAATAACAATATCTTGATTTGGTATAGAATTTTAGCAGTTTATTCCTATATTACAATAGCAATTTTTCATTCAAATACTCATAAACTCAAACTTCAAAGTATATGTATATATTATTATATAATACACACTTAAAACATATAAAAAGCAAATACATAAATACTTAAACTTTATATATGGGAAATTAACTATGGTAATTCAAAACTTTTTAAAAGACTAATACCATATACATAAATGAAAATGGTATGTTATTACATAATTACAATCTTAAAAGTACTTGTAAATGATAATGAAAATATTTACAAAATGGATTAATAGGAAAAGTTAAACAAAAGCATAAAATATATTTGTTTTTTCTTTAATATTGCCATATAATTATATTTTATATAATATCTTAAATTTAGTATAATGGCACAGTCTCCTTGAGACACATTTTAATATTCGCATTTTTATATTGAATCACAAAATAATAAAATTGATAAAAAATTTTTGACTTTCCTTTTGAATTTGAATTGTATCTTTTTAATCACATACATAAAATTTTTATTTAAAAATTGTACTTCTTTTTTGTTTTCATGCTTGACTTTAAGAAAAATTTTATTGAAATTTCAATTTCACTTTATGAAAAATGAAAAATTTTCAGAGTTCAGTTTAAAAAAAAAAAAACACATCTCTTTGTATTTTTTAAGAATTTTTCACATTTATTTTATAGAAAAAAAAAAATTTGAAATTTTTCAATTTACATAGAAAAAATTTTAACAAAAATGTCCTTTTTATATTTTTTGAAGCAGAAATTTTATGCATTGTAAATAAATTTATATACGAAATTCATATAGTTTTAAAATTTGCTTTCGTAATTTTAAATAAATTTTTTTTTCCGCTGAATAGTCATAATTATTTAGAATTCGTTGTTCATAATAATTTCGTTGTTATTTAGGCAATTTAATTAAAATTCTAAAATCAAAATCTAATAGATAATTTAATAAAATCAACAAGGAAAATTTAATGAAATGAAGATGTCTCGATTTCATATTTATCTGTAATAAATTATCTATAATTTACATTAATTCCTGCTATTACAATGGGCACATTTAATTACTAAAACCGTCCCGAACTGCGAGTTTTATAAATTAGTTAAAGTAATAATTATAAAAATTGTTAAAAGACTTACATAATGTCGGCCAAGTGGCACCTAAATTTTTTTCATTTAGTACGTAATGGTTTAAGAAAATGTTCTAAGCAGCTGGGCAAAATTCTGTAAAACAAGTTTCAAAAAATTTTGTATGAAATTATTTGGTTATAGAAAACTAAAAAAAAAATCAAAAAATGGAAAATTTTGATTTTTCTTAAAGTGCAAATGCTTTGTATTCCGAAAGTAGATAAAAAGAAGCCCCTACTTTTTCCGGGATAAGTAGAAATTTCATGAAAATTTGTTAAAATCTCTGTAACTTTGAAGCTCTTGACACTTAGCACCTAGTCCAGAATAAAAATTTTACACATTTTTGACTCTCTAACCAATTATATATGTTGTTTTTCTGACTCACCCTGTATAATTACTTAAAAATACCCATTACCTTAATATCGTAGTCATATTTTGCAAGACTATAGTATTCAATTACAAAAGGTTTCAAACAATTAAAGCATTCTGATAAGTATTCTCAATCACAATTGAATAACTAATGCTATAAGAAGATATATCATGCCCCTAAGCTATAAGAAGATGTATATCTATCAGATCACCAAGCTGAAATTATTTTCCGAAATACTCCGAAGTAACGAAATTTACAAAAACAACCCTCTTGTTTTATATCCCGATTAATGCTATTCAACAACCCATTGTGATTTTCACACAAATTCGGATATAATTTTTGATTTAGTCTTTATATATTCGGGATCAGAATAACTATATTTGTCTTTTGTAAAATTTTCAATATTTCTTAAATTATATATTTTTAATTAGCAACATAATAATATCTATAGATAATTTTTTTGAAATTTTAAATTAATCTAAGAAGATTTTACTATCAAATCAACTTTTTTTTTAATATCCATTAAATTTAGAAAGAAACTTGCAATTTTGTAAAAATTTTCTTTAAGAAAATTTCTTTATTAGAAAAAAAAAATATTTGCTTAAAACCAAAAATTCTTTTACTTTAACCTACATGCATTATAAATAATTTTTCACTGAAATTCTCCATATATGCATATATATATATATATATATATATTTATATATATACAGAGTATAAAATTTAAATCAAGGACTAATGAAAATTTTATGCTCCTCAATGTTGTCCTTGTATAAGAAAACAAAATTTTAAATATATTAAAAACTTTAAAAATTGCAAATTTTTTTGAAATTTTTTCCCTCATTCTGTTTTTTTTTTTTTTTAATTTGATATTCGATAATATTCTATAAAATATTTGTTATAAAAACCGAGAAAAATTCACTTTCAAAAAAAAAAGAAGCTCTTAAAAAGAATAAACTTATGGATGTGAATCTAATGGATTCCTGACGAAGTAAAGTTTCTTTTTTTTTGCAAAGTTTTAGTCAAAAAAAAGAAAAAAAAATTCATGTTTTAAAGAAAAATAAAAGTTTCAATATTCCGCTAAAGTTTAAGCGATTTACAGAAAAAAATGTGGTAAAAAGTGGCACACAGTTGTATCATACGTAAATTTTTCCATTTATAAGGTTTAAGAAGAAGACCTTTAATCGCAGTTAAATGCGATTGTTTTAAAATTAATTAAGTAAAATAATTTACTTTTTATATTTTACTACTGAATTAATTTTGAATTTCTGTAAAAGACTCTTGGCTTTAATTGAACGTATCACATAATTAGTTATTACGCGATATAAGAATTTTCCGTATCCAAATCTATAATCGAACAAAATTTAGTCGGATCCTAACAATTCTAAAAAGATGACATTAAATTTTTCATAACGTTGAAAATTTGACTTAATTTTAGAAAAAATATTAATAAAAGCTGATAAATAACTGAATAGAGGCTCTAAAATTATACTAATTTAAACTGTTTTACTTTTTACCTGTACTAACGATTTTGTAAAGTATTTGTCATATTATTTACGAAACTGTAAAATTAATAAAACAAAATAAAAACTCTAATTTTTTAAGAAAATTTTTAAATAAAAATTCCACATTTTATGACAATGCCATATTTTTCCTTGCCATTTTAAATGTATATAAGAAATTTCAAAATAACTATTTACACACTTTAATTAATTATGAATTTTGAGCAAGAAATTCATAGATGATTGATTACTTGAAGTTCTTTACTTTACTTTAATTACCACTTGTTTTTTTTTTGGATTACACATTTACTTTTCCGATTACAGATTAACAGTTACATTTAATTTGTTCATTACGACTAATATATCCTAAAATTTGTCGAACAATTCCTTATTACGAGAATATTTAATAAATTTAACGAAAAAAATGTAAAATTTACTGGAATTTAATTTTTAATATACTAAAAGAAGTAAAAAATCAGCTATAAGGCATATTAAAAAGCGGAAAAAATTAACCAGCATATTTGTGTTTTTTTTTTTTCTTTTTAATTTTCTGTTGCATTAAAGGACACATAATTGACATGCTTTGGTTTATAAGAAAATTTATTGAATCAGAAAATTGTTCATTAAAATTTTTTCTTGAAAAATTTGCTAAATTAATTTTTTATTCACTGTGCTCTCTCTCTGAAGACTCCTTAAAGTTTTTCCCCTTATATAAAATATAAATTTTTTTTTCCCTGAAAAATTTCAATTTAGTTACCTATTTTTGATGAACTTTAAAAATTTTTAAATTTTTTTCTTTTTTCCTTTAATTGCAATTTTAATTTTAAATGGCGTAAATTTTAAAAATATTATTATGCACTTAGAAATCTAAAATTTAAGTACAAAAAAAAACTGGAATTCCTAAAAGACCTACAAAGTTTTTTTTAACAAAATGTCAAAATATTTAATAGTAATTTTAATAAATTACAGAGATATTCTCAGGATTTAAATTTAGGGTGTTTTGAGGACTACATGAAAAATTACTTCGTTAGATTTGAAATTTCTGAAAACTTACAACTTAAACAATTTATATTTGTTGTTTAAAATATTCATTATTAATTAAAAATTTCAGAAAGCCAATATCCAATTCAGTTTGGTGCAATTCCAAAATTGTTGAAATAAAATTTTCGAAAATGAAAACGCACCCCTTCAAGAAAAACAAAAATTTTACCAATAGAAAAAATTTTATGAAAGTAAATAATAAAAGCAAAAAAAAGTTACCACAAATAAAATAAAAATTTAAAAATAATTAAGAAAATTACTTGGCGATTTATTTTTTTCAAAATAACAGTACCATAATATTTTCAATTCGCTTCATCTGTACTATATTAATAATTGTACATCAACAAATCCTCTTTGATTTTTCCTATATTATTTCTAATAACTTTTTCATTACATAATGGGAATATTCAGTTCGTATTATGATAATAATATGGATAGCATACTGCATCATCATCAGATAGCAAAATTAAAAATACTTCTTTCACTTTTCAATAAAGTTACACAACTTCGTCGAACAAAAAAAAAAAACACAAAAATTTTCTACCTTTACAATATTTCCATTCTCGCATATAATGACAGTAACATCAACTTTTCCGAAAACAAAAAAAAAATGAAAGAATAAAAGCTTTTTGTATAATAAAATAAAAAATTTGCTGGTGCCTTACGTCTAACATCAAAACTAATTCTTTAATATGTCCACGTAACAATCCTTAATTTTATTATACCTATATGGTATGTCCAGTTACAAATAGTTAAATTTAAAGTTTAAAAGGAAAAATAAACCGTATAATAGGATAAAGTGTTTGAAATTTTCACAATTGAATTATTTTATGCAACTTTTGCAACTTGAGTGTGATTTTTTTGTAAATAACATTTTACAGCTCTTGACCACAACATTACTCAATACCCATAATTTACCATCTTTTCCAACAAAATTTGGAAATTTTAAAAGTTGAAGCACTTTAAATTTTTTTAATGTTTTTCGTCCTTCACATAACGTAAGCTTGAAAAATATAAAAGTAATCTAAAAAAAAGCAAATATAAATTAAAATTTTTAAAATTAAATTTTAATTTCAGAGAAACTGAGAATTTGTAAAATAACAGCCCATTATTAAATTTTCATTTTATATTAAAAAACATTCATACCTGATTTTCAACATTAACAATTCTGGTTATATTCCAAAAATAAGTCAAAATCATAATAGAAAAATGTTCATTGCTTAACTATTTGCGACAGGACACTCTATACCATTATCTATCATACTAAATTAAAAAAATAAATATATTTTTCTTTTTTCTCTAGACTTTTATTACGTTATTGCGGTTTCGAAAATTTCTCTATATTTTTTTAGTGAAATAAATTTTGTAAAGGATTTGGAGTCATAAAACTTTTTCATGTTATACAGGATCTACCACAAAAAAATAAAAATAATAGAAAGTAATAATGGAATAGGGAACATATTGACAATATTTTATCCTATACGTCGTTTTGTACCTTCCATAATCAATAGTTAGCACTTCAATAATATATTTATATAAAATTAAAGTAATTCATATACTGTTTATATTATTTGTTGTATAACTTAATTTATAGTAGATGAAATTAGAAGCAGTAATTTATTATTATCAACAATATTAATCAAATCAGTGAAATTTTTTATTCCTCATTCGAAAATGGTCAAAAATTTTTTAATATTTTACTTTATTTTATTCGGTACGCTAACTTTGATGGAAAGGAACAGTGATCATTATGAATTTTTATGTAATACAGTTTTTGTGCAAACAATTCATATCCAATATTAAGGCAATTTCTCTGTAAAAAAATGTTTGTAGTGAATTTTTCCTCAGTCATCTTCCATGAATATTTTGGCTTTTAAAATGTAACATTAACTTTTGCCAAATATTTTCTGTGTCATTTATATTATAAATTAAAATTCCTTTATTCCAAAATACCAATGATGTAATCTAGCAATACCAATAAAGTAAACTTTATAATTTTTAAATTAAACAATACGAAAAAAAAAAGAATTTTTGAGTCACTGTTAATTAATTTAATTAAATAGTTTTTTCTTTTTAAATGACTATATGACCATCGACTCATTGTTATATTCTATTAAAAAGCAAATAGAAATTTTAATTATCTTCTTGATTTTCAAATTCGATCTTCATCAAATGTAAAAGCCCTTCAAAAAATGTACATATTCATTAAAGCTACTGTACGCCATTTTTTTTCTAATCCTTTCTATTTACAAATAAATTTTTTTTTTCTAAATTTTTACAATTTCCAATACATTACTAGAGTTCCTTTTTTAAAATGTCCTTTCATTATTTTACATTTATATTGTGGTTGAATATTCTATATAAATAATATATATATATATATATATATACATGAATTTTTTACTTTTAGAATTTAAAATTGAATTCTAATAAAATTAAAAATCAAGGATACACGACCATATTTGCCTGTCATACTCATTTAAAATCCTTCATTTTATTTTGTTAATTTAAATCGGATTTAAAAATAATGCATAAAACCAAGTTAGTATATTTTAAATTTTATAGTTCTTTTCATTTTTTGTAATTATACAGTTCTAGATAATGGCTTGTCGTATGTTCTATATATATATACGTTGATTTAATTCCACAATAAATAAATGGAATACTATGTGAATCATAATAAATATTTGGAACATGTTTTGGATATTAAAAGGATTTTTATCTGTTCAATATTATAATGAATCTAGCCCTCATATTTTCAAAAGATATATATAATTTAAATATGAATACGTATAAAATTATAGACGTCTAATAATGTAAATCTATTGCGTGGAGTATATTTTATAGAAGTAATAGAAAATACTTCATAGTGGAATGTGTATTGTAGAAAATTTTGACCGGAATGTAAGATATTTAGCTAGCGTAATTTACATCTAAGTTTAAAGGTCTTTTTTACGGTTTGAACTCAATTGAAGTAGGATAAAAAGTAAAACTTAAAAATTATTCGTACACTTTACAGCGAAAAGAGGAGATTAAGTAACATCAACTTATACACTAATTTTTCATCATTAAGGATATAAAATAAATAGGAATTATAAGTTTTATAAAATTTACACAGACTATTATAAAATCTCAGGAAAAGGAAGCAAAGAACAGAAATTTTCAAATAATTTTGAAAAATTTGAATTTTTTATATTTCCCAAGAATATTTCGTACTTTGTCTGTAACAATATAATTTCGCGATATTTTATATTTCAAAAAAATTAATTTAGACATTCATATATACTCATCTACATTAATGAGCACATTATAACCCTATCCAACAATTTGACAACAAACTATTCTTATCAAAGTAAAAATAAATAAAATTACACATAATTTTCCATATAAAAAAAAAAACATTTCATAAAATTCTACTCCAATGTCATTATGATTTTCAAGAGTAATTTTAAAATATCATTAACATTTTAATTCGAAATATTCAATTATAAAAGTGTTCATCGTGTATAACTTTTCTAACATCTTTGACACTATCATTTGCAATTTATTTTAAATGCACATATATATATTTATTGTTGTATGTATATATGAAGAGAATTAAAGAAAAAAGCATTTCAATGTTATTAAAGCTTCCATTATTGTCAAATGAAAATATGCATATAACAAAAGAAAATTTTATTAAACATTGAGTTGACATTTAATAGAGATTTATAATACTGAAAATTTATTCAACTATATACATAAAAGTTACACTCATTTCTATGAATCTCCTTTACATATTTTATTTACATCGTACGTATGGTGTACGTATATTTATTGTAATAAAAGGGAGAAATTTTATTTAAGATTCGAATAAAATGCAATAAACTATGATGTACTTTGGGTTTTTGGTTATACTATGCTGATTATACTATTGAGTTTTTGGTTATCAAAAATATTTAACATCAACATCAAAATGACATCAAAATTTTATTTGGAATGTAGATTGATTAATACAAAAAAAAATAAAAATATAAAAAAAAAGTGAATTACATTGTATTCAAAATTCGATGTTGTATGACAAATTCTTAAAAATTTATTGATCTGATTTTAAAAAAGAAGTTAAAGTTAAAACTGAAGAATATTAACTAAGCTTTGTGATCTAAAATAATATTTATATAACAGTCGCGAATATTTATTAAAAGGTCATCCTATTTTCACAATTTATTTGAAATTTTTCAAAAATTTAAACCCACATCGACCTACTTAATTTATATTTGCCACTTCTGGTCCATAAAATCATCAATATGATTAGTTTTTCCTAAATTTTTTAGTTTTGGTTTAGCTTTAATAAGTTTTATATTAGTGTCTTTTAGATGGTAATTCTGCAGCATTAATAATAAACATATTTTACAAAATATATATCTAGTTAGCTCCAATAAAATATGAACATTTATGTTTCGGGGAAAAACTCAAATAATATTGATTACTGTAAAATACGTAAATTATGTAAATAAGATAAAAATTTTGTTGTAAAAAATTAAAAACATATCCAAAATAGTTTTGATATAAAAACAATGTTTGGACATATTTTCAATTGTTTACGTTATTTACATGCTTTATATAATTTACATTAATTTGTAATACATTTTAATTTATTTACGCTATTTATTTAATCTACATTAATTATGTTTATTAAATTATTAACATTTTTTACATTTTTTACCTTTTTTACGTTTTTTACTTTTTATACGTTTTTAACATTTTATACATTTTTTACATTTTTTATGTTACTAAAGATGTTTGGGTTATTTATGTCATTTTAGTTATTTACATTATTTACGTTTTTTACTCCATTTACCTTATGAAGTTTTTCCGATGAAATTTTTTGTGAAAATCTATACGAAATACAAATTATATTATAAAGTTTAATCAAAGAACCTCAAATTGCCATTTACAATTTAAGAACTTTTTAACTTTAAAATAAAATTTGTTGGAAAAGTATGTAATACAACTCTCATTCATGAATGGAGAATTAAATTTCACGGGAAATTATGTGTATAAATTCAGCCTAGACGTTTAACTCTTTTCTCATAGCCTAAGACACAATCTATATACTATTAGTAAGTTAAAAAAAATTTTTAATTTTTCTATTGAAATTTTTCCTTAAAAACCATGCTTAATCTTTTAAAGTATTGCAAAATTACAGCAAACTCTACTAAGTCCCACGTCATTTGCATGTAAGCATAAAATGAATAAGGAAGTTTCAATGTTATGTTTTAATTTTTCCAAATTTACAACAAACAAAAATGTTTTAATATTTTTACAGGAAAACTTTTTAGTTAAAAATTAAAAACTTTTTTCTAAAAACACACTCTTTAACATGAAGATGAAAAGAGTCAAAGAAGGACAAATAGAATCAATTATTTTACAAAGCCAAAAATATATGACGAAAGGCAACAACAACCACACATACATATATATATAAACGTTTATGTCATGTGTACGAACAATGTAAACAAGGGAAGTATGGACATATTTAGACCATGTTCGTTCTTAATGTATGATGTAAAAATTATTTGATTATCAGTTATCACACAACTTTTCTAAATTTTTATTCTTTCCTCTTTTTTTTTACAAATATTTTTCTTTTATTACACTATGTAACAAATACAAGTACATACTATATGTAACATATTTTGCTAATTTCTCTCTCTCTTTCGTGCTTTTTGTGCTATACTTTTATATTCTACTATAAAATAACAAAAATGTATACTGCATACGGTATTTTTGCTTCTCTTTTATCTTTTCATTATAAGGGAACTTTGATTTTGCAAGTTTAATTACAAAATCTAGTTTAACTCTTCGCATATTATTATTATGCACATAATAATTTGATAAGGATAACAATATATGTATTGAAAATTTTATTTAATTGTCTGCTTCTTTGTTTATATTTTAATTAAAATAACTACCGAATTATCAAATAGCTATCTGTAAAGAAATTATGTGCATAATAATAGTATTTAAATAACATATTAGATTACTAAAGAAAGTCTTAGGTAACTGCCAGGCAAGATGCCAAATTCCATACACAAGGCGAGAAAGAAAATTAAATTATTTTTTTTATTTTGCCGTCAGTAAACTGTCGTGCTAGTACTTTAACATTCGCTGCAGATTAAACCATTAATAAAAAATATTTATCTATTTATTTTGAAGAACCATTTTAGTATGTTGAAAAACTGTCTCATGAATTCAGCATATTAAATTTTAATAATATTATACTTGATGTAACTTCGAACTTTCAATAACATTTGTTACTTATATCTCCGCACATATCAACCATATTAAAATTAATGACCAATGTCCTATATAATGTCTTTGACATCCACAACAGCGAATATTTATAAGTTAGATTGTGTAAAGAGATCCTACAATTGGAATTATTGCAGTAATTATTCAAATTCAGCTTATAACTGCTAAAACTATTAACTTGCATAATACAGTATTACTGAAATCCATAATATCAAGCAAAATGCAATTTTGATGTTAGTTATTATTCTTAAAATTATTCAAATAAATTTAATTGAAATAATTTCTTGAAATAAATCGTGTATAAAAAATATTTACAAAAACAGATTTTTCTATTTTCGCCTTATTGTATGCAATTTTTAAAAAATTTTTATTGCAATAAAAATTCAAAGTTGTTCTATTATTTTTGTATAAAAAATTTGATTTACTATTTATTCATTGAGATAAATATGAAAGAGCTTAAATAAATATCTTAAGAAAATCAAACTCAACCACATTTTTGAATGAGTTCTAAAAGGAAAATTGACATAAATCCATTTCGTTTTTTTCGTTTTGTGTTTGAGTATTTATAACACTACGTAACCTATAACACAACATCATTTTAATTGTGTTCTTCACAAAAATTTTTATCACAATATTGTTTGCTACGAAATAAAATATTTTATAAATTGCAAAAAAATTGGCTTATTGTTACCCTTTTGTTAAGGTATTTTAAATATATATGAAAGACATTAATTTTGCAAATACAAGTTCCATAAATGATTATACAAATGATACAAACAAACAAAAATATTAAGTACAACTTTATATACAAAAAGACTCTTTTATATTATGAAAAGGACAACAATTTATAATAGTAAAGTATTTATGTATTATAGAATTTTAAATAAATTTTATATTATAAAAATATTTTAACATTTTTCATTTTATTTCATTTTTTTTTTTTTTTTTTCATTTTTAATTTAAAATCTTGTTTACATAATTGTAGTAACTATCAACAAATACAAACTCTTGCTTATGAAGGACATGAAGTTGCAACAGAAACAATATCCTTACAAAATGGATTACAAGATAAAGGATATGAAGAATGGGTTGGTGAAATGATCGGTATGAGAGAAATTTTACGTTATTTTGCAAATATTTCAACAAGTGAAGTTGTTGGTATGAGAGCACCATTCTTAAAACCTGGACGTAATACACAATATAAGGTATATAAACAATATATGTATGAAGTTTTAATGTATATTAATAAAATTGTATATTTACATAATATTTAAAAATTATGAAAATGTTTACATGATTGTATAGAAAATTTGTGGTCTATATGTTAGAAAATGTTAATATATTGAGAAGAAATTATTATAAAGAACAGGAATGAGAAATTATGCAAGTTTTTGTCACAAATTGGTAAAATATTTAAATTCTGCACAAATTTTATAAAATATTTAAGTATATAAGATACCACGAGCAATAATAAAATTTCATTTCAAAGACATAATGATTTATTTGAAATTTTTTCACAAGAAACTAATACTGGAGCTAAAATAGTAATATTATTATGAAAACTATTGTGCTATGCAGTCATATCTAAAGTTTCTATTTTCACTTAAACTTACGCTTAAATTCTAATGTTTTAAATTTAGATTAAAGTCATCCTTAAAATATCTTACCAAATTCAATTCAATTGTACAGGAACACTCGAAATGTATATGAATTTTGAAATGGTATGTAATAATTTCTGAACTTCTTCATCATTAATTTCACTGTTGCTGCTCTAACTGGAGTTAAATATTCAAGTAAAATTTTTTAATATTCTTTTAAAAAGGAATTAAATATAAAAATTATTTCTATAGTAACCTTTATGATAAACGAAGAATATTAAACAACGTTTTAATAGTACCATGTCATTATCCTTTTTTTGTAAAAAAAAAAAATTCATTTGATTACAATTATATAATATATTTCGCTTTTTCACTGTTATAAAACTTTTCATGTCAATTTAATTACATACGTACTTATATACAGAATTAAAAGAATATTACATTTGTTTTCTTATAATTTTTATTGGAATTAAGTTTTTTATATTATTCAAAGAGAAGGTATGTATGTATGTATAAATTTATTAAAAATTAAAGAAATTATTACAAGTTATTTGTATTCAATATAAAGCTCATATATAACAACAAGAATTTTCTTCAAGTCAAATTTTTTATTAACATTTTCAAATAGATCTCATGATTTTTTAATACTCTTCATAAACAGTCGTCGTGGTATTAATGGAAAACTACGAAAATAATAACTGCGCAATCGAAAAATGAAAATATTTTAAAAAAATTATAAGCAAGTTGGTACTTTCCCCATTTCTTTAAATGGTTGTTAGTGCTCCCTGTTTTCATATGTAGCTCTTAAAATTTTTAATTCTAAATATGTGAAATAACGTAAATTATATTATATGACTTTATTCGTGCAAGCTGCCCGCCCTATTTTAAAACACAAAGTATTCTTAAAATTTCGTTTCAACTCTCGGTGGTAAATTGTAACAATTTCGTTGATTTTCGCAATTGTTAAAGTTTACACTTCAAACTTCATTAGCAAAAATTAAATTTCATATTTTTAAAATTAATCTTGTAATAATACTTTTTTATGTATACCTATAACAATTACAATATTTTTCAGGTTATTGAAGATTTTGCATATATATATGATAGTTCAGTAACAGTACCACCATCAAATATACCAATATGGCCATATACATTAGATTATAAAATATCACATGAATGTAAAAGTGGTACATGTCCATCAAGAATATTTCCAGGTGTATGGGAAGTACCATTAAATGCACATTATGTTGAAGGATATGAAGGTGGACATTGTCCATATTTAGATCAATGTGTTTTACATAATTTAGATACAGAAGAAGTATTTGAATGGTTACAAGAAGATTTTTCAAGACATTATGAACAAAATAAAGCACCATATATGATGCCATTCCATACAAATTGGTTCCAAAGTAAAGATTTAGTTAAAGGATTACATAAATTTATTGATTGGACATTGACATTGTAAGTAAATTCTATATTATATTCAAATTTTAAAATATGCATAAGAAAAACTTTGATGCTACTTTTTATTTAATTAAAATTTTTCATGGCCTTTATAAACTCCTTTGAGATTCTATAAAGTATTATTGACTTTGAGTATTAAAACTCAAATTTGAAAATTACATTAATATAATTTCGATGTATTTGCATATAGAATACAATATCTAACTTTAATTTATAAAAGCCATTCTATTTTAGTACAAAAATAATAATTTTAACACAGAATACTTTACTTTACAAATGCACATTATTGCTTCTAAAGAGAATATAACAATGCCATGACAAATGGATGTTGATTTTTGAAGATATAAAAAAAATTTGAGATCTTGTCAATAAGACGAAATTCAATGTGCATTAATTTGATTAAAATTTGTAATGACAATCTTTTGTAATAAAAAAAAACAAGATATAAGCACCTACAATAAAAAGGATATAATATACAAAAATACACAACAAAAAAAAAACTCTACAGAAAAAAATGAAATGTATACAGGAAAAAAAAAAGTCCTTTGCAGAGAAAAATGCAATTTTCAGTTATGACGATGGCATAAAAAATTTTTTTATCAATAAATCCCAAATTTTAAAGGATATACAAAATCACATTCACGTAATATTTTGTAAATTAATAAAAAGAAATATACATACATACTCTTATGTATATGTTTGTATGTATGAATGATAACGGTAACATTATTCTTATTAAGAGTGAATGTACTTTACTTGCCTTTTGCTTTTTATTATTATGTGAATTTCCTTTAAGGACTATGCGTCAAAAAATGTTCCATAACATTTTATCTCATTTTTAATTTTGTTGCAGTCCCTTTACATAATTTCGAAATCCTTATATATTTTTGGATTTTTTTTCCTGTATTCATAAATTTATTTTGAAATTACTTGTAAAATATATTTACTTCTTAAATATGTCAGTGAATTGAAGAAACGTTTATTAAAAAAAGAAATATGCGAATAATTTTTATTTAAAATCTACGAAATCGGCTATATCAATTTTTATTTATACAAATTGGCTGTATAACACTTGTATACGAATTTTCTTGCAAGAGTTATACTAACAAGTAGTTCTCATAAACGTCTTATTAATAGTTTAGTTGTGCTACTAAACTTGTTATAGTGAAATTTGACAATTTTAGCTTTTAAAGTCTTTCAGTTTTTCTTAAATCTAACAACTTTAACCTTTAATTTATTGTAAACCTTTAATTTAATGTATTATAAGCATTTATGTTGCAACAAACGAATTTTGCCGCAATCATATTATGAAATTTATTTGTGCTAACTTTGATCATTTTCACTTTTATAATCTCACATATATAATCACATTACCTTTACCAGTTGTCAGGCAGCTGATGTTACCATGTAAGGTACTTTCTTGTTACCATGTAAGCATTCTTTCTTATGTGAAATTTGAATACTATAGGTTTTGTATTTTCCGAAATATAACCAAATTAATTTTGATGGTATCTATTAGAAAGAAATTCAATTCTCGGACATAAAATTCTTTAAAATTTCAAGCTTTCCCAATAAACGAGCTTTAAAAGAAGTAAATGGTTCCACGTCATCAAGTGTAATATAGTAAATTTTTATACCTTAACTGATTTAAATAAGTGTTTAATATTCAAATGTGCCTTGAGTGGAAAATCTCCTTTCTTCTTGCTTTCACAAAAAAGTATTAATAATTTTATTTTAAGAACATAGCTAAATGTCCTTTAAAAATTTAAAAAAATTTAAGATCCTCTCATATTAAATAACTTTATCATTCTTAGATCAAATTAAAAAATAAAGCGATTTCTGTACACATTTCAAAAAAATAAGCAATGCAGGCCGAATAGTAAAATTGAAATTAAAAACTCAATTTAAAATTTTCTTTTCTATAAATTTTGTTTTTTTTTTTTTTCAGTTTTCTTCTCATTGTGCACTTATAAAAGGAACCAAACTCAAAAACTTTTGCCTTATATTTCCTTATTTATTACTAAAAAAGTCTGTACATTTTGTCTTGTTTTTAAATAACAAAAGAAGGACATTTGTTTAAGGACAGTTTTATTTTTTTTTTTCAAAAATTTCCTCTAATTTCGTCCCATTTAAATAAATATCTAAGCATGACATTCGAATGAAATTTTTTTATTCTATTTTAGAAATAAAAAATTATTAAAATTAAAGCAAACTAATTTTGTATTCGAAAGAAAACGAAGAAAAAATAAAATAAAAATTATTGAAAAGAATAAAATTAAAATAATAAAAAAAAATAAAACAAAAGATTCCAGAAACAATTAAAATTTTCCTCTGACCTTTATTTTAAATAGTCTTCAACATAAATTTATCCAAATACTATAAGAAGTTGCTAAGAATTATGGTAATCTGGACTTTTTTTACTATATGAACATGTTTTAGTGTTTTACCATAATATGAACAAAATTTTTGAAGGAACTCGAGAGTGTCGTTTGTTTTTCAAGTCCTGTCAATTTGCATCAACTGAAACTGTCCTCTAAGAAAAGTTATATTAAGTATATATTACTGTATAATACTGTCAATACATTTAATACAACTAATTCTATATAGATATAATACAATATTATAATCAAAATATTTATACAAACCGTTTTCATTACCCTCTGATCTGTAAAAGTAAATACTACGAGCAACTAAATTTAAAATAATTAAAATTTACATTGAATTGAACAATCCATATAAGACGTGAATACTAAATTCATTGATCAGTTCTAATACTAAAACGTACAGGTACTAGATTCATTCACGTGTTCATCAACTCATTAAGTAATTAGCCAGTAACCATAGCTTCTTATTGACTCAAAAATTAACCAAAATTGTATAAAATCATTCTTGACTAGAAAATACTCACTATGGGTAGGATGCATAGGATTTTCGAAAATAACATTACGTTAATAATAAAACAAAGACATTCTATAATCTTGAGAATACTATATATCTCCACTGTTTGAGTATGATTAAAGTTATTTAGCCTAATTCGCCTCTAATAAATTATCATTTGAATTCGGCAATTCACATATCAATCTTCAAATTCATTATTCAATTTAGTAAAAGAAATTTTTCAAATTACTATAATTACATATTCTGGATTCTTGATGAATTATAATTTTAACTTACATAATTGTCCAATAAATACTGGTATTTATAAAAAGTTTTATATGTGAATTGCAATAAATGCCTCCTTGAAAACTTGTAGACCTTGTAGATTGCCTATAAGAACAGGGATTGTGACCAATTACTTTCATAAACAAACATTTTGAAAACAATACCTTCCATTTTTTTTTGTTATACAAAAGAAAAATAAAGCATATATTAGAAAAATCTTTGGAACAAGTCCAAGTTATTATTCATTCACTGATAATTCATTCATTCATTCAATGACAGATTCACTATTTTACATAAATTCTTTTATTATTTCTAAAGATAAAGGCGATAGTTATTTTAAATTTACACCTTAATGATTCTTCTATATCTTTTCAAATCTCACAATTTATTATTCACTCAACTTCTATAAAAATATATAAAATTTATTCCTACAATGTTTTTGGGGGAGAAATTTCACTAAAAATGAAAAGAATTTTAAATGAAAAATCGTGAAATTTTTTCCTTTTTTTCTTTTTTCTGAGAACAAAACAAAATTTGCATAAAAAAATTAGGGAAAAAATAACGACAAATGTTTGTTTCTTTCATAACTTTAGGATTCGGAAATCCCAAGAAAAAAAAAAGACATTTAATTCTTCAATTAAAACTTTGACTTAAATTTCAATTTTCTTTACCACAATTTTTTTTTTAAATTATAAATATTTGATTTTTATTGTTTTGTCTCACTTCCTGTTCCCTGATTTTCATTTTTCTGAAAGAAAACTTTTCTTAATCTCTTATTTTAATATTTATATTTTTTTTTCTAAAATAAATTTAAAAAATAAAATTATAAAATGACCTTAAAATAAAGTTTCCATGATTTTATATTTAAAATGGAAAACCAAAAATAAAGAAATTCTTTAGATATTTGGAATATACACTTATTAAGCATACATTTTTCTTCGAAATGGCTAAAAACAGGTGTCCATACAAAATTTAAGGTATTTTGTCACACTATCAGATTGTTTATGAATCAAATGCTTTCGTGTTATTAATATTTAGGTATTTTATTCAGATATATACAGAACTGCTTTTAAAAGCATTCCGAGCTCTTAAAAGTACTGTTTTTAAAAGCTCTTAAAGTCTGAAGTAACCCTTGCAACTTTGAATCCAAATAACGAAAACGATATTCTTTTGAAAAAGTGTCTCATTAGTCATTTTACTATTTAACGTAATTTTGCATATATTAGTATGAATCTGAAAGTACATAATAATAATTTTCAAATTATTTTATATTAACAGAAAGATTGTGACTAAATAATTTAGTTAAGAAATAAAGGTATGCTTTCGGATAAGACAATAATTAATGCTATTGAAACTATTAACGTTATAGAAATTCGATAGAGGTTATATAATATCAAGAAAATAGAAAAAATAATAGGAAAATTTATACTTTTTCAACATTTAGAAGATAATAACTTGAAAAATTTGATCATTTAAAACGAAATATTTAAGATTATTAAAATTTTTAAATTCATCAATAAATTTGCTAAAATTCAATTTAAGATTTTTGCCTATAATTTTGCATTAGAGAATTTACAAAATGATCTTTAGTTGAAACATGTGTAACAATTTATATAATGAGCTGAATTTTCACAACTTTGATGAAAATTGTTATATTCTAATGGGAGATGAATAATTACATACACTGTTCTCCAGATTCTATTTTATTTCTTCGAATAATATTTTAAAATTTTTAATGAGCTTCAGTAATAGACTCCTCAGTAATCCACTTATCAGTAATATAATAATTATTAATAAAAAATCCCTACCGAACAAAGGTATTTTCAAAACATCAATTATTAACACTGTCATTAACATCATTGTTATAGCCATTAACTAAAACTTTGATAATATTCGTGCGGTAGATACCAAAAGAAATTTTTGATTTCCTTTAAAAATAATTTTTCACATTCAGCTTTTACGAAAATCAAAGAAATTATAAAATAATTTTCAAACCTTGTATATACTCGTATTTTTCATCTAGGTGTGAAATGGACTTTGACTAAATCATAGAGTAATGATAAAGAAAAATACCTGTGTTGTGTAAGAACGTGAATAAAATTTTTTAATTTTTATTACTATAAAAATTTTGCTTTTTTTCTGCTTTTTTATGAAATTTCTTAATCGTTTTTATATCTAGTATACAAAAAGAAAGATGATCACGTTCTCTTATTTTATACTATTATTTTGCCACAACACGTCTTTTCTTTAAAACTTTATAATTTCCTATTTTTTTTAACTTTAAAGTTAGATTTTTCTTTCATATTTTGCTGGTTACCTTTTTAGACTTAATAACACAAAACTAAAAAAAAAAACGAAATACTCAAACCACAAAAGGATACATAGATAATATTCCCATTTGGATTATTTGTAATAAAATTAACATAAAAATTTCTTAATGATGTGGTATTTAGAAAAGAAAAAAAAATGAGAAAATAAATGAAAAACCTACCTATCTGAAATGAGTCCTTGATGCATACGTATTTTGTAATACTAAAGGATGTTAATTTTTAAATTACCTGTTAAATAGTTAAAATTAAATTATGATTAAAATAATTATATTTCTCGTAATTTCTATTAATTTTATTCGTTTAGATGATATTGGATGTGATGTTTTTGGGAATTCTGATTAATTTTAATTAAATTAAACCACAACCTGTCTAGTTTAAATGTATATGTAAATAAAATTAAAATGGATGTATTGCAAAAATGAAAACTGTTATTGTAATTTTAATAATTATTCAAAAAAAATCATACTTTAAAAAGATGTTCTTTTGGACAACATGCTATTCGTTGTGAACTAAGAAAAGAATCAGAGGAGAGGCGGTTGGAGCACTGGAGAAGTCTTCCGGGACTGCAGCAGGTGAAGGAGCTTCTGGAAGATTATGACCAAAAGCGATTTAAGAAAATTATAGGTCAAGAAATATAGGGGGCCACAATATCTTCTTATATGGTGGTCACGCTACATTGTTACCCCACCTGAACAATCTGCAAAATGATAATTGGAGTGACAATCTTATTGTAAAATAAAATAGTGAGCCAGCTAGCTTTTTTACATACTTCGTTACAAACTTTAATGGAATTACCTTAATTTGTTTTTGAAATATTTAAGACAATCTTTTAGAATTTGTATGGCGACTATCCAAATCTAATTTAACTATTTCACTGAGCGGTAATTGAATACATAACAGCCAAATTATAAGCAATTGGCTTTTATTAATCATTATCAAATCAGCTATATGAATTGGTTCAATTACTATGGTGTGGGTCAAAATTTACTATCTTTTATAGCTGTTGTAAAAAAAAGTCTTAACTCAACTCAATGAGCTGTTACTAAAAAGAGTTATTCTGTCATATTCAATAAAATTTGAGAAAAAATAAAATATCTATTGCACAGAATCTCCAAAATATTTAATTAAGTCTGTAATATAGTAACCAGTCTATAATATAATAACTGAGAATTTCAATAAAATTTTTTATAATTTAAATATAGTAAAATGTCATACACTCACTCCAATATAAATCCTCTACTACACTTTAATAATGTAATTCAAAATTCATTTAAAGAAGAACGGTGTAATTACATGAACATTGTCTTTTGTAAGAATATTTTGTGAGAGAACACTTATAGAATTTCATTATACTCATACCAACATTAATTTTTAAATAAAAAACCACATAATTTGTTCTCATAATTAAACTATATAATTTGGTGAGAATATGAGAACAATATACTATTACCTACCATATACAGTAAATAACATCCATAGCAAAAAAAAATTCATTACATCTTCTACTTCATCATCTATAGTATAACAATATTATATTTATTTGTAAAATAAATACACATTTAAAATAGTTCGTACACATAATTGTTTTGATTCAAATTTGTATGGATACTATTCCCATATTTACCATTCCTTTAAATAACTTTTACATATATTAATATGTAACTATGTGCATATGGAATAAATATTTAAGAAATAATAAAATTTCAATTGAAAAAAATATATTTAATATTAATTTTTATTTTATATCATTTTTACCTTTTAAACATTTTTTAATAACATGTTCCAACCAACCACTACTATGTTTTACAAAATAAAAATTAAATTTATCTTGAATTTTCAGAAGAGTGTCTGATAATTACCCAATAAATTTTAAATACACTCTAGTTGACTATAAATATTTAACATTATACCATTCACTATTCTTATAATATTGTTCATAATATCCTTATTTTCCTTATATGCATACATATTGTGTGTAATTGAATCGGAAAAAAAAAATAAATGGAATGAAGAAAATACAAAAATTTTTTTTTTTATTAATTTTTAATGAATTCTCACACTGAGTTTTTTTTTATACGTGCCAGCATAAACATACATACATGGAGAACATATTTAAGAAATCAATTTTCAATAAAAATAAATTTTACATTATTTAAATATATGCATATATTATGTATTATTTGCCGACAGGATAATGTTATCATATACCAAAAGAACATAATACGAACATTGAATATAATTGTATACAATAAATTTGAATGAAAATTAAATTATAATTATAAAAAATGTTATTTTATTCATTTTTTAATATTTACAAATTTACAAGCTCAATATTGTATTACAATATACACAATTATTTGTCTTAAATACAAAATATTAAAAAATGTACAAGAAAATTAAATTCAATATAAAATTTTATTTAATTTAAATTAAATTTAAAATATTTTGCACTTAAATGAAACTTTTAACGTGGAAAATACAATATGAGTACTGCGCTATATAAATTAAAAGGAATCAATTTTATTCCTTTCAACACATTTTTTCAAAATTATAAAAAAAAAATGAATTTTTTTGCTATTCAAGGAATTCATTAAAGCGTATCACTTAATTACTGAAATAAATTTTATATACGTACTGATATATGCACATTAAAATTCATATATATAATTACCTTTACGTAGAGTACAAAGAATACACACACATATTATGGTAACAGAGTATACTGTATAAAATCATTAAAAATTAAGTGTTATAGTAGAATATTTTTCACAGTGGTACAGTTAGTCCATTTACTATATAATATACACATTAGTATATACAATATACATACATGTTTAGGTGTTAAAATTAAAATCTCTTACTATATAATCCTTTTTATATAATATTCTCCCACTTTATAAGTTAGAAATTACTTTCAATTAACAAGTTTTTCATTCTTTTTTTTTGTGTTCCTTAAGTACAAGACGTTGCATAAAAAGTTGTTTTTATTGAGAGCAGACAGTCATTACTCTTACCATAACTACCATTATTTTATACATAATATATTTTTTATACTTAATTTAATTATCAATTTTAATAAAAAAAAAAATAATATATATTTTTTTTACTCGTATATGTTGTGGTATAGTTATGCACTAATTTTGAAAATGCATATTGAGTGCATGATTAGGAATGTTCATGCTCTAATAGTTTTAAAGATTTATGTAGAACTTTTATTAATTTCGATTTTTGTATAAATGTAAATATGCATAAGTCTGAACCAAAAATTTTATGCATTTCTGATTTTGAATTTACTTAAAATAATTAAAATTATCAAAAAAATTGTTTTTTACTTTTGCAATTGGAATGCACTTCTGTGCTGCATTTATAATTTTATAAAGGATTCTTAGTATTACTTACGTATATTTTGCTTAAGGTATATTAAGGTATTCATATATATATATGAACAATGACTAGAGCAGATGAAGTTGCTAAATTAAATTTAAATTAGCTCTCAAATAAAAATTATATGATTGTAAAAGTAAATACTTTAAAACCTATTACAGAAACTTACTTGATTGTTTCACTAAATACCATGAGAAATAATTGTTTTCATATCTTCATATTTTATTTTTTATTGCTAAATTTTCTTTTATTGTACACGTACCTATAATTTTTTTAAAGCAAAACTGTGGAAGTAAAAATATGTTTGATTAATTAAATAAATATTATCTAAATCCTTTGGATTTTTATCATTTATTCTTTGGATTAGTTGTGCACAAGTATAATGATTGAGGTGTGAAAAAACGGTGAAAAATGTTTATACAGTACCACCAATGATAAGGGGATACGAACTCTGATATGAATGAATTGTTGAGCAAATCATTAGAAATTTAAGAGAAATATTCTAATTTCAAATTTTTCGAAATTTATAGTTGTGCGATTCCGAAACCTCACCAGATTATAACTAATGTAGACATTCATAAGAAAGCCCTTATTTTAAGATTTCGAGATCATAGTCAATAACGCATAGTCTGATTTACAAAGACACGGAGTTATACTTAAAATTTCAAAAAGTAAAAAAATCAGTCGAGCTTGAATTTATAACCCTGTAGCTCCAAACCTGTTGTTCTGTGAACATCGTCTCCATACAAAAGTTTTGTCTATTTATAAGAGCCTATACAATAAGATATAGCAGAGTATTTAGATACGAGATTCTATGTATTTACAAAATAATGTTGTATTTAGTAATAGATTTGATTTTGATAAAAAATTGCATACTTTTAGGGTGTCGCTTATGACAAATATTATTTGAATTGGACATACGGACCATAACATTTATTTATAATTAATTATTATCTGTATTAATATTCTATGGTTTTATTTGCGTATAATAATTGAATTGCATGCAAGTCAATTACTATAGCAATCAATGAAACTACACATTATTACACTTATAATCCTGTATGACAAACAAAAATTAAGAATGAGAACTTTGAATTCATATTATTAATTATGTATTTTTTCCCCTGACTAAAAAATTAATAATTCTCTTCAAAAAACGTATTTTAATTTATAAAACAAATTTGTATTCATTTTAAAATTTAACCTTTTAATCTTTTTAACTTAAATTGCTGTCTTTTACAAAGCATTTTATCTTTTATTTTAAACTATACTAAAATCAAAAATAAATTTAGTTCGCTCTTTCTACGAAAAATTACACAAAGGAAAATTGAAAGGTTATTGGTCATTAACAAAACCGTTTACAAAATTATAAATTCCTTGTAATTATCGTAATGAGGAAATCTTCATGTTTTAGTTTACCAAAAACTATTCTTCCAAATCGTTTTCCATCATTTCTTTTTTTTCCATTTTCAAATTCCCAAAGTTCAAGGATTGATTTTGTTTATAAATTTTTGAAAACATTTACATTACTGTGTATGTTACAAGAATTAATTAGTTAATTGCCAAAATATTTTGCATTCGGGAGAATTTCTACCACAGAAAATGGAAAAATAAAATAATATAAGAATGTCCAACTTTAATGTGCACAATTAAATTTCCAATGTTTCTTTGTTTTTTTTTTTGACCAAAAAACGTTTAAAATAAAAAATCAGTCCGAAAACAAAAGAAAAAAAAAAAGGACATGATGTGTTTTTGTTTTCTCTCAATTTCTTGGTGACAATTAAAAAATTAGAGAAAAAAAAATTATTTTTTTTTTGTTTTATTCAGTCTTCTATTTGTTCTTTCCCACTTATATAATCACATCCATATATATGAAGAAGGAAAACAAAAATTATCCTTACAGCCTATGGCCACTCTAAAAACACACACCTCAATTTATTTTTCTTCTTCACTTGTTTTTTCATTTTTATTTTATATTTAATTTTTATTATAATTTTTTTTTTTCATTTTATTTTTTACAGGCCAGATGTATGGTATGTTACAATAACACAATCATTGACCTGGATAACAGATCCAAAAGAAACCCGTCAAGTACAGAATTTAGAAGCATGGGATTGTAAAAAGAGAATACCAGCAGCACCAAAACCATGTAATATAACAAATAAATGTGCTCTAGCATTTAAAATACCCGAAACAAATGTATCAGATACAAGATATATGGAAACATGCCGTGAATGTCCAAATGTATATCCATGGTTAGGTGATGCTGAAGGAACAGGAATATCTGGTCGCGACAATTATATTGACTCTTCAAGTTCAAATAGTCAACCGGATCCACCAGAAGCACAAAAGAAAAAATAAGAACGAAGAAGTGTAATTGTAGAAGATAAAAAAAAAAGAAAAAGAAAGAGAAAAAACAAAAATAAATAAAAAAAAATAGAGAAGACAATCTTTTTAGTACTTGTTTTTTTTTTTATTTTTGTTTTTTTTTTTTTTGTATGCATATGTACGTATATATTGCATATGTATGTATATGTGTACGAATGTCAATGTGTTTTTTAAAAACTTCGTTGTACTTTACTTTGATTCCAAATTTCTGGTGTTTTATTTCGTTTTTTTTTATTTCTTTTTTTGCTTTCTAACTTACACAAATTCTAACATTCATGCTAAATACATGACGTATGTATGTATGTATGTATGTATGTACGCGGAATTTTGTTTATTTTCTTTTTTATTTCTATATTTACTTATCTGATTTATTTATTTTTTTTTTATTCTTCGTTAGTGAAAGAAAAAAATTTTCTCAAAAAATATTTTTTCATTGCTTTTTATATTACGAAATTTTTATTTTTTGAAAATAGCTATGTGAAATTATTCCACCATAATTAATACCAAATATTTATAGAATGTTGCCGTTGTATTTTTGAAATTTATTAAATCCATACATTTTGTTTTTTAAATAAAATTGAAGAATAACTTTGAATACATTGTAAATTTCAATAGTTAATTCATAAACAAGTAAATAATAATTTTAAAACTTAATTATGTGGTCTTATGCCATTTATATTTTTTTCATCTTTCCATTTAACTTATAATATAATATAATTCCTAAAAACAATTGGTTTACAACATTTTATTTAACTATTTAAAGTGCAATAACAGAATCATGACAGTAAACAATATGGCAACGGGGCAGTGATATTTCATTATCAATTGACTTTGTTGAGAATGCCAGATATTTCGATTGATTTTTTTAGTTTTTTTTTTCTCTCTTTCCCTTGGTTATTGTTTTCTCTGATTGAAATAACTCTTATTTTAAATATTTTATCAAAATTGTAACCATATTAGAACAAAAATTTAAAGAAAAACACACCACAGTGTTATCAATACCGCTACCACTGCAACTCTGTTCATAATTAAAAGAAATAGTTTTTCCAATATCAGAGAATTCCTTTCAATAATACGCATGTACTTATTATATGGAAACTAACAAGAATAAGCACTAGTTTGTTTCAATGGGGTCTATTTTAATAGTACCCCATTTTCAAAAAATATATATAATTTTTAGGTATAATCAAATTCCCTCAGTTTTTATTTAAAACATTTTTGCTGTATAGGAAACATTTAAATTTCATTACAGTTTCTGTGCTTTTAAAAACAACTACATAGTAACCTAATAATTCAAGTGAACAAAATGAATGTTCACTTGAATGAATTAAATGAATAATTTTAATTTAAAATTTTTCACTTTCGAATAGCTGAGTTCAAAATTCACTTGTAAAAACTAAAATCCCAAAATTAATTGTATATCTACATTATTTCATATGGTTTTGTTTTCAAAATTTTTTAGATTAGGTGTTATTTTCTTATATATATAAATATACATATTATATGTATGTGTGTATGTATTTAATACTTACATAAAAAGGCATATTCTACATTTATTTTCGTTTTTTCTTGTTTAATATTTGTTCATGTAAATATTTATAGATGTCGCGTTTTACCTTATTTAGAGAAAACCAGAAAAAGAAAAATCATATTAAATTTTCCTTTCCATTTTAAATATTTTTTTATTGTATTTTCCTTTGTTTTTCTTTTTACAACTTAATGCTTATTATGTATATAATATGTGATGTGTCCTTTTTTGCATAACGGTGCGAAATTTATTGTTGCAAGAAATTTTTTATGTTAAAACAAAAATAAAAAAAAAAGATTACAGTTTATGATTTTCTCTCATTTTTTTTCTTGCTTGTGCCCTCCTTTTCATCTTTATACATAGACATATAGTTTTTCTTTTTTTTTCTCGCATAAAATGTCACTACCACACTTAAGTCTATAAGAAAATAATAGTAGCAATATAAGAAAGTAGCAATATATGCAAATAATATCAGAAGAAAATGAAAAAGAAACTTAAATTTGAAAAATTCTTTAAGATGAAAAAAACAAAAATAAAATAATTCTAGGTTATTGCCATATATACGGCGAACAACTACTTAAAAAATGGCGTTTTATCTGTTATTCTTTTACCTCATTTAAGATTGTACTATTTTTTTTTTTTGTTAAATATGCTTAAATAAATAAAAATGAAAAATTTTATTCTGTCCATTTTCTTTCGTTAAAAAAACTTAAATGTTTTATTTGTGAAAAAGTGAATGAAAGGTGATATTTTGAGTTGGGATAAAAAGGCAACAAATGACAACAATTTTAAAAACAAATCTTGTTAAAATTTAAAAAAATTTGAATGAAAAATAAAAAATTACATAATTTTCTTTTAATTTTAAATATTTTTATATATTTTTTCTTCTTTCTTTTAAGCTGCATTTATAGATTTTAGTAAAATTTTAAAGTAAAAAAAAAACAAAAATATTTAATGAAGTCAATTAATAATTTTTTTTATATACCTATGATTTAATTTGTATGTATGTATATTCAATATATTATATATTGTTATAAGTATATAAAATTTCCAAAATAATATAAATGATGAATTTATAATGTATAAATGAATAAAGAACAATAAAATAAGAAATAAAATAAAAAAGAATAAAATAATTTTAAATGTTTTTAATTGAATTAATTTTGAAAAATATTTTCGCTCTTCACTAAACAAGCTTTTCAGACCTTATTTTGTTATATCAATAAGTTAAGAATATATCTCGTCGCCTTGCTCAGAGTATTATTTATTGCCATAATATGATTTTTATGAAGTATAATGATTTTTTTCGTATTCCTTATTTCGTTTGTTCTAATGAACATACAAAATTTGTTCACCTTTCTGAACGTACAGAACAGGTTGACAAATTCAATCGATATTTTGAGAAATATGAGAAAAATTTGATTGAAAAAATGAGTAATCTTAATAATCAAAAATAGCTAAAACATTTATTCAGAAGTGGTTGCCAAAGCACGAGATGCACGGGTTTTAAGAATATTTGATTAAATATTTATTTTTATTTATAAAAAATGATAATAAAGAACCAAATCACTCTGTATAAATGAATCATTTTTATTAATTAAATGATTAAATATTAATATATTAATAATAAAACAGGTGGCAGTCAATATTCTGAAATATGACGATACTAAAAATTATTAAACCGCTTCATTAATTATTATTAACAATAAACACGGAAAAGGAAATAAAAATTGTCCTTATTTTTAGCATATTTTCAAAAATTCGAAAAGAAAAAATCCTGTTTTTAATTTTTTTTTTGTAAGTCTGCTCGTGTTCACATTAAACATTAAACTATTCAACAGCATTCCTTTCTGCTATAAATAAAAAATTATGTTTTTTTCAATATTTTTGTTTAAATTTCAAAATTTAAATTATTTAATAAAAATTTTTGGTATTAAAAATTTTTATTAAAGTGAAATGTGATTTTTTACAATTCATTGATTCGGCCGATTTTTTTTACATGTTTTCAATTTTTTCTGATAATTCAGTCTGTCAATAAAAAGGTTATTTATTTTTTTTTAACCTGAAAATATTTTCATAAAACACCTACGTACATATATGTATACATATCAGTTTATATTAACTTTAATTATTTGATTTGATTAAAATTTAATAATTTAAAAATTTGAATTTTTTAAGCGATTTTAAGGAAATATTACTTTAATAAAAATTTAATCAGGTTTTATTGTAATTGTTATATATAATCACAGTTCGAATTTTAAATAATTTAATTATTAATATGCAAATATGTAAAGGTTAATATAGGTTTTTGCTTACAAGGACGAAATTGGAAGAATAGTTTTAAAAATCAGTCATTAATTTATAAAGACTAAGTATAAATTTTACATGTTAAAAAATATCAATACAATATTATTATTGCAAATGAAATTTTAAATTTTTTAAATCTGATAAAAATTTTCAAATTCAAAATGGAGCTTATAACGTAAATAAAGACCATTTGCCGTGAATTAAATATTATTATTCTTATTAATTCTAAGAAATACTTATATATAACGAAATAGGATATGACAATGTAATAAATTTAAGTTAAACGAGAAAAATTAGTATTAACCGTGTCTACTATGTGCAAGTAAATACGCCATTGCTGACTATGGGACCGACTATGACTTTAAGTAGCCATATTACCATACTAATTTATGCAAAATTACTGCGATTTCAATATTTTCTAAGATATGGTCAAACTACTATTGAAGTTGCAAGGCAGCTTCCACAAAGTGTCAAGAAATTTCACCGATTTTTATCAAACAAATGACATTCAGCGCATGCAGACAAGCAATAAATTATCAACAACTACTATCAAAAATGATGGCCCAAAATTTTCTTATGTGCAATTTCAGTATTCTTGCTTTTATAATTTCAGGTATCTTATTTGCTTATCAGATAAGCAAATGGTATTGGAAGCTATATGGCAGCTATCCGAAATCAAAACAACTTTTATCCAAAAATTATGCCACACTTGCGGTACAGTAAATAAATTAAAACAATTGTTTATTTTAAATACTACTTTTATGGTATTATTTACTATTTATATTTACTTTTTATATACATGTGTATAAAGAAATATCAAACAGCGAGAATGGCACATACACACGTAAGTTTGTTTGGATTAATAACACTAAATGCTAAAATATTGAATATTCAATATCATAATATATTTAATTTGCTTTAACTTTATATTCTTTGAATAAAAGTTTAATTTATTTAGAATACGTTGTAAGGATATAAGATTTTAGATATGAATCCTTTATAGAAATTGCAAAACTAGATTTGAAACACTTAACCTATTATTGAATATTGAATAATAAATACTCGTACATACCTATGCAATAAATACTTTAAACTGTAACTAAAGTTGTCGAATATTACACACTGTATAAATATCAAGGAATATAACATACTTTTACGTTATAAATGTATTAAACGTATAGCTGTATACATGCATGTAATATATGCGAAATCAAATACCGTAAATATTGGTTCTTTCTGGTAGCTGCCATACAACTTCAATAGCAGTTTGGCCATATCTTAGAAAATATTGAAAACACCGTACTGAAATTTTGCATTCGTACGGGTATCACAGAGTTGACATGATCAACTAAATTTTTTCTCGTTTTGTTTAAATCTCAAAATGCGAAAGCATTTACGTTTACATGTAAAATGTGTTTAAGCTCTTTGCTACATTTTTTCATCGTTATACTATAATAAATTTATATCTAATCCGTATAATATCAAGCTTAAATTTACGAAATTTTACATTTAAATAAGAACAACCCTTCTTAAACAAGAATACAACCTTTCTTGTTTAAGAAATAACATCATAAATATTCATAAAATAACAAAATATACATGTCATGTACATTTGTAGAAGATGAACACACATGTATGAAATTTATTATAATATAGTATACACTGGGAATTATTCTTGACGACAATCACTTAGAAAAACTAAAACACGTGAAGATAAAATTGTACGTGACCCAATTTTTCCAATAAGGATCATATCGTCGTTAACTTGTATATGTATAGAATATAACAAACACCTGAAATCTATTTGATTGCATTTTTCTCTTTAAATTGTTATCATAATATTATGCATATTTGCAATATGCATGTACCCTGTGCATATTACATATATACCCTGTATATGTAATATGCACTGGGTATGTATAAATGAATATTTTTAATGTTTAAAAATCAGCAGTATTTCTTATATCATATATGAAAACTTATATATAAGGATTTACAAAATTATTACATACAGAATTTTACTTATATTGAACATTCACATGAACAAATAAAATATTACATACCTTTCATTTTATCATTTTTTTTAAGTGTTAATATATAAAAACTTTTATACTATTAATTTTCTTTTTCTTTTTATGAAATTTTTTCATGCAAAATTTTCAAAAACTTTTCAATTTCCTTATAAATATGATATAGCATTATTGATGACAAGAGTAATATTTCTTAAATAAATAAGTTATAAAAATAATATCAGATTTTGGTCTTAAAAAGAAATGCATGTAAATTCATATTTCCATATATTATACATATACATATGTATATGGAATATATGCGTATACGTACATATTCATATACATACATAATACACAAGGCAAAAAAATTTTAAATACAATTTCCTCGAAACTTTATGTTATGCACTGTGAATTCATAATATACATAAATATATTATAAATATTACGAATTATGAGTGATATAATGAATATACTATTATATCACTCTGTAATTACCGCAATTTTTATGATACTCGTATTGTCTCTAAAAAAGTTTATATAAAAAAAGAATTAAGATTAACATAACATAACATAACAGATAAATTTCTTTTTAAAAATTTTTTAAATTTATCTAAGAAAATAATAATAACATTATTCTTTTTTTTTTAATTATACACTATTATCAGTTTGGATAAGGACGAATCATAAACATTATTATAACAAATTCACAGAAAAACGACGCAAGTTCCAAAAAAAAGTCATACAAAATTAATAACTTGTATTAAATTTGCAGAACTAATGTGTTAAGTTTGAGTAATTTTATCTATTTTATTAAAATTTACAGAATATGTAATTCATATTTCCGCCCTCTTAAAAGTACCTTTCCAATCATATTTCTTTTCAATCATATTTTACAATGTGATAGAAAGTTATGCGAGTTACATATTCAGTTATACAACCGAATAAAGTTGTAATTCTACCCGTTACTTCCACTTAATTTAAACAAACAATTTTTTTTTCCTTTTAAAATATTTTTTTTTATTCTTTCTACTAAATTAAATTCAAATTCTAAAATAAATAATCACATCAGCATTTTTACCTGTTATACTTTTGCGCGTGTAAAAATCATGCTATGTAAAAATGCTTAATTAACAAATTTCATTTAAACTACCTTACTATGTGATGTTTCTTATAATTATTAAGTTTTAATCAGTCGTTAGCCGTAAAAGTAAAAACATCAGTTATTTTATATATTATAGTAATTGTCATATATTACCCGTAAAAGAAAGAAAAGTTATCTTTGTAAGAAAATTAAATCGAATTAAATTGCCATATAAATTTTAAATTAAAAATAATAAATCATAAGAAAATCAAATTGAATAAAATTGTCATATAAGAAAATTGTGAATTATAAATAATAAATAATAAATTTAAATTGTGAGAATTTAATTGTGAGAATTTTAAATAAAAAAAGATAAGAATAAAAATTCAAATAAATAAAATAAAGTTGTTTTAAATTCATAAACAAAATATAACTCTTTATTTATTTTTCCTTAAAAAAAAAAAGAAAAAAAAAAAATATAAAACACAAAACTTGCGCACTGTTACACCTTTCAGGTTTTTCAACATACGAACCACTAACCATAGGGTTCCAATTATCAAACAACAAAGCAATTAGTAATAATTTAGTTAACAATTTACAATTTATTAAGAATATACTGATATAAAATATATAATAGCTTATAATACATGAATATTTCAAACTTTAGAACACAATAAAATATATTACACAAAATAAATGTATAATTGTACATTAATATAATGAATAAAAAAAATATAAAAAACAATATTTAACAATTTAATAGAAGAACAAAATAATTTCTTTTTCAACTTCTTAATAATTATTAAAAGATAAAATATGTGATTCTTTTGTCGTGTTAAAGCAATTCCGAAATTTCTAATAAATTTTTATCAATTTCATTACTTTCATCACTTTCATCATAATCAGCATCATAATCACATAAACCACGATATCTACCACTCTTACGGAAATCACAATTTGATGCTGATGGACCAGATTTATAAATTGATTCACCATAAATACTATTATAATCATAATTACATACGACATATAATGCTCTACCACGTATATCATTACTAAATCTTACAGCTGAACATCCAACTTTTTTAACACGATCTGATACCATTAGTGTAAAATGACCAATTTTTTTTCTGAAATAAAAAAAAAAAATCATACATATGAAAAATAATTAATTTTCAAAAAATAATAGAGATTTGATAAAAATTGACTTAATTCGTTTCAGAACTAATCGACTATCTGTAATTGATGATTTTAGAGATTTAAAAGCTTAAATTAATTGCAATTAAAATTCAAGAAATCAACACTGATGATTTAAATTGTGATATCATTCACTATAATCATATAATACATAACCGCAAAATATTGCAAGTGAAAATTTATTTATTTTCATAGGTTTTTAATTAATTTATTGATTATAAAATATCTTAGTATAATAAAACGGATTGATTTCTTTATAAATTTCATAAAATTATTGCTATTAATTGTAATTTGTTAATAGTTTTCTCAACTAATTCATTTGTAATAATTTGGTGCCAATAATAACAATTAAATCTAATTAATTTATAGGCACATTATTCAAATTATAAATTTCGACTATAGATAAACGATATTAATATACACATACAGTTATATCATATATATTAGTGGTACATAACAATATAATAATTTTAACAATAGGTACATAAATTTACCAATTAAATTAAATACCGCTATAAATAAATGTATAAGTTATTTTTTTTAATAATTATTATTGATAAAATATCAGACTTGCTAATATTAGGCAGTTGAAAATTAAAATAATTTAATCAACATATTAATATAGAACTAAAATTTATATATTCAGCGTTTCACCCACAATTTAATTTTGAAAATAAAGAGTAAATATATGAGAAAAAATATCTCAAATATTCCAAGTGTGACGCATAGGAAGAAAGTTTATTCCTAATATATTGAATTATAATACAACCCCTTAAAAGTTCATTGGTACTTATTGCCAATAAAGCTGTAGCTTCATTCAGCAAATCCTAATTGATTGAATTGCAATTTACGAACTTGCACCAGGTTCTTACAAAATCACTTTTTCCCCAGGTGATTACAAAATTTAATTTCATATAAAATTAAAATGTTGAGAATTAAATAATTTAAATTCCTTCGCTAAAAATAATTGATTCGGTGCTGCAAGCTCAAAAAAAGAGTTTTTAACTTTGATCTCAATTACACACACATTCTAAAACTCAATTCGTTTTATAGAACCTTTAAGACATGAATTAATTCCAAATCAACTCCACTTTAAATTTTAGTACTTTATATATACTAGTATTCTTAACATACTATATGCTAATATTGTTGATATACTAGTATTCTTAAAATACTAAATACTACATTTTTGAATTATGCTAATATACAATAAAATCAAAATGATTATAGTGAGATTTCTCTGAACGGACGACAGACAGACAAATAAAATTTCAATTCATCTATATAAGTGTATTCAAGAAAAATTTTATAATTTAATTAATTAATTTTCTTTGCTATCAAAATAATATAAAAACCAAATATAATTAAAGTTTTATTATTTTATTGTACAAATATTTAATTTATTGTACAAATATTTCAATTGAACTTTAATCTCTGTAATTATTATTCACATGTATCTAAGTATGCAAATTTAATAATATATTTCACTGATGTTTGAAACACATTTATTATTTCAATAATTTTCCTTTGCTGAATTATGTGATTTAGATATACATTTATGACTTTATTTGAAGCTTCTTCTAAAATTGTACTCTATGTGGCAGTTTCTATGGATAAAACATTGAATACCTATAATTATTAATATCTACTTTAAAAGAAAAGGAAAACTGCAAACAATGCAACCTTGCCAATAACTCAATTGATTTTTTGTTTAGTAGCTTAATTATTACAGCAATTAATGCCTAAATATTAAAAAAGTATTCAATATTTGAAAAGTTCTGAATTGAAAAAGATAATTTGCATTTTTTAAATTCTGAAAAATTTGTTTTACTCCAAATAGATTTAAACCAGTTATCTTCCGATTTTTCGAATTCGCGTTCATCAATTAAACTGTGAAATGCGGTAGAACCACATAAACTAACGTAAAGAATAAAAAATATTTAGAAAACTGTTTTTTTTTTTCAAATGACAGTTTCTGAGTTCAACATTGATTTAATTGGAATTTTTAAAATTCGTATACAGGGTGTTTCGCATAAGGTGGCAAATAATATCAGGAATGATTCTTTAAACAATTCCCAGCAAAAAACTGTATGGGTGGAGGGGAAGGGCGGGTGCAAATGTACTTGTTTTGTTAAAAACAAACAACAGTTTATTGTTAAAAAAGATACCAGATTTTCCTGTATATAAATATAGAGTAACTATCGGGGGCTGGTTTCACACGCAATTGACTGCTGTTTATTTTCGGTCTTAAAATCAATTTGATTTAAGTCATACTTTTCGAGATAGAGCTTATCAAAGTCAAATTTTTTTTTTAAAATTTTGAAGTTTTTTTTGGATGCGTTACGATAAGTAATTATCTTAAAGTTAACCAATTTGAAATTTTTTTTTCATCTCCCATAGTTTTGCCAGTAAAACGTGCTAAATGTGTTTAAAAACATGAGAAAAATGCATATTGCTTGAAATTAATCAAAGAATTAATCCTGAAATTACATGTTTAGCACCTAATATAATACACCCTCTATATAAAAAAGAGCAATCACGAATAAATTTAATATTTTAAAATAAATAGGTCATAAAATTGACTAGAATTCATTTCAAAATTAAACATTTAAATATTATTTTGAGTTTTGAGAAGAAACCGAGAGTGGGTTCCTTTTAAAAGAATGTAGAATTCGAAAATACTCCGGAGCAGTTGGTAACGGGAACTTTGAATTGTATAAAAATTCTGTAAGATACAAAAATAATAACATATTAATCTATTTATATAGATAAATGTTGAGCCATCTACCGCAATAAGTGTACATTACTACTCCTCACAACTTCTCCTTTATACAATTTTTATATTATCTGTTCTCATTTTTATATTAATAAAATTTGCTCGATCAAAACATTTTTATTTTTATATTAAAGAATTTGATTAATATCAAAATAATAATGAAAGCAAGTATGAACTTTTTTATGTCGTGAACATACTATTAAAATGAAGTTATACAGTAATAATATGCATATACTTTCAAAATAATAAATTAAATATTACAAACATTAATAAAATTGTAATTATTATTTTTAAATTTAAAAACTACATGTATATCTTCCCTTTAATAAAATTTTCAATTTAAATAAAATTGTACTAATTACAAAATATAATAAACATGACAATTTAATTACTAATTATTATCAATTAATTATTATATGTTTGCAATTAATAATTTATTAGATAAAAATCACTATAGCACGTTCAACTTCTCATCTACACAATATAATTTTAGAATAATATAAAAAAAAATTATGTATACATATTTTGTATTAAAAATTTTAATTTTAAACAAGCTTTTAAATTAATTATGCAATCATCGCATACATAAATTACTTATTAATTATAATAGTTTATTAGAATAAATTTCTTACCCATCTGTACGATCTTCATATGCATCAATAAACGATTGATTTGCATCTTTATGTTCATTAAACCATAAGCCAACAATTAATTTTATTCGTTTTGAATTTGAATGAAAAGCTGGTTTTTGCCAACTGATACCAACATTTTGTCCACTAATTTCAAATTTATCTTTTAAATAAAATATTATTTTGAATTATATTAAAATATTTAATTATTATATAGAAGTTTTAGAATAATATAGAATTATTTAAAATGTCTTGTAATATATAGTGTTTAAACACGCAAAATTAAAAGAGATCCTAAGATCATTTGTATAAATAGAGAAGCACTGCCCTGGTTCGTAATTTTTAATACTATGGTCTTATATACGAACCAGGACAGTGTAGAAAATTATAAAATAATCGAAACTCTTGGGCTTTAATTTATATTATGTATCATAAAAACAAAATATAGTAAATTATTAAAATTTTTGTTTTTAACCATTACTTTAAATACATTATTATTTATACTCGTTTATATTTTCATAGATTTTTTGAAATTTCCATATATAGGCGATAATATTAAATAAATTTTTTTTTATATATTACCTGTATTTCTACACATATCATGTTCGAAACGACAACGTTTAGCATTAAGACCAGCAAGAAATTGTAATTCATTATCCCATTTTAAAACTGGCATATTTTCAGCTGGTTCAAAACCTGGTACTTCACCCATTGCTATTTTATTTCTAGCAATATTATGTAAATCAAGTATTAAATTAATACGTCTTTGATTCATATCTACCATAGTAGCATCTGTTGGACAATCGGAACCAAATTCACCATCATTATTACCTAAACAAAAAATTAAACAATATAAAAAATTATATACATAGCTAGGCTACCTATATAAACTATGTAAATCATATGAAATTGCATAAGTATAGGGGCAGTAATTTACTAAAAGTACAAAAATTATTCTATTTAGCTATTATATTATTTTTAATAGCTATAACATACTTTTATTCGAATTCATAAATTTTATTCAAAAATTATTATGATTTTAGTATCCTGAATTGTACGCTTGTATAATATTTTAGCAAAAATAATCATGGAATTATATTAGAATAATTGTTCAATTTTTGTGTTCGTTACCTAAGTATTTTTATATGAAAATAATTGTGAAGATTTTTTATGAAAATTCTATAATATAAAAGGATTGAAACTAACCTATAAACTTAAATATTGAGGATTTGATATTTATTTTGCATAATAAATATGCTTAACTACATACTCCTCTCAATTATACTCCCACACATAAGCATAGACCTTTACATTATTATAAATAAATATTAAAATTATAAATAATCAACTTAATAAATTATTTTTAATGGAATTAAATATATTATATCGCATATTGTTGTTTCACTTAATTTGAAAATTTAAATTATTAAATAACAACATATGATAAATAAGCATAAATATTTTTATATAGAATCAATTATTGCAGAATTATATAAATATATTAAATTTCAAATTTTTATTTGCAAAATTAAGTGACAACATTTTACTATTAGTTCCCAAAATCATAATATTTTCTATTTAATATTTTATGCAACCTATTATATTATTGATATAAAACGATGTTATCTAATTAAAATTCAAATCACTTTCAATTGCAAATAGAATTTTTGTATTTTCAATTATATTGTTGTTTGATAAGTGAAAGAATATTTATATACCATTAGTAAATGATATGAATTACTCATAAAGATAACAATTAAAGCAAAAAAAAGGTAAATTAGAAAATATATGATCGTGAATTTCACTATTTTACTCGCCAAGTGAGAAGAAAGTGAGTAACTATCAATATACTCTTATAATGTAATTTTCGAGTGAAAAAAATTATTCCGTATATTGGCGTGTCTCGTTTTCTTCAAAAATGTATATAAAATTTATTTGCTTTGTTTTTGAAGTAGAACGTTCAGTCGATAATTTGAGAAAAATTTCAAAAATCCAAATGAAAAACTGGGTAGTCTTATTGGAAAAATGAAATGCACATAGAATAACGTAATCTAATTTGAAAGTGAATAAAAAGTGTGTTGAAAAAGTGAAATACACGATTAGGCTGTAAATATTTTTCATAAAGTCACCCACTTTACTGCCTATTTTAATTATATATACAGAATAGGATAAGGTACTCTCATAAGGTAATAATAATTTAGTAAATAAAATACAAGCAAATGAAATTAAATGAGTAGATAATTATGCATTTTTACTTACATCCAATATGTTTCAAATAATTATAATCGGTTCCATTCCATATTTTACATAAATCTGGTTTACAATAAAATACTTTATGATCTAAAATATTACTATCAACATCAAATTCTTCTTCATCACCAAATATTTCCACTATATTATATGATAATAATAAAATGTGAATTCCAAAATTAATTATTAAAAATTTCATTTTTAATTTTTTTCTAATAATTTTCACGTAAATTTTTCTTTATTTTATTAAAAATTTTTTTATTTGTTATACTATTATCAATAAATTTGAATTATATTTTAATATTTAAATTAATTATTTATAAAATTTTTTAAGAGTAATATACACACTTCTACATCTATGGGAAAATTCATAATAAAATGTGAATTAAGTTTAACTAAGAATTTATTTATAGTTTCGCAGCTTTATAGTTAGCTAGTAATTTTCTTAAAAATTAACTTTTCGATTTGAAAACAAAAAAAAAAAGAAACTTAATAAATAAAAAGTTTTGTTTTAGTTGCCAATTTATTAATAATAAGAATGAAAAGAATAGAAAAAGTGGGAAGTTATTAATTTGTTAAAGTTAAAAAAAATAATAGATTTATAATTTATTTACTTACTAAAATCTTGTATAATAGTTTCATTCTCGCAATTTATTCGAAATTTATTTGTACGAAAATTAATTTGTATACTCATTTGTAAATTTTAAGATTTCAATTATTTATTTTTAAAATAGCAAAATATAGCTGCTATACCAGATTGCTTCCAAAGTGGCTACGAAAATAGTAGATTTTGTGGGTTTGTTTTGCAAGTTTTAATTCCTAATTACTAATCAATTCATTAACTTCTTCTTTTTAGTTTCAGTATAAAATAGGCAGATTGTATGAAATAATTCAATTAACATACTATTTTTAAATTGTGCAAACTCAGAAAAGTAGTGACCTACCAACTATCATGAAACGACATAGGCATAAATATTACAATCATATACATTTGTTTTTTTTTTACTAAACAATTTTAATAGTCTAAAATTTTTAAAAATTTCTAAGAATAAGGAAATAGTTTTTTAATTGTCGGAACGAAATTATTTTTCTTTTCTCTCATCCCCATGAGTCAAAGTTATCGCTTCTCAAATTTATAGCAAAATTTTAATTTTCATTTTCATATATTTCTAAAACTGCATTCTTTCCCAGATTTAAGTAAAAGCAAAAAATCTAACAGTAAATATCTTTTTATTAATGAATGAATTTTTGTTTACCCCCGGAAATTATGCAATACTAACGAGCTATTTATCTAATGATAAATTAAAATATATTTTTAAAAAAGTATTTTCACTTGTTCAAAGTAAAAATGCTACCTTACAAAACATTTTTTTTTTTGATCCATCATTTGCGTTTTCTTAGAAATTTAGTGTAGTATGTTTATTTCTTTTTTCAAAATTCAAATACTAAAAATGTTTATTTCATTTTCAATTTTTAAATTATTAATAAATTTTAAATACAATCTTTGATCCATATTAGATTCTATTGTATTGCAATAGACCAGAAGTGATGTATTTTTCAATATGTGTGATCGTCAATTATTTTTGTATTTTTGCAAGCTATTTGACATATAATTCGGTGAAGTGTACAACATTTATAAAGTACGTATTTATGAAAATTTCATAAGGAGAGTAGCCATAATAGTAACTATTCAGCCATTTTTAATCCAAGAATTAATTTGAATAAATATTAATTTCTCAGCTGTTACATATTTTAAAGTAACCATTTATTTCGGAAATACTTTAAATCTTATTAAAATAAGATTAATCTCTAAAAATAAATTATGTTGAATGAATTTAATGGCCAGTAACTCTATCTATATTATAAATTCTTACTTAAATATTTTGTTTTAATTTCTCTAGCTCATTATGATTTTCTTACTATAATTTTTTTTCTTTGTCTTTTTAAATACAAGCAGTATAATTAAAAAATGGTTAATAAGATTTTTTTTTATATAAAAACTTTAACTAACATTATAGCTTGATGATAATTTAATTAATAATTCATCTTTTTAATTAAATTACTATAATTATATGAAAACAATAGCATTAAAAAAATTTGCTTAAGATGTCTCGCAAACAATCGATTAAGACATCATTCACAATATTTTTTATTGGTACAATAAAATTATTTTAATATAATTGTTATAATAATCGTGGTTAGTTACCTATATTATTTTCTATATTACATATGTGTATATAAAAATCAATTGAATTAAATTGTTTTCCAATTTTTATGTATGATGTAAATTGTACTATGTAATCCATTTATGTTAAATAGCTTAAGTTTACCATTATAATTATCATTTTGAAAACGTGTCCGTAAGAATTGAATTATTTTCTTAAATTAGTAACTAAAATTAATAACTTTTAAAGTATAGGTACCTAATTATCAATATGTGTACATTGACTTAAACTATAGATAATAAAAAATTATTTTCCTGGTTTTATTTACAGTCACTTTGTACATAAGTAGATTGTAGAAACAATTGACACGAACGCAACATATCAAATAAACAAACAAATTATAATTATATATATATAAATATATGTGTACCAACATACATGTATAAAATATTTTAAATGATAAAAAAGACCAATTTAATACATCAGTATTATTATTTTGTAAAAGAAAAAATTAAGATGTTGCGTGACTGGAAGCTATTACCTATAGAATATTTTAAATAAAAAATAACATAAAATATAAAAATCTTTTTAAAATACATCTTAAATCTCCAATCTTAAAAAAAATTCTCCATGTACATATAGGCAGACAATTAGCACGTTATGCACATACATGCATGTAAAATGTAATTTAAACCTGGAACTCAATTGTATTATTTTATCTAATTTACTGATAGAAAATTGATTAAAATACAAAGATTTTCTCTTCAATATTACACTCATATTTCCAAATTAATCAGAAATCATTATAATTGTACTCTCACAATAGAGAGTTTATAGATTTCTTTAGTCTTAAATTTAAATTTAAAATATTTAATATTTAAATAACAATAAATTTAATTAATTTTTAATAATCTAGCTGATAAAAGCCAATTTAATATTCAAAGAACACAAGAACACATTCATACACAAGAAAACATTCACAAGAACCTCTAATCATAAGCGAAAATTTTTTTTTAGAAAAAGTAATTAAAAATAATTTAGTTTAATTGCAAAAACTATAATAAAAATCATATCCGAAACAATATCATTGAAAATTTAAACACAAAATTAAGTTAGTTAAAATGAATAATTATATTATATTTTGTTTGCAAGAAATTTTGAAAAACTTTCGATTTTGGAAATATAACAAAATTGAAAATTTCCTAATTTCGGGCAGTGTTAACTTGAAATAAATTATTAATCAACAGACCTGGCTTATTGTCTAATATAAAAAAGCTGGGTCGAACCAATAGTTTGTAAAGCAATACTCTTCACTTCAACAGATGAAAGAACCAATAAATGACCAATATAATATTTAAATAGATGCCACCAAAAAATAATTATATTTTTTGTTGGCATGGAATTTCTCGTTAGCTTCTGCATTTATAGAAATTTGGAAAAGCATGCGGTTTCGAAAATATATAGTGTAGAAAATTTTAATTTTACAAATTCAGAGAGGCGGTAACTTGAGATGAGAAGGAAATGGAAAAAATGTTTGTTTTAACAAAAAAAAAAACTTTATTAGTATGTATAAACTCCCAAAATTTCTGACTCCTACAACCTATTGTACTCGTATATAGAAAAAAAACGATATCAAAAATTTGAAAAAAAACGGGTTTTAAATAACAATTAATTTTAGCAGCCATTTTGTTTTTAAATATCCAATTATGCTGTGCCGTGGTAGCACAAACTAGCCGCAAAGCTTGAAAAATGTTTATTTTTTTAATATAAATAGTCAAAAAAATTACATTTTCGGCCTTTAAGTAACTATAACTTTTATAAAGGGTAGAGGGATATAAGTAAAAATTTTGGTTTACTGAAATAAGTTTCTAGCAAAGATCTACATATGTACATATGTACAAAATTTCAACTTTCGATCTTTTGTAAAAGGGTCTACGGACGCGCGGACGGAGTAAAACTTATGTATATGCATTTTTTTCATAATATTTTCGAAAGCCGAATTTGATGCTAAATATTTAAAAAAAGCAAATAGAATATTAAAGCGCCATTTATTCAAATGTAAGTAAACCATTTTCAAAAAAGCTATCAGCCATCAGCATAAAGTTTAAGGCCTGCATTACACATGCAACTAAAAAATATGCAATAGAAACAAATACTTCTTGCTGCAGAAAATTGATGTTAAGAAATATAAGAGAAATATAAAAAGAAGAAAAAAGTATTTACTACTAATACGCATAACATACGTTAGTAATTAGACTAAAATAAAAAATTTGACAAGAAATTATAAAAATATTCAAAATAATTTAAAGAAAAACAACGACAACAACAATTGAATAAGCAAGGCAATTTAAGTCAAAGGGAAGCTAAACGGTTAACAAAGACAGTATAATTAAAAGCCACAAAAGCGTCAAAAAAATTAAAAACGTCATAAAATTTTAATAAAATTTCACAAATCGCTACCACGAATTCTATTTTTAAAAATTTTAGAAAAAAGGTATTTGATGTTTACGCAATGTTTGCGATTCATTTCATTTGTGAAGCCAACAGATCTATTAACAGAAAGATTCAAAAGCCTGAAACACAATATGTCGCAGGTACATTTATTTTTCTTTATGCTTATAACATGACAGATTAAAATACAATTAAATAATAGACTTAAGCAGGTAATTTTAGTACAAAAAATATTTTCACCCAAAATAAAACAGTTGAGTTCCAAAATATAAAAACGTTATCGTAAAATTTACTATATAGTTTACAAGAATTTTTTGATAACCTTTCATACCAGTCTGTCGATCTAATTTGTCTATGGTCACGAAATACACGTAATTGATAAAGTGACACATATTTGTTTTTGACAACATTCACTTCATATTTTTATTTCTTCCTACTACTCTTTACATTTCAATTCTAGGAAGTTAAAAATTTTCTAGAATTATTTAAGTTTAACATAATTTTGAAATGTAAATTTTTAGTAAGCTAATATAATTCAAGATGGTGTATATTGGAAGTGGTAAATGTTTTTATTTTATTTTAAATTTTTATATATTAAAATAATTCAAATGCAGATGGAAGAGTTTATGAGAAACAACCTTGGAGTGTAAGCTGGTTTTTGGGCCTATTCACAGGGTTTTATCATTTTTTGATTGCTTTGTAAGTAAAATTAAACTAATTAAAAGAAAAATTATATTTAATATTACATATTTACCTACAAAATTCAAATTCACTTAAACAATACAAATGATGCAATAAAATTTACGAAATTATCTAATGGTCCTCCATATAAGTATACATAGGTGACGTACATAAAAATGAATTGTAGCAATTGATCCGTTATTACTTTTAAGTTAGTGTATGTGCTAAATAGCAGATTTTAGCATTAATTTAAATTATGCAAGATAACTTAAATTTAATTATTTCATTTTACATAAGTATGTACATATATATTTATAATTTTCGGTTGAAATGAATGCCCAATTAATTTAATGAATACCTTCAAAAATCAAATTTATAAAAACCGAATTTCTTTTGAAATTTTACTTCTGTAACATTACACCTGCCCACTATTTTGATACATACATATCTATTGATTTTGACAAAGTGCTATTACTGATTTTTCTGTTTTAATGTGCAGATAGGCAGGTAGGCAGATGTAGTTACTATATATAATATTCTATCAATTATATGAGTACCTACCTTTTATATTTTTATGTTAATTCATCTGTTGGCATTTTCGTACTAATATAATTTATTTTAATTAATTTTAGCTTTTCATCTTTAATTTCTCCATTGCAAGAACTTCAAAGTAGTGGAGGTTCCGGACAAAGAGGGGGTAAATATCAAAATAAATTTACTTCAAACGTTTGTTACCTATCAAAAAAAATTTTTTTTAAGGATGGGGTCCCGGAGGAGGAGGAGGAAGTGGTTCTGGTAGACCTGGTGATGACGGAAGAGGTAATGGACCTCGGAATAGGCGTGTCGGAAGAATAATGAGGATGTCAGATTGTGTTGTTCCTGGAGGAGGATGAGCACGGTAAAGTGTTCATAAAAGCTCAACACTTTTAGTGAACACCTAATTTTTCAATATTTATCTGATTATTTGAGTAAATTTTTCTATTGAAAAGCTTTACTGTGAATGACGAATTGTTCATAAACTCGAAAATTAGAGGGGAACCTTTCTGAAAATTTGAATCAGATAAATATTTTTATAAAAATAGTATCTAACAATGTATATACTATTTCCTTATTTTTAATTGAATGATAAATTAAAAGTAATTCATATTATATGTATTAAAATTTTTATCGGATTGGTCATAATTTTAAATGTAACCATTGTAAATAAGTTGATTTTCCACTATAAATATTGTAATAAATAATACTCCTATCGAAATCTATGATAAAAACTCTATTTAATACTCTATGAAAACCTAAAATGAATAGTCATTATTACAATGAAAAAATTTCTTAATTTTCAATATTTTATTGATATTCTCAAAAATTCATAATTTTCAGGTAAATTTATAATATTAACGGAAATTAGAAAAAAAATCAGGTTAAGGGTAAACCAGAAATTAAACGATCTTGAGAAAAACTTAAGAATTTTGTACAACTTTTTTTAAAGGAACACATATTGTTGTACCTTTAATATTATTGTTTTTATCAACCAAATTCAATTTCGGTCTTCAATAAACTTTTTGGCAGGTCCATTTAAAACTTTTTCCAAATGACTTCCATCCCAATAACATTTACCACAACCCTTTTGCAAAGAAAATTAAATTTCAATAATAGGAATTTTGATGCTGTAAAAATTAATTTACCTCACATATATAGAAATAATAATTTAAATCTATAACATGGTCAGGAATTTTACTGAGCTGAATTTTTTTGTTCTGATTTGTTGTTTTGGAGAAGAATGTTTTGCTGCTTGGAACATCTAAATGAAATAATAAATACAAGTCTGATGAAGACAAAATATATAAATATTTACATAAACTTACTTAAAATAAAATTCCGCTGAGGAGGTGATTCTGTAGGTTTTTTGATGTTATCTGTTTTACTATAATTTCCATTTATTAGTCTCTTCATATCATAGGTGTTTAATAATATAAATTCATTTGAATTACAAATTTGGCAGCGACTGAAAATGTCTTTCTTTGATAAAACTACATTATAATATTTTAGGACTTCCAAAATTTGATCTTCAACATCATTTGAATATAATTTAAAACAATGACCGTATGGTAAGTACTGTGAATACTAAATAGAAAGAAAATATACAATTTAAAATTTTTAATTCTATATTGTGTTACGGATATTCATTTTTACCTTAACAAAACGTTCACCTTTTGTTAGTACAAAACGATTCTCTTTTAAAGCTACTTTAATACAAATATCCTCAGGGACTTCTAAACCTGCAACAACTAAGCAATCGACACCATATTTCCTGAGACCCTTACACAAACCGGCAAGCATTTCATCACATATAAATTTTACATCCTTAGTGCTATAAAAGTAAAATATATAGTACACATTTAAAAGCAAATATGCAAATATACGTTGTTTTCATTGAAAACGGACTTGGCGTTTCTGAATCTTCTGTTATATTGCTTTCAGTTTTAGAAACCTTTATTGGAACCGCTTTCTTTTTGAATTTTTGTGTTTTGCTTTTAGATTCAGAAATAATATCTTCAACAAAAGAATCAAAGCAATATGGCTGTCTCTCAAAGATTTCTTTGATTGTGTTATATATCTCTATCAAACAAAATGCATCCAAAGCTTAACGGAAAACAAAAACAAATAAATTGAAAAAATTCGTATATTTACTTAATAATTTTAATATTTACCCGCATAATTAATTTGCTCTGTACGTAGTGGACGATTTGACCAATTGGAGCATTGGTTTGACTTGTCTAACTTTTTTCCAAAACATAATTCAACCAAAGCACTTAAATTTTGACCAGGTTTTTCAACTGAAAAATAAAAATTCAACATCTTCTACTTTTTAAAATAAGAAAAACTTATTAACCCTTATAAGGAAACTTAAAACTCATTATTTTGTTAACATTTCTCCATAAAATTTGAATATCTAAATACGCACAACTATTTTGTATATTTATGTTTAACATTGGCAAATCTTTTTCTAACATTGCTAAGTCTTGTTGCAAACAAAAACCCAATTTTAATATTTCGTTATTACAAAAAACATTTTCTCCAAGTTTACTCCACATATTACCTTTGAGTTCATTACTAAGCACATCAATTAAGTATACTGTATCTTTTGCCGCAATTTGTATTAAATTAAGCATAGCTTCACCTTTAAAGGATGGTTTAAATTCTGCATCAAATGCTATTAAGCTTTCTGATCTCAATCTTTTCAGCATAGCTTCAAAAGATTCTGGTCGGTCTACATAAATAATATTCTCTTTTCTCAGATTTAAAGTATAAAATTGCTTTCTTGAAGTTCCCGGTTCTTCACCGACGACTGATCTTTTTGTTGAAAAAAATTTCATTTGACCATTCCACGAATCGTCATCAGCAGAAGTTTTTATTCCATCTGCTAAATTTTCTTGAAGTGCAAAAGGTAAACGATCTATAGGTATCCGAAATACTTTTAACCAGTATAAAGTTTCTTTTGTATCTCCGTTGAACCAAATTGCATATATTAGATCAAGTTCAAGATCTTTTGAATTTGCTAATAGCTCCGTAACAAGTTCGCGCCAGGCATCATTACTCATTCCTTTTTCTATATATCTTTTATGTATAAGATATTGAAGACAGCCATAATTTTTTTGTCGATTAACATTAGGTACTGATTCCTGTGGTATATTGTATTTTTTTGCTAATCTAACAATTAGTTTTGTTAAAGGTTTCGATTGAAGCTTTTCATACCTAACATCATTATATTTATATTCTCTGATAAGAAAAGAATTAAAATGATTTTTAAATCAAGATGTTAAAAATATTGTCGGTAAACAGGCTGTTTGTTTTGCCTATTTAAAAAAACATAAAAATTAATCTTACACTTACGAAATAATTTTATCACATTCATTTGTAACTGAAGAGTTTGGATTTAGAAATGAATCTAAAATTTCAACAATGTCGCGTTGTAAATGCTTTGCTTTGTCTAAATATTCTTCTGCAATAGATATCTTATCTTGCATAATTAAGGGCAACGGAATATCATAAAGTGTAAACCTGTTTGTTAAGTCCAAATACAACGCCCAATGAGAAGCCTTAAAGCGAAATTACAATCAATTCAAATACGTACATAGATATACTTTTATAGTAAGCACTTTAAGTTTATTGCAAAATACTCACGTCTTTATAATAACGATTTTTCACTAGCTCTCTAATTTTTTCCACAAATAATTCCTTGGCCTTTGTTAATTCATAAGCATCCCTCACAGCCTTATATAAAATTGGGATGCCTTGAGTTTTGATAAAATTAAAAGCCACCATTTTCATATTGTCAGTACATTTTTCAGATATGTGTGGTTTCATTTTTTTTAAATTACAAACTGTAACTAAAACTGAACACACCGTTACAACCAGACTAGAACTAGAGCTTATATTTAAATCAGATTATCTTACCAAAATAAGCTAAATTATTTTTTGTTTTCAAATTGTTACATCCAGGGGAATTTGCAAAAATCTTTAAAGCCAATAATAGAGGATTTTCATTTAAGATGAATAAATCTTCAAGAGCTTGTTTAATGGCGGGTGTTTTCTTATCTAAATATTTTACAAAAGTAAATATTTTAATAGTATGTAAATACTTATTCAAATTTCATTTCATACATAAGGCCCATTGCTTCTTAAATGTTTCAAACCAATTATTAATTTCCTCACACAAGCTTGCATCAAAATCTAAAATAATTGAGTATCAGAAAATGTTTATTAATCAAAAGATACCGATTACCTTTGTCATTTAAATCAGCTCCTTTGGTTAAATCTAAATCAAAATGAAAAAGAATTTTAATTATTTAAATTTAATATAAAAAATAAAATTTATGTTCAATTCTAGTTTTTTGCTTTTATGTGTAAAATTTTTAATAGCACTAAAGCAATAATTTAAATAATTTAAAAAAATATTTGATTTAAAAAATATAAGAGACCCATTTCCGCAAAATTTCTAATTGCAGATTGTTTATTTTTTTTTCATATTTAGTTTAAATCATAAATGTATATAGTTTCATTTTGTCATATTCAGCTAGGTAGGTATTCACCTACCCGATATATGATATACAAAATTTAACATTATATACATATTATATATGTATATATATGCAATAATATATGGATTAAAATTAAATTCCACCAGTATATTATTTTGGTAATCATCATATTTTATTACCTGGAACTACAGTCACACACATGTTTTGCAATGTCTTAGTTAAAGCATTAGCGCCAGGGCAATAAAAATCGTAAATATCCTAAAATAAGAAAATAAAACATTTGCTTTAAACAAATCTAAGATAATTTTTACGTCATCTTCTTCATCCTCCATTCCAGCTGGCAAAAATCTAGTGCCCATTTTTAAAATTTAATAATTTTTTTTCTTTACAAACTACTAAAATATTTTACTTTATTATTTATTGTAATTAAATATATTCCAAACTATTTAAATCATATAACGACACCCCTACGAAACTTTAGTTCTATGTACTTGTTTTTCAAAATTAAAAGCCAATGTAAAAATCTCCTTTAAAATAAATTCTCAATCTTTAGATCTGTTCAGTATTTGCATTTTGACTTAAACTGTCATTATGTAGTATGTTTACAATACTATCAAAACAAACCCGACAAATATTAGATCTATCAACGAGCTCTTTCGAATATCAAAAATTTTGTAAATGTCAAAAAATTTTCATTCTCTTTCTCTCTCATTTTTGAATTTTAAAAGTTTTTTATACATTTGCGTTAAAATTTTGTTGTTTATTTTGAATGAACTTTCATTTAAATTTATATATGTACTCTTCTTTTTGGTACTTTTTTGAATGAAATATATTTTGAATTGAGAATGAAATATATTTACACAGAAAGCTTTTCTATTAAATTTTTCATTGGCAAGTATATGACAAGTAAATGACATGTATATTTATAAGTTCACAAGCAAAATTTTAAGGTACCTTAACCGAAATGCAACAACTAATTTAAAATTATTTTTGTACTTTGAACAACGGAAGACTTGTTAGCCAAATAAAAACATTCCTTTTATTAGTAAAAGTATATCCTTAATATTTATATAACAATGAAACAAAATTATTAGACAATAATTAGACAAAATTATTAGAAACTTTGGACGAGAAATTTTGAACTTAAAATTTTGTATGTAAGTTGATAATATATGTAGTGTTTATAATTGTATTTCGTAAAACTGGAACATTCTTATTAGTTTATTTGAATATGTTTCAGGAAAAATATCTTTTATAGGTATCAGATCAATTCATACGAAAATTTAGAATCAATTGAAATATGGACGTCAGTTTTTTGCTAAAACTAGTTATATTATATGACCATAAGTTGCATCAGCTTTCAGCACTTTTATGCTCAAGTAGTACCAGATGCTCAAGTAGTACCAAATAACATTGAAAATTAATAATTTAAAATGTGCTATATGTGTATAAAATAACAAATAAGATAATCGTATCTATCTAATAGCAATAACTAACGCTTAATATCGACATAAAATTGAAAAACTTTTACATGATAATATTTCTGATAACTATAACAGGCGTTTAAAACAGAAATGTTTTAAAGCAACGATCGAAAAAAAGAATATTTGAAAACTTCAAGGACTTTTTGTTTTAAAAATGACCAATCTCTGACTGTTACTGAATGTCAAACTTTAAATATAAAAAGATCAAACGTCAATCTGACATTTTATAAACGCTTCCTACTTCTAAAGACAAAATCCAAAAAAAGTTTTATTGCTTGGTTTTTTTAATTAAATAAGGGTTTGCTTCAGTATATATCAAATAATATTATTAATAGAGCTTATAAAACTAAGGAATTTTTGAAGTTGTTGAAGTTGCAATAAAATTAGAAATTAAAGTTTTATGCTCACTTAATATGGATGAACAAAATGGTAGGTTATGAAACGTTATAATATAATTTATTAATAATCGATTTTCAGGTGAATATGAGCATCAAGTAAGGCCTGAATCAGCTCAATCTGAAAATTCTGATGCTCAAGTAGACTCTAGCAAAGGAATAAAATCGAAATCGAAAAGTCGCAGTCGCTCCCGTTCTTGCAGTCAAGGTGAAACTACTCGGAAGAGTCGATCAAGAAGTGGAAGTCGTGATTCATTTGATTCTAGAAGTAGAAGTCGTAGTAAATCAAAAAGTGATCATGAACAAGTAAATGGAAACGGTAAAATTGAAACCCGATCTAATTCTAAAGAAAACAATGGAAGATCAAGTCGGAGTCGTAGTGGTTCAAAAGATTCTGTAAAGTCCAGAAGTCAAAATAGAAGTGAGTCAAGAGAAAGCGGAAGCCATTCTCCCATTAGTGAAAGTGGTTCCAAGCGAAGTGGATCAAGAAGAAGCAGAAGTGGTTCTAAACATAGTCAAAACATTTCAAGAAAAAGTCGCAGCGGCTCAGAAAGGAGTGACCGAAGTAGATCTAGTAAAAGAAGCGAACTAGATTCTGCCCAACATATTGCCGACCCTTCACGAGAGAAAAGCAGAAGTGGTTCTAGAAATAGTAGAAGTGGCTCCAGACGAAGCCACAGCGGCTCAAGAGAAAGCCGAAGTAATTCTAGGCGTAGTAAAAGTCGTTCCAGAAGAAGTTTGAGTAGATCTAAAAGAAGCAGGAGCGGTTCTAGGCAAAGTGTAAGTATTTCTAAACAAAGTCGAAGTGGTTCGAAAGAAAGCGTGAGACGGAGTGGAAGTGGCTCAGGCCGCAGCAGAAGTGCTTCAAAACATAGAAGTAGCGCTTCAAGGAAAAGCAGAAGTGGTTCTCGGAAAAGCAGAAGTGGTTCTCGGAGAAGCAGAAGTGGTTCAGAAGTTAGTATAAGTCATTCTAGAAAAAGTAGAAGTCATTCGAGACGGAGCAGGAGTCCTTCAAATCGTAGTAAAAGTGGTTCCAGAAAAAGTATAAGTCCATCTAAAAGAAGTAAGTCTGGTTCTAGGAAAAGTCGAAGTGGATCTAGGCATAGTAGAAGCGATTCCAGGAGTAGTAGAAGTGGTTCTAGAAGAAGTAAGTCTGGTTCTAGAAAAAGCCGTAGTGGATCTAGACGTAGTAGAAGTGGTTCCCCACGCAGCCGCAGCCGATCCCAACACAGTCGTAGCGGGTCGCCACGAAGTAGAAATGGCTCAGCTCGTAGTAGAAGTGGCTCGGCACGTAGCAGAAGTGGGTCAAGAAGAACTCGTAGTGGTTCCAGGCGCAGTCGAAGTGGTAGCGCACGTAGCCGCAGCGCTTCAGCACGTAGCAGAAGCAGATCCAGGCATAGCAGAAGCAGCTCTCGTGATAGTAGAAGCAGGAGCAGGTCTAAAAGAAGTAAAAGTGTGTCCAGGAGTCGTAGTGGATCGCGACGAAGCCGAAGTGGCTCTCGGCGCAGCAGAAGTATAAGTCGTAGCAGATCCAGAAGCAGAAGTGGGGCTGATTCAAGAAGTAGAAGTAGATCAAGAGGTAAGGATTCTAGTCGTTCACGTAGTGCAAGTAAAACACGATCTAGAAAAAGTCGAAGCCGTTCAAGATCTAGCAGAAGTCGAAGTGGATCAGCAAGTGACTCTCCGGTAAAAAAGAAAAAGAGAGTTGTTTTTAGCGACTCAGAAGGTATAAATTTGTTTGCTTAAATACCCTTAGCTTTGAAACTACATGCCTAATTCAATAATTAAATTCAAACTTATAATTTAGATGAAGAAAACGAATCGAAAGAACAACGAAAACGGCCAAAAATTACAGACACAGATAACGAAGACGAAAATGAACCAGGAGAAAATGCTGAAAATTCAGAGAATAAGGGCGAAACAACGAAAGAAAATAATACCGTTGTTGACAGTTCTGATGACGAAAATATTCCCATTTCAAATGAGTAAGATTAATTCATTTAATACGTATATAACACTCTTGATTTTAAAACCAAAATAATGTTTTTAGCGTTGATAATTTTATTTCGGACTTTGATGCTATGTTATTACGAAAAAAAGAGGAAAAGTCGAAGCGTCGCAAAAGACGGGATATTGATTTAATAAATGATAATGGTAAACTAAAAAATTTTGTATATTAATTTCAACACTTCATTTTATATTCGTATTTGCTAGATGACATAATTGATCAATTAATTCAAAATATGAAGGCTGCAGCAGAAGATGATCGTACACTTAATATGGAAAACAAACCTGCAATACGTAAAATTTCTATGTTGAAACAAGTTATGTCGCAATTGATCAAGAAGGATTTACAATTAGCGTTTTTAGAGCATAATATTCTTAATGTTTTAACTGATTGGTTAGCGCCATTACCAAATAAAAGTTTACCCTGTTTACAAATAAGAGAAAGTATATTAAGACTCCTTTCAGATGTAAGAGCTAACAAAATCAATAACAAATTTTTTTTAATTAAACAAAAAATATATAATCATTTTACAATACTTTTAGTTTCCCACAATAGATAAAAGTTATTTAAAACAATCAGGCATAGGCAAAGCAGTTATGTATTTATACAAACATCCTAGAGAAACCAAACAAAATCGGGAAAGAGCTGGTCGTTTAATATCCGAATGGGCCAGACCAATTTTCAATTTAAGCACTGATTTTAAAGCAATGTCACGTGAAGAAAGAGTTCAAAGAGATTTAGAACAACAAGTTAGCAAAAAACGTAAATTAAGTCCTGAACCAAGTACATCTAAATCTACGAAACGTGATATACATTCAGCAATTTCAACAACTGAAGAAAAAGCATTAAGACCAGGTGACAAAGGATGGGTAGCGCGTGCAAGAGTTCCAATGCCATCAAATAAAGAATATGTTGTAAGACCAAAATCTACAGTAGATGTTGATATGAGTAGAGTGAGTTTATTATATACAATATCAATTTAGAAATGTAAAGAAAAAATTTGTTTTAAATTTTTAAGATTTCAAAAAAGAAAATGAACCGCTATGAGAAACATTTGAAGAAATTTATGGATGCAAAAAGATTGAAACAAACAAGACGAGCAGTGGAAATATCGATTGAAGGTAGAAAAATGGCACTATAAATTTAATTATATTATTTTTAAATTCTGATAATGGAATAAAATTAAAATTGAGTACGTATAGATTTTAATTCTGATTATGTAACTTAGATTTAACATTTTCTGTAAGTTAATTTTTCTTCTTCGTGATAATATTGAAATTTTGTAACTAAATAATAAACAAAATTTTGAAAAATAAAATAAATCTATATTATATATTTTATGTAATTGTTATATGCATATTTACCACATCTTTGTAAAACGGCATAGGTAAACATGTTTTTTGTGCCTCTCCTTTAGAGGAATTCACCAAAAAAAGGCTTGGTTTTAACAAACAGTTCGGCAAATATAAAAATGTTTTCTTAACTGGAAGTAATTCGTTTGTTAATGAAGCAGAAAATCTTTTTAATTGGTAAAATGACACACAAAATGTTTCACGTGGTACTATCCAAGTAACATTTTTAAAACTTTCACCAGTCTGAAGTTTATGATTACTATTATATAAAAAGTAATCATTTTTAAAAGGTGGTAGCATTTTATCAAGTTTAAATACATTAATATGTATACCACAATTACTCTTGCGTATTTCATCCATTGCAATCAAAATTGGCTCCAGAGATAAATTCATTTGGAAACGCATTTCAAAAATATATGATATAATTACAATACCATCATCATATTTTGCTGCTTCCTCCACATTTACGTATTTTCTTTTTATATAAATAACTTGAATTTCTAGAGCTTTTCTAATATTTTCAATTGTGTGAAAACTGCCGTATTTAAAATTTTTACCCCAATAAAAAACAATCCTTGAAAGAGTATAATTTCCATTTAAAGGTCCGCCTGTTAGATATGGACGTTGATTTGCATTCCACTTTCCGCTTAATACAGCTGCAAAAAACATTCCGATATTTATTGGAAAACTCAAAGAATTATACGCGGAAAGTAAACAAGATAGACGAAAGCTTTAGAGAAAAAAAACAACCAAAAGTATACTACGTACACATTGTTTTTCGCAGCCGCAAGTTATTTTAACTTGCAATTTTTTCTAAACTATTTTTTATTTATTATTTATAAATTTAATTTTAACCAAAACCTAGACCTGCTTTGAAAGCAACTGCGTCATTAAAATTATTGTTAACCACTAAAAGATAAATGTGCAATTTATGTATGGACATAATCAGCTGCACCACCTACATATACTCATAATGATATTAGAGAAATAGAAAAATTTTTCTAAAAATTAAATGGTTCTGAAGAAATTGTGCTATAACAGGTTCTTAGGCAATGCTGAGCTTACTAAGCACAAGGACAGCCTAAATACACTAACCACTCCAACTAACAAACTAATTTAATATCGATAATCCGCTTTTTACCTATCTTTCCAGTATTTTTGAAAAAAAAACTTTTCGGTTCTCTAAAATAGTTTGAAAATTTAAGAGCTGGAAGTACTATTTTATCTGCTACTTCATAATTAAGATCCGTTGGACTTAATATATTTTGATCCAAAATTCTTGCTTTATCGAATTTATTTAAATTTTTTAAAAAAATGTCTTTTACAATACTGATTTCATCTTTTTTGCTCATTTTGTGCGAATTGGTGTGAATTGTTTAAACAAAAACTGAATTTACGGATAATTTGGTTTAAATATATGTATGTACATATGTAATTTCAAATTTGATATTTACACATAAAAAATAAACAATTTAGTTTGTTTTTATTTTTGATTGAAAATTTAAGAAACTTTTGTTTAATTTTTTTAAATTAAATGAATGTACATAAATAGGTATAGTGCATAAGATCCCACAATATTTTATTATTTATTTATTCTATGACATTCATATGTACTACATAAAGATAATGGTACTAACACATAAACCCTTAAGCATTCGACTTGTGAGCTAAATTCAGGAAATATTGCTAATTTTATAATATTGTATTTTTGATTCCCTGTTCAAGTTCTTTATTAAGCAATTGAATCATTTGGTCCAGATAGTTTTACATATACGGAATTTAATAAATGAAATTTAAGTCTTTATCACAGAATCTTTAAAATTTATTTAGAAAAAATTTGTGTTAATATTTTATATTAATAGATTATAATTTCGATTTTTTTACAATATTTCTTGCAAAAATTACTTCCGGTTGTTTTGTTGGCTTTTGTATTTCACGATAGTTGTTTACAATACGTTTATTCTCATCTCTTGGACATGATTGTAAATTGCGAAAACTTGCAACCTAAAAATATAAATAAATATTCTATTATTATTACAAATATGTATATATATGTATAATTTAATACTTATATAAAATCAAAGAATAAGCTTTAATTAAAGCATTCTTAACGGAATTATTATCAATATACATACTTATATATTTTGCATGCATATATGTATGTACTTATTATTTAAGCGGAATACACACAAAGCATGCTCTTATATTTTAACTTCAAAATTCTTTGAAATCTTTAAATTTTGTAAAAGAAATATTTACATATATGTATGTACATATCAGAAAATTCATTGGCCAGGTTTTATTAAAATCCCTATATATAAATTCCTGATTTCAAAATTACAATAATACTGCATTAACACACTATTCAGGAATTATAGCTCTATAAGCTAAATTGTAAGTTAATACAATATCACTGCAATTTTCAAGCTACGCTATATTTTTGAAAATTTAAACTAATATATGTATTATGTACCCTGATATCGGAATTGTAATAATACCCGTATCGATACACAATTCAGGACTTGATATTTTATATGCTGAACTTTGCATTATTACAGTATTATTATAATTCCGATCTCAGGGATACAATTTATTTTATTAAATATTTAAAATAAAAAAATTGCTTAATAAATAAACCATTAACAGAAATTTTAATACATGTATGTACATCTAGTACTAGTATTATAGTATTTCATAGAAATTTACTTGTCCTTTAGAAACATAGATTGGTGTACGATAAATTATCCATGTAACACTTTCAAAATATGGTGCTGTAGTTAATGATCCCTTATATGTATAATAATGTTTACTTAATTCTTGTAAACCAATCCAAGAGAGGCAATCTAAAACAAAATAAAAAAAATAAAATTAACATTAGAAACAATTTAATATTAAATTATTTTAATAATAAACATTACGTTTTAAATTTTAAAAATGTATAGTAAAATTGCATTAGTATAAATAATTCAACAATTACAGCTCATAAGCTGAATTGTGTACTAATATAGTATTACCAGTTGTAATTGAATTTTTTAAGTAAAGAGAATGCATTATTAATAATTTTAAAATTTAATATAATAGCACAGCAATAAAAAAATTAGGATATTATGCAAACGATTCAAAAAATTTATTCAAAAGAAAATGCTAGAGTCTAAATTAGAATAATGATTGAAATACAGATTAGACCTAAAATTTAAAATAGACTTTTTCTCTTAGTACTTAAAAATTTCACAAAATCTCATTGAACTCTAGTCAAATGACAGTGTGTTGCCATATTTAATTCAGCATCTTAAATTTAAGAATATCGTACAAGTGTTAAAAAAAAACAGTTTGGAATTAACACCTTGGAACCATATAGCTTTATCAAAAAAAAAAATTAATTTTATATTAAACAAACAGAATTATAAAAAAAAAATACCTGGATCTAATGAAGTCCTTGTATAAACTTTTTGTACTCTATCAATACCAGCTGTTATTTTACGAAATTCTTTACATTCTTTATCACCACATGCTTGTATAAAAAATGCAACAACTAATAAACCATCATTTTTATTTTTTGCAATATCAAAATTATCATATTTTGAATTATAATGTACAACATGTGCTTCCATTGAATATTTTATACCTTCTAATGTATGTTCACAACCGGATTCATCATGATCAGCCCAATGAAAATGTAATTGTTCAAATATATATTTTTCATTATTATTTAATATACCACCCATTATATATGGTTGAAATTTTTTACCACGAAATGTTATTAATACTGTTAAACCAGTATTTTCTAATAATGCTGTACCAATTGGTTCCCAATAACCATGATATTCTAATGGTTCAATATCATCTTTATGTTCAATTTCACGATTTGATATTTCAATAGGTGATTGAACTGCCATTATTATTAATATATAAATTTTTTTTGTTGTTTTATTATTTATTAAGTATACAAATACTATTTTCTAATTTTTGACTTATAAAAAATTAAAAAATATTTTTTTTTCTCTACAATTTTAAGAAATTTGTTTAATAATACAATTATAGGGTACTAGTTACCTAATGAATTACAAGCACTTTAATAATTGTTATTTTTTTATTTATTTTTGTTTATTTAAATTGTATGTAATAAAACAATATTGTAAATTATGGTAATTTTCCTTATTCTCTTACAAACATAACATTTTTAAGTAATATTTTGAATTCACTATTCAAGAAGTTAAACACAAAATAAAAATAAGTATATTATAAAAATTTAATTATACAGTACTTGTCAAAAGAACTTTCTCATAAAATATTTATAAAAAATAATTTCAAAATAATTTGAAATTAAATATTACAGTTTTTGTTTACTTATTCTTCTTTTATTCCATTATTTTTTGTGAATGGAGCACTGTTTTTTTTTTTTTTTGTTTTTTATTTATAAGGTCTCACTATTGTATTCAAAATCTATTAATAAATTATTTTTGTATTTAATTAAATTTTACTACCCTAAAATTGTTGTAGGTATGTATGTGTTTATATAAAATTCAACAAAATACAACATGTGCAATAATTAACAAACTATTCAAGTGTTTTTTCCGTTTTTTTGCTTGTTTTTCACTCTGAATGTGACCAATTTCTTGAATAATAAAAAAAAAAACAAATCCAATGTTTTTTTATTGTGTTTGAATAGCGCGTTTGCGTGTAACTTTTATTTGAAAAAAAAAACAAAAAAAAAATGACAATCAGTCTCATCGATAGCTTGAATACTACTAAACTACTGATTCCTAAAAAAAATATTATTCTGACTAACTGACTATGGAAGTTTAATATACTTACAATTAAATAAAGTAATAATAATTAATTTTTTTACTATTCTACGATATTTTGTGCTTTTTTTTTATATATACGAGTATGTATATGATTATATAATCAAATGTTAAAATTATACTCGTAATAGCAGTTAACATAAAATATTTTGTTTTACAGCTTTCTTTATATATTATAATATAAATTTTAATTTTAAATTGTGATTTATTATATGCATATAAAACAGAAGGTCTATTTAAATTATATTGCATATGAATGTTAAATTTACTTTAAATTAAATATTATTTTATATAGAGCAATTAAGATAAGAGAAAATGAATATATGAAATTATTTTGTATCAGTTACATGATTCTTTCTAAGCTATTTATATTTTTTTTTTCAGTTTTTCCACTATTTTAGTTATCTATATTTTGAATTTTTGTTTTGAAAGTTGCATAAGAAAAAAATTAGGTATAAATTTTTTATCAAAAACAATGCATATGTCTTCAAAATTGCAGTAATAAATATTTTGCTATATAAAAAATTCATTAATTACAATTTTAAGGTTTCCTAAAACTTAATTTTGAATATTCGAAAATTCAATTTCGATCTCGTGAGATTTTTCAATTGTCGAATATAATTTGAATAACAACTTTCTGTTTTGAGTTACAATTTCGTATAACGTATAACACTTTAAATGTATAATACTCAAGTTTACATATATTGCGGTAGATCAATTCAAATTTTTAATATCTGGAAAATAAAAATCAGTAAAAAGACTATTCAAATTTGAATTCAATTGTGTAAAGAATTATACGTTCCATTTGCAAACTATTCCCAAATATTGCAGGTTAATTACATTTCAGGTAGGGTAAATAGAAAAGCACTTGTTAATTTTACTACACATAATTCATGATTATTGCATAATAATAACAAATTAATGAATAAATTATAAAAAAATAATTTGCGTCATATTCAATCTTAAATGCAATATGTAAAAGATACACATACAATACATATAAATCAATAACTTGGATATTAGCATTGTCAATATAGTTTATAAAGTGATAAGAAAAGACAATTTATATAATTACACAATAGATCACTTTTTTTGAGTGGCACTATTTTAAATTAAAAAACTTAATACTCACTAGCGCTCCTCAAAAAATGTAGTACGTTGTGTAATTACAAAAAGTTGCCTTCTGTGTATCACCATAAGTTCCATAAATATACAAAATGATATTAGTAAATATATTTTCAATTTTATTCGATTAATGAATAATTAATTATTCGCATAAGTTTTATAAATCTTATTTAATTTTGTAAATTAAAAATTTAAAAAGTGAACAATTTCGAGAAATTATTTATAACCTTTTACAAAACTTTCTATTAATGCTTTCTAATATGCGGCAGGCAGACGAACTATTCTAAAGTCTTACTTTATTTAATTTTAATTCTTTTTTGTTTTTTTTAATGTTTTTTTTTTGAAATACATAAGAGAAAACAAAACGTTGAAAATAATTTTGAAAAGCAATCAACCTAAAAGGACGTATGGTTTTATTTTATGGTGGCTACGCATTATTATTGTAGATTTAAAATTTTTTTACTTAAAGACATACAGCTTAGTATAACTATATACACATATACATAGATATATAAAATCTCTTTATAAATTATAGTAAATTTTGTTAATTAATAAAAATTAAGACAAATTACATGGATTTTGGAGATAAAACAAAAAAAATGATAAAATACGAAAATTCTTAGTGATCGTTTATAAAAAGTTCTAATATAGAAAGATAGACTAGGTGTGGGTAACCTTTTTCAGTCGTGAGTCGTAAATCTAATAAAATAGGTTGGCAACAATTGACATGAAGCTTACTTAGACGTAATACTAAATATGCGGCAATTAATTTGATTAATCCACGTTAGTACTAACATAAAGTATACAAATATTTATTTATGAATCAACAAAACGTAAATAAATAATATAAAAAATGTTTTAGGTAAATAAAAATAACATTTAAAATTAAATTTCCAATAAAATTTTTTTTGCAATTGTTAATTTATTAATGTTATCAGATGCTATTAAATATAATACACTAAGTCCTCGAGATACGACATTTTTGGTTCCAGAAATTTATGTCGTAACTCGAATTGTCATTTGAGGAGGGAAAAAAATGTATGGAAACAAAAAGTGAAAATAGACAAACTGTTTTATAAAATAATTGATCTTTTTTTTTAAAAAAGGTAACAAAGTTTGAAAAAAACAACAAAATATAATAACAAAACCACAAAAATTCAATGATGTAACAAAAATAAATAAAATAAAATCTAAATAAGTTGATATTTTATCACTTCAATTCGTATTCTTAACTACTAACTAGAATTTTTAACTAGAAAGAGTTCATTGTTGAAGTATGTGCTTTAGTCTCGTCTTATAACTAAATTCGGTATAGATTTTTATTCAAAAAACAGTAAAATCTGTCAAAAAAACAATTTTTTTTTTAAATTTTCAATGTCGTATTAGGAACAATGTCGTAAGCCGAATAAAAATGATCCAAATTTATATCATGTCGTATTAGAAGATGTCGTATCTCGAGGACTTAGTGTATTTAATTTTACTTATACTTGTGTTATTTGTAGTTTACGTTAAAATAAAAATAAATAAAAAATAAAAGGCAATGTCAATTATAGACCTACATGTACAGGTTGGTGTAGTTGGTGCAGTGTTATACTACTTAGAGTGCTATATGGCTTAAAGGGAGGAGGGACATAGACATATAGAATTTTACTACTCAAATAAGCACATTTAACTTTTGCAAACGAACTTTTAAAAACTAATTATTTATTCATACGAATTTCGTTCGTAGCTCTGAAATTTGGAAAATTACAAATAACATATTAAAATTCTGCTCCGAATATTCGTAAAGGAGTAATCAGAGAATGATCGTAATAAATTTTCAAATTTTTAATACATATTTTTGTTTGAACTTGAGTTACTCTAATACAGTTACAATGGAAAGAAATGAATCCATATATTTTGCCAACCGAAAGCAAATTTTGTTATCGATCATTTAAAAGTTTACGTCGTAGGTAAACTCATTATTCGTAGAATTCTGAGAGTGAAATTTTTAATAGAGCTGTATACAACTATGTATGTATGTATGTATGTATAGTCAAATTGAGAATTATTCTTAGTAGTGTTTTAGTCTCGTTAAATACAGGAATTAAGTATTACTTTTGCTTCAAGAGAAATAGAAGATCCTTTAATTGAAATACTTTTGAAAATGAAAAATAATCGAAAATTTACAATGATTCAATTTTTTTCTATCTTTTCACTCTATCAGTCTGTTTTACCGTAATAATCCTACAAAAAAATTCAAATTCGAAAGAAAGTAATTATAAAACTTTTGAGCGTTTCACACATTTCCTTCATTCTAATTATACAATCAATATTCAATAATTAAAAAAATAAATTAGTATGCCGAACTACATGAAACAATTATTGAATGCCTTCCATTTATATAGATGAAAATATCTAGAGTTGATATTACATGTTTTATACACTTTATATAATATGTACTCATATATATATTAATGAAAATAACCAATTTACAATAGTGCATCTTCTTAAATGCAATAAAAATAAAAGTAAAAAAAAATTTCAACTATGTATAATCATGATATAAAAATCAATAATATATCAAAGTCAAGGGAAAGAAAAAAATGTTTACATACTCTTATTATAGGACTATATACTTTACGTCTATATAGTGTTTTTCTGATTGATTTATTTTATTGGATTTGTGCATGCTTTCTATTTAGATTTCCTTCATTTAATAGTAAAGTTATTATTACCTATAACAATTTATATATATGTACATATACATATAAGTATAATATTGAGTGCATAAATAATTTTATCATTAGGGTAACCGATTCTATTAAAATTTAGTTGATAAAAAATATTGAATTATTATTTAATGTAGATTCATTCTGTAGTATATTATACTTGTAGTCAAATAATTAATACGACGAATGTAAGGAAAAATTTATCTGATCTTGCAATGCTTTTTGTAAAACCTATTTTGGAATCGATTGCGGTACAATGTTTCTTGACGAAGTATGTGAAACGATTTCTGTTGTTTAATTTACAAATTGAATAATTCAATGATTTTCAAATGAAATTGAAAATCTTAATAAGAATAAGTTTCTGTAAATTTTATAATTTCCTTATTCTATTTTATATTATAATTGATTTCTACTTGAACAATAACATCATACCATACACGCACTCTGGCTCCAATAATTTTATAGAATTATACATTAGATAGGGTCCTTTATTTTATCTTAATGGAAATTTCTTCATGCAACTGCAGAACAGATGGATGACGTAATCAAAGGAACGAGTTAAAGGCAGAAAAATTATTCATTAAAAAAATTTTTCTCCTCGAACTGGACTCGAACCAGTGACCTACCGCTTTCTAGGCGGACGCTCTACCAACTGAGCTACAGAGGCATGAAGAAATTGCCGACGAAATGTTCTCTACATTGCTTTATACTGTAATTCACATGATTACTAAGTATTTGTTTTTTGTTTACATTGATTGCTACATACAATCCATTGAAACACACAATATTCTTATTGATTCCGCAACTATAATGTTGTATTAGTAAAATTCATAATATAAGGGTCCTTTATATTTTATTTGCATCTAATTAGTAGCACGTTAAAATGTCAATTATACCCAAATGCAAAATTATTTTTATCATTCGGAAACTCCTTATTATTTTCAATATTGCAATTCCATTATTAATTTTATATGCAATAAAGTTCATTTAAAAAAATTTCATTGCAATATTTCTTGGAACAAGATGTGAAGAACTTGATACGTATATGTATTGTTGTAGAAGTTTAATTAATTTTATTAAATATTAGAATTTTGAATTATTTGCATTTCAAATTATAGAAACTATGGAACTTACAATATATCAATGTTTATTAAAAGTTATTACATAATATTTATTACATATTTGAAAGTTATTCAGAAACTTATTACGTAACAAGCATAAAATCTATAACAGCATTAATCGCCTATCCCTTACTGGATGTTAGCGGTCATATGTCGGTTTTCATAATACGCTGGTTTCCATGTTGTTGTATTCTACTCAGTATATTGCTTCAAGTCATCTATATTTAATATACCCGTCCACTATGAGTTGTAGAAGTTCATATATCCTGCCCTGCATTATATGACCAAAATATTCTATTTTTCTGCGCTTAATATTTGTCAGTAGCTGCCGGTTTGATGCAACTCTACGCAGAAACTCGTTATTGGATACGTGGTCAACTCATGGTAGTTTAGCATTTTTCTAAATATCCACATTTCGAATGAGAACAAGCAAATTTCTGACACTGACTTTAAAATATAATATTTATACAATAGAAATAAAAATTATTGTTTATAAATTTTTTATTAAAATATAAAACTAATGTTGTAACGTTAAAGTTTAAATTGTATAACAATATTCTTGTAATTGTAATTGCTTGTAATTGATAATTGTATAACAATATAATGTATGGCTTTTTAAAATTATTATTGATTAAACAATTTTTCAAAGAAAAGCTACTATTTACGAAGGCATGTAATGCATAAAATGCACTCCATGAAACTAGAACTGTAGCTTTTAACAGTATTTTAATCGAAAGTCGAAACAATCAAAAACTGATAGTTGTTTTCGTACATATATATGTTGTGTATAATAAATTTAATTTACAGTTTTTATTATTTTATTTTAGAGTTATACCTTTTAAATTAACTTCAGACCCATTTTAACTTCAGAAAAATGTAAAATTGAATTTAACCTTTGGTTTACACCACAAACTTTTTGATTTTAAATTGAGTTTTAAAACTACTTTGACTTAAGCAACGAACTAGAAAATTTTAAATTCTACAACTTTAAACCCTAAAATTCAAATTTTTTATAGTTAAGAAATTATTTGTTTATTTCCTTAAGTTCGCAATTTAAAACTTTATAAGTTCGCAATTTGAAACTTTAAACTTCTTTAAATTTAGATTTTAAGTCTTGCTTAGATTTTAAATCCGACCATAATTTAAAGTTTGAAATTTAAAATTTACTATATCTAATACATTTGGTGTACAGTCTGCCTCTACAATAACGCCGCTTACAAATACGAATACGAATGTCCTCAACTATTGTCCTTTCTTATTACATAAATTTATTTCTTTAACTTTATTAAACATCAACAAATTGTTCATTCCATTTTGTTTTTTTTCTTTTTGCCCCCAAATTATTTACATAATTACAAAGTTATTTCATAGCTAAAATTTAAAAATTATAAAAAAAATTTGAATTAAAGCAAAGATTATCAAAGTGTTTACAATGTCAAAATTTTTTAATTTTTATTTCTATTGTTAAATTTTAAATACATTTTTATTTTTAAAAATATTTTTTTAATAAATATAGCACTGAAATGGAAGTTTGTCGTTTATTTTCGATTTTTGATATTTTTTATACTTTTATCATTGAAAATCCAGGATCAATTATTGTTATTCTTGCTATAATAATTGCAACATTCATGTTGTTCAACTTTTTTAGTATATTGCATTTAAGTGAGTGTAATACAGGGAATGGAATTGATTATTACGATTGTACTCTTAAAAATGGTAAGAATAAAAATAAAACAGTTAGAATCAACAAAATACATTTCGCTTCTCGAAATTTTTGTATACTTAATAATGATTAAAATTAGGTCCAATTTCATGGAAGCACAAATATCCTTCAGCAAATGGAAACTTTCAATCGCCTATAAATATAATTAGCGTTGAGACATCATTACTGTTAATTTATGAGCCGTTAATTTGGAATTATTATGATGAAATACCTACAGAAATATTTATTCGAAATTCAGGGTATACAGGTACGAATATAATAAAAAAAAAATTAAAATTATAAAATCTTGTTAAGGTGCCTAAATTATTAAAGTGTTCGTTGTTTTTATAGTTGAATTAAAAGCAAATTTTTCATGTAACGTTCCAACTATAAGTGGTGCTGATCTACTTGAAAATTACAAATTTTTGAATTTATGCTTTCGTTGGAGTATTTTAGATGATCAGGGATCAGAGCATTCAATTAATAATAAAAAATATCCTGTTGAATTACAAGTAGGTGCCGTTTAATTTATCTGGTACTTAACATTAAAAACCTTTTTTGTTAACATAAATAAAGTTTTATTAATTAATTTGTTTTCATTAAGCTTACATGAAAATATTCATTTTTTTATAGGTTTCACACGTGTCTCAAGATAATTTGGTGCATAATAGTGAATCATCTGATTTAGGAGTGCTAGTATTAAGTTTTTTTTTTGCAGTAAATATTATAAAAATTTTCATCAGATGTTCATATTAAATTAAAATATGTTTTTTTTTTTTTCATTTTAATTAAGATAACAAAAAATGATAATCCATGCTTAGATCCAATAATTTTGAATTTACGAAAAATTCGTGGACCAGGAATATGGGTTCAAATACCATCATTTCCCTTATCATGGCTATGTTACAATTTTCAAACAAATTTTTATAGCTACGGTGGATCATTGACTGAACCACCTTGTTGTGAAGGAGTAACTTGGTTTATTTTTCCTGAACCAATGGCCATAAGCATAAAACAGGTAATAAGCTTCAATAAAATGTCAATTACATACATACATATATACATGTATAAAAAGATTGTAATATCATTAATATAAATATTATATTATGGAAATATATGTGTATATGTATGTATGTAGAATTTCTTACATATTAATATTTCAATTAAAATATCCTGTAATCCAAATTAGCTGTCTGAGTTTCGGACTCTTCAATCAAGAACTTTAAATAAAATTTTAAATAATTCAAGACCAATTCAAAATTTAAATTCAAGGATTGTTTGCCTAAATAGATACATTGGATATGATGAAGAAACTGAAGATGAAGACGTTCCAGCAATTTGTGATTAAAATAAAAAAATTAATTTTTTTTTTTGTAAAATATGACTTTCAAATGCCTGTAATAAAGTATTTATTTCGACAGTTTAGGGATACTAATTGCTAAATTGTGTAATTTACGAGTAAGTACTAATGTACATATATTTGGACAGCTTTATAGTTATGGAATCAAAAATTATTTATTTTTATCTATATCTATACATATATCTTTTATTAATTAAATATTTTTTAATTGTTAAAAAAGTAATATTGTGTTATTATTGAAAATGTAGATCTAACTTCAAGTTGACTCCTGTAACACAATTTCAATTCTCTTTTTACATTATGTATATATAACGTATGTCCGTACAGGTTTGGTAGCCTTTAATGATTGCTACAACAAAAAATTTGACTTGATATTTCATCCATTTAAATTTTTTTCGATAATTCATTTGATATTATTATTCAATTTTTGACGAATTGAAAGTTAAATATAAATTTTGTTTGACTTGGATTTACTTTAAGTCAAGCATTAATTATTTTTCATAACACTTTTTCTATTCTGTAGGTACCTGTTTTTTTTACCTATTACTTTTTCACAACATTCAAAAGCAACAATCTCTTCACTTCCACTTTAATAAAATAACAATTTCTAAGCTGTATGTTTTGTTATAAATATTGCAAAATATAAAGGTCATCTTTACTTAACCCTCTTGGATACCAGGTTAAAGTTACGTTTATCCGTGGGTCACTTTTAATTCTTTGGCTTTTCCAAAATACACACTTGAAACGCATTTTAACTTGTAATGAGTCACTGAACACACACAAACAATTTAAACTCTAATAACACTTGACAAGTAAATTTTGAGGAATATACTAGCCTATAAGCGTCTGTGGGTTAAAATATCATCTCTTCTACTCGCCGCATGGGCAGCACTCGTATATTTTACATTTTTGCATTCTAAAATTTGAACTATTTTATTGTTACTGTTTTTTTATTGAAATTTTAAAAGAATTGTACGTTATTATTTTAAAAAATTATATTGAGAAATGACATAAAAATTAGTCTTGTATGTATATGTGTGTATATATGAGACAACTCTTGTTTAGCACTATATCCTTTAAACATTTTGTCAAAATGACCCAATACAACATAATTAAAGTTTTTTAAAAAGTAACTATTATTCGAACAAGAGACAAGTGTCACCATTTGTATAGGGGAAAGATCACAATTCGTAAAATTTATAAGAACGAGTTAGGAGGAACATATAGAAAGCACACAAAGTTGCAGAGCTCACATACAAAACAAAAAAAAACTTTCTTAAATATTGCCCCCACAAGGCAAGGAAAAAGTAATTAATAATCCTTACACGAAAAAGCACACACAAGAACAACCTAACAAAAAATAAATCATTCAGATTAAAATTTCTCGAAAGAACCCTAGAGAAAGTACTTTTGCTCAGGATAGGATAGAGTAATATTATAAAGGGTAACTGGATATTAGTGTAATTTATAGTGAATTTAAGATAATGACAATCGTATTTGCGTATATCATATTGTACATATTATTTATTTGTGGTATTTTATAAGAATGCATGTAAACTTCAACTTCTCAAACTATTATTTGCATTTAATTTGCAATGTAACCCAGCATTTACATGTACAAGTTACTTGCAAGAAAGTTGCAATACATACAAAAATTTTACTAACACATTGAAATATTTCTACTTGCTTGTTTACTTGCAGTTCAACTTGCAAGAAAATTTTGCTGCCAGTAATTTGAGCAAGTAATTTGACATATTGAGAAATTCACAAAAAAAAATTTGTTGTTTTGATTTTTTTTTTTTTTTAATTTAAAATTTTTGAATTTTGTTTTGAAAAAATTAAACTTAGCAAACTTATGGTTTCTAAAATTTATAAACAATTATATATATTGCTAGTTGTTTTCTTCTCAAAGACATTTTCAAAAATTAACTTGCTAAACGCCTACGTCATAATAGCAAGTAATTTGACATTTCGAAAAACTAATTGACAATTAATATTATACAAACTTGCATGCAAGTAACTTGTATGTGTAAAAGCTGGGTAAATTCAAACACAGAATAAAAATTAAAGGAGTAAATTAAAATCTTGGCAATTATTATTCTTGATTACAAATTTGATTTCGTTCAGAAATTTATATAAACTTTTTTTTATTAAACGGCATCACTTCTTGAATGTCAAAATAATTTTCGAAAGTTCATTGAAAGAAAAGTGGCAGTAAATTTCGAAATAATTCGATGAAGTGAAGTGATGATGGCCGCGACAAAAAAAAGCATTTGGATATAAAATTTAAATTTTAAATGATATTATTTTGATAAGTTTAAAACATTTAATTTATTTTTTTGATTCAATGTTAAAATCTTATTTACGGTGTATTTTATATATTTATTAAAACATATGCAAATGTGGTATATACTAAGAAATTTATGAAGAAACAGTGTTATTAAAAAAAAGATTTTTTTGTCTTTGTCAAAATCAATTTAGTATTTTTATTTAAACCTTACAAGTAGACTTATTTAGAAATATTTATGATGATTGTTTAATATTTAATTTAAAATAAAAATACAATATAAAAATATAAAAAAAAATTTAGTGGAATTCCGAATAAAATATGAAATTAGAAATGTAATAACAATTTTGACAGGTACAAACGTTAACGACCATAAGAAGACGAAGGTGGAATTTGTAGATCATCTCTTTTTACCTGGTTTTTTGGCTGTGTGGTTTCTCATATCAAAAAAATCACAACAAAAAATTTTTTTTTGCATATTGTTTTTTAAACAACAAATTTTTAATATTTTATTTTTGCAATAATGTCTGGAATTATAAATGATCATCATCGCAAAAGGTAATTTAAGTTATAAATGAATTTAAGAAATGAAAACAAAGGTGTTTGCTTATTGCAATCTTAACTTCATCTTCATTATTAAAATGTTTATGTGATATTACATTATATTGTCCAAAATACCTACTCATAGGCATAACTATATCTTATAGGTATAGGTATACCTACTCGTAATTTCTTACTAGTTTATTTGCTAAAAAACATTCATTTCTAAATTTATAAAGAAATAATTGAATCATGTTATTGAACTAATTTTTGGTACAACATGTAATAATATAAAATTCTCGGTAAAATAACTGTCGTTTTTATTTTGCATATTCTTCATTTTTATTCCTTTCAAATTTTCTTTTTGTAGTCTAATTCGTGTATAATTCATACCACATTGTCTAATGTAAACGTACCTAATCTGATTTCTTTCCTGTGTAAATTTGAGTTAAATAGTAAAATTTTATGCAAGTCTAAATAACGAGATGATGATAGAATTCAAAAAATATTTTTTTACCTATCTACAAAAAGCATTTAAAATCATATCTATATCAAAAATTGTCTCTTATCTTTAAATAAACAATATATGTAACATTGATAGTTTTTCAGGTAGTACTAAGTTTGGTTGGTACATAAGTTTGATCTTAATAATTTGTCAGATAGCAAAAACTTACACACATACATATATTTATTTTAAATGAATTAATGACTAAAACTTGTTGAATTATTATTGTTTAAATTTATAAATAAATATTTGTGTAAATATTGTCGTTAATATATTAAAAAAATTATTGAATGAAATATGTTACTATTTTATTATTAAAAAGAAATTATGCTTCTGAAACTTTCAGGCTGCAAAAGCTGGAGGAGCAATTGCGGGACCCTTTTAGTATTGCAAATGTGGATTGTCTTTTAGATACTATAACTGCTTTAATAGCAGATTGTGAACATGAATCTGTTAAAAGATTGAAAAATATTGAAGCTTACACTAACAGATGTAAGTATTTTGAATGTTATTAAAGTAAAATGCAATTAATTCATTTGAATATTTTTATTTTTAGATGAAACTTTAGCTAGGGAAATTATTGAATTGCGCATGAAACCAGAAGATTTCGATGTTATTAAATTAATTGGACGCGGAGCATTTGGTGAAGTTCAATTGGTAAGACATCGTTCAACAAAGCAAGTCTATGCAATGAAGCGATTATCGAAATTTGAAATGATAAAAAGGCCAGATTCTGCTTTCTTTTGGGAAGAACGACATATTATGGCGCACGCGAACTCCGAATGGATAGTTCAATTACATTATGCATTCCAAGACAATAAATATTTATATATGGTTATGGATTATATGCCCGGAGGTGATATTGTAGGGTTAATGTCAGTATATGAAATACCAGAAAAATGGGCAATTTTTTATACTATGGAAGTTGTTTTAGCACTAGATACTATTCATAATATGGGATTTGTTCATAGAGATGTCAAACCTGACAATATGTTGTTGGATAAATATGGGCATTTGAAATTAGCTGATTTCGGTACTTGTATGCGAATGGGTCCAGATGGATTAGTTAAATCTAGTAATGCTGTTGGCACACCCGATTATATTAGTCCAGAAGTCTTACAATCACAAGGTGGAGAAAATGAATACGGAAGGGAATGTGATTGGTGGTCAGTTGGAATATTTCTTTACGAAATGTTAATAGGCGATACTCCATTTTATGCTGATAGTTTAGTAGGAACATATGGAAAAATTATGGATCATAAGAATTCATTGAATTTCCCATCTGATGTTGAAATAAGTGAAAACGCTAAATCACTTATTAGAGGATTTTTAACAGATCGCTTAAATAGATTAGGCAAGAGTGGTATTGAAGAAATTAAATGCCATCCTTTTTTCCAAAATGATACCTGGACATTTGATAACTTAAGAGAATCGGTTCCCCCTGTTGTTCCCGAATTGGCAAGTGATGACGACACCAGAAATTTTGAGGAAATCGAAAAAGATGATACACCTGAAGAGGTTTTTCCTGTACCTAAAACTTTCGCCGGAAATCATTTACCTTTTGTGGGATTTACGTACACTAGTGATTATCAATTACTATCAAATGATAATGTAGACTCCAAATTAACAGCAAATTCAATACATCGTCATAGACCTTCAAACTCAAGTGAAATAAAGCGTTTAGAAGCTTTATTAGAACGTGAAAAATTAAATGTAGAAAATTTGGAAAAACAAGATAGGAATTTAAGATTACAAATCGAAACAATTACTAAACGCGAAGCCGAGGTTCAAATGCTTTGTAGTAATTATGAAAAAGAATTAGCAATTTTAAAACACAATTACAAGGAAGCCCAACGAAAAGCAGAACACGAAATGGATATGAGACGTAAAACTGAGTCGTTGCTGGCTGAAACTAAAAAGAATTTAGATGATGAACAAAATAAACGTACTAGAGAAATGAATAATAATCAGCAGCATAATGATAAAATCAATATGTTGGAGAAGCAACTTTCAGAAATGCAAGAAAATTTAATTTCAGAAACTGAAAATAGTCAAAAACTTAAAAAACAAGCAGGAGAATTACGCTTGGCAAAGACTGAAGCTGAACAAAAAGTCAATCAATTGCAAACTGTCCTTGCAGGTTTGCAAGCACAAAGAGATGCGTTACAACAGGAGGTAATTCGAAAATATTATTTTTATTCCATTTATTTAAAAAAATTATATTTCTTTTTCTAGATTACAGAACTCCAGTCACGCTTAATGCAAGAGAAAAATGCTCGACAACAACTTAAAGAATTACATAAAGAATTAGAAAACAAATTACAAACAGTAAATATAGATCTTGAGAAATGTTTAAGTCGTGAACAACAAACAATAAACGATAATCGTTCGTTAGGTGAAAAAATATCTGAACTAGAAAAAGCAAATGCGGGTTTGGATTTGGAATTAAAATCAGCACAACAACGATATCAACAAGAAGTTAAAGCCCATCAAGAAACTGAAAAATCTCGACTCCTTAGTCGAGAAGAAGCTAATATGCAAGAAGTAAAAGCTCTTCAAACAAAACTGAATGAAGAAAAATCAGCTCGAATGAAGGCTGATCATAATTCACAAGAAAAAGAACGGCAAATATCTATGCTTTCTGTTGATTATCGTCAAATTCAACAAAGATTGCAAAAGCTTGAGGGTGAATGTAGGCAAGAAACAGAAAAAGTGTTGGCGTTGCAAAGTCAATTAGAGCAAGAGCAAAGCAAAAAAGCGACAATATTGTCTGAATACAGTCTTCAAAGTTCTGAAGTTGCACATTTAAAAGCTCGAGAAAATCAGTTGAATAAGGAAGTAAATCAGCTGCGGGAAGCAAAACGTCGATACGAGGATGAAATAGTTAAAGTAAAAAATGCTCACAACGTTGATATATTACAGATGAAAGAATTACAGGATCAATTAGAGGCCGAACAATATTTTTCTAGGTTATATAAAACTCAAAGTAGCGAACTTCGTGAGGAAAATAGTGAAAAAATGCGTGCAATTCAAGAATTAGAAGATGAACGCGTTTCGTTGAAGCATCAAATGCAAGTGGCAGTGGCTAGAGCTGATGCTGAGGCTTTAGCTAGAACAATAGCAGAAGAAACAGTTGCTGATTTAGAAAAAGAAAAAACTATTAAGGAATTAGAATTAAAAGATTCTATGACTAAACACAGAAATGAAATTGCAGCAAAAGAAGCAGCTTTAAATGCTCTAAAAGAAAATGAGGCTGAGGTAGTCAAAAAATTAAATCAAAAAATAACTGAATATGAAGACCTATTACATGAGAAGAAAAAATTGCAAGAAGAAATGTCACAGCATTTAACGGATAAAGATACAGAATTGGAAAAATTAAGAGAAAAATACAAAAACGAATGTTTACTTAAACAAGTAGCTGTTAATAAATTAGCTGAAGTTATGAATAGGAAGGATACAGATATGGGTACTTTTTACTTTATTTTTATTTTTGTTTAATTGATTAGCAGCGTTTTCAAAATTTCTATAATAATTTTGATTTATTTTTAAGGTAAACCGAAAGGCAAAGTGCGTTCTTCAGCAGATCTTAGGAAAAAGGAAAAGGAGAGTAGACGACTTCAACAAGAGTTAACCCAAGAAAGGGATAAATATAATCAACTTTTGCACAAATTCCAAGATTTACAAAGCCAATTAATAGAAGAAAGCAATGTAATCAAAAATATAAATAAGTAGAATTAGTTAACATTAAAATTTTATAATAATATATTTCAGTCAAAAACGAAATTGCAAATGGAAATTGATTGTAAAGCAACAGAAATCGAAAAACTTCAGTCAAAATTAAATGAGACAGCATCACTCTCTTCTGCTGATAATGATCCTGAAGATAATCAAGTACTTTCTTTTGTTTTAATTTTTTTTAATGCTTTTATTGTAAAACTTCATTATAATAATCAAATATATTTTTGCTAATAGGATTCAGTATTCGAAGGATGGTTAAGTGTGCCAAATAAACAAAATATACGAAGACATGGTTGGAAAAAGCAATTTGTTATCGTTTCCTCACGAAGAATAATCTTTTATAATTCTGAAATTGATAAGCAAAATACTATAGATCCCGTGCTTATTTTAGATTTAAGGTTAGAAAAAAAACAATTTTTTTTATTAAATTATATATGCTGGAATGTTTGTTTTCTTTGTTTTAATAGCAAAGTATTTCACGTACGTTCGGTAACTCAGGGTGATGTTATTCGTGCTGATGCCAAAGAAATTCCTCGTATATTTCAGTTACTTTATGCTGGTGAAGGCGAAGCCAGAAGACCTGATGAACAACAAAATCAATTAGATATTAGCTCATTTAGAGGAGGTGGAGATGAAAGGCCAGGAACAGTAATACATAAAGGTAATATTATTAAATAAGTATGAATATAAGAAAAAATATTATTCTTATTTTACATTTAATAAAAATTTGAATCTTTATTTAGGACATGAATTTGTTCAAATAAGTTATCATATGCCAACAGCTTGTGAAGTTTGCCCTAAATCCCTTGGGCATATGTTTAAGCCGCCGGCGGCCTATGAATGTAAAAGGTATAATTAATTATTTTTTTCTTTCATGACAAAAATATTAATTTTTTTGGATTTTTTCTTTCATTTATAATTATTTTAAAATTTATAATATGTTATAGTAATAAACGATATTTTCTATATAAATTTTTTAGATGCCGCAATAAAATTCATAAAGAACATGTAGATAATAATGATCCCTTGGCTCCATGTAAATTACATCATGATCCTCATAGTGCTAGAGAAATGTTATTATTAGCATCTACAACTGAGGAACAAAACCTATGGGTTAGTCGTTTATCAAAACGTATCCAAAAGTCTGGCTATAAGGCTAATTCTTCATTAAATAATAATAGTACTGGAGATGGAAGTAAAATTTCACCAAGGTAATTTTAAATATTCGTCACTATTATTAATTAATTTGCTATTATGATTATTATAATTTATTTTGTTTTTATATTGATTGTATTATTTATCTCTTTGCATTATAATTTTTTGTTTTTTTTTTAATTAATATGCATGATTTTAATTTATTATATTTACACTAAAATTTATATATATGTCTTCTTATATTAAAATATATGCATATACATATATCAGTTGTATTTTTACACAGGATGATTTTATACTTAATGTTTTAATATAATAGCTATGCAATTTGAATTTTAAATTTTTGTTGAAAAATGTTTATTATACACAAATATTTCTTTTTGTTTTTGAAAAATTTAATAAAGTAAAAACTATAGGATACTGAAATTATTATCTGTGTAGAATTTCAACAGATGTGTATACTTTATTACAAACTAAAATCAATTATTGTTTACAATATTTTTAAATTTAATTAAAAAATTAATAAATCATATACATTTGCGTTTTTTTTTATTTTTCATCACACAATGAATACTCGAATATATAAAATGCAAAAATAACTACAAAAATCAATCATATACATCATCAATATACATAAATATGTTATGTAATATATGTAAATTTTAACAACATCATGAAAATATTAACACATAATCAAATTGAAATTAAAAAAATTAAAAATTGTAATTTGTTCTTCAACACCCACTATATAAAAAAAAATCAGCCAATCAACTCGTTCCAATTTAAAGCCATTTGCAGTTAATGTACAAAGATCCGCCACACTTCCAGCTAATTCATCATTAAAGCAGTGATTTTAAATAATATTAACAAAATAATAACGATTAATAAAATTTATTTTTTTTTTATCTTGTAATAACTTAAATCTCGTTTTAGTCCTCCTTTTTTTTATTTTATTTTTTATCATTTTTATTATTAATTTCCTATAATAATAATAAAGTTAAAAAATAAATATTAAAACAAAGAAAAAAAAATATATATATATTAAAATATTAAATAATGTAGGCACAGAACGAACGAAAAAATTATTAATTAGTTTTTAAGATAATCAAAATATTTTATTATATAACAAGAAAGAATTTTTTTTAATTAAAAAATATAATTATTTTAACAAAATATTAAAAGAAAACCCGCTATATAATTTTTTTTATTGAAATTTTTACTATTTATATACATATTTTATACAATATGTATATATATATATATATATATATATATATATATATATATATATATATATATATATTTATATTTATATATTTCTTTACTTTTATTCTTTTGGGAATAATAAACTCTGATGATGGTTAACACGATTTTTCGATTTAATCGATAAAATGATATTTTTTAAATTATTTAAATTTTAAAAATAAAGAAATTTTTCCTTAAATTAAAATAAATTTTATTTTTTTATTAAAATTAATATAAAATAAAAATAAATTTTAGTTTATTGGTGGAATAAAAGAAGTAATTCAATAAAATAAAACAAATTAAATTGGCGTTGTTATTGTAGAAACAATAAGAACATTTTATTGCATCAATATAGGCAAAATTTGATATTAATATTTTTCAATTAAAAATAAAAAATTAGAAAAATTTTATAAAAGTGTATTTTTACTTTAACAATCAAATAAAAAACAATAAAAAATTTTTCAATTAAACAATTTAAACTTTTAAAATTCTGTTTTTTTTTTTTTATTAACTAGTTTCAATTGTATTGTAATATAAAATATCCAATTAATAATAAGAAAATTTGAAAATAATATGATTATGTTACTTAAAAGAATGTCAGCATTTCACAAAATTAAAATTGCAAAGTTAAAATATCAAAGCAATTTTTTTTTTTACTGCCAAATCCAAACATTAAATTATTTAGGGGATTTTCTATAATTCAGCTATAAGTTAAATCTTAATACAAAACACTTTCGATAAATTGAAATTGCAAAATCTGCAAAAAAAGCATGTTCGAAAATGGCAGCTGTGCTGGAAATTCTAAAGGAATTTTTAAGTTCTTTTATAGGAACACATTAGAAAAATGTTAATGTTGAAGAATAACTTGCTTTAATTCTGCAAAACCAAAATATTTTTTTTCTGCAGATTTGTATGTGTAAAAAAGGCTTAAGATTTAATTTAGAACATTCAGTGCATGTCTGAATTATCGAAAGTCTCCCTAATTTGATCCACAAATTAATTTTTAATATTTTATCTATTAAATTTATTAAATAAAATCGTCTGAAAATAAAAAGTTAAAATTAAATTTGAATTAATAAAATTGAATTGATTTTATAATTTATTAAAAATTTTTTTATTATTCCCGAAAAATCAAAGTTGGAATATCAGAAAAAAAAAATTATAGGATTTTACTATTTTTTTAAAATTTACAAAAACTTTTTTATCATTTTGATTATAAAGAAAAATAAACGTAACTGTTTTTTTTGTTTAAAAAAGCAAAATTTTATTAATTTAAAAATTAAAAAGGAACAGCAAAAAATTTTTATATGAGAAAAGTGTTAGGACTCTATTGTATTATCTATTTTTATTTCTATTTAAAAAAAAATAAATTTATCTTTTAATTTAATTATAAGTAAAACAAAAAAAAAAAAAAGATAATTAAAAAAAAACTGCTAAAATTATATATTTTTTAAAAGAATTTATGTGTATTTTTTTTTTTTTTTTGTATTTTAGGTTTTTTTTTAATGTTTTTGTTCATTGAAATTTTTATTTTTCTTTTTTATTGTTTGCCTTTATTTATTTCCCTTTATAATTTCATACTGTTTCATTCCAGTTACATAATAAATGTAATAAAGAAATCGCAATTATTTTAAGCTTAAAGACCGCCAACCTGTTTGGTATTTGTTATTATCAAAAAATACTTGGATATTTTATGGTTGTAAGGGCGGCTGCAAAGAATTATTTAGGCAATTTTTTTTATTTTTAAAAGTGTTTCTCTTAATAAATATATTATCAAATGCAGCATAAGGCGGCAGTATGCAAAAATATTCGAATTTCGACGAGTTAGTTTTAATTTTTGTATTTAGTGTTTATGATATGAATAATCAATCACACTTAATAAGTTTTTCCAAGTTTTGTTTCCAGAATTCATTTTAAATTTTTTAAAATTTATTGTAATCCTTAATTCAATTCCCTTATAGCCAGCAACACATTTAATTATTTTTCAATTATAATTTTCGTATTTATACCAAAATCTCGATTTTGGTATATCGATACTTTTTCTTTAAATTTTATTTTTCCTCTCGAATTAATATATATGTATATTTACATTTAATGATAAGGCACACAATTCAAATACTGGAATGAGTTTAATTTTTTTTTAATTTAAATATACTTTTTAAATTTTTTTTAATTGCAGAATGATGCGAGCTGTGGATATGTTTTTTAATAAAATATTTCCAGCATAAGGTTCGAAATTTTCGTGTTTTATTTTCTTTTTTTTTTTTTTTTTAAGTTTCTTAATGATTTTTGTTTAGTACTTTTTGTAAATTTGTTTTGCATTTTATTTCGTGGGCCTCAAATTTTATTTTCTGTTTTAGGTACCTATAATAATTTTATTAAATTTAAATAATTGTTTCCTTTCCATGATTGTTTTGAGTAAATAAATTATATTTTTTTATTTTAATGCTATTATTTTAATTTCTTTAAAATTAATATTCTTCCCTGGAGTTTAATATTCTTTTTGATATTTCTTTTTATTATTTTAAGCTTGAAGTTTAAAACAGTTCTTTCAAAGTGAAATTAGTGCTTTTTTAGTATTAATTTTAAAAATAATTTTATAAACAGTTTGAGAAATTTAGTTGGATGGTAACAAAAATTTTACACTGGTATTTTCTAAAGATGCAACACATGATAATCCCATAATATTACGCTTTCATATCGTGTGATGCATCTTATAACATGGTATGATGGAAGAACTGCTATTATTTTGATACGTTTAAGAAAATACATGAGTAACATATAGCTGAAATAATACCAAGCTATAATTATATACTTTTAGTACAATATTTATATTAAATGAAGAGCTTAAACATATTAAATTATTGGTTTAATCATAGCTGACTCGACTTGTTGAGTTCAATAATGTGCATGAATCCAATATCTCTTTTGTCACCAAAAAACACAGAAAATTATTACGAGTATACAATTATTTAAACTAATAAATTTTGAAACCTCACTTTATGTAAAGGTCTTAGTTCGAATTATAAGTGTTCTTTTGACTTCCAAATTAAAATTCACTATTTATAATTTAGTTTTGCTTAAAGATTTGTTATAAAAATATTTTTATATAAAATCATTTAAGAATTACAAGTAATTATTGTATAACAGATTAACGTATGGTATTTTTTTTTTTGTAACGCCAATAGGCTTGCCTTACTAATCACAAATCATGTTACATAAGAAAATAATTTTTTTCTATATTTTTCAGTTAATTCAGTCAATTTTTATTATAATTAATTTAAAATTTAACATTTTCATTTGTTTTTTATTTTAAAATAATTATTTATATATAAAAATTTTAATTTAAATATTAAACGCACATAAATTATAGAAATTATATACTATATTTAGATTTTAATAACATTAGTAAAATATCAGAATATTAAATTCAAAAATTTTATATCATCAAATTTTTTTATAATCGCATTACTAGTTAAATAGTAGTCAAATAGTTTTTTAAAGTAAATTTTAAATAAATCATTTAAATAATGTACATATTATCATAAATAATTAAAAATGTACATAAAATATAATATTAATATAAAATAAAAATTTTATTTATAAAAGCGTAAATTAATACGTAAGCCAACATTTTTAAAACAATCATTTAAAATTTATATTTATAATATTCTTAAATATCACTATAAATTTTTGTATAATTTTTATCTAAATTAATTTAATTATATAAAATATATTAATAACATTAATTTAATATTTGAAAAAAAAAACATATAAATTTCTTAATCAAGTAAAATGCAAATCTATTTTTGAGATAAAAATTTAAAAAGTAATTCATGCAGTGACTATCTAATATTAAATAATTATTTTTTAAAAATTTTTTTTTAAATTTTAAAACTATTTTTTCAAAAATAACTCAAAAAATTTTAAATAATTCATACTTACATTGACTTAATTTATTTTTAAATTAATTTTTAGTTTAATTTATTGAAAGAACTGTAATTGCAGCCGTTTACCAGTATATGAAATGCGTGCAACTGATTATAGTCGTGAATTTCAAATGCGACATGATATACGCGTCATAAGTTCCAACAAACGTCACCAACGGCAACTGATTATTGCTTTAGTTTTTTTTTTTTTTTTTTTTGCATTTCTGAGAATTTTATATTTGTGAGAAATTGGTTGACGGCGAAAACATTTTAATTTTGAAATTTAAAAATTCGATTGCAAAAATTGCTTAGATGCAAATCATTGTTATTTGCAAAATCAAACGAATGACGTGGTTAAAACAATCTTCAAATCTTTGACATACTGGGAAACGACCTATTTCATTAATAATTTTATCATTATTTTTCTTCTGAGCCATTATTGCATTTGAAAAGGAAATTCTAAATTAAAATTATCTTCTATATCTTTCTGAATTTTCATAATAAATTTTACAATTACATATTATATTTTTTGGTCACTATTTTTTCTCCTTTTCTTACTAAACATTTCAGATACAAATCTTTTTTGCATCTGTGATAGCACTGCCTTGTTTTTAGTGTATATGTTTTTAGTATAATGAAAAATAACATTTTGAAGAGATTTGTGCTTACCGCATTGTATTATAATTATGTTATATAATCTTACAAGTATAACAATTGCAATAGGTATGTATATATATTGAAATACACTTGTTATGTAAAGTATTCTGTATTTTATATTTACTATATTAGTATTTCCAATATTCTAATATTAACAAAAAATATAACATGGAAAAAAATTGTCATTATATTATTGGAAAAAGTTGTTGACTACTAAAATTAGAGGTAATCTCATACACAATTCAGTAATTGGAATTTGTAAGTTGAATTGTGTATTAGATACCATTTTGCTATAATTTTGAAGTCAGGGAGTATGTTCATCTTATTTAAAATTTTATAAGAAAAACTGAATATAATGAGGGCAAAATGGTTTACTTAAAGGTAGATCTAAAATCAAATAAACATGTTCAGAACTATAATTTCAAGTGCTGAATAGGTCAAATTAATTAGAGACTTTCATTAAGGTGTTAAAGTACCAGTACTTGATTTCATTATGCTAAACAAATTTTTTTTATTTACATATTTGTATTTCAAAGAATAGTTGTTAGATATTTTAGGTTCAAATTCTTTAGCCATTTCGAATGCATAAAGTACAATCTAAAATTATTTAAAATAAAACATATCGTAAAATTATCAGTTTTCTATTCCTGTTTAATTCTCATACTTCTGTATTACATAAACAACCACATGAAATTTCTATATAAAATAAAAATGCGAATTTTTTAAGTGCAAATTAAAATGTTTAAATAAAGACTAAAATTTTAATTAAAATATTAAGAAAAACATAATATACTCCTTGTCAAAATTTATTTTGAAATTGTTAATTATGTATTTAGTAAAAAACTTTAATTAGAGAAATGTGCTGTTACAAAGATCTAGTAAAAATATTTGCTTAGTTTCGCTTTTTTAAAAAATGTATTGGTTTACAAAGAGCTATAGCCATTTATAGTACGAAGATGTATTTATTGTAGAACAAGCTCTACTCATATAGAATACATAGAACAAGCGAATTTAGTTCTATATAATAAAAAATCAAGAGACGCACTATCGACGCCAACAAACCACGATATTTGCTTATTAATAACTAACTAGCTTGTTGTAGATTCTTATTGAAATACATCTAACTTCTCTATTTCTTACATTTCTTTAACTCGAACTATTTCTGTTTACATTTTCAAAAATTTTACTTGTACTTCTTTCTCACATTTAGTGAGTTCGAAATTATAGAAATTTCTCTATTGTCTTACAACAAAATTATACAAGACTATAGCCTTGTTAAAGAAAACATAGTTATTTAATATTTAAAATGACAAAAATTTCTTATTTAATTCGGCCAACATTAGAAATACAATGACAAATTCAAACTCATATCAATGTTGTATTTTTAAGAAAAAATATATACCAACAGAAAGTATTAAAAGTAGATGACAATAAGCATTTTAAACCAGCAACATCTGAAATTTCGGACAGACTAACATTACGTTTTTCATACCGTAAAAAGGAAAATCATTGCGATCATTTATAAATAATTGGACTGCACTATAAATTTAGTAAAAAGAATATCGAATAATAAAAATCATTTACAAAAAAACATTTTTTTAATTAATTATTAAATGTTTAGTACATATGTAAATTATAACAAAGTTTATAAAATTTATCATGTACTCCATAATTATATATGTATAAATATTTCGATATTATGTAATATCATAAATTATTTTATAAATTTTTTATTTTAAATTCAAAAATAATAATGTAAATTTTCTATATTTTTACAGCCATAAACAGCTTTAATCAATATATGTATGTATATAATTTAAATAATCGTATAAAGTATATCGTATATCAAATATCGTATATAATAATAAAAATCATATCTTAGATGTTAGTAAATCATTTACAAAAAATTATACTATTCATTTAGAAATCGAATCATTTAGAATTTTGAAAAAAAAAAATAAAATAAAAGAAATATTTATATATAGTAATATAATTAAATAATAATTGTATAAAAATAAAATTGTATGAATAAATAAATATAAAATTTATAATTATTATTATTAGTTACATGCCATTTAGTCTTCCAATAAATTTTTATAATATATGCAAAATTACCAAAATTAGTATATAATTAAAAGATATAATTATACTTTTATAAATATTATATTCAAAATTTTATTTAATTTTTTAATATTGTAATAATAATTTGAAAACGTATGACGTGCGTGCATACGCGTACGTGATATAATAACACACATTATACAATATACAACGAACGAACGATGAATATAATATAATAAAATAATATCATCTTTAAATATTGGAAATATTACATATACTTATTTAAAAAAAAAACTTATACAATTAATAATGTTAGTATAGAAAATTTAATAATCAAAATTATTGTAAAGTATTTGTTTTATAAAGAGATGTAAAGGTGATATTCCATGACTTCAAAATTGCAGTAATACGGCATTAATACAAAATTCAGCTTATCAGTTTAAATTGCTGAATTATGTAGCAATATAGTATTATTGTAATTCTGAAATTACAGATTATATGTGCCTATATACTTAATAATTATAAAATATAATAAGAAAATATTTACTATTATTACTTTATGCATGTATTCAAGGTATATATATATGATAAGTTTTCCTTCTCTGGTAATTTTCATACATAATTGATAAATTTCCATTTTAAAATAGAAAAATTTCTTAAATTCATAATATTTAATTAGAAAATGTTAATACTCTACATAATGATTTAAATAATTAAGGTTTTATAATAAAATCATAAATATATGAAGCATTGATAACGTATAGTAAAATTCCTAGTTATTAGAAATTGCTTTATTAAAATATATATAATTTAACATATTTTTATGTTAAATATAGTTATACAATATAATAACTTAAATTTCAACTAAGTATGCATTAATTTAAATGTCAAGTTACTATGCTAACATTCAATTAAGTATGCATTGAACATGTATGACTGTCATTGGTTAACGGTATAATCAAAGCAATTTTTGATCATATTTTCTCGAAATTTCAATTTGGTACTTATTTGATAAAGATGCGCAGATTTGGTATACTAAAAATAATATTTATACAAAAAAAAAACAGCAGAATCTTTCTATTATCTTAAAAAAACGTAGAAATCTAAATTAGAAAAATTAAAATAGAAACTATTTTTTATGCTCTATTAATGTTTCCCGTTATTTAAGTAGACAGAAAAGTTGATAATTGAATTGAAACTATATACCTTTACCCTGCAATTCATGCTATAATTATATCGTATAATAAAATACATAATATTAAGACCGTACTCAGAGACACTATATTTTCCATAAACATTTATTTTATATCACCATGAATTACCAAAATTTAAGAATTTAATCAGAAATATTAACACTAATGTAGTAATAAACACGACTGTATTCAAAATAACGCAATTTTTGCCAATTTTATCAATTTGTAAATGACATTACTGATTACGATCTAATTTATTGTACGTACTGGAACTCAATACTTTTTTCTTTTCAAACATACATCTGTTATTATTTAATTTTTGAATTTTATCAATTATATTTTGAATACAAAAAATGGCCATGGTTTGTAGCTAATAATTAATGTAATAATAATATATAATTAAGCTTTTAATTTAAAACTCATAATACGAAAAACAAAAAGAAAAATATAAGAACAACAAAAACGAATTTTACGATGAATTTTAACTTATGTTGCTCAAAAATTATGTGGCCTAATTTTAGAGGTCTGTTTAATAATAAGAAAACAAAAAAATTTAAATAAAATATTTATGTATAATGAAATTTTTTTTTAAATTTTTTACATGTGCCTTTTTAAAGTATGTTTTTATATAAATATATTAATAATAGTATATTATACGTTTATATATGTATGTATATATATAAAATATAAGTATAAAGTACATAATATGCATATTTTTGTTTTTTTTTAGTTTAATTTTTAATTTATGTAAATTAAACGATATTTATGTAACAATTTTTATGTATAATAATCTGAAAGTTAAAGAATGCAATGTTTAAAATTTATGCAGTCTTCTGCTATAATTATAACGATAATATATTGCTGTTCAATCGAGATTGTTATCGGAACTTTTGCGTGTATTTTTTTAAATTTTTGTATAGGAATTATAAAAAAATTGTGCGGTTTGTTCCAGAAACTTAAAATTGAAAAGCAAAATTTAGGGGAAAAAAATTATTAAATAATTTTAAACTTAGAGAAACTCGAAAAATATTCGCCAATTTAACAAAATAAACATTCTTTATTAGGGAATTCGGCACTATCCAAGAAGAATAATTATAATGAATGAAATCCCGTTTTTAAAGTTTAGATAATATTTTAAAAATTTTATAAGTTAGTTCAAATTTTTTCACAAATCTTAGTACTTATTAGTTGATAATATTGAAAAAATAATTAAAATCTTTTTTTATAAAATGCATTTTTTCAAAACAAAAATTTGTGGTCAGATATATTTATTATGCGCTCACAACTCAAATTACTAAAATGGTAGAAAGGGTATTTTACGTTCCATTTCTTAAATTTATCCAATTACAAGCCTTTGGACGAAATTGCATATACATATCCTAATTTTGCTTATAAATATAAAATTAACTTCAAGTTTTAACTAAAATCTATGATACTTTTATTTTTTTGGAAAATCTAGCTAAAAGTTCCAAAAAAGTAGTGACTGAAAAAATGCACAAATAGATGAAATATATAACAAAATTCTTGAATAAAAAATAAATTTAAAATAATAGAGCTCTCCATTTTTTTTTTGCAATTATTAATTGGCCAGGTAAAAATTAGCTTCATAAATAAAATAATAAGTAAACAAAATTTACTACAAGTAATTAAGAACTCACCGTAAAAAAAATATTAGCTCTTATTGAAAAGTAAATATAAAATTTTAATTTGTAATTTTATTTCAATGTTTAAAAAAAAAAAATTTAATATGTAAATAAATTGCCTAAGTGAATTTAACATTATAAAATGCATATAAAGCTTTATTACATTATTGTAAACTTATAATAGCCTTAAAATTTAAATTACAATAAGACTCTAATTGAAAACTTCAGATAACAATGAAAAATATAAAATAATTTTTTTTTTGAAATTTAACATTTTCGGTACTTAAAATATTTTTTAAGAAATTTTTACTTTTTTTTTTTTAATTATACATTTAATAATATTATGTATGTATATATAACTAGCATGAATTTTATTGCAAAATGTAAAGTGCGTTTTAATACAATTATATGTATAATAAAAATATATCTATTTTAAAATTAAAATTTTTGTTTAAATAAAAATTTTCTTTAACATTAAAAGTTGAAGCAGAAAAAAATCCACAGAAACTAACTAGTTACCTCTTTCAGATTTTTAATAATTTACATTTATTTACTTGATTTATTTCAAACCCAAAATATTTTTGCCAGATTAAAAAAAAAAATCTTTAAAAATGTTTTGGCTTTAAGCATGTTACGATATTCGAACGTACACTGCCTTTATTGTAAAGATTAATTGTATTTGTTTTATATGGTTCGTAGCAAACTTTCTCCTGGTTAAGCTGATATAAAATTTAATATTTATTAAATTTTTGGTAGTGCCCTGCAAATGGGATTATATTAAATTTACATGTTAATGTGAAATTTAAAAATTTATTTTTACTAGTAATTGAAAAAGTTTTCAAATAATAAAATAAAACGATATTATATGAATTTGTTTTTATTTATTTATTTTCTTAATAAAACAATAAATTTGAGTTTAAATAAAACTTTAATAAATTAAATCACAAAACATCATAATTATTTTTATTTTTTAAATTCTATTTAAATATTTATGTCTCATTTAATGCGCTACAATGTAAATTAATTAGGAATGCCTTCATATGGAATTGACTATTGAAAAAATATAATATATATATATGTATATAAATTAAATTTAAGCACAAATCAAGCATTATATAAATGCGAAATTTCTAATTAAAAAAATATATTCTATTTAAAAAGAATATTTTAATAAATCAAAAAAAAAAAAAAAAAAAGAAGTGATGTTTTTTAATGTAATATGATATTCACCTAATATTTTAAATTAATTAATATTCAATTTTATATAATTCATATATAATTCATATATAATATATAATTAATTACGATAAAAAAAGCTCCGATGCGTTTGCTTTAAAATATCAATTTTTCATCAAATTACAATATCATTAATATATTTATGGTAAATTTATATTTTTAATATAATTTCATGCACTTATAAGGTATGATTTCTTAAGCTATTCTAATTTTTGATTCTTTTTTTTTTTAATTTTTAATTTTTCAATTAAAAGAAGAAATTTCTATTTTAAATCTACAAAATTTGGTATTAAATTATAAAAAAAGAAAATATTTTTTTGTTTCTTGTGGAAAATTTTTGTAATTTTTTATCCATTTTTATTACAAAATATTCACTGAAAACTTTAATAATTTTTTCTTCATATATTTTTATCACATTGACTATAATATAAAATATAAAAAGAATTTTTTTTTTAAATAGATAGGTAAATAAGAAAAACATATAAAGCTGTATTGTGCAAAATAATTCAATAATTTAACAGAAATTTCAAAATTGCGAAAATATATTTTATATTATTTTTTTTTGTATTTTTCAATTTGTTTTTTTTTTTTTATATTTTTTTTACAATAAAAAACTGGATCTAATGTGTATGTGACTTAAAGTTAACAAAAAATATTGTTAATATAGGTATGTATTTTAAATTCGATGGTTTTATATTATAAATTACAAACACATTCATATCTAATTAAATTTATTGTTTTTCTGCTATTACAATTTATGGTAACTAAGGCAGTTAATTTAAACTCCAAAACTATTTTTTTTTAAATCAACAAGACATTTTTAACTCTAGCCAGACACACAATATAATATTAATAAATTTGAGTGAATGTTTCATTCTTAAAGTTAATAAATTGGCTTAATTTTTATTTGTTTACTTATTTTTATATTTTTGTTTTAAATTGGAAATTTTAAACAATTAGTATATTACTTTTTTACATAGTTTGAGTATACTATGAAAAATAATCTTTACTTTATAAATATATAAATAATATTACATTTTTTGTATAAATTAATAAAAATGCAGTTTTAAAGAAGAAACATAAATTATAAATATAAGAGTAATTTTAAATGCACTATCAAATATCTTTTATTTTCATTTGATTTATTAGTTACATATGTTGTATATTTTATATTTAAACATTTTACTTTATGTTCTTTTTTTTACTTAATTCAGTTTAAAATTCATAAATTTTATATTTTATGCACGTAGTTGTTTTATGAAAAATATGTTTGTATATAAAAAAAATAATTTATTATTCTATTCTGATGGAGTAAGATCTTTTTCAGGCTCATTTTCATTTAAGATTTGTGATAGCAAATCATGCACAGGCTCAAAAATTTTCTTTGTCCCAGAATTTGTAAGATTTAAGTAATCAAACTAAAAATAATATTGAACATATTATACTTATAAAAAATGAAAACCAAATTTTTTAAAATTATATCTTTTTACCATATCGTGATGGCTTATTGAACCGTCACTTTGCACCACACCTTTGTCAATATCAACGATTTGAACTCTGTTAAGGCTAGAACATTTTTCTTTAAGAAGATGATTTACTGTAGAATTTTTCTGTCTTAAATTATTAGGTTGTTGTCCTCGTGGTAGTAGAGTCTAGAAATGTATATTAGAGAAAATGTAAGAGTACTATATACCGAAATTGTAACTTGCAAAACTTACTGGAAGAACAATATAAGCTGCTGAATGTTTTTCCCGTATAGCTTGAACTAATAAAACATAGTTAATTTTCAATAATATCATATTGGATTTTGAATAAAACCCTTACCAATTTTACAAATTCCTTCAACAATCTCTTGAGCGGTATTTTGGATATTATTTGTACCAACATGCAGAACAATAATCTTTAGATTTATGAAAAATAAAATATACATAAATTTCTTTTAAAATATTCATTTTTTTACCTTGGGTTTCACGTTATCTAGTTCTCCATTTTCTATTCGCCAAAGTACATTTTCTACTCGGTCATTTCCTTAAAAAGTAAACTTGGTTTTTATTCTTTTTGTCTCAGTTACTTATGTTTAATTAACTTACGAATACTAAAATTAAGGCAATGCAGTGGTGCAAAAAAACTATTCCATGTCTCTGTATGCTGTATTCCCTCCGTTATACAATCTCCAATAAAAATTACATCTGGATCTTTTTCTCTACATTCGGATATAAATCGTTTATGAATACTGAAATATTGAAATCAAAAAATTAGGAACATGAGATTCAATAAATTTTGTAAATTTTATAGAAAATTTAAAAGTATAAATAACTTTTTCCGAAACTTTAATACGCTTGAAAAACTTATATAAAGGTTTTTAATCTTTAAGTTTTTATTTTATGAAATGATTATTGTAAAATATTCGACATTCTTAGTTAATAATTTACCTCATCCACCGATCATCTTCATGCTCATCTTGAAAGGGAACTGGATTACAACAAGGATTCATATTATATGTAAAATTTGTAAAAAAAATTTGTAAAACTACTTAAATCAACGAAAGGTTGTTAAGGCAGAAATTATAAAAATACTTTCAAATCTTAAAATTAAATAAAATATTTCTTTATTTCAACCTAGCCAAACACAAACGCTAAAAAGAACCAACTGCAAGATGACATATCGAAAAAATTTTCACAAGAGTTCAGAAAATAATCTTTTCAATCAAAATGACTTTTCAATGTAAAAGCTTGTCTAAAAAAGTGTGCCCGTCTAGAACAGAAAAGAAATGAACACAATACATTTTTAGAAAATATATCAAAATATATTGTGATTGTGATTAGTTTTAAGTAAGTATAAAAGAAATAATTACCAAAATTTTTTCAGTGAATTTTTCATTCTCTTAACATTAGCTACTTTTTAATGTCATTCACCTCATCTATTTTTTGTTAACGTGACACACGTTGGAAAGTAATATGAGCGAGCAAGAAAATGATTTTAAACGCTTTTCAACATAAATATAAACACTGGCTTTTTAAAATACCCATACAACGGCAGCACTTATTTGTAGAAATTTTTGGTACCTTGAAAAATTTTGGTAAAATAAAAAGTTATTTGTCATTATACTTCAAACGTGAAATTAAATGTCACTTTTTTTGTTTTGCCTTCGTTTCTGCAACAATTTTTTTTTAGCAAAAAATTCTGAAATATATATTAAGCTTATTTCTAACAGAATACAAAAATAGTTATATTATTTTAAAAATACAATGCACGCTAAAGGAAAAAGTGTCATGAATGGTAATGATAACCTATATAATTTAGGAAAAAGCTAGATATTTGTTTTTTCAGGGCCAGGGTCAGATTATACCAAGAAAACGCAAAATGGAACAACACCACTTAATCGATCAGAAACAAAAAAGTCGTTGGTGATATTGTTAATTATTTTTATTCTTAGTTTATCGGCATTATTTTACGTATACATGATGTTTCCAGAATTGGAAGAGTAAGTTTTAAATTTCATATAGAATCATAAAAATGCTTATCACCTGCTCACAAAACATTGTTACGTGTTATATGTATTTCATAAGCTACAACAATTATTTCATTTGCTATTACTATTAGAAATAATGATATTACTAATAGTAACTATTAAATGAAATAATAAAAGTATTTAAAAATATTGTAAAATATGCAAACTTTGTTTTTAAGGTCGGAGAAGCAACATGTTAAACTCCCCTGGAATATAGAAGATGCAAAAATGCTTGCAAAAGTATTAGATAGGTACAAAGACATGTATTATTTTGAAGTAATGTTCGGTGTTATAGTTGTATACATATTTCTTCAAACATTTGCCATTCCCGGATCGTTGTTCCTTTCAATTTTAAGTGGATTCTTGTATAATTTTCCGATAGCTTTATTAATAGTGTGTTGTTGTTCAGCAATTGGAGCAACTATGTGCTATTTATTATCACAATTAGTGGGTCGACGATTAATCAAACATTTTTGGCCTGACCGTGCAAATGAATGGTCAAAACATGTTGAAAATCATCGAGATAATTTACTTAGTTATATACTTTTCTTGCGGATGACTCCACTTTTACCGAACTGGTTTATTAAGTAAAACATAAATTTTTTAAAAAATTTTCAAAGTAAAAAATATATCTTCATTTTTAGTTTATGTGCTCCGGTTATTGGTGTGCCATTATACCCATTTGCTGTTGGAACATTTTTTGGTGTTGCACCACCTTCAGTGATAGCAATTCAGGCTGGTAAAACATTACATACAATGACAAGCTCTAATGATGCATTCTCTTGGACTTCCGCTTTTGCTTTGAGTGTGTGCGCTTTATTGTCATTACTTCCAGTAATTTTAAAGAAAAAATTCAAAACAAAACTGGAATAAATTTTTAATTTTAATTTTAACTGTGAAATGTTTATAACTAAAATTTAACTGATTAAATTAGTTGAAATTTGTTTTTGAAGCTATGTATGTATTTCTAGCCTTTATTAGAACAATTGAATGTCTTATAAATTATATTATATTTAAATAATAAATATATTTCGACCGTAAAAGAATTTTTGTAAATTCAAAATCAGTATTAAGGAAATCGGGATAAAAATTCGAATTTTAAAGACTAGAATTTGTTTTAATTTTTTATATAAATTTTGTAAAAAAATTAGTAGGTATAAAGTTTTTCTTTGCGGTCAAACAAATTTTCTGGTGTTTAATTTATTTTAGCTTAATAAATATTATATGTTAAAATATGTATTTATAATAACATGAGGCTTTAGTTTTAGCACAAATTTCACCTTGTTTAATAAATTAACTTTTCTGTAATAATTTACGAGCCTCTAGTAATTTTGAATATAAATAAAGATTTTATATGTATATATGTACATATTTGTGAAAAATGGAAAAGATCATGTCTTTTTATTTTTTCAAAGCAAATAGTTTTCTCATAGAGATTGAGTAGTGACAACTTGTAACTAATATTCCTACTAACTGGTAACTAGTATTTTTCAAATCTGCGCTACCCTAACTTATTATTACCGGATCTGGGCAAGATTTCAACCATTTTAATTTAAATTTTTTTCTACGTCGAAAGTGTTTATTGTAATATTGAAAGTGTATATTCAAAGTTAAATCTGTATTGCAATATTAATTTGCAATTTGACAAAAATTGAATCAACTTGTGTACCTATCTATTAACCTAGTTATATTTTAGAAATTTTTTGTATTATTTTTTTTCTAAAACATTTTTTTTTCATATGAAACATAAGTTTTTAATTTTTTTTATCAAAGATTATATATTTGCCTTTATCATATCTTAAAATATAAACACAAATCAATCAATTATATGAATGTTAATTTTAAAGTTCAAAATATAATTGTACATTTATTATATTAGTAATTTCACAAACAAAATTTTAAATAAATTTGTTATTATAATTGACAATATGCTTACGAAAAAATATATTGTATGTAAGTTATATAAAATATATATGTGTTTTTAATTATTTTATCCGGAATGTCGCTTCATGTGAGAGTAAAAATTGCTTAAGTTTTTGCTCATAACAAAGATTTCAAAAACTTACATAAATTTTTAAATATACAGAAAAAAAATCGACACAAAATAAATTCTTCAGTGCTATAAAAACAAAATCCTTGGTTATTAAAAATACCTAAAAAGAATATACATCTACATACATATAAAATGCATTTATTACATATGTAAATTAAAATAATTATACAAATTATTACAAACGAAAATACAAATTATGCTTGCAAAAATGCAGTTCTTGAAGTAATAACTAAAATATTTTCGAAAATTTTTTACAAATTTCAAGGATTGCATTTTTAAAATTAATCATTCGTATATGTATCTGTTTAATTTTTTACATGCGATTTTAAATTTTCAGACTTTAGACAATTTGGTTATTTTTGATAGAGATTCCGAATAAGAGAATAAAATAATAAAAGATTCATATAAAATTTAATATCATTTACGGTATTCAAAAAATAAATCCTCATTTTGATTAGTACTTTAAAAAATTTTGATAATTTCCAAATGTCATTATTTATAGCTGCAATTAAAAATAACTGCACATAATTTATTTTAAAAATAAAAATGGCACGTAAAATAAATTCATATTTTATTTAACTTTAATTTATAATAAATGCAACATAAACTCTTATGTTTACGTAGTGTCATTGTCCCCTACAATCTACTTGAGTTTTCTGGCAACAAAGGCTTTTAATATCTTACTTTTTAACAAGATCACTTACGAAATTGAACCATAAATTTTAAATATCTTACAATAATTATCAATTCAGTCAATTAAAAACGTAATTAATATAAAAAAGATTTAACAAAATGTTTAAAAATTATTAATAATTTTTTTGTTTTGGAAGAGGGTTGAAATTATTACATATTTTCAAACATTCAGTTAGATATTTTCCCTGCAAATGAGATTATTCAAATTTCAAGAATAATTCTAAAAATGTTTTATCATTAATTTACTATCTCTTTGACTGAGCTTATTATTTTCTACATATTTTTCCGTTTTTTAACTTGATATTATCGCATACACAAAAGCTATAATTATTTTTCTGTTATTTTGCAACATAAATATAATGCTATGTAATAAATAATAAATGAAAAACATATTAAATAATTAAATATTTAAGCCTGAAAATTTTAATTTAGTACTAAATTATTTACATATGTACATTTTTAAAAAGCTCAGCCAAAAATTTGCACATTATTAGTCCCCTAGTTTACCCGGATAAACAACTATTTTAAAAGTAAAAAAAAGTAGGAACTTTCCTATTTCTAGTGTTTAAAGACTAGTTATAATTTATTGCATATTAAGAGTGAGTAGTAACACAATATAATAAAAAAATTTACTTATGTGAGTTAAATAAATAAAATAATTATAAAATGATTATAATTATACTGAATTGCAACACCCTTGCACAGTTATATTTTAGCAATTCCATACACTAATAGCAATAAATTATTGTTTTAGTTTTATGTACATAACTATTTATTGCAAAAAAAAAATAAAATTATTTTAATATTAAAATTTTTTTCATTCAAATTTATCCTCAAATGTAGTTAATAAACAAAAAATTAAGGGACTACTGTTAAATTCAAATAAAATTTTATAGCAATTTAAAAAGGTATTTTTTTTGAGTTGATGCAACTTTTACTCATTACATGCAGCATCGCTATAAAAAAAACGAAGGAGTTTTGAAATGCTGACTAGAATGTATAATATATTTGTGTATACGCAATTGAATATCATCTTTTACAATTATTTCGCAATGTAAAATTTTGTTCATACATTTTAAAATTTGTATTTTTCTATCTATTTATTTTTGCTGCAAAATTTGTTTGCTTTAGCGTCTTAACATTTTAGCCTTTGAATTTTAAATTACATATACACAAATATATGGTAATATATATATATATATATACTCTGTTTACGCGTGTTTCTATGTCTATATATATATATATATATATATATATATTTATGATTTGTAGAAATGCGTTTGTGTATATAGCTTAAATTATATTATTCCTTAACAATAAGATCCTATAAGACTAATGGATGAAGTTTTCGAAAAGCTATCAGGGGCAGAAACAGGTTTCCAATACCACCAGTTATAACTTACTAAAATGGCAAAAACAAAATATTTATATCATCTCATATATTTTAAATTTAAAATTTACTTACAAACATACGATTGCGTTAAACGTATCGAAATCGAACGACATTTATTCCGACACTCAATTGTAGGCCTGAGAATAATATTACGAGTACCTTGAATTTGTTGTATATACATATTTGAACACTCCCCATCTGGCAGTATATATGATTCTGCATTATGGGTATCCATTGATAAAAAACGTTCTAATGCTATACCAGTACTTGGAAGACGCTCTGGACGAACAAATAATTGTCTAATTAGACGTGCTGGAGACATTCGATTACATCTCCATAAATTATGACTTTGTGTTTGATGAGTTCGATTAAAATCTCTAAATAATTCATCTAAATTCGTTATTTCATTATTCGTTGAGCGTACTCTGTATGCATCCCTTTGGAAGATTTCCTTATTTGATTTATACAGTTCAAAAAAATCATTGACTGTAACTGGGATTTGCTTTACCTAAAAATATCAACAAAAATATTCAAATTGAAAAGAAAAAACGCATATTATGAATTTGAAAAGTAATAAGTATGAATTTAAAATTTAACTATAAGGTACACTATATCTTACATAAAAGTTCATTCTTAACAATAAATACCTTAAAAACAAATGGCACAGAGTCTGTTGTTTTCTCAACATTTGTTAAATCTAAAACATTTACAATATTTGAGCAAGGATTACAATCTAAATCTTCCACTTGAAAAAATGGATTCATCATTAAACAACTTTCGTCATATAACTCGGTTAAACCTAAAATTTTTAAAATAACATATTTTAAGTTTTACATAAGTGTCAAAACAAATATACCCGGAAAATTGTTTATCATAGGTAGGGTCATTCTTCGCCATAGTTTCATTCCTGGATAAATAAAGGTTTGTATGTTTCGTAATATTAAAGTTGATGCCTGCAATAATTTCATGTAATAAGCTCATAAATAATTTTGTTTTATTACTTTTTAAACTTACTTCATTTTTATACGAAACACATAAAAATCCAATAGCTAAATAAAACAACCAGAAAAATATTTTTCTTTTTCGATCTACAATAGTTTTTACAAGCTCAGTTTTTATCAAGGCGACATGACTCATTCTGTTTGGTGTGAAGTAATATTGGATGATAAAATTATTAAATTCATTATTATTAATTTTAAAATTAGTTTCTGCAAGTAATTTTAGTTGATTTAAATTATATAAATATTTTTGCAGAATTTGATTGCGCGTTAAATTTCTACCAAAATTTATTTCAAAATTCATCTTTTGCAAAAATATTTTTAGAAACAGAAAAAAAAATAACAAGATAAAATATTTGGCATTTATGTCAAAATAATGTCAAAAAATTTTGTAAGTTTGTTCATTATTCATTGTTTTCAAAATCTTCAATAGTTTTATTAAATTTGATGTGTTGTGGAAATATTTTTTTTGTCAATTTTCTCAAAATGAAATTTTTGACATTTTTAAAATCAAAATTTGTAAGGAAGATTATTTTACAGCTGATGCATTATTAGGCAACATTTGACAATCTTTAGTATAAAATTACATTCTAAAAATAAAGTGAATACTTTAACCAGTTGCACAAGGTTGAGGAGGTTCAAGTGAAATTGCTATAGTAATTCTACGAGGTGCACAAGCTTTTTAAATCTTGTTTTGGCTTTTTAAACCTTTAAAAATAAAGGATTACATAAGGTTTACAAGACCTGAAAATTTGAAAAAAATTCGGTATCACAGTTCATAAATATTCAAAAATTCATTAAAGACGAAAAGAAGTTGCAAAATAAATGGAAAATCGGAAGGTGAAGGAGAAATAATCTTTCAGCAAAATAAAATTTAAATGAGTAAATTTCAGTTTTATAACATAATTAAAAAAACATAGATAAATGATTAAATGGATGTTAAGAAATTTTTAGAATAATAACCAAAAATGTATAATTTTTAATTAAAATGTAAGTGAGTAAGCTAGCGATTTGAAATGTAATATGGCAAATGCACTATTCAACTTGATTCTTGAACACGTTGAAGTTCTTCCACAGAAGCATTTTCCACAAAAAAGAGGAAACAAAGATAAAATTTTGCTTGTAAAATTCACACTAATATAATATAAATTTCTTGTGGTATTTGTGTATGTCTATTTTTCCTCACCTGTCCACGGGGTGCGCAGTGCGCTATTTATCAAATATTCTTATAAGTTTTAATTCATTAGGTAACCTTAATTTTATAAAATGTCAATGTTTCAATGGCTTTTCAAATTGTCAATTGTTTTGTTAATGACATATAAATATGAGTAGTTTATATAGCATGTACATAGTTTTGTTATTATAATTAATTATTTTTGTTCATTTTTCAAGTTTTTTGAAATTTTTTAAAGGTAAATTATTAAATTTGACATATTGCTATACTTGAATATTTTGAAAATAAGAAATTTAAACATGTTGATTTAATTTTTCTTCATAAGTGGGTGACGCCCTTTAGTCTATTTGCTAAGTGGAATTTTTAAATTAGTAATTAAGTGTTTTTTTTTTTAAATTAATTAAATTAAATTAAATACAAAGAGAAAAAGAAGTTGCTTACATTTTTTCAAAATTCTATTTCGACAGGAAAATTTTCTTATGGTTTTTTGTTTAAGCAGAGCATTAATATGAATTACGGCAGGAAAACCCCTTCATCATACCGATCGAATCATTCGGTGTATTCACATACAACAGCTAGGTAAGAATCCTTAAAATTACATAATCCTTTTCGTTTTTGTTATTTTATTCTTTTTATCGATTCTTTATTTTGCTTTAAAAGCGTATTTTGATATTTAATTCTTAATTATGAACTTTAACAGGTCGGATGCATGTTCTATTAAATCACGCTCCGCTAGATCGGTCCGCATACCATGGTACAGGAAACCTGTTTTAAAAAACAACGAGTACATTGATATACAAAAAGGTGCACTTTTAGTTGGAATCTTTTCAATTGTAAGATATTTAGATCGATATTTTTACTATTTACTAACATTTTACATTTATATTTTAAAGTTTGTGGCCATGTTTACTTTTGGCACAGGAATATTTGATATATATTGTCTAGCGATGGCTGCCCCTGGGTCAACTCATTATGGATATTATATAATTTCATATGAATTCGTATATGTTGGAAATATTCATAGTAAAATAATTTTATATTGTTAAAAATTTATGTAATTTAACAAATTTACAATTTTTTTTTTCAGTTCGGAATGCTCTAATCATATTTGCTCTGTTTTCACTTTTATCATCATTAGTAATTTTTATTACAAGTATATTGTTGGTGGTAGCTCTTCGCAAGGTAAGTTATTGAATTAAATATGTATGTAATATTTCTATAATACTTGCTCATATGAATTATAAATGACCGGAAAATATGCAAATTTTAAAAACTATACAAGAATATTAAGGTAAAATTTGTAAAATAAATATTTACGTGCACTTTTTCATATGAGCTTTATTGTAATTAAGCATAATCTATAACTAACTTGCAATTTTGCATAATATGCACGCCCACAAGTCAAATGAACGTGGAAAGAATAGGAAGCCAAAGGTACTTTAGCAAGAATGTTGGAAAAATTATCTTTATGTTTATTTCTTTGATTTAACAATATTTTTGTTTGCGAATTGGGTTTTAATATGCTTTTGTATTATTTTTGTATTCCTTAATGTGGATTCACATTTATTTTTTCTCTTTCAGTGTTCTATACCTAAAAAGAAACGATAAGTAAATTGATTTTTCATTTTTAATTAGTACTTAAATTGAAATTGCCACTATGCCATTCCAAATACACTGTTATGTATATAATTTTACATATTCAATCTGTTTATTATTTTTTAAATAATAAAAACTAAAACTTTATTCTAGAAAATTTATTTAGTAAAATTTATAGTTTTTCAAATCTCCAAAATACCTTTTCCAATTCACCTAAATGCTTACTATTTAACTCCCAAATTGGATTTTGCAATCTTGTAAATTACATGTTTTAATTTTCAAGTACATAACAAAAACGAAAAAAATAAAATAAAAACTTATTTTTGTTAAGTATTAAATAATTTTCAAACCAATTACTACATATTTTTAGGAACATGAGCGAAAAATCATTCCTTGGTTATGGACTTTTGCAGCTTTCACCATATTCAGATTCTTCGCATTTCTATTTTTTTCAATAGTCAACGATTTAATATTTGCATATAATATTATGATGGTATTATTATGGATTTTAATTATTGGAATTTCAACCTACGGTTGGTTGATTGTATATTCTCTTTATTTAGAGCTTGCTGATCTAACCAAATTAGAAGATTTAGCGCATTTAAGAGTAAATCTTGTTTAAATAACAATATATTTTCAATTTTAAAGTTATTTTTTTTATAGATGGGCACAATGGCTTCACTAAATGCTTCAACAACACATTCCCTTGCTGGTTCTAGACCAACAACTCCACATAGTACCGTATCTACTATGCCAGTGGGTTAAAAAGTCTTTAACAACAGATTTGTGTTTAAGTCACATATCGTTTTAGAAATAAGAACAACAAAAAATTTTAAATTTAAAACAAAATTAAAAATCTTTAATACTTGTATTATCCGTCCAATATTATCTTAAGGTTTTTTAGAAATTCAAATTTTATATACATGTTTTTTTGTAGATATAAATTTTATTTTATATCAATTTTCGAATCGTAGTGTTAAGTTTACATGAGAAACAAAAATCATTGTTTTTGTTACTAATAAAAATTTTTATTATGGAATTGAGTTTTTGGATTTAATTTGTTTTACATTGTATCAAAATAAGCTTTCTCAACATTTATATTATCCATACATATATTATTTGTTTACATCGCTTAAAATCGGTTTTGGGACAGAAAATTTAAAACCTAAGCAAAAATTATATTTAGATTTTATTATTTAAATTAAATTACTTAAAGTGAGGAACTAGTATTAGTTGGCTTAGAGCGAATTTTTCAATATCGAGATGACTTTATGCGAGGGATTATTTTGCTTTGTAATTGCGTACGTTAGGTTTACAACAGGGATTGCCCAGAGTGCATTTTCCTAGTGAGATATAATAAATATTTACATCAATTTCGCTTTTTTAAATAATATTAAATTATACATTACATATTTACATAATATATGTACAAAAAATTTGCCGAAGAAAAAGAAATTTCCAAAATTAATTTTAATTAATCGGGAATTTCTGAACGTTAAATAGACTAATAAATTTGGAAGAAAAAGAAAATTAACCTTTTTTATTGAGGCAGATTGTGAATAAGAGAGAATTTTAATGAATATAATCTTTATAAGCAGCTAAATTATAAAATATTTAACATAAAAAAATTTACAATGTAATGAAATTTGAACTAATTTGCCATTTTTTATTTCTTTGAGAAATATTTTTGTAATATAATAGTTAATATTATTTGGTAAAAAAAATTGCTTTCATTAAGGGATTTCATTAATTTTTTTTATAAAACTTTGATTTGTTTTTATTTTACTTTATTTTCTAATTTTATTATAATTCTCCTTTTACAGATACAAACTCCTTTCAAATTATTTGACTTTATATCTGTAAAACGCAAAGTTTTAAATATTTAATTGCTTTTTAAAATTCAATTTCCTTTGATAGTATGCCTACTCTGGATTTTAATGCAACTTTCTATAATTTATTCTTTGATTCATAATTCTCTTGAATATTTTTTTAATTACAAAATGTTCATAAGTTTTAAGACAAAAACAGAGAATTAATTAGAAACAACCTTAAAATATTTGTCGCTCTCTAAGTCTAAAATCTATAAAACAGAAAATATAAAAAAAACTAATACAATTATTAAAATATCCAAAATTGTAATTTGATAGCTACCAGACGCTTTTAATAATTAACACCCTCCTCTATATTCTTTATTTTGCATTTCTAAGCAAAAATTCTTTATCGATGATTATATAGGTCAGAATTAAAATCAAACTTATAAATTAACAAGAAAATTTATGCCAGAACTCCTGAATAATTTCAAAAATAGTTCCTTTAAGGCCATTTGCTCTAATTTATAAGTTTTAAAATGAATTTTATTTTACGATCTCTATCAAAAACTTCATCACTTTTCGAGATACGAAAATTAAAATATAGGAAAACAGTTGTTTAGATACTTATTTTGTAGTCAAATATTACCCAAAGAAAAAAATATGTAGCATAATATAATTATAAAAAAAAATACTAGCTACTCGTATATATTGCATTATTATTGCGAATAGATAATTACAGGTTTTTTACTTTAACAATATTAAAATATTTTATTACATACATATTATGTCGTTCTTTTTCTTTCATACTGTTTTAATTGGCTACACGCATAGTGATCCCATTATAATTACTAAGATACTAAATAATTTTCAATACTGATACATAATTGAATTTAAATTACCCCTTGTGGTATGCAATATTTGTGTATCAAATTAAAATTGTACATTTTTTTTCCATGAATTAAAATTGTATTAAAATTAAAGATTTTAATTATTAATTTTAAAAATTGAATTTTGTATTAATGCCTGTTTTTGTTTATTTCTAATTTAGTTAAGGTTTTGCAAAAAAAAAAATTAAGTTTTGGGTAAGAAAAAGTAAATTCAAGAACAGTTTTAATAAGTGATTGTGTTGCGAATAAATAAATAACTTAATAATGAAAATATTAAATGTGATTTTCTTTGACCAAGGATTGTCTATTTTAAAGATATAATTTATATAATAAAGTTACATGTACAATAAAATTTTTAAAGTTTTAATAAAATATACTTAAGAATGGAAAATATTATGGAAACAAGGAAAATATTGCATTCAGTTGATTTTAAAACTATATGAAACTTTTTTCTATAATATTTCGAAATAATTACTAAAGATCACATCAACAATATAGACTGAGATTATAATATTATAGGTAGTATATATGTCAGGATAATGTAATACATATATATGTATATATAAAATTGATACAGCATTCATAAAACGAATATTTTGACGAGTTCATAAATATTTACATATAATTATAAATCTTGTTTAATTAATAAAAGTAGATGTATAATTTACTTATATAATTTCATTATAGAATTGTATTATAAAATATTATACAATTTATTCATATATTATAGAAAACTTGAAGATTAGATTAACTGATATCTTTGACTATTGATAAATTTAGAGAATATTATGAATATTTCAAGTAATATTGTATACTATATGTGGCAAAAAATGTTTGAAATTTTTCAATTCAAAATATAGTCAACATATACAAATATTATATATATATACATAATATATTAACACAAATACAAACAAATATTGCAAATATGTTACTCCTAATAATGACAAAATTTTTCATATTTGATTTTAAACTCTATAATTTTATTTTGAATATTTGTCTCCATCATTAAATATTAAATTTGTTCTAATTTATTTTTATATAGCTACAAATATATATTAAAAATATATCTTTATCATAAAGTTGTGTAAATATTTTATTCGTTTATGTACTATAGAAATTTGTCCTTCAAACATTAATTTAAACAACATTAATTTGCTATTATAACACAATACATATACAGATATTATGTAATATAGTAATAAAATTATTTACGTACATATATGCTTATAAATACTGTACAGGCATTATCTACATTTTATATGTACACCAAAATGCATATAAAAATTTATATGTAGAGAATTACGAGTATTATGAAGATTTACACTTACATATATAATTTTTACTTGCTTTTTTGAAAATATAAAATAAAATTTTATTTAATGAATATCAAATGCATATACATATATATATATATATATAAATTTATTTTCCGGTACCTAAAAAGGTCTTCTTTATCGTATAATTCAATGTAACATTTTAAATATACCATTAATAGAGAATATTTTCATAATACACACAAAAAATCTGCAATCCTGCATATTATCTGCATACATTTTGTTTGCATAACATTCTGTGTAAAACATTGAAATAATAATTTTTACTCTCAGAAAATGTATAGTGCGTAATTTATTATTTTTTTTTTATTTTCAGTTTGTTTTACAGATTTTTTTTTTCTGAATATATTATGTTTTTGTATATGTTTAAGTTACTCGTATCTATGTGTCGATATATAAGCTTTATATAATTTATTTTAAAAGTAAAAAAATTTTTTTTTGTATTATTTTTATATTTGATTGTTTTCAATTTATATTAAAATTTTTTAGATCTTTCCAGATTTTCTATGGTTTATGACATTTAAAATATGAGAATGTGTGCTAATGTAATAAAAATAGATATATATGTAAGGATGTATATCTATTTGAAGAAAAATATGTACATACTACAAATAGAAATATATTTAAGGAAACCTTAATATTAAAGGAAATATTTAGAAAAATGGAAGCCGAAATTTATGATTAATAAATTATTCTTGAATATCTAAATTAAATTCGTATTAATTTTAAAATTTTAAAAAAATTTTATTGTCAATGCAGTTTTTTTTATTATTATTAATAATTATTGTTTGTACTATTATTATGTTCCTAAATTATACATACATACAATAAAAATATAGAGTAAAAGAGATCTTTACCATTTTCTATGTTATACTTTCAGGGAGCAATAATAAATTTGTATTAAGTTTAGGCTTGTATAAGAAGTGAAAATAAAAATTTCACACAAATTCATTTTAAAAATGAGAGTGACTAAAATAAATATTCAGGATATTTGAATTCTCTTTTAATATCAGGATAAAATGTATACGTATAATATTAATACATCTGTATAAGTTATAATGTATATATTATAATGTTTGTCAGTATTTGATTTTAATTAAAACCATACAATATCCTTTGTTATTACTATATAATTTTTACATATAAGAGAGAAGATGACAGTTATATACGTATATGTATGTGTTAAGGTATCATATCTTTATGCTTTCTCAATATTTTCTATGAGATAATATTTCATGTTAAGCTAAAAAAGAAAAAAAAGGAAAAAGTATGATTATAAGATAAAATTTATGTGGGTGGTAAATAAATTTACATGTTACATGTATGTCAAAGTTCGTTCTAATAATAGGATGTTGTATTTAAGGAAAAATTAAATTTTATATAGGAATATTATAGTATATTAAAGTATACAAAAATTTACAAGTATTAATTGCATACATCCATTATATAATTATGTAGATAATTTTAAAAAGATTTCTATGTACATAAATATATTCAAATATTATCAGGTGCATGTAGCAATTGTGTGTTATTTTTATAAAGTTAACTGGTACAATACATACATACATGCATACATTTGTTGCTTTTTGAATACGGTTTTGGAATTAAGATTCGTTTTTTTTAAGATTGCTTGAGTCCGGATTGGAATATTAAATTAAGAAGAAACTTGCACCAATAACATATAACACTAGACATTTGACGTATATATACATACATACATTCATACATATTTACATACATATTATCATTTATATAATCCAAGCCAATCGTATTAAATGTATTTTTAAGAGCCATATTTTTTTGAGCAAAAAATTTCATCATTTAAAGAAAAGCAAGGTTAAACATAGTGTAGTTATTAACAGTAGAGCATTAATATATGAAAAGTTACAATTGCAGTAAATATGATAAAAATCACCAATATTAAAAATTGTAAAATTATATAATACATATACGTATTAATTTAGTTTCTAAATGTGAAATAAAAAAAAAACTTACATACATATATTAAATTCAAATTATTCGAAACTTTAGCGTTGAGGGGAGCAGTTTTACCTTAAATAGGTAATTCAAAAGGACTAAATAATTCGGAAGTCCTTTTAGTGAACGAATTTATATTTGAACTCTACTAAATTACTTACGAATTTATTTTAATTTGAACTCTACTAAATTAATTGGAAAGTATAAATAATGAAAGAAGAATATGTATACAGGGTGATTCAGAAAGGTATACAACACCATATATCATTGATTATGGGATCGAAAATGGGTAAAACTTTTGTTCCGCACTGGGTGCCAAATCTCAAGAGTTTCTGCGTTTCAGGGATTTTAACGAATTTCACGAAGCCTTTACTTATCCAAGTTTTTTGATTATAACCTCCGTTCCGAAAAGGATAGGAACTTTAAACAAACAGTTTCTGAAAGGTAAAGGGCTTAAAATTGTGCTGTTATAGTACAAAAATCAAAAATATTGTGAACCACGAATTCATTTAAAATCCAAACAGATGTTGCTAAAACTAAAATTAAATTAAGTTCAATACCTATTCATTTATCAAAAAATTTGGAAAAATAAGAATTCCTTATCCAATAATTTTTTAAATTTCTCCTATTAAATTCACCTAATTCGGCTAATATTTATGTATGTTTTTTTTTCTATCCAATCCATTTCTATTCAATCGCATATTTGAAATTTTTTTGCTTACATGGGACACCTCTTTATCAACCGTACACCAATTTTAGTTAGAGATTTGTTTAAAATTTATTAATCGCACTAAATTATTTATTAATTATTTATTAACTTCAAAATATTAACACCATATCATTTAAAAACTCCATTTTATACAAAAAAATTAAATTTTCCTATAGAAAAAAAAATTTTTCTATTGGAATAAATGTCAATATTTATATGCCATGTCTTTTGAAATTCGCTCCAGCTGGATAATTTTAATAACTTTAGATGCCAAATGGTGTCTAGATTCCGAAAATTATTTTTTCAAATTTTTAAATTGCACCTAATGTGAGAAAAATGCATTTAAAAATCTCAAACCATATAGGTACCATTTCTTATAAAAATTGGCAAAAATTAAAAACCTATCAATTTTCTTTACCAAGAAAAGTTTCGAAAAAATTTTTTTGATTACTAGATTTTTTTTTCGGTTTTTCCTTATACAAAATTCTAGTTTTTCTTTTTTAAAAATTTCAAATTTTTTAAAATCAATTTTTGTTTTTCAAATTAAAAGTTTGTATAAAATTTCGTTTCAATTTTATTTATTTTTTTGTTACATTTCGATAAAAACATTAAAATTCAGATTTTTTATCGAAAATAACGTCTCATAAAAATGTCAACTGTTTTTTCGGAAGACTTCTGTCATCAAAAATTAATAATAGTTGATAGTTACAGCACTTTAAATCAATAAAAATCAAAAATAGTGAAAAATAAGGCCTTTAAAATCTTGAAATAGAAATGGTTTTCGTGCAACATCTTTTGTACCATAAAATTTTTTTCATGTTCGAGGACTTAAATTAAAGCTTAAGCAGTTACGAAATTATTTAGTTAGAACAAACTGAAAAAATAAAACAAGGAAAAAATTTGATTTTCCTAAAAGTTTGAATGCTTAGTATTATACAAAGGTACATAAAATACAGAATCAAGCAGTATGTTTATTTTAAGCCCTTTACTAGGTCTTTCAGAAATTGTTTGTTTAAAGTTCCTATTTTTTTTGGAACGGAAGTTATAATCAAAAAACTTGGATTAGAAAAAATTTCGTGAAAATTCTTTATAATCCTTGGAACTCGGAAACCCTTGAGATTTGGCACCCAGTCCGTAACAAAAGTTTTACCCATTTTCGATCTTCTAACCAATGATATATGTTGTGGTATACAACAACTTTCAGAATCACACTGTATATTTTAAAAACTGTATAACGGAACATAATGACTCATTTCGCTTTGCCCTTAATACTGACCTTTATAAATTAATAAAAAATAAATATTGTAAAAGGTCCTTTTCGGTTGTTTTTATATAATAGTGACGAAAATACTTATTTTTAAAATTTTTTTTTATTACCAAAGTTTTAATTAAAATTGTTTTATTTCTCTTTAAATTGTGTTGGCATCGTATACCAATGTGTAGATCTGTGTTAGTAAAAACAGCTACGATCGACCTGTTTATTTAACAGGGACTAATTGAAAGAGAAAACCTTAACATAAGAAATCTTAAATTGTCGTATAATTTATGAAAAAAATACCATAATTTTATATGAAATATTGAATAATGGGCTGCGTAAAAATATTTATTCTAATTTGATTTTCTGATATTTGAAGGCAAACATTTTTTTCGCCTCTATACGTTTGTGAAGTTTTTGTACATGTTTTGTAGTAAAAGAATGATCTGAAGTCTCCTCTGCTTCTTGGATAATAATATTCTGCTATACGTAATCAATATGCCTTTGCATATCATTTGGTAAAAATGAATTTCTTGATTTATACATTAATATAAAACTTATTCAATTTATGAATTATTAATTGAATTATTCATAAATTTAATATATGAGTTAATGAATTGATTATTGTGTTTTGCAAATTAAGTTTATAGATAGAAGATAAGAGATGGGAAAATTAGCCCTTCGTAATTTTAAAAATTCTACATTTATATTCAATTCCTTTAAGATTTATACGTTATCAAATGAAGTTTAAAACTAAAAATTAAATTTTTAAATTAAAAAAATTTACTTGAAAATTTGCTCATTTAATATGATGCTGATTGGTAAGAGAAAATAAATTTTAATTCTTAATTTAAAGCAATTTTAAATAATTATCTCTAATCTCTTAATTTTGAAAATATTATGGTTTTTAATTGCCTTAATTGGAATTCAATTTTCGATAATAAACGTTCTGGGTGCCTTTTTTTTTACCGGTCTAAAAATAAATTATATCATAATAATTTTCTATATAGAATTAATTAATTAATCAAATCTATATAGAAAATTGGAAAAAATTTATATTAATCCTTTCAGTATTTTTGTTATCATTAGGTAACATTAAGCTAAATTTTTATATTTCTGAGTCGTATTTGTCACTCTACGCCTCTAGACTATAAAAACTCATTTGAATATTTTTCTTTTGGAAAAACTGTATATTAAAATTTGATGTGTCTGTGTACGTCCATAATTATATGTTTTCAAAATAAAATGCAGTCTGTTTGTGTATTTGTGTATATATGAATAAAAAAAATAACTTTTTGGTGTTTTCAAAAGAATTGGTTTATTTTCAAATTTATCTTTTCGCAGGATGATTAAAGTTAGATTACAATGAAGAGACTTTTAATTTTTAACATTGAACTTCTGTACTCTTAAAATAGCAATCGCAACAAACATTTTTATTTATTTGATTTCTATAAATTTGTAAATTTTCAAACAAAATTTAGTAAAAGCTATATAATTTCTGTTCAACTGTGACTTGTTCAATGCAATGACCCCACAAAATATGCAATAATACCGATATATGCCAATATAGAGGAAATAATTTTTATCTGCAGCTAAGTTTTATTTGATATCAATATTATTAAAAAAATAAAAAACTAGTTTCCATAATAACTTGTTTTTCACAACTCTATGAAAAGTTTCTATTCGTTTGGTATTAGAAACTCTTAATATCGGTCCTGAATTAAATTTAACATTAGCTATTCCGAAAATTATGTCAAAATTGCACTTCCTTTTCTAAAATACTGTTTGTAAATAGAACACTTTTCACACTTCAAAATAATAAACAATATTTTAGAACGTTTAATTTTCTGCAGATCTCATATCCTTTTGTAATATATTTACTTTAATATTATTTTAATATTTCTAATATATTTCTGAATATTCGAGTGATATTTTTTATGCAAGAGATATGAAAATATAATTAAGAATGTAATCTCCTTTTATTTTTTATAACAAAATCAGTAGAATATTTCATATAGTTAACATTCAACTGTTTAAGGCTGATTTGATTACTTGATCTTTCTATTTTACATCCTGTTTTGATTAATTTTCTGGTATGTTCTGCTTTGCATACTTTTTGCTGATTTAGACCCATTTAAAAAAATTGATGTCTTGTCAAAATTTTAAATTAAAATCGCGAAAAATATTACGCAAATAATTTCATCATTAAATTTCATTTTGTTCATATAGAGCAGTGATTTCAAAAGTGGTCTATATAGACCCCCAGGTGTACATGAACACCTAGTAGGGGTGTACGAAAAAATATGTATTTCTAATCTTCTAAATAAAGCAGCAGGGGGGTCTATCAAAAATTGAAAAAGAAGACAAATGGTTCAGGAGATAAAAAAACTTTGGGAACCTCTGATATAGAGCAAGAAATTGTCACCTTTATGAATAAATGTTTATTCAATAGTTGATACGTAGTACAAGGTTTTCTGCTTAAACCAGAAATTATAGATGTTTTAGATGAATTTTTAAAGAGATTAATCAAAAATTCCAAGAAGCGTATCTTTAAAGTAAAAAAAAATTAGTTTACGTTTTCGGGCTAAACTAAAAAGAGTAAAAGAGTTTTTAAAGAAATTTTTTGAATCAAAATGTTAACTTATGTGAAAATAATCCTGGCATTAATAGGTTTGAAAAATATGAAATTTCTGAAATATGAAAAATTTCGAAAGTTCCATACTCTCATTATATTTTATTTCCAATTTAAGTCTTCCTGCTTTACAACTCACAATATTGAAATGTAAATCTAGGCCCGAGCGAGCACATCTAATCAAACTGAATTTTTTTATATTTAATATAATTTTTATAATAATTAAATAATTAAACTTGAAGTTTGACTATTTACTCTATGATAACAGTCAGATTTCAAAAATTTTCGTGATTATTTTTAACGATCGATCAGTAAATGTAAATGATTGTTTTTGAAGTACTTAAATCGCCGTAAAATATGCAATTTTGTGAGATCATTAATATTTGCGTATACGAAGAACAATTTTACTCAACAGACATTTTTCTTATTAATCTTTTAAAGTTTTTAATTTCTTAAACTACATGGTGATATACAGGGTGCCCGGGATTCAATGGTATTCCCGAAGCAGAGTGGTAGAATGCATGCAGACGAACAAAAAACACCTAGTGACATTTTTCTTTTTGGGCACTTGTTCTCGAGTTATGGGGCCTCAAAGTTGAAACATGCAAAAACCATCTGATTTTCACATTTTTATTTATAACTCGGAAAATGTGACAGGTAAATTCCCTCGTAGACACGATATTCTTAAAACTTTTGGAAATATTTTGTAGAGAAATAAAGGTAATGCAAATGTGTTTAATTTTGGAAAAGAAAAAGCACCTGTTAATAATGCGTAATACTGCCTAATAAAAATTAAAAAAATTTGTTTGTTAAATCAACAGGTTTTTTTCACTTACAGTTGGACGTCCGGCTATATGAGTAACAATTAATTTAGCTCCTGTTTAGTTAATTATAAGATGCAGTCAAAACTATATTTTAAGTTTTTACTACTTTTTTCGTCCTTTATTTTGGGCAATTTTTCAAAAATTTTTAATTTCGTAGATTTAAAAATTAATTCTTATACCGAATTTAATATTTAATTTACTTTTTTTCTTTAAAGTATGTATTTTATATTTATAATTCATGTTATAACTTAGTTTTTGGTTAACTAAGAAAAAAATATAATTAAAAAAAAAATATTAAATAAAATTAACGAAAAGGCGTGTAATTGACATTAAAAAAAACGACATTAATAAACGACAGCAAACATTTAAAAAACGGGCAGTCAATAAATCTTCAATATCATTTAGTAATATTTTTAATGAAATATTAGAAGTATAGACTGCCAATGTCAAACAACATACTTAATTATTTGAAGCACATCAAATCATTTACGAAGTTATAGACTACGAAAAACATTTAATTAAAAAATAGGCGAGTCAAGTGTTTTTAAATGAAAAATAAAATAAAATAGATTTTACCATGTTGGATTTAAGACAACTGTACGAATGTTATTACAGACGAATCCTGTAATCGCGACCGAACAAACGGAAAGGAAGACACTCAGTAATAGTATTTACGGCATTTAATATAGCTAATATTCTCAACTTAAGAGATTAAAAGCCTATTTGTGTTAGTTGTTTGTAATTTTAAGCTTAGCTTCATTTTTATGTAGGAGAGGTGTAGTATAAATTATTACCTTAAAGTTAACTCCGAGTATTTCAAAATCTCTTAAAATATGAGGGTCAATGCATTGAAAAGGGCATTATTTGATTTTAGAAAAACAAACATAATATCCTTTCATATATTGTTAGAATAAAAAAAATTTAAATGTGTTATTTAACAAAAATTAAAAAAAACAGTTTGTTTATTTTAAAAAAAAGAAATCTAAAAGGAATATGAACTCGATCAATTAATAGCCTTGTTCATTTTTCAGAAATAGTATCTGATACTGTTGAAAAGTTTCATTAATTAGGGTTGGATTTTGCAAGAATAGTTAAAACAGCCTTAATTGAATCATTTAGAACTGGTGTAATCAATCATTTAGAAGGAATACTGAAGGTTTCTATTGAAATGAGGCTTTCAGTTTTCCTTTTAAGGACATCTCATATATGTTTAAATATCAATTGCATATTTATTAGTATAATCAGCTATAAATGTAGCAATATCTTTATCTCAAATGCTTATATCCTTATCAATAACTTTTAAATTTAAGAAATATTTAATTCTTGCCAAAATAATTTCACAGGTTAGATTTCCAATTTAGATAAAAATTTTAATTTCGGAAGTTGAAATTTTGTGATTTTTTTTTATTTTGCAGCAAATTATTTTTTTTTTTATGAGAATTGAGAATTTTTCATTAAGGAAATTTTTTGAGTATTCCGATATTTTAAGAAATAAAAAATTTTTTGAGAACACAACAAAATATTGTAAATAATTATTTTTTTTCCTAGCTTAGAGTGCAACATGTTTTAAATATACAAAAGCAGAAAGAAATATGCTCAAGAATATATTGGGGTTTACAGTAGTTTTTATGCCTCTCTAAAATTAATTAATCGCTTATTAGAAGTTCCAAACTGTAGAAAAATTCTCAAAATTCCATCCATTTAATCATAAACTAAATGGAGGAGCCTAGAATATTTTATTTTATAAATTTAATCCTTTTGCTTTAAATTAAATCCTTTATATTTAATAAAACTTTCATTCAAATATTGTGATTTTTTTAAATCTAACGCAGTAAAATTTTAAATTAATAAAAATTTATTGTCTACAGGTTTACTTTGTTTTATAATATTGATGATTTAGTCAATTTCTATAAATTTTGTATTATTTACATTTAAAATCTATCTTTACTTTTGACACATTATAAGCTAAACCGTGCTTAATTATATTCAATGAAATATTTCAAAACTTTGGTCTTAAAATAATGAAACACAACTGGCAGATTTATTCATTTATTTTCAAAATCTTATGATTTTTTTATTTAATCCTGATTCTAATTATACTGTAATATATTTCTTTTTTACTTTATTATTTGTTTCTTTTTTTTCTTTAATTTTGGCTGTTGCTTGTTATTATTGATAAATTGCCCCGAAAAATATGCAAAATAACAATTATTTTCAATAAAATAATTCAAAATTACGAAATAATTAAGGACCTTAAACTAATGATGCTTTATAATATACCTACATATGTATATATGTGTGGATACATTTTCGAAACCATATCATATTTATGTATATCACTCAACAGGTATAACTTGACACCCGAGTGCAACTATTATGATATAACCTAAAAGATCAATTGTTGACACCCTTGTCTATGGACATGGTATAAAAGTACATGGTATATAATGAACTAAGAAAATGGAATAGAAAATGAAGAAAATACCAAATAAAAAATATCAGTTATTAATAATAATATATTCAAAATACACTATAGCATTTGGAGTATCAATTCTACCGATTTTTCAGAGACAATTTATTAATGCAATGATGCTGTTATGAATTTTTTTTAAGGTATATTTTTGTGCTATAAAAATTTTTGTGTTCCATTACATAAGTCAATTTTGTTTTAAAGCTTAATCTTTATTCACACAAATATTCTAAAAGAATTTCTATTTAAAATCAGTGCTTGATTAATTAAATTAATGATGAAATTCTGATTGAAAATTAAAGAATTTTAATCAAAACTTCTTTCTTTCTTTTCAGACCTAAAATTTGCAATACGCATTAAATTGTGTTGCAAAATAATTTAAATTTAAGAAGCGAAATTACTATTTCACTATGGAATGTTATAATTTTAATATTTCATATTTGAGAAAAAATGCATACTTCTAGGAGCCACATATCAATAATTCCTTTCATATTTCAAGGATAACAATTGAATTTTTCTAAATATTTTCTATATTAAAGATTTTTATTAATTCTTTAACCTTTTGTTATATTTTAAATTAATTATAAAGTAAAGGAATTTTTACATTCTACATGATCCTTAACATTTTATTTTATATTTTGTAAATTTAATTAATAATTTGACATATACCATAATACAATTATAAATGAGATAAGTTTATTTAATAATCAAGAATTTATTTAGAAAATCCTTTCAAGTATAACATATCATAATAAAACGCAAAATTTTATAGGATCTTGCGAGAATTTACTTAAAAACTTGATTTTTTGTGTACATTTTTCAATATTGCATTTTATAGAAATTCAGTATTGCATGCATATGTATGTGACATTGTAAATTGTTGATTTTTTAAGCGATATTGATCCCTGACAATTCATTCGATTCATTTGTTTTTATTTCTTTTATGTTTTTGGGATTATTTTATAAAAATATTGAATTTTCTTTAACAATATTCCTCTATTGTGTGTATATTATTGTTGAAATATATTTATACAAATTGCAAAAGCAAGCATGTATTGGTGTTATTACAATTCTTGTAGAAATTTTCTATAATTTAAAAAAATTCTTTTTAAACTTCCAGATATGTGCACACAAAATATTCTTGTATTTACAAATACATTTACTTATTAATATACAAAAAAAGAAAACCAATAATAAAATTTAGTTGTGTTTCTAATAGAAAAAAATACAAAAAAAAAACTTTTAATAAAAATGTTAGTGACCCAACAAAGAAGTTTATTTTTTTTTTTCTTTCTTCTTTAATTCAAAAGTCAAATCCAAATAAAATTTATTTGTAAAGAACCTTAATATTTTACAACAACGTTTTTTTTTCTCATAATAATCATTTTTTTTTTGTATTTGTGAATGCGATTTCTATAATTTTCAAAATATATTGTATGTATGTATGTGTTTTCAGTATTACAAAATATATTTTGATAAATACACTTGCGTATAACTTGAATTGATCAAAAATTAAGGGCAAAAATGAAAAACAAAAAAAAAAACAACACATTTTCGATTTCAAAATTGGATAATGTACATACACGCACACCAAAACATTCGTACGCATGTATTCATAAAATATATTTGTGTTATAAAGCTCACACTCATACAAAAAATATGAGAAGCAAAATTGTTAAAAAAAGAAAAAAATAAAGCAAAAATATTGCAAAAGAAAACCAAAAGAATCCAACAAGCGAAAAAAAATTAACATAAAAACAAAAAAAAAAAATCACCAAAAAAAAAACAAAAAAGAAAAATAAAATTTATTTTTAAGCAAAAAATTATTTTTTCTCTTCACAACAAAAATTAATGACAAAGAACTTAAAAATAAGAAAAGAAGAAAAAATAAAAATAAGAAAAAACTAAACTCTCTACAGCATTAAACACCAATACAGTCAAACACACATTTACAAAAAAAAAATTCTTAATACCGCGCATTTTTCATTATTTTTTTCGCTTGTTTTTTTCTGCTTCTTTGTTTTCTTTTTCGTTTTGTCAAATTTTTTAATCGAACAAAACAAAATGATGATATTTGGATTTTTGCAATTGCAATTGTATTAGTGTGAAAAGTTTTTTCTTTTCGTTTTTATTCTTTTTTTGTTTTTATTATATTTTTTGTGTATTTAGAAAAAGTACAAATACATACACAATTACATACATAATTTATATGAATAATTTTAGTATAAGAGTATTAAAATACTTATGACATAAATTATTATTAAATTTTTAAAGAATTCACGCAAAATCAATTAACAAATTTAATTTAAGTTTATTCTGAAAAAGAGAGCAGGAAAATTATTTTTTTTCCAGGATAAATTTTGTTAAGTTCGCATTAGCGCACGCATAAATACACACACGCACACACAAATTCAGAAAGTTATAAAGTAAATATAAATTTAAGATTTTTTTTTTCTTTTTACTTTTATTGTTGCTTTATTTCAATTCTAACTTGTTTTCGTTATTTTAACAAACCATATTTATATTAACATATCATGTATGTGTGTATGTGTGTGTGTGATTATGATGTATAAAATATTAAGCTTGTTGCAGAAAACTGGGAACCCGTTTTAATTCAATTCTAAAAATATATACACAATAATATACATATGTATATACGTAAAATACAATAATACAAACAAAAAATATAATGAATAGAACAATCTAAGAAGAAAAAATTGAATATAGTTTGCAAAAAAAATAAAATAAAAAATTATTGAAATAGAAAAGAATATATTTTATGAAAATGTGTTTGTATTAATAATTTATATATATATGCATATGTATATATGTATGTATTTTTAATTATTCCATGGATGTATAAAATAGTGTTAATTTATTTGACTACACAATTTATGGGTATATTTTTCTACATATGTACATTTATGCATACATATTACACAATTTGTTTCTATTTTTAAATGTTTATGTTATATAAACATTTTATATATATAATTACTTATAGTATATAAGATAATAGTAGTTTAAACACATTCATAAATATATATACACATTTATTGACAAATTATGTATGTATATAAAATTATAGAGTATAACCAGTTATGCATATATTGCAATTTACATAAGTATTAAAATTGAATATTATTAATATACATATAAATATAAATATTATATGCGTTACATAATAAATATGTTATTAATGCTATTTGTATATACATACATACATATCCACATCAGAATAAAATATTATAGATCTGTACATATGTGGGTTTTCATTTTTAATTATTTTGTATAAATTATAAGGGAAATTATTTTGTATATTATATTAGTACACTTTTTCTAATTTATTTAGTTTTCTTAAAATAAAATATACAAATTTTTAATATATATGTATGTATGTATATATTGCATAGTCGATTTTGTGTTAAAAATTCAAAATATTCCCGAATGGTCTTAAATATAAAAGATTTTTGCGTTAATGTCCCAACCTAAATATTGTTTAATGTCATGATATATTATACTTATAATTATGTATATACATGACATACTTATACAACTATACGCATAAAAATATAAAATATCATTTATATATATACACATAAAATATTATATAATATGTTCAACTGTAATATATTCATATTATGTATATATTTGCTTGTATATTAATATTATTGCCAGCTTGTATTATTTATAGTATTAATTTAATATTAAGGAAATAAATAAAATTCCATAGTATCTATATATTATTATTATTTTTCAAAATTATATTTAAAATTAAGAATTTTATGTTTGTATGATATTGCATTTTAATATTGAAATTTTAAGTTGTTAATGCAATAGAATTGCTTATGAATTGAGTTCTCCTTGTTTTTCATACATTCTATAAAATGTGTATACCGTATGTAGTTACATAATATAACAGTTCTTGTAGGGTTGAACAAGTTTATGTTTTATGCTTTCATTTTCCACCATAAATGTACATACATATATGTATATAATACATATGTGTTGGTATTTTGTATATACAAAAAAATTTTTGTGAGAAAATCTATTTTTCATACTACATATTTATTTTAATTTTAAATTTTATATATTTATATTTAATTGACCGATATAGTTTTATATACCATATTTATTAATATTTCACTTTTTATTGAATTTTTATGGCATGATCTTCTGAGATCAATTTATTGATTAAATTAATATTTTGTGGAGTGCATAAGGATAAAATAGAGTATAAGGATTATTCATGTTGTTTTTCAAAGGATTTGTGAAAATTTTTTTGAAATTAGGAAAAGGAAATTAGGTTCTTTTAAAGGATAAATTTTAAGAAAAACACTGATTATGCTTTGTTTTTCCGAAATAAATCATCTCATGTTAATTATTTCTCTAAATTTTCATAAGAATTTTATCATATTTGTTATATTGTTTCTCTCCTTTCTCTCTTAATATTCGGTTAATATGTAATGTAAATATCAATTCTATTTAAGTTTGTATGCATGTTTGGCTACATAATTTAAAGCATATACGTGTAAAATTTATGCCAATAGATACAGATCTATGATACACAGTTTTACAAACTTATATACATAATTATATTTGCAGATTCTACATATACATATATTCTAAAATTTTTTATATAATATATATTTTTTATTATATACAAATTTAAATTATGGGATTCTTTAGCGATAAGTGAGGTTCACTTCTATATGAATACACATTTAAATAAATCATAAAAACATACATATACGTATACGTATATACACATGCTACAATAATAAATAATGCTTTTTTATATGTTTGTATATTGCAAAATTTATATTAAATATTAAAAATTATGGAGTGTATTACAACTAAATATATAAGGTAAAAATTATAAGAAAATAATATTATTAAGAATTTCAAATTTTATTTTTAAATGTTCAAAAATATTATTTATCATTTAAAATATGCGTAAATGCAATTTCACAATATTATGAAAAAAAATTTATAATTAAGTAGTATAAAGTAATACTATGAAGCTTAAGTTTATTAACTTTATATTTAGGTTATTAAAAATATTAGAAATGTATAGATGAATGTGTGCACACACACACATCTAAGTGTGACGTACGTTGTATGTACGTTTTACATGATAATTCTTTCTTTGAAAAATTTATTTATTTATTTATTTTTTTTTTTGTTATAAACATTTATGCAATACTTAGCAGTAATTTTTGTATATAATAATAAATTGTATAATTTTTTTTATTTTGTGTTTTGGTTAATTTTGAATAATATTTTAATATATGAGTTAAAAAATTGTGCCAGTATTCAATATTTTACATTACCCGATTTTAAATGATAATAAAATTGTCAGGTCTGATTTAGAGTTCTATTGAAATATTTAACAATATTCTTGTGTAAATAAATCCTTAATTTTACAAGGCCATTAAAAAATTTATTATGTACATTAGCATTTAGCTATATAAGAATGAATTTTAGGAATATATGTAATAGATTAAGACTATATGATGCAATAGATTTTATATAATAGTAAATTTGTCCAACTGGAATACAAATATATTGTTATACGCACAAAATACAAGATTTATTATGAAAATTTTAAAATATGTTTATTTAAAACAAAATTTTAAATTATCTTATAATTTTTATATATTATAAATTATTAGTTATAAGCTATATTTATTTGTTATATAATGCATGTAATATTTTAAAGTTCAATAGAAAAGGACCTTCAATGTACGATACATGAACAATATAATTTTGTTTTATTCTTAAGTATTACTAATATAATACTACTAATATACTAAATTTATATAAGATTTAATTCAAATTAATCGAAATTTGAATTAACCTACTGTGTATTTAATGAAAAAATCTGCATGGACATTTTCTATTTTACAGTATGATACTTACAAAAATTACAACTCCAAATAAATTTCATATATTTATGTACGACTACATACATATGTAAATGTTCAAATACAATAGTAAAACACGTTTACAATTTTACAAACATAATTGTGCTTACAATTTATAAAATGCATAATTTTTTTTTTGTATTTAAAAATAATAAATAACTGTTAAACATATATAAAAAATGTAAATGTATATGTTTACATATAAACTAAAAATATTTATATTTGATTTATTTTAAAATTATTTTATGATTTTTTTTTACGCTTTTGATGGTATAATGGAACTCCCTGCACATAGATATTTATGTATTTTCTTTTTTAAATCTTATAATATCATATACATACGTATACATAAATTTATTCTACCCTTCTTGAAATTTTTTACATTTCAACACACACAAATATATATTATAATTGTTTATATGTATGTATATATGGGTATGTAAAATAAAATTTACATGATAGAAAAAATTAGAAATTCAAAAAATATAAGTTACATATTTACAATCGCAACTAAACATACATAAAAATTGGCATCAATATATTTTCCATAAGATAATATTGCACATACATATGTACATAGTTAAAAAATTTTGAACAGAATTAATAAATTTTGTTTCTCAACGAATCTACTCTGTTATATTATTATTTCAAGAAATATAATGTAACTTAAATACATTTTTTATTAAATATTTTTTAATAAATTTAAAGATAAAATAAATACTCTCTTATATGTCATGACCTGGATGTCTATATATATGTATGTATATATATAAGTATATTTGAATTTAATGTTTTACTTACTGTGTTATATACACATATTCACATACAATTTCCATGAACATAATACAGGTATAATAATTATTATTTATATTACCTGTACACACTGTATTTATATTACCTGTACTATACTTCCAAATACACATATAACATGCATAATAATTTTTTCAAAAACAAGTGAAGAGAGACAAAATGAGAAAATAATGAAAATTAATTTTCCAATATTAAATATACATACATACACAAATATACACGCTACTTACATACAAAATTTATACGAATATATGATTTAGAGGAAAATTTTTAAGCTTACATAATCTTATGACGTTATTACAATTACATTGTCCGTATAGTATTCAATTTTATATGTTCATTTTCTTTTGTTGTATTAGTTTTTCCTTATAGAAGAAAATTTGTTGATTTGAAAGTTTATTTTTAATATTTTATAATTTTAAATGTAAATTTTCAAAGCAAATTCTCATCATTTTTATTTAAGCAATGACAACTTTTTATATATTACAAATATATCAATTTTTTTAAAGAGAAATCTTAGAATTATTAAAGTAGCATTAACATTCTAATATGTGTACACAAACATATATACATACACATAGGTGCATTTCCCCAAAAATTTTTATTTACACATTTTTTTTTTTTTTTGTAAATTTTCCTCTCAGTTTTCTCAATGTCAGGGCTGTGTACAAATATTAACGTCGAAATAATATTTATGTGATTGCAGGTATGTGTATGTACATTATTATTATATATGTAATAGAATTCACATGTAAATTAATTATTGTTAACGGTAAACCTTTATTATATGTTCATACATATACATATGTACATATATATGAATATATGTTATAATTAATATGTATAATAGAAATAGAAATAAATATATATATTCATTTTATAAGTTAAAAATAATTTTTAAAAATTTAATTTTCAAATTAAGGTTTTTGAAATTTATTTTCAAAAACACATACCGTTATTTTAGAGTATCGTTTTGATTGACACCCTTTTTCAACATATATTAATATTTTATGCCTTTTTGGATACATACATACATGCACATATAATGTAAATCTAAAATAATTATGTATAAAAATATGAAATGTTAGCTAAATTTAAAAATAAAATTAAAAATATGATAATTTAGGTAATGGTATTTTAATTAAATACAAAACTGATTTTAATCAAATTTTCTTCTAATATCTGGAAAATAAATTGAGAAAAATTTTCTTATTTAATTATTGTGATTACTTACATGTTCATACCAACTATTTTTTGCATTATACAACGTTCACAAACTAGTATACACTCCAATATTATATTAGATACGTTCACATATGTATGTAAATATATGTGTAAAAATATATTTGCAATATGTTAAGATAAAATTGCATTAATATTAGTAAATCAAGTTATCATCATATTATGGGTATAGCTACTGCGTTTTTATAATTTCTATACTAAAGTAATGATGCAATTTATTATATACAATTTACGTTTTTTTACATGATTAAGGAGGATCACTTGCTGTATATAGTGTACACATGCAATTTATTTGAAAATTTTCAAATACTTGTTAAATTTTTTTTTTTTTTTCAATTCTTCTTTTTGTTTTTTTCTTCTCGTTTTTTAATATTATCATTTTTATTGCGAATTTATTACTAGGATAGTGTAGAAATGTTAATATGGATACATTTTCATATGTATATATGTGTGTTTGTAGTATTATATGTTAAATTGAATTAATATATGCATATATGTATGTATGTATATATATATGCAAGTAAAATTATGTCTAAATAACTTTGAATAATGTAGAATAATTCTTTTTTATCATACTCGTAATATGCATGTATGTATATAATATAAATAATAAATATAAGTACGAGTAAGTATAATAAAGTAAGGAAAAAATAAAAATCATAAAAAAATGAAAATAATAGAAGAAAAAATAACAAAAAGAGGGAAATAAAGTTGATATTATTCAAAAAAGAAAACAATAAAAAAAAGATAAGCAAAAAAAAAACTCTTTTTATTCTCTGGATTAGTTTTTATTTTTTTTCTGGTTTTTGAATTCTCGTTTGTATTTGTAAGTTTTTCAATTTATTCCTCTAATATTAAAGTCGCAAAATTTAAATTGCATAGGTACTTACAATATTTTTTTTTTTGCTTTTAGTTTGAGTGTGTGAAATTTTTATTTTTAAAGGTATGCAATAAAAAAAATAATAAAAGAATAAATTTTTTATTTTCATTTTTCTTTTTTACCTTTTGAAAATTTATGCGCGAAAAGTGTGGGTGTGTATATAGAAATGAAAACCAATTTTTTCTTTTAATTAATTTTTCTTGGTTTTTTTTTATTTTTGTGCTTTCTTAAATTAATATGTTAAATTTCAATTTAAAGAAATAAATTTTAATACAAAATTAAAATTTTTAATTTATTTTTATAAATAAATTTGAAAATTAATAATACATAAAGAATTTATTTCAATAAAGTTCTAAAAATTGCAATTTAATATTTTAAGATTGAATTATTTAATGCTATTAAGCACCTAGTAGCTAACATCTATTTGTTATTGAAGGTATTTGTTCTAAATCTTATGCTTAATATGTAGAAATTTTAAAAGTAGAAAATTCAAAAAAATTCTAAAATATAAAAAAATCTATAAAATTCAAGTACAAACATCAGAAATGTTAATTTAATATAATCCTAAAATTTAAATATAATCTGCTATATTAAACTCATAATTGCCCCGGCAGCTGAGGGTATTAATAATATTATAATAATTTATTATATATAAGGTTATACATATAAATAAATAAATTATCTTACAGGCATAATATGTAAATCCTACTTAACTATCTTTGTATGTATGTATGTATGTGCTTGAATAAAGTGCATAATTGCATTTAATTATAACAAAAATTAATTACTAAACTAGCAATAATAAAAAACAAAATAAGAAAAAAAATCTCTGTAAAATAACTTAAATAATAACACAAACTATATTGCTAAACTGCTTTTATAAATAAAAACAAAAGCAGTAAAAGAAAACTATAAAAAAATTATTAAAACGCAAAAAACGGAAAACAGAACAGCAGAAAAATAAGCATAAGACCATAATTTTTTTAGTACAATTGACACAAAACAAAAACAGAAAATAAAAACAAATAAAAGCCTTAAAATACAAACAAAATTATCAAGAAAATAAAAAATATACAAAGAAAAAAAAAACCTATAAAATTAACACAAACCAATACAATTTTAACTCAATTCACACAAAAATAAAAACAAAAAAAAAAAACAAAAAAAAATAACCAAATTTATTTTGTTTTTTTTTTTTCCCAACCTGATTTCATGCAACCACAATGACAATTACTTATACACTCTTTATTATATATTATATACCAATATATATTACATAAACACATATTTATATAAATTTTATACAAATGTATTTTATAAGCAAATATGTGTGGATGTGTGTGTTTAAGTTTTATTAAAATAATGATATAATAAAAGCAGCATAAAATCTCGTTTTATTTATACATACATACATACATTAACATGTATATATATGTATATAATACAATGTAAAATAATGTGTACAAAGTACTAAATCTATAAATAATAATAATATAGAATTATAATTTATGAAAATACATAAACAAATGTACAAACGTGCACTTTTATATATCACGAATATGCGAATGTTTGCATGTATATATGTATGTATGTTTGTAAATTAAATTAAATATATTTTAACTTTCGCAATTCCTTTTTTTTCTTTGTTTCGTTTTTCCATTTTTTCATATGAGCATTTTTATTTATGTATGTATGTTTGTAAATGTATTTTCATATAAAATTTTTCTCCTATATTTGAATTTCACATAGTGTTGAATTTTTGTTTAAAAGAAAATTTTCTTTTCTATTAATAATACTTTTTGTTTTTCTCTTTTCACATTATTAAAATCTTTTACTACCATATATAATAATGTTTAAGGGCAAAATTAAATATATAATAATAATAATGATAATATGGTAACATTTTGCTCCATTATAATATGATTAGCACCTAAACAAGAAGATTATTGCATGTAAAGATTAACAGATATGTATGTTGTATGTATGTGTGCATGTTTGACTTTAAGGAAGTTTTTTTTATTTTTAATGTGTTAATTTGTTGTTTTCCCATTTTCAGGAAATTTTCTCATATATAATTTTTCAATATTTTAATTGTCATTGATTTCAACTTTTATTTATTATTTGTTATTGATCGCTCTCTGTATATAATAGGAGAGTTAATTTTATGACACCAAATTTCACATGTCGATTTTTCAAAGAAAATGCATCTATTCGTGATAGAAAAACGTAAATAAACTAATATTGAGAAGAATGTCAATTTTTCTGTCGGTCAGTGTATGTATTCTATTTTTTGATCAAAATTTGTATCCGAGTTTATGGGGTGCCGAAAATCATTTTAGATCTCTGGAAAATCACGTTATTTCGAACCGAATTTAGATTTTTCTCAATTTTAAGAAAATATTGAATTAGTTTTCTGAAGTTTTATCTGAATTTTATGAATTTCACTAGCAACTTGAAAAATTCATTTTTTTACCCATTTAATAGAGAAATAATTAACCAGTTCCCTTAAAATTTAATATCTAAGCTCTCTTTGCGCACGAATTTGATTCATGAATTTTCAGAGACATCGGATTCCCGAAAGTAAACCTTCCCAAAGAATGAAATTTGTATTTTTCTAGGTACTTATTTTAACTATAAGGATTTTATCTTTGTTATATGGAATTTAAAATAAATGTTTAAAGGACATTTGCATAATGGAATGACAAGGTGTAAATAATCTATTACAAAAAGTAAAATTAGCAAAATTATTTTGAGATTGAAAGTATTAATAGGTACCTATGTATGCACATTAAAACAAAATAATAAATATGAGAATAAAATTTTAAGAATAACCATTAAATATTATAGGTATTTGAAGCAATTTCAAATTAATGTAATTAAGATTGAGTAGCTCTTAACTTCTCAAGATTTATCAGTATTAGATTAAATTTTGAAATAACTGCAACGAAATCTTCAATCTGTCGGAACCTCCTTTTCCGAAATACTATATGGAATTATAAATTTTGGTTAATATTATAAATATTATAAATTTTACAACTGGTAATGAAAAGTTTTTAATATTAATCTCTATAACTTAACATATGCACAATTTTATGATGAAAAATAAACACAATTATGTGTGTATGTTGGCTTATACATACATCTGTATTCGTACAAATGATAATAAGAGATTGTTAGTTTGATATATAAACTTAACCTATTTAATTTGCTACTTCCTACTTTACAAAGTTTTAATAACAGTAACAAAAAAACAAAAGTTTTTAGAGTGTGTATATTATAAGAAATTGCAATAAAAAAATATGCCGGGATAAAATTTTCCGCGCCGGATTATATATACATTTGTATATATAGATACCTTATTCAAAGCATAAGTATACATGGATATATATGTATGTATATGTATATAATTATATAATGTATGTGGGTATATGTATGCATATAAGAAATATAAAGTAAACGCATAGTTAAGGTCATATTGTAATATGAATTTGTATGATTGTATACATATGTATATACATACTTATATTTTTATGTTTCGTGCCAATATAATAAGTTCTAATTTAATTTATTTGTATAAATTATTATGTATAAATATGTTCCAGTTAATCTACAAACATACATGCATGCTTTAGTACTATTTTTGACCATTAATTGAGTTTAAATGCTTTGATAGTGCTTTATGCTCGTATAATAAAATAATAATAAAAGAAAAGCATAAAAAAATAGAAAAAACACTAAAATAAACAATTGTTTTTATTTATTACTTTATTAATTATAAAATAAAATAATAAAAATAATGTGAGTCATTGAAATTTCAATGTTGAGCATTTTGTTCTTTTTTTTAGTTTTTTTTTTGTTATATTATACTTACAACACTGTAGGCATATGCAAACTTATGAATTCTCACATTTATATAAATGTATTTATTCTTTGTATATGTTTATGCACATATGTACCCAATGATATCATATATATTAATTTATGTAGTTACATACGTTATATTATCTACAATATACTCACATACATATGTATGTATATTTATTATGTATTATGTAGGTATATATATATATTACTACATATTTACAGGTTGATACTTGGGACAATCAGAGAACATAGAAATTTAATAAAAATATTTTATGAAATGTACACTTATCTCAATGTTAGAAGCGTTAATTGCATTCTACGAAGTAATTTTTAATAAATTATTAATATTCAATACTTTAATATTTACTTTACCAATTTTATACTTTAATATTTATAAAAAATAAGTAAGTACATTTTAAATCAAGTCTCTTTTGATATTTTTATACAAAAAACACAAACACAAGCAAGCCATCTAGTAAGAGAGTAAAAATGCTCGAGCTTTGTAATATTGTAAAGTATATGTGTTCATGTATAGGTTAACTGTTTATAAATAATAAAATTACGTTTATGATATTAAATAACAATAGCATTTTATTATAATAATATTTACTTTATATTTCAAGTCAGTGGCGTTTTCAACTTTTTTTGTTATACAAAAATTATTGTTTTCTTCTTTTTATTTTTTCTATTTTATTTCTGAATAATTGAATATAATATTGTATAATATTAAGAAAATAATATTTACTTTGTGTGATATTTATTATATTACAGAACCCATGTGAGAATTTCACGCACACATTTAAATATGCAATTTCTAATTTTTCAATAATATTTTTATTGTCTTTTTTGTATTCTTATATTTTTTATTTTTGTTTGTTTTTTGTATTATTATTTTTTTTCAGTTAACCTCTTTGTGCTTAATGTTTTGATATTGCCAATGTTTAGATACTAGTTTTTAATGTCAGTATGTATTTATGTTTATTTCTAAATATATATATGTGTATGTATATATATTTATGAATGTATAAATATTAATATTAAGAAATAATAAAACATGAGTAGCTATGTCATTTTTTAGGCATACACATTGCGCGCCGCATATTATTTATAGAAACACATTTAATAAATATGTATATACGTATGTATATAAATTTATATTTGAAAAAATAATAATATAAGGTTAATGTACATACGCATATTTCTGTAAGTGTGTGAATGTATTTATGTGAATTAACAAAAAAACCAAGAAAAGAAAAACATTTTATAATAACGTAAAATAAATTTTTATAGAGAAAATAATAACAAAAAACAACTACAATTGCAAAGAAAAAACAAAAAAAAAAAATTTTTAACTTTATTTTGGTGTGAAAGAGAGAAAAAAAGAACTAGAGAAACACGAAATAAACGGTGAAAGAAAGCAAAAAAAAATAAACCAAAACAATATTAAAATAAAAATAGAAATAAAAATATACACACATTTGATGCTTTAATATACACATACATATTCCATATACACACATTCTTATATGGCAGCATAAAATATAATATTATGAGAATGTGTTGGTTATTATTTTTATTTTACAAATTTTTATATATTTTTCAGTGTGCAGCAAAACTCGAATTTTAGAGGTTGTAAAAAAATTTTTAGTAATTGTTCCCGAAAAATTAAGAAAAAAAAATAAAAAAAAAAAATAATTAATTTTTTTTTTATATATACATAAATATATTAAATTTTTAATAAAAGAAAAATAAAAATTTATTAAAAAATAGTTTCATTTAGTTAGAATTTCTAATAATGTAGTTATCATTAATATAATAAATATGATAAAAGAAAAATTATTTAATATTTTTAATATTAATTTAATGATAAAACTAAATAAATACATAATATAAACGGTATAAAAAAAGAGAGAGAAAAAGAAAAAAAAAATTACAAAAATAAAAACAAAAAAAAAATATAGAAAGAAAATTTTTGTATATATATATATACAAACATACATACATAAGCATAAATATTTATTTATATAAATATAAAAATTATATTATATTATACAGAAATATATATATATATATATATATATATATTAATATAGAAAACAATGGATTTGATAAAGAATTTAAGGCATATGTGCAGAATTTGTGCTGTCAATATTAAAAAGAGGCGAAGTCAAAATTCAGCAGTGAGTATATTTGATACTCCGCAATTGAGGGATAAATTAAAAAAATATTTAAATATAGATGTAAGTATATAATATTTATAAATAAATAAATAAATAAATAAATAAATTGTATTTAAAAAATAATGAAAACAAATAATTTTTTCATTAATTTTGTTTTGTTTAAATTAATAATAATAATATTAATACCTACTATTAAGAAAAAGGAAAATTTGTTAATAATGCGTTAAAAACTTAAAATACTTGTATATATATAGGTATTATACATATATGTATTATACATATAAGTATGTATGTATGTGCACATATGTATATATATATTTTTTTGTTTTTATTGATTATACACATTTTTATATTATACCTAATTTATTTATTTTGATTTATAAATAATAATTTTTAGTTTTACGGTTTTACTTTATAGTTTATACCAATATTATATGTGTATATGAATGTACATATTGCATGCATGTTATGCATAGAAAGAAATTACAATGATAATAGAACTTTGATTAATTTTTTTTTTTTTGGTGTCTTGTAATAATAGAAATGTTTTTTTTTCTAGAAAAATTTTCAAGTAAATGTTAGTAAGATTTTAAGTATTTTTAATTATTAATCAGAATTATTAGAAATTATTTTGTTTACTGATTATATGAAAGCCAATATAACCACTAGTTCTCCCAAATTATGTACATATGTATGTATGTATGTGCCTAGGACCTTTTGTTTTTATTAATAAAATTGTAAATATAAAAATATCATTTTAATGACCAAAATTTTTTTTTTATTTAAAAACTCATCTTCTAAAAATTTTTATCTTCTTCGTGGGTAAGCACAGGTACCTAAAAACAAATCTTTGTATGATAAATAAGAAAAAAAAACTGTCATTAATTTTACTTTTTAACATTTTTCCTTATTATCATTATGTATGTATGTACATATGTATGTATATTCATGTAGGTATTCTTGCCATTTTTTCGTATATATTCTGTATTTTTTTTTTTTTTATTAAATTTTTGCATTAAAGCACAAAAAACTATTCAGTTAGTGTTAATATTATTATGCCTATGATGCAGCACTAACAACAAAAAGAGTCATAAAAAAGTGCATAACAGAAATTCACTTTTGTGTTGAGTTGAGATTACATACTTTTTTAGTAAAACACTTTACATATTTATGCACGAATGTATGGTATATTTATAACATTTATATTGGTATATGTGATTGTATGTATGATGTGCAAAATAATACCTATAAAAATAAAAAGTAAAATAAGGGAAAAGAAATTTTAAAATGTTTTATAAGAAAAAACAAAAAATTTAAAATTAAAAAGCAACAATGTTAAATAATAATAAGTAGGCATACACATGTATTATTTATACATACAAACATACATACATAATACGTTGTAATAAGTATTTACGTATTTTTACCTCAATTTTTCGAGAACCATCAATATAAAAGGCAAACACAATAATAACAATAGGAAGAGAGTTTCAAAGCAAAATAATTGAATAAATGTAACAGAGAAAAAATTAATGAAAATCTTATTAAAATTATTAAAAATTTCATTACTCTTTAATTTAATAATAACGTAAAAAAGGAATAAGTATGTGTTTATGTAGCATGTTAACAGCTAAAAATATGTATGTACATATAATTACAGCGCAATGTTGTTTTTATTCTCTAGATATCAAATATTCATATAGCAGTTCATAAATATGTTTGTAAATACATATATACATACATTTATAAATTTAAATATATAATTGTGTGCGTGTGGTAACGAGATTCGAATATGTGCGATATTTTAGTATTGCTAATTTTATAGAGACATACATATGGATGTATGCAGATTGTTATTTTTATTATTACTATAATAGCAAATTCAAACACACATTATTATGGTGCTCAGCATGAAATTCGTGCAAGTAAAATATACGAAACCAAAAAAAAGAAAGAAAACAAAAAAAAATTTAAGATGCATTTTTTCTCAATATTTTATTTTTGTAAATTTTTTTCTTATTATTTTTTTGCATGCTTTCAATTTTTAAGACTTTTTTATTTACATCTGTAAACATACACACATTGCTATTTAATTTTGATTTTATTATTATTTTTACTGTCGTTTTACATCTTCTATTCAAATATTTTATTTTATTATTTTCATTTTTCTGCTCGTATTATTTAACAAAAAATTTTTTTTCTTAAAATAAAATACAAAAACAAAATTTTTCTTATTCACATTATTCTACACATACACATGTGTAACACATGAACACACACATTAGCATAATTTTTGTTTTTCTTATTTTATTTTCATTGTTAAATTTTATTTTGCTTTTTTCTTTCGACCTTTGTAGAATACATGGATGATAATATAAACATTATAAGTACATAAGTGTATGTAAAATGATTGAGAGAGAACTCTTTTGTATAAATTGTAATGTGTGCATTAAACATTGAGAGAGTAATATCTTATAGAAAGATTTCAATTTTTACATACACAAACGAATATTCATGTGTAAGAAAATGAGCATAGCATCATCATCATCATCGTAATTTTTTAATTCATCTCCGAATCTCTGAAATTGGATCTGTACAAGAAAAAAAAACCAGAAAGTAAATAAATAAACAAACGATTTTCTTACGTTCCTTGCTGTCAGTTATTTTTTTTTTTGTATATACCTGATATACATATACAATATGCTGTATTAGGTGTTCTATAGGAAAACACTGTTGACTTTCTTATGCATAACCATTGGAGAATATTCTTAATTTTTACGATATTTGCGACTTTCTCTGTAATTAATGCGTTATAATTTTCTAGTCCGCTTGCGTTAGGAGGAGGTAATTTTGTATTATAAGAAAAATTTAATTTTAACATGTTTTACTCTACTTTTCGAAAATATGTCACTTTGTTTTATCATTAAAACTTGAAGTCAAACGAATTTTTGACTAAGTTTTTGATCTAAAATTTAGATAATTATAGCTTGTACATTTAAAAATACAATTAAATACAATTAATAAAATAGAATAGATAACAGAATGGAAATTAATACATAACACAATAAGTTGATGACATAAATTAGAAATATAGAGAGTAAAACAAAATTATAATAAAATTGATGTAAAATAGAAGTGTAAATTAAAATAAATTAATAATAAAGGAAGCTTTAGCTAAAGATGGAGGATAAGACAAAACCCTCTTGGGCTATATGATCTCTCAAAATATGAATTCATTTGTCAGGACAACCTATCAAAAGCAAATTGCTTTTAGCATAAGGATCTTTATTTTTAGTAAGGACATTTCGCATTTAAGAAAACTAATTTATATTGCATACAATTAGGAACCTCTTTTGTTATTTTCGAATTTTTTTACAATTTGCATTTCTTATTAGAATGGAAAATTCATATGAATTTTTTGCGTAACTGGAAAATTTGGTAATTATAGAATTTAGAGAAAAAAATAATTGGTCAGTTGCAGAAAGAAAATGTTCTAATTTTACACAAAATATACCCTATAGTAAGCAGCGCATTTAAATAAGTATTTTAAAACAAGTATTGTGAACTTTAAACAAAAAAAGTTTAATATAAACTTAGCAGTTCCATAATAGTTCAATTTAAACAAACTCGGAAAATATAGTTATTAAAGTTCAATTTCAAAAATAGCTGCAGAGTACTTAAATAATCGAGCTTAATAGTAGGACAGAAAATTCCAAATGAAAAACGATTTTATATACGGAAATTATTCAAGTTTGTAAATATTGATAAAAATATTTTACTATTTCTCTGTTGGTGATCAATTTTCGGTCTCCTACTTCTCACATGGGGTTAAAATCTCTACCAAAGCAAAAATTAACGCTAACTACCCTCTTACTCTTTAAAGTACATAATACCTACAATTAAATTCTTCAATTCTTTAAAAATAATTGTATTACAATTAAAACTTTTTATTAATATATGCACCAATATTTTTTTTGGAAAATGATTCTAGCCTAAAATTTCTCCTATATATATGCAAAATTATTTGTAATAAGAAAGTGATTCAAATAGATTGTTTTTATTATTTTGGAGCAAAGGTATAGTAAAGGGATATGTACAGTTTAATCATTTAAAGGGATATGTGCAATTTTATAAATGAAGAAATTGGTAAATAAATGGGCCTTCTAATATCTCTTCTAAAATATGATCGGCTACATATTTGTTTCAGATGTCTTTCACTAATTGCTCTGTAATTTTTTAACAAGGTAAAATCAATTTTTATTTGACATAAACAATTCTTTGACGGAAAAAACAGTATTTCAAAAAATTATATTGCCAATTTATTGGCCCAATGCAACTGTTAGTGTACTTTAACCTCATTATTTTTAATTTTTCTACTCCTTCCAGAAAAGTGCTCATACGTACACACAAACACATACATACCAATTTTTGGATAGAAATTTTCCATGCCTTCATTTCCTAGCTCTTCAACGATAGTGAAATCAAAATGCTTTCCTTTTTTGCTAACCAATGGTTCTGACCTTAATATAATTTTTTATACTATTTTCGTTAAATTAGTTTGTTTTGCTTCATCATAACTTGATTATACTCGTATACAATTAAAATTGTTTTTTTTTTAAATTACAAAATTTTGCAAAATTGTTATTCTATAAGGATGCACACACGAGAATATTTCATTTTTCTTACGTCAAGGAAGAAGTAAAAAAAACGCCATAAAAATAATCACGTGAAGAGTATGCTGAAGACTCCAATCAAGGTATTTTTACTATTCTGTGTTATATAGGAAGGGATTTTCGAAATGATATAATAATATTTAGAAAATTAGAAACAAAAAAAATTATGCATAAGTGTTAGTAGGTATTGTCATTTTTACCTCGTTGTCATTGTTCAGTCTTCACTAGTAATTTCATATATTTTTTTTCAGTACAATGGCACTGCACAGATACATAATTTTTTCTTGTTAGAATTTTGTTTTAACCTTTGACTGTGTTAGTGTTGGTAAAAAGAGAGACCGTGAAAATTTTTATGGTTTATTTATACTCATGAGATTAGTTAACATACTTACGATATTATTATTAACTTATTTTTATTTACGTCCACATCTGAATACGTTTAAAAAGTTTGTTTGATTGTGTATTACATTTTGTTTTTTTCATTCATTCTAATATGTTTGTATATAGTGTACTACCGTTGCTATTTTTTATATTAAGTGTGTGTGCGATGATTAATTTATATAGTAATCTAAATATATTTAATAAAATCGGTATAGAAATTATAACACAAAACAAAACAAAATATAAAAACGTATGCTGCATACATGCTTAAGTAAAAAAGAAAGCAGAAATAATAAATATACACATAATACATTAGTAGTACTAGAATTTTGTAAACATTGGAATCTGTAAGAAAAACAAAAAAATAAAATTTAGAACAAAATATTTTTAAATTTAATAAAACAAATTCGAAAAAGCTCTTTTTACTTTGAAATCAAAAAGACAAGATTAGGTTAGCCGTGATACTGTTATTTTTAGGTGTAGATACATACATACATTTTATATTTATGTATAACGTTATAATACAGAATAAGTAGTTAATGTATAGTTACATAGATTTGTGCACATGTGTATGAAATTTTCAAGTTTGCATTTAATAAGAAATGTTTTTTTTCTATATTATGACAACTATTTAAAATTTTCGCGCCTAAAATATATTTTGAGCTTTAACACATTTAGATTTGTTATTGTAGCGCAATTTTCTTCTTGCTGACAAAAATCACTATAAAAGACAATTTACCGACTCTTGTATATATGTACTTATCAAAACTGGTATCAAACGAATATTTAGAATTCAAATAAAAGAACCTGTCCCTGAAAAGAGAGAGCAGATGGTTATGTTGAGTTAAATGGTGTATTTGAGTAGTATTCTAGGAGTTAAAAGTGTGTTTAGTCATAACAATTTTCCATGTAAAGTTTGATTGAAATCCTTTATTTTTTTAAACAGTTTCTTTAACTTATTTATAAATCAAGAAACATAATTTTAGCCATTTACTTCAAAATATTTTGACAAAATACAAATAAATATGTATGTTTTTATAAAATGACAATCATTAAATAAATTTCATTATTTTAGATACCTAGCAATGATGAATTACCAAAATGTATATGTTCGATCTGTTACAAAAAGGTGGAATCTATTGATGCTCTGGCAGCATTGGCTAAAAAAACAGAAAATTTTCTATTGGATTTTATAAAAATAGCACAAGCTAATCTTAAGGTATCTATGATTTAAGTTTTTTTTTATATTTTTTGTTATTTAACTATTTTGTTAATATTAAATTTTAGGAAGCACAGTCAACGTCATATCAAGCACATTTTCCAAATGAATTTCATTCATTGGCAATGCTTTCTAATGACGATGATGATCTTAACTATAGCAGTAATTCAAATACAATGGTACTACCAGTGGAATCTGACATTACGCCAGATTTAAGTGTTACTGCTAAAGCAAAAGAGCAAGAGAAAAAAACTGAAGAAGTCGTCCTTAATTTTACTTTAAATGATCCTTTAACTAAAAATATTCAGAAAAAAATTGTGGTTGCTAAACAAAAGCAGAGCTTACAGAATTCGTTGCAAAATAGTAATTCAAGTAATTTTATGAGTGGCAGTCACATCAAATTGAATGAAGAAGTTGAGATATCACCATTAAAACCTATGCAGGATGCAGGAGAATTTATGAGAGAGGTTAATAATAGCTTAGAACAAAAGCGCCAGAATTTGAAAATGGTTCTTAATAGTAATAATTCACAACCCCAATCTTCAACACCTCACAAGAATACAACGACAGAAACAAGTGCTAACTATAAAGTTATAGTTCCTCCAGTGCCATCTTCTACTCCAATAAATTCGCATAATGTTAACTCTGCAGGGCAGGTGCAGCAACAACAACCAACCATGTATCCACAGCATCCTGATCCTCCACCAGCTCATGTTCAACCTGTTGAAACTATGCAATTATCAAAAGACGTTATTGCACACGCACATTTAGCTTCAAATGGAAACAATCCCGCTTTTGTGAAAGAATCAATGAATCTTGGAAGTGTTATAAAAGATATGGACCTATTGAAGTTGATATTAAAAGCACTAAAATGGCCATATAACCAAGAAACTTTGTGGATGCAAATACAACGTTTAAAGAATACAAGATTTCGAGATGTAATGATAGATCCTAATCTTTTACAAGATGCAGATCTTATGCAAATACTAAGTTCGTATTTAAGTCCAATTTTACTACAACAGCATCAAGCACAAACCAGTGCATCTGTGTCAAGTCTCCCACCACCACCCACGCTATCACCGTCTGCAATAAACATATTACCACCGTCAGTATCATATAAGATTCCAGCCGAAACATCTGTTAGACTAGTTAGTGTTCCACGAGAAGAACAGCCTAAACAATCTTGCATTGTTGAGCCACAAGAAATAGTAACATTAGAATTACAACAAAAGCATGATGAGAAACGAGAATATAAACAAAAGAAGTTAAAACATCGTCGCCATCATCACAGTGTGATACATCAAAACGAACAATATAACTTGTCGAAAGATAAGGAACCACCTATAATAGTCTTATCTGATGATGATGAACCTGCAAATTTACAAAATTCCTTAAATTTTGCTAAGAGAGACTCGTTAAATGCTTGTGATTACGCACCGAAAGTTGATTTAAGCATGATGCAAAGTTTTGACAGTAGCACAGAAGTTATAAAAGCTATCAACAAATCGTTGAGTTTGTATCATCAAAGTCGAGTATTAAACGCAGAGGTGACTATTCAACAACGTAAAAAACAGAAACGAAAACAAACTTTGAATAAAATAGAATTGCAGAAGAATTTTAATGATCAAGAAATAGTCATAATAGACGAACACGGTGAACAACCTTTTAAATTAAGCAACGAAGTTTCAGTTGTGCCAAAGTCATCAAGTTCAACTGCATCTGCCGTTTCAATAACGGCACCCATAAAAAAATCGGATTCCATACAAAAACCAGCAAAATTTAAATTTGATTTTCTTTTACCACCCAAGAAAAAACGAAAATTACAAAATTTTGAAACTAAATCCACCGATAAATCACAACATTCTACTGGAATATCAAAAATTTCTAATGATTTAAATAATTTGCCATCAATAACGGAGAATAAAAAGGATGAGACAACTTTAATTTCTGGAAACGGTGTATCTACTGAAAAGAATTCAGCGGAAGTTAAACGTGATGATGTAATACTTCAAAAAATATCAAATCAAAATGAGATTAATGAATCAAGAAATAGTACAATAATTACTGAAAATAATAAAGAACCTGACATATCTAACAGTGAATCTAAACCACATATTCTTAGTGTACAGATAATCGAACCAGTTAATGAAAATAGTACAATAGTTTCCAATGAGGAAAAGAAGCAAAATAAAACGGATGAACCTGTCAAACTAGTAAACGATGAGCAGAATGAGGTGAATGAAGATCCTGACGATGAATCGGAAAATGGTTTAGTTATAGACGAGAACTACGAAGAAAAAAGTAAAGACGAAGAACCAAAGACTGAAAACACTAAAGGTGCTGAAATATATTCAAAAGAGTCTAAATCTAAAGAGACACTACTTGAAAATAAACAAGAGTCTCAACAAAAAGAAGATACTGAAGTAAAACTTGACCATAAGGTTGATTTTGAAAAATTATCAGTTATTAAAACAACTGTAAAAGAAGAAAATGAATCTGATCAGGAAGGTCAAAGTGCATCAGACATTCTAAAGACAGCGAAAAATATTAAAAGTGAATGTGTTGATCAACAGGAGATATTACCAGAAAAAGAGAAAAAGGGCAGAACTAGTGCAGTTGTTAAAAATAATAAATCGAATTTAGAAAAACCCACTGTCGACGATAAGTAAGTTTGTTATGGAAATATACATGAATACGCATTATTTTTATTATTTTTTGTAAATTTTTTAGAGAAACACCCCGACGAACAACTAGACATAAAAGAGAAATGCCACTCGTTACAGCCACAAACAAAAAATCTAAAGATTTAAAGGAAACTAAAAGTAGTGTGAGTCCTAAAGAAACTTCAGTAGGAACACGTACTAAAACAAGACATCAGGAAGAAGTTAAAAAAATGCAAACTAGAAATAGCAACATGTAAGTTTAAGGCTTTTAAGCGTTCAAGATATTAAATTATATTAAAATTACAAAAAAAAAAAAATCGTTGCAAGTAAATTAGAGAAGGTTAACAATTAATTTAGTTCAGTGCCATAACAGTTAGGGACAAAAAAAAAAATAATTTAAATTGTATAAATAAATAATGATAATTTAAGCAAAATGCTAAGAAAAGTATAAATTTTTAAGTATTTAGGCTTTTATAAATCGTGCTTATAGCTTATATTTTGATACAATTTATTGCTAAATGAATTTTAGGGGTTTAAAATAACAAAGGTAAAGGTTAAGGAATTATTTGAAAATTTAGATTTCCAATCTTTGTTTTTTTCGAAAAAAAAATCAATCGCTCTTGCAATAGTTTCTTATACTTGAACTTAGAATACTATATTTTTCGTTAGATTAAATGTTTAATACTACAAAAATAACTAATAAGTAGCTATTTATGCAAAAATATTTACCTTACGAGAAGACGATTTCTTATATTAAGATATTTAAATTTAATTAAGATACATTGAAAAAATTCAGAAATTATGTTCAATTATTAACGCAAGCAAAAAATATATACATATTTAGAAAAATTAAACTATAACAAAAATTTATTATAATAATACTTAATTATTTTAATATGAGATTCAAGGATTCAATATAAAAATGAGTGTAATCATTTTCAAAGCTCGTGTTTCTTTTAAAAATTTCTTTTCTTTGAAAGTTTCCACTTTGATTTTATAGGAATTCTTAAATTTACTTTTAGTTTATTTGCAATAAAACTTTTTCTTATATAGTTGCAGTTTCATTGCGATTTAAATAAAATTTACAATTTAATAGCTTCGATTCACATTATAGCTGAATAATGTAAATTCAATTTACATTATATTTGACTTAAATTTTAGGATATAATATCATAAGACTTTCAGTTACTGGATTAGACAACATCTTTTGCTAACTTGTTACAGAGTTTCGTTTATTAATTAATGTTATTAACCTTCTTTTGACACCTCAAAATTAGGAGAACATATCCTAGTACATTTGATTGTGAAATGTAGTTTGCACTAATACATAATAGAAATTACCGAGAACTATTAATGAATTTTCGTGCTAAATAAAATTTACTCTAAAAAGTATATTCATCATTGAGATTAAATTTCATCATTGAGATGATTGAATACCATCTGTTTATTCATAGTAGCAATTAATTAATATTTAAAATGCCAAAAGCTGTATTTCAGATCTTTGACAAATTTATTTATTAAAATATTTTTTAAAGAAAATTAACTATTTTTTTTATTTTTCAGATCGCAGAGAGGACGTGAACATAAACCTTCAGCAAAATATAGTAAAAGCACTTTAAGAAAAAGGTAAATATATAATTTAAAGTTTAAAAATATAAAAATATTAAATATAATTTTTTTATTTTTAGAATTTAATTTGGGAAAAATAAAAATAATATCAAAAATAAAATCAACTAGTCCTCTTAGCCATTTCGTCTGGTTCTATTATGCAATTTAAATGCAAATGAACTGACTTTAAACAAAACATTTACTGTATATTTACCCTATTAATATAATTGGATTTTATTAATCATTATACATTTAATTTGTAAAATAATGTTTATTTTGGAAAATTTGGCTCGCAAATCAATGTATTAAAATAATATAAATTATTTATGTATAAGTTATACATGAATTACATTTTTAAGTTTTTTTTTTAAATTAAAACAAAATTAGGAAAAAAAAAAAGAAATATTAAGATTTTAGGAAAATTTCTATATTTTAAAATTTCTATCTGCCAAGTAGATGTGCAATGTTTATCATTTGAACTATGGTATTAAAAAATAAAAAGAAAACAAATAACTATGAAATATTTTTATTTTTGGATGATCCTGTGATAAAGTACGATAATTCAAAAACCTGTTAATTTATAATTTATGCAATCAAACTTTTAACAAATAAAAAAAAATTAAAACTTTGTTAAAATTCAAATATAAAAAACAAAAAAAAAACGCTAGAATTTAAATAAGAAATGTGCAAAAATATCAATACTTGAGTTATAATTATAGAAAAAAAATAATATCTATTAATGAAATATAAACAGTAATGTAATTTAGAATTTAATTAAATTAAAATTAAAAATGAATTAAATAAGTAGATTATGATAAATTTAGTAATGTGAAACTTAATTAAGTTTTTGATTTTGTAAAATTTAAAATCGTTATATACTTTCTGAAATATAGATAAAGTATTTTTTTTTTTCATTTTTTCTTTACAAAAAATACGTTTATTTCAGTGGTTAGAATTTACTATTTTTACTATTTACTTTTTTAATTATTCCTTAAAGTACAAGAACATTTTTCATCTGCGAGTAAAAGCAAGTTTGAGAATATGTTAAAGCGCCGAAATGCTTAGGACAAAACAGGAAAACGAGGACGAATTCATCATATCATTTGCTTGATCAAGTCACAAAATGCTAATAACTATATATAAAGATTTTTTTTGATCAAAAAGAGTGTTAAAATTAAAGCATGTAAATAGCGCATATTCGAATAAATTCAATGATAATATAAAAAAATTAATTTTTACAATTTTAATTTGACAAAAGACCTTGAAAAAGATTTATTTGCTATTTAAAATATCTCATAAAAACTTAAATAGTATAAAAAGACAAAATTGCAAAAGCAAAATTTTGAAGTCAGGCAAACCAAAAACTTGAAGAAAATAATCGGGGGTTTATTAATTTTATATTTCTAAATTTTTCTTACAGTATTTTTAATAAATATTATTAAATTGGATAAATTAAATAGGTTTAAAAAATAAAAAAATCTTATACATACTTCGTTTTGGCAAGAGAATATTCTGGTAGGATTCAAATTGATTTTTTAAATGTTTAATAACTTTACATTTCAAACAGGCAAAAATTAGAATATTAGTCGATTTTTATTTCCATTTATAAAGTACAATGCTTATACAGAAAACTTGTGCTTTTCTTTTTGGTCATGCGTTATTAATTAAAACAATTTTTAATTTTGAATTTATAGTTAATAGAAGAATTCGTATAAATTTTATATTATTTCATTCTAACGTTTCTATTGAATAAAAAAAAAATTCCACATTTAACAATTAGTAAACAAGCTTAACATGTATTACAGAGACTTTTTATTTCGTATGCAATTTTAACAATAATAAACGGCTTCATAAGAATTAATTATTTTAGGATATAAGCGAAAATCTTTTTTTGAGAAATTATACACGTGAAAAAAATATGTTCCCCAAATAACTTTCTTTTTGATATAAAATATTTTAAAAAAGATGGTAAAATGGTAAGTAAGATAAATAAATTAAATCGTAAAATTAAAAATTAAATGAGATGAGAAAATAAAGGAAATTTCATTTTCACAATAAATTTTTTGACACAGACATAATTACAATGGTATTTTTACATAATAAACACTTTGATTTCTCATTTAATTTTTCAAAAGGACTTTTAAATTAAGTAAATTCCACATAACTCATTTTTTATTTACTCTTAGGAAGATAGGAAGAAAATTTGAAGCAAAGAATAATTTTTCTTATTCCAGTGTTTTTGGTATATAATTAAAATTTAAATATTTCGTATTAAAAATTTTGAATGAAATACCAAATTAAAAAATTTTATTAGCAGCGAAGTATGTTATGGATTTAGTTTTTTAAATTTTTGGTTATGAAAGGTGTTATATTAAATTGGTACACGATTTAACAATGAACATATTCCTTATTCTATAATAAGATAAAATATGGCTGAAATTTAGAAATTTATCTAGGTTAGATCTAGGATATTGGATGTCTAAAATGAAGTATAGAAGAAGGGTATACTAATATCTATTATTATCTTTTATTAAATTTTTAAATTAAATTCTTCGAGTTTTCATTTTGATAGTATTCAAAAGTTAAGTTATTCAATGATTTGAAAAAAAATCTAGATAAGAATCAAAATTGCTCATGATTTAATTAAATTGTCTTCTAAACATTTGATCAATTGCAAATTAAAACAATTTTATAACTTTTTTCAATTAAGTAGTCATGAATTAATTTACCTTATAAAATTTTTTACATGTGTTTTCTACTATATATGTTACTTTTTATTGTGTTCATTGCTATAACATAATACATATTCATTTAATTTGAAAAGTTTCATAATTACAGACAATTAAAATGTTTTGACTATAACATTTTAATGGAATGACTTTTTGGCCAAATATTTAATTGATATCATTTATATAGACCATTATAATTAACTAATAAAGTAATTATTTTCTTATTATCTAAATGTAACATCTGAATCTAGTGATGAGAATATTGTAAAAAGTAAATTTTCTATAGTGTTAAAATAAATATTTGATATTGATTATAAGTCAATTAATATGCTAACGTTACTAATTGAAAGAATTGTAACAAAACTGGAAGAAGCAGAGAGAAAAGAAAAAAGTTAAAAATTGAAAACTTAAGGATAAATGCTAATTAAATTATTGATAAAATATAAAACTTTTTGTTTGGAAAATTTGTTTAATTATTTATCTATATAAACATTTGATTATCTACTCGTATCTATATAAAGCATTTAAACTCTAATTTGTTGTTTTTAAAATAAATATTTTTTTATTTGAAATACCTAAGAAGGGGAGTTTCATAAGCTTCAAAGTGTGTAAACAAAGTTGTCTTTACCTGTAATATTTCCCGAATTAAATTGCAAAAATTAGAAGGTTTTCAGAAATTCCAAATGTAAGTCGTTATAAAATCACTAAGTGATTTTTTTTCGGGGGAAGCATTCTATCACTCTGCTTCAGTAGTACAGTGAAGTCTCGGGTGCCCTATATGTAGATAAACAAAAATACTCCAAATTTGAAATTGATATTTTATGCAAAATAATAAATAGCTATCAATACTCGTATGCATGATTATTGCATTGCATATACAATAAGAAGGGGAGCAATATGACAGCAGTCAGCAATATAAAAGTATATACTTATTTGTTATGGGGAGATTTCAGTTGTCTATTTGTGACCTTGAGATTTTATGCTTTGGCTAAAGCGTTTTTATTAAAATTTATATTTGAATTTATTTCGAAAATTAAATAAATTGATTAACTTTTCAGTAAGAGAATCTCCATTTGAAATGGATAGCATTAAATTCTGAAAACGCTTGCAAAATTAATCTTTTATACAAAACAGCTAGATAATCGTCCTTATAGAACACAAATATTATATTTTTTACTATCTCTTTATACATAAACCTACCATTTAGATGGATTTTTCTTTTGTTTATTACAGACGTTTTATAACGAAATTACTTTTTAATTTATAATAAAATTGTATTGTGTTTAAGGCGCAATGTTCCAAAATAATATAATATGGGTTTTGTGATATTTAAATATAAAAGGGCGCTCAGACCAAATACGCTATTGTTTGAAAAATAAGTCGAGCTTTCTATTAAAAAATATTATTAACATTTATGTAGGTATATTCATGAAGATTTTATTGTATTTATATATTAACCACTTTATTGCGTTTATGTAACCATAATTAAACTTAAAATCATTTTTAACATTCATTACTTCTTATTATCATTTTCAATTTTTGTGTATTTTTTTTTCATAAGTTAAAGTTTTAATATCCTTCACAGAATAATACTCATTATGTTCTATATATTTAACATACGTATACATATAAATATATTCCACCATTTTTAGGAATGAGTTAAAATGAACTTGCTTGACTCTTACTATTAATATTTTAAATGACAATAGTTATATATTATTTGTCTCTATATATATTTATATGCTTTTTTTCATACTCGTATAAAACATAATTAAAGTCTACATTGTAACAATGTGATAGTCTGGCCTGATTATAGTCTGTGTAAACGTACCAGAGGCATCAACACTAAAATTTAACATTATTTTTTTTTGTGTTTTCTATTGTTGTTTTTTTTACATTATGTTGTTGAAGAAGAATATAATAACAAAAAGTAAAAGAAAATAAAAGAGATTTATATCCTTGTTACAAAGTGGAAAAAATGTCCATTTCTTTTGTATATATTTTTTTTTCTTTTAGGTTTAAAACAACTTGATTTCGACAAATAAAAGCCCAAAAAATTTCAATTTTTTTATATTCTCTTACATACATATATTAATATGCGTAAGTATACATTTATATTTTTGTATAGCTGTATGTATTTTATTAGATTTTATTGGAAAAGGATGCACTTGTAGTATAAGATATAAAATTTTTTTTGTGAATAATGGAAAAGAATCAAGGTCATTATAATTAATGTTGAATACTGGATAAATTTCTGATATTGAAGATATTTTATATTAAAAGAAAAAAAAAAGGAAATATAAATTATTATGAGTAATTTGTCGGTCTGTGTATTTTGTCGAAAGATGTCGGAAGTTTTTAAGTGGAACAAATTGAAATTTATTCCGTTCAAGCAAAAAAGTAAATATGTATATATAAAATGTAGGTTAAATTAAAAAGTAATTCAATATTTTTAAAGAGCAAATTAGGATAAGTATAACATCATGTTATATTGTAATTAAATATGTATGTATATGATTTAAGATGAAAGTAATTATTATAACATTCTATACAGTAATATTTATTTAAATTAAGTTTAAGTAAAATTTTATTAATTTAAATACTATGCAATTCTAAAGTCATTTGGAGTTAGATATTTCATCACTCAGAACCTTTCATCTTAAAATTGTAAGAAGAATTTTGGTTATAAAATAATGTAGCAAAGTCGTAAAATTTTATTCTAATAAATGAATTCTAATAATATGAAATCTCCAATACTAAGAGCATTGTAAAATTAATTTTCTTCAAGATTTAGGAAATGTGAAAAATAAAACTTATTGCCAAAATGATTTAAAAAAATAGCAACATTGTTCCTAACTACTTCAGTACTGATTAAATATTAGCAATGGTTTGAATATAATTTGAATTTCAATATGTTGATTACTAAAATATTGGGAACTTGAAATATAATATGTATATAAAAATTTTTTTTTAATGAAATTGCAATATGGAAATTTTCTTTAAATCTATTTAATACAGTTAATATACATATTTATATAGCATGTTTTCTATTATTACTGCATTGAAATATACCAGTCTTACACGGTTTTTGTATTTAAGGAAAAAATGTAATTTTGAAAATAAACCAGTGATCCAAGGATTTAGCGACGATTTCTCCATATTTGAAATTTTTCTAAGTTAACGCGATTGTAAAGACTTGTTTTTTCTTGCGATTTGATTAAATTTTTACCTTTTTATTTTCCTTATTTATTAAATTTCGCCAATTAGATCCTCGTTCTTTGTATACCTTTAATATCTTCAGTATTATATCTAAAAATAGGATTTCACATTGATTTCATCAGAATGAAATTTTGACCTTTTGAAATGTTTTCAACTATATAATAGGCAAATTAAAATCAATTATTTTAAAATTTAATTAAATTATTCCAAAACATTTAAATATTTATTTTGTTGTTTTTTTTTTTTTAATCTAAAATTTTTTAATCCTATTTAATCAAAATTTAAAAAAAAAATTTCTTCAAAAAAAAAGGCCAATCTATTTCCATGTTCATTATAATACTAACAAGATTTTTGAGACTGACAATGCTTCATTGTATTGTAGTAGGTATAGTGTTATATTGAAAAGGAAATTGAAATAATTTGATGAAAAAGTCTAAAATGTTAAGAAAATAAAAGAAAATACTAACATTTATAAGCGAATATTTAATCAACCGTTATGAAAAAAATCAGAAAACAAAAAAATTCTATTTTTCCAGTTCATTTCTTATGGACCCTTGCAGTTTAAATTATTGTAAGATCAAAGAATCGTTTAGCTAATCACCAATAATTTAATTTTAAATGTCATCGTACCGCTTTTATATATACCACCAGATGTCGTTTATACTCTCATTTTATTTTCATTCAATAATCAAGGTACATTATACTTATTATATATAATAGGTGTGGGTGTTTATAACAGTAACTAGAGTATATAAATTGTTTATTTTATTCACTGTCCTCTTTTACTTTTTGTTTTTTTTTATATTGAATTTATTCAATCACTTATTAATATACGTGAATTTGGTTCCATTAATAGAAAAGAAAAAAGATTTTTTGAATATTTTTATTATTATAACACCTTTGTATTTAATAAATATTTTGATTTTTCGTTTCTAATATATTAATTTTATTTTAGGGGTTGGTTTTGTACGAGTTGCTTTTATTTTAAATATTAATTTTTTCTTTGTTATATTTTTCATATAAGGCGCTTAGCGCATTAGTGGTCTACTTGCAAAAATAACATTCCGATTAAATTACGATTGAAATATTTAAATTATTAATTTTTAAGAAAATTTTTAAAAGCAAAGACGAATTTATGTCAAAATAGACTTAAAAGAGGAGTAAACTAAAGTCTATTGAAAATGTAGAACAATTCTTTCGAATTGTAGAATCAATTCTTTTATTTTAACGTTTACTTTCAGTTTTTTTATTTCAATACAATACTATTGCTAGAATTTCTTTAAATACAATGATTTATAAATGAATTATTGACCCTATTTTGTTTAAATATCAATGGTAACAGTGGGTAAATAAAATTAGTACAGTGAATTTGTGGTAGTCTAAATAAGCAATATTTTGAGAGAAAAAGTGTAGTAGATGTGACTTCCGTATGTAGATAGATCAGGTGAATAAAAACTTCGCAAGCTTCTTATCTAAACAAATTTTGTTCAGTGGTGTTACAGGAATTATTTATTTTTAATAATTCACCTTAAAATTCTATTAGACATAATATGGCAACAAGATATAAATTAGGAATTTCATCAAATCGAATATTTTAATTAATAATAAACCGAAAATCTCTTATTTATAGTTTTTGACGCTTGTACTCTTATTCTGTTAACAATATCCCATAATAGACCAATTTCATTTATTAGAAATGCTATTCCCTTTTTTCCATTTTCCTTTGGTTTCTTGAAAAATGGAAAAGAAATAAATGAAAAAGTAAAAAAAAAATTTTTTTTAAGGGACTAAATCTATTCGATTGAAAACGCTTCAAAAGAAAAATTCATTTTCTTTAATAAGGAGATTAGGTGCGATGTTGCGAGAGACTTTAAGTTCCACAAAAAAGTGGCTGATGTTAAAATTATAATCTCGTTATCAAAGATTTTTTTTCTTTTTTTTTTTTTTGTTTTTATTTTTTCGTTGTCTTTTAAATTAATACGCTAGACGATGATTATATTTTTGGTGATGTTGAAAATTGTTTTATTCTTTTTGTGTATATTTTTAAAATGAAAAATGAAAAATTGTTAAACTTATGCACAGATTGTTATTTCAAAATTTTCTTTTGGTTTGACCAATTATTTGATTTTTTTTTTCTGTGTACATATTTTAATTTTAACAGGTGTACGATTAATTATGGTAAAAATGATAAATATTATGGATTTTATGAAATATGATTAAGCTAAGAATTTTATTATTGCTGTGACCTTTCCAATATAGTGGGCATATCTGAATTAAGTGGAAAAATTAATTAAGATTAATTATGTTATTAATTCAGTGCAATAAGGTAATAAATAAAACGAGTAAATTGGAAAAGTTGCATTATTAAAATGAAAATTTTTAATTTTGAAATTTTTGATTTATTATAAATTTAAAGTCTAAAAAGATTAAAAAGTCGTAATATGAGTGGAATTTTGGTTGTGAACGATAATGGAGACAAAAGGAATAAAAAGACATTTGAGGATTTATTGTTATTTTCGTACTTTATAGGTGACTCAAAATAAATGTATATTAAGAAAAAAATTTTTCAGAATGTGGCTATTAGAAATCGTGAAGTTTTGCATTGAACTGGATCTAAAGAAACTTATAAAAGAAAGCGCAAGCCAACAAAATTTTAAAAGGACCAACCTGCTATCATATTCTTCATTATTAAATTTCAAATATAGTAAAATCTTTTTCTATAAAAACAGGTTCAATTCATCATTTTTAAATGTATAAAATCATTTCTTCTTCTTTTGTTTCATCTATGATTAATAACATTCTTATTTCATATTCATCAAGATTTCAAAAAGTTTAAAAATTTCAAAATTCCAATAAATTAAAAAAGAAATCTTTTTAATTTTGGGTGTCAAGTCAAAAGCCTTTAATATTTACTATATAAATTGTGTTTATAAAAAATGGGATTTATTTATTAGTCAGTGCATTTTAGATTTGGTTTAATATTTACTTAATTAGTGGGGCTCCTAACGGGGCATTGCCTTTTGGGGAAAATGGCCAGGAGGCTTGGGTTTGCTATGGCGGATGTATGTCGTGGATGTGGCGGAGTTGGAAGATGTGGAGAGAAGGCGTATCTTAGGGGCTTATTTTTACGATGGCCTGGGGTACCTTTCTGGGGTGTCTCTTGCGCGTTTTTTGGGCTTCGCCAGGGAGGTTGTCTGGTTTGGATAAGGAGTCTTGTGTGTCGAACTGCATGGGGATTGTTGGGTGTTTTGGGGGTTGCCGGTGGGCCTTTTTCTGTTGGCCTACTGTTGGGCTTCGCGCGGGTGTATGGGTGGAGCACCCCTCTCTTACTTGCTTAGTTACTTACTTACTTAATAATAATTTTTTGACATCTTTTTCATATTTAGTAAAAAATATGAAAGTGTTTAAACACACATTGTATTAGGGATATTTGTGTCGGAGTTCGATCAAATCTATTGAGGAATCTAGAACAACAACAGCTTGAAATCGAAAGTATAGGCAGAGTATAAGTTTCTATACAAAGTTTAATAAGAATTTACATGGTATGAATTAAATCTAAATTTCAAATTAATAAATTCGATTTTGTTAAATGCTTATTTTCTGATTTCATATCAATCTTATAATTTAGAAGAAAAATTTGTAATCAATAAATTATCCACTTATTTATGTTTAATACTATGTTTAAGATGAATAGTTGGTTTATGAATGATTAGCTCCACTGCAGTTTAAGTTTTTTAGTGGAAAAAACTTTTAATATTGCATAAAGATTGCTTTGAACTGTAACATTTTAATTTAAAAATTTTTGGAAATTTTAAAATTTGAATTTTAATGGACTAAAATTCGATATTTGATTTGATACTTGTATTTTTAATAAAAGAAATTATGGAATTGAAACACACAATTTTTAAATATTCAAATTTTAAATATTTTATACATATAGTATAGCAATTTATTTTCAGTATAACAATATCTTAGATATAAACTGATCTATTATATAATTATCACCATACATTTTATTTCCATAATTCCACTTTTCAATACACTTTATTTTTTATAAAAAGAAATTTCTAAAATTTAAAAGAGCCAACGTATTTTTAGGAGAAAAAAAAATGAGTTAATGTTATTATGTCGGCCATATACTCATTACCCATTTATATAAAGCAAATTTTAATAATGTTTCTCATGCATGACATAAAACTTAATGAGAATTTATGGTGTCTGTGTAGTTATACTTATTTCATATTACTATCGTATACATAAGAGAAATTAGAATTGTAAAGAATATTGAATATTTTCACGTTTTAAAATTTTCATAGTAGCTATTTAAAATATCATTTTATTTGATTTTCTTTTTAACCATATTGTCATTTAATCGTTAAGTATATTTTTGAAATTTTGAATAAAATTGAATTGAATATAAATTTAGTTTTATCTATTAAAAATAAACAGAAAAAAAAGAATATATTTTTTTTTCTTAAATATTACAAAATTATAATAATATGGTAATTTTTTCAATTTTTTTTTTGTAAGGGGCCTAATATTCTTTAATAATTTTTCATCTTATTAAAATTGATTCGCCTATAAAATCATCAGTATATAATAACTTTATATTTAAAAAAAATGAATTTCCATTGAGAATAATGTTAAAAAAAAAGGATAAAGATGAAAAATGAAAAAAGAAAATTTGAAAATCAAATGTTACAAGAGCCCAAGCGACAGATTTCTTTTTTTTTTTTTTTTTTGAGTAGTCGTCATTTTTAATGGAATTATTAACACAAATCTTTTGAGATTTTGGGTCTTCAAAATTATTATTTTATTAATTTTTATTTTGAATATCGAAAAAAAAATATGTATTCATATTTAATAATATTCTTATAATATGTTGTATTATGTATGGGTTAAAAGAAATAATAAAAATTAATTCTCAAGTCTAGTGATTTTAAATATATTATAAAAATAAGAATAATATGTAAATATTATGTATAGCTAGTATTATTTTTTAAGGATATTTTCAAAATAAATCATATACTATTTACTTTATAACTAATAAAAAAAATAAGGCTCAGGGAAAATTTATCAAACATACGCTTGATGGAATGACCATTGATCTTTTTTCAATTTATAGCGTTAAAAATTTAAAATAAAAGGTTTTCACTTCTTATTCATGCAGGAAAAAGTTAAAATACTTTTATGTTTCTTTCAATTCTTAGAAAGTTTAAAAAATCAATTTTATCTTATTTAAAAATTTTGTAGTTTTGTAGCAAAGTACCATGTTTCAAATGAAGTAATCTCACTCATCATTTGAAGTTTTTCTATTTTATATTTGTATTAACTAGTATTTATATAGAAAACGTTACCAATTTTTTGGCTTCCCTAAAAGTATGCAACTAAGATTGAATTTTATAGACCAGCTATATTTTTTTTTTTTAGATTTTTATTTAAACAAACAAGGTAAAAGTACACTCATTTTAATGCAAATTTTTCAATTTCATTTTAGTTTTTTAAAAATTATATTTTTAATATCATAAATGTAATATTATTACCATAATTTTATTACCATAAATGTAATTTATTCTATGTGCAATTTTTTCTATAGATTATTCACAATTATTTATAAAAAATTAATCTAAATAAATCTTCTACTAAAATTTAGTATCTATAGTAATAATATTTTTTTTTCTTCTTCACTCCTAGGAGGAGCATAGGGCTAGTGCATAATTTCATGCCCTTGTTTCATACCGTCATAGAGTTAACTAGGTAGGTGACTAGCCTTCCGTAGTTTTTTTATTTAAATTTACTAATATTTACTGTTCATTTTTCTTAGTTTCTAATGTCGAATGTTATAAATATTTAAAAATTATTTTAATTAAAGTAATAGTTTTAGTGTCTAAAGTATTGGTTTTATGACAGTGTTATAAAATCTATTAAATATATCTATTTTATTTCTTGAGTTCAATATGATTAAATCCAATAATATTTAAACAAAAAACAGCACTTCAAATTATTCTGGAGTAACTGGGAGAAGTTGACATAAATGGAACACTTTCTTTTTAAAATCTTATTAAATTAGTTTAACATATTAAAATAATAGATTATAATGTATAAACTATTAAAATTTTTTTTTCATATAAAAACATGAAATCTTTTCACGAAACAAATATGTGTTGGGAGTTGGGGCTGTTTGGCTGAGTGTGTCGGTTGGACTATTAAGAGAGTAATATGTTTCAAATGAGAAGATATAATTATGGATATACTAGTTCTGAGTAAATTATAACTAAGATATACCGATCTTGATATTTGTATAAGATTTAATTTTAATATTATATAATATTTAAATATAATTATTTAAATACGAGTTTTATATTTACCCCTACCGAAGCAGAGTTTTCTCTCCACTTTGAACTTCAAAAAAATATATGGGAATTCACATACAATTATCTCCAATGAATTTTATTATTTCGTATACTATGGGCTATTTTCGTTTTTATGGCATATTTGCCATGATTGATCATTGGGATTAATAAATTATCGACATTATTAACTTTTAATATGGATTTTTAGTATAGTTACTCCAATTCACTTGAAATTATTTTCGATGAAAAATAATATTCTTTTTCTATTTTTTTTTTAATAACGTAAATATAGTTCCAATAAAGGTTAAATTTTAATAAAGGCATTGAGAAAAGAAAGTAATAATAATATTTTTATTAAGTGTAAAATTTTCACTTTTCTTATAATATTTTGTAATTTTATGTGTAGATACAGTATGTAAGTATGTATATGTATACAAGTATAAGAGATATTATTGAAAACCAATATTTTCTAAAAATATACAAAGACTTATAAAAGATTAATGTTTATGTATACAGGTTGGTATATAACAGTATATACACACGTATTTTATTATGATTTTTGTCTTTATTACCTTAAGGTATATTATTAATATTGAAGTTCGGTAAAGTACATACATATATATTATATAGAATAGTTATTTTTATATTTAATATTAAAATTTATTTTCAATATTATTCAATGGTAACAGTATATAAAGGTTAAATTTATAAAAACAATTTCATATATTAAAATTGGATGGTTTATTAATGAAATATAAGAAAAGAAGAAGAGCGCCTTCTTCTGATTTTTTTTTTTGATATCTCATTTCTTATATATCTCCTTGCCGCAGATTTAATATTAATTTTAGGCTGTAAATATAAAATATGATATAGGTAAAGTATTTTAAAAGAAAATTTATATAGCCGAATTATTATTTTTCGTAGTTGATTGAAAATTTTTGAATAAAATTTTAATTTTAGTATGTAGAAGATGAGACATTCATAAAAAAACAAAACCACTATAAAAGTATACTTGTCTAGGTGTTATAAAGTTAAAATGAAATTTTAAATTTATTATTTGTTATATGGTGTATAATAATGATTATTTAATATAATAAAGGTATTTTAATCAAGTTTAAGTGAAATAAATTTTGAAATTTTATAAAAATCGATGTTAGACTGAAATTTTCTTTACAACAGGTTTCCTAATTCAAAAAAGTGAATAATAAAAATATTTGTGATTTCTTATTAATAAGATTCTAAAAAGTAGAAACTTTTAGATAATTTATTTCGTTAAAAATTTTTTTTTTCCACTTTCACCTCACTTTCAAGTGGTCACATTTCGTAATTTTTAAAATATGAATTTTCGGCACTATATATTTCCGAAACTGTAACTTTTTCAAATTTCTATAAATGCAGAAAGCTAACGGTAAATAACATATCATGAAAAAATGTAATTATTTCTCTTAACTCACATAATAAGTCCTTGAATTCGAGCGTTATGTTAACGCCCCTTGATATTTATAAAAGTAGAATTTTCGCTAAGTGAAGGGAAAAGTACTACTTTTCAAGCCATTGTTTTGACTTTATTAGTTAACTTTTAATCAGTTTAAAATTAATTATGCTTTTATATTATAGTTGAGGTGGCTATGTGATTTAAACTGCTTATAATTCATTTCTATTTGAATAAGAAAGAGTAGTAACTTTCACGGCCAAAAATGATTAGATTATGTGTTTTATAAATATTAAAAACTTTAGCGAATAATCCCAAAATTTAAATGCCAACATAATGGAACATTTTGTCTTAATTTTATGATACTTACTCCCATATATATTAAAAGAATGAATATACTTAAGAAATGGAAATTTTTATAGTAGGGGACAAAGAACTTATACAAAATAGAAATTCATATACGTTCGTTGTGCGATCATGTGAATTATTCTAGAGCAATAAACAATTTTTCCGTCAAAAATATTAAAAATTTTAGTTTGTTCAAAATTCAGTTAGATACCATATGATAATCGACCGAATATTCACTATTTTCTCTAAAAAATTATAAAATCCGTATGCTTATTTAAAAATAAAATTATTAACTATTGATTACTTTACTTAAACAGTATAAAGTTCAAAATTACTGATTAAGTATTTAAGTTTATTGGGTCTACAAACATTTATTTTATGGAACATTTAAGAGAAATCCAAACTTAAAAAATATTTTTATTAAAAATATTTCTTCGAATTTCGAAAGTAATAAATTTTATTGCGAAAATGTAAGAAAATTTTTAAGATATTTTTTTCTCAACTTGAATGAATGAAAATTTATTCGTAACAAAATAATGTAATTTTGTAATGACGAGTGTTGACTGGTTGTGGATAATAAAATAAATTTATTTCTTATTTAATTTTGAATAATTTTTATTTTTTTTTTTTGTTTTCATGTTTATCACTTTTATTTAATTTCCTTTTTTTTTTGGAAACTGTAGGATAATATTTAATTTTAGATTTAATTTTAAATATGTGTTTATTATGTTAACAAACATATTAAAATTTAGAATTCTTAAAGTATACCCGAACATAAAATTGAAATTAAATTTCTTTTACTTACTAATAAAAGAGAAGAAGTAATTCAATTTTTCCTTTTCTTGTTTAATCGGTTTTATGGACTAGAAGTTTAGCATTTTAAGAAATTATTTAGTATTTTAAGAAATTTAGGATTTTAAGAATATAGCAAAGATTTTCTGATGTCTCTGTTTATTTAATTTGCAATATAATTTTATAAATTATTAAAATTTTTTGGAATTCTTGAGGATGATAAAAAATCACAAATCGAAAAATATAAATTAAAAAAGCCTGTTAGTATTGTGAAGAAGGAAAAATCAGGTTTTCTAAGGTAAAGGAAGCTGATTTTATACCAAAATTTATTAGTGTTTAATAGTTCAAAATTGTTTTTTTTTTTTGAAAAATATATTAGTAGATTTGAGTTTAATATACACACAAGCAATTACTCAAATTTATGGTTGCAGATTGCATATCTGTGATAGGGTTACAATATGCAACACATATAATATGGATCCATACTATTGCAACATCCATACAAGTAAACTTTTGAATTAGATCCAATCTAATTTAATTTTCTGATTAATCTAATTTTGCATCTTAGAATGAGGTAATTCAATAATTAGTTTCAGTATTTTCTGCTGGAAATTCAATTGGAACTTGTTCTTATTGTCAAATTTCAATTTACAAAAAAGCTAATCATTGCCTATGGACGACAATATAAATATTAAAAGCGTATGTTATACTGTATGTTTGTATGAATATATGTATGTATGTATGTATACACATTATAATTCTGTAAAAGTGTTTATTAAACCAAATAAATAATAATAATAAAAAATGCTCATTGATGTCATCTTGTTTTTTAGCTTGTTACAAAATCAAATTATTATTACGAATTTTTCGTTTTTTTCTTGATGAAAAATCATGGGATTAAAGTTTTTTTTTTGTTTTGTTCTTCTGTTTCTGAAAAGAAAAACAAGCCCACGTTCATATTTAAATTTTGCCAAAAAAAAAAATAAAACTGAAAGTTAAATAATATGGAAATCAAATTTTCTTCCAAAAATGTTCAAGACAAAAAAAAAGTAGAAAACTAAAAATAACAACAAAAAAACAAAAATTTTTTTTTTCTCTTTCATTATGTTCCATAGAAGCTATAAAGACAGTTTTGATAGGAAAAACTTTTTGACGATAATTTTATTATACTTAAGATGAAATTTTTTTTTTTTTTGAAAAATTTTTGGTTGGGAAATTGTAATTGAACCATTGAGAATCATTCATTTATTTTTGTCATAAATATGAAAAATAATATGAATGGTTATGACTGATTTAATGCTACTACATACAAGCGAGCACTCACTAAGATTTTGAAAATGTTACATTGATTTTTTCCTTTTTTTTATATAAGTGACTTAATTGAGCGTTAAAGAAAAGAGTATGTTAAAAAAAATTCTTATTATTTTGAGTAGAGCATGAATTTTTTTCTTATTTGAAAACTATTATCGAAACTTTTGGTATATAGTAATTTGAATTGAAAATATGTTGAATATTATCGTTTAAGTTTATTGCTTTAGAAATATTATAGAAAATCAATATTAAACATTTTTTTGTTAAATTTTTCCTTAAAGAGTACAAGCATAAATTTAAAGTAATTTGAGTCCTATATAGATTTGGAAATTTTTGCCAGTTTAAATTTTGCAAATTTTATGGGGAAAATAAAAAAATATTTTCTATAATAAAAAATTAAAAATTAATTTGAAATTTAATAATTTATCTAGTATTCTTTCCAATTCAAAATCAAATTCATTCAATATAATTATATTGAATTTGAAAATAAATTAAAAATAAGAGTCAATGCTAATTACTTGAATTTAGTTCAGAAAAATTGCCTGTATGTATGAAGTTCGAAATATAAAGCTATATTATAAAACGAGTGCTGATAATCAAGGAAGTATAATCAAGACAAAATATTGGATTTAAGAAATGTACAAAATATTATATGTATATGTGGATTAAATAAGAAGGAATAATGGTGAATCACTCTGTTACAAGTACATGAAATTATAGGTTGTATTTTGTTTTGCTTATCTACATAGAATTTCTACGAAAGAGTAAGAAATCAATGGAGCTGTCATAATGTTTGTAATGAACACTTGAAGAACTCTGAACAAAACTATTTAAAATTTTTTGATAGTTAATTTTATTTCTACTTAATTTAGTAGAGTCGACAGCAAATTTTAGGTAACTTGATGATTACTGTTTATAGATATAAGTTCAAATAGAACTGTGTGTAAGTTTCCCAAATAGCTATAAATATTTATATAAATATATATAAAAATTCGAGTTTTGAAAAACATCTGATTCTTGTTTTTATTTTTAACTTGAACGATTTTAAAAGTATGGCTATAGGGATCCTTCAATATTAAACATCTAACTTGGAGCGTTTTTTTTTTTACTAAAGGAATACTATAGAATAATTTTTTTCTTATTGCACTCACAAATAAACAAAATTCAAAATCATTTGGACCTAATCATTTGTATGTAATTTTTTATAATTTTTGATGATAGATTTGGAATACAATTTATTTTACAACATTATTTAGCTGTTAATTAGTTTCTTATAGTTAATTAGCTTCTTATATAATATATAGTAAAGATCAATTCATGTCATAATAAGTTAAGTAAACTTTAATACTTACCATCTACAATATGCTTATACCTATAATAAATTAAATTAAAACGCTTCAACTGATTAAAATAACATTAAATATTATTGAGATTACATACAATTTTTATATTATCCTTATATCGAACATATACATGTACATATATGTACGCATGCAATATGTCTTACAAAATATTTTTTAACAATTATCATAAAAAAAGTTTAATAAAATAAAAAATAAACAAGTACAGAGAAACTTTATTGCTATTTAATGTTAGGCAAAAAAAAAAAAAAAAATATGTGTAATATGGTTAAAAGCATTTTACCATATTCTAATTTGCCAAAAATAAGAAAAGCATAATATTTTTGAAGAATTAAGAAAATCCTAAAATAAAAACTTTTTTAAGTTTTTTTTTATGAACTTGTACTCTATTTTTAATACTGAAATCATGTAATACATCGTCTGGGAATTAGTAATGTTAGACATGAATAAAAGTAAAAAATAAAAATTATTATAAGTTTGATTTAAAGTATGTCTTAAGTTCAAAAAAAAAATTTCATAAATTTTTATGAAAATGTAGATTTATGTAGATTTTTAAATCATGGTACTTAGAGAATGATAAGCAAATTATTAATTTTGTGTTTTGAGAATTATTATAATTTTGGAAATATTCATATGAAAATTTAAAAATATTGCTTGGATTTTAAATTTCTCTTTTTAGAATTTAGAATAGTTTTTTATTCAAATGAACAGGAATATGTATATCGTGTATCAATATGATTTTTAATCAATTGCTGGCATAATTGGGGATTTTGAATTTTACAAATTACTTTACTAAATTGTGCTGGAAGTAAATATATTATAATAAATAATGCAAACGACTTCATGCAACTTTATAACAGATGGATTGCGTAGCCAAAGGAACGAGTCAAATTAGGTAGCGGACGTTCTACTGAGCTACAGAAGTATGAAGAAATTAACGCCAAATTTTTCTCCAAATTGCTTTATATACAGCATTATCATGACCTGATACTTGATCTGTTAATTTCGTAATCTATTCACAATAAGAATATTTTAATTCAGAAATTTAATTTTTCATTTAGAATTGTACCTATTCATGTGATCAATAATAATGGCAAATTTGATAGTTCCAGTTATAATAATAACAATGCAGTTATAATAATAAATAAATCCTATACCGTTATTTAAGTTATTTTGTTTTTAAAATGTTAAAAAAAAATAATTTTAACTTGCATATTCATAAAAAAATTTGAAACCATAGCTATAAGTATTAGGAACATAAATTTCTTAAGAAAAATTTCGCCAAGAAATATGCAATTTTTTGAATATTAGATGGGAGATGTGAAAAAGTTATTATTTTTGCATAAATAATAATAACGCATACATAATAATGTAAAGGATTTAAAATTTTACTAAAGTACATAACAATAAACCAGACAAAAGAAGATAAAATGAATATAACGAAAAAAAAATAAATAAGAGTTAATGTAAACAAAATAACGGTTAATTTAATTCTTATATTTTGGAAAACTAAGCAAAATTTTCAAGAATTTTTTAAGAGTATGTTTTTTTTTTCTTATATTTTTATGTGCTGCTTTACGCAGTGTAATAAATCATAAACATATTTATTTACTTTTTTGTTTTTGTATTTATAAATTTTAATTTAAGCACCAAAAACTCTTAGATTATTTATTTTTTTTAAATCTGCGTTAAATTATTCGTTTACTTAAATTACTTATGGAAAATTTTCTACTTGAGATCATGCTGACAGTAAATATAGCATAAATGAAACCATTAATGTTAAAGCTATTGTTATGTACCGACTTTGTGAAAATCGGTACCGATTGTATTAATAAATAAAATATATGTGGCCGTATCCTTTTCGTCCCAGTATATACACAAATGAAAGTTATATTTATCCAGTATATGATATGTAGTTGATATTTCATTGGATTATGTCCAATAATAGTGTGAATTCGATTTTGACCGATCCGCGGCAACTCTGAGAAAAATTGACTTGAGTAGGATGTTTGAGACACTTTGGTATGACAACGAAGGTTCGGTTCTCTTTTAAGAAGAATTCTAAGTCTGTTTTAGAGTAAGTATTCGCTAATTTATATGTTAGTATTATTTGAGGCGGTATCATACGTTATATTATTTATATAAATCAAGGAGCTATTTGTGGATTTTTATAAAAACTAATTTAATTGTAAATCTTAATTTCCACTTAAATTTATATTTTAAATTTTCACCAACAGCTGAAATTTATTTAAATTTTCATTTTTTTGGGGGGGGGGGGGGGGGGGGGGGGGGGGTTTTAAAATGAAATTAAAAGCTTGTTTCCGTATAATCAAACATTTTAAATTGTCGCTTTAAATTCGACTAGTGTACAGAGGTATACTGCTGTATTAGTTTTGGAATTCGCAATTAATGAGAATTAAAAAATATTGTTATACCAATTAAATTAGGAATAAAGGTTTAGTATTTTTAGAAGTAATTTTTAAAAAATCGAAAAGTATAAGGAAGCAAATTTAAAAATTTTAAATACTTATGCATTTCATACAATTCTACTTCACTGTTTAAATACTTCACATTTGTTTTCAAAATACTTATTCCAATTTTGAGAATTTTAAGTCATTCATTTTTATTTTACAGAATTTTTGGCTTTTATCGTCTCTAATCTGTAAAAGGAGTAAATATTTATTAACTCGAATACCATTTTTAATTACTTAAAAATTAAAAATAAATATTATTTAATCTCTGTAATAATTAATTACAGAACAAATCATCAAATTAACTATTTGAATTTCTGATATTTTCTCTACAGTTAATAGCGAAAATTTTCTAGATTTCAATTAGTTTTAGTAGAAACACATAATAAATAACAAAAATATCTTAAATAAGAATTAAAATTTAGCTAATTAGTGCCGTTTCCAGAGTAGTACTGAGCATTATTAATAATAATTTCCCAAAAAATATAATATTCAAAGAAATTTTAAATTCCCTGTTATATAAGCTTAAATTATAAAAATTAAAATTATTTTTGCTTTTTCTTTTTGACATTAAGAAGCCAAATCATTCTTACTTAGAAATAAAATTTTTGTCTGTCTTAGCATTTTAACTTTTCTTTTTAAACCAAAGATTTTTCTGTTTTGGAGAAGGGTATTATAAATTAAAACAAAACCAAGGAGTAATAAAATCTGTTTTATTTTATTATCCTTTTTTTCCATATAGATTTATAAACCGAAAAAAGATTCATATATTTATATGAATAACAGTACATAAATAATTTTTAAAGGTCAACCTAAAAGAAAACAACAAAACAAATTTGTATATGCATGGGTATGTAGGTACTTAGACTTATTTTTCTTTTCTTGGACGACAATAAATCTTTGAATTGCAACTTAAAAATAAAGTGACTATACTTGTTTTTTTTTTTGGCTGAAATCAGACATTTATGATTTAATTTCTTCTTCTTAACTTTTAATTTATAATATAAGAAAATATAAATAATTGCGCCTTGTTTTATATAGTATACCGTGATTTAAGGGGACTAAAGTGGGTAGAGAATAAAAAAAAAGGATCTATAATAAATTTTATAACGCAATAATTTTTTTTTTTTGGTTTTTTTTTTATTTTAATTTTGTTTTTTCTGTTGAAAGAAAAAATCTGTTGTCCTATTGATTTATTTAACAATTTAACACATAATTTAACCCCTTGTCACTTAAGTTCTTATTTAAAGGACTAAAATATATATATTTTTTTGTTTTATTTTATAACTTAACTGGACATTATTATTTTGAAAAAAAAATGAGAGAGAAATGATCAAAAGGAAGAGACATAATAAATATTTTATGAGAAATTTATTTAAAGAATAAATTATAAAATTAGTGTTGCCGTGGCATAAATTTAATTATTTGTTTTGATAGTTAAATAATTGAAAATTTGTTTATTTATATAAGATATTTTTGAAAGAGATTGTATAACAGTTATTGTGTGCTTAATTTTAAATTTAATTTTATATTCTATTTTAAATTAATTTTTATTTAAAAACTTTCCAATTAAAATATTTGATCTTTTTATTGATTTATCATTAATATTTTTACGAAATAATATTCGGATTAGATATGTGTGATCATTAAAATTTTATGTATAGAGTATTAAGTTTCTGAAATTTCTAAAACCCATATTTTCACTTTTACCATAGTTTTGCCACATTTATTTAAATTTGCATGTGGTTCTTTTAAAAAAAATTTTATAATAATTTGGTGAAAATGGTAACACAAATTGAAATGCAATCCAATTTTTGGTTTTGATTTTAATTTAATTTTATTTATTTATAGCTCTTAAAACTCTTGGGACATGTGTTGATTTGTAAAAAGCAGTTATCAACTAAAATTTATTTATATGCATGTATATTAAATAAAAAGTTTGTCATTATTAAAAGTTCATCTTGCATTTTAATGAATTATTTTTTTTTTCGAGAGTTTTATGTTTTCATTTTAAGATACATATTACAAAAAAAAAAGGATATTTAAAATATAATTTTAGCTTTGAAGAATAAATTAAAATTTTAGATTTCTTTTTGGGTTTCTGTATTTTTTTTTTTCATAAAATTTTTCATAAAGTTTTTGGGTTTTTCACTCAAAATGCGAAATTTATATAATTTATGAAATCCTTTAATTATTATTTAATATGGGGACATTTACACTTGAAAATTGAATGAAATTCATAAATTGTAAAATTATATTTGAATTTTTAATTAATTTTTTGCCCAGTATTTTTAGTTAAAATTAAAATTTTTTGATATTATTACTCGAGGCGTATACCATTAGTCTGAATAAATTTTCTTCCCTTTAACTGTTTTTGATATTTTTTTTTTCACTTTAAGTGTAAAAATGTTGATGATTTCGTTATAAATATTCTTTTAAGTAGTAATTATGAATTTCTAATGAAATTATTAAGTTGAATGGTTAACTTGAAAGAGAATGGACGAGTCTTTTAAAATATTTGTGTACGTTTTATTTTTTTGGGAACAATTCTGTATAGTTACAATATTGTATGAATTACGTGTGAAATTTAAGGTGATATTGAAAAATGTTTCTGGTTGAATTTTGGTTTTTGGTAAATTTTTTTGGCAATTAATGTGATTTTTTATTAGAAAACAGTGTTAATCGCATCTATGGGACAGTAAGAAAAATTCTACATTAAAAGAATAATTTCATTACTATTGCGAATTTTAAGAACCAAAAATCTGCAACGATATATTATGTACAATATAAATAATACGTATAATATAATCAGTTTAAACATCTCCGGAATTTCCGGTATAAAAGATATATTAAATACAGCTGAATTGAAAAACATGCACAATTCATATAGAATGAAAACGATAAAAATTTAGTTCTTTAAATTGAAGTTTTTGCTATGAAGACAGTAATCAATAAATTAATAAATAAAATTTTATTACTTTTAAAAAATATAATAAAAAATTGAAAATTGTAATTAACACTACTACTGTTACTATGCTACAAAAATTTTGTAAAATTTTAGCGTCCTTTAACTTTGAAAGAATTTATGGTAGCTATAAAACAATCCTATAAACTTACATTTTGTTCTTGAGTTTTAATTAACATTAAATGAACTGTTTAATTACAATATTTAGTACAATAAATTTCGTGTTTCCAATAACAATTATGCAGTAAGTAACTTTTATTTTTAAGAATTCCAAAAAGTACTTACAAAATAATATTATGCTTCTTGGAATTCATAAAAAATTTCCAATTTAATTGAGTTCATTATGTGAACTTTAACAATTTTACGGTGCATTTCTCTGAATTATTGATAAATTGTAAGTGAGAAAGTAAATGAATTCTAATTTAATTGCAATTTTTTTTTTTCATGAATTTTAAAAAAATCACGTTATTTTGGTTAAAATTTTTATTTTTAGTAAAATACCAAAGGAAAAAATAAAATTTCTTTTTAGTGTTATAAAAGTTTTGATTATTTTCGCGAAAAAACTTTGAAATAGTGCTATAAAATTTATAGTGATTTAATGTATATGTTTAATTGATAAATTGCAAAAGTTTGACGATAAATTTTGTAAATGTTACGAATTACTTCTATTAATGGCTTCATTGAAGCACATTCTATTTAAATTATTGGAACTTTAAATATTTTGCTATTGATATTAAAGTATATAACAATTTTATAAAATTATTTTAAGATTAAGTAAAATTTTTCCAATAAAATTAACATTGTGAATAATTATTAGCCCCAAAATTTTGGGTGTTTTAAATGAAAATTTTTTTAGGAATTTTATAAAAAATTGTTCAGGAATTGAATTTCTTGCAAAGCAGATATGAACTAAAAATATCACCTGAACTTTAGCTGAAGCAAGAGTTATTATAGCCTTATTTAAGTGAATCTAGTTGTATTTAATCAAAGAACATATTCTTAAATTTAAAAAATAGAAGCAAACTGTACTTTTTTTCGTGAAAATTTTTATATACAACATTAATATGCTATATTTGCTTTTACACTTAATCAAATATAATGTTAAAAATTTTGTTTTACTTAAATTACATAAAATTTTCATTTTCAAAAAATGTACAACATTTTTTTTTTATTTAATTTTTTCCCATTTTTAACATTCTTCAAAGTATAAATGCAAAACAATGGTCTTTTTACCGACCGTATTGTGTGAACAATAGGTAGGTTATGTGATGGCAACAAATTTTGCATATTGAGTTTTCGGTGGGAACGTACTTCCCCATAGTAGGGAAGTGTAAATAAACTATTTTTAGCAACCTGTCGGTCTGTCGGTCTGTCGGTCTGTCGGTCTGTGTGTGCACGCGTGTATCTCAAGTTCGGCTGAACCGATTTTGATGAAATTTTATATGTAAGTTTGTTTGCACCATGGCACGGATCGATCAACTTTTGGTATATATCAGGCCTCGGGAACTGCACTTTTTAGCGGGCCTGTTTTACATTTTTGAACATTTTGAAGAAAATATTCAACCGATTTACTTGAAATTTTATATATAAGCTCAGCTCGACCGTCCGCAAAAACTCCTATGTTTTGGAAGAAATCAGGCATCGGCAACTAGACGTTTACTACGGGCCAAATATACATTTTTGTGTATATAAAGAGAAATAATCAACCGATTTCATTGAAATTTAATATATGAATTCTTCGTGTTAAAACAATGAACATATAAATTTTTTGGAAAGATCAGGGCTCGAAAACGAATTTGCGGGCCGATTTTACATTTTTCACCATTTTGAAGCAAGTATTCAACCGATTTACTTGAAATTTAATATATAAGCTTTGCTCGATCATACGCAAAAATTCCTAACTTTTGGAAGAAATCAGGCATCAGAAACTAGGCGTTTACTACGGGCCAAATATACATTTTTGTGTATATAAAGAGAAATAATCAACCGATTTCATTGAAATTTAATATATGAATTCCCCGTATTAAAACAATGAACATGTAAATTTTTTGGAAAGATCAGGCATCGGCATCAGGTAAACTAGACGTTTACTACGGGCCAAACATACACTTTTGTGTATATAAAGAGAAATAATCAACCGATTTCATTGAAATTTAATATATGAATTCCTCATATTAAAGCAATGAACATATAACTTTTTTGGAAAGATCAGGGCTCGAAAACGGATTTGCGGGCCGATTTTATATTTTTCACCATATCCACAGAACAAATTGATGGAATTTCTTGAAATTTGATATTTGAGTTCTGGTTATTACCGAAACTAACTGGCGAGCATTTCAGGGAATTCGGGTAGCACAAAGCGAAACTCTACTAAGAGCCAAATTTACATTTTTCTAAGTATGTTAACTATAAGCTTACTAATGTCCTAAAAATTGGAAAGAAGTATTTAACAGAAATTTTTATAATATTCTGTAACACTTTCATTTAACTAGACAATACACAATGCGGTCGGTTATGTTCTGACCACATCAGATTTTTTATTATTTAATTAATGTCAATTACTGTTATACGGACATGAAATAAAAAATAATAATAAGGATGTCCTTTGTCAGATGAAGTTGCAATTAATATTCTTTTTGGAAAGAAGAGAAGAATCAACTAATTAAATTTTTAATGGTTTTTATTTGTTTAAGTTTATGTAAATTTATTTTAACTTTTTCTATTCTACCGTTATAAATTCAATTATACAACAATTTTCAATTTTAATTTATATACAATTCATATACAACATACAGCAGGGTATTATATGACAACATATAATATATAAAAGTAAAAATTCATGCTTAATTTTAATTTTAACAAGAGCTGTTTTAAATTTGAAATGCGACCCCACTACTACTATTGTGACTATTTTCATAGAAAAAAATTTTCTAAAATAATACATGTTTTTGTTTTTAATAAAGGTCTAATTAATTAAATTTTAGGGGTTATGAAAATAGTTTTAATTTTAGAAAATTTTAATTTGCTATATTCTTTATATAGAAAATATTGGTAGAACAAGTTAAAAATATTCAAAAAAAAAAGTTTTGGTCACGAAATTTTTCCGCAGTTGAAAAAAATTAAAATAACTTTTTCGAATTCGTAATGCTGCTCTATGGCAGTTTTATAGTTTGGTTTTAATATTCTATTTTATAATTTTCCCTAAATTTATTATTTTCTTTAAGTCCTTTCCAAACAGTTTAATAACTTATCTTTTGCGATAATTTAATAACGTAAAACTTTAATTTGTTAACTTGCATTATATCGCAAATTTCATTTCGTTTTAACATAATGAAGAAAAATTTTTGCAAAAAACTTGATTTCCCTAGAAAAATTTTTAAATTTTAAATTTTTTACGCCTTAATATATGCAATTTTTTTCATATTATAATACTGCGCCAAAAATTAATATAAAATGACTGCAACGCTAGAAGTAATTTTAAATATATGAAATGACCAAATATTTGGAAAAAATTGACTTAAAATAATTGATTGAATTTCGGTATCAAAGTCCTTTCAATATAAATGTAGTCGAAAAATGCTATTACATTGTGTGTGCTTTTTTTAAATTTCTTAAAAAATTTTTTTGGTATTTACTACAGAAAAAAAAGGAAAATTCATTATCCTTTTTCTAAAATCATATATGGAGAAGTGCAAAAAAAATCAAAAAACAAGAAAGGAAAAAGAAAAATCTAGTAAGACAAACTGTACGCGATAGATCAATTCTTTAACTGTGAAAAATTGGATAACTAGTATGTAAAGTAGATGGCTATAATTGGATATTCTTGTAAAACTTTTCCATTCCATTTTTAGAAAACAAATAAAGAATTTTCTTTTTGATATTGAAAAAGAAAAAATTCCATTACTTTTTTTTTTGTTTTTCTATTCTTCGTCATATCAGATGGAAAATGAAAACTCTACCATATAAAGCTCGTTTATTTTGAATCATTGAACAAAATGATTTCCAGTTTTATTGTTTAAGACAAATGAGAGTAATTAATGGGATCTTTGAGAAAGAAAAAAAAAGAGAATAAAATTAAAAGAAAAAATAAATTTTTCTATTTTTTGTTTTTTTTGCATTGCTTTCTTGTTAAATTTGTCTGGTCATTCTACTTCTAATTTTAATTCTCATACTATTCATATTCATTTCTTATAGTATTTTTTATAGTATTTTTTATAGTATATAGGATCTAGTGAAGTGTTTCATTTGTTATCTTATTTCTTAATCATTTAAATGATGTTATATATATTTTGTAATCGCAATTTGTCGTACCATAAAGTATAAGTATTAAAAGAATTTTTATGGTATAAAAATAAGGATTGTCTCATATAGTATACGATCTTATACGTTAATAAATTGAATTTAGTTAAGTTAGAATTTGTTATGCTTTGTTCTACTTTCTAGATTACTGATGCATTACAAATAGATTTCTAGGTTTATGTATATTTGGTTTTTTTATATACAATAGCATTATGTAAGAGAAAAATGTGATTATTTATGTAGAATATGTAAAAATGTCACATGAGTTTTAGCATATGAGATGAAATAAATGTCAATTTAAGTTTTTAAAATAAATTTGAATAATTTTTTAAATATTGTTAAACAACATAATTTGCATGTGTTTATCGTAACTCGTAAAACAATTTATGCCATTATATTATACATTAAAATTTAATTTTTAAGTCTTTTTTTAATTATTTCAAAGCGTCATACATGGGATATATTCTCTGAATTTGATATATTCTCTGTTATATACGGTTTTAGGACACAGTTGAATTATTAATCGTAATTGCTTAATTTGTGAAACTATATCGCCATAAAAAAAATATGATAAGAGGGAATATTTCAAAACCTGAAGTTTAAGACTGCTATTTTGCCCAAATTAGTAAAGTAAAATTAATGACTGGTACTGCATATTATATGGCAAAGGGTAATTTATTTCAGAAATTCAATATAATATGTACATATTTTTTTTGGGAATTCAGGAAAAATCGAAGAAAACAATTTATTTTTGTTGGAAAAATTAAAAATAACCAGTTTTTTAGTTGAAAAGTGCGAACGAAAACAAAAATGAATTTTGTTAGCGTATATTAAAATTTTGTTTTGTATTCTCTGAACAAATATTGTCGAATAAAATAGTTTAAGGAAGCTTTTATTAAGTTGTAAAAATTAAGAGTATCCAATTTTTAATAAGAGGATGAATAAAAAAGAAAGAATTATTCTAGTTGTTGAAATCTTGCTGTGATTTATTGAATATATTTTGTGGCTTGTATTGTTTGAAGAAATGTAAGCCATCTGTTTTTGGTGTCCTTTATCTTGTGTTACAAATTTGCTACAATAAAAATTTTGGCATTAATTTTATATATTTTTCAGTACAAAATTATAAGTGTTTTTAATTAAATAATTTTATATGAATTATTTTAAGATCAATTATAATGAAATTTAGATTTGAAAGGATTAAATTAAACATTCATTAATGAATTAGGACTTAAGTTTATTGAATTGATTATGATAGAATGTAAAAATTTTTTAAATATTTTTATTAAATTTGATAAAATTATTTTTCAATAATTATTTTATTGGCATTTTTTCTTTATACTTACAATTTTGTTTTAAAATTAAAATTTTGTGGTTAATATTTTAGCAATTTTTTAATAATTTTGATATTCAAAATTTTGTGAAATTTTCAGAAATTTCATAAAAATTTTAGAATTTCTACATAGAAGGATTAAAAACAAAACAAGAATAAGAAAATAAAACAATAAAAACTCATAGAAAACAAATTTTATAATACTAAAAACTTTTGTTGTAAAATTAATGAGAAAAACAAAAAAAAAAAAACACTTTCTTTCTTAAGAGATAACAAAAGCTTTACAAAAGATTTTAAACTTTTTCCATGTTTTGTTTTCTTTTCTTTTTTTTTTAAAAATTAAAGAATTCAATTTAAAATTTATTAACTTTTTTAATACTTTAAAATTTTTATAACAATAATATAAAAAGTTACTCTGATTTGTATACACGTACACAAATACACACAAAACTCAAGTTAACAAGGACGAAAACAAGAAATTATTATTGAGAGTATAAAAAATTTTTCTTAAATTGTCTTTAATAACATTTTAAATAAACGTGATTAAAATATTTAAAAAACAAAATATGGTGGTTATAACAAAATTTGATTTTAATGTTATCAAATCGATTAATGATTTTGTATAAATAAATCCATGTACATATATATAACAGCATAAACACATATACTTACAATATTTCATCTACATTGTTATTTAAAAATAAATTCTTTAATAACTCTTTAACCTTTAAATTTCAATGTCATTAAGCCTTCTTTCATTTTAATGAAATTATTTTAAAAAAAAAAGTTAATCTCTAATGTACAGTAAATAAAGGTCTAAAGTTCTAAAGGATCTTGAAATTATTAAAATGAACAACAAAATTTAAAAATTTAAAAATTTTTTTTTACTTTTTTAATAATATTTAATTATGGTCAGATAATCTCTTAGTTGAAAAGTTGCAAGGCGAATTTCAGAATAGTTGCTAAGTTCCTATCGCAAAAACCTCTTTTTTTCTTGGTATTAATTAAAATATTTTCAAAATTTCTGTTACACCAACAATTAAAAGACTAATGAATTCTATCAACAAAAAAAAAGAATTTTTTTTTGTAATTTTAAAAGAAAAACGTGGTTGATGCGGTAGGGTTCAGTTTAGGTTTCATCTGTAACTTTCTCAAATGCTTGTTTTAGTGAAAAATATATGGCTTACAAAAACATTTTATGCGTGTAATATTCAAAATTAATAATGACAACTCTTAACTGTCTCTAGCATTTTTATACTCAGCAATCTAAATATTCAAGTGAGTCCAATAATTTTTGCTATGCGTTTGGTTTTTTAGTTTTGGTTATTTAGTTTTATCACACGCAGTGTTTAATGCGGTATAAAAGTAATTTTATATATGGCGGCTACATGGTTATCGTATCAAATTTTGAGCTGTTAAAAATCTTCATTCTAGGTGTATATACTTTATCATTTACTTCACTATTTTTTTGAATTAGTTGCCTATTTTTTGTGTACTTATTTTTGATCTACAATTTCAATGTCCCTTTGATTTAAAGTTCTGACGTTTCTTTTAATTTCATTCAAAAAGCAGAAAGTTGAGCTTTTATGCTCTTTAACATTTAATGCTTTTATTAGTTATTGTTGAATATAATTTTTTTTTGTTATCAGAAACTAAATATTGGCTAACTGCATATACAAAAAGAATAGTAAAATATTAGAATAGCAGAATATTTTACAAAATATGTTTAAGGCATAAAATATTGTCATAAAAAATTTCTCAAATTTATTTTAGCGAAAAAAATTATTTTTTGTCTACTTGTAAATTGGTTCGTGAATATTGTATTGAATTTTTTTTATATTCAAATCTAAATTTGTTTCTTTATATTTTAAAATCTATAATTTTGAACATGACACCCGGTTTATTCTATAAAATTTTGTTCATAAGTATAAATATTTTTCTTGTTTGTAATTTAATAAATCCTCTTAAAACTTAAAGTCGTACACACAATTGTTATATATAAAAATACAACAAGAATATTGAGAGATAAATAAAATTGGAATATTTCGATCTTAAGATATTCAATCCAAGTTTTTCATGTACTTATGCGCAAAATTATTTGAAACTATTTGATAGTGCAAACCGTATCGAAAAATTTTTATGATCATTGATTTCTTTTTGAATTTGAACTTTTCAATTTGCTTTTGCTACAGAAGTTTTAAGAAGTATGAATTATGTAAAATGTCTGTAAATTAAAATATTAAAATAAAATTGTAATTTCTGAATAAAAAATATTAAAAAAATATTGCTCGCAGCAAGTGGAAATTTAAATTCCGTCATTTTTCAAAATAAATTTCAATTATCTTATCATTTAAATTTAAATAGGAAAGCAGACGCGGGAATTACCATATTCGAGATTTGAGTTAATACATTCGGGAATTCCAATAATTACGAGATAATTATTTTACATTGTTCTTTCTTTTAGTATTACATTTTTTTGTGATTATATGTGCCATATTGAATTATTTAAAGGTTGTGTCCAATCATTCTCGTCGCGTTGTTATTTTAAGAATTGCCCTTTGTACGTTATTATGCTTTAGGTTTACGATTGAGGAAAATGTACTTCCACCCCACATTGCATTAATTCGAATTTTTTTTTACATTTCTTTGTTAAAATTATTGAATTATGTATTGGTTGTACAACATAAACTAGATCTGCACAAAATGCTTTCGTAATACATATACCGATTTTCTAACATTCTAACTATAAAAGAAATCGCTCCAAATCTAAATATTTTATAATTCACTTTTCCATTATATATGAAAGTATCACAAACGAAAGAACAAATCTTTAATATTCCTCAAAATTTTCAAAATATTTTAGAATTTTTACGTAATCAAATTAGCTTTTCTGTAATATAATAATCATTTGTAAAATTTTTGAAAATCTTTTTGATTGGTCTGACAAAAATTAGATATTTTTTATTGAAAATTGTATTTTTCTTCTCTTTGCTACTAGTATTTTTTCCTCAAATTTAATTTTTACAAAAGAATTAAATATTATAAGGAAAATTTTTGTTCAATATTTTGAATATTTAATTATGTGAATAGATAAAATGTGACACCAAAAATATACAAAGCAGATTTTTAATAATTTTTTTTTTCTGAAAATTGGACTCTTAATGTACACTAATAATAATAAAAAAATCTTAATAATAATGTTTATTAAATCATAATTTATATTGGTAATGAGCCGTTGTCTACTGAATATAATTTTGTTTTGTTTATTTTATATTTCTTAATTGGTCGACAATGACAATAGAATTGAATATTGTTTAGACAGGGGTACGAAGAATTCAATATTATTTTCAGTAACAATAGAACTTTTATTTGTAGCTGAAGTTATGAGAAAAATTTTCAATTTGATATTTTTTGTTAATGCTTTTGTAATTGATTGAAATTTTTGGCATTAAATTGTGTTTGTTCAAAAATTAAAATTTTTTATTTTCTTTGCAAATTTTATTGTTTAATTAATTTTTGAACTCCTACTGTTCTATTGTTCAGTTTTACATTATACTATTTTATGGGTTTTTATAAATTGCGTTGCATTGCATGATTGCCACTAATTTATAAAGAAATTCCTAATATACCGGGGGATCTCCCGTATTTATGCGAGTGTGGTTGACAAATATAAATATGAGATTTTGCACAAATGATTTAAAGCACCTCTTGAATTATCTTAAAAATTATTGTTAAAAAAAAAGCAATTATTAATTGATACTATTGGAAAACTATGGACTGTAAAATCACTGCCATGATTAGTATAGCAGGACGGTGAAAATTTAATGCCTTTCATATAAACCCTATACATTTTTTGAAAAAAACATAAGAAGAAAATGAGAATTTTCTTCTCTTTACGCGGGGACTTTATATATGTTCTAATCAGGCAGTGCTAAAACTATTAAATTGTTTTTTTTTTAAATGTAAATAAAAATGAGCGTAAATTTAACAATTTTGAGAAGCATAACTTTGACATTTTAATTAATTGCAACATTTTAATTTTTTATGTTGTAAAGCAGAATTTTGCGTTTTTTATAAGAATACTTCTAATGTATGTCGTATGTAAATTTTTATTTTTTGATAATGTTTATTACTTGGAACCATAATTTTAGTTCAATTGTGACAATATTGCTTTTGATAAATAGTAAATTCTACTTTCATTTTAAATTTTAAAATTTTTAAAAACCGAAAATATTACAAACGATTAACTCTCATAAATCTTAAAAATTGAATAAGGTTATCCGCATAAAAAATATTATTATACAAGTTGTTTGATTATTTTTTTCTGTGTAAAGCTTATTCATACTTTCTTAAATTAAACTTGTTCTTTCAATATTTGGTATTAAGATTAAAACTTTTGTTTTTATAAAATTTCAATTAATTTATGTATATTTTATACATCTTTTGGTTTCATATAATAATTAGTTTTTATAAATGGCATTTTTGCTATTTCAGTTGTATATAATTTATTTCGAATGTTTAATTGAATTTTTGTTCCAATTTTTTTATATTCTTTTTCAATATAACCCATTGCAACATTACCACCTAAACTAGGACTTGGACAACCACTTGTTATATGACCAATTTCTTGACCATTTTCATTACAAATTATTGCTCCATGACGTGCTGGTGGTCCACTAGACATTTTAATACCAACACGTTGTTTTTCAACACCATTTTTAATTTGTTCAACAATTTTTGTACCACCTGGGAAATTTGGTTCATTTCTTCTTCTGGGTGCTGTATAAAGAACAAAAAAAAACAAAATGTTAAATTTAATTTTGATTAAATTAAGAAGAAATTTATTTGATTATTAGGAAAAACTTACCAACAAGCCATGTTAAACCAGCTTCAACTGGTGTTATTGTATTATCAATATCTGATCCATATAAACATAGTCCAGCTTCAAGACGTAGGGAATCTCTAGCACCAAGACCAGCTAATTTTATTGTATCACCATTATTGTAATTAAGGATATTTTCCACAATATCTTTAACATTTTCGGATGGTATAGATATCTAAAATTGACAAAATTATTTGAATGATAAACTAGGTTTAGTGCAATATTCAGATGTTTAAAATGAGCAAAAATAACTTTTTATTCCCATTGATTTTTCAATTTCCCTTTCATTAACTAATAGCTTCTGAAAAATGTTACATACTATTGTACGAAATTCGATATGGTTGATTTCGGTTTTCAAAATTTCTTCTCACTTTTAAGCTACATTTGAAAATTTACTCTACTTTAAAGAACAAATTGACTATACTGAATTACTAATGCAAAGTTTAGTTGTTTAATTAATAAGTATTGTGCCTACTACACTATTAATATTAACTCAATTGAAATTTCTTCATACAACTGCAGAAGAAATGGATGACGTAATCAAAGGAACAATAAATTGACTGTTCACAGTCGTTAATACAGTTGGCATTCTATTTATTCCGTTATGTCTGTCCTCAAAATATCAAAATAAATTTCTATTCAGGTTAAAAAACTACAGTAATATTATTATAATTACCAATTTCAAGTTTCGATAAGTTTTACATAGTTTTTGTCCATCTTGATGATTACCGCGTATAATTAGATTTTTGCTTCTTTTATATTAATTAGAATATTTTAAAACTGCACAAACAAAATATATATATACCTCAAAACCATCTTCTCCCGTATATCCACAACGTGTTATACGGCAATCTCTAACACCAAATAATTCACACATTGTTGTATTCATAAAATATAATTTTTTTAAATCAACTTTTGTAAATTTTTGTAATCCTTCAGCTGCTTTTGGTCCTTGTAATGCTATTAAAGATTGTTCTGATGGTGTTAAAAATTCAATAAAAACATCTTTACCACGTGCTCTAAAATGTCTCTATTTTAAAGTGCAAGCATATGTATATATATATTTATAACATTGTATATGTAAGTATAAAACTAAAGTTTAAAAATTTAAATTTACCACAGCATCTTCCATAATTTTCATATCTTGTTGTTTCATTGCTGCATTCGAAACAATATATAATAAATCATCACGAATTTTTGTAACAATTAAATCATCTAAAATTTTTCCATTTTCATTTGTAAAAACTGTTAATGTTCCAGTATTGTGCGGTAATCCTTTAATATCAGCTGTACAAATGAATTCAAAACATTCGACAACATCTTTACCATTCATATATGTTTGTAACATATGTGATACATCAAATATTGATGCTGATTTTCTTGTATGTAAATGTGATGCACTTATACTCATGTCATTATATTGAACTGGTAATAAATAACCAGCAAAATCAACAATTTTACCATTTTTTTCAACATGAAAATTATGTAGTGCTGTTTTTTCTGGTTCTTTGTGACTTTTAGTCGAATAATTTAAATAATTTTTATTATATTTATTTAAATTTATTAATGAACTTGTTAATAATGATTTGAAAATATGATGATTTTGTTTTGTAATTTTAAGCGATCCATTCAATGGCGATAATATAAATGACATTTTTTTTTTCTTATTATTTTTCTAATTCCCTTTTTAATTGAATATTTTAATAATTTTCAAGTTGCTATATTTTTATTAATTGAAATAAGCTCAGATTTTATTTTTCCAATATACTTTGTATTCGATGACTAAAATTAAACTGATAAAGGTAATGAAATTTTAAAATAATATTTTTGCTATCGCATATGAGTACGAAAAAAATTTAAGATGCTTGAAAAACAACTATAACTGTGTAAGCGTTAATGTTATTACGTTATCAGCTAATCTCAGCGGTACTTTTTCGTTTTTTTTTTTCAATTAAATCGAGAGAATATAACGTAAAGGCATATATGTATATGAAACGGTAGTGGTATAGATAAGAAGCAAAGTTCATGGGGTAATTTGTACATCAGAGATAACAATTAAAATTTTGTTGATAATATTATTGTATATTTGTTATAAGTACTTGAAAAAATGTAAAGTAGTTATTTATTATTTTTCAAGATTAAATAAAAAAAAAAATAAAATACACAAATAAAATGTTTAACCAAATTATTAGCGAAGAGAGTATGAGGGGATTTGCAATGTTACAAAGGTATTATACCTAATATTATAAGGTATACTCGTACTTGTGAGGCGATAAATATATAAAAAGTTCTAATTAAGAATTTGACGGAAAGTAATTATTTAGTAAGTATATAGAAAACGAGAATTATAATATGACACAATTTAATTTTTCACTTCAAATGAAGTAGTTCGAAAATTATTTTTAAAACTTCAAGTTAGAAGAATTATTACTCATTCATGCGGGATTTTTAATTTTTTGTACAACATTAAATAATATTACCTCACTATATTTCTCAAAGAAATGGGGGGCTTTTGGATTATTTTAATTTGTTAAGTTATACCAGTAGGTTAATAGCCGCATTATCAGCAACATAATGTATAGCAGGAATATCCATTATCTTGAGATCAAGAATGGTGATCAATAAAAATTTAATTAATAAAATATGTGCCTAATCTGTATATGTAGCATATTTGCTAGAATTAGGTAGAATATACATTACTCATCCTTTGTTGTACGTCACATTTTATATTCTCTTAAAAATAAACTCGTTTCATATTCAATTTTGCTTATATTTTTACTTACTCTCTCTTGAAGTTTACAGAAAAAAGAGTAAATATTATATCATAATAATCGTACCTGTAGATTACATGTCAAAATCATGACCAAATTTATGATTACGTATTGTTGCACATAACAGTTAGGTAATAATTATGATTTGATTTATGACGATTTGTGTGATTTACTCTTTATGCGCATATAATATCTTTATGCGTATATAATCAGTATTTTTCAATTAGAATTAGTTAGAGTAAAATTCCAATATTGGACCTTTAAATGGTCTACCTGCTTTAGGGGTGCCTTCGAGTCCTTGACTGTATATTTAAATGCGTCTATATGTATAAATATGCCATTCATCAGTCAGTTAAAAAAGGGATCTGTCTATTGACCAATGGATCTGATCCAATCAAACGGAATTCGACCTTTGAGTAGAGTTTTACTTAATTTTTTTTTAAATATTTGAATAAATTAATCATATTATAAACGTTTGATATTTACTTGATGCCTACAGTAAATTTCTCTTTTATGTTTTTAGTTTTCCCAAATTTGTATGGATTTAGATAGCGTATTAAGATAATAAATTATTTTTATATGAAAATAAAAATAGTTTTGTTAAGTGTCTACCTAAACTACTTTAAATTTTTTAAAATATTGATATGTTTATTGAATTATGACAGTGGTTATTATGTATGTCTACATACTTGTATATTATAAAGTTGTATACGTATTTTAAGTGTCTAGATGTAAACGTAATTGATTTATTTATTTTGATTATTAATTTTTTTCCAAAATGTTGTAATTTGTCCTGTAAATAATTTTGTTTTTTTCAAAAAGAGTTTAAGATTTCAATGTCAGATTCAATTGTGATTGGACTAAAAATTTAATTTACTAAAAACCACTACACTTAAGTGTTTAACAACTAATTTTGGAATGTAACAATTCAGTTAGATTTCAAATATATAAACCGTAGATTTGAACAGAACTAATTTAGATTTTATTATGTCTACTCGTATTAGAAGTAAAAAGTTTTTCATCTCAATTTTGGGTTTAAATTATTAATAAATGATATTTAATTTTATATGGGTACAAACAACAGTTCTAAAGTTCTAGTCACGCCACATTAAATAAGCAAAAAATATTAGAAAGATCTTAATTACATACGTCATTTAAATGTTTGAAAACTGTTTTACTGAGATCGGTACACTGCATTACATGAAAAAGTGTTAAATAAATGTAGAATATGTCAAAAATTAAATCTCATATTATGAAATTAAATGAAGTATGAAGGAAACAGTTTCAAAATTGTTGTTCTGGAAAAGTTGGGTCTTTGATACAGAGATATTAGTGGAATGTTTTATAGGCTTAATATCACAATAACATTGCAAATTCCTATGTTAATAAATTTAGTTAATTGAATTTTTCGATAATTTTATAGAATACAGAAACTCTTAAATTCTATCAGTCAATTATTAATATTTGAAGCGAATATTCAAGTTTAATGAACGTAGTTTTGTCTTATTGTGTATAATCGTTATGCTTTTGATACTAGTTTCATACTATACCAATAAATACTTCACGTGCTAGCGAGTTTCTTTTTTTCATTAGATACATTAATATTTTTCAAGAAATCATACAAAAAATATTTACCCAATTTATCCACCAGGTATAAAAAATTTCAAAGTGAATAAAATTAATTACAGACTACTTGCAATATATAATATGTAAAATATCTATTACAAAAATTTAAATTTTTTATTCAATCCCAATTACACTGCAATTCTCGATTTCTTTAAAAATTTCTTGATGTATCAAAAAAATTTTTTTTCAGTGTAAAAATTTGCTTTTATATTTCGCTTGTATTTTTTAATTAATAAAATATCCAAAGCGTTTACTTAATGTGTAACAGAATCACTTTTCAATTCTTAATTACTAAAAAAAAAATTCTCTAGAATAAAAAAAAAAAACTTTTTTATTAAGTTTAATTGAATAAATACAAAAACATTCGTGTCTTTTTTGGGGTTTTAAGTTTTTTGGGTACACAAATAAATAAAGTATTAAATTCAAAAACAAAAAAAAATTTTGTATACATTTATTCTTGCATACCTTCGGGCTGTATTGCAAATATACAGAAAGGTGGATACAAGCTGGTAAAATATTTCATTTTTATAACCTATAAAGTTTGAGTATAATTTTCTTTCAAAATGGTTATTTTTTTAAGTTGTAAATAAAGGAAAAATCAAACCAAATTTTTACGGTTTCCTATTTATTTGTATGAACATAAGATTATTCTCAAAAACAATACAATATTCAGTAAGTGAAGTATCGTTCTAGGAATAAATTCTATGACATTTGTGTGTCTATAAAAAAGATGTTTGCATTTTTATTTCAACTCGAAGTATATTGATTTTCAGGAAGTTTTTAGTATACATTTTGCCACATACAAATATGAATTTTATAAGTTAACGGTGTAGAAATTTGTTAGCTCAAGAGACAATGCATTTATATTTTCAGGAAAATTGACTGCAAAACTAGAAAGAACAAAATTTGAACAATAAATTAATGGAAAACGAGTTAAAATTCCTGGGGAAAATCATGTCGTTTTTGCTATTTTTATGGAGTGAAAGTGGACATATAAGAATTTTTAATTCTTATATGTCCATTTAATAATAAGAATATTCATATAAGTATTTAGAGGTTTAAAATATCAATTGCATTAAATTATAACATGCCTTCTTAGTTTGAATTTGCATTTCATAAATGTGTAATATGAATCTCTATTTGAACCTGCGGTTTTGAAAATCTGGGTCAAGTTTAAAGGAATGTTAATAAAATCCGGAATTAAACTTTTTAAATTAAGCAAAAAATTCAATTGTGATTTAATTTAATTATTTTGTTGGATTAATTTTCCTTAAATTTATGGTTATCTTAAAACTACCAATATTCTGATTTTAATAGTATTATTCCAAGATGTGGACCAGAAGTCTGCAGAGGCCAAGAGTAATGGATCACAACAAGTAGAAGGTAAATGTTTTTGCAAAATAATTATTTCTTATTAGAATGGAAATGCTTTCTAATCTTGTTGTTGTTTTGCTTTCTTTATAGGTTTTTTGTAGCAGGTTGAACCGCAGTTAAACATATATACTCGTATTATTCAATAATCTGCCATTTTAAAAGTTAAATTTTTTAGAAAATTCATTTGCCATTCTCCACGGCTCAAGTCGATTATGTTTTGTTCACAGCAAACCTTTTTTTTTGTTGATTTTATAATGATAGTAAGAAAAGAGAAAAAAGAAAAAAAAACATTTAAACCTAAAAGGCATTTAATGTACATTAAATTTGTTTGGCACACACTAAACGGAAATATCCTTTAAAAAAAAGAAAAACATAAAATAAAAAATAAATAACAAAAGCGCTCATATTTACAAAATTGTGGAGAAACCATGAACTTTTATTATTTTTAATTTAATTATGGTGAACGTGACTAAAATAGTTATTATGTATTTCTATAGGTTGCTCTTTTTTTCTTTTTTTCATAGCTTAATGTTTTAAACAGATACGAGTACCCAGTAAGCAATTTATGTTCACAGATTTTAAAAAGAAATTTATTCGAAATATGAGGTGAATTCATTATTAATTGTGATTAAAACTACTCGTATTTTGGGAATAGAAAAGTTTAGACAATTTTTTTTAGTAGATTTTAAGTCTTTGGATGTCTACTTGGTATGAAAAATCATTAAAAACATTCTTTACAAATCAATTCAATTCTGATTTAAAGGAAATCGTATTGGAAAATATTAATTTTATAATTCATTGGCTGGTTACAGACATTTTATTCGAGACAGTCGAGCCGAGAAACTATCAATTTTTAAAAAAATATTTTTAAAAAACTTGATTTTATATTGCGAATTTTAGATTATAAAAGATTATTGCGAAATGGAGTTAAAAAAATTTTAACACGAAATTTTCCTAATATTCAATTTTTGTTTGCGAAATTCGAACTGCAGCATTTTTAGAAAAATTCCAATTATCTATGAGATATGATTTCAGAAAATAAACATAAAAATTCAATAGAAATATTTAAACATATTAAATATTGCATTACAAAACCCAATAAATTTTATTGCATTTTCACTATCAGATAGAACTATTTGTGCTACTTGGTGAAATTGTTTTTGAATATAATTTCAATATAAATGAAGAATCAGTTAACGTTAAGTAAAAGTTGAAAGTGATGTTTAAAAATTAATATTCATGATATATGTATAAAGTTTTTTTTTTTTTATTTTTTAAACAAGTGTAATTTTTTCCCTCAATTTAATAGTATAAAACTGCTGAAAGTGTTGCCTTTTTATAGTATACATTTAAATAAGAATTTAGTTTGGGGATCTAAAAGAATATTTAATTAAAAAAGAAAAGAGAGAACAAAATTGTTTAGTGTGTAATATGTTTCAGTGCTCTTAATGCATAAACAAGATTATTATATTATTATAGTGAGGGATGTGAGAAAACCACTATATAAACAAACAGTATGTGTCTTGAATTTTATAAATTAAATATTTAAAATTACAAATAATTTTATAATAAAGTCATATTTTTCAACAGGATAACATGATTTGAAATTTTTAGTGCATTTAGCACAAGTAGAAATTATTGGTATGTTTCTTTTATGTAACTTTTAGAGACTTGCTTTTGTATGATATGAAAACGTTATTATATGTTTTTTAAAAGAAAATACTTACTGATTTTTCATTCTTTATAGCCCGTATAAAAATCCCAAAAATGTGATTTGTTAGATAGAAATTTCAGTTTCTAGCAACTCATGGTTTTCGTACTATATATGTAAGCTCTATAAAATTTTTATAAAAGCAAAGAAATAACGGCAAATGTTTTCTCATCGACTTCTTTAAATTTGGTTTTTATTCTGAAGGTATGCAAAAACTATAAAAATAAATGAGAATAACTCAACAAAATGGGGTTTTTTAAAAATATTTTCCATATATTCGAGGGAAACGTGCTGCTTTATAAACCTTCGTATGAGTTTAATCACAATTTATCTGCATATTTTTAAAATAATCTTATATTAGCACCATCAGATTTGGATAACTATACAAATTTCTTATTAAAATAGCCAAAATATTATTATTGAAGAAATATAAATTATCTTGTATTTGTAACCTAATTTAATTAACAGAAGCTAATTAAATTAATTGAAAAACAAAACAATCAGTCCATTCAATGGTCTGTTTTTTGTAAAAAGTATATATGAGTATATTCTTTCAATCATAGTTAATTTACTTCATATGGCAGTCAAATTTAAGTGGAAGGAAAAATTACCTAATAACGCTAAAAGCATACATGTACATTTTTATGCTTTTAAAATGTTATATTTAAAATGTATATTGTTATGAATTCACCGTCATGTTCAATGTTTTTATAATAAAGATTAACTCTCTAAAATATTCTGTTTGCATGATTTATTTTAAAATTATGGTAATTGCTTGTAAAATTTCAAATTTCATCAAAGTTGAATTTTAAATTCAATTTAAAATGCGAGATGGAAAAGTAGCTTTTATAAAAAAATAATAAAGATTTCAATTTCAATAACATTAATGCATTCAATATGCAATACAAATCAACAATATAACTGTGCATATGGGTAAATTAGGGTTTCCAACGCAAACAGATTTCGATACTATATTACAATCGGGAATTCCGTTATTTTTTGATAGTACATTTATGCATAGATGTACGTAATTAAATATTTAGACTCTAGCGTAAATATAAAGAAAATTTGAATTGAATGTGTAACCGATTCAATTGAATTAATTTTAATTGTATCAGAAACAATTTTCTAATTCCACTGATCTCTTATTTAATAACAATTTCCATAATTAAGTTGGTCAATATTAATTATATTTGTGGTTTGTATTTAATTCGGTACTCCTTAATTTTATTTCTAACCTAATCTGAATTTTACAAAACAAAATTAACAATATGATAAAATTAAGTTTACGAACTACTTCTAAAATCCGACACAAAATAGTAGAGAGCTAAATGCTTTTCGAAATATAACAAACTTTAAATTAATTTAATTGCTGTTTCGAACGATTATAGCAAGTTTCTCATTAAAATGACAATTTTACAAATTAAAATAATAAATTATAGTAAAATACTCGATAGAATTTTTTCACAATTGACCGCATGTTTGTTGATTTAGTATTAGTTCTCAATATTTTCTTTTGAAAAAACGATGCTGGAAACCTTGTAAATTTGAAAAAATACTCAAATATATTCGTATTTATTTTTAATATTCTAAACTTTTACATAAATTGCAACAAATTCAATTTTTTTGAGTGGCATATTTAAATTTCTTTTTTATTTTTTATTAAAATTGAAATATATATATGTATGTAAATATATTATATATAATGAATATATATATTTATGTAAAAATTAAAATGGAAAATACTTAAAATAAAATATGCGTATGCAAAACAAAAGTACATCTACTGAAGGGCTTTCTAGATGCATGGAGGTAATTTAAAAAAAATATGGTGAAAAGTTCAATAAATATTTTAAAAGTAATTGCATTTATTTTTAATTTAAGTGGATTTTCGATATTTTATGTATATTTCGAGTAATTTGGAAAAAAAAAACGATTTACATTTGTAAGCTGAAATATTTTTTATTGCAAATTAAATAGTTGTATAATTTGGGAGAAGTAATTAAAGTGTCAACAAGGTCTTAATGTAATTGATCAACGTGTTTTGAGGTTATTAAAGTATTTGTAAATTTATCGAAAAAAATGGTTCTCTTTAAAAAAATGTTGTTTATTATTTAAGGTTTTTATTCTCTTTAATTTTAAGGAACGATGTTAAAATTATTAAATTTTTATTTGGAGAATTTTTAATTTAACTATATTGAGTTAGAGCCTTAACTTTTAATTAGCATGAAGGTTGATCCAACAATATTTTAGAACTAAAAATGAAATATATTTTTTTACACTTTTATAATTTTTGTTAATACTTTATCCCAATTATTATTCAAAAATCAGCTTGCATACTTATTTAGCTTGAATTTTTGAGTTGATTTTGAATAAATTTTTAATAATTACGAAAAATTTATTTTAAAAATTAATAATAAATCAGAAATTATAATTTAATCCAATTTAATACAGGACCAGAAGCACAAAACAGGAATCTTTATGAATTTTTAATTTTTCCTATCAGATTTTGCTATAAACGGTAGCAAAATCGGAAATTAATATTAATTTGACACATGAATTACACATTATAGTTCCTTGTCATTTACTAAATTTTGAGCTTATTTAGGAGAGTTTATAATATTCTATTATAGGAACACTATATTAGGGGATTTTAATAAGAATATCAATTTGTGTATATATGTATGTTTGTATATTGTAATGCGGCAACTATCTTTCATTGTTTATAAAAAACAGACATGATTTTCATTTATTTTAATGTATGGTAATAATCCCATATATATCTACAGGTCATCAAGCTCAGATAGCAAATCATAAATTTATATGGAGTTAAAATGGAAGATGCGTCGCAATTTATTTGTGTGAAGGAAAATTACAATTTTTAGCTCAGACAGCCTTTCTTGTCTTTCAAAGGAAGGGTACTGAATTATAGACTAAAATTTTTGAATTAAAAATAGAATTTAAAAATAAATTGAAGAAAAAAGCAAAAAAATAATAATTATAATGTAGATGGCTTATTAAACTATACTAAATAAAATGAGATTTATAAAGAATACTTCAAAATTTCAAAAAAAAAAAAAATAAAAAAATATTTCAATCGGCATACTTCGAAAACATGAAACACTAAGAATTGTTTTTGTATTTTTTTCCGATTCAAAATAACGGGAAATATTTTCAGCTAGAAGGCCTGGTTGATATATATGGCATTAACCGTAATAATAAGTATTCATAAATTTAGTAAATGTCAATCATATACATAAGTAATGTAACGAGAATCTATATAAAATATTTTTTTATGTACAAAATTTTTTTGAAATTAGTCTGATTAAAAAATTTAAATTGATGTCTTATGAATTTTGTTGTCTCATAAAAAAATATCTAGATACAGTTTATTTTTTAGTTTTATGTAAAAAATTAGAAACATATGTATGTATGTACATAATATCAAATTTGATTTTTACAAACACATAACTTTTACAAGAACCCAGGAGTCAGCAACTGAACTTTTACTACGGATGCAATTAACATTTTTGTAAATATTATTAGAAATACTCAACCAATTTATTTAAAATTTAATATTTGAATTCAATGTGTGAAAATTGTGAGCTTATAATTCAGGACGCGGAAACGATTTTTCATTTATTACCATATCTAAGGATTGACGGAATTAATCCATACTAATTTATAACGAAATTTGTTGAAATTTAATATTTCGATTTTGTTTAGTACCTGAAGTAACTGGCAAAACTTTCAAGAAATTCGGATAGCTCCAAACGAAATTCTACTAGGAGCCAAATTAACATTTTTCTAAGTATATAAACGCTAACTTGCGTTCTTAAAATTTGAAAGAAGTGTTTAAAATGCATTTTTATAATATTGTGCAACATTTTTACTAAACTGACTGGCCTGCCCAACTGTACAAAACCGACTCTCTAAGTCGGAATAGTCTTAGAATACTAAGGATACTAATATATTTGTGGAATTAAAAACATTTTGTACAATTATGTCAAAAGTTGTTTGTCTAAAGCAATTTCAATATGTTATACATGCATGTGTAATTCCTACACAAAAAAATTTTAATTGAGTAATTTCCTTTCCATTTCCATGTATAAATACTTGCATCGGATGTAATGGCAAAGATTTTTCAAATTACAAAGAAAAGCAATGAGCAAGAGATGTTAATATATTTCAAGTTCATTCGATTATTATATGCATACATTGTGCAAGTGTATAGTGATAATAAAAATTATTTTTTTAATATTCTTAAAGTATTGATAATTAATTGGATATTCAATAAAATTGACAATAATTGCTTTTCGAAAAATTTTATTTATGTTCAATAATTGAAAAATTGATTGAAAATTGTAATTAAATTGGGAATTTTTAAGATTTATTATTTTCAATGTTAATATTTTGCCAATAAAGTTTTGGACAATAAATTCAATGTTGTTATAAATGCAATAATAATTTATACATTTTGTACACTTTATTAAAAGTTCAATAAATTATTTTTTAATTTTTCCATTCAATTTAAATTTTTTATACAAAATTTGGTGTACACGTATGAAAATAACATATTTTATTAAATTGGCATAATTTTTTTCATTTTCATTATTCATTTTTATGATGTGTAAGTGTGACATATTTACCAATATACGTACGTTTTCAGGCCTCTTTTTAATGAAACAAAAATGCCATTAACAGAAAAGGATTATTTATATTGAGTATATCGCTTTAAATATTTTTAATTAAAATAAATCTGGAAACTTTATTAATTTATTTTAAATTAAACAGTGAACATTTATTGATGACTTCTTCAACAAAACGGATCACAGAATTCCTGCTGATAAAACTGAAAAAATGAGTTTTTGTTTTTTGCGTTAAACATAATATTTTTTGTCAAATAACCTTGTCTGCTAGTGATTACGAAAGAAACAGGACTAAAATTTCATACAAAATTTCGTTTCATATACAAATTGTATTTCGTACATTTTATTCTGTTTTTATGTAATATGAAAATTTAATAAATTTATTCTACATTTTGTTTAAATACGCGTAAATTTTATCTAATTAAATCAATTTTTGAATAATTTTTATAGAAACTGAAATAAAAGAATGGCGTTATGCTTTTGCTGATTTATTTGGAATGAACTTTGGATTACATAGAAAGGATATTGAAGTTTTTGTATTTTACAGATGTGACAGTTTCTTTTGATCTTATTTTAGAAAACAAAAAAATGAAGTTTTACGAAAACGAGAAATATTGTTCAATATCAATTTAATGAATTTTATTAATTAAAATATAAAGGCTATTCATAGTTATTTAAATTTAAAAATTTCATTCAACTACCTTTAAGTTTTGGACATATTTGCCATCAGAAAATCTTTACAATTTGTAGATAAGTACCCTAAAGCACTTATTGGTTAGCTAATTTATTTATACATTTTTTGATTTAATTTAATGAACTAAACATATGAATGTTCTTTAATAAATTGGAATTAAAATGAATTAAATTTAACTCCAATATTGAGTATTACGCGGCATGAAATTTTTTAATATTTCAATATTTTACGAAATTCTCGAATTATATACTCGTATGAGAAAATTTTTAAATTACTGTCGTCAAAACAAAACGGACTTAACTAAATGACCCACATATCATAAAATCGAATTGTCAAATCGAAGAAAATCAGGACTTTCCCTAATTTGGTATTATAAGGTCAAGTAATGAAAGTTACTTTTACTGAGAATGCAAAAACGAAGCGGATAATATAATATAAAATTGGAAAGAAATTTTATGTATTTTCGGAAATATGAAAATTTTTTTATTTCGCGGATCCCAAAATTGGAATTTTTAAAAATAAAGGCTTAGTATTATAAAAATGTCCTTCATTTCAATATTAATTAAAATTAATCGAAGTATAACAGATAGTTGTATGTATGGAAACCATTTGACCCTTGTTGTTTGATATTTGTTACTTAACGCTTCAGAGACCATGATAATATCTTAATTTGTCATCTTAAATTAAATATTCATGCTCCTTTATATGGTTTTAGCTATAATATTTACAATTTAAATATTTCATAATGTGAAATTGACGTCATTTTATATTTTATTGAAAATATTATTTAAAAATAAAATTTTCTGTTAAATATTCTTGGAAAATTTTCCCATTATAAGAATACTAAAATTTGAATACTATATTTAATTGTGGATTCTAAAATCACATCGTGATTTTTAAATAAAAAAACTTTAATTAGATTTTAAATCAATTGAAAATTTAGTTAATTGTAAATTTTTTTGAATTTTTTCAAGGTCTATATAATTTTGATACGAGTATTATATTAATAATAATTATTACAATATATTTTTTTATGAAGTTGCCATTTGTTTTGTACAATATAAAAATTTATTCTAATTTATTTCGATATCAAATTTGTGGTTTAATTATTTCTATAGATAATTAAAATAAAACTTTGGTTGGTAACGAATTATTATTTTTTCGATTCTTTTTAATTTTACAAAACAATTCTAAACAATTAAACAAGCGTCTTTTTCACATCTAATTAAAAATAAAAAATACAACCTTGATATGTTATTAGGCTGTAAAAATTTTATTGTGTTTTATCGTAATTTGTATCTAGCTAATATTATTTGAATCGGTGATGAGTGAAATTTTCATTAGATTTTAGATATATTTAATATAAAATGTAATATCCAAGAAATAATCATTATCACATTACGAATCAAATTATGAAGGGAAAATAAGTCAAAGAAACGGACTTGAATTTTCAGAAAAATTGCTGACATCGCATTTTCCGGTACCAACATTATGTATATATTCAGTACCAACAGTGCCACGATGATTTCAAGAAATTATCTAAAAGTTTTCTGTTGCATCATAGAACATAATAGCAATTTAAATTGTTATACAATTATCACCTTGAAGTTTCCATGAAGTTTGAAAATTCATTAAATTGAATATCAGAATATTACAAATTAAAATAAAAATTTCAAACAGGCAAATGAACTACTATAATCAAATATCCGCCATTGCAAGGTATTAAATAGAAGCGATATTATTAATGTATGCGTTTACACTTTGCATTTTAATTTGAAATTAAATTGTAGATGTCAGATTAAGTGCGACAAATTCATTATTAAATTTCAACTGTACATACATTTTATATTTAACATTAAGGATTTTCATTAAAATTTTTATTTACATGGTGTTTGTAAATGTAATAAAATTTTACTCATTAAATGAAGTGTTTTTCACTAAAATAAATTAATTATCAAATCAATTAAACACCGAGACATAAAATAGTTTTGTAGATAATTTGAAAAAAAAAAAATATAAAAAAAAAGTTGAAAAAGCAAATTGCAAGCAGATCATATGTGTGTTTGTAATTGATATAATAAAAAAGAAAATTTTTCCAATTGGAAAATCATTAATGATAAAAGTCTGAAACTGAAATTTTCACGAATCATTAGAAATTATTTCTTTTCAAGTATTGTTAATTTTACTGACTGACAATAAAATCTTATTATCCAATAATAATAATAGTAATATGTACAAGTAATAATATACATATGTATGTAGATCAGAATGAAAGCAGAAGACGCATTAAATTTATTTTATTACACTAAAATTCTTTTTCTGTCTTTTATGAAATGCGATCTTATTTATTACCTTTTAGACGACTTGGATATTAAATTTTTAATTCTTTTAAATCTAACAAAAAAGAAGAATTCCGAAAAGATTACATAATGTTATCTATTTAAAGATATTATGTACTTCTAATACCTATTTATTTCCCATTAATTAAATACACTAATAAAAATGTAATTCACAATTATTTAAACTTCAATCGAATCATTAAATAAAAATGTTAAAAATATGAGTTAAACAGTAGTTCATTGTTAATATAATTAAGTGAAAAATAATTTTAAAATCCGTTTAATATGTAAAATTCTCTATCGAAAAATTTTAAAATATTAAAATATTTTACAATTTATAGAAAAACCCTGAATAGTAATTTTACTGCTATATTTTTTTAATTTGTAGTGAAGTAAATTTAAATATTTTTTCTAAATATTTAAAAAATTTAAAAAGTTAAGATAGAGATTTTTCCTATAAGTCCTTAATGTACATAACTATATAAATTAGAAATCAATTTTATTAAACTAATAAAAATTGTGCTCATTCTTCAAATATTATAACAGTTAAAATTGTATTGAATATTAGGATTAAATCATATTTTCTTAAGTTTAAAATAAATCAAATTTTCTTAAGCCTAAAAGGAGCTACAGCTATGAGTGATTAAGCACAGTTAACACAAAATCAATGTATTAATTTCAAATAGATTTCCCATATACAAATACTGTAAATGGTTAATATTTTAATAAAAGCGAAAAATTTTTAATTAAAATATATAATTATTTTGGATTTTGGATTTTCATTTAATAATTTTAACTTTTAAGTTTTAATATAGTCACTAAAATTACTGGTTATCGCAGTACAAACCTTTGTCATACAAATTTAATCATTTTGGATTCTCTTGATGGAAGATTATCATTCTATTGAACTAGTTTTAAAAACAAGGCTAATAAAATTGTTTGTAAATTTTTTTTTTAAAAAAGTCGTATAAATCACTATATAACTTAAAAAATTTTATTTAACTTGATTGAGTTTTTTTATCGATTCATTTAATAAATCTCTATACATCATACACTGATAGGATAACAATTTTTTGTTTTTTCTTTTTCAAAAAGTAGATCATTTTTTTTTTTAAATTTATAAAATATTAGAATTTTAAATAGAAACAAGGGAATATAAATTTAAATAAATGAGCTAAATTGCCAATACTATACATATATATATATATATATATATATATATATATACATTTGTATTCACATGCAATATACTAAAGTACTCATGTGTACATACATAAAATATGTATGTACATAAGTATTGACGCAGTATATGCTTTCAACTGATTATCCTTTTCTCTTGATAATATAAAATTTTTTTTTTTTATTTTTCAAAATTACATTCGATTTTTCTTTATAGACCTTAAGGATATGCACATCCTTAAGAAAAAATTTAATCAAAATCTAAGGAGAGATAATAAAACAAAAAAGCAGAAAAATTCATAGACATCATATTTTTAATTTTGTTTTATTTTTTGTTTTGTTGTTTTGCTTAAAGATTGCTCATTTGTTTTTTTTATTTTATAAATATTATTTACATAGCTAGGATATGTGCAGAATTGAATGTATGCACGTATATTGATTTACTGTAATAAATTATTATTACCCAAATAAAATATTTTCATTAAAAAAATTTTTTTTTTTCTTAAATTATTAAAATAAGAGAATATTAAAGATAATATTTGTGTTAAAAAGCTATATCAAATATCAAGTATTTTCTCTTTAAGAGAAGAGAATTTAATTTAATAAATATTTTATTTTCTCTATTTTATTTTACGAAATCGAAAAGATTAGTAGAATTTCTTTACTTCTTAACAATTTTAATTTGAATATTAAAACTATTAGGTGCGACCTACATATTTTGATTATGTGTATGGTCATATTGATCGCCTGAAGTTATGCAAATTTATATGATATATTTAAATATACAGTCATTTTTGGTAGTGATTCGATAAATTGAAAAAATATTTGTTCAATTTTAATAATATGTCGATCTGTTTGTCTGTCTATATGCAACGAAGTGGTTTATAAAAAATTTTTTAAATATTTCTTGTCGTACAAATAATGATAATTTTGATTTTAAATATTCTAGCAACTAGAATATTTTTTTTTAAACATTGTAATAATTATGCTAATAAATTTAAATTGCCTGATGGGGCATTCAAGAATGCGTTTAAAAAATAGTAATAATGTAGAATGATGTTTCTTATATGATAATGTTGTATTATTAAAAAAAAAGAACATTTTAATTTATCATTTTCCCTATCTGATAAAAGAATGAAGTTATATTTAAAATATAAAAAGGTCATAAAAAATGGTCAAGGTTGTTAATTAAAATTTATTATATTAATAAAATAAAATTAATTGTTATTTAAAATTAAAAAAAAATTCATTATTTTGTAAAAGTAAAATTATAATATTATGTAGTATATTTGCTATTAAATACTTTTGAACTAAATTTTCTAGTGTTATAAAGAAATTTAGAACGATATCTGTGCTATGTATACAACTACATACATTATATTAAATTTTTTCAATTCGATTTTTTCATTTCATGAAATTTTTAACAAATCAAATTGTAAATATTCACTAAAAATATTTTCAAATCTGTACTATGAGATAAACACTCTTAAATTAACCCAGTTTCCTATAATGTTATAAATATCAAATATAATTGAATTATTTAAGTTATCCTGTATCCTGTATATAAAATCCCTCATATGAATTTGTTACGAAACTAAAGATGAAATTAAAACAATAAAGAATTAATAAAAAATTTTTTGATATTTTGTTATTGAATGCTTAAGGAAATTTCTATTCCGTAATTTTATATGTGTAGGAACATCAAAAATTGTTTACATTGAGATTATTCTCCTTTATACCCATAAATATGTATATGCCCACACGAGTATGTTCTTATAAATAATTAAATATTATCTTAAAAAAATTTCATTAAATAATAATGAAAAATTTGTTTTAATTTATTATTTTCGAAAAAAAAAAGATTTTAACTAAAAAAAAAAACATAATATGAACAAATTTAAAAAAGAGGATAGGAAAAATTTTATACCAATACAGGATAATAGCATAAATGCGTATATACATATTATGTATGTACATAATATGAATTGAGAAAATCTTTATTATAGGATTTTTTAAAAGTAAACCAATTTTTCATTCTTTTATCTTGCTCCCTTATTTCTTATCCCTTGTTCAAATAACATAATATGTGAACTCGTATATATAAAATGTGCAGAATATAGGGCAGAACGGAATAATATAATCTGATAAAAATAAATATTATAAGGATTTGCAAAAGTATGATATACGTGTTTGCATACATGGAAAGGAAAACATATGTAGGAAATAAAATACAAAAAAAATGAAGATGATATTGAAGAAAGGAATTGAAAGATTTTAAAAGAAAGAGAATGAAAAAAAGGCAAAATAAACACCATATTTATACAATATAGGATGAATTGATACCATCATCAATAGAGCTTTCCCAACAAGAATTTTTATAGTAAACGGAAAATGTTAAATGCAAACAAAGAAAAACAAAAAAAAAACAGAAAAGGATATAACGATCCGGAAGAAAAAACTTTGTTTCTTACACGATTTGTTATAGCTGAGTATATGTGTATTTGTTTGCTTGTGTGTAGTACACATTAATTCGATTCACTTTATTTTATACATAAAGTAGATTGGTTTTTTTTAACTCCATATTTATATTTGACGTTTTCGCTATTATAGTTTCTTTTCCTTTTTCCGTAAAATATTTTGTAAATAAATGAGTAGGTATGGATGTTTTTTAAGTACATAATAAAAAAGCAATTTTTATTAAAGATTGTAAAACTGTAAAGATTTCTAAATTTTTGAAGCGTGCTGATATATGAAACTTAAAGAAATTTCCTATTTTTTTTTTTCTTTTGTTACACTTGTTTTTAGTGTATTTTCTTTAAGGAGTTCTAAAGTTTTTCCCTATGATTCTTTAATGATATGTTTTTTTTGTTCTTTTCATTATTCGAATTTAGTAAGGTTACACATATTTTGGGTAAATAAATGTAATAAAAATGTTTTGGGTCTTGTATACAGTATATAAAAATTATTGGAGGGCCTATTAAAAAAAATAAAAATAAAAGTGTACCAAAAAAAAAAACATTGAAAAAAAAATATGAGCAGAGTTTTTAGGAAATCGTTGACCTTTTTCATTTTAGTATGGAAAATCTAATTTAAAACTAGTTAAACTATGCTTTTATATTATTTTGAAAGAATTTAGATGATAATGATAAAGAGGATAATTTGGAAAATAATAAAAAATTAGAACAATGTTGATCTCATTCATAGCGGAAACATTAAAATTGAGAAAATGACAACAAATTCCGCTGGAACGGCAAAGAACTTTTCACAATATAATACAAATAATTATTCTTTTCTAAAATAGAAGACGAAACTATACAATAATTCCAAAGGAGGAAGACGAAACTATACAATAATTCCAAAGGTGCTCTTATTTGAGATCACGGAATGCATCAAAAAAAATTGAAGCTTTATAAAATTTATGCAATATGAGATAGTGCTCTTATTTGAGATCCCGTAATGCATCAAAAATAATTGACGCTTCGTAAAATGAAGTAGCTGATGAGAACGCATATTTTTTCTTCTAGCGATATTTAATATTATATTATTATGGCAACTTTAATCGGGTTGTGGCAGCTTGGTTATATTGGTGTAATTTATAATGATTTTAATATTCTTCTAGTAAAAACTATAATTAATTCTTATATTATATTGTTTAGATAATAATATGGTCATTAATATTTGCTTAAGATTTATGCATTTGATTTTATGAAATATTTTATTTCCCAACATTTATTTTAGTACATTAAATAAGTTGATCCCCATATTAAGAAAATTACTATGAGCTTTGTTTTTTTATTAAAATTATTCAAGTGTTTAAAGTAGTTATCTTATATTAAAATACAAAAATTAATGATAGTTTAAAAATGGTTTGTTGAAAATTATAGTTTTAAATTTTTTCTGGTGGTTTGCTGGAATTTTTAATAGTACTACATTTCAAATTTTATGGTAATTAGTTTTCATTCTTTCTTTTCCAACAAAATCGCAAAATTTGGGCTTATTAATTTCGTTAGCTCAGATTTGTTTCCTTTACTGAGAAAAAGACGTCAATTTGAATTATTATTTTCAATTGAGTGAGGCTCGTTGTACTTCTAATTATATATATCATTTTTAATTGGATGTAATTATTAAACGGCTCATTTTAAATTATTTTAAAATAAGCCGTTTTCATTTTAAAACTTGTTTTTTCATAATAGAAATAAATCGATTAAATAATACAGCACCCGAAAACTTTAAATGTGCATGTATATTGGGTTGTTGATAATACAATGTAAGTAAAATTTAAAGATCTTAAATTTCATGAGATAAAGAAAAGATTTTGTTATCTTAATTTTCTTCAAATTATACAAGTACATACTACAAAAACATGGTTTACAAGAAAATCATCTAAAGTATGCATTTTATTTTAAAAAGGACGACATTATTTTGTTTTAATATTGTGTCTGCTAATTTTTTTTTCATTTATTCAAAAATTATTATTTTCGTTAATATCAATGATAAAATTTTATCCCAAGAATAAAAATAATAATAAATTGTAAATATAATAAAAATCAATTTTCTTAATGCATTTTCAAATTTATTCTCAAAGATATTAAGATGCTTATACATAATAATATTATGTAACACGTACAATTCAATTTGAATGATACGCAGAGAAAATCTTACTGAAGTGGTAAAACATGTCATGTATAATATTTTTCAATCAATAAAATAGAAAAAAAAATTGTTAAAGAAATTTTTATCATTATATTTTCTTTTTCTTATTTTGTTATCTTCAACAATTACATTGAATTAAATAATTAAGAATAACACAATAAAAAGGCGCCCAACGACATTGATCCTTAACTATATCATAGTACTAATAATGGATGAATTAAAGTGTATAATGTTATTATAAAAAAGTATCTACGATATTCTTAAATTTTTATTGTTTTCAAGTTAATTTTCAATAACTTTTGGATTTCATATACTATAATGTGTAACAGTATTATTTCATATACTATTATACATTATCAAAATATGTAATGTCATATTGGTTTCTTCTATATAATAACATTTTTCTCAGTATACCAGATTGGGCATCTAAATATTGAAGTATTCATAGATTGTAAAACCGAAGATGAAGAAAAAAAATTGAGTGACAGGTTCTTAAGAATGAGATTTAATCATAATTACTTTGAATTTTTTTATATATACAGATTCTTAATTGATGTAGGTTAGAATTGTATAGTAAGCTGAGGTGAACCAAGAGAATAAGTTATAAAGGAGAATCAGATTCTAAAAATTTTGCGGTGAAAAGTTTTTGTATAATATGTGTGATATATATAGTTATTCATCATTCAGTGAAGTGTTCATTGGTTTAGTGAGCCATTTTCAATACAAAATGGGCAATAACAACAATAATTAATTAAAAAAATGTAATAGTGTGATAAAATTTTGAAAATTTTTCAACAGAAAATTATGTAAGTTGCAATTGAAATATGTCTCACAAGTCAATTAAAATTTAAATTCTTTTGAAAATTTAACGAAAAAGAAATGTCAATTATTTCTTGGGTAACACGTTCTTTATAGTGAGTGAGCCTGATTTGTTTATCATAAGTGATAAATTGCCTAATATTATATCAAAGAATAACGATATTTGAAAAACGGCCTAGTCAAAATACGAAGAAAATTGTTTCAGATACAGGGAAGTAAGTTTCAGATTACTTTTTAAATTACTCGATATCAAAATTTTGTTAAAACTCTAGTAATACATTTAATGTTTTTGACATCACTTTTATACTGAAGCCGTTGCATACAACAATGGAGGTATTGCGATCGCATCAAATTTTACATGTCGGATCTTCATAGAAAATGTGCACTTTTTTCTTATTATAAAGAAAATATTTTTAGTGAGATGTTAGTCTGTGAATTTCTGTATCACCGCTTCCAGCAGCTTCGCCATTTTTTCATTAGGATAATTTTGAAATTATTCAAAATTTTTGACAATCACGTTCTGAAAATTGTTACCTTACAATATTATAATGTTTTACATTCTTCGAGGGTATTTGTTATCAAATTTTATAATATGGTTTAAGAACTTTGATCATTTCACACAATATTTTTGATAACTAATACGATAAAGTAAATTTTTTCGATACCATGTCCACAGCATAATATTACGATCGGTCATATGTTATTCACACCAAATTTTTTATTGAAATTAATAATGCTACAAGAGTGTTATTAAGACTAATGACTGCAAAATTTTTTAATGTACATATACATTTATGTATGCATATACTATAAATGCCTCAATATGATTATTACGATATGTATAGTTCGAATTGTGGGACAATATTTATATAATCAAACCCTGATATACATAGTATTAAAAATTTTTGTTAATGATATTATGGAACATTGTTTTTTTGCCTAATTATTGAAAATAATTAATTAAAATTCCTAGGCATGATTTATTTATTTTTCTTATTTTTTTTATTTAATCCTATAATTATTTTGGTTGAAATTTGTAGAAGAATGAGAAAGAATAATTGAAAGGCAATTAATATTTATTTCAAGTGAATATTATAGGATATTTCGATTAAAATTTATGAAAATTTGATTTCCTATAATATAATAAATTTTCTAGAAATTTATTAAATTATAGGAAATCATATTGGAAATTCTATTCTATTGGAAAATTAATTTAAAATTGATATAAACCATAAAAAATATTGAATACGATTTTATTTTTTTAAGTTTTTCTTATAATTCATAACAGAAATTTTCATTATATTGAACCTTGTATAGTACACAGTTTCTATTATATTCTACTGCACATATTTTTATTGCCGTATATTCATGTAAAGTTTTAAGTAATATTTTAAATTTATACGATTAAAAGTTAATTAGTATAAGTGAAATACTTTACGTTCTCTAGCATAATTAACGTTTTTTTCATGTGATTAATTTTGAGACCGATATGAGCGGTTATATATGTAGTATGATTTGGAAATGATTTTAGACGTATTTCATAGGAATATCTTTGAGCAATTTTTAAATTTTAAAATTTTTAGCAATTTAAATGAATTGCCAAAAATAATGAAGGTCAAATTTAACATGCATGTTTTAGTTTAAATATTTTTTCTATGTTGTTTGATATTATCCTTCAATATACACCATAGCTTTTGTATTATAAACATGAATACATTAAAAAACTCGTAACAGCGACTTAAGTATATTATTTCCAAATGTTACAGAAAGTGAGCAGTTGACATTATAAAACAAAATAGAATTTTGTATTTAAATTCAACTTTTTTTTGGACTCAAATTAAATATAATCGTCTTTGGGGACTTTTCATAAATGATGACATTTTAAACTAAAGCGATTTTCGCTACAATGTTAGATACATAAATTATGTTGTTTTCTTCTTCTATTTTTTCTTTTATTTTGCTAAATTAAGTACTTAAAGAATCAAATCTGGTATACAACGTATATGTGCTAGTATATGTATATAATTTTGTAATATGGGATAGTTATTATAAATGTAGTCATTTTCTGAGAATGATTTTGATGGATTATGATATTTCTAAGAAAAAGAAAAAAAAATCGAAAAAAAATGTTGGTAAAGATGAAAAGAAGAAGACTATTTTTTTTTTTTCAAATAAAAATATACAACAAGTGATATTTTCTATCTCTTTTCTTTATCCATTTTTTTTTTGATTTCTTCATATTTCTTTTAAATTTTTAGACCAAAGTACTCAAATTCTCTTAAGAGAATATATTAAAAAAAATTTTTTTTTATTTTTTTTTGTAGAATTCTAGCTGTTTCAAAATATTTAATGAAATGAATAGTGAGAGAAAAGAAGAGCATAATTTCATACATAAAAATTTTCATTTTTAACACAATCAAATCAACTTGTGTTCAAAAACGTCTTCAAAGTCTAGACGATGGATTTATGTAATACCAATACAATAATAACAAAATAAACTTAACTGCACTTACTTGGGTGTATTTGAATGTGTATATGATTTTCAATCTTTAAGACACATTCATAATAGTACAACACAATAGTTGTATGCAAAATATCAAACTAAGAAAATAAAAAAAAACATGAATTGATGAGATGTACAATATCTGAATTTGTCACTTTTTTTTTTTTACGAAATTTAAAAATAATGAAGAAAATATATGACATGTGGGTCTTGAGAGTATTAAGGGTCTTGAAATTATTATAACCTTGTTGCAAACTTACTTTGACTTATGATAAAATTATAAAAGAACATTAATAAAGAAAATAAAAACTGGACAATACAAAATTTTTAGAAATTTCTATAAAATTGTTTTTTCTTTCAATAACAATAGGGTTGTGCAATGAAATTGTTGTGTTTTATAATAATTTTCCTATTAATTATGATGTTTGAATATACACATTAAAGTATTTGTAATTGCATTTTGATTATAATTCTAATATCCTTAATGGAATATAAGAAATCAGAGAAAATAATACTCACTAATTCAGAAATTAAAAAATTTTCCATAATTTTTTTTTTTCATAAATGCATTAATAATTAAATTTTAAAAAAAAAAAAACAGATTTTTCCAAATTAACAGCAATTTGATCAAAAATAAAATAAGTTCATCCTAAATGTATGCAATGACGTCTACAGTGTACATTGAACAGAAATTTTCAAATTAATAGATTTCTTTAATAGTTTTACAAAATCCAAGTTAAGTTGGCCTTTCACCAGTTGAAACGGGATCACGTTCATGAAGTTATATTTGTGGATAAAGTATGAGATTCAATTAAGGTAACATAACCTGCAATATATAAATATGTGTGTAGAAGCTTTGTTATGAAAAATATTGCATATATTAGTGTGAATAAATTGTTTTCGATAGTGAAGGTACGAGTATGTTTAATTTTTATTGATTTTACGATCAAGCCTTGGATAATTAATATGGCCATTTTAAATATTTTATCATTGTATGATTCGAATTTGTATTGTAAATACGTACACTTACTGAACAACTCTATGAATGTTTATTAAATTCAAAAATATCTATATTTACATATGAATACAAATAAAGATTTATATTTATCATTTATAAATCAGAAATTTGCTATATTGAAGTCAGTATTGAAAATATTGAGATGAATCGGATTTCATTAATGAATAATTCAATGTAGTAATGATTGATTAGAACTTGTGCAAATCTAAATTGATAAAATTTTTTAAATTAGTATTTTTGAATAAAACATTTTTCTTGTACATATTATAGGTATTTATGATTTTATTGTTCTCATATTTCAAATATTTATAACAATACATAATTTGTCAAAAATAAATATTTTATTTTTATGTACTCAGTGGGATAACTCGTATAAGTATATGATATATAATATACAGACTGATGAATATTTTTATATTATCTACATTGTACCAGATGAAAAAAAAAACGAATTAAAATGAATATTGTTTTCGATTATTGGAAATTATCATTTTATAGAAATTAAAGTCTATATATAACAAAGTATATTTGATTTTTTGGAAAAATTATGGGTTAGCGAATTTTAGTGGAAAATTTAGTGGATAGCGAATTTTTGGTGAATAATAGGTATTAAACATTTTATTGAATTAACAATTTTAATTGCAATTTCAATAACTAAAATGAAATGTCCTACGGCAAATGGTTACATTATAATTATATGACTCAAAAGAGGCATACTACAAGAAAAGAAGAGGCATGTCATGAAAAATTATAATGCTATTTTAGATATTTATAATTGATTAATTTTATTAATAATAATTAATGTTTAATTATTTGCAGTTATATTAGAAAACTTAGCTGTGCTATAAGCAGTTAGCAGGAATTTTTTAAGATTTCATATGACTAAATAAAAATTAAAGTATGTATTTTAAGTAAGACAAAATAAATTTGAATACATTTTTAAGAGGTTATTTATATGGTTTGATTAGCGGGGCTAAGAATGATTGATGGATTTGGTGCTCAGGATTGGCGCATTCCAAGAAATTTATAGGGTCCTTAATGGTGCGAAGGACAATTCTGATCTCATTGAGTCGTACAGACTTGAGGATGGTAGTTGGCGTCCTTACTGGATTGTTTCATTTCATAGAATGGATGAGTGTTGGCCATTGTAGTGTAGAAAGAGGTAATTTAATTTACTATCAAAATATTGTTAAATATTTGAGCTGCATATGCAATGCATACCTACATGTGTATATATGTTTTGCGAGTGTTTCAATTTCCAAGTTTCGCTCTAATATTGTTTGAATATTAAAAATTGCTTATTTTATACCTTAAATTAATCTAATTTTAAAAGAATTTTAAGGAAACGGTTAAAGTTAGTATTAATCAATCTATTTTATTGATTAAAATAATTTTCTTCTCTGAAAATTTTTTATGAAGGCTTTATTTTGTTTTTTTTTTTTTTCTTTTAATATGAAAATAATATTTCGGTTTTTTTGGGACTGCAAATAGCAAATATTAAAGGATGTCTCATGTCCGCGTCTCATGTACTTATTGAAGCTATTACTCTTAAATTAATCAAAAGAATTACTCTTAAAATAAATATTCAATATGACTTGACACCTTTTAACCTATTATACTTTCTCCTTTATCATGACTGGTTTGTATAATTTCATTATTATTACTTTTAGAGCATAAACTAATCAGAATTTTTATCTTAATTAAAAAGTTATTATATTTATTAGACATCCTTTTTGAAATTACGATAAAAAAAACAAATAAAAAAACAAAAACAAACAAACAGATAAGAATTTTAATTTAAGACATAGGTTCAATTATAAAAGGCTTCAAGTTATACAATTAGATTGTTTAATGGGTTTTTATTATTTTAATTAATGATTACTAAATAATTAAATTTTCTAAAGGTATAAAAATTAATCAAAATGGAAATCGTGTAATTTTAATTGAACAGGTCTTATATTCTAATTATATTAATTATTTGTTTATTATCTAAAATTTAATTAAAAACTTCTTAGTATCGGTAATTACATAAAATTTTTATGTAAATAAATTTATATTTTCTAGGTGAAGAACAATTTACCGACAATACCTCTGTAGCGCAGTTAGTAGAACGTCCGCCTATAGAAAGCGGTAGCTCACTGGTTCAAGTCCAGTTTAAGAAGAAACATTATTAATAAATTTCTCTGTCTTAAATCGTTCCTGTGTTTAATCAATAAAATATAAGAATCAATAAAAAGAAATATAACCGACTACACGTTGTTTTGATAATTAGTAATAATTATATTGATCCTTTAATTCTTAAATATACCAAAGTACATAAAATGTAGAGTAACAAGCACAACATCTTGTTCGTTTGCTTGCATATATTTTTTTATAAAAGCTTCCTTAAGCAAAATTAAAGAAAAAACTATAATCCTACTTATACTATGCACCTAATCTTTGGTTTTCTAAAATTTGGTCTGAATTTTCTTTAATTTTCTTAAATTATTGATTGAATTCTTAAATATTATTGATGTATTGATTGCGTTTTGGTATAAAATGGAAAATTATGATTTGTTAAAATACTATCAATCTATATTTAAAAAACATTTATGATTCAAAAGATACTCGCACAATCCATGTGTTTGTACTATGTATATTAATAAAACGCATAAAGGAGTGTTAGTATAGACTTGAAGAGCTGATCAGAGGAAAGGTTCTAATTAATTTTAGTTATAAAAATTCCTTGTAAAATGAATTTTTTTGGCTTACAGTCTTAAAATAACAAGTGGTAAATTTTGTTCCAATTTACTCAAAATTGAAATTTAAATTTTCTTTAATAAATAAAATAATGCCGTCAGATTTGATTAAAATATTGAAGTCGAATAATTGTTAACATTTGATTTGACTTAGAAACAATGGCAATTTTTATTTATTTTATTAAAAATTTCCTTTTGTCTTCATAATAAAAATTTTATTTTTGTTCTTACATATACAATCATTATAAATATTTAAAATCTAAATCAAAGGTTGTTTTCAATAAATTTAACAAAAATAATTGATATTATATTTTTTGTTTTACTTACTTATAGAAAAAACAAAAACCTTGACTTTTATTTTAAATACTTATTCTTTTTGTTTCAAAGATAATGTAGGTTTGCTTTCAACGACAAATTAAGTTTCCATGAAAATAGTTAATTTGTATTATGGTTGTCTTTTTCATATCATTATAAAATTCTACTGAAATCCTTCTTTACCATATATGCATATTCATATACATATACATAATATGTTTGAATTCTTAGGTAAATTAAATGAAATACGGGTAGGTTGTTATTCATATAACGTTTTACTTAAAATAAATTTTAAATCATATATCATATCTCATATTATTGAAATTTTTGGAACGTTTATTTCCAATAGACACTACGATATTTTTGTATAAGGATTGTAAAATTAACATGATATGATTTTCGAATATGTTAGTATGTACTTATGCATTAGCCTTGCTTTATTTTCAGGTTAAAACAACGCCCTTTTTTATACAAACAATACAAATATTTTTAATATTCAAGACCATGGATTTAGAATGATAAGTCATATTTTTATGAATGGTGGCAGTTTTTAAGGTCTCAAAGGATAAAAATCATATATGTATGGTAGAAAAACCAAAAATGCAAAAAGAAAAAAATAAGAAACCCACAAATATTTTTAAATAAAGAGATTCTCTATAATATTTCTATTTTATAGAAAATGACTGCTATTTATTTTATTCAAAATAAAAATTATATTTTTTATTTTTTTTTTTTTGTGGAAAAATATAACTTGAAGGTTTCGCTAACAAATTATGATGTTGCTTTTTTTTTTTGAAATTTTATCTTTTGTATAATTTTTTTGTGGAAAGACAATTTTTTTGGTTATTTTGCACGATATTTATATATAATAGGTTTCATAAATTAAGAAATTCTAAAGAAATAAAATTTTATTAAAAGTTATCAACCGCCTATACTGACAATGAACCACCATTTGTGTCTTTTAATCATAAACGATTTTAACTACTTAATTTATTTTAAAAGTTTTTATGGTTTACAATATGTGAAAGTATATTTGTGTTTGTGGTATGTGATGAACTGGTATTACAATTTTGCACTAGTAAGATGTTGAAAGTTTAGACTTTTATATACTATGCAGATAAGTTAAGGTATTTTCAATTTTTCTACATGAAATTTATTTTTTTTATTCTTGCTCTGATTACTTGTTATAATAGTTGACAATTTAATTCTAGTAAATATAATATTTTGGTCCTTATTAGTTTAAATTTTCTGTTTAGCGGGATGAGCAAAAAATTTTGAAAATTGTTCAATTTCTTATAAATTTATTGCATATATCCTTTTGGATTTCTATGAAAATTTTTATGTTTTTTGAGCTTATGAGATCAATAATTAGCACTAAATTCTTAATTTTTTTGTAAAAATTTTTTTTCTATAAATTTTATATTTTGCTGTTTTATTTTTTGTTTATTTTGTAAAGGTCATATTAGAACACAATTCATATAATAATAATTCCCTTCTCTTGGATTACAGATTGAACAAATTAAATTTTCTGTTCTAAAAGGTTAATTATTTTCAATAAGAAACAAAAGGATAAAATGTCCTTGTTATAAACAACTTTAAATTTTTTAACAAAAAAAGAAAATTCTTTTGAATTATTATTTTTTCCGTTATTTCTCATAGCAGTAGTACAATAATGATGTCAAAATGAATAAAGAAATCAAATAAAATATGCGTTTGTATAACCGTTATAAAAGCAAGAAGAGTAACAGTAAGCAGCTTTTTATTTCTCTCAATTATTCATATTACGTAAAGAAAGAAGTTATTTTAATACTTTATGGAGCCAGGGCTATATGCCTGAAGGGTCTATTATGCGTCTTATTTCGTTTACAACACTTAAAAAAAATTACTTAAATAAAATTCTTACAAATTTTTTTTAAAGTGTGAATCAATCTAAATCTAATCTTCAAATCTAAAAGAAAAGGTTGCATTATTTCTTAGGTCTATTTCAAAAATGACATTGTTGCTCGGCATTAAGTTTCGGTATATGATCTTATAATCATACATAAATCGAAAGTAGTTATGAATATTTCCACTTATATGAGAACTTTATAAGCAATCGATTAAAAATCTATATAAACTTTTCAAGATGAAAGTTCTTGAATTCTAAATTCTAAAAATATTGATTTTTTAACTGTATTGGGTTTAAATTGTGGAACGAATTGAAAGTTTGAACTGTTGAATTCGTACGCTTTGACATTTTATGACTTTGACATTAGAAAAGAAATAATTTATCCAGAAAATGGTGAAAAAAGTCAAAATCACATTTTTCAAGGCCTCTTGTTTTTCCCGGTGCATTCTTTCACAATCTCTGCATAAACAATATAGAAAGCGATACTTTACCTCAGTTCACGCCGGTCTTACGATATTGAAGTATATGCAAATTTGAAAACCTTAGAGTTGGAATGAAACCTAAATTTATTTATTTTCTGTATTTAAATATGAAAGAAATTTATTTATTTATTTTTTTTTTAAATAAGTTTACCTCAAAAGTATTATTGTTGAAGTTATTATAAAATGGTAAAAATAAAAATTAATAAAGTTAAAAGTAAATAAAAATAACAACTGCAAACATAATAACAACAAGAATATTTTAATAATTTATTTTCATATTATTTAAGTGATTTTTAAAATAAGAGGGAAAAAGAAAAAAAAAATTTTTCCCACAATTTTATGCTTTTAATATTACTTAAGGCTATGCTAAAAAGCATCTGAACGTGTTAAATATGCAATAAGAAAGTGATAAAATAAAGTAAATCGTAGATTCAATTGCAATTTTGTTATTAAAATATTTTTATTGTGCTCAGAGTATTGGCTTCCTTGCGTCATTGCCATGTTATAAATATTTCTTTGGGATTATGATTAAGAATTATAAATTTAAATTTCAAAAGGTAATAAGTTTAAATAAAACGATAATAAATAAGATAATATGTATAAGATATTATGTAAGATTCGTTCTCCATTTTCAAAAGAATAAATTCAATGAAAAATTGATTGTTGCCTACGTTAAATTAGGTTAGATTGTCGCGGCCTCCCGACAATCCGACTAGGCTGCCGGATCTCCCCTTTTCCGCTCCTTATTCGAACCAGCCCAAGCTCCTAAAAAACCGGCTCAAATGCGTAACGCTTACGTTTGATAAATGGCTGGCATGCCCGAAGAAGTCAGACTCAAAAAATCTCTGCCTGGAGTTTGCCTACGCCGGATACGATCATAGTAGATTGGTCACCGTTTCCTCCTCCTCCTCGTCACAGCAACTTCTACACGGTCCGCTCACAGATTGTTACCTAGTGAAATTGCTAATTTGTAAAACAGTCATTTAAGTAAGTATGGAATACGCTGGTAATATATCATTTTATGGCACTTTATACAGTGTTAATTATTACATTTTATGGCACATTGTGATTGACTTACAAAAATTTTATCGCATTGTATTAGAAAGAAGGCAAGAAGAATGATCAAACTTATTTCGAAAAAGTTGTGATGAAAAAAACAAATAATATTTTAAATTTCTGATCCGTCGCAACAAATAAAAAAAAATTAAAAATTGTGTCATTTAGTGTTAAAAATCCGCAGATAATAATTTTGAAAATAACAGAATTTATTAAAAAATTCCGTGAAAAAAAATACTTTTAGCTTGATTAAAAATTTCTTTACTTCTTAATTCTCACAAAATATATTACATTTTAACCAGGGGTTGCTTAAAATATGTATGTTAAGGTGTCATCTTATTTTGAATTCAAAATGAAAATTTTTTTATATTCAGACTATTATTTCTAAGGCTTCACCTTTTCTATTTTATATTGCCAAATACATTTGAAATATTTTTATCAATGACACATGCAAATTTTTGGAATTGATATTCAGGATTTTATTTGCGGTAATTTTTAAAGATATAAAATCAGATAAAAATCTAATTGTTCTAAGAAAGTAAAAATTTTAATTTTTGTTACTTTTAATTTTGCTAAGGTTTTAAAAAAACTTGAATTGTGAAAAATTGGAAGTTTTAAAAGTAAAAATATGATCTTTCTGTTTAAATTATCATTATTCGACGAAATTTTTTCATTCAAAAATTTTATTCTGGATTTTATGTGAATACAAAGAAGATTAAATTTATGAATCAATTCTATACAGCTAGTATTTTTCTTAAGAACCACAGAGATTATATCCTTTACGGTATTAAATATGAATTTTCCAAGGAGCAAAGATATAATTGAAACTATTTAGAAATTTCACGTAAATCCAAAATCTGAAAGATTTTGTGTTAAACAAAAACCTTGTAAGATTATTACTTAAATTAATTAAAATGCATTATTTACCTTAATACAATTTTATAGAAGAGGAAATTTTTGCAAATTTTTAAAATCTTTTTCAGGAATTATTTTTCGAATTTGTAAAATTTTATTTTTAATTTTTTTCAAAAATTTAGGACTTTTAAATTTGCTGTTGAAAATGGGGCAAAATAGTCTTAACATAAGATCAGGATATCATCGCTTTTCAATTCTCTATAAGAAAATATTTATACCACAACAAATTGGGTGTAGGTATAATAAGGCAATACCAAAAGATGGTAAAAATATACAACGGATCTGAAATTCTGCCAAATTTCACAAAATATTTGGAAAATATGAAAAGAAGTGTTTTAAATTCAAGAGATTTAGAAAAAATTATTAAGTTAGTGTCAGTTCTTTAAATTTCTCTAAAAATGACTCGAAACTTATGGATTAAAATTTATTTATTTTAAACCTATCGTTAAATAATAAATAAAGGAATTCACTAAATTAGGCATAAATTATCTTAGTTTTAAGAAAACTTAAGAATAGCGAATAGTTGTTATATTGAATTATATAACGAATTTGAAAATGAGGTTATATTTGTAGAAAATATCCTATTTCTCCATCTCCTTTAACAATTTAAAACGTTGAAAGTTTTTATTCACTAGAAAATTGTTTTTATTATGGACAATATTAATTTATGTTGCTTGAAAATTTTCAAATTCATTTCCTGCTTCATATATTGTGACTGTACTAGTAGTATAACCTATGTAAATATTTTTGTTTTTCAATGAAAGCATAATTCAATCATCTTATTACATTCACTAGAATTAATTCTATAATTACATTACAACCGAACCATACTATAAAATTTAATGGACATTTTTAGTTATTATTTTGTGTATGTATTTATTTATTCTTTCTAGATATTTTGTGATAATAAAAACATTATTCGCTTGTAAACCATATATCTTTAGTTCAGATTCCAAGAATAATGTAACAGAGTTACAAGTATTTGTGTTTATATTGCATGTCCTTAAATTTTATGTAGTATACATGGCAACATACATAATATAGACATAGTTAATATTAATTAATGAAACGATAGATTATTTACTGGGGACCAATAGTCTATTTGTATAATGAAAGTCCGAAATTATTTTCATGTTTTGGCTATATTAATATTAAAGGTTAAATTATAAGTAAATATAATATTCTATTGTGATTTTGTTAATATTTTCCCTTTTAAAGTTTTTTTTTGTTTTTTGGGTTAAAAAAATCTATTGAATAAATAATGAATATGTTATTTGTTGCTAAAGTACGGGTAATACGCAGAAGATATAGGTAAGCAGGTCTGTTATTAAAAGTTAATTGAATTATTTTGCATACATTTCTTTTATTATTATCCGTATGGACTATAGTGTTAGAAATTTAGCACATCGTTTATAACACTTTTGAGATATAGAAGTAGGTATATGTGGTTAAATTTTTGAAAATTATTTTATGATGTAATTAATACATACATATATAATTATTTGCTTAACTATTTTCTTTGAAAATTAATAAACTTGTTAATAAATTTTACTGTAATATTAAATTTTCAATAATTACAACCAATTTGCAATCCTTAATTGAAATCTTTATATTTTAAATTGTTATATTGAAATAAAATAAAAATCCTATTAATGTTACACTCTAATAAATAAAATTAAAATTAAATAATGTAATGTAAATAATGTAAAGGTATTTTGGTATACTTTAGTGTTATACTAAGCTATTGATTTCTGAGAGCATATATTATTATATTTAGTATATACTAACATATTACAAGTTCAGAATGTTATGTAGAAAATTTCGTTCTATATATTTTATTTTAATTTAATTTTAATTTTGTTTTATAAATCAAATTTAATTACTTTTTATAATATTTTTGCAAGGATTTACATTCATGGTGCATGATATTATATTGTATAATTAAAAGGTACGTTTTTAAAGTGTTAACAATTTATGTAATATGGTCATATTTAAATACATAATTTATGTTCAAATGAATAATTTATGAAACATAATATTTGCATACTATAGTCTGGCAGGCGGGTGTAATTTATTTAAAATTTTAAAAAATTCATATTGTTATATAGTAATAACATTTTGGACATTGTAATTAATTGAAATTCAATATTTAAATTTTAATTATTTTATGATTTATATTTTTATATTATAATTAAAAGGATATAAGTAGATCTATATATTGTGTGCCTTTATTGAATATACTGTACATAAGGTTTATTTAAAAGATTTGTAATATATAAACAAATTCTCAAGAGAAAACACTTACTTTTGACAATGAAAAATTTTTGTTTCGTTCAAGATCAGAATAACATTAACAGAATTTGTAATTATTTGGGGAAAATATACGGTTAATTTTAACATTTAAAATATTTATTTATTTTTTAGATAATATAGAGAGAAGGGAAATTTTATTAAAGAGAAAAATTTTTTTTAACGAGATCCATTTGTACACAAAATTTTAAGCTTTAGTAATTCTTGAAGGATGTAAAAATTTTCCAAACAAACTCTTGGGAATATAGGAGAATGGACAGAAATGGGTTTGTTTCCAATTTTATTGAAAAATTTCAAAAGTTGATGACGTTTCCCCGTGAAGAATTGGAGAAGGAACGTAATTTAATTAAAATTTTTTAAATATTTCAGATTTTCTTTTCACTTTTATTCCAAAGGACTTCAATATATGGTTTTTCAATTATGTGTGTTGAAATATTATGTAATAAAAACAAAAAATCATAATAATTTTCCATTTCAAAATTTTCATAATCTAAACCCTTTCGTTAACGTTACATGAACGTATAAAAGTATTAAATAACATTTAGTGAAATCAAAAAAATAATTGATTGCATTTGATACAAAAATATCTAAAATTTAGGCCAATTATGATGTCTAAGTACTTTTCGTATGATTTCGTACAAATGTAACTAATATCCTAAAAAAGGATCCCCTTTAGTTTACCATATACTATGTACATACATATGTATAGGAAATCTCTTTTTCAATCCTTGTATATAAATATTTCCTCTAGAATTCTAATTTAGTTCTAGTTTTAATGGAAAAGAATATGGTTATATAGAGTTAAATTGTGTTTTTAGATTTTTATTAATTATATTTTCGATGTAGGTTGAATATAATGAGGATAAATTGAATTTTGATTTTAGGTTAATATTCTTTTTTAATGTGGGTAAACAATTTTGTATCCTACATGTTGATTTTATTAAATTATTATGAATCAATATTGGTAAAATTAACATGTTTTTTTTATTTGGAGTCTACACATTGTGGATATGTAGAGACATAGATGTTTTTGTATTTTATTATGTAAAGTAAAACATGTTAATGTGATCAATATGGGTGAGAAATTAATATTGAATATGTTTTTGGAAATTTATTTAATTTTAAATATTTGCTATAATTATGGTCAATATAATATTGTAAGAATAATGAAGAAGAATTGATTCAATAGTGTAGTTTAAAATTAGGATCCAGTAAAATAACTGGAGAAAGGTACCTAAGACTGCCTCTACATAAAATATATAAAGCCCATATTTTTTAGAATTTTTTCGTATGATTAGTGCAGGTACACGATTCATTCTACATTATTTTCAGATTTAATAAGCTATTTTAAAATTAATGTGAAATTCAATAAATTATCCTCGCAAAGTTATGGTTAATAATGGCTCAATTTTCAATCCTTTAGATTTTTTAAGTTTTCTCCTACCTTTAATTATTAGTGTTAACCTGTAATAAATACTATAAATTTAAAATTTTTGCATTAAATATTAGAATAGATTAGCTTCCAAAAAAGGATATTAAGAAATGCTAATAATTTTTTTCATCACATTTTATTTTGTACCTGCATATTAACTACAGCACATAGGATACAACCCTAAAGAGGAAAAGCTAACAAATGAGATTAACATTTGTAAATTATACAAAAAATCTTTCATAAGAAAATTTCTTTGTAATTATTTCAAAAATTACAGTTTTTTTTTTAATTTTTATTTGCATATTTTGTTATTCAAAAATTCTAAATATGAACAGAAATCTAAAAGATCCTTTTTAGGGTGTTTATAAAAAAGTTTAATTGAAAAAAATGTTCTTATTTTCATTTGGCTGTTTTAGTTTTAGAAGTAGCCTCGAATTGTTAGAAAAATGCTATTTCTACCTTGCGCTTTATTAAATCTTTTTTTTTCCAAAATTTGGTTTTACTTTCGGCTCGGTAATTCACATTTAATTTCGAAAACGTGAACTAAAAATACTAATAATATTTTAAATTCTAATATTTCATAATGAAACATTTAGGTGCGCGTGTATAGCAATTTGAAAATAGGGAGGAGAATTTGTGAAAATAATATAGAATTTCGAAATTCTATATCAAGTGATTTTTAGATCAAATTAAATCAAACAGGATTATCGAGACAAATGCTTTAATTTTCATATACTGTACAGGTTTAGTAACATTTTTTTTTAAATATTTATTTAAAAGTAGTTCAAGGAACTTAAATCAAGAATATTAAATTAATGTTAAGAATTTATTTAGAAAATATTTATTGGAATTTATAAATTAGAATATATGTATGAAATATTTCAAAGTCACGTGCTATTTTACAGCCTAATAATCTGATAATAACTTATTTGTATTTGGTATATAAAGATTATTATAATAAAGATATTTTCAACAAAATATAAGGTTTTTTTGGGTGTTAAAAATTGAAATGTTAAAATGTTACTTTTATTATATTATTAATGTATCAAGGGGATAAAAAATAAACATAATCAACTTTTGGTTAACAGTAAAAATACATATACATATATGTAGTTGTATTTATAAAATAAGTATAAAAAGATGATAAAGGATTAAAATGTATAACATTTCTGAATAAATAATGAAAAAGACTGCGGCCTACATCAAAAATTGAATATTAAATTTATTATAAATTTTTATGTGTACACATTTAAATAACTTATATAGTTAAAGAAGGGAAGCCTAATGATAAATAACAATTATAGGATTAAAAAGTTAAAGTATTAAGAGAGCTTACTGTCATTAATATTAATTATGGTAATAATTATTGGAATATAATGAAATTAGAATATATTTTGATTAAGAATATTGGGTCTTATGAATACTTGAAGTCTAATATTTATTCTGAATTGTTTTGAAAAATTTCAATTATTTTTTATTTTAAAGAGAAAATCTGGAAATTCGGTGATGACTATGGTGACATACTATAGGAATCAACCTCTTAAGCAACTATAAAAATTCTTAATTTTTAATTAATTAAATAAAAACTTAATATTTCATATGCATTGCAAATGGATTTTGTTGAAAATTCTTACATTTTACGAGATTTCATAATTTTAAAGTAAAAAAATAAGAAGATGAAATAGCTATGTCTTTACGTACAATGTACATTGTACATAATGTATATACATATATATATGTACATGAATATTTGAAACCTTTTTGAATTTTACCAAAAAAACCATTGAATATTTTAATCTTTGATGTTCACTTTTTCAACTATGTACGTAGTATAGAGAGTATATGATAATGTATGCGCATACATAAGAGAATAGAGATTAGGTATGATTTAATATGAACAATAATATATCTACCTTTTTTTAAGAATTTAATATTATATATGTATGTGTGTGTATATAAATGTACTTGGTGTACCATTTTTATTATTTAAAATATTACAAGCATGTTTGATACATTAAATAAATTTTTCTAATTGAATTTTCTTCAAAAAATTATCTGGATTCAAATGAAAGTAATTATTAAACTGGCACTTGTTAAGATATTATCAATAACCTTATATATAATTTTTTTAAATTTTTCTACTTTTCGTCGTTCGGATATATTAATTTCGTCCAAAACAATGAAAACATTTCACCGCACATTAATTTTTAATATTGTTGATTTAGTTCAAGTATTATCAGTACAATTGACTTATAGTACTAAAAACATGAAAATGACATGAGTATGAAATTGCACTCAAATCTGTCATTAATAATTATTTTTAAAAGGATTTCTGAATGATTTGTTAAAATTGAGATTAAAAAGATTTTTCTTATAAATATGCGCTCCTTTTAACAGTCCTTTTTGTACTTAAAATGTGTAGCTTTATTGACGAAAACAAAAAAATGTAGTATACGCTTGCAAATTACAAGTCATAAAATTAAGATTTAATTTTGAGAATTTTTAATAATTGCGTTTAGTGTAATAACGTGCAAATATACGAGTAATAGTATTATATTTGGATAAGTAATTTTTTAATTATAGCAGGCTCGTGTTTAAAAACTTACAAAAATAAATACTAAGGTAAAACTAACACGTTTGAATCACCTTTTTACCACATTTCTACGATTGTTCTTTGGGAATAAGGTCATAAATATGGTTTTCTCATACCTTGACTGGACTCACAGAATTTTTCAAATGAGGCATAGCGTCAAAGTATCTTTTTCTTGTGCTATTTTTATGATACTTGTTTAGAATTTTTGAATTGGTGGTCGTCTAAGCCAAATAAGTTTCATTGAATTTGAAAAATGGTTTCCACCGAAATTTTAATTATTAAAATTTGTAAAAATATTTGTGATTGTTAAAAAAATTTTTATCTTGTGTATGAGCACACTGTATATGGGCATACATACAAATTCACGAATGAATGAAAATATATTTTAGGTTATGAAAATTTTTAGTTTTTGGGTCCAAAAAATATTTTCTTTTTTCCTTTTAAATTCTATTCATACTTATTTTTGTATTTTTGACTCTTGAAAATGGGTTAAAATGATTTACAAACTTTTATATTTCATTATAACCATGAAATATAATTTGAGTTAAGCCTTATAACATATTAATGTATAAAATATTCAAGGTTATAAAAATATTTTCTTAATTTTATTCTTAAAAAATACAAAAGTTATTTAAAATTTAAAAAAAAAAAACTTTTTGCTTAAATAAATTTTGTAGAAGGTTTTGTATTTTTTTTCCAGTATAAAATCATTTAATTGAGCAAAATAAATTGCACTGTTGGATTAATTTTTACTCATAAAAATTATGGTAACTAATTACAAAAGTATAATATTAAATAAAAATTTTTTTTAAGGTTATAGGAGTGTAATTCCATAACACTTAAATTGGGAGTTAAAATTATTTTCTAAATATTTTAAAATTAATTAACAACTTATGAATTTTATATAATGTTTTTATTTAAGATATAAAAAAATTAAAGGATGATTTGTGAAACTGGTGGAAATTTTAATATGAATAATAACATGAGCGTATATAGAAACGGGAATTAAACTAGCGAAGGTATGAAAAGTTAATTAGGTTTTTGTTTCTTGGCATTTGTGTTAACTCAATCATATTTGCACTGGTTATATTTTTTCATTGTATATTAAATATATAAGATTTTTAATTAAAAATTGGGTAAAAAATAATTAATTGTATTGCTGGAATAAAGTTAATGGAATGAAGTTCTAATTAACAGGCTCTAGTATTTTTAGTGTGCAACTATTATGTGTTTCAGTTGTATAATGTGAAAAACAGCCTTCAAAGTGTTATTATTTACACCTTGACAAGACAGATATGAGATATGTCTCTTTTTTATTTAACTTTGGAAGACATAACAATAAGATTAAAACAGAAGTATGCAGTTTTGAATATTTAATTTTCACAATTGTTGATATAATAGCATTTAAAATTATGATTAGGGCTAGTCGATTAAATTCAATGGTGTTTTAAAAAGTTTTCGTGGACAGCATAAAATAACTACATATGTTGGTCGTTTGTATCACATTCCTGTCTGAGAAAGAAATAGTGATATTTTCTCAGTACGTATTACATAAAACGTATTATTGAATATACTATGTATTAAATACAAAAATTTCGAAACTCTAAATAATGTATTGTATTTTTTGACATACGGTCGATGGTTATAGTTGTACTTTACATTGTAAATTACTTGTAGCTTGTTCTAGAGAAATTTGTAAAGGTAGCATGCTCGATATTCAAACCAATGCATGAAGATTAAAGCATATTTTTTATAAATACAGCAAAAATATTTAAATTTATAAAAATATTGTAAATATTGAAAATTTTCGGATGTTTTACGAATTTGTTCTTACAAATGTCTGCAAAAATGAACTATTTAATTTTTGACAAAATATTCTAAAAAGTTTTATTTTGAACTACAAATGCATTTCTAAATTATTGAAAATCATTATTTTCTTCCTGTGTTCGTTAGAATACTTAATAAGTAGTTTTATGACTAAAATTAAAGTTTAAATGCAAAAATTTAAAAATGAAAATGTGCAATTCGGTACAAAAAATAATTGCATTTTAAATTTTTGGAATCGAATTAATTTAATTTGCTGGTTGCTTTTAAAGGAAAATAAAAGTGCACATACGGTTTCTTTAAAAGTAAAAGATTTTTTCTCCCTTTGAATATACGCGATGTGCTGTAAAATGGAAAATCATACTTTGTTTTTTTTTTGCTTTATCAAAGATCACCATTTCATATTTAAAAAATTTCATCAACGTTATTATAAAATTTCGACACAAAGCACAATTTTTTTTTTATAATATTTTATGAAAAAGGATATTATAATAAAGTTGGGTCAAACCAATGGTTTGTATTGTAGCACTTTTCCCTTCAACAAGTGAAAACTCTGCTTTTAAATACAGTCTATGTATACCTATCACACAATAAAAATTATTTTCATTCATATACAAAACTATTTCTAGGATTGCATATATTTAGGATGACGCATATATGCAGTCTTTGAAATAAAGCAAAAATTAACATAAAAAGGGGATAACATAATGCTCGATTTTAAGGGTTAATTGTGTGAGTTAAGAAAAATAATTATATTTTTTAGTTTCATGGAATTTACCGTTAGCTTTTTGAGTTTATAAAAATTTGGAAAAGCTTGCGGTTTCGGAAATAGAGGGTGTCAAAAATTCAAATTTTACGAATTTCAAGAGGTGATAACTTGAGAGGGGGTGGAGATGGAAAAAAAATTTCTTCTAACGAAATGAACTATTTGTTAATGTCTAAAAGCCCCTAAAATTTCAAGTTCTAGAATATAGGATCTAGAAGAAAAACGACATCAAAAATTTGGAAAAAAAGGACTTTAGATAACGGTAAATTTCAACGGCCATTTTGTTTTTCTTAAGTTGAACTATAGTATACCGCGCAAGGGGAAGCAAGCCACTGCCTTTCTGCGTTTGCAAAATTTCAAAAATGCTTATGGTTTCATTGCAACAAATATTTAAAAAAGGCCATTTTTAGGGTTTTGGGGGGGTATAACTTCTAGAGAGGGGGAGAGAGGTAAAAATTTTGTTCTACGAAAATAAGTTTCTAGTAAAGATCTATGAACGTATAAAATTTCAGCTTTCTATCTTCAAGGGTGTAGAAGTTTTGTAAACAGACACACGGACAGACGGACGGACGGACGGACGGACGGACGGACGGACAGAGTGAAACTAATAAGCACTTTTTTCAAAAAATTTTTTGGAAAAGTGCTAAAAACAGGAAAAATTTTTATGATATTTTGTCATTATACGTGACGAGATGTAAATTTTTAATATTTCCCAAAATTTTCTCTTGAATAAAACATTGAATATACTAGCAAAGGGGAAAATTCTGCTGTATTTGAAAGTTTTTTTTTAAATATGAAAATATTTTTTTCGGATAATTTTAATTAAACATGGTTCCTGGTTCCAATTTGTACCATAAGAACACCAGAGTATAAGTATTTAATTGGTTTTAATTTTATTTTTTTAGTATGATTGCTTTTTATGACTGGTGTACAATTGTTCATGTTACTTATAGTGTAGTGGACTATGACAGTAATGTATTTGAATGCTAAACTTTCCCTTAGTTGATATTTTTAGCGCTTGTTAGTGCGGATGTTCGGGTTTGTTGAATTTTAAATTTGGAATGCTCTAAGCTTGTGAATAATTTTATTTCCAGTTTATTTGATACAAATCCAAATTTAAGTAGTTTTAAACCATTTTTCTAGTACATATTAAAATATTTAATTGTTATTTTGCCAAGGTATTTAAATTTTCAAGAAATTTTAAAAATTCTTCAATTATCTTATGTTCTATTTGAATTCTAAAGTTATTCAACAATAGTTTAATTTCGTTATATGTGTGTTTAAAGTTCAACTACCTCAAAATTTCAAACCCGAACATCCGCATTAACAAGCAAATCATATCACCTTTGCGGCTTTAAAGTTTTAAAGTTTAAAATAAAATTTTAAACTAATTCTTGTAATAATTTTAATTATGAGTTTCCTATAATTAACACACTTCATGAGAAAATTTTCCGCAAATTTAAAAATGTTCAACCGATGTATTCTTTTGTATATATAAAATTTTATACCATAACAAGTGGGTCAGGAAAATTTTGTCATATTAATATTTTATTTTTTTGAATGACATCTGTTTGTATTTTGAAGAGAAAAAAAAATTATTTTATGTTTCACATCATGATTTTTGTATAAAAAAAAGTATGCATGTAAAATTTCAATAGAAGTTGTTCCATTATATTTGAAGGTACATGACATTTCTATTTCGAGTTTAGTACACATGTGCTTTATAATTTTTTTTATTTAATTTATTTTTTTTATGGTTAAGTTTATAATTGTTTTGCAGTTTATCAAATTTTAATTTAATGCTGCATGAAGGTAGGAATAAAGCCGCCAATCCCTTACAATGTTTTCTGTGATTTTTGTTTGTTCAATCATATGGTAGGTAAGTAAAGTTTAAAATTAAAGGTTTTTTTAAAAATTCTAGCATTATTAGAAATTTGTTTTTAAGAACTTGAATATTTGAAAATTTAAGATCAAAATTAAATTTAATACTGGCAATTAATTTTTGTGAGTTGTAAGGATTTATCCTCTTCCATCAATAGAAGTGAATTTCAATTCAAGAATAAATTTCACACGCTTGGATAAAATTTGAGAATTGAATAACTGTCAAAAGATCTACCACGTGATTACGCTAATTTTTTTCCATTCTGTACCAGTAAACATTTGGAAATCCACATGAGGAGATTTACCACTAGAAAACGTTACCGAATTGTCCCATAAAGTTATTTTGAAAATCAGTTGTCGACTCAACTGTCTTGTTAATTCATACAAGTGTTCTGCAATAAGATTCGTTTTTCGATTGGCGAAAGTTTGGCTATATACAAACAAAAAATTGAGTGCTATCCATCCTCAAAACGTTCTGCAAACCCCCATTATTCCATCCAGATATCTGAAGTGTTTGGTGCTCTTTTTATTCAATTTGCAAATGACATTGTAACCGCTACATTATTAATGATATTTTGTTTAAAAAGATAAATTACTCTGATTTGGAAAAGTAGTAGTTTTAAAAAGTGTTCTATGCTGCATTGAGTGATTAGAGACACCGATTTATTGAAATCCAAATTAGGCGATTAATTGATTAATTATTAATTATTTTCTATACTGTTACTAGAGTCTCTAATTTATGGCAGCAAACCAAAAATAGCTGACACTTTCTTTAGAGGACTATTTGGTTTGTTATTTTTAATTTTGATTTATATGTCATCTACCAATATTTTTTGATTCCGTCCGCATTGCAATTCTAAAAGTAAAATTTGGCTCACATTCATAAAAGAAATTTTACAATTTCGTTCAACATTAAAATATTATTTTTTATTGCCTGCCGTTTTTTTTTGACAAAAGGGTTAAAAAAATTCGTCAAAATATAAAATGAACGACATGAATCCTTTTTCAAAATAATCTTGTTTTTTTATTTGCGCGTTCTTGTTGTTTGTAACATAGACAGTATTCCTTAGCGACTAACAAAAAAAGGGGGGAAGAGTATCAAGAAAATCATCAACAAAACCATCAACAAAAAATAAATTGTGACAAAAATTTTCCAAATTCCAATGTACATAGATGAAAGCACACATTTGTGTTTTGTAATTTTCACGCTTTTTTCCCTCAAGTTTTTTTTTTTCAGGGTTTCAATAATTTTCATGTTATTTTATTATTCTGCCTTTAAAAAACGGAAATGTTTTTGAATTGTACAAATTCTTTTCAATGTTATAATAGTATAATATATAAAAAAAGTGTATAACAGATATAAATTGAAGCATATATAAAAAATATTGAGATAGATATATGTATACAGTAGTACATACACAAACACACAAGTTTATATTAAAATGTTTTGGTAAAGGTTTCTGAACACTTTACAATGTACACACTAAGCCAATTTGATGGTTTTCAAATGTAATAGAATAACACATTTTTTATGTAAATTTGAAATAGATAAGTAGTTGACATATGGTGCAAAAAATTATTATATAAACACTTTGAAACTTACGGTTAAAATGCGTAAATTTTTATGGTCTTTTCATGGGCTCCGGATAAAATAATGTAAAAATAGTTTAAGGGGGAATTCTACTCAACAAAACAAACCGAAAATGTTAATTTTAAAGTGTTAATTCTTTATATGTAGTAAGCATAATTATAGAAAAACTAAATACTCTGTTGCAAACTGTTATAAATAACAATGAACAATTTTAATTGTTAAGGAATCGACTTTCCTTTTCGAAATAAGGTAAATGGAATAAGAAAGGCTTTGAAAGCCCTTAGGCTCTGAACATGCAATTTTTAGTTTTGCAATTACTGCAACTAAGCTATTGCGTCAATTCAAATCGGGTGCGTTAACTAAAAATTACCATCAGTTTGTAAAAAATTGGAAACAGTTTGATCGCTGAATTGAATAGTTCATACAGTTGCATATGTGTGCGCGCTCGTATACAAACGTACATTTGTAAAAATAAAAATTGAATGTCTGCCTGAGCCTAAAATATCATTGTAGAGTTTGAAACAACAAAGTTTTGCCAAAATTTTTAACTTGTTGTTAAAAAATTAAAGATGAATTTTAAAGAGTTCCTTAAAATTTTTATATAAAAAACTTTTTAATTTACTTGATATTCAAATTGATAATTTTTATAGTGCAATAGAATTGTGAATTGCACCTCTCTATGAAATTCATTTTGCAAATTTCTGGTACACATGCAAGAGTCCTTTATATTATAAATTTTTATTAAGGTTTTTTATCAAAAATATTTTCTTCGAAATTTTTTTTATTTAATATGGGCTTTGGGTTTTCATTCCTCCCGATGAGGTTTGAGGTCTTAATGTACAATAGAGGCAACTTTGACATTTCAAATAATAATAAATAATAATTCCAACTTTTATATTAAACAACTTTTTTAATATTTTATTTTCGAAAAAGTAGTTTAAGACAGCATTATTTTAAATTTTGCATTTAGTTTTACTTTTTTAGGGAAGGTATTGTTTAAATATTAAAATTTTAGTTATGTGTTGATTTTAACAGGTATATGCACTAAAATAAATGGATGATGAAGGACGTTCCTTACATTTTTATGATTTTATAAATAAAATTTTGGCTTACTATTTATTCGAAATTATCAGAATATTAAAGGTATTAGAGATTAGGATGAAAATTAGAATATTAAAGAAATAATAGGGATTTTTATTTATTAAACAATTCTTGATTCCATGGACCTTAAAGTAGTTTTGCTCCGTAAAGAAACTCAAAAATTTAACTTTTAAAAAAGAAATTTAGAAGTTTCTACTTGAATAATTTAAGTTCGAAATGGAAAAGCTTATTGTTTTAAACTTTATCGTAGGTGATATTTTAATTAATATAGTCAAGTGTATATTTTAGAAATCTAAATCTGCACTTTATAATGAGAAAATTTGCACACTTTTGTATTCTGATACAGATTCATTTATTTATTTTGTAATATACTCAAGAATTCTCTAAGAAGAAGCTAGAACTCTCAATTGTTTACGCGTTTTCACAAAGTGAAACGCCAACTTAACAGGTTTTGTTTAGATTTAAGACCCGGCAATGAATATTTGCATTACTAACATTTTTGAATATTGAAAAAATAATGTAGTTAATCAGGTGGTGACCATACCATTTCGCTTATCTTTGTTGCTATCAGACATTCTTTTATATAATAGTTTTCATGAAAGTTTTTGTACTTTAACTTTAATTTTAAAAAAGCAATTTAGATCTACACTTTAAATTTTGTAAAGTTCTTAACGAGCATTTCTTCTTCCATGTTATATATTTTTTTTTGCTTTGATAAAATTTATTTCAATGAACGAAGGGAGAAAACCATTTAACATTATCTCTTACAAGAATTTTCAAAATTTTTAAGGCTATAAAAGTTATACGCAGGTTAGAAAAAGTTGATAAGGGCGAAAAACAGTTTTCAGTGAAGTTTTTAACATTTTTGTTTTTTTTTGTATGTCTTTTCCGGAGTTGTTTATATTTCTGTTTTTGATAAATTTGTATAAGTTTTAGCTAGCGGTGAGTATAAATATTCTGTCGCGTGTATGTAAACTTTAAATAACAACTTTTTGAAAAACTAAGAGAAAAAATAAAAATGAAAATTTTCTTAAAATTATTTTCCACAAAATTTACTATTGATTTAATGCATTTTACATGGTAATGTTTAAAAAGAAATATGTAGGTTTATTTTATGTTAAAAAATTTTCAGTTTTAGAAGAAATGGGAGATGTTATACATGATTTCGTTCAATTTTTAGACACAAAAAGTATCATAAAACAGAGAGTCTAGAAAATTTTAAATGTTGTAAAATAATAAGGTATGCAAGTACAATTTTTTGAAATATTTTAAGAAGAAACTGATTCTTAACTGATATTGTTTGTTGTGTACAAACTTTGTCATATGCAATATATAACAATTTCAGAAAATGAACACATGTTAATATGAATGGCATGTAAAAAATTGTTAATATTCTACTAAAATTATTGTTATTTTTTTTGGAAATATATATATATGTATAGATAAATTACGAGGTTTCGTTGAATATATAAAGAAGTTTTAATGAGGTTGTTCATAAATAAAATGTAATTTTTAAGAAGTTAATTTGTAAAAAATTGAATTAGACGACTAACTTGCTTCAACATTTGTAGGTACGTACCGTATCATTACCATATTTATATTGAATTTTATTTACACCCTTTTTGATTTGTATATATTTAATTATCATTTTGAAGGGTTCCTCTCTTCGTGAACCATACGAATTAATGCAAATAAAACTTTATTTTCAGCCCCTTATAATATGCACAATATTGAATTAATATCTTTAAATTATCTAAATATTTTCGAGGAAATTTTTTCTCAAAGAAGATTTTTTGCTGCATTCGAAGCAATTCTTAACTGTTTCTTTAAATAATTGTATATTATATCGTTGAAGCGCTGTATAATTCACATTATTATAAAAATGATGTTGCGGTTTTATGAATAATAATTGCTCCTGACTGAAATTATTGCCTTATGCTAAAAATTACACATCATTGTAGTGACGTTTCACATTACAATTATTGCTATATTTCTCCTGCCTTGATGATTAAAGAATTTTTTGAAAAGCAATTAGTCAACGCAACTGGAAAAGCAACAAGTTTATTTTAGTGGAGTTTCCCAAGTGACTAAAATTTTCATTTTAAACAAAAAAACTTTACAAATTTTATTTCTAAAAGCATAAACAAGATTTCAATATTTTTAAACTTTTTCTAATCTAAAAATTTCTTTTTCTAATCGGTTTTAGAACATGTAAGATATGTGTAACAGGTTCCTGAAATTTTTATTTATTTTGTGATATTTTATTTTTATTTTTTCGAAATTTTAGTGCTGTTTTAATATATTTCTTTTTATTTAAACTATCTACATATTCCAATATATTTTCTAATAGAGAAAAAAACAAAATAAAAAGAAAATAAAAATTTATGCCAATAGATATGTCTAGACGATATCAATTTTAAGGAAATGAGATACCCACTGCAAACAAACACACATACTCCACATCAAAAACCCATAATTCACTTTGTTGTAACACATTTTTGTGCTTTCTGGTATTATTGCTGTTTAAGAAAAAATCAAGAGAAAAATAAATGAAAATCTAAATTTATTATAGATTTGTATGTACGTATATTATAATAAGAAAAAGAATAATATAAACAAAATATGATAAAAACTAAGAGAAAAGAAGATTTATCTTTCAAATCATATCCATATACCTTCATTAATACATTTATACTAAATTTAAGGTTGCAATGAAAATCGTGATTTATAAATAGCACAATTAGAATATATGCAAGGGTTTCGTTCTTTGAAATACTGCAAAACATGGTTAACGTTTTAATTCATAATGTTCGTTGGAGCAAGTTTGTGTTAATTTGAAATCATAAAAAAAATTTTAAAGTAAAAAATTTATAATGTTAAGAATAACATAAACCACGTAATTAAACCAATTAATTTATTAAAATTTTTCATTAAACTATGAAAGTTTTACATAAAGTATTGTGCCTAGTTCCTGTAAAATTTATTTTAACACGTATACAGGCATATTTTGCAAATATTTTGAAAAATTATTCAGGACTGTGATTGCAAATTTCCCAATTTCTATCCGATATCGAATTTTTTGGATTTAAAAAATAATAAATGGACAAGCACCTTTTAGAAGGTTCATAACAGTTTCAGTTTTAAAGGAAATTTTTATAATTTTTCGAAATATTTTGGAGATGTCTTGAAAAAGTAAACCAAAACAAAGAATAAAACTGTATTTTAAATTTTGTTGAAAACTTGTAATAAACGTAGAGTAAAAAGTATTTATTGTTGAATGTTTTTACTTTTTATTGAAGTTTTTACTAAAGTTTTCGCTATATTAAATATTAGATAAATTTTCAGTTTATAGACATTTAAGACAAATGTAACAGAGAGTATAACAAAAAAAATATCAAAAATTTAAGATAATAAATTCGTTTTAGTATAGTTGTAGAATAATAAACATGTAAAGGATGTTCTTAATTTTCTACTTTTCAACAAATATCTAGGTAAAAAAGAATAATTTTTTTTGGCAGTTTTTCAAAAAGACACGATACTTTAATACTGAAGATAAAGTACAGAAAAACACACATGATAAACGATTAACTTTTTAAAAAGTAGAAAGAAAAATAAAAACTGTAAGAATAATAATAGTAATAAATATTAAAAATAAAAAAACAAAAATAATTTTACATAAAAATTTGTTCTATGTTTGTTTTTTTACTTTCACTTTTATTTTTCTTAAAAAAATATACAGCAGGTGAAGTAAACAAAAAATTATTATGAGTTATCATCTTAAAAAAATGAAAGTATCTAAATAATTTAAATAAAATATTACATTTATAGTAAGTGAAACGAGTAGTAGTAGAGTAAAAGTAGTAGAAATGAAAGCATAACAGTAATCAAATGCATATGTGAATCAAAAAAGATATTTTTACTGATTGCGGCCTGTTGTAATGCATAGATACAAGAAACTTTAGAAATATTTCATTTTATCTTGTTTTATTTTTTGTTTTATTAAATTTTTAATTTTATTGTGATATTATAGAGAATATAGATGCATGAGTAGAATTAAAGAATATACGAGATTTAAACTTAATACAAATACATTGCAAATTGAAAATACCATAATTAAATTATGTAGAAATTATTTGATATCCGAATTATTCTCAAAATTAAAATTAAAAATTTATACAATGGTAAATATCCAAAATGTGTATAACTGTAATTTAATTATACCAAGACAATTTTATTTAAAAAAAAAACAGTTTGAAAAAAATATTTAAAATTGTAAGATTAAACTAGTCTCATCTATAAGAGAATAAAAATTGAGTATAAATTTAAATAAAAACAAATAGATTGTTCCAATTTTTCTCTTAATTTTAAAAAATTAAAAATCAAATTAAAAATGTTAACGTAATTCTCTAAATATTTTTCTCAACTATAAATAATATTGCATACCTTTAGGGGCAACGTATTATGTAATAAACTATTTATAAAATTATGACCATACTAGGTAATTGCGTAGCTTAAATACATATAAATATAGTTTTTATAGTTTTTTATACGAAGATATAAAATTCGACTAAACTAGAGAAGATGGAGCCATTCTAATTATTCTTCGTGATCACCAGAAACTCACAGAATCCTTCAATATGATAATAAGCAGTCAAAAACGTGTTTTTTACAAGGTGATGTGATAAAAAAAAAACGTTTTTTGTCAAAAAAAATTTTTTTTTGCCAAGGTAAATCAACAACTCGTTCGGGACAGTGTAGGAATACATTAAAAAAATGCGTATTTTAACAAGGTCAAAAAATGTTTTTTAACAAAGTAGGGATACGCGTCCATCGATAATTGACCAGCATCATGCCTCAATATTAATTTTTCTTGCTTCCTGTCATATTGTTCTTTTTTCAAGCTACTAATGTAGATAACACAAATTGTTAGTTTCATATTAGCTATATGAAAAAAAAATTAAAAGGAACTGTAAACATATAGGAGCATATCATCCTTAAAAAATATTAATGTACGGAAAGAGACTATGTATTTTAACAGAAATCTTGATTTAATTTTCAAAAAAGTGTTCGACTGAAATTTTTTGTACTATTTCTTGAAATAAATTTTAATATGCAAATACGACCGTATTGATATCCTGCCATCTTTTTTAATTAATTGTCCTTCTCTAAATTTTTCCTATAAAATAGAATTTTGTTATAAGCTTCATGTTGCATGTTCATTTTGCTAGAATCTATAAACAGAAACATTGATTTATCTTTAACATATTTTTTAAATTTTTTAGGTTGAAAGAGATGAAAAGGATTTAAGGTAAGTTTAAGATAAGATACTACACAGTTTTTTAATTGAAATTTATAATTTAAATTTCATTCGCTATCTCAGAATTCTTTTTTTTCAGAAATTTCTGTGAATTTCAGATGGGCTTACCTTTTATTTTGTTTTATCGTAATTCTTTCTACATGCTATGAATTTTTGTTTTGTTTTTCTTTGTTTATTCTTTGGTATGGAAAATTCTTTTGAATTCACATAAATTATTTAAAAATCTTTATCCATATCTTGTTTTTTTTCCTTCCTCAGATTAGATTTTCAAAAAAAAAAAAAATTAAATATTTTGATTTATTTTTCCGGAATATTAATTTAAAATTCATTAAAGCTTTAATAATGACTACTTTGATTTTTTTTTATCCGGAACTCTGTTGAGTAAACAAAATATTTACGAGATTATTTTAAAAAGGACGAAAACTTTGTTTTAATTTTTATTTTATATTAAACAAGAAAAAATAATAGATACAACTAAATTTTTAAAATTTGAGGAGTTTAAACTTTAAATTCCCTTATTATATAAATTCAAAAGCACTGTTGATTATTTTCAAAACGAAGCTTCATAATGTGGAGAAAGCCGAACAAACAGCCAAATCCAATTAATTAAATTAAAATTGATTAACGATTATATTCCGTGTAGGGTCATCTATTCAATTCACACGAAAAATCCTAAATTTAGTCAATTTAAAAAACAGTCTAGAATTTTTTTTCTAATACTTATTTGGACTTACATTTTAATATTTAAAAGAGATAGAAAAATGTGGGTAATCCTTGAAAGGATACTGACTTTATATGAAGATTTTTATTTAATTCAGCTTCTATTTTTAAGTTTCCCAAGCAGTTGCCTTCGAAATCTTTATTCTTACGCGAATTTAAAAATCTACACCTTTACCTATCCTCAAAAATATTTCTGTAAGGTCATAATATTTATAATACATCAAATACTTGCGAACGATTGAATTTCTTGTAAAACAAAAGCTGTTGATAAATCTGAAAAATAAAATGTTTAAAGAGAAAACAAAAGAAAAAATGAAATTTTTGAATTTTAATGCCATAAGGAAAAGTGAGAAAGTTTTAATTAATTCGAAATGTTCTACTTTTTAAAAATTGCCTTCAAAACCTATTCCATTTTGTATAAAATGTTTGGGATAATGTACGGAATAAATTAAAATGAAAGAATAAGGAACGAAATTTTTTACTTATTGTTTTTGTTTTGTAATCAGGAAGACGTCTGGAAATAAACAAGAATGTCTGTAGTCTCTTTTTTTTTAAAGTTTTTGTTTTGTCATTCAAGACATTAAAATGATTGTTTTTCTGCAAATGAAAAAGAAAAATAAAAATTTTATGAACTTGTTTTACATTGTCATTTTGAAGTTTGTTTTCAAAATTAGCATTAATAAAATGTTTAATTTTCTCATTTCGAAATTATTATGTTTTTTTCTTTTTATATTTAGTTAGAAAACTTTTTAATTACTCTACTCAAAATATAGTGGCAGACAGCTATAGGAAAATTATATATAATTTTATGAGGTTACCTAAAAATATTTTATTAAGAAAGGCTTGGTTTATTAAGAAATTCTTAGTTTTACCCCTGAAGATTCACTGAACAGGTAAATTTTTCTAAACGATAACCTTGTATCAGCTTTATATTTAATATAACAGATTTAATATATACGGTAGTGTCTATCAATTTTTGAAGACGTGTATATAATGGCAAGAAAGAAACATTTTCGATTCAGTTTATATACTTACCCAAAATCGATTTCAGAATCGATCTAACTCTATCCGATCGTCTGTCTATTTAATATACTAGAAAAAAAATTAATTTGTTTTTTTATGCAAATAGATTTTAGTAATAAGATTCTTGCAAAAATTTTTTACGTATTCCCTGCTTCTCTTAAGGTTTACCTCTTAGAAATTATGAAAATGTGGGGTTTCGACAAATCATTATTCTAACTAATCATAATCACTAATCAGTGTGAAATCAAAAATAAAAGAAATTTATTTATTTTGTCATAAGAAACTATTTATTCTAGAGGCTATACAATTGATTCTTTAAATTAAGTGTTATCTCTCACACTGGTTTTTCCTTTAATTTCAGAGTGTTTTTTACAACCCTTTTAAACCTTACAAGTTTTTTTTTGCAAATTTTAAGAAACTGTAAGCACAATGATCAATATTTAAATTTAGTAGAATAAAATTTCTTGGAATTCCCTCTACTTTTCGAGTTAGAACTTTTCAAAATCTCAATTTATACACATTTTAAGAATTCTAAGAAAAAGTTTACTATATTTATTATAGGATTAAGTATGTTTCATTAATTATGCTCTTATTAGAAAAAAATTACTTTAATTCCCTATTAATCAATTTTTAAGCTTGTATAAAATTTACGCCTAAATTTATGCAAAATTGTGTTATATTGAAATTATATGATATATGATTATATTATATGATCTTAACTTCAATAGATCGGTAATTGGATTATTTGAAATTGTGGGTACTAAGTGAGTATGCGTATGAGTCATCAATTGACTTTATACGTTATCTACTTACAAGGAAAATGACATTTTCAACTGACTTTATTGATTGTTTTGTTTTGGCAAACAATAAACTTGTATTTAATTTTATGTACCTATGTCTATCATCTATGATTGAGTTCTTAAATTTTTTTTTTGAAAAATTTTAATAGTCTCAATCGAATATATTTTTTGCTTGCAAGCAGAATTGTAGGCCACATTTTATAATTGAATGCTGTAAACGGCCGCACACTGCCGATGAAAATTACATATCTTAGACCCTAAGATATTTATAAATTGTAAAATTGGAGTCTTCCCAATCGAAATACAAGAAACAAGGTAAAATCAAACCTAATGTGAATATTGCAAATGTTCAAGAATTAAATAATTAAAAAACATTTTCCTTTTTTTTGTATAATAAATAAAATTTTTATTTCTTTTTCATCATCGAACTTCGACCTTAAAATTAACAATAAAAATCAATTTTATCTTCTCTATTCTCTCTTCGTCCTTCTTCATATTTTTAAATTTTAATTTTGTTTTTTTTACAAACTTAATTTTATTTTTCTTCCTTATTTAAATTTTTTTTTTTAATAATATTTTAATTTTCATTATGCATTTTGTTTTTTTTTTTATTAATTTTTTTATTATCAATTTATAATAAAAAAATATTTGAATTTATTGAAGAAAAACTAAAAACAAAAAAAAAAATTTTTTTTTAATTCTAATTTTTGCTTTTTGATTTTTTTAATTATTTTTTTTTTTTCACATAAAAAATTAGAACAATTTGTTATTTCTACCAATCCTAAAAAAAAAAACAAAAAAAATCAAAAAAAAAATTGTAATAATTTATCCATACTCGTAATCCTAGAATGTGTGTATGTGATTGTGTTTGAATTACAGAAAATATAATATTAATATTTTTATTTATATATTTATGTATTTTGTATGCTAATATATAGATGTGTGTAATCATATTATATTAATTTTATATTCTAATGCCTATAAAGGAGATTAAATTTTCATCATCTTCTTAAAAACTATTTTAATTTTAAAGTTAAAGTAAAAGCATTTCTAAAATAGTTTTTAGAACATTATAGTTTTTTCAATTTTTTTTTTCTTTTTAAGAATTGGAAATTTATTATATTAGTCATATTATGTATGTATATAATATTAATGTATATATCTAGATAGGTTTAAAGGGCTTTCAATGTTATTTAATATAAAATTCTTAAATATTAAAATTTATTAAATATAATCCTCATCATTCCTTCTTCCTTAACATATTCTGATTTATTTTTAAAATTTATTTTTAAAATTTAATTTTATTTACAATTATTATAAATAACTATACAATAATAATAATTCCTCTTATAAATATTTGTAAGCATAAAGCTAGTATTTAAATAAAGTATTTTCTTTTTGCATAACATTTTTTCATTTTAGGCTTTTTCTCAAATTATATTAAAAAAATTAAATTTTTTAAGACAATTATTATGCCATATTCAACCGTACATCTTGGACATTTAATTTGGTACTTAATAATCAATTTTGTATATTTCATTACGGAAATAGACTGTTAAGAAGTAGATTAAATTAATTGTGAGGAAGAGTAATAATTTTAATGGTAATTGAGGGCAGCATAAACTATGAAAATGGCTACCCAATATAAACGATAATAATTAATTTAAATTTATTGGAAAAGCAAAACTTTATTAGACTCTAAATACCAAAAATATATTTCTTAAAATATTAAGGGACAATTTTGCACAATAATTATTATTGTATTTTGTTTCTATTGCATACTTCTGGGGGTATTTTAAAATATTTATTTATTGTTTTAATATTGGAATGTGTGTAGATATTTGTATTAATTAAGCAAATGTAATAAGATCCAAATAAATATTTTAATGAATTATTCAAATAATATGAGAATTTTCGGAGAACAATGTTAGATTTGTTGCGAGCAATGGTAGAATATTGTCCTTATAACGTCAGTATTACCATGAAATTATTCTGTTAAAAGAAGAACATTTTAATATGAAAATGAAATAAGCAGCTGAATGGTTGTTTTTTTTTCTTGGGGGGAGACTGAACAGAGTTAACAGGCTAAGAAATTACGTATTGAAAATTTACTATTTGAAAAAATCACAAAACTTTTTTTTTTTTAATTATTCATTTGTCTTAATATTTAAGTATTTTATATAGACCGGCCAGTATAACAATTTAATTTTAGAAAAACTGACTGCATCCTGTAACAAATTTTGTTTTTTTTTTTTGTTATGAATGCTAGTAAAATATTTAACATTTTTTTTCTTTAAATTAATTTTTAACAATATATATCTATACATATCTATTTAAATATCTGTCATGTATACATAAATAAAAATAATAAATTTAATTATAAAAAATATTCATTTAAATTAGGAAACATAGGGCTCTTCAGGTTCCTAATTTAAATGAATCCTTTATCTTCTTAACTTTTATATTGTTATCCTTAATTAATTCTTAATATTAAATTTTACATACTGTTCTCTTTTTTTATATATTTATATAATAGATATTATGTATGACCTAACTATATAATATGTATTGTATTTATGAATATACTTTATGTATGTATGAATAATACAGTTGTATAGTTATAATTTTTTATATATTAATCTAAGAATGGCTACGTATAAATATAAATTCATATGAAATTCTATGCTTTATCCTTTAAAAAAATAATTGTAATAATTTTTTTATAAAAAAATTTATTAAAAAATAATTTTTATATTTTTTTAAAATATTTATTATTTGTTTTTTTGTTTTCCTAATATAATATTCTATTTAATTATTATAATTATATTTTTCGCAAAAAAAATTAAGCATTTTAATTACATAATTATTGTATATAAATTGTTAAATAAATTTTTTTCATTCATAATTCCTTTTATCTTTATTAATTATAAAAATCATTAATTAATATATATTTTAATAAATATTTTAAAATTAATTATTATTTGTGGTATGTACAAAAAAAATAAAAGAGTTAATTAAAATTTTTTAATAGGAAAATTTATTAATCATTTTATAAAATGTCATATACTTATAATTTAATATTATTTATTAATTAAAAATTTAATAGGATAATAATTAATTATTAATATGCCTAAACATATATTATGTATGCGTATGTATATAAAATGGTAGTAAATTTTGTTTTTATATAAAATGAAAATAATAGGATTTTGTTTTTTTTTTTCAAAAAAATTTACAGTCAAACCTGTTTATAATCGATCGTTCACAGTATTAATTATTGATTATATTCACAGTATTAATTAAGACATATCTTGCTATTTTTGAAAAAGGCGACATAATACTCTATTTCATATTCGAACTAATTCGAACCTTGCTTTAAAGAAAATCAACTTATAATCACGAAATTTAGCATACAAAATTATGTAATTTCTTTCAATTAAATTCACAATCATCGGTTGAAATCACATTCATAATCAAAATTTGACAAAAGAAATTTCTAAGAAAAATTCCGAACATAGCTAATATAAAAATATTTAAACAGAGACTATTTTAAATAAGAGGGTGTATTCAATTAAATAAAAATTGCAACATCTGTCGGAAATTTTATGAAATAAATGATGTTAATACAATATAAAATTTCCAAAAATGTTAATACAAGATAAAAATATATAATATTAATAAATGTATTAATTAAAAGAAAATCTCTGAGAAGATAAACACAATATATAAAAATATTTTTATTTTAATCACTAATTGATTTCCACCATAACAAAATCGAAATTGTAATAAAATATTGAGTTTATGGAAAAAATTATGAGTTTTATGGAACACATTTAATTGGAATAAATAAATTTATACAAAAAAGGATATTCATAATATTGTTTAAATAAAAGAAAATTTATAGGTATAAGGACAAAAATAATTTTAACTCTTTTCAAGAATATTTTATTTGCAATATCCGATTTTCTGTTTTTATGTTTTTAAGTGTTAATAACCTACCTACTGCTTTGATTGTTTACAAATTTTTGGGTATTCATAATAATTGGAAATTAACATAATTATGTGTCAGACTTGGAGTTGATGACAAATTCTAAGAAAAATACACTGGTCTTTCGAAATCTTTATGAATTTCTCGATAGACGAATTAGATTGGTTTTCTGATTGGGTTCCGTGGGAATTCTTTAATGTCGAAATATTGGAATGCTAAGTTTTTTTTTTTCACACAAAAAAGCATATTGATATCAACGTTCAATCAATTAGGAAAACCGTCGTGTACAGTACGGTTCAGTGGGAATTTATTGTTTAATTTGGTTGTAGTTGGAACATTCAATCACTGTTTTAAATTTAAATTTTAAATAAGAATTATGCAAAATATTTCATATGAACAGAGAAAATTCTTCAATACAATATTTTGGTCTAAAAAATTATACGAGTAATGTAAATGATAAATATTTGTCATAACTGGACAACTTGATAAATTGAACTTGATAAAAGATTATTTTCTTAAAGATTTCATGCATTCCTGTAACACTTAAAAGACACACATAAATTCTAAAATTCTTGCATCAAAAAAAATTACAATTAAATAAGTTAATTATTTTTTATAGGAAATGGAAAAATCTAAACACTTTTTGGTCATATATCTGTAGAAATTCGTTAGAATTCGCTGAATTTATATTTTTGATCAATTCTAGATAATTGTAATATTTATTTCTCTTAAAATTTTCCAGCATCGTAAACTATTTTTTAGAAAATCAAGTTTTTCCAATTAAGAATGTGTCATAGTATCAACTTTGCTTAATCTAAATTTTAACAATATTTATTTATTAAAATAAATTTAACGAAAATTTAGTTGATTAATATTTCTAGTTTTTGGAAATTTATTCAATTATAAAATCCATTAGAGTTTTTGGTAAATAATTCGAGTGCTATTATACTTAATCATATGAACTATATCCTATATAAATGTGACAAAATTATAAATGACAGCACTACTCATAGCAAAATAATTATTATATTGAGTATATCGAAAATTGATATAGTTTTGAATTAATTAAAAATCGTAATACAATTTTTCGTTCTAATCTAAAAAATTTGTATACATACATATACATATATAAAATTAATTAAAATTCGGGAAAAATTATACTGGAGAAAAACAAGTGAATGTAATATCAAAAAAAAAAAATACAAAATCAATTGAAATGTGACGAGTGAACATACTTGATACCCGCTTAAACTGAAGTATCCTTATTTTCGTAAAAAAATATGTAATTAATTAATTTTCCCCGAAAAATAAAGAGAAAAAAATAAACAATGCGAAAGTATCATTTTCAGGAATATTGTATAATACTTAGAAATCTATAGCAAATGAGTATTTTTTTCTAATAAATTTGGTATTTTGTGTTATTTTGGATCTGATAAAATATTTAGATGAAATTTTTTATTCTCGATATGAATTCGAATTATTTCAGTAATTTAATTTTAATATTGGAAATTGTATTCATATAAATTTTCAATGGTAATAATTTTGTAAACAAAATGAATCGCAACAGAGATTAGTTATTAACATTTTCCTAGATTTGATATTGAATATTCAAATTTTCATTTTAAATATGTTATTTTTATCTTTCGATTAAAGGGAACTATTATTTTTAATTTCAGTATTATTGATACATGGACGGCGGAATATAAGAATATTTTTAACCGGTTACATGTTTATTCTTGAGGAAATTGATTTTTATAAATTCTGTGAAATACACAAGTTTTGAAAAGATCTGTACTCTTATTGTATTTTCATTTTGTGTGTAGTTGGACATTAATTTGATAAGTTATTTTCAGTGGATTTTCCAAAATTACGGTAAGGCTTTGATATTTTCTTGTTTAAAATAGGTTAATTGAACAATCGGATAATTGAAGATAGGGTTTTTAGTGAAATTAATTATACATACCATATGACATTAAAATATATTTCCTGAATTTACTTTTATAATATTTTAATGGTATTTTGTGTTTATTGTAAAAAAGCATTGAAATATTTTACATGTTAGGTGTGACCACAGCAATACTCCACATTTTTCTTTTAATTTTAAATCTTGTCACCAACTGATATGATGACTTAGTGCTTTTACTCCCAAATATTTGTTAGATTCAATTTTAGTTTGTCGTTTTATGAACTTTTTTCCCTTACAAATTAAGGAATTAAAATATTTTCATTCTCCTGCATTGTATGCACTCGTATGTGTCTACATGATGTCTACCTAATTGAATTTATTATTATTTTTTTCAAAATTAATTTTAAAATCATATTCTCTATACTTTGTAATCTTTTTCAATTTATTTTTGCCATAAAATATGAAAATGTTCTGATTTCTGCTGATCATTTTGATAACCAAATCAAATAAATATTATTTTGCTTTTAATTTAATTAAATTAATTAAATATTTCATACAGAATTTTAAAATATTCATTATAATTTTAAATGTTATATAATGAATTCAATTATATTTTTTGAAAATATCTGGTTTAGTTGAAGTGTTCGTAGTTGATTGTAAATGTAAAATAATAATTATTAGAATTTTATGAAATTATGCAATTCAGCTAAAAATTTTTTAATTAGAAATTCAGTGAATTTTGTATTATGTAAGCTAATGAACAGTATTTGACCTAATTTAATACATTGTTACATAGTATTTATTATGTGTAGAATCGCATTTGTGTAGAATTTGTGAAAATAATTAAAAATATTCATTTTTCACTTCATATTTTCTACATAAGTAGAAAAATATGAAATGAAAAATAAGAGAAAGACTTTTAATAAATATTCAATTATCGTTTTATTCCAATTTTAGTAAATACAAAATGAATTGCAATTAAGTGTTAAACATGCTTAATACATGTTATACTCACTTTTAAGTTGAATCTTTGAATTTAAATTTGAATTTTTTCATATATTTTTTTCATTATTTATAACTTTTTAATAATGCAAGAGTACTTTAAAAGTGAAAATAATTTAAATTTTGTAAATTTTTCATGGCTTTAGGTCTCCAGTTTTATATAAAAATAAAAATTATAAAAAGTTAAAATGAATTTGAAATACTTTCACTAACAAGTAAATTTGATGCAAGGTTCAAATATTTTTATTCATTAATGAACACAATCTAATGAACTACAAAAGTGATTATTATTGTTTTATGTTGGTTATATAGATTATATATAATTCGAAATACATCGATATATAATTCGATTCATATGTTACCACCTTCAGTTTTACATTATCATTTATCACGTTATAGTTGTGACCTAGGAAAGAGGATGTGAAATCGTGATATTTCAGAGAGTATAACTTTTTAAACATGTTTAAATCAGCTATTAATTTTGACTTATTCTATTAAAATTTCTGACAAACATTTAAAATAAAGTATGTAGGTTCATAATTAAATGCAATATGTGATTTAGATCTAAGAACGTTTTCACATCGCTACGCCACTATTTGAATTTGAACTAAATTTGTTTAAGAAATTTTTTAATTTTAAATATCTTTATTGTAAAATTGTAATTTATATGAGTTATTAATTGTAAATGAGAACTACAAATTTACAACCAATTTATTTTAAATATCGCGTTCATAAGGCGTGAAATGAGAGCAAAAACTAAATATTGTACACATGAAAAGGAATTTTTAAAACTTCGGAGAAAAATTTAATCGCAAATCTAGAAAATTATTGAAAATTCAACGAACTTATTATGACTATTTTAATTTTTTCATAATATTCGAAATATTCTAATATTTAAATAATAAAAATTTATTTTTCAAGAAATTTTATAAAAGTTAATTTAAAAATTATTATAATATTTTTTTAAGCACATGCTATACCTATCTATTATAATATTAAAAATAAATTATAATCTATCGGCTTTACAAATAAATTTTCTTAAATACTAAAATTTTATTTACACCTAAATTTTTTAATAGTTTATTGATTTTATATTTTAAAGAAATTAAATCTCTATACCCAAGAAGTTTTTATACATAAACAAGAAAATCAAAAAAAAAAAAATTTTAAATGTTTTAATTGTAAAAAAATTATATACACTCATGTATTATGAATTTAACTCTAAAGAACTGTTTCATTAGTACATGTTCTTGGTCCATTAACTAATGAATATTTTGATGAACTATCTTTAGATGCTTTAATACCATTTTTCATAAAGATCTCTTTAAATGTTTCTCTAAATTGTCTTGACATACCACAATAAATTGCAAAATTAATTGGATAACTAATTATTAATATAAAGTTTATAAAAAGTACACATAAATTAGCAACTTCATAATTTAAAAAATCAAAAAATGATACTGATATGATATGCAATACCGTTAATACAGCATTTGGTATTTCAACTGTTAAAAATACAGTAACAACAACAATTAACATCAATGTTGTACAATTAGCATCACGTAATTTTTTACATTCTTTTTTACGATTCTCTTTTAAAAGTTTTTCACGTTTCTCTTGTGCCAATTTCATAGCACGAAATAATAATATATTTAATGTTACAAGTATTATACATGGTAATAAATGTACACCAAATACCCTAAATGTATAATAAAACCAATAATAATAATCTTCACCAACAGCTATTACCCATTCAGCACCATCAGTTTTACATGTTAAAACTGTTGTATTATTCCAATTGATTTTAACAGCACTATATGTCCTGTGAATATAGAAAATAAAAATAAATAAAAAATTTGTTAATAATATTTTCTAAAACAATATCATAAGATTAAAAATTCTATATTAAAAACTAAATAAATGAATAAAAAAGATCCATACATTGGGGTTGGCGACGGAGGAGAATGGAAAGATTTTCAAAGTGAAGAGAATATGATTTTTCATTTTAATGAGCTCTAAAATATTATTTATAGATTTTTTTATTGAAATGTATGTTGTGGTATTGAATATTGATTTCTTAATAAACTATTATTAAAATTTTACGACAATTAATTTATTTTTATTAATATTAAGTATGTGTACAACTGTAAATATGTATATCTCAATACAATACGTTCTTGTTACGAACTTTATGGTGATTATAGTGGTGAGTCTTTTAAATAAAATGCTGTTGCAATCCATTTCTTGGAAACCAAAATATAAGTATAATAATATTTTATTCCCGTGATATTTTCGATTACTAAAGGTTCTAGCGCCAATGTTTTTGTAAAAATTTGAAATAAAATAAAATTTTGTTATAGAGCTTAATACCATTAAATTATGAATTTAAAAATTTATAAACTTATATGACATTACTAGTGAATATTTGTTCACGATCCTACCCAGTTGTTTTTAGTAGTAGTTAAATACTTTATGAAACTGAATTGAATTTTCCATTATTGAAGAAATTGCATCAATTGGCGGCTCCTATGTCTGACAAATTTTATTCAAACAAATATATTTTTTGTTTTAAGATTGAAATAAATAAACTTAAGGATTTTCTTAAATGAAAATATATTAAAATAAAAATAATCCCTAAAAGTATGCAATGTTTTTTTTTTTAAATGAAAACTTATTTCGTTTTAAGAATTTTTTTTAGAAATTAGTAAATTGAGGTATTTCATTTCGGTTAAATTTGAAATATTTTCACGTATTTATTGTTATATTTTTATACTCTTTTATGAAAAAATTCCAAATTACTAAGAATTAATATTTAAGTATGTTCTTTACAGATAGTTCCAAAAAAAATGTAATTTAATTAATCATTTAAACTAAATAAGAAAGCGTTACAATCAAAGTATATGTAATTAAAAATTACAGAAACAACAAAATTAAAACTGTCAACTGTGGAAGAAGTTATGTATGTTTCCAATTTATTGAATATAACATTTTTTTCAAAGTTCCGCGAAAAAATTTTTCATAAAATATTTAAAATTTTTTTTTCCGGTCCACAAATTTTTCATATGAATTTTTTATTTTATGCACAAATCTTTAATTGACTATCCTGTAATAAATCAAAATTTTTGTCAAAAATTATTTATATCATATGTTGACTTATGGTGGAGTTATTTACAATAACTCCACCATAAGTCAACACTGTTGTAATAAAATTGAAAATTTTACAACATAAAATTTGTCGTCAGGATATCAGAAATCAAAATTTTTTTATTCGTCACGTAAGCTATTATTATAGCTGTTTTATTCCTTTCTTTTTCCATATTACATATATTTATACTACATTCTGAGTGAGACATACTAAAAGAGTTAACTTTGTACACATAATTCAATTTAAGAAACAGAAAGCTATCCATTTTCAGAGATATTTTTAAAAGATCAAAAATGTGAATTATTTAAAAATATTTATGTGCTATTAAAATATTTCAACAAACAAATTTTACAGCTAATAAATTCCATTTTACTACATAGTTTTGATTTTATCGTAAAACTATTTTAAATTTAAATATTTATACAATGTTTTCAAATTTATTGTTTCTCTATAAAGTTGAGTCACGTTTTCCTTACTACATATACCTTTTCCTTTTAAGTTTTATGTTAAAAGAAATGAACTTAAATTTACCATCAAAAATATCATTTAAATTTCTTCCAATGTAATCCTTTTATCATTTCAAAAAACAAATAAAACAAACAGAAATACATGCATTTTTAAGTGCAATTATATAAAAAGGAATCAAACTAAATACAAACTGTACTACAATAATAATAATAAATAAAAGGTAATAAAAAAACATAAAAAGGATTTAAAAAAAAAAATAGGAAAATAAAATTTTTTACTATTGTTTATTTTTTGGTCTTTAAAATAACTTGAAGCTGTCAACTTTATAGCAATTTTTCTTTTATTTTTTTTTTTTAAGGATAAAAGGAAAATTATTTGTTTTTCTTATATTTGCTTGAGGTGTACTTACGTATCAAAAAATCTTGTACTTTGATGCAATACTGCTGCTATAAAAATATACAATGTACAACGTTTTACTCTTGGCATTGTACACCAAGTTCTCGCCATTGGGGCATGACAAACATATATGTACCTGTAAATAAAACACAAAAGTAGGTGAACAAAAATGAACAAATATTATAAAAAAAATACATGGAAAGAAACTTTTATTAGACAGGGTTATAAAGGACCTAAACAAAAGTCGTTTCGTAATTTTCATATTTTAACATTTTTTGTGTAAATAATAGAAAATTATTAAAAAATAAAGTTGGGTCAAACCAATGGTTTCTATTGCAGCACTTTTCCCTTCAACAATTGAAAATATTGCTTTTAAATACAGTCGATGTGTACCTATTACACTATTAAAAATATTTTCATTCATATTCGACACTATTGCTACGATTGCATATATTTAGGATTAACAGTTTATGCACTCTTTGAAATAAAGCAAAAATTAATATAAAAAGGGGTTAACATAATGGTTGATTTTAAGGGTTAATTGCGTGACTTAAGAAAAATAATTATATTTTTTAATGTCATAAAATTTACCGTTAGCTTTTTGCGTTTATAGAAATTCGAAAAAGCTTGCGGTTTCGAAAATATAAGGCGTCAAAAATTCAAGTTTTACAAATTCAAGAGGCAATAACTTGAGACGGGGTGGATATGTAAAAAAATTTTCTTCTAACGAAATAAAATATTGATTAGTATCTAAAAGCTGCTAAAATTTCAGGGTCCTACAAGCTCAGGTCTAGAAAAACAACGACATCAAAAATTTGGAAAAAATGGATTTTATATAACGGTGTAGTACCTATCTTCAAGGGTGTAGAAGTTTTGTAAACAGACACACGGACTGACGAACGAACGGACAGGGTGAAGCTAATAAGCATTTTTTTTTCAAAAATTTTTTGGAAAAGTGCTAAAAAGGAAAAATTAATAAACATTGTCATTTTAGACAATTCATAAAAATTTAAACGAAAAATAGAAAATAAGGATATTTTTATAATATAAAGATATATGTGCTTTTTCTCCTACATGTCCTTTCCTGGTGTATGTGTTAATTTGAACGCATGAAATGTAAATTTTTTGTTATAACATGTTACTCTTGGGAATTGGTTTTATTCTTGTTTTGGTTTTCTGGTTAACCGTAGCACAGTTATGAAATAATAGTATTTAAAAATTATTTCAAAATTTGTATTTCGAAATATTTCATGCTGTAAATTATATAGCGAAATGCAAGACGACTTGCTTGAATAATATATTTATGATATAAAAGAATTAAAGGGAATGATCAGTGACTCGTTCACATTTAATTTTATTTCCTATTGAAGAATCTCAATTGTTATTAAGTTGAGTTTGTACTTTTGGAATTATTCTAAAGCTATGATTCAAGCATCAAAAAATTTTTATATGAACAAATGGCAAAATATCTCAAAAAAATCTGAATAAATAAATTTTGTACTTGTAATAAATTAATTCTTGTGTACTATTTTATTGGATTTTTAACGTCCTTTTAAATTTTAGAATTAAAGAATAAAAATCATTTCTTCTTAAGTGCTGAAGGCTGGTGATTTCTTTTTCATAATCTACTACTCGCCGTATTAACTATATTTTTTAACCAAATGGAGACAGTGATTCGGATAGATGACTAAACGAATGAAAAAGAAAATGGTCCGATGAGATGGAAAATTTCTATAATAAAAATTTTTCTCTAATATTCTTTTTAAATTTCCTAAAATACACAAATATAATGCAGCAATTGAATTGAAAGCGTGAAGTAAATTCGTCAATATAAGAGTGTTTTTAAAGAGAATAACTCTTAATCTGCCTTTAAATTTAATCTTATAAGAACGTGATTTACGATATCTTTTAAATTTTTTAATTGCGATCTAAGAATCACTTATTAAATTTTTAGTAGTTTTTATAAAAATTAAAGTTTCATATAAGATCTTGACTTACCTATGCGCTGCTAATGCTACTGTTAACCATATGGACGCCGTGTGAAATAGATTCGGCATAGTCTGTAAAGAAACATACAAAAAATTGTTTGTTTGTTCAAACTCACATATTAAAAAAACTTATTATTTAAACATTAAATTTAAAAAAATTGCATATTTTCAGGGGTAATGCTTAAAATATTCAAAATAATCTTCTTTTAGAACATGTGTTGCTTTTAATTAAACCATTTTGGTTATTAAATTTAAGTATTCCTTGAAGAAATATATTAAAATGTGTTTTTTTTTGGCAATAAAGTGGGTTAACTAAAACTGAATCACCACCATCATTAGTTAAATATGTTGAATTTAATAAGGAGTAGCTTCTCATATAAACTAATTCATTTTTCTTTGTAAATTGTTGCAATTCAAATTTCCACATTTTTGACTCAATTTTATTTTTGGAAAATTTGGACAAAACAAAATATTGGTTACTTTTTTTGCTTTCCCATTCAGTATTTTTAATAAATTGCAAATAATATTTTAATATATCTCGAATTATGGGTTTTTATAATAAAATTGAATAACAAAATCTAATGTGGCATGTAAATGAAATAAGAGTGCTATTATATAAGCTTTATATATACATATTAATGGTAATAAGGTTTGTATCATGACGTTAGAGCTCTTTCTATTAAGATTATAGGCATACAATATTAATATATAGCGTTCAAAAACTTGATCGAATGTGTATATATGAGCAAATAATAATTTATTTTAATGTGCTTTCAATACACTTAATTTGAAAAATAACAAAAGCGCAAAAACGAAAAAGAAAGGAGCTTAGTCCTTGGTAAACAATTTTCAATAAAAATATTATAAATATAACTAATATTTGGTCATAAAAATAGCAATGATCTGATGCTGAGATTTGATTTTTCTTAAAGGATACGAAATTAATATTCGTAAAAATTTTTCATTCTAATGTAACAAAAGTTAGTAAAGCAATTTCATTAATTTTTTATTATTTTTTTTATTGAATCGTTCATCATTCTTTGCATATAACATAAAATGAATTCTTTATAGTTTGTTTCCATGGTTAAATATAGCATAAGAAGAGGTATTATAAATTTAATACAATAATAAGCTGATATAAATATTAAAATTGCTGCTCTATTGAAACGAAAATGTTTTGAATTTTAGGCTTAAGTGAAAAATAATTTTTCTTTTTACAAATATCAATTATTTGCACGAAGCATCAATTCTCATGCAACACTAAAATTTCGCTCAAAGCAAAATGAATAATAAATATTGTAATATCCTTGCCATAATCTAATTTAATTTTTAACCTCAACTAATATAGATCACTTATTTTACAATATAAATTAATAATATTGGAGGTTTAGTAAATTAATTAATGTGTAAAAATAGTAAACTTCGATTATGTCAAATTAGAGGCAATCTCTATATTATAAAAATTTCCCAAAAAAATTTATTAAATTTTAAAAATAGTTTTCAAGCAGAGATTTTGCGACAAGAAATTTTTAATTAATCATACTTGAATTAAATATTCATGGAGTTGCTTAAATTGTATAACTACGTATAATAAAAATCTTTCTTAATTTTATATTAAATGAGCATTATCAAATGATTATATAAATTTGAATTTTCGAAATTCCTAATGAAGTAATTTATAAAAATTCAAGGTAGATTTGAAATTTCTTGGAAGACTTGCTTTTTTTGTATTATACTTAAAGGATTAATTTTCACTAACCTTGTTCTTATAAGAATCATCAGAAAAATTTGGTGGAAAAATTTTCAATTAATAATTTCTTGGGAATTATTTCATGATCATAACTCAAACTTTTAAATTTTCTATTTATATAAAAATTATATACAAGCCTACATTTAATTTATTTTAAATTATAATTTTAAGGCATTCATAGTTAAAATTGGTTTGTTTGAAAGATTTGCAAAATAAAATGATAGAGTTTCTAATTTCAAGAATTCATTATTTTATTATTGTTATTACACACCCACTTAGATATTGCTAGTTAACTTAGATATTGCTAATCTTGTAAGTCTTATCTAATACATTCAAATAATTTTAGTGTCTTGAAAATAATATTTTGGTTCATTACTTAAAGGCGTACATTTGATGTATAACACTTTCTTCATATTTACTATAAATAGAATATTTTAGTCCTTTAAGAAAATCATTTCAAAATTAAATCTTGGGGCAATTAATCTATTTTCTAAAATAAATAAGTGATAATTTAAATTTATTCTAATATTATAATAAATCTAAGATGATGTTAATATTTCTATTACAATATTACAAAATTTTAATTGATTTCATTCTAAAATATTTTAAAGATTTGAATTGGTTCTTAAATTCCAATGAAATCTTTAATATCCTTACAAATTTTTATTCACCTTCATACTAGTTATTCTTTTTATAAACACATGTACTTATTTATGAATATTAAATCCCGATTTTCATTATATAAAAAAAAAACACTATCAAAGGAAATTTATAATTATTATTTGGCAGCTTATCGATTATTTAAGAAGTAAAAATTCTTTGTTTGAGGAAGATTTTTAATTAATAATGGCATTGTGGATGACCTTTATTTTATGAATTAATTATTATAAAAATTTAAAAAGAACCTTGGTTACCTTGGCGAATTAGTATCTTTTGATTAATTTTCCTTTTTTTTTTATGTTTGAAAAAATTAATACACAAATGAGATAATAAAATTTGAAATAATTTCTAATTAGATTAAATTAATTATTATTAAGGGAATTTTGTATAAAAGTTGATAAAAATTTTTTTATTAAAATTATCAAATAACAATTAAAGAATTTCAAAAGTTTTCTATAAAATTTTACTTTAGCATCAATGAATTTTTTATTGAATTAAAATCAATTTCTTTACGATTTGAAAAAAAAAAAATGCGAAAAGAAATTAATTACAATAACACCATGGTGATCATTTTTCTAAATATCGAAAGTTTAATAGTAAAGTTAAGTAACAACAAGTTGGCTTATGAATGGAATGAAAAGACTGGGTGAAATTTATTGAAAAAAAGTGAAATACGTAATTCATTTATGTGTAATTAATGATTTTTAGAAGAATTTAATTATAAGTTGACTGGAACTTTTAAAGCAATAGTTAGGTGTGAAGAGTGATTCAAACTATTTACAATTTTATAGAATTTTTTAATTAATAATGCAAGATTTCTTGTTAAGTTGAAAAGAGAACAAGGGCAGTTTAGGGCGAAGGGAGGAGATCGCTGGGAAATGTCAAAATTCACATACAAAACACATATTTTAATGGGACTGCTAAGAATCAAGCGAAATTGTTGTGGCGAATTCCAGTACTGGAGCTTTTCATAGTTATAATAGCATATTTTCATTTAGGCAAACAAAAACAACTAAAAAGAAGTTGAATAATTTATATTAAGAAATTCGAATAGATTTTCTGTGCAATTTTAAATTAATACAAAAGAGAATAATTGTGATCCTGATTAAATTTTGATGGAAAATAAAATAAAGTCAAAATATAATTCATTGAAATAAAGGTGAGAAACTACCCCCATCAAAATTTTTAGTTATTCGGAAAAAATTCAATTTGGGGCTTCTATTTAGTGCAATAAATGAACGGTTAAAAAAATCCTCTTAGCCTTCCATAATTGTTTTCGATAACAACCTAAGTTTTCATTATTATTTCCATAATTTGTACACGAATTTATTTACAAATAATTTATAAATTCTACGTAATATTCAAAGTGCGTATAGAATTAAATTTTAGGAATTTTGGACACATGTCCTTCAGTTAGCAAAATTTACTTCTAGATTTTAAAAATCGAAAATTCAACATTCTTTTAATAAAGTTTAATAACATTTTATTAGAAAATAAATTCATTCTTCATTATACTTAATAAATATTTGCGATTACAATGAACAGTCGATACAAAAACTATTTAATTAATTCCTCATGAACTTTCATATATACATATATACATTCTTAAATATCTCAAGATTTCCAATTACATTCTTTTGAAACAAAGCTAATTAAATTAGAAAATAAGATTTTTATTGAGTAAAACCAAAAAAAAAATTTTGTTGAGTTTTTTGGTATTTCGGAATTATACGTTCAAAAAATAAAAAGTTTTCAAAGATGAAACTAGGAAATAAGAGACCATTTTTTCTTAGTATGAATTCTCTATTGAATGAAATGTTATCTAAGATTGAATATTAAATTTTCTTAGAGCTTGTTTTTCTTTACTTCCTCCATAACTCCTAATATTTTGTTTCATTTCCTTTAACTAAGTTGTTTTCGTTTTACACAATTAATTTCGATTCCGTAAGGTTACTTTTTTTTGCTGGCTTCTCTTACATAAGGTAAATAAAATTATTCAGATTGTTTTCTTTTTGGTTTTTTTCTCTTCTTTCTATTACAATTTATTTTCTTTTTGTCAATTTAGCACACAAAAATATTCTGTTAATGTTTACTTCTGATCACGTGTTCAAAAAATGTATAAGAAATACGAGAAATGCTTATTTGATAAAGTTAAACAAAAAATGGTATAAGGACATAGGAATAAAACCAGAGAATTGAATTGTTCAGTAGAACATTCGGTTTTTGTTAGCATGATATGAGGCTTTAATATGAGGGTTTTTGTTTTTTAAAACTTTCTTACATATATAAATAATTTGCTTAAATTCGAGATTTTAAGTTTTAACCAGAGGCGAAATTTATTAAGATATTAATTGCTTTAATTAAAAGAGAAGAGGAGTACATTTAAACTGTAGGTAGTTTTAAATAAAAGGACACCGAAGTGAATTTCCTGTAAGTGTGTATATTGCAAACAGAAATTGAATAAGATATGGATTAATCCTAGATAATTCAAATGAAGAAAAATTTCGTTTACGATATTTTTAAATAGGTCATTTCTTTCGAAAGTTAATAAATATTTTTGCAAGAAAATTAAAGTTTATAATCAGATTTGGAGTGGTCTTGCAATAGGAAGTTTCAAATGAAATCCAATCACATAATTATAATCTATCGCTTTGTATGACTTTCAAATTAATAATTATGTGGCGTGTACACAAGTCCATGATTTTCGTAAAATTGAAGTAAATTAATTTAAAATAAATCTGTTGTAAAAAACTCAAATACAAGTTACAAAAGGAATGGCAATTTTCAAATACCATAAAAATTACGAGAAAACAAGAAGAAAAAAAACAGTATGAAAATCTCTGTCGTAAGGATATTTTACTAGTTTTTATTCTGAAAACGTCTGAATTTCGTATAATGTTCACTCAATTTAAAGATGTCCAACGATGTTTTTTTTGTTTTGTGAATAAGGAAAGAAAATTATAAAAAATGAAAACAAATAAATATTTTAACCTTGATCCTTGATGTGTTGAAATGAAAATATTATATTCACGTATGAGTGTGTGTGTGTGTACTTTCATTTGAAATAAAAATTGTTTCCTTCTTTTTTTTTGCATTAATTTTTCTTCTCTAGCAATTTTTTCTACATACGTTCTTCTATTCAACATTTATTTAAGATTTCTATAAACTTACTGTGATGGTTATTTGTTAAGTTGGATGCTATGTGGAAGGCAAAAGTTCAAATCTTATATATGAGAAGATTAAAGAAGTATTTTTGCACTTATTAAATAATCAAATAAATTAATTTTCATGTTTATGTTGATGCATGTAATAATGGTGTTTTACATTTACAACTGACATATAAAATTGTGAGATAAATTTTTCAGGATAAAATTCTAATGGATTATTTTTATTATGTTTTTTTTTTTTTTGGATAGGATGGTTAAAATAATAAACGAATTGTGGAGTAAATTAATCAAAAATGTAAAAATTACAAAGTAACATTGGAAGTAAATAAGGAAAGTACTTTCTGTTTTATTACAGACTCTTTTATATGCATATTCTGGCCTATGAAGTTCGAAAAATAGTAAAAAAGAAAGTGAGCCCTTGAGAAATTTTAAGGAATTTAAAACTGTTCGATGTGAATTCAAACAATCAACTGTTAATAATTTGAAAATTTTCATGTAATTTGGGCTCGATTCATCATAAAAAGGCAAGATAACCAAGTTTACGTCGATTTTTTTCAGTCTTACAGAGAAAATGGGAAGAAATGTCTTTATTCTCCTTTTTGGTATAGCTTACAGTTATATAATACGTTTGTGTAAAAATTTTCATTAATAATATTTAACAGTTCCGTTTGGTGTAACTTATAACTTTTTGCTTCAAAATTATATGTATAACAAAATCTCATCATCTTCCATGATCGCCATTAGTATATTATTAGAAAACGGTTGAAAATATTTCTAATTTTTAAGAAATAATTTTTAATTAACAAAAAAATAATTTAGATATTAAGTCATTAAATAAATTTATTAGATATTGAAAAATGGCTAATAGATGTAAAATAATAGTATTTTGAAATTGACTTACCTCATTGAACGTATTAAAAGCGTAACAAGCTACAGGCGAGGTAATCGGTTTATAATGATTCCCTAATGAATACATATAAAAAAATCCTGGGGCGGGAAATAATACTGTAAGCATATCACACCAGGCCATACCTAAAATGTAAATAAATAAAAGAAAAATAACAAAAATTCATATTTTATAAAATTATTTATTTAATAAATATAAAATTAGATGTTGAACGCTAAATCTTAACAGTCAACTATCGAATGTCATCTGTCAAATGTCAATTATCAAATGTCAACTGTCACATGTCACCTAACAAACGACAATATGCCAATCATTAACTCTCACCTGCCAACTGCCACCTGTCTTCTGTCAACAGTCACCTGTTAAATTTCGAAGTTCAAATGGCAAATTTCAAAATCAAACGTCAATATTGTCAATTTAATATAAAATTTAAGCAAGTGAATGCCAAACATTTGAAAAAGCTATACGTCTGGAACGTTGACTTAAACATTATAACTCAAATGTAGAAAAATTTTCAATGTTAATTCTGTTGCATCTCTTTTCATTATTCAAGATTCTGTTAATTTTTGATGAATACCATCAAATATCAGAAAACTGTTTTTTTAATGGAAACTGAGAACTAAATTAGAAATTTAGTTCAAGTTTAGTTCATTAAAATATGGTTAAATAAGAAATAAATTTCTGACCATAACAATTAAACTTAAATAACTGAACATTGCCTTAGAATCAATCACACTTCCTTTAAAACATTCTTAAGATTATAAGATTAAATTAAATCGAAAGGATTCGATTTAAAATGTCCTTACAGTAATCTTTGTAAAAATAATAGTTTTACATTTTCAATTTAATATTTTTAACATTTAATTTTTTACTAACAAAATATTGTTGAATCTTATCAATAAGAAATCTTGGGAATATTCTTTCACTTCCATTCCAATTCTATGATTTTCTATAAAAAACACACAATTGCATAAGTATATAAGTATAAGTATGTATATGTATAAAAACTGTAAATCACTTTGCAATAGAAAATAATTTAAAATCGATTAAGTTTTTTTAATGCTTTTAGAAAACGTAAGATTTTTTTTTGCAATCCATTTATTTTCTATAAAATTTAATGTAAAAGCAATTTGAAGCAGTTTCTTTTTATGCAATTCCTTACGTTATTCAAATGCATCTTTTTAAAATTGAAATGACAAACATAATGAAATTATTTTTCAAGTCCCTTACAGTAATGATTTTATAATAAAAAAAACTATATGTACTACTTATGTGAGAAAATTGTGTAAGAAAGGTTATCTTGCCTTGAATTTTAACTTATAAACTTATTTTGTTTTTATTTTACATTTTTGCCGTGCTTCAGCTTGATCCAATTTTTGCTAAAATGGGCTCATCTATTGACGTTTGAAAAGCGTAGAGTATTTCGAATTGGAACTTTTGAAATTCCACAAGATTATTAAATATTAGTTAGAAAATAAAAGTAAAGAAAAGAGATCAGATTCAATTTTAAAAAATTCGTTGAATTTTTCGAATTTTTCTTGTAAATTTTTAATATCAACTTCAACTAGCGCTTAAGAAACTTATAAGGAGATTGATCACAACATAAAAACTAATCTTGATTTTAAATAAAATTCGTTGTCTTTTATTTGTCAATATTTTTTTCGTAATTCTTATATGTTTAAAAATTTTGTTTAGTTTTCGAATAGAATTTTAAAAATAACTCGTATACCAAGATTAAACCCAATAAAAATAACTAAAATAGTTAGGATTAAAGATAGTAGTTATATAGAAAAGTTAATTTAATAAAAATCTTTTTGTCTGCTTATTTAAAAATAATCTAATTCTTCTCTTTGGAAAGTGATTCTTCTCTTCCTATTTCATTTATGTGGTAATATTTAAAACTTATAGTTCCTTCTTACACAGACAATAAGACATAAGAACATTGCTTTTAAAATTTCTGATTTAATATTTATTATAAATCAATTTTTGAACAATATGGGATATTATACAGAGTTGAAGATGATGAATTAGAATTTGAATTTTTCTTTTGAAAATTGAATCATAAATCCTGTTACCATGTATTGATATCTGACATTTGTTATTAAAATGCATGACGACGTTTTGCATAAATCTTATTACCATTTTCTTTTTTTTTTTGTTTCAATTATCGTCCTGTATAGAATAGAATTGGTTAGTTATAACAAATTATGCAAAAAAAAAGAGAAACAGACATCTACAGCAAATTAAATTCACTTGTGCATCAAATCACCTCAATACAATTTCCAAAGAAATGAAATGAAAAAGGAATAAAGAATAATACAAAATGATTTTATAAAATTCGAAATAAGGAGTTTAAGAGCTCTTCAGGATAACATTAATATTTTAATGTTATAATCTTGTGAACATAGGAAAACATTTTGCATAGGGATTGAATAGAAAATTTTATTTTTGATATTTTTAATTTTGAATAATTTTTCTTGTTTTTTTTTGTAATAAAATAAATAGAGTGATAAGGTTAAAAATTGCATGTTCCATTTTGTCGCCTCTCTGGAAAGAGAAGCTTTCAGATTCAGTTATTTGAATGAAAACTCGTAAGAGTCATCCAGAATTTTAGGTTTTTAATACAAAGTTGGAACTGAAGTATGATTGTGTATTCAAAAGTAATTTGATATAAGAACTTTAATAAATAGTCCATTAAGTCAATATTAAAATAATGACGAGTCTCCTATAATTTGCAAAATTTTTTGAAAACAGAATTATCTGATTTGGTTAAGAAACTTATCGCCAGTATAAAATCAGCAAGACAAGTGTTAAAATAACATTTTGGATTTGAATTCACCTTTCTATAAGCCTTGAAATACAAGTGTGACTAATATAATTTGGATCATGAACAACATACAAATACCTACATTTTATTTATATAATATATAATATAATTTACTTACACATTAAAACAAAATTCGTTGGTGTTGCCATATTACGTTTATTTAATACAATAACAATTAATGTATTCGCTGTTACTGTTATTGGTAATAAAAATGGTGTTATATAACCATTTAATAATATACTATATTCGACTGGTGATAAACATGATACATTAAAATATGTAACATTATCGGAATCGATATCTTTACAAAATTCTCTTGGATATTTAAATTCATCATAATGTTCATGTTGTATTGATGATCTAATATCATATTGTGTTGTATCAATAATACCGATACCACTACCACCGCCACTACCAACATTACTTATACTACCAACACTACCACCACCGCTACCATTTTGTAATATATTAATTGATTCATTTTTTATACTATCATACATTTTTGATATACCATTTGTTGTTACTGCTGCTATTGCTGCTGTTGCTGTTGCTGCTATCGATGATTCAAATGGAAAATTAATTATTGAAGAATTTTCTGTTGTTGTTGCTGCTGATGCTAATGTTGATTCTATTGTTGGTATAATTGTTGTAGGTGTATTATTAGTTATTATTGTTGTTGCTGCTGTTATTGTTGCTGTTGTAACATTTAAAATTGTCGATGTTATCAATGATATATTATTATTGAATTGAATTGAGGCCATTTGTAGAATATCATTTGTAAGATTTTTTATTGTTTCATTCATATTATATTAATTTTTATTGTTGTTAATTTTATAAATCCTTTTGTTTTCATAATGTTAAAAATATATAATAATATAAATCAGGGTTTATTAATATATTTACATATGAAAAATATTTAATTATAATTTTATATTTGTTAATATTTTTTTTTTATTATTTAAAAAAATAAAGATTTTTATTGCACTATTATTGAATTGGTTGCCATTTACTCAAGTTAATTTTCATTTATTTATTTTAATGAAATGAAGGATAACGACAATTTCTGTAGGTATTTTCTCTATTGTTTAAAGTTCTTATTTAAATCCAGTTTTTAATATTGTTTTTTAATATTTAATAATATTTTATTTGTATTATGTAAAATTCATAATCAAGATATAAATTTATTTAATAAAAATTGTTTTTTATATTTTATAAATCGGTAATTAAATATCATTTTTCTGTAAAATATTTTCATTAATTTTTAAAAAATATTAAACACATGAATTTTTTTTTTTACTTAAATTCAATTAAATTAAATTTTGCTTTATTTTATGGTTTTTGAACATAAACTGTACTGATTTTTATGATTTTATAAAAGTTTCTTATTAAGCATTTAGTTTCCTTTTTTTCGTAATTTTTAATATATAGTTAAGGATAATAGAGTTTTGTGTTATACAATAAATGCTCACAGTTTATATTATTATATATAATAATTTTATATCTTTTTTGGTATATACATTTGACATTTATTAACTTTTATATATTCTTATTTTTAGTTTATTATTTTTTATTTTGTAAATTTTTAACATTTCTGTTATATAATATGAAAATTATTCATATTCATTTGGTATCTAATACCATATAATATAAAACTGTTATATATTTTTAAAATATATTATATGCATTTAAAAATAAGACAATATGGAATTTTTGAGAATAATATAAAAAAAAAAGGTTCTAAGGATCAAATGAATTTATTTCTATAATATTATGGGGGTATTACATTGACAAAATATGCATGTATTTGATACAGTTTATTATTTTCAAAAAAAAAAAAAATCTTTTACTTTTTATATGTTATAAAAGTTAAAAAGAATTTATATTTTTAGTATACTTAAATGTATTTGATTTATTTCATTAAATTCTTTTACTCTAGCAGAGGAGAACCAAGTTCAACCGAGTCAGAAATTGAATTTTTCCACAATGTGTACAAAATTTTCTTTTTTCTTTTCTATTTTTGCGTTTTTTTTTTTTTTTTTACTTTGTCTTTTATTTATTACATTGTTTTACATCTATATTATATGACAATATTAAATATAATGTTATATACATTTATTATGGAAATAATGTTATGTAATATAGAAGTATATGAATAAATGGTTGTTGTCTTTGATATTTTTATAGTTTACGGTTAAGTTAGTTAGGTTAGTTATTAAAATTTTTCTTCTTGTTTTTACAATATTAAATTCAAGTTGAAAGTGTAAAAATGTTAATAAAGTTCAATAATATTTTCTCTGTTTTTTATGCTTTTATTTTGTTGTTAAAATAAATTTATGTTAGCAGTTTTCAATTCTCATATATTTTTTTGTTCACTTTTCAAATTCTGCTACTTTAAATCGTTTTTTTTTTTAAGTTTTCTACTATTTTATGAATAAAATACTCCAAAAAAAAAAAGGGATTTAAAAATTTAAGAAGAAAAAAATAAAAACATTAAAAATATTCAATAAAAACCGTACCACATATGAAGTTTTTTTTTCTCAGTATACTTTGATTTTCTTATGCAAGGTTGTCGATTAAATTACGACACTGAAAAGTGAATAAATTCATGGATGATAAATTGATTTGATCACTCATTTTTTTTTATATATATTTGAATATTGTTATACAGTTTATATGTTTGTATATTATTAATAAAATATATTTTAATGTTACACTGTAGTTTATTTTTTTTTATGTAGAATTTGATGTACGACCAATTCCCTAAAGAGAATTGTTGTTTTTATTTCAATTTGTTAGAGGTATTTGTTTTTATTCTTTTTGTTAGAGGTAAAGGTCCTTTTACATGATGTTAATAATAGCTAAATTCTGGAAAAAGAAAAGAAAACAAAAAATATTTAAAACAAGGTAAAAAAAAAAAATTTTTATCGTAAATTTTAAAACTTTTGTTTTTTTTTTTGTTTTTTTTTTTCTAAAATTATTATAAAATTTGATGTGCATTCAATAAGACGTGTTTAGTCTCGCTAATATTTCAATTTTCAATTTTAATTTTTGATAAGACACTCTTGCTTATATTATAAAAGTGTTGCCTTAGTTTTTTTTTTATTTTTTTTTGAAAAAAGATTAAATAATAAAAAAACGTGTTAAAATGATTAAAGTTTTCTTGAATATAGAAAAACATTTTTTTCAAAATACTTACTTAAAAAGTATACGAGTATATTTTGCGATTAAAGCTATAAAAAAATGTGCAATATAATATTTTTTATGTACGATATAAATATTTAGTATAACACTTTAAGTTTGATGTTCAATAGTACTTAAATTTAATAATGACTTTATAATATAATATGTAAATGTTTAACATTGCATTACAATATTAACTAAAAATATTGGTAATAAAGACATTTACAGAACTCTTTTTTTATGTATTTGACAGTGTTTTATGGTATTCTCTAGCACATTGTTGCCATACTAAATTTAATTGGTATTTTGCATAATATTTAGCACAAGAATATATGATGGGGCTATTGACATAATATGAATGATATGATGGTATGATTATCAAGAAATGAATAGTAAATTTGAAGGAAAGAGGAATTTGATTTTAATAAATTTTGTGAACACGTTTGCTGGGCTTAAATTAATGGAAAAATTATTCTTTTTTTTTTTTTTTAAAATAATTTTCGAAATCAAATTTTTCTATATTCTTAAAACATTTTAAGATTTTATTGAAATAAATTATCGAAGTTAACCTATATTTTCGTCAGCTGTGGGATGACAAATTTTAGAGTTAGAGTGATTTGTAATTTGTTTTAAAAAGTTTAAATAAATTTCAGTCTAACGGTAAATGCCATGCCACTAAAAAGTATAATATTTTTTCTTAACTCACGACGTAATTAACCATTTTAAGCACTATTGGTAATGATTAACTCCGTTTTTTTTTTGTCTCATCCTAAAAGTATGCAAAATTTTCGTATATGAATGAAAAATTTTTTAATAAAGTAGTGGATTCATTTTAAAAGAAGTATTTTCACTTGTTAAAGGGAAAAATGCTAAAATGCAAAAAATTGGTTTGACTCAACTTCATTTTGAATTTGTTCTATTTCAAAAACCCTCATAAATGTCAAATTTAATTATTTAAGAATTGAATTATTTAGAATTGACTAACTCTTATTTATTTATCTTATGTAACTTATTAATTAAGGACGAAGAACACGAAAAATTCAATTCGGAATTACTGAAATCCATGATTTACTGTCGTTCACTTTAGTTAATTAATATTTTTAATATATAAAATTTTTTGTAAGGAACTGATATCTCATTAAAATGAAATAGTTTAAATTATCCGATCTTTAATTTTAAAATATTCGATCATAAATTTGAGACATCATCAATAATGCTATTCGAAACCAAAAAGTGTTTAAATAAAATTTTTGAATTTTCATTTATTTATGTATGTGTTTAAAAAATATCAACCTTCATTCTAATAAAATAGTATTAAAAGTAGATACTTTCAAAAATATATATGTATATTTGAATAGTTATGATTTACTAAAATTATAAAATTATTTATGACCTTACAGTGAAAAGGAAATGTTGTTTACTTTTTCAAGTATTTTTTTTTTAAGAAATTTCTTTATAAAACCACAATATTTATGTATGAAATGAATAACACTGGGTAATTGAACTTCTTCTATACACATATACATAAGTACATAGTAATTTTATACAGACAATATAAAATCTCAATATTATTAGAGAATGCATTTGACATTCTTATTTTATATTATTGTGTACATGCATAGTTTATGTGTATGAATAAAAAAATATTTCAAGTATGTCATGTTATAGTGGATATGTAGCATTGATATCCTTAAACATAAGGATTATAGTATTATATATTTTTATATTTATATAATAAAATATACAAACAAACCCGATGAACCTTTATAAATTTTGTATGTTTTGTTTAAATTTTCTATGTTTTTATGTATTAGATTATAAATAATAACAAGTTGAAAAATTCTTAAGTGTAAACATTTTAAATTGAACTTTGTATACAGCAGTCTTTATACAACATAGAACAGAGAAAATCAATATATAATAATATAGAAAATCTAAAATTTTCAAAAGAGTTGAATTTGTTATGGAACTTTTGTATTGTGGTTTGTATGTTATACAAGTATTTGATAATATTATACAAGGTTTCAGTTATCTGTATATATTTATTCAAAATGAATGCAGAGAATAGATGAAGAAAAAAGGACACAAATTCTATATTGAATAAGAGCAAGTCTTATATTATATTACATTGATTTATTGAATATTCGATATATGCAGTTAAATAATATATTGACTTACATATGTAAATAATAATTTCAGTGACACACCACTTTGATTAAAATTTATTGTATGAATTTAAGGATTTTATGTAGGTACATATTCATACATATGTACTATACTATATTTATAAGATTTCATGTATTTATTTATAATGTAAATTAAAATGTAAAACGTTTTCGAAATGAAGTGGAATAAAAGCATAAAAAGTATAACATTTTATCACTTATATTATAACAAGTGAGAATATAAAATAAAAAATTTAATGTAATTTAAATCAAGTGAATTAAAGAACATGTATTAAATGAAGGACATCTTTAAAATATAGAGATTTATGATATTCTACATCTATACATAATAAATTGTGTACATACATGCAGGAAAAATAAATATAATTCTTGATTTCTCTATAATTGTGGTAAAACAAATTTCAAAATAATTTTGTTAGAAATTATATTTAAGTATTATTTGATATTTAAGAAATATTTTGAAAGAATTCAATTCAATTTTTTATTCTTATTTATATATTTTATTATTTGTATGTGTATGCAGAATATTTCATACATATACATTGCATGTGTATGTGTACATATTCTCTAAGAAGTTAAGTAGCTTACCATGTAAGTTATTTGAATATATTGTGAATTAGAAGTTTATAACTTTGCTATATTGCTATAAAATTTTTCTAATTTATTCAATATTATTTATTGAAATTTTTCCGATAATCCGATAACCGATTTATATTTTATATTATTTAAAATCTATGAAAGTAAAAATATTAAACTTCAAGTACTTATGCATACGGTATGTAAAATCTGAAACAGTAATTCATTTTTTTATGAGATTTTCTATAGAATTTTTATTAGTACAAAAATATACGAGTAAATGAAAAAATTTATACATAAAAATTCTTGTTTTTGAAACTAATGAAAATTTCTTCATATAACTGCAGACCAGACGAAAAACGTAATCAAATATCTAACTAGTTAAGGCAAAAAAATTAAAAAATTATTAAAAGCTTTTGGATATATTATAAAAATATTAAATATGAAAAATTTCTTCAAAGGTAATTTTCATAGAAAACGAAAATTAAATTTAGAAAAATTTCTTCTCTTTGAAAATCGAATGTAATTATTTCCATATTGCATATTTGCAAGGGAAGAAAAATAAGTTTACACGAGTACTATTTTTGCATAACATTACCGTTTTATATCTCAAGGAATGTACAAATTTTGAAAACAGACGGACAAATTAACTTTTAGAATAGTGGATTTTTCGACAAAATGAGATTTTCCTCATCTTTTCAAATTTTTTTTAAAAATGTGCAAAAAAGAACGTAAAAATTAAGCAATTTTACAAAAAATGCTCATAAAATATGTTAATTAGTAATATTAGTTTCTATAATTAAAGTAATATTAGTGTGTTTGATGTGAGCAAATTCTTTGTTCACTATATATAGCATGGAGAATGGCATAATCGTTGGTTTAACTCATGTATAACAATATTATAATCAATTATAACAATATATTAATCATATTTAATAAAATGGTTTAAGGTCAGCTAAATAAGACCTATAAAATAATTTCTAATCTTACCTTTATCTTGATTTATTTAATTTTTATTTTAAATTTTATATTTTCTAGAAATTTTTTATTTAAATTCTAACAAAATTGTTAATTTTATCTAAATTTAAATTCTTAGTTAGAGAAATTTTGTACAAGTATATTGTGCAAAGATTTCATGACAACAATAACAATTTAATTGAAATTATTTCAGGATAAGGTATTCTTTAATAAAGTTTTAACTAGAAAACTGTTGGAGAAAGAATGCTTTGATTGTGCGCATTATATTAGTATTAATATTTTTTTATATTCTAAAAAAAAAATTTTAATATTAAAATAGTAAGAATGACTTTTTCTTTTTTTTTTTGCAAATATTTTATTGTTTTCTAGTTTAATATCACTGAAAAGATAATAATTTTTTGGTGAAAAATACTCTTTATATATTTTATATGTTTACATGATGTATAAAAGCAATATGAAAGTAATAAAAATAAAGGACATTTAATTTTGAAAACAAAATATAAAAAGGACAAAGAAAAAAGACAAAAAGGTAAAAATTCATAAGAATTTCTGTAGGATATAAAATTGTTGAAAATCTTTTTATAATCTTCTTTTTGCTTACGATGCCGATTTTACCTTTAAAAAACAAGAAAAATAAATACTATAAAATTAAAGAAGGGTAGGTATTACAGTTCAAGCCAAACATCCTGACAACAATCGGATTAACAACGTATAAGAAGCAAATATTTAATATTTACTCAATTTTGTATAAGAATGAGTGATCAGTTGTCACTAATGAAGCGCTATAATTAAAATTTTATTGTATCAAATTTGAGAAACTCGCATGTATACTGTACAATGTATAAATTATTATTACTTTAAAATTTTATGCCACTAAACAATACTCTTGTGTTATACTACATCATTATTTTTATCAAGGATATTTTTCTTGATTATATTGAAATCAAATTGCTTTTATTTAATTCTAAAATCAATAAATTTCGAATTTTGAATTTATTGATACTTTACTGTAATTTTTTTGTATGATTTTGGATAAAAGGGCTTTATAGAGTGTTAAGACAATTTTATTATGACAAGTTATAACTTTTGTTTTCGAACCACAACATAAAAATTTAATATAAAATAATATTCAGAATAATATTGGGAATTAAATAATATGGAAAAAATATATTTTTTTTTATTAAAAAATTTATTATTAAATTATTGAAATATTAGGCACAAATATAAAGAAATACGAGAACCGTATGAATAGAATTTAGTCGATCTTAAAGAACTAAAAAAAAATTTTTCATTTTAAGAAATATTATGGTTTTAGCGGTTGTTCAAAGAATATCCTTTATCTATGGGTAATGTTAATGTTCTTAAAAATATAATATTTTGTTTAGGGAAAGGATACGTTATTTATGAATAATATTATAAGTGTGGGGTTACTTAATAAAAATTTTTAAAACAATCTTAAAATTGCAAATACGAAAATGGTGAAAAGCAGCTGCTGATACTACTAACTGCTGACTAGTATATAATTTCTTATTTTTTATTTAGATAATAATTTAAAATAATTGAAAAAATTAAGAAAATGTTAGAATTTCTCTTCCGTCAAAACCTCATAAGGAAATTTTCTACGAAAAATGCCTTTTATGCTTACGTTTTAAATCTTTTACATTTGGATTATATGTAAATCTTTTTGCAGTAATAGTTTAAAAAAATTGGGTATTGCAAGTCACTTGGAATAAGTTTTGTATATCATTTATAACCACTTATAAATGATATACAAGGTAAAAGTGATATTTAAATGTTACGATTATACTCGAGAAATTAATAAAATTCTGTTATATAATTTATTTTCAAATTTTCGAATAAATTTGATTAAATATCTTTTATTAAAAATATTAAGAAAATGTAATTTATTTGAAATAAAATAAAGAGATAAATAAGTTTGCAATAAAATTACTAAAAGTTCGCCTGAAACTATGCAATATTTTTTTATGTTAACATGAAAAACGGAATTTGAATGCGATTTTGTTAAAAATAGACGATAAATATAATTGTTTGTTCAATTAAATGAAAATTAATTAATTAAAACAAATTAAAAGACAAATTAGTATTATATGTAGTATTCTTTTTTTGTCTTAGAGTATAAAAAATTCGTAAAATAGGCATTACAAAATATATTTGAATGTAATTTGAAAAAATTTTAATAAATAATTCTAAAAATTTAAACTTATTTGACCGTCAAATACAAAAAAAAATTGTAAATTTACTTAAACTTTGTAAAGATATTAAGAAATCAAATTTAAAAGGCGAGAAAACTCCATCGATATTGTGAAGAATGAATTATGACCACAATTACTTTCTCGTCTTTTATTTTTTACTGTCATTAATACAATCATGAACTTTCATACTTAAAATGATAATAATACAACAATAGTATTCTTGTGTTTTGTTATAGTGCTCTTCACAACATTTATAAAACTTCAAACATGTCTTAAATAATAGCACACATACAACTATATACATGCATATAAAATATATAGTACATTATTACCATTGTTAAGGATAATGATAAGAAAATAACAGTAATAAATTTAAAAATTATTTTCATATACTTTAAGATTTTCTCTTTTCTTCCGACAGGAAAACTCTTTTATTCTGTAAGAAAATTTCAAAATGCTATAAGAAAATATTTTATCTGAATAGAAGCAGACAAAATGAGCGTTGTATGAAAGTTTTTGTATATCATTGTCTAAGTAAGTGTATAAAGGTGACGAAATGTGAATGTGTATAGTATAAACATTTTATTTATGTATGAGCATGTGTGATTTATTACATAAAAGAAAAAAATTGTCTTAAATAAATAATGATATTCTAAAACAAAAAAAAAAAACTAAAATAAAATAGAAATATGAAGTGTGTAGTATTTTTCTACTTGTAAAATTTTAAGGAAATTTTTCATATATCAAGTAAGAAATACAAGAAATGAAAATTGAAATTATCTTTTATTTAAACTTACTGAAATTTATATGGTAAAATTTTGCAAAAACTCTTATGATTTTGATAGGACAATAATAACAATAGTAACAAATACCAATGAAATATTATTGATATTTCTAGCTGTTTGAAGAAAATGGACTGATATAATCATTACATGAATAATATTCTTTGCATGGGCAATGTGAAATTAGCGATTCCGTTGCATTTAACTACACAAGAACTTGCACTTTATAAATAATAATTTTCATAAAACAATGTTTGAATTTCACGAGTAAATTCACGAGAAAGTTCCAAAAATGTTATTTTAAATAGATTAAAATTTTCGTAAGAAACTCTTATAGATATTGTCGGAGTTCATGATTTACGGAGGCAAACGCGCAAGTTGATGTAGTAAATTAGAAGTAATTCAAAAGTATATTCTCGTATTTACCCAGAATGTTCGCAATTCATGATTAAAATTTATAAAAACAAAAGATTTTCCTCTATAATTTCTGAAAAATGATTTTAAATCCCATAGAGAAAAAATTTTTCTTTTACAATATTTAAAGAGGGATCATGTTGTTTGAAAGTCATCTATAAAAATCAATTTTGTATAATATAGCTACACATTAAATTGAGTTGACTTATAATCAGATTGTTGAGTTGAATTTTTAGATAAGTAGAATTAATTTTGAGAAAATTTCGAAAAAAATATCATTTAAATTGGAAAATCTAGAGTTTAATGGTATTTTATATGGCATATGCAATAAAAAAAAAAATTCTCCTATGTTGTGCCGTCAATAAAGAAAATGTGAACGTAATAAGTTTTATTCTATATATGTTTATGACAAAAATGTTAAGAGCAAATATTTAAATTGAAAACTAAATGACCATCTTAATGTATTAAAATTTTGTGAAATTTGTGGTATCATCTTATTTTCTCTGCTAAACGCAGATAAGAATTCGATATTTATAAAAATATTCGAGAAAAAATAAAAAAAATTCTAGAATTCAAATCCACAATTCTAAAATCAAACATTTTGTTCTTATGTTCTAGTATCATTATAAATATTTTTTTTTCCTCAAAAATTTAAATGCAATTTCTGTTTAGAGCACATCTGAATCAGTTGTGTTTACTGATAATGTTATAAAAATTGTATTTTTTCACAACAAAAAAAAAACATTCCATTATTATGCCTTAAGATTTTAAAGAAAAAAAGTTGTTTTCTCTTATTAAAAATTGTGTCCTTGTTGCACACAATCATGAAAATATCAAAATGTTATGTTTCATATGGAATTGCAATAAAAATTTGAAATAAAGAAAAGAAAAATCAAAATGACAATACCACATACCAAGATTAAGTTGGTATACGTCAATTGTATTTGCTATTTAAAATGCAAGGAAAATAAATATGAAAAAAAATTTGTTTTTATAAAAAAAAATAAGCAACAATGTTATTCTTTTCAATGGGATATAATAGAATATGTAGATCGTGTACACTAAGTGCAGAACATTGAGAAAAATCAATGTTAAAATGGATATTTGATTTTTTTGGTGCTATATAAATAAGATTGTAGAATTCTTTATTATATTTCCATGAGCCCAGGAATTCTATAATTCTGAATTTGAATCGTAAATTTGAGCATACTCACATTTAAGGAATTAATTTTGAATTCTTGAATTGAAATGAAATTTTAGTGAATTTTACTAATATTAAAGGATTAAGGTATATAGATCAAATAATTTTCAATATCTCTAAGAGAATTTCTTAAAATTTCATATATAAATGATCTCTTATATAAATCAGGTTCTCGATTACATTTAATTTTTAGCTTAGTATTTTATATATGAATAATTTACATATTATATTTATATAGGTAGCATTTATACGTTGCTTCTCATGACACAATAATTAATAGAATTAATTGATTCAATTTCATGGTGTTTTATTGCAATAACTTTCATGGGAGAAAAATTCTATAACGAAAAATATTTATGAATTTTTACTTTTCCGAAATTTCTCATAATTGGAATTATGTAAAATTACAATACAATTTAGGAGGAAATTTGACGCATTAAGTATGTACTCCAAATTTATTCTACTTTCTGCACATTTAGTTTCTCACGGGGTATTTGTCCAAAATATCACAAATGAATAACTTATAATAAATAATTTCATTTTGTATTGTCGTTGGAATTACTTTTCTTTTCTAATTTAATGAAAACCCGATTATGAATTTAATTAATCTTTATTACTTTTATAAAACTTCTCGCAATGAGAAAATTATAAAAAAAAAATATGAAATCTTATTAATAAAGGAAAAGGAAAATTAAAAAGTTTATGAAAAACAAGAAAAATATTTTCCTTCTTTTCATAAAAGGAGAACAAAATAAAATTTTGAATTACTTTTCTCTTGGACAATAATTAACTGTGAACAGTTGAATTTGTCTTTCAATTTTTCATGAATAATTATTTTTTTTGCTTTTTTTGGGAGAAAAAAAAGTAAAGTTTTTTCCATTCTGGTATTGCTTTCTTAAAAGTTTTTCTTTTCTTTAATTTTTATTTCTTCAAGATTTTTATTTCATTCAATTGTTATTAAGCGAATGAATTTATTTTAAACGGAAAATAATATTGAGTTGTTGTTCTAAAAAGTTTTATACATTAACTAGAAAATGGGAGTTTAGTCCATCTTCAGTCAATTTAAAACCTCCAGGCCTATGAAATTGTTACAATTGAAGGCTTCTATCATCTTAGTGAATTAGAATAGCGCTATTGCAATTAATATTAGGAGAAAATAGAAATGAACACCAATTTAAAATAAAATTTAGTGTTAGTGACAGACAAATGTTGCAGACTTTGGAGAATATTTGGTGATTTCTCTTTATGGAATAAAAATTAATTGAAAACTTTTGGCCCTAATGAAAAAATAAATTTTAAAATTTATAGAGAAATACTTGTAATAAGAAAGGTTAACATGAAGCGATTCAAACCTAAAATTAGACAAACAATGTGGATGATATGTGCAATAGGAAAGCTTAAATTAAGGATTATATAGCTAATGGGTAAAATATTTGAATTTCACTAATTTAATATTAGTGAAATTAAATTTGTTTTCAACCAGATATTACAAATCCTTTTTTCTTGAAATTTTTTCTTGAAATTTTTTATATATATGAACATCTCTATTCAGGCCCGCTTCTAATTTGTTCGGTCTCTTATGAGGTTTCAAATTCAAAGTAATAAACAATATTCAAAACCATTGCAAAATTTTGCATAATAATTGGGTCTCTGTTTTCCAGCTCTTATTGCATATGATTAGTTTGCAAATACGGTAGATACGGCTCTACCTTCACTGACCATATTTCCAGAAGCAAGGTGATAGTTCAAATTTAAAAGTCGAAGCCGAAATCCAAATTTGAAAGTCTCCCTTTCATCAATTTATTGGAAACTTGAACTTAAAGTCAAAATTAATATTTTGAATTCAAATAAAAAAATTTACAATTATTTTTATTTTTTCAAATCCTGTTCAAAATTTTCATGACTATTAACTTTTATTGGAAATATGAGAAAAAAAATTTAATAATTAAGTGCAGTACCTTTATTATTCTTTATAAGGTATGGTTATTATTTTAAATTAAATTTCAAATGGAAAATTCCATTATTATAGCTGAACCATACGTCCGTATCCATTAAAAATAGTGCTAAAGAAAAGTTTAGATAAAAGAGGTTTATGGTTATAATATTAAAAATTAATGACAATAATTTCTTTCCAATTTTTATGATAAAGAAAACGTGAATTGAAAATTAAATAAAATTTTTATTGCAAAAAAAAGGATGAAAATACCAAATCATTTGAAAATAAAAATAAAAATTAATGTAGCGAAAAATTTAGAATTTATTTTATTAAAGTTTATCAGTTAGAATTATTGAAGTAGTGAGGGCAACTTATTACTGTATTGAAATAAATTTGAAAAATAATTATTTTAAAATTAAGTTTATAAATTAAAGGGGTAATGAAACCAAATACCAGCATGGTCAGGTTAAAAATGCTCATGTGACAAATTTAAATTCAAGAATTGAAAAAATTCCTGGTAACAAATTGACTAAGAGAAATCTTTCTTTTAAATCTTTCGGTTATTGCCGCCCTAATTAAGGATTACAAATAGTTTTTAATTATTGCAATAATAATTCTCGTGATTTTTATTACACACTGCAGTTGTTGTACTTATAACAAATTGTGCAGGTACTTATAACAAATGTATAGCTAAAATTTCAACAACTTATTATTTTGTCTAATACATTTTCCTTAAACTTAAAGGCTTTGCCCATTTTTTTATGTCATACATGTTCTCTTAACATAGAACTTAGAATTTATTTTGATTACTTAACAAAAAAAAAATTAAAATTTCACTATAATTTTTTGTTTTTTCTTTCATAAGATCCAATGTAAGCAAAAATTTAATTTAAAACTCTAAACACATTTATTACAATTAATATCTTTTGACCAATTCGTGTGCTGGTTGAAGAAAATATTAAAATTAAAGAGATATTTTGTTTTTTGCAAAAATCAATTACAATTTTATCATAATATCATAACGTTGAATAGCTCACATCTTATTTCACTTAACATCTATATGGCTTATCCTCAATCTGTGCATTTTACGATCTTATATTTGATAGCCAATAAGAGATTATTTAACTCTTCAGATAATTATTTTATAATTAAAATTTTCCATTTTCAATAAAATTGACTTAAAGATAGAAACATTAAGAGATTTTCAACAATTTCTTATATATTTTTAAGGATATCCGGAAATCCTTCCTGAAAATTAATTAATAATAGCATTTGATGTTAAAATAGCAAAAAATTTTTTTTTCTTAATTTAAATACTAGAATTTAAGAAATTTAAATTGGCGTAATCTTTAAAAAAAAAATTCCATGTTCCTCCTATTTTTTCGCATTTCAATTTTAAATTCCATTGATCTCAATAAGAGAAAGGTGTGCTATAGCAGGGGTTATGGCATTGGAAATTTTTTTCCGTTCATTTAATTTTAATTTTTATGCTCGTTTTTTTTTTCTGTTTTGTTTTCTTAAAATCCCCTTTCGTTTATTTAAATTTTAAATGAAAATGTGAAAATTAAAGGAAAGATTTTGTTTTTATCCTTTTTTCTTTTTTGTTCTATAATGTTATCAAAAAGTTAAATTAAAATAATTTTTTAAGGATAATTTTCTTATCTCCTTGTCGTTCGTGATATTAAATTTTCATCAAAAGATGTTTTTTTTTTTTTTTGGCTGTTCATTGATAAAAAAATTTTTAAATTTTCATTTTCTATTATTTTGTTTTTTCTATTTTCGCTTTTTTTTTTTGTTTTTTGGATAAACTTTATTAAAAAGTTTAATTTTTCTTTAAGTATATGGGTGTTTTCAGGATATTATATTGTTGTATATGTGTTAGTAAAAGTTTTAAAGTGAATGGCAGTTGTTAAATACTTTAATGACCTTGAACAAGGCAATTCCTTCCTTAAGAACAGTGAAATAGGTTTATTGAAAGTTAGAAATGGATTGATTAAATTGGTGAAATTTTAAAATTACATTATATTCTTTATTTTTCGTAAAGGAGAATGGTAAAGTAAATATGGCGAAAAAAAATCAAAAAATCATTAATAACATGGAAATTTGTATCTCGCGATAGAAGTTTTAAATTATAAACTGTAACCATTTCGTTAAATTTATTTAAGCCAATCTACACTCTTGTATTTTTATTTTTCACAGAGTTGTGCTTTAGATTTATGCTTTTTAAAATTGTCTGTTGATTAATGCCCTATAAAATTTTCTAAAATTTGATTCAACAAATTAAACCCCTCTACACAATTAGTTTTTACCTTCATTGATTAATAACTTTATCGCTAAAATATTTGATTAAACTTTCATATTAGTTCAGTGTACTCTTATCTATTTCGAACAAATTTAATAATTTGCCACACTAGGGAAAAATTCTAATCAATCATATTCTTGTACTGTTATTAAGGGAGCCAATATGTTACTAAAACCACTGCCCTGGTAAATAATTTCAATAGTAAATAAGTCTTGAGGAAAACATATGAATTATGTCAAAGTTAATACAATAGAAGTAGATCGACAAAATTTTTTAATGGGTTGACCTTATATTTACCAGGGCAGTTCCAAAACAATTAAGCATAAGAAAAATGCTATTCTTTATTTTAGTAATAAAAATAATGAAGAAGTCAATGAAGATAAATGTTTAATTATAATATTTGCATATATAACAGCTTCAGTCCTTCCTTTTCCTAAATATTTTTTTTTCCTCCTTTAAAGTTAAAAAACTCTTTTACGCGGAAAATTCCTAAAGAACGTGATTTGAATTAATTTTGACAAAGAAAAAAAAATAAAAAACAAGAAAAAACAACATAGTGGAACCTATAGAAAAGTTTTGAACATTTCCCAAAAATAAGAAGAAAAAAAATTTTTAAATTTGCTTCGTTCCTTGTAACACCCTCAACCTTTTCTGTACTTGCATGAATAATATAAATCCGATTTGATAAATTTAAAATAAATTCAAAAGAAATATTCAAATTCTAAAGACATTTTTTTTTTATAACAGTGTAAAGTATTGTTGATCGATAAAACTCAATAAATAAATTTTGGAATTTCTTTTTTTTTTATAAAAAAAAAATCAAAATTTGTAATTTTTTTCCTTTTTCACAAAAATATTTTTGGATAAAAAAAATTTTCTTCAGAAATTTTCTAATAAAATTTAAACATTTATTTATTTTGAATTGCCAGATTTTAAAAATATTTTACACTTGTTTTTTTTAAGTTTGCCACCACGTTCACAACAAGGATAATATTAATATAGTAGATTAATTTTTACTGGATATCAAAGATAGAGAGATTTTTTTATTAATTTTCATTTCTGGTTTTTAAGTCTACTTGTATTTAAATTAAAAACGCAATTGAACCCTTTTTTTAATATTTGAGGCATTTTTGAAGTCTTTAACGGAGGACATGTGGAAAAGTCAGGTTTTTTGCAATTATGATATTTAAATAAAATTGCATAACATAAGGCGTGAAGAAGTTTAAGTTTAAATTTATTTTTTAAGGTAGCATTTTTTTCAAGAAAAATAATTTGTTTTAAATAATTTCTATGCCAATTAATAGACTTGGGTTAAGTTTTGTCTATAATCTTATCTATATTATTGAATATATATAATGGACTGTTAAACGATATTAATAATAATTAAGATGGTAGCATTAACCGCATAAATATGCGAACTGCCGAATTTACCAATAAAATCAAAAGACAGAAATGCAATAATTACCCCAATATTGAATATTTGCTTAAAAAATTTTGTGTTTGTTTCACTTAGCCAAAATTATATTCATTAAATATAAATTTTCAATGACAATTTTTGTTGTTATTCAAAATACACATTTGTGTAACACTCTTCCATTTAATTTAATGATATTTCACAAAGACGCACTATTTCACAGAATGTGAACAATTTTAGAACAAGTATTTATTGATAAAAACATTTTTGCTTTTTCCATAATTTTATATTCTTCCTGCATATTTTTTAAGCCAATTACATGATAAAATTGGCTCTGCTTATGCTCTATTGTAATGCACATTTCAATATCATGCCTTGATTAATATTATAAAGCTATGAAAAGGTTATTGATTATTAAAATCTACTAAAACCTGGCAACTCTTATTGGCATATGTATAACAGTAATTGAAAGTATACTGTACTTTATGTATATAAAAAATTAGAATCATTGTTATAATATAGTCACTGTTATATTATTATTACAATCTAATGAAATTTCTAATTTCGAATGTGATAACAGCTTTCAATTTATACTATACTCAATTTTCTATATATAAGAATATGAATTTTTTGCTTGATCTTTTTTATACAATAAATAAATTACATTTTCAAGGATAAATAATGTGCGTATGTATAGGTATTTCTTTATATATATAACAATTTACATCTTAATAATAGGAAAATCATGGTTATAATCGAAGGAAATGAAAAGGATTCAAGAATTAATAAATTTAAAGACTGATTTTGCATAGAGTAAAATTTAAAAAGGTTAATAATTGCGAACGAAAAAAATACAAAAGAATCTAATTATGATAAATCACTATTAATAATAAAAATTGTAACACATTTTTATACTTTTCTTACAAATCATCGAATTTTAATGAATTTTTTCCGGAAACAAATGATTTAAAAGAATGTTAACAATTTTTAAATGACTAGGAAATTATTTTTCATTACAACATCGTGTGATATCCTTTATAAAAAAGGAAATTTTCTTATTTTGATTTGAATACGAAACAAATTTATAAAAGGATAATTTACGGTTCATTTATGTATTAAGCTATGATTTTCTAGGACTATTGGGTTTATAGAGCAGAGATCAAGCCAATAAAAATGTTAATATACTCGTAATTAATTAGATTAAAGTGAATATAAAATTGTTTGAAAAAGACTTGGCATTTTAATAAAATTCTCAATTATGCTAAAATATTCCTAAGAAATTTGATTAATTAGGTTTCTTATGAGTTTAGTTATTAAGAATTTGAACAGAAATTTTAGTTAAGATTAAAGTTGCTTTAGCAAATCGCGACATTAAGATTTTTTAAAGCTAATATTAGTTTTTCCAGAATAATTTCAAAATAATAAATTATTAGAGGCACTTAAACTATAGAACAAGTACGATCTATAAAAATGCAACTTGCTGTTTTATAATTAAAAATTATATGTCAAATATTATTAATTGACTAATAGTATAAAAAAAGTTAAAACACTTTTGATTTATCTTATAATTTTTTAACTATCGCAGTTATTCAATCACAAATAATCAATTTTTAATTAAAAATATTATAAAGTTTTAATAATTATCAATAATATTTATTTGTATTTTTTTTAATATTTTAAAGATTATGGTCTACTTAAAGTATAATGAAGAAAATGTAGCAATTTTGGTGGAGCAATTATACGAAATTTTTAATTAAAAACAAATGAAAATGATTCATCCTTAAATTAAAGACACTATTAATTAAAAAAAACGCTTTCAAAATTAAAATTTTACTTTTGAATGATCTGAGTATGCATCCTTGTCATAGCTAGGATGCAGTATGAGTTAAACCGGTATGTACTCATTAAATTCTAATTAAATAATGGTTTTCCATAAAGGTTAATAATTTTCCAATTATTTTACTAAGCATTTCAACAAGTTGACTCAAATTTTATCAATCGAATGACTCGATTGAATAAAGTAATAATTTTTTTTAATTTGGTGGGACGACGAGGAGAATTTTTACAAGAATTTGGTAACAAATTTAGTGCTTTCAATACAAAGTTTTATATTCTTCTAAGTTTTTTTATAAGAACACCTCTCTTAATACTAAATTAATTACAACTTTATGAATTTCAAATTAAAGAACTGCCATTGCATTTAAGATTTAACAACAAAAATAAGAATAAATAATAAACAGGGTGTCTTGTGTATTCCAATATATAAGCCTTTGTCGGTAGATAAAACTTTTGTTTTAAAATAATAAGCACAGTTCAAATATTTTAGAATTACAGGAACTTAGAATATTTCTCGATTGTTTTTTTCTTACTTTTTGAAATTTTAAGTACAACTTCGTTCCTTTGTCAGATAGACGTATATTTAAATCTGATTTAGAAACCTCAGAGCAATGACTTTCTTATAAATATCTATATTAGTTAGAATCTTTTCAAATTTCAGAATCGCAAGCTTTTAAATATTGAAACATTTTAATTTATTAATTTTTAATTTTTAAAAAAGGTTAACTAAAGCTTTCTCTAATTCTTGGGCAGTTGGTAGCCTTCCTTGTTAGCTCAGCTTTAAATTGTCGTATCATTTATTTTCTACCTGTTATTTAAACTAATATTTATCTACGATTTTTACACGATTATCAGCCTTATTAAAATACTGTGCATTTTCCATATTATCAACATTTATATATTCGTTTTATAAGAGTATGAAAGCACTCTAAACTTCCAATATTTATAACTCTTAAAACTCTTTCAAATTAGAATATAAAGACATAATTTACTCGAAACAAAAATGAAAGCGTCGCTTAATATCTTCATTAACTCTAATACATAAGCAGGATTTTTTCTTATAAAACCGTAAACATTAATAAATTCTAAAGGGTCTACTTGATGAAGGAAGAAAATTTCCTGATTTATTCCAACATTTTAGGACCAATTCCCATATTTTATTTTTAATAATTTTTTTTAAATATAAAAAATATATTTTACTATAAAAAAAAAATTTAAAAATTACTTTCTAAACTAAAAACTAACCTTGAAATCTAAAATGTTTCCATTTTATTTTTTAAAGAATTTTCCTTAAATTTATAACAATTTTTTTGTTGTATTTTTTAAGAATATAAAATTAATTTTGGAAAACAAAATCGTATTATGGTTTTTTTCCGGTTTCTGAGTAATGTAAGAAGTAAAAAATTATAATTTTTTTTTTGTTTTCTTGGTATCTAACCTGATTTATTTTATTTGGTTTCAAAAGGACGAAATTAAGGAACAGTAGAAAAAAAAAATTTATTTTTTCTCAAAACATTTACAATGAATTTCTTTTATTTTCTTTGTATGTGTTTTTGTTATTTTTTTGATTTAACCCCATATTTTCTTTGCCATTTTATGAAAATAGAAAAAGCTCTTATTAACAAAAAATGCAATAAATATGGACTTGTTAAAAATGTGCTACGAAGTGTGCTTACAAATTTATTTCTATTTTTCCAGAAACATTTGCGCATTTTGAAAAAAAGAAATAGTAAAAATGATTTTATTGCTATGCCAATTTTTAATGAACATTTAAAATTGAGTAACAGCTAACAAGAGTCATTCGAATGCAATTATTATGCATCCTTAAATTATACATTGTATAATCATCTTGTAATTTAAACCTTATCCTAAATGAGATACCCTAAATAAAAATATTTATCTTCTTCACTTATTTAATTGTGTATTAGCAAAACCACTTCTTGAAGAATATTATCATTTGTAAGTTTTGTAAATTCATTGATGCCTTTAGGGTTAAGACTGCCTCTTAAAATGTAATATTATGTTCCTAAAACTCTTCTCAACTGGTTTAATAAAATTAAATACGGTTTTTTACAAGTCATGGAATTCTTAACTACTGCAATTTATCAATTAGTTCAACTCCTTGTTACATTATTATTACCAAATTTAGTTTTCTATGCTGGATTGTAACACTCAAACTCATATAATGGAATTTGATTTTTTCTTTCTGTATATTAAATCAGAAAATCGTATTAGATGATAATAAAAAAGAGTATAAACTAAAATAAAATTTTCCAAAACATAAAATTTAAAGTTTAACAATGAAATCTTAAAGTGTATCCTTTGTTTTTTTTTTCATATAACCCGAAAAGAGTCCTCTTATATGTTATTCAATACACAGACAGTCCGCGTAGACTATTTACAAATTCTTCTGTGTCACATATGTATGTAGTTATGTGGATTGTATATATAAAGGACGTTCAACAATCACAGGATATTATCAATAAAAATATAAATTTTTTATTCTGTTTTTTTCATTTTTTTGGAAAAATCAGCCTTTATTAGATTTTTCCACATATTTTTTTTTCCAAGAAAAAAAAGGTCGAATAAGAAAATTTAATATGTAATGCCCGTACATAAATAAAAAAATATCCTTTTCTTTTTTTTTTGTTTTCTTATTTTGTAATTTTTTTTCCAAATTTTGGTCTTATGTTTTTTGTTGTTTCATAAATTTAATAACCCAGATTTATATTCAATTGAAATTCAAAGTTTTTTTTTGTATGAAAATGTTCTTTAAAAAAATTTAAAAAAAAAAACTTAAATTCGAAAAAAAAAAAATTTATTTTCAAATTCATTTAACATTAAAAGTTGTAGACGTTCTTGTAAAGGAGGAACTCAGTAGAATAAAATGGTAGTAAAATTTATTTGAATTCAAGTTCTTTACCGTCAATGTAGTAATAGTTGCCTAATTTCATTAATGAATGATTGGTACTTGTATTTCATTGCTGTTTTTAATGTTATTAATTCTTGCCTTTAAATTTCAAGGAACACGTATACTTACTCATTTTACTTAGCCATTATACACTCATTGTATGCAACCCAATTGTAAATATTACTAAATATCTTTCACAATTTCACGCAATTCTAGTGTATATTTCAATGAATTTATTTTTAAATGGCTTCTAGATATTTTACTATTAGATCAACTTGATTTTGATTTACCACTTCTAGGAAAAATAATTATGATTCTTGAATATATCCGATTGATGTAAGACTTTAAAATGGCTTTTCTATGAAGAAAAGAATATAGATTTAAATTTTTAAAATCTTTGATTATTTTCTCTAAGCAACTGTATATATACATATAAATGAAAGCCTTACTTTGGAAATTAAATGAAACCTTAATGGAAATTTGATATATTTTCCAAATATTATGAAATTTTTCAAATTCATGTATATAATTTTAATTGAAGAATTTATCCATTATTTTGTTAAGAAATTAGTAAGAATTAGAAAGAACTTTTCTCAAAATTTAAGCCATTTTGAGAACAATTTACTTACAAACATATTGTAGGTACTTTAATTGTAGACTAACCGACTAAACTGATTTAAAATCAATATTCCCTATTTTTATACCATACCCGAACGAACGTATATTCGAAGTGTATACTAAATCTGCCTTACCCTTTGTAACGCTAAGAAATAATGGTCTGAAATATAGACTCAAGTGTATGTTTTTGATCAGCGTCGAATTCTGAGTCGATTTAGCTCTGTCTGTCCGCCCACCTGTCTGTCCCAAGGAAAGCTCAAAAACTAATCTAAGGTCACCAAATTTTCACAAATTGTTTATTATAGTAAATGCCTGAATCCAATTTAAATTGGATACGATCGAGGTACTTGTTCGGGTAACTGTCATACAACTTCAAAATTTATTTGACTATATCTTAGAAACTATATAAAAGCTGTGGTATTGAAATTTTACACAAGTAAATGTATTAGTAGGGCAATGTGTCTGATAAAAGTCATTGAAATTACTTGGCTCTTTCTGGTAGCTACTATACAACTCCAATAGTAGTTTGGCACAGTATTTTGAAAAACACAGTACTAAAATTTTGCAAATATTAATATAGTAATACGACAACTTAAAGTCATAGTCTGTCCCATAGTCAGCTATTCCATTCTATTCACAATTCGCACATAGGACAACAAATTCGTGCGGGTATAACAGAATTGACACGGTGCATTCTATCTTTTCTTATTCCTTTTCGTTTTGTATACGAAAAATTATTGCGAATTAAAGAATATTCCAAAAGAAAGGAAAAATTTATGGTAAAAAAAAAATTGTGTTCCCTTTTGTTTTTATTTCAACATAAGGATTAAAGTTCAATTTTTGCTTTACATTTTAAGTAGGCTTAAATATAGTCCGATTCAATATTAGGTATGAATTGAGTGTAAATATTTCGAAAAAAAAATAAAATTGTATAAATAACAAACGAGTGTTGAATATTTCTTTAATTTATTTACATACACAAATATATGCTTCCATTATACATGAATAAGTATGTGTGTGTTTGAACCACATAATAGGATTACAAGAAAATACCAAAATCAGTATGGCACATGTTTTCTTCAATTTTTATTTTTATTATTATTCAATAGAAAATTTAAGGCAAAGTTGAATTCGAATTTATTTTTTATGTGGAATTTATGGATATCAACATTTTTTTTTTATTTTCTATTTTTCCATTATTAAAGTTCTATACATTTGTTAGATTTTTAAGAATAATAAAAATTTTCTAATAAAAAATTTGCTATATTTGTACCGACAATATTTTAAATGTATAAAATTTGTGAATTTAAATGAAAAAAAATAAGAAATAAGTAAGTATGTGACAAAATATTTTTTAGGAAAGTATCTGAATTTTAAGGTGAGATATTTAATTAGGAAACATGTAAAACTAGAAAAGATGACAGCTGACAAGTATCCACATACAGTTTTGATTTGAATTTAACTGAAATGTTGGTCCTATTACTATTTTTGAGCTAATTGAATTGGTACACTGTCAGATTTTCCAAGCTTTCGTAATATAATTAAATTATCCTTGTAGTTCTTTGGCAGCTTTTTGAACCATTGCTTTAATAGAATCTATAATAAATAAGATAAAATTTCTCAATTCAAATATTTTCTATAATTTGATAACGACCAGCTCATCTTTCTATCGATTATATAATTTTCCAATGGTCAAAATATACGAATTACATTTTAGATTGAACAACTTTTCGAATTTAAGCTCTGTTATCTCTGTTACTTTTCGAATTTCAGGTCTAAGTTATATAATTTAAGCTCTGTGGAAAATTCACAATTTTTATTTTCGTACTTACTGATGAAAAAATAAATATTTTTATGTAAAGTTTTAAGAAGGTCAGTGAAACGGTAAATGAACTCTTTCCAAATTTTAGAAAAACGGATCAAGTTTTAGGAAAAAATTATTGAAGACTATTATGCACAAATTAATTCAGATTTAACTTTAACTGATTAACAAAGTTTATTTTCGGTTTTTAGCTGACCATATGGATTATCAGTATATAGATTAATCAGTGAACACAACTGCAAAGCCTTATTTAATTTAATAAAAATTTCTTGTTTTAAAAATATTCAGTATTTAAGAGGTTTCACCAAGAATCTTTTACAATTCACAATGATTAAGAAAATTCTATTTTTAATTTGGAAATTTGCGAATGCAACATTCATTGGAAAAGAAAACATTGGCATACCAGCTATTCTGCTTATTTGTTGGAAATAAAGCAGAAATATGTTGTCAATTATTTGTAAACTTTTTGAAATAGAAAAAAATTTTTAATATTAATCAAAATTTTTCACAGTATTTTAATTGTTTTATTAAAGTTGAATAAAAAATTTTAGTTGCAATTTTTAAAAAATTATTTTTCTAAGAAAAATTTTTTTCCTTCCAAAACACAATAGGGGATAACAAAAAGAATTAAGAAAAAAATACAGTAAAATTTTTTATTTCTTATTAAATGATTTTAAAAGGCAAGAAAAATATCTTAAGTCCTTCAAAGAAAAGGAGGTCCTACAGAGACAGAAAAAATAATATTTGCATTAAATTACTTGAAAAATTTATTGCGTTTCTTTATTTAGTTCCTATATTCACCGCTTGGATTAATTTACAGAGGAAAATTATAAATTGTTTATTACTTTTCCCAGTATGTGATGGATTTTGGCTATTCTACTTATTTCAAATATCTTTATATTGTTTATCTAATTGAAGGACAATCAATTGCATGTCCTTCAACAATCTCAATTGCACATAGAGTAATACGTCTTTTTTTTTAAATCTTATCTTTATATTATTATAATATTCAAGTTACTTTCCCTAATTATTTTAATTTAATAAAATATTTAAGCATTTTAAATAATTTTTCAATTTTATTCAACATAACTCATGATTTAATTAGAAATGGGAATGGAAAATTTTTTGTATTCATATTTGCATATTCATAATTTTCAAAATTGCTCTTCACAAAATTTCAAATTTTTTTTTTTTGCATTCACAATTAAATTTTTAAGTTTTATAGTGTATATATAAAAAAATCCACTTGAATTATAAGATGCGGTTTTACAATTTTTCTACTAGCTATTCAAATGTATGATGAAAATTTTTAAATTACAAGGTCTTTAAGGACTCAATTTTGGTACAGCTACACATTATTTTTTTTTTTGTTGGTTTTCTTTTTGAAAATTCTAGTGTATTTTTTAGAAATCAACTTGCCTTTCACTGACAACTAGATTTTTCAACATTTCCTTTAATATTTCTTAACAAAATGTCCTTGAATCGGATGTAATTTTCAATTTTCAAATAAAAAAGGAGTCAAAATGTTATTCAATTAAAATAAAAATTTTGCAATCAATTAAAATGAATTCTTTTCGCACATTCTTCTATTACATTTCAGAAATGCTTTGTTATCATTAAATAGGTGTCAGTCACTTTAAAATTAATTAAGAATTGGGTCAATGTGTACAAGTACTTTTAATAAAAATATACTTTTTAAGAATATTTTGGTAAAAGAAATAATTTTACTGTCTTCTTTATATTTTTTTCAATTTTTTTATTGTAAATATTAAAATTTTAAATTACGTATATGCCAACCAAGGATAAATATTTTTTTACTAATGTACATAAAATGCTTAAATTACTATGAAAATTCGATTATTTCACTTGGAAGACCATTATATAATTTAAAGAAGGCGCTCAAGGATATTTTTATGAAAAACAGCTAAAAGAAATGAAATTCATAATTCAATTAAATTTTTTAATGCTCTTAAGGACAGAAGAATATTTGGAAGATATGGGAAGGGGGGAGGGAGGAAGGAAGCCAGTGAAATAGTGTGGTAAACAATTTGAAGGCATAAAAATTTTAATAGAAATAAAAAATTTTTTATCTCTTGAAATACTTTTTAATAAGTTAGACATTTTCATTGAAATTAAAATCTTTCAACCATATGGTTAATTCTAACGAGAATTGAATTTATTTATAAGTGCTATATACTTTTATTTAATATACATATGAATATGTATGTGTATACATTCATAATATGAATTTTAGTCAAATTAAAAATTTTTTTTTCATGAATTTTTTTTGTAATTTTTTCTTGACATATAAAATTATTCTAGGGGTTCGTTTTCTTTTTTCTTATTATTATTCTTATTTTACTCTTTTAAAATTTGAAAAAAATTCTAAACAATGTGAGTTTGACTTCCTGTATTCATCTTCATTTATAAATTGGATTATATATTTATCTGTTTTATAGTAGACAAAATGTATACAATTTAATAATAATGAAAACAGTTTAAGATTAGTTTTTAAAGGGATTGTGATCGCTGAAGCCCCGTTTTGAATTAGTTCATTTGTTAGAAAACATTTTGTAGTCTAGAAAACTCACTCTAGATTGAGCTCTTATGGTATATATTGTGAAAACTGTTATTTGGAAGTTTCTTCTCATATTTAAACAATACTTATTTATAATCTTAATTTCGTGGTCTTAATGCAAAAGTACATTGATCATTATTCTAAATTGATGAGGATTCAATCATACTAATTCTTACTTTACCGATTTAGAGCAAGATTTTTCTTTTTTTTAAGTATCTAGCTTTTAAGGAGATTTTTCAGCAAATCTTTGCACTGTTCGCCGCAATTACTCAAGACGCGTAGGACAGTTGTCTTAGTTGTATAAAACTGGGTTCAACTATGAGTAAGTTGATCTTGGTAGTTTCTTATATAACTTTTAATTTTGTTCGAATGTAAGGATATTCCAAATTATTTACATTATAATAAAATATTGATATTTTATTTTCTATGATTCTTTAAGTTTCTAGCTCTTTAAGAGTAATAGAAAATATTGTGATACGCAAAATTTCACAAGAAAACATTTAATTAACTTTTTGTCTAATATATGTACATTTGGTACGAAACAGAAAAAATACTTTGTCACTAGATATAGGCCAGTTTGCTTAACTTTGGTTTGCAAATTAATTAATTAAAATTAACATCATAATACTATATAAATTCAGTCTATGAATGATTTGGACAGCCCTTGAAGAAGATTTGATCTAACATTTGAAAATTCTTATAATACATAAATTTAATTAAAGATTTTGTAAAAAAAGACGGCTAATAAATTATTTTCTAAATGCAACATTCTCACTTACAGAAGCTTATATAACGTTTTCGCCAGACAAGTAGATTTTCCAGTTTCATTAAATAGCTATATATTTTACATAATACACCTTGTGTATAATAATTTTTCATTAAAATAAATTTAATATTTAATATTATAATTTTCAGATTTAATAAGCATTATCATTGCATTTTGTTTAAAATTCACAGCAAATGTGCACACAGGGAACGTTTTAAAAAGTAAAACAAACCAACTGAAATGGTAAATTTTTTCGTTTTATTTCACTGTGGTCTATTATCTGAAATGAAAATCCTTACTTTAATAAAACTAAAAATCCTTTCAAGTAATAAAATTAAATGAAATTACGGTAACATTGTGTGCAAGTAATTTACATTTTTAAAACAGGAGTTTAAAAATTAAAAAATATTTTTTATAATAAATTTTTTTTTAATTAAAAATATTGTATGATTTTCGGTCTAAAATCTTTTTAAATTGTATTTAATGTTGACACTTAACTTATTAATTCAAATTCTGGAAAAGAAATGAACTAAAAGAAATTATATTTTAATAATTTTTTTTAATTAGTCGGCAAATTTTATTCTAGTTATTGACTAGAATAAAACGGTTTATGTCATAGGTTCTTTGCTACAAACCATAAAGTTTTATCCACCATGTTTGTTATTAGCATAACTGTTCCAGCGGCGGGCTCTCAGCTTAATTTTAATAACATTATATAATAATTTTTGAAAATACAATTCTGTTCAATGCATCTGTCCGACAGCTCTCGAGACTCTTTTCTGTTAAATGGTATTGTTTAGTAATAAAAATTTAAAATTTAAGATGTGTGAAAAAATTATTCTTTATCTCCTTACGGATTACAATTGTGATCTACTTTCATCTTCTTTAGAGTTGCCATAGCACGCTTTGATCTTAAGAAATAATTTTGTACATTATTTAAAAGCACTGATTTTATTAAAGAACACGATGTTTTTTACTCTGAATGCACTGAGGTAAAAAAAGGATACGTTCTTTCAGTGTTTAATTACATTTTTGGTCTATTATCTACAAAAAATATTGTTATTTTGAGATCACTAACTATTTATATTAGTTTTCGACTTAGACCGAAATCAGGGACTTTATAAATAAACAGCAATTTTCAAAATATTTATACATAATATAGCTAACATGTTCTTTAAAGTTTGGTTTTAAAACAAAATACAAGAATCCTTGCTATAAAATGAATGCATGTAAAACATATCCTTCGAATATATATGTGAATGAAAATGTAGGACGCATAGTAACTAACATGTATGATCACTGTAGATATTGTGTACAATATTTTTAATATAATATCAAAATTCAAGGATATGAGATGAAAAATAAACAAAAATAATAATAATAATAAAATTATATAAAATATTTAGATTAGTCCTTAGTATGTTTACAAAAATTGTGAATATTATGAAAATTCTTAAATAAATAGGTATAAAAGGAAATTTGTTTTTTTTTTGTTTTTGATATTTAAGGACATTATTATCTACGTCATTTTAGAAATTAATAAAATTTTTGAATTTTATGTGTCTGTTTGTAATGCAACTATACTACTAAATTTATAATAAAATTCATTTTGCAATTCTAATTCAAGGTTTTTTAAATTGAAATTATTTTATGTGGGTATATGTTGAATTATGTGGGCGCAATTCATTTTTGTAAATGAATTTTAGACTGAATAAAATGCAAATTTAATTAAGTAAAATTTTGCCATTAATTTGATTCAATTATAGATATAATATAAGGATAAATTTGTTTTAATTTCGTTAAGGTGTTGTAACTATTCAAAAGCAATTCACTGTTTGTGTATTTAAAATATATTCGGATCATAACTAGAAAAACCACTGGTTTGCATTTTGCTTAAAGGAATTTCCATTGCAATAAGGCAGTTACCGGTAATGCTTTAGTTTTTTAAAAAGTTTTACGAAAATCTAAGGCGGATGCAATTTAGCGAAATTCAGTCAATTTTGGATGTCTTATCGGATTGAGATTGGAATTTGTATCTGTTACCGACCGCATTCCATACATCAACGAAGGGTATGTGATTGCACCAAAATTTCGGATGTCAAATTTTCGGTGGGAATGCAGCTCTCCATAGTACGGAAGCGTAAATAAACTATTTTTACAGATATGCGGGTCTGTCTGTCCTATAGAGATTCCTATTTATTCAATAAATATTTTATTTAAATAATACATTTGCTAGGTTACATAAAATGTGAGATTAATAATTTGATTTTTCAGATAAAACAAGATTAATTACAAAATACCAAAAATTTAATTTCAAATGAACATGCGGCAGCTTGAGCTACTATTTAATTTATTTGTAATTTTACTTCTTCAGCATGTAAAACGTAACTTATCACTGAAATTTGCAAAAAAAATTACATTTATTAATCACATACATGTATGCAAAATATAGAAACGTGTGTGCTTCATCAAAAGGGAACACAAAAAAAAATATCCTTTCAAGGATTTTTTTCCTTTTAGGTAATTAAAACGTGCACAAAGATCGTACATATATTGCATATTTTAATTACTTAAAATTTAATTACATAGTATCTTGTTATTTATATTCCCGTTATAGTTAATTAAGCATGCATCTAGTAAATTTTGCATCAAAACCATACAATATTGTCATAGTTACTATTTTTTACACTTTACATACATACTTATAATATATTCTTATACAATTTATAATAATATATGTAAATTTATTTATTTAAATCCTTTAAATATTATTATGCAAAACATGTACAAATGATCATAAATTGAAATTAAACAAAAGTATAACATTGAATATAAATTGCATATTGCAAAATAAATAACACTATTAAAAGTGAGTAACTATTTTATGTGACATTTAAATTGTATGTAATGTATAAAATGAAATTTAATTGACGGTAAAGACGTGCCACATACAATAATTTGAGATATTCTTTTATTAAAACAAAGTAAAAATATAATAATAAAATAAATCTGGAACAAAATATTAATGGTTCGTAAAGAGAGTATAACAATTTCTCTCTTAATTACAATTGATATGATGTGTCACCTGTATTGACCTGACAGTCGACTAAATTTGAGAATTTGAGTTTATACCCATACTATTTAATTCATGTTCTTGACAATTTTCCTATATCTTTCTCAATCTCTAGAGAATTCTATTTGAACTGATCAATCTCTCAAACTGGTCCAATTTCTTATATTAATCCACCATGAAATTTCTTTTTTCCTGATGACTCTTTTTCCGAATATATCCGAAGTTTTTTTCCTTTAATGTTGGTAAAGAAACGCACGCTCTTCATTTATTCTTCTCAGCAATTCGGCGTGGTACACCCTGTCTATCCAAGGAATTTTAAAAAATTCTGCGGTACAGCAACATTTCAAAAGCTTCGATTCTATTCAATTCCGATACTTTCGGAGTTTATGTTTCTATTTGATACAGCAATACTGACCACACGTATAGTAGTTAAGAAATGTGGCTTTAAAATAATCACCATAATTGTGAAAGTTATATTTATACTATTAGGCACAAAACTAAGTGACATGACACTAATAAGTTGTATTGAGTTTGTATATGGTGAAAGTTGTATTTATATTGTCACTTAGACAGAGAGAAAGGCTGGTTGATCTAAGGACTAATATTACAAATAAATTAAGCAGGCTGATAAGATGCGTGACAAATTTTAAACAAAATATAAATTTAGAGAAACTTTTAGAATTGTTATCAATCTCCTTTGAAATTAATATTTAATAATGTTTTAAATTTTATACAATGTGAATTTCGTATTTAAAATTTTTAGAAATGATTTGGAATACAAGAATGAGACACAATATTAAACAAATGTAAAAACAAAAAAATTTTTGGATAAAAACTTAACAGGAAGATGGCATGCTATTATGGAATAATGGCTTCAATATAGCCCTCCATGTGATATTGTTCATAATATCGATTTTTTCTAGTCTGTTCTTTTGAGTTGTTTTAATAATCGTGATACAAAAGTACTAAAATTTTCTCCATAATTTTTTATTTGTTTGTGAAAAGAGCAAAAACTAATTCTCTCTTATTTTTAACATTATTAAAAGCTTTTTTTTGTGAATATTTTAGTTACACACGCATTCAATTATTCGTCCTTTCGATTCCATTAAAAATTTTTTTACATAAACTATAGCTAGTTTTTTAATAATTTATCATAATTATGCATATGTTTAGGACCACATACACAGACAAGCATATTATAAATAGCAATTTATTCTAATGACTATGAATGAAATATGAATTGCAATCTCATTATTAGGAGACAATTTTCCACTATGGGGATTCTATAGCAGCAAAAAATAGTAGAGATGAAATGAACACATAAGGCAAAAATATCAGATTTTGAAATTCTAAATTTTAAAATTATATTGAAAAATTTCCATTCTTTTTGAAATTGAAACAAATTTGTGATTATTGCAAAACTTCCTTAGATTGTAATTTGTAAAAGAATGGTTAGAATATAGAATAGAATTGAATACAAGCATGTAAATAGATAAAAAATTTCATGTGTAGCTATTTTACATCTCCATAATTGACTTTAATTAGATAGAAGAGGATATAAGTGTATATATGCATTACCTATATGTATACATGCAAATATATTTATGTGAATAATGTGAAGAAAATAGAGTAAACTATGAAAACTTTGTATTAGTATTCTTATTTAATTATTTGACTATTTTACATGAAATTAAAGGAAAAATGAAAAGGAATTCATTTGAAGAAATTCAAAAGAGCCCTTTCTAACTTGGTGTTCAATAAAAGATTTTTATGTAGTCTGATAAATCAGTGACAGCTGCGTAGCTTCTGATATTTTTTTTTTCAATTTTTTATACAATACAGTGTGCATATTTCATTCAATTAATAATATTATTGTATATATCATCCTTTCCAAAGGGATAACTCACATTTTTGTATATCCAATTTTTATATCAAAAAATTGCTATTAAATAATATGCACGCTTAAATTTGTTCAAAAATTAAGTGAATTTTTCATAACTTTCTCACAAATTACAATTTAATTCATTTTATCATATGCAATTAAGTTTGCTCAAAATCAATGATTTTTAGAAATTTGAATATAAGAACCTATTATTCAAAAGGAATAGTATAGTGTAAAACGACATAATGCAACTCTTAGCACAAAATTGTGAAGGAAAGAAGAGAAGCAGCCGTTTCAGAGATATTCTTACAAATCAAACTGTTTGTAGGAAACTGTGACTACAAACGATCACCAAGGAAAATATAACAATGAATACCAATGAATATGATTTAATGTAAACTTAAGAAAGATATGAGGTAACGTGGCCTTAAAATTAATCCCATTTTTATATTTTGTAGAGGAAACCTGTAAATGCACCTGAACGAGGCTCTTATTTACCAAAAAAGGAAAGTATTAAATAATATTGCAGTCTACAGTGTAGTAAAAGTTGTTTAAACTTATTCCGGGGTGCCTAGTTAACCCTTAATGCAATAATACACAAAAACTCTCTAAGTTACATTCTTGCTAACAATCTTTTTCCTTTAAACTATATACACAAAATTGCTTTTAAATTTGCCATTTTATTTAATACTAATTCATTTATTTTAGCCAATAAAAAATTTTAAATTACTGAAAAATCATAATTTCAACTCACTTTCCCGATCAATTTAATTTAAAAACTAAATTCATTTAAAAAGAAATTATTAATTATAGTAATTACACATGCCACTTAAATGGCTAAATTTCCAAAAATATTAATTAATTAATTTCAAGTGTTCATTTTTTGCTTATTTATCCTTTGTATTGAAAATAACATTGAAAGGTTTTTTTTTCATGAAAAACGTTAATTGATCATTTACCAAAAAATTTAACATTTTAGTTATAAAATCAAAATATAGCTATAGTAAAAAACTAAAACCGCAACATGGAAAATTTATTTCCGAAAATTATTAATTGAAATTCGAAAATTATATTTGTACTTTAAAATGATTGCAAAAAATTTGCAAGTAATTCAACAACAAAAATATAAAAGGAAGTGGTTATAAATAATTTTTCCAATTAAAATGAAAGTACACTTTGCAGTTGCAATGAAAAGGCAAAAATGTACAAATGTAGAACAAGTACTTAACATTTATGTAAATTAAAAAAACCATACAAGTATGTAGGATTACCAAAATAAAAAAATTTGTTTTTTTGTTTGTCAAGTACAAACCATTCAATTAAGAGCCTTTTTTGTTTTATGTAGATTAACTTTGGATAATTCAATAGTATGTCCTTTTTTTTTTGAATTTTGTTGGTGCCATGATATTTATTGCTATATGAGTAAGCAAATATAGCCATAAAAAAAAATTTAAAATCTAATTTATTTTGTAAATATTTTAATTTTGTAATGTAATATTTTTTATTTGAAATAGTTAAAAAGGACATTGAAAGGTAAAAAATTCTTGGAAAAAATTTGATATTAATATCTACAGGGTGATTTACAAATAAGTAAGGAACCATATATCGTCGGATAGAGGATCGAAAATAATTGAAATTTTGGTTCGGAACTAAGTTTCAAATCGGAACTGTTCTCGAGCTATAGGAATCTTAAAAAAAATTTGGTGAAATTTTAAAAAATCTTTTTAAGTGTTTTTGGTTATAACTTCCATTCCGAAAGAAAGAGATTTTGGAAGGGCCATTAGATAAAAGCCGCTTAAAATAAAGAATAGTGAATTATTTGGTTTTATAAAATTTTTTTTTTTGAAAATAGAAACATTCGGATTTAAGGAATCCGAATGTTTCTATTTTCATTTTTTAATTTTTGGTACTCATCTTTTAATCCCGACAATTTCTCATGAAATTTTTTGAAATTTTTAAAATCTCCTTTACAGGATTTTGCCCAGCTGCTTATGTTTTAGTTTGAATCCTTAAGTGTTAAAAAATCGTTTATGATACAGGAGGCTAATTCAGCAATAAGTTAGAAGTTGGTGGTAAATGGATGTATAAATAATTGAATTTTTAATATGATTGAATTTTGTTTTAGAAATTTTCAAAAAATTTAATGAATTTAAAATGTATTTCACAGCATCATTTCGCTAGGTTGATCAGAAGCAATTTAATTTTTCTAATACCACACATATACACGAAGTATTCATCCAATTTTATTATAATGGAAAACAAGGAAATAAAGATTTGATGTGCATATAAATAGGTTCATAATATTTGTTTATATGTATGCATAATGATAACAGAATATGTGTGAGTTAAAATATTTTATTTTCTGAATAGTTGTGACTGAATTCAAATATTTCCTTTTTGCTTATAAAATAAATTATTTCTTCTTAATACTAACAACTCCATCTTAACTATTCCACGCAAATTAATTTATTTATTAATTTAAGTAGAAAAATACAAATGCAAACCCGGTCTAGGAATATTAATTCTGTTAATAGCGGAAAATTTAGTACTGTTCAATTCTAATAATGCAATAAGAATGATTTTCCTAAAAAAAATTAAACGCTTTTTAATGTTCGTTCTAATTTATAAGCTTCAATGATTGAATTTAGGAGCTTATAAATTGAATAATTTATATTGATTTTATACGATTGAATAATGTTCATTCTAATTCATAAGCCCCAATTACCTATAGAATATGAAAAAGAGTCTTAAATTTATTCATCTATATTGTAGTATGAAATACTCAAAATATTTTTACAATCACATACTAGTTATTATTGAGCTTATGTTCATTTAACAACTGCTGCGATGCGGTAAAATCAGTGGTATTAATTAAGTTGTTAATGAATTTTACAATTGAAATTCGAATTTTTATTAAAAAAAAAGCTTTACTGAAAATTTCACTGATCAAAACTAAAATTAATATCACATGCCATATGATGCTGTATATTTAATAAAATTATTATTAGAACAAAATATTTTTAAAAGATTAAAATATTTTTTAAGAAATTTCCTAACTAAATTGAATTCGGAACGATTTTTAATTAGATTTTCCAATTCTTAATATAAAATTATTTAGAAAAAAAATTTTAGAAAAATTGTAGTTTATTTTCTAATTAGTGGAAAAATTTCTAATTTAATTAAGTATTTCATTTTTAGCACTTTTCCAAAAAATTTTTGAAAAAAAGTGCTTATTAGTTTCACTCTGTCCGTCCGTCCGTCCGTCCGTCTGTCCGTGTGTCTGTTTACAAAACTTCTACACCCTTGAAGATAGAAAGCTGAAATTTTGTACGTACATAGATCTTTACCAGAAACTTATTTCCGTAGAACAAAATTTTTACCTGTCTCCCCCCCTCTAGAAGTTATACCCCCCAAAACCCTAAAAATGGCCTTTTTTAACTATTTGTTGGAATGAAACCATAAGCATTTTTGAAATTTTGCAAACGCAGAAAGACAGTGGCTTGCTTCCTCTAGCACCGTATACTACAGCTAAACTTTAGAAAAACAAAATGGCCGTTCAAATTTACCGTTATCTAAAGTCCTTTTTTTGCAAATTTTTGATTTCGTTTTTCCTCTAGACCCCAGCCTGTAGAAGCTTAAAATTTTAGGGCCTTTTAGACATTAACAAATAGTTTATTTTGTTAGAAGAAAATTTTTTTCCATCTCCACCCCCTCCCAAGTTATCGCCTCTTGAAATTTGTAAAATTTGAATTTTTGACACCTTATATTTCTGAAACCGCAAGCTTTTTCAAATTTCTATAAACGCAAAAAGTTAACGGTAATTTCCATGACTTTAAAAAATATAATTATTTTTCTTAACTCACACAATTAACCCTTAAAATCGAGCATTATGTTAACCCCTCTTTATATTAATTTTTGCTTTATTTCAGAGACTGCATGTATGCATCATCCTAAATATATGCAATCCTAGAAATAGTTTTGTATATAAATGAAAATAATTTTAATAGTGTGATAGGTATCCATACTCGTAGACTGTATTTAAAAGCAGAATTTTCACTTGTTGAAGGGAAAAGTGCTACAATACAAACCATTGGTTTGACCCAACTTTATTTTCATATGATTTTTATAGCAATTGTGCAGTTACCTATGTACAAAAAATAATTTTCGGAGAAAAATATTATTTAAACATTAAATTTAGAATTTGAAAGAAAATTTAGTTATAAAATTTTGAATTTTTCCAATTTATTTATTTTTATTTTTAAACAAATTGAAGGAACAGCGCTTATCATTATCTTATAATCGTTGAAGTTTAGCTCCTCTTGATAATTATAGTTGGAATTTTTAATTTTATTTGAAATTGAATGAAAACTAATAACAGAGTTTATTGGTGATCTTATTTCTAGAATTAAGAAACAAAAATAATTTCCAATTAATCGAAAATAAAAAGTTTGGAGGTTTGAATAATTATTTGTAAAATTTTTGGTTGATTTTCTTTTACGTAAATATTCGCTATATTTTATGAGAATTTTTAATTTTTAATGACCTTTACTAACTGTTGCTAATTACAAGTTGTTATAATTAATGTTTAAGAATATATTATGTATGCGAATCTTTGAATACAGAATAATTATTTTCCATTAGAATGTGAACAAATCACAAACAAAGAAAAAATGAAAGCACTCTTAAGAGAATTTTAAATTTCTGGTAGCAGCTGTTGCTTATTTCAAATTATGAATATTATATTATGTTATGTTATTATACATGAATGAATACAGATCGACTCATTTGAAACAATTTCCAAACAAGCATTATGAGAAGGAGTTGACTAAAGGCAAACAAAAACGTTGTAGGTCATTAAAATTCACAAAACAGAACAATAAATAAAAGAATGTTGTCATAAAAAATGTAGCATAAGCAGAAACCAAAAAAAATTGAAAACAAAAAAGTCAATATAACAGATCCTCCCAGTGAATATCCAAGGAAAGTATATTAGTTCGAGTACTTATAATATATTTGACAATAATCAGACTTTATTGAACTTGAATTTCGCATTGTAATTGGAAAATTTATTAAAACTATTCTTAAAATTTTTGCTTTAGCTACTTATACAAATATTTGCTAAATTTGCACAATTTAAATAATTTGAGAGTTGTATAAATAAATTTATAATCGAAATTTAAATTAGATTCACTACATTTAAATTATTCATGAACTTGCATACTTATAAACTTAATTTTAAACTTGCAACACATACATTCATGCACTTAATGTGTATGCTTTACCACTTCTTCAAAAATAAATTAATACAGTCCTATATATATAAATAAAATTTATTAATTTATTTGATATTTCTAATTCGACCTATCCAGGATATTCTTTATAAGGATACATATTCTTATATGTACGTATGAAAATCGCATCATATAATATAACGCATATCTTAATTTCAAAATGAATTTTGCATTTCGCGTGTATACTTCCTAATCCATAAAGCCATTTGCAGCATATTAAATGTATATAATAAATATAGAAAAGTTAAAGTTGAGAATGTTTTACACAAGAATATTAAAAGCCAATAATGAACTTAATTAAATTTTAATTAAATTTTAGTAGAGAAATCTTAAATTTTAATAAGTTTTAAGTGTAAATCAATTAGTAATATAAGTGGTTTTAATAATTTTAGTGGTATAAATTTTATTAAATTATTGTGTAGGGGTTACTGTTTCTTCATAAATTCAATAAATACAATTCATTATAGAAGATCCAATACAACATTGTAAGTACAATATTAAATTTGTTAATTAAATATTTGATTTGAAATTCTCGTATATAAATTTTATAAATAGTTTTTAAAATAGTATGTGGCTAAAATCATCTACAAGAATTTTATTTTAAAATTTTATAAATATTTTTTGGAATTTTAATTTTACATTATTGTTAATTGAAAATCCTGTAACAACAGTTACAATGTAATTATAATAATATAATGTGTCAAGATCCAAATGGTAAAAAATATTAAATTTCAAATATTAAAGGTCATTCTCTAATATAACAATATTATAAATTTACACAAGCTTGTATAATTATTTTATGTAATTACAAAACCACATTAACCCAAGTTCATATTTTTACAAAATTTTTGTGGTTTATTTGGTTAAAATTTTAGTTTTTTTCCGAGTATAGTAACAATAAAACTATTGGGTTACTTCATTACTACTACCAAACAGTATTGTTATAATTAATATTATATTTATAGCTCTAAATTTAAATATAATCAATATATAAATACTTGTGTAGTTTAAACTTTGTTTGGAAATTGTAATTATTTTTTTTTTAAATATTTTATAATAGTTCAAATCAAATTCATAGCTGAAATCTGCTGTGTTCCCCTAACAGTATGCAATTGATTTTTTAAATAATGTACACAATTTTGTATGCGATTGTAATAAAATTAAAAAAAAAATAATATAAAATTTGCAATTCATTGAATTGTAACAAATTTGTACATGTATCTGATGTTTCAATAAATTATAAAGATTTTTTAATGAAAAATAATATGTAATAATTTCAATTCAATTGGAATAGTTTACATAATTTCATATTCACATATAGCTAACTATATTTAAAAATCAATTGTATAACAATAATTTACATAACACTAATATGAATTTTTAGTACATACCTGTAGGAAATTAAATTTCTATAAAATGAATATTGCATATTATTATTCTAATAATTTAATTTCACCCCTTTTAAATCTTATATTATTCATATAACAATATAATTTCCAAGATTATACAATGAATAAGGTTAATAAATTGCATAAATGAAATTTAATTTGCATATATTTAGGATTATCTAGGTTACTAATTTTTGTCTTGAGAAAATTTATATAACATTATTTATATAACATTAAAGAAATATTTGCATTCATATAAATTTGGATTATGTAATAATAATCTTCTGTATCACACATTGTTATAAAGCATATTGTTAATATTATTCCGATGTGTATATATGGAAAATGTATTAAAATATAAATATGTGTGTGCCTGTATTATAATATAATATTTATATATATATTTTAATTTATAAGAGAGGAATCAAGTTCCAATAATAGAAGTTATTACAAAAATTTTCATTTTATTGTAATTTTATTGCAATTATTTAAAATTGCTGTAAGTATAACAGAAATAGGATATGCTTGTACGTGACATTATTTAATTAGACATTTGAATTCAAATGGAAAATTAAAATGGAAAATTAAAATGGAAAATATCTTAAATACAGTAATATACATATATATGTACTGAAATAAAGTAGGTAATATTTAATTGAAAAATATTAAAAATTAGGAAATTTTTAAAAATAATTAAAAAAGTTTTAAAATTTTTTATTGATTCTTTTAAAATTTTGAAAATAAAGTGGAATGAAAAGTGTGCTATTCTAATGGATTTTTTTATTAAAAAGAGCAAATATTTTTATTACCCAAATGTTACTCGAATATCCATTCAAACTTTTATGCTTACCTATAGAAACATATTGCTTTTCATTTTGTAATTACTATGAGGTTGAAATACTTCTAAAATTTCTAGATTTTTTTTCCAAAAGGGATTTGAGAGCGATTTTTTTTTAAAGTGTTGATATATATTATGTATGTAGTATATAAATGAATATAAAAATATGTTAGTTTTATAAATTATTCCATAAAAAGTTGTTTAACTGCATCTTTCAGAAACTTATAGTATAGCGTAAACTATTATTTAAATATTTTATACGCATTATTAAATCAAAATGGAATTGAATTGTCTATGAATTTCATATAACTGGCGACAGTTTATAACCTGCGATTACTCTTCATGCCAATATGATAGTGAATTCTAGTTATATGATTAAATGGATTTCAATTACATCATATCAATGGATTGAAATCACAAAAATGCCCATTATATTTAAAATTTTAATTTTAATTAAAAGAAATTTAAAATTGTTCTAAAACGTTGGATAATAAAAGTTATAATGTAATTCACGCATCAGTGTATGCAATGCTGATTGGTTAATATGTACGAATTTTCAAAATGAACAAAGGCTTTTATATAATCCTTATTATCGATTTACTTTTTCATGAAAATTATTAAAATAAAACTCATTTTTAAGAAATAAAACTAAATAAGAGAACTACAAAATTTTAAACATAAAATTGAATTCAATTTTGTATTACGCCTTGTGCTCAATAATTCATTATCTAAAATGATAATATTTATTTTTTCCAAAAATTTTTCAGCTTTTTGTATGTTAGATGAAAATTTGAATCACTTCAATTTTGTAATGTCCTAAAATGTATATATACTAGTCTAGTTCTAAAATGTAGCATATCACTAGTCAGAATACTGAAAATTTTTGGAAAATATTGTAGCTATTTTGTTTAATTTAAATTAATTTTTGAAAATTTTTCCATATTGAAAAGAACCATTTTCCATTTTAAAGAGAAAAATACAATGTAATACCATATTGATTGCATATCTGAAGGCTGAATGTTTATTTTACAAAATATATTATTTTATTTAATTCAGATTTATATAACAAAATAATATTGTATCAAATAATGTTATTTGATAAAAAATTGAATCAAATGTAATAAATAAGCGTTAGATTCTTTTCGGTTTTATTTTTATTGTTTTGCCATCATAATTGTATACGAAAAACCCTATATAATTTCTCTTATTTATTGAAAATTTTCAAGGACAAGATCATAAAACAAAAAAAAAAATCCAAAAATATTGCTTTATTTTGGGAAATTTTTAAGAAATTTTGTGGAATGTGTTTGATATTTGTACTCTGTCCGTCTGTCTATTAATATTTAAAAAATTATTTGAATGCTCAGGTTATGAAGCTGAAAATTTGTATACGAATATTTTCAAAAGAGCTCCTAGCAACAACAATTTTTAGAAGTGAAAATATGAAGACGCGTCCGAAAAGGACTGTGTATACACAAACACTATGCTTGTTGAATTTCATTATCTAATTATCCACTACTCAAATTAATTGTTATTCTACATGCCTATTTGAATGTCGACACGTTGCAGTAGTAAGAGAATTTACGTGGCTTCACAAATTCTAGATTTACATCACATATTAAAAAGAAATGTGCTATATTTTATGAAATATGTGTTTGTTCGACTACATTTTTTTCGACTATATTCTTGTTGGTAATTTTATTGCTAATTTGAAGAAAAATTTCATTTCGAAAAATTATTATTCTTTTTAATTTTCTATAAATTTCAAGTTAATAAAATTTAATTCTACAGATTTTTTTTCTTGCTATAGAAGAAAGTAAAAAAAATAAATTCTATATTTATATACGATATTAATACAGGATATTATTTTAATACTTTTCATATTAACAAATACAAAGAATTTTGTGTAATAAAATTTTGTTTTTTTTTTAATCACATACATACAAACCATATTGAATATAGTAGCTAAATTCCGTGTTAAATGTATTGAGAAGAAATAAATATGATTGCATCAAAATAATTGAATGGCTATTATTGATACTCGATGAAAGTCATGAATGTGATACCAATGACGTGAAATGTAGAGTATGGTAGTTACTTATGCATGTTACATACAAAAATATTCAATAAATGAATCGAATTTTTACATTAACTACTTTATTAAAGTGGTTATGTAACTACTAATTTACGTGGACAAAACGACAAAATATGGAAGATATGAGAAGCTTTTAAAGAAAATATTGAGTGGCAACTTTATACTTTCATTTATAAACACTCTCAATTTAATGCTTAAATGTATTTTCTTGCTTAAAAATTTACAATATGACAACAGTTTATAACAGTTGTTGTTTGATATAACAGTTCCAGTATGTAATGATCGTAAAACGTTAGGCGTTATCGCAATATGTTTGCCTAAAATATATTGAAAACTTATGTAATTTTTAATTTATTGAAGAAAAATTTGAAATTTTGAATATAAAATTGAAAAAACTTTTCATTACTCAAAATGACACATAACAATTTTACATTCATAACACTAGCGCATATAAATAATTCACTTTTCTGTTTTACCTAATTGTTGAATTTTTTCTCACTTAAAACAATTTAATATTGCGCTTATAACAGTGAAATTTAACTTTGGAATGACTGCTCTTAAATTTGATGTCAGATGTTTGGATTTCAAATAATTTATTGAATGCGCATGTAAATCCCAACATATGGAATATTTTAATAAAATATAAACGTAGCCAGTAAATCTAATCTACTATAATGTTTAAGATTTCTTTGGGATTCCGATTTCTGAATGATTTGTTGTATGATTCACTTATATGAAATTTTGTATATTAATAACCTTAATAAAATAATGTTAATGTTTCTTTTTTTTTCATAAATGAGAAAATTACAAAAATTTATTACTTTTTTTTGATAAACATTTTATTTTATTAGAAATTGTTGTATATTAAAATTTAATTAGTCAATAAGAATATTTTGAGAAGCTTTGATTTTCGTTGGCATTGAGTGTTTATGAATATAATAGAAGTTTTCCCTTTCTTGAAATTTTTGTTTTTATTGCTCTTTTAAATAAATAAAATTAACATATTACGATAACACCTAAATATAACGTTTAATTGCAAAAGTTTCATATGAATGGAAAATTTTTATTTTATAATTTTAATAACAATTTTATATTTTGAAAACAATAATCAATATTAATAAATTTTTAAATTTATTCTTATATTTTAAGCTGGTGACTTAAATATAAGAATAAATTTAGTCACACTTCCATAAGTTGATGCGTTCTTAGTTCCAATGAAGACGTTTTCAGTTAAAATGGGTATAAAACCAATAATTCCTACAACAACGTCTAGATGCTAATAAATAGTTTTTTTAGTTAGAAAAAATTATTTAATTGAGCACATCCTAAATGTATGCAATAATATAATATGCATATTTGCGCGTAATATGAATGAAGGTAATTTAAATAATTTATAGTAGATTAGTATTTGAAAAGTAGCATTTTCATATTATTTGAAGGAAATTATTTAAATGCTATTGGTAGGGTTCAAACTTAATTTGTTAATTAGAGTTTAATATATTGCAACATATTTAAGTGTTACCCAAAAATTTGCAACTAAAAAATTGTGAGTCTAAAGAGATTTATTTGTTATTCAATAAGTTTAATCCACATGTAGAACAATTTTCAATGTTTTTTCACAAAATTATCATATTACAAAAACTAATTTTCTTAGTAAGCTTAAGCTGTATAAATTAACAAAATTACTGCTCTCAAATTAGAGTTTTATAATAAAGAAATTAGCTTAGATAGCAATTTAATAAGAACCACAATAAATAACAAAATTTGCTGACGTTATTAAATTTTATTCCAACGCAAACACTACTACACACGTCGATTATGCAACGACGTATTCCTTTGAAAAAGTAATTTTTCATTCGCTCCCATTTTATATTGTTATTGCGCTTATTGTGGATTATTAAGTAATTTATTTACATGTTATAATATGTACCTATTTTGAGCAAATACTTACTCTGAAAAAGGATAATCATATAAAGAACAAGACTAAAGAAAAGAGAAGAATGAAAATTTTTTTACTATAGTAGGAAAATAAAAAAAAAATTTCATTTTTTTTTGCGGATAATAAAAGTGTTGTGTCCCGTCGCTTGTTTACCCATATAACAATGAAAACCTCATGAGTCTAATACAAAAACAATTTTTGTCTAAGGAATACTTGAAAATTTTGATAATTTTTGTTATATAATAAAATAAAATTTATTATGTTTTACACAAAATGAAAATGTCTTCCCTCTAAGTCTCACAATCACTCTCATTTCGTGAGAGCAATTCAGTATATATTTAAGGTCAGGAGTATGGTTTTGTTTCCTTCTTCCAAATAATAATTCTTCTTTATTATTATTAGTGTATATTACTGCGAAATGATCATCAATTTTACAAATTGCAAAATTATATTGTATAACACAAAGATATTTATTAGGCTGTTAAAAAAAAAAAGAGAAAACCCCATGTCAATATGTTTGAAATTATGTTCTTTCGCAGTATTATATGAGGATTAAGATAAAATTGTTGGGGTTTTCATTTTTTTAAAAGGTCTATTAAAAATATTTCTTTGGTGTCACACTAATTATATAGAATTTATGTTTTTATTTGACAATGTTTCGTAAATAAATGCTGGATTTAAAAATATTTTTGAAAATTTTAATTTTAATCGTTTAATCCTTTAAATGTTCTTAAGGAATTCATATGTAACATTCTCTTGAACGTAGTATGACACCAATTTGAGTGTCAATAATCTTCTCAATCTTCTAATTTTCAAGTAATATTTTCTTTTATTCTCACGTAAAATTTCTTTCTGTTTCTTCAATAGTTTACATTAATCTGTGCCTACCAGTCAAATTATTTTAAATGTTTAATCTTAGTTATTAATAATTAATTTTAAGAATTAAGTCTCAAATGTGATAACTCTCAATAATTAATTACAGTGCGTAACTCTAAAAATATTAGACTGGAGAAGATACTATTAAGAGAATAAATACAATATTGATATTTACTAATATAAATGTAGAGCGAATTAGTTCAATTTTGACTTTTGATGGCTTAGGATAGTTTAGCTTGTAGATTTTAGAAATCCGTAAAAGAGCTATTTCGTTTTCTAATATAATAACTGCAAGGATAGTTATAATATCCTTGCAGTTGTAAAGACAAATTTGTACGGCATTAGTTTCTTACTTAAATTAGTATTCAAGACATAAGTACCAAGCTCAGTCTTTCTTTCTGATATATTTTCTAGATTTTTTAGATTTGGAGTTATTATTATAAATCTAGCATGAATATATTGCTTAGGAAAATATATGATAAACTCGACCTGGTTTATTTATTGTTTCCATCTTATTTTTTTTTCTTTTTCTTTAAGCATATTATAAGAATAAGCGAAATTTAAATAATAGTAATAAATTTTGTTCCAAAATATACTCATGCATAAATTTACATATTCATGTGGCATTATATTCCGTATGTCTTTTTCCTAGTCTGCTTATTTCTCTTACACACAATCCAATAAAAGTCCAATATATAAAATTTTTCTAGCTTAGTGTATACGACAAATTATATTGCGTTCATATGTATAATATAAAAACACGAATATACATAAAATACATAGACATAATTTTCCATATTATAGAAAAATAATAAAAAAAAAATTTCGCGATAATAAAATTTTTGTGAAATAAAAACATTTTTTTTTTTGAAATTCAAAATGCCATTTCACTTTAATACAAGTATATAAGACATTTTGAAAGGATAAATAAATCATTAGCTAAATAACACCAGCTTTTCCTTGTCTTCAATTATTCTTTATCTATATAGTGAAAGTAAATAGCAATTTTGTTCTTTCATAAAGATTATGGCATCTCAAAATATTAAAACGTGTTGTGTACCTTAATATAGTGGCAGGGATTGCCAAACTACTTGATAGAATGAGCCATTTTTTAAAATTTCAAATTTTTTGAGATCCTGAATTAAAACTGTATTAAAAACTTATACAATATTCAAGATTACAAATTACACATCTGGAGTTAGAGTGATACAAATTATTTCTATCAAAGCCCAGCATAAACTGTTATGCATTTGCAATGAAAATTTACAAATTCAAAATCAGTGTGGGTTCGACTGATTAAGGGAAATTACGTCACTGCTTAATGGCGTATTCTTAACTTGGGCGGGAAAAATATTTGTTATTAACATTATTCGCTTGCTTCTTTTTACTTTTGACCAGTAGTTTAAAAGAGATTTTAAAATACATGGGGAACGATAGTGTTATTTCTTTAGAATGTGAGTGTTATAAAATTAAAAGGGAACTCTGGCATTAGAAAATTATTTAAAGAGCCGCATGTATCGAGAAGAATTCGAAAATTCTTTAAAGAGCCGCATGTATCGAGAAGCATTCAAAAATTCCTCAGGAGCCGTAGCTTGGTCCTATAGTATAGAAAAGTGTATATGTAAAATTTAATATTGTGAAGAAATAAAAAAGAAAAGAGTTTTGCTATATTTAATTTTTTTGAGATCAAAAAACAAATAACAAAAAAAAAATATGGCGACTACATAAGATGATTGAGATTATTTTTGAAATTGCGAAGAAAATATTTTTGACTTTTTTAAAAAAAAAAGGTTTTTTATTGATTGAATCGCCAATCTACATGACACAAGACCTTCATATTTTTAATCATCGAAAAACACAAATATTGAAGGACACGTCAAAACAAAAAGAGAAAAAATTTTCTCCATATATTTTTTTTATTTTTCATAAGGATTCACCTTCAACAATAAAATTTTAATGCTTTTAAAGTTTATGTTCGAAAATTATTCTTTGTACATAAACATTTATATAGATAGGTAGGATTTAAGTGCGAAAATAAACATTTCAATAACAAAACTGGTTGACAATGAATCATGACTTTATAGTAGGATTTTTTATCTTTTTTAGACGGTCATTTCATGGGTAATTAATTTTTGTTTTTTGCATTTTATTTTTTTTTTGATAAATCACAAATTAATTCTAATTTTTATTGTTTTATAGTTAAACGAATCAACGGTTATTGTTATCGTAAATATGTCGCGCGCCTAAAAGTACACCCAATGGTATAAATTATGCGTAGTAAAATATTCAAGTATATTATTCGAATTTTATTTTACTTAATGCAATTTTAAAACGTAATAACATTTTTAATTGGCTATATTTTCCAAATATAAAGCGTAATTTTTTTCCAAATTAATTTATTTAATATATGTAAGTATGTATGTATGTACTTTAATATTTTGGTAAGATGATTTTCATATGACAAATTATTTCATTAAAAATTTATTTGTATACCTGTTGTTTACTGGCACTCAATTTTGTGTTAATTGAAAATTATATTTAAACCCATACGACGACGACGACGACGACGACGACACACGCAATCTAACGTTACTTAGTCTAAGTTGTGAATTTGAAATAAAATGTACAAATTTCAAAGCAATGAACAGCGTAAAAAATTGGCAAAATAAAATAAAAACCTATTTTCAAAGAAATTTAGTAAAATTTTTCCACATAATTTGTAAAATTTAAATATCTGGGTTTATCCTCTATTTTCCTAATATTATTTAAACATTAACCATTCCCCAGATTTTAAATTCATTAACATAAAATATCCTAAATTTCCCGGAAAATAGAATGCTTGCCATTTACTCTACACTTCGAATTTTTGCTTTTCCACGAAGGTAGCTACTTAAAATTTTGATTTTAGACATAAAAATTGTTGTTTTTTAAAGTTCCCAATTTTTCAAAGTTCTATAATATGTAATATATGAGCTTTTCCATATTCTCTTATTATATTAAATTTAGAACCATATGTACAAACAGAATTTTCATTACAATTTCATTCTCTTCATTCCACTTTAATCATATTTATTTTTTAACACTTCATTTTGAGTAATTTTCATAAAAAAATAAATTGCCTAAAATGAGCTTCTAGTTTTGCATTACTTCACCTCGATTTTTGTTTTTCATAATATTATTGAAATTTTATTTTCCTCTCAGCTTTAATATCGCACCTCAATGTCAGTTAATTCAAATATGTAGAAGTTATTTCTTTGATACATAAATAATATTTGAATAAATGCTACATTTTGTTTATATAATATAGATTTCCCTCGCTTCTAAAATAAATATTAGCAGTTGAAATAATTTATAAGGATTATTAAAAAGTCTATTATAAAAGAAGGGCCTACAAAAAATATGAGTAGATCTGTAAATGTGTTTACATTGCCATAACCATTTCTAAATGAAAATATAAAAAACAAATTTTCTAATATAAACAATAATCACCAATTAGGTAAATATATACAATTATATAGCTATATTATAAAGTCATATACTAAATAGCTTTATAAAATTCCACTTTATTAACACGCAGAATACGTTTTTTTGCAGAATAATTTTGAATTAAACACATTAATAATAAAAATAATGACTAGTTTCCGTGAAAAATTTCAATATAAAAGTTAAATATGACACGGATATTTGTACACGGCCTCATTAAGTCCCTTTAATATTTTAGAATAATAGAATAATTGCACAGAGTATGTTATGAGTAGTATATTGGATATAGTCAGAAGAGAAGGAATAAATGCTTCAAATTGAACAATACAAACACGATTTTTATGCAATATATCTGAAGATTCACAGGCAAATATTATAAGCTCTTAAAAATTGACATTTATCGATTTGTTACAATAAAAACATGAAATTTGATTCACAAATTAAATTAATAACACTTTGATCTGGTTTTCAAATTGAATTTTATGCAAACAATTCTTTATAGAAATTTAATATTTATGCACTCAAAATAAGCATATTAAATTTATAGGGCCTTTTATAAAAAATTTTCTGTCTTTCTCGATTTAATTCGGTTCCATGGAGATTTTATGTATACATTTTTATTCATTGTTAAATAAATAGTAGGCAAAAAATGTCTTCACCTATAATCCTGCATGGTTCACATAATCATTGTCCAATCATTGAAATTATGAATTAACTGAATTGCTAGATGAAGCATAGATAAAAATTCTGATATTATGAATTTGGCTACAAAAACACATGACAACTTTGTGAAACTGAAAAAATATCTAATATAAAAATTAAATCTAATAGACAATCTAGTATTTAATTATAATATTAATCTTTTTCTGAAAAATATTAAATAGGAAAAATTCTAGTAGAAAATATTCGAATTTTATAGGGGAATTCGAGTTATAGCATGACAGTGTCTATATAAATATATAAATTGTATGCTGCACCTTTTAACTTGTTGCTAAAGATTTTTCATTTAGATTGTTTCCCACATTACGGAATTGATCAATTTCTTGACTATTTTTTTGTATCGTAAGAGCAAAAACCCTACAAAAAATGTTATTTGCCATCAAAACACTTACTTAACCGCAAAATCCTATCATTACTGGACCAAATTTGACCATTTAATCTTACCGCTTCTTTTAATTTTTTGTTTTTATCCTAAATGTAGGCAATATTTGAAATATTTTGGAAAGTAATGTAAATAACAAGTTAGTAAGTATTTTTTTTGAAATAAAAATTTTCAATTGTTTAAGGTACGGCTGCCATTGGTTTAATGCAAATTTATTACTTAAAAATTTAAAATTTTAAAAAAATAAAAAGATCGTCAATTTTCTGCTTTAAAATTTCAAATAAAAAATGGTTTTTGTACTCAAAATTCAATTTGTATTTTAAAATATTAATGTACCAGATAAGTTGAAGCTCATTTATAAAGAGTGTGAAGTACGGAAAATTTGTGAATGAAAAATTACAAAATATGAGCTTAATATTAAAAATTTTCCATAATAATGAATAATGAATTTTTTTTTTGTGAAATTAAAATAATTACACTTATAAAGCAGTAGAAATTGAATAATAAAAGGATGGCGTAATAATGAGCAGTTTTAAATAAAAATTATTTTCAATAAAAATTTAATTAATACATGAATTTTACAATATTCAAATTAAATTTTAATTTAGAAAGAATTTCAATTGCCAAAATTTCTATGTTACACTCTCTTTTGCACAAATTTCTATTTAATCTACTAAATTTCCCTCTTGTTCCCTATAACTTTAACGTGTGTGCTTTTAATGCTTTCAAACAAAATTTTCTACACAATTACTAATCTTTTATTAAGTGAAAATAAAATTTTATTCAAACGCATTGAAAACAAAACATGAAAAAAAAATTTTGAGAATTTGTTAGAAGGCGGTGCTTGACGTTTTGTATAAGTAATTTATGAAATCGCAAATCGTAAATCATTTTATATGATTAAAAAAAAAAAATTTGTATGGAATGCTAGAATGTAAATGAGATTTTCCGTTTTTTTTGTTTTTATTTGTTTAAAATTATTCCTTTGACGCTCCGCAAATATGAGCTTGCCGTGTGATAGAATAATAAATTGAATTTTGTTTATAGGTGCAGATAAGAATTTTTTTTTTCGTGACAAACTGTTTTTTTTTTCGTTAATATTAAACCGTAATAACTGTAATCGTAATATACTTAAATGAAAATAGTGTTATTATTAAATTACTAAATTTAATAAGTGATTGGAAAATGATTTCGCACATAATTTATAAATGAATATATTGGTAAATGGAGTTGATTGCCACGGTAATACTTATAAGATAACAACTAGATTTCGGGAAAATCAAAAATTAAAAAATTGTTCAAAAACGAAAACTTTTCCAACATTTCCCTTAAATAAATTTAGTGTAAACGAATCACTTACAAAAAAACCAAAAATTTTGAACAAGTTTATTTCGTAATTGCATACTTTCACGATTAGACCATAAGTTATAAACCAAGCATTAACATAATGGCTGAGTTAGATTATAATAAAAATAATAAACTATATTATTTCCAAATAGCTATATTATTATATCCTATTCCAGGCTTCAATTTGGATATAATAATACAGTTAATTCAATATAGAAGTTATGATTGCAATTAAACTTGCCCGCCTTTAATAAATCGATTATCTATTAAATATGGATGGTTTCATTCAATAGATTTCAAAAAATTGAATAAAATGTCATTGTTTTTATAATCCCGAATAGCCAATATCGGCTTGATTCGATTTAACGGATAAAATCGATTTTGAATCGACTTCCATCATTCAACTTGTCTTTTGGTAACAAGAATTTTATCATTAGTTATTTATTTTCAAAGCAATTTAGAACGCTTGCACTTGTGTAAAAATTATGAATTGAAATTTGAGTTTTCTGTAATTCGATAAAAAACTGATAAAAGACAAAGATTATAGTTTTAATGGTTACTTAAAGTTTAATCAGCGTAATTTGGCAAAATGAAGTTCTTTTTGTTGAATTTTACAAAGGTGTGAAAATACGGGCGATTACGGAAACTGATAAGTACACTTTTGGTTTGTTTTATTGGAAATCTGCTAAAACATTTATTTGTCATCTAAAATTGGTATGGAAATTATTAGATTTATTAAAATAAATCAAAAGACTTTTCCTTTCGCCCCATTCATTATGTTACGCTTACTTGTTTTCGAAATATGGAGATATAGATCTCAAATTGTAGACTATATTAAAAATATTACCTTCCAACAGTATATGAGTATATTAACAGTATATGACAGTATATGAGTAAAAATATACTCTATATAAATAGGTCAGTATCTATATTTTTGAATTAATGAACGCACGTACAAAATAATGCAAATTTAAGGAATAAATTACTTAATATGCGTGACTGAATGAGCAACAAAAATTATACAATCATTTTATGTATATACATATATAATCTTATATGGGTACAAAGTATTTTAACAAATTTTGAAAATATTACAAAATATTAGGATTTCATTATTAAAACAAAATATCCTTATATAACTTCAGAAATATACCGTAATAAAACGTGATGAATTATTTTTTCTAATAATGCAAAGATTTTGCTTCCAAATAATTTTCGAATGATTCCTAAATAATGAAAAACATTTCAATAATTTGGTAGTTCTTGAAAATATTTCTTTCTTCAAGTAAATAAAAATAATTTCCTAGTAAAAACAAAACCGGAAATAATTTAGGGTCACGTGAATGTCCATTATAATTGACAAGGAAATTGGGTCATGACTTCAAAATTCATAAAGTTTTCTTTAGTTGTCAAAAAAATATTTTTTTTCTTTTTGTTTCCTTAATTCTTAGTTTATTTAGCCACGCGCTATAAAGGTTACACATGAATAGCAGAGGAGCGTAAGAATAACTAACTGTAATGGTGTGTACATTTGTGTACATGAAAATGGTTGTGTAAGAAGGAGAACATTTTACAAAATAAATATTTTTGTTAGTTTTGATTAAGAAAAGTGAAAATTATGTTAACATTAGAAATTAGAATTGTTTGTATGAATATTTTAATATTATTGACAGAGAATGATTTATTAGATTTGTCCAACATTTTTTTTTTTCGAAAATAACAAAATTTAAATTAATAAAATTGATATTCATAAATGGTTACTAAAAATATTGATGAGCAAATTTAATTTTTATAAAAGTTTAATGAATTTTTCATTAGTTTTGTAGTCACAATATTCAAAAATTTAAGTAAGTAATTAAAGATTTTAGGTCTTCGCTATAATAAAATTCAAGTAAATAGAATGTGCTCTGGAATTTCTTGTTCTACTGCAAATTTATTCATTGTCTATATGAAAATTACAAAAGTAAAATACAAAATATAAATTTAAATATATTTTAGGCAGGAAAATGTAAGACAAACAAGATCAAGTTATGCGAAAAATTTGAATTTTATCTTTGAATTTGAATTAATCAAGGGAAAGAAGAAATACACAGCTCTTTAAAAATTCCTTAGGTACGTGCTTTCAACGAACAAGATCTTACAAAATCATACTGTCTGCGATGATATACGATTGCATAAATCATTTAAACGATTATTCGCTTTAGTTATATTAAACATTATTTCTATGCTTTAATTAACCCTTCGAGTAAAAATCAACATAAATGACACGTGAACATTTTAACTTTAGTACAAGTTTCCATACGTACTCATATCTACGGCCAGAACCGAAGCTTCTCGGCATTACAAATAGTCTGGTTAATTTTTTATTACCAGCTATTTTCAGTTATTGCAGATGTATAAGATTGCAGTAGTTGGTAAATAGATGGTTGAAACTATTTAAAATATTTGAAGTTATCATTGAATAATTTAATTTCACTAGCTTGTGTGCAGATTTTAGAACAACGACAATACAAAGTTTGAGAATGAGGATATTTATTTTATAAAGTTTACAAATATTTATCAAAATATCATTTAATCTGGTAATCTACAGTATGAGAATCTGATCTCTATGATTATTTTCTGTAAAATTAAAAAACAAATCATTAGCTGCCAACATCAAAACTTGACATTACCCTCTAACCAAATATATTACTAAGCTTTCTTTAGCCAGGTGTATTCTGACGTATCCTAGAGTTTCGCACAATTTTACATTATTACAATCCAACCTATCGAGTCTAGTAAAAGTTGAGTATAGCTGATTTAAACCATCTCGTCAAAAATTTATGACAAAATGCAAATTTTTCTACTTATAATATCAAAATTTTATTGTTTTTAATTCCATTAATTTCATTTTTATCTTAAATTATAAAATTATTTAAATTTGTAAAATGGTAATGAAACGGAACAATATTGTCCTTGTGTAGATGTTAGACAATTCATTTAAAAAATATTCAAATATGATTTTCAAAGGATCTAGTTTGCATATTCATAATTTTTTTTCTAAAAATTTGATTTTAGTATTAAATAAAAATAATTTTTGCTCTAATTTTAGAATTATCATAGAAAATATTATGTAAAATTAAACAATAATGATGATTCCGGTTTTTTTAAAAATTAAATATAGGAAGTAATGCGAAAATACAGAACACGCACTATATTTTTTGTACGGTTTTAATATTAAAAACAAAAGTAAAGTGTGGGACTCATAAACTAGAAAAAAATCATGTAATAATGAAGGATGTAAAATTGTTTGGGCAAAATATTGAATTTTTATTACCAGGCATTTAAATTCATTCTCTATTATTAAGTATTCACTATTCTCATTCCTTTTTGTTGATTCCAAAACGGTTCATAAATTTTTCCATGTATGGTAGATATTGAAGTAATCCTCTTTTATTTTTCCTAAAATTTTTCATTTTAAAATTATTTTTTAAAATTTTCACTTACCTTACTTCACTTTTTATTTGTACACTTATAATTAAAATTTTAGTTTTATATTACCCCAACCCCTCTGTTTTCAAAATTTTTCATCTTAAATCAAAAACAAACATTTTAAAACCAAAAATTATTAAAATAGCATTCTAAAACAAAGATCAAAGATTACACAAAACTAGTTACCCCATGTAAACCTAAGAATAATTTATATTAATCAAAGTAATTGAGTTGTGTATACTATCTGGCATTAAGAAGGATAATTCAAGAGCAATTACTTGAATCTATTTTTTTGGCTTACAGCATATAACCGTATAAAAAAATATTTTAAAAAATAATATGAGAAATTTTTACTTAAAGAAGGTCAGCAATTATTTGTAGATCCAATTTAAAATAAATGGCAACCGCTCGAAGAATTTGTATTTTAGGAAATCTCCACATAGTTATAAGCAATTAAGTAAATTCGACTCCTAATTCAAGTTAGATATATTTTGCTTAAAACAACATGTGTTACCCTAATGTTGGCAGAGTATAATACAGTGTATTAAGCAGAAGCAGAATTACATTTTAATTAGCAAATAACAATACATATAAATGTGGTTATAAATAAATGCAGGAATTGTTCTATAACAAAATGCTGGTAATGAGCTTAAATAGAATAAAAAGAAAGGATATTCTCTTTTGTATTATAAATTTTCCAGGTATAATTTGAAATTTTTATTTCTATAGAATTTTTTTCCAAAAAAAAATTTTTAAAATATTTGTACTTTAATAATATTTATTCATTTTATTATGTAATCGGCTTATAGAAAATTTTCATTTGCAATTTTAAGTACGATTTTAAAAAGAAAAAATATTTTGGCATTGTCTGTCCGTCAACTTAAAATATTTTCGAGAAATATGGTTAAATTTCCTCTACTTTAGAGGACTTGATTTATAAGTCCAGTGTACTCTGTCAGAGAATTCACTAGATGTCGTTCAGATAATTTCTATCGGCGATTTTCTGAAATTTTTAATAATAATCATTTTTCGGGGACTGGAGGTATCAAAATTTTAAAAAAAAGTTCACAAAGTAAACCTGTTGAATTATTTTTTTAGACGGTAACCCACATATACAATCATATAAAATTTAATAAGCCCTTCGACCACGCTTACCGGGTTTTTGCAGCCTAGAAAAATTTTCTCAAGGGAACTATAACATTAATAAAAAAAATATTTTAAAAACTATAATTATTGGAATATGACACAAATATAGATGCCTTGGCAGCTGTAACTTTTATTTTGGTCATTTTTCTATAACTATGTCGGTATCAGAAAAACTGCAATTATTGATATTTTTGGAGCTGTAATTATTATTGACACAGTATTTACCTATACAATCTGTAGACTTTAATTAACAAAATATTAGCAAGGACTACGGAAAAATCGCAATTAAAGAATTATTCGTAGTACTGCAGCCCCTCGCTAATATAAGAAAACTTATTTAAATTTGGACATATCAATACAAAGAGCAATTGGAAAATTTCCTTACTTTTCAAATAAAAAGAGAATTTAATGGAAATATGCTGTTAAATGCAATGGTGCCAATAACTGTGTCAAAACTGGAGGGTGCCAATAATTTTATACGTTACGTTATTTCAATAAAATATTCAATAAAATTGAGGCAATAGTGTTGCTAAAAGTAAAAGTTCCATTTGCGAGTACAAGTTTAATCTAATTGCATTTTTTTTAAATTCTAATTAACTTAAATACAGACACATATAAATAGACCTGTTATATATAGAGGTATATCAGTATATTATTAAGGTATTAAAATATTGAGTTATAAGAAAAAGTTTCTTCTATTTCATAGATTCAACACCAGTGTGCATATTGTTCCTTTGATATTTTATTTACTTAAATGATTTTTATTCATTCTTTTTTCTTTTTTTTTTTATAATTTTATCCTTAATATTACTAAAAAGAGTTATTCAAAAATGTTTGAAGTACTGAACTGATTTCCAACTATATGTATAAGAATTTTTGCATTATCAGATCATTTTTGCATATTGAGTTCCAGGCAAGAATTAAGCTCTAAAATCGTCTTTAAATTTTTCCACTCAAAATATCCTTAATTTTGTTTTCATCGTTTAATTTCACGCAGTTGAAAATAATTGAGCACAATGATAACTGAGGAAAATAGTTGCTATTAGCGTATGAATTTTCATATTTCTTTAGCAATAATTGCATAAATCAAAATGTCTTTTAACCTTAATTAAATCAACAGTAGAGTACGAATTCTATGTAGTTCAGAACAACAGGTTTTTTATAAATTTGTACATCAATTCTAGATATACCAATACGTTTATTCATAAACAATACGAAAAAAAAATTTCAAGACCTTCTAGAATAAATCCACTAAAATTTGAAAAGAAAATAATTGAAGCAATTTTCATTTCATCAATAATTTGACTTTTTCACGGAAAAACCAGATAACAAAAAAAAATTGAAAAGAAAAAAAATGAACGTGTAGAGTATTAAGGATTTCTTCTTTCTATTTTATGAAAACAAAAAAAAAAAACAATTTCAATTCAATTTTTGTTAAAGAATAAATCCTAATTGATTTCTCAGCAATGTCAAGAAATGAAGGCTTAATTTGAAATTTCTTTTCTTTTTGTTTTTTTTTTTTTCTTTTTTTTTTTAGAGAATTAATAAATCATTCTTTTACTCTTATCACATTTTGTATAGATGCTTGTGAAAAAAGGCGTGTTTTTAATGAAAAAATTTTCATACTGGTTTGAAATAATTTCAGACTCTAGAGTTTGCAATCACAAAAGGGTATTTCTGAACTTTAAAATTTTAAATAAGGATTTTCAATGGAATTGTCATTTTTTTTTCACAAAAATGCGATAATTTTAATTTTTGTTGTATTTTAAAATTGTACGTTTTAAATACCACAATTTGTACTCTCATTTCACATTTTTTGAAGCTCTAGAATTTCTTCATAAAGATTTTGATACTAATTTGATAATATTGTTATAAATGGACTAAGACTGAGCAATTTGGAAATAAAAGAAAAAGCAGCGAATGTCCTGACCATATTAAGAAATTTTAATTGATTAAATTGAATTTCTATAATATCAGAGAAAATTTTAATACCAACTAGAGCTTTTATTTGTTTCCAAATGAAAATATTTCAAAATTTAATTGATTTCATTATTGTACTCGAAAATTTCCTGATAAAAGATAGAACAAAGCGAAAATTTTTTTGCTTGTGCAAGTACTTTTGTATTTTATGGAGCACATGTACGAAATTCGAAATTTTTCTTGAACAGATTTTTTTTTTCTCGTTTCAAAACAAAAAATGTCTTTGAATAATTGAGCTTTTAGAAAAATATTAAATTACACGGTTTTTATTTAAAAATCAATTTAATTAAAAAAAATTGTTTTATACATTCAAGGATATTGATAAACTGCACAAAATATTTGCATCTTTTTTGGCTCCTCTTGTGTGTTTTTGGTTTTCGGAATTCATGAGAATTTTTATTTTAATTGAACTAATTACTTTTACTCTATAAAGGGTTTCATGTTCAATAAATAACCAAAAGCAAATTTCTTATGAATTGAAATTAGAACAGTTTTACTATGTAGCAATAATTTGCACTTTATATTTGTAAACTACTACTCAAAAGATTGATGAAGCTTAAAATTTACAAAATTTTATGTGAAAATATGAAAATTCCCATAATGCAAATAGCAAACGTTTTTAAATCAATGTGTTATGTTATGTTGAGCTAAACTCATGTTGAGCTTATGTTGATCGAATTAATTTAAAATCAATGACATCTTTATTTTCTCTCATTTTGTTGGCGTTGACTATGACGTTTTGTCAATTATTACTACTACTCGGCCTTTCGAATCTCGACCTACTCGGCCGACCGAATTTATTCTTTTGCCTTTCGCACACTACCAAATATTATGTGTAGATATAAGAATTTGTTGAAATACGTAAAATTATTTATATAATGTTAACATTTATATTATATTAACATATTTTTATCACATAATTATAATAAAATCCTTTGAATTACAAAATATTGGAATTTTTGTATTAAATAGAGCTCCATACAATATGTATTAAGTCATATATATGTACAATATATAAACGTATACTATAATAATTAATATTAATTAAAACAGAAAAATAAAAAATCTGATGTGGTCAGCACATAACCGACCGCATTGTGTATTGTCTAGTTAAATGAAAGTGTTACAGAATATTATAAAAATGTCTGTTAAATACTTCTTTCCAATTTTTAGGACATTAGTAAGCTTATAGTTAACATACTTAGAAAAATGTAAATTTGGCTCTTAGTAGAGTTTCGCTTTGTGCTACCCGAACTCAAATATCAAATTTCAAGAAGTTCCATTAATTTGTTCTGTGGATATGGTGAAAAATGTAAAATCGGCCCGCAAATCAGTTCTCGAGCCCTGATCTTTCCAAAAAAGTTATATGTTCATTGCTTTAATATGAGGAATTCATATATTAAATTTCAATGAAATCGGTTGATTATTTCTCTTTATATACACAAAAGTGTATGTTTGGCCCGTAGTAAACGTCTAGTTGCCGATGCCTGATCTTTCCAAAAAATTTACATGTTCATTGTTTCAATACGGGGAATTTATACATTAAATTTCAATGAAATCGGTTGATTATTTCTCTTTATATACACAAAAATGTATATTTGGCCCGTAGTAAACGCCCAGTTGCTGATGCCTGATTTCTTCCAAAAGTTAGGAATTTTTGCGTATGATCGAGCAAAGCTTATATATGAAATTTCAAGTAAATCGGTTGAATAGTTTCTTCAAAATGGTAAAAAATGTAAAATCGGCCCGCAAATCCGTTTTCGAGCCCTGATCTTTCCAAAAAATTTATATGTTCATTGTTTCAATACGGGGAATTTATACATTAAATTTCAATGAAATCGGTTGATTATTTCTCTTTATATACACAAAAATGTATATTTGGCCCGTAGTAAACATCTAGTTGCCGATACCTGATTTCTTCCAAAACACACGAATTTTTGCGGACGGTCGAGCTGAGCTTATATATAAAATTTCAAGTAAATCGGTTGAATACTTTCTTCAAAATGTTCAAAAATGTAAAACAGGCCCGCTAAAAAGTGCAGTTCCCGAGGCCTGATATATACCAAAAGTTGATCGATCCGTGCCATGGTGGAAACAAACTTACATATAAAATTTCATCAAAATCGGTTCAGCCGAACTTGAGATATACGCGTGCACACACAGACCGACAGACCGACAGACCGACAGACCGACAGACCGACAGACCGACAGGTTGCTAAAAATAGTTTATTTACACTTCTCTACTATGGAGAAGTACGTTCCCACCGAAAACTCGATATGTAAAATTTGTTGCCATCACATAACCTACCTATTGTTTACACAATACGGTCGGTAAAAAAGAGAAAGTAAGTGTTGCTTTCTGATGTTGATAAAAATAATCTCTTGACTATCAATGAGGAGATATATATACATACCATATGAATTGTATAACAATATAAGATAAAAATTAAATCCATAATTACCCTTACAAATTTCCCATTATATTGCCTTTTTAAAATAAATTCAATGCATGTACACATGTCTACACCTTAAGCGTTTGTACTAACATACAATGTATATCGAGTATTATTATGTGTGTGAAGATTATATTATTAATTTAATATTCATACACTTTTATATGTAATATAATGATATACATATATGTAAATATACACGTAAAATCCTTTATCTTATCTTCATTAATTATATTCATTTGTATATGATTTTACAAATAATTAAATCTTGTAATTTAATTTTTATACAATGTTTATAAAAAGTTTTTATATATACATATATAGATATAAGTTTATATTATATAAATAAAATGAGTTCCGTTCTAAAGGCAAATTAAATATAATATGTGTATATGTATATATATGTAGCTACAGGTGATATAATTCATTTTAAAATCTTGATTATATCCACGTACACAACATTTATAACATAAACCTGTAGCGAAATTATAAATATTATATAATATAATGGTATATAGGTATATACAAAATAATTTTTTCTATATTATTCGTGTGTTTGAAAATTCATTATTTTGTCAACTTTTCACTGTTCAGAAAGAAAACAACCATTGCGAAGAAAGTAATATATTATTTTATATATAACTGTCACGTAATTGAATATATACCTGGCATTGAATATGTAGCTGGCATGAAGGTAAATTATAATACACTTAAAGAGTTTAGTGCTTATACACAAACAACATATATTGGATAAATCAAAAGAGAATGAAATATAGTTTGACAATTTAAATTGCTTTAACAATATGAGAGTGAAGACTTGAAGAGCGAAGAATTACGTAAATAATCTATATTACGACAATTGAGAGAAAGTAAGTTGAATATTATTTTTTGAGGATATTTCGTGTATTTTTTTTATGTGGGACAAGAAGTTTAACTGAATAGGTTGCTTGCTGTTTATTCGAAAATTTTAGTTTGTGTAGGACTGTGAATTGTGTAGGAATGTTTAATTTTAAAATTATATTATTTCTTAATAATAAAACTAATTATTATAAACAATATACTCAATTCGAAGTATCAGTAATAAGTCTTATTTTTTAAAATTTCTTTTAGAATTTCTAACATAGTAAGGTGATCTTCTAAAGTAAAATCAATGAATAATCAATTAATTGCACCTACGTACAAATGGGCACTAACAACGCCTAGTAAGTTATTTATATTTTATTTTCTGAACACATTTTATGGAAATCAATAAAAAATTCCCTTATACAATTGCAGCACAGTTGGAAGACGTATCCAAACAAAAAAATTAAAATTTTTTCATCCCGAACAGAATTTGAACCAGAGACGTGACAGTTTCTATAGGCGAATGAAATTCTAAGTTTTCAAATTTTCAATTCTTAAACTTCGGTCACTAAATTTTAAGGCCTATTTGTCTACGTCTTTATGTAAAATATTTTGATGTTAGGTTTCTCTGGCATTGGTCAGTTCGAAATTTACGGGTTGGAGTAAAATTGTAGTCATGTGTTAGTTAAGTGTAATATGATATTAAGATATAATTTTTAAGTAAATATAATCAATGAAAATTCTCTACTTGATTAACACTCTCAACTTCTTGTTATTGCATATTGATTGCAAAATAATTCATCTAATTAGAGTGTGTGTGTATATAGCTTTTGGTATCCGCTGGGAATTGTAATACTAAAATAAATTTTTTCCATTCATCCCAAAATATTTATATAAGTACTAAAGCTTTTAAATAAAATATTTTAAATACCATTAAGTTATTTATTTTCCCAGTGTATATAAAATTTAAATTTTTTAAATTCATAAATTTTCAGTTTATACTTCAACTCTTTAAGAACTCTAAATATTTCAATATATGAAAACCGCAACATACAACAAATTTTAAACCACATTATATACATAATAATCATACCTTCATAACATATTTTATATACAGCGAATTTAAGTAACACTAAATATGTTATTGTACTTTAAACGCCATGTTATACGATATCATCTTTAGGCTGTGTTTTTTCGGTTTTCTTTGTTTTGTTTTGGCACAACGAAAAACAAAACAAAAATTTAGAATTTAAAGGATCCAAACAATCAATAAAAACCAAAAAGCCTACCATAAGATTGTGGTTCATGTGTATATACTAAAACCATGTAAGTTATCTGTACACTTATTAAGTTCATGTAGACTGTATCTAAGGGTGTTGTATTACGAACAGGCTGAGAGTGATGTACAGGTGTACATTTTACTTTATCATTCAATTTTATTCAATTTATTTAAATTACATGTAAGTATATGCTTTCATAAATATGTTGACATATAAACTCATTTTAGTTAAAGGTGTAAAAGTAGCATGGTATAGCTATAACCAATTGGTTTAATCTTATAATGGTAAAATGATGAAGTACAAGTAGAAGTAGATTTATATTATGGTATCCTTTGGAAGGAAAATATAATTTAAAAATTTTCCTTTTTATTTTTTAACAAAAAGGAAATTAATATACGTGAGGTAAAATATTTGTACAGATAAATTAAGTTTAATGGATGATTAAGTCTATCTCATATAGAGTCTATAATTTTTATTACTGTTATATTATATTTTTGGATTGAATTTTTGTTATATTTATTAAAGAGCGTATACTTATAAAATATGTTATATGCGTGAGTTGCAATAAATTTTTTAAATATTAAATGAATAAGTTAAAAATATTGGGTAAAGGGCAAATAATGATAGAAGATAAAAATACAATTAAATTCAACGACATACTCGAATATAGCCCTAGTATTATAACTGGGAAAATAACTTTTAGATATATGCATACAGAAACGAGATTACATACCGTCATCTCAAATTAAAGCACATTCTATGAGGTTTACTTAAAAAATTGCTCAAGTTTTTAAAATATAATTGAAATTCTCTCGATTCTTGGCACTAAATTTTTAAAAATCCTACTATTTTCAATTATATGTAGTAGCAATCTAAAAACTACTCAGCATTCCTGCATAACACTTTGAAAACAGCAGTTTTCAGCAGGTCACAAGGGTATTTTAATTGCAGATTTAAGAAAAATTTTAAAAATTTGAGATTAGTTAATTCGTTCATAAATGGAAACAAAATGGTGTGAAAAACAACTTGCTAGTAGATTCTTCATCCTTATTAGTGAATTCAAGAAAAATAAATGCCAGCACAAAATATTGTTCTCATTTAACAACAACAAATAACATTAAAAAGGAAAATAAATACAAAATTTTCTTTATACATACCTTTAATTTCTGAGAATTTCATTCTGTTTTCTGAAAGAATAAAAACAAATAGTAAATTATTATTTAATTATATTATATTAATTTCATAAAAATATATTTAATTATAGATGAAGTTCTGTGCGTAAATTCATACCTCTGCCAATAAATTAACTTTATGTTTTTATAATAAATTTAAGACTACATTTAACTTAGGAATTTAAGAAAGGATGTGGATCAGTATAATATTTGCCTGCGTGTGTATTAAGCAAAATAAGATAGCGAAAAATGGATTGCATATTCAAAAAGATCATCCTCAAAAACCTATAGAAAAGTTCTTAAGTCAAAAATCACGAAAATGGAGTATAGATCAGAACAGTGCTCAGGCCACGATAAAATATAGAGATAGAATTAAACTGGAATTAAATGAATAAATGCAATGGAATGTTATCGGTCTTCATTCTCATAGAGCGCTTTCGTTTTTGATAGAGCGTTATCATAGCGCGCTTTTCATAAGTTAAAAGTTTGATTTTATGAAAAAATTTTGTAATCTGAAAGTTCTGATTAAGAAAATAGACATAATGCAGTTCATACTGTCACATTTATAAATTTTTAAAATTGGAAGGGTCAGAACTGTTATACAATTCTGGCATTGGCTCCAACCGTAAAATAGAACACGAAATTGTAGGTCTAAATGCTCTGTGAAAAAAGAAAATTCAATAAAATTTTGAAAAATTTCACATTCTTCAGCACTTTTTCTGCATGTTATTTACAATTATTGTGTTAACAAGAATTCCTTCAGTGACAATATTTAAAAAAACACACTATCCTTATATAAAATTCTAAAAATTTAATTAATTTATTATTAAAACATTTTTATCATATTGATTTTCACTGATATTATTTAATTTCCTTTCATTTAATATTCTGTAAATATTTTGTTATTGAAAAAATTTTAGAAGTTTCGATATTAAATTACAAAATAAACATATTCTTACACATGAATAACTTTTGAATATATCTGTATTGTATGTGTGTATATATATTTCGTATAGCATCTATTTTACTTTGTAAAATAATGAACACATCACGTATTTTTTAAGGACCTTCTCATAATATCATCTACTCGTATACGATATGACCACAATATGTTGTGTATTGTTCAAATATTTTGTCGGCTCAACATTCTGTGTCATTGTTACATACATATGTATTATGTATAATGTGACATAACCTTTTTGGGTATGAAACTACTTGTACTGTAAGTACATAAAAATATTATTTTATTGTGTATAGTTTTTGTTGAAACATCCTTTCATTTAAAAGAAAAAAAATTGATTTGTCTATTTATTGTGCCATAACGCGTTTAAACCATAATATAAAAGAGATATTGAGAAATGACATGCAAAATGTTGTTAAGAACAAGATAAGAATATTATGTATCAAGGATTAACCTATATAACTATTAAATGCACATTAGTATGTGTAAAAGTTTTCCATATTGTATAACAATAGCAGACAAGTTTTTGTGTTTTTTGTTTTTCCTATTTATTTATTTTCTCATTTTCTCGCACTTGTTCCAGAATATTTTCCAATTTTCAATTATTATAATAATGTCGATTCACTGAAAATTTTTTGAATCATTCAAGGTTAAAGTACATATATACACACTACTATATAGACATAATATTAACATTCATATTATTTTACAAATCTAGACCATACTCGTAATATTCTTCATTATGCATATAGCGAGCTAGCATGTATATTAAGATTCCCATAAGAATTTAAAATTCAAGTAAATTTCATAAGAAGACAGTGTTAAAGTTGATTTTTATTTTAAATATAAGTAAATTTTTTTTGTTATATATATATATATTATTAAATTCAGTTGTATCATGCGTAAAATAAAATTAAATGGGTTCAGCGATTTTAACTATTATAAATGTACTTTACGAAAAACATATACAATATTACACACATATACAAACATTATTAAATAGATGGTGCTGGTTGTTGAAATAGATGGGTGTAATAGATGGCTTGGTGTTTATTACTGCTAATCAAAGGCTATGAGTAGAAAAGTACGAATAGTTGATGCTTATACAGCTACAACCTAGTTTTATTCAAAATTGCATAAATTTGACTATTTCAGCTCTCAATATATGACCAATGAGAATGTTAACACATTATGAGCGGGCGGCCTAGCATGGGCAACAATGTTGCGTAGCGGTCGAATATACAATGTATACATCCGGTTACATAAAAAGTTTGAGGGCCCTATTAATCAAAAAATAACAAGTTTTTGAAAAAAATTAAAAATAAAAAAGTGTCTAGCATATGTTTCTACATCCATATTGCCTATAATAGGATTATAAGTGACAATCCACATAAGCGGGTACTAGAACCCGGCGCGCTCATACTGTGTTAACATTTCTATACAGTTATTATGATTTTAAATAAAATATCAAGTAAATTTGGTCTGACGTATTGAAAGATATAAAATTAAATTACTACTGATGAGAAATATTTACTTTCAAGAATAGACTATTCGTCCATTATCGCATAAACTTTATTCATTTGGTGTCATCCTAATAAATATAGAATTATAATAGTAATTTTAATAAGCCTCAAGTTAAAATTAGTTAACTTCCTCAGGAATCTAAAATTTCTTTATTAAAATTATGATCAAAATCTGATATTTGTAAACATTTTTCGTACGGAGCATCAGAAGTGTATTACGAAATTTTATTTCATGAGAGCGGATAAAATAGAAATTGAAAAATATTTAATTTTCCTTTGAATTAATCCTATTAAAAACCTAAAATCAGATGTTGAATAAAATCTTGTAAACTTTCTCCTTACAATATTTTTGTTAACTTCCATTTGTACAATTTAAGATTTTTATATGACGTACCTACTAAAGAATCTTATACATACATGTATAACGTACATATAATGCAAATTTTTTTTCTTATATTTCATTTTAGTCTAGTAGTTTAATTATGAATTTCTCTAAGGTCTTGTAAATATACATAATAATATGAAAATAGTCTATAAATGGAGTCATAATATAAAGGAATATTATATAGGTACTAGTTTTTTATAATATGTAGAAAAAGAACACAATATTATCGTATATGCAGAATGAATGCTAAATTATAATGTAAAAGAGAAAATGAAAAGTGTTAATAGGTCAAAGTAACTACTAGGGAATATTTAACATTTTAGTAAACTTATATAAATAATTTATAAAGTAAAAAGAAGATGTTAAAAGCAAAAGTAAAATAAAATATGAAAATTATTACAATTACATTACCGCCATGTCGTAACTTAATTTGATTTCAATTAAATTCCCAACGGAGAGAATCTTTTCGAATTTGTAGACTTTTATAGAATTTTCATTGAAATTTTCTAAAAAAAAAAAATCAAATGATTTTTTTAAGAAATTTTCTAATTCAAAATTTCTCTAAAAATTAAATCTAAAAAGTACATTTAGTTGCATTCGATATTTTCGGCATTGACACCAGACCCAATTCTAACTTATTCCAAAAAGTTAATCACAGAATTAAAGTCTGGAACTAAGCATTCAGCTTTTTGTTTTTGCAAAGTTTGTATTTAATTTTTTACTTTTTAAAACTTATTTTTCTTTTAAGTTTTCAATGAAATTGTTACTTTGCATATTGGGTAGATTCGGCGCTGATTGACATTGATTTTTTGACAATTAATTGTCAATAAACTGTACCGAATGCTTGTAAATTTTGGCAAAACTGCAAAAGACATGCGAAATTTACTTTCGAAGAATTTTCAAAAATCCGACAAAAGCAAATTTTTTGTTATAGCAAATTCTTAATCGAACAGCAGAACAGATGGGCGGCATTGCCAAAGAAAATAGTTAAGGCAGAAAATTTTCATTATTCTTAAGGACTTTTGATTGGGGAGAATGCTATCCGCCACTATTCAGATCTTATATAATTCAAATTTAAAATTAAGTAAACACAAACAGTAATTTGTATTTTTTTATAATTTAAAAAGTTGTTCTAAAAATTTTTTGAAATTTTTCAAATTTTATTAAATTTTATTCAATTATTATAATTAATTTTTATCCCATTGATCATATTAAAAGTATATAGGAATATGAAGAGAATTGCTCTATGAAATGGAAAAACATTAAGAGTGCAGTTCGAAAATATTAAAGACATTCAAGAAAATTTAAGATCTATGATATAATTGACTCAATCAGAGGTTATTCTTTCAGACTTAATTAAACTTATTCATTGAGGCACGTTGATATTCAATAATTCAATATTACGTACTATTAGCATTTTAATAGAAGATTAAAATGATAATATTAATATTAATGCTAATACACAGAAAACTTTACGAAAAATATTGACACCGTTCCTGCAATATTTACTTATAACATTTAATGTAGTCAATTATTCACTTATTTAGTTAATTATTAACTAATAGCATTGTTAACAAATTTATCGCCTCCTCTTAGTAAAATTATTATAAAAGCATAACATTGATAACAAAATTTTGATCAATAATGTCTTTTCATTGGCCAAACTTCTACCATGCTGAGAGGAAAAAAATTTTTTTAGTATAATTTTCAATCTTCTATTATAAAATAAATAAGTAATACTTTAATATAATTTTGAACGCCTCGTTAATATAAAAGTTATTAATAACTATTTTGAATAAAAATTTTAATTAAATCCCAATTATATTTTGCAATATTTCAGCAAGCATACAAAATTCTTTTTACAATTTCAAATTTTATTTTAAAATTTTAATTTAATTACAGTCATAAAAAATGCCTACAAAAGGCTTACAAATTTATTTCCATAATACTTACACTCTAAAAATTTTACAGCATTAAAATAATTTAAAATTCATTTGAGAATTTTCTTGTTTACAAGAGTACATACATACACACTTAACATTATATCACAATGATTGTATATTCTTATGTTCATAAATAACACTTTTCCTAAATAGATTATCATGTCATCTAATAATGATGTATAACAGTATAATTATATAGTAGATTTTTTATTATATAAAACGACAATTACTTTTACATTATTGTACACGCACTGTACACATTTTATAAAACTAGCAATTTCACTTTTCCTCCATCTATTTTGTTTTTAATAAGATTCTATCATTTTATACAATTAAGATTTTTTAACACCTTTTAAAAAAAGTAAAGTGAGAAAGCAATTATCTTTACAACATGAAAATTGTTAAAATAAAATTATAATTTTATTACATTTTACTACTTTTTCCTACTACTACTATGTTTTTTTATTCATATTATAAATTTCCTTTTCAGTCAAGTTATTTTTTAAAAACCTTGACGAAGAGAAAGAGCTTCAATATATAAAATAAATTGTGTTATAAATAAAATGGTATCCTGTATCATTTTGCTCTCATATAACAGTGTAAAAAGGAATTTGCCATTAAAAATAATATTCTTGATAAATTTTATTTTATTTTTTGATTTTCTGAACATTTTAAAAACTTGTCATCCTTTGTAACATTTTTTTTTATTATTTAAAATTTTTTTAGTTTAACACAATTTTATTTTAGTTTCACACTTCAAATGCAAAAAAAAAATCAATGCAAAATAACATGGAAGCATATAATTTTAGCTGTGCACGTTATAAACATTTTACGCCAGCATTTGAAGCATAAAAAATGTAAAAAAAAAAACAAAAATTTTATGGTGTACTTTCTATGTAAGTAGAGCAGGAACAATAGAACAGGAGAGTTGTGTTTATTACTGACGAAATGCAACTTCTTTGTTTTATATTTGAAAATAAATTTTTTAAATACAAGCCATATAAAATTTTATTATTTTGTGTTAATACAAAAGTATAGAAATGAATCCCTAAAAGTATGCAATTTTTTTTTACATATTTAGATTCAATTCTAAATTCGCGTATGCAGTCATTGTGGAAATATTTCATTAGACCCTGAACAAAATTAGTTACGAACGGATTTTTATTTGTGAATTTTTAAAAAATATTTTGCACATTACAGCGTTTTCTGTTAAGAAAAAGATTATACTTTTATGTTACTGTAACGTAAAAACTACTCTGTAACGCTTTCGTTCCAATTATATCAACTTGCTCCATAGTTTTTCATCATTTTGACATTGCAGGCTTCATGTACAAAAGAACTTCAATTAACAAATAATTTTTGAAAATTCATTTTCATGATTTCGCTATAGTATAACAAAATTAAGAGGAGCCTAAAGCACTACATTGCATTGCAATTGAATTTTAATGAATTCGAAAAATTAAATTCATATAAGAATGCAAGAATGAATATTTAAAGATGTTCTAAATGTTATAAGACAATAGAATCATGCAAGTATTTCACAGTTATTTTGAACTATGTCTTAACTGTATATAATATATTCGATATATACTGTTATATAACTTGTAAAAATAATTATGTACTTATAAAAAGTAACTAGGTTAATGGGTTTCCATTTTACCAGAAATTTTAGTGAAATTTATAGTAATGTTTATAATTTACTTAGAAATCCAAATGGTTTTCTTAAAACATTTAAGATCCGGTTTAATGATATTTAAATTCGGTGCCTTAGTAGTAATTTATACTAGAATTAAGTTGATCCCCGTTGTTATGGAAAATATTATGGTTTCAAGAGTATAATATAGAATAAATAAAATTTTTAAAATTTATTTTATAAAAATGTTAATAATTTTTTTAAATTTATGATATGAGACTCATGCCGAAGACTCCGTACATCACTTCAGTTCCGCATAACCAGACTATCTAATTTTGATTAAACTGAAATACAAATTAATAGCTGTCGAATTATGAATAAAGAATTTTTATTAAAAATCAAAAACGTGAAATCAGTAGCATAATCAAGCCTAAGTCAAATTTAACAGTTTTGAATAAACTAAGTGAGGTTATTGAAGTAAGTTCTAAATTTTTTGATACTATAATTTCCTTAATTTTAATCAAAATTTTCCTTAATTATGAATTTTAATCATTAAGAGCTCAAACATTTTCATTTTTCATTGAACATATTCAAATTGTTTCGTCATTTGACCAAGCAAATAATTAATTTTCATTACTAGCAATATTTCTAAAATATCAACATTAGCATTCAAAATTCAAACTTTATTCCAATTATGAAAATTATTGAAAATTGCAAATTTTCAATATTGTTACCATTTTCTTTTTCATATTTACAAATTCTGATGTTTTAAGAAATTGAATTTTCTTTTCTCCTCTATTAAACATTGTAAACACAATTATATTATTTTCTGAATTTATTCGCATCTTCCTATCGTCCCTATAAAAAATTATAGTCCAATAATGATTCCAAAAGCAAAAAAGCAAAATCCATAAATAAAATTTATAAAATAAAAATTGAAAATCGCCCTTTCATTTCTTATTTACTAAGCGACCATAATTTCATGAAAATAAAGTCCCGATTCCAAATATTACAAGAAACATAAAAATTAATAATATTTTAATCAAGGTCAACGTTCCACCCACCCCTAAAATTAATCAGTGGAACAGATCGTACACACTTATTATAACAATAATTATTATATAACAAGTAGATTATTATTTGATGGCATAAAAATTTTTTGACTTTCATTATTTCCGACTGCCTATTGATTTTATTTCCATAGTTTTTTATTTGCTTTTTATATTAAAATAAACGTGAAACACAAAATGAGGGTAACCTCTATACAAGAACTTCAATTCCATTTATTAATAATTTAATTTTTATTTGAAGATAAAAAGAAAATGAAACAAAAATTAAAAGGAATATTTAATTTAATTATGATAATAAAATATTTTATGATAATTTTTAATTTTTTAATTCAATAACCAAAGAAAATATTAATAAAAAATATTTGTAAATTTGCCGCATAACAATTTTACTAAAAATTAAATTAAAAATTCATATTTGAAATTTGAATTTTTGATTTTTATTGAATTTTATAAAAATTAAGTTTTAATGATAATTACAAGTTCATTTACTTTTCTTGTAATTTTACGTGAAAATTATAAGATTCTAGTTTTGTAATGAAACGATGAAGTCAATGATGAGCTTGGAATTTAAAATCTAACCTTTTAAAATTTCAGCAGGCGTTTACTGTTAAAACAGGACAATAAAAAAATTTTTAAAGGAATAGAGATTAAAATAATTTTGAAAATTTCTTATCGAAGTTCTGTGTTCGAAATTCGAATTAATATGTTCGAAAATAAATCAAATGCGCATGCATAAAGCCGAAGAACTGGTTTTTAATATTATATAATTAGAACTGAATGAAAATTTGATTATCTTACCTAATTTAATTTTCCAAATCTTTTAACAACCATTTAAGAACAATTTTATTCCTTTGACTGTATTCTATATAATAAGGGTGATGTTTTTTCACACCAAATTTCACATATTTTATTTTCCACTAAAGAGCCTATCGCCTAACTAGGTAGTGCAAAACAATAATTTTTATATAACAATTTCAAATATTTACGTTAAGCCTATTAGTATAAAATTAAATCAACCATAAATGTGAAATGCTGAGAAATTTTGTCAAAATACTGAAATGTCGAAAGAATTTTTTGATTTTACTGAATATTAAATGAATTGAAGAATATTTTTCTATTATACTAGTTGATACTAGAATATGGAGATAAAATATATTTAAAAAAATATATTTCACATAAAATTTTCAATCAATATCTGCAACTGCTCCTCTATGAAAGTAATTAAAAATCAAACAAATATTCCATGATTTATATACACATTATGTGCTGAGCTACATATAAAACTCAAGTTTGTATAAAACATTTATATTCCATCAAACACTATTCCATGCAAACAAAACAAAATTTCATAGTTACTCTTCACTCACCTTAAATCGTTTTCAATTAAATATAGAAAATATTTGCGTAAATAATGATTTTCACCGTATCAAAAGTAAGTTATTTATATATTATATTGTGTAGCAGCTTAAAAACAACACCATTCACATACATTCTCTTATAAAAACAGTATTAAGTAACAATATTTTGATTGAATTCATTTTAGGTTTCTCGTTACTTTTCGATTACATCAAACCTTGATTTATATGTATATATAATTGGAAAAGTAAACAAGAGTAAAAAATATATACGTAAAATAATGTACACGGCAACCATCAAGGATAAAAATTTATTTTTAAACAAAACACATACATTAAAACGGATATTGTTCGTCCTACATAAAATAAAGAGAAACTGTGTTGAGTATGATTACATTATTGTTGTTGTTGTTATAGCAAAATGTTTTGTTTCCACTCTCATTTTATATTTTTTTTTCTTCTTCACTCTACACTCTATTATTATTTTATAATTATTGAGAGGTGTTTGAATGAAACGTTAAATGTTACAGTTATATTCGTCACTTTCTCTTTTTTTGTACATTTTTATACCCTGCACTTCGTGAAGGGTATATTAACTTTGGTATGGAGTTTGTAACTACTTGAAGGAGTCATCTGCGGTATGGACATATATATATATTCTTGCTCAGCGTAAAATTCTGCGTCGATTTAGACATGTCCGTCCGTCCGTCCGTCCGTCCGTCCGTCCGTCCGTCCGTCCGTCCGTCCGTCCGTCCGTCCGTCCGTCCGTCCGTCCGTCCGTCCGTCCGATCGCACGATAACTCAAAAACGAATAATGCAATCGACACCAAACTTTCACAAGTTTTTTCTTTTGTGCCAAGGACGAACCCTATTGTTATTGGACTAAGTCGGACAACGTGTTCGGGTAGCTGCCATACAACTCCAAGAGTTTATTTTAAATATTTCAAAAACTAATAAAGCTATAAATATAAAATTTTGTATACATGTGTCCAATTATATTCTACATATGCTCTAAAAATTATAATGAGATAGCTGCACCGGTTCGGGTGGCTGCCATACAACTCCAACAGCAAATTTTTTATATTCGGAAAAATAATAAAGTCAGATTCATGAAACTTGGCAGTCATGTGTCCAATTATAGGTCAAATATATTTCTGAAGTTTTAGAGGAATCGCTTGACAGGTTCGGGTACCTACCATACAACTCCAGAAGCTAATTTTAAATATTTGGAAAAATAATAAAGTCAGATTCATGAAACTTGGCAGTCATGTGTCCAATTATGGCTCAAATATATTTCTGAAGTTTTGGTGGAATTGCTCGACAGGTTCGAGTAGCTCCCATACAAGTCTAAAAGCTTATTTTAAATATTTGGAAAAATAATGAAGTCAAATTCATGAGACTTGGCAGTCGTGTGTCCAATTAAAGGTCACACATATTTCTAAAGTTTTGGTGCGATTGCTTGACAGGTTCGGGTACTTGCCATACAACTCCAAAAGCTTATTCTTAATATTTGGAAAAATAATAAAGTCAGATTCATGAAACTTGGTAGTTGTGTGTCCGATTATAGATCAGATATATTTGTGAAGTTTTGATGGAATTGCTTGACAGGTTCAGGTACTTGCCATAAAACTCCAAAAGCTTATTTTACATATTTGGAAAAATAATAAAGTCAGATTCATGAAACTTGGCAGTTGTGTGTCCGATTATAGATCAGATATATTTGTGAAGTTTTGGTGGAATTGCTTGACAGGTTCGAGTGGATCCCATACAAGTCTAAAAGCTTATTCTTAATATTTGGAAAAATAATAAAGTCAGATTCATGAAACTTGGCAGTTATGTTTCCGAGTTTAGATCAGATATATTTGTGAAGTTTTGGTGGAATTGCTTGGCAGGTTCAGGTACTTACCATACAACTCCACAAGCTAATTTTAAATAATTGGAAAAATTATAAAGTCAGATTCATGAAACTTGGCAATCTTATGTCTAATTATAGATCAGACATATCCGTGAAGTTTCTATAGAATGATTTCAGAGGTTCGAGTAATTGCTACACAATAACGAAAGGTGCAGGGTATAATTCAATCGGTTTATACCGACTGAAACGTTTTTACTTGTTTTATTTTGATTTATTTTTTCTCAATTACAATCAGTGATGAAGAGAAAAATTCAAGCATAGCTTTTTTAAAATTAAAATTATGAATTAATTTACTTGGTTTCTGTCTGGTTCTAAAATAATTTTACTTAATTAAGATTAAAAAATCTGATGAAAATTTCATATTATGAAAAATCCGAGAGGCAGTCACAGCAAAATATCAAGCAGAAATCTTCAGAAGCTAGTTTTTACACAAAATTTTTGATTGAGCTTGATTTCCAATCGAATTGTGGCAGCGAAATTTACTAATAAAACTAAGTGTATTCAAAAGCACAATGCTTGATTAGAATTGAATTAGAACCTTCCAGAAGACGCTCGAGATCCACCCTTCTGATAAACTAAAGCATCTTGTGAGGTCCGAAAAATCGCAATTCTGTCACCGTGAGTTCAAAACTGTACAGTATTTTCTTGTCCCACAAGCGACAGCATCATACTCTTCCAGAAAGGTATTCTCATCTTCCCCACAGAATTTGCAAGAGTCTTTACTTTCCAGATTGATAATCTTCCGTTTCTATTGATAATCTCGCATAAGCTCCTTCGCCTGACGAAGCCCATGTGGCCCGATTCCACAGAGGATGTTCAGACCAAGAGAGCAGTGTCATCATTATAAATACTTATTGATAGTAGTAATTAAAACCGCTACTGCTTTCAACTTTTAGGTTTTTTACAAAATTTTTTCCGCCAAATTAAAATTTTCTTTAACATTAAAGTAAAGTTGGGGGGAAATTCACTTTAATTTGTCTTTGTGTTTTTCTCCTGTTGATTTTTTTTATACAGAATTCAAGTAAAAAAATATAATGTAGGAACAAATTGAAAATAATATTTTTATAATAAATTGGCCAGAATAGCCAGTCAATTAATTTTAGTTACATTTATGATTTAACAAAAAATATACGCTTTATTTACTTAAAAGATCTTTAAAATAAAATTTGAGAGAAAATTCGAATTTGAAGAAATACGAATATAATCAGAATTCATAAAAACTGCAAATGTTGAAAATTTGTTGCAGTCATCTTAAGTTTTACACAATTTATGACACTCGAAAAATTAAAGGTAACAGGATTTTAAAATAGAATTGAACAAAACTTTATAAGCCCAAAACTGTGTCTAATAAGAAATTTGCAATTGAAACAATCTTCTTGAAGATTTATTCAAAGCTTCTACAGAAATTCCCAATAGCTTATAGCGATAAACCAAATTGTTGGATTGTAGAAGACAGATAAATGCAAAGTCTCGAACCATCTAAATAACATGTCTATTATAAATCTCAGCTCTGCATCTTAACAATATTAAAATATTCAAAATTTATGTGATTTTCAAAATTATATAAAAAAAATTTTAATTAGAAATTTAAGGCTCTTGGAAAACAAACAAGAAATTGAAAAAAAATTATTTAAATAATGCAAAACCAAATTTTGTTATCAAATCTAAAAATAAATACAAATCAACAATTATTAGTGATTTAAGAAAATTTTTCTTTATTAAAAAAAAAATGAACATTTTTACTTTTAAATTTAAGCCGAAAAAATACAATTATCATACTCTTTATGCCAAACGACATTTTATTAATAGCAAAGCTATAATATTAATAATTTAATGGAAATTTTGATTAATATAAATTTTTTTTGTAATAGAACAAAATCGTCTTGAGATTATGTTCCTTCATTTACATAATTACATGTGTACAAAAATATTATCATTAGAATTGCCACGAGGAATATTTTAATAACACAATATATTTGGTATAGCTTGAAAGCGTAAATGTCTGCTATTAATTTCAAAAGAAAAATTTAGCTAGAAGGCATTGATTTTTTGTTTTATCATCTTTACAACCCCCATGTCACATTTTATTACACTTTTTTTTTCCATTATTTTTCTATTTCACTTATACGTTTATGATGTGGCATATTTTTAATAATGATTACATGTAATATTATTACATTGACTATCCATGCATTTAATGAAAAAGAAAGATGATTTTTATAAATTATTAGAATTAATAAAGAATTTAATATTTAAAATATCATTAAATTGAATCGAAACTGCCATTACTCTAAAAGGAGCTAGGCTGTTTTAAATAATTTTGAAATAAATTTTCCTCCCCTGAAAGTATGCAATATATTTTATAAGGAAATAAATTTTAAATAAAATTTGTTGTAGAGAAAATTATTGAAGGCTTTGAATTTTTTATCAAACTTTTATACTTTTATCAACTGATGTTAACTCAGGAAATGAGTTAATTATATGTATTTATACAATATTTTTTAAAAATAACTAAATTTTAATCGCCTTACACATATAGTGTAGCTGTTGTATATTTCAGAGAAATATGATTGAATATGAAAAATTCACATACTTTTCAAAATTTTCAAAACTTGAAAAACGTTTCAAAATCTTTGTAATGTGATATATTTAGCTAGAAATAATCAACAATCAAATTGGTAAAGTGAGATTAATAAATTAAAAATTAATAAATTGAAAATTCTACTTTGAAAAGTGAAAAAAATTTGAAATATAGAATAAGGCAATTTCTACAAAATTAATACGTTCAGTTAATCTCTTGTTTAATAAATTGCTCTAACATAAAGATTGCAAAATAATCTGATTGTAAGCTGCCTTTAAACAATCTTTAAACTTAATTATTTTTACTTAAATGCTACAGCGTTAAAAGTTAGCTGAGTCTTGTGTTTTTATTATAAAACGAACTTGGAATTTAAATTATCAAAATCGAACGTTTTGACATTGAGGTATTATTGAAATATTGGACAATTTATTCTTAATATTTCCAGCTTTATTAGAATTTATGCAGAAAATAGCAATAAAAGTGAAAAAGAATTGTAGTTCGTGGTCGAAAAATATAAAATGAGTCAAATGTGCCATAAATTGCATTGAAATTTATTCGAGTTGCTCTCTCTTCTCTTTCTTGTAGGATTAAACCGATTTTCAATTTATAGTGTTCGAATCGAATGCTTCTAAGTTGTCGGAGTTTTCATAACACGGAAGTCAGCAAATATAAACCGAATGATATCGTCTTTTATTTATGGCATAAAACAGGACAATAATAAGTTAATAAATAATTCCTGCATTAGTTCGAACATAATATTTCAAGTGATAATAGTTTTATTAAAATTAATAAAATTTAATCTTTAAAAATTTAATATATTCCTGCATTAATGTCAGGAAAATTTAAACTTGTTTCATGTCAAACAATTATTTTTGACATTAACCTTTCATCGACCTCTCAATATATTTTAATTTACTTAATAACTATTTTTAAATAATCTTTTCGTTGTTTCATCCTAAAATATTAATTTTGTTATTACTTAGTTGATTAATTTTTAATTTTGGAAATTAAAATATGAACAACAAAATCAATATTAATATTTTTTTGTTAATTTTTCACAAAATTTCTCGAAGAAATGTAATCAATTTAAAACAACATTATTTTTGTACCCGCTTATTACAAAATTATCATTATTATTAGTTATTTCTAATATTTTTATATTCTCCCAGAGGGATACGAACAGGAAAAACGCAAATGTAAACAAATATTACGGAAATAAACTTTTCGCCTAAATTGATTACAGTGAAATTGGAAACTAAATTATGCAAAGTTTCTCTTCGAAAATATTTCTTCCTCAAAAGAATATTTTATGAGTAATGCATTATTTTTACCAAAATTCTTACACTTAATATAAAAATACAAAAATCCCAATTTCTTGATACAACAATTCAAAATATCAACGCTATATGTGATTAATAATATTGTAAAATAATTGCAAATGAATGAAAATTGTTGGAATTTCGACAAGCAAAAGTATAATATTACGTAAATTAAGATTAAATTGAATGAACTCTGTTCTCCAGTAATATGTTCTTAGACTGGCCTATAATACAGGAATTGTATTTTATGAAAAAAGAAAATATATGCTTTCCGTTTACATAATATGTGGAAAACAAAAACTACTGGAACTACGAAAAGTTAATAAAAATTCTTGCGTAAATTTAGATAAGCACATGTCCATATTAAACATATTCCCCTTTTTTATACCCTGCACTTCGTGAAGGGTATATTAACTTTGGTATGGAGTTTGTAACTACTTGAAGGAGTCATCTGCGGTATGGACATATATATATATTCTTGCTCAGCGTAAAATTCTGCGTCGATTGAGACATGTCCGTCCGTCCGTCCGTCCGTCCGTCCGTCCGTCCGTCCGTCCGTCCGTCCGTCCGATCGCACGATAACTCAAAAACGAATAATGCTATCGACACCAAACTTTCACAAGTTTTTTCTTTTGTGCCAAGGACGAACCCTATTGTTATTGGACTAATTCGGACAACGGGTTCGGGTAGCTGCCATACAACTCAAGGAGTTTATTTTAAATATTTCGAAAACTAATAAAGCTATAAATATAAAATTTTGTATACATGTGTCCAATTATATTCTACACATGCTCTTAAAATTACAATGGGATAGCTGCACCGGTTCGGGTGGCTGCCATACAACTCCAACAGCAAATTTTTTATATTTGGCAAAATAATAAAGTCAGATTCGTGAAACTTGGTAGTCATGTGTCCAATTATAGGTCAAATATACTTCTGAAGTTTTAGAAGAATTGCTTGACAGGTTCGGGTACCTGCCATACAACTCCAGAAGCTAATTTTAAATATTTGGAAAAACAATAAAGTGAGATTCATGAAACTTGGCAGTTGTGTGTCCGATTGTAGATCAGATATATTTGTGAAGTTTTAGTGGAATTGCTTGACAGGTTCGGGTACTTGCCATACAACTCCAAAAGCTTATTTTAAATATTTGGAAAAATAATAAAGTCAGATTCATGAAACTTGGCAGTTGTATGTCGAGTTATAGGTCAGATATATTTCTGAAGTTTTGGTGGGATTGCTCAGCAGGTTCGAGTAGCTCCCATACAAGTCTAAAAGTTTATTCTTAATATTTGGAAAAATAATAAAGTCAGATTCATGAGACTTGGCATTCGTGTGTCCAATTATAGGTCAGACATATTTCTAAAGTTTTGGTGGGATTGCTTGGCAGGTTCGAGTAGCTCCCATACAAGTCTAAAAGCTTATTCTTAATATTTGGAAAAATAATAAAGTCAGATTAATGAAACTTAGCAGTTGTGTGTCCGATTGTAGATCAGATATATTTGTGAGGTTTTAGTGGCTTGACAGGTTCGGGTACTTGCCATACAACTCCAAAAGCTTATTTTAAATATTTGGAAAAATTATAAAGTCAGATTCATGAAACTTGGCAGTCGGATGTCCAATTATAGGTCAGACATATCCTTGAAGTTTCTATAGAATGACTTCACGGGTTAGTGTAATTGCTACATAATAACGAAAGGTGCAGGGTATAATTCAATCGGTTTATACCGACTGAAACGTTTTTACTTGTTTTTAATTTGTTTACATACTAAGAGTAAAAACTCTAGGGAATTTAATCAAAATGAAATAGACATTAACCTTTTCAATTTAATATTTGTGGTGGCAGTGGAGGGTAGATGAAACTAAAATAAAATGTTAATAAAAATAACAAAAAATGATATTTTCATTAAGTTTTTCCGTTGTAATTTTTATTTGAGTAAATTTGTTCGGTTTTTCTGTTTTCTGTTGGTTTTGTCAGTTCTTCTGCTGATAGATGCTTTCAAAGTTTCAGTGCTTTAGCCTTTCTTTTGTTTGTTTATTCTATTTTCTATTATTTTACTTTTTTTGACCAGACAAATTGGAAGTTTCTGTTCTCTATCAATTTATTTTCAATTTTGTTCTTTCCTTTATGTTTTAATTTTTGGTTTTTTTTTTTTGTTCTTTTTTTTTTGATCCGAACCAAACCAGTTTTATTGAATTAATATAATTATGTGGAAAAAAGGAGAAAAATAAAATGAAATTTTCATCCCCTCTGTTAAGTCATTGAATTTTTTTTGTTTTCAATTCAAATTAACTCAAATTTGTTGGGTTGAATGCATTTAATAAGTAAAAAAAAAAAAATAAAAGAATAAAATAAAATCCCCCCAAATAAATTGCTTTTATGTTAACGGGGATTAATATTGAATTTTGCATTATATTTTAGCCCTTAACTATAATAGGAATTTAGGACCACGCATTCGATATAATATGATTAAGGAAAATATCGGAAAATGTATTTGGTTTTAAAATATAAGAGAAACCCTAAAATTTTTTAAGGAAATATTAAGCATGTTAATTTATAGTTTCTTGAATATTTGGGATTTAAGCTGAAAAATTTCAACGCTTTATCGTAATTTTGAAGAAATTAAAGGATATGCAATGTTGCTGAATTTTAGTTGTAAAAATCAGATTTAAATATTTATTATTTGTATTAAACTTTAGAATTTTCAACTGTAATTAAAAAAGAAATTTTAGTGATTTTCATTAAGTTATTCTTGCACTGAGTGATAAAACCTTGAATATGTGAAGAAACTGCGTAAAAGCAGATGGCAATGATTTAAACCAATAATGAAATAATTACAAGCAAGTAAGATTCCAAGATTTTTCCATATTTAATCTGGTGATCGATGAAAGTCACTTCTGAAATTTGTATATATTTTTTAGAGAGAATAAAAAAAATTAATAATTGATGGGTTCTCTTCATGCAGTTTATTAATGGTAATTGTAAATCACTTTTATAGAATTGTGTTTTATTAACAAAAAAATGTATACGACGCTTTTCAAATAATCTCAAATGACGTGACCGCTTCATCGCTTTTAACGCGGAATCTACACAGAAGGCAATCACAATTTTCTATTTAATCAGCAAATTATTCCAACACCATTTTTTAGCACTACAAAAAGTTGAAATTTTAAAAATTATATTTTAAACGTTCATATTAATTTTATAACACCATCATTATTTTATAAAACAAGAAAAGAAGAAAAATTTTCCTTTTGTTTTACCTAATTTGAAATAGAAAACAAAACAAAAAAAATCTGATGTGGTCAGCACATAACCGACCGCATTGTGTATTGTCTAGTTAAATGAAAGTGTTACAGAATATTATAAAAATGTCTGTTAAATACTTCTTTCTAATTTTTAGGACATTAGTAAGCTCATAGTTAACATACTTAGAAAAATGTAAATTTGGCTCTTAGTAGAGTTTCGCTTTGTGCTACCCGAATTCCCTGAAATGCTCGCCAGTTAGTTTCGGTAACAACCAGAACTCAAATATCAAATTTCAAGAAATTCCATCAATTTGCTCTGTGGATATGATGAAAAATGTAAAATCGGCCCGCAAATCAGTTCTCGAGCCCTGATCTTTCCAAAAAAGTTATATGTTCATTGCTTTAATATGAGGAATTCATATATTAAATTTCAATGAAATCGGTTGATTATTTCTCTTTATATACACAAAAATGTATATTTGGCCCGTAGTAAACGCCCAGTTGCTGATGCCTGATTTCTTCCAAAAGTTAGGAATTTTTGCGTATGATCGAGCAAAGCTTATATATGAAATTTCAAGTAAATTGGTTGAATACTTTCTTCAAAATGGTGAAAAATGTAAAATCGGCCCGCAAATCCGTTTTCGAGCCCTGATCTTTCCAAAAAATTTATATGTTCATTGTTTTAATACGAGGAGTTCTTATATTAAATTTCAATGAAATCGGTTGACTATTTCTCTTTATATACACAAAAATGTATATTTGGCCCGTAGTAAACGCCTAGTTGCCAATGCCTGATTTCTTCCAAAACATACGAATTTTTGCGGACGGTCGAGCTGAGCTTATATATAAAATTTCAAGTAAATCGGTTGAATATTTTCTTCAAAATGTTCAAAAATGTAAAACAGGCCCGCTAAAAAGTGCAGTTCCCGAGGCCTGATATATACCAAAAGTTGATCGATCCGTGCCATGGTGAAAACAAACTTGCATATAAAATTTCATCAAAATCGGTTCAGCCGAACTTGAGATACACGCGTGCACACACAGACCGACAGACCGACAGACCGACAGACCGACAGACCGACAGACCGACAGACCGACAGGTTGCTAAAAATAGTTTATTTACACTTCCCTACTATGGAGAAGTACGTTCCCACCGAAAACTCGATATGCAAAATTTGTTGCCATCACATAACCTACCTATTGTTTACACAATACGGTCGGTAAAAAAGAAAATTTAATCATTACTCAACATTTTATGCAGTTAATTCTTTCTTCTATGTGTTTATTTTATATACACACTTAGATATCATCTCTTTGAATTCTCAGATATAGAACCATATAGAAAGAAAACATTAAGAACAAAAGATTAGAAATTCGTCTTAATCATCTTTGAATAATTTTTATAAAAAGAAAAAGGAACCTTTTTCTATTCTGTTTTTAATGTCAAATGAAAAATATTTTTTCAACAATAATAAAGAATTTTAGAAAAATTAAAGAATGGCATAAACTCTTAATTTCTTTTTGTTTTTACCCTTTAAGCTTTTTTTAATTTGAGATTAAAGTTAAATTTTTCATCTACTTTTCTATAATTAAGTATATTGGAACATATACATTTACATACATTACATTCACTAAAATGTATAGACAAATTCGGGTCAATGTAATTTATACAAAAAGATTGTATACAGCAACTCGAGCAAAACTAGGGTTTTTTAAAATAGCACAATTCCATGGGAGAAAATGAAATTATTTCAAAAACAATTTGCTTTAGAATGCTACATACTTTTGGGCTGAAAACCAAATTGTAGAATGTTATAATAAATAATATAAATTATATCGTAAATATTTCACTACATTATGTTAAGCCAATAACGTAGTTTTAAAGAAATTCGTTTAGCACAAAAATCAAATTTTTTTGTAATTTTTGTGGGCCATTGTCTGCGGATGGAAAGAAGGAAAAATAAATTCAAAATATATATTAAAGAAATAAATTAATTGCTAATATCTAAATTCTAGGACATTGTAAAATTTCTGGCAACTTACACGGTCTAAAAGAAAAACAATTTCATAAATTTGGGGAAAAATGACAGATTAAGATAACGTTTAACTGCAAGGCCATCTTGTAATATTGTTGCATTTAGCTATGTCGCTTTGTTGTAGAAGAAATCATTGTTTTTTCTGCATTTACAAAATTCAAAAAGAGCTTGCACTTTCAACAGAATAAATTGCTAAAAAAAACAATTTTTAGCATTCTGAGGGGTTATAATTTTTGCAAGGACGAGAGGAATCTAAAAGTTTTCTTCTTGAAAAATATTTTTTTTGGATTCATTGTGTTTCAATAAATTTCACCTTTCTATCTTAAAGGTTTTACAATTTTCTAAACAGAACTGCTAAACATACAGAACCAATTTTGTTTAGAACATTTTTTACAAATTTTTCTTAAAATGTTTGCTACCAAAAGGATATTTTCTATTCTATATGCATATGTAATGATTTCTTGATTTTATTTTATGCATATTTTAATCGAACATGAATAATTCTAACGTTAAGGGACTTAATTAATTATAAAGCTACATTAATTTTTGTTAGAAACATTGAACATTTCTTTCTCATTTTCTTCTTGGTTTCATTGTTTTTTGTTTCATAGTAAATTAATTTTATTAAAATGACACAATTTTTGACAAATGGTTTTGATATCTTTATATGTGACTGTCTTTATTGTAAAATAAAAAGAATAAAAAAAGTAAAGTTTGCTGCTTTCTGATTTTTTGTTTTTGTTTTTTTTTTTCAGAGTTTCATTGTTTTTTCTTTTGACAAATTATTAATAACATATTTTGTATTTTATACTCTATTCAAAAGACTCAAGGGGGAATAGTAAAATTCATTAAAAAATTGAGTCAGAGAAAAAAAAATTCGAGTTAAAGCAGAAAACGATCTCAATAGTAAAATTAATATTATTAGTTAAATTATTTATAGTTGTCAAATATATTCACTAGATGGCAATTGAAATTTAACAAAATGTCAAAGTATGTGTTCAAGATAAATTTTGTAATAGAGTAAGAATAACTTAATTTTTTCGACTTTTTTTTTTATGTAAAATATTCTCAATCTTGTGGAATTTCAATTATTTACTCTAAAATTATCGCATGAAAGGGCAACTGACTGTTAAAACAAATGAATCTAAATTTTTGTAAATTTTTAGTTAAATTTTTTACTGTCAGGATTTTTACTGCAATTATTACAACGTTTACTCTTAAAATATGCATAAAATCATTTTTCAAATCTCTAAGAGAAAATAAAAAACGGAATTTTTAAAAATTTTGAAATTTAATGAAAACTGAATTCGATCTTATAACCTATTTAGTGCTACGCAACATATTTGACACCTTACGTTACATTTCAGAAACTTCTACATATTTTATTGCTGTGACACTATTAATTTACATGCCAAATATCACATTTTAAAATATTGAAGAGAAGAGAAAAATTTTAATTAAATTCAATTTAAAAATGTCAATGAATATGTAAATGTTCTGGCAACACAATTCTGGCAACATTTTTGAATTTCTAAAAAAACAAAATGTACACTTATTAGAAATTTAATTAAAGAGAAAGGTTATTCTGTTTAACATTTTTAATAAAGTTACATAGAAAATTTATAATGCAAAAAATTATTTTATGCAAAGCTTATTAATGAATAGTTAGGAAATTGTTTTTTTTTTCCAGCATTTTATATTAAGGATAATGAAATTTATTACAAGAATAGTTTATAAATTTTTACAAAAGGAAATTTGATTTCGTATATTTTATATTGTAAGCAGTTTAGTAAAAATTAAAAAGTTTCGGAAATTAATTTTAAATTATGCTTTGAAAACTCTAATCCTATTATGTAATAAATTTAACAAAGTTAAGAGATATAGCATTTAGGAAATTTTCATGCAGTAATATCCTTTGTTATTAAAAAGTTAGTAAAAATAAAAGTTGAAAATTAATTGATGTTAAAATTATTTAAAAATTATAGTTTATATTTTAAATACTAAAAACATAATAGGTTCTAAATATATTTGATAAATAGCTGAATTTTTGAATAGCATAACATATGAATTTTACAATTGAATTTTAAATCGCGTTGAGAACTTACGATTATATTTTAATTAATATATTTCTGCTAATTATTACAATAGAACAAAGATTTCAATTTCCACCAAAACTTTAAGACTAATTAATTTAAATCCATAAATGATATGATTTAATCCGCTTATAATATTGAAGTCCTGTACTAATAACAACTACATAGAACGCAACTAAGATATTTTCAGAATATTTTTTTACTACTTTTAACTTACATAACTAAAAATAGAATGATATTATAAATATAATTGAAAACCATTAATAATACCAATCATTATAATTTCAGTAAATCAATAAATTTAATACCAAAATAATTAGTTTAATAAATCAAAGGAAAATTACGAATGTAATATCATTTTATAATTCAATTGTATTGTAATTTCATTGTTAAGTTAGTCTTAAATCGATTTCATTTAAAAATTTTCAAATTCAATTTCAAAATTTTATATGAGCTCGTACCATTTTATACACATACCACATTATACTCGTATTTTGGAAGGCTCATTTTTTTTTCTGTGAAATTTGTAAAATTTTTTATTAAATTTTTGGAAACAAAAACGGAGAATACTGTTCTGAAATTATAAATGAGGTAAAAGAATAATGTGAGCAATTTCAATTCATAAGCAGTTCTTACAATACTTAGAGTTCTTGTGGTATTGTAGAGAATATTCTAGTAGGTATATAAAATTACAAAATTATATTTGATTTCAAGAATTTAATTTAATAAAATCTAATAAATTTAATTTAATAATATTGTGTGGAGTAAGTCTTTAAAAATCAACTTTTTTTTTAAATTTCCGATTTCGTTACTATACAATATTCTTATATTATTATGAGTACATTATCCTTAATAAAATTAAGGATCGCTGTCATAATGGGAACTACATATAATTTTTACTTATTTGTTCAAGAGGTGATTGAAATTTCGACTATAAGAAATCATATTTTCAAAATATATCATTTGATATTTTAAATTTTGTTCAGAATCTCTCACATTACCATTGGCAATAAAGATATCATAGTGTTTTCAAGCCATATTTTGATTAATTAGCAAAAAAATCGTGAAAGTAGTGATATTATTGTAAGGATCTAAGAAATAAAACTACAATAATTTTTTCTTAAAAAAATCAAATCATATAAAATCTAGCCATTTTTAATATGGGAGCTAAAAATAATGAAAATATTTTATGAAGCCTTTTACTTTTTGATGCTTTTCTTTGGCAACAACCATTAAATTTGTAATCATATTTCCTTGTAATATCGAACTGTTAAAAAATTGTATTGTTGGGACATTGTAATAAACGTGAAAGACAACACTAAAAATAATTTAACTATTTAAAAAAAAATTTTTGAAAAAGGACAAGAATTGGCATGGAAGCATTTTAGAATTTATAAAAAAATTTTTGTTATTTACAAGTGTTATTCGCAAAAATTGTAATTTAAATAGATATTTTGGAAAATATCGCCTGAAATCATAACCGAAGAGCAGAAACTGAGGCAAAAACGACAATTTAAAAGGTATATTTTTTTTATTATTCGTTTAACATTATAGCCATGCTCTAAAATATTTTATTTGCTTTTGGAAAATTAAATTAAAAATAATAAAAATAAATTTTTAATACAAATGTTCCAGAAATTTTATGTTAGCAAAGACTTGGAACGTCTCTATTCACTTTTATTAGTTTATTTAGAAATAAAATTTACAAAATAGCCTTATATAACAAGCCAAACGCTTCTTTTATGCGAAGAACACTTTACTCTTAAAATTCAAGATTAAGAAATTAATTGTGAAAGTATGCAAAAGGATAACGATAGTATGCAAAAGAATTTATGTAGATGCCGTGATTAATAATTGAAATTGTATGTAAAATTTCAAACAAGTAAATTAAAAATTAAAAATTTTCAAGGGAAATAATAAAATTTTTAAACTGAAAAACATATTCATTTCCAATCCATGTGTAAAACTTAAAACGCAAGGAATGATTTTCCAATACATTGCATATTTAAATATATATAATAAATTTAAATATGCAAAATCTTTTGCTGACCATCTCTTTTAATCGTCAATATTGCATTCTTAAAATAAATGAAAATATTGCAAAGTATTTTAAATAAAATTATTGTTGTTAAATTCACCCAAAATACCAAAAATAATAATTTACATTAGATTTCCAATTTCATTGGATTGTCCTAAAAACAGATCAACAAAATAAAAATTCTTTAATGGTGACATTCTATATACCGTCATCAAAAGTATATGTATATTATATTATATGTATAGGAGTAGAACTAGATTGAATAAATGGGTTCAATAATGAAAAACCAAAATGTAAACCCAATAAAAGCAAGCGTTTCTAAGAAATTGTAAATAACTCACCTATATGCATGTTTTACATATAGATTTAATAAAAAAAATCTTATATCATCCTTCTAAAATCCAGATACATATATATGTAAAATGAAATATGACAATGGCAATATCAGGAATCAATCAAAGCGACAATAGAATCGATAATGAAATCAAATTGCTTTATAAAAAAAAAAAATTGGAAAAAATTTTTTTTTTAAAAAAGTCGATTTATTTTCTTTATTGGTTTTCAAATATTTCAAAAATTTCAGACCAAAATAAATTTAAAATTGCATACCAAGCCCATGTGCGGTTTATAAGCCATTATTGATAACATGAATGAAGGTGTGATTATTGTGGTGTTAAAAAAATTCTATTTTTATTTAAGACAATTTTTTTTTTTAGAAGGAATAAAATTAAATAAGAAAAGGAAAACTTAAAATAAATTTTTTAGGCCTATGTATAGGGAATCAATCAAAGTCTAAAAATATTTTCTAATTTTCCTGACATTTTTTCTTTTTTGCGTTATTTAAATACCCCACCTGTGACATTTTTGATTTTGTTTTTTACTCTTATTTTTTTGATGAAGAACACAAATTTTTCTCACATTGTCATTTTTATTTTTCATTTACTTTTTTTCTTTTTTCTATTATTCTCCTTATAAAATTTTTCTTTTTTGGCAAATTTTTTATTTCCTTCCTCTTTTTTTTCACTTTTGGAGCGAAAAAATAAAAAATATTTATTCCTTTATTATTTCAAAAAGGATATTTATTTTACCTTTTTTTCAAATAGAATTCTCGACAAGAGAAGTTCGAAAGCAAAATTCACGACTGAGAAGCGATTACTGATTGGTATTTAATGATTAGCCGATATTTTGACTTGTACAGCGTATGTTATTCAGAATTAGACACTCTTCTAATTTCTTGAAGAATGTTATTTGACCTAAGGCGCTGAATTTTTAGATATAAGTTCATTACGGATGCTATTATTTCTCAGTTGATATTTCGGCTTGCATTGCAATCTATATTATGAAGAATTAGGCACCTATTTAATTTCTTCGGTTCTATAAGGTCTAAATTACTCAAATTTATTGAATATTATGAATACTATTAACTCTAAGTTCGTAATTCAGTCTTTATTGCAACCCATATTTTAAAGAATGAGGCACTGTTTCAGTTCACTAGGAATTATAAGCCTTAAATCACTGAATTTTAGGGAGCCAGTAAATGAAAGATATCCTAATCATTAGTGTAGAAAAATTTTCTTTAGCAAGTTATAATATAAAGTCATATTAGGACAAAAATATTTTTGGGACAATATTATACATTGGGATTAGGGAGATAACGATATTAATTGGATATTACATATGAACAGTACACAGGTTTAAATCGATTACAATAATAATCAATATTGAAAGATTTTTTTGTGACTCAATCTTTAATATAAATTTTACATTCTCGATTTTTGGAAAAAATGTTCACAAACTACATACCCTTGTTACAATTTGCATATATTACATATTTTGTGAATTTCCTAATTTGGATTTCGGTTAGGATTGCTCTTTCGGAAAAGCAAGCTTTCAAGTTTTTAACATAATGATCTTAAAATCACAATTTCACGTGTAATTGTTTATATATTAAATATTAGAGGGTTCTTATTAAATGTTTAGTTATTCTAAATTTTAATGGGTTGCCAAATCCAGCATAATTACAAAAAACCACAGTTTTCTTGCTGCTATCGGGTACAAATTGGAAATTTTTCGTCAAAATTCATCCTCTTTGAATTTCCATACAAAACCAAACGGGAAAATATCAAAATAAAAAAAAAAATACAAAAATATTTTTCTTATTTTCACAATAACATTTAAGATATTTACGGTACCTAATAATAAAGTCCATAAATCAATTTTAGGCGGAACGAAACCACATAAAAAATTCAGGATAATTCTGTTTTCTTTTTTTGCACTCTTTTTTTCTTCTTTTCAAATTAATTTCTCCGAATTAATGTCTCGATATATTTTCAATTAAATTTTTTACGAGGATCTCATACCTTTTACTTTTAATACGAAACAGTATAAAAATGCTGCGCTCAATAGAATGTGATGATGAGGTTTTATTTTGATTCTGACATAAAAAGTTAAACAACAATTTAGGTGTTACCGTGTTAAGGTGTGCGATGATTATTTAAATTTTAATTGCAATATGATACTTTTTTTTTTTACTATTGTGAATTTTATTATTGATTTCAAACTTTTCAAAATTGAACAAAAATAAAGGGCAATATTATTGGTGTTTAGGATTAGGTTTATTACGAAAAATAATTTACAAAATAATGGAAAAATTACTGACCTTATTGTTACCTTCATTATTATCAAATTATTTATGAGATTCAACAAATTTTTCTTTAATTTGTAAAAGATTTTACAAAATTGAGGCCAAATTTGTATTTTTGTTCTTCATATACTCAACTTTAACATATGTATTTTTTTGTTAATTTGAAATTTTAACCTAAAAGCATGGGAAATTATGCAAAATTCTGACTGTATGTCATATCTATTATTGTTTGATCCGTTATCCTGTTGAAAATTCAAACCAAAGTATATAAATTTAAATATTTTTGAAGTTCCTGTTACTAAATTTTTTCTGTTTTTGTTTTAATTAACAATTTGACTGATTTCGCCGACTCTAAGGATTTGAACCCCATAAATTTTTAAAAACTAAATTTTTTGACTATTAAAAAATTTATTTCATCAAGAGCAATTTAATTTCTACCAACTCCCGTGCTATCGCCTCTTAAGCATTGTAAAGTGTAAATTTTGTGCGCTAAATATTTCCGAAGCTGTAAGCCTTTTCCAATTTCTGCGAAACCAAAAAGCTAAGGGTATATACCACGCCATCAAAATTTATAATTATTTATTTTGCCTCACTTACTATAGTATAAAGGCTGCCGGACTCTACTATTATGTCAACATTTTTTTTTCTATTATTTTTATCATCCTAAATGTATGCAATTTTTTGAATAGTTTGGAGTTTGATGAAAAAAAATTTAAATAGATAGTAGATTGGTTTTGAGAGAAGTGTTATACTTAAAGAACCACTAAACTGATCCAAATTTATTTTATGACAGTTTGACGTGCATTCTATGTTGATTCTTGAATCAATTTTTATAACAGTTTATATAGCATTTCTGGGATTAATTAAGAAGTTTTAGAGAAATAAAGTGTTTTCTCTTTGGTTGTTTAATATTAAAAATCGTTGCAGACTGACAAAAAAACAAATTTTAAAAAATTTTATGAGAATATTTTCAAATTTAAATCCCTAGTGAGCGAAATTATGATTTAATGTCTGTAAAAGCGGTACGTACTGGTATAGAATTTTTTTTTTTGAATTAAAATCTTCTTGAATAAAAAATATTTATTATTGAAAAACTTTAAAGGCTAAATACAAATATTTTTTTTTAATTTGTTTGCGTTTACCTTTAATTATTCATAAACGAAAAACAAATTACAATGGATTAATGCTTTATTTTTACAAATAACCCATAAATTAAAAACGTCCATTTAGAATGACTTAACCTAGACAGTAAAGAATATTAAATTTGATGATCTCTGATACGCCCGCCCTTACCATATTAAATTTTCGCCCCACGTAGAGTAAATCAAATATAAATTTTCTTTTTCATCACCTTTTAATTTTAAAAACAAGAAAATCAAAAATTTATCCCCGAAAAATGAAAGTTACATGAATTTATTCTGTTAATTATCTTCTCATTTGCAGGCCTAAAACAATTAATTTGCCTTTTCTTTTTTTTTTTTAATAAGGTCATTGTTACTAATTAAAAATTATTATAAAGGGTACAAAATGAAAAAATTAATAATATAAAAATCATAAAATGAAAGACTAAAAATTCACATTTTCTCACATTAAACAATGGTAAACCCCGAAAAAAAATGTATGGAAAGAAAACCTCAATTATTAACCTTAAATTAATATTATGTCGCTGTGTTAAATTTCACTAAGTTAGGAAAATTTCCATTAAATATTAACCAGAAACTGAAAGGTGTGCAAATTAAACGATTTTAGAAGTTTAACAAAACTGCGTGGCATTTTAATTTAAATAAATTAACAAAAGTTTGTTAATTTATTTTCAATGCCACAAATTTTCAAAAGAAAATTTTTCAAATTTCTTGGAATTGGCTCTTCAGAAAACAATTAATATTAAACTCTGGCACAGAATTGATTTGAAAATAAGATTTGCCATATTTAAGATTTCAAGAAAGATCTTGAATGTTTACAAGACAAATTGTAGAGTTTTTGGTCTTAGTATGCTTGTAAAGTATGAGCTCAACCATATTTTCTATATAGACTGTTTAGTTGCATTTTTCGCACAATTTTCCAAAATTTTGAAATCGAACACAATTAATAAATTAAATTTAATCTCAAATAACTGCTTTCAAATATTTCAAATTTTGAATTAAATATTAATAAGAGTCATGTGGGTCTAGTTTTACCCATAAAAATCGTAGTCGCGCAACAAAAATTCAAATTTCAAACAATCAAGTTCCTCTGTTTCAATAGGCTCTCCAAGTAATATTTATTATGCTTTAATAAGGAAAAACTTTAACAATTTTAACTTTTTAATAAAGAATCTTTTCGAAAACAAAATGGACCTTATACTCTTTACTCTTATTAAATGAAATCCCAATAATTACCCATTTATATGTGCTGTGTTTAGATAACTTTTAGAAAAATATTGTTCAAATAATTTATTTTTTATTAATTCCTTATTATATTTCAATAAATCTCTCAACATATAATATTATTAATGATCGTTGATGTTGAAATAAAAAAGTAGACAAAAGTTTATTTCTAATATAAAATATAAAATATTGCTTATTATTTATTTGAAAAGTTCATATCATATTTTCTAATTAATCTTTTAATATAACTACTTATAGTTAACGTACATGAAATAGTGTTGCCATCATAACTAGACAAAATAAGACATCCATTATTTCAAATTAAATATTTTACAGAATATTTCAAATTTGAAAAATTTCAAGTATAAATTTAGAAATTCTTAATAATTTCAATTGAAATACGACTATTAACAAATTTATTGGTCTGTTAAATATAGAGGAATAAAATACGTGCTGATGAATAAATTCACTTTTCAAATTTTACAATTCCAATTTATATCTTGAACTAATTTATCACCGTGTAATCTTAAAATCTAAAATTTTTAATTCTAAATTATATTTATTAGAAAAATTATTATTTGCGGGCAATAATTATTCGCAAAGTGCGGCCAATGGATAGCCCGCGGCCCATTCAACTTCAAAATGAGAAGTATCATTCCGCTTACGAGAAAAAAATTTATTCGAACGCGACTATTAAAATTTTTCAAAAAAATTTTAAGAACTCAATCATATGGGTACATAACATCCTATACAAATTTATTATTTGTCAAAACAAAACAATCAATAAAATTGGTTAGAAATGTCATTGGCAAGGTAATGCAAGAAACTCGAGTGGCCTGTACTCATATCACATAGTACATATTTGCCAATTACCCACAAAAATTTACCGACGGTTGCTATAGAAGATAAGGTGAAACTATTTCCAAAAGAAAATAAATTATTTTTGGCAACACTATCACAATATCCTTATAAAACAAAGTTATACAACAATAATTTCTTTAATATTTACGCAACTAAAATTACTATTATTGATTATATTTGATAAACAACTTATTGTACATATATATATATATAATAGTATATGAGTTTATTTCATAGAACAAAAAATCAATCAAAATTTTTTGAACTTATAATTGCAATTCATATAAGTTAACATACTTTTATTTATATATATAACATCATAAGAATGAAATATGTATGTATTTTTTATATTTAAGGACACGTGAAGATACATAAGATTAATAGGAAAATTAAATCGCCAACAAGTCATATTTATTTTTTAATTTATAACTCTGTGTATTATTGTGGAGATGATATACAATTAATTAAATATCAATTGTTATATATGGGGGAGTTTTATTAAGAGTCATAGTTACTTTTATATAAAACGAATAACATATTATTTTGTATTTATTAAATGTCTAGACTTTTAAAATTATTGTACTCAAATTGCTTTCCTTAATTAAAATTTTTATTAGTATTAAGAATAATTTTTTTTTTTTATTTTTTCCGATTATAACAGAAATTTTGTAATTATATTCGTGGTTTTCTTGCTGTTCTTCTTGATATTTATAAATTTTTTCGGTAATAATTTCGGAAATGATTCAGTAAAAAAAATATTAATTTATTTTTAAATTAAAATCATAATTATTACAACGTTGCGATTAAGTATTAATTAATATTATGATTAAAATTAGTTTTGCCATTGAAGAATTCTATCTCAATTGAATTATGACAATGCAATGTTATCAAGATACATGGGTAGTTTCTGAAAAAAAAAACAAAAACCAAAACAAAATTACAAAAAGCAGGCTGTAATTCACTTCCATTTATGCATTATATAAAAAAAATTTCTATATTTTTTTTATTTCTTAATTTATTATATAAAATAATTTTCTTGAACTGTTTTCTCGAAAATTTTCCGAATTAATATACTCTATCATCTCCCAAATTATGATTGAAATAGGACTAGCGTTACCCGTACCCAACTATGAATGTCCGAATTAAAAATCATTACTATATAGTTAAAATATTTTCATATTATTGATATCAGAATTTTTACTGTTACATTTCTGTAATATTTCTATTATAATTCTATTTTAATCAATATAGACAAAGTTTAACACATTTTTGTAATACACTATGCATGTGAAAAAGGCGGTACTAAAACTGATAGTGAGAGAAAACGTTATTGATATAATAATTTTGTATTTATAAAAACGTAAAATAATAATGTAAATCTTTAATATTTTCGGAAAAATTTTAACAATAAAGAGTTTCTGGAACAACAACAACTGCCTTCTTTTTTCTTGCAATGCTTAACAATTACAATAGACTTATCAATATTCTTCTTCTCTATTTAATTTCGTCTATTTAATTTAGTCGGCATTCATAACTGTGACAGCAATATTTTGCTTTGTATTTCTATGCTCTTCCTCTCTTGATTGCGACTCTTTATAATCGATCTTGTTTTACTCTCTCGAGAAATTCGATGCCTTTCTGATAAATGAGAAACAGTAACAGTAATAATAACATAATTCACAATTATTTGTGCATTCCTGTTCGTGTTGTAACAGTATACATTTAATTTTTTATACAAAAATATATTAAAGAATGACATATGGCGATCGAGCATCGTAATGAGCTTTTGTAATGTGACAGGAGGCGATTAATATAATACAAAATAGAAAATTTTTTTCTAAAATATTCATTTATTTTAAAAATAGTTTCTGTGATTGAAACTTATGTTTCAATCTGATTCATTCCCAATCAAATGTAATCAAATATAATCTGGTATATTCAATTTAAAGTTTTATTATTAAATAATCTTTATATTTATAATTGAAATATCCTTTATGCTTTGTGCAAAATTCTAAGTAAATTTTAAACACTTTTAATTTGAAAAATCTTCTTCATTTATCAAATTTAATTAATATTAAAAAAGAATTAAAATTATATTACTTAAAATTATTAATAAACTTAATTAAAACTTTTTTATGAATTTTGTTCAATATTTTTGATTAAAAGAAATTTTTTATACACTTATCAATTTTATATTTTCTGTGTAGCTCTAGCTATCCTGAAAATCAAAATTGAATTTCAATAAAATTATTGAAAAATTTCAATAAGATTCAAAAACAAAAATTTCCAAAATGTTAAAATTTTTGTAAATATCGAATAACGAGGAAGTTGAGTGGAGGAGGAAGTAGATTGGGATACAATAAAGTATAAATAAATTTTGAATTTAAATTATTATTTATAAAACTAAAAAAAAAAAAATAATAATAAAATAATTTTTTTTTTTGCTTTTTGAGGAAAACTTTTTCATTCCAGAAAGTTTATCAGAAATTAATACAGAATTAAAATTTCATAAGTTTATAAAAAGTTTATTTATTTTCATATCTTCCACGTTCCATAGCATTGGTAAAATTATATTATAATTATGTATATATATTTTTTATAAAATAAGATCATACTAAAAAGCTGATAAATTAGCACATTTTGCTTTACGTTATTCTATTACCTTCCTTCATTTATTGCATACCTTTGGGATGATCTTGTATCAAAGAAAAAATTAACGAAATATGGTCCAATTATGGTAGACGATGAGGTCATTTATAATACAAAAAGCTTGTTGATAAAAATACATTTGCAATTACAGTATACACAAAAATTTGGAAATACCTGAAGTTTTGAGAAAGTAAATTGGGCGAAAATATGAATAATACGCAATTTGAGCGACAGTGAAGGACAATAATTTTTTAGATAAAATGTCCCTCTTTTTATACTTTTGGAAAATTTTAAAATTTTTTACTATTTCGGCACAATAACTTGCGAATTGATTACAATAATTTCGAGAGGAGGGGGAGATATGTGAAAATCCAGATCAAGCAAAATAGTTTTATTACAGTTATAATTCCGAATGCAACCCATTTTATTAAGTTGCATGTGGAATTGTAGCCACTTTCTTTCTTAGGAAAATTTCTTGAGCAGTTTCGTAAACACAAGTAAAACAGACGTAATTAAACCTACGTATATCATTTACCGATTTTTCTGGAAATATGCTAAAACCAAATCAAAATAAATGAAAATTCTCCAATAATATAAAAAAAAATACAAGAATAATGAAACTCTTGTTATTATTATTTTTTAATCCTATAAAAATAAATTCAATTTTCCAATATCAAATTCAAATTTTTATTATAAAATCAAAATTAAAATCTTAATTTTTCTTATTTGTAATATTTCTATTTTTATTTATTAAGAAAAAAATAAACAAAAAAATATTTTTGTTATTTAAAAACTACCCTCTTGTGGTTGGAAAGTGAAAGTTTTTTTTATATAAATACTCACTCTAATCACAATTCATTGGACTCCTTGACATACACAAATGAATAAACGTAAACCTCTACATTTGCGCAAAAATTTAAGAGTAGATATAAATTAAAAATAAAATTATGCGACAATTGAAAAACATAAATGGAATATTATTAATGCAAATAAGAACCCAGTCTAATAATTCAAAATTTTTTAAAATGTTTACCAAGTAGATTATAATATGCAAACACTATTTCAGATTACGTGTTTTTAATATTTTAATATCCATGCGTACCATATGAGATTATATTTTTATCAATATTTTATATTCAAATTAAAAATATTTTAATGTTATTAGGAAAAGTTTGTCAGCAACTCAGGCGAGTAATTTATTAGTTAATGTAGATTTGGTTTTATTATTGCAATTGACGCCTGAGTACTATTTTGGTGTATTAGTAAAATGAATCACCCCACGAAAATAATAAACTAGTGTTATTCAGGTGACGGAATTTAAATACTTTTAAAAAAATTTTGATTTTATTTTAAAATTCTGAGCAACCAGATAATTATATTTTCACTAATTTTTGGCATTCAATAAATAAATAAAGAAATTAAACATTAAATTTATTAAATGATTGTTAGAAACCATTTTTTAACTATTTATTGCAGTGAAAATAAGCATTTTTCAAATTTTGCAAACGCAGAAAGGCAGTGGCTTGCTTCTCCTATCGCGGTATACCATAGTCAAACTCTAAAAAAACAAAATGGCAGTTCAAATTTACCTTTATCTAACATCCGTTTTTTGCAAATTTTTGATGTCGGTTTTCTTCTAGGCCCCAGGTTGTAGGAGCTTGAAATTTCAGCTGTTTAGACACTAATAAATACTTTATTTCGTTAGAAGAAAATTTTTTTCCATCTCCACCCCCTCTCAAGTTATTGCATCTTGAAATTTGTAAAATTTGAACTTTTGATGCCTTATATTTTCCAAACCGCAAGTTTTTTTAAATTTCTATAAACGAACCTAACGGTAAATTCCATGACATTAAAAAATATAATTATTTTTCTTAAATCACGCACTTAACCCTTAAAAGCGATCATTATGTTAAGCACTCTTCATATTAATTTTTGCTCTATTTCAAAGACTGCATAAATCGTTCATCCTAAATATATGCAATCCTAAAAATAGTTTCGTTTATAAATGAAAATAATTTTAATAGTGTGATAGGTATACATAGACTGTATTTAAAACCAGTATTTTCACTTGTATAAGGGAAAAGTGCTACAATACAAACCATTGGTTTGACCCAACTTTATTGACTTTAATCTCACTATATTAACTCCGCAGTTCAACCCGTCTAAGTGACATATTTCTATACTCAAAACATTTCCATATATTTCCACAATTTTATCATCGAAATCTAATTAAAAATCGAAATTTAATTAAAAATATCCCAATAAATACAGGTTCTATTAATACTTAAATATAATGTAATTAATTAATTAATTAATAGGTACGCTCTGTTTTCGAATAAGAATACAAAGAGTGTTCCTCTTAATAATAAAGATAAACATTTCTTCTAAATTGTTGAACTCCATTGTCCTTACTTTAACGACTGGTTGAAATACGCTATTTGTGCTTTCCAAATAAAAATGCTTTATACTTTATATACCGGTAAGATTTCAACTGAATTCAACTAATAAATTTTTTATATTAAATATATTTTCCTTTCAAAACTAAAGCCTTTAGAAACTATCCAACATGTTAATAATTACAAAATCAAAATTATTAAAATCAAAAGTACGAAAAGTGAATTTTAAAATTGCTGAACGATTTTTAATAAACTTTGAAACAATGGCAAAAAAGGAAGCACGACAATGAGAAAAACAGGCTAAAGGAATAAAATTTTCTTATCACATTCTATAACATTTTTTCATATCTCATACTTCTTATTCCAAAAAAAAAAAAAAAAAAATACAGGACACTATCCTTATTATTATGATGTCTGGCAGATTTTTCATTTCTTTTTCGTTTTTCTTATTTTTTAACTTTTAACCTGTAAATATTGAAATTTAACATTGATTATCATTCTTTTATGTAAATTTAAACTTTACATAGAAGGATACAAAGGAAACAAAAAAAAAAAAAAACAAAATTGTCATTTTCTTTTTAACTAAAACTTATTGAAATAGAAATTTGAACCTTACGTAAAAATCGGAAAATTTAAAAAGAAAACAAAAAATTGAAAACTTTAGCAAACAAACGTTTTATTTCGCACGAATTTTTTTTTTCTTCTGCATAAAAGGACTTTGTAATTATTGTTATGGGGAAATGTTGGAATGAATTTTCTTTACAATATTGATAAAGTTTTTTTTTTTAAATTTAAATAGAAAAATAATGATAAAAGTTGTTCTTATTTTTTGGAAATTCGCTAAACTAAAATAAAAAAATGAACAAGTTTTTAAGAGTTTTATGAACCTCTAAAGATGAAAAAACAAATTTTGTATTTAAAATTGTTTCCAAAATATTTTCAAATAAATTTTTTTTTTCACTTGCAATTCAATAATGTACTTTTTGCGTCATTTTAAAAATTGTTTATTTAGATAAATGGCCAACACTTGCCATGGTAAATTCAACTGGTGAAATTTTATATTCCAAATTGATCCAAATGCCTTACTTAAATAACCAATAGCGAGGTCGTATTTAGAGTTATATTATTCTGAGCTCCTTTCTTTCATAATAAAATTAAATGCAAAATAACTTTACGTATTACATTTACTTTCAAGATTTCCTGAAATTAGACTGCGTCTCTAAAATGAATTTGTATTGAAACAGAATGCAAAATGCAATTGGCAACTACTTTAATCATTTTGTTATTATTAAAATAGATCCCGCAGTATTAGGCAAAATACTCTTATTGAAAAACTTATGGAAAATATTTTTACTCAATATTCATAGAAAATTCTTACTTTACTTATAAGAATTATTATAAGTATGTTAGTGATTCAATTTTAACCTAATCTACTGTATAAAACTGCGAAAAATTGAAATTAAAATTAGTTTTCTTTCAAAAATTGCAATACTAAGCTTCATAAAAAATAATAAAATTTAAAAATCTGAATTTAATTTTCCAAAAAAAAAAAAAAAATTAAAATATTGTAAAATTTCGATTTTTTTTTCATAAATTTCGAACTAATCGTGTTCTATTTAAAAGAATTACACAGAATTGTAAATTTTTCTAAGATAAAGAAAAACCAAGTTTGACTCAAATAGTTATCCATTGCAACCGCAACCCTTTTTTGCTGGGAGATTAAGACAATCTAAATATGACCAATGGTGCAGCGGTTATGGCTTCGATCAGCTAATAGAAAGGCCTAGGGTTCAAACCCTCGTTAGATTACTATAATAATTGCAGTTAATATTATAAAGCTTAATGTACAATATTTATAAAATAAAATGTTAATATAAAATTAAAATTAATTGCCCGTGTATCTATAATATTCCATATTTTACACCAAACAAAAATAAATAACTTTCAATATTTATTACGAAGAAGAACTATGGCAGACTCTTCACCAGCTAATCTACTCCAATGCCCTGTAAAACTTAAGGCTCCCAAGTGGAGTAAATAAAAAACAATTGACATAAGTAATTGTGTTTTGTAATATAACAGCAAATTTAGATTCTTTAAATCAAAGCCAATAGAACTTTTTCAATTACACATCCCTATGTGCCTATATGTTTTCATAACAAAGGTAAGGGTAAAAATTAAATGATTATTTCTTTAAAATAACAATTCTTTGTTTAACTTAAATGAGAAAACTTTGTACTTATTATACTTTCTTTTTCAAAACAAAAACCATAAAAAATCCACAATTTTAGCAATTTCATTCGGTAAGAACAAATAACTTTCCTATGAGGTCATCTATAATATTCAAAAATTTTCACTATAAATTAATTTTCAATTGTAAACATCAAGTTTTTGGATTTATTCCAATTATTTAAATAAAATCTTCTTTATTTTATTTCAAGTTAAAAATGTAATTCAAAAAGTATTAAATAAAATTTAAATCCTTCTTATATAACCATTATTATTTTTATGTCTTCACTATTTCTCTAAAAATTGTTCCTAAATCAGCCTAAAATTATATAAAATCAACAAATTTTTTACATCTTGATACCTTCAAACTTTCATTGAATATAAGAAAAGGGTTAAAAAAAAAAATTCCATCTAATGAAAATCAACTCTTTTATTTTGTTTGTTCTCTTCCTTTAAATTTCCCATATATACAAACTTTTGTTAAATAAAACAGTTTTTCTTTGAATACTTAACACTTACAGACATACAAATATTCAAATAGATTCCCTCTCTAGTCTTCCTTTTAGCAGACAAAAAAATATTACCATAAACACAGTAAACACAATAAAAGAAAAAAAAAATAACAAGGATAAAATAAGTTTTTTTGTTGTATTTTTATTGAACTGTAAATTATCCTTTTTTCTTCTCTCTGATGGCCAAAAGGCATATTTTCTTGCAAATGAAAACATAACAGTAATAATAAATGAAATAGAATAGAAAATCCTCCTTTAAATTGAGAAAAGAACCAAAAATATAAAATTTTTTTTTCTTATATTTTCACTCCTTTACCATTTTTATATTGTTGTTATTGTTGTTATTATTGTTATTCCCAGTTAAAGTTAAACCGTAATCTTCCTTTTGTTCTATTAATGATCCTATGTATTCTAACTATTATCCTTTGCCTTTTTTCATTTTAGATGAATGTTTTCTATTTATTTTTAAACTACAAAGTAAAACTAAGTGATTCTATAATTCTATATTCTGCTTACTTTATATTAGTCATATCAGTTTAGAGTTAAAAAATAAAATTAAAGGATTAAATTTTTTAAAATTGAAAACAATTACAAAAAGAAGAAGAAATCATTTTAGAAAACAAAAACAAAAATACAAAGAGCTTATTTTGTTCTTTTTTTTTCTACTATTCGCAAGAAAAAAGATTAGCCTCTCAACACTATACTGAAAAGGATACTCTCAAACCAACAATACTAATAAAAAGGTAAAGAGAAAACAAAAATAAAAAAATAACAATACAAAAGTTCTTATTATCATTAGTCTTATCTTTCATCCTGATCATTTATAAAAAAAAAAAAAACAACAAAAAAACAGAAAACAAGGACTAAAATGAAAAATAGAAAAAAAAAAGTAAATTGAGAAATAAATGGTATTTAATGATGATAATGAAGCAAATTTGAAGATTGAAAATTTTTTACCTTGACCTTCTGACAATTTTTCTCTTCAATAATAATACAGAGCTCTTCTGTGAGTGCTATGCGTGTGTGTCCGTTTGTTTTCATCAAAAATACACCGTAAAATTTTTCAAACACAATTCCCTTTTTTTTTTATTTTGGACAATTTTCTACACCTTTACCTCATTTTATAATTTTATTTTATTTTGGAAAATTTTTTGGTTTAAGTTCAATATCCTTTAAAAATTACTCTTTACACAGGTATTTGCACATACACTCAAACATTAAGGTTATATGATTTAATTACAATTTATTCTTTTGTCGGACAATTTTCAAAGTCAATAACTTTTAATGAGTGTATTTTTTTTTTTGTTATTTTTCTTTGTTACTTTTGGCCAAAGAAGAAACAAAAAAAAGTAATTACAAATTTTTCATTATTAATAATGTATATTTAATTTTATTTTGGTAATCTTAATTTTCTCTCCAAAATTAATTCTTGTTAAAAGGTACTTAACCAAAAAAAAAAAAAACAAAAACTGGTTTGACAACTTAATTTTTCAAATTTTTAATTATTGTAATATCATTGAAATTAGAGAAAATATCTTAAATGTAATGTGAAGGATTTAAAATGAATTAAATGTTCACTTTTGCATGAATTTTTTCAATGTGAATCCTAAAAGTATGCAATTTTTATTAATTAGTATTGTTGACCGTATTTTACATTGAATATATGTATAATGATGATAATGTTGCAAATGATTATATATTTAATGATGAAATGAACAAATGAGCTTAATCAGGTTTATTTTCAGATAGTTGGGCGCTTAAAACAATTTGCATTAAGAGGATTTTTATATTTAGAAGGACAAGAGACCTGAAGTTGGGCTCCAATGAGGACTATATTATAATATTGTATTGTTTTAAAATGCTAAATTTTTTACAAGAAAAACTAATTATTATTTTTTATTGACATATAGGAAATACTTTTATTAATTTTATGAATTGTTTTGCGATTAATTTTTGTATAATAATTTAGATTTTTGTAATTAACTGTCTTTGGTTATTGTAATCATACAATTTACAAAAGAACAATAGATGAAAACCTTCAATAGATGAAAACCTATTGTATGTATTTGTGGAGGGTCGTTAAGAGTTAAAAATTAGTTTTATTGCAATTTAGTTTTAATAATTAGGCCCATTGTTATTTTCTTTTAGACAAGTTCAAATTATTTGCAATTTTAAAGTTGACTGACTTATAATGTCAGTCAACTTTAATGTATTTGTCAACAACAAGTTAAATTATTAATATTATAACCATTTTAGCCCATAATAATAGGACACCTGTCTGAAATACATGTCCCATTCGAAAATTTAAATAAAGAATATGGCAACTGGCTACAGATTAATGTCTTACAGCCTTAATTACCATTGATAGTAATAAATCACTGACTAGACTTTCATTCACTAGCATTTAGGTTCACTATATTAAGGTTTTAAAACTAGTCTTTAAGTCAAATATAATAATTAATTGAGAACAGTTAGAGCAATTCATAGTTATTGTATCAAAAAATTAGAAATTCTTACAATTATTTGACATACATATAGAGACTATGGAATAATGAAAATATTGATTAAGTATCTTTTCTGTCGAACTTAGAGAAAATAAAGTTTTCTTCAAAAACTTAAATTTAATAAATTTTTACATTGTAACAGAACTTGGCATTTTGAAATTTCTTTAATATTCATATGAATGATTTTTGCCGAAAATTTTGTTCAATTGCATTATTGTTAAGCTAAAATTATAGCATCTCTTGTTGTTCCTACTACTCTTTACTTTTTCCAAGCAATTAATCGGAAAATTTGCAGAGTTTCTGTTTCGTATATCAGTAGAAATAAGATAAGGCGTATCAGTTAAAAAAAGTGCTTTTCTAAGAAGTTAAAAACTAAGAGCGTTTAATAAATTCGGTGCTGGTCAACATAGGCAAAATTTACAATGAACCAAATTAATTCTATTAAAGTAATTAGAAATATCTAATAACATATTATTAATAACAATGCCCTTATAATTTCAAATATCCTTGAACAACATGATATGTCCAAGAAATTTTATATTCGAATTTCATTTGCAAATATTATTCCCACCTTAGCTTAATATTATCTCACCTTTAATTTTTAAATTATTATTTTATTTTTTTGCGTCATCTTTAGCACCTTTCATGAATTCATGAATGCAGGCAGACATTGTTAAAATTGCAAAATTAAAAAATATGAACTGCAAAGTTTGTGAATTTACAAAAAAGCACAAAAAGAAAAATATAAAAAAAATAATATTAAAGAAACACAAGAAAAATAAAATGAAAAACTCAAAGTGTATAAGAGTAAAATTGAATATTAACCCTCACAAATTCAAAAAAATTAACAAGAATAAATTGACCGTAAAAGAGAATTAAAGAGAAAAAAATTCCAAAATTTCGCAAAGAAACAATGGAAAAAAAAATTAAATAAAAAAATTTTAAATAAGGTCCACTCTTATTTTAACTTGTTTTTTTCCCAGTTCTTGGACATTTATCCTTTTTAACAATCGCCAATTACTATACAAAAGCAGACAACAGACAGCGAGCGTAACACAAAAACAAAATGAAAAAATCATTAAAATATTTTAAATTAAAATTATCTTTAATGGAAACAAAGGTTTCAAAATTTTAATTTAAAAAAAAAAGAAAGAAAATAAACAATACTAAATCGCCATCATAAAAACTAAAGAGTTATTCCAGAAGATTTTTAATTTTGATTATGTGCCATAATTATATTCTAGACGTATGTATTACAGTTATTACCAAAAAAAAGCTGTTAAAACCGAGAAAAAATGGAGTTGCTCATGTCAACTCTATGATACCTGTAGCCAGAGGTGTAATTTTCGTATTTTCTGAAATATGGCAAAGTAATTTTTGGAGTTGTGCGACACCTACTCAAACCATCAACCAAATTAAATCAAATGCAAATTAGAGCTAATGCGCTCATACTTTTAAATATTCTTTAAAAAGTTATACACCCTCAATTCGTACGCCGGACCGGGAAAAACTCGATTCGGGAAAGACTGATGGACAAAAAAGAAAAGAACATAGTAAATTCGACTCAAAATTGAACGGTCATCAAAAAATTTACTTCTGCCTTTTCTTTCTAAATTCTCTAAATTTATATCTATTTCATAGTGTTATAAACGTTGGAATTAATTCAAATACCTTTCAAGCAATACTGGTGTAATAACGCCAAAATAAAAAAGTGGTGAATATACAAAAAGGCAATTCTTTTGTTAACTATAAGATATCCACGAAGTTTTCTATATTAACCCCTTTATTTCTAGTGTAATCATATTAGAGTAGATTTTAAAATTAAATGGAATAAAACTTTTCCAATTCAAATTTAATTGAAATTCGAAATTGAAAAAAACAAGTGTTTGATGCTACTTAATAGTAACAGTATTGATACTCATATACTAGGAAAGAATGGGTTAAAATATTAAAAAACTAATTTATATCAATCCATTTCTAGTTTTTAAGCTGTTCCTAATCAAAATCATGTTTTTTTTTTCGAAAAGAAATTTAAATTATCTCCAGCTATTTCGTGCATTTTAAAAAATTTAAGCAAAAATAAGAGTTCGCAATAAATATTTCTAAAATCAGATCACAAAGAATTGCTTGCTGTTCTTGATAATTCTAATTTATACTTAGACGATTAAGACATTATGACAGATTAAACGTTATAAATTTCAGATCTTAAAGTAATTTTATTCAAACACCTAAAATTCTCACCCAAATTAAAATAATTTAATCGAAATTATTCATTATTTGACAAGGACAATAACCATACCACTAACATGAATTAATTACACTATTAATTTTATTGTAGTTGCAAAGGACATTCAATATGCATAACCAAATATACAAATTTAAAATAGAAGCTATTATAAAAATTTAATTTTTAAAATATTTTAAATAATAATGAGTTGTTAATTTCATGAAAAATTTACTCTAATTAAGCATTCTAACTACATTTTTATAATCCAAGTATGCAACCAAGACAAAAAGAACACAATATTAAAAAAAATTAATGTGACAACAACAAAACTAAAAACAATTTATTCTTAATGTCCTTGATCTAATAACAATGACAATCGTTTAGTTTTTGTGCAGATTAAAACAAAAGGATCTAAGAAAATTTGTTCTTTTTTTTCACATTCTATACAATTATTATGAAAAGAGCAGATTAATGTGACAAAATGACAATTGAATATAATCTTCCATTTTATTTGTGTATATATAAAGAATAAAATAAAAGTGGTAGAAAATTTAAAAAAAGTGATTAGAATATAAAAAAAAAATATATTTACAGGGTATACCAGATTATCATCTGACATGGAAGGTATTTTGAATTAAATTCAAAATTGAAAATGTTAATGGCATACAAAATTCATATTTTATTGCTCCTAAAGATGAATAAACTCCAGAGTGGCAGCTCAGCATTTGAGACAGGGTTTGAGATGTCAAATGAAATTAAAAGAAAATTTTTTGAGGCGCACCATTACACTGGTATTTTCTAATTTAAAAATTTTTCTTTTAAAATCGCTGCAAAAAATTTACACGTAACTTACTAGTAACCCAGTTTAATGTCATGCGACATCTGCTCTAATCTGTGAATTGTACTTTAGGAATTTATTACTATAATTAACTATAATTAAACACACACATTCAATATTACTTTTTCTTAAGGTTATTGTTTATAGAACACAAGATATGTATTTGCAGATAATCTTCCAGTTAACGGTAAAACTATAAATATTAATATTAAGAAACTTTGTCTTGAACTCAACCTTACAAAATATTCGAATGTATTGAAAATATATGTTTCGAGGTTGTATTCTTGATGCAATGTTTTAAGTTGTCGGGGGAGTACAATAGACCCAATTAATAATGGGTAAAGGATCATTGTCCTTTTGACGTTGCTAATTCTACAAATTTTTTCATTGTATAGAATATTTGTTTCCTACTAGAAGACTCGCACACTCCGTAATTATATATAAGATACAAATTACTCCTGTTCATTTCATGTACATTTAAAAAAATATTTTTTTTTTATTTATACTATAATAATATTATGTATACATACATAATATTACAGTATACGTGTATCTTATATAAAATAATTAAACTACTTTAATAACAAGTCTCTACTTTTTAATGCAACATATACGGTGGTTGTTACGATTTGCATAAAGTGAAGAGTTTCTAATAGTTTTATTTTCAAAGCTACAGTATATACCGGAGGTTCAATAATCGGTGTCCATCAGTCGCATCCTCTATAACAAAAAAACAATAACGAATTGAAATAAAATTGAATAAAAAAGCGAGGCTATAATTGACGTGAAAAAAATTATTAAACTTTCACTAAGCTAAATTAAAATCATAATTATAACCAGTGCTTTTCGGGCGCAAGTTATGCCAAACTAAAATGACAAGAGCACGAATAAGTCATGAAAAGACAAAAAAGCTAAACAGGAAAAAGCAGTCCTGTGTCACGCAGTAAATATAACATTTATTTTCAAATTTTGCATAAAAAAATCATTATGGACAAATATTTATGTAAAGTACTGTACATACATGCATTTGATGAACACCCAAAGTTTTTTTTTTGAAAAGTTTCTTTTGAAACTGAATAATATAAATTGTAATTACCACGTAATTATGAAAATCACACTTAAGATGCAATTAAAGGATATTAAAAAATTTTATTGTATAAATTGTTAATTGCAGAAAACTTTCTACTTAAAAGAAAATCCCACATAATTAAGACGAAAGTTGTTTAAATTACATTTTAAAGATTCGATTTAGAATTCAAACTTTTAATCTTATAATCATATATGCAATTAAAAAAACGAAAATAATAGGATCTATAAGATTTGGAATAGGCTTTATAGAATCTTCTAGGTAGAAAGAATATTGTTTGAATCTGGAAATATAATTGCCATTCTCGATATTTTCTTTTTAAAAAATCAATGAAAAAATAATGACAGATTGAAGCAAAAATTTTAACTGAATCCCACATAAATACTTAAAATTTTTACGACGTCATTTCACCAAATATCTCAGGCTGTTATTACATGAAGCATAAAAATTCTTGAAACTGTAATGGTTTTGAAAAAGCGTAGGCTAAGCAAGCGTAGATATTTGTTGAATTTTCTTCAATTGAAATTTGAAGTCTTTGATTGTCTCAATTCCAAAAACAGCTACTATAATTTAATTTTTTGCCCCTCACAATTCTAAATTTTATAAAATACAAACTATTTATGCTTAACGTACATTCTCCTGTGATCCAAATGAAAACTATTCAGAACCATTAAATCCTTGTTTTTTTGATATTCAATACCATTGTATTGGGTGAGTGAAATTTTAAGCAATAAATTAAAAGCAAAAGATTTTTCAATAAAACTTCCCACAAATTTACAATTCACGTTCAACCAATAATTTTCCAATTAAAAAATTTTTCATCCACAAAATTTTCACACCAATTATAAATTTTAAAACAATTTTATTTTACTTCCCTTTCTTTTTCTTCTTTATGTGATTACACAACAGAATTCCAATATTTCCCACAAAATAATTATATAAAACAAACTTTCAATACTTTAATTTAATAAAAAAAACGAGAAAAAATAGAGTTGACCTTGTCAACTCCGTGATACCCGTACGAATTTGTTATTCTATGTGCGAATAAATATGCCATAACTGACTATGGGACAGACTATGACTTTAAGTTGCCGCATTACCATATTAATTTATGCAAAATTTCAGTACTGTGTTTTTTAAAATACTGTGCGTGCCAAACTACTATTGATGTTGTATGGCAGCTACCAGAAAGGGCCAAGCAATTTCAACGACTTTTATCAAACACATTCGCTCTACTAATATATTCGCTTGTGTGAAATTACAATACCATAGCTTTTATAGTCTCTGAGATACAGTCAAATAACTCTTGAAGTTGTATGGCAGGTACCAAAAGGAGCCAAGTAATTTCAACGACTTTTATGAGACACAATGGCCCTATTAATATATTCGTTTGTGTGACATTTCAATACCACAGCTTTTAAAGTTTCCGAGATATTGCTAAATAAATTTTGAAGTTGTATGGGAGCTACCCGAACCAATGCTCTGAATACTAAATAGGGTTCTGGCACTTACTACAATAAATCATTTGTGAAAATTTGGTGAACTTAGCTTAATTAGTTTAGAACTAAAAAAAACTTGAGTCTATATCTAAGACCGTTATTCCATAGCGTTACAAACGGTAAGGCAAATTTAGTATACCCTTCGAACATACGTTCGTACGGGTATAAAAACTAAACCTGACAGGAAGAGCAACCTCTTTCTATATTATTAAAAGTCCCACTTAAAAAACTATGAACTGAAATAAAAAAACAAATTAAAAAGTTTTTTCAAATTTATTTGATTATTTTTGTTTTTTTTTTCGTGTTTTTATATTTCAATATTGCGGAATATTTTTAAAAAATTATCAACTTTTGGAAAACTATCACAAGTTTTTGATTGTGATTAAGATTTTAATTTTTAAAAAAGCGATCTAATTTCGAATGGACTAAAGAAATTTTGCAAAAAAATTTTATTTACGAACTTTACTATGCCCAATAGTTCAAAACTAATAACAAGAACACTCAATATAACAGTAAATACATTATAATATTACAAAATATTAAATTAAATTTTAAATTTTTCAATAAAACTGGTAGATAAAGTAAAATTTAAAGTTTGTACCCAACCATAAATAAACTTTTATGTTTACATTCAACGATAATTTTCCTAATTGCCAAATATATTGGCATTATTTCTGATTGCAAAGCCTGGTATTTAGAAAGATTTGCTTTAACAAATTTTTAAAATCATAAATTTAGTTTTGTGAGAAACATCGCTTAAGGGTGGCTATATTGCTATAGGTAATTCAAATTCAGCATTTCAAAATGAAAAATTCGATTTAAAAAAAAATTGCATAAATTTGGGCGACACAGAATTTCACCTTGATATTTAAATTAATACTTTAATTAAAAATTTGCATGAATATTTAATTTTTACCAATATTTTTAAACATAATGATGAAATTCCTGTTTATATAAGACTCAGTAATGTTAAAATTTAACCTTGAAAAATAGAAATTGCGCAAAAGGAATCTAGAAGTAATCGATTAAAATCTATTTTCTCGAATTCAACCGTAGTTTTTGATTTTAACAAAATTTTTAATTGTAATTAATATGAGCTGTTAATTTAATAAATGAAATAAGTATTTCAATCTTAAAACTGTTATACATCTTTTGTACTCTAAAAATTAGTTAGCTATATATAAAATAACATAAGAGTGTAAGCGTTACACTCTCAATAAGAAGCACTTATATTCATACACCTATTATCAAATTGTTCATCTTTGAATGTTGCAATATTATTGGTTAATTTCGTAGTACCAATTCCAGTAAGCATGAAATATAATTTGGAAAAATTAATTTTTCAACAATTTTCCAGCCTTGAATTGAATTCAATTTGAAGCCTTGAATATTATTTGCAATTTTAAAAAATTTTTGATTTTAAGGTATACTCGTAAGATGATAAAAACTTTAATTGACTTCCCCAAATTAATAGAATTATAGTTATAATATTTCACAATTCTTATTACGCCACATTGCATAGGAAGAATCAAAATTTCAATAAAACTACTTTATTCTGTCACTTTTCTCATTAGTGCAGAAACAATTCCATTTCCATTACCAAAACTCATTTCTATTTTAACACAATTTTCTAAAGGAACATTTCTCAAAAAAAAAGAAGAAAATCAATTAAAATTTTAATGAAAAGTAATGGAAACGAAAAAAAAGGACAAACACTAATTTAGTTTTCTCTAACATAAAAAAAATTCTTTATATTAAAAATAATGAAAATAAAAGCAACAATTGTTAAGAAAATAATAATGGAAAAAAATAATAGAAAAAAACTTGAATAATATTCTTAATAATAGAACAATATTCCAAGGACATAACAAAGAATGAATACTTGGGTACCTTATATTAATTTAAGGAAAACTAAAAATTATTTAAATATACAAAAAAGGACTTTTATTTGTTCATGTTTCTTTGTCTTTTTTGTATCCATAAATTTTTTTTCTTATTTTAAAAATAGTCCTTTATTACTTTTCAATTTCTACAAATGAATTATAAGTAACAAAGAAAATTGAAAAAAATATTAATGAATTAATTATTTGTAAGGACACTTTCGATATGATGATTTTCCAAAAATTTATAGACCAATTGTATTTCGAAATTAATTTTTATTTAGTTTTTTTTTATTTATAACATTTTTCTTTTGAAAAAATTGAATAGAAAAAGTTTCTTAATAATGACGAAAAAAATTCTGAATTATTCGACATGAAAAGCACATATGGAAATTTATTAATAACGGTATAAATATAATGAATAAATTGTTTTCTTTTATTCAATTTTGAAAATAATTATTAAGTACAATAAGTACAAATTGAGCACTGCATTTTTGGCACCATTATTCAAATTATTATGACGACATTAATACTAAATAGACAATGCGTATATTAAAAGAGAAGGTCTTCAAAAGGATCACAGAAAGCTATTAATCAGACTATAATTGGCAGCCAGACGGTAACAGAAATAATTTCTATATTATTTAAAAATATTCATTCATGTTAAATAAACGCTTAGGATCCAAAGTTTTGCCGTAACTATTATACTCCGTCATGGTAACATCGACTTTTACGAAATTTTCATATTCTTACATATTTGTGGTGCTCAATTATTGTATTATTTCTTTGATGATAAACAGGTGATACAGAAGCTACATCAAACACTTTTACTCTGAAGGATAATTTATTAATCAGTGTTTCAGCTCACCCTTCACGGCATAAAATATGAGTAAAATTTTTGTTTCCAAATATTTCAAGCGAAATTGTCGGACAAACATAACTACCAAAATAAAAAAATGTAATAGTTGAAATTATTCAAAAGTTTGAATGTTCAGATTTCTGTAAGTACATAAAATACGAAACATATTGCTTAGCTTCAACAACCTTTTCTGTTACTAATGGAAGTTATAAGCAAAAAAATTTCGTGAAACCGTTGAAATTTGACACCTAATTCGAAATAAAAATTTTTGGATAAATAAATTCGCAGATAACCAATAGTTTCTAAAGCAGCGCTTTTTCCTTGGAATGAAAATTTTTTGGGATTTCGATGTTCTTAATATATTCTAAAATTAATATTTTTAAGGCTTTAAGGGGTTTTGATTTTAAAAATACAGATGCAGGTGAAAATTTTTAGCCCACTGAGACATAGATTCATTAATTAGATAATTAGTTCAAATGCTGAAACTGATATAAAATTTAAAAAATTTAATTATTTTACAAATTTTTTATCTTAGTCAACATCCTTTGAGTTCTAAGCTTAAGACAAAAGGTTGGAAAGTAGTGGTTCAAAAAATTTGGGGATAATTATTTTAATTTTTAGTTGCTGTCATTTATATAAGTAATTGTAGTTGTAATTGAACATATGTGAAATCTTTTGTTTATGAGGTTTAATTTCAAATATCCATTAAGGTTTTTAGGAACACAGTATGTTGCAATATGTTGAAAATAGTTCAATTTTTTTAATAATAAATCTTTTGTTTAAAACCCTTTTCATAATAAAAAATTAACCAAGCAAAAAATAATCAAAAATATTTTCCATCGAAATTCTTCACACTAAATTTAATTTAGAAATCACTTTATTTTATTAATAAAGTGAACAAACTTTTTAAGTCTCTAAATGTTTCATTTTCATTAAAAGTCAAAAAATTAAAATTTGCCTTTAGAAAACCAAAACTTAACCAAAAAAATTATTTTGGTTTTTTTCCCTTGGCTTTCTTTGGTTACAATTTTACACTCTTAATTAAATATCGTCAATCGACTAGAACTTGGAAATTTTACAAAACCAAAAAGACTAAAAATCGTTTGTATGTAAGGCATGTGTTAAAGTTGTACAACATGCATAAGTACGGGAAATTTTAAGAAATGTTATTTTAATCTTTAGTTACACGATACTGAAGTTTTGTAACCCATCACCTTTCTTAAAGAAACTAAAAGAAAAAGAAGCAAAAATTCGAGTAGAAAAAAAAACCATTTTCTAGTCTACTGATTATTTTCCTCTCTATATTTTGAATTTCTTAAATTCAAACCAAAAAAATTATTTACCATCTTATACTTATAAAATTACCTACGTAAACCATGTTATTACTTATAAAATTATATAAGTAAACCATGTTTTTTTTGGGATTAAATGTTTCAAATCAATGGAAATTAAATGCACACTGCAGAATGAGAAATTTTATATAAGTATGAATTCGTATACAATATTGGTAAAGAATTGTTTTTAAACTAAAATTGGGTCAGAAATTGGATTTATGTTTAAAGGATATGTGTACAAATTCAAAAGATAAAGGATATTTTCATTAACATTATCTCAAAATATTTTTAATTTATTATTTCTGTAAGTAATTATAGTAAAATAAATAAGATTTTTGAACATTACTAAAAAATTAAGTATATAATTAATTGAGCACTACGTAATTTTCCCGAGAATTCTTTTTTTTTATTTAATATTGAAATTCAATGCGTTTTAATTTCAATTAGAAGATGCTTGAAATGGGCAACTTAATTCAAAGGTCTTTCTAATACCAATGTGAAATTCTTAAACCAAAAGTTTTAGAATGTCTAATACAGAGCGGCGTGAAGGAAAATTTATTAGTTCGCTTAAATTTTAAAACGTTTACTAATTTTATTAAATTTCAATCATCCTAACAAAATCTTTACTTTAAACCAAAACGCCATTTAAAATTTTATGCTTTTGAATCTTGCCCAATTTACATCTTATTCTCGTAAAATGCAATTATCTAGAAACTTCAATATTCTAATTTTCTAATGTTAAGTCGCAATGTGCTCACTTGGACTCAAGAAAGATCGCTGAATAATATTCTTTTTTTAAGAATTTTGTTAATATTCGAACACTCACTTTGCAGAAGATTAACTATTAGAATTTGAGTAATACGAAATAGAATTTCATGTCCTTCAATTGGGACGATCTTCAATATACTCAAAAATTCAAACCAGATCATAAAAATTTGCTGCAATGTCAAGAGAAGCAAATTGAAAATTTACTTTCAACAATTGCAGATTTTGAAAAAATTATTGAAATGTTATAGAATGTTTGATTAATAAACAAGTTAGAGCTTTTATTCGGTATGGTTCTATAAATTATAATATATTACAAAAATTTGTCTGTAAAACTGTGTAAATTAATAAACTCCTGGTTGTTCTTAATCTCCAAATTAACATAAAATATCTATCGTAAGGAGCCTCTTCTCTCCCTTTGAGTAAAAATTTATATAACCACAAAAACAACATAAAATAAACGTTCCTATAACTAAATCCTTTTTTTTTTAATTGAACATATGTTGAAATTTCCAAATAATTTGTATACGTAAATATTACATCAAATTAAATTGAAAGGAATAGAAAACATACATTGAGTTTAAGCAATTATTTTGGTTCACAAGATATCTAATCAATTCTAAATTTTATTGAATCGTTACCATCCTTTTATTTAGTTTTTCTGTACCAAATAGTTCATAATTAAGTTCCATATGCTTAACATATATGTATATTGTGAAAAAATCTCGGTTTTCTGTACTAGCTGCTTCCAAAAATCGAAAAAAAAAAAAAAAAACAAAATTATAATAATGTCATTTCGAACCAGATCCGAAGATACAAACTAGGGAAAATTTTAGGACGAAAACGTGGGCAGTTGATTTACAAATGCTTAATGTTATAGATACTCGAATATAATTCGTCAATTTTCCTGAATTTGAACATTTTCCAGATTTATTTTGTAAAAGTGAAATCTTACTGTTTAAAAGTGAAAGTGGTATCTTACTGTTTAATTTTATTAAACCGAAATAATTTTGAATAATTTGGAAAACTCATTATCATTTAAAAATTTGATTTATTTTCAACAAATTTTACTTCAAAATCTTTAACACAGTAACCTGAAAATTGCAAACATACTGAAAATGTGATGCTGGCTCCGATCTAGTATTTGGAAATTTAGACTAAAGTAATTGAATATTTAAATTTTTAATTACACATTAAAAAAATATTTTTTTTTTGAAAATTTATCGACCAACACTGGTTTTTTCCCATTAATCAAACCTCATCCACTACTACTATTATTCCGAAACCTAACATTCTTTTTAATATTGAAATAATTTCTAGTTCAATAAAGACATAAAAATAAAGAATTAAGAAAATTTTAAAAATTGAGACCTAGCTATTTTCCAATAAAAATTCTCACACAAAAATTTTTCACAAAAATATTTGAAAATTTTAAATATATCTAGGCTCTATCTATATATTAGTTTTTCCCTTTAAGTTAATTATTTGTGGTTGTGTGGTTTGGTCTTAATAAAAAAATGAAATTGAACATTTTCCTTTTTTAAAAGTTTTTCTCTCATTCATTCAATTAATTGGAATAATTTTGAGTCAAATCTGGTGTTTATTTAAAGAAAAATAAGAAATTTGAATAAAGTAAAAAACAACAAAAAAAAAAACAGCAATTCTCATGAACTTTGCTTTTGATGAAAGTTTATAAAATAATTTTTTTCAAGAAAATTTTGAGTTACCAGATACTCTTAATAAAACAAAAAGTGAAATAAAATTAATTATTAAATGCCTAACCAATGAAATAAAGGCAAATAATTCAAACATACAAATAATAAAATTTTAAGAAAGTAAAATATATTGCATACCTCTAGGGGAACTACACTTTATTTTCAAATATAAAATTGTTAATATTATTTTTACAATACTCACATTTTACTCAGGAATAAAAAATTAAATTTTTCACAGCCTAAAACTACAAGATACGAGTTGCAGTTATTGAATACCTATTAAATTTTTAACAACTTCCACTTATAACAAAGCATTTACTCATAATTATATAAAACTATTGGAAAATTCTAAAATATAAAGTAAAAGTTGCCAAACAATTATTAGGCGTTAAATTATTTTACCCCAAGTATTTTATTTCAACTGGAAACTAATTCTTAAAAAAAGTTCATGAAATTCCAGGCATAGTGCCTGGCATTTTTGCAAAACTAATATTTATATTACTTTGGAACTAAATTAAAAGTAAAGAGTAATGTCGATGTTTACTGTACTTAACTAACTCAGTCTGGAAAATATAAAATATTTCCAGAAACAAAAGCATTTTTTATTGTTTATAGTACAAAATATTGCTGTTGGTTAATACTAAAACGTTTTGGAATTTACAAGTTTTCTTAACAGGATACACAATACTTTACAAACATTTACGCATATTTCGAATTTCCCTTTATTCTTGCATATACTACACACTTGGTTAGCCTTATATACAAATTAAGTACTCGTATATAAGAATATACAAAAATATCTTTGAAATTATTCGGCTTAGCAACACATTCCTTAGAAATGCCTTCGCATTTGTGGGGAAAAAAAAAATAGTAAGAAATAAAATCTGATTCCTTTTTCTTTTTTTCTTACTAAAATTTTTAAAACTAAAATATTTTGGTTTAATTGGATGGAAAGAAGAAAATTATTGTAATATTTCAAATTCCTTTTAAAATTAAGATGAAAATGCTTAGCTACTCTTTAATTGAATTAAAAAATTTTTGAGTGATTAGTGTTTTTTTCCTTTTCATTTTAGTTTTTTTTTATTCATTTGCAATTTTTAAGATTTCAACGCACAAATTATAAAAAATTTTTCGTGGTTTGAAAAGATTTTGTTGCTTTTTCATTTTTTTAATTTTCTGTTAATGAATTTTCTTTTAAAAGCTGAACGTAATTAAAAAGAAAATTTTTTTTTTTGTTGAAATGATACAAAGTTTTCCCATTTTTCTTAAAATTTTTCAATGACATTTAATTTTAAAAATGTTTGAAGCTATTAATTAATAGTTTTACGAATTTTGATAATTATTTAAATGGAAAATTTTTAGAAATTAAAAATTTTAATGATGAAGTTTTTGTTTTTAGTTTTCAAAATTTGATTTAGTTGTCGTCATTATTATCCCTTTTAACTAAAATTTTAATGAAATTTTTAATGTATAAGCTTATATAATTATGTTGTATTATTTTGAATGCCTTTTTTATGTTAAACACACTATAAAATATGTTACCACACTAAAGACATTCTAACTTCTTTGTGATCACATAAAAATTCCAAGAATAAGTTGTTATCAAATGCAATAAAAATATAATTGAACAAGCACTAAAAAGTATTACACATATGTCTGATCATACATCGGTAAAACTTGTATGATCAAATGTTTTTTGATGATATGTATATTTAGAACTCAATCTCAAACAGATTCAAATTAGATTTACCAATATTTTGGTCTAAATTAAATAATAACTAGCTACCAAGATTTCATAAAATTTACTGAATTTGCAAGTTATTATTAAACATATTTGGAAAAAATTAATAATTTACGGAAGGACATGAGTTTCTCAATTTACAATCATACAGTATGATTCAGAAAAGTCTGCAATAATTTATAATCTAATTCAACGGTATCTCTGATATAAAGATTTTAAGAATAGTTCAGAAGGCTTTTATAATTATGCCTAAGTTTCTTTGCTTATAATTTAAAAAGGAAACCTTAATTAAAAATTTGAGTTTATCTACTCGTATTATTTTTGAATTTGTTTTTTAATTGAACCTTTTCATCATAAATCATTCTCCTTTCGAAAAGGAAGTTGAAGAATTCATTAGATATATATCAAAACTACTATATGTTTAAGCACATTTCATCAACTGAGTGCGACATATTTTTTGCATCCAGATTATCGGCTCAGAAGTTTTTCACTTATTTTAAAAACACAATTTTTATTATATTATATTTAAAAAATTTGATTTTGAGATTTTGTGATCTTTTACCTTAGTTTACAATATTTTGGTTAATCTAAAAAAAATTTTCCCTACACTTTTGGCACAAAGCCTGAATATCGACAGAGGTGTTTTTCCTACAGCTTTATAACTAATTCTTAGCGTCTTAAATAAAATTTGGCTAAATTTTCAATAATATGAAAAAACTTTTGTAATTTTATTGTTCTGTTCATTATAATTAAATTTCTCAATATAATTTTTATACCTCCGAAGAACTATAACCAAAAATTGGACCATAAAATTTTCATAATAAAATTTTAAATTTTCATTTCTCATTTAAAAAAATTTCCAAAATTAAATTTTTGAAAGAAAATATTACATGCAGTTTTTTTTAAAAATAATTAATATTATTTCTTTGCAATAATTACACCTGAATCTCATTAATTCTCCAATAATGGTACGCAAAATAAATATTATATAAGTTATAATTGCATAAATACATGTATATGTGTGTATGCATACATGTTTCCATATTTGAATAATGAATAAGTAAATATAATAACGTGGTTTGAATTTAAATGAGATTTTATTTTTTTTATTTTTCTCCTTTGCATGTACTTGTGTAATCAGATAAGTATATTTAATTTGTACATTTTCTCATTAACTTTTCAAAGCTACACATAGCTACTTAAGAGATTTTAAACATATAAGTTGCTACATTATCAATTTTAATATTAAGCTATATTGCAAAATATTATCATAAAACCTTATGAATCGCATACATAAAATAAAATTAATAACAATGTGTAATGTGCGCTAACGCCGGTCTTATATTAAAAAAAAACTATTGCTGCACAGCAAAAATTACTTTCAGAAAAATTTTTAATTGTTTTTTTTAGCACAATGCTTCAGAAAATGTAGCCCAAAATTATTTGAAAAGCGATTTTAATAATTTTAAGAAAATATTTAGAATTGTTTACACATCACCAGTACCATTTTTACTCATTAAATCAAAGTAAAAAATATTGAATACATTCAGGATAAGAAAAAAAATTGAAGGACAAATACAATAGTTATGTAAGCGAGCTAATATATAGTAATTATATTTTTTAAATGCACCAAATTTACCTTTAATATTTTACTTTCATAGTGATTTGGAAAAACTTGTAGTGTCGGATATTATAAGGCACCGAGATTCCAAATTGTAATACTATCGGGTGGCGGTAACTTGGAAGAAGAGTGGAAGGAGTTTGAAGAAAATTTTCTTCTAACGAAATCAATTAATTATTGGTGTCTAAATGGTGCTTCTCTTTCAGGCACAAACAACTGGCTTCCTCAAATGTTTGAAAAAAGGAGTTTGATTTAAACATTAATTGTAACATTTTAACTAAACTCTTTTATAGTGGACTATGCTGAGAAGAATTCAGCGACTATTTATGTGTATTTACGAGAGATAGGTAAAAGAAAAAAATTTATTTTACAAAATTTCTACGAGTAGCAAAAATCAAATTGTATTGGAAATTTCAACTTTTAATCTTAAAGGATGTAGAAGTTTTGTGACACACAGAAAAATAGATGGACGGACAGAATGCAGGCAACAAACACTTCTTTAAAATAACTTAAATTCAACTTCAAAATATAATTATTATATTAAAAATTTTATAATTACAGCTTTCGAAATGATTCTGTACACACTAGCATATCATACCTACATAAATACAAAATAAAGTATATTGAATAAGAAGAACTGCTTGACTATATACGGTTGATTACTATAATATTAAAAAAAATGCTCAGACATTTCAGTTTTCATTTATTTCAGACTTTTAATTCTAATACTCGTAAACGCAAGTGTAAAAATATTTCTCATACGAGTATAACAGAAAAGAATAGAAATTGTTATCATTATGTCGGACAAACTTTCAACAGATATTTTATTATTATGTTCTGTCTAGAAGGCTTTCAACAACATTGTGTGTTCTATCAAAGAAAACCTCCCTACCCCAACCAAAAAAAGAATAAAAAAGAACAACAATATCTGAAAATAAAACTTAAAGAAAATAAAGAAATTAAAAAGAAAAATCCAACGTGATTTTTATTTAAGACATGATGCTCCTGTTATATAACGGCTAAAGGATCATCATACACACATGTTAACTTAAGTCACTCAACAATTTTATTATTCCAAAATTCCACACAATATAATACTATTATAAATCTTACTATAACATATTTTGTATAACAGAAACCAAAACCATTTTTTGTATGTGAGAAAGGTTGTTAACACAAAAGCACAACAGACGCATACACACATAAAATTTTTTAATATTCTGTAGAGAATCAAAATAGAAAAATGATATAAGTATATGTAAGTAAAAAGTGAGAGAAACGGAAGAAGAATTCATTAGAGTACATACTCGTTTATTTTGTATTCTATTGCACTCGTTCTATATAATAAATTATTTTGGTCAAGAATAAATAATAAGAAATGAAATTAAAGTGATGAAAATGTAAGACGAAGATCCTTAATTCTACTATATAATTGTACATCAATACAAAATCAATAAATCATCAAATATGTGCACATGTGTTCTATAGGTACTTATTACTACTTTACTAGTGTTGTGTTATTTGAGTAATGTAGTACTAAACGAGCAATATAATAAACTCATATGGTATACTAGAACAGTACGAGTATTATAGTTAAAAACTAAATCTTTATAATGTATATGAACTCTTTAAATTTGATGTAAGGAAAATGAAAAAAAAAAACTTGATTTGCACGCAAGATGATTTTGGAATTAATACAGTAAAACCATTCATATGAATTAAGATTCGAAATAAAGTACCATGTTAGGGGTCATTTACATTTGCATTGATTGAACTGTTAAATATATACGCGGAAAATTTAAGCCTCCTTGCTTTCAGAATAGTTTTGTAATACAAAAAAAAGTAGACGAAACAAAATCAAAACAAATATGGAAAACGTTTATACGAGTATGATGTAGGAAACGTAAATCTTACTCTTCATTTCAATTTACTTTTCACGTCAATCAGCTTTTTTACATTTGAAATATCATTTTGTACCCAACTTTATACAATTACATTAGAATGTATGTATATTTTATTCAGGGATCATTTATCATATAGTGCTAATATCGGGAATGAAAATGTTTCTTGATTTTACATACAACATGATAACATTTTTCCTCACCTAATTTTATATAAATGTTATAGCCAATCGTATTGATTCTCAAATTTTTAGTTATTACTTCAGATATATGCGTTTAATGTTCTTCGTTCTTATCATTAATCGGATATTAACTAAAGGATAATGAACAGATTTATGTACATAATCAGATCTTTGTAATTAAAATTGAATTTCCAAACAAGTTTAATTGATTTTAGAATTATTAATTTTTGGTAAACGCATTTTCTTTTATAGGAAATATTTCTACCAGTTTAACGAGTTACTAATGAATTTTTCGCTTCATATTATGTATTCAAATTTGACTATTAATTCCTGCAAAAATTTGATAATTATCAACACTTCGTTTATTATAAACGTATTGAAATCATTTTGAATTGCTTAAATCAGGACAATAGGAACTGAAATAAAAAGAAAATATATTTTGAAAATCGCGAAGGAATATTGTTTTAAGTGCCCAATTTGATCGTACATACGTATATAAATTGCACCATCAGCATTAACAAATATCATTAATCAAAATTCAATCAAAAAACCATAAACATGAAAGAATTCACACAATTTCAATGTACGGTCATATAGATCAGAGTACCTATAGAGTTTCAACTTAAACATTTTTTTTCACTTTTCCTATTTTAATTGAAATTTAAGTGTTGTCACTTCTTTTTTCAGAAGCCTCCTCCTTTTTGGACTCTTTTACTTTTTACCGACCTTATTGTGTAAACAATAGGTAGGTTATGTGATGGCAACAAATTTTGCATATTGAGTTTTCGGTGGGAACGTACTTCTCCATAGTAGGGAAGTGTAAATAAACTATTTTTAGCAACCTGTCGGTCTGTCGGTCTGTCGGTCTGTCGGTCTGTCGGTCTGTCGGTCTGTCGGTCTGTCGGTCTGTCCGTCTGTCGGTCTGTGTGTGCACGCGTGTATCTCAAGTTCGGCTGAACCGATTTTGATGAAATTTTATATGTAAGTTTGTTTCCACCATGGCACGGATCGATCAACTTTTGGTATATATCAGGCCTCGGGAACTGCACTTTTTAGCGGGCCGATTTTACATTTCTCACCATTTTGAAGAAAGTATTCAACCGATTTACTTGAAATTTCATATATAAGCTTTGCTTGATCATACGCAAAAATTCCTAACTTTTGGAAGAAATCAGGCATCAGCAACTGGGCGTTTACTACGGGCCAAATATACATTTTTGTGTATATAAAGAGAAATAATCAACCGATTTCATTGAAATTTAATACATGAATTCCTCGTATTAAAACAATGAACATGTAAATTTTTTGGAAAGATCAGGCATCGGCAACTAGACGTTTACTACGGGCCAAACATACACTTTTGTGTATATAAAGAGAAATAATCAACCGATTTCATTGAAATTTAATATATGAATTCCTCATATTAAACCAATGAACATATAACTTTTTTGGAAAGATCAGGGCTCGAGAACTGATTTGCGGGCCGATTTTACATTTTTCACCATATCCACAGAACAAATTTATGGAATTTCTTGAAATTTGATATTTGAGTTCTGGTTGTTACCGAAACTAACTGGCGAGCATTTCAGGGAATTCGGGTAGCACAAAGCAAAAGTCTACTAAGAGCCAAATTTACATTTTTCTAAGTATGTTAACTATAAGCTTACTAATGTCCTAAAAATTGGAACGAAGTATTTAACAGACATTTTTATAATATTCTGTAACACTTTCATTTAACTAGACAATACACAATGCGGTCGGTTATGTGCTGACCACATCAGATTTTTTTTTTTATTATTTTTTTTGTTCAGTTTTTTTTCACTTCTATTTTTATTGTGAAAACGAGCCAAATAACCTTTGTTCTATTGAGAATAAAAAGAGCAACAAATTTCTTTTTCCTATATTTTTATTTCTCTATTTTATTTGTTAAAGTTTTCCATCTGTCTTCATTGTCTGAATTCACAGAAAAAATGTCTACTTTTTCTTTTAATTTCTAGAGTGTGTGCGTGTATGTGTAATTCAAGATAAAAAACTTAAATAGAGAAAAAAACATAATAAAAAAGTTTTATTTTTTTTTCTTCTTCTCATATCTTCATCGCATTTTTTTTTTTTTGTAAATTTTTGGAAAATTACAAATTCGTATTTCACTCTTAGAATTCAACATGATATGAAATTTTTATTATTCTAAGTCTTAAGTTACGCCAAAGCATGTTAAATGAAAATAATTCTATTTTTTTCTATAACAATTCTATTGATGCACTCCAAAAAAAAAAAATTGGACACATAAGCCAAAACTTTTGAAATTTGTTTTTGTGTTTTCCTTATTATTTTCCTTTTATAAGAATATTTTTGATTTTATTGTCCTTGGTGATTTTGAATAGGAAATTGAAGAATAACTTAAATGCATAAAGTAATAAAGAAAATTTTTGTGTTTTTCGTTAAAAAATTTTGTGCAATCCAAAGCGAACATTAAAAACCATCAGAATAAAAAATTTTTCATCACAAAGGACACACGTTATTTCTCTTCGTGTATTGAAGTTGTTTTATTCTCGTATTTTATTCTGCTTGAGATTTATTTTACTTTCGTATTGGGTAACTTAATTTTATTAGAATAATTTTTTCATGATTAAAATACTGTATATCATTATTATGTTCAAATATTTCAAAGAATATGACGACTGGTCGGTGTTGAATTGGGAGAATTTTTCATATTTTTTATATAATAGAAAATTTAAAATTTTCAAGTCTTTATCGCTATTTACGTAAATCTACTAGACGACTTTAGGAAATTTCCCTTCTACTTTTTTGATTTGCAAATACTAACAACTGATCACATAATTAGATCTATGAAAAATAAGGTCTTTATACAAAAATAAAGTTTTATTGTGAAGTCCCTATTCAATAATCTAAACATTTTAAAATCTACTGTAAAAAATTAGTTCAATTAGATCGGTAAATATAACAACTACTACGGAACATAAAAACTTTCAACTTATACTACTAATTCTTATCTTGCTAAGGAAACTTTTAATACGTACCTAAAAAATACTAGTTAATCTCATCGTTGCCCTGAATCATGGTCAAATTATTGTACAAGATTACGTTAAAAAATCTTTAAGGTAATGGAATACTCTAACTTTACAAAAAGCAGTACGTATATACATGATTTAATTTCAAGAAGCTATTCTTGGATGTATCAAACCAAATGTTGGCAAGGTGATTTTTTAAATTTAATTGGAATTTGTGGTTTTAATATATTTTGTTGCTAAAATATCTTTATTGTGCATTCAAAAATTATGTTAGTCTTATGAGTGAAGTATAATTGCGGAATCACGATTTATATTGTGTCCTAAAGTTCATACAGATTTAAACAGATAGATTAAAAACAATATCCCTCGCCATATAAAATATAGCCTACAAGTACACCCATTTCATTCGAACAGTTTTATTAAGTGCGAGGAATTCTATTAGCCCTCTAAAAATTACGACCACTACTTTCCCTCATTCTGACTCAACTTAATATTTTTCCATGTTTATTACTTTTACCTGATTACAATAATTGTTATTAAACTTGTTTTCAAACAACCTATAAAAAGACAGTGCATTTAACTTCTACTTACACACCTCATGTATGATATCGAACACAAATCTTAAGAGAGAACAAAAATATTTCATAAATTTTACCACACCAAGAGAAAAACTTGTTTTTTAAAGTCAACAACTTTCTTACACACAACATGTTGATACACCGTTAATGTTAGTCAATAAATAAAATTACAACGAAAAAACAAAATATTGATAATGAATATGACGCATACTGCCAGACACTTTTTTTCCTCTTCTTAATCAAAATTTAAATATTGGAACAAAAAAGCCGAAATCCACACTTTGCATTCAAAATTTAATACCATCTGTTCCAAAGCAAAAAATTTTTTACCTAGTTTTTCAATAAGTTTAAGAATTTAATTCGTAAAAAATTTCAACCTCATAACACTCGGCATTTAAAATGTTAAAAGCCATTTATGCAGGAACACAATGAAAAATCTTTAAGAATTTACTCTTAACATTCGTTTGCACCTTCTCGATATTAAAAAAAATGCTAAATGATTCTTAAAATTTAAATTCTTAAAAGTTTCTTCCAATATTTAAATTTTTGTTTTGTGAAAATTCCAATACCATTTCGAATATTTTCAGTTCTCTTGTTGAATATCTAAATTTAGAACGTTTTTTTTTTTTGTTGAATTCAATTGGAAATTTCATTTATTATGCCGTGATTGTTCCAAAAGAAAAAGTGGAAAGCAAAAAGCCTACCAACTTTTCCTTTTTTGTTGGTTTTTGTTTCTATGTGTACGCTTAATTTGACACTTCATTAAAGCAATGCTTTTCTTCTTGTTTATGATTTTTTTCCCTTGTTTTACAAAAAGAAAAAAATATTTTATTATTCTTTTTTAAGAATTTATAATTCAAAATTTTAAATATGTGTTGGTCGAAACCTTTATTTTTACTTTTTTTAAGTTTTCCCTTCGGATATTCGGTTTCTCTTTTCATACCATTGAATTTAAAAGCTCTACGTAGAAATTATGAATCTTATTTTGTCTGGCTGTTTAAAAATAAAAAATGGTATAATAAAGTAGTTCTTTGAATGTAATTTTAAAATAAGAGTGTGGCTAATCATTATTTAAGTGTTATATTTTAAGATTCTGTATGAGAGAAAATTTTATTTGTTTTCTGAGAACTTTAAAAATGAACTACCTAATCATAAAATTCTCTTCTTATCATTTTATTTTTAAAGAGAAGCAGCAAATTTTTTGTAATTGAAAAGGTATGTGGGATATTCATTTAAGGACTCTTCATAAAAATAGAAGTTCGAGTATTTATGACAAAGAAACTTTGCATTTCCTGAAATTTAAGCAACATAATACCGTTACTTTATTTTTAACAATTAATTAATTAGCAATAATTCGATACATTAGAAGGGGTCTTACAAAAAATAAGAGAAATTTTTTGAGGTAGAAAAAATTTTCTAAAGGAAATATCAAATTTATTCGTTTTCTCATATTAAATAGCCTAGAATAACAAGAACTAATTTAATTTATTCATTTTTGTTTTGTTTAACTAACATGATCCATTAAAGTAGCTACAAAATAAATTCATCTAATTAATATTAATAATAAAATATTTAAATTTAGCTATGTTGTGAATAAATAAATTAAAAAGAGAAAAATTTGCATAACATGAGGCGCATTTTTAATAATAACCTAAATATGATACAGAAATAAAATGAAAAAAAGAAAAAAATCTGCTAAAAATTAGGTTTTTTTATAAGCGTTTAAAATGTATGAACTAATTTGTGTAATGTACAGGGTGTAACAACAAAATATTCCATTCATAAAGCAATATTAACTTGTTTTTTATTCAGAAAGGAAATGAATAATCAATTGTCACTATTTTAACTTTTTGAGGGCAGCTTATTTAATATTATGCATGCAAGTCTTATAAAAATTAAGAATAGGAGATGTTAACAGAAAATATAAAGAAAAAAAATTACAGCTATAATACATAGATTTTTAATAATTTTCTTATACAAGTTTAAGAATGTTGAACGTTTTTCAAATAATTTTGTAATAATTTTATTTTTCGCTATGTGCGATAAATGCAGCTCTTTACAACTCGCAATATCTGAAAAGCGAAAAAGAAGTTTGAAAGAAAAGAAAAATTGTTCGTTCAACAAAGAACACCGTCACTGTGTATTTTATAATATTTTCGATTTATTTTGAATTCTGTCCGGAAGCAGTAGTCATATTTAAATTAAAAAAAAAATTCTCGCTTACATAACCTTGTTTACATACCAAATTTGTACACGGTTTCAAAACTGAACAGTTAATAATATTAAGAGAATCGGTGGAAAATGTAGGAAGCCTGTTTGACAGGGGAGAGACACTTTGTATGCATAAAATTCTCTCAATGAAATCCTTATATAATTTAAGAGTCATAAATAAAAGAGAAAAAGGAGAATAAATCTTGGCAAACAGACCCACTTTAAATCTTCTTTCTTTATTCTTTATTGGCTATTCCTTTACTTTCATTTTTTTACTTAAAATTTAATTTTTCTTGTCACGTACAAGAATATTAAAAGTGAACAAAAAATATAAAAAATAAAAAATTTTTCCCTTTTTTTGTATTTTTTTGTTTTTTTAAAGTAAGCCAAATTTAGAAGAAAGCGTTGTAAATTAACTAATGAGGTGGAAGGAGACGAATAATATTTTTTTCTTTTCCGATGCTTTAAACAACTTCTGTAAATCTTTTTATGATGAACAGTAATCCAAATTGAATGAAGGAAAACGGTAAAAGAGCAAAAAAAAAATAAAAAAAAAATGGCTGCAACAAGTTTCTATATTCATTTTGCTTTCTCTCAAAATTTTGGTTGACAGTTAACATCGTATATAGTAAGCACTTTATTTTTTTATTGTATTTTTAAAGTGTGTACGCAGGATGATTTTATTATACAAAGGATTTCTTTTGTTTTCATGTAGGCATAATGCAAGTTTATACCTAAAATAATAATACCGAAATAGTGACTGAATTATGAATGATAGTAAAAGTTAAGAGTAAGAATATTTCCTGAATTTTCATTTTATTATATCAATAAAAATATTAGTTGAGGATTAAAGGAAAATTGTAGTAAATTTGAAAACTATTTGAGTTTTTATTATACGAAATTCAAAAGTACTTTCAGTTTATTATTATTGAGGAAGAAGTTTTATCGCTAATATAGAAGAACTAGTTTTCTTAAAAATATTTACAAAAAATTTATACAATTACGAGGCTGACGTCTATACATGAAATATAGTGATCCTGAATTGCAGTTTCACAAAATAATAAGAAAATTTTAGAAATTAGCAAATTAAGCTTTTATATCGTTTTTAGAGTATTAATGAAAAAAATTTGGCAATGAGATGAAACTCGCAACTCATGAATTTATAAAAAGACCTTTCAATTCAATTTTTTTTAAATCCTTTAATCAGTTTAGCCAATTTTCTTTACTTCTGTTATTAATCTAAATTCAATTAACTCTAAGGAAATTATCATAGAATATTCTAATATAAAACCACAAAATTTTTGATGGAAAAAATGTAAGCCATGACAAAATTCAATATAGGGAAAGCTTCTTTAGCAAATACTTCCTATAAAAAGGCTTAATTAAACAACCAATTAAAGAATTAAATTTTCAAACCTTGTTATTATTGGAATAACAAGATTAAACGAAAAGTTGCAACGAGTTCGCGAAAATCAATTTTCTTAGACAGTAAATTCAAAATTTTTGATTATTTCTTTAAAAATTAAGAAAATATAAGAATAAACAAACATGAGAACAACAATTAAGATGGGAAATTTTTCCATTTTTCTTACTAAATACAATAAAAGAGGAATTCCCGAAAATTTAATAATATTTTTTAATAATTAATTCTAAGTCAAGTACAATAAAAATTAAAGTTGAAATAAAATAGCAAAATTACGAGAATTGGAACTAAAATTGAAATTTTTTAAATATTTCTTAATTTTTTATTTATTAAATAAACTGACGAAAAAAATTTATTAAATTTTTAAATTCTGAAAAAAAATCAGAAGTTGGGAAATTTAAAACAGAAAAAATTACAATATTTTTTCATATGTAATAATTATTAAAAATTATTAGGCCCAACATATTCTAATATTGACCTGCCAGTTATAATTAAATAGAACAACAGTATATAAGTGTAGCACATAAAGAATCATCCTTCAAGTCAATTTAGACGTAATGGTAAGCTTTTTCAGATTGATTATCTTATCATCCTCCAATATATATTTTTATTCGTCTTTGAATTTTTACTACTTTAGAGCTTGGTAACATTTTTGTAACACCCTGTCTTCTGTCATATTCTTAACAAATACTTCAAATACAACAAGTGAAACACACTCAAAGTACATATATGTATATATTTTCTTCAGAAATATACACATGCACCAACTATTGAATTTTTCAGGGAATGCTGATGGCTCACAATCATACTTTGCTGAAAGGCATATTTAAAATTTTCTAGGTATGTTAACTAAAAGCTTACTAAATTGCTTCAATAATATTTTTATACCCGTGCGCACGTTTTTCCGAAGAATCTACGAAATTTGCCTTACCGTTTGTAACGCTAAGAAATAATCGCCTGAGACATAGACATTAGTGTATGTTTTTGATCAGCGTCGAATTCTAACTCGATTTAACCATGTCTGTCCGTCGGCCCGTCCCAACGATAACTCAAAAACTAATAGAGCTAAGATCACCAAATTTTCACAAACAATTTTTTATAGTGCCAGAACCTTATGTAAATTTGATATGAATGAGATATTGGTTCGGGTAGATGCCATATAATTTCAAAATTTTTATGGCTATATCTCAAAAATTATAGAAGCTATGACATTCAAATTTCGTATAACCATATATGTATCTTATTAGGGCTGTTAAGTGTGATAAAAATCATTGAAATTGCTTGACTCCTTGTGGTAGGTGCCACACATATACACATATATGTTCTTCCATAGACACTAATATTTGTTCTTTCATAGGATAAAAAATTCATGCGGGTGAACTCTATTTTTTCTTGTCGTTTATGAAATTCAGGAGAAAAGAAGAGAATGACAATTTCTGAAAATAGATTCGTCAATTCCTTTTAGTTCTTATAATACCATTTTCAAATTTAATTGAGAATTTTTAATTTTCTAGCTTCACTTCGCTTTATTACTACTGTAATATGAAACTGAAGGATTTTCAAAGTTCTCCAAAGGATTCATTAATTGTTTCCAAAAGTAATGCAAAATAAATGATAAAATTTGTACAACAGTTCTAAGAACCAATTTACATAACCATTATCATTCCACTAGATAGCCATTATAAAAGTTATGTCACTTTAATAGTGTAGTGTACTACAGAAAATATGGAAAATATAGATCAAGCCTCACAAAATCCTAACAAAATTATTAATAATTGATGCATAAAATCTTCATTTAATGGGTCCGTCCTTTCAATTATTCACCATTAAAATTTTTTTTAATTAATGTACACTAGGATACTATTATTGTTAGAGCCCCGATACTAAATAGATCATAATTTACTTAAGAACGACAAAAAGAGACTTGAAAACTTTCTATAATAAACTTTTATTTCTTTTAACTTTCTTTTAACTTGAGAAAAAAAGTTTTTTTGTCGAAAAAAATTTTCCTTAAATTAATCAGAAAAGAAAACTTTTTTTTTCCTCATATTTTTTTTTTTTTTTGTTTGTTATTTTTCAGAAAATTTTCGCTATTTACATTTAGTATTTCGCTCGCTTTATTTTCCCTCCACGTGGTTGAATTAATTAAATTAAGTTAATTATGAAGTTTTTATTTATGTATATGTATGTATAAATTATTGTTATTTAAAAAAAAGTTATTTTTTAAAATTCAATCTTGAAGTTTACAAAAAAAAAGTCGAAGGAAAAATAATGAAAATTTTGTATAATTTTTATACTGACGTAGAAGAAAAGCCATTAATTTTATTAGGATTTTTTCTTTTATGGAGAAAAAGCAACACATCCTTTTAATGGAACGTGATTTATAAATTCCTGATGATTTTTTTAATTTACGTTTTAAAGAATGCTTTTATAAGCTCATCGTTGCATTTAATTTTACAGAAAACTATGTACAATTGGATGTTGTTCATTTTCGGTCTCATTAGCAAAATTTTAAGAAATTTCAAACGAAATTTTTTTTTTTCGTAGAAAAATCATAAAATATTTTGATATTTTTGTATAATTGCACTAAAGGTAAAAGCAATTTTAACATTTTCAAGAAAATTTGCAAAAATTCACACAAAAAATACAAATGCAATTCATCTGAATTGGTTCAACAAATCAAACAAATTCAACACATACTCGTAAACTTATTATTTTAAAACACAAAACAATTGAGTTTATTTTGTAAAAGCTGTTTACTTTCGCTTTTGTCGTATAATCTACAACTAATAACTTCTACAGCTACCTATTTGTAAATTGTTATTTTCATATTTTTCAACGAGATCATGAGAAGCTAGTTGGAAACTGAAATTGAATAAAAAAATTCGAATTAAAATCATTAAAAATTTTTTATTTATTCATGTAATTTGAAGAATTAACAAGAAATTATTGGAAAATATACGCACTATCAAGAACAAACTGTCTCGTTTAAAAGTTGTTTTGAATTATTTCACTAAATTTAAGGCTCTTATATTCATATTATTCAAAGGAAAGTTTCCTGATTTTTCTGGATAAATTTCTATTTTAAACAGAAATTAAAACTACAACTTTATAAACGTGGAGAGAAATATTAAATAATATTAAAAATTAAGAAAATTTTTGAAAGGATATTTTTTTTCTCTTCCACCGTACTATGCAATATTAATTATTGAAAGAATCCCGTTTTAATTAAACGTGAAAATTAACAATAATTCTTTGAGCATTTTAATTTTAAATAAAATATTTTCTAATAAGAACAACGAATTCTTGAACAGAAACAATCATTTTGTTGTTTATTCAAGAATTCGTTGTTAATTCGCTAAAATTATTCGCATTATTAAAAAAGTAAAATTATTGCATATAGTTCGAATACTCTAACCATATTATTTTATAAATGTTATACTGAATTTTAAATTTAAAAAAAGATTTATTTTAATAATGAAAAAATTTGTCAGTTTCCTGTTTGAAACTAGCTTTGAAAATTCCTGCTCTATCATACAAAATATTAAAGCACAATTTTTTTAAATAAAACTTTTAATACATTCAGTCAAATATTTTTCACTCGAATCTTATTAGAATTAAATTGAGACCTGATTTATGTCAGGGGAATGTAGCGTCCTGTGATTGATTTCTGCTATAAGAATAGCTATGAGAAAGAGAAAGTGATATGGCCACTTCCAGGTTTAGCGAAAAGGAGTCAACTATTTATTGCATAATACTTCTTTTTTTGCGGATATTACGGGCCAAACAAATCTAAATACCTTCAACGGATTTTAAAAGGTGTAGACTGACTTATTTAGGGGTACGGGTATTAAAATCCAATGGTATCACAACGCACGTTCTAGTTTAATCGTATCTTTTGGCAGCAACCTATACATTTTTTTGAAAAATTAAAGTTAAATGCTTGAAATTCTCTTTTTTCCTATAAAAAAACCTTCGAAGCCGGAAGAATGTCCTTCTTAGTAAATTTTCATAAATGTTTCAAATTTTAAATTTGTCCTAATGAACGTGCATACATCTATGTACTACGTATAATTTAAATGTTCCAAAATTAATTTTTTTTTATTCATTTAAATTTCAAATAAAAATTTAAATGAAAATTTTCATAAAATCCTTTATTCAATGCTATACACATTCTATTGTCACTTTCCATTGCCACTTTCCGAAAATTAATTTAGAGCCTTTGAATAATTTACAGGAAAAAGGAAAGAGAAGCAAAAAGGTATTCAAAAAAATTTTTTTTAAATTACACAAAAATATTTCGTATAACTCATTTAATTTTGTGCGATGACCTAATAGTATATAACAGATAATATTTTTGTTAAAAGGATCTAGCGGAAATTTATATTCAGGACGTGAATAGCATATACGACAATTTATCATCCTTTTATCATTTTTAACAATTTCTCTACATATGAACATTTGATTTGATTTTGTGCTCTTGACTTTTTTGTTTTGTGTTTTTTTTCTGAAATTTTTTAAATTCCTTGAATAAAATTAAAGAAATTTTTATGTACTTTTTGGGGCAATAAATTTCTCAAATGAAAATTAAAGTGAGGAAAAAAGCCATGTTAAGATTTTCATTTTTAGTAGCTACTGCAACTCTTTTTTTTACCGTTCATCATTAAAATTTCGTATAAGAATCATAAAAAATTATAAAAGGATATTTTTTTTCTTTTCACTATCTCATATAATCACGTTTATTTCATCTTTTCATTTTATTGTTGACTGGCATTTTGATGTGTTATATCTATCGAAAAATAAAGAAAAAAAACGAAAAAAGGATAAAAGGATATGAAATTTGAAGCTGATAAAGGCAAAATATTATTCAAATGGAATCATAATAAAAAGCAGTATGGTGTTTCTATGCTATATGGAAATCAAAAAATTTATGGTCTTTATGTTTAATTTGGCTTTTGTGATTTTCATCAAAATGATGAACTAGTGAAAATTTCTATATAATAATTTATATTAGCTTTAGATTTTCATATATGAAAAAATATAAAAATATTAATCTGTATCATGGCCAATCACAAACGAAAACTGTACAAATAAATTATGGGAGTTTTGCATTGCTCAACAACTTAAGGAATTCAATTCAATTCTAATGAAAAATTCAATCTAAAAAAAATATTCTTAAAATATTCGCTAGTAACCTTAAGCAGAATTTGAAAATTAACTTGAAATCATATTGAAATTCTTACACAATAATTCAAAATCTTGTTTAAATCTCTTGTTCAATTAGTTTAAACCGAGCAAGTATTCAACGTAATTAAGAAAAACTCCTCAATCCATTGTAAACCGTTCAAGAACTGCAATTAATTTTGTTAGTATGTAATACATAAATTCCAAAATCTAAATTGATTTGAACTCTTTGCTCATAGTACCAAGCTTACGTATAGAACTTATTCCCAAGGCATTTGAGCATTAAAAATGAAATATTAGATAATTCGATGCTCAAATCTATACCATAATTTTCGTTATAAACTGGAAGAAATAAGAATTATTAATTATTATATAATTTCTTATATCATGTAACAGTAACATTTCATAAATGTGTGCTATTGCTATACACTGTCCACCAATTTTACAATGATATTCAGCACCACTCAGTGCATAAGAATTGTAATCAACTCTAAGGCAATCAATGATTTTTTTTTAATAATTTTTCAAAAAAAACTCATAAAACTTTATTATTTTCCTAAAATTTCTTAATTGGCAGAGCATATATTTTTTTGATTTGTTATTCTTGTATAATTTTGAGCATACATTGTATAATTTGCTTATTATTAACGTTGCTAATAAATAATGGAAATGACAGGATATTTTACAAAGTTTTATTAAATTACAAATTGTTGAATGGTTCTTAAAGTTTTATTACATACTTTTTAATTTATTTTACTACCATAAATTGTAGTTTTTATCCATGAATTCTAGTATGTTGTGCAGTAAATGCTTTCATATACAGATTTTCAATTCATAAAATGATTTAATTTTTGTATGTTTGTTTTCTTGCATTCATTAGCAAAATAAAGTTTAAATTTTTGTTAAAAACAAAAAAACTACATTGGTTACAGTATTTGTAAACTAAAAGATTCCATTGGATATACACACATTGACTAAGAATATTTTATTAGAAAAGCATAATTACAAACTAAAACTTTTATATTACTGCAAAAGAACAATTGAAAATAAACTTTTCTCACCTTTGATTAATTTTTAAATTAAAAACTGCAAGTTCACCTGTAAATGAAAATAAACAAATATTTTAAAATATTGTTGAATAGCAAAATATAAATAAATTTTTGAAATTATTAAATTAGAATGAAAATATTTCAAACTTTCAAATTGATTATTAAAATTTCTAAATGAATGTAGTATATAAATTTATTATACAAGTAGTATAAAATAATATCAAGTACTTCGTTTAACAATTTATTCACTCAAGTTAGTAAAAAGAAACTAACAAAACCTTAAATAGCCTTAAAGTTTAAAAAAAAAAGTATTTTTCTAGCAAAATCAACTTCACTCGCATTCCTGCAACCTGAAAAATGGTTATCAGTTCAATTTTTTTAATATGAAGAAAAAATTTATTAAAGATTGCTGCAGTAGATCTATGCAATATAATTTTTAGACTGATTAAAATTAAATTCAAAATAAAATTTTATTCTTAGGTATTTCGAAATATCATGGAATATAACCATGACCCCTATCATGGAAAAAAAAATCAATATACAGTAAAGAATATCGATTACACTTAGCGTCCGTTCGATCACTTAGCGCGTCCGTTCGCATTTCTTTTTGGAAAACTGAACTTTCATACATAAATAAATTTTTACTAGAAACTTATCTTTTCGTACACAAAAATATTTTACGCTAAAAATCTTTTTTTCAGCTAACCCTCCCTACCAAATTAACGCCTTTTTGAATTAGAAAAATTTAAATTTTCGGTGCCTTATATATCTGGCAGTACATAAGCATTTTAAAATTTCTATAAAATCAAAGAGCAAAGCGATAAATAATGTCATTCAAGCGATAAAAAATATAATTATTTCGCTACGATGAATATATTAACGTTTCTTTAAATTTATTTTTTTCCTCATCGTAAATGTGTTTTAGTAACCTCTATAAACTCTCATATTTTGGTATTTTAATTATAGCTGGTATAGATTAATTTAAAAAAAAAAGTATTTTCAAGTATTTCAACGGAAAAGTGCTATATTACAAACCATTGATTTGATCCAACATTAATTTTAACATGAATATTTAAAAACTACGTTATATACGTATTCTAAGATACAGTTAATATAATGTCAGCTTAGCTGTGTAAAAATTCTTCATATTAATAAAATTTCCGGAAGAAAAACAGCGATGCTAAAAGTTCTTTGTGTATTGATTTTGGTATTTTCAAAAAAAGTGAGCTTTTCTTATTCTACACTTTAGTATTCATGAAAGCTTTTTATGTTAGGCACTTAAATTCTGTTCTCAAATTATTAATCACTCATAATTACATATTTTGGTTAATTATTATAGATAAGAGGGGCATAATTTGCATTCATTAAGAAAACTCTTAAAAATATTTATTGAAATTATAAATTTTGTATTAATTTTACGATTTTATTTTAATTAATGTTTTAATTTATTACAGAAATGATTTATGAATATTTTAATAATCTGTCGGTTCTAAAAATATAATTAGTTGTCCCATTAATTTTACATTACAAAATGTCTATAGTTTTTTTGTTGCTTTTTTATTATTTTTGTTATTAGAAAAATGAATTTATTTTATTGTCTAGATAAGCTTTAAAACTGTACGGAAACCTTTTGTTAAAAAAAAATTGTAAAGCTTCGTTGTAGAAACCTGTTTTGCATTTGTCAATAACAACGACTGCAAAAAAATTGTAATTCGAGTTACGGAATGTTTGAATTCAAGTTTCAAGAATGTTACTTTTGGAACATTCTTAAAAAAGATTTATCAAAAGATGTGTATATTATAGTTTGAACAGCTCTGTTCTGCATAACTTTCACATCATTGAAGCAATAAAGTTGGAAAATAAATCTCAGTGACAGGATTAGTGATTATCACGACAAATTATTCCGCTGACGCGCCTACTTTTCAAGTTATATATCTTCAAAGCCCAGAAAATGCAAATTTTTGCAAAATAATATATTAAATAAAATTTGTTATAACCAAAATAATGAAGACTTAATATTTTCAATTTCAACTCAATATTTTGTTACGACTCATAATATTTATTTTACAATATCTATATTTTAATTTGACAATAAAAAAATCTTTAATTATGGTTCCAAATGATCTAAAATCCATTTCATATATTTGGGAACATTGGTATAAAGAGATCCGCCACTATCTTTCTTGTCTTCACAATCGTTTTCTGTTTGAACGCCTGCCGATGAGAATCCCAATAGAACATATTTTTTATTTTCTCCAATTTTTAACTTTTGAAATAATGGTGCACCAGCATCACCTTTGCAACTATTTAAGTTATTTTTACTAGTTGCACAGATAACCTCCTCTGTTACATTCGCATTAAATTTTGAATAAAAATCTTCACACGTTTTCCTTTCTTCATTTATATCAAGAACTGTTTTATAAAGAGTAGTGGGTGATGGATTTCCTAAAAAATTTAAAAACGTTCTCCGTTTCGTAGTCATATAATTTTTTTATCGTACTTATTATAATTACCCCAAGCACTGAATATTCCTTGTTTATTAACTGCATTTCTTAATTCTGAAGTGATTGGTAAACATATTGGTTGAACATTATTTTCTAAAATGATTTTAGAGAGAGAGATTACACGAAAAACATTGTCAATTTTGTCATAGGTTGTTGAGGAAATTTTTATAAGTGATAATAAATATCACGAAAAACTTACTTATAAGTAAAGTAAACTGTATTCACAATCTGATTTATTACTCACTTTTTACATCAGCGGGGTGCGCTAAACGTATTAACGCAATATCGTTTGCTACACGTCTGCTTTGAAAATTTTCATGAATTGTCACATTCTTAACAGAAATATCTTGAACGGGATCATTGCAGTCTTTTCCATCTTCTTTGCAATCCAATTCAGTTTCAACGTTATGTTCCCCAAGACGAACACTCAATCTATAATATTATAAATAACGCTTAAATATAAAAAAAAATTATAGGTATTTTCTTGTTTACAGAGAACTCCTTTGACAATGAGCCGCAGCTAAAACATAATTTTCACTTATTAATGTTCCAGTACAACGAAAGCGAGGCTCTTCTGTATCATATTGCAAACGAGCCATAAATCGTAATTCCCTAGGACCTGCAGTTATTTTACGAATTTTATCCGATATTTCAGATTCCTCTTCAATTACACCACAATTTTCAGGTAACAAAATTAAATTTGGATGAGAATCAAGATCTGTATTGTTTTTTTAGAAAGAAAATGAGTAAAAATAATTTATAAGATAATTAGTGTGACTTTCTTATTCATTTGTACAAAGGTAGTCGTATATCCATTGGAATTCGTACACCATTTGTCGTATATTTGTAGGTGTTGAAGAATTATGCAGGTTGCATTCAAATAATTTTATTTTCAGTCATTTAATTTGAAAAATGGAGACTGTGCCAAAAAGGTTAGAAGAACCTTAAAACTTCTTATATTTAGTGGATTCATGAATTCACTTTAATCAAAAAATTTATTCAAAGATTTAATGCACTTATCTCGAAATATAACATTCTTTATGAGTTTATGAGTGATTTGCTTTTAGAAATAGAAAACCGCAAAGACTATCTTGAATTTTGAATTTATTTATTTTGATACTCAAAAATTTTTTTTGTCATTTAAAATCTACTGAACTAATAATTTGAATTTATTAATATTATAAAATAGCCATTCAACCTAAATCGAAATTCAGCCAAACAAGTTTCTAATTATTTGCTAATAAACTTTGGAAATTCCAAATTTTTTTTAAGTTGTTCATAACGTCATTCTGATGTACATATACTTTTATAAGATCTGCGATTTCTTAATAAATATTCAAGACTTCTTGTATTTTCACTTACCAGTTGCAGCAGAAATATTAATTAAATTACTTATTAGAAAAAATATTGAAAAATTTATTAAAAATATTAATTTTAAATCCATTTTATTACGATAGTTTAATTTAAGAATTTTTTTTATGAAACAAATTATATTTTTCTAATATTCTAAAGACGCGCTTTCAAAAATATACTAATCTTTTGAAAAAGAATTTTAATACTAATTGTTAAAGAGAAAATTCGAATGCTTTTATATGGAAATGAATATGGAAAGCAAAGAGAGAAAGAAAAAAATTACTAACTAAAATAAACCTGCTTTTGAAAAGCTTTATTTTGCTTTAATTATAATATTAATTTAATTAAAATGATTTATCTTAATTATTCATAAAACTTATTGAAATGAACAAGATTTTACATTGTTTAAGTAACGCGTCTTTTATATCTGAAGCGCCTTAATAATAATTACAAAATAAATAAATAATTTCTTAAGAAGTTTCAAAAAAAAAAAACGAGAAAAAATAGAGTTGACCTTGTTAACTCTGTGATACCCGTAAGAATTTGTTGTCCTATATGTGAATAAATATGCCATAACTGACTATGGGACAAACTATGACTTTAAGTTGCCATATTACCATATTAATTTATGCCAAATTTCAGTACTGTGTTTTGAATATTATCTAAGATATGGCCAAACTACTACTAAAGTTGTATGGGAGTTACCAGAAGGAACCGAGAAATTTCAACGACTTTTATCAAGCACATTGGCCCTACTAATATGTTCCTTTGTGCGAAATTTCAATACCATAGCTTTTATAGTTTCTAAGATATAGTCAAATAAATTTTGAAGTTGTATGGCAGCTACCCGAACCGGTACCCCGATCATGTCCAATTTAAATAGGGTTCTGGCACTTACTACAATAAATCATTTGTGAAAATTTGGTAAACTTAGCTCAATTAATTTTTGAGTTATCGCTGGGACGGACGGACAGACAAAGCTAAATCAACTCAGAATTCGACGCTGATTAAAAATATACACTTCAGTCTATATCTAAGACCGTTATTTCTTAGCGCTACAAACGGTAAGGCAAATTTAGTATACCCTTCGAACATACGTACGTACGGGTATAAAAATTTGTGAACAGCGGCTGATGATTATGAAAAAATTAATTATGTTTGAGATGTATAAAACACTAAATAAACTGGTATACAAAAGCTTCTGTCTCATATTTCTTGTTTAACACACGTGAATCAAGTTAATAAAATAAAATTGTTGAAAAGCTGCAATAATTAATTATCGAAAGTCTTTATTTTCCAATTGAGTGCTTAACAAAAAACTGAAGAGAAATTATTTTTATTTTGAGACTAGTGTATTTAACACCAACACCTATTTGAGTTACAAATATTTTTTTTTTATTGAAAATTTGATAAAAACTGATATAAAGATGAACTAGACAGAACGCAAAATTGCCATAAGTAATTTTGTGGGTGGATTTAATATTAATCATTAAAATTTTTTTCTGTTTTATTATTATTATGCTTCGTTTCTATAATTCAACCTCAAAAGTATTTAACAAAATGAAAAAGTCAACTACTTACTGATGAAAATATGATATTTGGCGTGCCAAAGATCACACTACCCAGTTCCATAAATATTATTATTGCACAAAAATTTTAACGTCTATCATTTCAATTATAGTTGTGTATTTTTAAAACGAATACTCAAAAGATCAAGTTAATTGTGGAACATTAAGATTAAAATTCATTATAGGCGGCTTTCATTGATAAAAAAAAACAAGATTTCAAAAAATGTTGCAGAACTTGGCCAATAAAATTGACTTCTGAATCATTCCAATGCAATTGCATTTAAAACTCATTCCCCAATAAATTTTAATATGAAATTAAAAATTAATGTTATTTTTAATTTCATATTAAAATTTAAGTGCTTATATTATAATATAATACTTGTGCTTCTTTAACTGTTATACGCCACAGCTCAAAATTGAAATATGAAAAATAAAAAAAAATAAAAAATTATAAAAACTCAAAACATCATCAAATTCTAAAGAAATTCTCTTTTCAATAAAAACAAAACAAAACATAAGTTTGTTTAGGAACCAAAAGCTATAAAAAAAAATTTTAAAATGCAAAAACAAGCCAATGATAAGATTTAAAAACCTTTTGTCACGTGCTAACTGCAAATCAAATAAAAAAAACTCTATAAAAATCCTATAAAAATACCATCACTTCCCTCCCTCTCCCTTCCCATTTGTGAAATTCATTGAGTTTTTTATTGTTTGTTTTCTAAATTTGAAAAAAAAAAGATTTTTTAATTGTCCTCGAAGGGACAAAATTTAAAAATAAAATAAAATTACGACTTGCGAATAAAATATACGAAAAATTAATTACTTTAAATAAAAAATGAGAAAAATTTGCTGAAATCGTTATTAAGGTGGTTAAGAGAAAAAAAGTACTTACTTTTAATTAAACGGACAATTTATAAATTATTTAGGATTTTCCCTCGCCGAACATAAAAATATTTTTTCTCTTTTTTTAATGAATAATCAAGTATTCTATTGCACGGCTTTTAAATTATGAGAGAATTCATTAAAAATTAATTTCTCTTAGAAAAAAAAACTTTGCTCATCATTCTAAGTAAATTTTATTAATGTGTCGCCATCTATACATAAATTTATGTAGCTATACTTCTATTATGTAGTTATGTAATAATTACTCATTATTATTAATTATTTTTAGCACAGCTGAAAATAAAATTATTTTAAAACTTTTATATTGGATGTCGCATAATATTATATACATAATTAGCTGAAGAAATATTGCACATTTGTAAACTGAGAAGACATTTTATTATTCACCTTAAACTTGACTCTACTTTTGTGTTATTAACCAAATAGAAAGGCTGAAAAAGATAATCCAAAATTAATGCCAAACGCAATGATGAATTCGCATGAGTTTTCACTATCACAACAATTATTATTGTTATGACTTGTGCAACAACGGTATTGTTAAACTTAATTGAACGGTATTGTTTTTTAATTTTAATGTAAACACTTTCATAAATTTATTAATGACTGATCTGCATATGTTCAAAATACGATCTCAAAAGTGCCTTCCTAAACCCATATATATAAACTCAAACTGTAATATCAAAATGATTACATACTTAAGTAGTGGTGTTAAAAAATTTAATTGCATTAATATTTATTTTTGTTATATAATTTAAATTATAAAATTTACATCTGTAAAATTACGAAAAATATAAAGAATGAACATAAACCGCCATAATAAAAATTTTCTTAAAAAATTCCACAAAAAAAAATCAAAATGACTTGAAGCGAATTTTATCCCAAAATAAACCGAATGTTTTTTCAAAAAGATTTGTTTTTAAAGTGAGATTTTTCGTAATTACTACAGAATATTAAAAATCGGAAAATTATAAATCAAGCCAAAATATTTCAAAAAAAAAAAGAAAATAAAAATAATTTTCATGTTATGACAGGATCGTGGGTAGGTCAAGTAAAATGTAAGAATTGTTCTCTAATCCAAAATGAAAAACGTTTCGAATTTTTTAATTCATTTTCAGTTCCAAATGCTTTTGATTATCCAGTCAACTCATTTTCACTTCTTATTTTCCATATGTAATGCCCAAATTATTATTTTGTATTTTTGATCAGATTTAAGATTCCGAATAATAGATTGTCGAACTATTCATATTGACGTTTTTGAAATATTTTCAACAAGAGTACAATTTTAGAAGAGTATGGTAATCGGGCTACTTGTAATTTACGACAATTCTCATCGCAAACTCTAAATATAATCTATTGTACAAATTCCTACAAAAACGAAAATAGGTAATGGAATTTTTCAGAAAAATAAAATCATATCTCATAGTATTCCTAACAGTAACTCAATTTCAGTTCCCTTTTTTTTTTTACTTTTTTCAAGAACATTAATTTCAAAGGAAGATTTTAATTGCTGCTAATATCCTTAACAAAAAAAAAAACAAAGAAAAAAAAATTATGATCTTATTAAAATGCCACCTTTCATTCTGAATGAATATCCTGTTTTAGGTCTTCACAATCGAGTAGCCTTGAAGAAAAATGTTAAAAAAAAAAGATGATTTTTCCTGTTTTTATATTTAAGTAAACAATAAGATAAAGGAAACGTCTAAATTGAAAATTAAATTAAATTTTTATTGATTCCGGGTCAAAACGGATAGGATAATTTTTTCTTCAGCATCTCTACCATCTTATTTCCACCCTATAAACTTTCATTTACCAATTTCATTATTTATTTTAAAGAAAAGCATTAATTAAAAATACAAAGAACATCAAGATTGCTATGAGACAAATTTAGAAAGCACAAAAACAACATAGAAATTTTTTGGTTTTTCTTTTTCTCAAAACCTTCAAAACACAAAAAAACGTAAATTTTTTTTTTTAAGGATTCAATTTATGCGGAAAAAAGACTTGTTTTTTTGTCCTAACAAACTTTTTTGTAAAGATAAAAAGTCCTACTTCCGCTTTACAATTTCTCGGCTGTGAAAAGATATCGAAAGAATTACGATAAAAAGTTTTTGTGTAACAAGTTTTGAGTAAATTGAAATTCGTGGAGAGTAGGAGTTTTTCGAATGAATTGAATTCTTTTACCATATTATTATAAAGTAAAAATTTCATTATTTTTATATAAAAATAATCCACTTTTCTTGAAAGTGGATTTCTCAGACCTTTAATAAATTTCATTTAAACATATGTAGAATTAAAAAAAAATGATTGAACAAAATTTAATTATTTTGTGGTGTAAGGAACAGAACAGTAACTGCATTTATGTAAATTGGAAACACTTGATTCCAGAATATTGGAAAAATCACATATTATATTGTTAATTGATAACTGTCTACTAGTTCATTATCTTAAAATCCACCCATGATTGATATTACAGTCAGGCATTTATACAACATCTTTGCTTTCTGCAAATCTTATATTTTATTTTTGATTTAAAATACTCAAAAATTTCCACGAAATTCAAAAGAAATATCAAAATATCGGGAAAATCTATTTATATCTTTTTTATACGATTTTCTTTATAATTCTCATTTACTTTTGAAGTGAAAAACCAACATCATAAAATAACTGAAATCTTTGTAAAATACACGTGTGCATATTTTAATATCCTAAGACTTGATCTTCGGTAAAGATTTAGCATAATATCAATATGAAAACTTTTAGCTTTTACATATAAATTCTTTTTTTATTTCCGGAAAATGAACAAAGAAACATAAACATGTGGACAAAATTTTTAAGTATTCATTTAACCTTAAAATATCTTCGTTTTTTATAATATCACCATAATAATGAACCCTGCTTACAAAATATTAAACATCTTTTTGATCATATTCCTTGTGTGATTTTAAAAATTTTCGAATTTATTACTTAAGGCTATTTATCATAATGTAAAAAAGTTCAAATGACAAAAGATTCGATTGATATTCATTACATTGGAAAAGTTCAATGGTTATGAAATCATTATCTTTTAGCATTGAAATATCAGAAATTTCTGAATTCCTTGGCATTATTTAGAATATTAAATATTGCTTAAAAATGGCAAAATTAGATCGGGTAATATCTGTGTGTAGGTTTTGATTTTAGGTCTTAAAAAAAAAATTTAAATAACATTATTTCTCTTTCGCTTTAAAATCCTGCGACATTGTAAACTTACGTAATCTTGCAATTAATTATCAACTTTGAAAAACTGTAAAAATTCTGCATTTTCTTGTTTTATTACTATTTTAAATTTAATAATTATATTCATTCAAATTTCAACTCAACTCTAATTGAAATTTGATATTGTAAAAATCTTTAACAATATTAATTATGGTAACGTAATTTTTCCCAGCCTTCAATACATACCTTCATACATACTTTTTTTTGTTAAAAATAGCAAAAAAATGTGACTCACATTAAAAATTAAGTTTGTGTTCCGGATTAAGCGGCTTAAAAGTCGAATTCTCATTGTTTGCTATGACCTCATTTTGAGGACTCTAAATTCGAAAAATTTATATAAAATGAAAATATAAACAGACTCACAAAAATCATATAATAACTAAAACTATAAAATCGCACGATTGATTACTTTTGGCAAGGTTTTTATTAAATTATACAAATTTTTATATAATGTCCTTCTTTGCCATCCTTAACTTAAACTACACTTTGATTTTGCATTAAAAACAGAATGGTGACTGTTTCATTTTTAAAAATGAATGATTTGTAAAGTTAATCCAACAGTTCTTGTTTCACATCAAATTACACGCTCTAGCAAACGTATTTAATTATTAAACTAATACCGTAACGAAAAAAAAAAACAGAAATAAAAATGTTTTCAAAGTCAATCAAAAATAGTTTATAGGTGGCATTAAAATTCATATTATTTCCTGTCTGTCTCTTAAAATGCTTTATGTCCGGAAGGAAATTCCTAAAAAATAATTGTATGTACATTGTACTTGTAGTCTAATACATACAATGTGCATATTTTAATAGTCAATTTCATACTGTGAGTCAGAATAAATTTTCTAACGAAAAAATATCTACTTTGTTATTCACTTGAAATAAATCCTTTGTTTTTCACTTCATGCACCATCATTTTTAAAAACCTCGAAAAATGTGTATATAAATGCTTTAAACCTTCAAGGATTTTGTTTCTATAGCATTCAAATTATCAGCTTTTTTAATCACTTCTTCAGGTGATATAATTGCATAGTTTCTGATGTAGATTAATCTTTTTCTGCTGGCTTTTAACGTGAGCAATATAAAGTGTCTTTTAACACAAAAACATTACAAGTTTTTTTTTTAAATAAAATGAAAAAAAAATCGAGTCAAAAAGTTATAGGGATTTTGAAATAACAATCGGGCATAAATTGGCTTCGATTTAATTTGCGTTATTATAATTTTGAGGTGAATATTAAGGACAATATTGGAGCCATAGCGTGGTTACATGTTGTGATACTAGAAAAAATAAACTTTATATAATTATAAATTTAGCATAATCCATTGAACAACATTTAATTTTTAATGCTACTTTTTAAATACGAGTATCCAACACAAACAAATTCAAGTACCCAAGATTAATTTTCACACAAACGGATCCGAATAAATCAGGAGCACGACGGTACGTAACTTTAGACGAGAAAATCTCACAACCAAGAGGACACCACCACACGCCGAAATAATACTTTCAAGCTTATTATAACAACGATATACTAAAAAAATTGGAAGAAAAAATTTTGTAAAAGACACTTCTTAGTCTTGCACATTTTGATAAAATATTGAGAGAAAATCAGGGCAGAAATCCCAAAGAAGAATAAAGATCAGTCAGCCATTATCCTTGTGTGAGAAATGCAATCGCCAGCTACTCCTATCTTAATGGCGAGGTGATAGACAATAACACCGCCAGTATAGCACTGGAAAAAAAACGAAACATAAAAACTGCATTGTTTCCCAAAATCGTTGTCAAGAGCAGCGAAACTATCGGCAGGCAGCTATTATATGAAGAAATAGCAATAGACAAATCCGAGAAATATTTCCATTACGCAACAACTTCTGAAAAACTGAACGGTCACATCACCATCACTGGTAGAACTCCGCAAGGGTTTTAGTATTAGATTTTATTTTCCACGGAAACTGAATAAAATCTTTCATTTATATTGACTAAACTATTAAAAATATTTTACATTTAATATTGATTTATTTAATATTGAAATATTAATATTTTATTAATTTTATTTAATTTTATTTATTTAATATTGACAAAATTTAATATTGAAATTAACTTCCCTATAGTTTTATTTTAAATCCAAAATTAAATACCAATTAATATGTGCTTTTAACCAAGTTATAAATTCTAATAATAATAAAATTTCTAATATTCTAATTTTAAAATTATTTAATGAATTCAAAGAAAACTAAAACACGTGTAAATTTTATAAAAACTTTCAACAATAATTTCCCATTTAATAATAACCATTTACAATAAATGAAAATTTAATAAATTTCTCAGAGAAGTTATTTTTAAAAATATTCACAATAATTATGACCAAATTACGTGTGTTATAAATATAGAATATCTATAAATATTATTTTTTGTTAATATTTTTTCACAACATGCTAGTTACCACTTGAAAATTATACCACTCGTTCTTTCAATGGCCATCATACAAAAAAAAAAACCCTTTACTAAAAATAATTTTAAATATGAGACCATGTTCCCAGATCAACAGGTTAGAGTTATAAAGGCTTGAATTCATTGTCGAATGATTTTTTTTCCTTTTTAAAATTTTTTTGTGTAAATCCGTACCTGTGTAAGACGGGCGCATTATTAAATATGATTTAGACTATACTCATGAGGACTTATATATAATGGTATATAGCAGTGCATTTTGATACACTCTGTATATACATATGCATATTGTTTTTTACAATTATACGAGTAATTTCATTATTTAAAATTTGTCAAATAAAATATCAACACTTGTAGCTACCAAAGGAATAAATCTTTTAATTATTAGAACAAAAATAGACCTATTAAGACAATCAGACCGAGCTTGTGATTGAACGGCTTAGCATTGTCACAAATAATCAAAACTATATTATAAATTGTATGTAGGTAGTATATTGCAACTTCGAATTCGACTCTTTTCTGATTAACTTACGCTTTCTTTTAGGCCAAAATTCCACATGACCTGAAGGTATTTTGACTTTTAGTGGTGATATTATAGAACGATTTCTATACCTATATTTCTCAAAAGTTTTAAACTGTGGTCGGTTTGACTACAAGACCGCTTAAATGATGTTTTACCCGGAATTTTCTCAAAACGTTTCCGGAGGTAATATGTTAGCTTAAAATAGATTTTACCCATCAGCAAATTTAAACTGTTTCACTTCTTTTTCCAGTTTATTTTTTTGCCAACGTTGTTCGATTTCTCGGAATGGTTGCAGCTCAACAAAGAATGTGTTAATAACCTTAAATTTTATTGACAAATATTTTTCTTTGGCGCCCAAATATCCCTGTTACGAAAACAATTATCTGGTACTAGTATTTTGGGATACTCATTTAGGAAAATTATATTTTCATATAGATTAAAATTTTTATAATAAATTAGAATCCTTATTGAAAACCAAAATCACCAGAATTAAAAATTATTTTTTAATTATTTTATTAGAAACTCATAAATTTCTCTTTAATTTGAATTTTAATATGGAACAATGAAAATGTAAGTAATAATCGATATTTTTTAATTAAATTTTTTATTCTTTTCTCTCAAAACAGTGGATGATAATTATAATATAAATTCAAGATAATTATTATTTACAAATCGAAAATTTTAATTTGTTGTTCAATTTTGAATTAGCTTTAATGTAATAATTGTATATTGACCGAAGAATCAATACAAAATCTAAATTTGCATCTTGCTTAAGAACAAGGATACGAAAATTCAACAAACATATTGGAAATTTTTATTTACATTAAATTGAAATTTATTAGATTTTTAATATTTCTATTTATATTTTAATAAATTTAATAAATTTAAAAACAAACAGCAAAATTTTTCTTGTAATAGTTTTCACAATCTTGTACACCATATTTCAATATTAAAAATTCTTCGTAAGTTTTCTCTTTTCATATTTTCATTAGACCCTTGCGTGTACCAATGATTTGTTTAGTGCATATTATCAAAAATCATATTGTGAAACACCACAGGATATTAATTAATTCGGAAATGAAAAAAAAAAGTGAAAGTAAAAATAAAAGTAATAAAAATAAATGAAATTTTTTTAGGAAATACTGGAATTCAAAAAAATTCCAGTCTTTCAGTTTTTTTTCTTGTTGAAATTATTGAAGAACTATATAAGGTATAAATTATCATAGATCAGCTAAGCTAACCCTTAATTAATGTGCGAAAACTTTGTTTAATCACAAACAATTTGAAGATAGCGCGTGTCAGCAAAGAAACGAGCATAGTCTGTGCTTGTAAATACAGCGATATCATTCGAGAAATTTAGTTCATATAAACTCCATTTTGTTCCCGACTTAAATGAACGAGATGGCATTACTCAAAATTTCCGTGCAAAGTCACTAATTCAAATTATCTTTAAAAAATCCAGCAGCAAATTTACCAAATTGGAAGGACTTTTTCGTGGGAAGGTAACGTATTTGACAAATTCCGAAACTCCTTCAACTAAACGCCTCCAACTAAAATATTGTTTGTAATGCTTAAACCACATCATAAGTCACAAAAATCTTAAACTCCAACTAAAGAGAGATACTAAAAATTCTTAGAACATTAAAAAAAAATTGAAAAACAATTGATTCATTATTGCCAACTCTACTTGTATCTCCATAAAGATTCAATATACCCGCACATTTTTTTTGCCTTAATTCTAAAGATTTCATTTTTTTATAAAATATTATTTTTCTTTTTAATTATAAAAAAACAAAGACGATAAGAAAACTTATCGTATACAATGTACAATTACTGTTATACATTTATTTTTTAAAGACTATTACAAATATTTTAAATTAGTTTACTTTTAATTATAAACTTCATCCATTTTTAAATTGAACTAAATTAAAAGTAATATTTTTTCTTTTACCTTACATTAAAATGTAAACATAAAAAATGGTACAAAAATATAAGTTAGAAAGAGATAAAACGAGAAGCAATCATTTATTTTATGAAATGGAAGAAAAGTTATATAACAAAATCTTGTATTTATATATGTATTATACATTTGTCATATTATTTTTAACATAGAAAAAGAAAAACTATTAAAAAAATTATTATTCTATCATAAGAAATCAACAAATTAAATATCCTTTTTAAATATTTTCTGCTACCGGACATGAATTTTGATTGTTATTAAGGACTCTATACTATATATATTTATTTTGTAATTTAGTTGATTTGTGAAAATAGATATTACTATTGAATGAAGCTAAATTTTGGATATAGTATGATCCTTGTTATTGCAATCGATAATTACAATTATAGTAAAAATATTTGATATAAATAAATGATTATAATATTTTAATTAATATTTAATTACTTTAGTAAATAATGATTATATTTAATTATTAAAATTTCTTACCTTATGGCATCAATTTAGTACATTTACTAAACAATTGTTAGCTTTTATTTTACTAGAAGAACTGGCTGATTATAGTAATACTACAAACTAATTTGGTCAAATTTAATTTTTTTTTGCTTCGTGTAAAAAATACGTCAAATACTATTGCAATACAATAAAATTCGCTATAGTAGAGGAATACTTACTTAACTGACTAATTCACTCAATTTGCTGTTTACTTGCTCAGACGATTAATTTGCGATTAGACCGGGAGAAACAATACTTTCCATTTAGGTAAAATTTGTGCAAAATAGGAGGGGGAGAAAGAAAAGCAGCAAAAGCAATAACAATTACTATTTTGAAATACTCAATTTTTTTTTATTTACTCTCTTAATATTTTTAAAAGTTAATTAAATTAAATTTTACTATCATCGAGTTCTCTTAATACAAAGATTTCGGATTTCTCAATTATTAATTGTGTAAGTAATTTAATTTTTTAATATGTTGATAATTTCATTTTTCAAGTAAAAGGCAAAAAATTTTAATATAAACTAATGTATAATATAAACTATCCATTGAATAATGAAAGAACTATAAAACAGCAATTTTAATGAATTATAAATAAGCTTTATAACATTTTAAAATTAAAACTATATTATAAAGGTACCCTCGATTAGCACCAAATCAAAACGCAATAATTTCTTCTTAATAAATCTTTATTCTTTGGTGATTTTCTTAAGGCTAATTTAATTATTATAATTAATGTAAAATATAGTATATTAAAATATTTTGAGAGAAATAATACTTTTGTGTGATGAATATGATATATGAAATAATACTTTTGTGTGATATGATATTCTTGTATCTTCTTGAATTTATTCTTTCCATAAATTATGTTGAGTTCTTTTATTATATTCCCGAGTGTATCATTCTCTTGCATATAATACATTCGACATTTATTTGTTAATATAAAAGTGATATTGTCCTTTTGTAACTTTTATTTTGAAATCCTCTAAAATTACAATATGATTGTATGATAATTGTATTTATTGTTCTTGTACAATATGAAAACTCTCAAGATTTTATTCCTATTTAAAATAATAATTTTAAATAATTTCTCAAACAAGTTGAGTAAAATATATTTTTTTATTACATAACGAAATAATGTATCACAAAGAGCAGATTTCACGAAAATTGAAATTCTGAAAGCTTATCATAACGCATTTCTTAAAACTAAGAATGAAATAATGATCTTCAAAGAATGTTACACATAGAAATTAATTTTTGAATGAATTTGTCATTTTTAAAATTTAACTCTTATAATGCACTCCAAAAAGGACTTTGTTTTATCTCAGAATTATGTTTAATCGAAAATAATTTTTAACATTTTTAAATCAAAAAAATTTATATTTAAAATACGAAATTAACTCATTCAATTTAATATGCCCCCAATATTTAAGAAGTAACTGTAATTTCAAAACAAAAATTAATTCACAAAGCATTGCATTTCCTTCTATTTTACAAGAAAATTAAAAAAAGTAATTGAACATAATTTTCTATAGAATTTGAAAATTTTTTAAATTTTTTAAAATTTTCAATAACTCTTAAGCAATGCTTTACAGAAAGAAAAAAAAATTTTATTTCAAAGTTTTAAAAATGCTTCAGCAATTACTTTTATAAAATTATAAGGACCAGCTAGCTATTTGAAAAAAAAACAAGCATTTTTTTAAATCTCAAGAAGTTTTATAATGTGTAATTTAATAAAAACAAACTTTTTAAAAACATATTTTTCTTTTCATAAACTATAAGGGAAAGGAAATAAAATTTCAATGCGTTTTTTCTTTTGCAGTTTTTCATTTGCGTTTACATTGCAACTATAACGTTTCTTTGTTGCACTTGGGGTAAAATTCCAATTATAAAAACTAAGAGAACTGGAGGAAAAAAGAATTTATAAAGTTAAAACTTAAAAGTTTTTTCTGTATTTTTTATAACATTTTCTTCTACAAACAGTATAAAATGTATATATGTAGATATTATGTATTATGTGTTGTACTATTAAAGTTATTATTTTTTTTTTTAATTCTAAACTGTAATCAGAATAAAATTATAATTTTTTTAGACTATCAGAAAAATAAGTAAAAATATAAGCAATATTTAATGTAAATTTAATATTTCCAACCTTAATAATTAACCTTAATTGAATTTTTTACTATTTTACTATACACTGGGCTACATTTAAAATGTGTAAAGAAAAATAAATATCATGCCCCCAGAAATATGCAATTTTGAAACATAAACTATAATACAATAATATTATGATATTTCGATTGTATAAATGGGAAATTCTAATAATAATAAAGGACAAATAAGGTAAATAAGCTTTCAAACAAATTCTATTAAATTGAAGTCATTGAATGCGAGTACTAAAATTAATTTAACTGAGGCTTAGTACATTTTTATTATGAGAATACATTTGACTTTGTTTAAAGCTTATTAATTAACAAGAACTAAACAATGTAGAACACAATAAATATTATTGAAATTCTACTTACAGTCCAAGAATTTGCAACAATGTGTAATTTTAAGAGAGTTTTGAATTTAAGCGAAGCACGAATAAATACGCATTATGTGAGATTAAGCGAGCTTATAAAATGTTATAAAGTACTTACTTTGAAATTAGCTGAAAACGTTTTCAAATGACAAAGATTTAAACGGATAGAAAAATTCAAAACAATGCCAACTATGAGTCGTAATTGAAAGTCTTTCAACAGGTAAATTATAAAAAAATGTATCCACATTCAATAGTTTTGGAAAAAGAAATTGCCAACAGATGTCGTAAACAAAAAGATTTACACTTTTTGTTTAAAAAAATAAGAATTATTCCCTTGGTTCAATTATTCCTTTAAGCTTGTGAAATTTAATAAAATTAATCATTTGATGTCGAAAATTGCATGATTTTACTAGAGTTTCTATTAAACGAGTTTTCTATTAAGCATTTTCATATATATGTAAAAGTATATATAGAGATTTTTCTCGTTAATTTATCTCGTTAAAATTTTATTAATTTAACGGAATTATGATATTAAACAGCATCGATATTAAGCGAGTTTGACTGTATATACATTTCAGGTTAACAGAAAAAAAATTGCTAAGTATAGAGTTTTCGTAGAATTTTCAGTGTTTCCAGTTAAAACCTTGTAACTTTATATCAAAATTGGCAATAAACCCCAATGTTATATAAAGTTAAGAATTTTCTTCCCTTTCATAATTTCACAGATTTAAATTTACAAATTTTCATACACTTTAAATATGTATATACAAGAATAATTCCCATTTGAACATTATGTAAGCGAAATTAAAAGAATTACCATTTTGAAAGTAAGAGAAAATTAAATTTTCTCTTACTTTTATATTGCTGCATTTCTTGGAAAATCTGAAATATGGTAGAAACTCTTTAAATTTTTCATAAGAATTCTTATAATATTTGAAATTTTTAAATTTTTTTCTTTAATTTCTCTTCACTTTGGTTCTATTTTAAAATAATGTGAAACAAAAATCAATATTGTGATTCTTTCAAAATGATTTTGAAGGTTCAGAAAAAATTTTTATACAATTCTAAACATAACAGTATCTACTCCTTCATTCCGCTTAAAAACTAATCACAGGAAACGCTGAAATATTACAGAATTCAGTAACATTTCTGTAACCAAAAAGACATGAAATTCAATAAGAGCATACAACTGCAACATAAAATATTTCGAACAAAATATTGGCTTGTAATCACAATGAAAAATTGGTTTACAAACAAGTCAAAAGAAAAATTATTATGGGAACTTCAACTTTTAACATAAATTTTTTTCTGGTCACTTATAAACCATTATTTTTAGTAATATTTAGTTTGCATTTTATAACAAGTAAAATGTGCTAAACACAATTACACATAATGCGGTATGTGGTACTTATAAAGGACGTGCCTGATAATATCTTAAAATATAATTTTGTACAAAAACAAATTTGTTATTTTTACCGATTACAAGGCACTATAAACACTTGGTACAATACTTCAAACTCATAAACATTTTAACAAAGCACGCATGAGATGAATTTTTAATAAAATTTTGTATAAGAATAGAATAGATATATAGATAGTATGATGACATTATGCTAAGGGTATGCACTATATTTTTGCTCTTCTTCATGAATTTGCATAATTTTATATTTTAAATTCTTTAAATTTACTCTGTATATAGTCTCACTGGTAAAGAGACAAAGACTATATACTCTTATAGTTTATTGTTATACAGTTGAGGTCAGTTTCAATACATTTAATTCCATGCCAAATTTAAAATACATACAAGGTACTTAGTTCATTTATGTGCTTGTATTTGTATGCATTGTTAAGTAATATGAACAATATATTTCTCTTTAAAAATTTCCCAACATAATTTTCAAATGTAAACAAAAAAAGAAACTTAAAATTGATTATTCTGTCATTCTTTTGTCCTTTACAAAAATGAAAATTTAGACATTTTTTTCTAAATCATCCCTTCTTTAAATGTATTTTGTCTGCTCTCTAAAATTAATATTTTGTTAAATAAAGTTGAAAATAATTGGAGGTTCATTTGAAAGATGGTTTTAGTTTTGCACTTTTTTAATATTCAAAAAATTTTCATTTGTACTCAAATTGGTAAACATTTGGAGTAGATTAAGGTATAAGAAATAAATTTGAAATCAATGACAAAAATATAAAACAACAATAATAGTAAAATTTCAGCGCAAAACATTCGAATTTTTAGAAAAACTTAGGATTATTAGTCATCCCAACTTTAAACCTACCATTAGTAAAAAGAAATTCTTAAATAATATTAAAAAATACTCAATAGTGTTGCATAGATAATTCGAAAACCTTGCGTTATTGCTACATAAACAAAACTCATATTATTGAATAAAATTGAGCAATATGAATAAAATTCAACATTAGAGTTTATTTTGTCACCAAATTAAATATGACAATGCCATAGAAAATAAAATTCTTTTCATATTATCGAATAATATATGAAATTTTCCACTATAATGTTACAAAGAAAAATTGAAAAATAATGAAAAATTTACGATTCCTCAATTAAAGTTATCAAAAGTGCTGTGATTTTCATAAATGTTTTAAAAATTTTTTTTGCAATTATTCAACTAACAAGGATTTTAAATTTGGGTCAATAGGAAATCATATAAAATGTCAATGTAATATGGAATCTGCCCTATGTATATTATAAACCAACGTAAAATAAGCCAATTGATGACGCGTTATTAATACTGAACAATAAAAAACCCAATGGTTAAAAGAGATATTTAATTATTTCTTTAGCATTTCGATAAAAGAAGAAGGTCTATTGATATATGTAAAGGACTTATTATATTGTTTCCCGATATTTAAGTTCTATGAACTATTAATAAAGTAATATTTATAATAGAATTTTCGACCATATATAGACTAATACTATTCATACAGTTTCACGTACTTCATAGATAGAAATTGTAACTTGACTACATAGATAGAAATTGTAAATTCATTGTACCTTGCCGTCATTTTATGTAACTTTACACAGTAATTTTCTTGCTTGTTCATCTTATAAAATTAACTAAATATTTTATATTGAAGAATCGTTCGAATTTTATTTTAAATGCGATCTAAATGTCCTTCCATACACAAATACAATTCATAAGGAAAGAAACATTAATTTCTATTGAACATTAGTGACAATGCCAAAACCATAATATTCTAAAATTTTAACTTGTGCATATTTTGAACATTGCTTTGACCTACATATTTCTGTAACATTTTCGATTGTATAACATTTAAGTTATTCGTATATATTAACGTATATATTGTATGTAGTTTAGGTATACTTTTTATTATAATTTCGAGAACTAATCACCGATTTGTGTTTTGAATATCTTCCAAAAAGTATTATTGATGAAATGAATAAAATTTTAGTTTTTCAGTTGAAAATATTTCCATTTTAAATGCAAATCTACTTTGAACCAATTATGCTCTTCCCTTAAATAGACAGCAAAGAATAATGTTGTGAAAGTTGAATGAATATTCATACACATTTATAATGTACAGTCATATGATATACAAATATACTTTTAAAATTTGTACAAAGGACAATTAAGTAGGTCAAAGTGTCTAAAAATGTTGAAAAATATCGAAAATTTAAAATTTCTGTTTGAATAGAAAATAATTAATTGTTTTCCATTTGTAAATACAATAAGTAATTTTTTCAATAAATTAGCAGTTCAATTTAGTATTCGAAAAAAAAATTTATTTTAAAACGGTTGACTGAAAAATAAATTTTTCATTTACATGAAAACTAAACCTAAATTTTTCCCTAAAAAGTTTAATCTCTAAATATCCTTGTAATGAAACTTATTTTTTAGTATTGATTTAATATTAACGAAAATAGTACCTACCATTTAATTTATTATCAAAAAATGGCAGGGGTGTTATGGTTTTCCGAGTCTTATAAGTAGCTAGAGCTCATCACGACAGTGGGTTTTGCGTGCATGTTCTAGTAACATACTCTGCACTCAGAGGTACTGTTACCCCGGTTATACAATCTACAAATAAGAGTTTTTATTTTATAGAGACACATTAATGTATATTATTTAATTGCCCTTGAGGATGTGTGATAAAATCACCGACTCATCTGATGCACGTATCAACAACAACGAGTACTTCTGAAACTGCTAAAACGGCTTAAGCAAATGGTTAATAAAGCCTGAAATCCTTTTTAATCTAAAAGAAAAATAAACCGTAAAATTTAGTGTTACCGAATTTTTTAACACCAAGTATTGTTGAAAGTGTGAATAAGCTGTTTATAATGTTAATTTTAAAGGCTTTCTCTTAAAGTAATATTACCAAACCAAAACTAAATATCAAAATTAAACAACTTATTTTAAAGCTCATTACGAATACTCAATATTAATATTAAAAATTCAAATTTTATTGAATTCATTTACATTTTCTTTCTAATTCCAGAAAGCTATTAAATTAATAAAATATTTTTTAAATTAAAGTCAAACGCAACACTTACCTACACATATGGCAATGAGATCATCAATTCACCTTTATACAAAATTGTAAATGAATACGACACCTAAAAGAGCGTACCAAAAAAAATAATATGACAGATTTTTATACTAAAAAAAACTCCAGAATCCTAAAAATCACTTCACATAATTATTCGAAATAAGTACACTGGAAAAAAATATACGTAAAATTATAAAAATTTTTCTTGAAAATAAAATAGTTATATAATATGACAAATTTTTCTGGATTCAAATTTTTTTCTTGAAATTTATGTGACACAAGCACATATATGTTATACAACTCCCATTACTGAAAAAATCTATTCCCTATAACGTAATTATAATCAATAATAAAAATTTTTTTTGCAGTGTCAGTGAAGTAGTACAAGTATAACCAAAAATTTATTAATGTGATATGCTAATGTAATATATACTATTAAATTTCTGAACTTATTGAAATGTTTATTTATTACACAATATTGATGTATAAGAGTATAGGTTTTGTAACATTGACAATGACTTACATGCCAGTAAATTGAATGGAATTTATTTAAATACAAATTACTTTTCTCTTTCCTTTTCTCTCTTTTTTTTTTTTTGCTTTTGAAAATTTTTTAAGAAAAATTCAAATATCGTAAGGTTGTCGTCTTGTCATTGAGAACGAATAAATTTATTATATTGTATTTTTTTTTTATTTTTCTACTGAAATTGATATTTACATTCAAATATGTCTTCTTTTTTAAATCAAAAATTAAATTGAAATTTTAGTTAATTTTTGCTGTTAAAGTTGGTTACATAGCATTCAAGTGTACAAGAAATTTTTTCATTTAAAAGAAAATTTTTAAATGAAAATTTATCACTTTAATTTCTTGTCTTTCTGTTTTTGTTTTTTTTTGTTCAAGGAATTCTCATATATTTTTTGTACAAAAGATCATTGATTTTAATATAACAAAATCAAGGAATCAAGAAAGAAAAAACAACATAAAATATTTTTTTGTCTTAAAAATACAATAGAAATATTTTTCCTTTTACTTTGCTAAGAAACGATAAATATTTTTAAAGGACATTCTAAAATAAAAAATGATATTTAATATAGTCCTACAAAGGAGGTTTTTTGTTTTATTGAAATTTTTTTTTAAAATGAAATTTTGCGCAAACGACAAAACTTTCAAGGTAAAAATTTAAATATCACAATAACTTGTTTGTTTGTTTGTGTTTTTGTTGGTTTTTTTTTTTATTTTTAAAGTTTATGTCCAAGTATAATAAACCATTGTATTTTTGGTGATTTTTACCTTATTTGTATGTTAGTAAAATATTTATTAAAAAATTTTATCTAGCAGATAAATGCCTAAACAATACGAATATTTTTGAAAAACTATTAAATGTTAAATTTTCTATTTAGTTAAATAATGTAAAATTTAGAATAAATTTTAATAAATTTGAGTCAAATTAAATAATTATTAAAAAAGTATTCTAAATAATTATTAAATAAATTTTTAAATAATAATTAAAAATAATTAATAACAAAACAATTAGGTAATAATTTTGCGGGGCAAAATACAATGCAACATTACATCATTAAAACATCATTACATTATGTCCCTAAAAATATGCAATTTTTAGAAAAAATTAAGAAAGATAGCCTGGCCATGTGAACAACAAATAGTATTGGTTTATTAATGTTTTTTACTAATTTTCACAAAAAATCAAATAATAATATCGTGAGATTTTCATACCAACGGGTGTTCCAATTTACGTCTAATTAAGAACAAAATATATAAATGTAAACAACCTAGTAAGGCTGGAGCTTCCTAGTACGGCATTACAACCTAGTAAGACTGGAACTTCCTTGTCAATTATTAAAAAATTGCTTCAACCAATTTTACAAGTATGAAGTGAATAAAATTAAAATTTAAACATATGGTAAAGTTCCACGACACATAAAGCGCCACTCTTATTCAAGTTTGATTCAATTTTGGTTCAATAAATATTTTGATATGTATTCGCAATTCCAAATTAATTAATTTTTATAATGTAAATTAAAAAATTAATTAAGTTTAACGAATTAAACCTATTTTAATGTGAAAAACTTCTTAATACATACTTATGCTCTTTATATTACTTCGAAATACGAGTATCTTAATTTTTAATTATTAATAATCTTATGCTACATAAAATAACAAATTTCTTATAAATGCCTAGCCTGGTTGTAATTAAAATTTAATCATAATTTGTTGCATTTAGTCCTAATTTATTGGCTTCTTGAGATTTTAATTCCAATTCGAAATTTTCAATTAAATTTTAAGAATTAAAATTGATCTTTAAAAACCGTAACGTTCTGCCGTCTCAGAAGTGATTGACTGAGACTTTAAATTATCTTTAAAATTGAAATAAGGTTCATTGTTCTAACAAGTGTGTTATGTCTACTCTCTTTTTCTCTTGTTTTTTTTTTTACTTTTATTCTTCACAATCGTAAAATCAAATTCATATGGAATCTTTAAAAAAAAAAAAAAAGAAATTTATAAAAAACATTCGGAATAAATTTTATTTTTTTCGTAAAGTTTTAGAAAAACAGAAATTTCGAATTATTTTAAAAAAAAATTAAACCATTAACTTTTTCCAAAGACAGATCAAACAACGTACAAAGAAAAAATAAACCTTTAAAGTTGATGCTGTTTTACGCGTGATATAAAATAACTGAAATTTTCGATAAAGACGATCACATCCTACATTTCCATTACGTTACATATAATCTATAAAATATTTATAAAATTCAAATAGCATATTGCTAAAATAACTTTTAAAAATTTTAATAAAATTTACATTTTAGAGAAAAGTTTTTGCTTGAAAGTTTTTTTTTTTTTGTTTTCAATATTCGTAAAAAAAATAAGAATTAAATATTCAAAAATAGAAAAGTTTTTCAATTACAATTATCCATTTGACTCGCTTCTTTACTATACGATTCTAGATTTTAAATTTTTCTTCTTATTTCCCATTTTATTTCGTTTTGCTTTTTCTTGAATATTCTCTTACTTAAAATAATTAATTCCACTGAATAGATCCTCATGGCGGTAACAAAATAAAAAAAAATTACAAATTTAAATGGTTTTTCCTAATACCAATGATACTTAGAACTTTACTTAATTTTTTTTTTATTTAGAAAGCCACAACCTACAAAAAAATACAAAAATTACATTAATCTATTTTACACTTTGAACTTAAAACAGTTAATACAATAATTTATATTTACTTATCTGAAAACAGATGCCATTTTATCTTACTTTGCCGATTAGAAATTTATTAATAATTCCATGAATTTAATTTTCTTAATGAAATAAATTTTTAAACCAATTCATTTTCGGCAATATTTCTAATGAAATCAAACGTCTCCATTAACGAATATTTTAATCCAATTGAGTCAGTACCAAGTTGAGCGAATTGTTGAGATATTAAAGCAACAAAACAAGAAAAAATTCCCTGTCACCATAGTTTTTCTAGTGAAATATGAAAACAAAATTCACCAAATCCGTTTACATAAAATTCAAACATTGCACCCTTTTAAGTTTCTGATGAAGCAAAACAAATTTTTCATGCAATGGTGGTTGCGATCAGAGTTTATAAAACCTCGATTACATTGTATTAAAATTCCGCCTTCATTACAAAGCTCTTTTGTAACAAACGGGTAATTAATAATATTTTGATAATAAATTTAAATTTAATTTTTAATTCTTTATTAATTTAATCCATAATTTTTTAGTTCTTAGTCCATAATTTCTTAGTTCTTAGAGAAATTCTGAATTAATTATATTATTTGCAAACTTATATTCATTATATAAAATTTGTAGAGTTACTACTTAGTATAAGATTAGTTCGCAACTTTTAACTCACACCAAATGTTATTTAAAAATTTTATCATGAATAAAGTACCCATAGAGTAAAATAAAACACAAAATTTTTGATCAAGAGCAAAATATACCGGGTAAAGTAAGGGTACTAAAAATAAACAAAAAGAGCTATTAGAGATGTTTGAAATTTTGATAATTATTTTTTGAAATATTTCAAAAAATAATTATCACGTCTCTCACTCTTGAAACTTTTCAAAAAAGTCTGACAAAAAACGATAATAAGATTAAGATTTTAAGACAACTATAGAATTTATATGGAACTTAATTAATTATAATTTAGCCGAAATTTAAACCTATGGTAGGCATTGTTCAATATATGGAACTTAAATATGTTTACCTAAAAATCATGATATTAACCAGCGAGATTATTTATAGATGCTAAAGTCGATGCTAAAATTATTTTCAATAATAATATTATTTTATCGCCTAGGAATTTTAATAATTTAATTTTATCAATTTTCACAAAACTTATTGCTAAATTGTTACTTTGAATTAAAAAAATAAGTTCTTACTTACGGAAAATTTTTTGAAGCACAAAACACATTAAAATTGAGTTCAAATTTATAAAGGCCTTTTTTTTTGAATAGAAGTAATCACTCCAAATCTATTTCGCCCCTTAAACTGTTAATATAATTATAAAACAGTATAGTATATAAAAGGATAATAATTAATCCTACATTTATTATAATTTCAAATAAAATTTTTCATCACAAAGTTTTAAATAAAACTTTTGGTCTTTAAATCATTAAGATTTTAAGAATTTTAAATGAAATATTTAAAATAAGCAATTTGACCATATTTTCTGAATAATTATTAAAAATTCTTATATTCTATTTACTTTACTTATATTAAAAATGAGTAAAATAAATTTTAATTAAAAAAATCTTTTTCTAATTTATTTTTTTTTCTGTTTTCCCTTCAGATTATATGAGTAAAATTTTATACATGCGATATTGCCCAAAGTTAAGGAAAAGTTAAATTAATTTTTTTCTTAACAAATCTTGTTTTTTTTTCATCAAAAATTTTCCATGATCAAATATGACAAAATATTAAAAATTTATTTAGTACGATATCAAAATAATTTTCAGAATACGTGATTTTTAATTAAATTTATTATAATCTTAGAGAGAGAGAAGAAATATTAAGAAGTGGAAAGGATTTCTTAATAATTAAAAAAAAAATTCAAATAAATTTCTAAAAGTTTTTTGATTCCATTAACAAATTATGTGTTTATTAAAAATTAAAATAGCTATATATTTATTATAGTAAAATAAATAAATTATGTACAACTTGCATTGTATAACTCTCGGAATCTTATGCAGTAATACATCGAAAATCGGTTTTATTCACAATAATGCAAGAACTCTTATAATTAAGACCAACATTAATAATAAGGATGTTGCTCTCCATTATCTGTAATTTAATCACCCTACATCATAATCTGTGATGTTACAATAATCATTTCCTGTTTACTTACCCATTCTATGTTTGTAATTATACATTCTATTTCACAATGTTTGATGATACAAGCACGATTTCAATATTAACCAATTCATAATATTTACATTTTAAAATTCTGAATTAGAAGAAATTATTAAGATATTTAAAAAAATCAATTTACTAGACTCTAATCCTTAAATCTGTATTAAATTATGGCACAAATATTTTAGTCATATAAAATGTGTTCGACTAACATTTATAATAAATTTTCCTGAAAATTTATTTCAAAACTAAATACAAAATATACAATAAAATATTAAAAAATAAATTTCGTCCAAAAATCGCTCTATAACAAATTTTTGCAAATAATCCTTTCTTACAAAGTCAAATTTTCTTTTAAAAAACTTAAAATAAAATCTTGCATTTAAAAAACTCTGATTTTGATTACCTCTTTGAGACTATCATGAAAAATCACATATGTATTTCCGAATAAAAATAAAAAGAAAAATTATTTTTACATTATTTGAGTATGGCAATTCAAAAATGTTCTTTTCATGTTTTAAAAAGCTAAATTTAGAATAAATAATAAATTTCTTATAAAGAAATTTCCAAATAAAACATAAAATGTCTTTGATATTATTTTTTTCTCTATGAAATGAAATATAAAATTCAAAATTAAAAATAGAACAAAATTTAAGCAATTCTTACCTATTTTGCATTACAAAAATATAAAAAAAATCAAATAAATCTAACATTAAAATACAAAAATAAATAAAATCAATATTTTGGGGTAACAATAAAAATATATGAAAGCAATTTAAATTACAGGATATTATTGGAATCGTCTATAAGTTTAAAAGAATTTTTTTATATTTTAAAAATTCTATAAAAAATCGCTTTCTGTTCAAATGCAAATATGAAGATAGAAAATTGCAGTTTTAAAAATAAATTCAGTTTTATGACAAACCTATTTCTCTACTCGTAAAAGAAATTTTCTAAAAATTCAAGCAAGCCAGTTTTTGCCAAAAAAAATTGTTCAAGTTGAATCGATTTCTGAATCTGAGTGGTTTAAATTTGATTACAGTTCAAGTACAGTTGAAGGTTAATTTAACACTTCTTATATTCCTAACAGGATTTAGACATTAACTTACTTTGATAAAATCTTATAGTAGTAGTAGTAGTACAGTTGCTTACTTTGATAAAATCCAAGTTGACTACCGAATTATAGTCTTATTAAATTTCTGTTATTTTATTGCAATTCTATTACATGGCTATTTAAGATTTTAAAATGAAATCTGTAATTCTTCTAGCAGCTTTTCATATTACTTCAGTAATAACAATTTAGCACATTAGTGTTTTTAGCAATATAAAAATTTTATACTGATTTAAAATCTCCTTCATACTGATATCCCCGGTTGGTTGTTGAGCAGAAATAAACACAACAGACATGCTTGTGGTACGAGTCCACTAAAATCCAAATAAAATCCAGGTGCGTCTGATACAGAATGAACCGCTTACTGCTCTGCATCTGATCCCAGAGGGAAGGTAGTAAAGAAAACCTGGCTGGATTAAATAAAATTATATGTATTATATAAATTTCATACTGATAGATTTTTGTATTATAAAAATTAGTGAAAAACAGTGTTGCCAGATTCTTATAACATTTCCACAAAATCACTATCAACGTACCCCCACTTCATTATTAATTCATAATTTAACATCCTTCTGTTCTCATATAATGAAGAAAAGTTTTTCCATATAATAAACACATTATAAATTTTAATTAATCCTGATAACCAATTATAATTACATAACACAATATTTATAAAATGTTATCATAATAGTAACATGTATACATACATACATAAGTGTAATTATTTTTAAATAAATCTAAAAATTTTTATGTTTTAAATTAAGTAATTTAATTTTTTTTGTAATAAAAAAAATAATAATAAAACTAAATAAATTTAATATATAAAAATTAGGTACATACTTGTATCTATTGTATTTAAAACACAAATATATGTACATATACATATTTATGTATGTGTACATAAATATGCATAATAATGAACTTGTTTAACATAATTTAAAACAACATAAAAAGAATAGAAAATCAAAAAAACAAGGGAAAAAACATATAAATAAAATCCTTTTAATGAATTCAAGGACGAATCTCGTGATCATGTTTATTTTTAACAATTCAAATATTTATACAAAACTATATACATATTTATACATTTTTGAAATATTAAAATATATATGTATATGCAATACAATATGATACAATTAAATTATATACAAAAATTTTAAAATATCCTTAATTTTACATTATAAAATGTAAACAAACTTGTGTACCAAGTAACTATGTGTATGTTTGTACTTTATAAAACTAACAAACAAGTAAATATTTACAGTTAATTTCAGTTTAAAGCAACAAACATTTAGGGTTTATTCTCATTATATAATATGTATATATAGGTATGTCATAATTTCTATATTGAAACAGTCTATAAAACCGAAAACTTATAAAACTATAATTAAGTGACTCTAGACAAAATAAATGAACGATGACGCGTTTTTTATGTATAAATGCTTAAATAGGTAAAACTGTGTATAATATGACTTAGGTTATGGACCTATACAAAAAAGATCTTAAACAAATGTCTCTAAGTAAATGCAATTTATTGGAGTAATCTTAATTGAAATTTGGGTACTCATTAATAATTTTAGGTATCCAAACATAAATTCTTTGTTCTAAATATTCAACACTTATAAAGAAGAGTTGTTTCACTAATTGGGTTTGAATTTAGTATTGTTCTTTAATTTAAAACCACATTACAAGTCTTTTATTAAGCGATCAAATTATTTCGTGTGAAATTTTGATTTTAGACTTTTTTTATAGTTTATTTTATGTATGTAAATATTGAACCCAAATTTTGGATTCGATAAGAAGGTAAACTTAAATTCAAATAATTTAGATTGAAAAGAAAACAAGTTTAAATGTGAAAAATTGTGTGACAAGAACTAAAATTTATTTTTGTAAAATAATAATGTAAAATTAATAAAATGAAAACATCGTGTGTTGTAATTAATTTTCACAATGGCAACTCGCAAGAACTACTCATGACATGTCTCCCCGCAAAGACGATAGACGGCAGGACAAAAGTGAGACCATCATGCGGATAGCTGCAGTAGACTAATCATCTACCTAGTGAAAACACAAAAGGATTCAAGAAACTGAAGCAGAAACTCGGATTTCGACTACTCATACTTTAACGATCGTTTGAACGCATATAAAAACTAGAATAGGACATTGAAACGTTCGTATGGAGCAAAATAGAGTTCGATAGTGGAGCTTTTAAGAAGATTTTTCCTCCCAAATGGAGTGAAGTACGAAACGAAAAAAAATTATATTGGTGGAAGTCGTCTATAAGTTTCAAACACTCAGTCCTCATTATATCCATAATTTTCTTAATCTTTGTATAGTCTTTTGTATTTGAAACTTTTCTTAATATTTTTATGTAATAGTTGAGAACAATTTCATTTTATAACCCCAAGTGCTACAAAAAGTCCTGCCTATTCAGTGAAACTATAACAAAATCATCTTACTCATTTAACTGGTGTACTCTCACCAGCTCCTTTTTTTATTATACATATTCTTATAAAAATCTATAGTTAAATTAAATTACACTAAACTAAGTTAAAAAAAGTACTTGATTTAAAAAAGAAAAAACAAAATATGTAAAAGCTTAAAAAAGAGTGAAAAATACAAGTTAGCCCTTTAACAAGGTAAAAACATTTATTATTAAATTAACACATTCATCTCTATACATAAGACACGTAGAAAAGGACGCTGAACTTGCATATTGAATCTTATAACAAAGAAATACTTAATTTACATGAAACTGAATTAAGAACTGTGTACCTTTATAAAAGTGGCACAAACAAAAATATATACATACCTATAGATTTATATTACATACGTTTTCAAATATCAGTCTTTAAATATACTTCAACATGAATTGGAAATATACATGAATTTCCAAAAAAAAAAAAAAAGCTTATAAAATACTTCAAGTATTTTTTAGAAAATTTATCACTCTGCAAAAAAAATTTTCCATTTCTGTTATTTTCACTTTCGTTAAGTCCTTTATTCCTTATTTTGTGTATTCTTGGAACTATTCAATTCCATACATCTTTATTGTACTTGTATACATCAATTTACAGAAGTTAGATTGAAATTTATACTCCGAGAAATTGACTTGCGAATTTTCTTTTCCAATCGGTATTTTAGTCTGCTCTACAAACAGCTTTTCTACTTTTCTTTCTCTCATAATGTGTAAATTATTTCTTAGTTATTGGACAATATTTTATTGAGCTCGTTCCGAAAAAGTTCTTTCTTGTAACAGTCCTCTATTTACAGCTCAGTATAACAGACCTCTTTATTAATTTCTTGTGCAATGTACATACATATTACATACAACATTTTTTACATTTTTTATGTGATATTTCAGCACTATAAAATTTTCAAACTTCAGTTTCATAAGCCTGGTAATGAATGGAATGCACAATATTGTTAATCTACTTATGTGCGAAACTTGTAAGCAAGTATACCAAAAACATTTTCTTAAATTTTCTAATATTAAATTTAAATTTATAATTTTTTATTTTCCAAATCTTTAAAAAATGTTTTTCACATCATCATACAAAAAAATTCCTTTCTCATAATTTTCGTTTTTTAGGAATTTCCTTTCTTATTTTTTGCATTCTGTTTTTATTAATTTTTTATTTCTGTTCTCTTTTCATGTTTGAATTTCGGTTCTTTAACCTTAAGATTTCTTGTATGAATTTTCGTTTTAAAAAGAAAAAAAACACAACCTCCTGTGGCTAAAAGAAATTTTCTTGATGTCAAATATTATCAGAACCCTTCATTTTTTTTTTGTGCGGTTGTGTATACACATTTTTTTTATTTTTATAAATACGCACATAAGAGAGAAGTTGTAATGGAAATGACGGTGATGAATATTGGAATGAAAGTAAGAAAAATAAAAACATAACTATAACAATAATAACAACAACAATAATAATGAATGAATAAATTTTATTTACACAACCTGTTACAAATTTAATGCTGGCATTGTTAAAAATTGTTCAAATATTTGGCGAAAAATAAAAAAAAAAAATTAAATCAAAAATTCGAATTAAACGAATGGACAAATTGAAATATGAAAGAAATTGTGATTGAAAGAATTTATCACCAATAAACAAAATATCCTTTGGAAAGAATTGCACTCTATAAGATAAAATAAAATAGAATAAAAAATCCTTGAAGACTAAACATAGCACAAAGAACAAATGAACGCGTATAACCAAAAATAGGAAGAAAAAGAAAACAAAAAAAAAAAAAAGCTGCTAAAGTACAAAATTTTTTTTATTAAGGACGAAATATTTTTATTTATTTTCGCTTTTTGTTTTGAAATTGCTTTCCGCTCCACTCCCCCCCCCCCCCTCCTTTTAATTTTTCATTTTTGAATTTCGGCAGCGTACATCAACACTTTGTTTATTTACGTTTTTAGTATTTTGTGTAATGAGAAAAATTTCTTAAATAAATTGGAACTTTTTCATTTTTTTTTAATTTTCTTTAGTTTATATAAAATTTATTTTGTTATCCTTATTGAATCGAGAGTTAAATTAAAAGACGTATTACGTGTCATTATAGTACATTAGCGTAGAAAAGAAAAAAATTTTATGTAAATCAGAAAAAAATTCTATGCTTTCTTCTTTTTTATTGATTTAAAAATGCTCTACTGCTTCTCTTTATTTTCATTTCGTTTTAATTTAATTATTCTCCTTTGAAAATGAAAATCTTTTGAAAAAAAAAATTCCTTTTTCTTTTTCTTTCTTTAAATTCACTATAGAAAAATACTAATTAACCATGACAAAGAGGAAATTTTTAATATTAAATAAAGTGAAATTCTTTGTACTTTATTATATGAGAATCTTTAAATGCGCTATATGATTTGATGCATATGATTAATACAATATAGTGTGTACATATTATGAACATATTTTTGTATACATACATATTTAGTATATTAATTGTTATTTCATTTTGTGCATTCATCCATATTATTTTCAATAAAGTTTAAGTAGTGGGATTTGTGAATTAATACACCTATAAGGTTTCGGAAAACGAAAATTCAATCAAGTCTAAAATATTGTAAAAATTTCTATATTCAATTGTAAAATTTTTATAAATTTGATTTAATTCTAAAATTTTACGCTCTAAATAAAATTATGGAGTTTCTTAATACTTTTAATTAAACAAAGGCCACAATATTTCTAAAATATTTTATTTTTAAAAAATTTTTAATTTCTTAATTTCAAGACTTGCAAAAATTTCTCTTTTAAGCTTTTATTTCATTAGATTTTATTTAAATGCTCCAAAAATTGTCTTGTTTTAATCTCATACCATTAACAGTACATAAAATATTGTGTTACAATAGTATAATTCGTAAATACATGAATGCATAATAATTATATTCTCAACAGAATTCTTATAATTAGAGTTAACATCGTTTATATAACACAACAAAGAGCAAACTTGTAAATCTTAACTATTTAACTATTGCAACATATACGAGTACATTTGATTGAAAAATCGAATTCAAGAACATAGTGTTGAATAATTAAAAAAAAAAATAACATAATAATGTTATGTTATTAATGGCATTTTACATCAATTAAGCTACATTAACAGTAATAACGAAGAAGAGAGAAAAACTTTTATTATCTAATATGTTCTTTGTTGAAACCTAATACCGTATTATCATGATACCTAATACCGTATTATCATGACAATATATCAGATGAATAAGGACATGTGTAAGAGAAAGGTATGTAATACAGCAAATGTAATAGAGAGTAAGAGATTAAGAGAGCAAAAGATACTAATTCTTCTTTAAAAACTAATTTACAGAATTCAAATAGATTTATAAAATTAAACTCAAAAATTAATTTTTAAAAATTGAAAATATGAAAATCACTTGAACAATAATATTGAAAATAAAACCCACAAATATTTTACGTTAAATACAAAAAATTTATTCGACAATTAAAATTAAAATTAATTCAATAAAGAAAGAATTTAATTATTGAAAATAAGGATTTCATTAAAAAAATAAATTTTTATTAAAAATCAATCTCAATAAAAAATATTTCCTATGAATCCTATCAATCCTATTAATTTATTCATAATTTGAAATTAATTAAAAAATAAAAAATTCTTTTTTAAATTTTACATAAAAATGCAATCACAGTGTTACCAAGACATTTCAAATTAATTTTACAAATTTTAAAAAGCAAATAGTTCACAATATTTTATTATTAATTACAAATTCCCAACAAATTTTATAAAGAATGTACAACGATTTATAGATTTCATTGATATTGATGGTATTATAGCATAAAATATAATGAATTTAAAAATATATTTTATTATATTGAATAATATAATATGCAAATAATTTTATTTTTAGTAAAATGACAACGAATAACAAAATGGTATCAGTAAAAAAAAAAAAATAAAAAAAAAAAAATCACATAATGTCATATTTTCTTTCCATTCTCATTTATTTATTCAAGGTGAAAATTTCCACAAAACACAAAACAAAAGAAAATATTAATTTAATTTTTATAATAAATTCTTATACACTTTGGAATATAATACTTGCTAGCTATATTCAAATTTACTTAGGAATATAAATTACCACATTTAATAATATTTTTTATGTACAATATTAATGCAAAACTTTTATTCTATAACAAGATTTTATTTTAGTACACAATGTCACTATACTTTTTTATACGAGTACATAAAGTAAGTATATATACACAATTACTAATTGCCATAAACGCATATACATATAAATATATTCCACTTAAGTGTTTCTATAATTGTTATATAGCACCTACGTATATGCAATTTTTTTTCTATTTAATATTGAAATACAAAATATTGTACATGAATATTGTAAAAATATAAAAATATCACAACCGAATGAAAACAAAAACAAAATACATAAAGTAAAAATCTGGTTCTCTTAATAAAATATATAGAACAAGAAAAAAAAAGAAAAAATAAAAGTATTAAAAATGCAAATATTTAAATTATGCTTATATCCTGACGAAAAAAAACTTTATAGTTCTTGAATTCTATATAAAAACTCCTTCTAATATACTAAAAAGAAAGGTAAAAGTAGTTTAAATTTCATACAAAAAGCACAAAAAATTCTAAAGAAAACAAATATATACTCGTATATTATAAAATATTGTAGAACACGAAAATTTAAAAAGGGTTTCCGCAGTATCATTTTTAAATTTTAATAAAACCTTCTATTCCATGCATTTATTTTATAATTAAGTTGAATTTCAAAATGGTATTTTTACTTTTAATATTATTGAAACTCTACACTGGGTACTGGAAACTTAACGAGTTTAACAGCAACGTCTTTATGAAATTTCAAATACAATTACAATAAAATTTATGAAAACCTATTAAATGAAATCGAAACTTTCAGAACGTCACAACTTCTTCACAAATTGATCTTTTCAATCTTTGAATAGCTCGGCTACAAGGCTTTAATCTGTGCCAATTAGAACTCATACAGCAATAAACGCAGATAATTGATATTGATGAATAAATCTGCATAGTAGATTTTGAAATATTTTCAAACAGTTTTGATAAAAACATCCTTTTTTTAAAATTCTGCAGCATATTTGGTAATCCAAATACGATTTTCTTTCTTTTTCCATTTTTTGTTTCTTATTTAACTAATATGCAAAATGCTATTGAAATTATATGCATAAACAGTATAGAATAAACTTCGGAAAAGCTGGGTTATATTATAAAAATCCTATTTAAAAATTAAATTTGCATAGTTTTAAAATTTATGTTTGCAAATTATAATTTCATTATAAAAATGTTGTTTTTGAATTAAATAATGCAATAGCTATATATTTTTCATTAGTTTTAGTAAACAAATTTTATATAGAAAATTATACAAATTAAATAAGTAACAGTTTGCTATTGAAAATGAAATGCAAGGTAAATTTTGATAAAAATGCACGTGATTGCAACCATCACATGTAATGAATTAAGAATATTTTTGATTTAGTACAAAATTGTTATTAGTAAACTAATTTTAACACATTATGAGCGGGCGGATAATAATGCAATAATAATTGAATTTATTTTCATTGACCCTACATAGTAATCTAAAAAAAAACTCATTAATACGAGAAATTGAAATTTAAAAGTTTCAATCAAGTATGCAGATAATCAAAGTAGGGTCAAATTGCAAAGTTCCCTTCTATATACCGACAAAAAAATTTATCAATTTAAACAATTAGTGTGATGAATGACGGATAAAAATTTGAAGCTGCAATGAAATTGTTTACATATTTTCCGTACTTTCAACCGTTTAACTGCACAAGTTCACTATATTGAAAATTTCCTTAAATTTAAGTCCTTTCAAAATGTTATTTCTGAAATCTTATTACTTAACAAAATTTTAAATTTAATAATGCATTTATAATCATTAGAAAATTAATAGAAAATTTCCAACTTTGATCAATCTACCATAACATTAAAATTCAACCCTAAAAAATCCAGTTATAAATATAGAAAAAAGTATAACAATATTTTTAATAATCTGATTCAGTTTTCTATTTTTAACCATAAAATTTATTGTTATACCATAATAATGCATAAGAATAACAATAATTAAATTTATTCAGAATTTTTTGATTTGCTTTACATTATTTTTCAAACCCTCAAAATTATAATAACAGTAATATATTTGTTAACATATTTTTTATAACATTTATTTTTGTTACATTTACAAAATAACATAAAATACTTAACATTAAGAATAACATGAACAAAAAATAAAGAAAAAACAAAAAACCCAAAAACATTAACAAAAATTGCATATTTACAGGAATATTATATATTGAGTGGGTGTAATAATGACAACTTTTGACAACTGTTTAAGATTATTATTGAATATAATTTGAATTGATTAGTTGATAACTCGATTTATAAAAAAAAAAAAAAAGAAATTCATAATAAAAATTCCTCAAGGATAAGAATTTTTTCTTTATTCAATGTTACAAAAATTCCTTAACGTCATGTACTCTGAATAAAAATAATGAAATTTTCGAGGTGGATAAAGTTAAAAGATGTGATTTTCTTGTTACATTATTATTTAAATAAATTAAAAGTGTAGTATACATGAACTTTTTTTCTCTCTTTTTTTTTTTTTTTTGCATCGTCAGTGAAATTTTTTTCAAATTCAATTCTCTTCAATTTCATTTTGTTCAGCACAAACTCTTCAATATAGCTAATATGGAAAATATTGAATATATGAAGAATTTTTTTAAAATCAAATCTGATTGAATATACTTGATGATTATGTGAATATTATTTAAAGAGAAATTTTTCAAACTCACACAAACACAAAGTCTTATAATATGTAAGAAGTCTTATATACCATGTACAAAATTTTCATCACAGAAATAATCTTTTAAGCACAAAGCATAACAAAAAAATATTGCAATGTCGTTGATGGCAAAAACACAAATTGTAATACAAAATAACATATTGGAATCATCCTGAAAGTTGATAAAGTAGCAATTTTCCCACAAACAAGTGAAAGCATTTTTTTACTCTAATCTTCTATTATTCGCATTGTTATATTAAAATATAAGCTAACTATTGCATAATTTTAGGAGAAAAACAATATATAAGAAGCGCTAAAATGATGGTCGAATTCGCAAACTAATTATATGACAGCAAGACGCTTACCGTAATTTTTATACAAATATTTAGTAGCTTAGTAATTGAATACTGTAATTTCCATAGAGATAGCCCTAAGGATTTCAACTCCTTTTCTTCTATGAAAATAAGTTGGTCGCATAAGGATCTGTTTGCATAAAAAATTTCAGGTTTTTATTGTAAAGTTTTTTAAACAACCGTACGGGCGGACAAACACTATCTCTAATAAGCAAATTTTTTTGCAAATTTCAATTGAAATCCTCTACAAATTATGTTAAACATTTTGCTTCTTTTTTTTTTAAATAATTTAACATAAATAATTTATCTCACACGAAGTGTATATTTTTTTTCAGAATTACGGATAAATTGCAAAGAGATATAATCCTAAAAATTGTGCCTGAGTAAGTGCTCCTTTTAATTTTAAAATAAAGGTTAATACTTTTTTTGCTTGAAATTGAAATTCCTTAAAGTTGAAGTTGAAAAACGAGTCTGCATTTCGTAATAAGAGTGACAATAATGTTAAGTTTCTCATTACAATAAAAGCTCAACATATATAGTATTTGAGGTAGTCGGCGGTTTTTAAAATGGTCCTTTATTTGAAAGCGAGTTAAGTTTTACTAAAAAAACAGTTTGTAATAATAACTTTTCGGTGATGTCTTTATGAGCGCATAGTTTTTAAGATTTTTTAGGATTTTTTTGTGGATTTTCTATATGGACAAAATTTGGGGCAACATTTTTAAGGAATTATAGGCTGGACTTTTTGACTGTCTTATATAAGTAAAATTTTAAAGTTATTTCTAAAAAAAAAATTTTAGTTGTTCGAAAAACCACTCATATTTTACACCTTCTAATAACGTGAAATTTAAATTAATTTCCGATCGACTTAACGTCGGCTACAGTTGATTTGAGTGATATGGGAGAGGTAGTAATACAAATAAAACTAAATATTTCTAATATTAATAAAAACCTACGGCTAGTTCAAAAGAAATTGTTAGCATTTCTGGGGCTAAGTAACATGTTGTTTCCAAATTTTCTTTTTAAAAAAAAGAAATTAAAATTATTATTCTCTTTTCAATATAACTTCCACATCTAAATAACTATAAGAGAGTAAATTTTCAAAATTAAAATTTAAAAATAATTTTTAACTAAACTTTTTAGTTTTACATTTCCTCAAATTCCAAAAATTTTGATTCCAAATAATAAAACTTATATTTACCACAAAAGTGTCCAATATCCTTTAATTAATTTACCTGAAAAATAAATTCACAGCTTTAATTATTATAATAAAAAAAAATTTATTTTATTCAAATATTAAAAAGTTAAAAGGTTAAATTTTTTTTTTCAGTAAAAATTTTTATTACAAATTTATTTTGAGCTTCAAAACTATTTATTTGATGCCTTGCATTACGTTCATTATTCGTTGCGTTTTTCATTTGAAAAAAGTCAACTTATAGAAAATAATTTTAAATAAATTACGAGGTTGGATACATTTTCATACTGCAGCAATTCGAACAAAAATATTATTTTCAATATTTTATATGCAAAATTTATTTATAAGTATTCGTCCCAGTTTTATTGCACTGATCAAATTAAATTCCTGTTTAATTAGGAAAATTCAATATATTATTTTAATTTAAATGTTTGTTATTCCTTTACAGAATATTAAAAACCATTGTGAATAAGAAAAAAAGGGTTTTATACACCTCTATGATCACAAAAAAAACCATGCTAAATCAAGTTTTAGAATTTTTAAATTTTAATGCACATTCGAATTTTTTACACTCTTTTCTATAGAAGTTTGATTAATATAACTCAATTAACTCTCAAGTTAAGGATAAAAATTTTACAAAGGCAATAAAATTTTTCCAAAAATTAAATTTTGAATTTGAAACTTTGTTTGCTTAATCAATTTGAAGAGCTTTAATGAAATTTTATTGAAAATTAGTAATTAAAATTTGATAAATTTAACTTTCCATATTAATTCTGAAATTACGAGTAAACATATAAAAAAATTGAAATACAAACGCTTACCAAAAAATTCACCTTAAACGCGAGTTTTTCAGCTTAAGTTTTTTCCTTAAAACTACAGGATTTTATTTTAAAATTTTCATCATTCATATTGCTTCCTGTGGAATTTTCAATAGAAGACGGAAAAAAACTATATGCGTTAGTTAAAATAATCAAAATCCTTTTTTTAAAAAAAAAATAATATTTCTTTACAAAAGAATTAAATTGCAGAAATTAAAACCAAACATGATTAAATTTTCAAAAAAAATTCAAAAACAAGAAATAAAAAATAGCTTTGAAAATTTTCCTAATTTGGAATTTCCACATATTGAATCGAAAAACGTTTAAATAAAAATCCATTCTATAGAAATTTAATCTGCCAACTATTAATAGGATTTTAATTTAATCCTGAAATACGCAAGTATATATGAGATTAATGTTTATTTAATATTCCTCTTTGTTGAAAATGAAGTTGAGCAGAAATTCATTATTGATAAAATCAAGCAAATTATTATAAAAATTTTCACAAACGTATCAAAGGAGATTTTAATTTTGTGAATACAAAATAGGAAATACAATTTTTTTTTGCATAGAACCAAGATTGAATTTTTAAAAATTTTCGCATTTATAAAGCGTTTTATAGACTCATATTTACTATGAAGCTTAAAAAAATCGCAATTTTCGCTGGAATTCCGTAGTCAAAATACTTCGATATAATGGACATCAATCAAATCAAGTCAAATCACTTGAAAAATGCAATTGCGACATACACCAAAGACCAGAAATGTACTTTCAGAATTTCAAATACAATCTTAAGAATTTCACTGGGTACTACCAAAATTATTGTAGAATGTACAAAAAAATTTTCTCATATTAAGATTTCTTTCAAACAATTAAATATATCAATTCAATATATGGGGTCATACAGGTCGTAATAAAGCAAAAGTTCATAATATCCTTGCAACGTTAACATTATGTTCAATATGTCGTTTTTATTCCTGAGACAACAGTTTAAATTTTAAACATTTACCAAACGCAAACTTTTTTTTCGAAATGTAAGCCAATAATTATTAAAAATTGTAAAATAAAGTTATGAATCGTGTGGATCATAAACCCTTATGCACACACACAAACATCCAAATGCAATTTATTATAGAAAACTGCAGTTTTTATTCTATGAACTTTTATCTTTTTTATTGACTTCTTGACCCAAATGCTTTTTTATCTACAATTTATGATTTCGCTATTAAGATTTTCTTTTTATAACCCTAAATTTATATACAGGATTTTAGTTTATTATTGAAAAAAAAAAAAAAGATTTTTACCATATATATTTATTTTGATTTAAACTGCAATTCTGAACAATAAAAAACAGGATAACAGGATAATAAAATTGGTAATATTTTTTATTAATGTAAAATCTTTAATATTCTTTATTAGTTTAAAGAAAAATCTTAAAAATAACAGTTTATTTTGCAAATTCTAAAGAAAAAAAATATTGATAAAAAATATAGTTAAATTTCATTGGAGCATTATAATATTTGTGAATACGTGATTTAAAGGTCAATATTTTGGATATTTTGTATTTTCAATGTTGAAAAAGAAAATTGTTTATTGAATTTTGAAATTGTAATGAATCTTGTATTAATGTAGCGTTTATATTAATGTTCTTCAATTAAAAAATTCTATAAAAATAATTATTAGAACTAAGACCTAATTTTTCGAAATGGTTCTTAAAATAATTCGAGAAGTAGAGTATTTGAAAAAAATTCAACTTCGCTTAATATTTTCTTTGAAAAACGAAAATTCGAAACTCTTATTTATTATTGACGGTTTAAACATAATGGTGAATTTCAAACTAATCAGAATTACATAATTTAAAAAAAATTCCTGTAAATAAAATACAAGGAAGCATTTTCAAATAAACTAGATTTCTCTATTGTTAATCTTTGACATAGTTTCTAATTTCTCATTAAACTTCTGACATTCGATATACTGCAAAATTTAAATTTAACTTCTCAAATTAAAAATCAGAAAATTCGAAATTATTCGTATTCAAAATTATTTTCTTCCAATAGTTAATTTTCCAGTGAATAATTTTCTTCCAGAAGGAATCTCTCAAAAACTTAATCACTAATAAATAAATCATCCAAAAAAATTAATCACATTTTTCCTTCTCAAAAATTAGAAATCAAATAAATTTTAAATATTGCCTAAATTGCAATACTCTTTATGCATCAAAATAAAATTACTATTCATTTTATCTTAATTTTTGTGCTCAAACTTTACAAAAATACTCGTACTCTAAGAATTCAAAATTACCACTACTAAAAAGATTTTTTTGTGGCTCAGAGGTAATTTAATTAAGAGCCTTTGTTTCTCAGTTATCAATTTCAGTCATCCAAAATTATTTAAATTTTGTTTTAGTTTTTTTCTTTATTATTTTTTTTTTTGCATTTTGTATTCTTTTCATAATTATCATTCAGTAGATTATTTGCATTTTTAATTGCTTTTGATCATCTTTTTGTCATTATGCAGTAAGTCCATTATAAGTTATAATTTCTTTATTTTTTCTAAAATTAAATAAAATTTCAAATTTTCGTTTAAGTTTATTTTATATATAAGGTGTACTCACAACAATAGTTGATAATTTAAATTTAAAAGTATTCCTAAACTGAATTGGTCTAGGTTAAATCAATTAAATTTAGTAAAGAAAATTGAGAAAACGAAAATAAAGTTTATTTTCCGTGGGCAATTATTGGTTGATACTGGTGGATTGAAGTGGTCAATAAATTCGCATTTATTAACATTCCAATCATTCCAGACAATTCTTTTTATTCTCTGGTCCGCTTAAAATTCCTGTATTTTCAGTATCTATGGCAGCGCCTGAACGTGGAAATAATACAGAAAAACTTTTTCTTTTACTCATATTACTATAAAATTAGCTACATGTATATTCTACACAAAATGTTGATAGGAGAACCCGTCGTTGTGTAGCTGTATTCTACTAAAATTGAATTGGTCAAATATAATAAAAAGAATTTTTAACGAACATACGATCAAACACCTCATACAAGCTATTTTTGAAAATTAGTTGTGGTTTAAAAGAGAATTTTTTTAAGAATTACGGGTATATTTATAATTTATATTTAGAATTACGATTATATTGACCGATTTTAAATATAATGCCAAATAATCTTGAAAATTTCAATGTATATAATAATGACTTGTCCCCATTTTGATGCAAGAACACCCTGTAATATTCATCTATTATTAAAAACATAAACATGATTTTTTAAAGAAAATATTTTAAATAATTTCTCTTTCAATTTTTGAATTTTAATTCGTTTGTGTTACTTGCTCTTTCCTAACAGATTTTGCATATCTTTTTCATTTTTCATCATTTCCAGATTTTTCAAATGGTTTCTCTTATTCATATTTAATTACCATTTTGATTTCATTTCTATCATAAAAAAAATCAAAACAAAAATAAAATTTTCATTTATGTTCATTATTTTGTTAAACATTTGAAAATAATGTCAAAAATGCCAAAACATTAAAAATAAAAGGATAATAATGTACAAACACATATACATACCCACAAACAAATAAATCGTATAATGCAAATTTTATTAGTCTCAAGTTTCTCAATAAAAATAATGAATTTGAATTAAAAGAACGCAATAAATGTCTGGACTTTTTGAATAATTTTGCATAAATTCATGCGGTGAGATTTTTGTTTTTCTTTTTTTACTTTTTTATTTGTTATTAAAATATTAAGAAAAAAAAAATGAAATTTATTGGTTTTACATCAATTTTTGTATTTGAGTTTGCCATTTCAAATTTTTTTTGGTAATAAAATCTTTAAAAATCATTCAAATTTTTTAATAAAACGATTTAATAAAAAATTTAATGTACTTTTTAAAATTTTCAAAGAATAAGGAGGTCTGCTCTCTAAAGTATTTTATAAATTCAATATGAAAAACAATGAAAAGATAACCAGTTCAAAATATTGGCCGGGGAGAAGATTCTTCAATACAATCAAAAAACAAATACGAGTTTTCAAGACTTAATGGTAAACTTTCCGAATAAGCCTACTTATGGTGTAAAATATGAGTAAATCAAATTAAAATTTTTAAAGAAAATTAGAAAAATATAAAAGACAATTTAATAATCCGATATTTGTTGAAGTTAGAGAAAATTGAATGAAAATTATTAAAATTAAATTAAAGGAAACTTTTTGTCTATGTCTGCCAATTTTACAGTTAATCTGAAAATTTAAGTAAACCCAAATTAATCAAAGGTCATACAAAAACTCTGAAATAATTCTTGGAAAATTTTTTTTTCTCAAATCAATAAATAAATAATTATTTAAAGAACCTTTTTAAATTTTTATAAAAACTTTGGTTATAAATCGATTAAGGACAAAGCCGAATCATTTGGTCAATTAAAACATAAATGGACCATGTGAAAGTTTTCGTGCTGAAGGCTATTTTTTTGCGGTTTTTTTGTGATATTTTTATTCTAACAATCAAAAATTAATATAAGTTTTCATAGCGATTTATTTTATCACAATGTTTTCTATCTAGAACAATTAAATTAAAATTTTGAGCAAAAATCAGACATTATCGAATTGTATAAAGTTTTCAGTCAAGTTTTAATTAAATTCTTCTAAATTCTACATTTACGAGTATAGTGTCTAGTTGTTTTTATATTTACTAATTGTAATATTCGCAAGATTCATTTAACACAATTTTATATGCCTCATATTCTGATATTTCTAGAATTTCCAACTACACGTAAATTTTTTGCGGTTTCTTAAATTTGGTTCTTATAAATATACTCTGTAATTGTAGGTGAGGAGGGCATTGCTATAGTATGAGTATATGTACGCGCGTATAGTATGAAATGAAGCTTATTTTCAAAAATTATAGTAAAAACAAGGTCCTTCGTGACATGGTATGTGCGCGATAGTGACATTCACAAGGATCTTGGTGTACCCCAAGTGAGTGTGGAATTTGAGAACTGTGCCATGAAACAAAGGCCGGGTTTGTAACAGTATGTAAATGTCGAGGCCCTTCGACTTAATGGGGAGATTTTTTGGACAAAAAAACTAAAGCGAAAGAGATCTCTTGATTTAGCTAAAGTACTGTGATAGCACGTCCGTGCCTTCCTTCAAAAAATGTAGACTCAAAACCACGATAGAGCAAAATCCATGCTTAGTCAGTTTGACTAGTTTTGGGAGTTTATGACCATCCAGGTGCGTTTTTGATCAGATTAAAGTCCCCAACTATTGATAGGTCTGATGACAGTTTGGGTCCGACTATTTTTGTCTTTCGATGATTTTCAACACCTGTATTAAAAAAACAAATTACTTTTTTCATCGAAACTATCCTGTGTTGTATTATAAACTCTATACTTTTTTATATAATATAAATTTAAAATTCAAATAATTTAATTTTTCAAGTTTAATGTTGTACAATTTTCTTTACAATAATATTTCGTCTCGGAAAATATAATATTGCGCAGGCAGTAAATAAATGATAACGAATAAATTGTCACTCTGATTAATCATTCAAAATCAAGAGGTACATATACATTGAAATACCAATTTCTTTATGTATAGTAAGCGTATACTTGTACATGCATCCATACATACTACATCTATGAAAATTAATTAGATATCAAGACATTTTAAATCTTAAACTTTCAACATTTTATCACCCTTCGCACTGTTATAAAAAACAAAACTGTGACCTTTGACATTATGGTATCATTTGTCAATTAATTAAACATATCAAAACAAGATGGCATATTTTTAGGTTACACTCTAGCGAAAATGAAATTTTTTATTTTACTTTTAACATTTTTAACATTTTCCTTTTTCTTCTTTACTTTTCTTTATAAAATTTAAAAATTTTCTTACGTTATGTATAGTGGCATACATTACCATTACATGTATGCCACAATATATACATGTATAGATCCCATATGAATTCCAATGTTTACTTGTAAAAATATATTGTGTATGTAGACACCTTTAACAAATAAAATCGACTTTCGAAGTGTGAATACCGAAAAATAAAAATTTATATTAAAAAATTCTATGGAAAAAGACAAAATATCAGTGAAATGAAAGAAAAGGCAACAAAAACAAAACAATAAAAAAAAATAAAAATAAAAACAAAGACAATGTTTTGATATGGGTTAAAAATTTTGTTTTTGAATTGAAATGTTCATTAAATGAATAACTGGGTGTCATGCATGGAATTAAAATACTGTCATGTATGTAATTTTTCTTTTGTTCTATTATTACTGTCTTACTCTTTCATTTGTTCTCTTCGCCACATTGCCTTAAGACTAATTTTTATCAATTAAAATGTCATCAAGAGAGATAAATTGTTTTTTTTTTGTTATTTAGGGAAAATATTTTTTTTTTGCATATTTTGTGAAATTTTTAATTTGTTAAGTTTTATACCTCATGACATTTACGAAATTATTTTTTTTTTTTCATTTTTTCATTTTAGCAAATTATACAAGCAATTTTGATTGGAAGTAGCTATTAAATAAAGTTCGAAATTTTAAATATTTCAATTTAAATGTCAAAATTTGAAAAAAATTTTTAAAATTTTTGATACATAATTTTTTTTTGACTAATATTATCCTTTACAAGCAAAAAGTCTAAGTGTCACAATAATAATTAGTTCATGACTAGTTTAAATAATTTTTATAAGTTATTTTAATATTAATATGTATCTGCTATAAACACTCAATAAGTATACCAGTTTGAATAGTTCTTACAGAATTGAAAAATATTGTGAACAAAATTCTCATATTAAGTATTAATAAAAATATTATGCACAGTACTCTTGTGTTAAATACAATAATATTTAATAATTCAAACAAGCTCAGTATTTCAAGAAATAAAATATTCTGTAAATATTTAAACAGTGTATTAACAGATATTTGCAAGAATTTTCACTCATCTATATAGAAAATTTCATTTGAATTTATTCTTAGATTTAAAGAACAGGAAATTAAAGTTTTTTTTTTAATATCCTTTGTTAATTCTCAAACTATTTTGAGTGCGCTCTTTTTACTGCAATTTTCATAACTTTGTATATTACATTCAATCTCTCTCTTTATCCTTTTATCAAACTTTTTGAACCGAGATGTATTGTATATACAATAATTTGATGTATCAAAAATATGCTAACAAAGAAATACAATAATTTTAGATGAATGACTATTAACAAAATTTTTGAAACTCAAAAAATAAAAAAAGTAAAATTAAATAATCTTGAATAGTAAAGTATTTTACCTTAATTTACTTTAATAATATAAAGAGCATTTAAAAATTGTTCATTTATTATTAATTTTATAAAACACAAGACACATCTTTGGTATTTAATTCATGCTACTGCTATTTATGAAGATAAAATTATTTAAACAAGTCATGTAGATTCTTCCTAATCTATTTAATTCTATATGTGTATCTCTCATATATATATTTATGTATGAAAGTCTGTCCATTTTTAACAAGTCATCGAAACATGATTTACATCTCAAAAATTATGATGATCTTTTGTAATTTATTACAAAACAAAAAAAAAAAATAAGAAAGGAATCAAAAAAGAATGACAACAAATAATACTTTTGAAAAAATTTATTTGGAAACTTATTCCAATGCTTTTGAACAAAAATATCATAATTCACTTAAATCCTATCGAAATTTTTTAGGTTTTCTTTTACACGGCATATATTTTGCACAATATATAACAAGGATGCCACAGTTAAATTATGTCATTCGTTTATTATGCAATTATAATATGAAAAATATCTTCATATATAAAATTATCCATCTGTTGTTTTGGATTACAAAAAAATTTGAAAAATTTATTGAGGAGATCTAAGAATATTAGGTTTTTCTCCTCCAAAAAAGAGGGAAATTCCGAAAAAAGCAGTAGTAATGCTTGCTATTTTAATAATATCAATGATAAAGAAAATTCGACAAATAAATTACTTGGCACCATAATATCTTTTTTTCTTAAAGCTTAATCTCTAGAATACTCTCAATCTTTTAAGAATATTCGACAAATTAATTTTTAAATTCGACAGACATTTTAAAATTATTTGTTCATAATTCTTTTAATAATACGTAGTAACCCTAAAGAACACTGGTATAACTACAAAATTTTTATACTGTTTTCTTCATCATTTTTATTCATTTCATAAACGTGAATAAATTTCCATTTTTTGAGGGTTACAGGGGTGAAAAAATAAAAATTTGTAACCGAATAACAAAAATACATGAATAAATTTACAAAAATATTTATTTTAGAAAATCGATTACATTTCCCATTGGTATAATGAAGAAAAATTCAAAGAAAAATTCACAATATATTTTTCTTTTAATTTTTCTTCATTTTCCTTATTTCCTCATAACTTTTACTTGGTTAAATTGTGTGAGCGTGGTCAAGGAAGTAACAGGAACTTAAATGAAATTTTCTCATAAAAAAAAAAATTTCCTTTCAATTTTATTCCCTTGTTGAAATTAAATACAACCTTGTCAGAACGACAATAAATTAAGGATATAAAGAGAAAAGAAAATATAAATATTATAAAAATGGATAATTTTCGAAAATTTCCTCTCTCATTTTTATAAAATTGATTGCCTCTTGGGCAAATCGAATAATAATATAATATTGAATTAAAAGTTTACATATTGTATTTACCCTATATATTATTATCATTACAAACATATATAGGAAATTTCAATTTTCTGTTTAAATTTAAGATTTGTCGTCAGTGAAGAATGCCAAATTATGATGTTAATAATAACAAATTATTAAGTTTAAATTTTAAACAAAAGAAATTAATATGAAATTTTGGCATGTAAAAGAAATTTATTCAGATAAAAGTTGTAACACTATTATTCAAAATCAATGCCTCAATTAATGAATCTCTTAGAAGTAAAAATTTATTCAATTTAAAAGAAATTGAAACACAATTAAATTTTTAAGGATTCTTAAAATAATTCCAAATATTTACTAAAAATTTTTAATGAAAAAATAAAGTTATACTATTGTAATTAATAACTCCGAAAAATTCATTATTTTTCTATAAGAAATAATTTTCATCAGAATAGAGAATTTCTGAAGACTAATTTTGATAAATTTCATGTGATTGCCAATTGTATATAATTTAAAGTTTCTATATAGGAATTTATTTAATTTGACTTTGCGATTTCATTAATCCTGCAATATATTATCAAAATATACTTGAGAATTTAATGGCAAGAAGTATTTTTTAATCCCATTAACCTTCAACATAAAAATATATCCCATTTCCCATTCGATTCTTACAATATTTTTTCAAATAATTCCTATCTTATATTCTGAAAATTTTTCAACTCGTTTCCTATTAATTTTATTACATTCCTTTATAAATATATTATAATGTTCACTTAATTTCTATTTAAATTCCAAAAGAAAATTAACTTTAATACCTACTCCTGCTATCATTAAACTCTTCCTATATCTAAAATTAAAATCATTTGTAATTAATACAAAAAATAAGACGATTAATTCAGTCGCCTTAATACCATTTCTTTGTCATCCTCCTTTTTCTTTTGTAAAAAAAAAATTAAAGAAAGCTACAAAAAAAAAAAAACTTAAATTTTAACAGCCATTTTTGAGATGAACGTATAAAGACAATAAAAAATCCTTCTAACCAAACAATTCCTTTTAATCCTTAATAAGAAGGCAATAAGACAAAAATGTCAGATTTAAATGACCAAAAAAAGAGAGAAAGGAAGAAAAAAGAAAACAATTTTTTCCTCTTTAAATATTTTCACTGATTTCAAAGAATCTTTAAATTAAAATATCCTTAATTTTCTATAGGAAAAAAAAGAGTATTGGGGATATGAGATTGAAGAAAAATAATCATTAATTTTATTTTTTTTTTTGCTCTCTCTCTCTCTCTCTCTCTTTGTTACTCCTTTATTAATATCTCAATACCATTCTAATTTGGAAATTTATTTTATCTCCTACTTTAGAGGAAAAAAAAAGACAGGCAATATAGATGAGATTAAATTCTTTAATAAATTCAATTTGCATCATCTTGTACTTGAATGTGAGGTGAAATTTTTCTCTTTTTTTTTTCGTTCTATCTCTTATATATACTTTAATCAAATTTATCATTTTAAGAAAATTTGATTTGGAAAAACTTTTTCCTTATTATTAATATTTAATGTTTTTATACAAAATTTTGTTTTATTATTTAAAATATATTGAATTTATTGAATATTTTGATGAAAATTTTAAAAAATATTTTGTAGGTATCTTGAAAAATGTCGGTTTGTTAAAATATTACAAATAGGAGTCAATTGAAAATTTAATTTACAGAAAATTAATTGAAATTCAATAGAAGATTTTGACAGCTTAATTAAAATTTCAATTCAAGCTTTAGTTTATATGGCAAATTTGTATAACACACTACATCAGTGTTGAACAAGACTTCCTTAATATGATTTTCTTTGAACAAAAAAAGTATTGCAAAGAACAACAACTTCTGTCTTGATCTGTTCAATACAATCAATTTGAGTAGGGGATTCAACATTCTAATGGTGGAGTACATCTAATTTGTTTTAGCCCACTTTCTTTTTTGAAGTCTTGCAGGGAATGTTAGAATTTTCAACGCCTATGGTCATGAGTTAATTTATGTTCCATATAATTTTAAATTATATATATCAATTAATCTAACTCCATTCATGTATTATGGGTCGATGCCGTGCCATCAACCACTGTTTTATTTATTGAGTTTTCGTTATTGTTTTGGTTCCTAAGAGAGCACCACAGCTAATTCGACGATAACTCGATAATTTGATTGCGGTACTTCCTTAGCCGCAAACTGGTACTGATGTACATACATATTATTCTGTTAATTTCGAAGTTGCTGGTTGCTACAACATACTTTTTTTTACTTACGTAATACTATTGCTTTTAATATCTTCACCGTCTGTGATTACTTATAGTTGTCAGATGTATATTTTCTTAAAAATACATAGTTAATATTGCAATAATTTTTTCTATATTTATTAATATAAATGTAAAAAAATTTTTTAATAACCTTTCAAATTCTATATATTTAATTATAAGATTTTAAAAAGTATACCCTATGATGTCATTATAGTGCTGGTGTTAGTTCAATATCATTACTATAAAATCATAAAAAAATATTCAAAATTATATACTCATTAAGTTTCAATGAAGTTCCAGCCTAAGTTTATTCAGTTTTATCTTTTTTACGTGTCGAACATTTTTACCTAAATTACAATTTTACTAATAGCCTGTAAAATCCCCCTCCCACCTGACAATATCTATTTGAAATACCATTGTAAAACATTAGTATTTATTATTATTACTATTTACCTTGTAATTGTCATCACATTTGATATTAAAATAATAAAGTACAAGAATAAACGACCAAAAATCTGTTACCATATCACACAAATCTCAAAATATCAACCTCGAAAAATACTTTTCACATAAATATCAAATTACGAATCCCAAAAAAAAGAAACTTTTTTTTTGATACAATTCTCAACATGAAAAGTTTTTCATTACATTAAAAGGTAAAAAATAATAAATTTTCTTTTTTACCTTTTTATTTGAATTCTCGAAATGAAGAAAAAAGGAAAGTGATAATAATAATAACAATAATAATAATAATATGAAAATAATACACCTGTTCATCATTGAATAACCTAATTCATATGAGTTGCATGGGGTTAAATTCAAAATCTGTTTAAAAATTCAATTTGAAAAAAACTTGTTAAAGAATTTTTGGCTGTAATTTAAAGATGTTTAAATTTCGTAATACTCGTAAAATGTAAAAAAATTTACTTGAATTTTCGCACAGGAAACTGCGAATTTTCGAAAATTAAATTTTATTTGATAAAATACAGAAAATTCATATTTTCGCATTATTTCTTCGTTAGTATTGTATAAATGCAATAATTTAAATAACTTAAGATTTTCGGTTAAGGATTAATAAATAATTTAATTACTGTATTGGTTGCAACTATTTCTATAATACTCGTACTCATAAGAAGTTACTTAAGAAAAGTTGCGTGAATTAAATCAAATAATACAAAACTTTCCGACAAAAGGTGATTTAGGAAAAGAATATTAGGTGGTGGTCAATACAAGTTCGTAATCACCAACTCAGTTTTACCATAACTAGAATTATAAATTATGAAGAAAATCCATATGGTGCAGTATAGAAGAGAAGAAAGGTATTGTTTCTACCATTTTGATTTTCCGTTGATTTTTATCAATCAGACAATTAGTTTGATATCGAACATTATTAAATTTCCGTCAAAATTCAGAAAAATATTCGTGTAATGTTTGAAGTACAATTAGTATGTAAGCCTATCTACGTAGATGGATATCCGTAACATGCAACAATCAAGACACCAGGGAGTGGATAACCAGTGTCTGCAGGAAGATAAAGCCTTGGGACGGTTGCGATGTCGTGGTACTGGATGGCGGCAGCATGCCCAAACAGCATGTCTGCGTCACCTACGTACCAAAGGACGAGACAACCGTCAGTCTCTCCAGGGACAAATTTCTAAGTAGGATAGGGAAGCAAAATCCCAGCCTCAAGATAAGTTCCTGGAGGGTGCTGAGGATGGATAAGGAAAAGGACGGGGGCTGCTCCATCACCTTTTCCGTGGATGATTCCGGATTGGAAGATCTACGGAAAGCGGAGTTCCGACTTTTCCTGAATTTCTTCCGTGTTACCGTTCGGGTTAAAGGAAGAAAATCCTCTCAAGGTGCTGGCGGCAGGGCAGGACAAAATAAAAAACCAGTGCCCACCGCGACAACGACAACGACGAGCACTTCAGGCCAACCAAAAGAGCCAAAACTCATTGGAAAGTCTGAAGTCGCTCCGAAAATGGCGGCAAGGAAAACGGAAGGACCATCGACCAGCACGCCAAATACAAGCGTCCCGGGGGAACCAAAAGGGCTCAAGCCCATTGGGAAGCCCGGAAATGCTTCGGTATTTGCTGTTGGAGGGGCCAGCGTGGCACCTGGGGCGGCAAAAGAGGCTGTGGCAGGGCAGGCGCCCACCAAGATGTGTAAAAAGGCGAAAATGGGAGGTAAGGCTCATGTAAAGCCTTTGTCTAAAGGGCCAAAGCCCATAGACAAGAGCCGGAGGAAATAATATGGCTGTGAGGTGCATCCAAATAAATCTACAGCATGCTAGGGCATCTACTGATGTTCTGGCTCATAGATTTATGAAGGATCACCTCGATATCGCCCTTATCCAAGAGCCTTACATAGTGAAGGATCAGGTTAAGGGCCTAACAGGTGAGCTATTGTATGATAATACAACTGGGGGCAGGCCTAGGGCTTGCATCTTGTTTAGTAAAAAGCTAACGTATTTTCCCATTCCAGATTACTGTTCTAAGGATCAGGTAGCTGCGTTGGTGAAGGTGAAGTCCTGCGGGGGCTGGACAGAGTTCATTGTGTGCTCATCCTACCTCCCGGGGGACTGTGCCCACCCGGACGAGCAACTGAAGGATCTAGTGGACTTTTGTGGAAGGAGGAACTTCCAACTTATAATAGGAAGTGATGCCAATGCCCACCACACCGTCTGGGGAAGCAGCAATATAAACAAAAGAGGTGAGTGCCTACTTGAATTTATATATAGCAATAAATTAATGATTATGAATGAAGGCAATAGGCCGACATTCAGAAATGCAATTAGGGAAGAGGTCCTTGACATCACCCTTTGCACTGAATTTATCGGCAGTAGGATTGGTGGATGGCATGTCTCAAATGAGACATCCATGTCCGATCATAGGCAGATTAGGTTTGATATCATGGTCTCCGGGGGCCTGGCAGAAGAAATATATCGGGTGCCCCAATCCACAGATTGGAGTCAATTCGAAACGCTCCTCATGGATGGGATTAGATCCGTTCCTGCTTCTGTCAGAACGGTGATGGATATCGAACTGGCCAGCGAGGCCCTGACGGCGGCTATTACTAATGCCTATCACGGGAGCTGCCGTGCTAAGCCGAGGCGGAGCAATAGGAAGTGCCCGTGGTGGAATGAAGAGCTTTCAAGGCTTAGACTAAAGACCAGAAAGCTATTCAATAAGGCCAAGGCGTCAGGTTCGTGGGAAGAGTATAAGGACTCACTCACAAAATACAATAAAGAAATTAGGAAAGCGAAGAGAATCTCGTGGAGGGCGTTCTGCAAGGGCATTGATGAACTCCCCAGCAGTGCGCGTCTTCACAGGGTGCTTTCCAAAAAGTATGCTAGTAGGTTGGGCCTAATGGAACGTCCTGATGGCTCCATGACTGAGAACGGAAGGCAGACGTTGGAGCTTATGGCGTCAACGCACTTTCCTGACTCGGAGATTCTTCGGAATCACTCAAATGCAGTCATCGAACCGGGGGCACCCTGGCCCAGGAGGGATGACTGGCAACGATCCCGTCTAGTCTTCACGATGGGCAGGATTAGATGGGCTGTTTTCTCTTTCAGGCCCTTCAAATCTCCAGGTGATGACGGGATATATCCTGCATTTTTGCAGAGGGGTTTCCAACATATCGCTAGAGCACTGTTGGGAATTTTTCGCGCCAGCTATGCGTGGGGTTACATCCCTCAGGCATGGAGGGTGGCTAAAGTGACGTATATTCCGAAGGTGGGTAAGCGACCAAGCAACCACCCAAGGTCTTTCCGTCCAATCAGCCTTACTTCTTTTCTATTGAAAGCAATGGAAAAAGTGATTGATAGATTTATACGGGACGGTGCACTGGGAAGCAATCCCTTGCATGAATCTCAATACGCCTATCAGTCGGGAAGGTCTACTGTACTCGCTCTGCAGAGTCTGGTGGGGGTCCTTGAAAACTCACTGGAAGTGCGGGAGGTAGCAGTTGGCTGCTTCCTTGATATAGAGGGAGCTTTTGACAACACCCCATATCATGTCATCTGTGAGTCGTTGCACAAACGAGGGATTGATGCGACGACTAGCAGATGGGTCAATCGGATGCTACAGGATAGGATTATTAAGTCCACCATAGCTGACGATATACTCTTCATCTCCGCTGCAAAAGGATGTCCGCAGGGCGGGGTTCTTTCGCCCCTCCTGTGGTCCATTGTAGTGGATGATCTAATAGCTGCTCTCAGGGGCTCCGGGGCGCGTGTCTGGGGATACGCTGACGATGTGGCCTTCGTCGTGCGGGGAAAATTTGAGAGCACTATTTCTGATCTTCTACAGCAAAATTTACGTGTTGTGGAAAGGTGGTGCAAAGGCGTTGAGTTAAATATAAATCCAAGCAAGAGCACTTTGGTCGCCTTCACCAGACGCAGAAGCAGGGACAGATTAACGAGCCCAATTCTGTTTGGTGAACGTATTAGTTACTCGAGGGAGGTGAAGTATCTGGGGGTAACCCTGGATGATCGTCTCTCTTGGAATACCCATATCGATAGAGTTATCGGGAGAGCTACGGCGGCCTTGTGGACGTGTAGGAGCTTCATCGGGGGGACCTGGGGAATTGGTCCCAGAATAGCACTGTGGCTATATACGGCCCTTGCTAGGCCCATCGTCACCTATGCGTCGATTGTATGGTGCCGTAAGGCTCAGCAGGCGGGTGTGCGGGCCAAGCTGGAAAAGCTACAGAGGCTGGCCTGCCTGGGAGTGACCGGGGCGATGCGGACGGCTCCCACCGCTGCATTGGAGGTGATGATCGGATTGCCGCCACTGCACCTCCATATATTGAAGGAAGCTCGGCTGGTGACTTACCGACTTCTCTCTGGCGAGGACGGGGCAGGGCTAAAGTTGGCCCACAGAACTCACAGAGACTTCATTGAGGGCGATCCGATTCTAAGGATAACCATGTCAGATACCTGTCTGCCGCGGTACAACTTCGACCACAGGTGCGGGGTTCTGTTTCCTGATCGATGGACGTGGGATCGGGGTGGTCCGGTACTTAGGTCGGGTTCGAGCGTGTGGTATGCGGACGGATCCAAAACGGAGTCGGGTGTGGGCTCGGGCGTATACGGTGTCCGCCCGGACACGCGTGTATATGCAACCCTTGACCCGTATTGCACAGTGTTCCAGGCCGAAATACATGCAATAGAGATCTGTCTGAGAATCAATTTGGAAAGGGGGTATAGAAACCGCACCATCTATGTGTTCTCAGACAGCAGGGCTGCACTGCTGGCGCTCCGTTCAGCTCAGGTTACATCCAAGCTGGTCTGGAGCTGCCTTGCTGCACTTATGGAATTGGCATCGGAAAACAGAGTGATGCTCATTTGGGTGCCGGGCCATAGTGGCCATGCGGGCAACGAAGTTGCCGATGGGTTGGCGCGGAGGGGATCTGGGGCTGCCTTTGTGCAGCCGCTGCCTTTCTGTGGTCTGCCTTCTTCCGCCGTGGGGGCCAGGCTTGCCTGCCTACTCGCGGCGGAATGCAGTCGTCACTGGCGGGACACGAAAGGGTGCCGTCATGCGAAGGTGTTTGTTCCGGCGTGCTCCGGCGGATTCGCTGCGGAGTTGCTGGGGATGAGCAGGAGCCGGGTTCGCACTATTGCGAATTTCTTCACGGGGCACTGCCCGGTGAAATACCACCTGCACAGGCTGGGGAAGTCGGGCTCCCCCCTGTGCAGATTTTGTGGGGGTGGCGATGAGACCGCCGTGCACATTCTCTGCGACTGTCCGGCACTGGCTGTTCGGCGCCGCAATTGTCTTGGACATGGGTCCCTAAGTGTTCGGGAACTATTGTCCAACTCCCTTAGGGATATCTCCGGCTTTGTGATTGGGACGGGGATATTATAGACGGGAGGGTGGGGTGGCTACAATAAGTCAAAAATGGCTGCGGTGGCTTGGGGGGATGCTCCTGTCCCCACTCAGTTCCCTTAGAATCTACAATCTACAATGTAAGCCTATCGGCCTATCTCAACAAAATTCGTAATATTTTCGGTTATCGGGTGTATTTTGATTTCAATACTTAATCTTGATATTAAATTTGAATTTTTTTTTTTAATATTCAAGATTCTCGTTACATACTTTGCGAAATCTATGCTTCTAAACTAACTGCTTTGATATTCCTCATCAACTTTTAAGATTCAATAGAACTTATAACTTAGAACTTGCAAGGATTTTCAAAAAAAAAAAATAATAATTTGGTAAAAATCTCTCCAATGTCCTTATGAAGTGTACTTTAAATAACATTTGTAATAATCTTGAATTTCACACAAATATTTTTATTATTATTGTGTTTTTAACTTGTAAAACCAAAATGTTGAGTTATAAACGATTACATTTGAGTAGAAAATGTCTTTTTAACTTTTTAACAACCATTAAATGGTCATAAGCTTCTTATATACTTTTTTCATTCTCCTTTTTTCTTATTTTGGCTCATTTATAAACCGTTTTTGTTTATTAATCCCTTCATTTTTACGTGAAATGAAATTCATTATTCCCTAGGTTCTCATAACCTCACTTTATTTACTTTTTATTTTATTATAGCGTTTCCTTTTTCTTTAAATTTTATTTTTTAATTTTTTCTTTTTATTTCTTGTTTTTTTTAATAAACTAAAAATATTAAACATAACTTTGAAAAATTTTCTTTAAATATTATGTAAAAGCATCATTAAAGGTGAAGGGAACAAATTAAATCTACTTTGAAAATTTTTGAGAATTTAAAGAATTTGAGAATTTAAAATTTCTTTTCTGACATTTTGTCATTTAAGAAAAACGTCGAGGAAAACGTTGAAACAAAAAATATACTTTGTATATGGATTGTGAGAGTTTTATACTAAACAATATTTGATGGAAAAATAAAAATCTCTTAGGAGATAACAAATATAACATTGACATTGACAAGAGAAAATAAGAACGTCAATTTTAAAAATTTTCTATACATAATTTATAAGAGAAGAGAAAATTTTAAGAAAGAGACAACAAATTATTAAAATGTAAAGTAATTTTTGAGTTTTCTTTTTTTTTTGTTTTCTTCTGTCTCTTTTTGTTTGATGAGTAAATTTTATTTGCAAATTTGACAGTTTTTACGATAAGTCTTTAATATTAGATATTGGAAGAAAGATAACAGGATTTTTGAGAAGATTTTTGCATTTATTTTTTTTTGCTGAATGATAGGAAATTTAAAATATATTTTGGCATTAATATCAAATTATTAAGCTGACAAATTTTCCATGTACATATTTTCCTTTGAAAATGAGAAATTTATGCAAAATTTAAATATTAAAAATATCTGAAATTCAAAAGTATTTTATATAACAAGAATAATTGATTTAACTAAGATTAAATTCATAAAATTTTCAAATTCAAAAATGAATTTTTAAAAGTTTTTAAAAATTCGTATTTACAATAAAAGAGTAAGAATATTTACAATAAAAAATCAAGTTTAAAGTAATTTAAATTGCTTTGGAGTGAAATCAATATAAAATTAACTTAATTCTAAATTTAGTAATTTACACATTAGATTCAAAGTCGCTTAAAGTCTATAATATATAAGAACTTTATTTATGCATGTACGTCATTATGATGTTTATGAAACACCAAGACACAACACTCATTTAAAACAATAATTTCCTACTTCTCTTTTTCGCGATAAATTATAAAATTTGTTATTTTTTAAATTACTCCATGATGAACTTGAAAAATTTCTTACAATAAAAAATAAAAATTTCCCACAATTGTATTCTAAGTTAACCACCAAATTGTTGTATTTTCAAAATGTAAAGAAACTTTATGAAAAAAAAATTTTTTTCTTTAATAAAATTAATTTTCCAATTAAACTTTATACAAACAGAAAAGAAACTTTCTCCAAAAAGTACCAAATTATTTTTATAACTTTTAAATAAATACTTTACCACAAATTTAATGTAAAATAATATTTAAATAAAAAGAAGGTAATAACAAAAATAAAAGTGCAAAAAAATTCCCATGGTTTTGGAACTTTTGAGCTAATTTTAATTTTTTTTTCTCATTATTACATGAGAATCTTAAGAAATTCACTTGTGGAAAATGTCATTTTATTTATTAAATATAAAGTCTAATTAAAATTACTGTAAATATTTAACACATTAAAATAAATAAAATTACAAACTAATTTACTATTTTAAAAAGTTAAAAAAAATTGTTTTTCTTTTGTTTTGCTCAATTACCAGAGAGAAATAAGTTTTTCTTTTAAATAAAATTTTTACCTTGAAGGTTCAAAATACTCTTAAGTAAATATTAAACAGGGTCGAACCTTGTTAATATTTTACAATAAAATCTTCAACACATAAAGAATAACTTGATAAAAACTTTTGGGTTTGAGGAAGTTTTTGTTAACTCCGTCCTTAATTAATCTTAACAAAGTTTCCCTCAGAATAAAACATCAATTTCTTGTAAAATGTTTTTAAAACAAAATTACGAGGTAATCAGTGTGTAGTGTCTTAAAAATATTTTTTGAAAACTTTCAAGAGAAACTGTTGAAACTCAAATTTTACAATTTAATTTTAATTGAAACTCTTGAAAACGTGCATAATACCAAAACCATTTATTTGAATTAAACAGAAAACAAAAATAAATTAAAATTCATGGTTCAATTTTTCCAATACTATCAAAAGTAAAAAATACACACCCATTGTTTTAGAAGAAATTTAGAAAAAGTTTTTTTTCGTTTTTCCCGATTCTCTCATAATATTTTTGAACTTGAAAACATGAGAATAAATTGTTATTTGTCTTCTCTATCGTTGTAACCTTTTTGCTACAAGATTTTTGAAGTATACATGAAAAGAGTAAATGAATTTTCTATCAGGGGGAAAAAAATGCCAAAATTTCCATGAAAAGTTTTCAATTTCTTAATTTTTGGTTTTTTGTATTTTAAAATATTTTAGTTTAGCATGAAGGGAATTAAACTTTGAGAAAACCACGAAAACCATTACATTTTTGGAATGAATATTTCTAAGAAATAATAAATACAATCCAAAGTTAAAAAACAGATATAAAAAGTTGGACGTACATTTAAAAATTATAATCACTTCCTAGAACATTTTATATCAAAATCACTTTACGTAGCAGCTCATATAAATAGGACCTTCATAATGAAAAAATTAAAAATATAAAAATTTTCTTTTCAGCTTTATTCGGGATTACAATGTTTAATATTCTATTTATTAAACTTACGCAAATTATTCCAGTGAAAATTGAAAATAATCAATGTTTTCCTCCCTAAAGATCATTTGGTTTACCCTTCTTAATAATCGTGAAGAAATTAATATGATAATTCAGAAAATTTGTAAGTAGAATTCGAATTTAATTGAAAATTTAGTTAAAAATTTTTTATGTCTCTTGGAAATTTTTAAAGTTTAGATTTTAGATAGAAGTTTTTTTCATGTTTAATCGATCATATCTATCGCAAGCTACTAAATTACTTTGAATATTTGTAACATGTTCCAAAAATTAAAAATATTTCCAAAGAATTTTTTTTTATAAAAATATTTCCTATACATTGAAATGAAGAGTGATTTAAATAAGAATGATTTTTTAAGGATATGAGAATTATAAAACTATTGGTCACATTCACTTTATATAATTTTTCTATGGCGTATATCTAAAGCCCTAAATCTGTGCTTTCCATCAACTATTAGTCTACATTCGTCATTCCATATAAATTCTTCGAGTAAATTCGAATAAATCAATATTCAATCGTTAATAATTTTACGATAATTTCTATTGAGTATTAATAATTATAAGCGACTTAACTCATTCTCAAAAAAGAAAAGAAAACTCTCATGACACATTTTGAATTTTCTACAATAAATTTTAGTATAATCAAGGTAAAATAAAAAAGGAAATTTCAAATTTACAGTTTTCACTTCTTTGATATAATTGAGAAAAATCTTTGATATAAATGAAAAGAAACTTAATGAAAACAAAAAACAACTTTCAAATCTAAACTTCTTTTCTAAATAAATTAAAAAGGTTATTTCATTACATATATTCTCGTTTACTGAATAAAAATACAAGAAAATTAAAAAACATTTTCTTTTCTGGACAAGTTATCCTTTTTCGAGTATTACGAGAAGAGCATTTCTTAATAATAATTAAAATCTTTTATCTGAAATCATGTAGCATACTTGAAAATTAATTAAATTTATTTATGTATATATAGATTTTCTTTTCAGTTCCATAGCTTACCAAGAAAACTTTCAAAAGTCTTGAATTTCACACTCAAAGAAAAAAGCAAATGATTTAAAAACTTAAAAGAGATATTTGTGAACTAGAAAAAATTTTTTTATCTATATTACAAGTAAATTTCGAAATATAAAACTAAATTTTAAGAGCAGCTAAATGTTAAGAGCGCATAAAATAGAGTTTTGCAGAATTAGACATCCCAGCTTTCCTTATAAATTTAAATAACGTAAAGCAAAACTGGAGTTACAGATTTTATGCTTAAGTTTTTTAATATTTCCGTCACATTTTTGGCGCTAAATCTTATTTAAAGTACTGATTTTTATTTTTAGAACTTTATTCCATTATATACCAAAATCATTGTAAAAGTTTTTCTCTCTGTGTCACTAAATATCCTATCATCAACGATAATTTTAAAAAGGGAAATATGAAAATGTTCATGAATTATAGATTCTTGGGTAGAATCAAATAAATGATACTTTTCCAAATATGCCGGGGTCTTTTAGAAAAATTTAAAAATAAAACTAATGAAGGCAATACTGCAATAGCATCTTCCAAAATTGTAAAATATGAAGAAGCACTAAAATTATCGACTAAGCTTTAGAAACTTCCAATTCCTAGAACCGCTACGAAAAGAATATAATTTTAATTTCACTTTTTTTTAACAATTAAGTATTTGAAAATAAATTAAGTTTTCAATGTAAAAAATGTCCGTTCCACCACTAAAAAGAATTAAAAGTAAACAAATCAGTTTATTGTTTTTGCTTTTAAAACAAAAGTAAAAATTGTTAAATTGAATATGTCCGTAAGTGTTTTTATTTTTTAATTGTATTACTATGGCTGTGTATCTTTTCCTTTAAAATTTTTTTTGTAAAACCTGAAAATTTGTATATAAAATTTAAATGAATCTCAATTTGGGATTTCTTTTCGTGGATTTTGGATTTCCTTTCAAATTATCATTATCATTTCACACAAATGGGAAGCGCCAATTTCTTAAAGTATGCAGTTAAATTTATCGTGAGTTTTGTATAAATTATCTACATAATACGACAGTGGAATTTCCAGGACACACGTGGGATCGCAAAATATTCGGTTATTCGTGTCGGTTTAATGTACACAAATTCCCAAGTTTCTGTGGGAATATATTTTCAAAAACAGCAGAAACAGAATATTTTGTTTGATAATAAACAATTTTTTAGATATGAGATGATAAAGCCTATTTTTTTAATAAATTTGGTTAAACTGCAACTTAATTCCAGAAAATGAATGTGATTCCAGAGAAATTACCCAGAGAATACTGTTGGATTGAATAAATATGGAAGAACCTAGATTAAATCTTATTAAAACCGTAAATACTTATACCAGAGTCCATACATTAAAGAACTTAACTGACTTACTATAAGTACATATGTATAAATTATATCGAAAAATATCAAAAATTAATTTTCATTCTTAACACATGTACATCCTATGGCCAAATACAAGCAATTTTAATGTATGTAATTTTCCTTTATTCAATATATTACTTAAGTATTAATGTTATTATTGTTTACATAACATACTTTCTCTTTTATTTTACGCCTGCAAGCCATATAAACTTACACAAGTATATATTTTACCTGTAATAACAATAATTTATACAACAAGGAATAAAAATATAAAAAACATATAAGAATTGCTCTCATTCTCTTTTTTAATGCTCTCAACAGAATGGAAATTCTTTTGATATAATTATGTAAAGATTAAAATTTAACAGATTCTTATAACAGATTCTTATGTTCATATTTACGTATACCATAATATTTTGGGAGTATGAAATGTTTATATCTATACGTCATACACAGATAACGAATAACCTAAAGCATAATAAATTTTGAGAATATTTTTTCTTTAATTTTTTAAAAAGAAAATCTCTTTTTTAATTTTTCTACGAATTATGAATGTATAGAGGCCCTTAATTTGTCAAAATCTTTAATATGACCTTAAAATATGATTATGACATAAATATTATTATTATTTTTGTTATTGTAAATAACATTTTAAAATTTTTTATTTTACTATTCATGAATTCAAGTTGGTTTGCAAAAGATAAAAACAAAGTCTTTTTAACCTCATTATTATTTTTCCATTTCGTTTGTTTTTTAAAAAATACAGGTGGGTCATGAACTTCTTTAATGTTTTTGAATTTAATTTCTTTTATATATCAAAATTATTACCTATATATTCTTCATTACACGGGTGTATATTAGAAAACTTTTCTCTAACATGTTTTCCAATTTTCTTCTATTTCAAAATATGAGAAGAAGTTTCAAAGATTCAATGAACAGAACTTGTCAATAATTTCACAAAAAAAGTAGAAATTTTTTGAATTATATTAAAACAAATTATTTGATATTGTCATAATGTATGTTTGTATGTACAAATTGCTATACATATTTTATATAAAAATATATATGAGTACATATAATGTAAAACAACTTATTCGTGTAATCGTATGTGTTCGAATGGTGTTAAATAACAAAACATTCATTTTAAACTATTGTAAAACTTATGATTTTTCTAATACAAAAACTTTTAAAGACTTTTCTAATTTAAAGTTTTTCATGATTTTTTCTATATATGTAGTTAGCTAGATATTTTAACTTTAAAATATTATATTTTTAATAAATAAAACAAAATAAGAAACTGAAATATATCAATATTATATATCCACATATACAGTACCCATTTAAAATAATTTTATTCCAGGAAAACATGAAAATCTATAGATTAAACATAGTCGGTGCTCAATATAATATAGTAGAGAGTATACGCTAGACTGGGTCGCTATATTATCAAAAATCAATAGAAAAACTTGAATATTATTTAAAGAATATTTGTCTATAATAGACCATCACGTTTATTTTGAAATAATTCAATAATAATTATAAAATTGAATACAATTTCTAATCCCTATTAACAAGCTTTTAATGAAAAGTGGTTTTCTTCTATATTACTATTTCTGTGTTACATTAAGGAATAATTAAACAATTGAAATATTGAAATTTTAAAATGTTTACAATTTTGCCCATATTTTCCCAAAATCATTGCTTAAATTTATTTCACTTTTTTAAAGGTCCACCCTAAAATGAGGACCCAAAATTACCACATATGTATATGTTGAATTTGTTGATTTGAAATGAAAAAAAAATATAGAAATGAAAAAGAATTTTAAACTTTTTCGTTTTTTATTTTTAAAACAAATCTTCGTTTAACTTTAAATCAAAAAAAAAACTTTTGCAAAAAGCAGACAAGAAGAAAGGATAATAAGGATATTTAATCCTGTTTTGTTTTTCACTTATTCTTTTTTTTCATTTTCAAAATTTCTTTTTTGTTTATGTTCTTTTTTTTTTTGTATTTACCCTTTTAACATACACTTTGTTGTCTTAACTTTTAGTACAAACTGCTTTCATCCTTTCGTAAATAACTACTATAGTAACGTGGGTAACTAAATGTCACATACATGTTAAATAACTACGTTTTAAAGTTTAGTTGTAATTTTTTTAGTTTACTCTTATTTTTAGTTTTTGATATTTGTATTACAAATCTTAAAAATTTATTTTCTCCCTTTTTATTTGTTATTTGTCCTTTTTATTACAAATAAATTCAGATCAAAATAATGGTTTGTAAACTACCAGTTTTTCCTAAAAAAAATTGAATCTGGCTAAATTTATTATTAACATCTAGCTTATCGGGTAAAATTATTGGCACACTTGTGTCTTTTCTGTGCCGAATTAAATGAAAATATTTAGTGAAATTAAAAGATATTGCATACTTTTAGGTGCAACATAATTATCGATTCAGCAATTATTTACGTGATTCAAGAGAAGTAACTATATTTTTCTGTTAAGAGTATGTACAATTCCCGGATCCAGCAGAAGTTATAATATTGCTAATATTGTTCAAACCTTAAACTTCAACAAGATGCTGGATAAAATCAAAATGATGTTGAAAACATAAAAAAAATTGCACAAGGTTAGTTTTATCACTGTAATAAATAAATTTACTTTCTTACGATGAAAGAAGAAAATCACTATCGGCATTTAAAGAATTTCAAAAATGTTTGTAATTTTGGTGCAATAAGTTGTCATAATTTTAAGATTTTATAGGAACATAATATGTTAAGAATAGAAGATAGATGTCTCTCGCAAGCAAACATTTGTATGTAACATTTCACCTTTATATGTCGAAATTGTGGATGTAGAAACTTTGAAAACAGACGCGTGGATAAATAGAAGGATGAAACGATGACTCTGTGGATAGATGGAACAACGAACAGTTTAAAACTAATAAGCACTTCTTTCAATTTAGTTGGAAAAGTACTAGATAGTACGAAGGAAAATTTACCATATTTATTTTTCAAATAAGTACATACACATCTTTGACATTGACTGTTGGTAACATTAAATTTTTGTTTCTTATTTAATATATAGAAAAAATATAAAAATTTTGAAATTCCACTCTTGTATGATTCTACATAATTATTTCATGAGATAAAAGAATAATCATACAAAATAAAAAATTTTATAGCAATAATGAGAACAACAGCGTGTAATAGAATTGGTTATTGAAGTAAAACCAAGAAGCGGAAGAAGAAAATTTTACAACAGTTGAAAGTGCGGAAGCGCAAACATATAAAAAAATGGTTGTTATACAAAAGAATTTTAAATTTTTCATTTCCTTGTTGATGCACAAAAGTAATTCTTGTAAATCATTTTGAAAAAATGTTCCCAAGTTAATTAATATTTAAAAATAAAACTCATTTGGGATTTTAAAAAATTAATTTTAGTTATTTGTTAACAATATATTTAACTGATTAACATATCATGTTTTTGAAAAATAAACCTAAAAAATGCCAAAACAAATATAAACATTCCTTAGGGAAAATGATCGTATGTAATTTTGTAAGAGCGCAATAAAATTGTTGATAATAATTTTGAAGAATCATTATTACAACATATGTGTTTGAAGCTCTGGCCTAAAAGGACTCATAAATTAAAATACATTAGAATATTGTATTGTTTAAAATAAAATAATTTTTATATAGATATACATAATATATTAAAAATGAATGGATGCCTTTTATGCATTGCTACCGCATTCATATGATCACTATTGCAAATATATTATGTATATCACTGTCATGGTTTTGCAAAAAAATGAAAATTTTCGAAATAACAATTACTTTGAAATTTAGTGTTCATGTTAAATTGGAAATAAGTACTCCGATTTAAAAAAGTAACTATTTCAATTAAATTTTAAAGCGTAATTGTTCATTATAAAACGTGTAGATAATTGGACATAATTTTGAATTCAAACTGTTTTATAATATTTTTTCATTTAACTAACAACATTCAAGAAAAAACTAACAGCATTCAAGAAAAATTTAATTAATAGAATAAAAAGAAAGCAATAAACAATGGGTAATTTAATTTTTTTTTCCTGCCCCATAAGGTATGCAATTTTTCATTTAATGTAATAATCATAAATTATTTTTCTAAATGTTTTAAAGAAATCTGCATTTTAAAGCAAAGTCCAATTTGCTTGCTAATCTAGTATTATTGTCCTAACAGCTTTATACTTGTTGATGAATATTAAAAGGTTTGAATTTAAAAAAATTGCGTTCACACTATTAATATTAATTGTGTAACACAAGAATATATCAACTCGTGTTTTTAACTAAAAAATATTCAATAAATCGGCATTTATACTTGTTCTTTGCCTAAAATATTTCATCAGTTTAATATTAATAAAAGTTTTCTCAAAGTGAATATTAATTTAAATATTTCATTAGAATTTTTTTAAAGTTCAATTAAAAATAAACTGCATATGTGGTTTCAATAACAAAAATTTAATTGAATGTGACTTTCAAAAACAGAAAAAAACTTCCTACGGAAAATCTTTGAAAGAAATTTTTAAAATTTTCATTTTTTATACAAAATTTTCCTCTACCTACATTCATACGATATACCTAATAATACTCACAATTTACTTGTGCATAAATAAACAAACAATTATTGTATATTTTACACAAGACTCTCAGTATCAAAAAAGTTTTTAAAATAAATTTTACACTAAAAATGTTCTACCTATACATTTGAAAAACCTTAAATTAAATTTAAAAATATTATTATTAAAAAGGTATGTAAAAAGTATAAAATAAAAGTTTTTTTTTTATAAATGTATACAAAAAGTTAAAGGTTTCCTAAATTTGTTTATTTTACAAATGCATGTATATATACGTAGTATGTATATATGTGGAGGAAAAATTCTTTTTTTTTTAAGGGTTCTATAAATAATATAATTTTTAATTTTCTCACATTTATATGGTATTACACGTATATTTCATATGTACCATATGTTTGGTATTAAACATACAAATGTACATTTACACAACCTAAATAACAAATAATATTAGTATAAAAGGACTTAATTTAGAAAATTTTAATTAAATATTTCAGTTTTATTCTTCTCAAAAAAAAATTTTTCACAATTCATATATTATAGGTGCATACATATAAAAACAACCAAAGAATAACCAATGGTTTCTAAATAAGCACATTTTACTTTAAGAAATTTTTGTCCTTCAAAGAAATATTTTTGACGTCAAGAAATTCTTTCAAAAGAATTGTTTTTATATTATAATTATTTTTTGGGAGGATCAAATTTTTTAAATTTTACAGATACTTTATCAGTAATTACAATATTTTATTAAAAGAAAATTTAATCTGCTAGCAAAATCTTATAAATTTAGATGTTATTGTTTACGTTCCGAAAGGTTTGAACGATCAAAAGGCAAAAATATTAAAATATTTTAGAAAATTAAGAAATTAAAGAAAATTAGTTTTCGCATGAAATTCTTATACGAGTATACCTTGAACTTAAGTTTTAAATTCTTATAAAAATATTCTCATAGTCAAAATTTTTATCATACTATAGCAAAATGAGAAAACAGAGAGGTTAAAATTAATGTTTATTTTTAGTCATTTCAAAAACATGCTAAAAATGTAGAATGAAAGCATTTAAAAAAAATAAAAAATTTGATAAATATTTTAATCTTGTTTTGTAATATTTTATTAAAAATAACTTAATTTTTCATAAATAAATTAAAAGTAAAAGAAATAAGCCATAAAAAAAATAATTTTAAAAATTTTTAATCTTAAAATTGTATAAAATCATATAAAATTAAAAATTATTTTTAAATTTGCAAATTATGCCAAAAATTAAGATAATATTTAATTTTGAATAAAAAGGATTTAAGCTAAAAATCAAATTTCAAAATTTTTAAAGATTAAATAATTTGCATTGTCAAAAAATTAAATTTAAATCACAGCATTTAAAAAGCATAAACTGAATATTTTTTATCAATCCAATTTTACTTGCCAGTCTATAAAAATCGAATTATAATCATAATGGAACTCAGAGTACAAAAATAATATCTTGCACTTAAAATAGGGATGTTTCATTTTCTCATAGTATACGTAACAGAATGTTTCATTTTGAATGTATAAAAATTTTGTTGAATTTTGGATTTATCTAAGAAATTAAATCATGTGAAAAAATACTCATATAAAATGTCTGAAGTATATTTCAAATTTGTAGGAACAATGTGTTCAAAAAAATCCTATCTAAGTTACTAGAGAATTAAATTTATAAAGAGATCTGAATTGATCCTCATTGAAATTTTGTTTTTTATCGAAAAGTTTTTATATAAAGAAGTTTTTTTCGTCCTTATAAGAAGAAATTTAAACATTTTACAAATTTAAGGATTAAAATATTTTTTTTTTTCAATTTTTAAAAATCAAAGAAAATTATTGTTAATATTTCTACAGAAAATTTTACAAATAAAAAAAAAATTTAAAACAAATTCCTTTACAATATTTGAAAAATAATTTCTAGAAATAAAAAAGTGAATTTCATTTAAAATTGGAAACTTAAAAATTAATTTTCATTATTTCAATTTTCTAAATTTGTATTTCTAACAAAACATAACAAAAACATAATCGCTTAAAAATCAAACTACTTAATATCTTCTAAAATTTTCGGGTTCTCAACTTATTATGCTATTTTGTGCTTTACTACACAAAATAAATTCTTAAACACTTCTAAATTCTTCAAAAATAAATAATTAATATTTTTCCTTTCTATTCAATTCAAATATTTTTAAGTGTATTATTAAAGTAGTCCTTGCATAATTCCTTACAATTACATCATATACATTAGTATTATTATTATTTTTCACACCTATATACATATAATTAGGAAAGCATATAATTGAAATATATGTATAAGTAAATATTATTTAATAAGTTCAAAATTACATAAATATAAAAAAATTTTGGGTTAAAATTTACTTTAATATTCTTTTGAAGTACAAAATTATTATATTTAAACACTCATAATATTATGCGAACATTAAAATTTTTCCATGTTCACAATAATTTTATATGTATGTATATACCCTAATTGAAAACATTAAAATGAAAATCTTAAGGGATTTTTATTTCAATGTATATATATATATATATATATATATATATATGTATATGCGTATAATGAGAGCATATGTGTTTATAAAGCAATAAAATACATTTCGGTAAACAGATGTTAATTTTTTTATTTAGAAAGGCGAAAAAATAAAATAGCTATTAAAATGTATTCCAACACTCTATATAATTTTTGATCAAACCTATATTTTCGAGCTTTTAATATAATATTACATGTATTATCCAAAAATCAAGAATGATAATTACATATTGTCACAACCTTAACTGAACAGAGCTGGTTTCAATAAAATATTCGAGATAACTTTTAGTTTTTCGTTCACCATTCACAATTATAATATTCATATCATAATGCTCTATCATAATATTCTCTTTTAAGTCTTCAATGTACTCGGCAGTGTGTTTGAAATATATCCTCTTTTAAATGAACGCTTCAACTCTTAAACAAAATTTTCAAAGGGAAAATGGTAAACTACCTGATTTTTTACTCAGCAGCACTAAAAATACCGCAATTAAGGCTTATTAGCCTTGATTCAGCATATCTGCTTTTAAAGTGCACTACCTAAAAGAATTTAAAATATGTACTTGAAATTATACAAGAGTTACACAAACAGAACAATCGAACTTCGTTAAATTTGAGAGAGAAGCGAACGAGATTTAGGCCAACTTTATTAGCCAACAATATGAGAGAATTCATTTTAATAACAAGGCAAAATTATAAGTATAACAAGTTTCATCATAGCTGAAACAATTGTTATTCAACACAGACTTTAATTTACAAACAAGTTTTTAAATTTTTAAGAATCCTTCTCTAAAAATTATTCTCAGACGATTTTTAAATGTATATTATTTATACTATAACTACAATTTAATAATGTATACCCATACTAAATGTTTAGTTGAAATTTATGATTACAGACCATATGGAATCATTGGTTTTTGCTTTTAACTGTTTATTTTCCACATCAAGCCGAAATAATATTATGATTATATAACTTATGATTATAACTTTATATATACGTTCTTCGAAATAAAAGTGTAAAATATATAACATAAGAAAAAAAGGTCAGGATAATAAACACACATTAATTAAAGTTGTTTATTTGTAAGCATTGACAATTTAAGGACTTTCATAATTTTCATTTATAAAAATGTTTTCTATATAGTGCAACAATAATCATAATTTGACATTAAACTGTTATTATAAATGATTATACCTCCATAGAATTCTAGAAAGTTATATGATATTTTCTTCATTTAGAATTTTTGAAATAAAACCTTGAAAATTAAAATTATTTTTAGTATAGATTTGGTGCATTTGTAAAAATTAATTTCTATTATATATATATATATATATTTATATATATTAAAGTGTATCATATTGTTAAAGTGCAGTTTATGAAAAAAAGAATTAGAATTGATTAAAAAATGTTCAACTATAGTAATTCTGTTTTTGCTTACAAAATGTAGTTAAAAATGTTATGGAGAATAGTGATGACATTGTAAATATTAAAGTAAAATTGAAAACCAATTGAAATCAGGATCGAAACGAAATCAGTGGCTTATTTTTTTTGAATTTCAGTTTCTGAAATTTCAAAATTTTCATTTATTATTAATGTATTATTATTCAGTATTTCAAAATATCTCATTTATTATTAATGAAATGAAAACTACAATAACCAATTAAAGGTCTGTGAATAATCGCATAAATTTTTGAAATTACACAATTTGACGAATGCAAGCACATTCAATATGGGCACATATTCCACTATTAACATCAGATTCATAAATAGCACCCATATATACCTGTTTAGTGTTCATATTCAAAAGCAAAAAGGTTTATCTGTGAGTGAAAATGGCCGGCTTGAGATCGATTTAATCGACGAACTAAAAACAGCCAAACTTTTACCTGAATAACACAATTTGTGATTCAAAAGCATTAGTCAAATTCTAATCTAAACTTTGTGTATTTTATGGCAATAAAAGGATACTCTAATAGAACATGGTCAAGCATTTAGAACAAGAAGTTCAACACCTTTGTATGCAAGTTAAACCCATAAGTATATTCAAATTGAAAATTTGTGAGAATTTTGTACATTTGTTTATTGGAAATTTAGATTTCTTCAAAGATATTTCATAGTTTAATGTTAAAATTTATAGAGTTAGTGTATTTCAGTTGTGTACATATGTACATAATATTACACAAGTCAATCATAAAAATTATTAAATAACAGACTTTTAAGGGTCAATCCTAATAAAATATTATACAATAAAAATCAGAAAGTTTAACTATTAAAAAATATTAACGTACATATGTATAATATGGAATGCATGTATAAGTTAAGTTTAAATATTAGAAAACAACAAATAAATCTTAATTTAATACGTCTATTTACCCTAATAAAATCTAAAAAGAATTTTATGAGTTTATTGATTATAAATGTATGAAATTTTTTTGCAAATAATTTTTCTTACATAATTTTTGTTTCTTTTTCAAACATTGTTATTTATACACAAAAATATTTATGTGAAAAAAAAAACAAAAAATCATAATGGTCATTCTAATATCGAAAAACTATATAAATTTTGTATTTAAGAAATCCTCACATACTTACAATATTCTTTTTTGTAATAAAAATTTACAACACTTAGATTTTATTGTTCTACATTTTATAAAGAGTATAAAAAATAATGCGTATTATGCTTGTGCATACAAAAATGCTCATAAATGCTCACATAAACGTTATTTACAGTAAAGTTAATATTACCAATTTTTTTTTATTTTCCTTATTATTTTGTATGTGATTGAAAATCCCATGATTTGTAATTATTTAGATAGCATAATATGTGGTTCAAAATTGGTTATTCAAATCATATAATATTTACAAGCGGTTGTGTATATTACAAAGATGAACTTAATAATGTAAGCTATTCTTTATACTAAAACATGTTGAGCAAAATTAACTATTTAACAATTGGGAATTTTTTCATGCAATTATTGTTAGTAATTGCATTTTATAATTTCCCAATACATATATTTTAAGATTTTAATCAAAAATTAAGTTTTCGCTATAGCCTACTTTTAGGGGCATGTTTAATAAATTATATTTCTATTTGATATATTTCTGCAAATATCTAAAACTTATTATAAACAAATAATAATACGAAAATCTTAGAAAATTTCTTACATGTTGCAAATTGTGCTCTTATAAAAAGTTTTGGACATTGGTCTCGCCTAGATAATGTGATGATATCTAATAAAAAACAAACTGTCAATGTTCTACTTCATGACCATTCTATTAATGGTCATGTAGTAATAAAATATAATAATGTAATAATAATGTAAACTGATAACGAAAACTAAATTGCCTATATCCAATTCACATAATTTTGTATATGACTATGTATATTATGACTTTTGTGTATTTTTCAAAGATATATTGTAATAGAAGTATTCTCTTTATCAAAAATAATTTTGGCATTTTTTTTCTAATTTCTTATCTACAATTATTTTATAATTATTAAATAATTTTTGCCACAATAAGATAAAGTGTTTGAAGAATTTTTTTAATAAAAGAAATTTATTTTAATAAATGCAGAAATTTTATAAGGTTTAACTAAATAAATTATTCAATTCAGAAACTTGCTAACCAATATTATAAGTAAAATTACAAATTTTAGTTTGTTTTTACATCGAAATAAATTCAACCTAATTTATATTGACATTTTCAAATTTTAAAATTGCCCATAAAGACTAATACACCGAATATCTTAATTAATATATAAGGGTTACTGTATACATAGTTATCAATAGTATATATAGTATCAAGTATGTTTTTCGGAAAACTATAGAAATCTCTATTTTATCATCACTTTTAACACCATAATCTGGCACTTGAAACCCCCATACACATAATTTAACCCTATACAATAGAAAAACATATTTGATTATCATTCCATGATAATTGCAATATTTTGCTATATTAGGAAATCAATTTTGAAATCATATCATTTTGAAATTTGCATCATCAAATCAGTTACACATTAAACATTGCAACATGTAACAAACTTATTTTTATCAAATTCATTTTTATACACTACGTCTCATACAATTAAATGTTTGTAGAAATTTGCATTATATGTGTTGCACATTCTTCATACATATATATATGTTGAATATAAATCATTAGCCAGACCATTCCACTGTTCTTTAAGACAAGTTCTAAATTTCATTTTCAAGAAAATGAAATGTATATTTACATAGAAAATTACTCTCAAAAATGGTTATGGAATACTACATAGCGTTGCAATGAAAATATAAGATTCTTCTCAAACATTTTGCATATAAAACTTGATCGAACAAAATCACATCAATATTAATAATTCTATTATGTTGTTGAAATTGTACTAAAATTCGCTAACGTACAACTCTATAAATAATTTTAATTTTTATTAAAGTGTTATAAGATTTAACACTAACATATTACAATTTCTTTCATCAGTTTTTTCTTAACGAAAAGTTTACTTCTATTTATGTATAGGATATGCATGAAATTGTGTAAAGGATGCAATGAACTCTAGTATTACTCCTCAATTTTGTAAAATGTTATATTTTTTTTTTATATAAATTTAATTTCTAATAAATTCTTAGTTGTTACTTGAATATAAATCAAAAAAATATTATATTTATATATAGATAAATAAAGTATATTATGTAAATTCATATATATACATATATGTATACTTCGTATATTCAGTGAAGCAATCATTAAAGTATAACATCAAAATTTCAATGTAAATGCCAATAACCAGAACCAGACAGTCACGTAAATTTTTAAAGTAACACCGTTTTGTAACTTTTCTTTTGAATTTTACTTATTGTATTTATTTTTTTTCTTTCAACTGACATTTTTATTTTGATTTGTATTTATTTTATAGGGTTTAATGTAATATATATATACATTGTATATATGTATTTTAAATATATATATACATTGTGAACTTATATAAATCAGTTCTATGTATTTATGGATCTATGTACATCCTTAAGATGTATTACTTGCTTTTGTCGTAAATTTCATGTAAAAATAAAATCGATTTTATTTTATGGATTTATAGTCTTCGTAATACGAAAAAAAATATCTGGAAAAATTTTTTCATGCGATTTTTAAATCAAAATAAAAAAAATACTATAAAAGTGGAAAAAAAATTCCCGAATCTTAATAAAAGAAAAAGAAAAGCAAGAATTTTCCATTTTTTAAATATATTTTTTTTTTTGTTGAATCAAATCGAATTTTTATAAAAATTAAAATAAGAATAATAAAAATGAAAAGAAAATCAATGGAAAATAGTTAACATAATTTTCCTTCGGTAGAATAAAATTACGATAATTTAACGAACTTTAAATATACTGAAAAATACCACTAATAAAATACCGCCAACAAAACACAATAAAGTTGGAGGCCACCTGTGGTAATAATGTAAATGTTATCAAGATTGGTTTTAAAAAAAAAAATTCAAAATTATGTAGAATAATCGCAAACACGGTGTTAAAATAATTAATTAATTGTAACTGTGACATTTCAATATCCATGACTAGTATATTGAAAAATTATGTTTAGTAAATCCCTCTTCAAAATACTAAACAATTTGGAATTTTTTAATTACATTGAAATATGAATAATTTTTTAAGCCGAAATCAGAACTTAGCAAATAAAGTTGAGAAAATTAGAAAAATATTTCAATAATTTTGGAACATTTTGTAGTGTTTCACGAAGTTCTTAACAAAAAAAGGGCTATTCAAACTGCAAATATTGAAATTTATTATATTGACACTCGTTAACTAGTGCTGTATAAAAATATCTTCTAAATAATATTTATTGAGAACCAGAGAACCTATTCTAATGAAAAATTCTAACCAATTAACATTTAGTTTTTAAGTAACGTTTTGCTTCAGTAAAAAACACTCATTAATATAAAATTAATATTTAAAAATTTTATTAAGATCTTAAAAAACTTTAATTTGCAAATAAGAAGTACTTAATTTCTAAATTGAGTACAAGTTTTTCAAACCTCGGTATACATACAAATTGCAATTTTTCAATGAAGCGATTTAAAAATTTTTAAATGAAATACATACTGCACACTGTAAATGTTATTTTCCAATAAAAGTTTGAAAGTTACAAGCATTTATTTGCAGTTTAACTACAAATATAAGGCTGTCGTGGTTTGTCTCAGGAATACAATTAAAAGTGGCTTTTCCATACTCTTACTTTAGTAAATTCAATGTATTATAAATCATAGACGAATTATAATCGAGTTGTAGATTATTTAAAAATAAAATAAATTTATTATTACTCAATAATTAAATACTTAAAAATGACTCGCCATAGTAGGCAGATGATTAAAAAGAATTTGTAATTTTTTCAAAAATAATTTTTGTCTAGTCTAAACGTTTGCCAATTATATACTGTGATTTTCAAGATTATATCATTATAGTATAAAATACAGATTACCACGCAATACATAATTGTACCAATATAATAGACACATTATACAAAATAAAGTACTTACCACACAAACAATTATTTAACTCTTTATGTCACTAAAGAACCATTTATTTAAAAATGACTTCAACAATCCTCCCCATCTAATTGTATAAGATTAAATGTACTTGTAATTACAGCAATAAAATAAAAATTATATACTTTACAGTTTGGATTTATTTCACAATTAAATAAATTTATTTATAAGTAAAAAATCTAATTAGTTTTAATATGAAATTAAAACTCTTCAAATTTAGAATAATTATTTTTTTGGTTTTCATACATAAATAGTCAAAATTCTCATTATTCAAGAAATTTTTCAAAATAATTGCTAAAATTATTCATAGTACACGCAAACTAAAAATATAATTTAACTTACAAATTATTTTTTTTTAAGGCTCATTTTGAAAAGTACGTGTTTCAGTCGCTTTTATACATAGGCATGTACATAAAATTAAAAATTACACGGTCTTAAAATAGAAAATAAATCATAAAAATTACAGACGACATTTAATTTACAGTCTTGTAATGTTATATTATGTTAAATTAAATTGTATGCTTATAAGGTCTATTTATATAAATTTGTAAATCTTATTTAATATAGTTTTATAGCATTTTAGTAATAAAAACAAAATTATAATCAATTAAAATAGCTACCGAAAGTCCAAGTATTAAAATTCATATTTTTTTAAAACTTTCATCTCTACATCTTATATTGTGCTATGTAATTGATATTATGTCCAAGTCTTTAAATTTTGTATATTAAACGCAATGCAAAAGATTGGTAAATAAGATCCTAGACAAATTATAACACAAATTAATTTAGAATGAAACTGGTTATATTGTTTAAAATGATGGTTTACCGATTTCTAGATCGTTAAAAGATATCCTTTTTCCGAATTTGAAAATTTTAAAACTTTAAAAATTCAACAGGTTTATTCCACAATATTCATGCATAATTTTAAATGATTGAAAAATTTTGAATTTCCAAAAACATTAGAGTTATTTTTTTTTACTTTTTACTTATTTTTTTGTCAAATATTTTCAATATTTGTTTTAACAGTTCTCTTAACCATTTCTCTGACCTATGACTTTTTGTTTTTAATGTCAGAACCAGAAATTTTATAGTAATTATAATTATGACAAATTTTTAAAATTTTTCCTACTCATGTTTTACGAAATGAAATTTTTGTACTATTTATTAAAAGTTTGAATATAACAAAGTCGTGTAGTGTAATTAAAAACTTTTTATTATCGTGAATTTTCCAATTTCTAAAACAGAATGAAATAATTCTACGAAACTATTTAAAATTTTAAATTTGATCATTTCAAAAGTATCACATATAACATTGTTAAAATATACAAATTAATTTCTCATCTACTTACTAATTTACGAGAAAATTTCTACTAAATAACACTTCTTAAATATTTTTATAAAATTTCTGCTTAAATTTAAAATCAATATTTTCTCTATTTAATATATGTATATATAGCTACTTAAATTAAATACTGAGAATTTAGAAAAATTTTGTGAAATTATTTTCGAATCAAAAAAAAAATTCTTTTCATAGAAAACCTACTTAATTTTTTCTTTTTTGTTTTTCTATTTAAATTCAAAAAAGGGTATATGATTTTAAATATCAAACCACATTTTTATATTAAATTTGACGCGTTGAAGTATAACATAATGATTTTAAGAGAAAAAATAAAAAAAAATATGGTATCAAAACTGACATTATTTTAATGCCAACCTATACAACATATTATAAATGATGTCCTTGAACCTTGTCACAGAAATTATTTAAGTATGTACGTATATAAATTTTATTGCTTAAAGAAAAAAAATTAATAATATAAAAAAAAATAAAATAAAATTCTAAAATAACTTTTTACTTCTTAGGAATAAATTCCTAAGATTTTACGGGAAAAAGAAAATGGTTTTATTTCTCTGCATTTTTTACCTTTAATTGTGTGAAATATAAAATTTTCCTTTAATTTACTTTAAAATAACACAAAAATACAGTAATTTTAAATAAAAATATAAAAAATAATTATCAAAATTTCTGGTGGTTCTTATATCTTTGAAAAATAAAAAAAAAAATTTGTAACACTGAATAACAAAATTTTGTAACACAAAATTGCATACTTTCAGGGGCCGTTAAAAAATTGTTTTCCCTACAACCCTTATGTCACACCATACTTCAAAAGTAAAAAAATATAAATTATTAATAGGCTTTCAAGAAATTTACCATTAAAAGTTTTTAACAACAATATTGTATTGGAATATTAAATTGAATTTTGCTATAAAACAATGTTATTTTTTTATCAAAAATGTTATTATTACAGCTGTAGTGTTATTATATAAAATTAAGATTTTAAAACTCTTATAATATCTTACATTTAAAGGATTTCTACTTAAAATGCATTAATAAAATTGAATTTCAATTTAGAAAAATATTGATTAAGGATAATCAATTCAATTTATAATAAAGAAAGGATGAACTTTTAAAAGAAAAGTTCAAGAATAAAATTACATTCTATATATTAAGAGGAAAAAAAATCTCTTGATTCAATACTATTTCAATAAAATTTCTTTGAATATAACAAATACATACATAATTTTTCTTGATTACTAAAATATCAAAAAGCATTTTCATATACAAAATTATCATTCAACCTACATATAACACTTTTATTGAAAATTTCCATTATTTTTAAAATTTTAATTCGAAATAAGGTTCAAATGGAAATATGAAATAAATCTTCATTTATTTGTTACATATAAAGTTTATTTTATTGTATTATATTGTCAATTTTATAATTTATAATTTACAAAACACAGAAAAATATATTACTAAAATTAAAAGTAATAATTTATTCAAGGACTACGTACACTATCGTATTTTGTTCTTAGATTTTGAAAGGCTTTCGATTTAAAACATTATTCATGATTTTTGCTGAATATAAAAAATAAAATATTATTCTAACAATTCTCATCAAACAAAATTCATGAATAATATTTAGAATCGAAAATTTGCCATATATAATCGACAAAAATAGAGCAAAATTTTTAGTGTTATTATGTTGGTCTTCTTCCGTACATATTCATACCTTTTGTAATGGAAAGATTCACAATTTATTTCCAAAAACTTGATATTACTGCTATTCTTGCATTGATATTTCACCTACATAATATAGATAGCAAAAAAAATACGTTTCTAAACCAAAAATAATCCAAAACAATATTACTAAAGCACAAATTCGTAATCACAATCATACGAGTAACAGCTCTAAAAATGCAATTTAAAATTTATTATCAAATTTATTTTACAATTTATTTTCAAACAGTACCTACGTCAACTTCAAGTAATCTGTACTGCGCATAAAATAAAAATTGTATCTCTTAAAATATAAAACTTATTGGTGATTTCAAGAGAAAGCCAAGGCGCTAACAAATATCTAACTCTATATGAAGTTATGAAATAATTTGAATCATGCAATATAGAAACTTTCCGCTTAAGCCCTACTTACATACAATTTATATAATAATGTATTTTTATCTTTAATTATTTTTCAAATATTTTATATAAAAACCTTTTAATTCACCAACAAAAAAAACCTTTAATTTTATTATAATATCCGAAATCTATTTTAATATTTTTATTTTTGATCTACGTACAAAATGATTTTAGGTGACTTAAAAAAATTTCATTATTGTCATTTCCAATGTCATTTCTATTTTATCTTAATATTTTATCTTAATATTTTGACAAATTCGTTAAATTTCCTTTATATAAATAAAGAAATCTTTAGGGAAAAATATTAAAATGAAAATGTTAATGTTCATAATAAATAAAAATAAATGATTCTGATAGTCTCTCATGTACTAATAATAAAAACTGACGCAATAATATTCACATATTACATACACACACATACATATATATATGAAAATGAAAAATTCAACAATTTTCATGATAAAATGCCTAAATATTACAGTCTTTATACATACATTTAGATTTAGAATAACACGTGGGTAATAAATAACAATATAAAATTTTTACATATATATGAGAACAAGTAAAGTAAGTAAGTTATTCACGAAATATGTTCATTTTTTCAAATATTCTATTATGTGATGGTTTATTTTTAAGAAAAAGTCATCTAATAATTTTTTGTGTGTCAACGTTAAATTTTCATATTAGTAGATTTGTGTAGCTTCATCTTCTTTATTTGCTTTTTGTATTTTTTAAACAGAAATGCATGGAAAAAATTTATAAGTAATGAACATGAGATTATACAAAGACTCTGTACTAAATATGCTGTTAAAAATAATAAATTTCTTGTTCTATTCTAAAGGTAATCTATTCGAAAGATAATTTAATTAACCTTGATTCTTTATTAATTCAATGAGAACAAATTAAGTTGAATTTAATATTTAAAAAAATATTTACAAATCGGAAAGCGAATAAATTCAATTCTTAACGCTTTTCAAATTGAACTGTTTTTTTTTTGGCATAAGTCGACTTTTTAAGAAGACAAAGTTAATGGTTATTTTGATGTGATATAAACACCTTCTCGCCACAGTTACAATCACAACTTCAATAGAACTCTATTCATACATAAAATAAACAAAAGCAGTTTTGCTGTACAATGCCATCGCATATTGATTCAAACTCTTAAATATCTCAATATATGACAAAATTAACCTATACCACTTTAAAAAAAAAACAGCTCAATTAATTTTTAACAATTTTATGTAATTTTCAAAATTTTCAAAATTTTTATCATAAAAGCAGTACTAAGAATTAAATCAAATATTGTGATTGGAAATTAAAAATATACATTTTAGGAATAATTTGTAATTAGTTCTGCAGCTGTTACTCTTCCTCAATCCTCAATCAAATCCAGTTCAACATATAAGAGATTTCCATTTTTCATATAAGAGATCCATATAATTCATTTGATTCATATAAGAGATCCTCAATCAAATCCAGTTCAACATATAAGAGATTTCATGACTATTTACTACATTATTTGAAAAAATAGTAATTCAAAGAGCAATAGGGATAAAGGAGAGAATCAAAGAGGAATTGACACTTCCTTCGTTATAATATCCGCCTTCCCGATAACCCCTAGCCAAAGATGCGACTAAATAATTCAAAAATTTGCTTTTATAGTCCTCTCTATTACAATATTTCAAAGTCAATTTCTTCTCAGAATTGTATAACTTATAACCATGCATTTTGATTTCAACATGCAGAAAGTAAAAGTCCATCGGAAGACCTTCATAGAATCTAGAACCAAAAACAAGCGCAACAAATTCTCTAATGACCCTTGCTATCATTGCTTTCTCTTATTCCTCCTACAAAAACTTATATTAAAAGACAACTTTTCATTATTTTATCACAATTTTCTTTTTTATTTCTTGCCCACATAAGTAGCTCTAAAATGGATTGTTCCTGAGAATCTACAATGTTTTGAATCCTGACAAAAATTCAATACCTAATTTAAATAAAAATTATCGTAAAACTGTGCTTAAAGCCACTAATACAAAGCATTTTATTAACATACACATAAAAAATTTACAAATATTTTAAATTGTCTTTTAATTCCAGCAAAAAAATATTCTATCCTCTCGCCATGTTTTAAAGAAAATATTAAACACTTAATTATTCTTTCAATAATTTCATTAATTTCAATTTTAAGAGGATTACTTTATTTTCATTTAAACGCTTAATTTTCCCATTATCATTACCATTATTTGCAATAAAAACAAAAGCCCAAACGAAAAGCACAAAAAAATTCAAACTTGAATGAAATCCTTAAAAAACTCATTTTCCATTTTCATAAAAAAAACTCATTCTATTTCAATTATAATAAAAACATTTCCCAATTTATATAGAATTAGTGTATTAGACATTATATAGCTCTACCATAATAATTATAATAAAAATGAATTTTCTACAGTTTTTAAATTATATAGGTAATAAAATTTATGGAATGCGTTTTATATCGTATATACTAAAATTATATAGGCAATTAACAAAGATTAAGAAAAAACCAATATTATTATTGGTCATAACTACCAATAAATGACACTTCATTTCATAAACTTTATTTTTTTAATTTTTCAAATAAAATTTTCTCAAAATTTCATTATTAAATGAATGTAATATCATCATCATAAAAGAAAAATTGTTGTTATTATTATTTCAATTAATAATTATTGTAATTAATTAGTAAAAATTACAGTCAATAAAATTTATTATTACCTTATATTTTACACGGATAATTCTTTTCAATTAATTCAAGTATACGCCGAAATTAATAATTTTTATTATTATTACCTTATATATGTTAAAATAACGCTTTCGGGAATTTTATGTATAAAAATAATTTCTATATAAGCAATATATACTCAATGATGCGTAATATAATGTACATAACTCGTAAATATTATTTAAGTGTAATTAGGGTTTGAGTATTTGTCCTTTAAGGAAACAAATATTTTTATTTTTTTGATGCAATGTAGAGTAAGTAAGACTAAGTAATGCAGAGAAATTGTATTGTTATTATTTGTTTCGTAGCATCAATTAAAGGCAATGTTACTTGTTGTGTAACCTAAATGAATAATGTTTAATTTTATTTTATTGCTGCAAACAGTTAGTCCACTAAACTACCGTGTCAAATTTCCTAAAATATTTTTATATTTTTTAAAAAAAGTCTTTCAGAAATAAATTTTTCTAAAATTGAATTTTTTCGGAAAGAATGTCTTTCTGAACTTTTAATTTTTTTCTAAAATCCGAGTCCGTGTCAGAAAATCTTTGTGTGTATTTCGGTATCAGGGGATCATTGTCTGCATTTTAGATATAATGGGCTATTCATTAATTTTTATTGATTGTTTTTAATTTGAACATGGAACATGAATATACCGAGACTGAAAAGTTAATGTAATAACAAAATTAACAAATCCTTTAAAAAAACAAAAAATGATTTACTAGGCAGAATTAAAGTCTTTCTTGAGGAATATTGTAAGACGAACGATATCCCACCATTGCTCGACCATCTAGAACGAAACTCTTTCAAGTTTAACCTTTAAAACAAATAATATTATGTTTTTGACTTCAATTAAAAAAACAAAACATATTTTTTATCCAGAATTTTAAATTATAATATTCAAAATTTTTGACTATTTTTGTACCTTTAACATTGTATTATACCCATTACATGAACATATTATCAAATTAAAATCTAAACAAAAAAAATAATTATTTTCCGAAAATTACAATGAATAAAATTCCAAAACAAAAGAGAGAAATGACAAAATACTAAAGTACTAAATAAAATCAAAAGGTTAACAGGAATATCTCCATTTTATCTTTTATGTAAAAGAAAAACAAAAATTTCTTTTAACCTTTGTCATATACACATACGACACAACAATATACACAACAATAGGCTAGCAATATTCAACTAGTTGACTTAAAGGTTGATGACATTTTGACATTTTTCTTTAATAAAAGTAAAATAGAGTAAACTTCAAAGTTTTCCTTTCATTGTCATTTCATTCAATTTTCTTGTCATTTTAAGAAAGATAAAAAATTAAATTTCGAATTCACCTACATGTACAGCACATATGTGTTATATGATATATGTATGTAAGCACATTTTAATAATATAACTTGCATGTAATATGCATGTACTTAAACACATGTAATATTAATTACTTTTTGTTGTAATATACTTGTAAAATATAATCTATTCTTAAAAGGATCATATATGATTTTTAAAGATAATTGATAGAAAATGCTGCAAATACATACATACATATATAGAAAATAATGATATTTCAGTACAATACAGCAAATTTGTATGTGCAATATGACAAAATTTATAATTTAAGTTGATGATGGTCGTATATGGAAACACTGTTTGACGTCAGACTTTGACGCAAAATTACTCTGAAAAACACTCTATTTTCATTAGATTTTTAAAAACAAGTTTTTATAGTTTTGAACAGTGAACAGCTGATTTTTATTTTGGTAACAATTTTTATAGCAATTCGTTAAAATTTGTCGTAAAGAGTCCACTCTATCAGATAATTTCAGTCCCGTTATGTAAACGATCATTTCACTTAATCCTTGGTTTATTGTTTAGATGTTTCCCTTACTTATTTTGAAGTTTTTGACAATGTTGTTTGATTTGATTGTTTTTGATTTTCAATAAAGGGCAACTGTTCTTAAACTTAATGTGATGTGCAATGAAGCACAATATATCGCTCATATTTTGAAATTTAAATTAATCAATCTTAAATAGAATTTTTAGAACTTCTTTTGAGTAATCCAGAATTAATTTATACGCAAATTCGTACGCAAAAATAAGTTTGGCAACACTTTTTTTCAAATTCTTCAAAAAATTTTCTGTTCTCATATATAAAGGGAATTTTGTTCTCGCAGACATTTCCTGTTCAAAATTTTATTAAATTCTAATATAAAATTTTAAAGTAAATGTTAAAAAATTTTGAATGTTCTCTTATACTATTTCATTGTAAAATGTTAAACAGATACAGCCAAATTTTAGAGTATAGCTAGTATAGGTTCTACTAGCATTACACAAGCTTGAAAACCTTTGTTGTATAGCATAACTTGCATAGATTGTTTAGTATCTTTTTCAAATATAGTATAGCCTTTTTTATTCCATCAAGTCAACACAACCAACTATAAGTAAATGTTTCATTTTTAATAATTTAAAAATATTAATAAACTGAATTAACCATAAAAAATACAAGTTTTTGGAAAATTGCCGAGGAATATTGCAATTTTAAGATGCAATATTAAAATTTATATTTTTCAATAATAAAAAAATGCTCTCAAAGAGATTTTCTTTCGATGAGAAGAAAGTACAAAATTAATTAAAATTTTATTTACTAAATGCATAAATATTTCTTATTAACTCTATAATGTTTTACTTTTAACTTTAATTAATCCTCTACTGAATTCAATAATATTAATATATGAATTGCATATATCTACATATTTTTAAAATAAAGCATATTCGATGAAATTCTGAAATTCCTTTGAATTTTATATAAATCATTATTAATATTTTTAATCACTCAAAGTGAATAATTACATTACTTTACAATATATGTACATATACTACACATTCCACATATAAATATAAATTATAAAATATGTATATGAAAATCAATATAATCAATTGCTTTTTATCTTTTAACTATAAACCATCATAATAAAGTAGTTAACTATAGTAAACAGAAGTGATTTAATACGAAAAAATTTAATGTGAATATTCTGAGGGTGCAATATAGAATGTAAATATCTATTATATGTACGTAGTATGTATATATATATATATATATAAAGTATGATTTATGTACTGATAAATTGTATCGAGTTAAAATAAATTACTTTTAAAGTACCTTTATACACTTTATCATAATTTGAATTACATAAGAGAATAACAGAATAAAAAAAATTTCTTAATAATAAATTTCATTACACAATTATTATGATCCCATATAATAACTAAAACTCGATAAATTACTCGTATATTATGTATGTATATCATAAATAAAGAACATGCAAACTATCCTTGAAATGAAAATAATGAATTCTTTACATACATAGATGAAATTCCAATAGTTAATTGTCCTGTAAACTATTCATAATAAGCACATAAATAAATTAAATTTATAATAATCTTTTGCTTTAATATTTTATGTGTAAATACATGAAGGTTTTTATATAGTTATGTAACAGTTGCATATAGGTATATACAGTAAAGTTTGAACAATGTGCGCGTTGAAAATTTTGTCTCAATATTAACTTATAGTTAGCATCTTTTGCGTAAGAACATAGAATGAACTAAGCCATTTTTAAACTTATAGGTTTTTACACTAAAATTTAAACTGGTCTTGGCCTACAACTGCAAAATATATTATTCACAGAATATTTCCTGTTATAGCTCATTCATTGATCATAAAAATATACCGGAATATCCATTATATCTCGCACATAATAGTCTTTCTCAATAGTGTGGATAGAATTTTGAGGTTTAAGTATTCTTGATATTTATTTGACTATTTAGAAGAAAAATAATAAAAAGTTACAATTTGCTACTGATTATTATACTAAATAAAAAACTTATATTTGCACATACATTACGCATATACATATACAGAGTGTCTGATATCAAAGTTCACTGCTATATTCAAAATCTGAACAAATTACGAATAGTGTTGATATCCATAAGAAAGGCCTATTTTGAGATTTTCGAATAATATTTAATAATGCGCCTGTTTTACACAAAATTATACTTGAAATTTCGAAAAGTAAAAAAATCAGACGAGATTAAATTCCAAATCTGTTGAGCTGAAAACATCGTCCCCATACAAAAGTTTTGCGTACTCATGGGGGCCTCTATAATGATATATTGCAGTGCGATTTGATACGAGACACTGTATATTCACACATGTAAATATTAAAATTATAAAAATATTTCACTTAAGTTTTTTCATACTGTAATAAATATTAATTTAGCAAAAAAAGGGAAAAACATTGTAAAAAGTGAATGGGAAAACACTGGTGACACTAGAAATGACTATAAAAAAAATTTTCAAAAGAAAAAATGTAGGTAGCACATAAGTTAATGCAGCCAGGAATATTATAAAGAAAAAGTTAAAAGGAAAATTTATACATACAACATAATAATACAACATAATATAGGCGCATGAATTCTACATGCACAGCAAACACATAATTAAAATAGACATAAAGGCGTATTCAACTGTAAAAAAATTCATTGCCAACTTTAAATTTTTTTTTTTGTGTTTGAATTTCATATTATAAATTATTTATTAATTGCATAATTTTTTTATGAAAATTTTATGTTGAGAAAATTTAATTTCCAACCATAAAATGAACCAAGGGAATTGTGAATTCATATTTAATTTTGAGTAATTATAAGAAAATGTTCTGCATAATTAAACATAATTTCTTTTTCGAATTTCATAGTGGAATTTTCTATTATATAAATAGATATTTTTCAAATTATATAATATAATAATTGCATACAAGTACCATACAGCAAAAAAGTTTCAAATTTTTGTTATTTTCACTCAATTTGTTATTTAAACTTTGAAACATATTTCTTAAATATAGCTTAATTTAATTATATAATGTAATATATGTGCATACTTATAAGCGGTGAATTTCCTCTATTTCAACTGTTATGATATATATGTATATAGGTAATCAGATTTTTAAATAGTTTCTGAATGAAAAATATTGGGCAAAATTATTATAAAGTAGCATATAGAAACTAGTGTATGTTTTTTTATTATTGCCAGATTTTAAGTAGACTAAGCTATTTTAGGTCATCTGGCCGTCCCAATGAGGATCCAAAAATTCTTGAATCTGTAAAGTAGTTAGTTGGAGTTGACTTTCTTCTACACAAATCCCTACAAACCTGTTATGTCCTTTAGAAAAAAAAAATGTTTTTTATAAATAAAATTATGAAATATCAGCAACACTCTTAGTCCCTGATGATGTATATCTCGTTATTTTACTCGCCATTTGAGAAAAACTTAAGTAACTATAGTAAAAGAATAACTCCGTATGGCGTATATCGTTCTTTCTAAATTGTATAAAATATTTATTCACTTTGTTATTGAAATTAAGACGTTTAGTCGATAATACGAGAAAAAATGCAAAAATCTTATTGAAAATATTATTAAGCGTATTGGAAAAAAATCTGATGTGGTCAGCACATAACCGACCGCAATGTGTATTGTCTAGTTAAGTGAAAGTGTTACAGATTATAAAAATGTCTGTTAAATACTTATTTCCAATTTTTAGGACATTAGTAAGCTTATAGTTAACATACCTAGAAAAATGTAAATTTGGCTCTTATTACCCGAATTCCCTGAAATGCTCGCCAGTTGGTTTCGGTAACAACCAGAACTCAAATATCAAATTTCAAGAAACTCCATCAATTCGTTCCGTAGATATGGTGAAAAATGTAAAATCGGCCCGCAGATCAGTTTTCGAGCCCTGATCTTTCCAAAAAATTTACATGTTCATTGTTTTAATACAAGGAATTCAAATATTAAATTTCAATGAAATCGGTTGATTATTTCTCTTTATATACACAAAAATGTATATTTGGCCCGTAGTAAACGTCCAGTTGCCGATGCCTGATTTGTTCCAAAAGCTAGGAATTTTCACGGACGGTCAAACAAAGCTCATATATGAAATTTCAAGTAAATCGGTTGAATATTTTCTTCAAAATGGTGAAAAATGTAAAATCGACCCGCAAATCAGTTTTCGAGCTCTGATCTTTCCAAAAAATTTATATGTTCATAGTTTTCATACGAGGAATTTATATATTAAATTTCAATGAAATCGGTTGATTATTTCTCTTTATATACACAAAAATGTATATTTGGCCCGTAGTAAACGTCCAGTTGCTGACGCTTGATTTCTTCCAAAAGTTAGGAGGTTTCATCGCTGGTAGATCAAAACTTATATATGAAATTTCAAGTAAATCGGTTGAATATGTTCTTCAATATGCTCAAAAATGTAAAACAGGCCCGCTAAAAAGTGCAGTTCCCGAGGCCTGATATATACCAAAAGTTGATCGATCCGTCCCATGGTGGAAATAAACTTACATATAAAATTTCATCAAAATCGGTTCAGCCGAACTTGAGATACACGCGTGCACACACAGACCGACAGACGGACAGACCGACAGACCGACAGACCGACAGACCGACAGACAGACAGACCGACAGACCGACAGACCGACAGGTTGCTAAAAATAGTTTATTTACACTTCCCTACTATGGAGAAGTACGTTCCCACCGAAAACTCGATATGCAAAATTTGTTGCCATCACATAACCTACCTATTGTTTACACAATACGGTCGGTAAAAAGAAATATCCATTAAAAACATCGAGAATTCCCGATTTAAAACTGAATAAGAGGTGAGCTGAAAAAGCAAGATGTACGATTAGGCTTTTAATATCTTCACTGATTTAGTTATTTCAAAATCACCATATTTTATTAAAAGTCCCCCTAATCTCCTTCTTATACTATATTTCAATATGCATGCAAAATATCCTAATTTTATGCAAAATAAATATAGCAAATTAAATAAGAAAACTATGGTTGATGTGCAGTTTTTACTTGATAAAAAGTCGGGAAATCTAGAATTTGTTTTCTTATGTATTGATATAATCTTCTTATATACTTTGATATTATAATATACGCATATATGCAAATGCATAACTATATAAATAAATTTAAAAAATTTTGAATTATTTTAAATTTTTTTTTGTTTTTGTGAATCATAGTAAGAACACTGAATTTTTATTGAGCTATACAAAAACACTTTATACCTAAGTTCTCTACCAATCAAGCATATGTATATAAAAATATTCATTAAGATTCTATATTATCCTTTTGTTTTTCTCTACTCGTATATAAATTCGTTTTATGATAAATTCTGATCAAACAAACAAGTCTTCTCTCATACATAAAATAAAGTAATAATAATTTTTTTTTTAAAATACTTTTTTCTAATAAAAGGTCATACTAAAAACCTTATAATACATTTACTCAGTCAATATTATATTTTTATACTTTATAGAAGGATAGAAAGCGAGAAAAAATATGTAGATAAAATGGAATTATGGTTATTGATTGGAACTTTTATAAAATACACAAATATTTGTTTTGCTTTAATAATAAAACTCTTTTTGAAAATTTAAATTGGAAAACATGAAATTTAATAACATTTATTTTTAGTAATAAATTTCAAATATTAATAGCAGTGTTAGTTACACTTAGAAAATAAATATCTTAATCTCCATTTCTATTTCGTTTCCTTAAAAACAATTTATTATGATAACAATGTACTTATATGTGGTAAGGACACTGTAATGAATATTCTTTTCTGCCATGCAGTATTGATAAAGCTTTTTTGAATTTCAAAATTTATTTTATTTGCAGTATTTAAATCTCATATTCGAATTTTTATCACATTGTCTTCTTTCAGTAAAAATATATCAGCCAGAAAATCGTGAGTGAAAAACAATTTTCGACCGTATAGCACATATTCCGAATGATATTTTAACCGAATTTGATTTATTTTCCGAAGTTTTTAAGTTGAAATTCCAAATGCTGTAACGAATAATATTAGATTTATAGTAAATTTCAATTAAGGGTCTTCTCTATATCATTAATCTTATAATTATATATTTATTATTTTTATATTTAGAAAATTCTACATATTCTTAAATCGAAAAGATCTATAAACTGAATTATAAATTCCAATATTCCGAAAGCATTTCATGTATACAAATTATATTTTTTTAATTTTATTTTTAATTCGTACAGAACTAACTTTTAAAAAATATGCTTTACTTTACTTAAATTTGAATAAAAAAATTAAAAAACAAAGTAAATAATGAAATTCTTTATAATACTGCTACTTAATTGTAACTACAAAAAATTCAAAAACACTCTTAATATACTTGAAAACTATAATCCAATAGAAATCTTGTATAAATTCATAAGCATGTTATACTTATTTTATATTGCTTTTAAATAATTTTCACTCAATTTAATTACTGAATGCAATGTAAATAAAATTAAAAATATCAAAAAAAAACCAAAACATTAACCTTATTAAAATATTTTTAATTTCAATAGTGAATTTTCCCGACTATTTTATATTTAATATACATACATATATTCACACATATTCATAACATATTATAGAATTTAAATGAAAATATTTATTTTTGGTTATGCACGTAAAAAATGCAATAATTTTTTTTTCTGTTGCATTTTTTCTTTTTCTTTTTAATCTTTTGAATTATATTTTTAAAGTCAACAAAATTTTGAACTTGCAGTACTTAAATTTTAATAGATTCAAGGCGGCAAAATAAATTTCGAAACTCAAAGAAATTTTTATTTAGATTAAAATGCTATTGAATAAATTAACAAAATATTTCGAATGTTAAGTTAATACATAATCTTAAAAACCGTTCATAATAGGTAAATTGTGATAATATTTTATAAAATTTTACATAATCTACTTCTTTGTATTGTCAAAATAGTTTTCTTACTTTAAATCTATTAAAATCATTAAATTAAACACTTAGTAATTTTGACGATTAACTTATACGGTGAAGCTGTAAAATAAGAAATTTTACAATTAATTAAATTTACAATCGTAAAAACAAAGGGTTTTAAGTATTTAACGAGTTAGGGAAGCCTTTTTTATATTCCGATAATTTTCATCTGAAATACAAGTACGTGATCTCCTTAAGGTATGCAATATTTGAATATTATATTTTATTATCAGATATCAATGCAATATTGAGTGTGATATGATTATCTCGGTAATTTCAACCTTTCAAAATTTAGGATCGCCATGCAAGCTTAAACATTCAATTATATTACAAAGTAAATTTTTAATTAATCAAACCCAAATCACATTCAAATTGAATTCAAGTTGCTGAATTTATAAAGTAAAAAATTTTTAATTTGGAATTTTAAAATCATATCTTTGGCATAATCAAAATAAAACTTAGGCATTTCAATTCAATTTTTTAATATTTATTAACATGAAAAGGAAAAAACAAACTCAAGCATTCATCTGAAAGTACGAGTATGTGTACACGCTACGGTATAGCGTATGTGTACACGCTGAATAACAAATATATAAATTGAATTAAAGAATTTATTTATGATTAAGTTCCTCATCTGAAAGAAAAAGTTTTTTTTTTTTTGTAATAGATTTATTGTTATTACCGCGAATTTCCTTCATTTAATATTTGAATTTTTTTCTCTTTCGAACAGAAAGAAATAAAAGAGTGATTTGGAAGATATTTTTTCAGTAAATTTACATTTTATGGATTTTGACAAAAATTATTATGTACGATATTATATTGCAAAAATAATAAAAAGTAGAAAAAAAAATTAATTTCATTATTCAAAAATATTTATGTTAAAATTAATACATCTGTATGTCTACTATGAATGTACTTTTATGTACATATGGTTGCAAAACTTGAAAAAATACTGATATACTAAAATGATTAAAATTAAAATTTTTCCAAAATAAATGTCTGTACTTAATTCAGAGAACTATCATCCTTCATGAACAGTAATTTCAAAAGTATAGTTATAACAGCTGTATAGCATTCTCATGTTAATAATAAACTGATATAATACAAGGGGAATAATTTTGATGTATTATAAAATTCAGAATAATAATGATAAGTTGAATATATTTTATGAGAGTTTTTGAAAATTATTTTTAGAAAACTTGTAATAAAGCCTTTTTCTTATTTAAATATTCTTGAGAATTTTATGAGAATAGTGTTGTTTATAATTAAAATGAAAGTTCAAAGAACAAAATATTTTTGAGTACTATAAATTTTTATAGCTTATTTTGAAAACTTACACTATGTATATAGTATGGTAAATGTGGAAAACATATGAAACTAAATTGATATTGAAAATTAGATACTTCTCGTAACATTGACAATGCATGAACGGAAAATTTTTAATTTGGTAACCTCAAATTCTCTACCATATATATATAAATATTTGCTTCTTAAAGGTCATTTTACTTATTATTTGTTAACACATTCAATATTACAATATTACATAAATTGTTAATTTAAATCAGTATAAAAACTAATATTGTTTACGTTATTTAGAATTTTAAGTTAACAAAACGTAAAGGCAATTTTATCAAAAATTGTACTTCTACTATTAGAATTTTCAGTTTAATTTTCAATTCACTCAATTTCAAAATCATCTCGCTAACTTCTTGAAACAGTGGCATGATTCAAACAATACGATTTGTCAGTTATCTATATGAAAATAAGCATTTGAACCATTCCTTTCTTATAAAAAAATATTCTCTTATATTATAAAGAGAAAACATATTAACAGCAAAACTTTTAAATTCGATGTCCTGAAATGTGGAAATTTTTGAGTTATGTCGGTACTGAAACAAAAAAGCGATTTATAATAACATCCATAACAAATATTACAAATGAAGTATAAATACTGGAAAATATTCATACGAACTACAGTAATAAAAATCCTAGTGCTCCCTACAAGAATTAAGTAATTCCAATATAAGAGAAAAGTACGAAAACTGAATTTTTTCACTCACACATTTTAAAATTTTTCTTTAGAAATGCAAAAAATCATTTCAAATTTCGTTTTAATTGCATATATAAAAAACATATAATGCATAATATTTCTAGAACTTTAACATTGTTAACTCAGAATATCTTAGATTAATTCATTACCGTACTCATATATTATATAACTTCAATATCGTAAAGTTATTATTCAAACCAAAATTTATAAACAAATATTAATGTGTTTAAGGGCCATGAAAATTTTATCTTAATCAAATTACCAAATCGATTACTCAAAATTTATACATAAATCAAAGAAAACAATATTATGCAATTTTAATATTATAATTCTCTACCATACTTACTTTTCTCAAAAATTCATATACACATAACAAAAAAAATTATATTGTCACGTTCGTAAATAAATATAAAAACATGATGTATTCATAACAAATATTTACTTAATTAAGACCAATTCTAAAAAATTCTATAATTTATTGGCATAAATGAGTATAAAAACTTTTCCAAAGAAAAACTCAATTCCCATTTTCTATAAACTAAAAAAAGAAACCCTGAATCACACTACCATCCAATAAAATTAAACCAAATTTATTATGTATGAATGTGTATTAGGAAAACAAAAATTGTAATTTTTAAAAAAAATATTTGCTATTCACTTCCAAGAGCCCCCCTTTGCCAAAAAAAAAAAAAGTATATAGTAACAAAGTATTAAGTAAAAATCAATAAAATCATTTGAATTATGTTCTGTGCTTCAACAATAACCGGATAAACAAAAATTTTCAAATTTATATTCTTTTGAAATTGTTGTTGTTGTAGTTGTTTATGTCGTAAAAAATACTTCCCGTCATTTAAACGTAAACATTATACATGTAAGCACTTTTTCTAGTTGATTTTTTTTAGAATTTAACATAAAAATAAAAGAAAAATTTATGAGATCATTTACAGAATTTTATAATCAATCATTTAAAAAAAAAACTCAAAGTATAAATATAGAAAGAGAAAAGAAAAATCCTTAAAATATTTTGAAATCTCATCGAGTTTTGTAAAATCAATTTTAAATCAATTTAATTTATGCATGTGTCAAAATTTATTCTCTGACCTCATTTCGTTATATAATATAATTGTGCTTATTTGATGGAGATTTGGTGGACCTTAAATTATGCTTAAAATTGGCATTTTGTGCCCATTATACTTGAAAATGCTATTTTAATTCAATGTATACAAACACTGGATTTATAAGCTTCTGAAGCTGTTTGAAGAATATTTCAATTTAACTTTATTATCTATTGCAAGAATTGATTTATTTAGGCAATGCAGATTTATTTGAATTTTGCAATTTCAGTTTTCTAAACTGATTCATTAAAATTATCTGAGATAAATTAATTTAGTAATATTTAATATTTTTTAAACTAAATAATTTTTTTAAAAATACTTGAAGTTAAGCTGACCGAAGGTACAAGTATTCAACACAATTATAATAATTTTATATATTTGCATTTAGTTCAGCAGCTTCCATAATTACTTAGAATCTTTCTATATTTCTAACATTCTAATATTATTTCATACAATTTTAATATTCTAATAAAATAACATTTTTATCTGTTATACCGCGATTCATTACAAAAAACTTTGATGTTTTATCATAAAAATTTAGTGTTTTACATAAAAGACAATAAATTTCTATTTTAATCATCTTTTAATATTATTAGGAGAAAACTACCAAAGCTAATAACAAATAAACTAATCCAATTACTATCGCCTAATTCAATATTCTTAAATTTCATTTCTACTTTCTCGTACATATTTATAAATTCAGTTTGTTAATTTTCTTGTTACCAAGTAAATTAATTCTCAATATTATAGTTTCTCGAATTCAAATTGAAGTTTTCCACAATTTCCTGACATCCTTTGTTAAAATTCAAACCACAAATAACTATACAATATATGAATACAAACTAACTATTAAATAGAATCTTTAAAAGGAACAAAAATGAAATCAGATTTCTATATCAATTCCAATACAAACATATTTTATGTACTTAAATTTTTTGACTTATTAATCATTTGATGGTAATGGAAGAACTTTAATTTTGCTATGTGTATAAATTTGTGTATAAAGAAGGTATTAATTTACAATACACATATTTTATTGAAATTCAAGTTAAAATGATCTACATATGCTTAATGGTAATGAAAAGATTGCATTGTTGCAATAAAAAAATTATAATGAAAAATTTTTGATTGTATGTTATTGTATTGACTATACCTAGTGTATTGAATAGTAAGGATTAGTGATAAAATGTGTTATATTTGTCGTACAGGGTTTACAAGGCTCGATGGTTGTTTTTTGAAGTAGCATAATAGAATGATTTAGTATTTATGCAAATATTATTTTGATTCAAGGTTCTAAGGTGATAGATCAAGAAAAGTGAAGTGGTAGAGTCGACTTTTGAAACACATTAGTAAACTTTCGTCTAGTGACACAAAAACGACTCTATAACGAGAATAACTTCTACCTTATGAAACTAGGAATTTTTTAAATACATTTTCTCTGGACTGAATTTCGAAAGAATTTTATATCATCATATAATTTTATATTTATATACGTCGTACCACATCACAACCTTATTAACTTGAAATGAAATATGTTGTTGAATTCGCAACAACATATTCAGCTGACTAAAACTAAGTATTTTTGCACACATATTTTATAGAAAACAGACAAAAAAAATTGCATATTTTTAGGGAAATGTCAAATTAATACTATAAATATATAAAAGCACATTCCATTCCAAATCATCTTCTATTAAGTTAAAATCGAACATCTGCCTAGAAATTACAGAAATTTCTTGCTTAAATTTGATTTAAAAAATTCAAACAGTTTAAATCTTGATTTCTAATACCCAATAAAACCCAAACCAAATTCATACCTTAAAATTTTATTTATGTTTAAAATACTATCTGTTATCCAAAAATGTATGTAAATTTAAATTATAAAATTCCATAAATCTTTTAATATCGTAAGACGACCATTTTATACCATAATTTTTTTACATTTTAGACAAAGAAGTTTAAAGATAAGCAAATGAAAAACAAAAAATTTCCAAATCCTTCCAAATTTTTTTATCTGTAAGCGATTCTATAATATATTAAAATTAAAATGCACATTTTATTTCTATTTATTTACACAGGTAAAGCAAACAATGATATTCACCTATACATAACACATTCACGTACACAGTATATTGTAACCTTTGCTAACAAAAAGCATATTAAAATCTTTTACTTTATTTTTTTTATTTTCGTATTTATTTTTTCCTGTATACGATTTCTTTTCGTTAAAAAGGGGATCATAAATCAGTGAACAGGAAAATTTATTCCGATAAAATGATATATTCCAATTTCCTTAGAGATGTAGAATTAACCTTTTGAATGAAGTTAATAAAAAAAAGGATATATTCGAAATAACAGAAACCAAATACATAAAATTGGTTTAAATAAACATCGCAACTTATGATATACAATTGCATATATAGTATATAGTATTTTTAATCATAATAGAATTATTTAAATCTTTGGATTTGAATATCGAAATTAAATGCATAATATATGTACGTGCTAAAAAATGTAATTGACTTTTGCTAAACAATATTAAAAATTCATCGCATTTAAGGGAATCATTAAAAATTAATTGTATTTTCAAAAATTTATACACCAAATTAAAAAATCAATTTTCATATTTGCATCTAAATGAATTGTAATACAAAATTAATTTTTCTTTTGGGTTAATGAAAAAAAAAATTCTTCTTTTTCTTCCGCTCTAACTAAAGTTTTACTCGTATTATTGCTAATTGTATTTTTTGAATAAATAAGAATTGAAATATGTTTTGTATTTTATAAGAGAGGCTGACATTCTTAATCACTGTACTTATAGCATGAGATATACATTTATACATTAGAAGTCTTATATAGACACAAGTATATTCGGGAATGCTTACCTATTTCTTTATGATTTTTACATTTGAACAACGATTTGGCCTTAGAAGGCATTGTGAGTAGATAGCGTAATTCTTTTTATAGGATTTGTTGCTATTGTGATCAGAGAATGTTGATTAATTTAAAAATTTACGTATTAACTTTAAGTTTTACAATTCATAGAAGCCTATATATCTACTAAGTTTCTTACAAAATACGTTTGAAAAGTCAGAAAATTATGCTGACAAACTTTATTAAATAGGACGATTTTTTTAAATATTTGCAAATATGGTACAATCTTGAAATACAATTTTTTCCTTAATATAAAAATCAATTGAAAATCTCCTATTATAAGGACAATTCTTTTTCAAATATTGTTAGCATAAGCTACGGAACACAAATTTTAACAGTATATCTTAAAACCGAAGTTTTAAAGATTTTATATATAAATGCGTTTTTAACTTCTAGTTAATTTATTTTCAAAGTTTTTCAAATTCAATATTGTTAAGGCATACTCTCCTAATTTATTGATTAATCTTGACATGTTAAGCTTTGCGTACACCAACAACAATATAATATGTATTTAAGATTAAAAAAATTCTATAAAATCATATCGGGAAAATTAATTTTTCTGATTCGCAGTAATGATGGAACTTAAGATAACTTAGAATTTGTCTCAATTCATAGAATTTTGCTAACATCATATTTTATTCCAAGCCGAATATACTCGATTAAATATTATTTGTTTTATTAGAGAACAATATCTTGTGAAGAACGAAAAAACCCCTGGGAATTTTGAATGTAAAGTACCTAAAGTGCTTTAATTAATAAAGTTTTTTCTACAGTCTTCTCCCTCCTCTTTCACTCTCTTCTCTCTGGAACGTTAAAATATCCTCCTAATCAAAGGGATTAGCTCTGTACATTAGAAAACAGTGTAAATGCTATGCAAAAATTGTTGATTTTCAAACAAAAAAAAAAATTTCATTACTACATGAATTGTGGTATCTTAAACAATATTTACTCATATTTTAATTAAAAAAAATTATGAAAAACTAAAAATATCTTGCAAAATAAACTTGAAATGCTCAACACTGAAAATGTATGATGAAATTTTTTTAATTGGAATTGGTCATACATGGTAAAACAGAATGGAAAAAAAAAAAAACAAAAAAAACGAAGAAAATTTATCAAATAAATCACAAATGTAAACAATCTTCAAGGATATAAATTTTCTTTTCAAATAATACTATAGATAAGAACTTTAATTTTCTTTGATCTCTTTATTCTCTCTCGGTAGGGAAAACTTGTTATATACGTTCCTTTATAAAAAAATTTCTTTCATTATTTCTTTTTTTTTTTTGTTTTGCGGCGGTTGACAAAGTTTTCTTTTCATTTTTATTTTGTTCATTTTTATAAGTAAATACATTTCATGTTTTTTGTTTCTTTTATTGAACAATTTTAGATAATAATCTTTTCTACAGGCATAAAAATTAAATTATAAAATCTACAATATTGAAAATGTAAACAGGCAATCTATTTAGATGGAAAATTTAATGTAACATGTTAAAAAGTAATATATAAAAAAAATTGAGGTAATATTAAAAACTTTTGACTTAAGTATCATTCAACCTATTGTAATCAACAATCTGTCATCAAAATCAACCAGCCTATAAATCTTATTCGAGTTTTAAAAACAGGTTATATATGTAGAAGAGATTTTATCGATAATTTGTGTAATCAATCTGTTATAAGTTACAACAAAATGTTATAAAATAAATTGCCCTACATACGAAATCTAAAAAATGAATAGACATCATTGAATTTGACGTGTTTGTTTTACAAAAATTTATTAATTTTCAAATAGAATTCTTTGTATCTGAATTTCTCATGATCAGAATCAAAATCATGCTAATAATTGATATATTTCTATATTTTGTAATCCGTCAACTTAAAATCAAATTTTAATTTAATATCCCCAAAATCCAAATTCGCTTTCCAAAATAAAAATTTAAGCACAAATTTTCATTAAGATTCATGAAAATCTTCTGCTGGAATTATGATGCAGAATTATTCCAATTGCCTAATCAATAGACATCTCGACAAGAAGCAAAATTTCTGCACTTAATCAACCCAGAGACTTAATCGACCAAATGCGAAAACAATTTCTCCCTTCTCGTAATATTTAATGCGATGAGTAAACATACCAAATTTTTTGATTAATTAGTACTTGAAATATTAGTAGACATTAAGATTCGATCATATGTTCAGAAAAATTATTCTTGTTTCAACCGAAACAACTTTTCTTATCAGCTAAATATTCGATTAATTTCCTGTTAAATAATTTATTTAGTTCACATAACATAATATTGTATCTTCTAAAACATCAATAAAAAACTTTTGCTGAATAATCATTGTGTACATTGTACAAACTATATTAAAATAATTCCTAACATAATGTTCGAATTAGCCTTGCAATCAAAAGGCACTGTTTAAGGCAAATTATTTTTATTTGAAATCAACAAAAAGGAAAATACATTACTTAACATAAAACAAGTAAAATAAACCAAAATTTATATTAAGCTATAATAATACTAAAGCAAAAAATTTCCATTTTGATTTATTACATACTTTTAGGGGTTTTACATTATCCGATTCACATATTACTTATGGTATATGTGTAGAATTCCGAATTTTTCTTTAAACAAATCGATTTTTATGTATTATAAGAAATACATATACAAAAGAAAACAATCATAATAATACAAATAATAACTGTAGCTAATAACATACGCAGCTAATAACAGTAATACATTTAAAATGTACACATACACACATAATTCCCTAAATACAAAGGTCACGTATTTTTATTATTTCAAAAATCCAGAAATGGATAAGAAAACAATAAAAATAAAAATGAAAGAAAATTTCTTAATTCGAAGAACTGCTCGGTTTTTTTTTTCCAAACGAGCTCTTCAAATACGTATTCCCAATAGTCAATGCGGTGAGAATGTTATAATAAAAAGCATTTCAAATTTTAGATTAACAAAAGCAAAAAAGAAATAAAGTAATAATATAATTGAAGTAGTTAGATAAAGATTTATGGGTTGATTTAATAAATGTATGAAATGGTTAAAGGTAACCCAATCCCAACGTACTTTATTTCAGTGTTCTTCGAATTTATTTAGTCAGCCATCTAAAGAAAAAGCATTTTAATATAATTTTGGCTACCCGTAAGGCTCTTCACAAGAAGAAAGCTAAAATATTTCTAAAATCGAAAAAATAATTAATCTAAATGCGTCCCTAAATAATGATTAGTCATAGCCCATGTAACGTAATTAACTACACAAATATACAAGTAGTATGGTCAATGGCAATGAAATTAAATTTTCCCTTATATTTGATTGAATCATAAATTCAAATTTCTTATAATTTATTATTATAAATTCTTAAAGATTCTAAAAATTAAATGAAATCAGGTTTTTTTATTTACAAATAAATTAAATAATATTAATGGCTTATTAATTTTGATAGTAAATTAAGCATAATTACTACGCAATTTTCTTATTAAATAATTATTATATTATATATAATGTCGTATATAATTACGAAATTTTCACATCAAACGTCATAACCAATATAGCATTCACGGAAGCACATATGCATAATTATTTTATAGATTAAATCTATTGTAAAAAAGAAAATTCAAAAGTTTTTTAGGGAAAATTTCAATAAAATTGCCAATATTTTGAAGGAAAGCAATGGAATCCAAAAAAAAAAAGCTTCTTTTTGATATGAATACCGTAATTTCCAAAACACTTATATGACCATGGTTCAAATTTCAAAAAAATGTAAAAATGAATTAAATATCATGGTCGTTTTGTATGAGTTTTAATTATTATAATATACAAGCAAAACAATTATAAAATTTTTCCAAAATTAATTTGTTAAAATTTTCATTCTTTTTAATTACTTAAAAAGCAATTCTACGAATTTTCCTTCTTTGCCCTATATTTATGTTACCCCCATTGTTGAATACCCCCATGGATTTTAGAATAATGTGTAGAAAATATTTTATAAGAATATGTTTTTGTCATTGATATAATAATTAAATATTTTCATATAGAAAACAAAAGATTTCTTCTTAATATATTATTTAAATATTCTATCTGAAGGTAACGGAAGTTCAACATTTTTAGAAAAAAAAAAACTCGGTCTTATGCTTTGTTTCATAAATTTTTGTTCTTAAAATGAATTATGCTTTTAAGAACAACTTCAAATACCGAAAAGAATACCATTACAATAGAATTATTGTTAAATTTTATTCTTTTATGAAATTTGAAAAAAAAAAATATATTCATAATCTCTTTGTCAATATTAAGGTGGTATGTATAGGCGGGTATTATAAAATTTTACCATATAATATATGTACATTAACAAAGAAATTAATTCTAAGAACACCAAATTATCTCAGAAGCTTCCAAAAATTGTGTAGTACTTTAATAAAGTAAATTTTTTACTAAAAATCTAAAGAGAAGCTTTACATCTTCTTATTTCAATTAAAATAAATTTAAAGGGCAAAACAAAGGAAGAACATATGAACATTCCAGAAAATAATGTTGCTTTTTTCACCACTACATACTATATCAACAAGGAATGAAATTTAAAGTTTGATAATCTGTAGTGTATAAAATAAAAGAATTGCTATAGAATATGAATAAAATTTGTGTATAATAATTTATTACCAAAATTGGTTTATTAGTGTACAATGCAAACAAATATTTTCAATGCCATATACACTTTTCATTATCGGTAGAAAAAAACTAATGTTAAATCTCCCAGTTTAATAACTGGAACTTATCTTAAATGAAATGAAAATTATTCTTGTTTACTCAATTTTGTCATGAATATTATCAGCTATTAGATGACTTTTTGAGATAATTTCGGATCTATGATATTTCACTGATTTTTTTGGTTAAAAATAATTTTTAAATAGCTAATATTTTAATTTTAAGTTGCTAATATGATATTGTAGGGCATTTGGAGATATGAAATTTTTGTAAATTAATTAAAGGACTCTTTGGGAAGGTAAGTAATTAACAATCAAAAATAATTAAATTTTTCCTCGCATTCCAATAAATTTAGTCTTTTGAAAAATAAATTTAAATGAGCCTAAATATAAGGATAGGTACACTTATAATTTGTCTAGGGTTGAAATATAATGAAAAGTATATTTAATATTCACAAATAAACACCAAACAATAAAAATATATCAAACTTGTATGTATGTACACAAGTAACTTTATGAAAATTAAGTAAATATTAAATTCACCTTTACAATATAGTTTAATTTGAACCAAAAGGACAGAAAATTCATGCAATTTTCAAATTATACTCATATCATATCCTTAGAATATCTTCATTTGCTACATTGCATTTGACATCAAATTCTCTATATGCAAGGACATAATTTTCATTATACGATACAACTTTGTATCGTAATAAATAATTGATCCCTATATAGCATACATATTTATTATTCATTGAAGTAACATTTAATATATGTAAGGATAATTAAATTTACATAGATATACTATATTTACGTATAGTAAATAAAATATAAATATTTTACCATTAAGTTGTACGAGAACATTGCGAACAAACTCTATTTTCTTGACTGTATAATTATGTCTTTCCTGTATAATATGGGAATATTACACGTGTGTACATGCATAATTACATACGTAATAAATGCATATGTTTACATTGTGTGTATGTACAGTATACAGTAAATAAAAGCTTTAAATATATTAAGATCTTTGTGATAGATTCTTACATTGTAATTTATATTAAACTTTTATAAAGAAAAACTGATAATATTTAAATAATTAAATTAAAAATTTCTTTTAAATATTTTTAAAAACAGCACATTTTTCACGCTCTTTCACCATTGTATGTATGTACATGCATATAAATTTATATGAAAAGAGCAAAATTGATTTAATCTATATATAATTTTTTTTTTATTCTTTGGTTACCGATAAGGATACTCAAACTTTATAAAAAGAGTAAAATAAGCACGTACACACACACTTATTTAAATTCACATGTACGTATTTCAAAAACAAATAATTCAAAGTACATATAATACATATTTACATTTATTTATCACTTGTTCACAGCTATTCTACTCAATTTCCGATAAATCATATAATATTTTTTTCCCATATTATGTATTGAGGCTAAAGGATATTTTCCTCCAGTTATTTTAACACAGTATGTATCTGTTTATTCAACTGAATAAATTTATTTTATGCATTTTTAATTTCATTAAAGATAAAAAATAATTGTAGATAATGCGTTCATTAAATTAAAGTTTGACACAATTGTGTTTGTAAAGTAAAAGTAAATATTTTTATAGGTTACACACAATTACAAGAATATCACAAACTTTTTTCCCTTTTGCGTTCCATTTTACGTTGATTGAAATATTATGAATACAAAAAAAAAAGAACAAAATCAAATTGATTTACTGCAAAAATTTACTCCAAATTTTCAATGAAGAATTTTTAGTTAACTTCTTGATATAATCAATGAAAATCTATATTTTTTAGTACAACCTAATTCTTGTATTTAAGAACAACATACAAAGTGCAAGGAATCTAATTTTAAATGCCGATTTGTAAACTTTGTAAATTCTTGTTTTCCAATAGATTTTAATGAATGACGTTCAACAAGGCACCCAACGCACAGCCAACTTATGGCAGTGAAACTAGCGGAAAATCTACATAGATCGCTAAAATCACAAATATTGCAAAATGAATATATAAATAAAGTTAAAATTCCTTACTGTTTTTCATTTAATTGTTGGTGAATTATTTCTAATCCTTTGAGTGCAATTTTAATTAATAAACTGCATTAAATAAAATTTTCGGAAAATTCCAAAATGGTGCTAATTATTTCTTTATCAGCTTGTGTAAAAAATAGTACAAAAATTTGAAAAATTTTAATCAAGGATGAATAAAAGATAAATTATCAATTAATATATAAAACTTATTGCTTATTACTTAAAGCTTTGTATCGGGAGGAGCTTTGAGAAATACAAGAACATTGAAATTTTTAATTAATAATAATCTATAGTTTAGTCGCATGTTATATATTTTTCAATTCAAATAAGAAATTATATAATAAAAAAATTAAAAGGTACTATATTTTTTGATAATTAAGTGATATTTAATAAGTGCAATGCCCATACTATAAAGAAAAATTCTTGGTCTGATTTAAAAGATATCTGATTTAAGATAACTGCAAAGAAATATTTTTAACTTTTATAAATCAAGTTAATGCTAGTTTGTTGCTGAAACACTCTTAAATAAGAGTGTATAACAGTAATATAAGAGTTTATTTTTCATGACATTTATTAAATTTATGAAAAAAGTTTTATTAAAATTCATTCTTCTTTAAATTATTTAAACAATTTATCAAAATCATTTTCATAAAGTTTATACCTGAAAATTTTAATGATGAGTAAAACACTTTTTATAAATATTCATTTCCAAGTTTTTTGAATTCATTGCAAACATAAAACCTTAAAGAAATCTTTAAGAACCAGAAAAATGAAGAATTTTTTAATTTTGGTTAATAAACTTACACAAAAATGAAATTTATGAAGATTTATCAAAAAAAACTTGAAAAGTAACTTTTATTTTTAATAAATTTTTGCAACAGCACTGTAAATAATTGATTAAAAGTTACTACCGCACATAAGGTAATTCGTAATACATTGTGCATGGAAATTTTGTTATCGCACCGCAAAATTTCATTCAATTTGGCAGAAATTTCGTGTCTTACTCGAACAGAGGGTAAATTCGATATTCAGAAAAAAAAAGGTCTAAAAACTAGGTGTCTTCCAAGACCAAAACAGATACCCTAACATCATTTAATAAATCATTTGACATGGGAGCGAAATTTATTATATGTATGTGATTTTGTGCGTATGTGCACGATAATTTTAGGACTTAGACAAACATGAAATTTTTAAGTTTTCCAGTTACTGCTTGATTATAAAATTGTTGCGTGCACATCTGAGCAACTACTGAAACAAAATGAAAAATTGCAATGGTTTGTCTAAGCTCTTAATCTTAGATTAATTTAATAAAATATATTTTATAATTTTTTTAATTCCCAATGGTATTAACCAATTTCAATATTATAATAATTTTGCTAGAAAATTCCTTTCATTTCATTTTCCCAGTCAAAAACGTTTTACCGTTGTAAAATTCAATAGATAAATATTATTTAATATAAGTAAAATTTACCTCTTTAAATAAACTCACAAATTATTTTAGGCAATAAATGTTCAATTAATTTCACTGCATTATCGTCACAATTCTTTACCATCATTTAATCCAAATTAACTTGAATATTTTAATGTAGTTAATGTAGTATATACCCCGAGCTCATGTACTCGTACATATAATATCTATGTTGATCCTACTACGAGTTTTTGTTGATTTAAACTTTAAGTTAAGTTTAAAAACTTTGAATTCATAACATTATTCAAAACAAAAATCGCATTAAATTTTTTCCCATACTTTATTCCCAAACATCCTTAAATAAATTGTATAAATAATGTACCGTTATTAAAATTTTTACTTATTTTGTTTATATTTTTTGTATTCTCACCGAAAAAAAAAACAAAAAAACAAACAAAACATACAAATGAATTTAAGAGAAAAATTCAAATTTAAACAAAAAAGTTTTAAAGGTAATTTTATTAAAAAAACAAGTAAAAACGTTTCAATCGGTATAAACCGATTGAATTATACCCTGCACCTTTCGTTATTGTATAGCAATTACTCGAACCTGTGAAATCATTCTATAGAAAGTTCACGGACATGTCTGACCTATAATTGGACATCCGACTGCCAAGTTTCATGAATCTGACTTTATTATTTTTCCAAATATTTAAAGTAAGCTTTTAGACTTGTATGGGGGCTACTCGAACCTGTCAAGCAGTTCCATAAAAACTTCACAAATATATCTGATTTATAATCGGACACACAACTGCCAAGTTTCATGAATCTGACTTTATTATTTTTCCAAATATTAAGAATAAGCTTTTAGACTTGTATGGGAGCTACTCGAACCTGTCAAGCAATCCCACCAAAACTTTAGAAATATGTTTGACCTATAATTGGACACACGACTGCCAAGTCTCATGAATTTGACTTTATTATTTTTCCAAATATTTAAAATAAGCTTTTAGACTTGTATGGGAGCTACTCGAACCTGTCAAGCAATTCCACCAAAACTTCAGAAATATATTTGACCCGTAATTGGACACATGACTGCCAAGTTTCATGAATCTGACTTTATTATTTTTCCAAATATTTAAAATTAGCTTCTGGAGTTGTATGGCAGATACCCGAACCTGTCAAGCAATTCCTCTAAAATTTCAGAAATATATTTGACCTATAATTGGACACATGACTGCCAAGTTTCATGAATCTGACTTTATTATTTTGCCGAATATAAAAAATTTGCCGTTGGAGTTGTATGGTAGCCACCCGAACCGGTGCAGCTATCCCATTATAATTTTTAAAGCATGTGTAGAATATAATTGGACACACGTATACAAAATTTTATATTTATAGCTTTATTAGTTTTTGAAATATTTAAAATAAACTCTTGGAGTTGTATGGCAGCTACCCGAACCCGTTGTCCGACTTAGTCCAATAACAATAGGGTTCGTCCTTGGCACAAAAGAAAAAACTTGTGAAAGTTTGGTGTCGATTGCATTATTCGTTTTTGAGTTATCGTGCGATCGGACGGACGGACGGACGGACGGACGGACGGACGGACGGACGGACGGACGGACGGACGGACGGACGGACGGACATGTCTAAATCGACGCAGAATTTTACGCTGAGCAAGAATATATATATATGTCCATACCACAGATGACTCCTTCAAGTAGTTACAAACTCCATACCAAAGTTAATATACCCTTCACGAAGTGCAGGGTATAAAAAAATATTGAAGAAACTGTCAAAAGCTCAAAGTTTTTGACAGAATTTTATAAAAATTATTTTTTTTGTTTTTTTCTATATTTGTATAAATGCCAATTAAAGTATCCTTTGTAATATTCAAATAATGTGTATAAGTAACAAGAAAAAATATTTGCTTTTTTTTGGTTTATTTTAATAGTCAGTGCTCCTTCATATAGCAGAAATGATAGATTGTGGAATAAAAAAGTTCAAGGACCTTCCAATTCTTCTCTCTCATATTGAATTTATAAACAAAAAAAAAGAAAAAAAGCATGAATAACAAATGAAATTTATTGGAAACTTTTTTTTTCTCTCATCATTTAATTCTATTTTTAGAAATATAAAAATATAGGACCTTATTTTCGAAATTGGTCAATTGAATTTAATTTTAACAATTGAAGTATTAATATCTTTCAAGTTCATGGGTATTATTGTTCACATCTCTGGTGTGTTTTTAATACTCTCAATGAGATATAAATGCTCTTCATAGTAATATACAAGACATCTTTAAGGTAAAAATTCATTTTAACTTGAAGATGATTATTTTACCCCAAAATCTGAAATTTACAAGTAAAATTTAGCATATTTTTCTAAAATGTCCAGCATAACATCCTTATTATGCTTCAACACTATTAATAATTGTTACGGAATTATAGACATATACGACTGTATAAAATAAAATCTTCATCTCTAATAAAATACTTTATGTATAGAACAGAATATTGGGAACACGGGAAATCAAGTAAAAATAGCCTCCCTTATTGTAAGTAGTACGGTCACTTATTATGAAATATTAAAGTTCTAATTCAAAGCATATAGAATTTTAAGAATTTGAAAAGCATTTTCAGAAAATTTCTTAATAATTTCCTTAGAAAATGTCCAACATTTCATTAAATTTAAGTGTATGACAATAAAATTTCAAAATTCAATTAAATAATCATTTACATATTCTATTAAATTTTAGCAATATCTTTTATGTAATAAAGTCAAAAACCTCTTAAAGATATTCTTAACAATTCAAATATATGTATATAGATAAAAAAAATAAATATATGTGATCATATTATGTACTTAATAAAAATTATTTCAAATATTTTATTTATGGTGCCGTCAATAACTTTTCTCAATTTAATATATTATATGTACAAATACTTGAGTAAGCAAATGTCCGAAAAATAAATTTCCTATTAAAAAAGGACAATATAAAAATATTTTAATGATCTTGTCATCCTTTTCATTTTTGACACCACACATACTTTGCATACATACATATGTACATATATATAAATTTTCAAGTACACTTAAATATTTACAAAATACTTACGTAAATAAAATCAAAATCATTTAAAATATATTTTTATTATTATATGGTTGAATAATTTCTTGACCTATTTCAAGGCTATTATTTCATCACACATAATCTAAGTACAATATAAAAAAATAAATATATATATACATGTATTATAATACACTATACTAAAATTATATAAAATTATTGTTTGTAGATATAAAATAAAATAGAAAAACCAAGTATGTATATGAGTAATTGAAACAAGAAATCACATAACATGTAAATAAGATGGAGTATACAATTATATTTTGACATAATAAATATATACACATTATATCATATTCAGTCAGCAACATGTCCATATAAGAATAAGTGAATGAATGAATATTGTGATTCCATTTCAAATTATCATTGAATAGAATAAACCTGAGAATAATATGTTATAATATACTTTTAGTACGTTATTTAATATCTAAATTTGAATATAACTACACAGAGTGTCTATGACTTGAATTCCTACTTTCACTATTCCACCCTAATCGCATATCGCTTTTTCATGTCACTTTAAATTCACTTTCAAATCAGAATACTTAATTTTTCTAATGGATATTTAATAATTTCCAATAGAATTTTTTGTCAAATTTGACGAGTAAAACACTAGAATTCACGATAACGTCCTTCTTCTAAAAATTTTTAGCCTCAAATTAAATCATTTTGGAAAGCATTCAATTTTTAGTTTTCTACTTTTTGCGAAAAATTACATGTATAAAATTATAAATAAATAATTTTATGCAGGTTCTCAAAATTAAATATCGGAATATAAGCTTCGACTTCCTGTACAAAGACTAGCGTACCGCCTTGTTATGGATAAATAAACTTCAAATTAAAGTATGTTTCATACCAATGATACATTCCTAGTAATTTAAATTCATTTGCTTTAGAATGAGTATACATCAAATTTAATGTTCCAACCATATTTTCTAAGCAGTAAGACAAGTAAAAATGCTAATAATCAAGAGAAAAAAATAAAATGCTTCCCAACATTTCTTGCACACCTGAACCCATTCTACCATCATGTCTTGAAATGATTACTAGCAAATCTCGCACACCTTGTATATTTGTACAGCTTTTATTAATAAAACAATAAAATGTAAAATATTTTAAATTTAAGTACACAAAAACAAACCAAATTTATTCATGGTTCTTTCACCATAAAAGAAAAAATTAAAACAATAAAATTTTTATAATATAAAAATTCATTTTTAAGTAAAAAAGAATATGTTTTTTATTTCATTTATAAAAAGACAAACAATGGTTTATTAGGAAAAAATACATGTACTATTCAAGTTATAAAATATTAAAATTTTGTATACTCTACTTGTTATCATATAATAACAATAAAACTTACATTATTATAAAATTCCTTTCAAATACATTAAATTTCTAGATTATTATTATAGATAACACGGGCATAAATTTTACCCACTAAACAAATTATTTACCACAAAATTCTTAAAGAAATTTTCAAAAAAAAATAAAATGGCAGAACACTCTTGACAAAATATTTGTTATGAAAATTGTATAAATAAATCCGGTTAACCAAAGATCGAAATTATGGTTTCCAATCTAAATTTAAATTGAAAAAATTTAGTTAAAATTTATTTTAAATTTCAAATTGCTTTTGTTATGTTTAATATTAAAATTTAAAGATATTAGTGGTATAAGCAATAAGGATATTTTTGGGTCGGAAATTTCTTTTCCAGAGAAAATTTACAATGTATAAGACAAATATAATATGTATTAACAACATTTCCCATAAATTAATATTTAAATTAAGTATTTCGATTAAATTTTGATTAAAAAAAAGAATAAATGGGTTCATTTAATTTGACAAAAATCTTACCAAAGTAGACCATATTGGTTTAAATAGAAATCTTATTTCAATAATTCAAAATATTGTAAAAAAAATTTTAAAATTTTGGATACAAAATTTATTCAACTTTATACTCAAATGAAAATTAAAAATTCTAGTTTTAATTAAAATTTTGTTTGTAAATCTTCAAAGACTTTTAAATATTAAGCATTTGCTAAATATCGATTAAGTTTTAATGCTAGTATTTAGTTCACTAAAAGAAATAACTAATTTTAAAGAAACCAAAATATGTATATAAAATAATTGCATACATTTAGGATGACCAAAGAAAAAAATTAAAAGAATAGTTAAATTTGTAATTGAATTGGAGGGTGAGTAATAAAGAAAGTAATGCGTATTTACCTTTAACTTTTTGGTTTTAGAGAAATTTGGAGAAAACCTTACAGTTTCGGAAATATAAAAGAATCTGAAAATTCAAATTAAACAAATTTTGAGAAGCAATAACTTCGAAAAGAGTGAAGGTGGAAAAAACTTTTTCTTCTAACAAAATAGTGTATGTATAAAAGTTGCTATAGTTTCATAGTGTTTTATTAATGCAGGTAAAATTTGTTAAAATTTCCAATTTAACGTCTAAAAGAACAAAGATTTCATAAATTTAGAAAAAACGATTTTAGATAACATTTAATTTCGGTGTCGTTTTGTCATTATGATTTTTGTTTAAAATGCTTAAAGGCAGATATCGCTACTTTTCTATGCTTAATAAATTTTAAAAAATATTTGTGTTTTCGTTACTTTAAATATTCAAAATAACGGGATAGATAAAAATTTTCTTCTAGAAATAAATATGTACCAAATGTGTATTTGTGTAATTTAAAATTGCAACTAACTATTTTAAAAATTGTAGAAATTTTCACGTGCGAAAGAACGGACAAAGTGAAATTAATAACGGCCGAAGTTAAATAATAATTTAAATTTAGACAAATCCAAATAATTTCAATAAAACAAAATTTAAATTGAAAAATAACCTGTAGGCCGACATAATATGTTTATGTATGTATATTATATACTGAATGTAGAGATAAAGTTGAATGCAATTTAAGCGTCTACTTTATAAAATTAAAATTAAAAATTTTGAACAAAACCACAAATTACATATTAATTACTATTCGTTAACTTTGTATTCTATTGTCCTTTCTTTTAAATGCGTAAAGTGAAAATTTGTTAGCAGACGCACTAAAATTAATTGCTGCAACATTTCTCCCTTATTCAAAAAAAAAAAATGACTCCGAATCTCTTATAATAAATTTTTTGTTCTTCTTTTTAATGTCAGATTTATATTTTGTTTTAATTAATCAACCCTGCCTATTTATTAAAATAAGCACACACAAATGTTCACTGAATATAACAATAATAAAATACATGTGTATCATAAATATTTTAATATACATATGTAACTGTGTAACGTTAAAAAATTTCGTTAATGCATAATCAATCAACATTTGAAGAAAAAAAATATTAACAAAGCCTTTTATTCTTTATTAAATATCAAGTAAGCATATACGCATAATGTAGGGATACACAATAATTGAATTCTTTTTTATAATTCCAAAAATAAAGAAAATTAAGAAAAGTATAAGTACACCTACAAACATACATATGCCTAAATATACACATTTATAATATATTGTAAAAAAAAATTACGCATTCCATATTATTAAATTTAAAAAGGATATCAGAATTACAACAAACATAACACAGAGAAAATTAAATGTTAAAATATACACATTTTATATTGTTTTTGAAAAAGTTCAATGCTTTAAAATTGTAACCACTTGAAAATCTAAAAGTAATATTTTACTTATTTATATATATGTACTCGTACATTATACTTATGTATATATGTTTATTAAAAATTTCAATGATCCTTCAAAAAAAGAAAATCTACTACAAAATTTTATTTAACAAATTTTGAATGTACTTTATGCCTACAAGCACAATATTTTAAATTGCATTAAGGAAAACAAAGAACAAAATTATAAGAAAAATTTTATATTGAACAAATAAGAAAAAAACTCTCACGCTACTTATAATTCGGAAAAATTTTTTAATACGTTTAGAGAAAGAAAAAACATTTACACGCATATTGTTGTTATTTTAAAAGGAGGACATGACTTGTCTGGATGAAAATTGTTTTTTTTTTTTTGCGTCCAATAATAATTATAGTTTGAATAACATACGTATAATGCTCTAAATTGATATTGCTTAAATAAAATTTCTCTTACAGACTTGCCATATTTTTACAAAATGAACAGGGGATTTTTACTAATGACCCTTTAATTTCAATACTAATTTTTCATTTCTAATAACTAAAATTCTTAAAGTGTTCAATATTTCCGAACATATCCGGAGTCATAATGTATTGAATATAATGAGTTTCAATAAATATATTATAAATATCAGTTTACCTTCCTTTAAACCTTTATTGCAGTTAATACATTTAAAAACAAAATGAAGATTTGATCTATAGTAGAAGTTCAATTTCTGTTATACTGATTTCATTAAAATGTCTTGCAGTTAATTTCGTTGGCGAACAGAACCTAAGTATTAAATTGCAAAAAAACCTCATTAACAAGATTTACTTAGATAGGTAGACTTAGATACGATTAAAAATATAAAATCAGATCCCTTAGCAAAAATTCGGTTACTAAGCCTTGATAACACAGCAACACGTAATTTGCTGAGAGGAAAAATATTTGAAAAAAACCGACTGAATAAAAGAGAGAAAAATATTTGGAAAAAGCCTAAAGTAGTCAATAAAATCGTTATCAAAATATGTGTGTGAAAATATGTATGGAAAAAAGATTAATATGGGAGTCACCATCGTACTATAAGCAAGAAAAATTTATATACGAGTATAATAAATAGGACAGAAAATTTTAAGTTACATTACTATTTTTATTTATTATGTATCAAATATATGTATGAAGAAAATCCGATGCTGGTGCAAAAATAAAAAGAGTGATCACGTTCATAGAAGAAAACATCGGAATTCCAATAGGATTTCCATTGGAAATCTAGTGAAAAATTTGTTCAAATACGACTAGTGACTTTTGTTATAAAATTTTTCGAAATTCAATAAAAATTTATAAAACAGAAAAGAAGACAATACGTAACGCAATTATTTAATCCATGTAATCCACTAGAATTCCCACATAATAATTTAAGAATCTTATTATTTAAAAAAAAATGTATACCAATAATCTCTTTCTCATTAGTTAAAATATAACAATAATCTACTTGGAAATTAAATCTACAAATTTAAATAATCATATTGTGGTTTAATTTTTTAAGATTTTTCTACCCCAATCTCAATACCATTGGTAACACTTTGCGGTCATTGAATATGCTTTCAATTTAAAATTTTGTTTTAATGACATAAAACGATATCGTCATAACAAAGCGATTTGCTACCATAACATTTAAATTTCTCTGACATAAAAATCTTTTGTACTTTTCAAGGAAGTTTCCAAAACAGAAAGTAAAAAATTTTTTTGGTATCAAAACCAAAAATTACCGCAAAAGCGAAAAAATAACAAAAAAAAAATAATTATGAGAACAAAAAAAAAAAATAAATCTTTAAAACTTTTAGATCCTTTCTATTATGTTTAATGTGAATGGGCCTTCGATAACTGGAAATGGAGGAAGACAAGGAAAAATAGAGATGCAAAGAGAAATATAATTTTGTTTTTTATATTTTTGGTTTTTGTTTTTTTGTAATTCCATTTTGTTTATAACACGTTTTACCATACCATTTTAATATTAATAATTTAAAAAAAAAAAAAAATTTCTACTTGTTTTAAAGTGGCAAAAAATTTTTATAAGAACATCAGGTATAAAAAGGATGGGAGAAAAAAAATCTTTTCTTGAGAGATTATTTTCCTACTTTAAAATTTTATCCTCTTTTAGTATTATTGTCTTATTTCTAAAATATACTTTAAAATTTAAAACAAAATGTTTTTCATTTAACTGCCTTGTTAAGTATGCTATAAACTTTAAAAGAAAAATTTTGTTTAACGAAATATAATGTGCACAATATACAACATAACATTCTCTATATAAAAAACAGGAATTAAAACAACTAAATTCTATTTAAAATTAAAATATATAGCCATATAAAAAATATCTTATTTTTAGAAAGCATCATTAAATCTACCTAGGGTATAATGTGTTAAAAATTTCGTAGCCGACTTAAAAGTTAAAAAGTTGACTAAGTGTGATCACCATTAAAATTATTAAAATATTTAAACAATTAAAGATTATTTGTCATAAAAATTAGTTCAATGTAGTTTCAACTATTATTTCACATAACTTTGTTAACCCTTTACTTTTTTTGCTTATGTACTTAAACAGAAGAATTTTCAAATTTTTCTGTCAATTATTCATTTGTCATTTTTATTTGTTATGCTTCCAATCTGTGATGTGTTGTAATGCTGTGTGAGTGGCTATTTTGGTAGACGTGTTTTTCAACGTGTTGAAGAACCAAGTTGAATACTAGATGCGCACCTTTACGTTTTTTGTTCAAACTGCAAATAGTTCAGATAGCTGTGTAACTTATAATTTTCCATTTAAGATACCTACATATTAACTTATATGCTGCCGTCATTACATTTTATTTCTAACCCTTTTTCCAATAAACCTAATTTTAAAACAAGAAGGAACGTTGCGTTTCAAGGATAAATCGTTAATGGTATAAAAATTTTCTTTTCAAAGGAGGAAAGAAAGAAAAATTTATTTTTTAAAAGAATTTTTTAAGAGAAGAAGGATGCACTTTATATTCATACGTATGTATATTAACTAATACATTATCGTCTTTTCTTGGGAATTTTCGGAACTTCTCTTCGCACAAGATAAATGGAAGAAAATTTAAAAAAAAAAAAAATTTCCTGCCTCCAGTCAATATTAATACAAAAATTAGCGCCAAAAAGCACTGGAATTTTCTTGGAATTTTCGATGGTATGTTTTCACATATTTATTACAACTATAGTAGCTTTTTCAGAATTTCATTTCAAATCAATTAAGAAGCAATTGAAGTTATTCAGCAATAATTTCAAATTTTCGAATTTATTAATTTTTTACTTTATTAAGTACAAATGTTATGTCTCCCGTCTACATAATGTATCTTATCAACCCTCAAAAATATAACAACTTTTTTATTACTCTCAAATTAAACAAAATTACCGAAATTGTAGTACTCGTACATAATTCCAAATATACAAACCTATTAAAAGTATAACTAACGTATAACTAATATTTCACTAAAAAATAACGTGAAACATAATTAACGTTCACAATTTCATGTTGAAACTTGAAATTAATTTTATAAATAAAATTGAACAACTTTATTACAATTCTAAACATTATAAAATAAGCATATGAAATAAAATTTTCCTGTAAGAAGTAAAATGAAAATTAATTAACATAACAACTGTTATCCTACAACACACTGTTGTATTTTATGCTTATAAGTGTTACAAAATTAACATGTAGAAAATTTTAATCCTTTTTTATATTTATAATACTAGATTTTAATTACAATATCCTTTTCTTCTAATTTCAATTTTTTTATGTTAAAATTATTTAAAAAAAATTATAAAATTAAAAAATAGTAAGAAAATTTTTCACTTTCTTTAATTTAATATCTTTTTAACATGAACCGAAACATTTTAAGAAAGATAAGGATAAAAGAAGGATTCATTCAAAAGAATGCCATTTATTCTTTTTAATTATTATGATCATAACATTCACTTTTATGTAGTTGTCATACAGTACACTAACAATTAACAAGAAAAAAGCAGAACAACAACTAGATATACAAAAAATTTTTATAACTAGCAATGAAATTTTCTGAAAAAAAAAAATAAATAAAATAAGTTGACTACTTACACAATATTATAAATTTCAAAAATGTGTAAAACAGTAAATTATTTTATTAAGTAAGTACATGTGATTTACATTAAATATAAATAAAAACTTATTCCATGGTTTCAAAATTTTCTATCTTTATAGAACAGAGTAATTCAAGGTAAATATAAAAAGGATATTTCATTTTTTGGAAATAAAAGTAAGCGCATAATTTAATATAAAAATTTTAAATACGAGTATAGTACAAAAACTTTTTAAATAAATTTAATTTAACATCAAAAATTTTTTATTAATAAAACGAACACTTTTAAGTGCTTGTGTTATACAACAGAGCAATAACCCACCTAGTTAACTCATAACTGAGGAAATTGAAGTAGGACACATACAAAAGCTTCATAATCCATTTGAGATTAAAAAAATAGAAAAAAATTTTAATAATTACCGTAAGTTTAAGTAGTGTCATTAATTATGGTAGGTAGATTTTAGCATTATAGCAGAATTAGGAAGTTTTCCTATGAGTCATGCCAAATATTCAATCGTAATTCCCTCTTTTAAATGTATATAAAGAGAATAATGAACAAAGAGCTAAACTTTTTAATGGGAGCTCCCTCGCTCCCATTTGAAATTTAACTAGCTGATCGGCACTTAAAACTAATGTTACCGTAAATTGATTTGATTGAAATTTTAAAAACGAATCGGTAATTATTAAATTTTATTTATTAACTACCAAATTTCTAAACTTATAAACATTTTTTCGTAATTATTTTATTTTTTTGTACTTTTCAAATTAAAAACAATTACCAAACAATTACACCAAAAAAAAATTTGAATATAATGAACTTTTACTTAATTATTATTATTAAAAATGAAAAATTAAAACACAAATATGGCACAAATCTTTTAATTAAAATTTAATGGTAACCTTGCATACTATGGTTATGGTGTACAACGTATATGTGTTTCTTTTATAATATTTTAAAGAAACATACTTTTGAACTTTTTTTATATTGAAAAATTCCCTTAAAATATCGTACTAACCTTGAAATTTTGAAAACAATTCAATGTTTTTCAAAAAATTATTCTTTAATAAATTTTGTATATTAAAGTACTTTAAAAGTTTTACATATGTTTTAAAAGGAAAGCTAGGGAATATGTGTAATATAAAAATTTTGTTGTGAAAAATACAAACACAGAAGAAAATGGATTTTAATTTTATGTCGTGATTAGAATCACGTTCTTTCGTTATGTTTTGTTGTTGTATTTGACGCGATGTTTTGTTCTTTTCTTAATAAAACCAAAAGTGCACTGAAAACTTAATAAAACCAATAGTGCACTGGTATAAAAACGGAGAGAAATTGTGATATGAAACTGCGATTCGTTTGGAAATTATTCAAAATCTAATGTGAATTATCGTTGAAGATAAGAATTACTTTATTTAATTTTTACATACACAATCTCACTTATGTACAACCATGTATAATTGAATGACAAATCAAAAAAATTCTTATTATTATTATTTTCCAATTAATAAGAGTCTCTTTCTTAACCAAATAAGTACCAAATTGGATAAATTTTGGATACGAGGCTATTATCTGTTCTAAAACTCACTGAATTGATAGAACGACCGTCTAAATCAAATTACTCATTTTCCAACAAGAAGAAGGAATTTTTTTTTTAATTTTCTTGCGTTTAAACTTGTACCTTGAACTCCGTGTTATCTAGTTATTCCTCATTTCTGTGAAGAAAAACCTTTCTTAAATTAATTGGAAAAAAAAATTTTAAATCCATTTTCTAAAATGTAAAACACCATGATATTAATATTACTTTTCATTTAGATTCATAAAAACTCCTTTTAAATTGTGCAACAAGAAATAATTAAACTTTTTAAAAAATTACCACACTTAATACATAATTTAAAACTATAGGAAGTGTAATCAAAAACTTTTTCAAAAGGTATAATTTTCATATTATATACCTTAATATTCCAACATTTCAAAAAGTTCTTCAAAGAACTTATTTAACTTACTTTTACTCAAATATTCACAAATAAAAAAAAATAACCTTATTACAATTTAAATTTGAAAATATTCTAAAATTAGCTTAACAGTAAAATCCTACATAATAGCTCTTATACTGTTTTGTTAGAAAAAAAGTGATCCCTGCATAATACAAAAATTCTTTTTTTTTTTTCATCCTCCCACATTTTATACATTCTTCGCTCTCAAAATCAATATTTAAAGTTATACAATTTTCTTTTGATTTCATACAAGTATACAAAATGTTACGTATGCGGAATGTTGCTCCAGTAACATTCTTATTATACTGCAGGTTTTCTTCTGATATTTTCATTAGTAATTAATTACAATAACTCTTTCTTTATATAAGCACTTCCATAGTATACATTCCTAATAATATTTCAAAGATGTCTTTAATCAAAAAACCTACTATTAATAATATATAATTCCCTTTTTTCTTTAATTATTCTCCTGTTATAATTTATAAGGATAATATGCTATAATATAACAATAGAAACTTCCCAATATTATGTTGAATATTTTATTGTATAAAAATTTTATATATACGTATATCAACTATAAATATATTTCAAAGTGTATACATTCTATATATTCACATACTTATGCAACATGTGAAATATCTAAAGGATTCTTGTATTAAAAAAAAAATTAAAACTTTCTGGAAAATAATGAAAAGATTAATTTTTATAATATAACATTGTTGATTTGACTTTAATGTTATACTGCCAATATATATGTATATAAAGGTATTTAGAGTATTCACATAAAGTAAAAATTTTAAATTTCTTTTTTGTGTAAGATATAAATGTTACACATGGTAGGTTATATTTAGTATTAACAGTATTTTTTATGCTTATAACAGTAAATTTTTATATAGCATATAAGAATTTGAATTTGCTGTCATAATATTTGACATAATTATCATATTAAACTATCGACATAACTATAAGAATTCAAATATTTTAAAAACATTTTGGGAATAAAGGTTGCTTGTTTAACAATATTTTCACAATACTGAATCTGTCGTAGTATGTACAATTCAAAATAATAATTAAAGTCAAATAACCTTGCTAAGACAAATTTTTTGATAAAATTGGTATCTAAAATTTTTGCGTTCATTTCGTTAATGTATAGTGAAGGTCATGAAGCTTTAAAAGTTTTGTGCTTTGCAGTAGTTGTAGTAAGCGCCAAATGACTTACTGAAATTATTTATATAGCAAGTACAATCGGCTATTTTAACAGCTGCGGCTTCACATTAAAATTCACGTACAGTCGGAACTGTATAGCGTGAAAAACAACGAGAATTTTTTTAAAATTAAAAATTTTTTTTTTTTTTAAGAAATATTTATAATTTTTAATTTCTCTATAGTATAGATAACTATATTGTTCTAAATACAATGGAAGACAGAAATGAACTCTTTTAAGAAAAAAATTGATAAAAATAAGTTTGAATACCGAATTTCAAATAAAATTTTTTAATTTTTATTTAGAATTACATTAAAATAAATATTATATATTTTTTTACCTTTTCCATAAAATATTCGAAACAGTCGTACTTTTGGAAAAATTTATTAATTATATATTTAAATGTTCACCTTATTAACTAGAAAAAGGGCAGTTTATAAAAATTTTCCACAATTTTAATTTTTTTTTTATTTCAAATACACTAATTTTTATTTTCAAAACTTTTATCGAATATTTCACTTTACTTATTCAATATAGAAATTATTTCACTAAATATTTTTTAAAATTTTTAAACCAGAACAGAGAGTATAATTAAAATTTTTATCAATTTCTTAATTTATAATTATTTAATTTTTAATTTTAATTAGTTATTCCTTTTACAATAAACTTAATTTATGTACTAGATCTTTTTTTTTTGTTGTTCACTTAAACATTTACAAAAAATTATTGTTATACAATGGTATTATAATTCTAATAAGTACTTAATAATTATTATTTTTTTTTGCTTTAATATTTAAATATCTTATAATGTTACCAATTATAATTTATTAATTTTAATATACAGTAATAATTATAATTATATTAAATTTATAAAAATTATTAAAAATTTTTTATTTCAAAAAAAACTCTTATTTATTTTTAATTAAAAATCGCAAAAATATTATTTTATTCAAAAATTATGAGCACAGCACTTGTAATTTTATTAAATACTTTAATTTTTGAAAATAAAAATTTTTTTCCCTAAAAAATTTTTTTGGTTTTATTTTTTTATTTTGTTGTTAATACAAATACAATAATTTTCAATTCAAAAATAATATTGTTAATTTATATTTTATGAATTATTAAAAGTCTATTACCATAAGCAGATCTTTTTAATAAAAAAAATTTTAAAAATTTAAAATTGTTTGATGCATTTTTTTAAATTTACAAATATAATTAAAAATAATAATAATAAAATTTTAAAGAGAATTCAAAAATCTCTTTATAATAATTTTTAAATTAAAATTTTTATGTTCTCTTTGGTCTGGTTGAATTTTTTCCTTTATCTTCTCTAAAATTTAAAGTAGTACAAAAATAAAAATTAAAAAAAAAATTTTTCTTTTATTTCTTTAATAAAATTTTCAAATTTTTTTTTTCGATATTATAGCGTAAAACACGTCCACTCTCTTAAGAGTCTACAAGAATACTAATTTTATATGGTAGAATCGTGTGCCCTTTTCGTACACAGAAAACAATTTTTTTTTCACAATATTTTCCATATACACATGTATAATTTTATCTTTATGATAAGAAAAATTATTTTCAGCATCAGATGTTCACATACCGATTTCGATTTTCTTTAAGTTTTTACTTTAAAAATTTATTCTACATTATATATAATGTAGTATTTTAATGTATATTTATGTACTTTTTGTGCTACTTGAAATATATATAATTTAAAAACAAAAAAATACAAAAGGACACAACTAAAATTTTAAATTGTAAGAACAAATAAAAAAATTGGGTGAACTTGTAAAAAGTAAATATGTACATACATATGTACATGTATGAGTAAAATACATAATACAAACTGTAATCTATAACAAAAAGAAAAACAAGAGAAAAAAAATAAATAGGGTAATAGTGTGAGAAACGAAAAATAAATAAAAAGTGGTTACAAAAGTCGATATATGCATTCAAAATTCATTAATACTTTTAACATATATAGGTACATATAAACATTACGTCAATCAGCTGTTAATCAACTGTTCTCAAATATTTTTCTCGCACAAAAATAATAAAAAAAAGTGTGAAAATGTGAAAGCAAAATAATGATAACACATAATATTTTCCCCGCTTTTCTCAAATAAAGAAAAAATTTTACTATACAATCATAAATTTGGCATGTTACCATACTATGTAGAAAAGTGAGAATTCTTTTATTTTCAATAAAGAATTCTAAGTAAGTCTTCTTATACAACAAGAATTTTCGATTATTTTAGTAATTAAAAGCCAAAACAAATTTTTTTTACTAAAAAAGAATATTTTCTTTCCGAACTAGCTGTTTGAGGTTTTATATAATTTTTAATTAAATCAACTGACATTTTAATTCATTTAGAGGATATTTGGAAATTGAAATACATTTTCGATTAATTGCAGTTAATTATAGTTAATTTTTTCTTAAATATTAGTTGAATTAAGAATAATAAAGCGAATTTATATGTTAATTATAATTTTAACGCCGTACAGTATGCAAACATTTTTAAATAAAATATTAACAGTAAATAAAATATGTAAAAACCAATTCAATTTAACATTATTTTTATAACAATTTTTAAATAAAATGGTTACTTTTTTACTTCAAATCCTTACTTTTACCTTTACTTTTTTATTTTAATATAAATTCAATTAAATCCTAATATTTAACTAGGACCACTAAAAATTACCCAAATCTTATATTTATCAGTATTTTGATTTTTCTCACAAAGCTCTGGCAATCCTTAGTTTTTAGCGGAGAATTTTTTCAAATACATTGAAATGTAACATTTATATATTAAAAATGAAAACTGTTATACAAATTTATTGAATGAAATTTTATTTAACTTTTACAACTTTTTTTTCCTGATAATAAAGATAAAAATAAGAAAAACAAAAAAAAAAATCAGGAAAATAAAAAGAAAAAAAAATTATTTTTATTTTGGGCAAGCTTTTTACCCATGTTCATTTTAAAGTTAAATTTAAGTATTTAGAAGAAGATAAAAATTTAGAAATATTAATACAATAAAATACGTCATAGGTATAGCAAACTATAAGAATAGACGTAAAACATATATATTCAAACTATAGAGAAAAAATTCATACTGTTACAAATTTGTAGGTGTAAACTGATACTGAACATAGAACTGATCTCAACATGTCTTTTAAAAAATAAATTACAAAGGGCATACACTGGGGCACTTTATGATTATTTTGCGCTATTGAATTTTGGTTTTTTGTTTTTAGACATTTTTACATTTTACATACAATAATAATATTAAATTTCAAAAGCATGGTGTTAATTTGAAAAAATCAATATACTAGCGAATACTTCATACTATGTGTACAATAAATATAATTAAAATTTAACACATTAAGCACATAAAAAATTCGAAAATTTCACTAAAAAAGCATTACATAACGATCTTCTTTAAAAATACAGCAATAAATCCAGAAAGTGACCTTATTTCCATATAAATTTCCATATAAAATATGAGTATATCATCATGGTATTAAAATGGCATTTTACAATAATATCTTTTTTCTTTAAATGCTCATCTTTTCAAATACCCACATTTGACACTCTAACTTTATAAACCCAGTCTTATGCCTATATCTTCTGAAATTAAAATACAAATATAGTATTTATATTATATTTCAATTATACAAATTATTCGATCGTAAATTTTTCATGCTCTATTTTTAAATAAATTTCATTCATTAGGAATTTTTAAAATTATAGTGTAATATATAAGTTTAACTATGAGCATGTTACATTATTTTGTATATTAATTTCCACATAAAAGTATTTTTAACCTATTATGTTACATAAATAGACTTTAAAGAACAATAGAATTTAATCATAGAATATGAATACCAAATATGATGCTATTGTTTTAAATATTTATTATTAAAATTCTTACAATTTAAAAATCAATACTTTTAATTTAACAAAAAAAAAAATAGAAAAGCCTCTTATACTCTGCATGTTTTTGAAATATTTTTGTAATAGATTTTCTATTGGAAATTTACTCACATATTAAAAATTTTCAATAGACTTTTGAATTTCAAAATTTAAATATCGATTATAGCAAGAAACAATAAATAGATTTTAATAAAAATTTTGGTTTAAATGTGGTGAGAATCATTTGGCAATTATCATACGCCAATTTTTTTTAATTCAGAAAATTTCAAATTAATTAAGAACCTGAATTTTCTATAATTATTTAAATATTAATTTTCATCTGAAATTCACAAAGAAGTTACAATAGTTTCCATGTAATAGAATAATTTTTAAAAATTAAAATAATTGATCAGTTCCTGTTTTCTTTCTTACAATTTGTTATAACTTTTATATGAGATTAAATTTGTGAATAAAGTCGAAATTTGACTAACAAAAACATAATAAGTGGTAAGAGTTTTTCCAATCAATCATTAGTTTTAAATGAATTGATTGGCGAAAAAACTTATGCAATGAACAAGCGTATAACATAAAGAGAAAACAAAGCTCAAAATTAGTTTAATAGAGACATTTTTTCTTTAAGATTTTTAAATTGTGCTGAAAGTGATGTTTTGGAATTTGTAAAACGAATTTGCCATAATTTGAATATAAAATCAAATTCAGTAAGGAAATTGATTTTGTGAATCAGTCAAAATAATTTTTCTTTAAATTTTTAATAATTAAATAAATTTTATTTATAAAAAATGTTTCCGAATAATTTCATAATAAATTAAATTATCAAAAGAAAACATTGAGAATTTTGATAAAATTTAAAAACTAATTTTAAAAACTAATGTAAAATGACATTTTTTTGACCCTAGTACATATATAAATTTTATACATGTACGAGTATTCAACAATAATCTTAAGGGTATAGAAAATATATTACTGGATTTTTTATGTAAATGATATTAGAAAGGAAGTTATTATAAAATGAAACGTTTGTATTAATAAATCGATACAATGAATAAAATTATTGCATATGCCATAGGCGTAACTTTATGCAAAAAATTGCTATTTGCATGGTAATTAATAATAGTAGGTATTTTATTACTATGCTATAAGTATTAATAAATTTTTAATTTATTAGCATCGTCTAAATAATTAGAGAACATTAAATAATAATAAAATTAAATAAATATAAAATTATAACATAGAATATAAAAAAAATTGTTTTAAACATCGAGTATTAAAACTCACGTTTATAATTTTTACACAACATGTATGCTTTTACTATAAAAAACTCAAAGATAAAGTATAAGAAACATTTATTTTTCTATAATTTCTCTCAAATTAAAATCAACTTAATGTTGTTTATTCTATATCGCCCTTTATCAACTTCACATCATTACTATTCCATGTATCAACTTTTTATAATTCCTTGTCATCTATACCTATAAACAAAAACTGGACCCTACTTAAAGTACTCATTTCTTAAATATTTATATATATTTATAAGGAAAATTAAATCACATAATTGTTATTAAATTACTTAAGCGAATTATAGCCAATTAAAAATCCCATGGTAGTATGATGCTAAAAGAGAAAATTTTACTAAAACTTTATGTTATTTATACAAAACAAAGCCATATAATAACTCAACCTTTTAAAATGAATTTTTTTTGTACAGTAATTAAAATTTAGAGAAAATTACTTGAGTCCATAAAATGTTTCTTTATTTTTTTTTATTTAACATAAAAGATAAATGTCTTACACAACTTTAAGCCCCAAAAAAAAAAAAATTATTTTGTAACAATTTAGTCTATTAAAAACATTTGATATTTTTTATTTATATATTTAAAAGGTCATAATACTATCTCTAGGGTATAAAATTTTTTCCCTTATTCTTTTTGTTTCTCTCCCCCGATAAACAAGAGAAACAAAGTTTACTTTACAAAAATATAAAAGAAGAGAAAAAAAACAAAACCAAAAAGTGAAAATAAAAATTATCCTTAAAACAAAATCAGCATAACAAAAGGAGATTAAATATTTCAATAAAAAAGGTCAAGGTCATCGAATAAATATCAAAATTAAGGAAACCAACAGTAATAATGAAATAAAATTGAAATATTTTCCTATTGGACCATGTACACATAAAAAATATTTTATTTTTGCAACAATTAACTACCACTTTTATAAATTTTATATATAATGTATATATTTTTAGGGTAAGGAGATTATGTTTATGGTGAAAATTTGTAGCAATATTCAAGAAACTGTTGCTTAAATTATTTGTTAACAATTCAAATGCAGCTATTAAATTTATCGAAAATTATCATAAATATTGCTTTAAAACTATTATTACATAATACAAACAAACTTATTAATGAAAATTTTAATTTAAAAGCTCTAAATTTTAAACACATTAGAAATAATAGTGATAGTCGATAGGAAAGAACGTAATTCTCTTTATGATTTTCCTATTTATTTCAAATATAATACTGTAAAATAGAGTTTTATGTTATATAAATAAATGTTATATAAATAAAATTAGTGAACTTTATCATTTTAAATGAAGAAATTGCCTAAGTTTTTACCTAATTAACATTTCACAGTTAACTCTATAACTGTAGTTAACTGTAGTTAACTCTAAAATATGCAGCTGCCTCTAAGTAGTTTTGTTATAACTCTATACAAAACTCTACTATCCTCTTAACTCTATATTTGTAGCGATTGACTATTACATTTGGTGAAATATTCTCTGTACACTACAAATATGTTGATATATTTTTTAAAATTTCTCAAAAGTACATCTTAGCAGTGTCTCTTTTGTCAAATGGTTTTTTTCCCGCAGTGCTGTTTTCGACGATGTTATATATATAAAAGCCTATATATTGTAAATTACCTTAGTTTCTTGAATTGATATTTGTAAATTTCTTACCCTTAAATAAAAAGTGTTTTGCAATCTTAGATAAAGCGGGGACAGCACATAAAGTAGCTACAAAAATTCTCTAAATTAAGACACGCAACATATTATACCACATATTTGGTTTACAAAAATTTTTGTTGGAAATATTTGTTAAAAGGTATTAACTAATAAAAAAACTCACTTTTTCAAAATATATCGTCATATATATTACAATATAAAGGAAAAAACCAAATTTCTTGAAACTAATTTAAATAAAAAGTAATTGCTTTTCAGCTTTTATCAGTCTTCAATTAACGCATATTTTCTATTTGTTTTTGAATTTGTCTTATACTCAATTCATTTTTTAATAAAAGTGGCAACAATTGAAATGTGCATAGATTAATCCCACGTATACTGGTAAAGAATTTGATTGATAAAATAATTGAAAATTAAATTCTTTAAAAATTCGTTTTTTAATTTAATTTATTAATTTTTAAATTTTTTTTTAAATAAATGCTTTACACCAATAAAATTTTTCTTTGAGAATTCGATTAGGAATTTTTCCTTAGCACCCTTAAACTGTAAAGGTCAAATAATTTGTGTTGAAGAAAATACAATATTGCTGTCAATAAGTTTTCTTTAATTTAAGGCAAAAAATTTGTTTATTTAATCATTTTCAATATCGGAAATTCTTAACGCCTTTAATTGGAAAAAAATTTTATATTTTTCGTTAACAAACCATTTTGAATTAATAGAATTAAATTTCGTACAAATTATTCTCAAAATCATACATAATTTATAAAATACAAAGTCTCTTAAAAATTCAATTTTAATATAAAAATAGAAAACTTAATTTTCAATATTACCTAAAAATATAATTTTCTCGCCCGGGGTAAATTCCATAACATGCAATTTACCAAGAAATTTTATAATTTAAAGTAATATTGCGGTATATTACTTCATAACAACATAAAATATGTGTATTACATGATCTGGCTATATTTTACAAATGTTTGTATTATTGTCATTATTGAATCATAAAATATAACCAAATATAGAAACTATTAATATGAATTTCAAATACGTTCTAATAGAACCTTGAAAATATGAAAATATTATGAACAATCAATTTATATGCTTTTAAATTATTTAGACACCCTAACTTCCTAAAAACATGATTTTTAAATTTAATACATTTTATGTTTTTAATTTTTTATACCAATTTTCATTTTTGTTTTTGCCTTTTTTTTTTATCTTTATTATCGTGTTGATAGAATGACAAAGTTTATTTGAAAACATTAATGTTACGTCCTTTTCAATGTTTAACTAAATTTAGATACCATTTTATTATATTATAAAATGAACCGTTTAACAAACTCTATAAAGTAACATTAACATATACATGCATATGTACATAATAATAATATATACTCATCCTGCCTATACACACTTGTTAACTGAATGTATAACATTTTCTATAATACACATTATACATTTGCATATATAAATGTTATATATTACTTAGAAGCGTTAAAAATTTTGTAATATCATTATAAAAATGGTATCGAAGATTGAATTTAGAATTTTCCAAATTTTAAAGCAAAGAATTATAAAGAATTATTATATGAATTTTAGGACTGTGTTATACATTAGAATTTAAAAAAATGTGGACAACTTTTTTAATTAATTATAATAAAAAAACACATGAGGTAGCTTCTAAGTGTTATCAGTCCTGTTTCTTTTTACTACAATTCAATATAACACAAAAATAAATCTAAATTCATAATTCAAAATAATAGCATAGCAAATATTTTCATAAATAGGTACAAAAAATAACAGAAATTTTTATGAAAGCTTGACAACAAAGTCTTTTTTATGAAAATCTAAGAGATTTCTTCGAAATTTTCAAAATAAAAATCTAAATTAAGATAAAATATGGCATGCAAAAATTTATTCCTATATCTTAAATGTAGAATACCGGAATTTCTTGACAAATTCCTTGACAACTACACCGGATTCAAATTTTTAAAGCCAAGCGTCCGTTTACGGTTTATTCAAACGGCTATCATACGTTTGCAAAAACGTAATATCTGTATAATATTATCTCGGCTTAGATATATGTAGCATATTTTGAAAAATATTGTATTTTATATTGAAATTAAATTTTAACTTGATTCAATAATAAATTATTAAATTTTTATTTTACTCAAAGCCGTTTTAGTCTACATAATTGAACTTAAACGTTTTGTCCTTTTTCCAATGCTTTTAAGCAATTTCGATTGAAAACTTTGGAATATTTGGAACTGAGAGATAATAATTGAGTGGTCTCATTGTGCATATATCATTTCTTAAGAGACATTTTTACCTTTTTAAATTTTTTGCCATAGAATTTTAAATTTTACCTTTTCAGATTATCGGCATTCGGCATTCTATGACAATAAACATTCTTTAGCATCATAAATAATAAAAGATATCCATTTAAATTTTTAAAACTCTTTCAAGGAATTCAACCGCACTACAATTAGAGTAAAATCGATAAGATTATTTTCGTTTTTAACGACCAAATCATTGCAAGTAATTTAGAGTGTTGTCGGTCTGTCTGTCCGTCTAGTCTCAACATCTGCACCCTTACTAAAGGCCGATTATGTGTTTTTTATTTTTTTTTATAAAATAATGAACGGATTGTATTCATATTATTATAATACGGACAACTTCATATTATTATAATACAACGAACTTTCAAATTTTTCGATGAATTGACTCTACCTACGAGCCGAATTTAAATTTTTGCTGCAATTATAATAATAGGAAAAAAACAACGAATTTCAAATTTAATATTTACATTTTGATTATTAAAACAATAAACCAATAAATTTTCCGGGAATATATGGACTATGGGAAATTAAAGTTTCACAAGAGTCCTATTTTACATTTTTGACATATCTAAAAAATTAATTAAGTAACAGAAAGTGATTTTATATTAAAAACCACATTTAAACCATTAGTATTCAAAAAATTTGAACAACACAAGTAAATTGTAATAGTAGGGATTTCTTAACATTGTTCACAAAAAACATACATATTCAGGTCGACAATGTGCTGTGCACATCAGATTTTTTTCTTTTAGATTATTTATAACATATACATAAACATATTTAAAACAAACACAAAGAAGTCTCTATTATCTATGCAAATATTATATGAATGAAGGCGAATATATCAATATCATCTATATATGTATTTTGATTTTCAAATAAAAATATTGGACTGAATAATAATTCTTAACAACTGGAAACGTTTCTGTGACTGGTACAAGAGAAATACAAATATTTATTTTATAATAATATTCACATAAATTTACTTCTAAAAATTTCCCAATTTTTTTTTTCTATGGTCGACATTGTTTATGTTTTGTTTACAGTAAAAAAGTTAAATTTTTATTGATTTAATCTTTAAAAAACAAAGAAATGTGGAGGGTGGGAGGAAGGGAGAAAAAGAAAGGAATGAATTTCTAAAATATGATTTACTTAATATTATTGAAAATTATACTTTATTTCTCTAATAAATTTATTTATTTCTTCGATTTTTATTTTTTAATTTGAACTTGTTTTGTTTCTTTGCCTTTCATACGTCATTAATTTTTTATGTAATTATCAAATTGATTATTAAAGGTGAATTGTTACGTAAATGCATAATATAGTAATAAATAAATAAATAATATATATACATAGATATTCACATTTAAATAATAATAGTTTTTAAATTACTTTAAATGAACGAGTTGATTTGCATAATACAATTTTTTGAGTTTTCTATCTATAATAATTGATAACACTGTTATTAGTGCATTTCATGCTCCACTTTAGCATTATAGCCTGTATAGTAATTTTAAAATGATTTAAATCATTTGAAATTTTAAGATAAATTTATGCCATAAGCATCTATATAAAAGTTCAATGACTTTTATTGAAAATGAGAGCTAAATCGCCGCATTTGTTTGTGATAATTTTAAAAGTAATATGGCAGTTAAAACAAGTGTACCATCACGATGATACTTATAAAAAATAATAGACCAAAATGTCGATAATATGGCTTCATGTGTATAGCAACTACCTGAACCACTGCCTCAATTACATTCAATTTCAATTAGATACTAGTATTATAAACCAAATATGAAAGTTTAATGAACTAAGCTCAATTATCTTTTGAGCAATCACAATGCTAAAAAAATATATACTTATGTCTATATCACACCCAACTATTTCTCAACGTTATAAACGCCACCGGAAATTTATAATATTCTTGGAACATATACGTTCATTTAATTCATTTAATTTTCTAGTCAAAATTTGTTCTGACCATTTATTATATAGTTTTGTTTTTTATGTTCATAATATTAATTTAAATTCATCAATATTAATAATAAATTAATTTGGTTAATTTAATTTGGTTCACAAATTTATTGTTTCATTTGTATATTATCTCTTAGGGAATTTGTAAACTATTAATATATTTGAAAATTCGAAATTACCAATAAATACCATCACTATTCAATATAATTTCAATATAAAAATTTTATTATATTAAGAAAACAGAAAAAATGAGTTCCTGAAAATGATCAGAAAAGAAATTTTTGATTTGAAGACATTAAATTTCGAATACATAATATCTAACACTTAAATTTCTGTTTAATGCTGTGAAAATTAAAAAATAATTCACAATATTTTTCCTTAAATATTATTACTCAAGAATTTTATTTATAATTGCATATAACAAATTTTTTGTACGAATCAAAGTGTTTTCATCTTCTATATAATTACTTTAACTCAATAGGCTCGTATATAATATGAAAAAAGTGTTTTGCATAGCAATTTTAAATACTTAAGATCAAAAGTATGTAAAACATAATATACATATATGTAGGTACATATACAATAAGTTCACAAATTTCATTAAAAATTCTTTTATTAAATTCTATATATACATTTATTTTCCTTTCCAATTTACGCATATTAAAGGCATCTAAAGGAAGCCTAAGTTTGTTTTTAATTTAAAGGGATTATTTTTAATAATTTGAAAGCAAAAAAATATATAAAGAAATTCTATAAGATAATCTTTAAAATTCTCAGAATAAAAAAAACAGGAAGAAAAAATTTTCTTAAGAATAATTCTTTTATAGTATGTTTTAAGGATTTCTCATTTCTTAATTTTGTTTTTTTTTCTCTCTCTTTTTTTTTTTTAAATTTTTAAACCATAAATGACTTTTATAACACAATGAAATTTTAAGCTATCACATCAGTTTTTGAGGAGGGTTTGTTTTTATATGTTTATATATTATTAACATTTGATATTTTAATATCTACAAATAAATATATGAATTAAATTGATACAAATGTAATATATATATATATATATATATATATATATAACATGTGATAACAGATTGCTGTTAATTTATTCAATATGAATTAAAACTATACACTGTTGTAAGATTCAAAATTTTTTAACAAATAAGTGTTTGGAATAAATGCTTTGAACGCGTTCTTCTGATCCGCAGTGTACTAATACTAGAGCTAAAACATATATACGAAGGCAATAAAATTAAAAACTTCTTTCGGAATTAAATATAAATGAATCTTCAATAGAAATTTTTTTTCTCAAAAAGAAAATTTTAATCAACTTCCCTTCCTCTAAAAATTTCAGTCTTACAAAGTCCTAAAAATGGAATTTGTTGAATGTTAATTGTATGGAAACCACAAATAATTTTAAAATTTCTCAAACGCAGTAACAACATGACAGTTTTAAAAAATAGCGCGAAAGTTCATAAAAGTTTTGAGATAACTAATTTTTTTTTTTTTCAAAAATTTTGTTACATCTCTTTGGAAATTATAGCCTCTAGAAATCAGAAATTTTTTCGAAACTTTTCGAAACTTTTGTAGAAGTGAAAAACTAATTGCAAATGTCGTGTGACCAAAAAATATGATTATTTTTCTAAAAATCACCAAAAATTAACAATCGAATTCGACAATTACATTCAAAATTGTTTTGTTAATGTTTGTAATCATCCTGAAAATATACAATTTTTTTATTGCTTTAATATAATAATATGTAATGAAAACACCGTTCCGCAAAATACAATTAAAAAGGCATAAACTACATCAGTTTAAACCTACTACTCGTTTTTGTTTGTAGGTATAACAACGTAAAATTGCATTAGTATAGCAATGTTGTCCCTTATTTGCGCTTTATAAACTATTATTTTGATCCAAATTTATTTAATTAGCCTATTAAAAATATTTCAATTTATTAATTTTAAATTCAAAAATTTTGCAAATAAAATTAATTTTAAATTTTCATCAAATTTCTTATTTGAATATTAGCAAAAGTTACAGGAAATTTTTGCAAATAAACGTTTATTTAAGTTGCTTCTCATTTTATAGATGAAACCCTGTATTTGTTTATGTAGCTATCAACATATTATGTAAACATACGAGTATGTACCCTATTATAAAAGCACGTATCCTGTTTCATCTACACATTTTTTTTCAAAAAATTATTTCTTTATATTTTATTTTTTCTGTTTTTTTTTTTTTTTTTTTGAAAAATAAAATTTTTGTTTTTTACTTCCTTTTATTTATACCTTATACACGTTTTTCTTTTTTCGCATGAATACTTACTTTAATACTTTTCTATAAAGATGAAGATGAAGATGATCGTTTTTATGCTCCATAAAATAAGTGATTACTAAAATTGTTAAATAATATTTTTGTGTGGCAAACTTATATGTGCGTATACAAATTATGTGTTTAATAATGGTATAATATGTATTTGTAAATACATAAAAGAAATTTTTATTGTATTTTATACACATATTAAAAACACACATCTCAATGTGTATACAAAATAATAACTTTATTTTTAGAATCCGACCGGAGCCATTGTTATTGAGGGTTTTAAAAATTGTATTTATTTAACATTAATATTATTAAAAAATATTTTATTTGGCAAAATATACAAATCCTCTAAATCGGTTCATCTATATAGTATTATATTGTTATGACCTATACAAAAATCATTAATTTTTTTACACATAAAAATAAAAGATAAATGGTTTTATAATGTTGTACAGTGTTTTAAATTTCACTTTTATTTAAATAATATTTTCACGTTTACAATATTGGTTAAATTTTATTTTAGAAATTTTGAAGTTAAATAAAATTTTTTTGGATAATATCAAAGTAAATATTTCCGAAGTAGGGAGAAATCTTTTAAACGCCTTTTTAAGCAATATTTTCAAGACATGACATAACAGACAAAAATTTCTGTTTGCCCTTTCCTGAATTATAACAGAAAATATAAAAAAGAGCGCTTTTCAGGAAAACTTCAGGAAGGACGAAAATGTGAAATATTTTTTTGAAAAGTTCCGCCACTCAATACATGATACTTTGAAAATACCATCAACTCTCAAATACTCTGTATATATCACATATAATTTAAAAACGGTAAAAAGGCAAGCAATAACACCTTCGGTCCATATTTGGAGTAGGCCTAACCATATATGAAAATAATCAATGTTTACCAGCAAGCCTCTTACAAGTAAACAACGCGCTTGTGAGCCCCCACACTCATTCCTCTATACTTACAATTCACACTCCACAGCAGCTTACAATCCATTATCATCCTGATGGAACGTGTGCAGTTCGAAAAATATAGTTTCCCCGCCACTGATCTAGATCTAAAGCAAATTCGAGTATTTTTCACCCACTGGTTAACAAAATCAATCTATTACTCAAAGGTACGTCTAAAATGGAACTAAATGTATGAGAGAGCCCATAAAATATAGCTTCTACCTTTATATTGTTGAAACTGCTGCCAATATTAAATATGTACCGTAGATATGTTTCTCAGTTCTACTTCCTCCACAAATATAACCTTGCTAGCATACCTGTATGCCTTAATTAAGTTTGTAAATAATAGAATTCAATATTTATACTATCACAAATTTTTTGAAAAATTTGTTTCTCCAAGATTTCTCCTAAATTTATGCAAAATTCATTATTTAATAATAAGAAAATTTATTTACCATGTTAGCCATCTTTGTAATTAACATGGTAAAAAGATGTTATAAAAAAAATTAAATGTCCTTTTTTAAATTATTGAATATGTCATTTTATAATCAGACTAAAATCAAAATTCTTATTTATAATTTATGATTATTCCAAATTGTTTTTGGGGTCAATAACAAGACTATAGCCTGCATAAAATATAACCTATGAATTCTTAATATGTGCATAATAAAAATAAATTTTACATTATTAAATTGTTAGCAAAAGTGTTATATACATATAGGTAAATATAGTAATTTAAGATCAAAAATGTATAAAATACTTGATGTGGAAAATATATCTACCTACGTTTCACTTTTCATTTTAAATATAAAATGCAGAAGATGTATAAGACATGTCATAGAGATTTTTCTATATGAGTGAATTCTATAAATTCTGATTTGACTACAAAATAAAGAATGTAAATTATTTGTACATATATAACATACTCTTATATCTATCATAGTTATTTGAAAAGTCAAGAAAAAATAAAAAAAAATTACACTTGTGTGTTATGAATTTTTAACTAGATATAAAAAGGAGTAAACTGAACTTTTCCTAATAATATAATTTAACACCGACAACATAGGTGTAGACAAAAAATATTATACTTAGTAAGAATTTAAGACGACACTAAAAATATAAATTATCACAACACAAGTCTAGTCCAATAAAATTTTTCGATTTATTTTTTTTTATTCTATTTGATTGAGTTGTAGATTTAAGTGTCATTTTACTATTTTAAATTATAGGTAGGAGCATGAATATCTTAAATAAGTAAAATATTTTTAAAAGCAATCGAAGATTATATGACTAAATATAAAACTATTGAAATCACAAATTATAGTTAATTTTTAATAATATTGTCTATTTTTTTTCAATAGAATGTGAATAAATTCAAGATCAAATATTAATATATAGTGTTACGTTTATACAACATGTAATAATCACAGTAAGAAAACATTTAAGACTTATAAGACTTTTTAAGGCCTATCCCATGCTCACATGTGGTCCCTCGATAAAACACTTTTTGTTTCTAAACATAATCTCACGGGGAGGATTTTCAAAATCTTTTGGAACAAAAATTATAGAAGTCGCGAAAACCTTTCCAATAATATGCCGTTAGGACCAAATTTTTCGATTTCTAGACTAAATATTTCGACAGAGATCAAAAGTTTCCTATAACTTTTCAACCGATAGATTTTCCAAATTTATTGTGTTTTGTTGTTTTGTTCGAAAAAAAAATTCCCAAAATTTAATGATAATCGAATGAGCGATTTATTAGAGATGAGAGATTTATTAGAGATAAATTATATAAAAACTATCATACTTGAGGAATTGCATACATTATACTTCTATGTTAAAGTTTGAATAAATATCTTTGAGTAAGCTGAATTGTGATTTTCCAAGCTTTCATACCATATTCAATAAAATATTTTTTTTGTATTATGACGCAGTGTTATACATAAGAAATGATTAGGTGTAAATCATATATATGATACATATGTATAAACGTATATGTTATAATATTTTTTCATTTCGACACCTATAACAAGTTACGAGTAAAGTTACGACCCGAATAAGAAAAATAAAAAACAATTTCTGAAAAAAAGAGATGAAGAAAAGAATTCTAAATTAAACCATAAGAATTTCAGATTCTTATATAAATGTATGTGTATTTGCTCTGCTTAAGATCCAAGTAGGAGATACCTAACTTTATTAATTACATATAATTATGACTGTCACTCTAAATATTCTTTAATTTTCTTAAAATTTTTGGTAACTTTTTTCTCAACTCAATATGTTCTTTAATTATTGTCCGATCGCAAATTGCATCCATAGACCGCAATTAAATGAACAACTTTTACGATCAAGGCTGTTCGCAAAATTCGAAATTAATCAATATACTCACTAGTTTTCTAACACCTGCTTTTATGACATTATGAACGGTACTATGTCATAAGCACATAAAATTAATAATTCGTCGTATTATGGTATGTATAAGCATACTAAACAATAAAGTGAGCCTTTATATTTTACGTATTCAACACGTGCATCTATAATCTGTTATATTTATTAAAGTATATTTTTATATATATACAGTTAATCATATGAGAGTTGATTTAATTGCCGGAAATTATATTAATTTTTTTTCACGCATGAAAATTTATTTTTCATTTTTATTATGATGATTTTGTATCCTCATAACACATAATTTGTATTTCCATATTTATGTATTTAACATATATTTACCGAGTACACTGCACACATACATATTTATACAATGTTTATAGGAAAATTATAAAATTTGTATAGACTTAATAATTTTTATGAGATTTTACTCTTTAAAAAGAAAAAAAAAATTAAATCTTAGGGTTGATTTTTGTATCATTACCTACGAAACTACATCATATATTGTATATAGATTAAATTTTTGGCTTTAGATCACGGAAATATTTTTGGAAAATTAAGGAAAATTAAAAATAATATTTATTTATTTTTTTGTTACAAGGTTATTAATAGCCTTTACAGCTCTTTTGAAAGCAAATAATATTTTAAGAAACTAAATCCAAAAAGAATATTATATTTTGAATACACGTTTGCTTGTCTTTAGGTGTCTGTCAAAATTTGTAACACATTTTAAGTAAGGTATATGAATGACAATCCTGATTTAAATTTACTCGATTTTTATTAAAGCAATAGTCTATAAATTCGTAACATTTCCAACCATGTATATCCACTTTTTATTGAGAATTTTGTGCTCAAATTAAATTTTAAACAAAAATAATGTACATAATGAGCTCAAATGATAAATGTATTTCCTATAATTTTAAGTTAATTGACTCAATTGTTAAATTCAACAGTTTTTTGCAACATAACGTGTAAACAAATAACAAATTCAAAAATTATATTATAATTATTTAATCATATAACAAATTCAACTGTAGAAGCATGTTTTATACTCAATATCAAGCGAACTTTATGACTATATGAACTCTGCTTTATGGTAAACGATGTACTTCACTTAGTCTGATATAATCGGGAAAATAAAATGTTGAAATCGGGAAAATTATAAAATATATTCTAAAGACATCTGATATTATAAAAGTATTAAAATTATTATATAATTAAAAATATAATTAAAAATTATTATTTTAAATTTCATATTTAATTTTAATTAATTCAAAAGAGACTAACAAAAATATTATTACCATATGAAATAACAAAACATAATTTCAAAAATTATTCTTTCGTTTTACGTAATACGTAATTTTGTACATACGTAAATTTGTACATGCAAATGTATATATGTATATATATATAACAATATTATTCCTTAAAAGGACACATCATTACAAGTCATTAACTCTTTTTTAATTTTTTCTCTTCATATACATTATTTATTAAAATTATTATGAATTCATTAAATAGCATGCACGTTCATTATAAAAGATTTACGTTTGTGTAGGTAATTGCATGAAGGTTCAACAAAGAGACTATCTGAGGTTGGAATCTGTTGAACACTAAATACAAGAGGATGCCAATAACATAAGATGTTCCTGCGCTTGTGCTTAAAGAAAATTTCTTCTAAATTACTACATACGGCAGACGGGAAGTTTTTTAATAGCGGATTTTTGAGTCAGCATGGTTGAATGAAGAAACAAGGTCACACAATGTGGAGAATTGGGCATCGTTTCTCACTGAGCCATTTGCACTTGTGTTTCCCTGGCTATAGAAAAATACTCATACACCTTACATGCAATTATTCGGACAGTTTTGTATTTAACTCAGGGATAACGCTGAACTTGTATCTATGTAGGTGATAATAAAAATAAACCAAATGGAGGTGGTAATATTAAGACTAAGGGACCAATCCTTTACTAAAAATGTGTAATGAAATTCACAAAGTTATTGCCATTAAAATTGTAATTATTTTAATGTACGAGTATGATAACAATTATTCTTGAGTTATTCCTACAAAAAATAAAAGCTATTTTGATCGTTATTTTGTACTGTTTGAAAGGAAAAATAGTGAATCTTGAATTATATTTCCTCGTATAATTCAAGACTCCAAATACTATTATTGCATTGAATTATGTTCCATTATTGAATTTTTCAAATTTATTGCTCATACTTCATTAATTTGTACAAATAATATTAATTCAATTTTTTTTTAAATTATAAATTTTTCATTATCTTACATAAATATGAGTGTACATAATATGTATAATGTGTATTGCATGTCAAATTATATTGCATAGCAGTAGGAGTAAATACTATACATGTATAGAGATTGATGACACAACAATATAACTAATTAAATTAACTGTACGCGATAATTACTCCTATAACATTTTCATGCTAATTATTTATTAAATGGTACATAAATATGTGTACCTATACGTATTGTCGCAGTTAATTTTCAAATATCCTGCATATAGATATACAAAAATTATTTTTACGTATAAATATTTCATACAGGCTCGTAATAAAATAACGATGTTGTATGCATATTAAAAAAAAAGGCAAAAATGAACATTAAATGCCTTGTAATAAAATAAATTTTATATAGTTAACATTAAATAAAAAATATATACGTGATAAATATAAAAAGAGTATTATTTCACAGCCAATGGCAACTTAAATTATGTTTGATGACACAAGATCGAATTGTCGTACGAGTACAGTTAGAAAATATTTGATATTTCAAAATTATCTTCTTTAAAACGATCAACTAAATTCGCCGGATTTTCAATTGTAAATTTCCTATAATTTAAGGGATTGGTGGGAATAAAAACTCTAATTTTTGTAATTTTTGTGCTGTTTGTCTACTAAAAATAACTTGCATGCCACATTTCAGTTTTCTAAAACTTCAGAAAATACTCTATGATAATCATTAGTGAATCAGTAACAAAATCAAAATTTTTTCTTAGAATATCAACAAAACCTATAATGCTAAACAGCTGTGCAATTAAAACTTTACAGATTTAATGAGTTCACTATTGGCATGGACTCATTAGTGTAACAAATAGAAATTAAAATTTCCTATACATAGCAATAAAATTTTAAATAATGCATACATACATTTATGCAAACATACATAAAAAACTCATTATTATATTTTTATGTTGTCATATTTTTATATCTTATAATATCTTGTGTACTCAGAAATTTCTCAAAAAGTATACATATAGAAATTTAATTCTATAATTTAGTAGAAATTGTATAAAAAATATAGAAATTGAGAAAGATTTGACATTGAACTTAATATTTTATACCGACTGTGCGAGACATAATGTTTATGTTTTCTGAATGTACAATCGTAAAAAGGAAGAAAATTATACATATTTGTATATGTGTATGTAATAAAGAAAACAAAATTATAAAGAAACAAAAATTGATGACCCATAGTGTGTAAACCTCCATTTAATCTAACAAGTAAAAAAAAAAATTTTTAGGCAGTATATAATAATTTCCTATTTCATTTTCATGTTTCAATTTAATTGAATTTTCATTTGAAGTCATTCAAATTTGTATATAATATACATATATATATATGCATATTTTATTTTGCATATAAGTCCAAATTTTACAATAATTTGCCCAAGATAATAAAAATGTAATGAAAATGAAAAAAAAAAAATTCCACAATAAAAAAATGAAAACAAAATTATCATCTCCTTATATACAATATAGTTTCCTCTTTCAATGTCCTTTTTAAAGGTTCATTTAGTAAAAATATATTATATATATATACTATAAATTTTATACTCACATATTATACACAATACACATACATTTACATAAATATTTATTTTATTTTAGCGTATCAAATTTCAGGCAATTTTTCTAATTTATTTTTTCTACGGAAGCTGTTTAATATCCATAAGGTTAACATAAAAATTAAATTAAGGGAGACAATATCTTTTAGAATGATGATTCAATTTATATATATATATATATTTTTTTTTAGGATATGAAAGGTATCCCTTGAAAAATCTACTAGCTATGTAAATAATATTATAGAAGAAAATATAAATTACATATACTTTAAAAGAAAAATTTAATTTTGCAACGATACAATATTGGATGAGTAAATAATACATGGATGGTGAAAATTTGAAAAAATATTAATAACAAAAACAAAAAAAAATTTATTAATTATTCAATTCCATTTTGATGAATATGACAAGATTTAGTGACGAATGATGAATTTGTTATGATTAAATTAAAATATTATAAAATCTTGTATTATATGAGCGTATAATACAAGAACCAAAAGGTTCTTTATAAATATGTATATTAATAATTGTTTTATAAATATTAAATTAATATTAAATTGAATTCAATTTAAGTATAATGAATTATTGATTTAGATTAAAAATAGATTGATTTTAATTTTTAATTTAAGAGAAAAAAATGTTTAATCTTTGAAAAGATATTCCTACTTATTCAAACAATTTTACATAAAATTTTACAGGTTTTCTAAAATTTCAAAAAGAAAACACACAACATGACAAATTTAAATAATTCCTGCAAAAATATTAATACTCTTAATAATTTGAAATTTAATTGGAAGCCCAAAAATTTTAACAATCTCAAAATTTCTACATTTTTTATATAGGAAATTGATAAATTTTCATTTGGAATGAAAAGAAAGGTGGAATTATAATACATTTAATTCCAAATTCAGCCTCTAATATTAAGCTTGGATTTTATACACTTCATTTTTGAAAAGAATTTGAAATTATAACACTTGTATATATTATATGGAGAAATCTAACATAATGTAAAATAAATTTACGATCTAACATATTCGATTTTTAAAAAGTTTTTGTGTAACCACAAAATTATATACTTTACTGTTAAGGTTTAAGACACTATTTCAAAAATTCTCTAATTGTTTTTATCAGATTAAACTGATTTAATAAATACAGCTTTAAATTATTGAAACTATAGAAAATTTTAAAGGGATATAAATCAATCTTAAGTATGTATAAGTAATAATATTAAAATTATGTGTGGTTTGCATTAAATTTTCGGTGTACAATCACTATAATCCAATCACATAATTTTATGCATTATTATCAAAAATGGCAAATGAGTATTGTAAACTTAGATTATAACACTATATTGTGTCATGTAATTTTAAAAATTCTTATGATTTCATAAATGTAATTCATAACTACATAATTGTAATTCTTCCTTAAAATTTATTAAAACCTACTTACTATAATATAATAGTTAAAATTTATGGAATATTATTTTTCTATGTTTATTTTTTTCTGTGGACCTTTATAATTTTATATAAAACTATAAAAATATTCCTGCAATAAAAGTTTTTTAATAAATAACCACATGTGATAATATATTTTTGGTGACAATGGTATTATTCCAGAGTACAACATTTTATCCTTTTTATTTATATATCTATGAAGAGAGTATCCTGGATATATTTTGCATATTTTATTCCTTATATTACTATATGTGTATTTACAATAATAGTAATGATAATGAGGTTTAGTTTTTATTTTATTTTTTTACGTATATAAAAAGGTTTTAATCACATACACTGAACGAAAAGATTAGTTTAAATTAGCTAAAATTCGAGTGTGGCGCAGCTTATTTATTGGGTGTTTTTCAGCCAACTAATATATTAGGTAATATAACTAAGAAAAATTGGGTAAAACTTGGTAAAAAAAAGCAATGAAAAATCAGCCAAGCCTTAGTGAAATTCAGCTTATCGGTTTTGGCTAAAACTTATTGCCTTAGGCAGAGCAGCTTAGCCACTTAGGTGTTTTACCTTATTTTTGACTGTTATATTTGTATAACAGCGTAAATTGTTATACAAGTTTTACCTTATTTTTAAGCTGTATTACCTTAACAGTTAAGGTGTTCTACCTAATTTTTGAGGTACTTAAATAGCTTAACAAATAAGTTGTCATACCTTATTTCTTAGGTGTTCAAATAGCTAAGCAAATAAGGTGTCTTACCTTATTTCTTGGGTGTTCAAATAGCTTAGAAAATAAGGTGTCTTACCTTATTTCTTGGGTGTTCAAATAGCTTAGCAGATATGGTGTTTTACCTTACTTCTTGGCTGTTCAAATAGCTTAGCAAATAAGATATTTTAACTTATTTATAAGCTGTTTAAATAGCTTAATAAATAAGATGTTTTAACTTATTTATAAGCTGCTTTAATAGCTTAATAAATAACGTGACTTACCTTACTTTTAAGCTATTTTATGATAACTAATAATTTAAGATATTAAACTTATTTTCAAGTGAAAATCTAGCAACAATGTACAATAAAAAATTTGTTTTTCAATTAATTCACATATAAAGCGATTTTTATTTAAAAAAAAAATATTGTAAATTATTTCGTGAAATAATATTCTGTTATTGTCATAATTATTGAAATATTCTTTGAAATATTATTTTGTAATAAAAAAATACGTTCCAATTTGGAATTTTGTAACATTAAAAGTAATATAAATGTAAATTGAAAGTAATATTAATTAATCCAAAATGTTATACTTTATAAAAAAACTAAAATACAGAAACAAAAAGAAATTTTCCTTTTCTCTTTTGGCAAAATTATTTTAAAAGTTTCAAATTTGTTTTTCTTGATGTTTGTTACTTATCCATATATAGCAAAAACTTTGATGTTCACAAAAAAGATTTTCAAATTGTATTTCAACTTTCCAAAATGAATTTAATTATTGCTTATATCTATCCTTTAAAAAAAAATTGTTATAAAATTTAAACTTATTTTTAATTCTGTTAATTCTGTATAATTAATGTCTGACTCTAAATGTAAACAATATTGTGTTTTAAATATTTTAGCTTTATGCAAAAAGTATATAAACTAAATAAGCTAATGAGCTAATTCCGTATGTCTAATTTCTTAAATAATTTAAAACGAAAAAAACTTCCTTCCAAAATACGATAGAATAATTTGAAGCAACATTGAATAGTTTCTTAGTAAGTATTAACTTAAAATTTTGCATCTGCCAGAACAATGTAGAATTTTTGGTAGCGAAATTCTTCTCCGGTAATCAAAATGAATGGTTGCAAAGTCGATTTATTTTGATAATGTTGATCAGTTAATCCGTTTAAGGCACTATTCACTTGATTTTCCAAATGTATAGGTAATGTGAATGCTCGATGGGAATCATGAATAGTATATTTTACCCGTTTTCCATTGATTACCTTAATAGACGGTAATAAAACTGCATGTAGAAACTACATATTGCAAACATGTATGTTGTCTAAAAAAAAGTAACTGGATTAATGTTAACAAGAAACTATATAATGTAGCATTAGGACCATAGAAATAAAACCATAATTGTTTATTAAATCGTAATAAAATGTACCAACCTGAATCCATCATCTTCTTTTTTTCTTTAAAGATTTTTAATAAGTTTTTTGTTGCAGCATCTTTAATCTTTGTTGTAAAGGTTTTTTCTGCAACTTTACAAAAGCTGTCCATAAATCAAAATCAAAATTATTATGTGGAAAAAAGTGAGAGTAATCGATCTCAACCTAGAAAAAAATAATTTGTATTAGTTAATTATTTTTGTGATTTTATTAACAAATAATGTGTTTAACTTTTTTTTAAATTTTCTAATTTCTATGACGATTCTTACCAGTTCAGGTGCTTTTGAATATCTAAATAGGGGCCAGTCAACCAAAATTTGTTCCAGATTCTTCTTAGAGTCTAACATATTTTTTCTTCTGAACTCTATAGTTTTTTTCCATTTCGATATAACTTCCTCCCAATCCCGTATGTATTTAAGCTCAGTGAAAATTTTTTCTGCTTCTTGAGATGACAAGTTTTCACATATTTACATAATAAGTATGAAACATATGGGCACTTAAAAGGCTAACAGATTTAAATCGGCGTTTACATAAGTAGCAAATCATTATGATGACTGCCGGTCAGTTGTTAATGTATCTAAATTTAAATATAAAAATTGAAATTAAATAATATTAACATACAATGCTGGTTAATTTAAATTTTTAAATCTGCTATTTTTTTGTTAATTTTGTTCAATTTCTTGTATTGATTCTTGTTATGAGATTCTTAATTCTGCTTTATATAGCGTTATATGCATAAATTATGTATTAATTTTTAGGTTTTCTAATTCTACATTAGAAAAAAATACAAAATATCACAAATTATGTATACATAGATCAAACAATTACAAGAAAAATTATCATTTCTCTCCTTTGTATCACATTGGCATTGACAAAATGTACAATATAATTTGTATTACTATTTGAAATTTAACTTACCAATATTTGAATTACTTCTTTTCCTTTCCTTTTACGTTCCACTATTATGCACATATAAACATAAATGCACATATAAACATATATGTACATGTTTTTCAGAAAATTGACTAAAATTAATAAAGTATGTACATATATATGTATTTCAATTTAAAATAAATTTTAACATTTATTTTAATTCAAAGCACTTAATATTTTATGTAAATAGTTTTCTAATTTTTATATTTTGTTTAATATTATATTTTTAAATACCTAAGCATAATTTTTTTATCTTTATTTTTTTTAAACACATATTTATTTCAAAATTATTGTTCACTGAAAACAGAAACTTTACTGGCAAACACTCTTTATGCGAGACTAGAAACGAATAAAATTAACTCTGTACAAAACATAAAAATCAATGCGGTTTCGATAACTGTTTCTCTCATATACACAAGTAAATTATTTGTTTTTTGTTGTCATGTGATTTTTTTCTCATATTCATAAGAAAAAGCACCTAAGAACTTAGCCGGCTTAACAAAACACTTGGCAAAATTAATATGAACTTAACTTTTTTGCAATTATAACCAGCGTTGTCACTTTGTAATAAGTGGGACAGGCGTGGCCCGTTTTTCTTGCTTAAAATCAATTTGGCTGATTTTTCGTATCATTTAGTCGTATTTGACCCATCTTTGAAATCTTGAAGAAAACCTTAATTCTCCTTTTTTTTAAGTTTTTTATATATATTTTAATTTTGCAAGACCTTAGAATTAAGTTATAAGATTGTGTACAATGCTCTTAGTATTGGTAATTTAACATTACTATAAAACCCATTTCCATATTAGAATGTGTTTTTTTAGTTGTAAAATATCGAATATGCAGCAAAAGGTTTGTTAAGTATTTTATTCCCAATTTTATATAATTATGTACATATAAACAGAAAATTTTTCAGACCTCACAACAAAATAAAAAACGCATCGTAATATAAAATTTGGAATAAAAAGGTAAAATTTGAATCAAATTTGCCATTAGAATAGCAATAAGTTTTTTACTTCGAAAATTAAGCACATTATTAATCTTGGCCCTTTTGTTTTAAAATTTGGCCCATTAATTGTTTCATGAATGGTAACCCTGGTTATAACCTATTCATAGATCATTATATTCAATACTTAAATAAATTAATAACTGTACTTTTCTCTCTTACATATGTATGTAAGTACACATGCATAAAATCATCTAAGAACTTAGGTAACTTAACATAACACTTTGCAAAATTGTTATAAATTTACCAGCTAATTTTTGGGAATTAGGTATGACATATTTACAAGCAGAGGCGATTCTACTATGTGTTCAAGAGTAGCACTTGCACTGATAATTAAAAATTCTGAAATATTTTTTTTCCTCTATTTATATTTACGTTAAGTATACGAAAAGTTGTAACATAAATTTATCTTTCTATATTACAATAAATTCTTTAGTTTTCTATATTACAATAAATATCTATATAAGTCAGACAATTTATATAATAATATAAATTTGAAGTATGAAAATAAAGTTTTTTTTGTTATATGTAATAATTAATATTTTTTCTTTGATTATACTGCCTTAATAGAAAAGTTATAGAATAGATTTGGAATAATTGAAAACCACCTACAAAATGTGCTGTACAGTTTTTAAAACTGAATGAATGAAATTGACGAATTGTATATATACATTTTTTCAAAATTGTAAAATTTTGATTATATTGGAAATTTTAAATGTAATCAAAGTTCGTTAAAAATGAAAAAATGTCTTCCTCAAAATCAAACGAAAATATCAATATTTTAACGGGGAAATATTAGAAAGCAACAAATAATTTAGTTTTTTAATTTACATCGTTCAGAAAGAAATCTATAAGAAAGTTTTGAAAACGACATTGGTTATTTTCTTTTATTTTTTTATTGCAACCTATTTATCAAGTTTATGTCAAAAGAGCGCTTAATTATTATGCCATCCCCTGCAGATTTCAGAAATGACTTAAGCTTGTTGATTCTAAATTATAGGACAACATTTTATTATGATGACACAAGCAAAAACTTTTTATTTGCTTATTTTTTTCCTCTATTCTTAAAATGACAACGTGGTGACTCAGCATTTGCATTCCGAATTAACTGTACTTCTCTTTCTATAAGTAAAATCACCTAAAAACTTGGCTGATTTAACATAAGATTTAGAAATATTGTTATGAATTTATAATTCAGTGATGTTTTCTTATTTAAAAGCAGGGACAGTTCTTGTATATTAAAAAAATGAGCACTTGCATTAAAAATGTACAATTTAGGAAATAATTGTTTTCTCTATTTAAAAGTTCTCCTTTTCTGTCCGGAATAATTATAAAAATTCAGTTTTATTACAAAAAGTTGTTAATCACATGTATAATTATTGATAAACTAAGAGTCGACTCATACTTTTTTTTGATAACTACCTGAGTAGAAAATTTATAAAAAAAATTATTTTCGAAACAACTTACAAAGTTTGCTTAACAAAAAAAAATTAGAAAAAGTTGTTTGAAAAATTTAATTTTTCAATTACAATATGAAATTGTAAAGCTGAATAAATCAAATTGTCAATTATTTACCAGGCGTATTTCGTATGGAAATAGATGATTTTGAACAAAACAACGCATAATTTTGCTTTTTAATTTGGATAATGCATGGTGAACACGCCAACAGATTTAGAAACATAATTTAACTTTTATTTATCAAGTTTATGTAAAAAAAAGAACACTTTAATAATTAAACAGCAGGTGAATTGCCTATTATGGAAATATCTTAAAATATTTGAATCCAAATTATAGGACAAAATTTTCAAAATTAATATACATATGTGCATAAAAAAAGCTAGAATGGGGTTGGTTTTTTAGCAAGAGCATATTTTATAGCATAAGTAAAAAATTTCTATTAGTTTTTTTTTCCTCTTTTTTCAATTTCTTAAAATGACACATGATGATTCAATATTTGCATTTCGAATTAACTGTACTTCTCTTTCTATAAGTAAAACCACCTAACAAATAAGCTGATTTGACATAAAACTTAGCAAAATTATTATCAACTTATAATTCAACTTATATTTTTGGAATTATAGCTTGTTCATAGACAATATTAACTAAGCATTCAGGTGAGGTAATAAGTATACCTTTCTTTTATATAATTTAGTATTTAAGAATTGTAACTTACTATTAAGAAATATTACTTAGGTACTTATGCGGTTTGATAATTATATTTCTCTTTCGTATAAGTAAAATCACCGAAAAACTTAGTTGGTTAAACGTAAAGCTGGCAAAAATTACCTTAGCGCTTAGGCGAATTTCTAACCACATTTTTCTAACTTTAATTTAAGTTAAATTACCTAAGAACTAAGTTGATTTAATATAAGACTTCACAAAATTATTATGAACTTGTATATCAGTTTAGTTTTTAGGAATTATAGCTTAGTACTAAGTAATATTACCCAAGCACTTAGGTGACTTGATAACTTCGTGCTTTTTTTATATAAGTAAAATAACCTAAGAACTTAGCTGGATAAACGTAAAGCTTGCAAAAATTACCTTAGCGCTTAGGCGAATTTCTAACCACATTTTTCTAACTTTAATTTAAGTTAAATTACCTAAGAACTAAGTTGATTTAATATAAGACTTCACAAAATTATTATGAACTTGTATATCAGTTTAGTTTTTAGGAATTATAGCTTAGTACTAAGCAATATTACCCAAGCACTTAGGTGAATTGATATCTGCGTATATAAGTAAAATCACCTAAGAACTAAGCTAATTTAGCATAAGTTTAGGAAATATATTTTGAACTTATAATTCAGCTTAGTTTTTAGGAATAATAACTTATTCCTAGGAAATATTGCCTAAGTAGCAACACCTAAGAATTTTTAGCTTTGGTAAAATTGACTTATAGTCTAAGGTGATTTCATAAATAGATCATTACCTAATCTTATATTATAATACTACGTTAAATTAACTAAGAATAAGTTGAAACAGCTTAGAATATTTAACTTAGTTTCCTAAACATTTTACCCAAGTTTTTTTGTGTAATCTGGCTTATTTTTTTACCTAATTAACACATGTAATATTCCCAATCTCTTGGCTGATATACACTGGTTTCAAAATCTCCATACAAAAAAATTTACCAAAGTCGGTTTAGGTGATTTAACTTACGTTTTTTCGTTGGGTGTAAAACATCATATTTAACCACTGGTTATCTGTGAATGTGTGTACATACATAAGGTATATATACTTTACAAGTTATAGTCTGAATTTTTTTTTAAAAAAGTTTATGTTATTGTTATATGTTCTATATAATATGACTAGGCTAAAATTTAATATTTATGCGGTCGTTGGTGCGAACCAAATATTAATTATATTTTGTTTTGTTTTATTTTGGTTGGGAATATTTTTGTCTAGTCTAAAAATCTATTTTCATTTTGGTTAAAAAGTCAACCAATCCTCTAATGTACATACATATATTACATTCTACTCATATATTATAAGGTTAATGAGATTTTAGCATACTTATAGGAGTTAATATAAAATTTTTACGTCTATGTAAAACGTCATATAGATGAAACCATTTTATATGAAATAATTTAAAAATATTTTTATATTTTGATTTCATATTGTGATTTTCTGTTTTAGTCATAAAAGTAAAATAAATAATATGAGTGACAATAAAAACTAAAATTTTATTTATACATACATATTTGTAAATATGTGGTATATTTTACAATTTAAGTACCTACTATATACTTATGTTTTTTATTATAAAATTTAATATTCATAAGTTATTTTAACTTTTTTATGGTAATATAAATTTCTGACGTAATTTCTATACCAATTTTGAAATTTAAATAATAATAATATTATAGTTTGACTAGCATAACATAAACTTAAACGGATTAAATAATAGGAGAATTTCAACAATTTTTATGCACATAGGGCAATTCAACTTACAATTTTGCGAACACAAAATAAAAGTTATTAATACTTAAATTATATGAAAATTTATGCCACATGTATAATTTATGCCAAAAGAAATTGAAGCAATTTATACCAATATTAATTTTATTTTTGTTTTTCATTATTGGCAAATTAATTCGGCCCGAAATAAAATTCATCGCCAAAGGTAACATTTGAAATATTTTACGTCAGGAAGAAATTAAGTCCAACTTCCTTTCTGGTGGAAAATGTTTCATGTAGTATAAAGTAGTCAAAATAACTTTCACCGGCGATGAATATAGATATTAAACTTCAGTTTTTCATTAAATCTGATGATCACTGCTTAATTTAATTTAATTTTCAATGTTAGCTTACGGCTTCATATCCTGCAGAGTCTTTCGGGTTATCCTACATTGAAACTGGCACAAAAAAACAAAAAGAAAAAATAAAATTTATAATTATTTTATATTTTTTTAATTATCTTCAAATATTTTTGTTCAATCAATCAGATTGTTTCATTTTGAATTCACAACACATTCACACGTCTTTTGTTTAAATTCCAATTCATTGTGAAAATAAATTTCAATCTCAAATTTTTCTAATACTTACAAAAATGTGCATATTTGATATAATTATATATATTGTAGATACTATATAGTATAGTTAATAAATTCCGGAAAATCATGAAATCGAGGAATTCGTAATTTCTTTTTAAAGAAAATTGAATTCATATTAATACTCGTAATACACAACTGCTACCTACAATAAAATTTTCTATTGAAAAATCGTTTATTATATCTACATATAAAAACTTTTCTCTTAAAAAGACTAATAATGATATATGTATGTATAAGCAGATATATAAACATATATATGTATGTACATTAATTTTTGATTTTTACACAAAAAAATCCTTACAATTCCATTAAATAATGAAAAATTAACTACAATATTTAATATAAAAGATGAGGAAGCTATAAATCTTCAAGAACTTTAATATTAAAACGATTGTTGAATCCATTATTTCCGTAGATTTGCACACAAATTATACATAATTCCGCGTGATATTGAAATGCCATGTTTATGCGTATATGTATGTATGTGTATGCTTACACAAATACAAAACAGATTTTTTTTTATTTGAAATGAAGACGTCATCAAGAAAATGTCAAGAAATATTTTGTTTTTTTTTTTTTTTTAATTTTTTCTTCCCAAAAATTATTTTTAATAGAACGTAAGGAAAACAATAGGAAACCAAGTTTTGAATATGTTTGTGTAATGAAAAATGCTTCTTAACAGGGAAAAAAAGAAAAAAAACGAGAAAAAAAATAGAGTTGACCTTGTCAACTCTGTGATACCCGTACGAATTTGTTATCCTATGTGCGAATAACTAATGTGCCATAACTAACTATAGGGCAGACTATGACTTTAAGTTGCCGTATTACCATATTAATTTATGCAAAATTTCAGTACTATGTGTTTTTCAAAATACTGGTTGTGCCAAACTACTATTGAAGTTGTATGGCAGCTACCAGAAAGAGCCAAGGAATTTTAGCGAATTTTATCAAGCACATCGGCCCTACTAATATATTCACTTGTGTGAAATCTCAATATCACAGCTTTTATAGTTTCTAAGATATAGCCAAATAACTTTTGAAGTTGTATGGCAGGTACCAGAAGGAGCCAAGTAATTTCAACGACTTTTATAAGACACATTGGCCCTACTAATATATTCGTTTGTGTGAAATTTCAATACCATAGCTTTAATAGTTTCTGAAATATAGTCAAATAACTTTTGAAGTTATATGGCAGGTACCAGAAGGAGCCAAGTAATTTCAACGACTTTTATGAGACACATTGGCCCTACTGATATATTCGTTTGTGTGAAATTTCAATACCACAACTTTTATAGTTTCTGAGATATAACCAAATAAATTTTGAAGTTGTATGGCAGCTACCCGAACCGGTACCCCGATCATGTCCAATTTAAGTAGGGTTCTGGCACTTACTACAATAAATCATTTGTGAAAATTTGGTGAACTTAGCTCTTTTAGTTTTTGAGTTATCGTTGGGACGGACGGACGGACGGACGGACAGACGGACGGACGGACGGACGGACAGATAAAGCTAAATCAACTCAGAATTTGACGCTGATCAAAAACATACACTTGAGTCTATATCTAACACCGTTATTTCTTAGCGTTACAAACGGTAAGGCAAATTTAGTATACCCTTCGAACATACGTTCGTACGGGTATAATAAAAATTATAAAGAATACTTTATTTCTTTTTCTTTAGGTTTTCCTATTTCCTTTCTATAATATAAAAAATATTTTGTTTATATACACGCAGGCGCGGTTCTGATGTATTCGTCGCCCTAAGCGGTTCCTAAAAAGTGCGCCCCCCCCCCTTCAACCTTTTCACCTATTTTATTACTGTGAACAAAATTTAATAGGCATTGCACATTGTGCATCATAAAGCAGTTTCTTGTAACCTTATTGTGCTGAATTATAGAATTAAAGTCTGGAACTAAACTTTCAATTTTTTGTTTTATAAATTCAAAAACAAGGTAATTTATTTAACTGTACGTTTTTTTATGAAGTTATGATCAGATTTATATCAATCACTTAAACTTGATTTTTTGATTTTAACAACCAAAAAATTTACTTTTTGACGTAAGTGAAACTTATTGTAAAAGGTTCTATGAAAATTATATCAAATGAACTTTTTCAAAGCTTATTTGAATATGAAAAAAAGTAAAAAATTATTATTATTTTTATTCGTAATTTTATTTTTATTTTTATAATTATTTTTATTTTTATTCGTAAAATTTGGCTTTTTATTTCACAAATCGCCTGAGAAATGAAGCAGCGTATAAAAAAAGTTTCGACTTGCATTCAAAAATTTAAGGAAAATCAAAGTTTCGTTCTAAAATTTGTGACTTAAAAACTAAGCTTTTCATGTACATAGCTATAAGCTTTTATACTGTTCATTATATTTTTTAGATTTTATTAAAATAAATGCATTTACTGGTATTTATAGGCTCGTGGTTTTGAAATTTCAGAATGTCGTTTTGCTTAACTGTTTTAATTTTGGAGATAAATGTGTGAAGCAAATTATGCGCCATTTCATTTTACTCTTATTTTTTGGATGACTTACACTACATCAATTCAGCATAAAAATTCTTAACATTCGCTTGATTATTAAACAACATTTTTTCAATTCAATATAAGTAGTAGATTTTATCAAATAAAATTTAATTCTGTGATTGATAACAGTTTTTTCAAAAACGAAAGCAGAACATAGTAGTAGAAATTCATAACGATCATGTAATTTTAAAATTCATTCAAAATTTTTTGTTGTTTAACAAAAACAAAATATTGGTATACACAATCTCAATATCAAGCTATGCTTTCCATCATTTAAGAATATTGCTCTCATTCTCTTTTTCTAATTTCTTTCTATTCTCATTCTTAATTTGTGTTTTTTTTGTTTTGTTCTTGTTGTTTACTAATGCAATAGTATACAGAAAAGTAATACATTATAATAATGTGTTTGTTTGTTTGGTGAGTGGGCGCCAACTAAGCAAAAATAAAATTTTGCATGTATGAAACAATTTAAATATAATGTGTACGAACGAGTGTAGCCACTAAGCATAATAAAAACATTGCTTTGTGATATAATTATATGTGTACGAGCGAGTGTTGATAGGGAGCAATCTCAGCAAAATAAAAATTTTGCTTTATGAGATAATTATATGTGTACGCATGAGTGTTGATCTTATTCATATTAGACAATATAAATTATGTGTACATGTGTATTTTTGAATATTTTTATTTGTTGCGTACATTGCTTCTATATATGTATGTATATTATATGAGACGATTTCACTTATATTATATGAACGATTGAATGTATACAGCTGTGTGAAATAATATTCTGTGTTTATAGGCATATACAGTACATAAAAAATAAGAATGAAAGAGTAGTGTAGAGTAAAGAAATGTATGAGTAATTTTAATTCTATGAACATTTTTTGTTATATGGTGCAAATAGAAAATATGTGTAGGAACAAAATATTATGTTTGCATGTAGGTAGATTTTGTTAAGTTAATTTCGCTATAAATTGATGTATAAAAAAAAACTTGGAATCCTTTTTTTTGGGTGAAAATTTTTTTTTTTTAAATTTAGGGGTTTTTTAAGTTTTCAATGGCGCCCCTATTTTTTATCGCCCATTGCAAATGCATACTTTGCATGTATGATAAATCCGGGGCTGTATACACGCGTAAGTAATACCGATCCCTTAGAGTAGCTTTGAACACTAAACACTATAGAAAAATTGTTGTTGTCAAAAACAAGAAAAAAAAAACAATAATAAATTTATTTCTGTCATCAAAACTTTCTTTTGACTTTGAATTCATTGTGATAAATGAAAGTTTTTAATGGAAAATATATAACAGGTGTTTCTAAATTCAATAGTCTGCGCGTAGAAGAAAGTACCAAAAATAAATTATTAACTTTTAATCATGATATTTAAAATTTATATTAAAAAATATATTCATATACTGATTGATTTCTTTGTGATTTAATATGCTAAAAGTGTATGTAGCTATTGTAGGTAATCATATAGTCAAATTTTAATATATTAAATTTTAAAACACTGAAATTTAAAATTTATTCTCTTGAAATTTATCTGCATTATCAACAATTTAATTTATATATACTAAAAATCCCAGTTTTTCCATGAAATTTAAGAAAAGTCTATGGATACGAGAATTTTCTAGACACTAATGTATAAGAACTACTATGAATAGATATTAAAAATTAAAATTGAATTTTGCTTTCAATATTTCTCAGAAATTCAGTAAAATCACATTATATAACCACATTAAATCCTAAACATATTAAGTAGATACGTAATATATCTACTAAACTCCTATATGAACAAGAGTTTACGTATATTAGTTCATATAACACATATAATATAAACTTTCTATATTGATAAGGTTGTTAAAGAAAATTTCTTGCTTTTAATACCATAAAGAATTCTAGCACAATCAAATAAGTCTAAATGAAGATTAATTGCTCTGTATTTCATTTTGATTCTCTCAAACAATTCAAATTTTAATGAAAATATTCCTTTCTTCATTTTGAAATTTCGTTCCTGATTTCTACAATTATAATTACAGAAACAATCGGCCAAAAATTTTGATTTGAACATGTAAAAATTTTATTTATTAAATTAAGAATAAAAAAATTTCCCGTACAATATTTCTTTCCAAAGAACCTTTTAAATAAATTTACAATATTACAATAAATATTTTGCAAACATTTCGATTTTCTCATAATTAAAATAATAATACCATTGACCAAATGCAAAAAGTACTATTTATTAAACAGGTCATTACTTTTAATACCTCAAGCATATAAAGGTACATATATGTATGTATGTGCATACGGATTTCATAACATAATAAACTTTTTACATGAAAAAACTTTTTATACTAACAAATTCCTTTAAAAATTTTTATACAACAGAATTTAAATTTAAACCTAATTATCCAGCAATTCTTATATATATGTACAATACGTATATAATAGAAAAAATCTGATGTGGTCAGCACATAACCGACCGCAATGTGTATTGCCTAGTTAAGTGAAAGTGTTACAGAATATTATAAAAATGTCTGTAAATACTTCTTTCCAATTTTTAAGACATTAGTAAGCTTATAGTTAACATACCTAGAAAAATGCAAATTTGGCTCTTAGTAAAGTTTCGCTTTGTGCTACCCGAATTCCCTGAAATGCTCGCCAGTTAGTTTCGGTAACAACCAGAACTCAAATATAGAAAAACAAATTTTTCCCTTCTATAAGTTTAGGGAAAAATTTTTCTATTCTATAAATTGCCTTCTACGTCACTCATAAATTCCTCATATATTATAATTTAATCTCAGAAATAAAAATATGGTCGAAACTAAAGTGGCTGATTTTCAATTGATCATCAAATTTCAAATTTAAAATTTTCAATTGCGTGTAATTATCATTTGATTTTCTTATGTTGCGCCCTTCCTTCTTATTGCAATATCATAGAAATGTTAACCAAAGTGTTTCATGTTTTATTTGAGGAGTCAACTTTTGAGACACTATATTATGTCGATCAATTAAAAATTCAATATGCCCAAAAAAATGTAATTTTTAGATAAATTTATTTTTTTAAATAAAATGATTTTTTTTAGAAATAATTTAATAATTTTAAAATGTAATTGCCAATTTAAACCACAGATTTCACGTACTTTTAAAGAAAATATGATATTCATCTGAATCTCTATATTATGAAACTTCAAACCATATTCGATCGATTTGGCATTAACAACAATTGAGGGAAACGTCCAAATCACCCGTTCACCAAAAAAATTATCTCTTATATAAATAAATTGAAAAATAATTTTTATAGCTACGAAAATAATTGAAATGGAAAATTTTTCTCTTGATTATTTTTCATTTTATTTTCTTATTATATAAAAAATTAAAAGTTTTTTATTAACTTACGTTTCTACGGTAAACTTTATCGAATCATTTTTTTTTTGTCTAAATTCATTAAAAATTTTATATTAAATTTTTCTTTGAATGTCATAGGCTATATGATGCATGTGTACATACTCTGTGCTTTCAAATTTTTAGAAAAAGTCCCCAATGTAATTTAGGCAGATATTTTGATTTAAGTATATGAATAAATTCATACATGTGCAGTTCAATTTTGTTTTAAATAAGATATTTATGACTCATTATAGATCATAGCAACTCCCTTAACATTTTATTATTAACATCCCATTTGATATTTAAATTATGTATAGATATTTGACAATTTTATATATTAAAATTATTTGATTATTAAAAATGAAAGGAATGCAACGTTAAATTAAAGTACAAGAATCGAGCCTAACATAGAGGCTATAAAATTCATAATGATTTTTATAAGCCGGTATAAAATATTATATTAGAAAACTCTTTATAATTTTTTTCAAGTCTGATGTGGCCAACACAAATCGACTGCATTTCTAAAGTGTTGCGTAAGATTATAAAAATTTTCTATGAATATTCATTTTAAATTTTGTGAAAGAAAAATAGGAATTGGCTTCCCTGAAAAGTTTTCCGGGTAATTTTATTAACAACTATAACTCAAATATTAAATTTCGAGAAATTTCGTCAATTAATTTCTGAGATATAGTCAAATATGTAAAATCGGTCATTATGCCCTCATTTAAAATTCTGCTTAGGACCAAAAAATTTACTAGTTTAATACCTTGTTAATTGTTTAAACACCTTTAATTCATATATTAAATTTCAAAGAAATTTTTTGATCATTTCTCTTTATAGGAACAAAAATGTAAATTCGGCTCGTATAGTAGAACTGCGCTTACTAACACCTGATTTCCTCAAAAAGTTAAGTGGCTTGTGGTATTGTCAACTGTATATAAAATTTTTAAGCAAATTCACTGATTATTTTCTCAAAAATAGTTAAATAAAACACGATATGCTATATTTGATCCCATTACTTAACATCTCTTATTTTATGCAATGCGGTGTGTAAAAATTGAAGAAAAAATTAAAAAATTTTTTAAGCAAGTTTTATATTTTCACAGCAAATAAATTTCTCCCCACAATTTCTACACATAAAAATAAAAAGAAGGCGACAATCTAATTTATGGTATAATTATCTAATAATTTTAATTACCTGTAAAATACAAGTTAATTATTATGAATAAAAAAAAAGGAAAAATAAAATAAATAAATTTCCTTTAATAAATTTCTTTTGGGAAGAAAATTTAAAATTAAAAACGGTTTTGCTTGTAATTTATTCTTAAAACATTTTTAACGAATATTTTCACCTTAAAAATTTTTTCATTATAGCGATTGTGAAAATTTTAGCTATATTTTTTTTTACTTTTAGAGTCGTATGATAAAGATACAAGGTAGTTAAACACAGTCAAGTCTCCTATAATTCAATGCAATTAATTTGAATTTTAAGTGCTAAGAGAAACTATAAAATAATGTTAATCAAAAAATTCTTAATTATATTAGGATCGTGGTATACACAAAATTCATCTTTGAATACAATGGAATATAGAAGATTGTTTGCAGCCCAAAAATACAATTTTGATATATTATACACCATATACTCTAATAGAATCTTTTTTTCTCAAAAAAGTTTTCCCTGGCAGTTTTAGGTGGGAAATGCGTATAGAACTATTTATAAATACTTCTTTACGAGCAAGAATGTTTCGCTATACATACTCGTTATTTGGTAAATAAATTTAATGCATTGATGTAACAACACTCTAAGAGTCTAGGTTATGTAGCATAACATCATATTATGCGATATTCGACTGTTTAATACATAGGTAAGCTAATTCGTTTTGTATTTATTACAAATATAATATTGTTATATAATACTAATGTAATACTTCATTTACATACATAAGACACCATCTAAAGATTTTACCACCGAAAACATTTCAAATATTATTACTAACTTTTTAAAAAGAAAAAAAATTGTTTTTTTTTATTACTGCATTATAATATGATTATAATAGTCTAGTTTGTAGATTTTAGACCATTTTTTCTGTCTCCCGTAAATTTGTTTAATTATTGTTTTGTATATATGAATGAAGGTAGAATATAGAATTATAAACTGGGACAATTTTTTTATTATTGTTAATTTATTTAGCTATTATAGATGTTCTAGGAAAAAATACAGATAAAAATTAAATTAAAATTATCAAAAAATTTAAATTTTTTACACCAAAAGACTGTGAAGACGGCAGTTGGACATAGGTAAGTTTTTAATATTACAAACATTTTTCTACTTCCTATAAACAAATAAATAAGAGCCCATTCAATTTAATAATTAATAAAATTAATGGCAATAACAGTATTTATGAAAATTTAATTCTAAGTTAATACTACACTAGTAATTTGTTAGAAAAAGAAGAATTTTTCAAGCGAGCGCATGTCGCGGCAATGTTCAGCATATTATGTACTTACATGAAATCAACAATAATTTATTTACAACTTATTTCTTGACAATAATTACTTCTATAATAGCAGGGAGTTAGTATACATATGTACATACATATGTATAATTTTGTAACAATGAATTATTTTACAATGAATTATTTGTTGAATTATTTTAGATTTGATTCAATTTTACATGTTATATTTAATTCATTATGAATTTTTTAGGGTCAAAATCTCAATTAAAAAAGAGTATAAGTGAAATTCGATAAACATTGTGACAAATACATATATATGTATGCACTAATGTGTACTAATGTTTCATAAAAAAAGCTTAAATAATTAATTTTTTCCTGTTTCTTAAACATTTAATTCTATTTTCCTGTATATATGTACATATATAATATGTACTCAGGCATACGAACATTAAAGTACGTAAACTCTTAATTATTTTTTATTTGCTCTTGAATTACATTGATAAACTATTATATTTTATCAATATTAAAATACTCAAACATTTCCGATTACAAAAAAAATATATTATATAGATACAGATATTATATAGATCTAATAATGTATGAAAGTATTTAAACCTGTAGGAATATACATACTTATTTGTGTACATTAATATTGTTTATCTTAAAAATTATATTTTTATGGAAACACTTAATTATATACATATACATATGTATATCAAAAGTATACCAATGCATATATTTATACGAACATCAAGATCGTATATGTTTTAAAAAAATAAAAATACATACGAATGTACCTATATCATGAAAAAAAAGAAAAAGAAAATTTCCACTTGTTGGATTTCTGTACTCAAAACTTATTACCAGTTCCTTTCAAAGTAATTAATTAAGGGGAAACGAAAATAGAAGATAATAATGCGCAATCTCAATAAACCCCCTTTTTATATAATATTACAAAATAAATATATAATAAAAACTGTTATATTAAGGTGTATTTACAGGGTGTTTTAATTTTCATTTATATGTATAAAAAATTGTGTACATACATGCGTACATATATATATAAATTTCAATTATATTTCAAAAGAATATTTATTATTGATGATTTTGTTATAGTTTATAATCAGAAATTATTTTGCTTAAAAAAATAATTTTAAATATTATGGTTTATGTAAAAAAAAGAATTAAAAACCGATTATGTCTTAGATAGCATATTATTCAAAATCTTTATATAACTAGCATAGTAATATTATGCTAGTTTAATTTTGAAGTACATAATTTTATAAAATTAACATCTTCTATAAAAAATATAGAACGAAATTTATTAAATTTTTATCATTTTATTAAATTTTTTGTAAAGGAAATTTCTATTTTTCAATTTTTAAAAAAAAATATTGACTCAACTATCAGTTTATAATTTCGCTATTTGATTTCTGTACCCACTTAAATATTTTTGTTAAAAGCTTATAAACTAGTGAAACACTAAAAATATTGAGAGTGTAAATTTACTAAACTCGAGTTTTGTGAAATCCTAAAGCGAAATTCTAGTTTTGGAGTTTTAAGTAAAATTAGAAAAGAGAATTGACAATGTCAATTTTGTAATATTCTTAGTTTTTCAAATGTTTTATGCCAGTTGACTAAGCTATTTACAATTAAGACTAAAATTTTTTTTTAAAAGTGTTACTGAACTTATTCGTACGAAGTTCAATTATTGTAATTTAAAAGAGTTCTGAGATACGCTATTTTTTTTTAATCGAATGGTAGTAATTTTAAGCACTTATGCAAATACTATCACATTTTATTAGAATATTGGCTATATTATCGCACTTGTTTATTCAAAATTTGAATACTGTTAGCTTAATAGTTTCTAAAATCGGAGTGAAAACTATTAGACTATTTTTATGATTTAATTTATTTTATTTTAAAATATATGTATGTATAAGTTCATGTAATTAGCTTTAAAACTAAATATTCAATTACAAAAATATTAATTAATGATACAATCATACACATTTGAGATATTTGTATGTGTTAATTGTTTCATCCGTTAATTAAAAATTAGTAAATTTGTAACACAAAAATATTTTCAACCTGTTAAAAATTTTATTCTACATTTTCTTTATTTTCTGTCAGAAAGCTGACAGGTGACTTTCTTAGCTCTGTACCATGTTTTTTATCATATATATCTAAGCTGTGTATTAATCTAGGATTATTTTCTGTTAGTGATGATGGTGTGTTTAATTTAAATGACTTCGGAGAATTTTCTAAATATTTTATTGGAGTCGATATTCTAGGCATTTGTTCGTTAATATCCGGTATTACACTCTCGTTGTCCTCCATTATTGTCATATTAGATATATCATGATCTGAGTAACCATTTTCTAAACGAAATCTTTTTATTATATTTGAATGTGGTGATGTTTTTGCTAATACTTTCGGATACGTATATTCTCTTTTGGACGGAGTTTGCCCAGTTGGACTATAAACTTTTAATCCATTTTGATAGAAATTAAATAATTGGAAATTGTTATTCATATTATTCCAATATGCATCAGCATAATCGTTAACAGCTTCAACAAAAGATTTCGTCATTGATGTATTTTCCAATGAAAATTCATTAAAAGCTGACTGATTTTTGAAAATGGTGTTAGAAACTTCTTTAAACTGTGTTTTAACCGTGGAGCAAGAGTTATTTTTGACGTTCGTCAATTCCTTGCTAGTAGTAGTTACCAATTCTTTTTGATTTTTTTTATTTTCCAAAAACAAATTTGTCATGCTAGTTTCATGTTCTAAATTTTGCTTTTGATTTGTTAATATTAAATTTTGAATCCTTTCAACTTGATCATGTATTTGAGAAACATACGAATTGGTCCCTTCTTGAATATTTTCGATTTTACCATTAAGTATTTTAAACGAAGCTTCTCTTTCTTTGTCAAATAATTTAATTCTTTCAATCTTATTATTGATTTTCGAAGAAATTTCATCTTTCACAGAGATCAAATTTTCAGAAATTACTTCAATTTTTTCAATACCTTCTCGATCTTCATTTTCGAGTTCTATTAATTTAGATAAAATTTCTAAAAAACATTAAATATTTTAAATTATTAAATTTTTTACAAACAGTGAAAAATCTTGACGTACCACTTCGTTTTTTATTCAGTTGGTTTCTTCTTTCCGTGTTAGCCTTAACACTCTCCACCTCAGCCTTTATAGTCCTTTGGGCTTCTTCGACTATATTGAAAAGTTGATCATTCAGAACATTACAAAATGCCCGGTCTTTTTCATTTGTTTCTAAAATAAACTTTGAAACTAAAGCTACGTTACTTTCTTGTGCTAATTTCTGTTCATTCAAAATGTGCTTTGTGTCATTTATATAACTATTTATTTCTTTCCTCCATATGCCATCTTTTTGTTCCTGAATTTTCTTTAATTCGCTGAAAGCATTCAAATGTTTTTCATCGCCATCTAAAATTTGTTTTTCAAACTTTTCATATTGAAAAGAAAACTGTTCAAATACTTTTTCGAAATACGAAGCCATTTGATCGACTTTTGACTTTGTCTCATTAATATAAGAATTTATAAGTTTTGTGTTTTCATTAATTTCCAGTTTGATAACCTCTGAAACTGATTTATGCTTTTCATGTAAATTTTCGAAATCTTTATTCATTATTTTAAAGTTGTGCTCCATTTTATTTTTGAACTCTTCAGCAACACTTTTAATCTTTGTGTCAACACTTTTACGACGTTCTAATGTGTCATGCAATAGTTGGTGATCTTCCGTTGCAATTTTTGCTACTTTAATCAATTCATTTGCTTGGTCTGTCAATTTCTCTTCTGTTTTAATGTGATTGTCCAATAAAATTTTTTTTTCTTTGTAGCGTTTTTTTGTTTGAGTTAAATCATGTTTAGTTTCGCTTAAAACTTTTTCTGTTGTATGCAATTTTTCGGTAAATAGTGACTCCATTTTCAACATTTCAGCTTTCAAAGCTTTTAAGTTCAGCATTTTTTCGTTTAATTCTTTATTTTGAACTTCTAATTTATAATTCATCTCATTATACGTTTCTTCATCTAAATATATACCATTTTTTTCTCGCGCAGCATTAAGATCTTTTTTCAATCTATCTATTTCTTCAATATATCCTTTCAAAACAGTTTTCTTGGATAATTTTTGGTTAAGTTCTGGTTTATTTTGAATATTTTTGGCTCGAAATGCATACTCCAACGTACTTAGAGTCTCATCTAAATCTTTATGCCCAGGAGATATTGTAGCAATAATTGAGGTTTTAGTTCGTCCACCAAGCGATTCCTGAAGCAAACGGGTCAATTTAGACTCACGATACGGAATATGTGGGGCACGTTCTACTAGAGCAGTTATTACTCTCCCAAGAGTAAGTAAACTTTGATTGATATTGACAGTTTCTCTGGTTCGAATTCCTTTTTCATTCCCTAAAATAATATAAATTATATTTGTTTTTTCTAGTTGTTTTGCAAAAATATCTACGATCATTTTTGGACAAAAGTACAAAATAGCTCACCTGCTTTAGAAATATTTTCACTACCGGCCAAGTCGACTAGATTCAATTTTCCAATCTTTAACATTTCTTCTCCATCGATACCGTTCTCTTTAATGTGTACTAAGATAGATAGTACAGTATGAGATCGCGAGGACTGAGCATTCATAAGAGTTGTTGCAGTTTTCCGACGTTCTTGCCCTTCAATAAAAAAAATACGTTAACTGAATAAAAATTTTAATTTGACTGTTTACCTCTCTCTAATATTTTATATACGTCATCTTTTCCATGGATTGTGACTTCTTCAAGTCCTTGTATTATTATTGAACCTTTTTTAGTGCTGTCATCAAATATTCTTATCTTCACGGAGTCATCTGTTGAAAGCAAATCACAAAGCTCTTCATTATACAATTCCAAATAAGAAATTCGCATAGCATATTCAACTTTCATTAAACGTAATTCGTCCAACATATGACATAAAGCCCTTGGAATAATTCCAGCTGAAGAGTCATCTTCCCAAGATTCTTTCATTTGTTGGTTTTCGAAGCCAACCATAGTATGGGTTTTTCCAGTTCCAGTTTGACCATAGGCAAACACGGTACAATTATACCCTAAAAGACAATGTTTTTTTCATTCTGATTTATTAATTTTTTTAAAGTATATGTACCTGCTAATACTTCTTCAATTAAAGGAGCCACAACAGTTTGATAAACATCAGATTGTTTTGAATTTGGACCAAATGAGCGATCGAAGTAAAACTTTTTGGTTACTTTTGAATCTAAAGAACTCCGGCATACAACCTCCTTTGTACCAACAACATCAACCACATCCAGTGATCGTATCATTCTGTCACGATTGTTTGCAGGTCTATCATAAAGTTATCAAAATAAATCAACATTGTCAAATAGATTCGCATGTTTTGTTTTTCATACCTGACCCGTACGTATACTTGAATATTTTGATTGGTTTTTTCATTTCGACTTTTGTTTGAATTCGGAGGAGCGGAAGTATCCATTCTTACAAATTATTTCTCTGATTTTTATTTAAATTAAAAACTGTAAAACAAAGTCAGTAATTAACTTTTTATTAAAATCTAGCAACACACAACAATCCCCAAAGAAATTAAGTTTGAAACTACTGAAAACCGTTGCTTTCTTATATTTCAAAATTGGCATATGTCATTTTTAAATTTTAAAGCAGCGACATCTATTTATATATTGATTTCATAAGTTTTTTATTCACAACACATCGTTCAATAATCGAGAACAAATGGATTGGAATGAAAATTATTTGACTGAATGAGTGAAATAATTTTCATTTAAGTTATTATTGCTCTAATTTTAATTTAAATCAATTAAATTTTGTTTTCCATTTGAAAACCAACTTATTAAAATGTAATCCATTATAATATTAACCATTCTATCTCATGAGAAGCCTCGTCTCATTTAAGTTGAAAGCAGAACAAAAGCGATTTTCCACGGGTACTAAGAATTTCATCGCCGGCAGTTAAATAGTCTAAATTCCTATCTTACCAATAATGTTTCTTTTTGACATTATCAGTTTCCATGATCGTGTTACATATGTAAAGTACTGTTCAAATTCTTTTTCCGTTCCGCACTTGTTTTGTGTTCCGCACAGAAAACGTCCGCCGTTGCTGTTCGCCGCTTTGATTCTACAGTCACAGTAAAGTGAAAAATGAAGTAAGGATATTTATTATTCAATATTCATTTGACAATCTCTTTAGAAGTATTATCGATTGAAGTTGGTTTTGTAACGAATTAATTTTATAGGAAAACACCAATTTGATTGATATATGCGCAAAATATTTCACACCACAGAGTAGATTTCATTTTTATTTGAATCCTTTAATTTTATTCGAACCGGACTTTCACAAATTCCACATATATTCCATTAAAATAAAAAAAATAATTACAATAAAATGTCGCTGCCTGTAATCCCAATAAACTTATTGTTTTTTTAATATATTTTTATATTCAGCAAAAGCTGAACATTTCAAAATACGGAAAGTGCTGCCACTTTAGAATATATTAACAAAATTTGGCTTTTTATGACTTAAAAATAATTTTGGCTACATTACTTATTATAAAGTCAGATTTATCATAGAATCTTTTTTACTTAACTCTCTTTACTCATATTCATGTCTTTCTTATGCTTTGTTTAATTTTTTTTTTTTGGCGTAGAACTTTTTTCGAAAATATTAAAAATTTAAAAGTTTAGGCCTGTATTTGAAAATGTTGGCATATAAAATTTTTTTAAAGCGGCAATGCTGAATGCAAAAACAAAACAAATAAATTTTTCTCATAAATTTTTTCAATTTAACAAAAGTGAGTAATAAAGTTGTTGATTGGGTTGCATTAGAAATTAAAAGAAAAATTATAAATTGAGTGTTTAAAAATTGAAAAATAATATATAAATTATTTTTAAAAGGGGACAGAGGTAATTAAACTTATAAAAAACATTAATTTCATAAGATTTATTAATGAAAACAAATTTTTCCCTGAGGGTGTGGTGTTAAACTCAAGTGCCTAATGGCGTTTTCAGGTTTTTTTTTAGTACGTACATACATATCTAACATAAATTATTTAAGTTCTTAAAAAACTTTCTAAAAATTTGTTAAAGCAAATGTTTGATTATATGGAAAATATCAAATCGAGGAAAATAATTCATTTCAGCTCTAATTTTTATTTAATAATGGTTTTTATAATGGCGAGTATACAAATGGGTAGACAAAATATTTAGCCTATTAATATTAATGGGCTAAATATTTTGTCTGCATTTTTTCATATTCCTATAAAATATATGTATGTACACACTGCATAATGTATGGATATATGGTTTGAGTATCTATATTTGTGTACACCATATACATGTGTATATATGTATATATGATGAAAAGTGCATACATACATTTTAATACAAAATGGCATTTGGATGGCTATATGAGCTGGTTGCATTAAATTAATTGTGCAAGTGTATATTATAATTTTGAATGTGTGTATATTTGTATGTACGTACGTACCCACATATTTATATATGTGCAAGATATGCATTACCCTTTATTTTTTTTTTTTTATGTTAAAGAAATGTATACATTTTTACAACCATAATTGTAATTTACTTTTTTATTTTCAGGTGTTAAATATTCACCATGACTTATCAAATGCCTCCTCAAAATCGTACGAGTAAGTTAATTTTATTAAAACAAGTAAACGATTTAACAATGCTTATATAGGAAAAATATATTTAAATTTTTTAAACATTAATATAAGCAGGTTTATATAAATATATATTGTTACTTTATGGGCAGTGAGCATCTACATTTTTGTTTCTTCATAAAATATGTCTATATGTATATATATATTGATATATGTATATGCATAGGTAAATTAAATTTCGACTTTAGGTTATGCCTATTTTGATTAGAAAATATATATGTGCATGAAAATATTTTAATAAATAAATAAATATACATTCCAAGGCATAACTCAAGAAAAAATAAACATAATCCGGTTAGCAAAGTGAATTAAAAAACTGTATATTATTTTTGAAAGACATACTTAAAGCAACATTTTGATACTTAAGCATTTGCATATGGTGTATTAAGTAGATAATAGTTGCGGTTCCAATTCCAAAATTCAAAACTAGAACAATTAGCAGACACTAATAACTAATTATTCCTATTAATAACTAATTGTTTTGTTACAATTTTATTTTACTATTCTATTACTATTTTCCTCTTAGGGTTGAAGTAGTAAAAAAAAAAGAAAATTATTTTTAACATAAAATTCCTAATATTAGTATCTGATACGTGTACATATGAAGATTCACACATGATCCATTATAAATGAGTATTATTTTCCCTTACTTAAAAGAAGCTCTTAATATGTATATAAATGTAAGTTTTAATAATTATTAAAATTTTGTACAACTGCCTATTAGTATTCGTTTTGTACGAGAGTTAGATATGCTATTAAAACGTCACGCAAACTTAGCTTTTAATTGGTATGTTAAAAATTATTTCAGCGCAGAATTAAAGGATTTTTGTAGTTTAATAAAACATGTCGCTGTTCGATAAATTTAAAATATAAATTGGTAGTTGCTGCCTTTAAGATAGTTGCATAGGTAGACAGCTGGAGACACACAGTTTCAATTTGGCACGAAAGCCTGTTAAAGTATACACTTTCTTGTTTTGCATCTAACATGCAGATCGGAATCAAAATTAGCATAAAAGACAGACTAGTACTGGTGTCGCTTGAACGACGCTTAAAAAACTGCACTTTATATTGGTGAATTTCGGCATATATTTCAAAAAGTACAACTTATTTCGAAAATGGATCTTGATTAGAACTTTAAAATCTTTTTATCTCAAAAACCTAGTTCAAAAGGGCAATTCAGCTTATTTTTAGTTCTCTTAAAGGGATACATATACTGGCATCTAATACTGAATCGACCTGTGCATGCAGTTTTAATTTAGTTGTGACGTGAGCTTTTCAAAATTCTTACTAATTTGATGAACCGCTTAATAAAAGATCCCGAATATTCAATTTTGACCGGTATTCAATTTTGATAAAGATCAAAATAGACACTTGCTATTCAGTGATCAAAATAATCACTTGCTACGAGTATTAATAAATATTTGAAATAGTTTACTAGTTTGTAGGCAAAACTTATTAGTTACTCTCTATCTGTCCGTCTGTTCATAAAACGTCTGCAAGCTTTAATATAGAAATTTTCACAATTTTCTGTTAAAAAAAATTCATTATTAAAAATTTATTTTTTGTTTTTTTCTTGCAAAAATGTTGAAATTTAAAAAATAACCTAATTGCGGAGTTTAGTTGCGTTGGAAGTTAATTTACAAGGTAGTTTTGTGTAGGTGCAGTATTAAATCTGTATATTTTAAGAAATATTTCCTATATATCTGATTTTGTAGTTAACGATACATATTTCTTACTTAACATAAGGAAAATATTTTTTTTTTTTTGGCCAAATAAGTATTTTTTCATTTTTTCAACCCCTAGATATATGCAATTTCCTATATTCGTCAGTAAATGGCATTCGGGTAAATATTTCGTTCTATTATCACTACTTTTTATTATTAAGAAATTTTTCTACGCAAATATAAATAAATATATTTTATATTAAAATTTACATGCATACATAACATAAATGTATTATATTTATTTAAATAAAATATCCATAAACAATTTATATGGATATTACTTATATATTGCATAAACAAAACGTCTATGTACAACATACGTACATGTTGAGAAATCCTTATAATTTTCATTAATAAAAACGAATTTGACTTTGACTATATGAAGACTAAGGGTAAAATATGAGACAGTAAGCTAAAAAACAAAAAAGGGATAAAAGAAAAAAATAATCATTATAATGTAACCGTACACTTGCCTGAAGTACTAACAAAAAAAATGTATATGCATATTTATATATTCATGTACACCTAAATATATTTACGTTTATGTACCTACCCTGACTTTCCTTTATAATTTCTGAAAAGCGACATAATAAATTAAAGGAAAAAAAAATGTTGTATAAAGGAAAATATTAAAACATTTTTTCATTTTTTTTTTAATTTATGTTTGCCTGTTTGTTGCTTGTAATATTTAAAGCGTCTATGGTAGTTGCAATGCTAACTCTATTTACAGTATATTAAAGCAGAAAACAATAACAAGAAAATTTTTTTAAAGGTGTAAAAATTTGTTTTCAAATTTCCAGTAAAACGATATTAATTTGTTTAATAATTATATGTGTTTTGTATAACATATAATTTAAATGTTCATACGTCATTAAAACTCCTACATATAGAATCATTTTGGGATTTGCAATCTCATGATTTTCAGAGTAAAACTTTTCACTGCAATAGCTCTTCTGTATAATATTATAATTTTTGATTTTTAGTTAAGTGAACTTCGGAATTTTAGAATAGATAATCGTTGAATTTAGAATAGGTTTATAATCGTTGTAAAACAAAATAAACAGAAATGCCCCTGTAATATACGTAAGCAACAAGTGAGTTATAGTAGTAACATTATTACCTTCAGTAGAATCAGAGAAAATGGACATTTTTTTTTTACTTTCAAGCAAATGTATTTTTTTTGTAATTGTTATATTGCGATTATTACAAAAAAGAAAACCATGAAAATAACGTTAAATTATTTCAATAAACATGTACCTACGAGGGCTAAATATATACTAAGGAAAATTGCTGAATTCATTAATAAAATTTCATAGTCAAGATGGTAATCAAAAAGTAGCATTAACAAAATATTTCCAATAACAATAAAGAGTATGTAGGGTAACAAAGACGATGCTAAGAATTTTGTAATTTACAATTTACTTAAATACGTATTTATTGAATATTTAATGCAAATATTGGCATATGAAAATATATAAGTACAAGCAGTTCTATTATGATTTCCGCTCGTTGAACCCTACGAAGTACGAACTTAGCTACGACGTAAACTTTTGAATAATCACAAATTGTTTGTGATTATTGCAAAAAAGTGTACGTCTTAGACCGTTCTCTTTAAATTGTTACGAACGGAATTCATGGTAGGGCTCGAAATCTTTTTTGATATGAATTTCAGAATTGACTGTAATATTAATGTTCCTTATTATTACTAACATAGGAATGATCGCATAAATGAAGGGGAAATGGGCGAATATAAGAAGACATTATTATAAACATAATATAAATTTTAAATAAAATCTTATTGTTTATGGATATTTTATACAAGCCTCGTACATAATACATATACTTATACTTAGTTGTAATGTTATATGTTTGTGTATAACATTTCTTCTCTACATTTAAATAGAAATGTTAAATTTATAAGAGACATCATAATATTATAGTTAAGACAACCACAGTAATAAATTACTTGGATATTTTTTATTATTTTTATCATTTTTTTTTTTAATTTTCTTTGATTTTCTTTATAATTTCAACTGATTTGATTTGAATTTCATGTGATATGAAAACTAAAAGGAAAGTGTTTGCATAGTAATTTACAATAGTACAACTAAAAGTATGAATTTGACGCTTGTCCACTAAGGATTCTAATTCTTTAGAAAAATTTTAAATAAGAAGAAACAAATTTTTTAAATCTCTTTAAAAATGAGTAAAAAAAATATTAAAGAGGAAGCATATTAAAAAATTTGTTTGGAAAATTTTTGTAATAATAATATTAAGAAAGTTGTTGAAATACGAAAATTTTATTGGACTTTTATATCGGCTATGCAAATTATAGATTTAGAAGTTACAATTTTATATAAAAAGAAATTTAATGTTTCATTGTGAATTTATTCAAGAAAAAAAATTTGGTAGATATTAGACATATATTTATGCTGTTGAGTTCAAAAAAGTTATTCAACAAATTTTTTTTTATTTTTAAAACACAAATGTCACAAAATGGTGCTTTTGTTATTTAAAAATTAAAACAGAAGTCATAAAATGGTACTTTTGTAATTTTTAATTTCATTTATTTGAATTTAGAACTTTTTGAATTATGGCGGCGTTTATTAAAACCGTATTTCTACAATGTATAGTTTTCAGTAACGTACTACAAAAGTAATGCGACAGTAGCTTTTGTATTCAGTAATACTAATGTTAGGTAATATCAAAATTATTTAGTTTAGCCAGCTAAAAATTTTGATATACTTTTGTATTCAAAATTTTTTTTTTATTATTTTGATACAAATATATATTTTTTTTAACTAATTGTTAAAAATAGTGTATTAAACTTTCATCTCCCAGAATTTTCATTGATGTAAAAGAAAATTCAAATTTGTGAATTTAATAGTCTGGAGTTTTAGAATAAAAAGTCATAATCATTTTTGATACAGGGTGTTTTTTCATTTCCTTACAAATAGTTTTCAATAAAATTTTTGAAATACAATCATGTTATTCAAATTTAAATTTTATACTAAAAGATATGGAATTTTTGCAATTATTGTGCTACTACGTGTTACTGTTTAGATTTCGAAATTCAAACAGAAAGCAAATGTTTTAAAAATATTTTTGGAAAAAAATATTTATGTGTTTTCAAAAACTAATTTTTGAACTTTTTTGTAAATTAAAGCTTATCATTCAGCAGGTAAATATTAAATACTTTATTCACTAACACTTTGTAGCGCAAGGTGTTAACAAATTAAGTACATTGTTAGAGAAAGAACCATATTTAACAATATTCGCTCTGAAACTAGAAAACGTGTTGCTTTATTTTTTTACTTGTTTTGTATAAATTTTTATTGTCGAAAAATTTTGGTATATTTGAAAATGTTAATACCATTCGAAATTTGAATAATTTGACTGAAACCACTGTAACAACAGAAATCAGTTAAATTATCTTCTAGCTTATTTTTTTAACTATTTATTTTTTCATAACTTTTGAAGTTTTACAGTGCACATTTCCAAAAAAAAAGAAAAGGCAAAATTCAAAAGCGTAAAATTTAAACTAAAAGAAACTTGTTGTATTTATTTTAATATTATGAAATCACACAGAAATATTTTACTGGTAATTTTAATGGTAGAAATTTGAAAAATTGTTTTTTGATCCTTAAATTAAAAATATATAACGCTTATTTTTATTTACTTTTTACTTTTAATGATTAAAAACCTGTTGAACTGAAATAATGTTAACGGTTTCATTTCGAATTGTACTAACAAGAAGTCATCAAAAATTTTAATTTATGTTAAAATAAAAAAAAAAAAAACAGTCAAAGCAATTTACAGAAAATAAAACTCAACTCATGCGCAAATTCTGCAAATTTACAGTTCCTTTTTTCGTTTATTTTTCTTTTCTTTTTATTCAAAACCAAGTTTTTTAGGGCTATACAAGACTTCGGTTATTACTTTTTCAGTTCACTATTCAAGAAACTGTGAAAGAAATAAGAAGAATCTGATATTTTATAATTATTTTTAAAATAATGTGCATCATTTAAATTATATATAGCATTGAATACTTTTCAAAAAATTAATTATGTTTTATAACATGTAAACTTATAAACATTCGATATAATTGTTTATTACTAAAAATAAATCAACTAAAAAAATAATAATTTAAAACTTTTATAACAATTTTTTTTTTTATTTATTTTATTTAAGTGCCGCACAATCAATACAATCCACCAGATTTACCAATGGTGTCGGCAAAGGAGCAAACTTTAATGTGGCAGCAAAATTCATATATGGGAGATTCAGGAATTCATTCAGGTGCTGTCACTCAAGTGCCATCATTAAGTGGTAAAGAAGATGATGGTATGGATGGTGATCCGTTGATGTTTGATTTGGATCAAGGTTTTCCACAAAATTTTACACAAGATCAAGTTGATGATATGAATCAACAACTAAGTCAAACACGTTCTCAAAGAGTACGAGCTGCTATGTTTCCTGAAACATTAGAAGAAGGAATTGAAATTCCATCAACACAATTTGATCCACAACAACCGACTGCTGTTCAACGTCTGTCTGAACCATCGCAGATGTTAAAACATGCCGTTGTAAATTTAATTAATTATCAAGATGATGCTGAGTTGGCTACACGTGCCATTCCTGAATTAATAAAATTATTGAATGATGAAGATCAAGTTGTTGTATCACAAGCTGCAATGATGGTACATCAATTATCAAAGAAAGAAGCTTCACGTCACGCTATTATGAATAGTCCTCAGATGGTTGCAGCTTTAGTTCGTGCAATATCGAATAGCAATGATTTGGAAACAACTAAAGGGGCTGTCGGAACTTTACATAATTTATCTCATCATCGTCAAGGTTTATTGGCTATATTTAAAAGTGGTGGTATACCAGCACTAGTAAAATTATTATCGTCACCGGTAGAATCTGTATTATTTTATGCTATAACTACCTTACATAATTTACTTTTACATCAAGATGGCTCTAAAATGGCGGTTCGTTTAGCTGGGGGTTTACAAAAAATGGTCACACTCTTACAACGTAATAATGTAAAATTCTTAGCCATTGTTACTGATTGTTTACAAATTTTGGCATACGGAAATCAAGAAAGCAAATTAATTATATTAGCTTCTGGCGGTCCTATCGAATTGGTTCGTATCATGCGCTCATATGATTATGAGAAATTGTTATGGACAACATCTCGTGTATTGAAAGTTTTATCTGTTTGCTCAAGCAATAAACCAGCAATTGTCGATGCTGGTGGAATGCAAGCATTAGCAATGCATTTAGGCAATCAATCTGCGCGTTTGGTGCAGAATTGTTTATGGACTTTACGTAATTTATCTGATGCCGCAACGAAAGTTGATGGGATGGAAGGATTACTCCAAAGTCTTGTTCAAGTATTGGCCTCAACTGATGCAAATGTTGTTACATGTGCTGCTGGAATTTTATCAAATCTTACTTGTAATAATCAACGTAATAAAGCGACAGTTTGCCAAGTTGGAGGAGTTGATGCCTTGGTTCGAACGATTATCAATGCTGGTGATCGCGAGGAAATTACAGAACCAGCAGTATGTGCATTACGTCACTTAACATCCCGTCATGTTGACTCCGAAATGGCTCAAAATGCCGTTCGCTTAAATTATGGTTTATCAGTTATTGTAAAACTTTTGCATCCACCATCCAGATGGCCATTAATCAAAGCTGTTATCGGATTAATTCGTAATTTGGCTCTTTGTCCCGCAAATCATGCACCATTAAGAGAACATGGGGCAATTCATCATTTGGTTAGACTCTTGATGAGAGCTTTTCAGGACACAGAGAGGGTAAGTAAATAAAATTTTAAAATGAAAAACTGGTCTTTTTAAACTTTATTGTTTTAATATTTTCGTTAATAGAAATTTATAAATAACTAATATATAAAAAAAAATGTTATATTTCATTTAATCATTAATTCTAGCAACGATCCTCCGTCGCAAGCACTGGATCGCAACAACCATGTGCTTATGCAGATGGGGTTCGTATGGAAGAAATTGTTGAAGGAACTGTGGGAGCTTTACATATTCTGGCAAGAGAATCACATAATCGTGCTCTAATACGCCAACAAACGGTTATTCCAATATTTGTCCGTTTACTTTTCAATGAAATTGAAAATATACAGGTTAAATTTCATTTTTTTATATTTTAAAAATTTTTGATAAACATTAGAAAAATTTAAATTCTATTTTAATATTTACAAAATTAAAATGATTTTATTTTAAATTTACATTTTTAGCGAGTTGCTGCTGGCGTTTTATGCGAACTGGCAGCTGATAAAGAAGGAGCTGAAATAATAGAACAAGAGGGAGCGACTGGGCCTTTAACAGATCTTTTACATTCACGAAATGAAGGTGTTGCAACATATGCCGCTGCAGTACTATTCCGTATGAGCGAGGATAAACCTCAAGATTATAAAAAACGATTATCGATTGAATTAACAAATTCTTTGTTACGTGAAGAAAGCAATATATGGGATAACACAGATTTAGGCCTGGGGCCTGATTTGCAGGTAAGCTGAATTTAATTTTACAATTTTCTATATAAATGTGTCCAATTTTATGAATAAATTTTGTTTTGTGTATTATTCAAAAATTGAATCAATAACTTTTTTATGTTCCCCCATACATAAAAAAAATAATATGTAAATACTTTACATATATTATCTGTAAAATTATACATTAATGTTATATATTTAAAATATACATTCAAATACGTATAGATATGTATGTATAGTACATAAATATATTAAATTCATGAAATTTCCTGTTTGTTAAAATCTTAATAACCAAAAACAAAAAAGGTATGGTCATCTATATGTGTTTTTCATTTTTCTCAATTATTTCTGTTTTAAAATATTTTTAATTTTCTTAAAAAAGAAACAATTGTAAATAATATTAAGAAATTTACAAGTTTTAAAACTCAAATATTCAAGTATACCAAATCCAATTTGAAAAAAAATACACAACATTTCTAAGGCACTATTTTTTATTTCACTTAATTGCACCATTCGTGTATAAATTAAAAATATTAAAAATGCAATTGGGTGAGAAGTTAATCTATTATACTAACCAGTTAATTTTGTAGTTTTCACTAAATAATATAATTAAAATAATCGAAATAATTCCAAGTCATTCGAATATTTATATTTAATTTCAATGTGTATTCAGAAATATCAATTTCAGTTTGTGATGCAAGGTACATATTTATTTTAAAAATGTATATTCACAGAATTAATTTCACTAGAAATATACTAGGAATTTATAATTTTATCTTTACAATTGAATTATTTATCATTTCATACAAAATTTTTATATCGTAAATAAGTAAATTTATTACATTATAATTAACTGGTTTAAAATAAAATTTAAGGTCTTAGTTAAAGAAACAATTTGAAAGCTATTGAAAGATTTCAACGTTCCAAAAAGCTTTGATTGACATTTCTCTTACTATCTATGTTTATTTGTACTTTTTGTTAATTAGTTTTAAATTCTAAATTTAATTCAATTGATCTTCTAAATATTTTTTAAAAATTAAAGTTTTGAATCTAATTTAAATATCAATTTATATCACATATTTGGTATATTATGCGACATAAAGCTAAAATCGTTTCGAATGTCATGCAAATACTAATTTCTAATAAAACAAATAAATTTTACTAATAAATTTATTTTATAATGTTTAAAAAATTAATGAAAAATATTTTAAAAACATAGAAAAGCTGCATAAATATTTTAAAGTAAAAAGTATACATTTTTTATACAATTCATAATTCCCTATAAATCTAAAATTTATCTAAGAGAAATTTTTTTATAAACGACTTTATGTTTTGAAAAAAAATATAAACTTCTCTTAATCTCATTTTCCAATTAAAATTTTTCTCCATAAATAGATAAAATAAATATAATAATTATTAAATAATTAATTATCACATTTTTTTCTTTTCATTTTCATTTAATTTTTTTATTACTTTCATTATATTCATTATATTTTTCTTTACTTTTTCTTTAAATTTTTTTAATTCTCTTTTTTTTTTTATGTTTCGGTGTTTTTTGATTTAATTTTAACAACTAAAACCAAAAAAAAAAAAACAAAATATCGTAAAACTTGCAAAATGAAAATAAAAAAAAATAAAAAATCCTATAAACGGCACCAAAAATCAAAAACATAACCGAAAAAAAACCCAACTTAATTCAACAAAATAATCGCGGATTATGATTTTCTTTTGCACTGTTTGAAAATATTAAAAAAAAACCTAAAATCACACAAAATAGGATATGCTTGGGCCAGATCAAGCATACGAGGGTTTATATGGACAAGGCCCTCCCAGTGTTCACAGCTCACATGGAGGTCGAGCCTTCCAGCAAGGTATGTATCTATAAACTAAGTTGCATGTTAATATTTATACCAAAAACGAAAAATACTAAAAATAATTATAATAAGTAAAATTTTAAATAAATTATTATAGTGCTGTTTAAGACTCGTATATATATATATATTTAATCATATACGAAATAATATGATTATATTTATGTATATATATATATATATATATATATATATATATATATATATTATATTTATATATATGTGTACTTATATTACAATAGTAGTTCAGTTATGAATATTTAACCTAATTGATAATTGTTGACGAATTGACAATCGACATTTTACTTGATCGATTCCAAAAAAAAAATAAAATTATAGGTAAAATATAGCTATAATACACTTCAATTATTGGCAATTCAAATTTCGTAATTGAACTCTATATTAAATAATTTTTATAATTAAGTTAACACGCAAATAACATTTTTTTTTATTATTAACTTCACATAAAATATATAAAATAACCTAACATTATACTAACAGATTTTTCAACAATATTTACTTAACTAAATAAAAATTTATGGAGATTTTATTTATTTACTTATTTTTTTTTTTTAAATAAAACAATAAGGATTGATTGAAATATTTGAATTTATTGATTGATTACATTTTTTTATATATAAATAATGTCATAATGAATGCACCAAAATGCACCACTTACACAACACACTTAAAAAAATATAAAATATTCAATAAGAAAACAGATTACATAACATACATAAAATGGTTTGTATTACAGAGTGGTTAAGAATTTATAACTTTTGACCACAATTAATCAAAAATTTAAAAAAAATGTCTCAAAAAGGAATTCCTTTTTTTTTTTGTATTATAATTGTTTAGAAAACAAATGTTTTTATATAATATAAATTTATATATTTTATAATTATGTTATTTTTTTGAATGCTATGGTTATACTTTTCTTTATCCCGAAATAAAACGAGGAGTTTTAAAAATCTATTTTTATTTTAAATATTTAAAAGCAAAAAAATATAGAATATAAAATATAAAAGTATGTAATTGCTTTAACTTTATAATTATTATGTAATTAATTTCATTATTATTATAATCGATTTACCGACAATGTTGAAAATTTGAAACATCAACAATATGGTTAATAAAATTTGCGCTGAATCCAACAAACACAATAATAATTGTGAAAAAGGTATAGGTTTCATTTACTTTTTTTTTCATAAAAAAAAAACAATCAGAAACAAAAAAAATGCTAGACTATAAATTTATCCCAGTTTTTTTTTTAAGCTTTTACCGTTTATTAAAAATTTCTATTTTATGTTCTATTATTAAATTGCTACATCATAGTTATTCAAATTATCATTCATGTAACAAAATAAATTAATTTATTGCCTTCCTAATTATATTTTTAGTGATATTTACAGAAGAGATGTAAATTCGTATACTAAATCGAATGAAATATCTAAATTTATTTGTTATAAATAATTGGTAAAATGCGAATATGCCATTTGAGAAAATAAGTCAAATCATAAAATTTATACTCTTATCAATTAATATTCTATTGATATTTAATTTTACGAACAGAAAACTGAAAATTATTCTAATTTTCATTTTTGTTTTTTAACCTTTATTCTTTTAACTATGAGGATTAAGTATTCCCTCCTTCATTTTTTTCTCTTTTTTGGTATAAAATTAAAAGTCAAATAGAAAAAAATAGAAATTTTTAACGTAGCTATTTCAAAATCCAAAATGATGGTAATCTTTGTTAAATTGTACAAAACATAATTAAAATTTAAACATTTTTTGCAAAATAACAAAAAAACGGTAAAATTTTTACTTATTTTTTTTAATTCCCAAGTAGTAAAATCTAATTAATTATAAAATGAATCTGCGAAAATTTAAAATTAAAGTAATTAAATGTAGTTTGTCCAATGCTTTTTTTTAAAGAAAAACAACCATATTTGTGTTTTATATAAGAATTTAAAATTGTAAAAATTTAATTTCTGTTAAAAAATGTTATCTGCATTAGACATTTTCTTTTTTAATTATTAAGTACCGAACCCCTTCCCCCTCAAAAACCAATTTATTATAAGTACAACCCTCTTTGAAAATTGATTATCTCCCTTTTGTAGATTAATCGAATTTCTGTGCACTGTTAAAAAATCATTTTATTTTATCTTGTTTTTCTTTTTATCATAATCGATTTACTGAAAAATAAGTTTTAATATGTTTATTATTTAATTTTTATCGTTATTTTCAATGCTTAATGTAAATTTCAATGCTGATGATGATTTGTATGAAAAAAACAAAAATTTAAGAAAAGTATTAAATTAATACAATAACTTAACATTTCACTTACAACCAACACGAAACCTACCCGCCCCCACCCCCCACTAATTAATTTATCTGCCATTCTTTGCCATATATCATAATTGTTAATAACATAATAATCATTTTTCTTTTTAACATTTTCGTTCTTATTTTAATTGTGTATTTCTTTAATTACTTTTGATTTCTTACAAGTATTCCCACAAAATCCCCCCTTCTTTTATTGTTGACCTGTCGTTATATTGAAAAAAGTTAAAAAAAAAACCTAGAGAAATGTAACTACACACCTTTGAACATTACATGATTATATATTATATCTCTCATTTAAAGCTTAAATTCTTGAATCCAAGTTGATTTAGTTTTCTGAAAACAAAAAAAAATTTTAAAATATAGCATTAATAATTCGGAGTTTTGATGATTCTTTTTAAATACAAACAACAACTTTCTGCCAGACATAGTTCATAAATTCTTTTTTTTTTTTTTTATAGAAAAATGAAAAATACAAAAACAAATAATTTTAAAAGAAATTAAAAAGAAAAATACTTGCAAAATATGTAAAATAAAATTTTCTTTTTATTTGAAATCTTTTTTTCTTTTTTAGCTAAGCCAGCCTAACATATATCATCACTAAATCATAATGCAATGGAAAATTAAAATATGGGATATAAAATATAATATTTAATCTAAAAATTAAAAAAATAATTATTATTTATAATACAAGTAACAATACAAATTCGTTAAAATTAAAATCAAAACAAAAAAAAAGCAAAAAAAAAAAAACCTTTAGTATAGTGAAAGCAAAAAATCCAAAAAAAAACCAATCAACCAAAGAAATCTTTTCTTTTTAATTTAACAATATTTAAAATAAAAATAACAAAAGCAAAAGTTATAAAAAAATTAATTAAAAAAACCAAAAAAAAAATCATTAAACAAAGCACAACCAACTTCGAATTTAATAAAGACGATAATATTAAATAAAAGGCAAACAATTATATAGGTGATTATCTAAAGATTTCAAAAAAAAAACTGATTACATACACATGCATATATAAAATATATTGTACCTTTTAAACTTCAAAATTTTATAATCAATTTCGAAATTCCAAATTTTTAATTTTTTTTTTTTTCAAATTGTAGGCCTTTTTATAAACGTAGTATATCACGATATATAGCGAAAACTACTTTAATTGCCAACCTAATTTGCAGTATACATTGCGTTTATAAAAATCTCTTATATTGATTGTAATCATACAAAACTAATTATTTAAAATTAAATCTTAAAGAGTTTATAATGGACCTGATATTAATTTTGTAATTAATTGCTCTGGAACTTATTCTTGAAATTTTTTTCAATATAACTTAAGTTCGGTTGAAGCTTTTCAAAAATCAATTTTCAACAGTGAATCAAAATCACTAAAATTCAAATTAGTTTGAACTTATACGTTTCGCAAACACTACAACTTTCACAAAATTTAATTATGCCTGAAATATAAAGATTATTCCAAACTCAATCTCATTTGAAAGCAAACTTTATTTACATTAAATTAAGAAAGTCATATTTGATGTTATTATTAAGGTTATCTTTGAAAATGCAGTTTTCTATTGCGTTATTAACTTAGAACTTAATTAATTTTAGCATTAAACATTGAAGTTTTTGTAGTAGTTTTTTTCTCTACTGCTAAAGAAAATTTTTGCAGTTGTTGAAGTCATATGTTTTTATTCAATTAAAAAAATTCAATATTTCATTACCTATAGAATTTAAAATACATATTAACTAAAAACGAAAATACAAAACTTATTCTAATAACTTTTTTTAAACCCTTTGACACTTTGATTTTTTTATTTGGAGTAGTCAATTAAAACTACACTTAATTTTTGAAAACTGATTATAGTTGCAGTTGTTAAAAATTAAGTTCTGAAACAGAACTGAATTATCAAAAATACATTAATTCCAGTATTAACAAATATTGAAAAAATAAATACTATTTATTATTATTGAAATTGATTAAAATACACAATGATTTGAAGTTAAAATGGGTACAATTTATGTGGAAACAAAACAAAGTTATTAAGTTTTAGTTGTTCATTCTTAGTTTGGTATCAAAAAATAATTAAAAAAATAAAAACCCTAAACAAATTATTTTATACAGTCAGAAAAAAAAGAATTTTCCAAAATTATTTTTTTAATTTTTTCTTGGTTTTTTTTTTTTGTTTATAATTTTAATGTTATTGAAATGCAAAATATATTCAAATATCACGTTTAAATCATTTCAAATTTAATTTCTTTTTTTTTTTTTATATAAAAAAAAAACTTCTTTTTTATAATTATTGTACAAATAATTGTGATATAATAAATAATTGGCATATAAAATTTAAAATAATTTTATATATTTTTAATTTCTTTTGATAATTTGCATGAAATTGTGTTCCAAGATTAAATTTTTTTTTCTAATATTTTTTGCAATTATAAAAAATGTTTTTAAGATTTTTGAAATTTTTTCGTTTTTTTTTTTTGCGATTTTTTTTTTATATACAAAACAAGAGACGAATAATTGGGATTTACTATTTTTTTTTTTAATTTATTATGTTAGAATTGAGTTTTTTTTTTTTATGGAATGAAAAATAGATAATGAAAATTTCCATTATTTTTCTAACAATAATAATTGTACTATACATTTTTGTATGTTCGTCACATATCTAAAGGAAATTCAAAAACGTAAAATTTTCCGCATCGATTCAACTATTATAACGGCATCGCTGTAACCCTATGAATCATGACTCTGATATGTGATTGACTTTTTGTACATTCTTTTTTACAATATTGATAAAGATTTGATTTCTTAAATTTCATAAATTTTAAATAAAAATGAACAAAAAATTATTATTAAAAAAGCAAATTTTTGAGTATTTTCGTCAAAATTTTAAAATCTGTAAAACATAAATTATAAATTATACATGTATATACATAAAAGTTACAAATTGACAAATATTTATTTATATTATACGATCACTGCGTTTTTGAATTTTCTTTCTACTTTGAAACCAAATCTTAAGGTTCAAAAAAATTTTTATAGCAATTTGTTTTTTTTTTTTTTACGGATGGTTTTTTGGTGTGATCAACGATATTGGTTTCTCGATATAGTTATAAACATTCGTATTGCAAAATCATTAGAAATTTTACACTTAGATTAATTATAAAATTAGAAATTTTGGTCTTTAAATTTTTAATAGATACTTTTTCATCTCTTTGGCCTATAATACAATGATGAAATTGTATATTAGAAAGAAAATTAGCTTTGTATTGTACGAATAACATGGAAAAATGTTGGGATTTTATATACACGTAGGTTTTATTTGAGTGTAACATTAACATGCTTATGTTACCCGCAAAAAAAATTACAGTTTCCATTTTATAAAATCTTGATTTTAAAAATTTAATTTTATTAATTCCATTGTTCAATCGTTGATTGTTGCAAACGATTACAATAATAAAAAAGGCTTTAAAAGTAAATTTTTTTTGCCTTCTTTTCAATTAAAACTCTGTTGGTTTAAAATAACATTATTAATTAGCTCAACGCTGATTAATTTCTGTTTGAAATTTTCTTTCTGACTTGTTTACAAACACAATGTAAATTTATTTTTTTTTAATTCTGTATCTTATAAATTTAATAATGAAATTTTTGTTACTCATTATAACAACTGACACAAATTTAGCCCTAAAAAAATATTTGCTTTTTAAAATTCTATAAAACTTTTATAATGGATTTGTAACTATTAAAAATAATATTATATTAATATGTTAATAGATACATAATGTTTAGATAATTTTGAATTAAATTTATTTAAAATTCATATCGACTTGAGGATGACGGTAGATATTAGAGATGAAATAATTATATTTATGTAAATATTTTGCAAAGAAAAGAATTATATTACGAAAATATACATTATTGGTATTTATAAAAATGCAATTCTAACATTTCCTTACTTTAGCCAATTAAAAGTACGTATTTCTAAATCTTTTCTCGAAAAATCATAGTTAAAGTGATTAGTTAAGAAACTAAAGCGATTTAAAATTTTTGACAAATCTCTAAAATTAAATGTATAAATTTCAATTCATAAAAAATTTCGAATTAAATCTGAAAAATAAAATGATTGAGATTAGAATTGTGTTTTTATGAAACACACTTTAATCACAATAATAATATAGAAGGTTTTATATTTATTATTTTAAAAATTCTTTTTATGTATATAAAAACGTATAAACTATCTGTTTATTATAAAAAAAAGATTTCAGAAGAAGTTTAAAATGTGTAGTTATTTTCTTTTTAAATATTAAGTACATAATTATAAAAATATTTTTTTTTTTTTTGTGTTTTGTTTGGATTTTATTTATGAAACATACAATACTATTTTTGATATCTAAAGATCGTTTTTAAAAAGGAATCCTTATTATACATACATGCCAACAGCATATTAATTTGAAATATTATTTATTAAAAAATATTGCAGAAACAAGTAGGCCATTTCATAAATGCAGTATGTATATCGCGATATATAGATAAAACTGCATGTTCACAAACAAATGTTGTGGATCTAGTTTGTTCATAAAAATTACTAAATTTTCACAATAAAGCGAAATTAGTATGAATATTGCAATTAAATCTTATGAATTATTTTGATTTTATAGAATAATTAAAAATATGTATATTGTGTATAAGTATTATGTTATGTTTTTTCTGCATTGTGTTTCGCAGTTTTGCAATATTGCGTTTTGAAAATCTCGAATCTCTAGTAATTAAATATAATTAATGATAATTTGTATGTTACTACATACATTTAACGACATACTGTCAAATTGGTTTTTGTTTTCTTTTTAATATTTAAACGACATGAAAAACAAAAGAAATTGTATTTTGCTCAAGTTTGACATAACAATGCTAGTCGTTAATCGATAGATAAATATTATTGCTTAAAACGATTTTAGTTTAAATCCGTAATTTGTTTATTTTTTTTTGTCAATTTAAATTTTTTTATTTCTTTCAGTTTTTTTTTTATATTGATTTTATTTTTAACACACATAAAACTCTAAATTTTGAATCCTGCTAGATGATAATTAAGTATATTTTATAGAATTTGTGTGTCTCTGTGTTTTGAATTTATTATTAAATTTTTTTTATATTTTTGTAATTTTTTACATTTTTAACTACAAATATATGAAATATTTCAAGTTGAAATGTAATTATTTCTTATTATCTCCATATTATTTTTATTGCTTGTTTATTTAATTGATCCTACTACTGAATCAATCAATTTGAAAAATTTGGTTTTCAAAAATTTTTATAATTGTTGTGTAGATAAAAACTCTAATTTAATATAAATTTTACTTTATACAACAAAATAATTTTTGAAGTGGTTAAATTATCTGTAATGAAATGGAACATTGAGTTTTTAAGCTACGCAAATTTTTAATTTTTATTTTTTACGCATTTTTGTTGCATTAAAATTTGAAAAATAAATTTAGTTGTACTTTTATATTATGTTGGTTTTAAAATAATTTCTCTCTAATATAGATTCTATCAATTGCATCATGATTTCTAAAATATTTTACTTGAACTGAAAATAAAATTAAAGAATACAAAGGGAAAGTTTTCAATCATTTGACAGTAGAATTAGTCTCATTTAACTCCATTAAAATATTATAATATTTAATTTAATTGAATTTCTAAAATATTCTGCTATCAATTGAGTTTAAATTTTCAAATTCTTTAATTTTTCAATATTTCTTTTCAAGAAAATATTAAGTCGCTCGTTCCTTACGTCTTGCACGTTCATTTTTCTTTCATTTTTTTTTGTTCTAATTTTAATTTTTCAAATTATCTGATTTTTTTTTTTATATAAAAAAATTAACTTAATTAATATACATAAACTAATTTTAATATACTTAAGCTATTTACTAATATAAATTTTTTTTTTTAATTTTTTTTTTAAATTATTATTTACTTATTTTTGTTTTTCATATTTTTTCTTTTTTTTTTTTTGTTTATTCCTAAAATTACTTTTTGATCATCACAACAGGATACGATACTTTACCGATAGATTCAATGCAAGGCCTTGAAATTGGTAGTAATGCTGGTGGTGGGAATGTTGGTGGTGGTGGTGTTTGTGGCGGTATTGGACCCCCGATGGGAGCCCCAACATCGCCATATGCAATGGATATGGATGTTGGTGAAATTGGAGCAGGTGAATTGAATTTTGATCTGGATGCTATGCCAACACCACCTAATGACAGCAATAATTTGGCAGCTTGGTACGATACTGACTGTTAGATTTATGAAACTAACAAAACAAAAACCACAAAAATAAAAATTTTAACAAAACTTTTTAATTATAAATCATATCATAAAAAGAAAAATATTTTAACTATATTTTTTTTTGTCGTTTATATTATAATTTAAAAAATAATAACACATATTTAAGTGTTCATTTAGATATTAAGAATTAAAAACAAAATCATCTACAACAATTAAAAAATATAATATAATTGAAACCCTATTTTTTAAATTCATTTTGAAAAACAAAAAAAAAAACAAATATCAAAGGTAAAATGATTAAGCAAATAAAATTTCATACTGATTTTTAATCGAAAACAAAAATATTCCAAAATATTTTTATGAAAGTTAAATAAATAATTTCAATGTATGAATTTAAATGTGTAACCGATAATGTGAAATTGCCGATCGACGGTCACTAATTGGCAATCACCAATTTATGCTAAAAAATACTTTTTAATATAACAACTTTCGTATACAAGTTTTGCATGCAACTGCTTGGTTTAACAACATATTATTTTTGATTTGAATATTTCTAGAATTAGATTTCATTCAATAAAATTCACTTATCCACTTCAAAATATTCCATTTTGCACAAAAAACAAAATCTACAGTTGAAATTTTTTTATTATAAAATTTAATTAATATGAAATTTTTTTTAAAAGGATTTTAACAATATGACAGGCAAAATAAATCTTGTTACAATACAAATGTAGACATCAGCTGTTGACAACATTAAAAATTACAATGCTTTTGTTAATTGATTGTAATATCAATTAAGATGCAAAAGAATTCAACGCGCATTTCATATTATCGATTACATTTTCAATAATAGGGTAACGATGATAATCTTTTTTTTCCTTAACATTAAGATTTGCATTTAAATTTTAAGAAACAAAATTACAAAAAAAAAAAAAAATTAAATCAATTTCAAATATACTTAAAATAAGAAATTGAAAAAAAAATATTAAATGTATTAATAAAAAATTTACAAATTTATGATTAAGTTAAAAAAGCGAAAACAATTTTTTCTTTCTTTGATTTTAAGAAAACACAAATCCAATTGTATTGAATCTATTTTTAATATAAAATATAATAACATTGCCTTTTATTTTATAAAATCATCATATCTTCCGTTTGAAACACAATACAAAAAAAAAAGTAATAAGAATTTTAAAATATTTTATATAAAATTAAGGACATTATATTAAAAAAATAATATACAAATTTCAAAAACAAATGTAATCTTTTTCTTTTGTTTTTTTTTTTTATTATTATTATTAATCAAATAAACAAATACATACTTTTATTTTATAGTTTTTTTTTTATTTTACCCATTAGATTTTTGTATTATGTCACAAGAAAATAGCGACAAAAACACGTACAAGAAAAAACAGAAAATAAAGATCATAAGGTTCAAAAATTTCCTTCTATGTAACAATATTCATGTAGGAATTTAATGCTATACGGACACTCTATGAAAAGAATATGATCTCATCAAATTTCATATTTTGCGGTTGTTGTAAAATATTATTCAATTAAATTATTATTCTCTTGTATTTTAATTTCTTTTTGGTCGAACGCTTGAACATTAAAAAGTTCTATAACTTATTAGTCTTTGTGATAATGTTAATAAAAGATTAATTTCGATATTTAAAAATATTTTAATAATTTTTACAATATTATTTTCAAAAATTGTTACTAAATGCAAATTTATTAATATACATTTGTGTTATTTTAATTTTCTCCTATATTAAAATAAATTATGTTACAAATATATGTTCATATAAATTTATACTCAAATTTAATTGTAAATTTATTGTCAGCAGATTTCGATTAAAATAATCAACGAATAATTCCAGTTTCCTTTTTTTTGTTTTTCCAAATCTGGTAATCTTAAAAATAAAGCTTTAATTTTTTTTAAAGATATTTTAACGTCTATTAAATTTATTTACTAATTTTTTATTTATTAGTTTTCAAATTATTGTTGATCAATCAAATTCAAATAATAAAAGCATCGTTCGTGGGTCCCATGTTTTTTATCTTACTTTTTATTCACTTTCAAATCAGAATTCTCGTTTTTTTTCAAAAAAATATTTTATTTTACCAATATTCATTTTATTCATAAGATTTTTTTCAAACTATCGTGACTGAAACCATCATTTTTAAAAACAAAGTGAAGAAATATTGATTAAATTTTTTGCAAATTTTATAAATTTCAGAAAAAACGAGATATGTATGTAGTATACCAGCTAATCAATCCCGGCGAGTAAAATAGAAATCCCTAATCAATTGTTTTTGGACAAAAAGTTTTTTATGTTTGAAAACGTAAAAATAATAATGAAAAAATGTCTAATATTATAACTGTTATTTAAGAATACAATTTAAATATATTATTATTTAAAAATTGAAACAGATTACTTGAGCAAAAATGAACTCAAGAAACTATTCAAATGAATTTTCTCTCGTCTGTGAGAAGCACTGGAATAAACTAATAAATAGATAACTGTAAGGCGTTAATATCGTATACAAATGATTTTTTGATTTACAAAATTTGCTGAAATTACATTTTTGCTTCGTTTCCAATGATAAAATATTCCATTACAATTTTTAATATTACTTACATTTATAAAAAAAAATATTTTCTATGATTTTCCAGAATAATAATATACTTGAAATAATATTTTCTACAACTTTTATTAAATTAAAATTATTGCAAATTTAGATAAACCAAATGTTTTTTTAGTTTTCATCTTTCAGAAAAAAAATCAACTGTAATAAAGTGCGTATGTTGCAGCGCAAAATTTAATATAATTATGTTGTATATTAGGGAAACTTAAGTGTCTTTTTCTCAAATTAAATGAAGTTTTTTTAATTTTAAGATATTCAACAAATTAGAAATTCATTGAAATTCTGTTTTGTTAAACATAAAAAAAATGACCGCGTTTATCATTTTTAAAGTATTTATTGTTTACTTCTGGCGAATTCCTCCTCCTTTTCCAAAAATTTTGTTTTGTGAAACTTTGTTTTTAAATAGTAAAAACTTTTTGCATGGTAAATTTTTTTAGAAATTCTTAATATTACTTTCGAAATGACTATAATTACTTACATACTCACTTATTTTGTTTACCTTGATATTATATAAAACTTATGATAATCGGACCTTGATAATTAATCAAAAACTTTTGACTACAGTTAAAACATACATTCACACATATTTTGTGACAAAATGAAATTGAAAAGTTAGATAATTCAAAATTTAAAATTATTAAATATAAAAATTTTTAAAAATACAAATTCGAATTGGGATGAAGGAAAAAAAAAACAAAATAATTAATTAGTGAAATAGAAAAGTGTTTTTAACTTTACAATTTCATTTGTAATATATAAAAAATAATATTAAGCAGTCATTTTAAATTGTAATATTTCTAATTAAAAAACCAATACAATTTAAGATAGATCGTAAAAAAAATTGAAAAACAAAAAAATTAAAAAAGATTAAAAATAGGTTTAAGTATAATATTTGTGTCAAAAAATATACTTATGCGTTTTTTTAATAGCATTTTTATTATTTTTATTCAAACTCCTGATGCAAAATCTAAAAAATAATTTCTTTTCCATAAAATTTTCGTTTTCTTTTCCATAAAGTTCGCTTGTTTCAAGTTTTTGGGATTGAAATTGCAGAATTTTTTTACTTCACCTTTAAATGTTTAGACCTATGTATGTAGTATAAAAATAACAAAATGTTTAAAATAATAAATCATTTGTGAGTCCATTCAAGCATTGGACTCCCAAAAAATGCGGTCACAAATAGCTTCACATTTTCATAACACGTAATCCACGTAATCAAAATTCTTACTGAATTTTTCAATTAAAATTTTTACATAATAAATAAAAAAATAGTTCCATTTAGTTTTCTTGAATTTTTTTAAATTGATCTTATATATAGTACTACATAAAATTATACATAAAGGCATAATCAGTGCAGAAATTATTTCCTGTTTCATTTTCTGTAATAAAATAAAACTAATCAATATATTATAATGTTTATGATTTATTGATAGACGGCATATTAATACAAGAAATTTATTTTTAATACTATGTTTTGCAACTTTAAGTAAGTTATTTAAATTATCGTTAAATAGATACAAACAAATATTTATAACGAATATAAAGTTATGAGATTCCTTTTTACTTCTTAGTAATTGATGATCTAAATGTAAAAGAATTTTTGGCTAGCAAAATCTTAAGTTCGTGAATTTTCTTTTTTCAAAAAATTTTTAATCGCAGTCTTATTGATTCCATTATAAAGATCAAACACATGCATAAATCCTAAATAACTAGCAAGTGTAAGTCCACCAAAAAATAAAAGGACCAACAATACAGCTGCCAAACAACCAAATAATAAAACTGAGACAATAGTGATTAAAGTACCTTAAATGGAAATTATTAACGATTTTTCAAAAGATTTTTTTGTAAATTATATCAATCACAACTTACCCTCGATTAATATAAATCCTGTAAACGTTAATATCACGACAAGCAAGGCAAACCCAAATATAATTAAAAATGGAAGAACAAATGTAGCAATTAAAACAGAGACTACTAATGCCAAATACGGGTGCTTTGCTGACATTTGGGCAACTGATTCTAATACTTCGTAAGCTCCGATACGCTGCAAAAATATTTCACCATTTGTTTTTATATTTTCCCCTAAAAATATATATACATGTAATATAACAAATATTAAAAGAAAAACTATTTTTTTAAATTTATTTGTCTATCAACAAAAGCAAAGAAAACAGTAGAATTCGTACAACCGTATAAATTTTAAAGTCTACGAATCATGGAACTGGTGTCATGTAATGCATATGCCAACACCAACCTTAGAAGTTGTTTATTATTTAGATTAACTCCTACTTTATAACGGTAATTTAAGCCTGAATTATATGGATCCTTGTTTTTTGTTTTTACAGTATATAGGTACATAATATTTAAAATAAAATTTACATTTTTACTTACATAGAGTTCTTAAGTACAATAAAAATAAGTGCACAAAATGTTCTTTTGATCTATTTTGATTATCAAAATCATCAGGTTCTTTAGTAGTCATTTTTTCTCTCAATTAGTACTAGAAAACTTCTCCTTAAACAAAATAAGAATTAATCGAAAAGTCAAGAATTTATTCTGCCGTTTATTTTTTTCTCAATGATTGACAATCATTGTTATTAAATTTATAAAATGTATTTAATTTGTGTGAGGTACATATATACATACGTTGATTGACATTGAATTTATTTTGCTTTAACTAGTAATAAGTAAAAGTTGCCATATATTTTTATTAAATGTTGAGTATAGTTATATTATGAAAAATACGGAAATTGAGTACACTTTTATTTTTTTATTTTTAATAAGAAGTTTAATGTTGTCTTTCGAGGGACTGCAATTGATAACTATTTTTAAACCAAATTCCTTGAATGAAAATGTTTTATATTTACAGATTTTTTTAAGTATCAGACATGTAAAACTCTAAAAGTCCATTTATAAAAAACAAAAAATTTTTCATCAATTTTATTTGAGTACCTAGAAGAAGCAATACAAAATATTTAAAATTTTCCTTCTATTTTCAAAATATGCATAAATAAATGTTCTCTACTTAGTACTTCATAGTTTTCTATAACTAACAGTGTACATTAAATTAATTTTTTTGAACACTATAAAGTGTACACCTCACTGAAACGCATTTACACAAAATTCGTCAAAAATTAATTTCAGAATGGAATATTGTTCTAGCTTAAAAAGCCTGTCTGTTCAGTCTTTTCATAAACTTGACATTAATAGAAAGTTATTATCAAACCAAAAATTCAAAGACAATTAATTTTTTACTTATCAATTTGCTCTTTTATTTGTTAATTTTATTGCCGAAAATTTTTATAAGTTATAAAAAAAAATTATAATATTTAAAAGATAAGTACTCTTAAAAACTAATTTTATAAAAGCACATTTATCTAATTTTTACTAAAACACAATTTCGTTCTGATAAAAACTATATTAAATTCTAAAATATTTTAGTATTAAAAACGTAAAAAAGATATCAAATTTAAAACTTTTTTCACATTCTGTGCTCAAAACCTTAAAATATTAATATAATGTAATAACACATTTCTGAACAGTGGCAACACTACACAGAAAACAAATGTCACAAATTCAGTATTTGACATTTGCCACTCAAAACACATTGCGTTATTTATTATACACTATTTTCTTATTTACAGGAAATTGTCTATCACAATCGTACAATCAGTTCAATTAGATTCAATTAAAATTAATAATCTTCATAAAAGTTAAGTGACTTGTACAAACGACTGCTAAAATGTCTTTACAGGAGGTACATATGTTAAAAAATTTAAAATTGAAAAAAAAATATTTAAAATTCTATTCAAAGCAACAATACCATGAAGATCGGATTTTAATAAAATACATATACTTATTTTTCTTATCAACAGCAATTCGAAAAGGCAGCTGAAGATGCAAAAAACTTAAAAACCAAACCATCGGATGATCATCTTTTAGAATTGTATAGCTTATATAAACAAAGCATTACCGGAGATTGCAATACAGGTTAGAATACTTATATATATGCATACATATGTCGAAAAAATAGTATACTCTAATATAAATATATATATTGAAAATATGTAAATAAAAGTATTTTCGTAGAAAAGCCGGGCTTTTTTGATTTTGCTGGTAAAGCAAAGTGGGAAGCATGGAATGCACGCAAAGGAATGTCACAGGATGACGCTAAAAAAGCTTACGTAGAAAAAGTGCAGAGTCTGATTGCTGAATATGGCTTAAATTAAATTAAGAATATAACTGATAAAATAACTGATCGCACATGCTCTTATCAAATTTGATATTTTTATTACATACATTTATACTTTCTATTCATAGTCATATTGCATTAGAGATAAGACTACTAAATTGATTTAAAAATTGTAGTAATCCTGATAACCTACAATGTTAAATTTCGAAAGCAAGCGTGTTTATACATTTTCTTATAATTATATAATATTTAAAAACCAAAATTAGAAGAAAAATTTTATATTTAACTATAAATTGAATTGTGGATAACAAATTGATATTGACCAAAGGAATTTTAGATTTTAATACATAATTATATATAAAATTTTTAAATAATATAATGCATTTGTCGATAACAGCCAATTAGGAATATTAATTTTGCTTGGCTTAAGCATATTTACATACTTAAATTTTGAAATAAATATTTGCTGTATATTAAAAAATTAAATAAAGTTGAATACTTATAATTTGCACAAAAACAGTTTTTAGATTCAACTAACAAAACCAGTACCCATACATTTCATTTATAAAAAATGTTATTTATTATTTTGCTGCCTAAAATAAAGTTCATGTTGAAGTTCGCGCAAATTAATCTCTAAGGTTTCCACCTCATTAAATCTCATGGCTGATCTAGCTTGTTTAATGTAACCTTTTATTATATTTATTTGTTCTATTAGAGGGTCTACATTATCACTAAATGAATTTGATTGATGTGTAGTCCAATTATCTAGAGTTGTTACACCGGACTAAAAAATAAGAAGGTTTTATTATATAACAGAAATAAAAATAATTTCTTTTAAATACCGCAGAAGCAAATGATTCTTTGGCCGGACTATTTGTTACAATTGAATTATCTACTAATCCATATCTTTCAAATGCTTCTTGAGCCAATCTTCGTTCTCTTTCTATGTTTTGTTCTGTTTCTCTTCGTCGTTTTTCTTGTAATTTTTTAATTTCTTCTTCAACAGGCAGTTTAGAAATTGACAACATATTTTCTTTTATAAATTGAATACTAGCTATACGAATTGCTTTTTTTAATGCTTCTTCTCGACAACCTTCTTGCGTAGGTATTGCGAGAATTCTTTTGCTTTTAACATCAATTAATTCAGCTAAATGCCCTATTTTTCCTCTTAAAGTACTAACATCATTCACAGTATAAATAGATTCTCCTTCTTGCAAACTACTTATCATTTTTTCATACATTTCAATATCTGGAAAACTTTCCTTTTTAAGATTTTGTATGTCGTCATAAAGACTTGTTATTGGTGGTCTGTACGTTCTGCTATCTTGCATTTCCTTCCTAGCGTCCAATAAATGCAAACAATGGTCACATACTCGTATAGTATTTAAATTTGTATCAGATTTTGAGTCCAATTTTTTTTCTACCTCATTTACAGACATAACACCATTTACTAGTTCAGCTAAAAGTTGTAATTTGTGAAAAACAAAATAAACAATTTTTAAATTTTAAGTACCTACCTGCTTCCCTCAAAGGAAGAAATTGTGAACAATCATTGCACATTATAGATCCGCATAATCGACAATGATGTTGTCTACGTGCAATGTGAAAACTTTTTGCACAACTTGGGCATAACTTAACTGATGCCCCTTCTATCCATGGAACGGTCTGCGATTAAAAAATTTCTTATAAAATATACTAGATGTAAACTTACTTAATTTACTTTTTGGTCGTGAAGTTTTTGCTGTATTGGATCACTTGGTCTGTCTTTTAATAGTTTATTTAATCTTATTATTAATTTATTAGTCTCGTTTGCATATCGATCTAAACGTGGAGTTCTAAAAATTAAAGTCAACATGTTATTTACTAACACTTGTGAGTTATATAGTTATATTAACTGCATTTTACCTTATAGAACTAAAATAAGAAAAATGATTACAATCTGCACCCACGGTTTGAACCATACCATTAAAAACATTTGCCTGTATATTTACATTTACCTTCAAATTATTGTCAATTGATTTTGCAAGATCAAGTGTCTCATCAAAATTTAGGATTTTTCGAGTTTTACTAAAAATGTCTTTTAAAAACTTTAAGGTATCTTGTTCTTCCGCATGATTATTTTCAACATGATCTGTTAGTCTTTCTGGGGTTTTTAAATCTGCTCTACATATTGGACATAAAAAACCTTCGAGAATTTGTCCATCATCAATTTCCCAATTTCGTTCCATGCTTGTGTTACATTTAAAAATTTTCCTTCAAGATCTAAAACTACTAGCCAGAAATCAAGAAAACACCCCTTTTAAATATTTTCAAAGTTACGAATCAATTTAAACTTTCTTTTACCAGAATCAAATACTTGTCAATCATTCTTTTATTATAAATTTTGCATATGTTTAGTTGTATGTATTATTTTTAAATTATTTATATATGTTTATATATATTTCGTAATGCATTTGTTATGTCAAATCAAAGTAAGAGTGTTGTCAGGTTTGTGTCTCAAAAATCTACTAAAAAATGAGTTCCAATTTCCCTTTAATTTTTATTTTTCTTTTTTCTCACAATTTTTTCAAAGTATGATCACAGCGTCGACCAATGGTACAATGGTTATGACACCGGTCCTTTCATATATATTATACATTACACATAAAATCAAAAATCTATATTAATTAATTAGTAATTACCATATTTCCATAATATCCAATGTTAAATACCAACAAAATAAAACAATTAATATCAATAACCTTAAATAATTTACATAATGAAGAAGCTATGGCAGGGTAGTTACCTACCAAGTTAAAATACAATGACGTAGAATTGCTGATATAAACGGAACGAGTAAAGGAAAAATTATCTTACCTTATTTTGTTGAATCGTAACTTTTTCTATGTTGCTAATTGAAATACCTAAAAGTTTTTGGTCATTATTCAGTAAAAGAATACGTAAGGTGAAATATAGTTACCGTTATTAAATAGAATGTTCATTTTTTGGTATGACTACAACTATAAACATGTCATAATAAATCAAAAGAAATAAAAATAACTTTTTGAAGTTGAATGTAGCAAACGATTGTATACTCTTAGCTTTGTACTATTTAATTATGATTAGAAAGTGAGAAGTGCTGCACAACTACCCCACAAATTTAAATTTATATATGCCCAATATGTATGTATATCATGGATGTACGTACATATAATGTATAATTTGATGTCAGAAACATATGATTTCATTTATGAGGATTGGATAACATGTGTCACAACAATTTAAATGCATACCGTAATTTCTGCGAGTAAAATAGCAAAGAATGCTTTCGGGTCGTTTAGGAATCAGTAATTTACAGCGTTTTACTTATAATTTGTGCAAAAATGCCAAATATTCAAGTATTCCAGATGAGCAAAAAACTTCAATTATTAAAGATGAAAATCAATTTAAAGAAAAAATTATACATACAAAAATAAGAGCAAAATTACCAGCTAGACCGCCCTTAGCAAAAAATTTTTTTTTAGGCAATGTTGACAAAGAATTATTAGCATTTCCTGAAGTGATATCAAGAGATGAAATGTCCAAGCTTCAAGAAGAAACTAAAATGATTGAACAATTTTTTGAAAATTTTAACCAAACTGATAGTAACAAATTGAAAAATAACTTGATAGATGAATTAAGAAAAGGTGGTCTCTTCGGACTAAATATTTCTCAAATATATGATGGCAAAGAATATATTTGGTCGGAGGGTTTAATTGCTTCACAGTTTGAAATTAAACAACCAGATACTGCATTATTATTACTAGGTCATAGAATTGTATGTGATGTTATTAATGTGTATGGTACCGAAGAACAAAAACAAAAATATCTACCGAGCTTAGCAAATGGTGAACTTAAGTTATATATTTGTACGTAATATTGTTTATATGTAATATATCTTTTAAAGTATAGGATCATTAGTGGCTGTTGATGCGGTGATAGAACTAAGAAACAATAATAATCCTTATTTTAACACAACAGCTGATTTTGATGCTGAACAGGATGTTTGGGTTTTGAATGGCGAAAAAATTCTGCTACCAGTTCAACCAAAAGTAGATATTTTGCTAGTTCTGGCTGAAACCCCTAAATTACACCATTCAGGAGATTCTTTAAAAGATGTTACTTTATTCGTAGTAGATATAACAAAAAAAGGCGTAAAAATAAACACACCAAAAAATTTTTTGAATTATACAACTGTTGAGTTTGAAAATGTCCATCTTTATAATGGTAAATATTTAAATATATTTTCTATAGTAGATATTTATTTCATATTTCTTATGTAAGATGAAATAATTGGAAAAGTAAATGAAGGCTCCGAAGTGGCTCAATTATTATTACAAAATCATAGAATTAGGTCATCTTATGTAGGCTTTGGTTTAATAAGAAAGGTTATTAATGATGCTACAAAGTACGTTACTGAAAATAAATTATGTGCAATTGAGCTAAGGTATATTTCGTGCAAGAATAAATAACTCTCAAAGATTGTAATTAATGCTCTATTCGTGAATTTCAATTCAGTTAAATATAATTTTAGAAATATGGAATCTATAACAACATGTTTATCTAAAATGGTTTGTAACGCTTATGCTATTGAAAGTATGATATACTTTACCACAGGTTTAATGGATGAATTTGAAAAACCGGACACCGAAATTGAAACTGCCATGGTGAAAGTATGTATATTTAAAATTTTTATTGGTTGTACAAAAATTAATTTTATTTTCAGCTTTTTACACAAAATTCTTTATGGAATGCTTCAGTCGCAGTCATGGATTTTTTAGGGGCAGCATACTTACAGCCTGAACGCGAAGGAGAGAGTATTATTAAGAATATAATGCAAATTTATTTACAAGGTGAATCTGTAGATTCTCTCAAACTTTTTGTAGCTTTATCAGGGTTAAGACATGCAGGGGTAAAATTTTTTATCAGACATATTCGAACTTACAACAAGATTTAAAAATTAAATTAATATTTCAGATGTCTCTTCATGAAAATATTAACAAGCAAAGGAATCCATTATATCATCCAAAACATATGATAAACAAGTTTTTCCAATCGACAAGCATAGATTTCCCAAAAACCAACATATTTCTAAATGAGCATTTGCATCCATCACTTGAACCAGCAGCACAAAATTTAGAACACTCAATTTATAGATTATTTGCTTGTACAGAAATACTTCTTACACGATACGGAAGTGAAGTTGTGCAAAAACATTCTGAAATTAAACGATTGGCTGAAATGGCGACTTTGGTTTATGCAACATTTGCATGTTTAGCCCGTTCGTCCAGATCGTACTGTATTGGCTTAAAGTTATCTGACTTTGAAATATTATTAGCGTCCGCAGTAGCTCAAAATGCCAGAGATCGTATAAAAGAGTTAGCAAAAGAAATAGAGCAAGGACCATATATAACAAATGACGTTAACTATCAAAGACTTTCAAAAAAGTTACTGGAAAGCAAAGGATATTTTTCTGAAAACCCATTGACATACAATTTTTAAATAGTATAGAATATACATTCATATGTATGTATGTATGTATGTAGGTACCAATTAACAAATTAAAAAATGTATTTTGAATTTTTACTTCATACGCTAAAATATTAAATTTTTATTTTAAAAAAAATGATTTTTTTATCCACGATCCCAGATAACACAATTGCTAGAGCTTCAAAGTCTAGTTTAGAAATTGAATTTATGTTACTTTAAAGGAGGATTTTCTGATTTTCCTTTAGGTTTAAGTACCACAGCAAAATTGAGAGCAAAGGAAAATAAATTAAGAATAACTTTATTATTTTGTTTTACGATTAAACAAACTTTAATTGGCCAAAATTAAAACTGTTCTTTTTAAACTTAAAATCCCAATTAAATGCACAAGCATCGAGTAAGACGTGTTACATACGGCATGCAATGCGGTGGTTAAGATGGATTCTGCATGGTATGGTAATCGATTGTAAAAAGAAAATCACGGTAATATCTTGCGCATGGCTTGCCTCCTTTTTCAATCTTACGTCATGCGAATGGTAAGTAATGTAAACAAAAGCAAAATTAGCCGGTGCGTAACTAAATCGGAATTAACAGTTTTAATAATACATATATGTATGTAGTTTGTAAAAGTTACTTAAGTTTTCTTTCCAAATATTTGCATTCATATATTTTTTTTTTTAACAGTATGTACAGTTAAAGATTAGAATTACAGTTAACGATCAAATTTCTTGCGGACTTCATACTTTCCGAATATAAATTGTAATAGTAACATAACGTAAAAAATTACCATTCAGATGACGTATTACAGAAAATAGAAAAATTAAAATGTTGAGTAAACTACTATTGGTTTTTCTTTATAATATCCGCCGAACTTCAAATTCAAAAAGCTTGTGGTATTGGAACAAAAAAAGTATTTTCGCTTTTGACGTTTTATAACATTAAACCATCGTTTACTCATCAAGCAAAGTCTCAGGATTTTGCTTGATTGATGGATGAAAATTTGAAGTGCAAACCTTAAATTAAACCAAGCAAAATCGTATGACAAAAATTGAGTCTTGTCCAATTCTTATCACACTTTTTGACAGGAATAAAAAATTAAATAGCAAAGTTTGTTAATTGTTATTTTTCCTTTGATTTTAAACTATTTATTTTTCACTTATTTTTATTTTTAAATAAATCTCTCTCACATTGGATATAATTTTGAGATTCAGTATATTCCTAGTAGCATCGAAGTATTCTATGGATACTACTAGGGATATACTAGATTAAAAAAAGTTAAATTTGACATCAGATTTGATCTGTAAACAGAATTTTCATAGTTGTAAAATTTTACCATCAAACTTTGCTTGATGTGTGAACGGTATCTAAATTTATTAGGCCACACGTTACAATTTTAATATAACGTAACGGCAATGTAATTATCTGGCATTATAATTGTAGCATACGTTGTGCGGTGTTCATTTGTCCTGCCCTTCAAATGCGAATGGGAATCTGCAAGTCAATCAAATCTGCACATATACCTTTATTCTAAACACTATTCTTCATGCTTTGGGCACAGAATTCAATAGCCTGCCACAATATTGACGCTGTCAGGATGAAGTTTGACAATTTTTTTTTTATATTCTTCATACTACTACTACTACAGATCATATTAAATTTACTAGCTAGATATATATTTCATACATCTAGTACTCTATTCTACAGATATTCTAAATCTAAAAGTCAAAAAAGCCCAACCGAGAGTTTTGATCGCACTGTTTATACTTTATACAAACACAAAGAAGTGCGTATTATAAAAATAAAAATTTTGCCCGAATTGATATATTAAAATAAAATGGCTTGGCGTTCAGTTGGTGTAAATAATGCCGACTTAATTCGTCAATTAAGAGGTACGACATTTATAATGATTATTATATTTGCTAAGCCAATAATATTTTCTATTTAATTTTTCTTAGAATATGGAGTAATCAAAACTGAGGCTGTGGCAAATGCGATGTTAGCAACAGATAGAAAATGGTATACATATTATTGTATCAAAACAATTCCAAAATTAGTTTAATCTTAAAAATGAACGTTACTATTTTAGAGTCAATTGGTATTCTTTCGCAAAAGTGTGAAAAATTAAAAATGAAATTTTACAAATGTTCAATACGAAACAATTATACATACCCACGTACGTTATTTATATCTAGAACTAGAAATAAATCGAATTACTGTTGGGGCTTCTTGTATATTAAATTATGTGTTATTAACAAAGTGCCAGATTAAGTAATTTCTTGCACACATTTTTAACGCAAACAATTATTCTAGAATTTCTAGATATTTTCTTCTTCCAAACAATTTTTGCGTTTATTGGACATCTTTCATTGGTTATGCATTGATGTGTTAAACTAAATCAATAACTCGCAAGTGTCGTTAAATTTTCCTTAGTTAATTAACTTAAAATAATTTTTATTTAGATTTGTTTTTAAAGGTCTATGATTTTGAATATCATATACGTAATTCATATATAAATAGGAAAATAAGTTTTCCCACATCTACTTACCTACATTATTTCATTTTTTGGTTTATATAATATTTATATCATCAAAAAAACTTTACTTTCAAAGTTAATATAAATAGGTACTCAATTTATTTTGTTATTTTTTCAAGGTATTCTCCAAGAAATCCATATGTTGATGCACCACAAGGAATTGGATGTGGCGTTACTATTAGCGCTCCTCATATGCATGCATATGCTTTAGAACTTTTAAAAGACCGTTTGAAACCAGGCTCCCGTGTATTAGGTGAAAAATGATATTAAATGATTTTTAGGAATTGCAAAAAAATAAAAAGCTACAATTTCCTTATTAGATGTTGGTTCGGGATCTGGATATCTAACAGCATGCTTTCTTAGATACTTGAATGCTATTGGAGATACAGAGGGAAAAGTTATAGGCATCGAACATCAACCAAACCTAGTCAATTTAAGCAAAGAAAATATAAATAATGATGATCCAAATCTTTTAGCATCAGGTAGATTAATCATTGTGGAAGGCGATGGTAGAAAAGGTTGTCCAGAATATGCTCCTTATGGTAATTTATATCTATAAGTTATACAGTTACAGTATTAGAATTTAAAAAAAAAGAGTGTACAATTTTAAATAACATAATATAAAAATGCCTATAATAACAAAAAGTATTAAACTGAAATATACCTCTGGTTATGTTGTTTTAAAATTATTTAATCGCATAAAATACAATCAATCCAATAAAAGCAAAATTTTCAATTTTATAAAAACTACATACATATATATTTTTTTTTTTTGTAGACGCAATTCATGTTGGTGCTGCTGCACCATCAACTCCAAATCATTTAATAGATCAGTTGAAAAACGGTGGTCGTTTAATAGTACCTGTAGGTCCAGAAGGTGGATCACAAAATTTAGAACAGTATGATAAAGATAATGCAGGAAATGTGGTTAATACAACATTGATGGGAGTTATGTATGTTCCTTTAACTGATTTACGTAGATCTTGACTTTGGTTAGCAGCGAAAATTATTTTGGTACTGTTTTTATTAACAATAACTGGTTATAAAGTATATAAAAATTTTATGTCTTATTAAATATAATTTTATTTTCATATTTTTAATTTTAGAAATATAAATTATTGCAAATGTATTATTTTAATTATTTATTCAATAAAAATAAAATGCGCAAATAATTTATTGTATTTAATTTTTGAAATAAAAAACAAGAAATTTTGTGTTTTTGTTATGTAAAGTTTACATAAACTTTATTTCTCAAGATTGATAACGACATTAAAGAAATGTTTTTAGTTGTAATATTATTAACAATACCATATTTGTAGTGTTTTTGGTTTAACAATTTTTGATAAGAATAGGAGATAAATGGGTAATAAGAAAAATGTTTTTTTTTTTATATTAATAATTGCTTTTTTGATGCCTTGTTTTTAGTTTTGCCACAATGTCTGAAAATTCATTTACATACATAGTTTATGAAAGCTGAAAATTTTTTTTATTTATAAATTTGGAAGATCAATATATTTGAACTACTGTTTGAATTGATTTTCTTTTTCAATTAATCACTTAATCCATATTGGATATTATACAATTTTGAAACTCTATTGTTAAATGAATTCGTACACAGTTTTATGAAAAAAAAATTCAACAGCTTCTTATCATTTTTAGACATTGTTAAATATATTAAATGCAAAAATAAAATAATTGAAGCTTTATACTTTTCCTTAAAAATACATACAATCATCTTAAATATTTATTTATTTTAGTCTTTTTAAATTAAATCTCAAAGAAAAGAAACTTTTTACATAAATTAACATAGGTATTAAGTTTTTTAGCCGCTCCAATTATATGGGAATAAAATCGAAACATATAGATTTTAATTTAATAGAAAAAAAAAGGATTGGTGCTTATGAAAATATGATAAATATTACATTGTCAATCAAGATTTAATTTCCACTTAATTTTTTTTTATTAGTCAAATTTGATACTTTAAATCTAATAATTGAAATTTTACCAATCTTTATTTTTCATTTTCTATTTTATACTTTACTTTTTCATTATATTTCAATGCAAAGTCTCTCTTCCTTATTTATATTTTTCATTTTTTGAAGAGTACTATATAATTCGTTTCACTTTAAACCTAACTTTAAAAATAGGAATATAATTTAAAGTTAAAATCTTACATAATTTAGGTACGTTATATTTATATTTAATAAAATTTATAAGAATTTTTCATTTACAATCTACAAAATTACAACTCAATTTTAAAAATATAAAATAATAAAATTGAGATTCGATAACATTTGCATCAATTTTGTATAAACAAATTTCAAATTTTTAAAATAATTTTATATATTTTGAAATTAACATTTTATATGAATATTTTTTATATTAAAAACACCTTTATTAAAATATTTTAATAATAATATTTTTTGTTAAAAAGAAATTATATTTCTATTTAATTTAACATAAATATTTTTATACTAAAAAAACAAAACAAAGAATTTATAATTATTTGTAATATAGTCAGTCTTTAAAGTATAATTAATTAATGTTTTTTTTTAAACCAATTAAGTTAATAAAGGTGTAAAATTTATTTATTAAATATATATTATATTTAAAAAAAAAAAAAACAAAAAATTCACAAATTTTCGTTAACTTTCCTTATATCAAATACAGTGCATATGAGATTTTTATGTGCTTTTATGCTTAAAAAAATTTTTTAGTTGAACAAATATTAGAAGGAATAAAGTTTAATCATATGCATATTCAACCATATTCTGTTAGTCATATAATTTGATGTGATGGGATACTATTAAGAAATATTTTCGTTTTCAGTATAGAATTTGATTTTATTTAGAAAATTACAAAATTTGTTCAATAACAGTCCATCATATCAAGTGGTGCGACTAACAAAACTTAGGTAATTATGTAATCATACATATACAAATAGACCTTTATTTTATGAGACTATATCAAATTTTTTTCTAAATATGATTTAAATATTAGGTATTCTCATGTTTATAAAAAATTTTCATAAAAAGTGCTACTATTATTTACATTGCATACAAATCCAATATTCCTTTTTAAAGTTGCAAATATTACATAAAATAAAAATATATTTCTAAGAGTTAATTATGAAATGAATAATATTAACAAATAATAACGTCTGTATCGATATTATTATTTATTACAATGTTTAAATTTAAACATATTATTATCTTAAATATTTTATTACAATTTTTTAAGACTACCATATGCACTGAACATACCAATTTCACTTTCAAACAGGTACGATATACATATTATGTAAAATAATTTAAATTTTTTGAAAAATTATATTCAATTTTTTTGTTCCTTTTATTTTTGATTTAATATATTTTTAAGATAAATATCGAAAATATAATAAAAATTCTAAAATAAAATTATATTATGTTAATTGTATGTTTAATTTGTTTTTTAATCCATGCAATTTAATTGAAGCGATTTCGTATTTAAAAACACAAAATTTAATTTAAACATTTCAACAAAAACTCTTTCACATTTTAAGAAATAATATTTTATTTAATATTGTTTTTTTTTTTAATGGAATGTTTTCTTGAAAATAAATTTTATGTTATCATATCTGATATTCGAATCTTAGAATTGAATTCTTTTTTTTTTTTTTTTGTTTTGGTAAGATAAAAAATGGAATCTCATCATCCAAAAATTGTGCCCGCATTTTTGGGACGGACTCAATATGTACATATATATTTAATCATATGCATATTATTTCATCAAATACATGCTTATGTATTATATATACATGTATAATGCATAATATCAACTAATTTATTCAAGGTATTGATATGTACTTAATAATGTTTTCTTCCTTCTCCAAAAAAGATTCAATTTCCAAAAAAAAAAAAGTTGTAATGTGAAAGACGGGAACAAAACCATTATGTATAATTTATATATAATTATATGTATATATAAATACATAAATATAACAATTTAACTTAAACAAAAAAAAAAAATATACTTTATAACATCATAATTACTATATGTAACATTTTCTACATTCAGAATTTATTGCTTACAATAGAATTAAATATTATTATTTTGAATGTTTTTCTATATATAACATGCGTAATTTCATTTAAAGAATTAATATATTTTTATTAGTTTATGACTTGATTTTTTATTTTGCTTAATATTAATAAATATTTGATGTAATTTTTAAAATACATCGTCGATTTCAACAATCGACATACTGTCTATGTCCTTTATCAGTTAATGTGCTTCCAATGCAATGCATCCTTCTTCTTCCATTTTTGATAAGAATTTTATTGCTCGATGATGTGGCTCAGTTTGCCTTATCATATCAATAAATCCCAATAGTTTTTTAATACCAATGAAAACTCTGAAAAACCCATTCAAAAATTAGTTTCTTTTTTATTTGGAAAATATTGTATTGAATACCTTCTCTTATGCATCTTTTTAGCTATTTTATTCAATTCATCTCTCGAGAATATATCGTGTTGTTCCAAGACCTCAACAACATGATCAGATTCCGACAAATTCGGAACATGAATAATTGACGTGAAAGCCGATAACATTTCCATTTCTTCTAGTACTTGCCTAAAAATACCAGGTCATTCTTTTAGATTCTTAAAATTTTAAAATATCTAAAATAAAAATTTAATAAATACCGACGACTGCTGGTGCATAACACCAACAATTTTCGCCCTTTAGGCGGCTGTTTTTTTAGTAAAACAAGAAGAGCTTGCAATCCCATATTAGAGTATCTTGGTCCGATGGGACCATAATCCAAAAGTCGTTCAATGTTATCGACAACAACACAGCTTAAGGTAGATCTGTAAGCGTCATCAAAAACCTACAAAAAATGTATTTTTTAATTCTGTTTTAATTAATTTTGATAGCAAAATTTACTTTACGTATCTGTAAACACTTTGCGGATTCTGTGAATCCTACCATATCTTCTGGAGTAACAACTTTAACAAACGGGAAATCAGATAGTTTTGCCAATTTAGCAGCTAGTGCTGTCTTTCCCGAATTAGGAGGGCCTTCAAGTAAAATTGAAACTATTCCCGATGATTCTGGAGCTTTGGCTTGATTAATATATAACATTCCATCTTCAAGAATATGCGCTACGGGAACACCCCAATTTATAATTCCTCGAGAGAGCATAGTGTCTAAAACTTCTTGGGCGGTACCGAATGCCTTATTTATAAAATTTATTAATTCAATAATGTGTATCTAAATTAAGTAAGGTAACAACAAAACTTTATTCTTACGGGTTTGATATCATTATCCAATGAGTGTAAGAAATCATTGCGATTCACTTTTAGTTTTTCAATTGCTTGAGGATCAACTTCTACTTTACTGGAAGCTTTAATTAATCTATTCATCGCCGATGACTGTGCTGCCCGAACTAAACCCTCCAATTCAGCGCCACTAAAATTTTTAGTCAATTCCGCAAGTTCCTATATTTTTTGATACATCAATATTTGAAATATAGTAAAAATTTTGATCTTGTTTACTTGTAAATTAACATCCGGGTCCATCTTATTATATTGTTTCATACGCCTGGTATGAATATTAAGAATTTGAACTCTTCCCTGCTCATTTGGTAAACTGATTTCCATTTGTACTTCTAGCCGACCAGGTCGAAGTAAAGCCTCATCAATCATATCACGTCTATTTGTCATACCAATTACTAGAATGTTATTAAGCTGCTCAACACCATCAATTTTAGCTAGTAATTGATTTACTACAGTATCATGTACCCCACCACCAGCACCAGCTACAGAACCTCTTGCTTTACATATTGCGTCAATTTCGTCGAAAATGATTATATGCAGACCGCTATTTGGGCCAAGCTAGTTTTTAAAAAATGTGTTAAACGATTCATTTAAAAAGAGCAATTTTATAAATTAATTTGTTTACAATTCATAAATTAAAAATAATCCCAGATTTACCCGCTTTTCTTCTTCCTCTGCTTCAGCAAAGAGGCGACGAACATTAGCTTCAGACTCACCAACATATTTATCCAAAATTTGAGGACCATTGACAATTTTGGGTTCACGTGCATTCAACATATTGCCAATTTGACGTGCCATTAAAGTTTTACCTGTTCCAGGAGGACCATATAATAAAATGCCTTTGACATGCTTACATCCCAATTGTTCAACAATTTCTGGTGGAAATACTCGAGAAGCAAAAGCACGCCGAAAAATGGCGTTGAACTCTTTATCTAAACCTCCAATGCCCATTTTTCCAAAATCCCAATCTGGATTTATAATAGATTGTCGAACAATTTTTCTAATGGTTAACAAAAAAAAAAGTTTTATACAAATTTTCAAAATTTCCAAACAAATACCCTTTAGCTTTTCCAGTTAAATTCAAAGATGAATTGTCAGCTTTCTCAAATTGTATAACAGTATTTCCAGATATTTTTCCAAATCTGACCTTTTTCATTTGATCAGTTTTTCCTTCTTGAATCGATTGTGGATCAATAGCTAAAAATTATATAAAAGCATGGTGAATTTATTATCTGAATGAATCTCATTAACATTAACACCTTCGAGCGTTTTAACTGCTAAACCGAGTAATTTTTTATCTTGGAAGCTGAAAACTAATGTCTGGCCTACAGTAAGCGCTAGACCTGCAAATTGCAGCAAAAACTCCTTCGCCATTTGATCAGTATCATAGGGTTCTTGGGAAACACTACAACGTAAATTATTTTTAAACAAAAATTGATTTAATATAAATTTCAATCCATTTTTTAAAATATTGATTTTACATTAAAAATTATTTTTCTATAAATAGAGCATTTGAAATATAGTGAAACAATAAAATCAGATAAATGCACACTAAAGTTTGTTCTTGAGCTTTAAAATCGCTCACATACTGGCATAGATTTGAGGCATGTGCCTTTGTGTAACTTCATTATTTTAATCAATACTTGAAAAATCAATTAAGAGCACATTATGTACATACCCACCCTTTTTAAATTTATTAGTTTTCTTATGTTACAATATCAAACTTTAGTAATCCAAATTTGCTATTTATATCGATAACTTACGTTTTCTTTTGTAAAAAGTCTGTTTCTAGAGTCACTGAGCAAATAACATCTGAAGAACCATCAAAAGCGAAAGCTCGCACTTCGATTTCTTGGTTAATTGATAATGTGGCCCATTTTCTTTGTACTAAAGAAAATCCAATATAGCCTCTTTGTATGTCCATGGTTCTATGTAATGAAAACACAAATCGTTGACCAGGTCCTGTGCAAACTTCAGCATATCTATAATTTTGATTTTACATTTACTTAAAAATTTGCATAATTAAATTATTCAAAATAGGTACTTTATATCTTCCGGAAAATCTTGAGAATTAACAATAGCTCGATTCGTAAGGCTAAGTTCATCAGTTGGACACTTGCCAGCTTTCATTCGCTAATAGATTTATAAATAAAGTTTAATACAAATAATTTTTAATACTCTTAATTATTACCACAGCTTGAGACATATTTAATCGATATTTTCAAGGTTTTTCTAAAAATCAATATTTATGATTTTAGGTTGCAATTGAACTTTGAAAGGTTTTCAATTTTTTTTAAAATTTTAATTCGAAAACTATAGCAAGCTTCCGAAACTTGTAACTTGAATCAGTGTACTGTTTAACTTTATTTTTACTTTTTATATTTAAAAAGAAAAATTTTTCAAAAATCGATTCTAATGAGATCTGTATTGTTCTAACTTGTAATTTGTTGTCATTGACACAATATTTGTCATGTTAAGTTTACGTCACTTTTTTGAAAATGTACATACATAAATATAAAATTGTTCACTATTATTTAAATTTGTATGACATATCATGTTTGTGTGACGTCGATGTCATACATTTCAAAGAAATTTTACAAAATTTTGTATGAACTGTATGACATTTTTAACACATAAAAACAACAACTCTGTGTTTACATATTGAAGCAATTGCTTTTTTTATTAATGTTACTTATTAATTAATACTCTCTTTTTTATCATTGAGTTTTATAATTTACTTATAACATATTCAATTTTTCAGAATAACTTTTTTCAGAATAAAACGAAGTCAAACTAGTAGTTATACCTTTTATAAAAAGTAAATATAATTATTCATTTAGGCAATATGATTCAATTTAAAGTTATTTAAAAAAAATGTTTTAAAAATTTAAGTTTTACAGTTGTCTATAATAAGGTGTAAACATTTACTACGGTATATTGAAGTTCGTTAAGAATCTTGAAAAGAGAATTTCTAATTCTTGAATAATTAGATATAATTAAAGAAAATCCTAAGATCCACTATCCTATAATTTTCATTAATTTGAATGTTAAAAATTACATTTCATTAATTTTCATTAAAGAAATGTAATTTGTACTTAAACATTCTTTAGTTTTGAGCAATTTCATATATCGTTATTTATTTATGTTTCATTTGTGAATATATGAGATATTCAATTTATTATAACTTCACAAACGGAAAGAAATTATTGCAATTATAAAAAGTCAGGAAAAGTTCTACTAAAAAAGAATTCTTAAAAGATATTATAAAATTAGAATTAAATTGCATACATTAATTATCTAATTTATCACAAAAATACAAAATATGTACTTCTTACTTTTACTCGTTTAGAAGTACAAAATTTTTATGTAGAAAAAGTTTCCTTTCAAAATTTGTGAAAATCCGAACATATTTTAATTTTGAGCTAAAAATGTTTTTTTTGCCAATTTCATACATCAATTGTTTAAACAGCCTTTCAGAATTTGATCAAAATTGTGTCAAAAACAAAAAGTGTCGATATTCTACCCTGACTCAATTAATTGGTTGTATACCAATTTCAAAAAGTCAAATATAACTGTCATTATACTGTCAAATTTTCTTAAAAAGGATATATCTATCACGATTAAGTGCGATTTCATAAATAATAATTTGTACATATTTTTTTTTTTCCAAATATTAATCAAAAAGTAATTAATTTTGAAATATTTTTAATGTTGCAAAATATATTTATAAATTTTTTTGATATATGTTTGTAATGCGTGATTTTAATAACAAAAAATTGGATTTTTTGTTTCCTAGTTTTGTTTATATTAAAATTTCAATTTTTTTTAATCAGAATTAACAAGCATTAATGAATGAGGCAGAAGCATTGAAAGAAATGGCAACGGTAAATTTAAATGGTAAAAAGAGTCCTAATTTTCTAGCTAGAGAAAATGTACATCAATGGGTCAAATTAAATGTGGGTGGGACAACTTTTTTAACAACAAAAACCACATTATCCCGTGATCCGAACTCTTTTTTATCAAGATTAGTTCAAGAAGATTCAGATATAAAATCAGATAAAGTATTTTCTAGTTATTAATTTGTTATATACATAAAATTAAAAAATTAATTCTTTCTTTTTAGGATGAAACTGGTGCTTATCTGATTGATAGAGATCCTAGATATTTTGCTCCTGTTCTTAATTATTTAAGGCATGGTAAACTGGTTTTAGATGGTTTATCAGAGGAAGGAGTATTAGAGGAAGCAGAATTTTATAATGTTACTCAGCTTATAAGTTTATTGAAAGAATGTATTTTACGAAGGGATCAAGTAATTTCACTTTGGTTCAATTATTATATTTTTATTAATATATATATTTTTTTTTGTTTTTCAGAGACCAACTTCTGACAAAAAACGAGTTTATAGAGTTTTACAATGTCAAGAAAACGAGTTAACACAAGTATGATAATCTTTTTTAAAAAAATAATATATAAAACATTTTATTTCATTCGGAATTTCTAATAAATTTTGCTTTTCAGATGGTGTCAACTATGTCTGACGGATGGCGATTTGAACAATTAGTAAATATTGGTTCCCAGTATAGCTACGGAGCGGAAGACACAGAATTTTTATTTGTTGTTTCAAAAGAATGCCACAGTCCTTTGGTAAGGGAGCAAGAATCTAACGATCGTGCAAAATTTTTACAACAGAAAGGATCGAGAATGTAAAATCATTATCTTATTTTTTTTTTTTAATTGAAATTCTGCTGCTCTTAATTTTTAATGTATTTATTATTAACTGATCCAAGAAGTGCGAACGCTTTTTATGAAAAAAACAAAAAAATCAAAATACAAAATAGAAAAGACTAAAAAGAATTCAAAGCTTTACGGTCTTATATTTTTTATTCGCCTTAATAATTATATGGTATATTATACAAAATGTTGCAAAAAAAGAAAAAGAAATAATTTTATTATTTTTTTTTGGCATACCAGTTGTGTTACACTGCTATTTGAAAATTTTAATTAGTCGACTTTTTATGTATAATTTACAATATATTAGTAAATGTTTTTATATAACTTCGAATACTTTTTTTTTTGCTAAATTATATTTCAAATTTATATTCATATACATACTTATAAGCAAATTAAAAAAAAAATATAAAGTATTGCTCGAAAAAGCTGCATTTAAAACAAATTTAAATTTGACCGGGAAGTCTCAAACTTGACTTTTTATTACGCTAATAGAAATGAGTTACAATTTTTTTTGCAAAACAAGATGCATTTTCATTTTATTTCCAATATTTAAAAAAAATATATATTTAGCGAAAAAAAAGTATAAAAACTTTATCTAATTTTTACTGGTTGTGCCCAAAAGCATTTTCTTCTGTACTTCAATTTAAAGATATTTGAAAAATTTTTATAAAAAAATTGTTAATATTAAATTTTATTATAAGTATTTATGTATGTAAGTTTTTTTTTGAATTAAAAATATCTAATTATTATAAATTGAAGATAAATTTAATGAAAGTTAAATATTGTACTTTGTTAATTGGAGACTAAAATTTTTATTAAATTTTTGATTATTTTCATTCGGTATATGCATTGAAATTTTTTCGGTATATCTTTATTAGCAATTATTTCCAAATTTTTAACGATATTAATTATTGATTTTTAAATAAGAAATAAAAGTATAAACTCAGATATTTTTTTTTTAATTAGTAAACGTTATGTACTCCACAACGTAAATAAGATTAAGTAAAAAAAATAATATTGTAAACTGTCACCATCTAGAGTTTAACAAAAATAATCGCGTTGTATTTAATTAAATAGAGTTAAGATAGTTTAAAATAAAATCACAAATAATAAAAATGCTAAATGAAAAAGCAGATTAATTAATAAGATTTAAGATTTAAAATAATATACATGATATTTATATACATATATATATATATAAAAAGCATATTTTTTTGAGGTGTTTGTAATTTTTGATCTTTCTAAGCGCACTTTGTTTATTTTAGATTGATAATGGCTTTTATTAATGAAATATTAAAAAGAATGTTTTTAATTTGTTAATTAAAATTAACTCTTAATTTTTAATTAAAAAAATCTAAAAAAAATTTTTTTAATACATTTATGAACACATGAACATTTATCAATCAGTAATGAAGTGGTTAGAAAGATCACATTTGGCATAACTCTTATAAAAACACGAGTTTTATTTAAATTATTTTATTATATAATATCCAACTCATTTGATTTTATAACATGAATAAAAATAAACTGCCAAGAAGCTCATGTTTATAATAAATATTTTAGCCTTAAAATTTTGAGCGGGGCATTTTTTTAGAATATACAACAAAAAAAAAAAAAAAAAACTATAAAAAATACAAAATAATAAAAAAAAAATAAAGAAAAATAATTTAATTAAATACTTAGGATTAATGAAAATTTTCGTTTTTTTTTTTTTACTTCTTTTTCCAAAATTGTACAATTCGACATCAATTGCATTTCTAATCGTTAAGAAAATGTTCTTATGTTTAATAAAAATTTATACGAAAAAATGCTGTATTCACATAAACATTTAATTTCTATATTTTGAGTATTTCAACACTGTTTATTTACTGTAATTTGTTTTAAATAAAATCGAATATTATGAAAAAAAAACATATATATACATACATTGTTTTTTTTTTTAAGTTTTTTGCTTTATTACTGTAACTTTTCCAATAAAAAATTTATTATTTTCATAAATATAAACTTAAAAATCACGTGACAATCCTTTTTATTTTTTAATTGGTTTAAACCATTTTGGGACAACTCCACTTTTATCAGACGAAGCGGCAACAGTTTTGGATTCTATAAATTCTTCATTTTTAGGTTTTTTAGGAATAGCACCCTTAGATGGTGATGATGATGAAGATGAAGACGGTTGCTGACAAAATTCATCCTTCGTTGAATCAGAAAACAGTAAGCCCCTAAGAATCACAAAAATTGTATAATGTAATATTTAGAGAAAAAAAAAACTTATAGTTTACTTTGATTTGATTACAGATAAGGCACCCTCTGGACTTGTTAATTTTGTGTACAGTTCTGGCAATAAATAATTATCCGAAATATTTTCTTTATTATCAATACCAAAATGTAAAACTGCTGCCGGAACGCAATCAGCCTCTAATAAGGATAGTCCAACATTCAAAATTTTTTTAGGTGGAATTGTAACTGAAAAGTCAAATTATGAAAATATTTTCATTTGCATATTTAAACATGCATAATAAAATATTGGAAAATATATACTTACACAAATGAAATGTTATTTCAGGATTTTTTAAATATTTTTTAACGAAATTGTGTACATCATCTATACTTTCAATTGATCTAAATGTTCCTTGTAAAACTAGTCTATCAGGAAATTGTATTCTTATTACACAATGTTTATATTGCTCCATTTTTCTTAAAATTTTTTTACTTTCTTCAAGTTCCCTCATCTTTGCTGTCAACAGTGGTGCTTCTTCGTTTCCCATCGCTTCTTTTCTTAAATCACGAAGTAAAAGCTTTAAATCATTCGTTGTTAATTCAAAAAATGAATCAGGAATTTCTTCCGATGTTTTCTGAACAGATTCAAGAGAAAATACAATTGCATGTCGTTCTCCAAGCTAAAAAAATAAATTACCACACCTATATTAAATACTTTGAGTAGATGTGCAATCGATGTTTTAGGTAAAGTCTATTAGTAAAACCTACTTCATACACTATCGGCTCGTTCTCTGTTGTATCCATATCTTCTTTAATAGGCAATTGGTTAGTTTGCTCTTCATTCATTATCCTACCAGCACCTTCTCCCCATGAATATTGTGGTTTTTTATCTGCTTCAGATTTATTTGTTGTAAGATTCTCCTCCTTTGCTTCAGTTATTTCGATTTTGTTTTTCTCTATATTTTCAGATTCTAAAGATTGTTTATTGTCGTTTTCAGTTTTTGAAGATTTAATTACTTCAGCAACATTTATTCCAGATGATTCTTTTAGTTCTTTTTTGGATTTTCGCTCATTTTCCTCTTTTGGTTCAGAAGGTTTTGGGGTTGGAGGAACATAGACATTGGCTTGCCTAAAAAATTTTTTTTAAAAAACTATCCAGTCATTAAATATTTTAAAGCAATATACGTTTTAAGATCATCAGGATTTCGATTTAAAAGCCTTACAATGGCTCGACCGGTAGTAATTCCTAAATTTTTTAAATTTGTTGATTTCAATGCATCCCCATATATTTCTTGTCTCATATAAAATACGATAGGATTTTCCATACAACTGAATTGATCTTGGCATAAGTTATTTAAAATAAATTCAACAGTTTGATTTGGTTTGAAACTTCCTTGAACTCTTTCCCCGTTTTCTAATTGGACACATAAAGTTACATCACCATCTTCTTCTCTAGGCTTGTCAGTTTCAAACATTTCTAATAAACAGTTGTTTGGTAAACCAGAAAATCGAAAAGTTAGTGTTAAATCTTGAACCTGAAATTATAATTAAACGTAAACACATTTGTGAATTCTACAAGTGTATTGGAAAATTTATGTCGTAAATTACTTTGTTAAAGTGTTTTAATCCATGTTCATTACTTTTAAAATTGTGTTTTTGACAAACTTGTTCTAGCACCTAAAAAAAGTTTATTGCATGCAACTTAAAATATTTATACAAAAACTTGGCCCCATTATTTATATACATACTTGCAAAAGGGTGGTATTTGGTGTGACTGGTACATTTTGTCTACGTCCATTTGTTGTTAATACAGTTACTTTTTGACTCATAATTAATTTTATAAACAAAATATTATATTAAATTAACAAAACAAGATCTTTCTACTTTCAAAAGTTTTTGTTTACCGGTCCAGTACCGAGAACGAAAAATGTAGTGTCATGTATAATATTTGACAGTTTTAATTGCTTCGTGATGTTAAAAGTTTGAAATAGATTTCAGCATGCATACAATACATAAACTTCATTTAAGAGATATACTTTTTCCGTTTGATAACTAAGTATGTTTATGTGGATGACAGTCACACACTCGCATCCCAAAAGAATACCATTCAAACCATTTAATTTTAATGAGCTGAAAATATATTTGATTTTAAGGCAATTTCAAATTTTCCAAAATTATATTTAATTTTTATAATAATAAAACCAAACAAATCTTCATAACTTCACGGTTATTTATTATTGCTAATAATTCATATTGTTTTCAATAGTTAAGAAACAAGTAAAAATATTGTGCTATTTCTTCATACCTGCCTGCGCCCTAATGATGTCAAGATTGCGGTTACAGTGAAGTATAAGGGATAAAGAAGACAAGCAATTTTTAGTTTTGGAGTTGCTGCTAAATTGTAGAATCGCTTGCTAGATTTCGAAGTCTGGACATATTATAAAAAAAGTTATTCATGAGAAAGATCTTATTTTAAGGTAGGCCCGAAGTTATTCCTAAATTTTCAAAAGGCAAAAAAACTAGTCGGAATTGATTTTAAAGCCCTGACTTACAAACCTGTTAAGTTGTGAACATCGACTCCAAAGTTTTGTCGACTAATGAGGATTTATATAATGGTATATAACAGCGCACTTACATATCATACACCCTGTATAATAGAATGATATTTTGAACATATTGTTCCAACCCTAATCTTAATGACAGACTGTGTGATCTGTGATATGATAATCAAACACAAAGTGTATAATAAACCCATAAACACAAAACAAGTTAGAATTAAGATTAAATTTAATATTTTAGCTGTTTTAAGTCTTTTTCTTATTACCTTTTTGAATATGCTTGAAATTTAAAAAAAGCATGTGAAATAATGCAAAATGTACGACCACTTGGAAAAATCTACGTTAAAGCAAAAGTATATTAAAATATTTTTGGTTGTTAGTGCTTACTGGTAAATCAAAATATATATTTTGGCTATCGTTTTCTTTAAAAGTTGGTTACAGGTTCATTTCTATATCGACAGTTTTTATCAATAAGGCTTTGTTCGCCAGCTCATTGATCAACTTAGATGCACCATTATTTGTAACTTGGTTTCAATGTTTATTATCAACATTAATATGTTTTGGAATGAGTATTATTTCAAAATGCTTTCCTGCACAGTTTAAATTCCCAGATGGTAATCCTATAGACTTCAATGTTAGTAAAAAGGTAATACAATAATAATTTAGTTTTCTGCATTGATTCCAATTTATGTCAAAAAAATTTAAGGTTCTTCCACTTTCAATACTATTTACATGCCAAATCGCTGCGAATAATTTGTGTCTCAAATATGTCGGAGTAGCTTTTTATTACGTAGGACGCTCACTAACAACTGTCTTTAATGTTGTATTCTCACTTATTTTATTAGGACAAAAAACTAGTCTAAAATGTATTTGGTGCTGCGCCGCAATTATATTTGGCTTTTGGTTAGGGGTAGATCAGGAAAGCTTAACCGGTATCGATGCAACCTACAATATTTTTAGAACATTATTTTAATTTTTAAAAATTTTTATTTACAGATTCATTTTCTTTAAAGGGGACACTTCTTGGTGTGCTGGGTTCATTAACTTTATCACTATATTCAATTTATACAAAAAAAATTTTACCCCATGTAAATCAAGAAATTTGGCTTTTAAGTTATTACAATAATTTTTACTCGTGCTTCTTATTTATTCCATTAATAATATTAAATGGAGAGCTATCAAATATTGTGAGTTATGAAAATTTAGGTAAATCGTGGTTTTGGTCAATAATGATTGTTGGGGGAGTATGTGGTTTTTCAATAGGAATAATATCGGTTTTACAAATAAAGGTAAATGAAACCTACTTTGTTTCATAAACTGAATATTCTTCTTTCAGGTCACATCACCTTTAACGCACAATATTTCTGGAACGGCTAAGGCATGTGCTCAAACAGTTATTGCAACGCAGTGGTACAGTGAAACAAAATCATTCCTTTGGTGGATGTCTAATTTAATTGTACTGGGTGGAAGTGCAATGTACGCTCGAGTTAAACAACTTGAAATGTCAGAAAGCCAATCTAAAAGCGATTTCGCGCAAAAAATTTGACAAAGAATGGTTGAAAGAACTTTTCTTCCATACTAATTTCACTAGTTGCATATGAGTTATGTAGGTAAATATATGACTAGATCACTTTTATATCAAAATATAAGAGCATAAATATTTCTAAATTTTTAATTTTAATTTCCACGTCTTCTGATTTCTCATTTTTGTCTCTATATACTGTTTCATATGTTGATTTTGTATGCCATTCTTCCATATAAACAAAGGAGTTTATATCTAACTGTTCCCTACATACTTAAAAGCAGTTAAACTAAATTCAAATTACAGAATTTCTCACAAAATATTTTAGTCTAGATGTTCCCATAAAAAATTTGAAATTAGCCCTTTTATCCAAGATTTCGAAATCACTTCATCAATAACAAATGCTTCATTTGTTTTTTTCAATTACCACTCAATTCACAGTACTCAATATTCAGGTTTAAACAAAAAACTACCAAACTATCAAATCAATGAACATTCATTCTATAGTAAGTACGGATTAAGTAAACTGTTCCAGTCGTAAATTTTCTTTAATTCTCGCGAAATGCGTGGATCCCTAGATAGACTTCATTAGCGTCAAGTGTATTTTAGAACTTTACCAATGTGAAATTCGTAAGAAGTCACAAATTTTTTTGATTGATGTCCAACATTAAGTTTAATTTGCTGTTTGTAAACAATATAAAATGTTTGATTGCCCATAGAGAGATTTACATTTCTATACAAACTTATGCATGAAGTACGTAAATAGTATATCTATTGAATCATTTCTTTCAAATTAACTTTATTCTTGTATTATATTATTCTAACAAGATTTTTATTTCCTAATATCTATTTTTTAGCTGGTTTTGCTAATTCTTCCAAAGCTCTGATTTCAGCTGTAAAAAAAAAATAAAATATATAAATTGGGTTAGATAACTTTTAGGAGAGATATTGAATACCTTCAGCATTTCGTTTCTTTTCAGCAGCTATTTTTGCATCTCTAATAGCTTTTTGTTGAGTTTCAATTTCTCTTATAGCAGCTTCCTTTTTGGATAGTCTACCTTGATGATATGCTCCATAAACTACTCCAAGAGCTAAGAAACTCCATCGGCCGAGCTATCAATTATGTAACACATTATGTATGTGACAATAAATAATAGATTTGAAGCAGAATTCATTAATTAAGATACTTACTTTGATTAAAGGTGATACTTTAACTGGTGGTGGTAAAGACATTTTTTTCAATTTCAAATTACTTTCTAGAGATGCAATTAAATTAGAAAAAAGATCCTTTGCTCGTGGAAAATCAAAAGATAAAAAATCAAGATGAATTTGATTGACTTTACCTACAGAATGTCAAAATGACATGACATTTTAAAAATTTTTGACTCGGCAACACAAAACCAATAGAACGTACCAAAAATGAAGCGAATTTATATTAGTGTAACATAGTGCAGGAGATATAGCATAAAAGAGTAACAGTATAATGCATTATTATAATAAATATAAAATTTGCTCCAAAAATCATAAATTACGTAAGATAATTTTTTTTTTATGAAGGATATTTAAAAACAAGGCAAAAACAATAATATAATGTAATTAAATAAATTATGAGTTTTTGAATTTACTGTATTTATTTATAATTCAATTACTTATTAGCCACTAATTTAAGATTATAAAATATAAAAAATTATAATCCCTTCGACAATGATTTAAAATTATATGAATTCGACAATGTATTAAGTTTCGTTTCTATTTTTTAAATATTTATTTAATTTCTTTCCAAGCAAATAATTTTCCTTTTAAAGCAATGAATTTTATTTTTAAACATTAATCTTATTTTTAATGTTAACAACAAAACACGATTATGAATAATACAAAAATATAATTAAATTATAAAAAATTTAATTTTATTATTTATTAGTTTCATAGAAACTTTTAAAAAATTCTTATTTTACAATGATCAAGTTGAATCAAGAAATAATCAAGTTGACAGAAAGAAGATGATCTTTTAATAATTTTTAAATACACCCTGTTCTGGTTTCGTTTTTGAAGTTTATCAACAATGTAAGAGCTTTGTACATTAAAGAATTTTGACTATATGTCTTATGGTATAACGGTAATCTAAAATCTCCTATATTCCATAAATAATAATAGTCGGTTTTTTAGCTTAAATATTAAAAAAAGCGTATTATACTTAATTCTATTTCTAACAGTCATCCCATTTAATTTATCTATCATTTTACTATGTAATTTAATACCTGTATGTACTTAAAAAAATATGAATGGAAGAATCTTTTCTATTTCTAATACTTAAAAATATTTTTATTTTAGAAAAAATATTGCATGTTTTGTATGTTATAGTTTCGAAAATTAATTTGATAAGTTAAAAATTTTCGAATCGGTAACCTTTGTCTTAATATGAAGTAAACCATTGCTTTTTCTCATAATAATTTTCACTTGTTTTTATTTATTTTATGAAGACATAGTATATTTCATTATAAAATTATAAATAACAAAATAACATATGCATATATTATATGTATATGTATACGTACCTGTTACCATGTTAACAGGAATATATTTTTTTCATATAAAGAAAAAAGGTAATATTACACGTTGTCTTGATTTTTGTTTTTTTTTTTTAATATCAGCTTGCCAGGATAATATAAAAAAATTCAAGTATGCTAGTCTTATTTTGACATTCGTTTAATTTACAATACGGGAAATTTATATTTATAAATAAAAAATTTAAATTTATAAAAAAAGTTTTTATAAATATTTTATATTTTTTAAAAAAGTTTTACTTAAAAATATATTTATAAAAAATTATTAAAATAAAAACACAAAAATATTCGAATTAAAATATGTTAAATTTATATTATAATTAAAACAAACTTTTAAAAAGAAATATGTATTTGTATGTACGTATTTAGTGTGTATGTATGTATATAAACAAAATAAGGATAATTCAATTATTGCTTCGGGTGAATTTTTATATTAAAAATTGCTTATTTTTTCCCATAATTATTAATCAAATAATTAATTTACAAAACAAATTTGGAAAATTTAATCTACATACACATACACATGTAATTTTTTAATATTAATTCTATGCTAAAATCTTGTATATTTGTAATGTACTATTGAAAGGCTATAGAAAAATAATTAGAAACGTGAAACAACAAAAATAAGAAAAAAAATAGTGAACTATATTTATGTATGTTATGTATGTGCTCTAAAATATATATGATGATATGTAACTGTAATATTGTGGATATATGAATGTATGTATACACTCTGTCTATAATATTTATTATTGTATACTCTTGTTAATTGATTCATCCATCTGAAACTAATGATTTTATAAATCTATATATGTGTATATATATATATACATATATATGTATGTATGTAATATATATATATATGTGTATATCTATATGAAACAATGTTATATCTTCCGCGGATTTAATTCTTACAATTTTATATAGATTTGATTTGCAAATTTCGAAGGATTTCATTAAATATTAAGGCAATATTAATTACAGTATTAAAATTAAAGTTTTGTCCTATATATACATATGTATGTAAAGAATATTTATTGTTCATATTATTATGAAGTATTTAATATATTAATTGTTATGAAGTATTTGTTGTAGGCAACTAGTACTATCGTGTTATTTCATCTGCCTAAGCGGCTTTAATATTATTATATATTGCTTTCTATATAAAAGAGATAAAGTTAGTTAGACTTACGTATATATATCTAAAATACTTGTGCTTGTTAATTTGATTAATGATTTTTAATGATTATTCTCGTTCAAATTTTCTTAAAGTAAAAAATAAAAATTCCAATGATCTGCTGAAAAATTATAATTTCATAAATGCGAATGATTCGAAATCAGAGTGGTGCACCGATTTTATAAACGTTTTGAAATTTCGTATATTCTTAGAATATTACAATTTCAAATCAATTTCTTCTTTATTGCCCAGATTTACAATTACAATACATAGAGATATTAAAGTGATCCTTATTTAAGTATTGTGCAGCTAGAAGTTTATTTTCAGAATTATTTAGTTTGCAATTAAAGTCTCTTAGTTAGAACCATTCTGGTTTGAAGTCACTCAAATATAAATTTTTAAATTTTTAGTTTTTTTGGCAAATTTTTTGAATTGTAAAATTCAGATTTTCTTTCTTATAAAATATGTGTTTGAGTAATATTATATTAACGGAAAATAACAGAATATATAAGTGTTGCAGAACTAACAATGTGTAGCTGTCTGTAGTATAACATTTTCCAACACTAAAATTAAATAAGTATACTTTAAAAGTAAAATACGTTAAGTAAGTGTATGAATTTAATATTTGGCGTATTCATAATATTTTATATCGGTAATAATTCCTATAGTAATTAGATAAAATATTTCATATATTGCAACTTCATTATGTACATATGTAGATATTATGTGTATTTCACATAATGTATGAATGTTTTATAATGAATAATTTTTATAATTTATTTTAAAGTGAAGAGGATCTTTAATAAAATTCACTGTTATATCATTGTTAACTTTTTGTTATATGGAAGAACAGAGTGAAATGAATTGTAATATTTATTTGTAAAATATGCATGCACATTAGGGTTACCATCTATATCAAATTATTTAATAAAAGTGGAATTATCAATTAATAAGCTCACTAATTTATTTTGTATATCTTAACCTACTCCATTTTCTTTTTATTATATGAAAACGCTTAAAGAACTTGAAAACCCTTCCATATATTATGTATTTTCTACTATTAATTAATTACAGGTCTAAATGTATAATGTTCACAAATCGAAATCTATTAATTTGATAGCTGAAATAGTCAAATTGATGGCTGAAATTGAAATTTCAATTAAAGCCAACTAAAAAATGGAATTCCACATTTCGGTTACCTTTTGATTCCCTTTTTGGTCTCTTTCAAATACTCTGTTTCAATTTTAGTCTGTTTGAAATGTACCGAATGCTTGCATTGTTATGTACATGCAATTGTATTCCTTTTCTTCCACATTTATTTCAATTGTTTTGAAAAATTTTATGGTATTGAAATTTGCGACTTATAATATTTACGAGTAATATTTGTGATAATTCAAAAGTCTACTCTGCGTCGTAGCTTAATTTGTAATCCGTAGGATTCGTAATTCAAATGGAATTCATGACAGGGCTCAATAATTTACGCAATAATTGTTATACAATTTTATAATGAGAGCACATATACGAGTAGTTGGCAATCTTAATATACATATTTTACATGTGTATATTTGCATATATATATAATCTGTTATAAAATTATTATACACAATTTTGTTGGTATAAATTTATAAACAGATTTTTATTTTTCATAATAACAATAAAATATTTCCGAAACAAAATAGTAATTGGTTGGATTGTTAATAAAATAAAATAATATTTTTCGTATATAAATAAATATTTGTATATATACATGCATGTGTATATCAATGTAAAATTTATATTATCCTCATAAGTATATAGTATATTATGCTTACATAAATACATAAATTTATGTCATTTGTGCATGTAATTTTTTTTTTGTTTTTATAATAGAAAAAATTAAAAAAAACAAAACAACTATTGAAATCGATCTAACAAAAAATTACAAAAAAATAAAATAAAAAAATAAAACAATATAAAAATTAGTAAAAAATTTACAACAAGGAAGTCATCTTTAGTTATAGTCGAAAAAAAAAACAAAAAAAATATAAAAATATTTAAAAGATTTCGTTATTTACAAAATGAATCTACAAATATTGTTACATTCGCATACGATACGGATTTGAGTACAAATTGTGCGCGGGTGTACATAATTCTTAAATACGATATATACGTTATACATAATAATCTTGGAAATGGTATATTAAAACTAAAAAGAAAAATTTAATTTAAAAAAATTTAATTAATAAAATTAATCAATTTAATTATCAATAACAATGGCTGGAAATAATAATAATAACAATAATAATAATAAAAGTAAATCACAAGATAAAAATAAAGTATCAGAAATAGACGACCAAATTTATAGACATTTTGATATCAAAAAGGTGTGCGAATATTTTAATTTTTTATAATATATTTAAAACATTTTAAAATTAATTTCTTTTTAAATAAATATTATTTAAATACATTGCCCTTAAATCAGAAATATCCCATAAATTGTATTTTTGAAATTTCTCATGTCGCTATGAAGGATTTCTCTCATGCGGTATTTTATGAGACTTATGAGACTTGGAATAATTTGGAATTATATATTATACATTTTTGAAAATTGTACTAAATCATTGGGTATAGAGTGATATACACAAAAGACAATTTTTGTAATTACCCAATCAACTACTTTTTTTGAGGGGCACTAGTGATGAATATTAGGTTTTTGAATTTAAAATAGCGCTACTCAAAAAAAAAGTAGTTCTATTGTGTAATTACAAAAATTATCTTCTGTAAATCACTATAAACTATGTAAATATACAATGACAAAACCAAATTTTAAAAAGAAAGAAATAAAAAATTGTGACGAAACCCAATAGGTTTTCATATCATTACAAAATAATACTAAAATTTAATAAGTGAAAAATATTGAGCTCATGATAGTTTCGATTTAAGCGAACGAATGTCCTTTTTAAGTATATATACGTTATGTGAATTTTTGATCGAAAAACCTTTAATAAAGATTTTTTTAATATATCAATGCTTTTCTAAATTAAAGAGTTTAACAATTCAAAATGAATAATTAAGGCAATAGTCTCAAATATTAATGATATTTGCGTTGTGAATTTTCAATTGTTTCAGCAAATTCGATCCAGATATGATCGAATTCAAGAATTCAGATTGACTTTATGATTGGTTGAATAAAGAATTTTGAAAATAAATCTGAACTTACAGAATTTAATTTGTATTTAGTTTGATTTTATTCTAATATCTATGCTGAATGATTTGCTATATTCCGTAATCATTAATTAAATTTTAAGAAAAAATTCTTAAATCCGACTTTTTCCGACATAATGTCAATTATGTCATAGTATAGACGAAATATGTGGTATGATTCACAATATGATTTCCAATTTCTATTTTAAATTAAAATTTATTTAATAAGTCTATTAAGTCTTACTAAGTGGTGATTTTAAAATAATTATTAATTGCTATTTATTGAGTGTCCTCTTGTATAAAAATAGCAGCGTTATTTGATTCAAATCATTTTATTAGATTGTTATATTTTCTCTGTTCTACGAATGAAAACACCACAATTTCTATAGAAAAAATTGAAAATATGAAATATTTTGTCATTTTTACTTCATAAACACATATTTTTTTTCATTTATAGCGTTTAGGTAAAGGTGCTTATGGAATTGTATGGAAAGCAATTGATAGAAAATCAAGTAATATTGTTGCTGTAAAGAAAATTTTTGATGCTTTTCGTAATAAAACTGATGCCCAAAGAACATTTCGTGAAATAATGTTTTTAAAAGCATTTAAAAATCATCCAAATGTTATTCAACTTTATAGTATTCATAAGTAAGTATTTCGTTTTAAAATTTATTTATTCACATTTTTATTAACACGCAAAGAAATTAGATAAAATGTGCTTATTAATTGTACCCTTAAAGTATGCAACGGTTTTTTTAGCACAATTTTATTTTAACAAAATTTTTTATTTCTATATTTTTAAATATTTGCCTCTTAGCTATTTAAGTTTTTCTGTTTAATTTTAAATAATATTGTAATTTGTAAAATTTAATTCGTACTACGGTGTGCAAAACCATTCACTATAAGTTTTTGGGAAAATGTCGTAAGAATACAAGTGTAAATGGTTTAAATTCCCGTCAACTTCAATTGAACTAAACGATGCAAAATGAAAGTGGCAAGGCTTTTTCTTTTCCTGCCAACACTTTTGGAGCCAAAGATAAATTTATTAAAAATTTTCAGTCGGCAACTATATTTGTCACGATTTCATTATCGCTAAACATGTTTGCAAAGCCAAGTACGATAATCAAAAATATTATTCCTAAAAAAATTCTAATTGCATTGTTATACATTCACATAACATACAAAATCATATATATAAGTAAATATAGTTATTATTTTTCAAATATAAAATATAAATATTTAGAAGTACTTACTTATTTAAAATATTTCAGTAATTATTTAGTAGTCAAAGTAAAAGATTCCTCACTTCAAATGAAATACTTTCTTTTACTAGAAGGGTAATAGTTTTTCTTTTAATTTTTACTTTTTAGTATTTACCAATTTTTATTCACTAGAGTCATTATTTAATTAGTGCACTGTTATAGCAGAATTTGATAAAGAATCTAAAGAATATACTTTTGTTAACCTTAAGTTGTAGGCTACATTAATTTGTAATTCTTCTTCGTCTGCTTATTCACTACTGGATGTTTGCGATTGCATTCCTAAAGCTTTCCTTGTTCTGTGCGTTGTGTACTAGTTGCCCGATTGTTAGTAGGCCAGTCTATTGCCTGATGTTTCGCAGCCACGACATTTGTTTTCGCCCAACACGCCTTTTGCCTTCTATTTTACCTTGCAGGATTAATTGCAGAATATGATATTTTTTACTTTCTACGTTTAATTCTGCTCAAAACTTCTATGTTATTAACTCTATCTACCCACGGTATTTTTAATATTCTTCGATATAGCCACATCTCAAAAGATTCCAGCCTATTCATTGTTGCAACTTTCAGTGTCCACGCTTCCATTCCATAAAGGAGTACCGACCTTTATGGAAGCATTTTACAAAGCGAACGCGACGGCTCAGATGAATATCTCGATAAGATGTTTTTATATTTCATAAAACTGCTACGGCCGTACTCGTTAATAATGTTAACACCATTCACTTTAATGCCAATATTACTGTTTTCAGTTGCTTTTATATTTGTAATTACTAAAATTGAATTCATCATCGTTTAAACTGATGATATTACTTGCGTACTTGGTGATTTGCATTCAATAATCGCATACTAATTTATTATGGATTTAAAAGAATATTAATTAAGATTGGTAATTCTTAAGCAATAATAAGTAAAAAGAATAAAATCGAATGAGAGGTTTCTATTCCTTCTATTTTTTGAGTGGTTTCGGTCCGTTGCAGCGACGGAAAGAACACTTTTAAATTTTCGATCAATAAACTTTTGTTCGAATTAAATAAAAATAAACGAAAATTATGTTAAAATTTTTAAAAACAAAAGCTTCTCTACAAATATTTTGAATTGAATATTAAAGCAATTTTCAAGAATTTTATTATAATGACTTATTCTTATTAATAATAAAGCATAGAGAATAAAAAATATTGGAAAGTAATATAAATATGTACTAATAAATCATGTTCAACATAATATTATGTTAAACGCATAAAGAATATATATATATATATATATATATATGCAAAATTTGTTTAACATCTTTTATACACGTACAAGTTATCTATTTAAGCAAGGTATCCTTTACAGACTTGGCAAGAATTATAAAGTTTTTATATAAGCATACAACAATATTTCAGTATTTATGTTTGTTTTCTTGTCAAATAATATTTTTTTTTGTTATTTAATTTATATTCATTATATAATATTTGGAAATTTTTATTGTTTCTAGAGCAACAAACAATTTGGATATCTATTTAGCTTTTGAATATATGGAAAGTGATTTACATAATGTCATTAAAGGAGGGACAATTTTAAAAGATATACATAAACGTTATGTGATGTACCAATTGTTCAATGCCATTAAATATATTCATTCAGGGAATGTTATACATAGAGACCTTAAACCTAGTAACGTTTTAATCGATAGTAAATGCAGGTACATGAAAATAGAAAATTTTTTCCTATTTGTATTTTCGATTTTGCTTTATTTGAATTGTTTGTTTTTTTTTTGTCCCCCGATTTGTATAACCAAAAAAAAACAAGATGTAAAATAGCTGATTTCGGCTTAGCAAGATCTGTATCAAATAGACCAATGGGAGAAACAAATACATCAGTTGATCCAACTGAACCGATATTAACGGATTATGTTGCAACAAGATGGTATAGAGCACCAGAAATTTTAATAGCTAGTAAAAGGTAAGTATATGGAAAACTTTAAATTTATTTATAAGAAAAAAATATTCTATAAATTTTAATTTTTATAATTTTTACTTATCAAAAATGATAATTTTTACAATTTCGCATGGAATTGAACTAGGCGTCGAAAAGTAGGCAAAATCAAATTTATGATTGAATAATATTCAAATTTGATTTATTAACACATTTCAAATAAAATTGTAAATAGCGCTTATTAGATTTATTTGTCTGTCAATCGGTTCACATTAGTTTAATATTGAAATATGCAATTTTACAAAAAAAAAGATATTTATATTTGCGAGAAATCTACTACCCTATAGAAAGAAAACTTTTACCTACTCCTCTTCCGAAATTAACAGCACATATTTTCGAAACTATTTTAGCTTTTTCAAATTTCTGTAAAAGCAAAAAATTATTTTTGTAATTATTTATCATTACTCAAATAATTAGAATCTGGACGTTATGTTAACGCCTCCGGAATATATGCAATATTTATTTGTTAAAAGGAAATGTGCTGCAATAATTTAACAAAGCAATTTAACATGTTATTTCAAAAATCTGATAATATGTACTCTTAATTGTTTTTGGCAGACCTTAAATAGAAATAGACTGGGTATAGGGTTCTATATTTCTTGCTCTTTCCTATAAGTATTCGAAGAATTTGTAATTGCGAGCAGCATTGCAACGGATTTAAAAAAAATATTTTGTTCAATTTAAGTGAATTGCCTTTCAATTCTGACGAGTGTTATAAATGACATATTCTTTCCGAATGCCCATATATATAACGCTGGAAATCCCATCTAGTTACATATAATAAAATATTACATGTGTTTTACATAAATCAGTAATAATTTTCTTCATATTTATCTGATTTTCATGTTATATGTTAATGTATATTACTATTTTTCATTTTTCTAATATTTTTTATAAGTGTTCCTTACGTTGAATGACATTTTAATTTATTATATAAAATAAAACGTTCAAAATGATATTTCAGCAAATTTATATATTTACATATTTTATCTATATATAATATTATCTATTACAACTTATAGTGTTTATGTATTCATATAAGTACACAAAATAACAAAATATAAAATATTTTTCCATAAAAAAGTTAAAATCCTTTTCAAATTAAATAAATCTGCAAAATATTATACATATATGTATATACACCTATATGCATAAGTGTGAATATAGGTACATTTATATAATGTACATATATGTGACTACATCCTTTTCATAACAAATCAAATTACAACATTATAATATTGAAATCTATATGTATATATATAATAAAATATTATGAAGTATAATATTATAATATGTTTTTACAAATGTTATATATATATATACAAGTATACAAATTAATGATAAGTATAATGTTAATGTTATAGAAAATTAATGACTTAAAAAAATATACGCACGAGAGAAACGTTAAGTCAATGAACTATTTTCGTATATAAAGTGCCTAAATTTATGTAAATGAAAAAAAAAAAATGAAAGAATTTGTGTTGTACCTATATATACATATGTATATATACTAATAATTAAGAATCTATAATATTATATTGAATTAATAGCTATGTTAATGTAAAATTATAGAAGAAAATAAATTCAATGAATATTTTTGATTCAATTTTGATGACAGAAATTGCTTACCTATATAATATTATATAATGTATTTCGTATACGAGTAGCAACATGGTATAAGTGGATTTTTTAGCACTTAAAATATTATTCATATATGAGGTGCTCAGCGCATTAGGGGCCTACCCAAAATTTTTTCAGAAAGGAGTTGCTATGTTCTTATTATTAAATACTTAGTTTACTCCTCTTTTCACTGTATTTTGACTTAAGTTTGTTTTTGCCTTTTGTCTTAAAAAATAAATATTTAACATTCAATCTCAATTTATTTGAAATGTTAGTTTTGCAAGTAGGCGGACTAAGTAGGCGCTGACCTCCTCATATTTAAAGTATCGTTCTTAAGTTTATACATGGTATTATTTTTGGTCGCCCTTGATATTTTTTAATAAAATCTATTAGAATTACATTATTAATTATCTATTAGAATTATTACAGTTATAAAGTTTTTATTTATATCACAGTTGTAGATTTTCCCTTGAAATCTACAATCTACAATCTATCTACAATGAAAAAACGGTAATATTATATGTATGTATACATATTTACGTACGTTAACCCATTGAAATTTTGATAAACCGCTGAATTTTTTTGGATCGTTCTGTTTCGTTTTGAAATAATACCATTGTTAAATTTTAAAATTAAATTTATTTTCATTGAAGAAATTGGAAAAAAAAAATTGCTTCGACAAAATATTGAAAAATTTTAGCTTAATTATAATATCATGTTCGATTATTCAAAGTCATGAACGCTAAATGAATTTAAATTTATAAAATCTTTTGTTTAAGCATTAATCTGAAAGCAGGAAATAATATAGAGTTCAATAATTAAAATTGTCAGACATATATTTTGGCAAAAACTCTATGAGTACTCATTTCGAATAATTATATGAGAAAATGAGTACTCATTTCTAATATCATATTAAGTATTAATTATACGAAGATCCTTGAATTTTTGTAAAACTACAATATGTACTTTAGAGACAGAAATTGTTATATAATTAAAATATTTACCTATAACTATCAGAAATTTTAATTAACCTGAAAATTTAGACAATATTTTTAATTTACTACTATATTCTTAATGCGAAATATCTCCATATACATAATATTGTATAACAGTTATTTAAATAATGTTTTATATACACATTAATATTTACATTATTTAATGTCGTGATTTTTTAAAATAATTACAATAATAAACTAGTTAATTTATAAATAAATACTAACAATTTTTTTTGATACATATTTTTATTTTGGTAAAAATTGGTATTTCCAAATATAATTAAAATAAAAAAACATTGCTTATATGTTTGTATATTTATATTTTTAATGAAATATTGCGGAAATTTTTTGAATTAAAGCTCTATTCATATTATTATTTTTATGCATCTGGGGTGGGTCACTTTTACGTTTTTGCAGTATTAATCCGTGAGTTGTAAATTTTGTATTTTTTTTTTGACAAAATGGCAATTTTTTTCCTATTACTATACGATATAAATCGATTTACGTTAAACTTATTTCTTAATATAGAATTAGTATGTCAAGGAGGAAAATTTTGTTAAAAAGCATTATTTTCTTCCATTACGAGTTTGAGAGGAAAGTTGGTTAGAGATATTTTTGTGGTTAATATAATCAGTTCAGTTTATTTTTAATAATATTATTTATTTGCACATATTGTAACTAAATATTTCCAATGGAAAAGTGAGAGTTTTCATTAAATAAATATTGTGCCTTGAAACAATAATTCCTATTCCAATTGCTATAGTTGGCAAAATATTGTAAAGAATTCATTTCATTTTAATATATCAGTAAAATTTATTAATGGCCCACCCATAATTTATACAATTTCTTTTTATAACAATTATTTGCACAAAAAAAAATATTTGTTTTATTAAAATGATTTTTCGTTGCATGAATTTTTTAATTTTTTTTTAGGTATACAAAAGGGATCGATATGTGGAGTTTAGGTTGTATTTTAGGTGAAATGATAAGAGGAAAACCTTTATTTCCTGGTAGTAGTACAGTTAATCAGGTATTTCCAATTCTTTATTTATAAAAATAATTTTATAAGTATATAAAACTTTTAGATTGAAAAAATTGTTGCTGCATTACCAGAAATAAATGAGAAAGATATTGAAGCGGTTGGTGCTGGGTTTGGTTCCGTATTATTAAATCAACAAATCAGTTCTGAAAAGTAATTTATTTTTTACATTTATAAGACAAATGTCTATGAAATCTATATTAAAAATTTAATTGTTCACGGAAAAACATTGTATATTATTATTGCACATGTAGATATATTTCCAATTTTGTAAGAGTATATTATACGTTCCCTGAATATACGTATGCCTTTAAAATTTTCTTATTTAAATTACTAGCTATGTGTAATAGAATTCTCCGCTCGAATTCTAAACTCGAGTTAAATTTCATTTCTCTATATTTTAGATTCTAGAATATTATGTAAATAATTAAGGCTTTAATGAAATACAAAACTTTCCCACAATTTTTCGTCCTTATGCGGTTCTTGTTTGAATATATTCCCAAAAATGTTTTTTGAAAGTTTAGCATTAATAATTAATTAATTTATAATTTATTATTTTTCTTTTTAATTACAGCAATCTTAGTATTGATGAATTATTGGCGGGTTCCTCAGAAGATGCAAAAAATTTAGTAAAATTATTATTAATGTTGAATCCAGCACAAAGGTTAACAGCCAAAGAAGCTCTTTCACATAGATATATTGAAAAGTATGTACAATTTTTTTTTTTTCTGTAATTTATTGTTTTGCAAAATTTAATGTTTCAATGGGGAAGTTTTGTTTTTTTAAAATTATTTGATATTAATAAAAATGCCACTATTGTGATCCTGGTATATCTGGCACAATTTTTCCTTATCATTACTTCTGATATACAATCCTTTAGTAATTCAGTTTGAATCGCACTATTTTGCAACAGGATTTTATAAAATGTTTTAAAATCCTATCCTATCGTAAATGTTGCTAATAATGTTATTGAAATTAATTCTATAATTTCTTTAGAATAAGCCTTTAATTTTTGAATAAGCGCTATTTAAAATTTATTATACTTTAAGCTTGTTAATTTTCTGACAGTTCAGTTTGAGTCCCATATAGCCTTTATACTTTTTATACCATTTGATTTTATTTAATAACATATATAACATTTTTTTATTTTTTTTATATACATACAATTATGTATATAGATTTAAAAATTCAATAACTGAAACTGAATTAAGTACAGATGTTTTACCACCTTTTCGTGATGATGTTCAATTAACAGTTCCAGAATATCGTTCAAAACTTTATGAAATAATGCAAATATCTGAAGTGAAAGGAAATGAGAAAAATAGTAATAATAGTGTTAAAAATACCACGAAATTGAATAGTACAGCAAAAAGAAAGTGAGTATATAAATTAATTTAATCACTTATAATTCCTTAATTTTATTTTATTGAATTGATTTTTTTAATTTTAAATGAATGAAGGACCTTAAAGTTAAGTGAATGTATTTCTATTTTAAAGTAACTAAGTTCTGCTCAATGTAGTCTTTGCATTTATACTTATGTACAACAATAGAACACGTTTGATTTTTCTATTAAGAAGTTAATTAAGCTGGCAATCTTAAAAATTAATTTTTGGCTAAATTCAGTAATATAATTAATATAATAAAATCTAAATTTTATGGAGAGCTTTCCTATATTTCATATAAAAACCCTTTCCGAATTTATGAAATATGGTTTTAAACCTCAAAAAAGCAATAACAATTTAAATATTTTAAATGATTATTGCCATATTGCTGAAAATCATTCTAAATTTAAAGGTCTACAAAAACTATTTTCCAAAAAATTATTATTTTATATTTCAAGTTCAATGTTACAAATTATTATTATTACTTTCCTAATTATAATTTTTTAATTTAAATATCATTACCATATTTCTCTATATTAAAATATAAATAAGTCTAAATAAAAAAAAATAATAATTATCACGTCATATATATCATTTATCACATCGTTTGTAACTCTTTGTGCAAGTTTTTTGAACTTCTCTTTCTAAAAAATGTCTTACATTTCAATCAAAATTATGATAAACAATTTATTTTAATTGAAAAAAAAATATTCGTTTTTATTTTCGAATCAATGAAAAATCTTATAATAGATTATCAATACCATTACCAATACCATTACCAATACTCCTCATTTATTATAATGGGTTTGATATCTTATTAAAAATAAATCTAATATTGCGTATTTACCGCGTAAAACATTACCGATATAGAAATAACAAAATAAAATTTACCTTATTTAAAAATTATCTATTTTAGAATATTCATGCGATTTTATAAACTTATTGCAAATTTGTACGAAATATAAAGGTGTGTTTCAACAAGATATTAAATATTTTGTTTGAATTTATAATTAGATATCAAAATATGATTAGTAATTTTAGGGTTTGCAAATTGTATATTAGAGGATCCTACTATGCAGGAACTTATTTACTTTTGTTTTAAATTATAGCAGCTCTTCTGCATCTCACTTAAAATGACTTAAAAATCACTTAAAATATGTAAATTTTCGAATCACTTAGTTTTATTAGCAAAAGTTTTAAAATGGTTATAGTATTATAACTGGTATTGATTAATAAATATTTGTTACTTTTCGTTTCGAAAATCTTTAATGTTAAAGTCGGGGGTGTTGAATTATAAAATTAAATTTAAGTAAATAATTAATATGCTATACATAAAATTATAGTCAAAAATTTTATAATACCAAAAATAAGAATTAAAATATAAGTATAAAATTATATTTATAAATAAATGCCTCATTTTCTGTGCTCATGCCCAGGTTTGGTATGGCGAAGGCGGAGGTTCCTTGAGTTGTAAACTGGTTTATAAAAGAGTAGGGCTAGTTCACGTGAGGGTGAGGATATGGATCATATATTATTTAAAATTTCAAGTCAGTATGTAAAAATATTTGTTTTCTGTTCAGATTCGAATTAATTTTCTTGGTTTCTTTAATAATGCAAATCCACGTTTGGGGATTTACATTTATATATCGAGAGCTAATATAGGGCAATAATAAAAAATTTTGAAATAATTGAAATCCTACTTCATTTCTTACCATTACAAATATCTGGACTGGAAATTAAAAGATTTAGACTTTGTTTACCTCGACAATAGCACTACAATTTTTTCTATTAATTGCAAAATTTTTAATAATATTAATTTTTTAATTATATAAAAAATTTATAATAATATAAAATTTATCTTATGTTGGATAGAGCGTTTTCTTCATAAACTATCGATATAAATCATAAAAGAGAATTATAATTACTATAAAATCTCTATTTAATTTATTCGATTGTTGGATGAATGTTGTAATAGAGCTTGCCTTTCCTCTTCAAAAACAATATAAAAGCGTAAAAGACCAATTTTGAATTATTATATAAAAAACATAATTATAAAAGAAAAATCATTTCTCATATTGTGTCAAAAATTCTCAACACATTTCAGAATAATGAACTTTTGTAAACACTATATTTTTCAGTTTCCATTTTTTTCTCTATTTTATGTTTACTAAAGTGTTACCAAAGGACATGAAATAATACAAATGGCATTATCCATACAATGACGTAATTGATATTTGCTTATAAAAAAATGTTTTCATTATTTCAAAAAGAAAAAATTATTAATAACTTTTGCCAAATATTTTTTTTTTTATTAGATTCATTATAAATTAAGGTTCATATAAGATTTTCTTTGTTATTATAAATAATTAAGTATTAAAGAAAAACTTTAGTAATATACAAAAGTCGTGTCTTTAAAATATTTTATATGGAATTATTTTATTTATTATTATATATGCAAGTACAATAATTGTAAATATGACAAAATATTTTATATTATTTTTATTAGAACACACAAAGAATATAAAAGATACAATAAATTTTTCACTATTGTATATAGAAAAAAAAATTGGAAAATTCCGTGAGAATATAAGTTAAAATTATGACTTACAACTGTTAGTAATAAAATAATAAATGTAGTTTTAGTTCAAGGATAAATCCGATAATAAAAAACAAAGCAAAAAAGCAAGAAAAAAATATATAGAATTCACGCAAACTAAAGATTTTCTATATAACATATTGAATGATTTTTGTCTTTTCATGTGTATGAATTCATAAATAGCAATTTAAAATTAATAAAATAATCAAAATAAGAAATATTGTACTTACATATGTAGGTACCCAGGTAGGTACCTATAGAAAGAAATTTCAAAAAAAAAGAAACATAAAACTAAATAATAAATCAAAACATGAATTAGCAATATAAAATTAAATTTGGCAACATTAATTTGACTTACCTTATCATCTTTTAAATTATGACATATTAACAGAATTAAATTGGATGGGCTGCATTTATAGGATATCCTAATTATATCTAATTAAATAATTGTCATATTTTTCTTTAAAAAAATAAAGATTTTTTCATTGTCTGTCAGTTATAATTTCCATATATCAATGAATATACTCGGTCCTGTTGAGAATGATATCGAATTATAACTTCATTATGTTATTGATCAAATTTTCCTATACCCATTGATGAATTCTTTGAGTTCCAACATTGATATTTTAATTCTTGAACTAGTTACATTCAATCATAATGTTGCCTGATGAATTAAATCCGATTTTGTAAATAATAATCTGAAAACAATAAACTGAACGCAATAACCTTCTGTTAAAAATAATACCAACGTAACCTAAATTAAAATTTTATATAATTAATTAAATACATATATAATATAAATACCGGATTTGTTGATCCACCCTATATATTAACACAAATATCATCATACGTTCAATTAATATTGTACTGAATAAAATGTTTATATTTACCATGTTCGAAGAGTTTGTTATAAATTTGCCGTTCCATTTGTAACGCTGAAAAAAAAGATGTTTGAGATATAAATAAGTATGTATATAGACGCAAGCATATATTTTTGATCAGCATTAAATTTTGAATCGATTAAGCCAAGTATATCCGCGTATTTGAAAACTTGGAAGTAGTTGGGATAGCTTAATTTTCGGTTCGAGTTTCACTTCAGATATTTATTAAACTATATAGATCAAATATTTTTGAAGAAATGGTATCAAAAAACTTTACACAAATAAATATGATAATATGGACATTTCTCTAACCACCGTTGAGACAGCACGTGTTCTTATGGTAGTTGCGCGATATACAACTACAAATCAGTTTTAAATCAATTTGAAATACTGCACAGGTTATACAGTGTTAAATTTTACCACGACTTGTATAAATGATAGGGTAATTGTACAATACAAGAAACAAAAGTTTTCGTATTCAGTAAATATGATACAACTCTTATTTGTATATTTATTCGTACGGGTATCACCAAATTGACACGATCTATTCTACCTATACTATAGTTTTATAATGAATTAAGTTTGAATTAAAAATATTATGATTTGCATGATAATATAAAACGAAAAACTTTTATTTTATAATAAACTAAAATAATAATATTATTATTGCTATACAGTCATATAAAACAAATATACGAATAAAGTGATGACAATATTTCTTGAAACTTTATTAAAATTATTAAAATTATAATTAAAAATTAGAATTAAATCTTAATTATCCTTTGATCTTTATGAAAAAAAAAAATTTCATTTAAATGCCAATGTAATTTAAAATTTATAGTGAATTCCAGATCTATGGGTGGCTCTACCTTTAAACAGTAGTAATATCTCAGAAATTATAGTAAAATTATTACTAACAGTAGTAATCTTAGAAGTTTTTTGTGACTATATGAATAACATTAAAAACATTTTCAATTTCATATTGATTTAAGTAATTAAATATTCCAGACTCTAATCCAAAGTCCTTTTATATATTTTAATCAAGAATATTAATTAAATTATGCTTCAAAAGCATATACGTATGCACACGACGTCACTTCTACTTATGGACGTCTATAAAATTGAAAATGTAGGTCAGTATAAATTATGTGACTCCTGTCTATATGTTGCCTTTCTTAACTCTTGCATTGTAAATAATTACGTTAGTAGATGTATATCCACAAGTACAATATATGGTGTTCACAGGTGCTTCTCTAAATAATTGTTACTTTCCCTATATAATTAATCATAGGCATTTTTTAACTTTATCATTTGTGAATCAATCATTGAGGAAATTAAATTATAGAGTTAGTTTATATTAACAAAAAAAATTAGGCAATATATTAAAAATATTTAATTTAATTATTTTTAAATATGCTACAAATTAAATAGTTAATTATTTTATTTCATTATTAAGTAGTATGAGTTGTCGAATAGTGTGATATTTTTATACAATGTGAGTTTATAAAAAATATTAGAGTGGTTAGTTTCAAATTGAAAATTAGTTAAAAAGCTTGTCTTTTGTCTTGTTCGTGGTTATATAATTCATTAACATATACATTATTTTTATTGAAATTGACCAATTGCATTTGGAAACATTTCATTATAATTCTAAGAATGTATTCTGTATTTTACATCTATTATACCAATTTAAAGTTGTTGTAACATACTGATTTCTTAAATGTTATAATAATAATATTTATATGAATTTTTTATAACATGACATTAATAATTTCGTGAAACTAGGACAAACCATAAAAAAATATTTTTTTTTGGCGTAAAAATGCAATAAATAAAATTGTTTTTTTCAGTGTAAATTTAGAAAATTTAACATAAAATATTGAAATTTGATTTTCGATATATTATTACTATATATATAAAAAATAAAAATTAGTTTCTGTTTTTTTATTTATTTTAGTATTTCGTGATAGTATATAAATTAGTGTATTGTAGTATTGACACAAAAAAATCTTTATTAACAAAAAAATAGTTTGAAAATAAATTAAACAATATATCGCGTAGGAATCGATTATGTATATCACTGTTTTTAGGTAGCTCGTATCATATATATAGCTATACCTAGACTTTATGGGGAATATTTAGAGATGTTTATATATTATAGTGCAACATATAATATTAAATTAGCATTATTAAATGATAAATATATAATGAATAAATTTTTCATAATTAAAATTATAATTAAAAATTTTTTTTTCAGAGATATTGCAACACCAAAATTAGAGAGTACAATGAATGTAAGTCATCAGTCTTCTAAGCAAACTTCCGTTAAAATTTCACCATCGAAATCAGATGAAAAATCAAAAAAAGAATATAATCATAATCGATTCACGGAAAAAAAATATCAACAAAATTCAATTACTACCCATCACAATATTGCCAATAATAATACTAATAATTGTAATAATCATAACAATAATAATAATAGCAATAGTAATAGCAATAATAATAATAATAATAATGTAAATAATACTTTAACTAATACTAACATAACAAATATGAATACATTGAAACAAACATCTAATACAGGGAGAAAACAATTTATTTTATATAAAGAAAAAGAAGCAGCAGCAACGATTTCCAATAAAACAAATATCCATAATAATAGCAATAGTAGTAATATTAGCAATAGTAATGGTAATATTAATTATAATAATAGTAATAATAACACTAATAATAATCATCATCATATTTCTAATACAAATAATTTATTAACGAATGAAGTTAAATTATTAAAACCATTATCAAAATTAAAACATTCAAAATTACCATTAACTTTAGCAAGTGAAAAATCAAAAATTTTGAGTAGTCCATCATCAATTGAACATTCATCAACATCAACATTAGAAAATGGTAATTCTAGATTTCGTAATGTAAATCAGTATGAGAAAAGACATTCAATTGATTGTACGTATCATGTACAGGGTATATCACCAAATGTAAGTAATTAAAGTAAAAACATCTACAAGCATTCTTAAATTAGCAAAAAAACGAATTCAGAGATGAAATATGGATTTCATATTATGACATTTTGATTTAAAGCATTTGTTGCAACAGTTCAATTAATACGAATCTAAAAAGAAATGAATGCCTGTATAAACAGCTTATTTTTAAATATAAAACATAAATTTTAAATGTTAATTTTTTCTTAATTTTAGAAACATTCAATGAATTCATCAGCAAAATGTATTAAAAATTCAACTTTTACCAATTTAAATATGTTAAATATTACAAAGAGTACATTTAATAAAACACCATACAATAATCGTTTATCTATTGATAAAGAAAAACCTGAGTTAATAGAAATTTCAAAAAATAATCAAATTTATCAGAGTTTTAAGAAGACACCTGAATTAGATCATTTAATAAATACAAGAAATAGTAATAGTGATATTTCAACAACACTTAATACTATCACCAATGATTCAATGGACAATAATAATTATTATGAAAAAAGACTGAAACTTTTAGAAGAAAAAATTCAAAAACAAAAACTAGATATAAAAGCATTATTTAATGAGAAAGATAAATGTAGTAGAATTCCAAAGCAAAATATTGATTTAAATGATTATAAAATAAATGATAATATTTATATTAATAATAATAATGCAAGATCATCAACAAATAATAATGGAAATAGAAAAATATCATCATCATCGTCATATAGTATATTGGAAAATAATAGTAGTGATAATAGAAGTTTACGTAGTAAATTCACTATTCCACAAGAAAAAAATTATAGTAAACGTAATAATCACATTATTGGTCATAGAAGTGGACAAATTCCAATTAAATATGATTTTGGTCATCCAGATGGTAATCACATGATTCTTTTAAAAGAAAAAGAATATTTACCTGAAAATAATAACAATATTAATTTACGAAAAGCTTAACGAATGATTTCATAAATTTTTGTTTTTTTGTTTTTTTGAATAAACTTTATATGTATTTGTAATTCATGAAAATTAATAATATATTTTGTAATGCAGTCAATGCAGTAGGTATATTTATAAATGCATAAATTACAAATGTATTCTTTGCGATAAATATCACAACTAAATTATGCAATATAACAATAATTGTATATATATTAAATATGTAATTGTAATTTGTTCACAGTTTGGAATTTGTAATTTCTACTTTCTTTAATTAAACGGAATTTTTGGTTATAAATATTTTTTTTTAATATTATTTTATTATACGGGACTCTATTATGGAAAACTATGTGTTATATTTCTTATACACCTCTTCATTTATATCAGTTACATGAATTTTTTATATTTAATATGTAAATTTTAAGTTACTTGAAATAAATAAAAAAATTTTTTGAATTTAATATTTCAATTATAAATGCATACATATATGTTTATTGGTATGATACAATTCTAGGTTCTTGTTTATCGATAGAATTCTGGGTACGAATAAATTCTAGGTTCTTCTATATTAACTATACATTAACTTATATTGCATAAGTTTTTCCCCAAATTTTAATCATACTTATCATACATAATTCTAGCATAGATATACAAGATATTAATCAAACTTAATTTATTATCATCTTCATTTTTAAACGCAGAACTTCTGTAAAGATACTAGAGGTTCTCAAATGTTAAGTAAATTCAGTTTGTTAATAAAAACCTGTACATTCGATTTGATAACTACATATTTACTATGACTACATACATACATACGCATATACCTATTTCCTCAACAGTTACAATATAAGTAACTGTTTTAATTACATTATGCTCATAGCCAAATACATGCAAATATATGTATGAATGATTGATTGATTATACTTGTCATAAAGTAAGTACCTCCTTTTTGACCATAATCCATTATACGCTTATTAATATCGCTTTTGTCTATCCATACGTTAATATACTTCCAGATAAAACTCTAGATCGTATCAAAGTAGAATATACTGTAATTCAAATGACAAATTCCGGATTTTACAATAATATTAGAACCGTATAATTTTTCGCCGGTAAAATTCGCTTTGGTTTTTGTGACACTTCGTAGGATCCCTGTTTGACATATTATTATGTTTACAGCTGTTGACATTTTGACATTTTATTTCTTTTTCGATTATATACCATAAGCAAAACACGTTTTTATTTACGAAAACGAAAATATTTTATTAAAAATGGAATTAAGTAAAGATGATGATATTAAGGTTGATGAGTTTTTACCCTCAAAAGATTGTAAAAAAATTTTAAAGCGTGGTGCACCTGAAGAAATGAATGTCGATGAAATTTCTGGAATCGAAGGTACTAAAAAATCTGGTGTTTCTGATACTAAGCGTAGAAAAACAAGTGAAACAAGAAAAATTTCTATACCACCCCATAGGTAAGTAAATCTGATTATTTTTATAATATTTATATTGAAGAATTTATCAAAAATTTTATTAATTTCTAGATATTCTTCACTAAGAGAACATTGGATGAAAATTTTCACCCCTATCGTAGAGCATATGAAATTGCAGATTAGGGTAAATACAAAATCACGTAACGTTGAAATCCGTATAAGCCCAGAGACACCTGATATATCAAATTTACAAAAAGCCGCAGATTTTGTTAAAGCTTTTCTTTGTGGTTTTGAAGTTGAAGATGCATTAGCTTTATTACGTTTAGATGATCTATTTATTGAATCATTTGAAATAAAGGATGTAAAAACTTTGAGAGGGGATCATAATAGTAGGGCAATAGGTCGTTTGGCTGGTAAAGGAGGACGGACAAAGTTTACAATTGAAAACGTCACAAAGACCCGTATTGTACTAGCAGATAGTAAAATACATATATTGGGAAGTTATCAAAATATACAATTAGCACGTAGAGCGATATGTAATTTAATTCTGGGATCTCCTCCTAGTAAAGTTTATGGTAATTTACGTTCAGTTGCAAGTCGCATTTCAGAAAGATTTTAAAAAATAAAGAGATTTTCATACATAAATTTCTTCTTGTTATTTAAAAAAAGACAAACTTTAATATTTTAAATATGGTTGGAGTGTATTTTAGTATAGACAGACAAATTTACAATAAATAGAATAATGATACAATAAATATAATATATGTATGGTATTTAAATGCTCTAAAAATACATAATCAAAATTAGTTATTTATAACTTTGTAAAAACTAACAAAACCGTCATGAACAATGTGATTCCAGATAAAATCATTATTGCCATTATTTTTCTATTTTTCCTTTGGTACATTTCAGCTTTCTGTAATTGTTTAAGTCCGGCAAAGACTCTTACTTGTGTTTGCTCTACATTATAGTCAATTCTATCTAAAACCGTTCCTTGTTCTTGGACCATGTGTGATAGATCCTTAAATATGTCATTTAAATCAACAATCGATTTAACTATTTTGTTGACTTCCATTTCTCTGTGCTCAGCTAATTTTGTATTCTCTTCTTCAAAAAGTAATAGCTGTTGCTGTGTCATTTTTGCAGACACTGGTTTTTGGAATTGATCATCCAAGTTTTCTTCATCGTAATAATTTTCTGCATTATTAGATTTAGGTTGCAGAAAATTATCAAAAGTTTCAACATTATTTTGTTTTTCGTCTGTTTCATTCAAGTCAATTGTTGTAAAATCTGTAGGTTCAAAAAATTTTTTAGATCTCTCTTCTCGTGAGTTTAATTGATTTAAGTATTGGTTCTGCCCATTCCTATATTTTATCGTCAAATCTTGTAAGGATAACAAGAGATAAGTTACAACATTTTGTGTAAGCTGTTGTTCTGTTTTATTTCCACATCCCAAGCTTGATCTTATACACTGAATGTGACGATGTGTTGATGCTATTAGCTTAGAAATTTCTTGGCTTAGATCATCTATATCTTCTTCTTCATTGGTTTCATCAAATGTATTTGGTCTTAATAGATGTCTTACATGAAGTGAACCTAACACATCTAACTTCGGTTTGATTCTAAAATTTATGAAATTTTTCAGATATTAAATTTTATTTTAAATTACTACCTATTATGCAAATATTTTAAAAAAAAATTTAATTTTACTAACTTAGACATTGTATATTGAGCTTCTTCAAGTTTGTCTAACCATACTGGTGGCGAAACACAATCGTCTTGTAATTCTAAGCCTTCTTCGGCATCATGTATAGACCTTTTTAATAGTTTTTCAGAATCTGCACTTCCCTATTAGGATATTGTTTTTTAAAATGAAAAAAAATTGGACTTAGAAAAGACTTACTCTATCATCATTGTACAAATGTCTATTTTTTATAGCGTTATTACGCATTATTACAAAAACTTCGGTTAAATTTCTCGAAGTCATCTTCAGACTTTTGAACTTTATAGATATTTTAAAATCCCAATTTTCATAAATTTAAAAATATTTTTAAATTAAAATTCATTGCAAATGCCAAATAGATAACAAGATTGATTTATAAAAACAATTTCGAGCATATTTGGCATTTATGCAATTTCCAATCAAAATGTTTATGACGTTTAACAAAATTGTTTAGTACAATTTCGTTTTATTCCCAGGTAGAAATATGTTTGTAGAGTTTCATTGAAGAACATAATAATTTAAATTCAAACCGTTTATAAAATCCAACCTTGAAACTTTCATGCGAACAACTATATTTAACAAAAAATAATTTTAATAATTTTTGAACCAATAGTTTAAAGTTCATTAGAAAATTCAATTTAACAGAGAACAGTTCGGAGAACGTAAAACATTTTAAGTTGGTACAGTAAATTTTGCAATAGTTTCCGAATTCTTCATCTCTCTCAATTAATATTCTTAAATTGTCTTAACTTATTAGTAACGCTTTCGTTAGAAAAGTCAAAGTTTTATATCAAGTATTAACATAGTAGAAGAGACAGTATTTGATTCTAATATAGATTAGATTAGACGAAATACAAACAATTGAAGTATAATTTAAGATTTTTATGAAAACTTACACTTTTTAACTTGCGTCATTTTGTTCTGTACTGTCAATCATGTATGTGTGTAGGTATATACATTTTACAAATGTACTTTAATGCACTTTAGTACTTTTGTCAACCCAGCTGTATTTGACGTTTAATAATTTATTTGTATGATTAGAGATGTTGAACTAAGAACAAATTCTGAGTAATCTATTATAGCAACGGCAAGATAAAAGAGAGATTACTGGATTTAACGCAGTTATTCTTTTTAAGTTCTAGTTAAAATTATATACAATTTAAAATCATTCGAGAGTTTCAAACCAACAGTCGAGGTTAATTTTTCAATTTTTGAAAACTCATAAGATTTTAATTAACTTTTAGGAACATAGAAAAATCAATAATACAATTAATTTAATCAAATAAATTTACAAATTTTATAGACATGAAAGGTGGAGAAATACTCATAATAGGACTGATATATGTAGCTGTAGTATCAGCTCATCATCCTTTGTCCCAAGATTTTATAGATATTGTTAATGAAAAGGCAACAACATGGCAGGCGGGTCAAAATTTTCATCCCAATACATCAGTTGAATTCCTCAGAGGTTTAATGGGAGTACATCCAGACTCAGATAAATTTCTACTTCCAGTTGATAATACTATTATGCTTAGAGATGGAGAAATTCCGGAAGATTTTGATGCAAGAAAAGCTTGGCCTGATTGTCCCACAATAAAAGAAATAAGGGATCAAGGCTCTTGCGGATCATGCTGGGCATTTGGAGCGGTTGAAGCTATGTCTGATCGGGTAAGTTTTTAAAAGTTATCAATCAATAAATGTACATAGTTCTGTTTTCTAAATAAAGGTTAAAATCTATTTTATATATTGTCTTAGAGGAATAACCTCTAATAAATTATTCTGAAAATTTTTACAAACAATATCAATTTGTTTTTCAAATATTTCTTTAGATGAATATGTAGTTAAAGAAAATAATAATATGATAACCTTTTTCTATTTTCACACTTATGTGCTATGTTAGTACCTACATTCATACTTATATTGATAACTTACATTTTGCTTGTTTTGATTATTGTATGTACATATGTATGTATGTAGCTGTATTAACAAATTCCTAAAAAAACTGATATTTGGATCAATATTAAAATTATGGTTAAGACCATATTTTTTTCATGTGTTGTCGGTTCGAATTAAAACCTAAAGGTTTTTGTTCTCATAAGATACGTAAATACTTTGTATTTACAATTTATGACTCGGTTTGTTAAATTGCGATAAATTATGATTTGATACCAAAGGTTTGCTCTTAATGTAGTCTCGAACTACTAATAACAAATAATAGTTCTACAATAAAATTGCGTATTTACTGTAAGTAAATGCGACATAAACCATACATTTTGATTAACAAAGGAATTAACAAAAACAAACAAAACAAAATTATTGGCTGCATTTATAAATAAATAAAAATATCTGAACAAATATAAATGAAAAAAAAAAGTATGATTCGATTATAATGATTCATGATTCTCAGTCTTTGTTAGACTTAGTATTTAATTTAAAAATCGTTCGTTTCTAAACAATGATTTTATACTTTTGAATTTAGATGATTCAAAACACTTTTTTAAATAAGTTAGGAGTTGCGTTTTATTTACTTTTGTTTCGTTGACCCAAATATATACATATGTACATAACTTTTATTGACCACTTACACTTTGTTTTTCTTTTTAACAATTTTATGTTTTGGATACCAGGTCTGCATTCACTCAAATGCGTCTGTTCATTTCCGCTTTTCAGCAGATGATTTAGTTTCCTGTTGTCATCTTTGTGGTTTCGGTTGTAATGGCGGTTTTCCAGGATCTGCTTGGTCTTATTGGGTTAGGAAAGGTATAGTTTCTGGAGGAACTTATGGATCAAATCAAGGTTGTAGACCTTATGAAATTCCACCATGCGAACATCATAGCACCGGAAATCGTCCATCGTGTGACGGGGAACATGGATCTACTCCAAAATGTGTACATCAATGTCAGCCGTCTTATAAAACTGAATACAGTGCTGACAAACGTTTCGGTAAGAAATCATATTCTGTTGAAAGGAACGCCGCATCTATACAAAGAGAAATCATGACCAATGGTCCAGTTGAAGGCGCTTTTACAGTCTTTGAAGATCTTCTCAGCTACAAAAGCGGTATTAAAAAAAATTGTTTTTAATATTTTTAAGTATTTCATGAAATATATAATTTTTAGGTGTATATCAACATGTTTATGGAAAAGCTCTTGGAGGACATGCAATTCGAATTTTAGGTTGGGGTGTTGAAAAGGATGTACCATATTGGTTAATTGCAAACTCTTGGAATAATGATTGGGGTGATAATGGTTACTTCAAAATTTTACGTGGCAAAGATCATTGTGGCATTGAAAGTCAAATATCAGCCGGCTTACCAAAACTATCTTAAAAAAATGGTCATATGCATTCCAGCTTATTTTAAATACATAATATAAAACCTTCCGTTTCTTTTTTTTCATCACATTTTTTTGTGGTAAATAGTTTAGAGAAGAATGAAATTATATGTTATAAGATCGATAATGAATAAAAATTTTAATATACCTTCAAATAACATTAATGTAATTTATTTTGAATGATTACAACTTTTAGCTTCTGTTCTATGATCAATTTCTCCTCTAAAAATAAAAAAAAAGAAACTAGTTAAATAAAATTTAAAAAAATTAAGTATTTTTTCTATGTGTAAAAACATCAAAATATGTAATTGCTAATTTTCCTTTTTACGGTAGGCTAGTCACCTACCTAGCTAACTCTCTATGACTATAGAAACTAGTGCATGATAGATATCATGCACTAGCCCTATACTCCTCCTAGGAGTGAAGAAGGAAAAAAAAAAAAATTTTCCTTTTAAATTGCTTAGGATTTAAATTTTCAATTTTTATGTATTCTTGCAGAAATAACTTGACTAAAAAAATTTAAGAAACAACTTATCGATTGAATTAGTTCTTCAAATTTTAAAAAGGGAGTTTGAATAAAATGTAAAACGAATATTCGATGATAAAAATAATGATTTATGTTTAAGAATTTTTCATTTTCAAATTTCTCAGAAATGCTTGTTCGCATTTTATAGTTTTACATTATACTGTTTATTTTGATTTATTTATTTCTTAAATCTCAAGTGAACAAAAGCTCGTACAGAGTATAATTTTAAAATTTTTTGGATGCAATTTGCAATATTTAATTGATCTTAAATAGTTATAATTATATTTTTAAATTTTCTGTTAATAGAAAAAGCAAAAAGTTTAGCATGCTAAATATATCATTTATTCTAAGGATAATTAAGAACTTTTCAATTGAAAACATATTGTATTGATCTGATCTAAAATTAAAACAAATAAAATGTTAAGAAAGTTACATGAAATTACGTAATTATCAGCCATGCATTTACTTGTCTTAATAACAACATACATAAACATTTTTACGATTTAGAAACCTAGTATCCAAAAATAAATTATTACTAGAAAATCACAATAAGTAAGAGCACTTGATCCAATTACCTATAATATATAGTCGCCATATAATATTGTACATGTACATAGGTAATTTTTTTTATATTGGAAATAGTTACTTCCGTTACAATTAAAGAAGCTTTGTGGTTTATTTTAGTATACAAATAATACAAACCACAAAAATATTTTTCTTAAAAAATGGCAAAAAATAAATCAAAAACTATAAAATATGCTATTGTACATTGTGTTATATTCAAAGGTGTATTATATTGCCATGATGTATAAAGTAAATCCCCTTGTGATGTTTGCTTATCTACATATTCATATTCCGTCATAACAAAATTTCCAATTAAGATTTTTTTCAGATCCCATATAAAGATTTTTTAGTGAATTATTTATACTGATAAAAGATTCTATAAGCGCAAGAAAAAATATTTTTTAATAAGAAATTGTATGTTTTACTTTAAAAATGATAACCTTATGCCAAATTATAATTGAAAAAAATATAAAAATATAAAATTCTGTAAGATTATAAGATGTTTTGCCATATTTGAAGTAAAGAGAATGTTATAATTATAACTATAGTATTTGGAAATATTAAAAATACAAAGTTTTTTTTATTACCAGACTAATTGCTTAGACCAGAACAATCATCATTTAGACGCACAAAATGCTGTTATCAGATTGCCAAGCATAAAAGTTAGTAAGGCTTTGCAACTAACAAAAATAAATGTTATTTTATATGCACCCACATATATATTCATATATGTAAATAAGAATGATAATACAAAAATCTGGTGTTAATGAATTTTTTAGCAATTCGGAATCCGCGTTAATTATTTATGTTTTAAAATGCGCACCAGTAATAAGTTTTTATAATAATATTATAAACGAAGCTTCAATTTCAAGTCGACTTTGTATTTTTTTCAATTTTGTTTTCAACAATACTTTTATAAAATTTTTTTGCATTATTTAAAGTAAAGAATCTTTGATTTGAAAGTGACCGAAAGCGATTCAGTCGTAATTTGCCAAATTTGAAGTTCAGTTGTATTTTTTCATTGTTTAAAACAAAAAAAAAATAATAATTTTAAAATGTTTTTAGTTAAATATAATATTTTTATACTATTGCTCTTAGTATTAATAGTAATGGGAGGTAATCTATATTACATACATATACTATATACATATGTATGTATATAATATTTGTAATATATAAGTAGATTAATTTATAATCTAAGTCTAACCAAACATTTACATACATACATAATTATTTAGCAAATGTACATTTACATATAAATATTGTTTTTTATTTTCTTACATATTTTAGAGGATTGTCCAAAAATTAAGACTCGCAAAAAATGGGGTGGTTTACCTACTCTTAGTGTTGAATATCAGATAATTCCAGTTAAATTTGTTATTATTCATCATACTGTTACTTCAACATGTACAAGTTATTCACAATGCGCTGAAATTGTACAAAATATTCAAGATTATCATATGAAAAAATTGGGTTGGAGTGATATTGGTTATAAGTAAGTTTACATACATACATGTGTGTAAATATAATTATATGTACTACATAAATAGGGTATTAATTATTCCCATATGTGAAGGTAACATTTATAATGTTAATATTTGTGTATTGTGCCTATTATATGGGTGCAACCATTGCTTAAATTTTTCAAGGGAAGATCAATTAAATGAATAATAATAATAAACGATTACGCGGGACCATTAGCTACTTAAAAAAATAAATATCATGAAAAAATAATATCATCCTTCATTTTAAAACTAAATATAAATTTTTTTTCCATAACGTAGTGTAAACGAAATTGTACATGATGGTGTTTTAATTTTTATTGGCTTGTTAAACTACAAGTAACTCTATTAATTTGTAAAAATATTATTAAAACCAGTTTTGGTTTAAAGTTCATGTTATTTTTTTATGATATAAAAATTATGTTTTGCTTTTAAATAAATTCTATAAAAATAATATTTTTCATTTATACATTTTTTTTTATTCTATGGTTAAAATTGTAGTTTCTTGATTGGAAATGATGGAAATATATATGAAGGTGTAGGTTGGCATAAAATTGGAGCACATACATACGGATATAATAGTAAATCAATTGGAATTGCATTTATTGGTAATTTTGATAGTAAGTATAATATTACAGTTTCATAAATATATATTTTACATAATACATGTATAAATTTAATTCATTAATTTTAATATAATTAATTTTAATTTTTTAGATGCTCTACCAACAACAGCTGCTTTAGATGCTGCAAAAAAACTATTAGAATGTGGTGTTGAAAAAGGTGAACTAAGTAGAAGATATAAATTATTTGGTGGAAGACAAGTAAGTTCTACTGTTAGTCCCGGTTTAGAATTATATAATGAAATACAAGATTGGGATCATTGGAGTGAACCAGAAAAAAATTAAAATTTATTAAAAAATTTTATATTTTATATTATATTTGTATTACTACTCGTATATATTATTATTGTACATGTATTATAGTTAATATGCACTAATGAAAATAAGTAAAAGAGATTATTATTTAAATATTAATTAATTAATTAAACTCCATATTATTTAAAAATTGAATTTGATTATATAAAATAAATAATTTATGATATACCAATATAATTTTCTAGTAAATTTTTCATTATTATTGCCGAGAAATAAAAAATTGGATAGAGTCAGCCTTAGACTGATTGTGGATAGAAGAATAGGTTTTTGATGGTCGAATTTATAAAGTTTATTTTTAGAAATTATCTATAGCTATTATGAATATAGTTTTTGTATAAAACCTGCAAAATATTAATGTCTTAACCTTCTGTTATTAAATGTGACTATTGAGTAATTTTATGTTTACTTTAACTTTTAATTTTTTTATATTGTGAATATTTTTTTTTAAGTTCCTATGTAATGGTATATTGTATAAAAGTTACACTCTAAACGATTCATTAATGAATAGACGTAGGTATATACATACCTCTAAATGATATAGTAGAATCCAAATTTAATGAATGAGCAAAATTATAAATAAAATAATTTTCAATTAATTTCATTTTTTTTAACATTTATTATTTTAAATATTATACATTAAAGGTATATATGTTGATTATTTGAAAAATTAAATTAAAAAATTCTTATAATAACCATTTTAAATTAAATGATTTTACACTAAAATTAACCTTTTAACAACACATATAGGTAAAATTAATTTTCTTCTTGGTGCTTTTCTGATATGTTCTAATTTATCTTATCTGTTCCCATATATTATTAATGTATATAAAAGAAAAATATAGTTATATGTATACGTAAATTTAAAATTATTTGAAATTTTGTTCTTTTAAAAAACTTTATAACTATATGTATATATATATCATATTTTATTACACAATATTTACATATGTATAATAACATTCATATATAAAGAAGTTTATAAATAAAAGGATAAGTTTTTATTTTAAAAATAAAATTTCAAAACAAAAAAAAACCTTATTCAAAATATTGTATGATATTGTATAACACTTTCCTTAAATATATACATATATGTATTAAAAATATTTATATGTATATATTATATATAATGCAAAATATAAGTAATATTATTTACTATATACGCATATAAACATATAAATATATATAAAGGAAATCCTGAATGATCAATGAATTGTAAGATTTCAATTCAATCTGCAAATGAGTTGATTTCAACAAAGAGAAAAAAAAATAACCATTTTATAGTTGAAATCAATATGGATACATACCCAATATGTATATATATATATAGTTTTACTGCTTGTATAATATATTATAAAAAATCCATCTAAGCAAAAATATAATAATATTGTATAATATATAGTTGACTTTCATGGGTAAGGAGAACAAGTATAACAAACCAAAAGTAAAAACAAAAAATAAAGGGAATAGAACTCATCACATAGGTGTAGCCCATCATTTTTGTGGTACATTTATATATACATAAGGAGTACAGGTAAAAATAAAATTAAAAGAGTGATTCAAAAATATTTTCGAAATTGAATATTTTGAATTTCTATATCGTGATCTTTAGCAAGGTATTTCTTTTTTTCTTAAATTTTTATAAGAAGTTAAAAATAATTATTTGTTTTGAAATTTCTAATATACTTGTAGTAATAAGTATAAGTACTAAAGACCTGTTCTAAATTTCTGACTCTATGAAATTTGAGTTTGTTTAATTAAATGAGTTGAACCAAATTTTATTGTTCAATAAATTTTTGTATTAAAATTGATGAAATTTAAGTTGGGTATTGTGAATAATCTAATTAAATTCAAATATCAAAATTCATATACGGATATAATTGTAAAATACAAATTAATTTCCGTGATACAAGCTGATGAATTTTAAACTTATTTTATAGTATACTGTGGTATAATTTCACAAAACTGCTAGATAAAAAACCATTGTGCAGTATATATAATTTATAGTTCTATTCAGAAGACAATTTTTGTAATTGCACAATAAAACAACTTTTTTTGAATATTTATATTCACCAGCGTCACTTAAAAAAGTAGCTTGCAGAGTAATCACAAAAATTGTCTTCTGTAAAGCACTATAAACAATATACACAATGCTAAAACTAAAATTTATTCCCGTCAATTTTAAAGCTATGCCCAGAATTTTGAATTGATTTTCATAACACCCTGTTTGTATGCATTCCCATGCTTAAGTAAAAAACTATTACATAATATAAATGTATATATTGCTGTTTTTGAAAAGGATATGATGGAATTTTTTCTCACCTTAACACAATTTAATAAGAACAAAAAAAAAAGGAAGTATCATCAATCTCTTTCATGTCAATGTATCAAGACAAATGGTTGAAGAAAGAAAATTTTTATGCTTTTTTGTTTTTCTTTTTGATTTTACATTTCTTCAATTTAGAAGTCACGTCAAATACTATCACAATAAGGAAAAATACAAAAACTAAGAAATTCAACAAAACTTTTTAAGCTTTTAATGGCCAACAGGTTTTAAAGTATACGTAATATACCTAGTATACCAAATATATTAACCTGTAAGTATGATGCTTTTTATATATTATATGTTATCCTTATATTCGATATAATGCCTCTTTACTATCCATTACGAGTATGTAGAAACTCTATACAATATTTCTCTTAATACATAACAGTACTTCTTCGAGAATTACAAGTAAATGTGTGATATATCCACTTTCCTGAACATTTATTTTACATTCTAAGGGATGTAGTTTTTAAAAAAGAAAAGAAAAAGGTAGTCAATAAATTGAATAAATTAACGAATAAATCACATAACTTGGACATAATTGAAAAAAGTGTTTTTATCGATTTTAAAAAAAAATTTTAATCCTATATATACGTAGAATGTGAACAGAAAAGAAATGCGTGTATAGGTTAATAGATGTACTCATTTTCAAGAAATATTATAAAGCGTATATTATCTAATTTTAAATTATGAAGCGAACAGTGGCAAATAATATTTGAATGAAATTTAAAATGCATATTTTATAATTGTTAACTTTTAATGTGCAATTTAAACTTACAGTGTGATTTACAGAAAGATTTGCAATAGCACATATCATAAATTGTACGATCGAAAATAGATAAGACTTATTTTCATGGGCCAAATCTCACAATTTGCAAGATACAGGAATTTAACGAAAAAAAAAATTTTTTTAACAAGCAATTTTCGAGCGGCTTATAGAGGACTTACAATTAAGATACGGCATTATGTATGTAGTTATTCATGTACTTCCAGAAATATAAGCATTTGGATTTTTTCATTTTATTTCTGTATACTTAGTTCTTGAATTTATGTATTAAATATATTTTTTGCTGTTAATACAGAACTGATTAATTTAAAGGTAAAAACGTATTTACTGCTTATGAAATTTAGATATTAAAATAATAATATAAAATTGTGTTATAATAGTTCTTTAATTTAATATCAATTTTATGTAACAGTTAGATTTTTTCAATTTGATCAAACATTATAAATAATATTAGTCTTTTAATGTGACCCTATTGATTTCAGGTAAAGTTGAAAGAACATTTTCTGTCTATAAAAATGTACAAATTAAAATCAAGTAAACGAAAGTAATTTGACTTATATATTCTCGTATATACTACAGTTATATAGGGTGATTCAGAAAGCTATGCAACGAAGCCCTTATCGTTTTCGGAACGGAAGTTATAATCAAAAAATCTTAGATAACTAGAAATTTCGTGAAAATTCGTTAAAATCCCTGTATCTGGAAAACCCTTGAGATTTCGCACCTACTCCGGAACAAAAGCTTTATCCATTTTCGACCCTCTAATCAAATTTCGCGTTTCGTGTATTATATCTACTGTAATATATTTAGTATTATAGTATAACACTATAGTAGATTAGTGATAGTAGATATGGAAATTTTTATTTGTTTTTCTTATACTTGTTTTACTATATTTATATATGCTTGTATATTTTACATACATATAGTGTCTCCTTAAATTAAAATAAGTAAAAGAGTCTAAAATTCAAGACTCACTTAAACTTACAATTGAATTACAAAAACTAAAACGAACTACGAACTATTTTTATATTATTAGGAAAGTATGAATTGTACTTAATATACATATGTATAGATTATTTTTTTTGTAATATTAGTTAGTAAATTTAAATATGGGTCATCTGTTAAAATTTACATTTCGATAATAACGTCAACTTGACTTATTTAGTAACATAATCAAATTAATGTAATATTTTAATTTTTTAATTTTTGGTGTAGATTTCATATGTTATAATACAATTATTTTGACAATGCTCTAAAAAGCATTCAATAGAATTGTTTTTCATTACTGTTATATAAAAGAATTGAACTTAAAATCAAATAAGACTTAGAATAATAATTTTGATTGTAACAATAATATTATAAGTACTTTAATTTTTTTATTTTGTTTTTTGTTCATGCTAATGTACTTTTATAATTTATTTACAAATTACTTAGATTTCAATTGAGGTAGAGATGTTATTACATATTAAATATAGAAAAAAAAAACTCTTAAAAATTGTATAATCCATTATCTATTGTAAAAATAGAATTTCATTATAAGAATTCTCTTAGATTTTTTTCTAAATTTTTTGTAGAACAGCTATAAATAATAATGTATATGTATAACATTTTTTGAAAATGATGGAACAAAAAATACTATTCAAATATATTCTCAAAAAAAAAAACTAATTCTATACAATAAATAAAAAAAAAATATTCTTTATTAAAATTAAATATATTTTTTAACAGATATATATATATATACATACAAAATTTTCATTTCTATTCTATTGTTAAAATTTTCTTTGTTATTATTTACTTGTACATAATATACATAATAATGTATAAATAGTAACAGTATAAGAAAATTTTAAAATTTTTTTGAAAAGGATTTATAATATATTTTAGACTTAATAATCCTTTTTCATGATAAAGGAGTATATAGTATATATACAATATAAGTAAGTAATAATAAATATAAACGAAGGTTTAATAAACAAACAAGAATATAATAATAATAATAATAAAAAAAAAACAAAATAAGAAAGAGTTTGAGAAAATTTAAAATCATTTATCATTCAGGTTTTATACTTAACATTTAAAAAAAAAAAGGAAAAAACCTCATTTTTTTTTCAGTCTTAATATATATACGATATAGTGTTATGAATATCGTAAATATTGTATAATAAAAATATAAGATTTTTCTTTGTATAACACAGATGAAGTGCTCTTTTTTTTTTTGGTTATTCATTACAAGTATATGAAAAAGTCGTGTAACAAAATGTGCAATTTTTATATACTCTGCTCTGAGTTACGAAACCTTAGAAAAAAAAACATAATTTCAAATTAATATAATGTCATAGTGTTACGCATTATAAATTATATTTATTAACACTATTGTAAATTATGACAAAATAAGTGAGATATTAACGAAATAATATAACAGATTACGGATTTAATATAGTGATACAATTGGATGTTCATTCTGAAATCTTTCAGCCCACATATAAAAATTTATATTAAACTTAAACATAAAATATTGTTATACAAATGATATTATTTATTATTCGCAGAAATTATTGTTTAATTCCAGTAATAAATTAATAAACTTAATATTCTATTTATATTTCGAAAATTTTAACTAAATATGTTACGCCTGAAGTTATGCAAATAAATTTGTGGATAGTGTTGTTTAGAGATATTCATTCAATTTATAAAAGGCATTTTGCTAGCCAGCTATATTTCGAAAAACTCATTGAAAAAAAAAGAGTAAAATGTAGAAAATATTATTGTAAAATGATGTAAAAATAAATTTTAATTCATTAATGAATAAGTTTTTGCTAAAAATATCGCAAAATTTTTCTTTTAAAATGAATTTGAATACAATAGCAATATTATATATTTCAATAAATCGGATAATAATCTCTTGCTATATATTTCCTGATTAGTTTCCTGATTTCCTGATTCTATATGATTCCTGATTTAGTTATACTTACATTTCAAGTTTTAAATTGAAATTGTTTTGAACAGAATTTAGAAGCATTTATTAAAGAATTAAAGGATCAAAAGAATTAAAATTCATCATTCCGAAGTGAAATGAAGATGAGGTAAATGCCTTTCATTTTGTAAAAGAATAATTCTGAGTAATACTGAATAAAAAATTTTGTTTTAGTTATTATTTTAATGTTTTGACCTCAGGTGTTCGCGAAAGCAAATATTTAAACTGTGGTGCAATATAAATTGATATACTCGGGTTGTTAAAGTTAAACTAAACCCTATTTAATCTAAGGTACGTATTACTATATAAAACTATCACTACTATAACTATACACCACGTTGTTTCAAATATCACATAAGATATACATATAAGATAAAATGAAGATCAATTTATTAATTAACGTATTTTTAAAAATTTAATATATGTATAAAATATTATAAGATAATTTTGAAGATGTTTTACATATTATGGTATTCAGATATTATTATACAAAACCAATATGGTGAATAATATGTAGCACAATATGCAAATATGCAACATACATATTATATATTTATGCTTATATATGTTGTTTTGTTACATTAATATGTTTATCTGGGATAATGATATTAAAAATTCACAATAAAATATTTAATAAGATTTGTAAACATACAAAAATATTTGGTTTGTTCAAAATATGACAACAAATTTGATTTTCGAAAATGTATTTTATTCCAAACTAATTTTGAACAGAACTATTTTAGAGAGAAAAAAAAATAAAAGAAAAATGATTGTAAGAAAAACTTTTAAGCAAAATTTTTTTTTACGTCTTAGGTACTCCATGAATATTTTCTTTTCATCATAATATAATTTCTGTCTGTGTACATATATGACAAATTGTTTTCTTCAATTTCATGTAGAATAGCATATTCATTTTTATTCTTATAAAAATTTTGAAAAATATTTAACCTTTTGCAGCACATGTAGATGAAGATTGTATTACAGGAAATTGATGCTAGTTGGAGTTGTCATATCAGCGTGCCTAAATATAATTAATAATTATAATATTAAAATAGTATTAAATATTTATAGTAGAATTTGATAAATGGAATTAATAAAGGTGAACCTTGAAATTTTTTTCATAGAACTTTTCCCAGCTGCTTAATTTCGAAAATTCGGCAAAAATTTACGTTTTACTTCTTTCAAAATCTATTTCTATTCATTCGCATACATATTTTAAATTAATTGCTTTACTGGAACATCTCTTCAGTTGCATTAACCGTACTCCAATTTTGGTTTTTGTAGAAATTTGATTGAAATTTATTAATTCCATTCGATACCATACTTATTTTTATCATATCATTTACAAACTCCATTTTGTGCAAAAAAATTTAATTTTCCTATAGAAAAAAATTTTTTTCTATTAAAATAAATGTCAAAATTTGTATGGAATATCTTTAAAAATTCACTCCAGCTGGATAATTTTAATAACTTCGGATGCCAAATGGTGTCTGGATTTCGAAAATATTTTTTTCAAATTTTTAAATTGCACCCAATTTAAGAAAAGTTCATTTAAAAATCTCAAACCATATAGGTACCATTTCTTATAAAAATTGGCAAAAATTAAAAACCTATCAATTTTCTTTACCAAGAAAAGTTTCGAAAAAATTTTTTTGATTACTAGATTTTTTGTTTTTTTTCATAATAAAAAACTCTGGTTATTTTCTTTTCAAAAATTTCAAATTTTTTAAATTCAATTTTTATTTTTCAATTAAAAAGTTTGTATAAAATTTCGTTTAAATTTTATTATTATTTGTTACAGTTCAATAAAATTCAAATGGTTTATAATTTTCGGAGTATAACGGCTCTTAAAAATGTCAACTGTTTCTTCGAGTGATTCTTGTTATCAAAAATTCATAATAGTTGATAGTTACAGCGCTTAAAATCAATAAAAATAAAAAATAGTGAAAAATAGGGCCTCTAAAATTTTGAGATAGAAATGGTTTTTGTGCTATGTTTTCTGTACCTGCTTAAATTAGAGCTTTAGCGGTTGGGAAAAATTCTATAAAAAAATTTCAAGCTTTCGAAATTAACTATTTAGAAAAAACCGAGAAAAATAAAACAAGGCAAAAATTTGATTTTCGATAAAGTTTGAATGCTTAGTATTCCGACGATACATAAAATACCGAAACAAGCAGCATGTTTATTTTAAGTACTTTAATAGGTCTTTCAGAAACTGTTTATTTGAGGTTCCTATCTTTTTTAGAACGGAAGTTATAACCACAAAAGCTTGGATAAGTAAAAATGTCGTGAAAATCGTTAAAATTCCTGGAACTCGGAAACCTTTGAGATTTGATACCCAATCCGAAACAAGATTTTTATCCATTTTCGATCCTCTAAGCAATGGTATATGTTGTTGTATAACTTTTTGAATCACTCTGTATATATTTTAGTTAATGGGAAACACATTTTACCTTGCCAGTTCTATATCGATTAAATAATTAAAGAAAATTTATATTATATGGTATTAACAGGATCTTTATAGTAATTTTGCAATAGATAAAACTTCTGGATTAGTAGATACTGTTAGATAATACAAAAGTCTTATTCTAACTGTGCGGTAATTCTTTAAGAAGAACGATGCAGTATTTTGTTCTTCCTTTGCACATATTCTAATAAACCTAATCGAATTCTTTTCTTTCATATGTAGTTTTTCTCAATTTCTACCGTACAAATAGTCATAATAGAATAACAAATCATATACATATATACAAGGAATATCATATGAAGAATCATATTTTATTTTAAAACAAATTCGATTTTCCGTAAACACCTTTTTCTTATAAAAATGTGCAGTATAATATAAAGAACTTTTTTTAAGAAAAGAAATAGTTAAATATGTTTAAAGAATGACATGTATGCTTATATATGTGTATATATATACATATATATGATGTATGAACAAAGTTCATTTACTTATAGGTTACATAAGCAAATATTCAACGGAATGTTTATTTCTATTTTTTTTTCGTAAATATGCAACTGATCCTTATATGCAGTTTAAGAATAGAAATTCAAACATTTATTATACAAGAGACAGTACATATTTCTTGCTCTATGTATTTAAAAGAGTATTAGTATATATATTTATTTACAATTTCAAGTCCAATGTTAAAAATTTAAAATATGAATTTATGCTTTCAATATGTCTTTAATAGTTTTCTTAAAATATTTATAAGAGAGCAGGGACGTATAACATCTGAAATATAAGAATATTTTACATAACGTTAGAACAGTTATTGCATAATCATCGATTATGGTGCAGTATGCATGAATGCTGAAAATGTATATTGTATAACACTAACATTTGAAAAATTTCTTTTCTTTTGGTAATCAATACATCTAAGACATTTCTAATTTGATTAATATTCACATATAAACTAATTTTGGGATTTAGAACAAAATTGAAAGGAATGAAGAATATACTGAATATTTAAGACCATAGTTTGATTCACTATGGAATATATGGTTTAAGTTAATGAATTGATTTGGGCAATCTTACAAATTATATAATAGTGCTAACATAGTGCTACAAAAGTGTGTGAATACTAAATTCTACTACATAATTACCAAAAATTTTTAGGGCTAGCCCCATCAAGTACAAGCTTTCTACAAGTTAAAAATACGAGAAGAGTTACACGGCTATGATTTTATATTTTTCGAAATTGATAAATACATACATACGTAATATACTGCACCTATAAATATGCAATTTTTAAACTTGTCTTGCAATTTTATATATAAATTTAAACAAATTTAAATATTTGATATAATATTTTGATTTTCTATAGTTTTCACCCTTTTATGTACAAAATGTTCTAATGCATTTTTAAGCATATTTTTATTGTGCATCATGTGTTAAAAATGCATTGTTTTTTTTTCCTTCTTGTATATCATTTTTTATGCATATACATATTATGTATGTACAAAACTTTGAGATTTTAAATGCTTTAAGCAAAAAAAAAGTAAGAGAATAAATAAAAATCTTTATTGGATAGCTGTAAATAAATATTAGAAAACAAAATAGTAACGTATATATGTATAGGTATGTATGTGATTGTAATATTTGTGCATTTGTAGTAAATGGTTTTGTTTTCTCATTGTTATTTTCTGTTTTGGTTTCATGCTATTATACTGTGATTCTTTAAAGTCTGTTGTTGATTTTTGTTTTGTAACTTATACATTATGCTCCTTTCACTAAGGACTATAATGTTTACCTCTTATAAAAAAAAAAAAACAAGAAAATAAATAATATAAAAACAAATATAGAAACTGAAGTAAAAGTAGCTATAGTAAACATGTTAAATTAGTGTTGCCAATTATTTATAGGTTATGATCAGAACATCTTTTTATTTATTATACAATATAAATATAGAATGTAATTTTTAATATTTATTCCCAATTATTGAATAATTAATCATAGGGATAAAAATTTCAGTAAATATAATTATAATGTTTTCATGCTCCTGAAATTACATCAAATATGTAGACATTATATCTTGAAATGTATATATTAACTATTGTATGGATTTTGTAACTATTTAAAGGTGCCGGCTTCGGTATGAACACTTATATATGTATGTACATTCTTGCTCAGCGGAACATTCTGTGTTGTTAAGAAGTGTTCATCCATTCGATCGCACGATAATTTAAAAACAAATAAAGAAAAGACAACTAAACTTTTACAAATTGCTTCTATTCTGCTATAACAAAGGCAGCTGCTCTAGCAATTAAACCAATTTGAACAATGGATTGAGCTATTTTCCAGACAAGTTAATTAAATATTTTAAAAACTAGTTTTTATTTACTTTTTAATTCAAATATTTGTTCAAGTACTAGCTTTAGCAAGATGAGAATTTCATGCCACATTAAGAATATTAGGGTTAATTTTTGTTTAGGAATATGAGCTAGACTAAAAGAAACCTATTGTAAACACAAAGTTTTGTTGTTATTTAAAAAAAATGTTAAAAAATGTATGACTCACCGACTATCTTATATAATTTAGCATATCTAAAATTATTTTAATACTTGAAACTGAAATTGTTTAGAATTTGGAAGGAAAGAAAAATTAAAAATTCGATAAAAATAGCAGTTAATATATGTATTACAAAATCCAAAATATTATATGAAATTCGCGATTGAAATAAAAAAGAGCACAACATTCCCTTTTGCACTGGCAATGTAATGTAAATGGCGATATTATACGCTTGAATAATTTTTAAAGTTTCCCATAGCGATTGTTCCTTTGACTTTTCTTTTAGAGTCTCTGTGCTTATTATCATTACGCATTAAATCTATTTTTATGTTATGGTACATATGGTAACATTAAAATTTCGTCAAAATATTTCGATAAAAAAAAAATATATTATAAAATCTTATTTTTTATATTAGAATATTTATTACAGTACTCTCATATTTATAAGTGTAGTAGTAATTCATGATGCATTTTATTTATTTCTGTACACAATTGCAAAAAGTACAAAAAAAAAATTACAAGGAATATTTTTTTTCAGCGGTTGTTTTTCTTTTACATTTTTTTTTTTAGTGTTTTTCGGTTTTACTTTTGAAAAAGAAATAGAAAAAGCTATGTGTATGCCAGTTAGCATATTTTTTTCAATATTTTAACTAAAACGAATGCAGCTATTTTAAAAGTAAGAAAAATAAAAGAAAAATAAAAATGAACGTTAAAGAATGTTCATATATTAGTTTGTGTCTTCACAGGTCTCATATGGCTAAATAATAAAAATCAAAAGATAAAAACATGAAAACAAAAAAAAATTTTAAAAAGCAATAATGTGATCATAAATAAAATAAAGTTACTATCAAAATGTCGAATATTATATTTTGTTATTTTTTTCTTGTAAATATAAGGGGGTTGTTTCTATCTCTTTGTTTATTTTTTACTTTAACTTTTGAAAAATTATAAAGAAAAAAATATATCTGAAAAATATAAGTTCTATTGTATAATAGTTTTTACTTTTAAAATGAGGAAAAAACAAATTTGTAATTAGAGTCATCAGTTAAGAAGAGCACATATTGAGTATTGACAAATACAGTCAAATACAACGCAAATTTTATGCAATTAATATAACCTTTGAGATCTGCATGAGTAGTATCTATGGGTATGTGAAATCCTGTTATCTTGTATAGTATTCATAAATACTCGTTGGTTCCCTGATACATTCTCCATTGTTATTTACTCGTTACTAGTAATCCTGAGTTATTGTTTTTGCAATTATATAGTATAATGTAAACACGATAATTCTAATGTTAAATCTAGTCATTAAATTTACACAAACTTATACATAATTGACAATGTATTCGTTATATATTTTAATGTAATAAACATCATACTTAATAATCTTTATAACAATAATACATGGAAAAATTCCAATTATTCTGATTATATTAATATTCTATGTACCTATACATATATAAAAAAATAACATGCCAATAAATTATATATGAATCTGTAAGATTAGTAGTTCTTATAACATGACGTGACAATATTACATATTCTGTATACGAGTACTCGTATGACATATTATGAGTAACGACTACTCTTGATCTATGAGTAACCAGTTATTTCTAATCCTTGCAGTTAGAATTCGCACAAAACTAATTGTATTTTAAAATTTAAGTTATGAGACAAATCTTGAGTTCGATGTAATAAGAAAAATTGTTTTAAACCGCTATTAAATTGTATCCGAAAGCTTAATAAACACATTTTTCAATAAATTAAGCAAAATAAAAACAGTCAAAATTTTTTAATTGCAATTTTAGTAAGTTCTTGAGTCTAAAAGAAATATGGAACTTAATACTGTGTGATCAAATTTTTATTTTTGCTAACAACATGGAGTACAAGGAAAAATTTGACGATATCAGAGATTTTATTAAAAAAGTGACAAATTATCCATATTAGAATTTATTTTGAGTACAAACACTGGAGAGATAAAATTTTAAGATGAAAATGTTAAGGTCCTTTTTATAATATTTTTTAATATTTTTAATTTTTAAAAAAATTTCTCATATTTTCAATTCTTTTCATTAAAAATATCGACACAATTCCTAGATAGTTCCAAATCATCAATTTCTACCATTGACAATTTTAAGTTTGCCAATGTCATCCGACATACAAACGGACAATAATGTTTTTTTTTTTCTTTCGAAAATTTCATTTTATTTCGAAGCAGTTTCTTATGTGTTAAAGGATATAATATAAATAAAAGACTGGAAAATATTATTTTTAAAATTTGAAATAAAGATGCAAAATTTTTCTTCTTCTCTTTTTTTTTTTGTTTTTCTTGAAATTTATTAAAATTCAAACGAATTTGTGGTTTACAAGTTTCTATTGAATAATTTATTTTAAATTGATGGTATTTGCTAAAAGAAGACAAATACAATATTTACATAAAAAATTTGCATAAATTTTAAAATTTATAAATTTAATATGTAAAAAGAAATTTTATGAAGTATAAAAATATGAAAACGAAGAAAAATTTCAAAATAAATTTTGCAAAAATGAAAACTTGGAGTGAAAATTTAACACTTCATACTTTTTTATAATTCGGAAACAACTTAACTTTCTTTAATTTAAACGATTTTTATTAAATCAATTTTTTTTGTATTTGTTATACTAGTTGTTGCAGTTATTTTAAATTCATAAAATTTTATATGTTTTGAATAAATTGCGTGTTTGATTAAAACTTTGCAAAAAAAAGTTTAAAATAACATTCAAAGTCGTTCGAGAAAATGCTACTTGGATAAGTGTAGTTTTAAAAATCTCGAATTTCATTCGAAAATTGAAAAATTTTGTTAATTTATTCAGTCAGTCCTGAAGCAATGCAAAAATTTTACTGACTGTGGGACAAACTATGACCTTAAGTTACCGTACTACCATATTAATTTATGCAAAATTTCAGTACTGTGTTCTTCAAAATATTGTGTGTGCCAAACTACCATTGAAATTGTATGGCAGCTACCAGAAGGAGCCAAGCAATTTCAACGACTTTTATCAAGCACATCGGCCCTACTAATACATATATTCACTTGTGTGAAATTTCAATACCATACCTTTTATACCCAAATAAATTTTGAAGTTGTATGGCAGCTACCCAAATCGGTACCCCGATCATGTCCAATTTAAATAGGTTTCTGGCACTTACTACAATAAGTCATTTGTGAAAATTTGGTGAAGTTAGCTCAATTAGTTTTTGAGTTAGGACGGACAGACGAACAGACAAAGCTAAACCAACTCAGAATTTGACGCTGATCAAAAACATACACTTGAGTCTATATCTAAGACCGTTATTTCTTAGCGTTACAAACGGTAAAGCAAATTTAGTATACCCTTCGTAAAGCAAATTTAGTATACCAATTCTCTTTTAATACAAAAATTAGATTGTAAAGTTTGGTGAGTGTTGTAAATTTTCTTAAAAACCTTGAAAAAATGATTATTTGCAGGGTCATACTAGCAACGAGTTATTCTAATTAACAAACATGATCCTTTATATACAAAGATATTTGTTTGTTATATCGAAAATTCGAAAAATTCTTGTCTGGTTTTCACGGAACAAACATTTTGAGTGGGCATTTTTTTTTGTCAATTGTTCCAAAAGAAAATTTTTCCTAAACTGATTCAAATTTTAAATTCAGATCGTGTTTTTATTTTTCTACAATGTAACATTCTCTACCCATTTCATTTTAATATTCAAAAGATCACATTCTAAATTCGTATTTAATTTATGAATAATTTTTATTAAGTAGATTATCCTTGAAAAATAAGTAGTATTTAAACAAATTAAAAGGATAAATTTTCATTTAATTCCAAAATCTACATTGAAAATTAACAAATTTTTTTTTCTTTCTTAAATTTATTTTCTTATTTTTTATTTTGCTCAATTATTTTCTTATTAACTTTTATTTTCTTAATAACCATTGTAACATTTCATTAATTTTCTCCGCAAATTTGCCATCTTAATTTAATTTTAAGTTTTACCTTTTTGGCTTTTTTTAATTTATTGTTTGTTTGTGTTTTTAGGTTTTTTTTTTTTGCTTATATTTTTGTGACTTTTTTACATTTTGTTTTCATTTATTTTTCGGTATACACACACTTGTATATTATTTAAGTTAAAATAAAATAAGAAAGATATATACATATATACAGCTATTTATTAAGTAATACTATTAAATAGGAGCACCAATTGATAAGTTTTGGAGAGAAATTAATTTTGTTTCAATCACATTGAATAATTTATAAGGGTAAGTCTATATCAAGCACTTTCTGCTAATTTAATGCTAAGAATGAATTTGTAAACATGAAAAAGGTTTGTTCATTACCTTGGGTAACGATTATTAAATTTAGCGACTATTAACATCAAACCCAAATTCAATATCTCATGTATTTACACACAGAGAAATGGGTTTCAAATAATACGAATGTTGCAGATTGTATGATTATGTAAGTTATTTTTGTATCGAATGAATTGTTTTAGAACACCGCAAAACTTAATATGACTCAAATAAATTTTTAAATTAGAAAAATTCTATCAAGATTCTTTTTTATTTCAAAGAATAATCAGAAAAGAAATCATTTTAGTGATTTGATGTAGAAAATGTTAAATATTTTTTAAAAATATTTCAGATTTTACTAGAATAACTGTTATATAAGCAAGAAATATATTTTGAGTTTTCAAATTTATTATAATATTTTAACAATACTAGATTTTAACGATAATAGAAATTGTTGAATATTTTTAAAATTATTGTTAATTATTTCTTCAAATGTGTTGTAACTTTATAGTGGAAAAGTGTCATGGAGAAAGGAAAAATTATTGGCGATTACTTAAATTTATTTTATAATAATTTTTTTTTTTCCAGGAAAATTTCAAGCCTGAACTATAATCTAGCAATTTATTCAATTGTGTATGAAATTTCAGAAAATTGTGTATAACAATTAAGTTATAAATTATTATTCAGCACAATATTATACGTATAAAAAAAATTCTATATATAGGTACAAGTTGGATGAATTTAAGAATTTGGCAACCCTAAATGTTATTTTAATTTATGGGTGAATAAAATATACAAACTTATATAATATTGTTATGCTTATACAATATAAATAGAATATTAAAAGTGATCCTTTTAATATTCTTTTAATTTATTTATCTTTTCATTTTATACAGGTATACACGTGTATATGTATATAGGTTTAGTAGAAAAACAATTTATTCATTTTCGTTTCTATCCTATTTTGTGTGTATACGAAAACTTTTTAAATATTTTTTTATGTCTTTATGTTTTTCTGAATATACGTATGTCTCTTTAAGAGTATAAAAGGTACCTATATAAAATATTATAAAAAATTCATTAACAAAAGAGCCCTCTAGTTCTAGTACCAAAGTATAATTACGTATAACCAAAAAAAAAAAAAACAAAACAAAACTGAAATAAAAATTCAACAATAAGAAAACAATATAAGAAATTCACCCAGGAGTGAATCAATTGAGTGCTTTTTATATAAATTTTAATTCAAAAAGTATCCTCTTAATGCAAAGACAATTTAATCTAATTAGAAAGAATATACGCATAAAATGGAATTTTGTACTCTTGACATTGTTATACACATAATAATACAATAAAGTACCTATACAAAAGTATGTAACGTATACGAATGATTTATATGCATAGAAATGTACTCAAATAATTTTCATTTCATTATTTTATAAAAATTGACTATCATCTACTTGTACATATACGAGTATAATATATACTTATTTTTTATATACTCTTAATCAGTATAAGTTGAGTTACTTTTAAAAACAACAAGTACTTTACCATTTCAACTATATTATATTAAGTAAAAGAATAAACAAAAACAAATCATCATCCTCTCTATTGTAATACAGCGCGTATAACAATTCTGATTAAAATTTACTTGAATATAGTAACAATTATACACATGTATATTCTTTTGACACGTCTTGTAAATATAAATGAAATTTATACAAATGAAATGTGTAGGTAGTAAACAAGGGTACGTATGTACATACCGTAAAATTTTCAACTTTTTAACTATTATATACAAGTACTTGTATCTTATACCATACTTAATATAGATATTATTTTAATTATTAATTTCTTTATTAGCAATATATATATATATATATCCACTACAATATAAGTGTGTTTGTATAACATTATTAAATTTTTCAATGATAAAAATGAGCATATTTTAGAATTTTTTCTAGACTGAGACGAAAAAATATTTTATAAATTATTTTAAAAGAATTGGTTTAAATAATATAATTGAAAATGTTATATAGCCTACCTAGATATAGAAAAGACTTTATTGGAATAATTTGATTTTGAATTTTTATTCAATTAAGTGCTTTCAATTATTTAATAAACCGTAAGTAATTTTATTTATATAAAATTAAGCCACGTGCAGATATTTTGTAAATTAATTTTAAATAAAAAAAATTTTATTTTGAAAAATATTTAGCCACGTGGAAGGTCGATCATTTTTAAAATATTTACAATATAAATAGTAAATATAAAGTAAATTTTGGAAATAAATCATTCAAAGAAACTCCATCGAAATAAAGCACATCGTTTTATATTTCATCCTCGTTTCTTTAATGCAAGTGTTATATAAATTAAAATCTATAATTAAGAAATGCAGGTGCTGAAACTAGAACCAATACTTCACATAAGGGCAAAAATGAATTATAAAACTATTGAAGAACTCTAGAAATGCTTAGAGTAAATTGTAGAGCATAATAACCGCTAAATAAATTAAAATTTTGGCATTATAGATCCGGTTTTATCAACTTCTACTATAAAGAAGTACCTATAAATTATTTATTTGTTTTGTGCAGATTTAACATTCAATTTTTCATAATATTCAGTAAAATTTTGAATTCTTATAAATTCTTTCGTATTTTGCTATATTATCAAATATTTTGGTTATTAAGTATTTTTCATTACTAAGGTAACACTATTTTTCTAATCTGCATTATTTATATTAACAATTATAAAATAGTTCTTAAAATTATATAGAATTTGTTCAAATAAAATTTAATTATTTTAATGTTGTGGTTTAATTTTTAAATTCAATTACACTATTCACTTTTCGCATTTTTATTTCTATTTTATTATTTTAATTTTAACACCGTAATAATTGTTCATTATATAGAAATGTATGCATTTGTATAAGTAAATGAATGTTTCATATCTTCCTTTTCATTCATAATATATCAGAGTATAACAGTTTTTTAAAAATTATGTGAATATCAAAGTAGTTTGGTTTTTTAATAGGACGAATGTTTTCTTTGATTAAATAATCTCAATTAAATATTTTTGTTTTCAATAAATTTTGCATACTTTTAGGGGCACGTTAGTATTACAAATGAATATGAAAAACTATAAAGGAAGAAAAAATATATATTTGATTTAAGTATAATAAAATTAATTATAAATAAAAGTTTAAAATTTCGAACTTGGACATTCAAACTCAATTTCGGATGATGGGACATCGAAAAAATACTGTGACATGCAAACAAAAATGTCGATTTCCTTTAATTCTGAAGATCTAACATATAAAATTTTTTTTATTAAACTGTTTAAAGGCATCAGATTTAGACAAAATTTGATTTTTTTAATAATTCAAGGAAATGGATGACGAACTCTTCAATCGTTCTAGTTTTGCATACATCCTTGTTAGCAAAATTAAAATTTTTTTTTTGGTTGATAATTTTGTCCGCATGTCCAGTTATCTGTTATATCATATCTAAATACACGTACACATAAGTATAAAACTGATTTTTACTACAGGCATTTTCTTCTGCCTAGATTATTTCCTGTGGTAACGTCATTCAATTTATAAAGAAATTAACTACACGTTTCTATAGGTTCTTCGCATTTTTAAGTTATATATTCTGTTATCTAATATTCATAGTATAGTTATAGTAATTAAGATGCTTCAATAATAAAAAAATATTGGTAATGTTATTAAAATGAGCACTTGTCCTAACTTATTCTTGAAAAAATTTTATTTTTAATTCAACAAACTTCATGGTTATACGACATCCAATGAACTAACCATTGTCTGATGATCTAATTGATAGAAATTGTTATATAGTCTAACTGTAAACTGGTTATAACAAGTCCGTCACCTCAAAGTAATTGAATCCTTAACTCCAAAGTAATTTAATCTATGATAAGCTTGGCTTTTAGTTGCTTAAAAGAAATTAAAAACCTTTATCCTATGGTAGTGTATAACAACATATTTGTACTTTTCATTTTATACCTCTATTTAGAATTATGTGTCGCGATTTTAGCTATACAAATTAATTAACTTTTATTTTTATTGTTATCCCTAAACGCTTTTAATCTATTCAAAGTAATTCGCTTTTAAATAAGGAAAATTTTATTAAGTATGTATTTGTGTATGACACTGAATTTAGATTTTATATATATGTATGAATGGAAGTTCTTTTATGTTGTTATTACCAAAGTTAAAGAGAAGAAAAAGGAAAGTATATTTACTGGAATAAGAAAAAAATAAATAAAACAAATAATTCTATTTACTGTTTTATAGTATAAGTAAATTGGTATTATTGTTTATCTTAATGAGAATAGAAAATGAAGTTTATTTGAGAAAATGTATTCTTCTTTAGATAAAATAATAAAAAAAATAAAATAAATAAATAAAATAAATAAAAAAAATATGTAGAGTTAAAGCAAATTTTTTTCAAATGGTATCATTTTTTTAAATGTCAAAGGATTGCCAATGTTGCCCATTTACTATTCAACTATTGTACTATTTGGTCCTTCAGCAGTAGCTTTCATAATACATGGAATAGTGATTTTACTAGTGGACCAACCATTTGAACGTTGAAATTTAAATAAAGTTCAAGCTTGAATAAAATTAAAGTATTTTCTATGTTAATCAAAATTTTTCCCCTAATTAAACGACTAAGCTAAATAGTTGATAGGTAGCATAAGTTAACAATAAAATACATTTACTTAAATAAATAAATATTTAATAATATGAGTCCCGCAAAGAAAAAAAATACAAAAAATAACGTGCTGGCCCAATACGGATTAGCGTGCAACACTTGCTCTTTCTCTCTTTAGCACTATATCTATAAATTTATTTCGAGTGTGAGTGATGGCGCGCCATAATCTAACCTATTTACAAAAAAATTATTGTATTTAAGTACTAAGTAAGTGAAAATTAATATGGTCTCCTAAAGACTTTCCTTGAGCCAATTTTACGTGTTCTGACTGTACCTCCTGGTGCGGCCTGCAGGATGCCCATATGGTTCCAGTTGAAAAACGCTGGTTTACATAACAAAATATTTTTGATGACATATAATAACAAATTTGCAACAATTTTTTTTCTAAATAAAATTTTGAATTTTCAAAATTGAAACTTTAGACTTTTTCTGATTATCCTGAAATTTATAATTTTTGAAAATAAATTTATTAAAGGTTTCCCAAAATAAAAATTATTCGAGGTTTAACCCGATAGCAACAAAAACACGACAGTTTTGGCAAATTCTCCTAGTTTTGGCAACCCTGATCAAAATGTATATATACACTTTAAATACATATTACATCCAAATAAATTGTCGAAAGTATTTAGATTAAAACGAAAATAAGAAAAAAGAAAACAAAAAACAAAAAATGATAATAGAAAGTAAAATAGAAGCAGATGAGAAATAATTGTGATGCAAGGAGAAAGAGAGAAAAAGACACAAAAATTTTGTTTTAAAAATTCAATTTTCCATTATTTACTCTATTAGCAAGAAATTGAGGAAGAAAGTCCTTTTTTGTTTCTTTATTTTAAGTGCTTTTTAAATTTTAATTGTATAAATATACGATGAAAAAAGTGAGAGAGAGAGAGAAAAGTTTATATAGGGAATAAAAAAGGAATAAAATGATAATATTGATGATGATAATACGATGATGATAATGTTGAGAGTGTTAATGATGATGATCAAGAAAACATTTGTGAGCATATCAACATATACATGTGTATTTTCACGTGTATTTGTATAAAGAGAATTGAAAAAGTTTAAAATATTTTTTTTATAAGTAGGGTTGTTGTTATTTTAAAGTTTACAATTTTATTTTTAATTGTCATGTTTAAGAATAATTTTTTTAAGTTGTTTTAGTTTGGTTCAATGCTTAAAGAGTTTTTATTATTTTAATTAAATTTATAATAGATTTGTTTATTAGAAATTTTGTAACATGTTGTAAAATAATCAATAGTGTCAGGGTCAAGTGATTTGTTAAGCATGTAATATTTGCTAGATATTAAAAGCAATCAACAACTGAGCATTAACAATTATACAGATAGAAAAGTTTGTACTTTATACATTATCCGAGACGGAAAAATTTCTAATTCATAAAGTCTTATCTCAAACTGAATTTTAAATTGATCGTCCTCCTCTTGTAAAAAAAATCGTTGGAGAACAGAAAGAGCAAAAGAGAAATGGAAATTTGACTCAGAATTCAGATATATTTTCTTGTCGCACTCAGACTAGTATTGCATATGTGTAAGATTAAAGAATTTGGTTTCATACACAAGCAATTAAAAAATTTATTAAAAAATTTTTTGAGAAACTTCCGGAAAGTCCTGAAATTAGTCTTAAAAAAATTGAGCTTAAATTAACATTTGGAATATTTTGAAAAACTTTACAATTTTTGTTCAGTTTCAAAGCGAAAAAAGTTCTCTCTGCAATCTCTATATTCCTTATTAAGTAAATTAAGTATAAAGAATGTTTTATTATCAACATAAACTACATAATCAGGTGTTGTACAATATATTAATCATAACCGTATACAGAATTTCTTTAAAATTATTGGAAAACTGCTCCATGTAACCAGCTTACCACCTTCCATTAATTGCATTTCAAAAACCTTAATTTTATTCGAAGTAAGCATAAAATATAAAATATTTATATATCCATGTAAATTTAGTAAAATTCAATGAATATAATAAAATTAAGGTACACGAAAATACGAAATTTGCTTTATTTTTTATTTTAATACTTTTGACTTTTCTATTAGTTATAGTGAAAGTCATCTTTATTATATAAATCCATTTATCTTTGACATTAAACCTGACAACTGCAGAAATTTTTTAGATATGGTACTTTTATTTTTTTTTGCTTTATAAAACTCGTATCTGTAATAAATAATAAGTCCATTTTGGACTTTATCCGATTACAAATCCTTTCGTTGAAAAACTTTTAAGAAACTTTACCATACAGACCATTTAATATTTTTTTGAACAAAAAAGGTAAAAAAATAAAAAATAAAAGTAAAAATTCATTTTTTTATTTAAAATATTTTTTTATTTTTTTTCTCTCTTTTGTTTTGTATTTGAATGTTATTGAAAAATAGTTTCTTTTTATTTTTGTATTGACTATATAGATTTGATATTTAACATTGAAAGGACTAAAACTAAGGTAATAACGAATATTTTTTTGTGAAAGAATTATAGTTTAATTTTTGAATTCTAATGTCATCGATTAGGAATTTAAATAAAATAAAGGTTTTAGGTTGTAAGTTAAGGTTTCAATAATTTAGGGGTATACCGTAACGTATAAATCAAAACTATTTGTGTGTATTTTATTTGGAATTGATTATTGTATGGGTTCTTTATTATATAAAAGATAAGATTTATTTTAATAATTTTTTAAAAGAAAAATTTTGTATAGCAGTTGAAACAATAAAATGGCAAATAGTTATACCATACCGCATATGTAAAATTTTTAATATATTTGGTGCTGCTGTAGTGTTGTTCATAAACGAATATTTCATTTGATTTTTATTAATTTTATATTAAAGACTGTTGTTTCTGGTTGTACATTTTTAAGAATTCTTTTACCAATTGAAATTTTTACAGTCTGATCTTGTATCTCGCTTTTCTACTCACTTTTTATTCACTTTCAAATCAGAATTCTCAGTATTTTCTAATGGATGTTTCACTTTTACAATAAAATTACTCATTTTTTTAACAGGATTTCTGCTCAAATTATCGACTGAATGCTTTACTTTCAAAAACAAAGTGAAAAACTTTTGTATATAATTTAAAAAAAAAACGAGATAGGCAATCGGAATATTTCTTCTCACTCGAAATTAACATTATACACGATAGTTACTCAATTTCTTCTCCCTTTCCGAGTAAAATAGAGAGATAGACAATCGGGCCCTAAATAACTATAGCGTATTGCTGTTAAAACTTTAATTTTAAAACTAATTATTTAAAAATAAAATTAATTTTAAGGAAAAGATTTTGTTTTATTTAGGTACTCTAATTCTAATACATATTTAATAATTTTTTAATTAAATTTGTTTATTTTCCAAAATTGCTAGAGCTACTTTAAAAAATTTTCAAGAGTAAATTTTTTAAATAGATTCACAAGGCTAAATAAAATACAAATAAAAAAAAAGAGAGAATTGTAAAAAATGAATAAAATTATACAGTTTTGAAAACCACCTCATCGAATTATAAAAGGATAATTCCCATGCAAGTGAAGTCAATTGAGCGTAGTTTTTGGCCACAGAGCAGACAAAAAAAATATTTTCTATTTAATTTTATTTCGATTTTCTTCTTTTTTGTTTCTTTTGCAAATTTTTTTTTTTCTTTATTCAACTTTATTCAGAAACACCATTTAAATATCCTTTTCTCATACTTTATATCATTCAATCTATATTATAAGGGCTATACAAAATAGTAAAAAAAAGAATTGAATGATAGAAAAGATATTACATTACATTCGTAAGGTACTTTGAAAATGTTTTCATAATAATTTTGATAGTAGAAATTTGACTATTTTTTAAATCACAGTCAAGTAAATTGTTTATAACATTAAATATTTTGAAAACGTTAGGCGCGGTATGCAATAATCATAATTCAAGTGTGCCAACATGTAAATAATTTTTTAGTTTCAACACTGCCAAAAAATCGAACAGGCTGCGGTTGTTGCGCGATTATTTTTGTGGTGTGCATTTTGATACATGGAACCAATTTTTTTTTTTTGATAATAGCATGCCGAACATTGTGCCTATCCGTTAAATAAAAAAATTTTGCGATACTTGAAATAGAATCTTTCATTATGAAACATGAGTAAGTCGAATTTCTTTTATAATGTGGTACATTTTGCTAAGTAGTATAGAATCTTTTTGTTATGATTCAAGGAAACTTTTTTTTTGAGTATTTTTTTAATGCATTTGTAACCTGGATGTTATTATGTCTTTATTTAGATTAAATTTCAAACAAATATCTGCATTAAAACAAATTTTTAGAGTTTTTATACTTAAAATAAGGGAAAATTTTAGTGTTATTCCGAAAAATTATCACTCGAGTAAAGGTTATCATTTCAGACAAAACTTTTCTTTTGGGCAGGATTGAAGGAAATTATTTATAGTGTAACTATTGGAATTTCGTGAATATCACTTTAATATTTATAGCAATCCTAAGAGTATCAAATATCACACTGTATAATTTATTAAAAACTCAGACATGCAAGTTAATCCTCAATTGCCCAATTCTGAGGAGACTAAACGTTTCATAACTTCTAAAAATTGTTTTGTGAACACCACGTGTTATAAACTTTAATTGTTCAAACTGTATCATTTACTTTAACAAATCAACAAAAAAGAAAATTATGTTCCAATACCCAAAAGTTGAACGTGAACCAAAAAGAAAAATAAAAAACAAAAAAAAGTGAAAAACAACTCAAAATCGTGTTTGATACAGCTTTTGTTTTTATTTAATCCTTAAGTCTGATGCCAAATTTAAATTCGTTGTTTAGTTGAGCATCAATAGATTAGTTTAGAACTTAAAACATAAAAAACACAATATAAACTTTTATATTTATGTAGATATTCGAGCATGTATATTCCAGACAAGCTCGTATCGGTTTTTTATACATTAATTTATTGTTTTTTTTTTTAAACAAAATTACTTCTCTCGCTCCCACACTATATGTAAAAAACGAAGTATAAAATATTTGTAAATGTAAGTTTATGCTGGGATGCTAGGGAAAATCGTATCTTTTTACAGTTATAGAAATTTAACAACTTTATATCGTAGATGTAGGACGAAGAAATAGAAACAAGTTATACGCTCATACCATTTTATCATTTAGATTTATTCATTCAAATGAAAAAAGTTTTACTGTATAGTTTTAAAAATTTTCTTCAAAATTCTTGGAGCGTTTATATTAAATAAGTAGATATTCTTGGTCTTGAATTATTATTTTATAGTTTTTGTGATTTTCATTTTTATTTATAAGAAATTGAACAAATTATTGTTCACAGATATTTTATAAAAGTTTACCGAATTATACGATCTATTAATTGTTTAGTAAATTTGTGAAAATTAATATTAAATTTAAAATTTCAGAAATAGTTATACGCAATTCAATTAAATTTTATATTTATATTAACATTTTGAATTTTTCAATTTTGAACACATTTTTTAAAATATCGTTGATATTAATAATTTTTACCTTTAACTGCGTTTTGAAGAATTGCTTTAATTTGTGACCAATTAATACTAAAAAAATTAGCTTGATTTTAGTAGTATATTTACTTTTTTTCTTGATTTTGGTATTACAGAAAATATTAAACTTTAATTTGTTTTAAAAAAATTTACAATATTTACGATATTAGATTTTTGAAATATTGCCGAAGGTAGTAATACAACAAAAATATAAACTCACATATACAAATAGGTTTTTTATATTTTAAGAAAAATGTTCTAGTATAAATTTGGTAATAATAACGTATCTCGGCTTATAACAGCCAATAACGGAAATGGATTCTTTTGTTAACATTGGTTTGGAATTCGAAATTTGAATTGGAATTTACATTACAGTTGTTTATATTGTATTTTATAGGAAAGTAACCTCCCCATTATAAGATTGCATTAGATATATAATTTTAAAGAACATATTTTAAATTAATTTACGGTATTATCAAATTCTGAACACGATTCGGTATTTCCCTTTTCGTAATTTATTATAATATCGTTAATTTGGCTTCAATTTTCCGAAAAGACTTAATAACTTGTAGTTAAGCTGGCAATTCGATATTAATTTTAAAATTATTTGAATAAAATTTAAAGAAATCGGTAACTTCTTTTAATTCTACTTACAATTTACATTTTTCTTATTTATTTCAAAAATTGAAGCACAATATTTATATGTGATAACTATGCTTTTTCTTATAAAAACAACATTTGAAAAAATAAATAAAATAATCCGAAAATTTTCTTTCGATACTAAATCATAAAATTTTAAACAAATATTTTTTTCGTTTAAATTTTCATAGACAAAGGAATTTTAATCCTGTCAGATTCTTTTTATACATTTTTTTTTGTTGTATGACAGAAAATGACAAAAAATGGAAATATAAGAAAAGAAAAAACAAAGACGCTCAAAATTGCATTGTTAACTTTTCTTGTGACAGGAATTAGATGGTTTTTCATTATTAGTATCATAAATTTTTTGATTTCCTTTTTTTGTTTCTCCGTTTTTATCCGAAAAAAAGTTGTGTGACATTTGAAATTTTTTGTTGTTTTCTTTTGGTTTTCTATGTTATTTTTTTGTCCTAGCTCTTTTCAAGAATATTGTCATAAATGTCAAAGAATGATAAATTTCTTTTTTCATATTATACAAACCATATATCCACACCACATCATGTATATTTCATTACAACGTGATTTAAAGAAAAAGTATGTGTACAAACCATATACGTACACTTTTTGATGTGTTAGTATATTATAATACATACAGATTATGTTTATGTATTTATGAAATTTTCAAAAATTAAAGATAAATCTTTAAAGATACATGGTGCATTTGTATTGTTATATGATGAGCGTTCTTCTATAAAAATGCTCGTATAATAATATGAAATGAAGTAAAAATCTCAACATTTCACGATTTATTTTTGGTTTAATTTTGTAAAAGAGACTAAGCATAAATTTAATAATTATTGCATATTTTTTGAGCGTTCATTTATGTTACTAAAGTAGAGTTGTCAATCTTGTTTTATCATACCTAGATGGTACAGTCTCATAGAAACATACATGATTCAAAAGTTTTTCAATAAAACATTCTTTTCTCCTCTAAAACTCCATATTTGATGGTATTTATATGATTATACCTTTACATCAGTAAATTTGGGAAGCGTATATTCAATAATTTGTTATTATTACAAGTAGCTCTAAATATTCATTATAAAATTTATATATAAATATTTAGTAGATGCTAAAAATGGCATATGTAGTAAAAAAGTTTTGGAAGAACTAAATACGTTAATTTTAGAGCTGCTAATTCGTTCTATAACTGTTTTAAAGTAGAGTTGTATAATGAATTTTGTTCAAATTTCATATTTATTGTAAAATACTAGAATTTAAATCGACTAAATCGATTTTCTAAATAGTTTATAATAAGTTTATAATTAGGCTGAATTTAATTAGGAAAAATAAAATATGCATTAATCGGGGCTATTTCCTGTATAAATGTACAAGTAAATTATTTTCCAAAATTATTTTGAAAATTGACAAATTATTTATACATAATGTGAAATGCACTCTGTATACATCCATTATACTCAAAATTTGAACGATTTTAAAATTGAAGATTTCGTTGAAATTTTAAAAAGTTTATATTATGTACTTCGATAATTATAAAAAAATGTCGAATGTAAAGTCCATTGAACTTTCCAAGGAATAGATACATATACACATTATGAATGATGTATAGAATTTTCCACTACAATACCAATAAAAAATCAGCTTAAATTTTTTCTTGCCTTTAACTCTTCTAGAAATGATTGATATTCCATATTTTTTTTTTTAACGATTTAATATTAATATTTTTGTTATAATCTATATTGAATGCAGAAAAAATTGTAAGAGTTTAAAAGAATGCACAATATAGCATTGTTGCAAAATAGTATTATTCCCATGATGCACATAGAAGGTACTTTTTAAAGAAATAGTTTGTTATTTGCAAATACAAATGAAGCAAAAAAAAATAAAAAATTTTGATTCGTCATTAAAGGGAAAAATTGTAATTTAGAAGAAATTTTGTTTTTTCCATAAATAAGATTATTAATGTATTTAGTTTCAAGGAATGACATTAAAAAAAAATTACACAGACTTCAAACAGCCACTGGAATTTTTTCCAGTGGAACGTAGATGATACAATTTCTTTTTTATATCCTACTTGATTTCTGTTATTTCTCATGGTTACACTAGACCATTTTAGTTTTTAAATGAGAATATTAAATTTCAATGTGAGAATAGTAAATATGAAAAAGGTAATCCTTGCTTTATGGTTTTAATGAAAAATCTCATATTGAAATTCATTCTTCTCACATTGAATTTGACGATTTTAAAAATAAAATAGTATGTTTCAATTCTATATACTTTATTAGACACACACAATCTTACAAAATATAAAAATTTCAAATTATTTAAATTTATTGAATTATTGGTTTCAATTTGATTGAATAACAAATAGTTTTATTTGAAATAGAATAATATTAGCAAATACAGACACAATATATATGCAAACATACATATTTCAAAATTTAATAATGTACAAAAAATTAATTGAATCAAAATAATTCTATGTATCAGATAACCACAAAAATAATATTAATAAAAAATACTATTTGAAAGGATAATTTTTCAATATTTCCTGTTAGCATATGTTATCATTTTTTTTAAATTAACATTGTGTTTATTACACAAACATACATACATATTTATACACAAACGTCCTATATGTAACAAGGAATACAAAAACAAAATATAAAATAAATTTAATTTCCGTAAAAAATTTAAAATTAATTTTATTTTAACAATAATGGGAGAGCATTCTATTTTAAACGTAAATAACAAAAAAAAGTTGGTTAATAATCATGGTCAATACGTAAATTATTTTATACGGATTTCATATAGACGTGCGTTATATACACACTGTGTGGTATGAAAAAGGTATGTGTTGAACGTTTTTACAATATAAGCTTATAAATTTTAAATTTGTTAATGTAAAATTTTCAAATTCAGAATTTTTTTGCAAATTTATTTATTAGACTGTATATTAAAATAATTAAAAAATTTAAAATAGAAAAAAACAGGACTGACATGGTAAAAATAAAAATTATTATAGTCTGAATTCAACATTTTGTTCATTTTCAAATTGGAATATAAATTTTTTTAATTTTTTTTATTTGGTGATCCTCACTTTCTCATGACTTTTTACAGGAAGTGAGTTAATTTGGTGTATACAATTATATATGAACATGCATACATATACCACTTCACTTCACTTAAAGTATGCATTTGTACGAACAATTCTCACTTCTTTTCACTCATTTATTACAATATGATAAAACTTTTTACAGTTCTCAAATAGTTCAATTAGATATAAATTAATTAAATTCAATTAGTCTTTCGAAGATGGGACAGTTCTTTCTAGAAATACAAGCGCGGATTTAATTATTTTTTATATCAGAAAAATAAGTATTTTATTTTTTATATCAGAAAAATATTTAAGTAAACAATACTAATAAAGTAAGATTTTCCAATGATTCACTGTTTTATAACCGAGATCCTCTTATATTTTTCTGAGTCTCAGTCGGAAAAAAAGAGAGACTCCTGAGCAAAACTCGACAATTCATTTCTCTCCATTATTTTCTCTTTGGTTGTATTGTAAATTTTCTCAATGAATAAACGGTTATTGTCTAATTTCTTTAATCCAATTTTAGAGAAAATTCTATTTTAATATATAAAAGGTAGGACTTTCTTAACTTTATTTATGTTGTGCCCTTTATACCTTCGTAAATGCAAAGGTATCGAAATATTTTAAAATAATCTCAATTTTTTTCCATTCCAATATTATTTTTGCAAGTAATTTGCTATTTAAAAAGGAAATTAATTTTTTTATTTTGACCTTTCAAATTAATTTGCGCTTAATCGTTTTGGATTTTCTATTAAAAAGTTTTTAACCTTTGTTAATTGTTCATAGTTGTATACAATTTTTAAAGTTAAAGGATGCTATCGAAATCAATTCTATGGTGTAGAATCGTTAAAAATTTTTTAATTTGAATAAAAGGGGCGCACACCATATTTTATTATTTTTTGTTTAAATTAAAACAAAGCAGAAAAAAAAGTATTTGTATTGATTTCAGTGGACCGAAGGGATAAAAATGATTTTTTTTTTTGGAAAACTTTTGCTAATTTATCCAAAAAATAGACAAAACAAAATATAAACTTCTTATACCACATATAAACGAATTCATGCATATTATATGAGTATTTATCTTTTAAAAAGCAAAACATAAATTTTAACAAAATAAAAGTGTACAACACAAAAAAAACAACAAAAAACAAAATTAGAAATTCTGTCCACAACAATTGAATGCACATGTTCCCAAAAAATAACATTTATTATTAACTTTCCCATCCTTATTTGAATAAAATCATATTGGGCATGTAAAAGAATCGAGGATGGGACAGAAATGAGTATGTATTGAATATAGATAAATATGAACATTGAACAATATATAAGGACCGTATATGGGGCCGTGTGGTACATTTAAATATTTGATATATTTCGTAAGTATAAAAATTGCGGTGTAATGTCATGTAGATGTAATGTGGTGTGGTATGTAGAATTACTTTTTGATATTTTATTTATTGTGCCGACGGATGATATTTTAGTTGGTCTCTTAACTTTTGAATACTCTCTTCTTAACTATATTATATTCTTGGAATTGTTACTTGATTTTCATTTATGTATATGTATACATATACATTGGAGACGTTATGCTTAAATCTACAAAACTAAAGAATATTGAATAGGAAAGAAATGAAAAATTGATTCTTAAAACAATTGAAGAATATTATTGCTGAGAATATTTTGAGTCTACTATTTAAAATGAACTATGTATGAATGTACTTGGAGTATATGAAAGTATGCTGAAGAAAATATAAATTTTATTTTTTAAAGTATTTCAAATTAATTTCAGACTTGCAATGTTTATAAGATATAGAGTTTCTTCTTCAAACTACATATGGGGTAAAACAAAATTGTTTAATTGAATATTAAAAATTTTACAGAATGTTAATTCACATTTGTGTTTATTTTTAGCACCTGATTTAAAAATTCAAAACGACTCATATAAAATTTCATAAGAACAAGAAGTTTGCATCAGAATAAAATATTTAATCAACTGTTGAATAAATCTTATATAAGCTTCAACTTATTGTTATAGTTCTGTTTATATGGAGTCAAAAATTTTCACTTTTAATAGCTTTATTAATAAACATATTATTATAACATTAACAGGCAATAAAATAAAGAGGCAATAAAAATAGAGTTTAAAGAGGTTAGAAGCAATTTTATAATTTTAGAAAGAGATAATTTAAGTAGAACAAAGTCTTCACGTTTTTCATGCCCTTTCTCAAGTTAAAAACCAGTAAAAATCAAAATTTTTAATAATTTTAAAAATTTAAGACGTAAAAAACATTGTTGTTGCTTGTTAATGTCAAAATGTTAACAGAAATGTGCTTCTGTGCAAACCATTTTTGTTTTGTCAACTTCATTTTTTTTCCCAACTTTCAATAACAAAATTTTCATTTTCCTTTTGTTACTTAACGCTGACTTAGCAATTAAAATTTCAATATATTATGTACGTACGCATCTCGTTCACATTATAATGTTATATACCCATTGTACGCTATGGGTGTAATAAAAATGTTAGTATGAAAAACGTAATGAAATAAAATAAAAATGGAATAAGGGGGCGCATATTTTTCTTTCTATATATAAGTTGTTCTTTTAATCATAATCGTAATTTTGATTTTGCTCTTGAAATAATTTTGTCCTTAGGCTATAAAAATAATATTTAGAAATTCTTATTTTTGTGGGTGTAAAATTTAGCAAAAAAAGCGAAACAAATAAGAAAACAAAAAATCAAAATTAAAAAGAAATCAAGTGCAATTTTCGAATGGTAAAATTTATTTCAATCGCCATTATTAACATCTTGTGCATCACTTATCACCTTTTAATATATTAAATAAAATTAAAAGCGAAAAAGGACTCTGAAGGCTGTTATAATAAAATGTCACAAGTAACAAAAAATAACTATCTATGTACATGTAAAATGAAATTTACAAAATTAAATTCATTTGCATTCGTAAGCAAAATGTTATATATGAATTGTTAATAATAAAAGGGTATGTAATCAAAGTTATGATTATTTCAGGAGCAGTTGTTATTTAAATATAAAATTCATAACTAGTACATAATGGTAAATTAATTTTCAATTTTTTTTTTCTGACAGGCCGTGACATGAATTACTCAGCAATATTTGGAAAGAAAATTTCATCGTTATTTTGGATTTTGTGTCAAAAATAGTTTTATTTTAGTATTTTGATAGTTAAATAATTAGTTTTAATGTTGAATGATAAAATTAGGTTTTTGGAACGAATATAATTTAAATTAGTACACTGTTATATAATAATTATTGCATTATACTTACGTACATGCATATGTGTTTGTTTTATTAGCTGTACATATAAAATTTTATTTTTAAATTAAATCCTGCTTATAGGGCAACTATAAATATAGAGCAACACTTTTCTGTATCGTTTCTGCATAATTTCGGTTAACTGTATATCATACCTTTTGTTTCTGGCCTCGATCAAGAATCAAGGTGTTGAGGACCATTTTAAAAAGAAGTGCCTAAATGAAATTAGCAGTTTTCTTTATATTTTCTTTCTTTCTCGGGATCAATTTCAGGTCGGGAAAATTTAGGTTACAGTTCGGGCGTTATAATTGAGCGACAATATTTTTATATAAATAAAACATTTATAAATCGTAATTTTATTCATATATGTAACTTGTCTTAATTATAAAGGATTAAAGATCAACTTGATTTATAAACTATTGTGGTGTGAGTCTTTTTCATATATAATTTTTGTGTCATTTAAAATTTTAGGATTAATTCGACAATGTTAATTTGGCAAAACGTTTTCTATATAATAAAATTTTAATTCTTAATTTTGCATACAAGAATATTTGGTAATAACAGCAACAATATATTTTAAAAAACTTTGTTAATAATCCTTTAGGATAAAATTTTTCATATACACATGCATATATATAACGGAAAATAATAAATTTTCGGGTAAACTATTTAAATTTAAAGAATGCTGATTAAAAGTACCTCTTGAACGTTAAAATTTCCTTTATAGTTTCATTCAGAAATTTGAATTTTGCATAAAGTTTAACATCAAAAGAGCATGTATTAACTCGAATCGATTTACACTAAAATTAGTGTATAAATTTAAACTTTAAATTTTAAATTTAAATAAAATATGTTTTTTTTTTTTTGGGAAATGATAGACGCAAATTCATTGTGGGAACCACAATATTTATTTCAAAGACATGTAGGTACGGTATACCCTAAATATACTGTATATGCTTACATAAGTGTTGGTTTAAAAAAAAATTTAAAATCAATGATCAAGAAAATTAAGAATTGAAAAATAGGAGAAAATAAAAAAATCAAACAATTTTAATTGGAAATGTAATCGACCGTGCGTACTATTTTTGTAAAAATGAAAGAGCAAATTCTTTGTATAGCAAAAAAAAATCCTTTTTATGTATGGTAAACCCAACATAATTAAAGAAATGCAATTTCTATAATTACATTTTACTTTATTCCATTTTTTTTTTGCAAATATTTCGTATAGGTGCAATTAAAAAACAAAATTGTTTAGTTATACTTAAAAAGTATAGTGAAAGTTGTTACTTTTCTGACACCTACTCATATATTTTATAGAAGTATGCAATTATAATTAAAAGATTTAATCACAATAAACTGATTATTACGTTAACTGTTTTTGAGTCGTTGGACATGTTCGGTTATAAATGAACTTACATAGTTGCAAAAATTTTGTATTTAGAATAAGGATGTTGAAAAATTTCGAATTTAGTCAGTGCTTTTAATTTAGTTTGTTTTCGTTTTTTTTAAATTATGTAAAAGCAATAAAACGATGGCAATTCATTGTATAATAGAAGTTTACTAACAAAAGGAATTTGTTTTTATGTTGATTTTTCGTAGTCCCCGCCCTCCGTTTTCCCTATTACCTTCAAACGGATCATCGAAAGGCATTGTTCAGTGAGCAGCCTCAAATCTGAACGGCCAACCATAATTATAACCAACTCTCAATAAAGTCAGTCAAAAAAAATTTTTAACCTTACGTGTCCACCCCTACCCCCTTTTCCAAAAATAGTTTTTCCTTTCTAAAAAAATATTCAAACGCTGGTCACCTCTTCAATCAATGCAAAACGCAAAATTTTCATACAAAATGTTATTTCTCGTACATATGTAATTTAAGATTTTGAATTTGTGCATTATCAAACTAACGTAGGGTTATTTTTAAACGAGTTCTTTTAAAGAATAACTACAGATGAATCTGCAATACGGTTGAAAAAATGTATCGCTCGTTAAATGGTATTTAACCACTAAATATTCCAGATGATTAAAAACCATCGTTTCTTGAGGTTTATTTAAGAGAAATTGCGATTTTTAAATAATAAAGAGCCTTAATCGTTTAATTTTTAAAATTTCACTTTATTGATAGTTAAAGAATTAAATATCCTTACTTAAGAAAACCTAGTGTATATATGCATCTATAAGTTTGTAATATAAATGTATGTTTGTGTGTATCTATACTGTTAAGTATAAATTGTAAAAATAATAAGAGGACAGTATATACTTTTTTCTTTTGCCCCCAATATTTTTAACACTACTTTTTTTTTCCATTCTATATATTTTTAGTTGAGAAGTCACGTTTTTCTGTAATGCGACACGACCTTATTGATGACGGCACTAAACAGATGCCAAAAGTTTTTTTTTTTTTAACTAAAAATTTTGTTATTTTCTTATTTCATTTTCAATTTAGTTCTTTACTCAGACTCTCAACTTCTATCTATAATATACGAAACAAATAAATTGATGTTTAACTATGTTTTTTCTTTTTTAGGAATGGGGGGATTTTTTTCTTTACCCACTTACTTATTATTAAAATTACGATGACGCTGCCTGAGAAGCACAAAAAAAAAGTGAATTTTTTTTTTTGTTATTGTTGTTAAAAGATTTTTTTTTCATCTTCTTATATAGTTTCCTTATATTGAAAGGATATTAAATAAAGAACAAAAAAAATTATGCTTCTTAAGGTTATGCTTTCTTATTCTATGATCCTTGACAAAAATTCTCAAGTAGGTAGTAGACAGAATTGGTGAAAGTTTGGTTATGGTTAAATATGAATATAAAAGTATTTGACAGCAATCAACCAAAAGTTGTTTATTAGATAGTCTAGGACTAGAGGATACAAAATAAAATGTGAAAAACGAAAAAAAATATATAATAAAAAAAAGAAACCGAAGTTTAAGTATTTTTATAATTTCGGTCCCTAATAACTTTCATTTTTGCCTCTGTTGCACGTTGTGTATAAACTATCAATATTCTATCTGTACATATTTTATAAGGGCAAGCTTTATTAAAAACGCGATATAAGTGATTTTTGTTATTACTTATGCAATAAAACGAAAAAAAAAGCAAAAAGGGACTAAAGGAAATTTTTTTGTTTTTTTATTAAAATGATTTTATCCACTGGTTGACATGTAGCCAATATATGTACATGGAAAGTGATAATGATAGGATCTTATATAATATTGAAAATCTATGGTGTATAAGATTTTTTATGAAACGTTTATAGGAGTATATACTATATAAGTAGAGTATGTTTTTATAAATCTAATTGAAATTTTAGGTTACAGAGGTTCATCTTACAATAAAATAGTGTTTAAATGCAAAAAGAAAAACCAGCAAGGATATATGAAATTATATAGGATAAGACCCATAAGACGTATGTAGATAACATTATAGAATACGAAATGTATTTGCAATTTTATATTGATTATAAGTGATTGACCTAAAAAGTTTGTATATAAAATAGATAAATTTTAGTACTTATGTGTTATGTACGTGCAAGTTTGAAGTATGTGTATATAAAAACGAAATGGCCAATTAAAATACTTGCGTATAAGAAAAACTTAAAGAATTTTTTAATGGAATTTAAATTTTTAATCATTGTATAGGGTTACAAAGACAATATGAACTATACATATATGAATTAATTTTCAAAATTTTGAAACAAATTGTTTGGTAAATTGAAAATGTTATATTTGGCGCCATTATTTATTAAAAAAGTAGTATAAAAACTATAGGTGAAAAATAGGAATAAATGCATAAATATATTTCCTAATAACGCTCTCTATGTGCTAGAAATTGAAAATAGGATAGAAATGCTCCGTTTATGTAATCAAGAATTTAAAACTGAAAATGACTTTGGAAAAGTATGCAATATTTTTATGTGGAAGGATAGAAAATTCAAAGTTTGTTGCCTTCAGTATCAATTAGTTACTAGTAAAAAGTTACTAGTAAAAGTAAAATTCAGTTTTTTACTTAAAATATAAATTTTACAATAAATTTAAAAATTCATTCTTGACCCTTTTGCACCAACAACTTCTTTCTGGTTTAATTAACCAATTAATTAAAAAACTTGCAAAGTTTTTGTTACGTCAAGAGTCCGAACATTAATGAACCCTCTATTAAAAAAAACTCATTTTTGGAAAAATTAAAAAGCGAAAGTAAAAGTAACAGTAAAAGTTATTGTTGCAACCGGGTTGAATAAATAGAATGAACGTAACTTGAAGTTAATGGAATATGTTATATATAAAATGTTATAAATTTTTCAATATAATTTTATTCTTCAGTATGAACTTTGCAAATACTAAAAATTAGCTCTGCCAGAATGTATCGGATTGACTGGAATTTTCCAATTTTAATAAACCCACCTATAAAACTAATTCTCAAGTTGACGTCAAATATTTGGTTAGGTCTTTATGGAAAATTTGTGTTATATTGTTTTATTTTTTTAAAATGCTAACACTTTTAGGAACACGGAGATGTTTATTGAAAAGTAGAATGAAAAGTTGACGTGAAGAAGTTTTGCATTATACTAGACGCCCGACATATTTTAATTTTCAAATAAGTTTTGAAAATATTCCTAACTTTTGTCAGATTATTAAAATACTTTTTGGCTCTTCATAGTGTTGGTACGATACCAAATGAAATGTTAATGTTGCAATACGTTGAAATACCGCAAACTAGCAAATAGCTACTGTAAGATGGTCTTGTCTTTCAGGTGTTTCCTTGAGCATAATCTATAAAAATTATAAAAATGTTTTAGCTTTGCGGCAAAAGATAATCCAAGAGAATGTTATTTTCTAGCATTTCCAGTTTATTAAAAAAGTATATTTTTATATATTTCACATATTTTAAAAATATAATTTTATCTTAAATTTAATAAATATACGAATTAGTCTTATAACACCTTTAGTACAAATATATACATACATATATTAAGTCCTAAAAATAACTTATGTAGCTTCAAGCTATTACTTATATTCAATTTTAATATAGACCTTAAAGGCCAATTTAAAACAATTAAATTCTAAATAAAAAAAAAACTTAGGTACAATAATATTTTCTCTCAAATGTTTTTAAAAGCCATTTATTCCCATTGGTCTTCATTATATTGAATAATATTAAGATTATCCTTTTCTAAACTTAGAAAATATTTTTATTTTTAACATAAAATAAATTTCTTTATACAATATGGAAAGAAAAAAAAAATTTATTTGCGATTACATCAATTTCATATTAGGTTTACATACAGATATTTTTAAGGAAAGGAATATAAAATATTTTCTGGAAAATTTCCATATACCCAAATACACACATATATTTATATTTAAGTGTATAAGTATGTATGAACACAGATTTGAAAGCGATGATTGAATGATTTTCTGAAAAATGAAAACATTTACTTTTACTTATCATTCTTATACAAATTTTATTATTCAATTTAGGTTTTCAACATGCCCCAGCATAAAAAAAAATGAAAATAATAAAATTTTTCTAAAAGGGTATGTTGATACTATTTTCAAGTTTGAAATGGTTTTAAAAGTAAATAAATTCGTAAGTTCGAATTATTGAAAATATTTAAAATATAGCTTGTGTGTTACAACAGGAATTTTAAAATTTTAGAATAGTTACGGAATTGCATATTGATGTTGGCAGAAAATCTGTTGAAGTGTACTTCAGATGAACGAATCTTTTATATTTTTTGAAGACTCGCATCATATATTTTATATACATTTATGATATAAAAATTGATGAAATTGTTGTAAGTACAATGAAATATGTATAAAGTGAATTATAGAAATAGTTACGGTAAAGCCAGATTTGTTACGAAGTTCATAAAAGAAAATTTTCCGGCAAGGTATGGGTGCGCATTAGTTATATAGAAAATTAATTGATGAGATAAGGCATTTTGTTCAAAGACAAAGTATTTATGAAAGACGGTCATTTTAATAGCCATATATTCTTAGATTACAGTGCAAAGGGGAGTTAGAATGAATTTTACAATTAAAAATTTAATTTATAATATTGAAATTTCAAAAGTATAACAAGTAATATTTTGCACTCCTGAAAAATAATTACGTTATACTATAGCCGACTGCAATAATTTCGAAAAATAATGTACGGTGTACACAATATGTTGTATGAGACTTCAATAATTATATTTTAAAACTATCATTTTGAAATCACTGAATCATACCCAAAATTTTCTATAGTTTAACAGTATTACAATAATTTCATATACACTCCCGGTATTATTCCTATACATATAAATAATCTTTACATATATTTTTTCTTATAAATTTTCTAAGTACTTACTTGATTTTTAATGAACTCAAAAAGTTATAAATATGACATAGTATAAAACAAAATCCAAAAAGGGATAATGCCTCTATACTCGAACACATTTTGTTAAAATAATAAAATAACAAAACGTATTTCCAATACCTATATACTTATATTTAAAACCAAAATCTAAATAAAAACATTTGTATGTTATGTAACATGAAAGTCAAATACAAGTACGGAAAAATTGGATATAAAAACATTAAGAGGCAATTTTGTATCCCATATGTATGTATGTATGTGTGTACTTGCACTTGTACCTTTTAAATGAAAAACAAAAAGATAAAAATGAAGTCACTTAACATGAATTGAAAATTATTTTTGTTTGATTTCTTAAGTCTTTTTTTATTATTGTTATTTTAAATATAAAGTAAATCTATCCATTTTATATAATTTACTAACAAAAATATCACCAACACCACCTGCATCACAAGACACAATCACTATTATAAAATACTGTTATTATTACAAATCATCAGTTAGCATAACATGAGCATATTCAATAGAGAGTAAAAAATATAAAAACAAAACAGTGATAGAGCGTAAAAAGAGCGATTAAAATAAATATTTTAAAAAATCCTAGAGACAATCATTGCTTTTTAAAAATTTGCTTTAAGCTTTAAAAAATATGCAATTTCAATTAAACCCCCGAGGTCTGTATTTAAAAAGATTGTTAGTTTTTGTTTTTAAATTCAACTCCCTCCACTTTCTTGCCACTAAAAATATTTATTTTAATTTTTGATAAAAATTTGATGTAGAAAACAATGTACCATAGTTTTAGCTGCCATACTTTTTTATTTGTATTTGTTGATTTTATTAAAAAGCATATATTGAGGCGAAAAATTATTTTTTATTTCTGCTTCTGATTTTAAAATTTTTAAAAATATAAAAACAATTCGAAATTGAGTGGCTTTTTACAATAAATATGGTGATGGTGTTTATTAAAAATTTCTTTTAAACTATATAAATGCTTCTGATCCTTTCTAAATCTTGTACTCGTGTCACTTTTAAAATAACATTGAAATAGAAAAACTGTATGATGATAAAACTGGGCGATTTTTCATCTTTTTTCTTTTATATTAGGTAAACGAAAATTTTTAGAAATGAAATTTTTAAATATGAATAAATGAAAAATATTAAAATAAATTCATGCATTATTATTACTGTTTTTGTATGGTGATTTTCCTTAAAAATATAAAGTGATAAATTTGAAATATGTATGTAAAGGTATTTTTTCGTTTTAATAAGTTGAGTATTAATAATAGTATAAGAGTATTTTTTGTGTTTTACAATTTCTTATTTTTAGAATTTTTCCGAAAGAGGATTGCAGAAAAGTGGTTATTTTATCATTATGTTCTTCGATGATTCTCTTGTAAATATTTTACATGCTTTAAGATAGGAAACTAAAAAAATTTGTGTATTGCTAAATCTCGACACAATAAAGAATCAAAAAATGACATTTTTAATCTATCTCCCTATCTGTAACTTTTAAAGATAGGGAGATAAGTAAGAATTTTCTTTTAGAAATAAAAATTTCTGGAAAGCATCTATTTGAATACAAAATTTCAGTTTTCTATTTTAAAGGATTGTAAACAGACGCACGGATAGAATGCACCTAATAAGACGTAGAAATGCTAAAGAAGAATTCTTAATAAAACTAACAAATATAGTTGCAAGAATGGTATAGTTGAACAGATATCGAAAATATTAAGTTAATTTAAATAAAATAAAAATATTTTTGACAACATGTTCCTATTTCTCACATTTTAATTTATTTTTTTTTTTAAATTTTGCGTTACTTGCGTAACTATCTTGCTCTATACTCATGGATATTCGCATATATTTGTATAGAGATAAGACTTATTTGTTCGGATTGTGATAAACGATAACATTCTATATATTCCATATTTTCTGAGAAAAGAAATTAAAATTCCATATTAAAAAAAAATGTATTTCAAAAATGTTAAAGTTTAAAATCACGAAACTGAGAGAAGTATAAAATTTTCACTTATGAGTTTTTCAAATGAGATTCTCAAATTTTAATGTAGCTTTGACTGATTGATTAATTTTTCTAAATTGGCGCAAAATTTTAAATTTTGTTACTGGAAACATCAAAACTTTTGCAATCATTCTTCTTCGATAACTGCATACTTGAAAAATTAAATTGTTATATTATAATTATTTAAGTTATATTTTTTTGAATAAGTAAAAACTTTTCACCTATTTTCAATTACTATTGCCTGGTGCTCATTAACTTGTCAATTTTAAAGTATAATTTTTAAGGAAAAGTACAATTACAATGAATTAAAATTTTTATATTTTAATTATTTGAATTTTCAATGCTTTTCTGCTCATAGTTGCATCACCATAAATTTTATTAATTTTAAAATTTCATAATATTCAACTTCTTTTAAATAATATTTAATAGTTTTTTTTATTGATATAACAATCCTTTTTATGAGATTTCGAATACAAGCATCCTTTCTTAAGTGCACGTACCAAAATTTTCTATATACAAGTATACATTATACATTTAATAATTAATTAGTTTGATTTTTAGATTTCATTGCAGTATTCAATTTAAACAAAAAAAAATAATAATCATAACGTTCAAATTGTATTCCAACAAGATATTTATAAATACTTTTTATATATAATATTATAAAGTTGAAATAAAGGATATAAAAATCCTTCACATATAGAATATATCAGAAGATCAAAGAACTTTACACAATATTTGTTTTAATAAATGAATTTTATGCCCTATATGAAATTTTATTGTATCACGTATTTACTATATGCATATACCAGAGGATACGATTTGTATCAAATTTGTAAAACAAAAAAAAGAAATAAAAATTGAAATATATTTCATTTTTTTTTTTAGTCTAAAAATAAAAATGAAAAAGGACATGCGGTATATTCATATATACATTATTAAATTTTATAAAATTTTTCAAATTGTTCTCATATCAACACTCTATGATTAATTCAAGGATATTAGATTAAAAATGGTAAAAGAAGGAAAATAATATTTAAAAGGCATATAATCTATAAATGTATATAAAACTCGATATTATATAATAATAATAATGTCAATTTAAACAACCCATTATATACTTTTATACTAATAAAACAGTTACAATAAAGTATACGAAGAGTTTAAATCATTTTCAAATTTAATTTTTATCCTTATCATCCCGTAATAAGGATTCAAATGATATATACAGAAAAGGATTCTTTTCATTTATATTTTAATCGTTCAATTTATTATTATGAAATTGATTTGCGGGTTCTTTTTTGTACAATTCAATATTTGTATAGATTTTGTTGGACCCAAAATTTTGTAAGGCACCAAAAAAATAAACACAAAACTACAAGTGCAGAACAAAGCAATTTAAAAAATAATACTTTAAATGTACTCGTGTATATATATATATATATATATATATATATATATTGGATTATTTATGTACAGTACGTTATTAATATTCGGAAATATAAAATTGAATGAAAAAAAAATGAATGAATAGTATATTGAATGAACGGATAAAGATTCATTGTATAGGGTGTTCAATTCCGGGAAAGAAGATACTAATCTAGGAATATTTCATATATAGTAAAAAGAACTACAAGTGAAAAAAATAAGCCATCGAAAATATTTCCTTTGCAACTTGTTGCAGAAATCAATAAAAATTTGTATTCATTTTATGTTGATAACATTGTTGACAACAAAAATTGTTGAAACATAGCTATTTTTAAATAACATAAGTGTTCGTATGTTCGTATGTATATGTAAAAATAAAAGAAAAAATCTGAAGTTCGCACGCTGGTATCTCAAGTTTGGCTTAACCAATTTTGATGAAATTTTGTATGTAAGTTTATTTCGATTATTGCACGGATTGATTAATTTTTGGGATATGACAGGTCTCGGGAACTGCACTTTTTAGCGAGCGTGTTTTCTATTTTTGATCATTGTGAAGAAAATATTCCCAAGATTTACTTGAAATTTCATATATAAGATTCGCTCGACCGTCCGCGAACCCTATATTATTTTTAAGGAATATTTTTCATTTTGAGGAGCTTACCGATGTTTATTCAAATGTCGACATTAACTCCATTGATAATAATGTAATTGCGGATATTAATCACCAGACACCCTGTCAATAAAATGCATATAAAATATTGTGAATAATAAAATTCAAAAAATTAAATAAATAATATAAAATATAAACGTCTATTTAACATTTATGATACTTGAATATGTTTACTCAAATGGATATGATGTATTATGGACTCTCGAACCAAAGAGTTAAAAAAAAAAAAAAGAGAACATGCACATAAAAAAAATTCATAATATCTCTATTCCAGGAATATTATATTAAAATGATGTTGAAACATCATAATTGCGAAATCAAAAAAAAAGTAGATCACAATATATATAAGTATATGTATATATATATGTATATGTATATATATAGTAACTAGGTGCATGAATACATAAAGCAAGTAGATAGTACCTTTTTTAGTACATTTTATATAGTAATATGTTTATGTGGGTGAATGAATACATAATATTACTTATATGTGGTATAAAAGTAATCTGTTGTTCTCGTACAAAATAAATAATTCAGAATTCAATAAAAGGGTAAGATTAAGTTTATATTTGACCATATGTTATAATATTGTTTCCGAAATTGATTATATATAATATAAGTATTATCCTATATATATGTATTACTAAATGGTATATATGCAGTTGTTAAAACAGCAATTTTTTTTGTTTACATATATAGAATTTTCCGATATTCTATTATTCCTATAATAAAATTTTCAAAAATAATTTATAATAACTTACATTGTATTATATAATATGTAGATGATATTAAATAATAGCCGTAGTCCTATAAACAAGTGACAACTAAATTACAAGTCGAGCTGTTATTTTGTAATTCTGAATGAAGTCAAATTTGGTAAACAGCAATTGTGTTTTAATTGACGACCATAATTGTATCACAAGTATTACACATTCTAAATTGTCACACAAGTATTTCTGTTATTGATTGAAGTATCCAAGATTCCAAAAATTCAGATGCAATTTTGTTCAAAACATCCATTAAATAATATTCCATTAAATAATAGAGTTGAAATGTTTGGAAAAAAGAAAAATCTCTTAAAATTTTTAATCGAAAATCTGATTGTATTTTTAAATTACGAAATCATAAATACTGCCAGAAATACTCGTATATTCGAGCTCGTGAACTTCGGTAAAATTTGACTTAGTGTAATAATTTAGTTGCCAAATATATATTGAAAATATGATCCTGATACCTTCTTATTTTATTCTATTTTGAGAAAATATTTTTGTTTTGTATAAAAAAAAATTGATGCAAACAAATTCCAAATGATTTTTAAAGTGAAATTCGTTTGATCTAAATTTCTATTTTGTTCATCTATTGCTAATATATTATCAGGTATACGTATAATTTTTTTTTTTATTTCAATTTTTAGATTTTCTACTGCAATATAAAAAAGTATGCGTACATTACAGTATTCAATAAATAATATTTTTTGATATCCTTTTTTCTATTTTTATATTTTGATATTTTTTTACTATTTTGCTTTTATTACAAATTGTATACATTTGGGAGTCCATTAGAGTACAGTATAAAATAAAAGAAAAAAAAACAAAAACAGAAGATAAAAATACGCACTAAAATTAATTTCTAAAATTGAAATAAAAAAGGACCTTTTTCGATTATTGTGTATTTGTTCTTTTTTTTTTTGTTGGTTTTATATGCGTGCGTAAGCATCTATTGAATTCGATTATTTTACAGAAAATAAAACATGAAATTTATGAATTTTTTATATTTTTTCAGTTTTTCAATACTTTTGCCCTAGTAAACGAATTGTTGAGGATTCCTTTATTTTGTGCAGTATAAAATAAATAAAAAAAAATATTATTATTTGATAATAGTTCTTTTATGCAGGTTTATTGATTTTTTTTGGTTATTCTTTGCTAGCTAATACTAAAAAAAAAATTAAAATTATTATTGAAATGAATGTGAAATGTTAAATTTAGTAGATCAACCAATGATTATCGATTTGTGAATCAATATTATAAATATCTAATAACTGTTTTGGGAATTATATAGCTTTATTATATTTGATTGATTTAAATGAATTCATCTGAGCTTCAAATGGTAATTATTGAAAATTTATTTATAATAAAATGTTAATATTAATGGGAAATCAAATTTACTATAAATTTAGTATAAAAATGAAATCTATGATGCAAATTTAGGCATTAATCATTATTAATGAATGTTATATTTTATAGGGATAATCGTGGTTTCTATGTAGTTGCCAAAATATTTTATTATTTATATTCTTTGTTTCGGAAGTAAAATTAAACGTGATACCTTTCGTGCAGAATGTAAAACATAACACATTTAAAAGTAATTTGCAAATTTAGTAGTTTGCTTTAGCGGGAAATAAAATAATATTCACCTTTGGCACCCTAATAATGAATAAGAATATTCAATTTTAATAAATATAAGTAATTATGTTCCAATTTACTTCTATTCTATTCTATATTATTAGACTTTAAATATTAAAATTTATAATATTATAGTTTGTGGATAAATGGATGATACATGAATCACAAGATATATCAATATTTTGTTGTATTGGATTATTTTTGTTTACAGTATTTTTTTTTCTGAAAGTTTTCTTTGAGGATAATAAGATTTTGTTTCAAAAATTTTTTTACATCCTAAGTGAACAGATTTATCTAAACAGATTTATTTAAGATTCCTCTCGATACGAGTTAAAGTAAATCAGACATAACCTCAAACATATGTTCTTTCAAATAATGTAAAGTCGGAAAAAAATAAACTATCAAATCATATAATAAAATCCGAAACGGACTGAATTTGGTTATTTTATTTATTGAAGAGGCGATTACTTTATCAACCTCATAAAAAATTAAAAATTTAAACTGGCTAAAATCTTTCAGTATTGTATTATGTTAATGAATTATATATAAAACAACCCTAATGTTTAATAGTGTGAATCACACCTTATATTAAATAGCATTGCTGTACTTTATATTCAATTGTACTGTATATAGAACATATGCATATATTTTTATATTAAATATTAAAACCAGTCATAATAAACCAGTCTTAGAATAAGCGTCTAATTTGTTTTATTTAAAAACTAATACAAGTATTGTGCTTATGAAAATCGACTTACTAACAGTGGTTATCATAAATACAACATATCGTGATGTATATTTGAAACTGCCCTGTATTAATATGTTCATAAAGAAATGTTGCAAATCATATACATTTCTAATCTATTCATAGATATTTCTAAACTATATCAACAAATTGTTATCATTATCGCAGTTAAATAATACCTCCCCTATTTTGCTAATGTATTGTAAATAAATATGTATTACATCATTGTCTCGCTTTATGGCGTTTATAAAAATTATAAAGTTTTCCTTTAGTGCGTGTATAACAGATTAAATTAAACATTCGAATACATTAATAATAGTTAGTCATAGAATTTATTATTTCAAATGAATAACAATTTTTAAATTTTTCCAAAACATTGCATTTAATAAAAATTTGTAAAAATTAAAACTTTAATTTCTTGTACATTCTTTCTATTTTAATAAATTCAACCAATTTATTAAAAAAGCATAGAAAATAAAATAAAATAAAAAAAATATGAAATTAAGTTGTAAATTTTAAAGCAATTAAAAGTTAAAGTACAATATTTTATCTTTTTAAGTATACCTTGTACATATTTTTACCGACCGCATTGTATACAATAACTCGGGAGGTAATGTGATGGTATCAAACTTCACATAACGAGCTTTCGGCCGAAATGGCTTGGAACTAATACATTCCTGAAAAAATTAGGTAGTAAATTTTTTACTAATATCACACGGCTTGGAATTAATAGACGAAATTTGATATTTGAGTTCTGCTTTTTAACGAAATTAACTGGGAAACTTTGCACGGAAATTGGATCAGGGAAAATACTACTCTACTAAGAACCAAAATTACATTTTTCTAGGGACATTAAATAAAAGCAAATTTTTATAATCTTATGCAACATTTTAACAATGCAGTCGGTTATGTGTTGTTCACTTCAAAATTTTTTGTGAATGTATTTGTTGTTATTTTAAACTTGGACAGTCAACTTAATTTAGTGATAGAAAAATAAAATGAATTTTCGCAACTTTTACTTTGACTTTTGCTGTGTGGTATAACATAAGGATGTTGTTTATTTTGCACGAAAGTCCTTGATCCTTCTTAATTATATTTGCTTTTTTTTCTTACTTATTTTTACCTTTTTAACCATACTATTTCTACAATGAATTCATGTACATTTATAATTATATTAAGTATTATACAAGTTATATTTAAAAATACAGTAGAATATTAAAAACATTTTGTAAAAACATTGTATAAAAGTTCTCCTTTTAAGTTTGCGGTTTTCATATGATAAAAGTCACAATTTTATTGTGTCCTTCATTATTTATAATAAAAAACAAAAAACAAATATAGAAAATGTTTATGCCATCATCGTTGAGTGTTTATGCAGACAGATATTTTCTTAAATTTTTTTATAAATTTTATTTTTTATATTATTATATTCTTGTATACATTATTAGGAAATTACTTTCTCTCTATAGAAATTTTATACAACTTCACCTACAATACAATACATGATTGCAATGTTAAAATTAGTCTGAGAAAACAATAATGTCAAATATGATAATTCACCTTTTCATATAAATATTTGTATACATTTATATACACATCATAAGTATATTACAAGAGACAGTCTAGAGAAAGAGATGCTTATTATATTATTATAAAATTTATATTTTATATTAAATTATTTTTAATATATTAAAAATGGTTTTAAATGACTGAAATTGAGGAAAACAGAAATTTTGTATTATAAATTTTCATTATAGTCTTTATATTGTATACGTATGTATTTAAAAAATATTTGATTTTATTTTATTATATAATTTTACAATAATTTTAAGTTTATATAATAGAAAGGACACTATAATTTATTAATAAAAAAGAATTTTTATATATTTATGTAATAATATTCTTTATAAAATTTAAGAGTATACAGAGAGAAAAATATAATTGGTCTATGTAGTATATTAAGGCTCTTATTATTTGAAGTTATTATGAAATTGTTATTCCAACAATAATATAAAGTTGAAAATAAACAGACAAAGAGAAGTGAGAGAATTAATATATAAAATTTATTTTTTTTAACAATATAAATGGCGGATGATATTAAAACAAATTATGTAATTGTAAATTTAAAATGGTCCTTAAGTTTGGATTTTTATGTAACATTGTGTATAATTAATTACTTTATGTTATGAGCTTTTTGCTTTTGAATTAATTCAAAAAGTGATTCTGTATTTTCATAAAGAAATTTTAAATAAAATCATGGTATATCAAACTTTAAACAACTTCTTAGTAAGAAGTGGGAATCGGAGCACTGCTTTGTATGAAAATTGTGTTATTTAAAGGGATAGAATATAAACTAGAAAAATAAATATTATAGGGACGTTTATTTTGCATACAAAAATCTTGTTTTACTTCTCTAAACTGTTATTTTATACTTGCGCAGTTGGGGATGTTATACGTTTGCACATAACGAAAATTTATACAATTCATATATATGTATTATAAAATGTGCATAGGATCAAAATTAGATTACCATCCAATCCGATTACTTTACCATCAAAATAAAAGCGTTTGTTAAAGAAGTTAATTGTTAAGTAATATCCTCTAGAATTTCTTTAATTTTTAAAAAAATTACTAATAAATTTTAAAATTGTTATTTATATTTCGGGTCCTGGCAATACTAGTGCTGCCAGGTGCAATCTGACACTTCCATTGGAAAGTTTGACATTTTTTAGGACAACTTCACTCAGAACGTTTTGTCATTCGAGCGCGAATTGTTTTGTTTACAGTGACTTGAAAAATTCATCTCGGTCAAAAAATGGAATTGTCCCGTGAAAATTTTCGTGCGATGATTTTTTACGATTTTCGGCGCGGATTATGGACACAAGAGTGTCTCGATCAACTTGTTTCGACTTTTGGTGATGAAGCACCATCAAAAACCACTGTAAATCGCTGGTACCAAGAGTTTGGTTTCGGAAGCCGTTCGCTCCAGGATGAATTTCGTGAAGGTCGGCCAATTTCGGTCGTTTTGTCGGAAACCATCGATGCTGTGCGCGAAATGATAATGATGGACCGGCATGTGACATACTGTGAGATTGAGGCATCCTTGGGCAATAGTTCCACCAGCGTACATAAGATATTGCATGAATATCTTGCCGTGAAAAAGGTGTGTTGTCGATGGATCCCAAAAAATTTGACGATTGCACAAAAGAAGGCTCGTGTCGATTGGAGCAAAGAAATGTTGAAAAAATTCAATCGTGGTGCGTCAAAAGACGTTTATAAGATAGTCACAGGTGATGAATCATGGATCTATGCATATGAGCCCGAAACGAAACAGCAATCGACCGTATGGGTGTTCCAAGACGAGCCAAATCCAACAAAAGTTGTTCGTGGAAGAAGCACATCGAAGCAAATGATCGCGTTTTTTTTTGGTATAACCGGTCATGTGGCCACAGTACCTTTAGTGGAACGTAGGACGGTCAATTCTGAATGGTACACCACCATCTGTTTGCCGAAAGTTTTCGAAGAAATAAGGAAAACAAACAAGCGCCGGCGAATCATTCTTCATCATGACAATGCAAGCTCTCACAAATCAGCAGAAACAATGGACTATTTGAGCACTCAAAATGTCGAATTGATGGGTCATCCGCCGTACAGTCCTGATTTAGCACCCAACGACTTCTTCTTATTCCCTCACATCAAAAAAAAAAATGCGTGGACAACGATTTTCAACACCTGAAGAAGCAGTCGATGCGTTCAAAAACCATGTTTTGGAGGTGTCTCAATCGGAGTGGAAAAAGTGCTACGAAAATTGGTTTCAGCGCATGCAAAAGTGTATTGATCTTCATGGGGAATATTTTGAAAAACAATAAAACCATTTCCAATGATAAATGTTTGTTTTTTATTGCTAGACCCGAAATATAAATAGTGACCCTCGTATTATACCAAAATATATATGATCAATAAATATTTTCCATGATGGTTTACTATAAAGTTATTTAAAAGAATAAGTTTCAGAAAATAAAAAAAAATATGTTCAAATAATTTAAAAAATTTTGCATTTAATTGAAAAATTTTTGAAATTTTTTTCATTAAAATTTTAATATTTTTAATTCGTATAAGAACACAAGACAAAATATTATAATAAAATAAAGGAATTTCATTTTTTCCAATATCCTTAAATAAAATGGAACTAAATAATATTGTAAATTGCGAAAAATATTTTAAAATTTACGTTTCATTACTGCAATTGCCCACCAAGAAATTTTCTTTTTATATAATTTTAAATATACGTATACATTTTCTTTGAATATCTTAGCAAAAAATTTATATATGTACAGGAGTGGGCGACATAAATTGGACACTATAATTGCATTAAAAATGCTTTACTAATACATACATTTTTATTTATGTACATATATAAACAAAATGTGTTGTACCATAAGAAAATGTTTTGAGAATTATATAGAGAAATTTATGTGATGCAACATATTATTAAATGATATTCATATAGATACATACTCGTATGTATGTATACACAGATACAGATGCAAATATTTACAATGAATTTTCTTTTGAGTTTCTACAATATTACCAAACACTTATATGCTAAAACCCATATTCTATATACTGAATTTTGGACAGATATTTGTTAAATTGTTCTGTTTGAACACAAAATGGCTATCTTGGTTGAATTTACAATCTACTTCGGATTTCATATTACATGTAAGTTTACGAAAAATTAATGTTCTCCATTAAAATTCTATCCAATATTAAGCAATATTTTTAAAATTAATTGATTGACAAATTCTTGAACTGCTATTGACTTAAATAAAATTCTATGATTACATCAGAATTCACATTTGAGAAAGTTACGTTTGACATTGAAAGATAAGTTTTGTACAACATTTATTTTACTAAAGAGTATTCAGTAAGAGATTTTTAATTGGCTAACAACACATCGTTGATTTATTGTTGCTATTTTGGTCCTTATACGATTGGACGAAATAAAAGCGGGGTAAGTAATATCGAGTAAAAATTTTTTAAATTCTTTATTATATAAAAGTGCTCTTTTCATTAAAATTTTTCTTCTATATTATGATGTCGTACTACATTTTTAAAATATTTCACACATATTGTGTGTGTGTATACGGTAAAATACTTCGATAGGACAACATGAAAGATAATATTGTATTTCTAATAATAAGGAAATAACTATGTAGTTGGAGTGTAAAATTTATGATATTTAATGAATCTATTTATAAGTTCAAATTGTGTTCAAACGAATAGGAAATGTTAATAAGAAAAAGATGGTGTTGCCAACTGCTAAAAAATGAACAATTTATAATGTTATAAGCTTCATAATTCAATTTAAAATTTAAAATAAAAAATGGTTTGTGCATTTTGTGAATATTCAATTGAATTCTAAATTTAAAAAGTTCGAATTCAATAAGCAATAAATTCAGTAAAAATTTCTAGTAATATCGCCGAATTGTGTTAGTGTCCAAATTTTATTAAATTAAAAACTTCGCAATTTGAAATCATTTGGCATTTTAAAGCTGTTGTTCTGCTACTTTATATTATTATTAGCCTTCAAAATGGCGGAAAACTTTTGAACGGCTACTGCTTCTGTGAATACGGTTACTTCAAATTTAATATTAAAGTTTATTATTGTCTTTATTCTACACTACTATCATGTATGTTTTTGTACATATATATACATATATATTCTTTGATGTAAGAGTATGTTTAAGGAAAAATATTGTTCTATTAGACAGAGTCATTCATTTCGATATAATTAACGTAAAATTTTCATTAAAAAGAGCCCAAATTTTAATTGAAAAAATGAAACTATTAATATTTTTAGGTTAAAAATATCAAATTATTTAGATGTAATTCTTTCAGTTTTCTTTATGCTCGTATAACAATAAGATTGGATAAATTAATTAATTCTTAACATTTTGGGATTAAATTTTTAATTTCTAGCCATTGGTACATTGGTACATAATATAACCAGCATTTCATTCATCACTTCCATTTCCAAAAAATACCTATTTCAGGTAAAATCAGGTTATTGTTGTACATCCAATTTTAAGTTTGTAATTTTAATCACCTAGTCCTTTATAGAAATCTGCCTTAGTGTCTGATATCAATTTTGAATATCACATCAAATTCTTCTATATCATATAGTTTTACTAATAACGCACTTCAAATAAAATCTCGTACCCCAACTGGTGCGGCATCAAAAATAATTTTGTACTTATTGGAAAATCGTTTTGATAATTTCTTTGCTATTGTATGCATTTATACAAAGAGAATAAGGATATATAAGGGAAAATATAAGAAATATATGTATAAAAGGAAAATTAAAATGAAAAGAAAATTTGTCGAATAGGGGAGAATGGGTTTTGGATTCTTTCCCATTTGAACTGCTTGAACTTTATTAAAAACCAATATTTATTTGAGTCCTACCATATGACAACTTAATTATTGTTTATTGAAGAAAATTTGTTGGCTTTATATGAGGTGCATACGTTGCATTTGTAATAAAGATTCTTCATTAATATTTCTGTCTATAGATATATGTATATGTGGGTGTAAATTTAGTTGTAATGTCATATCTGAATAATAAAATTATGAGTTTTATTATTATTTTCTTGTGGTTTATATTATTGTCCTTTTTCCTTTTTAAGGATTGTTCGTTTACTTTTCTGCAGTATATGGACTAATTAGTGGAAAATTTTAAGAATTTTCCACAAAATACGTTTTTCTCTTCCCTTAATTATTATTTTTCTTTTATTATTTATTTGCAACAATTGGCAGACTTAGAATTTTAAAAGTTTTTTCTTTTAAAAATTAAACCAATAATTTAGGGACTATACGTTTACGTATTTAATGTGAACAAATTATGCTATTTAAAATTGAATAATAGCAATTTTCCAAATAATATGAACTTTTGTTAAAAATTTACTCAGATTATCCTTAAGTTTAAGCTTGAATATTGAAATTTTTTGATTTACTTTAAATTTTAGTAATAGTTTAATTTGAAAATTATATGATTTTAAAGATTTTTGAGATTTGAATAATTTTGGTTAAAATGATTAAATATAAATTTAATGTTTTGGAATATTTTAATAGTTTTGTAATTATAAATCGTAGGATTCATTAAATAGAAGGTGGTTTCAATTGCATAACATTAAAAATTACAGCACATTATGAAACTCCTTCATACTTATATTTATGTTAACTAAATTTTATTTTGATTTTTTTAAAACGAAAATGATTGTGAAGCAGGGCTTATATTAAATTATTATTATTCGATTAAAATAAGAAAATTTTCAACCTCTTCCTCTAAATGTTAGTCTCTTGTAAAGCTTATAAATGCTATTTTTCAAATTACTAACAACATTTTTAAAGATTTTTAAAGATTTGAAATAAATTAATAAAATGTTTATTTCATTAGCCCAAAATCTTTCTTTAAATTTCCTCCCTCACCTTCAAAATTATAGCCATGCTTAATTAACAGAGTTAAATTTTCGTCTTCTTTTATTTTCTCGAAACTGTATTTTTTTGCAAAATGCTATAAAACAATTTCTTAACCAATTCATTAAACAGTAAAATTCGGCCTTTATGAGAACACTCCTTTTAATTTTTCATCATATCCTGAAAATATGCAATAATTATTTCATGCATTCTTTGATCTAAATGAAGGCGATATACTTATACAGAGTATGCGTAATAAAAAATTATCGCATTTTCAGTATGTCATACCCAAATAGAACTTTATGAATTTAACAATTCGATTCATTTTCGTACTCTTGCCCGGCAGTTTCAGTGGTGTATTGCTTAAATATATAAAAAAAAATTTAGGAAACCGAATGCCGCAACCGCGTCTACTTAGGTTATGTACTAAGTACAAGATGAGCTTTTTTTACAGAATGTCTTTTCTTTAGTTCAATTGAAATGTGCTATTTTGGAAACTATTCATTTGATCCGAATTTATTAAATTTGTGTACTGTTAGCCTATATGTCATATATATAGATATAAATATAGTTTACAATGTGTATAAAAATTCTTAATAAATATTAAATTCTTTAAAAGATTTAATAAAATTTTCAAAAAAAAAAAAACAAAAAACGAACAAAAAAAAATTTTTGAAACATAAAAATAAAGAATTTTTTTTTTTTAATTTCCTATGCCCTTTAAAATTATGAAAATAATAAAAAAAAGACTTCTTTCTTTTGTTACTGTGTTGTTCTTAAATATGTTGATAAGGTACTTCAATACAAATAAATCTAATATAAATATATATGAGATTTTCTTTTTTAAGGATTCATAAAAGAAGAAAAATAAAAAACTATAGAGCTAGTACAAATATTAATGTTTTGAAAATCTTCAGCTTAATGTTATACAAAGTATAGACAATATAATTTTCTTGTACATTTCAGACAACATATTGTTATGGTAAATATGTTGTTCATTGCATTTTCTTCTTCTTTTTTTTCTTTGTATAATTTTGAAGTTTATGTTTAGATTTTTGGGTCTACATAGACAAAACATTTATAGAAATATTATTTTATATTGTACACCCAAATAAATATAAAATGAAAACAAAAGACAAGATGAGAAACTAAAAAACAAAAACAAAAAATTGGCATCACATAAAAAATAAAGTATAAAGAACAAAAATCCTCTTCCTTTTTTCCTTTTATCCAAAATATTCCTTATAAATCTATTCTATACATATTTATATATTGTATTATCGCATCTTCCTTTAAATCTTAGAGGAATAGAAAAAAGCCAATAGTTCTTTATATTCAAGACAATATCTTGATCATGGCCATAAGCTTTTTTTTTCATATGGATTATTTTGTCCTTTATGTTAAGCTCAATGATAAATTCATATAAATATCCCTTTTTTTGTACATAACAATATATATATTAACCGATATACATGTTGTATACTTAATATATATGTTCAATATGTGTAATATGCAAGAAAGTATAAAACAACATAAGTGCGTTTATGTGTGTATACGAAAATATTTTAAAAGGAAGACAAATAGATTAAGGCTTTTGTCTTTCTTAAAGGAATGTCCTTATCGTCTTAAATAGTTTTAGATGGTGGCTTACATCATACATATACATAAATGTATGTATGTATTGAGTATATCTATGTATTTATTTTATACCAAATCTACATTTAGTCTACTATTATATACTCCTGTGGTCTATTTATTCTAATAAGTAAGTATACAGCTAGAAATAACTAAAATGAATTATTTTGTTTTATTTCTGAACTGGACAATCATCTCAAAGTAGTATAACATTGAAAAGTTAAAGTTTTAATCTACTTTTAAAACAAAGTTTAGTGAAAAAAATTTAATTAATTTTATTAATATATAGTTGTGCAATGTCAAATAATCAATTTAAAATATTATAATTGATTTTAGGTATTTTTTGTTAAAATTGTTTAAAACATTAATCATAAATAAGCATTATTGAAATTCAACATTTCTCATCGCCGAATAAATCCAATTACTTCAAGTATATTAGCATCATTGTGTCTTTAATCAGTTCAAATTACGCTATAAGCCACCTTTTAAAAGTCATCAGTATTTTCTTCACAAAACATTCACATTTTAACACGTTTCGTATTTCATGCTTTATAGTTATTATTAATATTACACTTAAAAATTATTTAATTAATAGTTAACTTGTATTATAGGTCTAATCACAATTTTTTTTTTAGTGGCATTTACATATACACTTATATGATATTAATGAATAATTGGAGTTGTGAATCAAACATCTCAAAATGGTAATGATATATTATAATATATAATCTATATATATAAGAAGGAATGAATGTGTGCCCGTCTGTGTGTACTTTACGAACCATTTATTATACTATTAAATCCAATCACCATGATACTTAAGGAAGTTGTTTAAAAAATCTCATGATGGTTTTCAAAAATAATTTTTTTGAAAAACCTGTTGATTCGGAATTTATATCCAATATGAAGCGGTTTTCGTGTTTTTTATAATCACTGCTATAATAAGATTGAGAGTTGAAAAATTTCGGCAGAAACTACTACTTTTATTTCAAAAGATTTTTGAAGATAAACTCTGTCGAGTCACATTAATATTTAGGATTCTAGTAGGTTTAAGAAGAAATTTATCACCCGCTATCACGATAGAGGCTTTAAGGCCGCCAGAAATCTGTACTATAATAAGAAATTTTAAAATGATCATGTGGAGTATTAAGAAAAAGATTTGGTGTAGAAAAATTTGTTAAAGCATTAGAGTAAATAAATAAAAAAAACAATGTTACTTCCTTGATCGGTTAACAATAAAATGATTATGCATAAAAATTACTAAATAAAATCTATACACTAATTTAAAACAATAATAAATAATTAAGATTTTCTAGAAAATTTCATCTATGAAAGTATTTGCCTAATAATCTAGACTTTACTAATTAGAAAAGTATCTTAGAGTGCTTAAAAAAAAGTCGTATTTTCGTTTCAAGTATCTCACACATATCGTATTCGACAGTAAATTATACATAAACTACAGTAAACTCTTGCATTTGCAATTTGAAATTTTTGCCTAAAACTAATAACACCTATTTAGTTTTAATAATTAACAATAAAATATATTTTCTTTAATAGATAAGGGATTGTCCATTTCTGTCTTTTACAGTTTATATTTTCAATTTATAAGTCATCAGTATAAGATGAAGCACAAGGGGCAAGAATTGAAACGGATGGAGAGTAAAAACTTTGATTTTATATTTTAAAAGAAAATTATTTGTATTTGTGTATATATATCCGTTATAACATTTGTGCCCATGGTTATTTAAGACTGTCGTATTGTGTGAAAAGTAAAGAAAATCTAAAGATATCAATTTTAACTTTTATATTAACGGAATTCTTCATCTGAATATTTGTAAATTTTAGTTTATACCATAAATAACGTATATTATATAATATAGCGTAGATAAGAAAAAATACAAACATAATTTTATGGTTAAGTCGAATGTAAAATAGTAGAGAGATTAATTTGAAACCAAATTGAATTAATTTTGGCTCAAAATATTCAAGAGTAAGAAGAAATATAGCAAACATATCTAGAAATCGTGTATATTAAGTAGAAATTAAATTTGTTATTTTATATTTTTCATAAAGTTTAACACAGGGGTGCTTTACTATAATTTAACAGGGCTGTATTCAAAGGGGTTAGTAGCTTCTATGAAAAGTAAATGTTAATTACGGGTTATGTCATAATATTAAGAGAAATTCTTATTCATGTATTGGATTTCTCAAAGAGCTTGAAATTTCGACACAGGTAAATTTATAAAGACTGTGATTCGTATACATTTTCGTATTATTACCTAATTATAAATTTTAAATACCATATACCGAATAGAAATTTTTGTAATTCTTATCCTTAATTAGGTGATCACATAGACCGCGATCACTTAATTGAAATTAAAAAAAATTAAATATTGTACATGCTCCGGTCATATCTATTAAATTATTAAAGAGGGTTATTTGTGTCGGATAATTTGCTTCATTTTAAATTTGTTATAATCTGAGAGCGTGAATACATCTTTCTTTTCAAAATTTTCAAATTCAAGTCCAGAATAATTTAGTAATATATGCAAAAATAACAATAAATCCAAACAAAAATGTTGTTTTTTCCTAATTTAATACGTCTAAAAATATGTCAAGTCGTTCACTGTAATTTACTGTAGAATAAGCAATTAATTTGTCTAATTTAATCTGAAACCTTATTTTATTAGTGACTACACTGCTTTTGTATTAATATTTTACTCAACAGTGTATATAAAATAAAATAAGTTTTGTAAAAACCACAGGAATTTTCTTCGTAATACATACATGCTTCTTACGTTTGCAAATGTTTGTAATACGTTTGCATATTTATGTAATCAAAAATAAAAGTAATGGGTTGTCTGTCCGAAAGAGAATAAAATGAAAATTTTTTCCTTTGACAATAATTATGCTAAAAACTTTTTTTTTTATGTAAAAATTTTTGGTTTTTATAATATAGAAAGACAAAATTTGAAATAGCAGTGATTTAAGGATAAAAGTAAGGATGAAAATATTGTACATAGATTTAATATATATTTGTAAAACGTTACAAAGCAAAACATTTTATATATGATTCGAAATGAAATACAATTCCAATAATTAATATATATACATATATACATTTACAAACATGTATATATATATTAGAATGTCTTAAAAAATATAAGCAATGTTAAGTTGTTATTCAATTGGTATTATAGTTTTGGTTTTTAAGATTTTAAGAAAATTCAGAATTTATGGCATTGTTTTCAATTTATTTTCTTTTCTTTTTCATTCTTTAATTTCAAATTATTTTATGTGATTTGTAAAGTATATAAGTATTTCATTGTATGTTCTACATTAAAAGGATAACATGTTCGTGTATGTATAAGAAATGAAAATATTAATTAGGATATTTTAAAATTTTCATATAAAAATGTGGTAAATTTGTTATAATACAACTACAATATTAATTTGCTAGTATAGTTTTAGTTTTTAATGATCGTTTTATTTAGATAAATATTTTTCCTTTAAGGAAAATAGATAATAATTTTTCCTTTAAGGATTATTTTCTTTTGTAATATTATTTTTGAAAGGATTATATAAATTAAGATAATTTGGTTTTTTCATTTTATAATTATGTTATGTAAAATTAATTTTGAAATGTTTTATTTATATAATTAATATGTTAGATTTGTGGGTTCATATTATAAATTTGATAAATTTTCAATTTAACAAAATCAGTACAAGTTTATAGGGTTTAAAAAATTTAATGTAACAGAAAGTGATAAATTAAATTATAAATCCATTTGGAAAGTACATAATATATTTACAATAAAATTACAATTATGGTATTCGAATACATTATATATATATAATTATTTAGTAAACAATTATTTATTTAAACATGACATATTGAATGTTGTATTTTATATCCTTATTTTTAAGAAAAAGTCAAAATTATTTTAATGTAAGAAATTTGTATTATTATATAAAAATAAAGAGAACATTACTCCCACCGTCAAAAACGATAGCGCATATGTTATGATCTGAAGCTGTACGGCAGAAGATAACGCGAGCTACTTTTGCAATAAAATAAATAAATGGCCTAAATGTTTTAACTACATGTCGTTTTAAATTGTTGCCATACAACGTTCGCAAGAACAACAGTTCCTAGAGCTTGGCCTCATTAAATATTTGCGGGGAAAACTTGAAAAAATATTAGGCAATACATCCTTTTATGTTCTGAATTAATAAAAATGGTTTAAGAACATAAATAGAAAAATTTTCGAAATCTATATATAATTTTTACAAGAATTAAAATAATAGTTTTTGTGAATTTCAGTAAAGTGTTTTTTATCTGCTCTTCTTTCATATTTATAAATATTTTTAAAATGCTATAAAAATAATAGTATAGTATTGAAATTTCAATTGAATTAAATAATTATAGTAGTCTCCATTAACTGTTTAAAATAAAACTGCTTAAAGTCTAAAATAAAATTGAGTTTATATTTGTAGACCAAACCTAATTGTTATCCTAGAATAAATTCGTGAATGTACACAACAAAATTTGATTTTGAGGAAATAATTTTAATAATTTTACATTTATTTTTTCTCTTCTTTTAATTTGGTCTTTAAATTATATATAATATGGCACATATATTTAAATAAAAAGTGGTACTGTGTAAACAGTTAGTGTAATTGACTGTTCGATTTAATTTCGTGTTCAAATTAAAATTACATTTTAAATTTTAATATTTTTATTGAATATTATACTTATAACTGGTTAGCCAATAGCTAACTGGTAAACTAATAGTTAATATTTCCACAAACAATTCATAATATTGAAATATGGTTAAAAAATTTTTAAGAAATTTAAATATAAAAAGATAGCATTCTTTATACATACATTTTTAAATAAAATTAAAACTTTAAAAAATTTTTTTTTGTGAATATCAAAAATCATAATAAATTAAACTAATTCACACGATCATGAAAATTCTAAAAGTTAGAGTTTGTTTTATACAGTACAAACATACACCATAATACAAAGTTTCCTAATAATCAAAAATATTCATCTACTTACATCTTATGAGTAGATTTTGACATTGTATGTCAATATAATATTATATAGAAAATAATAAACCATATAATATATGAAGGATATTTTGCAACCATATTTAAATTATATATTCCTTTTTATTATATTATTATTAAATTTTTTGATTATTTGCCATTGTCATCATCTAAATTCTGATAATAACTAGAGTCCATATTATATGACGTGATTATTTCTTATCATAATAATACTTCTTTCATATCATTATTAAAATACATTCTCAATAATAATAATATCTTCTCTCAATGTAATGTAAATTTCAATATTAAGATTTGTTTATAAAATTTACTGTCAATATATTATAATATTATTATGTACATAAGAATTTTGGATAAAATATATATTAAAATTACATCATATAATCTATATTTGGGTACAATGTATCCATTTTACTTATATACGAATATCTTTTGTTCAATGAATGGTCATATCAGTTAGAATGGATGCATTCGATTTGTTTTTTGTTTTTCTTTTTATACTTGAAAATGTATTTTTATGTTTAATTCCCAAAGGATCTCATTAGTGTATACCATAAACAGAGTATACATATTTTGTACACAATTTTTAGTATAAGCTTCTCTTATATAATGTATATGTTTATACACAGAACATGGACAAGTGGAATTTTTTAAGCGAAATTTTATTTGGGAATATGTGCTTGTATACGTAGATCAGAATATATAAAGATTGCATAATAAGGACACCATATAATCAAATTGGTTTCTTAAAATATTATATGAGAAAATTATTATGGAGGTAAATGATATTTTATATATACATACATACATATATATTTGTGATAAAAAAAAAGAGTGGCACTCGTAAAAATATTTTTAGTACACAGAAATTTTTTGTTTTGTTATCGAATATACAATTGATGTTTTGTACAAAAAATTTTGTTTTTTATTATTATTCTTCTTATATATAGTAAGATGACAAGAAGATATAAACACTTTACGGTTTCATTATTTTATGTACTTACAAAAATATTATATATATACATTGTAAGTATACACCTCAATATACGTTCCACATACCCACTTGTCACATATTTCGGGGTTATAATATTTTTTATGAGATAAACAAACACGCGAAAATGTATGTCCTTTTTAAAGAATAAGTTATGAAAAAAAGAAAATATTTAAGGATAACAAATAAATTCACATAATTCATTTATTATGTATAAAGATAAATATTGTTTTTTTTTGTTTTTGAAGAGGGATGCTTTTACACATACATATACATTCATAAATAAAATAATAAATTTTTTCCTAAGTGAAAATAAAATATCGATTACGTTAAATTTTTGCATTATTATATGCCATATAATAATTTAATAATCCTTATACAATATTTTAGTATTTTGATACAATGTATATGCGTTAATATGTTACTGAAAAATGATAATAAAATAAGAATATACATATTGCATATAGCAATATATTTGAGAGGCGTTTGTAAAATTTAATGCTATATAACAAGAATTGTTAACATTGTAATCAAATTCAAGATAACCTTATTGAAACCGATTTTTGTTGAAATTTATAAGTCATAGCATACGTATTAGTTACCGCATAATGATGACATCAGCAGCGTATAATGAAATATTTTGTGGTTGTGTAAATTATAATGTTGAATTTATGATATGGTCTTGCTCTTCCGCAACTTCTAATCCGTTAAAAAGTAGATTTTGTTATAAATTGAAGAAATTAAAAACTATTTTCAATGGCCAAATATAGGAAGCAATTCCAAATGGAAATAAAAAATTTAGGTAAGTATCAGATTAGATACTCAGCTGCAGTTCAATTTATAGGTATACTTAAATAGTTTCATATTAGAAATTATAAATATATACAACATTTGCTTTAGTCATAATCTTAAAAAAATATTGCAGCAAATGCATCTAAAAAGACAAAAACTGAAATTATTTGAAGTAAATTTTTAAAATTTTAACTAAAATATTATTAAAAATTAATTTATAGTCATAAACAACCTTTTGCTATTATATTAACCACATTACAATATTTATTTATTTTTTATTTCTATTTTTATTTTCTAGCTATATACTTTAAATTTATATTTTTATATGGTGACATTTCGTTTTATTTTAAAATTAATACCATTTCATGATGATTCGATAATATTCAAAAATAATGGTTATTCTACTTTTACTTTTATTACATAATCAAGAGTCTTCTATTTTCCACTCATTCCCCAATCATATACATATTATGTATATACAAGTATACCTTCATTTCAACATTAATATTAAACGATAAAAATTTTTGTGCGAAAAATAATATATGATACATTTTCTTTAAAATAACAATGTTTTGTGGTGCTAAAAAAAATATAACATTTACGAGAATATTTATAATGCTAATATATAAAACCTTAAGATCTTTAATATATTACCCATAGATCTAGTTTTTTTTTGTTAAAGTATAGGGTTATTCGGTATGTATATATGTATGTACCTATCGCTCACATCTTTGGTGTTATTGAATTTTGGTACATACACAGTTAGTAATTGAATACGTTATTAAGACAAAAAGGAATTCAAAATTAATAAATTAATTATAATTTAATTTAAGAGGATATGGAAAGTAAGTTGGAATGGTATTGTATTATTTGCAAGATAATATAAAAAATTAAAAAATCTATGCCTCTAAACATAAGTATTGAGTCATAAAATATTTTGTATTGTAAAAAGTACTAAAATTTAATAGATCACAAATATATTGATATATCATTATTTAATTATATAATCGCAATTATATCATTAAATAATGATATAATTGCGAGATTGCGCGATCACACCAAAAATTGTAATTATTTATCAAAATAATTGTATATATTAAATTAGTCATAAAGTTTATAAACTAAGCCTATAAATTTTCCGGAATTCAATAGTACATTCTAATATTTACCTTAAATATAATCATATGTCGTCGATAAAAGCGTCGCCTAATTTTTTAAAATTTTAAAGGAAACGAGAAACGCAATTATTAAGATCCTTATTAAGAAGCACAATTGATGCAATAAAACGAAAAAATTAAACCGGAAATGGCAATACATGCAATACTGATTGAATTACCCTTTGTTTATACATACCTATACGTATACTAACTTGTATTTATTTATATTTTTTAAGACAACATAAATAAATTACCGCATCAAGAATTGAAGAATTGCTTCATATAAATTTATATTTTTCAAGGATTTGAATGAATTTTGTTTAAATTTACTCATGAGTATGATGATATATAGCATATCTGATGTGTTACGTAAAAATGTCTATAAGATATGTATATATAATAAGTAATATTAAATTTTTATTTAAAAGTTTCATTGTTCGTATCTTTATATTATTTCTTTATTTTCTTGATATTGCTTGAAAATTTCATATATGTTTGTATATATGTGTATGATATTTAAGAAGGATTCATTTTTACAGTATTTTTTCTTTTATTTGTTTGTAAATTATATCTAGAAGAGTATTTTCTATATAGAGTATTTTTTTGTTTTATATATAAAATAAAACAATTTTTTTATTTTTTTGTAAGAGAATCTATAATATAATAGTATAGTAGTATAAAATTTATTATAGAGGCCCGCATAAATTTCCAATAAATATTGGAATCGATACATTAAATATTTACATTTTTTCTTTACTTATAAGCATTTTATTTGATGGATTATGGATTAAAGGGATGAAATATATTATGAGAGGGTGGTTCGCGTATCTATGTTTTTATTTTATATAAAGTGAAAATTTACACATAACTTTAAACACACATACTGTATATAAACACACTTAAATGTTTATATTTTTAAAAGTAAATACAAACATAATATGTTTTACAAAATCTTAAGGATTTTTAAAATAACCTAAAAAAAAACCTAAAAAAAAAATGATTCAAATGTTAAACGGTATAGTATGAATTATTTGGTATCTGCATATAAGTACATACTTAAATTATACATTAAAATTTTAATATTTAATAGAAATTTTAAAGTAAATGTTTGATTGTATTAAATTATAAAATAACATTGAAAATAGATAAAAAAATAAGCGAAATGCCAATCGATAATGAATCCAAATTGAATAAATAATAAATTATTTATTAACGTTAATCAAATTTTAAAGTTGATTGTTATACTAAGGGTGTTTTGTAAATAAATTCTATGAGTTACGTTACACTAAATAGGAATGATGACATACCTGATATTTACCTGATATTTACGTAATCTAGAATGTTGCCGCCTTATTTTCACATTAAGTACATTCTTTTTCTTATAAACTTGGTATGTATGTGCAGTTAGTAATGAGATAAACAGACAATATGAACAGACAATATGAATCGAAAGCTGACATGTTCACCAACAGTTTCTCCACATAAAAACTAATTAATAAGCTTTAAATGATATAAAATTTATCTTTATAGTTTTTCTTTCAGAGAATTAATATTAATCAAATTATGCACAACTGAAATCTCATTTATTTAATTAACTAATTCACTTGTCGGTATTATTTTAGTAATTACTGTATCTTATACTTTAAACATATGATGATCGTATTTAATACATTAAATTTTGCTGTTTAGTTACACTTATCTATACATTTCTAAAGATTTTCTGAAACTTTTGAAATAAGTTGAGAAAACTTGGATTTTTATACTAATATTATACGGAATAATACTTACAAATTAATATACATATGTATATCTAAATATCCCTCTGTCTGTCAGTTTATGAACAACACAGTGTGAAAAACTTAATGCATAAATCGGCGGAATAGTTTTTATATTCTTATCTTACAAAATTTAGCGGCTTGCACTATGAAGTCACCTCTGGCATGACAAAAATATTTTTCTCCAAAACTCTGAAGTCACCTCTGGCGTGACAAAACAGTTATTCATGCATGCGCAGTTCAATTATTATTAGTATTGAGTGTATTCTCCAAATTACTTGAAAAAAAGTAGTTACATCGTACCTAGCATATGATATCAAAACCAGAAAAATTAAATCAGAGTTGGCCGAGGACAAATTAGGAAAAACAATTATAGTGCAAAGGGTTAGAAGTACTTTAGATTATAACATTTTTTTAATTTTTACTTCGATTGAATATGACATTTGGTTTATGTCATATTTTAGTATTTCTTATTAAATTTTACATGAATTATTTGTAATTTATTTAAAACAAATCAATCCTAATTAAATGGATTTTTTTAATTGAATCAAATGTCATCTAAAATCAAAAAATTTTCTTATTTATTGTTGTATTATAATTTTTGACAATTTAATATTTCGTCAATGTCAAATAATAACCATTATTCTTTGTCAACTTATTTGTCAATCAAGACTGTTTTAATTTTTTGTCTTTTTCGTTTCTTAATAAATTCATTGGTTTACTAATAATAAATTCAGAATTTTATTGATAAAAATTTATTTACTTATTTTTATTACAATTTCTTAACAAAAAAAAAATATAATATAATTGAAAAATAAAAAATATTTTCTAAAGATAAACAAAGTTTCGTGTATTTTCAAAAACATTACATAAATAAAATAAAATTGACATTACAATTGGTATCAATAACCTTAAGATAAATATCAATAAATATAAAAAAAGTCCACAATAACTTTCTCTAAAATTGACACATCATTAATGATGAAAAGACTGAAATGACAATAATAAAGCCAAATGAATATAATGAAAGAAATGTATATATAAAAGAAAAGGATAGCAATATATTAAAGAAAAAAATCAGTACCTATTTATTGTTGTCCGCCTGTAATAAATAATTTTATATTAAGTTGCTGATTTTTTTCTTTATTTTTTATTTTATACAATACTCATACAGCCAGAAAACCTTATTATTTAAAAAATATGAGATTTCTTTAGCTATGGTCCGATTATGATATTGTCATCTGCAAGTGATTTTGAAAATAAAAGCATAAATGTAGTAATTGTTTTCTACCCTTCAAGCATAAAAATGTCGTTTCATAAAAATTTAATTTTTGAATTACAAACACGCTTAATGTCAATCTTGTTTAAAATCACAACTCGGTTAAGTTACAACATTACCTTGACATTATAAAAAATCAGCCGCGTTTTCGTTGTCGGTGCTTCTGTAAGCTGTGTTTTTACACATATTCGAACCCGCTTAATAGAAAACTCTCTTAATAAAAACTTTCCAAAAAAGACGTAATTCTCAACATCAAAATGTCTAATGTCATTCAATTTCTTTCGCTTAAAATCACAAAATTCAAATTTGACCAAAAACCCTGAAGGACAATTCTTATTTTTTAAACGAAAAGTGTAGAATGTAGATCCTTTTGTTTACGACGTCTGTTGACAATTTTTTGTTACAAAATTATTGAATGTGAACGCATTTTTTTTTTTTAGAATTTACCCGTTGATATTGCTGTCAATTACAATTTGAAGTTGTCATTGTTTTCAGTTTTTCTATCTGTTTAAATATTTGTAATTTAAAAACGTTTTCAGCTAAAATTACATGTTCTTGTTAACTAATAAAACACAAACTGACTTTTTTTAATTCAAAATTTTACAGCGCAAAGCCGTAGTAGCAATACAAAAATTAAAATTGAATGACATTAAAAATTGAAGCTACATAATGACATACGGTATTAAATTTTAATTTTCAATTTTGGCATTAATAAGACCTATTATCGTTTATTTATTCCAAAGTAAGAATAAAAAAATCGGGCAACTCAATGGCAACTCCACGGCTGCACTAAGTTTTATTATGGAAGAAATTCGCCCTGTAATGTTCACAGGTAACACAATCGTCACAATATTCAATGTAGTTGCCATCTTTATTGAAATTATTGCAAGTTCTCTAACATTTTTTGGTTTGTCATTTAAAATAGACGGATAATAAAAAAACCAATTGTATCAGTTCAGATGAAGAAAAAGAAAAAAAAAATTTATTATTTGTTTTTCATCCAACATCTTACATTATTGAACAGTGGATTGGAGCGAGTATTTTTTTTTGTTGTCTCTACATATTCTTTCAAAATTTTCAATAATGCTCTGGTGTTGAATTGATAAAAAGTAAATATACATATTATGTATGCATATACATATGTACATATTTGGATATTCACATGAATATACAATATGTACATACATAACATGTTGAATCAACTAATATACAAGAACCGCATAACGACTCCTTGGAGACGTTTAATGGTACCTTATCGAAAGGACATAATATTACATGAAATAGCATGAAATTTATGGATTTTCTGGCTTTTGGCTTAAATATAAAAGTACACAAGTATGTATGTATGTACAACACAAAAAATTCGAAACCAATATCTAAGGAGTGAATAGTGAAATAAAAATCAGAAATAAAAGAGAAAAGAAAAAATCGCCATAGAGGGTGTGAGGCGCGCTACCAACTGAATTTATAAAACAAATTTAAGAAAATAATGAAGATATAAAAACGTGATGCAGAAAAAATACATATATTAGAAAGCTAATCATTTGATCAACATAAAAATTTAGAATAAAGGAATGTTTAACAAAATATTAAAACTTAACTGGAAAATTATAAGAGTAATTAATAGAAGAATTTAGAAGAAAAATAGTTGTTTTTGTATGAAAGTTACGGTATGGCTCAATGCTAACCAAATTGTTAATTATTGTCATATCGATCTCATTTTTTTGACATTATTATGGTCAGTATTTGTTCAGTATACTCCTGTAAATCATAATTGATAGACCCATAACGTTTCCAGATCGCTAAAATTATTTTTCGAAGTGTAGTTCAACACTGCACGGTGGATTTATTTTGGAACTGAAATCTGTTAGCTGTGAAAATTCATCTTAACAATTTTGTTCTTTATCGACAACTTATAGTTTCCTATTTTTCCTTGTGCGTGATATGGGTAAGTTAACAAAGAAAAATTTTTTATAGAAAATTAATTTTAAAATTGTTACAATATTTTTAAAGTTTTGTAAAAGTTTTTTGTTTGCTTAAATTACACAATTGTATATACAATTTAAAATTTTTTGCCACTAATATTACGATTACGTTGAAATTTTGTATTTATTGATACTCTTAAACAGTAGTTTTATAATGTTTTGAAAATAATGTAGCAAAAAGACCACATCCTAAAAATATGAAATAATTTTTAACATGAAAACATTGATAAAAAGATTTTTATTCCAAAAACAATACTAAGTATAAATGTAGCTACATTATATAAAAGATGGGTGAGTTTACCTTAACATCTAAGAATAATATGAGTAAAAAAATAGAAACGTCTAAAGAATTTTATGAACTATATAACTAATATTTTCTTATTATTGATTTTTATCATCCATGTACATATATGTATAAAATTTCATAATGCAGTTTTATCGTGTTTGATTTTTCATATCTGATGCTTATTGAAAGAAATATTTTGTTGTTAATGATATTACAATACGTACTTTGGCGTACTGCACATACTTATGCGAATATAAATGAAAAGTAAGAGAATACGGGAGTCGTATTTGTTTTACAATATTCCCAAAAAAAAAAACAAAAAAAAAAAATGTAAGAAAACTCTTTAATGGTTGGAGAAATTTAAGTGCATAATAAAAATTCTGTGTACGTGATCTTTGAATTTTATTATTACTGAAAGAATAGGTAGATACTTAAAATAAGGAACTATATAAGTATCTACAATACTTAATAGATAAACCTAGCCGTGTAATCAGTAAAGAAATTAATGGAAAAAAACATTTTTTAAAGTTATCGAACTGACAAATGGTATGATTACGTGTGTTAATGATAAACTGGAGGAATCTTTACGAAAAAAACGAAAAATAATGCTTTAAGATGTTTTAATTGAAGGCTATAGCTTTTCAAAAATAAGCTAATGGTTTGTTTATGGATTTCTTTGTAATTTTGTTTTCTTACAGGTTGTATGCGTGAACAGTCGCAATAGTATTTTTTTTTCAAATTTATATTTAAACTATGAGATTATTGTGTAGATCTTATTGAATTTTTCCGAGATTTACTATTGAAAACGTAACTATAATAAGACAAGGGTTAATTTATTATTTTTGCACGTCTTTTCCAGGGATAGCTAATTGAGTTTTTAATTTAACGTTAAAAACTAAATTTACTTCTATTTTAACATTTATACATACATATATTTAATATTTATACATATACATATTTTTAATAATTATTAGAAGATCGAAAATAGGTAAAACATTTGTTCCGGACTGGGTGCCAGATCCGAGTTCCAGGGTAACGAATTTTCACAAAATTTTTACTTTTCGACTTCCTATTTTTTACTACATTTAATTTTTATTTACTTTTAATGCTGTAACTATCAAGTATTATTAATTTTTGATGACAAGAGTGACTCGAAAACTAGTTGACATTTTTAAGAGCTATTATACTCTGAAAATTATAAACCATTTGAATTTTATTGAACTGTAGCAAATAACAATAAAATTGAAACGAAATTTTATACAAACTTTTTAATTAAAAAATAAAAATTGAATTTAAAAAATTTTAAATTTTTGAAAAGAAAGGAACTAGAATTTTTTATTCTGAAAAACAAAAAAAAAATCTAGTAATCAAAAAAATTTTTTTCGAAACTTTTCTTGGTAAAGAAAATTGATAGGTTTTTAATTTTTGCCAGTTTTTATAAGAAATGGTACCTATATGGTTTGAAATTTTTAAATGCTTTTTTCTCAGATTGGGTGCAATTTAAAAATTTGAAAAAAATATTTTCGAAATCTGGACATCATTTAGCATCTGAAGTTATTAAAATTATCCAGCTAGAATGAATTTTTAAAGATATGCCATATAAATTTTGACATTTATTTTAATAGAAAAAAAATTTCTAATAAGAAATTTTAAATTTTTTGAGCAAAATGGAGTATGTATAACATTATAACAAATTGTTTATAACATTATAGTACTAATAATTAATAAATAATTTAATGGGATTAATAAATTTTAAACATATTTCTACAAAAACTAAAGCAAGAATTTTTTTCGAATAAGGTAAATTTCATAAGATAATTTGTAGTATCTTGGATAAGTAAAAATTTCGTGAAGATTCGTTAAAATCATTGGAACTCGGCTAACCTTGAAATTTGGCACTTAGTCCGGAACAACAATTTTACCCATTTTAGATCCTCTAACGAATGGTATATGTTATTGTATACCTTTCAGAGTCACCCTGTATATTAATATATCACAACTGTAAAAGGCTAGAATACAAAAATTTTTAAGTTTACATAATATGTAGCTATTTAATAAGCTAACCTACATACATTATGAAAGAAGTATATTAGCCAAATTTTTTAAAATTCTATTTTCGTTTTAGTTTATATATTATAGAGTACTTACGAAGAATTTACTAATACTAAGAAGTTAGCAAGTTACACAAAGACAAGAACTTGCGCTGGTTTCTCATTAATAATTTGCTTAAATTTTTGCATTTTTAACAACTAGGAATAGCTTTCATCTAATAAGTATAAACTACTGTTTTTTGTAATTGCCTCATCCATTTTGCATACTTTTTTAACAAAAATAAAAATATTGTGAAGTTTTATTTTGATTTTTTCTCACGTAAGTGACAATTCTGTTGCTCAGACGTTATAATATTATTTGAATGAGTTTATTTGAATAAAATTTCTATTTTGTTGTTTTTAATCTATGTATGTATGTATATAAAAAGTTTTTTGTTAATGCTAAAAGAAAAATTAAAATTAATTGCCTTTTCCAAAAAAAAAAAAATTCTAAAAATTTGATTTTTGTAATTAAATTGATTTTTATATAAATTTATTTTACAATAAAATTTAGTCTTTTTATGTAAAATAAAGATAAAAAAGAAGAATTAAATTAAATGTTTAATTCAATTTAAAATATAAAATTTGAATTTTTGTTGAAACAAAGGATTTATTTAAAATTTTTTATTAAAAGGAAGAATAATAGTTACAAAAAAATTTCTTTTTTTGTTTTAGAAATGCTGACTAAAAATGGCTTCAATTTTTATTTTTTTTACCTATTTTTTTTTTTCTAATTTTGTTAATTTTTTATTCGTATGAACAAAAAATAAATTTAATTACTGCAAATATTTATACATGTATATAAACGTGTATATGTATATGTTATATATAATATATGCATATTACATATAACATACAATATGCATGTAATTAAACTGAGTGATTCATTTAAATCATGCCATTTTAAAAAGAGGCTTGGATCCAGTTTATTAATGCATCGAAAATTTCGGCCAAAATGTAGCTTTCTGTATCAAGTTTTTCCTCACTAGTGAAAATTTTAGCATATGAGGAGACTTTTCTCTTTGCTTTTGAAAGAGTTTTACTTGTGCCCTGTTTTTAACTATTTTTTGAAATGTACAAAAAACATTGTCAATTTTTATTACTAAAATTTTCTTTGGCTAAATATAAGGTTTTCCGTTAAATGAACTATTAGTTGAATATTAGAATTGAGGACAGTTTGAGTAAATAATTTAGTCTTTTCTTTTTTTACAGTTAGCTTGGACACTGAAAAAAGAAGGCCCCTATGCAAACTCATTATCGATTGGTATTGCATTCAAAAATTGAGTGGTATTGCATTCACACTTTTAGGCTCACAAATGTTTAATTAACGACAATTTTTGATGGGATCAAAGATTTTTTTTGCATTATGAAATTTTTGTTCTGCGGACACATTATATTATATGAATATAATGTACATATTTTTCCTATAGCTATGTGCATACATACACCATACATAAAATATTATTTACTAGATTTTTTTTGCAGAATATTAAATATAATATTTAGTATATTATGTAAATGTATACTATACAAGGATATATTAATATGATAAACATAAATTTAAGAAAACAATATGTATAAATGATTTAAAAATAAAGGATGAGCTTATACACAATAATAGTTTATCTTCATGTAAACATTTATGCTGCGATATATAAAATGTATTATATATTATTTACAGTCATGCCCGGTTAATTATCTCGACTATTTTGTCGGCGAAATTTAAGGAGCTATGTGTTTAAAAAGGTATTTAAAAGAATACTTTTAGCAATGTGCATGTAGCTGAACAATTGATCCGTTTAACTGATTTAAAACGGCTGTTAAATGAATTTAAAGAATATTGCAAAGAATGAACAAGTTTTTATTGCACTTTAGAAATTTTTCTCTACTGTGTACGTTTGATATATAAAAAATATTTAATTTGAAAATAGTTGTAACTAGAGGCCAGTGATATCTAACAATTATAGGTTTAATTTTATTAAAAAAAAATTTTTAAGATGTTTTGTAAGTATAAAAATAATTTTTTCCATATGAAAACCGAAAAGAAAATTTCTTAATTCCTTAAACTAAAGTATTAAAGAAAGTCATTTGAAAGAACTTATTTACATTCAAGTAATGAAAAATAAAAAAGGGTCAAAAGAATGCGTGTGTGTCAAAAAAGCTCTTAAAGGGCTGATAACCGGAGTTTACTGTATGTAGATAAAATACTACTCATAGGAATGTGTTTGTATAGTATGAATTTATAATACAATTTTAAGATTTTTTTCAATTAAAAATTTGTATAACTATATTACAATACCAATTATATAAAAACATAGCATAATATTGTTTTAGTCATAAAGTAAATCTAATTAGAAATACCATTGCTTTTCTTAAAAACCTTATCAAAAATTGAGAACTTTAGGTTGCAAGATTTAAAAAATTTATTTTCAATATTTCTCATAATTTTAAAAATATTTAAGATCATGCAAGATTTCTATTGAAAATTTTAAATTTATATATAATTCCAGTTTTAAGTGAACAAATCTAAGTATAGTGGTCGGTATTCAAAAACGAATTTAGTTGAACTCGCTAGGAATTGTCCGACATATGAGTCGATTTTGAGTAAAACAAGATTTAAAGGGATCGAAAAGTTTGCTGTAACTTTACGGGCCGATAGCTTTTTAGAGTTTAATTGTATTTAAACTTCAAAATTGATTATATTAATAAAAATATCCTGAAAAAACTGTTTATATTAGAGCTTATACCTTCTTTCTTATATTTTCTTTTGTGTATAAGTGCACATATAACATTATATGAACATTCAAATCTAATTATTATGTATTTGATGATTTATTCTAAACAAAGTCTAGTACAATGTCTATGTCTATTGGTTCATTTAACAAATCCATATAAAAAATTTATTTATTGTTATGTACATTTTGTCTGAATAAAAATTTGCCCAAAAATCTTGAATATTTATAGGTTTTTAGCATGCCTATATTATAGAATAGTATATGTTAATTTGTATATAATACTAAAATCTTCTACGTCTCTATATAACATAATCTATGCATATTATCTATTAATGTACATAACAAGAATTCAAAATTATAACGTGCCATGCACGGAAAACATAAATGAACCCACGTATTAAATACATCTGACGCATATCAAATCATTTGAACATTGTATATTAAAAGGATATTCTTATATTGAAATGCGGATGAATTGAATGCGGATGGATGGCGTATCCATATCCACCTTTTAAATCGTATACAATAAAATTTCTTTTATATGTAAAATTAAATAAGAAAATGAATACTATATAATGTAAGTATAGTTGGATGCATAATGTCCCATAACCTTCAAAAATTAAAAGTTATTCCTCATTATAACGCAACTGAATTGGAATTTATTTATTCATTTGGGATATTCAAAATCTCAATAGAAATGTGAAATGTGTACGTAACTACATAACGTTACATACAATTATGAATTGAAATAATGAATACAAAGTGTACTTCTGCGGCATATAAGGGGACATATAACATACTTACATATATATGTATAACACTCGTATATATAGGTAGGTGGTATTTTAAAGAAAAGGTCTCTTGAGATACACAATATTCAAGTTTGTATACTCATTGTTATTATTGTTTTCATAAAATGGGGGAAAAATTCTTTTATATTTTTTTGGGGTTCTCCAATGTCAAAAATTTTCATGAATTCTCTCGAAAATAGTTCAAACAACATGTACATATAATATTATTTATATAGTTGTTATGTACGATTGCATATGATTGTCTCAAATTTCATGCAATCATGTTTTTTTTTATTCCTGAATACCCAAATATATGAGGATAAAATTTATATTATGTGAGTATGATACAATGTATTTTATAATGCAATACAGTGTTTTTTAAACTTTTAGGAGAAATAGACGTATTGAGTAGAACCCTCTAATTTATTTATGTACAAGAACGTACATCAAAGTACTCGTTTAAGATCTACGTAACATTTTTAACTATTTCTAACTTTTCTCTGTGATTTAAATTATGACAGAGTTATGTATGCAAATAATTTAAATATAAAAGTTTTCAGGTTTTTATTTCATTTGTTCGAACGTGCCAAGTCATTTATCGGAATTAAGTTACATAATTATATTCCTTTTAATAGGGCAGTTGAATTGGGTGGGAATGCTACGCATTTGGTGTGTTATATGTACGTATTAGAATGCTATTGCATGCTACATCTAACAGTTTATTCTAACAGTTTTTTTAAATATAAAAAAAAAGTCAATTGAATTTCATATGAGTTCTGTCACTTCATTCCTAAAGCAAAATAATTTGACGGTCATATGGTGAGTTTTACAAAATTTGTAAAAGTTGTGCTATTCTCAAAATTGTGTAATTGAGTTTATGTCTAAAAATATTACGCTTTTGTGATAATGTAGAAAACTAGTGGCATAATTTATGGTTTCTAAATTAAGTCAACAGTTTTTCCTCTATTTTGGTAAGTAACCTAAGTTTTGGAATAAGCTCCCAAATCCTTAGGTCCAGATCCTTAACTTTTAAATTTTGTATTGGTTTTACTTTGATAATAGAAAACCAATTAATCTTTTATACATTAAATTTTATGCATAAACAGTATGATTATCGGCACACCATAAAGAAAGATTGAGTTCTTGGATTGAGCTGTAAAAGACAATTTACTTAAGCAAAATGTTACATTATTCTCATTAATATTTTACTAAATTGTTTAAATTAAATTTTAACTTTTGGATTTCATACAAAAATAAAATTCCACCTGAAGTTTAAGATGCACTTTATAATCACCACATACATATTTGAACATAACACTATTTGCATGGTTTATCTATAATTTATTGTTTATTTCATTTTAGTTTTGTCAAAAATTTCATACAGCCATAACTATATACCTAGCCATACAACACATAATATCCCAAGGATGTAATAATGGCTGCCAATAATGATATTTGGTGAACAAAAAAAAAACATTTTTTTTTATACATGCATTCATCATGATCACATGATGGAATAGATAGTTGTATTCAAGTGACATTGTAAAATTTTATAAAGCAGTTAACAATATCCTCTTGATGTCATTTGAAAAGTAACATGAAATGGGTGTCAAAAGGACAATTCCCGACGGTCCATGTTTAATTTTTTTGTATTTTTTTTTTGTGTCATTGTATTTTTGTTTTATTTATGGCATAGTTTACGAGTATGTGTCCAATTATATGAGTAATTGTTAGTTTTTTTTTAAACTAATACAATATAGTGTGTGTTGCTAATATGAGTATGGAAATCAGAGAAATCATAATAACGTTTTCATATTAAAAGGATACGAATATGAAAAAAAATTTTTTTACATAATTTTGTGTCGGTATTAAATTATTGATGTTATTGCTGTTAGTATTGTCAAGTATTGTCACTTTTTTTTAACAGGATATGCAAAAAAAAAAAAGTAAAAAAATTGTTCTTAGAAAATTAGTAAAAATTCATTTCGCATCATTCGTTTTTTTTTTGTTTTAATTATTGTTTGTTTCCTGTTATTATATTAAATCCTTGTTGGAAGCCATTTAAATTTAATTTTTAAAAATAAAATAAAAAGCGTTCTTTTTTCTTGTTGGAGCTGAAAATGATGAATGAATGGTTGGCTGTATTAAATTACACTGGGATGCAATAGAATAAAACCAAAAGAATTTTTTGAAAGCAATCATGGGGAGAAAATAGGGGGAAAATGGTATTTGTACTTAACCAGACAGAGTAAAATTAACTTATTTTTATGTATCTATTATCTACGGGAATCCTTCTAGGTTTTTTGCCAGGTCGAAGTAGCTTAAGAGATCGTCAGAGCTACGCTTAAGACCGATGGATGTTTCTATAAGTATGAGGCATAGAAACTTCAGATACATCGTTTCTGAAGACACTGACACAACTACAACGAGTCTGAAAACGCAGTACAATTGAACATTTTCCTTTAGAGAAAATGAGAAACATTATTGAAAAAATCTCAAATGAAAAAGGGATTAAAACTATTAGATACAGAGTGAGGTAAGAAATTAATAGCTCCTTTCGACTTCATCACCAAAACTATACAATATCCTACCTATTTTCAATGTGAATTATTCTGAATGTAATCTTTTGAGCAGTACTGTCCTTTTTCTACATTCATATAGCTTTTATATATTATATACATTTTAATAAATCATACGGTTCCGGTATTGTAGGAATGTCTTTTTTACATTATATTTTTTTTTATTTTTTAAGTCAAATGGATGTTTTTTGATATTTTACGTGTATATTTAAAAAAAAATAATAAAAAAAAATTTTTAATTCGTTTATAACGAAAAAAATAAAAATTTCATTAAGATTTAAAGTGCAAATAAAATTCAAATATGCTTTATATAACAGATTTTAGTTTATTATTAAATTAATTTTGTTAATGGTGACTTAGAGAATGTATAACGCATAGAGTATTGCATTTTAAAATATATGTATATAGAAAAAGATTATTACATTTTTCAATTGAATTACAAAAAACAAATTTTTAAAATTAAAGTGCGAACATTTTTTAATTAAATTTTTTTTAATGTGTTCTAATTTAAACAATATTTATAGCTGATTTATTTCAGAAAATTGAGGAAAAATTATAGAGAAAAAAACTATAAAATTTAAATATTTTCCAAAAATTAATTATATTGGTAATTCCTCATTATAGTGATTTAGTGGCATATTATAATGTTAGTCGTTAAATGTAAGAATAAATAAATTATAGAGTGTAACAGGCCTTCGACTGCTATAAGAAAGTCTAGCGCGCTTTTCATACATGCCGTAAGAGACAGTTTACTTATCGTGATTTACATTCAAGTAGTGTTGTTTTTGTAAACCATATAGCTTGAAATTGTAAAAATAACATAAAAATTATAATTGTAATAAAATAGATTTTTATTTATTAGAAAGTTAATGTTTACATTCGTTTATTTATTAGGTTTTCTAGAGTATACGGTACCCATTATGCTATTTTGAGATTATGTCTAATTTCGAGAATATATCTTGATTTCATTATGATAAAAAAATAATTCCAAGTACATTATAATTTTGTCTTACTATAATTTTTATTTCTTCGAAAATTAAAAGCGTTACTTGCAGTTCGCAGCAAATAAATATGTAGATATTGCTCCCACGTTTGCTTATGATATTGAACATTAAACCTTGTTGCAATGACATTTCTGACTTCTGCATTTTATAATGTGTTATTTTAATTTTTAATGTACATAAACACTTGCTTATATAATTATGCTTTACAATGATTTTTCAAGTAGTGTTTAACAACACACAACAAGTATTTATAAACCATTACCTATAAAAAATATTTGCTCATTTATTATTACTATTTTGTAAAGAGCGTGTATTATAAGTACCCTTCAGCAAATAAAATAACTTTTAAAATTAATATTTATTAATATTAATATGAAATTGTAAATGCTACATATATACATATATAGTTATATTATGTATATAACATTTTTATTTCATTATAATTAAAATAACTCTACCATGCACTAACTACCCATTTCATATTATTTTTTCATTTTTTCATGTTTTTGTTTTAATTAACCTTTATTATATAAAAATAACTTCATAATAACCGTATTATAATAACAACCTAAATTTAAATTACATTTTCACTTATATAAACATTTTATTATTATTTTTATTATTACTTCTACTACTACTACTACTATACTACTACAATTACTACTATTAATTATTATGGTAGGTGTAGAATAGTTTTTCTTTAAATATTACTATTTAAAAAAATTGCATGTTCAAAATAACAAGAAAACATGTTATAAGAAAAAAACCATTTTCTATGACATTTATTTTTAGTTTATGGTCGTATATTTAGCTCATATACACACAAACATTATAAAAGTTATGTATTTTAGGATATGAAAGGATTAGTGATTATTATTGTTGTTGCATATATGTAAGTATATGAAAGTAAAGGGTTTAATTTTTTTATGTGACTATTTGTTACTTCTAAACGCAAAGAAATAAAAAAAAAAAAACACATTTTTTCTTTCCCAAATTTAATACCTTGTAAAATAATTGGAAATTATCACGCAAAATCTGTGCTTATTTTTATTATCCTTAAAAGCTATATAGAAAAAAAAAATAGAAAAAAAAAAAATAAAAGAAATGGAAATTTAAAAAAAATCAAAACAATATGTCGAGACATATTTATGCCAATATTAAAGACATATAGGTATATAAAGGTGGGGTTGTATGTAAAGCATGTCATCTAAAAGTGTTGCCTGATCTTACTATTTTCTTCAATTTTAATATTTCGTAAAATTTTCATGTAAAAATTTTAATATTTTCTATGATTTTTTAATTTCAAGTATTTATTTGTTTTGTTATGCACTTTATATTTATTTGATCTGTTATATCTATAATCTTAGTATCCTAATATAGGGTACTTCTTCCGGTTATCTGCCTACAAATTTCCTGTAATTATTTGATAACCAAATTTGCCTCTCACGATGAAAGAGAAAATTTACCTCTCACATCAATGAAAGATCGATTATATGGCATGTTCCCCACAGTGGAACTATGTATTCTGAACTTTATTATGCAATTTATTTTAAAACAAAAATGTACATGAACCAGACCAGAAAAGTACATCAAACCATTATCTTTCATGGATGTGGATGCATTTGTTTTTTTCAAGATTACTTCTGCTTTTTTTCGTCCCAAAGTCGAAAGTTTTATTTGCTCACGTTACCGTGAATTTAGCTAAGTCTTGCATTTTTTACGAGACAATTATATTCTAAATTGTTTATATAATATTATAAAATGAGTGGTTTTTTCATTAATTTTATAATTATTGGCATTTAAGATAAAATTTTCTTAAGATATTTGATTCATGTAATTTGGTAACACTAATTTAGTTTATTGAATTGTTTACGTTTTATAATATAATATTATATATATTATCAATATAATTTGATTATTAAGTCAAGGAAAAAATCAAAGTTGATATTTACTTGCTCCACATTATTAGTATTATTATTATTATAAAAATAACAGTTAATAAGGATAAAATAATAAAATGGAAAATAATTTATATAAATATAAATATTCTATACATACATATTCGTATATACATTCACATATATAATATAACATATTTTTATAATAAAATATGAAAAAGAAAAAAACACCTGATATAACATTTATATTAAAGAGAAAATCAATCAGGTTAGCTGCGAAATTATTTATTGATGAAGCAATAATTTTTCCAGCACATGCAATGACAAGTTGACAACAAAAAAATAATAATAATTTTAATATAAATATATATACATATACATACTGTGTATATGTGGTATGTGCGTGTGTATACTTTGTATAAATACTCGTACACATAATAAACCTAATAAAAAAGAATATCCGCGATTCTTTTCTTCTTTATTATTGTTATATTGTTTAGGGTTATACAAAATATATTTTATAATTTCATAAAAAAATATACTCGTAATATTATGGGTTTTAAAATCTTATATGTATATATTAAATTTGAAGTTCGTTTTATAAGGTGTTCTTGAGAATTAATTAAGCTTGAAAAAAATTAAAATAGCATTAAATTTAATTTTATAATTAAAACAAAAATAAAAAATTGCATATTTTTGGGCTAACATCTTGCGGAAAATTATTCATCCAAAAAACTTATTGGCCAATTTAGATCTCAGTACAATACATAGTGTAGACAGAAATAAAAGAAGTATAAAAGAATAGAGGCAAAATGAAAACTTTATGATTGAGAGTTAAATTATGATTAAATACAAACTTCCTCAAAAAGACATAAGAGACCAAGATAAAAATTATTAGCAGAAATTACAACAGTTAGAAAAAAATTTTAAATATACATAAGCCAGAGGTTATAAACCAATAATATGTGCAAGTAAACGTTTTTTTGAACGTTCTGTAAATTAGTTTGTTTCGAGCTCTACGCAATTCAACCTCCAAACAGATTCCAAGAAATAGTTGCAGCAGAAATAGTTTGAGAACAAACATATTTGAAATAAAATATATGTAATTTAATTTTAAGCTCAAACTTATGCGACCGTATATAGCTCAAACTTATGCGACTTTTCATATTTTGAACCTGATAAGAGACTGGATCAAATGAATTTTCAACTCGTTATTCTATATTTTTGTTCTTTTGCCCGCTATAATGCATATAATATGAAATATAGCGTATACATATAGTACATAGGAATATAAAAAACAGGTAGAGAATATAATAAAAACATAAAAAACATAAAAATATATTACAGCACGAAGAACATAAAAAAATATAATATGAAAACACACATTGTATACAATAATCTAAACCAAAAACAAAATACCAAAATAATAAACAAAAAGCAAAAAATATAACAGCCCCATATTGATAAGATATTATTATCCTTTGAAAAACATAAAATTATAATCCTGTGAAAAGAAAACGAAAATAAAAAAAAAAATGTCACAATTTTGTAGATATAAACGGTGATAACGAAAATGTAACGTTATTTATCTTTTATTATTTTTTATTATTATTGTCTTGAATTATTGTTATTATTATTATTGGTATATGACAAAACCACGTACATTATTATATTGTTATATATCTGTACATATGTACGAGTATATATAGGATCTGTTGGTATAGAATACATGCATTTTTTTTCATAATGTATGGAATATAAATATTTATTGGTAATCGTTGCAATATATCATAACATTGTATACCTACATATATTATAAAGGAAATAAAAATAAAACATCTTTTTTGAACATTTTCATTATCCTTGAAAAAAAAACATACTGCTTTTTCTATAATAATTTATTGGTTCAAGTATACAATACTTGAAGTATACAAGTTACGAATTTTGTGTCAAAATTCGTTTAAAAAATAATTTTATTTCGATTTTAAAATTACTTTTATAATACGTTTTATTTCTTTAAGATTACTTTTACAATACGTTTTATTTCACAACACTAGGTTAAAATTTAATATAACTTTACAATTAAATTTTAAGACTATTCTAAGACTTTAATGCTTAGTTCAATTAATGTCTAAGACTATCTAAGACTAAATTCTTAATCTAAATGTTACCTAATTTATAGTATAAAATTTGCTTATTTAGCAAATTTAATTTTATGTTATTTTCCTAACTAAAAATTTCTCACAGTACAGCGTAGACATGTCGTCAGCACTTTTTGTGGGAACATATTTTTGCGTTAAGAAATTCTCATGCTGAAATATGATGTTTGCTGGAAACGTATTTGAACATGTTTTAATATTAATATTCAGCGTAGAAGAATTCTCACGATGAAATATGTCTGATGAAACATGTTTGAACTTGTTTTAACATGCCCGCTATTTGATCCCTCGTTAACTCTTCCCCCTCTAAAGATCTACGTCCCGTAGATCAACGTTGAGTTTGGTAAGATTAGTAGCTAAGTCCTTAGGGGTGATCTCTGCTACGAATGTCCTTTCTGTTTGTGTCTTTTTCTTCTTGAAAATTATTATCGCTATTATAATTAGAACTACCGCAATGGTGATAACTGAGTTGATTGATGTTGTGATATTGTTTGACGTGGCTAGTTGCTGCACCTTTCTTATATTGTTCTGTTGTAAATCATGAAGATACTCCAAATTGAGTTTCCTATTTGCCTGGGTTAGATTTGTTTGAAGGAACGCTGGTAGTACCTCTGGAGATCTTACTTCGTTGTTGGTGAACGTAAGTCCCTTAATGCGTATAGTATCGTTGGAATATTGTAGGAGAAAACTTCCTGAGAGCTTCCTTGCAGTAGAGGTGGTTATAACATCTCCATGGAAATTGGATAAGAAGATCATATTCTTGGTAATTTCCTCTATTATTTCTTTCCCATTGTATTGAAAATCACATCTTGCATTAAATCCCCTGATGAGTTGCGTTACGCAATGTCCGGGTTGCAACGCTGTCAGTCTGTTTTTCTTGCAAATGGTAACATCATTAAAGTTTTCACACTTGCCTATTACGCCATAGATTTCCTCGTTAACGAGCAGTTCTTCGTACTCCAGATATACCTGACTCTCGTTTCTAATAGTTGGTTTGATCAAAATATGGTCGTATAAACGCTCGTCTGCTTTTGGTAGTGAAATTACGTAAAGGATTGTAAGACCATTAGTTATTACTTTTGGTTCAGCGTATTCGATTGCTTCAATGTCGTTAGAATATGGTAGAGTGTTAACCTCCTTCAGTATGTTAAGAATTTCATCACTACTCAGCAAGTTTGTATTGACGATTTTTTGCTTCACGAGTTCAATTGCAAGGATGATTTCGTTAATAGCTTCCTTGATGATTACAAGCTTGTTAAATACCATCTGTTCGAATCTATGATCATTGGTATTGCCCAGTTGTTTTAGTATCTTATTGTACCGTTCCATGAGTTTGTTTGTCACTGACATTATTTCACTGTTTATTCTGTACTGTTGGTTGCTATTATAGGTCAGCTGATTCTGGTTTTGGAGTATAGTTTCCCAGTCAGTGGCGTCTGGTGTGCCTGCTAACCATTTCCAGGCTGTTCCAATCCAATTGATGGATCTCCGAGATCTTTTAGTTCCTCGAATTCTGGCTATAGATTCCATTATCTGGTCAACTTGATATTGCAGCTGTGGCTTGATGGTGCTAGAATCATTGACGTTATTCACCAATGGTATTAATTCTCGCAATATTTCATCGTAATTTTTGAGGTTTATTGTGTGGATCAGGTTAAAACTTCCATTTAGTATGCGGGCTTCTCCCAATTTAAGTGTGGCTATTGTGTCTGTAACCTCGAAAATTTTGAGTGAGGCTGCCGTCATATAACATCTGAAATAAAAAGGTTTTAGTTAGGGGTGTTTTTGATGTGGGATTTATGAATCCGTTTTCCCGATATTGTAGTGATGGTAGCTTTGTTGTTTTTCAACACTTTTTCTTTTCTGTATATAGGTTTATGCTTAGATTTTATCTGTTTATCTTTTACATAGATCATTTGACCCTTTTTGTAGTCAGTGGGTTCATTTCTTTTTTTGTTCTCCCGATTGAGCTTTATTTGCTGCGAGCGTTGGATTTGCTGCGTAAGATCGCTATGTATTTTTTCTCTGATATTGAGTAAATTCTGATAGTTGACGCGAGAAGTTCTTCCGTAGAATATATCGGCAGGTTTCTTCTTTGTTACTGAGTGGTATGTGTTGTTGTATCGATCTACTGCAATTGTAATTAGCTCCTTATGTGACAGTTGGGGATGCTCTTTTCGTAGACACCTAATGATTTCCAAAATCGTTGAGTGAGCTCTTTCAATAGTTCCATTTACTTCACTCTTCTGAGATGGAGTATTGTACATTTTTATTCCTAGTGCCTTGATGTAAGTTGACACAATAGGACTGATTATTCCGCCTTCATTATCTGTGACAATTATTTCCGGTACGGTGAAATAATGAAGTACCTTTGTGAGTTTGTCTCTGAGATGTAATGCTGATTTATCTTTAATTCCAAAGAATTTGACAAACTTGGAGAATTTGTCTATACAAGTGATATACTTTTCACCCTGTATTTCCATTATGTCTAAATGAAGTATCTGCGTAGGATACTCAGGAATGGGCGTGGGTTGAAGCTGTGGGCGGAGTGGATGTCTATCATATTTATTACAGTTGCATATTTCACACACCTTGATATACTCCCTGATGAGTCTGTTCATGGAAGGGAAGTAATATTTTTCCATTATCTGTTCCCGGTTTTCTACAGAACTCCTATGTGCTCTTTTGTGTTCTTTTTCAATTATGTTGAGCTGTCTTTCTTCGTTCGCGACATCTTCTACCATTCTTTGTGTAATTCTAATCTTAAAATTACTGAAGCATTCCTTGTAAATTTCATTAAGCATACTTAGATATTCTTCGGGTATCTTGATCCCATTAATAATGGTAGGATTGAGCCTTTGTTTCAGCGCAGTTATGAGTTCCTGGCGTGTTATGTTTGGCATTCCAATGGTGAATCTTCGATATCCTGGATGAGGTTCCTCATAGGCTGTGATATCTTTGCTGCGTTTGATGATTATTTGAGTTTTAAAGACGTTAATCGGAGCTTCGCAATGTGGAATAAGATCACTACTGTCTTCGTCACAACTATGGGCTGTCTCTGTGGAGCTAGTTGATAGTGAATTGATTTCAGTCGGCAGCCTTGATAGAGCGTCGGCCACTACATTGGTCTTACCAGGCCGGTAGACTAGCTCGTGATTATATTCTTCAATTCGAGCTTTCCATCTTTTGAGCTTCGCATTGTAATTGCGGTTGCCTAGAGCAAATGTGAGAGGCTGATGGTCTGTCAGTATTTTGATTTTTCTTGCCCCATACAGATAGTTGCGCAGGTTATCAAGTGCCCATACGATGGCTAGCATCTCCTTCTCATTAGTAGCGTAGCCTTCTTCTGTCTTGTTTAACGATCTAGAGATGTACGTAATAGGCCTATCCTTTCCTATCTCGCCTTGAGATAAGACAGCACCAATCGCTTGATTCGACGCATCTGTGGTCAGTATAAATGTGCTCTCGAAATCCGGAAAGATGAGAACTTCAGATGACATTAGTAGCTTTTTCAAATTATCAAATGCTTTTAGTTCCGCTTGGTTTAGTTTTACTATCACCCGTTTGGACTGATTGGCTTTTATTTGCGCATTGTTACCTCTTGTCAAGTTCGTTAGAGGTTTTGCAATTTTGGCAAAATCTTTGATGAATCGCCTGTAGTAAGATGTTAGTCCTAGGAATGACTTGAGTTCTTTAAGATTTGTTGGTGGTTTAATTTGTCTGATGGCTTCGACCTTTTTGGGATCCGGTTTTATTCCTTCGTGAGTAATCAGGTGTCCCAAAAATTCCACTTCTGTCTTGAAAAAATGGGTTTTTTCCAGGTTAACCCTTAGATTTGCCTTTTCCAATGTAGAGAACACTTCCTCGATATTTGTTAGATGTTGTTCTTCGGTTTCTCCAAAAATGATGACATCGTCTATATAGACGTATCAGCGCTTTCCTATGTGTTGCTTTAGCACGTCGTCTATCATTCGCTGGAATATGGCCGGTGCATTCCTCAAGCCAAAGGGTAGTCGAGTAAACTCGTACTTCCCATTCATAGTGGAGAATGCTGTTTTGGGTATATCTTTTTCCGACATTTTGATTTGGTGGAACCCGGATGTGAGGTCAATAGTTGTAAAAAACCTAGCTTTTCCCAAACTTGAAAGCGTGTTGGTGATGTCGGGAATCGGGTACGTGTCTGGAATGGTTACAGCATTTAATCTTTTGAAGTCGATCACCATTCGGTATTTCTTAGTTCCTGAGGCATCTGGTTTCTTGGAAACTATCCAAATTGGAGAGTTGTAAGGACTCTTTGATGGTCGGATGATACCATCTTTTAGTAAATTCCCTATTTGCTCTTCGACCTCTCCTCTCATGTTGCTGGGATACGGGTATTGTTTGGTGTAAATTGGTTCTTCATTCGATGTTTTGATCTCTGCCCTTACTTCCGTGTCTATAATTTCGCTATCATTAATTGGCCCAAAAATCTTGCTATACTTGCTGATAATTTCTGAGATTCGTCCCTTTAGTTCTTCAGACAAATGGTCTGCCTTGATTTCAATGTTATTGACTTGAACTGATGTTTTTTCCTTAAGAGGTATAGTAATACCAGGTTTTATCGTAATTAGGTTGTTCTTTCTGTCTATGACGGCTTCCAAGGCTTTCAATGTATCGTCGCCCAAAATACCGTCGAACGATTTTAATCCTGGCAGGACGAAAAATTCCAAGGCACTATTATTACCGATGCATTTGAAGAATTTGGCGTTCATTTTTTCTGTAATTTGAACATCACCTCCCGCAGAACGAATTTTAAATGGTTTGTTGGTTGGTTTTGTGTCGACAGCAAGCTCGGGTCTGATGAAGTTTTTATTGGCTCCCGTATCAACTAGGAACTTTAGGATATCATTGTTCCTGGTATGGTACTCTAGGTAAGGAACGCTAGAGAGGCTCCGCTCGTAAAATTTATCTCTTGCGGATCATCTTCTTTTTCTTCATCAAATTCATATTCCTGATATTCATCTACTTCTGGTGTTTCTTGATTAGAATCGTCATTTTCTTCCTGCTCCAGGTTGAATAGCCGTTGCTTGGATTCAGGCTCGTTGTTTCTTGGCCGGTTTATATAGTTGACTCTCTTGCTATGTAGCGATGGATCAACATCCATCGGTGTAGGTGGTTTCGGATATGTTGGTCTTGGAGGTGCGTAGCGATTATTTTGTTGGTAATTTTGTTGTTGGGGTTGGTTACCACCTATTGGGTGACGTTGTGGGAAACTTTGCTGATACGGATTACGTAAACCATCTTGGTATGGTCTGAACGGCATAGGGATTCTTGGTTTGCTGCTTATGTTATTGATAGGTACCGAAACTCGATTATTGTTATTTTTTTGGTGCACTGTTATGTTCCTAAGATTTAAATTCTGCATCTCCAGGCAAAACGCATACGCCTCTGGCAGTGTTTGAGGCCTCTGAATCATTAACATTTTTGCTAATTCACCATTTAAACCTCGTATAAAGACGTCCAATGTTTTATTTCTGTATGTCTCGACAAGCACAGCAATTGTTTCAGCATTGTAGGTTTCCGTTTTTAATTTATTCACGATGAGTGAAAATTGATGATTGACGGTAGCGTAAAATGAATCTATGCTAGAGTTGCCTTGTTTAAGCATGAACAGTTGGTGCTCGAGGGTACGCACATCTCTTTTATCGGCGTAATGCATCGACAAGCATTCCTTGATTGTTAACCAGTCTTCGTCATAGATGTTATACGATATCAAGGCCAGATCAGCCTTGCCTCTGATTTTCTGCCTGATGCTTTGTAAAATAGTCCGGTATATGGGTCTTTCTTTAACGATTTCATAATCTTTTAGTATGCTTTCTACGGCGTGCACCCAAGAGATATATTGTACTGGATCACCATCGAAATATTGGAGCTCCTTCACTCTGTCTGGGAGTCTGCTTATTTCTTTGAGTTCGTCAACGGTTTTTGGCGTTGCTAGAATTTGTTGGCTTTGTGTTTGATTACCACTAGATCCAGAAAATTCTAAATGTTGAATCCGTTGCTCCAGCCTTTTCATAAAACCTTCTTGCTCTTGTGTTAAGTCACTACCCGTTGCAGAATGTTCCAGATTTACGATACGTTGTTCTAAACTTTTGATTTGTTCTATTTGCCGGTTCACTATTCCCGTTAAATTATTGATTGCTGTGGTTAGAGCTTCCATTTTATACTCTTATATTTTTTATTTTTAAGCCTTTGAATTTGTAAATTTTTTTATTGAACAATAGTTCGATCTTGATTATTCGTATCAACTCTCGTTCTCCAGTAATAGGGTTTCTATGTTTTACGTGTATTGGTGGTATTGCTACCTTTACTTTTTTCATTTATTAGTTTTCGTTTTAAATTTTAGTAGTCAAATTAATTTTGATTTCTTAATTTATTTAATTCACCGTTATTTATATTAATTTAATTTTAGTTTAATTTTTGGTTAAGTTTTTTTAATTTAATTTAAAATTTTTTTTTTTACTTTTATTTAAGTTTTTAATTTTTAATTATTAAGTTTAATTCAATTTTTTATTGGTTTTTATATTTAATTAATTTTTATTTAAATTAGAATTGTTAATCGTTTTTCTTTTAAATTGTTTAATTTTCCTTTTTTTAAAAAAATTTTCTTACTTTAGTATTATGAGGACTATTAAAGCGCGGGTTCGCATGTCCTATTGTTCCCGTGTTACTGAAGGTTACTTCAGGAGTCTCAGATGATTGTGTTGTGCTTTGTTCGCAGGTCGCAGATTTCTACTGGAGGCACCGTATTGTTCCTTTTTGGCTGTTAGTGTTCGAGATTTACTATCGGCCTACTGCGGTACGAGTTACGCTCACTTATGACGGGTTATTTAACCTTGTCTTCACTTGTAGAACCTTATTGTTACGACCTGTCCCTGCTGCTCGGGCGCCAGTTACGAATTTTGTGTCAAAATTCGTTTAAAAAATAATTTTATTTCGATTTTAAAATTACTTTTATAATACGTTTTATTTCTTTAAGATTACTTTTACAATACGTTTTATTTCACAACACTAGGTTAAAATTTAATATAACTTTACAATTAAATTTTAAGACTATTCTAAGACTTTAATGCTTAGTTCAATTAATGTCTAAGACTATCTAAGACTAAATTCTTAATCTAAATGTTACCTAATTTATAGTATAAAATTTGCTTATTTAGCAAATTTAATTTTATGTTATTTTCCTAACTAAAAATTTCTCACAGTACAGCGTAGACATGTCGTCAGCACTTTTTGTGGGAACATATTTTTGCGTTAAGAAATTCTCATGCTGAAATATGATGTTTGCTGGAAACGTATTTGAACATGTTTTAATATTAATATTCAGCGTAGAAGAATTCTCACGATGAAATATGTCTGATGAAACATGTTTGAACTTGTTTTAACATGCCCGCTATTTGATCCCTCGTTAACTTACATACGTAATAATAATGGCAGATTCTTTTTTTTATTTTTTCAAGTTCGAAATTTTGTTTTTCTATATAATTATGAATTTTGTAAGAATTTATCCTTGGAAAATTATAAACTAGAACGACCTATGTTTTGCACTATTTTGTTATTAATTCTTTTGCTATTAATTGTTGTGAGCTAGTTTTTCAATTTAAGGAAGAATTAAAAACTCTTTAGCAATATGTTATTGTAATTTAATTGCATATTTCTAGGAAGGTGTAAAAATTAGCGAAAATTGATATTTTGTTACTATCATTTTTGAGATGGGAGGAATTGCAGATGATATTTGGATAAAATGAATATAATTTTTTTCATTCAATTGCAGTTAAGATGATGGGCGATAGTAAAGAAAAAAAAAACGTCTGAGAGCAAAAAAAAATCAAGAAATCATTCTCTTCTTAGTTCGACTCGTCCCGAACTATTCATAGAATAATAGATTTCTATTTATTTTAGGTCTAGTCAAAAACTAATTGAAAAATTAGTTTAAAAGATTGAAACTATCGTGAAGTTTTTAAAGGGCAACTAAGTATAATTTGTCTCTATTAATTTTTTATAAACGGTAGAAGAAAAAAATCACTGTAGAAATTTGCAAAAAATTTCCCTTTTTTTTTTACGGAATATTTTAAATTATTTTGAATCAGGAATTATTGTATTGCACTATGCATTAACTTTTAATATATTTTATAAATTTTGTGAATTTATTTAAATTTCAGGAAATATAACAATAGAGGCAATTTAATACAATAAAAACAAGGAAAGTAAATTTTTTAAAACACTTCATTTTGTACTAAATCCCTTAAGTTTTAAATTAAAATTGAATTGAACTCTATATTTCCATTTAATTGAATTCAATATTGCTATATTCTAATGTCAATAACTGTATAAAATCGTATATAGTTATATAATTATTTTTATAATTGAAAAACAAAATTTTTCAAAATTAAATGTTAATCTTTTGATATAAAGGGAATAAACTGGTATATAGCATCCTTTATTTTTTTTTCGTCCTGATTTTTTCAACTGCATTAAATCCCACTTTTGAAATTCTTTAAATATCACAGATAAAAACAAAAAAAAGAGCAAGAAAGTATGTAAAAAGAATTTGTTTTTTTTTTGTTTTTCCAGGTTTTATATTTCCAAATGATATTGAAAAATTTAAATCAGAACACAAAATGAAGTTAATCTTAAAATGATTGTGTTCATTCAAATGGAATTGAATTTTTAAAGCAAATCAATGGCAAAAAAAAAAATTTTATATGAATAATTTTAAAGATGCAATTCCAGAGTAGATCATAGATTTTTTTGTGTGTTTTTTGATGACAAACTTGGATTACGATGTCATGTATTCAATCTATTTCTATTAAAGGAAAAGGAAAATTAAAAAAAAGGAAAACAGCTATTGAAGAATATTGAATTCAATTTGAAGCAATTTGAAAAAGAAAAAAAAATAAATAAATTGAATATTCTTTTTTCCTTTTTTCTTTCTTTCTTAAATTCACAAAAAAAAAATAAAAATATTTTATCCTTTATCTTAATTTCACTATTCAGTTTTGTAAGCATTCCTTTTATGTTTTTAATTATTATAATTTTAGTTATATATATAGAGAACACGTTATACTTATATAATAAGAATGTTATGTTGATTTTGACTTTATTATTATTTGAATGAAATTTTATTCATAGAAGAAAATGCCAAGGATTTTCTTCTTTTTTTTTTGTATTATGAAAAAAATTAGAGCAAACATAATTTGAATTGTTCAATAAAGGATTTTCTTATTTAATTTTATTATAAAATTATATTATTATAAATATATAGATTTTATTATAAAATCCTTTTTCAATATATTTAACAAAATAATAAAGAAAATTTTGGAAACGAAAATATAGAAAATTTTCATTTGACTGAACTTAATTTGAAAAATTTTGAATTATAATTTTAATTATAAAAGTAATAGTGACCATGATTAAATATATTTTGTGAAATTTTATTGCAATAATAATTGTATACTAAATAAATCACTATAAATACATAAAAGAAGCCTATAAAGGAATTTCTTACAATGCAAGTAAAATTAATTTGGAATCATTTGGGCTATTATACCCGTACTCACGTATGTACTGACAAGTGAACGTCCGAGATATAGAGCAAAGGAAATGCTTTCTATAAGCATTGAATTCTGAATCGATATAGCTAATGTTTGTTCGTCCGCGTGTTCCTTTGTGTTAGCGATAACCCGAAAATTTTGCATTCAAAAGCTACAAAAATTCTGAATACTTTACTGGATACATCGCTAAAGTAGCACAAGTTATATTATGAGTAACAGAGTTATAATTTAAAAAAAGTGAAAGTTTGTGCAAAATAGATTTTCAAATTTCACTTTCTTGAATTTAATTTGCTCAGGTATAACATAGTTAATACGGTTAACTACAACTATTCTAATTTTTTTATTATCAACATTTATTATAAAGAATCATTTGAAATTTTATAAAGTTAAGCATTAGCATGTAAAGCATTATGTATGTAAATTGAATGTATATTCGGGTTTAACAGATTTGCTATAAACAAATATAATTTTTGAACATATTTTGTTAATATGGTCACCACATAACATAAAATATTATATAGAATTTATAAGCAAAGCTAAATTTAATTTTAACTGATTGAATTTATAATCTATTTTAAATTTTTAATATGCATTCAATATGAAATTTACTATAAGGCTCTTAATAAATAAAAAATTGGCAGTAATTGTAATTTTTTAGTAAATATTACACAGAACAAAAGATATATGAACGTATAGTAAGAATTAGTATAGAATATTGTTAAAACATACAAAGATTGTTTTCGAAATTCAACTTCATGTGTTACAAATTCAAAGTGTTTTATATAACGATGCCGGAAACAATCAAATATACAATTGTAATTCTCAACAATTTTAATAATTATCTAAATTTAGAATTGGTTATTCAAAGAAACACAAAATCTCAAGTAAAATTAAAAATATATTTTAATCTAGTATGTATTCATTAAGACCTTTATATGCTTCGTAATTTAGTAACTTCAGAAATTTATGCTTTATTATTGCTCCATTTATTGCAAACAAATAACCAAATTAATTGGTATTCTCTCTTTTTTAACCTAGTGCCTTCATATGGAGAATAACTTCAAAGAATGGTATTTTTATATCTATTTAATTATTATTTAACAAGATTTTCATGATAATTATGGTAAAATTCACTCAGATAACATTTGATCTGAAATTATTTTACTTCATTGAAAAAATGCAATAATGATCCTTATATTGCTCCTATTTGTATATAAAGAAAAAATTCATATTTATATTGAGAATATAAAGGAATAATTTATTTTAATTATAGTATTTTATTAAAATGATAATGATAAATAATTTAATTAACAGAATAATATTTTAATTTTTATTTATTTTCCTTTTTGTGTGTATACACTAGAATGTCAAGCATATTGTATAAAAGGCAATAATAATAAGGATATTGTTTCCATTTTTTTTTTCTTTCATATACAAATATAATTAAAAGATTTAAATTTTAATTATCCTTTCCTCTATAATATTTTATTTTGCATTTTTTTCTCTCTTTCTTTTACTCTTTTTCTCATTTTTAACCTTAAACTTTTATGCCACTGAATACAATATTCCAATAATAGAATGAAAATATGTTTTTTCTTATTGCTCCTTTTTTTTGTTTTTTAATTATTGTTTTACATTTTATTGCCGCCTCTTTTATGTCCTGCAGCAATTATTTGTCCTTATTCCATTTACAAAAAAAAAACAGAATAAAACAATAACAAAGAACTTAATAATCGTAGTAAAAAAAGAAAAAGAATAATTTGAAATAATAAAAATAAAGATAAAAGCGAAATTGTGCAACAGAATCTCTAATAATTTCACTTAGAAAATAATACAAATAATGGTATATAACCTAGACTAGAAAATGATGAAAATAAAGGAAAAAAAAAGACTTAAAAAAGAAAATTTAAGGACTGCAATATTTAAGAAAAACAAAAAATAATAATTAGAATAATACTCAAAATTATGTTTGGTTAGACCGACCATAATTTAAAATGTTACAAACTTTCAATCAAATTGCAAATTAAGTCAAATTTCCTTCTTGTTGACATTTAGTTTTACTTTTATTATTCCTAAAGCAATTTACATACATAAACTTGAGAATTTTACGAACGTCTTCTGCTGCAAAATCTTACTTGTTCAAAGACTCCTATCGATCAACGCCCCACATTTTGCAAGAAGATTAGGTTTAGTTAGGCTAACACGGCCAGAGGCTAAGGTACATATATGCCAGGTTGGCCCGGTTTAATACCGATTGATATATTTTTATAAAGTTGTATCAAAATTTTCACCGTCTTCCAGCATAAATTCTCAGTACGCTTGTTATTCAAGCAAAACTTTCTCAGGTGATTCCAGAGCCGATAATATTAAGTGATTGTTCTCAATTTTTGTAACGTTTCAGATAATTATAACTTAAAATAGATAAAGATAACTTAAAAGTTTTTTGGCCTTTTATAACACGAGAGTACAGTATACAACCCCGTTGTTTTTATACAAGTTTCGAGATTACTACCAAATATTAGATAACCTATACATAATATGTACATGTGGTGGTCTTTAAATGCAATTATAGTGAAAAAAATTTAGATTTACGCAATTATTACGTTGAAACATTTATAGTAAAGCATACATACTAAGTTCATTTATGTGCATTTTTGATAAAACATCTACCCAAATTTATTCTATTATATTAGAAAAATCAGAAATAAGATAAAAAAAAAACAAAACGATGTAAAATACAAAATGAAAAAGAAATGAAAGAGGAAGAAAATATTTACGAATAGAGATAAAAAAAAATATGAAAACAGGAAACTCACAGGATCAGTTAAGAACAAAAGAGTCCTGTTTAGAGATTTTATATATTTTATTTAATATAAAGAGGAAATTTTTTTAATTTAACTTTTCCGTTTTAATGGCTTTTTATATACTGAATGTCTCGTTGGGCTTCTTGTTTTTTCTCTCTGTTTTTTTTTTTTTGATATTTCTTTTTAACTTTTTTTTTTCGTTTTTGGTTGTCTTCCGCTCCAATAACCCCCGACAGAAAAAAATAAAACAAAAATAAAAGAGAAAAAAAAATTATAATAATATTTTTCCTTTTCTAACTGTAGTATTTATTTGCTTCCTTTCTCTCTCTTTTTTTTTGCTTTTTTAGTTTTCTTCAATTCTAAACGTTATCTCTTTCGTTATAGCTGCTTTTCCTTCCACCTTTGAGAAAAATAAGCATTTATTTTTTTCCTTTTTATCTTTTCTTTTTTTTTCTTTTAAATTTCATTTTTTTTTTACACGTTCGCCCGTTGTTTTTATCCCGTTTTATATTCATCTAAATTCCTGCGAAAGAACTTACCTCTCTCTTTTCCTCTCTAGCATTTTGTATATTTTTTGAAAAAAAAAAAAAAAAAAAAAACAAAATATGATGCAAGCCTATATTATAAGTCAGTGTGTTTAGATTTACTCAATAGCAAGATGCGAATATTATTTATGTATGTGCTTTTGTATACATTATTATGTACAAAGAAATATTAAATATCATTGAATTAGTTAGTAAAGTCTGTGTGAAAAAGTTATGAGTTTTTATTATAAATAATATGAAAGCATTAAATAAGAGAGAGAAAAAAACGAATGAGAACAAATACAAAAAAAGTAAGATTAAGTTGGGATTTTTATATTTGATTTTATTAGCTGACGAGAATAAATGCCTTCCAGTTAAGTTTTTTTTCCTCTTCTTATTATTGTTATTATTATTATAAATATATAAATTGTTGGTCTTTTAATTTTTTTTCTTTGAAGGTTGGCAACTCGTTTAATAAAATTTATTTCTCATTTATAATATTTTTTTTTGAAAGGATATAGCATAAATAAAATCAAAATAAAATAGTAAAAATAACAAGATGGAAAAAAGAAAGTAAAGATACAAAATATTATAAGGAAGGACATTCAATGAAAGGTTATTTTTCAATGAAGAAAAACAACAACAACAAAAAAGGAACAAAATTCAATGACAGGATATGGAGATTTTTTAGAAAAAAGTTTATGAAAATAACAAAATATTTTTTAAATTAAAAATATATTCAATTATTTAATTTTAAATTAAATATTTTCATTATTCTTATTATATTTAATAATGATTTGATTCATAATTGAATGTAATTTAAAAATTTTTTTTGATTTGATAACATGATAATTTAAAAAAAATTTTATTTTGTAATATTAAAATTGAAATTAATCTTGGAACTCCAATCAAAATTTATTAAATACACTGATGGAAACACCGTACGATTATGGGAAAGATAATTACGGTTTAATTTATAGTATAAAAGTTTAGGTATCTTTTCTTGAACTGATTTTTATATTTTTGAGCAAAATTAATTTAAAATTTAATTACTGACCAAAAAGAATTTAAAGCCCTTATTGTACAGATCAGAAACAATAATTATATGAATTATTCCATTTAGATTTGAAATGAAAATATACATATGTGTAATTTGTATAAAATTTGACTTGCATAAAATTGATTTTGTAAAGATTACTCAAGTCCTTTTGTTCAATAATTAGTATGGTTCTTCTATTATGCCTGCAATAATTATTTTCTCTGTACGAATGTAAAAATCCTGTACTACAAATGTTTTTAATTTTGTGTTGTCTTCTATTACTTCATATAAAGGCATTAAATGTTTGGGGTAGTAAAATTGTCAAATTTAAATTTTATTTTAATTTTAAATTACGATCAAAAATTATGTAAAAACGCTAAAGCGGCAAATGTTACAAAAATTTAGTTAACAGTTTTTATTAAAATAAAATTTTATTAAAAAATGCATTTATTATAGTTGCATAATTATTTACTTTTCTTTTAGATTAATTTGGAAAAATTAAATAATAATGATTCAAAAATAATTAAAAAAAAAATGTAATTTCTCTAATTAATATCACGTTATTTCTTAGCAAAGAATGGTGTATTGGGAGCATCATAATTATATCCTGATGATTGGGATTGTGTTACAATTGTTTGTGTTTGTACTGGAGGAACATAATTTTGAATCACAGGTTGTGGTGGATTTGGTAAAATTACATGAGGTGCTGGTGTAACAGGAATTGGTGCTAATGAAAATGGCACTGGTTGTTGTCTAAATATAATTGGAGAAGGTTGTGATATGACTGTTTGTACTGGTACTTGAGGTGGTGGCAAATATTCTTGTACAGGTCTAGGTATATTATATCTTGGAATAACAGCTGGTTCTATTGGTCTAGGCCTTGGTAATGGTATTGCTTGAGTTTGTTGCCTTATAACAGGAATAGGTTGTGGTACTGGAATTGGCTGTGGTGCTGGAATTGTTTGAATTGGTTCTGGTATTTGAATCGGTCGAACTGGTTCTGGTATTTGAACTGGTTCTGGTATATGAATTGGTCGAACTGGTTCTGGTATTTGAATTGGTTGAATTGGTTGGACTGGTTGTGATATACGAATTGGTTGTTGAATTGAAACTTGTGGAGATGGTAATGGTGGCGGTAAATATTCTGGTGCTTGAATTGGAGCAGTATAAGTTGGTTCCACTGGTGCTGGAAGTGGAGCTGGAGCCGGAGCCGATGGTATATTATAAAATATTGGTGCTGGTGTTGAAGAAACATATACAGGTAAAGGTTGTGGTGAAGGTGGTGGTGGTGGTGGGATTGGTATTGGAATTGGTTGTGGACGTGGTGGCAAATATTGAGTTTCAGGCAGTGGTGGCGGTTCGATTATTACACTATCTTGTTGTGGTGGAAAAATTGCTTGTGGTCTATCATAATTATAACCATTACTGTTGACTAAATGTGATACATCAGCTAATGTTATTGAAATGTAATAGGACGTGATTAAAATCAGAAATTTCTGAAAATAATTTTAAAAGAAAAATTTTTCTATTAATTAAAAATTTTAGTACAAAACTATTGATATTTTAATTATGTATTTTTATTTAAACGGGTTTTTTTGTGTAATGATTACATAAGTGTTAATTGTTATGTAAACATAGGTATAAATAATTTTTATTTTCCAACATTACCATATTTATTAACTAGAGAACGCCTATATTTTTTATTTCCAGATGTGATGATAGCTAAATTAAAACTAATGCTAAATTTGAAATATTTTGCCGGTTTTATACACAAAAAATAATATGGGGATTTAGAAAAAAAAAACAAAAATTTAAAAAAAAAGAAAACCTCATATCTTACGCAGTTTGATTTTGCACAAACATTACACAAAAATGTAAATATGAAAATGTTAATATAGTTAAGGTATTGAAAAAGTTCATAATTTCTGGACAAATATAATTTAAAAATTATTTATTTATGAATTTATGATGAAAATATTGTAAGAAGAAATGCAAATGCATAATAGCAATGTTAAGCAATGTTTGTGCCAATACAAATTGGCGTTAAAATTTTAATTTTTAGTTTTGCGGAAAAATTTTTTTTGCAAATTGTTAGAAATACAATTTATACAATGTATGTTAAAAAAATCATAAACTTTTCTTTATTACTGTTATGGTAATGATGAACTCATTTTATTTATTAAAGTTTACTGTAAAATGAAAAAGAGTTCATTATTTAGATAAGGGTCTAACAAGAAATTTCATTTTCTATATTTTTAATTATTCTATTTCCTAAAATATCTTATGCTGTAATAAACTATATGTTTTATGGCTAATATTATGTAATAACGCAATTTACTGAATTTATTGCTGTTATGTAAATACACATAATAAAAACTCTATATAAAATAACGGTATTTCCGGTTTAAATCAAATCTTGAATTTCATTCAATTTTTGTTCATATTTTTACTTTCTACTAATGACTTAAGATATTATGGCATTTTCGCAGTATTTGTTTGCATGTAATATTATTGCATATGCGTTTTACGATATTTTGAAAATTAATTTGGATATAGAGTTGGTTATGCAACAAAAATCTTGATCTAATTGTAAATTTGCCTGAAAGTTTGAAATAAATGTAACAATATGTTATTTGGGCGGTTCTATATTGCCCTTTCATAAAGTAAGAAAAACTTTTGAATTTTCATAATAAAAATAATGAATACATCTTTGAATTGATTAGCTATATAAAATTTAAATATGGTTTTATTGACTATTTTTAACTTTTTTAAAAAATCTATAAGGTTGCCCTCCTACCAAAATTGAAAGCAATTAAAATCAGTAAAAAGTCAATTGTTATGAAAAGTAAAAAATATCATTTGGCATAATTAAGGCATGTTATATCAATAATTAAAAAAAGAATCGATAGGTATTACTAGAAGCCATCTCGCCAAAATCTCTCAGACATTAAAATCTCTTGTCTCTTAAACCTTTAATTTAATTATATGGTATTATTTATTCAATTATATACCGGAAAGCTGAAAATAAGATATTGAGACTATCAATTCTTTCAAGAAGTTTAAAAATGTTGAAATTGAGTTAACTCTTAATTAATTCTTAAGAAGGTCTTGTTTGCTAAATTATTAACAAAGTATGTACTATAAATAAGTTTTAACTAAGCCATAAATTTTTTTTTACTATTATTAACAGCATTGGAAAAATAATTGTATGCAACTTTAATGTTAAGTACTTAAAAAAGAAATAATATTTGAAAATTTTTTCAAAAGGCTGCAAAATAACTATTTTTTACAAGACGAATTAAAAAATACCAATACTATATTAAAAGCTATGAGTCAAATTCAATTGTCACACAAAAAATTTTGTGAATCTTGTGAATCATAAGATTCATTGCTATATTATTATCTATTTCAATTATTCAAATTCTTTATAAGATAATTATCTTCAAATATTATTATCTATATAAGACCGCCTTACACGCGTGAAATTATCGCGTCTAAAATTTCAATTAAATAAATTAATATATATGTATATGAAGAATTTATGTAATTGATATTCTTCTAAAACTAATTACTTAATTAACTATGAAAAGAAATTTTAATTTAATATTGTAATAAAATGAAACAAAAGAAAACAGAAAATACAACTTTTCCCGCTTTATTAAATAAGAATGAAAATAAAATAAAAAAAAACAACTATAAACATTTTTCATTTCTTTAAGGACATTTTTTTTTAACTATTTTAAAGAAAAATTATATGTACATTAATGTACATATACATGCATAACTTCTTATCTCTAATTATAATAATTATTCTCAAATTATTATTAAATAATAATAATAAAAAAAAAACAAATATATACACACATACATTACATATAAAAAGTACAATAGAAAGAAAACTTTGCGAAAACTCATTAAGTCGTTTATAAGAAAAAAGAAACGTTTCTCTTTTGATTTTTTTTCATTATTATTTTTAATTGAATTAAAGTGTTTATTACATTTTAATTTTTATAACATTTTTTTGTTTGTTTCAATTTCATCTCTTCAAAATGTGTGTGTAAACTGTACACTCTTCATACTCCCTCACAAATTTTTTTTTTTATTACAAATTTTAATTTTAGAAAGTTGTATAAGTTTGAAGAGAATAAAAATGGAGAAAATAAAAATAAATAAGAAAAAAATTATCATTTTTTTTTTCAATTTCACTAAAAGGTCCCATTTTAATCGTTTGTTACCACTCATTAACCTTTACGTTTTTAGAGAATAACAAAAATAACAACAGAGAGTGAGAAGAACGTCTTATATACTGACGTATAGTAATAACAGTTATACATAGAATAATAATAAAAACAAGAATATCAAATGAAATGGGTAAAAAATTTCTTTTTATAAGAAGAGAAGAGCTTCTATGATAAAATACACTCCTTCCTCCTTCCTAACATAACAGTTAACATAATAACTACAAAATAATAATAATAATACAATACAGTACTAGTAGTAGTAGCAGTAGCAGTAGCAGTAGTCACATAGACACATTATTATAAAATTTTCGTCAAGGGAACGATCATCTTCTTTACGAAGTCTTATCTTTCTTTTTTCGTTTTTGTTTTCGTTTTGGTTTTTCTTTTATTTTCTATAAAGCACTTGTACTTATTTCTTACACTTTATCCAAAATACCTAAGAGAAAAAAAATTTTTCCAATATTCTTAATAATGTTTTCTTAATATAGTTTTTTTTTTTTGTAAAAGAATCGGAAAAATGGGTTGGTATGGTAGTATAACATAAAATAAGGAAAAAAAAAATAAAACCAAAAAATTGAAATGAAAAAAAGTTTATAAAATTGGTACATCAGTTTTGTTGAAGATTTTTAATTTTCTTAAAATGACGTAACGCAGCGTAACACAAAATAAAAAAAAAACATATGATTACAAACACACAACATCTAAGACAAGACTTTATAAAATATAAACAAGAAAAGAGAGGAAAAAAATTCTTATAATCACAATTTTGTAAGGAAACAAAAATAAAAACAAAATATAAAATAAAAAAGTTTGAAACTAAAACTTAAAGAAAGAAAAAAAAATGGCAGAAAAACAAAAAATTGATACAATTTCAATGGTTGTTTAATTGTTACTGTTGATTGTGGGATAAAATGTTTTTGAAAAATTATGGAAAATTTTTCAGGTTCAAATGAAAATTCTCTAAATGACTGTTTTAACTGAACAGTGGTCAGTTTAGTCAAATATTAATAGCATGCCTGATACGATTCTACATTATGTTTTTAATACAAAATTCTGTAAAGATTTCTGTTACGGCTCCATAAGATCGAAATAGAATTTGTACTTTCGCATCACGATTGTAGCTTTTGAATCTATAAAATTATTCTCAAGGTTAATTCGGTAGCGTTAAAATGAGTTTAGATTTAGGGTCCTAACCGTAGTATATGATTGTTTACTCCGCTATCTATTATTTGACTTGAACAGTCGAAAAGTAATGGCAACTTTTTGATTTCACTCGCTCTGAGATATGTTACAAGTCTGTCAAAAGCGTTAGGTACCATACCCTCAGCTTGAGTAAACTTACAGTTCAATTCTCTCAGAGGAAGCACTATAATTCCTTTACTACTTCTCCGTTTCTAAAACCTGTTTTTGGAGGCTTCTCTCGATTTAGAATCGTCGTATATCAATTACAAAAATTCTTTTCGACAAATTACACGTAAAAATGTAAGATTCTCCAACTTCCCGTAAAAAACAATATTAATCATAGCAATATTTTCATAAGATGGTGTTAAGTTAAATTGTGCTTACCTCTTGCATATGGAGATAGAAAAGTCTCAAAATTGAACGATATGAATTTTTTATAATTTCACATCTACTTATAGGTGTTTGTAAACGTTTTCTTAATAGTTCTAAACAGTTAAGCTACTTTATAATGGAAATTAATTTAATTTTTGAAATATTTATGAATTGAATTACAGAAATGAGAGAAAGCAACTGATATATAAAAGTAATTATTATGCAAGACAATCAGTTTGTATTAATGCTGTAGCATAACGGAAAAATAAATTAAGAAATAGAAAAAAAAAACTTTTTTTAAGAGGAAAACTTCATTGTTCCTGTTTTTGTTTTTCTTATTGTTACGCTTAAATTTTTTACACTTCATAGTTAGATTGGGTGTTGTCTTCTTGGTAACTTCAATCATTCAATTCACATCCTTTTATTTTTGAAAAAAAAATGCCATCTTCTTTATTATTTTGAAGGATTCTTAGCTATTGTTTTTATTTTCCGCTGTTATTTTTGTTGAACGCTCAATTAGATTTTCTTATAGAGATACGCGCATATGTTCAAACAAATTGTTTTCTTTTGCGTTTATTCTGATTATGTAGATGATATTTTATTGTTCATTTTATGGTTTGAGTTTCTTCATCATCTTCTCTAGAAAAAAAAAAATGTTTTTACCCTTTAAATAAAAAAGAAATTTTCTTTTTTCGCATTCGTTGTTCGTAGTTATTTTAAGATTTTTTTTTTCTATTGCTATTGTAATCTTTCTCAGATCCATTCATTTTGCATTATCCTTCTACAATGCTATTCACGGCAAATATTTTTTTTTGAATTTTATTTAAAGTTCTCTGTATTTGTTTATTTTTCTTTGGATGAAGATACCGCCTAATTTGGATTGTTTGAAAATTTAGGCAAGAGGCTACTGATATACCATTTTTTGACATTTAATTTTCTACATTTTTATTGTAAAAGTAGCATTGCTGAGTGATTTTTCAATTTTCTTTTTAATTTCAGTTGTAGAAAGTATAAAATCTGTTTGGTATATTAAATTGAAGAATTGATCAAAGTTTTTACAGCAATGAGCTTACTTTGGCTTATAAAATTGTTGTAGACATAAGAAAAATAATCGAAATTGTCGCATTATTTTAAGCGGCTTCAGAAAAAATCCAGAGAAATCCAGAGAAAATTATAGTTAAAATACGGAATACACAAGTTTCTTTCTTCGATAGTGTCCAAAGCCCGCCTATTAAATGTTTTACTGTAATCACCAAAAATCTATGCATGAATTATTTGGTCTTCCGAGAAAATTCCTGTATTCTTAAATGCAAATAGGGCATCTTTAAAATTAATTTTTCTTGTTTTAACAAGTTGGGTAATATTTTCGAAGAGTCTGTAAAATAATTTTTGTCCGAGTTGTTAGAGAGCTTAGCTTTATTATTTGAATCTAATTCCATCACCTATACAGCTGTTATAATCAGTGTATAATTATACAGGATTTTTGTACTTCTTTCTACTGAACGTTCTTTGTCCTTTTTTATGCAAAATGTGTTTAAACTTTTCTTTAATTGCTAATTTTGAATATTTTCTGTTTTTGTTTCAAAGTTATTCCAAATATTCCATGAAATTGTTCTAAGTTTTAAATTTTATCATTTACATTTCTTGTTATTGACAGTATCATCTGGATAACTTCATATTAAACTTACAATTCTTAATAAATCAAAGGTGCTATTGCTCATGTACGTACATGTTAGAAAGAATTCTTGGACTATACATGTAAAAATTTAGTTTAATGTACCTCTATATGTATATATATATATATTGAAAATTTTCTTACTTTTCTCTTCAAAGGCTGCAAAATTTCTTTTTAACGTTGCACAATGGCTATATACAATAGCCTTAAAATCATATTTGTTAGCTCAGTCATTGCGGTAGAAATCATATTATAATATAAGAATGAATTTTGTTTTCTTTTGTATAATAAAATTAAGAAAGAAAGGAAGCCACACAAAAAAAAGGGTAAATAAACTGTTATGCGGTTGGTTGGTTAGTGACGTTTTAAAAGACAAAAATTTATAGACATATTGCTGGTATATTCTTGTCTTTTACATCACTTCTACCCCTTGTGTCTTAAATTCTTTCTCGAATTCTATAAAACTGGAGTCTTTAATATAAATGATTCTTTTTTGATGATTTTCTCATGTAATTTCTTATATTATAAGACCTAAAGGTATACTTCTTGTGTCTTTCAATTTCCTCTTTTTTTTTTGTTGCTATGGTTAATTTTTTGCATCAAAAACTCAACTCCTTTTGAATTCTGTGACTTCATAGAGTATTACAGTAACAACAATTTATGTGTATATGTATGTGTAATATTTTACGATTTTAAAAAATGTTTGTTTTTGGTTTTCATTTTTCTTTTGCTGGAATGCTGTATTTGATGGTAAAATAATGGTGACATTATTATTTTATTAAGCTGTGAATACCATCTTATAAAAATACAATGTTATATACGTTTGTTGTGTGTGTTTGGTAATTTTTTTTTCTGCTTCTCCACTGTAAGTATTTTTCAGTGACCGAATTTAATTTAATTAATTTATTTCATTGGTGCTGTGCGATTCTCTTTATCATGATGAATATTTTTAGTAATAGAATTTTTATAACAATCATACTACAGTAGATATATAGTCTTTATGTATGTATATATAAATTTATAAAATATACTGATGGATTTTAAGACATTTTGGAATTTTGATTATATTTTATTCACTATATTTATAGGTACATGTAAGATATTTTGTAAAATTTTGTATGTACATATGTATAAATTGTTAAATTGAATTTAAAGGGATGATGAATGGTAGCAATATTAGTGTACGTTGTATAGGAGTGAGATTAACTCCGTTAGAACAAAATCTTTATATACAACAAAATACATTTGTTTGCTCGTATGTGTATACAGTTCTGAAGAGTATTTTTAAGTGTGACATATAGTTGAGATATACAAGAAGTAACACTGCATAAGGTATAAAACTAAATCTCATTTTTTTTTTAATGAATTAAATGAGGCTTAAATAAATCTGCATTGAAGTTAATGTCTTCTTTTACTTCACTTTAATTATTGTAATTTTGATACAGCTATACACTTGACTATCTATTATGTATATAATATACGAGTTTGTAAATACTAACACCTCTAGTAGCGAAAAGAGCACGACGTGTATTTATTATTTAAATTTAAATTATTTTGGTAAATTTAAAAAAAGGAATTAGTCACAATCTGTCAGAAAGTGAAAAAAAAAATAAGCAAAAAAGAAAATCGCACCGCACCAGTTTCGTGTACATAAATAGGAAAAAAGAAAATGTATTATTATCATGTAAATCACTTCAACCCACCTTAACTGAATGGTTGACTGGCTGGCTGGCTTGTTGCCCATTTCTTGGGTTGGCTTGTGTAATTTTTATTGTATAAAAAAATTTTATGCAATATAAAAAAATAGCAAGTTAAAAATTTTGATTGAATTATTAGAAGAATACTGTTCTTTTAGAAGATATTTTAGAGAGAGAGAGAAAGAGGAAAAAGACATTCTGAATTGTCTGTTCTCATTTCTGATTGGGGTGACATTAATTAATCTCATTTTAAATGCTCATGATACACAAATTTCAGAATTTTGTTGTTAAAAAAATTTTCATTTTGCTGATTTATTGCTCCTTTTTATTGTTTTTCTTTTCTGGCATGCTTTTGGAATTTCATTTTTTTTTCTGTCATCCTTTTTAAATGATATTTCAATTTTATTCTTCAATTAAAAAAATTTAAACTTGTAAAATGTTGTGTAAAAGAATGTTTTTTTTTTATATTAAATGGAGAATTTTCGATGATAAGATTATTTAAAGTAAATATAATAATTAAGGTGATATTTTCTCATTTTGATGGCGCGAATGGGTGGGACGGTAAATTCTTTTAAGGCTTTAAATACTTTAATAAAATTATGGTATAAATTTTAAATGTAATTGAAAATATATGTACATTGTATAGTGTAATGATTGATTTCATATTGGAATGGTGTATATAAATTGTTAAAAATATAAAATGTGGTAAATGGTTTAAAATATTAAATTAGAAAATTGAATTTCTTATATTTATGAAGAATAAAGAAAAATTTTGTAATATTATTTTTGTTGAAATTGAAGTGAAATTTTAATTAAAATTTATTGATTATTAGATTTGTTGAGTTATGATATTGGAAAAATAAATTAAATTTTGGCGATTTTTAAAGAACATTGCGATTTTTCTTTTTGAATATTAAAAAATTTAAGAGAATTTATTGGAGGTCGGAATAATCGCAGGGAAGAACTATTTGTACTAATGAATAAAGTGGGAAAAGAGTTAAAAACAGAATCGTATGAGAGGAAAATTATTTCCATCTCTTATTACATAAGATTTTTTTAATATAGCACTAAGAAAGAAGCTACTTAAAAATTTATTATATTGTATGTAAACTGCGCGAAAATCTTCTTTTCTATGGTTTAAACATGTAGTGTTATTGACTTGTTTTGTTCGCCTGAACTTATTGAATTAATTATTTAATTTGTTGCTAAAGATAATCCGGAAATTGAGCTACATTTTATATAATTTGTAATAATAGTGTTAGGTTTTAAATCACATAGGTAATTTTCTGCTATTATACAATATTTTGTCCCGTTCGTATACAGTGTTATGTTCGGAAATCCCCAATTTCTATTTTAATAATCATGCTTAATAATTTTACATAAAAGTATATTTATTTGTCAAATGTTTGTACAATAATTTATTACTTACTCTCTGTAAAAACTGAATAATATTAATACATATACCAGAACATTTCAAATTCTATTTTGATTTTTATATTTCTTCTACTATTAAATCGATGGCAACTGATAAGGCATAATAATGTGTAATTAAAACCATAAAACAAAAAAAAATATCATTTCTTTTTCCATGCCATTATTTTGATTATTATCGTTGATTATATTAAAAAATTAATTTACAACCCATTTAATACATATTTTAAACTATTTTATATTAATAATAATTTTCTATTAATTTTTTTCTTATATTTTATTTTATTTAATATCATAAAAACAAACATGATTAATTAAAAATTCAATATGAAATACACACAATTTTATTAAAAAAATTTTATCCTTTTTTACTTAACTATGAATTTAATGATTACACGCTCAAGGATAATAAAATTTTAACACAGAATAGGCCAAAATCAGTAATAATATTACAGAAATTCTTAAATATCACTACCGTGTATGTGTATACAGGCGCGGTCCTGATGTATTCGTCGCCCTAAGCAGTTCCTAAAAAGTGCGCCCCCCCCCCCCCCCTTCAACCGTTTCACCTATTTTATTACTGTGAACAAAATTTAATGGGCATTGCACATTGTGCATCATAAAGCACTTTCTTGTAACCTTATTATGCTGAATTATAGAATTAAAGTCTGGAACTAAACTTTCAATTTTTTGTTTTTTAAACTCAAAAACAAGGTAATTTATTTAACTGTACGTTTTTTTATGAAGTTATGATCAGATTTATATCAATCATTTAAACTTGATTTTTTGATTTTAACAACCAAAAAATTTACTTTTTGACGTACAAGTGAAACTTATTGTAAAAGGTTCTATGAAAATTATATCAAATGAACTTTTTCAAAGCTTATTTGAATATGAACAAGTAAAAACGTTTCAGTCGGTATAAACCGATTGAATTATACCCTGCACCTTTCGTTATTGTGTAGCAATTACACGAACCCGTGAAGTCATTCTATAGAAACTATAAACTAAACATTCTATGACCTATAATTGGACATCCGACTGCCAAGTTTCATGAATCTGACTTTATTATTTTTCCAAATATTAAGAATAAACTTTTAGACTTGTATGGGAGCTACACGAACCTGCCAAGCAATCCCACCAAAACTTTAGAAATATGTCTGACCTATAATTGGACACACGACTGCCAAGTCTCATGAATCTGACTTTATTATTTTTCCAAATATTAAGAATAAACTTTTAGACTTGTATGGGAGCTACTCGAACCTGCCAAGCAATCCCACCAAAACTTCAGAAATATATCTGACCTATAACTCAACATACAACTGCCAAGTTTCATGAATCTGACTTTATTATTTTGCCGAATATAAAAAATTTGCTGTTGGAGTTGTATGGCAGCCACCCGAACCGGTGCAGCTATCCCATTATAATTTTTAGAGCATGTGTAGAATATAATTGGACACATGTATACAAAATTTTATATTTATAGCTTTATTAGTTTTCGAAATATTTAAAATAAACTCTTTGAGCTGTATGGCAGCTACCCGAACCCGTTGTCCGAATTAGTCCAATAACAATAGGGTTCGTCCGTGGTACAAAAGAAAAAACTTGTGAAAGTTTGGTGTCGATAGCATTATTCGTTTTTGAGTTATCGTGCGATCGGACGGACGGACGGACGGACGGACGGACGGACGGACATGTCTAAATCGACTCAGAATTTTACGCTGAGCAAGAATATATATAATGTCCATACCGCAGATGACTCCTTCAAGTAGTTACAAACTCCATACCAAAGTTAATATACCCTTCACGAAGTGCTGGGTATAAAAAAAGTAAAAATTTATTTTTATTTTTATTCGTAATTTTAAATTTACGAATAAAATTTGGCTTTTTATTTCACAAATCGCCTGAGAAATGAAGCAGCGTATAAAAAAAGTTTCGACTTGCATTCAAAAATTTAAGGAAAATCAAAGTTTTGTTCTAAAATTTATGACTTGAAAACTAAGCTTTTTATGAACATTGGTACAAGCTTTTATACTGTTCATTAAATTTTTTAGACTTTATTAAAATAAATGCATTTACTGGTATTTATAGGCTTTTTTTTTTGAAATTTCAGAATGTCGTTTTGCTTAACTGTTTTAATTTTGGAGATAAATGTGTGAAGCAAATTATGCGCCATTTCATTTTACTCTTATTTTTTGGATAACTTACACTACATCGATTCAGCATAAAAATTCTTAACATTCGCTTGATTATTAAACAACATTTTTTCAATTCAATATAAGTAGTAGATTTTATCAACTAAAATTTAATTCTGTGATTGATAACAGTTTTTTCAAAAACGAAAGCAGAACATAGTAGTAGAAATTCATAACGATCATGTAATTTTAAAATTCATTCAAAATTTTTTGTTGTTAAACAAAAACAAAATATTGGTATACACAATCTCAATATCAAGCTATGCTTTCCATCATTTAAGAATATTGCTCTCATTCTCTTTTTATACCCTGCACTTCGTGAAGGGTATATTAACTTTGGTATGGAGTTTGTAACTACTTGAAGGAGTCATCTGCGGTATGGACATATATATATATTCTTGCTCAGCGTAAAATTCTGAGTCGATTTAGACATGTCCGTCTGTCCGTCCGTCCGTCCGTCCGTCCGTCCGTCCGTCCGTCCGTCCGTCCGTCCGTCCGTCCGTCCGTCCGTCCGTCCGATCGCACGATAACTCAAAAACGCATAATGCAATCGACACCAAACTTTCACAAGTTTTTTCTTTTGTGTCAAGGAGGAGCCCTATTGTTATTGGACTAATTCGGACAACGGGTTCGGGTAGCTGCCATACAACTCAAAGAGTTTATTTTAAATATTTCAAAAACTAATAAAGGTATAAATACAAAATTTTGTATACATGTGTCCAATTATATTCTACACATGCTCTAAAAATTATAATGGGATAGCTGTACCGGTTCGGGTGGCTGCCATACAACTCCAACAACAAATTTTTTATATTCGGCAAAATAATAAAGTCAGATTCATGAAACTTGGCAGTCATGTGTCCAATTATAGGTCAAATATATTTCTGAAGTTTTAGAGGAATCGCTTGACAGGTTCGGGTACCTGCCATACAACTCCAGAAGCAAATTTTAAATATTTGGAAAAATAATAAAGTCTGATTCATGAAACTTGGCAATCATGTGTCCAATTATGGCTCAAATATATTTCTGAAGTTTTGGTGGAATTGCTCGACAGGTTCGAGTAGCTCCCATACAAGTTTAAAAGCTTATTTTTAATATTTGAAAAAATAATAAAGTCAGATTCATGAAACTTGGCAGTTGTGTGTCCGATTATAGATCTGATATATTTGTGAAGTTTTGGTGGAATTGCTTGGCAGGTTCAGGTACTTACCATACAACTCCAAAAGCTAATTTTAAATATTTGGAAAAATTATAAGGTCAGATTCATGAAACTTGGCAGTCGGATGTCCAATTATAGGTCAGACATGTCCGTGAAGTTTCTATAGTATGATTTTAGAGGTTCAAGTAATTGCTACACAATAACGAAAGGTGCAGGGTATAATTCAATCGGTTTATACCGACTGAAACGTTTTTACTTGTTCTAATTTCTTTCTATTCTCATTCTTAATTTGTGTTTTTTTTGTTTTGTTCTTGTTGTTTAATAATGCAATAGTATACAGAAAAGTAATACATTATAATAATGTGTTTGTTTGTTTGGTGAGTGGGCGACAACTAAGCAAAAATAAAATTTTGCATGTATGAAACAATTTAAATATAATGTGTACGAACGAGTGTAGCCACTAAGCATAATAAAAACCTTGCTTTGTGATATAATTATATTTGTACGAGCGAGTGTTGATAGGGAGCAATCTCAGCAAAATAAAAATTTTGCTTTATGAGATAATTATATGTGTACGCATGAGTGTTGATCTTATTCATATTAGACAATATAAATTATGTGTACATGTGTATTTTTGAATATTTTTATTTTTTGCGTACATTGCTTCTATATATGTATGTATATTATATGAGACGATTTCACTTATATATATGAACAAGTGAATGTATACAACTGTGTGAAATAATATTCTGTGTTTATAGGCATATACAGTACATAAAAAATAAGAATGAAAGAGTAGTGTAGAGTAAAGAAATGTATGAGTAATTTTAATTCTATAAACATTTTTTGTTATATGGTGCAAATAGAAAATATGTGTAGGAACAAAATATTATGTTTGCATGTTGGTAGATTTTATTCAGTTAATTTCGCTATAAATTGATGTATAAAAAAAAACTTGGAATCCTTTTTTTGGGTGAAAAATTTTTTTTTTAAATTTAGGGGTTTTTTAAGTTTTCAATGGCGCCCCTATTTTTTATCGCCCATTGCAAATGCATACTTTGCATGTATGATAAATCCGGGGCTGTGTGTATATATATACATTGATTTCAGTTTATAAAAAAAGAAGAGAAATTATTAAAAAATAAAAAAAAATAAAAATGTAATAAATTAATTGAGTGTAAATAAATTAATGTGTGTTAAATTTGAATTAAAAACTTTTAAATGTGTTAGCAAAATGTTACATATACTTATTATATACACACACAAATTGTGTGATATTAAAATGTAAGGTGCGTTTTAGCAACTATGAGATGTAAGAAAGAATAAATAATGTGCTGTATGAATGAACAAATTTATAGGTTTTTTGAGAAAATGCACAGCATATAATATGTGCCGCTTTTGAGTTCTAAAACTCTTTTTCGTTCAGGAATCTTGTGCGAAATATGTGCTTAGGAGATGAGACACAAAAATTTAATGTCAAAAGGAATTCTAAAAAATTTATCTGTGTAAATCTTGTGGTCAATGCCTTCAATTGTAATATAAGAAATTTTGATATTTTATTTGAATGCATTAATGACGTAAAAATTATCCGCACAACAAATAATGCGCTTAATATTTTTTCAATAAACTTCTCTAATTTTGTGAAAATGCAACAAAATTTGGTCAATATATTTTTTAATTAATTATTCACCATTACCGTCTTCATGGGGAATATAAAAATTAAATCATGCAATTACATCATATATCATATTTTCCCAGTTTTCCGACTATATTTACATTTTAGTTCTGAAGACTTATAGAAATTTCAAAATTTCAAAATGAAACTATGGAGTTCGTTTTCTAAAGCTGTTCTCAATTTGAGCAACCCTTGGGGTTCAAGATTGTTTCAGGAATATATTACTAGAAAAGCCAACCAAAAAAATTGTTCCCTCTTGGATTATGTGCGTATGATTCACAATACGTAATACTTCGTAAAACTTCGAATGGTACAGAAAGAGGATTTTGTATATCAGGAAGGACTTGTATCTATATCCTTTTTTATTTGGTATTATGAACGTTATTTTAATAAAGGAATTTCAAAATGTTCAAATGTTTATGCATATAAAAAGGAAATTATAAACACATACTGGGAATGAAATTAATTAAAATAACCTAGACTTTTATTAATATGTAATATAATTATTGGTATACGCACTTTTATATATTTTACCTACGAAGATTTTGGATAAAATATGTACTTGTTTGAATTTGAGGCAAGTTTGCGTTCTTTACTAAAAAAAAAATAAATTTCCATATCAATGAAGTTTACAACTTAACCTTTATTCAAATTGAAAATATTCAAAATTATACTCATATGGCCTGTGTATATGAAAATAAATATTGGTATATATTTGCGGCGCTACATTTCTTTATTTTAATTTTATTATTAATTTGTATAGGCTTTAGAGTTTGTATTAATGGTTTTATTTTTTCTCATGTATAATAGATTCAATCATAGACACGTAATCGTTTCTGTTTAATTAAATTTTCTGTATTCTTATACAATATTTTACTTAATATGTTAATGAATGAATATTTATTTCTATAAAGAGTGTTTCAATTTTAACCATATTTGGTGCATTCTCACCAAATATGGTAAGAGTTTAATTGAAGTCCGCGTTTTGCTTTACATTGGTATTTGAATATATATAGAGTATTTAATATTTAAGAAAAATTATTAGTAATTTTGGTATAATGAAAGCTTAGTTAACGAGGAGTCCAAGTATACTAAAATTAGAACTAGTTGCAATGTAACGCTATGTGATAAGCTACGAGTAGGTTATTTAAAATTAAAAAGTTAAAATTTTGCTAACAAAAGTTAAAATTTTTTAAATAAAATCACCTTAAAATCATGTGATTCTCAAATTATTATGTAGATTTTCATGAGAAAGGTATTATTCTAAGGTTTCCAAATTACATTTAATCAAGCGATTATCTTGCATAGGAATGGAATTATACCTAGTTTTTCAAAAAGAGACGAGATTTTAAGTCCTTGTAATATGAAACATATCAACCTGTGAAAATGGTCTCTCTAAAAAAATTTTAATTACTTATGTGAGGGTCTATATTATACAACGGCATATAATAGTGCACTTCTATACGAGACACTCTGCATAATTTGTGCGTACTGTGAATAACTATGTTGGTGTTTGTCCTTGCTTTTTGTCATGAAATTAATTTTAATTTAATGCCTTTCACTTTGTATTTGTATTCATTATTATTCGTATTTTTTTTTCCTGTTTAATAAAACTTATTTTTTTTGTATAGTCATTGTGATGATTATCCTTGCTGTAGAATAATGTAAAAAAAGTTGAAACAAAAAAAAAAAATAATAGACTATTATAATTCTTAATTTATTGGGTTTTAATGTGTAAAGAGCATAGAAAATTTCAGAGATTAGAGAGAAGAAACATAGAGATTGTTTTTAAAAAAATTTAAGGAAACAAGATGAATGTCTAAATTTAAATCCTTTTTAAAGCTAATTTTTAATTATCTAATGTAGTTTATTTAAAATTTATGGTCCAATATAAAGACCAAAAGGAATCTAAAATAAAATTTACCATTTGTTTGAAGTTAAAAAAGTATAAAACATAAAAAATTTCTGGCACCCATAAGAGACCGTAAAAATAGTTATTAATTTATTGGAACGCATTTTTCACATTAAATGTAGGGGCCAATTCTTGTGGGTAAAAATCGATAATATTAATTTGGAATTTAAAATAGAATTGCAGCTAAAAATAAAAATTTTAGGTGTCTTTAAAATATTTTAGCTGTCCTAATATAAATATTTAACGATTTATGGAACACATTATTGTTGGTATTAGAGGTAAATTAAATATAAATGTGTAGGTTGGCGTTGATTGTAATATAGCTGAGAGTTATCATAATAGGAAATATTTGTGAAAATGTTAAAAACTCTTATATACAAAGTTTCAAATTCGTATTATAAAACAAAACTCAAATTTTAATTATTACTTAAAATTTCATTTCGGGGATTGGTCTTTCAATAATTTTTAAATTGTCACCATTGTGACAATTTAAGTATAAGTTATCTTTTGTACTTTTAACAAGATCAGTAAGCATTTAATAGTTGTCAAAAAATTTGCATTATTTGATTCCAACTAAAAAATTTTCTTTTAAAAAAATTGAAATCACTTAATCGCCATAGTACCAAGAGTTGATATTAGATTTTATGCTTTTATTTTATGTTTTTAGTTGCGCTTTTTATTGTACTATCTCATTTCTTTATTTTATTAAGTCTCGCGCCATTCCGATTCAATACTCGTTTAAAATACAAAAAAAAAACTTTCCTATAATATGAGAAAAGGAAGAAAATAATAGAAATTGAAAATATTTTGCTCTTTATTTCAAACCTTAAATTGAAAATCCATTCATTTGAGTTTCTTCTTCTACAGTATATACAATTCCCATAACCATAACACAAATAGATAGATGAATCCACTATAGTATAGTTATTCCAATTTTAAAATCCGGAAATCATTGTGTATACCTATATATAGTGAAAAGTAAAAATATTTTTGATATTTTGAAAAAAAAAATAAACAGAAAATGGAAAAATTTTTATTTTGTGTAAAGGGGATTGGAGAAATGGCAAAAAAAAAAAAAATAGAAATCTCTGGTGGAAATGATAAATTTTCAAAAAGGATTAACTTAATCGAGTCAGTGAATGAGAATCTATTCTCTATTCTCTATTTTTTATATAGATTTGTTAAAGTAAAAGTTCGAAAATGTTAATAAAAATTTTTAGTAGTATAATATTGTCGAGTTTGTTATGAAAATATTGGTTTTTGTTCGTGATATTTGATTTTGTCCTTATTGGAAATAGAAATCAGGAGGTATTTAGCAATGTTAAGAATTTGATATTTGAGTATTTTTTGCTTTTGAGCTTGTAGTAAGGAATAGATCAATATTTTTTAAAGAAAAGACAGAATTAAGGTTTGTTTCAATGTAATTCTTACTGGCTTTTCAATATAAAATTACAATTACCAGGATTTTTAGGATAAATAATAGAAATTTTTACAAAATATTTAGAATAGACTTTAATCGATTTAAATTTTTTTAAGTAACTGTACAATTGTAATTACCATTAATTTAGCGTGAAATTTTAACCATGTTAAAAAATCACTAACATAATATAATGGTTTTAAATGCTAAAACTAAGATTAACCCACTATGCACCAGAGGTCAAGAGGAACCTTTGAAATATTTGAAAAATAATGCAATTTTCTCACTTGCTTATTGATAGTCGATAATCGATGTGAGTGATTTCTTAAGTAGAATATTTTCGCAATTTCTTTCTAACTTTTGGAAAATGATTTGACAAAGAAAATTTACATATACTACCATAACAATTTCTAAGCATGTTTTTTCATTATTTTTTTCTATTATAATATAGAAAATTTTAGAAAAAGGTAAAAAAAGAATAAAAAATCATAAATAAATTTTGAAATCGAAAATACGATATTAAACCAATTTTGAAAATTGAAAATAAAGGAAATTTTAAATTTTCCAGACCAAAAAATGCAGACGAGATTCATTTTGCTCTGTTTTCTTCTTGCTTTTTAATTTCTTTTTTTTTGTGGATTTATTGTTGTTTTGCTGTTGCTATGTTATTTAGCTTTTCACCACAATCTAGCAATTTTTCGTAATATTAATGTTATGCGTATTTTGATTTTTCCTTTTTGTTTTCCTTTGATTTGTTTTTATACTTTGCGTTTTTCTTCTTGTTTTATTTTTTTTCTTGTACTTTGCTATTTCCTTTTTAGATCCTTCTCTCAGCCAGACCGACAAATAACATAATTCGATTGTTGTTGATATTTTATAGTCGTTGTTTTATTATCACGTGCCTATTTATGGGTTACCAATAGACGCAATTTCGAAGGACATGTATTAATATAAAGGTGTGAACATTTTTAAATTAAAATCCTGTAGAACGAAATCTATTTAAAACACTTTAACTAAAATCAATTTAGAATATAAAATTTAGGTTTAATTAAATAAGAGATGTTTTATTAATTTTCGTGATTGTAATTGTAAGTTATGTAAACATAATTTTTTTAAATTGTACTCCAAACTTTTCAAACAACTTAAATTCCTAATGGAATAATCTTTTTAGTGTGCGTTGTATCGGACACTGCTTTTTGAAGGTGAGTCAAGGTTAGCAAATAAAGTTTTTTCATCTAATTTTAAATAATCTGAGCTCATTAAGTATAAACCAAATCTAGTTGAATTTAACCCGATAGCAAGATCTCGGTGAATTTTTTTCTTTTTCGAGCTTAAACGCAATGTTTCTGTTTCTTATTTTCATCTGAATTTAGTGACCAATCCTACGTCATCTAGATTTCGAAACATTGATAGTAATGAATTTTTATTAATTTCATTACTATATTTGAGATGCCTTCTTCACAAAATTTTATTTATTTTAACAATTTTCGCTGCATCTCCTTTTCAAAAGTGATATATTCGATTATGTATTTTCAAAAATTATCTAAAATTTTTTTTATAGATGCTAGCAACCTTAATACCTACAAGAACACATAATTCCATATGTTATGTGTATACTTATGTTGGTATACAAGGTTTAGGAATGTTCATTTTCATTTACGAAATAATTTACGATTTAAAATGACATTGAAATGAAATAAAGGGGAAAAATAAGGAATTATATATGCACGTACATACACACATACATTCATATGAGAAAAAAAGTATAAATAAAAAAAAATATAAATTTAAAGGGGCTAATAAGGGTTACAGGGTCAAAGAAATATTTGAATGGAATTACACAACAAAGAAAAAAAAAGCAAAAGTTTAACAATGTTGGAGGGACAACAAATTATGTTAAAAATTGGAGACATGAATTACGGACTATATACGTATATACTCTAACATATTTTCCTGTAGCTTTTTGAAAATATAAGAAACGATTTATCGAAAGGATAAAAGGACATGAGTATATTGTAATCCTTTTTCATTCTCCTACACAAATTCATTTTGTATATTTGTTTTTCTTTTTTCCTTAAATTTTTTTGTTTTTAAATCCTGTGTTCACTATAATGTGCGTGTATATACATATGTATACATATATCTGATTAAGGATTAAAGAAAATAAATGATTTTATTGAGATTTTTATATACCCGGACATAAATTTGGTTTTTTTTTTTATTTTGATATGTTCATCTTTCTATATGGTTATGTACATAATCCTTACTATACATTTTGTGTATTAATTTTATACATGTATATAGGTTGTATGTCGTTGCATATATGGAGCTTAATATAAGAGTAAATTTAATATGCGGATGTGTTAAATTAAAGGTTTGAAAGAATTCGATTAAAGGGTTCCATATACTTTCTTTTATTTTTTTATTAAACAAATCGAAAAAAAATGAAAATAAATAAGCAAAGAATGGATTTATAAGGATATAAAGGTGGTAATATTTTTTAATACAAAAATTTGCTCATTTAAAATTTTTAAAAATAACAAAAACTGAACTAACAAATTCAGAATGTGAGTAGATTTTTTGTTTTTGAAAAAGGTATAAAAGGGTTAAATTATATATAAAATTGAAATAGCGATATTGGATTGAAATCGAATATAAAGGATGATTCTATATTTTGTCTATATCTACCTACCTATTTTTTTTATTAAAACAGAAAATAGGCATAATAATTTAAAGGATTTTAATGGAATTTTGTTTTTTTTTTTTTGTATAGAAGATTTGAAAATCTTAAAATACTTTTTATTTAAATTTTGAACACGGCTAGACACCATAATTATTGTTTATATAGGTAAAAGGTATTGTGACACAATAATATTATAATCTATGTACATACTATTCAAATATCGTATATTAAGCTATTATAGGTCCCAATATTAATATTCTTCCAATAACTTTTCATAATAAATGAATTATAAGTATAATGGTATTTAATGCGTTAATTTATTTATTAGGTTTTTGAAAAAAGAACCCGATTAGAATAAAAATAAGAGCAGAAATATGGTGTGAAGTTTAAAAAATATTTTAATTAATTTGGGTATAAAAAATTTGACTTTTCTTATATTATTTAGTAGAAATCGGAGAATGTTGAACGACCTTTTTCTTTTAATATATTTTATAAATCGAAGTCTATATATTTTTAATTTCTTAATTGATTTGTTAATTATATTTTGGGTCTGGTTCTTTTTAAAATATATGTATGTACATATTTTAATAAAGTGATCTTTGATTCGATAAATAAAATTTATTAGTTCAAATACTTAAGTTAGAACATATTTGTGGTAATAAGACGAAATTGTCAATTTATTTCTAGATTATTTTTAGAGGAATTAGAGAGATTCTAACAAAATTTGGGTCTGTACAAAGGCTTTCGAAATAAAGTATGCTTTTCGCAAAAATAATTTACTTGTAATCTCACTTTAATATCGTCACCTTATAGACTTCCTTAAATCAAATGAAATTTTGCTGGATTATCGGGATGGATACGCCAAATTCAAATATTGCAATATTCCGATTTTCTTCTAGGTCGATTAACTGATTTTTGCCGTATTGCCACCGAAATATTGTACATTACAGGTTCTGGAATGGTATAAACCTAAAACTTCACAAAAACTCCAAAGAAAAAAATCTAATGGAGCTAAATCGCATGATCTGGTTAGCTAATTTTTTGCTTATTTGTTAAACTTGATTTGATTTGAATAGTCGGTTAGCTTACACATTAGAGTGCAATATACACCCATTTGTGTGTGGCTAAGCATAGCTCAAGTCAGCTTTGTAGCACCCAATTTGAATTTAAATTTATTGTTAAACTATTACTATATACGTTCGGTGTTGCCGTGGTGATCAAATTTTTTGAAATTTCAAATGAAATTTGAAAAATTAACAAAAATTATTCAAATAAACAAATTTATTTGAATTTATTTATTCAATTTGAGTTCACATACTCCTGATTAATTTTCAAAGAAATTTTTGAAAAATTAAAATTCTATTTTCATCAGGACAAAATATTGATGCTTGCAAATTACAAATAACTGCAAAGTAAATATATACGTAGGTGTTTGCTTTTAAATATACCCTTTATACGTTTGATTAAATTATTTTAATATTTTTAACAATTGTATTTGATTACAGTTATATAATTTAATTAAAAATAATACGATTTTATGCATAAATGTTTTTCACACATGGGTTCTTCTTTTTAAAGGATTTAATAATTTTTTTTTGCATTTTCTTAGTGAATTGTCATATTTCTTAAAATTCTTTGGAACTTATATCCGAAAATAATATCCTTAATTAAATCTAAACAAAGGTTAACTTGTTTTGCACATTAAAGTGAGAAAGTCATACATAAATAGCAATTTAATTAGTTTTTTTTCTTGGAAGAAATTAAAAGTAATGAATAGTTTAACATTGTAAGATTTAGAACAAAAGTTTCATTATATAATTTTAATATCGTTTTTTTTGGATAATAAAAAAATATTTCTGATCAGTATTAATGATATTATCAAAATTATAAAGAATTTCATTCAAAATATTTTCATTTAATTTAATCATATTCCAATGAATTGAGAATTTTTGTCCTTAGAATCTTTTTTGATCCCTTTAATTTGAACAAAAGAATCAAAAATAATTTTTTATTTAATTTTTTATTCGTTTTGCTTTTATTATTAAATTCCGGAAAATTCCCGATATTTATGTAAAATTACAGAAATTTTATTAGAGTTGATTAACAATATCGTAATTAATTTTGGTCATGACTGAAAATTTTTCGGAAAACTATGATATGTTTGAAATTTTAAATAAGTGTCTACAAATTTGTTCGTATTTTGGTTCATAACGTGGAGTGAAATCACAAATATTAAATTTTCTCCTACATAGTGTTATAACATTAAAGAAATATTGTTGTTTTATTCATTCGAAACCAATTATATAAAGTGGCAATGTTTGCAATGTTTCGATTTAGTGCTTCGAATACTATGCATTCATAATTTAAAATATTCAAAATTTGAATATGTCGAATTCGTTTAACGCCCATTATTACATCTAATTTTCTTATCTAATTGCTAAAATTATATTTAAATTTGAATCATTTTTAATATTTATGAATCTAATTTCAAATAACTATAATGAAATCAATAGATTTTAAGCCGAAATAATTGAAATTTTTGAAATGAAAAATTTATAAAACTCTTGTAATTTAAAATGATATAGAAAACGGTGAAATTTAATCAAATCAAATTACACAAGATTGTATTAAAATTGGTATACAATAGAAGAAAATATTCTAGGTCTCTAATTGACTAATAAGTTTATATGTAGTGATATTTGACAAGAACGATGGGTACTTGTAACTTAAATACGAACATTTTTAGACGATATGTCTTTGCCTACTCGGGGAGCACAATAGATCCAACTAATAATGGTTCGAGGTGCGTACAGGCCATATTTTCACCATCTAAAATTTACGATCTAAATACGAAAAATTTTATAATATAGGGTAACACGACTTTTGATAATAAATGATTTTGCTAAAATCAAAGGAATTTTATAAATACCACTTCCCTCACTTATAACTCAATTGGCAAAGGTACGTAATGTTGTTATTAATTTTGTTCAGACCTGTATACATACATACATACATTAATATAAATTCCAAATATTTTTGATGTTTTAATTATTTTTACAATTTTCTATGCTATAAGAAATATAGTTTTGAAAAACATGTGTCATCAATTCGTCCTTTATTATTTTCTTCCTCTAAATTGTATATATATACATTGTATGTATATATATATGCATATATACTTATATAATGTATTTAAATAATTTCTTTATTCATTTGATTTTTAGAATTTTAGTTTTTGTTATCAGATATTTTCTAATTTTTCAATCATTAAAGAAATATTATCCTTTACATGATTTAGATTTTTTTTTGTGCTCTTTTGTTTCTTTTTTATCTAGTTTTATAGTTCTATTCAACTCACACTTATTTCAAATTTCCATGATTTTTTTTTGTTAATTTTTTTGTTAATATTTTTCGTCCTTTAATACGTAAATGTCTTTTTGTTTTTGTTTTGAAAGCAAAATGTAATATTAGAAAAAAAATTCAAATTTCGAATTTTGTATCCTTTATTAAGGAGATAAGAGAATCTTAACTCTATTATTTTATTTGGTAACTCTTTGCATTCCCAAAAAAAAACAAAATGAAATATTTTCATTTTATTTTGTTGTTGATACCTAATATAAAAGGATATGTGAGTATTAAATGAGAGTTTCAGAGTAATATCCTTTATAAATTACATTTAAATTATATTTTAGATTTTTTTCTCATTTTTTATTTGTTTTGTTTTTTTTTTTGAATTTTTTATACATCTAATTTTCATGAGGCAATTAATTAATTTTGTTTCAAAGATTTTATGTTAAAAAAAAAACAAAAAAAAAACAGTTTTATTACATTCTGTTATACAGGGTGCTTAAAAATATATTTATGCGAATCGTTGGTTTTTTGGTGATAAGTCCAAAATTTTATGTTTTTATATTTAGTGCCGATTAAAATTTTTTTACATGAATTTTAATATAATTCAATTTCTTTTAACAACATTTCATTTCATTCAAAGTTAAAGCAAATCTCCGAATTTCTAAATATTTCCGAATATTTTTTCCGTCAGGAGCTATGCAATTTTTAAAAGTGGTAACGTAATCGGCAGTAACTATTCTCCAATATGATGAAGTGACATCTGAAATGGCATGGAATGGATTAATTATTATAATTTGATTATTTCAAATACCAAGTAGTGAGACCTGAAATATACAAAATTTTCGAAAACATATAATTCAGGTAATAATACCGGTATTGCCAAAATTGAAATATTCGAATTTTCTGTAATATCGAAATTTTCAACTTATGAACGGTACACTTATTTATTAATTTTTAAATACGCTGTAATTCTCTGTGAGATTACGTAATAAAAAACTATACAAAAAAAAAAAAAAACAAAAAATGTTTTTCAAAAGGGTGCCTTTTGTGTACCTACACATACTTGTACAAAGAAACAGGAAAAGTTATAAATTGTACATTAGAGTTGACTGAGTGAGTGTGTGTGTAATTGCTAAAAAACATATTTGTTCTTTGATTTGTTGCAACAAAAAGAGATTTAAATAAAAAATTCATACTTATACACTAACATAAAAGAGACCAAGAGGAATTGAAAAAATATTCTTATCGGTCGAATCTTTATATTTCTTTTAATTTTATGTCCTTAATTCTTTTAGAACAAGATTTAAAATGATGTCTTGTTGATTAATTTTTTTTCTACTAATTTAGTAATGAAGGAATTTAATTTTATTATGTTTTTTACAGAATTGTTTAACTTATTTTTGAAAATAGTTTCTTTCTCACTCTTAAGATATTTAAAATTTTGAATAGTTGAAGAACATATTTTAGACGTCAATAAAATTACTAGTTTTGAGAGGGAATTTTGAGTCGCTCTTATAAACTGTATGTCGCTTTACTGTTAATGAAAACATTAATTAATTTTCAATTGGTTTTTAATGAAATTTTGTAGTAAAAGTCATAACAATGCAAAGATGTCTTAAAATTTTAATTCTTATTTCTGAATTAATCACGTTTTTCTTAAGACCTAATGCTCATTCTTGATTGTGACCATTGTAAGTTTCTGTTGTCCTTTTCTTCAAATTCTATATCTAAATTTCCTACATTTTTCGAAAAAATATTTGAAATAATTATTATTTTTTAAGAAATTTTATAAATTACGTGCAAGTGTTGATAAAATTGCAAGTTTATATTGGACTATTGTGGCTTGAGTGCAATTTTGATTCATAAGCCACTTTCAATTTTTGATTACCTACTTTCATAGATATACAGACAGTTGACGCTATGTTAATTAAAATTTCAGTTCAAAATGATTTTTTAGCAGCAAGAATTTTTAGTAGTCGTTTGCTGGTTAAGCATTTAGGTTTAGAATTGCAATAATTTTTATTAAAATAAATAATTAATTATTGCGAAATTTTTGAAAATTCCGCAATTGGAACCACTATACTTTTAACTACATATTACAAAAATTAGTCTTCCATTAAATTGTACTTACTCTAAAGAGCCTCTTCAGCTTCCAATTTAGTAAGCTACAAAATTTGTTAATTTTCTAAATAAAAACAACTTCCTGTTACAAAACTCTGTCTAAAATTGATATTTATCTATTTTAAGAATTTTTGTGTAAAGTTAAAAATCCAGGAAATGTGGAAATAATGAGTCGCAAATTAGTAAGAAGAAATTTTAAAATGTATGCACAATAAAGGAAGAGAATAAAATGAAAATACAAAAGAAAAAATAAATAAAAATAAAATAAAAAAATGGACAAAAGATTCAAAAACAAAAAAAAAATATAAAAGAAGAACACAAAGGAAAGAGACAACACACATATAAAAACAAAAAAAAATTAAAGCAAAAAGGGTTTGTTATCCTTTTTATTGTTGATTGCTTTTTTGTATATTGTTTACTGTGTGTTTTTTGATGAATTCTAATATTGTCTTAAAAATCCCAATTCGAAAAACAAGAATGTTCAGTATTTTTGCTTAGGGTTTCATTTCATTTAATTTTTTGTTTCATGTTGCAGGTCCATCATAATAATATCATGATGTCCAAATCTCGAACAAATAAAATAAAAAAAAATTAAGGGGAAAAAATTAAGTGAACAATGAAATCAAAGACTTTAAGGGAAATAAGTAATTTAACTTTCAAAAACAAACAGAAAAATGAATAAAAATAACAGGACATAAAGGAAAGTTGGGAGTACATGTAAAATTTATTTTTTATTTTCTTAAATGTATTGTGTATGCGTGTGAATTGTGTATGTGTAATTTGTGTATATTGTCAAATTGACGTATTGACTTTCGAAACAAATTTGTCTTTTCTTAGAAACACTTTATACTTTGTATATTTGGAATTTAATTATTAAATTAATTTTAAGAATTAGAATTTTTTAATTCTTCTTTATAATTAGATTTTTTTTTTAAATAAAGTAAGGGTAGGCTTGTGTTACTTTCAAAATAAATTGGTGTTTTAATCTACAATGATTTTTTCTGTAAAATTTTATTAAAAAACCTGTGCAAGTTCTTTTCTAATAGAAGTTTGAGAATTAATTTCTAGAAAAACTGTAGAGGCAGTCTAAATTGTCTAAAATTTAAGAAAAATTTCTATTTAATTTTTGCTTTCAACTCGTTGTTAGGAGAAGCTCGTTGAAATTCTGTACATGGTGGGATATTAAAACTCTGTAAGTCTGGAAGGCTTTTTATTTGCAAACTCATTAAAGGCTAAAAATGTATCGGTCTGGAACATTTCTTATTTGAAAAAATTATTTATAAATGCTTTTAACATGAAAATTTATAGAAAATTTAATTATTTTACTCTGGATTGTATGAAATTTACATACGTAGAAAATTTGCATGTAAATATATTATTTGGTTTTTTTACGTTGCTAGAGTTCAAAAACTTCCCAATACGAATTCAAGCTGCTTACATAGTCATTTCCTGTATTGATATTCGATTGTATCGATAAACTCATAATAAAATTTCATAATATTTTGGGTATACCTGTACGTGCAGTTTTCAATACATCGTTATTCTCATAATATTTTAATAAAATCAAAAAAAAAAGTTATATTTGCTGCAGATAGCTAGCTATTTGAAATTTGAATTTAATTTTGCAGAAAAAAAATTTCTTTATTGTTTGCAATATTAAACAAATTAAAAGGATATAATTAAGTTTCCAGTACGTTTCGGATAAATCTATGTTTTTATGAGTCAGAACTTTTCATATTTTGGGAATGAGTTACTCAAATTCATAAAAAACGTACTCGAATTAGCGGCTGGAACTGTAAAACTTTATTTGCAATCTGGTGAAAAAAGTGGCTACTTTGAAATTAATGCTAAAATAGTGTTACCAGTTGAAAATATTTTAACATTTTCTTAATTTTTTTACAACTTGTTATCGGTAGGGCTTTGATTTCGATACAATTTAAAATTAGAGTCTCAAAATTCAACACGCAGTGGTTGCGATTCTTGAAAATAAATAGAAAAATTTCAGCATTTTTTATATTTAAAATCTTGGTTTATCCAACATATTACGAGTACCTTATGATATACAATATCAACTGATATTTTTGTTTGGTATTTGGTATATACAATCAATTTTTCTTTGATTTTTTAAAGAAAAACTTTGTCTACAAATTGCATTGTTCTCTGTTTTTTTTTGTTATTAAAATAGCACAACATTTAAACTACAGTGGAAGTTGTTTTTTTTGCAATGGATTTGAAATTCCAATACTCAAACAAAATATTTTTTTTTTTAATACCTGTAAAAGTTGAAATAATTTCAAACAAGTTTATTTTTTTTTCCTTTTTTATAATTTTTTGTCAGTAATCCATTTACAAAGTTTAGTCAGCATAAGTGTTATGAATTTATCATTCAGTTTTTAACGGAGATGTTGTGAATGCATTGGCGCAATAGGATTTATTATAGAATAAGTCAGTAGATATATACACCGAAATCTTCAGCAAATTATAGAATAAATTGTATTGTCCTCTTTAACTATGCTAGTGGCTGAACTTAGTTAAAATATGGGTGAGGTTTAAAAATTTAAAGTAGTATATCTTATATCCGAATTAAATTTAAGAGGCAACTAACAAATGTTTCAGATTAGATTTATTATAGTAATTTCCGAAAAGTTTTGTACATTTCGCAGCAGAATCTTCGAACAAGAATTAATAGAGCGTCAAATAAACCATTGTTACTTCACTGCTCATTTTAACTTTCTGTAATTCTCAAATAGAATATAGATTGGTCATTATATTGAAAATTTTTCATAATGTCAACAGGGTATCTCTAATTTTTAGTTTATGTCCAAAATAATTGGTTACTTGTATTTAGAATTTTGTGAAATATTCGGCACAAATTTTCTCTATGTGATTTTGATATTTTTTTCAACTAAAACGACCTCATAGAATTTAAAATATTTTGTTTTCATCTTAAAAATTTTAGAATACATTTTAAAAATTATTTCTAAATTTTTAAAATTTTTCCCGTTTACATATTCCATACATTTTTTGCATCCTTTTTTAAAGTTTTTATGATTTTTATTGTTGTTTTTTTTTTTTCACTATAAAACTGTTGACTTTAAATTGAAACAGATGGTGTCGATTCAATTTAATTTTGATTTTTATATATTTTTTTTTACCGTGTATTGAGAAAAAGTAAAGTTAGTTTTTGTCATAGTGGAGAATATTAAAATAATATAAAAGTAAAGGTGTAACTCTCTATATATGCTTTATAATCCTGGGTATTTTGTGCAAATATTTCGAAGCTCTTAAATTTTTTTTTCACCTTAAGCGAGTCAATTTCAATTTGAACAGAGAAAAATTATTTTTTAAATTTGTAAATGTTCTAAGGTAGTGTCTGTTGAATAAAAAGGATAGTTTTAAATGTACATTGGTGGTTTATGACAAAAAGTTATCCCTATAATTATGCAAAATATTTTTGTTTTTTTTTAATAAAAACTAAGAGCAATTTATTGGACTCATAGGGTCTTAACGTGTTTTCGAAGTATTTAAATAATAATTTATTTAATTAAGTAATATAATGTTATGTGCGCTAATTTACACAAAATGAATTGGGAATTTTCGAGTGGGACATTATAGTTTTGTAATTGAAAATTAGATGTTATATATGTACATTTTTAATTGGAAGAGTAAATTATCTGATAAAAAATGTGAAATGCTATTAAATTTTAAATGTTCAATTAGGATAGCTTCACGACAGAACAGCTAATCTTAATTCACCTGATCATTGTTTTTGATTTAATAGTGTTGAAATTTGCAATGAAGAATAAATGAAACCCTTATTTTTGCTTGAGAAAACCCGCAAAATATTACTTTAAACAGTTGTAGTTGCAGTAACTTTCAATAGTTGCAATAGACTCGTTGTAAAAACATGGACATTGGCTAAGTTTATAATGTATCCCATGTTTTTGCCTTCCACAATATCACCAACTAGAGATTTAATATTAATGGATATTGAAAAAAATATTCGACGTCCATTTTAGAAATTTGAAAGTTTTCTTTGTTAAATGGAGAACATTAACTCCTTCAACAAAACCTAGAAAACCTTACTATTAAAACCTAAAAAATTTGTCACTATTTGAAAGTTATTACTGAAAATTATTTTCTTTTTTTTCCCTTCTTCACTCCTAGGAGGAGTATAGGGCTAAGTGCATGTTATCTATCATGCCCTAGTTTCTATAGTCATAGAGAGTTAGCTAGGTAGGTGACTAGCCTCTCGTAGTACTGAAAATTATAGTATTAGGAAAATTCTCCTTATTTATGTTTATTTGGTCATGAATAGCAAAAGCAGAAATCAAAAATAATTTTATTTTTATGGCACACTATTATTAGTGGAGCAGATTAAATGAAGATTAAATTTTTTATTTGCAAAATTATTATTAATTAGGTCAAAAATTTTATAAGGTGTTATTAAAATCTTTTTTTTTTGCCATTTCTTAATAATATTTGTTTATTTCTATTTTTTTTGTCATTTAACTCAAAAGTAATTAAAAATATATTATTAAAAATGAATAATTATTTAATTTGTTAAATCGCATTGGAGGCGTAAGGATGTATGGAATATAATCTTGCTTGTATGCAGTTGGAGGGAAAAGTCATGAGAATAATGTCAACTAGCAAAAAATAATTTATAATGGAAAATTTGAATGGGGTGAGGGATAAGTTGATGGATTTAATTAATTTATAATACGTTCCATCAACTTTCAAATATTATTAATTTTATTTTAATAATTTAAATTTTCATCCCCAAGCATTTAATTTATTTACGTTCTATAGGGGAACGATTTATTTACATAACACATACGAAATGCAAAATGATTATTTATTCATTTTTTTTTTTTAATTAAAATATAATTTATTGGTAATCGTTGAAAAAGATTGTGTAATTTTGTGATTAAATAATTTAAATTAAAATTAAATTGTATTTGAAAAAAATATTAAAAATTTAAAATTATATAATAATTATATGTGTTAATAAATTGAAATTAAATTGAAAAAAATTATAGTATATTTTTTATTATTGCAATACAAATGCTCTGGTACTTAAGGACAATACTTTAATTCAACAAAGGTAATTGAATTTTAGTATTTTTGCAGAAGGTTCTCATCTTACAAATACAATTTTAGATCTTAAAATTATTAGATTATTTTAATGTGAGAATGTTAATTCAATTTAAATATAAATTTCTTGTAACTGAATTCAGGCATCGTTTTATTCGAAGTTGCTATATACATATATTAACATACTTAATAAGCTCTCTATACGACGTCCAAGTTGAAATAAAATTCATGTATACGTTTTTAATTTCTCAATTTAATTTTTTTTTCTCAATGTGTTATATAATAATTTCAAATTATCTCATGATATAGGTAAACTTGTTTTCGAGATATAGTCTTCTAAATAAATGCTTATAACTTTAGAACCACGGGATATAGAGCAACCATCGAGGACTAGTTTCTTTGGCGATTGATTGCTCTTTATTTTCGGTTTCACAATCTATTTGATTTAAGTTATAGTTTTCGAGATAAAACTTATCAAAGACAGAATATTTTTCCAAAAAACTCGAAATTTCTCGAAATTTGTTTTTTTTTTTTTTGATGCGCTACAATGAAAGCTAATATAATTAACTCATATAACATTTTCTTCAACTTATATCTCTCATAGTTTTGCCAGTACAACGTATTAAACGTGTTTAAAAAACATGCGAAAAATGTGAATTTCATACATTCACACATTTCATAACTTTTTTCTGAAAATTGATTAAAGAATCATTCCCGAAAGTATTTGCCACCTTATGTAAAATACCTTCCATACATACATTATTAGTCCTATTTTTATTGCAATATTGGATTTTATTATAAAATTTTTTTCAAACATCATTTCATAGTTTTTAGATGTTCTTGAGTTTAAAAATTTCTAATATTTTTCTCTAATGCAACGGGTTCGAACTTCCATTGCATTTTTATTATACATAATGTACGTCAAAATTCGAAAATATTTACTCCTATATATTTTAAGCACTAATTAACTGCAATGCAAATAATAAATTTTTAACAATATTCAAACACAAAACTTTTTTTTTAATTGGATTTTCTAAAATGTTAATGCTATTAATTATTAAGTGGTTTTGTTATTATAATTTATACAGACTAAGTGGTTGTAATTTGATTAAAACTATGTTAGTGAAAAAGATCAATTTGTAACTTTAACCTCAACAAAATTTTCTATGCCATTACAAAAAATTTTTTTTTTTGTTATTTAATTAAATTTGTTCATATTATTGATGATGCAATTTTTTATTTATTTTCTGAATTATGAACGGCACAAATTTAATTAAACAAATTTTTAACTAAATTAAGTATAAATTCTAACAATGTGTATGGGAGCGGGTATAATGTTGATTACTTTGTGTTATTGAGGCTATTAATAATAAAAATGATGAACAATATTTTATATAAATTAACTTTTTTTTTGAGTTACAATATACATAAATAGTAATAAATGAGAACACGTTAATAAGGTAATAAGTTTTTATTGCATTAAAAAAATTAATTAAACTAATATTTTTTGCCCCACAAGCATTACTGTAATTATGCCATCTTTTTCCTATAAATTATATATGGAATAATTTTAGTGCTTTAAAATTTCAAAATAATTATTTAAAGTGCATGATAAATTTATTATTTCGGTTATAATCGGGGCACAGAAATGTTATTTTATTATTTATTATAGAAAAATTTAGTTTTCTGGTTTAAAATATTCAAACAATAAGAAGTACGAAGAGTTGAGAAGTAAAATGAAACAAATTTGTTAGAAAATTAGTTTCAACTTGTTGTCGAAGAAGCTAGAGAAATTTTTCATCGTTAACAAGAAATGCAATCGATCAGATTGAAGAGTTTCATATAAGAAGCCGACATTTTTGTTAGCGTTGTTGGTGTTGCTGGCAAATTTTAGCTTTGAAGCATCTTTGCTGGCATTATTGCTATTCTTTTTAAATAATTATTATGGAAATTTGTAGTTTCTAAGCTTCAATATTATTTCTGATGGATTTATGTGAATTATAACAGTTTAAAATGTAAGACAATAATCAAATTAACTGTTGTACTTTTGGACATAATCAGAAGCAACAAACATAATAGTTTGTTCTAGTGCAACAATTCTTAATTATTACAAAAAGGCTGAATCAGCAGAGTACTTTAGTGTTGTTATGTCATAATTTATTTATATTCCATTGTAAAATTATAAGAAGTTTTTGGAATGTCTTTTAATATTAAAGTTAAAAAATAATTTTAATTTTCTTATGATTCACTCATAAATTGCTATTTAATTACTCGCCGCTCAGTTATCAACTTCACATTTATACTAAATTTTCAAAGTCAAATCTAAATCGCATTAATCTAAAGCATTTTTAAGTAAAAGTTAAAATTGAAAAAATTAAACAATTTTTTAGTTTTTCTTATAGAATATTTTTTTACAAAACAAAATCGTGAATTTTATTAATTGCTTGCATCTGGAGTTGTTTTCGGCAAGTTGTTTTAACTAATTTTTCTGCTAAAGGGAATTTAATTAATAATGAATTTAGGCATAAGAATGTAGTTTTTCTGTAAGAATTTGGTATAATTAAATGTAAATTAAAATTATTAATATTATAGGTTTTTGTTCTACTTGAGTTTAAAAAAAAATTCTGTGATGGATTTTCAAAAAAAATTGGAATAATTACTGTGGGTGCTTCACATTATGTTGAATATTACGTTATTATACTTTTGTTATTATAACAGCCGGCAAAGTCATTAATACATTAAGTCAAGAGACATTAATTAAATGCTTTTATATATTTAATGTACCATTCTTTAAAGTAGTTTTTGTTTTGTCATTAAATTTTCGTTAACATTTGGCTCATCACAATTTATGTAGCGTATAAAGATTGTTTTGTTCATTAAAATTTTAATTACGTAATAGAAATATTATTTGCTTTGGTATTGCTTAATAGGTTTCTTTGTTATAGAACCATAGAGTACTAAAAATGCTTTGAAAATTTATATGATAGGAAAGTACATATTTTGAAAATTTACTTCCAGTCATTGTACGAAAATTGTAGTAGATTAAATAAAACGGGAAATATAGAAAATTTACGGTATATCGAAGATTTATAAAATCACTGTAAGGTCAAAGTGAATTTTTTTAATTTTAGCACTTTCCTGAATCAAAAATATGTAAACTTTTATTTTCCAAAGCGAAAACTCATAAAAGTAAAGGGTTTTGTAGAACTTCGTAGTATTTTCACATGTGATGACTGTTTTCCGTGTTAAATAAAGAGTCAATTTAAAATTTCATTTTTAAGACCAATCTGAGACCGAATTTTGTTTAAAAGAAGATTTAGTGAATATCAACAGTAAGGTCTTTAAAATCTTCCTTTGATAAGTTTTTTTTTATTTTTGAATATCAATTTTTGCAAAACATTAGAATAATTTCCAAATTTTAAATTTATTCGTTAATGGAAGAACTATCAACTTCTTAAATGCGAGAATCACACGATTCTATTGAATAAAGCATTGGTATGCTGGCTTTATTATTTAATGGGTCTTATATATTTGTAGTTACAAACATAAATTTCAAAAAATTAAAGTAATAGTCAAAAAACATACAAAATTCGCATTAAGCTTTAGATAAATTTACATGACTTATTCACATATTTGTATATGCATGAAATAATTGTTTGTATGTATGTATGTGAATAAAAAATTTGCTTTACATGTGTTTTATTAATTGCAATTTATTTTGTTTATTTATATTATTTAATTTTAATTTTTTTTTTTGCATTAATATTAAAATATAGCTAAATAAACAAAAAAATTTTACAAATCTGAAAAATTTCACATAACAATTTTTATTTTTATTTTTTTTTCATGCATACAGTACATATGTAAATATTTATGCAAATATTTCTTTAATATATACGTTAGTATAAAAATAACAGATGAAATAGAAAGAAAATATTTGTTAAAAATTCCATCCTGCATTATTGTGAATATTGTTTGTTATTATAACTGTTGTTGTTGCATGTGTATGTGCAAGGTAATGAACGTATAAATTAAAATTTGAAAAAAATTATATAATAAATGATCTGAAAGTTGGTACAAATGGTTTGTACAGTTGTGTATAAATTTATTAACACATATTATGAATGTAGAAAAGGTTGAATACTTGTAGTATTGTAAAAATGTACTATAAAATTGAAAATTGTACTGTTTATTGTTGTCATTTAATAATTAATCATATTAACAAATTAGGGTACGGTTCTTATTAGTACGGTTTTGTCAGGATATTTTGTATTTCACTTTAAATAACTTCTTTAATTTTAATCAAGTTTTGAACTCATTGTGAATTCTTACAGTATTCTATTTTTAGACTACTTAAGAGTTGGTGGTCTATGTAAAATGTGCAATACTTTAAAATATTATATTTAGAATTTCTTTAATTTTAACTACATAATTCAATTATATTAGTAAAATATTTGTATCAAATTCTCCTTAACACTTTAGGAATATAATTTTGCATAACTATAATAAAATAATAACAAAAATGCTTATCTCACAAACGTTTACGATAACTATAAAACTTAGTGAAATACATTTCTAGAAATTACGATAAAACGAGTTAAAACGTTTCAATCGATTTTAACCGACATGCCTTGAACTTTGACTGATTATAAAAACTAGTTTTTCAAATATTTAAAATTAGGTTTTTCAGTTGTATGGCAGCTCTCCAAACCCGTTGTTCGAACTTATTCAATTTCAATTGTAGCTGTCATTAGCAGAAAAAAAATTTTTTTTTTCGAAGTTTGGTTGTTTTGTGCCTTTTGCGCCGAATTTTGTCGGCAAAATATGTATATATACATGCTCATACAGCAAACGACTTCTTCAAGTATAGTTACCAGCTCCATATTAAAGTAGTGAGGTTTAACTACTGAATTGTCATGCCAAGATCAAAAAATTTGCTATTAAAAATGCCGTAAATCTTGTAGTAATAAAATAGATATGTACTATAAATTTTGCTTTAGTAATTTTTGGATAGTTGTCAATCATTATTAGTACATTTTGATCGTTCATTTTCGTTTCTACATCTGGAATAATGTTTTGTATAAGTATGACAATTCATTTACTTTTTTTCATTTTTGTTGTTTTTTTTTTCTTGCATGTATTTATAATTATTTCATGACTTACTGACATAATAACTACGTGCTTCCGAAAATTACATTGACCCACCTATGTATAGATAGCTGTTTTCCATTATATTATCATAAATTCGTTTGGTTTGTTCACATAAAATTAAAAATATTTGAATTTTTTTTTCTGATATTTTTTATGTAAATTTTGTTTTTCATTTTTGATTTTTTTAGTAAATAGTGATTATTTTTTTTTTTTATTTTTTTATTTTTCAGTTCAATTACATAGGCAACATTGTAGTTTTTATTCAAATATACTTATAAAATTTATTTGAATTTTGCATTTCGCCATAATTTTTAATATTGTATTTTAAAAGATCTGCGCGAAAATTTGAATTAATGGAATGGATTTTTTTTAATATTTTAAATTGAAAATTAAATTGATTATGCGATCATTTGATAAAGTTGGATCAAAGCAATGGTTTGTATAATAGCACTTTTCTTTTAAACAATTACTAAATTACTTTTATTATTTCAAATCATTGCATATATTTAGGATGAAAAATAAAATATTAAAAGAAGCGTTAAAATAGTTGTCGAGTTGGATAGCAAAATAAGTGAGATGAAAAAATTACTTGTATGCTTTGGCATGACATTTATTATAAGCTGTTTTATTTTATAGAAATTTGGAAATGTTCGCAGTTTCGGAAATATATGGCCCCAAATTCAAATTTTACGAATTTTATGAGGCGATAACTCATGAGGGAAGGTGTGAAGGTGAAAACAAAATTTCTTTCAGCGAAATAAGTTATTTTTTAGTGTTTAAAAGTTGCTAAAATTTCACATTTCCAAAACTTATAGACTAGAAAAAAAAAATTTTTCAAATTTAGTTGCAAAAGTTCTGCAAATTGAAATAAAATATTAAATAATATAATGGTAGTATGAGCGAAATTTTTTGGAAATCTCAAGTTACGAGTAAATTTTATAGTAAATTAATATTCTTGAATATTTTATAATTTTATAAGCTCAAGGCTTAATTCCATTTAACTGAAATTTGACTTTAAAAAAAAAGTTTTCTGTGAAAATAATTAGCAACAAAATTACTACAAGAATTATAGAAATTATTGAGAATATCTTGATTATAGAGATTTTAAAAGCATTTTTTTCTGAAAACAGAGTAAAATTTTCGCCTGTTTTTGGATACTAGTTCGATACTCGTATACATAGGTATAAAAATAAAAATGAATTGTTAAACTAATTTCTTGATAATCAAATTTCACTGCTGCTCATTGTCAAGATACTATCTATCAAGTAACTCTTTTCATTTTATTCTCATATTGGCTTGCAATTTTTTATTGCAAGAATTGTTAATGTATTTGTACAACTGCTAATAGGGCATTTGTGCTTCTACTAAAGTTTTTTCATGTAATGAAAAATTTATTCATTTCATAAAAAAAAAATTTAAATCAAAAATTTGATGAATTCATTCTTAAAAAAAAATTTTATATTCAATTCAAAAAATAGGGCATAATAAATTACATACATATGTACTGAGTATATGCACACTTACATAGTCAATATTATTGAACACATGTGCGTTTATACATAAAATGTAAGTTCATGTGTAAATTTACATATATGAACATAATATTCATCTTGCTTGTTATACAATCGATTGAAAAATTATTGGATGCACGTATAATTTTATTAATTCATGCGTATTTGAAAATAAAAAAAAAATATTACATTTTTTGTCTTATTTTAAAAACTCTAGATTTACATAAAAATTTTTATTTTATTTGGATTTCATATTGGTATATACATACATATAGAAGAACTCAAAATCATTATTATTCGTAGCATATTTTTTAAAGAAATTGAGTGACAATGTTTGAAAATATTTTGGCATATTTTGGTACTTCTTCACTTATTTGCCTTTAAACTGCAACTGTAATTCAATAAAGTTTGAAAACGTTGTATATATGATTATATTTAGTATAGTGTGCATAAATCTAGATTAGAATGTTAATTGACTTACAATATGGTACTGAATTGCATAGTTGTTATACAGACTGTAAAATTTGATTTTACATTTTTAAGATTATTTCAGCATAATGTATGTATGCAGAAATTTGAATATGAATAAATTTTGGGTGATAATTTATTTTTAATATTGGCAGTTTTCTGCAAATTTTGATGATGCATTTCGTTTCATATTACAGTAGAAATCTGCTCTAGTGAACGCCCGAATTTATGAACTTCCCAGTCGAGTGAACACAAAAATTTTAGCATTGACTGCCTTACACTGTGAACAAATATTTTTATAAGTGCCCAGTATAGTGAACAAATTTTACAAAACTGTTTTTTTTTTTTCATATTATTCTTTTTATTTTTCTCATTGTAACGGGATTTTTCAAGTTGAATTACAAAAGAGAGCATTATTTTGTTTATTTAACATATAAGTCATACATTGTGTTAGGTAATGGCATTCAATTAAAGTATAATTTCGATAAAATAAAAGTGTTCAAATTTTTTTTAAAATGCCGAAAACAAATATTAAAAGAAAACATTTGAATTTAAATGAAAATATTAAAATCTTTAGAGTCAGGAGTAAGTGTTACAACATTATCTAAGAAATTTGGTATAGCTAAATCAACCGTGTGCGCGATTAATAGCAGAAAAATGAAGTTAAAGAGCCAAATTCGGTTACTAATTTAACTGAAAATGTGATAGAAACAGTTGAAGCAAAAATTTCTGATTATGGAGCCCTTGAAGCGCTAAATAAGACTATACAATGGGCTGCAGACAACGATATCTTGTTAACCGACCAAGTCACACTTAGAAATATAAGAGAAAATATTGTTTTAAAAATTTCAAATAAAAAAAAAATTCAAAAAAAAAGTAACTGAATACTTTTCGAAACAATAAAGCTTTAAAACTACTTTTTAGTTTAATTTATTTGACATTTAATACAGTGAACAGGTTCAATAGAACGAACAGCCTGTGTTTTTATTATGTTCACTCGAGCAGATTTCTACTGTATATCTTAAAAAAATTTACAATTCCACGCGTTTCTAATTATATGAAATGCATTTTCAAAATGTGGAGAAAAACATATCGTTCATTGTAGGGGCTTTTTGTAAAATTTTGACGATAAGATGTTATCAATGTTGCTTACTTAATATTTATAATGACATATCACTAATAGTTGACATTTTACGTTGAATTTTGCTTTTCGAAGAATTGAGAACAGGCTCTAATTTTAAGGGGGATGGTACTTAAGAATGTTATAAAAACTATCCAAACAACTTTATAGCTTTTAAATTGTTTTATACGTTTCAACGTTATTAATTTCGTATAATGGTATACTGCATAAGCAATCTACATTCCTTCCTATAATAGCATTCCCTAAAATTTTTACTTTCCGGTATTCCAAATATTTCTTTCATGTTTTAAAGTGCATATAAAAATTCCATTACATTATAGTACTATGCCAATAAAATCGATGTCCATCAAAATCAAGTGATATACAAACGTATATATGTATACATATGTACTCGTATGTATATCCTACACATTTGTACAATTAATAAACTGATTTTTAATATAGATTGTGTCTGGTGAACTTAATTAACTTGTCAAAAATATTTACATATCATGAAAAAAGGTGAAAAAACCATTACTAGATTACTTTTAGGTTGATAAAATTCAGTATTTTAATTTTCTTATTTTATACATACGAGTACATATGTATAGTTTGTTTTATTGCAATGTATATAATCTCAAGAAGCATGTATGTACGGAAAATTAAAATTGCAGGACATATACGTAATCACTTTTAAATAACACTAGCATAAATATTTTAAAATTTAAAACATATACAAATCAAATTTTGTTTCTCCTTTCCTTCGAAACTTGAGGTTCACAGGGTTGACTTTCAATATAATGTTGAAGGTGAGCAGTGTACTGCAAATTTCAAAGTTCTTTTGAGCAGAAATTACTATTTCTAAATTACTTGTTTTTTATTCTAAACGATGGGTAAGACAGCGTCTAAATTAAAAAGCCTCCCATTCTCTGCAGTGGTAGAATTTCGCAACCTCTTTCTCCAATAATTTCTAAATTTTTAATAGATTTTTATAACAATTTATTGTAATTCTTAATACAAACTATAATTTTTAAAAAAGTAGCTAACATAGAATAAATTTAATTTTGCTAAAGCGTTTATGATGATTTTCAATTTTACGGTCACGATTAATTTTTATATTTCTCTCCTTTTAATTACGAATAGATAAGGAAAGCATAACAGCGATGATTATACCCTCATTTGTATCAAACCGCGTCTTATTTTCTTGAGAAAATTTCAACATAATAAAAAAAAATTTTACAACCACACTGCTATTTTTATTTAAAAATTCTTAAATTGTATAAGAAGAATACATTCGTAGTAAAATCTTGAGAGAATAAAAAAAAGTAAGAAATAAAATTACAATTAAAGGTAGAAATTAAGAGTATAGAATTCTACAGTTAAGAGAAGGAAATGTTGATGGTTTATAACAAAATTCTCTTTTCATTTATATTTATTTTAATAATGATCATTAAATTTTCTTTCTTCTAATCTCAACTGAAACTAAGCAAAAATGTATATAATATAAAAATATAAGGAAGTTTTACCTCAAATAGGAAAATTTCAGAGCAAATAAGTGAAATTTAAATACAGAAAATATTAACTGGTCAAAGCTTACCGGTAAGTTTATTTTTGTGAACTTCATTTAAAGTTATATATGGAGAGAGGCTGTTACATATGCAAGTGTGTTGTTCGAAAATATAAATCGATAATTAAAATCAGTAAAGCGAACATAACTAAACTTTACATATTGTTAGAAAGTCCTGAAAGCCCTAAATACATAAATGTACATTATTTTCATTTTTTTTGGAATGTTTGAAATCTTAATCAAATTTCAATAGGACGTAAATACATAGAAACTCCATTTGCTTTCAATTTCCAAAATAATTTAGTGCTTTTTTTGTTGGAAAATCGACCCTTTTAATTTAGAATAACATTAATTTAGATCAATACAATTTAAAATCACTATATATTCGCTCTCTCAGGATTTAAATTGAGATCTCGAAAACGAAAAGGGAATTTATCTAACGAAATTTTCTTATTTATTTGAATAATAAAAAGGATGACAATTCAAATGAAAAGTAACAATTACATAAAATTTTATTTTGTTTAAAAATTTTAAATGTTGTGAAAAAGTCAAGACACGGTTGCGCTCAGTAAATGAAAATTTTATTTGAAAAAGATAAATAAATAAAAATTAAATAAGAGAAGAGAAATTTTAAAGAAGAAAAAAATTTTAAACAGCAAATAGCCATCATCAGTGAAATGGTCCACTGTGTATACTCTAGAAATTTACACAATAAAGTCAAAATGAATTTTACTTTGGTTTTTTCTCTTTTCTCTTCTCTCTGCCATCTCTTGTAACTTAAATCTGTAGATTTTAAACCATTTTTATAGCATTTTTCTAGCATTTCATAGGTCAAGTGAATTTCTGCAGTGATTTGTTTTTTGTTGCTTTTTCTTATTATTTGGAATGAAATGAAAATTTCTTAATAAAAAATATCTCTGAGATGTCATTAAAAAGAAATGTTTCGGAACGTTTAAAAAAGGTAAAGTATGAAAAGAACAAAAATACGAAATCTTTTTAAGGTGAATTTTAAAATTTTTGTTTTCTCGAAAATAATAAGACTATAAAAGAATTTACTTTATAATATTAAAGTTAAATGCTGTTGAATGCTATTAAATATATTATGTAAAAGGATGGAATCATAAAATAGTTTAAGTATAGTTATGGGAGCATGAAACTAGAATTGGTGATGAAGTTAAATAAAAAAAACTAACGTATAAAGACAATTGAAATTGATTCAAATTGAGACATTGGTATTGAGATTCAAATATAATTATAGAGTCGATAAAAAATTAGAAACCTTGAACATTTTAAAGTTTTTTTGTTAACAAATTTTTCAAATTAAAAAGGAATGCAAAAAATTCTCTTATTACAAACTCATTCGAACTCTGATTTGCTAAATTAATTCATAACATAAATTTCACTGGAAACAGGTGTTCATTAAATTCAATTTTTACATTCTTGAACTCAAATTGTGTGTCTGTTTCTGAAATTTGCTCTACGACCAAATTGTTGTATAAATAAGTTATATCGAAACCACAAACATTTTTCAAATTCTTTTTCAGAAAATTGAAAATCATAAAATTTGAATTTTCTATATTTTATATTTCCGAAAATGTATGCTTTTCAACATTTCTATAAAAGCAGAAAGCTGACGGAAAGTGCCATAATATTAAGAAATGTAATTATTTACCTTAAAAACTCCTTACTGAACCATAAAATTTGGCGATTAAGTTAACACTTCTTTAATATTTTTTTCTTATCCTAAATGTATGCAATTTTTTGTTATATTTTGGTATGTGAATATTGTAGAAGATATAACTGTACATATTTCCACTTGCTTAAGGGCAGAATACTGCCTTATAAAATATTTTAGTTTGATGCAATTTATTTTTTGTAAGGCTTACTACAGATACTTCTAGAATTTGTGCTCTAATTAGAATTTCAAAGAGATAGTGTTAATACTCTAAAAACATCTAAATTTCGATAACGATTCTAAAGACCTTATTCAAACTGTTCAAAATTTTAGAAAAATTTGAAGTAAATTTTTTACCGTCATTGCATTTCGAATAGAAAATTTATAAATTTAAATTTTTGTAGTAAAAATTCTTTACGCTCTTAAAGTTCTTATTCTCATTTTAAAAATTATTTTTCTTCTTCTTATTTTTTTTTATTGAATTTTCATTTTAATTCTCTTAAAGGATAATAAAATGTTGGTAAATCTTAAAAGATTTATTTTTATTTTTTTTTATATTTCAAGTGAAATCTATTAAATGTCGTATTAAATTTCTGCTCAATCTGCAAAATATAAGTTTTTAACATCAGTTTTTATGTCCTTTAGATTTTATTTTATTTTTTTCGAGATTAAAATCAAAAATGAAAAGGAAAATGTGTTACTAGCTGTTATAATAACGGTACTATTTGACATCAAGTATATACTTATAAGATTTTAAGCTTTATTATTCTTTTTATCAAATTGTATTTTACTTTTACACTGGTCAATATACAAAGTGTACAGTGCTTAAGAAAATTTCATTTTACATACATATATGCAATATACGAGTATATATAAAATTGTATTTCAATTTCTAATTTTTATAATAAAGATAAAATTATTTATACATTTAACGTACATATATGAAAATACAGTGGGTATAATATAATGTGGATGTTGATTCTATGTTCGATTGTTATGCTCTACATATAGATTTTATAATTACATATTTCTAATATTGTAAATGTTGCGGTCAATAAATTTGACATTTTTATTTTTATATGTTTTACTTACACTTGCAAATGTGTTTCAGAAGTACTCATCTTTTTTGCTCGAGATTTGTGATGAGCGTAAAAAAAAACCGTTTAGTTCATAATGCACCCACAAACGTTTGATTCGAACATAAAATTAATAATTTTGTGGCCTGTGGGTCAAGTTTTTCAATGTACATTTGCAATTTGCTGATGCTTATTGCCACTTGTTTTAAATTGAAACGAAATTTCGTTTTCGGAAATTGGAACATTGAGCGGCAATAACAATACAAAATTTAGAAGATAAAATTGTGATAACAAGTATTAAGACATTTAAATTTCAATGAAACTGAATTTAAATTAACCATTTTCCAATTTTAGGAGGTTGTAATAAAAAAGGTATAAATGTGATAATATTCGTGTCTTGGCTTTTTGAAGCTCATGCCTTTGTTTTTCCAGTTTTTGAGTTCTTCAATGTTGATATTACTATCAATTTAAACATTTTGGGTGATAACATATTCATAGAATTCGGAGGATTATCATAATTTGTTTCCGAATAGTCATCACTTGGTTACGGCCTCAAAAAACAATTATCAACATAGTATGATAGTTATATCCAAATTCAATTAAATTAAAAATACGTTAATTTCTTTGTCGATTTTGGAATAATTTCATCTATTAAAATGTTATTCTAACAATATGTTCAACATTTTTGTATAGATACCTATTATTTTATTCCTGTTCTCTTCAAATAGATTTTAATCTACATCCTATATGACAATATCTAAATTGTAATCATAAAATGTGAGGACTTAGGAAGAATTTATTTCCTTCTATTATTTAGAAATTTCATATGTACGTATGTGTACATAAGTATACGTATAATTATTTTTTAAAATTATGTGCTAAAATTATAAGACAAGTGAAAAATAAGATGACATATTATTGCAGGCTAAAGAAAATAATTGTCCCATCAGAGATTAGTTTTTTGTTTTCTTCATATACGTATATGTAGGTGTTCTAATGAAAGGCAAAATTTAAAAAGTTAAATATAAAAATTAAAAGTGTATAAAGATTTTGAAGAAATTTATTTTACATTTTCGTGATTTAATTTGAAAAAAAATTGTAAAATAAAATTATTTAGAACACAACTATTGCATAACAGTAGTCTGTACTCGACCTGAAAATACAAAATTTATCTGTACTTAAAACTATGCTTTTATATTAGAACTAATTTAGAAAATATAAATATAGGTATGTATGTATATATTTGTGGGTAAATCAAAGTTTACATTTTAGATAAAAATATGAAACGTTTTAGTAAAATAAATTTTCAAGTGTTTAAGTACTTCAATATGTACGTGGTATAAAGTTACAATGATGAAAGTCAGTTCAGTAATAATTTTGGGAAAAATTTTAATACCCGAGTAAATACAATATCGGAATTGTGAATAATGTTAGATTGTACTCTTATTAACGATGTTCAAAATGATTCATTCTGTTATACACCGAAAATATTTAGAACGTTTCGCATGTACCTATGCACAGCAACTTTTTGTTAATTTTTGAAAAATGGAAATTTACAGTTAATCGTAAATTTCGTTGTAAATGTAAAACAATTATATTAATGTGATGGGTATTGGCTTTAGTCTCCTCACGAAAGAATGCAGTTATAGGTTTCTTTAAAAATTTTAGATTTTTTAACTTTTGATCTGTAAAAATTGCCGAATTTTTCACTTAATTTGAATACATTAAACTTTTAAGGCTCTAACGTCGTGTACATTTTAAAATAAATTATATAAGAACATGGAAGTAAACTGATTGTAAACTTTCGAATTTTTACAATTTTATTACTAAAATCTTTGATATAAAAATATTTGGATTTTATAAAAAAGAAGAATAAACAAATCTAGAACACCTTCAGACTAATTGACCCTTAGTGAGTCGTCAATATTTATATAATATTTATTTATAAAAAAGATTCAAAGAAAGTAAATTGCGATATTCAGAAAGCAACGCGAGAATGAGATGTTATACTTCTTGATCCAATCTCTGAAATTTAGCTTAGAACACTGCGTTTTTTTGAAGCAAGTATAATTAAGATATTGTTGATATTCAACAGGTATGGCAACTCACATTTTTTTATTCACTTGAACTTCCTATATCATATAAGTTGTAATATCAATTTTTCTTAATTTTCCAAATTGTAGCTATAACATTCAACTATATTGTTATTAATTTTATGTTTAAAAATGAAAATGATTTCAATGTACCTACGCATACACACCTACATATTTGTGCTAAAATAAAATTTTATTATATCGTATATAGAACATAAAATAATTCGTAATTATTGTTAAATGAACTTTAAAATCAATACTTTTAATAGGATATATGCATAGTAATAAAAATAATAATAATAATATTATAGGGATCTTTTATATTATCCTTTTAAAATATTTTCAAATATTTGATAAAAGAACATAATGAATATTCATTTGCCAAGTTCAGCATATTATATTATTATAAAAATAAGTATATTTGCATGTAGTATACCGGAACAGAAAGCACTATACTTTAGTAAAATTTTAATAATGGTTTCAAGTGCAACGCAACATTTTTCATTTTCTAAACGTATACTCGTATACAGTTTATATTTGTGGTTTTAAATTTATTATTTAATGAAATATTTTAAAATTAAAAAGGATATACTAGTATTAATAGTAACATATTATTATTATATTATATTGATCTTTTAAAAATTTCTATATATAGGTATATGAATTTGAAAATTTTGGATATTATGCAAATAAAATGTTCAATACTTAACAATTCTATATAAAATTATTTATAATTTAGAAAAAAAAATTTGTTATACATGTATAATATCTAAAAAATTACTATAAAATTTTGAAATGGTGCAAGAGTTTTCAAGTAGAAAATATTTATGTGTCTGGAAATTTTTTTTCCATCCACATATACTTAATACATATATTACTGTATTAAGCTTTATAATTGTGTGTATATGTATATAGTGTGCAGATTGCATTTATATTATAGTTTTAAAATGATAAATTCAATATTTTATTTGCATAATTAAAATTTATTGATAAATTTTTATATATATATATTTTAACAAACTAGAGAACAGTACAATAGCAATTATATTTCATTCACAGTATATATATTTTTAATCTGCTTAAGGATATTGCAATACAGGATATCGAGAATGTTCCTGTAGAATAATATTATACTATGGTTTTAAGCTTTTTTCCGTTGCCTTATATGTAGTTATGAGTTTAGAAAAATGAAAAAGGATCTACAATTTTGAGAGGTAGTATAGAGAGTTTAAAATATTAGAAAACAGGAGATTAAAACAAATTATCCATTACTGAAAATAATTGAATTGGAGTCTTGAAAATTATTCGAGTCAATTAATAATTTTCAGCAACAATATTTGATTTATTCGAAATTTTCTATAAAATCATTTAGAATTTAGTACTATTAAATTTAAATTTTTAAGATTTTAATGTGAACTCAAATGCAATTTTGATATTTGACATGTAAAATTTTTAAGTTGACCATATAAACACCCCAGAGAAAATCAAGATTAAAACCCGCCTTTCCGTGTGAATTAACAGAACTACTAGTGTTGTAGTTGTTAATAATTAATAATGAAGTTCCTCTTTTTTCTATAATAAATTTAAAAATCATTTAAAAATTTCTTGAAATAATCGAAAATTTTCAGTATAATTACAATTTTCTTCAACTCTAATTAGAATAATTTTACTATTTTACAATATTATTAATAGTACCCTATAAGTATGTTAAAATATAATTATTTAATTAATTGTAATTTTGTAAAATTTATTCGTAATAAACATTTAATAATAATCCTTTTTAACATGCATACGCATAAATTATTTTCTAAAATTAATGTTAACCTTCAAGTCACAATATTTTAACTACAATACACAATGTGCATACACGACATATATATATATCTAGAAATGTGCATATCTTGCTCATTATAAAATAATTTTACAATTATAACCATTTGTTGTAAACAATTATATTCAATGTTGCATTTAAAATCAGTTTTAATTTCCTGTAATTTACTGTATGTATATTATAAAAATTCCTATTTTATAATTCCAAAGAATATAAATTGTATATTGTTATTTTGAAAGTAACTTTCAACTAAGATTTAAAGTACCTACACTTAGTGCTCTACATACCAAGAGTAGTTGCATATATACTCACGTACTTGTACGTCATGTATGGTATATGAATATTATTGTTGAACGTTATAAATTATTAAGTTCATTAGAAAAAGTCATACCTTGTAGTATGATGTCATTTTATTTTGCATGCGATAAAATTTCATAATTCATTATGTGTTTCCTTTTTTCCAATTTCATGGTATAAAGGTATAAAATATATATACATATTTGTGCTACAACTCATGTTTCATGTTTTTCAATGCTGCACATATAAAATAGTAACAATAACACTTTGTTTTTCTGCATAACTATTAGGAGGCAGTGTGATAAAATATTCTGTATGTATATTATGACATAAGTGAATAGTTAATATGTATGATACTCGAAGAAGAAGAGAAAATTATTTAAATTGTAAGGTGTAGAATGTATTGTATATAGGGCAGGGATTGTAAACAGTTTTTGTAGTTTAAAATATAGCAAGTTTGTTTAAAAATTTTAGTTAAAATTAATCAAATTCAGCGTCTCATCAACAAATTATTGTTGTTCTATTCCAGTTTAACATCAAAACTCTGGTTAATTTTAATATTAAGATTTTTTGCGCTTCGTGCAGCAATTGAATAAAAACAATTGATTTTAACGGATTCTGAGTACATACGTTTCATATCTCACTCTCACTGCCAGAACAGTCAGCCTGACACATTACTGTCAACCCCGGTCACCAAGAAAATTACTAGAATGGTACAGCGATCATTTTTTGTGGTTGGCAAAATTTTTCTTGATTTATCTATGATGACCATCAGTTTCTCAAAATAATAAAAATATATTCCAACTGTAGAATGGATAACGATTCAGAATTCGTATAATTTTAGATGTTTTCCAGAACTGAACATATTTAGAGAATACAATTCTACTATAACATTAGAATATGTTCTATAAATTATTGTGTACATAATATATTTGTAGTGATAAAATGAAAGAAGAAATATTGAAAAGCTTAATGTCACAGTATTGCACGTATATAGTAAGAAAATGAAAAAAATAATATTATGTATATAGTAATAATAAAAAAATAATAACTATGTATAAAGAAATTGACAACAAAACAATTAATGATACACTTTATATTTTATGGTCTGATGACGATATTGGATAGTAAAGATGGCCTGTTATTGTCATTAGAGCTTATTTTGATCTTATATATTATAGGAAATAAGTAATGAAGTTAAAGGTAACAATCTCAAACCATGTACTATTATGCATGAATGTTTATAACATGAACTAATATTTATTATTATATAAGGAAATAATATGTACGTATGTATGTGTATATAAATTTTGTTCTATTGTCAATATGTTTTGAATATTATTTTCAATTTTTCACAAAAACCTATACCTTTATATAACAACAAAATATTATTATGGTACTCATATTGCTTTCTCATAAATTTTGCATATTAAAAAGGGTAAATTATTACGAATAATAAAGAAAATAAAATAGCAGAAAGAAAAAAAAATTATAAAAGGACATTGATGAAAAAAGGATATTCTAGTCACATCATTATTATTATTATTACATATATAAAGTATCAACTTTTATAAAATACGATAAAGACAGCAACAGGTGAGAAATTATTATTTAGAATGTTAGTGACATTTTAAGTTCATTTCAGTCAAACTTTAAAATAATATTTTAATCTCAGTTTTTCATAAAATGTTTATGAAAAAGGTGAATTTATTTTAATATTTTTATGCAATTAATTATAAATTTATAAATGTGTGAAATATTGTGTGCCTGAATGTTGAAAATATTTTATGTTAAAATCTGTTTAAAATAAATTCTTATTAAAATTTACTCATTATGAAATATGAATTGCATAAATGAGACAAATGAGAGTACAGAAAATGAAGAATCTGTTATATTGTTCTCATTATTTCGAAAATTTTCATTATTTAGAAATTACTGATGAACTACAATGAGGTGTCAATATAATAAAAAATTTATATATTTTTCTCTTTCATGTTATTTCTTCTTTATGAAATGGAGACGAGAAAATTTGTAGCAAGGGCATATAATTAATTTGCATATGAAATCTAATTAGGTTATAGAATAATAACAGTATGGAAATTATTGTTGTGCTTTGAATTGACTCACCAATTTGTTCTTTTGATGGTGCTTTAATAATTCTATACATGACAGTTCTACGTCAATTCTATATGTGACAGTTGACGTTTAATGTACGAAAATCTTGGGTTTCTAAAGTAATGGTTGCAAAAAGAATGAACTAAATATGTCCTTAAATGCTTGATAAAATTTTATTAAAAGACTTACGTTTTAAATGACGAAAGCTGAAGATTTTAAGAAAATCTTATAAATTTTTTAATACTTATAATCATTACAATTTAATGTCAATAAATTGAATGGGTTTTTTTTTCGACATTAAATATTAATCTTCAAAAATGTAAATTTAATTTTTCTGTTCTTCTTTTCAGAAACATAGCACTTCAGATGAATTCGAAGTGTTTCAAAAGCCACCTATCGTAATAAATATGATTAGCTCTTCTCCACTCAAAATCTTAATATAAGGAAATTTTTATTGTACATCACTCTGTAAAATTTTACCATAATTAATTTCATAAAATATTTTCAATATAAATTACATAAAATTTTATATTTTGTCACGTCTAGTATAACTATTTGCAATAAAGGTGAATTAGATCAAAACTTCATGTAATTGGTAATTAATATTGAATTACATAAAAAAATTTACATTTATTAAATCATGCCACAAAGTATATCATTAAAATATTTATTAAATATGTGTTGTATGTACTAGCATAATGCATTATGCAATAATTATTATTTTAATATTTTAAAACATATTTTATTCAATATTTTAAAAGAGTATTACAGGAATTTCATAAATATTAGTAATTTAATATATTTTTTGTTGTGTATACATGTACGAAAAATTATGGAATCATTAAAAGTATTTAAGTTTATATTAAATTATGTAATATGCAATTTATTGGGTTCACTATTTGAAGTTTTTGTATTATAGTATTTAATTTATTTATTTAATAATAAGCATAATTTGCTGTTATGGTAACCCTTTGCAGTTTTATGTTATAAATTTTTCTACATAATATTATGTAGGTAAAGGATTTGGCAACAAAAAAATTTTGGTATTTCCCCAATATACTATTCTTCATTTTGATTTTTTTCTACATTTTGTAAAATTTAATATATTGACTTAGTTTAATTAATTCGTTCAAAATTTACAAAATCAAAATGAAAATAGGTATAGATTGATAAAACATTTGTTACTATAAGAAGAAAATTGTAAGAAGCTGTACATCGCAAGATTAGTGGAACATGGCTTAAAAAAAAATAAATTACAAACTGACATTAAAGTTTTAAATTTTTTAGGGTTTTATCATTAATTTTTTAAGGAGTTTATTAAAATGAATTAATAGAGGTGGAACGAATTGATTTACACCCATAATTAAATTTTTAAGGATTCAAATTTGTTATAATTATAAAATTCATTGGCTATAACAATTTAAATTCAGACGGTTTCTTATTATAAGACAGTTTCTTTTTATATTGAATATTAATTATTCAATTGAAATTGTGATCACCTAACTAAAAATTTTAAATAATTTAGAAACTGTTATACATATAAGTCAGCTTAGAATCAATTTTATAACATAAAGTGAAAATTTTAATATTAAAAAATTATGTGATATGTTTTACAATCCTATTCGAATTCATGCCAATTTCCTTAAAACAGATTGTAACATAATAAGTACAGTGCCGAATACATTCAAAATTTAAATAAATTTTAATAATTTTAATAAATAACAAAAAGTATCACAATATTTTTAATGAATATAATTAAATAATTTTAGAAATTTTCTTCATTAACTCAATTAATCTTTAAATATTATAAATATTAAGTATTTAATGAAAAATAAATACTATACATAATATTACCAATATCAAACACCTTAAGAGGCTATGTCCTTTATAACTAAATAATATTAATTAAATTTTAAAGTATGTGTTGTAATACAAAGCTTCTTGAATTTTTCTTTTTGTATAGTTAAATTATATTTTTTTTATTTTTCTTTCATTTATAATTTAATATTTAATCATTTGGAAATTCAATTTCAATTATACAATAATGAAAATATGTAATGAATTTTCAAATATTATAATAATATTAAAATTTTATATAATATAAAAGTTATTAAGAAATATAATAATCATAGTAAGGGAAGCATAATATTAAATATATTATTATATTTAATAGGTTAGAATATTTATAATGGGTTAGAAAATTCATTGGTTAATAAAATCGGATTAAATATACTGTTAATTTGAAATAAGTATATTATAAATGAATGAATTAAATAAATTGAATTTATTATTACTATTATTTTTAAGATTTCAATATAGTTTAATTAAAATATATGATTAAACCATTTATGAAACTCGTTCTTTTTTTTAAGGACATAAAACAAATGCATTTGTAAGTAAGTGCACACATAAAGATTATGAATATTATAATTTTGTACTATAAGTATATATGTATATATTAAATTATATATTACGATTTCAATAAGATTTGTATTGTATGAATCTCCTATATGTATTAATTATGTATATACATTGAATAATATTAATCGGAATCCCTATTAAATTTATTGAAAAGAAATTATTATTAACTTGAATAAAATGAGATTTAATACAATTCCTTTGTGACATTTATGTTTAATTACACATTTATCTTAATTAAAATTATTAATCTCATTTAATTATTAAGAAGAACTTTTGATTTTATAATATAAATAATTACAGGTAAATAGGGATATAAGTAGATTTTCCTGTAAATAATTTAATATTAATACATACTTGTAGGAAATTATTTTTGTGTGAGAAAATTGGTTTTTCTTAAAATTTTTTTTTTCAATACTTTGTTTATTTTCGAACGCACGAATAGTTAATTAATCTACTTGAATGAAAAATCAAGAGCTTTTTTTTTATTGAAATGATGTTCTGCTTACGCTGTTCTCTTGATAACATAAAATATTCTTTTATTGCATACTTTTGGGGGAACAGAAAACTAAAACAAGCGTTGACATAACAATAAAATGTTACAGGTAAAAGTAAATTAAAAACGATGAAAATTGAAATTTTTCGCATTTTGGGAAGCATTGACACAGGAGAAGATTGTGGTAAAGGTATTGAATATTTACAAGATATATAGGTTATTTTTTCACTATTCTTCTTAATTTTATGTATAGGGCTTTTAGAAGTTTTGTGAAGGAAATTTTCAGAAATCACCTTTTTAAAATTTAATTTTCCACCATTTAAAGGCGAATCTTCACAAATTAACTATATTTCTTAGTACAACAAACATAAATTATTTAATGGTTTTATGTCAAAAACATCATAAACTAAAATTTTTTCATACAACTGCAGAACAAATGGATGACGTAACCAAAGGAACAAGTTAAGGCAGAAAAATTTATTTAAAAACTTTTCTCCTCGAACTGAACTCGAACCAGTGACCTACCACTGGATGCTCTACTAAACTGAGCTACAGAGGTATGAAGAAATAATTAATTAAAAAAAATTATAAACAACTACACGTTGTACTAATAATTAGTAATATCAAGTTATTTCTCTAATCAGCACTTGTTTTCAAAATGATAATAAAGTATTCCAACAGAAAGTAAACTAAAACAAAAATTGAGCTTTGTACACATTTTTTGCTTGTCGGATATTTCTAGTCTAGCATAACTTCTGGAACAACTACATTCATACGCTTCCATAGCATTTTTCTGTATTATCTCTTATATATATTGTATAACAAAATAATTTTCTGTATACATGCTGTTAATCATACTTAATCTCTTTCCATTTTTGGTTTTCTTCTTTGGTTATTGATACGTGAATTAATATAATTACAAAATTTGTGAGATATTGATCGCGTTATTGAATATGAATTTTGTTAATATTTTAGTAATTGTTCAATTGCATGAATTATTAGCATACCGTATACAATAGAATACCGTATATAATTTTATATTATGCATTTGTGTTATTGATACGCGCGCCACCTAAATATTGCTTTTGTAATAAAAATTTTTGGAAAAATTCTCATATTGATTCAAAAAACTTTTATCTTAATTATTTGTGAATCTTTTCTTTTTGTTTTTCTTACTTTTTTTAACAGATATTTTAAAAAATTTATTGAGCCGTAAAGTTTATATTATGGTTTAATAAAAAAAAATTTTTTTTAATGAATATTTTAAATATCCGGGTTGAAAATTATAAAAAAAGAGTTTTTTTTTTCTGTTTTGTTTTTGTTTTAATCGAGATTAAAATTTTCAAGTACGAATTGAATAATTTAGTTAAGCTATTTCTATGTACATTAAAAGATGCTTTATTTTTTTTTTTAGAAAAATGGCCATGATAATTTCAATGTACGCGCGTAGATAGTTGTATAAAAAAAATGATGGATTAAAAGAATTTTTAAGAAAAGAATATTATGTTTATTGATGCATTAAAATCTCTAACAAAACATTTTTGTTTTTTTGGATATTGTATACCATGTCAACATGTTCCTAAATAAATTTTTATTAAAAACGCCGTTTAACTAATTACAAAATACTAAACCGGATTTTAATAAAAAAAAAAATAACAAATTCATTATTTTTAGTATTTGACAAGAAAAACAAAAATTTTAATAGAAAAAATAATATCACGACTTTGTCTTTATTTTTTGTTTTACTTGACTGTGAATAGTTGTCGGGAAAAGGAATTAAATTGAAATTTGTTTAAGAATACGAGTAATAACAAAAAAGAATTTTTCATATTGTACCATAGATTAAAAAAAAAAATTTTTTTTAACAAATTAAAATTTGACATGTTAAAATGTCATAAATTTTGACATTGAAGTACTACAATAATACTTAATGTTTATAAAATAAAAGAATAAAATAGTCATATTGTGCCAAAATAATTATCAATTCAAAAAAAATATGAAATGCTTTAAAGTAATTCACAATAATAATTTTAACACTTTTTGCTGTCTTAAGAGAATATAAAACATACAATTGAATATTATACCAATATCGTAAACATTTTGGCATGGTGATATTAAAAAATTTTAGCAAAAATATTAAATAATTTTTTACGCGTAATTAGTTCTTATATATTTTATGTTATTCATATAACACTTAATATGAATTACATGAAGGTGTAAGAGGCGTTGTGTGCCTGTTGTTAATTTATAAAATTTAATTTAAACAATAATAATCTAAAATTATTAGGCTTTTAATGAACCAAAATTATAAATCTTTTATAAATTTTTGTATATTTTTTTTTTTTGTAAAAGAATAAGCAAGAACGGATTACGGGAAAATTTAAGTATTAAAAAAATAACGAAACAGGTATATACAAATGATCACACACAAACATGAAGATTGACGGTGATTTTAATACGCATGAGGTTTCTCTAATCAAAATAAAAATTAATTTTTTTTGGGATTTTTAATAAAAATTTTAAAATTTCACAGGACCTAAAAATATGCAAAATTTTTAAATATTGATAAGGTATAGGGGATACTACCTACAGTGGTGTATTGATTTATACCAACTTATACATACAGATATATTAACACTTTTTTCTAGTTTTTCTAGAAATTTTTTAGTTTTTTTTCTCTTGCTGTTTTTAAAACATGGTAATGAAATAATTTAATTTTTTCATAACACTGCTTTTATATATTTTATTTTCGCGCTGTAATTGAGGATTCTAGTGCTGTTTTTAAAATTCTCCAATCCTCTTAATTTTTTCCCCTTTGTGGCAATGTTTATTAATTAGTGACTTCTTACTATCTCCATCATGTGCAAGAAATAACGAAAAAAATAATTCTATGACCAGCTTAAAATGATTGATATAGTAGTAATAGAACCGATTTCGTAGTTGATACCAGCCAGTCTGCCTATTCGATTATTTTTCCGATATTTCTTTTGTTCTTTTTCTGACCTTGTTTATATGGAGTTGTCTTTACAGCTGCCAGTTCTCTGTTCACGCCATAATTTATAATATGTATTTTTGTTGTGCGATGAGGGCACGGGATCCACAATTTTCTCCAATTCCTAAACAATTTTTTTGTAGAATAAATGTTTAAACTTTTGCCGTAGTTTTTGTATTCTTTGACACATTCATTGTCGTATTTTCGAAGTCTTATAGAACTTAAGTATTTTTATACCCGTACGAACGTATGTTCGAAGGGTATACTAAATTTGCCTTACCGTTTGTAACGCTAAGAAATAACGGTGTTAGATATAGACTCAAGTGTATGTTTTTGATCAGCGTCAAATTCTGAGTTGATTTAGCTTTGTCTGTCCGTCCGTCCGTCCGTCCGTCCGTCCGTCCGAACGATAACTCAAAAACTAATTGAGCTAAGTTCACCAAATTTTTACAAATGATTTATTGTAGTAAGTGCCAGAACCCTATTTAAATTGGACATGATCGGGGTACCGGTTCGGGTAGCTGCCATACAACTTCAAAATTTATTTGGCTATATCTCAGAAACCATAAAAGTTATGGTATTGAAATTTCACATAAACGAATATATTAGTAGGGCCAATATGCCCCATAAAAGTCGTTGAAATTACTTGGCTCCTTCTGGTACCTGCCATACAACTTCAAAAGTTATTTGGCTATATCTCAGAAACTATAAAAGATGTGGTATTGAGATTTCACACAAGTGAATATATTAGTAGGGCCGATGTGTCTGGTAAAAGTTGTTGAAATTACTTGGCTCCTTCTGGTACCTGCCATACAACTTCAAAAGTTATTTGACTATATTTCAGAAACTATTAAAGCTATGGTATTGAAATTTCACACAAACGAATATATTAGTAGGGCCAATGTGTCTCATAAAAGTCGTTGAAATTACTTGGCTCCTTCTGGTACATGCCATACAACTTCAAAAGTTATTTGACTATATCTCAGAAACTATAAAAGCTGTGACATTGAGATTTCACACAAGTGAGTATATTAGTAGGGCCGATGTGCTTGATAAAATTCGCTAAAATTTCTTGGCTCTTTCTGGTAGCTGCCATACAACATCAATATTAGTTTGGCACAACCAGTATTTTGAATAACACATAGTACTGAAATTTTGCATAAATTAATATGCTACGGCAACTTGAAGTCATAGTCTGCCCTATAGTTAGTTATGGCACATTAGTTATTCGCACATAGGATAACAAATTCGTACGGGTATCACAGAGTTGACAAGGTCAACTCTATTTTTTTCTCGTTTTTTTCAATTTTTAATAAATCTAACGATAATCGAGTATGCTTAATTTTTCTTCTTCAATATTTTAAGATTGTTTCGCTGCTTGACATTATACCATAATGCGAATGATAACAATATTAAAGACAACAAAGAAACTATTTTTAATATTAAAAATTTTGATTATTAACACTATAATGGTATTATGGTCTTAAAAGTGCTATTATTATAGTGTTAAAATCATACTTTCTTAAGTCTACACGTAAGTATGAAAACTTCATCAATAACAATGAAGATAATTAATTATCTGGATGATTGTTGTTGCCTTCTTTATTTACCTTTAGTATGAATGACCACCAAAAAGAAATCTTCAATATTTTTTCATTTTTTATTCTTCTTCTTCTTGTTTTTCTTTAACACCGCAAGATGTTAAATAATTTTTTTTATGTAATCGCTTAAGTATGCCCTTGAACTTCATAATTTTTAATTCTTTACATCTATTATTAGTATTCACAAAATTTCTGTTTATATGAGAAAAACAAAAAAAAGTGAAAAACTTCAAAAAAAAAAAAATTGTGAAGAATATTTGAAAAAAAGTGAAAAAATAAAAAATAGCTTCAGTATGTGTGTATGATTTCTAGCACTATAATAGTGTATAAATATGAACGTGTTAATAAATATGAACTTTAAAATGGTTAGGTATGAGTAGGTATGTAGGTTATATTTGAACATAATAATAAAGTAGAAAAAATAAACGTTATGCTAATAAAGAAGAAACGCTTTAAATTATCACCTATTTTTTTTTTTTTTTCATTTTTTAATATTTTTGCCGGTGAATAATTAATATTTAGGTAGATAAAATATGATGGTAAAATACTTTTAGTGTAAAGATGATGATATAAATAAAGGTATTTTACTACAAATTTTTTATTTTATTTTTTTATAGCCGGTTTTTTAACTTTATATAAAATTATACAAAAATTATGTTAATAATGTTGTTGAACACTTCAATTTAAAAGTGGTCTAAGATGAATTTTGAAAGAAAGTGGGTTGGTCATGGTAATAAATGAACTTTATGTTGCATATAGATCCTGCGAGGGTGGAAGGGTTTTAATAATTCATTTAATAAATAATGGGAACAAATACAATAAACAATCACTTTCTTGCTGCTCTATTAAATGCTCTAAGTTGAAATGAGCCTAAATGTTAAAGATAATTATACGATGAAGAATTGCAGTATATACATATATATATTGTCAAAGATACAAAATTTAAGAACACGTTTACATTTTTAGATCATCAAGTTTCTATTTTGTTGCAATTTATATAAAAATTTGTAATGAAGAAGCTTAAAATGAAACGTAAATTTTTATATGTTTTAGAAATTGGATATTTTATAATTGTATAACAACTAAATTTTTACTAGCTTCCGATTTTCGAACGGAAAGAGTGTACGAGATCTCAATTAATTAAAAATAAAATCAATGAATTAATTAAATATATATTTACAATTATGATATTTGTCCCACATATTATGACATATATCCCATACATTATGACATAGCATCCTACTTTATGTGATATAACACTCTAAAGTCCAAACATATAATGTGTTATGTTCAAAATTTTCCAATTCACTCAAATCATTTTTAAACAGCGTTCTATTTACAAACCATTCACAAATAAACTCAAAGGTATTTCCTTGTAAAAAGAAAGCTCTAATAATAATTTTAAAGTTTATTCAATTTTAGATTTTGGGTACTGGACTTAGATGTACCTATTCGAACAAAACAGAAGAAATATTGTGGAACTTCACAAAAAAATAAAAAAATATTTCATTCGGAACACTTCAAAAACATAAAACATTAAGAATTGTTTTTGTAATTTTTTTCCGATTGCAAGATTTCGGAAAATATTTTAAGCTTGATGGCCTTATTTAAGCTGTATAAAATAATTTAAGCTGTATGGCATTAGTAGAACCATTATCTGCTTTCGAATATTTTTAAATGAAAACCTCTACTGAAATAAAAATGAACTTAGGTCACTTAGAAAATAAATATTGTTGGTGTTATACCAGATACCAATATGGTTTATAATACAAAAATAAAATGTTTACATTAAATAAAATGTTGGATTGTTGGGGAATTTTTGTGATTTTTTTTCAATAAAAAAAGAAACTGGTTTAACAAGTTACCGTAAGTTGTAAATTTGATAGAACTAATAAAGCATTTTTAACTACAATTTTTTTTATTATAATTATTTTTTATAAATATATATATATTTTTTTGATATTTTTATATTAAAAATAGAAAATAATCAAAAAACACTTTAAAAATTATATCGCCATAATTTTAAAAAAATTATAGATTGGTTATTCAAGAACTAATTAAGAAGAAGATTTATTATAAATAAAAAAAAAAATTACAATAAAAAATAAATTAAAAGAAAATGTCAACCATTTCATTTTTGAATGGACATTAATAATTATTATAAATTTCTATGTATATATGTATATGTTGATATTTCTTAGAATAGAATACGGTTCTGAATTAATAGACTATTGTTTTCAAATATTAAAATTAATTTGAACAATTTTTAAATAATTATAGACGGGCTTAATTATTATACATATTTGGACAAAGACATTTTTTTTGCTCCTTTGTTTCGGTACGTATTTATTTGAATTTCAAATATGGTAATAGAATTTTAATTCACTCCCAAGCTCTAAATAATCAACGTTGCCATCAATCGAGCATAATCTTTTTGATCTTATGTTAACTGCTACCAATTACTTATTGATATCTACACTTTATGTGAGTCATCAAATGCGGCATCATCATTCAAATTTTGTACATAATTCTTTGTTAACCTTGAAAGGTGGAGAGTTTTAGAACTAATATAGCAATGATTAATTTCTATATTAATTTATTTACTGATTAACAGCCTATACAAAAAGGATTATTAGCTGGATTTATAAAAAAAAAACTATAAAATAATGTTTAGCTTATTTGATGCTTGAAATTTATGTTTTATAGAATGTAGAGTTTGTGACAATTTTACAGGTTTTTGCAAAATATTCGCACATACATTTTATTAAGAATTAATAATTTTAAAAACAAAAACTAGTTCACTTTCAATTCTATGTTAATATTGATTATGAAAAAATTCACATATTCGCATATTTTACTTTTATAAACCTATAATTAATTGCCTGGAAGAACTTCTTTTTTAATATTTTCATTTTAACTTTGATAATGATCTAGAATTTTAGGAATTTTTCTTAAATTCTTACAGGAAATTAAAATTGTTATAAATTTGAATTTTTAATAAGGTAAAATGGTGATAAAAGTGAATTTGAATGAAGGTCTCTTTTATAAAGAGATTATTATTTATAAAAATTTTTAAAATTTAATTATGAGTTGAATTTCAAAAATATTTCTTGTCACATTTTGTTTTTATGTTTAAAATTAAATCTATATTAGGTGGTCCAATTTTTTTAAAAAATCGATAAATTAGATATTATATACATACTAGCTGTTTTAAAATTTTTTCTAATTGGAATGTTATCATATTATTGTTGAACCTAACTTGAAATTTGACAAATATTGATAATTGCGTTTCTTTTTAGATTTGTTCATGAAATTTTAACATCTATTGAACTGAAATGAATATCAGCATTTTTCAATTCTCGTCTCATGTCATTTTTAGTGCCATATCAAAATACTGTGTGGTCTATGGTGAGCTGGAGTTATCAAAATTTATATTTGTATATTTTACGTAAAGAATCGTCAATCTGCTTTAGAATTTGAATTTTGAAATTCAACTGAAGGTGATTGAGCGAAAAACTCAATCCATGCGCCGTGTTAATTTAAGATATAGTACTAGAGAGCTTCACGATAAAAATAAAATAGCCGACAATATACAGATTGCCATTTTGTATGCGCTATGATTAATATTTATGATTTTGTGTGCACTGATTCGATTATTACACTTCTTCATTTCATTTCTTTACAAATATTTTAAATTATTTGTTACTAACAAAACTGTATTAAAGTTTTTTGTCTCTAATTTTGTACTGATAGAAAATTTTAAATGACATATTCTTGATATTTGTAAAAAGTTTGCCTTATCGTACCGGAAATGAGGGTAAAGAAGAGATTGGAAATACGGGATTTTCGATTCTAAATTTAAAATTTTTGACAAAAATACAAAATGTTTCAAAAGCAAAATGCGTCGAACAACATTTTTAGTATGTGTATTTGGTTAAATTACTCTATAAGCTGCTAAATTATCAAATCAGTAATATTATTCAAATTTTACCTTTGTCAATAATACTACAAAATTATGAATGGTCCACCCTTAAACTAAAATTTTAATAAACTTTTAATATTTTGCATAGAATTATGTTTATGTAAGATCTATTTTAAAAAATGAAAGGAAGAGAAAAAAAAATTAAACGCATGGCCTTTAATAAAAAAATTCTTTTGTTTCCTTTGAAAATTTTGCGATTTCTTCTTTTTTTTTCACTCAGCATTTTTTAATATTATTCTAAATAATATAAAAAAAAAATTATATTAAAAGTCATTCATTATAATTTTTGATAGCCATCGCCGGTAGATGTAGTTAGTCAACAAAAAAAAAAAATTAAGAAGATTGTTAAGGATTTTTTTTTTGTTTTCTTGTTGTAGGATGATCAAATATGTGTAAATTGTATTAGAAATCAAGTAAATTTTTTTTTGTCTGTTTCTATAATTTTAACATTTAAATTTGAATAGATTTTATTAAATATTTAAATTGTATATTAGACAAGAAGAATAACAAAATTCGGAATTGACATCTCTTTATCTAAAATTATTGTGTGTTGGTATTTTTTTTTGCTGTTGTTAGCATAAAATTTCAACAGCTAGCATTTAAGAGATGAGTTGACTTTATCTTACAATCTGTATATCTAAATTTGTGTATAGTAACAATATTCAATTTTATGATGATGATTTTGATTTTGATATGAAAATTATATCTTTTTAATAGCTAATATTAATTCTGTTTATATGTAAATATAATAAAAAAAAAACCCAGTCATATAGTTTGCATAAATTTTTTTTTTGCTTAACAGCAAAATTTAATTAAAATAACAACTTTTTAACTATTCGAACGCTTTAAATCTGATTTATGTCCATGTTTTATAAGAATGTCCTTCTAAAAAATTTTTTTCCCATAATGTTTACGTTGTGTTTTTTACTTGTTATATATGAAATTAATTAAGAGTTCGAAATCACTATGATCAGATAACCATTATATACTTTGTGTTTTGATTTTTAATGTAGAATATAGAATATATAGAAATAATTTTTAATAGAATCAAAATTAAAATTAATTAATCGGATATCTTGCGAAATGATATTGTTATCTATCTAGTGTTCTAATAAAAGAATATTTTTTTTGCAAGGAATGAGAATCCGGATATATTTTGATTTTTGTGGTTTTGAAATTCATCAACTAGTTAGCAATTATTAATTAATTATCATGATATGAATCAAAAGATAAAAATGGTAAATTTTTTTTATAGTAAAAATTAATAAATTTTTTTATTAATTTCATTATTACAAATTGAAAAACTTCATTCTGAATTTATTTTTATGTGAATAACACGGCCATCTTGTTGATGATATTTTGGGATGCATTTTTTTATGCTTTGCAGTTGACTGGTGTTCAATTTTATGATCAACAAAATCCTAATTATTCCGATGAAACAAGAGGATTCAACTCAGTTATCAAGTAAAAATCATTTTCTAAACACTTTTAACATTTTGTTAAAAAGAAAATTCTAAACATGTAGCAGGAAATGTGTAAACAAATATTATAGCAGCATATTTAATAAAAAAGTAGGTAATCGGACTAAAAAATGTAACAAGGCTTATAAATTAGCTAATATTTGATAAGTAAGTTGCGATGGAAGTAAAATATTTGGATATAAGAAAACAACAGTAAAAATTAAAAGTTCATTTGGCATGAAAAGGTTTATAGCACAAAAGGTTTATTGGAATGTGATGATTCCAATAATATTTTTTTAGGTCGACCAAAGAAAATAATTACTACAAATAACGTTTCGAAGTCATTTTGGTGATGTGAAAAAAGTGTAAACAATCTGAATGTTTACAAAATTTGTGAATTAGTGACTGAAAAACACTGAAAAGAAATCACGCAATAAGAAAACGATTACAAGTGTAATAAGAGAGATATAAGCAAAAAGCAAGAGAGAATTTCGTGAAAACAAGTTAATAAATAAACAAAAATGGCTTACGTTAAAGCTTAGCACAAAGGAAAGGAATTCAATTTTCCAACACAAATAAATTTTTTGACGAATTCTACAAATTTTTAATTTTAACAATGTTATGTTTGCTATTCGAAATAAAGGAGGTTTCTTTTATTTATCAGATAATTACCATATTAAATAGGTAAATTACCAGCCTGGCATAGTAAAAATCTTACAATTCAAAACAAACTTATTGTTAAATGAATGTCAGAAAGAGGGACTATTAAACCACTTCTAAGAAGCTATACAGTACTGTTTAATGAATGTCAGGAAAAAGGTTACTTACCCGCTACGCGACTTAATGATCAAGTAAGATGAAATAACATTTTAATAATAAATTCGAGTAATAAATAATAATATAATTCTATAACTAAAATTAAGTCAGTTTCTTCATATAGCAATGAACAATAAGAATTAAAACTAATATTTTCGATTATTTTATAAATAATTCCAATTATTTAATGAACAAATTGTTTTAATTGCGACTGAATTCAATTTGTTAAAATTAAAATTGATAATAAATATTAATATTGTTGTCAAGAATTGTGAAAGTAGTTTTACATCTTATATTCAAGTACAATATCAAGTGCACATCATATTATTTTAATCTTAAGCTTCTCAATTCAATATTTTTTTGAATTTATTTAACTAATTTGAGTATAATAGAGCAGATGATTCAAAAAATAATTTTCATTAACAAAATATTTCAGAAAAACACAAAAATAGCTTTATAATATCATAAAGAATATTTTAATTGAAATAATTAATAGCTGTTATATTGGATAACCTCAATTCATTAAAAAAAAAAATGCTAATAACATTTCAATTTGCACTTAATGAAATTCATAAATCTATTTTTAAATTTAAATGTTTTGATTCTGTTTTTGTTTTGTTTTTTCTTTAATTATTATAGTTCTAAATTTAAATTTTAGTTTACTAATAAATTGTTAATAAATTCTTACTTATATGAAATTTAATATTGCACAATGCCGTGGCTTAAATTAATTTCTAACACCTTGTGTTAAATGGCTTTTGTTAATAAATATTAATTTTTTTTAGATTTAATTATTAAAGGTATTATGGAACACATTAAGTTTTACTAATTTTGTTTGATTTATTTGTATGGCATACTATGTATGTTATACGTATTGTGCTCGAATATTTGATGATAATAGAGTAGAATTATAATAAATTGTTCTTTAATTTTTAAAAGGTTTTTGAGTATATTTAATTTGTACATGTAATTGTATTTCCAATAATTAAAATTTATTAAGAGTTTGACAATTTTTGAAGGTTATGGCAACTTAAATTATAAATAAAATTTGTAGAATTTATGAAGAAAATCAACAAAGGATTGTAGAATTTATGAAATGATTTTGAATATAAATTATAAATTCAAATCAAAATTTTCATAAATTCGTTTTGAAGATGACGACGTTTGGCGGCGCTAACATCGAATTTGAGCGATTTTTGTCATAAACAAAAGGCGAGGAAACGAAATATTTCGTGATCCCCGCCCTTATTAAATTTACGAAAATTTTAAATTGCATTGAAAGAAAGCTAACTATTCCGTCCTCCCTGAATTCGCTATCATTTAAAATAATAATTGAATAAGTATATTAAATTATTTATTATTTTAGGATTTCAATAAAAATCTAAGTATAATATCTTGAGTACAACATACATACTCGTACTTCCTTTTATTTTAAGCACGTAGTCGAATTTCATATTAAAACCAAAATTAATTATAAGATTTTTGATGAATATTAACTTTAGATTTTCCGCATATCTATACGAATTTTTTTAAATTTATAAAAAAAAAATAAAATCATTATTAATTATTAATATTAACTGTATAATTTTAAATGCATATTAATGTTTACAGATAATTTTTGTGTTTGCCTTTTAAAATTGATTAATGGTAATTTTATATTTTCCAATAAAACCTTCATTCTTAAATCATAAATACAAGCAATAATGATAAAGATCAGTATTCGATTATACTACACATAATTATGGTACGATCATTAAGAATTTAATGATTAGCTAGTAATTAATAAAAAATCTCTAATATATTAAATATTTAAGCTTTGAGTTTAAATTAATGAAGTTATTAAAAAAAGATTAAATTTATAAAGAAATTAATTTGAGATTATTTGCAAGAATTTTGTTATTTTTAATTATTATCATTAGAAATACATGCGTTTTTCTTGATATTAAATAAAATAAAATTATCAATATTTATGACATCTTCACTGTTAACTGACCATGTCAATTTAATTTGTTGCTAGATAATACAACACAATCGGTGAACAAAGTTGATTATATGAATTATATGAAAAATTGATACAATGGCAGATATTTTACTTCAAAATTTTTTACTAGCTGGTTATGATTTCAAAAATATTTTAGAATAATAGTCTTATGAACTGGTATTTAACATTAAAATCAAATGAATTTTAATGTACAACATAATATGGAAACTATTTACAATAACCTTGCAATTTGCAATAACACTAGGAATCACTGTTAAACTAGATGAATGCGTTGAATTACATATTTAAAAAATAATTCTTGCTACAATATAACGAAATTAAAAATTCTGAATACTTGGAAATTTGTGAACCATTAAATTGATTATATGACATTCTTTGATATGTTAAAAGTAATTAACATAGAATTTTTATACCAATGAAATTAATTTTACAAATCTTATAAGGAAACTTGTTAAATATACAAATGCATCATACAATTAATTTAGAATAATGTACACACATATGTGCAATTAGTTTACATTAATATAATTTAAATTATTTGATTTTTTCTAAATAAAGTCATAAAATTAAATTTCTTTGAAGTATAATTAAAATTAAATAACGATTGATTGGAAAACTTAAGTTTTATTTATACTGGCCGCTTCAACAGGGTAATAAAGAAATAAAACCACTTTATTTTAAATTTATAATGTCTTTGGAGCAAAAAAATATTAGATAGAGCAATAAATTTCTTAAATAATAAAATATTTTAAAAGAACATAAAAGAAGATGTTGTAATAAATCGGAGTTGTGTGATCAGTAGTGATTTGTACTCACTTTTTGTTTCGTTCAAATTTAAAATACTAAATTTAAATTTTTTTACGATTATTGAGAACGCTTCCAGTGGTTTCCAATGTTAACAAGAGGTAATCAAGAGTGATTCGGGTAATTTAGTTTGATGTGCTTAGTTAAATACTACGGTTTTCCAATACAGTTTAATTGCTTTTATAGAGTTTTTTTAGGTTCAGTATAGATTATTGGAAATTATCGTTACAGTAATGAGAAATTAAGAATTAATGACTTTCATATTGCAAAAACTGCGTTAATGGAGGTGATGTATTTTCTTCCATAATATTTATATAGAAATTCCGAAAAAGTATATGAAATTAAAAATCGGCCAGAGTTTGTATATTAGGTTTCAATGATATTCACACTATTAGCTACCTTAATATTATAAATACACGAGTATTATATTCAAAATTATTTTAGAGCATTTCTAATGGACGTGCTTAATTAAGTAGAATAAAATGCTGCGTTAAGTTATACTTCGGCTGGATTCAAAATATTTATGATTTTCTTGCAAAATCGGAATGATAAACTAAAAATTCTGAATGAAATTTGAATTGTGTCAATTGAGTAATGTTTTTTTTTTGCAACGACGACTGAATAATAGTTGTTTATTTAATAAAATTCGCTATATAACATCATCGCTTTTAGACATTGATTTATCACATTTCAATATCTGGGTATTAGACAAATAATGGCTTGTACATAAGTGTGTTAATTTCTATTTTCAGTTCAGAAATTTATGTTTTTAAAATTTTGCAAAAAAAAAAATAAAACATTATTTTTTATTTGATTTGATTTACAAATTTCAATTAAATTGCCATAAACTTATTTTATATATTTTTTGTGTGTATATTAAAACAATTAAAATTAATTATCAAATGACAGTATAGATAAAAAAATAAGCATAAAATAAATTTTTATGATTTTTCTATTCACTTGGGTTAAAAATCAAAAGTGTATACAATACACTTTTGATTTTTATTTTAATTTTTGATGAGATCAAGTTTATAAAAGAGCTTATAAACCTTACTAATTTAAAAAGACAATAAAAATTCTTTTTTCGGATTAGGCATAGTAGTTTATGACTTTAAGGTATAAGAAGTGTGGTTTCTATGTATATGGAATATAAAAAGTGTTTAGTAATTTAATATTTTTCATTTTTCGTTAAAAAAATTGATGTTTTTTTAATTACATAATTTATTTGTGATTAATGATGTAACCGTAACCTTTTATTGATAGTAGGTCAAAATGTAGGTGGGACTGTATTACGTGCAATGTGAAATTAAATATTTTAACGTCTAAATTCGAAAGAAAAAGAAGTTGCATCTGTTTAAGACGCTCGCTATAGCTTCCCCAATTTGGCATGGGTTATCAGAAAGCATACATGGAAATAGGTAGCGCCGTTATTGCATATTTTGAATCTATTAATCTAAAAACTTGTAAAATGCAGTTTAAAGTATTAGAGAGACCATAATAACGTCAGTAAAATTTATTAATCCGTGTCTTTCAAAAATTTTTTGAAAAATTTCAAAATTTTTTTAAAATTGCAAAAGCAGAATCTAGCGGCTGGATTCTAGCCCGATACAGTGTAGACATTAAGTTTACAAAATAACCGTTAAAATTAACTGTTATCGGATGTCCGTCTTTTTTTTCAAGTTTTTGATGTCATTTTTTTTCTTTAGAGAATAAGTTGTACAAGTTTGAAATTTTAGAATTTAGTTTAAATTATCGTTAGAAGTACATTTTTCAAACTTCCATCCCCGTTCAAATTAGTCTCCCGAATATTTTCGAAGTTATTTCGAAGTTATGTTTTTGAAAATTTTCTAAAAGCGGCATCCACATACTATGAAAATATATATTTTATTTGCCTTAACTCACTTGTTTAACCGTGGAATTCGACCATTATATTAACACTTCTTTCAATTTTCTTCTTCCCTCATCCTAAATGTATGCAATATTTTGTTATATTTCGGTATATGAACGAAAGTTATACAAGTTTTCTACTACGTATTTCTTTTAAAAGCCGTTTTTTCACTTGTTCAAGGAAAAAGTGCTTTTTTATAAACCATGAGTTTTAGTAGTCTTTATTTAACTGTGAATGAAAATTCAGTTTAACATTTTGCAAAAATAAAATTTATTTTCTTATTTATTGCTATTATTTTAAAAGTTAACCAAATGAAATTACAAAATTAAGCGGGTAAAACTTTTATTCACTTTTTATATGTTTAATTGAAAGTGTAATTTAATATTTGATATTTCTTGAAGTAATGAAATATAAAATAAATTTTTGGACTTCTTTATTTCCTTAATAATAATTTAATCTAGAATTATTAACTTAAACATGACACGATAAAAATTTTCCTTTTATTGAATTTTTTATGAGACCATAACTGATTATATAGCTATTAAATTTGATACAACCTAAACTTTTTTCATCATTATTTTCTCTATTTTATTGTACTGCGTGCCTATAATAAAATTCTGTTTTGACTTAAGCTTATACTAGTGTATGGGGATTTTATAGAAACTTGTTTTAAATATGCGTTACTGTTTTTTATTATATTTAATAGACTTGTTAGAACATTTATCATATGTATGCCTATACACCTCTAATACTTTAATAAATTATGACAATAATTATGCCTTAAAAATTTCTTAAATGATTTATTTTGAGGTTAGTTAATTAAACCGGAAGATATTGTTCAACAATTTGGTGAGTTTTAGAATTTTTGAAGAATATTTTAGAGAAGCTATAGAAATTTATAATTAATAATAAAACTACAAAATAAATTGAAAGTTTTAAGAAAACTTAAATATTTTTAAGAATATTGAATGTTGTTTCGTAAAATTTGTCAAATGAATGTGTGCTTGACAAATTTATTTATGCTGTAAGCCAGACACGACAGGCGAATTAAAACAAAAAAATAAATTACAAAAATTCTTGAATAAAATTTGTTGCTAAATGTTGTCTTGTAAATTTCGCATAAGTATAAAAAATATATTCCAGAGATCTAGTCCAAATTGAACCATATTTTCTATAATATTTTAAATGTCCTTTTATTTTCCATATTAAAACATTTTCAATGAATATATTTTTTTTGAAATGTAAAATTGCTATGATCAACTTGCTATTCGTATTATTTTTCATTAGAAATTCGATAATTGGGATAACTGGGAGATGAAAGAAAATTCTTTTAATTTTTAAATTTAATTATTAAAAATAAAATATTAAATATATTTTTTGCGTTTCTTGGACAAGAATTCAATTTGTTTAAGAAAGCACACATATAATATTCCTGAATATTTTACGATATAGAAATATATTAGTAAGGAGCTTAACTAACCAACTGATTCAATAGAGTTTCGGAAACATATCATCTATAGATACTTAGAATATATGACTTTAGCCATATGAATTATGTAATACGTAATATTAAATTATGGTATGCACTCTATAATTAATAATTCTAATAACGATTCCGTACACTATAGTGTTTTCGTATATTTTACAGAAAAATTTTTTTAAAAAAGTGAGATCGATTTTATTTTTATTATTTTGAGCCACGAACACTCAATATAATATTTCGTTTATTATTAATTTTCGTTCCACCCCTGTGTAAAATTTTTTCGATATTCAGAAATAAATCAAAATACCAAATAAATTTGAATTTTTAATTCAAAATCTAAAAAATATTTATCGTTATTTTATTTTATTGAATTTTGATCAAATTTTTCGATATTTCAGGTTTTTCAATGGTTAACAATTAAGTAATATTTACGATCTCGTAATTTTTACACAATAAAGCTACTTTAGAAAATTATTTACAATAATAATTGACCCATTTTATTTTTATTTTTTATTTTATATTTTTTTTTAAATAAAAGCATTCCATTTAGACATTTTATATTTTCTTCCGAATTTATGTTACCTACCTATTTTTGAAATTTAAATGGAAACTGGATTTGTAGCAAATTAATCGTATATACTAGACGCCTATACATTAAATTAATATCGTATAATTTTCCTGTATATTTTCGAAGTTTAATTTATTTGTATACACAAAATTGGTAACTTGATTTTAAAATATTTAGAAAAAATAAAAATCGAAAAAAAATAATATTTATTTTATTTAATTGTTTTAGTGTTTAATTTATTAAATTTTGTATACAAAATCGATTCATTCCGGTAATATAAATCGATTTTTATATGTTTTGTAAGTAAAATTTTAATTCTTGTTTACGATATATTTTTTTGTATTTTGTAGAAATTTTATAATTAATGATTTTATTTTTTTTCGTTGAAGATTTTCAAGTACATTTTTCAATTTTGAAATTCAGTAGTAACTATTTTCATGGCAGTAGTATTTAATTAACATAACTATAGGCTTTTTTATATAATATTAGTAAATTGTAAATAGTTTTAGCAATTAATCAAAATATTTTAAAATTATGTACTTATTGTGTTGATATTTTAGCAATAACAAAAATGAATATTCGGTGTAAACATTAAAAAAACTACCGCTTTCAACGGTATAGAATAAAGTTTTTTATATTTTAAAAAGAATTTGAAAAATTTTATAAACAAGTTATAAATTTTTTCTAATAATTATAGTTATTTGTTTAAAGAAATTTTTCTTAAATTTGTTTAAATAAAAATTCAAATGATTTAATTTTGTTTATTCTTGTTTCCTTTAAATAAATATTCAATAGATTTTACGGAAATCTTCTTATTTTAAAAATTAATTTGAACTAGTTCATTATTTTAATTTTCATTAGTGTTTATGTAAGACTAACAATATTTTATTTATTTAACTATTTTTCTGGAATTTTATGTGAGTGAATAGTATAAGATTTTTAAGCAATTTGAAGTATAATAAAAATAAACAGTTATTTAAATAACAGCTAAAGTTTACGCAGGTTTGTATATTATTTGTGTGAAATATTTTTGAATTAAGGAAAGTTTTCTTAATTTAAAAACGCAAATGGAATCGAACTAAATTAATTTTCGGGGAATGCAATCGAGAAAATTTTCCAAGAGAAAAATTATAATTTTAGATGAAAAATCGATATTCGCAGGTACATAAATATTATATAATTTATGTAATAGTGACAGTATAATAATACTTTTTTAAAAAATAACATATTTATAGGTGTAAAATGAACAAATTTGAATGAGCATTAAAAGTGTTGATTGATTTCTCTTGGACAGATCTAGGAAAGCAAAATTGCTTACATGCGTAATATATCAAAATTCTTGGGTTCTACTTCAGAGGTATCATGGGCTTTACTAAAAGGTATTTAAAGAGTTGTTTATCAATGGAATTTTGACACTTGTTTTTAGCATAAAAATAATTATAATAGCCAACCACTACAATAAATTTGCAAAAACACTTTTCTCATATCTCAAACACCTCTTTCTGTAAGCTGATTAATATTATTAATATTATTAGTATTTTGCGTTGAAATTATTATACACTTTAAAATGTATCGCAAACAATTAATGAAATAAATGCTGTTATACCGTTATATTGAACGAATTACATTTAGGGTAACAGTGTGACAAACCAATCATTTAATCATTCAACACGTGTTGGAAGCTATATAAATAGTGTTGTAAGAGTTTCGCCTTACTGCTATGCAATAATTCATAAAATTATACAAAATTTTGATGTTATGTTTAAATATGCATTATAATTCAATATTATTACATAAATTTGTGTGTACATAATTAAATATTTATAAAAAATTAAAAATATAATAAATTTCATACATACCTATAGATATAGCACTTGTGTTAAAATGGCGTTAATAATTTTCTTTCCACTTTGACAGCTCATAATTGAAATTCACTCATTCCACACGTCACATATAAAAATCAAATTAATGAATCAATAATAAAAAAATAAATATAAATATTATTTAGTGCATACATTAAAGTATGTATGTACATATGTTTGTCTCCTCAAGTCAATCAAATTTATAATCACCTACTGCTTCACCTTTATTTATTTAATAATTTTATTATTCAATTTTTTTTCTATTTATTTCATTATTTCAATCATTTTTATGTATAATTAATAAGTTGTTGAGCCTACTACCACTTTTATTTATTTCACCTTTTTTATTTTAAATATTTATTTAAATAAATAATTTTATTTAAAATTTATGCTGTCAATAGAAATTAATTGAAAAATAAAATTGTGGTAAATATCAACAACATATGTACACACGTAATATGAACATACATATGTATTCTCTAAACATTTCTAATAATGTACGTCCTCTTTAATTTTCTTCCATAATATTATTTTTTGACCATGAACTAAATTTTTTCTTTTATTAGCATTCAAATGCACATTCAATAAAACAATAATTATTATGATATTTGAAATTAAATGTAAGAAGAAGAAAAATGGAAAAAAATATAGGTTATTAATTATTATTATCATTATTATTATTAGTAGAGTTAAGGTGGCAAATATTTTGTTTTTTAAATTTAAAATAAAAACTCTTAAATTTATTGTTGAATTAAATGTAAACACTAGTTAAATTCAATCATCCAAACTATAAGATATGTGTACCTATGCAAGAACGAAATATGATTGTAATCAAGCTGTAGTTTAGCTGTTTACTATATTATTTTTGTAAACTCCACATATAATACAGTCGCAGGCTTGTGCAATCTAGTTTTTTCTTTTTCATTATTAAATTATGGTATATTTATTTTGCTACAATATGTTTACAGCGCTAACTTGATCATTTGCAGTTGCCCATATGCAATTTTAGCTAAAAAATTTGCAAAAGAATTTACCTAGCTTTTTTAGCCTAGGAAAGTCATTAAAATTCTTTCGCATACTTTTCATACGTACAATATTTACTTTGATGCCGAACAATTTTTCAATTTTAACTGGTTCAATCTAAAATTTTTCTAAAATGCAAAGATAAAAACCCTATCTCGAATTTTTATTCAAATATCGGGCCAAATATTCATTTAACGAGTTTTTTTATTCAATTTCTTTTCGTTTTTCAATTGTCGAAACAATATGGGCTGCAGTATTATAAACAAAATATAAATTTTTTAATATTAAACAAAAAGTCTATGATGTGCGAATACAAACACAAACTAATATAAAAAGGGAGTTAAATAAAAAATAACCATGTATAGAAGAAAATTACAAAAATAAAAATTATTTTTTTTTTAATGGAAGCGTTAATTAAATGGTGCAACGTTCTTTTAATAATTTAACCTCTTAAACAAAAAAGCTGTTAATTAATAAAAATGTTATTGAACATAATTTAATATTTATACGACGAAACGGTAAAATTTATGAATATCTTAAATTTTTACGTTGATTACCTTAGCGAATTATATTTAATTTCATACTTGACTATATATACAGCAGTAATTATTATGGCATAATATTTTAAGACTACAAAATGGGGTAACAATTGAATTATTTTGAAAAGGTAAAATGAATGGGTTGGACGACGATTTTTTTTTCCTTTTTTTTCTATATAAAGACCCTTAATGTTATTTAAAATTATAATAATACGAGAGATGAAAATTTAAATTATGATTTTTAAATAATGATGTACATAAGTGCAATAAAAAGTTAGTAAAAAAAATTAATAAATAAATTTGCAAAAATAATTCTTAAAATGAGCAAAGGATGCTTGGAGGTTAATTCATCAATGTATATGTGTAGTGCTATTGAGTTTGCGAATACCTTAGTGAAAATCGTAGGTTTATGCACATAATTAAATACAAATTTGGGGGACAAAATTGAACTTGTGAAACACTATCAAATTACGAAATTTTCAAGAACTATTTATTTTAATACAAATGTAATTAATAAACAGTTAATTTAACGGTGATTAAATATTTTAATCAAAAATTTTTAATAAGCAGGTACCCAGAATTATACAATTGTGTTTTAGTATAAGGTTGTGTGTAAGGTTTATATAGTGTCATGAAATATTGTTAATTAAATTGTTCAATTTTAATGTTACTTTTAGTAAATTTGGAGAAAAATGTGTTATGCCAGCAAGAAATTCTGTGGCAGCAAGGAAAAGTAATATAAGTCGAATTATACCGGAAAATCAAGGTTCTATATATCGTATTTGAAATTTCGAAATTAGTAATCCAACATAATTTGATTGAGTTCGAAATATTTTAATATATGTATATACAAATTATATTTCAAAAGATCTCCACTCAAAAGACTTGATCAAGTAGTTTTCGGAAGGAAATTTGCAATAAAATTTGGGTAAATTGAAAAAAATATTAATACGAGCTTAAAGCAGTTTTTCAAAACTAAACTACAAACTGGAAAATTAGTTACAAAGACCTGCAAATATTTTCAAAATTGCAATGTTCTGCTAGATGAAGCTCTGCAAAACTTAAATTTTTGAAACGAAAAATTCTGAAAGACTTGATTTATAAACGATTATTATAGTATAAAATTCAAGGAATCTCGAAAGCAATTTTACTAATATAAGAAGTTATTTTATTTTCAGGATTTAACGGCGTAATTTATAACACTCAAATGCAATATAAAGGACACCAACTCTTCATCTAAAGGAAGACTTTCAAATTGTTGTTGAGTATTTATAGTTTTCTACAATATTTTACTTGATTATACTCTTAACATCACACTGGATTAATGAAAAAGATTCACTTTTATTAAATTAGTTTTAAAGTTACTTTTTACTTTTAAAAATTTTGAAAATTTATGAAATTAAATAAAAAAATTGCCTAACTAGTACAATTATATCATCATTATAATTAAAGCATATACTCGTACTTAACACATTAATATTGATATTACAGTATATTATGTAATATATTTGAATGTACCTATGTATTTATATTAATTTGGACATTTATGTTTTAGCTTTCATTTAATAAAATATTAATACACGTATATATGGCTATTAAATAAGTGGGGGAAAATTTCAGTTTAATATTTAAATGAAATTTTCATTAAACTTTTATAATTTATTATAACATGTATAATTTCCAAAAGAATCCATTAAATTGAGTAATAAATTAAAAGTAAAATTATATTTATTATACACACATTAACAATAATTATTATTAAAACATGCGGTGTATATGTGTATATACTATAGGTATAATGAAATAATTAATTCATTAACTGAAATAACCATTCAACATGGGAAAACTGTTAAAAATTATGAATAGTAAATTTTATTTTAACTAAATTATGTAGTTAAAATTGGGTATACTCATTTACCTCATTAAATTGTTTTTTTTTGGTATAGTGAATTAGGGAAAATAAGAGTAATAATATTTATTTATTATTTAAGTAAATAATTGTAATCTGAATAATTTTTAACCCAAATATTATTATGCATTTATGCGTAATTGTTTAAACTTCCCTTTTAATTTAATTAATATTTAATATGATGGTGTGTATACAAATGTTGCAAAATGTATACAAATATTGCAAAACTAAAATGGGTATATTAATGTATATTGTTAATAATTTAGTACTTTGAATTGTCCTTCAAGCGAGAGAATTGTTACAAAATTTAATAAAATATACATTTAACAGAATATTTTAAACTTTCTTAAATTATAAGTATTTTCGGATGCTATCCGTGACATAAGTAACAATTTTAATTTTTCAGTATTTAGTAGTCCAATTTGTATATATGGTTCCGTAATCCGTGCTGCACCATGGGGCAAAAGAATTTCAAATTTGTAGAGAGTTTCCATTACTAATCGCAATACAAATTAAAGCGTCAGTGTTATCATAATTGTTTCAATTTTTTTTTGGCACATTCTTGTTATGGTTGTCGTAAGAATTAATAGAATTTCATTTGAAATATTCGAAAATATTGCATTACAGTATTTTAAAAATTATACTGTTTTCGGAAGTTTACTTTAACATTAAAATAAAATTTGAATTTTCCAACACTCCTTTGTGAATTTGAAACTTTCTTCTGATATTTTGCTCCTTTTGTTAGTGAAAGCTTTGATGTGTTAAAATTTAATTTTATTTAAAATCATTTACGTTTTGATAAGTGTGATGTGCAAATCCACTAAAAATCTATAAAAATTTCACTAAGCTGCCAATATTTGATTACAAAATTTACTCGGCTCTTATTTTTTCTGCATTAAATAATATTTAATTTATACTTTAAAGTTAAGATAAAATTTATAGAATATTATTACATATTTATTTTAATTTAATATATTAACATACGCTGATATTATTTAATTTTATTGAAAAAATATTAAATGAGAATGAAATCACCATAAAATATACTTTAAATATTAAAATGCTGAGAATTACTTATAAATAATTCAACTGCTTATGTACCAATTATATACAATCATCTCTGATTTCTGGAGTATTTTTCGTTAAATTATACTATTTAAACATGTTACAATATACATTATAAATACTTACAACATGTCCACTCTACATACAAACGTACATATATATTATATTTATTGTGTACTTACTTTCATGTATTAAAATTATTATACATATTATGTTTACTTAACTTATGCCTTGTGTTACCTAACAACTACCGGTTTTCATATAATTTCTGCCACCTATTAATATACTATGTATAAATGTATGTAGTGTATATACATAAGCACATATTATATATAATTATTTTTTCAATTTATTTGCATGAACAATTTTTTAATTCAACAAACCGTTAAATGCACCACTACGCTCATTTTGCAAAATATTTTATATATGGATGTATGCATGTATGTATGTGGGTAAGTAAAATGTACATAAAATATTAACATAATATTAAATTAACGATATACTGAATATGAATGTTGCCCATAAAAAGGGTTACCGTATATGCATTGCCAGAAAGGGAAAAAATTAATTCTAATTATAAAAATCTATTGTAAAGTAAATTACAAAAAATCTAGAAAAAATTGTAAGGATAAATAAGATGGTCTTTTTATATAAGGATATAAGTCATTTAAACCAGAAGAAAATTTCGAATTCCACTTAAAGAAAATTGAATATTGCTTAGCAATGTAAACATCAAACACAATCAAATCAAAACTTTAAAAATTTTATACCTTCATTTATCATTTTATATTTATTTTTATTTACTGAGGATTCCATGTAGTCTTTTATTTCTCTAATTTCATTCTGAAAATTTTTCAAGTCACTTCAGGTTTGAAACGAGCTTTCAGGTTTTTCGAAATAAGTTGAATTTATTCTGAAACGGTAGCAGTCTTCCCATTTTTAGCATTCAAAACATTTAAAGATTGTAAGATTTAAAGATTGTAACATTTAAAGATTTACGACTGTTTCCCTGACTTTTGCAAGAATAGCAATACCAATTTTTTTCTGGATTTGTGTCTCGAAATTCTAATGTCCAGGCCACTGCATTGTACATAGAGTGATTTTTTACATGGACCGTCGCAAGAATTAACTTATAAGTGCTTAAATTAATTTATTTTGAATTATACGCACAATTGTTATAGTTTGACATCTTGACAAATTATAGTTTGACACCTTAACATCTTGAAAAATTAATTCACATTTTTTCAAATAAAGTGTTTTGTATTTCAATCTTTTCTCGCTATCCCAATTAAATACTAAACTACATAGAGTTTTAAATGCGCATAGTAGAGGCACAAAAATTATAATAAATTTTGCAAAAGACCATTACTTGCAATGTTACGTAACAACTTTGACGTAAGATATTGTAAAAGTTTTATGTGTTAAGCCTTCGGATACAGTTTAAAAGAGGAATTAAAACACTTTACAATATGCCCGCCCACCACAATGTGAAATTTAATAATAAAGTCGCGTACAATTCATGCACTTCCATGATAAAATTAATGCAATATGGCAATCTTAAAATTTCATTTACACTTCATATATACAAAATTCGAGCTTTTTTAAGCTCATTAGTGAATGAGAAAATGAGGGTGAAATACTTATTATTGCAGAAAAAAAAAACAGAAAAAAAAAACAAAACTTCTCTAAGGGAAATGCAAAATAAAAAAACAAATTTCTTTTTTCCTTTCCATACAATTTTTAAATTTCGTTGTATTTTTTAAAGCAAATATTAAATAATAATTTATTCTATGATTTTCACATTTAAAATACTCAGAAAAAAAAACTTATGGCTATCTTTTTAAAGTTTACGTTGCGATTTCTGTTTTTGGTTTCTTCCATTTTTTTTTCTGATTTTTAACTATGAAAATATTTATTATTTAAAACCCTTGGTTATTACCAATGTTAAGTATGAATGAAATCTTTTATTTAAAAATTTTCGATCTTTGCATAACATAAGGCAGGCGAATGAAGTAAGAGAGCGAATGACAAATAAAATAAAATAAAAAGTTAAAAATTTCTTTCTACAAATATTTTGAATACAGTTAAATTGAATTATTTTGCAAATAACGGTAAGGTAAAAATTTATTTTTTTTTGTGTTTTTTTTTTTAAATAATTTATGTTTAATAATTTGGAAAAAAAAATGATATTTGCTATTAAAACACAAATAAATCACAATTATATTCAAAATTTTTTAAGAAAAATTAGTAAGGAAGCTAATCGAGGTTTTTAGCGGGCTTAAACCATGTTGTCTTCCAAACTATTAAAATTACTATTAAGGAACGAATTGCCTTTAATTTTAGAACGATTTAAGATATATACATAGGTGTTCATAGATAATATATATTAAAAAATTTGAGCACGAATGGCAGCAGTAATTTTGACTTGAATATGTCACAAATTTAAAACTCAATTTCAATAGTATACTTTTGACTCTTCGATGTTCCTGCATAGACTGTCAAACAACCAATATAGTATTGCTGAATAATATTATTGAATAACATTAGTACAATAATTTTATATTCTTGATAATAAGGAAATTTCATATTAGAATTTCAAGGTTATGTTTATCAAATTTTTTATTTCTTTTTAATTAGAAATTTCAAATTTTTAATAAGTCATATTAGATAGCAATTTTCAAAAAAATCATAAATCATTTGAATTTTCAATAGATTTACTTAAACAGTAATTTTTTTGTGTTGGCTAAATGATTATAATAAAGAAAAAAAAACAAGATCGTTGTATTATATTGATTTAGAAAACGGGATCTAAAAACACAAGGTTTATATATTAAACGCTAATATTAAGTAAGTACGAATGTATGTAAATGTATTACTATGTACGTAATATGATGACGACATTAAATAAATAAAAAAAATTGAAAAACATATGAAAATAAATTTGAAAAGTAGTAAAATTTATTGAGTGTATTGTGATTTATTGCATTTCATGAAAAAATTTCAGCAACATTTTTACTTTTGTACAAATATTTATTAATAATAATTATAGGAAGAAGCATAATATAAAATAGAGAGAAAAATTTAAAGTAAATGTATATTCATAATTTTTTGGTATAAGCTTTTAAAGAGTGGGACATTCAAATTGATTAGTTTTTTTTTTTTTGAATTAGTCACAATATTTTTGTAATGAAGTGTTAAAATTCAGTTAATCGAACTCAAATTATGAGTTGTTTTAGCTTCACTTAGCTAAAAACTGAGTGAGGTTTAGAAATGCTATTACAGTTCTATACGATAGAGCATTACAATTATATTTCGATGGCCCATCTAATTGCTATGTATAAAAATTATTATCACATTTCTACCATATAATTATATACGCAAGTATATAAAATAAAAAAAAATCTAACGTAGTTAACATATTACCGTATGCAAAGTGTATATTCTGGTTTGATGACAGTGTTGCACAATGTTACTTACATATACTTAAAATTTGAAGGAATTGTCCTTTTAAATATTTCCTTCAAATTTTAAATATACAAGTATGATTTTAATTAGCATGTTTACAAAAAACTGGAAATATGGCTCTTAGAAGAGTTTTACCTTGTGCTATCTGAAGAGTTCCCCAGAAAATTCCGTTAGTTAACAGAATTCAAATTGGACTGGCAAAAATTTTATTTGGCTTTTAGCAAACGTTCTATTCCCTAGATCAGTAAAGACATAGATAAGTTTTCTATTTCCACAAAATAGTATAATTACACTTACGCTACCATAGAAAAACGCATTTCCGCCGAAAACTCAACCTGCGAAATTTGATAATAGCACAGGACTTCTCTTTCTACATCCATTTAGTTCGGTAAAATAACAACATTGCAATCGAAGTATAAAAAGACAGAAAAAAAAAACAAAAACACAAAAATTATTTCCTAACAAAATGTAAACACTATTTCACCGTTAATAGTGTGAGGTATTTCTTTCATATTGGATTAAGATGAATGTTTGATAATATTATTTTTTATATATGTACGTGGTGGTAGCAATGAATATTTGCACGAATATTTGAATTAAAGTAAATTCGAAAATAAAATTAGAAAAATACAAGCATTTTTAATAAAAATTTAATTTACAAAACAAATATTACGTATAAATGATTGTGAGTATGTATGTATGTGTTATAATAATCCACCCGCAAAAATTTTAACAAAAATTTTTTCTTTACACACAAAATATTTTTTTAATATTTAATGGCGAAAATGAATTTATTTTGATAATTAACAAGAGGATAAGGTAATGATTATCATATAGTATTAACTTTAATTTTATTTGGAGAAAATCAATTGAAAAATGCCTTGAACATTTTGTTTATATATATATGCTATATATCTATATTTTATTTTCAATATTACGAGTATATACAATTAATTTTAATATAATATTATTTTCAATCACACGTTTTCTTTTCTAAATCCTAAAGAAAACCATTCATGACAGAGACGTTCGTGTTAATTCTAAAATACATTCTGCAAATTTGAAGTACCAATTTGAAATAAAAGACGGACAAATATGGTCAGATCGATTAAGAATTTGATTTTAAGCAAGAATATACACTCGCACTTCGAAAGTATGGAAATGCTTCCTCTTTTTCTTCTGTAATACGTCAGTCACACCAATTTAAATAGAATATATTTTAAAATGTTAAACACTCGCCTCGAAGCATGCAATTTTTAGAATTTTGTGTAGAATTGAAAAAATTAATTGCTATATTCTTATGTGTCATTTAGAAGCTATATTAAATGTAAATAAATAAATTATTAAAATTGGTTGATATTTAGTCCATTTGCTATAAATTTTGGTCGATAAAAAATTATAAGTATTTTGGCTAACGATAGCTAATTTTCAAAATTTTTTAATTTTAATCCAAAATGAAATATTTTTTCGTATTTCATTGTAGTTTAAAGTTAATAAATTCAATTTAATTATTAATATTAAAAGGTTAATAATTTAAATTTTAATATTTATAAGAAATTTGTGGAAGTATTTCAAATTATTACAACATAAAGGGACTTTAATTAAATCATAATTAGGTCAATTTTCTGACATTTCTTTCAACAGATAATGTGCAAGTTCTCATTTTGTTTAAAAATCTATACGTACAATATTAAATATTAGATATAACGCCTTCCACTTAATTGATTTGTATACTACTGGTGTACATGTATATATATAATTAATTTATTACATAAAGAGAGATTCGAGTAAAAAATTTCAATACAATAAATTATTATATTTCACCTTATTTCTATTCTCTTTAAACTATACAAAATTTCAATTTATATAATTAAAATATCTTAATAAAAGTATTCGTATATGCGTGTTTAAGACTATATTTATTATTCGATTTATTTATTATGATAATATTGTACAATCTATCAACACTATATTAATTAATCATGAAAGGGAACAAAAAAAATAATGTTGTTTAGTACCCAATTATTGGGCATGCATGCATATAAAATATGTCTAGGTACTTTTCAGTTAGCTTGTCTATATAAAGTACTACTCTTTTAAATTTTCTATATTCATCCCTCCAAACCAAATCATCAATATCATTTTTATTATATTTTTTTTTTTCCTATTTTCATTCATTTCAAACGTTATTCATTTTGCTCTTAGCAATTAATTTCTAATATGTTACACCTTCAAAAGATAATGTTTATAGGAAAAAAATAAATGAAGTGAGATATGAATAGTGAAAATATAGGCATTCGCATGAATATAAATAAAGTATGTTTAAGCATAATGATAGTACTAAAATGTTACGAATCCCTACAGATAAAAAGGTAAGCTCTTTTATATCTTATATTTCACCTTTATACTAAAATCGCTAACGTATACGCACTCTAGAAAGAAACCTGTTGTCTCATTCTCCTTTGTATGTTTTTATTTTTTTCTTCTTTTCTTTTCTGTCTGTGTTCAATTTTAGCAGTATTATTATTATGTATGAGTGTATTACATTTAGACATTATTGTTAGGTAATCATCATCGGACATTGAATTTAAACTAACATCATCCTTACATAATAGAAAATTCAATAATATGTATTTTGTATGTAAAACTTATATTGTAATTATACCTGGTGTCTAATTCATATTTACATTCATTGTTAATAGATGGCATCACATTAAGAATGTATAAATAATAGTACATTGTTATACGTGTACTTTTGAAATGCATGCAATGATGACTCTTCTAAATTTTATTTTAACATTTTTATTCATAAGGAAGAAAGTGTAAGTTTTAACTGATAGCTATTATAAGAGCAATATTTTAATTTTTTATCAAATTTAAAGATTTTGAATACTTATTTAAGTTTTACTTTATATCTTATCATTTTTAAACTGCTCGTCATTGATAGTAAAGTTAATTTTCTCTTTGAACTGCCCGAATATTTTTGTGATAACCTCTAGTTCGTGATTTCGAAACCACAAAACTTCGTCTTGGTTGATTATTAGTAAGAAATTAATTAAAATTTAAAGCTAATTATGTTTTCTTATTTTGAAATTGATATTTTATTTGCTACAGCAACAAATCATATAATTTACTCTAGCATATTAAAAATTGCAAAACTTAATTAATTCCAATAGCTTTTTAAATATAATTGGATGAAAAATTGAAACTATTTAATCACACGATTTTTTTTGTTAAAAATGCGAAATTATTTTCTTATTTAAAATAAAATGTTGTGGGCTTGTGGGTAACTTCAATGCTTCCTCTTTTTAAGATTTAAAACTTAAAATGCATGCTTCACTTTGTTTTAAAATCGAAATATGGCTATCAAATTTTCATGTTAATTTTTATTATTTTACAAGAAAAAAATGAATTTTTTTTTGTGGCTCAATAAAAATAAATCAAAGATGATCAAACATGCTATCAAATTAAATTATTAATTTTTTGTTGAAAATTTGTTTATTATGTTTAATATTATATCTACAATTTTTAATATTAGAGTTACCAGATTCATTTGTAAAAAAATTAAATTTAGAGTTGCCAGAGTCCTTTGAAAAAAATTCTGAAATAATGAAATGAAATGAAATGTTTCTATAAAGGAAATTTTAAGAATACCTGTTAATTAATTCTCTTAGCTGTATTATTGGAATCAATGGATTTTCCCAAATTACTTATATGAATTAACTAAAAGCTTTATTCGCTAACTAGATATGATGACTCAGGAAATAGAATCTACTATAATTAAATAAATACATTTAAATAAATTTTGACTCTATTTTCGCTTTAATGCATACTAGGCATGAAAAATTATTCGATTCATTTGCTCTAAGGCATAGCGATTCGACTGCTTCTTACAGTAAGAGTGAAGAAAGATCGAAATATTTGATTGATTATTTAATTATTCTAGTTAACGTTTAACATTTTAAAATATTTTCTTTTTGTTATGCAGCCTTTACTGTGTTATGTTAAACATGGCGTTGGTAGAAAATGTACTTCCTTACAAAAAATTTAATTTAAAGTTAATAAATACCATTTTTGGTAACTACCATAAATAACTACATTAACAAAACTGATAATATACATTTATATGTATTTGGCATTTATATTGGGATAGTAGTTAGAATAATACAAAGTTGCCTTCAAAAATTATAGATTAAGGGATACGTGCAACAGTTTAACAAACAATTTTTTTAAATTAATTTGTTAAAGTAATTAAATTACAATGTTCTCAAGTTACAATACCATAAAAAAAGGTAACCTAATAAGGAATTTCCTGTATTCTCTTATAAAATCTAATATTTTTTCCAATCTTAAAATGGTCATGTATATGGTAAATTATTAAAATATTTGGGAATGATAATAAAAATTGTCCTCAATAATCTATTAAATTCATTTCGATTAAATAGTTATCAATATTTCCGGCTATATACTGATTAGCATTTTCTCATTAGAATAAAAAGCTTTGAAAATTTTAACTGCCCATGTAGACAAAACCTATATTACTCCAAAGATAAGATCTGTTATTGGTTCATACTCTATAGCCCCTAAATTTTAATTCTTTTTCGAATTTTTTCAATATTTTTAAAATTTTGATTAATGTCGATTTTGAATTGAAGGCTCTTCACGAATTTGTCTATGATGCACTATGGGTAAAATTTAATTGGTCTATCTATAGTTTAAAAAATTTCGAACGCTTGAATATAAATTCTAATTAACAAGCTTATTATTCAAGTACCACATCAGTTATCTACTTCTTATTAAATGTCAAATGCAGAAAAGTACCTTAATAACAGGAAATACCAAATCGAAATAATCAATTTCAGTTTTGTCTGCTTGGGTAAGAAAATTTAAAAATAATTTTATTTATTTTTTTAATTCAAACTAAAAAAATTTTTTATTTGTTGTCGTCAAAGTTTGTCTTTCATTTCGTTTTCATTTTGTACAGATTTTTTTTTAAATTTAAATTAATATTCATTATTATTCAATAATTTATGAATGAATGGTGTGAAATAAATGCACAATTGGTAGCAAGGTAGAAAAGTGTTAAAAATTTAAATTTTTATGACTTCATTATTATTTTTATTATTATTATTAGAGTTGTATAGTGTGACATGCATAAACTTAAATGGATCTATATAATAATATATTGGTATATAGAGCTTTCTTGTTTATTTTGTTAGAGACACCCACATTATTACCAGTTTTGTATGCATAGTTTTAAAATAGAATGCAAATATTTTCTAATATTGAAAATATTATTTATTATTCACAATCTATTATACATACATTTTATTTCGTAATTTATGTGGTGTACAACATAAGATGATAATCGATTTTAATACAAAAAAATGTTTCTTAAATTTACATTATGTCTTTATATTTTAAAATAATGGTATTGTCTTGTTAAAAAATATGTTTTAGTAACTTAGTTGAAATGGATTTGTTATGAAACTGTCACAATAATATTTTATTAGAGTTCATCGACTGTCATAGAATTATATATGTATTACAGTATAATAATATTAGTTCAAAATTCGAAAAAAATAATTTTATTTATTTTTTAGAAATATAATTTTTAGAAAAAATTATTATATTATAATAAAAGACGTTTTATTTGGTCTACCTTAAAGCGTTAAATTGCTTAATACATATTGAAACCATTCTAAGAACTGCCACTATTATAAATGCGCACCTTACAAATCAACTGTTATTTCTAAACTCTTTACAATAATTTATTTTCTAGCTTGAAAACTTAATTGATATCAATCAATGAAATTGTGTTAAAAACAATATACAGGATTTCCCATACAATAGCGTGGGGCTATACAAACTATTGTATAGTCCCTCGTGAGTAGACAAGATTATTGTATGTAGATGATGTTCAAAGCTCAACAGGTTCGAAATTACAGTATCGGACCTAAAGTCATTCTCGACTGATTGATTATATGATGCCAGTATGTAACACTGGCAGATATGGAAATTTTAGAATAAAGGATTTCTCATAAATATCTGCATTAGTTATAATCTTTTCAAATTTCGGCATCACATGATTTTAAAATTCGAAAAATTTAAAATTTTATTTTGTTCATCTTTAAAAAACGTCAATTTTCTCCGTCACGTAACATTGGAGCTTTCTTCAATTTTAGTACAGGTATATGACTAACCATGGTATCTGATCTGTCTTAGGTATTATGAAGAAAAATAGAGTACAACAAAATGTTATTTTGTAATAAATTCTTACAAAAATTTAGAACAACCATTCAAAATGGTGTCTCTCTTTTGTTACGCAAATGTTCAACTTAACAACCTAGTTTTGCAGGGATTAAAATAAGTAGAAATTTTTTTCTCTATTTAGAGGTTTAAATCTGAAATTAAAATAACAAATTGCTCATTGATTTCTTATTATTTGTATTGCAAGTTTCATTTTAATATTTGTGAATAATTTAAAAAATAAAAATATTTTTACATACATACATATTTAAATAATTTTTAACTTATATCATTATTTACTTATCTCTTCTAATTTTCATTTTCTACGCAATAGTCATTACTGTAATTTGGGATTTTCCCACAATTCAGAAGCAATTACAATAAGACTTTCCAACACCCTTGTACGTATATGTATGTGCATTTATGAATCGCCATATTTTGTACAATGTTTTTGAATTTTTCTTTTGTATAGAATTATGAAAAGCTTTTACAAATTCCGGTTGTCAAATAAAATTGAATTTTTATTATAATTTAATTATACAAATAAATTCAAAATTTTATGACTTAACTATAGAGTATAGATACATACAATTTAAACCTTAATTTATTCGTTCATTTTCAATAATTTTTGTGTATTTGATTTGTCTGTTTTTAGGGAATTTATAAAAAATAAACCGTAATGCATCTAAAGTTAAATAATATTAAGTTTTAATTTTTAGCGATCATTCGTTGGTGGTAGTATGCGTAATTTCAATAATATTTATGAGACATACATACATTTAATAGTATTTATGTTGAATATTCAATTAGCTAGTGTTTTAAACACATTTATCATTTTGCAACCGTGAATTTGAAAAAAAAAAATTTTAAGCAATTCTTCATATATATTGAAGAGTGTATTTGAAAAATTTCAATTATTTACAAATCTAAAGTCATATCATATAAAATTTAGTTTTTCGTACTCTTCTGATAATATAGTGTTGACTAGGGGCCCCTGTGGTTTGCTTATAAGCAGCATTATCTGTTGTAAGAACAGGATTGTGGCAATCAATTTTAAAATAAGTTTAGAAAAATTTGTACATATTATGGCATACATATGCAGGTATATTATTGTATATGCATAAATATCATATTGGTTTGAATACTAATGATAAATAAAAGTAATGGAAATATTTTTAATTTAATAAATTTTAAGATGTAATATGTGTCACTGTTAATTACATAGATATGATTAAAATTCAATTTAAGAATTAGTTAACAATTAAGAACGAAAAATTTCCTTATAAACAACGTTATCTGTTAAAATATTTCCATCATCGATTTTTCCCTGACGAACCGTATCTTTGACTTGAATTTTTAAAGAATTGGAGTCTATGGCTCTTGAACATACTGTGTATAATTGTCCATGCGAAAAGCACGGCTGGGGGAGATAGAGGCCAACCTTTTCAAAAGTTTGCCCCTGGGACTTATTTATAGTCATGGCATATGCAAGACGGATGGGGAACTGATGTCGAACAAAATTAAAAGGAAAGGAAATAGTACCTTTCACGCTAAACTTTAAAACCAAAGTGAATGTGAATTAATAAAAAATCAATGCCTCTTTTCTTTAAACAGACCTGGCTTGGCTACTTACTCAATTGAAATTTCGCAAGGACACGAAGAATAATTGCCTTAGTTATTCGTGTTTTCATATCTCTCACAATTTTTAGTTTTATATTTTTTAATTCCATTCCATGTTAAATACAACAACAAAAAATTATTTTACTCTTACTTAACTCATTTAAAATATTTCGCTTCCTTTTGCTTTTTATTTTTGTTTATGGTAGTAAAGCAAAAAAACAAAAAAAATATTACTACTCTTTTTTTATTCTCTTTCGCTTTTCGCTTTTCATTTTTTGTTTTTGTTTTACAGTATGTATAATCAATTGAGTAATGTTTCTACCCAGTATTCTCTTTTGCTATTTTCATTTTTTTGTTTTTGTTATTTATTAGATTATATGTATACCTGTTCATGAACTGGAAAAATCTTGTAAAATATAATATAGATTGTCCTACATTTTTAACATAAATTGCTCTAAATTATAAATATGTCAATGCTTCATTGTGAATATTTGCATAAATATCAAATAAGTGTCTTGTTAAGTTAATTAATTGCCTGCTAACTAAGGAAAACTTAAAAATTTACCCTAGATATTGCGTAGAGTTTAGATAAAAATAAAGATCATGAATGCGAGGTGGGGAAGCTTAAACCCCGCATTCATGATCTTTATTTTTAATATGTTGAACATCCAAATTGCAAACTTTTCAAAACAAAAGTCGTCCTTTACCTGTTTTATTTGCTGCTGATCTTAACTTATTCCTATTATCAAAATAAATTGATTTAGATTTTTCATTATTAAAAAATTCGCTTTTATCATTGACACTTTCGTTTCTTGAGTTTTTTAACCTTTAATTTTTTTTTTTGTTTTGAGGTTAACAAATCCTATATTTGAGATTATTAACACTAATCGAGATATGTATAAATAGTAAATTTTTATAGAACATTAATTTTTATTTTTTTTTCTATTTTGCTTAGAATATTAAAATAAATTTGAAATTTATTCAAAAATTTCTTTTTGTATTTTATTATAAATTGTGCTATCTACGATTTATATTTTCGATGACATTTCCAATCATTAATATTATTTTAAATTTTGTAGAATTTTTGAATAAATTGCGTAATTTTAGAGATTAAAAGAGCAGCAAAACAATACCTGATAAGTTGAATATTACAAAAACAACGAAAGGGTATATAATTTATTTTTTCGACAATAATTTTGACAATAATAACAGCAATATAACAGTTCAAATGGTTTAAGTGCGCTACTCGTAATAATTTCTAATAAAATGTCTTTCTTGTCCTGTCTACATCAAATATTATGGAGCATTTTTTATTATACATTGCAAAATACTGCTTCTATATGAAAAGGTCTTTTATTTTTATACCCGTAATTTTTAAAAAATGTTGCGGATAATAAATTTTTAATATAACGTACATATGTACTCGTATATGTAACTATATACAAATATTTAACAAACAATCGAACTGCCTTTTTTCTTAACACATAGCAAGCCTGCTGTGTGTTAAGAAAATTGGATTAAATTTAAGAAACACTAGTATAATAATAATTAGTATAATATAATTAATATCTAGTATAATGTAATTAATATCTAGTATAATAATAATTAATTTGTAGATTCTGAATTTTTGGAAAAAGTATTACAAGTTCATTATTTTAAAATGCCCGATAATCTACATAATGTTATACTATATCTTATCAATAAGGTGTCGAACAAATCGAAAATTGGGCTTCTCAATTATCTGTTTACGAGATTGAGGTAAAAAACCCAGAAAATTAAATAAAAATAGAAATTCTATTTTGTATAGGATTCGCGATTTTCTCTTGATCATCTTGTATCTTCATTTTACAACGTTGTAGTATGATGACTAAATTTTACTATTACTAATTATACAGACGTCCGATACAAAATTCCTTGTTTTATTTTGAATAATTTTAAACAAACACGAAATCAAAGTCAATAAGGAATTAAAAATAATGAATTTTAAACTAATTTTTTATATTTCTAAATTAATTAATAAAACAGGAGAAAGAATTTAATTAAAAGAAAAAAAAATTAATTAATAAAATTAAAGCTAGTCTTAAAATTTAAAATTCGACTGCTTTGCGTCATATATAGTTGCTCTCTTTTAGATAATAATGAATGAGTTTTTGCTTGTTGTATTTTTTTTTGTCATTCTATACTAATAGTAAAATTAGTTGAATAAAGTATACTACCTGTATTTTGTTATTCTTTTTTAATAGTAATTAGTAAAAACCAGTAATTAAAGTAATAATAATTAAATAAATTAAGATATGAATATGTATAAATCTTAAGTTGATATGTAAATAGGTGATATTAAGAATTTGCAAACAAAACTCTTAAGTGATTATGGCAAAAAAAAAATTGATCGTATACGATAAATAAAAAATTTAGTTTAAAATTAATTTTTTCATTTTTTTTTCATTTTAATTAACTATCTTGTTCTAAAAATAACATGAATTTCTTGACTTCATCAAATTAATCAGGATGGTATAATCCTGAGATATAACTTAATTGATTATTTTGTTTTTGTACTCAAAGTTATCGTAAATGTCACTTAACTAATAGCTGATATTCTTAATTGAATTTTCAATTAATAAAAATTTTTGCAAAAAATCTTAAATTTTACAGAATATGGCAATATAGATGATATAATTTTAATGTTTTTGTTATTATTTGTGTTGCTAAAATTAAAAGTTGGTGTTTGAAGAATTTTACTGTCAAAGGAATCAATATTAATACGTTTGCCTTTTTTATATTTTACGATTAATGTGCCGATTATATTTCGATTTGTATTTAAAATCAGAGCTGTTTTAATATGGAAAACATGTTTATGATATTTAAGGTAAAATGATCACTTTCTTGATTTTTCCGCTTTTAGAGTTTAGAGGGAAAACAATAGTTTTTTTTTAACAATAAATTGTGATTTATTCGATAAATTTTCAAAACATTTCAAAAGAAGTCAGAAATTTTACCGAGATTCAATTTTGTTTAGGTTTAGAAGAATGTGTAAGTTTGGTGTTAAAAGCTGCTATTGTTTAATATTATGCGTATGATTTGTTGAGTATGTTGATGTCATTAAATTTTTTTGTTATATATTTTAATTTATTACTCATTCTAATACGGTTCATTTTTACACAAAACATTTTATGCAATTTTAAAGGTGAAGATCTATTTTGCCAGTGAATAATACACTTTATATAATAGATACTTATAATTTATATGGAATAGGTTGACTTGAATGTTCTGAATCTAAAATAAAATAATAGACAGTTTTTCAAGTACAAATTATTTTGTAATTTTAGGGAAAAAAAAAGAATAAAATTTTAATTTGCATACAATTTTTAAACGATAAATCAATCGTCATCTTTTCTTTTTAAATATAAATATAACTTTAGCTGTAAGCAGAATCCTTTCATGCCTAGACTAATTTTAAATGGCTCATTCGAGAGGTTTACTTTTTCTCATAATTCAGTTGAAATGACAACTATTATATATTTAGTATTGCTTTCCAAAGCTGCTAGCAAAATGTCGATATGAACCAAATATATTACAAGGTTATACATACATAATTTTGATGGTAAATTAACAGATTCAAACTGCTGAATTTATTGTCCACCATTATTTTTACATCACTTGGTATAATGGCAAACCCAATTAATCGATAATGCTAAGTTTGTATAATATTTTAATAACTATACTATTTCCTATTTAAATGTTTAAAACATGCTTTTGATTATTTAAATATTTTTGGAACATTCTTAACCTGAATCGCGATCACCTCTGTGACCTCTGTAGTCAGCCAAATAATATTTGAATTTGAACCACAAATTGGGAATTGTCTCCTTTGTAACAATTTTGTTATTTAACATCTCTTAAAGTACTGTTCGTATGATTGCTTGAATGAACTGCAATATATTACATTATTTGTTATGAAAGTGTGTATTTCGCTTTACGCGCTTTATTTAGTGTTCAGTTATTTTACAGTTTGTAGAGAAAATTTCTTTTCATTTATTTAATTAAACTGATTGAATTTCGTAATAATTATAATAAAAATATTTTATAATTAATTAAAATTAATTTTTTTTTTTATAATTATTTATTTATTTTATATCAAAAAATAATATTCACTTTTAAAAACAAAAACCATTTATCGGCTTCTCCCATTTTTTCTTTTGTTTTTACAGTAATTTTTAAAAATAATAATAATTATCCTCCACGGTCATAATAAAATAAAAATTGTATGCGAAGCTTGTGCGTGCATATTATTTGGCAAATTTTGTATATTTTTGCTTCTTATGTTCGCATAACATTATTTTTGTTTACTTACATATTAAAAATGTATGTACAGTTATTATACCCGTACGAACGTATGTTCGAAGGGTATACTAAATTTGCCTTACCGTTTGTAACGCTAAGAAATAACGGTGTTAGATATAGACTCAAGTGTATGTTTTTGATCAGCGTCAAATTCTGAGTTGATTTAGCTTTGTCTGTCCGTCCGTCCGTCCGTCCGTCCGAACGATAACTCAAAAACTAATTGAGCTAAGTTCACCAAATTTTCACAAATGATTTATTGTAGTAAGTGCCAGAACCCTATTTAAATTGGACATGATCGGGGTACCGGTTCGGGTAGCTGCCATACAACTTCAAAATTTATTTGGCTATATCTCAGAAACTATAAAAGCTGTGGTATTAAAATTTCACACAAACGAATATATTAGTAGGGCCAATATACCCCATAAAAGTCGTTGAAATTACTTGGCTCCTTCTGGTACCTGCCATACAACTTCAAAAGTTATTTGGCTATATCTCAGAAACTATAAAAGCTGTGATATTGAGATTTCACACAAGTGAATATATTAGTAGGGCCGATGTGTCTGGTAAAAGTCGTTGAAATTGCTTGGCTCCTTCTGGTACCTGCCATACAACTTCAAAAGTTATTTGACTATATTTCAGAAACTATTAAAGCTATGGTATTGAAATTTCACACAAGTGAATATATTAGTAGGGCCGATGTGTCTCGTAAAAGTCGTTGAAATTACTTGGCTCTTTCTGGTACCTGCCATACAACTTCAAAAGTTATTTGACTATATCTCAGAAACTATAAAAGCTGTGATATTGAGATTTGACACAAGTGAGTATATTAGTAGGGCCGATGTGCTTGATAAAATTCGCTAAAATTTCTTGACTCTTTCTGGTAGCTGCCATACAACATCAATAGTAGTTTGGCACAACCAGTATTTTGAATAACACATAGTACTGAAATTTTGCATAAATTAATATGGTAATATGGCAACTTAAAGTCATAGTCTGCCCCATAGTTAGTTATGCCCCATTAGTTATTCGCACATAGGATAACAAATTCGTACGGGTATCACAGAGTTGACAAGGTCAACTCTATTTTTTTTCTCGTTATAAGTATTAAAATTACATTCATATGGTATAGTTACCAATATTGAATGGTGAAGATCAAATACTTTTTGAAAATTACCTAAAGTTTACATTTTTAATTTTTCTTTTCTTATTTTTCCTTTTTGTTTTGTTTTCTGTACTTACATACATACATATGTACGTACGTCAAATTTGTCTTTAGTTTGGTTTCTGTGTTAAAAATGCGTTAACAACTTGATTTTGGATTAAAAATGTGTGTTAAAAGAGGGTATGATATAATAATACTAGAGTATCTCACTTATAAATGGGATTGAATTTTTACCATCTGGCATCTGAGATGTATGTAAGATGTGAAATTCAATTTCTTTAACTCCCATAAATTTTTTCTTTTAGTTTTTAGTATAAAATCATCGAACATTTTTCATTTTGATATTAGTCTTTAGTAAACCATCAAACTCTTTTGGATACGTCTTCAAAATCTCTACATAAAATGGTAAAAAAAAAATAATTAAGAAAAGGAAATAACAAAAAAAAAAAATAAAATTTTTACTTTCGTTTTTCTTTTCAAAAATTTTCGGGATTATTGGTGTATTTTAACTGAATTGTATGCTACCGTCGTTAACATTTTAAAAGCGAAAAGAAAGTGAAATTTATTACGTTATTAATGTAGCCATGGTTACATTATGTATAATTATTAGTGATTAATGGATATTTTATTGAAAAGAAGAATAAAAAGTGATAATAAGAAATAAATTAATTAATAATTTTTTGATAATTAATAAATTTTTAATTAATTAATAGTGAATCCCTTTACACATTTGATTTGATTCTAAACTGTTATTTTTTTTATTTTATAGAAATTAAAACTAGTGTTACTGTTAACTTGTATAGCATCAATAGCAGCCGATGTATCACATTTATTTAATAGTCAAAATGGATATGGTTATAATAGACCACAGATTTTTGAACAAAATCATGATGCAATATCTATTCAACCATCTCCATTACCAGAACGAGAATATTTACCACCACCTTCCGCTCCCGTACCAAATTATATAGAACCAGCACCAGCACCACCAGCACCTATACCAACATTTGCACCAGTTCCATCTCTTCCGGCTCCAGTTCAAACTTATGTTCAACCACCCCATGCTCCGGCGCCAGAATATGGTCCACCACCACAACAAGAATATATTCCACCACCACAACCAGAATATATTCCACCACCACAACCACAATATATTCCACCTTCACCACCAATAAGACAACCACATCCAGAATATTTACCACCACCAGTACAATCGGTACCATTACCAGCTCCAGCGCCAGTATTTAGACCACAACCTCAAATTCATGTTCCAGCCCCAGTATATCATGCACCAGCACCTCAAGTTCATATTCAATCAGCACCTATTTATCGACCACCTGCACCAATTTATCGTCCACAACCACAGCCAATTCATGTTCCAGCTCCAGTATATAATGCACTTCCACCACCAGTATATAGACAACCAGTTACACAAACAATAGTAATACGTAAACCAGCACCAATTTATTCTGCACCAAGACCACAACCACATTATGTAGCACCACCCCAACCGCCACCAATTAAAACAATTGTAATTAAACATCACCGTGCACCATCACCAGTTTATCATTCACCAATATCACAACCAATATCAACATATATTCCACCTCCACCTCCACCACCACCAGCACAACAATTTATTCAAACTCAAGATTCTGGTTATAATTACGATAGACCAAGTACTACATTTATCTCTTAAGTAGAATATGTGATGATCGATTAATCAATTATTTTATATCGAATTTTTTTTAATTAGACAAATTTATTTTAAAATGAATTTTTTTTCTCCATAATTCTAGTGATTTGATATCATATTGTTTTTTTTTTTTTTGCTAAAAGAGTTTCATTTACCATAAATTATATAATATGTTAATATTGTTTACTAGATTTTGTAAGTCATTATTATTATTAGCATCTTGGAAAAAAAAATTCATTCATTGTTTATATTGCCATTCATGAATCATTTTCGGATTTAATTTAATAAAATTCAATATTATGTATGTATATGTATGTGTATGTTGAGTAAGCTCATTTGAATAGTAATTGTATATGTACTATTTTTATTAAAGACAATTATTCGACGAATTTGAAATGCAATTAATGTGATTTGTTATTCTTTCGGTGGAACTATTGGTGACATTTTCAATAATGTTCTAAAAATTAAATTATATCGACTAAATAAATGATGCACTACGGATTATGATGTAATGTTGGCCTTCATAATATAGCAGATTTTTATTATTAACTTGACCTTGTTTAACAAGCTAAATTCAAGATGAAATTTGAATCTATTTGTAAATTTTGTGGTTAGCAAATATGTGTTGCTATATTTTATTAAGACAGACCCAAATATTAACAAATTCAATTTGTTATTCTTTGGATTTTAATATAGCCCGTAATTTAAATGTATGTCTAAAGAAAGTCAACAATCTTCTTTGTTAAATTGAATACAAGATTTTTCAAAAGCAAAAATTACATTATCACAAAAGCTTTTTCATTTTGTTCGTTTATTAGTTTTTTTGGTGGATTTGCTCATTTTTTAGCGTCGTATTGTTATTACTCTTTTATGAATATTTGAAGAGATAAATCGTAAATAACTGTCTTTTTAAGTTTATTGACATTTAAAACGGTTAAATGATATTATTCATATGGTATTTTTTTTATGTAATCGCTAATTATGTTCAAAAAAAATTTTTGTTTTTCTGTTTTTTTTTTTTTATTTTTGGTTATTGTACTTTAAATGACCAACTTTTGTGCTGACCAGACATAATGTGATGTAAATTTGATTTGTTGAAAATAAGTTGAAAAATTTTGTATGAATTTTTCAAAAGAAAAATATTATGTAATTTTTTTTTCAGTTTTTACTTTTAACTTTTCTTAAAATTTTCGGATGCTGCATGAAATTTGTAAAGAGTAATTTTGTTTTTGCCGTAAATTTGTAAACATTTTTTTTTGTTTTTAAACTTGAAACTTACATGCTAAACGAGTATTTTTGAAATCAGAATAATTTTTTTAAAATTGGTAGGACCGCACATCTATATTTATACAGTTATCGGAGGGAGACGATTACTTTTTAAATTTATTAATTAAAATGTGTATTTAAAAGTAAAATGTTAAGATACGGGGTGGTCATTTTATTACGTATAAACATAGCATACTGTGACTCTGCTATTAATGGTGAAATTTTTAATAACGGTAATATATTTTGTTCGGAAAATAAAAGATAATTGCGTTTGTAAACTGAAGAGATTGCAACGCTAAAAAAATTGCAAAAATTAAATTATTGGTTAAAATATTTTTTATTAAAAATTGACAAAATATGGAACGATTCGAATATATAATAATTAAAAAAAAAGAAGCAGTTTAATTTTTAGTGTTATGTCATGCCTGTATATAAAAATATCCATTTCTTTTTCAGATATTAGGTGAAAAACGATTCTGTAGACTGCAATTATATTTGCAATTGCATTAAGAAAAGCTTGCTTTACTTGACATGATAATTTCATATTACTTTGGTATATTAATGAGAATTGAAATAGAAGATTGAATATTACTTTTTAAAAAATGCGTTTTCCCATGTTGTAAGGAAATTTGCTATTTTACGAAACATTAGTCATTGATTGTACATAATTCGTTTTTATTGTATTGAGCGCATTGAATTAAATGCAAATGAGAGATTTTATGTCATGTATTTTCGTCGAATTACGTTACATAATTCCGAGTTCATGTCGCGATGCTTGGGAGCGTAAATAAGCTATTCTCCGAAACATGTCTGTCTATCTGTTCGTTTATTCCTGTATCTCAACTTTAGCTGAACCGATTTTGATGAAAATTTATGTCTGAGTTTATCTTGACTACATAGGTGTTCGAAGGAATTACTCATGACGTGTCTGTAACTGAGTCTTTACTACGCGCCAAATCAATATTTCTGTGAATACAATGGAAAACGAATACTGGTTATTAAAGCGATGAACTAAAAAATTTTTCAAAAATGTCAGTGTTCAGAATCCGAAAATCCTTAAGAGTCAATTTTACATTCTGAACTACGTTGTACGGAAATAATTATCGCAACTTCTTAAAAATTAATATAAGTGTGGACATGCTCTATCACAGGAAGCAGGCGGTGGCAAGAGGAGCATTTACCTCGAGCCTCACTATCTGCTGGGTCTCAAATTAACAACTCAATATTTTAAACAAAATGTTTTAATTTGAGAATATGTCTTTAATTAAGAGAATATTAAATATTTTCATTTGTGTGTAAGTCACAATGAAAAAATTCACCATGAAAAAAGTTAAATTACTAAATCTTTTCATAAAACTATGTGTCAGGACCGACGAAATGAATTAGCAACTATAAACATTAATTATGAAATAGCACGTTCTTTAAATCATTCAGACATAATTATTAAATTTTCTGATGTGCTATAATTAAAAATAAACTAAATATTAAAATATTGCTTTTAATCTGTTTATTTATACATCGCATTTGAAAAATCTCATGGCCTCTAAAGAACAATTACCCCTGGCCTCGCATTTTCTCTTAAAGCTCCTGAGGGCTGGGTTTGTCAACAACAACTTTAGTTCTGAAAATATTTTCGAAAAATTTATCAGAATGGGAGAAATAGAGACTTTTAAATTATTATATGTTTGAATTTTCATTTAAATATTAAATTTTAATCAAAATCCTTGTTATTCTTACGAAATCTTAAGTTAACCATTTGGTTCTAAAGAAAATATCAATAAAATTTAATTGTACCAACATTAATTTTAATAGTTTGCAAAAGTTCTCGTCACATCTCTATCTGATATACATAAATCTATATATTATGTATATATATAATGTGAGATATTAAATATCGTATCGTATACTTAATGACAAATTGATATTTAATATTTAGTCATTGAAAAGAGGATTTAAAAGTGATTTTATGGTAATAAAACTTCCTTATATTTTAATCAAAAGTGTTAAAAATCCACTATAAATTAATTAGAAATAGTTTTTAAAGTATTTTACCTTTATCTACAACCTATATACAATGTTCGTATACAAATATTGCATTATAAGTGTATACAAATGAATGTATATGAGTGTATAACTACATACATTAGATGTTTGTTTTTTATGAGGTAATTTATGTTCTGAAAAACTCATTTCAGTTCTCATTAAATTTAATAACGTAGATATATACGAGTATACATAAAATTTATGGTTAACCTTCAGGGTTCTTATGATATTCTAGTTTTATTTAATTTTTGCTAAGATGACAAAATAATGAGATTTTCTGAGCTTGAATCATTTTTGAAAATGTACATGTACAAAAATATACGCATAGTGATGTTAAAATATGCCTCATATAGTATAACATCATAAATTTTAAATTATATGTATGTAGTACATACCAATGCATTATATACGATTTTTTTTTATTTTTGAAATTAAATCAAACTATATATATAAAATAAGCATTAAAGTAATTTGTAAATTTCGTTGGCTTTAACTTAAAAACCACTGATGATTTAAGATAAATTATTATGTAGATGTAGGTTTGTAGTATATAAGGTTTTAATACTGTGATTAAGTATAATAGTATGAGTTGGAGAGAATACATAATTTTTAAACAAATAAAATAAAATCTAATGTAAATAAATTTATGATAATTAGAGTACACAGTTGACAAACCATAATAATTCCTCATTGATTCAGATTAATAAATAGGTAGTAAAATCTTGATGAAATGCAAGAATTAGTAGAACTTTTAACAGTAATATAAGTGCAGTTTGAAACAACAATACATAAATCATTAAATTACATTAATATTAAATTAATCTCCTTCTTCAAAGCATGTATGTGTTTGCTGTAAAATACTCAGGAATTGCCAATTTCTAATATTTTCCATAAAAGTATTTTTACATCGCTCGATAACCTTTAAAAATACAAAAACATTAAATTAACTCTGTAGTCTAGTTAATGATAATGGTTGAATTCTAAAAATTACTCAAATATAAAAGATTTATACAATAATATAATAGAAATATTATGTAGGCTATTTAATATTGAAGGTCACCTAATTATTAAAGTTATTCGTTTCAAAAAAAAAAACAAAAAAAAAATCGTATTGTTAAAATAGCGTTATTAATGTTATTATATAATAATTATACTGAAAGGTTTAAGATATCGTCCTATATTACATACATTCTTTTTAAAGGTATAAATAGTATCATAATTATTTATACGTAAGTGGTATTGTTGCTGCCCCAAAAAGAAAAAACTTTTATTTAATTAACTGAACCTAAATTGAATGTGACACATTAAAATATATACACATTATTAAATATCTTAAAGGTTCCCTTAAATTTAATGCAATGTCAATTTTCTTCCACTTCACAGACAACAATGGATTTTTTTAAGAGAATGTGTATATGATGTAATATTAAACAGTTGTTCATCAAAATTGTATGGTATTTAAAAACATATTATGAGTGAATTTCAGAAAGCTGGAAGCAATGTTTTCCTCAATATATTTCTTTTATTGTCTTAATACTGCAATATAGAATTAAAATCTGCTTAAGGATTAAGAACAAGAATATGATATACCAGCTTTTAAGTGGGAATTTAGTTTTACACAATTATGAGCTTTAGCAAATTTACAAATATCATTAGCTTAACGTTAAATGGAACAAATTTTTATCCATATACATAATATAGCATTAAACATTAAAATAACTCAAGATATCTCTAAAATTTAAATTTCCTAACAAATTTTCAATTATCATGCAGAACTGGATGGCCTGCCGAATACATTAAAATGGTCTACAGAAAACACAGAATAATCGGGAATTAAAATATCACTTTAATATTAATATAAGAAATTTAATAGAAATCGATCATTTGCCGCAGTAGTGACATAACTAAAAAAATCTGATGTGGTCAGCACATAACCGACCGCATTGTGTATTGTCTAGTTAAATGAAAGTGTTACAGAATATTATAAAAATGTCTGTTAAATACTTCTTTCCAATTTTTAGGACATTAGTAAGCTTATAGTTAACATACTTAGAAAAATGCAAATTTGGCTCTTAGTAAAGTTTCGCTTTGTGCTACCCGAATTCCCTGAAATGCTCGCCAGTTAGTTTCGGTAACAACCAGAACTCATATATCAAATTTCAAGAAATTCCATCAATTTGTTCTGTGGATATGGTGAAAAATGTAAAATCGGCCCGCAAATCAGTTCTCGAGCCCTGATCTTTCCAAAAAATTTACATGTTCATTGTTTTAATACGGGGAATTCATATATTAAATTTCAATGAAATCGGTTCATTATTTCTCTTTATATACACAAAAATGTATATTTGGCCCGTAGTAAACGCCCTGTTGCTGTTGCCTGATTTCTTCCAAAAGTTAGAAATTTTTGTGTATGATCGAGCAAAGCTTATATATGAAATTTCAAGTAAATCGGTTGAAAACTTTCTTCAAAATGGTGAAAAATGTAAAATCGGCCCGCAAATCCGTTTTCGAGCCCTGATCTTTCCAAAAAATTTATATGTTCATTGTTTTAATACGAGGTGTTCATATATTAAATTTCAATGAAATCGGTTGATTATTTCTCTTTATATACACAAAAATGTATATTTGACCCGTAGTAAACGTCTAGTTGCCGACGCCTGATTTCTTCCAAAACATACGAATTTTTGCGGACGGTCGAGTTGAGCTTATATATAAAATTTCAAGTAAATCGGTTGAATATTTTCTTCAAAATGTTCAAAAAAGTAAAACAGGCCCGCTAAAAAGTGCAGTTCCCGAGGCCTGATATATACCAAAAGTTGATCGATCCGTGCCATGGTGGAAACAAACTTACATATAAAATTTCATCAAAATCGGTTCAGCCGAACTTGAGATACACACGTGCACACACAGACCGACAGACGGACAGACCGACAGACCGACAGACCGACAGACCGACAGGTTGCTAAAAATAGTTTATTTACACTTCCCTACTATGGAGAAGTACGTTCCCACCGAAAACTCGATATGCAAAATTTGTTGCCATCACATAACCTACCTATTGTTTACACAATACGGTCGGTAAAAAGTACGATTGCTGATTCTTATTATTGAAAGAAATAAGCTTTAAAAAATTTTTTTTCTTGTTCAAAAATACCATTTTTCCCTATGTTTTGAAAATTATCGCTTACATTAAATTTTAATTAAAGTATATTTAATGTTGCTGAATAAGTAAATTGCAAATAATTTTGTTACTAAACTAAATAGCTAAATTGAATTTTTATTGCTGAATAAAAGTATATAATAAACATCGGCACAACAACATGTTGTGCAACAATAATATAATATATTCAGAATTGTAATAATACCATATCGATACAAAATTCAGCAATTGGTATTTATAAGCTGAATTCTGCAATAGTACAGTATTATTCTATTTCCGAAATTAGGGTAAATTACAGCATTATTTTAATTTTAAACTCAGGTAATGAGAATTTACCTCACGTTTTTTACAATATGCTCAACTGATGTACCTATGAATGTACATACTATATACCGTAAACTATTTATACATGAATACTAAAATTATAAATTACTTTGTTTTGTATTTATTACAAACATTATTATATTTACACATTAAAAATATTATAACGATGCCAAAATATATAAAAAAATTTCATTAAAATCTACAACGTATCTTAAATTTATTACAATTTTATTTACATAATTATTCATAATTTTCTCATACCTACTATCTTTAACATTGTACTTAAACTAGATATACGTACATACATACTTGTAATATGATTTTGCAAAATAAAAATTTTACACGCTGAGCTATTCAATGATGGTCATCTTTTATGATGCGTACTAAAATACACAACATGTATGTACGTATATATAGATTAAATATAACTTGTATGCTTACACTTGTTTATATAACATTGTAGTATATGTAGTTTAATATCTGTGCGAATATTATATGAAAAATTAAAAATCTTTAAGCTTAATTATTGTATTTTAGAATATTTTATTGATCTCTATAGCATAAAAGGTGAGATCTATTAAATGTTTTGTTTTCTTAATTTTTCTTGTTTTTTTCTTTTTATATTGTTTTTGATTTTCTTCTTACAATGCCGGACATTTTTACTTTTATATTATTTTATTGAGAATGTATTTGTGATATGATATATTAATTCAACTGTATGATAAATCGATGATAGTATTGGAATACATTTATGATAATAAATTTGATGGTGAATTTTAGCTTTTAATATAATAAAAATAATAATAATAAAAAAAAAACAAGCATAATAAAAATAAAAAAAATAGTTAAAATATACAGCATCAACTCAAATATACTGAATTTCTGAAAAAAAAAACTATATATGAGAAAAAAACAAAAACAAATAAAAAATGATTCTGGTTGCCGTGGGTATAAAATCACTGAAGCTTTTGCAAAATTTTATTAGTCGTTAGTTAACTATCAATCTTTAGGATACAAACTTTGTAAACAAAATGGTAAATAAAAAATACTATATTAAAAATAAAAAAAATAAATCTAAAATAAAAAACAAAATTTGTGGAGTCGTGTAAAAGAATCACGTTCTTAAATTATAATTAAATTGTGATCTGCTTTACGATTTAAAAAATTTCATTTATAAAAAAAAAAAGAATAAATTGAAAGTGAAATTAAAATTACTTAGAATTTATTTTCGAAAAATAAAATGTGTTTTAGAAAAATTTAATAAATTTGACATAATGAAATTCTATTCCATACCAAATTACAAAAAAGGATTAAAAGGATAACAATATTATTATTATATTTATGGAAAATGGATATTTGAAAATTTGGCGACGTTATTTAATTGCAATTCTCTTAATTGCAAAAAATTTTGTATTAGAATTCAATTAAAAATAATTAGTTATGAATTCTAATTGTATTCAGTTTTAGGATGAGAATGGAAACGGATATAATTATGTAAATGTATGATAGTTTTATGAAATCACATACATATATAAAATTTCGGGTTCAAAATATATTTGAATTCGAAATTAAATAATTTTGATTCATAATTTCAAAATCTTTAAAGGAGGATTTCAAAAATTTAAAGTTCTCATGCCAAAGAACTGTTCATTTATTTTGGAATTCAAAGGAATTTTGGAATTTAAATTAAAAAAAAAAATTAATGTTCATTGCACAAAAATAAATCATGTGCCATAATTACACCAAAACGTTTAGAATTAATAAAATTCATTTTATTTCGGTTTAGTAATTTTGACATAGGCACCTAATTAAATTAGCCCTCCATAAGTATTTATACTTATTTTTCGAAAATATTTGCTTAAAACTATTCAATTTAACAATTTAGGAGATTGAATCATACAAATGTACGAGTATTAAAAATTTAGTACTTTTATTCTTAAGATGTACTAAAAATTTAGTGCAATTTCGTATGTTTTTTATAAATTTTTTTTTTTTCTCTTTTTCTATTACAGAAATTCCTTGTTGTTGTTTTGGCATGCATTGCAGCTGTAACAGCTGATGTATCACATTTATTTAATAATCAAGGTGGTTATAATTATCCAAATAATCCACAACCATCATTTGATGAAGGTCATCATCATCACCATCATCATCAAGCACCATCATTTAATGTACCACAAAAAGAATATTTACCACCGGTATCACATTCAGCTCCAGTATCAACATATGTACCACCAGCTCCTGTATTCCGTCCACAACCAGCTCCAGTTTTCCATGCACCTGCACCAGCACCAAGACCACAACAAGAATATTTACCACCAGTAGCTCCAGCACCAGCACCTGTATTTAGACCACAACCAGCTCCAGTTTTCCATCCAGCTCCAGCTCCAGTATTCCGTCCACAACAATCATATATTCCACCACCAGCACCAAAACCAATTAATACTTATGTACCACCACCACCAGCACCAGTTAGACCACAACAAACATATTTACCACCAGTATCACAACCATCATTCTCAGCACCAGCACCATCTTTTAGACCAGCTCCAGCACCTGTATTCCGTCCACAACCAGCTCCTGTTTTCCATGCACCAGCACCAGTATCAAGACCACATCAAGAATATTTACCACCAGTAGCTGCAGCACCAGCACCTGTATTTAGACCACAACCAGCTCCAGTTTTCCGTCCAGCTCCAGCACCAGTATTCCGTCCACAACAATCATATATTCCACCACCAGCACCAGCACCAGTTAATACATATGTACCACCACCATCACCACCAAGAAATACATATGTGCCACCAGCTCCACAACCATCAGAATCTGGTTATAATTATGATAGACCATTCACTGCCTTCAATTTTTAAAAAAAAAAAAAAGTATAACAAAATAATAGATTTTTTGTGTATATAAAAATGACGATCTTGCCTTGTAAATTTCTAAAATTTGAATTTAATTATTAATTATTATTTGATATTTTTTTTTTTTAAAATAATGTAGTAGAATGAGTGATATATTTAAATTTTAATTATATAAATTGTATATATATATATATATTATATAATATGATTGCTTCTGTGTGGAATATATAAAAAGAATTTTTGTTTTGTTACAAAAAAAATAATAAAATATAAAAATTATTATAGAGGAACAAAAATATATCCGAAAAGGATAATTTTATACTCATCCTGTAAATAATGTAAAATATTAATGTATTTTCGAAAATTTCGAAAATATTTTTAGATAACAAGAAAAGTATACCTAAAAGATTTTTATTTTTGTATTACAGAAAAAAAAAATAAATTGTTTTCTATTTTTCTTTTTTTTTTTGGAAACTAATCTATTACAAATTTAAATGTGTTTGTTATTAAATTTATCCGATTTCAGCAATCAAAACTATACGAGAAAATTATTCATGAATAAATTATGGTAATTTTATTCTACTATTTACGGGTATTATATAACAGTAATTTGCATAAATTTTGCAAAAAAATTTTGTTTTTCTTTTGAAATTCTCAAAGAATTTTCAAAATTCTAAAAATAGAATATGAAGAAGATCTTATAATTACCCACTTTATTGTTTTAATACAAATTATTTTTTTTGTTCATTTTTGCAAAATTTGAATTCTTGAGTTTCAACTTTCTAAAGTATAATATGTTATTGTTTGCGAAAATTAATGGATTCTTTAAATTAATTAAAATAAATAATTTACTCTATTGTACCACGCTAAAATAATTTTATATTCTATTATATGGTTTTTTAAATCGACCTTCACTTAATATATTACTAGACTCTTCCATGTATCAAAAAAAAAATTGGCAACAACTTGACAACAAAATTTTATTAAGATTTATTTGAAAATATTTCAAATTTATTTTTTGAAATCAAAGCATTTAATGAGAAAATTTCTAACATTAATATTGTAGATACAACAAAATAAATTTTGATGTCTTTGGATATAGTATCTAAAAACTGCCATCTAAAAATTGATTCTAAAATCAAAATTTGGGGGGCCAGAAACAATTTTTTTTTTGAAGAAACAAGTTCTATAATTCAAGTTCTAACTCTAATAATTTTTAAATCTAATTATTTTAGGATGGCATTTTGAAATTTTAAAATATTAATTTTATTGCATGTATAAAATTAGGACAAATCTAGTTATGTATGTTTAGGCTTATTAAGTTGGAAATTATAAAATTTATTATACAATAATTTAAAAATAATTTTTTTATAATATTTAAATTTTTAATTGAAATATTAAAAGAATTGCGTGGGTGTTTATTGCACGTGAAACATATTTTAAAATTTGAAATGCGAATAATAATTGCCGAATATTTCAGAAAATTTGTTTAGTAATCGGCTCAGTTAGTAAGTTATTTTCTACTGTTAGGAATTTAATAATAAATTCTTCACAGTAGACAAACAAGGGGCTTCTTTCTCATTAAGATTTTAATTAAAGTTTAATAAACAACTCAATATTAAATAATTAATAAAATAAAAATTTCTCAATTAATAATAATATAGTAAATATAAAATTCTGTTAAACAAATTATGAAGATCATTAACATTAAAGTAATAGAAAAAAAAACCTTATAACTAAATACAGAAGTTGTTTAAATTTATTGTATACAAGTAATAATTAATATTAAAGTTTAATGAACAAAAATTATTTTAAAACCGCAAACAAAATGAAAACGAAAAAAACAAAACTATCAAGTTTAATGATTCCATACTAAATATAGGTAAATTAAATTATTATATTTCTAGTTGTACTGTAAAATATTGGTAGAGCAAGCTCATAAGGTCAAGTTTTTATACACTAAAATTCATTTTGATTTCTAATGATAAAATAACACATGCGCTGACAATTTAGTAGTTTGTACTAAAAGTAAATAAATAAGTTAGATCTATTTGATTTAATATTATAATTTTAAAAATTTATATTTAAGAGTAAAAGAAAAAAGAAGTTGAAAACAAATAGAAAATGTGATGCTATTATAATAGAAAAAATTTCATGAATTACTAGTTCTACTAGTATGATACTAATACTAGTTATTACTAGTATAAAGTTATTTTAAGTATTATATTATAGCTCTAAAGATAAACTAAAATGCCGGTAAAATTTTAATGGAATTTGTATAAAAGAATAATGTCTATAATATGGGGTAGTATACAATAGATTATTTTTATTTTTATTAGTTGAAAAAAATCAAAATTGAAATGGATTTATCATTCATGTCGATTTCATTTTGTCTGTCTGTTGAACATTTCAAAGTATTTTTTAAAATTCCGAAATATTATTTTTTAATTGATCGTAATTTCAGATGAATGATACTAGAAGATTTAGCATTTGGTGTTTTTAAAATAATAAAATTCCTAATAAGATGATACAGCTTCTGAGGCGGAGCAATACTTGCTGTTCTATATGGTTGAATTTTTCATAGAAAAAAAAAATTTGTAAAATTAATTGTCACATTTAACTAGAAAATTAAATATTTTGAGTTGTAACAGTTTTGAAGAAAAAATTATGAAAGGTTCATAAGGTTTCGATCGAAATTTCTTATAACGTCTTCATGAATAAGACTTCATGGTTCCGTTTAGCGTTCAGTTCGGTTGCGACCTAAAATAAATTAGTAGTGTAATCTATCCAACTCCATGTTTAATTTTATTAGAAGTATTCTTTTTTCAACGTCATGTTTAATTTTATTAGAAGTATTCTTTTTTCAACGTGTTGCCGTTCTAACAAGAGCGCTTCCTACAATGTCACATTAAATAACCCGTTTTTCCTTATTTTTGACTCAAACAAAATGTACCTTTTTCCTAAAGATTCTGTCTTTTTTTTCTCCAAAAATAAATCGAAAATTTTTTTTTTTTCAAAAATTATGAAAATTATATAAGATTTTTATACAGTGGGTTAATAGTATTAAAATAAAAATGCAGATTAATTATGACATTTTTAAAATTTATAATCTATTTAATTAAATATTTGGTTAAAAAACATTATTGAATAGAGTTAGAAATAGAAAAATTATTTAATTTTATTTTTTTTTCTTTGATATTTCGTTATGCTTTTCTTATTATGTTAAGCTTTTTCTATGTATGTGTATAACAGTTTTTGGTTATTTATTAAAAATAGCTGTGAACTAAATTAAAAGAATACAAAATAATATTTTTCATCTTCATCACTAATGTATAGATTAGAATTTTTTTTGAATAGATTTAGTAGAATCGGAAAAACGTGAAATTTTAAGAATTAGATTAACACAATTTTGTAATGTTTTTGTTTTTCTATTGTTTTTTTTAATGCTTCTAAGGTTATTAATGGTGATGATGAATAGATCAGACCAGTTATTACGCAATCAACAAGGTTAATGATGATTAATAATACTTTTTTTTTTTTTGAAAAATTTTCCTTTTAAGCTGACTATTTCGCACTCGATTCGTTTAAGTTTCTTTTATATGTTTTCACATTTTTGAAAAATAATATTTTTATTTTGTTACAAAGTTATTAACCTAAATATTAATATTTTTGTTAGAAAATGTAAAGAACAACGCGCGATAACAATGTTGTTATGTTTACTATAGGATAGTTTGTTAGAAGTTTTGGAAATTTTGCACTAAAAAGTGAATTTAAAGTGGTTCTTGAAAATATAGTTCACTTTTCCTGTTTGAGGTTTGAAATAATTTAATTCGTATCTCTGCAGCTGATTAAAGCGGTGATCACTAATGTGAATCTGTAATTATGAATTTTGTTCACTAATATTTTTCAAAATTTTTTATAGTAAAAAAAGCATCTGCTAATAATAATTCAATAAATCTAATAATTCACTGGTAAAAGAAGCAGATAATACAAGAATTTTAATTTAGGAGATTGGCAATGTGACATTTAAGAAAAAATATATTGTATACATTACAAAGAAGTTATTTATTATCAACCCACACAGCAAATTTTAGTTAAACTAGTGGCAAACATTTTTGTTAAACTAGTGGCGCCAGCACCATTTTAAATAAAATTAAAAGCTTTCTTTTTAAAGCAAGAAATAAATTCTATTTTACCTATATTACGTTATTGTTTACATATTTATGTAGAATAAGAATAGGCATAATAGTAAAAATCTTTCTAATAAGATATTCTAAGGCAATACAGGAATTGAAGTTGAATTACAATAAAAAACGTAATAATTAAAGTTTTAGTCATAATAGTTCTCAAAGAATACAGGATAATACAGACTGATAAAATCAAAATTCGATTTTCTATTTGAGAAAGCAAAAAATATTGAACGCCGAATATACATATATAATTAAAATTAAGTCTCTTAGAATAAATAGTCGTAACGTAACCAATTGAAAATTAATTTCAGAACAAAAGAAGATGTGATAAAATTCAATCAACTCGATGGAATAATAACTATGGTAGATGAAGAAATGGAAAATGAAATATTTTATTCAATTGGTTAAGCTAAGATAGTGTTTGGATGAATGACTACTTTGGAAATCTGCCACGCAAATAAGCTAATATGCAAAACATCCAGGATTTTCATATATAAACATTTTTAACTCGAATTAAATTTTTGTTTCTGGCAGATATTTGTTCGTATTTTCCTTTCCGATTTGATCGTATTTCCTCTTTATAACCAACTCTTCTCAGTTTTAAAGCTGTGCTGGATTTACTTTCGGAAAAATCAAATATTTATTTCATCATGCATAAACGTTTACACCTTTTTGCTTTATAAACGGATTTTGTTTTTCATTATTCAATATTCGTATTGCATTTTCTTAAATTTATTAATCCCTGAAATAATACTAAACCTATTTAGGTATGAAATAAAACAATTTCCGAAATTAATAAAACTTGTTAATTATGATAATTGGGTTTGAAAATTTAAAAAGAGAAACAAAATAAAATCAAATGCGAAAGAGAAATATTTTTATTTTTTTTTCTTATTTTGTTTATTTAATTGTTCTCATCTGGAAATTTTCGTTTCCCTTAATAATAATGAAAATAATTCCGGCTATCCAATAGCTTTAAGCTCATTCAACTTATTACTCTCATTTAATTTTGTTATAAACACAACTACACAATACAACAGTGTTGAAAATTAAATGCACGCGGAAGTTGAATAAAAATGAATTAAAAATTAAGATTAAACTAAACAAATTCTCATAATTATTGAAGAATCGGAGGGGAAGAGATAAATTAAGTATTAATTACTAAGCGGCGATGATCATATTTGAAATTGTACATGTAGAAGTTCGTAAGCTCACATTAGAGTGTGTGTACATATAAGTATTTTCTGAGTTTGTTTTAGCTTTTTTTCTTGATTTTTTTATACTATATTTAAATTAGCTGAAGTTAAGAATATAGTAAAAAATTTAAGCGTAAATTTCAATAATAATTTTTAGATCCGCGTACTATGGTTTGATTAAATCATTAAAACTCCGGTTAGGCCTTTTTATCTTTATGTCATCTTTGAAAAATTTAAGCATTGTACCATATTTATGTTAAAAACTAATTTAAAACAAAAAACAAAATTGAATTGGGATTTTAAAAAATTTCATCATTATGAATAAGTTGCTTTCCGTAGAACTCTATACTCAATGTCAAATTTTTCATACACAAACCATAGTTTAATATACATACCATACTATTGCAGATTAAAAATTGAGGAGTGATAACCATATTTTCAATGTCATTGTGGTCAGACTGACGCTTTGCAGTTATACCCATAGAAAAAAGGTCTATGCTATTCCAGTTTCCATATGGAACTATCCCTGTAACTCCGCATATATAATACATAATACCTTAAGATTTCGCACCTAGCCCAGAGCGAAAGTTTTACCCATTTTCGATCCTCTAACGAATAGTATATGTTGTTGTATATGTTTCTGAATCACCCTGTATATAAAGTGTAAAGCAGCATTTCTCTGGTTTGATTAAAGAATTGAAATAATGTTGATTCTGACTTCCCCATACAGTATGAAGGTTATTGTTCGCTGCACCCCTTTATTACACAGAAATTTAGTTATTGCACATATGCTTTTCCTGTCCGTACATAGTAGATCCGAAGAAATTTTTTTAGCTGTAAGAACAATTTAGCTTGTTCACATCGTGTTGTTTTCAATCAAAACTTGCTGTATTGCGACTAAATCAGTCTTACAATCTCACCCTCTTCAGAATGGTGATAGCCCAGAATTCAGAATTGCATCATAACTTCACCTGTTTTCAGATCAATTTTTGATTTCGGTTTAAGTACAATTCAAAAATGAATTTACATGGTATACAAAAATATATGCTTAATGCACACGCATGACAAACATATGTTTTAAAATTGTTATAAGACAATTTTCTTTCTCTATACTGACATTTTTGCTTTATTTGGCAACTCGTAAGTATGTATAGTGTGTATCATGTAAGTAAATCTTTAATATTTTATATGAATTTCTTAATAACATTTTAATATTAAATTTTAATTTAAAATAATAGACTAGCAACATTTATGTAAAATTTCAAACAAAATAAAAAATTTTTAATAATTTTGCCATGCAACTTGTCATTTATAACAAAACTTTTATTAAAAGATAATGATGAAGACTCTGAACTTTTATTTTTCATTATTCCATTCCAATTTATTATAATGGTTTTGGAATTTGAATATGATGAAAACTTAGTTGACATGATCTACTAATAGGGCATTTTAATCAATTTTAAATATTATGTTTCTTTAAAATACAATACACATAATATTTTGATTTTTATTAATTTGTCCAAAATATTGTAAGATGATTAAAAATTTTGATTGAATGTGATAATGAAACCAAAAATTTAGACCTACACACAATATTCTAAATATGGAATTTTATGCGTTTTAAATAGAGCATTAATCGCACCACATTATCAGTTACACCGTATCGCAGTGTCAAAAAGTTTTCAACACTATATTTAACAATTTAAATTTGTAATTTTTTTCTTCCATATATTGAATGAAATATGTAAATTGAAATTTATGTTGAAAGAAAATGTATAACACGCTTGAGATTTTAGGCACAAAATTATGGAAAGGTTAAAATAAGAATTTGAAATATTTTGTTGCGAGTTATCCAAGATTAATAACTTTAAGGGAGCACTTTATATGAACAATACTTTACTAATTTATTTCTAAGTAATTTGGAAGGGTATTTGAGTAGAAGTGGCGAATGTTTAATTAGCTTGAGTCCGAAGCCTTGAAATAACTGTAATTTTACGCGCACACGATCTTTGTTAGAACCTAATTGGAAAAAAGTTCCTTTACCTTTCTTTCCCACGGTTGTAAACTCACAACACTCTATTTGGGCATATTGTGAAAAATTATTGTATTAAAACCAGAAGTTTTTGAAGTTCTTAAACGTCAAGTGGCAGCGAATCTTTTCTTCTGTTTTGCTGTAGTTCCTTTAAAATTGGTTGTCCGATATATTTATTGCGGAAAATAGATTCAATTAACCCGGGATACTCACACTGTTGTATGGCGAACTTCAACAGAATTTAATTTATCGGTTTTTCTTTCATTGTTAGTCTACAATAAGAAGTTGACCAGCATCTTTTCAAGTTGTTTTGGTGTCTGTCCCTAGTGTGAGAAAATTGTTTCACGAAAACAAGTGTGAGTTGAAATGGTTAAAAATATAAATTTAAAGAGTAATCAAAATTATTTTTATTGAAATTAAAAATCCTGCTAAACAAAACCTTTTATTAAAATTCATAAATATTTTTCGATTCCCACGGATATTGATGAATAAGCTGTCTTCAATAAAGTTATTAAAATCACTTAAAGCCAATTGAGTAAACGGATAAATAAGTTTTTAGTGTTCATAATTATTTTTTTTTAGTTTGCACATAATTGCAAATAATTGAGAATAAGTTTTAATTTTCACACTTCTTACCTATACACTGAAATTTTTAAATATTGAAATTTTTAATGTTTTTGCATAATTTTTAAACCATTTAAATAACTATTTAATGAGATATTTAAGAGATTTACAGTTTTTGGTATCAGACAAATAATGCATTGATCTTCAGAATAATATTTCTCATATACAATTTACAAAAATAGTTATTAACTATACAATTAATGTGCATAATAAATATGAAATTACTAAATCATAACTATGGTACATAAAATTAAATTTTCATAAGAAAAAAATAATAAAGAGAGAATAGAGAAAAAAAAGTGTGATATGGTCAGCATATAACCGACGGCAAAGTGTATTTTCTAGTTTGGCGTAAAATTATGCCTAAGACTGCTGAATATTTTTTTAAAAATGGACAAAAATGAAAAATTTGTTGGTAGTTAAGATCCAGTTCTCCAGATCTAACATATCCTAAAAGTTGATCAGTCAGTGAAATAATCAAAGTAAACTCGGATATTTGTTTTCATTAAAATCTGTTCAGAAACTGAGATACAGGAGCACACACAGCGAGAATTACACAAAAAGACTGCCATCTCGACCAAAAACGATTTATTTACGCGATTTACAAAAATTTAACAGGTTAAAAACTTTTATTATAAAAGTTCCATTAAAAAATAAAACTTGACTTCGTGTTATTGGCCATATTTCATGTTTTTCGATATAACAAAAATATTTATTCTTTCATGCTTTATATGGTCGAAATACATGGTTTACTTTCATAAACCAGAGGAGATAAATTCCTTGTTATCTATTATGTAGGACATGATGTACGAGCCTTTTATAAAATTAAGAATAGCTCAAAAGATCTATTTCGTTAAATTCTTCTCCTTTCGAATTAGTTATTAGCAACAGTCGACAATAAATGAAGACATAGTTTCAAAGCGGCGTATCATAAACGGAGCACTACTTTTACTTGACATTTGTTACAAAAATATAATCATCTGTAGCAGACTTGTGCAAACTTTACAAAAATTCATGTAACATTTTAAAATAAGCAAATTACGTGAATTGAAATACTTCCTGATATCCTTATTTAGTGAATACTTCCAAATAATTGTAAAAAAATTTTTTATTAATTAATATCAACTTCACCAGAAGTTTTCTCAAATTTTTCGCTTGTCTCATAGAATGAACTTGCGGACTTGCGAACTTAGTAGTACTCATGTCTGATCTGCATACATTTTCGCTCAAAAATGCGTCTCATATATGGAAATAATGAATGTCACAAAAACATTTCGTATCCATTAAAAGAAAATAATTTGAAACTTAATAGGCCCATTGAAATTTCAATTTTATGACGTAAATCGCTATTTTCATTTCTTCAAAAGTTAAAAATATTCAAAAGAAATAAAAATAAAAATTTAGCGAAAAGAAATTACAAATCAAAAATATGCATAAATTCTTTAAAAAAGCCATAAGAAAAACACGCATGATAAATATTGGACACAAAAATTATTTTAAATTTTTTGAATACAAATTTTTTAAATGTATTTTCGCAATATTATGACGAAATGTTAAAATGGTAATTCAATATTTTATCATATTTTAGTCAAAATTGTTGGATTTGGCCAGAAATAATTAATTTTTTTTGTTTTTATATCTGTATGAAAACACAAAATGTTCGAAGTGTGGGGTATCATAAATTCACCATTGCGTTTAATGTGATAAGAAATTGATATGTGAAATGTATGCCTTAGTGTCATACGTTATGTTTCTTGTTCAGTGTCGAATTCTGAGTTGTTTAAGCGTTGTCTGTTGAATATGCGAGTAAGACTCTTTAAACTCTAACAATTATATTGGAACTTTATTCGATTTTATTCTGTATATTCTTCAAGTTTTATATCGGTCACCGTTATTATTAACAATATTTCGTCGATATCGTAATAGTTGTCATTGTTGCTACCATACACAGCTTGAAATTAAAATTAACCATAATATAATTTCGTAACTACTACACAACTATAAATTTTTTATTTCAAATAAGATAACACGCCTAAACATTTTAAAAATAAGTAAGCTGTTGTCATGAAACTCTTGGCATTAAACTCGAATAACACAGTTTATAAGTTCTCTTTTTTAAAGTTTGTATTGAGTGAGTTTTTTAAAAGTGAGCAATCGTTGTAATTAAAGGAAATATGTTTACTGAATTTGAGTTTGTACTAGATTTATCTTTTTAAAATTTTATTTAGAAAATCGAAATCTGTTAGGTATTTCAAAAAATCGCTATCACATTAAAATAGAACAGTTAAAATATTATTTTTCTTTTCTTAGTTTTGATGAGATTAAGAGAGTCGATATAGTTAAATCGATTTTTAACATAAGTTGAGCTCTGATATTTTTCTAAAATCAAAGTACCTTATGCAAAATTTATTTAAATTTTAAGACTTTAATCTAAAACCTAAAAATGTATGATGAAACGCTCTAAAAATTTTAATAATCATTCAACTTATTTAATTTAATTTTGGTCGTATGTAAGCGTTTTTTAAGAAATATTGGAAAACTACGAGATCACTCCGACAGAGCTACAGTTTGCCAGGCACTTCGAGATTATTCGAATTCATCAGGAGTGTAGATCTTGAGGAGTGTATTGTAGGGGCTTGTGCCACATCTATGCGGGGGTCAGAATAAATCTTTAAAGCTGGTCGCGATGCACTATTGCCCCTTCTTTGCAATTTACAACCTACAAGTGTTTTCTAATGCACGTAAGTTATTAAGTTATTTGTATACCTAATATCAATTACTTAATTTTAATTTATAAGAATCTATATTTTTATTAATTAAACCAAGTAGCTATAAAAATAAAGGATTTCCATATTACAATTCAAAAATTTGTTGAAATTTATTGTTATTAATAAGGGTAAGGGGATTACTCCTCTTAAATAAGAAAAAATAAAAAAAATTATCCGGCAGAATATTTGGAAATAAATTTTTTTTTTGTATTTTGGTAACGAACTGTTATGACACAACTTTACCTATCACACATTATTATCTAAATTGGATCACATTATTAGGGCTCATTTCATCTTAAATAATATTCTCTTTCTCACTCGCTCATTGTATAATTTATTTGAACACGTGTATGCAATTTATAATTTTTGATATTTTATTATATTAAGTACGTGTGTATGTATAATAACAATAAAAAAAAATTATATCCTTTCCATTAGTAAATCTCTTCCCTTTTCTTTTTATATTTCCGGAAAACTACACATATACATTTATATATGTAATTAGATCAATTTATTGTATTTCATCATGCGAAAAATATCAAAGAAAATGTGAAAAACAAAAAAGAAAAAATTTTCTCTTATCATTCTTTTATTATAATTCCTCCATTTTTTTTTTATTTTCTTATTACTATTGCACGCTTTGAAACATTTTCTTTATGCAACTCTTACATTTTGTGTTGGAGAGAAAAAAAATGGTGGAGAGAAAATTTTATCCTTGAAACTAATGATTTTTGTTTTTTTTTTTTTTTACTATTAAGGACAAAATTTATTTTTTTAATCAGCTCTAAAAAAGATTTCAGTTTTTTTTTCCGTTTTTGTTTTGTTCTATATTTTTTTTTTTACTTATCTAGTGCTTAAAGGAAAATCTGTAAATATAGAGAAACAAAGTTTACCAAGAATCCAAGTTCAACTCTATTTTACGCTAGCTCAGTTATTACATGTATATGTATAAGTATTTGTAAGGGAGAAAAAAAAAGGATCTAATTAAAAAGACAACTTAAATTATAATCCTCTCTCTAATAACTGGGAATACAGAACCATGTCCGGTTTTGTTTACGGTTATTTTATGAAAACTATATTTTTTTTTTCTTTGTTTTTCTTGCTTATTTATTTTATTTTTTAAGTGACTTTTTATACATGTATAAGTTTTTTTTTCTGAACTAAGAATTTAGTAAATATTTCTAAGTATAATGGATTTGAAGGATATAAGAAATTTCTATTTTCGTGTATAACACTCCTATGTATAGGAGAGTTATTATTACTTCTGTACATAATTCTTGCTAGATTATTCTAGTATCGAATTTATTAGGTAAGTAACAAACAAAATTTTCTTAGCGGGAAATTATCCCGTTTCTTGTTAGTGTCATCTGTAATGTTGCATCAAAACTCTTAGAAGATATTTATTTGGTTATAGTTTCATAGATCTTCACATCTTTGCAAATATTACTGCTGCACTTGAATGCTATTGGAAAATTAGTCTCTAATATTCAATGATTAAAATTACTGTCATGACATTATCGCACCACAACTAAGCTGTAAAAATATTTTATGTGAATTTTAAAAATAAATTTTGACAAATTGAATTTTTTATTAATCTATAACCCATTGAGGGTCAAGTTTTTTTGACAATTTCTTAATTTTTTCAATTAATTTTGAAATATAAACTATACATATATATATATTATTAATATTATTAGATTATGCTCTCTAGCTGGTTGAATTTTTTTCAACTTGTTAAATGAATCAAGCTGCTCTAGTGTCTCAATTTTTTTTTGATCTTACAAAAGTGCCTAATTTTTTCAGACGTGGTACAATTATAAAATGAAACTACTGCAGCTCAAATAACTTAAGTGGTTATAGAAGCTAAGTTCGGATTAGGAAGGAATACGAAATAAGGAAATTTTGGGAGCATACCAAGTCAAATAATAGTTGTCTCTTAGAATTTAGATTTAGGGTTCTTAATATCTTAAAGTTGAGCCCTTCAACTAAAACTATATTTAATTTGTTTTTCATATACTATTTTTTTTTTTTAATTTCTTCCCGTCGTAACATAAGGGATCATGAAGGATATATTCTATAATATTATATAAGGATATACATATGCTTGGTTAACGATCTAAAAATAATGTTGAAAAGTTGACTCTTAGATGTTATTATAGTGGGGATAATAAAAGTAAAAAGCAAAAAAAAGTAGAACAGAAAAAACAGGAGATGAAAAATATAGCGTTAAAAAATGGAGTTTTTTTTTGTTATTGTGTTATGTAATGCTATTCAGAGGAAGTATTCTCTGCACAAGCACATACACTCGAAGAGTGAATGTTTAATTGATGGTTGGTAAACATGACCAAAAGGAGATAATTTTTTTTCTCTCTTTGTTTTTTAATTTCTTTTGATGTTACATGATCCCAATTCGAAATGAAGCTGTTTTTCTCGTTTTTTTTTTCTTGCAGAAGGCAGCATGTTATATGCAATGCAAAAATAAAATATAAGTGGGAAAATCGAATGGGAATATCCTTATGCAATATGAATATAGTGTACATAGGTACATTTTAAATTTTAATGTAATTGACATCTTTAATTCTTGGTTCTCTTATTAAAAATGTGTCTTAATCTTTCAAAGAATTTCTTTTCGAATGATTTTATATTAAAATAAATTTTTTTCTTTATTATTATACTGCAGGGAAATGAAAATTTTTATTTTGTACAAAATATAGTTGATTTAAACATGCAAATATTCAAGAATGCAAGAATTCATTCAATAAATATTGAAAGTAACTATATAGTTATTAGTTTTCTCGTTACTTGGTTGTCTTATTTTTATGTGATAAGGTTGTCTTTTTTTTATGTGATTGTAAAATATTAATTGGTTAACAATAATAATTATACAAAATTTACCCAGATTAAAGCTACTCACTTTATCAATTTAAGTAACTATGTAAGAAAAATCTGAAAGTTAATTGAAATTTCAATTTTAAGAGTTTATTAAAAGCAAAGGGGTAATTGGAGTTGGAAATGGTAAAAAGTTTCCCATTAACGGTGTAAAATTTTTAAATAAATTCGGTTCTAATTCATTATTTTATATAAAAGCTGAGCGAAATTAAAATAGAGAGAATCGGCAAGTCAACTTTATGATTAACAGTTCCTACTTCAATATTCGTAATCTTATCCATGTTAACTAATAAGCACTGAAGACTTGACTTTTGAAAAGGTTATACTTTTTTTAAAAATTTTAATTATTATACTTGATTTTTGACTTTTATAACAATAATATTTTTCTCTTAACACATTGTTGACCGGGAACGCCATATGACGTCTTTCGATAACGAAGCCTATCATACTCTTAAAAAATATTAAAACATGTAATTTAATACAATGTGTGCAAAGTTCCTTATAAATATATTATGCAATAAAAAAGTTTCTAATAAATATATTATGTAAAAAAAGTGTTGAGAATTTTCAATTTTTCCCAAAAATCGCCGGACACACGCGTTAGTTCTTATAAAAAACACCCGGTCAACAATGTGTTAACAAGATTACGATATTCATGGACTCAGTAATAAATATAAACAATATGAAGTTCCCGCACTATTTTAAAGCAAATTCCTTTAAACATACTTAAAACAAATAATCAATAATTAACTGCCATGTTAATATAGCTATGCCATGTTTAAGAAAACTACCCCTTTCTCAATCCTTAGAAATATCGTGCAGCGTTCAGTAACTTTCACACTTCATTTCACACTCACTTTTTTGTACTCAAGGAAGAGTACAAGAATTTTCTATGAAATAAATTACAAAGAAATGAGAAAAATTTTCCTAACGAGAAATCGTATTTTCCCTGCAATGTCCTTTTAGTTTTCAAACTCACATATTCCTGCTCTCTTTGATAGAATAATGAACTAATCTTTGTATCTCCGTTAGGAAATTTGTTGTCACAAGAGTTGGAAAAAAAGAAAAATAAAAAAAAAAATTTTTTTTAATTTGTTTTTCTTCTTTTGAAATTTTCTCTAACATATGATAAGATTAAGGCCACGTGACACATCAAATGAGATTATTTGGTAACTAAGTTTACAAAACAAAAATAAAAATTGAAAAAAAAAAAAATACAAGTTATCAAGATAAAAGCATAATGGGTATAAAGTGTAACACTGCAAAAAAAAAACAAAAACCTTATATAAGATAAAAAGAGAACCATAAACAAAAACAGAGCAGAAAAAAAAAAAGGATTTCAAGTTTGACCGAACGTCCCTTGATTTTTTTTACATTTACTCCATAATAACAACAATAAGTAATTTTAGATTTGAACGAATGTGAAATTTCAAATTTCTAGTATAAATTTTTTTTTTGGTGTGTATATAGGAAAATGCAATTGCCAGGAGTGAAAATATGAAAGTGTAGTTGAATAGCTGAATTCCATTTGGGATTTGAGATTTTATCCTTATGGTATGTTGATTTTTAATGATTGCACAGGATATTGGTTAAGAAAGAAATGAAAAAAGCAAAAACTATTTTCTCTTTTTATTTTCTTCTTTTATTTTTTTTTGTTCTTTTAATTTTTTATTTTAATTTTGTTCTTTGGTATTACGTCTTTTCTGGGTGGGTTGTATAATATGTTGAAGGGTATTATATAAGGATATTGTGTCATACAATTTTTGAAATGCTTGTGTTTATAACAAAGACTGTGTTATTTTATTTATTTGTTAGTTTTTTAAGATAACGAGATTTAATATTATTAATAATATATTGACAATCTATTATAATAAATGGGTAGAAAATCCTTTAAATTATTTTATAAAATATTTTAATAAATGATTTGCAATTGTAAATATTATGTATGCTATATGGTAACAATGGTGTTATTTGTGTATGTTGTGCTAAAAGTGTGCTATTTTCATTGTAATAAAAGTAATTTTTTTTTTGGTTTTTTTTTATTATTGATTTAATTAATAATCTGTTCATATTATCGAGGATTTGGTTGATTAAAAAGTGTGTTTGTAATAATAAACAAAAAAAAAACAGAAATTTTGATATCAAGTGATTAAAGTAAATTGAAGGATATCAGGATATTAAAATACGTGCTTATAGTATGGTGATTATAATTATGATGACATTTATGATTATCGGGGTATTTATTTTGTGTTAAAATATGTCAATTAAAATTTATAGATAAAATTTATTAATATATAAATTCTACATATACTTTGGAAAATGAAAAATAATTATATTTAATACTAAAATGCATGCATGTGTATGCAAATGTAATTTTCTGATTTATTTAGGGTTATTAGTTTTGTATAAAATTTTTATAATTCTTAAGATAATGAGAAAATGTTGTTTGGTACTTTACACGGAAAATTGACTTAAACAAGCAATTTCTTATTAAAACTAAGGTGTTTAATTAAAATTCCAGCTAAGGCTTGTATATAATTGAAGTTTTAATAAAATTATGAATAAGAAAGGAGTCTTTAATAATTAAATAACTTTTAAGGGTATTTTAAAAATATTCAAATTCAAATAGAACAATTTGTTTGTGCTGTTCCATAAATGCAATTAAATTTTTGAATATTAAATCCGTATTTAAATACATGAGTTAAAGTAAATTTTAATAAAATATAATAATTGACCCACTCCCTGGCGTAAATTTGTGCAAACGCTTACTAAACTAATTTCCTAGGTTGAACATTTTCATAATATAAAAGAGATGCCATTTTGAACGCTTATTGTAAATTTTTCACTGAAGTCACTGAAGTAAAAAAAAATCGTTATATAAACAAAACATTTGCGGTCTTTTATTTTTATCAATAACTTCCAAAGCGTAAGAGGTCAGAAAAACATTGGTATACCAAATTAAAAGTCTGTTTATAGGGATATTAGACAGAGGCTCAGTTTTGACTTGTTATGCGCACTATGCGATTTCAACAAAGTGCTCATCCCTCACGCGTCCTATGCAGTAAACTTAAAAACGGGAAAATCTATATATGAGGAGCACAGAAGCAAAGTGGTCTAATCCTCACTCCAAAAATTTTTGCTTTTTTGTTAGAAATGTTTATAAAATTAGGTCGTAAATTTAATTTTATCGACAAAACAGTCAAAAATTTTCGATATTCTGTTATTTTTTTTTTTTGCCTAAATCCAAAATTTAATTTTTTTCTAGTGCAAACGTGGCCTAACCCATATATTGTGGCAAAAATTTTGGTAGTGATGGTTAAATCGCTTTGCTTCTGAGGCCTTCATATAAACTATCAGAATAAACTAAGTTCACTTTGCCTGAAAGCATCATAATGATTTCGGAAATCTAGTTAAGTTATTTCGAAAATCTAGTTAAGTTAAAGAACTTTTATAAAACAGCTATATATGGGATTTTATAAAACAATCAGCCAAGGAAGAAATAGGATTGCAATCTGTAAAAATGAACACTAATTTTATTCAGTTTTGTTTTTATTTAGAGTGCTTTAAACGGTCCCAAAAATCATTTTAATTTTCGTTTTTTTTAAGTTAATGTACATACAACAATTCGATATCAACAAGTCTTTCATTTGAATCAAACACTTATCTATGTTCTTCTCTTGTACTGGTACGATAAGTTATCTGCTCAATAAATAAGTTTAAACTTAAAATTGACAACTTTTCACTTACAATATGTTGATTTGATTTAATTTTCACTATTAGAAAAAATTAATTTGGATTTTCTCTAAACATTAAAGAATTTCCTAAAAACCTTCCTTGAATTTTCAAAACGAAGGAAAAGAAAATATTGAATTTTTTTTCTTTATTTCTATTTCTTGTGTTTTTCTTGTTTCCTTAAAATCAATTTAGGACTTGATTTATATATATACAATGAATTTTTTATTGATTAATTGCAAATAATTTTCCTTAAATTTTCTGAAATTATTTATGCCTCTTGCAGATTCCACAAAATACAAATAAACAAATGCCGCCCAATGTACACATACGATATTATATTATGAGAATAAACAAGTAATTTGTCAGTAAATTTTCAGGATTTGTTATTGTTCTTCTTCTTCTTTTTTTTATGTTATTTTGTTTGCACATGGATCTTTACAAATTGTTCTTTAAACGATAGAAATTATTCACACATATCCGATTTAATATACAATGCTAGTAAGGGTCTGTCGATTCTATAAAAAATTGATATGATTTCCGTTTTTCTTGTATAACAATAAATAAATAAGAATTTTCCTTATCCTTAAAAAAGGACAAAAACGAAAAAATATATATTGCTCTTGTTGTCTTATGAATATTTGTGATTTTTTAAAATTTCAGTTATTTATTTTGGATAATGTTTAAATTTTCTTTTTTTAAGATTTAAAGGTAAGTAAAATGAAATAACTAACGGTATTTTGTTATCATTAGCTCATTGGGAATTTAACAAGAAAATTTGGGAAATTTAATTAAAAATTTGAAATAAAACCTTTATCATTTATACCGTGAATAATTGAATAATTTGCAAATCAACTGATATGAGAAGTACTCACTGAAATTTAATAAATATCCGATGGCTTTTTAATTATTGGGAGAGAAGGTAATGAGTAAGTGTTAATTAATTTATAATGAGTGTGTATATAATGTGCTTTTCAGGTGAGAAAAATGTTTTTCGAGTTATATATTTTATTTTCAGCAAAATATGAGTGGAAATTTCTGTGTATCAAAATTGTTGACAGCTTATAAGGTAGTCACAGAGTTTTAAACTTTTCACACGAAAGAGATGTGATTTCCTCCCACTATGAGTGGGATAATGAGATACTTTTATAAAGAATGCCAAATTTTAATGTAAAATCTAAAGTTAAAATTAATGCAGTTAGATGTATGCTGTTTCATAAATTTAACCCAAGCCGCAAAACTGAATTTGTCAAAATAAAATTTGACTTCCTTATAGATTTTGGGTGATTAAAATAACTTTACTATGAAAAATATTTGCTTTTGTGGAATTGTTTTTTGAAAGTACCATGAGGTGCTGTACCACGGTCGAAAAAAATAATAATTAAAATATACAATATTGGAATTAAATAAAATTTTACAAAATATTTTCTTTAAACAGTATAATTTGCGTAATAAAAATTTCAGCCGTAACTTTTAAGCTCCTAGGCATGCCAATTGCAGTAAGACGATGAGCACTTTCAACCTACTATCACTTATATAAAGTGAATCATTAAGCATTCGTGTACGTAATATTGCTTTTCCTGCCTCTAGAATAGTACCGAAAGAAAATGAGAAGAAATTCAAAATTAAAACCAATAAAACATTCGAAAATATGAAAACTATTACGAAATTGTAGAATTTTGGAAGAGAACCTCCTGGAGAGAAAACCTCTTAGAAACAATGCGAGTGTTAAAAGTAATTCCATAGATGTACGTTATACATAATATGACGAATTTTAATTTTTAAATTTTCAAAACTTCTTCTTGTCATAAAATCGTTTTGGAAAAAAGAAGCAAAAGAATAAAAACAGTTTCGTGTAGAAAACATGAAAAATGAGTTTTTCTTTTACTGCAATAATAAGCAGTAGTGTCGTTACTCGTCGTTGCAACTTGTTCTTTTCCTTTGAAAAAGCAATTTGTATATTTTTTTTTGAAAATAATACTGCTAATATCATTATTTTTGCATATACTAATGCATATACATTATGTTGAAATTTTGTAGACTATTCAACTGGCTTTACTATAAACAGCAATTCGACAACTTGTATTTGACAGCAAAATATAAAGCAATTCAACAATAAATTGATGTATCCAAAGCAAAAGGAAGAAAAGAACTTGTATAATCTAATAATAAATTCCATTTACTATATGGAAAGTATGCTGCCATAAGTCATGCGATAGTTTTCATATACACACTCGTATATTATTCGGTTTATTATGACGAAAATTTCATTTCAGTAGCAAAACATGAGTGTATTAAATTTAAATATAAAATTTTTAAGGGATGTAGAATTTTAAAAATAAATTAAATTTCGAAATAAAAATATTATTGCAATCAAAGTAGTAAAGCTAAATAAATTTGATGAGAATTTCTGAAATGTGATGTTGATTTTAAAATTTGAAATTTCCTTATTTGATGGAAATTCATTTTCCTGAGCTTACTATGAACCTCATTCCTTATGCATACATTTTTTGTATGTGTATAATATTCTAAGTAAAGGGCCTTGAATTTTAAAAATTTTAAGATTCAGAAAGAATTTTTTCATTATCAAATTGTATTTTCTTATTATTCTTGCATTATTTTAGCACTTTTATTAGTTATGTAAGTTTTAAAAATTTTGGCAAAGAAATGCATTCACAAATCTCCCGTTTGGTTTTGAATTTCTTAATGATGGATGCAAGCTTTAAAAACAATATGTTTTAAAAATATGAAGTAAAAATGAAGCAAAATATTTATTAAAAATAGAAGATTCAATTTAAATGTCGGGTCAAATTAATACGAAATGTAGCACTTTTCCCTTCAATACTGCTTTTAAAACAATCTATGCATATACACTATCAAAATTAACTTCACTCATATATGAATATATTTCAAAAATTGCATACTTTTGGGAAGAGTGTAAGGAGGGGGTTGGGGTAAGGGGGAGTTCTAGAATTAAAGTAAATTGCGTGACCTAAAAAAAATTATATTTTTCAACGGCATGGCATTTACCTTTACGTTCTGCATTTATATAAAATTGGAACAGTGTTTAAAAGTACCGTTAACTAAATGATTAATAAATTAGAATTAGATTTTCTCATACAAAATTTCCTTTTAATTGTTACACAAAGTTTTCAGATCTTAATTTAGCCGCTTTCATAGAGTAGTTTAATAGATTTTTAATGGATCATAATATTATAGGTGTAAAGAGAGAAATACAAATTGAATTGGCTTGCATAAAAGAGTATAATTGAGAGAAATAGTTACGACATTTTATTCTGGTAGATTCTAAGTAAAACTTCTCTAGTGCAATTTTAGTATTATATTTATTATTAGGTGCAAGTGAAAACGCATAATTTATTTCAAAAAAAGCATTGTGAATCATTCATAAGAATAATTATTGTGAATATGGCATATGTTCACAAAAAGGAAAAGTTTTGCATGTAGTATCTGTAATAATTGAAATGTTATTACAATTAATGAAATTTATTTTTAAAAATGGGGTTCACTACATGATATTGTGAGTGTATTACATTAAATAAATTTAAGGCTCAAATTGGGTTTTATTTATTCTCACTTATCAACAGTGGTCTTTCAACAAATTTAAATTCCTTAATAGCAATTTAATTTAAAATTCGAAGAAAACCCTTTGGGAATTCTTTTACGTAAAGTGTCGAGAGTGCTATGATGACAATGGTATGTTGAATAATATTGTATGTATAGTTTTTCTGTTTTAAGTTAAAAAATAAAATAAAAATTTCTTTTTGACAACAGTATAAAAGTGCACAAAAAGTTACAAATTTCTTGTACATATACATATATGTAAGTTTGTATATAATAAATACTTGTAAAAATTTCCAAAAACTTTCGTTTAACAATAATTTCTCATTTCAATGTCTACAAAGTGTATATAGGTAAACTGTGTTCAATTGCATGTATACGAGAGAATAATGCTATTATTGAGATTTTCTTTTCAATTGTTTGTGTTTTTTTTTTTCTCTCATTTTTCTTAATTTATTTTATAAGTTTTGGTTCTTCCAAAAAATGAACTTGATTTTGAATGTTTGAAAAATTATTGAGAAAATTTTTAATTTTTTCCCTTTTTTTTTGAAATATTATTAAAAGACACGATTGAGTCCTTGAACTATAGTTTGTATACAACAAAAAAAAAAATTTTAGAAATATTATTTATTTTTATTTTAGTATAAAAAATTCAGAAAGAAACATTATAAAGAGAAAGACAGAGACAGTAAAAGAGAACCATAAAAGAGGAGGCCAGAGCTAAAAGAAAAAAAAGTTTTCCATTTGTTTTTCTATCATATTTTACTGTTATAATAATATATGTCTGTTAGCATGAACAAAGATTAGATACGCTATGTTGAAAATCAATTTATTACTCTTGTCTATATTGTCCTTATGTCGGATTATTTCCAAATGATAAATTGTTCTGTTTACCCTTATTCTATATTATAAGAAGAAAATATTATTACAATGAAGTGTAAATACATAAAAAGCTATACATAAATATATGTATGTATATGTGTGTAGGTTTACAAAATATACTTGCATATAGATACAAGAATATTATAGAATTTTAAGCTAAGTCTGGAAAATATTTTCCTAAAATATATAAAGTGAAATGAATTTAACAAAAAAAAAACGAAAAAGTAAACTTTTCATATTATTTAGTTTTATAAAATATGAACGTACAGTGGAGGATAGGAATTATTAGACAAACAATTAAAGATATTAGGCTATGATTAAATTTTTAATTTGTATTTAAAATGGTATCAAATGCAATTGGATTAGAAAATTTTGTATTAAGTTATTTTCTGTCACGATGTCATTTCTGATGCATATTAATGTTAAGAAAATTTTATTTTCTGTCAAAAACATTCAGTGACATAGTAATTCAATAATGTGCCACATTTATTGATTCAAAATATTTATTACTGTAATGTTCAATGTTTAGCTTAAAAAATTTCCAGTCTTTAATATTCAGTAGAGCAAAAAATTTAAGGAATTTTGAGTTCCGTGTGCAGCTTTATAAATGGCTGAATTCGCCTCAAACAGATATATCCGAATTATATTCAATAATATTCAATAATATAAAAAAAATTATATTATTGAATTATCGATTTGTTCTAAAAGAAAATTGCTTGAAATATTTAACTGTTAATACTAACTGTTATACACCGCAAAATTCTTAAACGTTGAAGTTTGAAAGTCAAATTTTAAATGTAAATAGCAGTGAAAAACAAAATTTTTACGTATTTCGCGCCTACTTCAACTTGTAGATCATAAAAATCGAAAACCAAACACAACTTGCAGATTTCGTAATGAATTTCGTGATTCAATAAAATTGAATTAATAAAATAAATTTTTGAAATTACTGTTTAATAATAAATTCAAATTTATTTTTCCTCTACTGTATTTCTTCTGCATGAATTAAAATGTTCTAAATCCAAATAAAAGTACCAAAACCAAAAAAAGCAAGAATAGAAATAAATAAGTATGTAAGAATATTCAATAAATTTTTTTTTCCATTTCTTCCCATTTCATTCGTATATTATAAAGCGTGTTCTACCAGAAGCAATGAAAAACACTTCTAGACTATCGTCTGGCGGATGAAAATATATCAAAAATTTTTTGAATTAAAACTACTATAGCATAGCAAAAAAGAGAGGAAGAGGGAATCATGTTGAAGTAAAATCAACTTGTCTATACAAAATATACAATTATGTAATATTTCTCCTCGTATCTATATTTGAATATAATTTTTGACATTTAAGCACTTTTATTTATTATAAATCATATTATAATGTTTATTTTCGAATTTTTCTTTTTTTTTAAATATTCTCTAAAATGATCAACAGAAGAACGAGTTTAGATTTTGTTATTGTAAAACAATTTATATATGAACGAGTAGTTCTTCCACTTAGCATACACGTATTGCTTTATGGAAAACATAAAATAATTTTTATAATTTTTTTTTTCTTATTGCTTCTTTAATTCACTCGAATATTTTTCGCCTAATTTATTTTAATCCTTTTAAAATCTCTTAATATAATTCTTTTTTTTTTCGAGTGTAGTTTTCTTATTTAACATTATTGTTGCATAACAGTAACAACAATAATAATAATAACAATAGGTTAGGAGTTTTTTTGAAAAGGGCCATTAATTGCAATCACAAGGATATTTTTGCTGAAAATTTGATAAAAAAATTTTTTTTGAAGAAGAATTAGAATAAATCTGAATTATCAACAATATCATTTGTTATAAATTTTTCTTGGTGGAGAAAACTTCTTGGAATATAAATTGAGAAATTTTGAATAATTTTTGTTTAAACATGGGAATTTTTTTTTTTGGAAAAATGTATAGCTATTTTTATTTAAATGTCTGCTATTATTTCTAAAATAAATATAGAGAATAGTTGAATATCTTGCTGGTGTATTTGAAGTGTGCAGTCTAAAACTAAATAGTGTGCATTGCCTAGATAAAAATTCGTGTTTGGTTTGAATTTATAATGAGTTTTCTGTAGAATTTTCATTAGATAATTTGATTTTACTATGGAGCTGATGATTTTTCAATCTGTTTTTGATAATATTCTAAAATATTTAAAATGAATCTAAAATTAATCAGGGGGAATATACCTTTTTAATTGTAAGAAGCAAAAAGTGTGAATGAAGCGTATATAAAAACGTAAATATAAACTTACTAAAATTGTATCCAATATAAAGTTGAAAGTTCATCCAAAATAATCAAGTATTGATAAAATATATGAAAATTTTAATGAAATTCTTGATAACTTTTTACATAATTCGAATTGAATATTGAATATTTCTTGTTTAAAAGAGCTAGTGCGAGTTCTTAATATTGTAATTTAAAGTTTAAGGACCTTATCACATTTTTTTTAGTAGTTTTTATTTTTATTTTAAAGAAACATATTCTCTTATTTAATTGGGGTTATCATTGCCAATATAAATTTAAAAGATAAGGTCGAATTTTTAATTGCACGTGGCAATAAAAATATTATTTTAGGCTTGTTAACTTGCTAAAATCAAAATAACCCAAGATTAGTTGATTGATTTGTTTAAAGGAAAATGTGCAAAGTACTGGCGATGATACCCCAATTTTCATTAATATAAGTAAATCGATTTAGTTGTATAGTAACTGTTGCTGTTATCTTAAAAGGATATGCGACCAAACGTCTTTATATATAATTTTATACAAAATTCTTATAACAATAAAGAAATCATTTGGTAAATATTCGTTCATTTTTAATAACGATTAAACAATATTACATGAAACTACCTGTTGTCAAAAATGTTAAATATGTCAACATTAAAAAAATGTAAAGTCTTATTTTTTCCATAAAATATTTTTTTTTTAAAATGCCCTCTGGTTGTTTTCAATTTTTGAATTTAACACACACATTATGCAAAAAAGTCCAAATAAATTCAAATTTTCATTGTAAAAATCTTGTAAAGCCTTAAGTCAGTTTTATTTTAAGAAAACAAGAGAAAAATAATTTTTTATTATTTTAAATAAATTCTTTTTAAGTTTAGTAAATTGTTTTTTTTTTAATAATAAATTTTATTTTAATTTAATTAAATATTCGTAAAAAATATAAAAATTCTTGAGATTTTATTAAATGTATAATATATACACATGTACATCATATATATACATAAATACATATATACATATATATATATAGTAGAGGTAACTCTCTAATTCATTATTAATGTAAAATGTACTTGAAGTTTAATTATCATGTTTACAATGTGTATTCATCCTTATATTGTTATTTTTAAATCGTTCATCCTGAAATTATGAATTTCCTTTTTTTGTTTTGTAAATGTAACATGTACATAAATATATTTAAGCACATACATAACAAATTTTTCGAAGAAATCCAGGAAAAAAAAATATAATTTGATATTAAAATTTTATTAAAATAAGTTTTCGCAATTTGAAAGGTTTTTGAAATAAGTACATTTCACATTATTTAGTATTTAAGAGTAAATTGTAAACTATACCAATGAGAATTAGTACAGTGAAGCTTACATATAATGAACGTCTCGATTTTAGGAATAATAATTGTGATCTTAAAAAAATTTACTGTTTACTTGGATTGTCTGCTTGGAAGTTTTACTGTAATTGGGATAGGGTATTTTGAATGAATATTTTTCAACTGCAATTCTAGACTGCAATTTTTCGCTTAATTTACTTTGATTTTATTGTCCTCACGTTACCAGTAGGTTAATGTAATGTAGCATTTTCAGATTTCTTTAATTTTTTAGAAAATGTTCTTGGCAAAAATTATCAGAATTCTAAAAACAAGCTTACAACTTCATAACAAACGTCACTGAAGACTTTATTTGTTTTGCATTTTTAACAAATTTTATGAATAATATGAAATCAAAATGATGATTAATGAAAAATACATTTTAAGGTTCCTATCAATATACCGTGAAATTCTATAGGATCCAAAAGACTGCAATTTCTGAGAGGGATTTAATTTGTTTCCTCGAAATCCTCGAACAAAAGATATGTGTTATAATGTTTTAAAACTTATCTGAAATTTAAGGCAGAAATTAGATCGAGATGGCAAATAAAGGGAGAAAGATAAAGAGTACGAAATAACAAGATAGCGAAAAAGAGAGTAATTAAGAAAATTTGTAATTTGGTAATTCAATTGAAAGATCAGGCGCACATATTTTGAATAAACCAAACAATTTCAATCTTTACGCATATAAAATATTTCTTTTTTCATTCCGGGAAGTTTATTTAAACATTGTATAATACCAAAGTCATTGACTTCTTTCGAAATTTAAATATTTCTTTTATTTCTAATAAACTTTTCGCTATTTTAAATGACATTGAAAGAATTTCATCATTCCAAATTATTTAAAAAAATCTTTTTTTTTTTTTCAATTTTCTTTACAAGCAATCCGACATTTATGGTGGTAATATCAGTCGAGGAAATTTTAGCAATAAGGACATTTTGTAAATATTTTTTCATAGATTTTTCCTTTTTATATTAAAACTTTATCAAAAACAAATTTATTATAAAATGTCCTTAGGTATGGACATATACATACATACATCCTTACATCAATATCAAAAAAAAATAAAATTTTCAAAACAAAAACAATCTTCTTTCGTGACCTGTGGATTTTATAATTTTTGGGTAAAAATATCAAAAAAAAAAAAATTTTTATTCACCCCTCTCTCTCTCTTTCTCTTTGTTTTTTTTTCTCTTTATACTCAATGTTTTCATAAATAATTATTAATGCATGGGAAAATTCACCTTTCGGCTGTTTATTACTAAAAGATTTTATTTTATTGTTATTTTTTATACACATACATTTTTTGTTAAACAAAAAATAATTTATTTTCATGTGAATCTTAAACAAATTCAGTACCATAACCGATATATTATTATGTATGTATGTATGAGAATTGCCCCATGAAATTTTTATTCTGTTTTTCTATCAAAAAAACAAAATTCCTCTAAATCACTCCCACGCCTACTTTTTTATTTTTCTTGAATTTTACCACATTTTTTTTTTATTTTATTTACAAGTCAATGAACGAAAAAAAAAATGTTTTTTATGTTTTTTTTTTGCTTCTTTCGAAGATTTTCTTAAGGCGAAAATATAAAAGCTTAAAAAATATTACCATGTTTACATTTTACCATATTGAATACATTTATATATTAAAAATAAAAGCAAACAACGGTAAAAATTTAAATCCTTCAAAATAATAACATAAAAACAGAGAGAGAAAACAAGAAAAAACAAAGGACTTCATTTACAATCCCCTGATTTGGACTTTTTGAACTAACAAAATGAAAATTGAAAGAGTACAAAGAAACGGAAAGCATATATGAGAGAGCGCGTTATTTTATGTGATCATTTCTCGAACTGCATTTGAACATACAATAAAAGGAAAACAAAAAAGGAGGTGAAAAACAAAGAAAAATATTATAAAAATAAGAAAAATAGAAAAGAAGAAAAATCATAAAGTGTTTCTGACACGAATTTTTTTAACTATCAAACACAAAGCACATCCCTCAAACCTATACACGAAAATTCATTAGAATTTTCAATTCATATATGAAAATGAATTTTTGGGGTGAATGCATTGACTTATTTTTTTTTTTTTTGATTTTATATTTAGTTTAAGTTTATCTATCGTTTAAAAAAAAAAATATTTTTTTCTTTGTTGATTTTACATGTTTTTAGGACAACATTTGAGCTCAGAAATTGTGAATATTAGCAGCGCGCTAAATAAAAATAAAAGTATTTTATAAGTGTTGAAAAAACAAATTTAGTTGTGCAAAGCAATCTTGAGACAAGAAACAAAAATAAGTTAAAATTTATTGTTAAATTCCTAATATAAGAATGAATTTATTTGTTTATTTTTCTTTGTGAAAGTGGTGCTCTCTGAATTCTTTTACTTGAAAGTTTAGAAGGCTATTATTCGGGATTTGGCGAACTTCGCTTAATATTTTCAATTCGTTTATCTGTCTACATGTTTGTCTGTTTGCTTAATTTGAGCCTAACACAGCATGCCCCAGGTGTCTAGCACTGATTTTACGGACGGATTCAGACCAAGTATTTCTTTGGCGTTCTTCTTAGATTGTGTCATAACATTTTCCTTCTTTTATTTATCGGCATTAGTGGATGCAAAATTGTAATGTTGTTCCGGAAATCTGATTGCTTTTTACTTTGCAGACTCATACCATTTTGAGTTTTTTTCTAATATCTTCTGGAGACCCACCATCAGGTATAATGATACTGATTAAATATCAGATGCTAATGATGAAATATACTGGTTGGCCATAGCGTTTTAGGCTCATATTTAAAAACAATAAATAGAATAAATTTGGGCGGTATTTATCTTGTAGCTCGCCTAAAATCGGTTATTCACAAGGGTTCACAAGAGTGAAAGTTCATATGGTTTACCATATTTATAAAGGTTTTATTTTAAATTTGCAAACTACAACTAGAAAGGTTCTATCCAAAAATTGAGATTTTTTCTTGCATCAATTATTTAAAATTTATTAATGTATGTTTCTTGGCCTATTTATTGTGCCCTTTTCGTGCTACATGCGATCGTGATATCTATGAATTGAAAACTTTGATATCTTAAATGCTAGTCATTTTAAAATGAATAAGCCCTTCGAAATTTTAATTCTATGAAAATATTGCAAAAAAATTCATGCAAATATGCCAGATTACAAATATGACAGATAACTAGAACCAATATCATACGATCAATAGAAGGAAGTTTTCCTATACTTGTACCACGGATTTTAAATACGAGTACCTTAGAAATGGAAAAGAAATTCAAATGAATTATTGAATTACAATTTTTTCCGAAACTGTAATATGGTATTTGTCGAAAATTTTACACATAATACAGAACATTACAATATAATAGAAAACATAGAAATATAATAGAACTCAGTGTTGTCCTTTTGAATATGTAGTTATAAATAGAAGTAATAAATAGAAAAAGGATATTGTTTTTTTTTTTTAAATAATATTGCATTTTCATTTTGCATAGATGTTATGTAATAAAATTTAATGTTGTGACAGTAATATTCCCCATGTTTTGTTTTGTTTATCTAGAATTCATGTTGCAATAAGGTGGCTATTATTTTCAGATCAAATTTTATTCAATTCACAGGACGTGGCAATATTGTTTTCTGTTTCAAATAACTTGTGATTTAAAAATATTTGAAAATGTTAGACGATTTTTTAAGATTTCAGGAATAAAGTTTTTTTTTCGATTTTGAAATAAGAATAATTTTTCTTTACAATTAATTAGTTTAAATATTGAAGAATTTCGTTTTTATAATTAGAACTTAGATATTACTTAGATACTTATTAATTAGAAATAATTAGTTAATTAGAACTTAGTTTTATGGAAAATAGAACTCTGAAAAATTTATTTTATTTTTGTCTGGTGCTTAGTAGTTGGATTTTTACAAAATTTTTAGTTAGCACATTTGCTTTATTACTTAAAATTGTCAATAGAAATCGCCGGATAAGTCAATTAAATTTTTTTTAAACCGATTTAATAAATTTTATCAACCGCTCGCTCTTATACATCATACTTAGAATCCAAACCAAAAGCATTATCGAATATGTTGTGCTCACATTATTTTGCCTTAAATTTTATTTTTTTTTACAAAATCTATAAAAAATTTTCTCCATATTGTTTTTTTGATGTGTGCAGTTTGCATCATGCGCCCCAAATTATATAAACAAAAGATATTATTTCTACCCTGATTTTTTTTATGTATATTGAATGTAACTGAACTGAATTACAACATTCTTTTAGTTTTTTTTAATATTAAGAGTACAAAACAAAAAATACATTTTAGGGGTCCTTCAAACAGCTACATATATTACTATCATAAAGACTTTTATTTTCATTCTTGGGTTTGTTTTCTATTTGGTTGGGTTTTCTTCATTGTAATCCTCTTCTTATTGTAGATAATTTTGTCTACGTTAATGAAAGTGTTATTGCTTTATTTGTGTCTTTGACTTTTTTTAAGACAAATTCCTCTTTTTTAAATAATATTTTTAAAATTAATTTCTAAACATACGTCGTTTTAGATTGCTAGTATAAGCAAACGTAAGTAATGAGGAAACTAAACTGTTGTTAGATATTTTCGTAAAAACTTTGATATACCAAATACCATCTTATAAAATCGTATTGTTCCATAAAAGGAATTGCATTTAAGAGTTTTATAATTAAATTTTTTATAAAAATAAAAATTTTTGATTAAGTCTCAGCATAATGTACCATAAATAATGATCCAACCATTGTACTTTAAGGTTTTCGATTTGATAATAACAAAATATGGAATCTTCCTATTTCTTTAAATAATTGTAAATTAGCAATGTTGATAAAAGCTTGTAGTATCAAGTTAACCGTAGGTTTAGTTAAAAACAAATTTGAAATAACCAAACAAAATCTGTATTTGTAGAGCCTTAATTTTAAAAATTTTCATTAAATTATATTATTTGGCTATTTGATTTCTAGTTTTCTTAGAACTCAGCAAATATTTTTAATTTTGACAATTCAGACTCACATTGATATTAATTAATATTTCATATTCTGCGTCTATATTCAATTGTGTCTAAGGCAACATTACCTTATGGAAATAATTATGCCTTGATTCACAGTTTTCAATGAAAGAACGTTTTTTATATTTGGGAAATATTATTAAATAGTACTAGTGCTTTAAATACATGTGTTAATTTATATACTGTTTTGGCTATGACGATTTACGTAATTTAGAGTTATTGCCACGGAATTGATATTTCTTCTAATTTGGTAAATAATTTTTGTATAATTTAGAAACAAAGAAAAACTTACTCTTAATATTGCTGAATAATATTTTTGTAATTTTATTTAATACACAATAATTGTTAATGATTAAAAAATCAATTGCATTGATTACCCAATTATTCAATTGAAAAAATAACAATATACGAAATTATTTCTTACATTCAAATACAACATATTTTATACAACTGTTATACAACATAATACTATCGGGTCATCTTTTAAGTTATTGTAAGTACAAATTTCTATTGTGTAGATTAAATTTTATTTTTGCGGAATTTGAAAAGTTCAATATTATTTTTCTTACAAAATAATTTTCTGTTTACAATCTCTTACAATACACGATTTCTTTCCTGTATGAATTTCAACAAAAAAAAAAAAATATTTTTAATAATTTCTTGTTTTACCTTGCATAAAATATTAATTTGTCACTTCCATTCATAAATTCGATTTGAACTGTGGATATTTGGCTGAGTATAGTCTTTTGAAAATAAAAATTTATTATTTATTATTGAAAATCTTCATGGTGTTTTATTAAATTTTTCTTGAAATTGAAAGAAAAAATCCAAATAATAAAATTATGCAATTTTAACTTGAATTCAATGTGTACAAAAGTTGTAAAATTTTTGAAAAGAAAATTTTTTTTTTTCATTTTAATTACGTGACCATGACATTGATTATTTTTTTTTTCATTTATTATAACTGAGTTTTTATTTTAGTGTAACGTTTTATATTTTGTTAAGAAAAAAAAAATTGCCAATAAATAACTGATATTTTTTTTCGCGTATTTATCTTTCACCTATCAATTATAAAGTTCCTATAAAACCATATACGATCATACACTATCAGAAATTGCTGTTGCGTCAGTAATTAAAAAGTATTTAATAAAAATGAAAATTAATTATTAAGGTTGAAAAAAAAATTTTTATTTTTTCGCGAATTTCAATAGTTTTTGGCAAATAAAAACATCAAAAAACGGAAAAAAAATATTAATCAAAAATTTTATTTTATTTTTGTTTTTTTTTTTTTGCAATAAAATTATGATTTTTTGTGGTTAACATTTCAATCAAAAATTGTAAATCAAAAAAAAAATTGTACCTAAAGGTGTACAAGAGATTGTACTTTAACGCTTTATAACAACTTTATCGTTGATTTCGATAGCATTAAAAAATAATTGAACTATGAATGAAAATGTTAAAAAGTTTTGCAATAAATGAAGGTATAAGTAGAAGTTTGATGTACACTATGTGCAAGATCTGAATTATTTCAATCACATTATGATTATTGATTTATCAATTGATAGTGAAAAAAAAAAAAATTGAAATGGTTTAAGGGCATTTAAAAGAGTGCAAGTAGGACATGTACTTTGAGCACATTCAATATGAGAAAGACTTATGAATATTGTATGACTTGAATTATGAACAGTGTGCATATCAAAATGAGATCAATGAGATGGGACCGGATGGCATTTTAAAAAAGATAATGAAATCAATTTTGTATATATATATATATATATATATATATATGAACAATTATGTGCATAAGTGAATTATGGCGTAATAATTCAATTAAATTAATTATGTGCTTAAAAATATTTTTCATATTACTATAAAATTTTAATTAAATTTAAATCGACGCAAGTCCTTTATAAACTGATTTATGTCCCTGGCATTTACATTCGCCAAGTTCGCAATTCGTAAAAAGAAATGCGATCCAGGAAAGCTCCGCCTACTCCATACCTAAGCTGGGCATGAGCACAGAAAATGAACCACCGTCTTTTCCTCCTCCTCATTATGACAGATCCTACAGAGATCGTTAGCGAAGCGCCTCATTGTTCTGGCACGTTCGCCAAGCAGACAATGCCCAGTTAGACCGTCGCAAAGGGCTTGCACATGCTTAGAGGCACCTCCTTTTAAGGTAGGACTACAAGAGGCGTCCCATGCCTCGCGAGTTCATTCGCCCTGTAGTTTTTTAGAAAATTAAATTTTAAGTTTAGGTTTAATTTTTAAACAATTGGTTTTGTTTAATAATTGATGTAAATAAATGATGATGAAATTTACACTTTTCAATAGTTATTATAAACCTGGATTTCAACCTGCTTTCAGAAATTAAAAAAAAAATACTTGGATTGATTTGTGAACAATAGTAGAGCTTGCTTTCTATTGCTGGTCTTATATTCTAAGTATTTGTCTATATTGAAAATATTAGCTCTAGCATTATAATCCTTTTTTTAAATTTAATATTTTTCTAATCGGTAATTAAATTTATTAAATGGCTTTCTATTTGAATCGAATTCAATAATTTAAATTGGTCTACACTAATTTAATTTTCTGTTTATAAAAAATTTTATAATATATTTTCTCTTTCTTTTAAAATATAATAAGAAGTGAAACAAGAATATAATAAGCATATTGTTTTAAAAATAAATTACGACATCTATAGTGACAAACCGCACATAATAATAATGTAATTGCCATGCTAGTAAAAATTTAATGAAAAACCTAATTTAGTAAAATTGAAAAAAAATAAAGTTGGGTCAAACCAATGGTTTGTATTGTAGCACTTTTCCCTTCAACAAGTGAAAATTCTGCTTTTAAATACAGTCTATGTATACCTATCAAACTATTAAAATTATTTTCATTCATATACAAAACTATTTCTAGAATTGCATATATTTAGGATGACGCATATATGCAGTGTTTGCAATAAAGCAAAAATTAATATAAAAAGCGGTTAACATAATGCTCGATTTTAAGCGTTAATTGTGTGAGTTAAGAGAAATAATTATATTTTTTAATTTTATGGAATTTACCGTTAACTTTTTGCGTTTATAAAAATTTGGAAAAGCTTGCGGTTTCGGAAATATAAGGTGTCAAAAATTCAAATTTTACAAATTTCAAGAGGTGATAACTTGAGAGGGGGTGGAGATGGAAAAAAATTTTCTTCTAACAAAATGAACTATTTGTCAATGTCTAAAAGCTCCTAAAATTTCAAGCTTCTACAGGCTGGGGTCTAGAAGAAAAATGACATCAAATATTTGGAAAAAAAGGACTTTAGATAACGGTAAATTTGAACGGCCATTTTGTTTTTCTAAAGTTTAACTATAGTATACCGCGCTAGGGGAAGCAAGCCACTGCCTTTCTGCGTTTGCAAAATTTCAAAAATGCTTATGGTTTCATTGCAACAAATATTTAAAAAAGGCCATTTTTAGGGTTTTGGGGGGGTATAACTTCTAGAGGGGAGGAGATAGGTAAAAATTTTGTTCCACGGAAATAAGTTTCTAGTGAAGATCTATGTACGTATGAAATTTCAGCTTTCTATCTTAAAGGGTGTAGAAGTTTTGTAAACAGAAAAAGTGTCCACGGACGGACGGACGGACGGACGGACGGACGGACGGACGGACGGACAGAGTGAAACTAATAAGCACTTTTTTCAAAAAATTTTTTGGAAAAGTGCTAAAAAGAGAAATGAAGGAGTCGCACAGAATAGAATGCACAAAGCCATAAAAAAAGAGAGCAACAAAATGTTATTAAACTCTTTAAAGAAAAAAGAAAAAAGTTTTTATAAAATTCTTCTTTATTTTAAAAATTTCCTCGTTCCAAGAACATAAACTTGCAGAGAGAGAGTAGAGAAAAAATCACCTTTAAATTTTTGCTCCTTTTTAAAACTTTTATTTATTTCTTCATGCTCCTTTTCTTTTTTTTATCCATTTTGAAATTTTCTTATGCCTTCTTTCACACTTTTCTTTTCTATTATATCATGGGTTATGTGCTGTTTTAATTTTGAATATATTGTTTATTCATTCTAAATTTACGTCAAACTATATCTTTGTATGTTCGTGCGTGTATATGTGTAGTAAATAAATAAGAATGAATTAGTTTTCCCTTCCATTGTTATTTTTATTTTTAGAGGAATTCATTTTTGGGGGAAAGATGGAAAGAGAGAAGATTTTCGCTGAAAATGAATATTTTTTTTTTCATTGTTATTTTTTGGCTGTTGTGTTGTTTAGAGAAATTGTTAAGTGGTCACTTCAAAAGTATTTTTGCTTCAAGTGTTATTTTAACTTTTTTCTATTTATTTTGGAGTTGTTTTTATTTTTCGTGCATATTTTGTACATTTTCTATCCGTTTTATAATAGTTTGGAAATATTATTTTAGGGTGAATCTAGATAAATTGAAAGAAGTACATACATATTATATAGGAAAGGTATTGTTATAGGGTAAATATACATGTATATGTGAATATGTACATTTGATGAATTTGGGCAAGTATATTTGCGCGCTGCTTTAAAAACAGATACTAGGACAAATGAAATACGTACTTGAACGATAAAATATTTTCTTTTCTTAATAGTTAAAGTACTAGGTATGTATTTTTTGTTGTGATGATTGAGAGACAGTTGGGAAATGAAAGGGAGAACAGAACATTGGGGTTAAAAAATTATGAAACAACACAGAATAAAATGTATTTCGTTATTTTGGGTCGCAATTTTTATAAGGAAAAAAATAATATTATTTTTGTAAAAAAAAAAAAGGACAGCAAAAATTCTTAACTATTCTGTTGTTTTTTTTTTTTTGGTTTCTGGTAGTTTTCTATCAGATAATCTTACTGTACTTGTATTGATAGAGGGCTGAAAAATGACGAACTTAAAATATTTTTAACAACATACAAAAGTACAATAAAGTATATAAGAAAAGTGTGGAGAAAGTTTCTATTATAAATGTTTTTGTTTTTTGTTGTTGTTTTGTTATTTTTATTTTATTCCTAACACTTTTTAAGAAAAAATTTTTTTTTTTGTTTTTATAGGATTCAACGAACTGTTTATTGTATTTTCGAAGAACTTAAAAAGCAACAGCAAGTTAAATAATAAACAAGAAAAATATAAACTTACATAATATAGGGAAAAAAAAAACATGTTCAGTTGTTTAAGGTAAACGGGCAGGTGTGGTATGTACTATACATACATCCTTTATAATAACTGAATAAAATGAGTAAATTTTACTGGTATCGCGGAAAATTATTCAAACGGAAAATAAATATACTAAACCTGATGTTTTTCTTATTCTTGTTGTTTTGGTTTTTTTTTGTTTCGTTTTGTATTTTGTAGGATATTTATTTTAAGCTATAGCTGGAAAATTATCCTGACACCATTGTAAGTAGCTAAAAGATAAGTGAATAACAAACAAATAATAATAAAATATGTAAAAAAAACCAAAACAGAAAAATTTTGAAGAAAAAAATAACATTTTTTTTATTATTTTTTATTTAACAATAATTTTGTTTTTTTTTTTTCTTTAATATTTTATGGTGCGATAGTATGTTTAGTTTATTTTCAAAATAAATAAATGTTTATAAGTCAATTCATAGGATTTAAGGTTTTATATACCTGAAAAATAATGTATGATAGTATATAAAATTACAGAATGGTTTTTTATAGAAAATTTTTAAAGCAATTTAACTAGTAACATTTATTTGCATATATAAAATATTAAGGAAGAAAGAGAGATGATAAAGATTGCCAAAATGAATTGAAAATTTTAAATTGCTGTTAAACGTTTATGGGTAAAATGCATTATATGCTGTTCTTATGCGTCTAGTTTATTAAAATAAATAAAAATTTCTGATTTCAAGAACTGAAATTTAGTAGAATAAAATTAAAAAATCTGATGTGGTCAGCACATAACCGACCGAAATGTGTATTATCTAGTTAAGTGAAAGTGTTACAGAATATTATAAAAATGTCTGTTAAATACTTCTTTCCAATTTTTAGGACATTAGTAAGCTTATAGTTAACATACCTAGAAAAATGTAAATTTGGCTCTTAGTAGAGTTTCGCTTTGTGCTACTCGAATTCCCTGAAATGCTCGCCAGTTAGTTTCGGTAACAACCAGAACTCAAATATCAAATTTCAAGAAACTCCATCAATTCGTTCCGTAGATATGGTGAAAAATGTAAAATCGGCCCGCAGATCAGTTTTCGAGCCCTGATCTTTCCAAAAAATTTATATGTCCATAGTTTTCATACGAGGAATTCATATATTAAATTTCAATGAAATCGGTTGATTATTTCTCTTTATATACACAAAAATGTATATTTGGCCCGTAGTAAACGTCCAGTTGCTGACGCCTGATTTCTTCCAAAAGTTAGGAGGTTTTATCGCCGGTAGAGCAAAACTTATATATGAAATTTCAAGTAAATCGGTTGAATATGTTCTTCAATATGCTCAAAAATGTAAAACAGGTCCGCTAAAAAGTGCAGTTCCCGAGGCCTGATATATACCAAAAGTTGATCGATCCGTGCCATGGTGGAAATAAACTTACATATAAAATTTCATCAAAATCGGTTCAGCCGAACTTGAGATACACGCGTGCACACACAGACCGACAGACCGACAGGTTGCTAAAAATAGTTTATTTACACTTCCCTACTATGGAGAAGTACGTTCCCACCGAAAACTCGATATGCAAAATTTGTTGCCATCACATAACCTACCTATTGTTTACACAATACGGTCGGTAAAAAGAGTGTATATTATTAGGTTAAGTTGTCAGTTTTAATGTGTGACAAAAGAAATTGAGCTTTTATATGCTAATAATTTCAGAAATAATTTAGTGAGCGGAAAACTAAATTTTTAATTTGCAAATATACATGGTGGCAAATAATTTCAGGGATGATTCTTTAATTAATTTCCAGTCGAAAAATTGTATAGGTGGGGGGAAGGGGCAGATATACTCCTTTTCGAGTTGAAGCCTGTTGACAAAAAAAAGGTACCGAACTTTATCTGCATATAAATAAATGCTTATATTTTTAGAACCATACAACATAAAATTATATATTAGGTACTTGTTTTAAAGGCGATTGATTATTCATTATTTTGGGTTTTGCAATTAATTTGAATTGAGCCATAGTGTTCAAGATACAGCTCGTCAAAATCAGAATTTTGGTTTATTTTTTTGAAATGTTTTTTACGAAACTGGAACTTTCTCGAAACTTTTTTTTATTATTTATTTTCGATGCGCTACGGTAAGATCTAAAAATTAACTCATATAACATTTTCCTCTATCTTTCATAGTTTTGTCAGTAGCACGTGTTAAATATACTTAAAAACATGTGATTGTTTGTCCCCTCTATACTGTTTCCATTTGTAAGGTTTCCCTTCCGTGAAGGAAGACATGGAATTGATGTATCAGATCTTTAGACTAAATTTATCTCGTTTCCGCCTTTTTGTCTTTACCCTCTTCTTTATAAGTGGAGAGGTCTCAATATTTGCGTGTTTATCTATATATTTTATGACACAGTTTCTTATATTATCACTTATTTCGCGGGTACCCCTATGAAAACCGCTGTGAATATAAAATATTGCGATCATGCCATGTTCACCATATTCTTGCAAAGTTTGTATTTATTTAATATGCGATTGCTTGTCATAACCCACAGCTGAATACAAAAACTGTTTGCTTATATCAACATAATTTTGTATGTTACCAATTTAGACCTACGCTTTGGAAGCCAGTAGTTTTTTCTACATAAAATTTCCCTATAATGTACTTAATAACCAAAAAAAGGTTTCCAATTCAAAATAATTTCAACTATATTCAAGATCAGGCAAGCTTAATTATCAAGTATGTGGAAAACATACACTACATTGTCGCAAAGATTTTATTATATTTTTTATATAACAAGGAATTTTTTCAAAAAAAAGAAAATAATAAATTTCGTAGAAAAAAAAAATTTCATTTAGGTTTTCCTTCTTCTTACCAAACTTTTATTTATTATGTTTTCACGAGAATTTGTGGGCGATGAGGTGAAAATTTTGACTTAATACATGAATAAAGTACACAACTGTACTAAAAAAGAAATATAAAACTTATTTAATATTTTTTTTAGTGAACATACTATTTAGGGGAAGAAATGGTATCTGATACACTTGAACTTCACATGAACTTTGAAGTAAATGTTGATAAAAAAAATTTTTCCTCTTTTTCTTTTGTTCTTTTCCAAGTTAATTTTTAAGAAAAACAAAACAAGTATAGAGAATAACTTTAATCCTTCAAGGTAGATATTTTATACTTCATGAAAATTGTATATGGGATGCGCTTAAGAAAATATGAAAGAAAAGATTTCAAGTGGAAGAAAAATATTAAATAAAAAATTTTATATATTTTTTATTTAATTCAAAAAATTATGATATTGATGTTGATGTCAATGATTATAACGATGACTACGTCTTTTTGTATTCTGTTGTTTGTTATCCTGAATTTTGAAATTATTATTGTGTTTCGAATGTGTATGTGTATGTGTGTGTAGTTATTGAAAATGTTAAAATATTTATTTGAAGTCAACATTTTTTCCTCCTAAAGTACACGTATTATATTTATTATTTTTTTTAGAATAAGGAATAGGGAATAATATGTACACATTCCCTTAAATAATGTGTAGCAAAATCTTAAAATAAGAATAACATTTTAACTAGAATTCAAGAGAAACGCAAAAAAAATAGAGTTGACCGTGTCAACTCTGTGATACCCGTACGAATTTGTTATCGTAAATATGCTATAGATGACCATGGGACAGACTATGACTTTTATTTGTCGTATTACCATATTAATTTTTGCAAAATTTCAGTACTGTGTTTTCAATATTTTCTTAGATACGGCCAAACTACTCTTGAAGTTGTATGGCAGCTACCTGAACCTCCGATCATATCGAATTTAAATAGGGTTCTGGCATTTACTAGAATAAATCATTTGTGAAAATTTGGTGAACTTAGCTAAATTACGGACTTAACTGACGGACGGACGGACGGACGGATGGACGGACGGACGAGCGGATAGACCGACAGACAAAGCTAAATCAACACAGAATTCGACTGTGATCAAAAACATACACTTGAGTCTATATCTGAGACCATTATTGCTAAGCGTTACAAACGGTAAGGCAAACTTAGTATACCCTTCGAACATACGTTCGTACGGGTATAAAAAATATTACACAAAATAAAATTATGTTAGTTTTGAAGTTTTACTTAACAGTAACGCAAATATGTGCAAAGAATATTTTTGTTTTGTGATCTTTATTTAATTTATTAATAAAAACTAATACGGTTTTAAAAATGGCAATAATAAATTGTATAATTGCTTTTACCTAAGAAACCAGTAAGAAATATTAATATTTTTTTAAATCTTTTTATAAAATGCAGAATTTTAATGAAATTTCAGAGCATTTTTTAATTAATAAAACAATATTAGACCGATGGTTCGTAAAGTAGCACTTTTCTCTTCAACATGTGAAAATACGGCTTTTAAAAACATTTTATGTTTGTACTTCATTATTAAAATTACTTCCATTTATATATTGTGAAACCATTTCCAGGGTTGCATAATTTTAGGATAAAACAAAAAAAAATCTAAGGGGCGTTAAAGGGGTTGGAGTTGGAAAATACTTTTCTGTTAACGAAATAAAGTATTTATTCATATCTAAAATATTCTAAAATTTCAGATTTTTGCAACCTTCAGTCTAGAAGAAAAACGATATCAAAAATTTGGAAAAAAAAACGGTAAGTTTAAACAGCCAAGATTTTAGATAACGGTAAGTTTAAACAACCAAGATTTTAGATAACGGTAAGTTTAAACAGCCATTATTGTTTTTTAAAAGTTCAAATGTAGTATGTTGTGGTAGAAGATACCACCCAATACTGTTGTGTGTTTGCAAAATTTTAAAAATACTTATGGTATCGCTACAATAAATATTTAATAAATGGCATTTTTAGGGTTTTGTGGAGGCTATAACTTTTAGATGGGGTGAGGGGGCGAATAGGTAACAATTTTCTTCTACGGAAACAATTTTATAATAAAGATCTACACAGGTATGAAATTTCAGATTTCTATCTTCAAGGATGTAAAAATTGTGTAAGCAGACGCACAACTTGACGAAAAAAATTCATACACTCTTAGCTAAAAATAAGTGATTTGACTAATAAATTTGCAGTATTATTGGTTAAATAGCAGATAGAAGTGTGCTGGTACTATACTAAATACAAAGAATGACAAATCAAGCAAAGTTATTTTTTGAATGTTCAAACAAAATTCTACACAAAGCTGAGTACCATGAATAAATGATAATTTACAGGTACTGCTAAAAGAGGTATCTCATTTAATGTAGAAATTTATAATGCGCAATTTTGAGGCACAATATCACGGCGATTTGTAATAATTTTAAGTATTTTATGCGTTTTTCTTCCAAAAATATTTTTAAATTCGCAGATTACAAATTAAATTTATTATAATTTAAATTCGATATTTTATATTTTAATTTCGAACACGTATTCTAAAACTAATATGTAAATACAAATTGAGTATCGAATACAATATTTTTCAATTTTTCTAAATAAAAAAATAAAAAGAAAATTTTTAGTTTTTGCAGTTATTCAAAAGTTTAGGCAATATAGCTTCATATGTACATACATATATAATTTTCGCTGCTTTGGTATGGATGAAATTTTGTACTCGTATAGCTCGAAACTTGGTATCAAGTATATCTATGTATATTATAAAACCAATAACTAAAGTAAAAGGATCAATATGACTTTGAAAAACAATTGCAAACAACGATGAATTAGGAATGATTTGGAAGGGTGTTCCAGAGGAATCGTAACCCGGCAGAAACTTATGTATAATATTCATGTCAATGAAATGGCTTGTTTGAATTTGTTCGACTTAATTCAACTTCACAATGATAATGCGATTCTGAGGAATAAAGAGACAATAGAGAAAAATTATTAAACAAGTTCTTCAGGAATGATTTTTGCGGCAATTGAGGATCGGTTTCATAAACGCCGCTTAAGACTGAAATTTGGCAAGACAAAAATATTATTTTTTGATATTAAAACAATCATGTGCAGGAATTGTATTTTATAAAATACGTCAATTATTTGGGTCTATAATTTATTTTGCCTTATGCTTTTATATTGAGGAGATTGGTTTATATTGAGTTAGACTTGGTTGATATTAAAGTTATGCACGTTATTTATTGCACGTATATATTTTCTCACACAATTTACTTGAGCCCCATTTGGAGCAAGACGCAGACCTGATTTGATTTGCTTATTAAAATGGACATCACGCACAATAGAGCGATAAAAAATATTAATAGGTACCCAATTAGATTTTAAACGCGCAAGATTTACACGTATCGATACAAATATTAGCTCGGAAATGTTTGCGAACAGGAAATGTGAGCCTTGAAGCACTTAAAATTTCTTTTTAATAATTTCACAAAGATTAATAAAATCATTTCTTAGTCAACTATTGAAATACGGCAGGTGTTTTTTTACATTAATTTTTCTTTTTTAAATTTTCATTTAATTTTAATTAAAAAATGTAATAAATTTTTATTAACTTAACTGATATTAAAGCTTTTCTCTTTTTTCGCTTATCTTAAATCCTTAATGTTCTAAATTTGTTCCCTTTTTGTTCTCATTGAATGTAAGAGAAAAGTGTTCTTTCAAAGTAATTAAATTTACCATAAGGCAATCAATTCAATATTATTTTCATTTCAAGTTCTTTATCACTAAATTGGAATCGATAATATCTGTTTGTATTAATGGGGTGCGTACGTCATCGTATTCTACATATGTACGTGTGTTCGCATATAAAGGAATAAAAGTTTTTCTACATGGAACTCTTGTATTCGTTGCTTATAAGAGCTAAATGATAAAAATTATCATCATCCTTTTTTTTTACTTGAACTAGAATGTGATTTTTTAAAACTTCCATATTTAATCCAATTTATATAGGAATGAAAAATTTTCTTTCGTTCATTTTATTTAGCAAAATCATTTCCCAAACTTTCATCGATTCCGTTGTAATTGCTTTGTATTTATCTAGATTTAAAAATTCTTATTATACGATTATTTCTTTTTTTTCTTAACAAGATTTCTTATTTCACCTCTCCCCCGCAACTTTTTTTTGGATTTGTTCACGCGTCATACTTCATGTTCTTCAGTTCTATAAAGTAAAAGAAAGCAAAGTAGAATCAGGACTTCTTATCTGTTATCTAAGAGTAATTTGTTTTGAGGTTGTTTTTTCATTTTTGCTTTTTTTATTTCTTTAATATTCATTTTTTTTATTCACATTATACGAGTGTAGTAATAATGTACACTTCTTAAATGTTCTTTAAAGTTTTGTATGACGTGAAATTGTTTTCTGCTGATCTGAAAAAAACAATAAGAAACCTACTAGAAAACTGGATGTACTAAAGTAATTTCTTTAACCTACATAAGTATTATAGTGAGTGGATTGTGAATTTGCGAGAAATTTTAACGTGATGAAAGTTAAGTGTACCGCCATTTTATTATTAGTCGGTAAGATGTCGTTTTACACAAAGAGAAAATGAATTTTCCATATATAAGCGACCGAAATTTCGAAAAGAAACTGATAGGATTTCTATTTTGTGTTAAATATTGGATTAATGAAAAATTGTTAAGCAAACGTTTCGGATTTTTACAAATATGTTCAAATTTTGATTAATAATTGGGTATCGTTAATATTATTAAGGCCCTACACTCAATGCAAATCACCCATAACGTAAATTCTACAAAATGCTTTTAATTTTGATCGTTCATAATTTTATACTCATGAGCAAGCATTGCATTTTCAATTGTTTAATTTAATAATATCTTTGAAAAATTCACTTAAAGGGAAAGTCCTATTTATATGGAAGAAGAGCAGTTATTGATTCTATTCTGGTTTCTCATATGGAAAACGTGCAAAATGGTAATTTAATAGAAAGCTAAAGTAAAAACATCTCACTGTTTGTTAGGAGAACAAATTTTTATTTATAATTTGTACACCCCGTGTAATTAAGCAGTTTTCCGAGTGAGATTTTCTCTACCATTAGAACTTTATTCAGTTCTGAATGTACTACACTAAATGACTGTAAATTCTTTGAACTACTCTTCTTGGATTTGAAGCTATTCTTTTAGAATTTCTGCAAGCTGTAACCATAATGACGCTAGTTAACATTTCAGACTGATTCTTATACTTAGCTTATTCTTCCTTAAATGCAAACATTACATAATATAATGTCTAAAATATACAAGATTTACAAATAAAATTTATTTTGCAAAGAATTTTCTTTAAAGAAGAAAAAAACAAAAACTTTAAACTTAAAAAGTAATAAAAAAAACAAGCAAGCAATTGAAAAGTTTAAATGTGTTTTTCCTTTTCCAGTTAAACTCCTTTAAAAGTAAAAATAAAATAATATGAGCGCGTATTATGCATTTATGGATCTAGAATATTTTTCTCAAACACGTGTGTATGTTATAAGAAAAAAAAATATTTTTTTTTCTTCCATTTTTAAAAGTTAATACGTACGTATATAGGAAAGGCATGACGTTATGATGTGATTTGAATTTTTATTGTAATTTAATCTACGATTTGTTTATGCTCATACGCATTAATTAGATACGATCGGGAGTATAAATACGATATGATGACATGAAAATAAAATAGGAAAAGAACAACATGCGAGAAGGCAACAAAATAGAACAAGCATTTTCTAATATTAGAAAAAAAAATTTTGAATAAAGAAAAGAGCGAGAGAGCTGAAGAGAAGAGAGCGTAATAACGAGGGGGAAAGAAAAAAAAAAACAAGAAAAAATGAAATGAAAAGAAAGAGAGGATATAAAAAATTATCACCGTTTTATTCATATATGGAGACATCTTGCGGTGATATGAAAATGTATTAAAGAGAAAAATGTACTTTTGCCATAAAACAATGAACAGGAAACGATTTTTTTTTGTGTTTTAGAAATTTTCATGACGCCTAAATCTTTTGTTGTTCGCTATCTGAGAAGTATAAGAGTTGACTACGAGTGGAAAAGGAGTAGAAAATTTATTCAAAGTAAAATTTTAATTTTTTTTTTTGTTTTTCTTGTTTATTCTAAAATCTCTTTCTCTAATACTTGTTTTGTTTTTTTGGTCATTTAAATTCAGATCAAATAATCCGAACTTTTTTTTCTTGTTTTTTTCTTATTATTCTTGTAAAATGTATTCATGCCAAATGAAATGAATTCTCATTTGTATTTAAAATTCTTTTTTTGACTTAAAAACTTTACTCAAAAGTCAAAGATTTTTTTTCTTGTTTTTATTGTTTTTCTTTTTAATAGAAAGTTAAATAAGAGAAAATGTAATAGGAGCCGTTGTTTTTTTTTCCTATTTAATTTCAAGGACATTGTTGAAGCACCAATTTTTTATACTTGTTTATTGTATATATTATAAGGATACGAAAATAAGAGTTTGCCATAAATAAAATGCTTTTTTCTCTTGTTTTACATTATTAGAAAAGAAAAATTATTTCCCGTTTTATATGATGCTAGCAAGAAATGTTTTGAGTGAATATTAAGAAAAATATTTTAAATTTGAAAATTATTTTGTTGTTATTTTGTTGTTGTAATTGTATAAGAAAAATTTAAATGAAAAGTTTTTTGAAAGTTGCGTGAATTTTATTTAAACCAATTTTACAATTATACAGGGAGCATTTAGAATTTTCCATATTATGATGAAAATATTTTTTTTGTTTTAATATAACACTAATGAATATTAAAATGCAGCTATTTATAAACGTCCTTTATAAATTTTAAACAAGATGATCTTAAAATAAAAAAAATTTCGTGTAGGTGGTAAAGAATTTTTTTATGCAATATTAAAAGGAAAATCTATGCAACGTCAACATTTGTTAAGCGTTTTAAAATTTCATGTTTTCGAAAAAGTTATTTAGAAGGATCAAGTAACCTTAACATTATTTCAATGTTTAAAACCTTAACATTATTTCAATTGAGGTAAAATTGAATAGACCAGAAAACTATAACTATAAAAAGCAATATCTTTATTCAAATCTTAATTATAGGCTATATGAACTGATCCGATAACCGATATCTACGTACAGAAATCATAATTAAACTCAAATTTTCCTTGGAACTCTTTTTAATCAGATGAATATAGTACACATACTAATTAGCTATTTAATTTAATATTAAAATAGAAAATAAAGATATTATAGGGTTAAAATACTCTGGTACACGCTTACTTTGATACAGCCGTACTAATCTTATTGAAATTTTAATAGGAGTACACTTGTGATTAATTGAATAAGTTTATGCATTGATTTGGCCCAGGGAATCCAATTTTTGTGAAAAAAAGTATTCCGGAATATTCGGTAATTATATAAAATGAAATCCGAAATTCTGGTATAATTTCGGAATTATTGCAAAAATTCAATTTTTGTTTAGGAATTTTAGTGAAGCAACACATTAAAAATTTTTTTTTTTTTAATTCTGTTTTTTAAAAAAGCTTCTTAACATAGACAAAAGTATCCAATGTTGATATCATTAAGGTTTGACCTGATTTTTGTTAAAAATGTTGCAGCGACAGAAAAGACTCTATCGTTTAGAACACTTCCTAAATTAAAACATAACAGATTATTGCAAACCTTTCTCAAAACTTTAAATCTGATAAAATTTGTTATAATTATGTATTTGCCGTATTAAAATCAATGAAGACTAAATTTAATCCAACACAAAAAAATTATAAGGAGATACGCGTAAATTTTTTTTTTAACCCATGACATAACAAAAACTACAAAATTTTCGAATAAATCTTTACTAATAATTCTAATATTTTTTTTCTTAATTTTTTTATGCCACTTGCTACAATTTCATATACTTCATTAGAAAGAAGAAAACGAACGATATAGAAATCTGAATAATCCGGTATTTGATTTATTTTGATGCTAAAATTTGCAATTTTATAAAAACGAACGAATTTCGTTATTATGGAATTCTGAAATCATAATTTGTTATTTCTAATTGGGCCACTGCCTTCTATAAACTGCAATGGCTTATGCAATTATGTACTATGACAATAATATTTATTTTAAATTTTCATATTAAGTTCTTTTCTAGCATTACCCTAGATTTACCCTAGTTTTGTTTGTTGCACGCTTTTAAATATTTCTTATTTGATTAAATGCACTAAGTATATTGCAAAATAATGTAAAAAAAGATGGTTCGCATTTATAGATTTTTATAATTAAATTATAAAGGAGTTCAGTATTAAAATGAATGTTTGTATTTAGGTTAGAAAAAGAAGATGCAAGTATTTAAAAAAAAGTCAAGTTTGAATAATATTATTAATATAAGATTACTGTTGTAATTGTTGAATAGAACATAGATCTTAAATAATAAATTATTTTATTTAATTCTGAAGGAATTGTTTTATTTTTCAGAGCTTACTAAATTATTTCAGAATCTAGGAAAAAATAAAAAGTTAAAAAAATATATATATATCAACTGTCTAATTTTATGTTAAATCCTCTATAATTCCAAGAATATTATTCTATGATTTTAAAGCTTCTTTTTTCGCTACAACGTAGAAAGTATAGAAAAAAAAAATATCCTAGTTATCCAACTAAAATGTACATTAAGCAAATTTTAAAATTCATCAAATACTCTGATTTTGCGATTTTTCCCTCTCTTTTTTTTTTTTTGTGGTTTCTTGTTTTCTTTTTTGTGTATAAAAATACCACAAAAACTATAAAAAAAAAGAAAATTTGGACATAAAAATTCCAAAGGAGAATGAAATAAAATTTAATTCAAATCCGGACAAATTACAACTAAATTGGCTTTTTGGATCTTTGTTATTCAGTGTATTTAGCATTTTTTTTTTTGGCTTTGTATCATCTGAAATGGAAAGACTAAAATATTAGTGAAAATATATTATTTAAAATTTATACCGTTGATAGAATAGAAAAGGTAAAAGCAAAAATTTTAATAAAAAAAGAATAATGCGAATATTTTCTTTGTCGCTATTTATTTGTGGTGCGCCTGTAGCATATGCAATTTTTTTGTAATAGTATGGAATTTTATGTCATATAGTTACTTAGGTAGCCTTTTCAAAGGTCATTCCAAAATTTCCACTGTAATATCCGAGACTTCTTGAATTTTCTTGAATTCCATTTAGATTTAAGTTGAACACCGGATTAGCCTATCGCAACCGATCCTATTTTTTAGCTAGGCATATTTCAATTATTTTTTGTTTATATAATATTTTTCGAATATATTATGGTATTGAATAATATATTATAAATTATTGATATTTATTATGACCTGACCGGGGTTCGAACCCGCGGTGCTCCGGTTGACTGTTCTATCGGTCAGATTAAAATAGCAATAAAACAGCAATATTGAAGTTAATTGAAAAATTCTGTTTTAAATGAATTGAACAAAGACACTTAATTTATTTCTTCTGCATTCTAGTCAGGAAATTATACAAAATCCAGGTTTTTAATGGGAATAATATCATTTATTGTAGCTAGAACTATTGCAACATAATACTCTAATTAAGAGTACTAAAACCAGGGGGACAATATACTAATGTTACGAAAATTTATGACATAAGAAAATTTTAACAATAAATTCTGTGACTTTAAGCTTCTTGATAAATTTACACATATTTATAAAATTTTAATATTAAAATTTCCAAAACAAATTAACAAACTTAAAGTTAGAAAAATCAGCTTTCAGAAATCATTTTAAATGTTGACCGAAAATTTTATAGAATTTGACTTTCTGAATCAAATTTTGATGGAATATGAATTGAGCTATAAAGACACAACTGGGCTTTTCTGGTAGTCGCCGAATTGTAATTATTGTGTAGCTTCTTAACACGCATTTAAGAAAAATGGAAAGAAAACCGGACAAAAGAGAAAAATTTAGTTCAAAGTTAATGTTTTTTTTTTTGAATACAAAAAAAGGACAGAATTAAGGATTGTCTGTTGATTTCATTCTATTCAAATAACATGGCCAAAAAAAAAAAAATTCTTTCACAGCGAAGAGATTTAGAAAAAAAATTTTTTTTTTTCTTTTATTTTGCATTTATGTTTCTTTCAACTAAATTCCATATACAATAACAGTTAGTTGAATAAAAAAGAAAAAAAAAAAAACAAAATCTGTTGAAATTTAAAATTTTTGTATTTAAATGTAATCTCCTTATTTTTAAAAGAATCCTTTTACTACATATAATATTTTATTCTTTTTAGAATACAAGCAAAATTTTATACATATATGCATGTGTGTGAATATGTTATGTGTCTCTGTGAACATTTAATTTTAGAGGAATTTTTTTTTTATAATGTTGTTTGCATTTACATTCTATGTAATAATATTACATAATATGCGCACACTTTATATTGTCATGTGTGTGTGTGTAAAAACAAAATATTATTACAGCAATTTAAACAAAAAATTGCAATGAATAAAGAAAAAAAAAAATGTTTTCGTCCCGGAAGGAAAGCGTTAAAATTACATTTTTTTTTTTTATTTTTTAATTTTACCATTTTATTTTTAATTTTCTATATTTTTTGTTTATTTTAATATATAAAGTAACGTGATCTAACTGATTAAATAGTCATAGTTTTTTCATATAAAAAAAAATTGTTCCTTTAAACCTAATTTTTTAAAGAAAAATTTAATTAATTTAATCGAAATAGGAAGATGAGGAGCAGAGAAATATTTTGGACGCGTATGTTGTAGAGCTATGTCTTCTAAGTGTATTTTTGTACAAAATTATAATGAAATCATGAATTAAATGCGTTGTGATTCATAAAATGGAATTATGAAAGAAACTGGAACTACTTGAATAAAAATGATGCCTCGCAATTCGTAATTGCTATTTGCAATAATAATATAAAATTGCATAATTATCGGGGCTTTATTAAAAATTTAATTTAGATATTTTTGAATAAAATTTTGTTTTAATCTAAAATATTGGAAAAAAAAAGAGATTTAAATTATTTTCGATTGAAAAAAAATTCTGTATCAAATTTGCGCTTTTAAGGAATAATTATCCCTAAAGTAATTTCTTAAAAGCGCAAATTTTTAAAGCATTTTGTAGTGAAAAAAAATTACAATTCGATTTTATTGGAATATGAAATTATATTTTTAACATTACCAACTCTTAATAGCGACTTTCATTTTGATTATCTCTTTTAAAACTAATAAAGTTTGCAATTTAAAAGTGTTATTTATAATATGTACCCCATACCTCAATGATTTTTCAAATAATAGCAACTTTAATTTTGTATAATGGAATCACTATGATGTTATTAAGAAATTGTGTTGAGATTTCAAACTGCACCATTAAAATATGTCTTAAAAAAATATTTTAAACCTACATTAAAGATGTTAAATTTAAAGCCATTTGCAAATTTTTATAAATTAGTCAAAATTATATTAAACAGAGCAAAGTAGCTTTAAATAAAAATAAAGGAAGAAGTTAACAAACTATTTTATTTGATTATATTACAGTTTGTATGTGATGTCATGGTACAATGCTATTAATAACGGAGATATATAATATAGCTACTTGTACATTATGTAGAGAATTCTAAAAAAGAAAAAACAAGGAAATTCATAAAATGTGATTATTTTTCTTATATTTAAAAAGAATAAAAATTTTCATTTTTTGGTTTTAGTTCTTGCAAGAGAAAATTCGAATTGTACAATTTTCTTCCCAGTAAACCAAACAAATAGTTTTTGTCTAATTTTGAGTGGATTTATTAAAAGTACTGATAATTAGACTGATGTCAAACTTCAATTCGGCTGATATCCTTGTGTCAGTTCACAGAATTTAATTTCGATCGTTTTCGAATTAAATTTTCTGCAGCTACAATTTTGTAGAATTAGGATAATTTAAATTGTTTGTTACTTACATGGCTAAAAATTTTTACTAAATTAACAGACTTTATTTCTATCTGCTCAAAAAATAATTCAGCCTTCTTAACCTCTAGAAAACTAAAAGAGAGTCAATTGTGAGATGAGGAAATTTTGCTGGAAGAATAGATTTTCTGTGAGGTTGGTTGTATAATTGTTGTACTATGTATGCTAACTGATTGCCGCTAGTCATAACTGATTGTTTAGGAAATTTTTACAAGAATTCACTTTACTCGAAATTAATTTTTAGGAGATTTTTATGGCATTCCAAAATTTTTTGAGGAATTTTTAAATTTTCCTTTTTTAGCTAACTGGGAACTTATTTTATTGCCATAATTGTATAAATATATATTATTTGTACATTGAAATGTTTACATGAATATTATGAAAATTCCTTTCTAATTTGCATATAAATTACTATAACTTTTTCGTACCAATATATACCCACAAATTGTTATATGTATATAAGGACATCATAGTATAACATGTTCTATGCAGCTCTATATGGAATTATAATTTGTATAATTTTACTTTTTATTTTTTAGTCAATTGACATTGTAGTTTTTTTGTCATTTTACTTATTACTATTTTTGCCATTTTAATTCTCTTTTATATTCCCTAATTGTATAATGTGCATAAGTGTATTTGTGTTACATGCATTATATGCTCTTTTATTTACACAAATTATATGCTTAGTTTTATATATGTATATACAGTCTGCAATATTAGATGTCTATCTGTCTATTCGGGTAATCTATGTGATTAAGTATATTAGTTATAATAACAATAATAATAACAAAAAAATTTTTGTTATGACGGGTAATTTTAAATTAAGAAACAAACTATAAAAAAAAAATTTTGTGATCCTTTAAAAAATTACAATAAGTATAACTCTACGATTTTTCCTAATAGAAAAGAGTTGCATGTTTATTTTATTTAATTTTATATTTTATTTACTTTTAATTTAATATATTAAAACTTTTACTATATGAAGTACATATTCAATGTATGTATGTATGTGCTTCAATTCCAGTATAAATGGCAAATATCATTGGTTTTTGTTATCCTTTTGTATAATTATTATTTTAATTTTTGAGATTTTGTTCTATCCTAGTCTGACAGTGATTTTATAAAAAACTAATGCACTAAAATCATTTTATTTTGAAATTAACTGAGTGTTAAATATAGGCAAGTGAATAAAATAAAGTAATAATGTGGCCAGACTTTTATATTTCTATATATTATAGTTAGTTTGTATTTTATAACAATTTTAAAGTGATTCTTTTTTATGATTATTGAAATTTAACTATATTAGATCTGTTTATTATGAAACTACGTTTCTATATTGTATGATATTTTATAGAACACAATATTTTTAATGTTAAAATAAAAATTTATGCCATATACCAGTACATACTTTTAATGGTTGTTGGACAAATTACAGTTTATTTGTATATTTCATTGTATAACAGTTTGTTTCTTAAATAGTTTTCTCATTTTAATGTTAGTATAGGAATTTTAATATTTTAGTAATTAAAACATATTTATTCATTAAAGATATTATATGTAACTATACTTAAATAAATTTAAAGAAAATATTTGGGTTCTTTGAAATGTAATTGTGGAAATAGGAAATTCTTCTTAAATTCAAAAACATTAACTAAAGTAAAATAGCTTTTCTCAATTATGAGTGTTAAGTTAGGTAGCGCAGCCCTCCAAAATGTATACTTAAGCCATCTAAGATCGTTGTAGTGGTGCCGGATCTCTTCCTTCCCGCTTCATTAGAATCAGCTCGAGTTCTTCAGAAATCTCGCAAGATCCCCAGCATTTACATTTGTTAATTCGAAATCTCAGTCTGGAACTTGCCAATGCCAAACACGACTATAGGAGGTGGGTTACCGTCTCCTCCTCGTCTTGTCCTCCTCGTTGTCATGGTTGTCGTGGCATCTCCTACACAGACAGTTTGCGGGGCGGTATATTCTCCTGGCATGATCGTCAATCAGATTAGTGTCTAATTAAAACCACTAATGCCGCGGCTATGCCATCCCCTCGGAGAGATGATATCAGATTCATGAATGTTTGAAGAAGTTAACTTTTGTAATGACCCTTATTTTAATTTGAAAGTATTTGCAAAGATGAACTGTAAGAGTGAATAGAGTATAAAGTTAAAATAATCAAGTGGTTCAAGTATCATCATAATTTATTTCTGAATGAACGTAATTAGAGCTGAAACTATATAATTCAATTCAAATTTAAAGGAGGTGTAAATTTTTTTTTTTTTAAATAATGAAAAATATTCTTGTAATACAAAAAAATATTAAGTTACATTCAAAATAAAAATTTTGCAAATATTTAAATTAATTAATTTTTTTGATCCTTGTACTATATCTCTGTACCAAATTGTACCAAATTGTACCAATTGTACCATATGGAAGCAGTTCTTCAAGTAGATATCATGCATTTAAAATATAAATAAACAAGTTTTGTAATGGAATTGTTTTTGTCGAAACAATATTGTTCTTATACTAATTTTAATTGAAAATTTGGTAATTTTTGTACTATTCTATCCCTATGATTAATTCACAAAAAAAAAACCAACCACCATTATTTCCAATAACATTTTCATTTGTGTGCAAAAAAAAAATTGTGGATATGGAAAAGAAATATTACTTCTTGTTACATAACGAAAAAATGAAAATGTAATGGCAATGATGCAATCGCATAATATCCACTCTTCCATATTGAAAGCAAAAATCAACGTTTCATCCTTATATACAAAATTCTCATGCATTCTATATTGAAAAAGTTCCTTAAAAATAACAAAAAAAATCATCAACAATATTACACTTTAAAAGGACATGAACATGAAAAACAACTAATTCATTTATATTATAATTTTCTCTATATAATATGGCAATCGTACCAATTACTTTACAACTTAAACTTTAATTTATGATCATTTTTATCTCTTTCATATATAAAATGTTTAAGTTTAATTGTTAAATACAAGCATATAATGTACAACATATTATAAATTTATATAATTGAAATAAATAATCTTAATAAGTATAAATAACAATGGTTACAAATTATATTTTATCACAAAAACGAAACAAGAACAAAAACAATATACAAATAAAACAAAAGAAATTATGAAATAAATCTATCACACTTTCAAATACAAAATGGAAAAAAAAAAAGAATGAGGAAACATCATCAGACCAAAAGAAACAATCCGGAGAAAATCACACACATACAAAACAGAAAAACAAATAAAAAAAAATCATCATTACAAAAATAAGCACAAAAAAAATTTATTCTGAAATATACAAATGACAGCAATCTGTCATAGATGATTTTCATTTATATTTTTTAATGTCCTGATGCAAGGAAAATAAAAGAAAATCAAAAATAGACAAAAAAAAAATAGAGAGAATAACAAAATAATAAAAATGAAGAGAAGAAAGCAAGAACGAATTATGAAAAGCAAAAATAAAAGAAGAAAACAAAAACAAACAAAGAGAACAAAAAAAAAATTAGAAACCTCAAAAGTAATTTTTCTTCTCTCTCTTTTTTTTTATGCTTGTTTCTTTTCTAATTTGGTGAACAATATTATAAGCTTGTAACTCCATTCATAATGAAAGGGGTAAATTTTATCCCTCATCTACGTAGGAGTAATTGTAGTCAGTAGATTTCAAAGTAAGGGTAACAGTGTACTGCGACCAGCTTAAAAAATTATATATTGTGCTGTAGGTGTGGGATATGGCCCTACAACACCCCCTCGAGATCCATTATTCTGATGAATTTGAGTAACTTTGAAAGCCTGATAGGCCACTGTTCCACCGGAGTCAGCACGTAATATTTCTCAGTATTTCTCCTCTCCTGCTGGTGAGGGTCCCGCATTCTTCCACTAGGTGTACCGAAGTATTTCATATTTATTATTGTAGATGAACCGACAAATTAAGGTGACTAAAACATTTTTTGTGAATATATTCTATTTAGCTTCTTTAAGCAGAAAACTATTTCTCGAATACAATCCATTTTATAGTGAAAATTTCGTTTTGTAGTTGCCCGCAATTAATGATTTTATACACTTGATTAATACTAAAATACTAGCTCTGTATTACATTTTCATTTCAAATATTAATGATATTATCTTAATATTGTACAGCTCAACCAAAATAATTTGACTTAATTCTTTTTCATCTAAAATATTTTATTAAACTGTTCCTTATACTGTCTCGCACATACACAAACGACAAAGTTAGAATTTTATTTTGTTTTCTATATGGTTTCCATATTTTTATTTTTGTGTTTTGTTTTTGTTATCCTTTTACACATACTTTTTTATTTGATCTTATTTTAGTGTAATTTTCGTTACTTCTTTCTCATTTAGAAAATTTTGTTGTATATACTATGATCTTTTTTTTTTGCTTGTTTTTTTTTTATTGTTTATTTTGATATAATGTTGTTTGATTTTTGTTACTGTTAGTGTTGCTGTTCTTGTTGTTGACAATTTTACATTAAACCGCTTCAATGTTATACATATATACATATCATCATACAAATATCATCATAACACTATCATGAACATTATTATCATCAAAATTCAGTCATATGTATACTGTACAAATATTATACATCCGGGACTCATTTCTAGACTAGAATATTGTTATTCTATAATAATAATAATAATAAAATAAAATGTAATAGTTTATTGTTTTGAAAGAAAGGATTATAATATGATAACGTAAATATTTATAAAAATATAGTGTTACCAGATAATATTACTGTTTAATATATGCAATTATGCCTTATATATGAAAATATTTAAATACAATTTTCCATACAATCAAAAAAAAATAATTTTGCTTCAAATCTAATTAAATGAACGCTTTTGATTTCAAACGAAATATTGCATACATTTAGGGTGAAGCATTTTTAATGTTTACGCTAAAAATGCAAATTATGTATCACTATGGCCAGTATGTAATTTTTGTTAAAAATTATAATCCTTCAATACTGAATTTATTAATGGATTAATAATGAAATTTCATTATTTTACAGCACAGAATTCAATGTTGTGGAGTATAACAGTATTAATTTTTTTTTTTGAAATGAAAATTCACGAATTCCATGAATTCATTTTGTTCCGAATTCATTTGATTAAGCCTTACATTAACAGATAAACAAGAATTCATAGAAATTAATCATGTGAACCTATAGAGAAAAGGGTAGAATATGAAAAAAATAATGTCAAATTTTGAATTTGTTATACTAGATGAGTAAATTTATTACAACTTCGTAAATACTTAATGAATAAAATTGACAATTTCTAGAGAGAAAGGGAACATTCTGTTATTTATAAAATTTGTAAAATTTTTTCACATATTCTACATTCCTCGAGGAACGACAGATTTAAATTTCATTTGATTTTTCAAATTGGATCTAATGGCTTCAAAAATTACAGCTGAGCTAATTTTTCTGTTTATTATAAAAATAATGAAGTTTTTGGTTTTGGCAATACAATTTTATTGTGAATTAGTTGTATGTTGTTACAACTTATGTAAAAATAGTAATAGGAAACCAAAACTATTCGCTTGCATTTTTTATTGTTCTTGTTGTTGTTTTGCTCTACTCTGAATTATTTTATTTATTTTTCTATATATGACAATTTTTCATAACATTTTTTTTGTTTTTCTTTTTGTTTGAAAATTATTATGTGCATTATGATTTGGTGATAGTGTTTTGTTATATTTTGCTCATATACATACATATTTGTGTTTATATATGATATACATATGCATTTTTTTATTAATTTTTGTTATTTTCCCTTACAGTAAAATTTATTTTTATTTTTAGTCCTTGTTTTCCTGTTATTTTTTATTTCTGCTTCATTTTTATTTGTGCTTTTGTTTTTGGTGACGTTAAGCACATGTTCACTATTTAGATATGCGGTTGAAAATGAATAAAATAAACAAAATGAAGAACAAAAAAAATTTATGATAAATGTATTAATGTCTCTATGGTTGTGTTTGTCTACAAAATATTCATATTATGTGTTAAATTTTTTCGATATTCATAAATGATTGTATATTTAATATATATACACAAAATTGGTATATTATGTAAATATGACAATATAATAAAATTTTACATAAGATTTTTGATAAAATTATGATATTAAAAAATTTAAATTTAAAATAACATTTTGAAAATGGAATAGAGGGATATGAAGAATAAATTTATTAAAGGATAAAACTGTAACCAATGAATGATTCAATAATATAAGGCTTTAATGAATGTCACACTTATATGCTCATTTTTTGGTATGGTGTTAAATATTACAATTTGTTCTTTAATTTGAAGTGGTGCTCATAATCACATTTATACAATAATGTAGGTATTTTTGATGTAAACCCAATTAATTTTTATTAACAACATAAAAGAACTCCTCTAAAATTATTTTAGGTTTTTTAAAAAATTCTGCCTTAAAATATAACAGATTTTATCTAACTACTTTATTAATTACAATATTTTGAATAATAATTTAATATTTTCCGAATTTATTTTATATTTATATACATATAGTTTTGGCTATATATTTTTCTGATTTAATTAAAATTTCTAGATAATATTTTGTTTCATAGTTAATATTTCAAGCGTATATCGGAAATATAATAGAAGAGTAAAATTTAATAGTCCTTAAAACAAAATAATATAGTGAAATGAGTATATGTAAATTTTACGTTTATAGCTGGAAATATTATAAATATGGCGAGGATATTATTTAAATACTAATTTTTATATACTTTGTGTATTTAAAGCAGCTATTAAAATATTATGCCGCTAGATATGAAGACTATAGGGTTTATGTTTTAAAATTATAGAAATAGCATTTATAATTGGGTAAGAATAATAAAATTAATAATAATAATAATAATTAAAGTAAAAATATGAGTGAATTTGTGATTTTAAAATAAAATTTTAATTCGATCTTATGAGATAACCTTAAGGATTTTTATCCTTAAATCTTTAAATATCTTTTAATAATAATTGTTGTTTGCAGCGAAATTCTATAATATAATTTCGTGTCAAATAATATGTTTTATAATAATGTGATTTTAAGGAATGTGATTATATAAGAATTATCAAAAATTTTTAAATAATATTATTGTATATTTTAATTATTTGAATTTCGCATTATAAATTTCATTATAAATGATCTTAAATTTGTATTGGAATTGTGTGTATTTTTAGGAGAATCATCTAAATATAATGTGTTCTAAGCAATATTTTTAATATATAATTGTGAACTCAATATTTTTTAATAAGTTTATAAGGCATTTTGGGGAAATAAAATTATTTGTAAATTTTATTATCTCATATTATGTATATAGATTAAAGAATTTGAATTGAAAATTTTCTAATTAAATATTAGGTTTAATTAAAATAAATTATAATCAATTGCAATAAGCACATTTTCTTAAATAATTATGAAATAAACAAAATTCTTTTCATATTATATTTAAAAATTTTCCAATTTAGATTATTCATTATGGTACGGTAATCAGTGAAAAATTCATTTTTCCTCTACAAATCTTATTTTATAAGAAGATAATTTATTAAAAAAAGAAATGTAGTGAATACATGTGATTTTAGTAAAAGCTTAACCTTATTTTCCACTTTATTTTCCAGAAATGTTTTCAATATGAACATTCTTTTTTCAAATGAATTAATTAAAATTTTAGTTAACTGGAACCACGTAATCATCACTTTAATTCTGCACTTATTTATAATTCTGCAAAAGACCTCATACTTTTTATAGTAATAAACTCAGCAAGTTATAAGAATTGAACCACTTGATAGTCTAAATTTTACAAATTACCCCCGACCATGTTGTACATTTTAATAAAAATTTATGAATGAATTTTCGAAATGACGTAACGAATTGAAAAAATTTCAAAATTATGAAAAATCTCAACAACTTCACTCAAATTCTTATTCTTGTCGATTTCACATTTTATTGAAATTTAATACTTGCTTTGCCTGGACATACGAAATAAAGATTTTAAAATCCAATCACCTATGTGCTAATTACATCACATTTTATGCAATAATTTTATCTACCTATAAATGGTATTTAAAATTTTAATCTCTGATGATTATATTAAATAGATTATATAATCTATTAAATTACATATAAAACTCTATAATATTAAAATTAACTAATTATCGTAATAAACTATACGCTCTTCGTTCGAAATCATCATTAAATTCAAATTAATTTTTAATCTCTCGATTTTTTTTTTTTGAGGAATAAATTTAAAATTTCAATTCAAATAAATTAAAAAATTTAAAGCATTTAAATTATGTGTGTGTTATACATTGTGATATGAATGCGCAAGTGCATGGGCATGTTTGTGTATTTGTATACAAGAAATTTTCTTCTAATTTAAATAATTTATTAATTTATGTACTTGAACATGTCCTTCAATACAAAAACCAGTAAATAAGCCTGCATGTGTTGGTATTTTCTGTCTAAGTTAAGATTAACAAGTAAAATACTTAAAGTATTGTTGAGAATTTAATAGTAAATTTATATTGCAATTAAATTATATTAATTACAATTATTAAGGGTACCAACTAGTTTATGAATACTCTGTACAGAACTTTTAATATTTAAAGTCATTGTACAACTTCCACAAGAAAAAATTATTTAAAGTTCTTTTGAAAATATTGAAGTCTTTAAATAATATTTTTTATCGTATAATAGTAATGAAAACTTTTATCCTTTTATAATTTCCTTAAGGATATGTTCAGTTTTATCTAATTGAGTTGGATATCACCACTTTTAGAATTTTGAAAGTTTTATGTTTTTGTTTTACGTTCCTATTTTTCTTTGTAGTAAACTTACAGTAATTTTTCTAGCTCGAAATATTTATGAATTTCAAATGATGTATAACAGTTTTGTATAATTTTTTTTATTATAAAAATTTATAATGTTAAAAGTTTTTTTTCTCTCTCTCTAAATTTATGTAAAATATAATAAGATGAGTTTTTGATAGCAAATTAGTCTTCTAAAATAAAAATAAGCACTTTTTTTTTCAAAAATTTTTTGGAAAAGTGCTAAAAATTCAAAAGTTCAAGTTAAAAGATCGATGGTACTGAAACGAAAGCTAGTAAAAAGAATGATAATAATAAAATTAAATGTTGGATTTGGGGAAAATTTTAATAAATTCAAATCAAATTTCCTTTTCTTACCTCTTGTAATTCTGTAAGTTTAAATAAATAATTAGAATAGGTGGAAGAACCTTGATTTACGTTCTAGGTACGTTCTACGAGTGTGGGCATTTGTTTCGTATTAACGATTTTTAAAATGTTGTTTAATAAAACTAATTGTTACTTTGGGTCTACAAAATTTTCAGCATTATCGTAAATGAGGGCATTGAAATATCTATTCAATTCAACAAATTTCATGCTGTAATTTTTTAATCAGCAGTATCATTTAAAATGGAATGGACATTAAGAATGTAAACAAATTTCAAGTTCTTCCTTTAATTTTATAAAATACGATAATTTTTAATTTTTTAAAATTTTTATTAATTAAGACAAAATATTGTAATACAAGCAAAATACAATTTTGAAATCCGCCCCGAAAATAAACTATTAATGAGTACCAGAAATTTGATTTAAAACTGGAAACCTTTTCTTATTAGAAATTTCGATTGATACTTGAAATATTTATAATAGACTTGTGATCAGTGCCGGATCGGCTATGCAAGTAAAATAAGCTTTTGCAATGAGTGCCGGAAAACAGACATACCATTGCTAAAAAATAGAAAATACATCACGTGTTCTTATAAAAATTTTTTATTCCTTAGAATGGTGGAGCGGGACGTGGGAAATGCTCGCACATCTTTTCGAAAACCGAGTAGGTTAAGTTTTGAAACTCAGCCTGCTTGTGATATTTGTGATCGTGCATACAAAAATTGTTTCAAATTCCGGAGTATTGATTAAATTGCAGTATTTGCAACAATAAAATCAAAAAGCAAGATATAAAATTATGTTTAAACTACTCCCTTTAAAAATTAGCGCCCGAGAACTGTTTCATATTTAATTTAAAAATTTAATAAAATGCTGAAGCTTAAAATCTTCTAATATAGTTCTATATACTGTACTTCTTTAAACAGATTAACTCATAATTATTATCTTATCTTCTTATTGTATAATAAAACAGAAAAATTTTAGAATTAAGAAGTTATTACGTGATTGTACTGAAATAATAAACATACAAATGTTGAACAAAATATACACACGATCGTACACTACACACAAATATTCACGCATATTTTTAATATTATTCTATCTTGAGGGTGATAAGATTTCATTCACGTATTTTTTTTCCAATTCTTTATTCTTTTGTATTCTTATTTTCAAATCTACTTAAAGTCAAACTATTAGAAAAGTTTAGAAGAAACAAAAATATTAAAAAGAGAGAAGAGAAGAAAAAATGGTTCTATCTTTTTATGACGAAGTTCTATAATAGTTCTACACCAAAAACTATTATCCATTTACTATTATAATTCCACATTCACCACAGTAACAGGGTAAACCACTAAACTACACTAATATTAAAAAATATTTTTCTATTCTTTTCTTCGTTGGTTTTTTGTTCGTTCAAAACATTTTCATTATTTTAAAACTAAAAGTAAAACTTTTATAACAAAAAAAAAAAATAAAAAAATAAATGATAAAAAAGGATAAACTTTAACGGCGAAATTGTACGGAAACAGCAAAAATAAAAAGAATGACTCTTCTATTTTTTTTTCTCTCTTTAACTTTATAATTTCTATATGCAGCGACAATGCCAACGCAATAGCGTTACGACATACCGCGCGCTATCTTGCATTGATGACAATTTTTTTTTTTGTACAAAACCAAAAACCTAAAAAATCATAAAAAGCTGACGCAACTTAAAAGTTATGCATATCACATGCATTTTAAAAAATTTTATTTTTACTTTAAAATTCGCGCGATGCATTGTTGAAAAAGCATCCTATAGGATTGCTACAGCAAAAGCACATTGAAATTGTAAAAATTTTTAAACTTATTTGAAATTTTGTTTTTCTTGTATTTATGTGATGCATGAATTTGAATTAAATAATAATAATTTTATTATTTACAATATTCCAATGTCGCATATATTAGTTATTTGGTATTGTTTTTTTAAAAAAATATAGATGGAGGAGATGTGGAATAAAGTTATGTAAAAGAAATAAAATGAAATGGTGGAAAAATTTGTAAATAATGTAGGTATACCTATTTTGCGAGTCGAAAAAGGATTTCATTTAGTTCAAATGTTTGTGAAAATTTTCCGTCTTACTTAAACCAATTCAATCGTTAATTAAATTGTGCTGAATTTAATGCAAAATTCCGAGTTTTTGCCCTCCGTTCACTGAGAATCTACAGTGTTTAGGTCTATTACTTAATTAAGATTACTTACATTCTAATTATGTTTGGCTAAATGCATAACAAGAGTGTTCATTTGGAAATTGTTCTGTATTATCAATTAAATGTAGAATGTTTTCTTCTATAATATATTCACAAATGTAAGCTTAATGTGGCATAACATTAATTGTTGTTCTACTGCCAAAAAATATTGTAAATTTAAACTGCTTTATTCAAATGAACATTTTAAAATCTCTGTTAAAAGTTAAATTATGAAGTTCTCCAAAAGAATATAATTTATATTTGTTAATAGATTTCCATCAGAGAGGAAGCACCTAAAAATATGCAATATTTAACGTTATAGTAAATGCGAAAAATATTTTTAAAATTGTTATTTTTCCATAGAGAAAGAGATCGTTTAAAAATATTAATAATAATATGCAGATTTTTGAATACAAATGGCAATCAAATTATAAAACTATTCTTTACACAATTGTTTGTATACTAAAACAGTGTACGATAGTCGCGTGATTGAAAAAGAAATTTTATCTGCGCTATAAGCTGTGGTAAATTCATTCTGTCGATAGAACGAGCATTGTTTTACGATAGAACATATTTCAACTATCTAGAAAAAATGGTATTTTTTTTTTAGTTTCTGTATCGATTTCTTTTTTTGTTTTTTTGCATTGAGATTAGAACTGCAACATTTCAATAATTTCACATTTCTAATTCCTGCAGAGTGGCTCATAATTATAGTTTTTAATAAAAATATTAAAATAATATAATTTTTTTTTTGTCGAAAAAATATTATTGACTTTTAATATTTCAAATATTTTATTGTAATTTAAATCATTTTTTTGATATATGGCAGTATTCCATGCGAGTAATAATGTAGTCTTTGAATTATTTCGGTTCTTTTAATAAACACACATTTAAACTTGAATTGCATATGTTATGGCGTTTAATTGCGTTTTATTGAGTAATTGCTTGTTGAATTTTTATTAGTTAAGAAAATACTAAAAAATTACCATAGAATTTTTAATTAATTTATACGTACATCATGTTCTATATTGAATAGAAGCAATTTAAATTAAAATGCATCTTTATAAACATTGGGTTCATAATTTAAATATCACATGATTTAATTGAATTTCATTAAAATTCTCTTATTTTACATTTCCATTATATAGATGTATTGGAAGTGATAATAATGAATTAGTAGATGATGAAAAATATTTTATGAATTCATAAAAAACTGTGTATGTATAAAAATTGTCTCTAGCATGGGTGGAATCGCTGAAAGAGCAAGCCTTATCTAACAAAGCTTTAGTTTTTGAAAAATGAAATTGGAGTTCAACCAATGAAATCTAGATTAATTTCCGTTCTATTTCACACGCGAAGTTTAGTAATTAAATTTTAAGTTATTCACTGAGAATCAGAAAATTTTTTTTACTATTGAATGGAAGTTTCGAAATCGTTCTATATAGCTGGCCAATTTTGATATTTTCCAGAATAAAATTTTGGAATAAATGTGAATTTGTGCTAGAAAGCGTCTATGCTATAATCTTTCTCTTGGTCTTTATAGAATTTAATTATCATTATTTAATTGAATATTACAGCAATAAGATGCTAAAACACTCACCTTTTTCTGAATTTTTTTTTAAACCTATCAAATTTTGTTCTAATAATTTAAAAATTCAACTTTATTTTCATGAAAAAGCAATATTTCTATGATCAGTAGTTAAGACTTCACGTATAACTCTACTTCTAGTGCAGTATAACAATGTTCTACATCATTTTCAATAACTATGCTATTATTTTACAGTTTGGTAATAAAGACTTGAATATTTAAAATGACAAAATACATACATATTTCGAATATTTTTGAAATATTTTTAAAATGCACTACAACTGTTTTATAATAGTAAACTCACCGCACATTTTTATTACCATATAAAAATTCTAAGAATGTTGCTATGCATTTTCAAGAATTTAAATCAATAAAATATCCTTACACTTTATTTTAATATTGTGTTTGCATTAATGTACAAAACGAAGCACAAACATTGTGTGCATCATATATTGTTAGTCAAGAGATGCACATTAATGGTATATATATAAAATATACAACAATAATGGTAATAAAATTATAACGACTTTATACACTCATATTAAAAAAATATTTAAATTTATGTGAAAATGAAATTTTAATATTAGTCATATACATATCGCATGTGTGTATGTATACCTGCAATACATTTATCTTATGTTCATTATAACTTTTACACTTAGATATATATGTACAAACATGGGTAGTTATGTTGCATAAGAAGAGAAATGAAAAGAATTCTGTCATCGTGGTACTATGGATTTTAAAATATGTAAGTGCAACAAAAAGTCAATTACTTTAGCACAAAAGATTAAAAAAAAAAAGAAAATCTGCAAATATAAAAGAAAACATTTTTTTTTTTTATAAAATTGTCTTGTTATTTTTTTTATCGCCATCCAGAGTTGTGAGTATAAACCAACAATCTACGATATTTAAACTCGTAGAAACGTTCTTGTTCCTTTTTTTTTGTATTTGTATAATGTTAGTTGTGAATAGATAAAAATGATTTTTCATATGCATTCGTAATGTGCTCTCATTTGAACCATTTAACTCTAAAGGTTGTTATGATTTTGATACCCCGTATAATGAGTTGGGAAATGAAATAGGGAAGCAGTAGAAAAAATGTATATTCAGAAGTTGAGAGAAGTTTAAAGCAAAAGGTAACTAGAGCAATCTTTATCATCAAAGTGGAAAAAAGAGACATGATATTCAAGTGTTTCAGACAGATTGGAACCAATTCGTTTCCAATGAATTCGATCGAAGAGTAAATGGTTAACTTTATCGAAACTGGTGTGTTGGTTAGAAGACCGCTGACCGATTGCCAGTGTGTGTGGCAGGGCGGGAAGTTCAACGCACACTCATCGGCTTTCAAAGCCTTGAAATATGTTCAACGAAATTGCTATTTGCAAAAAACCAACTCAAATTCTATCTTTTTCCTTACAAATTTCTTACATTCGCTAAATCCGTAGCGCGCAAGAAGAAGTAAATCCCAAGAAATCTCCCCCTGGAGTTACGAGAAAGGTGGGTCACTGTTTTTCCCTCCTTTTCGTTACAGTAGCTCCTATAAATATCGTTTACGGCGGCTTATTCTCTTTGCATGTTCGCCAATCAGGTAAGGGCTACCACATAACCCATTTCTCCAGAACCCATACCACATCACTGATATTCTCCAATCTGAGGGAAATCCGATCCCTTTCGTAACCTTAAGGTAAAATGGTATGTTTTTTAAAAACAAAATTAAAATTTCATTCCCATGTACTTATTGTGCAACATCTTATAGTTGTAATGCAAAGTTGCATCCTCTTGTATGCACTTTTAGCACCAAAAAATATTTTTGTATACATAACCATAACTTTTAATGCATAAAAACTTTGCGTATATAGTAAAATGGCAACTTTCCCTAATATTTATTTTTTTTTCTTTACTTCATGTATTTGCTAACAAGGTTTCTGGAGCAAAACAAAAAATTTTTTTTTTTTGCTGTGTTATTAAAAATTTAATAAATTTTTTATTTTCTACTCTTCAGGAGAAAAAACTTAAAACTAGAGTATGTACACTTCTAAGTTTAACAATTTTTATATTTTGTATTTTAAAAGCATATATGCGAGAAATAAGAGCTTCTTTTTTTTGGATTCCATTTAGGTAATGATAGCGAATATGAAGGTGATTTAGTTTTATGTTGAATCATACAGTATAATGCAATAATAGTTATGTTAATATTATGTCATAATATAATGGTTCTTTTTATAGAAAATTATTATTAATAACAATGTTTTATGCAAAATATTTTTAATTTCAATTTAAATTTAAAGCAGTCATGTTACAAATACCAATTGAAAGTATTGAATAATACCAAAATGATATTCGTTATCATATACGTTCTCAATTCGCAACGAAATAATATCCACAACCTTACGTAGGTAGCATACAAGTCGGCTAATATTTAAATGAGACAAGTACGCTTTTAATGAAGAGAATTAAAAAAAAAATTTCAAGTAATACAGTGTTGCGTTAAAGAATTTTGCATCTATCTCATTTGTATGATATACATGTATGAGTGTGACATTGCCAACAACATAATACACTTATTGGTAATGAAGCAGTTTACAAGCTTGTATATTAAAATATTATATATTAATATTTTAAAATAACATGTTTTTAGCCCCATTAGTCCGTTATCAGGTACATATTCAGTAAAAGAACGTACTCCTACATTTTTATATGGACCAAAATAATTAACAATAATTATAATATAATTATGGATATTTTATAGGAAACTGTTAAAATTTCCACTCTTACTTGTTATAAATTTAATTGGATTTTACTGTTATATTTAAATGATGTCATAATTATAATAGATCCTCTTTTGGGATGCTATTAAAAATATTATATTGCATGCATGTTGTGTTAAAAATTTTTATGAAGCATCATACTCTTTTTTTTAAGCACCTTTTTAAAATTATTTTTTCATGACGTAAGTATATATAACACTTTATCTATGATTGTGAGAATTTTATAAAATCTCAGTTAAATATTTTGAAAATAAATTTAAACCAATAAAAAAATAGGAATATTGTGAACAGGATCTTGTAATATAGGTCAGACAGTCTTAAGTTGTATTTTTATTATTATTACTTTTTTTTCAAATTGGTGAAGAATAGAAAAATTGGTATATAATTGCATAATAATAAAAAATATTTTTTTTTTTTGGTTGGTCATTTCGTAAGTAGACATGGGTTAGTTTTAAGTATTTTGGCTGGGAAAAATTTTATCTTGTTTTAATATAAAAATATTGTTGTTCTTGAGGGTTCTTCTTAACACTGGTTTTCTATTCGGTTTTAATTTAAATAAAACAATGTAGTCTCTCTCATTTGATTGCAATTTAAAGAGTTTGTGTATATTTGCTATAATTACCATAGTTTTTTAAATTCAAGTTGCTTGAATTTTTAATATATTGTATACACAGACTTAAAAAATTACCAAGTTGTACTCGATACAAAAATTGAATCCCCCCTTCTGCAGATTCTGTGGGAGTGGTTAGGGGCCGTTCACATTGTATGCGACCGACTGTTCCGGTGTCGTAATAGTCTGAAGCGGGGTTTCCTGAGTGTTCGGGAACTCCTGTATAATTCCGTTAGAATGATTGCGAATGATTGCGTTGGAATATTACACCGAATGACTGCGGTGCCCTGAGGGATGTGTCATCTTGCCTCATCATCGGTTCCCTTGGAATCTACTCAATCTACCCAATTTACACTCGGATAAGATTTTAAATTATTTTAGCAATTTTTCCAATGTTCTATAAGATTTATTTCAAAGTTATAATTGAATCAAAAAATATTATTGAATCCTTGCTACTTTTCACTTCAAAAAAGTGGTAAAATTTTATTACATATGAGTTATTTATTAACACTTTACAAAAAAATGTAGGTAAAGTAAAACTGTTCGTGAAAATCAAGAATATTTTTGTAAAGGCACTTTTTAATATTAATTATAAATTTTTAAATTGGATAAAATTTGAAAAACCGTAATATTTATAATGACCATAACATACCAAAATATCTATATGATTGAAAAGTTGCAAAAGAGAAACTTTGTATTAAATATTTTCTATAATTAAAGTACACTTTGTATGAATAAGGTGCTACAAAATTTTTTTTTATAAAAATCCTTGAAAACTATGTGTAATTTATATGATAAGTGCCGCGTATATCATAATAACCTCATTTTTGTGAACCGAATTTCTTTACATACACATAAATCTGTGTTATATATACGATTAATTATAACAGTTACTTTTTAATGTAACTTTTTTATGTAGGTCAATTGTAATTTGCTCATATTTTGTTACAAAAAAAAAATATTTTTCATATTATGCAATACGTATTCCCAAAATAACTTGTTGAATAAATTTTTGAAAGTAAAAAATAAGCGTTTGCCTTCATATATAAGTTCGTTGAAGTGTTTAATAAAAAAAAAAGAATTTCCTTCTTTAATATTTTAATAAAATAATTTAATTTTCAAAAATAAAGTTCATGCAATTTTCTTATTGTCATTAATAAACAATTTCCCATATTTGTGTTCATTTGCAATTATAAAAACCAAAGACCATATTCAGACAATTTTTTACGGAAATTATTTCTATAACTACTATAGAATATTTTATTAATTATTAGTGAACGATTTGATTACATTTTTAATAAGAAAATGTGTTAATTTTCAAATGAAAACCTATAAATTTTCGAATATACTAAAAGTTATGTGAATTTAATATCAACTATCAACACCCTAATTGAGGTGTTCACCCAATTTCACTCAACACCCTAATTGAGGTGACATAATATTTGAATTATTCATATTTGAATCTGCAATCAATAAAAATTTGTTGCTATTCAGACCAATATACAATTTTAGTTAGAATTATTAAATTTTTCTATATAAAAAACTTGACAGTGTTGTCAGGTATCTACTAGAAATTATAATAAATTTTGACTTACAAAATGCAATAAGTAATACGGTAATAATTCTGCAGAATTAAGCAATTCACACTTATTATAAGAATTGTGAATTAATACCATATATTACAGTATTTTGGAAAGCAATAATTGTGAATTTACGATTAAGATATTTCGAACTTATTTGATTGTATCTATGCTCTGTCCGAAATTCTGATTGTTCAGTAAATAAATTGCAATTACGAAGTGAGTAATTTTGATAATATTTAGTAACTAAATTATAATTTAATCCGAAATAATAATATAATCAGAGTTTTGTTATTGTTTTCCTCAAAAGGTGAATCATAACCGGTTATGACAAAATTAGAAATTATATGACACATCTTAGTTGCACCCATAAAAATATTATAATTTTCATTTCATATATATCAAAAGCACTCTAATAGGGCTCGTAATACAATATCAGATTGAAGATGCGTCAAGCCGTAATGCGCTGCCTCAAGACTTCCAAATACTATTTTTATTATATACTTAAAATTTTTACTTAAAAGGCTTACTATTGAAATATTTTCCAAAAATAAAAGGAAATATTGAATTAAAAATTGAGTATCATAAAATTAGTTTGTAAATTATCAAATTAAATATAGTTCCAGTATAACAGTTTTGACTTAAATAAAATTTTAAATTTCATAAGGTAGTTTCAACTGTGTTTCATAAAGTGAATTTCAAATTCCAATAAAATTTTAATTTATTAATTTTTGCACAAAAAAATTCTTTTTATTTGAAAACATTAGAATCCTTTGTAATATAGTATTATGTAAAGAGTTCGCAACTTTAAGTTTTAGATATTTTTATCATAAATTCTTTAACATCCTCCGCATTTTGTAAGTCTTTGCTTTGAATATCAATTCAATTATTCACCATGTATTTGACATTTTCAGAATTTTTAATTATAATTTTTTTATTGTATATAAAAACTTCAGAAAATTGTTTAAACAATATTATACCTTTAAATCTTATGTATAATTTCCTAGGGCAATGTAACTAATAACTATGAGTGGGTGTTATATACATATATGTACATAAAAATTACTCTTAAATTTTGCAAATAATTTTACAATTTAAATGTGTACTAATTTAATATTATTTAATAGCATAGTTTTATATACCTATACAGCTTTTCTTATAATCATACCTATAAACATGTGTTGGTATACATATTAATGTGTCATAGGTACTTAATACATACAAATAAAATCTTAAAATAACTTAGGTTAATATTAAAATTACTTGGTATATGGTGGTATAAACCAAAAGTTTAAAATTTTCTTTAACCTCTCTTGCCTGATATACTACATTATTCTCTCTTCTTCCAGCTTGGGGTGAGATTTTTTTTTCTCTCTTCTCATTTATTTTTCTTGTTTTATATGTTGTTCTACAATTATTGAAGCATATAACTGTAAAATGCTCATAATGCATAATAATTATTCGCAAAAATTTAAATTTTTCACGTATTATTATTTCATTTTCTGTTAAAACATTCGTTGTCTGAAATGTTATAGGAAGCAACAAGAAAATGTAGGATAAAAATAACAAAAAAAAAAAAGCAGAAAATATGACGAAATGAATGAAATCAACTTTTCCCTCGTACCTATACACACATACATTGTTATATACATATTTAGCTTAAAGAGAAGAAAAAAAAAATTAAAAAAAAATATGTGAAACTAATTGTTATCGCTTGTGTTATAGCAGTAGCAGTGTTTAATGTGACACAAAATAAAAATTTCGCCGTAAAGTATGCAACATTTTTAATAGTTTAATATTCATATATTATTCTGTTTTTGTGAGAAGTTCCTGGATTAATATAAATTGATGTTAATTATATAATATTGAGTAATACTGTAATACTGAATTTATGTCTTAGATTGAGAGACAATTACTTTTGTCGACTGCAAAATTTATGTATAGAGTATCAGCTGGTTGTGAGAAAATATTTAAAAATGAACCTGCACCGCTGAGTATTAAATCAAGTCAAATTTGTTTTTAAATATTATTTCACATGTTGTAATATTCAGAAGGGGGTGGGGGGAGAGAGAGAGAGGTTTTTAATTATTTTGCTCTGCGTCAGAATAAACCCCATTGCTTATATTTAATATTTGTAACTCGAAAATTATTTTATCAGATGACAGCAATGCACTGACAATATTTTGACGCAGTTTTGAAATTACTGCATATTTAATAACTGAAATATGCTTTAAGGAATGATTATTTGAATACTACTTGTCTTTTTACTTGATTTTTACTATTTGACTAAAATTTTAAAATTTCCCACTTCTGTGAAATCATTTCCTCTCAAAGATAAATGGGATATTAAATTTAAATTTTATCAAATTTTAGGCAAGATTCAGAAAGATCATAGTCTCCGTTCTCTAAAATAATTCTTAATTTTATCGAAGAATTTGGCTATTCATAACCGGCTAAATACTCTATGTGTAAAAACGAGCTGACAAATGGACAATCATTTTTTTTCTTCTCTAAAAAAATTTCAAGTACATTTTTTCTTTTAATTGTACAATATATACAATTTTAACAAATTAAAAATTCAGAATATATTTCATTCAGCTAGAATAATTGAACCCATATTTTAACATTATAACATTTAAATTGTTCGAAGAAAATATTATTGTGCACAATGTTGTTGATTGAGATGGAGTGAAGAAGAGTGAGAAAGAATAAATAAACGGTTAAATAAAAAATAAGGGTAAGAAAGGGTAAGACCAATAAATTTTTATTTGGATAGGCATTCAAAATAAACGGTATAATATAATTCATATATATATACCTATATTCGTGTATAACAATATAATAAGTATTATATACAATGTATACAAGTATACTTGAATATAAATGCTTGGGGAACTATAATGTTGTAACTACATTTTTATTAAAAAAAAAAAATGAAAAATAACAAAAAAAATTGGTTCTGTTGTTGTTTATTATTCGTAATTTATATGTGTATATATATACAATATTATTATAACAGTTTTTTTTAGTTGTAGTATGAGTACAACATGTTTACATACCAATACACACTTAATGAAATTTAATTATATAGTTTTAATATAAAAATGGAAAAAAAATGTTGGAATATAATTATTTTTCATGTGTAAATAATTTATTCGTTCATATTTTCATAATTGAATGAAGATGGCATTGTTATATTTATATAACAAGTTTCTACACGGTTAAAGGTGTACTGATTCGAAAATGCTTAAATATGCGATTTAATTGTGAAAAAAAAAATTGTATTTTTCATATTTTTTGTTTTTCTCATATTTTTCTTGGTATTTTGCGTGTTATTGTTTTTTTTTTTGTTGTTCTCCACGACGGTATGACTTTTGGTGTTTATTTAATTTTTCCTTGCCATTTTCATTATGGTTTTTATATACGTACGAGTAGTTTTATTTTGTTATTATTTTTGTTTTTTAATAAAAAAGGGAGAGTGTTTTAAATGGCAGTTAATTATATTTCGTATATTATTTAAGTTTTAATATGAGAATTAATTAAAAAATAAATTCTTCGTATTGAAACTGTTAAATATGTTTTTTGTGTTGTTTATTTGTTTTCTTATTTTCATTATTAATTTTTAAGTTTTTATGTATTTTAAGTGTAATTAAAAATTTATTAATTTTTGATTTTATTTTTTTGTTTTTTAATTTTCTGGTATATGTATGTAGGTGGCTTATAGGGTTTAATAAGTAAATTTTAATCTTAAACTGTTAGTTTTCATGTATATACGTAGATTTATATCTATATATTTCGCATATACATCTTTTCATTCTATATTAGGAAAGAGGAAGAAATTCAAATTTTATAATTGTTATACTGGATATATACCATTTGATTATACTTATGTTTTCATATTTCGGATTTAATAAAAATTATTTTTTGATATATTAAGATTTCTTTAAAATCATATTTTCTGCATTATTTTATACTGTAACATACCCCAATATACCCCAAATGAACTCTTAATAATTAAAAATACTTTAGAAATGGAACACTAATAAATTTTGAGGTTTATTTTTTATAATATAAAAAATGATGTCATATATTTGTATAAATGTGCTTAAGTATTCTTCTCGGCTATTCCCTTCTATAAGTCGATGTGGTTTGCAATTGTGTGTATCTAGTATTATATACTATACAACTTCAGTAGAATCATCCCTGAATGAAAGGGTACATATTTACAATGAAATATTATAGTAAATTGCCTATATATAGTTTTTGGTGAACTAAGTTTAATAAACATTAAGAAGTGTTCTTAATTTTTAACTTGGTATGTAGTACAGTATGTATTTTAAGGTACGTAAGGATCAAGAATATTCCAATTTTCAGTAATAATTTCTCATAAAATAATTCGTACTCGTTTCATTTCTCTTATATTATTCAGGGGTATTCCATTTTGCAAAATTATTATGCATTATTATAGTTCTGTTGCAAAATGGCAATTTAATAAAATATAAAATAATTAGTTATATAGAAATACACTGAAAGAAAAAAGGAATATTACTGCATCTGCCATAGTTTTGTATGCTTCTAGTAATATAAGTTGGTAGAATTCCGGATAGTGCGAAAAAATAACATTGTCTTTGAAGTTATATTGCTTTCCATTCTTAACATTAGTTGTTAATTTTTTATTTTGTGCTGCTAAAAAATACAACTCGTTTTTGTTACTTAAGCCATGTACTATTGCCAACGCAGCATAAAATTTTTATTGTTTTCGCAATTATTTTTTGCAGTCAAGACTATGTAACTTGACTTAAGCATTCTTAATCCAGATTTTATGTATAGATAAAGATAACTATATAACCTTTGTACAAACAAAACACATTACACTGCGTCTGTAACATTCTGTTACAGAAACAGTCTTAATATTTAGCTAAATTTTTAATGTAATGCCATAATCTTATTACAATATCACAAGGTCACTTAAAAATATAGTCACAAAATATAGCTACATTTTATATGTGCCAAATCAGATGGCATATCGCTATAGAATAATTATGTATTCAATATGGAGTCAGAAATATTGTGAATTTTCCAATTTTTTTCAGCAATTCTTTTCTTTACCAAAATATTGACCAGCTTTTTCAGTGTATTTTTCCATATAGCTATCATATGCTTCCATATGCTTCTAAGGAAAAATTAACTTAGTTTTAAAAACTTTGACTTTAAAATTGGCATATCTGTAAATAAATTTTAAATTTAGAATTTTAATTAAAAATTTTCCAAAAATATTATTTTTAAATGTTTAACCATCTTGTATAATTTCATTAAATTTATGTTGTATTTAAAAATTTTCTTAAATAAAAACCAAATTTTCTTTTTTTGCAATAATTTTATTCAAAATATTTTTTCTTTCTAATTTATTTTTAATTTTTATTATATTTAAAAATTATTTTCTTTGTGCATATCTTTAGGCTTTCTATAAACTTTTTATATACCAAATTTATAAAATTGCTTATTCTTTTTTCATTTTTATATTTTTTTATAATTTAATAATGTAAATATTTTTAGTTTCTTTTAAAAATAATCTAAAACTTTCTAACTTCCTTAATTGAAATAAAATAATATAAAGAAAATATAAAACATATGGGTAATTTTATGGGCAAATAGATAAAAGAAAAATTTTGTAAAATATTATGATAAAATTCTTATTTTTAGAAAATAATATTTTAAAAGTTACCGTGTATTTCGACCGACCTAATGAAAACAATGCAAATTCAAATGGTTCTATAGTGGGTTCTATTAATACGAATTGTAGTGAGCAAAAAGTCTCCTGATTTAGTCACAAAATATGGAGAATTGTCCAAATGTTTCTTATTATAATTCTATATAGTTAAACTGCTCCTTCAGCTTATTGTTATATTGAGGCTCATAATTAGTATGACCAGAGACTTTGTAATCATTTACTCACTGAATTTTGCTATTCTTTGAATTCACGAAGTATTAAATAATTGTTTAATTAAACATTGATTCTAAAAATTTATTTGTATTGTTTTGAAATTCTCTTGTCTTACAAATTCAACAAGTTCTTTAAAAATGTAAAACAAAAATTTAAACGTAAAATTAGGAGCAACACAAAACTCAATAAATTCATGAAATCTTAGAGAACTAGGTATGTAATTTACTTATTGATTTTGTTTAACAAATTATTTCTAAAAAAAAAATGCAGGAGAACTAAGAAAAGCAATTTCTTTCTTATAGCCACATGAAAATGCTATTGCAGCAAGTCATTTTGGTATATACTTTGTCATGATACTTATAGTTATTGCCTTATATAATTGCAAAACAATATGAAGTTCAGTGCACTTAATGCACATAGTATGCACATAAATAATGTATGTAACATATAACGGTATATGAAATTATTCGTATATACCACTTTCAATGCATTTCAATGCAGTTCCTTTTTCATCCTTAATTTTTAGTAAATGTGAAAAATTTTTATTTTCTTGTTTTCACAGTGAGTTGAGAATATTTCTCTCTTGCAACAAATTTTTGTTTCCAGTTCCAACAGAGTCAAAATTAAATAGTCTTTGTAACTCAGTTTTGGTCATTAATTTTCTTTACACTTATTTTGACTTGAAAGAACTGACTTGATAAAAACTTTGTATATGTATATATATATTATTTCTTATGTGATATACATTTATTTGTGCATATGAACAAATAATAATTGTGTTTAACATTGTTAAAATTATAAAGAATTTTAAATGCCGGAAGTAAAGTATATGAACAGTGAACATGCTTTAAAGATAATTAATACAGTACAACACATATATACGTTTGCAATATGACATATTTGTATATTAATTACAAAATTACATAATGAAAGGCAGTAAAAAATTTATGGGTGAAAGCCTCTCATAACGGATCACAATGATATTAAAAAATAAACTTATTTATTTTTAATTAAACGAGAATTCTTAATCAAATAGTCAAATTTGAATAATTATTAAAAACACAAATATTGTTATAATAAAACCGTGTAATATTGTGTAAAGTTGTCAAACATGCTATATGAATATGCCAAATTAACTAATTCCAGCATTTAAAATAGCAAATAAGAGACAATTTAATTTTGCTTAGTAATTTAAAGTCTTTCAAAATTTTATCTAATACAGAGCAACAAATTTGTACTCAATTTAAATTTGAGCAATATCTTCCTTGCGGTATATTAAATGTTATCATTACAAACCAAAAAATAAATCATCATCGACTAAAAACTCTACAGTGAATAGCCTCCCCTTAGGTATTTGTAGATTTAGATGTAATTTTACTGGTAATGTAGGTCTGATCGATGATTATTATTGATTAAAATGAGTCAATTTATTTAAGATATGAATAAGAAACACCAGCTCATGCCAAATTCGAGCACTTAATTTTTTAACGCGTGCCAGTTTATACTTATACAACTATAATTCACAAATTTTTATTGTTATATTGTGATAATATTGACAAACACTTAAAATGCAGAACAGTACAATTCGAACTTTATCGGATTTCTACCTTAATTGTTTTACTATTCCAGAACTTACTGTATTAAAAATTCAATTGTATATACATATAAATAATTTTATTTATTTGTAAATAGTTTGAGTGTTTTCATTTTATGCGATTAAGAAAAATAAAACATTTTATGACTGTATAGACAAAAGGTAACATACTAACTTCATATAATATGGTTGTTTTCAATGATTTTGATTTATTAACTGTCATTGACAGCATATGATTCATGTAGTCACATACTCTATTCTTGGAATAAAGTTGATTTCCTTCTGTAAACTCACTAGGAGAGGAGTGAATTGTTTTCCTCTTTCTTTTGTTTTATAAAGGTGACAGTAAAATTAATAGTTTGTTAGAATTTATTATCATATATCGTATAGGAAAGCAAATGAAAAATTGTAAGTGTTTGGATTTGAATAGAAAAGTGTTTGAATTTATATTGAAAAATTTATTCTGTATGAATCATTAATATTTGTATTAATAGGTGAGAAAATTTATCTGACATCAATTAAATTTATTTTGTCAGAATAACGAATTAAATGTTTTAAAGTATGCGGTGTGCACACTATGATGATATTTGCTGCTTTAAAATTATAATGTGAAAATATTAATTTATTAATTGAAAAATATTCTACAATTTCAAAAATTGTAATTGTAAATTGTAAATTTTTAATTTTTATAAGGAACAGTGTATTTTGTGAATTGTATTTATTGGCAATATTGAGTAGGTCATTCATTATAATACATTCAATTAATTTTTATAAACAAATCTACATTTGTATAAAAATAAAATTAAAAATTTGTATTTTTAAGACTCTTCCTCAAATAGGATCCTTGGGCACAGCGTTTCTAGCTTTTGAATGAATCCGGAACTGTGTGATTTCAACAGAATTATTTTTAAAATAAATTGCATACTTTTAGGGTAAAATACTTTTAAATTTTAATTTTTGTTTTCAAAACAAAACATTTTAAGTAACATATAGCTACATACAAAGTACATTTTGTTGTGATTTTTTTTAAATTTAATTTTACAAGCTTCTCAAATTGTTATTCATTACAAGTAAAACAAAGCGAATAAATGTACAACAAAAAGTAAAATGTTGCTGAAAATTTATTAAAATTTTACGATATTAATGATTTTCAATTCAATTCAATATCGTTTATTGTTTCAAGATAAATATACATTTTACAATAATTTTAATATATATGACTTAAGTGCTAGAATTTTATGTTATTCTTTTCAACTTATTCAAAAACTTGTTTATCTAAAAAATTCAATTTAAAAGGGTAATAATAGGAAAACCAAAACAAAAACCTATAGACAGTTTAGTTTTAATTAAAACTTATTCTATAGTAAAACTTAACCTAAATTTATAAATAATTTGTTGATATCTGTCTTAACAGAGAATTATCTGAGTTTTCACAGTTATGCAAAAATTTTTCGATCAAAACATCTATTCTTTCAGATATTAATAAAATGTTATCTCTATCATGCAACGCAAGGGTAGAGTAACGAATTGGTAGGTTATATATCATTTTTAATATATTATTTTGCAAAACTTGAAGTTTTTTAATGTAGGTGTTGGCGCACTTACACCAAACAGGTACGCCGTAAAAAATTATAGGTTGAAAAATTACCTTATTATTTTAATTAACTTATTATTTTCGCTTACTCTAGATTTTCTATTAATAAAAGGATAAAGAGTCTTACGATATTAATGATAATTTTAAAAGATTTCAATAAAATTTCTCAAATTTGGAGTTGATTCCAATCTTCAGTTTACATATTTCATAAGGTTTTACTGATTGAAGAATAATTACTTAATTATTTCAATCGGTTTATACCAGTTATTTGTAAAAGTTAATTTTAAAGATTAATTATCAAAAATTTATTAATTTAATTTTCATATTAATAAATTTTATTATAATAATAATTTATATTACAATTCTAATTTATTAAGCTATACTTAATAAGGCATAGGAAATTGTAATTAACAAATAAATTAAACCTACTTTTCACTCATAACTTGAACCGTACAAAATACAAGTGCATAACTTTTATACATTTAAATAAAACTAAAATAAAAAATTTTAACTGTAATAAAATTTTCGTGTTAAAATTTATATTTCATTAAAAGGAACGAATTTTTGTTTTACCACTTTTAAAGTGTATGTATAAGCTTAAGAAGAAAAATCTTTAATTTGTTTTTTTTGTAAACTGTAATACACTAAAAAAACACTGCACACATTATTTTACAGTATAACAAAAAAAAACAATAACAATAACAGGAAAAGTAATTTTTAATTGTATTTAAATAAGAAAATCCATGGAAGAGAAATGCTTAGAAGACTATACCAGACCAAACGCAAATAAGTATAAGAAGCAAAAAAAAAAACATAAGCATAAAAACATAAAATTTATATAGAAAGAGTAAAAGTTAATTACTTTTGAATCGGAAATCCTTGCTTAATTTGTTCCCTTCACGGTTATATCCAAAAGAAAACAAAAAAATAAGAAAAAAAAAACAACAACAACAACTAGAGAAACACATTATTTTATATTCACGTTCACAATTTTATTTCATCGTTTATATAATAAGAAACAATAATAATAATAATAACAAGGAATAAGAACAATTTTTACCCAACTACCATTACAAATAATATAATACATCATTCTTAATCCTTCAGCTTCCTTCCTTGAATAATGTTATAACACATTATGTGTATGTATGTGTATATGAACGCATAATGTACAAGAAATATAACAGTAAAATTAAAATTATAGTTGAATCTGGATAAAATGAAGCTAATAAGGCCAAGACGTTTATTTCATTTGTACAGGTTCTTTCTGTTATTTTTATTGCTTGCAGTTGCAATGTTGCGATTACTGTAATCTTGTTTAGAATATTAATTTCTTTGTACAATTTGTAATTTGTAAATGTATTTAATCCGTGAGTCCAAAAAAGTGCTTTTAATCGCATTTTTTATTATTAATTAAATACCTTTAAGTAGAAGGTATAGTTTTATACCAAAATATGAAAGTGATTTGCATTTTTTTTAAAACTGAGATATCTCAGATTTAATAAAACGATTTTTATGTAGTCTAATCCAGTCTAACAATAGCACTTTGTTATAATCATCACACATAGTAAATGGTAAATTTTCAAAAAGAACTAGTTTACCAACACCGCATCCCAAACCGTGTAAAGGAAAACCAAACCGTTAAATAGGATCTAAACTTATTTGTAGGCAAAATAAAATTCTCTGAATATCATTCTGCGATTCAATAACCAACTGGGCTGTAAGCGGTCCATCAGTTCAATAAAAGTTTTAAAATTTCAGTTTTATACTTCAACAATAGCACAAAAAAAAACAGTCAATTATGAGATTTTTGGGAAATTTGTGATCTAGAAACGCTCTGAATTCTAAAAGAATATAAAAAAAATTATTTATTTTATATCCAAAAATTTGTCACGTATCCTAAATAATATTTTAGAATAACACCAAACTGCATTTTTCATGATATCTCAATATTGTGTAAGTAATTCGAGTTGTCAAAATGTGAACACTTAAATTCTGTATGGGTAAAATGCATTCCAGTAGTCAATCAAGTTGAAATGTATAAATATTTGTCCTCTATTGACTCCCTGAATATCATGAGAATGGAGAGAAATTTGTTATACAAAGCATTGTCCTCAATAAATTTCAAGATCCAGACAACAATCTTTCTATTTCTTAAGGTTTTTTTCTTGCAAAAAATGGGTGTTTTAAATCCAGACTCAACTGTATAAGAAAAATATCATATTATAATGAAAAGAAACCAAGAAGAAAAAAACAATAGAAATAATTGTAATACATAAAATATACATATATAACGGTACTTTATAATGTTTTTAAATCCTTTTTTATTTATTTTGTTTATTTTATATTTTTCATTACTCTCTTACTTTTTTCTCTTTCTTTTTAAAGAAAGATGTACATATATTATATAAATTCGAACAGAATGAAGAAATTGGGGAGTATTTTTAAAAGTTCATTAGTGTGAGGTGACGGTTTAACAAAAAGACTTTATCGTCGTCACGGTACACAATTCTTAAATTTATAGCTGTACATTATGTACATACTTCTTGCATGTACTGTACTCACTGTATAACATAATGTATATATAATATAGATTAAGTTATGTGGACATTTTTAAAGAAATTACGTGTACATATATGTTAATGTGTATATGTTAATGTGTGTGAGTATGTGTATATGTAGATAAATAAATAATTAAGTCATCTCATAAAATGTCGTTTACCTCATTATTGTTTTACAACGCTTCCCTTTTCGTTTTTATTTTAATTCCTTTATTTGTTATTTTCTTTTGTTTTCTTTATTTTTTTTTTTTTTTGGAAAGGAAATTAATTCGGTGAACAGAAAACAAAAAAAAAAAAGAGGAAAATGAAAATGTAAAGAAAATCATCAGCATGCAATCTTAAAGGAGCAAAGGAATTTTTTTTAACGTTTTCATTAAATTTTTTTTTTTTGTGTCTTCTTTTTTTGTATAACATTGCCTTTTAATACAATGGTATGTACAATATGTGTGCAATTGTGTTTTTTTTTTTTTGGCAGCTCTATAAAATTAAAAGTCATTAAAAGATTTTTTGAAATTTTTTTTTTATGTTTCCAAGCAATTGTGGGATAAATTTGTGTAAGAGTATTAATTTGGTAGTGTAACAGAAATTGGTCAAACAAAATTTTAGAAATTATTTTCAATAACTTTGTAGTTAAATGTATAAATTGTTTTTTAGAAAACTAAGCTTGATATAGTGGTTTTAAATTTTGCTTTCTTGAATTTGAGTCCAACGTTATCGAAAAATCAATTAGAGACGAGTGTACAGGAGTATAAGAATACGAAGTGAAATGAATACGAAGTATATACGAATTCGGGCGATAGAAAACATCAAATTTATACTAATAAATCTCTACAATTTATTTCTACTAGCTTGGAAGTCATACTTACTATATAAAGATTAAAGTTGAAATTGTTACAATTTTTATTCAAAACCCTAAATGTTTAAGAGTTGCTAAAGCAAAAATAAAACAAGACTTAATTTAGGTTTAGATTAACGCGGCCATCCGAATGTACACCTGGGCCAATAGTCAAGTTGTGACAACGCTAAATCTCTATATTCCCACCATCACGTGAACCAACCCGAGTCATTTGTAACCGGTAAATTCCTGGCAACTCGCAAAACGAAATACGACCCAAAGAAACATTGCCATCCCCATGCCAAAACTGGGCATGAGCACAAAAAATGATTCCATTATAACTTCTGTGATAGCTGCGATGTCACGACGTGGAACAGACATCAAACTTGCCATAAATTCAAACTAAATTGTCTGGATTCTAAAAATATGGTCGAAGTTCTTCGATTCTAAAAAGTAAAGTTTTCATTTTAAATATTTTCTTATTCTCGTGTAATTATTTTCTCATAAAAATTTAAGAATCTCTAAATTGAGATACTGTTAACATTTGAATTTAGAGTTGTATTATGTGTTGACAACAGTAACAGTCCAATATCCCGCATAACTACAATGTATTGTAAAATTTAAATATCCTCAGCTAAAAATTTATGCGCATTCTAAAAGGAAAATCAAGTTTTTCATAATACTACCAAAAAAAAACTCCAAGTATTTTTACAACAATTTTCTTTAATCTATATAAGAAATTTAAATAATATATTAGTTTAATGTACGTAAATCTGTATGCACGTATACGTATATTATGTGTGTATAAAACTTTTATTTTTTATAAACTGCTGCCGCGCCGCCGATAATCGTTATATCGTAATCAGGCAACTTAACTCTTTTTGATGAAATTTTATTCCTTCAAATTTTCTTTTTCTTATTTTTCTTCAATTAGCTTTAGTTTATATAAAAAAAAAACGAAAAATAGCAAAAAAATCCTTTTTGTTCCTTGTTTTCAACATTGGCTATAAGATTGCTTAACTTTAATTTATTCTACCCCTGCATTTTTTCGATAATTTATTTTTTCTTATTTTATTTTCCGTTCCTTTTTTTTTTGTTCTTATTTTAAAAATTTAAATGCCAGTTTAATTTCATAAAGCACTTAATCCATTTTTAAACGTGTGTGACTGCACATACAATCGCATATAATATTGTTCATAAGACAAAATGTTTTAAAAGAATTCGTTTTCAGATCGTTTATAACACTAGGTCTAAAGCACTATAATCAAATATTTTTGTGAAATTAAAAGTTAGTCAACAATGGCCTGAAAGTATGCTTTATTTAGTGTGTGAGCTTTTTGTGTATGCTTTATTTAGTGTGTGGTCTGAGTGGATATTATTGCAAATTCCCATTTTCCTTACCAGAATATTAATTTACAATTGCTTAATTAATAATAATTGAATTTGATTTAAATAAGGACGAAGGATCATTATTTAAATTGCAAATATTTAATATTTTTTACTTTCAGCTTATTTGAAATCAAGATATGTGGCTTACTCTCCACAAAACTTAATTGCTTATTGGAATTTGATTTACATAAATTATATAAGCTGTAATTATACTAATTTTATACCGTAAATTCAATTTATTGAGAGATATACTCTACTTTATTTTTAAAATATATTTACCAATTCAACAAGATCAGGACGATCTTCTTCAGTGTTATGTGACATAACATTAAATACTATTTTGTATCAGAATTGGTTAACAACATCATTCAATTTGAATTCGCTTAATACAAATTGAGCTATCATAAAAAGCTGATTACTCACAAAAATTTGTTGGGCCAATAATTTATCTCACGAATGTTGTGCTTTATTAATATATCCCATATATAGAGAAGTGCACCACATGCTTAATGGCTATATTTACATAATAACTAATTTCAGTTTAATATTAAATAAGCTGTCGAAATACCTATTTTTTTTTTTTTTGTTATGTGAAATTTTCTACATTCATTTAAATATTTTATGCATATATTGGGGCAAGGCATACATACTAACAAAACACTATACTATATGCAATAGTTTTCGTGCATTTTTTTTTTTGTTTCTCAAAACTTATTAACTTTTACAGATTCATACTCCTACCCATATGAATTTACAAAAAATTTAATGGTTTTATATATACCATATTATTTATACAAATATTTTTGGTTAGAGGGGGCGATAAAGAAATTTATAGAAAAAATTCTAGGGTTGCAAATAAATTAAGAAGACAATGAGTGTTAAAACACGAACAATGAAAATTTTATGAAAGGGAGAAATAAATTACAAGCGTTTTTTATTTTTGTTCACAATTTTCCGTTCCCTTTATATATTTATAAGAATTTATGCAAAAAGTAAATAACACTTGATTTACTAAACTGTTGAAAATATTTTTTTTTATTTTTCATAGAAAACTTATTACCGCGTGCATATTTACATATATGAGTTTTAAAGTTCACTTAAGAAATTAAAGTTATGCAAATATGCTACACATTAACACTAACTATATGTACGACAATGTGTACATATATGTATGTATACGTGTGTTTGAATGAGTAGAAGTGGTAAACAACCTAAGTAAATATGAAGGAGATTTTGTTTTTTTTTTTTTTTTTGAAAATTATTGAACGTGGTTTTATGTTGTAAACAACCAATTTCCCTTTTATATATATTGGATATATATGGGAGAGAAATTCTTATATTTTGCTTTGTTGAATTTAGGTGTTCGCTAAGATTTGTATATAATATATATATGTATAAATTTTTTTAAACATACCCTGCATTAACAATTTATGTAACTACATTGTATTGAAAAACTTAAGTGTTATTTTAAGGGATGTATGGAATTTTTGATATTTTACGGCTCCTTGCGCTATAAGAGTGTTTTCTATTACAAAATTCCGTTACTTATATTGACTTAATGGAAATTTCTTCATACAACTTCAGAACGGATGGAAAAAGTAATCAAAGGAACGAGTTAAAGGCAAAAAAAAATTAAAAAATTTTTCTTTTCGAACTGGACGCGAACCAGTTGCCTACCGCTTCCTAGCCGGACATTCTACCAACTGACCTATACAGAGGTTTTTTTTGAGTATTTAGTTTAAAAGATTTAATTAAAATTTAAGAGATCCTAAAGATAATCTTTTATTATATTAGGAATATTTTTAAATTCTATTTCAAGTTCCAGATAATTTAGGCAAACTAAATTTGATTGAGGCATAACTACATAATGCAGAGATTGCAGTTTATTTTTCTCCTCTTTTGTATTTTTGATGGTTGATCTTAAATTCTCATTCGATTGTAGTCTGAAATTAATTCTATTTCAGACAATATTTTCAATATTTATTTCAGAACATTCAAAAACAAAAATTAATAAAATATTAAAAATTACATACAAATCAAAGTCTCAAATAAGAGTGTCCTTGAAGTGTAAACCATATAAGAGATATAGACAAAAACATAGTGATTTTAGACAACATTCTTTGCCTAATTTTACTTCAAAATGCCCTAATGTAGAAAATTAACAAAAAAAAAGCTTAAGTACTTATCAAAACTCTTTAGATACTACGGCTAGGCAGACTTTCTCAATTTTACACGATATTAACAAAAATTCTAAAAACTTACTTTTCTCAGAATTATATCAAAAACCATTTACACGACCAGAAACTAATCGAAAATGAATAAAATGCAGTCAAATAAATAGACAATATTTTAACAGTATGATCAGCGTGAATCAAAACAAGTTAGAAGCAGCGCAAACTGTGGTTCGCCATAATATTTCATCATTTTTCCATACACACTATAACATTCTTTTTATAATTTTCGAAATATTAAATCACTATTTAAACTTTTTTTTTTCATTAATTTTCAAATGGATTTTCGGAATATTGTCGAATAATGTAAGCATACCAAAGCTGATTAAATTGCAAAACCAATTATTTTTATTATTATTTCGTTTTAAATCGTTTATTTAAAACTCTATCTAAAGTGTTAATTGACAATTATTAAAATTTATGACAATTTCTATAGAAAAGTATAATCCGTGAGCGTGTCAAAGGTATTATGATCTTTGCATTTTCTAGGGAAAAATTGTATTTTTTAATAAAATATGCATTTAATTTTAATAAAATTAGCAAGAACTAATTCCTTTGAAATTTTGCATATAATATTTTAAAATGTTTTTGAGCTTTAGTGTTAAATTAAATAATATTATGCTATACGCATTATAATAATTATATGTACATATGTTTTCATAATTAAGGTTGTATATTTTGTTCGGAATAATTACCTATATTATCTGACCTAAATAAGAATATACATAGTTTTGCGCTATAAAGAGAAACCATAATCAAAATTAAGAAAATTTGAAGAAACAACATCTATACACGCTTTCATATTATTTATTCTAATTTCTGATAATTTTCAATATATTTTAAAGTGTATATTATAATAATTGTGCATACTTTCTATATTGCAATTACATATTAAAATTATAAGTAATATAAGTTACCAGAATTGTGTCAATCTTCAATTAGAACTACAAAAGCATCAATCGATTAGGGTACAAATAATATCGATTCTAATAATTTAAAATGATTTAATTTTCAATTAATTCCTTGAAAGGTAGTTTTGCCATAATTGAGCTGGTTTTTTGAAATTGGTATATGTCCATTTTTTCATATACGAGTATTGAGATATTTAAGGGTCAAACAAACATAATTTGTTTATTTTATGTCTAAATAGAATTCTATTGAAATTGTGATTGTAACTGTGTAAAGAAGGTGTCTAAAGCTCAAAATTCGCATTAACTTAGTCTTTGTAAAAAGTGGACTTATACCACTTAAAAAAAAATAGTTCTATTATACGCGCCATAGTGAAATTCATTAATCATAAAATCAACTACAATATTTGAGTTAAAAAATTTTAATTTTTGGGAACTAAATTATGTAATTAAAATTTCTATAAATTTCAAACTATAACATTAATTACTTAAGAACTACATTTGAAAAACTTAATTTTCAAATAATTTTTTAACTTATTATTCTTATAGCGCGCAATATGCACTACATAATTATTTTTTTTTCATTAAAATTTCATATAGATAGGAAAACATTTGAAAGCCATTATAAAAATATGGAAAAATTAATTTTTATTTTTCAATTTAAGCCTAAGATATGGATGTAAGGTATACAATTAAGGAACATTCCTTATTATAACTATTGAAAATCACGGTCAACCCTCTAATAAACAATATTATTGTATTTGGTGAATACAAGATTTGGTGAATCTTATGAACAAGGTATGATAAATAATTAATAGAATGTTCTTCACTTCCTATTAAAAAAACATCCGTTTTAAATTGATTCGAAATTAAAAATCTAATTGTATACGTTAAAATTTGTAATATTATAATAAAAATATCATTAAATCTTAACAAAATTTAATGAAGTTAAGTCAAACCAATGGTTTGTATTGTAGCACTTTTCCTTTCAACAAGTGAAATACTGCTTTTAAAATACAGTCTATGTGTAACCACCATTAAAATTATTTTCATTCATAAACGAAACTTTTTCTAGGATTGCATATATTTAGGATGAACGATTTATGCAGTCTTTGAAATAAAGCAAAAATTATTATAAAGTGGGAATAACATAATGTTCGATTTTAAGGGTTAATTGTATGAGTTAAGAAAAATAATTATATTATTTAATGACACGGAATTTACCGTTGTCTTTTTGCGTTTATAGAAATTTGAAAAAGCTTGCGAAAAAAGTTTTCTTCTAACAAAATGAACTATTTGTTGGTGTCTGAAAACTGTTAAAATTTTAAACTTTTATAGATAGAAGAAGTAATTCATTGCTTTTTTGCGTTTGCAAAATTTGAAAAAAGTATATGGTTCTACTACAATAAATAGTTGATAAATGGTATTTTAATGGTTTCGTGGTGGTATAACTTTTAGAGGGGGAGATATACGAGGAGGTAAAAATTTTGTTGTACGAAAATTAGTTTCTAATAAAGATCTATGTACGTATAAAATTTCAGCTTTTTATCTTCAAGGGTGTAAAAGAACAGACACACTGACAGACGGATGGACAAAGTGAAACTAATAAGTACTTTTTTTCAAAAATTTTTTTGGAAAAGTGCTAAAAATAAATAAAATTTTCAAAATAATTTTTCTTTATTCATTATTTGCACAATATTAAATTTTCCAGCTTATTTTATGTAAGGATAAATTATAGAAGGAAAGAAGGAATTTAATCATATTATAACAACCCTCCCACACATTTTAAACCAATTTGTTTAGGATATTTTTTTAGTACAATAACTTATATACATACATATACACATTCCTTTCAACTATAATGATGATGATAATGATTATACGTATATAAAAATAATGATGTTGATGACTATATAACAAATGATGATAATAATACTTTAGTTTGACTTGGATTAATTAACTAATGAAAATATAATTTTTCTAAACTTTACTATACAATATAAAAAACAAAAAGCACATAAAAATGGCTGAAAAAAAAAGAATAAAAATTGTGCTTACAATTTTCCAAGTAAAAAAAAAAAAATTAACGAAAAAGGAATTCCCATTTTTATTCATTTTTTTTTTTTTGTTAGTTTTATTTTTTTTTATGAGGGGAATAGCTTTTCATAAAACTAAAAATTTCTAAAACTTTTATTGCAGGATTTTATATAATAAATGTTAATACAAAATTGTACTTTTATTATGCGATTATAATAATGCTGACTAACTATTTTAATTCACTGACTATACTAACATAATTTTTTTTTATTCTGATTATATAACAGTCGCCATCGTTATAATATAATTTCTATATATAAGCTATTTAATTGTAGTTCTTCTTCTTCTTCTTCTTCTTCTATTATAAACTTTATAACACTCAATCATATACTAAGTAATAATCTGTTTAGTTTTTACAATTTTTTCATATACTTGTAGCTAGCTACATTTTTGCATTTAATTAAAATAAAAATTTTAGAATTTATTTGTTTGAACCCACAGTAATATATGGGGTTGAAAATGGTTTGAATATAGCAATTGCTGTGCTATAGGATAAAGAAAAATTTCATAGGAGAGTAGATGGTATTTCTATTTTTAGTATTAACTTCAAATTTTCTATATAATTCTTCGATTGCGGATTTTACACGACTATAATCTAAATTCTAGAGAAAAATGCGATATTTATTTTTTAATTAGTTATAATAATATTTTTTATATTATTGGCAACGCTTAATATTTTAATCACCAACTGTAAAATTGAGTAATAACTAGGTTGAAATGCAATAAAATTTGATGAGTAAAAATTGCACACTTCTAGGAGATGATATAAAAGGAAATGATAGATGTTGCTAAAAATTGATATTAAAATTAAATAAATGAAATAAATTAAAAAAAAAAATGTTATCCTGATCGCGTTCTTTTTTCTATTTGCACAGAATATTCTTAAATATTTTCAAAAATATAATCGATATACCTCTTCAGAAAGCAGCAAACAAAAGCCATTTTAAAATTGAACTACAAAACATTATGACCAAAAATTTACTTTGTTTGATTCTATAAAATTATTAATATTAGAAAGCATTCATAGCTAATATGCAACACCTACTTTTCCATATAAATTTTGATAATACTCTGCCTAAATATATCCTATTTTTTTTATATATATTGTACATATTAAAGTTGCGGGTGGAATAAACAACAAATTTATGTGTATATGAGTGTAAAATTTTCATTTTTATAGAGTTCACTTCCTTCAATTAAGCCAGTATTAGAGAGTATTTATAATTTTATTATACAACATTTTTATGATTATTGCTAGTAAAAAGAAAATACTTGGTTATTTTTCCTCCTTTTTTAAATATACTTCCTACATTTCCTATAAAATTTGAAAAAAGAAATATTCTTATTAACTGTAATGTGTTCGTTCATGAATCTGTTTGCAAAACATCTATAGTCCTTTAAGATAGAAAGTAAAAATTTTGTTGTATCTTTACTAGAGTTTAATTCTTCTAGAAGAAAATTGATTTCGTTATAGCTCGTGAAAGTTCTAAAAATATCATCTATTGAAAATTTTGTTTTGTCGAAAACTTCAAACACTTTTTTAATTCTGAAAACGTAAATTTCAAGAGATATTTTTTTGATTTCAAGAGAAATTTTCAGAAACTTCAATATAATTTAGACAAAACCTTAAAGTCTCTGGATGACATGCAGTAGAAGTCCGTAATTCTTTATCAATATTAAAATTTAATTCATTTCGTTGTAGAAAATGGTTTTCTCTATTCCGTATTCCCGGGCTATTAGGGCTCAAAATCTGGCGTATCTTTAATTTTCTTCAACTCATTTCTTAAAAACTGTAAACTACTTCAAAATTTTTAACAAAAAGTAAGGATTACTTCAAATTTTCAAATAACAATTTCAAATTTTAATAACGGGTAAGGAACGGTTAAGGAACGGCAAATATTTTAAATTACTGAATTAGCAATTAAGGAACATAATTTCAAAAATGAATGTGCTACCTTAAAAACCATTGGTTTTGATTCAAATGTATTTGTTGTTCCGCTCTGGCCCAAATATTAAATATTATATATGAAGTAGAAATAAAAGGAGTCATCATTAAGGATTATGAAAATTAGCTACAATAATGTATTACAAAAAAAAAAAAACCCTACTACATATACATTCGAATGGTATGCATATAAGCGTGTAGTGTGAGAAAAAAAAGGATAAAATTTTAATATTGTGTTTGAATTTTTCATTCTTTTTTTCCTGGTTTAATTCCTTAACATTTTATTGTTGTTGTTCTCTTTTTTTTTTTATATAATATAATTTAAGCACTCATTTTTTAATGATTATTTTATTTCCTAAAATAAAATATTATTATATGCTTAATAGTGTAGGGCTTTTATTTTTGTAAATGAAATATTTTTAATATAAATCCTAATATTATATATTATAAATTTTAAATAAGCTAATGAAATGTTATAGTATACTCATACAGTAAAATCAAAATTTATTAAAATTCGCAATTTGTTGATAGCAAATTGAATAGGCAAACTGAATGCCTTATGCAAGTAGTTCAACCCTCATACACAATTAATTGAGCGCATATATTTGAAATTGAGTTGATAGAGATTAAGGCTGCTTTATTGTACGGATTGTTCTTTCATAGTGTTTTTTATAATATTGAAATAAAATAGCGATTATTATTGATTTAAAAGTTAATGTTATACTCTTATTCGCTCCAATTATGAGAAAAACAGTATCCGAAACTAGAATAATTTGTTCAATTAATTTGTTCTCCTCTTATATCTATCCATTTTTATTTTATTTAAGATATTTTTTTTCGTATAGAATATTCACCAGTTTTATAATTTATAAAAATCGAGATAAAAGTGTTTTTAAAATTTTTATTTTTGCTAAGGTATTACAATTATCACATACGTAATTCACATATCCAGGAATACAAAACTGAGAATATTCAACACATGTGTGAAGCCGGTCCTGTTGTATGGTTCCGAAACATGACTAGTGAAAAATGAATACACAAATAAAATGCAGGTATTCATAAATAGGAGCCTAAGGATCATTTGCCGTGTAATCTGGCCCAGACGAATTAGCAAAACAGACCTCTGTTCTTTAACCCACCAAGAACCAATCGCAAGAATTATAAAGAAGAAAAAACGGGGATGGATAGGCCATTCATTGCGATTCCCGCCCGAAACCATCGCAAGACAGATATTGGAGTGGAGAATACATGGCAAAGAACAATAAAGAAAGAAATCGCAACGGCTAACATGACATGGGCAGAAGTAAACAGAATGGCATCTAACTGAGTTTGTTGGAGAAGCTTTGTGAAAGTCCTATGCTCCCAAGGGGAGCAAAGCAGAAACAAAACAAAAAAAAAAATATACATATCAGGTACTTAAAACATTTTATCGGAAAATTAAATAGTTTTTCAACATTTTAGTAAAAATCCAGCACGAACTCAATGCAATATTTAAAAATATAAGAGTTGGTGTAAATTTTAATTTGACTGGTTTGTGACTTTGCTGGTACTATTAAAACTGGCTTTTACTGTATATTATAGAAATTAAAATTAATATTTTTTTTTATTATTTTGTAATAAATTTACGATCTTATACGTTATTCTGATTTGATGATAAATATATATATATATATATATATATATATATATATATTGTATATACAAAATCCTTTTTCTAAAAATAACATTAAAATTTATATTATTTCATTCCAATATAATAATTTTAAAATATCAAATATAATTTATTTAATTGTTTTCGGTGATAATTTAAAATAATTAATTTTTATGCAAATTTAACATTTAATTAATGTTGTATATATTTTTTAAAAATAGGCATAATAAAATTTTTTAATATTTCTAATTATATAAAAGTGTAAAAATTAAAATATTTAATTTTGTTTTGTTTTTTTATCAACTTATTTCTATATAAAATTATAATAAATATGTTGCATGTTTTATATAATTATAATAGGTGTGTGTATAATATGTATAATGTGTAAAATAAGATTAAAATAATTTTTATGAATAGGTGTTAAAGGTCTAATTTTAATGATGGAAATTTCATTATCCTATTTATTTTATATTATGAAAAAAAAAATGGAATGTTATACTTTCTGTGTGTAGGGGCTGATAGAGTGTTTGAGATAGATAATATTTTATTTGATGATTAAAGCATTGTAGATCGTAAAAAATACGTGGAAGAGAAACTTAGTATACCTATTTTATTTAAAGATTTCGTACTTTTTAAATAATTAGATCTGTTTCTCGCCCTTTTATCTTACCTTTTGTTTGTCGTCAACAACATGAATCACCTATAGTAAATTGAAGCTATAGGGAAATGCTTTAAATTGTGACTTTAAATAAATTTAGAAATTTTAAATCACGACATAAGAAGGCGTCATCTGGGTGTGTCTGTTATATTGCTACCGCGAATAGCTCTACTCCTTTAATTACCAGAATATTTCAGATTTTTTTAGGTGTAAAAATTAAAATCCTGGAGTAATGGTCAATTGTTACGATATTGTTCACGAAAACAAAGCTATTATTGCGCGTAATTTTATCATTATATTATTTTGGAATGAGTTTTTAATTTCTATTACAAATTCAAAGACAACGGCACCATTTTTAATTAGATATTCAAATGTTTCGAGGTATACCTTAAGTTAAAATATATTGAACTTCAATAATCAACTTCAATAATGTGAAGAGTCGCAAAAATTATTGTAGTAATTTTAATACTCTTAATTAAAAAGCAGCATGAAGTTGAAAATTAGAGTTTGAATTGTTCAGACCCGCTGGAAAGCACATTAAAGATTTTGAAAACTTTTTATGAAATTTCTATTACATCGATTCAACTGTTTAATAATAATGTAAACCTTTGAGGTCTACATTTCGAAATTAAAAGAATACAATAACTTTATATAATTTCATAAAATTTTTGCAAAAATTCCGCCTGTGGCAGACAACAACGTGTGGTTTCATTTTAGATCACATCGTAGAGTGCATTTAATATCCGAGTAAACAGCGAATTTTCAATACGTTTCTTTGTGTATTGAAAATTAAAGTTTTAGAGGTTATCAAAATATTTTTTTATGTTTAAATACCCAGTCAAACTATTTCCAACGTTTTAGTAATTTTAAAGTATATGAACCACAGTTCTACAGCCCGGTGAGAGTTTTCTAGTAGTGCATCATATTGCTACTATCTTTTTAGCAATAAGATTCTTACTTGGGCTACTTTAGAGTCAGAACTGAATGTAAATTTTTTACTTGAAGAAATCTTAATAATTTTCATTAATGTGTTCTTCGTTTGTAATTTCTAATTCTTATAGAAGCGCCTCAGCATTAAATATATCGCCAAGGAAGAGGTAAAATAAAAATCGTATTTGTAAAATTCGATTTCCGTGACTACCAATTTCTTAAAGATATTGATTCTTTTAAGAATATACAATAAGAAGAAATTCTTCAATATTATTTAGTTGGGGATTATAAGGTATTTTTTTGCTTTAACATAACGTAAAATTTAAAATTTAAATTAAAGTCAATATGGAACGTGTAACACAACATAGCGAAACCAAAGAAAACAAATATTTTTTTCCGTAAGAAAATACGTCATATTGGAAAACATGCATATACAATATGTACCAAAATGCTGTTATTTATTATTATTATGAAAAACATGTTCTTTAATTCAATCAAATATGGAAGTACCCTCCACCACCGCATTATTACCTCTTTTGTATAGATTGTCAATAATATGTCATTTAATCGAAAAATATAATTTGTAGACATGTAATACCATATTTATAAAAAAAAAGAAATATAGCAACTGAGTGAAAAAAATGTCAATAACTCTTTAAAGTATATAAACAAATCAATAAAGAGAAAATTTAATGTGAGGGAGTAATGACAAGAAAAATGACAAGACGAAAAGGAAGAGTTGATTTTTTCTTTTTACCGCCACAAAAACATGAAGTTTAGAATAATGAAATTATCCGTAAAATCACATTATATTAAGACTAAAACCCCGAGTTCCCGTGTTGAATTTTGCAAAATTGCGCGTTCAACATTTAATTTCAATAATTAAAACATCTTGAAACTGTTAGACATTCTTTAATTTTTCAAGTCCAAAATTGTCACTCCCGCAGGTTATGTGATGGCAACAAATTTTGCATATCGAGTTTTCGGTGGGAATGCGCTTCTCCATGAATTCCTCGTATTAAAACAATGAACATATAAATTTTTTGGAAAGATCAGGGCTCGAAAACTGATCTGCGGGCCAATTTTACATTTTTCACCATATCTACGGAACGAATTGGTGGAATTTCTTGAAATTTAATATTTGAGTTCTGGTTATTACCGAAACTAACTGGCGAGCATTTCAGGGAATTCGGGTAGCACAAAGCGAAGCTCTACCAAGAGCCAAATTTACATTTTTCTAGGTATGTTAACTATAAGCGTACTAATGCCCTAAAAATTGGAAAGAAGTATTTAACAGACATTTTTATAATATTCCGTAACACTTTCACTTAACTAGACAATACACAATGTGGTCGGTTATGTGCTGACCACATCAGATTTTTTTAAAATCAAATTACGAACTTGAAGAACCGACAAAATTTTATTCTTCCCCATACAAATTTGTTTACTAAAATCTTTCTTATTGAAAAACTTAATCAAAATATTTGAACAGAACGGGAAAGCTACATAAAATTATTTTAAATTTTGAATAAGGCAAAATAGAAAAAAAACAAAAACCTTCCTTTGAAATGTTAAAGACCCCGTGAAATATGATTGACAAAGAAAACATTTTTTGTGTTGATTTGTGAACTTTGAATTTAATTTTTGTATCGTAGAATTCATCAGAAATTTATGAATTAAATTTATAAATTGTATGGTACATTTTGAATCAAAATTATATGGTAATGAAATTTTTCTATTACGGAACTTACCAAGCTCTTGTGTTTGAATATAGCATTCATTTCCGTTATGAAATATTAAAGGTTTTTATAATTTTCTTGGATTTATTTAATGATTACTTAAAATCATGTTATGCGAATAAGAAAGAATTTTCATGCTGACTATAAAAATGATTAAATCGTAGGTCATTCGTGCATTAAAAAGAAAATATTGGATTAAATGTTGCTTGTTCTATGATTGAAATAAATTATAAGAGTTTGTATGTAAAATAGAAAATTATAAAAGGAAATTCAACATAAGCTTAAAAATATTTTGTATTAAATTCATATTTAATTATAAATTTCGCCATTATTTAAAATGAAATTCGAAAACAATAATTCTAAACTGCTCAGCAATTTCATTTTGTTACAAAAGATAATAACGGCTAATCTTTCAAACAAATATTTTCTTAAAATTATCTTTCTATAGGGGCAAAAAATGTTTAAACATTAACATTGGGGTCATTTAAGCTCAATACAGTCATTTCTTATGGAAAGTCGATAATAAACAAACTTTAATCTGGCCTCTTTCTTATATTCGTCCAAAATACAGACGAATACAAGTTAGCTTCGCGCAACATACGCATCACCGTCCCATGCATCACATAGTCTATACTGCAACACGAAACATTGAAAAACTTGACTGACTTTAAGTTACTGAAATTTTTCATGAAAGCAAAATCGACCCAATAAAACCGGGACAACCCCATTACCTACACATTATTCCTGCAAATATAACATCGGTGTTGTACAAAATTCAGGTCCGGGAAATCTCATCAATCGGAGAAAATTATTTATTTCAGTAAACAAAATTTAGGGATCATATTTTTGCGATTTATTATTCTCTGATGAGAAATAGAGTTGCAGCTTTATAATAATTCGAATAAACTACCGATAAAGATACTCGACACTGAATATTGGCACAAATAAACAGATTTTTACGTTTTTTTTTGAGAAATTTACAAATTCGGAATTACTAATGCAATTGATTTTGTAAAATTATTTTCAATTGAATGCAAAAATGTGAATTTTCAAAAGAATAAATTTACCTCTTAAATATTTGAGCGAGTCAAAGAGTTTTAAAACAAATCAAAAAAAAATTTTTAAATTTAAATAATTTTTAATTTTTAACTAGTTACACGACATTAATGGTATGATTATTCTATTTAATATAGCACTATAAACTATGAAAATAATTGTTGAATATGCAATATGTGACCATTTTGATATTACACCAATTATTGTACTAGATTCTCTTTTAAAGAAAACATTAAAAGAATTGCAGCTAGCATTTGTAATCCTTTAAATATCATAAAAATTTTATAAAATTTTATAATTGCCGCACATAAAATCAAATGGCTTACAATATTATTTAAAATTCGCTTTCTATTATACAATATTAAATATTCTTATATACATTTAATATTACACCATATACTTATGAAATTCAATGGCTATTTAAAAAAAAAATTTGGCAAAACAAAGATAAAGAATGAAAATTTAAAACCAATTATAAAAATAAAGGAATAATAGGTTCCAGAATAAAGAAAATCCAATTTTCTAATAGTCATTTTTGTTAAACACAACTATACACATCGAAAGTACATACAAAAAAAAAAGTTACCATTATTTTATTAACACGGTAAAGTGAAACAAGAGCGCAGTTATTGAATGAGTGTGCAGCTTAAACATTCTTTTTTTTTTTGTTAATAATTTAAGCCTTTTCGTATCGTGTATTTGAAACAATGAATTTTAATTTTCTTTTTTCTTTTTTGGATTTTTGTTTTTCTTTTCCTTTTTCTCTATTATTCCAAATGAAAACTTTATTTTAACACTTTACAATATCTAGAGGAAAATGAAAAAAAAAAAAAAATTTTTTATTGTGTTCACATTTTCATATATCCTTTTTTATTTTTCTTTTTTTTTTTTTTGTTAAAATAATAGTTTTCTATTTTAGTTTTTCGATAAAAATGCCCTAAAGTTACATCTGGTCTGATATGCTTGAAAAATGATAGTGAAAATTGAACATTCAATGAAAGCGCCTTACATTTCTTTTGTTTTATTATGCGAAATATTACGCGAAACTAATTTGAATTTCATATTTTCTTTAAAATTGTTTCGGCTAATTCTTGTATATATATATATAAATATTATCTACATACATATAGAGAAAAACTAAAAATTTGTTAAATATGTTTAATATTTTCCATTTCTGTTAAAATTTTTTATTTTTTTTCTTTTCATATTCAATAGAATATTCTATTATTCAATAGAGAGTTTTTTTAACAATAAAATTCCGGTTATATTAAAATTGCCTATATTTAGGGGCTATTCATGCTATTCCAAATATTGGGTATTTTGTTTTGCTTTGCACACAATTTGTTTAAAATATTAAAATAATGCTTGTGGATAAAAATGACACTAAAATAATTTAAATAAATTTTTTTTCTGGAAGTTTTTAGATGGTGCTAATGAAAAATTTTTAGTGATCTGAGAATTAAATTGGTATGGGTGTGTAATAGTTTAGAGGTTAGATTTGTATTTGAAATTATAATAAATTTTACAAAATATTGTAAGAATTTTTTTTATGAGATTTGTCCGTTTTGGATAATGGAGCAGTTTAAAGTTTTGTCTTAAGGAGTGTCGCAAAAGACAATTGTAACTCAATAAATTATTTGTAATTAATTGTACAAAGCAATCGAAATTAAATTGTATGAAAATTCTGCTCTGTATAAAAATATTTCAGATTTAACGTATGTTTCATATAAAAATTTTCTCAATTTCTCTTTCCTTCTGAATGCAATTGAATATAGCATTTGGGTAACCTAGAAATGTGTTACAACTCCTTTAAGCGCTGTATGTTTTCCCATTTCTTAATTACAATTTCCAAATCCTCAAACACTGTTATTTTTTAAATATACACAAAATTCATAATCAAATCTAAGATTTTAATATTAATCACCAAATTTTAATTCAGTAACATTATTAATATTCTACCCTAAAATCAAAATATTTAACATATTTCTAAGACACTCTTCGAAGTGATCAATATTGTTATATGTAGCTAAATAGCAAAATATAAAAAAACCGAAAAATAATTTGGCACATTTGATGTGAATTTCGATTTTCAAGAACTCAAATTCTAAAAACAAAAAAAAGATGGATTTTCTTCTCAATAAAAACCTGACACGCAAAATGTTTTAGTGTCAAGGACTTTTTTTTTTAACTTAATTTTCTCTCATTTTTTACGTATAAAATGATAGTAGAAAAGGATATTCTGTACATACATAGTAGGAAATGGAATTCTTTTGTTTTAACAAAAACTTTCATTTGATATTCATTTTTCGTTTTACAATTTTCAATGTTGAATTTTATTCAATTTCTTTTGTTAAAATGTTCTTTTTTTTTTCTCCATAGTGTACTAATTTTTCAGTTCAATAGAATTTTATTTTTGAAATAGTTCATAAAAATATGATTGGCATTTTATTATAAGAATTTCATTCCTTTTGTTTAAATTTACAAAATTTTCACCTGAAAATTGTTAATAAAATTTTAAAATTTCATTGTGCAATTAATTTTTTATTTTTTATAATATTTGCTACTCTTGATTATGTCTATAATATTTTGGTATTTTGTAATTTATTGTTATATATGGGATATTCAAAATGAGATGTAGAAAAGTGAAAATTATAGTGCCATAATTAATGGCGAATTTGATAAGTGATTGGCAATTTTTTGAAAATTTAACCTTGTTTGATAATTTAAGAAATACGCTATTGGTGCGTGCAGCGCCAGAACTACCATATATGCAAAGTAAGCATTATGCAATGAGCGTTGGAATACAGGGGCACAATATGCAATAATTATTGAATATTCTTCGTTTCTTTGAAAATGGGAGGATGCACGCTATGGAAAACACGTAGAGCGCCGAACAAGTCAGAACCGAGCCTGGGTGCGTGCATGGTTCTTTATTCAGTTTAATAGGATCAATAGTAAAATGGGTTTAATAAGTATTACAATTTTGAATAAAATTATATAATCCGTGGCAAATTTTTTCATAACGAATTATTTTTTTTTTGGGTAAAATTATGACTGTTAAATTAAATTCAATATTGAAGAGCAATAACATATTTAATGAAATTGGTATCGTTCCAATACTAATCATTTGACTGCACATACAATATACGTAAATCCTAATATTTTTAGTTTGTATTGTTAAAAAAATTGAAATATAATAATTTCTTAAGGTTTAACAAATTTGATTTCTGTCTCAACATGAAAATGTATCCTAGCCGAGAAAATATTGTTAGAAAAATGCAAGACAGCAATAATAAATGTATTAGCAAGAGACGATAATGCAACTCAAGAAGAAAATGCTAAGATTTTAAAATGACACAGAGTGTGCAGCATTAATTTGCACTAATCCAATGAAATATAATAAGAAGAGGGAAGAAAATTTTTATAAAATAATTATAGAGACACAGAAGAACTGTTTTAAGTTGAATTCTCCTTTAGATAAAGGGTTATTTTACTTTTATGTGCCGTAACAACGAAAAGTTAATGTTCTCAGTTTAATGAAAGTAATACTGAAGTAAACAGCTCTACCTTAATTTCCTGAAACGTCAGACCCAAGTCTACAAAAACAATAATTTCAATCTGACAACTCATTTGGAATTATTTTAGTAGCATAAGAAATTTTTGGAAATGAAACAAGTACAGAGTTTACACAAGCACGATTGCTTTTTATTACGACAGCCTCCGCTTCTTACTCTTATTACTTCAGCTTAGCTGATGATTTAGTATCCTTGAACCAGTAATTCTACTTAATTTGACAATTCTTAATTCGAAAACTTGAACAAATTTAAAATTCTTTACCAAATTATTTTCATTTTAATGAACGAATTTCCGCCAAAAACAAAAAAAAAAAATCGCTATAATAAAATGGAAAATTTGATTAAAAAACATTTTCATATTTTTTTTTTTTTTATGACAGTGCGTATATAATAATGTTACATAGTTAGTTAGATGATGTTAACAAAAATTTTTTCATAAAATATTTTATGCTAATGTACAACAGTTAATAAAACAGAAAAAAAAAACAAGAAAAATTAAGAGGAAAATTATAATTAGTCAAACCATAATTCATAATTCTCTTATATATCACATTAAAGTTACCCATAAATTAATAATGGTATATTATATGGTATGCACCTACAGATATAACATACATATACAACCTACATACATACAAATGCTTGTTGGATTTAAACGCGTACACAGAAAAAAAAAATATTGAATTTCCTTAAATTTTTTTTTCCATTTTCATTTTCATAATCGTTCTTTTGTTCCATTTCAATGTCGCAAACTCATGCTTTATATACTTACTATATAAAACTAAAGTTGAAATATGGTATAGAAACAAGTAGAAAGGAATTGGTAGACGAATTTCGTTATAAAAATTTTCTATATAATATGAAATTTTCTGGTTCGTTTTCTGATTTCATTTTCATATTACACACAATATTAAGTTCCTAGAATTTATAAAATTAGAATTCAACGCGAAAAAAAATAGCTAATAACTTATAACTAAATGTCACGTGCGAAAATGATTTAACGGTTCACTTAAATGCGTTGTTAGTGACTTGCTGGGTGACGTGCTTTATTTTTTTCTGTTTTTTTTTTTTTCTATGTGCTTTTACTATCGTCGTTTGTCGTCTCATATTTTATTTATTTTTCATGCAACCCTTTTTCATTTTTCCCTTAAATTACACTTGTACATACAGAAATATATGAGTATACAATGAACTTATACAGGTAGGGAGGTATGTGTAATTTTTAGGTAGGTAAATTTTTTTTTTGCCTTCTTATATTGCTGAAAATATTTGTTATTTTCTTCTTTAAGGCTATACGGCTGTATATAAGAATTTTCTTTTATCTTTTAAATTTTTTTTTTTTCGCAACGGAATTATTAGGTGAATTTTCTTTTCATCTATTGCGTTATCGATATGATTGAATTATATAGGAAGAAAATATGAAAAATTTGAAATAAGAATGTAAAAATCGGCCGTCTGTAGCGCATGTTGTCATAAATGTACAAGTTTATTTATTTTTGTTCGAATAAGGAAGAGAAAAGAAGAGCTCCGGTGAGACAATAACGAATCTAAAGTGTAACTTTCAAAGAGCTAGGCAAATTAAATCTAATGTAACCTTAGTATACAAACAATCGAAAAACGGCTGAAATAATTTATGATTAATTTTTGCGAGAAATCAGATTTTGATTTGAGATTTGCAGCCATATAATCAAGTTTACTTCGAAAATAAATTCGAATTCGGATAGGAGAACTGTCACTTGTGAAATATATTCAACATTTTATATACCAAATATTTAAAAATAATCAGAAATAAATAAAGGGACGCCATCAAATAACAACTAATAATTAACATCTTTAATCACAATATTCAATGTTTACTTCAATTAATATGAAAATTTAAGGCAATTTAAAGTTGACGCTTCTATATTCACCATCATCCAATGGTTTCAGAGCTTCGCCATTTCGAAAACAATATTTCAACAGAAAATTTTATTTAATAGTCTTCCTATATTCAGATGGCAAATAAATGGTATATAAATTTAATAACACAAAAATTGCTGAGACAAAATATGAAATTAAAATATTTTTGCAAAGTGCAATGAGGCTGTACAATAGATCTCGTTTCTGTATTACTTTTCCTAAGCGAAATTAATTAATAAAATTAAAGAAATTTTAGAATACTACAATTCGTATCACGTTATCCTTCTTTCCTTAAAATTTTTTACAAAATATATTCACATACATATACATTTATATTTTTGATATGGTAATAGAATATAGACAACAACAAAAGAAAATTCATAATGAAAGCACGTATAAAATACCTTTTCCACTTTAACTGTATATACGAAGGACTCGTATAATATAAAATGACGATTTTTAAAGGATTCAGTCACGCAATAATTTTCTTTTCTTCCTTTTTTTTTTTTTATTTCTTTTGTATATAAAGTCTACATTATTTATAGTGCAAATACTATGACTAAAATACTGATTGAATGTCTGAATGTGTTAGTGTTTATATGAAGTATAAAAGTATAGAACTGAGAACTGTAAAAGTATATGAAAATAATTTAAATGCAAAAACAAAACAAACACCAAGAAAATAAGTAAAAAAGAAAACTATATGGAAAATAAATTTTCTATTTTTGTTGGCCCATTTTGTGTGGCGTTTTACGTTCATTTTTTTTCTGTTCTTTTCTTTGTGTGTGAATCGTCGGTGCGATTTTGTTAAATTTAATAAACATAATTTTACAATGAAGATAACCAAGGAAAATTATTATAATTTATTTGACTTTTTCTTTTTTTTTTTTGTGCTGTTTATGGTGTTATACGAGTGTTAGTTCTATTGTTGTACAGTAGATGGCTTATAAATTTAATGTAGGTATTTTAATTTTTTTTTTGCTTTGCTTTTTTGGGTTATTTCTAATTTTCCTTAAAAAAAATTGTGAAAGGAAACTAACAAGATTTCCAAAAACAAAAACAAAGTAATGAGAAATAATAATTTGTTTTTTTTTTTTTTTTGCTTATTCCATAAAATTACACAATTTAACTTTAGCGGAAGATTAATCTTGACCTAAAAATATAAATTTTTCTTTCATGGTTTTAACTATAAAGAAAATTGAAGGTAATTCAAAGTTAAAAGAGTTGTTAGCAACTGTGTTTCTTGAATTTTGTATGCCTTTTTCTCTTTATTTCTTCTTATTCCTTGTAAAATATGTAGTTATTTTTATAATTTAATATGAAAAGGATTTTATAAGTGTATATACGTACAAGTAATGTTAGGGAATATTTAAAAATTAGTTAAGATTTTAAATATAAAGGCTGGGCTTTATTATTTAATGTTCATAATTTAAATGGTCAATGTTATATGCAAAGTATTTTTAGTAGATAAGATTTTTGAGAGAATTTGGGAGCAAGGTCATAATAATTGCATTTAATCCGAATGTAACTTAAAAATACACGCAGTAAATATTGTTCTGGTGGCAAAATTATGAAACAAATTAAAAAGTTTATTGTTATAAGTGAATGCTATTTTTGTTTGTTAAATTTCATTTCTTAAGAAAAAACAAATTATAATTTCTATTTCTGAGGAAGGTTTAATTTATATTTATAAAGAATTTTGTATATTTTATGAATAAAATATATTTTAATTTTCTTTAAAAGGTGGCATGCATTAATAATATTAAAATTTTAGGCATTTTTTGTTTTTGTTATATAAATCATTTAATATTTATAGTAAAAGTAGTAGTTACTAAATTAAAATAATTCAACTGGCATAAAAATTATAACTATATATGAAAGTATGTTAGATCGTCACTATAATGTTGCCATTCTTTATTGCTGCATATAGAACATGAACGAGCCGATCATGAATTGCACTCGCATAACCTTGCGAATTACGAACTAAGGTGCATTAATTTCCTTTCACTGTAGCTGTGTTTTTGAAAATTAAAAATGAATTTAATAAATCAAAATTTGAAAATTAAAAACGAGCATCCTTTTTAAATTGCTTAATACGTGTGATTATTTCTTTCGTAGACTATTGACATGTATTTTTACTGCGAACGTAATTTAAGATTACTCTATTATGAATATTCACAAGGGAATTTTTGTAATTCAGAATCGACCATATGATATTCGAAATTTTTCAAATTACAGAGCTACGATGGGAATTCATGATAGAGCTGAATATACATAGTAATACGCTGATTAAAAACAGTCTTATTGCATCACAACATATACAATTTTTGTTAACTAATCCTACTCCTTATTAGATTATGATTGTCTATTGTGAATTGAATTGATTTCTTAAAGAAAAATGGTAACTGATCTGACAGAAATTATTAGTTGAATTAAATTTTTCAAATACAAATTCGTTTAAAGGGGTGTTTGATGTTTTTTCCACTTATTTATTTGTAGTGTTTTTGAAACTATAATATCGAAATTTCGCACAAGCAAATAATTTATTAGGGGTCTTATATTTATAATAAAACTATAGTTAAAAGTTTCTTGACTTGAAGTTACAGTGTTGAAATTTTGCATTAACAAAAATATTAAAATGTCATGGCCATTATTCTCAATAAAATTTCTTTGAGATACTATGAGTGTATAATATGTGGTTAGCTGCCACATAAGAAATAGTTTGGCAACTATTATACAGTACTTAAAATCATTCATTCGTATACAGCACTTAAAATCAATAATTCGTACGGGTATCACAAAGTTAACATGGTAAACTCTACTTATTCTTGTTTTAATAAGTATTCGAAATTTTGTGTTCCAAAAATTTTGTAAGCAATGTTTATGAAATATTATCGCAACATTGAGTTAAAATTCAAAAATGTTGATTAAGGACACTATTTTTCAAACGCCGATTTTAATGTTTCGTTTTTAACTGTTAACAAAATGCTTAAATAGTTCAACAAAATAATTTCACTCATTCTAACAATGTGAAACATCTGACTTGCTGAGATGCTGCAATTTTCTCAGAAAAGAACTCACAATATTTAAAACGAAAACCTTAATTTTTAGTCCTTTTCTAAAATTGAACAAGGTTCTCAATAATTTATTCAATCGATAAAATACGTAGATATTTTTTCTTTTATACTTTCACTGAAAATTTCTTTGAACGAAGCAAAGCGACTCAATTGACCTACATTCACGGAATACTCTTATTAAAGGTGTTTAAAAAAAAAATTGTATTTGTAAAATCGCACTTTCTTTGATGCACAAATCAATTATTGCTTTTCCAAATAAAATTTGTATCGTTTAAAGTGTCTTTGTATTTTTCATTTATCGGTGTATAGACCTTTGATCTACTGCTTTTTGAATATTTACAAAATTTAAAAGTTTTAATTAAAGAAAAATCAATAGAAAAATGAAATAAGCAAAATACATGAATGAAAGGTTCATTTACTTTATAGAAAAATTTGTTTTCCTCCTGTGACCTTAATAGCATTATTGGATTAATGTTTCGGTATTACCGGTTTATACAATTCAATATTTTTTTTAACAAAAAATAATAGTATTAATTTTTACAATTTAATTTTGATATTCACTATTAAACTGTGTACTATAATTTAGATCCCATATGTAAAGGATCACATAACATTAAGAAACTATAAAGAACATTATAAGGATATTCTCATTGTAATAACCAGAGCTTCAGAGCACCTGTATGTATTATGTTATTTTTCTCATAATTTTTATGTTTTATTTTAGAAAATTTTTATAAAAACCAGAAAATTTAATATTAATAAAAATTTTGAAATTCTAAATGCAATCGCCATAATTTATATCAATTTTTTCTGGTCACATTCTCTTTTGTTGACATTAAACAGAGCTTTCTCAATAGTGTTTGTAAGAAGGTATATTGTATAGCTAATTTACTGATTATATACAATAAATATTATAGTGATAGCTTAAAAGTTTAATTATAATTGAGCATTATGAAGTTAATTGTAAGTTTATTTTTGTGGAAAATTTCATTTATAATGAATTTTCAAATTGTGTTAGAAAAATTAGAATAAATAAGGGCAAATGCTTGAAAATTTTAGTTATGATATTTAGTTAGCATTCGAATAATTACAAGATTGAGCATTGAATTTATTGGAAACTGAGCATAATTTCCAACAACTACTTAATCATTTAATTCCAAAGACTGGTTTACGATAGATTTTACGTTAGTCCGGATCAATTCTTATAATTTCAACTGAAAGTACGTCTTTAACTTAAGACTATAACTAATTTTGAATTTTAAATATAGCTAGATATTTAAAAATCAAGAAAGGTTTAAAACTTTTTTAAAAATTAAATTTAAGATGAAAATCAAGAACAATTTTGCTATGCTTTTCAAATAAATATTTCGCAAAAACTACCAATTCCATATTAAAAAAACTTAAATCCTTATAATTGATCCGTGATAAGGAACCATTTGGTTGTCCAATAAGTTGATATACTCGTAGTTTAAATCACAGGTGGTAGTAGTACACCTATGAGTACTCATGTACCCGAAAAGTCGCATTCATGTTATGGAAAACTTAACATTTTCCACTCCAATTGTTGTTTTTTTTTGCTTTTTATTTTTTCCAACTTTAATTTATATTTTACTCTTGTTCAAATATTATTGAAATTCGGAATGCATCAGATGCATTTGGATGAAAATAATTTGTTTTGTAAATAAATTTATATTCAATATAAAACGTGAAAGTAATGGAAAAAAATATAATATTTTTTTTTTGCGGTAGGAAAATTCATGATTTTCACCGAGTTTCCAATTGATTTTTCTTTTGTGAAAAATTTTTTTTTTATTATAGTGTTCACTCTAATAAATTTTAACTAAAGCAAATTTTTCTTTTGTAGAATTTTTTTTTCCATTTTTTTTACCTTAAATTGTTCCTATACGATTGCAAGTCGAAAATATTGGGAAAAAAAAAATTAAATTTCTATAAAAATGAAGGTATACAGAGACTGTGATATTCGTAGGTAAAGCTTTATCACAAATTTATGTAACTATATTACTTATGTAAGATTGCAGCTGTGTGAAATGATTTTTTTCTGAATAATATTTTTCATGCTTAAATTTTCGATATTGACTTATTTAAATCCATTACGAATTTTCAATTGAATTTTGCCAATGGTTATCTTAAATGGTAAAAAAATATGAAACTTTCTGTGTTTTGTTTTTTTTTTTCGTTTTTGTTTTTCCAAGGTTACAAATTTGGATAAAAGATTTCTTTGTGAAAAAATTGTGTTGTAAACCTATAGATATGCAAAAATTATTATGATAGTGTTACCAGATGTTTAATGAAATTTTTATATCTTTTATTCGAATCTCATCAATTATTGTATAACATATTGTATAACAGTTTCAATTTTGTATAACAGTTTCAATTTTGTATAACAGTTTCAATTTTGTTATGCTTTGTTCGAATCTGATCATAGTATATATCAAAATATGAAAGAACTTGTTTTTTATTCAGAAAATTAAATAATGATATTGTGCAGTTAATTTCGAATAGATTCACTTAATCTGAGACCTTTTTACGCGTTTTACGTTTTTTGCGTATATAAAACGAAATAATCAACCAATTACATACGTTCAAATTTGATACTTAAATTCAGAATGTTAAGATAATTAATTTAGAAAACTACATCAGATTTTTAACTTATGGACAAAGAAATATTTTTCTAAGTTTGAGTCTAAAAACGGGTAACAAATTCACAATTGAAATAAGGGCCAAATCATCATGTTTGTTGTGCAATCATGATGCAAATCATCATGGTTGTGCTAAATATATTAGTAATATTGGTATGTTAAAAATATACTGTGATGCTCTAAAATGTGTTAGTATAATAATTTAATCATTAAATCGGGAGTTGACCTGCGAATAGGGATCTAAATAAGGCGAAAACTAAAATTCTGAAATAAAGAAAAAAAAATGTATATTGACCCACAAATGCTTTCTTAAAAGTTGAGGCCTTCAAAATTTAGGAGCATAAATTGAGTAGTTTGAATTGAGGATCATTTACACATGGTTTTTTTTCTATGCAAGCACTGTCATTTGCCGAAAATCGTATTTTTACATAAAACAATTTGATTGAAATTTTCTGTATGCTTCCAGTTATTCTTATTTTGATTTAAGTTGTTCTTGTGCATTCAATGAGTTTGTCTAGTGATGAATCTGACTAAAATAATTGACTGATATAGCTGCAGCGTTAAAATTCAAAAAAATTCGAATATTTGTTTTTGGCATCAATTTAAATAAAATAATCTTAATCACAATAATAATTCTGAATAAAAATTATGGGGAACTGTGATAAAGTGACAAGAAAAACCACTACTTTTTCATATATATTTTGGGGGAAATTTATTTATGTAATTTGGTGTATAGATCGAGCAAAAATTTTTTGTAAAAAAACGTACAGTATTGTAGGGATTTTTAGTGGGAATAAAAAAAATTGTATAAAATATCACCTACTATTTATCAAATTGTTCCAATTTTTTTTTTCTGTGCGACTCAGTCTGCATTCTCATTATTATGCTTATAGAAGACTAGAATTTTTTACAAGGACATTTGAATTCTTTAGAAACCAAAAAAATAAAAATAAATCAGTTTGTTCGTAATTTAATTTTAATATAGGTTTAATGTTACTCTAAAGAAAATAAGTCATCCTTGAATGGCTCTTCTTGTTTTCACATTAATTTAAATTTTTTTTTTAAATTCAATAAAATCTAGGTTAGTTTTTTATAATCTAAAAAATATTTTGAAAATAAAAATCCAAGTACAAAATATTTTTTTGATTTTATTTTTATTTTTTGTAATTCTGCAGTTTTTTTGTGTTTTCCTGTTAAATCTGGTTGATTGCATTTTTCTTATAAAATAAAATAAAATTTAATAAATCAGATTTTTTCAGAAGTTTTGGGTAAAGTAGAGAAAACATTGATTAATGATTTTGAGGGTAAAGCGAAAAAATAAATTATTTTTAGTTTTAATAAAATAAATTTTAATAAAGGACAAACTATAACATAATTTTGCATTGTATCGCTTAAATGCATAATAATTATGGGGTTGGGATTGATTGGAATTGTAAATGGTTTATATGGTAACATTGAAACATACAAAACATAGATACAGAGTTATAAAGAAATAAATTAGGACTATTATAAAATTATCCAAAATACTTCCATAGTAACATTAAAATTTTGTTTTAAAGCAGAATTTATAACAGTCAGTTGACAATAATGGAACTATTCGAAACATTTTAACTCCAACAAAGAAAGATGGGCGTCTTTTGATTGAACTGGTGAGGCTCATCTTAATAAATAATTTAGTTGAATAAAAAAGAGAAATTCAGCTCAGTTCAAGATTTTTATAAAGTTTTTTTCAAAAATTAAATTGTTTCACTTCTTTTAGCTGCGTATAACAGTTTTATTATCCTTCAAGTTAAGAGGCATTTAAAGATCCACTTACACAAAGGCGTAGTTCAAAGTAATAATGGAAACATTATTCTTAAAGTTGATGTTTTCACAGTTTTACACGAAAAATATAGGCATTACCATTATTTTAACTTACTGGTTAATTTTTACTCCTTTATAAAGGGTTTTCCATAAAAGGAAGTGTTTCTGCTTCGTGTTTCTTAGTTGCGCGAAATAAATTTGTAGTATTATACGCATGTTGTTGTAAACGCACCTAAATCACTCCGAATTATGTGAAAAAGTAATACTGAGAAATATTGTAGTGACGATTAATCGCAAATAATTAATATTCTTATAAAACCCATCTGTACAAAATTATTCCAGTTATCTACTCTTAAATATAGACTTGTGTGGGGATGGTAATCCTACGATATTACGATTAATCCTACGAAGGAAAATCTGCTACATTACAAACCAGAGGTTTGAGATTATCAAAATTCTCTTTTAAACTGCTCGTATAGCTTTTATATTAGTGTGAAAAGGAACACGCAGAAGGAATCAATAAAAAAGATAAAAGGTAACATTTTAATAAAGTAATTCATGAATATTTTTTTTTTTTTGGAGGAAAGAAATTAACTAAAATTTTCATTATTATTTATTCATTTTTTTATTATTATTAGTCGTATACTTTTATAATATTATATTTTACCTCTAATATTGGCTTTTATTGAGTTTACCTTCATACATCAATATAATAAGGTATAAAAATAAAATCATGTAATGTAATAATTCAAATAAAAAGTTGATAACTTAATTTATTTGCAAAAGAAAAAAATAATAATAATAAGAATTGATATTTTGCGTGTTTTTATATAATAAGAATTGTGCAAATTTTCCTATATACATACATAGGAAATAATAAACAAAGTATTCCCCGAAAATATTATATTCCAACCATCGAAATTACCATAAAACGCAAACGAATATTTTTATTATTGTTATATTCATAAGTGTTATAATAAAATTATATAGTAAATATAAATAAACTTTAAGGTTCAAATTTTGTAGTTAGTCTGATTTCAAAGGAAATTCTTTAATATAATACTTAACAATGATTGGTAATTGTCATTAATTTCACGGCATATCTGATTATTATAGAGCAGGGGCCGACCATCGCATGCGGAATTTTAGAACATTTTGTGCAGCCGGCTAAACGATCAAAATATTTAAAAAAAAATATTTTAATGTGCGGAAGCTTAATTCCTACTCTCCACCAGAAAGTGTAGCATTGTTGGTTCATGTTTATTAGAGCATTTTGCGTACTAAGCATTGAACACGTTTCACTACAATAGGTAATGTGAAGTACATGTTATTTTTAATTTATTGTTAAATTCGTAATCGTAAGAATAGTTAATAAAATTAATGACGAAAACCGAGAATTCAGTGAAAAATGAGTTTAACATTTTTTCTTTATTAATGATAAAGATGAACGATAAATATTCTGTTAAAGTTATAGTTGAATATGCGGTCCATATAAAAAATTTTATTTTGAAAATGTACCGCCGCCCTATAAAGGTTGGCGATTTTGCACAGGATTCAAACTATACTTTTAAAAGTTTTATTTTTTTTTTATGCAAGCGAAAAATTCAAAAATAAAATTTTTCCAAAATTGTTTAACAATTTTTATTCTAAAAATTTTGATTCAAGTTTTAGATGAATCCGAACTTATTGAGACATTCAGTTTTACTTACAGTGAATTTTAGAAAAAGTGCATTAAATTTCAATATTAATTTAAAATTAATTCGACAACAGCAATACTGTACGAATTCCTGCTCTGTTTTTTTTTATATACGATTTTGAAGTTCGGGCAGCTTATATTTCATTCAAAAATTTCTTGGATAAATACACATATGAATAGGCTTGTTAGAAAAATATACACTATTCTCACAGTAGACAGCCTCCAAAAATCATGGAACATTCAATTTTCTCTCCATTTGCTCATAAATGTCTTCTCCTGATGAAAGTAATTTGGCATCACTTCGCAAACATTGCAAACAATCATCATTGTATCGGTCATTATTAAGAAATGTAAAATTGAAATTGATTACAATTTTTGGATACAGATTTCTTTCAGACATTTTAAGTATTTTTGTTAAACAGCGCCTTTCCATTTGATTTTTGCAAATTTTTATATGCGCTTTTAAGTTAATTTTAACTCGGTGTTTTGCAGTTTTGATATATTTTAGAGAATTATGGAACGCATCTCAACTTTTTCAAGTTGCAAATAAGTTAACTTTTATTGCGTATTTTTTATAATGCACGCTTTTGTTTAGATCGTATCCACCGCAAGAAAAGAGGCCTTACATTTGCTTTAACTTATTCTGCCGTAATAATGCTTCACATTATTTACAAAATTAATTTAATATTTCTATAAAGATTCTAAATATTTTCATAGCTCGTCTTGAATAAGAAAAAGATCTAAAAACTTTTTCCAGATTTATAATATAATAAATGTAATTAACACAAAAGTTTTAATGAATACCTATGGTATATAGAGGGTTCGGTGTTAAACATTATTATTGAATTAACTTTTTAGAACTATGCAGTTCAGTCATAACTATACTCTACTCGAAACCCCATTAATATTAATTTATTTGATATATTCATATTGACATATAAACATTAATAAAATTTAAAATTTCTTCAACATTTTTTGAATCCTTGAAAATTTTTATATGAAAAAGGATAATATTCCTTAAAGAGAAATTAAATTTCAATTATTTAAATAAAAATATTAAAATTCTTTTGAGAAAATAAAATAAACATAAATTGTACTAAAGTTTTATTTTAAATATTTTTATTTTTTAATAATAATAAATTAATTGCTTAAGTGAGAAGGTGTTTCTCAATCGTTTATATTCAATTTATTTGTGTGTTAAAGCAAATAATGTTAAAACGATTAAAAAGTCTGCTATCCATTTGATAATTTTTATAATCAATTTGAATAAAAATTGAGGTGAGGTCAAATTAATTTGAAATTTTTTCTTTTTTTTTTGTAATTTAATTGCACTTTAACTGCGATAGAAAATTTACAAAAGACAGGGTAATTTACGAGTAGAAATATTATTGATGATTGAAAAATTTTGCTCTGTTGATATAATTGTGAACTTATTGAAAAGAAAATAATGATTATTCAAAACTATTATAAATTCGGGGTTAATAAATTTTTTAAAAAACTAAACTTAGAATCCCGGAAATGAGTATAGTCAAGATGTACTCAATCCAAAATCATTATTGTTCCTGCATTTTTACTTATCACCAGAGACAGTAACTTCAATGTCATAAAATAAAAAACTTGTAACTTATAATTGCTTCACAATTTAATTAAATAACTTGCACAACAACCATCTAAACATAAAAAGAATTCCATTACTATTATATGCCTTACCATTTTAGCTTCAATTAATTTACCATTCTTGAATTGTAATTCTAACTTTAGATTTGATTATTTTTAAAATTAAATATTAAACAGAGTTGGGTTTAACCAATAGTTTGTAATATAGCACTTTTCCCTTCATCAAATGAAAATAGTGGTTTAAAAACAATCTAGCTATATACTACATTATTAAAATTAGTTTCACTTATATACGAAAATATATCAAAAATTGCATACTTTTAGGATGACCGTTGTATGTTTTGTTGAAATAAAGCAAATTTTAAATAGGCGTCAACATAATGCTCGATTTTAATGGTTAGTTGCATGAATTAAGAAAAATAATTATATTTTTTAATATCATGGAATTTACCGTTAGCTTTTTGTGTTTATAGAAATTTGAAAAAGCTTGCGGTTTCGGAAATATAAGGTGATGTGATTTAGAAGAAAAAACAAAATATTGGAAAAAACGGATTCTAGATAACCGAAATGCGTTTGTAGAATTTGAAAACTATTTCTGGTTTTGCGACAATAATTATCTAAAAAAAATGGCATTTTTAGGATTTTGAGGGATTATAACTTTTAGGGAGGTATGTAAAAGTTTTCTGTACGGAAATAATTTTGGAGTGTGGAAGTTTTAAGGGAAAGAAGAGTGCTTAAAAGCTCAAATTTTTATAAATTTCTAATTTTGTTTCTTCAGAATTACTCAGTACTTCACAGTCAATAACCATATCATATATACAAACATTATCACCATTTTAATATTAAAAAAAATTTACTATTATTATATGGTCTAGGTAACATTATTACTAATGTAACATTAAAAAAAAAATGGAAAATAAATGTAATTACATATTGTGTTGCACCTGGAAATTTTTTATTTATGATCGTGTATCACGAATCCTCATTTTCTATTTAAAGAAAAAAAAAAACAATGTTATGAATTGGTGATGAGATTGGGATTATAAATTTAGGTGAAAATAATTTCTAATTGAATTATACATATATAATATGTAATTAAATTTAATTTAAGGCTTTATTATTTCAATTCAATTTGAAGTGCATTTGAAATGGAATTGTTTTAAGGAAAAATCGTTTTATATGATTTAAAAGGGAAAAGCGAAAAGAAAAATAAATTCGGGTCAATCTATTATAGTTTGTAAAAAAAGGAGGAATCCTTGCATAATTATAATTTAAAATTTTATGTTGTTATTTAAAATTCACTTGTTGTACAGGTGCATATCTTCAATTTGTCAAATTTTCTAAGAAATATACGAATTTAACAAACCTAATAATAAGGAAGATAATAAGGTGCAAGAATAATAAGGTACAAGAAAGTTGACAAAGTGGTTGTAAACAAAACAATAAGAAATTATGTGTTTTTTTTTTTTAGGATCACTTTAAAAATATTTAATTTCCATAGAAATTTATTTGCTTTACAAGCGAATTTCCAATTTTAGCATCATTTATATTAAGTATAGGCTGTAATGTGCAGTAGAAAATAAAAGATCTGCTTTTTTTGGGAATCACTATGAATACACATTTAATGTCTTGAAAATGCACTAAAAATACAACCGCATTTCCCATTTTTGTCAATTTTTCTGAAGAGTGTGAAAACCTTTTTAAAAAGTATATTAAGGAGCATGAGAAAATTATAAATACATTTGAAAAAGGAAAAAAATAAGAATAAGATGAGCTCGTTTTTTGACGGATCACTGTAAAAATGTTTAATTTTATGCCGACTTATACAATATTAGTATAACTCAAATTGTGAGCAAATGTGTTGTAAGAATTACAAAAACTCTTCTGAAAAACATATTACAATTATTTATATAACGCGCTAGTATACTGGTTAACAAAATTGTTAAAAAAGGGAAAAATAAGAAAACAGACGTTTTTTGCTGAATCACTGTACATCATTTACTATTTAATGTTATCCCATATAATTATGGTTAAAATTTTCCAGAAACACACAAATATTAAATTAACGATAAGGATTTTTTAAGAAATTCTCTTATGATGTAAATAATATTTTGGGTAGGTTCTAGGGTTCAAGTCAATATTATTTGCTCCTTAACAATCAATGTATAACACAAATTACAAAATGCCTTATTTAGACATTGTAGTATGTGAAATTTTAGATGGCATAATTTTGTTACTTCTTAATAATTTAACAACAATAATGATTTTACCATATATAATTGAAATATTCGAATATTTTTCCATAGATCCTTTATCTTGCCATGTACGAGTATTAAAACTGTTTTAAATTAAAATGTTTAATGGTCAAGAGTATTATTAAAACAAGATTTTAAATTAAATAAGACTCTCACATTAATGTCCTTTTAATTATATTTTAGCATTCATCAACCCAATATAAAAAATTTTATTCACTTTAATGTTAATTATTATTAAGTACGTTCAAATATATATATACAAAATAAATTTTAATGGTATATAATGCTGACTAAGATGAACACTTCAATAATTCTTTTTTTGTTTAATAAAATTAAAAATGTAAATTACATTTTAATTTTAACCACATAACATTAAAATATTCCCTGTTAAGTAAAACATTAAATATAATTATTATAATAATTTTAAAATAAATAAGTAAACACGTTCGTTCTTTTCGGGCAGAATAAATAATATCGAATATATAGAGCTACGCGTATTGTCCTTTGAGGAAAACATGCCACAGAAGCAAAAAATACTAAAAATATTTAATTTTAATAAAATTAAAATCAAAAATAAAAGAAACACTTTTGCTCGTTTTTAAATTAATTATCAACTACATAATATAAAAAGTTATTTAAAAAAATGTAATAAAACCTTTTTATACCCGTACGAACGTATGTTCGAAGGGTATACTAAATTTGCCTTACCGTTTGTAAAGCTAAGAAATAACGGTGTTAGATATAGACTTAAGTGTATGTTTTTGATCAGCGTCAAATTCTGAGTTGATTTAGCTTTGTCCGTCCGTCCGTCCGTCCTTTCGAACGATAACTCAAAAACTAATTGAGCTAAGTTCACCAAATTAACAAATGTTGAAAATAACAAATGATTTATTGTAGTAAGTGCCAGAACCCTATTTAAATTGGATGTGATCGGGGTACCGGTTCGGGTAGCTGCCATACAACTTCAAAAATTTATTTGGCTATATCTCAGAAACTATAAAAGCTGTGATATTGAGATTTCACACAAGTGAATATATTAGTAGTGCCGATGTGCTTGATAAAATTCGCTAAAATTTCTTGGCTCTTTCTGGTAGCTGCCATACAATTTCAATAGTAGTTTGACAGAACCAGTATTTTGAAAAACATATAGTACTGAAATTTTGCATAAATTAATATGGTAATACGGCAACTTAAAGTCATAGTCTGCCCCATAGTTAGTTATGGCACATTAGTTATTCGCACATAGGATAACAAATTCGTACGGGTATCACAGAGTTGACAAGGTCAACTCTATTTTTTTTCTCGTTTTTAAATATATTTATTTAAAAAAAAAAACTCGCACACACAAAATGGCATTAAATTTGTCCACAGTCACTCGGAAGTTTTTTATTGCACTCTTAATATACAAACACAAAAAAAAAACCTATAAAAAATGACTTTCAAGTATAATATTATTTGATCCTTATCACATTATGCCAGTGTCAAGCCGACCATTATTAAGATGTTATATTGGTGGCATCAATTCCTGTTCTGAGTTCCTAAAGATCATTCTATCTCTTATGGTTTGGCCACGAAACGCGTTTAAAATTTTTAAATGGATTTTTTCAAATATTTCGAAAAATATTTTCGCAACAGCTTAATATCATAATTTCAGTGGCCACAAGCACAAACCGCCTAACTCGAATTAAAAAAAAAATGAGATATGTTTGTCAGCGAATTCTCTGTTTTGAGCATGTTTGTGTACCTGCGAGAATGCAGGTATAAATCTTATATAATATTAGTATGTTTTTGTATAAATTTGTGTAAAAAAAAATCTTTTGGATGCTAAATGTTAAGTCCTTACTGCCCGCAATGGAATATTCGAAAATTAAATCAAAAAAGTTGATAAGGTGGCACGAATGAAAATTTTTATTTGAAAAAAATGCTTAATAAATTTTTTTTTTTTAACATTTAATTTAATTTAAGAAAGACATTATGATTTTTCGAAATTTAGGACAGAAGTCAGAGTTAGGCATTTTCAAGTATACATAATAGATTTTTAACTGTATATTATAGCAGTACTAAAAATGTCTAATTTTGAATGAAAATTTGAATTGCAAATTTTAAAAAAAATTACAATATTTATTTCAATTGTGTCTGAATTTAGGAATTGAGACTAGAAACCAAGCACATTTTGTTCCATTTCCATACAATTCTGAAGTCTTCAATGCTATATGTAATTCTAGTCTCATATTAGCCCAAGTTAAAATAGGTCATTAATCTTATAAATGTTGCGTATACAAAAAATTTTAAGTCTTTATTATTTTTAAATACAATTTTAACTTTCTTGTATTCAAAATGTACGTATAAATTAAAGACGACAATGTACAGCGAATATGCAAGTGAATAGAACAAAAATTTATTTTCAACGTTACCATGTTGACACATTTGTGTTTAAAGCTGAGTCTGTTGACATAATGTACATACATAAACGCACTTATTCTAACATTAATTCAACAAAAAAAAACTTTTTATGACCTAATATATACATATATATTATTGGTTGCATGTATGAAGTTCAATCACAAGCACAACTCTCATATTGCTGCACAACTTTCGCAAATATACATTTACAATATTATTATTATTCTTCATAAAAATAATGTTAATATGTGTGTGTGTTTTTATAGAGGAATGGATTAGATTTACAATGTCATTTTCTAATCATCATCATCATCATCATTATTCATCATTTTTCATCAATGCTCATATAATCATTTAAAGTGATTTTAATGCATTTCATTGTTGAATAAATCAATTTTCTCTTCTATATGCACACAATATGGAAAATGAAAATTGATTTAAATTTTTCTCCATCTTTTTTTTTTTATTATTATTTCTGAAATTGTTTTATATTACATAAGAGATTAGTTGTTGATTTAATAATAAAAAATAAAAATGCAGCTAATTTAGTAAGGTTTTTTGTTTTCTATGTTAATGTTGCAATTTGAAGACTAATCGGTTCTGAAAATGTAATAAAGTCAATTTACGTTTTTGCGTTTTTAATACAAAATATTGCAGTCAATTAAGGAAAATTACTAAAGAGTTTAACAGAAATAAAAATATAAAAAGGAGTATTAGAAATAAAAATAATGCGAGGATGTTAATGCAATATTATAGAATAACATCAGGGTAATACGCAAGTTCTAGAAATTATTTAAGATTTTTATGTAAGCCTAACTAGAAATAGCGTGTTCTAACAGTAGCTAAAAGTGCAGGTTAGCCTAAGGCTCAAATAAATTGACTTTACAATCAGTTATCATCAATTTGCTCGAAAAAGTCATATATTTTTTTACAAAATATTAATTCCAATTTCATTTTAAATGCTAATAAAATCAAAACATAGACGTACCCTCTTTAATATAAGAATTTCATAAGAGTCAATTGGTATTATTTAACTGAAGGATACTTGATAGCATATCGTTGTAGTTCAAACATAGGAATTATAAAAGAGAATTGTGAATTATAAATATTTCTGTACATTTAAGATTACTGGACGCGTGTTCATATAGTAACCATTAATTAATTTCTTAATGGTTCAACAGCATTTAAGGAAATATTATTCATTTTTCTTGTTGATGATTATACATAGTTTTTTCTGTAAATAAATTAAAAGGAACAAAAAATAATGTTGTTTTTCAGAAACTCCACAAATTTCAAATAGAATTTAATTATGGTATTTTTTCATTATGGAAAATTTAAATTAATATTTACTAGTGCACCATGATTAATTTCCTGTAAATTAATGTTAAAATAAATTTAAATTGTGGATTGAATACGATTTTTAAATTTTATGAAAAGTTGTTGAATACAAGATCGATTTTTAACAAAAATAGCCACTCTAATATTAAGAAATTGTTGTTCTAAGCTCAGCTTTAACTAATAATTTTTTAATGGGAAACAATTGAAATTTCAATAATCTTTTCAAAACTTAGATTTTTACAAAAAAATATGATAATTCGAGTTTCCAATAAAATTACGTATTATCTAGCTGAACTTAATTAATCAGTTGTGGCATAATTCTTAAGCAATGCTCTTAAATTTTTAGTTGCATTGAAGAGTTCTTTGTTAATTGCAATTTTTTCCACGAATAATGTATTTATTTCTCATCTGTATTTATCTGTATTAATTTTCACTAATAATTATTCATTATTTGAACATTTGAACTCATTAGTAAGAGCATTGATAAAATTCTATAAATACAAAAAAGAAAGGGATTATTAAATCGATATTCACCAGGAATTTTCACAGAAAATATTGAAATCTTTAATAATTTCAAAAACAATTTAATTGGGGACAACTACATTTTTATTGAGGCTACGAATCCCTTACAAAATTATCCTATTTTTCAAAATTAGGTAAAATTGTTCTTATTTCTACCATAAAGATCGCAATACATTTGTACTCTAATAAGGCAATCTTTAAAGGAGACTCGTTTAATTCAGAAATATTTTCTTTTTCGCTTAAATAAAAATGCAAGAATCATTTATAATAAATTTTTCTAAATAATTGTCAAAGATTTACCTAAAAACTCTTAAAGTTTAAAATGTAATTTTTAGCACACGCTTTAAGTACCATAAAAACATAAAAAAAAAACCAAATAGAAAAAAAATCCTTTAAAAAATAATATGAAAAATCATAAAGATTTTAACTAAAACGCAATAAACAAACCATTTTTATTTCTTTTTCATACACACATCCGTACATAGAACGCACCTTGAAATTTCCTTTTTAACGTCATGTAAATATTCTTCATAACCATTTTTTTTTTATAGTAGGTGAAAAAAGAGAAGCATATAAAACAAACATACATAAACAACTTTTTGTTTTTTTTTTTCGTTTACCATTTTTTAGAAAAACGAGAATAAGATTATGATTTTTCCTTGTTGTATAACAGTAAAATGTAAGTATACATGTAGGATTTTTCATTCATATATTGGTGTACAAGTTGTTGGCTATACACACACATATTATTCTAAAGGGATGGAATAATAATATGAAAAGAAAAAAAAAACAAAATAAAATTCTATTTAAAATAGAGAAAAAAAGTGGTAGCAAAAGATATCCTAGATCTCTGGAGGCACATAAATCAATCAGAGGATCTAAACTGATTTCTTCCTCTAAATGGTTTTTTTTTTTTTGTTGTTCTCTTTTATATTTTGTCCTTCGTATTTTTTTTTTCTTTTTACACTTACTCATTTACAAAAGATCTCACTTTTTATGTAAATGGTACAGCACATATATTTTCACATTATTAATGTTTGTATCTACATAAAATATCATATATGGGGTGATATTTGCATATTTATAGGATGTTTCATTCAAAATGTAATCAGATATTTGAAAATGACCGTCGTAAAAGATGATATCTACAGGTGCAATAAAAAAAAATCGGAAGGTTTTTGTGAAAGTCTGTTCTGAAGACGATCATTGTCTTAAAATTTTATAGATTGATTTTACAGATGAGCTTTATACTTAATCTTGCTTCCAAATATCGTTTCAAATCCGTAAATCGAAAGTTAGTTCAGTTCCTGAAGCTTTAACGATAAGTCTAATATATTTTCATTACTCTTAACATAAATCCAATAATCATGCTTTCTATTTTATCTCAAGTATAGACTGAAAGTGTTGCTCAAAGATTATTGCACGATATACACGGTTCACGTCATTAATAAACAAGACTCCTGCATTATAAAAAAGTTGAAAGAAGGAAAATTTTAACGAAACCGGCATTAAAACTAGCGTTTCTCCCGATCTTCCATTTTATTGATTGAATTCATTAAATACGATTATTAATGTTTGTTATTTCAGAAATTGATCGCAAATTCGTAGGCGTCGAAAATGGAGTCATATAGGTTTGGATCTACTGAATACTTTTTGCACAAGAATACGTTTTCTTTGATAATAATTTGAATGATAACACTTTAAGTTAGAGCTTACAAATTAATACTTAAAATTATTGCGTACTATTCTCTTTGCATAGTGCTCGTATTCATGGCTTTTTGTTTAGAGAGTAAGGAAAAAAGGGTTTCAAATAATTTTTTTTCAAAAGTATACTACGCAAAATCATTTGACTTATGGTTTAAAAATATCAAAAGTAGTGAAACAAATCCTTTTAATTTTAAGTAGTCATTTAGCTTATTAAGCTAATTTGAGCTAATATAAAAAGACTGGCTTTAAACGGGTAACTTTGTATTTTAGTTGTTATTATCAATGTGAATTTCAAATTGTCCCACAGAGAGAAAATGTTTATATTCTTTTATAATTTTTCTTTCTTTATATATGAGTAAATATATTGTTATACTTACAATATAACACATATTATTTACGTATCCTATATATTGCATAAAACATATATAAAATAAGTATCATATTCGTCCCATCTACTTATTATTCTTGTTGAGTTTAACAATTCTCTTGATTCTTCAATAAACAACAACGTCACTATAGGTTTAATATATGCAAAACCCATTTATTTGATGTTTTATGTGTTTTGCGTATATGTGTGTACAAGTTATACGCTATATAAGGACTTTTTTTTTTACTGTTTTCCCACTTTTAGTTATTGCATATACCCATGCTTATATACCCATATAATATGTTGTATAAGATTCTTTGATCTTTGTTACATTTATAGCATCTATTCTTGCTTTGTAAAACAAAGTTTCTTTACAAAAAAAAAAAAAAAAACAAAGGTATGCGAACTTTAAAAATGCGAACGTATTTAAGAGTGTTACTTATAATTTTGATACAAACACAAAACCAAACACAAAATGTTCATACGTATACCTTTGTCGATTTTTTTATATTCGAAATGTGATAGATTCCACCGTACGTACATGCAGGCTAAACGTATATAAGAGTACGATTCTCAAGGGAATATTGTAACACGAGCTGCTAAATTATCATCTTTGTTATAATGTAAGTGGCATTCTTATTCGTTTGATTTTTCATTCAAATATCAACCGAAATATCTGAAAGAAAAAACCCTTTATACCAATTTTTGATTTGTCAAAAATGCTGATGTATGCGTCAAAATTTACATGTCGTAAAACCTTCCAGTAAAATCAAAATTTCAAATGTTTGTAAAATAATTCCTCAAATTGTAGTTGAAAAAACGTATAAGGAATGCAATTTTAATTCTATATTTACAAAAGATTTTGAAAATTTCTTCCTTCAAAAATTCTATAAACTCTCTAAGAAACTCAAAACATATTCTAGAAGGGAAGAATTATGAAATTTAAATTAAGTAGAAATTTATTCCAGTTCAAAGTTTAGAGTCTAAAAACACTATTTATGCACAGAGTCCTTCATAAGCATAATTACAAACCAAGGAAATTTATTAAAACAAAGAAAATTGGTTAATGACATACCACCATTCTTTCAACGACTTATCGTATGGGCACATAGGAAGAGCACGTATTTCCTTATCGAATATAGAAGAATATGCGGCATTTAAAACACACAGACAGATTTCGAGAGGACCTTTACAGAAAAAAAGCTGCTTTACTGAAATGAGTTCAAAAATGGAGCCACTTTCCTAAATATATTTAATTGTGATTTTATATAAGTTCTTAAAAAGTTGTAATAGAACTTTAAAAATAAATTTATCATAAATCTCGGAAACTATGAAAATTACAAAGTTCAAATTTCACATAAATTCGTTTGGTTACTAAGGAGGAACTATTCCTACGTATTTACGATGAGAATACCAAATAATTGAAAATATAAAAATTTACAAAAATTTTGAAAACCATACCAATGACAATACTATTAAAATTAAACAAATTTTTCAATTGACACGTAAACAAAGAGTTGTAAATGAGAACTCTTGTAAACTATCATTGTAATTTTTAAGCAAAAATCGTACGAATATCACCAAGCTGAAACAATCAACTCAATTTTTTCTCGCGTTTAGAAAAATTTACTAAAAACTGTTATACTTTGTGGCAAATTATCGTGATTCAATTTGGAATTAAAAAAGCAATAATCTGACATTCACGGCCTATTAAGCTCTCACAATTCCACCTAAGAAAAATTTTACTTTGCGGAATATATCCTGTATTTACTTCTAATCCTGTATTTATTTCTAAATCTTCTGGTTTAACTCGTGCAAAAATATCAACTTTATTTTCAAAAATTATTTTATCAATAAATTTCCTGAAAAAGTTCTTCCATTTTAATACTTTTAATAAATTATATACGAAACTTTGAACTCTGAACAAATAATCGCGAAGTCATCAAATATAACACATAATGGCGTCAAGTAATTTCATATTTTTTATTTATTTATTTGTTAAGTTTCCAAAATATTATTTTCAGAAAAAAAGTTTTTAGAATACTTTTATACCATTACCAACCTACCATAAAAATGATTGAATTTTATTTGACTTTGATTTTCTTTTTTTACCTGAAAACCGTGTACATATCCTTATATACCTTTTACTTATACTTCCTATATTTACAATAAAGTTTTATACTATGAGATTTTTGTTAAGTTTTGTTGAATAATTTTTTGAACTTGATATTTTATTTCTAGGTTAACGGAAATTCTATTATCACGGATTGAAAATTTCAATATAACCATGGTTTTTGCTTTTTTTTTTTTTGTTTGTTTATTTAAATCTACATAAATAAAAATATCTACTATCTTTTATAACTATAGACACTTTTTATAATTTAAGCAATTTTTTTTTTTTACTTAACGTTGCTACACACTATTGTTATACTAGGATCAGGTGCATGTTCCAATAGGTTTTTTGAAAATAAATGGAAATTTCATTTTCGTTTTTTGATTTTGTAAATAATCAAAAATGAAGGTGAATGAAATCCAAGATTTGTAAAGTAGCAACTTTCCTATTATTTTAATTACTTTCATTCATTTTTCAAAATATCAAATTATTAAATTATTGCATACATTTAGGGAACAGTAAAAAAAGAACATGAAAGGAGCGTTTACATAATAATTGCCGAATTTAATAATTAAGCGTGTTAAATTAAATAACACGCTATTTCTTTATTATATGGGATTTACCGTTACTTTTTCCCTTTTGTAGAAATCTGGAAAATTTTACAGTTTTGGAAAGATATGGAACTAAAATTCAAATATTACGCATTTTGTTATATGAAATCTTGTAAAGGGTTGGAAATGGACAAAAACTTACATCTCACATCAGAATCTTACATCTCATCGTCTAGAAAAAAAAATATTAAAAATTTGGAAGAAACGGATTTTAGATAATTTTGTCATTTTGTTGTTTGACGCTACTTTATCGCAGTATTTACAATTTTTCTGCTTTACTACACTTCTGGGTTTGCAGAATTTACCAAATATTTGCGGTTTTAATATAGTGATAAAAAGCATTTTTTTTGGAATTTTAATGGGCTACAACTTTTACAGAGTGTAAAAATTTTATAGAGAAGAAATTTTTTAGTAAAGACCGGCTTTTGTATAAAATTTAACCTTTTCGCAAGGTTTCTAAAAAGATTTTCGCACGAACGGACAGAGTGAAACTAATAAGAACTTTCCGCCCAATTTTCTTTTGGAAAGGTGCTAAAAATGAAAGAAAAAATTTTGGTATTTTTATTTTCATGAATTTTTGAATTGTAAAGCAGACAAAAATGAACTTTTGTTGTTCATAGAAGACACACACAAAAAAACAAACCCAAATAAAAGCAGAAGGAAAAATAAAATTAGCGTGATGGAATCCAGTTGTACCTTCAAAAAAAATGAAAAAAAAAAAATTCGTTTTTTGTGCAATTTATTTGTTTGTTTTGTTTTTTTTTTTTTTTTTGAATTTACATTTGGATTTTCCCACAAAAGTTTTATTTATGACTTTTTTAACAATATATTTTTTATACACAAGTTAAAATATGTGGGATTGGTGGGTGCATATGATTGTGTGTATGCAAATATTGATTACATTTAGAAGAAATTTTAAAACCGATTACTTCTAAAATATTTCAATTGAAAAATTTTTAAAATATGGAAAGGAAATTTGAGATTTATTTGACTACATTGCAATAATATGCCTTCAGAAATTGAATTAAAAATTCAGTTTTTGGATCAGTGGGTACATACAGTCAGTGGAACAATCTAAACTGTTTCTTAGATAATCTTTAGTAATGCATATAGGATTAAGATAATTATTGTTTAACCTGCTGAAGAATTCATTTCGATAATTGAGATAACAACATGTTGTAGACTTTATGAATGAACACAATTTTTCTCTGACAGAATTAATAATTGTTAAAAATATTAAAAACCTTAACATATAAAAATCGCCGAAAATTTGTCGCTCTTACTCTTGCCAATAATAAATAACAGACACATTTTACGGGATTGTGTAATATTAATTATTACTGACATGTAAAATGCATCTAAATTTAATTAAAATTGTTATACGTTAAACTGCTTATTGAATGAAAAGCATGGTGTTATATCATTACAAAAACTTACTTTCAGAATCAGGCCTATTAATTTGTCAGTAGGAATAGGTCTAATAGAATAAGCTTACATTTGCTTGTAAATGTTAAGAAATAATAAAATGTTGCTATTTAGGTTTACTAATGGCATCGCCTTCATCAACTTAAGTAGAAAAATTATAGTAGTTTTTTTTTTTAAATTGTTAATAATCTATCAAAAATTAGGTTCATTATGCTACCATTCACTGTTCTCGTACATGGAGCATAAATCGTAAATTATAAAAATTCTCAATAAACATTATTATTACGAATAATATGAACATTATTATGAATATTATTATTGAAATTCTTAAATGAGAAAGGGGTGAATAAATAATTTAATATGAAAACCGGAAAAAAAAACATATGCTTCTCTGTTACATAATAGATATAATAAGCATTCCTCACAACATATTTGTTATTTAAACAAAAATTGAAAAAAAGGTGAATCAATTAAAATATAATTGTTATTTTATGCTAATTCAATATTTCTTTATAAAGAAACTCTCAAAAATTATTTTCTATAAAATATTTACATCATATATAATTGCGACTTGTACATGATCTCTATACTACACGATATTCTAATAATTCAGTGAACACACGATAATTTTATGATGAACAGGCGATGATTACTTATTCAAAATGAGGTAATTTATGCGAATAGTATATAAAAGTTCTACATGGCGTAATATGAATCATTGGCAATATTTTACAATAAGTGTAATAATACAATAATAAGTAAGATATATAAGAATTTCCGGTTTCAAATTAAAGAACAGAATTATTCCCGAATTCACATGAACAAAATTATATAAGAATATTCGATAATAATAATTTGAACACACAACTTAATTATTATCTTTAAAATAAATTTATTTTTCGGAAAATTCAATAACGTTTTGATTAAAATCTTAAACAATAAATTTTGAAATGTGTTAATAGTGTTCTGACAAAAGTTATTTCTGTTCAATTTCCATATTTCTCCAACCAAAAAATAATTGAAAAGATCTGGTTAGAATTGTTTTTAAATAAAATTCTTTGTTATAATTGTACCGAAATCCGAACTAAAACTTAAAATATTAAAGATTCGAATTTATTTGTAAGTCAACAATAATAAAGCCATCAATTCAAAATTTCTAACTTCTCTGTAATACCAACTGATATCACTGACGTTTCAAATTAAAATGACTGTGTTAAATAAATTCCATGCGCCACAAAAACAATAATTTTGTTACATAAACATTTTTAGTATTACATGGCGTGTATATAGTTCAATGAAATTTATATATAAAATTTCAGAAAGGATAAAAATCAATGAATTCTTTTTTTTTTCAAGTTTTTTTTTTTTTGCATTTCATTTCAGATTTTGTCTGTGGAAATTTTTATGTAAAGAAACTATGAAATGTTTTCTTTTTTCTTATACAAACATTTTCTTGTTTGTTAAAGGGGAAACTTTTAATATTTATTTTAATTTAATTTAATTAATTCACTGAATTTTGAATTTGTGGTTTTTTCGGTTTTTGTTGTTGTTGTTTTTTTTTTGTTTTTGCATCACAATTTATTTAAAACATTTCGAATTTCTTTTTTCCTTGCATTTTTCATTTTAAAATTTTATTAAATAATTAAAATTAAATTGTCTACCTATAGAACAAGGAGAATAAAGCAGTGGATTGAGAATTGTTTTCTGTTTCTCGTATTTAATTTAGTTAAATATAAAAATTATTAATTTTTAGTAAAAATTATTTTTTGTTATTTAATATTTGTCTGTAAATCTTTGTTCTTTGTACGGTTGCTTTTAAATCTTAAAAGTCAAAGGAATCCTCGAATGAGAAAGGAAGAATTTTCAAATAAAATGCAGCTCATAAAACTTTGTGCATTGATTGGAAATTAATTTCCTTAAGAGAATAACGGAATACTTTGTAATTTCAATACAAAATAATTAATAAAGTTTTGTGTTTTAATAAAGATTATTTGTATTTAAAATTTTCATAAAATAGTTGGAATTACATAATACATACGCATGTAATTAATACTTTTTTTGATCATCATTCGTGCTGGCAGCGATTAAAACCGATAAGAACCCAAAAAAACTAAATTTCTTCATTATTAATATTAGTTTATTAGTAATTCGATTCTCAGTATGGTAGAAACTTTGCAAATTTTGTAATTAATTTATTAAAAAAGAGAAAGAAAGGAATAGTACAACAGGCTCCAGATTCCGAACAATTATTTATTCTACGATTAAACTACAAATTTATAATATAGCTATGAAATTCGTATGAAATTGTGGGAATATTAGTGTAGCAGGAATGTGAATATGTTCTCATAAACTTGGTGTACTTTACACATTTGATGCTTTAACCTCTAGATATTTAATATAACCAGAATATAAAATTGTAGGTTTTTGCCACGAAATAATCTTATGTATAAGATACACATTATTCGATTAAAATTGATTTCAGAGCCTTAAAAGTTATTTCAATTTCAAATAAATTGATTCAGACCGTCTATTGGTTAGCAGAAAAATTATTAACCCTCTAATGCACTTCGATTAACTTTTATCACTTCTTTATTTTAATTTTTTAAGCAATATTTCAACAAGATGTTTCTCAAACTGAAGCAACATTTTTTCTTTAGGATTACAGAGGCGACTCTTAAAACGGAGCAATACGAATAACTAATATGTAGTAAATCTAATTAAGTAAGTATAAAAGATTTCCTACAGTTTGGTTTTTAAAAGGAGGGACCGGAGGGATCATGTTGAAAGAATGGATAACAATAGGTTGGCAAAAATTGCATACACGGAAAAACCATACAGTCAACGACTTCCGGGTCGCCATCCAAAACGATGGAAACAATGCTGGTTATCAATTTCACAAGAACAACCATAGTAAAATACACATCCGAACACACAAAATAAATATCACAATCAAATCGCATATGTCAACTAGCAACTACATCATCATATCCTAAACAACAACCATCATCATATCTTGGATAACAACAAATATAATAGTAAGACCGACAAATGTATCAAGAAACAGGGAAACCTATGACAAAGAAGAAGAAGAAGAAGAAGAAGAAGAAGAAGAAGAAGAAGGGACCGGGACCCTCGTGGACCTTCTCATGTCGACCCATAGGATCTTTTGTGATTCACGATCCTGTTACATAATTCCAAGGCCCTTTCACCTGATTTAGTTGCTATATAATATTACAGTACTCGATTCAATTAATTTATAATTGAAACTGATTCGTTTCCCTTACCTTAAAATCATACTCTAGTAGTCCAGTAAATATTCCACTTAAATCATTACTAGAATCAATTAAACAGAATTGATTTCATTAGAATTTTTCAGTTTATATTTATATAATATGAAATCATAATTTATTTTAGAAGTTATATAAGAACATTATAAAAGGATAACAGCATGGAAAATAAATTGAAAGTTGAATAGGAAAACTACTTATTTGAAAAAAAAGAGCAAATTAAAACAAAAACAATAAATAAGAAAAATTTATAAATTTTCTTTTGCTCAATTAAAAAATATTAAAAAAATAAAAAAAAATAAAAATTTTCTTTTAACTCCTTGAATGATTAATGATGATTTAAAATGCCACTTGCCATTTCAATTTTTTTTTTCTCTCTCTTATTTATTTTAAAAATAAGTTTTCACTTTTGCTCATTTCTCTCATTTCACTGCAGATATTTTTCTTTAGTTTCATTGCATATCATCTATAGATGACTTAAAAAACTCATTATAGAATGGGCAATCTTCAAAAGAAAAGCCAATTTCTACAAAAAAAAAGAAAAAAAGTTTTTCTCCGAGTTTTTCAGAATAGCGCTGACTGACACTAAACACAAGATGCTGTAAAATAATTTTCCTTTGTACAAAATACGCGCTGAGCAACATTCTTCATAAAATAAATATGAAAATTTTCGAAAAACAAAAAAAAAACCAAAAAGAGTAGAAATTTAAAGAGAGAAAAAAAAGGCTAATTGCTAGTTTCTAAATGATTTGAGTTGAGAAGGTTATAGATGATTTTGTATACTCTAAATGGCGGAACAAAAAAAATGAAGGAAAATGAAATGAAGTTGGGTCAAACCAATGGTTTGTATTGTAGCACTTTTCCCTTCAACAAATGAAAATACTGCTTTTAATTAATGTAGGCTATGTATACCTACGACGCTATTAAAATATTATTTTCATTCATATACAAAACTATTTCTAGGATTGCATACATTTAGGATGAACGATTTATGCAGTCTTTGAAATAAAGCAAAAATAAATTTAAAGAAGGGTTCACATAATGCTCGATTTTAAGGGTTAATTGTATGAGTTAAGAAAAATAATTATATTTTTCAATGACACGGAATTTACCGTTAGCTTTTTACTATTATAGAAATTTGAAAAAGCTTGTGGTTTCATTGCAATAAATAGTTAAAAAATGTCATTTTTATGATTTTAGGAGTGACATAACTTTTAGTGGTGGGGGAGATAGGTGAAAATTTTGTTCTACGGAAATAAGTTTCTAGTAAAAATCTGTAAACATATAAAATTTCAGCTTTCTATCTTAAATGGTGTAGAAGTTTTGTAAACAGACACTCGGATAGACGGACGGACGGACAGAGTGAAACCAATAAGCACTTTTTTTCAAAATTTTTTTGAAAAGTGCTAAAAAAGAGAATAAAACCGATCTCTTGTTTTCTATAGTGTTCACTGGTTTTCATACCCCCTCCCCGTCCCCCTCCACAAATAATTTTTCTTATGTTTTCCATTGCACTCTTTATGAATTTCTTTATTTTGGCTTTTTAATGATGAAAGCCAAAGTTTCAAACAACGATAAAAAAATTATTATTTTTTCTTGTTTATTTGCAAATGTCAGTAAAAAAAGTTTCTCTTACAAAATGTTATGAAGAAGTTCAAAATTTTTCACTAATAAGTTTATAATGCCTTTAAATGATTTCAACTCGTACTTCGGTCTTTAAAAATCTTGAAATTAAATCTTAAAGTTCACAAAAATTAATTCAGCCTTGTTTCAGTTTAGCTTCTTTATAATTCAACTCAATTCAGTTTCATATCAACTCAAGCTAGTTCTTTGTTTTACCCTAATCTTAAATTGGTCTGATTTCCGTTAATAATTATTCAAAATATCTGATTTGCGGAAAAGATTATTTTAACACAGAATTTATTCGTCATTTTTATGGATCATTTATAGGTTAGTTGTATTTTATTTATGCTTATTTTTTTTGGAGTCGCGCTGGATAAGAAAAACGCTAAATTGTTTTTACGGACAAATTCGAAATTGAAATTGAAAAGAACTAAAATGAATTGAAACTAATTTTAATTAATAAACCGAAATTAATATCTTGTCTAGAAATAATACCGGTATTAATATACTCTATTCAGCAATATGAACTCGTAAGCTGAATTATATATCAAATGCAGTTTTAAAATTCCGACTATTTATACAAAATATTCGTTTCATTGAACTTATGTTTTTCAAATTTCTATTCCACCATCAAAAATTTAGACTACATTTTCCAATTTTATGACAAGTGTTTGAGTTGAACCTTTTAGTTGTCATGCTTAATCATAATTTTAATTTTGAGTACTTGTTTTATTTTTTATTTTAATTTTCTCATTTAATTTATTTTTATTTGCATTAAGATAGCAAAACTAACGAGAAGGAAATAAAAACAAAAACAAAAAAAAAGAAAAATTTTGACGTCTTTTTACACTTATCGTGTGCGATGCTAAACTTTTGAATAGTTTTGTTAGGGTTTTTATCCTGTTTCCTTTGAGTTTCTTATTAATTTTTCTTCCTTTTGTTATTTTTTGTTTTCTAAGTTTTTTTAGTGCAATTTTCTTGCACTTTTTTTTTTGAATTTTTCAATGTTTTGATATGAAATAAAGCGACAAGAAAAGATGAGAGAGAAATGAGAAGAAAAACAAAATAGAGAAAAGAAAAAAAGAAAATTAAATGATATGGGAATTTTATCATCATTCATAATGTTGGCGGCGATGGTGGCTAAAAAGGATTCGAGACAGTTAAAGTAATAAATTTTCTGGTTTTGAAGTGAAATCATTAAAAGCGAAAAAAAAAAAAAAATTAAAATAAATAAAAATGAAATGAAAACAACAAAAACAAAAAATTTTCTATGCATGTTGCAAATGTAAGCGAAAAAATTTGTAAAAGAAAACTTTGCTAAAGTTTTTGTATGAAGAAAAGAAAATTTTGTAAGGACTAAATGACTGCTGATTAAAAGTGAACTCAGAAATGTTTTATATTAATTGGTATAGGCTCTGATTTTCACGCTTTGTCTAGAATAACGCAGAAGTAGATCATAAAACTGTAACAATTTAAGGAACAACAGAAACATAATTAAGAAAAAATGATCTAATCTAGCAATTAAAGTTACTAAAATACATAAATGACTACTAGTACCTTGAAGCTCTACCAATTTGTTCTATAATTAAATTCAATTCCTTAATCTTAATGTATTACGTTTATACAAAATTAAAAATTTTCAATAATAAATTTAATATTCAATTAACATTTTTTGATTTGCATTCTATTCATGTGATTTCGTACATTAGTTGTGACATGCTCTTGTTGTAAATATGAGTTAGCCACTTTTCATGTAAAAGAGTAAAAATTTTCATTATATTGTGCATGCATCTATATAAACGAGATAGTGTTTGTAATACGTATTCACTTGCACATATTACATAAGTGTGATTGTGTGAATGAAAATAAATTTACATTATGTAAATGCTTACTTGTTTGACTGTTGTTTGTAGAAAATAAAAATGTTATAAAAACATTTGTCCAAAATCATATACTGAATACATTTGCATATATTAAAAATAATAGGGTGTCACAGGGAAAATAATTAACAGAATGATAGAGCAAAAAAGTATAGCTTATATTCGAGACATTATCGCGTATATAGTTACTTGAATGCATTTTTGAATCATCAAAAATATTTTGCGTCCAATTCATTCTGGAAGCGGTGTAATTATCGATAATGAAAATCTTTGCAAACCCAAAGTAATTTGTAACTTTAGATTTAGAAATTGTGTTTCTTTTAATTGTAGGACATCAAATTTGAATTTCGAATTAAATTTTTCTGTAATTTGCGTATTTTTAAATTTGAAAACAATCTCAATTACATTCATAAAATTTCTAAATTAAATTCATAAATTCGGGGCAAACATGATAATTTTGGTGGCAAAAATTTGAATTATTCCGATTGATTTAAAAAATGAAAGCATTTCACATATATCTTCCTTATATTTGGAGGTAGAAAATCATTTTACTATCAAGAAAAATATTATTTATTTTAACTACAATTTTCCACCCCCATTAAATTTAACAATTTCAACTTTTCGATTTCTAGAAGAATTAAGGCACAATTAAGTGCCTGTTTCAGAAATTATCAAATATTTGCTAATTTAGACGTTGTGCACACTAAAATTCATACTTCTTCCTGGATATCTTGTATTGTGATTTTGCATGTATGAAATTTATAAATTTTTTTAATACAAAAATTTCTATATATAATATAATTCAAATAAAATTAAAAAAAAAAAATAACGAAGTTTTAGAAAAAACAAACATAAATTTGAAAACAAAAAAATGTAAAATGAAATTTTCTATGGAAATCTGTTAAAGTTGAGAATTAATTTTATTTTCCCTATACCATTTTTCTCCTATTCTAAAAATGACGGACATTTTTTTTTCTAACACAATGAAATTGTAACCGCAGATCTTTATTTTTATACGAATTTAAAAAAAATGGAGTTTTTTGTAACAAAAACGAAGAGAGAACGAACAACATTTTAATGATTCATTTCAAAATATGGACATTAAAGTTTTTAATTTGCAATTACTGTAAAGTATTTTTTTTTTACAGAATAAATATAACAGTTTTTATTTCATTTTCTCTAAATAATTATAAAAATTCATTAATTTAAATTTGTTTTAAATGCTCCTTCGCGTTTTGATTGCTTTAATGTTCTAGGAAGAAAAAGAAAAAAATTTATTCTTCTTCTTTTTGTTCTGTATGCCACGGAAATGTAAAATTTTATAACAAAAACAGAAAATTTTGTAAAAGAAAAAAAAAATTGGGTTGAAATGTTAAAAAGAAAGCAATTGTTTTTCCTCATAATTTTCCTATATTTATTTTGGGTTTTTTTTCTACTTGTTCTTATTTTAAAATTATTCCAAGTTTTAAGTTAAAAAAAAAAAAAATTTAGTTTTAAACTAAAATTTTAAATAGTTAAGAACAATAACAAAAACCGGAAATCGTTGTTTTTGTTTTGTTTTGCTTTTAATTTCCTGACAATATTTCATAAATTTTGTGAGCGGTAGCATTGGTTTGTAAAATGAAAATTTATGCATTTTAAGAACCACAAAATAATATCAACAATATCAACATTAAAAACTGTAATTATAGCACACACTATGTTAGTAATGAAAAAGATGTTTATAAATTTTTGAATAGAAGCTTTAATTTTACAATAAATTTTCGAGTAATTTTGAATAAAATTTTTAATACAAGAATTAGAACTGTTATTCTTACAAACATTTTATTTCTAATAATAAGGTGATTTTCATACTATTTCTTCCTAAGCAAGTAATAATTTTCAGTAGGGCATAAAATGAGTATTGCACTTTCGTTAAATTCATTCAAAATGTAAAAAATATTATGTGTATGTCTAATGTATATAGGTATATATTTGACCATAAAACGACAGGTAAACATGGACCGTTCTTATTTTTCTAACAACAATCGAACGTTCTTTAGAGAATTTAATTTTTAGCACTTTTCCAAAAATTTTTTGAAAAAAGTGCTTATTAGTTTCACTCTGTCCGTCCGTCCGTCCGTCCGACCGTCCGTCCGTGGACACTTTTTTGTTTACAAAACTTTTACACCCTTGAAGATAGAAAGCTGAAATTTTGTACGTAGATAGATCTTTACTAGAAACTTATTTCCGTAGAACAAAATTTTTACCTATATCTCCCCCTCTAGAAGCTATACCCCCCCAAAACCCTAAAAATGACCTTTTTTAACTATTTGCTGCAAAGAAATCACAAGCATTTTTGAAATTCTGCAAACGCAGAAAGGCAGCGACTTACTTCCCCTAGCGCGGTATACTATAGTTAAACTTTAGAAAAACAAAATGGCCGTTCAAATTTACCGTTATCTAAAGTCCTTTTTTTCCAAATTTTTGATGTCGTTTTTCTTCTAGACCCCAGCTTGTAAGAGCCTGAAATTTTAGGAGCTTTTAGACATTAACAAATAGTTTATTTCGTTAGAAGAAAATTTTTTTCCATCTCCACCCCGTCTCAAGTTATCGCCTCTTGAATTTTGTAAAATTTGAATTTTTGACACCTTATATTTCCGAAACCGCAAGCTTTTTCAAATTTCTATGAACGCAAAAAGCAAACGGTAAATTCCATGACATTAAAAAATATAATCATTTTTCTTAACTCACACAATTAACCCTTAAAATCGAGCATTATGTTAACCCCTATTTATATTAATTTTTGCTTTATTTCAAGGACTGCATAAATTGTTCATCCTAAATATATGCAATCCTAGAAATAGTTTTGTATATGTATGAAAATAATTTTAATAGTGTGATAGCTATACATAGACTGTATTTAAAAGCAGAATTTTCACTTGTTGAAGGGAAAAGTGCTACAATACAAACCATTGGTTTGACCCAACTTTATTAAATTAAAGTGATCGAAATGGGGTTTAATTTAATAATTTTTGAAATAATTAAAATGTTGCAATATAAATAAAAGTTTTGAAATATTTTCTATTTACAGAATCAGAAATAGAAAGTGAGTATAGTTTTTAAAATAGTATAACAATTGAGTAGCATACTGGTTCTTTCAATTACTTTCATTATAACACCGAACTATTATAAAAAATTGCATACATTTTGGATGAAAAAAAGTGAAAAAATTCAAAACAGCATTAATAACATAAAAATAACATAATGGATCTGACTGTTGAGTAAGTGTGTTAAGATAAACAACTTTATTTTATTACGAATTTCGAGATTTCAGACAATTTTTTCTGACGGTAGAAAAAAAATTTCGTTCCCTTTTGCGTATGCGGAATTAAACTGATGTTTTTGGACTTTTAAGGGGTGATATAGTAAAAAATTTTCATCCTCAAATATAATTTACCAGTAAATATCTATTTAGTGTATAAAATTTCAACTTTTTATCTTAAAAGAAGGTCTACCTTAAATACGGACAAAATTTTATTAGAATAATATTGTCCTCTTACATTTGACATAAGAGGACAATATTATTCTAATATACATTCTTATTGTCCTTATAATTACATTCTTATTGTCCTCTTTCTTAAAATTTGTAAATTGAAAACCTTCTGAAATTATTTTTAAAATTATAGTCTTGTATACAGCCGCCAATTTGGCAAATTATTCATCTACTAAACGACTTGATTTATGCCAAATTTTATAACTCTTTGCTTTAAGGTTTCTATCATATGAATTTGGAATTGTATGACACTTGAACCGATATACCTCAATTAAACCCATATTACATAGGGTTCGCACTATACCTATAATATGTATAAGTAATTCGTGAAAATTTAATTACATTAGCTCCCAAATAAGTAAAATTTTTCAAGCATACGATATCCAGCAGCGAGTTCTAAATATTATGCATAATATGCTAATTGTATAATATTTTATTAAAATAATTTTTATAAAATGCATTTTAGTAGCATAAAACATAACAATATGCACTTCATTCATACATGTGCCTGTATAAATATCAAATAACTATAGATATATAGAGTAGCGTAATGTTATACGGTTTGACTTTGACAAATTCACGATATACGACCTAATTTCAGTTTTTCTTTCCCTTTTTTTTTTAATCTACATTTTGTACTTATAATCACACGACGTCTTAAAATAATATTCTTTATTTATATTTTCTTTTATGTGTGCAAAATAAAAATAAAAATGTTTTAAGATCCCGATAAAAGAAAATTTTTTATATTTTTTATTCTGAACGTTTTTTTTTTTAAATTAGAAAAAAACTTTTTATTCTTTGTTAGAGCTATTCTTACAAAAATATTGCTAAGTTGTTTTTTATATCACATGTATAATAAAAACTACTTGCGGTTATTAGACATTTTTAATTTTCTTATTTTTTTCTTGTTTTTGTTTTTTTGTTTATACATTCACATAGAAAGTGCACATTTAACATGAAAATTATAACTGAAGGAAAAATAAAACAAGTTTTTGAGTACACACAAAGAATAAAAAATAATGAAAAGAGGATAAAATGTTACAGTTACATTTTACAATACACAAGTACATATACAAAACAAAAACAAGAAAAAATAAAAAGAAAGAAAGATTAAAAACATGCTATATAGGAATGGAACAGTAAAGGAGCAGCAACAGCGCCACCAGTAGAGTAATAAACGTAAATTTTCTTTTGTTTGATAAAGGGAATCACAAAACAAGAAGAAAAGAGTAACACAAAGGAAAATAAAAAGGCTCTAAGCACGACACAATTTATATGCAAATTTTTTACAATTTTTTTTTTTTTAACCATGTATAAAATTTTTCGTTTTTTTTATTTTTTTAACTGAACATAAAAAACAAAAAATTTTTTTTTTAAATATTTTAATTTTATTTTGTTGAATTTTGTTTTCATGTGTGTTGTTTTTTTGTATTTTGAGAGAAAGAGAGAGATAAATTCTGTGATTTCATATCAGTTAGCATATGTCAACTCTTATGCTATAGACTTTAATTTGTAATACTATAAGATTATATGGTTGGCGTGCGTGTTGAAAAAAAATCAATATTTTATATATAAAAAAAATTATAGGAAAATTGTAAAGAAATCTTAGTGTTTTCCATTGAAAATCAATATTTTAAATTGATGAAATTATAAAATGATTTGATCAATATTAATTTTTAAGTTAGACATGTTGTGTACAGGGAAGAGCTGCAATTTAGTTCGTACGAATCCTCAATTTTTTCAAAAATGCAATATCGCAGGATGGTGGTAATTTTGAGCAAGTTTTTTTTTGTGCTTAATCAAAACAAAACCATCTGAACAGTATTTTGTTTCCCTCTGACTTTTAAACTAATGAAATTCTTATTAGATCTTTACTATAATTAAGAATAACGACAACAAGAAGAAATTAAAGAGAAATTGCAAATTTAAAAATTTTCAATGAAATTTTTAAAATTTTATTATAGAAATGGTTCTCTTAGGACATTTTCCTAGTCCGAATGCTATTTTTGAATTTAGTAACTTAAATTAAAGCTTAATAAATACGCCAAAATTCTATAAAAAAAAAATTTGGAATTTCAAATTTCTTTATCGTATAATTTTTTGGAAAAAAAAAGAAAATGAATTTTTTAAAATTGCTAATGTTTGTAAACTCTAGAGTACGAAAGACATAAAAATTATTTCTTAACCAATATTTGAAGTTCCTTATTAGTTATTTTAAAAACGCTTCTTTTGAAGCTCCTACAAACTCTGCAACGAAAGTTATAAGTAAAATATGTGAAAAAAATAGAATTTTCGTCAAAACTCTCGGTATCCTTTGATATTTGGAACCTAATTTTAAAAAAAACATTTATTCACTTTTGATGTCCTAAACGAAGATTTACTTTATGTCACTGATTACTGAATCACCCTGTATATATAGAGTTATAAGCTTTATGAACTATGTATATTAAGTTATAAATTAAGAACGGGAATAGAGTGGTCGCAATGTAAATATTAAATAATGTGTAAATATTAAATAATTTAGTATGAAAATTGGCATTTAATATCGACCTATATCAAATTGTTTGTTTCTTTGTTGTTAAATCGGCAAATCAAAAATTTTAAAATATATCATCTGTGCGTTAATCAGAAATCAAACAGCACATTTAAATGTCGTATTAAGTTCTCGACTACTAATCGACTAAAATCCTCTCAACGCATATTCTTAAGCCTATATACTATATACTATTAAGCTCTTATTACAAAACCCTGTGGTAATTAACATTATTGTTAAGTGTTTAAATATAAAAAAAAAACAAAAAAAAAAAATCCTTTTGAAGTTTTGTTTCTTATATAAGAACAAAATAAATTAATGCCATTTCTTTCTATTAAAGTAAATATTATTTATTTTAAAATGTTATCAAAAGAAAAACAAAATAGAAAAGACCTATATGTTTAGTTTAAAAAAGGAATATTGGTGTCAAGAATTTGCATGCTTTGAGTCAAAATATTTGTTATTTATTCAACATAACAATATTTAAGAAATGTCGTGTTAGAAGTTGTTGTTGTGAAAAATCATTTAAGAAGCTACATATCTACAAAGATAACGAAAATACTGTTTCTAGTCTAGTGAACTTTAATACATGTCAGTATTATACAATAATTATATTATATGTAATCTATTCTATAAAATGTAAATATAAATACATGTACTGTGTATACGTTGTGTTCAAATCTAATGTTAAGCATACATAAATTGCGATCAAATCTACCATTTAAAAAATTTGTAAACTTTAAAATGGCATCTAAAATTCTTCATATTTTTAATTAGAATATGAGTACTATAATACCTAAAATTAGAACACCAATACCTAATGATAGAGTACATTAATTCAGCTCATAATATGAACCATATTAGAATATAAAATTTGAAATCAATGATCATAGCACTGAAATTTAGAAAATTAATTACTTAAGGAATGTATTTGGACTTTGAATTTCAAATATACAAAAAAAATTGTCTTTGAAATTCAAAGTCCAAATTTAATTTCTCCAAATATACAAAACATTTCCCAAGATATTTGTACACGAATTCATATTTCAGGGCTTCTGAAACAAATCGACATAACAGCACTCAAAAAATACAAAACTGTGTATACAATAATAATGGCAAGCAAAAATACAAGGGCTCCAATGTGAGATTTATTTAAATTACTAAATAATTTTCAATTTATATAATTTAATTAAAGCAATAAATAAATAAAAAAAAATATAAAATTTTTTTTTTCGCTAAAAATAATTAAAAGTTTTATTAAATAAATAAACAACAACCAATTATGTACTTAATTATCAAAAATATTATTTTAAAGTTATTCAAGGATTACAATAACACACAAAGTAATAATAACTATTTTGACAAAATAACAAAAAATTTATTTTAAAATTAATTTTATTATAAAATCATTTTCATATTTTTTTTTTCTATTCTATTTTAAAATACAAAAATTACCTTTACAATTTTGTTCAATTTTTTAGAAAAATTAAAATTCCAATATGAAAAATTATTATTGTATGTACTAAAAGTTTGTCGCCTAAAGTTATGCAAATAATGAAAATTAAATAAATTTTCACTAATTCAATATTACTTTAGGCATTTACCTTTTTACCTAGCTGTATGTAGGTATAAAACTCATTATTTCATTACTTTTCGTTTAAAAGGTTTGTACGTTTATGTGTATGCTTTATAATTTTTTTTTTCAAATTTACTTTTCCTCACCTGTTCTACATTATTAATTTATATTTACAGTACAATCTGTCATTTTAATGTTTAAATTCGATGAAATATTAATATTTACTTTGTTTATGTGGATTTATGTATGTATTAGGCACCTATGCACTATTATATTGCATATACATACATACATACATACATACTAAATATAATCAACTAAAAATAATTTATTAGAATTGAATTTTATTGAATGAATTTTGAAAAATTTTTGTTTGCACACAATTATTGAAAAAAAAAAAAAAAATGGATTTTTTTTTGACATATGGAACGAAATTTTTTAATTTATTTTGCTTTTTCTGGTGCTATTTTTTTTGTATTATTTCAGCGAAAATTGAAGGTAATAACAGAAATAAATTATTAATTGAAAAATTATTTTAAAATTTAAAACATTTTAGGGCAATCATTAAAAATTTTGTTTTACTATTGTTCAATTTCAATCTTAATATTTTTAGTTCTCTACTTGTACACTCCTCGGAAGCAATTTAGATTCTAAAATTTCTCTAAATATTTTCTAATATATTTCTCTAATATCTTTTAATCTATTTTTATTTCTTCCTTCACTGATTCGTGCAATATTTCTTTGGGATCGCGAACATATTTTTACACAGTAAGCTTATAGAGAGTATAACATAACAAACTCCATTTTATGTGTTTACTTTCCCCACAGGTGTCCAGTTGTTCTTATAATTAATCTTTCTTAGCCCCACTATTCAATAGTTTGATTGTTGGTATATAATGTGTTGATTAATCGTATTCGCATCATTTGTATCTTATCTTTGTTGCGCTAGTTTTACACTCATATTGGAATATTGATTCGACGCAGGCGTGGAATTAGTTTTCCAATATGATTTTTGTATTCAGAGTTAACTCATTTTTCCTGCTTCCCGAATGCCCATATTCTTTTACGCCATTTTAAAAAGTCTGTCAGTGAATTTAAAATTCTTATGCTAGTACGAGGTATATCAAAAAAATTTCTAATTTTTCTACGGTTTATGCAAATTGTTTCTTAAATTTTTTCACAAATTTTTTGAAAAATGTATTTTTTTTAAATTTGCAATTTCTGTCTTACCTAATTATACGTTGGAATAAAAATCATGTGTTACTTCTTAACATCTTTCCTCAATACCTAATATATATATCCGGATGATCATTATTAGAGCAGCAATGTATATGTGTATAACAATAACACAACAGATCAAGTAATTCTTATCACAAAAGTGAAATATATTATTGATTTCAATATCACTCTGTGTTTTAAAGATTATTTCGCTCATTAGCAAAGTCTCAAAAATTCATGGTATCGAAAATAATCGTTCACCAATGAATCCGGCACTTAAATTGTCCTAATTCAATGAATAGATATTGAATGCAATTTACCTATATGAATCGATATTGGATGCAATTTAGCTATATGAATGTACGTACATACGTATGTTCAATATGTACAAATATAGTTACTGTAATATTTCTAAAATTTTTGTTTGTCCAATACTGAATCCATCATTTTATTTGGTTACCAGTTACTTTTCTCTTTTTGTTTTTTTTTATAAATTTTCATTCATACGAATTTTCTAATTTTCAATATAGTATGAACAGGTCATTCGCTGTCTTCTATATTCAATTTGCGATTATTATATTATAGTACCTATAGTGTCCATAAAAAAAAAATTAATTTCATTTGAAAAATAACTCCATAATAGATTATAAAATATTCAATGTAATATTATACATATATAATATACATTTATGTATACACACATACTATATTATATAGATTTATATTTTATGTCCACCTAATATTCATACAATATAAAATTTAATTGAACTGTTGACATTCTTTTTTCCGGTCTGGCCATTGACACTATAGAAAAATTTTTCTATATTTATTTTTTACAATATTTCAATTTTATATTTTTTATTCTTACATACATACATATACATATATACCTATAATATATAATTTATTGATTTTTCTATATTTCACATATAATATTTTTAGAGAGAAGAACGAATATTCATGTTTGATGTCTCCATTCATAGAATATTTTATATCAGGACTATAATAATATTATAAAGGACTATGTACTCTAGCATATAGCTGACTTTTTTCTACATATATTTTTACTATATATTATTATTTAATAATCGTTTTAATATGATAAAATTTGATTCTCTATTGATTTTGGGTGCATAGGGTAGATTAAAATAATGAATTTTTTTTAAGGATATTTTTGTGGATATTAAGTAAATTTGTTTAAAAGAGGAACAAAAAAAAAAAAAGAGGAGAAGAAACTGAGATCCACGACATGCTTTTTAATTGAATAAATATTTTAATTTTAATTGATAGCTTTATTTCTATATATTATATAATAAATTTCTATATAATTTTTATAATATTATAATGAAGGATCAAGTCCAAAGACATTTTATTGTATAAAAAGAGATTGAATTTTCTTTCTTCATTCAAACATTTCTGTTGACACAGTATGTTGTCTATTATTTCGTCAATATTAGTAATCGTCCGAAATTTATATAAATTTTTAATTATAAGAGGTTATATACCTACTTATGGTTATATATTGGAAATTAATAATTTGAAATTTATTCTGATTATATGCCCAAATTTATTTAATTAAAAATTAATTTATAATTTTAAGTTCATTAACATTTTTCTTATAAATATTGTAAGTATTGAATTAAGATAATTACATTTGCTAATTACAGTACATAACAATAATATTTTTATAACAGTTTGACAACCTCATATCTAAGCAAATATTAATTAATATGAAGTAAAACACATAGTTTAATAATCAAATATTTGTTTTAATGAATTTAAAATTAGCAATTAAGGGTATACATAGTATATTACAGTATTTGAATAGTTGATTGAGTTTGTAGCTACCTAAAGGATTACCGGTCAAGTCTTTGGCAGAAGAATTTCGGAATATTTAATCGTTCAATACTCTTCTGCAGTGGAAGAAGAAATTCAACTTTACAAATTTTTTTTATTTGTTAATATATTCTAATATTCTGAGAATTTACAAATAAATTTCTGAGATTTTTCAACACTATATTATGTCATATCAAAATGAAGATTAGAATATAAAGCTCCTCTTTATTTAAAAAAAAAATTAGGTTACTGAGTTGAATCTATAAGTAAATGATGATTAAAGGAAGACTTCTTAGAAAATTTTTGAATTTGCACTTAAAAATATTCTTGAAACTAAAAACCACTGACTCTTGGACACCATTGAAATGCCGCTGGAAAGGGAATTTCATTAGCTTCAAAATTATTGTACAAAGTTGGCTTTACCTGTCACATTTTCAGTATTCTCAGTAAAAATGTAAAAATTAGACGGTTTTTAAAAATTATAATTTTGAATTTTTAAAAAATTTTAGGTCTCACAATAAAAATCAAAATATCAGTAGGTGTTTCTTGTTCATTTGGATTTATTCTATCATTCTACCACGGAAGTACAGTTAGGTATGGGACATTCTGTATGTATATGCATATAGATATTATGACGATGCAATACAATAATTTTATAAGCCAATGATTATTAATCAACTTGCTTATTTGTTACAAAAAATTTGTTAAGCAATATTAAAAAATCTTAAAATAGAATTTTCCAATTATTATTTTGTAAATAATTTCAAATTATTTTCCATTAAATTATAGTTTAAATTTAAATTAAAAAAAAAAGTAATCAAAAATCGTAAACTATATTTTTCATTAAGAATAAATTTTCATAAAATTATTACACTTTGACCATAATAAATTTTCCAGTCCTTAGATTTTTCATCCTCTTATTTGAAATTTTTAATTCTTTGCAAATATAAAAAATTTTACAATAAAAAAATTCATTTTCACGTATATACATTTACATACATACATACATTTACAAACAGAAGAACTTATATTTCATAAGTTTAAAGGTCTTCCATATTTTTTAACAGTTAATTCTTTTGAAAAACTAAAAAGAAAAAAATTGTAGGTAACTTTTTATTACAAGAATCTTAAGAAAACGAAATAAAAATAAAGAGAGCAATAATGATATTTTACGCGTCATTTACTTTGAAATTGCAATAAAATGTAAATGAAGAGGAGGATTAAGATAAAGTTCCATGTGAATAGTAAATATTTTCTTCTTTTTTTTTTGAAAAGTAAAAAATCATACAATATTTTAAGGATATGCCTAGTAAAATAGTTGATTCGCTTGTAATGTTATAATAAAAAAATGAAACTTAGTGATTCCAGCTGCGAAGAAGGGGCATAGTTTAAACCTCGATTTTATATGATGCAACTCAAATTATATCATAACATTGAAATTTATTGAAATATTCGCTAATATATTTTTCCATCAGGTTCAGGCAGACATGCAATTTTTAGTTTCGCAATTATTGCTTGATTGTAAAATTGTTGCGAACACATTTAAGAAACTCAATTATTGCGTCTTTTCAAAACGAGTGCTTTAACTGAAATTTTTAATCATTTTGTAAAAAATTTATTATAAACATTTTAATTGCTTAATTGTAAGCCATCATACAGTTGCATGTTTACACGCTTAAACATAAACGTTTGGAATATAGGTAATCAATCAAACAGTTGCAAAACTAAAAGTTGCATAACCGCCTTAGCCCTAAATGAGGTTGAAAGTTAAAGTTAGAAAACGCTTAAAGAAATAAAACGCTTAATAGACAGGTTTCGCAAGGTAATTATCACGAAATTGTACAAATTTTTTTGAGGTTATTGAGTACTTGTAAAATTTTTATGATTTTGATTAAAAATAATTTTCGCGGTTTTGGATTATGAGAAATTTCGTTAATAATTGAAATATTTTTGCATCATTACGGAAAACAAATGAAAAATTTAATTGTAAATTTTCAGAGTTCTCTCTTTACATTTAGATTTAGAAAATGAGAATTTCTAGTTTGGAAAGTGAGTAAAACGAGTGATTAAAACCTGAATGCATATACATTCGAACAAATTTATTATTTTTATTTCCCATCTTTTAACACTACATTGACAATATGAAAAGAAATCATTTGAATAAAATGCATGCATTTTGTTGTATGGGAAGTCATTTAATGGAGACATTGTATAATTCTAAATTAAGGGATTTTTCAAAAAAAATTTTTTAAAAAAATTTTTTAATATTTTGATTTTTGTAATTTGATTCCAAGGGAACCGAGTATCACAATAGGACATATCCTCCGGGCCTATGTAGCCATTCACGACTTATTGTAGCTTCCCAACGTTCCCGCCAATAATGTCCATGTTCCCAGTATCAAACTGGAGATAACCCCAAATGAATTAAAAAAGAGTTCCTGAAAGTTCAGGAAACCCTACTTAAGACAATTGTTACCGGCAGTCTCCTCATACTCCCCACAAATTGGGAACAAAAAGAAGTCCGATTTTCGCAGCTTATGTAGGTCATGATACTGAGCAAACTTAAACATAACTTTTCTCTTTTTTTTTAAATTTATGTATACAAAAATATTTGAGAAGTTTAAATTTAGACCGAAAAAATTATTACACAAAATTTGGTATAATATTTTAATTATAATGTACAAAAATTCCTTTAGGCATATGAGCTTTGTATATGATTAATGAAATATTAAATATGAGCTCTGTATATGAGTAATAAAGGAATAAGAATATGAAGGTATCCCAAAATATTGTTTATCAAATGAATTGTTATAACCTACTTATGCAAAAGTAAATAATTGTGAATGAATATTATACACATTCACATATACTAGTATAGTGACATACAGGGTTATTGTTGTTAATTTTTTTTTTCTTTAAATGTTAATAATTTTCAATGTTTTGCTTTCATTGCGTTAAAATGTTATTAAGTGCAGTTTTTTTGTTGTTTTTTTGGAATATTATTTGCAATTTTAATTTTCGTTTTTTATAACAAGGATCGCGATAAGTAGCACAAAGAAGCTTATAATATGCAAATATATGCAAATATATATATATATATATATATAATATAATCTTTATGTATGAATCTTAACTAGTTTTGAATCTCGTTATTTCAATAAGTTTTATTTTAAAATTTCTTTTGAGAAAAAAAAAAGAAAATGGAAAATTCAGCATAAAAAATGTAAAAATTTAATGCAAAGTTGTTTGTTAGTTTTGAAAAAAAAAGAAGAAAGAGAAAAATTCGCATTTGGAAAGTTTCTTTTCCAATGCTTTTTTTTTTCTTCTCCTATGTTTTCAAATCCATTATAATATTTTTGCTCCCTTTGGTTGGTTTGTTACTGTAATTGTTGTTTGCTTATTTTTTATTTTTATATTCTGTTAAGGATATATTTTTAAATTAGAATGTTTCCTTTTCGAAATAATCTGGGTTGATATTACAGGAAGTTAAGCATATTTACAAGAAAGAAGTAAAATGAAAAACAAAAAAAAAACAAAAGCAAGATCCCAGTTTCCTTGTTTCATTTTTTCCCTTATTATTTTTGTTTTTATATAAATATGAAGTTTTAATTAAACTAAGAGACTTTCTGTTGAAAGAATAAGAAAAGTATAAAAGAAGAAGACGAAGACATCATGATTTCATTTGGTTTATTGTATTGAGATGAAAATATTTTCTGTTGCTTTCTATTTTATGAATATGAGGGAATGAAATAAAAAATATAAGAAACTGTTATAAAACAAAAGAATTTTTTTGGAATTCATTTTCAAGTAAATAAGTTTATTTCTTTTATACTTTTAGTTTTAAATAAAAAAAAAAATAAATTTATTTTGTGTTTTTTTTTTTTTTGAAAAATAAAATGCAAAAATTTAGTATTAAAGAATTTCAAATAGTTGGTCTAATCAACTTTTAGATTATTAAAAATGAAAGGGCCAATACATTTTATATTTTAGGAAGTCTTGGTCTTTATAATTTTTCCTATAAGCAGAATGTACTCGAAATCCATGAATGAATTATAATTAAATTTTAATTAATTTCAGTTTCGTACTGTTAAAATTCGTTTCAGAAGGTACTGCGGTAGTAATTACTCCAATACAAATATATTAATGCATCTATTCAGTAACCTAATCTATAAACCACTTTATTATCGTATATAATTCGAATACAGCCATTTATAGTTAAAAATTTATGGGAAAAAAACATGATTAGCTATATTATAGAGTCATATAATCATGATAAGCCAGAAATAGAGCCGTTGTGAAAACAATTAGAGAAATTAATAGTTGTTTAAACCTTCAATTCAGACAGAAAAAAATTGATTTGAAGACAAATTTATTATACCTATAAACAATGCAGAATCTATCATATATGCAAATTAAACATTTGCAATTAGCGCTGGAAAACAAGACAAAAAAATATAAAATTTTAGAAAATAAAATTATTTTTCAAATTTTTCTATTACATGTTTTCCAAAATACAGCCAAATTAACTCAAGATGTGCATGTACACATAATACAAACATTGAAAAACAAAAAAACTGAAAGTTTAATTCTATTTCAATTAATTGTGTAACTAGGAATGCATTCAGCATAATAAGGTAACAAGAAAGTGATTCATTGCTTTGAAAGTCAGGCAAAAAGTAGGTACACTTTTTGGAAACCACGTATGACACCGAATAAGTCAGAGCCGGGCTTGCCTTTCTTTGAATATCTCATACATTTGTTCCGTATGGAATTGTTCCTTGTTAGTTTTTAAATACATAATATTTTAATTATTTTGTACTGTTCTATGAAAGAGTTATGCACAAAACACTCTGACTCCTTTCATTGACATACAAAATTTGACCAATTAAAAAGAGTATAAGATTCGAAAATGAAAGCCGTTGAATAGAATTGTTCTAGAAATAACAAACATTATTTTCTTAAAAATGTATTGTATGCTTATAGGGCCTCATTACAAATTCGATCAAACACATTCACATATTAAGTGTTACCAAGATGAAACCATATGTATATGGTCCATATTATTATAAATTAATTGGTTTTAAAATTCTATATGTATGTTTTCACACATATTTCGATCTATATTGATATTTTAACTAAAATTTAGCTTTAAATTTAAGGTTCCGTAAACATTGTAAAATAAAGGGGAACACTTAAAGTAAAAAGCAATGAGAACAACAATTTGCCGGTAATTTCTTCATACCTCTGCAGCTCAGTAGGTAAAGTGTCAGCGGTATGTCACTGTTTCGAGTCCAGTTCTAAAAGAAAAATTGCTCGTTTCTTTGATTATGTCATCCATCTGTTCTGCAGTTGTAAGAAGAAATTTTCATTATCAGTAAAATCGCTCCAGCTTTTCAAATTCGATATTTATCTATTTCTTATACTTGTCTTATTAGATTCTAAATTAAATTAACAATGTGGCAAGTATGTTGACTTCATAAAGTAAAAGTTTTTCATTTGAAAGGTTAGGTCATTTACAGTTGGAACAATAATCTGATTCATTTATTCAAAACAAATGACTTCCATTTAGACGTTATTTTCAATGTAAACCAATTGTGTTAAGAATGAAATTTTAAATCAAGCATACACTGAAAACTAATGCAAAGATTAAAGAAGTAATAAAAAAAAACAAGAATTTGAATAAAAAACAAAATGATTTGCTAACGAACTTGTTCTTAGCATTTTATGTTTCTTTTAATAAAACATTGTTAAAATGACAAATTCAAGGGGAAAAAAAAAAGTTTCTTCAACTAAAAAATTTTAATTCATTGCGAAAAATGTTCACAAAATGAAATTTAACTGAAACTTTCTCCCTTTTTTTCTTATTTCATTTCACTATAAAGAAAGTTAATTATGTTTTTTTTTTTTCTGACTTGCAAAATTATGTTTTCTCTTAAAAGTTTTCATATTTTAATATTTACATAGCCCTTTTTAAATGAAAACGCACTTTCGGTTTAGTAGAAAAGAAAATTTGTCTAAAATATTACAAAAAAAAATTAATAAATGCATTCTTTAGAGAATTCTGCTTTATGATGATTATTTCATAGTTCTACAAGTAAAATAAAATACTTTCAACTCATTTCTGTCTTAATGTGTGTATTTTATTGGAGCAATAAACATGAACTCGTGTCACTATTTAGGTGAGGTGTACCGGATTCAAATATGTACTTTTTTGTTTAGTAAAGCCTCTTTTGTTGAAATTTAGTAAAATTAGTAACATTTCTTTAGAATTACATACTTTGTGTAAAAGAAATATGAACAACAAAACTTGGAAATTCTAAAATTGAAACATGTCCATCTGGAACGCAAAATCTGATGGGAACGCAATTTTTATTTAAAATATTTCAAAAAAATTGTTCAAAAACAATATTTCCGTCTTGATCGGCAAACTCTAACAAAAATGCTCAAGTATTCAAAAAATGTCTATCTGGAATCCGGCTTTTCCCAAAACATGATCAAAAACTTGAAAAACCTCTGCCTGAAACACAATTTAAATTGATGAAAATACCTAAATTGCTATAACTATTGACAAAAAGTTGCCTAAAATGCAGTTTTCATGGGAAATATTAAAAAATTGAATATTTCTTAATATTATGAATTGTGAGAACAAAAAATAGCCGTCCCTTGATTATTTTTCTGTTCTTCTATTAAAATATTAAATGTACCTATGCATGGCAACTTAATGTAATATTCATTAAACAAGATTTAATTCGGTAGTAAATTAGCAATATTACAAAAGAAAAAGAAGAATCATGTAAAAAATTTTTAATACTCTTAATATATCCGAAATTTTTGCAAAATAATTAATTTTAATTAAATTTTTATGTAAAAACATTAATTACTAAATTAATGAATATTAAGTAGGTACAATATGCTAATAAAAAATTCACGAGTCTCATATTTTAAGAAAAATATCGAGAATCAAAATATGAATGATCTTTTCATCCTAAACTTATGCAAAAAATTTATTAATTAAAAAACAATAATTTTCAACGATCACCAGATACACTCAAACTGTACACATTTTGGATTATTATTTTTGATTTTTTTCTTTTTTCTTGTTATTATTTTATATTCGAACAAAGCAATTCAGCAAATGACAGCTATATAAGCTATTAAAAGATGTTATTGCTTCAGAAAATGTATGGGTAAGAATATAGAACTTTTTTATGTGGAAAATACCACAATTTCCTTATCAAAAATTAAATACCTAATTCTAAATTACTCAAAGTGTATTCGTATACAACATGGATCACAATAGTTTATAAAAGATTTTTTAACTTCAACTTATTTTAAAAAAAAACTTTAAATATTGTACTTGAGGCTAAAAAAGGAAAAAAAGAAAAACTATTTTAAATTTTTACAAAAACTTATAAAACTTTTCAATTTCTTAAGGAGGGAAAACTTATCAATTTATATCTTTCATTCACAATAGTAATATTGTATATTAGGTTCTTTGACTTGTTCTGTAAATATTATATAAACTTTTATGGTATATTTTTTATGAAATCAAGCACACATGCACATCCTATCTAAAGAATGTGGAAAACTTATCCTTGAATTCAAATAATATCAAAACAATTTACAAAAACTTTCAAAACCGGAGACTTAATAGAAAAATACAATCGCAATGTGAATATACTGCTCATACATATATTCATTACAATACATTACAAATTTCCTTTGACATTGTCCGTTACCAAAGAACGTCATCGTCATCATCATCATGGCGACAAAGAAGCCAATCTCTTAAAAATCATCAAAAACTTAAACATGACAAGAGAGAAGAATTTCTATAAATTTTCTTATTTTTTTTTTTATTGTGAATTATAATAAAAAAAAAATTTTTAATATTTTTAACTAAAATAAAAGATAAAATGGGAAATATTTCAACTAAGTGTGCATGTGTCTTTGAGAAAAAAATTTAAAGGATACTACTGCAAAAAGGGATGAAGTGATTGTCGTTATAAAATTACAAAAGGGAAAATCAAGAAAGCGCACATAAGATTTTCTCTCTTTTATTTTTCTTTTTCTTTGATAGTCATAAGACAGCAAAAGGGATGAATCGTTGCAATGCAGTCAGTCAATGGAGCGGTTTTATAACCATTCAACTTTTTTATAATATTTTTTTTTTTGTTTTTTTAATTTGTAATAAAAAATTTAATTTTTTTAAATCACGAATTTTATTTAAAGTTATATGGACAATTGCAAAGCACTTTTATTTTTATGTCAAAAGAAGAAAAAAATATGGTAAAGATTCGAAGAATGCTATTTGAGAAAATGAAAACGAAATGTCTTAAAAATAATATCAGAGCGAGTGAATTTTAATTCACGATTTAATAAAATTTCTAAATAGAATCTAGTAATCTAGGTTCCTACACAGTAAATCGAAGTAAATCAACTTAATTAATGGAAAAAGGTTATTGAATGGGGAAACGGTATTGTTAAATGGAAGTACGATCTACGATTTAATGAATTTCTTTCAATTGTTCCTTGGAATCATCATAGTTTCACTCAAGATTTATTCACGTTTCCAATTTTTAATTAATATACGATATAGATGTAATCAAGGATAATTTTAGTATTTTTATTTAAATACAGTTCGTCTAGTATTATGAGAATGGAATCATATTAATTAGTGTTTTCTTTTTGAATTTCAATTATATTCGTTCGATAACGAATTCATTCGATGTCATAAACATTTCAGGCACTTAAATGATATTCTGGTAGACTTTATATAATATTTTTAGCACCATTGTTAGAAGAAATTAAATATTTCTTATAACAATTTAAAAGTATGTGAACTGCATTTCTAAATTTCTTGTAGTGAAGACCGAAACGTATAGATTTCCTTTATTATTTTATTTAAATATTACACTCGTAAAAACTAGAAGCGGTAGGGTATTAGAAATTTAATGATACGTTTATAGCACTGATAAATAATGTCTTATTTTTGCTCAATTTAGCATATTCTTATCTATTACCCTAGAGTATTCTTATCTACTCGTTTGTCCACCATTTCATTCCAAACTTAATTTAAAAGAGTATTCAATTTTAAGTCTCTTTGAATATAACTTTCACAATTTATAATAATTATTGCTGCTAAAAGATTTTTTCAATTTGGAAGCTGCAGTTTGACTGTTAATAAGTTGCCATATAATTTCAAAATTTTTTTTCAATATATTATTTAAAACAATGTGAAAGTAATAGATCTATAACTTGGTATTCAAACTATTTTTATTAATGCTGCTACAGTACCTATATTATTAAGTATATAAGAATTTTTTTACTGGGTACTGAGATAGTTGTCAAGCAGCTTTTAGAATCGTTCATTCATAAGGTTCATTTCTAAGTTATTATGATTAACCTGACTCTCTACTAAACATTGTTTTTTATTAATTCATCATCAATTCAATTAATTGAAATTCCTCCATTTAATGAAAAAAAATATTACAGATTCAATTTATTTACATGATTTAACTAATTGCATAGAACCTATTGAGGTACGCAAAGTTGTTAATATTAATGAGAGAAGAGACACAGTCATGATAACTAGACGTAACCAAATATAAATACCTGAAAAAAGGAACTAAAACTTTAATTAAATGAAAGTAAAAACTTAAAAATAAAAGTACATTCGTGGTTTCCATTATTATTTACACCACAAAATGTAAATTTCTTTTTGATATTAAAATGTCGCCAATAATCACAATATTTCATGCCTGAATGATTTTTCATTATATTTTTGGCAAAATATTTTCATATTAAACTTAATGTACCCTTACAACATGTAAACATATTATAATATAGCAAGAGCTCATTGTCTTTTATGGTACCCATATACATTAGACAAACATAATATGAATTTAAGACCATTACTTCCCAGACATACATGTAGGTAAGTACTTGTATTTTTAATCTTACAGAAATAATTTTTTAAAAATATATAGGAATTTCTAATTCTTGGCACCCACGAAACAATTACAAAAACGTATACAATGTTGTTTTGCTCTCAAAAATGTAGTCTAAAAACCGAACGGATGCTTTTAATATTGTGTACGTATATGAAAATATCTAGAATTATGGTTGTTTCTTTATGAGCAGTTCTAAAATTCTCCTTTTTTTTTCCTAAATTTTTAATAAAAATTACATTATCTTCGGTTGGCTTGTTTTACATCCATGACAATGTCCTTTTGAATTTTTTTATGTTTTTTTACCCGTTGTCAAATTATAATAAGCTTTGTCTATACCACAAAACTCTCTTTTAAAATATGGAAATTTGGTTTAAAAAACATTTTACGGCGGCACATATGCGCTATAAATTGTCGTTCATAGAATGAAGCAAACATGTAAAAAAAAGTAAGTAATTGTAGTGTGTTTATTTTAAAATTATAAAAGAAAACTATTTAAAAATTTCAATGTTTTTATAGTTTTCGACAGTAGGAAAAAAATGTTGAAAATTTTATATTTTAATAAATAAAATAATTTTTTAAACTTGTTAAATCTTTAAGTTTTAGCTGTGATATAAGTTCATTGAAATTTGTTTTAAGCATATAAAATTATTACTGAAAGGATCTTTGATAAGTGAAACTGTGCATTTTTCGCTTAAAATTTGTACCATCAACTCATTATTTAAAAAATTTCATTATTTTCTTTATTTACATGCTTATAGAACTTTAACCCTCAAACGGTAAAATCAGAGCGAATTATAATAAAAACTACTAGCTTCTTATAATCTATTGCCTTCAACTCATGTAATTACTCTCTATTAATTTGCGCATTGCCTATTTTTGGCCTACCACCTTTACAAAATAGTTGAAGTTACAGATTTTTTTAATACGAAATGTAATAGCTTTAATTTACATAACATCTATTTTGCTAACATGCAAGTATGAATATGGGTACTGATAGTGAGACTGTTGATAATCTTTTGATCTTTTACAATCGAAATTAGTTTTTGCATAATTGCAGTAAAACTATTAACTGCATAGTCTCCAATCTCATATTTTGTTTAGTGAGTGTTATTAAATTTTATTGAACCTGGCTGCGATAATATTTATATCATAATTATATTTATAATTGAAACTGCTTTAAAATTGATTATATATGAAGAAGACGTCTATTAATTAATAGTAGATCGATGTATGAAGGAGTTAAATAAATAAATTTTGGCACTGTAGATCTGTAATGATGTAAAAAAAGATTTTTAATATATAAGTTAGACCTGTAAATGCATGGGAATTTTTGTTATTGTACGCTGCTCAGATGTCCTACATTATAACTTAAATTTCTAAGCCGCAACTCTAACCAGTATGCTAAAACTTCAACTAAATTTTTTAATATTTTTGAACTGCAATTTCTTAAGAATGTATACCATAGTAAATATGTTTAGTAGCATTTAAATGTTGCAATGTAGTAAAAGTTTCGCTAAAATTTCATATATCTTATAATGATCTTTTATACGTTCTATAACATGGAAATTTCTGATAAAGCACTAGAATGAAAATTAAACTCAAATAAAATTAAAAATTAAGAATTAATTTAAAGGTATTTGCATTTCTTGAGTGATAAATATTACAAAAACTGCTTGATCAGTCAGCAAAATGGAAAGCTGTCCACAAATATACTTACTGTATATTCTTGCGTGATATATATCATACGTAAATAAGTAAATGCTTACAAACTATCTCTATTTTATGGTTACTCAATATTTTGAATTAAGAATCAAATTTAAAATACCATGTGGCAATAATATGCTTAAATTCTTATAAAGGCGAGAGTAATTTAAAAAGAGTACATACGATTATTGTGAGTGTATAATTAAAAACAATCGTGAATCATTAACACCAACTGCGCGTTCTTGCAAGAGTGTTTAAATAATTTTTATGCAATAATAAACACTACAAAAACTGGAAAAATAACAAGAAAAAACACAAAAAGAAAAACAAAAATTTGAATATTTTCATTTTGCATAATAATTTCATTTGAATTATTTAAGAATTTCATTTTCTTATTCATTTCTTTTGTTTTTCTTTTTTTTGATTTTATGGAAATTTTTTGCAAAATTAAACAAAGAAAATACAAAATAATAAAAAACAATTCCAATTTAATTTCATCGGAAAGGATATGAGCGCCGCCGCGGCCTTCAAATATATTTTTTTTTTTCGAAATCTTCTTTTAGTATTGAACGTTTTGAATTGAAAACGTTTCAAGTGAATTCAAATTGTGTATGAGCTTTAAATCCTTAAATAATATTGAAGATATTTGCAATTTAATTTTGTTTTTTTTTTGTTTCAGTTATAACACACTTTATTCTTAATATTTTAATGAAAATTTCTTTTTGTGTTTTTTTAAATACTCTTAAAAGTTCTCGCCATGAATATTAATAATATCGCGAGAGATGAGATTGCCTTAAAAAATACACTGAATGCTATCATTTTTGTAAATAAATATTTTTTTTATTCAATATTTGAAGGTCATATAATGTGTGTTATATAGATTTGTTATATAATATTGAATTTATTGATTTTTACTGGAAAATTTTTAAATTTGAGGAATTTTAATTCTCAAATATTGCTTTAGTGTTAATATTGCTCAAACAATGAAATTGTGTGAAAAATGCTCAAAATTGATTATAATATTACTGTTGCTCAATAATTAAATGGCAAAAAAATCTCATACCCATCAGCTTCTTATCTTATTATTACCATTATATTTGTATTTTAATAAGGTATTCTCATAACATATAGCTTTCTGAAGTCATAATAAACTTTCAAACTCAAATTACTGAAAAGTATATTAAGGTAGTTTAAAAAAATCAAATTTGCAAAATGATGATCATTCAATCAATATCCAAAAATTTAAAATGTTTTATTCACCATATAAACCAAATAAATAATAATTATGTAATTGTCATCTGACTTAAATGGTAATATTGGAATGACAAGAATTACATATATTAATTATTATTATAGAATGATTCATCTTCATTTGATAAACGCTTGACTAAATTGTATGGATTCAAAATTTCTTAAAAAATGTAAAATTTTTAAGAAATTTTGAATCCAAGAATAACATGACCAAAATTGAAAATTCTTTGCATATATATATTTGCTCTTGTTTAGCACTTTTCCAAAAATTTTTTGAAAAAAAGTGCTTATTAGTTTCACTCTGTCCGTCCGTCCGTCCGTCCGTCCGTCCATCCGTCTGTCCGTGTGTCTGTTTACAAAACTTCTACATTCTTAAAGATAGAAAGCTGAAATTTAATACGTGCATAGATCTTTACTAGAAACTTATTTTCGTAGAACAAAATTTTTACCTATCTCCCCCCCTCTAGAAGTTATACCCTTCCAAATCCCCAAAAATGGCCCACTTTAACTATTTCTTGCAATGAAACCATAAGCATTTTTGAAATTTTGCAAGCGCAGAAAGGCAGTGGCTTGCTTCCCCTAGCGCGGTATACTATAGTTAAACTTTAAAAAAACAAAATGGCCGTTCAAATTTACCGTTATCTAAAGTCCTTTTTTTCCAAATTTTTGATGCCGTTTTTCTCCTATACCCCAGCCTGCAGAAGCTTGAAATTTTAGGGGCTTTTAGACATTAACAAATAGTTCATTTCGTTAGAAGAAAATTTTTTTGCTTCTCCACCCCCTCTCAAGTTATCACCTCTTGAAATTCGTAAAATTTGAATTTTTGACACCTTATATTTCCGAAACCGCAAGCTTTTTCAAATTTCTATAAGCGCAAAAAGCTAACGGTAAATTCCGTGAAATTAAAAAATATAATTATTTTTCTTAACTCACACAATTAACCCTTAAAATCGAGCATTATGTTAACCCCTTTTAATGTTAATTTTTGCTTTATTTCAAAGACTGCATATATGCGTCATCCTAAATATATGTAATCCTAGAAATAGTTTTGTATATTAATGAAAATAATTTTAATAGTGCGGTGGATATACATAGATTGTTTTTAAAAGCAGTATTTTCACTTGTTGAAGGGAAAAGTGCTACAATACAAACCATTGGTTTGACCCAACTTTATGTTCTTTTACCCTTTGCATATTATTATACTATTTTCCTAATAATAGCTTCAGTACAGATAGCCTTTTCTAAAATACCTATGTAGTTCATAATAGTAGTTCTAAATGGTATAATTAATTGATAATAATTTATTACGTTTTCAAAATTCACTTACGTTATCATGTATCCAAGGAGCAAAACACAGTGATAGCTGATAGTTCAGAAATAGTAGCAGCCAGCGTTTTACATTAATGTTCTTTTTTGTGATTAGAAAAACTTTAGGTTTCAGATTTTAAAAATTAAAACTCATTTTCTATTTTATATATATATATATATATATTTATATATTTTTCAATTTTAAATTTTATGTACGGATTTTATTTTTATAATAATTATAACCTTTTTTTCTTTCTTCTTATTCTTTTCATTAAATTTTCTTAAATTTTAAATTAATTTTCTTTATTTAATAATATTCATTCTATATTTTTATAATGTTTTTAATCAAGTTTTACAAAATATCACATTTTAAATTTATTTTCCATTTATATAATGTGTGTATTAATAATAATATTTTATGTAATAATTAATAATAATAATTATAATAATTATTTATTTTCGATCTATTTAATTGTTTTAGAACAAAAAATTTAAATACAATATCATAATATTGAAAAGCGGATTTTAAAAAAGTATTTTTAGCACTTCTAAGATAATTATATGGTAGTATAACAAAAATATTAACTTTATTATATGCAATTTAAATTAAAATAGATCTAATCTTTGTTTTCTTAATAATAGCATTTTTAATAATTTGAAATTGGTTTTGGAATGAAAATATTTTTACAAATCCGCTAAATTAGTTTAATAGTTTAAATAAATAAATATTTTTCTGTTATATTTCAATATTCTGTCAGTTTATGTTTTAAAAATAATTCATTATTACTTTCATTTTAAAGCTCTTAGCTCTCCCAAAAGATGTCAAGTGTATTTAACTTATTAAAAATTAGTGTTTTTGCTTGTTGAAGCTATTTAAGCAAAAATATTATGAGTTGATGGATTCTCGATAATTCATTTCTGAGTTAGATCATAATATAGAGCATGTTCGATAAATTCAAACTGCAAAATCTGCAAAAATATTATGACAGTCGTGCTTATAGTTCTAAAAGAATTATTAATTTTTTTCATATCTACTGCAAAAATATTATAAATTAGAAGAAGAATATAATAATAAAATGTTGGATATTGAAGAGTTTCATACTCGAGTATGTTACAAATCAAAAACTAAAATATACAGTTTTTGCAGATTCGTAAGTATGCGTGAAAATGTTTTTAGAAATTTAATTTAGAACTTTTAGTGTACGTTTGAATTATCGATAATCCTCTTAATATGACAAATTTTGCCCGAAATTTTATTTGTCATATTTTTATTCCTTTAATATTTATTTGTTAAAGAAACCAAAACGACTGCAAATTTACAAATAGGAGTAGAATTTTATTTCAATTAAAATTTTTTTTGATTTCTCAAGATATTCCATAAGTTGCAATGACTTCTTAAACAAAAGACATAAATGTAAAGAGTAAAATTTAGAAATCTGCTATGGTTTTGTAAGTTTCATTTGGGAAAAACTAAATATTTTCAATTAATATTTCTGAATAAAATATATGACATATAGTTGGTTGACAATTGAAATCAAACAAAAATTCTCCTGTCACTAAGGCAATAAGATACATTTATCTAAAAATTTTTTTAATTGCCCTTAAAATTCACAGCTTCAAATATAGCAAATTATTTATGACAAAACCGAAAACTGAGCAAATAATCATAATACGTATTTTAAAGTTATAGGGCAGTAAAATTTTAAAGTATGTACTTTAATTTTTAAAAAAAAAAAATTCGATATTATGCTTATTGTATTAGTAAAATAATCTGGGTCACCTAAAATCTAGGCATCTATTTAATTTAAAATCCTTAAAGTTGCTAATATAATTTTTAATCCTACAATGTTTTTAAAGAAGAAATATAAGTGAAAGGGAATTTTATCTATATTAGAATTTTTAATAAGGGTGTTATTTGATTCTGTTTTGTGTAAGCATAGCGGATGAATTATTATTATTGATATGCCAGAACAAGTGATAAAATAATTGCAATTGATTGGTAAGCAATTATAAAGGAAGTGTCTATTGTGTACTATAAAATTTTTAAAATTTAAATAAAACACCGCTAATTTTTCAATTTTTAAACAAAATTTTGAAATGAAGACTGCATTGCCTTAAAAAATATTTAAATTGATTATAAAAGATTCAATAGTTAATAAGGTAAATCAAAAATGCATATACATGTGTATATGTACACAAAAATTTATATGTGTACAGAATTCATAAAATTCAATTAAACAATATGAAAATTTTCTTAAAGAAATTCTAAGATTTCTTCCACATAAATTAAATTAATTATAATAATAATAATTATTTATAATAATTAAATTTTTTGTTATTGTTATTTAAAATAATTTTATCTGCTTAGAAATTTTACAATTCACTGAATTTAATGAATATAAAATTATTTGTCGATTAGTTAAGCAAATACAAATAACAAATTTTATACACGTTATACATAATAGTACATTACATATCAATATACATACATAGGTATATAAAAATTATTATTTAAATTACTTTAGGCCGATTTCATTATACATTATTATTATAATATATACATACATATATTAATTACATTGAAATTCGAAAGTTAAGCAGATTTATAATTTGTTCAGCAATAAAATAATAAAATTTATAATAATTATTGTTATTTTAAGCTATTATTAAGAAAAACAATTTAATTTTATAATTTAAAACAAATATGTAAGATCCTTGAAATTTACGAATATTAAGTATCTTGTTATTTTCACTTTTTTTTTTCTCTTATTTTCTTGAAATATTTAAAATAGAAACAATATTATAAATTATAATAATAAAAGTAATTATATAAATATACCCTATGTACAATCATTAATAAAATTTATTAATAATCTAAAATTATTTTAATATACATGAAAATTTTTTAAATATTATTACAATAATTTTACAATATTATTTTTGTATATTTATATTAATTTATTATTATTATTAATTATTAATTATGTCTGAGAAAAATTTGAGTTTCTTTCAGAAAAAAATTTTAAAGAAATTTGTTAATTTACACTTAAAATAGTAAGAATCAGAATTAATTTTTTTCATTTTAAATATTAATTTTAGAAATTGGAAATTGGACAAAATAATTGGGGTTATTGTGTATTTAAAATTGGTTTAGTGTTATGTTGAAAAATGGTGAATCATAAATTTTTCAAGTAAGAATAATGTTTTAAGTAGAAACTTTAAGAATCTTGAACGTAATAACCAGAAATTTTTCCCTGTTATTATTAAAGATCAGTTTATAGATAATAATTCTGTAACGAATTTTGATAATGGAAGCTTTTTTTTTTTTTTGAATAATTCATGAAAACACTGTAGCTTAGCTGAAATTTAGGTATAGTGCAAAAAATTTAAAAATATTAAATTTAAAATATTAAATTTTTAAAAAATTTAAATCTTTGAATTTAAGATATTTGGCATAACATACTTCGCTTCTGGAAAGAGCATAGAGCTGATGCATAATACCGTAGATAACTATGAACCATAGTCTCTTGCATCATTGAGTTTACTAGGTAGGTGATGAGGCTACCGTTACATAATTCTCAAAGCTAAAGAACGAAAAAAATAAATAACTTTTGGTAATTTTGGTGTAGGGTCAATTCTTTTAATATTGTACATTTTTTTATTTAAAATTTAAAAATTTAATATGAGTTTTTTCGAAAATAAAAATTATTATGCATTATTCTAACATAAAACCAAAATAATTGCTTAGCCTTAATTTACAATTACTAAGTAAAAACTTATCGTTTTTTTTTATAGCACTATTGTACAAAAACTTTTGTAATTTTTAAGTTGTTTTTGAATTATTCCAATGCCTAAACTCATTATACTGATATTTATTTTTTTTTCTTTCAAAAATTAAAGTGAATTTCAGTTTAGAATTTATTGAAAACAATAATTTTTTTTAATTTCTAAATGGCTGTGAATGATTTTCGTATTAATAGATATGAATTTTTTTTTTTGATCTTCAAATTAATTACAGAATATTCAATGTTTCACAAGATTTTTAAAAAAATTTTATTTGCAAATACATAGTACTAAATATGCCCTTTGTTCGACAATAAAGAACTGCATGTTCTGTTAAAAAAATGTGTTTGATAATGCAGAGAAACATTATGGCAATCTTGGAATTTTTTTTCATGCTAATTTCTAATTTGTAGTCTTTGTAGTTGCACCTTTCTGTTGTCTAAGCTATTGAAATTCTGAGTTAGAAATGCCAAAGTATTATCGAAAACATCATAGTTTTTATAAAATGTAGCTTTTAAAATCATTATTGTAATTTTAATCAGTTCTTATTAAATATTTAAATTGCAATATTACGTTTAGATTTCGATTTGTGGAACATCAAATGGGAATCGTTCAAATATTCTTCCGATATTTTAAATGAAAATTTAAAAATACTAATTTATTTATTTATATTTTTTTATTGAATTTTTACCACTAATTACCGTTATAGTTTTTCTTAAATTTTTGAATATTTTTTTATTTTTTACTATTTTTTAATAAAAATAATAAAAATTTACATTTATACAAAGTGTTGGAAAAACAATTATTTTTTATATTTTTTGTGATTTTTGTTTTATTTTGTGTTTTTTTTTTTTTTTTAATTGTTATTTTTAATAAAATATTTGCATGTTATACACATGTACATATATTAAATGTTTTTGTATTAAATAAAATTTATTATTAAAAATTTTATCATTATTATTACAACATTATATACCTATTTATATAATATACATATACAAATTATTAAACAATAGTAAAACGAAAAAAAAAAAATTAATATTAAAAAATTTTTTTGTTGATTTTATCATTTTTTTTTTCAATTAATTCAATTTTTTTTTTATTTTTTTGATGTGCATAAATTTGTTTTTTTAAACTTTCCAAATCGAGAAAATTTTTAATGTTTGACTTTTTATAATTCATTTACTTTATTTTTAAAAATGTTTGCATATTTGATCTTTTGTAGGTGTGTTAACCGATTTTTTTTTTTTTAAAAAAAGGGGTTTTGGTTTTTAAATTATAAAAAATTGGGACGCCTATTTTACTTTTTTCTTTTAATTAATAGTAATTTTGTAATATTGGCTGCATTGTAATATGATTTTAATTTAATGGAGCTATCATAAATTTATTAAAAATCATTAATTGAATATTAATTAAAGTGATCAATTGATTACGATCAATTATGGTTGATTTCGAGCTTGCAGTTCTAACAAATATTTGCAATGGTAACACAATTTTGTAGTTTTCTGCAAAAAAAACATTCTGTTTTTGATGGTAAAACTGCAAAAGTTTTGCTATCAAATCGACAGAATAAAATTTTTTTCCGCTTTAATATTCATAACTTCAAGGATATAAATCAAAATATTGATGTCAGAAGTTTTGTTGAGAGCGCTACTTTAGTAATTCTATTGAAGTGCAGTTTTAATTAATAAAATCTCTCGCAATCAGAACTGCAAACGGAAATTCAACCTATATGTGGGATCAAGAATTTATATATATATTATTTTGTAGACTACACTAATTGTGTTTTAAGAGGATGTTCAAATAACCAATAACTAGAAGAAGATTCATAATTTTTGATTTCAAATATATTCCACTATTAATTATAATTTGAACTTTAAAAATATAATACGTATATGCATTAAATTAGAACTTAAACAGCTTTACTGCAATATTATTTTTTATTTAAATATATGAATTAGTTAAAAATTGTGATTCCTTGCTGTCACACATAATTTTTTTGCGGTCTGAATTGTGAATGCGTTAAATAATAAGTAATATTTAATACCCGATCAACAGAACATTTAAACAAAAAGAATGTCATAAAAGTAGTTATCGTACTAACACAAGTTACCACTAGCAATACCACCATCACAATTTATTTTTTGAGAGATTATTTTGAGAGGCAATTTATAAGAAGTTTTATTTTACATAAAATTGAGTAAATAAATTAATTATTTAATTCTTCAAAAACTGAGAATATTAGTGAATTTTCCAGAAAGTATGCAATTTATTGATACAAATTATTACAAACTGAAAGTTGTATTAAAAGTGATAATTTAAAATTTTTTAGAAACAAAAATTTTCCATTTTGGATTTTGAAATTTTAATTAAAACAAATTACTATTTTATATTATATCATAAATAAATATTCATAAATAAGTGTGTATACATGTTTTACAATATTACTAATTAAAAAAATTTAAAATATAATTTTATGCACTCGATTGTAGTTTTGAAATATTTTTAATGCCATTTTATATAATCAAAAAAAAAAAACAAATTTTCTCTTTCATTATTGTGTTATTTTAAATGCGTTCAATAATAAATGCGAATTAAATGAAAAACAGCCAAAACATATTAAATTTTTCATTATATACATATATATTGAATATATTTATATATATGTATATTATATTTATGTACATACATATTATATCTATTATATATTAACTTATTTACTATAGTTTATTTACTGCAGTATCTATGTGTTTTTTTTTTAATTCTTTTATTTATAAACAAAATTTTAATTTAATGAAAAGATGAAATGGAGTTTACAAGTTGTTTAATTTTTTTTTTTTTCATTTTTTTTTTTAATATTTTATTGCCTATATATTAAATAATTTAATTTTTGTTTTTTTTTTAATTTTTTATAATTAATTTTATTAATAAAACTCATTATTTAATTACCTATATATTTTTTAATAATAATTAGATATTTATAATAAAAACACCAACAAACTTTTATTAATTATTATTTTATTACTTATATTTATTGTTATTAATTACCATCGTATGTTTTAATGTATATGTATATGTGTAGTGTATAATTCAATATATTTACAATATATGTAATTTAATTTTTGTTTATAATAGATAGTATGTGTATATATAGACGTGGATTTTTTTATAGGCAGTTTATAACCAAAATTTTCTTTTTAAAGTTTTTCTTAAATTTTTATTCAATATTTTTTTTTTTTAATAAATTTCTTATATAATTTTTAATAATTTTAAATATTATATTTATTTTTTTATAGTTAATCATAATTATAATAGTTTTAATTCTTTTTTTTTCATTTTAAAGTTATATAATTAAATGCATTATTTTCGGATGGCATTTATTTTTGTGTTTTTTTTTCCGAATTCCATTGATTTACAAGTTACGTGTATCTACAAATAATATTTAAGAGATTCATTTGATTTTTTTTGAAAATTTTTTTCAAATCCTTGTGATTTTGTATCTTGTATAGTGGGTGTTTTTATAGGAATTCTGAAAATATATAAAAAATAAAATGAAAATTTTATTAAAAGAAATTTGAATTAAAAATTTAATTAATAAATTTTATAGCAGGAATATGAAAAGAATTTAAAAGGGCGTGGAAACACTTTCAAAAACAAAAATCCATTTGGAATAAAATGAAATTATTTAAACAGATTTGTACAACTTTTCTTTTACATAGGATGATTATAAGAACTGTATAGAGTTCTTTTACAACAGGGTATGAGAGCCAGAAGATATTTGAATTGATTGAATTATGAAGTTTTACTTCCCGAATTTTTATAAAAAAAAAATAATAAAAGCCTTCTAAACCGAAAATTTTTTTACCAGTTTTTTTATAAAAATTTTATATTGTACATATTGCGGTAGTAAACTAAATTAAAACTATTTAGAACAATATGTTCAGGTGAAAAATAAAAACTGTGAGTAATTGAGCCGCAATTAAGAGAAATTTAAATTTTGAAAATCTAGCAAAAATCGTTTGTCTAATCAATTGTAATACTAATTTATAAATTTTTTTTTTGAAAATACCCTGTAACATTATACAAATATAATATTCGATATATAGAAAAATTAGACCAAATATAATTAAATTTAATTCCATTAAAAAGTGAAATGTATTTTTAATATAATTAAAGTAGTATACGTATATTATGTACGGCTTTAGATTCTTATATACGTAATAATGAAGCTTAAGTATATAACTACAAATTAATAAATTAACTTACCAATACATATTTAATATAATGGCAGATGATACCTCTGTATCTTGAAATACATTCAATGGTTTTATTTGATAATAAAGTATTGAATTTGTTGAGAATTTACGTTGGTATTCCTGAAACAAAAGAAGAAAATCAAAAAATAAATTTTAATAAAATAAAATTTTGAATAGATCATTTCGTAAATATTTTTGGAAAAGCTGTACAAAAAATTAAGAACAAATTTAAATTGACACAAGATGTAAAACTGTTTTTTGTTTAAGTCTTAACGTATAGTTCGTTAAATCTAACATTATCCGAGAAAAAAGTAATTACAATGTCCAATTAACCAGAAATTTTTCTAATTTAAATAACACAGATAAATTTAATTGAATTTCGTTAGAATGGATAGAAGCTTATATGTTACAATAATTATTCAAATTGTGTACAATTGTGCTGTTTCTATAATTCTCAATTTGCCTATCTCCCATATAGGAAATATATAAAAAGCAAAAATTGAGGTAACATAACGGAAGCTACCTTTGCTACAAAATTCACAATAGACACACATAGTGATACTTTATATTACTGCAATAATTTTTTACAAAATTTTCAAATTTCAACAAAACCAAACATTTTTACTACGTCATTTTGCGCGAATTTCAAAAAATATCGATCAAAAAAAATTTTTCAATAAAAAGTATATTTCCATCATATTATTAAATTTAATGAAAAATTTTCAATTTCGGCTTTATTTACAAAAATAGTTTATTAACCTTGTTTTTGCATATGTTATTATTTTTTACAATTATTATGCAGGTAATATATAAGTATATAAATGTGTATCTTCGAAAAATTTTAGTCTACATGTAATATAACAAAATACCACACACAAATTTTATGAAAAAATTTTCTTTTATTTAAAATTATAATACACCCTAAATTCTATGCTAGAATAATAATAGCGTATACAGTTGATGTGACCTAAATTCAATAGAGCGATTAACAAGCGTTGTAACTTTTATACAAGAAATAAATCAATTAAATTAATAAAAAAAAAAAAAATTTTTTTTGGCTTGTTAAACAAAACTAATTGAATAAAATTAAAAGATAAATACAAAAGAATATCTTGCATTTGTCGTTGCTATTGTCAACTCTAAGATAACAATATTGTAAGTAATTAAATTTAATTTAAAATTAAATTGAAAATTAAAAATTAAGTTTATAATAAATCTATGTAGAACCTAGTAGAAAACCGTTTTGAGTAAATCTTGCGATTATATTTGGAAAAACGATTTTGTTTTAAATCCGTTTCATATTTTTCTCATACCAAATAATTCTTATATAGTTATTATTGTTGAATTGAAAAGCCTGTACAAGTTTTTCAAAACTAACTAATTCAAAATTGGAATTTACAGTTCTTGTTTGCCCTAATAACAAGGGTTTATTATAAGATTATAACAGTAGTAATTATTCAATTTTAAGGTTATATTACATTTGTGATTATTAACACTATAGCAAACACGTTTTATAGTTTCCGAATACAAGGTATAAAAGTCAAATACAATTCTTTAACAATACCGAATTTAATGTAAATTTCACATTATGAAAGAAATAACAATTCCAAAATGATATTTTGCTGAATCTCTTTAAAAGTATGAGAAGAAGAAAAACAAATATCTAGTATAGTTTCTATAAAAGGAATCACATAACAAAATTTATTACAAAAATGTCATTTGAAAAATTAAAAAAAAAAAATGAAAGATTGAATAATTCGGATCAATCAGGTTAATTGGTGTAACATGAATTCATAAAATTTTGATATTTTTAATTTTCTATCAAAGTTTTATGGCATATTTATTGAAAATTGTCTCGTTTGTATTGTAATTCGATATTTTATGACAATTTTTCAGCATGATATTGTCAATTATCAATCAAAATAGCAATATGCAGGAAAATTTATTTTATTAAATTAAATTTAAAATTAAATTTTTAATATAATTTTGTACGCTACTTAGGTAATGAGAACTGGAGTGAATTTTTTTTTTAAATATATGAAAAGTTGGGAGTTTGTAACATGATTAATGTATTTGTCTCTTTATTTCATACTTTGTTTTATTCAGTATAAGTGTTAAGTCGATTATATTAACCTAAAATTATGGTGTTTAGATTGCTATTCACCATAGCGTATGTTATGTTTCTAACATACATTACATTCTACATTCATTCATAAAACAATTTTCAATAACAAAGCCCACACTGAAAAAAAAACAATTGGCCATAAACAATTTTGAAGATAACATTTTTTCTCTGTAAATAAAATATTTGATAATTCGTAACATTTTTGCTCAAATTAGAAATAAGTTTTATATTTATATAACATCAACATATTTCGATACTTTTTATAGTAAAACGAGCTAAAATTATTTCAAGTATATGGATAAAACAAAACTAAAGGGGATATAATGCATATAGGAATTTCGTAGATAATTTTATTATAGAAATATTTTAATAAAGGTATGTAAATAGCTCTTTTGGCAAAAAGCCCTATTCCGTTTTTCAAAATAAAATGTAGATTAATAAAAAAATTTTTGGTGGACACAAGTTTATCGGTATTTAAATAACATTACCAAATGAGAAAGAATTAATTTGTGTCTGTTCTTTTTTAAAAAAAATCTAGTTTAGATCAGATTTTTTCTCAGTGTAATAGGATAGAATGAGTGCAACAAAATGGCATTATATAGAAATTCAATATCGCAGTATTTTAGCATTTGTGCTAACGTCTACATTCGATTCTAATGTTCATATAATTTTCAGCCTGAGCTTCGTCTTAATTCAAATAAAGTAAAGTTTAAGACGTATTTTTTTTTTTTTATTATTGAATTTCTCATTTTGTTATACACATGCATTAAAATTCTATAGCATCAACAATTCCATCAAATATTTTTCATTCGGTCTATTTAAATTCGAATAAAATTCGAATTTTATGTGTCGCTTTTTTTAAATACCACAATTAATATTTTCGCAGAAAAAGAACAAAATTTTAAATTTTTTTAATGATTTTAGCAGAAATTTTAAAAATATATATTTTTATATTTTGCAAATATTTCATTGACAAGATTAATTTTTGACAGGAGGAAAAATGGAACGTATGTTTTAACAAAAAAAAACATGATGAATTTTATGTTCATCATTATAAAAAAAAATCGAATTCTTTTGTTTTTGACAAATTTGTTTAGTATAACAAAAAAACAAAAACATCATTTTAAATTGGATGATGTCCAATAGAGTGAAATATGAAATCAAAAAGAATACCAGTCGTCATAATATCAAACCTCAGCTATTTTTTTCCATTCTTGTTCTATTATTTCAATATTTACAGTCGAATCTGAATCCAGAGGATGCTATAGAACAGGGAAACTAATTTTTGTTCAAGAAGTACTCGAATTATTTAAGAGATCTAGAATTATTTTAAGTATGTTAGAAGTTTTTTAAGTGTTTCCAAATAATTTTGATTTTTTTACAATTATTAATTCCACAAGCGAAGTTTTTGTTCTATTAAAAATTATTCGTCATTTATGCAAGTATTGATCTGTTCACATGCATTGCATATTGTATACAGAGTATAAAAAGCCAAGTCAGAACTGTGGAGAGCAGAGAAAAATATTGTAGAATTTGAACAAAAATTTCTGTTTTTTTTTGCAGTTCTATTGATCAGGGTTCAACTGTAAATATCTTTTTTTTTCTCTACATATCATAAAAGTTGAAATTCTGTATTTGAATTCCGTTTTTTTTTTACAAAAACAAATTTTTTAAATAAATCAAATTGTTTTTTATTATAAATTTTTTGACAATTATGACAATTTATCACACATTCTACAAAATATGTACAAATAATTTTTATTGTAAAATTTTAAAGGTCAAACAATTTTTTTATGTCGTAAAATGGTGATTTAGTTTAGAATTCACTAAATTATTTTTCGTCTGCAATATAAATTTTTAAATGGGTCATCAAATTATAAAAAAACTTAATTTTAAAATATTTTCAATTTGTTAAAGTTTTTAGAAATGCGAAAAAATTCAAAAATCATATAATGTCTCCGTATGCTTTACAGTATGCTTTACAAATCGTATTAGTGGTATTAATTGATGTCACACCCATGGGATTATTCTAACACAAAAATTTAAATTTCATTTTTAATATGCTTATTCTGCAACATCATCGGACAGGATGTTAAATCCGAATCGGATCCAACATTTCAAAAAGGCCGACGATAAGATATTAATCTGAAACAAATGAATTTTCGTGCATCAAATGAATTAAGATATTAGGATAAGCATTTGAAGATAAGAATTTTTGTGCTATTGTGCTATTTTCGTGCTATACTATGACTCGCATATATTTTGTCAGTTTATTTAGTAATATTATATTTTGCTAGTAGTATTTTGTAATTAGTTTAGTTAGTAAGAATAAGTTATTGCAATTATGTTACAAAAAATGTATAGTAATTATAATTAATAAGAAAATTATAATTTACTAATCCGAATATACAAAAACAATATTTTATTAGCAGATGTACGACATTATAATATTCCAAATAATGACTAATATTTAAAGAATTTATTCTGTGTTATGGCGTTTAAAATTAAACAATTCAAATTTTACTCTATTTATAAGTGTATTTTCTTATACTAAATCTGGGAAAAACCAATGAAAAATATTAATATGAAAATTTTCTTGTGCATTTTTATAAATAACATACAAACTACTCGAATTTACTCGAGGACATTGTAAAATATACAAAGTCTATGAGATTAAGCTGGATAGGGCATTTCAGAAGGATGTCCGAAAATAAAGCCAAAATTAAAATATATAACGCAATACCCTTATCAGCAATAGCAAGAGGTAGACGAAGAAGAAAATAATATTGAAGATGATTGCTGAAAAATTCAAGAAAGAAATTGGAAAACCACCGCAAGGATCGTAAATGAAATGGAAAATAATAATGAAGCGGGCTAAAACTCACTCAGATTAGTAATGCTACAAGAAGAAGAAGAAAAAACTACTCGAATTAATTACAATTATAAATTTCAAATATTTAATGTATAATATAATTTTTATGATTAAATAAAGTTGAGCTAGCAAATGCTGCAGCAGTAATATTGAAATGGATGAAATCGGAGACAATATTTCATTCTCTTGCCGAAAATATCTGCTACGACACAAATATAAAATTTACTTAATTGTTTGTAAACAATTCATTTTTAATTTTACCCAATAATTGATTTAAGATTTCTCTAATTTGGTACTATTTTTTTTAATTGTCTCATTTTTTGGTTTAATTACTTCTGTACTAGTAAAACATTATTTACAATTGTTAAATACTACAATTATAATTAATATAAAATTTTATTAATAAACAAATAATTTAAATAACCATAAGATATATTTGGTATTGAAGAACATTTTAATTACAAGTAACACAATCATTATTTTGTATTCTCTTATATTGTACTTAGGTACTATTGACATTAAAATTCGATTACATTAAAATTTCAACCAATAATCAACACTTTAAATTGTATATATGAGTGCTAAAATGCAAATAACCACTATATTATGAAAAATATCAGAACTTCAAATAATAACCACACCAAAAATCAATTAAAATGTAATTATATGTACATGCATAAGTTCAATAAGGTGTAAACCTATATTATATTCACAATTTAAATTAATAAATCAAAATTATGCAATGGAAATTATAGAAAATCTTGAAAGGATCATTAAGAAGTTTCGCAAAATTATTGAATAAATTTTGAAATACACTTAAAAATTTTCAAATAATCAAAATTTAATTTGAAAATTTTTGAATATTGTTTTGTTGTACAATATAAAAATACTTTCATATTATAATATTGTTACCGCATTTAATTCGCAAAAGAAGAATAAACACACTTCAAAGTGTAAATTTATTTACCTCAGATTACTCTATCTAAGACTATCTAAGAAAATCAAAATCCTTATTAAATACAGAAGACAATATAATTTTCCTTTAGTTCGTTTTTGTTTTTGTGAATTTACTTAAATTTGTATCAGAAAATATTTTTGAAAAAAAAAAAAGAAAATCCTTGAAGATAATATTCCGATTCTTTAATAAGGAATAACAAACAAAAAACAAAAGAGAACAAGAGAATGAGAATTATTGGAAGAAAAAAATTTTTTTCAGTATTTTATTCTAAAAGATTTTATAAATTTCTTCAATTATTTTTTGTACGCCATTGAAGACACCAAATCGCAGACACTTCAAACCTCAACTTTTTATTTACATTGTCTTGGATTTTTCTTCTTCTTGGCTTGTTTCTTTATTGTATTTATTTATTATTTAGTACAGTCAAATCATAGGTTTAATACAATTTACGATAAAACTAGATTTTTTTGAAAATTAATAATTTAAAAGATTTATTTTAAATATTAAAGTGACTTTCATGTATGTAATTCGTCATTGAAATTATGATAATAAGAGTCTCTCGCAGACCAGTTCTTAAAGGCTCAGATACACTTGTAAAACATGTAATGCAACTGAATGGTCGCATGTAATTTCTTACAAACGTGCCCGCAACGATTCTATAATCAAGCAGTAATTGCAAAATTAAAAATTGTATTTCTGCCTGAGTGAAAACTGTTTGAAGTCAACTTGGAATTACATTCAAACCATATTTGCATGTGGTAAATTTGCAATAAAAATAGGTAAAATTTTCAATATCAAATACAAAGCAATTCCAACAAAAAGGCGGTCACGAACGAAAATTAGATTAGTTTCCACTATTGTAATTTCGAAAAAAAATCTGACTCCATGTATTATATTCCTTTAGGATCATAAAGTTTGATGTCAAATCAAAGCTTAATCAAAGATTATAATTTCAATAAATTTGCAGTAATTTGTGTTTAAATCCAACAAAACATGCACGAACGATATTCGATGTATGCATACTTACTATACTGTAAGTTGAACTCTTTAATTTTATTTTAAATGCTAAAGTAAGAAAAATATTAATTGTTTTGCGCTACCAGTAAAGTTAAAACATGGTTAGAAATTTACCGAGATTTTGCCCAGCTATTTCAGTGTCGTAACAAGATTTTTCAATGTGTTAAAGATTTTTAAAATTTCTATCTTACTTTTATAAGAAATTCTGTTTAGGAATATATTTGTGGGTTTCACTGTACAATGCAAACCCTAGTGCCAGTTTCATACTTCTTAAACTTAATATCTTCTTCTTTTTTTTCTTATACATGTTTGTTTTCCTTGATTTTTCTATTTATTTTAAACCAAACAAATTTGTTAGTATAAATAGTTTGCTGTTTTCTTTAATATTTTCACCAGAAAAAAAAATTATAGAAAAAAAAAAGAGATAACGTAATAAAAACATTATAATAAGACTATAAAGAAATATTTAAATTATATACACACACATACAAATACATACATGTATATTTATTATTATCCTTTTCTATCATTATGCAAATTTAATTTTACTAAGAAAGAAGAAACGCAAAACTATCTAGAAGTTGAACCAAAACAAATAAGAAAATATGGATAAAAGAAAATTATATAAGAAAATGCTAAGGAATCATTGAAGATGAAAATATACAAAAAACCAGAATAGATATAGTTGACCATGTCAACTCAGTGATACCTACAGGAATAGATGATTTAAAATATCGGAGCTAATTGACATACAATTTTATACAACATCTTGCTTTTAGTGCTATTTCATTAGTAAACACCATATAAATCCATACAATCTAAAAGAGTTTTACTGAAAATTATAGCATCATCCCAATATTCGCTTATTTTAATTAATAAATCAGTATTTGAACTATCGTTGAGATGATCGGACAGACGTGCTCAAATCAACTCAGAATTCGACGCTGATCAAAAACATATACTTGGGTCTATATCTCAGACCATTATTTTTTAGCATTACAAACGGCAAGGCAAATTTAGTATACGAGTATAAAAAGTAAAGACCTATATATAGAAAAAATAACAGGGGAAAAATTTGAATAAAACTATGACCAAACAAAATGAAGAAATAAAATACAAAAAAGCAAAGAACTAAAAGATGAATGCATAATACGTTCAGGACGATAAGAAAAATTTCTTTTAAGAAAAAAAAACAAAGCAAAAAAACAAACATTATAATCCTTGCACGATTTATAATAAAAGAATAAATTTGTTTGGTTGAATTAAAAAACAACTGAAAAACTAACATTTATAAAACAAGAAAAGTTACAAGACAAAAAATAGAAAAGTAGAGAATAGAAACGTCGTCCGATCAAAATTTAAAGATACGGCCAAAGAAACACAAAAAAGCAATGATGTAATTAGGGAAAAATTTCTTTATACTTTTTCTTAAAAAAAAAAAACAAACCATGAATCTCGTAACAAATAATTTATTCGAATTGGAAACATTATTTTTCCTACATTTTCCTTTACATGCTTATTTTTAATAATGAAATAAAGATAAAATTTATGTCAACTATATTTTAATTTAAATAAAAATTTATGCCCAATAATTATCATTAAATTTTTCGAAATCCTTATGATTTTATTCAAATTTTTTTTTTTAAGATTAAAGTTTATGGAAATCACAAAGCATTTCTATAGCTTATCACAACAAATTTTATTTATTCATTTTATAATTAGAACTGAGCGGAGGGGGATTTTCCAATATTATATCACGTAATATGGCAACGGTATAGTCATAATATTGTCGAAATTTAAAAATTTCATGAATTCGTGGAAAATATTTAAAATCTCTTTGAGAAAGGCAACAATTAAATTTTGGAAATTTTTTTTAAAAAATTTGAAATCACTATTTTCCGAGTTATATGAAAGTTAAAAAATTTAAAACTTGACGATTCTCAGAAAAAAAAACAAAATTTTGAGGAATTATGACTTGAGAAGTAGGGAACGAAAAGGCAAATTCATTTCGATTTTTATTCATTTGAATGCATTCTATTATCCTGTTTCGGAGATACAATCGAGTTGTAATGAGTCGAATTGACAATAGTCTATTCAATCTTAAACAGATGCCTGATTGGAATTATATATCTTTGAAATAAATAAGGATACAAGGTTTATTCATTAAAATTTTAAATAAAACTAGAAAACTTGGAACTAGTTTTAGTTAACAAAGTCTTTATTCTTTCACAGCAATTTCACTGTAGTTTTATGTGTCGCGTCATAGTGATTCCATATTTTGATTTCGTATTACTTTTAAAGCTTAAATGAATTAATTTTCAATAATTTCATTTTTCCAATTTTAGTTGGCTTTAACATAATTATTCATATAAAGCATAGCAACAAATTATTCCCATTTCGTATTTACCAAATTTTAACTAAATATTTGTACCATTTTGAAATCTTTAAAATTATTATACAGAAATAGAAAAATTTTTACCCAAAACTCTTTAAAAAGAAAAATAATTTTGAATAAATCCAAGGATAAAAATATTGTAATATTGATTACATTCCGAAGAAAATAAAATAAAATATTATTTGGAATGTAAGTAGAGCAAAAAAAAAACACAAAAAAAGGAACTGTGCGTAAAATTTTCATTTTATTTCGTCCCTGATTTTTGTTCAAATTTTCCAAAACTTTACACACAATCAAAAACTTTAATATGCGCTCACATACATTTTATTATTAAATTGGCAAAAAGAAGAAATTTAATAACTTGTTTCAAAAGCGCAAAACAAAACTCAAGACAAGGCACCCCTTTCATTTTCTATTATTTCACTTTCATTTGCTGAGGCGTGAAATTTTTTGTTTAATTCCGAAAACAAAAACAAAATAAAAACAAATACTTATTTATTTTATTATAGTATATTTAGTGCATACACACTTACACATACATTTAAAACTTATAAAAACCACAAAATCTAATTCAATCTTTACAAATCTGATCTGATATTGATTTGATCCCTTTGTAAATATTACAAAACAAAAAAAAAAAATTCCAATTCTCCCCAAAGACTGAAATTTTACTTTCTACTCTATTGTAGTTTTCTTTTTTCTACCCTTTCTTTTTCTTAATACTATATACGCTTTATAATAGAACGAAATTTATAAAATGATTGCCTTATGCATAAACCGCATAAATATTTAAAGAAAAACTAAAAAGGACGATAACACAAACAAAAAAAAAAAATAGCAGCAACAACCGTAAAACAAACACTTGATAAGTTATTTCGACCTTAAAATCGAAAAAAAATGTAAAATTGCATGTAAAAAGGACAACAACAGCAATAATAATACGCCATAGATTAAATAGAGGATTCAACAAAATAAAAAGGAAATGAGAAAAATTTATGAAATAAAAACAAAATTTTTTCTGTTTAAAGAAAATCAATAATTTTTCGTTTCCAAATTGAGAAAAAATATTAAAAATTTTATTTTTATTGAAATTTCAATATTGTTTAAGGCGAAATTGTAATTTTTAGAGAAATTTTAATAGAAGTTTTAGATTTTTCCACAAAATTTAAAGGATAATAAAAATTGTCAATTTGAATAACAACTTATATGAATTCTAATACAGCAGGACTAGAGTAATTTGTGTTAATTCTGGCTCTTAATATTAAAACTACGTGCTTCATTACGTATTGCACTTCGTTATCATACAATTAAACAAATTTATATATTCATAAGTACCTGTACATTACGAGTAATTTCGAATGTGAAGTCGTTTGTAATACTTTTGAAAGAGCATCTGTTAACGCTTTTCCATACACAATTTGTATGCAATCGGTAGAAATCTACAATGTTAATCAAATACAGATTTTTTTTCACAATATGCCAACTGCATAAATTCTTCTCAATAATTGAATTTTTTAGTACAATGTCAATTTTAATTTCGAAAAGATTTAAAATTTCATTTAATCTTATATAGAAATGTCATTTATCTGATCACAACAGAATAATAATTATTTACAGAATAATGCAACAAAAGTGCTATTTGTCAATATTATGCCAAGACAAAGTAGTAATTTATATTGAGTTTGGGTTTCATCCAAATTCTGACGCACCTGTAAGTAGTAGTAGCATACCGCTTATATAAATAGAAAATTAAGCTACTGCCAAAGAAATGACAATACAACTTTTCAAGGAGAACTTCTAAGTGGATCTTTGAGCAAAATTTCAAGAATTTATTTTAAAAAAATCAAAAAAGGTGAAATTCGAACAATATTTTGTTTTTTGAAACTAAAACTAGCTGGTTTTTCCTAATAAGCTAAATTTCCCTTATACATATCTCTAGAAATTCAAATATATAAAAGTTTTATAAAATTAAATTTGTAGGTTCGCAGTCACAACGTTGTACAGAGAAATTAGGTGGCAGATTGTCTTGCATACTGGTGGGGGTCCTGACGGGACATTACCTCTTAGGGAAACTAAGATGTCTGTCTAGGATGTCTGTCTAGGATGTCTGACACGGATGTCTGTCTAGGATGTCAGAATATGAGGTGGAAGATGTGGAACATGTTTTTGTTCCTGCCCGTCTTTGATGTGAAAGAGGAACCGTATCCTGGGGGCCGTTAAGTTTCAATGAGAGAAATCAAATATAGTTATTTTTATGGAATTTGAATTCCACAAAATTTAAAATGAAGAGTCATATCAGTTACTTTGTGTACTGTCTGTATGTGGATTAAAAGATTATAGCTCCGGTTGCCACAATTGACACCTTTTTCGCATAATACTATTTGTGATTGCATACCAATCTTTTTTAATTAATTGTTTATAATCCAAATGCATAATAATTATCTAAAATTATGCATATAGAAACAGAATTGTTGTGCGTTTTTTGCTCCGTTGCAGTTTCATGAGAAAAACGAGAAAAGAATAAATCAACACTTTTGTGCAATTTGTTGTTACTCCAATTATAATAATCTCAAGTTCATTCTTTTGTGTGCTCTAAGTGGCGACTGATTATCATGAATATTGTATTTGAACATCATTTTCATTTACAATTTAAAAAAAGAGATTCTCTAACATTGCATAATAGACACTCTAGATATTTCAGACATAATTCAATTTGAGTTCCCACATAGACACTTCTTATTTCTTGATATGTGTGTGACATTTTTATATTATGCGTAAATAAAATATTTTTTACGATTTAATAAGGAAGGCATAAACAGACACAAAAGGGAGAAATTCACTTTGCATTTTAAAATTTTTTTGGCCTTATTTTCCCAATTTTTTTTTTTTTAGATTCCCTTTAAATTTGGGGAAAAGGAAAAGAATTTTCTTATTGAAATTTTAACATTTATTTTTTTTTGTTATTTTTTTTTTATTTTATTATTTTCCTGATATTCGACAAAAACTATTCTGGAGGCAATTTCAACTTTGAAACATGAACATTTTTTTTATACAACATTTTCTCATGTGAGTAGATTTACGTTTCTACATAATATGGTATTGTATGTGTGCATATTTTGCTTATGTTCATGTGCAAAGGTATTGTGATGTGAAGATGAAACCTTTACAAGAAAAGGAAGTAAAAATTTTATATGATAATTTTTTTTTTTGCATTTTATTTACTTTTAAGGAAACAATTTTTTTCTTATTCTTTGTATACTTGAACATAAATGAAATATGCATACAAACATGCAAATAATATTTTGTGAAATACAAGACTACTTTCGTGGATTTTAAGAAAACAAGAAAAGTTTTAAGACTGTGATACAGAAAGAGCAATTCGGAGGAGAAGTTATGATGGAAGATGTTTTTTTTTTTTTGAAAATATTATTGAAAGAAAAAAAAATCCTCCCCGATTGTACAATGTTGTTGATGTTTGTGCATTTTTATTTTGTATTTTTGCTTGTGTCGTCTACTTACTTGTTATTTAATAACATGCTTTATTGGAAAAAACAAAATTTTTGAGAATTATCTCAATATTTACGTTCGCGCGGTGGAGGATAAATTGATAATGTAAAGAAAAAATTTTAAATGGAAATAATTTCAAACCTATTAAGAAATACAGCAATTCAAGACTACTAATTTTAAAAAAATTGTTTTAGTTAAGGCTTTCAATTAATTTAAAACTTTGCAATAGGACAAAAACAAAGAAGAGGAGAAACAAGGAGTGCTTCTTACTTTGCAACTGCATTTTTTTAGTTGATAAATCATTGATTATTATTTTAGATATTTAGTCTTTCACTAAAGGATAATGTATGGCACCATGTTAAACGCAATTCTTAAAATAAACCATATCCTTAAGGGTAGATATGAGGAGCCAGGTTCGGCTAAATAAAACATTTCGTATGAAAGTCAAAGAAAACATTTTGTTTCCACTATAGACATTTTGTTTCGAACATTTTTATTTCGAATTTCAAATTGATTTTTATTCTTATTTTTTTTTTCGCCTCCAATTTTAAGCTCTTCACTGTATATACATATTATACTCTTCGTTAAATTCAATATTATTTGTTTTTTTTTCGAAATGTTTTATTTTTTTTTGATTTTTTTTCCTGTTTCTTGTTAGTTCAGAGCATATTGCCGGGGGGTGGAATTTATGTATTCCGGAAAGTATTTCCGGAACAAAAATGTTCAATATTAAAATTTTTTTTTTGTTATTATTTACTCTTATTCTTATTATTTTCATTCTCATTTCTATTGATGAAAATTACTTATGTATTATATTGTAGCACCCCTACGAAATATTATTATAGATGATTTTATTTTGAATCTTTAATAATTGTATAACTTAGATTAAAGAGAGCGATACTATGTATGTATAAAACGTAACATTATCCTTAGAAAACTTCCGGTTACTCCAAAATGTAAGACCAATATAATATTTCAATTTAACACCTTCGATTTTCAATATCTTGCAGAATTAGAACTGAATGTAAGATATTAAGAAAGATTATTATAATTCCAGCAGAAACCGTAATGAAGAAGTCAAAACATTACAAATTTAAAATCTCTAAGTAAGGATGTAACAAAAACCTTTACAAAACTGTACAAAAGAATTAATAAAATTTTAAAATTAACTTAGTCATTACTTTCATAAATGCCTGAGAGCATGCTAATTACAAATGGTTTCGCATTTGAAATAATTAACTCAGAATAAATTTCCTCAAATAAATAATTTTATTCTAGTGAATTCGAACACTCAGTTCTTGTCGGAATAAAATCCATTATATACGATTCTAGATTATTTACAAATTCCAATAATCCAAAATTTTGTAACATTTACTATTACTTTTATACAGACTTCTTCCTTCGAGTGTGCGGTATAGACAACAAAATTGCGTTACTTTTTCCAAGAAAGTAAAATTTCTTTATTTTTGTATTTGGATTTTATAATTTGATGAGTGAAGACGAGAATCTATATGTAAGTGGGTATATATTTTTTGGCATATTCTAACAAAATACTTTGTTTTTCTATATAGAAGATTTTTTTTCTTATTCCTACGATTTTTTTTTTTTTTTTGTATTTCTTTCACATTTTTATCTTAAGTAAAAATTTCTATTTTTCATTTACATACAATTACACTTTTAAGAATACATTGGTGAAAATAAAATATGACTACTTTTTTTTTTAAGAAATATATGAAAAAAATACAGGAGAATAAAATTAAGCAGAAAATAAATAAAGTGAACAATTCTATAGAAATTTGTGAATTTAAAGCTATCATAGAAGTGTGATGAATTACTTAAAAAAAATTTTCTCTTGCCAAATTTTTTTTATGATTTATTTTTTAAATAAATAATGGATTCTTCATATAGAAATGATATGTCCTTAGGAGGAAATTACACCCCCATGCACATAGTTACAAATACTTTCACAATATTGTAATTGTGAAGAAAAAAAATATTTCTTCTGTATATAAATTCATTTATGAAAAGCACATGAAGAGTGTTGTGTACAATTTCCAAGGATTAGGGAAAATATGCACGTGATTAAAATACAATAAAGGAATACGCGCTTCGTTATTTATTTTTTTTTACTTCAATTACACTTCTAATAAGATAGAAATTGTTTTGTATTCAAAATTCAAATGAAATTTTTGTTGTTTTAACAATTTTGAATAGCGGTTTTATTTTTTATATGAAAATTTTTTATGTTTTTATTTTAATAACACTTTTATTTAAATTAAATTGTTTTAAAATACAAAGATTTTATTTGGAAAATTAGATTTTAAACCAATTTCGAAAATATTTCCGAAAAAGAAATTTATTAATTATTTTATGGTACAATGGAGAATTTAATTTATTTCGAATGCAATCGAATTAGTGCGGCGCAATGTAGGAATATAAAAATTTAGTTTAAGTTAATGTTATTTTCTAGATCACTGTTCGTCGAAGGTTACCTAATTAATTAATTTAGGTAATCAATTTAATGCTCAAGCGAACACTCTCAATAATTTTGTAGTAGCTTGTAATTGTAAAATAGCTTTAATGAATTGCCAACTTTATTGCCAAACCTAAATAAATTATTCGGCATTTTGGTTTATTTGCGTTGTCAAGGTCTTTTGGAGGTACACCGAGCAATAATCTAAGTTGTAATTTTAAAAAACGAACATTATTGTTTCTTTCATTTAGATCATATGATCTACTTAATCCGTATTCGAACAAATTGTATCTATATATATCCTTGATTCTATTAAAAAATTTAAAATCGAATTTTGTCAACTAAAATATTTTGAGTCCAACTTTTGTTCTAAACATTATTTTTACTTATTCCGTAACATTTTCATAATCATGTTCATTTAATTTATGATTGAATTTTATTGCTCTTATAAGCACATCTTCTAATTAATTCTAAAATTTCCCTGTTTTCAAATTAAAGTTTTGCACATATTTGCTATAAGAAGTCAAAAACAAATTTTTTCTAAATATACACGCAATATTATTGATAGGTGAAGTATCTGCTGTATAGCCTCCTACCATAAGTAACATGTTTCAAATAGAAGTCAAACTTTTTCTTATTAATTTTTCAACTCCTTAATACTTCCCGAAATGAAACTTTAATGAAAGCATGTTATCGCAAGTTATTAAATTATTTTAATTAATAGTATGGTTCCCATCTACCACTCTAGACCTACATAATTATATACATAGTTTTGATTGCTATTACTCTCCTCTATTAATTTTCTTTTTTAAGTTTATAATTAAAATTATTTGGGCAATTAACAAAAAAAATTCCACTGTGACATTTTTTCTTTTACAATACGTGAATTCCTTAATAAAGAATCATTTAAAGCATCCGTTTGCCAAAATGCTCAAAAATAATACATACGGTCATATATTTTTATTAATATGATGGTGTACAAATCAAATTTAAGTTTTTGTTAAAGTTTTTATCACCATAAAAAGTTTTTTGATTTTTAGTCTTGCCATTTTTATTTCAATTATCTTCACCTGTCATCTTAAAGTGTTTTATATACAAAAATAAATATATAGGTATAAATACTTAAAAACAAATCGGAGACAAAATAATATTAAACAATTTATAGAAGAAGAAGTCCTCCTTATACAACATAAACAGCGCAAGGAGACAAAAGTATTATAAATTATAATGAGCAACTCTAATTCTATGTATATGTGGGCTGTTATAGTAATCACTATCTATATTAATTCAAAAAAAAAATAAAAATAGAAATAGAAATGAAAAATAATAATCACAAAGGATATTATAAATAAGATAAATAAGAAAAACATTGGTAAAAATTCAGGATCAAATCTTAACATTACGTTGTTTGTTGCCTTTCCTAAGAATACAAGAAGAATAATAAAACGACGACGGTGCAAATGCCTAGTGATGGATGTTTTATTATATAAGACCTTGGTGAATATCGCAGGAAATTAAAGAAAAATAAACAAAATATAAAATAGTATATGGGTACGTCTGTGTCTAGGTCCTCTCTATATACTTTAAATCTATACGAAATTCAATATTAAACTAGCATTGAAATGAAGGCGGCAAAATAAAAAAGAATTTAACAAAAATAAAATCAAAAAAAAATTTCTGTCTGGCTCTTAACGACACAAATAAGAATAGTTGATATTCCCATGACAAAAACAATACAACAATAATAATTTTGAAGAGAAAGCCAGGGAGGAAGGCGGGCAACAGAATGTTCACATTTTTATTTTATTATTGTAATTTTTTTGCTGTTATTTTTTTGGGTATACAGTTAGGTAAGGAAATCAAGAAAATTTTTTTTCTATCTTCTTATTTGAGCTTTTTTTCTTCTTATTTTTTTTCATATAATTGTGAACTGGTCGTATATTCTTGCAAGAAATTGTTAAAAGAAAAAACTTTATCTTATTCCTTTTTCATTCTTGTTTAGTATCAGGGAGTAGTTATTCTATGAATAAGTGTGTACGAGGTCTCGGTCTCCTATTTTATTGATCTCCTTTCCACTACATACATTATTGTTTCACCTCCTTCCAAAAATTTTAACATATCAAGAAGCGTTATATATGTAATATAAATATACTGTGAGTTGATGTTTAGGCACATTACTTTCTTTTTAACACATCTTGTTACTCTAGAAATAAAATTCTTTAAATTTTGTTGTGCTGTTGGCTATTTGCTATATAAACCAAAAATACAAAAAAAAATTTTTAAGAAAAGTGTAAGGATAACATGAAAACGTTTTTAAATAAATATAAAACAAAAAAAAAAACAAGAATACAAGGCACCGTCATTGTCGTAATAAAATAAAATTTATATTGCCAAGTATAGGAAAACTTTGAATGAAAAACAAAAATGAAAAATCAAGGAAAAACTGGTATTTTTTTTCTTTTTTATTCTACACAACAAAATTCTAACAATTGCTTTTCGGACCAAAACAAAAATAAATGAAAATCAAATTCATTGTGAGCGAGATAAAACGAGTATAGTTAGAAAATAACAGGATAAAATCAAAAGATCAAAGGAGGTAAGATGGCATTGAAATGTGTTCAAAAAACAATTTTCATTTTCTTTGCTTCTTTCCTTTTTTTTTTATTATAAATTACAGGAAAGCGTCTGCAAAGATTCAAAAGTTGTTCTGTTATATTTCAATATTTATTTAATATCGCCGCATCCTTGCAAAAGAATAAAACTAAAATTGCTAATAGCTAAAAAAATAGCAGAAAGAAAAAACAGGAGATAAAATGCAACCATTTTGAATTGATTGCAACAAACACTTTAGATTTTTTTTTTTGAATTTTGTATTTTTCTGTTTTTTTTTAATAGGAAGTTTTGTCTGGTCTTAGAATGGTATATTGTGTTTAAATTTATATTCGAAAGATTTAAATCTAATTCTTGAAAAATAATAAAGTGTTAAAGTTATTATGAAAATTTTATAGAACGATAAGATTTTCAAAAGGATGAAATTTTTCTGAATAACTTGAAATTAGTTTTTATATATTTTTTAAAATGAACACAAAATCAAAATCATTCAGCCGAGAGTGGTTTATCACATATTTGTTTTGCCATGATATAAAGTGGAACGTAAAATACAGTATTTCCTTGCTTAAACTCGCTTTTGGCACCGAAAATTAACAACTCTAAGCGAAATGACTCAAAGTGAGCTTCATAAAGAACAATAACTTTCAACGAAGTTTAAATAACTTAAAGTGAGGAAATGGAACTAAAAATTTTAAGAGACTTCTATCGATTTTTTCTTTATAGAGGCGATTTTATATGAGGAATTACTGTATGTGTAATATTGAGTAAAAAAAAAGCGCAAAGTTCTCAAAAGATTAATCATTCAACGGAAAGCTTATTTATTTGTTAATTTACTTATTAATTTACTAAACTTCCACGGCGATTATGAGTTTTTTATATAGGCCTTATGTTAACTCTACCAGTCATATTTTTCAAAATGTCAAAAAGTTGAAAAATTTAAAAAGAAATCAGAAATTTGAGACCCAATAATTCAGGAAAAACTAAAATATTCTCTGGATTAGTTCTATCCAGATGAGCTTCAAGAATATGATCAAATCTCGAATTCCCTGTAGGGTTCAATTCATTAAAAATATAAAAAATAAATTTTCTACATAATCAATTAAATAAATAAATCCGGGCCGGTCAAAAACTGTACTATTTTGAGATTTCAATTTGGTTAAAAAACAAATTGTAAGTAAGTGAAATGAAATGTGCAAAGATAAAATTTGATTTTTCAATCGCCTTATACTGAAAATATCTTGTAATTGAACATAATTTTCTTAAGTATTTAAAACTTCCGAATAGCAGAGACTTTTCTATTACGTGGTTTTAATGCCAAAGGTGCACTATTAGAAGGAAAAATTTATAAATTTTAAAATAAGTAGACTCTTACGGCTTTCAAAAAAACAAACATTAAAAACTTTACGGCTTTCTGAAAAACCAACTTCCAGGTCTCATAACTCGAGAAGAAGGGTACAAAAAGCAAAATGTCACTTAGTGTTTTTTGTTTGTCTCAACTCATTCTATTAGCCTGTTTCAAAAGTATCATCGAGTCTCGCAAACTTTATATACGTCGATTATATTGGCTAATTGAGTCTTTCCAAAAATATATTGATTTTAAGTTAAAATTTAAAAGGAAAAGTAATATTAGGGTCACACCAACTAAATTCATCAGTCAATTTCAAAATAAAATAAAAAACCGCAAATTATGTAATTTATTCAAAATTATTTCAGAAATCATGTTATTTACGGAAACATTACAATATTTTTCTTTTCAAAAATAAGAAAGCGAAAAAAATCAGCAAAAATAAATTACTCAATTGCAGATGAATTAAGAATATTTTATATTCCTTAAAAAGCCTTGAATTTTAAATTTAAGTTGAGCAAAATGGAAGCAATCTTAAAATAAAATTATCAAAAGATCTAAATCAGAAACATTTCCTTTCATTTGATTTTTTTGGTTTTATTCATTCTTTTTTTTTTAAAATAACTATTTTAAGATAACAAAAAAAAAAAAGCAAAAACAATAATAATAAAAATATCGATTTTCTCCAACCATTATTTTACCAATTTCATAAAAAAACAAAATAACAATCTTTAGCCTTCACTATATAAAATAGATTGCTGCTCCTGCTGCTGTTCCTGCTGCAGGTACAATTCCAATTTAATGTTACTTCCAATTTGTTCTAAATGATCTCATCTTCTTTTTCCTCTTCCATTTCTCGTTTTTTTTTTTATTCTAAGAAAATTTAATCAAAAATTCTGTGCATGAAATAAGTGAAATCAAAAAAAAATAAAAAATCAAAAGTCAAAGAAAGAATAAAAACATTGGAAGAAAAATTAAACGAAATCAAGGCAAAATGTCCTTCGAAAGATTGTAAAAAAAAAAAGCACAAATAAAATGCCTTCTCGAAATAATAAAGAAAACAAAAACAATCAAAATATAGAGTGAAAATTAAAATGAGTGTGAGAAGAAAAAAGAAAAAGAATAAAACAATACAAAAATAAAAGACAAACAAGAAAAAATGAAAAATTTAGTAACAGAGAACCGAAAAAAGATCTCAACGGTGTCCTTAAAAGAAATTTAAAACCACACATTTCAAGGAAGAAATCGTACAAAAAATTCACACAAAAATGAATTCTTCATCATTTTGTTCTTCTTTTTTTATATTGTACTCATATAATTTTCCTTTCATTCCTTTAAGAATAGGCAGACCATTGCCACCATTTTCATTTATAGACTGACTTTGTATCCGAGTTACAAATACAAGGAAAACAAAAAACAACGAAAGAGCAACGGGGAATACGATAAAAAAAAAAGTTAAAAAAGAACATAACAATTGCTTTAGTTCGGCTCTCTTTTTCTCTTCCCTCAATTTATTTTTCTTTTTCTCTTTCTCTTGTTTTTTTTTTGTTTTGTCTCAATTTTCGCTGATTTCTGACTTTTGATATTCCCTTTTAGTTAACCAACAACAATATTGTGTATTAGGAAAATGGAAAAAAAATCAATTGTTTAATGAAAATGACGGGACAGTAAATGGATGGTAATGAAAGAAAGGAAATGAAATAAGGATTGGAGACAAGAAAAACAAAAATTAAATAAGAAGGAAATAGAAATAATTGGAGAAAAGACAAAACAAAAAGGTAGGAACAAAAGTAAAAGAACAATTCCACTATTTTGTTAGTGATAGAACCTTCAAATTAAAAAGACAGCATGGAATTACAAAATTAGTGAAGAAGTAATTTGAACGGCCGAATTAAAAATTTCAATTTGTGAAGGCAATCCAGTAATTTTTAAAGATATTTTTATCTCCATAGATAAAAATATAGTTAGTGGTTGCATTTCTCTTCCCCGCCTGAAGTTTATTTATTGAGAACTATTTAATTATGTTAAGCAAATGGCTTTAAATTCTTTGCGCCTCACTTTTGGATTTCACGCATCTTTCTTAAGCATTTTAACTAATAATCCTGTAACTGATATTAGAAACCAGAATTTTTGTACATAATATTTTTCAGACCTGGGAATTTTCAATTATCGAGCTGAAGTATTCTCGAATACTTCGATATCAAAAACATTCAATATAAGACTCAATCGTTCGCTGGCAAGAAAACACTTAGAATATGAAAGACAGTTTATGGAATATGAAACACAATTCTCGATTGTATGGCCTGATAACCCGTTATTACAAATTTTGGTAACAATGTCGCGCACAAGTCTTTATATAAAAAGTCAAATGGTTGCAGATCATTTCATTTTTAATTTATTCTGTTTTTTCTTTATTTAATTCTTATCTTGTTTTACTCTAAGGAATTAAATATTAGAAAAGAATCAAACCAACACAAAATGTACAACATATTATTATATTTTAAAGTAAACTTTCCGAGAAGGATCACAACACAATACACAATCAAAATAAAAAATTTAAAGAATGAATAAAAAGAACAGCTCAATGGCAACAAAAAAAACAAACCAGAATAAAAAGTAATAATAGCGGTATAGAGAATATAAGCATTGGGATTGAAATGAACGAAAGAAAATTAGGGAAACAAAAAACAGAAAACCAAGGAGGAAAACATTTACAAAGATAAAAATAAAGATATTATTACGTTTACGTTACGGAATAATGATTAGTAATAATAACAGTTTGTGTAATAATCACTGCCATTTTACTATGGCATCTTCTCATTTTGTCTTTTCTTGTTATTTTCATGTTTGTGTAATGTGTTATACGAAGATTTTGATTTTCAGTCAAATCGGGTCGGTCGGAAAATAACAAAATACGAGAGAATTACAAATGACAGAGAGTGAAGACAAAAAAAAAATGATTTTTGATGGTTACTTAGCAATTTGCATAATCAAAACATTATACTTCTCTATGTATACTAACAATCAGGATGCCAAAGAAAAAAAAGGAGAAGGTGACACTTTTTTTATATAATGTTAAAAATACTGTTGTTTTGATAACCAACTAATTAAGTTGTTTTGTTTTGTAATTGTCAGGTATTTTTACTTGTAATATTCTTTTTCTCTTCTTACTTTTCTCATCTCTCTTATATATCTCAATTTTTTTTTTTACTTTATTTTTATGTCATACAATTTATAATGAATTTTAAGTAGGTATATATATTATGTATGTAAAAAGTCTCATTATGTCTCTTATACTCTTACTGTCCTGCTACTGTTACTGTCATTTATGACTCTCTTTTATCCAATTTTTCATCTTTTATTAATTACATTTATTGCCACTTACTTGTTATTATAAAAATACTAATTGACTTATTATTTTCTTAATTTAATTTTATTTTTATGTTTTCTTTCCTTTTTGCATTCTTTTAGGCGTAAAAGTACTTAATTGGAAAAAATTTTTGTTTTTGTGATTTTCTTCTTTCTAAATAATGATTCGGACATTATGATAGAATGAAAAGACACTAATTGGTAACAAATTAAATATAATGATGAAAATTATTTTATAAGTTTATTATTTTTAATATTTAAGGGAAAAATAAAAAAAAATTGCTTTGTTTATGTATTTAATATGAAATTTTTTATTAATAAATTTTTAAATTAGAAAAATTAGTACGTTAATTACGTGGTTGTAAAAATTTATTAAGGTTTTTATGTATAGTGAGATATTAAGAGTGCATTGAAAGACTAATGATTTTAGTGTTAAATAATGATGAAGCGAAAAAATTCAATAACTCTAGAAAATTATTAAACAAAATGAAATTCTCAATTGATTTTAGGGAAAAGAACATTCCTTATATTTTCGTACCATTTTACATTGATAGTTTAAAATCTTACTAATTTAAGACGGCAAGTAGGTTAATTTATTCGCTAATATATTTTTATAAAATATAAGGACTGGGAAGCGATTGTTCTCTTATTATAGAATTTGTAAATTTTTAATAATTCAATAAGAGACTATAGTATTTGTTTTGGCACAAAAAGTTTTTTAAAATAACACGTACAGTAAAGGAATTATCCGAAAATTGGCAATAAATTTAATGAATTCGTTTTCAAAAGAAAAGCTATAAAACGGAAAAATGTAGATCTAATTCACCACAAATTTCAAACTAGGCATTCCATATAATTTTTATTTTACTTTTAGACACCTATACGTTTAGACACCTATACCTATACGTTATGTCAGGTCGTTTTTCATTTGCCATTAAAGGCCAGATTGCAACAAAAGAGCAATAGGAACTATTTGTCCTCTCGATTCGTTTTATTTACCTTTCCTCTCGAATTGTTTTATTTTACTTTCTCTTTTACAATGTTTTGAGTTCAGTGACCGTATTTATATATGAACCCTATAAACAAACCAAATTACCGCTCTATTTTAATTTTAATAATAATTACGTAATACGTAAAGAAAAGTATAACATCTTTATACTATTAGAAATTCCGACATTCATTGCAACAAAAAATTTCGATTTTTAATTTCTACATTTGTATAATAGTTATGTCAAATACTTTTTAGACAAATTGAATTGTTAGATTCTCTGACTTATGACGTTTTGTTTACACATACATAAATACATAATAAATTTTAACTTTTTCCTTATTAGAAGTCGTTTGTCATGACATCATTCTTATGCTCACAATGCACTTTATTTATAAAATATAAACAGCAAATATAAAATTTCATGTATATACATAAATTACTCTTAATTTTAATTTACGATAAATTCATTTTCGGTCAACTTGCCAATTTTTTGAGGCATGATAATGACGATATTGTCATTTTATTGATATTTATATTAAATTACAATATTAGTTTTTCTACCTGTGCCTTGTCAACAATATAAATTCCATTTTTCAACACTTTACAATAACCAGTGTGCAAGAGAAATGAAATAATTTTTTAATTTTTTGTAATTTTCTCATGCAATATACTTCAATCCTAAACAGTGTCTTTGATATTATACGCGTTTTTTGCTTCTGTTTTCTTTGTATTTGGCTAAAGTTTTATGACTAACTAGTTTACTGTTTAATTTGGAGTTTACGTTTTGAAAATAATTTATTGATTTAAAACTACATACACATAAAATTAATTACAAGCATTCCATAAATGTGCAAAATTTGAAAAAAAAAATTGTTGAAAATAGTGAAAGGATTTTTTTTTAATTAATAAATTAACAAATTTAATTTAAAATTTCTAATTTCTATAGAAAATGAAGCTTAAAAGCTGTAACGCAATTTTAATTTCTCATTTTAATTGAAAATGTTTAAGAAATTAATGAATTTGTGTGTGTGTAATAATTTCATTTTCAAGATGTCAAAAGCCTTTATTATACCCGTACGAACGTATGTTCGAAGGGTATACTAAATTTGCCATACCGTTTGTAACGCTTAGAAATAACGGTCTTAGATATAGACTCAAGTTTATGTTTTTGATCAGTGTCGCATTCTGAGTCGATTTAACTTTGTCTGTTCGTTCGTCCATCCGTCCATCCGTCCGTCCGCCTAAACGATAACTCAAAAACTAATTAAACTATAAGTTCACCGAATTTTCACAAATGATTTATTGTAGTAGATGCCAGAACCCTATTTAAATTGAACGTGATGGGCGTACTGGTTCGAGTAGCTGCCATACAACTTCAAAATTTATTTGTTTTTATCGCAGAAACTAGATAGTGAAGTAGTCATTGAAATTGCTTGGCTCCTTCTGGTAGCTGTCATACAACTTCAACAGTAGTTTGGTCATATCGAAGAAAATATTGAAAACAAAGTACTGAAATTTTGCATATATTAACATCGTAATATGGCAACTTTAAATGATATTCTGTTCCATAGGCAGGTATGACATGGGATAGCATATTCGTACGGGTATCACAGAGTTGACACGGTCAACTCTATTTTTTCTCATTTTTTTTTAAATTTTCCAGAAAAATTCATATAGGAAACTATATGCTTCACGTTTACAAATTTTCATAAATTTATATATGATTTTCTTATAAAAATTTCATATTTTTATTTTAATACAAAAAAAAATGTTAAAAATCTACGCCCATTAATTGGTTATTCCTTATACGTTAGTTATTTTTTGAATTATCCATTGAGATTTAAATTAAAAATTTAGCCTTAAATATTCAATCTTAAATAAGCAGCTAAATTTTGTTTTCTTGTTTTCAAAATTAAATATTGAGGAAAAAATTCGATTAAATTTGTAGCATTTTTTTAATGAAAATGAAGTATAACGGTAAATTTTTAATAACAATAATCAAATTTTTCTTTTCTTTTCCTTTTTGCGTATTTTAGTATCTTATTAAATTTTAAATTTATTACAAATTTAAGATAATTTTTAGTTCATAACTGATTAGTTGATAAGAAATTTTCTTATTTTTTTCATCAAGTGAGTAATGTCATTTCTCCGATATGAGTACTCATTTTTTCATTAAGATTTTTCGTACATTTTCTTAAATAATATCAACTGAATCATGTAAGAACCTTCAACCTTCGAAATGAAAGTTTATAAATGGTAAGTAAATTTCGAAACATTTTAGAAAAAACGAGATACGCAATACGAAAAATAATTTTCACTACTCACATACTCATTCACATTTTCAACTCACTCGGCGAATAAAAATGATCACGCTCGTAATCTTTATTTTAATTAATTAAAATAAAAAGTGAACAATTAAGGAATCTTAAAAATTACATATAAAAAAACTGAAATGTATCATTTATTTTAGATCCTAGCTTAAGCTGTGTGATCTTTGTAATTTTAATAAAATTATAATAATTTTCAAATAACATTTAATATTTACAAATAACTCATATTTTGAATTTAAAATTGCAGATGAACTTTTTTTTTTTACAAATTATTCCTATACTCGTATTTTATGAGCTACATTAAAAGTTGTTATATTTCAAATTCCTATAAGTACATTATACAAATGCATCTAACTGCACTTATAAATATTATTTCTATGTCATACCCTAATATTTAGGTATATAAACAAAACCATAATAATTATAATATTCCTCACTCTCGACTTAATTTGTTGTTAACATTTTGGATTATTATTAATACTTATAAAACCTCCAATTAACAAAATATGTTTAGTGGTATAACAATGATTACAACCAGTTGCATAATAATAAAAGTTTTTACTCGTACTATTTTCTCTTTCTCTTAATGTTAATGATGATTTCTTGTTACAGGTTAACAACACTATACCATCCCATACGTGTTAAGTTGCATAAATATGTGGTATTATGTATATAGTGTTATACGTGAAATTGGAAAATTAAATTTATTTATTTTTACACTCATATCATTTTATTTCTGTTATATTATATTTAATATTTTCTTTTCTTCATTGTATTTTTTTCTTTTGAAATCATAAAGCTAAATGAGAAAAATATACAAATTCAAAAACAGAATGATAGAGAAACAAAAAAAAAATCCCATAATTATTTGCTACTTGAGGCAACAATAATAATTATTTGCAAATCAATAATCACATCTTTTACCAAAGCGATAAAAATAAAGCAAACCCAACACCCATAAAAATCAAAAACAAAAAACGTACATACATTATCAATAAAAAAATAACATACTTAAATTTAACGTCTTTAAATACACCTTACATTTTCACCTGTAAATATACGAAAATATTACGTTGGTTACAGGTACCTTCATAAGGTATGTACATAAATCTTTAATTTCTTTTTCTTATTTTTGTTATGTTCATCTAAAAATATACTATTACTTACACCATTATGAGTATATATACAAGTTATTTGCAAATATAATATACTATATATATGAGACCATTTGAACGAGCATTAACGCTATTTAGAAAGTATATATAGGAAGAACGTTAACTATACACTGAAAAAAACAAAAGCAGAATAAAATTAAGAGGAAAATAAAACCCAAACCGTTTAACATTATATTTATCTAATGGATACAATTTATTTTCGCGTAAAATAATATTTTCTTTCATTCATTTCTCTCTCTCTCTTAATATTACAAGGCAATGTTATTTTATTGCGCAATTTAGTTTAGAGGTTTAAATAATTTCTCATCTAGATCTCTTTTTCATTTTTATTTATTTTGATTATTTCGCCTTTTCCTTTGAACAATTTCAAAATTTGTAGTTCTACATATAATATGTATGTGTAGTAATTCTACATTTCAGTATGCTTGCATGTACATATACTACATAATAAAGTAACTAAATTTTATGTCAGAAATTCGATTTCGATATTATAGATTTCTTGAAAATATTTGAGATAAAATGATGTGCATTACCCTTTGGATATCATTTTTCCATTTATAACACTTTTACTTTGCATTTGTTCCTATGAAATTGTAAATGATGGGATAATTGGGCACAAATTCTAAGCTTTCAAATGAAATATACAATGTATGTATTGGTAAACTAATAAAATTACTTTTAGTCCAGAAATTTCTTAATTAAATAATCTAGAAGTTGTTGAATTTAGTAATTTATATTCAAGCTTAATTGAACACAGATTCTGTATCACTGCATTTTAGAACTTTAGAAAATGAATTTGTTGATTAGATCTGATGCTTTGGTAGCAGATAATACCGTATATTATAAATGGAATTTCTATACTCTATTCCTATTATGTGCACTCCTTGTTCCAAACTTTGGCTTCTTGTAATTTATTTCTTTAAAGAGAAAACTAAAAAATCGCTTATATTTCATCTCATTCCTTTTAAATTAGCATTAAGTAATTTAGAATTTACCTGAAATTTTCGAAATGCAATTATAAATAAACGAAAATAATAATAAAATACAAAAAACAACATCTTGAGCTTCTTTACAAACCTATTGTTTTACAGGAATTTCTGTCAAATTTCTGCTCGCGTATTCAGTCCACCATGATAAATTATAGTTTTAAGAATGTGTTTTGAAGTAGTTTTTCGTAAAAATTTTGGCATTTTCTTTTGTATAATTACCACAAGTCCACTTTTTATTAACACATTTTCTATATTATATGAAATTTCATAAAATTTAATTTACACTACAAAAAAAATGTTCATATTAAAATCACTTAGTTGACCAGACCAACCCCATACATAAATGTTCGAACTCTTATTATTTTTATTGATTCATATTTTTTTGCTCTTACTAAGTGCTATCCGTTTTGTAGCGCACTCAAAGGTAAAGGGACAAATGCAAACAATATTAAATTGAAAACACTTGTTCATTGAAGAGTTTTCAACTTTTCATTTTACTTTTCAACTTTTAGTAAGTATAAAGTTTTTAATAATTTTGTAATTTCTTAATATTACGTTTTTAAATGCGGGAACTAGTTATATACAATCGTACTTATGTACTCTAACTGCAAAGGTAATATGAAACGAAATCTAACCGTTCAAATTTCATTGATTTTCTTTAATAATATTTTTCTTCATTTTTCTAGTTTTCATTAATTACTAGCTTGCAATATAATTTTTACTCTTTGATTTTTAGCAAAATTGTATAATAAATTTTTGAAAGAAACTGCAAACTATATACCGATGTTTTAAATTACTTCAATATAATTTGAAGTTTTTAATAGAAAAACCATTAACGTTTTGTTGAACATATTTTGTAAAAAAGTTAAAAAAAATTTTTTTAAACGAAAAAAAATGTTGAACTAGTAAAAAATCTTATTTTATCTTTTGAGATTTTAAATTAAAAATGGCATATTAATGTTGGAGTATATACGTTCAATTTCAGTCTTGTAGTACAATATAATAATTCATAATTATAATTAGGATATTTAGTTTTAACATTCATTAAAATTATCAATTTTAAACAGAAAATATTTAAACGTTTATAGCTTGTGTATTAGTAAACGATAATTAGATTTTATATATAGTAGTAAACAGAAATTAGAAGAATTTATGTGAACAATTTTAAAAATTATTTATGATTAATTTTTTTTTAAAAATTTAAATTGATTTTGTTAAAATCTTGAAATTTACAATCTCTTTAACGCAATTATTGATAATATTTCCTTGAAAGTTTTGAAATTTAAGGTAAAAATTTAATAATTTTCTATTATACTGTGGCAGTATGGATAAATAAAAAAAGATCGACTTAATGAAAAAACTCAGATATTGCCATTTTTAAATTCGAAATACTTAGAATCCAATAAAATTTAATTTAATCGTATTTCGTTTCTTAAATTCTATATAAAATTCAATTCAAAAATGTCATCGGAAATTTTTGTTTTTTTTTTAAGTACGTGCGCTATTTTCAAGAAAGTGTAGAACAATTCAGACATTTGTAAACTAAACAAAAAATTGTATATTAATTAATGAAGGTATAGAAATAATTTACAATTTTTTATAATTTTCGAAAATCATTTTACTTTTATACTATAGAGTCATCTATGTACCTCTTGTCACACATAATATTTTGTTAGTTGCAAGAAACATTATAACTGTTACTAATATATTGAAAATTGGTTTATATACTTAAATTTAATTGTTATTTAAAATTTGAGTTCTACAGCTGACTTATACACTACTTGTTTAAAATAATTTTAACAAAGAAGTCGGTTTTTTTTCTCAATAAAATTTCATTTAATAAAATGCTTAACAAAAAATTCAGAATTCATTAAAATTTTTTAATTAGTATAGATGATTGTATATTTTTATCATATATTACAATAGTTTTTATATACTCAATAGCCTCAATGTTTCTATACACTCAATAGCCTATAATATGGCTATAACACTCTTAATCAACAATAATTATATTCACCTTTAGTTTTATTCAGTTGTTTAGTTTAGTTTATGTGTATATATTTAATTGATGTACTTATAATTGTAATATTGTGCAAAACCCTATCGAAAAAATACCTTTCTTTAAAATGAAAATTAATTCTCATTAATAGTTTCCATTTTAATCAAAAAATCTTCTTGACCTTCTAAAGAAATGATTCTAAATAAATTTGTGATTTCAAAAATATACAAATTTTTTTCACGAAATTCACAAAAAAAAATTAAATTCACAAGTTTTTAGCATTTAAAACACAATCCTATTAGAAATTCTGCACTGTTTTGTTTAAAAATTTCATTAAAATTGTTAATTTAATTGCAATCTCTAAATCATAACATTTTTCATATTCATATTACAATAATTTAAAATAAGGTATTATGCTACAAAGGTGCTTGCTGCAGTTTTTGGGAAAAGACATATGAGAATGAATTAATAAAATAAAAGATGGCATTAAAAAACTACACGACCTACCATATTAAATGAGTACTATAGGATAATCAACATTTGATTTCAATTCCCTTGTATAAAATGCTGTTAAAAGTACTTCTTTAAAAGGGCCTCGTTGCTTCTATATTGCTTCTATATTGCTTAATAATTTATAAAGAATTCAGTGTGTTTTCTACATAGTATACATACATATATGTATATACAATTTTCTTTTAAAACACTTTCAGCTATTTAAAATCAAATATCATTACAAATGTGTAGATGAAAATAAAAGAAGTACAGTGATAAAATTACTAATGAGAATCAAAACACTTATGTATGTAAAGAAAAAAACGAAACATTGCTTGCATTAACTAAGAGTCTAGGAGGCTGGGAGTTGAAATTATAGCAAAAGCAAAATTATATATAGAGAAAAGAAAAACTAATTTTCTCTTTGAAATTCGATCTATTCTCTTGTTTTTTTTTTATCATTTTTTTTTTAAAACAAAACTATTAGGGAAGAAGTAAAGAAAGACACAAAATATGAAATGAACAAAATATGTAGCGTAGCATAGATATACAAACATACATTTTATACGTTTATCGTGTGCAATAAATGCACAAACTGGTAAATATAAATTTGTATGTATAAAATTGTTTGATAATATACAAGATTGAAAATATATTTCTCTATTTCAACTTATTTTCTTTTTGATTCTCTATATATGCCTTTTCTATTCAGCATTTCTAATATACAAAAGAAAATTAAATATAAGAAAAATAGACAAAAATTAACAAAAACAAAACTACCGGAACTTTAGTCTTTTTTCTTTATTTCTATTTTGTTGGGATAATTGGAAACTGATGTACCTATAACGTTGCCATACTGTATTAATCTACACAATTATACCCACATACCTTGAATACATATAGAATATGTATTCCGAGGAACGCAAACCGTACAGTTTTTATTACATTTCCTGTATATGCGGTGAACTCTACATGGAACAAGACTTTTCATTTATTTTTTTTTTTCCTTTTTCTTCTTCTTTCTTTTTTTTTTACTATGGTAACCTTTACGTTTTTAATATTCTTTTATACTACTCTCATATTGTATATACCCATGTACATGTATATTACATAAATACTAAGAGTACGTCGCGTACACACAGTGTGTATTAAAAAAATTCAAAGGTTTAGTAGTACTTTGCTTTATAAAATTGCTTCCTTTTATATTTCTTTTTTTTTTTCTAAAAAAAAAAAAGACATCATACCAATTTGACAGAGTGCAAAAAGAGAAATAGAGTATAACAGTTATTATTTTTTTTTTCCTTTTTAAAAATTCACTTGTGTTTATTAACTTCAATTATAAGTGAAGGACACTTATATTCTAATTGAGTTTTTACTAGACTCTTGAGACGAAAATTATAGTTATTCAAAAAAAAATGAAAAGAAAATATGTTAAGGATTTAAGACTCAATTTAGTTATGTGATTATGCGTGTAGTGTTTATTTGTTCTATTATATAGATACTATTTTTTTAAAGATAAAGTTCTCTACAACGCTCAAATCATATTGTGCAATTAATGTCCTTTAAATGTGTACAATTAAAATGGTATTTATGTGCATGTGTAAAAATCTATTTTATTTTATTTCATTATTTTTTTAATTATTTAGCAGTTTTCGAATAATTTAATTGTATGCTATGTATAAAACTGAAAATTAAGCAAAACTACTTATTCATGGAAACCAATGTTTGCAGTAAAACTGTACGAAAATATCTGCTTAAATATATGCCAGATATAATTAGGTCAATGAGTGTTAATTTCTGTTGAATTATGTATAATAATATTACAGCTACCGGGACGTCAGATTAACATCATATTAGTCATATTCGCATATTGCAATTACGGTCGAGACATGGCCTTTGTTTTTTGACTGAAAGGGTTCAAGATAGAAGTAAAGATTTTACTTATTAATACAAACAATTTACGGAATTTATAGAAAACTACAGGTTCGTTCTCAATAGAAAATGAAGCCATTCTATCCTACTTTTAAATTAAATATAGATTCTTTCTTAAAAATAGCAACTTCAGACTCTGTGTTTTAATATGAAATAGCACATTAACGAAAATCCATGAAAATCAAATGAAAAAATGTCATTGTATGTATGACTAAAATCAAGATTTTCAAATTTTTTTTAGGTTTCAGAACTAAAAATATTAAATTTTAAAAATCGGATTTTCATACAGCCGTCTTCACTTAATTTATATTGAGACACCATGTAGATAAATTTAAAAAAAAGCAAAAAAAAAACTTATATAATTTTTATGATAATTGTATGAAATGTTATATTATATAAATACCAGATTAAACTAACATATTTATAAAACAATATCAAAGGAACATCAAAGGTGAAAATATAAAGTTCCTTTGCAATGTTTTTCTGTTATTGTTGTTCCTTTTTTTTCTGTTAATATAGAATCCCATAGGTAGGTAACTATGTGTATACCGCGTACCACAAATAACACTTAAATATTAAAATTTTATAGAATATGAAATGATTGAGTTGGAGTTGTGGGAAAATATAATTAATTTTATAAAGAAGAAAATTTAAGGAACATGTTATTGCTATTTATGGATACGTAATTAAGCCCTTTTACATTCGAACTCTTATTAATCTTCTGGATTTTAATGGTTATATTATTTTTGTGTAATTTAAGCTTGTATTTTTTTATAGCAGATTATTTTCTTCATTTTTAAGATATAAGAAGTCCAGTGACTATATGTATAATGCCTAAAAGTATATGAATCAGTTTTGTGAGGAGACAATAAACAGCACATTAAAACTTTTTATATAATTTCATTCATATTTTGAATTTATTCAATCTCTAAGAAAATTTTCAAAATTATATTATATAAATTGGTCTCAAAATTATTATACTCGTATATAAGATCTTGATATGATCATTGTAATAATTTTGCTTAAACAAGATCAGCTGAAAAAAGTCATAGATCACATATTGCAGCGTACAATCAGAGAACAAAATATTTTACTAAAAAAAATCTAGAAGAACTCGACTTGTTGGCATTTATCGAAATTATAAGCCCATTCATCCCTGCTCAATCCCCTTTCTGATTTCAGTCTTTTTCTAGCGCTTTTTAATACTTATAAAAGTGTTTTTTTTTTTTTTTGAAATTTTTAAATTTTTATTTGTTCCCAAATGTTGTTTTTCATAATATTATTTTATTTAAATAACAAAAAAAAAGCAAAATATCTTTTTGCTCTAAAACTACTATAAAAGAAAAAAAAAATTTAGAATGAAAAACACACAATTTTTAGTACATTTTTTTCTCACTTGCTTTTAAAAAAGAGTGAAAATTTCCTTTCTGCGAGAACAAAATATTCAAAACATTAAAAAAAATTCTACTTTTCATGTTTCGAATGTTGTGAGTGAAGTCAAAAAGTAAATGTGACGCAAAGCGGTGTTTCTTTTTTTTTTTTTTAATTCTTTAGAAACTTTTTCAACTTTTTTAACTTCTTTCACATTTTTTTTTGTCGTTTTGGAATTAATGAAATAAAAATTTGTTGTTTTTTTGTTCTTTGCATTTGTTTCCTTGCATTTTGGTTCCTACAGTTTTTTTTTTTTTTGTTATTTTTAATTTTGCAAATTGGATTTATATATTTTGGGGTATATAGAGCGTGTGCAGTTATGTAACGCTATGGCATAAGTACCTAAAATAAACAAAAAACCAAAACGAATAATATTGTGTACCTATTCAATTTTTTTGATTTAAAAATGATATTGATAATAACAATAGAAATGATGACGATGATAATAATGATTATAATGATAGCAAATAAATGAGTAGACGATAAATTAATTTTATGAAAATCATAAGTAAAGAAATAATGGGTAAAATTCTCAATTAGTTTGTGTAATTCAAAAGGCCTTAGAAAAGGTTTTCTTTCGCTTAATATTTGTTATACACACATACTTAGGTAATAATTTTAATTTATTATTTTTTGCCAGGTAAAATACATATATTATATAATGCAAATTTTAAATTACCGTAACACAATAATTTCGCTATATTGCTGAAAACTTAACAATATTTTATGAACAAAATCGACTAGCTACATTTGTTTATAAACAGAAATATACCGCAATTACAAAGCTCAATTTTTAATAATACAATTAAAAAGAAATTGTACCAAGCGATGAAGTTATCACACACAAACTGATATAAAACTTGTTGACAAATAGACAAATAAAATTCGAAAATTTATAGTGGAATGACCAATTTTATTCTGGAAAGGAAACCACTATATAATTTTTGAAAAAAAAAAGCTTGTCATCATTTCCCTTTCGCATTGCCTTTAATTTAAGTAAAATTGTATGTATATATACATACATCATTGCAACAACACAAAAAAATATATTCTCTTGTTATCAAATATTTTCTTAATTCACAATTCATATCCGAAATATAAATTAGAAATTTGTGTAGATTCCGTACCAAAAACGAAGACAAAATAATATTTCCGCTGAAATTCTTAAAAATTCACTCAAAAATTACTCATACTGTTAAAGAAATTTTAAATTATAATCAAAATTTCTAAATTCAACTAAATATTCTAAAAGAATTTATAATAAGAATGTTATAACAAATCAACACCACGCGCGTTCACATCGTCTTTAAATAGGTTTTCTTTCGGATATATCAAACAATATCATGAAAGCATTATACATTTTTGTATTTTATCTCACATATTGTACAACAATATGTTATTGATTCGAGTCTCGAATTATTTAACAGAAATTATTGTCTACATCGCTTACGCCTTGTTCATTAATATTATAAATGCTCGCTAAATAAATAAAGTTTGTTTGCTAGCAAAAGAAACAACACAACAAACAATTCGTTATAAATTTCTACATATAATTACACACCAGTTTCCATTTTGAGATGAAATGCCTGGGATGCCTCAAAAATGCTCATATAAATGTTAAATTATTGGACACAGTTTTAATAAATTTATCTTAAATTTTACGATACGCATAAGGGTATTTTTCAATACAAATTTACTTGAATTAAAATAAATATCGATTAAATTGAATTATTCTTTGCTTAGGTATAAGTAAAATGATTTAAGTGTTAAATTCAAAACATAATATCGTCACCTCAAGCTATCACCATCAATATGTATACGCATCTAGTTTCATTGAAGCGGTTTAATGCATATTCCCTAAATGAAATTTCCATGAATTTTATATATATTAAAAATTCATATCCAAACATAATTATACTAACACATATCTTTTGATCTAACATTAGTAACTCTTATAAGTGTATCAGTATGTGTACGAAACCCTTTATGTATTATAAAAAAAAATTAAACAAACCAGCTTAATGTGAAGGTACGCGTAACAAAATTTCTGTTACTGACACAAGAAGCACTGTTTACTAAAAATAAAAAAAAAAAAGGACCAATAAACCTACTGAAAGATATCAACAAGGAACAGATACACTTACGTAATAATATGAAAATGAAACAAAAAACAAAAGAAAAAAAAAAGAAAGTATGTACAAGTGTACGTAGGGGAAAAAGATCAAACGATTTGTCATCGCATTTTAATGACAAATTAAAAAGTAGGTATAGGCAAGGAATACTCACTGTAACTGTGTACGTAAGAATGTATAAAATTAAATGAAAGAGAAAGAATTCTTTTTCTTTTTATTCATTTTGTTTTTTCCGTATATTACAATTATAAAAGAGGAAAAAGATTAATCCTAATGGGGTTAAGGATATTTACACAATTAAAGAAGAAAAAAAAAACAGAAAGTAAAAAAAATTTACTGAGAAAAAAAATTTTTTAGCTCATATAATGACATTAAAAACGATACTTAAAAAAAAATCCGGTAGAGCTTTTGATGGCTCAGGACCATATAAAAAGAAAGTTTTTTTTTTTATTCTCATCAAACGATTATATTTTTTTTTGTTTTGTTTGACAGCATACGTGAACACAAAATGTCTACACACATGCTATGAAAAGATTAAAAAAGCAAGAATGAATAGTGAAAAAAAAGAGAATTTTTAATGTTTTTGAAGAGTTTTTTTTGTTGTTGTTGTTGTTGTTTGAGATCTGGGAGTCAAATAAAATTTTATTCGATTTCTTTGTCAATGTGAAAAAGGATTATTTTGGATTTTTCTTCTTCTTGCGTTTTTTTTTTTTCATTTTAAGTGTCCTTCAGTTTTAATAAATTTTTATATTCACAAAGTAATATAAAGAGAAAAGAACCTATGGTTATATGGTTTATATGCCCAGAAATGAGCTTATACGGTGTTCTATCCTTCTACATAAACATGGTATGTATGTTAGTATGTACATATATTGTATGTAGTGTGTAAATATGGTGTGTAATTATAGGGAAAATTTTTAATTTTCCAAAAGGAAATTCAAGATAAAAATGGGTTTTATAATTTATAATATTAAATTTTATTGAAAAATATAAAAAAGAAATATTTTAGTGGCTAATTTCAGTTTACTTTTTAATATGACATTTAAGAAAGAAAAAGGAAAAAAATTTATATTTTAAATAAAGATTAAAATTTGAAATTTTTATTAAATTATCTGCGAATATTAAATAATGTTGGATAGAAATATTGAACGTTATAATGCATACTACCTTACACATAATATAATTTCATTATAACGAGAATTTTGAAATTTATACGGAAGGTTTATATGAAAGGAAAAATATTGGAAATTAATTTGAAAATTATTATTAAATTTCTTCACATTAAGTTGCTTGTTGAAGACGAGGTTAAAAATAAGAAAAATCGCAATTAGGTAATTGCAATTTGAGTAAAATATTCCTTATTTTTTTCTGTGTATTAGTTATTAGTATCTATAATAACTTCATAGTCAGGATTTTTCACTATATCAAACGTTGTTAATGTACTGTTTCGAATTAAATTAAAATTTAGTAAAGGTTGTATTACAAAACTTATTTATTATAACTCTAATGAACTATAAATAAAAATTATAGCCATGAAATTTAGAATTATTTCAGAAAATTTTATGTTACATTAGTTTAATAAGCAATATCAATTTATAAAAGAAAACTTTTAATTGATGAATCTTCATTTTTTAAGAGACACTTTGATTATTATTGGAGTTTTTTTTGAATTATACCGTGTACCTATCTAAGTACTCTCCTATATACCTTCTGTATAAATCCCGGTAAGTAAATAAAACTTTTGTATTTCATCTTATATCTAAGTGCACTGCTGTGTGCCCTTTGCATAAAATCTTATGAGTAGATAAAAGTTATACATGGAGACTATCTACATGACTAAACAAGTTCTGGATTACAAAGGCTTTAAATCAGCCTCGACTACTCTTTTTATTTTTCTGAAATTTTAGTTATAACTCCGTTCCTTTTTCAAATAGGCGCATATGATTTTAGATATGATTTAGAAACCGCAAGACAACTTTAATTCAACTGTGAATGTCAACTTTAATTTATTTTTCCTTGGTATTCTTCAGAAAACTAAAGTACTGCTTTTTTTTACTAATTTTGCTTTGTTCGATGACTTAGAAAATAATAATTGTTTAAAATCGTTTGTTTCTTCTGTTCTACAAATATTCAACTTAATAAAACATTATGATGAAAAACTTTGTCGTTGGCAGGTACGCTTTAATTTGTGCCTTACAGTTTCAATACAAAAATTTCCGTATTGATTATTAATCTCTACTCAATTTGTGATTATTCATATTAACAATTGTTTTTTGAAAGCAGATTCGGACCAGACCAGATTCGGAGATTCTTAGTATTAAAATCAATGAATTGAATTACAAAAAATAACTCATATTAACAAAGTAGAGTTTTTTGTCGATCTTTGTGTGCACAAGTACTTTTAGTTTTTTTTAATGTTTTCAATAAAAGGACAAACACTAAAAATTTCTTTTAAATTAATTCTGAATTTTGAATATTATCAAAGCTCTTCGATTTTCATTATAATCAATGCAAATCTTTGCATATTATATTCGAATATGCGCGATTTGTGATAACTATCTGATTATCATCATTCTCAAATCTCTTGTCTGCAGTCTCCAATAAATTAACAAAGTGTATACTTACACTGGTTTTATCATACTTGTATAATTTATAATTACTAAAAGTTACCTGTACAATAGTCAAACATAGGTTGTTTTAGGAATAAATTATTGTATATACTATGAGATCAATTTCCTAAGATTAACTAAAATATTTTCCATATAAAATATTTTATAACAAAAGAAAATTTTACTTTCCTTATTGTTTTCACATGTAATAAAAAAAAAATTAAAGATTTAAAGAAGATTATACTTTAATATTTTTCCTGTGTTTTGCGAATCGTTGAAAAATTTCACTACACCTTCGAAATTAATTAGATAGACTTTCATTACATTAAAATGCATTTTGTAGATCGCACTTAGTTGATTGTTTTATTTTCCCTTAATTTAATTTTTTTTTTTCACCAAATACATTTGGCATCAATTAGTTTTCTCCTCTTTTTTTTTTAAAAATTCTGCTAACATTTTTTTGCACAATTTGCAAAAAAAAAAATTACATAATAGCACTTTGCAATGCATACATAAAGTGAAAAAAAAAAATAAAATTTTACACCTTCAAAGAAAAGTGTTGAATGTAAGTCAAAGATTGTTTGCTTTTTTTTCTCTCTCTCTTAACAGCAATTTTTAATACTTTACTTCGAAACGATTTAAACTGAGATTTTGTTTAGGTTTTAGTGGTTTTAAAGGAACGTTTCTAACTGAAATTTAAGTTTATAATACACAATCAGAAGTATGTACTAAAGCGAGATAAGTTCAAAACATATTGCGCTGCCAGTTGGCTTAAAATTTGAATATCTTTTGGCAAATATTTTGAATCGGGATTAAAAATTGTGCTGGAGTTTGGTTCTTGTTTTCGTAATTCTTGCGATTTCAATTATATTACATTATATTCTTACTTTAATTGCAGATATTAGAAAAATTGTAGGATGAATTTTGATCTATGTTTACTTAACATTAGCAAGTAAGTAATTTAAGAGTGCAAATTCAATATACGACTCATTCCTTCACTTCTCAGAGTTTTTTTTTTTTTATCCTTTTCAAACTCCTGTTGAGGAGCATAGGGCTTCGATTAAACCTCTCCATCTCTCTCTATTTTGGGCGATAGATCTTATTTGTGCCCAAGTTTTCCCCCCTGCTGTTATTTCTTTATCTATCGTTCTACGCCATGTGTTCTTAGACCTACCGATGCTTCGCCTACCCTGGGGATTCCATTCCAATGCTTGTTTGGCTATGGACTGCTCTGGCCTCCTCAATATGTGGCATATCCATCTATATTTCTTTTTTCTGACTTCTATTTCTATCGGGTTCTGCTTGCACAGGTCCCATAGGTCACTATTTCTAATTCTATTGGGCCAGAATATTCGACAGATGATGCGGAGGCACTTATTTGTGAAAACCTGCATTTTATTAATGTCTTTCTTGTTAATGAGCCAGGTTTCACTGCCGTATAGCATTACTGACTTGACGCAAGCGTTGAAGATCCTCAGTTTAACATTCCTAGAAAGTTGCGTGGACTTCCAGATCTTCCATAGTCTAGCAAATGCCGCCCTAGCTTTCTTGAGCTTGTCTTCAATGTCAGCGCCTGCCCCGCCATCTGAACTTATAATGCTCCCCAGGTATGTCACGGAATTCACATCTTCTATTATTTCGCCATCAATTTCAAATTCTTGATGATTTGTTGTATTTATTCTGATGGTCTTTGTTTTCTGCGTGTTTATGTGTAGGCCGACTTCCATTGCGCACTCTTTCAGTTTGTTTAGTTTTTGCTTCATGTTTTCGTATGTGTGTGCAAGTAGGCATACATCATCCGCATACTCCAAATCATCCAGGGTGTTGAAGATATTCCAGCCGATCCCATTTCTTATAACATTTGTTTTCCTCATGATTTCATCTATTACTATATTGAAGAGGACTGGCTACAGGGAACAGCCTTGCCTAACTCCCCTCGTTGTTGTTATTGGTTCACTTAGCCTTCCCTTGTGGAGGATCTGGGATTCTGCGTTTTCATACATTGCTTTGATAACTTTGATTATCTTGTTAGGGATTCCCCTCAACTCCAGAGCTCTCCGTATGGCGCTTCTATTTATTTCGTCGAAAGCTGTCTTGAAGTCCACGAATGCCATATAGAGTGACGAGTTGAATTCTTTAGACTGTTCCACAATTATTCTTATTGTGCTAATGTGCTCAGTACAACTTCTTCCTTCTCTGAAGCCTGCCTGTTCTTTTCTTAGTTGTTTTTCTATGTGATCCTTAATTCTTGAGTGTAGGATGATGGCGAGTATCTTAATAACGGCATTGAGTAGTGTAATGCCTCACCAGTTGCTACAGTTGGTCAGATCACCCTTTTTCGGAAGTTTCACAATGATGCCTCTCTTCCATTCTTTACATATGTTTTCAGTTTCCCAAATTCTCCCTATTATAGTGCTCTAGCACATTGTAAGGGATCCGCTTTCATTAATTCAGCTCTTATGCCATCAGTTCCTTCAGCCCTATTGTTTTTCAGTTGGGCTATGGCCTCACACATTTCTCTGGATGAGGGTGGACTAGTGTTTATATTGCAGCGTTCTTCATTTCGGCTTGCCCAGATTTCTGGCTGGAATTCCGGAAGTTGTGTGTTGGATGCTTCATTGAAGTATTCGACCCATCTTTCAATTTGTTTTCGCGTTTCAGTTAATATGTTACCATTTTTGTCTCTGATAGGATGTTCTTTATTGAGACCCCTATTCGAAAGTAACCTTATTTTCTTATATAATTGTTTGGTGTCATGTTGTTCAGCTGCGACTTGCGCTTCTGCAGCGATGTTATTGTGGTATCTTCTTTTATCATTTCTGGCTGCTCTTTTGACTTCCTTACAGATCGTTTTATGTTGTTCTCGTACCGCATTGTTGTTTGTGTCTGTTCACTTCTCAGAGTAATATGCTTAATCACTTTCATTAAGCATATTAAGTGTTGTTCTCTTCTATTAGTACAATATTTAAAATTCATTCTCAACCAGCATTCACAATATTCTCACAATTCTCCTTTTCTCAGAGAAAAGGAATTTTTCTCTTTTCATAATCCCTCTCATTTTATTTTACACAGATAAGACAATAAACTAATTTTTGAAAATGTCTTAATATTTTTCGTTCCTATAGTAGATAGTTCCATATATTGAAATTTTAAAGGTATTTTTTTTTATTTAAAGATTATACGTGATCATGTGATGTGCAACAAAGATAACGCTTGTAAAATTTAATCAATTTTAATTGAAATTCAATATTATTTCCCAATATTATATGAGCAGAGAGATAGTTGTTTAACCATTTAAAAACGACATGATACTTGCGTGTAGGTAAAACATGTCAACAAATCTATACATAAAACATTGTATAACTATATTCGATATAGTATATATTTTGGAAAATACTGTAACGCAATATTTGTTGTAATGGTAATGGTCAAAATTGGTTTTCTTTTAAAATTTTTTTTCACTACATTTTGAATATATAAAATACTTTATACCAATAATTTTTGTTTCATCTATAATGGATTGAAAGAGAGAGAGATAGATTCACAGTCGTAATTTCACAAATAGTCTTTGTTAATCATGATTAACAACAATCTACGCTGAAATCAGTTTCTTACTATATACACTTTATATTTACTTACTTATATAATCCATTGTGGTACTTGTCTGGTATATAAGTATTTACATTACTTCCGTTAAAAGAAGTGAAATATTAAAAATCTTCGATCCGATGTTGGTTTTTCCTTTGTTTTAAAAAAATAAATTACGCGAAGCAATTACAAAAATTTGAACTTTCTTTAAATGGTGTTTCATGTTTCGATATTTTTTTTGTTTTCAGTTGTTTTCTGTGATTTTTCCATTATTTAACTTGATTTTTTTCTTTTTTTTTTGGAAACAAAAAAAGGAACATTTTATAACTCTTAATTATTGTATTTGCCTTATATGATATTTTTGTGTTACCGTAAAACACTGTCACCCTTTCATATCGATAACAAAATCAAAAATTACATTCGTTTTTTTCCGCTCTTACAACAAATCAAACGTTTAATACTCGCACTCTCTATATAGTACACACAGAAAAAATAAAATACAAGATTGGATGAAAAGCACTGGCAACAAAATGTGTTGTACAAGATGAAAAATTAAAACAAAAAATAATAAAAAAAAAGAACTGTGTATTGATACATTATTAAAGCGTTTTAATTGGCATAAAAATCCACAAAATGAAAATCGTGAAAATAAAAAAAAATTGCAAAACGAAAAATACAAAAAGAAGATAAAGTAAGTTTGGGTAACTCTAGGGTCTTCAAGGTAATTGGTAAATGAAGAAATTTCCAAAAATGTTCTCAAAATATGTTTTGCCTTTGGGAATAAAACACCCGCTACTGAACATTGTTCGTGCAAAAAAATTTAATATTGATACATATAAGGTTTTGATAGCTGTATTTCAACTGCTTGAGGCTTCGGTTCAATTGCTATACAACAAAATCTTTACAGTCACGGCTAGATCACTAATTTGTAAAATCGGAATAACAATATTCACTGCGACCGATTATCCCACCCCCACTCAATCTGAGTGCATGGACTCAAGATTCACCGCCCTGATGTACACGAACAGCAAGCGGGGCGCGAATAACCGTAACTCCATCGCCTTTAGGACTAATTCATCTATATTTCCCTTCTCCTGGGAGCGAGAGCAACACATTTTTGTCTCATATTTTTTCGAGAGCAGCAGATTTTTGTTTTCATCTCACTTCAATATTTCGGAATTTTAACGTAATAAACGTAATGTTAAAATTGTTATACTCATTTAAAAATAGTTTTTACTGTTGTAATTAAAGAAAAATTTTAAAAACCAAGAATGAAATAAATGTTGGCAAGAGTAGAAAAAAAAAAAATGTAAAAATAAAAAACAAAAAAAAAATAAGTTTTTTTTTTTTCATCTGATTTTATAATTGGAAAATTTTTCTTTGATTTTGTCTCGCCAATCAATTGCATTAAGGTTGCAGCACTATACTCTATTTGCACTATTATATTAGATCCAGATTTACAAACACACACACACATGGTTTTGCAATAAAAATAATTTACATATTTACCATAAAATGTTCATTATAGTTGTGTATTGTAACGGTGCTATATTATCACAGCGGGAAATAATTAATGAATTTAATTAACGATAATTAAATTGACATTAAGAATCGATCGTAAATGGTACTTTGTATACACCATAGAGTAGAGGTTTATAAAAATTTTTCACATTATTTTTTTTTTTTTTTTTACCTATGTACGCTCAATGAGAAATTTAATTGCAAGTTGTACTAGAGACTAGAATTCTAGACAATAAGAAATGCTACAGAATTTTAAAAATTTATTACTGTCTTTTAGAAAATATTCATTGATATAACACAGCTTGAGGGGTTGATTTTATTATTTAATTACGAGTACATAATTTTTTGCAATTAATAAGAATGAAATTTTTGCAATGCGAACACGAGTTATACAAATTTCAATATTTATATTTGAAATATTTGATAAAATTTGATAAAAATATTCGATTTCATTATTTAATTAGGAACCTACTAGGCATAGGTGTAGTAAATAAAAGTTTGCTTCGCTCAGTATATGATAATATTCTCAATAAATACATTTAATACGAGAATATATAGGATGACTCAGTAATGAGTACAATATTACACATCACCGTTTATAAATGATCAAAAATGGGTACAATTTTTCTTTGAGGTGTTAAATCTACCCAAAATACAATTATTAAAACGAATTTTCACAAAGTTTCTACTTGCCCAAATTTTTTAAGTATTTAAATTTCAAATAGAAACTTCATACAAAAAATTTTTAAAAAAGGCTAGCAAGGGGCTGAATTTTAGGAAAAAATCAAATTCGGAGAATCATTTTTTTATTACCCAATAATTTCATATGCAATTTTTGAATATTTAAAATTTTTTGTTACTAAATAATATTTAAATTCTAATAAGTAATTTTAATTTTTGTGGACATACTTTCTTACATTATTTATTGACCACAATGTTTTATATTTTATATTTGTGGCGAAAATAAAGACTTTTATATCTGATTAATGGATTAAGTGTGTAAACCAAAAATATCACTTGAAATACATATGTAGTTAGTATTTAATAGATTTAGATCCTTAAATTAATAAGAAATACCAAATATAAAGAAAATAATTCCAAACCGCAGACTATTCGAATTATTAAGTTTAATTTTAAATTTATATTGCATTTATTAAATTTGTTTATTTATTTATTTGTTTTTATTAAAAAATTGTTTAATATATTTTTAGAACTTTAACTGTTCTAAAACTTTAAATTTAATATTAAAATATTAATACTTATTTAAAATTTTTTAACCATACACAAAATCATATTCAAATATAATTCAGGGTCAATTAAATTTTAAAAATGTCATCTAATTTATAAATATTGTAAAATATTTTAAATATAATATTTTCAAATTTCATGTTTTCTTGTGTTTATGTATTTTGTATTTTATATTCCTACATTTTTATTTAAATAAGCACGTTAATTTGAATATTCTTCTAATAGAATTCATTGAATTGTACATTATAGAATCTATTCATACATACACACATTTATACAATATTCATGCACTCAATTTAGAAGGGTATAGGTTTACAGATTGGAAAAGAAATGAAAAAAAAAAAACAATTTTTTATTAGTATCGTTTGCGGAAAGAAATTTTTAAATTCATTTGATTTTAAAGGGTCTACTACTCAAGCGAAAAATTTAATATTAAAAATATAAGAAAATATTTTCATTTTTTTTTTTTTCATAAAAATATGAATAGTTATTTTTGATAGTTAGAATAAAAGAGAAGCGGTAGCAGTTCAAAGTTTACAATATTTTTAGTCTAAAGTTTAATTTTTTTTTTGGAGAAATTGTATAGTTTCAAATAAAAATATATGTAGTTCATCACATCTGAATCTGTATTGAAAAATTTTTGCTAAGAAATGTTGGCCGCAAAATCTTATCAATAAATTTTCTAAATAAAGTTAAATGTCTTTGCCTTATAAAATACCGTACGAAAGACGTAATATTCGTATACGTGTCAAGCATGTGATTTCCAATCAAATAAGATCGCCTGTATCAGAAACGTGATAATTTTCACACTATTTCATTGTTTCTGTGATATATTGCTTATCATACTTGTAATATAAAATTTCTCCTTTCTTTTTGAATATAGTTTCAACAAAATTATTAACTAATACTAAATAAATTACTTGAAAAATCTGAAATTGCACAAAATATTATACAATTGAGGAATCATCTTTTTAAATCATCAGCAAGAGCAGTTTCTCTAGATTTATTTAATGCTCTGCTTTATTTTGCAACGATATTTTGAATTTTGTAAATTTGGATTATGAAAAGGTAAGTTGAATATGTGAGGATTAATCTGTTACAGCCTTTATACATATATTATTGAAAACTAAATATGGCTTTGAAATACAAGAAAATTTTCATTTAGTATGTAAAAATAATAGAATACAAATGAAAAAATAAATGATTCCACCTAATATTATTCTATATTTTAAAAACCAATAGAGGAAATTCTTCGTACCCAAGTAACAAGTTGAATGTTGTCTAAGGTCTTAAATTTTTTATAGTAATACTATTGTTATACGTATCAAATAATTGGTATTTTTTTGCTGAAAGTTGTTTGCAATAATTGGAAAATTAAAAATAGAATATGCTACTCTCTGTACACCAGTAATCAGAATTTAAAATTAGTTTTGTTTGGCATTGATGAAATTTTTCAGTTCACAAAAAAAATTTCAATTTGCTCGTTAAGTTCTCATGATTTTTCTTTTATCATCGTTTTGCATAATTTTTACATTATCACTTTCTTCTTGGTGTCGTATAAAGAAAATAGCTCTAGCTATGCATAAATTTATAGTTGAAAAAATAATTGGAAATTTTATTTTGCAAATCACTTTTTATTTATTAACGCAATTTGTTTATGTATATAAGAATAAAAACAAGCTTCCTTTTTATTTTAACAGAATCAGATTTTAAAAATTATTTAAAATATTTAAATATGATTCTTACACGAAAAATTTTATTATCCAAATGAATAACAGTCAGAAAAAATCCACATGTATAGAGAGGACCTTATGCCATTAAAAATTACTGAAGCCGCTTTTCAAATTTTAACTGTAAATTTATGCAAGATTTGGCAACAAAGGTACTCTTTCATTTTTCTGACCATACAATTAAGATTTTTCCTTTTTAATATTGTAAAATTGGCGAACATTGGTTAAAATAACAGAATCCCTGCAAAAAGTCACCCAATTCCCAACTGATTCAATAAATATTTTAAAGCGACGCTCAAAATTAATGAAATATGTTTTATGTAGCGGAAATAGCTACTAGAATAGCGGAAAAACAGATCGGTGCCTAATAAGAAGAAATGAAATTTCAATTATTAAGAAATGCTTACTTTAGCCTTATTTGATTAGTGAAAAATTTGAATACAATATTCAAATAGTTTGTACCCATAATGCAAATTACAATTAAAAGGAACGATCTAATTATTATAAAATAGTTTAATATTTTCTTCCTGCCTTTTTTATATACAATATTAATATGGTAATTTCAAATTCAATTTTATATTCCACAATATTGTGTTTGATAAAGATTTTATGTACGAAATCATAATAGAAGAAAATCTGTTTTATACTGAATCAAAACCTAATAGATTCAAACAACACAAAAAAAATTCAACATAAGAATTATATCAGATTTTAATGTTACCAGGGATGAGCACCTCTCATATACTTTGTCACCAAAAACATTAATGCGATAACAACCAAAAGACAAATATAATAAAAACCACAAAATAAGATCAAAAAAATTTAACAAAAAATTCTTAATCGGGTAAGAGAGGCGACAAAAATAAGCAAATGAAAACAAAATGATTTTTTTATCATTTTTTTTCTGGTTGTAGGTACAACCCAGTGCTACCAAAAATGAAGATTTATCTTCAAAATTAAGGTTTTTTAATGCTACTGAAGTTTTTCGGAATTGGAATTTTTTACAATTTTTGCCATATTTTCCAAAATTTATAAAAAAAAATTTTGAACGAAAAGTTAATTTAATGGACATTTAACGCTAATGGACAGTTAATTTAAGGCATGGTAACGCTACTTCCTTTCTTTTTGGTAACTGATTTGTTTCGAATTGAAATCGCCACATTTTGACTTCGTACTTCCTTCAATTGAACTTCAATTGAAGATCTCGAAGAATTGATTAAAATTTTTTTTATCGAATCTTCAAAATGAAGATTTTATTTAAAAAAAATGAAAATACTGGGCTAATCTATTTGGTAGCACTGCTATTACCAGCATAATTCGAACGACAAAAAAAATAATTTTACTTATTTAATTTTATTTTTTTTTTCCTCTTTGTTTGTGTATATTTGTTCTTACACATTTATTAATGCATGTATGGGTGTGGCTGGATAATACACAATATTGCAATAATAATAAAGATAAAAATAAAAAAAAAATGAAAATGAAAGTGAAAAAAGATAGGAAAGAAAATATTCCCATTTGAGAACGCAGTATAAAATTCGTATAATATAAAGGGCAAAGTAAAAATTCAGCTTTGTAAGTTCTTATGTAGGTAGAAGCACTGTAGAGCGCAAAGGATGGCAAAAAAAAATGAATATCAAAAGAAAAATCTAATTTGAATAATTTATTTTTTTTTTTATTTTCTTTTCATTTATTTCACTTTTGAATAACTAAACAATATACAAAAATATAAGAAGCACTCTATGAACATTAAGGGTATGGTGCAGCAAAGCTTGCCTTATACCAAAAAGAAATAAGAGTCTTTTTCTTTTCTTCCTTGTTTCAAGTTCAGGAAAAGATTTTTTTTTTTTTAATGAATAATTTCAGTAAAAGAATTTTTTAATCTTAAATTTTACAATATAAAGTTAAATATAATATAAAAGAATTAATTTGATAAAATAATTTAAAAAGTATACTTTTTTCTTTCGGAAATAAAACAAAGAATAAATGAAAAATTTTAACATGATTTTAATTAATTATGTATAAATACACAAAAACACAAACAATAATATGCAGATGAAAGAGATTTATTTTTAGGATTTTTGTTAAAGAAATTTTAAATGTTTTATATAAGTATGAGGAAGAAAATCGATTATGTTAAAAAAGGTGATACAAAAATTTTTAATAACACAGTTATACTGAAAATAAATTTGAAACAGTGACCAAAGAGTGTAATAGTCTGCACAGTTTGGACATAAAGTATTAATGTTCTAAGAAAATTCGCTATTACAACTTGCAAATATTTCACATTCGATACCAAAATCATTATGCATTAAATTGCTATTCTATATCTGAAATAAGAAATTGATCACTTCACTAATTTGAAGAGAATTGTTATTTTATTATACAAACTACTGGCATCGCCAAGAAGTACTCAATATAAATGGTTTGTGCAAATTTTCGACACTCCTCTAGTGAAATTATAGTTTGTATATAATGAAATGAATGAATTTTTTGACAATGTTTATAGCCTCGTATGTTGTTGTGATCTCAAAAGAAAGGTGAGAAGCAATAATTAATCAAATCTAGAAAAATAATACTTAAAATGCACTTGCCCTTATGCTTTAATGATGGATATCTAAAAATCGATTCGTACCGGAAACTAAACCGATACATAGAACTACTTTGTATTTACGTTCTTTGTATTTACACGTTCTTTTTCAATCATTCAAATGTTAAGAAATAATTATGAACCATAACAGTCAAAAACTGAGGTAAGCATAAGCTCCATAACATTTTAAACCTTGTACATCATTATAGATTCGTAAATTTTCTAACATCAAGAATGTATAAATACATTATTGTATATCTACCTAATTTCGTTTCCTTTATTACAATCACTCTTCCGACTTATGAGATTTGCTTATAAAAATTCCATAAGCTTAATAAAATATTTTTTAAATTAAATTATGCACAGTGACCATATCTTATAGAGTTCTAAGTTAATTGTCTACTATATAAAGCGAAATTTTTCACTATATACACCTACATACATAATTTTGTTATGATGACAATAAAGTATCATTAATTTATTTAATTTTTCAATATTATTTTTTTTTAATATTTCAAGCATTTCATCATTGACGCACTTTAAAAGGCTTCTTCTCTAAATTAATAGTATTATTCTGTATACCTATTACTATTTAAAATAAAAAAAACAATTCCACGTAACTAGGCACTTTCATGACAACTTAACCTTATTTTCTACTTTAAATTTCTTATTAAAAGAATTTTTGTCACTTATTTGTATACACGCTTTTAACAATATCGTAATAAGAAGGCTTTATTTTTTTTATTAAAATTTTTGCACTTAATATGTACTTACATATAATGGGTAACATGAACGAATAGTGTACGAATAAATGTTAATGTATGTATGTATGTAAAGAGTCAATTGCGTATATTCATAAATTATGTGTGTGCTATCTAGCTCTATTATTACTTTAAAATTATAGAATAAGAATATGAATGAATCCGATTTTTCATTCTTTTGTACGTTCAAGAAAAGTTTTCATTCATGCGTACACAATAAGTATAAGAGCACATTTTAATTTATAAATTTTCCTTTCTCTTTCTTTTTATCATAGAACTACATATTTTTTTTTTGTTATTGTACTCGTATATATGTAAGTAAATTTTTTGGTGCGTGATTGTCATAATGACCTCTTAAGACCCCACAATAAGATTTTAAAAAAGAAAATTTAAAGAAAGTAAAGCATACACTTCTAATGCCGCCATTTAAAATATGAATGAATTTGAATGAAAGAAATGAAAGGAAAACGAAGAGATTTTTTTTCTTTTTCGCTTTTGATTTTGAATATCAGCTCGCGACATCAAAATCGTCTGATCCGAATATGTAGTGTATGTATATGAATATTGAAAATTATATTCAACCTGCAACATTCCAAATATGAACAAAATTCAAAATTCGTTTTCTTTTTTAAAAAAATATAGAGGCACATGTTCTTTATTGTTCCATAATATGTGCGCATATAGTATTTTATAGCCTTATGGGTTAAAAATATTGTAGATATAGTATTAAAGTACGTTATTCTCATAATGCAGAAGAGATAAGCAGAATAAATTTAATATGTATACCAATATGAAAAAGAAAAAAAAAATTTTTGCATATGACTTTTGAATTTTTTTGCTATTAAATTGGTTGAGGCATTGATAAGTTGATAAATTTTAGTACACACTCCTCCAAATTCAGTTTAGTGACGAGATCTATTCTATATCTATACTATACGTATCTGTGCTACTATGGGACTCATACTTTTTTTGATACTTTTGAAATTTATTGATTATGCTTAAAATCAGACTCCTTGACTCAATAAAAGAGTGGTTAGTAAAATATAGTAGAGATCGAGTGTATCGTACATGCGATACACTCGATGTGACTGAGCCTACCTAGATAAAAGTTTTATTAGGGCAAATACATAATTATCTTGTTATAATTAATTTACATTCACGATTAAAAATTCATTGGACTGCATTCGCTTCACCTCATACTAGTATATTGAGAGCAAAACGATTGTAAAACGATGAAGAGACGTTCCACAAGCATTTCCATAATTAGACAAACCAACGAGAATCTAGCTAGATTTCTTATTACTATTAAGTAATATCTACTTTATTATTTATTAGAATAAAAAAATTGTACAAATTTCTGTACAGCATTTTCATATTATATAATCCTGAAAATCTACCAAAATCTTTAAATTATTGATTATATTTTGATTAAAAATTTTCCAATATACATAAATAAACTACGTTTTGTAAAGAATAATGCCAAAGAACCTTAAATGAAGGATTTCAATTTTCTTGGAATATAAGGGAAGTTCTTTGGTTTATGTATGTATGTATGAATTTGTATATGATTTTTTATTATATTCAGAAGCATTTAAATCTTTTATTTAAAGTTATACAAAATATTAACCTTTTTGCGTATATATTTGAATAATAATAGAGGATTTTATTTTATCCCTATTTCACATAATAATAATAATAATAACCATTCATAAAATGTCAATATATTTATGATTAACAAAATATATACATGATAAAAATGGGTGATTTTATAAAACTTCTAAATTTAAAGCAAAGTATGAAAAAAATTGAAAATTCATTGTGCAAATCAGCAGTTGCTATATATTTTTTCTATTCTTTCTATGCGTTCTATTCAAAGGACCTATAATATTAAGTCATTTTTCCACCGATCTCGACCGGAATATCACCAAAATTACACGTTGATTACAGGTTTTTCAAACCTGTAGTTGTTGATACAAAAAACTAAAAATTTTACATTAATTCTAAAAAATAAGTAAAGGTATTACAACCCTAACACTGACAAAATGTGGAGCAGATTATTCATTAATAAAGCTTTCAATTTTAATATCTATTAAATATTGTCTTAGTTTAAAATGCTGAAATTACAAATCAAACTAAATCGATTTGATATTGACAACAATACCAAATCACACTTGAGTGTTATTAATAAGAGGACGAAAAACAAAAAAATCTGAAAATCCCCCGTTACTGTGTTAATAATTTAAGTGTCTACCAGTTTTCAATAATGTTTTATTCGATTCATTCGTGAATAAAATGTTTCATTCTTTTTACTACTGTATATTATAATAAAAATATTTTAATATTTAATACCATATCGAAAAAATATTATTGAAAATAACTTTGATTTTGAAAAGTGATAAAAGATTTTCTATACATATTGTATATACCTATATAAATAAATACGGGAATAAATGCCAACATGGTAATATTTGAAAAATACAAAGACGAGATTGTTACCAATATTGTGAATTTGTAACAATTTTCATTTTTGATATTATATTCTTAAAGATATTATGAATTTTCACCTTCTTTCATAATAAGTGTTTGAGTCAAATACTAATTACAATGAGTGCTTTGAAGAAAAGTACGATAATTGTAGTTAGCCAGATATAGGTTAAACTATGTCTAAGAACGTTTTTAATGTAAATATAATAAAGAATGAATATTAGAAGAAAAATAACACAAAAATATTTAAGTGAATAATGTCCTAATTCGTTATTTAATGATTCTAAAGATTTTGGCCTGATTTCGTTTCAGAAAGTATAATACTAATGTGATTTTCTTTTGTGTAGCGCTCCCTTTTTAATAGCCCTGAACTGTCAGCTGTCACGCTGTTTTTTTTTGGTTGGCAACACTTTACCGGACAAATGGCGCAAAATTCAAATCTTGCGTGACACATACGTATATCTAACAAATTTTTCTTTATTAATGTAAAAATTCATACATCTTTATTATTTTATTTAAATGGTTCAGATGTACGTACGTACAATTTGTTTTTCCTAACAAATCTTTAAAGCACAAACTTTTTGCAATATAAAATTTGATCGTTTATTTTCGAAAATTACTCTTTCTGTTTTGTCTACATTGTTTTTGCAAATAAGTTTCAATTAAACTAACAACAGTTTATTGACTGAAAGTACAAATTTCTCCACCAAAGATAGGGTCATAACAATTCCTGTATTACATTCATATAGTTATGATTTATCAATCAATTATTTTATAGTATTAAATTGGTTGAATAGTGATATTTACCTTTGCGGGGGCGTGCACACTTTTTGGATATATTAAAAATATTCACTTTTTATTTACATTCAAAAAATTCAGATTTTATTTTTTTTTTCTCTCTCATATTTATTTTAATTTTTTTCTTATTCTTTTGTCGTTTTTTAATCACTTCCGGCGGCAGGTCTCTTATGAAAAAAAAAAATTATATTATATAAGCAAAAGTAATAATATCTGTTTTGATGATTTTGCTCCAAATGATGGGCTTTCTTATTTTTTTGAATTTAAAGAAAAGAATGGAAATTGTATTTATTTTGTTTTTCATGTTTTTTTTTTCAAAAGGAAGAAAAAGAATTGGGCACATCCATTGATAATAACAATAATAACAATAATGATTTTGATGACTTTTAAGCTGATATTGATGGCATGATGCCATTCATGCCACCATCAGAGTTGAGTGGTTGAATTAACATTTTGGTCTGGTTCTTTGTGATTTCCTTTTTTCTTTTTCTTATTATATATGAAAAAATTGTATAATAGCTATCTTTTGATACTTTTTTTTCCTACAGACTAAAAATTTTTTTTTTGCGTTTTTCGTATTACATACATACATACATTATGTATTTATAAGAATAAATTTTAATATAGAGTTTGTATTTATAGTTTGGAATTCAAAATTTAAAATACAGACAAGCCAGTCAGTCAGTCAAATAATAATCGTAACAATAGATATAATAACAAAAAAAGTTATAATAAGGAAAATATAAAATAAGACAGGATAAGGAATAAATTGAGTGCATGAAGTAGAAGAAGAAGAAAGAAGGAAACGAATATATGGCAACCAAATATAACAATCAACTTTTAAGAAATAAACGACTGAATGGAAAAAGAAACGAAAGTGAATTTATGTTTTTTTTTTCGGATTTATTAAAGGAAATGAAGGATTTCAAAAATATTCATATAATTTTTTTTTATATTCTTCTTATTATTATTATTTTTATTTTGAATATAAATTTGAATGAATGAAAGGATATACCAGTATAGATTATTTATTTAAATGATTACGTCTATGAAATTATTATTTTAATAATATTATGGAAATATAAGAGTTTGTGCGTATGTGCTTAAATGAAGACAAAATGTATTTATGAACATTTAAATACACACACTCACACATTGTATATAAAATTCATAAAATTGTATAAAAATAATGATAAATTTTTGGTGGTCTAGTTTAACTATATTTATATTTGAGTTATATAGCCATAAAACGGAAATAATTTGTAGGTTCCACTTTACTCCATATAAAATATACGTATTTAAAAAAGAAAAATATTGCATGCAAACTGGAGCAGAAATAGTTTTCTTATTATTTATTGCATATATATAAAAAAATATGAGCACGTGAAGTTCAACTAATTATTTTCATAAGTTATTTGGATCGCAAACAAGCTTGTTACATACAAATATAAGAGTTATATAGCATTGAAGTATTAAGGTTTTTAACGCAAAATCGATGCGAATGCAGTTTAATATTTAATGTGACTTAAAAAGGAGTAGGGTTTTGATCATATTAGTATAATCGTGTGTTCATTTTTCATTATTAAAAGGGTATACAGTAAAATTTGTTGGAGACATTAAATTTAAAAGGAAACAATTAAAAACAGAATAAATTTCGTTAAAAAATTAGTTGAATAAATCTGGGAATTGTTTCTTCATGCAGTTACTCTACCTTCTTTTGAATTTAAAAAAATGATTTTATGAAACAAGGCTTACTTTTAGAGTTTTATTATTAATGCCAAAATAATTTTAATTTTGACGAGTTTCCATTTCTAAACCGTAAATTCATTAAGCTACTTATTAATAAAAATCTAAAATAGAATTTCCAGAATTGTTAAAATATACAGAACTTAACTAGCAAGTTTTTGAAATTTAAAATCCTTTTTACAATATTTAAGAAGAAATTCAGAATTGTTATACCTTTAACTATAGTATTATTAAAAAATATAGTCAAATTTATATTTAAAAAAAATTATGAATTCGAGAATGATTGGAAAATTTAATTATGTGCACATAAATATCTAAATAGTTGTTTACAACAACCTCAGATGGACATGCAATTTTTAGTTTTACAAATGTTTGATTGCACATTTGTATTAGATAGGTTTATATTCAAACATGCACAGATGCAACTGTATGGTTGCAAGAAATTAAACAATCAAACATGATTGCAATTTTTATTTAACGCGTTCGGTTTGAATTGACGCAATAGTTTAGTTAATTAGATGTTTACTAGCAAAGAATTAATAATCAAGACGTAATTGCAAAATTGAAAATTGCATGTGTGTCTGAGTCCTAGTTCTTATTTCTAATAGGCTTTACCCAGAATTTCGAATTCAACACATTCAAACTTTATGTTTGATTTCAATTTTAATTGTTTTTGTTTCAAATTTTCTCATAGTATGTTATGAGGGAAATACAATTTAGTGTTTGTTTCCTCCTTACGATAAAACATAGTATGTAATTCTATTTTATGTGGCGTGATAAAACAACGCTTACTTAAACGTCTCCATAAATATTATCTTTTAACATTTTAACTCATTGAGGTTTAAGAGATTCACTATTTTTATCTTTACTGTTATGCCATTAAATTTTATGTTTGTTTTGTTTAATCTGAGAATTCATACAATTTATACAAATTTTTTTCGTACAAAAATTTTATATTGAATATTTTTTTTAAAAAAAGAAAATGAAAGTTTCAATTACTTTTTTTTTTTCATTTTCAAAAGTATAGTAAAATATTAATGTGTACCTATATACAATATTATTGATTCATAAATATATATATTTCAATTAATAATATACCATAAATATTTTTGATACCAAATCCTTGAAAAATAATGAAATATGAATTTTTACGTAATTAAATGAAAAAGAAGAGGATAATGGAGATTTCGGAAAATGAAAATCGAAAAACAAAAAGATAATAAAGAAAAATAAACGGGAATTTATTTTCGATTGTAGGGCAATTGATATTATATGATAATAATAATAAACCACAATTTTCAATAAATAAAAATATAAATGAAATTTAAAAATAAAAATTATAATGAAAAAATTTATTAACATTTACTTTTATGCTTAACAAGAACAACGAATAATAAAGAAATTTTACAGAATTATTTTTCATTTGATTTTTATGATAAAGGATTTAAATGCAAAATACAATTATTTCGATACATAACAACATTTGCATCCCAATTATTATTACTGTTAGAATAATAAAATATTTTTAGCGTATAGTCCAGCATTATTGGTTTATAGCTAGTATGTACAATAAATCTCTCTGAGAAAAAGTAATTTGAGTATTTTTTAAATATTCAAGAATTTATATTTGCATATATTTTCGAGTTTCTTATTTCTTAAATAAGTAATTTGAAATTTTACAGCATAAATTTGACCTTTATTAAATTTTCTTTTCAATTATAAAAAACACAATTAATCAATGAAATAAATTTAATTTACTTGTAAGTTCTGTTATGATTGAATACTAGATACGTTAAGTTTATATTCCGTTTTCGAATATTAAATTGATTTTTTTTGTTCGAATTTTTCAGAATTATGCTAAATAGAATTTAAAATGAAAAGAATTTGTAATAGAAATATTCTGAATTATTAAAATTTGATAAATATACAGAGTATAATTATTTTGCAATTCAATTATTATACTGACTATATTGCAGCTTTTTAAAGAAGAAATACAATTTTCGTAGCAGAATTTTTCTTCCTCATTTTCCTGTTAATACGAAATTAGAATCTCTGAAGAATTAAATTACACTTAACCAACCGTCATACTAAAAACTCCAGCCATCGGCAACTTCAAAATGCGGCCCATCATTCTGCTTGCAAAAAAAAAAATATATTCCATTGCGACTATTAAAATTTTTTAAGAAAAATTTTAAGAATTCAATCATAGATAATAGATATACATAGATACATAAAATTCCAATACAAATTTATTATTTGTCAAAACAAAACAATCAATAAAGTCAATGGAAAATGACATTTCTTCTTGTAATTATGTAATGTAAGAAGCTCGTATAGCCCATACTCAAATTCACATAATACATATTTGCCCAAAAACCACAATAGTTTACCGACAGATGCTTTAAACAGTATATACCTATGGTATATCTATTACAGATGCTTTAAACAATTCACTATGGCTTATTTATTAGGACGAGAAAATAAATGTCAAGTACTTTCTTTTTGCCACTCATAAAATCCTTCATAAACACAATAAGAACAATATTTTATTTTCCTTATGCTGCTTTAATAATTAAATTACTAAAATTACTAAAATTACTAAAAATTTGCATTTAAATTTCAAAAAACAGCAACTCCTTCAATATTTAACATCAAAATTTACAACAAAAATTACAATACGCACACAAGAATTAAGAAAATCTTTTAAAAAATTTATAACAAAAACCTTTCGAAAAAAAAAAATTTTCTCCGCGTTTTCATTTCTAATTTAAATCGTGGAAAATTTAAAATATTTTTTTAATAAAATTTTTAAAATTGTGAATATTTTCTTTAATATATAAAGAAACAAAACAATAATAACAAAAAAAAATTTTCTTTTTTAAATAATTTATTCGGTATTCAAGGATTATAAAACAAAAATTGGCCTAAAGCTAAATTTAAAATCATACAATCCGCATACTATTTTAAAACTGTTATAAGACTTCAAAGTTGTATTTCGTCTGTATATGTGTGTATGTCTACGAAATTTTGTGCTTCCATACACATCGGATAAAAAACTTTAATAAAATGAAAATATTTTCTATTTTATTAAAGGTTAGAGGCAATTTTTTTTTTCAGTTCATTTTAAATCTTTGATTATAATAAAATTTATATCAAAATTTTATTAACTTATTCAAAAATTCATGATATACGGTTATAAATACATTTATACATATAAATTTAAGAGAGAAACATCAATATTTTAAATTTAATTAAAGTTAAATGACTTTAATAATGTTTAGAAAAATAAAATATAAAAGAGGAGGAGAATAAAGTTGCTAATGGAATAACTTATTGATAAAATATTCAATGGAAAATTGATTACAATTTCTATAATATAATATACTCGTACATACTCGTAGATCGAGTCTCGATAATGTATATTTAAAAGTCATAAAATTGTAAATTTGTTTGCAAAGAAACTTTAAAATTATATTTGAATTTTCTTTTAAATTATGGTAAAGTTTCTTTGTAAATTTATTGAATTTTCTCAAAATAAATCGCGAAATTATCATAAAAATCTCGGTCAAACAAATTATATGAAATTTCAACATTATATTATAAATAAATAAATACTATATTCATGGCATTAAATTTATGAAGAAATACGTACACTTGGTTCTTTTTTTATGCGGTAGATGCGTTCCAGGGAAATCCGCATAAAAAAAAATCGCACAAAAAAAGACATACATTTATATGCAAAATGATGGATACGTTCCATTTATTCAAAAAATCGCATAAAACCCAAATAATGTTTTAAAATGCACCAGAAATCGCATAAAAAAAGATTTATAAATAATAAGATTTAATTTCTTTTCCATCATATTTTAATAAATGGCACATACATATGTGTGTTAAAAACAAAAACAAAACTTAATATGTAACAAAAAACAAAAACAAAACTTCATTTAAAATCATATTAAGAATGTTTTCATCATTATTCGCTGTCTGATAATGTGCGAACCCGTTTGTGGATTGGTGCAAGATGACTTTCATCACTTGAAGATAAAATTATGTCATCAGATGTACATGGTCATGCTTCTTCAGGAACTTCAGTGATTTTTTTTTCTTTGACAAGGTAGTCAGTAATCAAACTCTGTGATGGCACTAGTTCTTTGTAGAGTTCTCTGTAGCCAGACATACAAAATTTCAGATCACGTTGGAATTTTAAGGCGCGTTCTACATCATTATCATTTTGAATAAAAAAATTTGCCAATTTACCGGAAAGTTGAAGGCCTTCCCGAAGTAATTTATTTTAAAAGAAGTAAGAACAAATCAAGAGAAAACATGTCAATAAAAGAAAAAAGTTCAAGGTATAAATTTGCATATACCTAAGGAGAAATTCTTTCGTTGTATTGATTGCGTAATAGTAGAGTTGTAGTTGTTATTCTTATTCGTTTTCAGAAAAAGTGAATCACCAAAAAGAATTAAATTCGAATAAAAAATTTTTTTTTCTTGCCATAAAAAAACCGCATAACTCTAAAATCGCATAAAAAAAAACCGCATAAAAAGAGAACCAAGTGTATATACATACTCGTACATCCAAGAAATCTCATAAGAATTTTTATGGTAGAATAAATAAAAGTTAGTTTTAAAAGTTTGTCATAATATACAACAGGATGTTTGTTTCTGTTTTTTGTTTTCATTTAATTATTTGGCAAGATTTTGACATTGAGTAAATATTTTCTAAAATCAGTCTAAAAATTTAAAAGTTTTTAAGAATGTGGATATTGTTTGATAAAATCCTATGGCTAAATGATTTTATAAATTCAAATATAGCAGAATAAGGATAAAGGGATTTTCAGGAATGGTATTGTATTCCGTATTGTCCAAAACAAAGTTTTAAATTGCTACCACCACCTCGTGATTACGAGACCATCATTGAGCATACGATTACAGGTGGCTTATCTAAGCCATCAGCTTCTATTAAGGAATCTATCTTAATCCCCTATGCTGATTTTCGATATCTCGTTCAACCCGGCCAAACATGCTTTGCTCCACGTAACCAGTCTCGCCCCGCCCAGAGCCGGACACTCGCAAAGATAGTGAAAAATGATTTCCTTCGTATTCATTTGTACTTCGTACGTTGTGTTGAAGGGCATTCTTAGTCTAGTCACATGTTCCCCTAAATGCCAGTCTCAAGTTCATTTTATTTAATTCGCAACGTTACGCGTTTATTGCAAAAATGTTTTTAAGATTTTTCAATGCCGTACACAATATATCATCAAAGTTTGTGGTTTGTTTTTACGGAAACCTTTCGTTAAATTTGCTGTTTTTTTTCATTTAAAATTAGACAATGGTCTAAAATAACCCTAAATAACGTTTTCCTCTCAAAAAAATTTTATATCATAAAATATTTAAAAAAATATTTTAATCAAAATTCTACAAATAATTTCTAATCAAGTTGAACAAAATTTGTATACACATTTGTATCCGAAAAAAGTCAAATTTCATATTTTAAGGAATTTAAGATTCTCAACCTAATTTTTTATTTATAAATATTATTAATATCTTAAATTTTTTACTATCTTTACAATTTTACTGTTTCTTTAAGAGAAAAGTTATTTTAATAATAATAAAAGAAAGTGAAAAACTACAAAATATTATTCAAAATTATTCTTGAAAATATCGCGAAGGAATAATAGATCCATAATGTAGTAAAATATTCGAAAATCTATGTAAGTTTGTGTGTATGTATTTGTATATATGTATGCTATATATAAATTATAAGAGGAAAAACTTTGTTATGTATAATATGGCAAGTTTGGAATTAATTTATAATTCTAGATTTTTCTTCTTTGTATATAAAACATAAAAATAATAATATAAAGAAATGAAAATCTCTTCGCTGAGTAGACAGCAGTGTTTCAGCAGTGGAAGTATGTATGTGCTCCACGCAATTAATTTTGTTTAGTGTGCTACATAGAAAAAACTGTATAGAGAGGTATAAGTGAGAGCAAAATTCTGTTGTCACAAGCAACATTTGCGAGGCGACGCCTCTGAGGCATACGTCAGAGATCAGTCCTCATGATGAAATTAAACAATTAGCGAGGGTCGAAACACCGATGACGTGAGAGTAAAGCTCAGCAGAATTTTCCTCCTTCTACGAGCGAGATATCTGCAAGTGCTTTCATTTTGCAGGCCTAGCTCATTAAGGGATTCTCTGTGTCTGCAGTGCCCCAACCAAGCCACGGTGAGGATTATAAGCTGATTTACGCCCAATCGTAGTGCATAACATACAAAAATTTTCAATATTTTCAAAACGTTGATATATCCATAGGTAGGTAGTGCCATACCTACAATAATTATGAACGCAGCAAAGATAACAAAGTTAAAAAATGTTTGAATAGTAAAACGAGTTTCATAATATTATTTTCATCATTATTATTATCACTATTTCAACGTCGTTATATTTTAGTGTACAAATAAAGTTCTTCTATCTACATTTATATTTCTACTTTTACATTCGTTTTTGAATATTTTATGAGAATGTTCTAAATTTCGTTTTTTTTTGTATTGTATGCAATCGCATGTCGTTTTCTTGAATACTAAATTGGAATATGACAATATTTATTTATATTTCGCTACTATGCTCAAGATTCTTCAAATATTTTTAAACTTAAAAACTATATACAGAACAAAACGAGGTACTCCTAAGTTGTAATTAGATTTTCAGTTATGATATTTGATCTGATTGAGTTTCAAAGGCATTTTTAAGTTGAAGCGAAATTCGAACTTTTAAGTTTCTTTTTTAAGCTCCTACTTGTGCGTTTACTCCTTTTTTTTACAATTTTGCAACGAACAATTGCTTTCTAAACTTAATTTTTCAAACAAATTGCGCGATCTCAAAATCTAGTATACTGAGGCCAATTATGGTATACTGAGGAAATGAAGGGGTTAAAATAAAATACAAGTATGGTCCTCAGATTCAATACAGCAATTTAATGTTGTGGTTTTAATTTATAATCATGTTGTTTTGTGTCAATTGATTTATGTACAAAATTTTTAGCCCTATGTAATTGATTTAATATTTAAGAGAACGTAAGAAATTAGTGGAAAATATTAATTTCCCAATGTGGAATAAGAGATTGTGAATGTTATACTTATAATATTTAATTTTATTAAAATTCCAATATTATTCCATATAATTAATCTCCTAAAACTAATAAAAACCAATTAAGTAAGTCTAAAGAGTATATGTCTAAATTTTGCTACAGTATAATAATCAAAAATATTTTTATATTATTATTATGCCGTCATAAATTCAAAATATTATTAATAAAATTAATTATTTGGAATTCGTATAATTAGAATTTTAGCATAAATTTTCGATTATATCACATTATTACTTCAAGTTTATCGAAAATTCCGCTCAAACATATATGTAGACAAGAAAAAAACGGCTTAAATTTTCCCTTTACTTTTATACACACTTTTATTTAATTGCTCTATTATTCTATATAATATCTTAGCAAATCAGATAATTTGTAAATATTTTTCAGCTTTCTAAATATATTATAATATTTAACACTAAAATTAAATTTTCATGTTGTTTAACAACCCCAAGAAAATCAACAAGAAATTCCAATCGATATACATATTAAAAATATTTAAGTATATAATTTTAAATATTCTATTACAACCCAATAAATAATCAATAATCCTTAAAGTCATTCAATATCTTTATACATATAGAAAGTATATTCGTAAATAGTATGGCAGACATATAACATTATATAAAGGGCTCAATAATATCAAAATTTATTACATAAGTTTATCTAATACATTAAATATTTAATATATGTAAAAAAAAGAAAAGAAAGAGTAAAACTAAAATTGAACAACGCCCTCTTTTATACTATTTTCAAATTAATATATTATATTTAATCTCGGATAAGTAAAAGATATTGAGGTATTATTTTGAGACCAATTTAATTATTTGTATTTGAATAAAATATACGAATAATATTGTATTTAAGTAATAGAAAATAAAATTAAGAAAGCAAGAAAAAAATGGAAAATTCACTAAGAATAAAGAATTATTTTTTTTTATTTAATTTCTCAACTATAAAAATTATAATTTATATAAAATTCGATTTACAACCCCTCGTATTATTGAAAATATTTTTAAGAAGCGCGGCGGCGGCGGGGGCAATGAATAGTTATAAGAATTATAGATGAATGGAAATGAAGAAAAAAAAATACATATGAAAGTCGGATTGCCAGATGAAAATTTTTTTGATTTTGAGAACCAAAAAAATCGAAATACAACACACGTACCGAACACCCTAAAATATGGCGAGAAATTTTATTTTCAAATTTCTATATAATACAAGCGACGAAACTTCTGAAAATGGACAAAATCGACATTTTATTGTTTTAAACAATTGAAGCTTTTGAGGTCAAAGAATGTCGAATATAATTGCAAATTATGCCACTAGAAGTGATTATCGTTATTTACGCACAATAATTGTGTTAAGTAATCACCAGCGCCTTATAAACTACTCTGCAACATTTACAAATTTTCAACCCTGATTCCTAAACTAAAATCATTTGCGAACCCTTAACTTTCTTTCACAATACAAGAATTAAATTAAGTAAGTATGCATATATACCCAAATTCAGGATGTATTTTTCCTTAATATAACATTTAAGAAACATATTATCATTATAACCTTTAAAATAAAAAAAATTTTGGAAAAATAAACCATACATATGCAACTTTTTCTTATTTTTATAAGAATATATTCTATGTTAGTAAATAATTCAGCAGTTAAATGCAAGGGGGTCGGTATATCACTACTATATTATAATATGTAAGTAAGATTTTAAAAGTTGAGGGTTATTTTTATTATTCAACATTTTCTCGCATCTTCACATTTATTTTATACATTCAAAGCTGCGATATTCATATCTTTCGCTTTTATTCCTTCTGATTATAATTTTCAATCTTTTTTTCAAATATTTTTTATTCGTTTTTGTTTTTCTTTTTCTATAAAAAATAAGTAATTCTTTATTTTCCTTTTTATTTTATTATGTTTTCATGTATGTACATTGCAATATTTATAAGGATTTCCTATAAATTCAATGTCTGCAAATATAGGGTATATAAGATGAATTCGTGTGTATTTTTCATTTATTCAACAATCTCATTGTTATTTTTGGTGATGCTACTGCTTCTCACATAAAATAGCATACAGAAAAATAGAAAAACGTACAAAAACGAAAAAAAAAACGAAAGATTTTCATCACGCATATTAGATTGCCTTCTCGCATTTTAAATACTAAAAGGCATCGCATCGCAGATTTAATATTAACAACAATACTATATACAACAATAAGAGTGAGAGTAAGAAAATTCCAGTCTCTGTAGAATTTTTTTTTTATTTTTCTTATCAAAAAATGGTAATCTAAGATTTAATATAGAGGTTTTTTTTATTTTTTTTTGGTACCCCAATCCATTTTCAAATATTTTTTGTATTGTAGGAAAAAATATTTCAGCGTTATATAACAAGAGCAAGTAGTAGTAGTATATGAGGGCGACACAAATTTATATTCGAGTATGACAAGCCACAATAATAAATCTCTATTTTGGCTTCTACAGTTTTGTTTTTTTTTGATAATGGTTTTATTTTTGCATTTTTATATTAGAAATTCAGAATATAGAATAAATAAAAATATTTTTTTTTTTTTGTTAGTTTGTATACGAGTATAGAAAGTGAATGGAATTCTAAAAGAATATCATATTCTAATCATACTTTTGTGATCTAAGAAATTATGAAACCAAAATAATAAATTTTATTTTCATATTTTTTTGTTCTTTTGTAATATCACTTTCCTTTAAGCGGATTTTTGGTATGATGAACTTTATATTTGCATATATTTGATAAGGAGGACATTATTCAATGTAACGGTTCTTATAGGTTACTATGTCATATATTTGTGGGGAAAAACTATATTATACACATTAATATTTCTTAAATTTTTGATTAATTTTAAAGGATTTTTAAAGTGAAAGTGTGAATCTGATTTAAAATAATTTAAATAATGCGAAATAATGAATTAAACAAGAAATTAGAATATGGAGTATAGACAAAACATTGTCAATCAAACGTTTTTGTGGTTTTCGCTAAATAAAAAGCTATGACAGTTGAACTAAATAATTCTAATAAAAAAAATTGTTTTGGTGTTGATTATACTATTAATAGACGTCAGTGTCTCATCCTTTTCAGCCTTCCCTTTTTAAAAAACGAAAGCATAAAATTCTAATAGTTTTAAAACTAATTTAAGCTTTTCCAAAAACGATCAATTGCTAAAATTTTGAACGAAAATACCAACAGATTCAGAAATTATTTCAAAAAATCTTAATATAAAGTTGTAAGCCTAATAGGCCCTTTAATTTAAGTTATTGAGAGTAAAGAATGGGCAATAATTAACAACGTTGAGCCAGAATAATTTTCTAAAAAAGATCTCTGAATTTTAGGCCTACAAAATAAAAAACAAATTAAAGATGTGAAAACAAAAGTGACTACTATCAATAATTATTATTTCCCTTATCGTTTTCAATGAATTACAAAGATTAAAAAAAAAAAAAAACTATTAATAAAAAAAAAAGGTCATTATTCCCGCAGGACACAGTTTGTATATGTAGATAAATTAAGAGTGTTTCTTGTTTATTGTAAAATTAAAGTTCTTATATTAGTAAAAAGTGACAGATGCCATTACCCTGGGAAATTTGTTTTACAAATTTTATAAAATAATTAAGTTAATCAAATTACTATAAAAAATGCTGCTTTTACTAAGAAAAATAAAATATTTGCAATTATATTATAAAAATTTACTTAGAATATCTTCTAAAAATTTTCTAGAATAAGAAAAATTATTTTGGGGTCAGAAACTACTCAACTTACTTTTTTGACCCAACATTATACTCTTTAATAAATTTTATTTACAAGACGTACAAATCAGAAATAAATTTATGACAATAACTATTAATCGAATTGATTGAAATATTCTTCAATTTAATTAAATATTTGAAAAACACCAGTCTTTAAGAATTTTCGTACATCAGCTATGATTTGAGCAGCTAAATCGATTATGGAATCCAAGAATCAAATATCAGATTCAATAAAATATGAAAGTTATTCAAAATTATGGTAAACTTATAAAGTATTTAAGAGAATTTATTCTTACATATTATAATATTAATACAAACTGGATTATCTAAAGTAGATGGTTTTTGTTTTGGGAGATTTTGTAGATTTTCTGCATTAACAAAATTTTATTATCTCATAAATTAATTATATTTACTTAAATTTTCATTGCAACATAATTTTATAAATATATATACAAAATAATTTATTATGATAAAATATCAAAATATTCATTAATATTTATATATGTCCATATACAATATTATTATAATTAAATAAGAAATAATATAAATTTGAAAATAAAATTTTATTAAATTATAAACACTTTTCTATCTCATGCAGCAATAATATTTTTACATCCTTTTTCAAACATACATACATAATATGTACACATTTTACAGATATTAATAAATTTATATTAAATGGCAATAGAATAAAATATTTTATTATTTTACTGCAATTATAATTTAAAATTTTATAATTTTTGATTCATCATATAAAATAATTTACACTATATAATATAAATATATCGTGTATATATTGAAATATTAAAATAATTATTTTAATAAAACATAATAAATTTTGAGTACCTATATACATTAACTTTTTACTTTAATTGTTTTATATAGATAGACACAGCATTAGGCCTCATATAATTTTGTCTACATAATTTTAATAATTTAAGGATCAGATAACTGCATTGTTAATGTCATTTAAATATTAAATATAATATTAAGAACTTATATGTATGTATGTATGTATATAATTTTGTACATTACAAACTTGTATACTTAGATAAAATTTTGTTCTTTACACACTTTTTAATTAATAATTTAATATTATAATTTTATCGAATCCTAAAATATTGACCACAAAATATCATTGGAAAATTTTCAAAATTAACCACATAATAATAGTAATTGTTTATAATAATAAAAAAAAAATGTATGTTTTTCTTAAATTTTTTTTTGTTTTTGTAAATTTAATAATTTATATATATATATATACATATATTTACTTTAGGACAGTATATATTTTAAAATTGTAATTTTTAAACCAATAAATTTATTTTAATTGAAAATCCTAACCATAAACCGCAATCAATAAAATTCTTCTCAAAAATAATACTTATATAAGATTTTTAGTACATACTAGAGAAGATTTTTGAATTTAATTAATGGATATGTACTTCAATAATAATAAATTTATTATATAAAGAACATAATTTTCAATTATGTATGAGTAAAACCCATATATACATGTACATATATATTGAAATATATACATATACATATTATAATGATGATGTCAATATTAAAATAAGATAATTGTAATTCGATTATATATAGCAGAAGTGAATGAGCTTCCTGATAATCCGGGCCATTTTCAGGTCAGTCAAAAAGGCGTGATACATTGCTGTCAACAACGGCCACAAAGAAAATTACTGAATTGGTTCCTGCTGCCGAGATGATTTTTCTTAACTGCAGACATCGTACGATAAAAAGAAATTGTAAGTACCATTTCAATATATATCTAAATATCAGAAATACCCCCAATTCAGCATTAAAGTTTTTTGCCATGTGATAATGACCGACAGTCTTTCAAAGTGACTGTCATAAAAATTTTATAGTTTATTTTAGAGTTGTCGCGTATTGTTGACTGACGAAAATGTACTCAAAAAAATGCTTGAAAATATTATAGGAGTGAGAGGATTAAATTGTATTTAAAAGTTAACTTATTGAAAATTTTAAATTACCAATGAAATCCGTAATAAGGGTGACATAAACTGTTTCCATAAGTGCACAAAATCAATTACAGTGTCCATCAAAGTTCAAAAATTTAAAAACGGTGTGGAATCAACCAATTGTGGATTTTTATGGGTCATATCATATCTAGCTCGGATAGAAAAGAAATTTGTTCATAATTTTTTAAAATATAATAACAGAAAAATTAAAAGAACACTCGGGTACATTTATCGGGAACAACAAATAAATTACTCAGGAACTGCAGTTTGGCTGAGAGTTTAGAAATAGAGCTGAGAGTTTAAACTTAAGGTAATTGACTAAAATATAAGAATATTTTCACTGCTCATCCAATTCCAATTGATTTGAAGAAGGACCAGATCAACAATTAGCGAATAAAAATGACAACATGACTAAAGCATAACGAAAAACTTCATTGTGGTCTAATTTTTTACTCAACTGGTGAAAAATAATCAATATTAAACATAATTGTTGTTATTCATTTCATATTGGATGGTGAATAAAAAATTCGAAAATAATTTGTTAACTTTTGAACTACAAAATTGTAATATTTAAAACCTGATTCATTCAATCTTCTTCATCACACAATTTGCTTCTTGTATTATCCAAATTTACAAGAAACAACTTCCTTAAAAGTTCAACGCATTTTGAAAATGGGACCGTCTGCACATTATATAATATTCAAAATTAAAATTACTTGTTAAATTAAAACATTTTGAACAAATTGAAATAAAATATATAATATTTTTATTCATTTTAATGGGCGTAGACTAACACACGCATATAAAGAATATGTACAATAGAAAAAATTTTGTTACTGAAACTGAAATAGAGAATATGAAGGAGGAAGAAGAAACACATACTTTTTTTTTTTTCTTAACAAAACTATAGTAAAAAAATATTTTCATTCATATTGTTATTAATTCATACATTTACTTATTATACGTTTCATATTTACATTCATTCATTTGTTCATTCATTCATTCATTTAAATGCCTATGTATTCATAACCTATTCATATGACATTAAAAAATTCATGTATTCATGAGTAAAATATGCATACCATAATATGCCTATTATACATATGAATATTATATAATCAAAATTGCGTATATAATGGTGAATTTTAGACTTTTATTATAAATTGTATGAATTATTTTAATGCACATTGTATAGGTCTATATATAATTGCTTACATACAGTTCACATGCACTTTTGTTCAAATGTGAACGTATGCCTAATATATATGATTTTATACGGAAGTTCATTTATAGCATGCATTTATATAAAATGAATGAAATCGTTACATGAATTACCAATTGTTTAATAAATTGAAGAGAGTTATATTGTAGTAGTAAATATATTATTCTTTAATATTCTAATTATAATAAAATGTCGAACAAATCTTATTTTTTCTATATATCATAAATATTGTAAAAATGATGAAATGAAATATGAAAATTAAGTGAATGCGCGATATTTTACTGAAATGAACTTTGATAACAATAATCGAAATGAAGAAATGTAACAAAAGCCTTTCTGAAAGAATTTAATAGTGCACGCACTGAAATTTCTATTTAATACACACTTCGTTATACCAAAACATTTTCCTATTTAATAATTCGTCATTTTCAACAATAATTTCACTAGATATGTAATATTCACTTAATTGCACAATTTCGGATATAATCAAGGGCAATATTTTTATTTCAGATTTGTTTAAGAATTGCAATCATAAATTAGTCGAATATTTTAAAATTGAGATTTTAATTTAATTAAATCGTCTAGGTTTATTTGCTGATCTAAATAGTATTCTTCTATTCTCATGCAAAAATATTAACTTACAACTGAACAATAATTATTCGATTTATAAACTCTCAGAGTTCACCATAGTATAAAATCCAGAACAATTTAACAAATCATTCAAGGAAAACATTAAATCATACAAAACAGCATTAAATTAAATTATTTAATCAATAGAAAATATAATTGAACAGACAGACGGACAAAAGGATATTAGTCAATTTTAAAATTATGCAAAATGGAAAATAAAGAAACTGGTAAGATTTATCTTAAATTCAAATATATTATTATTGTAAAAATATATTCACCCTATATTTTTTAATATATTATAAAAACTAAATTCATCATGTAAAAAATTAATTTGAAAACGGTCAAAAGGACGTAAAATTTCAAAACATTTTGTATTGAAGATTATCTCAAATTAATTCCTGCTCTATATATACATATATGCATTTATATTAAAGTTTTTGTAGATGGTTATGAGTTTCAATAGAATAATAATGCACCCCTGCTTATTATATTGATAAAATTTAGAATTTAGAAAAAAAAACGGACGTCACTTATAATTACGATTGTAATTATTTCACTGATTTTTTTTTCACTTCTATGGATTCTTTCCTACATAATAGTTATAAATTTTTTGTCATCAGATTTGGTTGTCTCTTTTGAATTTTATCTATTTGAATTCATTCATAGTGTATGAAATTCAAATTTCATAAAATTTCATCTATTATCTTATTTAATATTGTGTAAAACAGAGTATAAAATAATATTGGAGAAGATTCTGAAAATTAATAGAATAGAAAAGGATATTATTGTAAATAAAAGGAAACATGTGCACAAATTTCGATATTTTATTGTGTAAATCTTACTTGTCTATATAGTATGTCTAATGAATATTATATTATTTTTTATTATTTTATGATTTCGCATTAAATTAATTAATAGAATAAAATAAATCAGTGACAAAATAAAGTAAAATTGTCTAAGCCGAAATAGTTGGCCGAATATCGAATTGTTACAATGTTTGAATTCTGTGAAATTAGGCTTCCTTTGCGAATTCATATAAGATGGCAAAACAAATGTATAACATATGTATTTCAAGACAAGTCCGTCTTTTTATATTATGCGCTATTCTCAAGAACTATAACTAGATATACAGATTAGAGCTGTATTTAATAAAGAGAAAAATTATCGAATTAAGAAGTTCGAATTTATCATAAAAATCAATTTGCGGCTACCTTATAATCGATTATTCCTACGAAACCGCGTTTTATTCAAAATTTAATTAATTCGAATATTATGGATAATAGAATTTTCGTGTATAAATTTGAAACTTTGAAGTTCATTTTGGTTATACTTTTTAATTATTATATACGGTTCTGTAATGGAAAACCAATATTAAAATGGTAAAAGGTCAAAAACACTATCTAATTTTAGTATATAAATTTTCTGCAACATTTGAAATAAAATCGAATTTAATATTGTACTCACTCATATATCGAAATTATAGTTTCGATCGATTATTATCAATTTCATATGGATGTACATAATGCTGTATCGTATATATGAATGAATAAACAAATAAAATGTCTATGTACATATATATAAATTGATTAAACATTAATATGCTCTTATATACATAATATTAATGATTATTTATTTTTATTGAATGCAATTAACATAATTGAGTATATTATAATTTATTACACAATCTCATATTAAATACATATACATTATGAATGTATGTAAGTATATAATTTTAATTTAAATAATTATTTCCCTTAACAACTTGTAAGTACATTGCACTTAATATAATAAATAATATTATACATATATATATGTATATGAGTGCATAACATTAATGAATTTGATAAGTTAATGTGTTACAATCATAATTATATAAGTATTCATTTAATTTAAGGAATATTAAAGCATATACAAGCACATACAATGTAGTGTACACTCATTTTAATTAAAGAATTTAGAATGTATTAAAAGAAAATTATTGAATTTCATAAAAGATTTTTAATGGGATTAAAAATATTTTTATTGCTTCTTCAATATTCAATCTATTACAAATGCATAAACAAAAGGAATGCGTAAGTAAAGAACATTGTATACAATATTCATATTACACGTACATATAAACACAAGTATGTGTATTTTATGTTGTAGACGTGTTTTACATTTTTAATGGTATTTTTCAAATATTTAATAATTATTTTCATGTTATATAAAAGGATTTGTGAAAAGGGTATATTTCAAGTTCAATATTACGTCTTTGAATGCATCAAAGATAAGCATATAATTCAGTTGTAATATAGCACAATTAACAGAGGATTTCTCTGTTATTGAGTTTGTATACAGAAGTAATTGAAGTGTTTATTATATTTTGAATTAAAATATCAAAATATATTCTTTGAAAGGGAAATTTTCATTGAGGTTTTGGGTACAAGGCTCCTTATATTATATTTCTTTCATATATTAATTTTGTAATTGATATATGAAAGAAATATAATATAATACGTATCAGTGGAAATTTTTACAAAAGTTGCCACGAAAGGATTTGAATTAAGTAAGTCCTTGATATCTAAAAATTTGATAGTGATTAAATCTACTTTAAATTTTAATTCACCACTACCAAATAATAAAATTACAAATTCGAGTACATTTTTCAATTTACTTGTCCTTCAAACTTTTTGTGGTATAAATTTAGCAGAATAATTGAAGGAATTTGATAATTGAAAAACAAAACTCGATAAGAGTGAACGATCTAATAACAACAGCATTATAGTAAATTTTAATTAAATTATTGAGTAAATTTACTACTACAAAAAAAATTATTTTTCTCTACAACTCTACAACAACAGAAAACTACTCTAGAAATAGGGTAATATTGCGCTGTGAACATGTCCGCCATACCCAATAACTTTAGAGCTGATAATAACAACATACTTTCCTAGCAAAGCAATTGATTATTAGCAATTCTACTCAATTTCATTCTAAATTTGTGGTAAATTTAGACAATATAGTAAAATTATTCTAATATAATGAAATGTAAAACTGTGCCAAACTACGAATTTTTTGTAAACTTAAAAAACTTAGTTCTTTAAAATTGAAATTTAAAATTTTATAAATTATAAAAATTTTAAATTTTCTTTAATTTCAAAAATGAGAGCTTTTCTTTTTTATAATTTCCGCCATTGTTTACGAATAGCTGCAATAAAAAAATGGTAAATTTTTATTACACATATGCATTTTAATAAAAATCTCAAAAAGAAATTCAACAATAGATGTCTGAATTTTTTTGGTCCTCTTTATGCATACAAAATAGAAAAAAAAAACCTTCATATTTTTTTTATGATAAACAAAAGAAAACCTTTACAAAAAAACACAAAGTTTTTCCCTAAAACTAAATGGAAAAAAAAATCTCTAATTTATTATCAACCATAAATTATTTGAGTCCATGCACATATAGTGTATTCATTCATTGAATAGTTTTCCTTTTTATCTAAAACAATAGAGGACACCAAATAGATGTCCCCAAAAAAAAAAACAAAAATAAAAGAATAAACAAAAGTTGTAAAAATTCTGGACGAGTTCTACTACAAATAATTATATAAAAATTTTCCGAACAAAAGGATGTTAAAGCAACTTTAGTTGACCGAAAATTTTCTATGATCGTGTGACTATCTTATATAACATAAAAGCGTTTTTGTGAAAGTAGTTGTGAGATTGTGAATATTGTTAACGCAATGAAAGTATATAAACAGTTAAGGTTATTGTTATTATTGTTATTATTAAGAGTGAGAGAGAGATAAAAAAGAAAAATTTACCTATAATATAGAGTGTTATTTTATTTAACAAATAAACATAGTTATATTAGAAAAGAATGTTATTAGTATAGTAATTGGTCTAATGAATTTAGATTACCAATAATTTATTTTGTATTGCTTATTCTTTTGAATATGACATTTTTATGTCTATATATGAAAAAAAAATAATGTTCCATAGTAAATTTACTAAATCATAAATACCATAGTTAGTTGGTCAATTTCCTATATGAAATGAAGTCTCTTACGTAAAAGGTCTTCAGTTTTTCATGTTAACTAATTCTGTAAGTTTTGTTAATGTTTTGGATTTTTCATAAGCTAAAATGTCTCGTATAAGAATGGTGTATAATTTTATGTGATCGTACTAATTCCAGTGATAACTATGATTTTCTTATACGGGACATTTCCGCTTATGAGAATTCTAAAAAGCATAATACTAAAAAAATATATTTAATATGGTCGCGTAAAGAGCTTAAAAATGTCTTAAAAAGTAAAAGTATAAGTAAAACTGGTTGTTCCAATAGGGTTAAAATCTTCCGAATAAATGTTGAAGTAAATATTGTAACAAAGTTTAAATTACAATCAGATTAAGTTTTGTTATTAATATTGTAGTGTTTTGTATAGAAAGCAGTTGTTTAATTAGTATTTTTAAAATAATTTTAAAAATTACGAGGGGCTCAGAAGCAAACTGGCCTAAACCCTGATTCCCGAAATTTTTGTTTTTTTGTTAGAAATGTATATAAAATTAGATCTCAAATTTAATTTTATCGACAAAAAAGTAAATTATTTTTTTTGGCCTAAACCCAAAATTGAATATTTCCAGTGCCAAAATGGCCTAATCCACATATTGTATCAAAAATTTTGGGAGTGAGGGTTATTCCACTTTGTTTCTGAGCCCCCCGTATATTTACTTCGAATTATGGAATTATTCGAAATTTCCACAAATATTTCAATGTGATTTTAAAATGTTTAAAATGCTTAAGATTTATTTATATTCTCTTTTTCTCTTAAAATAGAAACAAAAACTTCTTGAGAATTTATACGATTGTTCCTAAAATAGAAAAGTTCCTAAAATCTCCAAAATTTAGTAATTTATAGTAAATATTAAAAAAAATAGACTTCAAAATGCTGTCAGAGTAATGTCAAATACTGTTTTGCCTTTCAAAATATATTTGACCTCTTTTTATTGCTTCGAAAATTTTTCTTTTATTACCAAATTTCTTTATTTTAAGTTAACGTACATGTAACGTAATAAATGTTTATTATATTCTTTTGGTAAGCTAGAGAGGATCATACGTTAGGACATTATCCTATATATATAAAAGGTCAATTTATATTGAAATTCTTATATGTACATTTATGCATGCCTATTTTATTATTACTCCATATTGAATATATTTTTGTGGATTATACAAAAAAAAAGCAACTTTTGTTAATATAAACATATTTTTGGTTTACCAAATGACTTGGAATTTTTATTGATATGGAAAGGGATGCACAGTAATAGTAATAATAATAATATGTATATGTCCTAATATATCAAATCCTTGCGCCAACGAAATTACAACAAAAATTGAAAATTTCTTCCTTATGGCTAATATAATTTTTTTTATCGATTTTTTTTTTGCTTTCTGTCCTTGTCTCCTATTTACATTTTTTTTGTTTTTTTTTGGAAAAAATAAAGTGACACAAGTATTGATTCTGTCAGAATTCCTTACATTTTCCTCAATTTTTTCACTTTATCGAATTTTTTTTCAATGGTTTTGGTGGTGTTTTTTTTTCTGTGTGTGTTCTTTTGGGTGAAAAATAAATACGCATCATTATTACATATTTTCCTTTTGTGGTTGTATTTCTGTATTATTTTATTTTTTATTATTACAGAATTGCTTAAATTCCTTTTTGTGCAATAATAAGGATTGTAAAAATGAAAATAAGTAGAAAATAAAAAAGTAGAATGTGGAAGAAAAAAAAAAAACCTAAAATGTGCTGTCGCACCCTGAATTTTTTATTTATTTAATTTTTTTTTTCTGTTCATTTTACTTTTATTGTTTTCGTCTATAGGTAAATACAGACAAAAAATGGGTGTTTGTGTGCGAATACAGCGTGGACTTATAAATGTAGGTATGCACATATAGGACTCTATACCCTATAAAAGACTATGCTTTTCTTTTTTACAAAGTCTGGTATAAAACAAGGGAAAAGCAAATTTTTTCTTCTCATTTTTTTTTTGGAAATTTATTTACTGGTATGTAATACGTTAAATACCAATCAGAGATTGGACACAAAAATTATTGATATTATTTTTTGTTCAGTATTTTTTTGTAAGTTAGCATAATACAAGAAGTGATAAACTGTCAAAGAATATCTTCTTAAAGAAAGTCATCGAATCTCGCTTTGTTATTATTAGTTATCCTAAATGATCGCGCGCTTAAGTTTAAATTCAACGTTACTGCACATATGTGTAAAATTTCGATTTCACTAAAATTTTATTAAATTATTTTATTTAATGCGACGCATTATTCGGTATAAATTGGACAAAAAACTTGTCTCTAATATTTTTGGTGGTAAGATTTTAAAATGAGGAAACGTCCTTTCAAAAGCGAAAATTTGTAATTTTCAAATGCATTTCGTAACCTACATAATTAAACTTCGGATTGAATTTAATTGAGGGTCGAATGCAATAAGTCATCTCAGATCTCTCTTATTATAATGGGAATTGTAATTGCGAAAATTTTCAAATCGATCGATTTGTATAACAGAAATTGGGACTACAAGAATTAAAAATTTTTCCACTACGTTTTTTGCATACTACGTTAAATATTTAATGCTTATTCTAACAACTATAAAATCTGATACTCAAATTACTAGAAAATTTATAACTGTAGTACCATCTCCATTTTTGATCAACAACATTGTAGTTGTCAACAATTTCTTTAATCGAATAAGGAAACAGAGGACAAGCCCAAAAACTAAAAATACAAAAATAAAATAAGAATAGAAAAAAAAAAAAGAAATATAAATGTTTAGCAATTTTTCAAGCAGTAGATATCTTCAATTGAAGCCAATTTACGTTAATGGTCATCACTTTTGAAAAATGATTTTCATTCTTAGGTTTCTTTTACCATCCCCCCACCAAGTCCGAAATTCATTCAATTCATTTCTATTTGAAATTTTTTTTTTTTTTTGTTTTTCTTTTGACTCTTATATTAAATTATAAGAAAGACAGGACATTTTCAAAAAAAAAAAAAAAAAAAAATACAAATAAATAAAAAATATTTAGGAGAGAAAATGAATTTTTATTGTGAAGAGGGTGGCGATACCTATTTTCTTTTCGTTTGATATAGAAGCGAAGAAAAAAATGAGCAGGAGAAATTGAGCTTAATATTGAATGAAAGCTAATAGTGATGATGGCGATTATTTGTGGTTTCTATATATTTGTAAAATTTAAAGCAATAAAAAAACGTTAAAAGTTCGGGTTAAAAAAAAAAGAAATTTTGAAGGGGATGGATTGAGGATTGTTAAATAAAAAATTATGTGAACGGAATTGACATAAAAAGTATGTGTGAATAATCTATGTATATACAAAAGAGAAAAATTCCTTTTAGTTCTAACAACATTTTTTTTTTTTTTGATATATGGAATGTGCAATACTTTTTATACATATTAAATAAGTAATAAAAAAAAAAGTTGGTTCCATCCTATATTTAGTTTGGTATATAAATTGTCAGACATCAATTTAGTGAATTTTAGTTTCTTTTTTTTTTCCATATTCTATTAGACTGGTGTTGCTGTAAAATAAAGTATAAACTATTAATGGCGGTAAAAAATTCGACTAAAAAAAAAATTATTTTCTTACTCCATTTTGATTTTTTTTTTGTCCTTTTTTAAAAAAAATATAAGGACAATGAATTCTTATTCATTTGAAGTTCAATAGGATCATAAGATAGGACTCTATAGAATGATGAATAGAATATTGGAAGGAATACCTTAAACTAGAAATTTCTGAAATAAAGTATAAATCATTAACAGTTGTGCTTGTTAAAAACCGCAATAAATATTATGGTTGAAATTTTTTTTTTTCTTTTTGAAATAATAGGCTGAGGTGAAATTAAAAAAGAGCTTCTCATTCAAAATTTATTTGATTGCCAAGCTACCTATCTTTGCTCTAAAATATTCTTGTATTTAACCTTCAAAAAAAAATTTTGGGCAATTTTGTAATAAGAAACTTGAAATGAACACTTATTCTTGTGATTTAATTCTTAATAATTTTTATTTTACGAAAATACTTGACATTAATTATCAAAATCATTGAAATTAGCGACATCTACACAAAATTTAATATAAATAGTGTTTACATACGTGTAAATATTATAACGTTGGAACACATAATATGCACCGCACTATTTCAATAAAGAAACCGCGCCATATATGTACTACTGAAATAGTATTTAAAAGTATGCATGGGTTGAAATAATTTCTTCAGCCTACATTACTTTCCTTATACATTCCCCCCTTGATAACATTTTGTTAATTTTTAATTTAATAAGTTATGTGTTATACATGACATTATTCTCTTGATATAATTTAATTTTAATTACATAATATGTATTTTATTTCATATAGTTGACAAGATGGAAAATTGTACAATGTTTTGAATATATTCTATATTTGTTATACATAGAATATACGTATTCAAAAATATTTTTCTTTTAATTTGTTTATAAGATTTAATTTGTTGTTAGTATGCACTTGTAAATCATTTAATATGATAATATCGATCAAACTTGTTAATGAAACAGGAAACCAAGTTAGTTTCTAGAAAATATTTTCGTATAGTGTTATACTATATAATATGCATAGTGTACGTAGGAAATTCATGTCATAAAACAAAGACTATTATAACACCTCCAATTAAATAATGTTATATTTTTATATAAGAACTACGTGTTAAGTTAACAGCTATAATATATTCAAAAATTTTAAAAATTTTAAGACCAGGAAAAGTTTTGGAATGTTAAATACAAAAAAATATTTTATAAAGCCCATTAACATTCGGCACCATGTTCAAATTTTGACAAGCTTTTATTCACTGAAAATAAATTTGCATAACCTGGCCTTAAAATCACGATTAACAACTATGTAGCATGGCAAGACCGCATTAATGTTATTGACAAAAGATAAGTAATTTACTATAATATAATCAAGCTACTGTCTAATAATTATTCGTGTTTTTAGAGAAAATCTATGTGAAAACTGAGTCCAGAATAATAAACTGAAGTTGAATTTGTCATTAATGTCCCAAAAATACTCCAGTCTAACTACAATCCTTTTGTTCTATAATTTATACCATTGACACCTATAATAGCAAAATAATTTTGCGACCTATCCTCTATGTCAGGTTACCATTCTTTTTTTCAGTTTGATTTCATGTTCCACAGAACTTAACAATGTCTAAAATTATATTATTCTTGGCTATGAGGTGCAACATAAAAACTCATTATACAAATTACAACAGCCTCTAATTCTTGTATTTTCTATGAAATTTCAAAGTTCTTTAAATAAATTATTCAATTTGTAAGAACAAGTGTATAAAATGTTCCATGAATACATCGAAGAATATAAATCGCATATATAGGTAAACGGGTGTGTACTTTTTCATGAAAATTCATTTATGGCTTAAGCATATTTTTAGAATTTCTTGTAATAACTCATCAACTTGTATATTTATTTTCAATTTTTTTTTAATTCTTTGTCTTTTAAAGAAGCAAAAAACAAAAAATTTTCAACGGAACGGATTAACATGACATTTTTCCTTTCATGTAATAATTCTATTTTCGACTTATTTTCCGATTAATTTTTATTATTTTGCTTTTTTTTTTGTTTTTAAGTGGAAAATTCATTTGAAAATAATTCATAACATGAAAATATGAAAATTTTTCTATTCTTATTACTTTTAAAATAAGCAAACAATTTAGAAACAAGAATATTTATTTTTATAGAAATATGAATTTATAAAATCTTTATAGGCACTTACCAGTAAAACGGACCATTTTTGGCAGGTATATTCAATTAGCGTAATACATCACTGTTTTATAGTCCAAAAACTTTTTTTACCTTTTGTTCCACTAATAATATTACTACTATTATTACTGCATGCAATTACTGAACCAGATGATCTTTGTGAATCTGAACAACGTCGTATAAAATTAAATGGTGGTGATGATGATGACGATGATGATGCACCTACATTAACATTAGATGAATTATTATTAGCACCATTTGATATTCCTGATAAACCAATTATACCATGATCATCTGAATTCATACTACTTTTTGATGTTGATGTACCAGAAGCTGTTGAATTTCGACAACTTCGAATATTATGTGGTAATGTTGTTGTTTGTATAACATTACTACCAACACCAGTAGTTTTATAATATCTTAAACTTTCATTATAACTAGCACCACTACTACTACCGCTACCACTAAAACCACTATCTAAATCACCTTCATCAAATTCCGGATTAATACATGTATGATCTTTTAATTCAATTGAATTAAGTGTACTAGATAAATTTTCCATGCTACTAGCATGTGATACTTTTTCTTCAACAGTTGGACTAACATCTGGTGGTGTTTGTGGCATTATTAATGCTTCCAATGATAAATTTAATTCATCTAAAACTCTAAAATGATTATGTTGCACTCGACGAAGTTCTTCTTTAACTGTTGGTGAATTTATTGAAACTATACGATTATCTGATAATACTTTACGTATTTTTTGATCATTAACTTCTTCATATAAATTTTCTGTGGTACCATAACGTGTCGTATAATTATGTCGATCATCTGTTGCATTATGTATTGGTGATTGACTATGATGGCTTGTATTATTACTACTTGATGTTTTTGAGCGAAAACTTTTTGCTAATAATGCCCTTATTGAGTTACGTGGTGGACTTTTTGAAGGACCTGGATTTGAATTTCTAATACCGGATGATGTTGATGCACCCATATTCACAGCAAAAGGACTAGTATTATTTGAACCAATACTACCACCTAAACCAACTGATGAAGATGATGATGATGTTGATGCAATTGATGTCGTAGATATTTGATTAATTGATGAACCGACTAGTGGCTGAGGATTAAAATCTTTTGGTGGTATATTAGTATGACATTTTGCTGCACCAGGTTCATAATAAGCATATGAGTAGACATGATTTACTGGATTATGTTCATAATTCGGTGTAGTCTGTAATTGCAATTGAACTGATTGTGATGATTGTAATGGTGGTGTTGTTGATGTTGCACCATAATCAAGTTTCTGTGGTGTCGGTTCAAAACGTTCCATTGTAGCGGCGATATTTTTACGAGTCCATTTAACCTAGAATATTTGAACAAATATTATTCTTCACATTACAAAATCAAAAATTTGACAAAAATTTGGGGCAAAACCATTTATTTTTCAAGATATTTTCAATTTAAATGGATTTACTCTCTCATTTTTAATAAATCTTATTATTTTTTTTTTTTTAATTGTATATTTGTATATATAAAAACAAAATTCAACTTACCTGCTGTTCAACTTCTAATTTATGATTACTTCTTCGACTACTGTGACCACGTCTTCTACGTTCTGTAAATGAACTACCAGGACAACTATTTATTGTTGTTGCTGCTCCCATAAAATTTACTGAATTACAATCATCATTACTATTTAACATTAAATTATCATTATTTGTTGTTGTTCTACAAAATTCTATACTATCAATTTCATCATTATAAAAAAAATCCTCATTACTAAATCGGCCACCCATTGTTGCTGATTGTACCATACGACCATCAATAAATCCACTATTTGTACCACCACTCGTACTATTACTATTACCAACATTTGTATTAATATTATTATGATTAATTTTATTTTTGGTCAAATGTTGATTACTGTGCTTTGATGATGACGATGATGATGACATTGAATGATTTAAAGCTTCTGTTGTATTAAGATGATGAAATTGTTGCTGTTGTTGTTGTTGCTGTTGCTGCTGCTGTATTTGTTGTAAATGTTGTTGTTGCTGTAATTGTTGCTGCTGTTGAAAATGTTGATGATGCAAATGATGATCATTATTTGTTGGATAATTATGTACACCGGCCATTTGATTTGATATTAAATTATTTTGATTTAAATGATTCAATGATGATTTCGATTTATTTGGTCCATTTATTGGCATTGAATTTGGATTTTTTGATGAAATTGCTGTCATATTCGATGAACCACCACCAATAACTGTTGACGATGATGATATAGGATAATCAGTTGGTGGTGAAAAATTAACAAATGTTGTCGGTGATGGTGGTCGCATCGGTGAAAATTTATTATTCGTATTTGGATACATTTTATTTAATTTTGATTATTTGAAATTTTTAAAATGTAAATGAATATTTCAGGTATCTTTGATTGAAATTATTTCTTTTTTTTAAATATTCTTGTAATACACTGAAAAAGCAATATTATTTTTTTTTCTCTTTTTTTATATTTCATTCATTTTTGTTGTTTCGTTTTTTCAATAATTTTTAATAAATGAAAACTTGATTTTAAATATTTCTTTTTGGATCTCTTCTGTAACTGAATAAATTATTGAAATATTGGTAGATAAGCTACCAATCCACCTACACAATTTTTTTAATTTCTTACATTTTAAGTATGATGTAACAGATGAACGAACATCATTAGAACTATATGTTTGATTGTAATTATACAAAATGTATAAGAGCAACTCTAAAATAAAAATTGTAAAAAGAAGAGATTATGTACTTGATGCTCTTTTAAAATTCACAATAATAATTTGCAGAGAATGCGTTTGAATTGAATTAACTTCCTATGTGTGTATACTCTCTTGTTCCCTCTGTAAATTTTTGTTTTCCTTGTATTTCGGAGTTTTCTTCAATTTCTCTTATATTATTTTGTGTTGTTCTTGATTTTTTTCCTTTTAAATCATATTGTATATGATTGTATAACTGAAAAGACAAATAAAAATAAAATAAATTAAAGATTATGTTTATAAATTGAATTACTGGATTGTAAAAGAAACGGTATTAATCAGTATTATAAATATATTTTAATCCTTAAATACATATAAAGGCTATTAATAATCGAAATGTCAAAAAATACATGGAAAAATATAATTTTTATTTTTTGTTCACATTTAGAAAGAAATATTCTAAGGAGCGGGTTCAGGGTGTTATATTGAATAAACTGATCCAAAACCATATTATTATTTTTAGATTTTCCAATATAATAATAACAATAATATGGAATTTTTGTTGCTATTAGAGCTCATGTTAAAATATTTATTAAAGGCTTTCGTTTCATATTTCAAGAGTTTTTCTTTTTTCTTCTGAAATTTAAAATATTTTTCTGTTGTTTTGTTGCTACCATTGATATTTGCTTGTTATTTCATTTTTTTTTTTGACAGAAATTATGTGCTCTTGTAAGACTTGAAAGGATTAACTGTATTGTACAGTTTTTTTTTCTTCATCTTTTAAGAAATGAATATTGTAAGTAATTTATTAGTTTTTATAATATTAAAATAAATAAAGAATTCATGTATAATTTTTTTTGTTACTTCAAATTCATTTATGCATTCATACGAACAAAAAGTATAAGCGATTAAAGTTCAAAAAGTCACTAAATGAAAAAAAAAAAATTTTTTTTTTAGGAATTTTTATATATGAAAAGAGAAAAAAGAAAAATTTCCATTTAATCCTTTTACCATAATATTAATTGAAAAATATTTGACGGAGATATAAGAAAAAATTTTATTATATACAAATATAATAGTATAGCAAAATAGTTATCACTGTGTATAAGATGAATTTGAGTGTATAATATATGTATATACAAAAAGAAAATTAATTCAATTTACTTAAAAGACATGACTGACCAATTACTATTATTATTTTGGATTTGAATAAATTCGATTGTATTAATCTCTTTGTATTTGTTATACAAGTGAAATGATAATATGTACAACATAAATATTATTAAATCTTGTTATGTGATATATTTGATATAGTAGCATCTATAGTATATTATTATTCAGTTTTAGAATAAACATGACGATTGTGATGTAAAAAATTTTATTCATAACTATATACAATAAATGTTATTTTTTCATTTTTCGAAAATAACATTCATATGGAATTTCTGGTTGATTTACATGAATTTTAAGGAAAGTCTATTTGCAACAACTATGTAAATTAATTAATACTATATAAGATATTACAGAATTTCGTATATGTATACATGGTGTCTCACATCAAAACGAATTGGAATATATAATTGTATAAGGCATTATGAGTAGACAATACTTTGGAATGTTGTTCACAAAACTGATTTATATGGTTGTATCAATGAGAGCCGATGATATTCTTCGCCCCTTGATTTTTTGCAAATGTAACGAAGATACTAAATTGAAAATTTGCATAACAGAAGAGAGATACATTTTAAACTGATTTTGTACATTGGAGAACTAGTTTCTTTGAAGAAAAAAATTTGGTATAGAATAACATTTGCATCATTCTATTTTTTTCAATAACTCCTACACCAGATCAGGTAGCATGATGACTTATATACAAAATTGAACATCGGTTAACAAAGTTGCTTGGAGTAAATTCCAATGTTACGTTATCTATAGAAAATTAACATTTTTTAAAAATGAAAAGTTAAAATTTCTAATTTTTCGAAATTCAAAATCATATGATTCCGTAATCTGAACAAATTATGACTAATAGCGATATTTGTAAGAAAGCTCCAATTTTGAGGTTTCCAAATTATATTTAAAAACCGCCATATTGTCTTACACAGGGACGGAGCTATATACTTAAAAGTTTAAAAGTAAAAAAATTAGTTAAGATTGACCTGTAACTTCGTAAACCTGTTGAGCTGTGAACATCATCTCCATAAAAAAGTTTTGTCTACTCATGAGACACCCTGTATATACATACAGACTTTGAATTAACTAAAACATGAAAATGTGATATTTAAGAAAGTGGAACGAGAGAAAATTTTACTTCGAAAATAATCTTTATTCAAAGAATGTTTTACAAAATTTTATTTTAGATTTAATTTCCCTTACAATTTTACACGATATATCACTTAAATTCGGTTAAATTTTATTAAAGTGGTTATTCATTTTCCAATATTCAATATGCATACACCTTTTGACTTCTGTATATAGGATTAAAGGCAAGTTTGCGACATATAGAATTGAATGCTTGTCATTCGGCAGTTTTTTTATTATAAAATCCTATTTGAAGTTTAAAATAGTGCTGGAATAAAATTGATAACTGAAAATTTTACAGGAATTAAAAGTGCTTTTAACCAATTTGAGAATTGATTTAGAAAACTGGAGAGAGGAACTATTCAAATAATCATTGTAATTTAATCAAATTTATTTGTGCTTTTTGTTTTGTTGTGCTTTCTATTAAAATAGAAAGAAAACCTACAACAGTATAATGGCAAATTTATTTTACTATGTATGTAAAAAAAATTTTTAGATGCAAGAATTATTCCACGTGATTCCCCGAATTTAATTATTCCTACTCGACGATATTTACCAGCATTTGATCAGGAATAATAATAAATTTATAATCTCTATTTCAATAAAAAGTCTAATAGGTCACAAAATTTTTGAACATCTTAATATTTTTTTCTCAACTTAGCTATTCACAGAGTTCACTATAAAGTCTCTTTAAGGCTTAACTTTAACCCTTTTTTTTTGTCAATACTCTAACAATGAACTCAAAAATTTAATAAAGTTCATTTAATATTCATTTAAAAGTAATGAAAGAGGGAAATCCAGACAAGTTTTTAAGTTTTTAAATGATCACCTTAATGTACAGGTGCCTTAGAAATATAATATAACGAAAAAGGAAAAAAAAGAGATCCAGGAACAATAACACAAATGAATTTGATTGACAGGGCCTTAAAACATTTGAATTATAAATTGAGATTTGAAATACGAAAAAAAAAATAAAATTCAAAAAAATCAATGATAAAAATTTTTTTCCCTTGTTTTGTTGTACAGAAATTTTAGTATAGCACTGACAAAGGTCAGACAAATTAGTTTTTCGTGTACTATTAATAGTAAAAATGGTTTTAAATATAAGTACCCTACAAAATTATTATTACATTTGTGTCTTAATGCACTTTCAGAATACACACATGCTCCTATACCTACTATATTGCGTACATATCTAAGAAAAAATTCATGTTACTTCCCTACGTCATCATAAAATCGAAAAATTTCGTCTAATGGATTTTTGAGGCTTTAATAATAGGCTTATTAAAATACATTAATTATGGTATAAATATAAAAAGAAAACACACAAAAAAAAAACAAAGTGTCTGTCTAAACGTTTTTAACCTTTTCTCCTCCGTTTAAGCAATTAAGAAATTATTTTTTTCATTTCTCAAGTTATTTTTGTTCTGTACAATATTTTAAATATTGGGAAAGGTTATTAATTTGGGTATAGGAAATTAAAACTTAAATATTGAAAAAATTTTATATTTTATTGTTGCTTGTGAGATTATAAGGTAATGGATACGTAGTTATAAACTTAGTTAAGAAAAAAAAATTCCCTGTTTAATAGACAAGATTCTAGGCAATACCATAGATCAAAAAGAGAAATCAAATAATCAGTGATTTAAAACAATGAAAAAAGGAAGTATAGCAGTCACGGTTCATGTGGGATACCTTTCATCACTATAGTCCAAATGTGGGGAACCGTCTTATACTTACAGGCCATGTTTAAAACAGCAGTAACATTAGAGGCCGAATAAGTTTAATTTCCATAAATATAACTCTTTCAAAGTTATTGCTGTTGAAATGTTATTTTTTAATTTTTTTAATTTTAAATTCAGCTTTTTTATAGCAATATAATACTAACAATAAAGGACAGAACAATTATGATTCCACAACTGATCGACACCAATGAAAGAATAGAACGAAGTGAAAGAAAAAAAATTAGAATAGATGGCCAACGTAAATATAATTCAAAAAAATTTACCTTGACAGGCGTGGCCGATAAACTAAAAGAGTCCACCTGCGGCCTCAGGGTTTCCTTCCTCTGATATAGTTAAAGTATGCAAAATTATTTTTAATTAACATAGTCGCTTACATATAAATTAATTTAATTTTTAAATACATTGATTGATAGGATTTCCGATTATGTTCTTTAGAAATCTGGATATGCAGTTTGCATATTGAAGCATTTTAGAGCTCTTACATATAAAATTTGTCATCTTTTATTTAATTTGCCAAAATATATTTTGAATGAAATTTGGTTAGAATTAAATTATACCTACTTTAGAAGAAGAAATAATTATAACTATACCATCATATAGTTCTGTCAATGTTAATCTTATTAAAAGCTTTTTAATTTATTTCCATACTTAAATCATATTATATAATATTAATTCTATAAATATTTATGTATATAGAATATAAATTATTGGTCACCAAAGGTTATAAAATTAAAAATAAATTGAACTACTTACAGATATGAAAAGGAAATTTATGTATATGTAAATTCATTTTGTGTTATTGTAACTAAAAATATATAAGAAAATATTTTTAGACAAGAAATTATTATTAATTTACTGATCTGAAAATAAATTGTTAAGGGTATTATAATAAACTTAAATTATAGTCGAAGCAATTACAATTATGGGCTATAAAAATCTCTTTAATAAAATATTATTAAAAAATTTTATTTATAGTATATAATTCCTTTGCGTCATAGGTAATGGAAATCAGTCGCTATAATTTGATTTAAAGATTTATTTTATATATAAGTAAAATAAATTTGCATATGTACTTACATGTATGCATATTAAATGTGGTAAAAATATTTGTAAAATGACAGCCGCCAGCTACAAAATTTATGTATGTATGCATAATAATTTTATTAACATTAAATTGAACAGAAAACTAATTAATTATTAATATAAATATGTAATTATTACATATATGTACCTATATTTAAATTAAATATATTATTTTAATACAAGCAATTAATTAATTTATAGTCTATATAATTGAAACCTTATAAGAATTGATTTGACCTAAATTTTATTATTCCCAAAATTGCGAAAAGGACCTAATTTATTTACTTGTAAATTTTCCAGAGATTTATAGGCCTTATAGTCAGTTTTTACGCATATATACATATATGTACATATATGTTATGATGCGATGCGGTACATTATGATACAGTATTGAGTAATTTTTGTACTTTTGAGTGAAATTTTAAAAGAAGTCTTAGAAAATTTTAATAAATTTTGAATAAAATTTGTAAGAATTATGAGAAGAGTTTTAGAAATTTAAATATGAAAAAATTTTAATTTTTTTTTAAAAAAAACTTTTAATTTTATGTGCACAACCTATACAAGTATAGCACATTCTGTTGTGTATTCGTTTGCATGTTTCAAACCCTGAACTTTTGGTTGACTTGACAAAAATTTAGTCCCGTTAAAATTATTATGTTTTTTTTTTTTTTTAAATTATAAAAATATGATTTAAAATTATTAATTCCAATCTGTTGCCTTAACATATTTAACATATTATCAGTGATTTCCGACACATCTTCAATTACTATACATTATATATTTGATCCTCATAGTTCCAGATTTGATCTTCATGTCTCACATATAATTAATTTCAAAAGAATATTTTGTAGCAAAGATTTTCAACATTTTTTCTATAGTTCACTAATAAATGTTATTAACTTTACATTTTGTATACAGGTCACAAAGCAACAGTAATTTCACCTCTTTTAATTTTTTATATGTCATAAGAGAAATGTTTTTAAAATTTTTTACTTATTTTCGATAAATTATCATCTTAACCAACCATAATTTTGGGGCGATTCTTTTATAAAACAAAACCCTATGCAACTACTTAATTAATTTTTCAAAATTCTTGGCATTTTCATATATTTTTGGTTATATGAATAAGTTCTGTAAAATTACCATAGCATTTTGTATTTTCATATACCTGTCATCTTGCAAAAATGCATAACTAATTATTTTGTGTAATGACAGAGCATGGAAAATTTCAAGTGAACATAAATAATTTTTTTTTTTGTTTTATATGCACACAAAATGTGGGCACCTACATGAAAAATTTAGATGAAGATTATTATGAAGTTTATCATTTCGTTTCGAATAGTCGCCATTTTTGATTTATATGATTAACTATTCGGAGACCCTACGAACGAACATTTTTGTCGATAAATAAATATGAGAATGTAGATTTAATTTACGATAAAACTACATTTTCTCTATTAAACTGTACATTAAGAACGTTTTAAGTAACCACAATGCAATTTTAGACTAAATAACTTTTAGACTAAATGTCACTCAATCTTATAACTTCATTCTTCAATATCGTTTGCATTTTCGATATTAAGGTAATTTTTTTATGTACCTATGCGTTGTGTATTAATTATGTTAACTAAATGTTATGTTGTTATTTGGTTCACTGGAACATTTCGTGTTTAATACAAAATTTTTTTATTAAATTTGATTTAAAAAAAAATGTATAAATAAAAAACTGAAGAATCATTAAAATTTTATTGTTCAATAATTAGACGTTGTAAGTATTTAATGGAAATGACTCAACATTGAAAATGTTTAAATTAATTTTAGTGGAAATTTAATAATAACATTAAAGTAAAAAATTATAAAAAATTTTAAATATTCCAACATTCAATTAAAAGTGGCCAAAGTCATTGCAAAATTATATAGGAAGTCCTGTATGGAGTTCAAGAAAAAAACAAGAATCAAATCATTTTAAAAGTATAAAAGTCATAAAAACTTAAAAAATTCTTCAACTCCTTAAATTTTATTACAAAACAATTACAAATTCGAGTATACAAAAACAAATTTTTTGGACTTTTTTTTTACATTTTAATTAATGGTTTGACCGCCTATTTTTAATGAAGATGTAAAAAAATTTTGATGGATTGTCACATAATTAAATGTTATACAAAATTAATATTAAAATTTTTGTGTTACAGAAATTGTCAAAACATTGAAAACGCATAAAAAAAGCTAAAAATTCTTGGCCAATATTTTCTTTCACCGCAAAAACTGATTGCACAGTAATTAATTGTCAAGATAAATAATTATACTGGGGGTAATATTAAGGGAAAATTCTAAAAAATATCGTCCAATCTTATGAAATTCAAGAAATTGGAGTTGATATAGTTAAACGTTTCAATTAAGAGAAATTCTAATATTAAAGTATTTATTCCAACATTATTATTTGTATTTGTGCTTATTATACACAACAGTAAGTAGCATCTCATTAAAACTATTGTCGCAAATATATTTTGTTGTTTTGGAGGCATTGTGTTGTTATTCAGTTAAAATTACGCTCAAAAACGTATTTAATAAGCAGTTAATTTGTTAATAGTTTTTGAAAACATATCCGTGTCATTTTATATCACGAAAAACATGACATGAATTAATTTTATCGATTAAAATATTGTAAACAAAATATACGAATGGAACGTCATGGATTTTTATTTAAAAATCTGTTGAACGATTTGAAATGCTTGAGGGCGCGTAAGGTTGTTGCTGACATGGTGTTCAGCTATAAGCTCGTGTCGGGGGACATTGTGATTGCCTCTTTTTTGTGGCATATTTTTATTAGGAATAATGTAAGGAATCTTAGATCTGTTGAATTGTACAATTTTCGCTATAACTCTACTGATTATGTTAGGAATGAGTCGGTCACTAGAATGTTGCGTTCTGTTAATTCTAATTCTTTGGTATTTGATTCTGCTATTAGTAAATACCCATACTTTGATCTTAGATCTGGACTTTTGTGTAATTTAAATTTGTAGTAATATTTTTCTCTTTTCTTGCTGGTGGTGCTGGTACCTTGTTAGTCTTTATGTTTTTTGTGGTTCTTATTATTTATAAGTTGTGCTCGTCATTTTATTTTACTTGCCTTTTTTCTCTTCTCTCTTTTAGCATATCTTTCCTATAAATGATGGCGCTGTTGCTTGGTAAATGATAGCTACTTAGTTACGACTAAAAGATGCTTTCAATTCGCGATAAACTTAATGTTTGATCTAAGCAAAGGATGTCTCATATTTAATAAAAAATATTTTTAGCGCTGCACTTATTTTGTTTTATAGCACAATATTTTCAAAAGCAATAATGAAATAAATTTTGAAGTCGATTGGTCGATTTTTTATATCTGATCAAAAGAGAAAATTTGACCGCATTGTATTGTATGGGATTGCCATATAATTCAGTAGAAGTTCTTATTTAATTATTTTATCAAATTAAAATTTATTAGCCTAAATGTGTGTACTAATGTATATCAAAAACTTGGAAATATTTTAATTTAAAAAATATATGGAAATGGTCTATCATCATAAAATTCTTTAAATTTTAATATTTTATTTACATTCCCATGTTAATACCATATATAAGCCATGTTTAATGTCTTTTTATAAATTAATATTTTTATTAATACGACCATCTCATCTCCATCATCCCCAAAATATACACACATTAATATTCTTTAATAATTGACAAGATTTTCCTCCATTATACCTACACTCGTATATGTACACATTAATAACGCTTATATTTAAAATAACATACTGGAAAGGGTTTTACATAATCTTTTCAAAGAAAAACAAAAAAATAAAAAAAATAAAATATAATAATCATTGTCTTAAGAGTTATTATTATCCTTTATGCTTATACTAAATAATTCTTAAATTGTAATAATATGCATATAGAGTAAACATACACACATACATATATAGAAAATCTATATTTATAATGTCAAAATATTAAAGGATATTTTTAAGATTATCATATCACTTTTATGTGTCTACTTACTTGTTTGATTTTTACTTAGTTCGGAGAAAATACAAAATAAAATAAAAAAACCAAATAAAAATGAAGACACCTACGAAAAAAAAAAAAATCCTTATATTTTTTCTTTTTCATTTTCTTTCTCATTTTTGAATGACAGAAAAATCCCTTGCTATATATGCAAAAGGATTTATATATTTGATAGGATGGATTTTTTGAATTTCACAGAAAAATATTTTATAGGGAATGAGACAAGCAAAACAGAAATACAAAAAAACAAAAAATAAACCGCATATCCTTATATAAAGCAAGCAATCCTTTACTTAATTTACCTTTCTGTTTTATCCTGCTTAAAGATAAAAGAATCTTCTTATATTATGTAAAAATATTTTTATATCTAAAGTAAGATAAACCACAACCTAGGTTTTACATAGGTAAAAAAAAAAAAAATTATTTAAGAAAAAATGTAAAGAAAAATTTTTATTTTTTCACTGATTTAACCAAGTTTCTTTGATTTTTCCATATGGTTAGGCCACTTGGTTTTTACTTTTATTTTTCATAAACTTTTCCTTTTATACATATATATTTATAAGTACAAGTTTTTGCTCTAAATAGGTCCATTGCCTTCTTTTCCATTAAAAATTATTTCGAATAGGAAGATAAGAATAAAAATGTAGGAATTTACACTAGTAAAAATAATAAGTATGCATATAAAAGGAGGGAATGATAAGTGTAAGAAAGAGTTCAAATTGTGGCAAATTTGATTACATATAATATACATACAGGTGTTATATGTAGGTGTTATTTAAAAAGACATTCGACCAACCTTTAATAGTTATCTTAATAGTTACCAGTATTTGTGGTTGTTTGATATAAAATGCAAACTAATTAAACAAATGAAATTTTATTTAAATGACATTAGTTCGTATAAAATATTTGCAGTTGGCAATAATGAGCCAAAATCCTGACGTATTCACAATATAAATTAGAATAGAAGAATAACAGATTTTGATGTAAATTTATTACCTAGCATTATCTATAATTTAAAAGTAGCATTTTGAGTAAACGGTAATTGATTACGTAACGGTTACGCAACATGAAAGGGCCTTGCCCCGCACCTAGTTGAAGGGGCACAATAGATCTTCTCTGGTCGTGATACACTATTGCTCCTTCTTTGCAATCTACGTAACATGAAAATATTTACGAAAGAATTAAGAATATATATTGATAACTGTTATATACTCAGAAAAACCAATGATTATTGATGAGATTTAAAGGGTGGAATAATCCGAATTTCGACAATCGACCAAAAAAATTTTAAAATTTCAAACAATTTCCTGATTTCTTATTTTACGAAATTTTTGCACTTGATAAATTTTACAGTTCTATTTTCTTTTTTCAAATTATTATTTCCTTTCGTTTCAAAAATAACTTTATGATATAAATTATGCATTTAAAAAAAAACCAAAAATAAATAAAATAGGAATATAAGAAAAAAAAATTCTTTAACATCGAATAACATAAAAAGATTTCTAGACCTCATAACATTGTTAGTTCTAGCCTATTACACACAGACTCACCAAATAATTTTACAAAAACCCGTAGAGAGAGAAAAAAAGGAGAGGGAAGTATACCTTTTAGAATATTTTATGAAGTAGAGAAAATCGGCAAAATGGAAAACAAATTTAAGAAAGTTGATAACAAGAAAATAAGAAGAGAAAGAAAGAAATCAGAATTGAAAATAAATAAAATAGAAGTTGAATAGAAAAATATAGGAAAAAAACAAGGACTAAAACAAAAATTAGAAGGAAATAAAAACAAAACAAAATAAACCAAAATATTATAAAAGTTCCTAATTTCATCCGCACGTCCAGTTTGAAGAGTTCCAGCGTGAATTTTTATAAATTTTTTTTTCTTCTTGTAATAAAAATAAGGAAAATAATTTTAGGATTTTTTTTTTTTGTTTGTTTGCGGTTAAACCAGGAATTTCGATTTTGATAACATGAGTTTTGTAAGTCTTAGGAAGTACGATATTTTATTTCTAACTTTAAAAATGCGAATTCAAAATTTGAAAGAATCTAGTAGATTCTATCTGTATCTGGTAGATCATATGACTCTTTCTTAATTTCATCATTTAACCTTTAAGTATTTTTTACATTCTAATCACTATAAAGTTTTAACAATTGATTGGCACTTAACCCCAATTGGAGAGTGTTATTTCAATTAAATTAAATACAATTTCGTATTTCTGTTCGAAAAGAAAAAACAAGTGAATATGTTGAAAAATGTTTGGATTATTTAAATGTTAGTTCAACGATAATTTCAAGTATTTGAGCAATTGTAATAAAAATAAACTTTAATTCGTACAATTAAAGATCCTAGGCTTCTAGTAATGTTGATTTAACACACGTTCACATGTTCAACCATATGTTAATCATAATCCTAGTGGACACATCGATTTCATTCATTAATTTCAAATAAATTTCCGATAAACATACATCTGTACATACATAAATATATATGAATTGAACATTTAGTGTGATTTAATTTAATCAGTTCCGAATTCCTATTAAGATTTTAATAAATTTCTAATAGTTGTTTTGAATAAAAATTCCAAAACATTTCTTAGAGATATCAACTCGAACGAACAAGTTATTTATAACAATGTAGGATTGCATATTGAAATATTTATATACATACATACACAACACACGCACTATTTTTGTATGAATTTTTGAACCCTTACAATGTTTTTTTTGGTTCTCTATTTTTGTTTTTTTGTAACAAGAATACAGAACTTATAAATTTTTCTCTTTGTTATTTAGGAAATAAATAGAAAAAATGTACAATATGTACAAAATGTCTACAAAACATCTTAATGGTAACATTTGATCTTGTAAAAGCAAATATACATATCGACATAGGCATGTAAGTTTTCCTTATTTTATTACAACTTCTTCCTTCTTTAATATTTTCTTTTATTTTTCTATGAAAGCCCCTTTTCTTCTTCCCCCAACTCTTTTTTCATTTGTAATACTAAAGAACCACAAAACTTAATTTCGAATTTTTTCCTGTGGATTTTCATTTTGCTGTTGTTGAACCTAATTCTAATAAACAACAAAATAAATTAGGGTGGGCCATTTATTATTGTCTTCTTAAAAGAACACTTAAGTATGGCCTAAAAAGGAGTATCACATAATTGGATCATTAGAACGAAGATATTATAGAAAATATTAGTATAGAAAAGTTGGAAAAGGTTTAAATTGAGAATGAATAAACTCTTTTACATTCCTTTACGCGTTTCGAACTAAATTAATAAAGTTTTTGAAACTTCGTAATTGATCAAATATGATTTGTGTGTTATGTACGATTTTTGTAGCATGAAAATGAATGCGAGGAAGCCCTCTTCTCTTCCTTTTCTATTTTTTGCGTCCTTAAAATAATTCATATACGTTTCGGAAATTAATGAGATTGTTAAAATCAAAATTTGATCAATATATTTTGGAGATCATTATTCTCACTTTGATTTGGCCACTTTAAAACGGTTTGAATTAAATTAAATTTTGTTAGATTTGAATTCGCAAAATCTACTAAGTTGACTTAGGCAATTCACAATTTCAAAACTTATATGACAACTATATTCTGTTGCTCTATATTAAACATTATAAACTTGATCGTGTATCTCGATACTTTACTCACCAAGTGAAAAAAAGGTGAGTAACTATCAAATATTTGTACACTTAATGTTATTTTCGAGTGAAGAAGAAGTGAGATACACAATTAGACTATATTTCTAGGCTATCAAATAAATGACCCACACTTTTAAACTTGAATTTTTCGGCTTACAAAATATTAATATGCTCATACATAGATTAAAGATTTTATGAAATGAAACGAGAAATGAAATGAAATTAACAACATAACCAAAAGCAGAAAAAAAGAAAACAAAAAAATAAGAAAAAATGTTTTTAGTTTTTCTCTCGTTTTCATTTTATACTTGGGGAAATGTACAATATCCGACAAACTAGACAAAAATTATGCTTTAAGAAAGGAATAGCATGAGTTAAAGTACAATTATGAAATGATAAATGAAAGAAAGAGATATAAGATTTAGTATATAGGGGATTAAAATGCCATTAGAAATTTTTTTCAGCTCCCCAAATATGATTGATTTATTGTTTTTCAGATTTTTGTTCAAAGAATTTATTATTGTTGTTGCTGTTCTTTTTATACACAATTCATAAAGTATTAAATCCACAAACTACACACATATTAGACACATAAGTTTGAAAAACTAACAAAACAACTATTTTGTATTTGTTTTTCTTTCTTATTTTTTGTCTTTTTTTTTTTTTTGGGACTTTAAGATGATTTTCATCTTTAAAATGTCTAAAAACTACAATATATAAGGTGGTGATTATACAGATTTAAATATATAGTTTTCATTCTATTACATGTCTACTATCTACTTACATACATACAAACAGACAAACATATTCTTGGCTAATAAGAAGAATGACAACAACAAAAAAAAATGTTGTAAGAAAGGGAACTGGTGCATAAATTAGAAGATTTAAATGCAGTAGCAACCAACAGAGCTAAACAATTTTTAAGTTATAACATTATGCATTCACAATAATAAAAATAAGAAGGAAATAAAAATATAAAACGTTCTGGCACTGGCATTTAATAAGATAAATTGGATGATATGAAATTGTAAAATTTCCTATATACAGATGGATTTACGTTTAAAAATAAGAATAACAAATAAATTAAAAAAAATTTTTTTTTTTCAATTTTTTCTTTATCAAAAGTTGATGGATGAATCTTTGAATCAAGCGTACTTATAATGCAAACAATTATTATATATACAAATATACTGACATTACATTTAAATCTGTACGGATAAAATAAACATGCACTTAGATTGCCATCTCTTTAATTAGTCTTTAAAATTTTCTTTAAATATTAAAGGTAAATTAAATATTAAAGATATTGTTCCCTCAAAACTTTATGGTCAAAACACAGATTCCGACGACTTTTTTTTTACCTCAATCATAGGTCTCTATTTCTTCACTTGAAGATAAGCCATAAAAGGCTTTTGTTTAAATTACGTACTGGACAAACACAAACTAAATGAGTTAATTAAAAATTTTGGACAAATTAGATTTTTTATAAATATTTCGATTATAAGCATGTGAATCAAATAAAATTCAGAAAATGTTTTGCCAATTTTAGCTAACAATTATGTTAAATATTTAGCCAATCATATGATGATAAGTTAAGCACTTAAATAAATTAATAATAATAAACTCTACTGCGTGGATCCTTTTTAAAATTTACTTAATGAATAACCCGTATCACATGTTATGCGCCCATAATTATGTCATATACGAGTATATTATTACAATGATAGTTGTAAACTAAAATTATTCGTTCCCGTATTTCAAGCACAACTTTTATCTTAGCGACCAAATACGTGAAATTACACTTAATAATATTTCCAAAAATTTTAAAGAATAAAAAATTTTCCATTCTCTTGTAAAAACAAAATTTTGTTTTTTTTTTTTGTAATATCAACCAAAATCTCGGTGGCTTACTATTTCTTACACCAACAAAATGTTATCTATTACATTATCAATACATCTCATTTATTTAAAACAAAATCATACGGCCAGCCTATAATTTAAATCTTTGTATATATAATAGAATGCAATAAAGTGCATTAAATCCATTCACTTTTCTTCTATTAAAGTAAATTGTAATTTTCCTTTAAATTTTCTATCCTATATCTAAAGGCTATAATAGGATTTCTTCGTACATATATACATGGGTACAAAATGCATAATATATCGCCGCATATAAGGTAATCTAAATGAATATATGTACATAATTCGTTTTGGAATATATTTTGTTATAATGACCGCAAGATTTATGTATATTATGTCTTCCTCTTTTAAAGTAATGTTTAAAGTACGTAGGCATGATTTTCTTAAATAAAGTTTTAACATTTTTTTTTTCCTTATAATTTACGCTATGCAAATTTTACGAATAAATTGAAAAAAAAAACAACAGAACAAGAAAAAAATAATTTCTTTGAGTATACAAGAATTATGTAATGTTCATTATTAAGCGCCAGTGTAATAAATTACTTAAAAAAAAAAATGAAAAATTTAACTTGATTTTATTAAAGATTTGATTTTAGTGTAAAATAATTTTAAAGATATAGAAAAAAATAATTTTTTTTATCATCAATTTGGCTGTTTGTCACTAAAAATTTTGAGATGAACAATATTATTTATACTCAAAATTTAGTTTCAAATATCACTATTGATCCTAGGCTATACTATTGGTTCTAACTAGATTGTAGATTGTACAGGTGGGGTAATAGTGAACCGCGACCAGCATCCAAGATTGGATCCATGATTATTGTGCCGCCCCCCTCCCCTTTCTAAGTTTTGGTTACGCCCCTATAACATTCTCTCCCAAGTGATGAATTCGACGGAACACAGCTCCTCCGGATTGTGCACATAGTTCTCCAGTATTTCCCTTCTTCTGTGGGCGAAGGCCCCACGATCTTCCAGAAGGTGTTTTTTCTAACTAATTACGACTACTATTAATTCTAGAAATATCTTAGGACATTCTCGTATCTCACTTTTTTATTCACTGAGTGAAAAGAAAATTGTATGTTCATCATTGGAATTTGTCCATAACTGGTGAAATAACAAAAACAGGATTACTTTTAGTATTAATAGGTGGTAGATACTAGATGGAGTCTGTAGTTAACAATAAAAATTACCCAAATCGGAATTAATAGCTCTAATTATAATGAATTTATACTCTGTCTTCTTCCTACTCGTGAATTAAATCAAATTATCTTTACTAGAAATAAATTCGCAATAATTTCTCAAATGCAGAAATAAATAATCTCATAATTTTCGATTAAATTAAATTCAATTCAAATTACGAGTAAATTTTTAACACATTTTGATTAATATTTAAAACAAAAAACAATAAATTTCATTTTAAATTTTGACTTAGAAAAATTGTATTTAATATTTAAGTTGGCGCTAATAAGGCGTATCAAATATGCTTTACATTTATAATTTGATGTCAAAGAAAAATCTTTTAATAAAAAAAAACCAAATTGTTTTTAAAATTAATTATACAAAAATCTTTATTACAGAGAAGGTATTTAAAGGCAACAGTAAGGTAACTTTTATTTAACAAAATATAGTTAATCAAAAAGATTAACCAAAGATCATTTTTAAAATTAAACTGCAAGTACAATATTGGTATTATGCAATTATAGACATACAATTTGTGACTTGGCCTTTGAGAAGTAATTTACAATTTCGTATAAATAAATTTCAAATAAAATGTTTTTTAAAATTTGTTAAAATGTCTTTATATTATTTTAGAAATCTTAAAGATTTGTTTCTGTAGAATAAGCTTAGGTTAAAAACTGGCAGGATTTGCTAAATTTTTTTGTTTTTTTTTACATTTGAACTATGTATCTTAAAATAGTCATACCTTGAAATGTATATGAACACTTAACGGACGGGCCCCGCAGATTTTTGTTTTCCATTCTGACTTCCTAGGACGGGCCACGTAGATTTACGTTTTCGCATGAATTTTTAGTATGTTACATTAGGGGTTTTCTCTTATGCACATTGTTATCTTTTCTTACTATTATTATTTAAAGTACTATCCACCTGTTGTTCCTTCGGCGTAGTTTTGTTTTTAGGAAATATTTTTAAATAATTTTATAACGGTAAACATGGCAAGCAGCAAAGAGTTCTTAGAAAACTTATAGGGAAGTGATATTTGATTTTGAGAAAGTGATGTTTCAAGTGATGAAAGCGAATTTTTATCTCCCAGAAAAATCGTGGGAAAAGGGAAGAGAAAAAATATCCTCAAAAACCGTGCAAAGTCTGCAGCGCATGGAAGAAGGAGCGAAACTAGATATGTTTGTCAATTTTGTCAGGTTCCACTGCATAAATGAGAATGTTTTACAGCATATCACACACTTAAACAATACGTATACTAAGCGTTTTAATAAATACTGTTATAAATATTATTATAAGAAATATATTTAATTTAATAAAATTTTATTGTAGTTACAACGCTTTTAATCCATACATGCATAATTATTAAATTCCCCTGAAAAATTCCCGGAAACTACGAAAGACAGAGCAGGCTCTACCCGTCTTTTAAGTGTTAAGTAGGTGCTTATTGTTGTAGGTGCATTCTGTACTACTAATTTTGCTATTTCCGCAAACGCAAAGGTACGATATTCGGTTTACAAAATATCGAAATTTTAGATGCGAAAATCATTTAGTGAAAATAGCACTACATAGTAAGTCATCTGGATTTAAAAGAGAAAATTAAATGAATATGACGACAATTTATTTTCTGAGTTCTAAACAAAAAATTAAAATCTGAATTTTAAATTCGTTAAGTTCATTAAATAAGATTATGTAAGTTCTAAATTAAATCCAAAATGAGCTTCAATTCCCATTATCCACTAATTATTATATGCATTAAAAACTTAAAATATTAATCTAAAATACAAAAACCATTTGAAAATTTACTATATAATTAAATTAACTAATAATAATGGATTAAATAATTAAATTTTCAAATTAAATTCATTAATTCATACCCATTTAAAAATATAAAAAAAAAAATTTATTTTAAAAATACTTAACAGCTTCCATACTTATAAATTAAAAATTATAAAATTTTCAAATAAATATACAATGTATATGTTTGTATCGGTATACTTGATACTCATATACTCACACATTTTCCGATAATATAATAACATTATAATGCTTGTATTTCATTTAATTCAAATAATGAATTATAAAGGCAAAAAAAAAAAACTGTCCAAAAATATGAAAAGAACGTAAATTAGAAGCTGACCTACATTTTGCCCAACAAAATAATTATTTATTCACAAAATATAGAACGCGAATACTCTGTATGAATATATGCAAAACCAATATTGTGAACCACAGAGAATTAAAACTTTATGCAATACAAATAATATCATCAAAATATCAGGAGGATGAAGTGGAATATTTCATATTCAAATATGCATTTTATATTAATAAAAGTCATTTTTTAAATTGTGTATGTAGGTATATTGAAAAAAAAAAGTTTTTCACTCCTCCTATTGATATGCAAAAATATATATATTTTTTTTTTGCATAATATTTTCCAAATTTTAAATAACTTTAAAGCTTTAATGGGTTTTACGGAATCAATTCCTCGTTCAATTAAATAGGATGACGGTGATTTTAATATTATTAAAAAATTAAATTTCATTCCAGGTTTATTTTAGGAGCTGAGAACTAAAAATTAATGAAGCAGTGGTAGAGGCCAGTTGAGTAAATCATGCATAACTTTTACTTACTAATCCTATTTACTCATTTTTTTTTAATAACTATTTGTTATAGCAAAAATTCCATATAGATATCAAGACATCATGAACGGATACTCGCCGGATAGTTAAACTGCTAGAGCATAATTTGGTTGTGTTACCATATTTTTTGAATTAAACAGATCGTTTTCCAAATTATTGTGTATTTCGTTCTTTTGTGAAATTGTGAGAAAATGCACTTGTTCTACGGGGTATCAAGTTTAATAAAAAACATTAAACTTTTTACTTTAAAAAGAATTCTCATTTAGAATAGGTGAGAAATTGAATTGAAAAAAAATTAATCCTTTGTTTCAAAATTTTTCTACACAGCAAGTGAAAAATTGGGCAAGTACATTAAGAGTTTGCATAATGATTAGTTCGAGATAAATGGTTGCCAAAATTAAATTAAACACTTGACTTAAAATATCTTTAAAAATATTTGGTATGAAAAATATCTCCTAAATCTTAGTCGAATAAAAAGAATTACATTGTTTTGGTGTTAAAAAGTTTTAATTTTACTAGTCTAATATAGTTTTATAATCTAGTCTAGTCAATTTTATAATTAGTGTCTTAGCTAATTTTACCACTAGTGTTATTTTGAGAAGTGTACTGCATAAACGCAACAGATCGATTTAACGAAATTGATTCAACTTTACCGATCAATGAGAGAAACAAATTTGGCTGCTTTATTACAAGTCCTTACTGTCTTTGGTATATCATTAATAATTTTCAGAGTATTCCACAATCATAAAATTATTTTCAAAAACTAATTTAACACATATAAGTTTCTGCTGTAACAAAATTTGGAAGCATGTTGAATTAACGATGTAACTGTCCACCTACTGGAAATTTTAAAATAAAAAAAATACTTAATACTTATATATGTAAGTGTGTCACAAAAAGTTGAACAATGTTATAATTCTACCAACATAATTTAAATTTTAATCACATAGTGTGGTGGAAAAGTTTTATTCCCTGGATTTTAATATCATAACTTGAGTGTCATATTAGTTTCGCTTACATTTGAAAAAGTAGTACAAAAATTTGAGAATAAAAACTTTTAATTGATATTTAAAATTAAATTTCCCCTTTTAATATATTTTTTTTTTTCAATTTATAAATATGATTAAGTGATTTAATAATTAAATTAAAAATTCTATTACAACAAAAAAAAATTTTAACTTTCAACGTTTATCTACCAAGTAGATTTTACATGTTGTAATAACATTGTGTGTGCTTGATGAGATACCAATGTTGTTTAGACTGACCTGCGCTTATAATTGAGACATTTACCCATATTCTTAGTCGCATAACTGGAGATAATGGAATGTTATTGAAAAGTATTTTGATTTCCAGCATAGCAAATTACAAAATTAATTTTATTCAGAAAGTTGCAAACTTTTTGAATAACAACTTATCACGCCAAGTGATGTGACTAATAGAATATGGGAGATTCTCTAACTAATTTCTGTTTGATAATAAGATACTGGCTTGACCAACGTATATTTTAAAAATTAATTGGAAATTTGAATCTTTTAACTCGTAAAACTGAAAGTAAAGTGTTTATGCAACCGAGCAAAAATTCTGGCGATTAAAAAAAATAATAAATATTTTGAAATACTTTGTTGCGATTTTTCACCAAACGGGAAATTACAGGATAAATTGTATTTGTACTAGAGCTCATACTTTCATTTACAATATTGCAATTTAATTTGGGACGTACCTACAATTAAAATTTTCATTTAAAAAATAATATTTTTAATTCAAACCCACATTTAAAGTTATTATTTAAATATTTCTTTTCTAAACATTTTTTAAATTTTTTTAATAAATTCAATAAAATTTGTGCATATTAAATTACTAAATACGGCCAAATAGTCCTCAGCAGTAAGATGAATTTAATTCAAATATCTTTGTGTGTATACATGTAAGAATAAATATTTTACCCCATATCGGAAAAATTAAAGTAAAACAATAAAAAATAAGAACAATAAGTTGAACAAGGATCAACTCAATTTATTATGCATCTTATGTTTAAAGAACAGCAATGTTACAATTTTTGGAACCCTTATCCCCCTACCCCCTCCCCCCTCTCCCACCATTTACAAATTTAATAATTTTTTCCCAACTATTGTGGCATTTTTTTTTTCTCCTGTATTTAACAAATGACACACAAATTTATTTGTCCTTATCGTTCTGTTATTTCGCATTCAAAATAATGTAATAGAAATTTCAGGAAGTAAAAAATGGTGATACCCGAAGCTCCATAATATTTTTTTTTATAATATGCATGGGGACCGTAATAAAAATATTTCAAAAATAACTTTGGTGCTCTTTGAACTAAAAATGAATTTATCTAAGGAAAACTATTAAAATATTTTTATATTTAATAAAATATTTATAAATCGAAAAACTTCAGGTGAATAAAGCGTAAAGAAAACTTTAAAAAAAAAAAAAGGTCTTTTTGTTACAAGGAAAACAAGGAAAAACTTTTTCATTTCTAATGTATAGAAAATGGAAATGAAAAATTTTAAAAAATATTTTTTTAGTACGATAGGTCAAGGATGTGATGTTAAAGTTTTTGTTTTTGAATTTTTAAGTTCTTTACGTTATTTTAGGTTTTTGGTTTTATTTATTTTTTTTTTAACACAATTTTTACATTCAATGTTGATTCTGTGTTGCTTGGGTTTTTTTCTGATTTTTTACCAAAAAAAAAAAAATTATTTTTATTTTTGCAATTTGAAATTCAAGTCATGTTCCGCTTAGATACAAGCCAGTATAAAAATTTTAGATATTTTTTTTTTTTCTTATCAAAGAAAAAGAAGTGTGCATAATAGGTAAGTGATTTCAAGTTTTTGCAATAAATCTTTTCTATGTTTCGGATTTTTTGTTCGGTTTTTGTGTTTTTTCTAAAACATAAACCATGAATTCGGCGTTTTTTTGAAAGAATAAATTGTGAAAAAAATATAAAATGAAATTTGAATAAATTTGTAAAGAAAATCAGTAATAATGGAGAGCAAAAAAAATGAAAGAGAGGAGAGGGGAGAGAACCTAAATAATAAGGACTAAGGAGGAGTTCTACAGTTTCTTTTTGTTACATAATGTTTTATTCAAGTCAAGAACCACAAAAGAAAAAAAGAAAATACGAAATGTAATTTTAATTTAAAAATTATTTTTATGTAACAATGTCAAAAAGTGAATTTGTAAAAAAAAAAAGCACAAAAAAAAAATTTCTTTAAAAAATTTATTTTTATTTTGCATAAAACATGCAAATTTAATAAAATTTTGGATTTTAAGGAATTTGAAAAGAGAAATGGATTTTATAAATTTTAAAAATTCTTTTATAATTGCTTAAAGATTATGCGTATAACAATTTCATTTTTGCAAGATCATCTCGTTTATGAAACATTAATTAGCGTTGTTTTGATATTTTCGATATTATTGCCCTAAATCACATGTTCAAACAATTTGTTCAGTGTTGCGTCTCTTTAGACTTAAACCATTTTAAGATGAACTCAACTTTTTTACAAATTCTCACTATTCTTCGTTCAAAATAAATTTCCAATTTTCACATCTACTATTGAATTGAATAAGCTCTCTTAGAGAGAAAAAAACCTGCACAAATATTGAAGTGGCGTACATAAAATGTATGAGTTGCTTATAAATTGAGCAAAACGATCGAAAATTAACAGATCCGAGGGAACATTTTTTAATGAATCTTTTATAATAATTAAATTTTAAATGTAGCGGCCTTGTTACTTATTTCGTTTATGCCACATTAAAATATTTTGTTAACTTTACAGTTCCCGAAATATAACCAAATTATTTTTAGTGTTGTATGTCAGCAAATCGAACAATTACAAAAGAAAATTGGATCCTTAAAATAACAATTTTAAATATAGTTTTCTCGTACCCTAGCATGAATTTTTTTTTTTTCCCTTTGTTCACTTTTAGAAGGAGCATAGGGCTAGTGCATGATTTCTCATGCACTTGTTTCATAGCGTCATAAGGTTTAACTAGGTAGGTGACTAGCCTGCCGTAGTTTTTTTTTTTTTTTATTTTTTTTTTTTAGCATGAATAGCATGAATAGACATAGCTAAATCGACTCAGAATTCAACGTTGAAAATATGAGTATTCACATATGTTTCTAACACTGCAAAAAGAATCGTAAATTTATGATTGCCTTCGAATGTTCGATCGTACTGCTTTAATAAATGTCTATTCCTTACAGCTTAATTTAAGTTTACAGGTAAGTTTTATAAAGAAATTATCGTATAGGAATGTAAAGATTTCTATTAAAAAATCTATTATTTTTTAGAGACTGGAATACAAAAATTATTGAACTCAATAACAATAGGGCGCTGGGATTAGTCAAAATTTCGTATATTTGAAACACAGGTGCGTTTAATTGTCTAAATTGAACTATTATAAATTATAATTAAATATATATATGTATATACATATATATATATATATATAATATTATTTATTTTATTATAACACCGTTTTACTATTTTCAAAGTCTTAATGTGTGGTACTTATTTTTTATTTTATTTAAAATACACGAATTTAATAGCTTAACCCTTGTGACTTCTTATAATTTTTTATTCAATATTGTTTCGTAAGGGCTCAGGCAGACATGCAATTCTTAATATTTTGAAACTGTTTGATTCAGTTCAAACTAAAAAGATGAACAGTACTTCCAAAACTAAAAATTGCATGTCTCTTTGAACCCTAACTTTACAAATTGAATACATCAATTGTATTATGTGGTATTTATTTCTAGTATTTCTAAAATTAATAATCTTAAAAAAATTTTTCCTGTAGTACTTATTGCATTTAATTGGTTGGTACGAGCTTAATATGTATTTCCACGAGTTAACCGATTTTCATCATCACCTTAGTTAACCGATTTTCATATGATTAACTCATTGCTTATTATAGTTGATGATATCATTTCCATTACAAATTCAATTATATTACTACCTATACAACAAAAGTTATAGATCATAAATAAAAAACATTTATAACATTACTTGGGTTTTATGTTATCGGATTATATGGTTTCAATTTTGGTTTTTCTTGACACGTAAACATATCCGTAAATCTTTCACATTAACTTACGTACGTACGACGTTGCGCGTTTCGTGCAAAAAAAAACCAAAAATTTTCGATCGAATTTTATTGTCAAATAAAAATAAATCATAAAATAAAAATGTAAGAGAAAATAAAAATTATATTAGCAGAAAATGGATGTCATGAGTTTTAAAAAACTTTTTGTTATGTAAGACAAAAACAAATTCTCAAAAATCACATTAAAAATACGAGAAATGTAAGCTCAAATTATAATTTTAATTGAATCATATGGGGTCATAATTTTAGCTTCTGACAAAATACATAATATGATATTTGGAATATATCAAGTTTAATTTTGAACAGGGTTAAAGTCAAGTAAATTTGTTCTATTATGTGTGTTGTATGAATGTACAATAATTAATTTAACAAAAGATTTTTTTATAAAATCTTAGAAGACTTGTGATTAACAGGCAAATAATTAAAAAACATGTTCCAACATTTTGTCATACTTTGTATGAATATGCAATAATTAACGAACAATAATGGTACCCGAAAGCATATACCCGAACCCTATTTACCCGAAACGGTAAGACACCGTTTAAAAATCAAGCAAAGTTTGACGATTCAATTTGACTATGTAATTGGATGAGAAATTCGGTTTACACATCAAGCATTATTTGATCAAATCGGGTAACAAATTTAATTTTTTTATTCATATCGAAATATATCCATAGTATATAGCAAATTGAGTTTGATTTATTTCAAAATTAAAAATTATAATTTAAAATCAAAGGAAAAATAATTTGAATCAACACAAAAGAACATAAGTTAAAATTAAAATCATAGCTTTCATCGAATTTATTTCAAGACACAGATATAGCACATATTATAGTAAAGAAATTGTCATCCATACTAGTAATTTTGAGGCATTTTCAAAAATAAAAACTTCACAATAAACAGCTGATCACTGTGCTCTTAGCGAATAAAATCTGTCCTCGCCATTTTATTTTTTTCATTTCTGTCAAAAAATTTAACATGAATTGGACAAGATTCTATTTTTCTCATACAATTTTGTTTAATTTGATTAAATGTTAGCGTATGAAATTTTCATCGTCAAACTTTACTTGCGATATGTAAACGTAGTCTAACAATCTTGCACTTTGATAACATTTCGCGGCATTGCATATATTATATAATATGGAACCAATTGTATGAAAGCTTTGTATTATATGAAATATGTAAATGTTGTGTATGAAATGAAAAATTTCATGCACATGAAAGGTTAGTTTTCATACAACTCACCGTTTTACAATAAAATAACTTAGAAATATTAGTAAATTTAGGGCAATTTTCTACTTATTATTATAAAATGAATGAAATACGAAAACCTTACCTTAATTTACTTCCAAAAAATAATGCAAAACTTAAAATTAAGACAAATGAAATATTTAAAATTAAACTTATTCTCAATTCATAGGTGAACCCTTGATCTCTCATTAGTATGGAATTTCTCTTTCATTTCCACATTGTTTTACCTATAACAAAATTTCCTGTACAACTAAAGTTACGTTGACAAAATATTTAATTGCACTTTTAATTACACTTATCATTTCAATTGTTTCATTAAAAATCTCCCCGTTGATTATAATTAATTATAGTGGACCTATGAACCTGAATAACTAAAACAAAAAAAGTTTGTAAAAAAAAACAATGCACTTCTTGTATAATTTTAATTAGAATACCACACTGACACGAGCAAAAATGTCTGCCCTGTCTTTAACCTGTCTTTAAAACATAGAACGGTAGTTTTTTCAGAAATTTTTCATTTCGTTTTTCTTTTCTATTTTTAAAAGTAAGAAATTGTTAGATGTAAATTTTTTTTATTTCGTTTAAAATCATAGTTAAAAACAAATTTAATGATGGTCAGTTGATTTTTATAGTTCCAAAATCAACTTCAAGAAAAATTCAAGAGAACCCAAAAAAAACAAAAAAAAAATTGAGAAACAACTCAGTGATTTTTACGATTATTTTCACTAACTCAGTTGGACATCATTAAAATTTAATATCATGTTGAAGATGAAAATGAATCTGTTGATAATGATGAATATCAGCTATTTATTATGATAACGTGTGTATGAAATAAGATACTATGTAGAAGAAAAAGCTTTCACGTGAGATTTTATTGCGATAAAACTAAGTTGACTTATGATTTAAAAATTAATTTACTCTGTTCTTTCTAAGTTTTTTTTCTCGCCCCTTTTTATTTTAAATTTATTTCCCGAAACTATTAATGATTTTAGATTATTGTGATCTAGTGAGAATATTACCGTAAATTTATGTAACCTCAAGGTTCATCATGTTTTAATAGCAAGAATGGAAATTATGACAGAAAATTTTAAAATTTAAATATTTCCGGAATTAAAAGAATAAATTTGCATCAATAACTAATCGGGAAAGTTACGAAAAGGTTGGTAAAATTTTTTAAGATTTTAGTAAAATTTTAAATCTAGTTTTTTTTTTTATTGTTCATTAGAATAGAAAGAAAGTTTTTTTTTTTTAAATACTTACACATACCAAAAATGAAATTAAATACCTTTCTCATTTTCATTTTATTTTTTCTATTTTTTTGAAAAATGTTTAACTGAAGTTAGTCAAATTTATATAAAGAAATGGTATACTTTACATAACTCTACATCTGTAGGACTTATTAGCTTTGGCCAGAAAGTATTCAAACGAAATCATCTTTTAAAGCAAAAATATAGAACAAGAAAAACAACGCATTTTTTTTTACCTTTTTATGAAATTCTTAGAAAAAAAACCCTTAAAAGAAAGAGCAAAGATGATGTAATGATAGGGTCTGTAGTTTTTAGCTTGTTTTCATGCTTATTATTTTCTTTCTTTGAATTAATTTCATTACTGTTGGTTACTTTAATTATTCCACATTTTTGTTGGTTACTTTTACTTACTGTGACTTTAATATTATAGTTATTATGAGCAAGTTTTATGAACTTTATTAAAATTATATTTGTAAAGGTTATATAAATAAAAGTATAACAAAAAATATTTTATTTTTTATAATTTTTTTGGCAAGATGGGCCAAAATTTAAATCAGAACTTTACTAAAAATTTGATAGCTGAAATGTTCATAGTCAGGTTTTGCATTCTAATTTTAAGTAATTTAGTTTACACGGTACATTAAAAAATGTAAATAAGTGCAATTTTTGCAAAATATTTGTATTATTAATCATTTGAAAAGGAAAAAGAAAATATAGGACTACCTCTAATTCATAAATTTTTCATTAGATTTTGTCATTTTAATACCAAAATCGTGAAATATGTTTAAACTGTATTTGTAATTTTCAAAAAAAAACAATGGTATAAATTTTCTCTGTAACATGAAATTTCGCTTTTTTGTTTGAATGCAAGAAAAGAATATAAATATATTCTTCAACACATCACAAAACAATCATCTTACAGAAAGAGTACATCATACTCATTACACACTCATACTTTTCTCATGACATATGAGATGAATCAAGAGTAATGAAATTTAAAACAAATACTTAAGTTATTAAATTTCTTAAATGATTCTCTCTTTAAATAGCTCCAAATGTCTCTCTTTAAATTTTTATTAATTTTTTATGACATTTATATTGCATTTAATCTGACCATTGGAACAGTGGTTATGGAACCGGTCCTTTAACCGAAAGGTCACGGGTACAAACCCCGTGAACCGCTCAGGTCCTATGGCAGACTAATCACCTACCCAGTTAAAACTCTATGACGTAATGATACTAGGGCATGATATCAATCACTAGCCCTATGCTCTTCACTAGGAGTGAAAAAGGCTAAAAAAAAAATATTGCTCTTTACTTCCATTCACAATTCCTATCCTATTGTCGTCTGTTGAGGAATAAAACAGTGTACGAGTATAACATATACAACGCATACCGATCATACACTGTTTTATTTCTCAGTAGACGTTATGTTGTTGTGTTATATATAATTTGATGCAGAAATAATTCATCCCATCTAAATAATTTAAGACCAGCTACATATTAAAAAATGGATACTTTACATAATTTGATTTGATTGTTCCAAAACCCTACACTTCTACTTTTTAGTTTTATGCAATTTTAATATAAAAATTAAATTGGTATATTGAACTTTCCACAATTTTAACAAAATTCTAGTTTTTACTAATTTAAAATTTAGTTTTTTCCAATTTCTGATATTCAGAAGTATGAATAAGCATTGCTGTACAATTAGAAATTTCATCTTAGTCATTACTATTACAAAAAAAACTCCTGAAATTTGTAAGAGCATTTTATTTGTAAATTCAGATTTAAAAAATTTATTTAATTGTAAAACTTTTTATACCCATGTTGCTTATACGATAAAAAAAATAAATAAAAAATTGTACAAAATTAGTAATAAAACAAAAACAGAAATTCCTGAATTATATTGATTATGGTGTCACACTTGATAAATTTAATAGGGCGAAAGAAAACTGACTGACTATTTAAAGTGGACAGCGGCTACTCAATCATTTCCATTAAATTCTTCTTTAAATGATGTGTTTATATAAAAAGAATATTGAAAGTCTAACCACACAGATTAAGATTAACAATAAATTCAATTTTTTGCTGTTTTTCTTTGTTTTTATTTTCACCTTAAATAGTTAAATATGGTAATACAAATATTCAAAATGAAGTATTAGATCTGAAATTTGGATTTCAATAAACAATAAGAAAACGACAAGAATTTTGTTTTATTTTAATGCAAATCAAGTCGAAGATTTGTTGAGTCACTTTGTTTTTTGTAATTTTTTAATTTATTACAAAAACACACAAATTTCTTAGAATAAAATCGAATAAAAACCATAAAAAAATTCTTAATTAAACTGTCAAATAAAATAAAATTTAGTAATTTCAATAAAATAATAAAACGAAAAAATTAATGTAAAAAAAAAATTGAGTGATTTCTTAAATGAGTTTGATTGAATTTTTTAGATAATCTGAAGAGAATAAAAATAAAGATGACAGTGAAATTGGACGATTGTTAACCTAATGATCCGTGTACAGAATGACATTATTATGTTGGTTCAAGTAAGTGCTAGAATTTTAATTAAAAAATTTGCAGAATTTTTACGGAATTTCTGGGAGCCACTGTTGATTAAAGCAGTTCCTTGGCTCTATTCAGAAAGAAACAAAAGAAAAAACTGAGTTATTTCATTTGCAAACATCTTTACATATTGTGTATGTATGTATATATGCGCAAATTGACTATAACTTTAGACCATTTACCGTTAAAAAAACGGAAACACACGATATTATAACAAACCCAAATAAAAATACAGGACCAAAATAACAGTTAAAGATTTACAGGAACTATTCTGGATAATATAGAACAGACCTTAACAAATTTAATAAATATTTCATGGGTGGCTAATTTTCGGACGAATTGAAAAGAGCATACATGGTTCCAATTTATAAACCTGACTTGAAAAAAGAATGCGGGAATTATAGACAAATCCTGGTTTTAAACTCAATATCAAAAATATATGAAAAAGCATTGAGCGTAACAATTCGAAATTTTGTAAAACGAACAATAGGTTTTGAAAACAATCTATATGATTTTTTGGATATTGAAAATAGTGGTACAGGATGGGCGAATATAGCTATGTTGGAACAAAAATCATTAATGCTGTACATGAAGTGCACTATGACAAATTTTGATAAATATTTTTATTCAAAAACATGAACTTCAATTGAAAAAATAATATTCTCAATTTATTTTACTTTTCACACAATAGTTTAGAACTTTAATTTAATATTCCGGTATTAATAAGAAGCTTTATCATTTACCTTTCATAGAACTAACTGTTCTATGTTAATCATAAAGACCTATGTGAATTACACAGGTATCATAAACTGCTTCTATTATTGATAATACTCGTTGCCTCATCTTCATAGCAATAAAATTAATAATTTTTGCAATATTTCGGACAAGTGTTCCATAAGACTTAATATTTCGAAAAGTCTCACTTATTTTCTTCTGTTGGGAACCGTTTGCTCGAGTATATGTTTTACAATTTCAGTTATTAATTTCCTTACCTTATAGAGGTTCAAATACCCTCAAATTTTCAATATATTCAATTTTTTTCCGTTTTTTCTATCGAATATTATTCCTTTATTTCCACAAATTTTCTTAAAGAATCCTTATTCTTTCCTTAAGTTAATTGATTTGGGTGTCAATGAAAAGGTTAAGTTGCCCTATTATGAATTCTTAACTATGACAATTTCTAAATTAAGAATGAGTAAATTTCAGTATAATCTATTAATTACTACGTTAAAAGATTTTTGTTTAAGGGTGACATTTTAATTTTCAGACACAAAAACAAAATTTTCATACACAAAATTTTTTATGTAATTTTTTAACTAATAAACAATTTAATAATTCTAATAAATCATATTAAGTCTAAAATAATTATAGCAAAAAAGTATAATAAAACTATAGGAAATATTTTTAAATTACTTTTAATCAAAAATTTTAAGTGCGGGCAATACAAACTTCACTAATAATTTAATTTAAACCATATTTGTATTTTTATATACTTATAATACAAAATATTAGAAAAGAAAAACCCCATTTATTCAACAAGTGATTAAAATTCAAAGCAATAATTTTTCTTTCGTATATTATAAATTTTCCAACCATACGACCGATTACAAAGCGACCTTATAAACACGCGTACATTTGTGAAAAATTTATTCAAAATGTCAATTCATTTTGTTTTATATTCATAGAAAATGAAAAATTAGAGAGAAAAATAAAAGCGTTTTTTTATGTGAATTTTGTCAGCTAATAATTCTTTAGAAACAAATTTTTTTTTCTTATTTTTGATGGTAGACGGATTATTATTAACTTCTGTTTAATAATAAAAATTCCTTAAGGCTTTAATTATTTCTTTCCCATAAAATTTATTAATATATATTTTTATGTATATAGTAAAGAACTGCACTTTTAAAACCAGTCAAAATATGAAAAAGAAAAGAAAAACCTTTATGCTAATCGAAATGACTAAAGGAATTAAAAAACGGCAAAAGAAATCAACTAAAAAGTCTAATGTGCACGCACGTCTTAACAAAGAGAAAAAAAAATTTATAACTTTCTTAATATATGAGTAACTAAAAAAATTAGTCGTTGATCAGTTGAACTGTAGAGTCTTTGAAATTAAAAGAAAATCAGTTTAATATCTTTCACTGAAGGCTCAACTTCCCAGTAGGAATTTCGATATATGGAAAAAATATTAAAATGCAAAAATAAAATTTTGCTAAACTTTTTATATTTCAAAAAATTAACGTAGACAAGCTGCTATCATAATTTTCTGTCACCTAACTGCCAATTTAATGGTCAATATAAAAGAAAATTTTACAAATTTATGATAAAAGTTGTTCTCCACAAATTCTGTACTTTCCACTCTACATCAGGAGTGTTTAAAAATCAATTAAAACGCATACGACTGGGTCCTGAAAAAATAAAAATTGAATAAGACCAAAGCTTTTAATGACAAAAAAAAAATTTCAACACGTCGCCGTTCAAATAATTTTTGAAGTTTGCATTGAGAAACACAATGAATTAAAAGCTCTTGTAAATTAAATACATTAGTGACTGGAATTCCCGTAATTTGCAATTTGAGAATGGTTCAAATTAATTGGAATCCCGTAATTAGTAACAACGTCAATACGATAATTAATTCTCACGCATTACTGGTATTGTATAAACGAAACGATAACTTTATTACATTTTCCAAAAAAAATTTTTTAGTAAGATTAAAATCAAGAAGGGTCACATGAACCGATATGACGATAACATACGATAAGTAATAAGAACAGCTAAGAAATTTATTCTTTGCATATACGAGTAAAGAAAAAAATAAAAGTTCGAACAAATGGATAAACGTGGGGTACACAAAAGGAACAAAAATTCTTATAACTATAAGAATAAAACAGAAAAAAAAAAAACAAAGAAAATTGTGCAGGATCTATTAAAGACCGTGTGGAAAAGAAAACGTAAATCACATTATAAATCCAGATCACCGTATCCATTCATCCTTATAGTCATTATAAGGCTTTCACTTAGATATGGTCATATGTGTTAAACACGTTCTCTGAATTTTAAAATTTTATTGCGTTTGCTGCTTCGAATATAACAGATTTTTGTGTTTTTTTTCTTCTTCTCATTTTACTTATGAAAATTCTACCATAAATTTTATATATTTTTTTTTCATTTTAGTTCTGAAAAATGCACATACATCATTAAAAACTCGTCTTATTTTACATGCATACATAATTCTTTTTCTATAAAATTGTGATGAATGTATAATTATTTTATGTACTTACATTGCACATATGAAATGTGTATAATACATTCGTACTGTATAATGTACGCGAGACTTTATAGAACCAAGGAACTTTTTTAAATAAGAAAATTGAGGAGAAACTGTGATGTAAATTTCTCGATTTGTTTTAATTGTAAATTTGGTAGCTTTTTAAATTACACATAAGAAATGCATAAGAAGTGGATTTTCAGTGAGTTTTTCATTTAATCTATGGTGATATAGTGTAATGAATGTGTATATGCTGTACTAAAATGTGTTTGAAAAACAAGGCACAGCTTAAATAAAAATTCGTTGATAATTAAGTGTCATAAGTGGCCCTGCAAAAATTGAAAAGTGCAGGCTATAAGAAGCAGATATCAAAATCCATAGCACATGAAATATTTTAAATATTTTAAAAAAGACCGACTTGCATCTAATATTTATGCCAAAATGTAAGATTTTTAATATTCATCTAAAATCTTTTTGAAAATTTATTTAACACGTTCCCTGTCCGCTGAGCCACATATGGTTCAGGAAACGTGCGCTTGATAAGCATTGATACGTTCCTGAGCGGGGTATATATGTGCGTCAAGGGGTATATGAAACTTCTAAAGCAAATTATTCGACTGGACGTAACGGAACTGTACAGTTTCTGCATTGGACGTGCTATCCTATGACTACAAAAAATAAATTATTCAAAAAACCCTGTTGGACTGGTTGGTTAATTTTGCATTTTTGTATTGGGATAGAGAACGTGTTAACAAACAATTGAAATTGAACAAACATTGCCCAAAAGAAAACCATAATTAGCTATTGCTGCATTTAACTCATTCTGGATATAATTTTTCGTATAGAAATTTAGTCGTATAAAAATTTCGTATAGTAATTTAGTCATTTATCCTGTCATGGTGGCGGTCATAATGTATAATATGTGGTTGCGTTTACTTTGCCACTTAGTCACATTTACGTAGACTTCAAAATCTGAATAATAATACAGAGAGAGTCAATTTTAAGTGCGTCTTTTTTTTAATCAAGCCCTGTTGAAGTGGGAAATATTTTCAGTTCCATTATTTGAAAATACCTTCAATCAGTTCTCCAACAAAATCAACTATAATCCAACAATAGTTTTATCGTACATACATGTTAAATGCCGAGAAAATATTCATTAAAAAAAAATCCTCAATCGAGTTGAATTTGTTCATTATTACAAGATACGCATATACATTTCATATACACATACATGTATATCATGTGCATATAAAAATATAATGCACAACAAATTCATTCATTTATTCAATTTTAAAATTTACAATTATATTATAATGTCATTATAGTGGAAAGCAAAGCGAGCATTAAAATAAAAATTTTTACAAGCAATTTTTCAAAAGTAATAAAATCAACAGATTCTTTTAATTTTTTTTTCTTTTCTTTTATGGTTTTCTTCTTATTATATGGCATTTTTATGACCCACACAGAATCCGAATGAATCTGAAAGTGGTTTAAGTATACATAAGTATATTGATCCTTCAGCTTTAAGAATAATAATAATAATATGGTACTTAAAAGTGTACGCAAAATAATGAAATAGATTATTCAATAACACTTGGTTGCATATGCAATGCAATGTACTGAACGCATTTAATTATACCCTGCACTTCGTGAAGGGTATATTAACTTTGGTATGGAGTTTGTAACTACTTGAAGGAGCCATCTGCGGTATGGACATATATATATATTCTTGCTCAGCGTAAAATTCTGCGTTGATTTAGACATGTCCGTCCGTCCGTCCGTCCGTCCGTCCGATCGCACGATAACTCAAAAACGAATAATGCAATCGACACCAAACTTTCAGAAGTTGCTTCTTTTGTGCCAAGGACAAACCCTATTGTTATTGGACCAATTCGGACAACGGGTTCGGGTAGCTGCCATACAACTCAAAGGGTTTATTTTAATTATTTCAAAAACTAATAAAGGTACAAATATAAAATTTTGTATACATGTGTCCAATTATATTCTACATATGCTCTAAAAATTTTAATGAGATAGCTGCACCGGTTCGGGTGGCTGCCATACAACTCCAAAAGCAAATTTTTTATATTCGGCAAAATAATAAAGTAATATTCATGAAACCTGGCAGTCGTGTGTCCAATTATAGGTCAAAGATATTTCTGAAATTTTGGTGGAATTGCTTGACAGGTTCGAGTGGCTCCCATACAAGTCCAAAAGCTTATTTTAAATATTTGGAAAAATAATAAAGTCAGATTCATGAAACTTGGCAGTTGTGTGTCCAATTATAGGTCAAAGATATTTCTGAAGTTTTGGTGGAATTGCTTGACAGGTTCGAGTAGCTCCCATACAAATCCAAAAGCTTACTTTAAATATTTGAAAAAATAAAAAAGTTGGATTTATGAAACTTGGCAGTTGTGTGTCCGATTATAGATCAGATATACCTGCGAAGTTTTAGTGGAATTGCTTGACAGGTTCGGGTACCTGCCATACAACTCCAAAAGCTAATTTTAAATATTTGGAAAAATAATAAAGTCAAATTCATGAAACTTGGCAGTTGTGTGTCCAATTATAGATCAGATATATTTGCGAAGTTTTAGTGGAATTGCTTGGCAGGTTCGAGTACCTGCCATACAACTCCAAAAGCTAATTTTAAATATTTGGAAAAATAATAAAGACAGATTCATGAAACTTGGCAGTTGTGTGTCCAATTATAGGTCAAAGATATTTCTGAAGTTTTAGTGGAATTGCTTGGCAGGTTCGAGTACCTGCCATACAACTCCAAAAGCTAATTTTAAATATTTGGAAAAATAATAAAGACAGATTCATGAAACTTGGCAGTTGTGTGTCCAATTATAGGTCAAAGATATTTCTGAAGTTTTGGTGGAATTGCTTGCCAGGTTCGAGTGGCTCCCATACAAGTCCAAAAGCGTGTGTTAAATTATGTTAGTTTCGGGTACCTGCCATACAACTCCAAAAGCTAATTTTAAATATTTGGAAAAATAATAAAGTCAGATTCACGAAACTTGGTAGTTGTGTGTTCAGTTATAGATCAGACATATCCATGAAGTTTCTATAAAATGGTTTCACAGGTTTGAAAAGTTGCTATACAACAATGAAAGGTGCAGGGTATAATTCAATCGGTTCATACCGACTGAAACGTTTTTACTTGTTTTTAATTTCAAATGTTTTATGCCATGCCAAGCAACCAACCATATGCATTGTAGACAAAATAATACGTTTTTCTTCTTAAAAAGAATTTTCTTTCTCTTTTTTTTTTTCTGCATAGTTATGGGAAACTCTTTTTTAATGAGACCGTATAGAATTATTAAATTATTTTTGTTGAGTCATTTCGAGGTTAATAAAAAGTTCACAGAAAATTTTACATATTTTGTATAAGAATATTAAGTTATATGGAAAAAAAAATGCACCTACATCTTTCAGAGTATTGAATAATGATGATGCAATTATATTGGAAAATTTTCAATTATTAAAATTTTAGGAATTTTATACTTGGGGCTATAATTGAAAGCAATCGTTAAAATGCTATATGGGAACAATTTCAAAAATTTAATTTCTTAATTTTTCTAATCAATCTTTATTGAAATATTTTAACAAACATTCAATTAAACTTAAGACATTTTTTAAGGAATTAATATTTAAATCACTTGGGGGTGCTTAACAATTTCGAAATTTGACCAAATTGATATATAATACTACATTTGAATGGTCTTTATTCAAAAGACATAAAAATTAGTTAAATAAAGTAGTCTGCTTCGTCAGTTTGCACTCAAGTTGGCAATGCTATAGTTATATAAGACGTATATTATTAAAATCCCTGTAATTTCTGCTTAAGAATACGATATGTTCTGCATTCTCTTAGCTCAACAAACAGGCAACAAACACGGAAAATGGTTAGGGTCGTATGTTTTTGTAAGAAAAATGGTTACGACGATGAAGCAGTTAAAGAAAAGGCAGTTATTACTTATAAGTAATAATTTGTATTTTTATGCAAAGGGACACCTACAAATCCATGCAGTTCAAAGTCCATAGAAAAAAAATAATAGTTTTCTACTCCCAACGGATACATTGCGGGGAGATTCATATCTGATAATGTTCATTTCTGTACCAAAACTAGCAATGCAGTTGGCATAAGGATAAAATGCATATAGCGTAGGGTGTAAAATAACAAAACATGAAAAGAGATTTGAATAAAATTATATTTGTTTTATTTTGGAATTAAAAAATTTGTAAATTAAATTTTAACATTCAAGAACCAGATATAAGAACCGTTGGCGTTTGGAATAAAATTTGCCATGTTATTTAAGTATAGTATAAATTTGTCAATACGTTCCCGATTTTAATTTTAAAGAAGATATGTATGTGAACTCTTTTTATATTAAAGTATCGATACGCCAAAAAGTATGCTATTTTCATAAAAATGTTCGGAATTTGAATTTTAAATAAACCTGTGAAATAAATTATACTTGAACTCCAGATTAATAATTATCACCCAATAAATTTAGCCTTGAAATAGCATTCCATCTATAACATTCCGACTTTAATTATGGTACCTTTATCTAGGGTATTGTTCTATGTGACATTGATTTTGACTAAATTTTGGAAATAACAAATGAATTTCATTTTTATTTTTTGTTTTTTATTAAAATATTCTAACAAATCGGATTTCCGTTTATAGAATTTTTTCCCTTATTTTCAAGTACAATTGTATTTCCCTTTATAATATTGAAATTCTAAAAAGTTGAGATCAATTTACTTAATTTGGTTTCTGTATAATCAGCCTACTCATAAAATACAAACAATCATAATAAAATCACTATAATTAATAAACTTGATAAAACACAACCATACATACATAGATTTACAAACACTTACTCAATTCATCTATTATCGAGCTGCGAACAATGATTGACTGAACTAGAATTTTTTAAAACAAACCCTACATTAAAATGAGATATAGAAAAAAAAATCAATATTTCGCCCTATAAAAGGCGCCTATAAAACGTTCGAAACTAAAAATAAAAGTCAAAAATCTTTATAAATTATTGTTATTTTTATTGCATCAATATACAAAACCGTCTAATATAATAGTAGATGAATTTAAATTTATTTTTATAAGTACATACACTTAAAAAAAAAGAAAGAAGTTATTTTTTTTTTGTTTTGGAGCCCGCATAATTTCGTTCAGATAAAAAAAAATATTCTAAATTCTAAAATAATCTAACAATGGTGTTATTTTTAATGTTGTTTTGATAATTTTTTTTTATATATACATAATTATATAACACATGAGTATATGTACATAATACCCAGTTGATTCCAATTATGGTGTCTAAAAATTTCAAATATTCACTCTCTCTATCTCTCTCTCCCTTCCTCACTAGTCTTTGTAAATGATGTGATTGAAGTTTATTATTATAAATTTTTAAGATCTATATGAGAAAGAGCTAGAAAATTAAACAATACATATAATATATATACTTTTTAAATTGATGGAAATCTATTCAATCAGACGATTGGTGTTTGGCATAATACAAGATGAGATCAGATGATTTTTTGTGATTCTATAAAGAAAATTTTTTAAGTATTGTTATTGTTGTCGGTCAAAGAACGCATTATAATAGTAACCATACAATTTGAGAAAGAAAAAAAAAATTTTTTATTATCAATATATTGGAATAGCTATATGTATGTATGTACATGGATATATACGATCACAAGATCATTTAACTTGTTAAATTTATGTTTGAATATTAAAAATTAAAAGTATAACATATAAAAAAATAAATTAAGAGAATAATTTAAATAATAATAATAAAAAACAAACTATAATAATAGTGGCCCAGTTCAATCAATTTTATTATTATTAAGTATAAAGAGGGAGCCTTATTATAAATTATAAGAGAAGAGCCAATATTAATCAGTATATATGCTATTATTCTTATGTGATATGTACTTGATTTCTAAAGAATAATAGGAATAACAATTATTAAAAAAAAAGAAATGCAATTAACAAGTGAAGTATGGAATAAAATCTAGTATAAAATATAAGACTACATTGTATAATACTTTTTCCGTTTAGATTTCAATTTTCATTGATATAGAGCACCTTATATAACACATTTCAGTTAATGTTGAATTCTAAAAGAATCGAAAAATCTCATTTTCAACTTCGATATGCAGAATGAAAAAAGATCATATCGCACTCTATACCTGAACTTGCTCAAAAATCGGGTTTTTTTTTCTAATAGAGTATGAAAGTGCATATTACTTTCCTATTTATTAAAATAGAATTAAAAATTTCTCGAAATTATTTTCAGGTTAAGTGTGTATAAATCGTTTAAGAAGATTTAAGAAACATGCAAGACCCGAAATATTATCTGACGAGCCTCTTATTTTCACTTAAGTTTTCGACTTGATAGGTAGTGTAAATAGGTAGTGTAAGACAGGTAGTGTCTATATGTAGCAGAATAGTTGATTAGTTAGCTATAATCAATATTGCCATAATGGTAATAGTAATTTAAAGTTAAATATTAATATTAAGCTTGAAAACAAATTTTAAAATTCAGCTAATTATGTGCGCTTTAATAAACTAGACCCCGCAACTTCCAATTAATTTTCTTGATTGTATTTATATTGACTGAAAATTCAAAATCATTTACAATCACAACTGTAAAATATTTATTTAGAATAGCAATTAGAAGAGCTTATTAGTAAAAATACATCCTCCAATTTCACCAAGAACACTCCACAAGCCTATAACCGTTCTTACACAGTGGAAGGTTAGAAAAAATCTCGTCCGAGAATTGCTTCTTCACTTTTTATATATATTTTGTATTTAATTTTATTTTTGTTCATACTTGTATTTCAATTTTGTAATTCAGCTTCCTTTTATAGTTTCTCACACATCTTCTACTGTAACTTCTAGAAATATATTTTAATATGTCATAAACTTTCCTATTATATTGTTATTGTTATACAATTGAGTAGTAAAATAAATTTAAAATTAAATTTCGATTACATAATTGACGTAAAATATTAGATAGAAAATATATAATTAGATTTTAAATTTATGTTTCTAAATTTTTCCTCAATATGCTGTATATATGCTGTAACCACAAACAACATTTACATAAACAACAAAAAAAATATAAGAATTTTTTTTTATTGAAACCAAATAAATATAATCATGCATCGTATTTAATGCAATTTTAATCCAATTTATTAAAAAATTGTCCTGAAGCATTCAATATACACTTGTAGTATACACAATATGCATATACATACACATGGAAACAAAACATATAAAAATAATTCAATAAATTACGAAATAGTAACGAAAAAAAAAAATTAAATAGAAAATTCTTTAAAGGTGACTTTTATATCCTTTTTGCACTAACTACTCTCAATGATTACCATCTTTAATATTTTATAAACGGCAATTATATAATATTATTTTTTTTTATTATTATTAAAGAATTTAAATTTCTTTAGGGTTGAAATTGTCAAAGAGCCTTAAGTTAAATAAGAAAAATTTATAGTCACTGTTATACATATATGAATTACCTTTATATATATACATATTTGTAGTTATTATACTATATCAGAATATTTAAGTTCTTTCATCTCGATTTTTTCTATTCTTTTTCATTTTTTTCTTATTAGAATGTGTTAAAGTTAAATGCAAATTCTATTTAAATACGAACATTTTCTATCAATCTATTATACTATAGTCTTGGAATAATGTTAAATACCCAAGTCTACGAATGAATTGAAATTGTGCCTAGGTTAGTAAATTTTATCTATACATAAGATTACAATAAAGATTTAAACTTATAGTTAATATTGGATAAATAAACGGATATTGTGTGCGAAGATAGTAATGTTACGCAAAAATAATCTATTTATCCAATTGATGCTGTTAAAATGAAATTCTATGAAGTAATTAAATAATAAATAGTTTAATTTATTTAAGAAAATGTTCTTATTTCATTAGAAACATATGCTCAATTTATTTATTGAATCCTTTTAAAATTAAAGCAATAAAGACCCAATAGCATTATTATTAAATTTTTTAAATTGTAAACTAAATTTTGATAGAAATTTTCTAACGCAAATTTAAATTCACAATTATTAGTAAAATTTATTGAAAACATTTCAGAATAGTGTACGTCTAGACAAAATTAGTGGAGGAGCGCATATGCGAAGCTTTGAAGCTAAATGGCCTAACTCTCACTCTCAAAATTTTTATTTTTTTTTTTGTTAGGAATGTATTTAAAATTATCGGTTTCAAATTTAATTAATTTTATTTGACAAAAAAAGTCAAATATTTTCTATTAATCCATAATTTAATTTTTTCCAGTGCAAAACTGGGCTAACCCACAATATTGTGGCAAAAATTTTTGAAGTGAGGGTTAGGTCTTTAGAGTTTACTAATAAGCCCTTCATATGTATAGTGCGTAAATAGGTATATTGAACTTTATATCAATCAACGTATTCTAATTCTTTTCATCTTAATCTTGTCCGATATATGAGGGGCTCCGATTAAAATATTTCGCTTCATTAAGCCGTATCGCTATTGATAAGAAAATTTTTTGAGTTTCAACACTTTATTGAGTAAACCGGTCTTTGATATTGGGCTTTCCTATGATAAGATTACAATACATTTTTGTATATCAGTTGGTACAAGTACAATTCAATTACAATTCCAAATACAATTAATTTTCAATCAAAATTTTATTTACGATCGTTCCCAATTTTATTAATATATATTTTTATCCTATAATAGGCAATACCAACTAAACATTTTAAACTACATTTTTACTATAATTTTTCATCTTAACACTCAACTTAATTTAAATTTTTAGAGGCTGTAAGAATATTAAAAATATTGTTATGATGAGAGAATTTTGCGAGACCAGCATAATATTTTTCAAACATAAAAATTAATTTTTATTTTGAAACAATTATGGAAAAAAAAAACTAAAATATTAATTATTATATATTGCATATGTTTATTGTATATTGTATTGTAAAATTTGGTATAAAAATGATGGGCCTATGTTCTATTTCATTTTTAGCACTTTTCCAAAAAAATTTTGAAAAAATTTTGTTTTCTATAGTTTAATTTTGTCAGTCCGTAGACATGTTTACAAAATTTCTACACCCTTGAAGATAAAAAGCTGAAATTTTATATGTATATATGTAGATCTCTACTAGAAACTTACATCCGTAGAAGAAAACGTTTACCTATTTTCCCCTCCTCTACAATTATTGTCTCTTGAAATTTGTAAAATTCAAACTTTAGGCATCTTATATTTCCGAAAAATGCAATGCCATTAAAAAATATGATTATTCTTCTTAACTGACGCAAATAACCCTTAATTTCGAGCATTATGTTACGCCTCTTCAAATTTTTTTTGGTCTATTTGAAACATTGCATACAATTCTCATCCTAAATGTATGCAATCTTTGAAATATATTCGTCTATGAATGAAAGTAATTTTAATAACGTGGTGCATAGATTGTTTTTAAAATCAGTATTTTCACTTGTTGAAGGAAAAAGTGCTACATTACAAACCATTAGTTTGATCGAATTTTATTTTTTTTAAATTCTAAATCATTTATTATACAAAATAATAAAAACAAGAACAAAAATTATTTTTATTTCTTTTTGTATAAAAATAAAAAAATATAATGGGGCTCAATTGTTATTTAGACAAAATACTAAATTTGATTTTGATTGATTGAAGGGTTAACACTTTATTAAAAATGATATGTGATATGGTTACAAAAGATTCTTTTTTTAAATAAAAATATTATAAATATGTGTGTGTTTTGTATAAAATTTACAAAAGAGATTTAAAGAAAAAAAGTGTGTTTGAGTAAAATTAATTAATTACTTTAAATGAATTATTTTATAAGAAGAAAGATCTAGGTTGACAGGAGTATTAGGAGAATTAGAAGAATAAAAATATTGTTTAATATTGTTTAGGTTACATACATAGTTATTAAGTGGTATTTGAATAATGTCAAATAGTTTTATATTAAGTGATGAATTGATCATTATAATACTAGTATAACAGTTTGATATAACAGATTTTTGAAATATTTTAAATTAAATAACATTTAATTTAACTATGACATTTTTAGAAGCTCATATTCTTATAACAGATTATGTGTACTTTGGCATATTCATATTATTTGAATTAAATTTTATGGTATAACCTACGTTCCCTAACTCTTTCTCTTAGTTTTGAATATCGTTAACAGAATTTTGCTGTTTTCAATTATTTTGTTGTTAAATAGGTCACTTTCAAAATAAGTCAGCCAATAGTTAGTTGCTTTATATTAACAATATTTTCAAGAAAACAAACAAGTAGAATTGCACAAATATGGCACTGCAATGAATCTAAGTTTTGATAAACATTTTAATTTTTCAGTAATAAAACGAATTGATTCTAAATTTAGCATCTATAATGCTAAAATTATCTTACACAATGATCTTTTATCTGAATATCAACAATAATATATATAAGAACATAATTTTTTTTAATTGAACTCGATTTTTCCATCAGAAAAATTTATTATTCTTAAAATAAATATTTTCTTTTAAAACAAACAATCAAAATGTTAAAAATGTTCCCTTTGAATGTCAAAATGTCAAAAATGAAAATATTTTTACATAATCTAAAATTTTTTTTTTTAACACATTCAACAATTTTATTTTTTCACTTGTAATCGTGATACTTGAAAATTCAATCATATCGCAAGACATTTATTACTCGAGTACATTATTTTGTATATATGGTTAACATTAATTTTTTATTTACATAAAAATTATAAAGTTGATATTTCAATCATGAATGTCTAAATAATTTCAATTTATGATGTAAAAATATTTTTATTGAACCCCACAACAATAATAATTAATAAAGATATTTTATACAGAGAGGAAGAGAGCGAAAAGAGAGGAAGAGAGAGAGAAAGAGGCATAAGATAATTAAATAATAGATAGGGTGGAATCATTGCAATATGTATCACAAGATGAAGATTTCTGCACTATAAAATTATTTTACAACAAATATTGGCAATATTGATTTTGGAACCAAAGTACACGCTTGCCTTCTTCATTTTGATTAATTAATTGCTTGATACATTTGAATATTTCAATTTGAATGCTAAAATATTTTCAATCACGCACTAATACTTGCACAATAATAATATATACTTGGTTCAATTGGTATATACTTGATATACTTACTTGGTTCAGAAAACATTGCTCGAACCACAAAATAAACGTAAAAGTTAGTCATTTTGCACTTATTCATTTTAAGATTAGATTTTGAGCATATTGTGCGCATTTATTAATACAGCTTTAACAAAATTTATAAATCCTATTTCATGACTCAATTTCCAATTGAAACCCATCTTCAATCTACCAACATTTCGGTCACATTTTTTATTTTCCATTTTGCATTTTATTAATAAAGCAAATAATGAAAATTTTATTTTTTATTTAAAACTTTCTACATATATTCCAACTATAATTTAAATCTGTTGAATAAATCAACATTTTATTTTTATGTGCAATAAGATAAACCATAAAACCACTTCACTTCAATTTCTTTCAAAACCACTAAAACAACAAACTGATAATAATTTATAAGTTTTAATGCATTTTTCACTTATAAAAACAAAATATTTTATGAAAATAAGAAAAACACCAATAATATTAATAAAACATCCTTTCATATAATTATTTTCATTTAAGATCTTTTTCTTCATTTTTAAATTAAATCATATTTTTCTTGAATTTAAATTTGTGAAAATAAAATATGATCTTTAGAAGAAAAGAAAAACATTCATTAATAGAACGAGGAATTGGTTTTAAATATGAAGCATCATGCCATATTTTATAAATTGTTGGTTTCTAGATTTGTTTAAAAATATATTTGAGAAATAATAAAAATAAAGTCGACTGACGATATCTTAATTTAATTTTGATTTTTTCTATTTGATTTTAAGCATTTATAAAATAAATTGTTCACCTAAAAATAGATTCGGTTTGAGATGGTTTGATTCCGAGTAGCATTTGTAATGTGTCATACAAGTATGTAACCGAATATTTTCAAATATTTGAACCAGATTTCTTGGTTTGAATCAAATTTCATCAAACAACAAAGTTTTAAATTGGAAAAGGATAATCATTATAGAAGTACGTTCGTAACACAGTAAGGAAATTTTAATGATTTGTTCTAATGTACCAGGCTATTTCATATATAACCAGGCTCTATCAGGAGGGAGGGGGGCAAAAGGGGTATTTTCCTTAGACCACACTATCTGCGGGGCCTCAAATTAACAACTCAATATTTTAAACAAAGTATTCCAATTACAGAATATGTCTTCAATGAAGAGAACCTTAAATATTTTCATTTGTGCGTCAGTCACAATGAAATGATTCAATGTGTCAGCACCGATTAAATGGACTAGCAACTATAAACATCATTGTTAACGTCTTTTATTGTTTTTTAATGCATTATATTTAAAAAATTTCGTGGCCTCTAAATAACAGTAGCCTGAGGCCTCCAATTTTTCTTCAAAGCCTATATATATTCTAAATTCTATAGTATGCAGATCGAAAAATAGAACCCTATATTAGAAAAATTTTATCCTACTAAAGTGTGGTAAAACTATTTAATTAAAAATGTAAAATAATTTTAAATTTCAAAACAATTTAATTTTGGTTATAAAATATTTTTTTTCTTATCGATATTTCAATGTGTTAACCCCTTAACGCGTTTCATCGCACATTGATCGCATTCATTAATGCATTCAACAAATCAAATTAAATTTTAAGGAGACAAAACAAAATAGTTTTAAAGGGACTGTGACTGTGGCAATCGCTTGTTGCTTTTTCTGTTCACCCTACTTTAATTTTAGTTTTTTAATACCGCAAATGAATATCACAAACGGTCTCCTATTGTCGAAATTATATACATAGTAAGAATATTTGTGTTAATAATTCTTAAGAATAATAAAAAAAAAAAGGCGAAAATATTTTAGTAAAAATAAAATATTAATGGAATGTTTTGTTTAAGTGAAACAACCTAATGGAACAACGGGCCTATTCAATTCATGTCATAAATTTCTTTTAATTATTTTTTTTTGATTATTTATTAAAAAGATAAAAAGAATCACATTAAAATAAAAATTATTCTACGTTCATTTAAGATTGTTTTTTTTTTGTGATTCTTAAAAGAAAAGAAAAAAAATGAATTATTGCTTAAAATAAGTGTTTGAATAAAAACGAAAAATGAAACCAAAAATACCAAGCATTTTCTTTTTCCTATACAAAATACCATTTTTCCCCCTAGATTTAAAAGGCTTTTTGTTTTTTTATTTGACATAATTAATGAAGTAGGTTTTCTTAAGTAATTTGTGGTCATATTGTGAAACGTATATGAAATGAATATTTTATATTTAGTAATAGAGATGTGACTGATTGGAATATAACTATAATGATTTAATTAAAACAATAAACCAAATTGAAAAATTTAAGCCTTATATGTTAGCTGAATTCTAGTATATTAAGTGTTCTAGTAAAAACTAAGTGTTTATATTTGAATTTTACGTGAATATAAAAAACTGTGTACACTTATAACCGTCTGGATATTAGTATTGAAATTACTTTAACACTTTAAATCCAGTTTTCGAATGGTTTAATAGTACGTATGTGTATCAGCCGGGTCCAAAATAGTTAAAACCTTAGGAAATCAATATTTTCTTTTAGAACGCCACAAGGAAAATGTTAATTATTGCAAATAATGAACTCACTTCAGTGACTAATGTAATATATAAATTTTATGAAAATATCCACTTGGGACTTTCCTTGACATGACATTTTATTTTATAATGTTGTATATTAAGCCATATAAAATTAAGTATAATTATTTTAGTGACCTAATTAAGGTTTAAACGTGAGGCTCTTCGATTAAAGGACCAGTGCAATAACCACCGCACCATTGATCGGGTTTTATTATATTATTAATTGATTTAATATTCAAACGTGTGATTTAATAATTTTGAACTAAGTGAAATCAATTAAATATGAACTCTTGCTACGAAATTCCCTCTAACACAAACCTTCGCTTTTTTAACAGCAGTTCTCTTACTAAAATAACAAAATAAACTCTTACTAAATGAAAAAACAACTACCATGCTTATATAACTTCCACATGTTATATTGCATGTAACTTCGTATTCTTAAAACAAAATATTTTAGCGCAATGCAATAGGTACAAAAAAAAAAACATTTAAACTCCTGCGGCTTGGCGGCCAACTACATAAAATTCTTAAAATTTCCAAAATTTGGAAATTTTTTAAAAAACTTTTTTCATTTTAAGAATTCTAAAAGAACAGTTCCAATTATTTATTTCAAATAAATCGAAGCTTCATTTTTAATCGAGACCCAATCACAGCAGGCATAACATATTGCAAGTGTTAAAATATAATGAAAGATCAATAATATTTTCTTTTAAAACTTAAAATTTACGCTCATTTAAATCGATCTCAATAATGAGTGAATACTTGAATGAATTTTAACATTAAATTCATATTTTTTTTGTTATTTGCTAAGCTTTTAAGCAAAATGAAGAGCCAGACGAAAACTGAGAACAGAACGAAATGTGAAATTTTATTTAAGAAGAAAACATAGAGAAAAATTTAATTGCTTGTTTGTTTTTCGTCTCTTTCCGCAGACACATACATTTCGGTGTTCAATTAATATTGACAGTTGAATTAATAAATTTTTTATATGTCAAAAATATTTGAATTTTTTTGGTTGTAAACTACTTTATGACTTAAAAAATATTAATGATTCATTAATTTTTTAATTGTTTTTTTTTGTACTTATTAATTATTCTTATGTGTGTAATGAAAATTTAATTGTTGTTGTATGTATGTCACATTATTATTTTAGCTTAATTGAAATGGGTTAAACGAACAACAATATTGTTTTTCAATAACAAAAATTAATCAATAATTGAAAAATTAAAAAACAAAATTTTTTTTTGGGGAAACTAAAATAGAAATACTTAATACGTACTTAAAGTTAAAATATACATACACACATAATATAAATCAAATTAATACCAGTTTAATAGCCGGGATGAATTAAAAATTTATTGTTTTTGTGAAAATTTTATAATAACTTATGTGAGCTACAATGCCTTTCTCATGATACCAAGCAAATTATTAAAAATTTTTGGTTTTTAACTTACCATGCAATTTAACTTGAATTTTTTTTAATTCCGCTTTTAATTAAAAGTATTCTGCAAGTAAAAAATAATAAATTATGAATTAATAAACTTATAAGTTGATGATTTGTAAATTGATAACTTGTAATAGAAAGAATAAAAAATAACATTTAAATCAGTGCCAGATTCCAATTGAATTTCTGATTTAATAATGCAAGTTGCATTTTTTCCAATTTAATAAAAATAAAATTGTTTAATAAGCTACACAGCATACTGCTTGGACTTAAATATTCCCCATTAATATAAATTCACTAAGTGTCCCATTCAAAATTGCTATTTGTTCCAGAATTTATTTACGTGCACAAATTTTTGAGGCAAAACTTTATTTTCAAATATTTGTAATATTCTCGAATGTTGAATGAAAAATATTATTTTATGACAAAATGTTTAAATGTTAGAATGTTTATTAAATTATTAAAATTGATTGCATAAATGAACAATTGCATCTTGTACCTTACTTTATTTTCTACTTCATGTATCAAAGGTAAAGAATAAATTTAGTATGTATAATTTGTAACATAAAATATTGTTCTATGATCAAATGATCCAGATATTCAATTTTTTCTCTCTCAATACATATGGTGTCTTTGTATTGCCTCTATCTATACTTACAAACATATGTATATGCAATTTTCTGCATAAATACCATTTATATTATGCAATTTACCTGAAATTTTTTTTTACATATTTTTGAATTTTCTATATATAGGAAAAAAATTTATTTTTGTAAAATAAATTCTCAAATACATAGAAATTGTTCTTGCATTACAAAAGTCGAACAAAAAAACCAAGAATAAAAATTGAATTTCAATTTCAATTTAAAAAAAAAAAAAAGCATTTTTGCTTTCGAAAATTTTTCGATTCGATAGTCACAAATATTTAGATTGAATTGATTTCTGTTTTTTATTTCAATATGTAATCATTGATGGAAACGATTGTATTAGCAACAAATAAAATGAAAAATATGGACAGTCTCAAATTGTGTGATAAATTGAAAAAAATATTTTGAAAATCAGAAACTGCAATAAATTAAAAAAAAATATATGTTTTTTGTATTTTCCTTATGGGTATTTTTTATTTAAAATTTAAAAATCGATTTTTAATTATTTTAAAATATTGGTGTAGAAAATATAACAAGAATGAATTAAGTTCAATTTTAACCACATTAGATCACTGAATGAACTGAGTACGAAACAGAAATTTATTAATATGAAAGCACATTATATACTCATGTCACGTCACCTGGCTATAACACTTAAACAAAATTTAAAATAAACTTAAAACAAATATACCGAAAATTCCTCAAAATGGAATTTAACTAGAGCCTTCAAAAATTTTATGAGTTATATAACCTAGAACTTAAATGATATCTGTACCTTATTTAAGCTCTGACCAAATAAGAAAAGGTATATGTCACGCATGGGTTAATGGCTTGAAAAATCGGAATGACCAACTTCCTTGATCAAACGTCATGACCATGATGCATGATAAACCATGACTAATTTACATGAGTAATCGGCATGAACAGCATGCATGACCAATTTATATTACCAACATATATGGCGCAAATGCATGACCCTTCTTGCCTAATCAACTTGCATAACCAAACTTTAATGGTCAACATATATGAGAAATCATTAAAAGCATGCATGACCGACTTGCATGATCAACATGTATGACCAATTTGCATGACCAACTTGCATGACAAACATGCATGATCAACTTAAGTGACCAAAATCAAATATAAACATGCATGACCAACATGCATGACCAACTTGAGTGATCAACTTAAATGATAAACTTGTGTGATGTTTGCGATTTTTGCAAACAACTTCTGAAAGTTTCATGGTGATCAAATTAATAGTGTACTACCATATAGAGAATACACAAATCGACCCTACATGACATACATACATATGTTAAGTACGTACTTTCGTCTTTACGTATTATATAGAAGACTAAATAATAATAGGAGTTTAAATAATATGGGCGACTACGTGAAGGACTTCAAATTAAACTCAATTTTTAATTGAATATTCAACATTAAAAACTACTGCTTGCGTGTGCACATAAATACCAACACTACATATGCAATTCAAATTTCGCTTTTCTATGCACTTTAAAGAATAAACTAAACTAAAATTTTCAACTATATACATATTTATTTAAATTCTTTAACTCTTAATTTTACTAAAAATCTAAAATTCAATATTCTAATAAAACCTGTGCAATTTAAAATGAAATTATTTTTAAATTTTAAATTGAAAATAAATTATAAATCTAACAGGCAAACTATTTAAGGTAACAGATTGCAACATATTTTTTGTGTATTTTAAATTGGGACATATCCTTTTACTACTATTATAATAGTGTGAAAAAAGGATAAAACTAAAGAACGATATAAAAACAAGAAAAGAAAACATGAGCAAGTTTTAAACAAAAACAAAAATCCCGACCATTTTAAAATTCTGATTTTGCATTTAATTTTATGATTTTTTGATTTTCAATATAGTTTATAAAACATAAATAACAAATGTTTCCACTATTGTATATATACATGCATATACATACATATATAAAACTTGGGTGAATCAAGTTTGATTACCAGTAAAAATAAATTAATAAATAAAAATTTAATAGGAACCAAAAATTTTATATAATGCTGACCTTCACTTTTGAAGTCTAAATAAATCAGAGATTTAGAAGAACAATTTTTTTCTTCATTTTCTTTTTCTATAAAGGATCATGTTTTCGGAATATTTTGAATTCTATCTTTAGGAGCTTGAGGATTGAATTATAAAAATAACTTTATTTTATTTTAGTAAATATATTTTTATTCTAATCGTTGATCCTTAATTATATTTAAGAAATTTCAATTTTAAAATATTTAAATTATTATATAGGTCCAACTTTTTATTCATACAAAAATCAAAGCTTAAAATCGACGGAATCTCTAAAATATAGATTACGTAACATTTTTTATTGACGAAATTTTTAATACTCTTAAGATAGAGAAAATTATAATTTCTTTAAAGAATGACATTTTACTCACATTTCTGTCAAATCTGCCAATTCTCATGAATTTCTGAAAAGATGTTATGAATCATTCCTGGTTTTTCACGATTTCATTTATACTACTCTCTATTTTAATCTTCACTCTCATTGTTGAGATTTTCAAATTCTACAGCCTAATATTTATAATATTCTCGTAAAACTTTTCCTTTAAAATATAAATACTTTCTACAAATACTTGTTATTGGAAGTAGTGTTATAGAATTCTGAAATTATAGAAAATTTTCGAAGCAGTGCTATAGAATTCTGAAATTATAGAAAATTTTCGAAGTAGTGTTATAGAATTCTGAAATTATAGAAAATTTTCGAAGTAGTGTTATAGAATTCTGAAATTATAGAAAATTTTCGAAGTAGTGTTATAGAATTCTGAAATTATAGAAAATTTGCGAAGTAGTGTTATAGAATTCTGAAATTATAGAAAATTTTCCTTAAAATCCTTATGTTTTCCCTTTAATTTTGCCTATTCAATTAAATTATTTAAATATATATATAAAATTTAAATCAATTTTTGATCCATATAAAGAGATTTTTAATATTAAATTTTATGTATATATATAAAATTATATGATATTCATGTTTTTTTCACAACATTATGCGTATATGTAAAATATTGGACAATATTACAATTTTTTATTGTAATTATCATGATAGAGTCAGTAAAATCGGTAATTAAATAAAATTATTTCTTGCACAGAGAAAATGGGAAATATTTTAAAATTCACATTTAAATTTACAATTTTCTTTTTTTTATTACGATTTTTTTATTTTTATTCTCATTTAATTCCATATATGTATGTATTGTACGTGAAATAATCCTGTGGAAAAAATAATTTACCCAAATACAGTACTTATATACGAGTATGTATGTATTATTAGTTTGTCCTTATTTTTCTTTATAAACATACATATGTACATTATAGCTTACTTATACAATTATTTATTTCTTATATAACGTATAGTATATATAGCAATTGATATAATAAAATTTTACTATAATATTTTATAACTTCAATATCATATTAAAAACATGCAGATTAATAAAACTTTATGATTTTTTCTCTCCAATTTTTTTTTTTCTATACAAACTATACAGTAGAAAATATAAAAATATAGAGGACACATAAGAAAAACAGAAACAGGAATAAGAAATGAAATAAACAAAATTACAATAATATACAAACAACAACAAGGATAAAAAATAATAAACAATTTGAAGTAAAATAGAATAGAGTAGAGAAAAACCTTTAAAATTATAGTAAAAAGTCATTGCCATTTAATATTGAAAAAAAAAAATAGAATTTTTTTTTCTTGCTGTCGAAAATGCCAACAACCTTTAAATAGTTCATATACACACTTATTATAACACATGCGGATTCCATTGAAGAACGAAATGATTATTATTATTATGAAAAAGAAGCAAAAAGTATAAGAATAGAAAAATAGAACAATAAAAATGAAAACTAAAATTATACAATGAAAATAGACAAAAAAAAAATTCGAAGGAAAACTATAATATAGACTTATAGAGTATAGTGAGAGCAAGACAGTGGCTGTATATACAATGATATCCTTATCTGAATATGACAGACAAGTAAACAGGAAAATAAGGAAAATAACAACATAAAATTGATTTTTATTCATTTTTAGAATGAAAAATCCAACACATATGAACACATTTTTTCTCCATATACAATAATATAGAAAATGTGCAGTAAAATGATACAACCAAAAAAAAATAAAAAAAAAAAAACAAAAAATTTATTATGAATCCTTAATACGAAAATGGAAAAAGAAAAACAAAATACTCTTGGCTAAAAATATGCAATTTTTTTTTTTTTTTTTTAGAATAGAAAAACACAATAACATGAAATAAACGCAAATCATGTTCTTTCCTCTCCATAAAAATTGCCACTTAAACAATCTTAACATATCATAGAACATTAAGCAATATTAGCTTGCTTGCTATATGCTAAAATGTAAACGTATTTAGTACAGAGTACATTCACACACACATGATGCACAAAAAATATTTTATATATAACAATACTACGCTTATATGATGAACTCGCTCTGCAGATACAAGTTTTCTAAAAACACTTTATTAAGAATATTTAACTGGTAAAATGCTTTAATATTTTCTGAATATTTCGAAATTGAGAAGCAAAAATAACTATGAACAACAGTAAGAAAAATTTTCGTAACTTAATAACAAAAATTTTTCACATCTTCTGTAACTGTGGGAAAGGTTTTTGTGAGGTTGGATTATTTCAATAAATTCAATTACATATATATTATAATAATAAGCTGAACATTATAAATTAGAGTTGCCATTAAGCTCGCCTGTTACAAGCTATTTTGTAACTTTGTACTGAATTGCAGGTCCTCTTTTAAAGTCGGAATATACGAATTGAAAAGTGAAACACAAATTTCTCATCACAAATAATGCTACAATATGTATACTGCAATTGCAATAGAATTAATAACTACTTAGATTTTTACATATGTTTTAAAGTATACATTTTGTAAAGTTTATTTTAGCAACATGTACGTGCATTTTATTTCAATGCATTTCATAAATTTTTAGTCAAGTCTCTTTTTCATATATGGTCCGGAATCATAATCGAGTTTTTACTCAATTCCTTAAAACTTAGGCAACAGAAAATTTCAAATCATGACGCAATTTAATTTAAAGCTTAAATATGTATCCATACAACACCAAACTTGCTCCCTTTTTATTGGTATAAGTAAATTTTGTTCTCCACATGTTAAGCTAACGCGGTGTACTGCAAATTTTATTAAATTTTTCTTAACATGGCATTAAAAACTTTAACATTTTTTACATAAAAATATGTACACATGCATATATCAAATACATATATATATATGTACATAACTATTATATTCATACTTAAATGCAGTATTTCGGAAATTGACATCATAACACATAAGACGTCATACTGTGTGTCATTTTCTGATGAGTTTAAAAATGAACGATTTTTTTTTTTATGAGAATTAACAAAAACAGGAAAAAAAATAAATAAACAAGATTATATATGTATACAAGTTTGTTTACATTTATATTGGTATATCATACATATATGTATATATAGGAGTTATGTAGCGATATACAATATATATACAAGTATATATACATATATAACGTACATATAATATGGAAAGTTATTGAAAAATTCCTACTGTGCAATGTGTGAAAATTTGATATAAGCAAACAATCACTCAAACTACTACTATAAACTAGGTATTCGTATTAATAGTATTTTTCCATTATCATCAAGGAATGAATGACATTACTACTGTCATAGTATGTTAAGCTTGCAATATGAAATGTTATGGAAAACATTGTAAAACTTAAAGTACACACTATTTTTTTTTTTAGAAGATATCGAATAGATAACGAGTTAGTGTAGTGGAATATTTTCAATTTTAAAGTTTAATTATGCTGAAGTTTATTAATGAATATTATTTAAGCATATTGAGAAAATGTCAATACAATTTTTAAAGTGAAATTTTTTAAAAAATGGATTAATGTTATCAAATAGAAAATAGTAAGGTGAGAATCTAGAAAAATGTATAAGATGACAGAATAATGAAGAATATTAAAGGACATTGTATAAGAACATTATTTGCACCGAATTACGAAAATATTGAATTATCTGTTAGTATTTTAGAAACAATGTCAATGAAATAATTTGAATATTTTGATATAATGAATAATGATTTTTGACAATAACTGTTCGTTCAGAGTTCAATCACATTGAAAATTCACTAAAAATACCAAATTTGAATTGGCTTTGAAGTATGGGTTTCTTGTTAAATTTCTGAATGTAATTGTATATAAGATTATAGGCCATCTGTAAATTATCACACTCATCCAGAAATACAAAATTAAGAATATTCAACACATGTGTGAAGTCAGTCCTGACGTATGGTTCCGAAACATGGCTAGCAAAAAATGAATACACAAACCAAATACTGATATTCATAACTAGAAGCCTAAGAATCATCTCCCAATTCTGTCATCTCTGTCATCTCTCAATATTCTGGCCCAAGCGAATAACTAACACAGAACTCTGGGCTTTAACACACCAGAAGCCTATTTCAAGAGTAATAAGAAAGAAAACATGAGGAAAAATAGCCAACACACTTCGACGGCCACCTGAAGCCCTTGCAAGGTAGGTATTGGAGTGGAACACGCTAGGAAAAGGAGGTGTTGGACAACCCAAAAATACCTGGGAAAGAACAATAAAGAATGAAATCGCCACAGCTAATACACTGAAAAAACAGATCACTATTTTCGTAGCCAAAAAACATAACTACAACTTTATATCTGAAGTTGCTAAAAATAATAACAAAGTTAACAATATTTCTACCACCATATTAAATGCATATTTATTCTGCAGTGATATACATAGCTGATTTGTGACATGTAAAATGTAGCTAGATTTTATGACTATATTTTTAATTGACCTTCTGAGATTCTTCATGTGTACATGGCAAACAAAACATTTCTAAAATTACTGCGGAACATTGAAAATTTAGCTAAAAATTATGACTGTTTCTGCAATAGAACATATTCAGTTACAACTCTCACTATTTGTTTGTGTAGTAATAAAAACTTGCTGTAATAGCTAAAACATATGCAGAAATTTTGGTCAGTTATATAGCTATCTTTTCCTATATGCAAAATCTAGAAAGAAAATGCTATATTAAATTTGAAGTATTATTTATTACAACAACTATTTTCTCATTTTACTGAATTATCATGCGTAAGAAGTGTAGTTCAAATATTTCGATTGGAGTATACGCAAGTAGAAATTAAAAGTGAAAATTAAGGTGAAAAAAAAATTTTTAAATAAAAATTAAAGACAGTAAAAATGGATAATTTTTTAAAAAATATTTTGGAAGAATAGGGACCTCATTAAAACCTATTTTTGAAGGTAAGTAAATAAAATTTACAAATTTTAATTAAAAAAAACATATCATTAAAAGGAAGGTGAATATGAGTATGGAGTTATTAATTGAACATATATATGGGTCAAAATTTAAAAGTTTGCACAAATGAATTTTTTTTTTTCCAAATTATTTTTTTAGAATTTTTTATTAAAATAATTTTTTTATAGTTGCCTAATATATAATGTACAATCTCCTCAAGTGGTCCGGAGGTTTTGTAAATATTTTAGAAATTATAACCAAAAAAGTAAGCTCAGGTTTCAATTTAGTTCAACTACGTTACCGATAAAAATATCTTAAATTTTTCGATCTCTTCAATGGAAATGATTATTTTCATATTTTACTCTCATTTGTAATTAAAGTTATAAATAAATTTATTCTGTAATATTGAAAAATCATTTTTATAAAAAAATAAATTATAAGTTATTTCAACTGTGTTACTAATTTTAAATTTAAAGTTTTTATTTTTAAAATAAAACTATTTAATAGTTTTTTTCTTGCAGGAATTTTTACATAACTGCTTTAGAAATTAATTTTTTATTCTAAAAATGTCCATAACAAAAAAATTAAGAGCTTAAATTTGAAGAAAAAAGTTTAAAACAATATTTTTTTTTGATTTTTTTTGTGACAAAACAGTAACGCAGTGGAAAATATAGTAACACTGTTGAAAAATTTGATTCAGTCTTCAGTATATTAACAAAAAAAATTAAAACAAAAACAGTAAATTTCATGCTGTTGTTTAATATGCTAAGATATTAACTTTTTTCCTCTCGATGAAGTTGTATATATTCGGTTAAGTTTTTCATTTGCATTTTTAACAATATACATATTTAAAATATAAATAGATAGTGGCATTTTGTATAATAATCAATAAAATATGTTATCGTCTATTTGTATGTAAAATTATTAAGAATTTATTCACCAACTTAGAGTAAACTGCCTTAAAAATCAACTTTCTTACCATGTCTTCAGTAGTGTTACTTAAATTTAGTAACACAGTTGAACAGTAACGCAGTAGAATATTTTAAAATAAAAAGTATATTAACATAAAACTACAACATATTTTTGCATTTTAAAGTATACAGTTGGTTAGTTTACTTGGTTTGCTTAATAATATGCCACTTTTTTGAATTTTTAAAAAAAATATTTAAACAAAAACCACGTAACACAGTTGAAAAAAGCGTTTTACATTCACGGCAAAAAAAATTCAAACTATCTCCAGCGATGTGTTTGGAACAACATTCACCACAAGCCCGAACAGAATTATTGCGTATTCTTTAAAACAAATAATGATGAAAAAAAAATTAAAAAAATGATTAATTTTAAAAAATTTTATGATGTAACATAGTTGAAGTAACGCAGTTGAACCATCCTTGTGACACACTTTTTTTCTGTTAAAATTACATTAAAATAAATTAAAACTTAAAAACTAATTTTTGATTTTTATTTAAAAATAATGAAATAATTTTGCAATATAATTTAAAATATATCCTTCTGTGGGGGAAGTTCATGAAAATTTAAATTGAAAATTAAAAATGTGGTCTGTGACAAGTTTCATTTATATGAAAACAGAAAACGCGCTCCGACAATTTTCCAAAATTTTCCAAAAATACTTACTTTTGCAATCTAAAAATTTTTTTTATTTAAAATTAAAGATTTTATAATTTTTATTTTATTAATTAAAATTTGATTTATTTTCTAAAAAACTATTTATTTAAGCTTACTTTTTTGTGACGCAAATGTGCAAACTTTTAAATTTTCACCCATATGTATGTGTAAGATATATGTATATGTTCTTATATCAGTATTTTATTTTGGCTGTTGTGTTCATGTTTTGCTGCATCCTTACAAAAAAACATAGCTGCTTTAGCTATAATAAAATGTGTTAAAATTAGTTTATTAATATTGCAACATTACATGGGTAACTAACAATACTTCAGCTTTAATTACAGCTGAGACAATTACATTTTTTGTTATTCTGTAAAAAACATGGCCGTAAAAGCTAAAATAAAATGCTGGTAATATATTCGATCATTACCATTTGTTCTTTTATCAAATTCTCGATATAAAATGTAACATTCTATTGTAGTGATAAACATGACAGCAATTGTTCAAATTGTTGCAAATACAAGTAAATGTAAATAATCCCGTTCTTTTTTTATCCAAAAATATATAAAGGTTAGATCAGATTTTTAGTTTTCTTTTAAAAACATTTTTCTTTTAAAAAATATTAAGAAATTTTAAAAAACAAGTATTATTTCTTTTTATATAATTTAATTGATGTTTTATTATAATATAGTGAAAGTTCAACATGGTAATATATTATTACTATTACAAAGTTACGTAATATACTATTAAAAATATTATTTCTTTTTCATAAAAGTGCTTCTCGAAATTATTAGAAGAAGAGATGAACCAAGAAGCTTTCAAGAGCATGGAATATCAAGGAGTCTTAAATTTAATTGAAAAACAAGCAATAAGAGCAATATTTTGGGCTAAATTCGTTTAAAAATATAAAAACATGCAGGTGAAAACAAATATTTCGTTGATTCGCAGGAAGATTCGGAAAATACTTACGCAACTGAAATCGTAGAAAGCGACAATGTTACAATATCAAATTTTTTGTCAGCAAAGAGTTGCAATATAACTTTGCCCAATCAAGAACCTGTGTTCTTGCATGACACATCAACGTCATCTTTGTCAATTTTGGATTTATCAAGCTCAGCGCTTTGCGGAAAGTTTTTAAAACATAAACATAATTAAGCAAAACTCTCACTTACATAGGTAATTCATATTTATAAGGATTATTGTTTAAGAAAAGAATGAAAAATATTAAATAACGAAATAATTTGATTCTGTGAAATGTATATTTTGTGTATTAATAAAAATTTAATAATAAACCAAAAGTTAATGTTATAGTTTCACTTCTTTTAGTTATAATAAATTTCAGAATAGTCCATTTTATTTAAGTAGTACATTGCTTTCATAAGGATAATTAATTGTAAAAGTAGTAAAAATTTAACTCTGTATTTGCAAAAATCCCTAATTAAAACATACATAATAGGTTGCTAAAAGAGCCACATTAGATTGCTATTAATGACTTAAATAATTGCTAATACAACAAAATTTTAATGCTGCATTTGCAATAATCCCTAACTACAGTATTCATGATATATAGGCATCAGAGCCAAATTACATTACCATAAATAAAATAAATACTTATAAGAATTGTAAAATTTTAATTATATAATTGCAAAATCACTAACTGTAACACTAATAATACATATCTGACAGAGTCAAGTTACGTAGTCTTGAGTGAAATAAATAAGTGCGAAAACAATAAAATTTTATGCTGCATCGACAATAATAAATGGCTCTCAGTAATGAAAATGACTTGTATTTTTTAGCAGCATCAGATAAAAAAATAGCAACTAATGTTGATAATTGAGTGCGATAAAATATGGCAGAAAATGCTATTTTTTCGCACTATCCCGATTTCTATCAGTTTTCATCACTAGGAGCATGCAAAACTATAGCAAATCTAGTAATATTTTTTTTTGAGTGTATGACATTGAAAATATGAATGGCACTAAACCGAGTTCATTAGAGAAACTTTTCAACCCATTCCAAATTAAGAAAATTTTCCCGACGACGAGTTGAAGCCAGTATATAAGATCCTTAGAATCTTATAACCTAACTAATAACAAGCTTAAAATTAACAGATTTAACTTAATATCAAGTGAATATTCAACTTCGCCCTCTTTAAATTATGTCCTTAACAACTTACTATGCTTGAATGTTTAAATAATAAATACTATAAATTTCCTACACTTCTAACACATACCACAAAGTCCCATATTAAAAACAAACTAAAATTACTACCATAATAATCTTATTTTTATATTTAAAATTTTAAATTATGAACTTGAAACAAAAAAAAGAGAAAATCTGAAATTTTATTTATTTCATTATTTGCGCACAATGTCCCACACTCCAACACAATATTAATCCCAAAAGAAATTTTAATGACATCACGTATATAAAAAAACAAAATTGTAGAATAATAATAGTTAGTAGTTGTTTATAACGTAAAGGTCACCAAGTTTGTCATAAAATAAAATTTATTATTTAAAATTTAGTTCTATGTATACTTAAAATTTATGTCTGTCTTATATATAGAAGATTACAATTTTATACATTTTGTTTTTAAGACTAATTTTAGTTTAATAGTTCGTTTTAATTTTTATAGTTTAATATATATTTGCTCGTACACACATATACAAATTGCTTTGTGGTAATAAAACATCCTGTTTTATGAGATTTTCTTTTTTTCTCAAAAATCCCTTTGACATTTAAATGAAAATTTAACAAAGCAAGACAAGACAACTTTTATAAATAATTTATTTCTGTTTCTAATTTAACCTTGTACATTGTAAATTAAAAATTTATTATAATTTTCATGTTATATAAAATTATGGTTTATATACGCGCCCTGTCACAATTTATTATACACATACAAAAGAGAAGAAAATTAATTTAAAAATTTTGAAATTAATATTTTTATTTGAGAACATTGCATTTGCATATTTGAAAAGCTTAAAAAAAAATGTCACCATTTTTACTATTTTTGTAAAATAGCTGTATATAGGATTTTCGGAAAAATTTATTTAATATTTAAGCGACATTTCCTCTCTGTATAACAGAATTTCATTCTCAAATTTAACATGAATAGTTTTAAGAATACATACACCATTTTTGCACTTTATGAAATGAACATTTGCATATTTTCATGATATCTTGTGTGCCACGACAACAACTCATTCATGGTGAAATTCTTTAATACATAAAAATTTAAGAGAATTTTTTTTTTCTCTCTAACAAAACAAAAGCGTAAAATGGCAATAGAAGATAAATTGAATTTAATGAAAGAAAAAACAAAATAAAAAACTAAACAGTTGCACTTAAAATGACTTGAATAAATTTACAATTGGGTTATAACTGTACCACATACCACTATACGTCAGAAAATTCTGCTTCATAGTAATAAACCAAAATGGTTCTGTAAAATTAATGACAAAAAAAAAAAACAAACTGGAGAAAACGATGTTAAGGGAAATTTTCTTTACTTTTTTCCTCGTTTTTCCTCTTATTTTATTTTGTTACTGACTTCTGTAGATTAACCATTTTTTTTTTTTACATTATTCTTTAACATTATTTGGAAATTATCCAAAATAAGCAAAAAGATCAAAATGTGAAATTGTAAAAAAAAAGGACCAAAAAGACCTCATTAAAATATTTTGGTATATTGCAGTTGGGTGAATCGCAAAATTTTTACGGTTAAATTCTTAAGTACCCATGTGGCATAAATTACATATATACATATATAAATAAGAAGCACCAAGCTATAAATTTAGTAAGATTGTATTATATAAAATGGCATCAGAGAAACCATAAGTAGGTACAGTTGTGAGACTTTTCTATATCTTCTGGCAAAATTTAAAATAGTAATGATTGAAATTAAATTTTTTAATTCGAATTGAATAAAAGTAATATTTTTTTCCTCTAAAACTATTTAAGACATGAATTCTCACAATTAATATTTGTATAATTTGAATAATTTATTATACAGTGTGTTTCACATATGGGATTGGTCACCTTAACCATTTATAATTTCAGGGACGATTCTTTAATCAATTTCCAGCAAAAAATCGCATAAGTGAGAGTGAGTGTATATAAATAAATGCTTATAATTTGAGAATCATGCGACATAGAGTAATCATTTAAAGCTTGTTTTACACTTATTCCACGGCTCTTTATTTTCGGTCTAGAATCAACTAGATTTCAGCTATAGTTTTTGAGATAAAGCTTGTCAAAATAGGATTTTTTTTAAAAAACTCAAAATTTTTCGAAAATTTTATGAAGCAATATATTCAAAATTTTTTTCAAATATTTTTTTTATTTGTGTTTATGTTATACATATTAAATTTTATGTGCGGCCACATATTCTAAAGCAACAATATTCTGTTAAGCAACATCCAACCGCATGACAATTTCGTTTAAAAACTTAAGAGTTTACAATTTTTACGAAAATTTTAACTAAGATAAATCGAATTCTTAAAACAACTTAATTTCAATTTTGAATGCATGATAACACGTTAGTCAATTACTTAAGAAAGAACTCCTCACCGATTTATCGAGAACGCTATATACGAGTACTAATTCGAATAATAGAAATTTTGCTTCCATATAAACTTTTTAACAAAATTTCGGTCTGAGTTTTATTATAACTAAATAATAAATTCAAAAGGCTTATTTAAATATTGTATATTCTATTTTTGATGGATCTTTAGGTATATTACAACTGCGAATGGGTTTTCAATATAAACAAATTGACTTTCCAGCTCATTTCGTCCATTCTATATACAAAATGATTTTGATTAATCGAGCTTAAAGAATGAATCTAAAATCTAACCACATCGTCAACCATCCCCCTTCTATCTGCATGATACACGACTGATAATGACAACAAATTATATACATTATATACCTGTCATCAAAATTGGTTATATAATTTGCTTCAAATAACTGTCTTAGCCAATATATCCAACTACCAAACTATGAAAGACAAACATTAAAAAAAAATTCCAATTTTTCATTTTTATTAAATTTTCACTTTTATTATACAATGTGGTAATAAATAAATAATTCATCACTATGCTCGTCCTTTTATTAAAATGCAAATCAGGATATGCCCTTTAAAAATGACGCAAGAAGAATATGTTAACAAAATTTATCCTTTGAATTCATTGTGTATGCAGAATATTCACTAGCACATTGATGGTAGTATAATATACAAATAGCAATTTCTGAAGAAACAAAAAAAACGTAAAACCTAACCTTATTTTAAAAATGAAAGTGAAAATAATTCTGTATTCAGCCAAAATGTAATAAGTAATGATATGCACAACCAACTGTCAACTATTATTTCATTATTGAAAACTCATCCATTAGATTAATTTGAAAAAAAAAAAACCATAATAATTTTTTAACTTCCTCTTCGAAGAAAAAAAAGAAAAACAAACTCCATGTAAGCAGTAATAGATCTTCAACCCCTTAAAATAAAATATTATACTAAAAAAAAATTTATTAATAAAAAAAATAGTGAATCCCTTTCGTTACTTAAAATTATTACATAGCCTATAAAAGAAAAATATTTCCCGCCATTCAACTGAAGAATTTTTAAAGTATACGAGATTGAGCTGCAAAAATTTTTCGTAATAATTTAAAATCTTATAAAACAGCGAGATATTCTTGAAAGTCTTAGTTTAGACTTAATTAAACACATTGTACATTGGATTTTGTTCAATGGATAACGCTTTCGATTTATCGAACAAATTATTTAATTTTCTCGCTATTTTCAAGTTTACTTATTTAAATCAAGAAAGTTAACTATTTAATTCAAGAAATCTCATTAATTCCACCATTAATATTCAGATTGATATAGATCAACAATTTCCATTACAGAGTAAAGAACCAAATAAGTGGTTAACTGCGAGTTAGTGATCAACGGCATTATAATATTAATAAACAATATTGCTGGTTAGTTACAAAAAATTACTCATATGAATTTCTACTCATATTACTCATATTTTGCAGAAAATATATAAAGATATATACAGATCATTTATGTAGTCTGCTGGTTAATTTTTTTGCAGATATTTGGAAAGAAATGTTTAAAGTTAAAAAAGAATAACACCTTTGAATTACTTCTCTCATTTACAAAAAAAAAAGGAACACACAGGACCAGAATCAGAAAAAAAACTTCAATAAATTTTCCAAACGTTTTCTAAACAAAAAACTTTTATTAGAACAAAAGTCGTCCATTGAGCCATTGAGCCGTCATGTCCCTTGTACATGAACGGATGTTTTCTGAAAAAATTTATAAAAATTTGAAAATTAAATTGGACGAAAACTCCAAATACTGAAATTTTGGAAAAAGTCATTGATTGTCGAGAAAATTTTAGAAAAAATTTTAAGACATATTGTCTACGTCTACCCTATTTATAAGCTATTTATCACAAAAAACGAAGACAACAGCAGAAAACAATTTTATTTTAGTTATGCATGGTAAATAGAGGAAAAATTTGTATGCAGACATCATGTACAAATAAATTCAATTTATTTTTATTTTATTCTTTTTTTCTATTTATTTATTTTATTAAAATTTCGATTATATTTTTTATATAAAAGTCAAGATTTTCTTTAGTCATTTCCATTTCTCTATGCTTTTCTATACAATATAAAAGAAAAGAGATCAAAGCCAAATGAAATTTTTTACCTATTCATAGAAAATTTTATTGATGTTTTCACTTTTTTCAGCAAAAAAAAAAAAACAAATAATGGCGGGCCCAACGTCATATTACAATCTTCCTTCTCTCCAATGTCCTTTCATATACACATAAAAATCCTTTTAGAATAAAACAATTTTAATATTTTCAAAAAAAAGAAAACCAAAAAAATGTTAAAGTGCAACTTATTTCATGCTCTCATTACATAATATGGGCTACATGTAATGTAAAAATATTCTTAGATTATTAACAGTGTAATGAAATTTTACAAAAAATGAAAGGAACTTGAAATGTTTCACTTTTAATATTAACATTTTACGCTTTTATGAATTATCATAATGATTTCTGATATTATTATTAAATAATTTTGAAAAATCTGACAATGGTATGAATGTAAAAGTAGCAGTGATTTTTTTTTTATGGCCAGTAATGAGATTTATTTTTTTTATTACATAAACGATTTTTAATAAAAATTAAAAATTTTGATGGGAAGGGAAAATTTTTTAAAAAACATGCAAATTTGGGGTGGTAAGCATGACGAATAGAGAATGAACATGGAAAATATTAAACTAGTGCTATAAACATTTGTAAAAGGCTGCTGTTTCAAGGAAAAAATAGAAACCGTAAAAAAGTTGTTCTAAAATTTCTAAGTTGTAGAAAATTAAATTTTTTAATTTAATTTTGGAGAAATTTAATATTGAAGAATTGCGAGTCGCAGCTAAATCATTTCTATTTTCCGACGTTGTAGCTTATGCGGTGTGGTGGAACTATTGTTGTAAACAATAAATATACAACCATTATACAATTGCAGAAACTGCTGACTGTGTGGCTAAAAGAACGAGTTGCGACGAAAAAAATTAATTGATAAATTTTAAAAAAATTTTACTCAAACTTCTAACCTGACGCCCTGCCAATTGAACTACAAATGTATAAAAATTTTACATTTGTTCTCCATATTGCATTTGCATGTTAAGATTACATGTATTGCTGTTTCATGATTTTTTACGATGATTATTACAATTAAATAACAAGAAAGCACCTTTAAATATGAAATTTCCTATATTCTCCCAAAAATTTTTGTTCTTTAAATTAAATTAAAGGTTTCAAGGTCAAATAAAACATTTCAAGATTAATTAAAAGTTAGAAAATTTCTGAAATTCTTCAAATAGTATCTATGAAAAAATCGTATGTTTATTTTGCCGAAATAATGAGGTATCAGTACCTAACATTCTAGAAAACATCATAACTTTCCAAAAAAGCAGAAACAATTATTTTGTGAAATAAAACTCAATATTTCGAAAAACATTATATTTCAAGGACCGTTTATGGATACACTTATGTGCTTTGTTTTTGTAAACTCAATTTTATTTTTCAAAGCCAATTTTGCACTTTGAAGCATTAATCGCTAGCAATGCTGCAATAAAATTTACCTGGCTCTGTCATTCCTAGTAATTCAAGCTCAATGATTTTCAGAAAAATTTTAAAAACTAAGAAAAAATAAATCAGTGTACAAAATTATATCAAATATAAAACGGCCGCAATTTTCATGATTCCGTGGACAAAGAATATTGTAACTAGCTTATTCCTCTTAATACCAACAATACTACATAAAATTTGCATTTTTATGATTCTATGCTAATATACAGAGGAGGCAAAGAAAAATTCCTATACATGTAGAACAACTATTCAGTTATTAAGTGGAGTTTTTAAGGTATTTCGTCATTTCCGATTTCATTTTGCAAAATTTCATAAAACAAAAAAATACCTTAAAAAGTTTCTGTTCCAATATACTTGACATAGTTTTTTATTGCATTTTTAAAACTCAAAAAATTCTATTCTTTTTTTTGGTAACATTTTTACATTTTATAGGTTACTAACTCATATCCTCTCCAACTGTATGTATAGACAGAAAAAATACAAACTACAACACTATAAAAAGAACCAAAGAATTTCTGTGAATAACTAAAAGATTTATTAACGTCTACCATAAGTAAATATTTTGTCTTACCTACAAAATAAAATTCGTTAAAAACCACACGCATTCTCTCTGCTTTTTTTCAAATATGTGCGGTTGTATAAAATGTAGGTCCCATACTAAGGTATAATGTGATTTATGGGAATTTTTACATAAATATTTGTACACATATGGTGGACTATAGCTGTTGTATAGCAGTTATTAATGTATTGGAACATATTAGACAATAATTATTGTTGTCCTTTGCTTTAAATAACATGTTGTTATATAGCTGCTACAATGTCGCAACACACAATTTTATTGGATTTAGAATATACCATAATAATAATGACCTTCATGTGAGGTAGCCGTCCGTTTTAATAAAAAAAAAATTACCCAAAGGAATAAAATTAAATACAAATAAAAAAGAAAATAAATAAATTATTATTCACCTAATTTTCATGTTTCGTAAAATAAAAAAGTTCCGATACAATGTTTACTGACTTTTGAATAATAAAATTTTAGTTTTTGTATTTTTGCTACGTAAAATATTTTAGAATTTAAAATAGAATTTTGAATAGCTAGTCAAAAATTTGTTTGCTTTTGCTTTTGTTTTTTATGGTAAAAAATATTTTGTGACCAAATGGTAAATATGAAAATATTTAAAAGAAAAATTTGTAACAAGGTTAACAAAACTTCAAACACAACATGTTCCATTCATTGACACATTTTAAAGAGAAATTATTTAGAAAATTGCTAATGAAAGTCTAAAAAGCGAAATTCGTTCAATTATTAAATGTATTTTTACGAGGAATACAATTCATACAATAAGCGCACTCGCCTCATCTATAGTAAATCAATTACAAGTCATAGTTAGTGTTTGAATTCTAAACATGCATTCAGAAACTAGAATTCAAAATTTCTACAATAGTGCATCGCTATAAAAACGTTTTTCATCACAAATCTTTAAAAAAAATAATTACTATATAATTTACATTTACTTGCAAGGTCGGTAAATTGAGCCTCTGCTGAAATCAACTAATTAAGAATTGAAAATTGCTTTTACTAACAATAAAGTGTTGTATAAATTGTATATTATTCAGCATATTGGTATTATATCACTTATATTACTTAGCAATTCAGCAATTCCGACTAAATAAAGACAGCTCTATTTATAAAATTTTAAGTCCCTAAATTAGGTAGTTAGTTAGAAAAGGTAAGGCGGGACCCTCAATGCTGCGACACTCTACTAGGCTATTAGAAAACCCAACGGCATCTTCCACAACACACTTCTCCTCGCTTGAAGTACCTGCAATTCATCGAACAAATATGTTTCAAAAAGCGCATCCTCTACCATCCCGATGTCATAGCATGCACGGCAAATATCCGATGAGAAAATGCCCAATCATCTTTCCCAATTAACAGTATCCCCAACAAAATATCAACCGCAATATTCTCCAACCGCCCGCTATACCAAAGCAAGGTTTTCATTTCTTCTGGTTCCATTATAATGTTCTTCAACTTTGTTATGTAATAAATTTGTATGCAGCAAATGTAAAAAGTTTCAACTATAAATTTAACACAATTTTAATTTTTTGGCCAGTTATGTATGTCTCAAGACCAAAGGATTAGTATTTTTGAATTTTTGTTTAATTGAGAAGAACATAGAAAAGATCTTCTTATCGAATATTGTGAGTTTACACTGTACAAATCAAATTTAACAGAAATAAAATTCAACCGTAATGCTAGAGTGACTGGCATGTGAAATATCTATATAGAGATCTAAAGGCACCTGCAAGCTATTGAATTGTCCGACTTCATATAATAAATCTGAATGATTACTTTATTAATTCAATTACTTTATAGAACTATAAAACTTTCTTTTCCTTAATCACAATAAAATTGTGACATTAAATTCTTCCTTTCCTTTTCTAGGATTTTCTGATAACATTCCTATGGCAAACACACACTTAACATTATATTAAATATTGCTATTTATATTTAAAAAAAAAAATTCTTAAACTTCTAAATAAATTTCTTATTAATATTTAAAATACCCACATATTATTTAACAATGTAGTCTTTAACATTTTTCTGTTATTCAGATATCATCCACCCTCTAGGATTTCTTTTAAAATTCTATTTTTCTTTTTTTATAATAACCGAAAAAAGGAGCAGAACAGAATGAGAAACAATAAAACACAAATAAAATTAAATAATAAGAAAAAAAAAAAACAAAAATGCTTCATTGATTTCATCTTAACTAACATAATAAAAAGGTTGTTTTCATATTCCGAAAAGTACCCAAAAAAAAAAAAAACAAAAAATACAAGAATAAAATTGTAGAAGTTGTGGAATATTTGTACAAGCTAAGAAAAACATACACCAATATTAATATAGAATGTGTGTGGCCATAGGCTATAAAAAATATTTTCAAGAATTTTTTTAATAATATACAAGGAAGTTATTCTGGACAAAAAAAAAATGTCCATTAAAAAAGATTTGTTTAAATAAAAGTGAAACAGAGCTATTGTAGTGCTAGTTAGTCAGAAAGTAAGTCAAATACGAAAAAAGTGGCAACAAACAAACATTCAACATAATAATAAAAATGATAGTAAATAAAATGACGACAACAACAACAACCGTATAGCTAAAATGTAATAATAACAACGACAATAATAATAAGCCATAACTCTCTTTAAGAAAGTTACAAACATAAAATTTAAATGAAGAAAAAAATCACTTTTCCTCATTCGTCTGAATTTATTTGCAAAAAAAAAAAAAAAAAAACAGGAAGAAAATGAAACAAAAAAAAATACAAACATAATTTTTTATCCTTTTTGTTTTTTCCGGCCCCATATTTTATTTTTTAGTAAACACCATGTTTATATATCGAATTTTAACATTATACAACTCTAATGTATTGTGTGGTGACAAATAGAATCCCGACAAAAGTGAAAATTCAGTTTAAAAGTAGCTTAAGTCGAAATTAATAATTTTGAATACACTAAATGAGGCGGAAATCTTTGACGAAAAATAATATGCAGAAAACTGGTATACCAATATATAAATATAATTTCTATAAAATGAGTTTGCTGTGTACATGGAACGAAAGAAATATTTTTAACGAAACAATTAATTTTAAGAATAAGAACTGTTAGATTTATATTTCTTTGCACATTCGTCAAATCAATTCAGTCAATAGGGTGTTGACGTACAGAAAATTCTCCATAGATTTTTCGTAAACATCTATGATTTTTGTGTGATATAGCAAATGCAATGTCATCTCATTTTTATTAAAAAACCCATGTGTAACAAGTACAATATTTGATATCTAAATCTTGTCTGGATATTTTCCATATATATATCAGATATTTTGCAAAATGATATGCATAATACACAAAATCAAGACGCTAAGAAATTGAAAGATTGCACCTGAACTATTATTATGGAAGTTCAGTTTAATTTACCGTAAGGAGTTCAGTACGTAGTATTTACGTTGATTTTCATTTACACCACAGAATTCATATTTTTTATGTTAAAATAAATGTATGTGTATGTGTAATAAGTACCTGCCGTTTTATGTGCTATAATTTTGTTTTTTATCCTCTTCTTCAGACTGGGTTCCCTACTTACGCTACAAAATATTTGACATTAAGCAAGAAAATAATAAAGTGTCCTTTTTGTTTTCCTTTTTCTTTTCTTGTTTTCATTTTGTTGTTATATCTTTTTCGTTTAGTTCCCTAAATTTTTTTTTTGTTTTATGTATGGGGGAAAAAATATTACAATTTTACATTTCGAATGTAAAGATTTTTATTTCGTTTTCCATTTCTGCTCTTAAAGAAGAGAAAAACAACTTTAAAAAGAAAAAAATTCTTTAAAATTCCAAAAAAAAAAGAAACGAAATTTTTTTTTTTGCTCTTTAGGTCAATAAAATTCAAAAACACAAAAAATAGACCAAAAAAAAAAATGTAAAAAAAAAGGAAAAGTAAACAAAAAAAAAAAAATAAAAATGAAAAAGGACAATCTGCACAAAAATAAATTGAATAATTGTTTTAAGGATTTTTTATAAGGACAAAATTTTTTAAGCATTTTTATTATAAGCGACCAAAAATTGCAAATTATTCTTTTTGTATAGTCGGACAAAATAGGAAGTCAGACCTTTTTCTATTGATTAAATTTTCTGTGCAATTCTAGGACTAATTCAATTTTTAAATTACATATGTGTTAAACTTGACTTCAAATCACATTTATGAATATTCTTTAAATCCATTATTTCTTTAAATTGAAATTTAGTTGACGAATATGCATGAACATTTGAAGTATTTAAAAGTGTTATACTAAAAATGATAAAACATGCGTCCCTCATTAATAATACGATATGAAAACCCATAGAACTTTTTAAATATGAAATTTAAACTGAGACCTAAATAGACCTAAACTGAGTGAAATACATATTTTAAAAAATTAATTTTATACACTTATAAAAATCTTTCTGGCCATCCTGTAGTTTTATATCTGTATGCAGTTGTTATTCAGCCTTAAAATTTATTTACTTATAATATTAAGTTGAAAACAATCAATTGAAATTAAAGTGAATGGCCCATCGTTTTCCCCAAAAGGTAGAAATTCACTCTTTTCTCAATGGTATGAAATATAATTAACTGCAATTATAATTTTATAAGATCCATGAACATATTTAAGCTAAAAAAGCTATACAAATCCAAATATGAAGTAAAATATACATATAAAAAATACCACTATTTAAAAAAAACTAAATAGGGCATTGGAATTTTGAAGTAACTCGTAAAATTAATATCAGAATAACTAAGATCAATTGTATACCTATTCTTGTCAGTTACTTTTCTAATAATTGCAAACGAATGAATCTAACAAACCCAAATTTACCCAAATACTATAAAACCTTACCATAATAATAAATATTCAGTTAAACTTAATAATGCAATCTAGCTAATCACATATGAATTACAAGTGAAAATTCAACAATATTCACATGTGAAAATTTTTAATTTGTCAAAAACTTCTGTTACAAGTATAACACTTAAGTTTTCAAATAAAACTACACTTTAAACTTTTTAATCATACACACACACACACATCACTATTATGCAAATTTTTTTTTCCTGTTTTGGTAAAACTCTACTGTTTTTTTTTCATTAAATAATACTTATGTCATAATAAATATTAAAATTGTAACCAAGTTATTGTATAATTTTCCAAAAAAAAAAAGAAAAACAAAAAAAATAAAAAGTTTGAATGAAAAACTGTTCCCCTTGTCATCATAATTTCAATATGAGTGTGTGTGTGTGTGTGTGTATGTGTAATAATTCCATTTTTTTTTTTGAAAAAATTCTCTTGTTAAAAATTTATTAATGTTTAAAACTTTGCCCCGAGGTTAGAATAAAGTTAAATTATTTTATTTATTAAAAAGGACACAAAAAAACGAAAATATAAAACATAAAAAAAAAACCAGAGAAAAATATAACAATAACAACAACATTCTGAAAAGAGAACAAAAAAAAAAAAGAAAACATCAAAAATTATCCCAAAAAGATCGTAAATATTTTCGGGATTTGTTACTTTATCATATTGTTGTTTGGTGTTGTTGTTGTTGTTGTAAGGTAGCAACTAGCTGTGTAATAAATACAAGAGTAAATATATTAGAATTTTGAGTATATTTTAGTATCATCAGGAGGTATAAGGTAAACCTTATTAATATACAACAACTACCTTACCTTATGATAATATAGCCTCGAATACACACACACACACACACCCCCATATAAAAATATGTATAAGAAATATTATGAGGTTTATAATAATTTAAAAAAGAAAATATGAAAATTTTTGTATTCCAATACTTTATATGTGCCGACATAATTATGCACAGAGAGTGTATATCTCTGTATGTATATTTGCACAAGGTATAATTATATATAACAATTTTGTATATAGTGATGAAAAAAGGATGTATCCTTAAGGATGATTTATGATTATTTTTTTCTCTTGTTTATTTTTAAAATTTTTGTTTTTAATAAAAAAAAAGGAACTATAAACAAGGAATTGTGTAGGAACAGTGGAAATGTACAATATCGTAGAAATATACCAATACCATGAATACGTATGTGGTATTAAAGTACAAAGAACGTTCTCTCAAAAACACCTTGTTTTCAAACCATAATATCGTATGTCATAAGTCAATAAAAATTGTCGCATATTGTATGTGTGTCGTATTATTGATGAAATTTTTGTAAATAACTTCCGAAATTTTGGACTAAATTTAGTTCAGCAATTCTAGTCTAATTAAAAGCATTAAATTTGGTCAAATAAATTTTATCGTCAAGAAATTTGGTCGGCTGCATATAATAAATTTTGATCTTAAATCGAGTCATAAATTTACAATAGTGTGGATCATTCACACTTTTATGGAGATATGAAATATGCATTTGGAAAGTATATACGTGTTCCTGTAAACAAGGTATGAATATAATTTATTATATAATGTTGCAAGCTAATAGTGTATCTCGATTATTTATTTCACTTTTAATTTTTGCATTCTTTCGCATTCAAGAAAGTGAATTAAATTTTAAACACGTTTTAGAAAAATTGAGATACACAATTCGAAAATTACATTATATGGACGTCACTTTCATAGTCACTAATTTTCTTCTAACTTCATAGATTCACGATCACATCCTTAAATTCATTTTGGTTAAATATGATTTCGAACACATTTATTTACAGTCTGTTAACATTTTGTAAACATTTTTTCTGATAAAGTTTGGCTATTTTAAGATTTAAAATTTTAAATAGTTGGAAAAATATTGACATATCGGGACATATGTAGGTCTTTCAAATATCATAATGAGCAGATCACCATACCAAATCCACAATTCTTTCCAATTTTCCTATGATTGTTCTCGTTAAAATTTTGTATTCTAGAAATTATAACATAATCAAATTTTTTAGGAAATGAACTTGTTTACATTCATATAATATTATTTTCTACATACGTGTGTATGTTTGTGCTATTTTCCTTTATCTCCAATATTTTCATAAAGGATTTTTATTTTATATTCTTCTAATATTTCTTTATTTTATCTATAATAAATGAAAAGAATCAAATTATTGAATTATTAATTTTTCTCTTGTTTTTTTGTTTTTTGAAAATTTTAGGCTTTAAGGCTTTTTGTTTTGGTACTGGAAGATGTTTGGCATTATTTTGTAGCTAAAAGCATCAAGGATTTAATTCTATATTTTCTTTAAAATGATTTTTCATTTGAAAAATTTATAATTTTGGTTTTGTATTTTCTAAAGAATGAAAATAATCGCAGCTAAGCATTATGACGTACAAAACATTGAATTACAATGAAAGTAATAAGACGCTGAAAGGATTTAAAAATTTCTTTTTATTCTTATATTTTGTACACGGGGACTACAGTCATAATTAAAATTAAACGACGAGATTTTTTTAAGAAGAAAATTTGTTACTTGCATCTCGCATCATAAAAGTAATTACTATCTTATTGTCATAGAAGTGTCATGCACAATTTTATTATCGCACCATTTTTGATATTGTTAAAAAAATGTTATTTTTTTTTATTGAACATTGAATGATCAAGACTTGGTAAGCGAACAAGAGTCCGATTTTACATTTTTTAGCATATGTACCGTAAGTAACTTACAAAATGAATTTCTACTAGCAGACAAATTCACATTTTTCTAGGTATGTTAACTAAAAGCTTACTAGTGTCCTTAAAAATGTAAAGAAATGTTTAAAACGCATTTTCACAATCTTCTATAGGGCATTCTTTAAACTGGATGATATACATTACGGTCGGGTATATGCTGATCACATAAAATTTTCTAAATTTAAGATGGTCGTTGTTGAAACTAGATTTTTATGGTTTTATTTAATTGATAACTTGAAACTTTTCAGAGTCAATTTCTCTCACAAATATTTACCATTTTGCAGTACCGGAGAAATAAATTTTTTAATGTAAGTACACTTATTATATGTATTTTTTAAAATTCCTTAATTAATGCATTAATAATAAAATTTTTATTTGAGTCAAGTTTTTTGTAGAAACACAAAAATTTGTACAAAAATGAAAGGAATATTGTTTTATCCCAATTTTTTCCAATTTAATCAAATCAATAAATTTTTCTAAAATTAAATCGTCCTAGTTTTTACCAAAGGCATATCTGTCTCTTTCGAAGACATATGCCTTTACAAAAGACATAAATAACCCTGCTTAAGATGGAAGCTAAAAGTTATTATTATTTATTAAAGGCTTATTATTAAATTTTTAAACTTAATAAAATTTCTTTAATATACAAAATATTTAATTTAAAAATACGTAGAATCGTCGAGTATTGTATATATATAGCTATTTCTCAAAAGGTTTAATAAAATAACCATTTGCCAAAGAATGTCTTAAATTTTAATCGTTTCGTCGTTCATCTTTTGTAACATAAGTTTTGCATCATCTCTAGAATAAACAACTCTCATACACTTTTATACATAAATAAGTCAACAAGTCATATATATACATAATTTCACAGAATAAAGAGTGCTATTTACAAAAACAAAAAAATTAAAAATAATTCTAGAACAATATCCGATTCCCTTCATTCACATTCATCCGTCTTGTATTAATAAATCTTTCCTTGTAAAAATATATAAACTTAAAATATAATAACAATAAGGATAACAGAATAAACTACCGTTTTAACTATACTTAACATATTTTCATCTTCAACTACACTATAATTTTAACGTTTATCAAGAAAAAACAAAAACAATAAAAAGAATAAAAAATGAGATGACAAAATTTAATTATACGAAACGAAATTTTCTTCTATTTTTTTTTGTTTTTAATCAATGCCCCAATAAAATAAGTTATCCTTTAAATTAAATTCCTCATTCTATATATATATAAACAAGACTGAACCTATAAATATTTATATGTACAAATATTATTATCCTTTTTCCACTATTGCAGACAATAGCGAGAGCAGGATAGTTGTATATGAAATTAAAAACTTTTGTTACTCCAATCACTATGTATAAGTCTATTAATAAACAAAATATTCTCGTCGTTTTTTAACAGCACAAAAATTAAATGGACAATGAATCCTGTTTCCTTTCTATATATATATATATACAATGAATTTTCACAAATGAATACAAACAAATAGTACAAAAAATCCTTAAATATAGAATATAAAGGAGCGAGACAAAATGAACATATTTTAATAGTAAATTACATATAAACATATACATACATTCACATATAGTTAATGAAAAGGCATAATATACAAGTATATTAAATAATAGAATAATATTTTAAAGTCCTTTTTCCTGACAAAAAAAAAAAAAACTGTCTAAACAAATTTATTAATTTAGAACTTTTTCAAGCGGAAATAAAATGTTTTGTACTTTCGCACCTGTCTTACACTTTACTATTATCAATTTATTAGACTTCATAGTATCGCATGTATGTATGTATATATATATAAAATGTACTACGTTATTATTAAAATATCACCTTTGCTATATACATACACAATAATTTTAGCCGTAAATAAATTTTCTGTGTCTGATATGAAATTTAAATTACACAAAAAAAGAAACACAATTAAAGATAACAAACAAATTTGTAAATTTATTCAAAAGTTACAAGAATTAGGTGAATTTCCTTTAATCTAAATTTGGAGCGTGTATTTAATGAAATGTACATAAATACAGGTGCATCATATCGTAGATTGCATATAATTGTTGCACATAAACCTTCCAGTGTTTAGGACGAATATGAATGAAGGGATGAATGTGAACACGTCTTTGTCATATGTGTGTAAAATAAAAAGATAAAGAAAGATTTTTTTAAGTCTATATTTGCAAGTCTATAAACTATACTCTAAAAATAGAACAAAAATATTATTTTTATTCAAGTAACAATCATAAATAAGTTTGCTTCTACATAGTTAATAATTTATTAAAAAATTTGAATCAAACCAATGGATTGTAAAGTAGCGCTTTTTCCTTTATTTAACACATTTACTTCGTTAATATGGCGGATCGAGCACATGACTTGAAATTTCAATCTATGTAGGAATAAACTGTTTGAACAAACAGATTAAAATAAAATTTCTTGAACTCAACTTGAGTTTGACATTAGTTGACAACCGTTATATATTATAATATGTTATTTCAATTTTTCAATCAGCGTATATGTAGCTCATATTCAAATCAAGCAAATAATTTAATCGGATCGACTTGACTTGGAAATTTTAAATCAAATAGCTTTTATATATGAGCGTCGAAACCTCGTTTGAAGTCGGCTTCAAGTTTTATATAAATGCAGTGCTTATTGCATACATTTTGTGATGAGCAAAGAAAAATTTAAAGAAGCGTAATGATCGAATTCGATTGAAGAGTTGGTGAGTTAAGATAGATTAAAAATGTTTTTGATTAGCATGGTATTTTCCGTTAGTTTCTTGCTTATATTGAAATTCGTAAAAGATTGTGTAATTTTGATAGTATAAGACTCTGAAAAATTAAAATTTTTCAAATTTTAGTTTACAAGTATATGTTTCCATTTAGAACAAAAACGATATCAAAAATTTGAAAAAAAAAATATTTTGTTATTTTTATATTTGACTCAATTGTGTCAAGATAGAAGAAGCCAGCAACTATACTCCTCCGTTTGCGGAACTTAAAAATTATTTCTGGTTCCGATATTTTCTTCCACAGAAATAAGTTTCTAATGAAGACTTATTTGTACGTATAACATTTTAGCTTTTTATTACATTTTATATTAAAAATGTATAAGTTTTGTTAACAGACGCAAGGACGGACAAAGAGAAATTAATAACCACTTATTTTTTCAATTTTTTTTTGTAATTTAGCACTTTTCGATTGACATTTATTCATTTACACACCATTATATTGCGATATGTGAAACAAGTTTTTCTTTTTTTTTTACAAGGATAATTGCCGAATTAATTCGTCGTGCAAAATTTCCAGTGTACTTTGGTTTTTGTAGCTTCAACTTGATATGACCAAATTATTTTTTAAGCCGTTCATCTCAGATACTGAATAAGAACTTTTCTATATTGTTTGAAAATTTTTTTAATATATATTTATTTTACAGATCATCATACTACCATTGTGATATAAAATTGCTAAGTGAAAATAACAATAACAATATCACTAAATTATGATGTAAGTGTGTGAAATCACATGTGCATATACATCTAGATATCAACATAATATTATTTTACGATATTCCTATTTCACATACTTATTAAAAAAAAAAACTAATAATTTTTCGTATTTTCTACCCTTTTATTGCACAAGTGCAAGCATACAACACTTACGTACTAAAATTATGTATAGAATATAGTAAAAGACTGGTGGGACGTATACATAAAATAATTATGATTTAATAACAAACAAACAAAAAAAAAGAAAAACATTACGCATTAATGTTACTTGAAAATTGGGGCCAAGTGTCTTATTTAATTTTAATTATTATTCTAAAATATTATTTATAAGGACTTGGATAAATGAATGAATATACACAACTTCATATATAAATTGTGAATATATATGAGTACATTTTTCATTTAAGTACAAATGTCATTTAAGTGCAAATGCACAAAAAAAGAAAAAATGTGACTAAAATTTTAAATATTAAAAATTACATGACCTATAATGTTACACTCATTCAGGATAGTTGCATAAGGGTGTGACTGAAATTAAGAAGATGTACAATGCAATTATTAAAAAAAAAATAATAATTCTGATTTGTGAGGTAACCTACATTTTGTAAGTACTTATTTTCGAAAATATTTTAACTCTTAAATTATAATTGCATAGTTATACCGAGTATTTTAAATATTATTATGTGCGTTATTGTTTCTGAAAAGAATAATTTGCACAAATCTCATACAGTAATAATATAAGTATGGTGAAATGATGCAATTATACGAGACCTACTTTTAATATAATCATGGCATATAATTTCGAGACGGCAGGGTTTTGTTTTTTTAATAATATAAAATTTTAAAGTATACGTCTGCAATTCGAATATTATAAAATTATTTAAATGATTATTGGAAAATAAAAATGCGTCACAAGGATATTAAAGGGAATTGAACTATTGTGATACTTGATAACAAAATTTATTAATTGTTTAGAAAATATAGAGTAATTGGGTTCTTGCAAAAATGTGTACCAATATAAAAAATTTCAAAAAATTAAACGAAATTATAGACAATTCACAGGAGAGTATATTTAATCACACCTACTAAATATATTTTTAATTAACTGAATTTTATTAATGTAGAACTACGAAATACATAAAACACATAGGCATCCTAAATTTATAATGAAATTGGTATTGAATTACGATATTACTGTTACCGAAAATCAAGTTTAATAAAATTGAAAATTTCATCTCGTTTTCGTTTCACTATTTAAATCACAAATTTATTCTTTAAAAATTTCCTCTTAAAAACTCCCTAAAATATCCTCACATTTAAAATATCTTAAATATCATATTAAAATATTCTTGATTTTAATTCCATTATAATGCATGAAAACTATACACAGAGAAAAAAAAAATATCAACAACATAACAGTTATACTCCTACACATAATACCTTGCTTATAGTTGATTTTAATTTCAAATAAAACCCCAATATATTCGAATTCTGTTTGCTTTTTATTTTATCTGTATTATGCCATATGACTATAGTCTATATATACAATAATGTTCGTATAAGTCGTAAATGTTTCTCTTCCGAGATACAGAATACACCTATTTTGTTTACATGTACATTAAATATAGATAAATGTACGTAAAAACGTACAGGATTCAGTCGCATAGTACTTTTATAATACCATGACTTCATATATAGTTAAATTCCCTTAAAATATACACTATATGTATGTATGTGTATATGTAGAGAAATGAATATGTATATTCAAAGTCATTGCCGTGTGGTGCATAAATGATGACATCGGCTGATAATGTGGCATTAAACCTTATCGTTTTGCATTAACTGTCTGAAGGGAAACATAAAAATGTAATATGGAAAAATATGAGGGAAAAAATATGTATATATAGTGTACAACTGCTATATAATGCACGTTATAACTGGAAAATAAGAAAAATCAACAAAGTTATTGTCTATGTTCATATTGGTATACACATCGGTTACACTATATATAGTTATATTAATGGGTATCCATAAAAGGTAAAAAATTAATAACAGAAACTAGTGACGACACGGTGAAAAACAAAAATATTAATGAAGAAATAATGTAATTTTGAAAAAAAAAAATAAATTTTTTTTTCATAAAGTAATAGTCTGTGCATTTATTAAAAGCAGAAGCAATCATATAGCACAATTTCATAAGTAGTATATAACATGATATTAAGAATTTCTTTATATAGACAAAACTTTGTGTAAAGCTTCTGTTTAGTAAATTTGATAAAAACACAATACAGTTGACTTCAAATTAGGTGAACTTTTTAAATGGTAAATCAATAAATGGTACAACAAGCTCATTCTAACAAGTAACGGTAATATAATGAGTAATGAAAGGTATATGAGTTATATTTTTCCATTTTTTTAATAATTTCAATTGCAATTCCCAATCCCAACATAAATGAAAATTTAACTTAAAATTTCGAAATTTAAACACCCACAAACACGTCTATTTATATTTCTAATTTAATAGGGTTCTTATAATTTGGATTGTAACAAAAACATATTGTTAAAAATAATTCGAAATACATACTTGATTCCAAAATCTTGGTTTCAAGTGTGCTCAACAATGAGTATAGATTTAAAGTACGTCGGCCTGTAGAATTCATACTAAGATATTGCTCTAAAAATTTATTGAACTTGCATTACTTATATACATCTTTCTAATCTTAAATTATTAGCAGAGCCTCCATTAACTCTAGTCAGAGTAAGATATGTTATACAAAATCAAATTAAAAGTATTATACAATTTATATAGCAGTATATTGTACCTTCTAGATTGAAATTCTTGCAAGATAATCTGAAAATTTAAAGAATTCAATGACATAGAACTCAATTCAAAATTTCGTATTCCGACGGAAATACGAGATTTGCGATTAATACGATAATTATAAATTCCACACTCCTTTACGAATATACTTAATTTCAAAAAGTTTCAGACTTCTGGGCAACTTCCTAGATATTTTTATAGTCGCTATTTTTACAATTTTACTGTACGTTATGGGAAATTAAAATATACGGTATAAGATAAGAATGAATTAAGAATTTGTTGTATTTTATATTTACACTTATATATGTATGGCTTATCCTTACGCATATAATATTAATTTATCTATATTACAAAGTATGAAACCATTATAGCTTTGATATCATAATTATTATGCAAAAAAAAACACACTGTTATACTGTATACAATTTTACTGTAAACTACCTCCTTTATAAGGCAACAGTCTTAAATGTGTAGACAAAAAATATTTTTAATAACGTTCTTATACATACTTATAAGGAAAACTTCATTGTATATACTCCCTGTTATATAACCCATTATATAATAACGTGTTATGTCTTAAGAAAATCGCTTTTTATAAACATCAGCTGTTATAATAACATTAGGGAATATTATAAAAAGTAGAAGCAGAAAAATAATAGTTAAATTTACACATTATTTTGATAATAATTGTTGAATATGGTCTGAATATAAACTATATAGGATATACCGACATAACAGCAACTATTTATAATTATTATGATAACAACAATAATAAAAAGGAAGGAAGAATGGATAAATTGTCTGAGTCTATTTTTTTTTTGCTCTTGTTGTTTTTCCAACTAAGAATATTGGCTGGAATACACGGTAATAATAATTATTATTATTTACAATAATAACGTCTGCTCTGCATCTTGTATATTTATAGATTAATGCATCCTATACTCCTAAATATATATATAGTTATAATAACAACAAATTTGCATAGATTGTATTAAGAAACATAAATAATAATTATTGTTATTATAATTATAACAATATTTAAGAAAAATAAAATGAAATTATTTATATTATAGTTATACTCTCAGTCGTAGATCTCTCAAATACTTAAGTATTTTATAGCTTATCACATGTTAATAATGAGAGAAAAATTGAAAAATAATTTCATTTTTATTATACTATTATTTAATCCTTTTAAATACGCTTGGGTATACAGGTGCATCAGCATCACATAAATAATTTTAATAATAATAATGACAAAAAATAAATTTTAATTCAAATATTATCAAAGAAAATATGAAAAGTATTCTTTCCAAGATATTTTCCAACTTCCTTTAAAATAATGAGAAAGATATTATAGTGCGTTATAAGTTGAAAGTGATATGGATATAAGGTATAATTGGATGGTGATGTTGACATTTTTGATTTCAATGAAAGTACCTGATTTAATAGAATATTTGAAAAGGAGAAAAATTTCATATTTTCTCTGCTTATTTTCTAGATAAGATATAAGAAATAATATTAATTTTTTATTTCATTATCAATGCTTATTTGTCTCACAATTAAAATTTTAATCCTGTTATTTAGATTAAAAATATTTAAAAATATAACAAAATTTTATGCTCAATAAAATTATCCGTTTTACTAACGAAATATCGCACTAAAACTTTAACGACAAGACAAACGCTTTACTAAATTCATGATATTCTCCGAATACTCGTATAAAAGTTCTGGCCATAGAAAGAAAATTTAAAAAAAAAATTTAAAATTTATACTTAAAAATTTTTAATTTAAAATTGTCTGTCTGAAATACTACTTATAGAGCATGTATGGAAAAATAGTAAAGTTACATTTGTTCGTATGTCGAACGTGTCCTAGAAGAAAAATTCTGTTTGCCTGAAATTAAAATTTTATTATACGTTGACCGAATTTGGAATTCCATTTTAACATTTTTTGAAATTGAAGCAAAATTTTTATTCTCGTTTTTTTGTCATTTTCATTAATTTGCAGTGCTCATTTTCTTCCTACAAAATATTCTGGTTCAAGCCCCTTCCAATAAGAAGGCGAAAATTGAAAATTCATTAATATCTCTGTGTGTTCTACGCTTTTGCGTGAAGACCCTCCCGGAAAATCTATCGTGTTAAGATCCAATCCCCAAAATAAGTCCTAAGAAGGCGAAAATTGAGGGTTTGTAAATACGATCACTGTAAAAGCCTCAGCTTGTTTAACAACTTTTGTTCAAGTGAAAATAAAACTTACTTTGCATCAAAACGCGAGCCACGTTTTCAGTTTTAAAATATCGAAATTTACGATGTGAAGAAATATTTGTATGGTCTAAGTATCTAATATATAATCCAATTTAATCCAAACAAGAATAAAGAAAAATCATTTCCTTCTTTGTAATCTGCCAGAAAAACGTAATTTTTTTATTCTAAATTATTGTTGATTTTACACGCAAATCTTTGAACAAATCGCGTTAAATTATTTGATATAGATTTGCATGTACAATTCTAACTGGGTAAATTCACGATATTTACTCAATTTTTTCTCTCCTATTCAGTGAGAACCAAATTCATATGATGAGCAGACAAACCGAGTACAAATTAATTCTCAGTTTTTTTCTAGTTTCATATTTAAAGATAAAAGCAACTTCAAATTGGTAAGATTGTAATTCATCTAAATTACAAAATTTTCTTGAAATGAAACAATTGCTAAGCTTAAACTTTCTAAAATTTCATTCTAAAACTAATTTAGAAAATAAGCTGATCACACCAGCTGTTCAATATTATTTATACGTACACACATCTACGTATAATTTCCATTCATCTTTCCTTTTATTAGGTTCTACACAAAAACTAATTTGAAATATTTACCAACTAAAAATTTCAATTTTCCTCTACAATTTTAGCTATGCATAGTTTGCACATAAACAGCATGTACCTAATTTGAACGCACACACACCATATATTCTTCAACACCATATCCTTCAGTAACAAAATTTAAAAATTTTCGTCCTTTTCTCACCATAACACCCTAAGTATTGAAATTAAATTTAAATTTTCTATTCCTTAAAATAATTTACTTAAAAATTTTTCTTCTGTTTTTTATGGTTTTGTTCTGCTTCTTTTTTTTGTTGCGTTAAAGAAAAAATCGAATTACTTAAAAAACTTTAACTTTTTAATTAAATAAAACCTCAATTTAACTTTTTACATTAAATAGGTCGTTATTTAACAATTTTATCAGCTTTTGTGTTTTTTTTTGTTTCTTATTGTTCTTGTTTTTTTTGGTAAAAAAATACATTGTTTTTTACTTGTTTTATTTTTGGTCTCCACTTTATAAATTATTTTTTATAATATGCGGTAATATGGGGTACGAGTATGAAATTGTATGTGTTTGGCTTTATTATTTTTTAGCTTTCGTCACTTTTATTATTTTAATATGTTCTCTAAAAGAACTTTAATTCAAATATATTTGTGTTCATGTGTGTATGTGAATTATCACTATAGAGCCAGAAAATAAATAACTACATACAAACGCAGAATGAAAAATTTTAAATAAATTTCTTAAAAACACGCTATATTAAAATGCTAACGTAAAGTTTATAAGAGTAATAATGACAAAATGTTCATGATGGAGAATAGGACAGTGGACGGCTCTAAATTAATAAATAAATTTGAAACGGTCGGTTACAGATTTCAATTGAAAATATTTTATAGAAAAACGAGAACATGAGATAAAAATTGCAAGCAATTACTCTACACATTTTATTTTGCAACAAAAATCTATTTTAGTTGAAAATTAAATGAAAATTGAATATCTGTAATTCAGCAGATGAAGACGGAAATTGTATATTTCCTTCATTCTAATAGATTCCTGTAATTTAGAGTTTACAAAATGAATTATATTCCGTGCACTTCAAAATTATCAGTCTGTTTTATGTAAAACATTTTCACTTACCTATTTCTGATATTTGCCTTATCATGTACACAAAATTTTTAAGAAATTAACTTTGACTTTCTTTTCAATTAGAATTGCTGAAATTAGAGCTGAAATTACTATAAGTCAAAAATGTCCCTGTTAGTTTAAAGCTCAACTCCAAATTTAAATAATTTTATTTGAATACATCTTTAAATTCATCCTAGATTTCTTCAGATACAGTCATTATTGTGAATACAGACAGATTTGAAGAGATTTTCATTATTATTTTAAAAAAAATAAGGTAAAATGTTGGTTTTCTGAGAGATTTACGACATTTACGACACCTGATCGTAATCTCTAAATGTCACCTAACCTGACATTCGGTATTCTTTAATCTTACGCAGAGCGCTGTACAGCAACGATTCGCATCTAAATTTTTATTTAAAATATATTCTAGTATAAACAAAATGCTAGCTAATATACTTGCATAATCAATAGTCAACGCCGTAACTATCACCATACATACTAAACTATAATACACATTCAAATTTCAAAAACATACATAATGAAACCATTTATGAAAAGAATGAAACGTTTGATGTTTTATATGATTTCTTGTCATTTTCTTGAATTAATGAACAAATGCATATTAAGTTTTGCATACCATGGGCGGTACACATGTATGGCTTTCCAATTTTTTTTTTTTTTTTGCCCTACATATCACATTAAAAAATATGTACGTGTACATTTTGCTTCTCAATATACATAAATATAGAAAAATTACCATCCCACTGAAAAAAAACAAAAAAAACTGAAAGGTTTTATCCTTATCCTTGTAAGGAACCATATTACAACTCAAAATTAAAATTTTATAAAAAAAAAAAATTAATGTCTTTTTTTTAACTTTTATATACAAAATAAATTGATTCAAAGTTATTTTCCCTTTGTTTGCTTACAACTCTCTTTAGTGTTCTGCCTTTCTTTCTCTTTCCACAGAGGATTAAACTATATATTGTATATTTTGTGTTCCTCTTATATAACTTATGTATATATAACAGTTATAAAAGCTAGTTACAAAAAACATGATGAAAGTTGGAATCGTTTCGTTTTTTTTTTACTTTAATATTATTTTCATATACCAATTATTTTTACAAACTAAACATTTATTCAAGCAAACCAGCAAAAGAAGGCTGAAAAGGAGCGGGTGAGTTGAGTGAGTATAAGAGGTGAATAAATGAGTATATGAGAGCATATACATATAAAGACGGAAAGTTTGAAGGAATTAAATTTTATAGTTCTTACCCATAAAATATATTTTGTTAAAAAAAATTTTTGTCATGCAAATTTTGTATGTACCTCTAGCTACATAAATATAATTTAGTTTTCTCATATGCTTATTCAATTTAACATAAGAACTACTATAGAATTGATAGAGGAAGAATTTATAAAAGAGTGAAACATGGAGCAAGAAAACAATCATGAATATATGTGAATGCACGGTTTGTGTATTTATGCAATGAACTCATATGTGTGCTCGTAAACATATAGTGTGTTGACTGAAGTGAAATTTTATATACATATGAAATTTAAGTTGGGTTCTAAAGGTAAAATATAATATTTTAGAAAAATTAAAAAAGAAAAATATCCTTTTTGTCTTTTGAAGTAGAATTTAACAAAAGAATTTTGGACTTCTATATGCCATAATACGACAAAAATTTTGAAATTTATTTTGATTTTTATTTTTTATTATAATTTTTTTTTTCCATTTTAAATTAGACCAATGAGCATTTGCCCAATCAAGGGAATGCCTGCCATTATAATTATACACTTTTATGTTAAAATTTACGTGTTTTATGAATAAACGCGAGTAGTAGACGGACGTGTACATTGTAAAAAAATTTTTTCTGAACTGCGTTCATTTGAGAACGGACGTATGTGGAACATTTAAAGTGTTATCATGTGTCATTTATAGTTAAGTTGTTTTTGTAATTTCAAAAGAATTTTTTTTTGCAAAAAATTTTTTTTTCTCTTCAATTTCAATTAGAAAAGAATTTTTTTGACCATTCAAAATGTGTCGTTTACGTGATGTTGCTTATTAAAATTTAAGGATTTTGATTTTTTCCTCAGCTTCATACATATTTTGTTTTTGCATATACCAAAGTAGGTATTCAGGATTTTAGAAAATTCAAATGAAGAAAAGAAAATGATGAAGACTGACTTTCCAGACTTTTGTACTTTTACAATTTTTTTTTGTTTGTTTTCTATTTTAAAATTTTTTTAATTTTTTTTTAAGAATTATATGTCATCTCTATTGTTAAAATAAATTTTATTTGAGGAACATTTTTGAAAATCGATTATAATTAATGCTATAAAGACCCGTCCATTTAAAGGTACATATACGTATGTATGTGTACAGGGAAGGTATAGACGCATAACAATACTAAAAAAAGGGTTGCAGAAAAATCAAAAGAATAAAACGTTTTTTTTTTTTTGGTAAAACGAGACGATTTTAAAGTATTAAATTTGATATTTTTGCTCTTATAATTAAAAATAATTTAAAAGGCGATCAAAATGTGAATGAAATGGAACTTACATAAAAAAAAAATGTGTGTACATGCATAAATGAAATTATAATGGGCGGACAGTCATGCCATATATGTACAATTTAAGTTAAATGTTATTGTGTAATATGAAGAAGGTTATATAAGTAAAATTAAAATGGTAAAGTTTAAGTTAAAGGTATATTTCCTTAATAAAATATTTTTGGGTTAAAACATATATAGGGTATGAGTTGTAGTATGATCTTTGCTTACGTAATTTTTTTAATTTGAAGGTCATATATTATATGCGGAATATGTTATATGATTTTAAATGGCGATCGCATGGCTAAATAATATGAAAATGGTTGATTAAGTAATACATTCAATATTATATATAAAAAGAATTGCCGTATTTTTAAAATTATAAATTTATTTTTGAGATCAATTTTAAGAAGCTTGTTTTAATTAGTAAAATAAGTAATTTACGTTGGGTTTCGTCAATTTAAGCATTAGTGTATCATATGAAGTGGATCTCACGCCTCACGATAATTTAAGTGGGATATGGGAAGACTACAGTAGGGCATGATTGATTCCGCTTCAAGAATAGGCATGATATCTCGCTTAAGCAATTTATTGAGCGATTTGTTATTAAATTTTTTCGAATTATTTTAAAAACTGAGAATTCAAACTTTAACTTAGAATAACTTTGAAAGTTATACATTATTTAGATATAGGCTAGTTAACTACAAAATTATTTTAATTAAGAATGTTTTAAGACTGTATTACTCGAAAGAGGTTTATTAATATCGACATCAAATCAATTATATTAAGAATTCAATTATAGAATTACAATATATAATAATATTTTACTTAAAATCATTTTTGGGGGCCGAAAGCTAACGATTTTAAATGAAATAATGCAACAAGGTTATTGAATTCTAATTTTTATATAAGAAAAATTAAGTCTTCAATTTGACGTTATTTATAAAACAAAAGCACGGTTGGCTCTTCACATACCAAAGAAAATCAATGACGTAAGAAATTGGTTCAGGACTATCTACAATATTATGTGCCATCATATGCGGCTCCTGGGAGTGCCCATGTCGCTCCCAGGAGCGAAGTAGGAAAAATAAATAAAACAAAAACAACTTTTGCCGAGGTTCAAATAACTTAAAATAAGGAAATGGTATTAAAAATTTTAGAAAGTTGTTGAATTTTTCTACATTTTGAGCTGACTTTATTCAATTCAATTTCAATAACTAAACGATTACTAAAGGATGAGCATCGATAGCGTCCGTTGGGCTTAGCGAATGTCATAGCTATTACTAATTTCTTCTCAAAATTTATTAGCCTAAAAAGCAGTGTTTCTTTTTCAAGTTCGTTAATCAATTTAACATCGAATAAAATTTTCTTTCTAATAAATAATATTTTAGATTTACGATATAGCTATTTTAAGAATTTTTTAAGATTATTTCTTTTCAGTAACTTTTCTTCACTGTTATATAGAGAAATTTTATGAAAAATTATAAAATCTTCTCTAACTCAATTGATTGAAATCAAAACTTTTATCGTCAAAATTACTGAAAATATGATGAAAATTATGATGATAGCTTTAGTACTATTCACTTAATGTTAAATAATCAGAATGTAGAAATGAAATTACTATGATTAAATTACTGTAAAATTTAATTACTTTTAAAGTATATGGAATCAATTTATCATATTATGATAAAAGTAATCCTGACAATTGAGATGAAATGAAAATATCAACAAATTGTTGAAAAATTACCTTAAATATTTTTTTTCTTCTTACAATAATTGAATAAATTGATGAGGCTATACAATATTTTTAAAGTACCTAAAACTTGTGTTCTTTAGCTATATATATATAGTATGAATAGTATATATATATTGTTTCCCACATACAGCAAGTATATATGTATGGATGTTACTGCCACTTCGTATACCCCAATATATTTGTTCTAATTGCTATGAATAATTTTAAAATTTTGTTTAAAATTTTTACAAGAAATTACAAAAATAAAGTTGGGTCAAACCAATGGTTTGTATTGTAGCACTTTTCCCTTAAACAAGTGAAAATACTGCTTTTAAAAACAGTCTATGTATATCCACCACACTATTAAAATTATTTTCATTTATAAACGAAACTATTTCTAGGATTGCATATATTTAGGATGAACCATTTATGCAGTCTTTGAAATAAAGCAAAATTTAATATAAACAGGGGTTAACATAATGCTCGATTTTAAGGGTTAATTGTGTGAGTTAAGAAAAATAATTATATTTTTTAATTTCATGGAATTTACTGTTAACTTTTTGCGTTTATAGAAATTTGAAAAAACTTGCGGTTTCAGAAATATAAGGTGTCAAAAATGCATATTTCACAAATTTCAAGAGGCCATAACTTGAGAGGGGGTGGAGATGGAAAAAAATTTTCTTCTAACGAAATGAACTACTTGTTAATGTCTAAAAGCTCCTAAAATTTCAAGCTTCTACAGGCTGGGGTCTAGAAGAAAAACGACATGAAAAATTTGGGAAAAAAGGACTTTAGATAACGGTAAATTTGAACGGTCATTTTGTTTTTCTAAAGTTTAACTATAGTATACCGCGGTAGGGGAAGCAAGTCACTGGCCTTCTGCGTTTGCAAAATTTCAAAAATGCTTTTGGTTTCATTGCAACAAATAGTTAAAATAGGCCATTTTTAGTGCTTTGGGGGGGTATAACTTCTAGAGGGGGGGAGATAGGTAAAAATTTTGTTCTACGAAAATAAGTTTCTAGTAAAGATCTATGTACGTATTAAATTTCAGCTTTCTATCTTTAAGAATGTAGAAGTTTTGTAAACAGACACACGGACAGACGGACGGACGGACGGACGGACGGACGGACGGACGGACGGACGGACAGACGGACGGACGGACGGACGGACGGACGGACGGACGGACGGACAGAGTGAAACTAATAAGCACTTTTTTCAAAAAATTTTTGGAAAAGTGCTAAAAATATAATAAATAACTTTTTTTTTATTATTATTTTAATTTTCCAAAAAAAGAAAAAAGTTTCTCCTTTTTTTTTTTGAAAATTATAAACTTTTAAACAACACACAATACAAGAATACAAGAAAGTAGCAAACTATAACCTTCATTCAAACGAGAGTTGGGTACTAAAACATATACATATACTTATATATGTATATCGAGTATAAGATTTTCTTTGAATATGAGAAAAAAGATATTGTTCTCAGGTCCTTAATTTATTTTTGATTTTTTGTTATAAAAAGATTTTTAAAGTTTTTTGAAAACTTTTGATTTTATGAACCCAATTTTAATTTATTGAAATGTGAAATGCTATATACGGAAAATGTAAATATTGTTCTTCTGGAAATTATAAAAAAGTTTTCAAATTTTCTTCTTTTTTTTTGTATTTTGCAATTATGGTACCTACCTACACACATTCTGAGTTTAGAAATAATAGAATTTTCTTAATTTTACATCAATTGTTTGAAATTCTCATGTAACAAATGATGAATTTGAGTATGGTAATTGAGGACGCTTTTATGGGTATACACTAGTACACCTTTACATAAGCACAAATATTTCTAGTATTTCTAACATTTCATATGATTATTATAGTATACAAAACATATTTGAGTAATTTTGTTATTAATTTGACTTTGAAATTCTTAAATGATTTTTAATAAAATTAAAATATTATTTTTTTCTAATATCTTACAATGGCTTTAAGGTATGAACAATTTTAAAAATTTTAAATTTTAATTTTATGTACTTTAAAAAGAAATTTAGAATTTGTTATAGTATTAAAAATTGCATACCGTAGGGCGAAAAGGAAATTGTTCAGTTCCAACATATATTTTACCTTAGAAGAATTAATCATAAAACAAAAATATGAAATTTCCGATAAAAAAAAGTTTAATTAGAATGAAAAAATTCCAAGTTACTCCTAAAAGAACTCATAAATTTTATAATCAAATATCTCGGCATTAAGAAGAATAACACAACTCAAAAATATAACTTTCGGAATTTAAAGTATTTATAGCCAACTGTAATTTACTATCGTAAGCTAAAAGATCTGATGTGATCAGCACATTACCGACCGTATTGAGTATACAAGAGGTAGGTTATGTGATGACAACAAATTTTGCATATCGAGTTTTCGGTGGGAATGCACTTCTCCATGGTAGGGAAGTGTAAATAAACTATTTTAGCAACCTGTCGGTCTGTCGGTCTGTTGTATCTCAAGTTCGGCGGAACCGATTTTAATGAAATATTATATGTAAGTTTATTTCAACCGTGCCACGAATTGACGTTGGTATAGAAATATTCTACAAGTATATGAAGAAATTTTTTGTATTATTTTGTTACAGAAAACCTTTATATATTAAAATATAATAGTAATAAAAGCAAGTTCACGACTCTGCATTTTGACTTATGTCATTGTTTTGTAAAATGTGCGATATGTCTGTATCTACATTTAAAACTAAATTTTTTTTAGTTCAGTCTTCATTCCATTACTATATGAAATTTCTTAAATACAATTTCATTTAAGTTATCATGCCCAAAAACAAAAATTTTGGCACATTCTTGACGAAAACATGTCTCCTATATTCTTTTAAATGTTAACAAAATAGAAACGTGTTAATTATCATGAAATGCGTTACATCTTCAAGTGTTTTTGAAGACATTCTTTAAAAATAAATAATTTACCACAGTTCGCATTTGTTGAAAATTTACTGCATGTTACTCACCTGAAAATAAAGAAAAAAAGATTAATATTATTATAGGCAATATTAAAATAAGTTAAAATTTTTTTTTTTAATTTTAACAAAATTTTGGCACGATATAGGCAAAAGAACAAAATTGCTGAGGGAGATAGAATTTACTTTCTTATATGACGAAAGCTGTAATAATTTCTTGTTTCATGTACAGCAAGCTAGATACGAGCTTGTATTATTATTCGATTTTTAAAAAAATTCATTCCATAAACTTCTGGTGGAAAATATAAGATCTCTTTTTTTATAATTAGCATACAGATTAAGAAGCGTTTGCATTCAAATTAAGTTCCAGGTCAACAAAAATTAAATAAACTCTTCTAATTATTAAACGTTTGTTCAGTTTGCAAAAACACGCGTCCTCTAACTTCGCATTTTGCAAATTTTTTTGGCATATATTCAAAAATGCAAAGCGTGAGTGTTAAATTAACCTTACAACATTCAATTGAAAATTTTACTAACACGATAATTGACTGCACCGTTTTAAATTTACGCTTGCAAATAAAATATTTATGGGCACAATTTAAAATCATTTTTAATAAATATTTCTATTTCAAATTATAAAGATAACAAAAATATTAATAATGTATGAGAATGTTTTCAAAATATTTTAAAGTGATTTTCCGTCATTGAAAGTGTTTTACATTTGTATTGCTGTCATAATATTGGCAGTCATAATAAATTCTCATTTAAAAGTAAATTAATTCAATCAGGTGCAAATCAGTTTTTTTTTTCTTAAAAGTTTTAATATTTTTTATACTCAAATACTAGTCACTGTAGTGTAGTGGAGTGAAATTAAATGGTAAGTAGTATTATAAAATTATTATTTCATCTGTTATGTAGAGAGTGATTCCAACAAATTGATATTCAATGGTTATAGGAGAATAGTAAAAGGAAGGTTTCAGACTGTAACAATAAGTGATCGAAAGTAAAAGAGAAAGTGTTAATATTCAAATATAAGCCTTATGGCAATTTTAATAAAAAAATTCATTACTATACGCTTTGAATACTCTAATTTTGGTGGCATAAAATATTCGCCTTGAAAATTTCAAAACAAAACGTTTTTAAAAATCACTAAAAAGTGAATTTATTTTTAGTTATTGTTACTTATAATACCAATTTCTCGGTGATATTTTAATAATCGTAGGAACATTAATTAGTTTTTTAATAAAATTATTTATTTTTGAATTCAGACCCTAATTTTTTTCCTAATAATTTCCCAAATTTTAATTCTATGATTTGCTATACTACTTCAAATTACTAAAATGCATATTCTATTACTACTATGCTACTTCAAATTTTTTTTCTTCACTCTTAGGAACATTAAGACATTCATTTGATTTCTAGAATCAAGCGTCAGTTTTACTAGTCATTGAAATTAATTAGACGATGACCAGACGGCCACAGTTAACTATCTTCATATTAATTATTGAAGGTTAACGGTAGGCTAGTCACCTATACCTATAGTAAAATATCTATGATACAATAAAACTGGGGCATGACTATGTGTGATAGCGTGCAGAACCCCTATGCTCCTTCTAGGAGTGAACAAAGGAAAAAAAAATTATTGAAGGTTATTGTTATTTATTATTTATCTTTGTTGGGTTTGGGGGGGGGTTTGAAACTGAGGCCTTTCTGTGAGAAAGCGGGTGCCATATCGATTGCACCATTGGTCAGATTGCTACTCCAAATATCTAAGTTATATCCAGAATGGATTTGGATTTGTTACAAATTACCCATTATAACTTGGAACAACGTTAAATTTTCAAATTTTTATTACTATAATTATTAACACTTTGATTTTTTTTCTCAATTTTTTATATTTTTAGTTTACTTAATATCGTACTCTACATTTATACACAATTTATAATAAAACTAAAATAAAAAATTATCACATTTCGCGAACAAATTCATAATTTTAAAATTATATAAAATTATTTATACACCTAAGTATGTAGACACAATTATAGTATGTACTTGGGTATATGAGACAAATTACTTGCTTTAATTTAATTTTTATCCCATTTAATTTAATATTACAAAAAAAAAAAAACATGTTATGGTTTTGTTGTTAAAGCTCGTATATAATTATTATTAGAGGTGCGATTTAATAAATGCTTTCAGTGTAATACAAATTTAATATTTACACATAAATAAAATTTTATTATAAATGTCAAATTATACTAGACCATTGAAAATACAAGCAATTATTTAAAAATTTTAATTTAACTAACATTTTTATTGAATGATAGTAGAAAATGAAAAAAATTAGCAGTTGCAATAATGAAGTTAGAGTTTATATAGGTAATAAGCCTGAATTTTATAAAGTTGAGTTACATGAGCCGTGGATTTTTTCTTCAGATTTATTCGCATATTTTTATTTTTAAGCTCAATTTAGTTTTCAATTTGAAACGTAAAATTTTCAAAGAATTGCAATTTAATAATTTTTTTACTTGAAGAAAAATTTTTTTTTTATGAATATTATAAATGAAAAATGTAGTAAAAACTAGAACAAATGGTGGTTTTTTTCGCGCACGAAGCATTTTATTTATATTGATGTCGCCTAATAGGGATGGAAAAAAAATTAGTAATGGCTTATTCTGTATAAAAAAGAAAATTTTATACTTATTCTACCATAAATTTTTGACATAATTAGGTTAACAATTTTTGCTTGTCAATCAATTTCTATTATTATTATTGGCCATTAAAAATTTAAAGTAACTTTAAAAATAATACATCAAAAATTGTCGTCAATAAGGATTATCGCATATAGCAACTCATAACAAATGTATGTAAAAAGTTTTATGAATGATGAGAGGAAATTTAAAAATTTTTATATTAAGGTCAAATATTGATTTTTCTGTAAGGATTATTTGATAATATTGGGACAGTAGTTGTAGTTCTGATTAATTATAAAGAACCAATTTTGAAATTTGGCAGGGGGAGCGGCGGAACTCGTCTAGGTATACTTTTGAAAAGTTAAAAAAATTCGTACTAGAAGAATTATGTAAATTTTCTTTAGTATCTTGTCGTCTTTTTACAAGAATCGAAAAAATTATTACAAAGGAGACGTGTGCCATGAAAGTAATGCATTACAAAGTTGTAAAGGATGGCATAGCTCATCGAAATAAAAAAAAATAGCGGAAATTTTTGAGAAAATTAATGTTTTTTTAATAATTTCAGATTTTTAACCCAAAATTTTATATTTAAATGATTATAACTATGAAAACGATTAGTCTGACGCCAACTATCGACATATCGTTTGTTAGGTCTATCACTTGAAAAAAACAAATTCCAAATAATTTATTGTTGTAGCTTCAATAAGTTCGAAACTGAAATAGATATTTGCAAGATAGAATTTTTTAGAATTTCTATAAAAAAAAACCCCAAGGAATCACCTTTTAAGCGGGTATACACCACAACCGGCACATTCTGTATATGCGATAAGCATTGGATCTGCAATTTGTTGTATATGAAGTAAATTGTTATATTTTTATAGATTTATTTCAAGAAGGTTTCGTAATAGCGCATAGCATATGTTTTTTATTGCAATAGTTTATTAATTTCAAAGGTTGAAATACAATTATTTTATAAAAAGGAGAATAATATTAATAATCCCATTTCCACAAAGTTTGCATTAATTTTCTTGTAAGGGGCACTTCATTTATTCAGGATTTAGATGAGTATAACAAGTTTTAAATATTGTAAATGAGCCATTTGTATCTATATACAGTGTTTACCTTAATGTAAAACAGTTTTTCGTTTACACTGGGAATTCCAATAAAATTTCGGTACTTATCACATCGAACTGTGATAAATCTAGTTTATTTTACTTGTGCTCCATTCAATTCTGCAGTAAATTATTTCTCGTAAAACATCATATTTTATACAAAATAAAACAATAATATATTTTTCATTAATGTTTCTATAAATTATTATAATAATATTCCGGAATTTTCACGGAATAAAGATTTGAATCTTGCATAAACTCAGTAGTAGTTGTAGCAGTAAGAATGAGAAACCCTGACTGGCCACCCACACAAAACCCAATAGGTCAGCAAGAAGACCAATTCACAACCCTCAAATTAATACCCCATTATTTACCACATTATACAATTCCAAAAACCATCTATTGGAACCAATTAACCATGCCAAAGACTCATCCAACACGCCTTCCTGGCCATCATAAAAGAAAGCCCGCAGAATGTACTTCCTCTTGTATATCAGAGGTTTAGTTTTGAGAACCGAAAATAAGGTCAGCATTGCAATTTACACCATTGTCACTAAAAAGAATTTCAATTTTAGGTGCTCTTACGGATTTTTTTTTGAAAATACTTTTAATCGTTTTTACCTTACAATTTAAATTTTTGTAAAATTTAAAATTTTTTTGAAAAAATTATTCAAAACATCTCCAAATTTTATGAAAAAAAATTGTTATTTTCTTCTCAAACATCTTTAATCCGTAAAAATTTTCAAAGGAAATATTTTAAATCTAAGTTTTAAAGAAAATATTTGAGAATATACATATATAGGTACATATACATATATAGGAGAATGTACATATGTAGGTATAAGTTCAATTATTTTGAAATATCATCTGGGTTATATCCTTAGATTCAAAATAAATCTCTAAACATTATAAAATTCTATTCATGTTTTTATTTGATTCCCATATTAATATGTAATAACATTAAAATTGTATAACTTTTTTAAAAAGGTGACCCATTTTTTTTTTGTTTTGCCCCTAGATTCTATTCTATATATGTATATTTTTTGTTTTGAATATAAAAGAAGTCTTAATAGACTGTACCGGTGACAAGCTATTATTTTTCTGATTTCTTTAACAAATGAACTCCATAATATTTATTCATTTTTTAGTGTTTTGTTTGTATGTGTATTTTGGTCACTGTAGAATTAAAGAACTTAGGTTTTTTTTTTTATTCAGAAATGAGGAAAATACAAAAAGGATTAATGTATCCTTTAAAAGGATTTTTTTCTTTCTTTATTTAAAAAACACAATGTAAGAAAGAAAAACTTGAGAAGAAAATTGGATAAATTTCTTTGACAAGCATTTTTTGTTGTTTCTTGATTTTTTTTGGTTAAAGGCCCATTTTCTATCAAATTTTCGCCTACAAGTATGTATTTTAATTTTATATGTAAATGTTTATATTTTTGTAAATTGAGGATATGTTTTTAGGTAATAAGTTGTACGTTAAATGTGTGAAATTGTAAGTGTCTAGAATTTCTGGATTTGTTGTTATTCCTTATTTTGTGTCACATGTGTGTTGAGGTGGAAATTTTAAATTTTATATTCAGTTCCTTTTTTATTAAAGATATTCATAAAGCACTGGGTGGTCAACACAAAAATTAATTAAATTTAAAACTGTTTATAATTTGTCTTTTATTTTTTAGAATAGGGATATTTGCCCTATTTATATGAAATTCTACGCTATTGAAATGGCAAAATCGTAAATTTTGAAAAAAATAAAAACATTTGAATAATTTTTTCAAAATAATATTTTAAAATAAACAACATTTTACTCATATAGAACAAATTTAAAATTACTTTATTTTTTATCATAAAGAAGACAAAGTGTTTTTCCGACCCGAAAAAAACAGCAGAAAAATGGATAGTGACAATCCATTTATCGCCCAACAGCCCATTGTACTGATAATCTTCATATTACACTTATAAACTAACTCGTATACCGAAAAATATATTGAAATATTTTACGAAAAAACCACAAAAGTAAAAAAAAAAAATAAATACCAAACGAAAGGATAATAATTTATTTATATACACCATATGTGACTTAGTTCAATATTCATATTATGTGCCTTCATACACCTTATATAAAACTATATACATATATGTATGTCACTATTATATAATATTAATGAAACATAACCTAAAATGTGGTATGTCTATTCATGTTAAATATGGAACTGAATATGTAATTTTTCGTAATAGACAAAAAATATTGTAAATGATGAATGAAATTAAAACAAAACAACAAAATAAAAACCAAAACAAAACTTTAGGAAAAATAGAAATAAAAAAGAAAATATAGAAGAAAAAAATAGTGAAAATTCGAAACCTTAATTAGTAGATGTCCTTCCTGTTTCAAAAAAAAAAAAAACACACACACACAACCGGAAAGCAAAAAATAAAGAAAGCACAAACAAAAAATGAGAAAAAATTTAAAAAAGTTCAGGTGTGTTAAATTTGTTACAAACACATTTTCATTACTTTTAAACACTTCTCTTTCGTATACAGTAATAGTAAAATTCATATGTTGTTTACATGCCTATTTACAAACCCATATATCAATGACACTGTATGACTCCACTCAGAAAAAGATTTGTGAATTTCAAAAAAATTTTTACAAAAATAACCAAGGGGGAGCACAATAATTTACTAGCAATCAACAAAATTAGTGATCCTGTCTACATTAAATGCAAAGTTTAACTAAAGCTAATATTCTGTTCGAACTATTGCAGCACAACTCAATTTGCTGTGTTCTTGTTCAACTGCATTTCATCTCAGAGTAGCTATTTTAAGGCCTAACTTTCTAATGATATTTCGTTCAAAATTAGCAACACAATAATTTTATAATAGTAATGTTAAATTTGAGATTTTCTTATCAGTATGTTTTCAAAAACAAAAATATTTCGAAAACTTTTATACAATTAAATTGTAAACTAAAGGGAAGATCTCCAAATGTTGGGAAAGTGAGAATAACGAATAAAGATTAACAAACATAATTAAGAAAAAGCAAATGCGACCATTTAAACTGATGGATGTAAAAAAAATCTATTTACACTGGCTGATGATCAAAGCAATAGCCATACATTTACGAGCTGCATAGTTTTTATTTCCATCACGACAAAAATTACACCACTTGATTTTCAAATTATTCTCACACTCTCTACAGCTCTTTTTATATGAGAAACACAAAAAAATTAAAGCAAATTTCAATCGAAAATTTTTTAGGGTGTGTACTTCTTGTAGCAAATATTTAAAATTACATACCAGTGGCGGAGTGCATATAATAAAATTTTAGGATATCTTAAGAAGAATGTGGAATAAAGCAGCAAGCAAGGAAGGAAAGTACACAAAAAAAAAATTTTTTTTAGTTTTCTCTATTTTTCTTTTCTTGTTTTTGTAAAATTCTTCTCACTTTTATAAAGTTCAGTAAAAATAATATAAAAAGTCGTGTTCATGTCCCTCTATTAAATTATGCACGGCTATACAGTTGTTACTGCTATACCATAGCATATTGCTATTTTCATTATCGTTTTATTCAGAATAACGTCCCCATCTTCCTCGCACTTCTTATTCTACACCACCATACTTCTTCCAAATACTCAGTATTTTACGTTCAACTCAGTCGTTCTACTTCTACTTTTAAAGTTTCTCTGTTAATGACTTTTAGTCTTTTAACACAATATCACATTAACATTTCACATTTTTTTTTTATCTTCATCTTGTTATACCGTTATTTTCCTATATCTATCTCTTTTCGACTTTTAGATTTACATCTTTCGAATTTTTTTTTTCTGTATAAAATATTGTTTTCAATGCTTTCCACCATGTTGGTTTTAATGTTATTTTTTTTTTTGTTTTTTGGGAACGATTTACTAATGGATTTGTGAAAGGATAAAACTATTTTGTCGCTGGTGGTAATAGTTTTTTTTTTTTTTTGGGATTTTTTTTTGTTTTGTTTGTGTCTATTATACACATTTATTGTGTACTTGTATACATATCCGTATAGATATAAACAGGTGGCATAAAGTTAATTTACGATATAAAAAAAAAAGAAATGGAAGAAAAAAATCTAATGTAGAAAATTTGTGTCCTTTTTTTGCCAGGTGTAATTGTATATACATAAGTATATTTTGATATATCATTGTTTTCACTTATTTATTTTATAGTTAGTTGACACTTATTATATAACAGTTTAAAGGTGTATATCGTAACAATATTGTTGCTGTTGCTATTTTTTCTTTTTTCCTTTTTTTACTTTAATTCTTTATTCAACTTCGAAGAATTTTTGGGGTTAACAAGTAAAATATACAAGCTTATAAAATATAAACTGTCTAGTTCGTGCCAGGCTAATCGTCTGTAACTGGAACAATCAAATTTAACAATTAAATGTAAAATAATAAACTCTGGACTTTCAGATTATTATTTTTACTTAAATAGTACAGCTCAGCAAATTTGCAGAGTATTGTGTTTACATTCAGGAACGAATTTGAAATTCGAATTGTCAAAATGCAAATGTCATGCAAATTTGGCATAATATACGAATGTCAAATATGATTTTATTGTTTGACAAATTGTCGTAAAATTTCCCAATTTTGTTAGAATTAATGCAAAAAATATATCAAAAAGTCAAAAATGTGTAATTTATGGCTGAAAAATATAAAATGAGTCCAATACATTCAACTTGCTGCACTTGATTCCGAAAGCTTATAAAGTGTTTAGATTTTTTCAAAGTGCTTTCTGTTTTTTTGCAGTTGTTATACAATATGGAAGTCAGCAAAATTTTCAAAAATTATAACACATAGTTTTATGGTTAAACAATATTTTTACCAATAATTTCAATTTATAGTGCAGGGCTTGGTAGTTACATTGAGCACGCGTATAATATTGAGCGAACAATAAATACCAAAAAGTTTCACCTGCTTGTGTTTGATTGCTTGTGTTATTGATTTCAATTTCGATTAAGTACGTAATTCACACTTATTTTCTTTGTGGTTATTTAAAATTGAATCAAATTGCGACTTTATTATACGTATAAGACAGATGCAGGGTTTATACATTTGGTTGACTTTCTCTTCGTGCCAAAAATTCATTATAGAACTTTAAGAGCCTTTCCGAACTGCAACTTTTCCAGCGATATTTTATTTTACAACAAAAATTTTACAGTTTCGTTTATAAAAATATAATTTGTCAAACATACTTCTTAATACAAAACTCTTATACAACATTATGTAATATAAAAATATTACTATTTAAACAGACTAGACACTATTAAAAAGGCGTTTAGTATATTTTAGTTTTTTTTTTCTAGTTCTTTAAGAAAAAAAAAAATAAAAAACGAAAAAAACATTTTGTTTTTCTATTGTTCCATTATTTTTAATGGGTTCTTGTGTAACACTTTTCACAATATACTTGTATTTCGTACACTTTTTTCTTTTTACGTATAAGTTAGAATTACTAGAAATAAAAATTAACCCCCCCAGGATATTAGGGTCATTACAATATAAAATAAGTGAGTGAGTTAAATTCTCATTCTTTAATGTTAATTCTAATTTTCTTTTTTTTGGCTCTCTAGAGCATTTCTAGTAATATTAAAGGTAAAATTAACCAAAAAAAATATGTATATAAATTTTCAAGGGCTAACAAAATACCTAAAGAAAATAAAAATTCCTAGAATAACAAAAAAAAGGACCAATGGTGTAAGAAATGAAAAAAAAAGGAAATTATGTAAATTTTTATATTTTTGGTCGAAGTAAACAGAAGGTTGATTGTGAGAGAGGGGTTCTGCCTGACACGTACATTTTCTATGCATGTATATGAATTTTGTCACTTCAATAATTTAAATGAACAGTTTTTGTTAATATTGTTATTGTTGTTATACTGTTGTTGCTGTTATAATATATTTAATGCGTACTACGTGTCTATTTGACCGAAACCAGGCGGCTCGACTACCATCTTATACATACATTTACTATTTTTGTTTATTACGTTGTTTTATTACTTTATAACATACTATTATACTACAATTTTTTGTATAGCTGTTATTATTGCATTTTGATTATTATAATGATTGTTAAATTATCATAATCGCTATTAATATAATTATATTTGTTATACGGTAAAAAAAAATATTAATAGTAAATTTCATATACCCAGTGATAATATATTGAGTTTATATAGAAAACTAGAAGGGGTTGGCAACGATAATATGAACGAAAAAAAAATAATATGTACACATAAGAAAATTTTAGAAAAATTAATAAAGTCTACGAATTATTTGGACTATGGGTTTTAAATTGGCAAAATACATATATATTTAAAAAAAAAAATGCAATTTAATTGCTTACAAATAAGTAAGGGAAACTCAATTATTTTATTGCTTGTCGTACATAGGTTTTTGTATATATATTAATTAATTTATAATATAAAAAATTTAATGTCTTCCTTTATACTTGCATAATAAAAATATCGTTTATACTTTGACAACATATGGTTTCTTATTATATTAAATTTGAAACTTATGTACACTGTAAAATTTAATCATAATATTTACATTAAATTGTTAAATTATAACCATTTAAACTTAATTAAATAATAATAATAATTATGTGTAAAAAACTATACCCAAGTATTATTAAGGTAAAATACATTTTATATGAGCGCTATATTTCTAAACGGATAATTCAATGTCATAATATTATTTTAGTACTTTATATTTCAACATTTTGAATTAAAAAATTTTTGTTAACTTTCTGCTTTTTATACGGTAATAAAATTTTATTATGCTGGTCCTGATTCTTGGAAATATTTAAGGAACACAAAACAAATAAAAAAGTATGGAATTAATAATAAAATAAATAGAATATGCAAGCGGTCAAATTGATAATTAACAATGACATTTTGAAGACAGATGTCATTAGAATTTATAGTTTTTTGTTTATTTATGAGTTATTCTTAATAATATTTGGGAATTATTTAAATTTTCAACTATGTATATGCATGTAAATTAAAATTATGTTTAATAAAGTGAATGTATAAGGCATCAAAAACGTTTATAGTCGGCTACCTATATTATCAAATTCCAAGAAGATGAATTTAAATTTTCCGAAAAAGTGTTTTAATGTAGAACATTAAATAAGCAACGATTACCAAACAAAACATTTCATATGTTTTAACGATTACCAAACAAAACCTTGTCAAACATTCCATAATACTCTCAATGAGTTCTACTGCTTTCAGATTCTTTATTATGATTTTTGCCCTTTCGTATAAGTAACAAATAAACTAAATTTCTTATTATACATCCATCTACTATGAAAGAAAAATTCTAGTCAATATTTTTCATTTTCAGGAAGCATATGTGCCTGCCATACCACACTTTTTTTTCTTTTTTTCTTCACTAAAAATCATCTGCTTCATCTCTAACCTAAGCCTTTCATCTGCTAACCTATCTAACCTAAGAGTTTTAATATGGTGGAGTCCCAATATTTATCGTTCTTTTTGAAGTTTCTGTTGTTTCAAAAACTTGGTCTAATTAATCTTCTATATATCATCGTTCTCCGTCTTGTTTGAAATTGAATTAAGAAGTCACAAAATTAAAGATCCGATGCCATTTTTGAAATGACTTACTAGCAGTTGTAGTTTTCAAAAAAGCTGCTACTGTAGTTTTACATTTTTAAAATCACTAAATTTGCAGTTAAATGTTAATTTGCAGTATAGTGCTATGTAAGAACTGCATTTTCAGAAATTTGATCCAAAATTTCAGAATCAAAAATTTGAATGAACATTTTACCATAGTTGGATTTGGACAGAACCAAATGCAATTTATAACTACAATTTCTACGAATGATACTTGACTTCAAACTCAATTTTAATAATTTTCTTTGTAAATTCGACTACTATAGAATTTTTATACAATTTTCAAACCATAAAAGAACGCAAACTCTTCGTCATAAATTTTAAAACGATCAAATTTTTATTATTTTTATTTATAAGTGTTTAATGAATTATGGTGACATCATTTAAGCGTACACATTGAATTCTATATTATCGTAACAGTATATATTTTACAAGTATTAATTATATGATAACAGTAATATAGTATTTATTGCACAATCCTAAAGTTTAATATTTCAATATTCTGGGTAATTACGCAATTCAAAAAACTACTCAATATTAATTTATTTAATTTCACTCATTTATGGTTAGCAATATTTTTAATAAAATTAAATTACTAAGGTAAAATGATATTTAAAAAAAAATATATATATATTTAATTTTTGTAAATTATTTTTTTTTTTTTCTTGTTTTTTTTTTTTGAAAATCATCATAAGAACAAAACAAACGAAATGAATATTATAATAATTTATCAGAAAACGGATATTCAAATATTGAATTTCATTTTAAATATTCTGCATGACTCAAATATGGAAATTTCCTAAATATTTCTTTTTTAATAATAAAATATTACATAAAAAAAACCACTTAATCTTTATGTACATAATTTAATTTTTTTTGTTTTTTTTTTCCAAAAATTCATTTAAATCTAGTGGATATCCTATTACCACATATGAAATGACCAAAAATATATACAGAAATGCATAGGTATAGATATGTGCGTATAAAAGGAATCATGAATAATTCATTTGATATAATAATTTTAATTGTAAATGGTTTTCACCACCAAAGGTGTATCATTTCATCATGTCATTATATATGTAAATTATTATGAATGATTTTATCCTTCTCCAAAATGGAGAATAAAACAATTTATAAAAGCTATTCAATTACTAGCAACTTTTTTTTTTAATATTATTTTTTTTGTGTAATGTGCCTGACAACCAGTCAAGATAAATTCTTTTGCATGGCAGGTTCATTACATTTAATTTTAATAAATTTTTTTTTTTATATTATGTGTGTACATGTAACTAGATATTATATACATATTTACAAAGTATTTAATAATAAAGTTGGGTCAAACCAATGGTTTGTATTGTAGCACTTTTCCCTTCAACAAGTGAAAATTCTGCTTTTAAATACAGTCTATGTATACCTATCACACTATAAAAATTATTTTCATTCATATACAAAACTATTACTAGGATTGCATATATTTAGGATGACGCATATATGCAGTCTTTGAAATAAAGCAAAAATTAACATAAAAAGGGGTTAACATAATGCTCGATTTTAAGGGTTAATTGTGTGAGTTAAGAAAAATAATTATATTTTTTAGTGTCACGAAATTTACCGTTAGCTTTTTGCGTTTATAAAAATTTGGAAAAGCTTGCGGTTTCGGAAATATAGGGTGTCAAAAATTCAAATTTTACGATTTTCAAGAGGTGATAACTTGAGAGGGGGTGGAGATGGAAAAAAAATTTCTTCTAACGAAATGAACTATTTGTTAATGTCTAAAAGCCCCTAAAATTTCAAAGTTCTAGAATATAGGATCTAGAAGAAAAACGACATCAAAAATTTGGAAAAAAAGGACTTTAGATAACGGTAAATTTCAACGGCCATTTTGTTTTTTTAAAGTTTAACTATAGTATACCGCGCTAGGGGAAGCAAGCCGCTGCCTTTCTGCGTTTGCAAAATTTCAAAAATACTTATGGTTTCATTGCAACAAATATTTAAAAAAGGCCATTTTTAGGGTTTTGGGGGGGTATAACTTCTAGAGGGGGGGGAGATAGGTAAAAATTTTGTTCTACGAAAATAAGTTTCTAGTAAAGATCTATGTATGTATATATAAAATTTCAGCTTTCTATCTTCAAGGGTGTAGAAGTTTTGTAAACAGACACACGGACAGACGGACGGACGGACGGACGGACGGACGGACGGACAGACGGACGGACGGACGGACGGACGGACGGACAGAGTGAAACTAATAAGCACTTTTTTCAAAAAATTTTTTGGAAAAGTGCTAAAAAGAGAAAAATTACTAAAAAATTTACCATTAGCATGTTGAAAAAATTTTCTAAATGACAAAAAAAAATAGTTTATTAAAAACAATTTTCTGAATATAAAAAAATTTTTTTGGGGGAAAAAATTGAGAGAGTACATTGAGAGTATAGGCACTTGTATTCGAAAATTTCATTCAGTTCAATTTCAGATTGATTCCATTTTAAATGACTATTCTACATAAGTATAGAATAAACTAGATACCGTAGTCATAAATGCTAAAAATAACAAAAATACACTTTTTAGGAATAAAATTTTTTGACAAATTTTAGGATTCTAATTCAATTTTTATAAATAAGACATATGATAGCTTTTTCATAAAGCTCCTTCCTAATACAGAACAAAATTTTAAAAAATATTATAAGTGTTGCCTTCCAGAAAAATTAGAGGTACTCTGACAAATTGTGAAAAATGGTTAAAATTCTTTGTGAATAATAATTGTGTTACTCATATTGATTAAATTTCGTGATTTTCTCACAATATTCTAGCGTTCGAATAATTTTACATATGCCAATTTTATACAACTAAAATTGACTCCGTTTTTCCAATCTCTTATAGACTCAAAGGAGGAATTTAAACAGATTAACTATAACACGTTTTGTTCAAATTAACAACTGAAATGAAAACTAACACGTTTCGTTCAAATTTTAATGAAAAACAAATTTAACTGAGATTTCTATTTCAAATATAAAATGAAATTAACGCGTCCTAGGAATGAGTACGACTATGGTAGGGTTTATTTATAGCTAAAACTACAAATAAAATTTATTGAATATCAACATATTTTAATTTTTTAAGAGGTTTTTTTAATATCAAAACCGCAAAATAAAAAAAATGAATAAAAAATGGAAAAACAAAAGTCAATTTCAAGGTGTCATCCCACCTATTGTGAATTTCAATTTAGATATTTTTTTTCATTGTGATTTTCATTCTTTATCATCTTCTTTTTTTTCTTGATTATGCCTAGTATAACACCTTTTTCTAATTCTCATTATTATAAAGAATCTTCTAGTTCTATTTTTCTACTATTATTGTTATTGAAGTTGTTTTTTTTTTTTTCATTTTACTGTTTAATTCACACCATCACTATTATCATTACAAATTGATTAAAATCGATTTTTTTTTTTTAATTTTCCATTTTTAATTTTTTTCTATTATTTTATATATTGTTGCTTTATCACCATTACTAATTTCATTTCAATGAATTTGATGAGCCGTCAGAATACAAAAATGATAGACAACAACAATCATCAAAGAAAATAAGCAACCAAATTTAGGGTTGAAATAATGGTAAACTTAAAATACAAAATTATTTTTTTTGGAAATAATTCACACATTTTTAGTAAAATAACAAAATATATGTAAACATATGTGAGGCTCAGCATCGCGATAAATATTATACCAAAAATTTGTTAAAAGAAAATTTTATATGGTATATTATTCATGATAGCAACGAAACGATGAACAATATCTGAACATAATTCACTGGATAAGATTAATATGATCTGCCAGTAACAAGAGAAGAAAATAACAACAACAGGGAGAATTTAACAAATGTAATAATCATCACCATCATCAAAACATTCATCAAAGTATAAATTATTGTTCCAAAAATTAAAAAAAAAAACACAGTGTTGTATTGCTCTCCAGTACGAGTAACCACAAATTTTATTTTTGAATTATTTTTGTTTCGACCATGGTCCTCTAATACACTTGTGTATTAGATTCAACACTTGTTAAATTATATAATATATTAGTGTTACATATGAAAATAGTTCCAAAGAACAGAGTGTGCAAGATGCGATGATATTTGTTCAAGCAAATTCTATTCCGACGAAACGGAATACGAAATACTTTAAGTTAAAGTCATTTATATTTAAAAGTCTGAAATTGAATCGTTTATGGTGAATAACAATATTAAATTCTTACCGGGAAAATTAAAGAATCTAGAACAATTGCCTTGAATTTTTCATTAAAACGGTATATTGAAAATTTTACAGCCTTATCGTATATCTCTCTTTTTTCTCTCGTTTTTTATTCACTTTCAAATCTGAATACAAATTTTTTCTAATTAATATGTCATTTTTCCAATAAGATTACTCGATTAAACTTCTCTCGCCTTCAAAACCAATATGTAATGAAATCTGACTCAATTTTGTGTAGATTCTAGAAAAAGCGAGATAAGCAACACGAAACCGTTATACTCTCTCGAAAATTATCTCATACGAATGAATGATACTCACTAAACTCTTTTCCGCTCGGTATGTAAATAAGTGAGGTACACGATTAGGTCCTTAGCTTACAACCTCTCTTTTAAAACTTAATTTTAAACAGATCCATGAAATTTTTATGAATTTGTTTAAAATTAAGCGACACCCTGTTTGTTCTCACTACCCATACCCATACATAATATCCGGTCACCTTTCGATATAAAGTGAATAGCTACATAATATTATATGAGTCAAATATGTGAGTATATTATTTTCAAGTATTTTACGAAAAAAAAAACAATTTTATATTGCAATAATTAGTTTGTTAGATTGTGTACAGATTAAAATCGAATTTCAATTGAAAAAATTCAATTGTTACGCATAGAATTAGGCGTAAAGAAATGAATTTGTGGATAGATGTGTAATAAATTTGGTATACCATTGGAATACCTATATTACAAAGGTAAAAATAATAATAATAATAATAATAATAATAATATGTTTTGATAAAATAAAATTGAAAAAAAATTCTTATTAAAATTTTTTAAAATTAAATTCCAGCAGCACCATAAACAATAATAATTTATTAGAGAAGTAATGATTTTTTTTCCACTTTTGCTCTATTTTCATACCTGTAATTTTGTTTTGTATGTACCATTACGAAGTTGTTGGTATTTTTGAAGGTTACAGATAAGGAGAAGGCAACTGTTTAATTGAATATTTCAAGAATTTTTGCAGCACTCAATAATTAATTGTTTTTGTTGTAATAATACCAATCTGCCTCAAACAGTAAAAAATAAATTAAGTTGAGAAAGGAAAAAAATTGTAATTATTTTTCACCTCATTTTTTTAATTCAACACATAGATTTCAAAGCAATTCAATGATCACTCAGGACTGCATAAATTATCATTGATTTTATTTAGTTATGAGGGTGTAGTACCTACAGAATTTAAAGTAAATGGCAATGGTAACACTCTTCGAAGGAAGAATACTTAGCTATTTTGTTATTAAATAAATTTTTATGAAATCGGTTGAAAATGTAGTCCTATATTAAGTAATATTTGCAAAATCGCGTTCAAAATTTAACATTTAAAATGTAAAATTAATATATCGAAATTGTAGGGTAACTCGCCCCCCACCCTCCATCCTCTTTTGCAGAGTAATACTAAAATACAGCAAACAAATCAGTCTTTATTAGTAATATAATCTTTATTATCATAACAATTAGTCTTTATTATCATTATAACGTAATTTTCATGCCGGCTGAATCAATCAGCATTGCCAATCTTGCAATCCAAGCTTTGTTATTCAATCGAATGACACGTTAGATTGAATAACAAAGCTTAGATTTCCAATTATACGACTTAAAATTGAGATGTTTTAACTGACATTTTGAATATTTGAATATTCAACATTTCAAGTTGAAGTTTCGAAGTTCTACTTTGCATTTCAATTATTCAACAATTTAAATTTTCGGCAATTTGAATTTTAATTTAAATCATGGAAGTAATTTAACAACTGTTTAAATTTTCTTTTAGTTTTCCATACAAATGGTTTTCATTTTTCGAATTGCAATTTTCTCTAAATTTAAGCTAACACTAATATTTATCTTCACACGTCCTTAATCATACGATTAAAAATATTCCATACACTTCAAATATTAAAAGAATATAAAATATTTAATAATTAAAATTTAGTAGTAATTACAAAGTACACAAATATGTAGGATATTTAATATAGAATATAAAATAAAATTGTTAAGAGTTCTTATACCAATAGAGTCAAACAGTTCCATATTATCTCATAATACAATAGCTTATGAGTGTATAACAATTATTATTCTTATGAATATGTGATAAATGGGGTGGCACTAACGTAATCGTACATTCTTCATATCGTCTAAATAGTGTATTTAGTCATTTATGTTACAATTTCTAGACTATAATAATAAAAGATCTATAATGCATACATAATAATGTCCTTAATTTCCACGAGTCCTTTTTATTTAAATCAACTTTAATACAATGTAAGTATATGCATTTTATATAGACGACTATTTTAAAACTTTATCGATTTCTCTTTGTTTATTCAAAATTGTTAAATATTCTGTAAATAATCGCTATAAACTATTAAAATAGCACTGATATCGCATAAGTATATGCGATATATGAATATATTATTATCATATTATGTATATGAATACTCTTAAAATAAATCCATATTTACAAAAGTACACATTGACTAATAAAAAAAAAAAAAGACTATTATATAGGTTGTTATTGCAAATACATGAATAATTTAAAAATTTAAATCAAATTTATTCCAATCAATTGAAATTTTATTATATATGATATTTTGTACCTATATGTGTGTACACTTAACATAAATAGTTTGCTCTTCGAACTTTCATTCATTAAGAAAATGTCTCTCGTATTTTTTTTTATTACAACACAGAAAATTTTAATTTAAATTCATAAAATTCATATGAAAAGAAAAGCTATTCCAAAATCTAAAATGATTTCAAAAGAGTGGTTGTTGCTCTATAAAAGATTATTGAACTATATGAATTTTATATTTGAATAGAAGACTCTAATATATACGATATACTCGAAAGAAGACACTAATATCACACACGTAACATCATGAATACACGAGCCAGCACGAGCATAGAGAGCAAAGGTATCATACTGTAAGATTTTATAGTTTTCAATAGTAGCAAAAAAATATTTTACAATATTGTCTGTCGAACTCGTCTTTAAACTTAAAATTGATTGTTTTTTGATTTAGCGTGAGAAGTAAATTATTTTTTTTTCAGTATTTTATTGATGGTCGTAAATAATTTTAATGTTCATTTGTTTTTTATTTTATTTTTGTCTTTCTAAATTATTGTTACAAACAAAAAATTTTAAAATTGAATACAAAAAACAAATTTTCAAATTGAATAGAAGAAAAGAAATCCAACAAGAATAGAAACAAGTAGTCCAAGATTATCGAAATAAGAAAACTAGAGAGAGAAAAAAAAATATTACTTTAGAATTTATTCTGTAATGGTTGATTATTTTAAATCGATTTTTAATTTATTATAGAAGAAGAAAACGAGAAAATAAAGTTAAGAATTTTGAGTTTTATTATCTATTGGTTTTTTTTTAAAAAGAATCTTTTCTCTTTGGTATAATGAATTTTAAATTTCGTTTAATTATTTTGAATTCCATAATGTGAGTTTTTTAAGTTACAATTTAATTTATCTTCTCTTCTTCATTTGAAGCGGCCTGAATTTCTCAAAAACCAGCTCAAGCATGTATAGCATAAACATTTGTCAAGACCATAGCCCGCTGGAAAAAGTGACGGTCAATCTATGTCTGAATTTTGCCGATTTCGGACATTAGAATAGGAGGTGATTTACTGTTTTCTCCTTTTCTTTGTCATAACTGGTTCTCTCTGGCATACTGGTTCTGGCTATCAAACAATGTTACATACAATTATTACAAATTAAAAGTTTAAATCTCTTTAAAAAATTTCAGAAAATCGAACACTATATGGAAAAATATCGTATGTATTCGAAAATCCAAGAATATAAAATACGAATACGTTCTTTTATGAGTAACTGTCGATTTTTTATATAATAATAGATTCTAATTAAATATTATTTTAAAGAAAATTAGCTACCCTAAAGTTAGAGGAATTATATTTGAAATTTATCACATCTTTTTTCTTAAATTTTAACTTAGAACATTCGTAACTTCAATAAAACTAAATTATCATTAAGTATATACAGACGTCAGATTTTATTTGAAACAAGAGTGCTGGGCTGGCATTATATACTTAACTGTATTTCTATTCTATATATAAAAAATATTTTTATTATTCTAAACTTATACTGCTTCTGTAACTGATTCTATTCTTCTTATTTTAAAAATTTTTTCTATACTTATTTTTTTCTACAACAATAAATTTTATTTTTATTTAATTTTAAGCTAGATTTATTTATTTATTATTTTTATGCAATATTGGTATAGTACGTACCATGTACTTTTATATAAGTTATATTTTTTATTTCCCTAATTTAATTATTATTTCATTTTAATGTCTTTTAAAGAAAAATTGTATACATATTGTAAGATTTCTGCTTGAATAAATTTACTTGTATATATAAAAAAATTATAATTGCAATGTAATTGTAATTATTATATTTTTATTACTGTTTTTATAGAAAATAAAATAAATTAATTGAATTTGATTATAAATATGAATTTGAATTGAAAATTATAATGAAGAAGTTATAATTAAAATTACAATAAAATACAAGATTTCATAAATTAGCAAAACTTTTACAAAAATATGTTCGTTTCATGCAAGTGCGTAAGGAAGATTTTTTTCTATTCAAACATGTTCGATTCAATTTTGAAGAAATTTATAGCAATTTGATTTAAAAACGCAATGCATATAATAGTGACAATAGATGTTAATTATTAATTAATAAATTTAAATTTAAACTAAATTAAATGAAATAATTGTACACACAGTATAAATTAATTTAGATTTACTTATTAGTTTTTATTTACATTATTTTGTTACTGAAACTATTGATTAAGTTTATACATCTATTTTAGTTAATAAAATTTAACAAGTAGTTTTTAATTATTATTTTCCGAAAATTCTTAAAAACACCTTTTTTAAATTTACACTGGTAGTACTTAATTTTATCACACATTTGAAATATAAATTTAAAATTTTTTTTAATTATTCAAACGCTGTACAACATGTTTGAATGGAGTAGATCTCAACATTTTTAATCACTAACGTAGCTCTTTATTCGCATGTCATACACTGTCCAAGTAGAGTGTTTTTTAAAATTTCATTTAAAATTGATTATGAGCATAATAAAGGAAACATTTTTTTTGAAATTCAAAAATAATTAGATAAATTTAACAAAGGCACAGGTTTTCGTGTTTTCTATCAAATTTATTCAATTAAAACTATGTAATAGGAACGGATATTTTAAAAATTTTTTGAATTTAAAAAGTTTTCAATCATATCACACTTTATTGGCATATGTCAAAAAGAAAACACCAGTTGTTTTCCCCATTTTTCTTTCATTTTTCAAACATAATTCAAATATTAAATCGAAAGTATGAATTAAACTCAAAACTGATTCAATTTCAATAATTATTTTTCAAAACCCATATATACATATATAACTCAAAATTCGTATCCCAGTTTTTCCAAAAAATATTTTTCAATATATAATTTACTTTAATTTATAAATGCCATTAATAATATATAGGGAATGGGAATTGTAAAGTATTATGTTTAACAACCTCTAAACAACCGTCATTGCCGAAAATACGTTATAATATATGCTTACGTATAAAATGTATGTATGTGAATATGTAAAACTAAGAACAATAAAATTATAGATAAAATAAAATTATTCACAAGAAAAGTTTGAACATTTTTACATATTTATACAAAGAAGCACACACGATCCTTAAAATAATAATTGGGGAAAGAAGGAGACCTCATACACTTATACTAATATTGACATACACACTCGAATAAAGCAATAAACACATATGCATAAGTTTTTAAAATAATTTTGTGTCCTTTCTTTTTTTTTTTTTTGTCACATTTGACTAAACACGTGACTAAATTATTGACATCAATTAGATAACACAATAATATCAAATGTTTTCTTTTGAACAGAAGTAGTAGAATAGCTATAGCTGCTAAAGTCCTTAATAAAAAATATTAATGTTAACTATATAGAACAAATGACAAACTATAGTTTTAGATAACCCCGAAGTTAGATAATCTATGGGGACGAATATTTTATTATTATAATTTCTTCTTTATTTTCAAATTATTCCCTGAAAATATACACGCATATATACGCATATAATGTATATGTGCGTGTGTAAACACACACAATATATTTTTGTCAAAACAACACCCTTAAAAATTTGTTATGCATTTTTTCACATTCTATAATATAAAAATTTTAGACCTAAAATAATAAATGGAATTATAGAATGGTTATAAATATTTGAATATTGATCGATTTCTTTAAAAATAGAAAATTTTTTGTTTTTTATATTATTTAGAATAATTGAAATCGTTATAGACTATTAGTGTCACAGTTGAATTATAAAAACATTTGTCGTTTAGTAAAAATAAAAAGATAATGAAGGGGGATCACATGTCTTCTCAGAAAAAAAAATTTATAAAAATTATAACTATAATTTATATTGAGCATAATAAGTCGTCCAAAATAAATGGCATATACGGTCAGGATGATGAATATAGAACATTAAGTACAAAATAAGGGTAATGGTGATCAATCGCACTATTCAAATTCTAGATCACTCAATGAATTTTAATGGAAACGGGAAATGATTGGTGACTGATCTCATATGTAGATAATTTAGTATGAGATTGCATATTACGATATTGAATAACAATAGTTCTTAATAGATCCTGTAACGATATCATGCAATTTTTTAATATGTTGCCAGTAACAACTTACAGTAAATTTAAAGAAAAAGTTTAGATACCAAATATTGTACTTGTCTTTCGTTTGACGAAAATAGGGCAATGGTTCTAGTTTATAACTTAAAACTAAACTCCCCGAAATTTACATATCAAACTTTCACGAAATTTTAATCAAACCAAACATAATTTATGAGTAATGTTTGATGTTGTAAACGATAACTGTTGTTTATTCTTTGTCTTTCAAATTTAGTACATTTTCCTATATTCCACAATAATATAAAATTCATATAATTATAAAAGTATTATTTAATTTAATTCAAATCAATCAATTTATCACCCAAAAAAAAATATTTACCGTTATCAACAACTGTCAAATTATTGCAACTGCCAATTTCTTTATTTATCTATCATATCATTCTTTTTCACACTGTCACTCACTTATATTTCTTGTTTTAAATAAGAAAATATCATGAGAAATTGCATGCCTCACGACTTTAAGTATCACAAAATTGTTTCAGCATTAGCAACATTATCTATCACACGATAATAAGAAAAATTATGTCATCATCACCTCAACTCGACAGTTATTTTCACGATATATCGTGAAGGTGACATTTTCTGGCAACATGACAGTTACTATTCCTCCATATTGTAGAAATTTATAGATATATAATAATAATGTTATTGGTACCTTTAGTACAATTTACAATATTGTTATTTAAAAAAATTAAAATTTCCCTTTTGTATTTTGTTTTTCAATTTTGTCACGTCACTAAATTCTCATTGAAAAACCCTATATAACAGGAATAGTTAATTGTTTTAGTTAAAAACTTATTAGGTCATTCTATTATTTATTACAATTTCTCTAACAGTCTAAACCTCATATATATATATGTTAAAAAAAATTTTAACATATGCTTAAAAGTATGTTAATAAAAATTCTTACGAATATTTTTAACTAACACAAAAAAATAATGAAAAATTACTTAGAAAATAAAAAAATAACAAAAAAACAAATGAAAACTAATTTATTTCACTTAGTTCTTATGTATAACAGTTATTATATGCATTAACTCGTATATATACGATTACTTATAATATAACATTTTATATTAAATTCATAATTAAGTCAAAAATAGTGGCATTATATCATTAAAAGGTGAAAAACTTATGAACTTCTAGTGGTTCTTCAGAATTTTTTTGAGTCTGAAGTGTTTAAAATTATAGTTATGTATGTAGAATAAAAACTATATATACTCGTAATAAAAATACTAGGTTATTTAAAAAACTAGAAAAAAAAGAAGAATATAAAAAAAATATAACAATTTTTAATTTAGAGAAAAATGTCCTTTTAGGAGAAGTCTAGACAATAATTATCATTTTTTAGAGTTGTATTTTGAGATTTAAAAAAAAAAATCTAAAATTTTATGTGTTTTTGTTTTATTTGGCCTGTGAACTTTTATATGTATACAAGTATCTACATATGTATTGTATAAAACAACTATTTTAGATTTTAAAAAGCAAATGATGTTGCAAAGCATGCAAATTTTAAATGTCTGAAGTGGCTTTTTCATTCTTCAAAATGAAATGTTGAATTTTAATAGTTTTTTAGTTCTCTAATTTTTATTTTTTTTTTGGTTTTTTTTACTGGAATTGAGGGAAAAATGATGATTTTTTAAAGAAAATTATTTTATTTTCAGTATTATAGGAACTACTGCATACTTATATCCCAATTAATTCAAGAGATTTAGGATTTATTTCAACGTTTTTATTATTTTTTTTTAATAATAGCAAAAGAAATATAATTGAAATTAAAATAATTGCATTATTTTTTTTTTAATTTAGTTAATATTTGTTAAATTGTTGAATATTGCAAATTTAAAGTATAAGTATTATGGTGAATATAAGAAAGTTTTATAGGATTTTATTTCAAGAGTATATATCAAATCAAGGGTAAAGAGCAATAGGTTATTAAAGGAAAAAACTTAACTAATTGCCTTAAAAACCCCGAAGAGTTTCATTAGTTTTGAAGTTGCTCACAAATTTTATGTAACCGAATGTACACATTTACAAATTTTAACACTTCCATTTACACAAAAAAAAATATTTTTTACAAAAAGGTGTTTACTGTCCTAGGCTGACTTTAATGAACATTATGTACTTTAGAAAATATTAATGTTTTTCTTGTAACTTTGAGAAACTATAGCGGAGATGTTTAGGAAAATTATGGGTATACTCTAATAAAGTGACAAAATTTTTTTGTATACATAATGAATTTTTTTTCAACTTGATATGAATTATATGTCAGCATAATTATGAGTAGATTTTAGATAGAAGACGAGTTGTTCATTTGTTAAAGCATTTCGTTTGGAAAAAGTTCTTATTAAAACAAAAAATGACGTATTTTTCGAAAGTCAATGAAAAAATTTTTGTTCAATATTGATTTCTCATACGAATATCGGCAACAGTGTAGTAATATTGAAAATCAAGAGTATAGGAGCCTTCAATATTTTGTGAATGCACATTTGGTTTTCGTTAAGTTACAGCATTAAATTAATTTTCCAAAAGTGATGATATTTTCGGTTTCATACCAAAATAAATGAAGAGAAATTTGTTAAACAGCTTAAAATTCATTATTCTTATTAATTTTCATGGTTATTAATTATATTATTAAATTTTTATTAATTTTCCTCAAATACGAAAAATATGTAGCCTAGTAGAATTATTCGAATTTCCTTTCTATTTTTGAGCAACCTACCTAAATTTTTTGCAATTAAAGTAGAAAATTGATTCTCAAAACAATACTAATTTAAAAAAAGAATTCCTACTTTCCTCAATTTTTTCCACAAAAGTTTCCTAAAATAGTTGATTACCCAATCACTAATTTGTTAGGAAAAAAATTAATTAGAAAATAATTTTAAAAAAGCTTCCTTATAACTTACGAGTAATTTAATTGCTAATTTAAATTAATTTTTACGTCTCTCTTATCCAAAATTTCAAATGCAATTACACAATATTGAAAATAATTGCAATTTTGCCCTGACAAATTCGAATTTTTATTATACCCTTAAATCAACTGCTTTACTTTTTTCCGTGCTTGATATTCCCAAATAGTTAATCAAAAATCTGACATACTTTACAATTTATATTATGTAGTACACAAATGGAAGAAAATCCTGCTCCATTTTCTACCGCTAATGGAAGGACATAAATAGTAATGTTATCAATTAAAAAACAAATTTTTTTTATGAAACGTTTTGAATTTATTGTTGAGACCAGACTTAAACACAAATTTACTTCACATTTAATTGAAAAACAAAAAATATTTTGCGAATTTTTATAATTTTAAAATCAACCAAATGCATAAATGTTATTTCCATGTCAATGACTCCTATATTAAAAAATTTAATTTGAATTATTTTTCATAATTAACTACCATTAAGTATTATGATTGGTTTTTTTTGTTATTAATGAACATTAAGTAATAAGAATTTTTGACCCGAATTCTGAATTCATTAATGCTTTCATAGTCATAATACGTTGATATATGTATGTTTTTAAATAACATGTTAATCCGAATAAAATCGGATATAAAAAATAAAGTTGCAAGTAAATATTAAAGTAAATGGGAAACTAAAAGTATTTAATATTATTTTATGGGAAAATTATTACAAAAAAAAATTAAAATTATTATTAGTATTAAAGTCACAAATATTAAAATTTTCAATAATATTAAAATTAAATATTTCCCAATCCGCGTTGAAAACCAATCTCTGTCTAAACAGAGATTTTCGAGACAGGAGAATGTTTTTCTAAAACTAATTTAAACAACTTATTCTTAGGGCTCGCAGACAGGCATGCAATTTCTAGTTTTACAATTGTCTGATTGTTTATTTGTAATTGAAATTTTAATGGTGTGATAACATGCAATTAAGCAATCGAGCAGATAGAGTAATTTTTTTACAAACTAATTGCAATTCGGTAATTTCAAATAGTTTTGTTGCTTAAGTGTACACGCAACCATTTTACAATTAAACAGTAATTGCAAAACTAAAACAAGCACTTTTTGCAAAACTACTTTTTAAGAGAATATATTATAGCATTCTAATAGTACTCTTCTTGTGGCAATTTTTTTAATATTAAAATGAGTAAGAATATAATTTAAATAACACAAAGGCGTATGAATTCAATTAGCCCGCACTTCTTTGATTTATTTACGTTTATGATGGGAGACAATCTAAGAAAAGACCTGCGAGCGAAGCATTTGTTGGTCAATTATTTCATATGTTTTTGCTTTAATTCTAAATTTTTGCTTATGGTCATATGTTTTTGTTTAATGAATTGGAATTTCTGTAAAATTCAGCAAAATTACCAAATTTTATCACTAAATTTAACAGCAATTTTCTACAGAATTTGATAAAATTTATTTTAAACTCTAATTTACTATATAAAAATTTTACATAAATAAAACCGAATAGCCTATACAATTTCACCTACATAACATTTAGAATATAATTTTAAAATGATTTTTTAATATAAATCCCGAATATCCTGTTTTATATAATAACCCTAAGGCAGATATTCTTGAAAATTTTCATTATTATTTTTGTACTAGCTTTGTACGGATGTACAGCGTTCTAATATTTTAAATGAGAGATTTAAAATATTTTTTTTTATCAAGTGGGAAATATTGCATTTATTTAATCCTATTTTTATGCTATAAAATTTTCCGAATCTTCTATTAGTTATGGGGTCTAAATTATGTACCATATAGAAAAACCGAATTTCAAATAAAAAAAAAATATTTTTTAAAGCACATAATAAAAAAATATAAAATTTAAAATGTAAATCTTATTTTAATCTTTTACCTCTTACCCACTCATAACATTTATCATATACCAGCAAAAATAACAAAACTAATTCATAAAATTAATTTTTAAGCATATTAAAGATTAATTCTCTAGATATTTTTCAGACCTCTATATTATATATATACCTACACTATATATACGCAAATAGGTCTAAATTTTCAACTTTCTCATGCATTTTAATATTAAAATAATGGTTAAAATTTAAATTAAAGTAAAAGAAAAGAGAGCAAAATTATAACAAAATGCCACTGCTGCTGCTCTCATTAATCACTATTCTATCCGAACTAAATCTACTACATATACATATAAACACATAGGAATATTATAGTTATATAGTTGTGTAAAAGTGTGCATACACATTAAATAATAAATGGGATGAGATATAGGATGAGATGGGATATTTAATTTTTTTTTTTTATTTTAAATCAGAAATTTTTACAAAAGCCTATCATTTTACATTACCACCCTCATGATCCACACACTTTAACAATTAACTTATATTTTTTTTTCTGTGTTTTGGTTTATTTTCTCTCTAGCTAAGTTAAGGAATAACCAACTTAGACAGGAAAAAAAACAGAGAATTTTTAATTTTTTTTTTTAATTTTATAATTTCTCTAGACTCATATTTTATTATTATAATATTATTATCATCAGAGAACAACACTTTAAAGTTATAGACACCAAAAAAAAAAATGTACTTACACTGTGAAAAATTGCACAGTTGAATTTTGAAACTCTTGACTTAAAATGGCAGTGTAAAATTATCTTAATTTGTAAAACTTCTAGGAGAATGTATTGTGTTCGCTCACACGAGAAGGGAAATATTGGGGGGTTTCATGGCGGGATAAATGCGGTTCCCCGCGTTACAGAGGGGACGTTCTCGGTTATATCAGGGTGGTGTATCACGAGAGGATGCTGTAGAACTATTATACTACCCTGCTCTGAGGAGCGGTACAATAGATCTTTAAACGTGGTCGCGTGGCGCTGTTACTCCGGTTTAAAAAACCACAAATTAATTGAAATAATAAACCATTAAAATTTGAATACTACAATTTGAAGACCTAAGAATTTTAACAGTTTCTTTATTCTTAAAAGTAATTTTTTTATTTTGTTCTTTAAAATAAAACTCTTTGGTTTAAAATTTAAATGTTGTACAATTAACAAATCCTTTAAAAACTTTAAGCTACACAAAATTTAAGCCTTTGAAGCTTTACGGTTTTAAAATTTTGTATTATGTAAATTTTATAGTAGAATTTTTTTACAGTGTAAATGTGCGTGTATCATTTCTATAATATATTTTAGATATTTATAGTTTATTTAGTGAGAAACTCAACTATATTAAAATCACTGTTTTTTGAGTATGTACAGAGAAACATTTATGTATATAGAAGAATATTGTATATGTTCATTAGGCCATACTATACAGTAGAATTACTTTTGGAATAACAAAATAATATAGTAATATTAACGTTACGTAGAAACATAAATACGAACATGTATGAGAAATTACATATTATTAAAGTACCCCAAATTCAAATTGCAAAAAATTAAAGGGAAAAAATTTCTTTCAAAAACCTATAAAAGAAATAGAAAAAAAACAAATTCTCTAAAACGATTCAAATAATATTGACTAAAATTCCAAAAATTCAGATTGCCGCTTGAGTCCTTCAAATTTTTTCTGAAATATTTTTTTAAAATTAAAGTTGAATTCGGGCAAAACTATCTAATACTAACTTGGACAATTCATTCTAAAGTCTCAAAACCTCATTAACAAATTTTTCTAATATAATTTTACATTAAGTGAAACAATTTGAAGTTCTGCTTCACCTTGTATTATAAATTGGAAGTATTTATAACACAAAGTAGTGTGTTATAATGGAAGATAGTATTGACATTTGGATATTTAAGAAGAAAAACTGATGACTGAGAGCAATTTCTTAAATTATAATTCGATAAAATGTTTTTAAAAATTCGAAATAGAATTTTAGTGATTCTTAAATTTAAATACGTATATGTAGTTTGTATTATATTATTTTTACTGTATATATTACGTTTTGTACCCCGTGCTTCTGCGTGTACAGTAAATATGTCTTACAGTTTATCCACACGACCCTCATTTGTTAATAAATTTTTTACCGACCGTATTGTGTAAACAATAGGTAGGTTATGTGATGGCAACTAATTTTGCATATCGAGTTTTCGGTGGGAACGTACTTCTCCATAGTAGGGAAGTGTAAATAAACTATTTTTAGCAACCTGTCGGTCTGTCGGTCTGTCGGTCTGTGTGTGCACGCGTGTATCTCAAGTTCGGCTGAACCGATTTTGATGAAATTTTATATGTAAGTTTGTTTCCACCATGGCACGGATCGATCAACTTTTGGTATATATCAGGGCTCGGGAACTGCACTTTTTAGCGGGCCTGTTTTACATTTTTGAACATTTTGAAGAAAGTATTCAACCGATTTACTTGAAATTTTATATATAAGCTCAGCTCGACCGTTCGCAAAAATTCGTATGTTTTGGAAGAAATCAGGCATCGGCAACTAGACGTTTACTACGGGCCAAATATACATTTTTGTGTATATAAAGAGAAATAATTAACCGATTTCATTGAAATTTAATATATGCACTCCTCGTATTAAAACAATGAACATATAAATTTTTTGGAAAGATCAGGGCTCGAAAACGGATTTGCGGGCCGATTTTACATTTATCACCATTTTGAAGAAAGTATTCAACCGATTTACTTGAAATTTCATATATAAGCTTTGTTCGATCATACGCAAAAATTCCTAACTTTTGGAAGAAATCAGGCATCAGCAACTGGGCGTTTACTACGGGCCAAATATACATTTTTGTGTATATAAAGAGAAATAATCAACCGATTTCATTGAAATTTAATATATGAATTCCTCTTATTAAAGCAATGAACATATAACTTTTTTGGAAAAATCAGGGCTCGAGAACTGATTTGCGGGCCGATTTTACATTTTTCACCATATCCATAGAACAAATTGATGGAATTTCTTGAAATTTGATATTTGAGTTCTGATTGTTACCGAAACTAACTGGCGAGCATTTCAGGGAATTCGGGTAGCACAAAGCGAAACTCTCCTAAGAGCCAAATTTACATTTTTGTAAGTATGTTAACTATAAGCTTACTAATGTCCTAAAATTGGAAAGAAGTATTTAACAGACATTTTTATAATATTCTGTAACACTTTCATTTAACTAGACAATACACAATGTGGTCGGTTATGTGCTGACCACATCAGATTTTTTTTATCATACATTGTACTCATAGTATTCCTTTAGATTCCAGTTTTTTTTTTATAAATATTTAGTTTTTGTTTTTTTATTGTCTAAAATATTTTCATTTCAGTTTTATTATTATGATCCATTAAACTATATCTCAATTAAACAAAATAAAAGGATATTCGGAGAGAGGGTAAAAAAAAAAATTAAAATATTTTTTTATGTCCTCAATTTTTTTTTTTTCGCATACACAACCTCCATTTGCACCCATTTAAAATTTTATATAAAAAATTATATTTTTGTCTCATAATACACGCGTTTTCATATATCCAAATAGACACATCTATATAAGGATTTAAAAAAAAAGGAAGAAAAAAAAATTGGAAATAATAAAAAAATCACTAAATCCCGCATAACTAATTTGATGCCAAATATAAATAAAATTTATCTCTACATTCGTATATATATGTACGTAAGCGAGTGTTGCATCTATTCTATTGTATACGAGAGAGAAAATGTAAAACAACCATCATTACACTATGTTGGTTACTGTATTATTCAATATTATTTCCTATATACACTGACTAATATCAAATTAATACACTTGACATCTATGGGATACATATTTCATTTAATTGTTTGAAAAGAATTCGAGGTTTATTTACTTAGAATGGAAAATTCTTGCATTTTAAAGATGGGAAATACCTAGTACTTTGTGAAAGCGTACATGTAGAAAGTTATCAATGATTTTAACAAGTCATTAGAAATAGGCCGACGGACGATAGTCGAATCTCTACGAGAGCTACTCTAAAATTGAGAATTAACATTTTAAAACCTTAGTTAATTCTCAATTTTATAATAATTTGAAATTATCTATTGACTTGGTTGTTTTTTAATAGCAATTCGGTAATTTTCAAAATTCAAGATACTAAAGAATTAATCAAACTGTAATGCAGTAATAAAATTTAGGTTACAGCTAAGAATTGTCAATTTTCCGACTAAAGAAGATTGGAATATTCTTTAAAGACGCTTATCAAAAATAATAAACGTAAAGAAATCGAATGCTTTAATTATTTTTTTCAATATTAATTATAAGAACTCAACAAATACAAAAAACATTAGACTGACAAAAATTCGATTATTATACGCAGGGTAGGCATAAATCGGTGCGTCATAGCGAAATTTTATTGCGCGGTATTATCTTTTTATTGGTTTATTTAAACATATAATTGACATTTAAATAAAAAGTCAAAAAGCAATGAAATTACATTTTCAGTTAGAATATCGCAAGTTCAGAATTGAAAATTCGAATTCGATGCTATGGCCCGGGTCTATTTTAGTAGTAATTGAAAATTGTACCACATCCATTTACGCCACGTACCACATTCATTTTACGTTGATGTTAAGAAATACGTTATTGACTAAGCATTGAAAATGACGCGGCCAAAGAGGAATTAAGTTCAGTGTCATAATGGTAGAATCAATAGCAGTGGACATGATAACGATAAATAGAAACAATAACAAAACGGAAATAGTTATGTTACCTATTACCACTATTACAGAATGCGTAGTCTAAGGCACTTCTATTAACATGCTTAATAAAAACCCAAACCCAACTATTGTATTATGAACGAAATCGATTTCAATTGAAGAAACAAAGCAACAACATTTAGGGAATTAAAAAAAATTAATAAAAAGTTTTACGCTTACATGAACCCAAACATTTACATTCGTATATAATTCATTATAATAGAACAGAAAAAAAATTTTTTTACTATGGGTTATAATAATTGTATTTTGTAGCAATGTCGTTTGCCTATTACAAAATGATATACTCTCGTGCTTATAAAATCATTGGGGTTTATAATAGTAATAAAAAATATTAAAAAATAAAAGTGGTAAAAAGGAAAAAAAACAAGTCCTTCCATCATATTATTATTCATTTTTTGTTTATTATTATGCTAGTATACATATGATGACACAATGTTTATAATGACAATGATGATGATGATCCCTGTAATTTTCCCTGGTGTTTCATATCCTATACCTACACTTATTCATATACAAAATATTATTTGTATAAATTATTCTACTTCCTCTTCATTCTACTCTCATATTCATGGGTTGATTGTCCCGAAAAAATAATATTTATTATAAAATGTAAAACAAAAATAGAAAGAAAAAATTTTTATTAAATAAAAATTGTGATGGGTTTTTATTCAAAAACAAAACAAAGAAAAAAGAAAAATCATGTATAATAGCATGGAAATTTAAAATATGGGAGGTGAAAGCATGTAGTTTTATTCTAGAATACATTCGCTTATATACTAGTATTTAATCATACAAATTTTGTATAGGGTCCAATAAAAGGTACCTGACCTGACAAAGTAGTAGTTTCGGATAAATTTTGTTATTGTAATCTTTATTCCCTTTAGGCGAAATTAACCACCTTTTCCAAAAATAAATTTTACGAAATATTCCGAACGAAGTCATAGTGAACTTCCTTTCTCACCACTTATTTGAAATAGTCATGACGCATGACAACTTACATTTGTTTGTTCAATTTTTTCTTGTACTCAATTATCTTATATTAGCCTTTGAGACAGTAATCGAATACTTCGATGATTTTGTTCAATTTATTCGCTTTTTCACTTAATTCTGAAATTTATAAGAAAGTTGTAGAAAACTCTCACAAGAGACTCATTTAAAAGTGATAATGGAGAATGATTACAAGTTCTTTATCAAAAAACTTACATAAATTTTAAGTTATATCTTAAAGACCCTGTATTGTACGGTTATATATACTACGCCTATATAGTCATAGTTATAGAATTATGTTGGTAGAAAATATTATTTAACTAAATTATACATTTCTTTTTTTTGATATCATTGTAGGTAGATCCATAATAATATATTAGTTGGTGAGATGGCTCCACGAATATTAATAATATTACAGAGCGATCCTCTATACATAATATTATTTAATTTTCTTTTTGTAATTCTGTTAAATTTATTCATTTTTATGCAATAATACATACAAAGATATTTTATATGAAAGTAAAAAAGGATTAAATAGAATTAAATTTCATTTTCCACCACAGATTATAAGTTACGAGGACCAAAAAAAAAAAAAAACAGATGAAATAAAAGTCATCTACATGTATAAAAATTTTACAGGATGTTATAAAGCGGGTATGTACTATAATATTTTTCATAATCTTATCTTATGTAGAACACTTTGCAAATCACAAAGTCTCATATAAATTTCGAAATTATTTATTTTGGAACATTGGAACAAAAAATCATAACGCCCAACAAATAAAATTTTAGAGATATTCGACTAGCATAGACGAAATTATGAAGCAAAATACTGGCGCCCGAGCGTGCAAAAATAAATAATTCTGCTAAAATAAATAATTTTAAAAATTTTCAAATCTACAATAACTAAACATCTGACTGGTGCCCAACTAATACAATATAAAAAACTGAAGAGGAAAAAGAAAATTCGTAATAATTTGCACTAACGATTTGGGAACCCTTTTTTGAAAATTACGAGGCGTAAAGATTTCTATTTCGTGCATTTCAAAGTTTATTATGTACGGCATTTAAATTTACATAATTTGGCAGATGGAAAAAAAATTATAAATAAGATCAAAATCTGACAAATAAAGAACTTTCAGTCTTTGTGATATTCAAAAATTTTCTTTTAGAAATTGGGATTTCAATTCTTATCTACCGTAAGTGCGCACTACATATATTATTTTGTTTAAAGTATTCGTGTTTGGGAGGTACCTTTTAAATTTTCTATAATACTAACATCCTGTACAGAGCATATTTTAAAGGATACAAAAACCAAAAATACGAAAGTACTAAATTGTAGTTCTCCTAAAAAAGGATACTGAGCACACACAAAAAAATAAAAATATCGAAGAGTTATGCAAAAAATATAAATATAATTAAATGTCCACATAGATGACATTAATTTATTACATGCACTTACATCATACTATACTCGTTGGTTTTTGTAATAATGTCAAACATAATGTACTGTGTATGGGATACAAATAAATCTAGGCAATCTAGTCAAATATAACATGAAATTTTTAGCAAATATTGAAGTAGAAGATGAACACATAAATTTTAAAATTAAAAAAAAATTATTCAAGATTTACATTCAAGAATCGTAAAAAAAAAACAAGCAAAATAAATTTTAGGTTCCACATGTTTGTGTATAGGTACATATTTGCTTTCTTTTTTTTTTCTATTTTGCAAGAAAATTATTTATAATTTTTAAGGTTGAGAATTTTTAAATATTATATTGGTATTTATAATCCTAGATAAATAAATAAAATATTAGTTGAGATTTTGTTTATAATTTTGTATTTTTTATAATTAAAATTTTGTTTGCTTTTAATTATACAATGATTAAGAAATGTTGGTTTTGTGTTAAGAATGATGATTAAGACTGTAATATTTTACAATTTTTATATTACCTATGCTTATATTTACAGTTGGTGCAAATGAAAGAGTCAAATTAAGTTGTCGCTCTTATTTTTGTATCCCTTTTCTTGCTTTTATCGACCTTAAATGTCTTATCATAAATGGCGTATGGCCAGATGCCTTATAAAAAAAAGTACGACGTCAAAAAATAAATATAGGTAGAGGCTTTCTAGCCAAATTTTGATAATGAAAGTTTTCAGATTTTACAAAATTCATCCGAGTTACCTTTTTGAATAAAAAAGGTAACTCGTATTAGACTTTTTGGGAAAATGTCTAATACGAGAAGCGATATAGTAAGTGAAAATCGGTAAATATATGTATTTATCTCTAAATACGCTTACAAATTTTTTCCCGTTTTAACTAATCTAACAAATTTTCTCTACGAAAAATTTCAGTTCTAAGAAAAATTGTTTTTCAGAAATTCGAAGCAAAATTTAATTAATCTTTTCTTTTAATAAAATTTATGTTCCGAAATATTTACGTTATAAACCTTATCGTAATTAACAAAGGATTGATGATTTCCTAAAATCTTTTCTAGCAATTCAATTGACGCTTTTATTATTCTAAATTTTATTCATAAATAAGAATTCTATTGCATTTCTAAAGCATACAAGTGAATACAACATCTGTCACTGATAATTTTACTTTATTATATGAGCACATTCTTCCTAAATTTTCACTAATTTATTACAAAAAATTTTACTGAAAAAATTCTTCTTAAATTTTGATCTGATTTATTCCTACTAAAGTAAGTTTAGAGTAAATCCAGCTCGAGATATAAAGTAAATTTACTCGTTTAAAGTATTTTAAGTTTATATCAAATTTTCAATTAAAATTTTCCCAATTATATAATCAAACTTGTGTATTTATTAAGTAGAATGTGTATATTAAACACAAAATACAATATTTTATTTATTTTTATCAGTTATTGGCATCAAACACACCACAAAATCGATTTATTAAAAAACAAAACAAAAAAGGGTATTATCGTAATAATTACATACTACTATAGTTGTCTTTGATGCATACACACTCTTGTTTTATATATAGAAAAAAAATTTTTGACAGGATAAACAAGAATGACAATTACTTTATGTGATATAAAAATGTTCGAAATACACAACAATTACGTTATAACAAACACATTGCATAAACATAATATACAAGCACCATATGGGTGCCAGAATATTCATATTCATAATAATATGACAATTACTTGATATGGATTTAAAAATATATATATATATATATATATATATATATATATATACATTTTATTTTTTAATCTGTTTTTTATATTTTAAATTTATATCAACTCATATAGCATCAAACATGTGAGGAAAATATGATGGAAAATGCTATTATATATTTTGTAAATATGTAAGTTATTCAAAATATGAAAAGCAGATTTAAAGTATACACAGTATACGTGCATAATATTATGTGTATGTGTGTACAATTTAAATTGGTCGTCAGTCAGGTTTTAGTTTGAAATTATTTGAAATAAAAAGTCAAAAGCATGCATAATATTATGAACGTATACAACACATACAAAAAAAAAGCATAAAAAAACAAGGTATTCTAAAAAATAATTTCAATTTTTTTTTTTCAAAAAATTACTCTAGAGAATTTTATTTTTTTTTATAAGGGAATTATATTGGAATATGGTACTTAATGATATGTAAAGGTATGTACAATCAAATTTAAAATGTTCAGCGAGGTGTCGTGTAGAAAAACCAAATCGATTTATGTGCATCTTCCGGAAAAATGATGAAAGTTTCATAAAAAGCCATTGTGAAACTGGTGGAACAAGAAAACAATTCCAGCTTCTCAATTATTCTAAAAATATATTTAAGACTTGGGCTTAGAAGTAAAATCTGAATCTTATTTAGCTTTCCCTTATCTGAACTTGTTGAAGTTAATTTTGAAAATTTATACTTGATACGTTTTAGCCCAAAGTTTCAAATAGAAATTACTTGATTTTCTTATATTTATTTTAATTTTGAATACCTATTAAATATTTGAAATTTTATTTAATACAATAAATTTCAATTTAAATTTATTGTATTGTTGAAATTGAGGTGCTCAGCACATTAGTGATCTATCCAACATTTTTGCAAAAATGAGTTATTATGTTCAAAAGAGCTGTAATGGATTAAAGAATTGTTTTTATAAGTTCGTTTTTATCTATTAAAAATTTTCTTAAAAATTAAATATTTTAATCGAAAATTACTTGAAATGTCATTTTTACAAGTAGGCCACTAATGTGCTGAGCGCCTCAATTATTTGCTATAGTAATTTTGAAATAATTATTGAAACTTTCAATTTTAATTTAACAATTATTTTTAAAAATTCTATATAAAAATAACAAAAGTGAATTCGACATTGCTCTTAGATTACCAGTCTTCAATTAAATTTCGTTGCAAATAAACATTTGATTAGAAACTCCTGATTGCAACTTCTTCTTTGAAACATCGATTCCATTTTCATAATTCGACTTTACAAGCTTAATTGAATATTAATTATTCACACTCATATAACAGTAATTTTGCTTCTTCTCATACAAATAATATTTAATATTAAATTTTCAAATTCATTCAACTTTAATAGATTCACTGCGATATTCAACATTATTTCCTTTCACCTTTTTTCATGGCACCGTCTACGTGTTGTTCAGAAATTTACAAAAATATTATTCAGAAATACTAATATATGTACAGCTTTATATAAATTGATGGGTTCCTTTTCATTTTTTAATATTTTAAACTAACATAGTATACACCTATAGAATTTTACTATAAATATTCATTTAGTATTAAGCCAATAAGTTTCGTAATAAATTAAATATGTACATTAGGTACATGAAATCAAAATACAAAAAAAAAATTGTATTTGATTTTAATGATGATGATATTCCTGTCAATTATTCAAAAAATAAATAAGAAAGGAAATTTTTAAATTGACTATAGGACAAATTCTTAGGCTATCTGCAGAATTTCTGGAATACAGATTGTATTGTTGGTCTGAGAAGCTTTACTGTTTTACTTATCCTATTTAATTAATTGCTTTTTAAATTGATCTACTTTATCGATGATAATGCAGCCGAATTAAATTTTCATAACTATTTTATCATGTCTGTCAAGTTTTAATTTATTTTTTTAAATTATTGACTTTCTGACGTAAATATTGTTAAAGTTAAAGAGTGCTGAGAATGCAATCGGCTATCCTATTTAGAACCTTTTCTGTTGCGGTTAATTTTAAAAGTTTATTAGCACTAAAAGAAATTTAAACTGCTGTATTATAAACAGAATAAGAATACCATTACATAGGTTATTTTAAAAATAATTTCCACTAGCATATTTTTATAAAAATTTTGAGTAAATAAAAAAAAATAAATGTGTAAATTGTTAAATTTCACTTGATTTTGATGAATTTTTAGATATTTTATTAGACAGGTAACTGACAAATTTACCATTACTTAAATATAAACCATCATACATATTATAATATTATATATGTTTGTACAAATACAATATACATAAAATTATTTGAAAATTCAAATATATTTTCATATTATGCACACACACACAACACTGATTGATAGTTAGAATGAAATGACGTTACCCATACCAGTTAAAAACTTTAATAACTTGCGTCTGTAACGTTTAGAATTTGTTATATATAATTCAATGCATATATAACAGTTATAATGTTATATATTCGACTAAAAACCATCAAATGCATGAAATTTTTATACAAATAATATTTAAATTTTAATTAGGAATACCAATAACAACCATGGGCTTTAGTTAATTTAAATAGAAAAATTATTAAAAATAAAAAAGAAAATAAAATAAAAATCTGGTAAAAACAGGTAAAAATAATAATTAACGATTTCCTGTCAGTATTTACAAAATGATTTATTAAAATTTGCAAAAAAAAAAAATAAAACATTTCCATATTTGTAAAAAAAAGGAAAATTAAATTTTCAATATTTTTCAATTTTTTTTCAATGGACACATAAAATTAGTTTTGCAATTTTTTAGCTATAGATAAAATTTAATAGTAACGAAATAGGAGTTGGTAACTGAAGCAAAAAAGTTAGGTGTAAGTTGAAATGAATTTACGAATATAGCAATGGTCCGCCAGCCTTTAATAAAGACTTTGTTTTAATGAAAAATAAAACTTTTGTGCGACGCTTAAAGAATCTGAACTCTTATTTTTTTTACCAAATTATACAAACAAAAACAATCTTTTCACAGGAGATTTGAGCGCGACAGCAAGCAACTAAATTTAACTCTTTCGAGCAAGCATCGCATCAGAGTAAACTACTTTTTATTTATAGAGAAAATAAGAGACGAATAGAGATTTTAAAAAAAATATTTCTTCTGTTACAGTTAGAGAGAAAAATATTTCTTATTAAGTGAAATACGAGTACTTTATATAAAACAAATTACTCTCTTTATCAATATTAATTGTAACATAAAAACTAGGGTGGGCTTAGAAAGCAAAAGCGCTTGCAGATTTTGCGTTGTGGTTGAGAAGACCACAGTGTACCTTTTGGGAGGTTATCGGGCCCTAACAGATAGAAGTAGAGAAATAGAGAATAGAGAATCTCCGGTAAAGAGATGCGGTCCGCGAAATCTTTGAAGATACTCGAACTCTTCAAGACGATAGAGGGAGGGAATGAGGCGTGTCACACACCTAGTAGGGAGTCACTGTTAACCAACCTGTACAATCTACAATCTACAATATAACAACTAGTACGACCAACTTTCAAGCTCAATATTTTAAAATGAAAATTTTTGTTTGCATTTCACATACAACAATTGCCACAACAGATTTTGAACACATATATATCAGTTTTCACCTATTTTAATGTTATACAAACAGTAAAATTATCAATTTAAAACTGAAAATATTTAAAATTTCATCATAATTAAATATAAATTTTCGTTTTTATTATTTACAAATCCTTATATTATAGTTCAAATTACTGAGTAGAATTTTAAATAATTCCAGTGAAATTATTTTATGAAATTTTAAAATAAAAGTTAAACCTATTATTTTTTTTTGAAATAACTAAATAATATATTATATAAAACAAGTAAATAATTAAATTAATTATATTATAATATGTAGAGGGAATTTTAATTAACTATTTGAGTATTTATATGTAAATTAGGTATTCTAATTACAAGGATATTAAACATTATTAAATAGAAAGTATATATAGGATACATGAATATGTGTATATATGTCTTTTATATCAAATTTATCTCCAAATTGCTCTACATTCTAAATACTCAAAAAATATAAATTCAATATTAGCTTTAAGCAGTTTTAATATTGTAATTATTAAAGTTTTTGCAAAATTTTTAAATGAAAAAATTTTTTATAATTTTAAAAGTTATACCATCTATATAAATGAATTCTGTACTATTTATTATAAGTAATTCAGGCATTTATGAATTTTTAATAATGTAATGATTCTACGAAATGATAGAGAACAGAAAATAATATTTTTTCAATCAAAAATCATTAAAAATTCTCTGCAGTTGAAATTCCCTAGAGACTTGGTTGACGGCCAGATTATTATATGAAACCCAATTTGCTTTAGGTAGTCAAATTTTCAAATGTCTTATATGATGTGACAGACAGAGAAGTGGAATATATTATTATGCTCTGGAAAGTGGAAAATATTACTTTCAAATTATTTTGTCCAAAAATTTGAAAATTTAAATTTTCTCACTATTATTAAATTACTTTTTTCTATTACACTTACCGATTACATTTTCTGATATTGCAAAAAATAATTTCCTCTTTTATAAATAAAATTTTCTTTTACCATATGAATTTTCCTTTCAATGAAGAAAATTTGCTTGGTCCCAAGAATATTTCATTAACATTTTATATTATTAACATCTGAGATTTATTCAGTGCAAATCAATGCAAATTGACATTGCCCGCTGTACACTAGCTTATTAATGTTCTAAAATAATCCCTATATTAAATCCGGGATCAATTCCACGTTTCAAAATATTTCTAAGAATTTTGAATTATAATTTTGCTTCAATTCTATTATTAGTAATTCAAATAAATAATGGAATTGATTTTACAGTTTCCAACAATAATTTTTAATCCCTTTTCAAATATTCCAAGTTTATGAAATACTTAATAATAAAATTCGTATATTTTTTGTAAAAATTGTTATATTAACTTAAAATTTAAAATTAATTTTTAGAATGAAAAATTCTACAATATTATTTTGTATATACATATACATATATATCTAAATATGACAATTTTTCTGAAAATATAACAATTGAAGCCTATTATTATGTTTTGATTTCGGAAAAATTCTAATAAATTTATATAACAATGATTATAATGATAATAATAACAGATATTTCTAATGAAATTAAAAAAGAAAAAATATATAATATCAATTCGAATAATTTTAGACAATAATCATATGTGTGCTATATAACATATACATAGATATGATTATATAACTGTTATACTTTAAATTTATTAAATATCACTCCATTTTATTCGTATTCGAAATTATAATTCAATGAAATTTTTTTTTAATGTATTAAATGAGAAACGGAAATTTTATATGGGAAATTTTTCCCATACATAAATTTATATTTAATATTTTTATTAGAACAAGAATGGTTTGAAATTTGAATTCAATATTTTCTTATACACGATAATAAGTAACAATAATATTAGGAACAAAATTTTTTTTTTCGGAATAAATCGCACTACAGAGCGCATGTAGTAGAGATTTTAAATTTAAATTTTGAAAAAGAGAGAGTTTGAAATGCGCTGAGTTTTCAATATAAAGAGAGAGCGTTTTTATTGTTAAAAGTTCTATTTTTCTTAAATATCAAAGGAATTTGGTAAACTCAATATTAAAGACTTGATTTTCTTTCGAAATTTCACGAATTTGTACTTGTTGATGTAGCAACAATAAGAGATTATACAATTTATATTGAAAACAATACAAATACAATTCCTGATGCTGCTATTCTTGCTTTGAAAAAATTTAATATGCCGATTAGGGGATCAAAATTAAAATTCGCTTTATAAATCATATGTGAAGAATGTGAACCATTTCATACTACATATTTTACATTTAATATATTTTTACATTTACGTTCTCGTTCAAATTAACATAACATATTGAAAATGTTAATAATTGATATTTCTGCCATTTATTTTTTCTTTTAATTTAATTTTCCGCTAAAAATTCTTAAAAATATCGAAACTCAATTCAATATTGCCTGTATTTTCGTAATATAACAAAATATTATTGAATTACGTTATATATTTTGTATTATTCCAAAATGAAGGTTTTACAATTTAAATTATTTTTATAATTTACAAAATTTTAATAAAGTTAAAATAAAAATTTTGCATGCATTAGAAAATATTGTTATATAAATTGATTTTACAAACTATATAGCCTGTATCCCTTGTATTATTTTAAAATTTCTATATAATTTTCTATATTATTTCTATTTGGAAAAAATTCATTTAAAATAAAATTGAAAAATTTTGAAATGGAAACATTTATTTTGCAATAATGTAATATATTTATAAAATAAATTTTTTTATTCAAAATTATACAAAAAGAATTGAATAAAGGTAATAATCGATATATCAATCAAATATCGATTATTATTTTATATGTAAACAAACGCATAACATGTAAAATATTCTTTAATATATTTATATAAAAAGTTACCATTTCTGTAACACAAAAAAATCTCATTTCATATAGGTGAATCATATTTTAGAGAAAACACCAGGCATCCCTAACAATAAGGATATAATATCATTAGTTATATTACAAAATATTGAATGAAAAATTTCATTTATTGCATATAATGTCGATTTCGGAATAAAATTATAAATTTGAAATTTTGATTTTGAAAATATTTTTTTGTTAATTTATATTCAAATATTAATTGGGTACAGAATAAATTTAGAATCATTGGAAATATCGAATTAGATCAAATAATATAATGAATCAGAAATTGTATAAGTCAATTTCATTTTTTAATGAAATAATTGAATTTAGCCAAAAATAATTAAAAACTATATTATCAAGAATGTAGATAACTTTAATAATTCCCGTATAATGACTTTCTTGACTAAATCATTGAATTTTTGGTTTCAAAACAGAATGATTTTTTTTGAAAAATCTTTTAAGATCAAAATGTTTTTAATTTTTTACAATATTTTAATTCGAATTTAATTATTTATTCAATTGAAGAGATAAGTGGACAAAGGGGTTAACCTTTTAATAGAAGACGATATTAACAGTTCAAATAGAAGATAACCAACAAAAAAAATGAATAGTTTTACAATTTGTTAATGAAAAAATGTGTCACAATACAAATATAAGTTAACCCCTTTGTTCTTCCAAGATAGCAAAAATTGTCCTTTAAGGAATTTTCCAGGTTTTTGAATGTATAAGCATTAGTTAAATGAAATTATATTTCAAAATTTAAGTTAAATAATTTGAGAGTTTGTTAGGTATTTATTATTATCTATAGCAGCAGTTGAAACAATTTTTTTCGGTTTGCTATTCGCAGCTGTCCTATTTGCGTAAAAGATTTTATGTAGTTTGTAGTTTCTAATTCAATTGTGTATGTAAATGAAAATAATTGAATTCGGCCCTTTCGTGCCCTTTTTCCAGCTGAAATTTACACCTTTCTAAATTTTATTGATATCAACACTGATACATGCGCGACTATCAAAATCTATCACAATTATATTCGTTTAATTAATTTATTATCCACGTATTATTCAAGAAATTATTATTGAATAATTGTACTATAATATTCGTACTATTCTGAATTTCCCTTCGTAAATTGAAAAAAAAATAAAAAATTACGATAATAAACTTAGATATATACATATTTTGCACACATTAATTTAAAAAAAAAATTATTTTTTAAGTTCATTGATTTCAAGTAGAAATTAAATTGGTTCAAGAATAATTTTATGCTCTCAAAAATGCATACGTATACAAAATAAAAGGCAAATCCTAGAATTTTTGTATAATAAATTAAATGTATTAAAAATATGTATAATAAATTTAAAATACGTCATCATTTCCACCAACGTATACACAAACTGAAATTACATACTTAATTATATTTTCATATTTTTCAATATTTTGTAATTTAATAATGACTGTGTAGGTACCTAGACCTATACATATTATATGTATGTATATCTATAAATAAAAATATTTTCAAAAGAACAGCTTCTTAAAACAAAAACACAAATTAAAATTCAAGAATATTAAAAATAAAAATTTCTAAAAATATAAATTTTTTTTTTTTGCTTTTTTATGAATACTAAATTTTAAATTTGATAAGTATTATACTTGAATAATTTTAGATCCTTTCATATTATACAATATGTATACGCAAAGAAATGGGATTTAAGGATGTAACGCAAGTATTTATGTATGAATTTCATTAAAATTATCCTTTGTAAATTTAAATTTTTTTTTTTGGGGAAAATCTTAACTAAATAACTCCTAAAATATATTACATATTTTCTAATATTCTATAAGTTGTTGCTATCTTATTTTGTAGATCTTGATTGCTATACATATATACATAAAGAATTCTATCTTAAAATTTTTGAATTAACTTCATTGATTATTACGGTATATACGTACAAGCAATATTTATACATACATGTGTACGTTATCATACTGCATTTTAAAATTTAATCATGCGTTCAAGTATAACAATTTACAATTATTTTTTTAAATTCTTAAAAAGATTTAAAAGAACTTTCTTCTTTATGTCTCAATTATATCCGCTAAAAACCAAAATTCTATATAAAAGAAATTTTAAATTTTAAATTTCAAAATATTCTATATTCATATACATATACATACATACTATTCCATTCCGTTCTGTTCTACATTTAATATCAATGGATGATAAAGAAATACTTTTAATATTTTTAACTTGGTTATATTAAAAATATTGTGTTATAACTGTTATATTCATGGGAAAAGGATTTTATATATGGGGAAAAGGATGTCTTTACATTATGTTTGGTATCATGTGGGTTTTGAAAATTAATAAAGTTTTCATTTCAGTTTGAAGGCCACAAAATTTTAATAGAACTATCATCATGAATTTTAAAAAAATATACATATATAGAAATGCTGATGTAAGTACATACATATGTGTGTATATATAAAATATATTAAATACATACTGTCAAAGAAAAATATAAACTTATTAAAAAAGTTTTTAGTTTTAACAAAATTTTCTTTGTAAAGTAATTTAAAGTATAATATATGTATGTATAACAAATATCCACAAGAAGTATAACATATATGAGTTTTGTTTGATTATAAAATCTGTGATTATAAAATATATATGAATTTTGTGTTGTTACACAATTTAAAAAGGATATTGTGTAAATTATAATATGTAGATGATTTAGGGAATAACATAGTTACTTCATTTGCATGGATTATTTTGTATGTACATTCATTGCACATGTTAGAAAACTCTTTAAGAAACGAACGCGAAAAACAGCGAAAAACATCATTCTTCTGGTTCGTTTTGTTCCTCTTCAATATTTGTCTAGAATATTTTAATTCATTCTATAAATTTTAAGAACTACTATTATGAGTGTTCTTAATTTCATCATATGGCACAATAAAATGTAAAGAAAACAGGAGTATGGGTTCAAATAATTTAAAATATCTGAGACATATTGCCTTATAGCCGATTTTCAAATATGAAATAAACATTTTAATATCAACACTATTTTGTTCTCATTACGAACAATTAATTGAATTTATTACAGAAGGTTCTAAAATATTAAAAGAAATGTTTTAAATAAAAAGTGCGAATGCTAAATTTTTTATTACAAAGACATTTTATACTCAACTCAAATTTACACAATTTTGCGCAAAGTACGATTTCATGAAAGAAAATATTTGGAATTAAAATTAGAAAATCAAAATCAAAAGATTAAAACTAATAAAAATTAATAATTGAAAATATTAAGTATAAATAATGAGTAGAGTTTCCGACACATCTCATGCATAAAATAGCAAAAAGTACAACTAATATTATTGCTCCTTTCCTATAGTTCTTAAAATGAGAGAGCAGTGAGTAAAATTTCTTTAACAAATTCATATCAAAGTGTTTCATATTTCGATTTCTCACTTAATAATTTTAATAAACAATAGATAATACCAATAATTATTGTTATTGTAGTACAATTTAATCACTTTCATTACTCCTCTCTTAGTACTCTTCCACGGATTGTGGTATAAAACATAAATAAATGATGACCAAAGCTTGCACTCTCATATAATTTGTATGAACAAATAAATTCGAATAGAAATGAACTTAGTGTTTTATTCATTGTACATGGGCACATACCATGACACAAAGCATACTTAATTTATTTAAGGAAAAGTTGCTTTGGCCACAATAGAAATAAGCAACATAAGAAAAGTTTTAATTTGTAAATCTTGAAAGGCTCCCTTAAAAATATTCCATTTTTCGAATTTTTTATAAATTTTATCTAAAAATTTATTAAGTCAAGTTCGAGTTTACAAGTGCATAGCGATCAATAAATTATTTTTTTTTTGTTTTAGAAGATTTAATTTGATTCAATAATAAAAAAAAAACAAAAAAATTTGATGAATATCAATAACAAATTCTTTAGAGAGATAACAAGCAGTTAACTTCGAATTTCGTTTTTAAATAAAAGAAAAACAATAAAAGAAAAACAACAACAACAAAAAATATGATAATAATTTTTCAATTCAATTCAATTTTTGTGCCATCTGTTGTCAAATTTTTGTATTTTTATTTTTATATTTTCTGAATTTTTCTCCTATACATTTTTAGTTTTTATATAAAAATAATTTACAACAAAAAACTGAAATATATTTCAATCTTTCGTATAGAATTTTCTCAATACATAATATATAATATACATATAGGTACATACATACATACATATTTTATTTACTAATAAATTCTTTATGAAAATGAAAAGCAAGTCAAAATCAATTTTCTAACTTTATTTTAACCAAAAAAAAGACTCCTTTCTCGGTCTCTCTCTCTCTCTCTCTATCTTTTCACATTCATTCATTCGTTCATTTCAGTCACTCAAAAAAAAACGAGATTCTACCATCGTATATGTATTCATTCAATCACAATAAAAAATTTATTAGAATATTTAAAGCATTCAAAATCATTTATAGTATAAGCAGTACCAGTAGTAGCAATAACAGCAGCAACAGCAGCAATATTATATAGAACGGATGTAATAGAATAAAGATAAGACTTTTGGTCCCTATAGAATCCCTCTCTAAATAACATCTACCTACATAAATATATTCCATATTATATAATATACAGAAAATTCACCTATCATTCTTTAACTATACTATTAAGTGAGTTGATATTTTGATTGACTTTTAAATTGAGACAAGCTTGATTTAATAATATATCCAGAAAGAGGAACAGAAAAACAAAAAAGAGAAATAAAATAAAAATTTAATTTTGAATATTGTAATAAATTCAAGCATGATTGCAAAAATTTTAGAGAAAAAATTTTTGTCATTACTTAATGCAAAATTGATTGGATAACATTATCTACCCATCTTTAGGAGACAAAAAAAAAAAAAAAAAAAACAAACAAACATGAAAAAATTAAAGGATGAGTAAAAAGATAAGAGTAACTGAATAATCAAGAGGCAATAAATGAATGGATTTTTTTTTTTCTTTTTTTCTGAATTTTTTTCTCTGTGTATTTTTATATATGTACGTATGTTTATTATTTTATCAAATGATGTATTAGCAAAAAAAAAAAAATACTTTGGTACCTAAAAAATGGATGGAGGAATTTTAAACTGGAATTACAATATTTATGTAGCTATATAGGGATATACCTCGTATACACTCAGAAAAAATTTTCATTATTAAATTCTACTATTTAAAAGAAGAAGCATAATTTTAATAAATTATTAATGAGAATTTCCAAGCGAATCAACGCCAGATTTTCGAAATAACACTAATCAAATGCGGATTATAATTAAAAATAGACTGGCTTGTATACACACTCAAAAAAAATACTTGTAAAATTTGAATTAAGAGAGCAAGTAGAACTCATTATTCAATCAATTTAAAGTAAACTCACTATAATTCAATGTTCTAGTCCTAATGCAATATATTAAATTGTTTAAAATTACTATTCAAGTTCCAAGCATACTACTAATTTCAAATTTTTTTTTAAGAAAAATTCTCTTTTATTAAAAATTATGAGTTTATTTATAACGTAACTTTTCGAATATTCTAATTATAATATTAGATCAAAATTAAAAGTGGTCTTTTTAAACTAATTTTCTTGCTATTTCCTTGTTTTCTTTATGTAATTTCTATAGCTAGGTAAGTTGAAAAAAAAATTTTTTTAAAAGAAATTCAGTTAATTAAAATGAAAATTTATATACACAAAAGGTATTTTGAAAAGCGTTATTAATTAATGCTAAAAATTTTTGCACTTTGTAAAGAAAAAACTTCGTTAAAACTGATTTTTAATTGTAAAGGAAAAAAAATTACTTAATGGCAGTAAAAAAAAATACCAATCATGGCAACACTAAGATAATTGTAGTACTGAACTATTGAATGATATGGTAAGTTAAGCAAAGGCTTAACAATATTCACTTGCAAATTATTGCAACTTTATTCAATGGCAAACAATAAACACTTAGAACATATTTCTAAAAGGCGGAATGAAATTTCACTAAAATTAAATTCTAATTACAGATTTTAAATTTTCTTCAATCGAAAATGAAAATAGTAAGGACATTACGCTGATTACAACACGAAAATGTAATAATATACAAATATTAAGAGTTTGAACTTCGTTTAAAGTTAATCCACACGCCTATACCTCTAAAATAGTTAGAATCTTATATTTATGAACCTCTTATTATATTTAAAATAATTTCACTCTTCAAAACTGCTCTTAAGTAGAGTAGCAATAATGTTGTTTTCGGTTTGACCATTTTCCCATAATATCGGTAACTTGTCTTACTATAGGAATGAGGTTTGTTTTACGTTTCTTATAGCGTTAAGGATTACAAAAACAACAAACCAAATGTGAATAACTAAAGTAAATTTTTTCAACAAATGTTTTACAAGGGATTTTGTAACTGAATTGAAAATTTAAGAAAAATATAATAATGTAAGAAATCTATGCCTTTATAAATTTTCTGTACCACCATTATTGACCACATCAGCGTCCAGTGTGTAACTAATGGCGCTGCAGGAAGTGTTTTTTATTCTTAATTCTGAATACAAGAAAGTTCTCTGTTAAGACCTAATTTTCTGACAAGTCGAGCAAAATAATAGCTCATTAGAAAAATCAGTTTCAAAAATAGTGAACAAAAAACCTAATGCATTAGATCTCTTGTATTATAAACTTAATTTGAAATTTCCATCTTAGAATAAAAAAAAAATCATTTTTAAAAATTCCATTTTTAAAATTGTTAGGGCAAAATATTTTTTCTTTTAACTTAAATTAAAAAAATTTTCTTTATTTTTTCTGCAATTTCATCAGTTTTCTTATATATTGAGTATAGTGTTTAAAAGGAGAAGGAAAAAGCAGCGATTTTTGCTATGGTTTTGAAAAAATATTTCCTTCTTTAAAAATGTTAATAGAATTTTAAGATACTCATTAAGCTTTCATTTAATTTTCTTCATCTTTATTATAATACGAGTATTTTTCTTTCTTCTTCCCTTAAAAAAAAAAATTTATTTCTAATGAGAAAAATGTTTAAAGGAATACCGCGCTACATTTAAGTATAACCTTTTCTTTTTTTTCTTCCTCTATATTCTATTATAGGTACGTCAATGTAATAAGGTGGGTTTTGGGAATGGTATAATACGGAAAATTTATTAATAAATTGCTATACGGTATGCTTTTTAAAAGTAAAAATAAGAAAAAAAAAATTTTTTTTTTGTTGTTTTGAGAAAAAAACAAGAAAATATTGATTTTCATTTTATAAAGATGGGGCAGAAATTAAGTAAAATAAATAACATATACGTTTAATATAGTAGATATTTTATTTAGAACAAATTTAGCGTTAAATCAACAGTAGCGAAGAAAATTTAAAAAAAAAGTGCGCGTAGAATAGAGAAGGTATCGAAAATCGAAAATATTTTGGGTTCTTGCTTCTGACTGTGAAAAATTTTCATACGTGTGTCGCTAGGAAAATTCAAACTATTTTCGAAAATCTTTAGTTGCCGCCAGTGTAGTTCAGTTTTTAATTATCAATTTTACTTAGTATACTAAATATTCTTTTAAAAACAAATTGATCGGCTATACCAAATTCCTGATGAGGTGTATGAGAAATAAGAATGATATGTTGGAATAATGGCTATTTGCATGAAATTTGAGATTTTTTTTTTCAATTACATTAAATTTAATAAGGTATAAGAGTCAGAAAATCTACAGTTTATATGATGAACGAATTCTAGTGGTTTTTTCAATAATATTAACATTTTTGACAGCATTAAATTGAACTTGATTACAGTTCTTTCAGTAGATTTTTATCATTTAAACCCTTTCCAAATAAAACAATTTTCAAACTTTAACATTTCGCGTGTTAATTCAAATTTCATAAATTTTACTTTGATTCCAATTGAATTTTTTCAATAATGTCCAAATTTTTTTCGCAATTGAATGATAAAATCTATATGCTCTACGTAATTAATTTCGAGAACAGCGACAGCATCGTACAAAATTTTAAGAATCTGAAGGGATATTATAATTTCAGTTGACTCCACTTAAATTTTTATTACTTTATTTTATTGTAAATTCGAATTCCCAATAATTCAAATTTCGTGAAAATTTTAAATAATTTATTTTAGGTGGTACCAAAATTACAGATCAAAAATAAAAGTTAAAATTTCTTAAATTTCAACTCTTAACATAAACTACTTAAGACACGTTTCCCTATTTGTTAAAACACAAATTTAAAAGTTACTCGGTACCGTTCATCGCTGCTCATTTCAATAAACATAATATTTTTGTGAGTTAATCTGCAAGGCAACTAAACCAACCATAATGAATGCACGTTTATTCAATTTTATTCTCTAAATTTCCTTATAAATGAAATATAAAAAAAGGATGTATAAGAACAATTAAAGTTCCACGAACTTAATTATAAGGTAGGTGTGTACCTATATGTACTCTAAATGTAACAGTAAATTTTCTTGATTGAAAAATGTTTTCTTCTACTCTGTGTCTTAATTTTTGCCTCTTCTTTTTTTTTGTAATTATATTTCCTGTTTAAAAAAAAAAAATTTTTTTTTACTGTTAATTACTTACCAAGTTTTCCTTTCATTTACTGCTGCTTTTTTTCTTATTGTTTTTTAAGGAAAATATTTCTCCTTAACTATAATCCAATATTTAATCTGTAAAACGAAAGAGAATAGAACGTTAAATCGTTATTTTAATTAGAAAATTATTGTATAAGAATTTTTTTCTACCATTCATTCACTCATTCATTCACGTTAATATAAAAAAAAGTAAAAAATAATAAGAAAAATTTTAAAAATAAAAGGATCTTTGTTTCTTACTGTTTTGCTATCCCAAATCCTTTACAATGATTAGACATTATTATAGTGGTTTTCATTTTAAAAATAAAAATAATATTAGACGTTGAACTGAGACTTTGATTACAAAAAAAAAAGAAGAGAAGATTGAGAACTTAATAATATTGTGTAGTGGAAAGGGAGAGGAGAGGATAGAGAAATGGAAAATTTTTAAAAGGAAATCGTATTTATACGGAAGTTAAATATTAGAAAAATATATAAAAAAAAAAATAATAATAATAAAAATAATTATAAAAAAGAAAAAAGAAAACAAATTAAAAATTAGAACACAAGCATTATGATGGATTTTAAAAGGAAATTGTGGAAAATTTTACAGGATAACTAGAACACAATTTATATTAAAAGTACTTTAAAGTCTCAATATATATATAGATAAGTAGGTGTGGTTGTACAAAATTTGTACTATATATTTTATAAAATTCAATTCTTTAACAAATTCAAGTAGAGATTTTTGAAAAATTTTTTTTGAAAGAAGGATTTAAAGTAAACGTTAAAGAGCGGAAATTAATCATTTATGCTTTCTTTTTGTATAATCTTTTTCGAATCGATATTTGAAATTTTCTTTTTGTTTTTCTAATTTAAAATGAAAGTGTATATATACTTAAGAAGTGTATTAAAGTATCAAACGTAAAGATTTTTGTGGAATTTTTTTTTAAATGAAGTGTTTTATATAAGAAAATTTAAGTCATAAAAATATTTTTAAGGAGTAATGTGAAAAGGAGCTTCTAGCAGATTATGATCAGAAGCGATTTAAGAAAATTATATAGAACTGAACAAGAGTAAGATGAAAATCACTTCTCATCTTCTGTGAAGTGGATTAGGAGACCACAGTACACCTTTTGGGAGAGTGTGACTTTCTCGCTCACAATAAAAAAATAGTATTTGGGGATTTTGTTTAGACGACAGCGGAATTGCAGTCTTCCAAACCTCGAGTTCATTAGAAGTGTGTAGGGCATGCATCGCACTTAGATTAAGATCCTTATATGTAGTAGCGATTCATTTTTACCTAGATTGTACAAATCTATACAATATGAGAAAAAAAAGCGATAAGGTATCGCATCTTTGTCAATCTTGTAAATTTTGTGAAAACTGAATAGATGTTTAAATTAATTGTCACATTTTCAGTTGTTTTTCTTGTTATCAATCCTACATGAAAAAAAACTAGATTTATATTTTTAAATTTACGTAATATAAATCCTCGTAAACCTAGAATATGTGAAGGAATTGAAATTTTTAGAAAATTATTAAAGTTTAAAATTATATTAGAAGCATTTGTGTCTTGGAAATGCAAGGCATTGTGAAAAAATTCATATCGAAAGAAAAATATGTAATTTTAATTTGAAAAAAAAAAAAATTCAATAAATTTTCAGCTCTAATATTTTTCATTTGCTCCGTCTTATTTTTCAATTATCATATATTAAATTTTTTATAAATTCATACACATTTCCTGAATAAATTAGAAACATGCATAATTTCTAAAATCTTCTTAAAAGTATGCAAGCCTACACAAGGTACTCGCTTCATTCTTATCAAAAATTTAAAAAGGTGTGACTGAGATGCATGTATGAATATTATACGACTAATAAGAAATATTTGAGCAATAAAAATATTGCAATATAATAAGCCTGTATTACACACATACTGTATAATATGACCAAAACCAAATTATTTGTATGCAGACAATTTCTCTTAACTAAATATTCCATATATGAATATACTTTGAGGCTTTATACTTTTCAAGTTTAAAGCCTCCAAAATTTTTACATCGTAAAATATTGCAATATGACCTTCAAAAACCATATTTCAAATTCCATAAATAATACGAATATTCAAAAAATATAGAAAAAGGATAAAAATGAATAACAAAATGTCGCTTTTTTAACTTTTAATATTCAATTAGAATCAAAAATAAATACACAAAATAAATGAATAAAGGCTGAACACTTTTCCAAAAATAAAATATTCATTCCATATATTTTCACTTTTAACATTATACATAAAACAAACATGCATACATACATAATAAATTAGACTTTTCAATTATGAACCAAATTACTGAATTATTATCCTTTAACACAAAACAAAAAGAAACAATAAGTTATAAAACCTCCTTTTCATTTTATATGTATACAAAATATAACAAAATTATGCCGCCCAAATTATTAAAAGCTAAAAGGACAGAAGAAAAAGGAAAATTTGTCAAAAATTGCCCTTAATTGAATATGGAATTTTTAATGTATGAATTATGATTGTTTTTATATTCAACCAGTTGTGGTCGAAACGAGTAAATTTTTTTTTGTAACCCGACAAGTTTATGAACTGGAATAATATAAAAACAATTTAAATAATTTAAGAAAATTTAACCTCTTTTACATTAATACCACGGCGGGATATCAAAATAAAATTAAATGTTACTCAAAAGTATTGGTAATTTTGCATACTTCCAGGCTTAAATTGTGTTTCATCAAATTTTAAAATTCTAATCAGAGAATTTTCTAATTTATTGCTTATTAGTTACCTAATTCCCATATTACTAACCGATAAATTGTATAGTACCTTTTTTATTATAACGCTACTGTTTTCATTTTGTTCTACAAAGAAAATAGTTGAAAAAGAGTGGGGCGCGCTAAAATTATAATTCCAAAATTAAAACAATAATAATATAATTTACTATTTTACGTGCATGTATGTATGCATAAGTTCTAACTGATATTAAATAGATAATAGATAGTATAAAAAATGAGCTATTAAATAAAATTAAAACCCCCTTACAAAATTAACATCATAATAATTGGGATACTTATAATAGAAATGAATATAAAAGTTTAGTTTAATTTTTCAATAATAGATTAGACTTCGCATTTTGTATTTCTTTTCATTTTATTTTTTTCTATTTCAGTTATTTTCCTTAAAAAGGGGGGGGGGGGGCATTTAATATAACATTTTATATTATTGTATACACCATTTATAATTTATTTTTCCCTGTTTTTTTGCGTTTTCGTATGTACTTTGTGAAACGACATCATAATTTTGCCAACCCACATGATTTCTTTTTTTGAAGACAAAAGAATATATACAAGAACAATATAGTTGTAGGTATACAGGCGTCAGTCAAAATTTCGGTTAATTAACTTCGTCTCATTCGATACTTTCATTCAATACTATATTAATATTTTTATCCTCTTTAAGAATTTAAAATCTACAAGATTTATGTATTAATTTGGGAATTCAATTCCAATAAATAAAATCAAAAAACGCATAAACTGCATAAATGTCATTTTTGACAGTGACATTCATAAAGTGTCAATTTTTGAATTTTCCATTGAGCTAATAAGTTTAAGAAATTTTATTTTTGGCTTATTTCATGCATACGAACATGCTATTCTAATGTACTAGATACCGAAATAACAGAGTGTCATTGATTTGTTATAAAAACATAAATGGAAAAAAAAATAATTTTTAACAGTTTTTAACCTGCCAATTCGAAACTTTAAACAATTTCCATATCGCTTGTTTTTATCGAGGGTTGCCTGTAAGTGTACATAATATGCCGTATATTTGAATAACATTAAAAGTTAAAACAATAAGAAGAGATCAAATAAAACACAAAAATAAAACAAAGAAAGAAAAGATTATACAAACTATGTAGTAAAAAAATGAAAAAGCGGGATTGAAGGGTTAGGAAGAAATTATTAGATTGTCATGTTTCATATATGAGCCTATTAAATCGTTTTCTGGCACCTATTATTACTCCTTATGTTTGCATGTCACACTATAATTAATTTTTATTTTTTTGTTTTCAATTGTTTTCTGTTTTTCTTTCTATTTTCCATTTTCAAAATGTATATGTGTGTATATAGTGAATGTGGCTCTTGACTACATTACGTTTCCACAATAATACTGGTGACTGGTGTTATTGTGTTAGTATTTCATATTTTCGGAGGTTTTTCAATTCAAACATGCTAACTCCTATGTCCTTACTTATTAAAAATGAGTAAATAAAGTAAAAATTTTCTTTATTTCATTTTACATTCCTACATATGCATACAAAAAATATGAATGAAAATTTTTTATATTATGGTTACATTTTACATTGCCTTTATATTCATAATTTTGGTATACCGCACATATTTATGTATATACTAAGATAGATCTACTGTCAATTATACTTACTAACACCTACATACGTTATGTGACATTATGTGCGTAATTATGTAATTTTTCACCGCATTCGTTAACAACAAAAATTGTTGTTTTGTTTTATGTGTACCGAACTTTATTTTTTTATAATTTAGAAATAAAATGGTATATAGGATAAGTTTTTAGACTTTTATAACCATTTAGATCGATTAGCTTGAGGAAAATATAGAGAGGGAGAATGTTATTCATTAGGTTGACGTTTTTTTTTTTTTGTTAATTATTTACTTTTCCATTTCTCATAATATCTTGGTAAGTGAATTTCTGATGAAAGTGATATACAACATGTGAACGCAAAAAATTTATTTTTTCTTCGTATATATTTAATTTGCGTGTTTTCATAGATATTTTAGGTTTTTTTTTCTTCTCTGCTATCGGAAATAAAAATATAAAATTTAATTTTAGAAAAAAAAAATGTTAATGGGCATTTTCTGTTTAAGTTTTGAATACCAATTAATTTTAAAGTATGGGAAGCAAGGTATTTGTTAGCAGATTATTAGTTTATCAATTTCAATTTGACTCGCTTTGTAAAATTATAAAATGCTTTCTTACTCGAAATCATAATGGCATCTCAAATCAAAAGTATTTAACATTGACCCTCAGATGGTCAGAGATTTCGATTTTTCTTTCACCGATGGAATATCTTTGACAAATTATGTAAATCATCAAATATAAGATACAATCTACGACAATATCTTGCGAAAAATGGATACATGTGGGATTAGTAAATTTTAATTTCAAGTGTATGCTCTAATTTCAAATCAGGTCATGTCCTCTTTGTTTGTCATTCATTAGGACGTGTCCGTGTTGCTACATAACGCAAATTCCTGTCCTATTCTGAAATTTAAAAATATTAATGAACGCCAAAACAATTTGCAGTAAACTTTCAATCAAATTCCCTTGAAACACGTTCCCATAAGCAAACATTTTCTTAAAAAATGTTTCCACAAAATTTATCCTATTTGCACATTATAAGGAATTCATTTTAACAAGCTCCTTAATGTAAGCAATTGCAACTATACTTATTTATTTTACTGGTGGAAATTTCTTTTTTTATCTCACCTCAAATTACTCACATAGCAATCCGAAAAAAAATTTTTTTTTAACTTTTCGTTTTTTATTATTTCTTTTTTTTTCTTTTTGTACGTTTATGCTCCTAATACTAACAACTAAAAAAAAAATTCACAAAAAACTTGACTAGCTATATAACGACAACAATAATATGAAAAATGACAAAAAATACAATAAAAAAATAAATATAAAAAATAAAACTAATGTGAAAAGTTTAGAAAATTTAAGAAAAACATTTTTCATAACACCTACCTATTACAATATACGCAAAAGCAAGTCTCAAGTTTCATGCTTAGGAAAATTAAATAAATTTTCAGATTTTTTATTCTCTTTTGTTGTTCTCATGATTCTTTTTTCTATTTTATTATTTTTCCTTTTCTAGTTCAAAGGAAATTAGTGAAATTACACTTTTCACACCAAAAACAAAATATGAGCATGTAATGAAAATTATGAAAATTATGAAAGAGGGAAAAATTTTGGGGAAAAAAGAAAAGAAAATGGAAGAGAAACAATAAGCTGAAAATACAACAAAAAGTGGTTTTTGTTGAAATTTTGAAATTTTAGAACAAAAATTGTATAAGAACAAACAGAAATTCTTTGACATGATGACCACCTACAACACACCAAAATATACAAAAAAAAAAAAATATCAACTAAGAAGTGCAGAGTCCCTCAAATTTGATGTAGAAATAAGAAATCTAATTTCTATAATAGCAGAGTAAAATTACAAACAAATTGTTTTTAAAGTGGAAATTTTAATTATTAATTTATTATTTAAAATAAAAAAGATAAAAAGTGAAAAATATTTTTTAAAAAAAACTGTTATACGTTGTATAACATAATAGGAAAACAAAAATATATTTTGGAATTATTGAAAATTCAAGAGTTATTCGAGCAGATAATTGTATACATGGGACAGAAAAATTTTAAAGAAATTAGACTTTTATTAAGATACTCCAGCAGATATGGAATAGTTCCATGAAAATATTTTGTACTTCTAACAATAAATGTTGCGTTAATTCAAAAATTTACTAATTAAATAGAAACGGACTGTCGACTATAAATTAATGGAAAAGAAATTTCGGAAATTATTTACTAAGAGTTATGCAGTTATTTAGTAAGGCTTTCTATCGCAATATTTTGAATTTGGAAAATTTAGTCGATGTGAGCTGCCCCCGTAATATCTTTTGACGAAGTTTGAAATTATATTACTGAATAAACAATCAAACAATTCCAGTATTACCAACAACAACAGTCCGACAGATGCTTATAAGCACATCACATCGTTGTACGATTTTCTTATAAACGAGTTCAGTTTTATATCAGCACAAGTTTATTGTTTATTAGCACGTTTTCTACATACATACATACGTACCTTGACAAAAATTCCAAAAGAATGCAAAATTTCGAATAGATCATTTTGTTTGAGCTTACCGAAACCAAAATTGTGACTTTCTATGGAATTTTCATTTGAACAACTTGATTTTAATTTCTGCTTTACTACACTGATTTTTGAATTACACTAGAAGTTCCCAAATTCAGCCTCGTTTTCAAGAATTTTTTTAAAAAAATTGTATTGGAGATTCGTTTTTTCTAAATTGCTATCTTACTTTTAGTACTTTCATAGAATAGAATAATTTTCCATTTTAAGAAACAATATTCCACTAGGCCGATTATAATTCCTCCAATCGTTCTCCTTATATTTTTTTATTTTAAATTTTTTGGTGAAAGTTAATAATAGAATATTTTTCCAATTTGAAAATTCATTTTTCAAATTTAATTAAACAGATGAAATCAAACAAAATAATTTTTTTTTTTTGTTAAAATGAATGACAAATGAATCGACTGTATGTAGTGTTATTTTTGTATGTCTTTGAAATAAAATACAAAAACTAAAAGTAGAAATCATCATATTTTTGTGATTTTATGTTTGATTTAAAGCGGAATCTAACTGCTACTTTCATGTCCAAAATATTTAGTAATATTTGAGACGTTTAAATAGGAAAGCTATTTATTTAATAGAATTTAGTTAGTGTTTTGATGAGTTGTTAATAAGAAAGGGAATAAATTCAATTTGAATGAGTATAGGACACTGATTTATTAGTGAATATACAGCCAAAATTAACAGATATGTAAAACTAATAACTACCTAGAAATATCAGTTTAGCTTATATTATATACCATTTACGTCATTCGCTAACTTAATATTTGAATAATGAACCGATTTAATATACATACATGCATGCACACCCAGAAACAAATCCAGTCCCACCTTTGCATGACGTCAAACTAATATAAATTATGTATGACTATGACTCTTTTTCTTCATATCGTATGATCTTAATCAGTAAATTAATCCAGAGCTCAAACTTTCTTAAAATATTTAATATTTATTAAAATAAAGTGCATTATACAAATTAATTCGAATCCTTTTAAAATTTAATTATATTTTTACTTATTTCCAATCTAATGACTGTACTTCTGCATATAAGATGAGCATCAACTTCAGATATTTGCAATAAAAAAAAAGGTACTTTTTAATTTCATCTCTTACTTTCATTTCATATCGCATTCAATATTACTCTTCTTCATATATATACTCGTAGGATCAAATGGTATTCTTAAGAAACACTTAAAATCAGAACCTTTAATAATAAATCAAATGAAAGAATTTTATTTTTGACCTTGATTTCCAAATAATTGGATTTCATTTTTATTTTTATTATAAATTTTCGTAAGATAATCCTACATTAATTTTGTTTTTGTATTTGAAATTTTCTAATAAATTTCCTTTTAATCCTGAAAAATTAATGGGAAAAAGGAAAAATATTTTTTTTTTCTTTTGATTTTTTTTATGGTTTTTTTTATCAAAAACTAAAATTCCGTATTGATTTTTGATTTTGTTTCTGTTTTTTACGTGGAATAAAAATCAGAATCCTTATGATCATTCAATCTTATAAAAATGTCATAACCTTTAAATGGCAAAGTATCAAATATATAATATGGGTGTATATTGGGCGCAACCAATGATAGTGTTGTTGAAAAACAAAAATCTAAAGTAAAGTGCAAAGTTATTTTCTTCCACCTTGTTGAACAATTTTAAGGAATTTTTTTTTTTGGAAATTTATCAAGAAAAAAATGAATAAATTCCGAATTTTTTTCTTATACTGTGACTTCGAATTTCTTAATAAGTTTCACTGTAATTGTGAATCCTTTTGTAAAATGATCGAGTGAAAACCACAATTGGATTGCAGTTAATTTGGTTTTTCTTTCTTTAAAAAAAACTCCAAAGTTTTCATTAAGCGGAATTTTGATTTTTAAAAGTTCGAAGCTGCGTATAACAGTTTTTGCAATTTTATATATACGCAATTGAATCATATTCATTTATGAGCTAATGAATGTAAGAGTGTTTTATGTATTTGCTATTCCATAAATATTTAATTTATGTTTATCTACTAGAACGAGTTGACGGGTATTCGTGAACTGAACTTACTATAGCTGGAACTTATTATCACTTTAATTAAAGTAAAAATATCTTCTTAAATCTCATAAGACTCAAATGGCACATGAGTGTTATTATTAGCTTTGATTTTATTTGAATTAAATTTCAACTATTCAAGGATTTAGTACGAATTAGTCGTTAGACATTAAATTTTCGCAAGGCAAGACATTAAATTTTCGGCATTATCCGGAATTCATATATAACACTTTCAATATAACATTATTTCTATACATAAATGCATATATGTATTTTTCTTTTATAATTAATTTTACTTACAATGAATCAAAAAAATTACAAACAATATCAGCTGTATTAATTTCTTTGTCCAAAATTATGGCATCACATTTGTACTGTCCAAAATTTATGGCATCACATTGTATATATATATTATATTTAACCTTAAATAATATAGTAAGTATTTTATGGTCATAAAAGCTGTGCATACATATGTGCTTAGAAAATATGGCATGACTGTATTGTAATTCTAATGAAACCATGGTATTATTCGTAAGTAGAAAGGATGAAAATGATAAAATTTTATTATTTTTATTATAGTTGTTATACCCTACCCAAATGGCTGTTTATAAAAATTTATACTATATATTAAATAAGTTTATCTTACATTTCACTATATATGTACATTATATAAAGTATTACATAATAATTTTACACAAACGCACTATTTTACAATTTATTATACAACATGAGTATAACAGTTTATAAAGAAATTTTGTTATAAATTAGTAAAATAAATGTAAATAAATTAGTAAAATAATGTATACAATGCGTAAAAGTTTTGTACGAAAACTCTCTAAAAATTTTCCCTCATGTCTATTTCTCTGAGTAAGAGTTGTCTGAAACAAGCTGAGAAAGCAAAAAATAGAGTAATTCTTGTAACTGTAATATTAACATATACATATATCACTATAATAGAAGAAGTACAAATGAAGTTGACTCATTGGGTAGAGCTGGGCCACGGTCGAACAGTTCGAACAACAAGAAAGGACAACTAGAACTAAAAGTTCGAACTAGAAACTGGGATTTCAACTAGAATTTAAAGTTCGAACTCGAACTTTCCAAACTTTATGTACAAATTAAATTAATTGTTTTTAAATCTTTACAATTTCAATTATACCTGAAAGATTATTTTCACATTTTAACCTGAAAATCATCAAATTTACATTAAACCTGTAAATTAAATTAGATGACGACGAGTGTGTACTATACGTTATCGTATATGTTAAACACAAAGTTTGTTTTCTAACTAGCTGATATAATCAGGCCTATATTGAATTTTTATTTGAATTTAGTAAAACGCTCAATATTTTTATTATCGGATATACATAAAAAATATTTTCAAGTGTACGTTATATATACATATATACATGTTCATATAAATAGGCGCTAAGGCAGACATTTTTCATTTCATTTAACAAAAATGAAAAAAAAAACATGAAGCTCTATAGATCAATATTATGTGTATGAAAAACAAAAAAAAAAAACTTTTCAAGTTGCTTTTATCCCTTGTCCCGCATTGATAACAACTTATAAATTAATACACATGTACAAATGTATATTGTCATGTATAGGAATTTCCGTTATTATTTGCAATTCTCACCATTCTTGCTATACCGAAATATGATATACGTTGAATAGGATTTAGAAAAAAAATAATGAAAAAAATTGACAGAAATTTTTACAACATCAGAGAGAGTCTACACTTCTATAGTAAAATTAGCAACCAAAGAAAACGTTGTCCTTTCTCGAGAGACTCTACTTTTCATGTTCTTCTTGTTTTTTTCTTCGTTATTTGATTTTTGTTGGGTTCAATATCGTATTTGTATTTGTATAGTATAAATTAAGGATCAGAGAGAGTTGTAAATTGTGTATATTTAGAAGTACATGTGTACTAGTTCTATTTTTCATTTGTTTCTTTATTTTTTTTGTCATGGATTATAAGACCAATTCATATTTATTGCCGTAATATATAAGAACACAAAACAAAGAAATACAATATGCGTACATACATACATAACATATTATTTGAATTTATATGTATGCGTATATACGTGGTACACAAATAATGTGTGTATTTGTATATGTACATATTATATATAGAGAATGATATTATAGATTTTCAATAATCAAAAGGAAGAGAGAAACTACCCTCTATGTTTTCATTCGATTTTACTCTATAAAAATGCAATCATTTGGCAAAGACCTAATTTTTTTTTACTATATTTTTTATTTTATTTTTACAACTTTATAGTTTCCCTTATATAAAATAATTTAATGAAAACTATTAAGATATTTAAAAAATTAAAGGCATTTTATTTTCTTTATAAAATCAAAACATTGCTATTTAATTTTTTATTTAAAATATTCTGACTCTTCGAATATCCGAGAAAAAATATTTTGAAATTGAAATTATGCATGCAAATTTAAGTGTTCCGCAAGAATGCTTCATCATATAATCGTATAACATTATCAATTACGACAACCTATAGACAAAATTTTACCTATAGATTTGAATTACTGTAACTGGAAATGACTGACTAATAATTTGAAACACATAAAGAAAATCGATAAATCTTTACCCATCGCAAGCAACCCGTCTCTTTTTGGAAAAATTTATAATTTTTTAAGAAAACATCGATAGAAAATAAAATTCTAAAACTTCACAATGACGTATTGCTACGGTATTTTAAAGGTTTGTATCCATTATTACTGCATTCTAAAATTCAAAATATATTTTAGAAACTAAATATTATTTTAGACTGATAGTTTGAACATTTTAATTAAGAAGTTTTGTTCATTCCAAGTAAAGCCAAACGGGGCAGATTAAGCTTGTATGCCGTGTTAAGGCTTCTTTTCATATAGAGAAAGTGTGGGAGAGGTATAAAAACAAGGAGTTATGAAAAATCATATACCATGGAGGTAATTGAGGTTCTTTTCTAAAAAGCCCCTCAATTGTTGTTATGGCTGAACACATGAGAAAACTTTTGCAAAAATCCGAAATTTTTTTGTTATTTTGTTATTTACTACTATACCATTTGGAAGTACATATGTACATTGTACATATAATGTCAAAAATTTAACCAAACAATCAGAGAACTTCAACACAAATATTTCACGTAATTCAACACAAATATTACGCATTGTAAATTTATCTATAAATTTATCATAATTTTGTCAAATTCTTCGACTATCAATAAATGAAAAGTTTTTAATTTTTGTCTCAGTTATTTTTAAAAAAATTAATAGCCCATTTCTAATGACTGCTCTTTTATTGCATTTATAACACTAAAATAACTCTTTCAGTGAAATAAAATTTCTTCTCATATAATTCTAATGATTTATATACACATTCAATACAAACTTCCATTTTCAATTCAAATGCATAAGAATAACAACAATAATAATTATGAAAAATGATAAATTATTGTATAAATGTCAAAAATTATACTTTGGTTACATTCCATTTCATTTGATGCAATTGTTTTATATGTTCATATACTTAAATCTAAAAAACACAAAAATATAAATGATAAGTGTGTTGCGGAACTCTGTAGCGCATATATATATTGTGGAAATAAAAAAAAAAAAAACAAAAATAATAAAATTTTCTGTTTCAGGATATTTTTGCTATCATAATCAATAAATATCATATTCAAAGGGAGAAAACAACGAAATTGAGGGCGGAATTTATAGTGAATGAAATATAAGTGTAACTTCATATTACATAATATGTACATAAGTCTGTGTATGGCTACGCACATTTATGCAATTTTATATGAATGTACTGTTCTAACCCTCCAGAATGAGCACTTTTTAGTACCACATATAGACCTTCATACATACATTTATGTTCTTTTTGTTTCATTGTTATCCTTTCATTAGATTTGGTTCTTATATAAAAGAGTGTGTGACATAACACGACACAAAATGTGAAAAAAAGGGATTTCGGATCATTAATCGTTATTTATTGATTCTAAAATAAAAAAAAAAGGAAGCATAACATTTCAGGACAAAAATAAAGAGGAAAAAAAAGCAATACCTATTGAACTTAAAGAAAATATAAGGGATTTATTGTAAAAAAAAACTTGGAACTATCAAGTATCTACCATAACTTTTCTTTTTTTTTTCCAAATCGTTACATTTTTTTTTTTTTGTACTACACATAGTTGAAACTCATTGCTTTTAAAATGTGCATGGCTAGATAGATTTTTATAGCACGTTGTTATACATATATACCCACACATTATATGTGGGTATAATAAATGTCCATAGAAAATATAAATAATGAATTATATGCAATTTTTTTTTTTTCTATAAATAAAATGTATAAGTATGTATATTGTATGTATTGTTATTCAATGAAAAAAACATAAAGTATATTAAAATTAATAATAAAGGTTACCACCATCACAATAAGAAAATTGATGTCCGAATTATTATATACGAGAAATCCAAATATTTAGAAATTGGAAGAACTCCAAGATATTAAAAATCAATTAAGTGACAACCGAAATTCATGAAACTTTTAATTTGACTTTAAGTACCTTACTGATATATTTTGGAAATAATGAAACAATTTATAATATTTGCTTTTAAATAAACATTAAAGCTGCTGTATAAGCTCTTGGATTTCCTCTTATATCCTCACCTACGGAATAGTTAAAAAATAAGGAATCATTTCAGTACAGATGAGCACAAAATTTACGAATTTATGTACTCAATGTTTGTAACACTCAATAATACTCAATGAATGTAGCCCTATACATATCAACCTAAATATAGACTGCAAATGCAATCAAACTACCATTGGTTAAATTTACTTTCACATTTAATACATACTTAATTGATTCTTCTAAAACTTGTCAAAATTAATATTATTATTCAAATAATGGCCAAATAAATCTTTTTTTTAAAATTACAGAGAGAGTAGAGAGAGTTAATGGCTCAAAAACTGCTCATAAATTTTGTTTAATTTGATTCAAATTAAGTAGAGTGAGTTAAAATTTATGTACAAGTTCTTGTGTGCAATATCAAATATTTTAATAATAATTGGTTTAAATTTTTAAAATAATTTTATTTTGGGGAAATTTTTTTTATTTGAATATTTAAAGTTTTGCGAGTTGAAATTCTTGATTTATTGAAAACTTTTATGATTTAAGTTTGGCAATCTTATTTAAAAAACCAAAGTTTAGAAATTTTATTTTAATTCTTTTTCTTTGTTATTCTTATTATTTTTTTCTCTCACTCAAATATTACTATATGTATATACGCCACTGAGTTTGATGACGTTTTAAAACTGTTCGTTGTTACAAACATTTTCTTGTTTTTTTTTTTTTTGTTTATCATTTCGTTTTTCATTGAAAAAGAAATCCTGCGAACGATATGAATAAATGGGGTGTTATAAAATTTCTGATATAAAAATAGAAATTTATATAAAAACAAGTAAAAAGCAGCAAGAAATAATAGTAGACAAGCAATTCACAACGAAGATTAAGTGAGGATTAGAGATGGATTTCATTGTATGTGTACAAGGATTAAATTTTTCAAAATGTAAAAAAAAGTAAGAAAGCAATATGTAATAATGAAAAAATATGCAAGAATATGTGTAAAAGAGAAAGAAATAGAAATAAACAACAACATAAAACAAACACATAAAACTAGGAATGGGGAAAGAGAGTATATAAATGTGGTGGGGGGGGAGTAAAAGCGAAGCAGAAGAGAAAAAGTATTAAAATTAATGAAAAATTATTTTCTATTTGACAGGTTCATTCCCAACTTTTTATTTATTAAATAATAAAAATATATAAAAAAAAAAAAGAATTAAAAATAAAAAAAATAATTCTTAATTTAAAGAAAATCTATATGCTAAAACTTGTAAAAATTCTCCCTCTATTCTGCTCTATTTAATCCTCTTTTTCAAATAAAAAAAAAAAATAAAATAGCTGTTATATAAAAGGATAGTTTCACTTATCACACACACACACATATACCAAAAAACCCTCATGTTATATGGTAAAAAAAAAAATAATAACCAAAAGTGGTAATATTGAAAAATAAAATGGAATTGCAGGAAAAACCAAGAATGAGTGATGATTTTTTATTCAAATTAATGCAGTCAACAAAAATGTTTGATTGAGCATTATACTAGAATTTTGATAAATTAAATTCAAAAAACTTCGAATTTTGTAAAAGAAAAGTAGAGAGAAAATCCTTAAAAATATTTCTTTTATTAAAATGGCATCTGTTCTTTAAATTTTTCTTTTTTCTTTTCTTCTTTTAGTAATTTATTGGTCGATTTAATTTTCTTTATTGAAATTTATAATAAAACATTCTTGATGTCATATAGAATTTTAAATAAAAAAACTAGAACATATTTTTTATAATAAACATCAACAATTTAAAATTAATTGCATTTAAATGTAGTTAGAAAATTAGATTTGACATTGGTGCACACAATATTTCGAATAATTTACAGTATTAAATGGGTGTTTGCTTTGATAATAGCAGTAGATAATTGAATTTATTATTAGTATGTAAATGTAAAGGGGGAATACTCTATTAATTAAAAGTCTAATACTAATGGTGTTAATTCACTTTAATATAATAAAATTATTCCACAAAAAAAAAAAACTTTCTATAGAACTTGTAAGATTTATTTCAATAATTTAAGAAGTTTTTCAGATAACTTATGGCATAATAGAATTACAATAGAATTTATAAACAAAAACCAATATCGCCCGAGTTTAGTCATATTGCATACCGAAATATTAATCTTACTGCCACTCGACTTTGGGTACAACGCGTACTGAAATATAAATGTTACTGTTGCCCGACTTTGCAACTGTTCAATAATATTTTATATTGTGGCGTTTTACTGTTAAGATTTTTTAACAATACAATAATGGCATTTTCATAAACCAATGCAAATAATTACAATTTAGTATAAAGGCAAAAAAGTAGTAAAAATATCTTTGCAGTAGTATACATATGTATATAGTAGTATAAAATGCCAAAATGTTGTAAAATACTACAATTTTAGTAAAATTAACAACACTGTCAACTAGTAGTCGAATCACATTGAAATATCGAATGATACTTCTAGTAGCCACTGAAATGATAACTAAAAGTGGTACCAAATTTGACATACCAAACTTGACATGATGGCTGATGTCAAAATCATTGTGTATGCTATTTTTATATAATTTTTCATACAACGTGATAGTAAATTTTTATCACCTCAATATTTGCACTCGGTGGATCAGGCATTTTTTAGATTAAGGGTAAAATAGAAAAATTGACTAAATTAGCAGTTACAAAAATTATTTAATTAATTTTAGTCTAAAAATGTTGCTCTATTGATTTTGTATTTTGCAGAAAAATAATGACAAATATCAGGAATCTTAGTTTCTAATAATAGTAGACAATGGTGATATAACCGAAGGTTTTTTCGGTATACTCAAACAAGTAATTAGCAAGTTGTTTTCAAGTTTCTAAAACAAAAGTTTGCGAAATTTTGCAGTCCTTTAGAAATATTAATACTCTAAATTCCTTTGAAATGCTGCAGAAAGTTGCAATAAATTCAAAAAAATCGCTAACTATTGAACACCACGTATTCTTCAATGCATTCAATCCTTAATTTTTTTTTTGTGACATCATGTCACCATTTATTGCTACCAACCTGAAAACATTTTTTATCAATCTACATACACGACTACCAGAAAGGCATATTTGAGGTGACTCGACGTGATAGACAGTTTCTTATTTTATTACGTCGGTGACTCAACTAACGGAATATTGCTAAATATTTTATTAAAAGAATAAAATTCAATTCTTAAGACTTAAATTTTTGGCAGTTCTCTACGAATCATCTTCTAAATTACATACTTAATATTTGCTCTTTCCTTTTTTCTTATTTCAGTTTTAAAATTTATTTATTGCCCATTTCTGTTTTTTTGAGTATACCCGCCATATACATGGGTACACATAAGTATCGCTTCAGGCGAAAAAAAAAAAGAAATATTATATTTTTTTCATCACTTTAATCACTTTTAATAATTTTAATGGTTTCCATAATTTCTTGTAATAATTTATTCTATCAATAAAGCCCGAATATAAAACAAAATGGAAAAAAAGAGCTGCCGCTGCTTATTTTGAAGCTTTAGCTTGTTATTCTTGTTATATTTTATAACCTAAAGCTAATTGCATTTTATGATGTATAAAAAGCATATCCCAACCATCCTATAAAAGAAATGCTTAAAGATTAAATAATGTACTTAAAAAATACTTTTTCTTTTTTTTTTAAAGTTCGCATCCTTTTGATAATTTTTTCAAATTATTTTATAATCTAATCCTTATAGACCTCAATAAGATAATTGCTTTCAAAAAAAAAAGAAAAAATTGTAGCACACATAATGTTTAACAAACGAGTTAACAATCAAAATGAAAGAGAAAAAAAAAAGTAGATCAAAATCTTTTAAATTAATTATTTTTTTTTTAACCCTTAACTTGAAAAAGGTGAATTTGCTCAGGTGAATTTTTCTCTTTTTATTCTTTCACTTTTTTTAAAATTTGATTCAACATTCCTTGGGGGCAATTCCTTTCATTTTCTTAATTAGATATTATAGATTAATATGGAAAAAAAATCAATATATCGCCTAGTGAAAATTGAAAATAGGACGTGTACATAATTTAAGATCAAAGATTGTTTCTTTTTACCGACCGTATTGTGTAAACAATAGGTAAGTTATGTGATGGCAACAAATTTTGCATATCGAGTTTTCGGTGGGAACGTACTTCTCCATAGTAGGGAAGTGTAAATAAACTATTTTTAGCAACCTGTCGGTCTGTCGGTCTGTCGGTCTGTCGGTCTGTCGGTCTGTCGGTCTGTCGGTCTGTGTGTGCACGCGTGTATCTCAAGTTCGACTGAACCGATTTTGATGAAATTTTATATGTAAGTTTGTTTCCACCATGGCACGGATTGATCAACTTTTGTTATATATCAGGCCTCGGGAACTGCACTTTTTAGCGGGCCTGTTTTACATTTTTGAACATTTTGAAGAAAATATTCAACCGATTTACTTGAAATTTTATATATAAGCTCAGCTCGACCGTCCGCAAAAATTCGTATGTTTTGGAAGAAATCAGGCATCGGCAACTAGACGTTTACTACGGGCCAAATATACATTTTTGTGTATATAAAGAGAAATAATCAACCGATTTCATTGAAATTTAATATATGAATTCCTCACATTAAAGCAATGAACATATAACTTTTTTGGAAAGATCAGGGCTCGAGAACTGATTTGCGGGCCGATTTTACATTTTTCACCATATCCACAGAACAAATTGATGGAATTTCTTGAAATTTGATATTTGAGTTCTGGTTGTTACCGAAACTAACTGGCGAGCATTTCAGGGAATTCGGGTAGCACAAAGCGAAACTCTACTAAGAGCCAAATTTACATTTTTCTAAGTATGTTAACTATAAGCTTACTGATGTCCTAAAAATTTGAAAGAAGTATTTAACAGACATTTTTATAATATTCTGTAACACTTTCATTTAACTAGACAATACACAATGCGGTCGGTTATGTGCTGACCACATCAGATTTTTTTCTTTGAAGTGGTAGAGACGCTCATTACATATGTACATATATGCCGAGCTATATGGTAGAACAATTAATGATCTGTGAATTAAATGTTTCTAATTTGTTTAACAAGCCTTCATACTTGAAAAATTCAAGAAAATTCGGGACATTTATGGCCTTTTGAATATTAAATTACATTTTTAATTCAATATTTTATAGGACGTATAGAAATTACACATTTCTTTCTTTAAAATATATCCAAATTTCAGAATAATAAAAAGTATTGTAGGCGTAATAGGATCCCATAAAAATTAATCTAAATATGATTAGAAATTCATGAATCTGGGAATTAATATAGCCCATATTTTGACTTAATAATGCATATTTTCAGTAATTACTCACAGAAAGAACATTGAAGAAATGTTAAAAATTATAGAATTGTTATTTCTGTTAAAATTATAAAATATTTTCTAATTAATCCAATCACTTTATGAAATCAATAAATTTTTAGTTATCAGTCATTCCGATAGTAACAAACTTTTAGTATTTCCTACATTTAGTTCGTTCAATTTATCATAATTCAAGTTAAATTGTCTCACATTTCCAAATACACACCGGTAATTATTTTTATATATTTTATAAATTATGAATTTAATAATCATGTGCCAAATACTACACATCATTTTCATAATCTAAACGTTAGATATTTAATTTACAAATCGGAAAGAACTAGAAATTCATTAGAATTCGTGAAGGAGGAAGGTCATTACGTGTCTTTCACTTTTTCTTCTCACTCGGCGACTACAAAGACCAGATCCTTAAACTAAGCCCTTTGTATAAACTATATATCGTACCATACACATTCTGTGTGGCTGTCCTACTCTAGCTATCAGGAGCTTTCTCAATGTTGGGAATCTCACGTTCAATTCCCTAAGGAATATCTCCGGGTTTTTACTTGGGACCCGGGTAGTTTGAGTGGGATAAGAAATTCCTTTGCCTATGCCCCTCTTCGGCAAAAAAACGGCTGTATATTGTAGTAATTTTAAACAAGAAAACATTCAATTATGAGGGTTAATTACGTCTTATACAAAATACGACATATCCTCCATAATGCCATACAAATGAATACAAAAATTAACAATTGCGTTTAATGTCTGACTTTAAACAAACTTATTTTTACAAGTTCAAAAATATTGTAACTGCCCCTATGTTTAATTATCAATTTCGAACATTATCCTTTTTCTTATTTCTTTGCCTTTAAGAGTAAAAAAATTTGCTTTCTTTCAAATAAATATTTAAATTTAATAAAATGGTGCAAAAAAACAAATTTGCTAAAACAACATTTTATATTGCCACCTTTACCTTTTTATTTTTAAATTCTTATTAATTAATTTTATTCTATTTCATTTTTACTTGCTTTTTCAGGGGTAATCCTAATGTACATTAACAAGATCATCTAGACTATTATCAAAAACAAAACACAAAATTAAAGCTATATCTAAAAAAAAAAATTAAACCGAAACATTATGCTACATAAGGATATGGTAAGGATTTTGTATGAATTGAGGCAAAACTGAACGGATGAGCTGGAAAAAATAATGATGAGAAAACTTAAAAATAAGATAAAACAGAACAAGAAGAGAATTAAAAAAAAAAAATTGAAACTTATGTAACAGCGAATTTTAATTTGTTTTCAACCTAATTTATAATTACCTTTACATTAAAACAGCTAAAAAAAAAACAAAGGAGAACAACTAAAAAAAAGGTAACCTATAATGTAATTAAATAAAAAAAAAAAGTTAAAAGGCTATAAATTTTGAAACACCTTTTTTTTGAACACAAACAAAATGACGAAAATGAAGAAACCCAAGAATGGTGTGTATTTTACGGAGAAGAAGCAAAAGAAAAATAAAAAATTTTTTTTTTCCAAATATCCTTTTAAAGTATGGTCCTTTATGGGACGTGTTGTACACCAGTTTAATTTTTTTTTTTGTTCATAGAAATTTCTTTCAATAAAATTCCTTAATACCAGATGGTATAGACCTATATATACCTTCAGCACTAAAAAATTATTATTCCGAATACAAAAATTAATTTTTTAGTTTGTAGAGTAGATTTTCGATCAGATCATTAATTTTCTTTCATTTTGCCCATTAAAAGTCAATACAAATTGGTTAGGGGTTGATAATTTTTTTTTTTTTTTTGTGATTAAAATTTAAAAAGTGTGTTCCCTCTGTTTTAAGTTCTAGATAATTTTTAATTATCCTTACATAAAACGAAACCTGTAAAATAGTATCAAAGAACCCGTCATCATATTATTATTTGTGTTGATATCAAAATTGTGTTGATTAATTTTTAATACCATAATAATTTAGAACAGAAATGTGAAACCTATTATACAAAATTATGGGCCATATTATATAGTGCTATTTGTAGTGTACATTAGAAGGGCCCGAGTATCTGTAGAAATTTAACCTGATTTATGGGCCATTTGTAATTACAAAAAGCACAAAAGTACATGGAGCCGAATATTTATCTGACATATTGAATTTAATAGAGGTTTTCACAAGCTCAATACGGTAAAAAACATTCTATATACAAAAGCAAAACAGTTCATTTGATTTGACTGTGCGTTATTTATATAACAAGTTTACTGCCTTGTTCATAAATTTCCAGTTTTCAATATCCCGCCCCAAACACTGTGTTTCTGAAAAGGCGTATAATATTAGGCGAAATAAATTTTATATCAAACATTTTTCACAAGTTTTAAAAAATATTAATTAAAAGTATTGAAAACTGTCAAACATGACATTTCATAATATTAGAAATATTATTTTTACCAATGGCTTTTCTAAATAAGCTTTTTGTTGTGAAGGAGGAGTTTGAAAAATTTAGTTTTCTAATAAATTTCTGTGCCTACTTGTGCATTCAAGTTATCTTTACCGAAAAATATATTCAGGCTTTGGATCCCAATTCAATGAAGCTTTGAAATACTTTTAATGAACCGACAGGTTGTTTATGCCTTGTTTCGTTTAATTCCGCGCATGAAGTCGTGTATGCTTGCACGTTATACATGCACCTACCATTTTACATACATGTTACAGTTGGTTTATGCAAATCTTTTTATAATACGCTTGATTTTGCATAAATTAAAAACAAAATGCTTACGTATAATAGTAGATATGGGAAGAAATATTGATAAAAAAAAAATAAAAAAGGTGATTCAACAAACGATCAAAACAAATCATGCCTATAATTTTTCTTTCTTCTTCCTCCTCCTTCCCTCCTCCTAGCCTATTTTTTTTTAAATATTATAGTATAATGTATGTAAGTGTATGCATATTATTTAGTTAAATGATTTTCATTTTCATTGTAATTCTCTCGAACATCTCTTAAGAAGCAACCTAAAAATATTGGACTATAAATCTATTAAAAAGATACAAATTATATCCAGGTCAATATTACTTAAAGGCATAAACTGTTAACATATCAAATCCTTCTTTTCTTTTATTCTTTCTATACTTTTTGATTATTATTTACGTTCTCCGAACATAAGCACCATAACTATATTCAGAAACTCATACACTTATGTAAAGTTAATATTAAAATATAGACTACGTAGGGCCTATAATATGCATACCTATAGGTTATAAGAACATAAATATGAACTGATATATTTATATCATGATGAAAATAAGAGGGTGAGCAAATCATCTCAAACCTAAATAAAAAATATAAATGAAGAGAAAACAAAAAAATTAATTTTATTCTTCATATTTTGTGCCCTTTTAAATTAGTTCTTTATTATTATATTTTTTTTGATTTTTTCATTCAAAGGAATTGAATTTTGAGATTAAAGTTAAAATTTCTGAAAAATAAAATTACGAATTTTTAGATTTTCGTCCGCTAGTCCATCTTTTATCCTTAAAACAATCTAAGAACAGATTGGAGATTTAAATACGGACTTGAACGAATTGAAGAGTTAAATTTTTTTTCGAAATATACAGGAAATTATAATTGAAGTATAGACCAATTAAAAATCGAATTTTGGGTTCTCTACTTAACAGTTAAGGTTTTTGAATTAAGAATGAATTAAGAATTTTGTGAGGAAATTAGCAATTTGGAATAAAAATTAAAAATCTAGCAACGATTCTGAATCTGCATGTATTGAACTTCACAAAAAGGAAATATTTGGCTTCCATAGTAGTTGCAGTTTAAGAAATTACCTAAATTTAAACTGAATTCGAAACTAGAATCCGAATGGTAAATTGTAATGTTGCAAGCTTTCCGAAAATGTGCTGGTTTTGATTTACCATACGACGATTTCATAAATATTATAAAAATTTGAACACGTTACACCAGACTTTATTTTTGACAATTTGTGTAACGATACTTTTAATTCATAATATTCATTTAATATTTTGTGTTATCATCATAGTTTATACCTAAATATGTAGGTATTCAGTATTTTAAATTAGAAATATTCTTAATTTATTCGATACGATGTGTATAGAGAGAAACACCCTTTGGGCATTAAATGTAATCGGTTTTCTTCGTCTCTTTTTTTTTGTTTTTATAGCTTATGCATATTATTTTTTTAATGGAAAAAAATATTATGATTCTGAAATTATATATATACCTTTTATATAAACAAGAACCTTTACTAACTATACCTATATAAATGTGTGTATGCCGCTTTTCAACATCGTATATCTATAGATCTGTATTTTTTTCTCAAATTGAATTTATATATACTTTTCAATTATAGGTACTTTTTGTTGCAATTTATTGAACCTAAAACCTAATATGATGAAGTATATATCAACAGATTGTTTTTTATATTGCGTTTTTTTTTTTTTTGAAAAATTCAATGCACCTTGAATCCCTTCAGATAAAAATTTGATATTTTTTTAGTTTCTTTTGAAAACGAATAAAAATCAATTTTATACTTTATAATCAGCATATCCTTGTAGCATTTTTAGTTTTGACATAAATAGAGAGTATGCATACGTTAGTATTATGAACACATTCGTGCTGATGTGTGTATGTTAATGCATTTTGTAAAACAAAAGAGGCCAGAAATAATGGAAAAAAAAATATCAAATTTTTTTATTTTACCCAATCTATTTTAATGTTATCAAAACATATTTGTACAACATGTTGGATTTACTATTAAAACTAACAAAAACACAAAAAAAAAGAGGAAAAAAATTATTATTTTTATTGTTGCTGTTATAATAATTCTTTTTGTTATATGCCGCTACTGACGCCGCCACTGCCATGATAGTGTATTATAAAAGGAGAACAATAAGTGCATCTATACGTAAGTACGTTTGTATGTATGTGTTTTTATGAGAAAACAACAATTTGATTATTAGTTATTTTTATGTTGCCGCTTCTAACAGCACGTTTGTACACTTTTATCATACATTGTAGTTGGATAGTTGCAAATCAATCAAAAAATTTTAAAATATTTACACGTTTAATATGTATATACAAATGTGTGTATAAATTTTTATTTGTGCATATGAATGTGTAAGCAAATGCGTACATACATATGTATGTAGAAATGCGTATGTTCTGCAGAAATCGATTTTTTATAAAAAAATTTTATAGGTATGTGCATTTATTACAAATTTATACTACATTAACTCATCCCTATCGCTACTCTCTTCAGAAATTATGTTCATAGTATGTATTTTAATGGTATACATATTTTATTTAAGTACTCATATTGTTTTAATTCAATTCAGGGATTGGAAACATTTTTTAGCAAATTTTTTTGGAAAAAACAAGGTGTTTTAAATTTAAAAACAAATTATTTTTATAAAGCAAGAGAAGTTAATGCATGCTTGAATCTCGGACGGAAATTACATTGAAACAATTATCGAAATGCTACTATAATAAGAACAATTGCTTAAATGTCAAGAGAAAGTTTTAAATATATTTTCTATACTTGAATCTGAATTATAAAAACTAAAAATCTGTCAACTTATATTCGCCTAGAATTACCCTAAATTGATTTGTTTCCCAAACTGAATTAAGAAACAGCAATGCTTAACTCTCAAAGAGTTTATAAGCTCTAAATTGTATTTATTGAAAACTACTATCTTCCATTGCATACTTCAACACACTCCCTTTATATGTACACATCTTTCTTCTCAGCAGATATTTGTGTATTATCTCTTTTCGATGCTGTTAGAGCAATAGAGAACTTCATCAATATAATTAAAAACTTTAGGTAAAACAAGAGAATTGCCAGTAATATAAACAGCAAGTCGTAATATTTACATTCATTTATCACGTTAGAATAAAAAAATCTGTGACCTTCTAGTTTGCCACAAAATAAGACAGTAAATGTTTTTTGTTTTGCCTAACATTTTCATTTCTCTACTGAGTATATTAAAAATTTAACCCATAAATTTTTTGACTCATACGGTACCTGGTGGTCTTAAATGGAATGGCAACACAGAAGTTTTTTTTTAATAAAAACGTTATAATACCACAGAATTTAGAAATATTCGAGTAATTTTTTCGAATAAAATCATGTATATTGTATAGAATTTAGATTTTTAAGTCTTTTTCGGCTTCGAATAATGGTCATAGTATTATTCTAATATAGTATGGCAACAATATAAAATTGTTTGTTGAATCAAATTTTAATTCAAATTTTTTATATACTTAATTCTTTGCATTCACTCTTCGCTATTTTGGCATCTGCCATCATTCTATCATAACACTAAAATCAAGTATACTACAAAAAATCAACAAATATACACTTACATCCCTACAAACATTTATATACAAAATACGAACTTGAAAATAGTTTTTTTTTTTTTTATTTTTTTTAAAAGAGTTCCAGGTGAAAACACTTCAGGTAAAAATATTTTAAAAGAAAATACAATAAAATAAAAATAATTTTCGTGAATTCTAAAAATAGAGTAAAAATTATTCTTAGTATTTCAAATCCAAACCTATACTTAGTTGGATAATCATCAAAAAATTATGCTCTTAGTTTAATAAACGATTAAAAAGAAGTGGTTCTTTTCTTTTTTTTTGGGGTTTTTTATTGTGCCGGACCCGACCAAAAAACATTAAATGAAAATCTACCAATGTATATAGAGGTAAGTAAATTTAAACAACAAAATACCATCGGTATCTCTAATTAGATAAGTGAAATACTTAAAGTTCAGAAAAAAAGAAATAAAATTCTTATTAAGTATAAATTTTAAGAGGTACACAGAAAAAAAAAAAGATGAAAAAATAATGATAATATTTACCTTAAAAATTAATTTAAGAAGAAAAAAAATTCCATTCATGAGAATCTAACGTTTATGATGATTTGTGTGTTGGGATAGATGTAACATTTTGCATTCCTACTATACAGTATGCCTATACTTCAATTTAATAATACCTAACAGAAAAAAAAAACGAAATTCAAAATTGATGTTAATTTGCTTCTTCCAGAAAAAAAAAAAAAAAAACTTTTCTAAATTCCATTAAAAAAAAATTTATAGAACAAGCAGGAGCGCGGAAGTAGTTAAAGAAAACATTTAATTTTCAATTCTGTGTTTGCCGCATTTATGCGGTTTAAATATAGATAAGATAAACGTGATTCTAATTTTCAATTATATACAAGAGAGTGTAACGCTTCCTTAACTTTTGAGTGGTAACAAGAAAAACAAACAAAAAATCCAAAAAAAAAAAAAAGAAAGGGTTGAATCGGAAAGGAATTTTCGGTTTTCATCCATATTTGAAATTATTTTATTGGGCGCGACATTTTAAAATTTTACTCATAATATTATTAAAAGTATGTGTATGCGACGACAGAGTAGTGGCCTTGTAATATACAGTTTTAAATATTATGGCGACAGCGTCAACAGCAGGCGTTTTATTTTATGTACTTTTTAAATTTTTTTTTTCCTTTTTCCTATCCTTAATTGTACGATTCTTATCAAATCATTCAAGGAGAAAATTTTTAAAATATTTTTTCGATACAATTTAAACACTTTTAATTTTATAACCATTTTATTTTTATTTTTTTTTTTTTCGGTTCAATAAAAAGTAAAACAAATTATGTTTTTTTAATTTGATGATCATCTACTTGGGCGGTGTTTTTATTGTATAAGTAAGAAAATTTGCTGCCAATACACTCAGAGAAATTATTATTTAAATTAACTGCAATTACGCAAGAAAGCGAAACGTTATGAAATAATTTTAAATTATTTTAGTAAGATTGAGTATAGTTGAATTCTTTGGAAGTTAAAGTTTCGAAACTTGAAATGGCAATGGAATATCAACAGGTTTTAGACTTAGACATCAAATATTTTTCATGAATTTCTTTTGTGTATGAATTAGATAGGTTGCTCGTATCAAACAAAATGTTTGCTATTCAAACTTTTAAAAAATTTAAATTAAATCAAGCAAAATTTCAAAATATTTTTGATCTCTCTAGCAAACTCCGCCCATAAATTGTTAAATTATTAATTTACTCAATTATATAAAAGCAATGATTTGCTTTCAAACACAATATTATCACCATATGTTATAGCAGTCAATTTAGCACAAAATGTTAATTGCTAAAATATTTTGGTGATGTAAAAAATTTATCAAAATTTTTGAAATTCACAATTGTTTCGTGGAGTGTATGTAATATAATTTTTTTAAATTAATGATTTTTTGTACCAAGAAACTGATGATTAACTATAAATTTCGTAACGAAAGCGTTAATTCCAAGAAATAAAGAATACAATAAATTTGAAATTTATTTTTCCGTAAAATTTTTACAAGGATTTTAAATTCATGCCGATCTCTTAGCTTACATTTATGCTTTATAAATGGGAATGAGATCCTGACTGTCATATTTCTGACAACCTTATAAATATTAATTAAATTTTTTTAATTTTTGACATCATTGCCAACATTAATGTGCCTTTATTATAGCTTCATACTTCAAAACGAAAAAAAAGTGTACGAAAATGGAAAAATTTTAAGTGATGAAAAGCTTTAAAATTCACTTTTAACTTTTGTGAAAAAAAATTTATTTTTCATTATGCTTTTTTTTTCCTCGTTGTAAATAAAATTCCTTTAAGACAAGGGCTTTCATGTTTTCTTTTTTACGATGTTTGTATGTGAAAAATTTATGAGAAATGTTGTAAGGTTGAGTAAAAATTTTAAAATAATTTTCAAGGACAAAAATTCTTTAAGCGTTTCCAATCATATTTTATAAATTTTGTTTTTCTAAAAATAATCTCAAAATATACACAAGTAATCTTGAACTCAAACTTCAACATTTCATAAAAAAAACTAATTTTAGAAATTCAGTCATTCTTTTGATGTTTTACAGATATCAGAATGATAGTGTGTGTAGGTGCAGCAGTAAGGCATTAAAAATTGTATAAGCATAATTGTAATTACAATGTGTTTAATGTGTTTCTCAAAAATTCGATTTTATTAATGAAATAAATTATTATATAGTAATTGAGACCATAAAATTTAGACCATGAGAGCATGAAGAATACATTTTTCAGTATTTAAAAAAAGTATTCTATAAATTAATCGAATTTTGGAATCAAGGATAGCTTGTACACTTGAAATTTATTAATTTTGAAAAGCAATTATTTTAAATTTAGAAAATTTATTAATTATATAAAAATTAAGTAAATATGTAGGTTTTATGGCGTTTTTAAAATTTATAATATTTGATTCTTTTGTATTATTTTACAATTCATATAAATTTCGACAAGCCGTAAACAATTTATAAATATTCTAAAATCTTAATTTTTTTATAAATAAAATTTTGAGTTAGGTCAATGTTTTATTGATGGGGAAATACATTAGCAAGAGTGTTATTAAAAAAATTTTAGATTAGGAAATAGTTACATTACTTGAAATACAGTATTCTCGCGGACATGGGGACAATTATTATAAAATTATTTTTTACATATGAACACAAAATTATTTACGTAGACTATTTTCTGTTATATGAACTCTGACTATACAAGTGCCTACAAGTACAATATTCCAAAATCAAAGAAATTAGCAATTCAATTACTAATTAAATATTAAACACACCTTCCACTTATATGAACAAGTCAGCTATCTGAACACTTTCTGACAATCTTATTAGTTCATAATTACAAATAGTACGAATCTACTGAATTTAGCGTTTTATTTTCAACAGAAAGCAATACTTGAAAATGATAATATTTTTAATAAAATTAAAAAAATCTATTTCTTTAATTTCAAAAAGCAAAAAAAAAACTAAATATTTGTAGGGCCTTCTCTTTCGTACTAACAAGAAAATAAATAGGGGCTATGTACATTTACTGAATGTATATATAAGTGAATAGATGCTTTAAACATGAATTTTAACATTTTTAACTAGAATCTTCATCACTACAAGCAATTGCCAACATCTCTTTAAAAGTAGTTTATTTACGCTTCACTACTATACAGAAGTGGTTTCCAATCAAAAACTCAACACTCGAAATTTAGTGCCATCGCGTAACCCCCAATGCGGTCGATGGAAATATCTAAGAAACAGATAGTTAAATACATTGCTCATTAAAAATTCTAATAATAATTAACACAACACATACATGATATTAGATGTAATACTCGTGCACACACAATATTTACCTATACACTAAATTATGAACATGCGGTGAATATTCCTATTATCGAATTTCCTCAACATAATTTTTTACTTATCTGAATTTCAATATACAAACTTCTTGACCTTAGTAAAATAAGTTTTTATTATGTAAGCTCTTTGTAATGCAATTTCAAATACCCTGAAATTATCAAATACCTTTACACTTATACAACAAAATTCTAAAAATTTATTTAGTTGTCATCACACAAGGGAATTATTTTCAAATGAAAATTATTTGAAATTACAATACGGATTGAAAAAAAATATTTGTAGTTCCCCGAAAAATTAAATTAGAAGAAAAAATAAATATCGAAACTCATTCAAATTTTCATTTTTACAAAATATTAAAGTTTTATTTCTCACAAATGATTCTTTTTTTTTGTTATTAAATCGTCTTTAATAATTTTTCCATTTATTGTGTAATATAGGAAACGATATTACATTTTACAGTACTGAAATACAAACTATAAAGGGTGGGCCATTCAAGTTTTGTGGCAATTGAACCCAAGTATATAGTCTTTTGTACAAATTTCAAATTTAAAATAATACTCACTCTGCTATTTATTACACATAATTTAAAAAAATGTTCTTAAAATTTTTTCAATGGAATTTTTCTAAATAAAAATCTCACGAGTAACAATCGCCTAAGTTGAGTCTTACAATTCTAAAATTTGTAATTCTATTGTGAATTTGAATTTAATTCGGAAGTTATGAGTGAAAGTGTAATAAATCAAATTTACCAATGATTTGTAAAAAAAAACACAATTTTCTTTCTCAAACTATTGAAAACAATTTTTATTAGAAGGCAAAGCATACTTTTAGGAGGTCAAAAATTAAAATAAACATTTTCAACAATCGTTTTACCATTCTGACGTTTTACCTCATATAATTCAATATAAGTTGCCTTAAAGTGGCATTTTTATGACATCATGTGTAAATATATAGCCCACCCGTTTCTATATAAACAGGATACAATGATCCTGTTTTTTTTTCCGCATTCATATTATTTACCATAATAATAATATATTTTATGCTTTGAAGCACAATTCAAATAAAATTGCGTAAATTTTATATCTTCCTCTTTTTATACTTAAGTTTTGCAAACAATTTACGAAAATGAAAAAAGAAAAATTGAATATTTTACTTTTGAAATTTTTTTTATTGAGTGGAAATAAGTTCATAATAATAACGATCTTTATACTTAGATATTGAACATTTTTGTAGTTGTGTATGCCATACGAATATATGTACATATACACATACACAATAAAAAGTAAAATACACAATATTTTTGAAAAGACAAGATTTTTCCAATTTTTATTCATTTTTTATTCTTATTATTGCTCATCATAACAAATTTTCTTTTGAAATTAAAGAAAATTAAATTGAAAAGTGAAAATAAAAAAAAACACACAAAAAATCTCAAGGGCACAATATTAAAGTATCTTACACGCACGCAGAAAATTTTCAATAATCGAAAATTGTCGAAATGAAAATGCTAAGGAATACTATAAAAAAAAAATTAAAGGAAAACTAAATAATAAAAATATTGAAAAAGGAAAATAAAAAAAAATATTGAAAATATTTTCAAAAGAGAATGAAAAATATCCTTGGAAAATTCTAATTTTGAAAAGTGGATTTTTTATTTTTGTTTTTATTGGGACATTATGTACTTTGCGATACCTTAATATTTATTTAGCCGTTAACTAAATAAATTTCACACCTAATTTGTTCTAACATCTTAACGGTATACAGATACATGGGTGGCTATAGTCAATTTTCTCTTAATTTGTAGTTCACACCTAAAAACGAGTTTTCCAACAAATTTTCTAAAGACAACTAAACTAAATACGGCATTTCCTCAAATATTGCCCAATAATTATTTCTGAGTAATTTTTAGTAAAAGTTCTGTTGATTTTCATTAACAGAATTTGAACAAAAACTACATGTCGTTTGGCTCTCATGTCAATTTTCTCTTCTCCTTTCATGACAAAAATTATGTATACATTATTTCTCCAAAAAGTACCGTCAATTTAATGTATTATAGAGGTTGACTTATACCTTGTTTAATTTTGTATTATCAGATTTGAATGCAAAAGTTCAAGTGATATAATTGACAAGTAAGAGCTACTTAAAATGAGAGTGAATTTGAAGATTATAAACATTGCAAAATCAAAGTCGACTCTCACTGATTTAAGCATGTGTTTTAGCTAGTAAATTGGATTGCTTCACCGTTGATCATTCAGTTTAATGTGTAAATTTGATCAGCTTCTAATTGAAATATGACTAATTTTGTTTTTACTATTTCAATCTATTATATTAGTAAATTAAACTTCATAATCTTCTCTCTTCGTTTTTTTCAATATGATAGTTATTCCTTGTATATCGGTACACTCAATTAATAATTAAACGCCTTATTTAATATTATAAACATTAAAAACAAATTGAATTCGTGATTTTAAAATTTTTATAACATACTTAAAAATATCACGATTTTTATATTAAAATAACGTCCTTTCAACCAATACAATTCACATATTACACATATTTAATTCACAATACACAATGTGAATTAAAATTAATTTTATCAGATATTTTTAAATTATGAACTACTCGTATATGGGAGAGTAAAAAGTAGTTATAAAACTATTAAATTTCACCTACGGTTATATAAATTTACGAGATCTACATAAATAATATAATTTTATATAATTTTTTGAATCTCTCCGGCAATGAAATAAGGAAAAAAAGCATTAAAAATTAAAAGAAAATCAATTTTTAAATCCCTTTATAAAATTATGATAAAATGTCTGCTAATTATAATTTAAATGAATTCCAACTCTAGTATATGTACATTAAAATTCAAATAACTTTCATATTACGAGTATATACGAATACATTTTATCCGCCTCAAGCTTCATTTTCATACGTAAGTATTTATGGTTTCCTATAGTTAAAAAATACAAAATATATTTTAATAATGTAGAATAATATGGTGATTATTGAAATGTTTTCACAACAGAATAGAGAAACAAATTAATAATTAAAGTTAATATTTAAATTGAAAATATTTGCTTAAAAAACATGTGAAGTTTATTGGGCCAAAATGACAGCTTACATTAATTCACAATAATTTGAGCGTATTTTGTGAATTATTTTGAACTAGAAAACTCAAAAGAAATTTGTAATTTGTGAAAATGTGTTGAATGAATTGCTGAAAAGAGTTCTTGAGTTTGTTATTTGTTACGTGCTTATTTGAATTTCGAAGCATCTTCATTTGCAATTATTGTTATTTTTGAGCAAAATTGTTTTCAATAATATTTTTTTAAGGGTTTGTTTAAAAAGTAATTGTCAAGCTTTCAATTTATTAAAAATATCAAAATTATGATGGGCAAGAACCAACATTATAATAAAATAAATACGATCATGGTGAATAAAATTTTTATTTTACAATGCAATTACTTACGGTATTACAGCAGGTATTACGAATGAAATAATAAATTGCAGAGAGAATTTTATATAAAACGGAATTATAAGCAGTGTTGCCTGAATGTACAGACAATTTTATGCTTACATTTTACATTACAATACATATATACTTTTGATATTGACATTACATTAATGATCTGCGAATTTTATATACACACATACAACATGAAATTTTTTTTTTTATTGAATATATCCTTGGGACATTAATAAATATTATCACTATAAGTATATTAATGGTTATTGAATATTATTTGTTAAGATTATATATTTGCATTTACATGCATACACATTTACAAATGTAAATACATAGACTATATACAGAAATTCGGATAAAATTTATGAGAGGAAATAATGAAAAAACAAAAATTTCTCTACATTAATCAACCATAAGGAAACAATTTTATCACGTGATTTCTTCTTAAATTTTATATGGAAATATTTTTCCTACTTTAGTTTTTCATATGACAGTAATTTAATAATAAAAGTGTATACATATAACATGAGTATTATGACAGTATAGACATGGCATAACATTACGATATTTAGGACATTATGTATATACACGCCTATAAGTATGTTAATAGCATAAAATATCAATCTAAGTAAATAATTTTCCGAGAAATTTTAGCGAAAAGAAAAAAAATATTGTTTAACATTAAATAAAAAAAAAATCATAAATCAATTGAAATATTGAATAATATTATAGAGGGACAAGAGAAGGCAGCCAGAGTTCAATAGAATCTGTTTTCTTCTCACATTCAGTTCATTAATTTTGGATTCAATAATATTGTTTTTGTCTTCCTACATAACTTCCTTATTTTATCCACAAATTTTAATATGAAAATATTAAAGTTTTTATGGTGAATAACATTTTTATTTCATTAGTTTTTAAGAATTATAAGAAAAAAAAAAATTTCTTAATTCGATTTTTCACTCTTCGAACGTCCTTAACATTCTTAACGCTCTAGTTATGAAAAATCAAGGAACAATAATTTTTTCTTAAAACATTTAAATTTCATTTTTAGAAATATTTGTTGTTTTTTTTCTCATAATACTGGGAAAAAATTAGGAAAATTTTTTTCACTTAGTTTCCACTTAATTTAATTATAATAAGGAATGACAATTTTTACAGAAAAAAAAAATATTCTTTTCAGCTTCTTTAACTTTAATTGTTTGTTAATTTCTTTAATTTTTTAAAGCAATTTTGAAGGACAAACAAGGCTAAAGAACATTGATTTTATACAAGAGATTTTTTTGAGAATTAAAAAGTTAAAGAACTGTAAATGCATTTCCTAATTTATAAGTATTTGGGCGGTGTGACTACAGAGAAGGTATAAGTCAACTTAAGATAAAAAACTGTGTCATAAGTCTTATTCATTACACAATTTGGGCCGCACACATGGTTTATTAATCATTTCTAAATTAAACAGCTTTTGAATATTTCTAGTTCATATTTTTTTACCAAAAATAGAGATACAACTTAAATAAGCAAAAAAATATAGTCTAGTATTTAAACTACGGGTCCAAATAAAAAAAAATTTACCTAAAAAGTAAATCGTTGATTATCGCAGTTGATTATCATTAATGATTATCACAGAACATTATTAAGCAATGAAGTTCATTTTTTGGGGGCCAAATGCACGCAATTATTATTAAAATATGAATCGACTGCATCGGTGCGGTTGAGTTAAGACTTATGGATCGTTTTTTTACGAACTTAACGCAGTTCTCGAAATGTAGTGATTAAAGAGTTGGTCTCATTTCTTGATCGAGCGTGCTAGATCTATATCGTAGCTAAAGCTTATCTCATATGGTATGGTACCAAAACGGCATCTTGCTGTTCTACTTGCATTTTCTGAGAATGTTAGAACAATCACGTGAACAAACTGCAACACAGGACTATTTAATACCTTATACCAGCGATTTATGCAAGCGCTTTAAAATACATGTGCTTCGATAAACCCTGACTCTTGCAATGTAGTTCTCGCAATTGAATTAAAATCAGATATTTACTTAAAAACTAATATAAGTCATCCATTTCTAAATCGGGTTCACATATAATTTATTTACGATATTTAAAAAAATTGTGAGTTTAAGAACAATAGAAATTCTAAACTACAACACTTGTACAATTAATTCGATCCCACAAATACTTAATGTGTGTATATATATAGAAACCACAAAAGAAAAACTTAAAAAAATTTCATCATTCATTTTAAACTCTTTTCAATTTTTCTTTCTTAAAAGTAAAATTAATAAAAAAAAAAAAACATGAAAAGGAAAAACTCTTAAATTATGTCCTTGTTAATCGTATATATTTTATTAAAGGAAATATGTTTTCAATTTCAGTCATTTTTCTCAAGTCTCTTTTCGTATTCTTTCTCTTCAATTATAAAATATATCAATCGATCCCTTAGTTCCTTATTTTTTTTTTCTTTATCCTTTCTTGTTATCAAAGAGTGGAAAAGTATGTAATAAATAACACAAAATTTATCCTGGTTTTCCCCCCTTTTCCTATTCACAAATCCACATACATACACATTTATTTTACTTTATTATGCTTTTCCTGTTCTATATTCTTATTACATTACTTTAGAGTCCTATTTCATTCCCAAAATTTTTGTGAAAATTAAAAAAAACCAATAAAGAAAACAGCAAAATCCAAAAATTCACATCGATGAATGATTGAATGAAAATTTTTGTACATACATATATGCAACACACATGTGTACTAAATTTATTTGTGTTAAAATGTATGCCATATGCAGATCCTTTATTTATATATGTATGTACACTTATAGATTGTATACATTAAAGCGTAAATTATATTAAACATTTCTTTTTTATAAAAGAGACTAAGAAAAACTTTAGCAAAAGTTAAATTCCAACATTTTTCCCAAAAAAAAAATGAAAAAGCACAAAAATAAATACGACATTTTGTGTTTTCCTTAATATGGGAAAATATAAGGACATTTTCTGTTTTATCCTCATATATTATACTTATGCGAATTTTAATCTAACTACTCGAATTTCCCTATTTGTAATGAAATAAAAAACCTAAATAAAAAACAAAAAATTTTCAAAACCGAAACAGAAAACTGAAATTTTTGTCATTTAATATAATTTTCGAAAACTTTAAAAGAGTTTAAATAGAAGTTCGGTTTATTTCGTTTTTCTTTATTTTTTCGCAGCAAAAAGTTTTTGATCCTTTCAATAGCACACATGAAAAACTTTGTTTAAATTGATGCGAGTATAAATAAAACGGTTACAGTAGAATCTTTATTATTGCAAGACTTTTTTTTTAAATAATTCCGTAAATTAAAATAATTATAGCGAATTCTTGCTAATTTTCGACTGTAAATTTCAATAAAATTAACTAGTCTAATTGAAATTTAGAAGACGCATTTATTTTAAAATTAACTTTAAATTTTGAGTTGAAAAGGAAATATTTTCAGTAAGTTTGAGAGTTCCAATTTGAAATTTGAACAGTTGCATATCATGATTGAACTTTGACAAAAAAAAAATTCACATTATTGCCAAATGTTACATATTTTTGGTCAAAATATGAAACTTAGAGAGCTTAAACTAGAGAATTAAATTTTATTTTTTCTAAATGGAAAAGTCATTGTTACTAATCTTGTATCTTCTCAAGTATATCTAAAATCCCAGTTATTTTAGTTAACAAGTGAAAAATTAATGTGAATTAACCTATAAAGGCCAAGAAATCACGTATTCGTAGAATGTTATTTTTAACACTTTATCGGCCGGTTGTGGTTGAAGCTACCACTCAGTAAGTACCGGCTAAGTCGCGCCCGAATACCAGTACCGGCTAAATTTTCACTATGCATTGTGTTGTGCTTATTCCTTTTGTTTTAAAGTAATGGAATTTCATTGATATTTATACTTTATTTTGTATTTGTTTTATACAATTTATTGCCTGTTTAACTTACATTCATGAAATAAATTCAAGGCATTAGTAATTAAATTTTTTAACATCAAATAATTAACGACGCTGCGAAGTTGTAAAAAGAGCAACCCACTGACAAAAATTATCGATAACCAAAAGCCGATTAATAAGTTACCGGTCGATAAAGTGTTAAGTGAGAAAAACCCTTTTCATATTATTTGGCACGGCCTTTTGAAAGCAGTGACATATTATATCCGAAATTCAGTCAGTTTGTTTTGGAATATGCGACAATTAATACTATTTAACAGAAAAGCCCTTATGTATTTAAAAAATTCACAAATCTCTAATTGAAAAAATAAAAATTCTAATTTCTATCAGTTGCTCTAAACACAACATAATAAGTTCGAATATATGCAAACCAATTTCACAAATATTTGTACAAAATTTAAAAAAATTTTATAAATTTGCGTTCAATTTTCTCTGATTCTACAAATTTTCCATCAATATAGAATAATATTATCGCTTTTAAGAAGTTTTTCTTAAAAAACAAAAAAATAACATGAAAATAAGGAGTAAAAATGGATCAACAAAAAGAAGGAAAAATAAACAATTTACATATATAAATAGGGAACATACCCCCGATGATTGAAAAAAAATGTGTCTGAAATTATACGCTTCCTTTATGGTTTATTATTTTTTATATATTACATATGTGTGTGTATTTGCGCACATATTCCACTTCTAACTAGGTTGTATATTAAAAAAAGTATATACAAAATTCAACACTTTCCAAGTAAATATATATACATAAGTATCGGTATATGAAATTCTTTATGGAAATGAATTTTAATGAATGTTTATGTGGCTATGTGCGCTTGTATTAAATTGTATTATTCGTTAAGTTTTGATGTTGTTATTACAGAAAATGTTAATATTGTTGTACAATGTAATGTTATAAAAATAAAACTTTTTTTTTTCTTTTTTATTATATTATAATACTTATTAGGTATGTTGTTTTTACTGCTGCTACTACTACTACCGCTGCTACAGTAATACACTTGTTATTGCTTATATAGCACTCAGTACACACTTGTTATTATTGCTATTGTTTTTATTTCATCATATCAAAAGAATAATTTTACCATGCTACACAATGCTTAATACGTTGGGAGGGGGTGGGGATGGGTTTATTATTGCACATTGTTTTCTTTATTTTTTCAACCCCAAATATAAGAAATGGGTGCGTTTATTTTTTCCAATTCATTTTTTGTTCTTCTCCACAATGCTTTTGTTCGTTCTTCTTCATATTAAAAAAAACATTGTTTGTATATACTTTCTATTGTTTTTCCTCTTTTTATGTTTTTATTACAAATTATACATTTAGTTTAAGCGATTTTTATTACAAGTTCGATTAAAAAATGATATTTATTTTATAAAAAGCATCAATAAAATTATATTTTCACTTTTTTGTTTTCTGTGTGTTCTTTGATAAATAAAATATTTTGAAGAATAAAATGGGAAAAATAAACAATCAATTTACTCGTTCTTCTATGGATACGGGCGCAAAACAATTGAAAAAAGTTTAATTTAAAAGTTTGAGGTAGCAATTTTTTACTTTTTTCATTTTTCAATAGGAAGCTATACAGTTTTGATATATGAAATAGTTAAAGAACTAAATGGAATTTTAATGTATTTTTTTTTTTACTAAAAATACTTCAATTGGAGTGATTCCTGTTATTATTGATTAAGATATGTAATTGTTTCACATTTTTTCCAAATCTTTTAGAAATAATTTATTAGATTATCAATAATTTAATTATATATGTATGTATGTATTTGAAAATGATTACTATTTTATACTTAGGGTAATTGCTCGAGTACATCAAGGCCGAGAATCTCGCAGCGCCACCCGCACCCGGAGAGGGGGAGGGTTAGGCGACCCTACAAAATAATATGGATTCTTTATGGTCGTCGAGCTTCTTCTAGAATTCTTTAACGAATATCGCATAAAAAAAATGCAGTTCCTTGCAGAAATTAAGAAATTGAATTTTTGAATTCTTTAAGCCTAAATCAAAATGTTGCAATACTGTATAGATTCTACGTAACATATAGAAAATTAAGATTGTATTATACAGTTTAAATACAATTAATTTATTGCATAGAATATACTATATATATGACATTCATTAATCAAAAAAATAAAGGGTCCCTCAACTTTAAAATATTGCTCTTAAAATCAAAAGAATGTTTGTTCTTTTTAATATGTGAGCGAATCAGGCAACAAATTTGATAAATTTATTAATTTGATATTAATTTATTGTTGTAAATGTGTTATAATTAAACATACATACATACATAATGTGTGTATGTATACACAGAAGTCTCAAAAAATACCAAATAGGGTTATGCTTTGGATTAAACAAAGTATGAATTGCAATTCGATGGTATGTCTAAGTAATCCAAATCAATATCCCGAATATTAATACGGAAAAATCTGCACTTGTATCTGCAAACGCTAATTCGTATTTCTGCTAATACATAATAAAATGTTAGAATATCGGTTACATGACCCATAGAGCAGATTTGTTAACATTCAACGCAGAATTTTTCAAAAAAATTTATTTTTAAAAATGCAATGTAAATTTGTGTTAAAAAATTCAAATTTGTTTTATTACTTATGCCATTCAATTTGGTATTATCTGAACTAATTCAAATTACATTGTCAACAAGAATTATAATTCAGAAGTATGCACAGCGATGCATCATTTCAACAGTTAATTCATAACTTGTTTACAAGTTTTAGGTATGTGCATACTACATACGAGTATATACATTATGTAACATTTAAAATTTTTAAATAATCAATCATAAAAGGCTCTTTTCCTCAACCTTTTTTACACTATTTTCTCTACTTAAAATAATTAGTACAGAATTTTTTGTTGTTTCCTTTAGTAAGTAAGTTACGTTATTTCCATTTTATAAAAAATCTACAGTTATGCAAGTATGATTGAAAATAAGCAGTAAGAACAACAAGCAATTGAAAAAAAGCAACACTAAATATAACGAAATTATTAACAAAGTAATTTGCAGTAACATAACAAACAAACAGAGTATGAAAGAGAAAGCAAAGAAAAAAATTGAAAGAGTAGAACTTTTTAAAGGAAAATTTTACTTAGTAATGCAAAATAAACTTTAAACAATAAACTACCATCAAAGAAATAAAGTAAGAAAAAGACAAATGAATGTGGGTACGTGCTGACAAAAAAAAGAAAAATAAGATAAGAAAAAATATCCAAAAAAAAAAAAATGCCTCAGATATAAGACATTTTTATACACAGAGGAAGGAAAATAATAATACATGTGATGTTAAAAGAATAAAAGCGAAAATGCCGACGACCTTTTTAATCGATTTGAATCAGATCGTAACATAACCTTAAAAAGAAATGTTCATCTTTCTTTTTATGATCTTTATTTTAATCGAAATAAACATAATGTACATGTTTACATAAATGTGTTCACAAATAAATTTAGAAGTAAAAACAAAATACTGCTGAGTGTTCAAGCAACTCAATTCTTATATTCATAAGCAAGACTTTCAAAATCTAAATATTTAAGAACCTTCTCCAATTTTTAAGCAAAATTAATTTCAATAGAATTTGTAGAATTCATTCGAACCGTTTCCTATCAAATTTATCATATTTTAAGTTTCTAATTTTAAAAAATTAGATTTAAATTTGCATAAATTGATCATTTCCCTTGATATTTTTGGCATCAAGCATTCTAAATCTTGATATTATTAAGATTCTAAATCGATTTTGAAGAATTTTCCACAGTTTTGACTCAATTCATCTCTCAACAAAATAAGTAGTTTGCAATTTACAAATATATCTAGATTACGGCTGAATTTGAAAATATCGCACTGTTCTAAATTACTTTTTTATATTTGTAGGGTACACCTTGCCACGTCCTCATGTAATTATTTAGTTGTATGCATTCCGTTTTACATAATATTATATTACATTGTGCATATGTTAGGCATCTTTACATAGATATATATACCGTTATCATTGAGTGTAAGTGTTACAGTTTTCTTTTACTGTTTTTTTTTTCTTCTCCTTTGTACTTAATACGCTCTTTATTGTTTTAAAGCAATTCAAAGGATCTTAAACAGTAATAAAAATAAAATAAAGGTGAAATTTAAAAAAAAAAATTTTTGCTACTACTTTTCCCTTTTATATTTTTCATAATGGAAAGGTAAAGAAAAAAAAATTATGTAAAAACAATGAAAAATTAAAAAAAAAAAAACAATTTTTCGTAAGCACAAAAATTTCAGGTAAAAAAAGTAGGTTGGAGCTTAATGTAGAAGGCGTTCATTTCATCCATTCTATATCTTTATAGCGCATATGTGATATTCACATATAAATATTCATATCCAAAAATAAATATACACATAAACATAATGTATTTAAGGATTCACCTATATATAAAACGACTTACTTATTCCGCTGAGAAAAAAAAATATCAAAGGGGAAAAAATAAATGTTTGGAAAATAAAGTAGGGTTTTATTCTGTTAACTTTCTCTTACTTGTTTTCTGGCATAAATTTTTAGAATCATAATAATAATGATTTCCTGATATAATTTTTTCTTTTTGGTTCTATTGATCCCTCTATGCCATTACGTATGAATATTTTGTATTTTAAAAATTTATTACCGAAAATTTATATTCTTATAACTTTTTCCGCCCTTTTGTATCTCGTTTCTTCAAGATTATAAAAAAAGTACACTTATAACACATTAAACTGAAAATAGGAAAAAATAGAATTATTACTGTTTTATACATTATTACATATGTAGATATATTTGAACATACATAAATCATTAAACAATTTATTACACAATAATTATTAATAATTAATTTTATGCAATAGAAAGAGAAATTTTAGTACCGCTATTTATTAGGGGAGTATATTGAACTTTCAAAATTTCTAGAACAGTAGAAAAATATGAGTAGATACATTGTTCTATTTTCGTAAAACGATTTTCATACTCGAAAAAATGGTAAGGTAACGCCAATCAATTTGTATGATACCACCTTTCCATTTTCACGATCTATCAAATTACATAGTAAGGCATTTGAAATTCATAAAAATTATGACAAAGTAAAAAGTGTAAATATCATATTGGTATGCAAACACCTAAATATAATTGGCGTGAAAGAATGGTTGTTATATGCATAGCTACAAATTTATTATAATTATCTAATCTAAGGCTAGACAACATTCAACTTTAAAAGAGTTGGAGGTAATCAGCATACTGCAATAACAGTAGTTTATAAAGTACGGCACTCATCTCTTTAACAAATATAAATTAATGGTAATTATGTATTCCCTCTTGTAAAACACTTCTTTATAATAAGGCTTTCTATATGAGTATATTGTATAAGTAGAAAAACCTATTATGTATGTATACACGATTCAGTTTAAAATTATCCAAAACTAATATTTTTTAAGTTCAAAATGAAAGAAACCTTCCTATGCATTTACCTTATTTTTGTCAAATATTCAATTGAATATTGTAAAAAGAAAAAGACTTTTACGTTCATGCATTCTATTAATATTTTAAATTGCAAAATTCAAGATACAATCACCTGGATCTAAAAATAATTTAGTAAGCCTGCTATTTAAAATTAACTTTTCTATTTGAAATTGTTTTAAATTTTCCAAAATCAAAGTTAAATTCTAAATAAATTTATGAAAACTGCGAATTTTGTACGCATGTGCTTAAATTAAGTTAAACCTGATTGGGTTAATTAACAAAATTTATTGCAAATTTAATAAATCAATCAGCATACCAAAACATTCCGTTTCTTTTAAAAGTCCCCTTAGCTACTTAATAGATATCAATCAGTATGCATCCTATTCGGATTGCTTATATATGTCCAAGTGACAAAAAACTATAATAAAGCATCATCTAGAATGTAATGAACTTCATAAAATATGAATTCTTTAAAAATAACTCAATAAATGTTACCTTTTTTTTATGTTATTCCCTTACACTTCGCTGCAATTGCTTCATTGTTGCAAAAGTTACATTTGTAATTTATATAAAATTTATTATTTAAAACAGTTAGGATGATTATAAATTATATTTTAATTCAGTTTATGGCGACATGAATTTAATATTACTATGTGTTATACATTTAGTTTAATACTTTAGCGGTATTCTTCATCAGAATCACAATTACTGCTACCACCTTCCCGTTGTATCAACTCTTTTTAGTTGTAATATAACATCATAAGTATGTAAGTATGAAGGTAAGTGTTATAATGAATTAGACACTAAGAATATTAGTGCCCAATTTATAGTTGATATCTATGTATGTTTGTGCAACTTTTAGATATAGATAAATATGTCTTATTTCCGGGAATATTAAAACACCAAATTAATGTCTTTAACAACTTCAAATTCTTTGAAGTTTATTACAACAACTTTTTGTCTATTTAACTTATTTAGTTTTTATGTACAAATATCTTGTATGTACATTGTTTGCATTTAATCTTTTCATCAGCTAAATTGTACTAAAAATTATGAGATAGATAAGTAGGTACATACACTCATACATATGTATATAGATAGATATTTTAACTTAAAACAATTACCGAAATTAATTTTTCCACAGTATTATCCCGCCTTTACGAACGCTTGGTTTTCTTATTGGGGAAATTGTTTAATGGAAATTTCTAAAATTAAAGTAATGGAATTATCAATGCCTTTTACTTTCTTCTTTTTTCAAAACTTCAATTTGAACAAGTAAACAAGTAAATGAAATATTTACACTGCACTTAAGATATCATTTATATCTTTTCACTAATCCAAAAATGTTGTTCTCAAATAAGGAACTTCAAGTAAATTTTTTTTCTGATTGTTAAAAGAATGTTGAAAAATGTAATGACATTAAAATAATAATTGAAATTTGAAATTATTGTTGAATTTTTTGAAAACTTTTAAAGTTTTTTTAATATTTGACGCGATCTTTCCCGCTCGCACTAAAAAAAAAGCATTTTTAATTTTGTCATTTCGAAACAAAAACTTTCAGCTTTTGTATTTAACCAACCAAAATTTAAATTCGTGGAAAATTTGACATTGGTAGCTTTTACACACATCATCTTTTTGAAGAATTTTTCATTTTGTTTTCGCGCAAAGTTGTTAAAAAAAATAGAGCAAATTTTACACTTGTATTCTTTTTGCCCAGTTCACTTTGAAAACAGAATTTGATTTACTTTTCAATGGTAAGACCTAATACATTTACCTCGTTTATTTGGCAGCATTATTACCTGACTTAAAATCATTACAAAACTAAAGCTGCGTTTTTTACTACGTCAGCTCGAAAGTCTGAAAATCTAGCTTAGCTATGACATTTGAAGTCAAGTAAGGAAAATTTTTTGAATGACTTGCATGAAGCCGACTTCAAGTCAAGTGTCATTTATATAAATATAAAATATACTTGAAGTACGCTTAAAGCTGCCATATAAACGAGATATGCTATTTTTTTTTGCTCTTTTTAGATCATTGGTTGAAAATAAAGAAAATATAAAAAAGCCACATTAACATCGAATGTTTTATACGAGGTTTAGAATTGTTTTTATTACGAAATGTCATTTTCTATAAAGCTGTTCAAGAAGAAGAATAAATTTTTACAATTAACCAAGTTTTGTGAAAACCAAATTTTTTCTAATTTTATTTGCCGTTATTTTGTTGAAACCGTATACGATTAAAACAAAATGACAATATAATAACTTTACCACCTGGTGATAAAATTTAACATACTATTTATCATTAGAATACTATAGTATTAGAAAAATAAAACTTTTTTATGATTTAAAATCTTGGGTAAAATGAAGTTTGACTGACTACTGTTATTTCTCTTTATTACAATATACATACAATATTTTTTCTATTTTAAATTGAAATTTCCCTATATTTATAGTCATAAGTACATATTATATAATATTTATATGTTGCTTATATTTATACTTACAATCACATGTGCATAAAGATAATATACGTACATACACACAAAGCGTTATTAACACAGCACGATTAAATTACAATCCAATTAGCTTTTACGTTTTTCATTTTCTAACATGAAAATAAATAAAAGATATTTCTAATATGTTTGTCAAGCTGAATTTTTAAAAGAAAAAGAAAATATTAACAGTATGGAAGTAAATATCTTGAAAATTTCAAAATATAATCGTCACTCCAAAAAAAAACACTAAAAACATTTTAAACGAGAAAAGAAAGAGTTGACGGTGTCAGCTTTGTAATACTCGTATCAATGTTTTTTTTTGTAGTTTTTGCTTCGTTTATATGAAGGTACTTAACTCAAAATTTCAATCTGCGTATATACCGTACAGATTGAAATGGTTTTAGTTGAAATTGTCTGAAATTTGACATTAGTTGAAAAGCTAATCTCGAGGGCGGTGAAATAGCCTAAATTTAATATTTTACTGCCTGCGGTTTTTTTGACGTTATGTGTTTCCGTTTATGTACCATATTATATGCAAATTACTGTTCAGTTGAATTTGCTGCTCCACTGTTGTTCTGGCTTAACAACGGAAATGATTCGCAAATGCCGTTTACCGTTCTGGTTATGTTTTAACAATTATTAAAACGCTTGTCAGTCCTGCCGTTCAAAAATTGATATTTAAGTATCAGCTATTTGTTTATGAAGACGATTCTATTTTTACCGACCGTATTGTGTAAACAATAGGTAGGTTATGTGATGGCAACAAATTTTGCATATCGAGTTTTCGGTGGGAACGTACTTCTCCATAGTAGGGAAGTGTAAATAAACTATTTTTAGCAACCTGTCGGTCTGTGGGTCTGTCGGTCTGTCGGTCTGTGTGTGCACGCGTGTATCTCAAGTTCGGCTGAACAGATTTTGATGAAATTTTATATGTAAGTTTGTTTCCACCATGGCACGGATCGATCTTTTGGTATATATCAGGCCTCGGGAACTGCACTTTTTAGCGGGCCTGTTTTACATTTTTGAACATTTTGAAGAAAATATTCAACCGATTTACTTGAAATTTTATATATAAGCTCAGCTCGACCGTCCGCAAAAATTCGTATGTTTTGGAAGAAATCAGGCATCGGCAACTAGACGTTTACTACGGGCCAAATATATGTTTTTGTGTATATAAAGAGAAATAATCAACCGATTTCATTGAAATCTAATATATGAACTCCTTGTTTTAAAACAATGAACATATAAATTTTTTGGAAAGATCAGGGCTCGAAAACGGATTTGCGGGCCGATTTTACATTTTTCACCATTTTGAAGAAAGTATTTAACCGATTAGCTTGAAATTTTATATATAAGCTCAGCTCGACCGTCCGCGAAAATTCCTATGTTTTGGAAGAAATCAGGCATCGGCAACCAGACGTTTACTACGGGCCAAATATACATTTTTGTGTATATAAAGAGAAATAATCAACCGATTTCATTGAAATTTAATATATGAATTCCTCATATTAAAGCAATGAACATATAAATTTTTTGGAAAGATCAGGGCTCGAAAACTGATCTGCGGGCCGATTTTACATTTTTCACTATATCTACGGAACTAATTGATAGAATTTTTTGAAATTTGATATTTGAGTTCTGGTTGTTACCGAAACTAACTGAGCAGCATTTCAGGGAATTCGGATGGCACAAAGCGAAACTCTACTAAGAGCCAAATTTACATTTTTGTGGGTATGTTAACTATAAGCTTACTAATGTCCTAAAAATTGAAAAGAAGTATTTAACAGACATTTTTATAATATTCTGTAACACTTTCATTTAACTAGACAATACACAATGCGGTCGGTTATGTGCTGACCACATCAGATTTTTTTTTCTATTTTCTTATTTGTGAGAGCAGTAACCTTGAATCAAAATTTTGGAATGAATTACAAGAAAAATACAAGTATATGTACGTTACATATTATATATTGCAAAAGGATGGAAATAAGTATGTACATATTTTGTTTTAAGATGATAGATTATTAATTTATATTTATTTTTATAGTTTTAAATTAACAGGTGTACTTATTTTTTAAATTTTTTTAGAATTTCATGATTTTACTTAAATATATTCAAAGCGAATTTCAATAAACTTTGATCTATAATGCAACCGCTTTCAAAATTTCGCGTTTGTAAATCATATTAAAAATGACAACCGCAAATTTTGAGTAGTATGAATAATTTATTTTGGACGCCAGCTTTCAGTAATATTGAATTTCAGCGTTAAACCTAAAATATTATTCCATTTTAGGATCCACGCCTGTACTTCTGTCAGCCGTGGTCAAAAGCGCGGCTGAAAGAAATGTTTTTGGAATGTCATGGTCATTCCTTACCCAGCATTTACACATGCAAGTTACTTGCATGCAAGTTTGTATAATATTAATTGTCAAATAGTTTTTCGAAATGTCAAATTACTTGCTATTATGACGTAGGCGTTTAGCAAGTTAATTTTTGAAAATGTCTTTGAGAAGAAAACAACTAGCAATATATATAATTGTTTATAAATTTTAGAAACTATAAGTTTGCTAAGTTCAATTTCTTCAAAACAAAATTCAAAAATTTTAAATTAAAAAAAAAAAAAAAAATCAAAACAAATTTTTTTTTGTGAATTTCTCAATATGTCAAATTACTTGCTCAAATTACTGGCAGCAAAATTTTCTTGCAAGTTGAACTGCAAGTAAACAAGCAAGTAGAAATATTTCAATGTGTTAGTAAAATTTTTGTATGGATTGCAACTTTCTTGCAAGTAACTTGTACGTGTAAATGCTGGGTTAAAGTTTTAAATAGTGAAGTGATGTAGCTTCTCCAGTTTTATTTTAGTTTATGCAGTGTACATACTTAACAAATAATTTAATGGACTCTATGGAGAAATTATGAATTGTAATACATTTTTTTCTTCGTATTCATTTTATTTTGAATTATTCAATAATTTATCGTTTATTAATTTTTGTTTGGGAAAAAAAAGAAGATACGGTTTTTATTTTTCATCAATATTTATTTACCGTAATTTGACGCCTTCTAACATGGATTTAGGCGCGTTTTTAGATTTATATTTTGTGTTTCGTAAATTGATATTTAATATTGGTAAGTACAAAAGTATGTATTTCTTTAGATATACATATCTACTTACATACTCATATACTTTGTATATTAAACATTTTCAGTATAACAAATTGAATTTTTTTTATTATTATTCAGGAAATTCCATGGACAATGCAGACTCTAAAAAAAGAGTTAAAATTTAAGAAAATGGAAGATATTGTATTTGGTGTTGTACAAATATTATTTTTAAAACTAAGGATTATCGAACAAGAAAGCAAATTGAAATATCCGTTATTGTAATACGTACTATATCTTCATTATGTATACACATATATACATATTATGTATACTATTATTTTAAATCACGAAGCAGAACCATGATAAAAGTATCTAACTTTTCACATTATTGTACCTTAATGGAGGTAAATTGATAGAGGAACTACATTGTACATATGTATGTACATACATATATACGTACATACATACATATGTACGTTTTTATAGACAACTAATTTCTAGCCAAAAGCATTAAGCGCCTGCAATAAAACGTTTTTATGATTAGTGGTGAAGTGTAAATATGTAAGTACATGCTACATTATCTAGATTTTATATGTAAGCTTTTGTAAATAAGCAATACCTACATACATATCTCATTTTTTAGATTTACCTTTGTTTGCATGTTGTAAAGACTTTCTTTTATAAATAAAGACGGAAAAAACAATAATTTATGTAAAGCATTATTCTTGAAGAAGGAATTTGTTATGAATATTTTAATTTGTCTTGGACTTTAATGGATTCGTAGAAAATTATTTGAAGTAGAGCAGTTATATTGATTATGATAAAGTAAATGGTGACAAAACCACACCTTATAACGATTGTTACTTAGTAAATTGGTAATGGTACGAATTTTATTAGAGAATTTAGATTGCTAAAATCTATCAAAATAATGAACGGTTCAGATTCTAGAAGGTAAGTGAAATTTTTAGCAATATTAAGAAGTTTTATTATTCATTTATTTAATTATTCCTGAATTGCACCAATTGGTTTTAAAATTTGTACCAATGTAGTATTATCACTCAAGTTAATTTGTGAATTGTAATTCTTTAATTGTGTAAAAAGTCAGCCTTATGGTACATGTTTGAAGTTATGTCTTTATTTAAATTTTTATAAGAGGCATGTTTCTGCTTCATTAATAAGGTTCACGTACCAGTTACATCATTCACGTTACACGTTATCTTGTCAACAAAGAGCCTTGCAAGTTAATAGATAGTTAGGTAGTTAGGTACTTAAATTTTTGTGTGCAAGTTTCATAGTGAAAAAATTAATTAAATTTACTTTTGATTTGGCTTTATTTTCCCAATTAATTGTACATATATATTCAATATTCATACATTCATTCATAGTTAAACGTTACTAATAATATTGTAATAAAAAATTGAAAAAAAAAAAACTTTAAAGGCATAAAAAACTAGTATTTTACTTAGTGTGATTTGAAATATTTGTTGCCATGTGCCAAACCAATGCAGGTTTACTTTAAAAAAAATTATTCAGTATTTTTTAAATAATAATTATATTCATTACAAAAATAATAATAAAATTAACTAATAACCACATTCATATGGTTGAACTGAGGCATGCCCTTAAATCTATAATTTGCTTTTTTTATTTATTTTTTATTTGGCTATTTAGGTTAGGTTTATTTTTTTTCATAAAAACTAATGGAAGGTTTAGCCTTTTAAAATGATGATTTTGTAATATTGTTTATGACAGAACGCAATACAAAAAAATTAAATATAACTTTTCCTTTAGGTAATAATTTAAACTAACATTAATTTTTAATCAAAAATATTTAAAAAATGAAAACATAATAATTACATTGAGCAAATAGATATTTCTGCTACCCAGGTGAATTTGTGCGTTCATTGAATTTTTACTATTTCACGAAAAACATTAGATGGATTAAGAATGGAGTTTTCATTGTTTCAATTCCGAAAATTGGAACTGTAAAGCTAGAATTTGCAGATTGATGATATATCAAGATTAGCTATATTAGCTTAGCAGTATATAATATATTCAAATCGTGTAAAAATTGTTAAATAAAGGCCTTGTTTACAAAAACACGATTGAAGAATGCTTCATATTGGCAAAGTCTTAAGCTTTTTGTGGGATGTTGCGTTTTTGTCATCAAAGATTTAATGAGCTGAAGAATATTGTGACAAAGATTCATACAAAACATTAGCTATAAAATTTTTTATGTGTAAAAACTGTGCAAGCATTTTATAGTTGCGGTTGAGAAGGCTAAGGTGCACCTAGCATTATAACAGTATTTTTAATTTTATTTTGTAGCAAAAATTTAGTTAATATTTTTGAATTTCTTGTTTTCAAATTATGAAAATTTGGATTGAACGTAATATTTTAATTGTAACTAAAATTAACTACCTATGTACATACATATATTCGAATATGCTTGAATATAAACTCAGAAATTTCAATATTCTGGTGCGTTCAAATCTACTTGGGGACACAATTTGTGTTGTGTTTTTGTTTCTGTAATATTACTATTATATTATTATTGAAATATGCAAGATGACGCACACATGTATAAAATGACACATATTTTCCAACAAAAATTTGGTTTTTTATTTTTGCTTTGTTTTAAAATGCGGCATTAAAAAAAATAACTATTGATTTATAAAAAAAAAATGGTTATTTTTCTTTTGTATATTTTGCCGCTGATGTTTGTGTGCTCTTGCTGTGATGAAGGTTTTATACTATAATAAAATTAGTTTAATAGCAAATATTTTATAGGCTATAATGTTGAAATAACAAAAAAAAAAAACTCATAGTTTTTTATGTTTTTTTAATACAAAAATTAAAAAACAAAAAAAAATTTACAACCAAAGTCAACACAAAAAAAAATTAATTTTGATATTTAACTGCTGTTATTGTGCTTGACAGATAAAATGTTGTAAAAAAAGATAAAATTGGTCGCATGTCGAATTTAAATGGAGCATTTGGTACACATTTTACATATTCATAAAGGCAACACATGTACCTACATTGTGTTTGGATACCCAAACACAATGCGCATACATACGCATATTATGAATTCGAATAATAAACATTATGTTTATATTAAATTTATTGAAATTAAATGAAAATTTTGTAATTTATAGAAAAATATTGACCACATAAAGCTTAAATAAACATATTTTTTTTTTCATTTAATAAAAAAAAAATATTGTTGACATTTAAGAGAAAGCTTATAGGTCAAGCTCATGCACATTATATTAAGTGACAATTGGACATAATGGACATTTACAATAGAACAAGTGTAAAATTTATTATTCGATTCGTTTATACTATGTCTGAATAGTATGAAGGAATGTAGGTATACATATATTGGTCTACTTCATTTGTCATGTTGGGTGCTGCCCCAAAAATACTGTTGGGTTTTATGTGCCTTTTGCATAATAACATGCTGTATTTACAATATTGCTTACATATTTATTGTTACCGAACATTATAAAATCTTTATACGTAGTAGAATTTTATAAACTAAGTCTAAATACAATAAGTTGCTTGTTATTGGTTATATAACAATTTGTAACAATAAAAGGGAAAGTATAAAAAGCGAAAATTATGATGAAGTCAATGTGTATAATAACGGTGATTTTAATAAAACTTGTTTAGGTACCTAACTCAACGAGAATTTTAGCATGTTAATATTAAAATGCTTTCTTTTAAAGGTGTACAACAAATAAATACAGCATAATTCTGAAAGGCATACAATAACATATACCATTGGTTAGAGGATCGAAAATGGGTAAAACTTTTGTTCCGGACTGGGTGCCAAATCTCAAGGGTTTCCGAGTTACAAGGATTTTAAAGAATTTTCACGAAATTTTTTGATTTTTGATTTCGTTGATAAAATTAAAATTAAATTCAATTCAATATTCCTTTATCCAAATATTTTACAAATTTCTAAAAACAAAAACTAAATTTTCTTATGAAATTTACTTAATTGAGAAAAAAATTATGTTTACTGGATTTTACTGTAACACTTCTTTAGTTGCATTCACCGCATTTAGTTTTTCTAGAAATATGTTTAAAATTTATTAATCCCATTAAATTATTTATTAGTTCTATAATATTGATACCAAATCATTTACAAACTCCATTTTGTGTAAAAAAAATTAAATTTTCGTATTGAAAAAAAAAATTTTTTTCTATTCGAATAAATGTCAAAATTTGTATGGCATTTCTTTAAAAATTCGCCCCAACTGAATAATTTTAATAAGTTCAGATGGCAAATCGTGTCTAGATTTCGAAAATATTTTTTTCAAATTTTTAAATTGCACCTAATGTGAGAAAAATGCATTTAAAAATTTCAAACCATATAGGTACCATTTTTTATAAAAATTGGCAAAAATAAAAAACCTATTATTTTTTTTTACCAAGAAAAGTTTCGAAAAATTTTTTTTGATTACTAGATTTTTTTTTTTTGTTTTTCGTAATACAAAATTCAATTTTTTCTTTTTAAAGATTTCAAATTTTTTAAAATCAATTTTAGTTTTTCAAATTAAAAATTTGTATAAAATTTTGTTTCAATTTTATTTTCTTTTCAATAAAACATTAAAATTCAGGGTTCTTATCAAAATAATGACTCTTAAAAATGTCAACTGTTTTTTCGAGTGACTCTTGCCATCCAAAATTAGTGATAGTTGATAATTACAGCGCTTAAAATCAATAAAATCAAAAATAGTGAAAAATAGGGCCTTTAAAATCTTGAGATAGAAACGGTTTTTGTGCTATGTATGTCTTCTGTACCAAAATTTTTTTTTAATATTTGAAGACTTATAAAAAAAAAATTACAGGTTTCAAAAAATTTCTTCCGAAATTATTTAGATTTTTGATTTTCCCTAAAGTTCAAATGCTTGGTATTCCGAAATACAGAATCAAGCAACATGTTTATTTTAAGCCGTTTACTAAGCCTTTCAGAAACTGTTTATTTGAAGCTCCTATCTGTTTCAAAATGAAAGGTATAATCCAAAAAACCTGAATAAATAAAAATTTAATGAAAACTCCTTAATATCCCCGAAATTCGGAAACCCTTGAGATTTGGCACCCAGTTCGGAATTAAAGTTTTACCTATTTTCGATCTTCTAACCAATAGTATATATTGTTCTATACCTTTCAGAATAACCCTGTGCATATATTTTCTTAACTCTGTTGATCTAAGTTATGGAAGGGCAGTAGTTGAGGAGTGTCTAATTTTTGATAGATTATTCAAATATAGATAATTTTAATCGTTTATTTTTTTAATTATAGAGTTTTGCATTACAAAAAATATTATTAAGAGAAGACAACAAATCCCTTTCGCGATCACAGTTTAATAAAAATATTCTTCCTTCTGAATATTCTCTTGTATTCTATTAATCGTGTGAATTTGATTTTATTCAAATCAAGTTCGTCTTCTTAATTCAATGTTTCAATTTAATATTTAAATATTTTATTTATTATCATTCGAAATTATTACAATGTGCACATAAATAACATAATAATAACATTCTCAATTAAAAAATTTCAATTAGATGAATTAAATATTTAAATTAAGAAAATTTTAATATTATTTTTTTGAATTATGAGAAAATTAACAGTGTCTTTCATACATTCACACGCACAATTAATGAAAAAAAGGTTTCCATTATTAATAATGTTGTTCGGTTATCCTTAACAAAATAATCTATGGCTTTTTAACATGCAACTCGATCAAAGAATGTTAAGATTATATGTAAAAAGCATAATGTTGTATTTTCTTGTATTATAAAACATTTTCAAGTATCTGATAATTTATGTTATTAAAATACAAGAATTTTTTATTCTCCTTTTCAACCTACAAACAAAAAAAAAAAAAAGATTAAGAGGAGCGACAAAAAAGCAGAAAATAAGAAATCATGAATCCCATGACATAAAGTATCAAGTTATTTCGCTTTTGTAACGTTATTGTTTTTAGAAACCACAAAAGAAAAAAAAAACAGGAATCTGGAACCATTTAAATTCAGAAAAAAAATATACAATTGTCTGTCATTCATAAGAATGAAGGCTTCCTTTCCTATGAGATATTTTGAAACACTTTAAGAAGAGGGTTTTCATTTTATCTATTAATATTTCACAATTCATTTAATTTTAAACTTCCTTTAAGATTTCACATCTTTTCTTCTTTATTACATTCGGATTATATTTTGCATTGTTTTTATTCTATGCTTCTACTCAATTCTCAGGAAACGTTTATAATATTCGTACCTATATAGAAAAATATGAAATAAGGATATTTTAAAATTTTTAATTAATTGCTGTTTTAAAATTTATTAAATCAGAAATATCGAATGGTTTATGTAACTTGTAAACAGTTTCTCAATAATAAGAGCTAGGATTATAATGTTAAGCTTTAATTTTTGCTGAATGAAACTGCTGTTAAAACTTCTGTTACCATTTGAATAAAACTGCTATTACCGTGGTGATAGGTTATGATTTCAATTTTAAAAAATTATAATAATACTTGGGCTAACATTGTATAGCTGGATAAAGTCGAGACATTATGACAATGATAATTCATTAAATGAGGAAAAAATGGTTTTAAAAAATTTCGTTTCCTTTTGATAAGCTTGTTTATGTGATTTTCTAGAATACTTCAATTTTCGAATATGAAATTGTTGTCTATAAACAAACTGCACAATTTAATTTATGAATTTTCGATAGAAAATCATGCGAGTTGGAGTCTCTCATTTTTTTTTTCACGATTGCAAAATCTTGTAAACTATGAATCATACAATTTTTCCCAAATTTCACTTCCTTACCTTCTTTTTCCCGTTTAATTCCCATATAGTGTTAGATTGTGTTGAAAACTTTTTATTTATTCATTTAAGAACTTTGTACCCTAAAGTTGAATGAGATAAATTTAAAATATGGTTAATATTTTACTTGATCCTTTCAGCCAAGTTTTTATAAGATTTTGTAAAGTGGCTTTATTTTACAATTTGTTTTTTCTTTTTTTTTATGTTGAAATGTGAAAAAATAAGCAGAGTGAAATCTGATGTTACTTTTAAACTAACAATTGAAAAGTCCTTATTATTTTTTTTTTCTAGATCCTTGATTTTTTTTTTGTTTTCAAAATTGTTGAATTTTTTTTCGTCTTTATTCTTGAATTTAATTTCTTAAAGAAATCCAAAGATATCATATTACAATTTCAGGCTAATTGATTGTTTCACAATGAAAAAAAAATACTTACGTACGTACATAGGTTCTACTACATACATAATACCGTGTAATTAAATAATTATTATGTATATATATATATATATATATATATATATATAGCCGATTGCATACTTTTATGTTCATGTATATAAAATTTATTTTCTCATAGACTTTAGATTTCTTGTATTCTTATGTTATTTTTATTATTTCATCATCACATTCATCTACTTGAAATTAAAAACCCAGACGGTAAGTGTCTATATTATACACTTTTCTTTAAGATTTATTTTCCTTTTCAACTTCACTCTTCTACATGTATATTATATGCATTATTAGCGTGTTTAGTTACTGTACATACATACATGCATACTCATTATTTTGTACATAGAAATTTGTGTCAAATTTTTTATTTTATTTTTTAATTGTAAACTGAAGCCTGTTGGTTCTCTCCGTATATGTATGTATTTTTATATACTATTGCAATAAATTGTTCTAAAGCAACAACAGGATAGAAATTGCAGCTTTACATTAATTGTACATAAAGTGTTCATGTAATTAAAAGAATGAAATAGAGGAAAAAAATTAAAGAAAGGCTTTTTTTTTTAAATAATTTTTTTAATATTCTTAATGCTTTTTACATATTTTTTTCGTTTTCAAACAGGAACACGGTTCTATTCGACCCAAAACATAAGAATGAAGGAAAAAAGGATAGCAAAAAAACACTAATTAGATATTATGACAAATGAAATCTTTTCGCTAAATAAGAAACGCTGAACGTTTTAATTTTTTTTGCATATGCAATTAAAAAATTAAAAATGAAAGATTTTTGAAAGAAGAAAAGACAGAAAAAATTTTGAAGCTTTAAGACAAAATTTTGTATAAGAGTATTAGAACAAATAGCTTTTTGATGGGACCAATAATTAATTCCTTTTACTGTGAAAGCCTAACTTTTTAATTTTCGTAAATAAATTACTTATCATAAAAACTTTTAATAATTATTATTAAATTTGTTACTTATTTTTAGTTCGCTAAACTGCAAGCTAAGTCAGATTTGAGGTCAACAGATTGCATTGTAATAACAATTACTCTATAATAAGTTGATATTGGACATTTTAGCGAATTAGACTGCTTCCGAGGCATCGAGAAATACAAAAAAAAATAAAGGATTTGTGTACGATTATGAAAAATACGATGACAGCAAAATATCATGCAAAACTATCAGCTTTAATTTTAATTTATTTATAAGAAGTCGTTTCGTTAAAACAATATTAAAATGTGAGGCTTAAAAAATTGTCGATTACGTATTTAAAGTTTTAAGAATATAAAGAAATACAGGATGTATTTTACAATACAAGTACATTAAGAATTAGCTACATATTTGCATTCATTTGACTTTGCAAGAAAATAAAACCAAAAAATTTTAGGTAGTTATCAGTCGATCAGGTTGTTATCAGTTATCAAGTAATGTAGAATGTAAGCATAGAATTTAGTTAAGAAATATCATATTGCTCTTTTTTAAAGAACTATGTATTATAAGCAGGATTATAATGTAGTATTATTACAAATTTTGATTAATTATGCCAATACATCGAACTACATTTAAATTATTTTATGATCTAATCATTTTCAGAAGTTAAGGAATCAAAAATGTAAAGTTTATGTTTGTAATATTTTAATTTTACTTCTGTAAAATATTACAATTTGTAATATTTTAAAGAAGCAGAAAACAAAAAATTAAAAATCAAACTCAATTGACTCTTTACCCAATCTAATATAAAATAAATTAATTTTTGGGGTACTTCATTACTATTATACTAAATAAATTAATTAACTGTAAATTCACTTTATTCTAATTTTACATATTCAAAATTTGAATATCCTTTCGATTATCTTTACTATAAACGACCATAATTCAAATCCTTTGAAATTTTACTGTTAAGTCTCTTTAGCTTTAAAAAAATGTAAAATATTTACCCGGTATAAATTTTTTTTCTTTATTGAACTTACCGAAATACGAATCTATACTTTAGAATTTTACCTTTAGTATTTTTCCTTTATTGAAATTGGAAAAGAAAATTACAAGTAGGTATATGTAAAATACCGGCATTTTATGTAAAAAGATCTAAAGTAAAAAAAAAAAAATAGAAATCATCAAAACGGAATTCCTTGAAATAAAAGAATCGAAACGAAAGCAAAATCCCCCAACCAAAATTTTGTATAAAAAATTGTATATGAAGGAATAAGACGCACACTATTGGGGCGTATATTAACTTTTGAAATATAAGTGTATGGAAAGTAAATAATATGAAAAAAAGTATGGATGTATGTTAAAGGAATGTATACGCAAATACGCAAAGTATTCCAAAAAACAAAAAATATGTAGTCATCGTATAAGTTATTAAGAACGTGTAAATTGGAGATTGTCCAACATATATAATAAGACAGGTCTTTCTGAAAATGCAGTTCTAACTTAGTACTAAATTGCAGCACATTTGTTTAATAAGAACTGCTTCAACTACAAAGCAGTGTTTTTAAAAATTCAGAACTGCAGTAGCAGCCATTTTGAAAACTACAACTGCAATTAAGATATTTCAGAAACTTCACGCAACATCGCATTTTTAATTTTCTAACTGCGCTAACTTAAATTGAATATTAAGCAAGATGGACGATGATGATATAGAAGATTTATTAGCGTAAGTTTTTTTTTTTTTTTCTACTTACTGTAAATAAATAAATTCTAATAATTTAAGGAATTTACAAGAAGAAAGATTTGAAATGTGTGCCACTGAGGTTGCAAGTCTTTCAATAATTTCTAAAAAATGTTATGAAACATAAAAGTATGCCACGCATATCATATTTAATTAAAAACATTACCGTAAAACAATCCTTTTCCGTCCTAAAGTGTGAAAAATATATATGATTCGGCATCAAACTTATTACTTTCATATAATTCGCAACTTTAGGTATAAGCATTTTGTTATACTTTTGAATGTACATTAAAAGTACCATATTACGCGATTTTTTCTTTCTAATAAAATTTCTTAAACTCTTATCTCGATTTGCTTCTGTAAGATATTCGAATTTATAATTTTTAATTAATTTTTTCCTTAAATCCATTTTTTATGTCTAAAAAATAACAACTTCAATTTTGTACTATTGGTAGAACTGCATTTTCAAATATGACTTAGATAAAGATTTGCAAGAACTTTTTTACTACGACAAAACAAATGACAATTTTTTGCAGTTGTCAATCAATGCGAAAAAGTTTTTTTAGTTTTAAGTTAGAAATGCGTACGCATACTGCGTTTTCAGAAGAACCTGACATTCTATTATGTTTAAATATTTCTACAGCATACTTAGCGAAATCTTTAGGAAAAAGAAATTTTAAATCAATTCGCATCCGACATTATTTTGTTTTTTTATAAATTGAACCTTCATTATACCATAAAGTGACTTTTAAATTATTTTCTATTTCAGTTTGTTCATCACGTCTTCCTAGTTACATAATATTTCAAAGCCATTACAATTACCAATGATTTTTAAGTCAAAATCCAAATAATAATCTCAGTAAAGCCCAAATATTTAGCTAGCTAATAACACATACAACAAAATGTTCAATTTATATTCAGTTTGAATAATAGGGAATTCATTCTACATCTTACATATTTGCGGAATTTTTGCACAATTAGAGTCAATAAATTCTCAATATTGAATTAGTATCTCAAAATCAGTTTGAAAACTGAATTCAAATAATGAACAATTTCTTGTTTTTTGACTAAATATTTTCTGTCAAATTAAATAATCTCGATTTTCTTCAAATTTATACTAAATAAATTTTAATTCAACCTTTTGAAGCAGCTGTAATAATTTGTTAAAGACACTGTTTGAATGTATATTTTCAGTTTTTGTTTTTGTTATTTAAATTCTTGTTTAAATCCTTAACCTTAATAAGATTTTTTTGTTTTTCCTTTTTATCTTTTTGTATGGTACGTTAAATTTTGTATTGTATTGAATCCAAATAGAAATTTTCTTGTTTTTTTTGTTTTAAATTTTTTTTTTGCTTTTGTAGAACACTTTGAAGATTGATTTACTAACTCATGTTATACATACAAACATACATGCATCTGTATACGTACATTTTTTGTTTAAATATTTTCTGTGCCAAAAAGGATACCTAACAATTTCCTTAAAGACCAAAATCATCGTCAATGTGCCAATCTTACAAGTAAAAAGGATATCAAATGAAGTTTTTTTTTTTCTTTATTTTTTGTTTTTATATTATAAATTTTATTCTTCTGTTCTTTCTGTTTTTCTTATTCTTATTTAATTCATTTCCTTGTCTTGTCTTTTAGGTTAAGTTATGAGCTCTTCAAGAAGGTAAATTATATACTATTCTATTTTATTTTCTGTACATTGGCATTCAAAAAAATAAGAAAAGGAAATTTTATACATACTTACTTTATATATAAATACTTATGTGTTCTATCTATACATTAAAAGAAGAATGAAATTTTGTTGTTTTACTCCTTACTTCTTGTTATACTGGATGCTTTTTTTCTGTATATTTTGTCTATAAACGTGAATTTTTGAAAATAAAAGAAGAATTTTTTATATTATAGGAACTTAAAAAGGAACTTAAATTACAAGAAGAATTGGTGAATAGTTTCAGTATATAATGTTAGTGTTTAACGTTGTATATTGTAGGTGGATAAACACAGTAGGGCAAAAAAAGCAAGCAAGAAAAAATATTTCTTCTGTTGAAATACTCTTTTTGTAAAACCAATCTAATAAAGTATAAGGTAAAAATTTTATAGCGTTCCTTAGAAGATTACTACTCTATATAAAATGTTATTAATTTTTATGAGGCCAAAAAAAAAATATATATTTTGGAAAATTAATTTGGAATTTCGCCGTTTTTTGTTAGGTTAATTTTGTTTTTTTGGTTTAGTTGGAGCAAAAATATCGATTTTAATTTTGTCAAACTGATTCAATTATCTTGTATATTTTAAAATGTTAATGGTTTGTAGGGTATAGGAGGATGATTTTAAAAATTTATTAAAAGAAAATTACTTGAGCTATATGATAATGTGAAAGCTTGGCAACTGTTAATATGTAATAGTGTTAAATAGGACGACAAACGCAATTCATAATCTAGAGCAAAAGTCAAATGTACAGTGTTGTAATTGATAAGAGAGCCTATAATTTATGCTTTATTTTTTAATATTTTCTTCTATTTGTAGGAAACTCTTGAAATTCCTGCAATTAAATTATTCATGGGTTATTTAATTATTGAGTTTATGGTTTAATATTTTTTGGTCACAAGCAATTTTTGCGATATTAAACTAATTCAGATAGGTCAAAAATTTAGTTTAATTTTGTTTAATAAAATACTTATGAATTTTTTCATAGAATTACAGAAAATACAAAATTATTGATATCGTTTCTTTAATGTATTATAAATAGAGACTAATTATTTTTCAGATTAATTTATTATTTAGCAAGGTTTAGTTAAAAATAATAAATTATTTCTAGCTAACAATATTATAAATATTATTCGAAATTTATCTATAAGGGCAGCCTAAAGTATGTAGCGAACTATAGTTGTGTGTTATTTAAAATGAATGTTCAAATTGTATTATCACTACAAATTCTATTGCAATAATTGACTGATTTTTATAAATAATATTTTCAATTTAATTTTAAAGATAACAATCTGGTCGAAATTCAAAATAATTTTTAAGAAACAATTATTTTTAAAAATATCAAAATCGTATTTCAAATTGTATTATTTTTTGACCTTTATTACTGGCATCTTGTTACACTTTGAATACATTTTTAAAATTTCTATACTTCTTTCATTATTAGCTAAACTGACACGGTATTTACCTTATTCTATTCTTATATTACACCAAAAAAATATAAGGATTTTAAAAGGAAATCATATAGAGCAGAAGAAAAAAATAAACAATGAGAGAAAGATTCAATTCCAAATTGAATGTAAGATGATGAGAAATTGTTACATCTTTTGATTTCATTCAACCGTATTATTTGGAAAAGAACAAAACAACTACATACTATAGAACATATTGAAAATATCCTTAACTATAGTGCTTCCCGATTCATTATGGTATAGAATACAGTATAAATGCATTATTATAGAAATATAGTTGATTCTTAAAAGATACAATATAGTTAATAGAATTACATTTTTTAAAACTATGTACTGTAAATGTACATTTACAAACTATAATATAATTTTGTAATGTGTGTTTAAATATATAAATTCTACAATAGCGATATCTTGCGGCTGGAATGGTTTACTTGTTATTTATTTTGAAAAGAACATTATTTTTATATTTCTATACTAGTTTCTATACTAGCTTTTTTTTTTTGTTTTTAACATCATTAAAGGATACTCGTTTTGTATTTTCTCAATTGAATTGAAATTGAACTGAATTGGCTAACAAACACTGAGAAAAAAAGAAAAATATAATTTTCTTTGGAAAAATATTGAAAGTATATTGAATTTTGTCTTCTTCTGTTTTAGTTTAATTTAAAGAAAATAAAAATTGTTTGTACATTTCTTTTTTTCTTATTTTACTATTAAGAATTTTAGCGAGTGTTTCCTATCACCAATCGATTTAAGTTTCATTTTTTTCTTGCTCTTGTTTTTAACAAATATCCTTTTTTCCGGAGTTTTTCTTCAATATAACTTCCTTTTTTCTCTTTGTTTTTGTAATCAATGAAAACTGTAAAGGAATTTTATTTGTAAAAGAAGAAAATGAAGAAAAATAAAGCTGCACATGGCAGGGCACGTTTTTCTTTCAAAACAAAACAGTAAAAAAAAAAAAAAGAAAAATGATTTGTTTATTTTGTCTGAAGACGTCACTGTGCAAATATGATTGTTTTTTTATCTTTCTCTTCTATATCAAAATATAACATTACATTTTCTCTTATACATTCACATGTACAATAGTTAATGGGAAAATTATTTTTATTTTAGAAGAGTACAAATTATTATTATTAATATTCGTTCGTATCATGTGCACATCTATTTGTACATTAAGTACATACAACAAAAGTTTATTTTTCATCACAAAGAAAAATATTTAAAAATAACATTGTGTTAAACTAAACTGGAGTACAAAGACAACAATATCGTAGTATATAGGGATTAAAGTGTAATGGATTGCGTGAAATATTAAAATTTTAATTGAAGAATTCAGTTTTAAAGAGCAATACTGAATCAAAATATTTTAGGATTTACAAATTTCAAGGCCTGCCTAACTGGTTTTTAGACACAAATTTTAATATTTTGATATGGAAATTAAATAACAATAAAAATTGCTTAATTATTATGTGCCTCTTAAAAATTCTAGAACTATTACTTTGCGATAATTCATCCGATTTGAAATTTATTCAAATATGCTATAGGAAACTAATAGTATGTACATATGTAATTTAGAGTTTTTAAAATAAATTATGTAAACCGTGCTAAAATTTGAATTTAAATGAAAATATCCGACTCAAGAAGATCTTGGTATTATCTGCACAAAAATATTTTACCTATAACCAAAGATTTTATAATTACTAGTGTTTTTAAAGTCTTTGCTATAACTTATTATAATTCGATTTTTGTTTCTAGCTTAAAATTCTTAATACATTTAGAAATAAAAAAAATGCGGTTGTAAAAACTCTCATAAATTAGTTATTCGCAGGAAAGGACTCATACAATTTGATATGCTCGCTCACTATAGGACGTTATAGAATTCAAATTGCGAAATCATGATGTTTTTCTTAAAAATCTTAGTTAACAGGTATGGTTCTTTAGTTTTACATTATTTTGAAAATTCGTTTGGTATTTAATATTGAGTAATTATTTTCGTTGAATGGTCATCAAATATCGTTGCAAGGAATTTCGAATTCAGCTCTTGCATAATAATTTGTAAAAGAGTCTCATCCTTAAAGTTGCCTTTCTTTTAAGTATAAAATATAAAAATAGAAATTGTACTACTCATCTACTCTATATTTTTATATCATTATCCCTAGCATATTATTATTTTATTTTTATAAATTTTCTAAAATAATGTAAAAAGAAATCAATTGGAAATTTGTTGGAAAATTATTACTTTCTTTTTTTTCGAAAAGATTCCTTTTTAAAATGTGTGATTGTATGTTAAATATCTATACATATATATATACATTTATATATATGTAGATATTTATTTTTTGTATAAAGACAAAAAAAAAAATATAATACAGGAAATAAAACAATTCCCCAGAAGGATTTACAATTGAATGCTTCAATGAACGATTTTTCTCTTTGAATCAATAAAAAATAAAAAATAAAAAATAATAAGAAGAAAAAAAAAAATATTATTATTTCCTAAAATTTTAAAATTTCCTTAAATTTTTCGTCATTTTCAGTTTTATTTATAATTTTTTTTGTAAGAACTCCAATTTTTCTATTTGGATTTTTTTGCGTTGTTTATTTTTAGAACAATACTTTTGAGATCTTATATCCTTTGTACGTATAGATTTTAATTTCATTTAGATCAATATTAATGGCTATAAATTTTCTGAATTTTTCTCTAATATTTTTATGATAATTTAGTTTTTTTTTTTTAATTTTTCTTTTTTAATAAATTTATGGACAAAAAGAAATTTTACATTATTTTTGTAGAATTTTAAAATTTGTTAGAAAGAAAATAATTATTGCGGACATTGTTAATTTGTTAATTTATATTTTATTGATTTTAACAGATTAAATTCAATTGAAAAAAAAAAATTATAATGCATTTAAAAACCATAATTTATGAATTTAATTGAAAATTTTGGAAATAATCAAAGTATTGGAATCACAAATTCAATGATTAAAAATCTTGAATGAAATGAAGAATATTGAATTTACTAAAATATGTTTATTTATTTAACAATAAAATGTTTCTAGGCGTAGCTATACACAAATTATTAGATTAAGGTTGATTTTGAATAAGATACAAAGGGCTAAGAGTTTAGAACGCTATGCTATTTAACAAATTTATTAAAAAAAATTTTCTATTTATCAGTTGTAAGAGTGAACTGGGTTATAAGAAAAAAAAATTATGTATGCAAAAATGACACTCAAAGAAATTATTCAAGTAATTTTTGTCCTATTTAATTGTCTTTAGACTTTGTTTTTTTTTTGACAATTTCTGGATTAGAGCATTCTTGCCACAATCTAGTGGAATAATTAAAATATTTAGGCTCAACGGAATTTGATATCGAATTATTACATAAAAATTTCAAACTTTTATAAATTTTATTTTTAAGACAAGCTTGACTTAATAATTACAAATGTTAGAATTTAAAATTTAAAAAAAAAAAAATTTTGAGTCGCAAAGGACATTTCAAATATTCAGATTATTTTAAATATGCCAAGAATGTATTTTTTACTTATTCAGAGTATTCTGAGCGTTGTGTTCTATGTTTTTTTTACTCGTATTGGAATATTCAGAACGTATTTTTTTCAGGAATATTAAGAAAACATCCAGCAATAAAATAAACAATGATATAAGGCCTTTTCATAAATTCAGTTTATCGCTATATATAGCGAGAACTGCGCTATATTTGTGTTCATAAACAAATGTTGTTAATCAAGTTTGTTCAAAAACATTGCGGACCTATCATAAAAAATCAGATTTTTATTATCATGGCTAGCGCAGTTAAATCAGCTGTACTTTTTTTTTACTAACTTTTGTAGTTTTTTTTTAGGAATTCGTTTTTTTAATTTTTGTACTAAAACATAGCAAATTTTTTTTTTGTTTTAGTTTTCTTTTTGTTTTTTTTTTTAATGTTTATTATTCCTGAAATAGAATTTTCCACTATTTAGCCCAAAATAAATCAATTTTTTTTTATTAAGGACATTTTTTGTTCATGAACACAATACTGCGAATTCAAAAAAGCAAAAGTTTTTATACAACTGTTGAAAATATATTGCGTATGTATCACATTATTGTTTCGCTGTAATTTTTCTATGAATCTGCCATTAATATTCTATTCTTTTTATTCCTTTTTTGGTAGAAACAAAATCTTAGTAAATTCTATTTTTTTGTAGGAAGAGTTAACTTTCTAATTATATATTTTGTTCAATCAATATTAATAATTTTTATGTTATTATAATAGTGCTGTTTAATAAATTCTTAAAGCATAAAATTTCTTCAAAATAATTTGTAGCAAAAACTACGTATACGTACCCACACATACTAAAAATATTATATAAATTATATTTTTAAGAAATAATATCTAGCTACACGTTAATTTCCTAATAAATTATATATGTATATATATTAATATAAAAATATTTTATTATGAAATGAAATTATGAAGATAGCTAAGCGAGTAATAAAATTAATTAATTTAAGAATTCCTTGAAAATAATTTTTTATTTCTTAATGAATTTATTGTTAAAATTTTGTTATATAGTTTTATAAATTTAAGATATTCATTATTTTGTTTCTTTGCCAGGATATGGAGAGTTCATAATTAATTGATATAGTACGACGTACTAAATACTATACTGGGTGTTCTGTGTAAAATATAAGATTCTTCAAACAATTAGAATATTAGCAAAAATATCAGAATATTTGAAATGGTTTTCAATAAAGGTAAGTGAATTTCTATTTAAAATTATTAAAAAGTAATTTTGGAAACTATTTAATATTGTAGCTGAAAATTATGTAATGTTCTGTACAACACGTGTACAGAGTGTCAAATGATATCCCGGAATCAGGCTAATGGAATGGGCTTAGATAAACAAAAAATAACTGGGAAAGCTTTGCTTTTTTCCGCATTTCTTTTGGATAACCGAATTAGTGCGTTTCAAAGTTTGCGCTCTTGAACATCGTCTTTTTACATTTTAAAATAAATATATGGTCAAAGGCCTTAGCAGAAAGAGTTAATTTGGTAAATGCATTTTAAAGCCTATGAAATTTTGTTTTAAGTGTAGCACATTTTCTTCCTTTACGGAATATTTAAGTACAAAATTAGATTTTTTTTAAGTGTCTTTTCTTTTAACCGTTGTTTACTTAAGGTTAATAATCTTTTGGTATTGAATTATTCATATAAAGTAAAACCGGCTTTATTGACCTTTATTTCCATACCAAATATAAAATAGAGATCACATGAGAATTTTTATTGTATTATCTATGATTGTTTCTAAAAATTACACGTCTTAAAACTTAATGAATTACCAGAATGAGAATTTCATATATCTTAAATATTCGTCTCTCAAAATCAAAACTACCTAAAGCTTTTGAAGAATACCATAATTTCGCGACACAAACACTCGTACTTTTATAGGAAAAAACTACCACTCTGCTTCGGGAATATAATCTATTAGCCTCTAAAACCGTGTATACCAAGTACGCAATATATTGATTTCATTATATTTATTGTTTGAATTTCTTGTATATTCGATAAAATATTGTTATACATTTTGTATGTAGTATATAACAAAGTTTTCTAATAAATTTGATTTAAAATTTCTTATGGCTTTAGCATGATTACGTGCCTTTAAATATGTGTATACACCTATGTATAAAGTTTTATTCGTTTATTATGATTAGGAAATTTTATTCAAAAACAGTAAGCACGTGTATTTCGTTCTATTATATATTTTGGCCTTCAAAAATGAATGAATAGAATATTATTTTAGCTTTTTCAATAAAATTAGCTAAATTTCATACACACATGCATACATCTTAATATTGTTGTGTATATATTATAAAAGAAAATAGAAATAACTTACCAAATAAATAGATTTGATAGAAAATTATCTATATATGTATACACCCACAATGTATTAAATATAATCCACACAATCGATGAGTTAAAATATTATCCTGAAATTGAAAAAAGGAAAAAAAAAATTATTGTATATAAATTTTTTTTTTTTTGAGTATGGAATATGAGAAAAATAAGAAAGGAAAAATTCAATACTTCTCAATAATAATATTAAATATTTATAGGATTCTGCAATAATAACCATAATATATAAAATGTACATGAAATTTAAGTATAATTCTATATACAAGAATTTTCCTCATGTTAGATACTGCCACTGGCATGTTATACGGTACCTACACATGCCTATAGAGAATATTTTATACTAGAGAATTTTGAATAATTTTATATTGTAGTAGTAAATTTTGTAAAATATTTTCATTATGTGCGTATATAATACAAAGTTAATAAAATGTCTAGGGATATTTTTTTCCTCCTAATCCATCCAAAAATAAAAATCGATATTTTCGGAATATCGCAGTAAAAATATCAATATTATTTTTAACTTAAAAGGAAAACTTAAGAGACATAATGTGAGCATAAAATATTTTCGAAATAATAATTTTAGTATTAAATTTAACTAAAAATAATTTTTTCCATGACTTTTGTTATATGATTGTTTCTGCTCCATAGTTAAATTATTAAAATTTTGAAGTTTAATTTACTCAGTTCCATAGTTCTCATAAATTCTAGGTAGAGTGACTATAAATGTGATTTGTTAAAAATTAAATTTTCTAGAATTAAAAAATTAATGGTAAGATCTAGGCAATCCAAATATGGGTTGGATGCTTTAAAAATTCACTATAATGCCGTGAATTAGGGCCGACATAATAAATTTTGTGTATACATTTTTATAGATCAATTAATTTCTTTTGCATTTTGGAAACTCTTATGAATTAAATATTTGAAATTGGAGTTGAATATAACAATTATTCTTCAACTGTAATATAAAGTTAGCGTATGTAAATCGCAAAAAATCGCATTTTATAATATGGAACATACATACAATTTGAATCACAAAGGGCCCTACTTGGCCTAAGCATATCCTCGTGAACTTAAACCTAAACCTAACCTGCAATTTGATCTATGTATATTCATGTCATATATAAAAATACCATCTTTAGCATATATGAAATTAATTAATTTCATGTAAGTATATATAAATTTTTCATATAGCTATACCAATATTCATATTTCTTCCATTAAAGTAAAATTTCTATAACTTACTTTCATTTTATTGAATTTTGATTTGATTTTTCTATCATCATTACCTATACATAATATAAATGGTTCATCCACATAACAAAGTTGTTTATATATAAAGAAAATTAAAATGTATTGAGTATAAAGTGAATCTGATGCACGAATTCACTTTTACATAAAATATTCTAAATAACTTGGATATCTTCTAGTTTTCAATAAAGGTTATTGAATTTTATGGTTCAAATAAAATTTTCAAACAGCCTACATTTTGATGTACACAAGTTCATATAAAAAAGTAAATGCAGTAGTTGCTAATGGAAATATAAAAAAAAATAAAATTTCAAAATCACGTATTTCAATTTTTATCCAATTTTTTTTTTTTTAGCTTTTAATAAATACTAACTACATGCACTTAACTTTTCATTTAACTGTCATTTCATTTTCAATAAAACTTTAAATAAAAAAAGAATTTGACTTTTTATTTTTAGTTTACTTTTAAAATAATGTTGGAATTACAAAGAACTATTTATTTTTTTTTCGGTTCCGATGACCAAAATTATAATGTGCTTTTTGAAATCACTTGCGGAGCTCAACTTTATAACTCTGAATTCTGCTCGATACAAAATTCTGTCTTCTGACGTGGTATAAAATTAAGTTATAGTTTTAGTTCGCTATGTAAACTGTAACAGTGGTAAATCAATAGGAAACTATGGGATTTTCAAAATAGCTACAAAATTTAGTTTTTAAGCGGTTAAGTAGGTTTTTTTTTCAAAGCAATTATATTAGTGGGTTTTCGGAATTTCCATTCTAGAATAGCTAATTTATTAATGCTGTATAAAGTGATCATTAGGTTCATTAATTTGTTTAGCATTATAGGTATCCGTTTAAAAATTATTTTCCTTAATAACCAACCTTAATGAATTTTCTATAGAACTAACTGTATAACATGAATCAATTGTAGTTGAAGTTGGATATTTTTGAAAATCCAATTTAAAACACCATTTAATTTGTAGAAGCTTGAAGCTTGGACCTGAAGCTTTGCAATTCGTATCTTAAGAAATACATTTTTAAAAATGGAAAACAAATATCATTGCTTGTCTCATGTTAAATATATTTTTAAAATTTTTTCAAAAAAATAATGAAATTATATTTGATCCACATATCTATGTATTATTAAAATTGACATATAGCATCTGTCCAAACTTATTTCTGACCGTAAATTAAAAAGAGAATATTTTAGAACATTTTAGAACGAGGGATAAAGATATTAATTATTCTAATTTAAATGCATGAATTGAACATAAACGCCATTTCAATTTTAATATGTACCTAATATTTAAGGGTTCAAATTAAGAGTATGTTCTAAATAAATTTTTAATTTAATATTCATAGTATTTTTAGTGATTATTTAGTATATTCATATAATAGCAATATGTGAAATAATTACATACTTAGTACTCGTATATAGAAATTATTTAATGCTAATAACAAAGAAATTTTCATATATACATGCTGCACATAAAAATATGAACTATAATTTATTGCACTTATTTTTGATCTCTTATTATTGTAAAAGCATACCGTGGTTTTGTAGTTGTGTTTTATATGTTAGCTGTGTATGGTATCATTGAACAAAAGAATTGGTTTTAATTTTATTGAAGATAAAAATATTGAACGTAACAATGCATATGGTCATCCACTAATTACTTTTATGACCTGTTTTAAGAGTTTATGAAGTTAATAACAATTTTTTATGATATATAGTTTAAGATCATAACAAGAATAATATTCATCTGAAATTTGCATAAAATGTTATTGTATTTTAAAAATTTTATGAATTTTAATTATTTCTAGCCGTAATTATTTTAATTATTTCTAGTATTGTTTGGTTTGTCATACATATTATATAAATATAATCTCAAGAATTTTCTCAAGAACAACAAGTTTCTTGAATTTTCGGTTTGAATAAGCTCAATGCTAGTGTTTAAATGTTGTATTGCAACTTAGGTGTTCTCTCATTGTATAATCGAATTCGAGAAAATCGAATAATAAACTTTTAAAATTTTATAAAAATTTTTTTTGTTTTCTAAGAATCAATTTTTAACTGATTCTTACTTTGTCCAAATACCGGACAGTTCATCTCCCTCTTATTTACTTACTTACCCTACATTTTATTACTAATCATATAAATGCTATTATTTCAGATATTTAGATACGTATTTGGTGATTTTGCGCCCTTATAACAAGTTATTTGAATAGGCGAATCAATTTGAAAAGCATTCTCAGTTAATTATATTGAAATAATGGCAAATTTGATAATATCTACTCGATTTACCACAGATAAATTGGTAAAAACGTAAAAAACGAATATACAACTTTTGGAATTTAGGCAGCTGAATTGATTAATGCAATTTAATAGGTGTTATTCATATTTTATAAACTTTGAAAGTTATTTTCGTGCTTATACAGTACTGTATAACAAATTATGCAATACATATTAAATTACGAGTCAAATTTGCTTTACACCAAATTAGCTGCATGTTTACGTAATGGAATAAAGTGAATTGGAGAATTTCCAAAGATAAACTATATTACAAACTAAACATAATAATAACGACATCACTTATTAATTTGAACAATTATAATTAATTTGAAAATTTCCATATAACCCTGTATAATTATAAAACAGATATACAAATTGAATAATTTATATTGCATTTAAAAGAGTTAAAATAAACTTCAAGAATTATTACTCGCCACAAATTAATATTGGTAATAAAATAATTAAAGTGTATGTATGTATGTATTACATGTACAATAATATTAACATAAATCATGATATTGAAAGTATTCCATTTTATTAATTTATTTTAATGAAAATAAAACAGAAAAATAAATATCGTAATTTTTCATGTCAATATTATTACAATATTAAATGCTTTCAAGCATATTTAATATGCTTTTCGCCGCCTCCCCTTTTAACAACAATATTATTATATCAATATTGTATATTTTAAATGTCATATCACTCTTAACAATATAAAATATCATGTTAATTGTCAAAAATCAATTGAATGACATTTATAAATTTACAATTTTTTTATATACGAATGAATAATTTTATAACTGTGAAATATTTTTGTTTTTTAACTATTAAGAGAATTTTTTTTTTCGCTTTTGAATAATAAAAAGAAAATTAAATGTTTATAAAAGATTTTATAAGAAAGATTAATTTAAGAAAAGCAGGAGAATAATGGCCGCGTACAATTGAACCATTTAATTTATAAAAAAAAAAATTATAAAGTGTTATATGCTTTCATTGTGTATTTGTTTAATATTATACGATAAAAGAGAAATATTTGTGGTGTCATAAAATATAGTTTCCTTTGTTAAAAAATCCGGCTTCTGTAATGAATTTTTCATTATATTCATATTGTACACATATAAATATAGGATTATGTATAATAGTATACTCATTGTATATTAAATATAACAATTACTTTGCAATTCTATACAATTTGAATGGACGTTTTCATTATACACACATATCATATATCATTCATTACTCACCACTATTTGGTTTAATAAAAATGTTTTGTGTTACAAAATTAACACCAAAATTATAGGAAACATGGAGAAAAGCTTATAAAATATTTAATTTTTAAGATGGTTGCAAATATTCAATTAAATATTCAGATTGTTGTTTCAGTAACATCATACTAGCTCTGCAATTAAAATTATTAAAAATTCTTGATATTTCATTTAGAATTGGTTTAGAATTTTGGTTTTTTATTTAAGACAACATTATGGAGTTAACAAAATCTATATTTAATGACTGCTCCATATTCGAATTATTTTTAGATTTTACAGGTTATTAAATGATTTAAAATAAAATTTCTTGAGAGAAACATATCAACGTTCAGATTATTTTTATGTAAAGCTTAAAATGAAAAAAAGAACCTTTGAAACAAAAAATAAAATTTCTGCAATTGCTTAATAAATTATTTGTTAAGTAAAGGTGTTCATTATGTAGAGTTTTTATTGTATTTATAATGAAATTATTTCTGCATTTACATACATTTCCAAATTCTTTATAAATATTTAGGAATTAGAAGATAAAGAAATAACAGCCAAGTACAAAATTAAATTACTTAATTTTTATGAAATCTGTTTTATGGCAAACTATGATAACAGAGCTGTAGCCAGTTTTACATGAAGCTTTTAATTTTGCTTCGAATTTGCAATGTATTCATAAAACCAAAATATCTCATTTGTTTGAAAAGTTCAATGCTATGAGTGGGTAATATTGTATTCTAATAAAAAATTTACGATCTGACAATCATAAACGACTCAAGTGATAAATAATTCTACAAAGAAATAAATTTCATTAAACACGTTCTTTTTTTTTAATGCCTGTAATTTTAATGCCTCGGTTAATACAAAAATAGGATATTCGTTTACTGTTATGCCATACATGTATAACATATACCAATATGTATGTAATTGTGGTGTGGGATCAACCTCTTATATTAAATGTAGAACATTTTTCTATTTCATTTCAATTATAATAGTTTGTGTACAATTTCTCGTTTTGATTTTAAATTTTATAAACTTCCGTGAGAAATTTTTTTCGTAAAATATTTTTATCAATTTTTTGATCATCTCGTAATTTATATATTCAATTTATAATAATGATAAAAATATTATTCTAATAAAATATTTTATTATATATCATTAAAATAATCTAAATTATTCAACTATACGCATAGTTTGTTCATTTAAAATTTTTTGTTAAATAATATTATGCTGTAAGTAAAATTAAAAGAGACATTAAATTAAATTTTTACAGTTTTATTGGTTCTAGCAATAAAACAACTTTGATGTTACCATAATACAAGAATTTTTTACCAACCTCATTGTATGCAATAAGAGAGATGATGTGGTAGTACCAAATTTCACATGTCGAGTTTTTTGCGTTCTAGGAAAGTGTAATTAAACTATTTTTAGAGAGATCTCCGACTGTCTGGCTGTCCTTCAGTCTGTTTGTGCAGATCAATATCTTAAATTCGGCTTGAGCAATTTTCACGAAAATTTATATCTGAGTTTTATCGAGAATGAGACGATTTGATCAACTTTTGGAATACGCCAGGTCTCAGCAACTGGAACTTTTCGTTTTCGACTATATTTATGGTCGACTTTATCTATTTTATCTATATAGATATTTCTAAAATTTTATTTATAAGCTTCGTCTGACAATATAAAAAATTAATTAGTATTTGGAAGAAATTTGGTGTGAGCATTTACTACGAGCCAAACTTACTCGTATATTTTCGCAAATCTAAAGCGAAATAATGAACAGATTTCCTTAAAGTTTAATATATGAATTCAAGGTGATTAAACCATTCTATTGTAAAATTTTTGCCAATATCAGACCTCGATAGGCATCGATTAATCGAAAACTAGGCATCGATTTAACATTTTTTTAGCAGGAGCAAAGGAGTTTTGTAAGATAATTTTTATAATTTTAAGAAAAATTGTCGGCAACTGGGCAATAAATCTTGCAGTCGGTTGTATGCTGACCATATCAGATTTTTTAATTGCGTTTTCTATTATTTTATGTATATGCACTCCAATCCGCATTCATGTATTCTATTCGCAACAATATTATAAAACTAACGATTTTTGATGTTAATAAATATTCTTTGAAAGCCCCGATTCTTATATACATATAATATAAATCTTAAATTCCAATAATATACGCGTATATAAGATTTGATTAGGATTTATAAATGTACATATTATTAATGTTCATATGTATGTGTTTTATATAAGAAAGAAAAGTGGAAACAAAGTCATTGAAGAATCTCATCTAGTTATTAAAGAAGTATGTGTACTTTTGCAAAATGTTTGTATTAATGTTATACAAATCCATTTTAGAAGGTAATGAAGTATAAACATGACATGGAAAATATAATAAATAAATAGAAAATGAATTTTATCATTGGATTGAAATCAATTTTTTTATAATTATTAAAATATTTTTATTTTATATTTTTACTATTACAGATTTTTTACTTTATCTTTTCAATTTTATCAATTAATTATATTTTGTGGTAATTATTTTAATCTGATATTAATTAGAATTTCCGCATATTATGAAAATACAATTTATATTCATTTAAAAAAAAAATTGAATAAACTGTATTGACAATTATAATAATCTAATCTAGTTTTTGTATACATATATACATAAGTGACTATGTAAACGATTTTAGAATATTTTGATAGTTTATGTTACGGTATATGTAAAGGGTGTCCCAAGAAATTTACGCAAGAAGTAATTTTTATAGAAAACAAAGGTTTATAATTAAAAATTGTAAATTTTTTATTGATTTATATAGTATTACAGTATAGAGTTATGTATGGAATAGCATATCGGGTATATGGCCTCCACGATTTTGCTGGCACATATGCATTACACTCTTTTGTTGAAATTTTCAATTATTGTTTTGTATAAATATGGCTGAATTTTTAATAACACTGAACTGTCAGCGATCAGTTTTTATTGGCTGGCAAAACTTTACTGCACAAATGGCGCAAAATTCAAATTTTACGTGAGTTTTACGACACTCTTTATAAGTACATAATAGATTTATGAGCTAATGTGCAATGTTGTGCTAGGAAGTGTTATACATACATATGTCAAGTAATTTATGTTTTTGTTATTTAATTAATTTTTATATAAATCTCCAGAAAAGGTATGCAGCTCGTACAGTGGCTATACGTAGATATACGATATATTGTATTGGAGTCATAATAAATATTCGAATTGATTAAAAAATTTTCGACATAACATGAAAAATTTGCTAGAGTTAGACAAGCAGAGTTTTTCCAAAATAAAAGTAATCATTTTTGTTATAAAATATGAAAAGTTTCAATTAATAAAAAATGCTTAGAAATTTTAGGGAATAAGAAAAATTTCTACGGAAAATAGGATTAAATGCGGAAAATAAGGGACAAGATGTTAAAATTATTAACAAACTATTTTAGGTACATAATATTAACCCCGTACACTGTATTAAGGCAATACTAATTGACCATATTTACACCTACGCCATTAGCATTGGCGCCTGCAAAAATAATTTCATAAAATTCAAATATTTGAAATAATTTTATGTTTAAAATTATCCTCATAATTTCAGTATTTTATTCTTTAGTCCAATTTAGCAAAAGTGTAAACACGCGGTATATAATATTAATTGGCTATTATTTTTTTAATTAAAAATATATTTTAATCTTTTGACCAGTATCCTGAACTCTCTTATATAAGTTCATTGAACGTTTTTTTTTTTTTTTCATTTTTCTAATAAATTTTTTTTTAAATGTGTGTGGTGTACAATAATTTAAAAGGGGACACAGGGAAGGATGTGCAAGTGCCGATGATATTATAAATTAAAAAAAAATTTTTTATTAGCTATAAATTTTCGAAATCATTTATACAATGTTGAAAGTATCGAAGTGTACAACATAAGGATAATCCAGATTTTAATATTTTAAAATCTAAAATATTTTTTAAATTATTTTTTATACATAAATTTTTAATTTTTCTTGTGTTTCGTTTTTTTTTTTTTTAATTTTTTAATTTTTTGCATGATTTAAACTGACGCCTTAAATGATTTACGATTCAATTATTCATTAAAAAATAATATGGTGAAAGATTTATGATCTACGCATGAAATTTATATGTGTATGTATATGTGTGTATGGGTAATTTAATGGATATAATTTAAATATTATATTTATGAATTATAGATAGAAAATTGATAATGTATAAAATGCATTTTTAATAAAATAATTTAAAATTTAATTTTAGATTTAGATAAGAATAAATTTCATTGTAATTTTTGTTGTTGTTCACCTTCATACCGCTATCATTTTTGATTTTTAATTACATACTTTTAAATTTTTTTTTTAAAATGGTGAACTTTAATATGAATTTAAATATTTTATGAATTTACTTAAAAACTTGAACAATGGCCACTTTAGTTTTTTTAAGTAAGAAAGGAGAAAGAAACCATGAAATCTAAATTTTGCATTGGGATTTATTAAGCGCTGGTGAAGGGAATTTAATGACCCTTATATTTTGAAGTCACTATATTTGTCTCTGATTCGTCTCTAATTTGAATGTGCCTTACAAGTTTGGTCGCTTTTTTACAATATTCATATTAATAGGATGATCCTATTTTTCTTCCTCCTTATGAGAACAGGCTCAAATTGATTGATTTAACCGCTTTAAGTAAAAGACATGATGTCGCGGACGTGATATTCATTTTGCAAGTTATGAAATCTGATTTGATCTCACCTGATATTTTTCTCGTTCTCCTGTTTTTTTTATAGTTTCGTTTCATAGAACTATTAGACGACTCTAATTTAATTAATAATAATACATGTATTTCATAAATGGTACGTGTAAATCGAACGAAAGTAAATCTTATATATATAAGTGTAATATAAATTGTCCTATATCCTAGTTTAAGAATTTTATTAATGAAGCTTCAATATATGTTCTGTAGTCCTTGCCCATATACGTGTATATTATTATGAGTATATGTAAGGGTTAGAGCTGTGCTAAATTTCACTCTAAAAAATACTTTAAAAAATGTTTCTCATAATTAAAATTGTAAAAATAATTTCTTTTTTTTTGTTCCAAAAAAAACTTTAAGAGATGTTTGGGAAACATAGGTACTGCTGTTGTAGATAAAGCTAAAATTTACTTAAGAAACTTTTATTCTGGAAAATTTTATTTAATAATAAAATTTATTTACCGTGTTAATTTTTGTAAAACAAAATAAAAAAAAAACTCTTTCTAAAGAAGTTTAGTTTCTTTTTTATGTTCACCATATACAAAGCATAAAAGTTTAGTCAAAGTAAGGTGCAAAAGAATTATTTCTAATTACATTTTACTAAGTAACAGTAAGTAACAGCTAGTTTTTATGAAAAACTTTATTAACTATATTTCAAAGTTAAAGTTAGAAAAGAAAAAATTTAGAAGCATATTTTAAATTTTCCCTTTGTATAAGAAACAGGCGAATTCTATAATTTGTTTATTTTTTTTTTTATAGGAAGCAAAAGAACTTTTTTTTTGGAAAAATATTTCTTAACGTGTTTTCCATTATTTTAAATCAATTTTCCTAATTAAATCATATTTTCGTCCTTCTTCCGTATTCAAAATTGCTAGCTCGTTTCTTCTTAAGAAAGCTAAAAAAATAAAATAGAATAAAAAATGAGTTTGAAAATACAAAGTTTTTCTTAGAAGTGAAAAATTTTTCTATAAACAAGAAAAAATAGAAAATATACAGAAAATACAAAAAAAAATATTCTTGATGTCTCGAGATTTTTCTTCTTTTTTTTGTAATATTTTTTATCTTCCTTATAAATTCAAGGTTTTATTACTACGATTTTTCGTTATTTTTTTAAGAAGAAGAGCGCCAATTCACAAACTGGATAAGGTTTCTATAAATTTATTTTCAAAAGAGTTCTAAACCTGGTATTATGAACATTGGCTTATTCAGCGAATTAAATATAAATTTTAAATTTTTTTTATAACAATTAGATACTAGATATTTTCTGAATAATAGTATTTAATTATTAATTGTAATATGATTATAGGTATTCATTAATTACGCCTTTAAATCAATTAAGTTGTTTGTTTTACAGGATAAGCCACAGTTATAAAATTGGATTTAATATTAATTGTATAGTTTAATCCATTTGGTTGTGATTGGTGGGGGTATTAAGTGTGATTTTTGATTTTAATTAATTATACATTTAGTGTTAGAATGGTTAAAAATTAAAAAACAATAAATATGCGGGTATGTTTTCGAAATTAAATCCAAAAATATAAGAATATGATTTTGAGCAAATAGTATACAATTTTCTCAAAGTTTATAAAAATCTCGGTTCTTTTTAAATTTGTCAGGCTCATTAATCCTTCATAATTTACTTTCAAATAAAATACTTTCAAATTAAAAGTTAGGTACTTTACCAGGACGTCACCAATTTGAAAAAAATGTCAACTAAATCAATCACTTTTATTAGTAAACTACTGTCATATGCCATTCAAAGAACTTTTTCAAAATTATTCTCATCACATTCAGTGGCTCACAAATTAATGTTTAAAAAAATTTTAAAATTGACAATCACTCGCGTTTGCAATTGAAACTGAAATTCATAACGCTATGAAGTCAAAATGATGATCTGGGAAATTGAGTCAACTGGTATAACTTACCGGAATTTCTATAATGAAGAGAAAAATGTAAGTGACATCAGAAAAGATTTATTTGAATTTGTACGAATCCAAATAATTTGAGAACATTGTGATTTTTAAAGAAAATTTTTATACTATTTTTGTATAAAATCCAATATATTTATTAGACTCATCTATTCTCATTGTGTGCTACTCATGTTATGCTAATTTTATGACCTGTTTTACACAAAAATGAAAAAAGCAACATCAAAAAAGAGCGAAAACAAAAAAGAAAACAATTTTTGTGTAAAACAACTTTCTTTTTTAAAAGAATTCTGAATGATTTCGTCTGAAGAACTTTCTGAATTTTGCCGACTTGAGAATTTTTGAAGGAAAATACAAAAAAAAATTGTGCTCTTTGTTGTTGTTTTCTTCTTAATGCAATCTACAACTTCAATTTTTTCTTCACTCCTTCAAAAGAATCAAAAGAAGACGAAAAAAATGGAAAAAGTTTTGCTTTTTTAACTTTTTCTTCTTTTATTCATACACGGACTACAAAAGCAAAGTAGAAGAAAAATAAAACTTAGCGCTTTTTAAGTGAGTTTTTCTTTTTTTTTTACTCAGTACTCAACTCTACTTCTCAAAGCCATAAGAAAAATCCGGCTGTATCCTAAAATATTAAAAACAAAAATTAAAAAAAAAAAAAATCAAAAAATTGAAAATTTTTTCTCTTTGACTTTAAATAAAAAAAAATTCGTTTGTTTTTTGGCTTCTAATACTACCGCGCTATGTAAAACAAAAGAAAACAAATTTAACAACAAAAAAATGCACACTTGGGGACCATGAAAAAACTCATGAAATTATTAAATTTGAATAATAATAACGGTTCTACGGCAAGTTATACAGTTATGTCAATGACCTAATGTGCAAGTAATACTTTCACTATTATATAATTTCCTTGCACTATAGAATATAGAACTACAAACATATAAGAATTTCAAAATTTACCGAAAAATAAAATTATTAGTGGTATAGAAGAGAAGCAGAAAATTAAGAGTTTTACTTTGAATGACATTGAAGCGAAATTAATAATATTATAGAGGAAAAATTTTTAGTTATACATAATTACACTCATCCCCTCCTTTCGGAAATCTTTAGAAACATATAATTTGAATGGAGAATATTTATACGTGCTTAAAATTCGAGAATTTTTCTTTTTTTCATCTTAAAAAAGAACCGGAAAAAATGAAAGAAATTCTCTGTGCAGAAAGTAATGACGATAATTTAAAATTTTGCTTACAAAATACCATATTTTTTGAAATTATAGGGTTAATATTAAGAAAAGCAATACTGATTTTCGAAATGAAAAAAACAAGTGGGTGTATAAGGAGAAAACACTTTGTTTCTAAAGAAAAAAACCTCAATAATATTTTATAAAAATTAGATTTTTAGATGACCCCAATTTCTAATTAATTTTACACATTTTAATTAGGTAGTTGAATAAAAAATTTTGATTTACTGAAGTAAAAAAATTTCAGAGTGTCAAGTGAATACTTTATAGTTCTGCACTATTTTTCAAATTTGAGAAAAAGTTGGTGATTTCGTAACAAGCCAATTCTATAGGCACTCTTAACCCAAGGAAAAAAAGGAATTAACTATTCTCAAATCACTACTTAACAATCAAGAAATTAACCCAAGAATAAAATTCAATTGGAAGTAAAAAATTTCATAATTTTTAAATTTTGTTAATCAGTTTAATTGTTCAGATTCAGTATCCGGGCTCTCATGATATGGTATACCTAGTTATCGAAAAAAAAAGCTCTTTCGTATCGCACTTTCTTTGCGTTCTTACCCAAAATTTAACTTGCAACAAAATATATTAAATATAAGGCCAATAATAAGCTCCTGAATTGCCTTAATTCCCGGAAATATTGAATCAATTTTGAATTGAGAGGCATAATTAAGTATTTTGGATTCGTCTTTTCAACAAACTCTTAGTAATCCGTATTATTGCTATAGAAGAGAGTCAAAAAATAGTACCATTTAGGATAATGTCTTCCATCAAATATTCTTCAAAAATTAAAACAAAGCTTTCAAAAAATATTCCTGAAATCTAAAATAACATTTCTATTGATAATTGAACAAAAATTGAACAATTGTACATCCAAACTATTCATATAACGGGGCTTTCTGTTTATTCAGTTCTAGAACAGTTTTAGCTTGTAATACGTTCGAAAGTTGACGCTACATACACTAAAAATGTAGATCGTTCGGAAATTAATGGCTGCAATAAAATGCGTTCGGAAATTCAATCTTGAATAAAGAAATTTTAGAAATGTAGCGCAGACCTCTAGTATAAATTTTGTCGCTGCCTTAAATTCAAAAAAATTTTAAATTTCCAAATGGCAGATTCAGATATTGAAGGCTTATTAAAGTTGGTTTTCTTTTAAGTCTTCAAATCTTGTTAAAATTTCCTTATTCTGAAATTAATTGGGAGGCGGATACAACTTTATAAACAATGTCATTTTTGTTATTTTCGAACTTCTGATTATTTAGAAGTTTCAGAATTTGTAGACTGCGTAAACAAAAAAAAACTTAGCTAAGGTTTTTGCATACTGTTTAACGCTGCTTAGAAATTAGTTCTAATGCAGACTTAGAAATTTTAGTTCTAATGTAGAACTTCCAGTGCAGAGTGCATAAATGAAAACCCCTAACACTTTAAAATAAATTTTATTTAGACTATTTACACAAATAAGGTATTCAATTCAAAAAAAAAAATTTCAATTTAAAAATGTCATCATTTAATTGCTTTAAATAAAATTTTTGAAATCTTAAGTTATTAAAGTCAATAGAATAAAATAATTGCAAAAAAAAAATACAAACAAAAAATGTCAAAGAATTAAAAAAGATTTTATTAGAACGCCATTTGCTACAATGCAACAACAATTTTTGTCATTTTAAAATTTATATTTTTTGTTTTAAATTGGAAAATTTTTTTTTTCCTCATACCTAGTTATTGATTTTATTTATTTTATTTAATAAAATAAAAATATTTTTACTTTATATAATTTAACGCTTTTGATTTTTTGACAAAATATTATTTCCGTATTTAAAAAAAAAAAAAACAAAATGGTTCTCTGACTTTAACCGCGTTCGTTTCTATTGAAATGTTTATTTCGATTTTGGCGCCTTCTATACGACGGAATTGGTTTTGTAATTTCCTTTTTAGATTTTTCACAATATTGTTATACAAAATATATATTTTTTCGATTTTACATAATTTATACTTCATTATAATTTACAATTGGTTAAGGCAATGGTCATTCATTCAGATTAAAATAGCATTGGTATAGGTAGGTTATAGCGATATTACAACGTAATAATTATAAATGGAAATTTAATGTGATTATTATGTGAAGCGGGACATGCAGTTTTCTAAATTCAAAGTACAATTTTGTATCTAAAACATATTCTGTATGTGTGTATAGTGGGGCTAATACAAGTATCTGCATTGTGTATATATGCAGTATAAAAAAATTTTTATTTCAAAAATTAATAATTTATTATTTTATGAAATTCTATTGACATATTCACTTAACCATATTTAATTTAATTTAAAAAATAAAAAAAACAAATTTTTTTTTATAATTTAAAGTGTATGATTTATTCAATTGATTACAGGTGTTATTTAGAAAAAAAATCTCTTTGGTTTGGGTTTTGCATTTTTTTTTTTTTGCATATACGACAAACATAATATGTTTGTGTATTTTAAATGATAGATCTTTTAATTTTATTGACCTTTTTTCAATATTTTTCAAATGATATTTAATTTATAAAGTTATTTTTATTTATATGTACATAAATATATAAAAGTTGTACATAAACTATAGTGAATAAAGCAAAAAAAAATAATCAAAGAATAAAATCAAATAAAAGAAAGAAAACCAATAATAATATTTTATAATTGAAAAGCGTGATCTTGTTGACGCGCCTATTTATTTACTTGTTTAATACCCACATACATACATGCATTAATAAATACATATATATGGTCTCTTATAAATACAAGGTGGTTGAGCTACAAATTTTAATATTTTTAATATTACAAATTTTTTAAAACTGTAGAGTCAGGGAACCGTATATCTTATTTGTAAACGAAAAATACAACTTTCATTAGAATTTAAATGGAAGTCTGTCAGCGTTCCTGAACCGTACTGTCCGTTCTTTAACTCAATTTTTTTTAACCAATTATTGAAAATAATTTGCAAATATTTTTTTGTTGCGCTCTTAGTAAAAACAATTATGAACTACAGTAATATTACAGTAATTTTTAAAAAGTTAGAAAGTATAAGAAAATGTAAAACTGCTTGGATTTTATAGGGTCCTATTAGAGCTATGCAGAGCATTAATGTTTGTATTTATCAAATTTGAAATTGAAGTTAATTAAATTAAACAATTATTTAAATTTTATTTGATTATGAAAAATAAATTCAAATACAAATTAGAGACGAACAAAAGGTTTTGAATGATTTAGCGTTTAATGGCAAGGAGCTCTTGTTGCAAAAAAAGCAAATATTTGAATTGGAAAATTTTCTATAATTTACTTTGGAGTTAATATAATTCAAGAAAACCTATAGAAAATATTTTTAAATATTTTGATTTTTACCGAACGTAAGACCACTGTAGTATTAGTTGTTTTGTGTATTTTACGGAGTCAAATCAGTTATAGAGTCAAAATAGAGTATACGATCAATCAAATTTTAACAATTAATTTAAAGAATGAAAAGTTCCGTTTAAGAATTTACAAATAATAAATATTAAACTCTGTATGGAAATTATAAATGATTATGTAAATAAATTTTTATGAAACACCCTGTATTAAAAATATATGTTATAATAATTTCTATGTATGTTAAAGTAACAATTTGGCATGAAATATATTGTGTTTTTATTGATCGAAACGGTATTAATGATTTAAACTATTCTACACTTTTATTTTATTATTATTTTCTTTAACAAATATTCAAAGTTAAGTATACAATATTATTTATTATTCACTATTCAATCAGTTTATTTTGATAAATAAAATATATATTTATAAATTTCTGACTTTGCAAAAAAAAAGTTATGGGAAAAATTATAAATCAGAAAACTAAATTATATTTAGCATCTCAATTCTAGGATAGCTTGGCAGAAATGAAAAAATGGTCGTCTTGTAATCAATAGCTTGAATAATTCATTTTTGTTTCAACGACAATCAAAATAGGAGGCAAATTTGAGGAAATGAACGGAATATTGTTGGTCTGCCTAAAATATGCCATTAAGATTCAGCTAGACTAATCAAATATTGAACGAAATATTTCGGTTCTTCAAATTATTTTACTGGACTATGTCTGGGCTATGTTTTTTATTTAATTCGGAAATAATAAAATGAATAAGATAAAATGAAGATATACTGGCCATATGTCAAATTCGTAAACCCCTATTATATTATGTACTTACGTGTATACTAAATTACTTTTAACAATATTTAAGTAGAGATTTTTACAGATTCGGCTAGATTCGGGTAAAAACGTAAAATGACTTATACGGATTTTTTGCATTCCCGCTTACAGCCTCACTGCATACCATCTCGACCAACCACAATTACGAAGACAACTTATCTTTATAAGATTTAGTAGATCTTATTTTTATTTAGTAGATTCTTATCAAAGTTTCGTTACAGTAAGTGTGGATACTGTTAGATTTTTTGATTATAACTCCGAAAGTGTAAAGAATTTTTATTTTTTTTATTCATCTCATCACAAAATTTTCAAGCGTTCTTACTTACTTAGTTTAGTTTGCTCCCTGTCTAAGTTAAAATTTCTCTTGTACAAATAACTTTTAAATTTATTGTGTGTGCAATATACTTTTATTGATAGAGAACCAAGTTTAAATATTTTAAACATTTATATGATGTAAGTGTAATCATATAAGAAAGATCTAAAAATCACCAAGAATTTAGAAATTACCGTAACTATAAATTTTTTTAAATAAAAACTTTTAATATATTGTTGCAATAAATAATTAATAATCAATGATCTCGTAAGGGAAACAAGTTAATAAAATATTTTGTAAATTGAACGTAAAAAAAAACCAACTATAGGTATAAAAAATAATTTCATACCAATTAAAACTTTAACAATATTTTCCAAAAACCGAACAATCATATAAACCGCTATAGAAATAATAAAAAGAAAACAAACACCAAATCATCCCAACAATCACATACCGCAATATTCTTACAACAACTAAACAAAATTCATCTACAAAATTGAATGACGATTAGAAAACGTGTGAAACTATCATTATTATGATGAAAATTTTTGCTATGTGATGAGGATGACTGTGATTTGATTCTAATTCATCAATTAAAACAGGAATTAATAAAAAGGAAGAGACGACAAGACATAAAATTTTCATGTCAGATCTCATAAATTTTTCCATATTAATCAGAAGACAGTGAGTAAACGTATATAAAAAGCATAAGAACTATTATAACTATTTTATTTCTTGATAAAGTAAAAAAAAAAAATAAGAGAAATAAATGCGAATTTTCCAATCATTTCTTGTTCGGATGCAAGAGGCACCTCAATAAAGGAAATTTTTTTTTTCTTGTTTTTAATTTTTTCCTATATACTTTTTATTTATTCTGTTTTTTATTTATAAATATACAAAAAAATAAAAAAAATAAAAAATCCCCATTATTGCACACCATAGTAATTCCAATCCATCCATTTATATTTTATAGAATTTTTTAAGATTTCAATCAATTCAAAAAAGGAAATTCATACAAAAAAAAAATATAAATAGAAGGAAAATAAAAGAAAAACAACCGAAATTATTATGTATACAAGCATTAAGTAAAACTCTTAAAGAGAAAAAAAGATTTATACAGTACGTGTCCACCTAGAAAAAATTACAGGGATTTTATTTAAAAATATTTAATTGAATTGTAAATTGAATGTAAATGAAACAGTGGAAATGAAATGTGCTGAATTTATGTTTTCTATCTCAATGTAAATACAAAATAGATTTCCTCATTACTTTGCTAACAGATAAATTTAAATTTAAGGTAAAAACAGGTGGTCTGATTGAGTTTTCGGTCTTATACGTTAGTTTTATATTGGAGGCCAAATGCCGTCATCTACTATCGTTGTGAAACCATAAAATTCTGTTGCTGAATTGAAATATTTTCAACAAAAACAATAAAATTTGAATTTTTGCGTTATCTTAATAACGTGCCACCGTCAGTTCTTATCGACATAATTATACTGCTATTTGTACATACATTAATACATGCATTTGAACAGACTACTTCAACAATTCATTATTACTGCTTCTCTACAAAATATTCGACATGACTGGTACTTCGTTTTATATAGGAAAACTAGAACAACACGTTTTCATAAAACGAATTTTTAACAATTGAACCAAAATTTTATGATTTTAAATAATTTTTGTTATTCCTTCCCCATATACTTATATCAACCAGATATTTTCGTCTTATTGGAACTCAGGCAGACATTCAACTTTTAGTTTTGCATCTGTTTGATATGCTTGTTTGTATTTCATATTATGTTCATATTCAAGCGCGTACACTGTATGATCGCAAGCAAAAATTGCAGGTTTGCCTTTTGAACAAAGGCTTTTCTTAGTTTCAGGTCCTTTCATATTCTACCAGTTAGTCCAACAAACACACAACATTTTTCTTGAGTGTCGCCACTGCTATACGTTAGAGAAGAAAAAAGAAATACTCACTTTGGAAATGAAGAACATAATTGAAGCCTATCTTGATCATATTTTATTAATGCGAATTTATTTATTTATTATTTTTGTGTTATTATTATAAAATTTTCTGATTTTCTTTTTTTTTTTACTTTTATATAATATTATATAGGTGTATTTATTTTGGTTATTGTTTGTGATATGTCCGAACTGATCAAACCAGATATCAGACGACTGGGACCGACTGACAATCCAATTCAATTTAATAAAGAAAATTGGAAAAAAAAGAACAGAAAATAAAGGAACAAGTAAAAAAAAGTTCTTGTAGGAAAAAAAGCGAAGACAAAAAATAAAATAAAAGTCTTTAAAACCAGAAATTATTATTATATACACTTAACCATTTTTAGCTTTTTGAACTTTTTCGGTATTAACGCATCTATTTTTATTGATTTGTACAATGTGTACACCCAGATATTATGTTATATTCTACTACACTTATACCTCATTTTACAATAGCTGTTTACTAACGGGAATTTTACCCGTTCGGAACTAAAATCAACTGGTATCCACTTGGTTTACTAAACTACTTCAAGAATTTGAGTTTTAAAGCGACAGACAAAAAGATTATCATTGACAATGAATTTTAGGAAAAAAATTAATGAATTATTTTTATTTTACTTCTATTTTACCACGTATCGTAGATAGTAGGGTTTCTTGAAATAGATTGAATTCAACATTTCTCGTTATAGCACGCATTTCACAATATTACGTTAAAAACGCAAATGTTACACGAAATTAATTTGGATTTTGTTGGCTTTTTGTGTCAATTTTGGTTTTATGGTAAAACTTTTATTATATCTTCATCTTACATATCTTATATTCACTTAGCTTTATATTACTAGTTACTATAACAGTAAACTATTTGGCAACTATTACTATAATAGTTATACTATTTTGAGTTACAGCCCACTTGATTAATTGAAATTATTGTAATTGATTGCTAAATACGCGTACAAGTTATTGCAATTTTCAGATTTAGAAAAAGGTTGTCCTCTTCCAAAATTCATGTTATTAGATTTTCAATACGTACCTTTAATTTGGAGACATAAAAAATTTAAAACACAATTCCTGCCAAAACTCATCATAACTCTTTTTTTCATAGCGAACGCGTAACTATAGGTACAAGTGTGTTATATATCAGATTATGTACTTAAAATAAACATATATAAATATATATCCTTAATGTATGTGTATCTTTATGTATAAGTAGAATTCTTTTAGAAAAAAAAATTGCAATTAATTCATTAAAAAGAGATGCCCTAACGATTGAATATCATTTTTATACTGGAATGTCCATCGTCGTCTTAGCCATCATCGCCGTCATTATCGTCGTTGTCGTGCTAGTCGTGCTTCATCTTTTCCATTTTAATATGAATAATAAGTATTTGTGTATGTGTACATACATATATTAAATATTTTGTTTGTACAGTATAAAATGTCTACATTAAAATTACTGTTGCTATTGCATTTTTACTATTGAACCTATAGACTAAAAAATATTGATGAAATAATCTCTGAGTCCATGAATTTCATATTTTTATGTGAGTAGAGTAAGGTACTTAATGTTAATTTTTTCTTCTTCTTCTTTTGCTTTTTATATATATATTTTTACTAAATACCTAGTAATATTAAAAAAAATTCTAAAACTTAAAGTATTTTTACGTGTTTTCTACTTTTTTGTGTAATTTTAGATTTTCTTTAAACACATATTACAGCTAAGAGAGTAAACAGGTATGTAATGTAAAATAATTTTTAAAAGAGATTACAATAAAAAGAAGGTTAATACCTTCTTAAAAGAAATTCTCTTTTTTTGTCGTTATTATTTTATTTAATTTTTCTTTTTTGTAGTTTTTTAAAACTTAAGTTTTTCCCTTCCACAAAGACTTTGAATTTTTTCAAACCTACTTTGAAGCGTTTATTTTGTAAATTTTTTTTTTTGATTTCATTTTTTTTTTCTTGATACAAAAAATATTAAAGTTATGCACTCCAACTTTTATAATTTTTTATAACATTATTGTTTGACCGAATTTTTTTGTGGATATTTGGGCGAAAAATTCACTTAATTCACTAATTTGTTCTTACTAACTTATCTAAGACCAATTCACTTTTAAATTAAGAACATCGACTAAATTCAAGAATACAATACGATTCTTGAAACAGCTGTTTTATTATTCTAGAGGTAATCATAAGGCGTTTTTGAAAATTTATCAAACTATGCTTACAAGTCATGTTTTAATTTGGCCTTAAAATTAAGTACTAAAAACTCTCTTTCTTATAAAATAGACTCTCTTGTTTTTAAAATATTTTCAGTTTGTTTTAAATTCTGAAAATTGTTGTAGCGAGTTAGGATTTACTCTTGCATCCGGTTTGACGATGCAGGACCCTTGGCCTGGGTCTAGAACCAATCGTCGTAGGAGAAAATTCGGAAAGTTGTTGTTGTAATTTCAAACTAAAAAGGTACACCCTCAAGACCATAACACTATACATTCAACTGTAATAATATAAATTTAACACTATTGTACTTAATACTACAGAAGTGGAATTTTTAAATTAGCTTTAAGAAATGCAAAATAATGAAATATGACCAGGGTAGAGAAAGAATAGGACTAGAGATTGGCATTTAAGCTGAAGAAGTTGAGTCAAGTCAGAAGCACAACGTATTCGGCTACCTTCATAGGCTGTATATAAACAAGCCTGAAATTGCAAGGTTTTTGGCTTGATATTTTTAATTTTCAATTTTATTGATTTCATTAAAATTAATTTATTTTTTTTTTCGTTAATTGTCCGTTAGTGCAAAATTTTAGTACAAAATTTACAATATGTTCAATTACTTTAATTTGAAAAGTGATTAATTTAGTCGGCATATAATCTTATTGAAAAAATAACAAGTCTATTACTAGCAATATGAAATTGTTATTTGAAATTGGCTAAAATAAGATTTAGTTTCAAGATTTCTTAATTATTTTAAGTAGAGCGGAATTAGAAATTTATTTTTTATTCTTGTACGTCAAAATGACTCCTAGACTAAGTCTCTCAAAAAGTGATAACCAGTTTTACTTGTGTTTACGTTTCGTAAGCCACCATAGTACAATACCACCATAGTACTAAGCGCACCCTATAACTGAATACTTCCTTAAATTTTATCATTTTCATTATTAATACAAACCAAAAATTAAATTTACAATTTGAATGTTGTTTTGCCATTATTTTATAGACTAAATAAAGTGCCAAAATCTAATAAAATGTAGAAAAGACTTTATTGAGTATATATGTATATATATGTGGATACACAAAATAATAACTGCCAGAATGAATCTCCTAACATAAGTGTAACTATATAGCAAATATTAAGTATAACAAGTAAATTGAATGCACCTACAATAATCGACAAAAAAAAACCAAATATTTACTTCTTCTCGCTATTATTGTTGTTTGGGTATCTATATGTTTTTTTTTACAACTCGATTGGTAAAGAAATAAACTAAAAAATAAGACCAACTAAAAACGTTTTGCAAGTAGCTTTTTTATATTGTAACAATCACATTAGAACTGTATCCAAAGTGTATAAGCAATAAAAATGTAAAATTCACCGTTCGCTCAAAATATTCTTATAAATATATTTTGTTGTTTGAAAAGACCGTGTACATATATAGATATAGAACTGGATATTTATGCAATATTTACCGCTCAATGCAAGGAGGAGGATAATAATAAAAAGAACCTTTAGGGGAAAGTATATAGATATTTGAATTGCAATAATAATGTTACACAAGATATTCTTTCCTTCTTTATTTGTTATTGGTTGCAAATGCTTGCAATTTTGTGATTATATGTTAGTAGTATTCTTTATCCTGTCGAATTTAGAGGATGGAAGGAAACGTCACAAAAACATTTTTTTTAAGTTTTTTTATTTTTATTTGCTCATTGTTTTTTTTTTTTGTTTCGTTTTTCCGATCACATCATAGCCTTAGATTTTAATTCTCTATAGTTTTTACTTTATTTTTAAGTGAAATCTGAAAAGCAAAGCGAATGTACAAGTATTTTTGTTTTTCATTTCCTGTATTGAATTTTTATAACGAATGTAATATTGTATTAGGAAGCACTTGCCGAATGTTTAGTATATATAAAAATAAATGAAAAAAAATTTTAGTGGCAGTTTAAAAAACGACAAAAATAAAAACATAAAATTAAGAGAACCTTATTGAGCGACTCTAAATATAACACTAAGGTATTAAAATCCGGAGGGGTATTTTGGTCACAAGTCAATTTGATTTTTATGTAAGGTATATATCCTGGGTACGAACTAATTTTCATTTTATTCGGGATACGAACCCACCCAATTTATACATTGCTATAACTCATATTGTATGCAGCGCAAATTTTTTATTGCAAAATTTCAATAAGTCATGGTTTCGTAAATTTCTGAAGCTATTCTAAGTCGTTGGATTTAAGGGTATATAACACTCTGAACATTTCAATTCAAGGGTATATATCACTTAATATCAGTAACCTTAACTTTGTTTCTTATTTAATAGTATATACCACCCTGATTTCTTATAGAGTATTTGTTTAGGAGAGAAATTATTCACGTTTATTCCGCTAGATATTTATTTGAATATGAACATATTTATTTGGAGAATAAACCTCAAATTTCAATATTTAAATAACGAGTATTTCGGAGTTGCTCTAAGTTGTTTTACACCGGTAAATATTCCTTTTCTTATTTTACTGCAATATTAATAGTTTAGTTTTTATAAACGAATAATGAATTCAATCATGTTTAAATAAGAATGTTTTCACTAGTGTTATTGTATAAAGTACAAACAATTTACTCTGGGTATATTGCTTTTTGGTGTATGATTGTTTACATTTTACTAAACTTAACTATAAACTTGGATTCTGCTAAACACAAGCCATCTGTATTGTAAAAATTTTAAAAAAGCGAAAACAAAATTTGAAAGCACTCGACTTTTTTTTAAAAATATTTTTCATTAGTTAGCATTTTAACAATGAAATATTCTTGCCGGATGCAGTTTTGAGTGTAAAAGAAATTCCTTCTTATATCAATGTTTATGTGTCTCTTATATAACTTTGAATTAGAAAACAAAAAAAAAATTGAAGGGAGTAAACACAAAACTTTAACAGTTATTTTATTTTTTTCTAATAATCACATTGTCTTATTAAAATGTCCTTTTAAAAAATTTTCACATTTTCGTTTATGTTTCTTTAAGGATTCCGTACAATTTTGAACATGAATGTACTACATTTATGCTATATACGTTTATGTATGAGCATTGCGATCAAAGACTTAATATGCAAGTTTGAAGCAAAATAAACTAAGATCTTTCGATTTTGTCGAATCTAAGTTTTACATTGAATCCAATATTAATGTATTGGATTTCGGAATCAACACATCAAAACATATTTTGTATATTGACTTTAGACTCACTTAGAGTATTGGAACAATATCAGAATTTAAAAGTTTATTACACAAAATCTTGAATTAATTGTATTTTCAACCCCTTTCAGCATGAAATAGGAAAAGTACGGGGTCATTTGAATATGATGAGGTGAGAAATTTAAAGTAAGAATCAAATTAACTTAACGATTTTTTTATATTACACGAAAAATAATGATTTATCTCAGACACGAACCGACTTTTTTTCTTTTAATATTTAGTTAACACTTAACAAATTTTAAAAAACAGACTTGTATTAAAGACCAGTTTTTAATTTAATTTATGCAATGATTTGAAAGGTACCCTAATTTTTCGACTGCGCTGGGCTTGAATAGTGTGCTTTACTTGAACCACATGAAAATATTCAAATATTCATATCAAAAATCAAAACATTTTTTCCTAATTATTAGAATTTAGAATCTTCATCTTCAATGTGGTTCCTATGGATGCGTTAAGAAAATATTAAGGTATTTAGATCCAATTTCAATGGGGCATTTAAAATTTAATTGTGGCAAAGTTTCGGTATTTTTCTTCAAATTTAAAGTTGAAACACTTATACTACATATATAATGTAAATTACCAAAATCGAAAATTCGGAAGTAACCGAAAAATTTAAATTTAAATTATAAACTAGTATACACCAAGACCCAATGTACATTTATGTATGTAAAGGTTTTAATATTCAAAATCTCGTATGAAAAAATTAAATTTTAAAGCATAATAGGTATACAAAATGTGAGTAAAAAATTTAATACTAAAGCACCGATTACCTAATTTTTATTTAGAAAACAAACTGAAAACCCTACAATTTTCTCTTATTCGCGTCCAATTCAAAAATTTTTAAAAATGCAATAATTTTGTCTGCCTCCTTTTTATTTATTTATTTATTTATTTTTTTTTATATAATTTTTTGTTTTATTAAAAATTTTGCTAAAAACAAATTTTTTTCATGATAAGGATGAGGATAAAAATAAAGATAAATACATTAAAGCTATTATTGTTAAGATAAAACGTTTACTTAGGAAAATATTCGGTGGACAGAGAGAGAGAGGGGTAGAGTAAGAGAAAGAAATGGTCTTTTAAGAATGAAACGAAATTTTTTTTCTTCATTTTATTTGCTGTTTTTGTTATTTTTTTGTAAATATTTTCATAACATTTTCTCTCCGCCAATATTTTCTTTAAAGATGTTTTAAAAGTTAAAGAGCAGCAGAAAAATTTTTATTTTTTTTGTAATAAATTCCAGTTGTTTTTTTTTTTTTGTTATATGCGATACGATGTTTTAAGTGCTCTTTCTATATTTAAATTTTCTTAAAAAATATAAAAAAAATTAATATTGTTTTTTTTTTTATTTACTTTAAACTACGCAATTCCTGTGATACCACAGCTAAGATAACATTAGACTGATAAGGTCTAAGAAAAAAATAACATTATTTTTATAACATTTTTATGTTAATATTGTATTAGTTATAAATACAAGCATGTAGTTGGGTCCTGATATTTCATGGATTATATATCGCGAAAATTATACACAAACACACACACACTTCCTAATTTATATTTGAATAAATTGTGATTATAATATTCACAAACGTTTGTATATATGTTCTCTGTACATATACCCATAATACTTACATTTACTATATATATGTACGTTGTGATGGTGGTGATGATTGTGATGATGATGAGGTTGATGAAGAGTCATTTTACATAATTATAAATGTATACTTAAACCTACATAATGTACATACCTATATTATATAATATAGGACCATCAAAAACAGTTTTCATTTTGCCAACAGTTAAGAGAAAAGAAAATAAGAATAAAAAATTTAATACAGGTGTTAAAAAGGAAGCGTTATATTATTCATTTTATGTCACCGGAATATTAATAGATACTTTGTAATATAAACATTTGCTCGTGGAATAATAAAAAGATTTTGATTTGTTTAGTATTTTTTAGGAAATATCTATAATGTTAAACGGTAAGAGTAACAAAAACGAAGAAAAAAAATAAGGAAAAGACAAGGTGATTAAACATTTTTGTGAACAAAACCTTTATAGTACAAAATAAAAAATATATTAAATCCTGTTGTTTGAACAATTCCGCTTAATCACAGCAATTGTCGGATAGCAAATTTGTAATTTCAAAAATTAGTGGGCTTACAATTATATGTCAAGTCATCTTGTTCAATAGAAAAATCTTATAGAGAAGCTATTATAGATTAGAAAATTCCAGTGCAATTCAAGTCTGTTCTGTTATGCTCTCTGAGCTTGCAAACATCACACCTTTTATCAATTTAAGATTCTTCTGATAAAAGAAATTAGTCATTATCATAAACACATCTTGAGTTTGAAAAATATGCTTTCTTGAAAATCAAATGTCAACATTTTTTCAAAAACTGTAATGAAAGAAATGTATAACAATAAAAAATGGTAATCGCTACATGCCATATATCCAAAAGTAATAATGAATGACTGGAACAATACAACATTTCCTTAAACTTCCGTGGCCTTCCAGTCGACCCATATAGTCTCTTTTTGAAGACAAACATGTAATCTTTTACATATTTAGCTTTCAACTGAACGCGATTTAATCGACCTCTACCGATACAAATCAACAAAGTATAGAGAAAGAACTTCTAAAAACACTCTGTACTTATCATACTTAAGCGTTCATACATGTTGTTTATCGTTATGTACATATACATGTTTCTTATCATAAAAATATTTGTTTTTATTTTTTTTTTCATTATTTTAAAAAGATTTGGGCCTATCAAATATCAACTAAAAACACAAGAAAAAAAAAAATCTAAAATAAATTGAAAATACTGCCAAAAGATTTTATTATTTTTTTTTTCAAAAAGTCTAGACGTTGGCGTCAATAATTTCCTTAAAGCGTTAAGTTAAAAATAATATTTTGACATTTTGTTGCTTTTTATGTGCGATAATTTGAATAATTTATAAGAAAAATCCTGTTCTTAAAGTACCTACATATAAATAGAAGTGTTATTTTTTTACTATCGGTTATTAAGCACTAACAGTGTTGTTATAAATTTGTACACATTCAAATGCTTCTATACTGATAGTGGGTATGAAAGACTATTTCATACATCCACAAATAAATTTTCAATAAATTTTTAAATAAAATCGTGAATATTTCTAAAGTGTTTTTTTAAAATGATTATTAAGTGAATTTCTTAAATTTACCGTTATCTTTAAATAATTTTCAAAATTATCATGAATTTACCGTTTTTTCTCCGTTGTTTTTATTATATCTCACGTTTTTTTTCTTACTTAGCGACGAATCCTTTATCGTTAAAATGGTAATTTTATTTTTTCTTTTAGATTTTTCGTGTGATTGACCTGAAAATAAAATTTAGAAATTTAGAATTTTTTATTAAATGAAGGTTTTATTTTAAATATATTTTAATAAAATTTTATACATGAATTTATTTTGGGGTACTTTAAATATATTTTGGAATTCAGTGTTCATTTAAAGTTTCGCTATTTTTTGAATGACAAATGCTAAAACTTGTTCCTTGAGTGTAAGAAAACTTAAACTATAACATCGAATTGTTGGTTTTCATAAATAAGAATTTTGCTTGTTAGCTCTCAGTATAACGATTGAGCAATTTTGATTGAGTTGCGAAGGAGAGTGCTGTTAGAATTCATATAGTGCGTTTGATATAGTTTTTCATGTGTTTCTGTTTATTAATAAACATTTTTAAATTATAAGCTCTTATGAATTTCCAATGAAATTTGTATTTTCAACTACCAATTGATTATTTATTCAACTAGTGAAAAAATATTCATTGTTAATCCTTGATTCCCTTATAAATAATTGTGTATTGAACGAAAATAAATTATATTAGCTATATCACCGCGTGATGCTAGCTAAATGTGATGATTTTCATAAATGTAGTTTCAATATATGATAACAATCCTATTTAACGCGTTGACAACCATTTTCAAAGTAAAAATTCTTGTGAACTTTCAATTTAAAAATGTGCATAGCGTCTAATTGGTATGTTTTAAAAAACAATCACAAAATGTGTTTACAATTTTGATTTTCTATATTGATAAAAATTTACATATTATACAAAATTGCATAAATTGCAAAACAAAAGCATATTTTTTAATAAGTAATTATAAAAGTGAAAATTTATAAAAGGGGTGAAATGCAAAAATTAATTAAGTACTTATTATTTTTTCTTACAAATGAAAATAATTAATTTTTATTAAAATTCTCTCAAGTCAAACTATTTTTTTTGTACCCTATATTATTTAAGTTTATATTTTGAATTTAATTTCAATTGAAAATTATTCATAAACACAGGAGGGAATCCATAATATAAAATCATGTTAAAAAGTATAATATTCACCTTATCATACCATTGTACAAATTATGTATGCACACCTTTTTTATTTATAGAAAAATATTTCTTATATATAATGTATGTAAATATTAGAATACTAAATAGATACTTAACTGCTATATTATTGTTGAGTTATGCACACAGTTTTTTTTTCGAATTCTTAGCCATAAAAGAAAAATTAGTGTAATGGAACAAGCATCACCTATCATAATACTTATTGTACCCTATATGCATTCTAATTAATTTTTAATTGTACACATAGTGTTATATAGTGTTTATTAAAGCTCCCCTTTTTCAAAGTATTTTGCAAAAAAACATAAGAATTCCTTTTTTCTAAAATAAAAATTCTTTTGCAAAAATTCCATTCAAATTTAAATTCGATTCATCTTACAAAATCATCGAGTAAAGAAATTTTCTTTTTCCATTAAATATTTTTGCTTTTATCAAAAGCTCTTATCTTACATTATTCTATTACATTTTGTTCTATGTTTAACTTCCCATGAGTAATAAGTTATTATTGCGGCTCCGATGATGTATTTCATACACCATAGTTTGTTTTAATGTTATTATCATGCTAGCACACATGTATGAGTTGGCATATATTTTTTCAACTTATAATTTGTTTTGAAGTCATAGTATACAAAGTTAACACATACATAGGGGGAGGGGAGGGTATTTGTATGTAATATAATAAATATCGAAAATTTTAATTTAAATTTTTAGTTTGAAGATTGCCAAACTATATATATAATCAGAAGGGAAATTACAAAAAAAGAAATTGAAACACAGATGGAGGAGAGGGGGGGGGGGGGGGGGGGGGTTGGCGAGAGGTATCAAGAAGATAAGGTCTGTACTAGACATATTTTTCTTGAAAATTTTCTATATACGAATGGGTTCTGCCTCTTTAAGAATCTTTAAAATATTCAATACAATTTGACAATTTCATACAATTCAAACTCCGGTATGGAATTTTTTTGTGGGAATTCTAACTGATATAACAAACTAAAACTAAATTCTGCTCATTCAGTTTTGAATATCACTTCTAAAAAGCGAGATGAAAGGCTCCTGTAGTCAATGTAGTGAAAGTGTAATTGGTGTTCCATATGTTGAGGGGAAATATATTTGGGATCATAAAATATATTTGGGATCATAATACTTTACTGTTCTGCCAGAAATAGAGCGTGCCGCTTTGTATTAATGCAATTGCTATAATTCAGCTATTGTCATATCGCATACACTAACATTAGTAAATGGTTGTATTGTCAAATATTCCTTCCCAATTTTACACCTGCATAACCTTACAAACACCTGCGTATTAAAATTTCCTTTTAATTAATATTAATGGTCTGGTATACCTAAATAAAAATAAAATAAATAAAATTTTTTTGTAAAATTATTATTTTTTTTTTACCTTGCGGTGGGGATTTTTTAACTTAAGGTATTTACCATGATTTCATTCCCGTGGAGTTAATTTTAAAGTAGTTTTCTTTCCAGATTTTCATTTTAATTTTCTTAGTTTTTCCCCTCATTTATTAATTTTCCTGTTGTTGTTGTTGTTGTTATTGTTGTAAAATTCCATTAAAAAACATGGTTTAGTAGCGATAGCGATTTGGTTATTTATTTTTTTTAATTATTTTTTATTTTCTCTTTTTTTATTATCATTATTTCTGGTAATGGTAAAAGGTTCTTTCATTGTTTACAGGGGAGGAAAAGAGAAGGAAGATTATCAGATTCAGATATTACAAACAAATTGTAGGGAGTACGAACTACGAATTACGATAGAAGGAAAAATTCAATTTTTCTTTGAATTTTTTTTTCTCATTTTCTCTCATTTTCTCCCTGAACTTTGTTTTTTTTAATTGCGATTTCAATTTAATTTTGACGAAAAATGTAAGTGATGTTCAATTTGACTTGCTGTTGTCAGTTCTTGTTTTTTTTTTTTATACTTTACTCTAGTAAATTTTGTTTCTATTTTTACTTTATTAAATTTTATTGTACTTCTATTGATTGTATATCACCTCCCATTCTCTTCTCTTACTCTAAATATCTAAGATATCAATTTCAAGTTACATACTATACACACACAAACAAAAAAAAAAAAAACAAATCTAACACAGCAGTTGTATCTATTTAATTTGTTAGAACTGCGGGCGGTTAATAGAATATTGTTTGGAACACCGCGTGCAATTGTTACTTTCTTAATAGATTTGCGAAAAAAACATAAGAAAACAATAAAATAGAAAAATATGATTAAAATAAGAATTTTACAAGCATCCAAAGTTTTAAATTTCGAAAATGAAAAGGGGAAGGTGGATGGGAGGAAAACAAACTGAGACTGATAATGGTCAACTTAACCTTATGTATTGTATTTGTATAATGGAGTTTTATTGTTTTATCATTAAAATTTTTCCAATGATTGATGATGAAAATTTAATTTTTGTTTACAATTTTAATAATTTTTAATTATAATAAACATAAAAAGTATACCAGAGAAGACAATAAGAGCAATACAGAAAAGAAAAACAAATTGAAAATTAAATTGTTAAAATTCAGTCTTTCTCTCCGAACACGAGTGGCGATGGGGAATTTAAGACCAATGTTCTGTTTTCTTATTGAATGCTTTTTAACTTTTTGAGGCAAAAAAAATAAATATTTTTACGCGCTGCTTGATACGACGGTGTAAAGTAGACGTATACATTTCAAGCAACAACAACAAAAAACAACATAGTAATGAAATCGAAATAAGATAAGACAAGTGTGTAGAATTAATTTAGAAAAGTGAGTGTATATTTTTTTTTAGGAGGGAACATTGTATATGTACTGCCAAAATCTAGTACTTTTAATATAGTGAAATTTATGTGTAGAAATTTAATAAAAAAAAAACTTTGAAAAATGTGAAGAAGCGTTAAATCATTTGGAGGTAAGAAAATGAAGAGGAAAATTCAGAATTGTTTAAAGATTATGTCGTATGATTTTTTTTTATTATAAATAATGCCCGCGAAATGATTGTTTTTTGCATTAAGAAAATTAAAAATAATTAAATATCAGCCTAAATTTTTTAATTTTATGCGTTAGGAATTTAGATGGAATGTTTAGTAATGGAATAAAAGTTAAGACATTAAAAATACACAACAAAATAAACACAAAATTATAATGTACTTATGTTCTGCCAATCTTTGGTATCCCAGAATTTAATTTTTGGAGCAGAAACTTATTTTGTTGGTACATCTTTGTTTTTAAAATCTTTGACAGAATATAAAGGACGAGAATATTTTAAAACATTTTAAATTTTTAAATCAAAAATTTTCGTTTCCACAATTTCAAAAACTTTTCCTTTCAATACAACAATACATCTTGTTTTCAAATTCTACAAAGAAGGGTAGCACCGTTCTGCGGCGCTTTTTCTCATATTTTTTTAATCCGGTTGTTTTCTTCATTTAACAATGTAAATTTTCTCTTTTTAACGTAAAGTGTTTAAAGAGATTTTCCGATATTTAAATAAAATTTTTCAATATGTATGTAGCTTTGGTTTTCCTGCATTAAACCACGTATCATATCGTGCTGAATCCCATAAGAATGACTGATAATTATTAAACATGTGTGAAAGAATAAATCAAACATACAGTCTATTTTATATTGCATCTTTGCTGATTTTGTACAAACAAATGCAATCAATGTTTAACGATGCGATTTTGTTACAATTTTTATTATAGATATAGTAATGTGTAAGTTAGTTTTATGCAATTATTTTGATTACGACGGAACATTTGCTAAAGAAATTCTGAATTCAGCTACAAATTACCATTCGGAATCGATTCATATACAACATTTGTTTTAAGAATTTCTTTTCTCTTTAAAAAATTTTTTTTTTTAAAAATTCGTTTGAAGCTCATTCTGAATTTATAATACAAAATTTTCGTACTTCGAAAATGGGTATATTTTTCATTCGAAAATTTCATCGTAGTTCAGGATCTTAATTGCCAAATGATTTGACCGCCATATTATCTGAAATCTCTTAAAATTGTTAAGTTAAAATGATTTTATGTTTTTGAAAAAAAATTTTCAAGTTAAGTTATAAATAGTTATTGTGAATATTAACTAAAATTTCAAAGTTAATAGCTGCCATAATAGTTTCCAAAAGTTCATAAATTTTTTTTAACATATCTCTGCTTTCAAATATTAACAAAGCTCCTTTTCCAAAAGAACAACTTCAAAATATGCATTAAAAGTGAACTTTTTAATTAGTCCTAAATGAAAACCATTATAAAGATTAAAGAAAATCAAATATTTTTGTTTTTTTTTTTCTTATATCTTCAAATAAAATTAATTTGTATGTCTGAAAATTAATCCTTCATATTCTTATAACACGCATCCTATATGTATAACTTACTAACTACTCCGTATGCTTATGCGATTTATTTAATATGTAAATTTATTTTTATATAAAAAAAAAAAATAAACTAAAAGTACATTGTATGATAAAGTTTTCGATGTGGAAAATTTATGCAAAGTGATTTGGAATAGGTAATAATCCATCTAATCTCTTTTTCCATTTTTAAACTTATATTAATTAAACTTTTCCTTTTTTTTTTGTTCAAATATATAAAAACTTTGGGCAGCAAAATAATTAAAGTTGGGTCAAACCAATGGTTTGTGTTGTAGCACTTTTCCCTTCAACAAGTGAAAATATTGCTTTTAAATGCAGTCTGTGTATACCTACCACACTATTAAAATTATTTTTATTCAGAAACGAAAATATTTATAGGATTGCATATATTTAGGATGAACGGCTTATGTAGTCTTTGAAATAAAGCAAAAATTAATTTAAAGAGAGGTAAACATAATTTTCGATTTTAAGGGTTAATTGCGTGAGTTAAGAAAAATAATTACATTTTTTAATGTCATGGAATTTGCCGTTAGCTTTTTGCGTTTATAGAAATTTGAAAAAGCTTACGGTTTCGGAAGTATAAGGCGTCGAAAATTAAAATTTTACAAATTTCAAGAGGCGATAACTAGGGGGAGGGGGGGAAAGATAGGTAAAAATTTTGTTCTAAGAAAATAAGTTTCTAGTAAAGATCTATGTACATATTAAATTTCAGGTTTCTATCTTCAAAGGTGTAGAAGTTTTGTAAACATGTCCACGGATGGACGGACGGACAGAGTAAAACTAATAAGCACTTTTTTTCAAATTTTTTTTGGAAAAGTGCTAAAAAAGACTCTTTCTTTCTGTAATTATTTCTTTCGGAATTAAATATACATACTTGCACACATACCGGGTTGGTATATGGTCGGTTTTTTACTCTTGTGTACTTAAATATTGATTTTTTATAATAATTTTTTTTTTTTTTTTTTGTAAAAGTTAAAAATTCATTTACAAAAAGAATATTAAAATAAGTTTTATATATATTATTCTTAAAAAAAAAATGAAAAATCAACAAAAAAAAACAGTTATTTAAAACGGTGGTTACGTGAACAGAGAAGAGAACCTTACCACCATAATATTTTAAAATGTTATACGTATACATATTTAGCATGTGCGTGCGTTTATGTAAAATATTAGAAAAACGTATAACTAGCAAAAATATTTTTTTTACATATTTTCTTTTTATGCTTCACTTCAATCATTTCAACCATATAATAATAATAATAATAAAATGACCTATTAAAAGTTCAAATACCACCGATAATAAAAATAATATGAAACATTACTATTTTTAAATATATATAGGGTGTTTCCATTTTAAAATGTATTCAAATCTGTTAGGGATTTGAAATAGTAACAAGTTTAAAACAAGTTCAATATTATTTAAATTTTATTTTTCATACGAAACTAACAAATTTCACGTACGAATCTAACAAATTTGTCAAATTTCGAAAAATACTAAGGCTGCTTGCGTCTATTTTGCTTTTCAAATACTTTTTTTCAGTGCCGAATTCAATGTCCATTTAGCCATATTTGTTCTCTGGCCGTGCTAGCAGAAATTTGAAAACAAATTTATACGAATCTATTTTTATGTCTAACTAATTTTACCAAATTTTATCCAATGTTCCTTTTTATTGTAGTTGATGCCATGATTTTAATTAGCGGAATGAGATTCTGTCAGAAATTGCTGTATTTGGATTAGAATTTTAAAATTTGACCTTATACAAAAAATATTCTTGGCTGCAACGGTTACGAGGGTATTCATTAAAATGGGAACATGTAGACTGTACTATTTATTTATAAATATTGTCCAAGATGTGTATGACTTAATTTTATGTATTCTCGTATATTAATACTAAATCAACTACGATATTTCGTCAAAATCGTATCACCTCCTTTATCAAATATTTAGAAAGCTCATTACAATGTTTACATATTTAGAAAACATTTGGAAAGCTTCCAATGCCTGAAGTTGCAAGTTTCAGTATTTTAACAACTTTTATTTCATTTTCAAATCCTTAGAAATTGTTGTGAGCGTTCAAAACAACTGAAAGGATAAGGTATACCATCTGAAAATTAATATAGCCTTATTTATAATACATATATGTACTTATAACGCACATGTTTATTTATTTTGTATATATTCACATTCATACTTTACGTGAACTTGTATGATAATAATTATAATGTTCAGTTAATTTGTGTGTATTTCACCTTTAACTTTTTTCGTATATTTTTCTTTATATGGAAATAATTTGTATACGTATTACAGTTATAATGAATTACTGTCTTTTAATTTATAATATGTATATACATAAATGTACACGTAAACAATATTATATAATTATATTCAATTTTAACTATTTATATGGTATTAAAAAATACCGGAATAACGCTTATTAACTGACATTATAATAAAACTACTGTTTGTATATAAACGGTAAAAGTATACTCTAAATATAAATGTTTATATACATACATAAACGCACATTATAATTTTATATTTTATGCCTTCATATTTTACAATTGAGTAATTTTTTTAATCTTATTAACATTATTATTTATTTCGTGTTTTTGTTTTAGAGCCCCTTAAAAGGAAATTTATTAAAATATTTTCTATTTTATTATGTTTTTTGTTTTTTTTTTTTTAGTTTAAAGTGAAAACTTATTTAATATAAATTTTCATTTATCGGTCATAAAACAAAAAGTTACGACAATTTAATTGAAAAAATAGTAAAAAAATAAATGAAATAAAATAAGAAAATTTAGTTAAAAGAAAAAGAGGGAATAACTGGCCAATTTTTAGAAATTCATTTAATTTTCCCATATATTAACTAATCGCCGAAATCGCTACAGATTTTAGTAAAAATTACAAATGACCAAGGCCGAAAATTCTAAAGATTTCAGTAAAAATTACCAACGTCTAGTCCGTAAACAATAGTTTTAATTACCTTTCTTATTTCCACTTATTCATTGGTTCTTTTCCTGTTCAATAGTAGTATCTTCCATTATTCGTACCATCTAGTAATTTGTAGTTTATACCATCTAATAATACAAAGTCATTGAGTACACATGCAGACATAAATAATAATACTATTTAAGTTCTCAGAGAGAAAATTTTTAATATTTTTAATCTCACTGTTTGTTAAATTAATAATCTTATAAAAATTTCTTTTGCAACTTTTAAAAAGTTTTGTATAACAATATAACAGTTTAGAAATCTGCGAAATTTTGCTATAGAAATATTAAATCTCAAAGTATACCCTTTGATGTCTCTTAGTTTGCTAACAAATTTTTCTTAATACAAAAAATGTTTGCTGATAGAGAGAAGTGTTTATTGTAAAAGAGAAAATAAATTTGCACACATAGTCACGGACAAGCAAAAGATTGCATATAATTAATTATTTATTTATAGTCCAAAAATACTTTGTATTTAAGAATATCCAAAGAGCAAAAATGCGAGTCAATTCTCTTTTCCATCTCATTGTTTATTGCAAGTATACGATGCTTTATACAGGCCACAAATCGTTTATGTCTGGTTGAATAAAATCATTAATTTGCAGCATTTGAGGATGATTTTTAGTTTTGACTATTCGGAGTGAATCTATATATTCTACTGGTAGTTTTGTCTATATACAATCTAATAAATCTCAATTCATTGAAACTAAAAATTCATAAATTTTGTTCTTGCATAATAAATTTTTTTTAGATATAATGTTAAAGATTTCAGATGGTAGCTGCGCCTCATTAACTTTATAAAAGTTATTAAAAATTTTCAAAACATTTTTTTTTTTTCACTTTTCCGCAGTTCATTTAATTTTATACCTGTGCATTGAGAGAATAGAATGAGAGTTATTTTTGTTGTTGTTTTTATTTTTATGTTTTTTCTCACTTTCATTTACATTTTTTGTTTTTCATAGGAAAGGAGAAAAATAATATTAAAAATTATAAACAAAAATATTTAAAAACAAAAAAAAATTTAAACCATAAACCTCAAATGAAAATAAAAATCAAGCATTTTAAATCTCATGACAGAACAATGTAAAAATTAATTAAAGACAAAATGGTTCCAACACAAAAATTTAATTAGGATTAATTGAAACATCAGCGTTTTTGTTTTTCTCGCTCATTATGAACGACAAGGAAAAAAAAACACTAAGCCCTTCTACTTTCATTAAATTTTAAAACTTTTTCCATTTAAAGCATTTTATTTTTCACTTAGTCTTCTATGTAAGAGGAATACATATAAGGTATTATCAAAAATATTATTTTTCGTTTTTCTGTTAGACAATCATTAAGTGAATTTTCAACAAATAATATTTTTTTTTTATTATTTATTCACCTTTACCTTTACAAATTCAAAGGTAGCATATAGCATAAATGATGGATGAGCGATTGTTTGTTGCATGTCAACAGTTCTTATATCATTTTTGAACAAATTGCTGATTTCTATATAGCTGATCTTTATCAAAGTCATTTAAATTTTGCATATATTTTTTTATTTATAATTAAAGTTGAACATGTAATATACATATTTACAAATTTAAAATGAAGTCACAATAAAATACTATTTTAAAAATTCATTTTAATGCTATGTAATCACCGATATATACAAATTATTAAGAGTTTAAGTTATACAAATTACAAAGAGTTCAATAAGCATAAAATTCAGCAAAATTAAACTTATAACCTGTAATTAAGGAATCTATTTACATTAAAAAATCGCAAAAATTGAAAATCTTTTTTTAATTACAAACTTTTATGCAAAATTTTGACCTAAGGATATAAAATAAATTTAAATAATTTTAATACTTTTTGAGTTTCTTTGAATTTATGAAGAGTTAGGGAGAAATTCTCACAAATTATTTTTAAGGTTTTTCCACGCAATAAAGTAAAATGCAATGATGGGAACGGCGATTAAAAGAAGATATCCTATAATTCCCTGTTTTATAAAACAGCATATGATATTTTCTAATTTTATTATATTGAAAGGCTTCTGAGGAATTTCTTTTTTAGAGTATTACTAACAATTTCGAATAGTTATAATAGAAATTTGCTCCGATTTAATTTTCCAATATATGATAAATATTATTATAGTATTTGATATAGTTTTTATTTTCAAAAAGTTTCATAGAATTAATTAACATATATGCTAGGCGCTGATATTAATATTCAAATTACAAAAAAAAAACTGATAAAATTATAAAAGTAAAACCAGAGTCAGATTCTTTATGTACAAACATAAGAAAATTTACTAAATTTCCTATTGTTTTATGGTGTCTTTACTAAATTTAAGTTTAGTGTTTCTCGCTCATTTTTGATACATTTCGTAGGATACGCAATCGAATTTTGTACAAATGCAAAGTACAAATTTCTCAAATTTTATTTAGGGGGGATTCCTACTATAACAGAAAAATCATTTTTGAATTTATAACAATACTTCGCATTAAGAATTCGGGATATCATATTTTCTGGAACAAAATTCAACACGGATATCGTAACAAAAGTGTAAATCTAATAATATTTATTTTAATCTCCAAGTCTTGAGGAAAATTTTATCTGCAATTTTTTCTAAAAGAAATAACAATATTATTATTTTACTGTAATATGACAGTCATGAACTATTATTATGAGGCATTAATTTTACGGTATTTATACAAAATTACGATTATAAAAATCAGTTATTTTTCATTAAAATTGTTGATATATTTGCCATAAGTATTTAATCGTAATAAGATATAAGGTCCGCACAAAGTCGATAAAGCTTCTTTTGTTCAGATTTTAAATCGATACCGGGTCAAAAATTTTGAGAAAAACTACATATTACTCTGTGGTAAAAAAATGGACAGTCCGTGAAAGAAAAGAAGAAAATGACAAACACCTTGGGATACCTTAATCCGACTCTGTTACACCGTATACCAAAGTGTGATAGCTAATTATTAATTATAAACAAAATCTGATTAATTTTTAGTTAAAATTTTTTAGTAAACGCATATAAAATTTCCTCACATCTTCTATATCTTTACACATATGTCATAAATCTAAATAAAGCGCTCAAAATAATAAAATTAATTTAATTTGATTGTTGTGTGAATAAAAGTAGCAAAATATAATGCTGAATTTATGAAAGTTTTTTTCTTTTGAAAAGGATATTCCCAATTTTCTATTATTTTTTCGTTATAATCTGATCATAATTTAGCTATTCAATGTAATTATTATTTATGTTGCGTATATAATAACAATCTTCTCATTAATAAAGAAAAAACAAAAAAGAAAACCAATAAAAACACAAAAATACAGAATAGAAACTAATTTAAAATAGGGATAATATTCATCTATAACAGTACATTGTAATCAGAGAGAATGAATGGTGTTTTCCTTCTATTTTCAATTTTCACAATATAAAATTATTATAGTTGATGCAAAGATGTGATTTTTGATTACATGTTTGCATATTTTATATACTTATACATCGTAGCATATAATAAGTACATAATATACAATATGGAATCTACCCAATTTGCGTAAATAATTTGCATCATTTCCCTCATTTATAAGTGCGATTGGAAATGTACCATAAGTGTATAAGTATCAAAAAATTATTATGATAATAAAACATGAAAATTTATACTCTTTCGTTATTATAACACTCTATGCATATAGGGAATGTGTTAATATACTTATTTATACTGATGTCTATGATTACCTATACACATATGCAGATACTCGTATTTATGATGAAAATATACTTATTACTTATTACATGTATAGAGTGTGTTGTAACTCATACCTTAAAAATTTATTTTACAATGGAGAAAATTTGAAATGAAAGTTAAAATTGGAAATTGTATGACTAATAAATTAATTTTTGATTGATTTTGTAGTGTTTATCTTACTCTAACTCTCTAAAATTTTATTGAACTGACTTTTTAATTTGAAGTTAATTGCAAAATGTATTGAAAATAAAGAGAAGAGATATTTAAATATATAAATAGAAAAAAATATACCAAATAATAAGTAATTGCAATTTAATTACAAATACTCTGAATGAAATCTATTTTTAAGGTGCATATTTCAACTAAATCCTTAGTAGTACATTTCCAATAGTGAGTTTTAAAGTTGCCATACTTAATTCCTTATATTATATTTTATAAGGAACAAGGTATAGAACAGAGTTTTACGGAATGAGTATTTGAAGTTGCGATTTAATTAATGGTTACGAAGAGAGTATACCGGAACTCATGTAACAGTTGTCTAAGGTTACTGAGCTCATAAAATTTATAATTCATTAAAAATTGATGGAGTGAGAATAATTAATTCATTTACTTCTTAAAAACGATAATGGCGAGATATTCGGGTAGGAATAAGTTAGTGAAGCTTTTTACGCCGGCGAAATTTCGAAGCAAAATGCAATTACAATTCAATCACAATAATCTAAATGTGGAAATTTATTTTATAACTTTCCAGCAGGTAAACTAATATTATGTTGGGATTATATTATTGGGATTTCGTAATGCTACGATTTATGAAAGCAATAAAGGAAAATTTTATTAAATTTATCTACTTAATTGCACATCGGTGTAGGAGTCTAGAACTGTGAACTAGGAATCTTAGAACGGTGACTCAATTGCGGTTTACTGTAGCTCATACGTCACATAAAATCTTACATGCGATCTGACTTGAGGATTCTTGAAAACCATCTTTCCAAAAGTACCATCTGCCTCAAACTATGATTTCTAACACTAATCAAATTCTGATTGAGACACTTTGTAGGACTGAGAATACTCTGAGAGACATTTAAATATTGTTCACCACCAAAATAACAAAATGGAAAACAAAATCTTTAAAGAATTCCTTATTTATTTTCATTTTTTTTTGTTCCTGTTTTCAAAAATATATTTTCCATAAATAGAAACAAATCTTTTGGTTATGTATTTATACAAAAAAAGTAAAAACAATAACAAAAAACATAAATATGAAAAATATGTAATTAATCATATTTTCATATTTTATTTTTTATGCTGCCTTATGGTTTCTTTCTCTACTTTATCTCCCTGTCTCTCTCTTTCTACAATATGAAATTGTTGTGATGTAGGTATTGTGTCTTATCATTTCATGGCATTAAAAGTAAAAAATAAAAAAAGGAACAAAAGTAGCTATCGAATAAAAAAAAAAGAATGCAAAAGAAGAGCTAGAAAAAAAATCTATTTACAAGAGAATCATTAATCATAACGCATATACGAAATTTTCTATAATAAAATTTACCCTTTTCATAAGTATATATATATATAGAGGAACACAAACAGTTTGAGTTTGTGTAGACGAATTTTGGTTTCTGTATTATATGAGCATGTCTTTGTATTTCTATTCGTTGCAGAAAGGAATTACCACCCGCCTCTACTATCCACCAATTTTTGTTTACTAGCATTTAAATTGAGAATTTATGCGGTGTTGGTAGCTTTTCACCTCACCAAAACTAACTAAACTGAAGTTTAATTTATAACATTCCATCTACAGATAATTTTTGTTACCGTAATTTTTAAGACAAAATAATTTTTTTTTAATAATATTTAAAGAAATAGCAATCATGTTTTCTCACTTAGGTTTCTTATAGGTTTTACAAATATTAATAACGGTATTCATACTTATATTTTAATTTTTATATTTTTTTTTTGCCAAAGAAAACTGTTAGTTATCCTTAATATCTCGTTTTTTCAATGAAAATTTCTCCTACACGTAGGAAATTTTGCGGCTATTATACACTGGGCGGCAGGCGGCATAAAATGTACGTACTTTTCCTTTCGCTTATGTTAAAAAAAATGTGATAAACGATTTATTTACAAAATTTTCTATTTGTTTTTACAATTTTATGTATTTTGTTAAAAAAAAAAACAAGAGAAATTTTGTTATAAATTTGAGATACAAAATTTTCATATTTTATACAATTTTAATGGCATATAAGAGAAATACGTAAAATTTGAGAATAATAGAATAACAGTAGAGTGAAGTATAAGAGTGAAGTTATAAAGATAATTTTAACATAACAGAGAAAATTGTAAACAGAGAGTTTTTTTTTTGGTCATGAGAATGTTATGTGAAATTATTGATTATCTTTTTTGTTTTTATTAAAAGAGAAAATTAGTTAGTAATTTTAATAAATATTTGGGAAAATTCAATATCAGGGAGAGAGACACAAGCACGAGATATTGTTTATGAAAATTAGTTAAAAATAAATTACTTAATTGAAATTTTTATGGAATTTCTGACATAGAATTTTCAATATAAAATTCGGCCGGTTAAACTTCTTATACTTTTAATTATTTATTTCTAGTTTATATGACGTGTACAAAATTGACAAATTCCAGCTATACTGTTATAATTACAATACAGAACTTATAGTCATTTTAAATACTATATACCTAGCATAAAAATAAATTATTGTTATAATTCATAATTAACAAATACTATTAATTAAATTTAGAAAAATATCAATGTCAATTCTTTAATTATTTGAAATTATTATATAGAAAATATTATTTAATTCGAAAAATTTCATATTAAATTAAATCGATATTATTATACATACATAACGTATATGTGCTTTATTTCATATCCAATTTGAATTATTGATGATCCTTTCAATTAAAGCATTCAGTGCCTATAGGTATACCATACATTAAATAATAATAACGTGTAGACAGAAAAAAATTGATATTTCGTATAATTATGTAATATGTAAGGGTTAAAAAGAAATTTAAGAATATTTACGACAAGTATTTATCAAAAATTTAGAGGGAAATTTTTGATTAAATTTAAAATTTTTGGTAAACTGAAATTTTTTTAACACAATATTAGGAGTGCAAAAATATTAAGAAGTTATGAGTGAAACAAACTATAAGTTCCCGCCCCAAATTATTGTTTTGATATTTAAGATTATGAAAACTAGATATTTTTGATATTTGATTTTGAAAACCAAATTTTAATCAATTTCAATTTAATCATAAATTAAAATGTCAGATTATGTTTCATAAAAGTTGAAATATTATTTTGAGAAATTCTCAATTGTGTAAAGTTCTCCGAAAATAATTTCATTTACATTGCAAGTGTTACCGACTTTTAGGAGTCGCAATATTGGTCATCCTATACATTAAACAATTTCGTGTTTAAATGTTTTCCTTGAACCGTGATACAACCTCATGAAAAATTGATACAACCTCTCGAGTTTTTATAGTTCTCATGAGCTCCTCTTGAGTTCATAAAAAAAATCTGCAAAAGTTAACATTCTGTAATGTTTGCCAGAATTTCATATGAAAGCACAATTACAAAAAAAGACATAAAAGTTTTTCTTTGATTATTTCACAAAAAAATTATTAAGTGATTTCAAAAGTTCCCAATTCACACTTAATTACAATGAAGTTTAACAAAAATTATTGAACTTTATAAGAACTTATTAACAGACAGGCATAGAAACACCTTGATAAAACAAAAAAAAAACTTTTTTAAAAAATTTTCCTAATTTTTATAATTTTTTCTTTTTATTCTTGAATATTTTGTCAAAAAAAAAATATGATTTATACCGCCTACACACACACAAAAAGAAAAACAAATATAAAGAAAAAAAAATCAAATTTTTTAAATGGAAAATCTCGTTTTGATCAAACGTAATTCCGAAAATCAAGAACAAAAAAAAAATAAAACAAAAAATTTTCTTGTTTTTTTTTTTTTACTTCATCTTTCTCTTTTTAATTCACTTGAGATTTTGCATAAAGATTTAAAATGGTATATAGACAAAAAAAAAAAGATGAGATTATGTGGGTAGTCATAAGATTTTGAGTTTAATGAATTATTTCTAAGGATTTAAAGCATTAATAAACCCAACACGAACACACACCATAGCTACAATTTTTTAAAATATTTTATTTATTTTTTTTTTTTTTGTTGATATTAAAACAAAATTTGCCATTTTCCCATGCACTTTAAAGAACAGGAAAAGCCGAAGAAAATGCTGCTTTTTCTTTTCATATTTTTCTTTTTTAATATTTTTTAATGTAAAATAAAAAATAGCTATGGCGGAAATGAAATTAAAAGATATACATAGAAAGAATTTTTAATACAGTTAAGCATAAAAAATATTTGTCATGTTTACAAATTTCGAATATACAATGATCTTTTTATTATTTCATACTTACTTTACTGAAATGAAATCAAATTATGCGAACTTTTATGAAATTTTAATTAACAAAAAAAAAAATCAATTATATTCTTCAAATTGCACACGTATTTGCGCTATAAAGTTGAAAATTTTGATGATATTGGGTAGAATTTATTTTTTGTTTTTTTTTTTTTTTTTTTTTTTAAATAATGGTAGAAACTGAATTTGTAACAGAGTGCTTCCGAATTGTTTAAATTAAAAAAGAGAACAGTTGGAATTTTTAGATGGAAAAAGTTTTAGGGGAGAGGAGATTTTTATTTTAATTGATATTTAATTGATCAAGTATAATTAAAAGAATAAAATAATGTGCTAATTAGATTGTTTTTTGCAGGACCAGTTCTCCGAACGAAAAAGTTGGATGAATGTGAAATGATTATCGGTAAATTGAGCAGATTGAAAATAGGTAAGTTCAAAAATTTCGATTTTATAAAAATCCAAGATCAATTTGCAAACTGTAGACACACGTATGCCAAAAATGTTAGTTGTGGTTCTATACGTTGCCGAAGTGACATTGCCCAGTGAAGTATCACCTACATAGACTGGAAAAATCGGGTTCATTCCTGTGCAGATTTTGTCGGGAATGTGACAAAACTACCGTGCTCATCATTTGCGACTGCCAGTTATTGGCTGTTCGACATCGTAATTGTTTTGGACAGGGTTTCCTAAGCGTTTGCAAACTACTGTAAAATTCCCTTGGAGATATTTCCAACTGTATACTTGGAACGGGGATATTACAACATGCGGAGGCTACAATAAGTCGCTACAAGCTGCGGTGGCCGAGTGGTGGGAGGGGTGCATCGTCCTTTCCCGTTCGGTTCCCTTAAAACCTACAAATCTACAAATACTCTGTCGAAGAACCAAGAACATATAATGCTCCCGGAATCCTTTTTTTTAACAGTTCTTAATAAGAGCATAGTTCTTAATAAGATTTTATATCCAAGTCTTAAATTATATCTTTGAAGCAGGCTTTACTATTGCTAAATAAATCACAACTACGACTACTCAAATAACATTTGATTATATGTATCATACATATGTAGGTCAACATAAGGTGTAATTATGCAAATAATAGTGATGTTCGAGCACTCCTTCAATTAAAACAAAATATTTGGAAATTTCTTCTTCTTCATCAGGATTTCTTATTTAAAATTTTCAATTCTGCGAAACCTTTAATCACTTTCAAAATCTATAATTTTAATTTTATTTCATTTTTAATTTTTTTATTCAATTATCAATTTCGTAGTTTCAGTGTGTTTGTATACGTCCTTTGGGATACACTCTATTATAATACAATTATATAAAGATGCTATATATATAGTCAAATAGATGCTATATAGTTCTTTTTTTTATATTTTTAAGGTTCGTGCATCCACTTTTTATTCACTCATAATAAAATAGAGAAATGGCCTTCGGCAAGAACAAATTTGATTGAATGACAGTCAATCTGCTCTCGTGCATTGCATAAAATTAAACAAAACGCTTTTTATTTCACTGCCTGTTCTTATGTTTTTTTTTGTTTTAAAGAATATTTAAAAATAAAATCATAATGTAGGTATGGGTGTAGAATTGAAATTGTATAAAACGCAAAAAAAAAAATATAGGAAACAAAATTAAAACGAAACACCGCCTAAGGGAAAATTTTGGTTGTTATTTTCCATTTTTTTCTTGTTTCGTGAACATTTTTAGAATTACATGCTTTTATGCTTCAGAGTATAAAAAATAAGATGAAAAATTACTTAAAAAAAAAAAATTCTAAAAAATGGAAAATATAAGAAAAATAAAAAATAAACTTAAATTTTTTCAATATTTTATTACTGAGAGATTTTTTTTCTTTTTTTTTGAATATTGCATGAAAATTTTCTTCATTGCCTAGATTTTTAAATACCAAATTGTACCAAAAATATAGAAATGCTTTATTTTTACTGAAAAATTCGTTTATATACGTGTTAGGAAAAATAATGTTACTTTAATACTAGAAATTAATAAAAATTTTTATATTTTTTTTTTGACTAGGATAAAAATTCAATATTTAATAATAAAAAAGAAAAACAGAAGAGTCTTATTAAAAACATTATTTTTAGCTTTAAGCTCTCACATTTTTCTTTTTAATAACGATAAAAATAATGAATGAAAATGCTATAGAAATTATAATGAAGTTAGGAGTTTGCCAGGAAACTGGTTGAACACATCAATTTTAGCATTGCTTAAATTTCATACTGCCGTATTAACATACACATGGTTGACTCTACTATTTTTTTGAAAAATTTTGGTTTGCGTCCAAGGTTACTCTGAATAATTGATTGTGTTTTTCTATTTAAATTGTGAATATTGTAGATTATATGAGTTATAGAAATAAATATACTTATGTATGGACGTTAAGAATTCCATAAGAGGCAGCTTGAGTCGTGCCTCGAAAACTTCAAATTTTTGCCTCTAAAACTAAATTTGAAATTAGTGTTCTTTGGGGTATTAGAGCTAATAATAAAAGCTTAAAAATTTTTGACAGCAGTCACGGACTGTACACTGGCGATATGATCATGTTTAAGTTCTAAACCTCTTATTTTCTTAAATTATTCTTGGATCTCATATGGCAAGATAAAAGTAAAATCTATTTGAAAAAGTGTTTTTTTGGTTGCAATATTTTTTTTCGAAATATATGATTATTTTCCATTGAAATTTTGAGTTTTTATTTACAAAATTATCACTATTGAAATATTTAGCTTTTTGTTCTTGTTAATTATTTTATGCATTCGAAAGCATGATTGCTTTACCAAATGGAGATTTGTGTAATATCTCATAATTAACCCCCTTAATCGTATATAGCAGATACAAAAACCCTTCGAATTACGTGTATTTTAATGGTGAGAGTTTTCAGTGTTTTTTCAAAATTAATCCAAATTATTTAAATTTGAGTTCATATAGTGTGAAATTGTATCACGTGTTGAATAAACAAAACAAAAAATATTTTAGTACTTGTTTTTTTTTTTTAATATTTTCGAAATTACAAGTGTAAAAAATACCACGGAAAAAATATGCTTTGTAATTCTAATACTGTGGTTTCTTTCATGTACAAAAATCATTATTACATTTCATTATGTTTTGCCGACTACGATGACAATTGATCTTTTAGAAAACGAAAAATCATTAAAGGCACAACGACATTTGAGGAAAACCGAAAAAAAAAACAAAGAAAAATACCACATTTCAAAACAGCTGTTTTAGCAAAAAAAAAAATTGGAAAACTATTCAAAATCGCGATCAATTTTTCAAATACTGGTTAATATGTGGTTTTGGTTGCCTCATAGAAAATTACCATTTGATATTCAAATTCAAAAAGAAAAAAGAAAAAATAAAAAAATTGCTTAAATTTTCTGTTGTTCTTCAAAATTGAATTGTTTTAAATGAAATTTGAAATTGTTAGATGCTAGCTATTTTTGAGAATCTTGGACGAACTCATTAATTTTCTGTAATTTTGGTTCATTAATCCTATAACAGGGTACTTGCAATGCAACCTGCTCATTATATTGAATAACTATATTTGTTATAAGGAATTTATGGTATTTTGTCGTCCGCCTACACTTTCGCTTCGAAAAAGGAGCTTTACTCATATACTTACTATCATGTAGTATGTTTTATTTAAACACATTTTTTTTTAATAGTTTCACACAATAGGTGTACTTTCCAAGATATAATCTTAAGAAAAATATTTTTTTTTTGTTTGTGATGTCGGCCACAGCCGATATGTGTTATACCAAAAATAATCAATCAATAAAACACCTAATAAAAATATGATGATGGAATTTTTGTTAGACTAAATTTCAATTTAATCTTGACATGTTAACACCTGCTTGACGTGAAATAACAAAAAAACATGTTTTTTTATAAAAAAGTAAAGGTGAAATCGATTAGGTGATTAAGCATTTTATTAATTAAAAAAAAAAAGATGTGATATTTATGCTCAGTCTGGATTTAATTTATATAACCATATTGTTGTGTGGCTTTTTCTTAAAAATATATAGAAAGTGTGGTTATAAATTTGTTGTTTATAGGGGATGCCTTAAATGTAAAAATGATAACAATAGAAAAACCGAAAAAAAAATTGTGGAATAGTATGTGTTTTGGTGTGGTAAATGAAATTGGTTTATAAAATTTTTATGAATTCAGACAAATTTTAAAGATTTGATAATATTATAAATTTTTTTATTTAATTCGATATCAAGTGTTTTGAAATAAAATATAAATGAAAAATGAAGCCATAGCAGCTTTAATTAAAATTATTTATTTCAAAATGAGCCCCAAAATCGGAATGAAATTGTAACTCTTTTGTCAGATTTCTTTTATTACCTAAAATTATCTGAAAATGTATGAGTTCCTGTTCACATCAAACTTATTGTATCTTGTACTTTTGTAAGAAAAACTGAACTTAATGCTTAAAGAAAATAGGCATTTTTTTCGACTGTATTGATATTAAATTTTTCTATTTATTTACAGATATTAAGAATATAGGTATTTTATTTAATTAGAGCTCATATTTTTATATTTGATCATATACAAGCTCGATAATACTCTAAATGTATTCTTATAGAATAGCACCGGATGAAAAAAAATAATTGAGGACATTTTCCCTTCTTACTTGAGCTACTGGAATTTTTAGTTGATCTATATATGGAAACGTTCTACTTTCTACATATTATATTCCAGAATAAATTTGGTAAACCAATTTTAAAGCTCATGAAATTTTTGGGCTGATCTGTTATTTTTTGTATTAGGTGTCAGAGAATAAAATAAGAGATAATAAAATACTTCAGATCAAAGACAAAATTTAAAAAAAAATTTTTTAACAATTTACCATCGAAACGTTGAGCCCAGATTTCTTGCTTATCAGTAATATTATTATGATAAAATCTTATTAAATATCCAAATACATTCGATATTCAACAATTCTGTAAAAATCTTTAATACCTATTTGGATAAAATTCGGTTATTCCAAGTAAAAATCCATATATCTTATTGTTTTCTTGTCCTTTAAATTTATTTAAATGGTTTGATAAATAGTTTAAATGTTATTATTATTATTATTATTGTTTTCTAATAAAATATAAGTACTAGAAAGTTTACATATTTTCATAATCATTCAAATAAATTTATTTAATTCATTGAAGAGTTCAAGAGCTCCACAAGTCCACATATACAATTAAATTAAATTGTGCACCAAAACCGCAACTAATTTCAAATACAATACGTAAAATGTATACATGTGTGTATTTCTACATTGATTTGTAATATTTTAAGAACTGATAATTGACCTACTTTCTCTAATAGATTTTATCAAAAAAACAAAATGATTATATTTTTAAATATATATCAAATATTTTTATATACCACAATATTGTAGATTTCAGATATAAAAATTAGTTTTTAAAAATATTTCTAATTTTTTTATGTTATTTGTGAAAATTTAATACATTATTTTCTTAAAAAAAAAAAAAAATGTCCAAAATAACCTATGATCATCATGTTACTATGATTTGATTATACACTTACATACATACAAAATATTTTGTATTTGAAAGAATGTATAACATAAAAATTATTTTAAAATCATAAATTTTCGCCTACCACACCATTTTATACTATAACATTACAATATTTTATTTCTATCATCTTTTAAATTATAAATGTTAAAACTAGATTACAAAAATTTTACAATAGACACACAATGTATAAAATGTTAAACAATGTTGTGAATTATTTTTCTTTTTTTTGATTTGGTTATTCTTTTAAGCATATTTTTTGTGAAAGAAAAATTATAGTCTTAATAAAATATTTAATTGATCATATCCGAGAATGTCGGGCTATAATTATTATATTGTCCTAAAATACATAATTGATAAAAATTATATGGTCTTTCTAATTGTAAAACAAAATTCCAAAATTTGAACTTCCGAAATTCAAACTATAAATTTTTAAGAATATAAGAATTGTTACTATATAACAACCGCAATAAATTTCAGAGCCCGTATTTTATTGATTTAATTTGAAGAATTAATTTAAGAAATTTTAAGTTAATGCTGAAATTTCGTTCTATATTTAAAATGGAAAGGGGTTTCCAAAAGTCTGATTGTTCAAGTACAATATCTTGCGAATTGTTTCAAGTGTTTGCTAAAAAAAATTTTGGGTCTATATATTTTAGGCTTCTAATCCAAGAATTACAGTACATTGACCGAATCACATTTTGTATTTTGCATTCCAAGATTTCGGGACTTAAAAAAGTACTACCATTGTCTTTCATTTCTCAACTTTGGTATGCGGCTGCAAGGGAAATATTTATTTTTCCGTGGATTGCTTTAAATTTTTCAATTTGTTATCGCATTTTCCTGTTTTTTTAATTGTAAAGTGTCTTAATATTTTGAAGACATCACGATGTTCACATTGACGAAGTTAAACTACGATGTTCGATACTGATTTTGATAACTATCGGTATGTGCCATGGTTCGTATTTTATAAAGTAAATCAAATTTTTAGAAAATGAAAATCGTTTCTTGTTTTTGCGTCTGTTATCTAATTTTCGTTGGTATAACTAGAAATTAGTTTGAATAACCCAAATTTTAATTATTTTCCAATTTTAATTTCAAATGAACTTTATTTATCATTTGGACTAAACGTTCTATTATGTAAATTATTACACTTTTAATTCAATATAAAATTATTATTACAATTCTCCAGGCAAACCACCTCTTCCTACCTCTCCCATATAAACCAATTTTATTCAATTTTCAAATAATTTCTGTGTTTTGTCACTTAGTTCTTCCTCAACTTTTTTCCAAAAATTTTGCACAAATATAAACATGAATAACTTGATTTCCTTAAAAAACAAATTTTTACAACATCTTTCAACACAAAAAAAAACAAAAACAAAGAGAAACAACCCAAAAAAACAACTAAACAACAGAAATTTCAATTTTTTTATGTCATCATTTACAGAAGAAGATGAAAATATTAATAATAATAGCAACATTATTTAGTTACAACATTAAGCAACAAAATGTTATTGTGTGTAAATTGTTCTAGAGGGGTTTTTTAATTTTTTTTTGCATTATTACAGGACGACTACAACAGAAAGGCAGAAAACAGAACAAGAGAAAAATGAGAATAAAATAGGAAAAAATTTTCTTTCTAATAATTTTCACTTGTCATCTTGTCATTCACAATGTCTAATTTTAGGAAATATGATAGCCTTTTGTTTGTGTTTAAAAACAAATATTAAAAAGTGACCAAAACATGGTACATAATAACATTTTAAAGGCCTTTTCTCATTGAAATTTTTGTGTGAATGTAGAAAATTTAAATGTAAAATTGCATAAATAATGTGTATATGTAAAAATACGTACATATATATATATATATATATATATATAGAGTTGTGCATGTATTTATTGTTTTTTTTTTTGTGAATTACACACCCTGCATAAAATTTTTTAATATGTCTTTCTTTTTTTGGGAAAATGTTGTAAAATAAAATAGAATAGTAATTAAATGCACGAAGCTATTTGTACATAGTTATTTTAAAAGCTAACAAAATTCTATTTAAACAATGTAAGGTTTTATGAGTGAAATAGAGGAAGCACATTTCATTTCTATTAAAAACTTGCGTTCCGTCTATTTGTTAAATGTAAATAATCGCTATAACGCAGTTAAATTATTGTATGAAGCTCCAGGCTTTAAAACAGCCTGAGATTAAAATCAAAAATTTGGTTTTTTTTTGAAAGTGCTTCATATGATTAGCTTCAAACATAGTTGTCGAACAATATTATTAAGGATAAGAGATTCTTTTGTGTTCTCCTCAGAAACAAGAATGTATCTGGAAATTTATTGATCAACCATTCAATCGAATCAGAATCGACTTACCTATAATAATTAACAATTTATATGCGCTTATGTTAAAAATTTTACTAAATTTGTTGTTCTAAATTTCTCTATTTATTAAACACAAAATCGAACGTTTACTGAATATTGAGTTTTAAGATGTATGATCGTTAAAATAAAATAAGTTTTGCCCTACTCTATTTTTCTCAATAACTCCTAAACCAGAACAGGTAGGAAATGACTCATATAACAATTTAAAGATAGACAAGGTTGCAAGATGTGACGTCATTTAGAAAATTAACGTTTTCTAAAAATGAAAGTTAAAATTTTAAATTTTTTTTAAATTTTAAAGTCATGTGATTTCCAAATCTGAACAGATTATAATTAATGTTGATATTCATAAGAAAGTCCTTATGCTAAGGTTTGCAAATCAAATCTAAAAATGCGCCGATCTTACACAAGGACGAAGTTATACTTAAAATTTCAAAAAGTAAAAAAAATCAATCGAAATTAACTTTAAGCTCTTGTAGTTCCGAATCAGTTGAGCTTTAATCACAGTATCCCTACAAAAATTTTGTCTACTCATGAGGACCTATACAATGGTGTATAGCAGTGCACTTTAATAAGCGGTACTCTATACTGAAACTTTCAAAGTACGCGGTCGAAGTGAAATTTGCATTATAAGATAATTGCACCTATAATCTTTATTGTCGACGTAAGGCAATTCTTCTTCTTGTTTTTGCCGGAAAATTTATTTAATGTTTAAGCTGACTTGGTACATACTCGATTACTTTTAAAAAAATTCTGTAAATTAATAATCGCATTCAAATTCTTCAATAAAATATTGTCGCCTATGGAAACTAGCTTTGCAATAAACTTTACTCAAACTATAAATATTATTTCTTTTATGCTATGACATTGTACCTCTACACACATTAAAAGACAACATTCTAATATTACGTAACAAAAATTCAATTACACACATAATATACCACATTGTTATTAAAAGATTAATGAACGTTTCTAACACATTACACTTTGAGATTTTTTTTTTTTTTAAATCTCATTAAATTTGTTTTCATTGTTTTGTTTGTTTTTTTTTTTCTCTTTTTTTTGGAAAAGTGATTTTTACTCAAAATTCTTTCAATCTCACAACAATTACAATCTTTTATAACAAAATGTTATATTGTCATCAATTAAGCTCATCATTTACCCTCATCAACAGCAAATCAACAAAATTTCTATACGAGTATATAAGGCTTATATATTTATATGTATGTAGTAACAGTGCGTATGTATATATCAACAGCACTTGTACGTTTGTGTAAATGAATGTGCCTTTCATTAAGAAGAAATCCATTTAAAAAATGATTATATTTGTAAAGTACATTCAATTTCTAAATAAAAAAATTTTGAGAAAAAAATCTAACCTTAAAATTAAAATAGAAAATAAAATAGAAAGAATTATTTTACACTTTCATCTATTCAAAATTTCAAAATTTTACACTTCCATTGAAAAGAAAACCGAAAGCAGAGCAAAAATAAAATTGAAATTTTTTATTGTGAATCAAAAGAAATTCTTTAGATTCTCTTTTAATGATGAATTTTGTTAGAGCACATACATGGCTACACAAATATAATTTTTTGTTATTATTTTCTTATTTTCTTATGAAAAACATTTTCATTTTCCCCAAAAAAAAAAATATATATGTACTTTATTTTACATAACATGTGCATTTTTCTGGCTAATTCACAATTGTTATTGTAAAACAATTTCATAGAAAGAAGAAATAATACAACATGGTGCATTCATATAATATAAGAGCATAACACACTATTGACTATTGTGTGTGACTATTGTCTCACTCTTTCTCTCCGTACGTATTTTATTATCATGCGAATAAATGAATGAATGAGTGGAAATGAATGGTCAGTCTCTGAGTACAAATTTAATATAGGGGGGGAAAATATTTAATTTAATGAACATTCCATTCAATATTTTATGAGTACAGGCAGAATATGTACATTGTATTATGGTCTTAAGAATATTTGACCCTAGCAAAAGAAAAATATTTCACAGTTTTTTGTAAACATTTTTATATTATGGACATAATGTGTATATTTGTGCTTAAAATGTAAGTATTTTGCTTGTCGACTTGATTTTTAGAGCATACACACATTATGGGTGTATACAAAACAAAAATAAATAAATGAAATGGATTAAATAGTTTTTCGGTGTAGACTACATTGAAACATGTATATATTTTTGGTTAAACAGGGTGATTAAATGTACTTTTTCATGTTGTATTATAATTTTGCTTTGATTGCTTCAATTGCTGCAATAATTCTGTAATCCTTTAATTTGTGCAGAAAATATTTTTAGCTTTGTTTTTCAGTTACTCAAAAAATTTCTCTCTTATGGATAATTTTTCACACAAAATGGACTCTATCATTTTTATTAGAATACAGAAGAATTTGTAAACATATTCCCAAATTTTACAGCAGTTAACGATAATTTCTAAATTTTTACCCTAAAATATTAAAATAATTTTACGAATTTCCAAAAAATTTCTCTCAGAGTCGAATTTCCAAAAAAGTCTCTCATACAAGCTAATGATCAAATTTCTCCAGGTTTCAGGAAGAAAACTGTTGAAATTGAATTATAATCAATTTTATTTGTTCAATAAATATTTGTCTTAAAATATGAAAATGTTTCGATACAACCAGTTTTCAGAACTCTGTAGACTAACAACATTATTTTATAAAAAATTATAACTTTTAGATTACAAAATTTTCCATGTTTTTTTATCCTTTTATTCGATTTTTCTTTTCTTTTCATTTTCTGATTACAACATTGCAATACCATCTTTATTATCTTAACTTATACAAATTTGTACATGTATGTATAGTATTTATCGTAATTCATATTATACGATTGTATACGCATACGAGACCACAGGGTTTTAATTTATATAAATAATCAAGTGATAACGTTACACATACACAAACATGCATTACATGAAACATGTAAATTTTTTTTTTACGGAAAACTAAGTTAAAATTTATAATAAATACATACATATATTTGTAAATTTTTATACATATATTTAGTAATATGTGTATGTAAGTATTATGTGAAAAACAAAAAAGCAAAATTAAAATAACATGAAAAAATTTTTATAAATTTTCTGTGATTTAATGTGAAATTTGATTCCATGTCTTGTTATCCTATCACGCAATTTTGTATTATATGCGTTACATACATGTATATATGTATAAAATATATGGTTGTGGTGGAAACTTCTAATTCTTTTTTTTTGTTTTTGATGTTCTTGTATCATAATAACTCATTGGGGTTTCTTCTTTCTTGTTTGTCCTGTTTCTCTTTTAACTTGGTTTATAAAATTATAAAATTTGGTAATACAACAAAATATTAGAATAGGTACAGAAGCTTACGACACATTTGTAATACTTTCAAAAATGGAAATGACAAGTCAACTACAAAATAGATAGAATAGGTTGTAGAAATTTCAAAATCGTATATAAGAATAAGTAGTAATTCTTTTCAAAAATTTTTAATTTTATTGGTAAATTGCCTTTGATTATTGATTTTTTTCCTTAGAATTTGAATTCGGTTCAATTTAAAATGTAGTACCCATGTTCTTCAAAATTTACTAAATTTACCATAATTAATTCCAAAGGCATAATAAGATACAACTTTATTTAAAAAATTTCAATTCAAACTTGTTTGAATCATTGGGTTTAAGATAATACAGTTAATATTGAAGTTTGGGAGCAATTATTCTCTAAAAGTCTAGAGTATATGAAATTAATACGTGTTTTCCGAAAAGTTTAAATTTTATTAGTACACGAATCTCTTATCAAATAATAAATAAATACGCGATCAAACTGAAATTTGATTGAATTTATGGATGAAGGCAGACGTAGGTAATTTCCTTTACAACAAAATTCTCATATTTTAAAAGATTAAATAATTCTTGTCCAGCTAAAATTCCTAATTTTTAATATTAGCAATTGATAACCTTTGTATTTTAACTGTTATATTATAGACCTTGTATCCTATAGTTGATCAGCAATATATATTTCTCATATAACTTTTTCATTTTAACTTTTTTTGTTTCTATTACTCCCTTTATAATGGTCCCTTATAGCATTTTGTTAAATTAATCTATTGGTGTTATTGTGTGGCTTTATTCTTTTCTGTTTTTTTTTTATGTAAGTGAGCGAAATTTTTGAAGAAAATCATCAAAATATTTTCACTAGGTTTAATAATGAGGCATATTAAATATATACATGTTATGTAATGCTATAATATACATATTTACTTACATGTATTTTATATTTTATGTCCAATGTATTTGTAGTAATTTTAGAAGAACACAAGCCATTTATTTTAACTGTTTAGTTAAAAATATAATCTTTATATACTTACATATGCGTATACATAACTCAAATATTTTTACAAGCTCTGGCTTCTATATTATGTCATACATATACATATTTGCTTTTTTGTTATATTTATCAATATTTTCTTATTTTATTAGAATATTACTAACATAAAATTATAACGATTTTCTAGCTTAATACATACATATATACAAGGGAAATGAATGTCAAATTGTTGAGGATGGTGTCAATTTATGTTTTTATACTTTATACATTTCAATCTTATATGTATATTATATTATTTAGTATGTTCTCTTTGAAATCATCAACAAACAATATTTTAATGATGTAGTGATGATGATGATGATAGTATAATGATGATGGTATTGATAAGGGTGGCGGATATGCTCCAATGTCATGCAAACTTTCAATTTTAGTTTTTTTTTCTCATAATATATGTAATATTCTTTCCCTATTTCTATCCCGTTCTATTCTTTTCTCTTAAACCATATTTGATTTCTAATATTGAGAATTGAATTTGTTGATTAAGAATTACAAGTTGTAAAAATAAAATTCATTAATATGATGGTAGGAAATAAAGTAAGTGGTCATGTTGGTAAAGAGAATTATTAACATTGAATGTATTAGAGCGAAATTTGGAATTTTTGAAGATAAAAAAAATTTCTCACAATACCGGATATGTTTTAATGCTATTCATTCATGTCTGCAGTATTCACATGTGGAAGTTTTTTCGTTATGTATTTTCAACAAATATGACTAAATTTTTATATTAATCTGTAAGTATTTCGGATTATCATATCATTTGTGGTCATATGATTAAGAAATCATAAGAAAGCGAGCATATTATTGTTTGAATTTAAATTCCTGCAAATTAATAATAAAAATTTATTTTAAATTTGTCTTATAAATTCGGCTTGGAAGTAAATTTCATTGAAAATTATTTAAAAAATCAATAAAATTATAAATAATAATTTAATTAGTAATTAAATAATTAAACAAGTGTTGAACAAGTTTGAAAACTAAAATTTTAGTGTTTAATGTGCTGATCTTGAGAATATATTATTAACACATGTATTTAGCTAAAATTTCAAGGAAACCCTTAAGACAAACTACGTTTTCTAAAATAAGCAATTGAGAAATATCAGCATCAAGCCATGAACTTTATAAAATTGGGAGGCGAAATTAAAATAATATTGAGATTTGCAACCAAATGAAAATGCACAACATTCTCAAAAATATTATAGTGAGGCCAGAATTTTATGTTTTTTCGGTATAAAAACGGGATAAATTCATATCAGTTGCGAATTTCTATCAGTTGTGAAAATCATAAAAATTCTTTTAAAATTTTTCTAACAATATTCCTGACTTGTAACGTCTTAACTCTATTATTAGTCAATTATACTATTAACAACCTCCCTTTACTTACGCATATGCTCTGATAATAATTTCGTAAAATTTGGAGTTATTTCCCCATTTTTAAAGTAATCTACTAATTTTCTATACTATTTGTTTATATTTTATCGAATTTAACTAAAACATTAAAATCTTTTGCTAGTATTTCTGAAAATAACTTTTAATTTTCCATAGAAATTTTTTAAATTTTTAAACTATTCCACTTTGTAGTACAACTGAATTAAATTGAAATTAAATTAAACTTTTTATTCTGAAAATAGAAAAAAAATTAATTCGTTACTTATTTTCTATTCTGTTTTGTTTTTTGCTAGAGTCTAATGAATTTTTAAAGTCTACAAAGTTTTTATTAAAAAGTCAGAAATATTCGTCCAACTTCATATAGAAGGTAAACTAAAAAATGAATAAATTAAAATTATCTTTTGTAATTTATAAAGAAAAATTCTAAAGCTCTGGTAATGGCAATGAAAAGAAAACAGATAAAAAAGTTTTAATTTCAAAATTAAAATCTTTTTTAATTATATTTTTATAAACCAGAAGATACATAAATGATTTTTACTTATGCTCATATATAAAATAGTAATGTTTAACCTTAATACCTTAAGTACTTTTAAAGTACTTTTATTAAACAAATCTACATATATCGTATATATATGAACGTAAAAAATAAAGTATACCTGTAAAATATTTAATGGAAAAAGAGTACCTGTTTACCAGAACGGAAATGAGCACCATTTAAATCTCAAACAAAAAGTGTTCGATGTGTTTAAATTTCAAACAAGAGAAAGGAACTTTTGACGGAACTTTCCATTATGTTTTTATACGGAATAGGTGCGTAAAAACTCTTTGTATAATAATTGTCACGTTTTCTTTTGGTCTTGCAACGAAACGAACGAATTTCATAAAATTCACACTCCATACTTTTAATATGCGAGTAGAAGATATAGAAATAATTGGCAATATTTTGATAAATAGTATTTTCCGATATAAATTTTTAGAAAGCTAGAATTTTGATACACATACGATTCACATTACACGATATGCTTGAACCTCTGAGCCCTTCAATTTAAAATTAAAGTGAATAATTGAAAATTTTAAATACTTGTATATGAATTTTGCAGAATTTGTGAGCGTTATCGTAGATAATTTATACTTGTATGCTTTCAAACATAAATTAGCTAACAAAATTAACAAAAATTAATCAATATTTATTATCAGACTATAATGTTCTTGATTTTATTTTAAATTCTAATTCTCTAAGGTTTTGCCTATAGCTTGTGAAAATTTGATTTATTTGTTTCAACTAAATTTGAAGCTACATGTATGTACACAGAAGTATGAAACACCAAAAATTCCAGTATATACAGTGAGCCTCATTTTCTTTTAAAAATATTAAAAATTTTATTCAGCTATAAAATTATTATGGATTCAAAATTTGTTATATTGAAATTTTTAATTATTTGAAATTTTTTTAAATAACTTCCTTGTTAATCATTGTAATTCAAATAATACGTGAATTAATCTTAAATTGTATGACATTCATGTTTGATTCAAACAAATTCTCCCCAAATTTATGTTCAGTAAGCATAGTTGTGTATAATGTTAAAATTTTTAGAATTTTATTTTTTGAATTCATTGCAATTATAATTTTAATTAAAATTTCCATTTTTTTATTATTTTTAACAATAACTTAATTATATTAAGAATGATTGGTTTACGAGTGTTCTTAAAATTTTGTAAGTATGTATAAAATTATAACACATAGTTAATATTAACAAGTGAATTTTGTACTTGCATATTTTTGTGTAGTATGCATGTAATCTAAAGTTTCTTTGGCCAAACCTTAAAAATTTTCTTGGTTTCTAATGTTTTCTCTATACAATAAAGTAATATAGTTTTCTATATAATAGCTAGTATATTAAATATTAAATGTGTGAATGAGTATAGAGTGTACAATAGAGGAAAAAAATATTTTTCAGTTTTAAATAAAATTTATAATGAAATCAAATTTAACATGTTTTAAAGAAATTCAACTATTTTACATGATTTTATATGTTATACACATACACAAATACATAGTATACTATTTATAAATATTTCTAATAATAGTGCTGATTTTAGTTTTTCACCACAGATTATATCATAGTTTCAGTTTTTCATTATACATTATACTACATATACATATGTAACTATAAGCACATTCAAATATGTAGGTATATTATATTTTACTCCTACTTTAGTGGTTTTTGAAAATTATATTCGTGATTTAACTGAATAAATAACACCTAAGTTGCTATCAACAACAAGAAAATTTTGTTATTTTTTCTTTTTTTTTTATAAATATACGCACGCATCCATCTATGTCATTTTACTTGGTGGTTATATAACGATTAGAACCTATGATTTTCTTGTATTTGTTTTTTCGCTGTTCCTCATAATACTCTCTTTTTCCAACTTCTAACAATGTGTAATTTTTCATTTATACAAGGTTAAAATAATAAAAAAATAAAGGTTTCGATTTTTTTTCTTTTACTTTTAGTTTTAAAATCACAATAAGTTAACACTTTGAACGAAAAATTCAATCAACACTTGTTAATGGATTTGGTATATTATGGCTATGTAGTTTTAATTATAAATTCACAGGACTATATTTACATAGTTATATAACACATTAGGTAAGTATATTTTTGCAATTCATGTGAAAAAAAAAATATATAAAATTGAAAATAGAAAATTCTAAATGTTAATTTGGGTCTATGTGTGCAAAAATGTAAGCGACTTGAAAGGTATTTTCAAAACAGGGTGATTTATAGGATGAGATGGTCAAGTAATGTCTTGGAAGTCTTGGTAGACATAGAATTACTGAAACTATTGATCCGTATTTGATATCCGAATAAGAATTAGGAAATCCGTTTGTATTTCATATATATGAAGAACAAGTTGTTAATGTAGTGAAACATTCTAATTTTGAGTAGAATTCACATAGACCTAAGAATTAAACGGAATCGATTGTGCCTTCCAATACCAGCCATAGAGTATTAGTCAAACATATCTTCTCGATCAAGTCGAATACCTAGAGTCGATTTTAATAATTGATGGGAGTATTTTTACACGACTTGATTGAGCTCTTCAAAAATTTCATAAAATAAAAGGAATTGAGCGGTATATTGTTATCTTACTGCATCTAAGTTCACAAAGTGATACAAGAGAAAGTGTTGAAAGAGGACACTCTTTTAGGAAATTAATTTTAAAAATCACTAACTCAACACGGAAAAATACATTACATATATGGCCTATTCTTTACTAAACGGTTTGACTTATTCTATGAGTAAAGGACGCGCAGACATCTCGTAGATTGTTATTGATTATTGGTAACTCTTGTATTTATAAATAGAAGGAAAAAAATTAATTTTTTTTTTTTAAATTTAACGAGATATTTTTCTAGTTCTTTGTTGTCATTTACACTTTAAATTATGATTAAATGTTGTTAATAGAAACTTTTCCATATAATTTAAAATCTTACTCTTTCTAATATTTTTGCTTCATTCTGTTTGTCATACATATTTTCTACACACAATTAAAAAAAAAAATCATAAACAAATTATTATGCTTTTAAATCTCTATGCGTACTATGTAATAGCCAAGTTAGTAACATGGGCGGCAATATTAAGTATATATAGTTTAAAAGGAATACAACATCCAGATCAGAAACCGTCATCATCATCAATTAGTTGCTACTAATTACACTCATATGTTAATTTTTATTATTAACGGTATGCATGCAAATGTACGAACCATGTCATTTACTTTAAAAGTGTTTAATATATACCTTGATACGTGTGGATTGTTCTTGTTGTGTCAAATATCTTAGAAAATTTTCTTGTTTTGTATTCTATATGAATTGATTTGAACTCAATGAATTCCACTAACACGATAAACACGAATATAATATTTCCAGTCTGATTATTATTTTCATTGCTAATTTTATACTGGTGAAATATTTAAGAGAAAAGTGAATAATTGCATTTCACTAGAATGTTTTTTTTTTTTTTTTACGATAAAGTGAAAAATTAATTTACATAACCGACCTGTTTATCAGTTAACTTAATTTCATATTAAATGAAATTTTTTTTTAATTTACATTTTTTAATTATAAAATTTTATAATTAAATTATGTTTACGCCTATATTTTAATGTAAAGTATTTATAATATGTATGTAACATGAAGTTTATTAGGTTTTTTGATGATGTTAATGAAAAATTTTATTACACTCGCACACGGTCATTTTAACATTCCATTAACTGCAAAAGAATCTGTTTGTTTGAAGTATATACAATGAGTACTTGAATATAAGATAGGTTTTCAAGCGTTCTACCAGTTGAGTATGTTAAAATGGCAATATACACCCAGAGCAAAGAAAACCCTAACATTTAATTGTTTTGGTTTTCATTTTCGTATTAAAATAATTTTCCTCCATCTTATTTATTTAGTTTTTATAAAGAGTGCAAATTTTTACCAAAATTTGAGCTGTGAAAAACTGGAAACAAGTCATATCTTCTGACATTCAAATTTCAACTTAATCAAATCCAAAGAATCGCTCAGATTTCGTCGTAAAACTGGGGAACGCTATTAAGAGATTGACTTTTTTCCAACATTAAAGGTTTTTAGCCTATAAAATGGGGGGCATTATGGTGTTGGCAACCTTGATTTTCTTTTAAGAGAATCGTTAATGCTCAGGACTCTTTAAATCCAAATTATAAATGAAGTTTAGAAAGGATTGGTGCTTGGTTTTTTGTGCGTTTTGTGTAATTGTTAATAATATCTCAACACATTTTGCGTAATTATCTTAAAAAATATTTTGATATTCTCCGAATTTTTAATATAAATTAAATTCATTTCAGTTGAAAATCAATTGAGAAGAATTGAAATTGTAATTCAACGCTTTCTATCTTCTAAAATAGTTTGAAATTATATATTTCAGACCTAATTAACATCTTCACTTAGTGCCGATTTTACTACATATTAACTTGGTTAAATTTTGTTACTTCAACCGATTACTTTTCGAACACTACCTTATACTAACTATTGATATTTCATAAACTGAAAGCACGGCAGCATTCAGAAGATTTGCTTTCCAAACTATTAAAATTAACCAGTTTCTTCTCAACTATCAACATTGATAGACAATTATCGATATAAACTTTTGCATCGAACATTTTGTATCGAACATATTGCATCGAACATGTTGTATCGAACATATTGTATCGAACATGTTGTATCGAATGAATTGCTTTTTGTAGTTATTGTGTTCAGGGTAACTTTTAAAATCAGAAGCAAAATTTATAAACGATGGTTAATGTTTTAAGCTTAAAATCCATTAATAAGTTAAGTTAGTATTAAAAATTTACCAAAATTTCTATAGAAGAAATAGTTTATGAATAAATTATTTAAAATTATACACTTGAAGACCTAAAAATAAAATTGAGAATTCTAAAAATAACTTATAATGGTACTTAAGTATACATATTTATTAATCCTTATGATATTCTCTTATTGACATTTTGTTAAGAAAACAATTTGAATCCTTAGAGAAAATAATTATCAAAAGAATATTATTCGAATACATTTTAAGTTCTTCGCGTGTATCCGCGCATGTAAAAAATTTAATTTAAAGTAAACTGAAGGATAAAAATATTTACACAGAAATAATACATAAGAAAATTTTTTCTCCTCAAAATACGAACATTGATTTTCTGGCTACTTAGATTCTTCTTCATCCTCGTTTATAAAGTCTCGAACGTAAAAAAAAATTTAAAACAAAAAAAACGCTATAAAATTGACGACCTCATTTTAAATTAGCTGAGTTTTAAAGATCGATTGGCTTGATGTTCTGTTCTGTATATTTTATTTATTACTTAACCATAATGTGTTCGTGTAATAAAAAAATGTTATATGGTCTATAAAAAAAAGTAAGTAATATAAGTATAAGAGTCTTAAAATATTAACTCTATTTCAATTTTATGATTTTGTCAAAAACATAAAACATTTGACGCAAACATTATATAAAATTCATTTTATATATATAATATTGACCATTTGCTCTTCACTTTCTGGAGGGTTATGTACGTTTTCTACATTATATACGTATTTGTATTTATATACAGGGTATATTAAGTATATAAATATTAAGGTAATAACAATGTACGTAACATTAATTCTTGTTGCTGATTGTAAAAAATATCTTAGCAAATGTGAGCCTACAAAGCAAAATGTTAAAAAAGATTTTGTCAGTGGTCTATTAATAATGTGTTTTTAATATTTAAAATTTTATACGGTATATGCGTATATAATTGGAATATATTCTTGATGTTGAATAATGATTTTCAAAGAATATAAATATAGAACGTGGAAAATAAAACTGTTAAAAGTTATGACATTGAAAGTTAATAATTCAGACAGCTTTCTTACAGTCAATATAAATTAGCCTAAGAGCTTAAATCGTATATTTTTATTTTTAACTTATTAGATTAATTTGTTATCTACAGACTATTAGACACAACATTTGAAATGACAATTGAAAATTAGAAACTTTCAAAGTTTGCCATGAAATTGAGGAATCGAAGAACCTAAACAGGTTCTTTTGGAAAAAACTGTGTTACTATATAATTTTTTCATAAAATTCGCTCCCTTCAATGACCCGTTGGAACATTATTGGAACAAATTCGTTACCCGTTTACCCTTTAGTCCTGATTAGTAAGTTTCTTCGAGAGAATTTCCTCTGAAATTCTCTCGAAGAAACTTTTTCGCTAATTTTATGAAGATGCCCGGTTATCATCAGGTTATTTTGCCGAAATCATAAACACTTCTCATTCTCTGTAAATTTACTTCTTTTATGCAGTGAAATAGGAGAGATAAATGTTATTGCGGCAATATAGTTGTTGAAATTAACAATTTTCAGGAACTTGTTTGTACTTTGGTTGACTTACTTTGAGAGTTAAGTTCTAGATTTTAAGGAAATTTTTTTTTATCTAAACATACTTCCATACTGACGTATCGTTTTACGAAATTCATAAAATTCTAGCAATTCGTATTGTTTTGAAACAACAGCATTTATGGTCTATATGTCATACAAGCCAATTTATGGCAAATATTTCTTTAGCAAAAAATGTAAAGAAAAACTTATTTTGTATCCTAAAATTATGTAATTTCAAGTTCTGAGAAATTATTGTGTTAAATGTATATGATTTTGAAATTTCAAAACCAATGCTTAAACAACTATCCATACAGACTAAAATTTATAATCTGGGCATATTTTGCATAATTTATGAATAAATTTTAGCAGAATTACATCAAATATTTGACATAATACTCTGAAATTATCCAAAATAATTCTGTAATAAAATTGATAAAATAACTTTACAGAATTACAAGATAAATTGACTTACGTAACGTGTGTATTTACAAATTTTTCTTTAATTATAACTAGCTATCTAAATCCTAAATGCATGTAACTACAATCTCTAAATATTTACCATAGTTTCAATTTTTTTACAAAATTCCAATAACTATATACACAATATAAGGTATAGGTATCTGAATACATAGCAAGTATATTAAGTATTTAATAAAATTTTAGAAAATTTTATTTTACAACATAAAGCAATTTTAATTCCTTAAGGATTGGGAATAAAATCAAAACAGAGAAAAGAAAATCAAATTTTAAAATAAAATGTTTATCTCTTTAACTTACAACAACTTGTATGAACTTATACGCATGTAATTTGATTCGACATAATCAGTTCACTTGTAACAACACAAAGAATTATAGTATTCCAAAAATCTGTATAACTATATTTGATTTATATGCATAAAGTGTGTATAGTATATGTTGCCACATAATTATGTATTACATACCTAGAAATAAAAGAAAGTGAAAATTGCATTAATAAAGATTATAAATACAGAGAAGAGATTTTTTAGTAATGTAAATTTTGTTTCATAAATTCTTGCAAAGCTAGATAAATTTAATGTGATTAACATGTACAGGAAGATAAAAAGGATAAGGTTTATTTAACATTTTTCTCCTGAAGTATTTAAAAGATTTGTCATTGGTGTCAATATAATTGGGAGCCGTATGCAAATTGCCAGAATAAACCCCTATAGAGCCAGACGGCATCTTCAAACATCGATAAAAGTTCTTCTAAATGTCAAACCAATTAAATTTTTCTCAAAAAAATTACCCTGTTCCCACATCTAGACGCAACCCCTTTCAAACATAACTTGACAACCTCTTCAAATCTCTTATGATTAGTCTACTAAACATTTGTCTCAAGAGACGGTGCCCCTCAAAGTACCTAAGACAACAATAAAGTAGTACCGTTCTCGCATAATTCATTCTGATCCATGACCCGCACCTTTGTAGTTTCTTTCGCCGTGTACATTTTTATCATCCCAAATTGCCTTCTTTCTTTTCCTTGTTTTAGTCATTATTGTTCCCCCAATGACGGAAAACAGTTAATCAATTCTGTGACAAAAGTAAACGGTTAATTGCCGGTAACTCGACCACCGCTTCCAATCTAATTACTTCGGCAACCTTCACAACAAGGTTCAAATATATACACTTTAAAGAATTCTGAATTTTAATAGAACTTTATTAGTGTTTTTAACAAAAATTAATTCAAAACAGTGTGATAACATCAAAAATTTAAACAAATATTTCGAATTAGAATCTTATTTTTATCCATATTAGAATATTTTTACAATCTTTAAGTTTTACAATAATATGATCGAACTTGTGTACGCAAATACCATTCACACATGTTGCTTATAACATGTGCGTATATTTAGAGTTGTATGAAAACCAGTTAATCTAAGTATGCAAGTATCATTCATACATGTTGTTTACAACACGTACATAGATTAAGATGTGTGAACATCAGCTTAAAATTTTTTGTCTCTTTCAAATTAAATTACTTTAACACTGGTTCCCGAGCAGTTTTACATTATACAGTTTTGCCAACTTTAAGCTATATATAAATTAATGTTAAATTAAGAATGTGATCTGTAAGTAAAATTATTCTAAATTTATATGGATCAAGTTGTAAAGAATAAAACAAAAATTAACAATATAAATGCTAAATAATAATGAAATATTCATAAAAGATCATGTAGAAATTACAAATTAATTCACTCATTACCGCGAATATAACACGCTATGCATACATTTTGGTAATCTAATCACACAAACATGTTAAAGTAAGTCAATTCATTAAGAATAGATGTGTATAATAGTATAACAGTAATATTAATTATAATAATAATAAATGAATTTTCTAACAATTATCCATCTACTTACATATATAAAAAAGAAAAAACAATCTTTTCAATTGAAATTATCCCAAAATCTCCTCATATCCTTAAATTTATACATTAGAACAAAAATAATTTAGAAAATTTTACTTAATTAACTTGAATCTATCACCACATAAAATATATAATTGTATAAAAAATCAACAAGAAGAAAAAAAAATTCTTATATAATTTTTATTTGAATTTCTTATGACCACAAGATATTATAAAAATTCTTATCCGCCCTATCCCTATTATTACATTGTTAGTGCATTAAGTTATACAGGATATAATAAAAAAAAATGTATTATGCATTAACATACATTTTTATATTCTTAAAGAGTAAGTAAGTAAGTGAGTAAGTACGGGTTGGAACATACATTTTATAATATTGTACCCAGGCGGAAATTTTGTAACTTTTGTTTAATGAAGAATTAATGAGGAAAATGTTTATGCATTGTATATAATAATGATAAGTAAAATTCGTAATCAAATAGCTTAATGAATACAATTTTGTTTTACAATACTCTATTTTGTTACTGTGAATAATATAGAAATCCCATTTGCAGATTTTTTTGTGGGAATAACAAATTTATCTCTTAAGATTCTAAAACAATTTTAACATTTTAAAAGCGTATCATTTGAGATTTTATTGAAATTTGCATTCAAGATGAATCTAAATTTTTGAAACACCGGCCATATATTTTTATTTTCATTCCTGTTGTGGTAAGAGTCTAATACATCTTTTTAAAATTTGTCTTGAATGTAATTCTCTTGACTATTTGCTAATGTATTGTAATTATATAACATGTTTTATAATCTTTTATAAGTAAATTTTACAGCAATGTTGTGTTTACATAAAATTTTTTTCTGAGTGTATACCATGTATCTCTTCTTGAATGGATTTCCTTCCAAAATACTTAAGGAGCTACTTTCTAAATAACAGCAATTATTTAAATGATACCAAATCATTTAATTCATTTAGTCTTGTAACAAGATTTCAGATCCGGTCATGATTTTTCAAGCCAAATATTGCGGTCTAAATTTTCTTAAAATTTTTTAAATAATAAATGACTCCTTGGTCAATTTTATTGTGTTTTTGTTTAGGTAACACACGGTATTTAACACGTTAACGGACACTAAAAAAATAATCAATTTGCAAGAAGAGTGAAACACACTTTGTTGTACAGGGAAATATACTTGAGAGATTCTATTTATTACAAAACGTAAACAATATCTAACAAATTAGTTATTCAATTTCCATTAAAAATTTGCAAAAATTTTAATATTTAGTATTCACATCCAAAAATGTGTTAATGGTGCCCTTTAATTCAATTAAAGAATTTGACTAAGCAAAAAATAAAAGATAAATGACATTTGTCTTTTCTCATTAGCATTTAGAAGCATGGCCTAAGCGTTTCAAAATTAATTGTCTTAAACACTCTGTTCACTGTTCATAAATATAAGATAAGTTTCAAGATCAATATTAAAAATCTCAATACTATTAATACTATAATAATAATTTGAAAGCAGCACATTACTTTTTTAAAATTTAAATTTCTGAAATTTTTAGTTGTCTAAATTAAAATTTTTTTTAGTCTCTATTATTATACATTAATATTCTTAAAATTTCCTCTTGGGCAAATAAGTAAATAAGTAAATAAGTTCAATATCTTTAATTTACATATTTAATTTCTTTTATTTCGACTATCAAAAGTGAAAAAAAAAGTTAAAATCTCTAATTAAGTTCTTTATGTCTCTTATATCTCTCATTTGCGAAATAATGTAACATACTATAAGTATACATGAACGTAGTTTACAAATACACGTACTTGTATAACAAAGGCATAATACAGGCCACTTAACTTATATACAAGATGTAAAAGTTCGAAAAGTTCATATAAAAGATTTTACTTATGTTATACAATTTACATATTTTTATAATATCAACAAAAACCAGCTACATACATACACACATTCATATTGTTAGATATCTTTTAAGGATATTTAGACAATAAAAGAAAGATAAGAAACTAAGTACAACAACAAGATCTACATGAGTATGTATATGAGGATATTAAAGTCCTTTCATGACATTAGGATACTTTATAGGATATTGGCATTTCAAAATGTAATTTAGATTTTCTATCTTTTTTTTGTTTATGTCCTTAAAATCCTTAAAATGTATAACATAATATATAACATAATTTCTTACATAAATTTAGTTTGAAACAAAAGAAAGAAAAATATAAGAAAAGAAAATATTGAAAACTTATAGACATAAAAGAACAACAAAATGGAGTACAAAATATAAAGGATTCGAATGAAAAAACGCCTACACATCTTATTATTATTATTATTTCCTTCATATATTTGTTATTCCGCAATTGTTTTCTTTGTCTTCTTTTCAAAAATTCAAATCATTTGGATCAAGGTCATTTTGTTAGGGAATATAAAGAAAATCAAGGGAAACAAAACATCATCATGATGATTGCTTTAATTTTGCGTGTGACCAAACAAGAGAAATATAAAAAATCAACAATGTATGTACGTATATAAATATATATATATATATATATATATATATATATATATGTATTAAGCATATAAAATAATCCTTTCGATTCCTAGGAGATTTTTTTTTTCTTGTATACCTATACATTTTTCCAAGTTTCATTGCTCAAAACATTCTTTCATGACAGGCATGGAGTAGAACAAATAAGTTTCTATTGAATGTGGTTAAATACATTGATATATATAATATACATCCATAATTTCTTAAGATTAAAATGGTAAAATATACAATATTCATGATGCTTACTCCATATTTTGTATAAGTTTAAAATGGTGGTTTTTGAGAAGAGCGTGTTATTTTTATACCCGTAGTAATGTATGTTCCAAGGGTATACTATAAATTTGTCTGTTACTGTTTGTAACGCTAAGAAATAATGGTCCGAGATATAGACATAAGTGTTTGTTTTTGATCAGCGTCGAATTCTGAGTTGAGTAAAAAGGGTAGCTTAGCCACTATTTTATGTAAAAACTGTTGAGATATCAAGGGCGCTTATGATTTGTTTTTGATTTATTGTGTTAGAGATATAAAATTCCATATTATCAAAAGGGTTGTCATGAAAAAAATTAGCAGTACCAGTACTAAATAATTAATAGCAAAAATATATAATCGAACATAATACTGTCATAGCAGTCAAATATTTTGTTGTAACACAAGTTCTTTATTATTTAACGATTACTTGATTTGCCTTTTACTCTATGATACTAATGATATTTTACTGCGCAACATTTTCAAATAAAACCTACTCTTTCCTATATAAATTTTCTTGCTCTCTTTGAGCTTAATGAACAGATGCTTTAAGGTTGACTATAGGAAGTTGGATTATGTTTGATTATTGAAATTTCTCAGATAATATCAAATAAAACTGATATTTTATTGTATATAATATCCATATACATATATTATATAATATCAAATGGTATACTACTAATTTCATATATTCTTAAAAGAACCACCACTTTATTACAGTTTAGATGTATATACGGTTACTGAACTAGCATGCAAATTTAAATATATTTTTTGCAAACTAGTTCAATTATAATATTAAAATAATTTTTGATATTGTCAATTCATATTATTACATAAAAACGTACATATTGACATTGTAAATCGAAGTAAGAGTTCGTCCTTATATACATATACAGATCCGCATATATACGACTATATGTATAACTCTTCTTATACGAATATATGTATAACGACATTCATATAATATACGAATGAGTAATTTATAAAGTGGATGTAGAAAAATCAGAAAATGAAAAATTTTCTTCATCTTAAATTTTTTTTTTTGAAATTTTATCCTTTTATCCTTGACTGATCTACTTAATATTCAGATGAGAATATAAAAGTTGTATGTATACTGCGTATAAAATTATTACTGTTATACATATGTATATGTATATATTTTTATAAATGTTGAATTGCTTGAAATGTTAAAGATATTATATATGTATGTATAGAGGAATTTATTGAAAAAAAAAGTTCCTGTAAAAGACAATTCATGTCAATGATTAAGAAGTTTTTCTAGAAAGGATTGAATTGAAATTTTCCGTATTTTATGCTTTATTTTTTTTTTCTTTTCGATTTCATGAAAATCGATGTTAATATATTTTACCGATATTTTCAATATTGATAATATATACATCTTTAATGGTATAGGTATTTATGTATATGTGTATTATGTGACTATAAATAGAAGTTTAGTACACGAAGGAATTTGAATTGAGCTTTTTTTTTTTGGTATAAATTTAAAAGTATTGATAACCTACATATTTTTTTTTTCAAATTATTATCAGAATGAGAAGAAAAGTGTATTAAATTTTTTAAATTTTTCTCAAATACATTAAAAATTTTAAGTCAAGTGGAAATTTTTTGCAAGATATAAGCAAATTTTTATATAAAATAATTAATTGGAGCATAAAAAATTTCAGTGGCATTCATATATGGTTTTAAATTTGATTTAAAATATTCTAAAAACAATTAATTTATTTGAAAATTTATATTTTAAGTTTAAGAATATCAAGAATTTTTGAAATATTTTGAAAGGATTCTGTCAAATTACCTATTTTTTTCGATATTCCAATGTTGAGAAATTTGTTTAATTCTTATGTTCGCAATTCTTATGAATCGTTGAATTATACCCATAAGAATGTATTGGACAATTACTAATAATTTATAACAATTTATCTACTTAATAAATATTTAGGCTATTATTAAAGCTATTTTCAGTAGATATTTTAAATTTTTTAAAATCTAGTTATGAGTAGCAATTAACCTATAAATAATTTGTGATTAATTGGTTTTCTTTGGCTTTCAAGTATTGAAGATTCTACATATATGGCTTAATTATTTAACCTGAATTTTATGTTTAAATTATAAATTTTTTATTATAAATATTCATGATAGAATAAAGTGATAGTGCTTCAATTAAAGAATATTTTTATCCTAGAAATTTAAAATATTAGAAATTAGTAATTTGTTTTATCTGATGTAAAGAGTGGCGTACACTATTCTAATTTAAACAAGTTTTATTTATTTTATTTGAAAACAGTTTTTTGTTATCATCTACTTCCCTTTTTGAGAGACAGAATATCTCTCTTCCTCATAAGTATAAAATTATTAATTTTTAGCAAGTTATTTTTTTGCAACTTCAACTAATTATGGTCAAAATTCTATAAAAGCGAAAAAGTAGCAATCAAAAAATCAGAATGCCTTATCAATAAACGTAATTGCCCATTTAAAATAAGCCATTAGACGCGAAATTCAATGATTATGTGAATTTATTAATTTTCGCCATATCCCTAAAAGTATGCAATCAAACATTTTATAAAAAATTGAGAAAGTAATATTAATTTAATATTTTCTTTTAAAAACAGTTATTGTTGAAAATAAAAGTAAAAAATATTTGTAATTTTTTTCATAGACCGAGCAATGTCTTTGGTGCTTGGAACTTACTAGATGAAATTTTCAATATTTGTAAGTATTACAAATAATTGTTGTTAAACTCACCTCAAATATAATGCTCTTAATATATATTTGGGTATGGAATATTCTTCTATACAACTTGTGATCACATAACATACACTACCGACATAATCACACAACTCCCGAACAACTTTCCAATGATTTGGGATTTAACAATATTTTTGAAAAGTTTTGAATATTGAGGGGTATCATATATATTTTAAGTTAACTCTTGAAGTCATGGTTAGATTCTTCAAAATATTTTTTTTAAATTAGCCATTTATATGCTATTCAAAATACTAATATTAATGTTTAATCCTTTCATTAGTTTCAAAGTTACAGACATTGAATTCTATACGTAAGAACCATTATCTTCAATGCTATTGAAGTGGTTGCCGAATTTCCTGATATATGAGTATAACAAATATTCATTTACTGTTAAATATTAATTTCAATATATAGTCTAACACATAATATTATAGTATGTATACTCTAAATATGTGTTCATTGCTAATTAATTAAATTTTTTAATATTTACATTTATAACTTGTAATAATTACAAGTCAACCATTAACATGACAACTTATTAATATAACAATGACCTCATATAATAATAAAGTTAAAATCAACAAAAATTTTAACGAGCGTCAAGGTTAACTGCTCCTTCATTTATACTAATTATTAATATCTTTTATATTAATGTGCATAAGAAGTTTAAAAGAGTTAAAATTTGTCCCCATAGGTATATTTGTAAGCCTATAAAAATAAAAAAATTTTTTATTGATCGTTAATTGATTTTATTACAATATCGAGGTCTTAATCAAACACACCATATTATACATTTTATGTTTATATTTAATTTTTATATATATGTATATGTGTATATAAGCGACAATTTATTAATCGCATAAAATTATTAATGTTTTCTTTTTATTTACTCATTCTTGGTTTTAGTACATTGCTTCTCCTTTATTTTTTATGTTTTTCTCTGGTTTGTAATTGTCTTTAGTACCTTCATTTACCCTACCTTTGTTTATTAATATTATGTACTTACATTTCGGAAATAAAAGGCTAGACGACTTACGCTTTTATTTCTTGTTTTCTTTTTTCCAAAATATTTTCAAGTTTACTTGGTATTTTGCCTATATATACCATACCTTTATGGAATAAAAATTTGTTTTAATGGCCACATTAAATTTGTTCGCTACCAATATTTTATTAAATAGTGTTAAAACTACCGTTTATATTTTAATATAAAACAACAAATAAAAATTAAGAACAGAAAATAGAAAAAAAAAAAAAATTATTACTGTTAAAATTGCTCGTAAAAAAGTTCGTAATTAACACTTTGCCGTTTTCTGTATTTTTTTTTTTATTGCAAATTTTTTCCTTGTTTTTATTCTTTCATTTTAGTTTTCATGCGTCTCCTCGACTCTCCACTCTTTCTCTACTCTCTCCAATTTCTTAAGATATTCTTTTAATTTTTTACTTTTTTGGAATTCGTTGTAAGGCTCTAAGCGATTTGGTTTTAACTTTTTAATAATTATAAATTATACAGGGAATCAACAAGAGAGAGAGAGAAGAATGTACATGAAACACTATGACTTGATGGTGGTGTGTTGGTTAAGTTTTCTACAAAAAAGTTTTTAATTTTTTTTTATTATTTTTTTGTTTTTGATTTTTTGGTTTGTTGAACGCACACAGTAGGATTTTTGTGTAAAATATTAAAAACTTAAAGGAAAAGGAATGAAGCAAGGATTGGAACAAAAATTTTTTGGTTTCTTAAGAAATGTTTCGTATTTCAGTACGTTTTCTTCCCATTTTTTTTTTAATGGAAAATGGAAAATGAATTATACAGAGTAAAAAGTGAAAAAAATATGTTAAAAGAGGTAAAAAAAAAAATTGATTATAATCACGCGATTTTTGGCGGTCCTTTAATTTTTACAAAAGTATGTACAAAACAACAAAAAAAAAGGCAAAAATTATAAAGCGAAAAAATTTTCGCTTGTTAAGCCGGATACTTATGAGATGGGAATTCTCGATAACGTTATAAACATTTCTTTCAAAAAAGTTTAACGTTACACCACACACTTGCATAGCACAGCAAATTTATAACTACGTAGTATACATAAATACAAACATATAGATGATGATGTTGGTTTTGATTTTGAAAAAATGATAAATTCAATCCGCAACCAAAGTTTCTTTTAAAAAAAAAAAAAACGAACCAAATTTCATGTTGAATGAGTCTATAGCAAGAGTAAAAAAAAAATTGAAAGTTGTTACATATTTTTTTATACATTTTATATTATTGTATAACTTTATAGTTATACATAGTCTAGCAACACTATTTTAATAATGTGATCAATAAAAGGATTTCGTTACTTTGTTAAAAGTACTCGCCAAAAAAAATACAAAAAATAAAAGGAAAGAAATTATTAATGTAAAGTATTTAACAAGATTATAAAGATTGTGTGTATACAGTCAAACTTTTAGATTGACGTATGTATTGTATTGCTTAAGGGCATAAAAGGTTTTTCGATATACAACAAAGGAAATTATTGCAATAATTTTAATTGTAAAAGCAAAAGAAATTTTCGAATAATAAAATATTCTAATCATAATAATAAAATTAATTTCATACCGTAATTCGACTATATTGCACAAAATCAAATTTATAACAGTTATAAGAAGTTGTATTTTAAAAAAATAATTTCAGTTAAAAAAGCAAAGCTATTTAAGTAGGTCCAACCAAATAATTTTAACAATATCATATTTTAAATGCAATATGAAATTGTAGTTGGAGATGATCTGAAATATTGCTTCCCAACGTGTTGTATTAGAATCTTGTATAAATAAATTTTGTATGATTACGAATGCAACATCTTTACAGTTAAACTTAATGTGTCAAATTTTATCATTTAGTCTAATTACAATTTAGTGTAGTATTTTTAAATTATTCGAATTGAACCCTAATTTGCAGGCGAATCATGAGTTTGCTTTCATTTATATTCATAATTACATTTTACAAAATACAAAACAAAGACAAAGGGAAGTATTTGTATTGTATGAAAGGTCAATTTATATATTGTATGAAATAATTTTTCTATCTTTTCCTATTGTATTCTTGAAGTAAAGTGAAAAAGATTTTGCTTTGCCTATGTTAAAGATAAAATATTGATTCTATTTTTAAGTCAGACAGAAAGGAACTTAAATAATCTGTTAAAAGTTTTCGTATGTGTCTAAACTAAATCATCACTAATCAATGCTTGCATATAAAACTATTTTATAAAATCATTGCATTCTTATTTGACAACCTTGTACATTATTATGCACCTTACTCACATTATTGTGTAAATAATTGCATTTATAAAGTATGGAAATCCAAAAATTTACGAGTGCTTTTAATTTGTTAATTTTTTACAGTCTTGACACGTAACTTTCTATAAAAAAAGTGAAAAATAAAATTAAGGAAAATAAAAAATTATTTTCTATAATGCTTTTGTGTGTGCATAGTTTAAATAAGGACCTCCTATGTATCCTTTTTTCTATTTATGTCTGCGGTTTGGTTTGGTTGCTTTTTCATTAATGTAAAATGAATTCGTTTTTTTTTCTTGTGTACACATTAAAATAATTTTTATATGTGTAGTAGTATATAGTGTTGTAGCCTAACATTAACATTTTCTTAAAATTCTAAAGAAACTTTTTTATTTCTCTGTACACATTTTAAATATATGCAAATTAAATAAACAGAAAAATAAGTAAATAAGAATAAAATGATAGAGAAAAAAAAAGAACAAACAAAAAATATATTATTTTATATGTACGTATGTACAATAAAATAAATATCCTTGAAATTTATTTGTACAATATAATGTATTCAAAAAATTAACTATTTTATTATAAAGAAGGTTATTCAGTATGCGTAAATCTTCTATTAATTGTGTTAGTGCGTTGATTCCACTAAATGTGAAGAGAATTTGTGTAATTTAATTTAATTTAGAGAATGTTGCTATTTTAGGAGAAACTAAAAAATACATACTATTTCTTCGTGCACAGTCTAAGGTGTTGAAAATTTATACGACCTGCAATATGGTCAAATATAAAATGACAAATATAAAGCTACATATATAATTCAGAATTTGAATCATAATTGTTAGTTTTAGAATAAAATTTGAAATTCGAAAAGAAACTCAAAAATTTTAAAATAATTAAAGATAACATGAAAAGAAGCTTATAGTTTCCTCTTATCCAGCTTTAAATAAGAGAGGCGCGTGTTATTTCCACCAAATTTATACTTTATCTCCTTTAAATGTACATAATTTGCTCCAGGAAATACGCCTATAGCAAGACATTAAATATTCAATTTCATATAACTTCAAACTCACCACTAATAATATTCTGTGCAGAGTAACCCTGTTCAAAATATTTCGGAATATGTACATATAGAAGAGGCAACTTCTTACTAAACATAAAGTGCTATAACAAAATACATAGAGTATGTGCTCTTCTAAACGGTATTCTACGAGTATGGTATTATTTTTGAATGTCAGCGAAATATAAAGTAACTACTTTAAATTTTAGTTATACAGTATGATAGTAGCAATTGTTTAACTTGAAACTTGTTCAAAAGTATTCGTTAAATATATTCAAAAGAAATAACAATGAATTTATTTTCTTGAAGTAAAATTAAAGGAAAAATGCAATTCAGAAATTTTTTATGTATTTTAAAATAATGAAATGTGGCACTAATTAAAATCGAACAAATTGAAATAGTGCCAAAGTATTCCATTTCAAAAAATGTATTAATATTGAAATTATCACTGTTTTTTGTTGATGAAGCCCCTTCCGAAGCATCTCAGTTGTAGGCGGGTCACCTCCTTGCATTCACACATTAAGTGCCACACCGTTTCTTCCTCTTATTAATAAAGTTTACTCGACGCAATTTCTATAGAATTTTTTACCGAAGCCCTTTGAAATATTTTTATTTATTTTATTGTTCTGCCATTTTGTAATAGTAAAAATGGTAAAATTAAACTTTAAAGTAATTTTCAAACTTAATTAAGTTGCAAAAAAAAAAAACAAAAAAAAAAAAATAGAGTTTTTATTATTATTTTTTATTGTTGGGCGAAAATAACAATGTGATTCTGTTATACGAACTTGTTATAAATTCTGATAAGGAATTTTCAAAAGGATTAAAGTTGAAAATAAATGTTCATTTTTAATTTAAATAATAGTTAAAAAAAAATAATAAAGAATTAAAATGAAAAACGCTTTATCATAATTTTAAAAAGTTTTCTTCCCTGGTCTCCTCTAGTACTTGAACAACAATTTTTTTTTTTTGTTTTTTGAGAAAATGAACTTTGTTGTTAAAAGTAAATGAAAATTCTGAAAAATTGTTATTATTTTTAGTGAAAAGTGAAAATAATAAATAAAATGAAAAGTAAAAATTTCTGAAATAATTTCTTTATTCTTTTGCATTTTTATTAAATTTATGATTTTGGAAGTACATAGAAAAAGACCTAAAGCCAATTTCACCAACTTTATTATAATTTTCAAAATTTATTTTTAGTGATTTTTAATTTCAGAACATCTGTGAATAAAAATTGTAAATAACGGTTTAAAACATATTATAAAACTTATCAAATGCAATTCATAATTTACATAAAATTTATTTAAAAAATTTTGTTGTTTTAGAAAAAAAAATAATGAATAATTTCATGAAAATTTTAAATATTTTAAAGGTGAAATGCTTTGGAAAATATTTTTGTAATAATTTAATGAGAATTGTGTTTATTTTGACAATTTTAGTAAAATATGAGTTGAAGAGTCTGCAGGTTGCACACAAAATCTCTTCCTTAAGGTATTGTTTATAAAAGTATATACAGTAGAAATCTGCTCTAGTGAACGCCCGACTTTATGAACTTCCCAGTCGAGTGAACACAAAAATTTTAGCATTGACTGCCTTACACTGTGAACAAAAATTTTTATAAGTGCCCAGTATAGTGAACAAATTTTACAAAACTGTTTTTTTTTATATAATTCTTTTCATTTTTCTCATTGTAACGGGATTTTTTAAGTTGAATTACAAAAGAGAGCATTATTTTGTTTATTTAACATATAAGTCATACATTGTGTTAGGTAATGGCATTCAATTAAAGTATAATTTCGATAAAATAAAAGTGTTCAAGTTTTTTTTAAAATGCCGAAAAGAAATATTCAAAGAAAACATTTGAATTTAAATGAAAAAATTAAAATTATAAAATCTTTAGAGTCAGGAGTAAGTGTTACAACATTATCTAAGAAATTTGGTATAGCTCAATCAACCGTGTGCGCGATTAATAGCAGAAAACTGAAGTTAAAGAGCCAAATTCGGTTACTAATTTAACTGAAAATGTGATAGAAACAGTTGAAGCAAAAATTTCTGATTATGAAGCCCTTGAAGCGCTAAATAAGACTATATAATGGGCTGCAGACAACGATATCTTGTTAACCGACCAAGTCACACTTAGAAATATAAGAGAAAATATTGTTTTAAAAATTTCAAATAAAAAAAAAATTCAAAAAAAGTAACTGAATACTTTTCGAAACAATAAAGCTTTAAAAGCTACTTTTTAGTTTAGTTTATTTGACATTTAATACAGTGAACAGGTTCAATAGAACGAACAGTGATTTTATTATGTTCATTCGAGCAGATTTCTACTGTATAAGTAAGTAAAATCTAGGATTTAATCGGAGTTCAAAGAAAGTCATATTATGTCAGACTTTGTCTGAAGGCAAATAATTGAAATCACTTTATTCTCATTAGAATTCTCAATAGTAATTAGGTGATTTTTTGAGGTTAAGTCTGAGCTTCATCAGTTAATTTCATTCTGATATGTTGAACAATCGTCAAACTTCAATTAATTTATATTACATGAGTGAACGCTAGAAAAAATTCTTATTCTGTATTTTAGCTTTTTAGTCATGAAATGAATGTCATCATATTCGTATTATGTAGTTTGCAGATGAAAGGCATTTTTTTCGGACAAAATTTATTTTAATGATTGAATAAGTGAAACATATAAATAAGACTATAATCGTGATAATTTGAAGAAGTTCCAATTAGTATCACAAAATAAATTACGATGTTATATTTCAAAATTCTTCCATTTAGCAACAATGAAAATAATCTATTAATGAATTTAATTACAGCTACAAGTATATGTACATTAAAATAACAGATTTATGATTACATATAGTTCGCTGACTTGGCGTGGAAGCTTTCTAATACATATCCTTGTTTGCAATTATTTCGAATTTTACAAGTCTATTGTAAAAGGATCTATGAGGATAAGCTGCGCCGCAAACGATATCTGTAGGAGCTGCTGTGTAAAGAGGAGGAGGAAACTGAAATTCACCTGTTATCCTCATATTTGGCGCTGGCGAACTCCAAGCGAAGATTTCTTAGGTCTTACTTCTTTCAGCGGGCTAAGGATTTTACGAGTGTAAATGTAAACCCTGGTTCTAATAGAAGGGAAAGGGAAACATCCTATAGTACAAAAATGGGTTTAAATGACCTAAGTGTACCCTTTGGGGATCCGTGTAAGCCTAACCTAACCTATCCAGTAGACGTTTTACGTACAATTAATTATTTTTTAGTCATTCGCCGGTTATTGTTATGACAAATCATACATACCGCAACGGTAAAATAATCAAACAATTTGAATTTAATTTGGGACTTTTTTCTTGAAAAACAGTTCAGTTGTAATTAATTTCTTAAATTTTTTGTATCAAAAAGATTTAACAATAGATTGAATTTATTTCTATATTGCACAAATTCTCATTATTCCATTATATACAAGTGTTATATTGTGATTAATTGTGAAATTATTCCATTTTATCTTGACTTTTCGGTTCAAGGTGACTTTGCCTTTATATTATTTGACTTTTTATAGTAAATTTGTTTTTCTGACCATTAAAACAATTATCAAATTTAAGATTCTTTAAAATTTTTTTTTTTTTTTAATAAAAATACTTTATAAAATTTATTTTATCTTTTATTGTTATATACTAAATTTATGTGATCATTTTGTACAGTATAAGCATAGTCAAGCCAATAAGTTTATTTTATTTTTGCACACATAACCCAATATAAATTGCAAATTATTTGTTATTTGAGAATTTTTTTAAATTTATGGTATTTTTATACCCTGCACTTCGTGAAGGGTATATTAACTTTGGTATGGAGTTTGTAACTACTTGAAGGAGTCATCTGCGGTATGGACATATATATATATTCTTGCTCAGCGTAAAATTCTGCGTTGATTTAGACATGTCCGTCCGTCCGTCCGTCCGTCCGATCGCACGATAACTCAAAAACGAATAATGCAATCGACACCAAACTTTCACAAGTTGCTTCTTTTGTGCCAAGGACGAACCCTATTGTTATTGGACCAATTCGGACAACGGGTTCGGGTAGCTGCCATACAACTCAAAGAGTTTATTTTAATTATTTCAAAAACTAATAAAGGTACAAATATAAAATTTTGTATACATGTGTCCAATTATATTCTACATATGCTCTAAAAATTTTAATGAGATAGCTGCACCGGTTCGGGTGGCTGCCATACAACTCCAAAAGCAAATTTTTTATATTCGGCAAAATAATAAAGTCAGATTCATGAAACTTGACAGTCGTGTGTCCAATTATAGGTCAAATATATTTCTGAAGTTTTGATGGAATTGCTTGACAGGTTCGGGTACCTGCCATACAACTCCAGAAGCTAATTTTAAATATTCGGCAAAATAATAAAGTCAGATTCATGAAACTTGGCAGTCGTGTGTCCAATTATAGGTCAAATACATTTCTGAAGTCTTGATGGAATTGCTTGACAGGTTCGGGTAGCTCCCATACAAGTCTAAAAGCTTATTTCAAATATTTGGAAGAATAATAAAGTCAGATTCATGAAACTTGGCAGTTGTGTGTCCAATTATAGGTCAAAGATATTTCTGAAGTTTGAGTGGAATTGCTTGACAGGTTCGAGTGGCTCCCATACAAGTCCAAAAGCTTATTTTAAATATTTGGAAAAGTAATAAAGACAGATTCATGAAACTTGGCAGTTGTGTGTGCAATTATAGGTCAAAAATATTTCTGAAGTTTTGGTGGAATTGCTTGGCAGGTTCGAGTGGCTCCCATACAAATCCAAAAGCTTATTTTAAATATTTGGAAAAGTAATAAAGACAGATTCATGAAACTTGGCAGTTGTGTGTCCAATTAAAGGTCAAAGATATTTCTGAAGTTTTGGTGGAATTGCTTGACAGGTTCGAGTGGCTCCCATACAAGTCCAAAAGCTTATTTTAAATATTTGGAAAAGTAATAAAGTTAGATTCATGAAACTTGGCAGTTGTGTGTCCAATTATAGATCAGATATATTAGCAAAGTTTTAGTGGAATTGCTTGGCAGGTTCGGGTACCTGCCATACAACTCCAAAAGCTAATTTTAAATATTTGGAAAAATAATAAAGTCAGATTCACGAAACTTGGTAGTTGTGTGTTCAGTTATAGATCAGACATATCCATGAAGTTTCTATAGAATGGTTTCATAGGTTTGAGTAATTGCTATACAACAATGAAAGGTGCAGGGTATAATTCAATCGGTTCATACCGACTGAAACGTTTTTACTTGTTTTTTATTTCTTTTTTGTAATAATATACATGAATTTTTTATTACTTAAGCACACCATACGCCATTTTATACACCATGTATAAAATTTTGTTCAGCGAATGGAGAGAATTTTTTTTATTGTACGCGTCACTATTTTATCGCAATATTAATAAATTATAATTTTAATGACATTGTGATTGATAAAAAAAATTCTTGAATACTAAAAATGTATTTTTGAAAAATTGTATAAAATTACTTAGTTTATCAAACCAGAAATTTTGTTTGGTTTGATTTTTAGTGTTTGTTGTGATTTTTTTTTATATACCATTGAGGTTTTTTTTTTTAACTATCTGACCACACATTATTTTGGAATCTACTTGAATTTTTTTTTTTGTTGAAATTTTCATTTTTTTTTTATAGCTGTTTGAATTTTAGTTGATTTTTTATGGTCAATTAATATTTTAATATGAGTACATACGTATACCATGTAAACATAATATTTGATTGAATTAGAGTCATTTTTCCACCCATACTGTACATTCATAATAATAATAATAATTTATAGGGCTATTAAATATAGTAAAATTGTAGAAATGTTTATAAGCAAAACTTTTTTTATTATTATAAATTGTTAATAATAATTTGAATTTGTTTCTTTTTTAAATAAGTCTATAACAAAAATAAGGTGTACCATTAATGAGGAAGGAAATGAATTTCTCTTATTGAGAATGTAAAATTTTTTACAATTCATAATATACAATTAAAATATTGGAAAATCTATGGTGGGAATTAAAATTTGAAAATGTTCTTAATTTAATATTGAAATTGAATTCTTTGTATTTAAATTGACATTGCTATGCAAATTGGTCGTTGCATAGCAATATGTTTAATAGCAAAAAATAAATAGGTATAAACATTCGACATTAATTTAGTGAAGAAAATAAATTTGAAATTTTTATAGTGTTCTATCTAAATTTTTAGAGTATCTATGATATTCTTAACGGATTTATGATTAATGTGCATCAACTAGTTCGGAATTTATGATTAAGTTAAATTGCACAAAATCTTTTTTCAGAGATCGAATCAAGAAATAATCGAATTTAAAGCTAGTTTCAAATATATAAAAATAAATTTATTTTTGTTTACTTATTCAGCGGTCGGTTTTATTTTCACAATTTTTAAGAACGATGTTTTGTTGCCCTATACAGTGTATAGACAGTTAGCACATTAAAATAAGAAGCAAGCAATTGTATTAGTGATTGGCTTTATAGATTGCCATTTATTACATTACATTATCATTGTTAAATTTATGGTGCTCAAAGCAAGTTATTTACTAAACATATCCGAATTTTTATAAAAATTTTGTTTTTGTAAACCAGTTTTCAAAAACACATTGCTATTTGTGCTGATACACCCAGTATTAAAATTTTTGTTAAAAAAAAATGATCTAAAATTATGATCTATTGATTGAAATAATTAAAATTTTAATAATTATACTATACATTCATATTTTGATGGATTTTATGTTAAAATGTAAAAAAAAAGGTTGTTTAATAAAATATAAAAATATTTTAAATAATAATTTTTATCGTTTTACAAAATAGTTTTATGATAATAGTAAATTCATTGATTTGGGTAACCAGCTGAACAATATTTTCGAAGAATATGCAGAACTTTTATTTTTTGTAATTTGAGTTGATTTAAAAAAAATAAATTTTGTATGCTTACCAAGCTTTCTTATACAAAGTGTCAGGTACTCATCTACTATAAACAAAATAAAATTTTCAATTACTTTCCGTTTGATTGACTTTAACGTTGGAGTTTACTTGTATCATATGATGCTCATACATTCGCTTATCCAGTTAAAATGTGAACGTTCGAGCAATTCTTGTACACAAGATGCTGGTAATGAATTTTTAATAATCACATTTACTAAAAAATAGGAAGAAAATTGCATGCCTATTTTGTTCACCTTATTATAAAATTTTTTTACTGTTTTCTGAACGCATTCATATACAGTTACACATATTAATTAAATGATTTTACGATAATTAAATTATAGAACAATTTTTATTGCTCTATCAGTTCATTGACTCACTCGAATAAATTTTGTTTTTTTCGTTTTGAAATTATAATTATGCTCTTGAATAAATTACTCAACTCTGTGGTGGTAATGTGGTTTGAAAATTATTGTAATAATTTTCTTATGTGTATTATCATCTGTTATGTTGACATTACCGCAACAATAATATTATAATAACCAATGAAAATAATATTTATAAAAAAAAAATCTGATGTGGTCAGCACATAACCGACCGCATTGTGTATTGTCTAGTTAAATGAAAGTGTTACAGAATATTATAAAAATGTCTATTAAATACTTCTTTCCAATTTTTAGGACATTAGTAAGCTTATAGTTAACATACCTAGAAAAATGTAAATTTGGCTCTTAGTAGAGTTTCGCTTTGTGCTACCCGAATTCCCTGAAATGCTCGCCAGTTAGTTTCGGTAACAAACAGAACTCAAATATCAAATTTCAAGAAATTCCATCAATTTGTTCTGTGGATATGGTGAAAAATGAAAAATCGGCCCGCAAATCAGTTAATCAGTTCTCGAGCCCTGATATTTCCAAAAAAGATATATGTTCATTGCTTTAATATGAGGAATTCATATATTAAATTTCAATGAAATCGGTTGATTATTTCTCTTTATATACACAAAAGTGTATGTTTGGCCCGTAGTAAACGTCTAGTTGGCGATGCCTGATCTTTCCAAAAAATTTACATGTTCATTGTTTTAATACGGCGAATTCATATATTAAATTTCAATGAAATCGGTTGATTATTTCTCTTTATATACCCAAAAATGTATATTGGCCCGTAGTAAACGCCTAGTTGCTGATGCCTGATTTGTTCCAAAAGTTAGGAATTTTTGCGTATGATCGAGCAAAGCTTATATATGAAATTTCAAGTAAATCGGTTGAATATTTTCTTCAAAATGGTGAAAAATGTAAAATCGGCCCGCAAATCCGTTTTCGAGCCCTGATCTTTCCAAAAAATTTATATGTTCATTGTTTTAATACGAGGAGTTCATATATTAAATTTCAATGAAATCGGTTGATTATTTCTCTTTATATACACAAAAATGTATATTTGGCCCGTAGTAAACGTCTAGTTGCCGATGCCTGATTTCTTCCAAAACATACGAATTTTTGCGGACGGTCGAGCTGAGCTTATATATAAAATTTCAAGTAAATCGGTTGAATATTTTCTTCAAAATGTTCAAAAATGTAAAACAGGCCCGCTAAAAAGTGCAGTTCCCGAGGCCTGATATATACCAAAAGTTGATCGATCCGTGCCACGGTGGAAACAAACTTACATATAAAATTTCATCAAAATCGGTTCAGCCGAACTTGAGATACACGCGTGCACACACAGACCGACAGACGGACAGACCGACAGACCGACAGACCGACAGACCGACAGGTTGCTAAAAATAGTTTATTTACACTTCCCTACTATGGAGAAGTACGTTCCCACCGATAACTCGATATGCAAAATTTGTTGCCATCACATAACCTACCTATTGTTTACACAATACGGTCGGTAAAAATTAATCTTTGATAGATTTAAAAATTTCTTGAAATATCACTTAATCTTATGTGGCCATTATATGGTAACGGAATATATACACACATGCAATCTCATAACGAGTGTGTACATAATTAAAACAAAAATAAAATGAGAATTAAACTGCAGTTGAGTAAAAATCGCGATTTAAATGATTATTGTATGAGCAGATCATCAAAATTCTTTTTTACAAATATTTTATTACGAAATATTCAAGATATTAAAAATTTTGTATAATAAAGCCATCATAAATGTAATAGCAATGATCTAACACTTTTCTTTCAGTTTTCTGGTTAAATTAAAAGAGTGGTTAAAATTAAGACTAGATTAATCATAATGATTTTGAGATTTTGGAATGATTTGACGAAATAGAGTTTTCTACACTTGTTTTACTAAAATATTTTACTATACAGGGTGGTCCAAAATTAGTTTTATGGTGTAATTCGGCAGAGTTTTTCAGGAAAAAATTTTTCGTGTTTTGGGTGAAAAACTGGAAGTTCAAGAGTAAATTTGGAGAGTTAAAGAGATTTAGTTTCAAAAAAATACTCTCCCACAAATATCTGTATAACAGTTTTAAAGTAGTTGAATTAAAAATAATATATTGTTTCCAACTCTTTTTTCTTAATTAATGAATGTACATAACAAAGGTAGGATCAAAGGTTCATGTTAAAACAACGGTATATAGTCACTGTGTTGCCGATTAATTACATATGGATTTGAAATAATAATAATAATGATATAATATTATTCTAGATAATCAAACTGCTCTTAAATTCATAAATTTTAATATGAAATATTTGATTGTTCTCGAAATTATTAATAAATTTATATTACATTTAAAATTTGTATAAAATGCAATTCAGTGACATTTTCATAAAAATTTTCTAATTACACACACATGCTTACAAATATATTTTAATTTAAATAGAAAACTCTTATAAAATTTAATTGTCTACACTCATACTTTTAATATATTCATACGAGTATCTAAATTTTGTATACAATATTAAAATACACTCATTGTACTAAAGGTTACTAAATTGCAAGCACATTCAATTTCAAATTCATATAAAATTCAATTGATTTTGAATATTAATTGTACATTTTAAAATAATTGATTTCAATTGACATATTATGCATGTATGGAGATTTTTTGAAATGATACATAAAAATTTAAAGGTTTTGATATCCCGCAATGTTAATAGTAAAACAATTCATAAAATTTAATTGAGAAAAAAAAAATACAAATATAATAAAAATGAAAAACAAAAAAAAATGGTAAACTAATTTCGTACCTGAAAATCAGCGTGAACTTTTTTGTCACAATAAAGTCTAAAAACAAAAAATAAGCAGAAAATCAAAACAAAATTGCGCTAAAAAAACTAACAAAAAAAATGAGAAAATTAACAGTGTGCAAAAAAGCTATTAAAAATCCATCGAATTCTCTATCTATGCCTTTTTTTTAAGTTTTATTCTTATTCTTTTTAGAAAGTTTAAAAAAAATTTTTGAAAAAAAAATGCCTATTAGTTTAACTCTGTCCGTCCGAAGGTAGGCGAGTTTACAAAACTTCTAAGTGCTTGAAGGTAGAAAGCTGAAATTGCATTATGTACGTACAAAGTACATCTTTACTAAAAAGCTATTCCCGTAAAAGAAAATTTTTATATATTCCCTGCCCCATTTCTGAAAGCTAAGACCCTCTAAAACCCTACATTTATATTTGTAACTATTTATTGCAGTGAAACTATGAGCACTTTTGAAATTTTGCAAACGCAGAAAACTAGTGGCTGGTTTCTTCCACCGCGGTATTCCAAGTAAAAATGGCCGTTCAAATTTACCGTTATCTGCAATCCGTTTTATCAAATTTTTCAAATCTTCTCTCCTCTATTCTGAAATTTTATCAGTTTTTAGACACTGATGAATAGTCTATTTCGTTAAAAGTAAATTTTTTTCGGCTTCCCCTCACTCTCAAGTTATCGCCTTTCGATCTTTGTAAAGTTTTAGTTTTTAGAAATCTTATATGTCACACAATCCAGCTTTGAATTCGAACATTATAGTAAGGATTCTCTCAATGTCTTTTTTTTTCGTTTCATCCTAAATGAATGCAATTTTTGAAATATTACGAATGGAATGAAAGGAATTTTAATTAATTACATAATAAAAATTAAAATTGTTTAATTTTTTCGCTTTCTGATGGGAAAAGTGCTACATTACAAAACATTGGTTTGATCCAACACTATTTGTAATTTAACTCTCTTGCCAAATTTATTTGTACACAACTATGGTGGCATTAGCATCAATATACTTCAACATTTTTTTTTTTTTCCTCTTTTTTGTTTTAATAATCAATGTTTTTAAAAATAAAACAAATAAAATGGAAAGAAAAGAGGAATTCAGTGATTCGTCGAACCAATTCAAATGAACCATCAAAATGTTAATTTTCATAAAATCGAACATAAATAAAATTTCTGTTTGTTTTTATTATTGTTATTATATTGTGATTTTATAGCGAAATCAATAAAAAAACGAACTTTAAAATGTATAGATAAAATATATGGGCAATTTTTTTTTTATTTCTCTTATTTTTATCAAAAATTAATTTTTAATAATAAAAACACAAAATCGATAAAAAAAAATGAAACCTTTTAGTTCATAAAAACGCGAAAAAACAAAAGATTCTGGTAATTTGAGCAAAAAAAAAAAAACAAATTCTATTACAGTAGCGTCATGGTATATTTTATTGGTTAAACTAGAAGATTTGCTTTGTGTTATTTGCTATAGCTAGTACGACGATAGTGAGTCACCAAAATACTCTTCAGCTGTTTTATAAAAAAAATTATGGAAATTCAATAAAAAATTGATGGAAATTTAAAATTGCAAAAGTATGAAATGAAGTTTGATATCAAACTTGTATGGAAGATAGAAAATTGCAAGTCGTATTAAAAAGTAAAATTTTTATGTTTAGAATTGAAATAAATCTTGAAATTTGTTCAGTTTACAAATTCTTCTCTCCTCGGTGTCCCCTGCTAACTTTTATTCCCTTACTAAATTAGAAATTTTGTTAAAATGTTTAATTTTATTTAATTGTTGTAAATGGTTATGATACGTACATACAAGTCAGATTTTTAATAAATATTTCAAGCAAGATTCAGGTATCAAACATTTATTATTTGATTTTGAAAACAAAAATACGTATCAAACAAAACTCATGATTCATGAACATTTGCATGTCAAACTTTCGTCAAACTCTTATTAAATCAAACAAAATGCTAAAAAACTGTTTGTTTGGCTTTAATTGCTGTTAGTCTGTTTATAAATTCTTATCTGACGTTCATTGATCCTCCTTAAATTGTTTGAATTGGTTTTAAAAGATCTTAATCCGAAAATATAGTTCATCAAAAAGTAGGAGCACTGTGTATGATACAAAAAAGATAAAAGCAAAAAAAAAAACATAATAATTGCTCTCAGACCAATAAATTTTAAGAGCTTATAAAAATAATAAAAATAAAAAATAAACCATTTGAATTTAAATATAAAAGTTTTGTATGTACCTATGTTTGTATGAAAATGCGAATTTTATTATAATTTAAAATCTACATAACCACAAAACTATGCTAAAATTTATAATAACAAAAAAAAAAGAAAAATTCAATTTTATTTTCTTGATTAAAATTTGAATTTAAAATTTTTGCTCTCTGTAAAAAATCATAAACGATGAAAAAAAAAAACACTGAAAATTTGGTTCATGCCAATGTTTTATGTCTAGATATTTTGTTCATACACAAACATATTTGTTGTTGTTATGCGTTTCATACATAAACTGATAGACATTTTAGGTCTGATTTCGAGTGAAATTGTAATGATTTAGGCAGCAAATATCCAGACGAACGATTTAATAAATTATAAACTGCCAAATATGATTTCGAGAAAAATGAGGTAAGTATTTGCTTTAGAATTATCGCTCCTTTTCTTTTTTTTGTTTTAGTTTAGATAACTGCAGGGTTTGATTTATATGTATGAAATTAACACACACTTAAGCCATCTTTAACATTTACAATATAGAAAAAACTGAACGAGAGGGAAAAAGAGAAATAAAAAATCACAAAGTGTTGCAAATAAATCTTCACAATATGGAATTCATTAGTGTTCCTTTAATATGTTCCAAAATAAATAAATTGGTCCACCAACAGTTGCTTGCTATAATTTTATAAAATATTATTTAAGTTTAGTTTATAGTCATTTTTTGCTTGCAGGTAGCTATAAAATTATTTTACCTGTGGTAGGTAAAGAAAAAATTTTTTTTTTTTAAATATATAAGAAACAAGTTTGAACAAAATTCATTTTCGGAGTTTTAACAAATTCTCGCCACTCATTAGCAGATATCACAACACCATTTCCTAATTTATTTTTTCTATATTCAATGAGAGAAGACGGGTTTTTTACCTATTATGGACTTACACGGGCATACCATTATTTATTTTCGTTTTTTTTTTTTCATTTTTAATTTATCACGCTTAATGGAATGATTCTTTGTTTTGACTTTTCGAAAAAGAATTTATTTGAATTAGTTTTTGTATCCTGTTGCCTGATAAATTATTAAAAATTTGTATATTTTGTCACATTGCCATTATTGTTGATCATTAAAAGCTTATGTTTATGAGATTAATTTCAAGAAAGATGACATTAATTTTTTTCTAATAAGGTGTGCAAAATAATTTTTAATTTTATTCTACTGAAAATATTTTAAATATTTGATAACGATAATGAATAACAAATCAAATCTTAATGAATAAATTTGAGATTAATGAGTAATTTACTAAGAATAAAAGAAATAAATCGAATATACAAAAATTTTTTGCAATATTCAACTTCTCTCCTCAAGTTCTGCTATAGAATTACAAAAAATCAGGGAATTATTCTTAAATTTTTCAAAAACAATGCCAAAATTTTTGTGATTTTATTCAAAAGCAATATAGACCAGAATATTAAATTCTGAAATATCAAATAATTGTTCAGTTCTAAAATTCAGCACTATAAACCAAATCATAACCCTATCAGACCCAGACGTACATTTCGTGTCGTTATCATAATTGAATCACAATAAGCCACTATATTGTCCGTTTCACAACGAAAAATTCATTATTTGATAGAAGCGAACACTTATCTCCCTTACTGCTTTTGCTTGAAAATCGATTTGTTAGGTATTATAAACACCTGAATAATTTTATACGTATATATATTGTATAAAAATGATTCACGCTCACGAATATTTGAATTTCTGGCCTCTGAAATGCAATTATCTTTGAGCATTACGCACCTGCCCTAAAATAGTATAGTCTATGTGCGAAATAAGGGCAAAAATCGTTAATGATTTATTTTTACGAAAATTTTCCCAAAGTTCTTATAGAAAGAACAATTTGTATAGACGACTGATTAGCCACAGGATTTCATTTCATATATTGATTTTGTTATAAGGACATAAAAAGAAGTTTAATACTATAGATGAATTCCCCATAATTACAGCAAATTATTGCAGTTTAAAATATTCAATGAGTAACATATGCATTCTAACATAATTTTATTAAAAATTCATACTTTTAAATTTTCTTTTCAGTGAATCGAAAGCAAATTTTTTCTAATAAAAACTCTTGAAATACCAAAGAATATGTCTGTTTGATGAATTCAAGAACCACTCAATACTATAGTTGAATTGAAATCTTTTTTATAAAGAAAAACGGGAAACTTATGTTTTTCTCTTCACTATATGGTCTTACTTTTTCTTTTAATATTCTTTAATCTTTTTTAATCGTTTATTGTAAAATTTTAATGGTTAAAAAACATCTTATAGCTGAAAAAAAGAACACACACATTCTACTAGATTCTCGTAGAATAAAATAAAAAATGCTTATAATATGTAAGAAAATGAAAGAAACTTGAACCCAACTAAATAATAATCTAGAAATAATCTTTTACTTTCAATATGGTTCGTTATTCATCAAATTTAACAAGCTATTAATACGTTCACAGGTGATTTAAATGGATAATAATAAAGCTCATCAAATATATATATATATATATTGCGTTGTATATGTTTGTGTGCGGTATGTTTAAGAAAAAACAAAGAAGATGTGACTATATAGCCGACTGACAAGAATAAATGAGAAAGAACGAGACAAAACATAAAAAATAAAAAGGGAAATCAAAGGTATACAAAAAAAAAATAAATCTGATGAATCCAAAAGAGATTTATTTAATCACAGTCATATTCACATGACCTTTATCGCATTTAAAAACGTTAAGAGCGTTTATACTTATGTGTTATATAAAACATTCACATATACTCTTATATACTCTTGTATATATATTAAATTATTTATTTAAGAATTTTATAGCACAATCAGAGTTATTTCAGACATATTTCTGATTTATTTTTTACTGTATTTTTCTTTTCCTCTACATTTAACATACACATATTCTCTTCGTCGGAAAAGGAATGGAAACCATCACTTTCAAGTGGTCATTAAGTTAATGACTCAAGTAATATACGAGTGTATAATATGTTATAATTCACTTACAGGTATAATATTCTTCGCTCAAGGTAAAAACTCTGCACAGGAAAAAAAAAATAAGAAAAATGTTTTTTAAAAAAAATCTTTAACACCAAATCGTTTTTCTTTTTTTGCAAGGATACTTAAAAAAACAAAAGCAAAAACGAGCAAAATGATAAATGAAAATATAGAAAATATTACCGACTCTATATGGGATATAAAATTGTATATAAATCTGTATAAAAAATATTGGTGAGAACGGGCATTAGACGGACACTCTCGGTAATTTGTCGTTCGTATTTTTGTTGTGAATAAAAATTTTCTGAAAAATTTGGTAAACAACTAGCGATTGTTTTTGATCTTGTTTTGGCTCTCCAAATTGCAGCATTACCATTTCGGAACAAATTTTCGAATCCGAAAATAAGAAAAAAGTTTGAATTCAGAACTTTTTTTAAAAACTTAATTTAACTGTTTCTTAAGGCACTCAAAAGAAACCAAAGAATTCTAGAATATTAAATAAATTTCATTGCTGAAATGAAAAGAAAAATTTAATTTATCCATAAAGCTAGACTTGAAGTACTATAAATACTTAAAAATTATCCATTTGGGATGCTATTGAACTTGAACTCGTGATCACCAGGCCATTGTTGAGCGTACGATTACAGGTAGCCTATCTAAGCCACCCGGTTGTCTTTAGAAATCTATCTATATTGCTCGATGCTAATTTTCAATACCTCGTCCAGCCACAACATATAAGCTCTGCTCCACGTAACTAGTCTGACCCACCAAAAGCCAGATACTCGCAGAGATATTAAAAAATGGTCTCGTTATTGCCCATTTTCTGGCAACAACGACATGTTGTATTGAAGGGTAATCCCAACCTAGCCGTATGTTTCCCCAAAGACTAGTGTACCGTATAGACTGCCATCCGTCAGACAATTTCCCATATTACTTTATAATGACTTATTTAATTTTATCATACATCGTGCATACTGAATGAATTGAAGAGGAAATAAAAAAAAATGAATTAAGCTCAACATAATTTGTCACTGTTTAGAAAAGTAGGTGTTTGAATACAGTTATTTTAACAACAATTAATGTCTTCACGAATTCAGGATATTTAAAAGAATGCAGCGGGAATTTTGAAATACGCATATCGTAGATTTTGAATTTTTAATCAGAGATTACAGATGTTGAATGAAGGCCAAATTTTTTTTTTTTCGAAGACAATTGTGTTAGAGTATTTGGGCTTTATGAGTGTGTATCACAGATTTGAAATAATTGGTCATGGTGATTATGACGTTATGAGTAAAATATCAAAAAAATTCGATATGAAATCTCTTTACGAGAAAACGGATTCCAAATTAGAATAATAATATGCCAGTCCTCGCAAAATAAAGGTGGATATTCCAAAATTAATAACAAATTGATTATATGTAGCTAACATTAAAAAAATAATTTGTGTATATCCCGATATTAAAATCAAAAGGAATGGGAAACTGAATTGGTGGTGTAGGTAAACGTAAATCGTGGTTTCCTTTCCTTTTTTTTTGTCTTATTTCGACTTTTGCGTAAATTTAATTTATTTTTAGTCTTTTTTTTTAAGTATAGCGTATACAAAATAATAAAGATTACCTATATTTTATGTTTTTAACAATAAATCATTCTGTGTGTTGTGAATATTTTGTTTTTATATGTGTGTGCATTTAATATCTGCCTAAAGATCAGTTGTATATAAGTTCCATTTATTTTGGTTTTTTTTCTACCAAACCAAGAGAATTATACGATTTTTGGTATTTTTAATATTTATTAAACGAGATAAATGAAAGATATTTTATATTCTTACTACTATGATATTTGAATTCATGACGCAAAAAAATATTTTGAATGTGTTTTAACTATATTGGCGAATCAATTTTGGAAAATAAACCACATTTGTACAAAATATTCTGAATTTAAAGAAAAACCGAAATAAACATGAAAAATTAACAAAAATTTATTTTTAAATTTATAAGAAAGATTATAATCGGCAATGAAGCGAAATATAAAAATTAGAATTTAATTTACAATGTCATCAAGTTGACAATATTTAAAATTTTAATTAATTTAAATTCAATAACATTTTATATTCATACGCAGGTTTATCTGATTCGATTTTATTTAATTTATTATTTCAAAATTGTTTCAAGAATTAAAATTGAGATTACGATACAAGATTGTACGCCATTCCTCCCACACCTTAAATATAGGAGAGGAAAATGAGTTGATGGCGGTCATTTCAAAATAGCTCCAATAATTTATATTATTTAACAATTTAGAATGTATTATTTAGCACTTTTCAGTAATACCAGTTAATTCCTAATATCAATATTACAATTAAGCACTAGAACAATTTAATAATAATTAATAACAGTTAGCTGGGTTAAATAAATAATGAGTTGCCTTGAAACTGTGGACGATCTTTATGTAAGGTTAATGTTGTATTAAAATTGTTAAGACAAGTCCAAAATAATTTGGAATTAAATATCAATTTCGAAATTACTTATTACTTAATCTTATACTTAATTTAGAAAAACCGAAGAAGACAATTTCCATCTGCCTTTACTGATCTCAGTTAATTTTTCCATCAGATGGCTCTAATTACTTGCTACTTATTAAATTAAAATATAGTACTAAATTTTACTTTTTAAATTTTCTTTACTAAACAAGATGTTCGAAACTAAATGGTACAGCTGCAGCAGGGTGATAGATAGCGTTCAAAAAAACATCAAATGACACTTTTTTTTCGTTTCGGCCTTCTTTCTCGTGTCATGAATTCTTAGGGTTTTGAGATTTTTATTTATCCAATTATCCAATTTTTAAATTTTTATTTACAACTCGAAAAATATGACAGGGAAATCTTACTATAGGTGTACGCATTTTAAAGCTCATGAAATTAAGAAAAAAATGATTTTCCATATTGAGCTGCTTGATAGCCTTTAATATTTCGTATAAGCGCTTTTTATTATCCTGCATCGTGAGTACTATCGAGTCTCGGACATCCTTATATAACAATAATCCGAAAACCTAAAAATTGAAATTATTTTAAGTAAATTGCCTTGTTGTAATTATTTACAATAATAACAACTTTAAAATTTGATCCAACAAAAAAAAAACACAAAAAAATCAATTACTCTTTAATTGCAATGCATATAGGAAACAACGTTAATTAAAAATAATCATTGTAAATTTTTAAAATTATTATAATTTTCATTCGGAAATCAAAAGTGATTTAAAATTATAGAAAAAACTATGACAAGAAACTAAAAAAAACACATACCTACAATTTGATTACAAGTGTATTATTGAATTTAATTATCATATTTAATTATAGACTTTAAATAGAAAAAAATACAACCAACACACATGCATGCATAACATATCCAATTACTTTTGCATTTTTTATTATTTGCATTTGAAATTACTTGAAAAGTTATAAATATGACACATTTAAAAGGAAATGATAAATTATATTGCATATATAAAATATTCAAATCAGATAGAGGAAACTCGATTTTGTCCACAACCATACACACTTACATACACTTTACAAATTAATAGTCTTACTTTAATAGTTATTAAGTACAGGAAAAAAAGACAAAATGAGTATAATAGTATAATTATTGTATTTGCATAATGTATAGTTAAAAATGTAAAACAACCATTAAACATCCTGTACTAATTTATATTTTAAAAGTGTGTATTAGTAATTAGAATGCACAGTTTTAAGACATACAGCGCAAAAATTGATATAATAATAATTAAATTTAATTCATATACAAAAGCATAAGTAAGGCATTTAAAACTATTTAACACTTAAAGTGTCTAACACCCCCAATTATATTATATAGGAAGCAATATACTATAATTATAAAGTCAGAGGATTTTTATACAAAACAGTTTTGGAGTTACAATTAAAAACTATAAGTACTCATATCTATTTTATTAGCATCTATTTCGGAGTTTAGATCAGAGTTCATGTATTTACACATTCATTTAAAGGAACGCAATTATTGTGAATTTTAAGAAAATTACTTTAAATTTATTCTTTTATAAAATGTATAACTCTATATACATGTGAATATTTGTTGTATATAAAAATATATGCCATAAACTATAAATTTAAATATCCTGAATTTTATACAATTTCTAAATTAAGTTCTGGTATTAAAACAATCTGTTATACTGTTTAGAGTATAATGAAATTCTATTAAGTATAACAATTTCACTAAATATTGTTCAGAGTAAAGTGAAATCGCTATACTTGTATCTAAAAATATAACAATATCATTGTATAATGAAGCTGTTCTACTTCTGGAAGATTATACATTATTAATGCATCATCTATGATATATAATTATAGTATGAAAGCCTAATATTTTATTTCGATTTCTTATATAGTATAACTAGTTTCTCTTACTTAAATAAGGTTCTCTATGCTATATTTGAATTCATTTCAAGTCCTTGTTCCTGCTAATGAATATCAAATTTTGAAACTGACTATATTTGATTAACTAAAACAGTAAATTTCTTCTGTGAGTACAACATTGATTGAGATGTGAGAATAATACAAATTAGTATTCTCATTTCTCAATCAATGACACAACAATGATTTAATTTAAGCAGTGGCGGAACATTTTGGAAATACTTTTGTATTCATTCTAATAAATTAATATTAAAAATTGCGATGACTTTAAAATCAAATGTTTAATCTATTAAGAAATAAAGTAGATGTAAAAATTAATTGTAAATCAAAATTTTAAGAAATTATTTATATTATTTTTATTCGTGAATTTTTAGTATTTGTTTCTTAGCAATACCAGCATTAATAAATTTAATTTAATTGTGCTCTCAATAGCGAAAAATTGCTTATATTTCGATTTCATTACGCATAAATATTCTTTGGTCCACCTTGTTTAGTAATAGGATTTAAAGTGTTTCGGAATTTTTCTTTCTATTGTTTCTTTATTATTATTCTATAAATATAAAAAATGCCAATATAATCTTATATTTTATAACATTTTAATAATCTACACATTCAAAATCAAATTTTATTGAACAAAAATGCGTTTAGCTGTCATTTGAAAATTTAAAAGATTCGCGACGTCTATTCAGCTAAATTATAGCAAAACTACAGAATATTTGCAATATTCAAGTCTATCTTTAAGTCTATCTAATATATTATGAATGCGTGGAACTAGTTTTTTTTTTTTAGAAAATATTCTTGATTCGCATCATAATATACAACTTTTTTTTCTAAAATTACCTTCAATATTCTGTGTATATAACTAGTATGTCAATGGTTAGCCTTCAAAATGCTTAAGTAAACTAATAATCAAACGCATATTATGTATAATATTATTCTCTTTTATTATAAAACACATAAATTTTTTTTCTCATTAATGATTTCAAAAACCAACTCAAAACACATACACTTAGTTTCTTCATATTTAAAATGATAATAAGGATATTAAACATATGTTAAAATTTTTAATAGTTTTCATTTATCTTAATTAGAATCAAAATATAATTCTTGTCATAAAATGTTATTAAAAATTTAATTTTTAAAATCTCCCAAGAAAATATCAAAATGAAGAGAACTAAAACAAAAAAAAAAGTATCTAAAAATAGTGGTGTGGTAGTCTTTAGCACTCATCAAAAACATTTTTGCCGGTATCTATGCTCTTTCATACACCTATACAATTTGTTTGCATAAATTAATTTATGTAGGTGTGTGTGTATTTAGATTGTCTAGTAGAGACAATTTGCATGCTATATGTTGTACGTCCTTGTATATATACGAGCGTAGTGCTGTTTGCACTTTACACATATTGGCTATTGTGGATCTCTTCTAATATTTTAGTTGCTATATAATGAACTTTAAAATTTTATAAGATAATTTGCAAAAAAAAAAGAGTCAGTAAATAATTGAGTTTCTTACTGTTGTATACATTTGCCTGGACAGTTCAGCAAGCGTAATCCACAACACTTTTATATAGTTTAGATAAGACAATCACAATTGTACTAAAAATTAGAATTTTACTTGAAAATTTTCCTCATATTTTGATAACAGAAGGAAAGAGTAGAACGTATTTTCGATTTCCCTATTTTTTGAGAACCTTCTTCCACTTCATTTTTGAGTGGTCTATACTACATAATTATTAAATTTCCTATTTTTGATTATTTTATTTATATACTAAATTTAAAAGGCATATTTAACTCACAGATAATACAAGTAATTATTGTAAGTGTGTTATTGTTTATGGGCAATATTATTATTTGTTATACTTAAATTGTGATTTGAATAAATTGTGAATAAGCTAACAAATTGGGAGCATTTAATTGGGTCAGAGATTTTATTGGTCAATCGAAATTCTGTTAAATTTAAATTTACAAGAATTGAAAATAAGGAATTAAAATCTAAGTTGATTAATTTTTATTTACTTCTAATAATGTAATATAACAGTTTTCAATAATTTGGATTTTAGTTTTTCATATCCTTAATAATTCAAAAACATTTTAATACTGAATATCCAAGAGATGAAAGTGTTTTTTATATACGTAATAAATCATTGAAGTACTACTTTTGAATTATTTTCTCATTAGTAATTTTGTTATAATGTTTAAGTGTCAGAGAACATTGCCGGTGAAAGAGTTAATAAACATTTGAAGTAATAGGAAAAATTGGGGTAGATTTATGAAAATATTTACATTGTAAAATAGCTACATATTTTATAGTATTTGTAATACCCTAATTCAATAATTAACAAATCATATTGTAAAATCAAAATTCGCGTCCGTTGATTGTTAATGAACAAAAAAAAAATAACCCAATATTAACATTTTGTTGTATGCCTGAACGTTTTGTATTAAATTTATAAAATTACAACTCTTTACGTAATATTTTCGGTCCAATATTCAACATATTATATATGTATACGTTTATTTTCATTATGATTAGCTCTATACATATGCATGTACATACGTCCATCTACATATATACACAAACTCTTTTAAACTCCATCTCATAATTTTTATAACTTATTTTACAGAATTAAATCCTGTCTTATTTCATATTAAAATCGATAAATATTTTTATATATGAATGTATTTTGAACATATACAAACATACGTATACTTAAATGGTCAGAAAAAATTTATAAGTGCATAAAGAAAAATTCTTAAATTACTTTGGGTGCATTTTTTATTCGCGTAGTTTTTTATAATTTTTGTTTTTCGTTTTTGTTAATCATTGGAATATAACAAAATTCTTGTGAAAATTATTATTAAAAATCGTATATTAAAATCGTTGTTCCAAACTATTATAAGATATTAATGTTTTTGAATTTTGTACTAAATTTATTTCTAATGCAAATAAGGCAATAACCATATTGAAAATTACTTTAAATAGTTTGCGGGATCAACACATAAATGGGTTCAATACAATTTCATATTGAAAAAAATGATAGGTTAGAAAGTTTACAATACGCCGTAATTTTATCTATTCCTCTAATATTTGAGGTCAGCTACAAAAATTAATCGACAACAGAATATCAAGGCGCCTTGTGCTCGCCCATGCTGCTACCTTTGTAAAATTGTTTAAAAAAGTAAGTTTCCTATTTCAACAATAAATTTTTAAAATATTTGTCAAGAACATTTTTATGAACTTTTCGTCGATTACAAAACAAAATAGGTCTTTGATTTTTGAGTTGAACCAAAAATGAGTAATTTTAAGAATTTAATTTTTATATTATGATTTTAATATTGAATTGAAAGTTATATTTTAGTTTACTAGAGAATTTTCATTCTTTTTGTTATACATTTTTTGTTTCACCTATATTTCTAACACTTTATTTTAAACTATTTTCCACCTACGTAAGAGTAATGTTACTATTAATATAGGTTTCTAACGCGGTTGTTAGAGTTTTAAGAAGCTTAGCATTATATTCGTACAGAAGAGAAAAACTGTTATACGAATGGTCTATAGTCTGAAACGGGTAAAAATCTAAATCTTATGGGTATTTCAAACGAAATTCATATTTCATTTAGCTCCTTCTTCGGGTTTTTCTTCTTTCTGGTAGAGTTAAGTAGGTATAGCAAAAAATTACGATAAAAATTATTATTATTATTATACGATTTGTGTGGATTGTAATATTTGTTCTCTTTATTCTTATTCATTTCTTTTCCATATTTTATGGTTTAAATCCTTTTCTTTTGATTCTTTTTTCTTCTTGTGCTTATTTCCTTTATTCATTACCATTTAGTTTTGTTTTCTTTGCCATTTTTTTTTTTCTTAACATGCATCACAGTCATTAACTGCTTGTTTTACAATTGCTAATAACAAGTTGACCATTTAGCCTTTTATATGCATTAAGTCGCTTCTAGATTTTTTCTTTTCAAAGGTAAATAAATTTGTTTTTATGTTGTGATTGTTGTGTTTTTTCGTATGTAAAGTGCATACCGGTTTGTTTTCTTAATTTTTATAATCTTTTGTTGATTTTCTTAATGTATCAGTTTTTTTTTTTTAATTTTTTCAATATTTTTCTTCCTTCCAGACAAATTTGTTTTTATTATTATTTTTCGATTTTTTGTCAATTCTTTACAATTTTTTTTTTATAGTTTTTTTTTCTTGTATTTTATTCTTTTGTTAATTTTCAAAGATGAAAGAAGATATCAACTTTATTTCATCTCAATCCACCTTTTTCGATTTTTAAGAGTATAGGAGAGTCGTAATTTTAGAAATGATAATGTTCCTTTCATTTTTAATTTTTTTTTTGTTTTTTGCTTTTTGGAAGCTCATCATCGCATTATTTTAATCTTCTTTGAAACATTACAACAAAATGACATTTGATATTTTTTTATTTTGTGTGTATTTTTCCAAAGTAGATTTTGCTCATTTTATTTTTTTTTGTTTTAATTCTTTTTTTTTGGTAAATCTTATATGGTCAATTACTGAATGGAGGATATTTTTTCCATTCTTTTTTTTTGTTTTCAGTATTTTGTAATTTAAATGAATGTATTTGATAGAGGGTTATCGATTGGTCAATCGATCGATCGATTGGTTTGTCGGCTTGTCAGCAAAATATTACAAAACATTACAAAAAAAAAAATGGTAAGAAGATTTTGATGAAATTTAAAAAAGAAAAATGGCAAATCAAAAATTTATTCAGGGATAAAACAAATTATTAAAAATATGATAAATTACATAACCGACTGTTAAATAAGTAATATGGCTGATATAAAACGAAAATGAGCTAGATGCAACAGACAATTTCATAAAATTTACTCTTACGAATTGGGAAAAATAACTTTTGTGTTAAAACTATAATTCTGGTGTTTAGCTTGTTGTTAATTCTTATGACTTTGAAATTTATGAAAATGTTGTACAAATTATTTTTATTTTTAGGATTTTCTTATTCTCTACCTTCTGCAATTGCAATATGATGAATAGAAAACTAACTCAAAAATGTCATAATGATGTGACCGTCATATTTAAGTCTTCCTGTACGTTTTTGCCTGTTTGCAAGTTGTATGTACCCCGTATGTCATGTGTAAAAACGTTAAAATCAACAAAATTTTTTCATTTCTTCCAGACTGCTATTTTCCAGTTCAAGGCATTAATTTTTCAGAATTCGGAAACTGATGGCAACATAAAAGCTATCAATACGCCTACTGTTATCAAAATATTTCCAATATTTAATCTATCATGTTTCCATCACTGATTGCAAAAAAAATTAAAACTAAAAGCAAAACAAAATCCCCATTTGAATTTTAACAAACTTTTGTACATGTAAAATTTTGTTTACGGTCTACCGAAAAAAAAAATATAAAAAAACACAAATTCAAAATTTAAAATATTTTGTAAATAATAATTTAATATGATATTTGTGTTCAAGCTTTAAGAAAATATTTTTGGAAAAAATTTAAAAACATTTACCAAAAAAAAACTACAAAATTTATCGTTTTTAATGATAGCAGCTATAATTTGATCGCTCCTAATAGTTTTAAGCCCAGAAACCAAAAACACAAAAACAAAAAAAAACCCATAAAAATTATTAAAGATTTTGTTTTCATAAATGAATGAGTCGATGAATCGATGGATCGAAAATATTATTTTCAAAAACAAAAAATCAGAAAAACAAAAAATCAAATCTCAACTCATATATTTTTAATCTTTAGTGGTATGCAAATGCAAATAAAGTTTAAATTGGAATAAATTCTCTCCTTGATCTCAAGAGCAAGAATAAAATATTGATTGTTGCCGTTGTAAATTCTCAAATTGTTGTTTTTGTTTTTCTTATTTTTAAGCCTTTTACTGCTGCGATATCATATTTCGTGTATGTTATTTAAAAATCGAAAAAAGTATATAAGTATATAAAAATAAAAAACCATAATAATATTTTATAGTTTTTAAGAAAAAATTAAAAATAAAAACAAAATAAAAGCAAACAAACAAATTCAACGATTAAAATCAGTTTTATATGTGCTGGACCATATATGAAAAAGTTAAGAAATTTTCAAATCATTTGACACGTTCTAAAAAATTAAATATCAACAGAATAATAATAATGAAAAAAAAAAAAAAGAAAAAACAAAAACTTGTATAAGCCTCTGCCAAAGTTTTTATATTGTTTTTTAATTCCCAGCTCTCGTGTGTAATTACAAAACTAATTTTCTTTTTGTATTTTGTGCTGGAAAGTAAACATGCTAAAAATGTAATCTAAGGCTCATATAATTTTTCATGGGGACATTAAGGTAAAATTCATTCATTCATACATATTATATGTAAATGTATACGTATGTATGTACCTGAGAGAGTGCGTAATGTGATGACAATGTGACAAAAATATTTTAGTTAATTTAATTTAATTTTTTTGTGTTTTTTTTTTATTGTTAATAATTATTTTCGTCACACTATATGAAAAAAACAAAAAAGTAAAATTTTGCACTTTTTATTTTTGGTAAAAATTTTATTTAAGAATATTATAAAGTATAAAAAATTTTTTTTAATATAAAATTAATGGGCACCATCACAATATTTATTTAATAAAAGTGTATTATATGTGCCTTTGCATTTAATATCCCAGGTGATTAAAATTCATTAAAAATTTGCACGAAAAATTAAAAAACTTAAAATTTTTCGCCAATTTTGAGAAAAATTTTTGTTAACTTTTATGCCAAATTAATTATTTTTTAAATTTCTAAAAATAAATTTTTAAATTTCGTGTTATCAGATGCACATACACACATGGAATTTGATTATTCCCGAATTCATCACAATTTATAATTATTAATAACTCAGAAGTTCGTAATCATCACGGTCATTATATTATTACCGGGTTGTCGAATCAAACATGTAAAAATTACTCGAAAACAACTCTAAATTACCCGATTTTTGACCATTTCCTACTACTGCCTACTCAATTTGTTTTACAACACAACAATTTTTCACCACGTTGAATTATTAGTGTTCTATTTGGAGGACCAACTATTTTAGGGTTTAAGTTCAAACAAATTCAAATTTTGAAGTGTTTTTCACTTGAATAAAAATATTGCGATTTTGAGTAAGCACTCTTGGTTTGGCGACCCTTTTTGTTTGGATAAGCAATTACTCTTATAATTTCTCCACTGTATTTGAGAGATTGTTATATTCTCCTTCGAATTCACTCTTAATGACGCATTAATGGTCTTGCTTATATCAAATTTTGTAGTTTTTAATTTTATTTCAAGTTCGTATTCTTCGTAATATAATTCAAATTTTTTTCTTAATTTCGTTACTGTATCCCATTTAGTTTCGAAGTTATGCAAAAAATTACAATATATAATTTTCAATATTGAACAAACTGGCTTGCGATACATTCAAATAATTTCTGACACTTAAAATTTTAAATTCAAATTATAAGAAAATCAATTTCGAAAATCTATAAACTAGATTATTCGATTACAAAAAATAATGTGCTCGTATACTTATGAAATTTCATACTGATTTCATGCCCTTTAAGTATAAAATTTTCTTTCAAATTTATCAAATTAATTAAAATTATCTTTATTTTAATCAATATTATTATTAGTATTATAAATTGTTTTGGCTTCTATATAGCACCAATCATAAGCCTAATTTATATAAAAAAAAAATTCAAAATCAAAAACGACAAAAGAATTCAAATGTTATAAATATTGGGTTGTAAGTAAAGCATAAAATATTCAATTAGGTTTGTCAGTCACGGGATTCTGTTACAATTTATATGCAATATATAAAATCAAATAACATAAATTCCAGCTACTAATTACGATATCTTTGATCAGAAAGAAAAATATTTTTTAATTTTTATTTCAAAAAAGAAAAAAAAGGTTACAATTTTGTGATTGAAATATGAAAAAAATTTTTCTTTTTTTTTTATTACAAAAATTTACATGAGAATTGATTTTAATTTCATATATTACATACACACATACGTAGAAGATGCATAATGCATTTATGCATATTCATTAATAAAATATTCTTTGTTATATTAAACGCAATCAAATGTAAATTAAAATGATCATTTTTCATAATCTATAATTAAAAATCAAACAATAAAAAAAATGTTCATTTAAAAAAAATCTGATCCAATATAAAATCAAAAATTTTTTTTAACTACATACATAAGTATGTAAATTTCTTTTAAAAATTTCAGAACCACAGCAACCAAAATCAAAAATATGTAAAAGAGCGTATCCAGTCCAAATATTTTTTTTTTTAAAAAACTCATATTTAATTTTCAAAATAAAAATCGAAAAAAAAAAGAAAATGGCCATATTCCGAATATTTTCATTTTCAATGAGATTCGATATTTTTCGTTCTTTTTTTTTTCCAAATAAAAAACAATAAGAATAACAAAAAATCAATTTACAATATTATGCATTTATGCGTAAAATATCACCTGCATTGCGATAGTAAAATAAAATATATACAATAATGTTGCACAGCTACATTTATAACAGTTGCATTGCTATATAAAAATGAAGAAATGAAATGAAAAACGAATTGTTCTGAAGCAAAACAAAAAGAGTAAAAGAGCAAAAAAATTACAAATAAAGAGCAGCAAACACAGTATGCAACACTCTTCAAAAAATAAAACAAAAAATTGTGAATATAGAATATGATGTGTTGATGACGATTGTACTCTTATAAAAATTGTGATTGTGATTTGACATGATGTGTTTTTTTTTGGTGATATTTCAGAGTGAAAGAGGAAACCTTTTAAAGAAATTAAATTGTTTTTTTTTTCAAGATTTTGAAAATTTTTATGCTGACCTTTTATTTTTTTATTGTTTTGCCGCTGGCTGCTGCTGCTGCTGCTAATATAGTACCCTATATTCTACTCTATTTTGATACTGAAAATTTCATAAACAAACAAACAAACGTCCTATTTTGTTCATTGATTTCTCAGTTTGTTAATTGATTTAATTTTATGGCTTCAAAATATTTGATTTTCATCAGATTTTTATGACTTTTTAATCGATTTTGATTTAAATTTTATTTAAGTTTGAAATTTTTTTTCTCTCTTATATTTATTGTATTATTTAATATTTAACATATTGAATTTTCGGTATACTACTAATATTTAAATAATATGAACTCTAAATATGAACTCACAAAATTTAAATTTTGAATTTGTAATTTAAATTTTCTTATATTTTTTCTTTAATTTTGATTTGTAGAAAATGAAGTGAAATGCTACATAAGCGTATATGTTGAGTGATTAAGGGAACATACTCGGTAAGTGTGAGAAATTTCTATAGTACTATAAGTTAAAATTGTAAATTTTATTCGTAAAAATGTGAGACATATACCTTAGGAGAGTATTTTAGTCTGGATACAGTTTAGCAGTCACTTTAGAAGCATAGGGGAGTACTAATTCGTTACTTTAAAGAAATTCCTGGGGTTGTCTGTGACACACTTACCATATTTCTTACGATTACGGGAGGCTTCAATGATTTTAGTAACGATTAAAAATGTGTTATAGGGTACCGATAGACCTTTTGTTGGCCTAATATGGAGCGAACTGCCCTTTTTCTTACTAATTAACTAACTATATATAAACAAAAGTTTCATGTGCATTGACTGCTAATCAATATCAACAAATTTATTTAATTAAATCGTTTAAACCGAATATAGCCGAATTTTACCGAAATTAAAATAATTTTTATAAAGGAAATTTAAAAAGCGTCTTAGATAATATTTGAATAACGATTTTGAAAATTAAAAATAAAATATTTTCAATAAAAATCTTAATCATCTAAAAAATTTTCTTCTCTCTCTCTCTCTCTCTCTGTCATATTACTTCTTGTCATCATATTATGATTTTCTTCGTTCACTTAGTTTCTATAGTGCTCAAAAAATGTGTGATGATAATGTGAGTATAAAATTAAAGCCTGATTTACATAAACTGTAATCGTAAATTATTTTTTCTCTTTCTTTTTCTGTCTTTTCTCTTCTCCGATATCTTTTGTTTTTATATTATTTAATTAGGTTTTAATTTTTTAAGTTCACCATTTTATGGATTTTGTTTTTTTTTCTTTTTAAATGCATTTGACACTAATCATATGCTTAACTATATTATGCACATAACTATAATATTGTTATTATTATTTAACTAAAAATATTCACACACACGCACAATATACATAAGCATACGTACATTTACATACTATTAAGATAGTGCGTTTGAGTGTTTTGCTGCTATTTTGAGAGATTTTGTTTTTTTTTTAAAATGAACAAAAAATTTATTTTAATCTTTAAAAGATTTTAAATCTAAAAATAATGAGAAATTTTGACTTTAAATTTTTATGACAGATTATAGATAACCGTTTATTATAATCGAATTTTAAATAACGATTTTATGATAAGCTTAAAGAAAACAAAGCACATTTTTAAGTTTTCTTTCATCCGATAAATAAAAATAAGCGCGCTAACTAAAGCTAATTTTTGCTTTCTAACGTGGTGTAATTTTAATGTTGCTAAAGAGATGAAAGAATGTTGATGAAAAAAAAATTTTTTTTTTTTTTTGTAGAAACAAAGGAACAATAAAAATTCAAAATGTTTGGTATGTGTGGGGTCAAAGACTCTTATCACCCAGAAAAAGAAATTTATTTAAGTAGTTTTCCTATATTTTATTTCATCTTTTGAAAAATTATTTTAATTATAATTAAGTTTGAATAAAATTTATTATATTAAAAAAAAATAAAATAAAAAGAGAAGAAGAAAAAAAATAACTATTATAGAAATTGGAAGTTTTTTTTTTTTTTGGAAGTTCATATTTCATATTTTTCCATAAAGCATAACACAAACGATCACTAAATAATTATAATTTCAAATTAGTTTTAGCCTTTTAACTAAAATATTATGAGATATGTATGATGTATAGGATTATGGGGTCTTGCCTATAGTATATACATATGTACATATAAAGATTGAAGAAGAGCTTGTGTAGAGTAGAAGAAAGAAGTTAATAAAAAAAAATTGTTAAATATTTTTATGACATATAAAATGTCATCTATAAAGTAACTAAGTAGTAAAAATAAAATTTCTTTTTAAATGACAAATTAATGCTTTTAAAGAAACACACATTTTGCGGTGTTACTCATCGATAACGAAAAAAAATAAAACAACAAAAGCAAAAAGATGATATAAATTTGGCCTAAATATTTTCAAAATGAATTTTTTTAATTGAAATATTTTCAAAAAAAAATTTACTATAAATTTTATGATATCAAAAATTTGTGGATTATTTTATATAAATTTTAGACTTTTAAAGGAATAGAGCTTACGCGCAATATCTGTGAAGAGTTTTCGCACTCAACGAACAGTAAAAAAAGCTCTAAAACCTAAATGAATTCTTTTCAATCTTCATGTAATATTGTCATTTGGCCATGATTAGAGAAAACTTGTTACAGATAGGGTTTATGTCAAGTTATAGGTATGTTACTTGTTATAGATAGGGTGTAGAACCATGTAGATGGCCACGCTTTCTGATAGTCCTAGGTATTTTTTCGAAAGTTACATTTAAAACTGTGTTAAATTATATAAAATTCCAGATTACAAAATTTTATTCATACAAATAGCATGAGTGATACAAATTGCTTCCTCCAAAGCATAGATTTTTAAATGCTAGTCGCAATAAAAGTTCCAAATCGGTCTGATGTAGGCCGATTACGGACGATTACGTGAATATTTATTTTTATTCGCGCAGTTTTCGATGAGTCACAGAGTTTTTAATTTGGACGGAAATGAATTTTTTTTATAACGTTGCACATAATCTTTTATATATTTTTTTTCAGTCATTTAAAAAATTTATTGAAATTCAATTTGACATACATACGAAACAATAAAAATTTGTTTAAATATGATACAAAAATGAAAAAGTTACTCGAATGCATTCACGAGGAACCACAAAAAATTCTTTAAAAACATGCATGCTGATCACAAACCGCAGTTGAATTAGCAGCTGACTCTTATCTATAATTTGCTGACTATCCGTGACTTCAATAATGCTTTAAAAAAGATTTAAGTACAGTATTAATACGGTTGTAGTACTGCTTCAGAGCTTTCAATACCTTTACATTGTAAAAAAAACTACTGAAGCTTTTCGTACATTTTGGAATACAATTTTTACCATATTAATACAACTTTGACATTTATTTGAAAATTTCAATTTAAAGTTTTGTGCAAACGTTCATTGGTAACGTTTTATACCACATCATTAAAAACTTAGCATTTTTATACTGCGCTTTAGGAATAAAACTTGATAATTCTAGAAATTTATTGCTGAAAATATATGCTAGTTTATTTTATCGGTTGTTTCTGGCAACATTCATATGACAAAGTATAATTAAAGCGTGCTCGATTTTTTCGATGCCCGATTTACTTTTATTTTACGTTTCCACTACGTATAAAACGCATTTAAGAAAAGTGTACAATGTCAAGAGCTTTTACTAAATTTTTTGGAATTTGATACTTTGTAAAGTTTACGTCGTAAGCGCATTATGAAGTCACGGTATTTATATAATGGAATGTTATTTTTAACAGTATGCAAATAAAATTTAATTGAGTTAAATTAATGTCAAGAATTACGATAACTGATTATAGGAGGTTATACTAAGATACTAAGATTTTTGAAAATATTTCAGCTAAAATCTAACACGAAACTAAACTAGAGCTTTTTTAAATATAATTAAAGTGCTCAAAATTGAATTTAAGAAATAAAAACCTGTTTTAAACAGGGTGCTTTCTTAATGATTAAATTTATTAAATAATAACAATAAGTAAAAATATTTTTTAACTCAGACCAAATTAAAAAGAATGACAATTAAAAATTTAATTGGTCAGATAGGTAGTAAGTATGTGATCATAAAACCAAGAGGTATAAGTATTTGATCATTATACAATTACAATTAATTTTCATCATCAAAATACATAAATGACGTCAAATAAGTATATTAAAGTGTAAACAAGTAATTATCAACAACTTTAACAATATAATGACCGCCCTGAACCATAAAAATTCACAAATTGTAAAAAAGAAAAAACCAACAATCTTGTTCTATACGCCATTCTGTGATTTTTTAATTAACAAAAAAATAATTTTGAACAAAAATCATGACAAAGCTGATTACAATATTTTAAGAAGCTTTTTTAACATTTTTTACTAATTACAAACGATTTTCAATTTGTTTCCTCCGTTTCTACAACACTAAATAATAAAATTTCAATTGAAATAATTAGAACAGACACCATTTCGTTTTAAAAGTGTAATTAAAAAAAAAAAAACAAAGTTTTTATCATCGTATAATCCAAAATCTTTTAAAATGTTGTAAAAAAATCACAAAGTTCTTTAGAAAAATAGCAAATTTTATTAAATTTTGTTTTCTTCGCGCGGAAATAAAAGCAAAAAAAATTTTTTTTTTTCAAATTTCTTGTTATAATAGGCACACAATAAAATCAACCACCTTTTAAAAGGACTCCCCAAGGCTATTAAAAAAATATTTTTAATTTTATATTTTTTTTTGATTCGTCGACTTTTTCTTGTGTCATTTCAAGTACATCACAATTGTAAAAAATATTTTTCTTTCCTGTTCATTTCTGCTTATTAAAAAAGAAAAAAATTGTGTTGGCGTTCTTAATCCACCTTGGAATTTTATAGTATACTTGCCTACATCGGAATCATAAAAATTTTTTTATTGTAGAACATTTTTATCGGTGTTGATTTACTAAGAAATAAGTTGAAAAGTTTTTAATTTCGTGGTATATTGTGTATTAAAAGATGACATGGCATTTATGTATACATAGGTAATTAAATAATAGTCAAATAATTTAGAATGATCTTTTATACAGAATTTGTAATATAAAATAATATTTGTATGAGTAATCATAATTTTGTGTATATATAGGAAATGTGGCACCTGAAAGTTTGTTATAAAGTTGCAAGAAAATAGTGTGAATTTAAAAAAAAAAATATTTGTATATTTTGGAGCTATTAAACAGTAGACAGTGTGAAACTTAATTGAATATGAAGTGTTTTTGTTGAATATTCTTTATTCAGAAGAATAAGGTACTGGGAAAAATCTGAGGATAATAATAATAAGACCTTATGGAGTAATAATTCAAATATGCCGCTCATTTCTAATACAATTAATTAATTGAAAAGAGAGTAGGTTTTTGAGAGCAAATTTTTCATTACAAATATTTGCAATAGAACATAATAGAAAATAAAATTTAAATGTCATTCTACTTTCTTGTAACAACACATACATTCAAATTATACAGCAGGAGTCAAAATATATTAGTCATTCATAACAACTACCAGAAGTCTAAAAAGACGAATCAGTTGGGCTAAATTTTCAACTTGATTCATTTGATGATAATACAACGAAAATGGTGGTTTGATATATCTGGACCTTACTATGTAATTCGATTTTCGTGAAACAATTTTCATATTTGCAGAAATGAACCCGAAGTATTATACAAATTGATTGATTACTGCCTTATCATTTTTCTAAATACAAAAATCGTTTCGCGAAAATCAAAGTATGGCCTGTATGGGGGAAATTAATCAATTATTACGTACAAAATTTCGAAAAATGTAAAGCTAAATCTTACCTGGTATATTTCCTTCCGTAGTATTTAGTGTTAACATAGATGCATTATTAATTAGTTTATTTTGTGAGTACCGACTGGAACCTATGACCCTCAAAAACAAAATTAATAAATTTTGCATAATTTTAGGAAAAATTGAGATACGCAATAGGAAAAAATTGTTCGAAAATTACATTATAAAAGCTATATGAAAGTTATTTACCTCCTTCTAACTTAACGAATAAAACAGCGAGATAAACGATCACGGCATACGGCATAGCGAGATGATTTCAGCATACATATTTATTTTTATTCTTCAACTATATTTATTAAAATTTATTAGGTTAAGACATAGTCTTGTAAATGCTTGCAGTCTAATATACAACTCATTACAAAGTCAATCGTATATAGTAAATCATATTAAAAATGTAAAGGGGAATTAATCAATAATTCGATTTACGACTCATCACAATATTTTAACTCAAACAAAATTGAAAAAAAATTTCTAAATTTTTGCAAATTGTCCACAAAATTTCATTAGAAAACCTATAGTTCAAATAAAATTTTGCTATAATAATCAAAGATGAACCATGGTCATTTAATATGAATTGTATCTTTTACCTTTTCTGGCTTAAAATTGTTTGCTTTACATTAGGAAGTTGATTCAAATCTAAAGAATTTGGCCGTAACTAAATTATTATACATTTTAGCAAGTTTTGAATTACATTTTTATATTTACCTCCAAATATATCGAAAATAACTCTGAACTACCCCTGAATTTGCAATTTAACACAATATTTTTTAATCAAATCATATAAATTTTCCGGTAAATCTCCTCAAATCTCTTTCTTATTAATCCCGTTAATCCCTTCAAATTCATTCGTAACTAAATACTTACATATATTACCGTGTTATGTCATTAATTAACTTATACACTTATTTCCAAAATTTTATTTTTTTAGAAATTTATTAAAATTAAATATTTGCATTTTATACAATACCGCAAAATAATAATTAAATATTTTAACATACATCAATAATTATTGTAGTTATTGTGTCTAGCAAATCTAATTATAAAATATCAATTAAAAAATTTTTACTTAAAATTACACAAATATTAAAATAGTTCTTTGAATAGTTTTCATATTGAAAACCACGAAATAAACTCATTACTCAATTATTATTTCATTAAGCTTATACATATACAAATATATGTACATACACATATTATAAACATACAATAATGAACAAATGATTAGTTTGATTTTAAATTAAATTTTCTTTACAATTTCCCATTTACTACAATTAATTAGAAGATTTTTCAGAGAAATTATTTCTTTGAACACTAAGAATGTTTATATTTCGTATAATGTATGTAAACATATATTGTACGTCTACATAAATAAAATATGAAAATTGCAAAAGCACCCCGAAAATTATGCAACCTTTAATATGAATATTAAGTATTAATAGCTATGCGAGAATTTTCAAAGCGACGCCGACAATTATGCAATCGTAAGTCATCTTGTTTAGAATTATATTTAAACAGTTTTCATTTATTCATTAAAATTACTTTGTACTAGCTATAGCTATTTGATGTTGAATTTCATTATTCTAACAAGTGATATTGTTGGTATTGTAAATAATTATTAGGAAAACTCAAAACTTAATGTACAACCTTAAAATTAATTTAAGTTAATTGGATTTCATTTTTAGATATGTATATGCTTTGAATGCATAAAAATTTTATTTTTTGATGTTTGAAAGAAGTTACCGACTTTTTATAAAATATAAAATAACATTTTCCTTTAGAAGAGGTTGTTTTCTTTGAATGACTTGCGTATATAAGTACATATGTAAATTATATTTTTACATATGTACTTACGAAATTTAAAATAGTGAGTGGAAATAAATTCATAACTGTTATACTAAGTAAATCTTTTGCTTTAATTTAATTTTACAGGGCAAATAGACACCTGTATCACAATAAATGGTAGTGAAATATTTTTAACATAAAATGCTTACCGCACCGTTATATCAAAAAGAAGAGACATCAGTTTCAATTAATTTATAAAAAATATTTTAAAAATTTTTTTATATCGTTTTACGGTACAATTAATTGTACAATTAAAAAAATTTTAATGAGTTTGAGTACTATGTAAACTCCTTAACTTATTTATAGACAGCAGTAACAGTAAATAAGACATAGCAAGAGTCTCTGAGAGCATTAAATAGTATAAGACATTTATGGATAATTAAAAAATATAGTTGCAATTTCAGTTATAAAATCTGATAATTACGATCCGTTAATATTACTATGCATTTTGAATTAATACAATATTGCACTACTGTTCGAAATCAACTAAATTTAAGGCGTTCACAGCTCATTATATACTAAATTTTGGTCCTTATTAGAAATTATTTGAGAAAATTAACATTGAATTTACTTCTTTTTTTTATGCCATCACTTACATCATCAGAAGGTAACAATGATTATTGCTTGTAGTTTTGGGCTGCATAACTACTCTTACAATTATTCCATAAGTATATTCGGAATTAATCATATTTATAACTAACAATATTATTATACATCAAAACTCGATATCATGACCAGTATTGTGAAAAAAGATTTATTAAAAATTATTTCGATGCGCATTGATTGTCTATGAGGAAACAAATTTCCAGACAGTTTAAGTAATATGCACTTACATCGAAAATTATTTTAACCGACTCAAAAAAAAAAAAAATAATTTTTTATTTGAAATATATTTATAATATTCTATAAATTATAATACTTATATTTAATAAATTTAGAAAAAACAATTTTTTTGTTCGGAATTTTACTCAAATTCCGAATTTAACTTAAATTTTCTACAAATTTTAAGCAATGATGGAGACCGACCGCGAACACGATTCTTCTTAATTGTTTAAAAATCTAGTAAGAGAAAACGGGACACTTCTTATTAAAAAAAAGGCAAAATGAAAAATGTATTAAGTTATAAGTACTTAAAACACAATATTTCTAAAATCGTATTTTTCGAGATTTTTGGAATTAGCAAATTTCTACAGAACTAATAACTTCATAAATAAGTGATCTAAGTTATTAAGTATAGGTAATTAATTTTCATAGTATTAAAAAGTATATGTACACTTTTCCATATACAAATTTTATTTTATATGAAACGCTCAATTTACTACCCTATATTTGTATTTTGGCATACCTATAGAGTAGCACACTTTAATTTTCAATTAAAACTTCCAATAATGATTAAATTTTTATAAAAATTTTCACAATATTTATTCACATAATGCTTACATAGTAAATTTCAATTTTGTAAATTAAATTAAATAAATTAAAATCAACATTTGAACTGTGAACTTTTTTATAAAATTCTAAATTTATAAAATAACCTGCATTTTGCGCTCTGTTACTTAATTTGATTTTCTTTTTTCTTCAATTAGCTAGCTAATCAGTCAAAACTTTTTCAAAAATAAATGTGAATAATTTTCATAAATTTTTTATATTGCCAAAAGATTAAAATGAATTTGAATTTTTTGTTTTTTTTTTCAATTTATTACTAAAAATCCACGAATATCTAAACCATGGATGTCAAAAGTGCGGCCCGTGGGCCGCATGCGGCCATTTTCTTATTTTGGTGCGGCCCTCTAAAACGAATTGTTAAAATATTATTATGGTTTTATTATGATAATCTACTTGCAATTCTACGATTGGCTACTACAAATATGCAACCCAATATTTTAAGACATGTTCAACAGAAGCAGTGTCACTCAGCTCCCAGTACTTCTAATAAAAAATAAATAAACGTTTATACACCTTAAAAATTGAATTAATTGTTTTATTTTGTGGCCTTTTTGTCATACAGAATACTGGAAATTGGCCCATAGTTTCAAAAGTCTTGACATCCATGATCTAAACTAATCAATACCGGCTATTAATACTCTCATCTAACACAAAAACAATTTAAATTGTACAAAAGTTTTAAAAAATATTTTATAAATATTTAAAAAATAGAAAAAAAATTAAATTAATTTTAGTAAAACTGCAATCAATTACTAAAATTAAATTTTAAATGTTTTATACTTCAACAATTTATTAAATATTTTGAAAAAAAAAAATGGCGAAACATAAATTTCTACTTAGTTTTATCAAAAAAAAAAATAAATAAATTTTTTGCAATTAAAAATGGATTTTTGAATTGAAGAGCAAAAAAAAAAACAGAAAAAAATCAGGATATTTTTTTTTCAATCAGCCACAATAGTGTTTTTTTTAATAAGTTTATTTTTCTAATGAAATTGCCGACTAATCTATTACCCGTTTGCTTATTTTATGCTAGTTCTGTTAATAAGTCTGTTCTAAGTACCTTCCAGTATAATTTGCATTTGAAGAGTTTTTCAAGCCGCATTGGTACAAGAATTAAAAAATTTTAAAAATTTGATTCTTATATTAATCAATTTAGTGATTCGTGAACCTTATTAAAAACTATAATAAGTAAATAAGTAAGTAAGAGAGGAGGGCTCCACCCGTACACCCGCGCAGAGTCCATGCACCAAGCCAACAGAAAAAGGCCCATTGGCAATTTCCAAAAACCCAACAACCAACAACCCCTATGCAGTTCGATACACAAGACCCCCTATCCAAACCAGCCAACCTCCCTGGCGAAGCCCAAAAGCTGCGCAAGAGACACCCCGGAAAGGCCCCCAGGCCACAAACTATAATAATAATAATAAATAATATTTAGTTAAGCCTCTATCAACTCATTTTAAGTTTATCATCTTTTGATTGTATGTGGTCCTTAATTAATTATTTATGACTTGGAGTTTTGATTGATCTTTGCTTAAGCTGAAATAAGGAAATAATTAACTAATGGAAAATTAATAATGAATTAAAAATTAATAATAAATTATAAACAACTGTACGTTGTATTAACTAATTAGAAAAAGGAATAAACTCATAATTTTATTTCAAATTTGATTCGTTTAATAATTCAATCTCGAGACATTTTGTTCAAATCTCGCGAATGTAATCTTCAAAACGTCAACTAAAATATGAAAAATCACAATTATTATTTAAAATACGAAATTTTAATTTTAAACTTAATTAATATTAAATTTCCTTAAATTCCAAATTTTAAAGATTAAAATTTCTAAAAAATTGATTAATTTTTTAAAATGATAATTAGTAGGTAGCCATAAATACGAGATCATTTTACAATATTTACTGTCATTCTATTATTACTTTATTTATTTACTCAATTTAATTTGATAAAAAATTTTTAATTCTCCCCTTTCTAATCAAAAATTTCTCTCATCACAGATTTATTTGATTTTTGATGTTATATATTGTAAATTTGTACAACCGAAGTAATAGTGAACCGTGAATGCGTCTAAGGGTCTATTTGCGTTACATTACATTTAATTTATTGGCATTTAGTTTGCATTTAATTCTATATATGTAGTTGTTTTTGTCTTGTAAATAATGAGAAGGTATAGTAACAAATAATATTAGATAATTGAGAGTAAAATATAATAAAATTTTCACTAAAATGTGAACAAAAATTTTAATGTCTCGAAACATTTTTCTATGAGCTGCCGACTACAATAAAATTAAATGAGTAATACGTTATGTATGGAATCAGGTTACTTTAATAATTAAGCTATTGTTGAATAAGCACTCTTATTTTTAGCTAAAATTAGCGTAGTTCTTGGTATTGAATGTTAAATTTTATTTTTCCGTATACCAGCGAGAAATGGCCAAGTTTCATAATTCATAAAAATTTTTAGTAAAAGTGCTAGTTTTCAACGAATCAAAAAAATATTTTACAAAAATTTAAAAAAAAAAATTTTTTTAATTATTTTATAATGATAAAAAAAAAAGAGAAAAAAAGTGCCAAACTCTAAATAATTAAAAAATGCCTAATAAAATTCACTTTTAATTTTAAATTAAATTTAAACTAAATTGCTCTTTCATATGCAAAATTTCAAAATATCAAAATAATTGAAACCATTTTTTTTTTATTTCCTCTTTATTTTTTCTATGGTTTTAAAGTTCTCTTTGTTAAATAATAATAAATTGCAAAATTGCAAAATGAGTTCCACAATGTATACATTCACATGCATATTGCATGTAAGAATAGAATCATCTGCATTATTATAGAACGTGTATTTAGTAAGCATTATTTTATAATAGAACTTTAAAATCTAATGAATTCAAAATATAATTAGTCACCAAGTGAATTTAAAAAAAAAAAACGAAAAACACTAAAATACGTTCACTAATTGATTATAATTTTGTAATGAAAAACTTTGGTTTCAATAACTAAATAAAATTATAAAATATTTAAGGAAATAGAAAATAGGAATCAGTTGATACCCAAAAAAATATTTAAAATTTGTGAAATATTTCATTTGGTAGGCAGCAGCAAGCATGGCATATAAAATTAAAATATTTACCAAAAATACGTGTATTTAGAGGAGAAAATAAAGCAAGTAATTTTATTTAATTATTGTAATAGTGTTACATCATCTATATATATATGAATTGTTAGATCAATAATAATTATTATTAAATCAAATATTTTTGTTTTCATTATAAAAAATTTTATTGATAATTGACTGCTATCACAGTATTAGTGAAATCAATATTTATATAATGACATTGTTCCTACACATACTTTTTTGTGATGATTAATTAAGGATATTATTTTCATTAAAATGAATATAACAAATTATTAAGGTGTGTACCTATAATTAACGTATACCTATATATCGCTTAAATACTATAATGTGAGTGTAGTATAGTAGATCTAGATACAATATAGGACAGCATGCTTATTACATGTTGTATATTGTTATAATGTAGGTGAACTTGAAATTTAATTACAGAAATTTATTTGGTTTTTGAAGAATATTTGAAATGATTTTTAATAGAAATGATAATTTACAAATAGTTGGAGAAAATTTTTTACCAATTTTGGCGTATTTGGTCGAATTTTATTCTTAAAAATTTTAAAAATTTTGTAAAGTAATTGCGTACAGTAAAAATTTGTATTGTGTTCTGTATCTATATTATATAACTATCTATATATATATATATGAATATAATATCACAATGAAATCAAAACTTTGTGTGATCGCTCCCTACTAATATACCTCCGATCTGATTTTACTTTGTGAAGTAAAATCTCCCGATTAGAGACAAATCTAAAGAAAAAGTAAAAATAATGAAAAATATTTTCCAATTCAAAAGTTGAGCAAAATTTTTGAGCACTTTTAAGTTATAAGAAGTCAATGAAAAATTAAAAGTCGGCAAAATGTCGGGAATCGAGCGGTGAGCGTTGTTTCCTCGAAGTATTTTGTTGCTGAAGATTTTTGGATATCAGATCAAAAATATGAAATTATTGTTGTTGTCATTGAAAAATTACATAAAAATTTAAATTTCAGTTTTTATATCATCGACGCTACCACAAAATTGATAAAATATTAGAAAAAATTGTAAGGTTTAACTCATACTGCAAACCTATACTACGAATTTCAAAAAATTAAATTTAAATTAGAATATATTTTTTCGGAACACAGATGTTTGACGTAACTGGATTTTTACAATTTCTGTCTGAACACCGACTATTTTACTTTAAAGAAAAACATGAACTAATTTTAGTCTTATATTGTTGAATTTAGAGGAAGCAGTCAGTTAAAATAATGTTTGAACCACATTTGGGCCTGATTTTCTTGTTAATAAGAGTATAGGAATAAAATTTATAAGCAATCTATATATTTCTGATTAAAAGTTCAAACCGATTATATTTAAAATATAAGCTTATAAATTATTTCCAAAAAAAAAAATATAATGTAGATTGTAATATCAATAACCTTAAAATTTATGCCAACAGACCAACATTTATATTAAAAATTTATTCTATAAAATTTAATATTTTAACAATATAAGACAAAAAAAAAGAAGAAAACAAGTAAAATAAGCAAATTTATTTCAATTTATTTTCATTATATTTATTTTGTACCAAAATATGTGTCCTTTTTTTGTTTTTGTTTGTTTTTGTACATATATAGAATAAAGAAAGAAGTAAGTAAAGTTTTTCGGACATTATAATTAAATGTCTGAACACATGATGTATGAAAATAGAAATAAGATGTGTTTCGTATATAGATACGTATATAAATACATATTATGTGTCTATGTATGTCTACTTTTGTAATAATAATAAAATCCTGTCAATAATCCTAACATGAGCCGACATATTCATATAAAGTACATATCGTTTATTTGTGCAATATATACAAGTTGTCTCGTATCAAATCGCATTGTATAGATCTTCATGATAAAAGGTAAAACTTCTCTATTGAAATCATATTCATAATTCAGCAGATTTCGAGTTATACAAGATTAAAGTCAATCTCAACTGATTGTTTTACTTTATAAAATTTTAAATATAACTCCGGTCCCAGTGCAAGACAGGTGCATTATTAAATATGATTCGGAGACCTCAGCCAAAAAGCTTTCTTATACACATTAGTTATAATTTCTTCAAATTTCATAGGAATCACAAGACTTTAAATTTAGAACATTTTTAACTTTTCATTTTGAAAAACGATAAATTTTTTAAGCGACTAATATTATTAGATTGCAGATATAAATAATTTTACCAATGCTTGTCAACTATGTTAACAGCGCTTTAGTTTGATATAACAGTCATCTATCTATATAATGTGATTTAAAAGTTATTAAAAGAAATAAAGTACTGAAAATGTTTTCTTATACAATTTTTGTTTTTCAAATGACTTGAAAATTTAGTAACAGCCGTTCCACATGGTGTCTCCGTTCTGTTAAAACAAATGTGCAACTGAAGAACTCTACGTTTTTTGGATGTTTGCAAGTTTCGAAAAATTATATAGACTGATAACGCTATTACTAATGACAACAAAAACACTTAGAATCGTTCTCTAGAATCTCTTCTAGTTTAGTCACCCTGTATAAAAGTATATTATAAGAACAATTATATGTATATGTATTTATATGTATATGTATAAGATAATCGTTTAAAATCAATTTTTTTTTTTTCAAGTTTTTTTTGATAAAATCCGATTATAAGATCCCTTTTCTTATATCATGCTTTATTATATGTGCTATAAGTATATGAAATTATGTATGTGTTTTGTAATTGAAAAGTGTGGATTTCTTACAAATTGAAAATCTTTCTTTTTTTTATTGATTATTAAACTTTATATTTAATATGCTTAGTAAACTATAACATTATGGTATATTTTTTTATTTTACTGATTATCATATAAGGATTTTAAAAAATATTGTTAGATTTTCATTGAGATATGGGGCTATTTATAATATTCTTGAATATATGATAGTTAAAATCTTAAAATTTTAAATTAATTTTAAGATTCTAACTTTTTCTATAAGTACTTTTATAATATTCATTCTATTTTTAGTTTTTAAGACGATATCCCATTTTATGTATATGTATATACTTAGTAATGTATATGTAAGCCCTACTGTATATTGTGTGCCTTAAAAAGAAATCAATATTAAATTTAAATTGATAACAAAAATTTGAGCGATATGTCTGGACCCACATGGAGTTTCTTATTGGACATCTTCATCTCCATAATAGGTAGAATATGAAGTTAGTGTATATTTTATATACAATATATCCGAATAAATTAATATGGTATTGATACTAGTTTAAATTTTAAAAAAATTTTTATAGTAGAATACTGGGGCTATGAAGGATTGCATTTATATCGATTGCAAATAAATATTTATAATGTCTAGCAGTGGTTATATATCTATAAAATTTTGTACATAATTCTTACTGAAATATACCTAAGAGGATTATGTATGTATGTACATAAAATTAGAAAGGAATGATGGGTATCATAAGTGTCATAATGAATTAGCTATGTAATTTTCTTTCAAAATGAAGTAAAATTTGTTTAATCAACAATAAGGTAAAACTCTGCTATTATTTACAAATTCCTTGATGATATGAAGTCGGTATATCTTACTTAGTATGGTCAGTATATCATATATGCGATTTAATAATTTTCAAAAAAAATTCTGTTCCTTTCAGTTTTAATTCATGATTTTACGTTCAAATATGCATTGTTAATTGAATAAGTTGTTCTCTGTATAACTTTCATTTTGCATTCTTAATTCTTCCACAAATATTTTAAGAAATTTTTTAATAAATCTACTACATTTAGCAGCTAGGTACTGGTAATTGTTTCTGCTTTTTCTTTAAAAATAAATTAAAGGTTTGAAAGATTAAAGATTTAACAATAGAATTTTCAATCCTAGAAATAAATTCCAAGATCATTTTTGAGTAACCCTCAATATCCGTGTGAAAATTAATGGTTTTCGTCATTATATATACTTATTCTTGTAATTGGTTACACCGAATTTGTAAAAAAAAAAACAGTTACATGGAATTATAGAGTTTAAGAATTTGCAGGATATTATTTAAAAAAATATTAATTATTAAATTTTCAATATTTGTAAAGTGAAAAACTGAAAATTCCTTGAACTCTTCTACAAATAATTTACAATCCGTGAAGTTAATAACAATCACAATTTTTCCATTTTATAATTATCAACTTAATGAATCATTGAACTTAGAATTTGAAATACTTAATATATAGGTTGTATACTTAAATAGGATCGGATTGAATTTAAGAATAAAAATTTTAATTTTTGAATTAAATTTTTCTTCAAAATATTTCATCAATTCAAGTGAACATTAAAATTATCCTTAAAGTGCTCTTTAAATTTGATTATTTTTGTAATTTTCTATATACGTTAAGCAGAACTAGCTATACCTATAATTTTTCATATCCTTTTTATTATAAAAAAATATTAAGAACAGGCTCTTTTCTTTTTAAGTCATAATTGAAGCTTCTGTGAATAACAAATACAATAAATTTTACACAGAAAAATTTTTCCTACAGATGTTCAACAAAAAAAAATAAAATTAAATTGTTTCTCTTAAAAAATAAAGAAAGAAGAAGCAAAACACGAAAGGATAAAAATTTTTAAAAAGGATTTTTCATCATTTTTTCCTTTAAAGTAAGAATCAAAAAAAAATAAGATTTAATTTTTTTTTTTCCATTTTTCTTATTTTTTTTGAATTATGATGTGATTTATTAAATTTGAAAATTATTATTTTTTGGAAATTCTTTTATAATTATTATAAGTCGAAAATTGTTTAGAGATTTAGCTGGTATTTTGTATAATATTGTGGAAGAGGAGGAAACAGAAAGGATTTTTTTCATAATATTGTTACATAAAATTTTGTTTGTATGTATGTTTGTATGTATAAGTAGTTATTAATAGGATTAAATTAAAAAAAAAAAAAGAAAGAAAAATAAAAAATTATAAGGGTGAAATTTTTGTCTTCTTAAGAAATCGAAATTGGTAGATTAGAATTTTAAATTGAATTTTTATTTCTAATACTTATGAAATTTTAATTATTTAAGGTACACAATGTTTTTGTACTTAAAGAATTTTGTTATTACATGTACAGGGTGATTCAGTATTGAGTAAAATATTATATACCATCGTTTAGAGAATTAAAAATGAGTAAAACTTTTGTTCAGAAATTGCTGGACTTATATAAAGGGCTTTAATCAGCATATTACTTGGTTTTTGTATTTTATGCAAATTCGGAATGCTAGGCATTCTAATTTTAGAGAAAATTTAGATTTTTCCCTTTTTTTTAATTTTTTTTTCAAAAATTTTTGAAATTTCTTCCAGCAAAACAGAAATTACAAGCAAAATTAAATGAGTAGGTAAAAATTTGTTAAAATTATTTTTAAAATTCTTGTATTTCGAAGTCCTAAACAAAAATTACCAACTCCTAAACAAAAATTATACCAATTTTGAATTCTCTAACAGACCGTGTATAATATTGTATTCATAACTGGATCACCCTGTAAAAAATGTAGGTAAAAAAGTAATTTTCTAATAAATTTAATTTAAATAAATTACTTTAGAGACTAATACAAAGAAATCATTAGATAAGTAATGGAATTTTTTTTTAAATAATTATGAAAATATTTTACATGTATATAAGTAAATAAATAGCAGAACTAGTTGTCTGCAGATATATACTAGTATATTTAGTACTAAGTAATAACAATAATTGATTTAATGATAAAAAATTTTAATAACAATAATAATCTTGTAATTCAATTTAATTAATTGTAATTAACCCTTAGGTGACAATTAGAAATCACAATATATGAATTGAATTTAGTACAAAATCAAAATACAATATTGTCATAATTGAATTTTTCACATTAGAATTTATAATCAAGAAAAATTTGGTCCAAAATTTTGAATATTCTAAATTGGGTTAAAATTAAATTAAAAAAAATATGCAATTTATTATGAAAAATCTGGTAAAATTTTTAATTAATTCTTAAAAAAATTTTAGTACTTGAAGCTAAGCAGTCAAATAGAATTTAATTTCAGTTATAATTTATTAAATATTTTTCAGATTTTCATTTTATATTAACGAGTACTTAATTTTATTGGCATCGTAATATAATTAAATTTTTTGTACAACATATGAAGAATTTGTTATGAAGCTTTGCCTAATTGATTTGACTTTACGCTGCATGCATGTCAGTCAATTTTGATCATTTTTGGTCGTTCAATGTTGAGTACGGAATTGTGTACATTGTGTGGATAGCTTTTAATATATTTTACACTTATTTTCAATATAAAGTATGAGAGCCAAATACTCCTCTGAACATAAGGTCTTGTAGAACTTTGAGAGTTTAAAATGAATACGTCCTTAGAAAAAAATACAACTGCTGTATATAAAAAAATGTCTTTTTAATATTTAATAATGTCTTCTATGAGTACTAGAACAGACAGACGGGTAGTTAAGTATTTTTACACAGAATATGCAGCTTGTATGCCAAAATTATATTTAAATATAAATTTTAAATTTAAAGATGTTTTGCCACAAAAAATGATTTTTTCTTTTTTGGAATGCAACGAAATTTCTAATTTTTCATTTCAATAATTTTTAAAGAACTCGAATTAAATATACGTTATTAAGTAAGTTGTTTATAATTTTGGTGCACGAGCTGGATTTAATCGAGTTCAATGACTTCCATTATTTATGATATTCTAAGTAAATTATTCATTATAGCCAAAAAATATTAAATTAATTGTACCGAATTCAATGATAATTGCTGGACGTACTAAGCATTTACTAATATTTTTATTATTCAAATTGTGTCGCGATTATTTTTTTTTACAAAAAATTTATTTTAAAAGTTTTATCAAATTTAAGTTTTTTTTTTTCTTTCTTCTTACTTTTAAATTGAATGCAAAAAACGATAAACTTATCAAAAAGTAAGAGAAAAAAAAAATATAAAAAAATTAAAAGAATAACAATTCAAATTTCTTCTAATTTCTTGGAATTTTTAATTAATAATTGTTTATAGCTTTCGATTATAAGTTTGGCGTGTTTGTGTGATAAAAATTCTTAAAATTAATTTTATACAAAAATATAATTAATAAAAATGTCAATTAAAACTTGACAGATTTAAGATTTTAGATTTTGTAAATTTAAGTGAATAACTGTTTTTTTTTTAAATGTATCTACATAATTTTAAAATTCAATTGAGTATTACGTAGTTTCGAATTCTGTAATAAATTTAACTGAAACTCTTGGTAATTATCATTAATTTTTACGAACTGAGAACTTTTGAAATGGTAGATTAATATATGGGAAAATATTTTTGAAAGTCACAGAGTCATTTGTTTTGCATATGTACTCAAATCACTAGACAACCACGAAAAATAATGATATTTATAAAAGAAGTATTCTTACATTTTTCATTATTCATAATATTAGCCATATTGTACGAGATCCGCGGCAAATTTGACTGTCAGAGTACATTTTTTCTAATTGTAATAAGAAAAGAAATGCACAAATCCACAAAAAAAAATTGATAGTACTTTGAGTGACTTTGAATAGCAAATGTTTACAAATACCTATGCGCACCTGAATATATAGAATGCCTGCCGCACTGTTTTTCAAAATAATTCGAAATTGCTATACTTTTTTCATTAATGTATTGATAAATACTAAGTATACTTGATTTCAGTTTTCAATTTGAATTTTTAAAGTAAATACATATTTATTTCGAATTTAAAAAGTTAAATTATAGGAATAAATCGAACGAAAGAATTAACGATGGAGATGTGAGTGAAATAGAGAGTGATTAGAATTATCACGTTGTCTGAGAAACGGGACATGTGACATGAAAATTATGTATGATTAAGTTGTAGAGGATGGTTAAGCATATTGAAAACATTAGGGAGATTTTTTGAGATATTTCAATTTTTTTGAAAAATATTTAGCTTCTTTTCAAAATGTTCATATCTAAATAGCCATAACTCGAAAACGGTAAGTCTGACATCAATTATATACATACTTTACCGTCTACTAATTAAGAAAGATTACTAATTGTGCTGCGAAGAAGCACAATGCTCCAACTTCAACAACTACGGACCTGTTATAAGTATTTATCAGGTAGAATTTTTTCCAATCCGATTTCCTTTAACCTCCCAAAGCTAAAATATACACTAATTTGCTAAGATACATTAAGGAATCGCCTCTCGAAAACTTTAACACTGGTTTTGAATAAAACTGAACTAAAAGTGTATAACGTCAAATATGTTTTAGTAATCTTAAGCATAATGAAGGACAAATTTAATTTTATAAGTGTGCCTAATTTTTATATATTCAAATTAGTTATATAAAATTGTTTAGCTGGAAAATTTAAAAAACCAATTAAAATAGAGAAATAATACAAATAGTTTCGGCATTTGAAAATTTCTTTAATTCTTTTTACATTAAGAATACTGTAATCCTTTTGATTTTTGTATTTAAAAAATTTTTTTCCCTATAATTCTTACCTTTAATTAATAATTTCAATATTTTTGTACTCTTTGATTTAAATTTTTCTTAAATGCCCACTTAAGTATACTTATTAAATTAAAAGTTCTCTATAATATAATTTACTGTATACAATGTACTTGTGATTAATAACAAGGTCCAACACAAATTAAAAAGTAAAGGGAAAATTGATTTTTTATCATAGCTACTTTTTATTCCTCATAAAATAATTTTTTTTTTTTTTTAAATGAATATTTTAAGTCAAGTATATGTACTTACATTACGTAAGGTACATACTATAAAACACATTAAAAAAATTTGCAAATAGGTCATTATTGTAATATGGTGTATAGGCATGACTCAATAAAGTTTTCTTCTTCTTAGTTTTTTTTGTTTTTATTTATAAAGTACGTGACATGAAATTTAGCTTTCATCCAGAGTGTGTTGAATTAATAAATATTTTTTTTTTAATACTAAAAGTAGATTTAAGTATGAAATCCTATCTGCAAATATAAAATATCGTAATCATGTGAATTTGTATGACTTTAGTGTTATGGCGGTGATTCATATTTTTTAAAAATTTCGTATCTGTAGGCCCTATTCGGAAGTCAGTTTCAATAAATAGTAAGCAATACTATCTAAAAATTGCTATTCATGCAATTTTTAAAGTTATTAAATTTAATAAGCAAAATAATAATTAGACCCATTATGAAAATTTCTAGGAAAATTTGTAATTAATTACAAGGAACAGCTTGTTCTCGTATTTAATGATGAATTTTATCACTAAAACTATGTTCAGAGGTTACAGCTTATGCATCTTATTAAAACATATTGTGCAATAATATTCACAGATAGCCGAAAAGAAGCATTATTCTTATTGAAGGAATTTCGAATTTTATTTCGGGGAAATTTGGATTTTGAGTGTACAGAATATGTATGAGTAAAGAATCCGATTGCATCGTGCAAAATTTACTTTAAATATGAATTCAAAATGCAATTAAGGTTCGATGCAATTCAAAAGTCTTTGAATATTAAATCGGTATAATGTATATATTGTGGTGAAATATGCAGAAGACTTGTAATATTTGCGAATGTTTTGTAATTATAACACTTTTGTCGTATACCCTAAGGTTTGCGTCTAAGGTTTAAGATGAAATTTGAATATTTTTTAAATTTTATGTAGGTCTTAGTTAGTTCTGTGAATAAAATCAAATCGTCAACCGAAAAATCTGTTTTCATTGTGTTTAAATTAAATTTTTTTGAAATTTAGAAATTATGTCAGTTTAATTGTTCGAATAAACTTAAAGCTAATTTACATTGTTCAAATTAATTTAAAGCCAAAAAAAATCGTAACTCAGCTTAAAAAATTTATATTCAAAGTTTAAACTTATAAGATTTCTAAAAAAATTTTAATAATAATTTGTGTTGTTATTCTATAAATTTTGAGTTAATCAAGCAACATTAATTAAAATTTGACTGAAAATCAAAAACTATAAAATTTGACTTAGACAATTTTCTGTTTAAATTACAGTTACTTAGTGTAATCTGTTTGTTAACATTTTTAACACAATTGAAGAAATTGTGCTCGAAAATGCTCGAAAATGATTATGTTGACTAGCACTCTTAACTTTATTAGGTTATCAAGTTAAGAGTGGTAGTATACAAGAAAATAACTTGGTAGAAAAAAAAACAATAATCATACTAAAATTTCTTGTTTTCACATTCCACTATAGAAATGTTTTAATTTATGCATATAATTTAAGCTATTCTAATTCTAATATAAATTCCAAATAATCATCATTATTATTACTTTTATGATATCGTAGTAGGTAAGTATAATAACTAGGATTACAAATTTAGTCTTTGTACGCAGGAATAGAGTGAATGACCTCTAGAAATTGTTTTTTTTTTTTTTTTTTTTGCATTATATTTGGTCATTTTTGTACTTGAATAATTAGAGGGTGTATACAATTCATTTTGATTGATTGATTATAAATATTACAATGTATTTTTGAACTCTGTATTAAAAAAAAAAAGAAAAAATTTCATTTACTTATGCACTGCAATTTAATAATTTTTATACAGAATGATTTAGTAACAAGTTAGGAGCCATATACAATCGGTTAGTTGCCCGAGAATAAGTAAAATTTGTATTCGGAACATAGTGTCAAATAGGAACCGTTTCGGAAGTACAGGAATTTTAAGAAAATTTTTCGAAATTTTAATTTATTTAAGGCTTTTTATCTTATAGCTTTCGTTCCAAAAAAGAAAGAATCTTCAAACAAACAATTTTTGAAAGAGATATTATAGAGTGCTTTAAACAAATATAAGAGCGCATTATTTGGTCTTACATGTTTTTTTTTCCAGAAACACAAGCATTCGAACTTTATGAAAATTACAATTTCATCTTTTATTTTCTTTAATTTTTTTAGCCCCGACAATTTCTCACGAAATTTTTTGAATATTGTGAATATGTATTGTAATGTTGACACGAAATTTGTAATGTTATACGATTCCTGCCTACATATTATATAAATATCGAATTAAATGTCAAAATTCCGGATATACAATGAAATGTCAATATACATATATATTATTCAATATTCTTATTATATTAATTTCTCGTAAATTTCTCTCTCATACATAATATTTAACCGATACGAGCATTGTTGATTAACATTAACATTAAAAATTACAAAAAAAATTTACATTTTAGTATTAAATACTATATACTCTTAAATACTATAGAATAAACCGTAAATTAAATTCAATTTAAAATTGAGAAGAAAAAAAATCGTGTGTACATTATTGGAATAAATTCAAGATGAAGAATATTTAAGTATGTCAAATTCTTCTGTGCTATTTTGAGGTAATCAATAGGGAATCGTAATTTTATTTATAGTTAATGTGAACAAAAATAAATTTAATATGTTAATTTATTTTATACAAAATGTTAAAAAATTTTTAACAAAACTTGAATAACAAAATAATTTAAGAGAAGAATTAAAGAGAAAATAAAATTAAACTGATTACCAATTCAATTACAAGTTACAAATACCTGTTTAAATAGTCCTTAATTGTAAAAAACAAAAAAAAACAAATCTCTCATTCCTTAAAATATATATACATAGGAATTGAGAGAATTTAAATTTTTATGTTAATATTTGAAAAAGAAGATTTCTCGTCTGTCTGTCTCTATAAACAATTAAAAATGCACAAATATCATGTTTTGAATTTTTTCCATTATTTTTGTAAATTCAATTAACAATAAATAAGACAGCAAAAAAAAATTAAAACAGAGCTACTGGTTTGTTAAAAATATTGACTGTTATTAAAAAAAAAAAAACTTCAATATTATTCACTATGTTACTTTTTAGTTATCATTATACTCTTGCATTGAATTTACAAAAGAAAAACAAAAAAAAAAAATCAACCGGTTTTGTTTATTAAATTAAAAACATTTTTCTTCTTTTTTGCAAATATATGTAACTGCAAAACTGCAAGACATGTCACGACGACCATGTAATAAAAAATAACACAATCTTCTTATATACATACTTATAGAACTCTTTATAATATATGAGAAATCAAAACTACAAGTAGACATATAAAGTATTCAAAGGAAAAAGGCAAAGAAGCAAAAAATATAATTGAATGGCATATAAGTAATAATGGGTGATGAAAAATGCCACTCAATTGCAAGTTCAACTCCTCAGATACTTACTTATTTTACATAATATTATTATATTGTTATATATATTTAGTAGTATATCAGTAGTGATTGATATAATAGTAGTATTTTTAGTAGATCATGTAATATGTAAGTTTTGTACAATTTAAATCTCTTTAGATTTTATTCATTTATTAATTATAATTTAAGTACATTTATAGATTTTTACTCTTTTTCAATCTAAAAACGTAATTTTTTAATTTAAATGTTATATTTTTTGATTCAAAAATTTGGTTTTTTTTTTTATTTGATTTGAATACTTTTGTTTTTAATTCAACAATTTATTATATAGTGAGGATTTAAGACTAAGTTCTAATTATTTTTATATTAAATGTTCAATATTTTAATTCAACTATTTTATATTTTAATGTAAAAGTTTTATTTTTTGATTTAATAATTTATTGAAATAATCATGTGAAACTAAGTTTAAATACGTAATTGGCTGTCCTTGGATATAGTTGCTGGTATAGTAAATACCAAAATTTTTCATCTTAAATTTATTATATATTTATCTTATAACATATTAATTCGTGATTGATTCATGTTGTCGTACGGACAGGTCAAAAGCACCCCAATAAATGCATACACGTTGTCGCTATCCTGCGACCATCCGGTAAGTGTTCGTCAAATTTTCAATCACAGATCGCCTATCTATGCACCCCAGTTTTTTTGATTCGAATCTGTTAAAATCTCTAAGAGTAATCTTAAATATCTCGTTTACAATTAGAATACATCCAAAATTAAAAATGCGTTTGCGTATATTATACACATAATATTTTGAGGTTAATGCTACAACTAGATAACTCGAAAATTTTGTATTTTTAGACAATTAACTTAGGCATTATAAAATCGAATGCTTTTCATCTGCTACCAATATTTAAAAGTGTTCTTAAATATCTCATAATGATAATACCAAAACTAGATATCTTCATGATAAATTATTTTCTTATTGCTAAATTTTGTATCTTCAATTACAACAAACCAATAATTGTAAGTTATCTAGTTGTAGTATTAATCTCACGGTGAAGTCTAATATTTGCTTATGTTTAATTTTCTATTCAGCTTTTCTTTCAGTCGTTTTTTTTTCTCGCAATATTAATAATTATTTTCTTAAATCATAAAATTTATGCAAGGAAATCTATTGAATATCATTTCGAAATCATAAAACTGAAATCAACGTAACAATATAATTAATACAATCATAATCCAGTATTGGACCTCTTACAATCTTACATAAGCAAAATTTTAACTCAAATTCCTATACTGAGAGCATATACACTATGTTTAATATTAGAGTTTAATCTTTAATACCCATACATCCAAATGTTCTAACATGAAATTTTAATGTTAAATACAGAATATAATATTATTTTAAGAAATTCTACATAAAAATTCCTATACACACTTTGAATATCCTAAAATTTATTACGTAGCAGAAATTTAATGTCAAGAAGAGAAACTAATATTCGCATGGTAGGGAATTCGCACAGCATGACTGATTTCGAAAAAAAAAACAAAATACGGTATCATTTTATTACGTATACAGACGTACGTTCCTTTTCATTTTAATTTATTAAAAATAGATTTACATTTTTTTTTTATAGAAATATTTAAATATTTCGGGAAAAAAAAATTCTTTAAGTACCTGTATTTGAAAATTAAAAGAAATAAATTTTTTAAATTAATATTTTTTTTTTTTTAATTAAAAATTACATACCTATATATTAAAAAATTTATATCCAACTATTTTATAATTGAATATTAAATAGTTTACATATACATAAATAATTGGTTGAATAAATTAACCTACATATATTATGTTTAAAAATTAATTCTTGCCTTGTTGTAAGTTCGGTTAAGGGTTAAGAAATTTTTTTTGTAACCACAAAATTTTATGTCACAATTCACTTATATTTTTATTGAATTTAATTTACACTTTTATAAAATTTATTTATTAATTTAATATAATTATTTAAATAATTACAAATTAAATTTATAATATAAACAAAAATTTATTATATTTGTATACTTCGGTATATACAATTTAAATTTCAAGTGTTTACTGCTATTATTTTAATAATTAATAATTTATAATTAAATAATAATTATCGTAAAAATTTTGTTCAAGTTAAAATTGGAAAATTTAAAAGTATAATTCAATTATAATATAGAAACTGCGAATAAGTCAAATGCGATATCTTTTATATTATGTAAGTAACAATAATAAATTCTAAAATCAATTGTATAGGCCGATATTTTACGATTTTCGAGGGAATAAATTAATATAATTAATATTTAATAATTTTGTGAAAATTTCCAATTTAAATACTTGGTAAATGTATGATTTCCGTAATTCACTAAAATTGTTGTTTATTTATTTTCAATTTAATTTCAATTAATTATTAATAAAATATTCATTGAAAAAATTTACAAGAAAATTCACAATTTCACTTATTTCACGCAAAACTTTTCTATTTAAATCAAATATTTTTAAAAAATATAAAATTACAATTTAATTTAATAATTATATTTTTTGTTAAATATTAAAGAAAAGGATTCAAAGTTTTTGGTATTATAGCAAAAAATTTAATTAGAAATTATAAGTAAAACTCTTTTACAATTTTCCTGCGTTTATATACGAAATTCGTATTTCGGTTCTTATCAGAATATTTCGTAAAAATAAACTTATTGGAATTTTCATTCAAGTTCAATATTACCAAAAAAAAAAAAAAATTTTGAATTTAAATTTTCATTATTTAAAATTTAATAAAAGTACATCATCGCTACCTACATAAAGCATTTCATTCGAAAATTCTATTTATTTTAAAAGATAGTAAGAACATTAAGTGTGCAAAAAAAATTATCGAAAAGAAAAAAAAAAATTTCATTTCTTTTCTTCCTATATTTATTTTTTTGCTTTGCAATATCCAAAAAAAAAAACCAAAATTAAATTAAATTATAATATTCCCTAAACGTAAATATTTAACATCCAGTCAATCCGACCGACCGATTGATACTGAATGTACGATGTTCGATATAACGAACACCCTCTAAACTGGTTTTCCTTTAGGAAAATTCATTTTTATTCTTTTAATTCTTTGTTTCTTAAATTTTTAGTGTAGTTTTTCTTTTTTACTTTACTTCTTTTTTTTTTTTTGTTATTTTTATTTTCCGTTTTTCTATTTTCTATTTAGATTTCTTTTACATTTTATTCTTATTTGATTATTGTTCGGTATACACAAAACATTTTTATCCAATGATACCAAAAACGATGTTAAATATAGAGAATTCGAATGTCTAAAATATTTCAACTGTTATTTTAATAATAATATAATATATAAATATAACAGAAAATATTATACCGTTTTTCTGTTAACACATTAGCACAATCCTCATAGGTAACAAATTCTTCTCACTCAGATTTAAAAAATCGAGAAATTTTACTCAGAGAAAAATTGAGAGAAATTAAATATAAATTTTTCTCTCTATTATGTTTCTGAAAGCGTTATTTAATATTAACATTGCAAGAGTAAAAAACTGTTATAAAAATGTAAACTTTTTACTACATTCCTTAACTCATTTTTGGATTTACTATAAAAGTAATGACAATGAAATGAAATTGTATGTAGTGTAGACTGTAGGTATAATGCTAAGAATAAAATTGATTGATGTTAAACGTAAAAAACCATAATATGGATCTGTTATCATTAACATTTTGTTAAACTGTGCAATATTCATATTTTCTGTTAAAAATTTGTAGTAAAAATCAGTTGTTATCTAAATCTTTTAGATTTTAGCAATGATATGCTCAAATTTACATTATTTCAACAATTACTTCAAATTTCATAATTTTTTTTTTTAAATATTAGAAAATTTTTCTTTTCGTTTAATAAAAGTTGGAAGAATTATCATATTTCATTTTATTAAATATACTAAAAATTCTTTAAACTGTTGTTAAAACAAACGGAATAAAAGTTCTATTGTATTTTAATTGGGAATAACAAGGAATTATGTTAAAAAATAAGCATGTTAATTTTAATTACTCAATACTCATGCTGAATTAAAAATGTAATATCATCTGAAATAAAAATGAGAATAACAGTGAAATTATTTTTACGATAAAAATCAAAAAATGACTGAGAAGAGTATGATTAACTGAGAGAGGCTTCTTGAGAAAAGTAATAGTAATATTGACAAATTAAAGTGCATTAACATTTCGGTTTGAGTTGAGAGAAAGCGAAAAGAAATTGTGAAAGGAAAAATTGATAAAAGAATTTTTTAAAGAAAATAATATAATTTTTACTATTCTCTCACTATATTTATAATTTGAGAATATACTGTTAAAATATCTAACTTTTACTGAGCATAACATTTATTAAATTAATATTTTGTATTTCCTTTACATGGAAAAATGTTAAATAAGTACATAATATTTTTAACATTATTGTTAATTATGTTCGTAAATTTAGAACTGTACAAATTTGATATTTAATTAACATGGAATCACATTTAACATAACATTATCTTTTACATTAGGTATTAATAAATTTAGAGCATCTCAACAGTATTCTGAAAAAATATTATAGTAATTTAACATCATATTTCAGTAATAACATTGAAAATTTGAACCATTATGACATTTTTTGTTGAAAAATAACAGAATCAATGTTAAGGATGTTATTTAAAAATTCTTCTAAATTCAACAGTTTTTCGAAAATTGGAGAAATAGGTACATTTTTTGAGTGAAAATATATTTCTTTATATTGAATATATTTTAAAAGAATTGTTGCTTTTTCTACAAGAATGGCGAGTCTTGATACTTTTGTAATTTTTAAAACCAAACTGATGAAGCCTATATTTAAAATCGTTTTTAAGTATGTAGCTAATTTGATAAAATAATAAGATGGTCTAAATTAATGTTACAATTTGCGCCAATTTCGTCTGTGTAAAGGAATTTAATTGAAATTTTTGAGCTATTATTTACTGTTAGTCCATAATCGAAAATGAAATTTTTTTAAAATTGATTTCAAATGCAGCCTAATTTTGAAAATGGTCGAATTTAGTGTTAGTAAGTGAAGTTTATAAGTAAGAGACTTTTTAATTTGTAATTTATGCGAATTTGTTTATTTCCTTGCTAATGAGAAGAGGCTTGACCATCATTAAATATTCGTATTAATAATGGCGGTAATAATTTGTAATTAAGGCAGTAGTAATTAGAAACAACAAAAATACTGAAGTTCTATAAATTTTAACAATTTCCTCTTTAAAGAAATTGAAATTTTATGGACACAAAGTATGTTAAATGTGAAAAGTTAACATAGAAAAATTTGTAATACTTTCTCTGTAGTACAGTTTGACAAATACTCTAAAATATTTCAAATAAAGAGCAGACATCAATTAATATTTTTTGTAAGATACTAAAGTACTTATGGAAGATTATTTAATTTCTAGTTAAAAAACAAGTCAAGCTCTACTATTGTTACCATATTTGCTTAGAATTACTTACTATCTTAAACTTTTATACAGATACACTTTTTGTTTTAATAAAAATCTTTACACTTAACACTTATGTCAAACGTGACACTTTAATTAATTATTATATCAGTAATAACATGATGTGTGGTCATAACTAAAACTTATAAAAACAAAGCAAAAAAATATCAACGAGATTTCTCTCAGCTTGATGCATTTAAAGGACGTGTTATTACTTTGTGGAACACTTATGAAAAAGACACTGCATTCTTAATTTTTTTTATTCTCTTATATTTGCTGCTCTTTTTTAATTTTGAATGAAAAATTTTTTCGAAAATAAAAACAAAGAAAAATAAAGATTTGTGTCAATTATAATAAGGCGGAGAGGAGAAGTGTTATATACTAAAATTAATTATGACAGCAGTTAATCATGATTCGGATTAGTAATTTACCAATTTGGAAAAGAAATTTTATTTATTTTTTTCTTTCTTTCTTTTGGTTAATGCATACTAAATTGATAAGTATGGAAGAAACAAATAATTTGTAATTTGTAAATGTTTAAATCCCCATAATTTGAAATTTTAAAAGCAAGTGAGTGACATTGTAGGTGTGAGTAAGTGCAAGGTGATACAAAAGTTTGTCATGTTTGTTAAATAAATTTGAGAATTAATGCAATTGATCGCTTATATTAAATTTTTAAAAATATAAATTATCTATTAAATTTACACTTTGTAAATGTTAAACTTTCTCGCGAATGGACTCAGAGGGTTATTGATAATTTGAATAGGTGTTATTGAAGCTAGAAGCCTTTAATAGGTAATAGTTAATAACGTCAAAATTCTGAAATGTATGTTATCTAGCTCCTCAAAAAAATAAAATTCTGAAAACCGACATAAACACTTCTGTAATGTTTACGTTGGAGGAATACCCTGGTCGGATTCCTTTCGGCCACTGTACAATTTCCACTGCTAGTACAGGATTTTGTTTCTCCATCGACAGAAATTGGGATAAGGGTGAAATGATACTTAAGGCGTGTTCAAGCATATATTGCATGGACTGGTACAGGATTGAGTCGTATGTAGTCTCGGATGTACATATATGGTGTCCGCCCGAATACACGTATATATGCGAGTCTGTACCCGTATTGTACGAAGTTTCAAACCGGGATACATGCAATAGAGATCTGTCTGAGAGTCTGAACTTAGAAATGAAGGAATAAAAATCATACCATATGTGTTTTCGGACAAACCAATGAGCTATCAAGAGAAAAATTAGTCCGAGTTGAAATAGTTTAGGCCTAAAAGAACGAAGGAATGATTCCAGTTTAGATGATTGCTGAAATCAATTACATTTGATTTAATCATATTTCATAACATTTTTAATCTTGCTTCTTATTCTCTCAATAATTCTCTCAATTTTAACTGAGAAAATTTTCTTACAAATCGTCTTAATATGAGAATAGGAATATTTTAAATATTCTCTGAGTGATATCGTATATTACGACTTCGAGGTCACGAATACACATTATACCTATTCAACAACACAACAATTTTCAACTTAAGAATTTCAATTATGTAATTAAATTTACACTTTTAATATTTATTATTTAATTATAAAAATTTTTTTTTATTACCATACTGTAATTTTAATTTTTTATTTCTTTATTCAATCCTTAACAGTCAAATTTATTATTATTCTTTTTTTTTTCTTTAACATTAAATTGTATATAAATTTTAAATACAAAATTGCAAAAATATTAATTTGAAACAGAAAAATAGCAGCATGAGAAAAAATTTAAATTTTTTTTTTTGAATTTGAAAAGGCTAATAAATCAGAATTAAAGCGCGATCATTTAACCGGAAACCAAAGATCATAAAATATATTTCTCTCGTTCCCCCACTCCCCTCTCTTTTTAAAAAAAACGGAATTTTTATTTAATTTTATTATAATGCATATTATGAAATAAAATTTCTGAGATTAATATACATATTTGGTTATAGTGTGTGCGTACACTATAATATTATGTAGATGATTGTGAATAACTATAAGAAGAACATCCTAATTTTAAAGTAATATAAATTTGATCTCATCAACACTATATTTATAAAGCTGAGAAAGAAATGAGAAGGAAAGAGTATAAGTGATTGTATGTGATTGCAATTCTATTTAAAATAAAGGATGAAGATTATATGATTTTAAAATTTACTTGTATGCAATTTATCAAAACTCGACTCATACTATTATTACTTTGTAATGTAAACAAGTTTCATTATAGCTCTTGTTGCGGATATTTTTTTTTATAAATGTTATATTAATAAATTTTATATTATATGACCGAATTTTTTTTTGTTTTTGCAAAAAAAAAAATATTTAATTGAAATATTTTATAATAGTGTAATTGTATATTTTTTTTTTTCATATTTTTATATCATTTACCGCAATCTCAGCTTGATATTCTCTTTAAAAGGTGAATGAAGAAGAACCATAAAAGCACATAATATTATATAGGAGGCATACTTATGTATATATGTATGTGCTTGTACTTGTGAATAAGACTTTGAACTTGTAATAATTTACAACTTGATCTATTTGAATTCAGCTGGATATAATATTATAGATGATGATAAAAACAGCTTGAAATAGTTAAACAAGTCATTGAGGAACCAATAAAACAAAAAAACAACAAAATAAATGAAAAATAGAACAGCAAAAGAGAAAAACATTAAATACCGCGTGTTTGTACGCTTGAGTAGAAAATTTTTTTTTGCTTTTTTTTCGGGTTTTTTTTTTGTTTTGTTAATAAATTATGAATTATTCGTAAATTCTATAAAAAGTGCGGTCCTGTGGTACTTTGTATGTATAGCGCGAAATTTTTTTTTTTGATGATCATTTCATATTAATAAAAATCAAAGTGGAATAATAAAAAAAAAAACAAAAACAAAAGGAAATCAACATGAAATAAACAAAAATTGCAAATAAGAAAAAAAACAATAAAAATATTTTTGAATTTGTCCAAAAAAAAAGAAAAGAGGAAAACAAATGAGAAAAATCAAAACAAGAAAAAAAAAAACACAATTGCTGCGTACACTTTTTCATTGTCACTTCTTTTGATGCCATTATCATAATTGAAAGAATAAATTAAGAGATTAAGAGAAAACAACAAAGAAAACAAAAACAACAAAAACAGAAAATTAAAAATAAAATATGAGAGATAAAATTTAAGTCGCTCATTTTATAGTTTTTTTTTTTTGTATTCTTATGACAATAACAATAATTTTTTTAATGTTTTTGTTATTGTTTTCACAATTGTCTTGTTATACTTTGTGTTTTGTATGAATTTGTAATGCACTCCAGTGCTCATAATTTGTTATTTACTGAAAAACAAATGAAAATATTTAATATTGATTTCATTAAGATGTTTGTTATTAATTTGAAGTTGCTTCAGAGTTCAATTCTACATTATTTAATTTTGCAAATTAAGTAGCCCTGAAAATTAAATGTTCAATTTTGAAGAAAATTTTACTCTTGAAGAAATCAAAATTTTAAAGTACATTTTCTAATAATTTTATAAGTTGTATAACAGCCAGTTGTATAAAAGAGCAAAAGAATTTTTCATACCAAAGTATTATATGGTTATTTAAAGTCTCAGGTAAAAATAGAGGGTGTTAATCAATATACCCTTCAAAGAACGAATGAATTATTTAATCGAAATTTTATTGAAAATAAAAAAATAAATATTTATCATATATTTTGTAACAGTATGTAAAGCTATTTATTCATATGTAAATTTATAACTGAGAAAATTCCGAAGGTTTCGAAACAAATAAATTTTCTCTTGAGGAAAGGTGCATTATTATTACTTATGCACAACTAATGATGCTTTCCATTCAATCTGCGATTATTTAAAAAAATAAAATTGTTTTATTTAATTTTATTGGTTGATAAACTTTATTTGTGCTTATGAAACAATAATTTTCTTTTTCTATAATTTAATATTCACGTTTTTCTTTTATTTATTTCAGGTTTTTTGCTATTTTTACCAGCAAAATTCTTAAGGTATGTGAATCATTTTTATTAATATAACATCAATTATACGTTTATGAATTTTTTTAATTTTTAAAAGGTCATTTCTAAGATTTTTGAACCATTTCTTCGAATGGACAGAATTGATATTTTATTTTGTATAACAGTATATGCATGTGAATAAGGTGACAATTTTTATTGTAACATGAATTTACAAAACATAGATGCGCCATCTAACATAGATGCGCCGCGCCATCCAACCAAAAAAAAATCCTTTTATTTAGTATTAAAATTAAAATTTGTTAATGACTGTGTTATTTTTATTTAGTTGAATGAGCAATCTTCCTATTATCAAGCATTTATCTTAAAGATCAAGTTAATATTAGTGTATTGGGCCGATTCCAAATCATATTAAATAAAACTTTTTATTAATTGCTTCATTATTTAAACGATTTAATGAATATAAATTTTGATTTGACCAAAGTCGCGATATACAGAATTAATTTATATTACAAATCTACATGTACAAAAGGTAAAATAAGCCTAAAATTATAACACTAATATTAATATAATATGATAACTGCTAACCATAACAGCTTATGTAGGTAGAATATGAAATGATCAGTCAAAAATTCGTTAATAACAATTTAACTATAAGAGCAATTTAATATTCGGAAGCAATAATATTTATGCAAATTTATTGTAATGTGCAAGTGAAACCGATAAAAATTTTTACTTTTTGAATTTTATTCTCTAAAGTGTTTTACAACATTTTATTTGCCTTATAACTAAACTCTATTTTTTATTTTGTTTTTGTTGTTTTTTTTATTTTATTTTATGTTTTAACATTAATTCAAAAATGATTTTTTTATTTTTTTTTGTTATTTAGTGATTCTGATAAATTGCCAACAACACAAGGTACAATACTAATTTTTTTTTTTAAAGAAGCTTTTTTGTATTTTTTACTTTTCTTTCCAAAAAAATTTTTGAAAAAAAAAAAAAAATTATTGTCCGTCCGTCCATCTGTTGCATTTATACCAAACGATGTGCTGTGGGGGTCTGAAATTTTAACAGCTTTTAGACACTAATAAAAAGTTCATATTGTTAGAATGAAATATTTTTTTAACAAGATTCCCTCTTCACTTATTGGCTCTAGAAATTCGTAAAATTTGAACTTATCTCGAAATTCTGTTCCCGTATATTGCCAAAAACGCATGCTTTTCCGAATTTCTGAAAATGCAGAATGTTAAATGTGAATATCCTGCAATCAAAAAACATAATATTTTTTTAATTGGCTTTCTTAATCGTCTTAATTCAATCATTGTCCGTCCAATGTTAATGCTTCTTTCAACTGTTGTTTTTTTTTTCTCATCCTAAATATATGCAATAGTTTTAAATATAATTTGACATATCAAAGAAACTAATTTAAATAATGTAGTAAATTACTTTTAGAAGCAACATTTTCACTTGTTGAAGAAAAAAGTGCTTCTTTACATACCATTGTGTTCTTGGCTCAACCTGATTTTTTTTTTAATTTTTTTTAATATTCAAGAAAATAAATTCGAATAATAATCGCTGAAAAAAAAAAAAATAAGCAGCAAGAAGAAAAAATAAAAATATTAAAAGCAAATTAAATCCCAAAAGATTTCATTTTACTTTCAATTTTGTGTTCTGTATATTCTTTGTTTTTTCTTCATTTCTTATACAAAAAAAAAAAAAAAAACGTTTTGTACAAAGGAGCGTCTTTAATCCTTTTCAACTTATAATTTTTTTGTGTGTGTGTTATTATTGCTTGCGTGTTTTTCTCATTTTATTTTTGACTGCCTTTATTAGTGTACACTTACGTATTTTTGTACGTAAAAATGCTTTTATATTATTTTTTTTTTATATTGAATTTTTATAATAATAATTACGCATATTTTAAAGGAGTTTTAGCTATAATATATAACATGTCAGCTGGGTATCGACATAATCACAATATAATAACAATAAAAATAATAAAAATAATAATAAAAATGACACATTTATAAAGAGAAAATTGCTTTTATATGTGCATCATGATGGTATGGCATGGCAGCAGTACAACAGCAAAACACTGTTTTGTAACTTTAATAATTATTGTTATTCTCTTGTTTTCTCTAATTTGTTTTTTTTTTTTGTTTTTTGTAATTTTCGTTACTGTCTTGTTGTCGTTCTCTCAGAAAATATTATTCATTGGCTTTCTTGTGCTGATTCAATACCAAAATTTATTCTTATTCTTAATATCATTTGATTTTTTCCTTGTTATTGTTTTGTTTTTTGATATGATCTAAAAAGATTTTGAGCACATAAAGAAGTGACAAGTTAAGTAATAAATACATATTTACCAAAATATAACAAAAACAACAAAAAAAAAAAAACAAATGATTTTTAAAGAAAAGTATTAAGATTTTTTTTTTTAATTCTTTTTGTTTTTTCTTAAATATTTTTTCTTTTGGTACGGGATTAAGTGTTATTAATCATAAAATTCAATCTTTTCAATCCATTTAACTTTTGTGAAGTTTTCATCTTCACGTAAAATGAATTTCACTTTTCATATTTTCTCTATTGTTATTTTTGTTTTTCTTAGTTTTTTGTTTTTGGTTTCATATTGTTTAAAAATGGCATCATTCTCCTATACAATTTTTTTTTCTGTTTTTATAATATTTTACCATGTAAATTATTCCTAAGTACCAAAAATAATCTATAAACCTGTTCCTTTAATGTTTCATAAACATATTCATTATAAGTTGATGTGTTTGTGTACATGTATTCATGTTTATAATATTTAAAATGTCTATTTAAATTATATACAATCCATTTGATTTTTGAAATCATGCTCTATTAAAATAAAACAAAAAAGACAAGGAATTTATAATATATTATAATCATTAGAAAATATTAGAATAAAAATAACAGTTATTGTTGAGAGTATGCATCTAAGAACAATATTTAAATTTGATAAAATTTGAGGAAAACCTTCTTAGCTTTAATTATAATATTATTAGTAAAGGCAAAATGTAATTCTAAATAATCGTGAAATATGATTCGTGAGAGGAACATGCAATTCTCTTTTTTGTACAAAACTTTATTACAGTGGAATCCGCTTATAGTCACTACTGTTTATAGTCATAATTCGGTTACAGTCAACAATTTCGTTGTCAACATCTTTTTTATTATATTTTTATGTATTTTCATTTGTTTATAGTCACAAACGTTTATAGACACATACGGTTATTGGAGTGTATTTTTTGTGAACCATATTGCTTAATTCATATATTTGACGTCGCTTATAGTCACATACTCTGAACGCCTTTTTTTTAAAGCGGTAAGTAGTTTTACTACCTACTTTGCGGCAAATAGTTTAATTACAATATTTGTTGTCGAATTTGTAGCAGCAAATTTTGTAACTTAAATATTTTTTTCTGTCACATTTGTGTACTTAATTTAAAATTAAATAAAAAAAAAATAAAGTTTTGAGTTTTATTTATAATTTTTTTTTTCTACTGACGCTTATAGGCATATGATGCTTATAGTCACACATTTTTATGAAATTTTTTGTGTGACTATAAACGGACTCCACTGTATTTCACAATTTCGACCATTGTCTTCATAAATATGAGAAACTGTAAACTGATTTGTGTTCTATAATTTAATTTTTGAAATATTGTGGTTATTATTAAGATTTTTTCGTAATTAATAGCTCTTTTAAGATATCACAATTGATTTACTCATTTGAAAAATTCAAACAAATTCACTTAAACATCGAAAGCAATGTATAATATTTTCTCCTCAATCTTTGAAATGAATGTCGGAAAACCATTCAACTTGGCTAGTTTTTCTAGGTGGGTTTAATGTTTTGAAATAAATAAGGTTTAGTTAACACAATTTCCAAAAATACTATTCAATACACCCTAAAGAGTAGGGAAGGGCAAGAATTAGGTGAGAATTCTCAGTGAGGTTTTGTCAGGCCATTGTAAACTTAGGCTGGGCTTGGAAAATGAAGACACTTTCCTGTGGGAAAGATGGGGAGACTCCAGTACACTATCTAAGACAGTGTGTTGCTCTCGACTACCCCTCAAGTTGTTCGAATACATTAGGGCGATATATCTTGAACGGGTGCAGTAGGGCTATGTCTTCGAACTCCGGAAGAGTGGGAGCGAAATAAATCCTTATGCGGGGTCGCCGTGTACTGTTACCTCGGTTTTATTAAAAATTATTAAATTTTTTCTTATAGAATGGTAAAAAATATTTAAATTCAATGTCAATTGTTTTTTTTGAATTATACGAAAAATTGTACTTTTATATCGAGAAATAGTAAGAAAATGAATTGAAATCTTCGTTTCGAATTTTTCGAAAATTTCGAAATGAATTTTATTAATTTTTGATTCAATTATATTTAGTTTTAAGGACTTGTTTGACAACTCTACAAAGTAACATTTATCTCCAATATTACTTGAATTTCCATAAGTTTATATGAAAATTCACATTGATATATTTTACTTAATCTATAAATTACATAATAATTTCCAATATTTTACATGTATTCAAAATAACACTTTACAAGCAAAATGTCTTATAACTTACTTACAAGCTTTTATGGTATTATTGTTCATCATTTAATGTAAAACCTTCAATTTTGTTTTAGATTTTCGTGTTAAATTTTAAGATAAAATATTATTATTTTATTCAATAGATTTCTTAATATACAAAACATTAATAATTTCCATATTACACACTTGTATTCGGCTATGAAATTTAATTTTGTGTTTCTTAAGCTTTTTTTTTTGCTTTCGAAAAATATTTTCGTAATCTTACATGGACTCCATACAAAAATAATATAACAAACAAAAATAAAAATAACAACATAACAATCACATAATTCCAAAAACAAATGAATAGAGAATTATCTTGTCTAATATGATTCTACATTAACTTACACATTTATAACATCAAATGAAACATTTATACACAATTAAAATAGGAACAACAACAAAAAAAAAAGAAAACAATATAAGCTTATGCTATACGCGCATATTATAAGAAATCACCAATTGTTAAAGCTGTCACATAACATCTCTTTCCAATTAGCGAAAACATAACAGAGTAGATAGTTTTATATAGTTAGTTAGAAAAGAAAAAATTATACATAATAGAAATGAGAAATGACTTATTTAATAATGACAATATTAAATCTCTATTTTTGGATAGGACTGTAGTCCAAAACTTAATATTTCTTAAGAAGCAAATGAAAAGATTTAACGAAAACACAACAATAGCAACAAAACAAAAAAAATGAACAACAACACTAAAAAGATTAATGATGACAGAGATTTTTGTCAAAGAAATTATTCATTTAGCATTACTGAGCATATCCAGAGAAAGAAAGCAGAAACAAAAAAAAAATAAAAACGAAAAAAAAAAACAACATGGTGACAACGTTAAATGAAATTAGAATTAAAATTTAAATTTAAAAAAAAAAAAATAAATTTCTACAAGAAAATTTAAATTACAAACAAATCACATCGCAAATCCAAAAAATACAAAAGATTTAAAAAAGAAAAGTCTACACCTATCATTTTGTTACTGTCATTAGGAATTTCCAATGAAGAATCTGTTTTTCTCTATACCACACTCCACACTCTTCTCTTTTCTGATTAATAACAATATTCACTTCATCACACACACCCGCCTTTTTAACACTTTTCTGATTAATAACACTCACGCGTATTAATTTTTTACAATTTTATATAAAAAAAAAAAAAAAAAAAAAAGAGTGGGGAATAATTTACTCCCCCAAAAACTTGGTAATTACTAGAAAAATTTGCTATAAAATAAAATTTTTCACACTCATACAGTCACCATAACCTTTCTTATTGCAGAATAAACCAAAAAGATATGTCAGGAGTCATGCGATGCGAGGATCTTTGTAGAATGCGAGTAGAAGAAAAACGTGTTTGGCTAGAGTACTGAAACCGACAATTCTATTCTGAGTGAAATAGTGATTTTTTGGAAAGTGAAAATACTTTACAAATGAGTATTTTCTCATTCACTATTTTTGTGAAGTATTTTTATACAAATTCAAAATTTTAGAATAGTACTTCTCGGCCTAGTTAAGCTTTTTAGTTGAAGACAACATGAAGAAGCACTAATTACACTTATTCATATGCTCACATTATCATTCTTTACACAGCAAATACGTTTTTTAAGAGGATATTCTCGTCAGTAATAGTTTTTTTCCTACTACGAATCTTTCCGGTAATGGTTACTAATGGAATGACAACAGTAAATTAAAGGATCAAAATAGCAATGTGGTAATTCGTATTAGTTAAATATTTTTATAATCGAAAGACGTGCAAGGGGCGCGTATAAAAATATTAATATTATGGTTATCGAATCGAAACTTGATTCAAAAATATGATTCAAAAATATCTTCAAAAAAAAAAAATCCATGATTCTCGCTAATTTCATATTTCTTAAGAATAGGAAAACTCAAATTAAGTTTGGCATAGAGATATTTTTACATTAAAAGTAGATTGATTTGTAGCGTATTTTACATTTTATACCGACATCTGTTACTAAATATCTAAAACATTGTGTAATAATTAAAAAAGGAAATTATCAATTAAAAAGAGTTAAATGCGGATGCAAAATTTTTCCCTTATTAAATGGAAAATGTGGAACTACAGAAAAGAAAAATTACAATTGCGCTTATGATTTTAAGAATATCCTACTAATTTTTAAAGACGTGCTTAATAAATATTCTAGAAATATGAAATATGTTTTAAAATTTCAAACACAATTTTTTTTTCGTGTATAAATTTGTATTCTATTTTAAATTATTATAGTTTTGCAATGAAACAGTGTGTACTCACTTAATATCTGACAAACGCAACAATATACAAATACAAGAGTGCTAAAGTGAGCAGCAGAAGACTTTTAGCAAAAATCATTTGAATTTTAAGAAGTTGTTGCCATACGTATATACGTTAATGCTCTCTTATTTTGTATTTTTAGAATAAGTTGATCTTACATGAAATATAGTACTTATTCATTACAAAGTGTACAAGTTCCGATGGCATTATACGCTTTTCCGAATATTTTATTTTTAAAAATTTGTATCAAAATAATTACAAATACCATAAATGCCATAATTAAACTTGAGTATCTACCACTTTATTTAATTGGAGTTTGGTATGTAAAAGCAATTCTCACGTAATAATTTTAAATTGTTTGATTTGAATTTAAATTTTTTCTTATTTATTATGTATTTTAATCTTTTGTACATAAAAATCTAATTTCCTTCAAAGTAGTTAATGTTCTTAGTTTTTAAGAAGTGCTCTTACAAAAATTGTACTTACTTATTTCTTTTTTCGTATGTAAAATGCCATAAATGTGATTTATGATATAAAATTTTTGTTCTCAAAATACCATCAAATAAAATAATGAATTTTCCATTTGTCTCCCATGTTTCCCATGACTTCATTGTTTTTTTCTCTTTGAATGATTATAAGTTAATAAGAGCAATAACAATAAATTGTCACTTAAAAAAAAATATTTAGGTTAATAAAATTCATAAAATAATTTTACATTTTACTTCCATGTTAACTTTAACAGCACAAAAATTGTACTGAATTTTAAAAATTTATTCAGAAGATTAAAATTTAATAAAAAATATTTAGCATTGTCGCGATTATCAAATTAAACAAAATTTAAAATGTATTATGAAGTTAAATCTGGTGTTTGTACAAACTGTAGGTGAAAATAAAATCATAGTTAAAGAAGAGAGATAAGAAAGGGTAGCCCTTCTGTAATTACCAAATACAAACATTATAATAAATATTTAAATAATTAGTATACACTATTGGATTTCACTAGATTATACGTATTTATAACATTAAAATCACTTGGTATACTTAAAGTAAATATTATACTACTGTTAACAAACTACATATACCGAAAATTAGCAAAAGCAGATGAAGATTTTGTAATATGTGGAAATGAGTTAAAGATGTTCGGTGAATATTGAATATGGAATTGGTTATTTCTATGTCATTATTAAAAAATGTGGTATCCTTAACTCATTCAAATTTAGATTAAAAAAATTTGTGATTAACCCTTTTAGACGTTCTGTCACTTAGGAATCATGAGCTTATCTCTCTACAGATCCACCTTCTCTAGTTTTTATTCAATACAAACTATATACAGCTACTTAGCTCTGTTCCTCTCTTATTGCAGATAATTTTACTCTTTTTTACTCTCTACAATAAGATTAAAAATCTGGCAATTTTGAAATTTTTGGTTTTAAGTCCATATTGATTCCAAAAGTTTTGTCTATAGATATTCAAGATTTTCGAATTCCATTAACGTAAGATAAAGTTACATTTACTTTTTCCCTGTAGCCACTTGCTGAGAATATTATACAACATTTTATATTTTGTAAAATATTTCGAAACTTTTATTGCAATCTTATTGTTTATGATTCTTTCATCTCACCATATTAAAGGATTTATGAAAATTTGTGTGATTTAATCACAAAAACAAAAAAATGAAAAAATAAATGGAGTGAATTTCTAATAATCGGAAAATCCAATTGTAATTTTTTAAATCCATTTATTTTTTTTTTATTTTCTTAAATATTTTGTTGTCATCGTTTTGGTTATTTTCTCTGTCCACATACCTAGATTTATTCTGGTGATGATGCTTGTTTGAATCAACAATCATGTCAATCAAAATAATGCATCAAATTGGAATCCTTTTTATAAATTTTAATGTTAAAAGCCATATTATATGCTTCCTAAGAAGAAGAGTTGAAAAAAAAACAAAGACAACAAAAATAGAATAAGAAAAAAGATGAAATTTTTTATTTGAACGACAGGAACAAGATCGTGAACTTTAATCAAACCATAAACGCTCATATTATTATTGACTTTTAAATTTTTTTTTTTTTTATAAATAAATAAGGAGCTTACAGTGAACTCATTTAAAATTCCAAATTTGTTTTTGGATTTTCTCTCCTGTTTTCTAGTTTAGTTGCCCATGTTTGGTTATCTTTGAAAATTGTTCTGTTTTCTTCTTCTCCAATTTTAATTTTCCAATTCGTGTTTTGCCTTTTTGAAAAATGTATAGGTATATGTTTTTAATTTTGAAATTTTATTAAGTTTTTTGGATCAGAAAACCGAAATGCCACATTAAAGGCGCGCAATATTTATTATTATTGGTGTGCGGTGTGTGCACAAAACGAAAGAGGAAAAAAGGGTTTTTAATATTCTTTTAAGATTCTATATTTTTTCTTTTTGTTGTTGTTTTGATGAATATAATATGTGTACTTATTATTAAGTAAAACCTATCATCTGCTGTAAAGAGAACGTCACCAAAGATGGAATCATTTCAAAATTTCTTGTTTTCTTCTTGTTTTTTTCTTGTTTTCTATTATCATTTCATTTATTTTTATTACTATCTTGCGCGTGTACTTATTAAATCCTAAGAATTAAAAAAACAGAATTTCAAAAGAAAGCAAGATGACGTTTTCTATATTTTTTATTTGGTCGTGTTTTTGTTTTACTAAAATAATGAGTTATTCAGTAGAAACGATTAATGAGTTATTCAGCTCACCATGTTGCACTTAAACAAAAACCATGTAATTAAATTTAATACTCAATTTTAGTTCCTTTGCAATATTCTTTAGTTCATTATCTATAAATCTGAAGTGCTATGAGTTTTAAGAAGCATTTGTTGCTAATTTTGAGAATAAAATCATTGTAAAACTATGATGCTTTTGAAGGGAACTTCTTGAGTGTATCAACAGGTTTGACAATGCTTTTTGTTATTTCATTTTGTTGAACCAATTGTGATAATACAATTGAATTAAATCGATCAATTGTGGAAGTTGTTGCATAAATATTTTACAATATAGTATAACTAATGGAAATTTCTTCATTCAACTGCAGAACAAATGGATGACGTAATCAAAGGAAAATTTTAAAGCAGAAAAATTAAAAAAAAAAACTAGCGGCTAGTTACCAGAAAAACTACCGGCAAGTTGCTCTTCACCATTACTTTACAACAATCTGAATGATACGAAGTATTTGTTGACACGAAATTGCAGCTAATATCGTAAATAGCCAAGTTGTGAACATATTTTTTGAAAATTTTATACTTAAGTCTAAAAATAAAGAAAAAAACTTCTAAATTTTCTTTATTAATTAAAATTTTACTATTGTAATTAAAAAAATTGAGGCTTCCAGATAACTTATATACTGAGACTCTTTAAAATAATATTACGATTGGAGAACCCTTTACAGAATATAAGTCAAAAAATAAAAAAATATTCATGATAATGATAGCTTGTCCCTTATGTCGTTTTATAATTTCTTATTCTTGTCGTCATCGCTTAAAGATCTTTTAAAGTCCATTAATTGTATCTAATATGTAGCTACATACATACATACATACGTATAAAAAGTAAGAAGGAAAAGCTTTTTATAGAGTCTATTTTTACAAAATTTGAACCTATTTTTTTTTGTTTATTATTATTTTAACTAAATACCTCTATTGTAGGATATTATAGAACTATTAAAAATTACAAAAGATGAGAGTAAATGAGTATTGAAGAGAAAAATAAAGGAAAGGGGGGGGGGGGCGGGATTCAATAAGCTGGTGTTAAAAGGTTAAAAGGTTATTAAAATGAAAATATTTTGAAATAAAATACAAAAATTTTAGAAGGAAATTTACCAAAAAACAATAATAAGAAACGAAAATAATTTTAGGAAAGATAGGGAAAATATGAGATTTTGTTTTTGTAAATTTTAAATTTTTTATTTTAAGTCGGATTAAAAAAAAAAAAACAAAAACAAAAATGTTTATGCTCATTGTGTACCCACATTTCTCTTACAATAAAAATCAAATGATTGTTGAAATGAATGAGAATTTGTTTTTTTTTTTTTGTGAATTTTAATAGTTCTATATTACTCCACTGATTGCCTTTTTTTTTTAAATGGCGGATTGATCCGCCTTTCCGATCCAGAAATTTTGAGTACAATTTTTCTCCATTCCAAAAGGGTCTCATTTCCATTCTGATTCCAAGTATATGATGTAACGCAGGAATGATTTATGATATTTTGAACATTAATATTTTCTTCTTGTATACTTGTCTATTGGGCTTTTCTGTTATTTATATTTGAAAGGGAAAAAAGAATTAAAAGATCTAAATTTTTATTTATTAGTAATTAAGACTTCAAAGAGTTTTTGTTGTTTTCTCAGTTTTTTTCCAAAAACAAAAAATTTTTTTTTAAAAACGAAAATTATTTTTGATTTTTCCGTATGGTTGAACTTAAAGTTAACTTTTATAATTTTTTTTTTTGGTTAACAACGTTATCATTATTTTTCGTCGTTTTTTGGCTTTTTCAACTTTGTTAATCCTCCTTATAAGCCTGCAGTATTGTAATGTGCGTGTATACATTGAATTTTTTAATCAATTATGATTTTACAGTCATAACTACCGGATTTAATTTGCATACTCATTACCCATCTCTATATATACATAAAAATAATCATGCGAATGTTATTAAAAATCTTTAATTTTAGTAAAATATTGTTTTTGAGTCCAATGATAATTTGATGAGAAGTTATGCACAATGATTAAAATTTTTTAATTTGCCTCTTAAACCATAATGTGAGTGTTTCTGTGCGAATTTATGTTATGAGCAGACGTAAAACGAATGACCCCTAACACAGTTTGTTGGAAAAAGCAGGAGTAAAGCAGGAACAAATGAAAAAAAATATGTATTTATTCAGCATATGAGGATGATGTAGCATGTCAAGATTTATTGGTTTTCAATTTTAATTTAAAGATACAAATCGTTAATTTTGGTATTCTGTTATTGCAATTTATTTAAATAACAGAAGTACATTTTTTCAATACATAGTAAACACTATATTTATTCATTTTCCTTATAAATTCTAAGAAAGAGAGAGATAGGGAGAGAGAAAACAGGGTTACTTAGTTCAAAAAGCTGCAATAGTTGGACAAAATAAAGAGCGAGAAGAACGAGTACAAAATTGTAACATTCGTAGATTCGTACAACAGCAGAAACGAGGCACCGCGACCACGTATAAGGATCTATTGTGTGCCCCCATCCAGGTGCGGAGCATGCCCTACAACATGCTCGAGACCCACCTTCCTGATGAAGTCAAGCAACTTGTGAGGACCAGAAGACCGTAACTCCGTCACCGTTAGAGCAAAGCCCCCTAGCACCTCCCCCCTTCTATGAGCAAGACCATTACACTCTCCCAAGAGGTGCACCAAGGGTCCTCCATACTCCCCACAGAATCTGCAAGTATCCTCATTTTCCAGTATCCTCATTTTACATCTCTTTTTAAGGTACGAATACTTTTGTGGTTGACTGTATATATATACGTGAATTTGGGAATTAGTAAATTCGATTTAAAAGAAATTTGTTAAAGAATATTGGAAAAGCTCAATTAACTATTCAAGTATTCTATACCTTATATACTTCATTTTATGAAATAATTTCAAATCATTCGAGTATAAAATTTTCTTTAGAGATTTTTTGTTTTTTTTTTTTTCAAATTTTTCCATCCAATTAATGCCTTTTTCAATTTCACGCGAAACAACCCATTTGTCTTTTCATTTTCTTTCCTATATCTTTTTCTCCAAATTTCAATTATAATTTTATTAAGTTAAAAACCATTTAAAATATAAAAAAATCATTAAATTCAATAATAATTCTGATATTTTCCAGAAATGAAAATTTTATAACTGCGAAGTGAAAAAATAAATTCCAAGAAATAGGTACTCATAATATAAATGTTTTAGTACGTATCCTTGAAATATTTTGAAAGTCCTTGAAAAATTATAATTGATAATTATGGTTAATTATGATTGAATATTAATTTTTTAGTTGAGAAAAGTTTTAAAAACTTTTTTGTTTCATTCCGGTTTTTTTTTTTTTTTTGTTTTAAAACTTTGTTTTGTTGGCTTGTCATTTTTTGATAATTTTCAAAGAGTTTTAAGAGGGGGAAAGAATTGGGACTATTATTAATAATTAATTTTTTGGTAAAACATTAATATTTGCTACCTCATAAATAAGATAATATGGTAACACTTTAAATTAACAAAAGCTTGAATAAAGTTGAAAAATTGTAAGGAAGTCATGTTAATAATCGGGGTGAAATAAGCAATACCGCCTTTGTGTCAGGAATTAGGAAAATAGATTTTACAAATTTTATTAATCACAATGTCTTCTTTAAGGCTACCATTTTCAAGAATTCCTGAATAAACACTTAAACATAATTATTATATTTAATAGTTAATTTTGCATTGAAATAAATCAACGATTTTGTTAACAGCAATAAAGAGCTCTTCCACTTAGATAATTGAAAAAAAATTTACATACCTACATTTTTAAAATTTTTTTTTCTCACAATTTTCGCTTGATAAGAGCATTATGCGTAAAACTTAGTGAAATTTGAAAATATTTTTTATTAAGGAAACTATAAAAATTTTAAGTTTTTTCTATTTTAAATCTAATTTTGATTAAGATATAAAAAATACTTTAAAATTAAAAATTTAAAAAAAAAAAAATCACATATTAATTTACCTTGTGAATGTTGAACTTCTTTAGATTTAAATCATCATTCGACAATATTTATTTTATGGTGGTAAGAGGCCTCTCTACTCCTATACACTCTACGAGCGAGTATATAACTAAAATGTAAACCGAAAAAAAAAAAAATAGGTGAAGAAAACTAAAGTGTTTTCTATCTTCATAAAAAAAATTTTCCTATACCTATTTGTTTTTTTACTATATAAACGCCTATAAAAAAATTAAATAAACCAATTTATATGCAACTCAAACTCACTTAAAATGTTAGGCTCATATTAAACTCGTTTAAAAGATATCAACTGGCGTAATTTTTCAGCGGGCTATAGTAAATTTTTTTTCTTTTGCTGTTTATTCCCTTCTAATATAATTTTTATTTGTTTTTCATATTTTTTTTTTATATTTTCTATCAAATACTATAAATCGTGGGAGAAAAAAATTATAATGAAAAAATAAATATTTAGAATGATAGAGAAAGCAAACCGAGGCGAACTAAATGTTTACGTTTTTATTATTATTATTTTTTTTTTTGTTTAATAAATTTTTTATTTATTAAAAATAGAGAACCAAAACAAAAAAAAGGAGAGCAAACCCGCAAAAAAGCCATAAAAATATAATAAAAAAACATTTTAATCAAAATTTATAGTAAGAATGAAAAAAAAAATTATAGCAATTTTATGTAAATGAAATTAAAAAAAAAAATATAAAAATGTCCTCATCTCTTTCCCCTTCATTATTATAATAACAAAACAATTTTTCTGAATGAATAGACAGTCTCTCTCTCTTAAATTTAAATTAAAAAAAAAAAAACAAAATGAGAAACACAAAAAAAGTCGACATGATTATTGCCATCCTTTCTCAAAAAACAAATAACAAAAGAGCAAAAGTCCATTGTCCAAGAAACAAAAAAAAACAGCGATTACACAAGGAACAGAAACATAGATAAGATTTTTTGATATGCTCATTTTGTATCTCACTCATTCTGCTTTCCTTTCTCTCTCCCTTTTCATTCTATATACCTCGGTAATTTTCTCTTTTCTTAAGATTTTATTTATTTAATAATTTTATTATTGTTAAAGTGTCATTTATAGAATAACTGTTATGTTAATGAAATTGTCATTCCATTTATAATCACATCAATTTTTTATACGGGCACCTTGCCCATATATGGACGGAAGTAAAATGTTAAAAATACTTTAGCATTATAATGAGCAGGTAAAATAAATAGGCTAGCTCTTTCGTATAGTCACCGAAAATTAAAAATGTTGATTAAGTAGTGACTTGGAAATATCAAAATAAATTAATTATTTATCACACATAATAACGGGAGTAAATTCATTTCATATCGTATTTTCAATAATTTTCAATCATATTAATGTATTTGCAGAAATTAGAAATAAATAGCTCATGACCCCGTTCACTTTTCTAATTCCAATTTTTATAAATACATATTCTCTCTTCAAAAAGCTGACAAATCCTTTGCGGAATTCGAAAGTTAATTCATCAAATTGAACAAAGCTTGAACAAATTGAAGTAGTAGTAGTATCAAAATAATTTTCCAAATTTATACGATAAAGAATAAAATTAAATTTTGAACTCCATTTGCTTTTATAATAAATTTTTCTTATGTAATTCTTACTGTTTTATTATAGATATATTTCTAAATCGAAAATATTGAGAAAAGATGCGGACTCAATTGGGAACGTTTGGGAGCAATAAGTTAATTATGATTTAATAAAATGTGTATTTTTACATTGAAAACAAGTATATTTTCACTGTAACTGATTGAAGATGTAAATAATTCCAGATGAAAACAGATCATAAGACTTTAAATATTTTGAAAGAAAATAATCAACATTTAGTATGAATATCCTATACTTATCAAGATCAACTACAGTTCATTTTTCTATTTAATTGTACTTAATAATTTTATGTTAAAATTTCGTTGTTTTTTTTTGTTTCATTAATAATTTTGTTTTTTGGCTGGCTTCTTTATCAAAATATATTTCTATCATATAGCAATAATGTTCTAAGCTATTAATTTTTACAACTTTGATCATTAATTAATATTCCAGAATTTCGAAGAAAGCCAAGTATATAAAAATAGAAAATAATAAAAAAAAATTTCATGCCCTAATAAATTCAACTGAAATTGTCCATTTCACTATAAACTTATAATTTTATGAAATTTTGTATAAGTAATGATTTTGGTGATGTTGATGTCTTCTTTAAATCACTAGATACATAGATAATATAATATGTAGAGACCCTTTTCCTTCCATGGTTTCGGTTTAATTTTTTTTTAACAAGACGAAATCTTTTGATTGTAAAATGTCAATTTTTTTTTTTTTTTTGTGAAAAATTGCTTTGGTGGACAAGGTCTTTTTGACTTCTCTTAATATTATGCTAACACATATATACATACATTTTCATTTTTAATCGTATTCGATATTTTTCTTGACCATTGTTGTTATAATAGAGAATTGGTTATTGGTATTTTTTTTGTTGGTTGTATAGCGTGCCACAAAATAATTGTAAAATGTTGTCAAATTGGACAAGAAAAGGAACAGAAATAGTAGAATAAAATTTTTGCCGCCGTGTTGTCAACTGTTTTTATTTTCCTCTTCTTTTCTATATTTATATGTAATTTAGTATAAAATAGGACTATTTAAACAGTACCCCCCAGTGACATTCATAAAAATATCGAAAATTTTCTATAATCTTATAATTATTAACTTGATAAAATTTGGCAAATAAATAATTGCATTTAATTTTTTGTTTTTAAAGTATATAGCAGTGTTTGTCTTCGAATCGCTATTGTATGTAGGGGAGCCTTACTTTACATTACACAGAAACATAGCAAAGCTGATTAAACAGTTAGAAAGAACGATATTGAAAGAGCGGATTGTTAAAATAATAACGGATTGTTCAAATAAAAAGCATACAATTTGGTATTTGACATTTTGTTATATTTCAGATAGAAGTTGACGGAATTCTAGTGGGAATAAAAATCCGTATAAAGTCGTATACGGAATAAAATTATGCTCAATATTAAATAGTTCTATATATATATAATTATTTAGAAAAGTTATTTTTCGAGAGAATATACCTATAGTTTAAATTATTCCAAGAGATGAGGTTCAGGCGGTGATAGCTTATAACAATGACTTACTCTGTAATAATGACGTTATTGAAAAATGTTATAGTTAAAAGGTATACGTATACGAGTGGTTCAATGAATAAAGAAGATAGCATCATAAAGTGGGAAGGCAAATAAAAAATCTATGACATTTCTGTCATTTTTTTAATTTTCTAATTTAATTGTGACAGCTAACAATGTTCTTTATATGTATATATGATATTGAATTACTTGAGTGAGAGGACTTGGAGAGAGTAAATTATTAAGAAAGTCCTGTCAAAATGAGAAAAACGTCACATATGTCATATATTAAATAATAAATTAGTATTTTTTTAGTATTTATTCATTGCAGCCTGTATTTACTTTTATACCATTTGGCCAAAAACTTTTTTTTGGAAAGGAAATATTTTTATGGGAATTTTGAATTTTTTTTTTTTTTGTTCACACAATGATTTTTCATTTTAATTCATTTCTTTACAAATATTCTAGAGTATAGAGAATATTTGACTGTTAATTGAGAGACTTCATTGTCGTTCAAATTATTAAGTTATAGTAAGATTGCTGTTATGGCAATAGTAATATTTGTAGTTAAACTCAATTGGGTTGGAGTTGGTGAAATTAAATTACAAGAAAAAATAATAATAATATTATGCCAAGTTTATAAGTATGTTTGTAATCATATACATACATATGTATTTAGTAGTATACGATGTAATATAATGTTATAATTTTTGTATTTTATACACTTGTATTACTCTTAGTTTAATTATAATGTATGTATGTAATATAAATATAAATTCTGTGAAAAACAGAAACCATATAATTTCTTTTTAATATAAGAAAAAATTTCCCTCTATATATAAGATGAAATATGCTACCACAATAAAAGATATGGGGAATCAAGAAGAAAAAGAAATTAGAAAATGAAAAATTAAAAATGGTATGTTTAACAATATTTTGAATGGTTATTAAATTTTTGTTACTTATTATTATTTGATCCCTAAGTTTTTTTTTCTTGCTACTTTATACTTGTATTCTGAATACGAGTATAATATGTGTATAATATAGAAGCTTTACACGCCAATATAATATTCTTATAATATGAAACCGACATGGTCAAGTTATTTTATGATAATTGAAGTTTTTAATTTTTATGAAAATTATTGGATTGTACTTTATATAAAATATTTTTTAATAAATATTATGTATATCTATACAAGTATGTATATAGGTAGCATTTGATTTTCCGAAATATTATTTTATGTGCAGAATTTATATCGTCTTTCATGTTATGTAACTAATGCATTTAATTTCATATAATTTTGTTATACGGAAATAATTTCAAATTGAACGCATATTATTTTACGGACTTTTAATTCTTAATTTCAACTTAACTCATTTCATAAGTTAAAATCGAAATTGTTACCATAATATGTATTTGGCGTAGTTAAAATTAATTTAGTACAATTTTACATAATAATTATAAGAAGTTATCGACTGATAACTTTAAAAAAAAAATATGTATAAAATATTGAAATGTAGTTGCTATTAAAAAAATGGTAATTATTAAATATTGTTAATATTGCTAATGTAAAATATTAGTTGATCGTTGATTTTGTTCAGCAAGATAGTTGTAAAAGTGTACGCTACATAATGCACATGCATTTACACAAAACATATAAAAAGTAATTTTTTACGCGCCGAAGAGCCAACATTTTGTGTAGGTTATTAATGTCGAACGTTGTAATAGAAAATTGCAAATAACTCTTTTCATTTAAATTGAACAATTTTTAATATTATACAAGTGTATTTCATGTTAATTTTATAGACAATTCATTTAATATATTATTTGCATATAATTGTGTATTTTAAAATATCTTGATAGTTTGCACTATAAAAAAATCACAGAAAATTTTTTCTCTTTTCTACCCATAAATTTGTAGTCTTACATTAAAAGTATGTTCTTATATACAATTTGTATAAATTGTAAATAGGTTATTCTTTCAAAAATACTACAACTAAAAAATATATGCAACAAGTTCGAATTTAAACGGTGCTGCAGCTCGGCAATTTCAAATAGCTTCAACTAGAGTTAGATAACGTACTCATATAATTTTTGACAACCGTTTATCACATCCCGCAATTTTACGCATAAATTTCCAAATTATTTCAGAAATTCTAGTGGAATAATATTTACAAAAATTGAACCAAAAGAACTATTACTACCGAAAATGAAAGCCAAGAATATTAAACTTTTGGCAATTGTTATTTCCAATACATACTGAATGCATTTGGGCGCCAAAATTAAAATCAAGCTAAAGTTTTTGTATTTAAGTTTGATATATTCGTGGTTTACTGTTTTTAAAGTCTTCTTACAGCATTAAACGCTCTCTAACTCTGAAATTATGTTATTGACAAAAATAATAAATATTAGAACTAATTAGAGGTACGTTCGATTTATTTTGGTCTACTGCATTTCACTTTTAAGTCAATGTATAAAAAAATCATGAACTTCTTATCAGTTTTTATTATTTGTTGAACTATTTGATGATTTTGTGACCACGTTTATAATAAATTTCCCAATTTTGTGTTATTTTTTGCCCCACTTGTCTAAATGTTTGTATACATTATGTATATAACATTATACATAAAAACATAACTGTAAATTGGCCTTTACTAACTGGACACAAAAATTCTATATTGGACAATTTTTGTTTATGAGATTGTTTTTTTTTTCGAAGACGACAAGAAGTTGAACAACAAAATTAGAATAGCTAAAAAAAAAATAAATTTTTAATAGAATAAGAAAAAATCCCTTTTTATTATTTTATTTTTCTTTCATTTATTTTTGTTTTGTTGTTTGTTTGCTTGCTTGTTTTCCCGTTTTAAACAAAAAACTTTCTTTTTTCTTTGTTCTTGTTTCTTGTATTTATAAGAACCCATTCAATTAAGAACTTATTGGTGGGGGTAAACGAAAAGGAAGAGGCAAACAAAAGGAGGAGTTGTAATGATAACAATATGAGGAGATAATGAAGGCTATTGTCTATTTCATTCACAATATTTGCTTTCTTTTTTAAAAATTGTTGTTGCTCTTTTGTGTGTGCTCATTTCACCACCACTTAAACCACTTGATGTTGACGGGTTGGTTTTTTTCTATTTTTTTTTTTAATTAAAAAAACAAAAAAACCTTCAAAAGGAATTTTTTATCAAAAAAAAAGACACTAAAATAAAATAAAAAATGTGGAAACCCTTAATTGGCCTCTTGACTTTTATAATAATATTTTTATGAAAATTTTTTTAGAAAATTTTTAATTCTATTTTTTCTCATCTCTTTAAAATTTATTCTATTCTTTAGTTTACATTGTACAGCAAAATAAATAAATAAATTGAGAAAGAAAAATAATTAAATATTAAAAAGACAATAATCAGAACCACAAAAGAATACCAAACCAACAACAAAAATAAACAAAACTTAATCATAACCAAACCACAAAACATTTTTAAGATGACACACGCGAACTGAATTCAATGAAGTATGAAAAAAATTGTAGGAGAGTAACAAAAAAAAAAAAATGGACTAAAGCGACACCTTTTGAATAAAATTATGAATTCATTTCACACTTTTCACATAAAAAAATAGACAACCACATCGAAAAACAATATGTATATGGAAAGGGTATGAAGTGCTTGCATGCAAATATGTTAATTAGAACTTGGAACTTTATGGGAAAAATTTTAATTTAATTTCATGTACTTTATTATTTTTGAAGTTTAATTTTAATATTACTAGTCTTTGAAGTGCCAAGACCTTATATTTGTTCTGAATGAAGAATGTTATTACGCGTAATTTGATTTCAGTATGTATTAGCTTCTGCGTAATATTTCAACAAGACTAAAGTTCAGGAACTAATTTAGTTCAATAGTTCCAATAACTGATTTGGATATGTATGTAAGTACTAAGGGTAATTAGAAGATTATGCAGTATGCCAAGTTATTTATTGTCCGTCTGTAGTCCTTTTGCTCGTTTACTAAGTCTAAAAATATTTATTTCCGCAGCGCGCATTCAAGGGTTAAATATTTTATATGAACAAAATTTGAGTTGACATTATTTCAAGTATTATGTGAATATTTTCATCACAAATTTTGACTGAATTTCAACATGATCACAAATAATAAATTATTACATGACTTGTAAATTAATGAGATGCAAACAATGTTCCATATGGGCAAGGTATACTCGCACTTGTAATTTTTAAGATTTCCAAGTACAATGTTCGGTGGATATATGTACGTATGTATGTATAATATACATAAATCCCGTTATGATAATTATGTTTTATAGCAAATGTTCGTTGAATATTTTTTTTATTTTGTAAGTAGCAGGTATACATTAAAATAAGTAATAGAATGTGGGAGTCAAATATTATGCATTGAATAATAATTAATTAGAGTTTTAATAGAATTTATTATGTCCACTAATGGTTTGTATGCGCTTATATAACTGCTATTCTTGTCGATTAAATACTGAAGTTAATAAATTTTTTTAATAAGTTTGATCATAATTATAAAAAACTCAAGGAAGAGAGAGTTATAAAATTTATAGGTAAATAATGTTATTAAAATTTGAAATTAATCTTGTAGATTGAATCACGGGGAAACTTTATTATTTATTATTTAAAAGCAATTTTTTTAAAAAAGAAATAAAAATTAATTCTATAAATATAAAAACAAAAAATAAGTAGCTTTTTTTCAACTATCAAAATGGGGTCCGCGAAGTATTTTTTATGTTAAACATTGTACTTATAATTTGATTATTGTATAAATTTTTATCAAAGATTATAACATCAAAAGAATTTTCACAAAATTATGCAAAAAAATTCATGTGAATAAATAAATCACTGCACGCCGCACATTCGAATTAAAATTTCGGTAACAGCTTTTTACGCACTTTTGAATTTCGTAAATTCTTGCGAATGTTATAAAATAATAAAAAATGTTCTGCATTTATGCACGAATGCACATTTTTTTGTTATAAAAAGAAAGTTATAAGTTATATAACAGAGCTAATCAAATTAGTCACGTCATATTAATGTTCTTTGATCATTTAACTTTGAAATTTGACATTTATATATGAAAAAAATGACAGTTATTGTTATAAAGGTATTCATTTGTATATTATAAACTTTGACGCCAATATTATAAATTTTTATAGAGTGCTATAGGAGAAAACCAAACTGTTATTGTTCAAATTTTGTAGGGACAGCAAACATTTGATTGAAGATCAAAATTGAACGTGCTCCTGTTTTAAATAATTTCCACATTTATAAAATTTTATATTCAATATATTTTATGAAACGGCGTTTTCACATTGAAATTTTAATTATCGTTTCCTTATAAAATCCATAATTTTTCACAAGAAATATGGCTTTGATTCTGACGATTTCGACTGGTTCCGTCTCCGGTACCGGTTTCGTCGACGACCCTTTCTCTAACTTCTACTTTTGTATATAAATTTTAAACAATGAATTTTTATTTTGAGTCTAATATTCTGAAAATGCTTTAATCTGATTTTTCCACTTTGACTTCGATTACTTGAGGAATGCAAAAAATGGTCATCGGGGTTATTTTTAAATTTTTATTCATTATCACTCCTATCTATAATTAAAATTCTTAATTTAAATAAATTTTAAAATTAGTTGTAAAATCAAAAAACAAAAATTATTTTTATTTCTCAATTTCAAAAAATTTAATTGGAAAATTTTTTTTAAGATAAATAAATTCACAAATCTTAAGTAAAATTCACAAAATTCACATTTTTTTAGTGTACAAAGTAATTTTAAAATACCTATTTCAAATAACCGTGTGATTCAAGTGATAAATAACCGTATATATATATGATAAATGTAGCTGCTGTTGTTGTTTTTGTTTTGTAAAGCACTCGAATTAATCATAAATAATTTTCTTCTTCTGGGAATAAACCTTTTTTTTTTGTGCAATTATTAAACGATAAATGCAATTTTTTGTAGTAAGAAAACAATTTTTTTTTTGTGTTTGTTTTAATGTAGTTTTCAATGCACTATGAATAGGTCAAATTGAATTTTATTTCTTCATTATATTTTCTTGAAATCATGGTTAAATCGCTTATATTTTTATGATTTATACAATGTGTATGTAGCCTCCTGTTTTCTCATATATTTTTAATATTGAATGTGTAGGTAATACATTTTCCATTTAGTATATTATTCCAATAATAATAATAATAATATATAATTATCTATTTAAAGAAATCAGTAATAAATTGTATCGAAATTGAATGAATCGATTTCAAAATTCCAATTTATTAAATTCTCATTAAATATTATTTTATCTATATACTACATACATTCAATTGTTATTTGTATATATTCAAATGTTTATGGTAAGGTTACATTATTGTTTGAAAAAAAAAAAATGCATATATGTACAAATTTTATTTAAATCATGCCAATTGTACCCTTGAAAGATTTATCCACAAATAAAATATTAATAAAGTTTAATGTAATAAAAAATAAGAAAAAAATTAAAAAAAAAAAGCGAACTATGAAAAAAAAACAATGAGAAAAAAAAGTAAAACCGTCAGCCTCAATAAACAAAAGTGCATTTACCAAGCCTCCGTTTGATGTTATTCGAGTAATTCGATAGTGTTTTCTTTTTTTTGTTGAATATTTAATTTTATATAAACTTGTGTTATTAAATATATTTATATTGGTGTTTTTTTTAACTTGTTTTTGTTTTTTGTGATATCCGAAACCAATAATTTAATATGCATTCAATTTCAAAAGCATTACGAAATTGAGATTCCAGGTATAGAAGATTAAAGGCAATTATAAATAAAATTGCAAAAAGTGTACTAATATTCTCTATAGCAAGTTGTATCGTGACGTCACATTCTCAATAGTAATTGTCGAGTAAAATTCTTTACTATTTATGGTAAAGGAAGAGACTCCCTCTCTAAAAATTTCTCTTATTTACTGTTAATATTTATATATTTTTATAAATATATTTAATTTACAAATTGTTCAAAAAATTAATTGAAATGTATTTAATAAAATCTACATACATAAAACAAAATAGTATTACAAACGAATAAGAGCATTAAAAAAAATTAATAGATTCGAAAATAAAGAAATTTTTATTCGCCTTTAAACATGCAATACATACCAGAGAGACGAAAGAGATACCAGCAATCAGTGTTGTGCCAATTACTTATTTTCTCGAAAATATTTATTTTTTTATTGCTCGAATTGTCTGACGGTAAATGTCTTAAAATTAAACAATATAATTTTTTATTCTAAATCATAAAATTAGCCGTCGAATTCGATTATTTTGCTAAAAATTGTTTAAATTTCAATTCTGCCCCTAAAAATAGGCAATTTATATTTTTATGAGTATTTTATTTAAAATGCCCTTACAATTTCAAAAAAAAATTTCATTTGAATATCTATGAAGCAAAAAATGAGTTAAGATTCCTTGAGTTGACAATCTTCGTGCACTAGTATTGTACTTCTTTTCATTTTATTTTGACATTATTTAATATTATATAGGCAAAAGAGCAAAAAAGGAACAGCTACAATAGCAGCAGCACCAGTAATATTGAATTGTATTATACTTAGTATTGTTTTTATCATTGATTTTTTATCTTTAAAAAAAAAAAGAAAAAAATTTACTTGCCATTTAAAAAATGAAATTTTTCTTTTTTTTTTTTTGTTCTTTCATGTGTTCATATACGGCGTACATAATATTGTTGTTTTTGGAATTGCATACCGTTTGTTTGTTTGTTTTTTATTTTGTCATGTTATTTTAGTTTTTTGTTTTTCTCTCTGTGTTATTTGGTGCGCTCATACACATTTCTATTTTATTATTTATTTTATATTTTATTTACATATTATTGTTATATGCAAAATTTTTTTTCTTCTTATTTATTTTATTTATAAATAAATTGTTGTTAAAACAGTTTGATGCCAAGTCAAATCTCAAATATACCAAAAAAAAATAAAAAAGAAGTAAAAACAATAAAATAAACATAAAACTACTAAATTGTTTTTATATTTTTTTTTTATTTATTATTTTTTTCTACTAGTATTTTGTTATTTTTTGCAAAATGATCTTTTGACTTTTTTATCACAATCAGCGCGAAGCTTTCACGATTTACATAAAACATAAATGAGAAAAAAATGAAACAAGATGAAAAATAAAAGAGAAAAAAAAAGCAACATAAAAACATAAATATCATGTTTGATATTTCGTTCATATGCACTTATAACATGTAGACATACATACATGTATGTATTGGCATGTAGTATGATGTAAATAACTAGGTGTATGCAAAATAATAAACTTAAAAACAATTACAATTGGATTGAAGTTATAATAATTTTATGTAAAAAGAGAGTGGAGAGAGAGATTGACAGAGAGGAAGAAAGAGGAAGAGACAGAGAGGAGCAGGGAAAGAAAATTATTACAAAATTCTATATGAATGTTTATTTTTCCACCTGTTTGATTACCTCACGTTCAATAAGAGAAAACTACAAAAAAAAAAAAATAATAAAAAAAAAATATTCTAACAAGACAGAGAAAAAGTGCAAAAACATGTGTGTGACTTGACTATTTTGTATTAGAAGAATAAGAAAACTATCAAAAAATAATTATGATTACATACTTGTTATGAAAAGTTCATAAATATTTTTTTAACGTTTATAATGCTTTAAATTAAATTTATGAAAACGAAATCGGGTATAGACTCACCGTTTTCAAGAGTTGTATTATGACGATTCTAAGAATTCTATGACTGTCGGTTGATTGATGTGACCGGTGCCGCAAATTTATCGCAACCCAATTACTCAGTGATCACCAGCCCATCATTGAGCGTATACCTATCTAAGGCACCTAATTCTCTTAAGTAATCAATGTAACTTCTTGATACTATTCTTAGATATCTCATCAAAGCTCATCCAGTCCCGCCAAACTTGCACTATGCCACTCTATGCCAATCTAACCCCGACCAGAGAAGTCAGCTGGAACACTTTGTGTTGAATCACAATGCTATCCTAGCCGTATGCTAATGATAAGTGTCCCTTCTAGATTGTTCATTCGCCCGTTCATTTCCTGCTATATTATGGTGATCTGGGAACCAAAAAAGTTTTATAGTTATCGCCGGTACGAACTAACAGATAGACAGGTAGATAGATGACCAGACAAGTCTATCTGCAAACATATTATGTAAGTTCATACAAAAAAATAATCGCAAAAATTTTATTGCATATTTATAGGATAACTTTAAAATATTTTGAAATTTTCGAATAAACAAAAAATTTAAATTAAGAAATAGCTTATTAGAAATAAAATTAAAACCTTATTTTGTAGCGCTATATGGACTATAAGTTAGAATTTTGCTTATACTTAATTTAAATTGTCTTGTAATTGTCTCTTCAAAATTATTATTCAAACACAGCTGCTGTACCAATGAACCTATTATTTCTTATATTAGAAAATGTTTTTGGAATGTGCCTTACCCCAGTATAAGAGAGTAAATTTCGCTACTCATAACTGTAAAATATAAGATACAAGGATGTAACCACTTGAAAATTATGTTAGTACACAAATACAAAAATGTATGAATGCGTAGAATAATTGTCGATTTGTGGTATTATAGAAAATTCTAATTTATTTTAGTATTGCATACCTTTTACTCAAATTTTACATTGTAAATTCTCATACATTATAAATCACGATTTTTCAAAATATTTTGTACATAATCTTACATTTATAAATCAGTTATCTAAAAAATATAATAAAAACCTTTTATAGCAAAACAAAATTTAAAAATAATAAAAAAAAACAATTTAATCATTTTGTCGCCAGCTAGAAATTTTACCACATTCACCGTCTTTATAAAATAGTTTTACAAAAATACTAACACAACCAATTGTCGTGTCTATCAAATTTTTATTGTAATAAACAACTTTAATGGAAAAATGTCTTACGCATAATAAAATTTATACGATATGAAAAAATTAATAAACACTATTAATTTATTATACCAATATTCTGAAACAGATTGCTATACTTAAAAGTTATATTACGAGTAGCTACCTATAAAATTTATTCACTATAAGCTTATAAAAATATTTTAATAATAAAATTAGGTTTCATAATATTTATTTAATATTTTTCGATAAATAATTTTGTATTTAATGAGCCTATAAGCATTCCTATTTCCAAAATTAACTTTTGGTTAAAGAAATATTAGTAAACGTTATGTCTAATTTTGAAAAGTAATAAACATCAGGTAATATTCAGCTCAAATTTAAAAGTTTTAAGATGGTTTTGTTTTAAAGGATCATTATGTTGTGCATGTTGAAATGAGGTCGCAGAATAAAAATCCACTTACGTTAGGTTTGTTTTTGGATTTTTAATTGAATTTGAACATGGCAAAAATCATGTTTTTATTCAGACGTTTAAATTATTAAATTTTAAGAAACCAAATAGGCTAAAACGCTTTTCCGAGATCAAATTTTCTGCTACTGCCTCCTTCGGCTTATTTTTTACATGCAACTTCGACGTCAAACATAATGTTAATATCAAATTGTAATTATAAATCAAATTGTTCGAAGTTGGTTATAAAATCAACCTTGTTTGAATCGAAGTTGAACTATATTGCGGTTAATTGCTGTTTGAATAATTTTTAATTTTTATGCAGGTTAGCTCGAAAACGATATTAAGCTTATTGCAGTACCTTCAGAAGTTTCGAAGCTGGAACTGATTCGTTAAACAGAAATTTTTCATTCTTTTTATAACCCTTCAATATATAAAATATTTTTAACCCTTCAGAACCACCACTACACGTTAGAGTTCCCCCTCCACTCTAACAATTTTTTTTTCCTTAACAACTCGAAAGAATCTGCCACTGAGCGTGTTTACACCAGAATCGGACCACCCCGTATAGCAATTTATTTAACCGAACCACCCTTATGCGAATGTAATTTTCGATTTCAGGGACTTTCTTTTCTTAATTCACCTCATTGTCCGTAAGTTCTTCGAATAACATTTTACTAAATAAAAATACTTTAATTTATTTTAATTCAAATTGCATTCCTAGATTTTTACTTTAGATTATGATTAATAAGCATTTAAAATTATACTATTAAAGTAACTTAAAAAAAAAAAAAAACAAATTTTAATTATTAAATAAATGCAATGTTTTTATAGTCGCCGTGTATGCATTTAAGAGTCTATGAAAATTATACATTTAATGCTAAGTGATCATTAAAAAACGAAGTTATCAGATGCACTTCACATCACAAAAAATAAAAAATTTAAATTATTTTTACAACATTAGTGAATGATGAAAAAAAAAAGAAGACTTCATAAAGTAATTAAAAATTATTTTAAATAATTTGACATTAAAATTGCCCTTATAAAAAACATTTTATTTTGTACAATTAAAATAAACTTCCATTTAAAAATTAATATTAAAAAGTAATAATAATAATAATTTTTTAGAGGATTTTATATTTCAGTCAAGATTACAATGTAAATTATTAAGCTTTTAGGATTATGTAGCTTTTACCTGTAATTAACAGAATAGATTAAATTATTTTATTTTAAATGACCCATGTTAATAAACTGAAAGATCCATTAGGTCCTGCAGAAACAATTATGCTGTACAGAACACGTGCAAGTTAAAAGCTTTTAGGTAAATTTTATTGGGAAAACAATAAAAAAGTCTGGTTTAATGGCACTTTTAATTTCCGAAAGTTTTGAAGCTTTGCATTAAATTACTGTTGCGTCATGGAATTTTTCATTTAAATAAATGCTGAAATTGTATTTGAGTACAATTACTTTGTAATTAAGAAATAACCCCAGTGAAAATCTTATATATGTGATAATACTTCTAACGCGACAGAGTATCGCTTGTTTTCTTGTTAGTTTAAGTTTCATATTTTCCACAAATGGTTTCAATATTGACTACATGCCTTTGCTTTCCTCCAGAATTTAAGGAGAAATGCCTTGAACCAACTTTCTCTGACGTCCATTCGGCAGATAGTTCAGCCGCTGTCTGCAATAACCGATTCCATATTTCTTAGATATTAAAATAATTTGCTTGACTCGCTTATAATCACTCTTTAGTTTGTTGTTCAGTACTGGTCAGTGTTTTTAATGTTTCGACCTTATTTCAGTGTTATTTAAATTCTTGCAACACCAAAAATAGTATGTTACTTGAGATTTCCTCTAGGACTTCTGATTTATCGTCAACTAGAACTAATGTTTTAAATTCCAATATCTCCAAATATAATAGGAGTTGTAACAGCTAGCAACATTTTCGCTACGTATATTATTCCTTATATAATTCCAATCTCAAATTCATATTGTCCAACTTAAAAAAAAGTTTACACAAATTCTTAATATCCTAGAGTTGTAGTTTAATAGAATTCTTATTAAGATCAAAATTTATTGGTAACTAGTATGTTGAAAAAGAAGAAAAAAATGCTTTTTAAAAAATATTCCATTGTTTTTCTTACAACATCGTATAGTCGCAATGACATATTGCTATATAGAGCTGCTGTAAGAGCACATGTATACAACTACACAATAATAATAATGATAATTTTATTTTGAATTAAAATGTACAAGGTTGTATATATACACATCGTACTAATATCTGTATATTTATTATACATACTTTTATTTAGTTTTAATATTTTATAACAATTATTATTATTGCATATAATAATATAATGTAGATAAAAGATTATGCGCTCGTACATGCTTTTTAATGCAAGAATATCATTATTTTCATTACCTACATATACATAATATGTATGGATATACAATATACATTTATACAGCCAATATATAAAGGATAATGGCTTTTAAAATGTGATCAACATCATCAATATATATCGAATAATATATGGTATAACACTTTTCTAATAATAATAAGGCTGGGCCAAAACATTGGTTTGTATTGTAGCAGTTTTCCCTTCAACAAGTGATAATACTGCTCTTAAATACAATCAGTGTATATATACAACGCTATTAAAATTGTTTTCATTCATAAACGAAATTATTTCTAGGATTGCATAATTTAGGATGAACGATTTGTGCAGTTTTCGAAATAAAGCAAGAATTAATATAAAAAGGGGTTAACATAACGCTCGATTTTAAGGGTTAATTGTGTGAGTTAAGAAAAATAATTATATTTTTTAATGTCATGGAATTTACCGTTAGCTTTCTGCTAATTTACTTACTTCTGTTTACAGAAATTTGAAAAAGCTATTGGTTTCGGAAATATAAGGCATCCAAAATTCAAATTTTACAAATTTCAAGAGGCCTTAACTTGAAAGGGGGTGTTGATGGAAAAAAATTTTTTGCTAATAAAATAAACTATTTATTAGTGTCTCACAGCTGCTAAAATTTCCGGCTCTTACAACCTAGGGTCTAGAAGAAAAACGACATCAAAAATTTGGGAAAAACCAATTTTAGATAACGGTACATTTTAACGGACATTTTGTTTTTTTAAAGTACAAGTATAGTATGCCGTGGTAGAATAAGCCAGCCATTATATTTCTGCGTTGGCAAAATTTAAAAGATGCTTATAGTGTCACTACAGTCAATGTTTAAAAAATGGCATTTTTAATGTTTCAGGGGGGTATAACTTTTAAATGGGGGGAGATAGGGAAAAACTTTCTTCCACGGAAATAAGTTTCTTATTTCAGCTTTCTATCTTCAAGGGTGTAAAAGTTTTGTAAACATATTCACGGACGGACGGACGGACGGACGAACAGAGTGAAACTAATAAACACTTTTTTTCAAAAATTTTTTGGAAAATTGCTAATAAAATGAAAAAAACTTGTTATTGCTGAAGAGAAACATTCACCAAGCTAATAAATATCTAATATATTAATATTGTTGTACTATAATGTGAATTCATGGATAATTTAAGATAATGATTATAGAAAATGTTATTAATACCAAAACCACCACATCAATAAGATAATAATATTATCGTAATATACTTACATACATACATTCATATTGTATGTAAATTTTATTTTTATTGAATTCTAACAAACCGTTGTTGTGCTAACAGTCATGTATTTAATTTAAAGAAAAAGTAATAAAGACGTTAATGAGATGGTTGGTTTAATAATTTACATGTTGTTCGATCATTTTGTTCATTTGTGTTCACTCGTTCGTAGGTGCTAAATTAGTTGTTGTTTAATATTCATTTAATTTGTTTCTGACAAATTTAAATATTATATAGTTATATAATATTAAACCGTCATGTATTTACTGTACATAATTATTTAAATAAAAAATAATATTGTACAAAAATTGAAATTAAAAATAATAATTGCAGTGTTTGTTGCAAATGGAAAATTAATGATAGAAAATTATTATTATTATTTTTGTAAAATAAATAAAATATCAAATTAAGAAATCAGTTAATAAAAAATAATTATTATTATAAGACAATTAAATGTAGCATATCTCAATTAGACATTCCACTATAATTTTTGAATAAAAATTGTTATACACTTAATTATTATACTTCTTGTATATATAAAAGTATTTTATTTTTAATTTGTTTAACAAATTATTATATTTAACGATCAAACGCTTTTAGTTTGCAATTTGTAACTAATATAAATGGCGACAGTTGAATAGAGATTTGTACAAATGATTAATTAAAATATTTGAGTACTTTGTATGAGAATGTGAGTTTTATTGCCTTACTGTGTATATTTTTGAGTATAAATTACAAATACGAACTGCTTTCCTAATATGCAACAGTTTGTATATAATAATAATTGAAAGCGTTAATAATATGGGAAACAGTTGAATGACACCCGTCTCAAGAAATTTATTTTATATGCATTCGAATTGTAAAGAGTAAATTGCTGTCATTTGAAATTTTTCATTTTTGAATCCATAAAATGCAAATGTTTGTAAGAAAGGCTGAATATATAATGCGTAATATTTCCATAACACCAATGATGAACAACTTCATTTACTAATTATTTTCATCATTGGTGTAATATTCAGTTTTTAGAAAGCATACAGTAGACCAAGTCTTTCCGACTGGATGTGCATACTGTGACTAGAGTGTTGTGATTATATACTAGATGCTAATATACATAGATGGATTATGTACTAAATGATACTTATAATGTTGAGTTTGTTTTGAAAAAAAAAAAACAGTTTCACGCCGTTTCAGTAATAGAAAAACAGGAGCGCGCTTATTTATGTTACAGAAACGTGAAGCAGCTACTTTTAGTGATATTATCAGCTTGTCTTTCGGTTTGTTTGTTGCACTTCTCTAATTTAATTTCAGTTAAATGGTTGTTAATTATGTTTGGCGTTTTTATCAACTTTTAGAAATTGAATTTTTTCTAGAAGTCGATACTACATATTTGACTACATTTGTTTCTAGGACAATTGGTAATGGGCTTTCTTCAAACTCCAAATTTTTTTTCTAGTGAACTATTAAAGTTTTCGCTTTCAGAACCTAAAAATTCTTTAATTGCTAATTTTTTTGTTTCTATAAAAAAATATCTCATCTTATAGTGCAAATCATTACCAAAATAATTCCCGAAATATGTATGTATACATAATTATGTGAAGCGCCATAAACAACCTATTAAAACCAAATATAGATACGGATTTGTAACACTCTATTAAAAATAATATCACAAAATAATAAAGACATAACACTTACATAATAATATTATGTGGACTGAAGTAATTCCTTGTTATTATCCTTTTATATAAATCGTAAATGGTAGCCAAAACCATTCCAAATCAATACTGAGAATATTTTTGTAATACCCAAAAGAATGTAGGCTAGAATTAAATTAAAGAAAAAAAACTTATAATATAACAATCTCTTAATATTTAATTGGAATGACTGTAAAACTGTTAATAATCTTATGTACCTTTTATAAAATTTTTGGCTTTATAAAAAAAACAGCAAGTGAATTATTTTTTTTTAATAAGGAAAAAATATTTTGTCACCAATCGTGATGTTTCCGAATAAGGTTTCAATATAATTATATGTACATGTGGAAAATTTTTTAAATAGACTTAAGGTATTCACTGTACAGACAATGTTATGCAACTTAAATGATGTTTAATTTAAACACCATAAGATTTAAACCTTGGACATTCACGTTTTTTATTATTCTTTTTTATACGTATTGGCATTTAGTACATTTAATGTACAAAATAATTAAATAGCAATATTTTTTTTTAAGTATATTTTCCAAAAACATATTATAAATTCATTTTTATGCAGACATAATTAATATTTTATTCATTTTTATGCAGACATAATTAATAAGTGCCGCATGGTAAAAATAATTATGTAATTTCATTCGATTCCACTCTTTACTTCTAAAGTTCTCAGAGCCTATGACTTCCAAATTCTTCTTTCAATTTTCTTTACCATTGTTATGAACTGGTTTAACAGATTATTCTGCTTTTTTAAAACAATTACATTATGAGTGTTCTCATATCCAGCTTTCATGTAACGTTTCCTGTGTCTTGTATAGTTTGATGTTTTAAGTACTGCCAATTGAGTATCATGAGTATACAGCTTGTATAAATGCTTTTCTCTCTATCATAATAAAAGAAGCAGTGTCGCAGGACTTTCCACACGACACCAAGCGCTGGGTCAAAAAAGAAGTTCATCTTTAATAGCATTGAAAAAAGTCTTTTGCACTCCAGAAAACCTGTAGTTCTACTGAAACCTCTTTATCCTCACTAAAATTTTAATATCCTCGCAAAGTAAACCGAAAAACCCGACTGTGCTTCAAGCCAGCGAAGAAAAATTCAACCAATATCCAATTCCCTTTTTTCATTAGGAACGGGTACTCCCAGTGAATTTTCGTTTTCATATAACATCTTTGTTCTATTTGTGTCAGTCAGTCAATAATTTTGATCAAACGAACTTTAAATGCAGAAGCAGTTGAGAGAAGTTGAATTTCTCTATTACTAATTATAATACAACGTGTACTTGTTTATATATATCTTATTATTGATTCTTATAAGAATAAATTATGGAAATTTTTTTTTAATAGAATATTTCTGCCTTGACTCTTTGATTAAGTCATTTATCTGTTCTGCAGCTATATGAAGCAATTTTCATTATAGAATTACTCTCTTTTAGTGAAGCAATTTTTATTAAACACTCTCTGGCAGCTGACTAAATATATTTTTACAATATTCTAAAATTTTAAAAATTTCAAATTCAAAACGATCAAAACAAAAATATTTTTCCATATTTAAATTTCCAATTTCAATTTTGTATAACAGAATTACCTTAATTATATATTAAATGGTATAATATAAAATTTAACACACCCAAATTTCAAGTATATTTAACAAATTTTTCTTAATTTCTTTAGTTTCGTTTTATTTTGACTTGAAACATTTTTAGTTTTCGGTAAATTAGTTTGATATAGAAACAAACTGTATTGTAACAGGAAACCGCTATTGAAATTAAATTAAAAAATTTTCAAAGAAAAAAAAAAGTTATACAAAACATTAATCAATATTTTATATTGCATTTCAATAAAAAAAAAAAAAAAACCAAAAATAAAATTGAAATTTTCCTCCTCCTCATTTTCAAATTGAAAAAATATAGAAAATATCCAAAAAAAAAATCTAACATTAAAGAAAATTATACTTATAATAATAATTTGTTCACGATTAACCCAATTTTTTCTTAACCTAAATTTTCCTTATAATAAATATAAAATAAAAAATAAGAAAATTTATTAACTTTTTACAAAATAACAAAAAAAAAATTGAATTGCAATAAAATTCAAAAAAAGAAAAAGAACAACAAGATTGCAGTGCGCTTAAAAAATGAAAGAAAAAAAATAAAACTACTAAATCAAAAACTAAATAAGATCACAATAATAAAATGCCAAATAGCTGTATAGTGATGATAGTAAATAAATTATATAGTTTGTTAGTAACTGTATAATATGGTTTATAGTGTTTTATTACCATTGATGGTGGTAATGGCAGTAACAACGACGACGGCGCTTAGCCCGGATCTTTGTTATATAAAAATATTTTTTGGTTCTCTTGCTTTTGTTTTTTGATATTTTCATTATTTTCATCTTAATTTTGTTCTCTTTTATTTTTTTAATGTTTCCTCTTAAATATTTTATGAAGTTCTCTGTTCTGTAATATTTAGGAGCATCTTTCTCTCTATAAATACAATATTGGTAGATACATTCAAAATAAATAAATAAAATTTGTGAATTTTTATTTTGTTATTATGTTTAACTAAAATAGAGAAGAAATGAAGCCAAAAAGGCTAAAAGATCGTCTGTAACAATAGTTATTACTTAAATCTTATTTAGAATTATAGAATGATAAGAATCATTTTTCATAGATTCATTGTTATATTTTACAAGTTTCTTATATGTAATAGAAAATAATAAGGATTTTTATTTGGATTTTTACAATAATTTTGTAAGTAAAAAAAAAACAAAATACTTAGATCTTGATTAGTTTAGCTTTTTTTTTTTGTCATTTGTGAGATTTTCTTTTAATGATAAAATAATTTTGTATAGAATATAATTTTTTTAGAGTAACTTCTATATTTTTATTATTATTGAATAATTATCGTGCAAATTATTCTCGAAGATGTAAATGTCTAATTTTAAATCATAAAATATAGATATCGTAAATTTTACGATATTATTAAAGTATTAAATTTTAGGAAGTCGCTCTTTTTAACTTACATAAAAATCCAGTGCAATCGATGAATTAGAAAATGTCTAATTTTGAATTATAAAATATAGATATCGTAGATTTTACGATATTATTAAATTATTAAGTTTTAGAAAATTGCTCTTTTCAAGTTACATAGAAATACAGTACAATCGATGAATTTGAAAATGTCTAAATTTGAATTGTAAAATATATATATCGTAAATTTTACGATATTATTAAATTATTAAATTTCAGAAAATTGCTCTTTTTCATAATAATACAGTAAAATCGATGAATTTGAAAATGTTTAATTTTGAATTGTAAAATATAGATATCGTAAATTTTACGATATTATTAAATTATTAAATTTTAGAAATTTGCTCTTTTCAAGTTACATAATATTACAGTACAATAAAAATCAAAATAATTCATCCTTTATTTAGCGTTTTACAAAGCATTTGGCGTGTTTATCTTATACCTTAATATAAAATAATTTTTTACCAAAGGCCTTACCATGTAATTTAATTTTTATGAAACGATTTTTCGTATTCGGGAAAATGGTAAGGTAGTACCAATGAATTTGTACAGTACTACCGTTCCATTTCTGAAAGTACGAAAACCGTCTTATAAAAATCGAATTACATAGCAAGGCCCCAAACGAGTGCTTAGTGTACATCATAAGAACGAACGTTTTGTCATATATTTATAAAGTAAAAATATGGATCGTTTATTAAAATTTTGCAATATATTTGGAAATTTATACTATAGACAAGGTCTTTGTTAAACGTTAAACCGCTTAATTTCTGAATCAGCCGCGTTTTGTATACAAAAAATTCCTAATGCTTTTGATTTGTCCAATTTGCCTTGGGTTTAATTTATAATGAGGGCACTATACGTTCTACGTTCAAATACGATTTGAAGCTGCATCATATTCAAACAAAATTTATTTTTAAATTAGCACTCTTTCAACAAAAGATCAATTGCGAACTACATTTTAAAACTGTATATGGAAAATGAATACATATATTAAAAGTATAATATAATTCTGAAAATTTATAGCATATTTTTAGGCTTACAATTTGTATAATCTCTGATAGTGGAAAATACAAAACATGGGGTAATATTTAGGCCATTTAAGAAACAAAAATGTGATTTGGGTATTTAATAAAAATGTAGGCTTAGACGAAATATTTCTATAGATTTTACTCAATACTAAATTAGATTGGAAGCACTTTTTAACTCTGCATTCTCATAATTTTTAGGAAAATATTGATTTCTTTGTCTTTATACTGCTCCATTGTCTTTTTATTTTTCAATAAACGTGGTATTTTCCATGAATATTTCAAATATTGCATTTTTTTTTCTCGATTTTTGTAAAATTTCTATTTAAAATATTTAATAAAAAACAAAAATAACAAAAAATATGAAAGTAAAAAGGTAACAAAAATAAAACAGAGGAAATGATTTTGTTTTTTTTGCTTTCTTTATACTGCTTTTCTTTTTTAGTTGACCTCTGTGAGTGCATTATCGTTGACCTCATGATATTTTTGAAATTTTTCTTATGGTTTTCTTTTTTATTCTGTTACATATATATCTGTACATGCTTATATCATTGTATTTCTTTTAGAAATTTCAAAACTATTAAATTTTATTGTAAAAGAAAATCAGTAAGCTTTATTGAATTTTCCTATTTTTTGTTGTTTTTTTTTTTTTGTTTAGAAGATCAGAAAATGCAGTTAAGTGAAAATATTGTATCTTAAACATGTAGAAGTGATAAGAATAGACCGGATTATCGTGTACAACAAACACTTGTGTTAAACTATTTTGAAAATTATAAAAAAGAAAAAAAAAAAAACAAAATTATATAGCTGAGGTTAAGATTTAAATCCCAATAAAAATTAAAAATGCAGTAGCGTATTAATGAATATTATGACTTTTAAAATGATAATAAAATTTAAAATGTTATGGCCACGTATTTGTGCTACAATAAAAATTTGAATAAACCTCTGTGATTGAATAAATTTTAGAAATAAGTATGTCGCAATTTAGTTTGAAGTTCTTTAATTTTCTAAATCTTATGGGCTTGTATGTTGTATGAATATTTAAAAGTTAGAAATAAATACAAATTTTTTCTCCTCCAACTGGTTTCAAATTAGTGTCTTTTAGTGCTATAAACTGCAATTGATTCATTTTCAAGGGCTATATAAGGATTAATTGTTAGTTGTAACCCTATTTTATGATCGCGATCAGTTCGCGACCTGTTGTAATTAAATTTACCTACAGTACTTAATTCCTTAATTTAAATTATTAAAAAAAGTTTTAACATGTTTTGAAGGCGAAAAATGGATTCTGACTTATAAGTCTAATTGTTTTTTAAAAATTGCAAAGAACAGAATTAGTAATAACAGATAATATTTCAACAACTTTATTACTGAAAACTAATAAAAAATCTTATTGAAAAAAAATTAAAGGCCTGAGTTTAATTGCGAAAATATGAATAATATTCGATACTCGTCTCCCTCCGCTGTGTTAAATTGGTGCTGCTATATATGAATAAGATCTGACCAAAAAACGACATTGGAGAAACTGCAAAAATGCTAAACAAGTGCTTACTAGATATCTGTAGCGGGTATTAGCCCAGATGAATAACAAACACGAAACGCTGGAAGACTACAAATCATCAGGTCTACCATCAGGTTTCTAATCTACGATTCCATCAGGTAATGGAATCCATCATAAAAAGAAGAAAATAAAGTATATTGGGCATACACTTCGAAGAGCGCTGACCACAACAGTGCGGCGGGGATGGAATGGAACACGCAGGGCACAAGAGGTGTGGTAAGACCACAATTCAAGTATAAGAGACCGGTCGATCAACTACTGGAAAAATAGAGAAGCTTTCTGGGAACCCTACGCTCCCAAAAGGAGTGAAGGAGGAAAAAAAAACAACTTATTCTACATTTGCTGAGAATTATACAATATGCACATTATTAAGTGTTTCAATGATCCAACAACAACGAATTCATATACTCCCATTTTTAACTTAAAAGAACAATACTGGAAATAATGACCTTACTAAGTAGAGTTTATGAATTTTGATTTGTCCTTTTGAATTTCTAAATATGTAAAAGAAACGCTGTACACATTTGTTCTTGTCCATATTATCTAAATACTCATATTTTATATGGTATTAATTTAAAATCCGCCTTAAGCCGCTACCATATTAAATTTAAAATTTTAACAACTAGATAGCTTTACTGTTTTTGCTTTAAACAGAAAAAAAAAATTTATTTTTGTTTACTATTTTTTTTTTATTTGTTTTTATAGAAAAATTCTATTTTTTATTTCTTGTAAATTCCATTTAAAAACCATAGCAACAGTCACGATTTGTAAAATTTTTCTATTAATAAAATTACAAATAAAAAATATAGGAAGAGAAACAAAAAAAAAACACAAGAAAAATTCTGGAAAAATCACAATGAAAAACAGTTGGATAACAATATTTGTTTGTTAAATCAATTCCTGATCCTCGATGGGCCACGGCACGGCACGGCACGGTAATCAACTATAAATGCATGAAAGTATGTACATACGATTTTCTTACAATTTTTTATTGGATAACATTTTGTATGTAATTTTGTTTGCATTAGTAAGAAGTTAGGTCTATTTTTGAGAGGAAAATTTTTTTGCAACAAAAACCAAAATGGAAACATTTTTTTTTCCGGTATTTTGTTGGATTTTTCAAAACTTGTAAGTTTTTTTTTTTTTCATGGTTAAAAAAAGAATTGTTCTTATTCTTGTTTTTTTTTTGGTGAAAATTTTACCACGTTCGTTTGTTACTCGTTATGTTACATAGCGCTATGATTTTAACATCTTTAATGCGATGCAATTTAGATTTTTGTTTTCCTTTAATATTACATTTTATTCTTTTTTGCATGACTCCATTTTGGCAGGTTTTTAACAACATATTTTAATAAAAAATGTGTTCTTATGAAATTTTCCTCTATCTGAGAATTCGACTATGTGTCTGCCTGACTAAAAGCTTTTATACTATGTTTAAAATAAAAGTTTCAAATTAAAACCACAAATAGTAAAAATTAATTTGCATAGAAAAGCTGAAAATTTTATTAGTACAAATCTAATACCAACCTCCAGAGTTTGAAAAACTTTTATTCGAAAAACTTTAAAGCTCCATTGTTATAATAATTGATCGCATCTAGTCATCTACCCAGAGAGTTAGAATTGTCATATTCTCGAATTAGTTAAATGCGTTTTTCTCAAGTTTACCTTCACAAAAATTTTTATAGCAGCAATCAAATTTATCAGTTTTCAAAAAAAAAGAGTGAATAAATTGGTCATTCATTACCAGTCGTCGTACATATTCCTGAAAAAAGGGGAACATTTATAAAAAAAATACACTTTTCACTTGAGATATGAAAAAACTTGACTCGAAACAACCCCTGAAATCAAATTTGTAATAACATTAATCCAGAATTTAGCTTATCAATGCCAAATTGCTGGGTTGTGTGTCGATGCGATATTCTTACAATTCCGATATTAAGATACCTTTTTTTTTATAATGTGACGTAAATTGTGAAACACTTTCAAGGAAAGATAATGTGCTTCTCATTATAAACCGTTCACTTGTATCCAAAAATTTTTATTTTAGTTATTCGAGATCATTATATCTTGCGCGCTTAATTTTTAAACTAAAAACTACATAAATACTTATAATAAAAATAAAAAGAAAAACTAAAACGAATAGAACGAAAACCGAAAAAACAATAAAATCTGTGCTTGTTGTTAGTGACATTGAAATCACCGAAAAAAACAGAATGTTTTGCAAGTTTTCCAACATTTTATTTACGTGAAACTGCTGAAGGTCAAAAAAAAATTTTTTTTCTTTGGTTTTACCATTGTTTTTCTTAAGGGAGAAAAAAAATTAAAGGTAAGTATGGTGTGAAATGCTTTTCATTCTTGAAGTATGAAATTTATTCTTTTGGTTTTTTTTTTCCATTTTTTGTAAAAATTTTTTTATTATTTTGACGCTTTTTTTAATTTGAAATTTTTAACATTACAAGAAAATTAAAAAAAATATTGTTGTATTCTTTTTCATGAAACTCTAAACATAATTATTAAGGTTGATATAATGAACGTGTTTTTGAAAAAGGATATTGAACTTAATATTTAAGGAAAATGCATATACAGTGAAACCTGTACAAGTTGGCTATTAATGGTTCCAAGTAAAAGTTATCAAGATAGGCAGGTGGTCAACTTGGAAGGATGATCAATTTGATCAATTTCACTATACATATAAGGTTTGTTCTGAAATTGTTCTGAAATTGTTACAAAATATTCAAAACTAAATAAAAAGTTTCCTGTGCAATTACCATAAAATTTAGATTTACAATTATGTTGTTTGGAATGCATGACTTAAACAGCACCGAGGATATCTAAAAAAACATCTCGTAATACAAATTCTTACAAGTTATCTTACTTGTAATATTTTCAATACTCAAAAAAATGTTAGGAGAACGTATGTATATATGCTACATAATCTTATGAATTTATGAATATTCCAATGAGCTTTTCATATTCCTGCTCTACTTTGCGACAGTGAAAGTGTCAAAATATTATTCGATACATTGATATAAATGCGGTAACTTGCATTGCAGCGACATATGGCACCTACGGTTGCCAAGTTTCGGAATATTAAGCAGATTGATAACAGAAAACTTATTAAATTTTAAACCAGAGCTCGCAAAATATGAAAATTAAACTTACTGTCATTGTCACATCAAGGTTAAATTAAGGTTGTAACATTAAATTAATGTTTAAATTGCTGCAACCCTCCAATATGGGAGCAATTTGATCGAACAGCATGTTAATTTCTTTTTAGTCTTAAATTTATAAAGTAAATAATATTAGTGAACCTCATCAATTGGCTGGTCGGGTAAAACACCTCCAATTGAAAAACCCTATTGTGTCCACTTATGGGTTAATTAAAAAAAAATGTTTTTTTATTTACTTTGCAATTTAGAAAAAAATTTAATAACAAAAAATTCAAAATATGAAACCTTAAAAATTTTTTTTAGTTATTTGTTTTTTAATATTCCAGAAAATATTTTTGTTGCAGCTGAATTTCTATTTTTCCTCACAAATTTTTGTTAATTAATTTTTTTTTTTAAACAAAAACTCTAATATATTTTGTTATTTTTTTGCTCTTTCTCTTCATAATTTCTCAAAACGGAAAAATCTTAAAAATATCTTGAAATTTATAATGGTGAGAATTACTTTTAAATTTTTTATTTATGTGTACGCTTATAAGTTATATGTATGTATGTATAATATGTGCGCACATACTATATAGTTATATACATTTTATGTTTAATTGTGCCTTGCGGCATAATATCATAAATCTTAAAATTGTCATATGCCTTGCACATTTTAATGACACCATATCCGCCTATTTTAATTCAAATGAAATATTATTTAATATAAGAGTGCAGATATATTATGTGTGTATATAGTAAATATAAAAATCCATATACATTCCTTCATACTGTGTAATGACAGCAATGTATATATAGAAATTATGAAGGAAAAGACAAAAAGGACACACACGTCGCTATATTATGGTATGAATTTTTGTAAGTATGTGTATGCGTATCAAAAAAATTGACTAAATATCCCATGGTGTTGATTTTAATTACTGTACACATTTTGATGTTTCCTTCTATGGTTTTGTCATATTGTAAAATTTCTTAAGAAGGCAAAAAAAGAAAAAAAAAAAACAAATAAAGAAAAATGATTTTTTGAGGAAAGATAAGAAATTTTTTTTTATTTTTGCTTTTGTAAAGAATTTGCAATGATATTGACAAAATATTTGAGTTTTATTGTTTGTATATGTAAACAGAAAGCACACAGGGGTTAAGAAGTATTTATTTTTTTTTTGCTTAAATTTAAAACAATGTTTCAGCAAATTATTATCTTTAAATCATATTTACAATTCGAATTTATTTTATCTTTGAAAATTTAAAATGTGTTAATGTTTAAGTATAATTAAAGAATATTATCAGGAAATTTTTATTTTCTTTAATTTTCAAAAATTCAGGAAACTAAATTGTTGTAACTCACATTTGGAAAATTTTATGTATAGGTGATGTTTTACTTTTGCATTGCATATAACAATTTCACTGTATAACATTATAGGTGTATAGAGCAGATTATATGAAGTGTTGTTTCACAGCAAATATTAGACCACTTTATTTCCTTAGATGGGATTCTTCACATTTTTAGAAAAAAGTTATGAAATTTTTACTCCTAGTCTTAAATTGTAGGATTGGCATAAAAAAGAGCATTTAGAAATTAGTTCCAAATATTTATTTTTTTATAAAAGAAACTTGTTCTTAAATTAACTTATTTATGGAAATGCTCCACACAGAATATATGCGTATACTAATTACTGAAAGGGAAAAATTTCAACATTTTCCATTAATTTCTTGTATTAGATAACCAAAATGATACAACAAGGGGCTTAGTGTTTTAGACAAATTTCCACAGAATTACACATATAATTTTACAATTTTGAGATAGAATTTTATTGAAAATAATTTCTTGGTAAATTTTGAGTGTGACATAATTGTAAATTTTCAGAAAAATTGGATTTACAATAGTTTTAGTTCCGATGTTATGACATGTCTAGTTTGTTATAATTATTAATTTCTTTGCAGAAATATAATATTTCCATTAATGACAGATTTGAGTAATTTGAAATTATTATTACAATTTTTTTTAATTGTAATAAAGTGGGGGTTTAATTCAATTTTTCTATATAAAATTAAAATTATCATTAATTTTATTTATTATGAATAAAGTTAACCATTTAAATTTAAAATTCTTCTACGTACGGAAAAAATCAATTCAGTTCATAATGTTCAAATTCAATTAATTAATAATATTCTTTTTAATATGGAAAACATAAGAGTCTATAACTATGACATAGAATTAAATATGTTTGTTACCTTAGTATAGTTGAATTATTTATAATTGAATAGCATTTGAATAAAATCAATCACAATGTTATACTTTATTATATATGTATGTATATGTATGTAGAATAGTTAACCCCCTGCAGCCAATTAATGTTTACATAAAAACAGAACAGTTAATTCCTTTAACATTTTTTATTGTATGTATAGCGAATGTCGCCTAAATATCTCGTTTAACACGTGTTTAAATTACTTAAAATGCAATTTTTATTAAAAAATAATGTTTTATGTCTGAAGAAGTTGCCATGACAATTTTTGCGTGGTGCCGCCACTTTATGTCAAATAAGACGAGAAACTATGTTTTCATGAATATTTATGTTTCATTTGTTTTTTTTTTTGTTTTTTTGTAACAGATACTTGAAAAACTTATTTTTTTTTGTTTTATATACCTTTATTGACAATATTACGTGCATTATGCTAACATGTAATACTGAATGTAAAATTAAATTATTTAAATTTTTATTAATGCAATATAAAACGAGAAGAAGGAATTTTTTTTATTATTTTTGTTTTTAATGTAGAAACTTGTTTCTTTGAATATTTTTTGCATGTTCGAAAATTTAAAAATATTGAAAATATTTTTTTTATTTCGTTTATAACACCCAGTAAATAGTATGAGTGCTGTGGGAACAATGTAGGCATCCAGAAAACAAACTATCTCAGTAGGAAATTGAGTAACGAGTCGAAATGAAAAATTGTAACGAGTTGTATAATTATTGTTATGTAGAACTACTTTAAATACCGTGAGCAGTTACTTTCGAATCTGAATGAGATCATGTTTTTCTATTATCAATTCCAAATTTGCAATTTTTATTCTGTTTTTTTTTTTCATCTCGATTTCATCTTTAATATAATTCCTGCACTGATTACTTTTCTACATCTGTGTAATTTTTTACTTCGCTACTTCCTTGTAATGAGATGAGTAATGTGTTACGCCACCACCCCCGATCCCCACGCCCCCTACCACACCACCCTAGGCTATTACCTTAGTACTTACATTTTAAGTACTTATACAAAGTAATGTAAAATGTAATCAATTAATTGCCTCCTCGGACATTACTCGCGAAATGTAATTCAGAAATTAGATCGTAGCTAACCAGAAATGTAATCAGTATAAATAAAGATTTTCTAATTTTGTTGAAAATATTCTTACAATATTTTTTTCGCAACAAATTATAGATAGTTCTTTAAGTTGTTGGGAACACTTAAAAATATTTTAAATAAAATTATATAAAATTTTAAACTCGTTGACAGAATACAGTTGTTTCTAAAATGAAAATATATATAACAAAATAAACATAAAAAAAACAAAAATATCAAAGAGACCACGCATTGGTTACCCACTACGCAATATTCCCGAAATAAAATAAAAATTTATTGAAATGTACGTACTTATGTAACATTTATGCATTTTGTTAAATTATTGAATATTTTATTGAAAGGACGTGCTTTGTTGTTGCCCATATTGGTTCATGAACTATTAAACATGTCTTTTTTAAACATCTTTGACTTCATGTTTTCCATGTAAATTTCTATTGTATAAATATTAAAATTATATAGATTAAATTGGGAAGGCGTAAGACTTTTAATATAGAAATAGCAAATTTATATAGAAAACTTTGATGACGAATTCTTGGAGTTTTCTAACATTATATTTTTTGACATTCTGTTAATATAGTGATGATTTTGAATCGAATCTAAAGCACCATATTGAATTACAAATTTTACGTTATTACTAATTTTTATATAAATCCTGGAAAAAATTTCATTATTGTTCTATATGTATTTAATATTATTGCTCAGTATTTGAATTCAAACAATATTGTTGCAGAGGAATGAGTAATTTTGGTATTACAAAAATGTTGATATGATGTACATATTCTGTATTGACCTAAAGATCTTGATATCATATTTTTTTTTGAATATCAAAGAAAACAATTGCTTGGGCTTTATTTAGCAGGACAAGGACTCAGCCTATTGTAATAGGAAAAATTAGATATTAAGGATCTTGTTCGTTTTATTTCCTACACATAATTGTGATGGATAAAAAGGCCACAATAACAATGTTACAACTATGATTTTTAAAATTAAACATAAAAATTATTTGTAATTTAATAAAATTAGAATTTCATCTTTTTCAATTCAATATACAGAAACTCAGAGTGCAAAGCTACTTCACTGCCTTTAAATGTTGTCCAAAAGTGAAGCAATTCGATCTTGGATGAAGTAAAGACGAAATAGGTTTAAAGGTTTCCAATAGTAGCTTTGATTTAATTCTAATATTAAACACAATACAACGACATACATAGATCATCTAGACAGAACTCACTAAATATAAATTCTTATTTCAACAATCTTCTGGGAATAAACTCTTATAATTAACAATTTTTTAAAATTTGTAACCTTACATTCTCACTTCCTTATATACACATAGTTATCTCAAAAGCGGTGTTTCTTTCAAAACCGAAAAACTTGGATTTTAATAAGGAATTTATTTTCAACATTAAAATCATTTGATTTAAATATTTTTCTGTAATGTTATCCTTTTGCCATAATCGATTATGTTAAATTTTTTTTTTTTTCTAAACATGCAAAATAATTCCATAAACATCTGGAAATTATCAAAAAAAAAAAAAAATAATAATAAAATGAAACAGAAAATAATCAACGTGCATTTTTTTTCTTTCCTCTTCTTTACCATTCATTCTTTTAACTCGTTTTGTAACATTACCACTTTCTTTGAACTAATTTCAACTTTAACGCTCATACAAAACGCTCATGTTGCATAAACAATAAAATTTTATAAAAAAAAATAAGAAATTCTTTTCAAATTATCATTCTGTTCGATTTAATTTCTAAGAAACCGGGCCTTAATATTCTATAAATATAAAAAATGAAAACAAAATAGAGTAAAATATGCAAGGCATACAACACATAAGGGGCTGGTGCCGTGCTCTTACTTAAATGAAATAGAAAATTACAAAAAAAAAAAAACTATTGAAATTTTTATTTTCTTCTTTTTTATTCCAATTTAAAAATGTACTTTATATATATTGTTGCTCTCTGAATTTATTCTAAAAGTCGAATAAACATTTGTAGCACTAAAATGCATAGTAAACATATTTGTATTATGCATATATGTATGTATCGTGTGTTGATAGTCTATAGAACTTGTAGTAGATCCTGTGATGACTACCAATATTTTTAACTAATTTACGTAACTTTATCTTTTATTAATTTGGTTTGTTGTCTTGCTTTAATGAAACTAAACAACGATGAGTTTAAATAACATTTTGTGTGTACACCAAAGATGTTAAAAGAAGAAAATAAAAATTTATGCAACGTGATGCTTTCGTTTTTCACTCTTTTTAATTTTTTAACTATTTTAAATGGTGATGAGCACAGTAAAGATAGTAAAGTACAAAACTACATAATAAGAAATTTTATTTAGAATGGAAGAGAGGAAAAAAACAACAGAAGAGAAGATGTAAAGCAAATCATAGAAAAGTAAAGAAAAAAAAAATCTCATAGTGAGATTATAACTGACTTGTATAATAAACGGCAGTTTAGTGTTAGACCACCCACCTGAAAGTGTTCATCTCTTTTTTTTTTAACTATTTCTTTTTGCTGTTATTGTTATTTTTGTTGTTGTTGTTGTTCAGGCATATGTAATTTTTAATATTCTTATGTTTAAGACATTTTATTAGCTAAATGGTTTTTATGCTAATGGCTGCCTGATATTCACTTCTTGTATACATTCCAAGTATATCTTATTTGTTAATTTTGTTATATAGGTTTTAAATGAATATAAAGATATACGGTAAATTTTGTGTATGTTATTAATATTTAATTTTTTTTTTCGGTGTTTATTTTCTCTATATATCGAATATTTATTATTACACGACAATATATGGTCACCTTTTGCACGTTTTAAGTGGTCATTAGGCAGGCAGGCAGGCAGGCAGGCAAGCAAATAGACAAGAAATAAATATATGTACATAATAATATTGTGTATGAGAGAAAATGAAAATAATAAATAAATAAGTTGCATGCTTACTCTACTTGCTTGTTTTGTTGAAAAGTGAATTATTATGAGAAGAAAATTAACATAAATTCGTATGTATGTATATGTATGTAGGTGGAATGAATTAAATTCTAAGGGAATTTTGACACATAATATAAAAAACTATATTACATTTGAAATTTAATAATGAATAATGAAAAATTTTTAATAAAATAATTTAAGTGTACTTGGACAATTATTGGGTTAATATTTCTGTGTTTCGGTCAGTTTTACGGGTTCAGGGGCTTTTTATACGACCATGATTTTAACTAACTATCGATTTTTATTTTAGATATGTATATGTTCAAATTATAACTGTTATGAGAAGCAAAGAAGAAATTAAAGCAAAGTCAAACAATATATTCGATATTCTATCTTGTAAAGCATCTTGTAGAACATCTTGAACACAATTTCACAAAACAAGCAAAATTTTGAGAGTTCCAAGAGCATGTGTAATGAAAAGTTGCAGTAAATCTCTCGTTACTAGTAATCCCTATTTTTCTCTCAGAGGAAGTGGAACCTATTTATAACAATTGAATACTGTCAAATATATGGTAAAATGTCGGAACTAAAATAAAACAATTTTCAACTTAAAATTCCCAAAATGAAGACATTCTGCTCTACAAGTACAAATAAAACTTCTAAGGATCATTTATTTTATATATACAGCAATAAATAGGTTCGTAATTTTCTTTACAAAACTAAATTTAATATTATTGATGTTATTTACTTCGGTCATGTTTCATAGCGCCTTTGTGTTAATTTTTTTTTTAAAGAACGATGACTAGGCTCTTTTATAAATTGAAGAAGATCTATTGATCACGTTTAGGCTTTTTGTTTAAAATCTGTTTTTGGATTTTTTTTTGTCTTGTAAATTTTTTTTTTGTATTTTAAAATGGAATGTAAGGTACCTACATACATAATGTACAAAATAAAAATTTACAATTTTTTTTTTCTTAATAATATTTTGCTAAACATACGTCTTATTCTTCGTTCATTTGAGTATGTTACATAGTTGGGGGGGTTTCTTGTTGCTTTTTTCTGTTCGTTTTATAAGTATCGTGTGGTACTTATTAGGTGACAATAAATTGTTTATACAAATAAAAAATATGTACTTTAAGTTTCATTTGGTTTTGTTTTTATTTTCCTTTACCTTTTTAACTTTACTTTTTATGTATAATGAAAAATGCATTAACTTAATATAGAAATTCAAAAAAATTAAGATGGTAATCAATTTGTCTTGAAATAATGCAATAAACAAACCAACGCCTAGAATTATAAAGAAGAGAGGGGAAAAAAACTATTTTTATTGACCACTAGGTAGCTGCAATTTAATTGTAGACATAAAATGGTACCTCTTACACATTAAATTAAATTAAATTGTTAGAAATATTTTATTTAGAATGTCAGTTTTTATATTTAGCGAAGATTCAACTTTTATGGAAAATGATTTACCTAATAACGTATAGAAAATTTTAGAATTAATGAGTAATTTTAAATAATTGTCAAAATTTCTTGAGATCCAAATATTGGAAATTAAATATAATTTATGAAATTTTTACTGTGATAAAACCTAGTATTCTTATAGCTTGAATATTTCTATACAGAAAAATCACAATCTTAAGGATATTACTTTCCAGGACGTTTCCGCCAAAAGCTTTTAAAAAGATATGTTAAAGTTTTACAATCTTTAGTGTGAACAATAATATAGAATAGACAAAAAGGGTAAATGTAAGTAAGTGCTTAAAAATTGAAGCGGAAGCTGATCAAGGATTTCCTAAGCTAAAAATAATTTTAGATTTGTGTGTAAATTTACTCATATACGTGAAATTTTACCCTGAGACGGCAATTCTGTAATATAATTTTCAAACATTATAAAAGTGCGACCAAATCAACAACACACTGTTAAAATTGTTTTCGAAAACAAGCAATAAATAACGTAAAACAGATATGAAAAAAAAAATAAAACTTTTTTTGCAATACAAAATCATAATGGCACACTTATACTTTTTACACGCTTTGTTGACATTTTTTTGAAAAAGTAAAAAGGTTTATTCTAAAATTTTATGGTTGTTTATTTAAAAAAAAAATCAAATTACAGTCGAACCGTACCTTTGCTAATTAAAACTTAATAATATTTAATTTACTTTAGAAATTTCTATCATGCAGAAAATAAAATTAAAATATGCAAAAAATATTTTAAAGAAAGACAGTCTAAGTTGAAATTATTATAGATTCTTATGTTCCTATCAATAGCTTGGGACCTTTTTTGATCATATTATGGCAGGATATGGTGTAAAAGTGTATGTATAGAGAATTCCAATTTGAAATGACACATGGGGTTTATAACCGCTGAAATCGGGCTGAAATATGGCTACGAATGTAAAACGGGCTTAAATATTCTACGTTTATTTTATAATATTTTGGAGCGATAAGAGAAGTACAAAAATAAATCCTTAATGTCAGTTAAAATATCGCTTTCCGCCCTCTATACGATATAAGAAATAAGATAAATTCTCATCAAAAAGGCCTTCGTTAAATGCAATATAGAGTAGGAATTTTGTAAATAACTGCCGGAAAAACAAATATATGGAGAAACAGACGATCGGAAAAAACTATAAGCATATTCAGAACATATTTTTTAGGAAAAGGGTTTCTAAATGGTTTATGCTTCAATAATAAGAGTGTCGAATAGCTATATGAAATCGAAAATTTATGATTTAACTTTACCTTTATTTTAATTGGTGTGAGGCAATGAGCAGAAAAAGGCTAATAATTTCATGAAAATACGAGAATTTAAGAATCTTATGGCTTACAAACCATCTGCTTGTCTTATTATTTTTAACTATTGAAATTGAATCGAAATTTTCTAATTGGTAGAACATTATTCCATATCCAAAATCAAATTAATTTTATTTTATATAAATTTATTTTATATTATAAAGGTACCATTATGTTACTAACATCCACCCACACTATTTTAATCTATTACTGAATAATTTTATATTTTTTATATTGACGTGCAAATTTTAATGTTTAAACTCGATTATACCATTAAATCTCATTTACAAGCTTACGACACATGTTAATCCAATCGACACATAATATAATGTTAAAGGTACATCTATTTTATATTTCCGGTTGCTCTGATCCTAAAAATATTTTAATTTGTAATAATAATAATATTATGATAATAAAATGCAAAAATATAAAAATAATAATTTTTCTGTGAAGATTTTATCGAAAACATTAAAATATTTTATTTTATTTAATAAAAATCAAAAGATCAATTTCTGTTTCAGATTTTATTACACTTATTGCACAGAATTTATTATTTTACATCTGCTTAAAAAATGAAATCAAAAAAATTTAAATATTATTACTTAAAAAAATGAATAAAAAAATAAATTGAAAAATAAAAATTGTATAATCATTAAAAGATTTTATGTAATAAATTTGTTTTCTTGATTTTACAAAATTCATCTCGGTCTCGTTACATGTATAAGCTTCTGCGCGCTCATACAAATTTATCTGTTCCATTAAACCAAAAATAATGAAAGGAAATTTCAAGTATAATATCAAAAGTATATACAAAATACTATTAAATAGTAAAAAAAAAAAAAATATCAGAGTGATGATGTTATGTTGGCCAATGATAAAATATTATTTTATAAAAAAATATACTCAACTTGTCGTACAATGATCCTTTAATTGCAAAAATCCATTAAGTGCAATTTGTGAATCAAAAAGGGGAATACAAGACCAAAAACAAAAAAATAATGAAAAATTATTTTCTCTTTCTTTTGATTATTATTTTTTCTCTGTGTGATTTTAAAAAATTATCATTAGTTTATTTTTATTATTATTGTTATTATTATTTTTAATATTGGAAGACAAACCAACAAAAAAAACAGAGATCTCATTTTTAGAATCTATAATGCAATATTGAAGAAAATTGAATGATAAATTTTCAATTTGTTACTTGAAAAATGTAAAAATATTCGAAAATTCAAAACAAGTTTGTAAGTATACAGTTAACCATTCGAAAATAGTATAAATTGCAACTTTTAATAAAGTATGCAGTGTGTCCAACATAGTAGCTATTATCTGAACTCTAACTGATAATCAACAGGCTTTACTAGTGCAAATTTTTATTGGAGATGAAGAACAAAATTATAAACAGAAATCATACTCTTATCCAGGGGAATATTATAGTAAAAATATTTCACATATCTGTGAAATTGACCAAATTGAATGTTGCATGAATAAATGAAGAGCCAATCAGATATGTAATAAGTAAAGGAAAATTGGGTTGAATAGGGGCATCTGAGACAATTGGAAGGAAAATATTGCAGTGGAACCTGCAGGGCAAAAAAGTGTTGGACGACCCGAGAATACATGACGTCGTCACGTCCGACATGACTTGTGCAGAAGCAAAAAGAATGACCGTTAATAGAGTTCGTTCGAGAAGCTTTGTAATGACGTAATTATGTTACTTTTTAAACGAATATATATAAAATGTGACATACTTTATGAAAATCGCCACTTCGGTTACTCAGAATATCCGAGTTTATTACTTGAATAGTAGAAATTCATTCGAAATTCTTTAACTAAAACTAGCTTAAGAAAATTGATTGATTTTGGTGTATAACCCATCTTAAAACCCATCGCCGTGTGTATTAATCTTAGTTTAAGTTTTGTCCTAAGACTCGTTCTTGAAGATTGTTAAATTTAAAATACCTTTACCCCTAAGTGAAACGTATCCTATATTGTAATCCCAATTACAAATACTTGAAAATTCAATCATCTAATTATTCGATAATACAAAATAATAGAATAAAATGTAATGGTAAATTTTAGCCATCAATTATAGAATTAAGTTTAAAAATAAAATGTTGGATTGCATTTTTTGTTTTTTCAAAAGAATATCCATTAAGTATTCTTCTATATAGATTTTACCTTGACGTCGTCGTCGTCTGGTTTTTTAAATCCATATGAATTGTAAAGAGTAAAAATAAAGAATTTTTAATTTTTCTTATCAAATTCAAACCAGTCATTGTAAACACGAATATTTTGTTATATAATAAACGTCTTGCAAAATTTATAATTTCTTTGCACTTTTTTTTGAGAATCTTGAAATTTAGATAAGAAAATTTTTAATGTTTTTAAATATATTTTATGATTTATTTATGAAATTTATAAAATCTAAGAAAATTTTAATAGATTTTTAATTTTTGCTTATGGAATTGAAAGAATTTTGTGAAGTGAAGTGTACCTTTGATTCAAAATGCGATATGTCCTAAATTTGTAATTCAAAGGGCTTCACATTTTTGTTAATAATTCATATTTATCAATAAGTTTAAGAAATAAAATAGAAGAAGGACCGGCATAAGGCGGTTCTACACTTAAAGGTTAAGACAAAAACAGAATGCAAAAATGCGCTCAAAAATTTGAGATCCTCAAAATAAAAATTACGCTGTAATGTTAATTAGTTTGGTGCAATGTTAATGAGGGTGCACGAAATAAAGATGCAACTTTAAAGAAATACTTCCAAAATTTTGTTGGTTGTTGTTTTTTCACTATACAATTTGTACTGTCAAATTTCCAAGTATTGCTTTGCATTTTAATTATGTTTATAGCTTTAAACACTTATATAACAGCTGCGCTCTCTTTACGGACGCAAAAATACACACGAAACTAATGCACATTGGCTGCTTTAACAAAAGCTGACAAACTCTAATTTAATTAAATTGATTTTTATTGTATGACCAACAAATTTTAAGCTGCCACCTACATAAAAATTGTCGCGTGTCTAATTTGTCTATAATTTTTGTTTCTTAAATGGTTTATTTTTGAAAGTGAGTTACCGTGTGACTTATTAGTAAATAAAGTCAATAAAAAAATTTTCGAGCTTCTTGACAAATAAATTTAAATTGTGATTATATTTAAATGTTTTTCTATACTTTCATACTAAATTCAAGTAGTTTTTATGATAAAATTAAAATTTTATTAAGAATAACCTTTAAACCGTTAAAAAAAAACTTTCTATAACTCTCATTATTGAATTTAAATGTCTATAAATTTTTGTCGCTTGCCCATTTGTGATGCCAAAGAATAACAATAAAAAAGGTATTTGTCTCCGGTGAAATTTTCCAAGTATTTTTTTCATCTTCTAATTTTATGTTTATTAATTTATATTCAAATAAATTTTTATATTTCTTTTTTCTAGTTTCTGCTTCTTTTATTTAAAAATTTTGTTAAACAGCATATACGCCCTCTAACTGTTATTATTGTGGCTATAAAATTGCTGAGAAAACTAATGTTTTCAATAATAAAATCTTCGTAAATATTTCGTAATTTTGTTTATTGTCTCTGCTGGGTTTATGGGATTTTTAGAGGAACAATGAAACATAAAAATTTCGTTCATAATACTAAGAGTATTAGGACCTGCTTTTAAATTAAATTTAAAATTTTAAAAAGTTAAAATATTTGCATAAAATAAGGCGCAAAACTGAAATATGTTGGAGGCTAATTTTCTGTACAAAAAAATTTGCTAAAAATTTTGAGAGTTTTTTTGGTTAGAATAATTTTAATAAAAAATAAATTTTTATATAGGTTATCACTGTTTCAGCAATAATTTTAAAAATGTCAAAAGTAAAATCGAGTTAGTAAACTCTTCTACTTTATCACGTTGACTTAATAGATAACTTTTTGGTAAATTCAAGGAGTTTTATAATTGTTTCTGAAATTTTCAAAATTTTATTGTGTTAAGAATGTATTTTGTAACATTGTAACTCGAAATCTATCATTTACGAAAAACGGTGTTCGAACTCTAATCATTTGAGAACATATGGTGTTCGAACTCTAATCACATTGAGCTTCAAGAAGTAATAATTTCTGATAACAGTTAGCGAATTGTTTTAGCAAACAGTCTTTTTCTTACGATAAATTCAAATATTTTTGTGGTTGTAAATTTTTTAATCTTCAACATTACTTCTGTTTATGCAATATGAATAATAGTAGGGACATTAAAATTTGACTAGCGAAAAAGGACCTATTTTTGCTGAAAAATTTTATTTCTATTTTTATCTATTGCAATCCATTTCTAAGATCACATAATAGAGAAAAAAGAGCTTGCGAAAATTGTATTTTAAAAATATTCCCTTATTTACAATCCAATTAAACTTTAAATATGTACCCCAAACCGTGTCTAAGTCGGAATCGCAAAAGATTGAAGTATTTTTACGGCTCGGACACTATATTTTTGACTTTCACAGTAGTCATAGGTTTCTCACTCAGTCAATAATTAAAAACCATAATAGTAATTTTTTATATTAGAGTAAAACAATAACAAAATCAAACGAAAAAACAAAACTCAATTCTCACGGCCTTGGCTGGTTTAAAATATTCGGAAATGTATAAATTATCTTAAATTTTCGAAAAAAATATTACTGCTTTCGCGTTTGACTTTTTCGGTACTAAATAAGTACTTTTGCAGGGATCTCAAGCGGCTTTAATAAATTTTACTATATTTGATTTTTAATCATTCTATTTAAATTTTTATGACGAATCAATTTTTTTAATCAATCGCCTTTTTCAAAATTTCCATCTACATATATTATTAGATATACCAATAACTCCATTAATCTGTAAGTAGCATATGTATAAACAGAAATTAAGTAGGAATTCAAAACGATAGGGTGTACAGAAAATCTCATTCAATATATAATTATAATAATAATATAAAAAAAATTCTCTAAGGACTTTTGGTTAACCTGCATTTATTCTCATATGCATACAATGTATATAGTATACAAGCACATATATACATATAAAACGTATATATTATATTATAATAATTATTTAAAATTATTAACCGTGGAAATTTTAGAATAAATTTTATTGCAAAATTGCAATATTTAAAATGCCAAAAAATTAAAATGATTGCTGGATATTTTTAATTATAAAAATATTTCATTATAAATAATCAGTTTTGCAAGATTTATTATAATTATGTATGTACATTATTGTATGTAATAAATTAATTGTAGTGGACTAATTCAATTAATTATTGTAAATTATATTAGACACACATACACACGATCTATATTTTATGTAAATCACTCTATGCCTTATTTATTATAGATATACGCACAAAATTATAACCAAACTGTATCTAAAAAGTATTTATAAATTATTTTCTATCTTTTATTAAAATCAGCATAATTTTATGCAAAAATTATTAAATAAAATTTAAACCGAATGAAAACTAGCCTCTAGGTTATAAACAATTTATTAAAATTATTATATTATAACGGTTTCTTCTATTAATTATTTTAAATAAATCTTTCATTTTTCTTTCTTGTTTTCATTATTATTTTTCTTTTTTTATTTTTTACATAAATCTATTATAGTTAAAATATTTTAAATTTAATATTAATCATTCATTTACCTAGAGAATATTTTAATAATATTCTTATTGTTATGCCTATAGTATTTATAATAAATTTTATATAGGTGTAGGCAAAGTTATATACCGTGATTTTATCGGTGCGTATACACGTTTGTGTACAATCTACGTTATTATTATAGACTTGTAATAAATTTCTACAGCTTTTTATATTTATATTATTATACGTTATATAGTTATATTTTAATGGGACCACTTGCTTATAGTTTGATTTTAATATATAGAATCTACTAAGAATATATTTAAAGCCGCGATAGAAAGAAAGAATAGTAAATTGAATAAAATTATATACCAATTTTAATAAATTATAATTGAATAGATTTAGCATCTATTATTTTATACACTCATCGTTTTTCTTAAAAAAATATAGTATTTAGTAAATACTCTTTTAAAATGGAGGGAAAAAGCTACATTAGATCACGAGACAATAATTTTAACACCATCAAAAAGAACCATTCTATATAGTTCATGTATTCTCTACAAGGTGTTCGACACTCGATGGTAACAGATGTAGGGTGATAGAATGCCTACAGTCGAACAAAAAATATCATGTAACTTTTTGCTTTTCGGATCCTCATATTCGAGTTATGAGGCCTTGAAATTGGAATGCTCAATTGTGAGATTTTTTTTTTGATAATTCAAGGGGTATGATATAAGTAAAGCAGACCATTTTGAAGTCGTCTATTTAAATATTATTTCATTTATACTTTTAAAAAGCTGTGCCAAAGAAATTACTTTATGAATTTATTCTTAAATTTTAGGAAAAAAAAATTAATTTCGCACGTACAGATATTTGTAGAAGATCTAGCACCGCACTTGAAATTTCTACTTGCATTTATCATTTTGTAATTGTTTAACAAATTCCTAAAAAGACTCCTCAATTTCCGGGAAAATAAATTTATTTTGTAAAAGTAAGAAGAAATTTCAGAATTGAATATCTTTTTAATCTTTCGCTGTATTAGGTACTTTAGAAAAATTTGTGTTATAAGTGAATACCTACGATAATATGGTAGTTTTGTAGAATTTTTAACATTTTTATATTCTTCACCTATTGTAATAGGACCAATTCGGACAACGGGTTACAGTAGCTACCATACAACTCAAAAAGATTTTTTTTTTAAATATTTCAAAGACTAACTGAGATATTAATATGAAATTTTGTATACGTGTGTCCAATTACATTCTATGTACGCCCTAATTTATTTTAATGGATTCGCTGAACGGGTTCGGATAACTGTTATACAACTCTAAAAGTTAATTTTAAATATTCTGAAAAATAATAAAGTTGTTAAGCTAATGAAACTTGGTAACAGTCATGTGTCCTATTACAGGTCAGACATATTTGTGAAGTTTTTATGGAATTTTTTCGTAGGTTCAGATAACTGGCATGCAATTGATTCTGGTAGTCAATAAGACTGATAATAATATTTCTATATTTAAAAATTTACTATGTATATTATGCGATTGATTTAAATACACTTAAAACAGTTAGCATAAATAAGCCTATATAATAAATATTAAAGTGTAGAATAAATTTAACATAAGTCTTAGAGCAATACTTTGAAAGCAAGCACCAATGATTTAAAGGTATTTAAATGTAAAACAAAAATAAAATTCCAAAAACTCACCTTTCCTAAAAAATATTTACTATGATATTTGGGTAATCAAATAAAAAGTTTTATTAAAAACTTTCCTTATGTATTTGGAAAGTTAAATGTAGGCTGTCTGAGTCTAGTAATAGAAAAAAATCAATTTTTCACCCAACCTTTTCTCTTTATATTATTCATTTATTAATAGACATTGAATATTATTAATGCTCATATTATCTGTTCATAAAAATTATAAATAGAAAATTATTATAATTTTTATTAGCTGGAGCTATAGAGGTAAATGGCTTCCATGGGGTGATTTGTGATTAGCAACTATTTTTTTTAGTCATTTAAAATCAAAATAAATTTTTAAAATATCATTTTCATCAAGACACTTATTTATAATATGCTTTCGTTTGTAAAGTGAAATTTTAAAAAATAAATTTATTAGAGGTTTTATCATTGATGAAAATTAATAATAACAATGTGGTATAACAGTCATGATGGAAATATCCTTGAGACATATATATACAATTAATGTTCTATAATATTAATGAAAATCATAGTAATATTGATTTTAAAAAATGATTATTCTTAGAATGCTATTATTAATAATTTAAAGAGGAAATTTTTAAACACCTTGAATTTGATACTATAAATTTTTGTTTATGTAGGAATTATATGTAATACCCCTATATTTTAAATAGTGTATATCGATGGCCAGTGCGAAGATATGCTAAGTAAAAAATTTCTCAAAAGTCGTTTTTTTACACCAACGATACTTTTGGACGATCCTTTTTGTCTTGTATAGATTTTGGTGCCGTACGTGTATTAGTTTGTGAGATCGGTGTGGTTAAAATATGTAGGATGAGTTCGTGGTCAAAGTAGAAAAAAAAATGCTAAGGGCTTTCTTAGAAATTTTGTATATTACAAAAACTGATGGAACACAAATATGCTAAGTTCATTAGTTGGTATTAGCAATTTTGTGTTAAATGCGCACTACCCTTTGTGCAAAACCTCAAATTTTATAAAGAATAAAAATAAAATTATATAGCGTAAATTGTCTCGTTGCTTCCCAAAAATTTTCAAAATTTCAAAAGGCTTCCCTATTAAATTTTAAATTTGGTATTTTGCATATCTTTGCGCTTCCCCATCAATATTATATAATAGCGGTATATAAAAGCATTGGTTTAGCATTTGTATAACGTTGAGGAAAAGTTTTTAAATTTTCTTAAAATATTTATTTAAATTTTTTGCCTACAGTTATAAAATGACGGTGTAATAAAAGTTAAAATTTATTATATGTAAGGAAAATTTCCTTTAAAAATTATAGTGATTACAATAATTGTAAAAATTACAAGATATTAAGAATCTTTAACTTGTTGTAAAGCATTTAATATTAAATAGTTCCGATGTAATTTATAAGATTTGTCGTTTAACAAATTTAATAATTTAAAAGAAACTAAAACGTGCGAATTAATTGGCAGTTTTTAAAGAGGAAATGCGATGTGATTTGGTTTCATGTGAATGATGATGTGATGTGATCAGCGTGTAGATCTTCATTAGTAAGGAAAAAAAATTGTTCACAATATTTTGTTTTCAAATTTTTTTATTGACTGCTTTTGTAGAAATTAGTTTATAGATTTGGCTTTGCCTGATATAACTGTACTTTTAAGCTGTTTGAAAACCACAAAACGATTTTCAAAGAAATTTTAGTTTAGCTCAACCAATCAACCTTCAGTCGTTTGACAAAATGTGGAATAGATCACAATAAGACATATTTTTAAGATCCATAAAATCTGACTAGCACCTTTCAATTTCGTCGGTAACACATTTTTAATGTGAGTAGATCCTTGAAAAACAGTTAATTCAAGGTCGCTCGGCGTTCTTTCCATAGAAAGGTATATAAATTTATTTTTTGTTAAGAGTCAAATGGATCATAGAAAAAACTTGTGTCTTCCAACCTCGTCAAAGTGGAATTAATTGGGTAGTTCAAAATGATTTCTGTGCCAAGCAACTTCCTCATCAAAAATGTTTTCTAATGAAGATTACACTTATATGTGCTAATGCCAGTTTTTTTTCCCTCAGACAGTATGTTTTGCATTTCCATAAGCAATAAACTTTGTCCACGGCAAGTCCAGATCCTATTGTAGAAAACCATCACCAGAATAGTTGTATAAAATATATAAGTAGAACATAACACTGACTATTAACGAAGTTTTTCTTAATCCCGTATTTTCAAATTTTACTTAAACTTACAGATGTAAAGAAAATTCTTCAATGGAAAATTTTATTTGAAAAGCTGCTGCTCATACTTTTTTATGAATTGTTAGGGCAAATGTGTACAAATGTTAAAAACGTTAGTGAAGCAGTTAAGAAAAGTTTCAAGGTAGAATCTTCAAGAAACATCAATCTTAGTAGATTAAAATGTTCGACTAATTTTCTCAATTTTTAGTGATTTTAATTAATTGTCATGTTTTTTCTCCACATATTAAAGCAAAATTTTAAACACTGTAATGAAAAATTAGTTTTAATCAAATAAATAGGTCCAAAATACCACACGTATCACATACCTCAAATTTAAATCTTGTAAAAAACGAACTTTTCATAATTATTTTCATCACATTAGCTTTTAAAATTTCCTTAAATTTATTCATCTATGTTATCCTTTATCAAAGTTTTTCACCATATCCACAATATAATAACGAATAAAAGTTATGAACATAACAAAAAAAAACGTGCTCACATCAAACGTAAATGGATCCTTAAAATTACCTAAATTTTCTTGAAATTGTAAATGCCACAGTAATCTATCACGTATAAAATTGTATACTTTTATACAAAATAACTGAATTAATTTATCCACGGTGATAATTAATTTGATAAACTATCATTAAATAAATTTCAACAAAAGAAGACAAAAAATCCCGAAAAAGAAAACCGCAACAACAAGTTGTTGCTCTCTTATCGTATATCTTTCTTATCTTTAGGATCCCATTACATGGTACATACAATACACATATATCTACTATTTGGCAACTAATGAAATATCCTTGTTAATAATTATGATAGTGTTTAGATGTTTGTGTATATATATATATTTCAATAGTAAGATATCATATACGGAGATATGTTACACTATTTATAATAAGATCAGTGAATATAAACGATTTGTCTTTGCTATCATTAACCACATCTAATAAACGTTCAGCCAAAGTTATTTACCTAAAGAAATTTAACATGTTTTATATAAAAATTTTAACAATGAATAAAATATACAGTGTTGATCATATAATTTAAGTCATGAAAAGTGTTATGATATCGGTCTCAAAATAAACACAACAAAGGCCAAGCTGATGAGAATTAATAACACGAATCAAACCCTGATTGAGGGGTTTTCTCAGGCCGAGAGAAACCTGGAGAAGAATTGTAAATAAGCAGATAAAAAAATCAAGCAGAACGTGTGCAAAAATATAGAGATTGGCACAAAACAGAGAGAATTGGAGAGGCTATGTTGAAACCCTATGTTCCCAAGGGAAATCAAGGAAAATAAAAAAAAAAAAACTGGCTAATATTTATGTTTAAAACAAATAAACGAAGCTAGTATTTTTTCAGATTTTAAAACATTCTTGTCGACGTTTTTTATATCAAAAGATTAGTTTTTTAATGAGTAATATGGAAATAAAATACGAAAGGAATTAAAATTGGCTGTAGAGAAACATATTTTTCCTTTCATTTAAAAACGGTATATACAGGGCATAGGTACGTTATATTCCTAATTTTAGTTTTCGCCATATTTTTATTAAAAATTATCTTTTAGGATTGTATAAATTTTCCTCAGCACGTAAACATTTGCATTTTGCAAAAATTTTAGTCACATGATATTACAAGATATTATTTGGGTACTTTCCGTTCAATTGAACCAGTACATGTTATACGCTCATAAAAAGTGATAAACTGATGAGATTGGTGATGTAATCTATTCTTATTTGCAAAAAAATTCTTAATTTTATTATTCATAGTTCCTTAATGTTCCTTACTTTTAAATGTTATTATTTATAATATAAAAGCTTTTGAGTTTTTAATAATTTACATTTACAACTTTCAGCTATTTTGCCTCAAATACAAAATTTTGCAATGAATGTAGGAACCTGAGATTAATAAAGTTTTTTAATTTATTGTCAAAGTGATCAAATCTCTCAATCTTAATTATCAACGACCACTGTATATATTATTGAATTATACGTTTGTACATAGAGTATTTTAACACATTTCATAATACATTTTATTATATACAAGCCTGTGTACATACTGACAACCATATAATATTTATATAGGAAGCAAATTCTCTGTATAAATAGGCATTAAATAAATGTCACTTTTAAACTTTAAGGACGTACCAAAAAAAAAAAGAACACACAGAAATCTACAACAAAAAGCCAACCTAAAAAATATAATAAAAATAATAAAAACAATAATAATAATAATAAACAAAGAAAACAAAATATACAAATAATAAGAATAAAATTCATTTATCCTTTTTTTTTTTTTTGTTTTTACTTTGAGGAAATTTTCATTTCAAGGACAATTTGTTGAGATGTCTGAGAAATATCTTTAGTAATAATTTTCAACAGAAAATTTATTTATTTTTTTTTTTTTTTGTATAACTTTTCTTGTATGTCTAGGAAAGAAAATTTATTTTCTTCTCATTCATTTTTCTTAAATCAAAAAGTTACAATGCAGGTGTGTATGATAAAGAAAGAAAATTAAATTGTAAATAAGAAAGAAAGTAAAACAAGGAAACGAACAAGTAAAATGAATAAAAAAGTTAGAAAATCAACGATGAGTAAATGTGACACATTTTATTTACAGATATACACATGTCACGTACCCACATACTATATGTGTTATGAGCGTTTTAATGTAGGTATGTTTTGGGAAGATTTCTGATAAAGTATTTTTATAATATAGAATTACGCCACATATATTTTGCCACATAATATTTTCAAAAGGAACTGATATTGTCTAAAATTTTTGGAAATTGAAAGCGTGAAATGCGTTCGATATTTTCAACAATTAAATGATCTATATCTTAAAAAATAAATTTCTTTAGTAGTTTTTTTTTGGCTATACGATCAGCTCTCATCAATGCCTTAAATAAACATACAAATATTTCATTTTCATTTAAATAAATTAATTGATAAAAATCAAATTAATTGCATAATTGAAGATCGCTCAGAAGTAAAATGGTCTATCTCAAATAATGCTTTTTACTGAGATAAATAAGGTTTAATATTTTATTTTCTTAAAATACTCATAAAATCTCTCATGTTATGATTTTTTCGAAAATAACATAGTAAGAGTTTAAGTTTTCGTTGATTTTTATTTTTACATAATCTTATATACATTTAAAAAAAAAGTAAAAATTTTGGGAGTGAGGGTTAGGCCACTTTATTTCTGAGCCTTTCAAGTCCAAATCTAATTTGAAATCCTAGAATTTTACTATATAAAATTCCTTTGCCTCGTGCAGGTTTTTCTCAAGTTAATAGAAAATTTTTGAATTTTATACTTGATTTTTTAACAAAATATACCGTAACAGGTACAATTTTTGACAATCTTAAGCGATAATTCTCATAAAACTTTTCTATTCAGAATTGTAAAAATTAGAGCATGAATAAAATATATAACAGAAGTAGAATGAAGAAAATGTCAAATAATTAGAATCCGTAATTAATTTTTCTAATTAATAACTTTAAATACTCGAAAAGTGCTATAGCAATTTAGAGTGTCAATAATTGTACCAAATTTTCAGAGTGCCAATAGTTGTACCGTTTACGTTATTTACGGAAATTTTTATAAATATGATAAGAATTTTCACTAACAATATTATAATTGTATTGACCTAATACTGTTGGCGAATATTACTATTCATTTGATAAAAATTTTAAAATAGTAAAGTAATAATTTTTTAAAATTTTTGGTCATTTTTACCATGGCTGCGAATTGTTCAAATTTTAAATAAAGCTTTCGATTTCTCAATTTTATTATGCCACACATTAAATTCAGTCAATTTTGGTGAGTTTCGGTGAGCTTCAATTAGTTAGTTCAATAATAGGTATATGTTTTTGTACATTGTTATTATGCTTTGTGTTTCAATCTTGCTTTCTGTTAATTTTTAGTAGTTCGAAACACAAATAATTAAACTATTTACATGAAATTTATACAGATTTATAAAAGCTGCTTTAAAACTAATAAGCATTAAACAAGTTCTTTTGGTAGGCAAAATACTGATCACTATTGTTGACTATGTTTATATTTATAAGTGATAACATATAGTCAACCCTGCTCATTAGTTTAACCTTTTCTTACCTCTTTAAAGAATGCCGCAGACATTCATTTAACTGGCGACAAAATTAACAAATATGAAAAAAAAAAATGTCCTCGAAAACGCACAACAAAATTTTTATCTATAATTTCGTAAAACAAAATTTTTTAAATTTTGTTTTATTTTAGCTCAACATAAAAGGATATTTTTTTTGCCTGAATAAGACCGAAGCAAAATACGTAATACATATGAGAAAAAGAAGAGAAAAAACAAAAATTTTATGACATAAAATTGTCGTTTAAGGTCATATTATTGAATTTCTTTACGGCCTAATTTTATATTCAATTTCATATTTATTATTTTATATAATATTTTATAGTTAAATAAACATTCTGTATTATACTTTAGGTACCTAGTACCCTGTATTTATACAATATAATTATTCTTACATGAATGAGTATTCGGTTCACATGTCCACATACATCTGTGTGTAGGTACATTCTCTTACACATTTAAACATTAATAAATGTTATTATTTTTGTTTTCTGCTTTTTTTTCGATAATTGCACCTCCGAGTATATTTTATGTTTATGTGTGTCTGCTGTTTCTTGTTCTTTGTTTTCGTTTTCTTGAATTTGAATTCAGTTTTATTTTTGTTATTTAAAAGAAAATAATATTTATATACCTGGCAGGAGGTCAACAGCTTAAGGGAGTACTTCCAGGATAATAAAATAAAAAGAAAAAAAAGTAAGAAAATTAGAAAAAATGAAAAATAATGTAGGTACAAATAAATTCGACTTTCATATTTTGTAGGTTCTTTGTAAAAGTTGGGTATAATATAAGAAAAATTATGGGAAAATTTCGTTTATAATGTCCAATAATGAAGTAGAAATTATTATTAAATCTTGGGTGAAGAAAATTGATCGTAAGTGAAAAAATTCGAGTCATTTCAGGCAAATTATTTATAAATAGCTGCAATTTGTATTTGATTAAATGTTTTAGCACGATATTCTATAGGAACAAAGAGTTTGACAGACATTAAATAATCAAAATTTTTTCCTTTTTGCCTTGTGAACTCAGACTTTGAATAGCAAACCATGAAAAATTTTTCATAGTTATTTAAACGAATCCGCTCTTCTTTGTTGTTTAACGTGCTAAAAGTTTTTAACTTAATTTCGTGCATTTTCATTCCAATAGGGTTTCTATATTAGTTTTTCTTTGAACGAATTTTTCATTTATCAATTCGGGCGGTGTAAAACGGCGAACAGTTCATTAATAGAATGAAAAATATCGAAATTAGTATATAAAAACTTCCGCAAAAACTGTAATTGAAAAAATTTTACTTTTTTATTAGAATTTTCTTTATTTATTTCCTACAAGTTGTATATAAACTGTTCAGTTTGTAAAAATGTAAGAAATAAGCTCAAAATACAGAAACTGGAATTAATGGATGGCAATCATATGCAGTTAAATTTTTATAAGCCAAATATTCGTAAAATGAAATTTATTTTAATACGAACGTTTTTATTACATTTTATATTTTGAACACAATTTTCATGTATTTTCGATCCACGAACAATTTTTCAAAACGAACCACGAAATTACCGATACAAATTCTTTTATGTCCGAAATTTTCCGAAAACTAATTAATTTTAATGTAAACATTCTCTTTGACATCAAATTTTTAATTTTACCGGTTCTTTTACAATTACAAAATAGATTTGAAAATAAGTAATTCATATTTTATTTTTCATGCCTCTTATAAAGTAAACTCTCCCTCATCATCAACCAGTTTTCTTGTAAAATGGTAATTTGTGTTGTAGAAGTCCAACTGTATTTGCAAATGTTAAATTAACAAAAATGATTTGATTTTAGTTGGAAAAAATTCAAGGTTTTTGAATTTAGAAAATTTCGAAGGCATTTATAAGAATTTATGAATATTATGCATAAAAATTATTTTTATATTAAGTAGCGGAATCTGGATTAGTATGTAGTCTTATTATAAATTATGTACTCTGTCTTAATTTCTAAACTAAAATTTAATCAAACTTTTGCTTCTTCTTATTTTCTTCCTAAAAAATCTCAAAATTGACTGGGACAACTCCAACTATATTATTTCGATTATTACTAATATTATTTTTGTTATAACAAAATATTTTTACAAAATTATATTACTGTTAGGTCAGCAGGATAATTTCTTTTATTTAAAAAAAAAAACAAAAAAAAAAATACAAAACAAAATTCTTTTTGTCTAACATTCATACTTGGCAATACACATTTGTACACACATATGTTTATGTCAATATAATGACATTTCCAGAAGATATGGATGAGAAAACTAAAAAGGAATCAAATGAAAAAAAAAACAAAAAAACAAATAAAAATCAATATCCTTAAAGAAAAGATACGCTCTTTATCCTTTTCAGTTTTTATTAGAGCCCGTTTCATAAAATGCGAATGTTTCGAAAATAACAAATTACAAAAAAAAAAAAAAAAAACATACTTAGTAAAAATAATTTTTGTTTAGGGTCCTTTTTGTCTTTAATCCTATTATAGCACAAAAAAAAAGAAAAAAGAATTTCCTATTGTAAAAATTGTTACTTTTTTTTTTAAATTTTACCTTTATTTCTACAATATTTACGTAGGTGTTGATTGCCTTATTTTATGGTGAGTTTATTGAATTCATCATTTCTCTTAAATACAAAAACATGCACTCCGAATGAATTCCGAATAATAAATCATTGTATGTTTATTTTACCATATCCTTTTTTCCTTATTTTTTTTTTTTGCCGAATGCCGAATAAAATGAAATTTTGCTTATGGTATGGACTTTTTTTTTTTCATGCATTTTAAACAATTCTACTTAACGCTTTAACTGTATTATTGCAATTTTAATATTTAGGTATTTTTACTATAATCTAGGTTTCTTGGACTTTCTCTTTTATGTCTGATTATTGAAATTAAGTATATTGTCTTTTAAGAAAAGAAGATATAACTACCTATAGTTTTGAGTTCTCAGAATTACATTAGAAAGCGTGGTTATTTAATTATGATCGCATTTAAGAAGAAAAGAATATTTTTCTTTCTTGTCTACATTTTTTGAATCCTATTTAACTTTATTGTATTATAAGGTATTTTGTTTAATCCTGTTTGTTTTGTAAATAATAATCATATTGAAAATGATTTGTTTTATTTGTTGTTGTAATTATTGTTGTAGTTTTATTTCAATAATAATCAAAGTAGATTTTCAAATAATTTCATTATAAATTTTTAAATTTAAGAAATTTTAAATAAACTCTGAATAGTAATTATAGCGACTACATTATTGTCTTCTCGTGTTTGCATATTATAAACTATTATACTATGACACACTCAATAATTAATTAGATCTTATAAGGAAAACTATGAAATTATATTTTTATTATCGCAAAATATTAAAATATTAAAGCTATACAGAAAATTAATTCTTAATTTAAGTGTTTATGTTGAATAAATCAAAAGTATAAGTGATTTTGTAAAATATCAATATGAATTAGAATGGAGTGAAAATCAATATCGTATATATAGAACTCTGTAGCTACAACAGCACCCAATACAACAATAATTGAACGTTAAACGGAACGCATTTTTGCCTACATTTTTATGTTACAGTCTAATTTATTTTAAGCTCGAGTTGATTTTGTAATGTCATATGTGGATTTTACTAAACATCTTGTGTAATGAATTGACGCAAGGAATTTCTACATTCAGATGTTGTCTTTTACACGTACAATCTGTCGTGTATGTCCTCGTCTTACACATACAATAAATGATTATTGGTTTCCTAGATTAAATTTCTACAATGCTTTAGTAAAAAGCATCCTTATCTCAAAATATTTCAATTTATTGCAGTCTAACTAAAATTATCATTAAATTTTGAGCTTAAAAATTTTGTGATTTAAAATTTTGTATACAGTATTAAAGCGATATGCAAAAATTTTACAAACTATATGTGAAATTATTTTTAATATTTCAGCAAATCTACAGTATGCTCCACTCTAATTGAAGACTATATAGTCAAACACTTCCAAACTTATTATAATACGTATGACATTTAAGATATAGAAATGTCATTCGTTTCAAATTTAAATGGAAAAATCAAGTCATAAAGTATAAAACTACGTACACGTTCATATATGGTGTTATACATAAAATGTACGCAATATTTGAATTATGTTATAAAAATTTTCCAATAAATTTCAACTACCGCTGTTATTAGCACAACATAAACTAAATCACACCTTTTCTAAATTTTTTTTTTTTGAAAGTAAAGACAAAAAAAAAAAACAAATTACCTAGCAACATATTTATTTAAATTATCTCACTTCAGAACCCAGCAGGACATTATATGCAACCATGCTAAACAGTCGGTAAAATGAGATGAAAAAAAAAACCCAAAAAGTCATTCATGCAATATCATTAGTAAACTTTGATGTTTATTTGTACATTCACTTGTAAATTTTTTTTAAAATATGCACATACATTATAAATATTTTTCTTTTTTTTTAGGAAATAAGAATTTTTTTAATTAAATGTGGTGAATCCGCGAAATATTCATTGTAGTGTAACTAAAAAATTTGTTGGATTTTACAAAATACGCTCAAAAGTGTGATTGCTTTCCGTTAGGGTTATAGTAAATAAGTAGGTAGCATAATAGTTATTATTCGTGTTGCCATATAATAGAAAAAAACTTTTAATAGAAAATTTCAAATGTTTTGTTTTCAAAGATTATATTATCAATTCAATTTAAATTCACAATTTAACCCTTTTAGACATTATGTACTCACTTAAGTACCATTTCCGTTTCGCAATATCTTCCGAATTTTGGTAATAATCGAGATAATAGCGAACAGCAATTGAACTCCTTCATCGGGCTCTTATCGAACAATTCTCCTTGACACTTATTGTTAATCAAAATCGTCAACAATCTTAAATGATTATCAAATAGTCGATGACTATGAGCAATCATGTCATGAGGTGCCATGAACTGTATAGTGTCAGTCTCCTAGGAAATGGTAATACTAATTGATACCTAATTGTTCAAATATTTAAAAAAATAATTAGACTTACTTAAATAATAGCTATGTGACTTGTAAACTTTTTAATTTATGTAAAATAAATAAAGAATCTACACAATAACATCATTTTTAGATATTATGGTCCAAAAATTATTGTTGTCATTACAAAATTACTATTAGAGTGCTTCTGGAGATATTAATCAAAAACAATATTTTGTTTTTTCCCTGGGATATTTAAAACTTAAATTTTTTTTCCATATGCTTTCTGCCCGACTTCTTATTACACATAACAAAATTTATTACAAAATTTTCAAATTCTTTATTTCTTTCTCCTTGTACCTTTTTTTTCTGATTATCATAAATTTAAATAAAAATTGTGGAGAACCTATAGCTATACCCTGCACAAAATCAGAAGAAGTGAGCTCGGACAATTTAGATAGTCACACTTTAAATTTAAACGTTTCCCTTTTTTTTCAAATTTTATTTTTGTTCTTTATTTTTCAATGTGCTTATACAATAATGTCCTTTTGAAGTTGAAGAAAGAAGAAGGTACGTTTTATTCTCTGTTTTTTGTCCTCTTTTTTCCTTTTGGAATTACAGTCCAAATCCCAGAATGTAACAAAGAGTTGCGCTCGTTAATTTTTTCATTTATTTTACAAAAAAATATTTTATTTTTATTTCATGAAATATTTATGAAGATTTATAAATTTCAGAAATATTTTTTCTCATTTTTATTTTTTCTTCCTCTTCTTTGGGTAATTTTTGACAAAATTTATGGTAAATAATTTCAGAGATTTTTAGTGTTGTTTCTCAACGTCCTTTTTTTTTTAAATTGTGTGTATAGTCTTCGGTTTTTCTTATGTATAATATATTTATAAATAATCTGCAGGTTCTTGTTTCTATTGCTTTGTCGCAATATGTGGTAGATCTACTTTACAAGAGTTGTTATAAACTGTGATATGAAATTCTTTGAACTTTCATAACATTCATGAAATTTTGGGAATATTTAAGGTTTCATTTAAAGGTACAGTTTAATACTCTAGTTTAGTTGAAAAGGTAATTTGTTTTTTTTTTGTAGGAAAAACTTCGTATTTCAGATTGGATATTCACATAACTTGGCAACCCATATAGAAAACTGAAATTTTCGTTCAAATTTTCGGTATTTTGCCTTAAAACATACAATTGAAAGTAAAGTGTTTGAAGTTTGAACTTAAACAGCTTGAATTATTTGGCGTAAACCTTTTAATTTTAATTACAAAAGAATTACTGTGTCATTATTTTATCGATTTACCTTATAATTCCAATACGTTGCATATAGAAACGATAATTCAATAGGTGCAATTGAACATTTCTAGTGATCTGTTATCTGTTGTAGTTTAGATTCAGAATCAGATGAAAACTTCATTTCAGATTAATTTGAATTTATTTCATGCAAATTTATATTTTGGTGTTATTGCTTAATTTCTTTGACTTCCGATGATCTTTCTCGCTTTTGTTTCAAATTCCATTCAATGATTTTATTAATTTAATAGTTATAACCTTTACAATATCATTGTTGATATTCCTATTGTAGACCATTTCAACGATATAAAATTTCAATTTCATTATTCCAATGTGATTTAGTTCTGATTTAAAGCATATTTTATTTTATTTTTTCTTTTTTATAAATATGCTGTAGACCAAATTTTCAATTAACAATTTAGTATGTGTTTTTAAAAAAGAGTATATAATAGCTAGATATAGATAATAAAATTTTTTACAGACAAACTGTAACCTCAATAGACCATAATATTATAAGAAATACACCAGAACACAAAGCAAAGAAAAAAGGCAACGAGTGTGTTTAAACATATGGTGTCATCAATTAATTATTGACAAGAATTATTGATTCAGATAAGATTTCAATATTATGATAATTATATGTAAGAGAAAGAGATACTTAGAATGAGAACACCTGGAAATTCTGGTATACATAAGCGTTTTGTTGCAGTATGGGTGTGATCACGATTTTATGTAGAAATGCATTCGCATTCATATAACAAGTCATAATAAAAGGAATTATTCGGATTATTTGGGAAGGTGATATTCTTTTTTCATTTTCAATGTATACCTATAAGGATATACAAGTATAAAGGGAAATTGTAAGGAAATTAATAAAAGAACTATAATTCTTGTTTTTATGAGCATTTCGAATTTTAAATAAAAATATTTTGATTAGATATTAAAAATATTTTAATTCCTTAGAGATCTATATTATGTGATGTTATCAAAATTTTGATATAAAATAATAGGAAACTATTAGTATGGCAGCTATAAAATATTATTGAAAATGATTAGGCGTTTACTTTATGCGTGTATCTTGATACTTAGGCATTGCACCTATAAATTGAATCTATTGACTTTGAAAATTAAAATATTTTATATAAACTATTGTATATTATTGAAAATTTGGGTCCCTTATTAGTCCTTTTATTTAAGTTTAAGTGGGTTTTCAAGTGGATTGAATGATGAGGTAATTTTCTTATATAATTTATTGTGAATTTTAAAAATTGTAATATTTAATATGGGTACAATACAAAATTTATGCAATTGAGTTAAAAAAAACTTATTTAGGAGTTAGACATTTTCTTTCTTTTAATTTTAAGAAATTACAAATTCCAACAATATATAAAAAGCAAAATATTCTCCTCGAATTCATAGAACAAATTCAAATTATATTTTATTTTTTGAAGTATTCTAAGCTAAATGCTGAATCCATTGAATTAGGCTATGCCGTGGTAGAAGAAGCCCGACTCTAATTTTCTGTATTGGCATGCTTGCGCTTTTGTTACAAATTAAAAGTTAAAATATGGAATTTTTAAGACTTCTAAATCCTAAAAATGCCATAGATAATTAAACATTTTCTTCTACGGAAATTAGTTTCTATCTATTTATGTGTAAACAAGTTGCCTATGCCTTGTCTTAAGACAGAGTAAAACTAACAGGCACTTTATTCAAAAATTTTTTGAAAAAGTGCTGAATAGAGAAGTTGATAAAACTATATTTAAAATTCAAAGAATTTTAAATTCTAAATTCAAGTTGGATTTCTCGAGGAATTTTAAAAATAAGACTTTCAAACTTAAAATTAGTATAATATTGTGTTAAAATGAATGTCATATCACGTATTATAACGCTATATAGTTGTATATCAATAAATCTATGATAAAAATTTAATTATGTACCATAAATTACATAAGTATATTATTAAATTTTGAATTGATTTGAAAGCAGCTAGATTTATTTTTGATGGCAAATAAAAAATCCCTTAGAAATTTTTTGCGAAATAAATTATAGCCAATTTTATAATTTTATCACCATCTTATATTTCAAATTCTTTTAAATATTTCATATATATATATATAGCTATATATATATTTCTATAATTTTAGTGATTGAAAATTATTTTTGATTACCTAAATGAACGTTTTAAAAATTTTTAAAAATTTGCTACCTTAATCATTTACTATAGATTAGCTATAGTTATACGTACACATACGAGTATATTAAAGTTATTGAATTTTCTATTGAATGTTATATAAGAAAATATACATAAATGTATTATAGCCATATAGATAAGTCAAAATAGACATGAAAATGCAAAAACGCTTTTGGATTTTACTGATAAATTTTTATGTGAAAAATTTAAAACTAGTTTTCATTATAAATCACACTTTAAATCAGACATTTGTAACCTAAGTAAGTATATGATCCGTGGATTGGATCTGGCCCGGATGCCAACATTTTGAATTCGGCCCGCATTAAGATAATTGTTGTTCATGAAGGTAATTGTGGTGATGAATTTAGGTATGGAAATTCATAATTTACGTTCAAATTCTTTATTCTTATTGTAGAAGCTTATAAAATACTTTGATTTTATTCAAGAAACTCGAATTTTGATTAGCATTATACTCTGTCCGGCAAACCGGAAAGCCGATTCGGCTCTTATATATAATTTAATATACTTTCAAACTCTTCTCCAATTAGTAATGAGATTCGTAACTGTTTTGATTTGTTGATTTGAAGTACTTCTCCTGCCCACGCTATCTCTCTACTTTTTAATCTGGCTTATAATTTTGTAAATGTTACATATCTATGCTTACTTTTAAATATTAATAGCTACTCGTATATATTAGTAAATAATAATATTTTTATTACAAATTTTATTTTTCCTTCTTAATCCTATGCTTTGGTATATTAAAAATTAAATTGACAAATTATTGAAAATCATTAAATTTTTTATTTATAATTTAGATAATAGCTTTAAAAATTGAATTTCGAAATTTACGTTTAGTATTTATTTTGTGTTTTTGTTGTTGTTGTTGTTTTTTTTTTAAAGAAATATCTTAAAAGCTTTTGAATAATTTTCGATTAAATAATCTTAATAAATAATTTTCCATTTTGCCTTTTTTTTAGTTTTGGTTCATTACGTGACTGTTTGTGGCAATTATAGTAAGCGAAACATGCTAGTTTGAAGTGAATTTGATATACTGCGAAAGATGTTTATAGGCATTTTTCTGCAAATTCATTAAGTAATGAATGTTTTTCTGTATAATTATACCCACAGATAAAATATTGCGAAGATTAACAATATTTGAATTAGTATAGGTTATAAAATTATTAAAATAAAAAATTTTTAGTCAATTTTATTTATTGAAAATGTTATACGTTATTGTGATTGGTACTTTTATATTTACATGAATCAAAATATAAAATTTTTATATGTCAAAATTAGAATTTTTTTAAAAGATTTATTAGTTAAGAAGATTACCTACATAATATTTGGGAAGGATTTAAATATTGATAGAGTAATCCGCTTTTAGTTCATACTCGTATGTTTTGAGATCAATATTATTAATTAATAGTTAATATAGCATAGCAATATTGTAATTTTATGATTTTGAAACAAGAAACCGTATTTTACATAGGCAAAATGTGTTTGGTGACAACATGAAAACATTACAAATAAATACTCTATATGTGTTATATACATATATATTGTGCCAAATATAATTATTAAAACATTTAGAGAACAAAAATTTTTAACTTTTCATTCACTTATCTGATTTTTCCCCATATCTGTTTAATTCGAATAAGCGTTATTTTGATTTTGAATAATTAGAATGTGAACTATCGCACTACCCCTTTAGATTTGTTAATCGCCTGAATTACCCCTAAATTTTTAAAAAAATTATTTGTTATTCGAAGAATTAGCATGTGATTTTCTTAGTTAGGTACTAAAAAATAATAAAAAATTCAAAACTTTCAATACATAAAATGAAAAAAAAAACATTTAATTTTTACTGAAGTTAAGAGAAAAAAGAGCTCTGCCGAAAAAAAAACTCTTTCGTATTTCAAAAGAGATTCCAAAAATTCTTTATTCTTCTTCTCCTCATTTAACCTTAAGTAGTGGTGGTCAACAGAAATTCCTAGTTCGAAAAAAAATATTCAGCTTTGAAAATTTGGTTTTGCAAATGTGTTATAATTGTTACAAGTTAAATAAGTGTTACAAAATTTTTTGAAAAATGAAATTCGAAATGTGTGCTAAATTCCAAAAGTTCTATTCTTGTTAACCATTTTCGAATTTCATCTTCGAAATTCGTCCGAATTTTTTTTTCGAAATTAATTATTTCGCAGTAAGGAATTGTATAATACAGCAAAACACGGTTAAGTGGAAATTGATCAGCCAAGAAAATTTTGTCCACTAAAGCGTGTTTTCCACTTATACGAATTCGACTTAAAAAATTACCTCCGATGTCAAAGAATTGAATTTATTAAAAACTGGTTCTAATTATAAGTTAAAAATTAAAATTTTATTTCAAAATCAACAAAAAATCAAAAAATTACACATTTAACTTCATTATAAAAATAATAATAGCAATTCAAATTAATTTTAGCTAATAATATTATAACTTTAATTTTTCAACACTCAAAATTTGACAATGACAGAAACTAAAATATTTTGTGTAGCTACATAGTGTTACTTTTCTTATTTTGTAGTTGAGAGTGTAGTTTTTCATTTTTGACATTTATGCTAAATAAAAACAGGGATGTGCAGTTAACCGAATAAATTTACATATTAAGTATTACATGAGGGAAAAAATATATGTGCAGATAAGCGTATTGTGCACTTATCCGAATTCCACTTAAACGAATTTTTTTATATGAAAAAATCGAAAAAAGTACAAGCCACGAAAATTTGATGCAATTAAGCGTGAAATCCACTTAAGCGTGATCCACTTAACCGTGTTTTACTGTACATATGTATATGATATAAAATATAAATAATACATCGTAAAACCCCCAAAAAAAATATATTTTATAATTTTATATTTTATTATGTAATTACTTAAATATCCATAAAATATTAGAAAAACAAAATTCTGTCAACATACGAAATATTATAATAAATTTTTTAAACTAGTTATTAAAGTGACATTTAACGTATATATAGTAATCATTAAATTTTACAGTATACCATTTTAATTGACATTAATAAGACACTAAATTTTAATTCAATTTTTAAGAAGAAAAAAAAAAAAACAAATAATTAATGAATTAATCCTAATTTTGTGGCAATTCATTTCAATGAAATTGAATTTATAACGAATTTAAATTTGTTATAATTAAACACACAATTTTTTTATAACATTAATTTTGAATATATTAATATGTGAACACTTTTATGTATATATGTGCATATGTATGCATTACATATTATTCATATGACATAATTTATAATGTTATATTTATAAATTTTAAATTATAATTTATGTATAATTAAAAAACCAAATTTAAATTATTAAACTGAACTGAATATAAATTTGCAAATATTTTAATTTATTAAAAAAAAAAACCATATTTAAAATAATCTTCTGAATGACAGTTAACTTTAAATTATTATAATTAATTTTTTTTTATACCATTATTGTTATATTATTATAATTATAATGCTTGTCATTCAATAATTCAAAAAGATTATAATATTTTATAAATTATTTTATAATTCTTATTGCTATTTATGTTAGTATGTATGTACATATACATATACGTCTGTGTACCAATAAACTGTTATATAAAACAATAATTATGCTAATTGTTGAATATTAAATTTGCATATACAGGAAATTGTATGGTACCTATATGGTCAATTTCTTTCAATATTTATATTAATAGTTGCAGTAGAATTAAAATTAAAGTAACATAGCAATCAAATAAAAGTGAACCTTTTTCAACAAGTTCTTTAAAATTTTGTTTCAATAATTTTGTTTTAAAATAAATTTCTGTGTACTTTATTTAGAATTATTAATATTATAATTGTAAATGGCTTAAGTAACATCCAATTTTTCTAATAATTTTCGATTATCTATTTAGCAATTAATTATTTTTTTAAATATTGTTAACACCTAATTAATTTAAAATGAGTTTAATGAGTTTAATGAGTTTAATTAGTCTTAATTCAGATAATTTTAATTAGACTCAACAAAATTGTTGTTATTACGAGTATATGGAAAACAAAATAAGAGTTACAAAAAATTACAATTTTAAATTAAATTAATTATTATGACATAATGCAATTTATTGAATAAATTGATCTTTATTCAGTTCCAAAATAACAATTTGTTTTTGGTATAAATAAAAAATTTTTAATATTTGTGGAAGGATTTTTAAATTAGCGACAGGGTTATCAGTAATTGTTACAGTAAAATAGATATGGTTGACTTTCAAAAATTATTCAAATATTGCTTAAGAAAGTATCAAAGCCAAAGTTGTAAAGAAAGTCTTAATAAATTTAACATTCAAATTCAAAAGCCAATTCATTAAAAAGCTAAATAAAAGCCTCCTAAATATCTTATTACATTTTGTTTCATTTTCAAAAAAGTATGTTAAATTAGAGAAGATGAAATATTTTTGTGACAACTACCCTTTAAAATTTAATATATTGAGATTAATGAATTTTTAATATGCTCATGATAAATTTTTTAGTAAAATTTTCACTTTGTTCCTGTAGTTCTTTAAGCACAGTAATCGGGCATCCATTGAAAGTGTTTTAAATTTGATTTTTATAACTTATACTTTAGTAAGGGGTATATTAACTTTGGTATAAATTATAACTTAAAGAAGCCGTCTGCAATAGGAAAATGTGTGTACATATTCTTGCTTAACATAAAATTTTGATTTTGTTTACACATATCGGTGCATTGGTCCGTTCACACACAACTCCAAAACGAAAAAGAGCAAGCACTACTAAACTTTTAGAATTTGTTTCTTTTCTGCAAAAAACGGCTGTGATTGTGATTAATCTCATTTGAATAACGAGTTCGCGTAGTTGCTATACAACCCTAAAACTTAATTTTAAATATTCGGGAAAATAATTGAGGAAACTTCATAAAATTTTTCACGTAAATGATGAATTACTTTTTTGACACGTCTCAAAAATTTTGTTGAGACGGCTCACTAGGTTTTTTTCCGTACTTTAGTTGGAACTACATTAAAGTATAAATTAATTACACAATTTTTAATATTCGAAACTGTTTAATTACTATTATTTTTAATAATATTACGTAAAACAATATTATTTTTAATGATTTTAAAGTTAAAATTACATTATTATTTTTTACATTTTTATTTTTTATTTATTTAATAATTTCCTTATTTATTATCTACGTGAATAACATTAATTTATTTTAAATTAAACAGATAAAATTTATGCATAATATATAAATTAAATAATTTTTGCCTCTTTTAATTAAATAATAAACTCAAAAAATAAAAAATTTTAATTTATTCGAATTTAAAATAAAATATTATGTAATTGGAAGATATTTTGTGAAGGTTATCATTAATTAGTAATTATATGTGTGTATTTAAATAGTGACCTACTTGTTTATGTAAATTTTTGTTTAACAATATAAGATATATATATTGTTGAATAAGTGGATTGAACACAAAATTTTAAGATTACAATAACAAATTTTGAATTGAATAAAAGTTGATAGACTTAATGGAGAAAGAAAATTGTACTCATCAAATTATACTCAGAAAGAAAGCAAACAAAAATCGTACCTAGATAATATTGAGTTCGAATTGAAAAGGTGCATGTACTTCTTAATCCAAAAAAAATAATTTTTGTATATTAACAAAATAAAATTAAATAATAAAACAATAATATTAATGTCAAATGAAATATTCTTTAAAATTTCTTTAAAATCAACTCACATCTGCTCCAGAAACTGTTAAAAACTTCCTTGAGAATATTACATACTCTCAAATTACAAAAATTGCGATTTTTATCATTGTATTTCTCTTTTTCAATAGGTTTTTTTTTTTTTTGCCCAACCATTCTGTACTACATAAACGTGTTAAACTCTAATGACTATGTTTACAATCTAAGTTAAATTTTTATGACCTGATATTATTATTATTTTTGCTCTCAAGCCCATGTTCGTGTTCATATAAGTATGTACACATAAATGAAACAAAATAATAATATTTATTAAAAAAAATCCGAAACCAAAACCAAAACCAAATAAGCAATGCTAAGGGGGAATAAAATGTTTCTTTTCTTTACACAAAAATTTAGAGGGAAAAAAATGGACATAAGAAATAACAGAGAAAAAACAAAACAACAACCATGAAATGAACAAAAATTAAAGTAAAAGACAACCATTTCCACATAACAAAAACAAAACTACACACAAGAAAATTAAAACTATAAAAGCTAAAATAAAAATAAGACGAAAAAAAAAACACAACGAAAATAAAAAAAAAAATTCACTAAATTTCGTCATAAATCAAGAAGTGACATAATACCGTAGGCCTATAAGACATCTGGTAATTTACAATAATTAATTAAAGGTGCCACAACATAGCCCTTAAGTCAACTTACATGCTCTTGTAATACACCCAATGACGTTTTTATAAATGTAGTTGTAGGTTGTAGCAAAAATAATAACAACAACAAAACTAAAAATACCGAAAAAAAATTAAATGTGAAGAAAGAGAAAGAAAATCAGCAAAATGAAATGAAATCATTTTAAGGAGGAGATCCCTTGGAAAATATACAAAAACTAAAATTATAAGAAGAAATTGAACAATATTACCTAAATTTCCCGACTGTTTGATAAATACCTGAATAATGCAGTACTGTAGTATAATAAATTGTATTTGAACAGGAAAGATTGTCATTTCATCTATGAACTTTGGACCACCTTATTTCCTATACAGTGAATCATATTTGATAGCTACTGTGTTTTTTTGCACTGAACTTAAAATAAAGCCCATTTAAAAGTTTATTATTGCATTTTCGTCTTTCAAATTACAATATCATATCATCACATTATTCAGCTTACAATTGGTGATTGCAGACTTCCTTAGTAATACAACATTGCGCTATTTTGGTATATAAGTATTTGTGTGGGATTGTCTTGTCCTCATATTAAGGAAATGCGTGATATATCCCGAAATCGGAATTGTAATAATACTGTATTATTGCAGAATTCAATTTATAAATGCCAATTGCTGAATTATGTATCGATACAGTATTATCACAATTCTGATAACAGGGTAACATAATATCTAATTTATAATTCAAATTAGTAAATATAACAACTTGTGTTTTATTCAGCCGGACTACCTTCTATGCTGCGCAAGTTAAGCTAACGAAAGTCATGACTTGCATGTTAAATATTGATCATGTTTTTTTAAGAAACCTGCAGAATATGTTTTTTTAAGAAACCTGCAGAATAAAATTATGTGACCTTCCCATTTTAACTAACGGGAAAATCAAAGGAAAAAAAACAATGAATCAAAAACAGAAGAACACAAGTTGAAAATGATATGCTCATATACAAGAAAAACCATACGATTTTAACCATAACTTAAGAATTGTTGAACACGTTTTTGGTTCTGTTTGGTTTTTTTTTTCCTTCTTCCTTTTTCTCATTTTTTTTTCATGTGCAAAATTCCTATAATCAAATGGGAAAATAAAAAGAATCATCGGACCAGAATAAAAATACTATACACAAGAACGGAAATAATTGGATGTAAGGCAAGTTGATGGAGAAGAATTGTATTTTTTCTGCGATTTTTTGTTTTTGGGTTCTTGTATTTCCAATAAAATTTTTAGCTTTTAATATTGCAAAATTTTTTTTTTTCATATAGATTTCGTTTTTGTTACTTTAAGGACGCATTTTCTTTTAATGCTTGTTTTTATATTTTGTAAGTTGTAATTTATACAAAGTAGACAGGTCGGAGCGAAGTAACAAACAAAAAAAAAATAAAACTAAATTAAATATTAAGTAAAGTAAAACTGAATACCGTGATAGAATTATAAAAGAGAAACTAAACAATAAAAAAATTAAATAAAAACAACAGAAACAATGCAAGATCATAAGTAAAGAGAAGAAACAAAATAACCCCATAATGTATGCTTTCATTAAATTAAATTACGAATTTACATTAAAAAATTTTTTTTTTTGATGGAGGAGGTGTTATAGACATGATGTCGTTGTTTTTTTTTTTCAAGAATTTTAATGCATTAGTCGAAAAATAACAAGAAAAATAAGAAGAAACACACAAAAAAAAATGTAATTACTTGCAACATATTTAATGTAATCTGTAAAATAAAAATATTTTGTGAATGATGACTTTAATTGCAATTGCATAAAATTGAAATTGAAACGAGAAAAAAAAGTAGAAGAAAACAAGCAAAATAAAAATATTCTGAATTAATTTTAAGTTGGCGTTTATTTGGTACATTAACTTTTTGGTCTTGTCTTATTTGACATATAACATTATTTTTTATTTTTAGCACATTTCTTAACAAAAAATTGAATAAAAGGAATGTGATTTTCTAAAAAAAAATAGTTTAACTCTGGCTTTTAATCTGTCCACGAGTCTGTTTTTGAAAAATTTCTTTAAGGTAATACGCTCAAGTAAAGATAAACATCATTTAGATAAAAACAGTTAAATTTTACAAGAGAATGGATCTTTGCTAGAACTTGTTTCATTAGAAGAAAATTTGGACGCACATTTTACACTCTATGAAAAGCTTTGGTCATTTAAAATTCTAAAATTGTAATTTTTTAATGATTTTATTAAATCAAACAAATTCAAAATGTAGCAAAAAGCAGTAAAATATCGGTTGAATTCGGATTTGCAGTTCTGAATGCGAGAGATTTTATTAGTTAAAACTGCATTCTAATAAAACCCGTAAAACAGCGCTGTCAACAAAAACTATTATGTATAAAATACTTTGCGTCCAAGTTATTGTTTCTCAAATTTAGTGAAATTTAAATTTTCAGTTCCATTTTTTACGAAATTTTAAGCTTTTAAAAATTTCTGTTAAAGCAGAAAACTAGCAGGTTGAAAAATCTGATAAGTTATATTAATTCATTTCACAATCTGTAGAATCTGTAATGCGTTTTTAAAATTTTTGATTTCCCCCTAAAAGTAGGCATAATTTTTAATTGCATAATATAATTTTGGTAAGTTAATGAGAACGATCTAAGTATACACTTAGACATCTGTTTGTTGAAATATTTTCATATATTTTTGGTTTGATGCAAATTTATTAAGAAAATCAGAATTAAAAGCAAATATTTGATTGGAAAAATTTTTTTTGACTCCGAAAGATTGTTAGACTCCGAAAAATTAAACGTGAACTTCTGGTTTTCGGGTAAATGCAAACTGCAACTTTAAAACATAAGTAATTTTAAAATATAAAAAAATTTATGAGTTCTTGAACACAATTACGAACATTAATGTATTTAGAGCAGTAACTTGATTGATTTCTTTATGTTATGTGCCCAAGACATATGCATTCAACAAGAAGGGCATTTTACTTTTCTATTGTTAAAGTTTTCATTAAAAAAATTAAATTCTATATATTCATTTAATTTAATTCATAAATATATGGGAATTTTTCAACAAAATATTTTTGCGTATAAAATTTATTTAAATTATTTCAAAAAAATTTTCTCAAACATTAATATAATTTGCTCTTGCACAAAAATTCACATATTTATTATTGTTATTAAAAAAATCAAACGGGAATAATCATTTTTGTATTATATATGAAATTTTGCAAAACTAAATTTGTATATGTATAAAGATTACAAGTGTAATCAGATGCATTATACAAGATAAGAAGGTTTCTTTATATATGCATTTTATTCTGAAAGTTAAAGTAAAAAAAAAGATTTAATAAAATATAAAATTTATCATGAATAATAAATATGAAAATATCATGCATTATACTTTCATTACAGCACTTATGTACAGAGTGTTTCGAAAATATTTATTTTCTCTTTCTTTTCACTCTTCAATATTAATGATCCTAAATAAATTGTTTAAAATTTTTTTTATAGTAAGTGCCTGATGATAACTTGCGTTAGAAATTCTATTTGTGTTATTATGAAATGTGAGTAAGTGACTTTTGACTTTTATATAATTCTAAAATAATAGTGAACGTAACAATTTTTAAAAGTAAATTACGCATTTCTATCTCAAACAGTTGTGTAATATCTTGTAATTTTTCTGATTAAATTAAAGAATGTGATTTAGTAAACTGGGGAAATTGTAAGATTATTTACTTAACACTTCAATGTTCTACCTTTAAGAGAGAAACAAAGTAATAAACAGAACATAGGACTACCATATATGCCCTTCAATTTTTGATATGCTATGTCAATTGCTTAACTACCGGCCATTTTATTTGCTGCTCTACTTACATTGTTGTCCTATATTTTTTCTTTACATTAGTTTTGTATTCCTAATTTTTTTCCTTAATTCCTCTGCTACTTCCATTTCCGTTCCGTTGCTTGACAGAATCTCTAATATTATTGATCGCCTTAGAATATGCTATATCCGTTTCCACCTACTTTTTTCTTGTTTGGATTCATATTCATTTTTGTTTTTCTATATTAGTAAACGTTTTTCATTCACTATTCTTTTACGAGTACATAAATCATTATTCTTTCTACAGTAATTTGAAGTTGAATTAAATGCGACACTCTTTAGTAAAGTGATTGTTACATTCCGAAAACACCATGTTTGTTGGGTAAATACTGAAAGATTTTTTTGTTTTGAAAGGATAAAGCAGCTTACAAGAATTTAGCAGCTTTTTAATCTTTTAAACGTGCAATAAATATAGCTTCATCATAATTTATGTACTACTCTTTGCTAAAATTAAAAGAAAAATTTTCGAGTTTTGATTAAAATTTTTGATTTGCTAATATTTTAAGTGAAATAATTGGGGGCAGTAATAAAAATTTTATATGAGATTACAAAAGAATGCTAGAAAATTTTTACACACTCTGTCCGAATACATATAATATGTATATATAGTAAATATGATATGTATATTTAAATGTGTGTGTGTGTATAAATAATTATCCATATTTATTCAACTGTCAAGAAACAATTCTTTTCAGTGAAAAGTTGAAAAAGAAATCAAAAAATCATCATCATTAACACTTTTATTATATTGCATTTTTTTTGTTTTTTTTTTCTTTTTATGATTTAATTCACAAATACCTTGTAATGTTATGCAAATTATAATAATCAAAATGACAAAATATGCAACATTTTCGCAACATTTTTGCAACAAAAATTATAATGGTTTGTTCTTTTTTTATTGTGCTTTTTTTTTGAAATGTTTGTAATTTTCTAATCATAGTTACAATTTTGATTTTTTTTTTCTCTATTATACTTTTGTTATTATTATTTAATTAACAGGAAATACACCTATTTGAATCTGAAGAATTTTTTCTTGTACTGTAATAATGCAACAAAATTATAATAATAACAACAAAAACTCTTTAAAGAGACGGCAACCTCAAAAATCTGATAAATCGTAACTATGCATATAAAGTGTATAAAAAATGTATTTTTTATATTTCATTTTTTTTTGTAAATGCAATGGAAAAAAGAAAAGATATAGAAGATTAAAGAAATGAGAAATTCCTTTCTAGAATTGAATTTTGTATTTGTGTTCTTGTTGTTGTTGTTATTAAATTCATTTTGGAATGTAATTTAATACGATTTTTAGTCCCTATTTTTTGTTGCATTAATTTCAATTTTTAACAATAACAGAAAAGTGGATAAATGAAAAAAAAAAAATAATGCACTAACTGATTAAGTATAAGGTTAAGTAAAAATCAACTCCATATTAACAAATATTCATTTTCTTAAGCTAAGAAGTTGTAGTAAGTCTGAGTTGGAAGTATGAACAAACATAGTTGTGGTGATGGTTTAATTTTATCATCATTAATGATCACACTTAATACAGTCTGTTTTAAAAATTTTCTTTGCTGCAATTACATTTCTTGCAGTGTGATCGAAATTGTTTGGAAAATAGTAAGTTTTTAAATTACTTAGTGTACTAGAAAGTGAGAGTAAACAGTGTTACCATAAAATGTGAAAATTGGAGTTGGAAGAGGAAACAATATGAAAGCAATTAAAATCGAATATTGTATTTAATTAAAACATAAAAATTTAAGAAATATTTTCAAAATTATTGAAAAAAATATTTACTGGCTTCGGTAAAATAGTATTGAATTGATTGACGCTAACAATAATGAAACATTGCGGTATGAATGTAGAGTATTTGTCAACTATTTAACTAACATGCAAAGGCTCATGCATTTGAATTTGTCAAAGAACGCGACCGTCAGAAGACATACATTTTTCAAGTATCTCAAGACAAACTCAAGGATTAAAAAGTTTGGTACTTTGTTAAGAAATCTGGAAGAAAAGGCAATATTGTTACATAAAATATATACATCAGCGACATCTTTCAAAACTGGTTCGAGAGTGTAATCAGATTAAATATTTATTAACCATAATATAAGCAGGAGCTATAGCGAAATCTTCCGAGGCTAAATTAAACGAACAAGCTTCTAAGAAGTCATGATTAAAACAGATTTAAAACAAAACTAAAAAGGGAAAAGGAGCATTAGGCCAATTTTATCAAACTAACGTCCAATTGAATTTGGTAACACTGTTATACTACTTATAATGTGTACACATTTTCTTGTATTGTGCAAAGTAAAGTTTTATTTTTTTAAGTATAAATTGAAAATTAAATGACAAAAAATAAAAATCAAATAAAAATCCCACGCGTAAAGATTTTTTTTTTTTATAATAAAATGAGTGTATCACAGGATAAAAATTATTTTTGTTTCTTCTTTTTATTCTTTATACATTTTAAATATTTGAATGGTAAGCATGTGTGTATATAAAATTGCTTGCGGTAAATAATCGAATTAACTTTATTATCATTAAAGTTTGACTCGCATTTAGAGTTAAAAATAAAACAAAGTTAAAGAGTCATGTTCCTAAAAAAAAAAATGTGTCTTTCGAATAATATAAGAATGCGCACATTATCTACATTTTATATACTTCTTCAGTATACACAGATAATAATGTTTAATGTAGAATATACTTAATTATATACCTACACATACCTTCATAATATATTATTATATACCAGAACATGCATGTTAATACACTAGTGTATGTGTGTTCCTTCTGTTTTTTTCTGTTGAAAGCGAAAAAAAAGGCGAACTTATTATAACACGAAAGGAGTGAAACCACCCATATCCGTGCTAAAGGGGGTAAAATTAATTTTTAGTTTGTGAAAAGTCATGTAACTCTTATTTAAATGATGTTTAAAATATTATGCTGTTTTTATTTTATTCATCTCTTCTCTTAAATTCTATACAGTACTGCATGCATGTACATACACACATCGTTACATTCCATATATGTATGTATTCAGATTATGTATATGTATATTTTAAACATTACGCCAAATTTCTTGTTAATTTAATTTTGTTTTTTTTTGTTATGTTTTTTTTTTCAAATTTAATTTATTTTTTCTTCTTAATGATTTTTTTCCTTTTTGCACGATCATCATGTGTATTAGCTACGGCTACTATTTATATTAAAAGGTGTATCCATAAAAGGTACATCCAAACACGTGTATATACATAGATGCATACATATAATTTCGGCATGCAATGCAATTTATATTTTGTACTAAAATAAAATTTTAATTATGGTTAGATATTTTTGTAGATCAATGATTTAACATTATTTTATAATTGAATTTTATTTTAACCTTGCATAAGGCCATTTGAATAAACTATTAAATATTTATTAATGGAATGGAATAGACTAGAACATGGGGTGAAGACACTGCCCTGTGTTCTTTATTGATAAACAAAATTTAATTGTAAAATTATTAATATATGAAAAATTTTAGTATCTTTTATCTTTTCTCTTAGAAGGGTTTTCGCTTCAGTGACTTATTTAGAGTGACAAACAAATTCCCAAAGTTTCGGTTTATAGTTTAAAAAAATTAAAATGATTAATTGCTGCGTTTGGCATTGAGAATTATTTGTTCTGCCTTTAATTTAGTGTTTGAAATAGCCGCACCTCTTAAAAATCTCAACTATACTTAAATAAAAAAATTATGCAATATTAGTTTAATTAAGCTTCGTTATTGGAAATGGAAATTGCATTAAACAGGGTATTAATTTTAATAATACTACTACGGTTTGTAATATAACACTTTTCTTTACGCAACATAAAATACTACTGCTAAAAACAATTTATGACATTAGTAAAAAAAAAAAGTTTCATTGAAATACCAACATTTTAAAAAGGTTGCATACATTTAGGATGAGGGAGAAAAAAAATTTAAAAAGACATTTAACATACTGCTCGAATTTAAAGGTTAATAGAGTGATTTAAGAAATGTAATTATATTTTTTAATGGGACGATATTTACCGCTAGCTTTCTGCGTTTACTAAAATTTGGCAATGCTTGCGGTCTCGGAAATACGAGGTGGGTTTAGTAGAAAAACGATATCAAAAATTTGGAAAAAAAAAACAGATTTTGGACAATGGTAAATTTTAACGGCAATTTACCGTTAAAATTTACTTTTTTAAAGTAGAATATGATATGTCGCGGTAGAAGAGTGTTCATTACTACTTTTCTGCGCGAGCGGAATATAAAAAATGTTTGTGATTTCGTTGTAATTGAGAGTCAAAAAATTGTATTTCAAGTACTTTGAAAAGCTAACACTTTTAGAGGGATCTCGCAAAGATTTAGTAAAGATCTATGTATATATAAAAATGCTGCTTTCTCTCTTTAATGATTTAGAAGTTTTGTAAACACGTCCTTGGGCAGACGGACAGTCAGAGTGAAATCAATAAAAATTTATGATTTTAATTAAATACTTAAATAAATTATAAGAAAAAAAAGTATATAATTTTAATAAACTGAGCCAACACTTTGGTTGTTTTTTGCCAGCCAAATACAATCTCGCAAAGTTCGGATGGGAGTTTTCGTTGCGAACACACTTCCTACCATAAGCATGAAAATAGCTATGGTGTGTATGCATGTATCTCAAGGTTGATTGAACCAATTTTGATGAAAATTTTTAAATTTATTTTGGCTATATCACCCGTACATTTTTGAGAGCCGATTTTAAATTTTTTACAATATGGTTCATACCGAAACTAACTTGCCAAGAATTTCGAATACCATAAAGCGAAACTGCACTGATAGCCAAATCTACATTTTTTTCAGGTATGCTATAACTAAAAAATTACTAACTTCTTTAAAATTACAAAGGGGTTTTTAAAAGGCATTTTCATAAGCGTAACAGTTTCGCTCAACTGGATAATACATATTGCCATCGTTCATGTGTTGAATATCAGGTTTTTTTTTTCTTAAAAGAGTCATGTGATAGTTTCGATATTCCAAATTTGGGTAAATATATTTTGTACATATTTATGTATTAATTCTTTTGGTCCGAGCCGATACTTTTGATTTAAACATATTCCGCACCATCTTAACAAACATGTTATAAATAAATTCTAATTTTCTATTATAAAATAATTAATATCACTATATAATCTCACTAATATAATTATATATTATAATAATAATTGCTAATACAAGTGAGTGTGAAGATACAACTCAATGTGGCCGATTATAATATTTGTCAACATTAACAACTATTTATTACGATCAAAATAATAATAGTAATAATAATATGTGTGCATAAAGAGATTATTAGTAGATAAATTTATTTAACTTTGCACATTGGCAATTGTTTCTTTTTAAGAATTCAATTTATTTTTCCAGTTTGAATCGAATTCTTATAAATTTGTATATTTTTCTTATATAAATAAACCAGAAGTTAAATGAAAATGATAATAGAGTAGAAAATATGCAGTATAAATTTGTGGTATAGGTAAAAGGTAAGAAATAAATTTAAAAAATATTTTTTTTTTTTTAATTCTAATGCTCATGAACTTTCTTTTGTAAAATTGATTTTTATTCTTTATTATTTCGTTAATCTTTTTTCGATTCCTCTACGTATTTACGATTTGTACTATGGGGATTTGAAATGTGTCGGATATGTATAATATGTGTATATAAAAATAGTGTGATTAATTTAATTAGTTAAACCTTTTATTTTCATTCTTAAGTAGCTTTTCTTAAAGAATAACAAAAGATATTTTGTTAAAACACGATTTCCCTATATTGATAATAGTATATTTAGTAAAATGATTTTAATCAGAATTCATTAAAAAAATAGAGACCCAATCCTGCTCCAAAAGAAAATTATTATTAAAGTATATTAATGGTGTATAAAAAAGAAAACTGATCCAGATGTACAAAAAACAAAGAATTCATGAAAATATTTGCAAACTTGTAATTAAGCGAAAATTATTAGGTATAAAACCAGTAAAGAAATAACAAGAATAGAAAAAACAAGAATTTTAACCTGTTCAGTACAAAATTTATAGTTTGTATTCAAGATTACTTTTTCCGATTTTTCTTGTTCTTTTTTTTTTTTTTTGGAAAATTACAGATTATCGACACAAAACTGTTTTGTACAATTTCAGTTTTACTTGCTTTTCTATTTTCCTTAAGATTTTGTTTTTTCTTTTTCAAATTCTAATCTTTATAATTGATTAATTGTAAAGTTATTATTATAGGTTTTGGGTAAAGTGTAAATTAAAGGATATGCACGAAATATTTGGCACGTATACAAACTAGTTTCTTTTTGAATAATAATAGATTTTGAATAGATTATAAAGAATTTTCATATACATATAGAAATTATTCTATTTTGCCATGAAAAATTTTAATTTATAATTGTTAAATAATATAATAAAGAAAAAGCAAAGAAACAAATTTGCAAATGATAGTTCTATGGTATGATTTTGAAGTTTATGTAATTGAAAAAAAATTTACAGTATATAATTATTTTATAACCCATAAGTTTATACTATATAATTAAATATTACAGGTGTATATTTTTAAATATACGCTATATATGAATTGGGTTGTAAATTGAATTAAACTACTAACTTTATAGATTAAGATTTTACATACCTATGTACTTATACTTACTAAGTATATATTGAATATTTAAATTGGACACTAGAATGAATAATTATTCATAAAATATAAAATTTTTATAAATATTCTTTTTTTGAAAACTTAATGAATTAAAGATCTTACATATTTTGTATATTTTATATTGCATAGTAAAAATTAATATGACATTATAATAAATAATGCAGTAATAATGGATGATTTTTCAAGCGTTTTGTTAATATTAAAGGAAAAAGTACAGGAAATTTGAAAATTTGAATGTAATATCTATTTGAATTGATCAATCTGTTGCTCAGTTTATCAAATTCAAATACAGTATTGTCAATTAGGTTCCGTGAATAGATTTTAAGGCAACGCAGCCATTTGCGAATTATTGTAGCTTCCCCACGCCCCCATCTACAATATCCCCGTTCCAAGTATGAAACTGGAGACATCCATAAGGGTGTTGGACAGCAGTTCCCGAACGCTTAGGAAATCCTGTTCAAAACAAGTGCGCCGCCGGACAGCCGGTACCTGGCAGTCGTAAAAGATGTGCATGACAATTTCATCATTGTCCCCGTAAAATCTGCATAGGGCGAAGCCTGATTTCCCCAACCTATGCAGGTGATACCTTAACGGCCCGTGAAAAAATTCGCAATAGCGCGAACAGAGCTCCTGTTCATTCCCGACAGCTCCACGGTGAACTTCCTCGAGCAAGTTGGAAGAAACACTTTCGCCTGAGGGTGTTCGTTAATACCATGCTTTTTTTTCCGTATGTATAATTCCGTACTCAATTGAAATTTAATGAATTGAAGGATTGAATTTTCATTCAATTGACCAAATCAATATAGGATTTTCAATTGGACTTTTTGGATAATTGCTCATGACATACCGAGGCAATTAATTGTCACTCAGTTGACCAAATCAATAAAGGATCTTCAATTTGATGAAAATGTGAATAATTTGCCATGTACCAAATAAAATGTATTATTAAATTTGAAAAAAATGCACAAACTTCAGGTCTGAGCTGATCACATTAGATTTAAAAAAAAAAAATTGTTGTTTATTTGGATTATTGTTAAAAAAAATTCGTTCCCAAATATAAAATTAATTATTTTACATAATCTTTTCTCATTATACACGTATGGATAAGGTATTACAAATTTGGATCTCCCCTTTTAACGCTTGTTTTTGTTCAATATCGAAATTTTGAGTTAATTTAGCTATGTCTGTCCATTATAATGATATTTTAAAAACAAACTAAATTGCGATAACCAAAATTTCAGAAAATGATTCAAAAATTTATATATAAACTCTTTTTAATTGCGATTCAAACGAAATATTAGATGGAATAGCTACTACGCAACTTCGAAAATTATTTTGATGCATCTTTTAAAGTATAAAAGCTATGGTGATAAATTTTTGGAGACCAGCTTTCGTATGCGTATCATAATATTAACGCGGACAACTCTTCTATTTTCTTTTATAATTTTTGAAAATTTACGTAATATTTATTGTGTTTTATCATGACCATTTCTTTGTTTTGATACTGTTGCAACCAACTAATCATGATAATGATGATGATATTGATGATGATTATGATAAATATAATCATAATATATTTGTTTATATATGCCTATATATAGGCATATTAAATAAATTGTTGGCGTTTCAATACAATTTTAATATTTTATAATATAAATTAATGTTAATTATTCACGATATTAATAATTTTATGATTATTATTATTATTCCATATTCATGAATGTTGTACACATAAACAAACGTGTTTGGGTTTAAAAAAAAAACAGATGAGAATATTTTTCTCTCATCTACGATCTTCTCAACAGTTTAATGTATTATTAATAGGTGTACTAATGGGAGAGAAAACCATAAACTAATCAAAAGAGTAATAGTATAAAATATATTATTATATTATAGGGTACACCCTTACAAATTTGTTTTTTTTTTTATATTATTATCTTAGATTATTTATTTAATTTAAATTCCAATTGTTAAAAATCATCGATTTAATCAGTGCATAGAGAAAAAAAAACAAGCGTGGATACCTTTGGTATTTTTTTTTTCTGTTAAATTTTTCTTGTTTCTCCTTTTTTTAAGTTATTTAATTCTTTTCCACCGTCTTATCAATATTATCTCAGTCACATTATAATATTGTGTACCCTTTAATTTTTCTTTTAATATTTACATATTTTAATATATTATAATCTAAGACCGCCCGACAAACGAAAGTTATTGCTTTTTGTGAAAACTTCTTTGAAATGATGATCATTTAGTGTCACATTAAGGAGGACAATCATAATATGGGTATTTTTTATATAAAATATGCGTTGAATTCCAATCAATTAATAAACACTAAAAAAAAAAAGTAGAAAAATAAATCCTGTTCTCTGTGATGTGTTTTCCTCCCCAAAAATATAATGCATGTATGTAAATATGTATGCACATTTGTCTACATATTGTTAATATATAATTTTATACAAAACACGTTTAAACCATATACAACACATTGAATGAGACTGCAGGTTCTCACAATAGAGGTGTTTAGACAAATATTTATAGAAAAAATTAAAAAGAATGCATTTAATGATATTAAATGTCCATAACAATGGCACCACCAATCGATTTGATATTCACATATTATCTAATATAGGAACATTATACATACTCGTATATATAATGAGTGTATAATGAATATGCGCCCATGTAAGTATACAACCAATACTTACATTATAATAATATACACAATACAAACTATATAGCACACATTTTATAGTTGTGGTATTTTGACAAAAAAAAAAAAACAAAAAATTAAAATTCAAAAGGAGGCAAAGTGCAACTAACTGTGAGTGGAATATTTGAAGAGAATGGAACTTAAGAGATCACCAAAGGTACCTAGAAAAAAAAAACAAAACATTTTTATGTAAATTATTGTCATTTAAACAAAAAAAAAAAACAAAAATTATAAAAAACCAAAAAAATTTTCCAATTTCTTTTGTTAGAAATCGGTACAATTTTACCTTAAATGTTAAAAAAGAAAACAACAATTTTATAAAAAAAAAAAAAGAAAATTAGAAAAGATCGATTCGATTCTATTGTTGTTTCATCTCTTCTCTACTTAAATTCAATGTTTTGTTTTTATTGTTACTATACCAATAGTGCACATATAAAGCTAAGCTAGTGTAACATCAGTTGATTCTAGTGATGCCAGTGAATAGTCGTTAATTTGATTTAATGGAAATTTCTTCATGCAACTGCAGAACAGATGGATGACGTAATCAAAGGAACGAGTTAAAGGCAGAAAAATTTTAAAATTTTTTCTCCTCGAACTGGACCCGAACCAGTGACGTACCGCTTTCTAGGCGGACGCTCTACTAACTGAACTACAGAGGTATGAAGAAATTATCGATTTTGACTCAAAAAAAAATTTTTTGTTTCATGGTTCAAAATCTTGACTAAAACTGTATATTGCATTCAATCTGATATATTTTAGAAGAAATATATAAAATTGAATAGGTTCAGATTCGTTCGAAATGTATCAGAACTTTTCAATATTCTTCTAGGTATTTATTGCTATAAAAATGTCAATAAATTTTTTAAACGAAAAGAAATATTTCTGACATAAGCAAAATAAATATGAAGCCTGTCCTTTGTCTTTTAAAGTAAATATATAGATTTTAAATTGGTTTTTTGGTAAATTTTCAGTAAAGTTCTCGTTTCCCTAATGTAAAACCGCCATAAGAAGCATAACTTTCCAGAGGAAATTCGAAATTAAATAATTTTTTTAAATAAACACATCCAATTTTTGTCTTCATTTTAATAATTTAATTTTAACTACTTAAGCCTTTACTGTGATAGTCTCAGGAAATCTTCTTTTTCAGAGAGAACATCTTGGCTATTGTCAAATGAAAAAAAAATCTCTTGAAAATCAAGATAAATCTTGAAAAACTGACAACTTTAGTTGACTTGTTTCGTTTTTAGTTTTCTTTTTTTGTTTATTAGATTTCTCGTTGTTGTTTCTACTCAAAAACAAGTCATGAATTAAAAAAATAAAAATTTCTGTTAAACGCGAATGTAATTTTTAAGTAACTTTAAATTTTTAAGAATATTTTCTCTTTCCCCCGAATATAATAAAATAAAAAAAAACATATCAAATAGCTGGCATACACAACTTAAATGTTGCCTAAGGTTTTCTTGTAAAAAAAAAGCATAAAAGTAGAAGGAAAATAGTATAAACGATTTTACAAAAACGTCTTGTAATGAAATCGGTATACTAATAATCGTATTCAATAAGATATGAGAAAATTTCGGGAAAAGGATATACAGTTTTTGGTATTCATGTGGTCATAAAATATACAGTAGAGTATTAAATTTCATAGTTTGCGAATAAACTTGTTATCTACATTTTTTGCTAACGTTTTCTAACACGAGCAAAAATAAATATTGGGAAAGAGATGAACTTTTTAGGGTTCCATTAGAGTTGTAGGTGGTAATTTCAAAAGTCTGATGAAATGGACAAATTAAAGAGAATATTTGGTTTTTCTCAAAAAGTATGTTAACAGTCCCAGTCCAGATTTTTCAAATAATATTAATCATTAAAGGTGAACTCGTTTGATATTCATAATTTTCATAATGAAACTCAATTATACTAAATGTGAACCCCAAATAAATTGCTTGTTGAAGTTCTACTCCCCGAATTATAATACCGAAAATCATAGAATTCAATAAAAATGCAAAAATTATGTTATCTGAAATTATCATTTCGTTGCATTGCAAACTACTGAATTAATAGTTTAGAATACAAGTATATGCTGTAGAATTACTTTTACAGTATATTATTATAATAGAATTACGAAAATTAATGAAATCCGTACTGTGACTGTATAACATTATATTGAATTATTTACAACTATTTCCTTTACATCGTAAGTAAAATTCTTCCTTGGATTCTTAACACTTTTCAATTATACACACGTGTGTGTAAATATATCTACATACATATTACATAATTTTAAAATGTAATATACATCTATATTTATTTATACATATGTATATAAGTTTGCTCATAAGCGTTCATGGTTTCTTTGAATGCAAAGAATGAGCATAGAATATCGTATAAGAGATAAAAATTATATGTTTGTAGTTATGTGAATTTTAAAATGCATCGTTCTTTGCTTGATATTTTTATATTTTATAGTAAGTATATGTAATAATACCTATGTAGTATGGTATGCTTTTAAATTCTCATTATTATTATTATTATATGGTGCGGTTAAAGCGAATGAATGTTGTCTTAAGGAAATCAACATATGGAAGTTGTGAATCAACAGGCGGGCTGGAATTAATTCTTTAACACGCGGATTGAATTCTTCCTTCGTTCGTTCTCTTTTCCTTTGTAAATTTTTTCATTCTTGTGAATTTTTCTTTTTTTTTGTGTTTTTCTTTTATATTATGATTGTTTTATTTGTTAGTTGGCTCGGTATTTAGTATGCTTTGTTTGGGCTCTTAAATCTTTTGCTTGATTTGAATAAATGAAAATAGTTTTATGATGCATGTTGCTTTACTATAATTAACATTTTTTTTTTCTTTCATGGATTTTTAAAATTTTCTTTATTTATTATTTTTTTTTCAAGATTTCAATACTCTTATTATACAGTGTGAGTTAAGAAATTATTATTAATTTTTGAAATGTGATTAGAAATTTTAATATTATAAGTGACAAAAATTATGAATCTAATCTGATTATAGCATGAAATTATATTTCTAATTTTGATAATTTAGAAAATTTTATTGTATTTTGGGATTTTGTAGTTGGTATGCTGAAATTGAGTTTATATAGACACGTATACAGAAATTGGTAATATTATGTAAAATTGAACAAATTGTGTTTGAAAAGAACATTTCGTAAAATTTTAATTTTCAATCACACCGGTTTCGTTTGCATTGTGCAACAATATTCTAAATTGAAATCAAATTAGAATCAACTACCCTACTCAGTTTTCAAAATTTTCGTTAGAAAATTTGTTCAAATTTTATATATTCCTTCCATCTCACACAACAAGAAGCAATCTAACATTTTGTCAGCAAAGTGGACCCTCCCTACGGATAGAGTTTACATATTTCCCAATAAATTTCATTTAAACTCAATATTTTGAATGAGGTTTTTAAGGCAACAAAACCGCAAATTTTTCGAAAATATCATGGCTCGGATACGAAGCTTTTACAATGACCGGATTTGAAATTTTTGACCATGCAATGAAGTTTTTTTGAAATTTAACACTTAAGTTCTAAGTGAGTTGCGACCTTTAACAAAATGATTTGCGAACTTTTATATTAATATAAAGTTAATGATTTAGTTTATATTAATCTTTGTGTATAATAAATAGAAGGTTACAATAAATTTCTCAGAATTCGAAATACATGTATGCTAAAAGGCCGATTTAATATTCGTATATAAAATTTACGTTAAAATAGAAAATATACTATGTAGTCGGTTGTAAGCTGACCACATCAGATTTTTCAATGAAATTTTAATCTTTCATTAACATTGTTACCTCATAACCCTGTATTTAAGTTTTTAAACATATTTTATGAGTAAAAATTTTCTATTATTATACGCGCTTTATGCTAATCATAAGTCTTTCTTCTTTCTGAGCATTGTTTAAAAAACGAGAGTCTCATCTATAATTTTCGAATTAATTTAAAGTCATTAACGTTTTTTTTTTTCTTCCTTTTTTTGTTCGTTCTTCTGCACACTGATGACGAAAATGTATTAAACCTAAAAGTTTTCAAAATAAGAAAAAAAAAATACAAACTATTTTTCTTCATTCTCTAGCCTTTTTTCTCATTTAACTAAATTGTCAAATAATATTCTATACATAAGTATTACGTTACATAACGTAGGTATATTAAATTACGGGCATACACAATATTATGTACACATGTATAACATTTATTTAGATGAAACTTATATAACACCATAGGCACATTAAATAGAATTTAAAAAACGATTTGATTCTACTTTGTAATAATTAAAAAAAAAAAGACAAAATGAAAAAAAAAGTCTCTGATTTACGAAAAAAAAAAAAATTATAAATGAGATTATAATAAAAAGGAAATTTTTCTTCATTGAAATGCTAATATTCGTGTGTGGGATACTCTGAATATTATTATATTAAAATTTACCTGATTTGTGATACCTGTGATATAAATATCGATTTGATATTCAAATATCAATTTTAATAAAAATACAATTTAGTTCAGAGCCACTGAAGAACAAAATATTATCATATTAAGTATAAGAAGAGAAAAACGAAATTCATATATTGTGAAGAGTTAGTCGCATTTGTATAAAAGTTTTTTAATTCATATAATGTTATATACTATAGACGTATGTTTATGGGCATTATACCCTATATACATTATTATTATCTACACCTTAAAACCATTTTCAGAATCTTAATTTAATCGTGTTGCTTTTATTTTTCACAACGTATCACAGTTTAAAAATTTATTTAATATGCATGTGTATGAGAATTTTTGAAAAAATGTTATAAATTATATGTTAGGTTTTTGATTCAGTTAACCATTAACGAAGATGGACTGCAAGCGTATAACAGTTATAACTGCTCTATTCTATAATTGCTAGAAGAAATTTATTGATATATTTATATTTTTGTATATCAATTAAATTTTTGTATAACAATTTAACTCGTATATATAAACTTATAGCTTAATTCTTACTTCTGTATAACAGAATTTCCATATTCCTACCATTCCGATAATTGCGATAAAATAATTGCAACTTACTCTCTAATTTAAACATTTGTAGTTGCAATTATCTTTTTTTTGCGCATTGGATCAAATTCAAGTAGTGTAAGATAAAATTTGTGCCGTTAAAGTTTGATGTGATTTTAATAAGCGGTAGTTTATAGTTCAAAAACGAAATTATTCTGTATAGCTTAGAGTACACAAAAAGGTGCAGATATCACTTTGATAAATTGATGTACATACACATATCATCACAAAAATTGATATATATCACAAAAACTGATATATATCACAAAAATTGATATATATCACAAAAACTGATATATATCACAAAAACTGATATATATCGGAAAAAACGTCGTACAAAAGTTAATATAGGCACAAAACATTGTTTGCTTACGATAATAGTTTTTAATATTAATATTAATTAATACCTTAATGTTGACTAAGATAACGATTTTTCGTTTTTATATTTGAAAATACTTTTTAATTTTTTATTAAAAATTTTTGTATTTTCATACTCTTTTTTCTTTTCTTTTTTTCAAAATAAACTGCACATAATTTACAAACGGCCCACACAATTTTGACAAATTGATAACAAGAGCTTCTTTGAAGTTAATTTATATTTTTTAATACCATAGGTACATAAGTTGTATAAATTTATTTGAAAATAAGCTAAGCGTTTTATCTTTTTTTTTTCCAACGGTGTTGTTTTTTTCTCTGCTGTTTCTGCTTTTTTCTTATTTGCTTTCAATTTTCTCAAGTAGTCAATTTTTCTTTTATATTTTAGCAAAGCCTCGATTTTTTTTTTTTTGGCTCGTGTATAACTTGGAGAACAAAAGCTTCTACATTTTTATTATCATTATTTTCGATTCTTGTTATTTTGATTACAAGTGTTTTATCGAGGAAGTCACAATTTTTATTTTCATTTTCTCTTCGCATCTTAATAAAAATTGATGAAATAATTTATTGAATAAAAAAAAAAGCAGAAAATAATTTTATTTATGTATATATAAATAAAACATTAAGTAATTTTATAAATTAAGTGGGTATAAAGAGAATAAAAGAAAAGTTTGTAAATTAATTTGTCATCACCGGTTGGGCGACACAATGCGGTTTATTTACATTACATATAGATAGAAAAATCTGCATTAATTTGGTTTGTGTAATGAAGCGGATTTCCAATATGATTAATAATAGGCTATCTAAAAATTTGAAAATAGGATATTGAAAAAAGAATTAATTATAAAATAAAGAGATTTTTTTTTTCTGTCTTGATAAATATGCAAATTATTTAAAATTCAAATTGAAATTTATTTATTAATTCATAATAAAATTATTGTGGGTTCGTATAAAGTGATAATGTGTTATTATAGTAACACTAACTTAAATAAGATTAAATTACGGTTTTGAAAATATTTGAATGTTCTGATTTAATGACAACTTTCCGAACTTGCGATTGCAATCTGTTATAAATGAATTATTAATTTATTTTCAGAGTATTGTTCTAAAATGTAAATTTCTTAACCCTTACACAAATTATTGTACTAAAAACGGTGAACTTCACTCATTTGAATTTCTGTGTGAAATATTCCATTATATTAGAATTCATTATAGCAACTGTAAGAATCAATACGAACACATATACGGTAAAAATAATATTTATAAAAACTCATTTTCCGGCAAATACTCTTTGACACATTAATATTAATTAGAATCGGAAATGTCAAACTAATATCAAATTTTATAATATATATGTATACATATATGATATGATAATTAACAACAAATTATTTTTATTTCAAATGTACAAGTACATATTTGATTCAACATATTAACATACAAGTTTTCTAATTCTAATGGAACGCTCTACATATTTTATATCTTATTCAATTATCAATTACATAACGTTTACATTACGATTTTCAATTAAAGTAAATCGGAAAACTGTAGATTATTATTTCTTTTTATTATGCTTTATACAAACTATAAAATGAATATTGATTTGAAGTGATGTTAATTTGGAATCATAAATGCTTGGATGTACAAGAATTTTATTTTTAAAATTAAGATTTTTTTTTATATAAAAATTAATGCAAGATATTCCGCCATGTATGTAAAAATAAATATACTTGCATTCAATGAAAAATTTATATGATAAGTGTCATATTTAATAAGTGTAATATTCTTTAGGTGTCATATATGTCAAGTGAAACATAACATAATTTGATAAAATCCCGGATGAAAACTATGAATGTTGTATACGAGTAACATAACATTATAAAGAATTTAGTAAAAGAAATTTAATTTTTTCCTATAGAGAGATGGTTGTGTCAGGTAAGATTTTAAAGAAAAACTATAACTGTTATATAATATAGCATGATTATGTGAAAATCAAGTCACTAAAAATGTATTAGATCGTAATTATATAATACGAGTAATTCTCGATTAAATTATGATTATTTGGAATAATCACTAAAAACAAAATGATGATTTTTATAACAAATGATTAAAATATTTGTTAGCTGTTTTATAATTTATACCTATTTGGAGTGTTTTTGAAATTAAATTATTACACAACTTAAATGATAAATTGCAAGTTTTTCATAACTGAATAATAAAAACGGTTCGCACAATTTCGCCTTTTCGAATTTCCTAAAGTTTTCATAATTAGCACGCAGTTTAACTTTCATATTTGTATAAATTTATGATATTCTGATTATTTGCTCGTAGTTCAATGTATTAAATGAATAAATTCAGTTGTAAATTTTTGCTACGAACTTTTTACTTAAATTCATAAGCTTTGACATAATTTGATTTTTATGACTTAAACTTCAAATTTTGCTTTTATATTAGCTTCCTTTTAGAGAACCATTATGGATTCCAGGAATAATTTTTTATTTGTATTCAATCGCGCACACCTGCAATTGTACCTTCTTGCAAACTGATTTCAAATTTTCAGTTTTATACTGGATTTAAATTGACGCAATAGTTTAGTTGAGTATCAAGATGTGCTCGCAACGATTTTACAATCAAGTAGCAATTGCACAACTAAAAATTGCATGTTTGTTAGAACCCTAACAGTTGTTAATATTGTCATACTTATTTTTCTTTTTGTAGTGAAATTTTACGAAAAAATATTTTTAGATAGGCAAATAGTAAACTTAATTTAATGCAGGCCAAGATTCATTCAATTTATTTATTCATAATTCTTTTAAAATTAAATTATTTTTAAAAATATCAAGTTTGTTGCAACAAAAATAAAAATTCTCATATCAACTAAGTATCTGAAATTTTAAACAATTGTTTCATTATTTTTTAACCGCAGAAAATTCATTTTAGAAATTTTTTTTTTGTTTGGAGTTTTTTGAATAATTTATTATGTAATATTTCCCTAATAAAAACCTCAAAAACTCAATGAAATAAAATTTATAATTATGTAAGGTTATAAGGTGCATAATATTGCTCAAATTGTATAATAAATTTTTAAATTATGTCATAAACAATAGTTACAGCAAATAATTGTCATAAATAAATTAACAAAATTTAATTTTATTATTACCACTGGTATATACGAATGATATTATAAACTTGACTACAAACAGAAATTTTTTTACTAAAGTTAAAATATTTCCTGATGCAATTTAAAAAGAAGAAAAAAAAAACTGGAGAGAAAAATTCAAATAGCTGACAAATTACAAGAATTTTCTCAAAGTTTGAGTTTATAAATAATAAAATTTATTATACTTGCACGCATTCACAATCATACAATCTTAAAATTCGTCCCAATCTAATTAAGAGACTCCAACAAAAAAAAACAAAAATGCACAATGAAAAATATTCAATATTTTCTACTTAGGTGGCAGGCATTACAAAAACATAAAAAAAAGAAACAAAATGACGAGTGTATAGGTACGTACACTTAGGTCTTTGCATTCAAATAACATAAAAAATATTGTCATAAAATATTTTTGTTGCGTCAGGCATCCGGAAACCTTTCTTTGCTCTTTTCCTTATTATTCTTCTGCTGTTAATTAATTTATCTAATCAAATCTAAGGTGTAGGAGATGATGATATTAAATGAAGAGGAAATTCAAATCTTTTAACTTATATATAATTCATAAAATATTTATGTAGTTACTTATACAATATACATGTGTTACAATGTACAACAATAATAACAGTACATAGAAAAGAATTAGAAAAACAATAAAAGAAATAATATAAAAATAGTTGAAGTACATAAAAATATTTTTGAAATTTTAATAATGAAAAATTATGAATTAAATGGAAATAGAGTTATTGTGTCAAATCAGAAGAATAAATTGGATTTCGATTCCTTCCATCTAAAAGGTATTAAATATGTGGAAGTAACTTTCGGCAAATAATTTGATTCTAGTTAAAAATCCTAACATTACTTTCGTTTTTAATTGAATTAATGTCTAAAGCGAAGCGATCTTAAAATATTAATTACAGATACTCGATCTTGTTTATGAGGTAACTACTTTATCAAGCATAAGGTATCATGGTATTATGTATTCTAAAGCGGAATCAATGGTAATACTCTAATATTTTGAGCCACTGTAAAGAGTTAATTGCAATGAAAAACAAATTGGTAATAAAAGACTTGCTAATAAAATATTTGGAATATAGTTACTTAGATTAATAAAATAGGGACAATAAATTATGTAGGATAGCCGGGCTGCGATCGGAGCGCTTAATTCGTTTTCGGTATCCCCCGCTACAGTATTAAGCTGTCTTGAGAAGCTCAATAAATTGTGTAGGCGCAACTAGCTTATTCTCTGTTGGGTAGGCATAGAAGGAAATATCAGACGTGCTGATGTCGGGAGAGGCTGACACGCCTGTCCTTGGCCCAGAGCCCTTCTGCGGAATTGGATCAAATATTATTCTTTGGGAACTATGAAAGGAATCAGAGAGAAGACGGCCGGAATGTTGAAGAAGCCTTCCGGGGTTGCTGCAGGCCAAGGAGCTCCTGGAAGATTAAAAACGGAAGCCTTTTACGACGATTTATATATTCTATGGATTTTGTTTCGAGCTACTGGAAATTACTGAACCTGAAAATATAAATTAAAATAACATGTAAATTTGTTTTCTAATTTTGATTTCTTATTACCTTAATAATATTATCAGGTTGAACAGTTCAGTAATGACTAACATTATTAATAAGAATCAAAGCTTCTTTAAAAGATTAATTTTTAAATTTTTGTGCATTAATCAAATAAACGATAGTATTTTTGAATTACGATAGACAAGGTGTTTATTTAATCGATTTTTTCATCAATATTTTAATTAATTATTCTTTTTCAAAAGAAAAAAAAATTGTCATATTTATGAAAAGGACAAAACAAAAAATCGATACAAGAATAAAGTTCAAAAAACTTAAACTAGCACAAATTGCTAAAACATACTCGTAATAGCTTGCATGTGGTAGTGAAATCGTATATTGTCCCGGGATGACCAAAAATTTATTAAAAGTTAAATTGTTTCGTTTATTTGATTCGTATTTTAATTATCAATAAAATAAACTTGTGAAATTAAGTTTGAAAACCGTCCTTAACGAGTTCAAAATTGTCTAAATCAATACCATCATAATATAATGATAAAGAAGAGGTAAAGTACAGATATGCCTATTTGTGCATTAAATGCAAATTAATTCTATGTTTTAAGGAAAACCCTTTTATAAGGCAAAAACTCACATGTTTCGATTAAATTAAATTCAAAATAAGGAAAACATTAAACCAGTTTTAACAATGCAGTTGAAGAAAGCTATAAGGTAATAATTAAAAATTCAAAATAATACAGCAAAACTAGAACGAAAGGAGCTTCATAGTGAACATAAAGAACTGGAGGATAAAACTAGTAGGAAACTCAATTGGGCCGGGAGAATTACTACCCCTAATACAGCTTTCCAAGCGTTCCTAATCACAAAACCTATGACTTATTCAATTTCGGGAATTTTTTCCTGTAACCATACGGAATTCTGTGCATTTGGTACATATTAAATCGATTTTCATATTCAAAATACCAAAATTTGTAACAAAAAATTATTTTGTATTATAAACTTTTTCTCAAACAAGTCATAGATAAGCATTCGTAAACTTATTCATCATAGCGATAACAAAACTGATTATGAAATAATATCAAAAATTTTTGTATAAAAGTCATATACCGTTTTGATAGTTTAAGCGTGTATATAAAACGATGACTTGATAAACAATTTTATTTTATAATTATATTAAAAGTTTTTTTTTTCTTTTATCTTAAAATACAAAAAATTTCAAAAAAAAAAATTGTTTTTTAAACAATTACCGGAAATTGTTATTCATAAATTCATAGAAATTTCATCAACACTCTCTTTTAATTTGTCTTGTTATATTCATAATAAATTTTTCGGTTTCATTTTAACAAGACAACTAAGACAACTATCAGTTTTTCAATTTTCTTCCCGACATTTCTACACATTTACCTATTCAATTGTATACTGAGTAAGTAAGTAGTGTGTACAAAACGGTAGATTTATGTCTATAAAAATTTTCCTTAATATTATATAAAATACTTATTTCTTACCTTAAAGTCACCTCATTATATCCGATAATATATTTTTTAGTATTAAATGTACAAGTAGTTCTCCCTTGTGTACATTTAATCACTCCAGTTCACATGTAATATAAATTTTTTTTATGGATGATCAAAATATAATGATAAGAAGGTCACTCTAGGCATTTCACCTGTCATTATTATATAAATAGAAAATTGATGTGTGTACATGTAGGTTTAGGTACATAGTATAATATTGATTTTAATAGTGTGTAATATTTTTAGTTTTTATAGATTTTTAGTACAATATATTAAATGTATATTTTATATAGAATATATTAAAATCAATATAAAAAATCAACTTTATTATTAAACATTTATAATTAATTATCTTAAATTATAAATCTTAGGGTCAGATTTAAGGTTACACACAATGTTCACATTATATTTTCCTATATATATAATATAATATTAAATATATAATTAATATTAAGTAAAGTGATTTTAGAATATTTTATAGAATTACACATATGTGTGGTTTAAAAATAGTATCGCATATTATAAAAGTACAAAATATAGGGAAAAAAAATATTGGATTTTCTTTTGAATATACAAAAATAAAGTTACATTAAATCAACGTTTTGTAAGGAAGCACTTTTCCTTTCCAAAAGTGAAAATATTGCTCGTAAAAGCAACCTACTACATTATTTAAATTAGTTTCATTGTACGTATACCAATTTATATATAAAATTATTGCATATATTTAGGATGAGCAAAAAAAAAAAAAATCAAATAAGCTTATTTTACCGTTTAAGTTTTGCATTTCTAGAAATTTTGAAAATCTTGCTGTTTCAAAAATAAATGCAAATTTTGGATCGACTTAGAAAAAAATTTCCTTTAGCAAAAATTATTTTTTAGTACCCAAAAGCTGTCAAAATTTTAAATTTCTACAGCTTACCGTCTAGAAAAAAAGCGGTATCAAAAATTTGAAAAAATTTGAATTATTTTGTTATTCCAGCAATAACCACAAGAGGAACACACGTAATTTAATTAGTAATTATAGGTCCATCGCTAAGTTGTCTGTTATTCCTAAACTCTTCGAGAAAATTTATATGATTATTTTTATTCTTCTTTTATTGGCCATTTATTCTTTCCAATCAGCAATTGTTTTCGGAGGGGGAGGTCCGTAGTAACTAAGTTGTTTGGTTTAGTCAACCACTTTTAACCTGACTCAGGTTAATAGTGGTATCAAAAATTAAAAAAAAAAAAAAAGGAATGGATTTTATATAACGGTTAATTTTAGCAGCCATTTTGTTTTTTTTTAAAGTCAGCAAAGCTGTGTCGCGGTAGTAAAAGCTCACAACTACATTTTTTTAAAAAATGAATTTAAAAAATATTTTCGACTGTCTATATTCAAGGATGTAGAAGTTTTGTAAACAGATACACGGACAGACGGACGGACGGACAGAGTGAAACTAATAAGCACTTTTTCCAAAAGTGTTTTTTTTAGAAAAGTGCTAAAAATATATAGTTTACCCTCTTCATTTTTAACTATGATTTTTTTTTTATAATGAATTAAACATACTACCTTGGTTTATACTCAATACACATGCTGTTTTCAACTTAATGAATTTTAATATAAAAAAAAAGGAAAAACAAAATAGAATGGGTACTTTAGATGTACTTAAGATAATTATCTTTTTAATATATTTTTCATACAAGTTGCTTGCTTTTTCATATTATAAATACTAACTAAACAAACTTTAAACACAGTTTGTTCTATGAATTTTCTCTATTTTTTTTTTATTTTTTATTGTACACTTAAAATGAAATTTATCCTATATTGTGTGTGTGTGCATTCAAACAGCACACCATGCTTCTCCATAATATACAATAATTATCAATAAAAAAAATGAGGAAAAAAAAAGTATAGGTACTCCATATGAGTAATAATTTAGAATCTCTCTTTCCTTCATTTTATGTATAGAAAATTAATATGTGAAATCATAGTAAAAATTTTTGACTTCCTTGATCACTATTTAATTTATAAAACCAAAAAAAAAAAATCATCATCAAGATTTTTATAATATGTGCACAATAATATTTTAATAAGAGTTTTTTTTTTTTTGATTATAGTGTTCTTAAACGTATTTTTTATAATAGTAGCTTGTTAATTAAGCTACTGTTGCTATAACAGTAGCTTAAGAATTTTTGTTAATAAATTTATATAGTGAATTAATGAATTTAAGAAAAAAAAGAGAGAAGTTTATTAAAATAAATTGCTTAAGAATAATAGTTAATTATTACAAAAAAAAATAGAGAAAAACTGCACCGTTATTTTAGATTATCTAGGAAAATAGGTGTAACAAATTAATAAACAGTTATTGTGTGTAATGGAAAGAAAAATAATGATTTGTAAAATGATTTTAGGATTTTTTTTGGATTTAATAAAATTAAGTTTAAAATAAGCACATTTAAATTTATTTTAATTTACTATTAATTATTCTGGTGAGTATGCTTCTTAGTTGTATAATAATAACAATAACAACCAAGATAAATTCAACTGTTTGTTATTCACCAACTAATCTCCATTTTCAATATTTTATTTTCTAAAAAAACAGTTTATAAAATATAACGTCCAGAAGTACATGGCACATCGTATCCATAGGTGAGTTTTTAAAATGTGATTTAATTATAAATTTAAAGATTTCGTCAATACAAAATATCCTTGATTAAGATGTTATAGTAATCTAGTTAATGGAAATATAATGCACTTAATATAATATAAACCACAAGTCAAAGTTTTATCGGTAAGTTTACAAAAAACTTCAAAAACTATTAAAATAATTTACTCTCCAAAGGCGAAAATTTAATTGCAGTCTGTGAAAATATTTTAAAAGGATACAATTTATATATTTTCTGAGATTTTACTACAAATAGTCTATAAAGTAAAGCATTCCCCAATTTTAGCATAGATGGCAACCTTGTCTACTGACCTTTAATTTGGTAAACGGATCATCTTGCTACCAGTTCTTTTTTAGCAGCTATAAAGGGTACTGCAAATATTATTTTATATCTAACTTTTGTTTTCAATAAACTAGAAAAATGTTCAAGAACGGTTCAAAATGGTCTCTCTCTTCTGTTATGCAAATGTTCAACTTAATAACACCTTGAGTTTCCTTCACATTTGCAAAAATTAATTTAAGTAATGGCCCAGAGAATATAGCATATATCATATATATATATATGCTATATATCATATATATCATATATATGGAGAATATATATATGAAGTATAGCTCGACTAACTTAAACACAAAATGTACTTCGACTGAGAATAAAGTTTTAAATTTAGTTATATGCCAAACTCTATTTCAAACAGTGATCCTGATAATAGTCTTCCATTAAATTTTTTAACAAAAAATAGCATGTAGAGCAAGAATAAGAATGATAATTTTCTATAGTTAAAATATCAGTTCTCTAATTGTTGATTACTTCAAATTGTTAATAATATGAAAACTTTGAGTGGCATATTCATCGTCATAATTGGTAATTTCAGTTGTAAACCAACAATAATATTGTACAACACACATCAAAACTTTTACAATCTAATTACAAATTTATTATTTTGCTATAGTTCTTTAAATTAAACATATTCAATGTTAGTAAGCATTCATACAGCTCAAGTATGGTATAAAAAGTGTTTGATATTTATTAACATATTGTTTTTTATGTAAACCATGATGTAACTACTACCTCCATGTACACGTACAGTAAATATTATTGAATGAAAATTTAAATGCCGAAACTTTTTAAATTTCTATAAATAATTTTGTATAAAATTAATATATTAAGCTAGTACATACGTACACAACTAATTATTAGAAAAACAAACGAAAAAAAAATATTTTAATTGCAAGCATAATAAATGAAGCCCTTCTTCTCAATTTACCCAATATATAACAAATGAAAAAAAAAAATAAAATAATTTTCTGAAGGAGAAAAAATTAATCGACCATGGTGTTCATAATTGTGCGTTCAACAACAATAATTTTGTGTTTATACCCAAAATTTCACAAAAATTTCGTGATAAATTTCGAAAAAAAAAAACAGAGTCAAACACTTTAAAATAATTTTCAAATAAATTTTCATTCTAATAGAAATTAATTTCCTATTTCCATTTATAAATTTAAATATTTTTATTATTTTTCTTATTTTCTTTGTTTGCCTTTTAATTTCTTTGTCTCTCACAAATAAATTATTTACTAAAAAATATTTTCCATATTTTTTTTTTTCTATTTTCAATTCCATAATGCTATTTTTGTGTATATTAAAATTTGAATGAATTCAAAATATTTTCCATATATCTACTAAATAGACTTTTGAAAAAAAAAAATATAAAATTGTATTAGACATAAAGTTCATTAGTGTAACATATATTAGGTCTAAACAACAAAATAACAAAAATTAAAATTCATATTACAAAGTATTGAATGAGTGAGCCTGCAACATTTTCATTCATTTAAATAGACTTTAAATTTTACAATATACAAAATTATCTTATATAGTTCTCATATTTTACTATATAGGTATATACTGTATTTCACCCCTGCAATACTGGAATTTTGATAATCACCTATATATTTTATGTTTAATGTCATACTAAATTGTTTAGCAGGGCGTGAAATCGCACATATAATATATTACCAATACACCTATATAACAGAAAATTAGGAATGAAAATAACAGCGATAATATAGTAAAAGATTTTCAAAGGAGACAAAATTAAAAAAATTTAAATTTAAATATGAAAATATAAAGGAAAAAAACAAAATTATTTTAAAGCTCAAAAGTCGACTAATTTCTAGATGATGCATGAGCATACAGTGAATATGGTGTATATGGTATAATTGAGTGCAGTCATCTATATACGTGCATGGTGGTGCACCATTTTAAAATATGTACCTTTTGTTTTTATTTTGTTATTTAAAGTGTCCCTAATTTTATTTGGTGTTTATAAAAATTGATCACTATTAAGAAAATATTTTCCTTTTTTGTAAAAGAATTATTATTTTATATATGTAAGTATGTATATAGCATTTATTATACAAATATACACATTAACGTGCATTATGTCTGTATATTTTTCTCTTAATTATGTTCGAAAAATCACGCACCAAACATTTAAATTGGAACATAAAAAAAAAAATTATTGTTTTTCTTTTATTTTCCTAAAGGTTGTTTTACATTGTATATGCTATGTATGCCGCTTTGTCATTATTATTTATTTGGTATTGAACATTCCACAAAATTATGTTGAACTTTATAAGGTTTTTAAGGCAATATATTCCGGATGAAAATTTTTATGTATCAAATTACTAATTGGAAAGACTGCACAAAATTTCAGCTTTAGTGACTTAATTTCTTAATTCTTTGAATAAGATTTGCAATGGTGTGTGCATGAAATTCAATGTTTTTCAAACAATATTAAGTATAAAGCTTAGCAGACAAGTATAGATAGTTTTAGAATTTATTTTTTTGATAATTTGCAAACAAACGTATTTGCAAAGGTTTAAAGGTAATCTCGCCGACGGTGGCAAAATCAATTAAGAATTATTCGATTTAATAATTTCAAGTTCTTCAAAAATACTAGAACAAGTACCTATAAGAAATAGAAAATAAAATTTTGATATAAAATGTCAAAATTTATGTTTTAAGTTCGAACTCTGCAAATTACAATGTTAATGCTGAATTTTATTTAGAAATCGCATTCCTACATTTTATAACAAAAGAATATATTGTAATGGATTGCTGCATACATAAATTTCAATTTTTTAACCTAAATAAGATTATTAGTAGAATATAATGATCCTAATAATTTTTAATTTGTGATTTATAAAATTAATTTAAACATTCAAATTGACTACTTTTCTTTCCAAATATTTTGCATTGTTAGCTATATATGATAAGAATGTTGATATTCATACAAAAATTAAACTACTTACATAATATCCTATAAACTCCATTTATAAAAAGCAAATTAATCAAACCAATTTAAATTCATTAATTGTGTCATTTCCTATACTATTCTTTATTACCATATTATGTAATCTATATTAGACATGCACACCTTAATTATTTGTGTATAGTGAAGAATTTTTTTTTAAAATTTATGGCATAATAGAATTTAATGATTCATAAAAAGTCTATTATCATTAAATCATTTTAAAATATCAATTACATGCAGGTGCTCCTATACCGGTACACCTAATAACTATATGCCTATAAATTGTAATTGCATTTATTTGCATGTAGATAAAAATGTAGATCATAATAGGCTCATATAAAATTTTGGCTATTAATTCAATTTAGATTGTTGTTAGATTTTTTAAGTTTTTGGCTCGTATAATTTTTTTTGTTATTTAAAATTTTGCAACAAAATCATCTATTTTCATTAATTTCTAAAGTAATAAATTTATTTTTAAAATTTATAATTTTGATAATTTATGATTTTCAATTCAAAAGAAGTTGATGTATTGCCAATTTATTACCATGATTGTTATTTTTCGTATTCGCCTAAACCTATTTTTCAGTCTAGGGAAACGGAAATTTCTTAACAATATAATTAAACAAAAAATCTTTTGCGTGAAAAATTGCACCTAATTATGATGCACCTAATTATAAATCGGTGTATTTGTGTCATGCTACATTTTTATGTCACGCAACAAATTTATATCATGATAGAACAAATTCAATGTAGTTAAATTTTTTTTGGAGATTTAGGCATCCATGTGCATACATTTTTTTATAGTTATAAAAAAGTGTATGTACATGGATACATACTTGTGTCTATATATCATGCTGTATTTTTGTATCATGCAATAAATTTATATCATGACAGAAAATTTAAACTGCAGTTTTTTTTATTTCAATACCAAAAAAACTTATATCACTATTTTTCTGTTTATTAAAAAAAAAGAACATGCATATAACATTATAATATATTTTCTTGTCATGCGATAAATTTAAATAATGTTAGAAGAATTTGGTTCAGTTTTCAATAATTTTTTTTAACCAATTTTGTAACGTGATGGTAAAGTGCTGCCTCTTAAGAAAAACGCTATTATATTATGCCAAAATTAAAGGAACTAAAATTTTTATGTTAAAAAAAATATGCTTCATTTTTGTGTCGTGCAACAAAATTATATCATGATAGAAGAATTTAAATTGCAAATATTGCAGCAAGTACTTTTTTTCCTTTTAACGAAAATAATACCACGCTAGAATTAAATATTGCTGGAGTTAAAAGAACTACAATCAATATTAACAAAAAATATATAGATATGTGTATTATAACATTCTATATTTTAATGGCATGCTATATATTTATATCGTGATAGAAAAATTGAAATAGCCCTTTCTATTTGTGTTTTTTTTAATACTATAAAGAAACTTTATATTGTAACGAGCTAATATTATTTTTTGAAGAAAACATTATTATATCATGTCAGAATTAACTGAACTAAAATTACTTGTCAACGAAAAAAATTCCATGCTACATTTGTCTGTCATGCGATAAATATATATCATGCAACAATCAAGGTTTTTAAAAGTACATAAGTGAAAAAAAATTTTTAAAAGTTTAAGACAGCGTATTCAAATAAATATTATAGTATTTCTAACACAATTTTTACAATTGAATTACTTTGTAATTAATAACAGTTTCTATATGTGTATAAATTCAATTATATTATTATAGTTTGAAATAAATGATAGCTCTTTCTATGAATAACCATATCAAGGATTAATCCCAATAACTAGTATTCAATATTTTTAGACTTACACAATTTACGGCTAAATGCATTTTCACAATAATTTTAAAAACATTTCTATTTTTAGTCAATCACATTTTGATGCTGCACTCAATTTAATCCTATTCTATGTGTTATACACTTCTGAATATTACATGCTATTCATATACAATAGAGTTCTACTGATCTGTAAATCGGTTTAACATTAAATCACGTATATAGTTTAGTATATACATTTTAATTTTTATCACAAATTCTATTTTAATATTATACAGCTTAGGTATTTTTAAATAAATTCCTTATAGTAGTTAATCGCATCATGTATTTTAAAATTCCGGGATCGTATTGTTTACTCTTCTCTTATTTTTAAATTTGTTTTTTTTTTTTTTAGTTTTATAAATAATTGTGTTGAAAGTTGAGTATGATATTTAGGGATTTTTATCCTACTTTTACCCTACTTTTTCATTTGACTTTACCTTATTTAATTGTCTATTTAGAGAAAGGTTGCTGTCGTATTATTTTTTATTAATATTTAGTATACAATTACAATCAATTTCGTTTGCAATTAGTTGAAAATATTTGAATAAGTATTTGTAAATTAGAGACTACAAATTCACTATTAATTTCTACAATGAAATACGGAAAATGTAGGATTTACTACCAGCTACAAGATACCCATTAATCTCAATAACTGAGATTTTCGATACTCTTCGCTCCACAATTTCTTTGTGTGCATTTGGTTGCTACATGGTATAAATATTCCTTTTATCATATTGAAATACTCATAATCCACCTTACCATCATATAGAAAAATACAAGTTAGAATACTCAATATAAAAACTTTTCTCTATTCATTAGATATTGAAAATGATAATAAATTGCGATTTTCAATAAAAAATACAAAAAAAAAACTAGGATGCGACATCAATTACGTTAACTTTTTCAATTCACACACACAATTTTGTCGCAAGTTATTTATTGAAAATCCGTAGTGTAACATTCTGCATTCAAAATCCTTTAATCATCCCAGTACCTATGTTATTTTAATTTTTTTTTTCATGCGTAAATGAATTTTGAATTTTTTTATTACAAAGAAAGTTTTATTTTTTTACATTAGAGTGAATTTGTACTCGTATATTGCATTCATAACATAAATTTGTCCTAGTTATATGTGTGCACCTATATTCTATTTAATATTTAAGAGCTCGTTAGTATAGGATAAGAGAATGTCTAGCCTATTCTCAAAAATGGAGTCAATATTTTTATCAATCATTGACAGTTATAGTTTTATAAGTAATTTTAGCATATTGAATTCACATATTTTTATGATAGAACGATTTGATAAATGATTTTTATTTTACTGTAAATGTAATAAAAATGAATGAATGGAAAATTCTGTATAATAGTTTTGCTTCATGGTATATAGAATTATTGTGCATATATTATTCAATATATTAATTCAAAATAACAGCAATAGTTTATGTAAACCAATTAATCCTCAATGAATAAAATTTGTTATAATAATAATATAGATACTATGAGAAAATGTGTTTATTGGGAGAAAAAATATGATGACAGAATTTCAAACAATCAGAAAATGAGGTGGAAATGACATTATGGACTAATAAATTTATCGAACACTAAGTCTTCATATAGCTGCAGTTAAATCGACTCCTCCGAACCAGTAATGTAATGGACCAATATTACACTATAGATTTAGCATATTGATTGCGTAATGAAAAATTGGATTAAATGTTTCTTTTTTATCAGAAGTAATTTAAACATAAGATTTTTCAAGCATTTAGTTCAAAAGAATTAGGCCCAGTTTTAAAAGCATTATGGTCTTCTCTAGAACTACGACGAAATTGTTTTCATTTTGATTACTTTTAGATTTACTTTTAGACAAAAGTGCATTTAAGCTTTAAATTTTAATATATTGCTATATGATAATTAGTCAATTCCTTTCAAGTCTTAGAATTTAAACATAGAATAAAAGTGCAGCTCGTATCTCTTAAAAGCTTAGTTTCTATGTTATTTGATATTCTATGCCACATATGAGCCGAGTCTTTCAATGTACTATTTTCGGCATATTTGTTTCAGCAATTTTTGTCAAACTTATTTCAACAATTTGTAATAGTTCAATATAAAATTTCTTATTTATATTAACATTTCTTCTTAAATTAAGACGACCGCTAGAACTAACACTTTATAATCTTCTATTTTGAAAACCTTAAGAGAAATGGAAAAAAATCTGGTTATAATTTTATTATAAGACAGGTTGTGATTCTGATTAAATGATTCAATTTTTCTTATCTCATCATTCAGAGAATGGAAAATGTATAAAACTTTTTGATAAGAAGAATACTTCGAAGGTCAATGTTTTCCAAAAAATTGATATAATATAATAGAAATTTTAAAAATTGCTACCGGTTCACAAACTTTTTAACTTTAACTTCCACTTCAAAGAAAATAGGCGCTTCAAACAACAAGTTGTTCAAACACTCAATTATAGACTCGAATGTTAGGTATTGTTTAGTTTTATTTCCATTGTATCTTCGGAATGCCACACATTACGGCAGTTAAGTCCTGATATATATTTCTCAAAGAAAATTTTTGCAATTTTTGAACGTTTAAAAAATTCTTGTATTTCTAGAATCACCCTGTTCGTAAAAATATTCTCTCGCTTTGGTATTTTGTGCTACTGGAAAATAGATTATAAAAGATTTATTTATGATTTTTTAAAATTTCCAATCTTCGAATAAAAATGGAAAAGTAAAAGATTTGAAAAAACGAATTGCTTTTTAATTTTGATTTGAATTTAATGATTTTCTTATACGCTCGGTTTCACTGTTACCAATTATGTCTAAGCTTTTTGAAAAGCTGCTATTAAGAAGATTGAAGCCAATAATAGAAAATGGGGGCCTAATACCGAACCATCAATTTGGTTTTAGAAGAAACCATTCTACAATAGACCAGGTCCATAGAATAACTAATATTATAGAAAAAAGCTTGGAAAATAGGGAAATCTGCTCTTCCATGTTTCTAGACGTAGAACAGGCATTCGACAAGGTGTGGCACAGGGGCCTTATACTTAAGTTAGGGCAAATGTTACCATCGTCATTTGTAGAAATTTTGGAATCTTACTTAGCTGATAGATTATTTAGAATTAAACAAGATGCTGAATACTCCACGCTAAGAGAAATAAAGGCAGGTGTGCCTCAAGGCAGTATATTTGGCCCAACGTTGTACCTGCTTTACAGTAGGAGCGAACATTGACGATTCGACAAAAAATTACAGGGGGAATTAACAAAATAAGCCATTGGACTAGAGATTGGAGGATGAAGTTGAATGAAGCAAAATCGATTCACATAAACTTCACCAAACGGAAAATAGTGAATCCACCACAAATTAACTTAAATGGAACGAACGTAACGATCCATAACTCGGCAAAATATCTAGCCTATCTAGGTCTAGATGTCAAGCTAAGGTGGAAAGAGTTATAAAGAAGAAACACATAGAATTAGAAAATAAATATAGAGAAAATTATTGGCTCCTAGGTCGTAAGTCCAGTTTGGTAATTCATAATAAAATCTTAATTTATAACCAAATCATTAAACCAATACAACGATTTGGCATTCAGCTGTGGGGTTGTGCCAAGAAGACTCACGTTAACAAAATTCAAACCTTCCAGAATAAAGTTCTACGGGCCATGGTAAATGCACCATGGTATATACGTAACAGTTATATCCACAGGGACTTAGGAATTCCTTTGGTTGTGGATGAAATTAGGAGTTGTGCTATAAAGCATAGGGCTCGTCTAGAACAACATGTAAATATGGAAGCAGCTCGGCTGCTAGACAATGACGTTATGACAGAAAGAGTTAAACGAACAAGACCATTCGATTTAACACGAAATACCAATTTCCTTATGGAAGGTATTTAATTCCTGCACGGAAAAACCAAGTTAGCGCGGAGGTAATAGTTGGTCTGTAGGATCAGTTTTATCCGTTCAGAATTTAGGTGATTTTTTAGGGTAGGAGTCACGCTCCCCCACTGTCGGAGGAAAAAGGCAGATAGAGCCGTCATTCTTCGTCTTTCGAGATTTTTTCACCTAGTAGAAAAAAAAAAAAAAAAATTTATTCTATACAGAAATTAGTGTTATACGCACTAGCTATTTGAAATAGTAAAGGAGCGATTGAATTTTCAAATAAAATGCATTCGTCTTTACGAATAAAAGAGTCATTTTGAGTTGATCTTATTGTAAACAGTCAACAACTGATAAAAAAAAAAAATTATTTTGAAATTTGTGATGTCTTCATTATTTCATGATTTGCTAAATTGTACAAAATATTTTTTTATATAATGCTCTTATGCCAAAGTATCTATACATTTTTTTATGGCGTCTGCAATAAATTTTTTTTTTTGTGAAACATTTATAAACTTTACATTTTTATTTGTTAATTTTAATGGCATCTTGAGGACGCAATCCGTATGTAGTCATTTTTCAATTATTTATTATTGCATGTTCTTTAAATTCTTAAATCTAATTAAAATTTTTATTTGCGATAATTCATCTCATAAAATAATAATTTTAAATTTACTTAAAATTACTTACAGAATTCAATGAATAATTTCAAAGATTCAAAACATTTATATGACATTTTATTACTACTACCGTTTTCCTCTTTAACAAATTCAACTATAACTAATTTCATAGTTAATAATTCAAAAATCTGTGTTTTTTTTATTGCTGAGTTTGTTTTTAATTGAATTTCCTCTTTAGAAAGTGTAGCAGTCCACAAAAACTGACTATAAGTATTAATGATTTATTCAATTCTAAAAAGTAACAATTTTTAACAAAATTGCAGTAAAACATCTTGATAAAAAAAAAATATTTTTTTTTTTATGTTTTTAATTTTTTTTCAGCATTAGCTGTATGAATTTATAAATAAACGATTTACGATTGTAAATTACATCCCTTTTAAGTGCGTTTATAAAAATTTTTTTATTATTATTTGTTATAATTGAGTGTATAGGAGGCCAGTCGTATAATCGTTACGAATGACATTCTATTAGTGTTGCCGCTGTTCTAACAATTTTAATTTTTCCGTAAGAATTTTAGGTCGTAGCAGACGCAATTTAGTCTACAACATTTTTTTAATTAATTGAGTAGCGTACCTTTTCAACATTTTCAATGTTAGTGTTGCCGCCGTTCTAACAATTTTAATTTTTCATTAATTAAACGCTATTTAAGTTTGAAATGTATACTAATGGAAATATTAATAAATGCGAAACTATGTGTAACTAAATGCGAGTTTTGGAAAAGAGTGCACCTTTGAGAAATAAAACTGTCGAAACAATTTTTTCTTTTATTTTATTTCATCTCTGTTGTTATTTCATCTCTGTTGACATTATCATAGGAAGTATAGTATGTAAAGAATACAAAATATTTAGTGACTACTGTTGCTCTTAAGTAAAGAATTCGCTTGTTGGTATTTGGCGAAAATATCAGCATTCCCCTTAAGTTACAATTTATAATGCTCAGCATAATAAAGAATATGTCATATTTTATAGCATACTCGCAGCATTTAATTGGTTCGACTTTAAATATCATTTTCACTATTTGATTGGAATTCTTAACAGTATGATATATCGATTATTATCTTCCAGATGGCTCTGTTTAACGCATACTTTTCAAAAAATATTACTGAATTGACAGCAAATTTTCTTCGAATAATATTTTCAAAAATAAATAAAATCAAAACGGTAACACTGGCAACAATTCCAGTAACAAAAATTCCTATATCTTTTTTTCATTTTTCTTATTTTGTTTTACTTTTCTTTTTCATTTATTTCATTTTAAAGTGATACCGACCAATATGAAATGTATCTTGATTTCTGTTATTTTTGTTGTTGCCGCATTATATTTCCATTATTATTTACGGAATAAATGCTTTGAAATCACTGATGCCTCAAAAAAGTATCTTGAATATAATTTTTTTTTTTTCTAATTTTGTTATTTTGTCCGCAGATTTTAGATAGAAAATAACATTAAAATAAAAAAGTAAATAAAACAAAGCAAAAAAAAACTGGACAATAAAAAGCAATCACTCGCGCTACACTCTTTCCTATAAATATATTTGTATATGTTCGAAGCTAATAAAGTATTATTACATGACATTATAAGGGTATAATGTATAAGCAAGTAGCAACATCACGTTCTAATTGAAATCCATCATAATAAAAGAAGACAACAGAAGAAAGAAAAACTATGAAGAGAAAATAAAATCCATTTCGTTTCACATATCATAAATTTTAATAACTCTACCAGTGTGGCCAGGTGTCAGTTGTAAATTGTGGATGATTTTCTAAAAGAAAAAAAATTGTAAAAAATTGAAAATGTGATTAATTTTCATAAAGTGGAATTTGAAAGAGATGATTCCAAAATTAAATCCTTATAAGATAAAGTTAAGTGCAGTAGGTAATGTTGCATATTTTTTTTAATTAACTGAGTAAAAAGCTTTCTGGCATTTTCAGTATGACAAAAATTTAAATTTTTTTTTAAAATAGTGTGCAATAGTGTGCAATTATAAATCAAACGAAAAAATAATCATGAATTTGTCTAGAATATTTTTCTACGAAAAAAACAAAGTTATGCAAAAAAATTTGATTTCTACGATTTCGGCAAGAGATCGCACCAAATTTTCAAAATATTTAATGTACCTGTAAAATGATTTACCCCTATTCAAAATAAGAAATGAAAACTATGTACATACTCTGGGCACCATACACTATAATTCTGTTAAATTTTAACAAATCAAATCCCGGTTTGTAAAATGTAAGAAAAATATTCTTCAATATATTTTGAAATAATAGATAACTTTAACCCCTTCATAACAGGTAAAGGAAACCAAGGAACTGCTAAATATTTTTCTTCTTTATATAAAATCGAAATTTTTAGTTTAAGCTAATAATTCCTAATGCAATGTCATAAATTAATATTAAAACTGAAATCTAGCTTAAGAATTACTTTAATGCTTGTTTGTTAAAGCACTGTTTCACAAAAACTAACTTAAAATTAAATTCAATAACAATTCCGCTGTTTGAAGAATTTTTTCATATTGGCAACACTAGTACGGAATTTCAATAATCTTTTCTTTTAAAATTTCATTAACAATTTTATCCCTGTATGCATTTTTATAATATTATATATACATACGTTAATAACACAATAAATAAATATTTTAACATTTTCCTTTCTTTATATACAACAGTAGTAATGATCGCTTTTAAACAAGACCTGAAAAATTCAAGATCAACAATTTCCAAATTAGAAAAGTGGTTTTTTATACATTAAAAACAATCATTAAAAATAAAGAATATATAAAATTTGCGCATTAGTAAAATTGGTTAAGAAATATGTAAGCACATACTATATTTTGTATATTATGTATGTATATGTATATGTATGTGTATATGAAGTAATATGATGAATGATGTAAAATTTTATTGTATTTATTATAAAAGTTTATGGGAATCAGGATATTATTCAGGGTGGTCACTCTCAGTAAATTTCAAATTTATGGAATTGTGTTAAAAAATAGAAATGTAATTTACAGTGTATGAGTATTTATATAGTGCTTGGGAAATGCAGTACATTTTAATTATTGTGTTCCCAAGTTCTGTTATATAACAATATTACAGAAAAAAGGATTCAATATTTTATATGGGCACTGTGAATATTATTTTTTTTTTTGCAAGTTGTAATTAAATTAATATTATTAAAAAATAATTAAGAAAAGGAGGTCCTGAAAATATATTTTTTGAAAAATTGAGTTGTTTTACAATATTAATTTCTTTACACTATTTTGAAGAGTGTGAAAATAAATTAATACAATATTTCTAGTTTATATAAATCAAGAAAAAATATTATTAGGCATGTCTAATAAAATTTTCTAATATTGGTTTCAGATTAATAATTGCGTAATTAAGGAAAAAATAATAATTTTCAAAGTGTAAAAAATTGCATACTTTTAGGGGCAACATTGAATATATAACATTACTTTGTTTAATTAAAATTTTAATTTACTGTTCAATTCAAATATTTAATTTAAAATTTGTGAAAATTGCCAAAGCTGAACTACAACCTAAAAAAAAACAAAACTCAAAATAACCTACGATATAAGCTCTGCCCCTATCATATAAGCTCTAACATTTCTTATCCTGTAAAATACTAGCAATTTTTGAATTAAACACCATGTATACAAAATACAGATTAATAGAATTCATTGAAAAATATAAAAAAAATAAAAAAATGAAATTTATTTTAATAGAAAATTTTTATTTTTAATAAAGTACTGTCGCTGTATATCAATCGTTTATTGTATACAAGAATCATTTATATATGAAATTCAATTAGATCATTAGTTTCTATTGATTTCTATAGATGGAATTTTTATTGATTTAAAATTTAAATAATGAAAGTTGTGTTTCAACTTAAATAATATCCATTTTTTATTTTTTAAATAAATTACGCGTACGCATTTGACATTTATTTATAAAAATTTTCGTATATTTTAAAATTATCTTGATTCAATGATTGAATTTTTTCACTATCGCATAAAATATTATAAAAATTTAATAAATATTTGAGTATGTGTGTATGTGTAGAGGAATTTTAAATTTTAAAAATTTTAGAAATGCTCCCAATTATTATAATTATATACTGGCAAAAAATATAATTGGTTAAATATTTTTGATTTAATTGCATATCTCATTAAATAGATTTGATTCATAACGGATTTCTATGATTACAAATCGGATGTCGTTTTGAAAATATCCTGAAATAAATTGCTAAATTTAAGTTTTTATAATCATGAAAAATTGTTTTATTTCATGAAATTTTGTAAAACAAACTTGAATTTTAATTAAAGGCTATTCAACTTTTACACATTGTTAATTGAACTTTCATGCATATAATACGACTTATCAGCTCTACTACTTATCGCAATTAATAAAATTTGAAGTTATTCAGTATACACAAATCTATTATACCTATTTATACTCCTAATCAATAATTATTTTAAAAATAAAGAGAGTTGCTTAAGAATCTCTTTAATAATATCAGCAAATTTGTAGAGATATACAGAACCCTCGAAAGGAAGTGGAGATTCAAATGCTCCTTTATAAAATATAAAAAATGCTAGTTGCGAACTGAAAAATATTGTAGCAGATTTCCGTTAAGATTGGATTGTACTGTTTTCATACAGTTAGGCTCTTCATTAAAAAAGCACTTGTAAAACCGAAAAAACGCAAGTCCCAGACGTTTTAAGACTTCAAAATATTTGGCCTTTAATGAGTTATTTTGCTAATTGTAAAACTAGCCCATCTTGGGAAAAAATTTATTTGAATGCACAAAAACTAATTTTTCTTTTAACTTCTTTCTTATAGTTTGGTACTTTTAATTAGTGAATTTATAAGTGAAATACTGGCTATAGAAAATCTATTAGAATATCTTAAATCTTCTGTATTAGAATAACGATTTATTTAATTTTTTATTTTTTTTTTCTCTTTTTTGTTGGCATATTCTCAAATCATGATTAAGATTAATTCAAAAATATTTACAATTACTACAGAATATTTGCATTTGTAAATTTTTCTCATCATAATAGTTAACTATCGTAACCTTAATGCAAATAATCTTCTTCTTGTGTATATGTACGTACGTATTTACCTTAATTTATATATGCGAATGTACTGCATAATTTAAATATTTACATAATGTATGTGTGTATGGAATATTGTATGTGTATACAAAACGATTTACAAGTCATTACAATATTTTTAAATAAGCATAGCAATCATATACACACCATTGGTTTATGTATGTATAACGAAAACAAAAACTGATCATTATTCAAATTGTAGAAATTTAACTTCTGACATCAAATTGACTTATAGTACAAAAAAAAAAAAACAAGGAAAACAACCACAACAATACTATAAACTAAATTCAATTTTTTGAAAATTTTTTTTTAAGTACAATATTGCATTTTCTGATTTCATTCCCCTTAGCTTCCTTGCGATTGTTTCCTTTAATGTTAACTTGTTTGTTTTTGTGCTTTTATATGTACATGTGTATACAATAATGTTCTGTACGATTGTGATCAAAATCTATACAATTTTATTTGCTTTGAGTTTGTTTCTGTTTTGTTTTATTATTATTTCTCCTGACTGGTTCCTTATCTCGGGTATATATACAAAGAATTAAAAATGAAAATGTATAAAAGAATAATAATAATAAAAAGATGTTAAAGTGACCATTAACTAAGACGCCATCCAGTATAGTGCGCAATCAACATAATATTCCATTAAACAAGTTTAAACAAGTAAAAATATTATGTAGAAAAAGAACAAGACAAAAAAAAATACAAGAAAAACAGTAGTGCTCACAGAATAAAAAGAGAAAAATTTTTAAAATTACATGCATAGCGGAATCATCTATTTTTCATCATTATTATATCATCATAATCAATATCATTATCATCGTACATACATTTCTGAATTATTCACTCGCAATATACTCTGTATAGAATGCTACGCTATGATGAATCGTATATTACGAATCATTTATTTCTCCTTTTATCAGATCGTGAACCTTCTCTTTTTTTTCTCTTATTGTATATTGTTGGTATTATAATAATAATGAACAAACAAGGACAATTTATTTTGGTATTTGTTGTGCGTCCGTATAATATTGCATTCCAATATGAAAAATAATTTAATTTCCAATATATACATTCATACATATTATAATCTTTAATTCAAATTATAATGTATAGATATGTATATTTAATATTGATGTATGTATGCAACTGCATAATTATATCAACATTATTGGTTAATGTTGCTATACACCAGTAATTTACTTATATTATTTAAAATTGATACTGTAAAAGAAAAAAAAATAAATTAAAAGCGAATATAAAACACTTAAACAGACAGACAGACAGACATATGTACAAAAATAAAACACGAACAAAAAAAAAATTTTTTTTTTATTTTTAAATGAAAAGAATCCATCACCATCATCATCATTAGTATACAACAACAATAATTATATGAAAATTGAAATGAAAATGCAAGATGAGAGATGGATGGTTGAACATTTTATTTTTAGTTAAAATATTGAGGACGACTGACTGATTTAATCACGTTTTAATTTTTTATTTTTAGTATTTTTTGTTTTTTTTTTTCCTTTTTGCTTAATTACATTTTGGGGAACTTTACACACTTTAATTGAATTCACTTTAATTCTTTATTATAATGAATTAGGAATGAGCTCAGATTCTGTCACAAAAATTCTATTCAGATTTGTATTTGCTTAATATATATGTATATCCAGATTTGGATCTGATTTATTCGACGCCCTAAACGGTTTTCAAAAAGTGCTCCCTCGCGCTTTCAAAGGTTTGAATAATATTCAATAATTATTGCATATTGGGCATAATAATTGCGCCCGTGTTTTCCTGCGCTCATTGAATATGCTTACTTTGAATATATGATAGATCCGGCCCTGTGTACACGTGGAAAGTTCATGTATATGTTTTATATGTTTAAGATTAGAATAGAGATCGGTAGCGGACTAAATATCGGTTATACGAACTGTATTTTATACAAATTTTTTTTTTAAAACGTACATTTTAGGTAATGCTGTACAACAAAATAGAAAAATTAATTTTTTCTTTTTTTTTAATTAAATATCTGAATGGAAATCTAAATTTAATTAAATGTGACAAATAATAATAATAATAAGAAGAAAAATTTAAAAAAATTTAAAGTAAAAAATGACAAAATAAAATTTAAAATTAATATTTAATGATATGTCAAAAATGCATACACAAGCAAACACAAACACACACACACACTATAAACTTCATACATTTAACTGGTATTCATTCGGTTTTGTTTAAATATTTCTGTTTCTCTGTTTTTATACCATTTTAATTCAATAAATGTAAATAAATTTTCTACAGTTTTTTTTTACATTAAATGGTAACACACCGATGATAAATGAAATTTTAAAGAGAACAAGATCAAAATCTTGTTTTTTTTTTTTTATAAAATTCCCAACATAACATTCATTTAAACAAATGAACAAAATGTGTGCATTTAAAACATGGACAACAGCAGCATTATTTTACAACAAAACCATCAAAATTCATCATCAACGAAAAAAAAAAAAAAACAAAAATGAAATTAAGGCTAACAACTTTTTTTTTTTTTGTAACATTTTTATTTCAATTTAATTTTTTATGAATTGTCAAGAAATTTAACAGACCCATAATAATTATTTTGATCGTAACAGACACTATCCCGAAAAAAAAGCAAAAAGAAAAACCAAAAAATAAAATTGAGGATTTGAAAATCAACAAAAAAAACAGAATTCAGTGGCAAAGAGATTTTTATCGCGTTTTTTTTCTTAATTCAACCGCATGCATGTTTTTTAACAATATTCTCTAATATTATGCATATATGAATGTATGTCACACCCCTATAGAAAGTCCAAGGAAAAATAAAGTGTCCAAAGGAGAGGGTTGTGGTCGAAATGTGGTAGGCTATTAAAATTTTACTATTTTTTGAAGTTTTTAAATACTATGACTAACATCCGGTACAATCCTGGTATTCTATAAACGATACAATCCTTGGTATACGACGTAGTACCAAGGTGTACCTAGTATAGCCTCGCTGAATATGGTTGCAAAAATACCTTTCTACAGCCCCAAATTGAAAGAGGTAAATTTTACACATAAATAGATTTTTACTAGAAAATTTCCTTAAAATTTTTTTCCACCTTCATCCCCTCTCAAATTATTGTCCTTCAAAATTTTTAAAGTTTAAATTTTTAACACACCATATTATATCCGAAACTGCAAGCTTTTCGCAATTTCTATAAATGCGTACAGCTAACGGTAAATGCCATGCCGTAAAAAATATAATTACGTATTCATCTTAACATACGCAATTAACCCTTAAATTCGAGCATTTTGTTAACGCTTCTTTAATTGTTTTTTTATCATCCTAAACGTATGCAATTTTTTGAAATATTTTAATGTATGAACAAAATTAATTTAAATAATGTAATACTTAGATTGTTCTTAAAAGCAGTATTTTCATTAATTGAAGGAAAAAAGCTATTTTAAAACCATAAAAACTTTATTTATTTTTTTGATTTTCCCCAAAAGCCCATATAGCCCATATCAAAAGATGTTCAATTATTTTTTTAGATGTGCGATTCACTAGAATGCATTGTGTATAATTCTCTTTTTGAACGAAACATGTATGATGCAATTATAGGTGTAGGTACACATATTTTTTTTTTTTATTTAGAAGCTTGTGCACTTTAAATGGCATGGCATTCATCTGTGTACCTTAAAATTTTTATGAGGAATTTATATAACGTCTCTCTATTAATTTTATATTTTAATTTTGATTTTTTATTATAATTTTTTATTTTTTTTTTTATCTCTTTACTCAATTTCCTAATAAAAATACCATTTTCAATTCGAATACACACAACTATTTATAATATTAAAATGTAAGAGGATGATAAATGAAGAGGGTTAAAAAAAATAATCACAAAATATTTTGTTGTTTTTGTTATGTAAGTAAGTGATTTTTTGTTATACCTAATAGTGTAGTATAGAGCCACATTATATGACCAGTGAGTTAGAATTTAAGAAAATTTTGTCAGAGACGTTGAATAGGGCATAAAAGAGAAGTGTAATTAATAAACGAAATCATAAGCTTTATGCTTTATAAAAATTCAGATTAAGGTAGGAGCAATAATTCGATTACTGGAGTTTCCAAGGGATACAATCAAGATTTTGAAAGGCATAAAATTCAATATTGAGGAAATTTCTCTAAAAAATTAAATTAAATAAATAAGGTTTGATGACTAGCAACAATAATTTATTCGGAGTAAAAATGTAAATGTATAAATTATTTGCATTCTCTCTAATAAAAGGGTAAAATGCATTAAACTGAATTCAGTTTAACAATAAAATTATGAATTAAATGCAATTATACCGAAAGTAGTGTTTTTCCGAATTAAAACTTTTCAAATATTTTTGTGTCTTGAAATATAGTTCTTAGATGGTAAATCCTTAACATTTTCCAATATCTTTAATTCAATGTTAATCTATATTTTTGAGTATTTGGCTTTTGGTAAGTCTTATAACCTGAACAGTAAATCAGGTTAAGCTCACAGCAATAACCTGAAATTAAAAATACTTAAAAATCTTTCGTTTCGATAAAATTGAGATCTCAAATAAAACGAACTCTTCCCTGATTTACAACTAAAACCAAAGTAAATAAATAAGATTTTCAATTTTTTTTTTTTACAAAAATTGTCTTGTTCATAAAAAATTTTTTTTTTTCATTCAAAATGAAGGCATCACTCAACAATTTAACAAATATACCTAAAGTAGGAAAAAAAGAAAGGGCAGAAGGTGAATTTATTTTGTAGATTTTTATGCGATTGCGTTACAACAATGTTATGTTCATAATACGAAGATGATATTATAAAAAAAAAAGTAGTGTTGTACTTAATTCAATTAAGTTATAAAATTCATTTGAGTGTAAAATAATAATAAAAAAAAATAAAGTAAATAAAGCGAAAATAAACTGTACGTAAGAAGTTACGAAAAAAAAAAATTAGTCAAATGAATTTTTGTATGAAAATTGTGTTGTAAAGGGGCAAATCAATTTCTTAAGAATGCATTATTTTTAACAGTTTTTAAAATATATAGGTATGAATTTATTTTAAGCCCTCCTTCATGCATTTACAATAGAGAACATAAAGTGTCTTCATTATCATAATTAATTTTAACAAATTCGTAGACTTCAAATCGTTTCGATTTTTTTCTGAAATAAAATGAAAATCCATAATAGTGTTAGACTTTCTTTTTAACATTATGTTGCCAAAACATAAAAATTATTTCTCGTCTTATCTTCTTCAATTATGTTTTAATAAATTTAAAACAGTTTTTCAATAGTATTGAAAAAAATTTGGAAGAATTCTATAGGATGCGAATATAAATTGATAAAAGTGTAGTAGAATAGAATTAATATTAGAGGCAATTATTTTCAAACAACAGAAATGTGATTGTTATACGGAGACAAAATTTTAATGTAGTGAAAAAAAATTAAATGTGAATTAAAGAACTTGTAATGAACGCCCTTTTAAATGTATTAGAGACAGTCAATGACTTTGAGGAAATAAATACTCGTATGTATATGCACAAGTGACAGGAAATGTTTACAATTTTTTGAGGAGCAAAACTTTTTTATGGAGAATTATTCAAACACTGAGCGGTAAAAATAACACTAAGTGAGTTAAAAAAATTATTGTAAGTGCGAAAAAAATAAAATTTTGTTTTTGATTACTAACCATGTGTACTTGGCAGAAATTTTGAAACGTCCTTAATTAAATTGTTATTCATAGACAAAACAAGTTAAAGTTGTTGTAAGCACAATCTTTATGGGGTGGTGGCCCGCATGAGACTAATGTGCTTTGAGGGGGCTTTGTGATCCCCTTCGAGGTCTCACAACTTCACACGGACGCAATACTTAAATTCGTCCGAGTCTTAGAAATTGCGCTCATATAGAAGAAGTCGAAGATCGTATAAGATCATCTGGGTTGAGGTGAGAAGAGCTCAAGGATCCTGGTCCTCTACAGAATACAGTTTATTTATTTATTTAAATTACTTATCTCTTCAATCTTGTATAGTGTATCTTTAATTGCAAACCACAAACCAGTACATAAATAAAAATTTCATTTTAATATTCAAAATATGCAAGTTTGTTGTGGGATATTCTTATAAATATGAATCTGATACTGCGATAAATAACTATAATAAAACATTTAATTTAATATTAATTTAATTAATTAATAAAAAATTTATGTTTAATTTGTTAAAATCCCGCAAAAATTTACAAAGTAAAAGATAATAATAAATAATAATTGTGTCGTTTCCAAAATTTTACTAATTGCAAAATATTCCGCCATGATTTAATGGTATTCATAATTATTGCAACTTTATATTTCACTTAACTTATATTATAAACGAATAAACATTTTATTGATTACCTTACAAATTACTAAGTAATGCAGTTGTTTTATTATGAGAAGACCTCCAACTTTGATTTCTTTTTTAATTATGCTTGTATCTATATAAAATTAATATAGAGTAAATAGATCTCTTCATATATGTAGATAGAGATACAGATAAAATATTGCATATACAAACAATAAAAGCAAATAACTTTATTATGTCAAAAAAAAAAAAAAAAATAGAGTCGATGAAAAAAAACAAAACAACAAGAAGGACCAGAAATTTAAGTGTTTTTCAATTAACATCATCACTAGTAAAATTTAGCTATAAAAGAAAAACAAATAAAGCAAAAAAAAACCAAACCAAATGAATGGTTTGTATTGAATTGTAAGGCGCCGGCCGGTGACCAATTTTCAATTTTTTTTTCTGTTTTTCTTTCATAAATACTCGAAAATATCCCCATTTTTTTTTTGTGTTTTTTTTTTCAAATTAACATCAATTTATATTCATTAGATTCGGTTTTCTTTTTTTTTTTATTTGATGTTATTAAAATTATACGCAAATGTTTTAATCGGACAAAAAAAAAAACAATCTTTTCAAAATGATTGACAACGGAATGGAAAAGCCATATAAATTGGGTAAAACGGTTTATTTCTTTCTTTCATTTTATAATCTCTAAGCAATGAAAATGACAGATTTAATGACAAGCGTTTAAAAAATTTTTATTGTACATGTTTTTTTTTATAATGTACAAGTACACTGCGAGTATATAAGAAGCTAATTGTAAATAATAAAAAATGATTTTAAGACGATTAAAATGATTACAAAAAAAAAAAACCTTTTAAATTTTATTAATTTTTTATTTTATTTGCAATTTAATTGTTTTTTATTATTTACTTTAATTTTATATTTGATTAACTTATGTATTATTTACATTTACATGAGGAGTTGTTAAAACATCTGGATCAGTTTTTCAGTGCAAAACAATGTGTAATTAATCAAGTTCTTTTTCAAAAACAAATATAAATCTAGTGTCATGTACAATTTCTGCAATATTTTTATTTGCTTTTGCAGTTTTTATCTCATAATTTATTATTAATGGTGTAAAACGATTAGTAAAATAATTGAATAATGAATAAATGTTCTATATATACGAGTATATTGTAAAACAAATAATGGGAGCAGTCAAAATTACAAATGACAATTCATGAAACTGTCGTTCAATAGAAACACTCACAAAAATATTTTTTTATCAATTAAACAGAAATTACATATTTTATAACTTAAGCTCTTTACTAATCTTCTCGACACTTTTATCTAGTTTAAATTTTATTGTTATGTACAAATAAAAAACAGTTCATGTTATATTAATTGTTTAATAAAATAAATAATACGACAAATGTAAAAAATAGGTTATGAAAATATTCAAATTCAAAGTTAGATCTTAAAGTTTAGTCTTAGTATATCAAACAATTAATAATACTTGTAATACACATTTTCAATTGTAAGGAGGAATACAGACCTAAACAATAACAATTTCATTCTTGACTTGGTCATTGGAGCACTTAACCACTACATTTGGTCATTGTAGTTGCAGCAACGTCGAACATCCTACGGTTATATAGAAGGTTAGGAAACGAGGACGACTTTCAGATAGATCACATTATTTAGAAATACAGTTTTGAGAATAACTTTACGTCAAAGCTGGGTGGCAAAAGAAATTGGATACCCGATTAGAAGCCAAACTATTAGTTGATACATCAATGGGTCGAAAATGCTTTCCGTGAAATTGTACGGATGCTAGGGCGTAGAACCAAATAATCTGTACTCATGAGGCGGAATTACATGCATGGAATCCATGAAACGGAATATTTTTCAGGGGGAAATACATGCTATAAAAAGGTCTAATTTAATCTGGAAAAGGCTTACTGCGATATAGCAGTAATGTCCAACAGTCAGTGGACAGGCTCTGGATTCTTTCCAAGTTTCCTGGATGGTATAAGAATGTCTCTGCAGGCCTTATCAGTTGAGTCGGAAAAAACAAGTCACGTTGTGCTGGTTGTCAGGGCACCTCGACTTGAAAGAAAATGAGGGAGCAGTACGTTAGCGAGGCGGGAGGTAGCTTCCTGCTTTTTTGGGTCGAAGTTCTTTTGTGGGATTTTGGACTAAGCAAAGTGAAGATGATAAGGGGATGCTTTAAGACGATGCTTTAAGACGATCATAAGAATGTCGAGAATCATGCGGAAAGTGAAGTGGAGCAGTTCACAGGAGATAAATTTTAAGATTTAAGCTCTATTTGCTACCGGTATTAAATGACGAACTTTTAAAGAAATACGGGCGACGTAACGTTAAATGTATCTATATACTAAAAGCTAAATTTACATTTTCTAGTTATGCTAAAAGTTTACTGTAACTACGTGCTTACGATGTGGCTTAGTTTACTTCTCTAGAATAAAGGGTTCTTAATACAGCGAATACATAAGATTGAATAATTGCTACTGCTGATTCTAAGACTAATATAGAACAATTTGAGCAATAACTAAGAAAGAAGCCATAATAACTGAAAGAGCAGGCCCTGTGTTTCTTATAAGGGTTAACAGTAAGTGGCCTACAATTATATTTACTGTTAATCGAACGGCTAATGTACCTGGTCGAATTACGTTTAATCGACATTTTCATATCAGATTGTTAACCGTAATTTATTATAAATTACGAGTATAATTATATTAATCACCGTTTAATTTTGGTCATTCTCATATAAACATGGCTATAAACTAACTCTCAATTAATATAATGTATTCCTTCCGATCATATAGACTCCCTATAATATACCGGATTCCTTTTCTATAAATCTGAGATTATTACAGTTAAATATTTAAATACAAAAATATAAAATAATCGATTTATATTGAGTTTCATATTTTCATTTAAACACCTCGTTAACAAACTTTAAGATGTCGTTAAAGGCGAACTAAGTTTATGTATACATACATACATGCATGCAAGTATTTGGAAAACATAATTTTATATTAAAGATTATCATACATCAAAAAAACTGACAAAATATTCAGCTGCTTCAGGAGCACCAAACACTAAACAAAATATAGGATTCGATCACAAAAAGGAAAAAATTAAAAAAAAAAGTTTTTTTTTTTTTATTTTCTCCTATTTTCCTTGTTAGTTATTGTTAGGAGAAAAGAATGAAATTTGATCGCATCTGGTTTGAATTCTATTAAAAAAAAAAAAAGAATAATTTTGGATTTTATTTAATATTTATTGTATAGATTTTTTTAAATTATCATGTTATTTAAAATTTTTCTTTTTTAATTTTTTCTTATTTTTCTATATTAAAATCAACCCTTTTTCATTCTAAAATCATTCGATAAAAAAAAGGGATACTAAAGAAAAATGTTTTGTAACTCTTTTTTTTTTTTTTTTGTTATTTGTTGTTTGAGGTTCAATTTATTGTTCAATAATATTTTTATACATAAAAAAGAAGTCGGGAATTATGAATTTAAACATAAATAACAATAAAAATTACATTTTATGGTTACGGTGACAAATTTCCTAGAATTAAAATATTTCAAAATGACTGAATAAAAAAATATTACAAAATATTAAGGCACAGCAAGGCAAACGCATAGAAGAGAGACAAAGTAACTAAGAAAATATTCTTGAACTCATACCAAAAGTATTTTGAACAATGTATTATTCTTTTCTTATATCTGTGGTAGATTTCCAGGATTCTGATGTGACATTTTAATGTCAACACATTACATTCTAATATGGGAACCAAGATAAAAGAAAGAAGCTTAGGCATTTTATTGTACATACATAGTTTTATGAGGCAATATGTGTATAGAATTTTGAAATTCAAGTCCTTTATATTTAGATTATTTAGAATAATAGCAAAAATTAATATTGATCTTATTAAAAACTATTATTTATGTCCTTTATTTATGATTATAGCAATATCAAATTTTCTATATTTTTTTATTAATTCTATTTAGTATATTATTACGTAGGTATATGAAATTTAAGGGTATTTTGAGGTTTGCGATCCCTTAATGCGGGAATTTTTAAGTTTCAAAAACGGTTAACCAATCGATAAGTATATAGTTGTACTGATAATTGTACGTAATTTCGATACTTTCGTTATAGATTCCGGCATAAATTTTATAGCAAAAAAGTGCAACTTTATAAAACTGCAAGGCCAGACTGAAAAGTAGAAAAATTTTTGAAATTTGAAAATATTATTGCAAATGTGACAAGAAATCTTTACAAATATTATAAATGGCTATGGTGAGCTACTAAAAAATTGGCAACTCGGAATTTGTGAGCTACTTATGAAAATACTTTTAAAAGCTAATAAGGAAATATTTTATTATATTTTTTAGATAGAACACTTCAAAGGCAAATAAAAACAATTATTCTAATAGATTAGAGTACTTACGTCTATTCTACAATCAAAATCATTTTACCGGAAATTATCTGGAATAAAACTAGAGTACTAATTTTGATAAGATTTTAAAAAAAAAATTTTATGAGCCGCACAATATAACTACTATGGTCGTAGATTTCGCATATCTATACCTTTTCAAATACAAAGAATTTTTGCTTGCCTGCTCTATAAACAATTCATATTATTTTTCATATTCATTCTCTAAAAAAACTATAACTCTTGTAAAGGTATACCAAATTATTTCCATTATCTGAGTAGCATTGGCTTGTGTCAGAACCTTTGACCAAATATCAAAATGTCGAACTGCAGACGAAATAAAATTTACAAAAAATAAAAAGAGAACCTAAAAATTTAAGTTTCACCAAGTTTAGATTCTAAACTCAACAAAATCAATTCCAAACTAATTCAAAAAATTCAAATTCCAGAATTTTTCTTTATTGCTGTCAAAATGAGTAAATGACAAAATAAGGAAAGAAAAACAAAAAAACAAAAAAAAAAAACTTGACAAGAAAAGTGATGCCTTCTTTCGGCTTCTAATTTCATCTCTTTTTCTTTTCATATCTTCAGTTTATGTGTGCTGTGCTACCAAATATGGGAATTGAATGGAAAATGACGGAACAGAATTATTCTAAATCTAGTACAATTTAATAAGAAATTGTTTTAAACCAAAAATAGCCTATGTTATATTGTGTGTGATGCATGTGTATGTACATTTTATCTTTTTATGTTATCTACGACTACCATCTTTTAACTGACCGTTCAACATTTATTTCAATTTAATTTTTTTTTTGATTCTGTGTTTATTCTTGATTTTCCTGATGATTTTCTGATTGTGTCAGAAATGATGATGAAATTTCACAATTTATGTCTGATTTTAATGATAATTATTGTTGTTTTATTTTTATATATTTTGAGTCAGATTATGGTTATATACATACAATATTATGGAAAAATATTTTGAATGTAATATAATTGTAGATCTTTTCCTACATTATTGGCATACACATATGTGCATACACAATGTATATAAATTTGTTTTTAATGAACATAAAACTGATTTTAAGAGATCAATTAGTTAATTAATTGTAAGACTAAAAATGAATTTATTTTAAATATAATTACAGAATACACCAGAGAATAATTGAAAACACATACTTGGAAACTTTCTGTGTTCATATATGGTAAGAGTTTATGTACATTTAATGCATTTGTTTATAATAAAATTTTGTATTTGGAACTGAAGAAGTTCATCAAAAATATTCTGACAAGCTGTGATATTGAACTAGAATTCAAAATACATAATTCTATGAAAAATTTCAGAATTATTTGAATAGCTAATTAGAAGTAAATGATATTAAATAAAATTGTTAAAATTAATTAATTTTCGATAATACTATATGAGCTTTTTCCATTTTCTTCCCAATTTTTCTAAAATTTTTGGCATAGCAGGTGCTCTTGAATAGGAGCAAGAAGCGTACGAATTTTTCGTTTAATTAAAACATATAGAATGAATCAAGGAAAAGAGAATTTTTTCCATTAGAAGTATACTAATAACATTTTCTTTTACTTTGGTCAATACACTTTGAGATCTTAATTATCTTAAAATGCAAGACTTATTATTAAAAATTATCTTAAAAATGCAAGACTGTAGACCAAATATCTTGAATAAGTTCACAAAAGAAACCTAATAACATCAAATCATAACTTCATGCGGCTCAACTATATAAGATGAATTTTGAGTCTACAAATATCCGGAACTATTCACGGAATTACAAATACATCATTTAACTGACTGCTATATCGGTCCATTTTGTTGGAATAAGATATTGGGATCTTTAATATTGGTTGAGAATATCTTGTTCATATAGTTTTAGTGTTGCAAATTGGTATCCGTCCCCCGAAAAGTTTATGATCGCTTATGATTGGAAATTGCAATATATGAGTTGAGGAATTGAACGATTTGTAAAAATATGGTCTTGGGGGTGTATGTCTTCCGGTTATAGCGGTTATAGAGATATATTTTCGCACATTCTCTTTAAATCTTTCATTCATTATGTCTCTTACGGCTATTAAAGTTCATCCCACAATTTGTATTGCACTAAAATTATATTCTATCACTCCATGTCGGAAATATACATGCCGTGTTCATAATCTGGTTTAAGTACGGTAGTTCACATTGCTGCGATATACGACATTGACCGCAGCAAAATTTTAGAAAATTTCAATTTTTTGTCGCTTCAACATGCTATTTAATTGTAATCTAATTAGACCTTTTTATAGAAACCGATAAGCCATTTTGTGGACAATTGGTTTTTTGCACCAAAATGCAATGCAGTATAACATAAAACGTACTTCTATCGTAAATTCATAATATTATTGAATTTCCACGAAATCCTTACAAAAATCAAACGGAATATTAAAACACCTGCATCTTAATTTTCGTAATCAGATCAAGTTCTGCCATAACTTTTATTTCCCATTTTCCAGAAAAAATTTGGTTTATGAAAGAACAAATATTTTTCTATTCAGTTTAACATTACCATTGGTTCAGTCTTCAATTATTATTTTTCTTTTATTATGAAAAGAGCTTTACAAATATTTTCAGTTGATTGTCTAAATATTTTTTTTCTGCCTCTTCCCATTAATTCCTATTAATTCCTTTACAAAATTGTTTCTTATTTTCTCAACTCAACTCGACTCCTTCTCTTTCTCTCTTTTCCTTTCTTATCATTTTTTTTGGAAACAAAAAATTCAAAACAAATAGGTTCGTGTCATAAATATTTTTTGGTAGTGCGGTTAAAAAATATTTCAAGCAAATTTGTCAATTTTTATTACATTTTGATTGTATTTTATATTTACTTTTTAACAAAAAAAAAAAAAAAAATTAAAAAACAAGAAAATGAATGTAAAGGCCCAGGAAACATAACAATACTAAAGATATGGAATTAATAAAAAAAAATCGTATTTATATTTATTATATAACAAAAAAAACTAGGAACAACAACAATGACAACCATACATTATGCAGAAGAAAATAAAAATTTCAATAATACAAGAACAAGGCAAAAAAAAAAAAACATGACTAAGCAGACTGACTGTAAAAGGGCAGATGTTTTAATAGAAAATTATTATGATTGTTCTCAGTCGGAACACGAAATCAATTATTCATCATCTTAAGAATTAATTCGACCGTATAAAAAGTTACTCTTTCTTTCTTTTATAAAAAAAAATATAGTACTCCAGTGTATACGTGGTCTGCAACATATTAGACTTCATACAATCATATTTTATTCTAATTCACTCTAATAACGTTGAAATAAACAAAACAAATGAAAAAAAAAATTGTATTCTTTATACTTTTGTCTGAAAATACGAGTATAAAATTAAGGGCAATAAATGAAGCAAAAAATAATTTTTATAAAAATTCAAAGTACAGTTGGCCGGTCTTACTAAAATGTAAAATTAAATGATGATATTGTAGAGGGCTTAAAAATATTCAAAAGTATATCATATTATATATATGTATATATGTGTATATATATAATATGTATTGATTGTTGTAACAAGTGGAAACATTTAAGTTAATCTTGATTGATTGCATTCTATAAGCACTCAATTTTCATATTTTACAAAAGAAAATAAGGGAATAAAAACTGCTACAATAATCCAATAAAAATAAATACTAAATGAGTTTTTAAGGTCTAAGACTTAGCTATATTTTCAAGAAATAATATTCTGTAAGGTAACAATACACTTATTACGGCATTAGGGAAATCAGGGCTAAATTTAATTGCGAAACTTCTGTATAGAGAATTTTAAAATTTCTGATGCCTCATAGTTACTCATATTTAATGATGTTCAAGTGGTCCGTCAGTTAGTAACAATCAAAAAGGTCAATTAATTTAACTCAAAGGACGTGTTCTACCTGAATACTGGCTAATGTACAAGCTCATTAAGATTATAAACTCAATTTATATTTTCTGCAAAAGTTTTCAAAATTTCAACATTTTATGAAATTTACCATGATAAATGATTACATAAGTAATCAGATAAGAAACCTTTTAACATAGAAAAGCTTTCAACAACATTAGATGAAAAATTTTCCCCTAAAACGTTCTGTTCTGAAAAATATGTGATTTTTTATATAGAAAGCAAAATGTCTTTGTAGGTGCATTACAAAAATATTCAAATTTAATTCTATAATATTTAAAATATTAAACGTTTTCTAATCCACACAATTACTCTATAAAAAAGCACTTATAAAAAATCTAAACTTTTCAATTTTATACCAATCCCAGGCATATTAAATGACTTTTCATAATGATTCAAAGCATACCAAATTATTTTTTTCCGAAATTTTTTTATAAAATTCTTAAAAAATGACATTTCTCCTAAAATTCTACAGAAATGGCAATGAAATTTAATGAATTGGCAAATGGAAAGGATGTGTCCGAGTTATGCTAGTGAATTTCTTTGACTATGGTATGAAATTTCTAGAAAATTACGCTTTATAAAAGTAATTTTAATGCTATCATACCTTAAAAATTCCTAATTCAATTTACAAGGACAAGGACATGAAAGAGAATATGTTTGCAAAATTTTTGTTGCGACAGCAATGACGAATTGTAAAGGAAGGGTTTCGAATAATATTTTGAAAATTTTTTATTTCTAAATTCAAAAAAAAAAAAAAAATATAGAAAATAAATAAACAGGATTGCAGAAACCTTTAAATTTTAATTTATTTAGTTTTTTTTTTTAACAACTTTCATTCGTCAACTAAATTATTACATAGTCTACCTTTAAAGGATTTATAATCCTTTTTCTTGCTTTTAATGGAATAATAAATTTTTTTTTCTACTTTTACTTAAGCCGGTATAAAATTCATTTAAAAAATCTCTTGCTACTGACAAAGTATTATACAAAATGTATATAAGAAATAACAATAGAAGAGTTTTTTCTAGAGAGCAAGGTAGGATTGGTCTAATTTAAAATTAATTTTTGATTTAATTTTTAAAATACGAAAAAATCAAAATGAATTTTAAAATATTTATTTTATTTTTTTCTCGTAATTGATTTCCTTTTCTAATAAATTAGTTGTTCTTGGAAAAAATTATATTAAGTTAATCAGGATTATCGAAGTACCTTGCATGTATATTAAAAATTTGTCCTTGTATTCTTTGACGAAATGTTTAAGATTTTTAAATTTCTCATTTGTTCATATATAGTGAAGTTTCATTGAACTTATGTTCAGGTAAATGTCAATATACTCTGTGGTAAGAAATTTTTAATGCAGAACTTGGTAAATTTTGGTATGAATTCATTTTATAATAGAAGAACGCATTGAAAATTTATTTAAAATTTGGATAATATTGAGGTATTTTGTTATTTGTAAAATATTTTTTTAAGTTTCGAATTTCTCTTAGAAAACTCAGAAATTATGCTATATACTCTATTAATTTTTATTGAAATTATGAGACGAGAGTGAGAATAAAGAAGCATCCGAATATCTGCGTACTGCAATAAATCATGTCCTATTCTAGAGTATTTTACACTTCTTTTAGAAGAATGTTAAAAAACCCTAAAATTCACCGACTGAGAAGAATATTGGGTAAAAAAATTTCATATAAACTTTTACATCATGCTTCTGAGCGGGAATCAAGATCCTCTATAACTTCCTATCAAATTTAAGGAAGTAAGCATAGAAAATCTTTATTTATTTTTAAGACTTCTACTAAAATTTTTATGAATATTGAATGGAACCATAAGTGTTGAGTAACGGGCTAGTTAATTAACAGAATTATTATTGTATTTACCTTGCATATTGAACAAACCTTAACTTTCTAGTTTAAACAACCCATTACTTTGTAAGTGGAACAAAGCCAATCACGTATATGTGTACATGATTGGTTTTGTTCATTGAGTTCAGTTTTGTTTCTTATCTCGCACAATCAACATCATGTTGTTATTATTTTATCATTGTGCTCAACACAAAAAAATTATTTAGTGCAATAAACTAATAGTTTTTTTGTGTATTCGTTCACTTTTTAATTATTTTCGCTAATTACTCGCAATATGCAAAATAAAATTATTTAAAATTCACAAAAATTTTCTGAAAACAACATGTAGGCTAATAATAGAATTATTGTAAAAATTTTATAATCATAAACATCTTTAAATTTCATTATGATTGAAAAAAAAAAACAAGCAACAAAATGTACAACAAAAATTACGCCTGCATCCTCTTTTTTTCTTTACCCATGTATACAGCGCGCATATGAACGTAAAACAAAAATGCGTCCCCATACGCGCGTATTACTTTACAATTTTTAATAGATTAGGTTGTTTTCCTCTTTAACATTTTCCCATTTTAAATTAATTAAAGGAAACGAAATTCTATGTATGTATAATAAAGGCAAGGATTAACATCCTGTTTTAAACCACAAAAAAATAAAAAAATGGTATAGGTTTGTTTATACGTTTTTGTTATTTGATTACGAAAAAAAAAATAGTTCAAACCTTTATAAATAATTTTATTGTTTTGTTGTTTTTTTTTCTGTTTTTGCAATCCAAAATAAAATGAAATTAACAATAAAATAAAATAAAAAGGATTGCCCTAAAAACATTGCTTTAATTTCTTATTTCCCATTCCGTTTACACCTTAATTGTAGGCTACAATAAAAATTTAGTTTCCTTTTAATTCTAAAACATGTTTTTTTTTTTGTACTGAAGGTATAAAAATAACAGGTATTTATTCCATTTTTTTTTTGTTCATTTGTTATGTACCAGCGGTATAATATAAGGATTTAAGGATAATCTATAGAAAATGACATTGCGTAGATCTAATTTAAAGGTTAAAAATTTGTTTCTTTTTAGTTCTAATTAAATATATGTTTTGGGATCATTTTAGAGAATTCCGAGTATTAAGTGACTCTCATAAAACCAATTGCAATATTGCCGATTATACTGATATAACAGTAAACAGGTTATTTCGTAGTTGTTTATAAAATTCAACTCTCTTATATTGTAATTAATAAAAATTCGGAGCATTTTGTAACCCTTGGATATCATTTGAGAAGCGAGTAATTTCCTCATTGCTTTTTAGGTGTTAACGTGTCCGCCTTTGCATATAAACATGCGCTTAGAATTCGCCTCAATATAAGAGTTAATATTTTAAAATAAAAGAATATTAAAGGACAAGAATAAAAAATAAAGTATAAGAATTGCTGTAATTAGGTTGGATGGGTTCAATTATTAAAGTTTCCAGCAAAAATGGCAAATAAATTTTCGTTTTCTAAAATATGCTCAATTTATACTCCAATTTGGCATTCAATTCCCTTAAATTTAAAGAGTATATAAAGACTACTTACAATAAAAATAACTGGGCTTCATATCGCTTTTATATAATTTCAAATTTTCTATTCGACATATTGCGGTACACCTATCAATTTAACATTGTAATATGCAACAGGTATTGTAGTAGTTAGTTACTCTATATTTTAGTATATTTTAATAAGAATAAATATTTCACTATATAATCAAAATTATATAATATTTAATTAACGTGCTCATCCTTCAAAACCATTACAACAAAAACAAAAAGCGAAAAAAAAAATAAAAATAACTTCAAAGAATTCTTAAACATTTCATTCACTTACTCACCCTCATCATATAAAATTAAATTTAATGAATATTCTTTAGTATAGATATTAAATCATATCAGTGTTAAAATTTTTCATTATTAGCTTAGAATTCCCTTCAAGAACACCAAATTAAATTCAATAGACCTCAAAAATGAAGAAAAAAAAAACGAAAAACAAAAATAATCTTTGAAAATTGTAGGTTAACAAACAATTTTCTGATTATTTTCTTATTATACATTTAATTTATCCCACCTTTATACCAATCTACAAAATATAAGAATGTGTACAAAACATAAAATATACTTCAGGTCCTATATTATACCAACATACACACATGTACTTACGAGTCTTACTTATATGGTGTATCAGTTAAAAACACGAATTCTGAATTCTAGTCAAAATTATTGTTAAACTAAAACCGAGTAAAGCAAAATAAAAAACATAAAAATTATATAAGCCTCCAGAAACTACAAAACAAAAAAAAAAAACAATAACCGCGGAATAGCGGAATGAAAATTATTTTTAAACACAAGAGCCCAAAAACACAAAAAAATAAATAAATTTTATTGAAAACCTGTCATTAAATTTCAATTTGAAAAATTCAAACCGTCAATTTAAAAACAGAAAATTATTTTCATGTTTTTGTTTATTAAAAAATATTCTTTAGAAAAATTTAAAACTTCATAATATTCACATACATACACACATATAATTACAATTCTAAAAGTATAAGCTCAACATAGTTTTGCATCATCTTAAACACACACACTCTTAAGTAAGTTTTGTATTAGTTTTGTTGTTTTCGACAACAAAAAATTTACTCTTTTATTTTAAATATTTGATTTGTTGTTAGAACAGTCAGAGAACATTAAGATGAAAGAACAATGAATTTGAAGTAAAATGATGTATTGTCAAAAAAAAAAAGACGAAAAATGCAAAAGAAAAAAAAAACTAAGCAATCAAATGCTGACCTCATATTTAAGTGTCGTTATTATTGTAGGTAGGTAGGTATCGTATCGCTCTAATAAAAATCTTCAAATTTTTTTTTTATTTAATTAATTTATGAATCACGATTTAAATATTTATTTAACGTTTCGAATGTATTTTTCAAAGATTATTGTTGGTTTTTTTCTCAATTTTCTACATTATAATGAAAAAATTCATAATTAATTATTGCTTGGCAGTTAGTGGCGCCCTAAAGGAGGTATGAAACCAAAATTAATATAAGAAACGTTATTTTGACACTTTATTTGGCACTTTGTGTTGAAATAAACTCAAAGAATTGCTACCTATATGAGAAAATCGAAATAATTATTCTTTTCTATTATATATTTAATTCGCCCCTCATCGGGGGCCAGAACATTAACAGTACGTTTGAAAATTTCATAATGAAATTTATAGGCAAAAGTATGGGCTACAGGTTTATATTAATAATTTTGATATAAAACGAGAAAAAATAGAGTTAACAATGTGTTCACAACTGATCATGTGATAGAGTTCATCTTGTGTTCTGCAAAAAGCTTATGCAGCCAAATCACTAATTTTTTTTAGGAGAATGGTGGTCACTTTATTCGTCTATGTCATTTATGAACATACCCGTATTTAATAATTTCTGAGAAGTTATTTTTAAACCTACTATGCCTTAATTTAATTCATATGAAATAGAGTTGGTGCGACAACTGCATTTAATAAAATAATCACTTAATAATTTGTATTTGTAAATGCTTGTCTTAATACGATATTATTGCTAAGTTATCGTTAAATCGATAGACAACAAATTGACAGAGCAAAAATATGTGTACATGCATAGTTGCTATGTTACAGACTAGAATAGGTTTTTTTTACATACATACATACATTCAGACACATACGTATTTATTAATTATATAGGTAGGGCATATGGTTTCGGAGTTTTAGAGACAAATTGTAAGTTGCCTAGAAAACGCAAATATTTAATTCTCATCAAATTTGGTGAACAAATTTTAAGAAGTCTCCTCGAATTATTTCCCATATTTTTTCCATACATATTGTAACATGCAATCCGTTAATTAATACGAACTGTATCCAAAATTGCTTTCAAGATATTAACCGAATTTTCATAATTGAGTATTCCATAGAGCTAAACAAAAATATCCAAATTATCATTGACTTCCCTAAGATGCTATCCTATTATTTGAGGAAACACGATATTTTATGGTAAATTACCCCTAATTTTTTTATTCTTTGTGTTTAAAATACGTGTTTGTCGAATAAAATTTTTAATGGGACTCCTATATTATATTAACAAGTTTACACGATTTATATACTTTTCCTCTATATATTCGGGCTATTTTTTGGAAATTGGTTTTCAATTTAAAATGTTTTTTTTTTGTTATTTTTTAAATTAAATACACTAATGATACTGAAAGAATGCAATTAGAACATAAATAATAATTGAGGGTCTTTTTAATAAAAGAAAAAAAGCTTCCGTTTGTTTTTTAGCCTGTGAAAACAAGTGTTCGAATAAACGAAAAAGGCGTATTTGGGTTAATGTGTTGTATGTTTTTTTTTCTCGATACACGACGATTACCAAATATCACTAAAATAACAAATGATCTTACCTACTGTGTAAAATTACGTGTGTACATATGTAATAGTCTCAGATTAAAAATGTTAAATATCAAACAGGTTTGAAGAAAATTTAAATTTGAATGGTTTGCTTAAAATGTTTTAAGCGAGATTCAATTTGAGCAGATATGAAACTATTTGCAGAATGGCAATACTTCACAAATATATCTTTTGCCAAAATCCTAATTTTGTGCTGTAGAGCTTACTCTTAATTCAAAAACAATTCAAAATAATCAGTGCCTAAAGACTCGTCGAATTAAATGTAAAAATTAAGTTTGTTTCTATTATTGCAAATAATTTGAATATTAAAATTATATTGAATTGTGATATTTTTCAAAAAATCAATTACCTCACAAAAATATTTGCATATTCTAGTTCCATATCTTTATTGTTACTATTATTTTGGTTTTTGTTTTCGTAATCCCAATGTAATGAAATTCCTGTTATTGAATTAACTTCCAAATCAAATGATACGTTGAAATTGTTCTCTAATTCAAGCCTTAGAAAAAATTATCCGAATGTGATGGAGATACACATTTCTTAAAGAAGAAGAGTATTGCTAACTGACAGAAATTTCCATTAACCTGTTTAAACTTTCATTTCTGCAAATGTTGGAGCTTGCATCTATTGATAAAATTTTTCCAATCCCCTTTTTGGTTCGAATTGCAAGAAATAGAAATAATATCGAACCAATATAAATTGGATTACCATTAATGCCATAACCTACAATTTTGCTATTTCTAGTTGTGTTAATGTAATTATTGGAATTTGTTCCAATTAGTACGGAATTTAATGATTTTTTTGAATATTTAGTTCTTCTAGTCCGATTTATTCTTCCTTCAAATATGTAATTGTTTTTTAATATTTATTATAATAAATTTTTAATAATAAATTTTTCTTTAATATTGTATTTCGATTTTTAAAATAAAATTTTTTAGAAATAATTTAAAAAATATTTGAAGAAAAATGTTTATTATTTCTATGTTAACTTGATTTAAAAAAAATTTTTAGATTTTGATTTTTCATTAGAAAAAGACTCTAATAATGATATAGTATAATAGTTGAGATTTGTTCCCAAAAATATCCAAATTGAAAAATTGTTGAACTGGCTAATAATAGAGTGCGTGTGCTACTGCAGAGCAAATATTTTAAATATTAGGAAGTTAGGACTAGTACATTTCATGTGCTGGCCATAATATTGCTTAAAACACCAGGTTCATTGTTGAAAAAATTTTTTTTTTGTCTTAGTTTATAAAATTTAATAGTAAGTTTTGATTGTACTCAGTGGTTCTATTCCATGCTTACATATATTTATTACAGTGGAAAGAGTGAAAAAAACTGGAAGCCAAACTCCTCTGAAAATATATGCATAGATATATACATATATATTTTCTTATCGAATACCCACTACATTTGAAGTTTAGCAAGACAAAGCTTATGCTGCTGTTCTATTGAATACGGAAAATTTCACTTTCTTATATTTACTTTATTCACTAATAGTTTCTCTCCACCATGCTACGAGCAATTTCTCTTATGACACAATAATTTTTCTCATTTTGGATACAGAAGTCAATCTTGTCATGTAATACATACTTACTAATGCCAATAACTTTTGCAGCAAAAACTTTTCTACTTTTGTGTCAAGTTGTGGCAATTAAAAGAGCATAACTATAATTAGTATTGAAATACATTTGTTTACTGGTTCCAATTGTTAAATTGTTGTTGTTGAAAGCAAAAATGAATACGCATTTATGTATGCACAAAAATATGACAATTATAAAAAATAATCACAAAATAAAATTGCACATAAATAAAATTTAATAATAATCCTACAAAATATTTTATTACTAAAATACTGATCTGACATCACATACTATTGTGACTGAGTGAAGAACCATTTACATATATACATTTAATGCATATTAATAGGCATGTGCATTTGTACTAAGGAGACAAAAGATAACAAAATGTTAATTAAAAAAAAATTATCAAACAAGAGAAACAACAATTTTTATATGACAGAAAAGATTCACCGCAAAATCTTTAGATACATACATACATACATGCATATCAATGATTGGATATAATTTCATGGATTGTAATCGGATTAAATGGTTTCAATTTTTTCAATATCAACGATCTTCTCTTTCCCTTAAATTCAAAATACCAACTTTGTTTAATGTCCAAACTTATAATAAGTATTTTAAATTTATGCCTATGTACCTACATTATGTATATGCGAAACTGATATGTAAGTGTGTATATTAATAATTTTTTTTCTTGACTCTAAACACATCATATACCCCCATAAATGAATCAGATTTTCAAAAGATCTGAATTAATTTACTTCAAAATTTTTGTCGTTTCATTTCATATAACACTATTTGTGTTTCTCTTTTCACTTATACTGCCGTGTTCACCATCATCATCAGCATTATCAATACTGTTGTCGTCAAGTAGCTATATGTTATATTGAAAGGCGCTTATTGAAATCATTATAAATTTATAGCATAAGAACACTTATATTTAAGAATAAACTGACCATAACAAAATGCTTCTTTATGCAAAAAAAAAAACCAAAAATACAAAAATAATAAAAATATCACTGAAATTGATGTTGATCAAGCGAGAGAACCAAAAAAAAAGCTCTTTCAATTCAAAAATGCTCCGAATATCATTTAGTTTAGACCATATTACCTGGAAACGCATTTTATATTCGTCTTATAGGTAGAATGTATAAAGAAATTCAGTAAAGAAAAAATATAAAGACTTTAGAAAAATAATCAAAAAAAAACAATAATAAAAAAAATTATTATTAGTTTTATGACACTAATTTTCTCGAACAGGCACTGTTATATGAAATGTGGCAGTTTTTAAAAATGGAGGCTTGTTTTTTATGAACTGCTTCGTGTTCTTAAGTTAAAAAACACTGATACTGAAGTAGAAATATTTTGCATTATGGAAAATTATCGTCTTTGTGACCTAGGAGAAATAACGGAATTTCTAATATCTCTTATTTTTGATTCTAATATTTCAAGTTAACAAGGCATCTGGGCCGCTTGCATTAATTCAAAGTAACGAGATAACATGGTTGGTTCATTGACATGGTTGGTACACTCAAATTAAAATAAATATGTCGTTCTGTTATTCGTGACTAGCAGGTCATCATTGAATGCCCGATGGCTCTTCCAATTTCTCCCGGCTTTTCCAATTTCTCCCGGCTTTTCCGATCCCACTCGAACTATCTCACTCCACTTAGAACCGGGCACCCGTAGAAATAATGAAAAAGAATTTCCTTTCTATCCATTAGTTGCAAAACATCGAATTGTATGGAAAACACACAACATGATATTGTAGCATGAATTTGAATTTTGGATCAATTTCTAAAATTAATTGAAAATTTAATTATTTGTTCTAGTTTGAATTTACCCGGAACCTTGAAAATTTACTAAGTTTGATCAGATAAAACAACAGTGGAGTCAGTCCTTAACCCAAGTTGTAAATTGGAAAGAAAACTTATTTTATTCGGAATAAAATACGAGTACTTTTTATTTTTCAGCACTTTATCAAAGCTGATTTTCTTCTGATTATATTTCGGAAAAAATATCAACTATTGAAGAATTTTTTGAATTGTAAATTGGAGTCGAACGTACTTTATCATGTTTAATATTTTGTTAATTCTAAAGAAACACGAACGGGAAACACAAAAAGAATTGAATTTAGGATCGTTAAGTGGACGAAAAGATTTTGATTTTTTTTTTGGTTTGGCCTGCATAAATTCTTGTTTAACAAAAATTTTGGAATATTTGTAAAAATTGAAAAGTGAAGAAAATAAGCGAAGGAATTATTGAGTTTTTTTTTTATTATGTTTTTGTGTGTGCTTACAAAAGAGTTGAGAAAAATTTTGCTTAACTGGAGCTTATCAACAAAAAAAAACGAGGTAGCGATATTGAATGTTTTTTAGTGTCTTCGTTATTTTCTTCTTTTTTTTGCTTCCCGCTTACTTTCATCTTTTGATTCTCTTAATTTTTATACCAAAAAAAAATTCATTTTTTTGGTGTTTTTGGATTTTTTTTTATTTTTATTCGCTTAAGTGTAATCCTCTTAAAAAGTCTTGTAAAAAAAAAAGTAAATACCAAAAATATGAAAAAAAAAAAAACAAACAAAAATTATTTTTACCTCTTATAAATTAATCGTGGTTCGGTCTCAGTTTTTGTTGTTATAATCAAAAATATGCAATCTAGGTTTTTTTTCCTTTTGCTGTTCGTTATCGTGATGCAAGAAAATAATATTATGAAAAATTGATAGTGTTGCAGAAAAATAATAATTTTGTCATAAGGTAGATTTTTGATCTGCAATTTTTACATTTTATAGCATACTTACAAATTTGTAAAGTAATAATTAGAGATTCACGTTTTCTGCAAAAAATATTATTTTTTATATTATTCTGCACTGTAACAACGTTAACATTGTTAAGAAATTTAAAGAGATTAGAATATTTTGATATTTTGATACTAGAGCTATGTAGGTTTTTGGTTGTTTTGGTAACAGAGTGAACCTAGTAATTTGTAAAGGCTAATTTAAATTTTTTAAAGAAACAATTAGTCTAAAAATTTTAAAATAGCACAACTTCATCAAATGGTCACGTCTAGTTACAGTGTATCTTTGATAGGACCGATTGATAGGACCGGGTCTGACTTGTTCGGCGTACTGCGCGGTTTCTAAGAATTTACTTCCTACCGGTGAGGGTACCTTTATCATGCTGAATGATAGCTAAGTAATAGAATCAAAGTCTGGAATGATATCAAGCTAATTTCGCTGTAAATATGGAAAGAAAAAAATTTCGGGAAACACGTGATGGAAAAAATTGGAAAAAAAAAATTTTATTTCTTAAAATTAATTCTTTTTTAATTTTCAATAGCGCCTTTGTTTTCCGGCGCCCATTGCAAATGCTTAATCTGCATATATGATTGATCTGGTTGTCTTGGCATAAGTTTAGTTTGAAGTGAAAGAAAATAGTTACTTAAAATATAGGTGAAATTAATGAAACACCCTATTAATATATATGTGCGATGAGAGGTTTCCATTCTGTTATTTTGTATCTGATGAAATTTTGTCTTCATTAAAATTATTTTGCAAATTAAAAAAAAAGCAAAAATATTTACTACACCTAGGTATTATAAAAAATAATATTGAGGTTTTCAAATAAATGAAAATAAGAATTATTAAAAAAAAAGTGTTAAACAGTAGGTCGTCCATGCTACGTGTAATAAAAATTTTAATGAGTTTTAAAGATTTTTTCATTATTAAAAATTTGCAAAATTGTTTATTTTAATAGTCGTTACTACTGTCGTAACTTAATTTGTTAAAAAATATTTAATAAAATATTGATGTTTTAATTTTACGATATCTTTTACTGAAGAATCATTTGTTAAATTTTCTCATTTGAATTATTCCATTCTCAGTTCTTCTTATGAAATAAATTCAATTCAATTAAAATTTCTTTTTTCCCAAAAAAAATGCAAAATATTACGGTAATTTTTAGTACAAATTAGTAAGTATTACGACAATTATATAAATTATATTTCAGCGGTGAATTCTATGGGTAACAACCATAAAGCATCATTTCCCTATTTTGCACTCTTCAACTTATACAAAGCTTAACATTATTCATTTCATATCCTCTTAGCTCTCTTAAAACTAAAGGCAGCGAGAGAACGAGGGATAGAAATAAAGTAAAAGAGCGAATTAAAAAACTTTTTACTCTCAGGGTTTTCAAATAGAAAGTACAAAATTACTCAAACAAAAACCTAAATTACCCGATTTTTGTGTAACTGTAATGTTACCAGTCCACTATTCAACTTTGTTCTTTAGCATATGGCTTTAACACGTTGAATATCGTTGATCAGATTTTGATTTTTCAAAATTGAAGACTTTAAATTTTGTCTAATACCCTAAATTTTAACCTAAAATTTATAATTCCTAAACCTTAATTCATAAAAACTTAAAATTTTTACTCAAAATTACCCGAGGTTTGAGAGGATAGCATAAAAACTAACCCACTTTTAGGTAATTACCCCAGAATCACCAATGATGTTTGCAATTCTAATATTGAAAAATCTTTAACTCGAAATTAAAGCTCTGTAAAAAACAATCAAAATATATGAAATTCTCTTTTCTTTCTCTGCATTTCTCTCAATCTACATAAGTCACTCACTTATTCTTTAATTGTTAAAATCAACTTAATTTCAATCTCTTTGAAAGACAACACCCTACCAAAATTACATAATAATTTAAAATTCAACCATTCTAACTATAATCTTCTTTCTCTTAACATAATAAAAATCATTTCTAAAGTTTTTAATCAATTTTCCAACAGGTCATTGTAATGAACATAAAATGATTTATTTTATTATTAAAAAAAAAAAGAAAAATGACTCTTTTAAGAGTTTTACATAAACATTTATTTAATTAATTTAAATTTACATTTTAATTACGTCAGCAGATTTTCTTAAAATACTTATGCAATTATATATTATGTTGATGGATTTTAAAAACTTAATATGCACGTACCATGTACCTTTACTATGAATATGCATTTAAAAAACATTGCATTGCATTTAGGATATTTTTAAAGGACAATGAAATTATTTAAGTTCATATATTTGTACAAGTGAATGTGCATGTAAATATTTCCTTCAGTTCTGTATTATATATATACTCGTAGATATACATATAGGTAAATTTTGTATTTTATGTAATTTAAGTAATTAGGTGCCTTACCTACCTAATATTTTATTTAATATGCTTAAATATAAACGACGAAAACATTATAAATGACAATCGTGTTATTAATATATTTTGTTATAGTGTTTTTACTATATACACTGTGTTATATAAATTTATGTTGTGTGCTAATGTTGTTCTAACTTTTGTAATACATTTGTAAGAACAAAAATTATTTTCTTTTACTAATGCTTAATTAATTACATACAACGTGACTTCATTATTTTCTTCATTTTCCTTATGTATATAATTATAATATTTTAGTAAAAATAATTAAGGTAAAAAATTTTTAGGGTGAGGAAAATTGTATCTTACTACATATTAATTTTTTTTTGCAATTAATTTTCGAGATTTATTATTAAAAATTTATGTAAAACGTTTTAATTTAATGTTATAAAAGTTGACTTTTTCTATATGAAATAAAAATTCATTGCAAATAAAATTATAATGAAAATTTAGTGTTTATTAATTATATGGAACGTGCTGTAATTTATTACAAATTATTTTAAATAAATAAAAAAAAATTAAATTAATTAGAATGCAAAAATATTATGACATGTAGATAGAGTTATATAAAATGTTTAAAATTTGGAAATTGTGAGATATTTTACACGTACAGCTTCAAAAATCATTAAACTACATGTACATGTAGAATAATCATGAATACAACAAAAATATTCTATTATTAATTAAAAAATATAAATGAATTTCAAACAAGAGCTTGCACAATAAAATAAAATATTGATTAACTTATAATAAATAATGTTGTAAGCACGTCATTCAACTGAAATATTTAAATTTAATATTTTTGCATACTTTTCGGAGCAACACTAATATAAACAATGAGAAATTTAATATGGTTACAATTTTCTAGACTAGAATATTAGATTGCAAATTATTTGAAAACACAAATCTGCGATTTTTGTTAAAAGACAGACAGTGTTGACATTTTCTTAACATGGCGAGAGATTAAAAAGGTCCATATACTATATTACTATTTAATTTCGTTATAGACTCTATATACTTTATTAGTCATCAATTAGTCTGTTTTCAGAATTTTTAGTCATACCATTTAATAATTAAATTTTTTTTTAAATAATTATGAATTTAAAATAACAATAGAAAATAGTCCCCTTTTCTGAAAATACATATAGTTATAAAATTTTAGCATTATTTATAGTACCGATATGGACTAATTAAAATGCATACCTATAAAATTACCAATAAATGTTGCAAAGATTATAATATAAATTTTTAACGAATTGAAAAACTATTGTAAACCCTATTTAATGAGGTATAAAAATTCTACATTATCATAATATTATTTTAAGGACTTACATGCAAATCTCTCGCAACTCCTTTCCTATTTCAATTCAAACCTCATATATTTTTATTTAAATTTCAAAATGTGAATACTTACAATACGCGTCAGTTTAAACATTACAATGCATTTTTGTGTAAAAAAAGTATAATTTAACTACATTATACCTACATATGTATGTACAAGTATTAAACTGGCCGGTTAATGTAAAACGACGGGGAAAATTACAAGAAGATTTAATTGAAAATTGAAATTAGTATTTACGATTATTTTAATGTCTATAATAATAATATAATGTATTTATATACATTATGTATATACACATGTATATAAATACATTTATGTAAAATTTTGTATTGCATGCAAGTAATTTTTTATTATTATTATTACGATAATCATTATTATTGCCGTTGTAATAGTTTTACAGTATCATAAAATGCACAACTAAACAAAATATAAAATTGAAAAATAAAATAAATAAACTAATACATATAAACACCATTAATGGTAATTTTTTAACTAAAAACAAATATACATAAAAATTTTAAATGTACAAAGAAAAAAAATAATATAAAAAAAAAATTGTAAGAAAAATTCAACATTGCACAAAATGTTTTTTATGTAAATGAATATTATTAATCCTTATTATTAATTACACATACAATGGAAAATAATATTATCCCAAGTAGCAAAATAAGGTATTCATTTAAGAAATAAGTTTTATTGTTTAATATTTTTTTATAATTAGGCAGCTATAAAAACATTATATAAATTGGAATTTTAATTATTATTCGTGAGCTCAACATCTAGATGTAAGATGTACTCGTAGCTGTTGTAGATTTTTGAGCAGACGATCCATACATAGCAAATAATTATCATATGAAAACTGTTTGCAATCCGTAGTCTTACCATAAACCTTCATCTTCGTTTAGCTATCGAAGTGTAAATTAGCATATTCGAATAAACAATATTTTTTACAAATTATTGTGATATTGCAAAATTTGTACTTATTATTCAAAAAATAGTTTTTTTCTGAGAAATTTTTTCTAAGCAACAAAAAATTAATTGTTGCTATTTTATTTCAAAAAATGGACAGTAAATCTGATGAGAATAGAGTAATTTCTATTATTTTCCGTTAAACAAAGTCTGATATTAAACATAATGTTTCCACATATGATTTTCATGCAAACTCAGATTATATCTTAGATTTTGTCGTATATGTTAACAGCAACTAACATTTACTCTATAAATTTTACATTCTATAATTAATTTATTATACCTTTTGATTTCTGTATATTTACATTAAATATTTTTACTCTTCGAAGTTTGAAAAAAAAAATTCAATAAATTTTTACTTTCTTGAATTTAATTAAGTTATATGAGCTGCATATTTAAAATTATCTACACATTTTACTTATTAAGTTCAATGAATTTGTGTTACTTTGGACATTTCAGAAATATTTAAATTCACAGCATTAATTGAAATATACATAAATTATGTTTAATTTCATAAAAATTAAATTTTCATTTAAATTAGGTATAGTTCAAATTTTAAATATAGAACAACAATATATATATATAAAAAAATCACAAAATATATTATAAAAATTCATTTCATTGCAACATGGGTTAGTAAAACATAAGTAATCGTATAATATGGTTATAATGTTAAACTTGTTATATGAATATTATGATCCATTAAACATAGAATAGACTATTAATTTCAAATTTTAAAATTAATTTTTTAGAAAATTTAATTAGCTTTTTAAAAATGAACAACAATATTATTTTACTAACTACAATTGTATGTATGTACTGGAATATTGTCTGTACCATATAGGATGATTCCATTTTATATGGGTAACTTACATGGAAATTTTACAATAACTGATATCAATTTGTAAAATTTGGAAATGAAAATTCACTAAATGGGTTTTTATTTTCAATTGGATTTTATAAAGTATAAATGAAAATCTTACTTTCACTTTTTTATAACAAAATAAGAGGGTGAATGTTATCCTCATACGTGCGGAAACACATAGTTTTGAGTAAGTATTTATGCTTATATTTTTGTTAAAACTTTTAGAATAATTTTCATACAAACAATACTCATATTAATTTTGGATAATTGTAAAAGCAATTTAATGACTCACGTTAAATATCATAGAAATGGACACCCTTAAAAATTTATTGAAATTGTATAGTTCTTATAAATCAAAAAAATAAACTAAAAATTGATTGAGTAAACGAATGAAAATCTAAAATAAATTTTTAAATTGTTGGCTAAAATATAAGGAGGACTTAATAAAATAACATTTATTTAGATAATGCTTGACTATGTGGTTTTAGTTAGGGTTTCAGCAAGGAAACAAATACCTGAATGAAAATATCTTTGCAAATTTATTAATTTAATTCATTATAAATCTTTAGTAGTTTTCTTCCGAAAAAAAAAAAAATTTATTAGAAATATGTCGGTGCTGTGGGTAAGACTGTAGCTATGCGATAACTGCTAATAATTGAATAAAATGTTGTTGAATGGGAGGAGCTACTGTAAAATTATTGTATAAAAATAATGACATTAAATAATTAATTTAAAATTCGCTTATTATTGAAGATCGCACTTGAAATCTAAAATTTTTTAGTAAAAAAGATTATTGTGAAAACACAATATTTTCCCTAACGTTATAAATATAAGCCTATATAACTTTATTGCTTTTAAAAATTTTGGAAAATTTTCAAAAACTCTTTAACCTTATTAGTCACTGTTATATTTAATATTAGAAAATTATCTGATTTTATTCATACACACTCTTGATTTTCGAAGTGGAAGGTTATATAACAGAATAAATAATTAAAATTTTATTCAACATAAAGTGAAATAGCTGAATTCAGTTTAAGCCCACATTTCTGAATTAATTTTGAAGACTAATTTACCAAATTATTGAATTTTATAGCCATAAATATTTAAAAATCTATATTGAAATCAACATTAAACTCAAGCAATCAAGATTTCTTTTTATAATAGCATTCCATTTGAATTAGCTTATCCGAATTACTTTAATTCAATTCACCTGCTACGTTCATCGTAAAACAAATATCGGTATTTTTTTCCTCCATTTGAGGAACTCATGCACACATATACATAATATGCCTATACATTTTGTAGTGAAACCATTCCACGATTATAATCCCATAAAATAAAAATTTTTAATCGTGAATTTAGTTTACATATCTCTCATGTACAGTGTTTATATTTCAACAAAATAAAATTGCAATTTTTAAAATTAATAACAAATAATAAAAATTTTTTATTTAATTTTTCTTAAAAATTTTTTCACCTTGTTTTTCTTTTCTTAAAAATCACTTAAAATATTTTTCATACGTATATGCTTAATTTTTGAAAGGTGGAATTAAACAAAAACGAGAAAAAAAATAGAGTTGACCTTGTCAACTCTGTGATACCCGTACGAATTTGTTATCCTATGTGCGAATAACTAATGTGCCATAACTAACTTTGGGGCAGACTATGACTTTAAGTTGCCGTATTACCATATTAATTTATGCAAAATTTCAGTACTATGTGTTATTCAAAATACTGGTTCTGCCAAACTACTATTGAAGTTGTATGGCAGCTACCAGAAAGAGCCAAGAAATTTTAGCGAATTTTATCAAGCACATCGGCCCTACTAATATACTCACTTGTGTGAAATCTCAATATCACAGCTTTTATAGTTTCTGAGATATAGTCAAATAACTTTTGAAGTTGTTTGGCAGGTACCAGAAGGAGCCAAGTAATTTCAACGAGTTTTACCAGACACATCGGCCCTACTAATATATTCACTTGTGTGAAATCTCAATATCACAGCTTTTATAGTTTCTGAGATATAGCCAAATAACTTTTGAAGTTGTATGGCAGGTACCAGAAGGGGCCAAGTAATTTCAACGACTTTTATGAGACACATTGGTCCTACTAATATATTCGTTTGTGTGAAATTTCAATACCATAGCTTTAATAGTTTCTGAAATATGGTCAAATAACTTTTGAAGTTGTATGGCAGGTACCAGAAGGAGCCAAGTAATTTCAACGAATTTTACCAGACACATCGGCCCTACTAATATATTCACTTGTGTGAAATCTCAATATCACAGCTTTTATAGTTTCTGAGATATAGCCAAATAACTTTTGAAGTTGTATGGCAGGTACCAGAAGGGGCCAAGTAATTTCAACGACTTTTATGGGGCATATTGGCCCTACTAATATATTCGTTTGTGTGAAATTTCAATACCATAACTTTTATAGTTTCTGAGATATAGCCAAATAAATTTTGAAGTTGCATGGCAGCTACCCGAACCGGTACCCCGATCATGTCCAATTTAAATAGGGTTCTGGCACTTACTACAATAAATCATTTGTGAAAATTTGGTGAACTTAGCTCAATTAGTTTTTGAGTTATCGTTGGGACGGACGGACGGACGGACGGACGGACAGACAAAGCTAAATCAACTCAGAATTTGACGCTGATCAAAAACATACACTTGAGTCTATATCTAACAACTTTATTTCTTAGCGTTACAAACGGTAAGGCAAATTTAGTATACCCTTCGAACATACGTTCGTACGGGTATAAAAATTTCTTAACATTATTTATTTTACGTCTAGTTTGAATATTATAGAAAAAGCAAGGTGGAACAACTTTGATGAAATTGGCTACCAAATATACATTTTAATATTGTAAATTTGAATTTGACAGCATGAAAAACAATATTTACAATATTTTTAATGTATAATAATAAAATGTATAGAGTGTGTCAACTATGGAAATTGTGAATAAAATAAGAGAATCGAGGAAATTTGAATTAAAGTGAGGGAAACTTTAGTATATCCTTGACTTAAAAATAGCAGAAATTATAAATGACTGTAAACAATATTCAGCAGTTACAGCTTAAAATTTGAAATGCATATTAAAACAGTATTTGCGTTTTACCGCAATTTTGAAGGTAGAAAAACATTTGTTAAAAGGAGCTTAAAATTTTAATAGGTCTTATAGCTAGGTCTTATTATTTGCTGATTTTTCTTGTACAGTTTCCACATTAATGAATTAAAATAATTATTTGTTAATAACGCCAAATGTCATAGATTATTCTGTTCTTTTCTTTTTACCTCGAACCCATATTTTAAATACTGTATTATGAACGTCTTGGGTAAGCAGTGTGTTTTTCTAATAATCTTAAATAACAAGTATTAATTATAAAAAATAAACTTAAAAAATAATTACAGTTAGATGCACCATGCAACAAACTTGAATCAAGTGTAGTACAAGAACTAAATCAAAGAAATCATTCTGACAAGTTAAAATTGAATAGGACTACAAAAAAACGGTTAAAGATTGACACGATGCCTACGTATTCATATAGTGAATAAAGAATTTTATATATAATTATAAGTTTAAATCCTGTGATAAATTAATTACCTTAAATGGAATGTCCAGTATATTTTTCCTCAATTCAGCAACTAAATGTATGTGCATATGTACAAAAAGTGCTATTTAAATTGATTTCAAAATATTGTGTAGATCCAAAATAATAACGTATAACTGAGTAAATATAGGTACACAAATTTACATACAAATTATTTTTATACAAGCCTCGCGTATATTATTAAAACATACATACATAAAATAGTTATTAGCACAAGACAAAACAATAATAAAAGTAAAAACTTAAAATTTTTAACGCTCTTTTTTTTTTCTTCATATTTAAATTAAAATCTTGTCAATTATGGCTAGTAGATTTTGAATTTGATTTGCATATCATACAAACTATATGCATATAACATATAATATTCATATAAATAATATGGCGACTCAAATCTAAAATGTGGTAACAAAGAAATTTCGTTTTTCGAGGTAATTAAAAATTTTTTATTTGGAAAATTAAAATTTACGAATTTTGGTTCTTATTGGGGAAGCTTGAGCCTGTTGTAATCTGTTATTGAATTTTATGAATCGATATGAAGACCTTATAAAAAAAATTTGGGAAATATTGAATCAGAGGAGTTGATTTTAGAATTGCTGGAATTGCTGGGTTTAGTGTTAATAAGTTCGGACGCTCTACCAACTGAGCTACAGAGGCATGAAGAATTGTGATTGTGTGTTTCAAATAGTAGAATGAATAGTAGGTGACTGGTTCGAGTCCAGTTCGAGAAAGAAAATTTTTCCCTTTGATTACGTTTTCCATCCGTTCTGCATTTGTATGAAAAAATTTCCATTAAGTTAACATTCCTATTTAAGCTTTATTGGAATTTTAATGACCAACTTAAATAAGGGGATCTAAATCAACAATTTTCACCTATTAAAAACAAAAATGAGTTAGAGTTTAAAGCCTTAATCGGTAATATCGTAATTGAAAATATTTTTGCATTCTTAACTAATATTTTTCATTTTCGGAGTTATTACATTTTAAGCCTAACAATCCAGTGTATTGCTCACATAAAATGAATAAAGCATTCCGTTCTATTAAAAATCTATTTTATATTACTGAACATTTTTATTCTTCTTATCTACAGTCTTCATCCATTATGCATATGCATAAAATGACCATAACATCAAGGCATAAGAATGTAGAGAGCGAGCATATGTGAAGTAAAAAAAAGAAAAAAACATTGTGTGGTAAAGGAAAACTGCAATTGAGATCGGTCATCTTTTAATTTTGATTGACAACCAAATGGTTATAGCAGAAAATTTTCTTTTTATATTATTAAAACATTTTTGTAATTAAATGAACACTTATATGAACCATGACGCGTTAAGCCTGTTGGTGTGTGTGCATATAAATAGAAAAAAAAAAATTATTAAGAATCTAACACAATAATTTGACGTTTCCATTCCTTTTAATTTTTCATTCTCCCCCGTGCCTCATCTAGGTTCTGCATTCCACTTATTCTATGTATCATGCGTTCACTTCACATATAAATTTTGTAGCCCATTAAATATTATAAACGTTTATGCATTAAATTGTTAAATAGACGTTTAGGCTGGTTTAAAATTATTTCAATTAAGCATTTTATATGATTAAAAAAAAAAATTTTTTTTTTTCTTAAACGAACTTAGCTAATTAAAATGCACTTGATTCATTCGAATTCAAGTTCTGCCTTTAATTGTAGAGTAGAATTAAAAAACTAAAACAGAAAAAAATGGAAAAATTAGCGAAAGTAAAAAAAATAACAGCAATTATGAATGGTGTATGAATGGTTCCATCGAGTAGTTTTATAATTTTAAACTAAGATAATTTGGAACTTTATTAAAAATCGTATGTTTTTATTCGTATTGCAATTTTAAATTCAAAATGTAGCAAATGCATTTTCGTGTTTTCCTAAATTCCTAAAATAAATTAACAAAAGCCATTCTGTTTCTTGCTTTGGTAAGCAACCAACTTTTATTACAGCCGCTCAATATATCTGACAATTTTCTGTCAATCTCAATTCCGTTGAACTTGATGCCGTATAGCCGTAACTTCGAAAACACAATTGAAAAATTCTATAAAAGAATAGTTTCAAAACAACTGCGGTACCAAAACTTTCGATACATTTCCTCACAAATCTTAGATTTAAACAGCTTATAAAAGAATTATTAAAATTTTTGCTCTTCATTTTGTAGCTAGAAAATTGTGCTAGAAAAGCCTGTTTTTAGCACTTTTCCAAAAAAATTTTTTGCTATTTCCTCGCTAAGTTCTCTCCTTTTTTTCTTGCATAGTAAGAACCTACACCAACTTGAAGATATGTAAATGTTGTACAAAAGCAAAAGTGCATTTTCGAATGGGAATGCAGTTTAAGGTTTATTATAGAAACGAGTTATTAATTGTTTAATGTTTTATTTGCTTTCAATACTCAAATAAACTCTTGATTGATCATTCTTCTAAAATTAGATCACTCAAATTTATCCATTTATTTTTAGTGAGCATTTATATTTTTTTTTTTATATAAATATATAGTACAGTAATAATTTTGTATAAAAATTATATTTATGTGTAATTTTACAAGAGTATGTGTGTATGTTTATATATATAATATTGTAATGCTCGTATACATGCTATTATTGTCAAATAAGTGAGTAGATCTTTTAGATTGTAAAAATATCATGAACGACAAGTGATTGAAAGTTATGCTATGATTTGAAATTTTTCTACATTTATACATACAATGAGTAGTTAACTATAGTATATGTATATAAAAGAAATAACGAGCTACAATGATGATATTGATTATGATGATGATAACAATTATAGGATACGAAAAAGGACGAGGTGATGAAGACGAGGGTGATTTAACTCTTGCTTTTTTAATTTTTAAATTTTTTTTTTTTTTGTAAAATTGAAAATCGTACGTTCGTTCCTCTTTACGTACATACCTCTGTACATAAATGGTGAATGAGGTATAAAAATGGATTGAAAATAAAATGTTAAATGTTGCTTTACAATTTTTACTAGTTTGTATTAAATTGTTGTTATTGCTTCTAGCTGTAGGCAATTGTAATATTTTAAGTACATATTTAGCTAATAAAATTATAAGGAAAAAAAACTGCATGTATATGTAGTACTTACATACTTATATTTTTTCTGTTAATTGATTTATAGCTGCCTTTTAATAAAAGTCAAGAAAATTACTAGTTATTTTTTTTATTTTATAAAATATGCGGCATATTATAACTGTTAAATAATATTTAAAATTGTTTTTTCTCTTGTTTTCAGCTATTTTTAATGAAATTACAAGTAAAAATTACATTTTGTTTTTTTTTTACTTAAACAAGAAAACAATTTCAAACAAAAAATATTGTACAGTAGTTAAAGTACACTAGTACCTAGGTATTATTCACTTATTTAGTGTTTCTTTAATTTTGCAAAATTCATACGTGTTTTCTGCATTTTGTCACCTCAATATGACTTGCATTTTGATTTGTTTTTTTTTTGTATTTTTTCAAAATGTCGTCAGATAATGTCAATCAAAATTGAATGAAAAAAAATTTGTAAAAATATAAGTAAGTAGGTAAAGTACCGCTCACGATTGAAAATATTTTAATTCATTTTAATTTTCATCACTATTGCAAAAAAGAAAAAATTAAAAAATAATTGAAATATCCATAATATTTTTATTTAATTTAATTTATTTATAATATTAATTTTTTAAAAGAATTCTATAAATTTATTATAAATAATTTAAAAATAAAATACCATAATTTATAAAGTGAGTGAGTGAGTGAATGAGTGAATGACTGATAAATATTATTTTTAAAGAGTAAAATAATTTTGACATTATTGACAATTTAATTGATTTGTATAAACTACAGTTATTTAAAAAATATAAAATAAAAACAACGACAATAATTGAAAACTTAAGTTTTATGTACGATGTGTGGGTATTTAAAGTGAGAAATTGTGTTATACCCACATAATATTAATTTTTAAATAATTAGCTTCTAAAGAATATTTTTAAAAATATTTTCAACTATATTAGTCGATGTCGTTAATACATTACATATTACTGTTGTAGTTACATTAGAACTTAGAATTGTGTGAGCACTTGCAGTTGTGACAAACTCTTCAAAATTAAAGTAAAATACGTGGGGTAAGATGCGTAATATAGTTTCAGTTCCAATGTAATTTTCCAAAGTTATTTTCCTTATATTTTGGAGTAATTTCATTTTATACTCCCACAGTTATTCACTTCTTAAAATCGATTTACCATGAAACAAGTTGCTTTATTGCTAAATTAAAACTATTTTAGTAAAAGGAGGTGCCAGGTAATGGGTTCAAACTTTGAGACATCATATCTTATCTTGGGACAGAAATTATTGTTCTACCGTTTTTTGCGAAAATTTACTTGAAAGGCGAAAAAGATTTTCAGACATAAAATGTCTAATATTTTGTAAAGGTTTGCATGTCTTAAAATAATAAAGTTGTAAAAGTCAGCCGAAGGTCTAATTAAAATTTGAAAAGTTGTGTTTATATTTGATGTTAAACAAAACAATATCTGTTACATGATTCTGGAGATATGACGGTTAACGGTGAAAAAATTAACATGTAATTTGTGAAATAATGATTATTTTTCGAAAAGTTCTTAATATATATTGTTCTTTTTAACAAACTATTTAAATAACAGTATTTTTTTATCTTTAATCTTGTAAAACATAATGTTTCGCTTCCAAAATCCAGGAGAGACATGGCTTGAGTAGATTTGTGCAACCAGAGCTACAGTATACCACAACCGCATATAAACATCTGTCACGCCTCTCTCAAAAATTTAAAGTGATTTGCGAATTTCACTTAATTTCTTGCAATTTGTTTTAAATTTTGGCAAAACTATATATAGAATCTTTATTTATTATATTTTTGTGTTATAATTATTATAGATGAATTGTAGGTGAATGAGATCCCATATACACATCCATAAATAGGCGTATGCAGCTGATTAAAAATTCTGATGTCAAAGCATTTTAAACCATCGTCGGCACTTGTGATGAAGAAGAAGCAAATTAGAGGTTATAACACTAAAAACGTCCAAAAATATTCAGAAAATTTTTGTTAATTTTAATTAACATTCAATAGGATTCAATTTTTTATAATACTTTATTAAATCAATATTGACATTTAGACAACAGAACTTGCAAATTTTCGGATCTTTTAACTATAAACACTAAGTTATCATGTTAATAAATAATGTTATATTCTCATGTAATATAATTTTTAAAATTTATTAGTTGACCAGTTTTATAGTTGTCAAAATATTAAAATTTATTGAAGTCATTTTTTTTTCATCTAACTATAGCGTATACACAGGTAAGCATAAATAATTTCTAAATGAGAAATTATAAACAAAAATAGTTTATTATTTTTATTATATTTTTTTTTTTTGAACAAAATACACATATAAGATTATGAAATTGATATTAAATCTAAATTAGGCGTAAATTTACACGTTCTGTTTAATAGTATGACGTTCATTATGTGACCATAACAGTAACAAAAAACAACAAAATAAAATATAGCCGTAAAAATATGCAATGTAAAAGGTTGCCTTAAATCGAAACCGTGCTATGTCGCATTTTGAAAATTTACAGGAATGACTTTAAATTTTGCTTTCCGAATTTGCTTCTGACAAATTTTCGGAGTGTTCGCCTCAATCTTACGGTTTATAATTAGGTTAAATATAATGACTAATCTAACTATGGAATGACTAATCTGTTAATTTTTAAATTATATTCTTTATACGTTTAGAAATCAATTGCAGAAGATCAATATGAACTTTTGATAAGACTATGGAGCAATTTAAAATAGTTTAATTAAAAAAAGAATGAGTTTTTTAAACCCTTTTAAACAGCCTAAATAATATTAGCATGTGGTTTGATCTATTGACAATTTATCATAAAATTTTCAAATTTTTATTAAAATTTCTGAGTCGCACTTTGCGTTTCCCTTTCAATTAAAGAGCTTTTTAAACAACATAGAAGGAAGGGAAATGTTTGTTAGATATTTTTTTTTAAGTGGAATGAGGCAAAAGGTATTTTATTAAGTTTACGTTCTATTTAACAAAATATGGAAGTCAGAAAAATATTTGATATTTGTACTGGAAAATTTTTTAAAACAAAGCTATTCGGGAGTCTATTGAATCTCGGCAGTAATAATAATAATAATGGGTAAAAATTACTAATTCTCGTGAAAAGTGGACTTGGGATAGTTCTGTTTTAAACTGATGAAAAGTAATAAAATTTAATCACGACAAAAATATTTCAACACTATAAATTTATTTTTTTTTTTTTTGAAGACAGAAGGAGCATTCCAATTTTTAATGTACAAAAAAAATATTAAATGGTAAGAAAACATTAAAAAAATATTTGTATATAAAATAAAAATAAACTAGTATTGATGTAAAATAAATTATTTATTATGATTAGAGTAAAATAGACGTGATAATAAATATTTTCTCGTAGACTAATTGGAAATTTATTAAGGAAATGTTTTATGTACAAAAAATAAAAAAAAAAGAAACTCAAGTGAAACAAAATCTTTAAAATTGATTGTTGATGAAAGATGACAGATTATACTTGCCGCTTCGTTTCTATGGCGTATACAAGCTTCATTTTAACAAATTATTTTTTTTTTTTTAAATGTTTCATATATTAAATTTCAATTTTTTTTTTTCAACATTTTTACTCACTTTTTTGCTATTTTTTTTTTTTTGCGTTTATGAAAACTTGGTTTGGTTTTTTTTCAGCCTTTTTTTAATTTATGTTACATACATGCATTGCTGATAATTTTAATTAAAATTTTTAACATACCCTCAGGAATCATGTAAAATTAAACGATTCGATTTGCAAAAATTAAATGAGTGTTAAATTAAAAAGAAAAAAAAAAAACTAATTTTTGTTTTTTTCTTTAACACGTTAGAAAGTTTAGTCTATAATATCCTGTTTCACGTTAAATATAAAATGAGGCATCGCATAAGACAATAATGTGTATTTTAAGAATAAATACGAAAATTTATTTTAAGAAATTATAGAATATATGAAATTATGCCGGAACAATAATTATAGTTTATTATATGAGTTCAAAAATGCAGCGATTAAGAGAAGTGATTACAAAATTTTGTGTATATACCTACTGTATATAATTTTGTGTATCTACCTACTGTAAATAATTTGTAGATTTTAATGAATTCAGTAATTTAGAATTTCGGGGGATTGTATTTAATTACTATAATATTGTGTTATAAATTAAGAAAATTTTAATTTAAAATGTTATGAAAATGTTGCAAAATTCACAGCAAATTTAAAATGCAGTTGAACGTATTTTTATAGTATACCGGTTCCTGCTACAAATGGTTCTTCGCATTCCAATTATGGATTTGCAACCACAGAACTGTCCGAATTTCTTTTAAACGTAAAATATTTAAAAAAGTATATGGAGTTAAGAGCAGTTTGTAAATTGATCGCCAATCTTATTATGTAGGCGTAAAAAGTAAAAATTTTGAATCAGTAATTGGGACTATCAATATGATGAATTGACAAATTATATTTTCCTTTGTAGCACAAATTTGCTGAAACAGAGATGGCATAACTCAAAAATTACAATTCCTGAACTATTTATATACAGAAATAAGAACTTAAAACTTTTAGTTTTTGTACAAGAACACCATTTTGCATTAAAAGTCTGACTTATAATAAATTATAAAATAATGCGATAATTAGGAGAAAAAAATAGTAATTACAGAAATCGATTTTCTCAAATAGGCAAAATTTGGATTATGTCAGTATTTCAACAAACAAACAATTTGTATAATTACATTTTTATATATTTTAAATTAAAATTTTAGTTTAAAAACTCGAATCTCCTTCAGAATTTGAGGCATAAACAAAACTAAAATATTCTAAGTTAATTTAGAAAATTGTCCTAAGTTTCAAAGAATGAAACACACAATCACAAGAACGTATATATAAATAGGTATTGTGCCTAATATTAACATAATAGAAATTTCTTGATACAACTGCTGTCATTGTTTGTTTTAAATAGGAGAATGCATGTAGCATCTTAATTAATGTAAAAAGTGCTTGGTAATCATGTAGATTACAGTATAAAGCAATGTGAAGAACATTTCGTCGGCAATTTCTTCATACCTCTGTAGCTCAGTTGGTAGAGCATCCGCCTAGAAAGCGGTCACTGGTTTCAGTCTAGTTCGAGAACAAAAATTTTTTAATTTTTCTGCCTTTAGCTTGTTCCTTTAGTTACGTTATCCATTTGTTCTGAAGTTGTGTAAAGAAAAATTTCTATTATGTTAATATATCGTATATAGTGCTTAATTTAAATTGTGAGAAGAAAATATTAAAATTTTTTAATTCCACTTAGATTATAGAAAATTGCAAATACAATCTTTAATCAAGTATTAATATTTAGGAAAAATTTATATTTCATATAGAAACATTTTGTAATTTAATTGATTAACTTCCCATATTACCACAAGATTGTTGCTATGCGAAACTTTTCACATATATATATATATAACTATATGTGTTCCAACCTGTCTTGTTCAACATGCAAGATAAGTTGGAAATAACAAAATTAAAAATGTTGTGGAAAATAACAAAAAAAAAATGTGTAAAATTTTCTTTATCTTTTTAATTTATTTCAATATTAAAGTGAAATCTGTGTAACATAGAAAGTGTTTTATTATTTAAGACAAGTTTTGCAATTTCTGCAACAATAAAAACAACATTAAATTACCAAATAATATTTCTAATGAAAGTTAAACGCCCTGTATGTTGTTTTGGTCAGTATGCAATAATAATAATAATGATGTGATTTTATCAAACTTTCAAAATGTAAAATCTAATTTTGCTTTAAGTGAAATTCAACAGTAATAGTTTTAAATAGAAAAATGGCATTAAAATTTATAATTTTAAATTTAGTAGCTTATTTATTTGGAAAAAAAAGAAACAAAACTTGCTTTTTAACTTTAACTAGGATTGCAATTTAAATGAATAATTACGGTAATAAAAATAAACAAAATGTATGTAAAGAAAAATGTTATTAAAGAGTTTATAAAAATTACTAATGAACAGCTAATGATAGGTTTGTGAAATTTGCAAAAACATTAAGGGTAAAAATATTGCTACTATCAAGCAGGCATAAATCTTTTTAATTTTAGCTATAAGTACAATTACAATTTTTTTTAAATTTACCTCTCTAATTTAATATGATTTCACGCACATGTGCTGAAGATTCTTGAAACTACATTAATGACTGTACGAATATTTTTGCAATTCCTATGGAGTTGATAAGTTGAATATTTTTATTTACAAAATGATTAGTACAAACACCGACAGAACCAGTGATAAACTGGACACTATAATAAATGGAATTATTAAAAAATTTTAAGAACGTTTAATAAAAATCTCGATCACTTTGAATCCGTCTTAACAAGCTCTAACATTTTTAGGTCTATAAAATATTGTAAAAAATTTAGAAATTTAATTAAATTTTAGATTTTTGAATATAATTTTGTTTTAGTTTAAATTTCCAACCTCTATCTAAATAAGGAGTTCTTTTGATATATGATCAAAGTCGTAACAATTTGACTTCTTTTTTCTTTATTTGAGTATAGTTTATATTCGACGTAAGCACTTATTGCAACCATAATACGCTTACCTCTTAACAATATTCGCATTAAAGTTAAGATTACGATTTGATAATATACAAAGAGTTCCACAAGCTACAGTCGTATTAACGAAAATTTTTTAATTACATTATCATTTAATTTGTCTTATATAATACGAGTATAATATTAATTTTTTGATTTTTTGAATTTAAAGCAGTATGCCAGAATTTTTCATTATTTGAAACTTATCGCATCTCTTAAGAGCTTTTTGTTTTAGATAAAAAATCATTTCGGGGAGCAACAATGAATTTGTAGACAATTTTAAGAATTACCCTAGCAAGCATGGACTACCAATCCCCTTAATTCAGTAATTTTACATGACATTCTCATACACATGAAATCATTATTGTTCTGCAAATAAAAACAAAAATTGTCATAATGGCAATCTTTTTCTAGAATGTCGTAATCAAGAGGAAAATTTTCGAACAAGTAAATTGCCGACACAATTAAACACTAGAACACTCACATTAATTATAATATTATTGATAGGAACATTTCAAAAATTTTAAAAATTAAAAAAAAAAAATAAAAATTCTCAAAGTTGTCTAAAGGAATAAAGGAAAATTGCTGTGCTTTCCATAATTTATTTTGAATAGGATGTGTCAAATCTTTTAAATTTCACTATTATTTTAAATTCATACCTATACCAATGAAATTTTTTCTCATTATATACAGAAAAAAAAAACTTACGTGTATCCCACTTTTGTACGTGTTAAAATAAATCGTTTAAGTCACGCTACATTTGCTTGTCCTACCTTGGACCATCAAAATAAACAAAATGAAAACAACAATAAAATTTAATATTAAATGTCGTTTGATATTTTCAAAAAAGACAAGTTTAATTTTCATCAATTTAGTCAATCTGTATCTGTATGCCGTAGAATAAAATAAAACCAACAACTAATAAAGAAGAAAAAACAAAAAGGTCCCATTTATATTTTCATAGCTTTTAATTATTTTTCTTTTTCTTGAATATTTTTCTTAATTAGATTTAATTCCTTACCATTATTTTACTTCACAGTATACCTTATATTTATATTGCAGATTATACAATAATATTAATGTTGTATGTTATGTTCATGTTCCAATTTTAATACCTTTACCTGACACCTGTTTGTATGTCTAAATACAAAAACAAAAAAAACCAAAGTAAATTAAAAGACAAGAAGAAAAAAAAACAAGAACAAAATGTTTCAGAATTTTAGAAATTCGTATACAAAAATAAAATCTTGTGAATACCATTATTGTTTAGTTTACCAAAAAACAAGAAAAAGAAACATATGTAGCGACATCTTTACACTGTTTTCAACTTAACTTTTACAAGATTTAAGTATGTATAAGGAAAGAAATTACAATATTGCGTAATTTTCTCGAAAACAATTTTTTTTTTCTATAAAATTATTGAAAAATTTTAAAATCTTATTCATCACACGTGATTTTAGGAGATTATAAAATCGATCAATTCAAGAAGTTATCGATTAATTTAGGAGAACAAGAAAAGTTTATTATAGCAGCACTCAACAGTTTCATTGCCCATAAAATCTTTCTCAGTCAAATGTTCTCCGGGAAACAATATTGATGGTACCAACTTCAATAAGGCTGAGAGTGTTAGTATTATCATATTCCAACAAGAGAAGAAGTTGACTTTAGTTTACTAACATCCCGCATTGGTAGACAACATAACCTGCCGCAAAGCGTATAATTGACACCAAAAAAAAAATATCTCAATAGAACATAAAGAAGATTCCATAGATTTGTGTCTGTTGAACGAACCTGAACCTGAATACGACAAACAATAATTTATCAAATACATTGCGACAAAAGTATAATAAGATACGCCATTTCTAATTTCAAGTATGTCAATTACATCAATAAAATAATGTTTAAGATAATAAACTCACTGCATCTCTTGGAATATCTGAATTTATTCGTGTCGTGCCTGCTTGTGTAAGATAGTTAAATTGATATCACTCATAAATCGATTCATAATATCACTCATAAATTAATCACTATCACTCAATAATTAAAGTCAATTTATACACTCAATAATTAAACTCAATAATTATAATATCATTCAATAATCAAATTGATATCACTCATAAATGGTTAGGAAGCTAAATTGGATATTACGGATAAAAATAAAATAAACCAAAGTAAATGCCCACCAGTCTGAAAATATTAAACAACAAAGTTAGTTTTAAAATTTGTCATCTCTCTAGGAAATTTAAGAAAATCAAAAATCCCAACACGCAAAAGATTTCTGTCACATAATCGGGAAAATACAAAATAAATATTCACTCTAATCGAAAATTTATGGAAAGGATTTTATTCATACCAATTTATATACAAAAATACTTAAAATGGTAATACATGAAAAATACATCTACCTACACATATATACACATTTATATTTTTTTTTTATCTACAACATGTAATCGCTTACGTATAATGTACTTTACGATCTGTATTAATTAAAGGTGGCATGAAATTTTTATATTTTCTTTAATTTTTTTTTTTTCATATAAAAAAATAACATGATTAAAGTTGTATGTTGTATGAATTTAAGTGATAATGTTAAAAGGAAACTATTACGATTTACAATACATATATGCATTACATACCTACATGCATGGGTGATATACATTATATGTACATACGAGTATGTACATAGGAGATGACAAATAATGCCGATCTTATATAAATATACAAAACAAGAAAAATCTTTTCAATTTCAATAAATTTTCCATAATATGCAAAGTTCAATGTGAGGATAAAAGAAAAAATTTATGTAAAGTCAAGGGCAAATTTTTAATATTAAAATCGATATTTTATTAAAGGTGTAAAGTACCTACATATATGTATATATGAAATTTTTTTTTATTTACACATAAATTACATTATTATGGATTTATTAAAGCTTAAACATACAGACATGCAAAAAAAAAAAATATTAAAATTGGAAAATTGAGAATAATTGCAAGAATTTGGAATGTGTGAAAATATGTTCGTGGCATACAAGTGTTTCATGTATTAAAAGTATAAGACTTATATTTTATTATTCAATAAAATAAATAAGATAAATTGAATTTGAAAAATGTAATGATGATTACTTAGTATTGACTTATTTTACTTGCACAAGTAGAGGGCGTTTTGACATTTAGAATAAGAAAATTTCAATTTTATTCATGATAAATTTTTAAGCAGTTTACCTTTTCGAAGGATTTAATTTTCAGATATTTTTTGCAGTATATGTTATCCATTCCAAGTTTAATATAATTTTCGAAAACAGCAATCGATATCGAATATTCGGTGTTATTAAAAAATTTGGTTTAGATAACTCTAAAAAAAACTAACCGATTATAAACATGAAATTAAGTGCTTATTGAGAATGCAGAGAAATTATATTAGACTATCAGAGCACACCCACCTACTACTTACTACTGTGGTTCAATTGTATTTCAATTACTCGCATCATGGGTGAAATATCAAATCAGATTGAGAAAATTTTTAATTAATATCGGAATTAAAGAATGGGAACTATCAGGTATGAAAGTGATAAACACGATTTTTTGCATTGTTTCAAGAGTATTTAAAATTTTATAAGAAAATTGCTCGCTACTATAAGAACAATTTACATTTTTCTTAAGGTTTCAATTTCTGAAAAAAATTTTCTAATGCACCTGGTTTAAAATGTTTACAAAAACGCATATATATATATATTTATATCGTTTAATAAACCTTGAATTGGTAGAGCAATAAAGAAAATAAGCAATAAGCATATTTTACTAAAATTCAACTTAATACTTGGATGGTAATCGATTAAGATTGTGACTACATTCACAAAAGACTCAAATATGAAAGATTTATTAATTAAACTAATTGAGTACATTTGGCAATACTTAAAGCGTATTCACAATTAAGCAAATTTTCCCATTTAAACAGTTTAAAATTTTCAATATTTTAATTTTTACTTTAATCAAGAGTTGAGAATTATACAAAAACTTAATAGAATTGAAAAATCTATAGCACTTTAATGAGGAAGGAGTAAATAATAAGGCATTTTGAAGTAACTCTTTTAGAAGAAACCAAAAAAAAATTTCTAAATTGTAAAATATTATTATTTTACCTCATTCCATTGGCATTACCATTTAGATTTTTTAAAAATAAAAATTATGATTAAAATTCTTTAAGAAAAACTTTTTGATAAAAATAAATGGATTTTTAATTTTTTTTTGCTCTCGTAACCTCGCTTTGTCTATATTAGAATGAAAATTTAATGAAAAATTTTCTATTGGGGCGGCAGGCGAATTATAATGTTAATATAAATGTTCAGTTGAAAAGAGTGGCCCTACACCTTATTTTATTCTGTAAAACTTAAAAAATGCGTAGCTAGTCCTTTAATGTTTTATAAGAAATTCTATTCCATTGGTTACTTTTGTAAATTGTTTTTGTTTTTTGTTTGGATTAAAATTGGATTATTAAAAATTTATTTTTGTTTTTTTTGTAAATGAGTGATGATGGACTTGTAAAGGGATGCAAAAAACGAGTAAGAAAAAATGTTTGCTTTTATCCACTAGAATATTAAATTTTATATTATAAACAATTTATTGTTATATTTTTGATCCTTTATTTCTTTTTAATTGAAAATTGTTGTGGTCTTCTTTAAAAATACTTGAAATCTTGAAAAATTTTTTTTTTTACTTGTAACAAAAATTTTTGTATTTTTAGGTCGAAATTAGTCTTTTGATTTTTACAGAAATTTATAAACTTTTTCGGAGATTATGGGAGTAAAATTTAATAAAAAAATCCACAAAATAAACAAAATCAGAAAAAAAATTCAAAATTTAAAATAATTGAAAGTTTTTATTATGGAATGGAATCAAAATTATTCGAAAAGTTTTCGATACTTTGTAATATTAAAAAAACTATTCCAGTCTATTCCGGAGTGAGATATTGGTTGAAATAATGTAGGGTATTAAGTGAATATATATGATAACTTTCAACATATTTTTATTAATAATTTAAAGTAGGGTTTTATAAAATTAAATTTGTATACTTGTAAGTACAATTTTGTCAAGTACAATTGTATAAAATTAAGTGGCTTGTGCTTTTCAAGGCAAATTCCTTACCAAAATTCTCTTATTTATTAGAGGAAACAATTTATTTAAAATTTACAATTATTTTATGTCAAATAGGATGTAAAGTGTGAAATAAAGGCTGTTTTGTGCATGTGAAACTTTATAGACCTTTTGTTTCTTATTTTTACTTATTAACTCCCAGAAGGGATGTACAAGGGGTTGAAAATTAAAGCATGAGACATACGGCAGACAGGACATCGTCATTCGGTTGGCTTCTAAGGTACATGACTCGATTGCCGTAATTTAATAACTCTTTCACTTTGTCCTAATTTTTAGTATAAAATTACCTTAAAAATCGACCTATACTAATAATCATTTTTAGTATCAAAGTTTTAAATACAACCTTAAATTTTTGGTTCATAAAAACAAACATTCTCATTTTCCGAAAATTCCATATTTTCTTAAATTGTCTTTTGCTAGAAATCCGGCAGAAACATTGTATACATAAAGCAATTTCTAATTAATTCAAAAATAATAATTATCATTCCATTTACAACCACACATCTTGGTGCTCTATTAAAATTATCCTATTGAAAACATGTCACCTTTTTTTTTTTAAACCAATTAAATTTTAAATCAAATTATTTAAATTTGCCTACAATCATTTTTTAGTACTTTTCCAAAAAAATTTTTGAAAAAAGTGCTTATTAGTTTCACTCTGTCCGTCCGTCCGTCTGTCTGTGTGTCTGTTTACAAAACTTCTACACCTTTGAAGATAGAAACCTGAAATTTAATACGTACATAGATCTTCACTAGAAACTTAATTCTGTAGAACAAAATTTTTACCTATCTCCCCCCTCTAGAAGTTATACCCCCCCAAAACCCTAAAAATGGCCTTTTTTAAATATTTGTTGCAATGAAACCATAAGCATTTTTGAAATTTTGGAAACGCAGAAAGGCAGTGGCTTGCTTCCCCTTGCGCGGTATACTATAGTTCAACTTAAGAAAAACAAAATGGCCGCTCAAATTTACCGTTACTTAAAGTCTTTTTTTTCCAAATTTTTGATGTCGTTTTTCTTCTAGACCCCAGACTGTAGAAGCTTGAAATTTTAGGAGCTTTTAGATATTAATAAATAGTTCATTTTGTTAGAAGAAAATTTTTTTCCATCTCCACCCCCTCTCAAGTTATCACCTCTTGAAGTTCGTAAAACTTGAATTTTTGACACCTTATATTTCCGAAACCGCAAGCTTTTCCAAATTTTTTAAACGCAAAAAGCTAACGGTAAATTCCGTGAAATTAAAAAATATAATTATTTTTCTTAACTCACACAATTAACCCTTAAAATCGAGCATTATGTTAACCCCTTTTTATATTAAATTTTGCTTTATTTCAAAGACTGCATATATGGGTCATCCTAAATATATGCAATCCTAGAAATAGTTTTGTATATGAATGAAAATAATTTTAATAGTGTGATAGGTATACATAGACTGTATTTAAAAGCAGAATTTTCACTTGTTGAAGGGAAAAGTGCTACAATACAAACCATTGGTTTGACCCAACTTTATTTAGATTTAAAATATAAAGATTTTATAATTTCAATAAGCAAATTTACTTATGCATTTTAAATTGCAATATAAATAAAAATTAAAATATTTAAATTAAAATTAAAATTGTTATTATTATTGTAGCGCTTGCTGAAGGTGTGTAAATTCTATTATAATAGGAAAAAAAAACTACTAACAAGTAATAAAAAAAAATCGCATTATTGATCTTAACAATATTTTTATAAAATATGGGATTGTCATTTACTTGAACGCCCCCTTTTTTTTTAATTTCACAGTGAACAAAAACTAATGTTTTGCTTTCTTATGTTTCAATTGTTTTTTCAATTTTATTCCAAGAGTCTAAGAGAATATATTTTTTTTTTAAGAATTCTTTTATTTTAAGGGTCCGTTTTGTTGTTTCTTTCGCTTGTTATGCTTTTGATAAATTTATCTGATAAGATATTTTTATTTTTTATTTTGTTTTTTATTCATAGTTGTAGATTTATTGCGAAAATTTCCCATTGTGTCAGAAAATTCTTTCTTTTTCTTATGAAAATATTTTAACTTTTGAAGTTTTGAATAAATTTTTGAGTTATTTTGATTCTAAAAAAAATTTAAATGTAAAAAATTTTTTTATTTAGTGTAAAGATAACGTTAACATTTTCTCCAACATGTTTGAATATAAAGTGGTTTTTGTTTTTGGGGTTTTTGTTTTTGAAGAAGCCGTCGAAAAGGGGTACTTTTTTTTAAGTGAGGTATTTTTTATGTTCTGTTTGAATTTTAGAAGTTAATTTATTTTGATTTATTATAAATTTCGGTTCTATCTGAATATTATTCTATTTCAGTGAATGTACTAAATTTGCCTATAGCTTTTCTTTACGGAATGAGTCAACACATTCTAAAAAGAAAACTTTGAGTATTTATAAACAAATACTAAACAAAACCATTAGTTTGTTGGTTGGTTGTCACGGCCGGTTCAGCTTGTCCGCTGTACCCCAATTAAACGACACAAATGTGCCGTTTTGCTACCAATACTTCGTTATTACTAGATCGTCATTGAGCGTACGATTACAGGTGACCTAATTAAGCCACCCAGTTCTCTTTAGCAATAAAACCATAGTTTGTAATTCATTTTCCTTTTAAAATTTAAATCCAGACTTTTAATTTGGATAAACTTAATTTTTTCATTGCTTAGAATAAATCTAAGAAATAAAATCGATGTATAGAAATACAATAATATTCTTTTATTTCTACATAATTTTGCTTAACACATAATTTAAGAGTAATAATTTCCGAAGAATGTATTACTTATATAAAGTTTGTATATATATATTTCTGACTTTCAAAATCGGAGTTTGTGCACGGATTTAGTTTTTTGTCCGAATCGTTTCTACAATGAGCGAGCACCAAAAAAACAAAAGGGTAATCGTTTCAAGTGTTTAAGGGTAGATTTGTAAAACTCGTGCCTCTTATATGGGCATATACATATTTCCAATTCAAGAATCACTAAGTCTTCTGATTTTGTCGTAAAATTACGCACCAGACCGAAAAACAAAAATATCTTGTATCGAAAAGAATTAGAATAAATGCAAAGTTCATGGATGTTGAGAGGAATAAATAAATTCCTTTAACAAATTATTATGAAAATTAAAACACATTAATTTAGATTAAATAAATTATAAAATTTTGATCCTTCAATATTGTATATTTACGAAACATAATACGAAACATATACTTTGCTCCTCAAATAATTTAATTTCTCCTAAATCATATTAATTATTTAACAAATCTATGAAATCAATATATTATTCTAGAGAAATTAACAAATTTATAGTTGCTTGTTTAACATCAAAAATATTGTTAACATCAGAGCATCTTTGAAATTAAACTAATATTTAAACAAAAATTTAATATGAACTTATTAATTTTAAACATTTATATATTATTTATATGTAAAATATACCTATGTACATAATTTAAAAATTAATATTAATTGAATTTTAAGAATTAAAAAAAATATATGCAATAATTTTACTACTCAAATTTAATTGCAATTTACACTTTCAGTAATAGGAATTAGATATTTATTTATCAATATCACGTATAGACTTCATTTATACATATTTGGACTTCATATATACTCGTACACATTTGGATTTGAAAGCAAGACCATTCAATTTCTCATATTTATTCTTTATCTTACATACAGTTAATGAATTGCAGACAACATGAAAATTCAACTATTGAAAGAATTCGAAATATATATATTTTATTTTCTTAATATAAGATACACACATATCTAATATGGGAGGATTAAATTAATAAACTTAAGATGAAACTATTTAAATTGCCAGAATATTTAATATTATATTACATATATTATATGAACATTATATATATATATATATATATACCCATGTACTGTATAGACATGTTCAACTGTATACGAGTATTAAAATGTGTAAAATATTTTGTAGTTGAACAATTTTCCTTTAAGATATCAAATTGTGTTTATTGTACAAAATATACAATTTAGATTATTTTAACAAAATATTATTAGTAAATAAATTATATTACAAGAATTTATGTATTTAAGGTTTTAATATTAAATGCTTAACAATGTACAAATAACTATCGCTATAATAATATTCTTTATGTATATTTGGAATTGTTGTCGATTATTAAGAAATGATTTTGACTTAATTTGTTGTAAAATTTTTAATTCAATAACATTCAATGGAAATTACATACGATAAATGCATGTTAAATGTATTTTGTAAATGACACTTATACAGTGATTAAGAGTAAATATTTATTATTGAAATATATTTGAGAAGTAAAGAAATAATCAGTCGGATTACTCGGTCTACAATTTCACATTATTATCACTGCAATTTTACAAATTCTATTGAAATATTTAGAAAAATTTTCTAAATGAAAAATTTCTTTAGATTTTATTCTTAAATTAAAACGTATACTTTGTCATTGTTCAAAGTGTTTGGGTCCGATATGAAAATTACGAATTGATGATAATAAAACTGGAGTCAAGAGATATGAGTAATTTTTTTACTTCATTAATTAGGAACCACTTTATTATAAGTAAACTTGTGTTAATATGGTTTAAATTCAAAATTCAGTGGTTTTGGTGCCGCAATCAAATCTTTGTCTAATCACAATATCATAATCATATTCAATAATTCAAATTGAGTACAGCTTTAGTGTTCAATACAAAAGCAACTTCAACTTAAATCACACACAATATAGGGTATAAAATTTTCCTATATAAAATTTGAGAATTCGAAATAGTCTTTAAAAATTCGAGAATGAATTGAAAATTTTAATTCAATTTAGTTGCCTAAATTAATAACTATAAGTATTCTCATATTTTAGGAGTAATAACACAAACGTAATAGTAATTTTATAACACAAGAATACATGGTGTTTACATAATATATTTGAATAAAATATTTAGCTACCTACTCATTTATTTTAACTCTAAATGTACACACCTATCTATTCAATCGTTTTTTAAAAGGAAAAATTTACTGTACAATAATACAATTGGATTGAAAAAGATCTCTTAAGATTTCCACTATATAATAACAATTGTATACTTTTAATGCAGTGTATGCATTGCATTGCAATAAAAATGCTTCCATATCTACAATCTATACTCTATATATGGTGATAAATTATTGAAATATTTAATTTACTGTGCAAAGATTAATAGAAATGTTTGACTATTATAATAGGAGTTATCAATTAATGTGTCCGCATGTGTACATACATTCACAAAAGGTGGGAAATTAAAAAGAACGAAAAATTAAAATCTAAATAGGAAAAATAGAAAAAACTAATGTAATGTTATGTTATTTTAATGTTATGTTATAAATATTGGATTATTATATGTATAGATGCATGTGCATATTTTCTAAGCACCTTATGTGTGTAAAGAACTGAGATAAATTGAAATAAAAAAGCAAGCAGAATTTATATAAGATTTTATTTTTAATTTAAAATAGAGCAAGGACGCTTTTTTATGAGCTTTATTAATCAAAATTTATATTTTTCTTTATATGGATTATTTTATAATTTTAAATTACATACATATAAATTGTTCACATAAATTCTGTGGTAGCCAGTCATAATGTCGATTATGTCTATTAATTTATTTTTGAATTTTTTCAATATAAAATCAATTTTTATTATAATAAAATTTCGATTATCATAATCGATTCAGTAGTTTACTAATTTGCGGAGCCAATTTAAATAACTATTCTTCGAATAAATGAAATTCGATGGGCAGTTACAATAGCTTCTTACCATTTCAATTGTGTAATGTATAACACCTATTTAGCACATTTATACGTATTGTTTTCATATGATATTATAAGTTTAACACCCCATGTGAGAACCAGTGGTTTCAGATACTGATATAACGTCGTATTTTAAGTTAATAAAGTTCATTATATGTTCACCTCTCTGTTTTTCTGTTCATTTCAATGATAGTTGAAAAGCTAGCAGTGCAATTTTACGAAATTTTTATAAATATTTTAAAATTGTAAACACCACAATAGTATATTAAATTGTATAAGGAATTGCAAATATCTAATAAACTGTTAAGCTAAAGAGACATAAAGGCGCCTTAATTCGACACAAAATCTATTTAATAATAAAATCATTTTAAAAAATACAAATTAGTCAGCATAGCAGTAGTACATAAATTCTTATTTCTCCGAAAACCATTAATTTTTGTAGATATCACCGAGTTGACAGGATCAACTCAATCTATTCTCGTTTAAAATATAAAATACATTTTTTCTGCATCGAAATTTCCTACATATGTATATTAAAAAATGTACTATGGAAGTAAAAAAATCACAGTAGCGCAGTGCAGCCGTAAAGCAAAACTATACTCTTGTTTTTGTAATAAATTCGTTAAGAAACCATTGGCTATTTTAATAAATTATTTTATTTAATTTTAAATTAAGATTAATAAATAAAATTAATTAAATTAAGAAAATTATGTGGAGCCGAATATTATTGAACACCACAGCAGCCGCATATCACATGTATTTTATATTGTGTGCATGTGTGTACAATGTTTCGTAAAGTTACTGATCTGTTTATTACCTATGTATGTAGTAATAAAATAGATTGTAGAAAATTATTTAAAAATTAATTACATTTCGCACCATGCATTTTATATTATAATTACTTAATAATTATTGAAATTTTTTTTTATTCAAAGCTAAATAAGGAAGTGTGTTATAATTAATAAGTGTAGTTATGTGAATTTATTTATTTTTTTTTTAATTTTTTAAAATTAAATTTAAATCATGAACTTTCAGAAAAATTCACTACTACAATTAATAATATATTCGCAAATATTTTTAGAAGTGTGAATTAAATCAGTAGCTAATATTGAATAGAATTGGATGATGTTTGGTGTAAAAGCAGTGGTGCCCCTCAATGAAATTATTGCCAATCATAAACAAATTTAGTGTGCGAACGAATGATAAAAATTTCGGCGTGCAATGTGTTAATTCTTTGATAAAATTTTAATACTAATTAGGCTTAAGTATCTTCTTGTGTTTTAGAATTGTTGAGTTGCATTTTAGCTTTGACTGATTTTTCAACAGTAAGAACAAAAGCAAAATTAGACGGTCAAGCGGTCTAAAGCTGTGCTTAGCACATGTTCATTTTCAAAAGGGAAGATCATGCATTATAACTATTGAACACTTACAAAATCGAACAAAAGATTTAAATAAACAAACGTCACGAATTTAACATCTGCAATATAGCTAATGTAGCCCAAACTACTATAAGATCGGTTCTTCAAATATTCAAGTGACAACCTTGAATATTTGAAGAACCGATCTTGAATCTTCAAATTTGATGCAAGTGACTACAACAATACATTTCTAATTCTATACTAAATTAGCTCTAACATAATACTCGCATAAACATTTAACTTGCCTATGTTAACCCTGTCATTACGTGGGCCCTTTAAAGAGTTGTTGTAAAATTTCTATGTTGTTTTATATAAAATTTAAATAAAAGCTTTAGAAAAGCCCATATAGACAGCTGCCCTATAAAATTCGATGAGAATAATAAAATTGGATGAGTTCAAAACATTGTGTCGCATATCATAATATTAACTTAATATTACACAATATCAGAAAACTGATAATTTTTTTAAAACTATCATACAATTTTCATTTCTAATTACGGATGTTTGCTGTTATTAAATGAATGTTACATAAAAAGAATATCGAACTTATGGTAATAGCATAGAGAATATGTAAATCAAGAAGATTAAAATCATATATGGGAATGTTTTTGACTACTGGTATGAACAGAAGAAATAAAATGAACAAAAACAAAACCAAATCAATAAAAACGAAAATAATCTGCTACGTTTTCTCTCTCAAGATTCACAGAGGTTCGTTTTAATTCACCATTAACATGCAATCAAAATTCTCGTTGATCACTTTTTTTTTTTTTTTCAAATTTCTCACTCAGAACTCAGAAGTCAAAATCCTGTGCATGTTTTAATTTTTTATTTTTTTATTTTATATTTTTTATATCCTAAAAAATATTCAATTATAGTGAAGCATAAATTAAGAATTTCTGAGGAATTAACGTCTCAGTAAGACGTTTTTAATGTTACTCTAAATGAGAAATAATTATAAGAAACAGAAAATATTTTTTTTTTGAAAAAGGGCAGAAGAGGAAATGTCAACAGTTTTGCAGCAATATTGTAGTTACAATGTTGCAAAAATTAATTTTCATTAATTTTTTTATACGTATGATTTTTTTTTTCCATATTATTGAGAGATTAAATTAAAATTATCAGTTTAGTACAGTGTAGATCGTAAAAACAAACATGAAAAATAATGAACTAAAAAAATAAAAATTGAAATTTATTTGGTATTTTTCAAATTCAATGAGATTAAGAAAAAATTAAATACCTTAATTAAGTTCTTTGTTTATTAGGAATTTTGCAAAATTGATTTTTTTTTAATAAACAAGGCTCTGCTTTACGACAAGGTAAATGCGAGAGTGAGCCACAATCAATATCAAATTATTAATTATTTTCGTACATCATTGGTCTTCCAATAGTAAATGAAGGTAGGCATATTTCTGGCATTTTTTTGAAATTTTTAATATTAATACTTGATTCTAAATATTAAATAAAAAATTATTTTTATTGATTAAATTACTTACCTTAACATCACAAATGTATTTGGAACGAACTTTCGTGGTTTGAAAATGTGATAGAAAAAATTTTAGATTGCAACTCTATATAATTACGAGTATTAAATAGTGTATACCTTACGCATTTGGTATGTGTTATATGATGTCAATATGAAGAACATGTGGTATAAGAGCTATTTCAGAGACATTGTACTAAAAATGACTGAAATTTTTAAAAATAATACATTGTAATACCAACACAATACAACTATTAATAATTTTATAAATTTTGCAACTCGACACATTGTGTTCTTTAAATATGACATTTGAAACTGATAAGTTGTAATTATTATGAATTGTAAAATAACATAAGAACAGAGCCGATCTTGATGAACCTCATACTTACTCGAAAATTATCTGCATACCTAGAAATCATTTTAAAAATTCGTTTAGTTCTACTGAGTTCTAAATCATACTGAAAAAATTGAAAATGCAATGCAATTTTATTTAAATAATGTTTGTATATTTTAATAATCCTGTTGTAAAAAGTTATCATTTAAAGATTAGGCAAGAAATACAGAAGCAATGTACTCTCGAATATTATATATGTATACATATACTTATATCAAAAATTTGGTGCTTTAAAATGTTACGAGTATGCTTTTATTCCAAAGGATGCAATGAATTTATTTTAAAATTCTTCAGTTATAATAGGTTGGTTGGGAACGGTACCAATCTGTTTTGTATTTTTATTTATAACAGAATTATTTTTCACATAAGGCTTTGAAATTTTCAGTTTTTCTTTTGCTCTCCTATATAAGTACATAGATAAATTTCAGTTTCTCTGCTAGATATTTCATAAATCAAAACCGTCTTCAAACTTTTGTGGGTTACGGGTAATTATGTACTATGTTAGTCGAGAATGGACCAAGAAGAAATGGCTTTTTCAACTGACTTTATTGATTATTTTGTTACGACAAAATAATAAATTTGTATGTAATATTTGACAAATATGTAATAAATTTCTTGCAAGCAGAATGATGGATGAGTCGCTTTTTAAAGTTGAATGGGGCGCATTTTGCCCATAGGCTGCACTTTGCCGACAAATCAAATGGAAATAACTTAATCCTCATAAAATCGGACATATTTCCCTTGCATTTAAGGTAAAAAATTGTAATTTAAAATTAGATCAAAAATATTTTCATCATATTTGTACAACTAAAATATAAAGTATGTTATTTGTTATCTTAAGCAGGTTGAAGGTTAAAAATGTGTGTGTGTAAAATTATCTACTACTACTATTATTGCTATTATTTTTTTGCGAGAAACCTATTAAGATATTTAAGGAGTGCATCTGATGTTATGCATTAACCAGAATCTATACTAACTACTGAAAATCTATTTTATATCGTAATTATTTTTTTTTATTTATAATAAAAATTGTAATCTATTGTAAAAAGTGATCAGGCACAAAAACAAAAAAAAAATATTTGTTTTACTTTATTTTCCAATCCACCAAATTTTTAATTTTTTTTTTTTATTTTTAGTAAAGATAGCATGTAGTTACCGATAAATAGTTCAATCTGACAACTTCGTTATTATATTGTTAAAAATCGTGATCGGTAGTTTCATTTTAAGTAGGTACTTGTATTTTTTATAACTATATTGAATAGTTTGAACTTTAGTTCTTTACAAAACTAAATTTTTTTTTTTCTTTTTGGAAGGTTTTCTTGTTATACTCGTTAAAAGAATAACGAGAATATTGACAAAAATTCGAAAATAAAGAACAAAAGCGATCTTTATATTGACAACTACTGCTGTTGCTGACGTTGCTTAGAATTTTTTTTTTGTTTTTTGTAAAATCTTTTTGATCTTCCTTTAAAATTACCGCATAAAATATTCGTAGATCATATGGAAGATCATTTTATCACTTACTGTACAATCGTGTACAATTTTTGTTACGTTGTTGTTGTTGTTGTCTTGAATTCTTGCTCCCCTGTCGTATATGCATGTATTTGTATTTGGTTGAAAAGTTTCAAGAATCTGAAAACTGATTTTTGTAAATACTGCAAAAGCGATAAATAAGTGTGTAGAGGGGGGGGGGGCGGCACATTAAATAACGAAAAATTGAAAAAATTTTAAGCAAGAAAAATGCTATAAAAATAAAAAAACAAAAAAAACTGGAAAGAAAATTTTTGTCATCGTCTTTCTCATGAATAATAAAATGCAGTTTATTTTTATCAATTTATCATCATTTTCATGTCCTTTATTATCTAATTGAATTCTTTTAAGCTGTTAAATAAGTGTGCAATTACTACATTAGCAACCGGGAGATATTATACAAACCAAATTGTTGCTTTTCAATTTAATTTTGACTGTTTTGTTAACATATTTACTCATATCAACTCTCATCATATTCTCAGACAGGAACGGTTCTCTGATTTGTTTGGCGCCCCATGCGGTTTTCAAAAAAATATAACAATGAATGCCCCTGAACAATATACAATATACATTTAATAATTGCGTTCCTGTTCTCTGATGCTTATCTTGTTTATATGATAAATTCGACGCAGTTCCTAGGGGTTCGGTTTTGTAAATTTCTTGTGAAACGAAATTTCCAATTGAATTACGATTACTAACCTTTTTTTGCTCTCGAAGTCGTCGAATTGACCGGTAAATATAAGGTTGATCATGCAGCGTTTTCATATTTATAAACCTAAAAAATTGAAAAAATATTACTTACAAATAAATACACCCCAAACGTCACAAACTTCAATCGAATACTCGTTCCAATATAAAACCTCTTAACTACCGATTTCAAAAGATATAATAGATTTTTTCTTAATTTTTAGGTGTGAACCGCTACAATTAATAGTGTAAAAAAAAAATGTTGGGTAAGGTCAAATTTAACATCGACGTAATTTTTACAGCTATTAACTAGCCTATTGTCGAGCAGGTTAATTAACATAAAGATATACAGTGTAACAGCTTTTATATCATGTAAGACATAATTCGAATAGAGAATGTGTATTTGGTTTCTCCAACTAGCACATTAATTCAGTAAATGAGTATGCAGTAGCCAAAACACATACTAACTACTATTTGTGATTTGCCAAATTAACTCCCGTTCACTAAGAAGAATTTGGTTAGATATTAATATTCAAAAACTTCACAAATACGAGATACTTATCTTAGTCAAACTGATGCAAATAAATCAGAAAATAAAAGCGTTCGTGTCTTCAATGGGTTAATTTATGCAATGTGTACAAAACTATGCTTGTACATTTTGAAATTTCATTGTTTTTTTTTTCCGATTCTCATTTTTTTTTTCTCATTAACATTATGAAATACATGAACGGTAAAAAGAGATCAGTCAAGGGACATTTTACATGTATAAAAGTGTTACGACTATAACAGTCAATTCTTATTCTTTTTTTTTTGTTTAAAATGGCTACTTTAAAAACCATTTATACATTACACAATTATATAAGGAACAAGAGAACAGTTAAAAAATAAAAAAGAAGAAAAAATAGTGATAACAAAATGTTAATTAAAGGAAAAATGTACATTTTTAACAAAGACTCAAACTTCATCACAATTTCCTTTAATGGTGAATTTTAGCTCATCTTTTTAAGGAATTTCCAATTTTTTCTTATTTAATTTCTTTTTTTTAGTTTTTAATTAATTCTTAGGTCGGTATAATAATGATAAATGCTAGTTAACCTATACTAGTTATTCTTTTCCTTCTTATTATAATTAACTCTATTTTTTTTTTTTTAACTATATATAATGAAGCTGAGAAAAGATAAATTTAGTATTTCATTAAAAATAGTTAGTATATATAGGAGAAATATTAACAAAGAAGGTAACAAGCAGAAAGAACAACAAAATAAAAGACAAGAAGAAGAAGATTTTCATCTTATAGCCTTAAACATTGGGCATTCTTTTGGAAAAAATTTTCTTAAGAAGGACATTTAATTTTTAAGTACATATTAACTATATTTAAATTAGTTTCGCCTTTAATAATTAATACAATTTTATTTACTTTTTTTTTTGTATGTTCTTCTCTTTGTTGCTTCGTTTAATGTTGCCTTTTTAAAACTGATCGCTATCATGTTGGTCATTTTAAAATGTTTAGTATAAGAGTTAATTTTTATTGTATAATATAGTTGTAAAAGTACTTATAGATGTTATATACGATGAATTCATCATTATTATATTACGGGAATAGTTAGTTATATAAAAGCAGTTAAATTTGTTTGGTATTCTTTCAATCATGATAATATTGTTGGGGCTATTTCTTCAATTATTAACTAGATAAATATTTTGTTGTCACAAAAAAAAAAAAAAATTTGTATGTGTTCTTATTTAAAATTTTAGGAAAGATCAAAAATTAACGTAATTTTGATTAAAATAATTCCAAAAAAAAAAATTAAGATTTTTAATTCGTGCACAAAAAATTGCAAAATCTTTTATACACGGAACTGTTCCACCAATCTTCCAAATTATATTATTTTATTTTCCTCAAAGGTACCGATATAATTACTTAATTTTGTGACTTCTGAAATACTTAGTTCTTCGACTATTAAGTAAACAAGATACCATTTAAAAGCTACAATATGTATGTGAAATCTTCATATCCGGAATGTTCACCTCTAAGAAAATACATTGGAAGTTTAGGGAAGTAGTTTAAAATATTTAAAACTTCATTCAATACTAAGTATCGTTCTCTGTGACCTTTTTTGTTCCATTTACCACTTTTGCGTATACAAAGAATGATTTAAAATTCTTAATGCCTTTGTACTTCAAATAGACCTCAAAATTACTTTAAGTTATATTAAATATTAAAAATCTGATGTGCTTAACAATGTGTAAAATCTGATCTGATTGTCTAGTTTACCGAAACCGTAACATAAGATTAGGAAAATGCCTTTTAAATACTTCTTTTTAATTTTAATGAAGTTAGTAACTTGTAGCTTAAATACAATATTATTTCCGAATTCAGCTTGTACGTGCAAATTTTTGAGTTGGCTACTAACACAGATTTAGCGCGTTTTGGATATCGATGATAATATCACAAAAAAAAATTTAAGAACCGTTTCTAACAACTTGCATACACACACACATAGCGTATTCATATTTTTAGTTGAAATACTCTTTAATTTTTATTTGTTATTTTAACAGAGTCTTAATGAAGATTTGCAGTCTTAATGAAGAAGCACAGACAATTTCTTATTTGCTCTATTGCAATAGAAAGTTAATACATGTTTGCTCCATATGCACATCAAAAACTACTTTGTAATCGATTTGCGTTGTAATTTATTTAACAAAATATAAAATATTTCTTCAAATAGTTAAGTGATAGCCCTGAAATTTGACGTAAGATTAGTAAATTAATCAACAATTCCTTAGTACGAATTTCAATGACACTTTGTCTGACCAATTTTTTTTTAACGTCCATGTTCTCGAAATGTTCCTTGAGATCTGTGTAGCAAAATCTGAATTCGGGCGATTATACATATATACATAAAACTAAAATACTTACACGTTGTTGGTCATGATCGGCATGGTTAAATGAAGTTGAAAGAAAGAAACTTTAAATATTTTCAAAGAACGCTTGTTTTTATAATTGTATAATTTCTGATCAATTGCTTACGAAATTTTAAAATGATTCAAAATTTTTCTACAACTGAGCTTAAACTTCTTAATCTAATTTTAACTGTAATAGAAAACTTAAAATAAAACACGAAAAACTGAATTAAATTTGCAACATTTTTGTTTGTTATTTTATTTTATGTCTCATAATTATTAGTACCATATTTAAAAAAACATTATTACATATCACAGCTAAGTTACAAGCAGAATTTTTAAAGATTGAACTTTCTTTTTTTTTTAGAAAAAAAAACACGTTCTCTTTAAATTGAAATATACGTATATGCTATGTACATACATTATTAATTTAAAGATTTTATACACCTTCCATATTTTCCTTAATTTTTCTTTTGATAAACCATTCTTAAAAATAATTATAATTTTCAAATTTTTCAAATTTTCATAATTAAAATAATGTTAAATAACGTTTCGTTCTCGGCTATTCAAATAAAATTCCATTCCATGGTAAATTTTCTGAAATTAAAAAGAAATGAAAAATTTTTTCATTAAGTTGTTGGAAAAGCATATTTTTCTATCTATACAATATTTTGTCAAATAAGATAAAATAAGCAAGAAACTGCGAAGAGAGCAGGAACTGGGAACTAGAGATAAGTTCTTAGTCTTAACTTGTGATTTTTATCAGAGTTGTTTTATCTTACAGAATTGACTCATTGTGAAATATACTGAAAAATTCTACCATTACGTTATTTTACTCGATTTCTTTAAAGGCGCATTCGAAAGTATTTTCATGTAATTCAACTGTTTCAGCTTTTTACTTAATAACAAACCATATCAACACGTAATAGTACCCAAATACTCAGTATAATTCCCGAATTATTTATTAATTAAAATTAAAAATGTCTCAGTTCCCGTAAAATTTCTTTTACTCAAGTTTATGCTCCTTCTCAGCAGGATGAATAGCATAATTAGAGTTTCAACAATAAAATTTCATGTATTCAAGTCAGAATAAACTTACCATTGTCTTATTGTCCAAAATTTATTTTTCATTTTATTACTGCTTACACCACCTATTCCACCACCACTGCTACCACTTTCATCATCAACAATTGTTGTTTTTTGTAATTGTCCAGCATCAAAGAATTTTTTCATTGATTTAAATGGTGACGATGGACTAATTAATGTCATAGCAATTCCAGGATGTTCATTATAACATTTTGATTGATTCATATTTGATTTTTTAGCTGATAATGTTGCTGAACGTTTTGCACTTGCCATTATTTTTTTACCAAATTTAAAATTTTCTTTATAAAATAATGATGTTATATTACTGCCAGAACTTACACTATAACCACTATCAACATCATTATTTTTATGACTTTTCAAATCTAATGATTTTAAGGTACTTGAAATATTTTCTACGCTTTTGCTACCACTTAAACCACCATTACCGGTTTCATTACAATTCTCTTCGGATGGACTTATATCGGGTGGAGTTGTTGGCATTATTAAAGCTTCCAATGATAAATTTAATTCATCTAATATTCGAAAATGATTATTTTGTACACGACGTTGTTCTTCTTTTGAACTAATCGGTGGCGATGGTGTAATTACTGTATGACCTGGTGAACCTCCTGGCGATTGTAAATCAATTCCATCGGCCGATAAAATTTCACGAATTTTTTCTTCATTAACTTCTTCGTATAGATTTTCTGTGGTACCATAACGTGTCGTGTATGTATATTTATCCAATGGATCTGCTTGAAATTTTAAAGAAAGAAAAAATATTGATAAAATTAAAATTTATTTTATCCTGGAGAAATTATTTTTTTTTTGTTTTGAATTTAATTTTTATAAAAACTTTCAACTTACTTGAACCGTTTCCATTGCAATTAACACCATTTGTAACGCCAGCACTATTACCAGCTGTAGCAGATGTTGAACGTGATCTTATTATAGAATTTGAAAAACCATTGGCTCGTGAACGAAAACTTTTTGCTAATAAAGCTTTTATTGAACTTCTAGATGGTGTTTTACCATGCTGTGATGTTGACGATGAAGTTGAACCAGATGATGTTGATGGTCCTCGGCCATCATATAATGGTGGCGGCTGATGTGCATATGAAGTTGATGGTGTTGCTGGTAAACATGAAACGGGACTAGATGATTTTTGCGATTTAAATTGTTGTTGCTGTTGCATAGTTGGTGGTTGCGGTGGCGGTGGCTCTAAATATGCATACGAATAAACATCATAAACTGGCGGTGGTGGATGATGATGATTTCTCATTGATGTCGAATGATGATGTAACATTGCTGCTGCTGAAGTTGTTTGTGAAGGGTTTGTCGGTGCACAATAATTTTCAACATTAATAATTTCTTGACAGTTTGTAATGGGAATTTCAGGACATTTTTTCGTTCGCCATCTATATGATTATGGGCAAGAGAAAATATGTGTAGGTAAATATTTTAAAAGAAATTTTTTATGATGAAAAATTGAGAATACATTTTTTATTTTGATAAATATTCTTTTCACAAAAAAAAAAAAACAAAAAAAAAGAGAAAAGGGAAGTAAAAAATACTTTAGGATTCAGTGAAATCAACTTACCTATGCTGATGATTGCTAATCTCATTTTTTGATTTTGTTTTCCTTCGAGATTTTGTTGTATTACTACTGTGATGGTGCTGATGATGCGGTTGATGTTGTATATGTTGTTGTTGTTGTTGAAGATGCTGCTGTTGCTGTTGTTGTTGATGATGAAATAGAATATCAGCTGAAGTTGGAGGACATTTACAAATTACATGATTTGATGGCATGCAAAATTCTATCCGATAAGCGTCATCAGGAAATATTAATTCAGTTTGATCTATTGGTATGGGTGATGATTGATTTGATTTTGATATTAAATCTCTAGTTTTTGCAAATTTTAAAGAGGTTGGATGATGATTTATTGCTGGAAGGTGGGCTTTAGTTGGTGTTGGATAATCAAATGGTGATGTAATATTAACAAATGTTGGTGATGGTGAACGTTTTTCATTTAAATATGCATTAGCTGGGTACATTTTTGTTGGTGATATTGGGGAAGTTTTGGTTGAGGGTATTGGTGTTGTATCGTTTAAAAATGGATTTGTTGAAGTATGCATTCAAAAAATTTTTTTTTTCTTCTTCTTTCTACTTTTAAAGATAATTTTTTTTTTTTAAAGAAAATTCTGAAATTGTAAAACAAAAATGAAAGAAAATTAAGTATATTTGATTAAATTGGGATCCTTTAAATGATTTTTTTTTAAATTAGACAAATTTTTAGTTCAGCAACTTTATATATAACTAAACTAAGTTGTACAAGCTTTCTTAAACATCTGTTTCATTATTACTACCATGCTTATGGGTAATGCAATGTGCTATTGAAACTTGTGACTATAAAATCAACGCAAATAAATTTCTATGTTCACAAGAGTTTTTAAGATTTTTAAAAATTTTGAGTTGAGATGAGCAGGATTTTTCTAAAATTTTCACCATCATTAAAGTTCTTTTCAACATTTTTCAAATTTTCTGTTAGCGGTCACCATTTTACGGAACCTATTATGCTAAGCTTAACATTACTTTTTTATATGCAAATTGGTTTTTATTTTGAATTTTTGAATCAAATAATCACAATTTATAAATAGAGTTACCAAAATTTAATTCCAATACAAACATTTTTCAAACCGCTTAACTTAAATCTTAAAAAACAAAACACATCTTTATTTATGCAAATTTCAAAACCAACTAAGGGAATAAAATTAAAAAAAGCAAAAAAAAAATAAAATACAGTTTAATAGTAAATAATAACAATAATTATACAAGCATAACAGAGCGAATCAAAAATAAAAACGAATAAAGAGAAAAATTACTACCTTGAACGTCTAAAATATGCTGTATAACTTGAATTATTATCTACCACTTTTGCGTTATGTTTTCCTCATTTTATACTCATGTACGTGTACTCTTTAATTTCTGCCGATATTAACATTATAAGAGAATGTGCATCAAAATGCAAAAATAACAAAAATCAAGAAAAACAATAAAAAAAAAAACAGTTTCAATTTTATACAATAGTTGTATTTTGTATAAAACAACCGGACTCAAAAGATCAGAAAACAAAATTTTTGAAAAATTACAAAAAGAGAGAAAGAGAAAAATAAAAATTGTACAATGATGCAAAACTAAAATTCAACATTCTTTAAAAATGCTTTCTTTTTTTCTACATAACATTGGTATATTACGGACCAAAGCACCATATACCTACATGTATACATACAAAATGTAAAGATAATGTTGGTTTGGTATGTTATACCAACATATATGTTTGAAAAGAATTAATGTGCATCATATAAACAAATTGAAAATAACAATAATCTATGTTTGTAGTTCCATAGAAAATTATACACAACAAAATTTGCAGAATTATACAGTGTATATATGCAATTTTATTATTATTAACGCAAGGTTCATTTAAGTAATTTATGTAAGTACAGAGTATCACGTTAAAACTGATCGTAATTTTATGAGTTTAAAAAAATCATGTTCTAATTGCATGTAATTTTTTACAAACTGGTTGGAATTTTTATTTAACGCATTCGATTTTGAATTGACGCAATCGTTTAAGTAGTTGAATAAATATGCGCACAACGATTATAAGGCTGTTTGAACTTAAATATTGCATGTCTGATTGAGCTCTTATTGTTTTTTTACCGATCGAACATTCCTCTCGAACATTCGTACAACATACAGAAATCAAACATGTTTTATGAAGAACAATGTTTGAACAATATTTGGAAATGTAAATATAAAATTGGTTATACGAGATATAGAGCCTGTATTTTGAACATAAAGCAGAGCTTATACCATTTTCGTACGGTATACTTAATTGAATAAATGTAAGAGCTGTTGAAATTAAAAAATTTAAAAATTAATGTTTTGTGATTAGAAGGTTTTCCAAAAAAGAAAGCTTTAAAAGAACAAGATATGTAAAGAAGACTGTTTGACGTAAATTAGCATAAAATATTTTAGCAAACGCATTACTCATAGTTAACAATGAATAAGTAGTTTGTTACGAAATTTTACTCATCGCGTATAATCCATTTCCTATATTGAAATTATTCCATTGTATTTCGATATCATTTAATTCCAATTCTAATTATTTTTCAGTTTTTCTTTACTAAATGTTATTAGAATAATTTTAATAACACACTTTGTACCAATAATTACGTACAATGGCTTGTAATGTTTTTAATTTCAAGGTTTTATTATTATATACACGTTATACATTTCAGTCTGCTGTACATATAATACATGTATTATATAAGCGAACCATGAGCTTGTAAGATATAAATAAATTAATTAGTTACAGTAAATGTATCTTTATATGTGTATATGTTTATGCATATTACAAATCTTCTCTGGCGTTACTACGTAAATTATAATACTAGTGAAACTTATAAGGTTTGAAGTTATTTTTATTGTACACATATACACACACAAATTTTCAAAATATTTTACTGGATTAAAATCATTTTCGTATAAAATAGTTAAGTATATTTTACATTAAGCTTCATAGAAATTTTTAAATAGAATCTAGGAATACACCATTTTCTAGATAAATGCATTGTAATTTGGAATTGTAAAAATTGAAAAGAGGGAGAAAAAATTAAATTAAACTAAAAAAAATTTTCTTTAAATATAAAAATTAAATACTTAACTAATGAAAGAAAAATTTAAATAAGTTTTAATAAATAATTGTGAAAAAGGAAATTTTCTGCAGCAATAATTGATCTTAGACCGTACAAAAGTTGTTTAAACAATTATTGGGTGGTAATTATCCGTATGTTGGTTATAAACAATTTAACACCGATGGGTGATTGACTTACCGATAAATATCTATTAAAGCGTCTGTGTCTAATAATAAAAAAAACAGATCTCTAATCGAAATGCCACTATGCCTAAATATTTGTAAAATCCGAATAATCCGCCTATCAAATAAATAATAGGTCACGCATAAGTACTCATATTAAATAAAGTTGGGTCAAACCAATGGTTTGTATTGTAGCACTTTTCCCTTCAACAAGTGAAAATTCTGCTTTTAAATACAGTCTATGTATACCTATCACACTATAAAAATTATTTTCATTCATATACAAAACTATTTCTAGGATTGCATATATTTAGGATGACGCATATATGCAGTCTTTGAAATAAAGCAAAAATTAACATAAAAAGGGGTTAACATAATGCTCGATTTTAAGGGTTAATTGTGTGAGTTAAGAAAAATAATTATATTTTTTAGTGTCATGGAATTTACCGTTAGCTTTTTGAGTTTATAAAAATTTGGAAAAGCTTGCGGTTTCGGAAATATAGGGTGTCAAAAATTCAAATTTTACGAATTTCAAGAGGTGATAACTTGAGAGGGGGTGGAGATGGAAAAAAAATTTCTTCTAACGAAATGAACTATTTGTTAATGTCTAAGAGCCCCTAAAATTTCAAAGTTCTAGAATATAGGATCTAGAAGAAAAACGACATCAAAAATTTGGAAAAAAAGGACTTTAGATAACGGTAAATTTCAACGGCCATTTTGTTTTTCTAAAGTTTAACTATAGTATACCTCGCTAGGGGAATCAAGCCGCTGCCTTTCTGCCTTTGCAAAATTTCAAAAATGCTTATGGTTTCATTGCAACAAATATTTAAAAAAGGCCATTTTTAAGGTTTTGGGGGGGGTATAACTTCTAGAGGGGGGGAGATAGGTAAAAATTTTGTTCTACGAAAATAAGTTTCTAGTAAAGACCTATGTATATATAAAATTTCAGCTTTCTATCTTCAAGGGTGTAGAAGTTTTGTAAACAGACACACGGACGGACGGACGGACGGACGGACGGACAGAGTGAAACTAATAAGCACTTTTTTCAAAAAATTTTTTGGAAAAGTGCTAAAAACATCTGTAACCTTTCTTCTCACCATTCCAGTGTATTCTTAGAGAGCATTGAGTTGAGATTTTGCCAAAATTCTACTTTTTTCAAAGAGTATTTCAAATTTTCATCATTTACAAATTTGAAATACCAAAGTACACGGTTAGTTTTTAATTCTAATTGGCTTTTTGTTAAAAATATTCTTATAAACGCTCAAAAATGATTGAATATAAAGGAAATTAAAACGAACAACATAAAACCTTTGTCTTCCAAAATGTTGTTTATAAAATTAAATGAATTTTTTTTTTTGGAATTAAATAAATAAATAAAAAAAAAATTCATCAACTTAATAATGAGTGTCACGTTGTGCTTCTATTCCAATACAATAAATTCTTTTCCTTTATTTTTTTTAATAAAAATTAAAATTTGTGTCAAAAGGATAAAAAATAAATAATAAAATTTCTTTTATTTAAAACAAAATTTGTTCATGTTCTCAAAGAAAACAAAAAAAAAATTTTTTTTTCAACAATATATTTTTAACTTAAGTAAATTTTTCCAAAAAAAAAAAACAAAAAATTTAATTTGATAAAAATGCATGTGTGCACATCCATGTCAAAAGGATACAGAATCAAAGAACATTTTACTATTTCATTTTCATTTACTATATCTTCTCACATGTGCTTTTTTATGTATACATATTTCTCTATTTTCATTTATATTGAAACAGTGGCGTATTAATAAATTAATCTTATAAAAAAAAAGTGGATGGATGAGGCCTCAATATTGCTATAATTTTTGGTTGCCAATCATAATGCTGCCATGGTAATTTGATTAGGTTAAATTTACACTTTTTATTTACTTGTTCTACTTATAATGGGTGTGGTTATGTCAAATTCTCATGTCGCACACTTAAAGCTTTCACTGCTTATTTTATGAATATAATTTCCCATAAAATCTAATCGCTCTAAACAAATAATCTAGTAACAATATAAAACCAAAATTTTTTCAATTAATTTTTTCTCAGTGTACCAAAATTGCTACACCAAGACAAAATGTATTCAAAATGATGAAATTAAACAAAGTACTTAGACATGCTAGAATTTAAACTTATTTCATTTTTTATAAGAGAAAATCTAAATTTGGAATAATACGCCCAGTAATACTCTTATACTATGCCAGTTTTAGTTGTGAATTAAGCGATATGTGCAGTAATGAAATAACTAAATTATATAAGAAGAATATTAAAATTAGGGCAGTAAAGAGAAATTTTCCGACTTCATATATATTTTATTAAGAGACATGGCATTTGAAATTTTTAATGAAAATTATTAGTTTGTACCCATATGTTGTTCTAAAGCAGAGCTTAACTTCGACTGTTATGTTTTCTGAATAATGTTCAGTCAGTAATTTCATATATAAAAAAAATTTTTTTTGCACAAAATTTTTGCTTGAACTGCAAATCAAAGACTAATGTCTTTAGAGAATTATAATAAAAGTATAAATAAAACTAAATACAATTATAGTTTATGTAGGTCAAACATAACATATTCCATCTGAGAATTCATTTACGTGACTATCTCGTTATAAGTATAGCAATATTTTTTCCTTTTTGCATAAATTTTTATTCTTTGTATGTCCTTTTATATGTATTTTTTTTAAATTTCATATATTTTATATTTTTACGTAAGAATTTTTTTAAATTTGTATTGTCTTTGCTTAATAAATTGAAACAAATTCAGAAAAGTTTTCGTTTTTTACTAGAATTTCCTAAAGCAAAGTTTCTATTTTTTTAAATTTAAACTTTATTTTATTCTTTTAAATTTGTTAGTTTACTCATAAGAAAATCTTAATACTTATTAGTTGTAAATATAATTTTTGTTATACGTATAACATTAGGTTAAAGTAGATTGAGTCATTTATTGTGATTTTCTATATACTAGGGACATTAGGGGAATTCAAGTTAAAATTTGATTTTTTCTTTTTAAAAATTTTTATAATAGAATTGAAGGTTTTCTGTATTCCTCTTGGGCACGACAATGTCACATTTTCAATTCAAACAATTACATGCTTATATTTACTTATAGTATATTATATATTCCTATATATAGACGCACATACATAGATGCAAAATTAACAGGATTTTTACAAGGATTTTTTCAAATTGAAAAAAATTTAAACAAGTTTATAAATATTTTATTTTTTGTTTTTATTTTCCAGTTTTGTTTTACTTATAGAAAAAAGTTCTTTTTTTTTTTTAGAGAACTAGAACTTTCCTACCACTGACAACTTAAATTGAATTAGAGATAGAAGTAAAATAATAAAAAAAAACAAAATAATAGAGAAAAAGTAGGAAACAAAAGATTTCTTTCGATTTGTTGCATTTTTTATTTTTGCATAATTTTTGTTTTATAAGTTGAAAAATAAAACAATTTAAAATAAATTCGGATAAAGGTAATATAATAATGGCATGTAATATAGCACATTTCCCTTAAACAGTTGAATGCACTTTTTCTCAAAATTAAGACAAAGCTGCAATGCGTGCGTTAATCTTAACGAAAAAGTATGAAGTTGGGCGGTGTTTGATTGCAGTTGATAATGGAAAAAGAATTTCATGTTTGAGGGGTAAAAACTAATCCGTAAATTAGCGATTCCTTGATTCAAAATGAAAATTTTTTTATTTAAGGCCAGAAAAAGTGTTCATAACAACTAAAATTTACATTTTGACAAAGACTGGAGTAATAAAAGGAAGCCTTACACTATTTTCTTTATTGTTAAATATTGTTTCTCTGCATACTTTTAGGAGGAGGATAGAAATTAAATGAGAACTTAACATAATGCACTGTTTATTGGGCCAGATAAAATAAATAGCTTGTCATATTTTGTGATAAGACGAGATCTTCCATTGATTGATGTAAAACAAGTACTAAGATTCCAGAGTAAGTTGCCTTTCTTTTAGACCATAAGGCGAACAGCTTTTCTAAAATAATAGATTTCAGGCCAAAAATCAGGTTTCCACCCCAGCTGTTGCTCATATTTCTATATTTAAGTTTCATAATCAAAATTTGTAGATACACGGACAGACCAATGGGTAAAGTAACATTAATAACCACATATTTTCCCAATTTCGGTGGAGGAAAGGATATAGGGGAAAAAAAAGTTCTGATTTACTTATATAAATTCCTTTTTGTTTTAATTTTCTCATTTTTCGTCTCTCTTTTTATTTCGTTTAAACAATAAAACTATAAGTAAGTTTACATAGAATATTGAGCTTGTAGCTTAACAACAAAACTACAAAAGTAACAGAGGCAACAATAACAACATCAATGTTAATGTACTTGCAAAATGTAAGTACAATAATCAGGATAATATTGTTGTTTTTGTTTTAAATATTTTTTTAAAGAAATATGTACAAGAGTAATATAAAAACAAAAAGCTAGTACACACACTTTTTCTTCATTTTTTGTTAATGTTGCCATTGTTTATTGCTTATTGTTCCTATTATTTTCAATTTGTACTTGTGTTATGATGCACAGAAGTTCAAGTTTTCTATGTTTCTAGTGAAATAATTTTTTTTATTTTTGTTTTCTTATGGTTTTCTGTATGATTATATAAGATCGCCGACTGACTTACATAATATTATAAGAGAGGAATACGAGTATGTTATTGTTTTTGTATTTTTACTCGAGAACAATTCAATTTAACTAGAATTTTGTCTTTTTAAAGAAATGCTATGAATTTTCTTTTTAACAAATTTTATTTTTTTTTGTTTATAATAGAATTTGTAATTTTTTGTAGTTATTTTTATTAATTTTTTTTTTCATTTCATTTTTACTATTGTTATACAAAAGAAATTTAATAAATGTTATACAAAAGCGTGCAGTTTTACATGTTGCATACAAAATTTTTTTTTTTTTAAATCATTATTCTTTAACATTTTGTACGTATAACATGAAATCTGTGTTACTCGTGTGTTTACTGTTGTTTATTATTTAATTGAAGAAAAGCTTAACATGAATTTATATGTATAATAATAAAATAAAATTTAATTGAAGTGATGTCAAAGATTTTTCTTTTTCGTAATGTAGGTATGTACTTATATGTACAAAAATAAGTTCTATAAATTGTTAAATAAAGGTTTGTTAAAATTAAATTAAACCTATTGTTTCATGTTAACTAATTGTAATTAAACGTAATAGCTACAACTTTAGGATGCAGTAATTTTTTTTATTTTTACTTATATTTGGACGAATGTATATGAATGACTCGATTGTTACAAAGCATAGTAGCAATTCTAAAAATTTGATCTTCTAATTATTAATATAACAATTTCTGTAGCTTGAAAGGCTATATATTTCTTAAGAAAGAAAAATTAGACGCAAAAGAGTGGATAAGAAGGTTTTGAACTACTTGTTTAACTAGAGTCTTGGGAACTCATTAGGTATTTGTTTACGAAGGATAGTAAGTTCATTATTCACTTAATTAAGTAAGTAATTTACTTATAAGTTTATTTTTAATTAATAAATAAATATGAACCCTATTAAAATATGAAAAGTATTTACATAAAAGTACGCATAACTTTAACTGTATAAATAACTTCGTCATTCAGTAATTTCAACTGAATTTCGGTCAGTTTAGCTGTATACGGTTAATGTTGGTTAAATAACTTAATAAGGCTGTGAAATGCTTATATAGAAATACTATAAGAATTTCTTAAATTTCAATATACTCACGCAAAATATTTGATTTTAAAAATAATCAGTAATAATACTTTAGTATTAAATTAATATTGAAATATTAAAGCTAAACTATATGAAGAGCCCTTAAAATTTAATAAATATTCAAATTTATATAATAATAAAGTTATTCCTATTTCACATCCCGTACAATGTAGTAAATCTAAAAATACTTGTCATAAAATTATGAAAATTTCGCTAAACCAAAAATTGTCGCCAAAAAGTATTCCCCTACTACTTCTGTTTACTTGAATAACACTTAAATTTAAAATATTCTAAAGTTTTTATTAGAAATGTGTGGACCTCATAAAAAAGTATATTAAATGTCCTAAAATATTTTGTTTAACCATTAATGTAGATAAATAAAGTTTGTGGTTATTAGAATTTTTTTTTCATACCCAACCTCTTATGTTTGGAATGCCTAATATTATATGTAAATTATACGACAACGTCGAGACGTAATAATTTTATTAATATAAAATATTATAAATAATAAAATGAATATATTTTATAACTGTTACATTTATAAAGTTTATGTTTATTCTACGAGTATTACTTTCAACTCATAACTATTCTATTTTAAACATTTATTCAATATGGTATAAGGAAGCAAATTATTTTAAGAGGACTAAATATAAATTTTATAAGTATGAAATTTTTTTCACATTAAATAAAATCTTGCACTATAAAAGTGGGTTGAAAGTTGCTACAGTAAATGGAGCAATTTACATTAGAAACTATTTTAGAATTTCCGCTACAGTCAAGAATTGTTGTAATTTGCCTAGTTTAAAGCGAAATTTATCATAACATTAAAAAAATATTGCTAACAACTTGTGAATTTAGTCGAAAATAAATACTTAAGAAATCGTGAAATTTTGGAGTTCCTTATTTATTCAGTGCCTTTATGATACTTCCAATACACTCAGAAAACTACGAGATCGTGTAATTTTCTTATCTCTTTTTAGTTTTGTGTGGAATATTTGAATTCAATTAAAATCCTCCAATAGAATTCACATTTAGAATTTAATAGCAAGAATTCAGTTATAGTAGATTCTTTTAATAATAATTGTTGTAATTCGATACAAACATTTTTTACAGTGTGTCCATATGACCATATATATAATTATTTTTTTTTTTTTAATTTGTATAATGTTGCACACATATATCTTGTGAAATTTCCACTTATTTGAACAATTTTTGTAAATATTTTTAAATTTTTCAAATGTGTACGTATCCATGCATACATATACGTACATAATGTATGTACATAATTTTTTTTTTATTACGTATACTTACTTATGAGACATAAAATTCATAATCAACAAGAATAGTCAACAGCATTAACAAAATATAATAAAACAATAGAAAATTCTTAAATACAAATATAACTACCTATAATACTTAAAAATAAAAAGCAACAACAAATAAGAGTGAAAATTTCATTAAAGAAAATTTTACGCTACTTAAAAATTTGGCGTCAATGTGTCGTCTTTGATTCACAGTTTTACTCACTAACTAACCAAAAAAAGAAAACAAAATTCCATAGAAGAAAAACAATAAGGCTGAGACATAATCGTGTATTACGTTATCATTACATTGCCATTTTGAGTTTCCTCAACTCCACCACACCATACCATTATCTGCCTCCTCTCCTCCTTCATTCCGTTTCCTCATACTTCCTCATTTCTATGTTTAGCAAAAAAACAAATATGTGTAAGAAAACCAAAGACGAAGGAAAAGTTCATAATTTCAAATTCGTTTACAAAAAAAAAAAAAAAATAAAAAAATAAAAAACTTTGCCGACCGTCTCTTCATAAAAGAGAAATTTATTACTTTGAAAAAAAAATTTTTTTTTCCTAAACACAAAAACAAAAATTAAATTTAAGAATATTTTTATTCGATTTGTTGTTGTTGTTATTGTTATTTTTGGTTGTTGTTCACTCGTTATTCGTTCCAAAAATAATTTTCATCTCTAAATACTTTGTAACAACTTTTTGGTTTTTCATTTTTTTTTTGTTTTCATTTTCATTTTCTTTTGTGCTTTCAAATGTGTTGGGATTTGTTTTTATTGTTATTTTTTTTTGTTTTTAGTTTTTTTTTCTCTTTTTCTATATTTTATTTTTCCTTTATTTCCTCTTGTCTTTAACGCCTAAAAATTTAATAAAAGAAAAAGAAAAAAGGAGGGCATAGAAGAATCCTTATAAAATATTAATGTTAAAAAGAAGCCCAAAACAAAATTACTGGAGAAATGAAATTATAAAAGTAAATACTGAGGAGAGATGGGTAAATATTAAGTAAAAGTCACACACTCGCGTATTCGTGTGTATCTTCAACATATTATACGGAAGTGTAATGTATGTATGTGCTTATATGACAAAGAAATTCATAAAACAATAAAATCAAGTAATGGCACAAAAAAAAAAGGTGGAGAAATAACTTTTGTTATCATCGGTGTTTTGACTGCATTCTTTAGAATTTAAATGCTTGAAAATAAATTATGACAAATATGCTTTACATATAAGAACATACATATGTACAATGTATTTAAAATAAATTTGTACACGTATTTTCTTATTATATTTGAAGAATTTTTAAACAAATCAACTGAGTATTTAAAATTTATAAATAAAATCCTTAAAAATAATTAATGTCAAAACTCTCTCTTTTACAAGTATTTTAATAAAATAAGATTTGAGTAAGTTTGTTTGAAATGATGACGTCTTGATTTTTATAGTGTACCTCTGGATAAATTGGAAAAACTGTCTTTATTTCTCTCCCGTTTCAAATTTCTCTCTCATATTTAGGTTTAATTTTGTTACTCTATAAGTACATAAATTCACATTTTGAAGTCGAATCTGAAGTTTAATTAAGAGTCGATTTTACATTTTCCACCATTTCCTCATGAAATAAATTAATGAAATTTTTACGAATTAGTATGAATTTGTTTGCTGAACGTGACTACGAGAGGCATCCAATTAACAGAAATGTACTGTTGGACTATCACCACCCCGTGACCTCCAGGTCGTGATTAAGCTTAAGATTACTGGTCGCTTAAGCCAGCCGATCCTTTTGAGGAATCTATCGGAATCAGTGAAAATAGAACGTTACTGTTTTTATTAGAATTAGCAAGAACAGTGGGGGAAAAACACAAATATTTTTATCTCTATTGACTATATTTATTATAGTCATATGCAGCTTTTGTTCTTAAATTTATTGAAATTTGTATACATGTTATTCAGAAAATATATGTACAATCAGTTATTGTCTCACCATGGCAAACTTTTCGATAAAAAATATGAGGGCTATAACGAGTACAAAATGTTTGTTTTACAAACAATTTCAATTTTAACCCTTTAATATTACGCCTACCATCGCTGTATTTGTACTGAGTGAAACCTTTCTGCTAGATTTTGGCCTTTCATATTGAAATATTATTATATTTATATAGTTGTTTCAAATATTCATTTCTCTTTCTCACAAATGCAGTCTATAATCTATCCTTATATTTAATTATGGAAAATTTTCCTTAATAAATTAAAAATAAAACAAAAATACATTAATTAATTGGGATGTTGAAAATATTTGGCAAGCAACCGAATTTTTGTTTTATTTTTGAATTAATTTGAATTTTTATTGTATTTATTCCTTTTTTTTTCTAAAGCCAACAATTTATCATCAATGCAATCAACAATAATTAAAAATTTATTGTAAAATTTTTTAATATTGCATTTTCTCAATTAAGTATATTTTATCGTAATTTAATTTTAAATCCCCGTATTCCTTATTTATTTAAAATGAACTCAAAAATTTTTTATAAAAAATATCTAGAATCATAAAATAAGCCAAATTTTTTCAATAAAATGCCCTTATAACTCTCAAAATAATGATAATTATTATGACGTAATAAATGTACTAATTTTTGAACTACTTTTTAAAAACGTAAATAAATTGAAATTGGCTAACATTCAAAAAAAAAAAAATGGAAGAGTAATGGGAAAAAAATTAATGTAACTAATCTTTAAGAAAAGAAAAAAATGTACTTTAAATTCAAAATGTTCTTATTTAATTGTAATAAAAGACTTAAGTAGAACATAAATTTCAAGAATTTGGCAACATTTTCTATACTGTTTAATTTTTTTTTATTTTTAATACAATATTAAAATATCGAAGAAATGAAAAGTGTAGTAAAAAGATGATAAAACGATACAAAAAATGAAATAAAAAATATACAAAATAGCAAAATAAAAAAGAAAATATATTTGAAATACAAAATGAATAAAAGAATTTATATAATAAAAATAAAAGAAAGAGCAGGAAATAATATTCAATAAAAAGGAAAAAAAATAAGCAAAAATGCTGTAAGAACTTTAATAACATATAAAAATTTTATTACCAATTTCATTTCACTTGGTTTACATAGTAAAGCCATACATAATCGAATCCATGTTACTATGTAAGTGTGTTACATGTACATATACATATCGATGGCCCTTAGAAGAATATTACTAATTTATCTGTTCAATTGATGAATTTTGAGAATTTTGTTGAAATTCAAGTTTACAATTTTAAATATGTGTTCTATAGCGAGCTTTGCATAAAAACTGTGACATGAAGAGCACAAATTACTGAGCGAAATTTTAGAAATTACATGAACGCATAACTTGCAGCTGGCTATATACTATTTCACAAATATTTCCTCTTTTTGATTTTACATAACTAAATAACATGAAAAAATTTTCTACGTTAAGTGCAATAAATCAAAAATTATTCTAAAATAAATTAACAATTTTCTCAAATTAATGAGAATATTTAGAAAAATTATATAAGTTTTATGTATAATATTCACTTAATTTTTAATTAAGCATTAAGAAAACGTAAATTGAATTCGAATTTCAAAATTTTTTAAAGCAGCAACAACTATTTACCATGAGAGCCTTATTCGTGAATATACAGAAAGAAATTCGGAAAAGTATGCAGCAATACATACCATTAGTTAGAGAATCAAAAATTGGTAAAACTTTTGCTTCGGGTGCTTAGTATCTTGCTTTCATTATCCGGTCTAAGAAAAACAGAAAGGCTTCGAAGAAAAGATAGAATTTTGATAAAATTCTTTAAGACCTTTAATGTTTTCGTATACATTATATTTTCGGATTGACAAGCATTACAAATTTGTATAACCGTATTTATTTTGCAATATAGTTAGTTGATTGCATATGGCAAAACCCCCTTGTACTTATGTTAGGATATTCAGGAATTACTTCATTCAAGAATAATGGTAAATAGAAATACAATCCATAAATATAATAAATGATCATAATTACTTTAAAAATGGGTCCACAAAATGATACCTCAATAACTCATTCTAAGATAACACAAATATGTAATTTTTAACACGTAACAGAATTCAAATCTCGCAGAATGTTAGTAAAAATTATTCGACAGTTGAAGTTTATTATAAAAACTATGTTATGATAGTTTCACTTGTAACCATCGACATTTGGATCAAAGTATAAATTTATATTTGTTTATTTTTTTGTATTTTTATAACATTTCCTTTTTTGTTTTTATTTTTTGTTCTACTTATCACAATATTTTTTGTTATAAATATTTTCTTTCATTTATACCACACTACTTGGGTCTTTGCTTTTTTCCCCTAAATATTTTATCATCATCAATCAAATGGTACGAATTCTTGTTATTTATTTTGTTTTGGTATTGATTCCAAAAAGAAAGAAAGAGGCAAAAAATTAAAAAATTCAAATCTTCGTACATATTTCTTTTCTCAAGATTATTATTATATCGTAATTTTTAGATCAATAAATTTATTCGGTTTAAAAAAAAAATAAAAAATTTTTTTGTTTTTTAATATTTTCACAGTTTAATATGCTGTTTTTCTCATCTTCTTTCATTTTCCAAAAAAAAAAAAATTGAGAAAAAATAAAACCACATTATTTTGTAAATTTTTTTTTTCTTTATCCTACAAATGAATCTAGGATATGAGGATGAAGCAGAAAAAACAACAACCGAATCAAATCAATACCAAAATATTATTTTGTTAAAATTTTAGGAATGTGTAAATTTGTAACTGAAACTGAGTAATTCTTACACATTGAAATCAATGGTAAAGAAAAAAAAAATAAATTTTTTTTTTTATTTTTATAGCATAAAATTAAGGGAAAATGAAAGGGACAACAAAAATATTAGAGCATAAAATTTCATTAATAAAACATTATTTTAACTTTCCTTTGCTCTACAACGTTTTTTTGTTCATATACGAACTGTATACCAAGTTTTGTAAGTTTATTTTATTGCCGAAAACTACAAAATTATACGCACTTGATCAGAATATTTCCGTAATATCCAAAAAAGGACATTAAATTTTTCTTTGTAATCAAAACAATTTTTTCTTTTATTGAAAAAAGAATTATTTTTCATTAGAGTACCCGTCGGATCCGATTTGTCAGTTTTGTTTTTTCGCAATCAATGTAATTTGCAAAAATTAGCAATGTAATGCAAGATTAAAGTTCGAATAAATTTGAAGTTTGATTGAATAAACGATTGTTGTTTCTATAATTTCAGTCCATTTTCTAGGCCAGTGCAAAATGCCTAGTCTGCGAATATCCAATAAATAATGATTCTTTATATAAGCAAATATAAGGAGAATAATTATTTTCATATGGCAGTTTCATAATGTGAAAACAAAATCTAACAACACTATGTATTAAGTATTAATATTGAGATTTTGTTCTCAAAATTTTATCGTATATGGGAAAATTAAAATAAAAAAAATAAAAAGAGAACCCAGTATTAAGAAATTGGTATTACAATTTCACTAAAGAACTGCAGAACCGCAACTAAACTATGAATTTAAATCTATTTCGGCTCAATATTTTTAAGAACGTCATATACTTATTTAGTGTCACATCAAAACAAAAATAATTCAATGTGCTACCATTTTGGAATATCTAAAAATTTTAATGTTTTTTACTCATACATTACTGTTGATTTGCAAATTAAAATTACTAGAAATTTTTCTTCTCTTACTAATTTTTTAAGTGTTACCGTTTTATGACAAAAGCTAGGTTTTACTAATCAAATCAGGAAAGCAACTGAAAGCCAAGTATTTATACAATTTAACAGCTCATATAACATTTTTGTGTTTGGATAAATGAATAGTGCAGAAAATCTCTATTCAAATTGCAATTGCAATTTACCATTATCGATTTTTGCCCAACGTTTTAAAGTCGTTTCTCGCTATAAAGTGCCATTAACTTTCTACTAATTTTAGAGAAACAAAACAAAAAAAAAATCATTTCGTATTTAATTTTTGTATTTATTTACTTTTATTTAACTTTTATTTTTTTTTTGTATTGTTCAAATTTCTCCTCTAAAAACAAAGAATAAGTTCATTTTTATTTATACCTTTTGGGTAAATATTACCTTTATTTTCGAAAAATAATACAAAACAATAATAATAATAATGAAAAAAAAAGTTACCTGAATTGTACCAGATTATTACAACAATTTTTTTTTTGTTTGCCAGTTTCAATTCTGAAATGTTAATAACAATGCAAGTATACCTATGTATAAATATGAAGGCTAAAATAAACCACCTGTCGACCTCTATAATATTTTAAGATGAAAAAAGTTAGTATAGGTTAAAATTGTTTAGTTATTTATACACACACATATTGTTATATAGTTCCAAAATCGTACCTGACTTAAACAAAATATTCAACTAAATATACACACAACAACACTGCACATTTACGAGTACGTTCGGAATGTATATATATAAGAGCATATAAGTAATATAAACAAAAAGGTTAAAACATAGTAGGTAAATATTAAGTTAAAATCCGTTTTACACATCCTTGAAGCACGTGTGTTAATTGTAGGGACACAAAATAAATTTTTATTTTATTTCTTGTATACAATTTATAACGTGTTTTAGGTATAACAAAGAATAGCATAGGCGATATACTAAAACTAGGTAACAATAAACTAGTGTGTATGTGAATAAAAATAAAAGGATAAAATTCCTTATAAAAATTCTCTTATAGTGAAAAAAACAACAACAACAAATTAATAAAAAATTTCTACTATTTTTATAGTTTAACGTTTACCAAAGGACCTTCTGTCCGTGTCTTTTATATAAATTACGTTTTCCTTTTTTCTTGGTCTTATAAAATTTCAGTTTGAAAACGCAGCTATGGCTATATACACTTTAATGTACGAAAATACCTAAATATGATAACAATAGAAGAAAATATTTTTTATTGTAAAATAAAAGAATAAGTAATACAAAGTACAGTTATACTCGTAAGATTAACCTGAAAATAATTTTAATGTCAAATCTTAAAAAAATATTATACATAATGTATAAGTAAATTAAAATATATTGGGGTCATTCATGCAGTCTTCTTGTACTAAAGGGTCGTATCCTATACTAGAATGTTATATCGATTCCTTTAAATACACTCTTTGTAACTTGTCAGAAGCAATATGTAGACGACTAACTATAAAATATTAAAATTTTTCGGATTATTTCAAAAGAATCAAATACTTTAAAAAGGATATTAACAAAATGCTAAATGATTTTTATGGGTAATAATTTACTGAATTAAATTTTTTGATAAGGGATACTAAACTCGGTATGTATATATATATAAAACTATAAAATGATGATTTAAGTATTAGCAGATTCTACCTTGAATTATTATTACGATTTTCATTTGGAAAAAATGTTATAGAGTATAAATGAGAGACATATGTTTTTTAAAAGTCGTTGAGCTCGATCAATGATTATAAGATTTTATAATATTTTGACATTTTGATTTTAATAATATGTTGAGCTTCAATAAAATTATTATTTTCAATAAAATATATGTAATAAATGTGTATTGAAAGAAGAATTTTTTAAAATGAAGAAAAGCATATTGGCATTTGCTTTTTAAGTTACATTTTAGCACTTTTCCAAAAAAATTTTTGAAAAAAGTGCTTATTAATTTCACTCTGTCCGTCCGTCAGTCCGTGGACACTTTTTTTGTTTACAAAACTTCTACACCTTTGAAGATAGAAAGCTGAAATTTAATACGTACATAGATCTTTACTAGAAACTTATTTCCGTAGAACAAAATTTTTACCTATCTCTCCCCTTCTAGAAGTTATACCCCCCCCCCCCCAAAACCCTAAAAATGGCCTTTTTTTAAATATTTGTTGCAATGAAACCATAAGCATTTTTGAAATTTTGCAAACGCAGAAAGGCAGTGGCTTGCTTCCCCTTGCGCGGTGTACTATAGTTAAACTTTAGAAAAACAAAATGGCCGTTCAAAATTACCGTTATCTAAAGTCCTTTTTTTCCAAATTTTTGATGTCGTTTTTCTTATAGACCCCAGACTGTAGAAGCTTGAAATTTTAGGAGCTTTTAGACATTAACAAATTGTTCATTTTGTTAGAAGAAAATTTTTTTCCATCTCCACCCCCTCTCAAGTTATCACCTCTTGAAATTCGTAAAATTTGAATTTATGACACCTTATATTTCCGAAACCGCAAGCTTTTTCAAATTTTTATAAACGCAAAGAGCTAACGGTAAATTCCGTGAAATTAAAAAATATAATTATTTTTCTTAACTCACACAATTAACCCTTAAAATCGAGCATTATGTTAACCCCTTTTTATATTAAATTTTGCTTTATTTCAAAGACTGCATATATGCGTCATCCTAAATATATGCAATCCTAGAAATAGTTTTGTATATGAATGAAAACAATTTTAATAGTGTGATAGGTATACATAGACTGTATTTAAGAGCAGAATTTTCACTTGTTGAAGGGAAAAGTGCTACAATACGAACCATTGGTTTGACCCAACTTTATTAATTGTTTTTTTTAAGAAGTTGGTGCGAATATTATTGTACTAAGAAAAATTATGTGACAATTTGGAAAAATTTAATTTGAAAGGATTTTAAAATGAAAGTGTAGGTAACTAGCAATTGTAAGTTCTATATCTAATTTTATTTGTATTTACAGTTGTTCCTCGATATGCGATGGCGAAATTTTTGTTCCTCGTTCCGTTCTTAATTTTCATTATATAGAAACATTTATGTATAACTCTTTCCTCATTTTTGTAGTAAAAAAATATTTTTTTTCTATATAAGTACCTATGAGTTTCCTGTATACGCTGTTGTGATTTTACGTCGTGATTAGTTAAAACAACGTTTATCGAGGTATTACTGTATTTCTGCGTTGAGCCACAAAGAATTTATAATATAAATTGTCTCTATTACAGTTAACGTACAAATTATGGACACAACTATATACTGTTAAATTTTGATTTAATTTGTTTTAGTAAGTCAGATTTCTTGCATATAGATATATGTATGTAAATCATAATTATTATCTCGAATTGAAAATTAACCTGTTATTAAAATTAAGTTACCCGCAAAAAATTAAAAAAGGAAAAATATGTCAAAATTTAAATTAGTATTCCTACAAAATTTCTTCGAATACTTAAGGTATATAAGCTGTTAAGGTAATAGTACTTCAGTTTTCTGTTAACACCATTTTCATGTAAGTCTAGTAGTGAAATTTAATTAAGAATAGGTTAAATTATGAATAGGGAACAGTAACTGACAGTTAATGAAGTAAGTAAATAATACCAAATTATTTGTTTCTCAGAATTGTGAATCGAATAATCGTTTTCATTGTGCAAGATTAAACAGAAGATTTTTCAACTTTAAAAGAAAATTTGTTAAACGATTCTCTTTCTCAAATAATTTTCATTTCTTCTTTGTAATCAACTCCCTTCTAAACAAATATAATTATAAAATTTTTTGTTTCATTAACACGAGAAATTTTTTCTCAGTGTACAAATGATTTATTTACCTTAATAACAAAAAAAAAAAAATAAAAGAAAATTTAAAATTGAATTAAATTTGATTTTAACTTCAATTTTTATACTTTTCAAAAACTTTTAAAAAACATTTTCAATTTCAAGAACATTTTGAAATTTTAATACTTTTTTTTTCCCTACTCTTACAATAAATTTCTAATATAAACCACATAAGATCAATATAAGAAGTAATCACAATAAAAAATTAATTAGAAAAAAAAAAACAAAGCAAAAAATAAAGTTAAATCCTATTCTGTGTTGTAATTTAAAAACTTTTCTTAAAAATGAAAGTTAATGAAAAAAAAAATTGACATATCTTAAAGTTTTCCTTTTTTTGATATTTCAATTCAATTTTCATGATGATTTTCATTTTATCCATGTATTTTACAAGATATCCCACTCTCCATTTCTCTCTTCCTGCGTCTTTATACTCTATATATACTTTTACGATTGAAATAATTTAAACTTTGAAGGAAGAAAGTGATTTGAAGAATTGGTACTTTTTTTTTGGAAAAATACCAAAAGAAAAACAAGTAAAGAAGGAAAAGCACAAAATTAATACATCAATTCTTAATTTCTCCCCTTCTCTCTTTCTCTCTCTTTGTAATTGTATATAAGTTAACTGTGAATTTGGATTCTCCATTAAATTTTAATAGAAAAAAAAAAGAATAAACAAAAGCAGAAACAAGCAACTTATACAAGAGAATTTTGTTCCAAAAAATAACATTGTATAAGAGCGCAAAAAAATATTTTTTTTTAGCTAAATTGAAAATTTAAGTTAAAAAAAAAAGAGAGCAAAGAGGCGAAAAAATGAAAAACAAAAAAATTATGGGAGTTACCGAAAATCATGTTAAACAAAAGCTTTCATCTATATTAATTAAAAGTTACAGATTAATGGAATGTCGGAATGATTTTGAATTTTTTTCTTTTTTACAATTTTCAGTTTTTTGACTATACTACGAGTATTATTAGCTTAGGTTATAACTTATGTTAGGCACATAACTTACAAAATTTATATAGAACAAAAAAATTCAATATCATTTTATGGTTTGCTTATGGTATGCTTTTTACTTGTTTTCATTCTAGTTAGAAGAGCAAAAAAAAAACAAGTAAGTAAATTAAGAAATTTTTTAAACTGACTTAGCAAAAATTTTATGATGAATTTATTAAGTTTTTTTCTGAAAAAATAAATTTAGAAACCGGCAGAAGGAAAAAAAGAAGAAGAACTGAGGACTTCCAAATTTACGCTTTTTTTTTTGTTCTGATTAGTTTCTGTGAAATATCCGCATCATATAATTGAAAAATGGTGTTTATGAGCGCGGGTTTTTTTATTTCCTTAACAATTATTTAAAAGTTTTGCGATTACTTTATATTTTGTAATAAAAAATACAAAAGAAAACTATTTTCATAGCGGTTAAGCAATTATTTATAATTAAATAAGAGCAGGCCCGGTTCTGACTTGTTTGAAGCCTTATGCGGTTTCCAAAATGTGCGGCCTTCTCCCATCTGCTTTCAAAGTAATGAACAGTATGCAAATAAACATTGCACATTCAGAATAACAAATTACTTCCTTATAGCCTTGGCATGCTGAGTGCAAGATTAATCATAGAATTAAAGTTCAGCTTTTTGTTTTTGGCTATTTTTTGTTTTTAACAGCGGTTCGATTTTCCGCCGCCCTTTGTAAATGATACATTGTACGTGTCGTGATCCGGGACTGAATAAGAGTCTAAAAATAAGTCGGATGTAATTTTTAAAAATCATTTTTAATCTTGCATTTCTTTTGCAAAGAACGAATAAGCTTAACCCAATTTGATTTAAAATATTACTTTTTTAATGAAATCTTTTGGAATCTATAAAAGCTAAGAAAAAATAATGAAATTCAAATTCAAAAATTGTAAAAAATATTTAATTACTTGAGTATTATGATTTCTTATTATAGTTGTAGGTTCCGATATCACAGAGGATTTTTGCAAGAGTTTGCGGAATTATTTTTTAACAGCTTCACTGCATCATTGCATACTTTCTTATTATATCAAAACAATTCGCCATTTTAGAAATTTTTGATATTGAAGCTTTGAGTCTATTTACCGTTGAACATAATATTATTGCAATTTCTTATTAGAAATTTAGAACTGCAAAACACTTATGATCTGAAATTCATTTGAGGCTGTATTTTTAATTTTCTTTAATCTGATATTAGAAATTCATACTTATATGTCTGTGTTTAATTGAATTTGACTAAGTATCGTATAAATTAATTTTAGAGGCCGTGTTCGAATATTCATTTAATTGTTTTGTTTTCAATATTATACTTTAAACTTTATTTACTTAATCCCCAATTCCTTATTCACACTCATTCATCTAAATTAAAAATTATTCACACTCATTATTGTTTAAAATTAAAAAACGATTTCTTTGAATTTTTTGTATTTTTTATTATAATTTCGAAATTAAAAATATTGTTGTCTTTATACAAGAGACATATTTTTATTTTAAATAGCATAGTTGGAGACACAAATTGCTCTAGATGATAAATTATAAAGTACTTTATACTTACACTCACACATTTTTGTACTTCAAATACGAATAATGAGCAACAAACACTTATTTTTAACTTATGTTTCCTTTCTCTCTCTCTCTCTCTCTCTGTTGTATTTTTTGTTTTGAAACATCTGATTTAAAAATCTGATTTATATTGCAATATTTTCAATTACTTTAATAAATAAAACATAAAGCATAAAATAAGTATAAGAATGTATAATTTCGAAATAATATTATGATAATTTATGTCTTAAATATGTGGGCCAATTGTATGCTAAATGTAACTCTGTAGGTTTGTACGTACACTTACGTATACAAAAATATTATGCTTATGCGAGTACAATAAAAACAGAAGAATTTTTTAGCATATTTTTTTGTTTAAAGTACTTAGACGTGTAACTCTACCGTATATTGTAATTAATTAAATACTGTACATACATTTATATACAATATATTATATATTACAAGTATATTATGCAAATTGTAAAAAATACTTAATAAAAAATGAGAATTTTCACCATAATAATGTGACAATTAATTATGCAAAAGTATCATTTAATTTGTATTATGTACATGGATGTGTGTGTTTGCGTGCATATGTTCGTATTGTATGAGAAAACGTAAAAGCACGTATATAATTTACGAAGAAGAACGTGTTGCATATTTTATATGAACATTTTTTGTTTTCTGTTGTTTTTTTTGCTTTTTTACCGTTTGGCACTTTTACAAACCGGAAATTCTAAATGCGATGCAAATGAATGGTTTTTTATATATGTATGTATATGTACATATGTTATTGTTTTATGTAGAAATTTTTATTAAATTTTATGACAAAAACTATTTAATACTGTTTTAATTTAAAACTTTTACATTATTTTAATTTAAAAATTTAATTTATAGTCGGTGCAAGTCTGATGTAAAACAATTTTCAATTAAATTATTATTGCCATTATTTTACTAATTTCAGTTAATAATTGCATGCTTTTAGGCTGAAAGTGAAAAAATGAAAAGAAGCTTTAATAATGTAGAGTGATAGTAGAATTCGATGAGTTAATAATCAGGTAATAAGGTGAGTTAAAATAAATAAAATTGTATTTAGCGCCTCGTTTTCTGAAATATAATGTTAATGGTTCCTCTAATTTTTCTTCTCATCCCAAAATTACGTTAAAGTTAAGCTGCAAAAAGCATTCTATTTTTTTCCGGAGTTTTTGCTGGCACCGCTGCTTTAGTAGTTCTATTGCAGGACAGTTTGAACTAATAAAATCTTAAATCAAACACAAATTCAACCCCTATTTTGTTAAAGGAACTCAACTTGTAATTGTAATAACTTGTATGAGAAGCTTAAGCCTATAACTTGTTTAATGAAAAGCAAGTCTATGTATTACAAAATAATAGTTTGATCTAGGTTTACCAAAAATCTGTTAGTCGGAATCACTATCTTATTTTTCGCATTTTACTATTGTAAACTGTGGAAATGATTGATTCTACCTAATATCTATATTGATTCCGTGGCTGTGTTTGATTCTGTATTTTATTAAACCATCTCTTTTCAATAAAAATAAGATTGATCCTTCTTTTTTGATTAGGTTAATATAAATTTCATTAATTTTAAATTGAAAAGAAAAAAAAGAAATAAATAACAAAATCAATTGACATTTTTAAATTCTTGACTTTGGTCAATTGAATTTTATCAATTATGCAAGTCAAATTTTTTGTTTTGGGGTTTAAGAATGATGATGAATTGCTGACCTTTATTAATTTTTGAATCCTTTTTAATATGTACACGTACATATATATATGTATGTATATAAATTTATATTAATGGTAATAAATTTTGTGTTTCTTCTCTCCTCATCAAAAATGTCTGTAAATCATTTTTTTTTTTACAATTTTGTTGTTGCTTCTTTTTTTTAATGCCATTTAAATACTAACAATTTTTTTTTTCTCTTCCTTTTTTGTTTTTTTTGAATGCATACTTTTAACTATTATTTTTTATTTGAAAGATCCTTTTAATGCCTATTAATAAGGATTCTTTTTTAACATTCTTATATTAAAAAAAAAAAATGCGTAAATATTTTTTATATTTTGATCTTTGAATTTTTCATTTTTGGTCACTTTTAATATTATTTTTAATAATGAAACAAAAAAAAAAACAAAAAATAGCTAGTCTTAGTTCATGGAAAGGAAGCAAAAACCAGAAGAAATAGCACGAAAAATTTGGAATACCAGAATAGAATCTAGGATATTATTTACAAGAAAACAAAAACAGCTAAAAAAATTGTTTTTTTGCTCTCTCTTCTTTTACTCCGTTGTGCTTTTACAGATTTATCTAGTTATCAAAAAAAAAAAAATAATAGAAAATTTTATTTTATTTTTTTTTGCCCTAAAAAAAGCAGTTAGTGTTGAACATCCTTACAATTTTAAGGGTATAAAATTAAAAAGAAAACAATTTTGAATAAATTATAATGTCACGATGAATTTAATTTTTGTTAATAACTTTTCTTTTCCATTAAACGTCAACGGGGGTCGCCCCTGTATCCAAAAAAAGAAAAAAAAGTAAAAAAGAAAATAAAAACAATTTTTTTTTTAAAAAAGCCCTAAAGTAAAAGAAAACAAAACAAAGAAAAGTTTTTGGTAAAAGAAAAAAATTTTTTATACAATAAAAAAAAAAATCATTTCCTTTCTCTACATTTTCAGATACCTCACTTTTTTTCTGCCTTACTCTCCCTCTCTCTCTCTCTCTCTCTCTCTCTATCTCTCTCTCTCTCCCTTTGCCACTATTTTCACTTTTAAATGAGAATTTTTTGTCCATAGTGTTACCGATTGGCCTGCTAAATTTGATTAGTCAAAATTGAAATTTGCTATTCAGTCATCTCAAAGTTTTGATGTTATTTTGGTTTTACACACTGTTTTGAATAAAGTCGAAAGATTAAGAATAAAGAATGAAGAAAGCCTAGAGTTTTAAAATGCAATACTGCTTATAATCAAATGCAATTTAGAAATACTTAGAAATATTTAACTGTAGCCAGTTTAAATGTTTATTCTCGAATTTCAGAAAACAATTTGCAATTATTCAGAAAATCGGTGATTACTCATATTCTAACAATTGTTAAATTGAAATTTAGAAGGAAATCAAAAATTAAAGAAAGAATGTTTAAAAGAACCATTAAGAATTTTTTTCAGAAATCAATTTTTTTTCTTAACGTTTTCTGTACTTATTAAACATTGGGAAGCAACTCCAATTTTAAACTCAGTTTTAATTACAATTCGTTACGCCTCCACTTAAAAACATACTTTGGTGCTTATTTATTTTGTATCATTTTGAATTTAGGTTTTTTGTTTTATTGAATCTTACACTACCAGTTAACATTTTCAATCATAATTTTCGTTTTTTAGTAACAAAATATTGTTTATAACAGTTCTCCTGCGGCCTAGTTTTCTGAGCCATAAATGCAAAAATTCAAGAGGAAAACATAATAAAAAATAATAAATATAAAAAAAATTTGTATTATTTTTTATTTGCTGCTTTTCAAATCCTTAAAATGACAAAGTCATTAATCATTTTTTTTTCTCTGTTTACTTCTTTGTTCTTTTTATATAAAAGAAATTTAAGAAACGAAAAAAAACATAAAAGCGTAAAAATTCGGGAAAAAATTTCAAAAAGAACAAAAAAAAAACGAGAGAGCATCCTTACCATTCCCCTATACACTCCGCACCTGAAACCATAAAGATCAACAAAATAATAACGAAAAATTCAAGGCAATAAAATAGAAACAAGGATAGAGCAGGAGAAATAAGAAAAACAATAAAAACAACGACAGAAAAAAAAAATCTCAAATTTTCTTACATAATATCCTATTATAATAATATTGTAAAATAGAATACTCAAGCTATTTCTCTTCTTCACTAAACATCATCAAAAAAGCAGGATCAAAAATTCTTTTAACTTTGAAAACTGAAAGTTGGACATTTTTGCTTTTTTCCTATTCAGTTCGTGTAAGTTTTCAATTTTCAATGAATTTATTTTGGCTTAAGAATTTTGAAAAGTTTTGCCTTGGAATTTTTTTTTTCTCTTTGCTTGCTCTATGTATTTATTTCTTTTTTTTTTACGCTTTTGGCTCTACTCGGCATAAGCACCTGTAAAATGAGCTCTTCTTCTTTTTAAGTATAATTTTTTTTTCTCTCTTTTATTTTGTGCTGTCCAAATCATATCACTGGAAGCGAATCAAATCAATTTTCTAGAATAAAGTTTAACATTTTTTTTTCAGTAATAAATTGAATAAAATAATGGTACTTAGTTAAGTAATAATACCGTTTTATAGATTTTAGGTATTCCACGAAGAAATTTTCATATAACCTTGAATATTTATTCCAATTAAGTGGAGATGTAGAGGGATAGGTTGAAAAATATTCTGTAATTTACAATATTTAATTTGGTAATAATTTTTAATTTATAATATTTTTTTTATGCATGGCTAAAATTTAAAAATTGTTACATACTTACAAGAATTTATTTGAAATTTTCATGGCATAAAAAGGAATTTTTTAAAGGCGAAAAAAAAAACTAAATTTAAAGCATTCGCATTAAATTTATTTTTTGGATGTTTAAATTGGATCGATAGACCGATGGAATATGAAAATTGTGTACTTAAATCAAAAATTAATTCAAATGTTTTTCTTTAACGCAGCAATTTCTGTAATTTACGTGAGAACGAAAGAGAGAAATCGAATTCTTGCTGCGGAAAATTATACCTAAGGTCGTTAGAAAGAAAATTTCATAAGCTAAAATCAATGTAGGAAATTTATTCTACCAGTTACATATATTTAACTACCATGTATCATGTAACCAACAAAATGTACAAATTATACACTTTTCAAGAAAGATCGTCTTAACATCTAATAACTTAAGAGATAGGGCAAGACCTAAATATTTTTTTGCCGCCGATACCCATTCTGTAACCTATTGAGCATCATGTCGAGTCTCAGATAGTGGGTAATAATTAATTGTATATTAAAATTCATCTATTACATTCAAAAGTTCAGTTCTTGACTATGACACTTAAACATTTTTGAATTTCATTTTACGTATAGTAGCATCGGAAGTAATTGCGACTATACGTAAAATTTAACAACAATTATATTTGATGAACACAACTAACTCTGTATGGTGGATCCAATACGAGAGTTAATAGTTGTTAGACGTGTACATTTTTTAAAAATCAAATTTAATTTATAATTGCTTTTAAACACCGGATATTAATTTTGTTGTAATAAGTACTATACCTAAATATTAAATGTCATATACAAATTACTTGTATATTTTATAAACGGATCAAGAAAAAATTTGTGGTGTGTACACATTATGGACAAGTGGCTACTTTAAGTTGAATAATTTTCATTACTCTTTGGTGTATTACTTTCAATACTGAATTCCATTTAAAGGAGAAAATTAAACATACCTACTTTATCAATACAAAAAGTATACTTGAGTGTTATATTTAAAATTTTTACTTTTAATTTTAAATTCAAATAAATTTTTAATTATTACTTATGTATTTGAATTTGTTTTCCTAATTTAATTGAAAAGAATGTGTCCAATACTTAATTAGTTAAAATTTTAACTCAGTGTGCCTATATATCGACACTCGGCACATATTTTGGGGTTATATCGAACAAAATTACTTTAGAAATCGCTGTCAATATTAGCAAATTAAAGAAAAAACTCGATAAGATTGAAAAACTGAAGTAAGTTGGTATTTACTCCAAAATGAGTTCAATTAAACCCGTATACAAAGTATGGTGCAGTATCGTTACATTTACAGAGTAATCTATGTGTGACGATGAAAATCTTTTCAATATGCTTAATGATTACTTAAGTATTTTTTTTACTTAAATTTTTAGGCATGATCTGAGGTGTTCCTTCCAAAAGCGGGTTACTGCAAAAAAATTCTCTTAAAATTTCTAACCATAGATGCTTTTAATGCTTGAATTTTATTGGATTCATTGGTTCGCTGGAGCTGAACTATTTTTTCTGTTGATTGTTCATTGGTTCGTCTGAAAAAAGCTGATCGTTTTTTTTTCGTTATAATGCATTTATTACTTTTTTGACAAGAATGATATGTAATTGTAATAGTTCAGTATATGTAAATTTGACGTTTTAAAAAAACCTCCGCGCTAAAGTCAAAGTTGATTTTACTTTTTGAGACAGCGAAAAAAAGCTGTACGAAACATAAAAAGAACGTCCAAAATCCAAATTTGCATGTAAAATACATGCTCGTCGTTTAACTGACGAACCAATGAATCCAGCTTTACTTATATAAACACATTGATTGGCGGATATATTGAATTACAAATATAAATAATAAAATCTAGTGCTTGTTAATCTACAAAATCAAGATTTAAACATATTCTTTAACTTTTAGTTACCAAAAGACCTGTGAATTCTAAGAAATAATTTTATTTTTTTCGAATCTCATTAGATCTGTACAACTAATTGCTCTCATCTTATACAAAAATAATATCTCTAATCTCACTGCAAGTATAAACATAGAAGGGGGATGAGAAATGATAAAATTTAACATTTTGCGGAAAAATTTAATTTTCCACCTAAAAAGAGAAATTTAAAATAAATATAAATGTTAAATACCTATACTTATATATATGCACGCTTAAAAGTACGTATACAATGATTGCTTTTTTTATAGCGTCCAAAATATCAATTACCGGAAAAAATCGTTAAATTCTTTATAAAATGACTAATGGTTTTCAACTGAGGAGCTCAAAAGATTTTTATTTCATCATTAGATTTCGATATTTTTTTCTGTTTTTATCTGTTTTTTTTTTTATTTTATTTTTATGTACGCCTGTTGTTTCCTTTACTTTATTTTTCACAACCTTATTAATGATCTTTTCCTGTGTTACTTTTCATTTTGCTCTCTCTTCAACCTATATTCCATTTCCTCATTCTTCTTTTTGTTTTGTTTTTTTTTTCCTGCTCAGTTATCCTAACATTCTTCATTATCATCATCCTTCTCAACGAAACAACGACCTTCAAAAAGCTTATTTTTTTTTTCTCAAGGAGGTAGAATTATTCCCTATAATTTGTTGTTGTCGTTATGGAACCTGTCTATTTCTATAGTTATTTTGTTATATTCTCAGTATACTTATGGCTATCTCTAAATATTTATTTGTTTATATGCAAGCATTATATTTCGTCCTATAAAAACAATATCAAGAGGAGTGCTAAAAAAGAAGGTATAAAAATAATTCCATAAAAAAATTAATCTCAATTGAAAAATAGAAAATCTTATTATGTACCTATAACAGAATTTTCCGTGTTATATAATACTTTTACAGTAATAAAATAAAGAGAGCAGAAAGAAAGAATTAATGAGAAAAACAAAATAAAACAATATAAAAGAATGTATAATAATATTAAATAAGAAAACTGAAGATATTTTGAGAGCAAAGGACGAAGAGGGATTAAAAATGGAAGTGAAGATTTTGATTTAAATTTCCTCTTAACTATGATTTAATTTGTGAAGATTTTTCTGGGTCTCCTTTATTACTTTTGTTTTTATATAAGTACATTTATTTATAGATTTCGCCAAAATTACTTAAGTATTGTATTTGTTTACAATAAGTCTTGTGTAAGTATACAAGTTCTTATATAGAGAAAAATATAGTGTTACACGATATGGATTACGTCTCTGTGATGTATTTTATAATTAATCAATTCCAGACATACACATTTTCATATGGCGATTTTCAGTGTAACATAGCATTTAAATTTCTTGGCATTATAAATGTTTTAAAGCAGTCTGAACACTCCCGGAAATTTGTCAAATCATTTCCAAATGATGAATTTTCAAACATTTTAATATAAGACCTTACTAGAAATTGTGAAAACTTCCAGATATTTGTATTTATTACAGCAAAATACATCGGAATCTTAGGATCACAATTAACCGACTCAATTCATATGAAACGATTGATAATCAAGTTTTTATTAGAGAATGAAACCTGTCGAAATATTTTATGGTTTTCTATTTGGTAGAAAATTCCGTCAATTACGGTATGCCAAATCTGTCACATCAAAAGTTTATGAAATCTTTAAGTACTAACATGATTTGCAATAAAGATAGAAACGGGTACTGTGTAATTGCAGCAAGTAAGAATAAAATTCGATTTTAATGCTGCAAATTTCTTTTTTATTTGTCATTCTTTCTTATTGCATCTGTTAGTTTTCGATTTAACGACTTTAAATTGAAATGACAGAAAAATATTGTTAATTATAAGTTGGGTGCTCTAGTATGATTATCTTATTATATAAATTATATTATATCATAGATAAATTTTTGATGGGCTAAAATGACTTCTGTCAATACACATATTTATTATGTGTGTTTGCTTACATTTCGCTTCTAATACGGAGAAGCAAATACGGAGATTACTCACATTAATACTCTTGAAATGTGAGGAGTATGAAAAGCAAATCTAATTTACGAATTCACGATATGAAAATGCAGCTCCGTTTATCGTTACTCTTAATATATACCGTATACGTTACGTCATCCATATACCAAAGTAATAAAAATGAAATTATCTACGTTCTCGCAAAATATTTTTGCATTCATAACAATTGAAAAATCTTGTAATATTTTTATTATTTTTCTTATCCATAAGAATTTATAAAATAAAATAAGGCTAAGTTATTCAAATAAATGAAAACAAATAAAAAAAAATGAATGAACTTTTTCTACTTGTTCCTTTTCTTTTTTTTCTTCCTGGCGGGTCTCAGCTTAACTACAACAATATACCAACCTCAATTGGTATGAAGGAGATTTAGAAATCTTTACGTTTTCTTTATAATTTTTTTCTCTTATTATATTTCATTGTTGTTTTCATTTTTGAAAATCGATGTAATTAATAGTCGATAATGATAGGATCGTTGAATTGGGTTTCATTCTTGTTTTTTTTTTTGTTGTTGTATTTGTTTTAATGTTGTATAAAATTCTCGGAAAAGAGATGGAATTTCCTTAAAATATACAAATGATACAATAACAAAACAATGAATTAATGAAATAAAATTTTTAGAAAACAAGCTATACTTAAAGCTACAAAAATATATAGGTTAAGGGAAAAGAAAGGGAGGGGAATCTGTGAAATACATAAATATAAAACTATACTTAGTAAAAAAGAAAAATAAAAGAAAACAAGGGACATAAAAATGGAAAGAAAAAAAGAGAAAGAGAGATGAATATTAAGTAAGTATAGAAAAACAAACGATTATGGTTGACCTCTAATTAAGGCAATAAATTTTAAGACTTTTTAGTTAACTAATTTTTAAGGATATTACTTTTTATATATGTACATATACATAACAATAATATTGGTTTGGTATAATATGTACGTGGTTTGTTTTCTGTGCTTTATTGTTTCGAATAAATAAATGTGACTAAGTATATCTGGTGTAAATATACATATGTCTATATTTACGTACATCGAACCAAGAACCCCAAAATCTAGATATTCCTACAAAACCATTATTATACATAAAACTGCTATGGGTTTATAAATATTCACTAGATGGAAATTGGATAATGTTTTCCAATGTTTTTCAATTGAATTGATTTTTATTTGGTGTTTTTGTTGGGTGTCTTTTTTTTTTTTTTTTTTTTTTTGCTTTCTTATAAATTTACAATTTTATTGATCCAATTTTAGTATTTTTTTTTGGATTTTATCAGATTTTGTGTGGTATGGTAGTGAATGGAAGAGAAATAAAAAAATTTTTATTTGAATTTTGTTTTATTTAGGACCAATATTTTTTGTGGTCAGGCACATTTTTAGGATTCCTTTTGGTCTATATATTCATACATAATTAATTCAAAAATAAAAATTTCTTATTTTGATTTTAGGTTTTAACTTTTCTTATGTACTCGTACTTTACGGTTTAAATTGTATTTTATAACTTTGAATTTGTTTGTTTATTTGTTTGTTTGCTTGTTTATTTGTAAGCATTATTTTGCGTCTCTTTCTCATTTTTTTCATTCTTTAACTTTAAGTAATTAAAATTGAATAAGATTTTCATTTTTCTCTCAACTTGTTTTTTTTTAAGAATTTTTTTTTCTTTAGTGAAATTTTTTGATGCTATTAAATAAATTAAATTTTAATATTAAGAACGAGAAAAAAATTTTGCTTTTAATTTTTTCATTGTATATTTTTTGATTATTTCTTTTTCAATTGAAAATTATTCAGTGAATTAAAATTAATTGTATTTTAATTAGCTAGTATATGATTTAAATTAAATTTTTATGTAGTTAATTAAGTATATCTATATATACTAATAATAAAGTAGATGGGGCTTTGGTTGGCGTATATAAAAATAAAAATAAATCTTAAAGACAATTACGAATTTTAATTGAATAATGTGATTTTATATTATGTAAGAATTGTAAGTACAAAGAGTAGTTACTAATGTAATTAAATGTATACGGTAGCTAAAAATTAATTTATGTAAATTATGATTAATGATAAAATGATAGTAAGTACTTATAAGATGTAATAAAATTTGTAAAAAATTTTTGGAACAAAGTATATAATCAAATAAAAATTTGATTATAGACAACAGAAAATAATAAGTGTATAAGTATTTCAAGAAAAAATACACAAGTAGTTAAGCTTTACACTTATGTAGTTATAAAGACTGTAGTCTTAAAACTTGTCTATATTAAGTTGGATGGGGCGTTATAGCTTATACATATATAAATATTTAAAATACTATGAACTTATAGGATTAATTTTTTTTTTTATTCATATAAGTACTTAAATTAAATTCAGGTACCCATGTCAAGAAACCGAATATAGCATAAAAATTTAAAAAAATTGCTAGCGTTAAATTAGGAAAACAAAGAATGCTTTTACTGTTTGTATTTTAATTTCAATTTTATTTCAAAAAATTAAGGGAATTTTTGCCTACATTACGGTTATACTTAATTCGATGTCTTGCCGGGTCGGCAAATTAACGGTAGGGTCTACTGTTAATTTTTAGTACTACACAGCCCTTTTGTTTTTTATATTTTAGTAATTTGAAAAAAATTGTCAAATTTCTATAACCATTTTGTGAATAAATTATTTAGCATTCTAATACTTAAATAAGTATTAATTAAATCTAATTAAAAATATTTATTAATAAATTACCGTGCTTCTATTGAATTTTTATTTTTTTTAGTTATTTACGTGTCAAGGTGAACATTTTTTTTTTTTGTATTTTTAATTATAAAATATATTTGAAAGGAAAATCAATAAACTATACATATATAAACGCACATTATTTTATTTTTTCATATGAGTATGTTTTAAATTTTTATTTAACAATGTGGGATAATAGGCATAATTTTACATGAAAATCTTAACATAATAGGTGAGTAATGTGAGTTGAAAAATTTTACAGCTTACATTAAAAATTAAAATTGCATGCAATAATTTATTAGAAGGACGATTTCATTTTTTCACTATAGTTTTAAAACAATATTATATTTTAAAAAGTCAATATGCAGGAAAAATTTCCCACAATGTGAATGTTTTTGTGGGAGTCACGCATTTTTATCAAAAAATTACGTGATTATAAGAAAAATTTATAGTTACGTATTTAGTTGCCTATTTATTACAGAAAGGTCGTTTTGTACATTTTGAAGCATTGAAATTTTAAAAAACTAATTTATGCTTAAAATATTTTAATTAAGTATTTTAAAAATCGTGCAAGAAAGCTCAAATTAGATTATGTAAAGTAAGTAATTTTTTAATATAATTTAGCATACACATTATATGTGTTTTTTTGTACAATTTTACGATTCTTTCATAAAATTAAGTTTTAAATAAAATTAAAATCCTTTCATACTCATATTAATAAAATAAGATAATTTTTTTTTCATAAATTTAATTTACTGTTTGTTTAATGTGATTTAAATATGCATGGTTTTGCATTTTAAGCCATAAACTAATTGCATAAGTATGTGCGTTAAATATATATGTACATTCTTCTTATGTATGTGACGAATAAAATTCTATAGAGAAATTATTTGTAATTTATCAATCATTCAAAAATATTTGTTCCTGTTCACAGAAATTATGGATGTAGATTTTATTATGATTATAAGGGAGGTTAAGTCTTAAGATTTGAATTCGATGAATAAAACGTACTTATGTTTTTAAGTATTTAAAATTTACTCGTAAGAATTTAACATTAAGTTTTCTCATTTACTCAACATTATTAAGCAAATTTTAAAATAAACTGTCTAATATTAATAAGCTGACCATTATATATTTTTCTTTTATTTAATTATTTAAAATTATTCATAAATATGTACTTCCATAATAGTTAAATTCTAATATTGAAAATGTTTATAAGTAAATGGGTAGAAATATGTTAGTAAAGAATTAGGGCTACTCTTTCAATACTTGCTAAATTATATAAGTATCGCATGAATTCCAAAGTAAAATTTTCTATTCTGTTTATTACATAAACAGAAAACGAGGGTATATACTCAAATTTAATAAAGAATTCTATTTTATTAAAATATTTCGAAAGTATGTGTTAGTACTTACTTTAATAAAGAAAGTATTTATATTACTTACTTACTTAGTTACTTATATACTTAAGTACTTCTAAGTTATTATAAATTCAGAAATAAGTAACTAACTAACTTGTGAAAAATTAACACTATATTTCCTTAAAGTCAATTATAAAAATGTTCATTAATTTTTTAATTAAAATTTTCATTACATATATTTATTTATTGAGATAATAAGAATTATTAGACTTAAGTAATTACTTATTATTTTGCATATTATAATTAACTTTTCATTAATAATAATGTAAGAAATATGAACTTTTAAGTTAGCAAGTACTTATTTATTCAAAAAATAATTTGTGTAATATTTACATGCGAATGGACATGAGATTTTTTAATGAAATACGGACGGAGTAAGTATTTAATGAACCTTAGGTTATCACATGATAGGCTTATGATAGTACATAATATTACTCTGAAATAGTAGTAGATTTGTCACAGTAAGCAAATTATATACTGGTATTTTATATTGTATGTATTTCACAAATCTTTCCGCATAAGTATATTTATATTATAAAGAATATTATTTGTAAAGAGGCTATAATTAAAATGCTTAATTTGTTTTTTGTTTTATTAAGTAGTTTTAATTAATAATCAAGTAAATATTAGAATTTTTTATGGCTCAAATATTCAAAATTCATAGTGTGCACTTTTTAAAATATAAGTAGTTCTTAATTGTATATTTTAGTTATAAAGATTAATTATAATATTTTATAAAATAATTGCATAATTTTTTTTTTAATTAGTGATTTTATTTAAATGAACATTAAAATTATTCCCACTACATAAGTATGTAGTGGGAATAATTTTATACTGTATTGTAATAACGTGAACTTATGTCATACATTATCGGGTAAGTTACGAAAGAACTATAATTATAACTTGTAAAACGGAATTTACATGATTATTACTCATTTGTTGTATTTATTAATCATACTTATTTGATTCATCAAAATGGCGTGAAAATGCCTTCTTAAGTATAGAATTTGAATAAAAATATTGTACATTTTCAGAGAATGTTTTGCAAAAGTTTTTGCTAATATACCTGGGACCTTATTTATGTAACTAAATTTTCGTATTTTCAGAAATTGGAAGCTATCCTCCAATTTTTCCCGAATACGCAAATTATTTCATGAAAATCGAATTACATGGTAAGGCTCAAGGAAGAAATAATTTCTAAATAAACTAATCAGTACAACTCATATAATTAGTTTTGAACTAACCGCATAAGCAGAAACTCACGGAATTTTTTATATGTAAATTACGCACGTGTCAGTCTATCAAAAGTTAATTTATGAAGTTATTAATTATTATAAAAGCAGAAATGTATACTCAGTTTTAAAAATATACACCAGTTCCAGTTTTAAAAATCATAAATTTATCATTCTAAAATACTTAAGTCCTAAAATAATTTGGAAAAATTTTTTGGAATTCAAAAACTCCGAAAGGCCAATAAATTATGATATTTGAATGAATTACTCATTCATCGTTTCAACAACATAAGCAATACAGACTGTGACACACGTCTGTATAAATTTAAGTTCACTGGGATTGCCAAAAAATAAGTACATGCGTACACTTATTTATAATTTTTAAAATGTACTTTTCATAAACGAATTTAGTAAGTATTTGAGCATACTTAACAAAAATAATTTAACTAAGTACCTAACCTAGATTGCGTTATAACTTTGACTCTTATTTTTGCAATAATTCTTGTTTAACCATATCGAAATTTAATCAGTTTTTCTTTCCGTTTTTAATAAATTTTAACTGTCTTTTTACAAGAGCTCCCTGAGAAGAAACGCAAACAAAAATATCGTAAGTGGTCCTTGTTATTTACAAAATAATAACTACTTAAATAAGTATTACAATATACTTAAATAAAAAATTAAATTTATTAAAATATATTACGGCAGACTAGTCACTCGCCTAAATAACCCAATGACTGTCAAAACTGAAATATGATTTAATTACAATGTTATGCAACAGTTCTACGCTCATATTGGGTGTAAAATAGGAAAAAAAAAATGCAATACTGTAGGTATGTAAATTTTTACGAGATTCAGTGTAAAGGTATGTGAGCAATATGCATACTTATAATTAAGTATATAAGTAAATTAAGCTGCTTATATTGAATATACTATTTTAAGTAATAAGTAATTGTAATAGTTAATTAAATTAATATATTAAAGTAGTACTTACCATTTATTTTTGAAAATAAATTTATTTAAATATATTTATTTTTAAATTTAGTTTCTTTTTTATTTTTCGTATAACTTAATTAAATTTTTATTTTCCCATTTTAATTATATACCGATTTATTTTTGTTCCATTTTGTTTTTTTTTTTATTAATTTATTTACTAAGTTATTAATTACATTATATAAGTATTACACACATTTATATACACCAAAAAATATAAGCATTATAACTTTTATATTTTATTTAAGTATTTATTTATTTTTTTTTTTAGAATTTTAAACCATAATAATAAATAGAAATTTAAATTTTAGAAGCAAAAAAACAATAAAAATAAAAGAAGATTAAAATTTATTTACGTTTTTATTATTTAATTTTGTAATTAATTAATTTAATAAAAATAAGTAATAATTTAAAAAAAAAATAAATCGGTAATCTAATATTAATAATGATAATAAATGAAAGTTGGTTAAGTAATTAAGTAGCTGATAATTTTTTTTTTTTAAATTTCAAATTCAATTATAAAAAATTCAATTTTTTTTTGTTTTATTTTAAATATAGGCACACGAAGCATCTAATATCGGATTTAATAATAATTTATAATTTTTTACAAAATGTTGTTTTAAAGTAACGTAGGTACTTAATTATAATAATGAATTTTTAGTAATAATTATAATTTTTTTTTAATTAATTAATTAGAGAAATTGAAATTTATTTTTAATTATTATTTTTTTTTTTACTATATAAAGCACCAGAAAACACACAATTATTATACTCGTTTATGTATAAAATTTAATACCTATATAATATACTCTTATACTTGAGTATAATTAATTTAAATAATCCCGTTATAATAACAATAATTAATAATATTTATTTCGTTATTTTCTATTATAAGATTTAAATTATTATAAATATTTTATTTTTAATTAATTATTTTGCAATTAATATTTATTTATAATTTTTTTAATTATACATTTCAAATAAATTAATTAAAAAACAAAAATTATGATTTTATTTTTTAAATTTATTAATTACGATATTAATAATATAAATAATGAAAATTATTTTAATTTCCTTTCTGTCTCTCATCATTATATTTTTTTATTTAAACTATTAAATTAAATATAATAATTATTATTTTGGTTTCTCTTTTATTTTATTTTTTTTTTACAAAAAATAAAGTATATTGAACTGTAAACGTATATAAACTGTTATATTATTATATATTATATTTTAGGTATAATAGCGTTATATGTATAGATATATAGTATATTAAATAACAGTAATTTACAAAAATAATCAAACAAGTGTTTTTAATAATATTTTAAGTGTACAAGTACATACAATTTTTTATTTTCATTATTATTTTCTCTTATTTAACAATTGCCATTTTTTTTTTCAGGTTTGTTTTTTCTATATACCCATAGAAAATCAAATTAATTGCATGTAAGTACTTTTTATATATTTTATATTCGTGTAATATAATGTCGAGTATATAGTTGTTATTATTAAATTATTTATGTTAATATACACAATGAAGCACCATAATTGAAAAAAATTTCTAATATTAAAGTTAAAGTTCAAAGAAAAAAAAAAATTTATTTAAATGTAGCAAAGCAAATATTTTTTATAGTATGTAAACCAAGTAAATATATTATACACATATGGGTACGTACATATGTATGTATAAAAGTAATATTATGTAAAACAAGAATTTTAACAACAGTAAAGTACGTAAAATGTTACTATTAACTATTCGTACATTATTTCGTATTTATATAAATATGTATATATTTATGTAATTCTATTCATAGGCAATAAAATTTTTGATATAATGTATAACTAAAATATGAAAAAAAAAAAAAATAAAGTAACGTCGAATACTATTATATGGATAATGATGAGGAAGAAAAACACTAAATAAGCCGAAAATATACTTATATATTAAATAAAAAACCACTTTACTTTTATGTCAAATAATTTCCCTTTTCTTCTTGTTTTCTTTCAATTTTTACAACACAAGATTATATTTATTATACACGTACATATGTACACATTATAAATTATTACTTTTTTTCTTTTTTACTTCATGTAATATGAGAAAAAAAAAAAACCAAAATTACAGCACTCTTTCTCTAATAATTTAAAATAACACATCCACTTCGAGAGACCGGCCGATATTGACTGACTGAATTGAAAAATTCCTAAAACGAAATCATATGAGTAGAAAAAAAAATCCATATAATATACAGCAAAGCAACAACAACGATACAACAGTAAAATTCAACATAAAATACCAAAAAAAAAATATAACATATAACAAAAAATACGATAAAATAATAAACAAAAGAAAAAAAAAAGAAGAAAATAAGAAAATCTAAAAATAAAATAACCAAAAAAAAAAATTAAACCAACGTAAAACGTAACGTACTCTATACTCTACTCTACTCTAGTTTAGTCAGCGTGTAACGTATTTACTCTATACACAATATTATGTATGAGTATAACAGAAAAAAAAAATATATAAATTTTTTTCCCTTTCTGTTCTTATTATTTTTCTTCTTTACAAACATTTTTTTAGTAATTTTCATTTCACCTTCATCTATTCTTTCTCTATAATATTATACATATATACAAATTCTAGCTCTACATTTTTTTTATTATCAACCATCATCAGCACCAACAGCAGTTAGGTTTATTTAAATTATAAACTAAAAAACTATAGAGATTTTGCAAGTATGTAAGTATTTTTATCTAGATATATGAATCTATATACAATACATAATATGTTATCGTATATCGTTCTTATAACTATTGCACTTATATTTTTATCAAACATAAATGAATATTACAGAAACATATTCATTTATATTCATATGTATGTATGTATGTAGCTTACTTTTCCAACAGTTGTTCTTTACTCTTCTTTGGTCTATTAATATTAAAAGTTGCATAAAAGATAGTAAAAAGGAATAAAAATCATATGTTGCTTCTCATGAGAACGAAATTAACAATAAAATAAAATGTATAACAGTCTATATAATATGTTATATAAAATAAAACATGTATATAACATGAAAAAATGTTAAAATTTAAATGATATTTTTTACTTAACTGTTACATTACAAATAAATATAACATTTATACATTTGTAATATTTTTTCTTATCAAAATTTTATCTGTTATGTTATCGTTCTTATAATCTTGATGTTATAACCATCCTAGTACATTGTCTTACGGTAATATTTTTACTAAAATTGCTATTATTAAAAATAATTGAATAGCACAATATCAATTATTGCGTGTATAACAATTTTAAATTTTAAAAGTTACAATGTACATATACATATATAGTTATTTAAGCTATTTAAAAATTATGTGACTTTGTATGTAAATTAAAAAATATATACAAAAAAATTACATTTTAAAATTTAAGTAATGAAAATTAAATTCAATAAATTTGTTTTAGGTACATGTAATTTCCAAAATATGACGTTTTCTTACAGTAAATTTAAAATGCATCCTAAACTTATTAAATATTTAAATATCGAAAAGCAAATCGTACGATAAAAAAATAAATAACATTACATATTAACAATATGATAAATGAGAATAACATTTAACATGTTTTTTATAATTTTTTTGAGAAAATTAATTCAACTCACTCAAAAATTAACTCATATTAATTTTTCGCTCTCTCTCTCTCTTTCTTTTTGGGATTTTATTTCGATATTCGAATTTTCTGTTAACTGTAATTTTGTTGTATGTTAATATTTTAATACGAATATAAAAATGTTAGTTCATTTTGTTTTATGTAATGTTATAATATTTTTGAATTTGTGATTGGATGTGATTAAATTCTTATATGAAGACCGGATAAGAAAACTGAGTATAAAAAAATGTTACAATTAGAGTTTAAGTATGATATGCAATTTTAATTATTTGATTTCACTTATATGGGATTAATGTGCATTTAATATGCATTTTAAAGGGAAGGCATTTAGAAAAATTTTGTTCTTTGTATATATTATGTAATACAGTCCTTTGTTAACCCTAATCACATGTGTGTATATATATGCAATGTAGCACATTACTAATATGGCATAGATCTAATAATATGACATAGACCGTAATTTTTTTCGTTCCATAGAAAGCCCATGGAAGTTTTCTGCTTGCACTGCAAAATACCTCCTTGTAAAACTCCAAATGTTTATTGAAATAGTTTATTGAAATAAAGGGTCGATTTTTATAATTTTTATAATTGCTATGAATAGCGCAATTAAATCATATGAACTCTTTTGCTTTTATATAGAATTGTCAAAAATATATTGCATATCAATCACGTTTGCATTAAAAAACTGCTATTATATTGGTTCTACGAGTATATTGATTTTTCTTATACACAAAATTTAAAAAAATGCGTTGCTTAAACTGTTGTGATATTGCGACAACAAGATAACGAATACTTTGACAGTTTTAGTTCAGTTGCCTCTGTTGCAATACCGAATTTGAATAGCTCAAAACTTTGAGAGACTAGAATGAATATTTATAATTGATAAAGCCACTGACATAAACAAAATATTTTATTTTCTAAAAATCATTCTCAAAATATTCTGTTTTTGGAAAGTGTCGATATTTCGAGTTTGAATATTAACCCAATTGCCAGCATCAGTAATTTTTTTAACTTTTTTTTTATTAATAACACCATAGCAAATTTTTTTCTTAATTTACCGTCTTGAATCAATTATAATAATATCGTTGTTTTGCTGTTTTTAACGCCACCATTAAAATTCTACAAGTCACTCTAATTATTTCATTATAATTATTTTAATATTGTGGCACACATACTGTTCTAAAATTTTTTTTAAAAAGTTTGAATAATCATGTCGTTGAAATTTTAAAAGTAACAGCTTCATATAGGAGCATGACAATGAAGGACAAACCAATAAATCTAAATTTTATATTTTGTAAAATTTATGTAGCTATGTACAATTATGTTCCATTAAACGATTCCATAATTTTTTTTTTTTCAAAGAAAAATCAATTGAAGAAAAACACTTTATGTAAAACAAATTGCAATTTTGTATTTATTTGAAGCAAAAACAAAAAAAAAAATTGAAAACAGAAATTAAAATTTTTAATTATAGCCAAAGTCTAGGCACATTGCAATTTAAACAAAATTTATGAAACTTTTATACAAGTAAAAAAATTTATTTTTTGTTTTTATCGTTTATTTATTTATTTATTGTTTTTTGTTTTGGCCATTGCAAATTCATTTCAAAAATGGCTAGCAATTAATTATATTTAGTGAGTTAAAAGCAAAAATCAAAAAAAGAAAAATAAAATTCAAAATAAAAAATTATAAGATTGCAAAATTAAGTGATATATTTCGCACTGATTTCATAGACATAATTAGTTACAGAAACTAAAAATTGTGTTTTAAGAACCGGTTAAAGAAAAAAATTTCAATACAACATGTGGGCTTATAGCGAATGCGAAAATTTAAGATTTAAATCTTAAATTTAAAATTAAGAATATAGTGAAAAGAGCACATTTCAAATTGAGAGATTATACGAATGGTTTAAAATTGGTTTAGTAAAACTTAATGACATTCCGAACAGGAGCCTTAAAAGATTTTTAAAACTTACAGGATTTCCAGAATTTGGGGGACATTAGAGACTATTTTCGAAATAATTTTTTGTGAAAAATAATGTAAACAAGAAAATTTATCAGAAGGGCCAGCTTTGATTACCAATAATTCAAAAAGAGCATAGGCCGGAAAAAAGCAAGCCATTGACTATTATTCTTCCTCCTCGAAATCTGTTATATCATCCTGCTTCCATAGTATCATCAAGTCTCTCATAGAATGTGTTATTAATTTTTTTTAATATTTATGCGATTTAGTTACGATATAAAGAGAGAAATTTATAAAATAATTTCTCCAGAGATCCCACCGTATTTTGCTATTTAAAACTTTGAAAAACAAAATCTTTTCGAATTTACCAAATTTATTAAATTATTTTAATTAAACTGACGTTTATTAATAATTAAATATTTAATTTTTTAAATTCTGTATTGGTAAGTCGGTTGTATAAAAAAAAATTTATTTATTATGGTTATTCATTTTAATGTTAATTAATTAATATAAGTTAGATAATAAGCATTATTAAATATATTTTAAATTTTTTAAATTTTTACACTGAATAATTTGAAATATGTAAGAAAACTAGAAATTTAATTGATTATTTAGTAAATATGCCAGTATACCCAAATATCGATATAGAAATTTCTGATATATTGATGCATAATATTTGGCGATATTCCTAATGCAATACACATAAGAAAACTTGAATTTCGCTAACTTAATAATGATTAACCTGGAACCATACTCATAAATACAATTCAAAATGTTCACAAAATAAGCACACAAAAATTTCTTCAAGGCATGCAAATTCATAATCCTGAAAAATCTATGTAATTCTAAAAATTTTAGGGTTCAAGTTCAAGGAATAATAAAGCTCTCCTCTAAATTATAATTTTTCTAAAAATTATTTAAATTTAAATTTTAAATAACAGTTCAATAGGTCACGGTTGCAACTTATATTGGAGTTTTTCAGTTGCGTAAAAGTTCTTTCGTGTAACGGTACGAAAAACCTACTCTTTTTACTTCTTATCATTTGCTTACCAATAAATAATTTAAATATGTATAATAATTCAGACTTAACGACCGGGCCGAATCTGCTCTGTCTTTCATAGTTTTCAGGCCTTTTCAGGTGAATTAAATAAACGTTAATTTATTTCTTATAATATTTCATAACAATTTCTCTTTATCAGGTACTTGAACACCACTTTCGCGTAAGTTTTCTAAAAACTCTTTGCTGCTTGTCACTCTTTCCTTTATAAAATTATTTAGAAATATTTCCTAAAATCAAAACTACGCCATAGGAACAACCGCCAAATAGTGCAATAACTAATGGCACCAAGAAAAGTAACACAATGTGCGTAAAATAAAAAAACTAACACAACGTACCTAAAATTCAAGAAAAAAACGTAAATCTACGTGACCCGTCCTAGGAAGTCAGAATAAAAAAAAAAATCGTAAATGGCCCGTCTGTTAAATGGTAACAGTTCTTCTTCATTTTTTAGCAAATATCTGGGTACAGTTCTAAATTACTGTTGTATTATAAAGTCATAATTATTAAAGCTAGATGAAACTGAAGATTTAATTATTGAAAATTTAAAATATAACAAAATTTTTATTTTCCACCAATAACAATATTTTATATTTAACTATATAGCGTACAAATGCTCATATGTACATATGTACATTTGCACCAGTAAGTATATTTGCACCAATAATTTCTACATACACAATTTTCATAACTTATAAGAAAAGGAAAAGAATCAAATTGTTATTATTTTTTTTTATCGGTTGCCGTTTCTGTTCTTGTTGGCTTTTATTTGCAATGCAATTATCATTGCCAATGAAAAATCTAACTGTCATAAAAGTAAATTACGATCGACAATTAAATCGTGTTATAAGAATTAAAAACGATTTACCATTATTATTTTTCTCTTTTTCTCCTTTTTCTTTATTTGAAATTCATTTCCAATTTTTTTTTTTTTTGTTATTTCTTTCATTCGCTTTTCATTTTATCTCTCTTTCTCTTTTATTTTATATTTGTTTTTTTTTGTTTTACATTATCATTCTAAAATAAAAGCAATTACCGTGATGAGCAAAATGATTGACTCTTGATGATACCGACAGATATTTTTATACTGTACCGAACGGATTCATTTAAAATTCACGATTTAAATTGCCACGTTTTCCATAGTAAAACAGTTTGTTTTGTCATTTTTTATAAATACCGGAGTACCTATACATTGCCTATATTATAAGAAACTACAAAAGTAGAATATTTGTATGTATGTTTGTTATGAAGAGCCAATACACATACACATTCTATATATTAATATTTTATTATATTCGGTATAGAGAATTTATTAAAATATTTTTCAAATCTTGAATTCGTAATGTCCACTCTTTGTTTATTTATTCCTTTTTTATTTTTTGGTGGATATTTTAGCATTATGAGATGAGTACATTTTCTTTCGATCTTAGAACACGATCAAAGTTCTTCTGATCACCATGATATCAAAAAAATAATATAAAAACCTGTCCTGTCATACACCACAAAATACTTACAACAAAGATTCATATCAAGTCAAAAACTTTTCTTTTCTTCTTCTTCCTCTCTGACTTTTCCTGCTCTTTATCGTAATTTTTATTCTCTCTAACTTCTTGTTGTTATAAATTTGTGCATTTTGTTACGTTACGTGTTCATGGATAAAGTGCAGTGATATTGCAAAAGAATGTTAAATATATTATTACATGTGTTTGTGCCTGTATATTATGAAACATATTATATCTGATCAGTTAGAAATCATATTAGGCTAATAAAATTGGTGTGCTTTTCGTTTTTATTGTAAAGGCTTAACATTTTACGGATTTTATCAGTTAACTGGTCTTCATGTATAATTTTTGATCGTTTGAATGTTTTTGATTTTTTTTTTTGTGTTTTCCGATCGTTTTTAAATTTTTCTGTTTTGTTTTTTATTTTTGGTTTGACTGTTTTGTTTGTTGATTTGATTTTGACTGGTTATTTTCATGTTCAAACAAAACGGTACAATAATAATGCGTTTTTAGCGAATGATTGTTAAAAAAAAATTTATTAAAATAATATCGTTAGTTTGATTACCTAACTATAGGTATAGAAACTTATTTGTAATGGGTCAATGACATTCAAGCGAAATGATCGTCTAAACGAAATTTGTTTTAAATAAAAAAAAAGAAGCAGGTCTGAACTGAAACTCAAAAACTAAACTTAAATCTGAGTATTCATACCGTCTAGATATAGTACTGTCTATATCTAGGTACATATTATAAGTGTAGGTAGTAGTTGGCATAAAATTATTCGACTATTAATAAGGACTCTTAGGAAAAACTGTCATTAATGACACGAAATATGAATTGCACACAACAACATGTCTAGGATATCAAAATTTAAGATATAGGAATAGCAATATTGTAGAAGCCTGATTGTGTATCTCGGATTTTCATTTCACTTCTTATTCACTTTGAAATAAGAACTCTCCGCATTTTATCTCAAATTATCGACTGAACATCTTCAAAAACAAAATGAAATAATTTTGTATACATTTTAGACGATGCACGGCAATACCAAATAATTCTTCTCGCTCAAAAATTACATTACACAAATTTATGACAGTTACTTACTTTCTTCTCACTTGGCCAGTAAAATAGCGAGATTCACGATCAGGCTTTAAATTAGTTTCGTTTCTAAAACATCATTTGGTAATGATTCTACTTATTTTTATAAAAATCAAATAATTTACAAAGTGTTGCCGTTATGAAATATTTCTAACTGGAAAATTTTTTTTAGTGTGAACACAATGAGTTAGTTAAAAAAATAGAACATGACAGACAAATACAAATTAAATTTAGATTTTTTTTGGAAAGAGAACAGAGAAGTATAAATTAGAAATAATAAGAATGTAGTAAAACAAAAAATAAAAAAATTCAATAAAATATTCATAAAACGTGTGCTTTCTGACTGTTTTATAGCATAGCAATACACTAAAATTTTATACTTAGATAAATAGAAGAAAAGATGGATAGATGAGTTAACAATTCGTTATAGCGGACACATGCTGTTTTACGTTGCCTTATATGCACATTCTAATGCATACATACATACATACATAATAAATATAATGAATAATATAGAATAGAAGCGTGTTTTAAGTTGTTCTTATACAAGTATGTACAAATATTGCTTCTAATATATGTAATAGAATTTCAGACAGGATTTTTAAGTGTTTTAATCAAATAAAAGATATCAGATTGCTGAATATGAACTTCTATTAAAATTGTTTATGTGTGCTTTTTTTTTGGTGTTTTGATTTTCTTTATATTATTTTTATATTATTATGAATTTAAATTGAAAAGTTTAGTTGAAAAATTTTTTTAAAAGAACAAAATGAATTTTGTGGTAGTGTTTTACAAAATGTAATAATCGAATTTGGTCTGCAATTTTTTTTCCTAAAATTTTTGATAGAAATTTTTGGGCTAACAATAAGCAAACTTGTTAATTTACATTGTTAACTTCTAGTGATTATATTACGAAAACGTGAAGTTGTGTGAGTCTATTTCCGCATAAATATTTAAATTTTCATGCAGTCCCCGATGTCTGTACGATTTTATTATTCGGAATTTCAATTTTACACTTTTCAAAATAAAATTCAAAAACAAACATCAGTTAGTAAAAGGAAGTCTCGGAAAACTTTCTAGCAACACCCTCCTTAAACTGTTAATTGCCAAACAAATCCTCGAACATCTTCAGTTTGTGAAATTCTCTAAGTGCTTTGAAATAAAAACTAATTTAAGAATGTTTGATGACCGTTTCTAAAGCCAATTTTCGGGACGCATATTGAAGGTTGATTTCAAACAAAGACTCTAAAATTTATAGAATTCAGCATTGATGACCGCTTTTGCGAATTTATTTTGTTCTTTTTGTCAACAGGCCCAATGACGGAATATATGAATAAGTTGAAAGCTTCAGCCAGATATTTTGGTAAATGAATCAAATAACAATTAACTTCATCCACCGAACCACCAACGTACATACAAATGTGTGTGATGTGAAAAAATTTGGTATTTAAATTTAGACCTAATGCAATTATGATGTTTTGCTAAAATGCAATAAAATTAAATTCTAAAATATTATTCTAGGAAATAAACAATTTTTTTTCTCATTGCGAATGCAAACCACTGTCAATTTTAGTCGGCTACTTTAATAAACAAAAAAAAATTTCATTCTATTTCTTTATAAAATGAACGTCAAAAATCATGCAGTCCAAAATTGTGTGCGTATAAGGTGATAATTATTTAGGGAATTATTACACGTTCGTTTTCGTCATTTTTTTTTTAATGGAGTTATTTATATACATAGCTAAAAATACATATCGTATATTTGTGTAAAATTCTAAATTAAAAAAATTAATGTCAAAATTAAAATAATAGATTTTATAATAAAGGCATAGTCAATAGTTCCTAAGACGCCAAATGAGTATTTAGTTTTTGACTTCTTCTGGAAGATTAATTGATATAGCATTGTCTTGGAGCCGAAATATACAATAAAGGAGAACTTGTACGGGCTATGTTTACTTCCTCTCGTAACGGCGAAAAAAAGTGTGTGTACTTCCTTCCTATTTATAAATAAGAGGGCAAACGGTAATAAATAAATGAATCACGAATGGTGGACGCTACTGTTATGAAATTCACATAAGAAAATTTCTGTTTCAGGATCGACAGTAGCAACATGGTTCAGACAATGTTTCCGAAATTCTGGTCAGAAAAAAAATGTTGTCCCCAAATTTATTCAAATCTGAAATTATGTAAAATATGATTGTTGCTGTTGAAACTGAAATTTTGGCTTGCCACTGCCATAAGAGTAAACGAATGTAGGCATTGTGGTATGAATAAATTCGGTCAATTCCATCGGATTTTGTTCATTTCAAACTTTTGATTTTTATTAAAAAAATTTTTTTACTTGGATCTTCTTTTAAATTTTAAATGATTTTCATTTTTTTAATATTCATGCGGCAGTTTTCGTTTTATATCTTAAGTTTTTGTATTGAATAATCGCGGATAAACACAATTAAAGTACCCTTAGAAAATCTTTAACAAAAATCAAAAAACAAAAAAAAACTGTCGGGTAGGTTTAATATTGTTTATTTGATTTTTCGTTGTTTGATTCTTATAACGGTGTCCATTGATAATCAATTGGATTAATTTTGAAAATAATATTATGGTCTTGTGAAACCATTCAACATAAAAGGTTGTTATTAAAAGTATAAAAAGAAAACAAAAAGGAAAGAGTTCACTTCTTGTGTTTGAATTTTTTTTTTGCTTTTAAATGCTGTATTTTGTTACCTTTGCAGTAAGAGCCCTAAGATAAAAAAATTTTTAAAAATAATAAAAGGATACAATAAAAATAAAGAAAAACCTTTTAATCCTCTTTTCATTATAAAGATTAAAGGTATCACAATTTTATATTGAATTGAAACGAAGTGTTATGCTTTTGAATTTTTGTTTAGAATTCGTAAAGGTAGCAAGTAAAAAGGTTCAAAATTCGAAAATTTTAGTGATCTTACTAGTTTTTGTTGGTCTTAAATCAACGAGAACGTACATAATTTTCTAAGCACGTAAAAGAATTAAATTAAAAATATAATTTGTGTCTGGAAATTCTAGTAAATTGAAAATCAAATGATAACATGGACAACTTAAACTCTAGCATATTTGAAAACTATAATTTTCAATTGTTAATATTCTACTTACTCCGGAGTAATTCAGGTATATCGGGTATATGTAAATAAAATCATTCGTTAAAAATTGTAGGCAGCTCATAGAATTGAAATATTATGTCTATGTATTTATGGATTTACACCATTAGAGGGATAACTAATTTTTAATGTGGTAATATAATGGGAAACAAATTTGTTTTCTTAATAAAATTCAATTGAATCTAACTACTACAATGGGCTTGCCTTCAGAATTCATTTGAAACTTGTAATCGGTATTTGTTTAAAAAATACGGCGAATTTGTTATTGAATACGGCGAATTGACTTCTGAGAAATATTTTACTTTGAAAATTTCAATGTTTCGAAACATACTATTTTGACAATTTAAATCCAAGTTCAAAATTTACTTCATAATGTGAACAGAATACTTTATAAGCTTTTTACGCTGCAACGTTTATGTATTAATAATAAGGTTTACAGGCTGCTTAAAAGAATTTTAAAAATTGCCTATTTTATAATTTGGAATTGAGGAACTACATTATTTTATGCTTCCAAAATCTTGGAAATCAAAGTGAATTTATTTTACTTCACATCAGAATTTAATTTTAATTAAAAAAATTAATTTTGTTTAAGCTGAAATATATATTCGACGTTGTATTCGTCAGAAACTCTAATATACGTAGTTGATGAGTCCAAATACTTCTACTAATAATTTAAAATTTGAACATGATTATACTGCATTTTAGAACGAAAAAAATCATATTATAAACATATATTATTGTAAAGTTCTTAAAACGGTAACGCCATATTAGAGCTCAAACAGACATGCAATTTTCAGTTTTGCAATTACTGTTTGATTGTAAAATCGGGCACGTCTACACAACTAAACTATTGCATCAATTTAAAATGAGTGCGTTAACTAAAAATTGCAATCAATTTGTAAAAAAATTACAAACTGTTTGAATGCTTAATTGCATGCGACCATACATGTTGCATTTTTGCGTGGTTGAATAAAATCCTATGGAAATATTGAATACAAATAAGCAATCAAACATTTGGAAAGCTAAAAATTACATGTCTATTTGAGCCCTGGGTTATCTAAATGCAAATATGAGTACCCTACAGTTAATTGGACACTAAAATATAAACTAAAATTTTCAATTCAATTTCAATTTTTTATTTTTTCTCAAATTCTGACAATATTAAATTGTCCCTATGTTTTATTCCTTCTTTGTGTTTATTTTTCCTTTGGTCTTGTTATTGCTGCTCTTTTGTATAAAGTTTTTGTTTCTTAATTTCGCTGTAATTGTTAAAGTGTTCTTGTTTTTTTTTTTTTTTTTGGGAAAATGTTTTCCAAACGAAATTAAAATTTAGGTTATCAAATGTTAAATTCAATTGAACATGACACTTCTTTTCTCTTAAAATTTTAACATTTTGTTTTCTTATTTTTTCATAGCATGGTTTTTGGAACTTCTTTATTTGGTGTTTTTTTTTTGTTTTTATTTTCTGTGTTTTTCCATTTTTATATTCTTTAATTCTATTGTTTTATATTTTCAATCATGTTTTCGCGAATTTCGCGAAATTAAATAAAATGTTAAAAAAAAAAAAAAAATAAGTAAATCTTTTAATACCTACTTGGATGAAATTCTTTTGATGTAAGATTATTATAGTGAAGGCATTTTAGTTTTTTTTATATATGGCAAATTATAGTAAAGTACTTCTGGCTGGTTTGCTGATTAGGATATTTCGGAATCGCATTTAAATCAGAAAACACAGAAAAAAAAATTTTGAACCAAACCTAAGCGGAGTGTTAAGTTCGTTTTGTTTTTTTAGCTATAAAGTATTAAGAAAATGAAGAAGGTTTTTGTATAGTTTCAAATTAACTCGGGTGGAAATGATGGAATTCTGGAGGGAAAGGATGGGCGCAAATTAAATAAATTTGAATTTTATAGTGCACGGAATAATAAAAATGTTTATTTTTTTTTTTTTGGATTTTATTTTAATTTTTACGGATTATTTAATTACCTTGTATTGTGTTGTCGCAATATTTAAAATGAAAATTTTATGTAACAAGAAAAGAAATTATTTTGTGTTTTCTTTTTTAATTTGAATTTTAACACCATCTAAAACGGTTGTTTTAAAGTGGTTTTTTATTATGGGAAATAAGGGGAAAAAAAATATTGTTAATTATTCTGTTATTGAATATTTTTGTGTTATACTATTGCTATAATATTGTTATTATTGTTATATTTTGCGGCTTATTTTAATAGTATATAATTGCTTAAAATAGCACAATAAAAAGCAGAACAATAGTAAAATATCGAATTATTTTGAATACCACTTTAATGTCATATCATCTATCATCAAAAGATTATTTAACAAATAAAAATTTTAGTAAAGATATTTTTTTTTTTTAAATAAAGATTAAAATTTAAAATTTTTTAGATAATCCTTAAACAAAATTACTATTATATTGGAATGAATAAAACTAAAATCTTTTATTCAGATTCGACACGAAAACCTTTGTGTCATAAGTCTCTTTTAATTTGTTAAAAAATAGCGTAAAGAGAAAAGTATTAATTATTATTGTCTAGACAGTAAGCTTTACAAGAAGAATACATGATAGTATAATAGGTATGAAAATAATTATAAAGAAATTATTTGTAATCAGGAATTTTATTAAATTTATTTTTAAAGAGAAGTGGTTATTAAAACTACTACAAGAGAATGATAATTAACCTTTAACAAAAAACTTCAATTTTAACTGATTAATTAATTTTGGGATTTTCTATATCTCAGTTCTAATAAACGTCTATACAAGGTGTTTTACATAATTTGAAGAATCATTCTTTGATCTATTTTCAGCCAAAAATCATAAGGGGGTGGGAGTGGTGGGATGGAGTGGTGGATAATTTCGGAACCATGCGGCATAAACTAATCATGGGGGCTAGTTTCGCAGCCAATTGATTGCTCTTTATTTTCGGTCTTACAATCAATTGGATTTGAAGTATAATTTTTCAGATAGAGTTCGTCTTTTTTAAAATACATTTTCAATCAATTCTATTTGCAGATTTTCGATCAATTTACAGATTTTGAAGTTAAAGTATTATCGATCAATTCAAACTTAAAAATCTGCAAAAGTAATATGTTCGAAAATAACAGTTTTGCTAAAAGTTCTAAAGGAATTTTTAAGTTTTTTTATAACTACTACAAAAATATTATTAATAGAATTAGAAAATAAACATAATAGCTAAATGTTGGATATTGAAGAATTACTCTTACAGAATAAGAGTACAAATTACAAATCTGCAAAAGTAAAATTTTCAGTTCCTGCCGATTTGCAAGTACGAGTATGTGTGTCAAAATTTTTAAAATTTAATTTTTTCATTACTTTGCATGTCTGAATTAATGAATTTTTTTGATTAGCCTTTAATCTAATATGAATTTTGGTTATTAGTGTGTTCTATAATTTTATTTGATTAATTAACAACTTATAATTTTAATTGTTGTATTATTTATTAATTGTAACACTATTGAAAAAATATTCAAAATTTCTTTCATTGCTATTAACCTACAGCATTTTTCGGAAATTTAGTTTTATGGCGCAATCATGTGAAAGGTATGCATAGGAATAAATCTCCATATTCCTTTAATTTTCTAAAAAAATTTATATGGAACAATTAAATAAATATGTATATGTGTATGTAAATATGCATATAAATATTTTTAGTTCTATTGTTCCCATTAAGTTTTATATGAAAATTCAAAATGTTTTAATTTAAAAATATTTTTGTTTTTTACGATGTTTTTCAAGCATTGTATTTAAAAACACATAAAAATGTTATTCATTGTAGACATTTTTATTAATTTAATAAAATTCTTTAAAATCAAAAGAATTTAAAATAATAAATGGCTTGTTAAGTAATTAATTAGAAATCTACTTAAATTTTTAATAAGAATTAATTTTGTGCAAAATAAATGTTTATGTGTGTACTTAAATTTTGTTTTCCTATTTCACCCCTGGAATATAGGACTGGTATATGATATCTTAGACAACCATGCTCCAGTTTTTTGTGTCATTGGGTTTAACTAGGTTAGTGAAGAGCCTACCATAACTTTTCTTTATATTAAATATTTAAGGTTATTGATATATAATTTTTTTATTTTTGCTGGTATTTTAATATTGGATATTATGGAAACATGGTATGGGGGCGGGGGGTGCAGATATACTCGTTTTTCAGCTACAGCCTATTGAAAAATAAAGATACCGGACTGCTCCTTATACTCGTATGAATAAATGATTATAACTTCAGAATTATACATCATAAAGTGATCATTAAGAGCTTGTTTTACAGCCTGTTTTATAGTTTTGGGGATCCAGCTCAAAAGAGTCAGAATTGTTTTTACAAAACTCGAAATTTCTCGAAAATTTTTATTATTATTTTTTGTTTTTTTTTTTGATGCGTTACGATGAGATCTAAAACTTAACCCATACAACATTTTCCTCTCTATCTCTCATATTTTTGTAGAGAAAGGTGATAAATGTGTTCAAAAAACATGCGGCTAAAAAACTACAAATTTAGAATTTTATTTTGGTTTCTCCTTTTGAATTTTGTGAGATTTTAGCCTATAGGAGGTGATTACAAATTTTTCTTGACAGTAGCAAAGCAACCCTGGTCATAATATCCTTTCTCCTTTTCAAAACAGAGATAAGCTATATCTTATACAAAAAATTATTTAACGAGAGGACAAATTGAAGAGAGAAATTAAATTTTGCACTTTATAACAATTTTGTTAATGCTTAATGCTTCCCGTATACATATAACATCTTAATATATCTTATTATACAAAGTGATAAAATTATTGAAATTTTCCTGGAAATTATAACAATAATTTTATTTTTTATGCTTAAGATATATGCTTAAGATATCCTAATTAAAATTTTATAGTATTTTTTTTTTTTAGATTACAATGTGAGAATTATAATTTTTATAATGTGCTTAATAAATTTTTCATATCAATATAAAATAATATTTACTGACAAGATTAAGAATATAAATTAAGTGCACAACATTAAGGCATGAAAATTTATTACTGTATGCCAAAAAAAGAAATGAAAAATTAAAATACATTTCAAAGATTAACCTCAATTTTCTTCATCTGTAATACATATTCTCGAAATTTTATTAGACATTATAATAATTCAGAATATATATACGAATATAACAGAAGCATAGTATTTTTAGCACTTTTCCAAAAAATTTTTGAAAAAAAAGTGCTTATTAGTTTCACTCTGTCCGTCCGTCCGTCCGTCCGTCTGTCCGTGTGTCTGTTTACAAAACTTCTACATCCTTGAAGATAGAAAGCTGAAATTTCATACGTACATAGATCTTCACTAGAAACTTACTTCCGTAGAACAAAATTTTTAGCTATCTCCCCCCCTCTAAAAGTTATACCCCCGCAAAACCCTAAAAATGGCCTTTTTTAACTATTTGTTGCAATGAAACCATAAGCATTTTTGAAATTTTGCAAAAGCAGAAAGGCAGCGACTTGCTTCCCCTAGCGCGATACACTATAGTTAAACTTTAGAAAAACAAAATGGCCGTTCAAATTTACCGTTATCTAAAGTCTTTTTTTTCCAAATTTTTGATTTCGTTTTTCTTCTAGACCCCAGCCTGTAGAAGCTTGAAATTTTAGGGGCTTTTAGACATTAACAAAGAGTTCATTTCGTTAGAACAAAATTTTTTACCATCTCCACCCTCTCTCAAGTTATCGCCTCTTGAAATTTGTAAAATTTGAATTTTTGACACCTTATATTTCCGAAACCGCTAGCTTTTTCAAATTTCTATAAACACAAAAAGCTAACGGTAAATTCCATAACATTCAAAAATATAATTATTTTTCTTAACACACACAATTAACCCTTAAAATCGAGCATTATGTTAACCCCTCTTTATATTAATTTTTGCTTTATTTCAAAGACTGCATATATGCGTCATCCTAAATATATGCAATCCTAGAAATAGTTTTGTATATGACTGAAAATAATTTTAATAGTGTGATAGGTTTACATAGACTGTATTTAAAAGCAGAATTTTCACTTGTTGAAGGGAAAAGTTCTACAATACAAACCAGTGGTTTGACCCAACTTTATTTATATTATTTTGTGTTTTTTATTTGATAATTTTAATATTCTAAAATAAAATACAGAATTTCTTAACGAATTTTTGATGTCTTTTATAAAACGATTGAAATTTTGTACAAAATTCCAAAGAGAAAAAAAAATAAATGTGTAAAATTTATTTTATTTTTTTTTATTTCATTTAGTTGGTAATAAATTTTTATTACAAAACATTGAACACGATATAAGCGACAGACCACATTACACGCAGTCCTACCACATTATATATAGAAATAATGTTAATGTTGTTAAATTATATAACATTCGTTGTTATACACATACATTTTATTATTTAATGTTATAATCATTTAAAAATATTATACAAATTATTCTGAAATTATGTATAGTGATCATCCTTTAACATGCTATACAAACTCAATTTTTTGAAAAGTTGTAAATAAATTAGATTAGCCAATTATGCTGACCTTGAACACTTAACCTTGACGTAAATTTGAGAAAATATACAAGAAAATTTTCCCGAAATCTAATTCTTTTAGCTCAACTTCATAGCAATAATGTTATACTATTTTATAATTGAATTCATAAATATTAACTAAAAAAAATTTTAACACTCCAACAAGGTATTTGAAAATTATTGTCATCTTATTTTCAACTCACCTGTTAAAGGTCTATTTAATTTTCTATCTTTAAAAAAAATGTACTAATTACAAATATTTTAATCAACACTATTTTATAGTGTTGATTTTTATTCAAATTAATTTATTGGTGCCTTACTTTTGCCACAACTAAAGCGCGAGGCTGAAAACTTTGATAAACGCAATTTTAAATTGAAAAGTTTCTATTAAACGTATAAAGGTATAGATTACTTTATTCGCTGATTTTGAGTGACGTATAATAATTTCTGTGATGATCTTCAAGAAACATTTTCTACATTCGCCGAGCTTTTGTGGGGTATACAATATAATATTTATGTAGATCAAAAATTTAATTATTAGAACATAGAACTAGAATATATGCAAATGACAGGTTTCTTGCTTCAGTTTTAAATTTTTCTCTGCAAACTTCAATTGCAATTTCTCAAAATTGTAATATTTGGATGTACGGTACTCTTATTCTGGGAGGACGACTTGTCATATTAAATTTACATAAGTATATTTTGTATATCAAAAAGTTTTGTTTAAGTAGATCAAGAGATTTTTTGAAATTTCAACCGTTAGGCTAAAATCACTGCTTTATCGTATCTCAGTACCATGTGAAATAATTTCAAATCAATTTTTTGAATAGAACGTGCCCATATATAAATTCTGAGATATTGCACTAGTGTCCACAGTTAAAACCGTTCATTGTCACCGCCACTTATCCTGCACCTACATATGTAGATACGTTTGTATTTGTAAAACACTTTAGAAACTTTCAGGCAAAAGTTCATATTAGAAAAGAAAAAGAATCGCATATACGAGTATATGTACATATGTATAAATTTTCAAAATACCGATTTCAATTTAATAGCTGAATGAATTCGTTACGAACTGGTGATTACTCAAAAATATAAGAAACAACTCATTTTTATGAAAAAAAATTATAAACAGTTCATTTTGTGTCATATTAGCCTATAGTGTTACGGGATATAGTAATAAAATTTAGTGATACAGTTCGCACGTTGCATAAAATCTTAGTTTGGCTTACATTTTGCATATATCCTTTTCTTCTTTTATTGAAATTTTATAAAATTCTTTGTACTAAAATAACTTGGCGGCTGGAGTTATTCCAAACTGCTTTTCTTTTCTGTTGTTATTTTTTTTCTCCAACATAAAATTACATTTTTTTTTTAAATTTTTTTTATTTTTACCTTGCCTTAATGCAATTTTTTTTTTTTTGAAGAAATCTTACGAAATAAAACCATTGTTTGGAATTAATGTTTTGAACTCAATATGCCATTTTAATAATGCCGTTTGATGACAGCTCATATATAAGCATTTTTCAAGTTTTCGTTTTCTTTCGATTTGGGAAAAAATTATTATCATTACTGTTGTTCATAAACAAACACAGCAAATAAACGAGCTAAAAGTTTAGATGATCTTAAGGTATTACTTAAGGTATTATAAGTACTAAATTGCAAAAAATGAATTCGAATTACAAAAAAACAAGGTTAACTGAAAAAAGCGACTAAAATGTATGATTAAATCTAATAGAGTACGCATTGCGCTTTAGACATTTTAGAGATGGTGCTGAATTATATTTAATTTATAATTCAGTGATTTATATTTAAAACTTGAAAGTTTTATCAACACAGCTGTCCAATAAAAATATATTCGAATAGTCGAATTTTCTACTTTACGATATTAGTTAACCAACTGTAAATATCAAATTCTTAAAATGTGTGTGACTTCAAATTGTATGAAAATTCTATGAGTAGCATTACCGATATAAGATTTAAATGAAAATGCATTGAGTGTCTCGAATGTGACTGTTACCCTAAATGTATAAAGGCATTTTTTTATACGATATGTGCAGGTATGTCGAAAGTTATTAATTACTTCATTAACATTAAACTTGGAACGTATTTATTTTTAATATGTTTTTAAGACATCATTTAAAAATAAATGCAAATAATTAAATTAATGCTAAAATTTAATTTTATAAATTAATTATTTAAGAAATCGTGTTCATTACAGGTACCTCCTTGTCTATATTTCTGGTGGTTATATTCCAAATTATGTATATTATTGCATTTTTTATGTAAATAACTACTTACATACTTATAACTTGTCCAATTATTTATTATTTAAAGATCTCGAATAGATTCTCAATATTATTCATTAGAAATAGTTTACGATTTAAAAGGTTTTGAACTTTTTAATTTTTTAAAGAGCAATATGATGTTAGGTACGAGTATTCATTAATTTTTGTATAGAAATTGGAAACGTTAACAGGAAGTAATAAATACCCAAAAAATCATAATGAACCCAGATGTTTTATGGATGCTTAAAAACATTTTATTGAAAATTATGCAAGAAATTGTAAAAAAATAAAGGAAATCCCATAATAGGTAACATTTATTTTCTATTTTTGTATAAAGTTAAAAGAATAAAATGCCAATTAAAAACTGAAATTTTAGGGCACAATTTCATTTCCTTACTATTTAAAATTTATGAAAAAGAATAAACAATTTTTAATTTTCTTCAGAATAAATTAATAAAATGAACAATTGCAGCTAGATCCGACATTTCTATTAATATTGAAAAAGTCTTCAAATTTTATAATTTCCCATTCAAAGAGCACCATTCGTTTAAACGTCCTATTTAAGTATGCAATTTTTTTGAAAAGTTTTAATCTCATAATTACACGTACGTTAAGCATTCGAAGTTCGATGAAACTGTCGATATGTAGCATAATTTATTTGACGCTGGTTCTTTCATAGAACTAAGATAGAAGCAATCATTACTGGAAACATCAGAAAAATTCTTAAAAATTTTAATTTTACAAAATGAAAGTACGCATTTTCCTGAAATATAAAATAAATATTCAATTGGGATAGCTTTTAGAAAAATCCATTAAAAATTGACAAAATTCCTTCATAATATTCCCGTTAAGTTCATTCTACTACTTCACATTTGAGATCTAATTATCCCATCTTATACACTCTATAAACGTGAAAATAATTTATGCGATATTACCGCAATTTTGTTGTATATTGTAACACCATTAATATTAATTAAAAAATACATTGCATACCATCATCGAATACAATACACAAATATATCGAATTTTAGTTTCATAGTTACGGGCCAATAATTTGTTCAAAGTTTCAATTTTAAAAATTAAAAAAAAAAAAAACTAATTTTTTTTATGTAAAATTTTTATCTTTTCCTCCGAACCGAAATCATTTTATTTTTCCACAATTTTTACATTTTTCTAGTTTTTGTTTTCCGAAAACATTCTGCCACGATTCAATATAGTGTCAGACAATTGCAAATTTCCAATCGTTTGACACCATTTTATGTATAAACTATAATCAATTAATCACTGTCCATCTGTCTAAATTTGCTGATGATTTCCTTTTTTCTTCTTTTGTACCTCAATAATAGTCTTCTTTGGAAATCAATATAAGACCAAAATAATAATAACAATGTAGGAATGAAAATTATGTGTACCTATTAATACAAGAAATTGAAGAGAACCAAAAATAAGGAAAAGGAGGAAAAATGAAGTAAAAAAAAAAGTAAAGCAGCGGCGGCAACAGCAGCAACAGTAACAGCAGTTAGTGTTGCCTGCATACTAGCAAAATGTCAAATAACGCAAAAATTGAAAAGGAACAAACAAGAGGCTGATTACCATGACTTGGATACAAGGTTGATTTTTTATTTTTTTGGTTTCTTATTTGTATTCGTAAATAAATTCATATGAGACGTATGTATGCATACAATCAGATCCGTTTCAATATTATGTAAAAGAAATGAGAGGCGAATTCATGTACAGATGAATGTGCGTCTGGATTCAAGTACTTACAATCACACGCTACTTATATCAACATATGTATATGTACTCGGATCCATGCTGTAAGTGTATATCATTTCCTTGAAACTCCTTTCCAATTTATATTCTTTTTCTGCTCTGCGCGAGATTTTACAATATTACTATTTCGGCATCAGTTCAGAAGTTTTCTTCAGATTTCCATGAAATGTTTTCACTATTGTTATATTGGTTTTATTATTTTGTTCTTCTTTTGTTTTTCTTCTTTTTTTTAACAAATCATTCAAAAGCAATTAATTTGAATATAAAAAACTGAAATGTTAAAAAAAAAAATAAAAATTTGTTAATGGCATTTTTACATTCTTTTCGCCTCACGTCTTATTACTCATCACAATTCCTTCATCACAATTGATTTTATGTTCGCCTTAGCATTTATACAAATTGTAAGTATGAATTCTGGATTTGTAAGTAAGTATGTGGTATGTAATACATATTTACAATATTAACAGAACAATGTATGTAAAATATTTGTACCTATACGAATGCTTTTCATTCCATATGAAAAGAGTGTTACAGTTTTTAAATTCATAGATTCGAATGATTTGCGACACACTTCTCATAATTCATTCATTGTTCATAAAATAATCAAATGAGCTATGTCGTGTTAAACAGTAATTGCTGACTTATACTTTTTGGCTACTTTATATTTATCTTCCATTTAAACAATTCTCTCCTCCTTAGGTCGACATGCGAAAGTTTAGGTGGCGAAATGTAAGAGTACACATATTTAATGGGGCCGCAAATTTTACCGCCGACAGTGAAATAGCCTAAATTCCTATTTTATAGGTGTTTAGGCTACAGGTTTTGCACATAATGTGTGTGACATTATGTGCAAAATACTGTAAAGTTCATATTCTAGGTTAATAGCGAAAAACGTCCGTTGTTGCTGTTCACCGCTTTGTTTTTGTTTTCATAATTATTTGTATAAGTTAGATATTGCATAAGAATTGTGCCGCTGGCGAAGTTTTACCGTTCACTTATTGATCAGAATGAGCGAAACTTGCGATTATGTAATCGGTTCTATTGGTACGACAGCAAAATTCTGAAAATATGTTGCAAAAATTAAGTAGGAAATCAGTTCTAATTCCTGAAAGCATCAGTAAATCGATTTACGGAGGCTCTTGTTTTGCCAGCTCTTCTGAGATGAAAATTGGGTCCGAATTGTAACGTTAACCACCATCTTGGCTAAATAATGGATTGTAATATCTATATTCATTAACACATATTATGACTTAAGAGCAACATACTTTTTGTAATCATAAATACAATGGCGTCCATGTTTTTTAAGTATTTATCTAGTAATATAGCTAAAATTTTAATAGCTTACCGATGTAAATTACGGTGTGATACACCTTATATACTTACCTAATTTAAATAAGGTTTTAGTTATATTGAATAACCGTGTAGATGACATACAGGTGACAGCCATTTATTATTTTATTTATTTCTGTAAATACCATTTTATAAATTTGTTACGAATATTACGAAGACTTTTCTTATATAATATTATTATTGTATATATAGAAAATTTAAAGAATTAAATGAAAAAGAAATAGCGCGACGCGATCCCAAAAATAAATAAAATCATGACGAAAACTAAAAATAAAAAGAAAAATACGAAATTTCCGCGGAAATACTGTTTGGTTGGTTTGGTTTTCTATACAATTGTTAATGAAATTTATTGCGAATTGATGAATTGTGAATTGAAATTTTTATATTTTGCATTTTAAATTTTTCCCAATATCTTAACTATATGTACAAAATAATAGTTACTTATAATATAAGCTGTAAAGTTCATTTATATAGGCGGTAGTGTATTTTATGTATATACATTTATTATTGTATATATGCTATTTATGGTGTAGAGTAGATGAAGAAGTGATGATATTCTGATTTATTTTCAAATTATTGTAATTAATTTTAATATAGAATTAAGACCTACAATATCTATCTATACAATATAAATAATTCTCTCTATTATTTTATTTTTCATTTTAAGCAATAATTTTAAAATTTCCTATTCAATATTATATTATTTTGTACATACATATATGTATGTATAGTAAATAATCTAAAATGTGATTTATAATGAAAAGAAATTAAAAATATTTTAAATGTTGGCGTTCAATGGAAATGCTACAAGAAGGAAATTTACGTCATTCTATATAAAATGCTGACTGAATTGATTGGATTTTAATGAAATTTCGAAATATTTATAAAAAATTTTTTATTAATTTACCTTTTTATTTTTGTTTTATTTTTGTTTGATACGCTAATATTGATATATTAATTACAGTATTATTAAACGTTTACAATAAATACGCGATATATTAATATAGTGTATAATTTAGCACGTCATTGCGAAAACTTAATGAAATTGTGTTTAATAATGATTCATATTCAGTTATTGTGTTCAATTTTAAATCAGGATGCATTGAAAGACAAATTACAAGAATTACAATTTTCTTTTAATAAATTTATTAATAAAATATTCTATTTTATAATTTTTATGCATGATAATTATTTTATAAAATTTTATAATTTATTAATAATGATTTTTTTTTCTTTAATAGAAATTAATGAATTTCTGATATAGTTAATGATTAATGAAATTTTTATGTTAGACAGAGTGCTTCGCATAATAATTTATTTATATGTATAGGAAAAATCTGGTATTTTTTTTTCAACGGTCTAAAATTTAAAAATGAGCAATCATCATTTAAGTTATTTGCCACCTTATGCGAAACACCTTGTAAAATATGAAATAAATAATGAGCAACGATAAATTGAATTGAAAACTTCTATTACAGTTAATCTACTACTCGCTATTTACAGAAAATATCAGAACATAATTTTCAAAATTTAAAAGTAATTAAAAATCAATTAAATATACATGAATATATGTATTTTTCCATCTAAGTACAGATGTAATCTAAGGTAAAGCTTAATTATCCATAAAAATTTAATTAACATTATAATTTGATTGTAAAATATTGGATTGTAATGCCTATTCTATGAAATTTTGTTCGTAAAACCAATATTGGTTTTAATTTCGGAGCATCACACATGAATCGACATATGTTTCAAAACATTGATAAAACAGTGTATTCCTATACCGGATTTGAACATATTAGTCTTAAATTTAAATGCTTTTGCAGAAAAACTATTGCCGTATAGAAAATAATATTAAATTTTGTAGAAGCTTAATTCATTTATCCCGCATATAAGGATGGGTAACTCAAAAATCTTACTGGGGCGAATCATAAAACAATCCGGCAAATATTATCGCGCGACACTTCGTTCTTCCTTGTTTAAGATTCTCAAAAATGTTAAAACATTTTACTGGGTGATTGATACTTGAAAAATTTTCGTTGAAGCATCATAATGATTAAATTTGTGTTGAATCTTCAAACAATTACGAATTTCAAAAAAATTATTACAAAAATTTAATTGTCGCCTAAATTGATGAAGAGATTTTGTATAAAAATCTACGTTCCAACTTTTAAACAACACTCCCATATAATTTTTCTGATACAATAATAATTTTGTCGAAAATTCACTTACGCCTCTTCTGAATTATACTCTACTTCATTGTTGAATTTTTGCACATAAATTAAAATTCAAAGTATTTTTATAACAAATTCATTTTCCAATTAGCTTATAAAATGGCTTTATGTCGTAAATTATAATAAAATATTTTCATTTTTTCTATTATAATTGCAAATTTTTTATTTGTAAATATAAAATTATTGATAAATTTATTATTTCATTCCTTAGAAATTTTCAAAAATATTTTTATTACCTATCAAATTAAAAGAAATACATTATTATTTTTAATAAATAAAATTTATTAGAGTTAAGTTTGAAAGAATAGCTTTGCCAGCTAATATCAAAGCATTTTTTTATCTATATTAAATTATTAGTTTCAAGGTCTTTTAAATTCACAATTATTATTGTTAAACAATATTGCACAAAGATATTTAGAATTTAATGTAATTGCAGAAACTGTGTTCAACTTGGTACAGTAAATTTTATGTTCGATTCATAATACTAAATTGATTTTATGTACTGATTCATAACTCTGAAATTAAAAGTGTCCCTATGTAATTGTAATTAATAATGCATAACCGGTTCATTTTGGCAAAAATGTATAGCGTTACGTACATAGTTAATTTAATTTATGATCTTAAGAAATTATAGGCCCTAATCTGGTATCTCGGTTTCTTATCTCACTTTTTATTCACTTTCAAATCAGAATTCTTTTTTCAATAATTCTCCGTTTTTCTAATAGATATTTCATTTTTTCAATTGAATTTTTGCATTTATTCTCAAATTATCAACTGAATGTTGTTCTTGCTACGAATAAAATGAACCATAAATAAATTAACAACAAAATAGTGGAGCTGTAAGCACAATAAATAGTGAATTAATGTTATTATCGAGCAGAAAAACCTGTATAATGGGCTCATCTGTTAAAAAGAAAATATTTGTTTTGTTATAAACAAAACAAATATATAAAGAAAAGATTTCGTTTTGTTATAAATTTTGCAAGGTAAAATAGAAGGCGCATAAATTTTCGAAAATTAACGGGAAACAATAATTGCCGATTAAAAGAAGGATTAGAGAAGGAATTGGCCTCCAGCGAAAGAATTGCAGCAAAAACATTTTTCAAATTTTGCAAACGCATAAAAGTTGTGGGTTGCTTCTTCTACTGCGGCATACTATATATGAACTTTAATTAGTTTTTTTTCCAAATTTTTGATGTCGTGTTTTTTTTAGATCGCAGGTTTTATGAGTCTGAAAGCAGCTGCCAGGCACTAATAAATATTTCAGTTCGCTAGAAGAACATCTTTTTCCAACTCAACCCCATCTCAAGTTAACGCTTCTTTCAATTTTTGCTTTTGTTTTATTTCAAAGAATGCATATATTGATCATCCTAAATATATGCAATCTTTCAAACATATTCGTATATAAATTATAATAATAATACGAATGATAATAAATATATGAATAATAATAATATGAATGATTTAACTTGTTAAATGGAAAAGTACAACATTACGAACCATTGGTTTTATTAAGTCGAATTATTTTTTAATAAATAAATTTTGGGCGGGCTAAAAATAATTTACATTTATTAAATTACGGGTACATACATGTATTTTATTTTATTTTCATATTTTTTGTTTAATTCTAGTTTCCCCAATGATTATTTGTAGAATTATAGTTGATTTGTATTTACTATCTGGTAGGTATAGTTCTACTTGAGCTTTGTAATACCCACTTGGAATGATTACTTCACGATTTACAGGAATGAATTCATCAAAATTCGCTTCACGTAATCCAACTGTGCCCTAAAATTAAATGGGTATAAGAAAATTTTGTAATATAATACTCGTATTATAACTAGTATTCCTGTGTCTTTTAACTAATTTTAATAAAAACTGAATTTTTCATTAAATTGAAAGTATGTAATGAGAATAATGATTGATTATGTTTTTATCTTCTAATGAAATTTTCCGATTTCTGAAAAATTATTATACTCTTTCATATAAATTTAATTTTAAAATATTGTAATATGAGTTTAAATTTATATTTTTTACTTTTATATTTTTAACTCGACAATTTATCAAAACAATATTCAGCTTTTCTCACAATAGTTCCTCGGTAAAAGGTGACCAAAATATTATCAAAAAAAAATTAAAATAAAATTCCAAGTTTTGTGTACATTGTACGGACATGGATGATTTATATTACTGTACTTATAAAGACCTGGTTGAGCCATCTTATACAAATAAAAATAATTAAAGCTATTTAAACCTCTTCCACGATTCAAAAAACTACATAATTCAAATGTATGATTCATAAAATACGGTTGCCATCCACTGTAACGTTTAAACAACTGATAATTCACCTGTATAACATTTAATTTTTAGAAAAAATTTATAATATTAATTAAAGTTTTTTAAAGTTCTTACAAATAACTTGTCGATTGGTTTTGCTAATTCAACCTTTAAAATAAGTTTTTTCAAAGTTCGTGACACTATTTTAATTTTGCATGTATAATTTGACACTAATTCTCGATGAAAATTACAATCTAGTCGAATTGGTATAATTGAATTCTATTTATAAAAAATTTCTGTATAAAAATATTTAATATTTATAGAAAATTTTAAATATTTTGTTTTACCCGGGCTTGAATTTCATTAACTATAAAAAATCCTATTAAAATAATTGAAATATTCTGGAACAATATCATTTTAAAATGAATTTTTACTTCTTATAATTTTAAAAGTAATTCGGTTTATAAAAATTTAAAGAACCGTTTAAAATTTTAGTATAAATTAAACTGCCAGTGAAAAATTCATACTGAACTTTCATTTCAAATATAACGCTTTCATTTTGATAATAATTATAAAATTATAATTGCAATTGAATTGGTTGATTTTGTTTATTATTCGCATTATAATTGATAAGATCAAATAATTTGGGAATTTGCAATTATAGCCAATTCCTTGTAAAAAAGTCAGCTCAATATAGAAAGTTTTAATTACCCTTGTTTAACTTTGAACTTCTCTAAACACCTTGCTATTTGTTTTATAAATAATCCAAAATTAAAGAGTTAGAACATTTTAATAAATTACGTATGAACCTCCCTTTAAGTTATTTATCCAAAAAATGAACCAAAAATGGCTTTAACCAAAAGATTACTGTAAAATATTTCCAATTATTTGAGTTGTCCAAAATATTATAATTTTTCATAATAATTTAGCACACATCTTATACTGCCCTTGATGTGCCTTTTTCCACAATAAAGTGCAAAATATTTTATAAATTTTAATGAATTAATAATGATTGTTTACTTACTAGAATTATTCTTACCTCATTATGCACTTATTTTTCTATTTTATAATAATCAGAAAGCATTTTGGAGAATATGAAAATAAATTTATTATATAATATGTATGTGTTTTTCGAACTGTTGATTATTTTGCTCATTAATTTTAAAGATGAGTGAACTAAATGAGAATGAAATATTTTGATCATAATTTCTTGATAAAAAATACAAATCCGATTAATTCTGGTTTTTTAAAAATATAAAAATAAAATCTACGCTAATTTAAATTTAATTGTAACTACACTCGTTGGTAAAATTAAAATTTTATAATTTGAGAACCAGTAAAAATTTTAATAATTTATTCTTTTGTATAAAAATATTTAGTTCGCAACGAATACTGTTTATGGCTGTATGTAGTGTCGAAGCCAGTTATCGTTACAGCAAGTTAATTATAAGGAATCAAATTAAAATATAAAATTATTTACAATTAGAAATTTTAATGTTTAATTTAATTCCGGGCTAAGGAGCCCCCATTTGTCTCTTCATTTTGTAGTAAGAGTTATAAAACGTAATTCATTTCGAATTAAAATTAGTGATTGAAATTTTTTGAAGTATGTTTAAACATGTCGTCCAAAATTCGGAACAGTTTTTCATTATAAATGAAATTTTTACCAATAACCTTTTAGAACACGGAACAATATTGTTTATATTTAACATTCAATATTGTACTTTAAATATTAATTTATTGAACTGTAAAAATGGAAAAATTTAATTAAAAAATAAAAAACAAAAAGTCATATCTAATTTATCGAATTATAAATAAAATTCTAATATTTTTGTTTTTTTTTTCAACCATTTTGTTCATATAGCTAGTTGCATTTATTTGATTTACACCTTATTTTGTAATAAATTAAACTCCCTCAAATATAAATTCAATTGTAATAAAATTAATTCTTTTTTGTTCAACATTGTACTTAAAAATATTGTTGGTTTTAATATCATTGTATACAAAACGTTTATAAAACTAATACACCCATACCACAATATACGACCGGAGTACAGTTGTTATAGTCATTTAACACTCCCTGTTTAAGAGAAATGATTTATCTGTGAGTTTTTAAATTATGTTATTTCTGAAAAAGTTGGTGGATATTTTATAGGTATTTATGTAACAATTAGAGAAGTAAGTGTATAAACCGTCTTAACAACAATTCGAAAAAATTGAGAAAAAATTCTGAAGTCTTCATCTATTAAGTGCAGATCTAATCTAAGATAAAGCTTTATTATTCATAAAAATTCAATTAACATTATAATTTGATTGTAAGATATTGGAGTATTTCTATGAAATATTTTTCGTAAAACCAATATACATATGTTTTAATTTCGGAGCATCACACGTGAATTGACATACATATGTTTCAAAACATTGATAAAACAGTGTTTTCTTAAACCGGATCTAAACACGTTAGTCTTAAATTTAAATACTTTTACAGAAAAACTATAGCAGTTTATGAGTTCGGTGGGGAAAATAATATTATATTTCGTAGCGATTAAATTCATTTATCTCGGATATAGAGACATTTTTTCGCTTAGAATTTAATTTTTTATTGATTTAGTCACTATCATATACTTATGTCTTTCAGTTTATACTTGAAACAGGTTTAAAGAATGGAGAGGCCTATATACATATTTACTTATAAACTTGCTTATATCTACTGTCCGTCGGCCAAAAATTGATTTATCAATCATATTTCCCATTAAAATATGGTTTTTGCTTGTTAAAAATGTTAAAAAATTTGATTAGGTGATTGATTTTTGGAAAATTTTCCTTTAAATAATAACGATAAAATGTGTTTTTAAATTATTGCAAAAATTTAATTGTGTTCTGAATTAAAGAAGACACTCCCATATAATTACCGACCGTATCGTGTATATAATAGGTAGGTTTAGTGATTGCAACAAATTTTGCATATCGAGTTTTCGGTGGGAATGCACTTCTCTGCATGGGAAGTGTAAATATTAAATAAACTATTTTTAGCAACCTGACGGTCTGTGTGTGCTCGCGTGTATCTCAAGTACGGCTCCACCGATTTTGATGAAATTTTATATATAAATCTATTTCGACCATGACACAGATTGATCACCTTTTGGGATATATTAGACCTCGGGAACTGCACTTTTTAGCGGGCCTGTTTTACATTTTTGAACATTTTGAAGAAAATATTCAACCGATTTACTTGAAATTTTATATATAAGCTCAGCTCGACTGTCCGCGAAAATTTCTATGTTTTGGAAGAAATCAGGCATCGACAACTAGACGTTTACTACGGGCCAAATATACATTTTTGTGTATATAAAGAGAAATAATCAACCGATTTCATTGAAATTTAATATATGAATTCCTCGTATTAAAACAATGAACATATACATTTTTTGGAAAGATCAGAGCTCGAAAACTAGACGTTTACTACGGGCCAAACATACACTTTTGTGTATATACGGTATCTGGTTGTTACCGAAACTAACTGGCGAGCATTTCAGGGAATTAGGGTAGCACAAAGCGAAACTCTACTAAGAGCCAAATTTACATTTTTCTAGGTATGTTAACTATAAGCTTACTAATGTCCTAAAAATTGGAAAGAAGTATTTAACAGACATTTTTATAATATTCTGTAACACTTTCATTTAACTAGACAATACACAATGCGGTCGGTCATGTGCTTCCACATCAGATTTTTCTGTTTTATTTCTCAGATTGCATACATTGCTCATCCTAAATATATGCAATCTTTCTAACATATTCGTATATGAATGAAAGTAAGTTCACTTGTTAAATGGAAAAGTACAGCATTACGAACCATTGGTTTGATTAAGTCGAATTATTAGTTAATAAATAAATTTTGGGCGTGCTAAAAATAATTTACATTTATTGAACTACGGGTACATGTGTTTATATTTTATTTTCATATTTTTTATTTAATACTGGTTTCCCCAACAACTGCTTGCACAATTATACTTGATTTAAATTTACTATCCGGCATGAATAGTTGTACTTGACCTTTGTAATACCCACTTGGAATGATTACATCACGATAAAAAGGCATATTTACATCAAAATACACTTCATGTAATTCAACTGTGCCCTAAATTTAAAAAGATATAAGAAAATATTATAATTAAATATAAAATTATTACTCGTGCACTTGTGGAACTAACTTTGATAAAAATTGAATTTGCATTAGATTAAAATTATAGACAAATGGTTATGTTTTTCTCTTCTAATGACATTTTCCGATTTCTGAAAAATTATTACCCTTTCATATAAATTTCAATTTGTAATATTGGTACGAGTTGAAACTTATGCTTTTTACTTTTATATTTTCAATTCGACAATTTATCTAAAGAATATTCAGCTTTTATCAAAATAGTTCCTCGGAAAAGGTGACCAAAATATTATCAAAAAAAATTAAAATAAAATTCCTAGTTTTGTGTACATTGTACGGACATGGATGATTCATATTACTATAGTTCATAAGAACTGGTTGAGCCATTTTATACAAGTAAAAATAATTAAAGCTGTTTAAACCTTTTCCACCATTCAAAAAACTACATAATTCAAATGTATGATTCATAAAATACGGTTGCCATCCATTGTAACGTTTAAACAACTGATAATTCACCTGTATAACATTTAATTTTTAGAAAAAATTTATAATATTAATTAAAGTTTTTTGAAGTTCTTACAAATAACTTGTTAATTGGTTTTGCTAATACACCCTTTAAAATGATTTTTTTTAAAGTTCGTGATATTGCTTTAATTCTGCATGTATAATTTGACATTAATTCTGGATGAATATTACAATCTAGTCGAGTTGGTATAATTGAATTCTATTTATAAAAAAATTTCTGTATAAAAATATTTAATATTTAAAGAAAATTTTAAATATTTTGTTTTACCCGGGCTTGAATTTCATCAATTATAAAAAATCCTATTAAAATAATTGAAATATTCTGGAACAATATCATTTTAAAATGAATTTTTACTTCTTATAATTTTAAAAGTAATTCGGTTTATAAAAATTTAAAGAACCGTTTAAAATTTTAGTGTAAATTAAACTGCCAGTGAAAAATTCATACTGAACTTTCATTTCAAATATAACGCTTTCATTTTGATAATAATTATAAAATTATAATTGCAATTGAATTGGTTGATTTTGTTTATTATTCGCATTATAATTGATAAGATCAAATAATTTGGGAATTTGCAATTATAGCCAATTCCTTGTAAAAAAGTCAGCTCAATTTAGAAAGTTTTAATTACCCTTGTTTAACTTTGAACTTCGCTAAACACCTTGCTATTTGTTTTATAAATAATCCAAAATTAAAGAGTTAGAACATTTTAATAAATTACGTATGAACCTCCCTTTAAGTTATTTATCCAAAAAATGAACCAAAAATGGCTTTAACCAAAAGATTACTGTAAAATATTTCCAATTATTTGAGTTGTCCAAAATATTATAATTTTTCATAATAATTTAGCACACATCTTATACTGCCCTTGATGTGCCTTTTTCCACAATAAAGTGCAAAATATTTTATAAATTTTAATGAATTAATAATGATTGTTTACTTACTAGAATTATTCTTACCTCATTATGCACTTATTTTTCTATTTTATAATAATCAGAAAGCATTTTGGAGAATATGAAAATAAATTTATTATATAATATGTATGTGTTTTTCGAACTGTTGATTATTTTGCTCATTAATTTTAAAGATGAGTGAACTAAATGAGAATGAAATATTTTGATCATAATTTCTTGATAAAAAATACAAATCCGATTAATTCTGGTTTTTTAAAAATATAAAAATAAAATCTACGCTAATTTAAATTTAATTGTAACTACACTCGTTGGTAAAATTAAAATTTTATAATTTGAGAACCAGTAAAAATTTTAATAATTTATTCTTTTGTATAAAAATATTTAGTTCGCAACGAATACTGTTTATGGCTGTATGTAGTGTCGAAGCCAGTTATCGTTACAGCAAGTTAATTATAAGGAATCAAATTAAAATATAAAATTATTTACAATTAGAAATTTTAATGTTTAATTTAATTCCGGGCTAAGGAGCCCCCATTTGTCTCTTCATTTTGTAGTAAGAGTTATAAAACGTAATTCATTTCGAATTAAAATTAGTGATTGAAATTTTTTGAAGTATGTTTAAACATGTCGTCCAAAATTCGGAACAGTTTTTCATTATAAATGAAATTTTTACCAATAACCTTTTAGAACACGGAACAATATTGTTTATATTTAACATTCAATATTGTACTTTAAATATTAATTTATTGAACTGTAAAAATGGAAAAATTTAATTAAAAAATAAAAAACAAAAAGTCATATCTAATTTATCGAATTATAAATAAAATTCTAATATTTTTGTTTTTTTTTTCAACCATTTTGTTCATATAGCTAGTTGCATTTATTTGATTTACACCTTATTTTGTAATAAATTAAACTCCCTCAAATATAAATTCAATTGTAATAAAATTAATTCTTTTTTGTTCAACATTGTACTTAAAAATATTGTTGGTTTTAATATCATTGTATACAAAACGTTTATAAAACTAATACACCCATACCACAATATACGACCGGAGTACAGTTGTTATAGTCATTTAACACTCCCTGTTTAAGAGAAATGATTTATCTGTGAGTTTTTAAATTATGTTATTTCTGAAAAAGTTGGTGGATATTTTATAGGTATTTATGTAACAATTAGAGAAGTAAGTGTATAAACCGTCTTAACAACAATTCGAAAAAATTGAGAAAAAATTCTGAAGTCTTCATCTATTAAGTGCAGATCTAATCAAAGATAAAGCTTTATTATTCATAAAAATTCAATTAACATTATAATTTGATTGTAAGATATTGGAGTATTTCTATGAAATATTTTTCGTAAAACCAATATACATATGTTTTAATTTCGGAGCATCACACGTGAATTGACATACATATGTTTCAAAACATTGATAAAACAGTGTTTTCTTAAACCGGATCTAAACACGTTAGTCTTAAATTTAAATACTTTTACAGAAAAACTATAGCAGTTTATGAGTTCGGTGGGGAAAATAATATTATATTTCGTAGCGATTAAATTCATTTATCTCGGATATAGAGACATTTTTTCGCTTAGAATTTAATTTTTTATTGATTTAGTCACTATCATATACTTATGTCTTTCAGTTTATACTTGAAACAGGTTTAAAGAATGGAGAGGCCTATATACATATTTACTTATAAACTTGCTTATATCTACTGTCCGTCGGCCAAAAATTGATTTATCAATCATATTTCCCATTAAAATATGGTTTTTGCTTGTTAAAAATGTTAAAAAATTTGATTAGGTGATTGATTTTTGGAAAATTTTCCTTTAAATAATAACGATAAAATGTGTTTTTAAATTATTGCAAAAATTTAATTGTGTTCTGAATTAAAGAAGACACTCCCATATAATTACCGACCGTATCGTGTATATAATAGGTAGGTTTAGTGATTGCAACAAATTTTGCATATCGAGTTTTCGGTGGGAATGCACTTCTCTGCATGGGAAGTGTAAATATTAAATAAACTATTTTTAGCAACCTGACGGTCTGTGTGTGCTCGCGTGTATCTCAAGTACGGCTCCACCGATTTTGATGAAATTTTATATATAAATCTATTTCGACCATGACACAGATTGATCAGCTTTTGGGATATATTAGACCTCGGGAACTGCACTTTTTAGCGGGCCTGTTTTACATTTTTGAACATTTTGAAGAAAATATTCAACCGATTTACTTGAAATTTTATATATAAGCTCAGCTCGACTGTCCGCGAAAATTTCTATGTTTTGGAAGAAATCAGGCATCGACAACTAGACGTTTACTACGGGCCAAATATACATTTTTGTGTATATAAAGAGAAATAATCAACCGATTTCATTGAAATTTAATATATGAATTCCTCGTATTAAAACAATGAACATATACATTTTTTGGAAAGATCAGAGCTCGAAAACTAGACGTTTACTACGGGCCAAACATACACTTTTGTGTATATACGGTATCTGGTTGTTACCGAAACTAACTGGCGAGCATTTCAGGGAATTAGGGTAGCACAAAGCGAAACTCTACTAAGAGCCAAATTTACATTTTTCTAGGTATGTTAACTATAAGCTTACTAATGTCCTAAAAATTGGAAAGAAGTATTTAACAGACATTTTTATAATATTCTGTAACATTCATTTAACTAGACAATACACAATGCGGTCGGTCATGTGCTTCCACATCAGATTTTTCTGTTTTATTTCTCAGATTGCATACATTGCTCATCCTAAATATATGCAATCTTTCTAACATATTCGTATATGAATGAAAGTAAGTTCACTTGTTAAATGGAAAAGTACAGCATTACGAACCATTGGTTTGATTAAGTCGAATTATTAGTTAATAAATAAATTTTGGGCGTGCTAAAAATAATTTACATTTATTGAACTACGGGTACATGTGTTTATATTTTATTTTCATATTTTTTATTTAATACTGGTTTCCCCAACAACTGCTTGCACAATTATACTTGATTTAAATTTACTATCCGGCATGAATAGTTGTACTTGACCTTTGTAATACCCACTTGGAATGATTACATCACGATAAAAAGGCATATTTACATCAAAATACACTTCATGTAATTCAACTGTGCCCTAAATTTAAAAAGATATAAGAAAATATTATAATTAAATATAAAATTATTACTCGTGCACTTGTGGAACTAACTTTGATAAAAATTGAATTTGCATTAGATTAAAATTATAGACAAATGGTTATGTTTTTCTCTTCTAATGACATTTTCCGATTTCTGAAAAATTATTACCCTTTCATATAAATTTCAATTTGTAATATTGGTACGAGTTGAAACTTATGCTTTTTACTTTTATATTTTCAATTCGACAATTTATCTAAAGAATATTCAGCTTTTATCAAAATAGTTCCTCGGAAAAGGTGACCAAAATATTATCAAAAAAAATTAAAATAAAATTCCTAGTTTTGTGTACATTGTACGGACATGGATGATTCATATTACTATAGTTCATAAGAACTGGTTGAGCCATTTTATACAAGTAAAAATAATTAAAGCTGTTTAAACCTTTTCCACCATTCAAAAAACTACATAATTCAAATGTATGATTCATAAAATACGGTTGCCATCCATTGTAACGTTTAAACAACTGATAATTCACCTGTATAACATTTAATTTTTAGAAAAAATTTATAATATTAATTAAAGTTTTTTGAAGTTCTTACAAATAACTTGTTAATTGGTTTTGCTAATACACCCTTTAAAATGATTTTTTTTAAAGTTCGTGATATTGCTTTAATTCTGCATGTATAATTTGACATTAATTCTGGATGAATATTACAATCTAGTCGAGTTGGTATAATTGAATTCTATTTATAAAAAAATTTCTGTATAAAAATATTTAATATTTAAAGAAAATTTTAAATATTTTGTTTTACCCGGGCTTGAATTTCATCAATTATAAAAAATCCTATTAAAATAATTGAAATATTCTGGAACAATATCATTTTAAAATGAATTTTTACTTCTTATAATTTTAAAAGTAATTCGGTTTATAAAAATTTAAAGAACCGTTTAAAATTTTAGTGTAAATTAAACTGCCAGTGAAAAATTCATACTGAACTTTCATTTCAAATATAACGCTTTCATTTTGATAATAATTATAAAATTATAATTGCAATTGAATTGGTTGATTTTGTTTATTATTCGCATTATAATTGATAAGATCAAATAATTTGGGAATTTGCAATTATAGCCAATTCCTTGTAAAAAAGTCAGCTCAATTTAGAAAGTTTTAATTACCCTTGTTTAACTTTGAACTTCGCTAAACACCTTGCTATTTGTTTTATAAATAATCCAAAATTAAAGAGTTAGAACATTTTAATAAATTACGTATGAACCTCCCTTTAAGTTATTTATCCAAAAAATGAACCAAAAATGGCTTTAACCAAAAGATTACTGTAAAATATTTCCAATTATTTGAGTTGTCCAAAATATTATAATTTTTCATAATAATTTAGCACACATCTTATACTGCCCTTGATGTGCCTTTTTCCACAATAAAGTGCAAAATATTTTATAAATTTTAATGAATTAATAATGATTGTTTACTTACTAGAATTATTCTTACCTCATTATGCACTTATTTTTCTATTTTATAATAATCAGAAAGCATTTTGGAGAATATGAAAATAAATTTATTATATAATATGTATGTGTTTTTCGAACTGTTGATTATTTTGCTCATTAATTTTAAAGATGAGTGAACTAAATGAGAATGAAATATTTTGATCATAATTTCTTGATAAAAAATACAAATCCGATTAATTCTGGTTTTTTAAAAATATAAAAATAAAATCTACGCTAATTTAAATTTAATTGTAACTACACTCGTTGGTAAAATTAAAATTTTATAATTTGAGAACCAGTAAAAATTTTAATAATTTATTCTTTTGTATAAAAATATTTAGTTCGCAACGAATACTGTTTATGGCTGTATGTAGTGTCGAAGCCAGTTATCGTTACAGCAAGTTAATTATAAGGAATCAAATTAAAATATAAAATTATTTACAATTAGAAATTTTAATGTTTAATTTAATTCCGGGCTAAGGAGCCCCCATTTGTCTCTTCATTTTGTAGTAAGAGTTATAAAACGTAATTCATTTCGAATTAAAATTAGTGATTGAAATTTTTTGAAGTATGTTTAAACATGTCGTCCAAAATTCGGAACAGTTTTTCATTATAAATGAAATTTTTACCAATAACCTTTTAGAACACGGAACAATATTGTTTATATTTAACATTCAATATTGTACTTTAAATATTAATTTATTGAACTGTAAAAATGGAAAAATTTAATTAAAAAATAAAAAACAAAAAGTCATATCTAATTTATCGAATTATAAATAAAATTCTAATATTTTTGTTTTTTTTTTCAACCATTTTGTTCATATAGCTAGTTGCATTTATTTGATTTACACCTTATTTTGTAATAAATTAAACTCCCTCAAATATAAATTCAATTGTAATAAAATTAATTCTTTTTTGTTCAACATTGTACTTAAAAATATTGTTGGTTTTAATATCATTGTATACAAAACGTTTATAAAACTAATACACCCATACCACAATATACGACCGGAGTACAGTTGTTATAGTCATTTAACACTCCCTGTTTAAGAGAAATGATTTATCTGTGAGTTTTTAAATTATGTTATTTCTGAAAAAGTTGGTGGATATTTTATAGGTATTTATGTAACAATTAGAGAAGTAAGTGTATAAACCGTCTTAACAACAATTCGAAAAAATTGAGAAAAAATTCTGAAGTCTTCATCTATTAAGTGCAGATCTAATCTAAGATAAAGCTTTATTATTCATAAAAATTCAATTAACATTATAATTTGATTGTAAGATATTGGAGTATTTCTATGAAATATTTTTCGTAAAACCAATATACATATGTTTTAATTTCGGAGCATCACACGTGAATTGACATACATATGTTTCAAAACATTGATAAAACAGTGTTTTCTTAAACCGGATCTAAACACGTTAGTCTTAAATTTAAATACTTTTACAGAAAAACTATAGCAGTTTATGAGTTCGGTGGGGAAAATAATATTATATTTCGTAGCGATTAAATTCATTTATCTCGGATATAGAGACATTTTTTCGCTTAGAATTTAATTTTTTATTGATTTAGTCACTATCATATACTTATGTCTTTCAGTTTATACTTGAAACAGGTTTAAAGAATGGAGAGGCCTATATACATATTTACTTATAAACTTGCTTATATCTACTGTCCGTCGGCCAAAAATTGATTTATCAATCATATTTCCCATTAAAACATGGTTTTTTCTTGTTAAAAATGTTAAAAAATTTGATTAGGTGATTGATTTTAAGAATTAAAGAAGACACTCCCATATAATTACCGACCGTATCGTGTATATAATAGGTAGGTTTAGTGATTGTAACAAATTTTGCATATCGAGTTTTCGGTGGGAATGCACTTCTCTGCATGGGAAGTGTAAATATTAAATAAACTATTTTTAGCAACCTGACGGTCTGTGTGTGCTCGCGTGTATCTCAAGTACGGCTCCACCGATTTTGATGAAATTTTATATATAAATTTATTTCGACCATGACACAGATTGATCAGCTTTTGGGATATATCAGACCTCGGGAACTGCACTTTTTAGCGGGCCTGTTTTACATTTTTGAACATTTTGAAGAAAATATTCAACCGATTTACTTGAAATTTTATATATAAGCTCAGCTCGACTGTCCGCGAAAATTTCTATGTTTTGGAAGAAATCAGGCATCGACAACTAGACGTTTACTACGGGCCAAATATACATTTTTGTGTATATAAAGAGAAATAATCAACCGATTTCATTGAAATTTAATATATGAATTCCTCGTATTAAAACAATGAACATATACATTTTTTGGAAAGATCAGAGCTCGAAAACTAGACGTTTACTACGGGCCAAACATACACTTTTGTCTATATAAAGAGAAATAATCAACCGATTTCATTTAAATTTAATATATGAATTCCTCGTATTAAAACAATGAACATATAAATTTTTTGGAAAGATCAGAGCTCGAAAACTAGACGTTTATTACGGGCCAAACATACACTTTTGTGTATATAAAGAGAAATAATCAATCGATTTGATTGAAATTTAATATTTAAATTTTTCGTACTAAAACAATGAACATATAAATGTTTTGGAAAGATCAGGGCTCGAAAACTGATTTGCGGGTCGATTTTACATTTTTCACCATATCTACGGAACGAATTGATGGAATTTCTTGAAATTTGATATTTGAGTTCCGGTTATTACAGAAACTAACTGGCGAGCATTTCAGGGAATTCGGAAGGCACAAAGCGAAACTCTACTAAGAGCCAAATTTACATTTTTCTAGGTATGTTAACTATAAGCTTTCTAATGTCCTAAAAATTGGAAAGAAGTATTGAACAGGCATTTTTATAACATTCTATGACACTTTAACTTAACTAGACAGTACACTAGATTCTTTTCTGATACAATAATAATTTTGTTGGAAATTAACTCACGCCTCTTCTGTATCATATTCTGCTTCATTGTTAAATTTTTGCACATAAATTAAAATTCAAAGTGTTTTTATGACAAGTTCATTTTCCAATTAGCTTATAAAATGGCTTTATGTCGTAAATTATAATAAAATATTTTCATTTTTTCTATTATAATTGCAAATTATTTAATTGTAAATATAAAATTATTGATAAATTTATTATTTCATTCCTTAGAAATTTTCAAAAATATTTTTATTACCTATCAAATTAAAAGAAATACATTATTATTTTTAATAAATAAAATTTATTAGAGTTAAGTTTGAAAGAATAGCTTTGCCAGCTAATATCAAAGTATTTTTTATTTACATTAAATTATTAGTTTCAAGGTCTTTTAAATTCACAATTATTATTGTTAAACAATATTGCACAAAGATATTTAGAATTTAATGTAATTGCAAAAACTGTGAACTTGGTACAGTAAATTTTATGTTCGATTTATAACACTAAAATGAAATTAAAAGAGTACATGTAATTATAATTAATAATGCATAACCTGTTCATTTTGAAATATATGAATAGAGTTTCATATATAGTTGACTTAATTAGATCTTTAGAAATTTTAGGACGTAATCGTGTATCTCGCTCTTTCATCATTTCCTCATTTTTTCAATAGGACTTTTGCATTTATTCTCAAATTATGGGCTAAACGTCTCACCTTCAAAAACAAAATGAATATATTTAGCATTCATACATTTTAGAAAAAAAACGGCTTGGCGAGTAAATATAAAATAACAAAATACAAGTTAAGCTCTTAATCATAAACCTGCTACGAATAAAATGAATAATAAATAATTAACAACAAAATAGTGAAGCTGTAGCGCAATAAATAGTGAATTAATATTATTATCGAGCAGTAAACCCGTATAATGGGCTCATCTGTTGAAAAGAAAATATTTCGTTTTGTTATAAATTCTGCAAGGTAAAATAGAAGGCGCATAAATTTTCGAAAATTATCGGGAAACAATAATTGCCGATTAAAAGCATTAGAGAAGGAATTGGCCTCCAGCGAAAGAGTTGCAGCAAAAATATTTTTCAAATTTTGCATATGCATAAAAGTAGTGGGTTGCTTATTCTACTGCGGCATACTGTATTTCAACTTAAAAAAAAAACAAAATGACCGTTAAAATGTACGGTTATCTAGAATTCGTTTTATTTAAAGAATTTCATTTCCGAAACTGCATGCTTTTCCAAATTTCCGTAAACATAGAAAGCGAACGGTAACAATTAACTCCTAAATTCGAGCATTATGTAAACGCCTCTTTCAATTTTTTTTCCTATTTTATTTCGAAGAATGCATGCATTGCCCATCCTAAATATATGCAATTTTTTAAATTTATTCGTATACGAATGAAGTATTTTCACTTCTTGAATGGAAAAGTACAGCATTACGAACCATTGGTTTGACCAAACTTTATTTTATATTTTTTTTCCAATTTAGCGAAACTGATTAAGTCAAATTATTAATTAATAACTAAAATTTTGAGCGTGCTAAAAATAATTTACATTTATTGAACTACGGGTACATGTGTTTATATTTTATTTTCATATTTTTTATTTAATACTGGTTTCCCCAACAACTGCTTGCAAAATTATACTTGATTTAAATTTACTATCCGGCATGAATAGTTGTGCTTGACCTTTGTAATACCCACTTGGAATGATTACATCAAGATAAAAAGGCATATTTACATCAAAATACACTTCATGTAATTCAACTGTGCACTAAATTTAAAAAGATATAAGAAAATATTATAATTAAATATAAAATTATTACTCGTGCACTTGTGGAACTAACTTTGATAAAAATTGAATTTGCCTTAAATTAAAATTATAGAGAAAATGATTATGTTTTTCTCTTCTAATGAAATTTGCCGATTTCTGAAAAATTATTACCGTTTCATATAAATTTCAATCTGTAATATTGATACGAGTTGAAATTTATATTTTTTACATTTATATTTTCAACTAATAATATTATTATACTACCTATAAGTTAAAGGAAAAGCTGAGCACAAAATTTTTATCAAAACAGTTCTTCGGTAGCGGATCACAGTAAATGTATTATTAAAATGCTAAAATAAAATTTGTGTACATTGTACGGACATGGATGATTTATATTACTATAGTTCATAAGAACTGGTTGAGCCATTTTATACAAATAAAAATAATTAAAGCTATTTAAACCTTTTGCACCATTCAAAAAACTACATAATTCAAATGTATGATTCATAAAATACGGTTGCCATCCATTGTAATGTTTAAACAACTGATAATTCACCTGTATAACATTTAATTTTTAGAAAAAATTTATAATATTAATTAAAGTTTTTTGAAGTTCTTACAAATAACTTGTCATTTGGTTTTGCTAATTCACCCCTTAAAATAATTTTTTTTAAAGTTCGTGACATTGCTTTAATTTTGCATGTATAATTTGACATTAATTCTCGATGAAAATTACAATCTAGTCGAGTTGGTATAATTGAATTCTTTTTATAAAATGTTTTGTATAAAAATATTTATTATAGGAAATCTTACAAATAAATTTATAAAATATTTTATTTTACCCGAGCGTGAATTTCATTAATTATGAAACATCCTATTATAATAATTGGTATATTCTGGAAAAATATCATTTTAAAATAAATTTTTACTTTTGCTAACATTAAGCGAATTAATAAATCGCTTTGAAATAAAAAAAAATTTAAAAATCCGTGTAAAATTGTACATAAATTGAGCTCCAGGTCAAAAATGCACACTAAACTTAATTCGGACAACGGGAAAACAAGCATAAAATTTGTAATGTAATTTAATTGCTTAATTTTTAATAGTTTTTCAGGTTATAATTGATAAGATCAAGTTATTTATAATTTTTCATTACAATTTTAATTACAGTCATTCCTCGCATAAAATTAACTCGATATAATAGAGAAATTCGACAGAAATCTTCAAAATTTTTAATACCATTGCTTCAACTCAAACAAACTCAAACAAATATATCTTATATAAAAGTTAGGTATAAACCTACTTTGAGTTATTTCATCAAAAGTATATTCCCAAAAGCGGCTGTAATGGGAGGATTACTGTATTTCCAAATTGAATTATTCAATCCCAAATTACTATAATTTTTCATAATAATTTTAATAATTAATGAGAAAAAATAGAGTTGGCCTTGTGAACTCTGTGATACCCGTACGAATTTGTTATCCTATGTACGAATAAATATGCCATAACTGATTATGGGACAGACTATGACTTTAAATTGCCGTATTACCATATTAATTTATGCCAAATTTCAGTACTGTGTTTTCAATATTATCTAAGGTTTTGCTAAACTACTACTGAAGTTGTATGGGAGAGCCAAGAAATTTCAACGACTTTTATCAAATATATTTTATCAATACCATAGCTTTTTTAGTTTTATAGTTATATATAGATATTTTTTTTTTTTTTTATCCTTTACAAACTCCTGTTGAGGAGCATAGGGCTTCGATTAAACCTCTCCATCTCTCTCTATTTTGGGCGATAGATCTTATTTGTGCCTAAGTTTTCCCCGCTGCTGTTATTTCTTTATCTATCGTTCTACGCCACGTGTTCTTAGGCCTACCGATGCTTCGCCTACCCTGGGGATTCCATTCCAATGCTTGTTTGGCTATGGACTGCTCTGGCCTCCTCAATATGTGGCCTATCCATCTATATTTCTTTTTTCTGACTTCTATTTCTATCGGGTTCTGCTTGCACAGGTCCCATAGGTCACTATTTCTAATTCTATTGGGCCAGAATATTCGACAGATGATGCGGAGGCACTTATTTGTGAAAACCTGCATTTTATTAATGTCTTTCTTGTTAATGAGCCAGGTTTCACTGCCGTATAGCATTACTGACTTGACGCAAGCGTTGAAGATCCTCAGTTTAACATTCCTAGAAAGTTGCGTGGACTTCCAGATCTTCCATAGTCTAGCAAATGCCGCCCTAGCTTTCTTGAGCTTGTCTTCAATGTCAGCGCCTGCCCCGCCATCTGAACTTATAATGTTCCCCAGGTATGTCACGGAATTCACATCTTCTATTATTTCGCCATCTATTTCAAATTCTTGATGATTTGTTGTATTTATTCTGATGGTCTTTGTTTTCCGTGTGTTTATGTGTAGGCCGACTTCCATTGCGCACTCTTTCAGTTTGTTTAGTTTTTGCTTCATGTTTTCGTATGTGTGTGCAAGTAGGCATACATCATCCGCATACTCCAAATCATCCAAGGTGTTGAAGATATTCCAGCCGATTCCATTTCTTATAACATTTGTTTTCCTCATGATTTCGTCTATCACTATATTGAAGAGGACTGGCGACAGGGGACAGCCTTGCCTAACTCCCCTCGTTGTTGTTATTGGTTCACTTAGCCTTCCCTTGTGGAGGATCTGGGTCTCTGCGTTTTCATACATTGCTTTGATAACTTTGATTATCTTGTTAGGGATTCCCCTCAGCTCCAGAGCTCTCCATATGGCGCTTCTATTTATGGCGTCGAAAGCTGTCTTGAAGTCCACGAAGGCCATATAGAGTGGCGAGTTGAATTCTTTAGACTGTTCCACAATTATTCTTATTGTGTTAATGTGCTCAGTACAACTTCTTCCTTCTCTGAAGCCTGCCTGTTCTTTTCTTAGTCGTCTTTCTATGTGATCCTTAATTCTTGAGTGTAGGATGATGGCGAGTATCTTAATAACGGCATTGAGTAGTGTAATGCCTCTCCAGTTGCTACAGTTGGTCAGATCACCCTTTTTCGGAAGTTTCACAATGATACCTCTCTTCCATTCTTTACATATGTTTTCAGTTTCCCAAATTCTCCCTATTATGGGCTGTAGTGCTCTAGCACATTGTAAGGGATCCGCTTTCATTAATTCAGCTCTTATGCCATCAGTTCCTTCAGCCCTATTGTTTTTCAGTTGGGCTATGGCCTCAGTAACATATTAACTGAAACGCAAAAACAAATTGAAAGATGGGTTGAATACTTCAATGAAGCATCCAACACACAACTTCCGGAATTCCAGCCAGAAATCTGGGCAAGCCGAAATGAAGAACGCAGCAATATAAACACTAGTCCACCCTCATCCAGAGAAATTTGTGAGGCCATAGTTTCTGAGATATAGCCAATTTTTATACCATATAACTTTTGAAGTTGTATGGCAGGTACCAGAAGGAACCAGGTAATTTCAACGACTTTTATCTGACACATCAGCCCTACTAATGTATTCGTTTGTATGCAATTTCAATACCATAGCTTTAATAGTTTCTGAAATATAGCCAAATAATTTTTGAAGTTGTATGGCAGGTACCAGAAAGAGCCAAGTAATTTCAAAAACTTTTATCAGACACATTGGCTCTACTAATATATTAGTTTGTGTGAATTTTCAATACTACGGCTTTTATAGTTTCTGAGACATAGCCAAATAAATTTTGAAGTCGTATGGCAACTACCCGAACCGGTACCCCGATCATTTCCAATTTAAATAGGCATTTACTACAATAAATCATTTGTGAAAATTTGATGAACTTAGCTCAATTAGTTTTTGAGTTATCGCTGGGACAGACGGACGTACGGATTTTCAGACAGACAAGGCTAAATCGACTCAGAATCGACGCTGATCAAAAGCATACACTTGAGTCTATATCTAAGAGCTTTATTTCTTAGCGTTACAAACGGTAAGGCAAATTTAGTATACCCTTCGAACATACGTTCGTACGTGTATAAATTTAATATGTAGTAACGCCCTTGTTCAAAATAAAGTTCAAAATATCTTATAAATTTTAATGAATTAATAATGATTGTGTACTTACTAAAATTATTGTTACCTCATTATGCATTGATTTTTCCATTTTATAATAATAAGTAAACATTTTTGAGAATATGAAAATAAGCTTACTATGACATACATACATAGATAATATATGTGTCTTTTTTAAACTGTTCATAATTTTGCTCATTAATTCTAAAGATTAATATTGAAATATATTGATGATGTTTCTTTATATAAAATACAAATTCGGCCTCTTTTAGTTTTTTAAAAATATAAAAATAAATTTTTCTAATTTAAATTTAATTATAATTACGCTTGTGGATAAAATTAAAATTTTATAATATTAGAACCAGTAAAAGCTTTAATAATTTATCAATCTATAAAATGTGTGACATCCAAATCGTTTTAAAACAAAGTTTTATTACGGTTTATATACCGCACTAATACAAATTTATGTTACCTAAGCATTGTAAACAAAATTCGGTAAACGACAATAATTTTATTGTAAATGTTTTCAACCTAAATATACAAAATTAGAAAATAAATGCCTTCTGAAGTTTTAGGATTTTAACTAAACTATACTCACATTTTAGGATGCATGATTTGCTTTATTCTTGCTTTTATTGCAAAGTTTGCGTTTTACTTGAAATTTGGATGTCACGGTATTTAAGACTATGTGTTTTAGTGTCATTATTGCAATATCTAGTAAGTGGCATGCATTGTTAAATAGTTTTGGGAAATCAAATTAATATAAAAAATTATTTGCAATTAGAAATTTTTATGACTAATTTAATTCTATTACAAATTTTAATTAATTTAAAAATGCAATAAAGAAATTTAAAATTGATTTTGGTTAGTATCTAACTGTGAAAATATGGAAGAAATTTTAATTGAATTTGAAGATATAAGGATACACGATTGAGCCAATTCTGTAAAATTTAGATTATTATTCATAAAATGTAAAAATACAAATAAGTGTAAGCGTTATAAGATATTTATATTAAATTTGCATTTTTAATTTCAATTAGGGAATGAAATTTGTTGAATTTATACAGTCTTATAAAACTAGGAACAATTTTTTATCATAAATGAAAATTTAACCAGTAACCTTTTAAAACACAGAACAACATTGTTTACATTATATATTAAGAACAATATTGTATACATTCAATATTGTACTTAAAATATTAATTTATCGAACTATATTAATAAATAAAAAATTTAATTAAAAAAAAAAACAAAAAGCCATATCTAATTTATCGAATCATAAATAAAATTCTAATATTTTTGTTTTTTTTTTTAATCATTTTGTTCACATAGCTAGCTGCATTTATTTGATTTGCACCTTATTTTGTAATAAATTAAACTCCCTCAAATAGAAATTCAATTGTAATAAAATTAATTATTTTTTGTTCAACATTGTACTTAAAAATATTGTTGGTTTTAACATCATTGTATACAAAACGTTTATAAGACTAGTACACCCATACTACAATATACGACCGGAGTACAGGTGTTATAGTCATTCAACACTCCCTGTTTAAGGGAAATGATTTATCTGTGAATGTTAAAAGTATGTTATTTCTGAAAAAGTAGGTGGATATTTTATAGGTATTTTGGATTGAACCAGCAATCAATCATAAGGGCTACACTACATTTATGCGACAACTAGAGGAGTATGTATACATATGTATAAACTGACTTGGCAACAATTCGAAAAAAATTGAAAAAAAAAATCTGAAGATCATATTTAAATTCGCTATAATTATTTTAAAATTTAATTCAATTGCACTGGTTTTACATTTGTAAATACTCAAATATATAATATAAATATACAAAGTGAACATGGATATAATATTATAATCTTTCGGGGGCAGAGAGGTGGGATAAAAATTTTTATGAAAAAAAATTTTTCTGAGATGGGATCGCAAATGAATATTTAATTTTCAAAATTCCAGTTGAAAATTTTTGGTTTCTACAAAACATCGATCGATTTAAGTTCCATAATTCTTACATGATTTAAAAAATTAAAAAGGAATTAAGAAAAAAATTTGAAAAAAAAAGAAAAAAAAATTATCAAATTTTTCATAAAGTGACCAATTACCAAAAAAATTTACCCTATTGAATTTTTTTTCATAATTAGAAAGATTTTGGTGTTCAAATTACCTCTTAATAATTTTTTTTGTGCAATACCTCGTTTGAAAACTGGACGATTTCCAGGAAAAATCCAAATTTTACTCTAGTTAAAAATTAAATAAGCTATAAATAAATTGAATAAAATACAAAGTGTAAGTGGTTCACTCTGTTGTTCACCTTGTGTATAGTTTTTATTAATTTAAATTGTATGTCTAAAGTCGTTGTATGACAGAGTTTCTAAATATGATTAACTAAAATCTAAAAATTTTAACTTAATTATTTAACGCTGACAATAGAATATGAAAACGTTAAATATTCTCTATAACTATTATAATTTTAAAATTTGAAATTGGTGTAACAGTTAATCATAATATGAATCGTATGTTTCGGCACAGGTGTCATTAAATATTTTGTTATTTCAATATTTAATTCTATTGAAAGTACAATCGATTCCATTCACAGTTTCTCAAGTACAAACCGAAAGTATACGACTTCTTCCATTCTAAGCTTTTTAATATCACAACATTTTAAAAATCGATTTATGATCGATATTTTTTTTTTTTGGTTACCTGCGACCTTAAATGCAATAAGTTTTTTTTTCATAAAAATAACTGTATATTTTTTTCTCTATTTTAATAGCTTTTTGTTTCTTTAATTTTCATAACTATATTAAAATTTATAATAATAAGAAAAAAAAAATAATCTAGTTGTAAAGAGCTCTAATCAACACAAGTTTTGCTTCATAATAAGCTGTAAGTAATTTTTGTAACAAAGCGCGATGCATTTAAAAAAAAAAACAAAATTCCATAAAAGAATTAAGAGAAAAAATCGAATGGTCACGATTTTCGATTACAAGTCTCATTTAATTTTGTTTCTTTTTTTTTTGTTTTTATTGTTTTTTTCGCATCCGTTCATAAAATAGAATTTCTGGTTAAGAAGAAATTAGTATATATTGTGCCTTAATATTTGATCTTTAAGAGAAAAAAAATCCAAGATATAATGGTTTGGTGCTATACAAGAATATGGAAACTTTATAGTGTAGGTATACTTTATTTGAAATCAACAACAATAATAATTGTTGAATATTATTTCAATATTATTTCGTAAAGTGATGGTTCAGTTTTAATTCTTTGTCGGCAAAATACCAACTAGATTTTAGTTATGAAATTAGAAAATATACATAGTTTTTTTTTTTTGGTTACAGAGGCTGTACTTTTGCTGCGGAACCATACATAGATTGTATATGATGTGAAATATACGAGTATATGTAATTGATGTAGTTGGAAGAAGGATCATAGGGTTCTATAAGCATTTTGATTTATTCAATAATTTGCGATTTAAATTTGGATACCTTCATTTTATATAGCTAAATCATTCTATGAAACGTCTATATAATTATAAAAGTCTGTGTGTGTCTAATTATACAAGAAACAAAATGCTTTGTCGAGCAATTTTATATTTCTTTTAAACAATGAAGGTGTTTTCTGACCATACCAATAATACTTCATTAATATTAAATATTGTTTGTTTTACGGTGTAACGGCTTAGTGCTTAATCAAAGATTACCCACCTCGGCAGACCAAAGTTTGAAACATAAATTAGTGTTATTTTAATTAATCATCTCTTCGCCTTGAGAAAGAGAAGATTACCTTCTTTGACTCTAGTGAAATAAGAACTTTAAATTTTTTCGAAATAACGTGTTAGGGCTTTATTAATATTGATCGAAAGAAATCGAATTTTCAAGGAAAAATTTTGTTTATAAATTTATTACCTCTCATAAAATCTAAAACCAACAGTATGCATTTTCCAATCAAATATTAAATAGGTGTACAATTTCATGTGATGATCATATAGTGTAGTCAAGGTTTACAGGTAAGAGATCATTCATTTACACATGCTTCCCAATTCTAGATAATTCACAATTCATTGAAACTTTTAATGATTATATATAATTTTATTGCGAAAAAATAATCATAAAACCGTACCTTACCTTTTCCTATTATTTGCAAGAATAAAAAATTAAGAAAAAAGTAAAATAGTTAAATAGTACGCCTAAGAATAAATGGGAAGTCAGCAAATATCTTGTTACCTGTTGTAATTGAATTGATTTTGTCTAAGTACATATTTTGCTCACAAATTTAAAAATTACTTTTAAAGTTGATTCGTGTAGAATATTTCGATAGATTACATTGTAAGAGGTACTGCAGTATTTAGCTGCATTGAAATTTGTTTACTTGTTTACACAATGCCTCGTCATTTTCCGTTTTTTTCTCCTCTATATAGTTTTTTAAGATCAGCTTAAAACGAACAAACACGACAAAGCCTATTGATTTTTCTTTTGGCTTCCATACATATTGTATTTAGTTTGTTAGAATGTATGTTTTATTAATATTGATATTTCTATTTTTATGTGTGATGATTTATGTTAAATGTGTTTTTTTTGAAATTTTCTTGTTTATTCTTTTAATTGCATATGTTTATGCATATTTGGTTCTATACACGTACACGTTAATATTAAAAATTATTGTTTATTTGTTTGGGTAAATATTTGTTGAGTACCGCATACTTTAATATCGATGACACGTAATTTAGGTTAACGAGTGCATTAAAATTTTTATGTTGTTTAGCTGCTTGTATTTAAATACGCCAACACAATGCTCTATAAAAAGAAATTGGTTTTTTTTTTCATAAATTTGTCCTTTTTGCTTCTGAAAGAAAAAAAATAAATTGTCTTGTTCTTGAAATAGAATTAGTAAAGTTAACAGAACTTTCATAAAACTTTCAAATGCATGGTAGTAGTTTTTCATGATTTTAAATTCTTCGAAATAACTATGTCGTGGTCAATGTTCAATGTCAAATGACTTATGATATTGACCGAGTTAAAATTCACCTCCAATGTGGGACCATTTTTCACGGTATTTCAAATTGGAAATGGTTTACTAGACCATTTTTCACACTTTAATCCACATATTCCCTTTAGAGAGGGTCAATACGAAAGATTTCTTACGTGCAATGATTAAAAGTTGACCATATCATCTTCCACAAGTCTTTATACGAAACTGAACCCCTAACAAATTTTTGACTTGCATGGTTAATTGTAAAGCTTTTCGAATAATCAGTTCTTATATTTGGAATTGTATGGCTTCAAATGCACCATATTTAGAACTTGTAATATGGTGCTCCTATATTGATTTTCAGTTAGGACAGTTTGTTTGGCGTTCCAACTCAAAAATACTGAACAAATTCTATTGAATGAAACTTAACATATAAAATTATTATATAGTACTCGTATATTCGCAATTATTTGATTATGATACTCGAACTTAGCGGTATACCTTTAAAATTAATTTTCAATAAATTTTAAAGAATAATTTTTATCATAAATTAAGAATATTTTTTAAAGCACATATTTTTATTTTCATATATTGAGAAGGTATTCGTCATGCATTGCATAATTTCACAACTTAACGTTATACGTGATGTTTTTCGCAATCATTGAGTCTTGATGTGCCAATAAATTATAAAAAGACGATAATTTTTTAAGCAATTAACAAAAGAGTTTTAAATTAGGACTTGTATTGAAGTTTAAATTTTAAATGAAATGGAAAAAAAACGGGTGATTTTAAAGTTTGTTTTAAATTCATTTATAATTTTTTTACTTTTATTTTATTATAACTTTAATCAGGTTGAGTTTAAATAAGATTCTATATAAAATTTCAATGAATTGCTTTTTAATTAACGAACACATCAGTTGCAAGTGTACTTATGCGAGAAGAAATTTAAAAATGTGCTAATTGAAGAGCTTGATTGGTTAAATTTAAAATATGAAAAAAAAGAATTTTTTTATTGCAAAATCATTTTTAGAATCAAAACGAAAAAATTTTGTGCCGAGTAACGCATAATTAAATTTTGATATACACAAGTAATTGAAAATTTTAATTTTCATATATTTCTAACATATAAGCTCTTTAATTGAAATTTTTTAGAACAAGAAAAGAAATCGGTAATTAGATCAGAGGAGTTTTGAATTAAGTAATTTGCTAAAAACCAGAGTTCTTAAGACCGATTTTTCTTTGCTTTTGAATTAAAATTAAACTCGATTCGGTAAATCAAAGTTTAAATTGCAATTGAAATTTATAGAGCAAATGTGAATCAGAGTCGGAGTCGCGAAATTTCGACTAAATCTAATGAATCTCAAAACTGCGGGTCATATCAAAATATTTTGTGGGTCACTTCTTTAGTAATTATACATTGATAATGATTTTGTCCAGAAATCCAAAAATTTTCAATAAATGTGGACAATTTTTGGAGTATGCTACTGGATATTTTTCACAATTTATTGTTAAAAAAATATGTAATTCTGGTTAAGTAGTTTTCATACAAACTAATCTTAAATTTTATGATCGTAGAGAGAATGGGAGCTTTTCTTCGCTGAGATGGCGCTGAGAAATCTTATTCAAGGAAATCGGTCCTTAAAATTAATCTTGAATAGGGTATTTGTGCCGTTACCTTATTAAATTATTTAGTGTTTTTTTAAGTGTTAATTTTTTTCTTAGATTGTAAGGTGTAGCAGTTGGTAATTTAAAAAAATTGTTTAGAAAAAACTACTCATAATACTGTTTTTACGATATTATACCTTGATGTGTGTACCTCGTATTGGAAATCACAATTTCATCGAGCTAATTTTTTTATTACGTTTCTTTTCTATTTTTCTTAACAAACTTCTCTCCTTAATTATTTACGTTCATTATTATAACAATTTGCTGTCGGTTTTTCGAATCATTTTACCGGGTATTATAAAGATTTATTTGTAATGCAATAAATTAAGGTGCTATAATGCTACAATTAAGGTGTTGTAATGCTATTAATTAAGCAGCTAGTAATTTAGCAACTTGTAAGCATTAACATAAATACATAGTCTATTTTGTTTAAAAAATTTAGTCTTCAAAAATTGCGCATAATACTGCCTTTACGGGATTTTACCTTGATGCGGTGAGACGGCTTAAATAGGATCAATTTACTGTACTGTACGACTAAAATCCCATTAGCGTACACTTATTTATTACGTTCTTTTTCTCATTTTTTTTAATAATCTTCTCTTCTAAATTATTCTAAATCTCTTCTAAATTGTAATTAGAGTATTACAATTTGTTGCCAATTTTTCGAATCATTTCACCTGGTTTTGTAAAGACTTAAATTTTATATTTTGCCATAATTATATTGACTTTTTATTTCTAGTTAAATTTATTCAGAAATTTTAATTGAATTTATAATAATAAAAATTCTTAAGTTCTGATTCAAAATCTGCATTTGCTGCTAGCATTATTAAATCTGAACTTTTTGCCATTGTGTTAAGTAAAAAGTAATTGACACGAGAGTTATCGTAATATCTAAATCGTAAACATAAATTTCAAAATTTTTCATTTACTCAAAACCCGTAATTTTCTTATTGTATAAAAAACATAAAAATAACATACAGAAGACAAAGGTTTTCAACTTTGATCAATTTCCTGTAATTGTTATCCTTTTAATATTTATAGGGTGCACTGATAACAATATACAGATACGTACGTTGTATTATGAATGCAATTTATGTGTATGCATGTATGTGTAACGACTCATTTTTATCTATTTATATAAAGAATAGAGCAAAGGTGGTGGATTTCGAATATACAGAGCTTAATATTTTCGTCATTATTGTCACATAGGATTGAAAAATTCTTTTATGTTATAAAATATACATGTGATATGAAAAGAGCTTTTTAAATTCACTCAAATCCTTTTGAACTGCAATAATATTTTACTTCTTCTATTCCTTTATATATTTATATACATATATGTTTTTGTTCTTTGAAATTGTAACAGGTTTTTGTAGGTAGAATAATTTGAAAATCAAATGTATAAAGAAAGAGAAAAGAGAGGAAGTTAAGGGTAAACCGAGTAGAAATTTTGATTTTGTATTGTTCAATGTGAAAATATGAAACTTTTTTCATAAAATTTGGCATATAAAATAGAGAAATTCACCTGGAAAAATTTTGATTTTTTGTTGCCTTTAGGATCGGAAGATTTTGACAATAAGCATTTCAATAAAAATTTGATTAAAGATTACTTATTAGAAATGTAAGTAAATGCAAAGATATTGACTGAATTTGAAAAAACATACATACTTGCATTAGCTTATGCATAAATATGCATGTTTTGAATTATGAAAGTAGATAATACTCTTCCTTCTCTAGTACATTGCATACTTTTGGGTGAAATTTTAATGTAAATTCAAATCGCTAATCAATTTGCCTGCGTAAAGCCAAGGACACGTAATAAAATAAAATAACTATTCATCGATATCTGAAAACTATGAAATTTTAAAATTGTACCGGTTTTTAAGGAAAATCTTTAAAATGACGGTCAGTTATAGAGTTCTATGTAAAAATATGATTTTGAAATGTATAGATATGATAGATATGATCAAAATTATTCGATATCTTTGACTTTACCGAATGTAGAATTCGCTTGCTTTTGAGTCATTAAAAAAATGGTACCTTCAAGAACTTTTGCGAACAGACGAGAAGTCGCACAGGATTTAAACACTAGTAATCATACCTTTTCAAAAGATTTTAGAAGCACATATTCCAAAAAGTAAAAATATTTCTGAAAATAGAATTACCGAAGTCTAGTGTGCGAACCTAAAATTACTATTAACAAAAAGAATCCGAAGCGGTTTTTAAAATATGGGTAAAAAGTTTACACCATAAACTTTTTCTATAACATTAAAATTGAAAACTATAAATTAAAACCTCATTTTACCCTATATTGAAAAACAAAAAGAAAATATAAAAATAAATTGCATTTTATTAACAAGTAACAATTACATTCAGGATTTCTATTGTGAGCTGCTAAGGATTTTCATGTTATTTTATATTATCTCAGCGGAGGATAAACGATAGAACAAAGTGAATATATTTTATATAAAATATTAGAAATTCAACCAGTTCTAAAGGAATATGTTTTTTTTTTTTTGAAAATTATGCTTTTCTTCTCCCCTACATAATATTATTGGGAATTTAATATATGTACATATATTGCTTTTACAGTAAAACTTATTGAATAGAACATAAATAAGAAACCTTAAAGTTCTGAATTTAAGCTTAATTAAATAAATATTTTTTAAGAGGTGTCTCTGAACTTTTTTTAAGAAAGAAGATGTTTAGAATAGAAGGTTTTTAGAGTTGTTTATACTAGCTGTATATAACAAATAACAGACGTACTTTTTGTGTTAGTTTTCTTGCTTTGTTTCCGTATTCTTCAACATTACTGCAATATGTCTCCGTGCAATCTATAATATTTAACATTATTGAATTTTTTTAATGCAACTTAAATTTTGTCATAGAGCTTTTTAAAATTTTTCAATTTTGATGAAAAATTTTTTTGAGCTCAATTTTTGGACAAAATTATTTAGTATGTACTAATTACTAGTATGTACTACTACATAAATTCATTGCCAAAGCAGTAAGGAAAATTTAAAATTTTCAATAACTAACAGTGTCAATTTGACAATGGAATTTATATACAAAGTGAATCCTTTCAATTTATATAAAATTTATTTTAAATTTTTTTTTAAAATTATTTATTGTTTACTGTAAAATCTATTTATAGACTGTTGATTAAGTTTTCTTGCCTGCAAAATGGCTGTTAGAAATATTTTATAGCTAGTACGTACTACTACTAGATACTAGCTAGTACGTACATTATATCGACTCATGTATAAGTCAGTTATACTTGGTATATACTAAAAATTGCATTTATATAGAAGTTATCCCCCTAAAAAGGATACCATTTATCTATATGCAATGCAATTTCTTGCATTTTACGTACATATTACGTATATACCAAGTATATATATATAATTTATCATGAAATTCCCATCGAAAAGAAAAGAAGATCTTAGTTTAGATCTTCTGTGTTTTTTTTTTTTTCTTAAATTCATTCACATTTTCTCTTACTATCCCTTTTCAACATTTTCCCATTTGTTTTTTCTTTTTTATTTTATTGTTTTGTTCCTAAAGCGTAATATCTTTTTCCCTATATAACAATGGAGTGAAATAATATCAAATTCCAAAATGATTTTTTTTTTGCTGTTTTTGTTTTGTTTTTTCAATATGCAACTTTATTTTTCCATCATTATTGTTACATTTTAGAGATTACAATACATACAGATACTCGTACATATAGGTATATACGTGAGTGTGTGTGTATAACCAATATGTACTTTTTTTTTATAATATACTGTTATTGTTGTTGTCACTTTGATCATTATAATATTGTGTATTATAAAGAATTGAATGTAAGAGGTTATGAACCAGCTATACATAAGAACCATTTGATAACAATAATATACTACTTTAGCTCATTCAGGATAAAATATGATGAAATGGATTTGTTGCTTTCTTTTTCATATTTTCTAAAATAAATACGTTATTTTATTTATTTTGTTTTTCTTCTTTTTTTTTTTTTTGCTATTATATTATCATATTTTGCCTGTTCTTTTTTTCACATTTATTTGTGTATGATATAGTAACACAGAGTGTTTAAAAATTATATAACTGTATGAAATATAAAATTTATTGAACCTGTTTTGAGTTTCGTCTTTAATAATTCGATTTAAAAATTGTGATGCTCTTATGGAAGACGATTGCGTTCAATAAATTTTTTTTCAATAGATTTTTAATTCTATCACTAGATAAAAAACTGTGAACGGAAATCTCAAATAGTCATTATCGACTTGAATTGGTTAGTCACATAAAATCAATTCTGAATAAACTTCCATTTGAGTCTACAAGCAGTATTACGGAACAATTAAATTTAATGAGAATAATTTTGATAAAACAAATTTGGAAGTAATAGCCGAAATCGTACATTCATCGAATTCGATGGTGAACGGAAGCCCACAAATTTCTGTTTTTGTCTTTTTTCGAATTTGGCTCCGGAATAACTTAATTCATTTTATTGCGCCCAGTCTTTTCGTTCGATAAAAGCAAAATACAAAGTATGTACCCCTTAAGTTATTTAGGCAATTGAAATTCATTCATATTGAATCGTTATAGCAATCTCTTGTTTTAGACCTCTTGTTTGTGCAAATTGTAAAATATCAACGAAATCAGGCAGAAAATATTAAATTAACTGAGTTTTTTTTTTTAAGTTAAATATTCAATTTCAATCAGCGGAATACTTTCATTTTGATAAATTTGGTTTATGTTGAAATTAAAATTTATCTTAACTTTTAAGTTTTTAAAGAAAATTTAATAAAAAAATTTATTCAATATCCTACAACTGAAGTGCAAAGTAAAGAATTACTGATAATTTATTATATTTTAGTCACGAGATTCGTAACACCTCTGATTATTAAATAGACTGTCAACAAGGAACGTACTCTAATTCGTAGAATGAAATCTTTTTATTAACTTACTTTTAAAAGTTTGAACTCCTAATTCTAAGCAGCGTTGTTACTTTTAGCATAATGAGCCAAACTATTTTCTGCTTATTATAAAGGCCCATTTTATATATGTAGTTGTGAATTTAGTTTCATGATCTAAAATTTTCCGTGTTTCCTTGTTTTTGACTCTTATCAAAATTCAAGTATATTTTATAACTTTTTTTTTTAAATTTTACAATTTGGCACTATTAATCATGATTTAGTTTACTTTCTTAATAAAATAGGCGCATAATATTATTTAAGAGTGTGTAAATCGTTCCATTGTCTTATATTATATTTTGAAGTGGTATAAAGAAATTATTGTCTTTATTAAATCTTTAATTCAACTCTTTTCAGTACACTCTGTTAATAATAATAATAATAATAAATGTACTTGCATAAATAACAAAATAATTTCATATACTTTTCATTGATGTAAAAAAAAATTAAATATAAGATAAGCGAGTTGAGAAATAGAAGAAAGTGGATATTGAGATAAAGGGTTCGCTTTCACTTGCTATTCATTCACAATAGTAATGTGATTTTTTCTTTCCACTACATTTTTATTCAATTTCTTTATAATAGTGACAAAAAATTGACAAAAAAAAAAATAATAAGAAACAATAAAAAAAATAAATAGTTGAAAATTGAATTGTTGAAGAAAATAACCAGCTAAAAAAGAAAACAATAGGATTTAAAATAAAAAAAAAAAAATGAAACAATAAAAAATGAGAATTGAAAAAGAATGGATAAATTTGAAGCTCAAAATTATTAAGAAGAAAGGAAATAATGTTTTTATTTTTCCGGCAAAAAACAAAGAGCACAACAAAATTGCACACGAAATAATGGTATTGAGACATTTTGATTTCTTTTGTCCTTTTTTCTCTTTACACATTACATGGGTTTAATGTGACGTAATTGTGGCTAAAAATTATTTCTTTTTTTGCAGAAAGTTTGTATTGTTTATTATTATCCTGTCATTTAATCAAGAAAATTATTATATGAAATTACCTAAATATTTTGCAAAAAAAAATATTTCTTGACACCCAACTTACATATTTGACCATTAAAAAGAAAATTAAAATTTGGTAAAAATTTTTTTATTTGACAACCAATTTCAGTTTTTGGAATAATGCAAAAATATAAGAACTAGAAAACTGTAAGAACCGATTCTCTAAAAAATTTTTGAGATGCAAAGAACTTTAATTTAGAATTAAGTGTGTTTATTTATTATTATAATATTTTCAGTTCTTTTAGCAGCTCTGTGTATTGAGAAAGCGATAGAATTTCTCAATACACAAAATTGCTAAAAAGCGACTCTTTAACTAAGTAAAAATTTAATTGGGGAACTCATTTGAAATTATTGAAACTTAGAGGACTAATTCAACTAAGAAGGTCTGTGTACTGTTGACTGTTGTACACATATTGGATATTGTCAGAAGTAATGCTATGAGCTTGAAGTGTTTTATTTTACTTCAGTATTAATTCAGCTTTAATAATAGAGCAATAAATTTGAATGAGCTTTCGAGAACCTAAATATAATTACACAGTTTTGTTTATGTCATTGAATGAGGGAAAATACTGCTACTGCTATGTCAAATTAGAAGAGAAACGATCGGGACCCTATTACATCAACCACTTTTACTTTTACATTTTAAGTTCTTAGCAATTAACTTTTTTTTATTAAATATAACTCATTAGTGTTTTGATTCTGGGTGCAAAATAATGTTTTCAAATATTTTAATTAATTGATTAAAAAAATGTAAAAAGCGGTGGGGATAATATGGCCCTTGTTCTTCAACTAATCGATTAAAAGGGTATTATAAAATTTTATGAATTTGTTTGTTTTCTTAAAAGTTTGTCTTTCGATCACTGAGTATTAACATTATTTTGAGAATAATGAGTACCGGACACACGTATGGCGTTGTATTTCTCTGAAATGAACACCAGCAGCTGAATGTTATGTAGAACAACTATGTATAAACATATTAAAAACTTAGGTTAAAATAAATTTGAAATACACTGTCGTGTAGAATATAATTTTTAATATTGAAAACTTCTTGTAGTCTACCGGTTGTTTTACACCATTGATGCTTGAAAATTTAAAGCTAGAAATTCAGCACAAAAAATTATTTTAAGTTAACGAGCAAAAACAAAAACTAAGTGCTCTTTTAAAATATTAAAAATTTTAAAAATCATCTATACATTTTAATTTTTTGTCATTATTAAAAATTTTGAATTTAATTCATAAGAAAATTTTCTGTTGAGTAAAAAATTAAAGAAAGATAAAAAAGAAAAATCAATTTTAAATAATTCCAAACTATTATACACATTTGTTAAATCCCTGATTTCGATCTTTTGCAAATAATTCAAAATTTCAAGAGAATATTGGAAATCCAGCATTGAAAAAAGAAGACTTCAACTATGTCCATTGAAAATAAATGTTTCAAATGCAATGAAATTATTACAAATCGTGTTATAAGTGCATTGGGAAAATCATGGCATCCAGAACATTTTACATGTAAAGAATGTAAGGAACCAATATCAGATTTAACATTTTATGAAAAATTTGATGAACCAGTTTGTTCCAAATGTTTTCTAAATAATTATTCAGATATTTGCCATGGCTGTAATCAACCAATTAAAGATAGAATTATAAAAGCCTTGGGACATACTTGGCATGAAAATCATTTTATTTGTAATGGAAATTGTGAAAAATCATTATCAAGCTCTACATTTTATGAACGTGATGGCAAAGCATATTGTAAAGAAGATTTTGAACAAATGTTTGCTGAGAAATGTTATGGCTGTACTAAACCTATAACTGATAAAGCTTTAATTGCTTTAAATTCTAGATGGCATAAAGATTGTTTTAAATGTAAAAGATGTGATAAAACTATAACAACAAATACTTTTGCAATCGAAGATAACAATCCAATTTGTACTTTTTGTGCTGCTTGAAGAGTTAAAAACGGTAAATGCAAATTTTAATACCCAATATTGCGGGTTTTTTACTAAAATTATTAATTGTTTTTCCAAATAACATTGGTGATTTAATTTTTACACTTAAAATTAATTTTAATTAAAAATTTTAAAAGGATTTCTTTGAATTTATTGATATTGACATGGAATTGAGTAAAATTTATTTTAGTATTTAGCAAAATTATTGCCGATTAAGATCACAATTAAAAGAATCCTATAAAAAATTCATAAATGTTACAAAATTTAAAGTTTCTCAAACTTATTCCACTAACATCGTAATTGGTTTTTGCCAATTTATTTCGCGGTTGCAGGGCAATCAGAATTATGTTATTGTAAAAATTTAAGAAATTTCAATTTTATTATTTCAGCTCAACTCGGAAAACCCAGAAAAGTAAATTTCATATCATTCTTTTTCATTTAAAGAGCATATCTATACCGGTGTTGTATAAAAATTTACTTTTTAGCACTTTTCCAAAAAATTTTTTGAAAAAAGTGCTTATTAGTTTCACTCTGTCCGTCCGTCCGTCTGTCCGTGTGTCTGTTTACAAAACTTCTACATCTTTGAAGATAGAAAGCTGAAATTTTATATGTATATAGATCTTTACTACAAACTTACATCCGTAGAACAAAATTTTTACCTATCTCCCCCCCTCTAGAAGTTACACCCCCTCAAAACCTTATAAATGGCTTTTTTTAACTATTTGTTGCAATGAAACCATAAGCATTTTTGAAATTTTGCAAACGCAGAAAGGCAGTGGCTTGCTTCCCCTAGCGTAGTATACTATAGTTAAACTTTAGAAAAACAAAATGGCCGTTCAAATTTACCGTTATCTAAAGTCCTTTTTTTCCAAATTTTTGATGTCGTTTTTCTTAAAGGCCCCAGCACGTAGAAGCTTGAGCTTTTAGACATTAACAAATAGTTCATTTCGTTAGAAGAAAATTTTTTTCCATCTTCACCCCTTGTGACTTCAAAAATGCAGTAAAAACGTATTTGCTACAATGTATCATATTCAAAAATGTATTATAAAAGCTCTTGACGTTGTATCATATTCAAAAATGTAAAATAAATGTAGTGGATACGTAAAATAAAAGCAGAGAGAGTAGCGAAAAAATTTAGGCTGCATTTTATATACATGTCATAAATATGTTACCAGTGTTAAATAATAAATAAACAAAAGCTAATTTTTGACAGAAAATTGTAAGCCGTCCAGTTTTTTTCTAAAATTTAGTATAATGAGCTATTTTTTTTTAAACTTTGGTAACGTTCATTATGTAAAAGCAAAAGTAATATTTTTGTGTGTGACATTACATTTTTATATTCTAATTGAAAGTTTTCAACAACTTTTGTTACATTTGGATTTGTTCTTTGAAAATGGAAGAAGCAGGGTAAGCTTTAATAATTTTCTTTACAGATAAATATTCAAATATTATTCTTCTTGTAAATTTCAGAAATAAGAAGTGGACTTTTGAACAAAAGAAGTTACTAATTTCCATAAGGTTATCTTATGAGAAAGAATTTATTTCTAAACGAAAAAAAAACAAAGCCCTGTGGAAAAAAGTCTTAGAAGACATATTAAAAATAGATCAAGAGTTTCCTTTCAATGAGGATGAGATCTATAAAAAATTTTTAAATATTATGGTTACATACAAAAGAATAAAAAGGCGGAACCATACTTCTGGAGCAGAAAGCACCTCGTGGGAGTATTTCGACCAGTTGGACGAAATTTACGGAACCCGAAGTAACATTTCTGTTCCTTCATATATTTTAGATTCAAGTTTGCAAGAATCAATAGAAAATATTCTTGAAGATACTGGTACTTCTTCATTTGAAGAAAGTACTAATTCACCTGCCGCAACCACTGCAACCAGAAGACGTCGTAATGAAATTTTGGAATTTTTGGAGAAAGAGGCTGCTGAAGATAAGAGAATGATGCAAGAATTATTAGATTTAGAAAAAGCAAAACTTCAAAAAATGGAACAACTCGAAAGAGATAAAATAGAATAACTAAAACAATTAACAGATATTTTCAAAGCGTATTTCACCAAGTAATACTACAAAAGTTAATTTTTGTATAAAATTTGATTTTGTCTTCGAATTAAAGTCAAAGTTTTGTGGTTTTTTTTTTTTTTCTACATGTGATTAGAAGTTAACTGAAATGTGATTTAAATTAATGTGTTCATATAAAATAATTTAAGATTTTCATAATTAAAAAATTTGATTTGCTCAATGCATATGAAATTTTCTAACTGTAGTAATTTTTAAACTTTATTTAATACTTAAGTTAATGAAATGTTTTTTTGTTTTTAATTAAGAATAAGACTGTTTTGTTTGGGTTCATAGAGATAAGAGTTTATTCATAGATACCTGAATTAAAAATTATGAATTAAAACTAGAAAACTGTTTATACTGAGTACAAATGTATATATTAATGTGTATGTATAATAAAAAAAAATGAAAACAAAATTAAAAATGGTATTTCAATTTTAAATTTTACCAATTTTAAGCACAAATTAAATTTTTCAATCTATTTCTTTTATTTACAGCTTCTGTTTGAAAATCAAGTATACTGGATTCGGCAGTATCAATAGCATCAGCATCAGTTTCCACTTCGCACATATCATTTATGGTTACTCTTTCGTTATCAATAATAATATTGTGGAGTACAATACTTGCCATAATTATGGTCTTTGATACCTTTATATTTTGTAATTCTAGATGATTTAGCATCCTCCACTTTTTTTTTAAAATACCGAATGCCTGCTCTACAAACACGCGAGTAGAACTTAAAGCGGTATTATATTTGCTCTCACATTCGGTGAGAAATCCATTTTCCTTAAAAGGTACCATCATATACGTTTGCAACGCATATGCGCCATCACCAATTAAATGGTTGTCTAGTGGAACAACGATGGAACCTCAAAATAAATACAAAAATATAAATATATCTTTATAAACATGTTCATATTTATTTATGAATTCAGAATATTTACCATTCGTAATTGCCTCTTTTAACGGACTTGCGTTCCACATAGCCGCATCATGGCAACTGCCGGGATAACCGACAAATGCGTCTATAAATTTCATTTGGCTGTCAACTACTCCCTAGAATTTATGAAATACGTATTTTTGTAAATTAAATAAATGAATAAAAAATTTTACCTGCACAAGGACTGAATAAAAACCCTTGCGATTATAAAAGCTTATTGGATCTTTTATAGGTTTGCTAATTCGTATATGCATACCATCAATGCATCCTATGGTGTTTGGCAAAGGACGGCAGCGACTATTTTCAAACCCTTCAATTATTTGTCTTTGTGCAGCTTCACTTCGAGGGAATTTGATAACTTTACCTTTCAGTTTGGCGATTAATCGTGTTATTTTAACAAAAATATGGTAGGCTGTTCCCTGTGCTATTCCAAACCGGTCACTAACTTCTCTGAACGTATTATTGTTTGCCAATTTCCATATGGTAACAAGCAAACAATATTTCAGCGGAAAACTTGGCCGACCGATCTGGTTTGAAACAAATGATGGCTCTAACATGTTATATATGTACCACCTAAAAGTATTTACAAATTCAAATCTATGCTTAGTTGTTAATGTTTGAATATACACTTACTTCAAAGGTAGCTGTACTCATTCGAAAATGACTGAAAAATACGTCATCAGGATATTTTTGAATAATTTGGTCGAAATTTATTATTTTTGGAATTTTCCTTGTTAGTTTGTTTGGTTTTACAATATTACAAAGGAGAGCACATCTCTTTTTTCTTCTTTTGTTTAAAATTTTTTTAATTTCTATTAAATTGCTGTTTTGATTAAAGCTATTGCAATCCAATAAATTTAAAAAATTCATTATTCATTTATTTTTAATTTTACTCTGAAAAGATTAATTTTATAATATTATTGTTTTTAGAAAACTGTTTTTGAAAATTACTAAACGTCAAAAAGTTTATAGATCGTCAAATTCATGTTCAAAAAGGTAGTAAAAGCTTTCGTATTTTTAATACAACGCAGTGGTATTAAAAGCTTTGCGGCGGTAGTAAAACTGTATTAAAACTGTTTTAAAACTTTTTGTACTGCATTTTTGAAGTCACAGCCCCTCTCAAGTTATCGCCTCTTGAATTTTGTAAAATTTGAATTTTTAACACCATATATTTCCGAAATCGCAAGTTTTTTCAAATTTCTATAAACGCAAAAAGCTAACGGTAAATTCCATGATATTAAAAAATATAATTATTATTCTTAACTCACACAATTAACCCTTAAAATCGAGCATTATTTTAACCCCTTTTTATATTAATTTTTGCTTTATTTCAAAGACTGCATATGTATATGCGTCATCCTAAATATATGCAATCCTAGAAATAGTTTTAAATTTGAATGAAAATAATTTTAATAGTGTGGTAGGTATACATAGCCTGTATTTAAAAGCAGAATTTTCACTTGTTGAAGGGAATAGTGCTACAATACAAACCATTGGTTTGACCCAACTTTATTTATTTCATACACATACCCTGAAATGAAGTAAGACACTTTTTTTCTGGTATTTTTTTGTGATAATCAAGGACGAAAGAGGCGAAAGAGGCGAAAGAGGCTGACACCAGTTTCACAAGTCAATCGACGTTTATTAAAGATCAAATTAACATTAGTTTTTAAAATGAACTAAATTTTATTATTTATTGTTGCATTTATGTAACTCTTGCGATTGAATACTCCATTCCTGAAGTTTGCAATTTTATTTTTAAAAATACTATAGTGCGAGCGGCTTGTTTCTCCCTCTATAAAAAAAATATGATGTCGTAAAGCAAGAATCTGTTTATTTGGATTGCTTTATTTCCTAACTTAATATGAATTACAGTTAACTTAAGAAGCTTAAGGTCGTTTGAAATTTATAATTATACTCGTAAATACATAAAAGATATGACAACTAATGAGTTAACATTAATTTTTTGCAAATATTTCTGTTGAACGCAAAATGAAGACAATGTCGTTATAAAATTTACTTCTACAGTGACAACAGAGAATTTGTAAATTTTACGAATTCTTATTATGAAAACTAAATTTCTTATGAATTTTCGGAACTTAAGCGTGTCTTTAAATAAAAAATATTGTCATAACAATCGCGTTTTGTTGTACATTATCCGAATATAGTTTTTTAACATTGTTCTGCTATATTTTCGTTGAATTCATTAATATAAAAATATTAAATTAAAAATATTTATTTTTAGATTTTAAAGGAAACCTCATTACTTTATTTACATTTTATTCCATTTTCATATTTCTTCATATTCTCGTATGCTGTACTCGAATTAAATATCAACAAGTAAGAACGTTTCAGTCGGTATAAACCGATTGAATTATACCCTGCACCTTTCGTTATTGTGTAGCAATTACTCGAACCTCTGAAATCATTCTATAGAAACTTCACGAACATGTCTGACATATAATTGGACATCCGACTGCCAAGTTTCATGAATCTGACCTTATAATTTTTCCAAATATTTAAAATTAGCTTCTGGAGTTGTATGGCAGGTACCCGAACCTGTCAAGTGATTCCTTTAAAACTTCAGAAATATATTTAACCTATAATTGGACACATGACTGCCAAGTTTCATGAATCTGACTTTATTATTTTGCCGAATATAAAAAATTTACTGTTGGAGTTGTATGGCAGCCACCCGAACCGGTGCAGCTATCCCATTGTAATTTTTAGAGCATGTTTAGAATATCATTAGACACATGTATACAAAATTTTATATTTATAGCTTTATTAGTTTTTGAAATATTTAAAATAAACTCTTGGAGTTGTATGGCAGCTACCCGAACCCGTTGTGCGACTTAGTCCAATAACAATAGGGTTCGTCCTTGGCACAAAAGAAAAAACTTGTGAAAGTTTGGTGTCGATTGCATTTTTTTTTGAGTTATCGTGCGATCGGACGGACGGACGGACGGACGGACGAACGGACGGAGATGTCTAAATCGACGCAGAATTTTACGCTGAGCAAGAATATATATATATGTCCATACCGCAGATGACTGCTTCAAGTAGTTAGAAACTCCATACCAAAGTTAATATACCCTTCACGAAGTGCAGGGTATAAAAACAGGATTCCTTTAAATAATAAAAGTAAATGGTTCTGTTTTTAATAGGAATTGAAGTCGAACCTTCCGAATCTTATTTTTTGCAACTGTATATTTTAATAGTACAAATATGATATATACAGGGTGTCTGAAAAGTTTCCGTGTATTTTGGAAATACTAATTTTTCTCGTTAAATTCCGTTTTTTTTCAAATTTGGTTTGAAGTAGTACCTGTTAACTGTGTCTTTATTTTTTGTTAGCCTAGAAATAAATCGTGATAACAAGCGCATTAGACCACAGTTCAAAGCGCCTACGGGCATTTATTACTGCAAATGGAGCTAATTTTGAGCATTTGATGTAAATTTTTTATGGAATATTGTTACTACTACTCTAATAAACGTGTCTGACCAGTTAACAATGTTGATTTCTTCATCCATGCAGCAGTTTTAAGCTGTAAAAATACTTAAAAAAAAAAGTACGGGAATTTTTAATACACCCTGTATTAGTGTATAATATAATATTGTACCCTTAGTTGTTAAGATTTTAAAAATAATTATTCGTAAATTTTTGCAATAATTTTAAAAGAACAGTTCATAAAATTAAAGGATCGCGCTTCCTAACCCGACGCTCGTTACACGACATGTTTATAAATTTGGATCAGGCGAAATCGGTTTGTAAAGTAGAGCATTTCCAACATAAATCTTTTTCTTTTTTTTCAAACAAAATCTCGAAGGAATTAGTCTTAGAACAGGAGTAGAAAAAAATTCCTTATATACTGGTCAAATTCCCTTAAAACTTCCTTTAAAAACTGCTCAATTGACACAATAAATTGTCGAATACATAAATACTTTTTAGGTATTTTGAAGGATAACGTATATTAGAAGAAAGGAGGTGGGAGGTAGATAAAAACTTTATTCTTCTTCTAGAAACGGGCTTCTCGAAATATCTATTTATGTATAAATTTATTAAATTAATAACAAAGGCAAGCGCCAACTGACAGACGGAAGAACAGAGTGAAAGTAAACTAATCACATTTTTTTCTCATTTTTGCTGTTAATTGTGTTAAAAATGTTAAATTAATATTAATATTAAGTATACAGTTGTATCTGTATTCTTAATATTTCGCTATAAAACAAAATATAAATTAAAAAAAAAAAACATATTTTTAATTAATTCTGTAAGGAATATTCTTAATTCCATTTCGAATAAATAATAATAATAAAAATTATTGTTAAAATCAAAAATTCATAACGCCATACAGAAAATTAATGAGCAATAAAAAAAATCTATATACAATAATTTTATTCCACATTTTCTCTTATTGTCAATTTAAGAGTAGCAGACGAAAGTATTCTAAACATGGAATATTTTTACTATTTTAAAAAATACCATTTACCATAAATGTTTGTTTAGTTTCTAGTGTAGATTTCTATTTTAGTACGGGTTCTTAAAAAAAAGAACCTTAAAATAAAAATAATAATTTCTTGGCTTACAATGCTCTTTTTAGACAACTACAATTCAATTAGTTTTTGAGTAAAATGAGTTTAAAAAAATTTTGAGAGGTTATTTTCACTTCATTATTCAAACAAACGCTTGGTTGTAGATTGCTTAAAAATTTTAAGCTTGTAACTTGTGAAGAGTAATTTGAAATTACGGTTGAATTGTTAAACTCAACATTGTTGCCATTATTTCATTTTCACCCTATACAAATTTAAGAAAAAGAAACAATAATCAGTAATGTGGGAACTTTTTCGACTGTATTCAGTTTGTAAGAACATTCAACTTTAGAGTTGCTTAAAGATCACAATTAATGTACGATGAGCAAAGAAAATGGGAAAGAAATTTTAAATATCTAAGAGAAAATTCCACATTGTCAGTCTATATTGTAGCAAGTGTTCTTTCTATACTTAGCTTCATTTTTAGTTAACCTAATGAGCAATAAACTGTAACGGAATATATAATTTAAGTAACAAAGATGTTATGAAAGAAACACCCTTCAAATTACTGAAAACATTATAATAACTGGAAATCAATAAAAATGGTATTTATCTGAAAAGGATATTGAGCCGACCATATTCCACAATTTATTATATAAAATATAAAGTCATTTTATTGGTATTTTTAAAGATCTTTTACGCTTGCATTTTAAAAATTTTCACATATTAAAAAATTATAGCGAAAATTTTTAAAAATTTCCAAATCACAATCATCGAAATGACAATTTCATTACATGATCAATCAGTCATTTGTGTTCATTTATGTATATATATTTATGTGTGTCATGATAACAGTCTATATATAATTATACATGTAGGTATTAAAGCCGAATTCTTAGAAATTTAGCTCAGAAAACTCTTTTTAAACCTTATTTTTAGTCTTATTCTAATAATGTAATCTGATTTTCAAAAAACTAAGAAACATTTTATATGAACATATTAGAGTAAAGGAGCAAAACTATTCATTAAATAAGCTTCTTTTTAATTAATATCAAACATTCTATTATAGGATTAAAATACAAGACTTATAGTAAAATGACGTGCTTAAATCTATATGAACGAAATACAAAATAACAAAAAGTAATTTACAAAAACCATACAGTATTGTACAACAAATCCATAATGATTATTTTTTAACATGAAAGACAATATTCTTCTAGCCACATCCTTAAACAGACAACACTACAATAATACCATGTTCGTGTCGTATAACAACAAAATTTTTATATCTTTATTCGTATACAATGCACTGCAGACAATTCTTCCGATGCTGAATTTAAAATATTACAAAGCTATCAGAAAATTCGTAGAAATCTTAAAAATCTATGGAATGTTTTACATTTCAAAAATTGCAAAGTCAAGAAATAAAATTACAGAAAAAAAAAAATAATAATAAGAAAATGAAAAACAAAAATTTTAAAATATATAAAATACCTTGGCTGGCTCTTCTTAGAACATGTCGTGTCGTTCTTAGTTGATTTCTTTATTTTTTTGTTTGCATTTACTTTACTTACCTTTAAAATAATTTTGTTCATATGTATACAAGTATTTTATACTAACATTATTTTGATATTGTTTTAAACTTGTTAAGTAATCAGCAATGCGAAAATAAAAAGTTAAAAGCAAAAATCTAAACTTCTTAATAAATAAAACACAAGAATAATGTTTAACATCTTATATTTTTTGAAGTAATCATACACAACCGAATTCGTATACGTATGAACATTGTAATTGTACACGGGATAGAGTCATACAATTCATCCATATGTATATAGGTATATGAGATTATGTACAATAATATTGTTTGATTCAAGTATCGCAAAATATTTTTTATGTTTTGTAATTTTTTTTGTTGTGTTTCTTTTGTTTCAATTGTTCGAACGACATGACTAGAATTCCAATACAAATGAAATTTATGTGCGAATGAAAAATAACATTTTCAACATATTTAAACACATAAGTACACGAATGTATGTAGGTGTTACATATTGGCTCTTAAAAGTAATCATATCAAAAGTTAAATACAATTTTTATTTTTTTTTTATATTTTTACTTAAATTTGATTTTATGATTTTATTTTAATGTTAATAAAAGGATTTAATATTGGTTTATTTGAAATTTTTTATGTAGCTAGGACGCATGTATTACACTGTTGGGTATTGGACACTGCCGATTATTAGAATAGGCTTAGAATAGAATAAGATTTTGTTGGAATAGGAATCGCATATATTCCTTACTAATCTTATAATAATTACAATTGGAATAAAAAGGGATGTAAAGCAATATTTCAATAATAATCTTGAAAGTATAAGCAGAAAATTCTGTACGGAATTAGAGCTTTGGCAGGAATGTAATTTTTAGTCTTGCAATTACAGTTTGATTGCAAATTAATTGAACGCACACTAAAGCAATTAAACTATCTGAAATTACTAAATTACAATCAATTTGTAAAAAATTACAAACTGTTTGATTGCTTAATTGCATACGATCAAACAATTGCATGTGTTCCGTCTTGAAACACCTATTGACTGCAAATTCAAACAGTTGCAAAACTAAAAATTGCATATCTGTCACAGCTCAAAATGTATTATATCGATGTTAAACTGCAAAGATATAATAAGTAATTTTTGATATAATACGAGAAGGTAAAAAAGAAACTTTTTGTATGGTACAGATTTGAGTGGCGTACGTGTATTAATTTGTGAAATAATACTTTCAAAACAATGTTCAATATGAAATAAAGATACTCATTGCGCAAAATAATTGAACTCCTATTTTCCGGTGTTCATTACATATGCTTTCTTTGAAAACATGGAGATCCAGCGCTGTATGGCGTTGCTATAATTAACTGGCTTGCTTTTGCAAATTTTGTAAATTTTCAAAACGCTCTCCTATCAAATTTTAAATTTGTTACTTAGCATATCTTTGCCAATACTTAGCATAAGTCAAATCTTATCAATAAAATGTAGTCCGAATTGCTAAAACTATTGACTGATGTCTTTTGTTGTGACAACTTATGAGTCTATTATTGTAGTAATCATACGAGTAATGCTGAATATTTATTGTTGTCTAACATTCTAATTTAATTAAAACTTCTTACAATAAATATTTTTTATTCATATTTGTATTTTACCTTAAAATGCAATTTTAATTTGTATACAAAAAATTTTCCAGAAAATATTAATATTCAAAATATTGATTTAAAAATTCTAAAATTGTGATATCAATATGAATTAAAATTGTATTTGAATTTTATTTTTATGTATTTGTATTTGTAATTTATGCCAAATTTGATTTCATATTATTCCTTTTTCATAGTATGTTATAACAATATCTGAAGTCCTATTATAAAAATAAATATTTTTATCTTGCATAAAAGAACTCTCTACAATATTTCTTATACAAGATTAAATGAGAGATTTGATTTAATTAAAAGCCTTAGACATAAATTCATCTTATAAATCAATGTAATCAATAGATATTATATAACGTATATAGAAGGATGTATAAGGATTTTATCACAAAAAAAATTTTTGAACTGTCTTGTTAAAATATTTTGTCACTTCAATAAAATTTTGAGTAAATTTGTTGCATTGAATATTAAAATCCTGTTCAATGTTGAATTTCATACATATTTATGTATAAATTAAGACTATTCAAAAGGTATTCAAAATTTAAAAAATCTGATGTGGTCAGCACATAACCGACCGCATTGTGTATTGTCTAGTTAAATGAAAGTGTTACAGAATATTATAAAAATGTCTGTTAAATACTTCTTTCCAATTTTTAGGACATTAATAAGCTTATAGTTAACATACTTAGAAAAATGTAAATTTGGCTCTTAGTAGAGTTTCGCTTTGTGCTACCCGAATTCCCTGAAATGCTCGCCAGTTAGTTTCGGTAACAACCAGAACTCAAATATCAAATTTCAAGAAATTCCATCAATTTGTTCTGTGGATATGGTGAAAAATGTAAAATCGGCCCGCAAATCCGTTTTCGAGCCCTGATCTTTCCAAAAAATTTATATGTTCATTGTTTTAATACGAGGAATTCATATATTAAATTTCAATGAAATCGGTTGATTATTTATCTTTATATACACAAAAATGTATATTTGGGCCGTAGTAAACGTCTAGTTGCCGATGCCTGATTTCTTCCAAAACATACGAATTTTTGCGGACGGTCGAGCTGAGTTTATATATAAAATTTCAAGTAAATCGGTTGAATATTTTCTTCAAAATGTTCAAAAATGTAAAACAGGCCCGCTAAAAAGTGCAGTTCCCGAGGCCTGATATATACCAAAAGTTGATCGATCCGTGTGATGGTGGAAACAAACTTACATATAAAATTTCATCAAAATCGGTTCAGCCGAACTTGAGATACACGCGTGCACACACAGACCGACAGACCAACAGACCGACAGACCGACAGGTTGCTAAAAATAGTTTATTTACACTTCCCTACTATGGAGAAGTACGTTCTCCTGATATGTAAAATTTGTTGCCATCACATAACCTACCTATTGTTTACACAATACGGTCGGTAATAAAATGGAATTTTTCAATATTTGATAAACGGAACGGAAATAGTAAACTGTTATCTGTTTAGTATTCTGTTATGTTTGGTAAAAGTTATTGAAATTTCTTGACTGCTTGTGATAGCTGCCATACAACTTCATAAATTGTTTGTTCATAGCCCAGAAACTTTTGAAGTTACAAAGCTGAAATTTTGAATAAAGGAATTTATTCGTACGGGTATCACAAAATTGACACGGCTAATTGTATTTATTTTCGTTTAATTGAAAAACTTGTTATGCACATGTGAAACTGCCTATAAGAATAGGTTATTTAAATTATGAATACAACATGATAGTTGTGAAATTAATAAGTAATGTGCTTATTACACTAATAATTTAACTTAATGGAAATTTCTTCATGCAACTGCAGAACAGATGGATGACGTAATCAAAGGAACGAGTTAAAGGCAGAAAAATTAATTAAAAAATTTTTCTCCTCGAACTGGACTCGAACCACTGACCTACAGCTTTCTAGGCGGACGCTCTACCAACTGAGCTACAGAGGCATGAAGAAATTGCCGACGAAATGTTCTCTACATTGCTTTATACTGTAATCCACATGATTAGGTTATTTAAAATTAACAAATTCTTTTGAATTTAATGTTGTATCTATCATATTAACCCGATGATTTTTGACAACGCTAATATTATTGCTCTATCAAGAACTACCTATAAGATTTTGTATATTAATCAATTATTGTTTTTTTCGAACTAAAATAAAGGCAGGGAACGTATTAAGTGTTCTTCAAAAAATTCATGTATTAGTCAAAGAACCTTCACTAATAACAAAATCCGAAGACATCAAATATTTTCAGTACTCTTACAAATTAAAATAGTTCTTTGTTTTTGTTTTTCTGGCTCACATTCCAGACAGCAAAAATACATATATGTATAATTAAAAACGAATAAAAGACAGAAATTAAATTCTTTAAATAAAATTTTCGAGAAAAAAAATATTTTATACATAGTTTTTTTCTTACATTTAAATTTTACAAAATTAAAGAATTTCCAAATCGAATATTTTAGAATTTTTTGTTTTCCTTCTTATTTTGCGAAAGCATTCAATTTGAATTTAAGGGAAATTTTCTATTCAATTATATTTTCATGATTTTCATCTCTCATCTAATTGAGTACAAATCAGTCTTATAATTTGAAAAAACACAAAAACCATTCAAAAGTGTTGTTTACCAAAATACAAGAATCTAGTGAAATATATTTAGTATATAGCGAATAAGAAACCAATAACACAAAACAGCACCACTAATAATATAAAAACATAAAACCAATTTTAAGGAATTTAAGAAATTTTATTTTCGAAGACATCGTCGTTGTCATCGTTGTCTTTAAATATTTTTTTTTTTTTTTTTGGGGGAAAATTAAAATATCTTCTTCCTTAACAAATTGAAATATTTTCTTAGTTTTTTCCTATATATTTTTTTTGTTCTATTGATTTTATTTGTATTTCTTGAGGATTTAAGGTTTCTTTTTTTTTTTATTGGTAAAGAATTTTATTGCATAGCACATATTTTCCCTATTCGAGATCAATACAAATGAATTATTTTTGTATATTGATTCGTCACAGTTCAGCAACAAATTCAACAGCCATCATCAATATAAAATTGAACGTAATATTTGCTAATGTAAGAAATTTTAAAGCAATCACTGTATTGGTGTGCAATTGCAGAAGTATTTAAGTACAATTATTCTAGAATTATAGATGGTTTATCTAATTTCGTATTGCATATTTTCTAATTTCAATTAAAATCAATTATTTCGTAATAATTTGTGTGAAATCTTTATTAAATTAAATTTCATTATATTTTATTTTTGCGGGGTTTTGCATTTTTTGGGAATATTTTATGAGGCAAACTATACATATTAATCTGTTAAGTAATTTCCTATTAAGGAATTATAATTAAAATATTTAGAGGATAATTTTCGATTTTGTTTTACTAATATTGTTTTGTCGGGTTTTACAATATTATAACATGGAAATTTTCGGGGTAATTTACAATTTGCAAATGATATTAGTGCAAAATTTGTTGAGAAAATCAGTAGTAAATTTGCAATTCATATAAATATTTAAAATGTTTGTTGTTATTGTTAGTAAGTTAAATACTTATGCGGTCTTGACATGAAAATCCCAAATTGGAGAGCAAAAATCACTCAAATGAAAATTAAATTGTAATTGCTGTTAAATGATTATGTTAATTCACTATAGTCATATGGCAACACAGAGATAATTTTCAAATATAGTACCTAATCAATTAAAATACCAAATAAATTGAACTTGTTCAAAATTTGTCAAGACACGTGTAATATTGCAGTGACTTCATTTTATTTAAAAGTATTAAAATATTTTTTGTAGAAAACTTAAACGCAAACCGAAAATATTTGTTTTTCTATTTTTAATAGTAATTTTATTTTCAAGAGTTGACTGAAAAATCCAATTTTAAGCTGAATAAAAAGAAATATTCTTTAAAAAATATAATAAATATTAACTGGCCCTTAAAAGAAATGCTATTAAAATAAGTAATTCGAATTAAATTGCCTATATCAATTTCTGAACAATTCACTATCAATCAATTCCTTACGACACCAAAAAATTAAAAGAAGCTCTTATATAAAGGATAACCATTTTATTTTTACCTATATACAATACATTTTTTTCACGGATTTTCTTACCATATAATATTATATACCTCTCATACGTTGTATGTTTATAGGGTGCGCGACGGTCATTGATTAATACGTTAATCTTGTAGAATTTACAAAAATATGCTGTCAAATATTTAAAGATTTTCCTTTTTTATATTGAGATTTTTGTTTTGCAAATTTTAGCAAATTAAAATCGATTAAAATCCAAAAAAAAGACAAAAATTCTCTTCATCTTATACCAATTCCAATTCTTACAAAATAAAATGAATTTTGTAAAAAAAAAATTTACAAGAAAAAATAAAATAAGAACAAAAAACAATGAAAATCGGGAAAATCCAGAGAATAACACCAAACTTTTTTTTTCGCTTTAATTTGAAAATTTCAAATATTTCAATCTTGTCATTATAACATTGCTTAACAATTTCGATATTGCCACCATTTAACTTCTAGGTCTCCTTAAGCTCAAACAAAAAAAAGAAAATGTAACACACAAACATCCATTGATGATAATGACGAGTAGATGAGTATCGTCTCTTAATCTTCCTGCAGTAAAAATCCAAAAATTCGAAAATCCAAAAACAAAAAAAAAAAATCTCAATGCTTGTGTAGAAAAATCATGTCGTCTGCTTATTTATGCTTGTTTTCTTGTTATCTAACGTGAAAAAAAAAAACAAAAATTATTTTTGTGTATAATGCCGAGAAACCGATCGACTCTCTTTTATATTTTATACGATATGCCGATAATATGATATTTACATGCATGTGATATAGAAACATACATGCAATATGTTGTGTTGTTGCCATATTATCACACATATCTTTAATACTATATTAAAGTACAACAGTATAGCAGTAGAGACGACAACGACACGTTGATACGATGATCTCATTACATCATTTTCACAGATGTTTAATATATTTGGGATGAACGTTTTCTCATTGTGACCTTTTTGTCTATTTTAAAATCTGAAAAGCGAAGAAGAAGACGAAAAAATTAAAAGTGAAAAAAAAAAGAGGAAAAATCGTGTAAAGATAAATTGCTTGTTAATTTGTAGGAATTTTCTTTTTTTTTTGGAAATTTTTTTTTTTATTTTCAAAATTCTTAACTACATTGTTTTTACTTTTAGTGTCACAAATAATTTAAGGGTGCGGAATATTCACAAATCAACTGGTCTTGTCGTATATACGTAATACACAAAACATAATATTCACATGTTATGCTATACAATATTATGTATGATTATAAAAAAAAATGAAGAAACAAAATTCATTATATTATTGCTAAGGCTAAGCCAATCTCAAAGAGGTCCCCAGAAACGTTTCAATTGTATATATACATATAAGCACACGAAAAATTCTTTCTTTTTTGTTTGATAGCATAACAAATCAGCAATATACGGAAAAAATAACAAGATGTAAAATAAAACATAAGACTGCCAGCCATGCCATTAATTTTGGAATTAGAGAACAACAACATAAAATTAAATCTATTTGCTTATGTATTATGTATAGGTATAAAAATAAATAATTTAAAAGAAAGTGTATGAAGAAGGAAAATAATGAAAGAAAGAGAGAAAAATATTGTGAAATGCAACATTCAACATGTGAAAAAAATTAAAAAATGGCAAACGCAGACGATAACAGCTTGATTGTGTATGGCGTGCGCATATGTACAAGTAGATAATATTTATAAGAAAATCTTTTGGAAAAGGGAAGGAATATAATTTTGAGGAACGATGTTGTCATGACGCCTTTTAATTTTTTATCTCTTATTACGAGTGTAAAATCATGTAGTTCTCTTCATGTAAAAAAAACCCTAAATTAAATAAAATGTTTAAATGGATTTTACAAGTGAAATTTATAAAAAGATGAGAATTTTCTGTGTGCGCATAAATGTTTGTATGTACGTAAGTGATGCAGGGGTCTTGCGAGGATTGGTAATTTGAATCTTATGTGTAAGAAATTAAAAAGAAATTAAGTTTAATGTTAAAAATAAAAAAGAAAATTCTTTTGCGTTTTTGACATTTAATCAAGTTATTGTTGACTTGTACTCTGTTATCTTCAAATATTTGTGTACCTACGTGTATGTGATAGTTCACTCTACATACATATATGTATGTAATAGTTCTATATGTGATATGTGATAGAACAATATAAGATTGACAATTTTTTGAAGTTAAAATATCAGACAATGTGACAACTGACTCCACATTTTATTTATGATAAATTTTAATAAAATAAGAGAGGTATTATGATAGAACCAAATTAAAAGTGAAAATATGGAAATTTTAATTTCTTCGAATGGGACAACTACAAAAAACAAGGAAAGGCGAGAAGCAGTTTTCAAATTTGTTTGCTTATGTGAGATTCTGTATTAAGGCCGGAACTAGATGCAAATTTATATTTGTGTTGTGTACCATTTTTGGATGTAGATGAATTGTTTAGTTTTTGGGGTGCGTTTGGTATCAGCATGTGTATTTATGATGAATTTTTACTTTTTGATTATTAATAACAATTTGTTCACTTAAAACAGGAGCTTAAAGATGATCAGATCACCCAGAGCATTTATATAAGTGAACTTAGTTTTCAAAATATCTCCATCATGTGATAATGTCTTCACATTCTTGGATGTTTGTTGTTTCTGAATAAAAATATGAAATGATTTTTAACAAAATCCTTATTTGACAATGCTTATTTTTAACATTACAGGAGTTTTAAATTTATTTCAATAATTGAATGAAGGTGCCTCTCACAAATGTGAGCATACATTGATATTTTCCAAGAAACTTTTATCTAATTAGAAGTCTGAATGATGACAAAACTGATTTGATGTGATTTGATAAAATGATGTTGTTGTGATGAATTAAAATATAATTTTGAATTCGCTCAATCGTCGAGTGTCTATTTAAAAAATTTTCTAAAAGAAAAAAAGGCAATTAATTTGAAATCTTCTTTATTCTCTTTAGAAAATCATTAAAATTGCACTCATCTTCTACATCTTGTATACACATATTTGAAAATTATTATACTCGTACAATAAAATTTTAAGAAATTTTAAAATTAAGCAATATAAAGGAATTCTACTGCATCTATTCACCCATATAGATAATTCCATTTAAATAAGTACAAAAATTAGTTTTCTTTTAGACTTTTATTAGATCAATTTATCTTCACCTAATTGAAGAGTTTTTCTTAAGTATTTATTATTATGTTGTTGTTCGCGAGAATATGAAAATTTTATTTATAATTTTATTGATCTGGTTGGAAAATTAATGCTCGTTCGCTCGCCTTCTAAAAGAACTGTAATAAATAACTATGGTTATTATTTAGTTTGAATGATGTTATGGTATGTATATATAGGTTTAATTACTAAATAAAATCATATTATATAATTTTTCCAAAGAAGACATAAAATAAAATTGGATTAGATAAAAAAATTGTACAGAGTTTGTTGTTAAAGCACAAGTTTTCTAAAATCGTAAGTTATCTATATAAAGGATGAAAAAGAAAATTTATGACTTTCCTGTTATTAAATTAATTTTATATTATACTTAAATGTTGAACATTACATAAATTTATGCCAAGCAATAAAAAGTTTGACTATATTATAGTGATTTACTTGTATATTGAAAAATTTTAGCTCTTGTATTTTAAGGTATTTATGGCACACAAGTCATAAATTTACTATGGATTAAACGTTATTTATTTTGATGGGTTTTGAAAATATATTGACAAAAGTTGAAAGTTTAATTTTATAGTTTTTTAATTACTGTCATCGAAATATTAAAATAGTAAACTAGTTACTAATTAATTACCATTTTTTTTAGATATGGATAAACTCTTGGTATTTTCCTTATTTTGAAATAAAAGTCCTTGAAAAACTAAATTAGGTTAATAATTATGTTGAGTCATTTTTAATATTGGATTGCATTAAAATGTTATTTAAAGATTTGAGTACATTGAAAATTATTTTTGTAAATGAAATTTTAGTAGTCATGTGCTTCATTTGGATAAGAATAAATTCACTAAAGACAAATTTATAATTTCATTCGGGAAATGAAAGCATTTAGATAAAGATATTTAACGCTTTCTGTCAGAATGATTTTGAAGAGAGCGGTACAAATATTATATTATGTGAATAAGTGATAATTATTCGTTTAATATTGTGGTGTTTCGATCAGGACCATGTGAGCCTCTTTCAGAGCTCGCAGTCTGATGTGACTTCAATACTGCAGATTTGTCACGAATTTTGGTATAGTGCTCAGACATCAGGGATCAGATACATTAGTTATCAAATCAGTTAAATATATTTTGTATGAAAATATAATTGTATTCAGATGCGGATCTGAATACTTTTCATATGTTTATTTTGAATGTTTCAAAATATAATACGTCCGAGTTGGTAGGTCAACACATTGTCATATCTTACATATTGTCTTTTCTGTTACTTATAATCCTCAAGGAGAATGTATTGAAAAATTATGAACTTATTTCTTAGGTTAGTTATTTTTCGATTTAATGTATGCATTTAAAAATAATTAGTTACCGAAAGCGACTGAAAATTCTGCAATAATTCTACAGTATTATTGCAAGTTATTTCATAGGGTCTAAAACTTATTCAAAATTCAGAAATTAATTTTATATAATTAAAATCGTAAAGATATCTAAAGATTAAATTGAAATTTCTTTTGCTCTTATTTCAAAAAAAGAATATTCTAATGTCATTAGTTTAAATTAGACCCTGTCATTGTTCACAATATTAATAAATAGAAATATAACAATATAACATTATTGTTCGCTATAATAGTACCAACTATATTTTACATAATCCTACAATACATTTATACCAAATATAGGGAAACAATAATTTTACCAAAATATATTTATAATTTTCATATTGGTAAAAATACAAATCAAATAACAAAGTTGTTGTAATGTACAAATGTGTACTAATGTAGGAAAAATCATATGAATGCTCAGCTCTTATTTGTATTTATTTCAAAAAATATTATAAATTAACCCAAACCGAAATCTATGTAAGCATTTTTTTATGGATATACATGGTACGAAATTGATGCTATGGCTAAAAAACAAATATCACAATAATTTTAGAGATAAAAATTTGCTATTAACAAGATGTGATAGTGAAGGCAGCAATAAAATATCACTTGGTTTTCACCATATATTGTGATTACACAATACAATATTTTGAATGATTCATCAAAATTATGATGAAACATCATTTTAAATAATATTTTCTGTATAACAATAGAACAGTTTCAACATTTTAAATTATTTAGTTTAATATATTTTGGCACAGTACATAAAAAACATGTATGGGTGATTTTATTCATGCTCAAGGGAATCAGTGAATAATAAACTGTTTGCAGAGTACGACACTATATCGTTTTTATTACTATAAGGACAAATGATAGATTTAAGAAAAGGACTAAATTCTCAAGAAAAAGAGCTCAAATTATTTTAAAATTAAAAAATGGCTTCGATTTCATCTATGTATGTAACGTTCCTATATAATATAGTCCGAAATTACAACAATGCCCGAAACTACAATTTTCTATTTGGTTCTGTATGGAATGAATATTTGAAAAGTGTATATTGATTGAAAATATTGTGTTCACGAAATAAGTTCGTAAAATAGAAAAAATTAAGGGTTTGAACTTCATTTGGTGTTTTAGGTTTTTTGCCACATTTTTTGGAAGTGACTAATCCGAACGAAATTCTCCTTTTTGTAATCAGATATAAGACTATTTCAATAGCTCATTTTTTCAACGGGATTTTCTCATTTTCTTCTTATGTGCATGTGAAAAGTTTAGAATGTGCTTTGAACTTTTCACTTTCCAAAATATTGTGACTGAATTTTGTGTCCAATTCAGTCACATTGAAATTTGAAGCATGAAAACATTTTAGAATAAGTGTTTTATATTTTTATAATGATAACAAAAAAATAATATTTTAGGTTTGTGGAAGGAAAAATATTGCCCAATTTGGTGTTTATAATATTACACATACGCCATATACTAGTTCAGTTTTATCATTTTAATAAATTCGCTTCCTTTGTATACCAAATGAGTTCTCTTGTCTTTTTTATTATTATAAATTAATACGTACATACATACACACATATATACGCTAAATACTGATCTATTAATATATGAGTGTGTATTGTGTAAAAATTTCTTTCGATATATGTATAGGATGTTTTTATTGGTAATCATTAGAAAAAAAGGAAAGCAAAAGGAAAAAAAATTATATTAATAATAATGGCAATAATAAAGAATGAAAAATAAAGAAGAAGCAAGAGAATATAATGATTTTGTATAGTCAAGATGAATGAGGATGCAGGATGAAATGGATATTAATTTATAAATAAGCAAAATATGTATGTATATTTGTGTACCTACTATTTTAAATATTAAAATTATTATGTAATGCATCCCTCTGCGTATTTTTATAAATTTTAATATTTTTGTATAGAAAATTTTCAATCAACAATAAATTATTTTTGATTGATATGTTTTTTTACATTTCTCTGTGTTTGAAAATTGCAAAATCATTTTCAAGATCAAGAACAAAAATATAATCAAGAAAATTTAATGTGGTCATCACATAATCGACTGCAAAGTATATATACTGGTTTGGTTTGGCATGAAAATATCCTATAAACACTTCTTTCAAATATCTCACTAGAAAGACTTACTTTATGCTTTCTGAAATCCCAAAACAAATCGTTGTTCCGTTAGTTAACAGAACTTGCAGAGTAAGTTTTTAGAAATTCCATTAATTAGTTCCTGCCATATGGTAAGAAGCGCAAAATAGCAAATAAGTTCTTCGCAAAATGGCGAATATTCTCTTAAAAAATCATCAAATATGTGAAATTGGCCCACGTACCAAAGATGTAGTTCTTGAGACTTGATATATTCCCAAAATTGATCAATTGTGATATAATCAAAGCAAATTCAGATATAAATTTTCTTTGAAAATCGTTTCAGCCGAAATTTAGATACAGTAGTGCCCACAAAGACTGACATATTGACGTTAAAAACGGTTTATTTAAGTTTCTTCATCATTAATAAGTACATTTCCGCCTGACATGTGAAATTTAGTGCCAGCACATAACCTTCCTTATTGCACGCAATGGGGATTGATGAAAATCATATAGTTGGTCATAGCAACTTTCAGTAAGTTAAAAAGAATGCATCACCTGATAATCAATTTTATTGAAATTGTTTGAAATTTGTTCGAGCCATGAAGGAATCTTATATGCTTTGTGATTGAAAAAATTTTCTTACACTTGGAATGGGACTATCAGAAGAAATTAACATAGGTCTGAGTTTTTGTGACCCATTAATCTCTTTCACAATGAAATGGTCACAAAAAATGAATCATTTCTGTCACCTTGCTTTGTATAACAGTACAAATTAACTTTGAAACAATAACTAGGTAAAAAAAAAATTCTCGAAAGCTCTCGCATTTCTTCGAGATTTCGAGCATCCGGAAAATAGGTATTAATTATAATTAGTGGTAAGTAAGTATATTTTCATGACCAATATTCTAAAAAATGTATAAGATGAAATGGAAAAAATTAAAATTGATTTCTCCTCAGTCTAAATGAAATTTAGTAGATATTTCAGTAGGCCGTAAAACATATTATGGCCGCAAAAGCATTTTGACTATATTACAACAAAAAACACATCTTGATTTAGGGGATTTAAATTTTTAGAATAATTAAAAAGCGGTTCAATAAAAAGGGACTTAAACTACATACAATGGGCAAAGATTACACAAACATGAATGAATTTCATATAATAACCTATAAAAATTCAATAAGTGAAAATAATTTAAAATGAAAACAACAATGAAATCGAATTAATATATTTATAATTTTAGGGGGTCCTTAATTACACTTTTAAATTTTGCAGAAAATTTTTATGTTCATTATGGCAACGAAAAATATTAAAATTCATCATCATCATTTTGATTTTAAATTTTTCAATAATCATTAAACACAATACCATTATGTCCGACACCGAGCGAAATGACGAGGTAGCGTTATTATTTGTTCCTGGATTTATTCAAAATTTCAATGGTTTCAATCCCTGTAAATAATATAGTTAAATTGTGTGTCATCATGAGTTAACAATATTATTACAACACTACCACTATTACTATTATTGTTATTATTATTACTATAAACTTTTAAATTTTAATTTTTAATTTCATTGTTGTAGAAAATTTTGTATCATAATATGAGGAGGATTAAGATCTGTCATATAGGTGGCGCATTAAATCTTTTATTATAATAAATAAATAAAAATTATTTTATTGATGATGAAATGTAATTATTTTGGTGATATTCTTTAATAAAAAAAAAAGAATTTATATTTTTTCATAGTAGACCATTAACAAAATTATAAACATGTATAGGAGGGAAAAAAAAGAATAATGTTTTTGACACCTAATGATTAACAGCAAAATCAATAATACTAATTCTTAGTATTAATTAAAATTTATAATCTTAAAAGAAATAAGAAAAGAAATTTAGTTTTTGATCTAGTGGTACTCTAATACTAAATTTTTAATATATTTTCATCGATCTTTTTAAAGCCCTTACGTCAATCTTGTAATATTTAAAATTACAATGTGCAGTGCAACCCATTCAAAAATTATATTGCTATAAGTTCGACATCTTGCCGTTTGAAGGGTTTTAGCACTAATAATATCGGTACTATTATAACACTATTTTGCCCCTCAACAGAGAATTAGCACTTAATATTGTATTACCAGGAGAAGTATTTAGATATACAAAATTTAATTTGAATTTTTGAATGAAAATCGAATTTTAAAATTACAATATAACAATTTAATATAGTCATCTTTTACACCTTGGTATATTAGAAAACTATCATTACTTAGTTGAGGCACCAACAATGCGCCAATATTTTCAAATTTACTGTGTTCTTTCTATTTATTAGCATGCATATTATATAAGTATTCAAAGCTTTCACCGTGTACTCATAATACAAAAACAACAATGATTCAAAATGCTGTTATTTGGGAGAAAGGCATCCACAGTGGTAACAAACCGCTAAGTATATGTTAGCTACACACATAATGTTCTATTAAATCGGGTTGATATTACCAATGTTTCAGATATGGTAATAATTTCTTATATTAAAAATAAAAATAGCTTATATGGCTATGCTCTAGCTATATAATAAATCTAATATTTAATCGCTCAAACAGTAAACCGGGGAATTGATTTTAGCTCTACAAATAACCATCGTAATACTCGTAGAATGAGGATTTTATTTTAAAATAATTGTTGCTAACCTTAAAAAAATACATATTAAATTAAAAAAAAAATGTCTTCTCTTTTATTCTCATTCCATGTTTGGTTTTTGTTACTCTTATATTTGCATTTTTCATAAAATTTTATTGCAGTGATAATCCAAATGAAAAGTTAATATGCACTGTTAAAATGAGATTTTTCTCAAGACTTTCTTATATAATTTTCTAACGAGAATCAGAAGGATAAAAAATCTTCAAAAAGATTTTAAGAAAAATAGGGTGAAAATTTTGATTTGTCTCGAAAAATATAAGACATGAACCGAAATCTAATAAGAATTTTAATTTTTGAAAAAAGAATTTGCGAATTCGATTGTGAGGTAGTTTTGAGACAGCATTATTTAGAGCAACAAACTGAATTTTTTGCAATTTTATAATGTAAGTGAATAATTAATCAACACTGCTGAAATTTGAATATGAACTTTAGGTTCAGTTGATTGTTTCATAAAAATTCCAAACATAAATTTTAATAACGAGAATATAATAAGGATAGAAGGATCCTTTTTTAGATTATAAGAATTACGTCACTCCTTTATTGAATCACATATGGTCGGCACACAGTATTTTAATGAACTGTGATCATTATGTACAAATTAATTTAATATTGTACTTGTACTCGTATAAAGCATACTACATTAAAGGATATAGCATAATCAAAATACCCATACAACTATTACCAATGACCATGTTGATCCTTGAAAGATAATGAAGATTCCTGAAACATTATGAACTCAGAGTGAAATGTGAAATGCTTCTAGAAACTTTCTTATATTGTGCTCAGTAGAATAAGACAATGGTTATGATAATAATAAAAGTATACAATTTTCAAGTACAAATATTCCTTCACATCTACATAATTTTAGTGGACTGCTATTTATGATCAAAAGACATGAAATTTACCTAAAATATAAAATTTTTATAACAAGTACATTGTGAATTTATTCAACATATGAGTATTATTTTTATTATTATATGCACACACTTAATATTTGTGAAGAATCCTGCAGTATACTAATACAAAAGAGATCACATACAAAATAATAATGATGCTTAATACAATAAACATCTCTAAGAAAATGAAAATAATAATGAAAAATCCATACGCTTGTATTTACGAGTATACATGAGAACCAAGGATAATACAATATGAAGAAACATTTTATTTCTCTTTATGTTGTATAAGAATTTTTTTGTTTTTATTCATTAACATAAAAAAAGCAAATCAAAGAAACCAAACCATTTAACTGTCATGTTTGTATTGTTGTATAATGAGCGAAAATCCTTATACAAGATTTCTTCTCTCTCTTTTCAATTTTCTAATTTTTGTAATATAATGTCCATTTTCCACAACATACTCGTAACATAAATACCCGAAAATAATCAAATATTAGAAAAAAAAATTCTATTATTACTGTGAATGAATAGAAAAAGTGCTAGAACAAATTCGGAAGAAAAAGGAGGAAAAACTGTGAAAAATATTCATGTGGTATAAATTTTTTAAGAAACTTGCTAGAAAAACCTGGTGGTTTAAAGTAATGCAATGTTTTTTTTTTTTGAAAAGTCATGGAAAAACTAGAAAAAATTACAACTTATCAGTTGTGCTCTTCTTTTTTTTTGTTTTGCTCTTCTGCTCATATGTTTTGTACGAAACTTGTGTGATTTTGCAAGGAACGGTTTTCTTTTTTATGTCCTCTTCTCTTCAAAATTAGATACAGAGAGCTATTTGATTATAAATGTCCTTTTTTTTTGCTTGTTATTTTATTTTAGTACTTTTAATAAAGCATAGTCTGCTTATTTTTTAAACTATTCTATACTGAAGTTATATTGGTAATCCTCTCTACAAGTGTGTTAAAATTGACACTTCATTTGTAATACGTCATGTTTTTCTCTTCATATTTTAATAGTAGGCCATGAATAGACCAATTTTTTAGAAATTTAAGCTACATTGTTATATATTTATGATTTTTAATTTTCAGCTGAATTTTGGAAGATGCCTTATGATTTTCGATTTATTTTGAACGTGCTTATTGATAATTTTAATCTGTATTGATTTTTTTTTTAAATCGCTACTCACAATCAAAAAAAATAATACAAATTGAGGGAAAAAATTAATTCATTTGAGAAATTTTATTTCTAATATTTTTCCCATTAAATCTCTACTTCTAGTTTCATAATGTTCTTTTATCAATTTTCGGCCAGAGGGATTAATTTTGTTTTATATTTCAGGTTAAGTAATGAGTTATGTATTACTATATTTATGCTGCATATTGTGAATTTTTAATCTGCTTCAGCTTGAAAATAAATTGCTGAATTCAATTTGACTATATGAAACGAAATTTTTTTTGATTATTCTCTAAAATTTTATGTTTTATCAACAATAGCTTTATAAAATTTAAAATTTATAGACTTGCCAGCGTATGTATAAAATCTTTAACAATTAATTATATTGCTAATACTATTGCTTTTCTAAATAATTTCAATATAGCATTTTATTTATATTTCATATAGGAACAAGAATTTTATGTGAATAATTTCAAAATTTCTTGATGTAATTTCCAAAAATTTACATTAAATAAAATTCTATATTCATAATCATAAAACTTGCTTCTAAAATTTTCAATAAAAATAATCTCAAAAAAAATTAAGTTTGTTTGTGAGCACGCATTGTATTATAGAAGCAGCATTCAAAAATCATCTATTGCGGCGATCATCATTATTTTTGTTTGAAATACTCGATGTTTTAAAAATGTTCTAATCAGGGAACTATCTCTTCTTGTCGATGGCATTACTATAATTTTCTAACTTTTCAATTATGCTATACTCAATTTTTAAATTTTGAATAGCCAAAATTATTAAATTCTTTTACAATTTTTATTTAATATTTATTTCGACTTTAACATTACAGAATTCAATATAAAAATTCTTTACTTTCTTATACTTTCCATATGCATATAAAGTATTAGAATAACATAAAATTGAAGTACCAATCGAATTTTAATATTTTCATCTATATTATATTTTATGTATAAATTCGATAAGGGTATGTGTACATACCGACATTTTGTATACCATAAAATAAATTTTTTGTAATATAAAACCAGAAAAAAAAAATATTTTTATGTCAAATTATAACAATTACTCTTTTATATAAATTTAACATTAAAATAATAATATAGGTTAAACTTTTTTACCTGTATGTGCACTTATAATGTTTTCTATTTGATCTTTGCTCACTCAAATTTGACTCCTTCTTCTTTATATCCTAGAGTAATAATCATTCATATTTTTTTTTTTTTAATTTGTATTTTTTTTTTGTTCTTATATTATTTTATTCCTAATATCCTTTATATTTTATTAAATTCTTCTATATAAATAAAAATGAACTTATTTTTTTTTTGTATGGGGGAAGCATATTGCTTTTATTAAAAAGGACCAAGAGAAAATTGTATACAATGACAAAAAATTAAAAGAAAATGAGAAAATAAACTTAAAATATAGTAGAATAAAAATTTTTTTTACAAAAAGAAAAAAAAATTAGAAAAAATGTAAGAAAAATCTGTCGATAGTAAGAATTTTTTTTCTCTGTTTTGGTTGTAATATTGTAAGAATAGATCCTTTCATATCCTGTTCGGTTTCTTTTCTTTCTGTGTAATAATGAGAAAAAGGATATATTATTTGACTTTCATTTTATATTATTTACTAACATCATTGTAGTAAGTTTTTTTCTTCTTGCTATTTTTTATTGAATAAATCTTCTCATAATAATAATTTTAGTATTTTGATAAGTTATTATAATATTTTTGCTTCCTTTTTTTAAATAGGAATTATTATAATTTTGTTTGTATGTTTTCTTTTTTACTATTTTTCATTTATTATATAGAAAAAATATTATTATAAGGATTTTATGAATTATTTTTTTTTTTGAAAAAAAAAATTCATTTAAAATTTGTTAAATAATAACAAAAAAAAATCCTTTTTGTACCAATTTATTTTACATTTAAAAAAAAAAAAGGAGAGGAAAAACAGAAAATAATTTTACCTTAAGGATTTCAATTTTAAAGGTAAAAAACAAAAAATTAAAATTTTTATTAGAAATTGTTATAAATTTTAAAGTACAATACTTGAAAAAGTTTTTGCATAAAAAATTTTTAATAATATTCAATAATAATTTGATCAGAAAATTTTATTAGAAAAGAATTATTTTTACCTCTTGAAAGGATAATTTTCGACCATATTGTTTTCCGAAACAATATTTTGTATTGAAGTGAATATAAAGAAATCTACCGTTAACCATATTCCGTTCAAAAATATTGTTCATAAGTGTTGCGGTCGACGGACGATAAGCGACAAACAAAAGACTTAGTAAAGTATTTAAGTAAGTATTTTGACTCAGATGGGCATGCAATTTGGGTGTTGCGGTCGACAGACGATATCCAACAAATAAAAGACTTGTACTTAAGTAAGTATTAAGACTCAGATAGGCATGCAATTTTAAATTTTATAACTGTTTGATTTCTTATTTGGATTCTATACTTTTATATTCAAATGCGTATACATGCAACTGTATGATCGCATACAATTAAGCAATCAAACAGTTTATAATATTGAATAAACTGATTGCAATTTTTAGTTAATGCAAGAGATTCGAATTAACGCTAGGTTAGAATAGTTTAGTTGGTTTAGTTGGTTGGTGCGCACAACTATTTTACAATCAAGCATAGTAATTGTAAAACTAAAAATTGCATGTCTGCTTAAGCCCTTAATAGTAAATATTGCCCAACTATGTATTAATAGCAAATGTTGCCGAAGATAAGAGAAAATATATATTTTCTCTCATTTTTAAGTCAACAAACAAAAATTGAGAATAGCATGTCATAAAGTTTAATTTGTTTTTTGTTGTATCAAACAAAATTTGAAATCAAACATTGTTTAAGGTGTTTACACATTCAAAATTTCATTGTATTTTCAACAGATTAAACAAAATTTTCTGAAGAATATTTTGTAGGAGAATTCTGCCTCAGTGAATGTTAAAGTAATGTTCCTAGCTTAATGCTATAATAAATTCCATGTGCATCTGCAATTTGAAGTAAAAAGATGTTATGTATAATTTAATCAAATTTGCGAGTGAAGTTGAATTTCATGTTACCTAAAATTTACAAAATGGAAATACTCCGTTTAATCTTTGTGTATATCGAACTACTCATATCACTGAAACTAAACAATTTACCTTTTCAATATAACCGAAGTCTAACCAAAAATTCAACAATACAAAAATTTAAAGGGATGAGAATTTTTTTTTAAATCTTTCTTTATTTAAAACTTTTTTTTTTAATTTGCACGAAAAAACAATTCTCCTTTTTTCTTCGTTCGCGCACAAGTCAAACTTCCTCTTAAACAAGCTAATTATAATGTCAAATTCAACACAAAAACAAAGAAAAGGATCTTATAAAAAAGTAGAACAAGTATGTCAAAAGTATTGTAATATTTTTTTTTATTTTTCTATAATTTTTAAGAAATTTACCCTTTTATTTTTAATTATTTATTTCTATTATAAAAACATGCAAGGCACAACCATTTCTCATTTAGTACCTATACGATTTTAATTTCATACATAAGAATTACTTCATTCTCCCCACAAAGAAAAAAATATTTTATTGTTCTAGAAACTTTTATAGGAAAAAAAAAAGCATTTCGATATTCAATGATGATTGCAGGAATGCAATTTTAATTAACTAGTGCATTTCCTGTGTTCTTTTATCCAATAACAAAACACACGAATACATTTTATATATAGGGAAAAAATTCAAATATCCTTATGAAAATGCGCCCTTCTTTGTATTATAATTTTGTTCCTTACAATTACAATTGCATATGTACATTAAAATGTTGTTGTTGTTTAAGGGATTTGCAGATACTCTTACACATAGTACTTTAGAAACTCAAATTATTATTGTTTTATCGTAAATAAATTGGCTTAATTTAAAAATTTTTTGATCTACATATATAAATTTTAGTCGTACATAAAAAACCCTAGTTGAAACTCCCTTATAAATAATATTGTAAATGAATTTCTTTATCATTACTTATATACAAAGATTATAATAAAATAGGTATTTAAATAGTACACTGGTGCCAGTTACTTTCAAAAAGTAATTCGAATATAAGAAACTGTTGATTGTTTAGAGAGAATTTTTACATGGTAGTTATTAAAATTGTTCTAGAAGAAGAAGCAAGTTCTACAAGAATAAAATAGTACAGTACATATAGATTGAAAAGTAACCAAGATTAAATGAATCTAAAAGAGAAACTAACATAGCAGTGTTATAGTTGAACATTTTGTGTAGTGAACTCTACTACATTGAGATATTGAAATTAAATTGACTTGCAGTAATTTTTATTTAAAACAACATTCTTAACTAAAAGCGATAAACATTATGGAAGTTATGGTAAAATATTGCCTCGACTCTGCCTATAAAGCCGAAGGGATTTAATACACTAAAGATATCTTTCTTCAATAATATTTTTAAAGGCATAATGAACGTATGCTAAATGTACTACAGTAAAACTAAATGTAGTACCTTTACTACAATTATTAACATTTATGCAACGCTATTTAAATTAGGAATTAAAAAATTCGTACACTATAATAATATGACAATAGAATCTATATGATTAACTGAAAAACTATTTATAAGATCACATCAAAAAGAAAAGTTGATTAAATAATAAAATACTTAAAATGGTGGTCTGCCGTATCGCAAATAAAATTTTATTTATACAGAAAAAAAATCACCACCCATTGTTTCCTTTAAGAAAATTAATTATTCATTTTAAATATTGTCGTCATTGATTCTCGGTCATCATTGAAATTATTTTAATTCATATAATAGATTTTAATGAAGATAACAGAATGAGAATAGCAAAAAAGAAAACCCTATAGTCAGCACTGTGGGATGCTAAGTAATTATTATTTAATTCATTGCATTTTACTTTTATTGCTGTTAAGTAAAAAAAAAAAGAATTCGCAATTTTACTTTCTTTCTTTCCAGTTGGATGTTGTAACTATATTGAATATTGTATTTGAGCTAAGATTTTTATTACTTCATAAATAATGGAACGTTGTTATTATTAGTAAAAGCTTTATAGGTTATAGGTAATAATATTATGTTGTGATGTATGATCATATTCGTAATGAAAACCTTGTTTGTCATGGATCTTTACAGTGTGGCGTATCAAAAATAATGTTGACGTATAAATTCAAAATAATGATGTAAAATTATATATTGGCATGGATGTCAAATACATTATGAATTTTGAATGAATTAGAAATTACTTTACTGTAGGCGGTGAGTGACTTGTGTAATGGAAATTATAAAATAACGAAATCACTGACAATATTTTTTTTTAAAACTGATAAATAAATTAAACAGATAAAGCAATAGGATGGTTTCACAGTTTCACAAAATTTCAAAATTAATAAATAATATGTTTCTATTCAAGATCTGTGTATTGTTCTCTTCCGATTAAATATTTGACATACAATTTTTTTTTTCATTAATTCCAAGTATCTTGCTGTGTGCTATGAAGAGTAGACAGTAAATGCGTTTACTGACAGTAGATGCGTTGAAGTCTTCTCCTATTCAACACAGAATATACAGATGTCATCGCTCTCCAAATTCAGCCTCCACAATTTGAAATGGCAATTTCCAATTAAGAAACTTGCTTGAGCCTGAAACCTGAAAAGAGAAGCAGTTGCTTCTCTTTAATCCTTTCAATTTCTTCCTTGAAGTTCTCCTGAATATTTTACTGACCTAATTCCGGTTCCGTGAAGGATGCACTCTCCCAGCTTTAAGTTATCCATAGTGCTCTTGTACCCATTACAAACTTACCACGTTGAATTATCTGACATTTAATAAACGGAGGATGTTTTAACTTGGATTGTCCTGTTTTTTTTTCGGTAAATTTAAAATAGATCCCTGTATTATTTTCGTTTAATTTTTTATTTTTCCTTTACGTTTTTTCCGCTTTTCATTTTCTCGTTTAATTTTTACATTATTTCCTTTTGATTTTGATGTTTTTTTTTTGTGCTTCACTACTCTCAATCGCATTGCATAAACTTTTCGGTACAGTATGCTGTTCAATTATTAGCATTTATTTTTAATAACCCTCTTTTTCATTTTGTTATTGTTCTTCTTATGCTGTTGCAATAATTTTCTATTGTTTTGATTAGAGCGGTGAAATCCTTTTAATTTGATACCTTATTCTTTTTCATTTTACCTTTAAATTTAAAATAGTGTAATAGTACCTATACCTTATAACTATAAGAAGCGAGTATGTTTATAAGTACTAACATTATTGAATTCAAATTTACATTTTATACGAAAATTCGAGAAATTTTTTTGGTATAAATTCATGTAGTGCAAGTGGGTTCTTAAATGATTGACGTTTATGTAAAAAATTTTAGACAAGGAGAAGAGTTTGTTTTGTTCTCTCCTTTTCTGATTAACATTTTTTTTTTTAGTTAATTGTAATAAACACAATATTGTATGTGTATATAAAAACTATAATTAGTTAACCATTAAATAAATAAAAAATAAAAATTATTTTAAAGGTATAAAATAAGTCTTTGAAGTAATAAAATCTGACAGTTTTATGAATGTTAAGTGGAGAGTTGATTTATATTTTTATAAAAAAATTTTTATAATGTTCCTTTTTCGGATTTTTAGTATATTTGCAAAAAAATATTGGAAAAATATGTGCTTATTAGTTTTACTCCAAAATGGTTTACTAAGTCGTCTGTTTATAACATACAAAATTTCGATTCTCTTTAAAATAGAAAACTGGAGATTCAAACACGAATTTGCCAAAAACCTACTTCTCTAGTAGGTTTTCTCTCTTCGGAAGTAATTACGACTCTTGAAAATCGTGTATACAAATACAATTTTTTGACATTAACTAACGTTATAATTGCATTATTGATATCATAACAAAATTTGGAATTCCGCAAACCTAGAAGAATAGGCACTTCCTTCTTCTACTGTGATATAGAATAGGTAAGCATTACAATGACAACATAGCGTTTGAAAAAAAAACCATTATATTAAATTAATTTTTTGTTTTTTTTTTTTTAAAATTATATTGTTTTTCTATCTTAGACGACAAGCTGTAGGAGTCTGAAAAAAACTGCCCCAAGAAACTAATAAATAGTTCATTTTTTTTTGCTAGGAGGTATTTTTTTATCTACGTCCGTTCCCTTCCCAGTACGCGTTTTTCGAAATTAGCCAAATCCTATTTTTCGGCGACCAATTTTTTTAAAACTAACTAGAGCTTCGCTCAATATTTCTTAAAGTAAACAAATAACGGTAATCTATAATACCAGGAATTTGTTAAAGCTCCTTTTAATTTTGTTGTCCTCATGAAGATTTGTATATCTTATACGAATATAATATTAATATAACAATGCAAATTTACATGGAACATAATTTTTTTCTTTTGAAGTGTTTTAACTGGAAAATGTGCTTTTTTACGAACCCAAGAGATTTGCTTCGAATTTATTTAATTTTAATTAACGAAGCAGATTGATTGAAGTCCTTTACATAAAAATAAATGTATACAGCACCATTTCTATGTACATATTCATCTTTGAATAACTAATTTAAATAATAAATAAAAATATTCGATTGAATTCAGAATTAATTAATTCAAAATTTTATTTTGTTTTCTTCGGATCGGAAATTCTTATTCAGTTTAAATGAATAATTCGTCAATTTTAACCTTAAATAAATATTTAAATTTTTAATAGTATACGTACATAATTTTTTAATTGCCACTTAATTTGGCTCTTTAATTTTGTATAACACTTAAAATATCCTTTTCATGCAACTTTCCACTAAGTTTAAATATAGTTTCATTCAAATAAATAACTAGAGACTTTTAAATAGTTTAGTTTACCACAACAACTTAGATGTTGCTATTCTTAATATTAAATTATATTTAATTTTTCATTTTTACATCTAGACCACTAGAGCTCACATTAAAGTTGTTTGAAAATACTTGTGAAATATTTTTAAAATGTTTTATAATATTATTTGAAAATCGAAAGTATTTTATTATTAAGAGTCCTTGACGAAAAGTTTCTTTTTAATAGATTAATTTATTTATTAAAAGTTTAAAAAAAAACTCAGACTTCGATTAAGTTTTGAATAAATTGTTTGAAAATTTAACAATTTTTCAAAAATAAAACTATGAAGAGAAAAATTTTTTATAGAAAAATAATGAAAGTTTGTATAACTTGGATTTTTAATCATTACATAACAAATTTAAGCTGGTGATCAAATTGTGATATAACTGAGTCCAATTAAGGCGCTCAGTACATTAGTCACCTACTGGCTTTTTGCCATTTTTATGCCATTTCGAGCAAATCGCGATTTAAATATTTAATTTTTAAGAGAATTTTGAAAAGGCAATAACGAACTTATGTTAAAGTAGATTCAAATGAGAAGTAAACAAAGTATTTTGAAAACATAGAACAATTCTTTAGACCATTACAGCTCTATTGAACATTATAACTCATTTTTGCAAAAATGTTGAATAGGCCACTAATGTGCTTAGCACCTCAATTGTCAAAGAAGTATTCAAAATTTTTGGAAATAGATTTCTTTAGATTATGAATATCTTTTGCAATACCTTATTATTAAAAAGAGCAAAGGGAAATCGCTATATCACTGCATTACAACAATTACAGGTGATCACATACATACATGAATTCTATAATTTGGAAGAAAATATCTGTCGTAGTTAGAGAAACAGTTGGCGTGGTGTATTAGAAAAATTTTTTATAGCAATCAGCAGAAAAATAACTATATTTAGTAGTTAGCTATATTGTTAAAACATTGTCTAAACACAAAATATTCACACCAAAATTGTAGTATAAATGAATGCGTAGTTATAAAATTATTTAATTAAATTAAACGAAGGAATTATTCATATATGCCTAAAATTTCTAATAATAAAATAAAACCAATATCGATTTATAGTCAAAAAATCTAAAATAATATTAATATTTCTTAAAATATTAATAATTTTAGTGCAAGATGCAATATTATTCCATTAAAATCCTATTAAATTTTCCGGAAATTTGAAATCACTTCTTTATAACATCCATATAATACGTTCTTAATGTACACTGCTTATTACACGCCACTTCCTTAAGAATATTCAGAGATGCCTGATAGCATTCCAATATAATTGTATTAAATGAATAATTTTATAATCTAAATTAATCCAATAAACAAAATATATAATAGATGAGCTTATAAAATACTTTGCATACCATATTTTGGAATTTTACAATTTCTATTCTTGCGAAAATCAATACCATAAAATATTTAGAATTACACACATTATAATATTGTGATACGATTATGCTAGGATAACGTTAGTATCGTCTAATAATATTATGCTTATATATTTACGAATTTAAACAATTTCCTACCTATTCTTTACAATTTACAATAATTTTCATGTAATCTTGTATATTTGTGTGTGTGTGTGTTGAATACATTTTACCATAATTCTTCCTTTAAAAATATCGTACACAATATTTAAGAATTTTCTTATTTTTTTCCCGTTCGATTTTTTATTTTTTTTCATTTTCCGAAGATAAACTTCATTATTATATAATCGCATATATTCAATTATTCAAGGAAATAAATAAGTCTCACATAAATTTTAAATTATTTTTTTTTTCTAATGTCAAAATACAAAGTATTAACATTCTTATTTCTTATATTTTCAATTTAGAAAATTTTCCTGCTTTTTTTTCTGTTTTTGTTTATTAAATTATATAAGAAACCTCAAGACATTTATAAATATTTTGTCATTCTAATAATTTAATACTTTAGAATTGAAATTTGTTATTCCCATTTCGGAAATTTAAATCTTTTATTCTTTTCAATTTTTCACAATATTTTTATTTTTTTATTTTACAACACACAGAGTGTATCAGTTATAATACAGAGTCTGGGCTATCGAATTATTAAAATGTTTGATCGGTAAAATGTATTAAGCACTTACACATTATGAGTATTGTTCGTAAATTTTATTTGATTCAAAGGATGTTTGTGAATTTGATTGTTTGATGAGAAAAATGGAAAGCAATCCAATTCTTGTCAAACATAAATTGACTAAGCTATAGTTTTAGAATAATTATTTTAGGCCAAATAATCTAAATCTCATAATTTTCGAATATATCACGCATTTTCTATATAATTATTTAAAATGTTAGAAATAAGTTTGAAATAGAGAAACTTTAATTATAAGAAAAACAATAAAGTTTCAAACGAAACTTATTTCAATAAAAGTTGGACATGAAGCTCGAGTTGTAAATTGCTGGAATTATTGTTTGAACAATGGATTTAGCTTTTCTTTAACGATATTATTATACGATATTAAGATATATTGTCACAATGGATGCGATTAATTGAAGAAAGTGTTATATAACATACTAAAAAAACATGCTTATATTCTGATTTGATCCAATATTTTTTTATCTTAATCCTGTTAGGCTCTATCCAATGATCGAATTGCAAACGAATTAAATTTGAAATTTTGAAGAAGCCCAGTAATTTACTTATAATTTCTGATTATTAAGGACTAAAACATAATCGTCCCATTTTAACTCATTTCATTTTTTTATTTATATTTTAATTCCACTATTCATAGCAATTATAAAAGCAATTTTCCTAAAAAATATTATAATTTTTAAGAACTATTTTGTAATGAGAATTTTTCACTCGAAGTTCATTTTTAAAAACTCATTATTTACCCTCTAATTTTGTTATAGAATTCTATAAAATGGATAACCCTATATACATTTTAATTTAATAACCAATTTTTATTATGCTTACTTACAAAATATTGTACAATATATACTTGTGTATTCTTATTATTTTTTTTTATATAATTCTCAAAGTATTTAAGAATTTTAATTTTATTTACTTCCGTCATATAAATTTTTAAGTTTTTACAAAAAAAAAAAAATAAGAAAATAAAAAATTTTATTAAAAATAAAAGAATTTATTTTGTGGATATTTGAAGAATAAAAAAAAAAATTTCTTATTTAAAAAGTTCTTAAAAGAAAATTTACGAAAAAATCTTTAATCTTATAATATAAAAATACAAACACACACACACACAAGCACAAAAAAATTATAATAATAAAAATATTGAAATGCAATAATATAAAACTCATCTCTTTTGTTGACCTAGTCTCAGAATAATTTATACAATTTTTTTTTTCTTCTGATTAATATTTTTCTTTTTTCTCTACTCTTTTTACATTACTACAGCATATTACTGTACTCTCCTTTATTTTTTTTACTGTTCTGTAATCTGTGCGCATCGTGCTATTATTTAATAGCATGAATTTCAAATTTTTTAATTTTATATTTTTTCTCTCTTTACTTTATAATATAGTTGCATGCAAGTTGCATTGAATTTCAATATTGTGTACATAACATTATACAAAACATATTTTATTCATGTTTGATTACATTTTTTGTATTATATATTTTAATCTTAGACTTTAAGAGTATTTATTAATTCATTTATAGGTAGCCATTATGTATGTATATATGTACATGTACATTGTAAAATATTTGTATACATATTTTATGAGACGCAAGAAAATTCATTAAAAAAAAATATATTTTTTTTTTTTCATTTTCAATTTTCTTATTTTCATTTGCAAATATTCAACCTTAAACCTCACCTGCCTAAAACCAATAATAATAATCAATATTATTATTACTATTATATTTTTTTTTTCTATTTTCGATTACAGTTATCATACACACATAATGTATACTGTTATACTAGTATATATACTGTCATAATGATTATGATGTATGTAAGTAAAGTTTTGTTATACCTAAAAATGTAGAATTTCTTTTCTATTTGAAATTTTGATTATTTTTTTTAATAAAATTTATTAAACTATGATCATAAATTTTGTTATCTATATGAACTTTAAGAACCACCAAGAATCTAAGTTACCTTCTAGCCACTCTTTATAACTTTTAAAGATTTTCTGCAAAAAAAAAAAAAAAAAACTGCAAATTTTATATAATATACATTGAGATACTGTTCTTATGCTATTTTGTATGAAGTTTATAGATAGATGAGTGTATTAAATGTATTTTAATAAGTAAGTAGATTATAATTTTAGTTACGAGTACAACGTTCATAATATATGATATATAGAACTTAGTTAAAGGTGTATTTTAGTAAAAATCTTTCAATATATAAGTTTCGTCATACATACATATAAAATTTATTCGTGTCTTAATAGTTCAGCTCTTTCATTTTTTATGTAAAAGAAAATAGTGATTTACTTGAAAGAAGTCTGAAGGTAAAATTCTATAATATTGAAAAAAAAAAAAATAATATAAAAGAATAGAAATAATAATGAAAAAAAAAAAAGAAAAAAGTAACGATATTGAAGAACCATCTCTCCATCATCATAGGTCATCACGAATTTTCTCTATAGGTAAACCTATTGGTTATAAGATAATAAAAATCTATGCATTGTTAGAAAGTAAAAAGGAAAAAAAAATTATAAAAAAATAAACTTACACTCAATTTATTTTGACTAGGTCAATCGCATTATTTTCTATGAGCTTCAATTGTGTTTCACCTCTGGTTCGGTTTCGTACTCACTGATTTACTTCAGCTGCCTTCTAAAACGAAACGTAAATATATCTACATACATGCTGAACAGTCTAAACTGGCGGTCTTGTTGGTAAATTTTAATATTTAAGATAGCTGAAATATTTTTCTGATACTTATAAAATATGGGACATCATCAAAATAATAATATTGAGCAAGAAATTTTTTCACAAATTAACAAAAAATTTGGACAATAATTTTGCTATCCAGCTCGGACTTATTAATTGTCATATTAGTGATATAAAAGTTTAAATGTCGAGTACACAAATGAACTTTCATATTAAGGAAATTGAAATATTCCGAATAATGCTAAAATTTTTCTTAAGCTTTTAAGAATACTTCTATTAAAAATTAAGCTCTGTTTTATTTAGAAATTAGATTTGTAAAGAATTAGCAATATGGCATATTAGTCTCCAATTTTTTATGGAATTTTGATTACAAACAGTTGAATATTCTGCATTAACTTAATTAGAATTTTTATGTGAGCAATAGCATCTCCTGTAAGTTGTGAAAATTTCATATAAGCAAATTTAAATAGTTTCTATTATATTCACATGCCCCTATTAAAATTAACTACACTACAATTTTCCTTTGATATTATCATAAATGTAAGTTTCATTGTGTTCTTTAATAATAAAAAAAAACAAGAAGCAGAACAAAAAAAAAAAGCTTGAATTGAATGCACGTTGCCATAAATCGGTTAAATTTGTAAGCACGACATGACTTCCATTTTGTTATTTTTTCTTCCTGTTTCAAAGTCATCAATGATATTAGTTTTTGGGATATTCTACATTTCTATGATATTAATTTTCCGTTTTTTCTTTTTGTTTTTCTTTTTTGTTCAATTTTACTGTGCGCAGTTTGTAATCTTAGAAGTCTGCAAACAGTTAAAACTTAAATGCAAAGGATAAAAAGAAAACGGGACAAAATTTATGTATATGCCAAAGAAAATTTCCTTAATATTTACGAAAGAAAAGAATAAAAAAGAAAAAGAAGAACAAAGGAGAAAATGTGGAAAAAAAATTTAAGGAAAAAATGAGGAAAACAACTGATCTTTTCTTTTTGTTAGAAACTTTAAGTTTACCTGCACACACAAAATTTAATAAATATGAAAAATCAGTTAAGTAAATCGGTTTATTTTATTTTACGTTAGCATGAAAAAAATTTTTTTTTAAGTATGATTTAATAATAAATATTCATAATGGGAACTCTGGGAAATCTTATGAGAATATTAAGCTAGGGCCTCAAAGAAATCAATAAATTCAACTTGAGGGCGAATACAGAAAAAAAAACAAGAAAAATAAAGTGAAAATTCTTTAAATTTATTTTAACTAGGCAATTTTTTAAAATTTGACACAAGTTTTCGTTTTTTTTTTTTGGTTTTTTGATAGCAAATTAAAGAAATCGTTGCAACACAGTTGTGGTTCATTAAGGGAAGCCGCATTATTAATTTTGATCTTAAATTAGAATTAATAATATTAATTTTGTTAAATTAAGAAAATTCAATTTTCTTTTATTATAAAAATATTTTTCCTAGAGGTTATAAGATCAATTATAATATCTATATTATTTTATATTATAAAGAAAATGAATAAAGAATTTTGGTTCTTGATTAATTCTGGAATTTTGTACATATTACAACAACATATAGCACATTTGCGAGAACAATTACATAAGTTAAAATGCAGTGTCGCAAACTTGCTTTCATTACTGTTATACTTTTTTATATAAAGGTTTTATGTAACAAAATACTACAAAAAATTTGTTCATATGCTTTTAGAATAGTTCTATACTAACGTTTCGGTAGTAATTTACATTCGGTTATAAAATACTTTAAATTCTCAAAGTCGAAGTTATATTTTTGAGTTGTGTTGTTATTCTTCGTAACTGTGGTTAGCTTGCCTAGATTGTACTAACTATGATAGATTAATGATTACGCTTACTTCAAACAATAACTTAATTATCCTCACTTATAATTTTAATTACTTTAAATTAAGAAGAAAGTAATTTTCAACTCCAAACATTTGTCCTTCTCACATTCTGCCTATGTTTTCTTCAAATTTTCTTATTCAAAATATTTTTGCAATTTTTCATAAAATCATTTAAATTCTTTACGCAATTTTTTGTCTTACTTTTCATTAAATAATAATTCTACTTTGGATTTTAATTTATTTTACTCATCGCTAGAATATTAAGAATAAAAATATTCTTTGACCCATGCCTCCTCATTAAAAGAACAGAAAAAAAAACAAAAGCACTTTAATGTAAGTGTGAAAAAATGATATTTTTTTGTTGTTTTCTTTTTTTTTTATTTTCAATATTTTTATCTAATATTTTTGCAAAATGTGAAAATTATTACAAAAATTTTCATTTTTCTTTTTATCAAATATCGCATTTTATGAATTTTGAATCGTAAAAAAATTAATATTTACAGCCGAATTCAGATTAATTTTATTATTTGCATAATGATATTAGAAAAAACAGATGAGGAGTTGAACGCGTTCTATAGAAATATTTATTAGTTTTTTTAAGTAACAATAACCATTCAAGCTTTTCATATAGTGTGCCTACAGCTTCCATGAGTGCGAAAATGACATATCAAATGAAAGTTAAATATAGAATCTTGTTACTTTAACAATGTCGTAAGTAAGCTGCGCAACAAATACACTTTTAAGAAATAAATTTACTTTAGAATGGATAATTCAATCGTAATAGCTGCAGAAGGAATCCGAGCTCACTTATATGTAAAAATATCCAAATAAGAGAGTACCCAGTTTCAAAAGAGAAAAAGTTATCCTGAATAAATGGATTTGGAACTCAAATTGAATTATATTGACCGATAAACTTTAATAGTTTGTTTAATTAAATTTGTAAGATTTGGAAACTTATGTCTAAAAATATTGCAACCTACTACTCGTATTAAATTAAGTGATTTAAGATTGTTGCTTAAAATATCTCAAATTGGAATAGTAAAAAATAATATTTCTCAACAGATTTATCAATATTAAAGAAGACATTACCTTTAATAATACAATTCGATGTATGTTTTCGGCAGTGTCATCGAAATCCACTAAGTTCAGGTAAAATGTTCAGCTATCAAGAATTGGTGAATCTGAAATGTAAAAATCTGGTTATGAAGAATTTTATGCTGCAAAATGAATACCAGGACTCGACTGTATTAATACTAATGCCATAAGATCATAAAAGAAAAAAATTTGCTTTTAAAACAAAAATGTAAAAAAATATTTAATGCATTTTAATAGTGTTAAAACGAAATATACAAAAAACGAAAATCAAGACCAAACAAAATAAAGACAAACTAAAAATTAATTACTACTAATAAGTCAAAAATATAATTAATTCCTACCGTATAGTTAAAAACGAACACAATATTTTTATATTATTTTAAATTCAAAAAAAAATATAATCGCGTACGGTGTATACAGCACATTAAAATAAAAACGCATCTCTTTCTGAAAAACGCTCAAACTCAAAGGGAATATAAAAATTCTTTTCAACCAATGGACATCAATGATCGTTATGTTAAAGAAATTATGAAAAATAATGGTATTTTATATATAAGGAATTTTTAAAATAGCTAAGGAATATACGAGTACGCAAAACACTTTAAAAATTATACTTATACATATATTTGCGTTTATTGTTTGTGTATGCATGTATAAATTGGATGTGAGCAAAATGTGAAAGCAAAATTAAAAGAAAAATCTTAATATTTTTGTAATAATTAAAGGTGAAAAAAAAAATATATAAAAGATAAAAACATGAAAATGAAATTCCATAAAATTCCTAAAAATGGAATATATTTTTCGTACTATGGTAAAATGATTTTTAAAGACTTCATACATTTATATTGTCAGATATAAATATAAATTATTATTATAAAAATGATTAAAATGGAAAATAACTATCGAATACATTGAATTTTATTAATTAAAATTCCATTTAGTTGAATTTCATATCTCATCTCGCAGACGTATAAATATTTTTTAATTCACACATTAAATAATATTTTTTTGCCATAGCATAATGCAGTAAGTGTTTATAGGTGATAGATATATAAAAAATGTAGACATATTTATATATGAAATTAATGTGATTTGACGCAAACAGGTAAGATATTATTTTACTTAAATATTTGTTATTATTTTTTTTTTCTTATTTAGCTTTTGATAAATTCCTATTTCTCACCATTTTTATATATAAAATAATTCTAAAAATTTATATCAGAAATTTTATATCTTCTTCTTATGCCATATAAGCACATTTCCTTTAATTTTTATGTTAGAGGAATTTTTAATAAGCGCATTTAGTACAATTATTGTGTTTAAATTTTGTGACAATGCCATGCACTATTTTTGAGATATTAAGTAATTTTCTTGACTTATTCATTTTAAGTTTTTTTAATTAGAATTAAAAGAATTTGATGTTATGATTTAAAAAATCTGAAGTGATTAGTATATAATTTTGCACAAGTTTATGAAAATATTCTTTAAGCCTTTTGTTTTTGTAATAAATTTTAAAGATCCAGTAGGTTTTTATTTTAATATACCTATAGAAAAATGTAAATTTAGTTTTTAATAGGGGCTCAATTATGCAATCTCTGAGTTTTCCAGTTAGTGTTGTGTTGACAAAAATATTAAATTTCGAGAAATTCTGTCTATTAATTCTCTATATAGAGTAAAAAAATCGGTCCATAGTGTAAATTTAAGCCCTGATATTCCCGCGAATTTACTGATTCACTGTTTTAACAATCGGAGTTATAATATTAAATTTTAAGGAAAATTTGATTATTACGTTATATTGACGTGATATTTCCGAAAAATTGATCAATTCGAGACATAGCTAATGTAATTTCAGATATAAAATTTCTTTAAAATAAGCTTAGCTGAATTTGTGATACATATATAACTGCCCATACGGACAGACCAACAGACAATGAGATGAAATGAACATGATTTGAATGCAGCCTTGGTTTTCCCAATTAATTTTTCGTTAAATATTTAAAATAACTAAGCAAAAAACGTTAAAATATTTTTGTAAACGTTTACATACAATTTACTTAGCCAAAATTCATAATATTTATTTTTAATTAGTGGCATTCAAGTAACAAACAATATGTGATAAATTTCTATCTGCAAAATCATAATTTTTTTTTTGATAACATTAAAAAGCAAAATTTTTCTATTTTTCCTGAAAAGTGAAAATTTACTAATAGATTTCTAAAATTATTACGATGCGTTGCGTTGACATCACTATCTCTCCTCATATCCTAATCACTTTCTCCTCATATCGTTAGCATTATTTGGTAATGAAAATTTAACATAATCAACTTTCGTTTTTTTTATACCCTGCACTTCGTGAAGGGTATATTAACTTTGGTATGGAGTTTGTAACTACTTGAAGGAGTCATCTGCGGTATGGACATATATATATATTCTTGCTCAGCGTAAAATTCTGAGTCGATTTAGACATGTCCGTCTGTCCGTCCGTCCGTCCGATCGCACAATAACTCAAAAACGAATAATGCAATCGACACCAAACTTTCACAAGTTTTTTCTTTTGTGCCAAGGACGAGCCCTATTGTTATTGGACTAATTCGGACAACGGGTTCGGGTAGCTGCCATACAACTCAAAGAGTTTATTTTAAATATTTCAAAAACTAATAAAGGTATAAATATAAAATTTTGTATACATGTGTCCAATTATATTCTGCACATGCTCTAAAAATTATTATGGGGTAGCTGCACCGGTTCGGGTGGCTGCCATACAGCTCCAACAGAAAATTTTTTATATTCGGCAAAATAATAAAGTCAGATTCATGAAACTTGGCAGTCATGTGTCCAATTATAGGTCAAATACATTTCTGAAGTTTTGGTGGAATTGCTCGACAGGTTCGAGTAGCTCCCATACAAGTCTAAAAGCTTATTTTAAATATTTGGAAAAATAATAAAGTCAAATTCATGAGACTTGGCAGTTGTGTGTCCAATTATAGGTCCGACATATTTCTAAAGTTTTGGTGCGATTGCTTGACAGGTTTGAGTAGCTCCCATGCAAGTCTAAAAGCTTATTCTTAATATTTGGAAAAATAATAAAGTCAGATTCATGAAACTTGGCAGTTGTGTGTCCGATTATAGATCAGATATATTTGTGAAGTTTTGGTGGAATTGCTTGGCAGGTTCAGGTACTTACCATACAACTCCAAAAGCTAATTTTAAATATTTGGAAAAATTATAAGGTCAGATTCATGAAACTTGGCAGTCGGATGTCCAATTATAGGTCAGACGTGTCCGTGAAGTTTATATAGAATGATTTTAGGGGTTCAAGTAATTGCTACACAATAACGAAAGGTGCAGGGTATAATTCAATCGGTTTATACCGACTGAAACGTTTTTACTTGTTTTTTGTTAACAATGGCTAATGGTCAATTTATATCTAAAATACATTGTCGTTCCTGTCAAATATTTCAAATTGTGCACACATATGTAAATATTTTTTAAAACACACATAATTATTTTATCGATTGTAAATTTTATGATTTCCATCTAAATAATTGAATCGAATAAATTTCTAACTTTGGCAGTCATTTAAGATGTCAATCGCAAAAAATTTAGCAACATTGTAATTGTTATATTCATGCTTATTTATAATGTATTTCTATATGCAAAAATATATAAAATTACAATGTCTAGCTAAATGAAGCAAATTAAAATTTATAAAATGACAATATCTAAATTAGCGCTTTTGTATGTCAAAATGTTCGTATAGCAATCTTTACATAAACGTACATAATATGTATGTACATATATTCAACTAATAATATTTCCTCGAAAATAAAATGAAACGGTTAATCACTGTCAAAATAATAGTAAATTGAAGAATGCTAACAATTACATTGAAGTATATTGCTTGATTATATTATATGGTGTGTATGTGTGTTTGAATTTCATCAAGTATATATTGCGAATGTGCTTGAATTGTCATTTTAAAATTTGTTTAATTTCATGTTTTTTAATTAAAAAATATTTATGTTAACTTTGTAATTGTCAAGTTTTTTGAAAAGTTACTAAATATACAGTTTCTTAATAGATTACGTAAATAAATTTGAAAATTTGTATATTTTGTTAATGGAGTAAAGGTGTAAGGTATTATAAAATAAATTTTTGAAATGCCATTCGGATAAATTGCACCTATAGGCCTTGGTTCTTTTACAATATCTACAAAAAAATGATGTAGCCATCTGTTAAAATATAAAGGAACTAAAAGTTAAATTGCTTCTAATTCCTTTCAATTGCTTTAAATCTTTTCCGCGCTTCCAATTGATTGATTCAAATACAAAATTAAATTTTGTAATTTGTCAAAATTCTGATCAGGTAAACCTTACATTACAAAAAACAGTAGTGATTTTAACCCTTTTCGGTATATAATAGTGCAGTTTAACTACCAAAGGTATAACAATTTTAAAAAATATAGTAAATGAGGTGGTTAGAATCTATAAGTCAAAATATCTTCTCTATTCGTAAAAGTGAAACAATTCGTAAAACTAAATCTTCTCTATTCGTATCTATGTAAAACAAAAGTGAGCTTTTTGTATCTGTTTTGGAATTTCGTGTAATTTTATTAAAATTCTTGAACGATCAAGACGCAGGAATTGTAATTTTCATAAAGTTTGCGAACGTTGTTTATAACCTACCAATTACATTGTATTTAATAGGGACAAAATGGTGCAATATTGTACCACTTAACTTCTTTCTCGGGTACTTAGCGTAATTCCTCTCACAGATTCTAAAACATTATATTTATGACAACCATGAGTTCATACTACAATATATTTTATGCAATTGATCCGTCATATAATTATAACTCATAAAATTAAAGGATATAATTTTAAAACTGTATACGATTTCAAAGTAACTTTCTTTAATATACTTAAAAAGCACACTAAATTAAAATTTAATCTGATTTTAGATAAATTTTTTACAAAATTTTTTACAAATTTTTTTTATAATTTTAAGAAATCAACAGAATTATAATCAAAATATCAAATACTTGGGTATACAAATTTATTACAAATTTTAATCAAGAATAAAATATTTTAATATAGTTATAGCCTATAACTTAACAATTTTATCGATGACCAACCTACGAAGTCAAGTAATTAATTCAGAACAAAAACCTTGAATTGCAACAAACTGCAACATAAACATAAGTGAAAATGAAATCTGAAGAATACTTCTATAAAATTACTCTAAAATAATTTTAATTTATTAAATTTTATTTAAGATTTTAAAATTACTAATTAGATTTTCGAATATCTTTTATGCCATCTTTGCTCTGTCTTGTATTCTTTATCCAACAAGAAGTAAATGTTCCTATATATTGTGTGATATCAGTATAATCCTACTGGTAGTCACAGCTTACACAACACTATAATAAAAATATAAGCATTAAAAATTTATTTACTTCCACCTTCAATGTATGTATGAAGTAGAAATTCACATTTTTATTATACACAAGGTGCATATTTTTAATTTTTTTCATCATTTAGTTATACTAGAAGTGGAAAGTAGTCATTATTTACGACACTCTAATGAAATAATTGAATCTCTCTGTACACAACAAATAATCCTACAATAATCTAAGTCTAAAATATTGATGTACATATTTATATTGAAGTCTATATTATATACATAAGTGTTTACTAAAAAATATTATAGGTAAGTAAGTAGTTAAAGAAGTGAATAGTGAACAAAAATTTCTATTTCTTATTTAAAGGTTGAACCGATAACAAGTAAAATCATAAGAAAAAACTATTATTTAACAAAGTAGAAGCAAAATGGAGTACAGAATTGAACATGTCTACTCTATGGAATTTGAAAGATTGTATATAATTTTAGAAACCAAAAGAACTCGCATGATTTATTAGTTTTATTATAATTAATTGGCTTATTCGTGCGTCCGGTACAATTAAATGCAATTTGATAATATTTTTGTTACAAATTGTGCATGAAGATTTAATGTAAGAAGTTTTCGATCCATATTTAGAGACAGCAAAGACAAAAACCGTAGAATTGTACATATACGGCGGGAAAACGAGTGCTCTCTCGGGAGAATATTATATACATGCATTCATTATTATTTAAAGAGTTAATGTGGTCTTTATCGCGACTCTTATAGTACAATATTATCTTATTTTCTAAGTGGAACCAGACATTCATAATATCTTATAAAAGTACTAAATGATCGTTGGTACGGGAACTACAATACAATTAACATATATAATACAATAATAGCGAAAAAAAATTGGAATTAATATTTCATATTAGTATTCCATACTCTGTGTATAATACTTTGGAAATAAAATAGAAAGTTTTTATAAGTTGAATCCGACTCCGACATTAAAGCGTTTCATTAAAATCCTCATCGGAACATTAAAACATTTTCTATATATACATATTATAACTGTATGTAAGTATAAAATAAGAAAAAGTATAGAGTGCAATAGCAATGAATTAATCATAGAATATATCAGGAACAGAAAACGTGAAAAATCTTTTGATTCCTTTTGGTTCCTTTATTGTAGAATTATTAAATATGGACAGCAATAAACATATATAGGACTCAATCAGAACGAAAGAATCGAAGCGTACAAAATTGAAAAGAATATAAAAAGTAGTAAAAAATTTAAGTGTAAAAAAAATATATTTTAAAATGCCATATTTTCATTTTACATTAAATGCAATTTTAATACATTAACAAAAACGATAATATCTGAAATTTTTTAAAAAGTAAAAATTGCTTGCATTTTCAGTTTTGCTGTTTTTTTTTTTTTTCGCTTTTGAATTTAATTTTAAGAACATAAATATTTTAGATTAAAAAATTTAGTTTACGTATTTGTGTTCAAATGAGTAATGCCATTAAAAAAACTAGAGTTAAATTTGTAAGACAGCTGTTCGTTACTTCTTGGGCTTTTTCGATTTAAATAAGCCATTTTACAAAGCAGAATTTTTCAATAGTGCGACAGAGTAATAGTTCAAATTTTGCACATATGCACAATTCAAAACTTCTTTTTATTTTTTAAGTTACATTAAATTGAGTAAGTTTCCCTTTGGCGTGAATCTTTTATTTAATCATCTGTTATATTGCTCTTTATCTGAGATTAGAAAAAGTTATACAGTTGAATCAACATCATATGCATATTCTTACTTGCTGGCAGATTGTTATTTCAAAAAAGGAAGATTTGCCCACTGGAACTGCTCACTGTCAAATTAAAATAATGATCTTAAAAAATTTTTAAAAATTTCGTAAATCTCTGTTACAGTTGTTCGCCCTCCTCAAAATGTCTCTTATTTCAGAACTGGTTTTAAGAAAGTCTCTAAAAATTCTTGTATAATTTTGCGACAGCTAAAATATTAGTAGGTTTTCGAAATCGCAAGCATATACCAAAATTGATTGCTTTAGTTTGCTTTTTTTATTAATCATTAAAAAAATTATAATTACTACGCCTCTTAAAAAATTACAATATTTTTGTAAGAAACTGCACTACGATTCTTTAAACGAATAAAAAATTATTTTAACACTTAAAAAAAAAAACCTCCTTTTAATATTTCATTTTTTAAATTAAACGCGCATTCCTTTTAATAACAAAACTTAAAACGACTTTTAAAGTGAAAACATAAAAAATAAAAAATAAAGAAACTTTTAATATAAAATCTAATGAAAAGGCCTTCAAATCAAATCCAGAATAGATCTGTACAAAATTTATTATTCCGCGCTGGACTGCAATTGAAACTAAAAAGTTCATTTAGCTGAGAAACAGACAGAATTAATAAAATAAAAAAACACCTTTATATACTTAATGGCTTTTTAAAATTTTAATGAATTTTTCATTTTCAATAAATTTATTTTAAAATTTTGTTTACGTTTATAATGTCCTAAATGAAAAATTTAGAAGAAAAATAAATTTATATTTATTTATAACGTAATACCCAACTTCACGTAGTTTGGAATTTTTGGTACCAATCCAAGGCCAAACAAATTCTTTTCGAAGAATTAAAAATTCGGATAATTTTCGTATAAAAATTTTAATTAAGTTCAATTTTCATTTGAAAGGTAAGGCTTTTAATACATTCATTTAAAATACAATTTAAAAACTTTAACATTTTCATTGGTATATGGCAAATGTGTCGCGAAATTCAATTGGAAATCCTATCAGTTTGGTCAATTGGATTAGTATAAACGAAATGCAGTTGTAAAGATCTCATTTCCAATTTTAACTATATTTTGAACATAATTAATTTTAAAGTTTCTCAATTTTATTTTCCGAATCTTACACCTTTTATTCTAGTATAATATTTTTCTCCGAATCATATGAATAAGTTTACCTAATTTGTTAAAATTTCCTTACCTTAATGTTAAAATTTCTTTTAATTATTTTTTTTTTAAATTCTTAAAACATTTGAATCCGAAACAGTTTATGTTTACACAGTAATAGAGTTAGTAAATATTTTCGAAACTCATCTACTCTAGAAGGGCTTGATAAAAACTAATTTTTACATGTTATCTGAGCTTCTAAATGTATAGATTCTAGATTTCGGCTAAAGATATATAAATTATTGAAGAAATTTACAAACTATATTAAGCCTATGGGAGCTCTATAGTTTGTAGTGAATGTTCATTATGCTATGGTACAGGTATATAAAATAAAACTTTCCGTTTCTTTAAATTTTTTTTTCTTATTTTTCTTATATTTGTGTAATATGTTCTAAAAATTGATCACTAAGAATAGATTATATTAAGAAATAGTAAGAATCTCTTAAAAAGAGAAGGGGTTTAGGTTTGAAATGCGAAAAAAGAACAAAAATTGCTTTAAGTTATGGTGAGAATGAATAATTTTTCGAAATTTTACCAATGCTTGCAATTTTTTTTTTTCGTGTATTTTTTTTTTTTTTTGTAAGTATCTACCTTTTGTTTTGTTTTGTGCTTTTTGATTTTTATTCGTACCTTTGTTATTTTATTATGCTGCGTTTCTTTGCGCTTATTTAATTTTTTATTGATTACATATAAAATTATTTAAGCATATACAGTTGAACTTTGAGAAAACGAATTGCAATGGAACAAAATTTTCGTTTCACTCAAGCACAAGTTTCTTTATTCTGTAGAATTAATGTGGATAAACACTGTTTCGTCCATGGTTTTTGGCATTAATTATGAATAAAATGAAAGTTCCATATAAGGTCACAGATGTACCTCTCTTTAAAGAGGATATTCTAAAAACTTTCTAGTTGCATGTGCAAAATGTGCTAAAGTATAGGGTTAGAATGTGTTAAATTAGTTTGTTCATAGAATACAATACAAATAAACGTTAAAACTGAATAAACTTTAACCGCTCGTTTTATTTTTGTTTAACTATGTTGTAAACCACATCGCTCTGACAGATAGAAGAGTTTACTTAACATTTAGACATTATTGTCCTGGGTTTCTAAGAGTTTTAAGTTCTCTTTGGAATATGTCATTTTTAAGGTTCCTAATTTTTATTATTTTATGAAAGCTTTAAGCCTCGTATCTTTTTGGTATAAATTAGAAGATAGACGGGCAGAGATTCGGAATTTGTGTGAAATTCCAGGTATAGTTAATGAAAATTTCCCATTTATCTAAGTTCAACTGTATTAATGCAGTGTAGTACTCTTGTACGATTAGGTATGAAGTACGTACTTTAAAAAGAAGTAAAAAATATAGTGACCATAACTAATTTTATTTTGGTATGACGCACTTGGTACTTTATTTTGTAATGTGTTTAAAATCTTTAACAATAAAATTCGAACTTAAAAAAGATTTCTATATAGACAAAATTTATAGTGAAAAAAAGTTAAAGTTTCTTTACGTCTTATGTTTTGTTATGCTGCCTGTGCTGCCTTCTTTTTATAAATTTTGTTTCCATTAAGGCGTGAATTACATTTCATATTATATTGACAATATATTTACTTATTTCTTATGTATTATGAGCAATTTTTTTTTTTAAAACTTAGTACAACACAATTTCATATAATTTTTATACTTGTTGCACTTTATATCTACACCTAGTTAATAATATTGAAACTAAAAAGGTTGTTTAAGGTGTATTACAAAAAAAAGCTGGCTATATAGCTATATATAAATATATTTATACATAGATGAGGTGAGTTTTGATTAACACGTTTTTATGCTTATACTAAACATAAAGCCTATATGACGATATTTTTTGCTATGATTTTGTCATTGAGAAAACACGTACCTATATAAAAAAAATTTAAAATTTTTTGTTTTTTTTGTTATTATAGCATTTTAGTTTTATAATATTTTAAAGAATTTCAAATTTGATTGTATCTTATCGAAAAAGGATGTATAATGATGGAAGAGCAAAGAAAAAAAAAACAAACTCTTATATAAATAAAATGAAGTTGAAATAAGGAATAAATAAAATGTTGAAAATGCATAAATAAAGAAATCACAAGCATGTCAGTAATAAACAATTCTTTAATTCAAATGAAAATTATTGTTACTTTATAAATTTAAACTTAACTATAGTTCAATTCATCAGTTTGTTCTTTATAATTACACACACACAGATAATATCAACATTCATGCCAGAGTAATTTATAAGAAAGGGTGATTTTTTAAGACTTTAAATTTTTAATTTAAAGAAAAACACAGAAAAATTGAAAATTCGTATGTAGCTTGTGTCTAAGGCGATAAATCAAGTGTTATTTTTTACTTTTCAAATGTAATTTTTCAAATTTTTCAAATAATAAAATCTCGAAGAACGATTCAAAAGTCAAAATATTGAAATTAATAGATCATTAATTCACTCACTCTTTGTTATTAGCACACATTCTTAGGGCCTAATTGTCTATCACGTTATTTTACTTGGCAAGTAAGAAGAAAGTGAGTAACTATTATTTGCTTGATAATATAATTTTTGAGTGAGAAGAATTATTTGGTGTTGCGTATCTCGTTTTTTTCTAAAATGTATGCAAAATTTATTCACTTTGTTTTTGAAAGTAAGACATTCAGTCGATAATTTGAGGAAAAATGCAAAAATTATGAAAATTGTGTAATCTTATTGCAATAATGGAATATCCATTAGAAACACAAACGATTTTGATTTGAAAGTGAATAAAAAGTGAGAAGAAAAAGCGAGATACACGGTAACGCTGAATTAATATTTTTTTAATATTAATAATTTCAAGATATTGTTCGGGCGCCAGTCTCTTTATAGAGAAACTAAACAGAAAAACACCCCCGTTGTATACGATATACTGCTATATAGTAACACTCTTGAATGTAACCACTTATATACGAGTACCTACATAATGTATAATATTTACGATATTATTAATATTATTACGTCTTTATATTATATTAAATATTTACTTTTTTGTCATTGAAAAAAAGAAATATGTATGTATGTATGTATATTAAATAAAATTTTCCAATGAAATTACGATTAAATCAAATGTACGTGAACGGGAATTTTAAATTAAGAAATGGACACGTACATAGCTATTATGTACATATGACGTTTATGTACATAATATACCTGCATTTAATTGTATATTTTGTATATTGTGCTTTATTAAAACATTAATATATTTATTATTGTAAAAAAGTATTTGACATCTGTCAAAAAACAAAAATATGTACGTGTTCTGATTGACAGATGTAAAATAGAAATTATGTATATAAACACATTAAAAGGTTAATTACCAGAGAGTATTTTTTTTTTTTTTGTAATGATAACGTAATAAAAATAATTGATTTTATTATCCTTAAATAGTTTTTTTTTTCGAATAAAATTTTAATTTATTGAATTTAATAGTAAAAAGTGTAAATATATAATATAGAATTAATTTAATGGAATGTCAATGTAGTCCGATACTATTACGAGTATATAAGAAATTGTATGATTAATGCAGACTTAATTTTAAGTCCATTTCGAAAAAAAAAAAATGCCATTTGCAAAACCCTACAGAATTTGTTATTTGATAAACTCTTTAAGTTTAGGACAAAAAAGTTAGTTAAACTGTTCTCTCTTTAGGAGAAAATAAGAAACTGTTCAATTTCTCTCGCTTTTGGATTCTCTAAGGAAAAAGAAATTGTAATTGCTGATACTTTTACCATTTTGAATCACAGTGAATTCATGGAAATTTTACTGATTAATTACTCTGATGTCATGAAAATTTTCAAAAATATTATTTAATAAACCACTCCCTTTTCTCATTACTTTCTTTATTGGATAATTTAAATAATTTTTATTTTTAACTACTTGTGAGTTGTAAATAAAATAGAATTAAAGTGTCTGCTTTTTTCGATTAGTTGTCGATTGATCAATTGGGATTAACTCAACATTGGTTCAGCTATATTGATAATAATAATATCTACTCAGATATCTTTATGTTCGTCTTTTGTTTGTTCTCATTTTAAGTATCTGTATGCTTTACAAATATGATTTTGTCATGTTATAACAATTTTCTGATTGAAAAGATTCATTCGGTCGATTGAAATTTTTAAATTTGTGTTACAGTACCTTGCTTCGAATGATGCCTCTATTGTTCCGTCATATGAAAATAGGCTATTATTAAATGATTGCAGTATTAAGAAAATACATGATATATGATGCTCGTTTTTCAACTTTTATTAAAATCTAATCTTCGTTGATAATATAAATAAAATTGTAGTGTCCCTAGTCATTTTATGCGTAGCTCCTGATTCTCTCTTAAAGTTCTTCAATTTTAGAAAATATGAACCTATATTATTACAATAATGAACCCATTCAATAAAATGTTGATAAACTAAGGGTATGATGAAATACCTACAATCCATTCCAGTTGCTATTAAAGTATTTCTGACGCCCTCTGTTTAATTTTTCAAAGCTCCAGCTTATATTGCATAGAATTTGTATTTTAATAAACATAATGTGTTATTTCTTGGTATAAGTTTTAAATTTAATATAAATTATTTGTTAAAAATTGCTTTTAGCTACAATATTGTCACATTTAACAGCCGTATCGATTTCTTTATGCATAATAAATAAGCTTTTTAAATATGATCAATCAATATTTTAAATATAATTGGCTTGTTGAAGTACATGCAGATTAAGTACATTCAACTAATCACCCCGATACTTGTTCTGTCGAGAAGAAAAACAGCAAAAATTAATTTTTTTAAATTGCACATTCTAGTCAAATAGTCTATGCTCTTTCGTGAACTTTATATTCAATAAGCTTAATTAATTTTGAATAAAAATCCGCTTCAACACGGGCAATTAACAATTTATTCAAAAAAAAAAAAAAAAACAAAATTCATAACAAATTGTACAGCATAACGACACTGAAAACACCTAGAAGGATAAAATTTAAAAAATTTTTTTTAAACACCAATTAAGTTTAATTTCAAATAATCATGGCACTAAAGGTATAAAATATTTTTCATATCTTTGGGCACCTGTTATTAGATTCAATTTAACAAAATATAATCGCCATTCTTCTGATATATTCCTTTAAAAATTTAAATGAATTTTAATTTATAGCATTATAAGAATTCAAGGTAATGTCGGCGCCAATATAATTATGGGCAAAAAGTAAAATACCAAAAAAACTGTAGTAAGAAAATTAAATCGGAAAAATCAAAAACTGAAACTGCATTTTGCATTTTTTGTGAGTGTTGTAAAACCCGTGTATATGCACGTCAAATTTTCTTTACGATCTGTTACTTTACAACATTTCACTTCATGTGAATACACTCATATATAGATAAATGAATACGATAAAATAATATATGAGATTCGCTTCGAATTGAACTTGATTTAAGCATTAAAATATAAGCTTTGTTGGATCATCACTTGCATGGTACATAAAATACATGAAGATACTTAATTTATAAAATATACAAAGAGAGAGGGTGGATCCATTCATCAAGTGCTCAACATAATGAAAATTAACATGAAATAGCAAGTCAAGTAATTATGCTTTAAAGTGATGACCTGCCAAAATAATGACAGTTAAGAGAATTTTAAGCACAATAAATATGCTTAAGTATATCCATTGGTAATGTTGTATAAGTGAATGCGTGCATTTTTAAATTAAATTTAATTAAAGAATTTCAAAAATATATGGTGAATATATCGTTAACTGGTTATATATACTGATTTGTTATGCACGTATATTTTTGGATTTAATTAATTTAAACTTGAAGTCTGAATTTTTTTTTTTAATTTTTAATATTAAACTTATATTGCTGAAGTTTTTTTTGTTATTTATATACAATACGTACGCTTTTTAATTCTGTCCAAATAATGGCATGTAGTTGGAAAATGCAATTACATGCCATTATTAGTAAAAGGCAAATAAAAATCCTATTTAGTCAAATTTTTCTGTTTCCGCTAAAATATACCGTGGACAGCACATTTAATTTGCAAACGTTTCTAAACTTCCTTAAAATTATTAAAATATATGCTCATTAAAATAAAAAAAATTAATTAAAAAATAACTTCGATTTAAAACAAGTAAAAACGTTTCTTAATCGACTGATGGCAGTTACGCGAGGCTGTCAATTGCGTGTAATTGAATACATGCTTACAAAATTTCATTATCTTTATTAGGTTTTGAATCGAATAACAATAGCAGCCGTCCTGACCAGAAAAGAAACAATTTCTTGTTATTGTTATTGAACACACAGTTTCGTATTGGTACACAGGCTGGTACCTGCCATACAACTTCAAAAGTTATTTGGCTATATCTCAGAAACTATAAAAGCTATGGTATTGAAATTTCACACAAGCGAATATATTAGTAGGGCCGATGTGCTTGATAAAATTCGTTAAAATTTCTTGGCTCTTTCTGGTAGCTGCCATACAACTTCAATAGTATTTTGACAAACACAGTATTTTGAAAAACACATAGTACTGAAATTTTGCATACAATTTAAAGTCATAGTTTGTCCCATAGTCATTTATGGCATATTTATTCGCATATAGGATAACAAATTCGTACGGGTATCACAGAGTTGACAAGGTGAACTCTATTTTTCTCCTTTTATTATTAAGTGATCGTGTTTATTATTAAGTGATTCCAAAATCATTATACTAATAACAAAAGTGATTTTTTTTACAAAATTTAAGTTCATTTCCGCGTATTCAAATAGATTTAATTAATTTGTAGTACACTAAACTGTTAAATTATACAATAAAATGTTGCATTGCAAATCAGGAGGAATGATAAAATTAAGCTGCTGAGCTGTTGCCTTGCATGGAATATATTTATTGAGCTGGTTGCGCTGTTACTATAGCTTATATTACACAAAATTTTCGTGAAACAGCACAATTTCATGAATTTCCTATCTAGTTAAATTTCTACACACTTATTTGAAAAAAATCCAGCAAAATCGAAGAAATTTTCGAAAATAAAAATCGTTAATATTAGAAAGCATTTAATTAATTTAGTAATATAAATTTTAATAAATTCGGCAATGAGATAGACAATAAACTAAGCAATTTTACTGATTCTTAAAGGTAATGTGTCATATAGGAATGTCTAATTACCAAAGTATTTGAAATTTTTATTCAAGTACAAACAAATTCTCTTCCGAAATTGAATATGAGAATTACAAACTATAAAACAATTTCTTTAATAGATTTATAACCAATTAAAGTTTTCTTTGATTTCAAAAATATTTTGATATACAGGTTGAGGCGTAGGTAGTTTAATTGATGATTAAAAGTCAAATTAGTGGAAAAAAATCGTCAATTAATGATTAAATCCATACCCTATTATAATATTATTATATTTTAAATTATAAATTCAATAGTGAAATCATCTTCCCAAAGATTTAAGAAAAAAAATTTCAATTTAAAGAAATTCAGCCCAAAAGGATTGGCTTATACATACATAGTGGTATGAATGTCAAATACACAAGAAAAAACAAAAATAAAAATTATTTTTATTTTATAACTATCTAAGCTATAATTAAGTATGTCTTTAAAAGGAAAAAATGAGGAACAAACCATTCATTATAAAAATATGTAATTTCATTTTAAGAACCCACTTAAAATATAATTATAAAATGTAAAAAGGTAAAAAAAAAAAACAATAAAAAATAAATGAAAAGACAATTTTTGATTTTAAAATTTTCAAATACAATTGTCTAAAAACAAGACAAAGAATTATTTCAATTAACTCCATTCAAAACTTAATATGGAAACACGGAAAATAACCTCCCTTTTCTTGAATTGAAAAGAAATAAAAATAAAAAAAATAAAAAACAAATAATGAGAAAAAATGCTCGTCTGTCTGTCTGTCAAAGGGTAATCAATCAGCGGCTAGAAGAATAAGAAAAAGAAGAAGTAGAATGAAAACCAAAATAAAATACAAAATCTTTTTTTCTCTGTGCTTTTTCTCCTTTTCGTTGTCGTCACTCTGTATTTTTTTCTTTCAAATCTTCGTTTCACGGATTAAAAACTGCTATTGAAGTGAATTTTAAAAGTATTATGTACGCTACGCACAATCGTATAAGCCCGTCGTACACCACATACTAAAGCCATCATTCATGTTTTTATCCCATTTAACAATTTCTTCAACAGCCAAAAATTAATCATTTCATTTCGATACTTTCTTTATACTTCTTTCATTACTGGAATATCGTGGCATCTTAAGGCAGGGTTCATTCAAAAATCCTAATGTTTATCCCGGAAATGCAGTTTTTATTGACTTTTTTCTTGGGTTTAAATTGACAAATGACCAGTCGATCAAAATTTTTGACATAATATTGTTCATATTATAGCTGAAGCCACTTTGTTCTGAAGTTGTGACTTTTTATGAATTTTCTTTCAATAATTGAATCATTACCAAATCGTTCTGAAATTTCGGACAAGAAATAACGTTCACGTAAAACATTAATTTTCAAAAATTTATGATCCCAAGCTCCTTCACCAAAACTGATTAAAAATACCAAGACTTTTTTAAACAACTGCTCAATTGTAAAAACTTTGTCACAAAATAAGGTTCTTAATTAATAAATTATAAAATATAGCAAGGATTAATATTAAAAATTTAATATAAATGCCAATTATTGGAAACACCGTTTCGTTTCATCTAATATAATGTACGCACATAAAAAGAGTCACAATTTGTTTGTCGGGATAAACGCACTATCGATGAAATATTATGCAAAAATTTTGGAATTCTTACATAATTTTTCATCTTGTTTGAAGACGCATAGCACGACAATAGCATGTACAATTGTATTACAAGTATAACCGTTTTTTTTTCCCAATTAACATTTTAACTGAGCAACTACAATAATAATATAAAATACTCGTTTTTTTCAAAAATTTTGTCTTTATACATTGGGTACATTTAACAGAAACGCCTCCTCAACTCATTACATTCGAAAAAAAAACACAATTTTCCTTAAACAAACGCCACAAAATCAAATAGAAATCAAATTGAAAAACAAAAAAATATTATGCAGATACTTAAAATTTAATTTGAATGGAAATTCAAAATTAAATTCTACAACTTGAATACTAAAATGTTGAATACCTACTTGTACAATATTTACAAATTTAATTTTAAAGGCGCAGTCGACACTTTTATTTGAGTACACGAATTAAATTGGAATATTATTTTTGGCTCTTCATTAGCCAATTAAAAATATATACATATGTATAAATCCATGTTACATTAAGAGTTTTGTTTTATAAAAAGTTTGAGGATAATAAGCGTAGGGAATCAGGGATAATTCACTTAGTATTATTTAAATGTCAGCCCATTAAAAACCCGCGAAACTACTTGAATACGCACAAAAATTTTGTTATTTAAAAACATTTTTTTTACTCTTGTTTCTCAATTAATATTTAAGATGAAAGGGAGAGAAAGAGTGGGAGAGCAAATGCGAATAATATTTTGTATAAAGTGTGGCTATTGTAATGTCAATGGTGTGGTCTTTTGTCATTCCATGGCAGAAATAATTTTTATGCTAAAACTGAAGTGGGTTGGCTGTCGCGTCAAGAGGTCACGTGATTAAATATATTTTCATCATTAATTGCTAATTAAGAAATTTTTGAATACTTTTAAGGAATACTGGATGGGAATTCAATGACATTTAATTGTTTGCTAAGATTTAACAGTTAAACTGTTTGTTTCGTAATGTCATTTGGGTTGAAGTTGCACAATAATTTCCTTTACTTATTTCAATAATGCTTTTAGTAACGTACAACTTGTATGTGACAGATACTAATTAAATGACAGAGTTCAATTTTAAATTTGCAAATTAAAACTTTAAAATTCCAAATAACAGTACATTTTTTTAATTAATGCATAAAAATCATTTTATTTTCCAACTTATATCCAATATTCACTATAATTTTGGCCCATTATTCAAACTCTTATTATCAACACCTGATATTTATTTAGATTTTCACACTATACCAATAATCAACTCTACTTTATTAACACAGTACAAAATTCAGTGATATTTTTGTTGTAAGTGTATATGGGTGCGTAAACACGTTGAAAACAAAATTTCTTTTGCCTTGTAAACATTTCAAAAGGAAAGAGACTTTAACAAAAACATAGCAAGAAAATAATTTACCTATGTTTTATTCCTTGTTTTCAAATAATAGGAACAGAATATATAAGGTAATGTCAACAATTTCACTTAATATCTTTGGATTGTAGAGGAAAGATTATAATCTATAAGACGAGCACAATATTGTTATTGCAACATCGTATAGGCAACATAAAATCAACTAACTCAAAAATATAGTTTTTATGGTTCTTATTCTTACAAGATTCTTATACATGGTTTAAAAGGAATTCTTTATAAGAATATTAGAAAGCTGAGCTTGTTAACTTAATGATTCACGAACTATCACTATTATTATGGGGAAGTTTGAACGAGTTATCTCTTTGTACATGAAACTCGTGTCCTAATTTGTAATTGCGTTAATGTCCTATCGATTTATATGTTAGGACATTAACTCAATATGAAATGTTTAATTTTCAATTTTTTTGATATAGAACCATGAAACTGAAAATCGGCCTCATTATTTCATTAAAAAAGAAATTCAAAGTCATTTCAATTTGATGTTTTTTGGAATTTTTGTCTTCAGATAATTTGCATTGTGCTTGATTTTGCCTTAAATGCATTAATATGAAAGTTATGTTGTATAATTTCTAATATATACACTAAATTATCACTTATAGTTATACTATAAATTTATTATACCCATATACATGTATACATACGTACATGGTAATCATTATTAATGCCTGGAATTTACATAGCAAATACTTGTGCACATTCATTTAAATACTATTTAAAACTTGCATCTTTGATATTAGTGTACACTTTAAAATTTTCGAAAAACTCAATAATAAGTCGCTAAACACTTTGCATACAAAAGAGTTAAATAATGTGGAAAAACAAGACACAAACTGAAGAAAAACGAAAAAATTGCATCAAAAGAAAAATTATTAAGCTTTGAAAATGTCTAAACAGGATGTCAAATCTGTCTTCATTAAGTCAATTTGAAATACACCTACGACAGGTTAATAACTAACATTTGAATATTGTTAGAGGTGATATATATTTCAAATGTTTAGTTGTCATAAACTATTAAAATAATATACATACATACATATACATGCACATTATAAATATCTACTTAGGCATAATATTTACGTGTATTTTGAGAGAAAAATTATGTGATATCTTTTTGGAAACTATATTTGAAACAGAAAATAGAAGCATAATAAGAAAAATTAGTCAATTTTTCTTTTTCACTCTTTTGAAATTTTCATGTGTTAAGCAAGGCGATTAGCATATTATATTTGGCGCCCATAGTAATGCGTTTCACTTACTTTTATACATAGAGAGTTAAGAATAATAAATTTGAATAAGAGTTAAAAATAAGGCATATAACAGCTGAAGTGATTAATTTAATTGAAATGAAGTAGATTTTTTTTCTAATTTTTTTATAATTAAAAATTTCAAATAAATTTTCTAATAGTTTAGAGGCATAGGCGCTTGCACATTGCACATATAAAATGCAGCCACCAATCAATAAAAATACAAAGTTAAAATACTTGTTGGCGATTGATTTTACACATTATTAAGGTGTGTTAATTGGCTGAAAGTTAAAGGGAAAAATCATGTTCGATTTTTAAATATTGCTTTTTAATTTTTTATTTTAGCAAATTTTTATATTTAGTTTATAATAAAGAACGTTAAAATTAGTTGTTTATCCAGTCCAGTATATTAAAAGGTTAATTAATGAACTTGTTGTTCAATTCACAAAAAGAACAGAAAAGTATATTCTGTTTCCTTGATTTTGACCTGACATTTTGACCAGTCTCTAGAATATTATATCAAAGAAAATTTTTTAAAAAACATTTAAATGTAAAAACTCTTACAGAATTATAAAGGTTTTTTAAGCAAAGTTCAATTCTGTGGAAATTAATTAAAGCCCGATATAAGGAAATTTGTAAATCCCGATAAGGTAAATATCGGGTTCTGCAACTTCGTAAAATTGATTAGTTTGGTTTATCTGGTTATGACTTCAACAACTTTTAATATTTTTATTTCTTAACTTGTTCGTTGAGTTCTGGTAAAGCAAAGATTGACTTTTAAGCATTTCATTTTTATCTGTAGCTCAAATTGGCCAAAAATGACTTATCAGGTTTTTGGCAAATATCCACAGAATCAATACTTTGCTTGCATACTGAAAACTTAATTATTATATAAATTACACTTTTTGCAATAAATCATATGATTGTAAATTTATTTGGTCGAAAACAATTAAAAGAACTCTAACGACTTAAAAAATCGAAAATTATTCTGGAACAGTCTTTTTCTGCTCAAAATTTAACGAAAATAATATTATTTTGGCATAGTAATTTTTTTGCTATAAAATTTTTTTGATAGTCAAATGTTGAAATTTCGGATCTGGATTAGCATAGCGTGGTATAGAATATAAGATGAACACTCTTTTGAATCTTTTATAATTTTCATGCTTGTAATTGCTTAGTTGTCAAAATCTCTGTATGTTAAAAAGCGAACGTTAGTAACAAAAAACATTTTTTTTTCAATGTTGCTTGCATTTTATTTGAGGGTACATTAAGGTTAAGGTACTGAAAAGAGTTGGCAGTATAAGAAGATTCTGTTAGAAGCTGTTTCTCTCTTGCTTAACAGTTATTATTTTACCTATATTTAAATAACAGAAATAAACTAATTCAGTAATGTCATATATGACATGTCACATATAAATTACTAAACCTTTAATGTACAAATTTATAACTTTATTAGAAGTAATATTCTTGCTCGAATACAAAATATATCATAAATTAATTAAAATAACTTGTCAAGGTAATAAAAAGATGTTATTTATTGAAAAGATTGGGAGTATACAATTATTTAAAATTTGGTAAGTTTTCGATTTTAGAGCAAAGGCGAAGCAGTATTCCATACTAATAAAACAATAAATTTTTGTATAAAAATTTTTTGATTCTATATACTACTACTTATTATTGAAATTTTTCCACAGATTATCGATTTTATGATTGCTCGTCAAATTTTTTATAATTAATTACAGAAAAAAAAAATATAAAAATTCATGCATCATAAACAAATTTAAAATACCATAGATCAGAAAACATTTATAAATTTTCATTTTAATTTTAACCACACTATTTGAGTATTTTATTACCATTAATCTATTACAGTGCCTACAATTATAAGCTATTTTCATGGAACATTTTATGTAATTTAACGGCATACCAAAAGAACAAGTATCATCTCACACCATTAACATAACAATAATAATATTATTATTATAACTGTATAATATTAATGAATGTTACTATCGCATACATCAATCACGAAAGTGTTGTATTGTATGACTTATACCAAAGTGTGTATTTCTTTTTTTTCCTCTCTTTCTTTTTACAATTATTATTGTCATGTCACTATATTACAGAGCTGGTAATAAGTAATTTACGTTTTAAAATTGTATTTTATATAGACACGAAACTTTATTTTACATGTACGAAGATATTTTATACATATCGTAAAGTATATTATATGTATATAGATGCGTATGTGCATTTATTCGTTTTGAATGAATGCATTTAAATCAATTCCGTGATGGACTGTCCCTTTGACAGATCACACCTGTATATTGTACGGTGTATGCATAGCATGACACCTTACTGGCATGATTTTATGACAAAAATAAAAATTTTTTATTTTCCATTCTTTTTACCATTAAAAAATTACCAAACAACTTAGTTTACAATTTTACCATTATGTTTTTTTTATTTTCATATAAAATATTCTATGAAGTTTTGTTCTAAAGTTACTTTAAAAATTTAGCGTGTCAAAAATTTATTATAAGAGCAATAAAAACAAAAATGCTTTTGTGCTTTTACATGGCTAGAAATTTATTTGTGTTATATACGATGAATGTATAGGTTGCTTCTATGTTATAGGAATAGCTGTTACTTTTACCGACAACGTTGCATACATTAAGGGAGGTATTGTGATTGCATTAAATTTTATAAGTAGAATTCACAATTTGGAGAGAAATCGGGGTACGGTATATTGCAATCGAATTTCGGTTAAACCAACTTCTACAAAAATTTATTGTTGTTTACTTAGAAAATTTACGGAATTGATAAATTTTTGAGGTATGTCAAGCTCTTGCAACTGACAAAGATTCAGATTTTTGGTTGCCATGTAAGAAAAATTTTTTTAAAGTTCGCCATTTGAGGTTTATTTGCCAACGTGATCAATAAACAAATTTTTCCGGAGAATTTCTAAATAGGACGAAATTTAGAAGCTAAAAAAAATTTATCGGAAAACTTGGAATAAATATAAAAAGTTAGGTCAAACCAATGGTTTGTATTATAGCACTTTTCCCTTCAACAAGTGAAAATACTGCTTTTAGAAACAGTCTTGTATATCCACCACACTACTAAAATTATTTTCATTAATAAACGATACTATTTCTAGGATTGCATATATTGAGGATGAACGATTTATGCAGTCTTTGAAATAAAGCAAAAATTAATATAAAGTGGGGTAAACATAATGCTCGATTTTAAGGTTTAATTATGTGAGTTAAGAATAATAATTATATTGTTTAAAGTCATGCAATTTACCGTTAGCTTTCTGCGTTTACAGAAATTTGAAAAAGCTTGCGGTTTCGGAAACATAAGATGTCAAAAATTCAAATTTTACAAATTTCAAGAGCCGATAACTTGAGGGGGGGTGGAGATGGAAAAAAATTTTCTTCTAACGAAATGAACTATTTGTTAATATCTAAAAGCCCCTAAAATCTCAAACTTATACAGGCTGGGGTCTAGAAGAAAAATGACATCAAAAATTTGGAAAAAAAGGACTTTAGATAACGGTAAATTTGAACGGCCATTTTGTTTTCCTAAAGTTTAAATATAGTATACCGCGCTAGGGAAAGCAAGCCGCTGCATTTCTGCGTTTGCAAAATTTAAAAAATGCTTATGGTTTCATTGCAACAAATAGTTAAAAAAGGCCGTTTTTAGGATTTTGGGGGTGTATAACTTCTAGAGGGGGGGAGATAGGTAAAAATTTTGTTCTACGAAAATAAGTTTCTAGTAAAGATCTATGTACGTACAAAATTTCAGCTTTCTATCTTCAAGGGTGTAGAAGTTTTGTAAACAGACACACGTACAGACGGACGGACGGACGAACAGAGTGAAACTAATAAGCACTTTTTTTCAAAATTTTTTGGAAAAGTGCTAAATAATAGATTCAATTTGTAAATATTATTCAGAAAATTTCTAATGCGCTCGATAATACGTTGACCACATTAGATTTTGTTTTTTTTTTCAATATTCTTGCTTTTGTATAATGGCATAAGACTAATAAATAATATAATGTGATGGATCTATGTATATATACATACATATAAACTTTATAAAAGAATCAAAAATTTTCTTTTTGTTTCGTATAAAAAATGTACCTGAAGTAAGTGTTTACCTTATATGTATATGCACAATATTTTAGTGAATTGAATAAACGCAATACTCTTTAGGTTTACAATACTATCATAATAAAAAAAGGAGAAGCTTATAAATGAAAAACAAAAAATGTAGGAAACAGGAGTGACAATAGAGGACAACACTGATGGCAATATTAACATACTCAAGACACAATAATATTGTCTATAATATTCTGATAATATTATAAAGTTTTAGTGTAATAAAATTGCGTGTCTGCATGTAATAATTTCAATTGTCTCTTCTTTTCGTATACTATACATAATAATATATTTGTATGAAAGTACATACTCACATACTTTTTTGAACTATATTTTACCGGCGATTTTAACTATACATATTTGTAAGTATATTTTACTTGAACTATCATCAAAAAGTCTAAAAATTTAGTCACGTTTTATTCACAAAATAAAAATTCCATACTTTTTTTTAAATTCAATTTATACACATAATATTTATGCTTCATCTGAATAATAAAAAAAAAAATAACAAAGTGAAGATAATGTAAAAAAATAACATAGTTGGATGGCAATACTTTGTGGTATTTTTCGAAAACTGAATTTTAATGTTAAAGAATAAAAATTATTAAAAATAAAAAACCGAAAAAAAAACCCATAATTTATCAATTTATGTAATAAAAATATTTAAATAAAAAAATGATTTAATTTTTTTTTTGGGTGTATGTTAATGTGGTTTTTTATTATGCTTATCTGCTGCATAATATAAAATTTGCAAATTATAAAATTGATAATTTTATTCCCGTTCGGAATTGCTTATACTTTGGAACTAAAATTAGGTATATAAAAATTTAATATTATAGGTTTTATCATTCAATATTGTGAATTAAAATTTAAATATTTCGATAAAATGTTTTTAAGTGTATACTTTGTACATAAAATGCTGGTAATAAATTATTGTCAACTAAATATGAAGTGCAAGTAATTTGTCATCTAAGTCACTAAAAATAATTATACTCACAGAAAAAAATGAATTAGATTTTTCAACTAATCGTAATTAGCTGATCTCAAATTAGGTGTTTTTTATTAACAATTAGAAGTATTGACAACTCCTTTAGCTGTTTTAAAATTCATTATTAGCTGGCGCAACCATTTGGAATTAGTTGAATATAATATTAAAAAGATTAGGTGATTTGTCTACTCATTTAGGTGTATTATCTAAAATAAATAGTTGAAAATATTCAACTAATTTAATTAGATATTTCACCTAAACATTTAGTTATTTTAGAAAAGAAAACAAAAATATAAGTTTACAGCTTTTATGTGAATTCCTAATCAATGACTACATTTTTAAATATTTTGACTACAACTTTAGTTGATTCAGCTATTTCATTTTATATCAAAAGATTGACTAAAACATTAGCTGAACTACCGAAAACATTAGTTGAGGTCTGAAAAGATCAACATGTTTTATTTAGAAAAAAAAAAACCAGGTACCGCTACTTTTGTTCCTCAATAACTACTTTTCTAGATATTTTAGCTACAACTTTAATTAATTCGGCCACATTATTTTACTTAAAAAGGAATTAACTAAAGCATTAGTTGAAACATCGAAAACATTAGCTAAATTTAGAAAAAAACACTTGTTTTATCAAGAAAAAAATTCAAAATACCGCTACTTTTTTCGTATTCCTAATTTTTAAAGTATTTGAAAAGAAGCTAGTATGTGGTGAATATTGGTATAGTAAACAAGCATAGTTTACATTTTCAAGATTTTAAACATTCAAGAAATAAAAACAGTGAAAATCGTATTAAAAGTAAAACAAACAACTTTTTATGCAGAAAACACAGTAGAATATTCGAATGAAGTTTTTAATTAATGACTTATTCTAAAACAAAACTTTGGAGCTTCTTTGGTAAGTTTTTATATAATCAAGTTATTTTGTTTAACTAACCAAAAATATTCAATTGTATTTTAGATTGAATTTTGACTTCGAGAAAACATTTTCACTGAAAAATTTGTTACTTCTTTCAAAATGGGAATCTTTTAAACTTAAAATTACTAATTTTTATAAAAAGAAAGGATCGGAAAAACATTAAACTTTTATTACTTTTACAACAAGATATTCAAAGGTAATTTGAGAAAGAAATTTTGACTAATTTTTAAAAGTTGTATAACAATTATTATTTTTAATTTATAGATTGTAAATATTCTATTAAATGCTATTTTGAAACCACAAACGATAAAATTCTACACACGTGGCCGAAACAAAACAACAATGGAAAACTTCAATTTATTGTAGATGGAAAAAAATCTTTTGCATTACACGTTACGAAACGTGATAAGAAAATTTTTTATTATAAAGGAGGAATACTAACTTGCCAAAAAATTTAACAATACAAAATCTATCATCATTGCCAAATAACTGAAAAAATATTAAACAAAATAAAATTAAATGAAGCAAAACTTAATTTTTAATTTATAGCATTCTTTTATTTTCAGGATTAAACCTAAATAAATTTAGAAAAGAGCCTAATTTGTTTAGATACTTTTTCTAATATAATAGGTAAAAACCCTATTATAATTAACTAAAAAATAGTTATATTTTCTATTTTCTAACTAAATAATTAGGTATATTATCTATTGTTGAGAATATTTTTTAACTACTTATTTAGGTGAAATTCCTATTTCTTTAGTTAAATTTCAAAAAGGTTTTAAAATAAATCAACTAAATGATTAGGTGAACCGACTATTTGCTTAGTTCTAATCCACCTAAATTTTTAGGTATTTTAGCTAGTATTGTAGATAAATCAGCAAATTTATTTAGTTAATTTTCCTAATTATTAAAAAGTAAATTCAGCTAATTTAAATTAGGCAATATAGCTAAATAGTTTAGGAGGCTGAAAATCAAGCATTTCATTAGGTGATTTATACTATTGTTTTAGCTAAATGTTCTACTCTTTTTTTTCTGTGCTGATTAAAACTATTATTATAATTTTAAGGAGTTCGTACAAACTCAAACTTGATAAAATTAACCCTTTCGTACATTACCGTAAGCTCGACTATACATTTTTTATTTAATTTTTTATTTATGAATCAAATTGGTTTAAAATTTCTGATAATCGCAAGTTGGGTAAATCTTTATAAAATTTTTAAATTTATATTCTAAATTATTATACACATTTTAAAGGGATAGCAAAATAAAAAGTACAAAACAAAAGAAAAAGTATGTCATAAATCCGATATCAGTATATCCGGGCATATAAATATATAATTTATAGTGGCTATACTGTAATAACATAATAAAATTTATTTGGAATATATTGGTGGAGAAAATATATTGGCGCAGTACCATAATGGCGAAGCCTCTTGTCTCCTTTTTGGATCCGTAATAGTCCCACTAGCTCCTTTCGTTCATAGTCGTAGGTCTCCAAATTAAAACATTTATATCGTACCGGAAAAAAGGTCGTTAAGTATTCTGTAGGGTTTGTTCGTTAGCCTTTTCGAATATTGGAAAATATTTAAAAGAAAGTAGACAATAATTTTTCTCAAAAACAAAACCAATATAGCATTATTGTAAAATAATTAGACGTTTTACCAAAATGAAATTTATGCAATTTCAATGTAAAATTTATTGTATACCGGATATTTTTGTGTTCGGAATGTATACATTGTATACGAATATTTTGGTTATAATTAGAAATGTTAAAAACAACGTTCAAATCTGTTATGGTATCAAAGTGGCAGGTTTAAATGTAACATTTAGAATAGTTGTAAACTGTTTATATGTACAGTTCATAATAGTAATATTCAAGTACGAGATAATGACGATTGTGAAATATTGTATATGGGGGTCATAGCGCAGTTTGCGCTGCATATTTCGATTACGGCGAATTATAACAAATTGTTTATGTCTTATGACATTGTAAATTAAATAATACTATTAAATATTTTAAAAATAATAAATTGATTGCTAATAATAAATTAAATTCGATATTTGGTGTTCGAATTAAATCGAAAAGAGAAATTGCCAGTCGTCCTTCAACAGTAAGTCGCATTCTTCTAACAAGCGACTCAAAATTTCTGCTAACTTGTTGAATTGTTTAAATTGTTTGAACCATTAATTTTAGTGAATTTTCAAGAAGATTAAAAATAAGAATTAGAATTACCACATCCCCTTACAATTATTCATTGTGTTATTAAAAACGTTATTACAAATTCACAATAAACTTTTCAATTAAATATTTTTATTTTAAGCATGAAATAGCAATCAAAAAAATATAATGTGAATGCAAGGAATCTATTGAGAACTTTTTTTCTTTTTCTTATATGTATATAAAAAAATTGAATTTTTTGACGATTTATGAATAATATTATCACGCCATTTTAAAAGACGACATTGTACTTACTTGCACATAACGTACGATATAAAAAAAAAAAACAATTATTTTGGAATTCGAACGCATTCAGTATAAAAGAATTTTTTGTTTTCAATTTACAAGTCATATAATTGTACAAACATACATAATTTGTACATTAATGTTAAAGGTGTTGTATCTATCTATGCACAGCTACCTACATCTACCCAAATATGAAATCTATAAGTTGGAAATTCCTTTACTATAATGTTCTTAGTTCAATTCACTTGTTGTTGTTGCTGCTGTTTGTCATGAACAAAAAAAAAAAACACGTCGAATGTTGCTTTCATGATGAATGAACTTTTTATGTCCAGTTAATATGCCCATCAAGATAGTAAATAATATAATTTGAAATAAATACATAAATTTAATGCTTTTTATGATAATAATATGAAAAATTGAAAAAAAAAAAGAATTAAATGCAGCGAGTTCCGTGTACAATAACTTTTGAGTAATAAAGAAGAAGAATAACAGTGGATAAACGTGAAATTATCATTTTTATTATTTTCGATTACTGAATTTTAAAATAAAATTTTTCAATTTATTATTTTAATATTCTATATTATTAAAATTTATAAAATGCATTTGGATTCACAATTGCATCCGTTTATTAAATAGTTTATATGATATACGACTATGTAATTTTATTTAATCATAGTAAAATATCAGATTTGTTATACAATGTTGATATATGGTATGTTATTAAACTGTTGGAACTCTTTTGAGTTGAAACAAGTATGCAATGAAAGAAACTATGCATTTATTTAAGCGATTTTACAAATTTGTTCAAGGATTTTCTCTTATTATTCTTCGCTCATGTTTAGGAGGAGGAATATTTCTTACACAGATTCCTTTGCCTCGGGGTGGTACACCGATTTAAGAATTTTACGGGGTAGTTGGGCGTGATAATAGACAGCAGGCTACTCTACAATAAAAGTGTAGAAGAGAGAGAGAGAAGAGCCACAAGTCATTAGGTACATGAATTTTATGATTACTCGCTGAAAAGGACCTTCGTATGTATATGAATCCTTTTTTAAAATTTTAATTTAAAAAAATATCTTCTTTTCCGAATATTTTAATGCCAAAATATCGGTAATTAATTATAAATATCCTTCAACTTTCAAGTTAAACATAGGGCAAAAAAGATTCATTATTATTCGGTATTATATATGATTACACAAATACACATCATGACATTTATATTGAAGGTAAAGAACACGAGAAAAAAAAATATAATAGTTTTTGCACCTGACAGGTTAACAGCACTCATGTATACTTTGTTTAGAGCAAAAAAAATTTTTAACATTTCTTTTGAAATCACTCGCTCAATTATTTTTCTTTAACTTTCCTCTTTTACAATATTCAAAATGTTATGCTATCAAATACGAATGTATGTATAAAGAATGAGAGAAAGACAGGGAAGCTACAAAAAGATACGAAAGATGCGATTATTATCTGGGTAGATACAATAATGTTTTTTTCTTTTAACAAGACAATTTCAATATTTTTAACAATGTATCCCCTATATCCTTTTATGTATGTAAATCATAAGCAAATATGTTGATTTTCTGATTTTGATTAAGGCAATCTATTTTAATAGTGAAGTTAAAATCAAAAAAAATCTTCATAATTAACGCGCATAAATTCTGCTTTCTTTTTCTCTATACCTTATTTTTACAACATTGAAAAATAACAAATCATAAAATTATGATTTAAAAGGGGTATATAGGACCCCCTAAGGATCGAAAAGAAGATGCCAATTAAATTGGCAAAAAATTTTATGTGATAATATGAATGTGATTGTAATGATGTATACATGAACTTTAATATAAATTGCGTAGATAGTAAAAAGTACGATATTTTATTTTCATTAAAATTTGTGATTTTAATTCGAGTTTTATGAACGCAGAACTCTTTTTCTTTGTTGTTAAAAAATAGTTCTTTTCTTAGAATATCTACATGCTTGAATGTTATTTAGCGTTATTATATTATATATAATAGAAGAGATAAAAGTAGAGAACAGATGACATAGAATGTGTTATCGTAAGCCTGGAATCTTTATAGCTGTACAAGCGAATGTCTGATTGATATTATTAATTTACCACTCCATTTACAGCGTTAAGAAGCAGATCTGAAATATAGAACATAATGTTTTTGATTGTTGTTTATGTTTCGCCGGTTTGTCTAGCTAGCATAATTTTGAAAGAAATTGTAGTTTAATGCATTTAAAAAAAAGCCGGCCTATCTTAGGAATAAAAAGAAGGGAGTTATTTATTTTTGCGTAAGAAAATTTGATAATAGGACTAATAACTGGGAAATTTTTTTTTTAATTGTATAAGTAAATATAATAGTCCCACTACAACTTCAAAAATAATGTGGATACAAATATATCGGAAGGTACAAATATATCGGAAGCCGCTATTTTGATTAAATTTGTTCGTGTTGTACAATATTTTACAATCGCTGCTACAAAACTTCAAAAATATTTTTACCATTTCCCAAAAACTATTAAGCTGTCAGCTGTGAAGAGGTAGAAAACATTCATTCGTGAGTCATATAGTTGCAACGATCAACTTTAATTTTCTCGTTTTTTATTTTTTTGCATAATTTATGGCATTCAAGCTATCATTTGCAATTACTCATAATTTTGTTTTATGTAGATACATTGTGTTTTAATGACAAAAAACAAGACACCGTTAATGATGATATGTGTGATTTGATTTTTATCTGAATGTATGTGGCATAATGTATGTTATACATTTGTATGTATGTCATATATATAATATTATGGATTGATGACGCAGTATGCATGGCAGATCTATTGTTTTATAATTTGAATTTGTGAACTATAAAGATATCTTTTGGAAATATCGTAATATCTTTTCACATCATACATTTCACATCAAATTTATTTTGAAGAAGACTTACATAAGGTATTTTATATGCATTCGACTTGTAATATGTGTCTGTTTTTAATAATTACTCATTAAATTCCTGAAGAACTTCCTATTTATGTAAGTTTTCATTAAAAATTCTTTGTGTTTTTAATTGTTGAGAAGAAAAACAGTAAAATTAATTATAATAGCTTTACAACAAAACGCAAAATTCAATTGTTGGCGTAATTTTTCTATAAAATACAGAGTTTTCTATAAAATATTCAAAACTAGTTATTTCCAAGTTTCACTTTTCTACACGTATGAACAGATTTTACAGTATTTTTGCTTATCTAAGTAGAAAATTCTTCCACTAGTTTTCTCGTAAAATATTAGAAGTTTGACTAGACATTTCTTGTAAAATATAAATTAGAAGATTTTAGTTAAAGAAAATTTAATCTATGTCGGCGAGATCTATATGGTGTTAAAAATGTTGGTGTAATTCTATGTAAATTGACGATTGAGAAATTTAATAAGGAAGATCACTCCAAATTATTCTGATATTGGTTCTTTGCGAGTTCAGACTTTTCTTTACGAGTTCTTTTTGATCGCGATAAGGCTGCTATTCGGAATATTCTTAAAAGCATCTTAACTTAAGCCTTTTATAAAAAAATTAATGAATGGTGTCTTCTGTCTTATTATAGTAGCTCTTCTTACCAATAATTTTAATTGGTAAGAAAATAGTATATAACAAAATGCTCAGTTATTAAAGACTTAAAAATCTAAATAACAATGCAATAAATAATTTCCCCATAAATCTTAACAAATTTTTAAATTTCATTTTCCATTATTGGCTTTAAAAAATTAAATAGAATGAATGATGAAATTATGTTTTTTATGTGACTTGTAACAAATTTATTAATTATGTTTGAATATTGGTTAAAAATATTTCATTTTTGTACATATATGTATGTTGTTCTGTTTGTGTTTGTCTTATTGTTGGATAATAAATATTCCGTACACGTTAATATATTTACATATATTCACAATGATAAATTATATAAAAAATATTAATAAATTTTAAATATTTTGAGGTAAATTAAGGGTTTAAAATAAAATTCTGATATGGTCATCACATTAATCAATTGGATAATTTGGTTCTATTTATTAAATTTAATTCAAATTTATAAAATTAATACAAAAATTAAAGCAAAAGATTTGGTTACTCAATTTGTCTTACGACTGACGTAAATAAAGTGTCGTAGCGCGTGAATGTCGATTTCATTGCTATTATTTAGGTTAAATATTTCAGCGAAACTGTTTGATTATTGATGAAATCAATTCGGCAAAAGAAGTTTCATTAAACACCGGTAATGCACGACTCGTGTTGTAAAATCTATGGGAGCAAGAATTCAAAGATGAACACAATATCACGCTTTATATGTGGTTTGCGATTAATAAAAAAAATTACTGTATAAATTTATTTATTTTTTAATATATTTATTAATATACGAGAAGAATAACGTCACAGGGCCGACTGTCAAAAATAATATAAAATTTTTAGAATTTGAGTGCTAAGCAAGAATTAAGCATGAATTTCGAAAAATTATCAATCTTCATAAAACAATTTAAATTTATAAGATTATAGAAAATTCTAAAGAAAATTTTGATCTGAAAATGTAATTTGCTTTTATAAGTTACTGTTAAAGTTATTCGTGGTTTTTCGACTAACTGCCAAGTTCTCAGTGGGTTATGTTCAGTAATATGCGCATTATATTTTATGAAAATTCTCGTACAATTAAAAGCAAATGCAATTATTTTCTAGAAATTGTAAAAAATATTCATAATTTTTCTATTTATAATAATTGTTCTAACTTAACATTCGAAAATTACCGCTCACTAAATGCAAAATGGATCAGAAAAACTGTCTGATTTCAACTGTCATTCGACAAATTCATTATTGTAGTCTTAACAACCAGTTTTTTTACGTTTTCCGTAAAAACAGTTTTACAAAGATTAAAAACTTTTAAGTTGAAAAACATTACAATTAATGTACATACATACAATGGCCGATACGTTAAAATCGTTATACTCATTTTATTACATTTTTTATTTTGTAAATTCAATATTAATCTTTAAAAAAAATGTAAAAAAATAAGGAAAACGGAAAATAAATATGAAATTAACACAACAATTTGTAAAATAATGTACAAATAAAAAATGAGGTCTATTTACCATTTTGACTTCAGTTAACCGCAATTTTACTGCATTATTGCTGTTTAACTCTTTACGGACCAATTAAAAATAGTTAATTTTTGTGTTGTTGTAATTTTTGTTTACATGTTCAAATTGAAAAATTGAAAAACAAAAAAGAAGGGATAAAATTCACTATTTAAATAAAAAATTTTTTATAATTAATTTTTTTGTTAAATTTAATTTCACCGTTTATTTCACATTATTTAACCGTATAAAAATGGAAATTTAAATTTAACATTTAATAAAGATCCGATGTATAGTGGACATTTTGAAGTCATTCTATTTATTCGGTATTCATCATAATAATCAAGAAAATTGCGTTAAATATCTTTGAATTATAATAACTTCAAAGAGATCGGAAATTTAAAAGTTAACTATACTGAATAGCTTTAAAATTATGGCAAAGTTTATAACTTTATTTTAATTTTAAAATCAAATTACTTATGAAACTTCAGAGATCGATTTCTTTTATTTAAATAACAACACCTTGCATTTTTTCATATGCCCCACGGAAAATTATGCATTTCTTGTATGAACCGTAAAAAAGCCTTGCATTTCTTAAATGAACGTAAAAGACTTTTCATTCCATATATAAAATGTGAAAATTCCTGCCATCCGTAAATAAAACGTAGTGGAAAGTTACAACACTCATTTTCTACACAAAAAAAAAATTAAACATCAAATTCTTATAATTTGCATGTGAAATGTAAAAATCCGTCAAACGTAAAAAACTACGTAAAATTTCATTTTGCAATTATGACAAAACGGAGAAACGCGGCAATTTTTTACAGGAAATATGAAAAAGTATTCATGCTTATATAAAAAATAGTCCAGTTCTTAAATAAAATGTAAATAATTGGGCGCTTCTTTTATATAAAACGCAAAAAATCCCGCATTTTTTGTATAAAACGTAAAAAAACCTTACATTTTTTATATGAAATCTAAAAGACTTAGTTTTTCACATATGAAACCCGAAAATATTCATATTTCCTATAAAACGTAAAAAAAACTGCATTTTGCAATTAAAACGTCAACAATCCTGTATTTCTTGTATAAAATATAAAAAAACATCCCATTTATTATAAGAAAGGTAAAAAACAATGTATTTTTCACATAAAATGTCAACAATTCCGTATATCAGATATAAAATGTAAAAGATCCTGCATTTATATAAAACGTCAACAATTTCATATTCCGGTACGTACAAAAAACGATATTTTTCATATTAAACGTCAAGAATTCCATATTTCCATATGAAACTCAAGAAATTCTGCATTTTGTACATTAAAAGTTATCAATCCCGTATTTCTGGTGTAAAGAGTAAAATACCCTGCAAGTAGAAAATCATACATAATCGACATGCTGAACATAAGTAGGTATAAATAACTATGCACATTTAATTAGAAAAATTTGGTGTATAAAAGCATGAACAGTTAAAACCAAAATTACTTTCATTTGGTAGGTCCATGTCAGTTTCTTAAGCATTAATTTGTGGGTGGTAAATATATACTTTTAGAAAATCAATTTTTTAGTACTACATTGCTAGATGATTAAGCTTTAGAATTTTCCAAAATTGCTACTAAACTCTACAATTATGAACCTATTGTTAAGTAATAGGTAAGGCTTCTTATTTTAAAAAATTTCAAAATTAAATATAGAATATCAAAATCATATAAAAATTAATTCAATAAAATACTAGTATGAAATACTTTAAAAATCATTATGGAAAGAGCCAATAAAATGCTCCAAAAATCGTTAGTTAAAAAATTTATTAAATCTTTTAAGTTTAAGCTTTTCAAAAAAAATGAGGTCTTAATTCAATAATTTTTATGAAATTATTTAAAAAAAAAAATTAGATGAAAAACTTTTAATATTATTTAAGAGTTTAATACTATTTTTGTGTATTAAAATATTTCCTCAACCCACCACAAATCTTGCCTATTCAGAAAAATCATTTTTTTTTAACAAAATTTTTAATAATAATGCGCGCGTAAATTCTTTACGATTTCTTTTTTGTTTTTGTTCTCTTTTTCTTTTTTATTAAACGTCAACGTCCAGTCATCGTATTGTTTAATTTGAAGTGTTAAGCCGCCACTATTTAATAAAGTAAATCTTGTTATACATAATGTTTTTATTTTTGGGAGATAAAAAGTATAAACGGAATTAAATGGTGTAGGAGACTTATGACATCTTAAATATGAATCACAATCTTTTTGTTGATGAAAAGAATTCATGTAAAAGCTTATATACAATATTACAAAAAAAAAATAAAAATTTAAAATGAAATGGAAATGCAGTAGCAATAAAAGTAAAATAATACAATTTGACCTTTTTCATACACTATATTACAATAAAATGTAATTTGAAGGCACATTGGTTTTGAGCAAATATTTGTGTAAGATCAACAACATGAGTAAGATGTAGGGTAACACTACCGACCCTGTCAAAAATTGACTTTGTAAGATTTTTAATTTCAAAATTTTCAAATATTTCCATGACTGCCATTTAAGAAATTGTTTACTATAAAGCTATTTTTTTTTAAAGGATTACATTAATTAGCTTGATAAAATGCCACGGTTTCTAACTGGCATTAATATGGTATATCAGTTATGAGTTTTAATTATTAAATGTATTTCATGGCAATAATATCATACTTTAGTAGTCGCAGACTAATAGACGAAAACTGTACACATATAATTCAAAAACGAGGCCGTATTCTCTTATTTATTTCAATTTCATCTAAATATAATTAATTTCATGTTCATAAATTCATCAAAAAAATTTAATCGAACAAATTGTCTTGCACAGTTTACATGTATAAGTGAAACAGTACTAATTTTTGATGTTTCTATTCAAAAGAGGGTAAAAATATCTTAAAATCGTGCAAATTTATCGTTATCTTGAAAAAAACTGTTACGATTTCTATGCAACTTCTAAAAGTTTGCCAATCTTGTATGCACGTTCTTAGGCTAGTACAAAATTTTGAATAAGACCTGTTTTTAATATTTGTTGCACCCAATAATAAAAAAAAAGAAAAAATTTCCTAGTATTTACTAGGAATACAATATTGTTGACTAGATTACTACAATTGTATAGTAATTAAAAAATTACAACAAGCTACAAGCTTAAGCGAATTCTGCTTCTAAAACTTTTTAATGCAATGGAATCAAATTTTTTGAGATTTATTCTATTATCATGAAATTCGGTTTCAATAATCGCTTGGGTTGACTTCAGGTCCTACGCTATCATGATTGACAACACATCTTTGATCGTTTTGCAATGATTGGTTAACTTTGTTCACAATTTCTGTCATAAAATTTTATGAATAAAAGAAAAACATTTTATAAAAATATGAAATTATGGTATTATCAAACCAAAAAAAAAAAAAAAAGATGAAAAAGAAACAAATAAAATAAATAAAAATAATAAAAATGGAGACAACAACAGCTTAAAAGAAAAATTAAAGTTTCTTTTCATTATGAAAGAAATTGAAAAGACTCTGTGCATTATCAAGAAAAAAAAAAAAGCTATCTAACTATAACGTGGGCTTCCCAAAACAAAAATTTTCAACTTTTTAAATAAAATCATAAAATTCTTATTCGTTTCTTTTTTCATACCCAAGAAAAGGGATTATTAGTGAAGTATAAAGGAAAAAAATTTTTAAAATCAGTTTCTTTTTTTTTTTTATGATGCAAATTTAACACCTTTTTGGTTTCATTGTTTTGAATTGTATGGAAACGTTTTACAAAAGGATTTCAAATTATAAAATCGCTTATTGTTATTCACCACTATTTTTTTTTACTTTTCTTCTCTAGAATTCAAACCGATTACATTGTTACAACACCTTTAAAATACCATCAAAATAAAAGAAACAGAAAGTGAAGTAACAATAGTCTTAAGTCTTAGATTTCCAGTGTTGTTTATTATTTTTCCTATTGTTGGAATAAGTAAATTTATTAAGTAAAAGATTTAGAAGTATGAATGTTGTCTGATTGTAATGATTTTGTATAAGAAAATAGAAAAATAAGGCGCTTATTCAAAATCAAAATTTTAACTCCAAAATTTTTCAAACTAAAAATGAATTGGCATATCATTTTTTTGAACAACAAGGATTTTGTGACAAAAAGTAAAAAAATTTTTTTTTTTTAACAAAAATATTTATTACAAAAAATATTTCATAATAAAAATGAATAAATTTTTTAATAAATTCTTCTGAATTTTTATTTTATGCATTTCTCTTTTCTTAAATAATGGTCACTTATAGAATAATCATAAATATATATGTAGCTTATCTATGATATAGACCAGAGTATTTTATTAAAAATTTCAATTATGTAATGATTTTATGATGACATAAATGCCATAACAAGCATAATAGTTCATCTGGATATTAAAATTATGGAATTGTTTAATTTTAGAATCGTATACAATTAAAGATTTTTACGTACTAAAGTGATTTAAGGCTGGAAAAATATTGCATTTGATGCTCGTAATACTTAGTTGTTTAGAAAAATTTGAAAAAATTCAGAATTTTATTAAATTAATAATGAAAAAAAATTATTTCAGAGAGATCAAAAGATTATTGAGATTAAAACTGACTGATTACAGAGCTATATCAATGAGAGATGCCGTATGTTATTCTGTAGGTTATTCATTTTTCCAAATGTGAGGAAAACTCGGTTGTTATTTTGAACATTTACGTAACAGAAGAGACATACCATTTTGAGCGATTGTTGTACTTTTTTCTATGTCATTGAAGGAAAAAATTTGGAATAAAATAAGATTTACTTTATTTTTCTCAATAATTCCTAAACCAGAATAGGTGCGAAGATGATCCTTATACCAAATTAAAGGTCAGTAGACAAAATTGCCAACTGTTCTTAAATTGGAGAAAGCTCCCATGTTACGTCACTTTGAAAATTAGCTTTTTCTTTTTTTTAAATTAAAGGTTAAAATTTCAATTTTTTTTTAATTTTAGAATTATGTGATTCCGAACAGATTTTAACTAACGTAGATATTCATAAGAAAGCCCTTATTCTGAGGTTTTCAATTCATATTTAAAAGTGCGTCTGTCTTATACATGCACGGAGTTATATTTAAAATTTCAAAAAGTAAAAAAGCTAGTCGAAATTGATTTTAAGCTCCTGTAACTATGAGCCTGTTGATCTGTTAACATGGTCTCCATATAAAAGTTTTATCTACTCATGAGCATGACATATACCAGTGCACTTTGGTACGAGTCACTCTGTATACTCGATTAATGAAATTTTAAATTGAGCCGATCTTATACATGGCTTAAACATGTCTCAAATTACCTTAATACAAAATTCAATCAATATCCAGTTACTTTGTTTTTAAATATGTCAAGAGTTCAGTCAGTATTTTAACATATTTACTGATATTTTGAGTAAACATAGTGAAAATCCAATAAAAAAATTTTAATTAATAATATTGTACATTGTGATTTTGAAACTGATTAAAAATGTGACTAAAAAAGTAGATACATAATTTGCGGTCGCCTGCTTTCTCTATAACATAAACTTTCTTTAACAGGATGTTAATCGAAAACGGTAGCAATAATTATGTACTTTCCAAATGTGTATAATTGTATGTGAATTGTTATGAACTTAGTTAGCCAACAAACCTTTAGTAAAATTTCTTCTCTTCTGCAACATATTGTGCACGATTTACGATTTACAATTTAAGTTTGTACAGATAAACTACAGAAAACTGAAATTTAATTCACTTTCTTAGCAATTATTTTTATTCTAAATTAAGCTTAATTATTGCACAAATTATATACAATTTACAATTGTAGCTAAATTGAACTTTGAAAATTAATTTATTCTAATCTTTTAATCCAAACTATTTACTTACGTATTTGCTTAAATTCTCCGCCATTATTTTTATAAGTTTCTATTCTTCATTAACATCAACTTCTATTTAATTTTCAAATTCATGTTTTCTCTTATACTATAGCTATTTAAGCAAATTTTTTTCTACCGATCATCAACACAAAATCATAATATTTAATAAAAAAAAAAAATTCGTTAGTTAATTGTTTATTCAAGAATTTCTCTTTCTTAGAAATTTTACCGAATTTAACCATTAATACTCAAATTATTAGAAAAAGAAATCTTATGTGGACAACACATAACCGGCAATTAATTACCAACGACCTTGTGTGTATTTTCTTGGTAATATTAAGAAATCCCTATAAATTTGTTCTAGTTAATTGCAAGAGAGTATTGCTCTAGATTATGAAAGATTTATGCTCAAGATTTTTCATTAAACAATTATTACAAATTTTACCGAAGTTGGGAACTGTCTAATTAATGTACCTTCAAAATCTTAATTCAAGTTCTTATATGTAAGAGGTTGAGTTTCAGTGATCTTGAAAAGTTTTTTCAGTTGGTTTTGTTCATAAACCGAAAATTCTAATAGAGTAAAACTTTCATACAACGAATAACCGATTTAACGAAGTTCTCTATTTAACGAAAAATTATTATGTTGTTAACAAATTTACTATTCAGTATTAATTTTCACAAAGCTCACTCTTCTGTGGCACTTGTTAGGAACAAAATATTTGGATGCAAGTGACTCGTTATTTGTAAATTTTACTGCATTTTATTTCAAGAAATTCAACTATTTAATTCCATAAAAGCCCAGTTGCTAAGAACATACACTAAAAGCAGACTATCAAGTTTAAACCAAGATATAGACTTTCATAAAAATCAGTTCAGCCGATATTGAGACGCTGGAGTGTACAGACCTGCACACATAAAAAATCCATTAAAAACTCGACATGCGAAATTTGGTGCCACCACATTACTTCCCCTATTGTTTGCAATGCGGCCGCTATAAAAAACCAAATAAATTGTCACCCATAATTTTTGTTTTCTTTTTCCGCTGCTATTAAAAATTAAAAACCCATAAACTAGGATTAATCTCAAAAAACTGGCTCACCTTTCTAAACATAACCAAAAGATTAACGATAATTCGATAAGAAAAAAAAAATACGAATAGTTTTTTTCCTTTTAACTAATTAACATAGAATTTGAATTTTTCTAATTTCTCATTATTAAAAACCGCTTTAAAGTTGAACACTGGAAAGAATATAAAAAAAAACAGAAGAAAAAGAAAACCATTTTAGAAAATATAAATAAATAAATAAAAAGTTATTTTGGGGATTAATTGTAAGCTGTGATAGACACTTAAATTAACACACGACGACGTCATTTGCATATGAATTAAATGCCCGCTTCAAGATCACACACCTTATAAATTTTATTTTTAACCCACTCTCATACTACTACATAAATTTACTTTTTGGAGACTTATACATACTACAGTGGTATCACAACCGTATGTATTCGGTGTATAATTTGGGTTTTAACAATTTTGAGATTGGTTGAAATCTGTCGCTATTAAAATCACGATATATTAACTTTTAAATTGTCATTAAAAGCATGTTATGAACTTCGAGATGCCGCAAATGAGCATAAGTTTCAGCAATTTATGTTCAATAGGTAAACTCGTATTGAAAAATCGCTAACGAACGAAATTTTAATTTTATAATGCACAATTTAAAATAAAATCTTTAAATTTGTTTATAAAGACCAAACAGGTCTTTATAGGCTATCAAAAGTAGAATATTGTATAAAGATTTCTTTAATATTAGAAATTGAGAAAGAGTGTCGGTTTTTTATTGTTCCTCAAAACGGTAGCAATTTCCGTTTATAAAAGTAGTAATGGTAACTTTTTTTTTCTTCCAAATACATAAAAAAAGAAAAATACCAAATAATTGATTATTGTTATCCATACATAATCATCTATTATTATTTTCCAATATTGTATATTTTACCATGTAAAAGACTGTTAAGCCTTAGTAAAACACCGCTTCAAAAATTAATATACGAATAATATGATAAAAATAAAATCCCATAATATTTAGGTTTTATTTCGGGAAAAATCAAAAATGTTTTATAAATAAATGAGATCAAAATCATTATTTTATAGATAAAATCTATTTAATTTTGATTTTCTTGCCGTAAAAATTAGGTAGCATGATTAGGTCAAATATCAAAAAAATAAAAAAGTGTCGATGAATAAATTAATTGGTTGGAGCAAGTTTCTACTCTTATTTCCCAGTATTGAATACATATTCGAGTACTTATTAAAAGTAGCAATTAGAGTTGCTCTTTATCTTCCAGTCGAAAGAGACAGAAACCTCAGAAAATGTGTAAGTTGTTTCCTAAAGGGTTTTTTTAAATATTTCCCAAAATATTATTCTTCAAGAATTCTATTACATATCACGGGACTCTGTGATTACTACTAAATAACGAAAAGAATTTTGAATCGCTCTATCTCTTCTAGTTTAGTCAGAAAACGCCTCTGAAGTTATCGAAACTATCACAAATCATGAAAAGTCCGAATCGTTCTATACATTCAAATTTAGTTAAAAATTATATAAACTTTTTCACTAGATTTTGTTTAAAAATATCTTTCTAAATACTGGTCTCTGATGAAAAACACTCATAATTACTCCACATTTTCTTATTTAGCCAGAAAACGATTTTCATTTAGCATATCTAATTACATAATATAATTACATACTTGGATATAATAACTTATTAATCAAGAATTTTCAAAAATTCTTTAAATAATCATAAGATACTTATTTAAAAACTCGATTGGTTATTAGTGCCTAGAGGCAAGCAATGATGTTATTATATATGGTGTTCCTTTTCCGGAATTAGAAATTTACTGTTTAATTGTATATAATATAAGATCATAAATTCAATTAAATTTTTTATTATTCCATTAAATCTAAGTGATATAACATTGCAGTTTTCTCTAATTTTCGGACAGCTCACAACCTCCTCCAATGTTACGTCACCTAGAAAATCAACAATTTTTTAAAATAAAAAATTAACATTTCAAATTTTTCGAAGTTTAAAGTGATGTGATTCCGAAACCTGAACAGATTGTAGCTAATGTAGATATTCATGCGAAAGCCCTTATTCTGAGGTTTCCAAATTATATATAACAATGGGTCTGACTAGGCAAAGAGTTGTACTTAAAATTTCAAAAAGTAAAAAAATCAATCAAAATTGAACCTGTTGAGCTGTGAACAACAACTCCATACAAAAGTTTTTTCTACCCATCAGTGCTTGTACAATGGTATATGGCAGTGCACTTTGATATTGTACAATGGTATATGTACAGTGCACTCTGTATTTAATTAATATAAATGCAATCACAATACAATCGTTTAGTATGTTCAATTAATGGTAAATTTTTATTACAAACTTTTTTATATAAAAATTATTCATGTGTGCCTGTCATAATCATTTAAATTATTATTGAATGAATTAAATTTAAAAAAAAAATAAATACTTTATGATATTTCGAGGCTTTCTATATTTTTTAAGTATGTATTTGATGAATGGACAGTTTTTAATTCTACATATTATGAAAATGTTGACACACTAAAAATAATGTCAAATACTTAGTCAAATATAATTTTTCAACTCATTTTACACATTTTTGCTACTATGCTGTTCGCTCTTTACCAGTATAATGCAAAAAATAATATGAAACCAATAGAAAATTGCACATAAAATTGCACTCGTATAATAGTTTTAAATTTATAATTTGTATTTATTGTTCGAAAAAAAAAATTTTAAAATGCTTATATGCTACAAATAAATATTAGAAAACATTAAATTTTATTTAAACTTTTGAAAATATCAGCTATCATAAAATGACACGCCATTTTTATTGCTTTCATGCAATTCAATATTTTTATTGCGATATATTAATGGTGTTTAAAGCATAACTTATAGTATGTATAACATGAAATTAGAAATTTTTGATAAGAATAATATTTATGGCTATTATTCGTAATAAATTTTTACCGACCGCACTGCATACAATATGGGTGGTGATGTGATGGAACCAAATTTCACAGGTTGAGTTTTCGGCGGAAATGTGTTCTCTACGTTGGGGAAGCGTATTTAGACTATTTTTAGAGAGAGGTCTGACGGTCTGTCGGTCAGTCTGTCTGTACAGATCGGTATCTCAAGTTCAGCTGGATTGATTTTCATGAAAATTCATATGCATCTGAAATATTGTCGAGGATGAGATGATTCGATAAACTTTTGAAATATATCGGGTATCGGGGACTGAATCTTTACAAGGAGCTGATTTTACCTTTTTTACTAAATCTAAGAATATAATCAGCGTACTTTTCTGAAATTTTATATCTAATCTAAGTCTGACAGTATGACAAAAGCTTTTGGAACAAATCATGTGCTAGTAACAGGACGTTTACAACGGGCCTAATTTACATTTCTGCCCATATGAAATGAAATAGTCAACCGATTATTGTAAAAGCGTTTGAAATATCATGGGGCAGATACCTTCCTTTTTTTAGTACATTTAAGGAACCATAATTGATACAATTTGTTAAAATGTAATATATGAGTTTGATAAAGGAAGTAACTGTCGAATTTTTCAGGGAATTCGGATGGCATAAAAATAAATTTCCATATTTCTAGGTATGTTATAACTAAGAGTTTACTAGTGCTCTTAAAATATGAAAAAAGTATTTGAAGGGAATTTCCTTCATCTTCAGTAATATTTTCATCAAATTAGATAATACACATGGCCGTCGGTTATGTGCTGGTCACATCAGATTTTTTCAAAAGATTGTATATTTTATGAGGACATTTCAAACAATTTTTGTTAAAATGTTTTTATATATATATAAAATATTAAAGTGCATAATCTTCAACTATAACTAGGCTGAAAAAATATTTAAAATATGAATTTTATGGATGTTTCCGATATTTATTTAGAAAATTATTGTTTACTGTTATCCTGAAACTATTTGGTTAGAAACTATTAAAAATATAATTAATTGAATGGCATTGTTAAGTACTAAAAATTATTACGATGAACCTTGATGAAGAAAATTTGATGATTGATTTTGAAATATATATGAAGTTTGAAATAAATCTAGAAAAATCCACGAACAATACATATTTTTAACATATTGCAATGTGTTTAAAAACTTTGCACAAAAATCACTCACCTATTATAAATAATTTCGTATAGGGTAAATAAAATTAATTGAGATCTTTGGATCTATAATTGAAGAATTTTTCTAAATTAGAAAAAAATTAATCATATTTACAATGAACTCCTCTTATAGTCAACCAGACTGCTTATAAATCACGACAGTTTACTTAGAAAGCTTAATCACTACATTATTCTCATTGTTTCATCTTCATTTTTTATATGAATCATTGGAAAATTTGTTAATATTTTTCTTTAAATTAAAAGCTGAATAAATTATAGTTTCCGTCTTTTTACATTAATTATGAATTTGAATAAATTTTTTTTCTAGATTTTCAATATTTTCTCTTTATTTTTGCGATATTTTCCTGAAACTATGTCGAATTTTTTTCTTTCATCACTTCCTTATCCGTGACGATGAATATACATATGTATTAATATAAAAATACTTATAAATAGTATTATAAAGCTAAGAAACACATTATATGCATACTAGATATGATAACGAATGTTATTTATACTAAAATTTCTACTATCTCTTTTGAAAACAAAAGGACACAAAAGACTATAATACATATAATTTGTATGACACACTGAATATGTTTATTCTTAAGATTACAGTACTGTTGAAAATTTTGTTTATACAATTATATTAGATACGAGAACAGTATTTATATTTTGGGTAATTTTTTTATTGGGTAGATATTTCCGTTCCGATTAAAAACAAGTAGGTGTTTGTTATATTCAAATTTACAAGAACAAGTCGAGCAAGTTGTGGATACATGACGAGCTTTCCACAATTTTCAAAACAAGTGTTTGTTTATATTTGAAAACATATTGGTTATATATTCATGTCCCTTCAGTAAGACATCTTAAAACTAAATCAAATTTGTTGCAAGTTAAGTTCACTGAACCATAGACGCAAAATGATGAAGAATATTGAATTTAACACTTGAAGCGGAAATTACTTGTAGTTTAGGACGATTTTAAAGAAATATTATAGTTTATTTTTTTTTAGGTTCAATAGCAGAGTTTTCTCAATGTCACTGAACTTGTTTCTTTCTTCTGCAAATAATTAACTATTTTAGAGAATGGAGCTGCAGTTTTTGAAAAAAATTACAAATCAAAATTTTCTAAATGAATTTTATACGAAACATATTCATTGTGTCGATTTGGAATAAAACTTGAAACTTGCAAAAACTCAAATGTTATGAAAGTATGTGCGAGTGCAGTCCTCATTTTAAATGGATTTAAATTTAATTTATTATTTTCTTAATCGGAAATATTTTTTGAGTGCTTTGATGACGATCATTTTAAATGCTATATTTGATGATTTTTCCGAAAAATTATTTAGATTAAATTCTTCTCGGGAAAAATAAAAACAAATCTTTTCATCTGCTTTCGTCGCTACATTCCTTTATTCATAATTATGTTATACACACAGATAAGACACGACGTATCTGTTTAAGGATAACAATACAGGCACGGACACCATCTATAATATATTATTTATAAATAAAAGTCAAATAATATTAAAATCTCAGCTATTCGGCATAAAAAACACAATATTAAAATAAATATAATAACGTAACAATTTATGGTTTTTCCAAGAAAAAAAAAACGAATATGAAAAACAATTTCCAAAAAAAAAGACAAGAGAACAAAAGAAATAAAAATAAAGAAAAACATGACAAAATCATAATCAAAAGGATAAAAAACACAACAACAAAAAATAAAAATGACAGCAATAAGCTAAACAAGGAAGAACAGTAAAAAAAATATAAAAGAAATTCAAAAAAAGAGAATGAAAGAGCAAAAACTTTAAAATCCTTAGAGCTCAATTCTAATTTAATATACAAAAATTGACAAAATGCCCATAAATAACACATAAAGAAAAAAAAACATGGGGAAAACAAAGCAATCGTACAAACAAAGTTGAAAATTAACTAAAAATATAATAAAGGGCCTCTTCCTTTTGTAATGCTTTAAACTTACCTAAATGGAAAAGGAACTAAAACATTTGTTTTGAAAACTAGGTTAATTAAGAACCACATGTTACGATTTTGTAATACGTAAAAACAAAATTTGCTTTTTAATATCCCTTTTCGGATTCGGCACATCTATTAACAAAACTTCAACAATCTTCAAGATGTAAAGCTGTCATATTATACACAAACAGATCTCTCAGAGAAACCAATTTTTTCAAGGTGAATATTTTCACTAGCCTAGTTTTCAACACCTCGGGCCGCCCCCACCCCTTCTACCAAAAATACAAATTAAACCGTAAGAGCAACAGATTAATCGTTCCAACAGATTAATTGAAATTGATCGTTAAAATCTAGAACAGTGTTTATTTTCATAATTCAGCCATAGAAATATTAAAGGGATAAATTTACGATTAGACTGGCAATTAAAGGTTAATTTACACTCAACTTAATTATTAACAATTTAAAATTTTCTACAAAGAACCGTAAATACCTTTAGTGTGGAAATTATTTCGGGTTCCTTCGACTACATATTATATTATGGTTATCAGAAATAAAACAAATTTACAAAATGATGGACAGAGTTACACATATTCTGGGCACAACGGTAGTCTCATAATATAAGGTTAATTATTAATTAAAAATAAATTTAATGTTTTGTGTTCTTGTTTATTTTAAGCCTCACAGTTATTTTAGTTAACCCAATAAATTTTTTCGGCATATTTTTTTTTCTTGTTTTTTTTTATGTATACTCCCTACTCATAAGCCCAACGGGTTTCAAATGGAATTAGTCTGAGAAAGCTTAATACACATTACATGCCATATACAAGATATCTACAAAATACCATAAGAAATACAAGGATACAAAAACAAGAAATTAAAAATAAGGAACCATACATAGGAAAAAAAAAATGTAGCAAACACATGAATGTGTGTATAATATAGGAAATGAACTAGCTTTTTATATTAATTCCTGAAACCTCCACATACTGTCACAATAATAACAACAACAAAAATATGGAGAAGAGAACATGATTTTCTACAGAGAATTTATATTTTTTTTTATCATTTTATTATTTGTTTTGATTTTTTTCTCCTCAAACCATATTATTATCCTTTGCTGTTGCCTTTTGTGGAATTTGTGGTCACATTATGTGTAGCTCCTTGGTTTTTACAATTTTTTTTATTTCTTTTTGTTCATTTTTTCACCCTAAACTTAATTTTATTTAATTTTTTTTTCATTTTGTATGCTCTTCTCTTTTATTTCACAGTTAGTATAGGCTACAAATATATTTTAAGGAGAGAAAAATAAAACACGAAAAAAATCCACGCCCTAGTTTTTTAGGTTCAACATAATAATATTATAGAAATGGAATGAAAATTAGTACAAAAAGACAAAAAGAATAGAAAAATTAAACGAAGCGAGACAAAATGATATTTTCATTGAATGCTTGTTAAGGAATAAAATTTTTATTAGGTTTATTATCTAGGTCTATAATATGTATAGTTTTGTTTGTTTTTAAGGCGATCACATTATACCTAATCTGCATATATTTAGATTATTATCATAGATAGAAAACCTTTTTAATAGTAAAGCTAATCTTAGTTATTCGTATTACTTTTTAAGGCACCAGTTTTTATAAAATGAATTGAGCCACCTTCAGTTTTGATAAATTTCTGTGAATGATCTTGGCGAATCTTGAGTATTTTGAATGAATTTATGAAAAATTTGAAATTTGTATTATATTATTTGTATTATATTAAATTGTAGATGTCCGGATAGTTCACTGTAAAAGAAAACTCCTTAAAATTTACTAGAATTTAAAAATTCTTAATATATTTAAAAAGTTCCCAATCATAGGAGTTTTAAAGCCTCCACCTTGTATGGGTACGTGTCAAGAAAATTAGACTTTAGCCTTTTTTCTCTCAAATTAGTAATTATTTTCTAACATATTATTAGGTTAAAATTTTGAATATTTTTTAAACAATAGATGAAAATTACCTTAGAAATTTCGAAAATATTTCTCCTAAAAACGAATTCAATTTATACGTAATTTACAATTTCAGTCACATTTCTAGAAAACTTATTGTTGGAGCAAAATACATTATGCTGAGAGACATAATATTATGTAGATATTTATATTTTTTTACTATATTATATTCAAACACTGTGTATAAACCTAATATATAAGGGCATATATACAATACAAACACTAAATGTAAAATAAAAACAAATATTCGTTGTGTTATTAAATATTTAAGCTCAAAATATTGTGAGTTTAATCATCTTGAAATAGAAAGTTTTCGCTTCTTTAACCTTAATATCAAATATGTATTTATCATAGCTGCAACAATTTATATCAGAAATCTATAGGCCCACATTATATAAAAATTCAATTGAAGGACAATTTTCATTAATTGATCTGAAAAAGTGTCGAATATTTTGCAAAATTTTTACTTGTTTAATTACCTTAAATAGTGCGGCAGTCTCGTCAATATTATATTGAAGTAAAAATTAAAATATTATTACAATCCTCATGTGATGCCGAAATAATGTTGAATGCAGTTAATAGAACTCTTCATATTTTACCAATTTCATATTAGGTATGTATGTTAGTATTTTTATACCCGTACGAGCGTATGTTCGAAGGGTATACTAAATTTGCCTTACCGTTTGTAACGCTAAGAAATAACGGTGTTAGATATAGACTCAAGTGTATGTTTTTGATCAGCGTCAAATTCTGAGTTGATTTAGCTTTGTCTGTCCGTCCGTCCGTCCGTCCGTCCGTCCGAACGATAACTCAAAAACTAATTGAGCTAAAATCACCAAATTTTCACAAATGATTTATTGTAGTAAGTGCCAGAACCCTATTTAAATTGGACATGATCGGGGTACCGGTTCGGGTAGCTGCCATACAACTTCAAAATTTATTTGGCTATATCTCAGAAACTATAAAAGTTATGGTATTGAAATTTCACACAAACGAATATATTAGTAGGGCCAATATGCCACATAAAAGTCGTTGAAATTACTTGACTCCTTCTGGTACCTGCCATACAACTTCAAAAGTTATTTGACTATATTTCAGAAACTATTAAAGCTATGGTATTGAAATTTCACACAAACGAATATATTAGTAGGGCCAATGTGTCACATAAAAGTCGTTGAAATTACTTGGCTCCTTCTGGTACCTGCCATATAACTTCAAAAGTTATTTGGCTATATCTCAGAAACTATAAAAGCTGTGATATTGAGATTTCACACAAGTGAATATATTAGTAGGGCCGATGTGTCTCGTAAAAGTCGTTGAAATTACTTGGCTCCTTCTGGTACCTGCCATACAACTTCAAAAGTTATTTGACTATATTTCAGAAACTATAAAAGCTGTGATATTGAGATTTCACACAAGTGAATATATTAGTAGGGCCGATGTGCTTGATAAAATTCGCTAAAATTTCTTGGCTCTTTCTGGTAGCTACCATACAACATCAATAGTAGTTTGGCACAACCAGTATTTTGAATAACACATAGTACTGAAATTTTGCATAAATTAATATGGTAATACGGCAACTTAAAGTCATAGTCTGCCTCATAGTTAATTATGGCACATTAGTTATTCGCACATAGGATAACAAATTCGTACGGGTATCACAGAGTTGACAAGGTCAACTCTATTTTTTTTCTCGTTAATGCTATTAAATTTCATAATTTTCAAAAGCGTTTAATTTTTCTTATAAATTTTTTTGTATCCTTACATATGAACACAGGTTTATTATTCGTTTACAAGCATTATTCATCGGTATGAAGATTTTTTATACTCATTTAAAAATACAAACTATACTAAAAGCTAATCACATTTATTTTACTGAATTCAACTGGTGTTATTTTGTGTTCTACTTTAACATTTATAATCTGAATAAATATATACCTACATACATACCTCTATATTATTTTTTTTTTATAAATTATGGTACGCATACAAAACATATTATAATAAATGTATGTATAGAGTAGATTCAAACATAATATTTATTATACTAATAGCTATATGTTACCGTTATAAATATAATTATACACAGTGTTTATACACAGTGAAACATTCATTATTTAGTTTTACAAATATTTGATTGCTTATTTGGGTTTCATAGGTTTATAATCAAACGCGCACACATGCAACTGTATGATCGCATACAATTAAGCAATCAAACAGTTTGTAATTTTTAACAAACGGATTACAATTTTTATTTAACGCATTCGACTTGAATTGGCGCAATGGTTTAATTGGTTAGATGTAAGCGCAAAGATTCTAAAATCAAGCAGTAATTACAAAATTGAAAATTGCAAGTCTGTCTGAGCCCTAATTGAGTGACAATATTAAAGGGAACAATATTTTGAAAATGCATGGAATTTATTTTCATTTGAATCTTATTGCAAATTTTTTTCTTTGATAAGGAATTGAGTTTTGATTTAAATATTATGTCAGGCGAGAACACAACAATTCGTATGATGTATTCATATAATCAAACAATACATAAAGTTTGAATCTCTTATTTCATCGTTCTCAAATTAAGAATGTATTTAATTTAAATTAAAATTAAAATATTTACACTAACACTATTCAATTATCCAAATATTTCGAAATAGTTTTGTTTTAGGCCAATGGCTGGGAATTCGTTAGATATCTAGTCGAAATTATTGTTAATAGTTCAGATATGTTGTAAATTGAAATTCAGAGTGAATTTTTGGTTGAGTTGTTTTAATTTCGTGAGTTTAGTTTGTTATATTTCTTGTATGTAACACTCTGTATTCATAATTTCTGTTCTGCTGGGAAAGTTTCTCTTAATTTTTTTTTTCTTATTTTTATATTTTCCTTATTTTTCTTCCATGAATAGAAAATTGTTTATACAATAATATCTACGTGCATATACATACATTTATTTTTTTACGTACATTCTGCTTTATTAAATTTCTTTATAGAAGAAAAAAATACGATGTTTTTGTCTAAAAATTTGTTATGTTATTATATAACATTATTTTCAACTTGTATACACATGTTACATTGTTTTTCTTTTTCTAAGCTCTCATTTATTTGATTTTGTTCTGCTTTCCTTTTTTTATTTTTGAAAAGAAAAACACATATTCTAATACAAGAGTCCATAATATTTTTATATCCTTAAAATACAAACTTTTAACATACAAAACAAAATTATAAAAATATTATAAGAAAAAAACAGAGAAGATTTTCAATAAAAAAAAATAAAAAAGAATAAACATAAGGTAAATGAATACTACCTATTAGGGTTAAATGTTTATCGTATAAAAAAACAAAATAGAAAATTTTTAGTTTAAATCTTTCAGCAATATTTTGTATACTTAAAAAATTATACATGTATTGTATAAGAATAACCAAGGGCAAAATTCATGTATAGGATACAATCTGCACAATAGTTTATTCAAGTGAAAAATTTCAATTCAAGAAAAAACAAGAAAACAAGAAACTTTTTTTTTACTTAGTATAAACGCCTTTTTCCAGTTTTTTATACGAAAACAAAAATTTAAAAATAAAAAACTTCTTAAAATTTCTTTGCTATTTTGTTTATCTTTCCCCAAAAATTATTTTTATCGTATAAGCTGAACCGGTGAATAGCTTATAATTTTTAAACTTGCTAAAATTTCCTTCCCATTTTCCTTAGAATAGCAATTCATTTTTATATAAGAGTAAAATTAGATTAGTTTTTTTTTTTTTGGAGTAATTTTTTTTTATTTTCACTTTTGGTTTTTATAAATTTTCCTAATTTTTCTTTATAATTTTTAATTGAAAATTGTTTTTATTTTGTTTTATCGTAAATTGTTCTGAAATTTGTGTTTTTTTGTTGGTACCTACACAATACACTTATTTCGATTTTTTTTTAAAATAGGTCATGTTTAGAGTGTAATAAATGTGTAATGGAATAATTAAATTAGAAAATTCAGGAAATTAGGTTAGAAATATTTTTTTTTTTCCACAAAATTTGATTAAATTCTTTTATGTACTTTTAATTTTATTAAATTTTAAATTGTGGTTAATTACTTAATTTTGTTTATATAAGGTTTTAAAAAGGTTTTTTTTTTGGAAAAATCAGGAAAGTTTTATTTTATTTTTTTGTTGAAAGCGTTATGTGAAATTAATTTTAGTAAATTAGTAGATAATTAAATTACTTTTTAAATTTTGGTTATGTGGAAGCATACTTGTATGAATTTATTATTATACATTAATAATGTGCATTGTAGGGTAGTGTTAAGAGTTATTTTATTTGTTCATATTAAGTTGAGACTTATTGCATTTTAATGAAATAAAGTGCAGGAAAAAATTTGTGTGTTGATACTCGTATGTGAAGGTAGTAAATATACGTATATACGTATTACGGGATGGTTACGTAAATTATAGGCAATGAAAAATATTAAATATTCAAAACAAAATATAGAAAATAACATATAGAAGTAAATTTGCTTAATATCAGTTATAATTTTGGGGAAAAATGTATTTATATAATATTTTTCTAATTATTTGTAATTTTTACATAAAATGTAAAGTGTTTTGGATAGGGAAGTTGTGGCCAAAGTTAAAACTCAGTTAAAGGGTTTTAACTGGGTACTGTCTGATTGGCGATCATGCCAGGAGGATATGCCGCCTCGCAAGCGATCGTTGTAAAAACTACTGTGACGAGGAGAAGAAGAAGAAGACGGTAACCCAGCTGCTATGCTCGTGTCCGGGCTTTAGTAAGTTCCAGGCAGAGATTTACTTTTCTCAGCGGATTACGGACCTAACGAAAGTAAATGCTAGGGACCTTGGCCGGTTTCTGAGGAAATCGGCCTGGTTCTAATGCATCAGATAGGGAGAGATCCCGCGGCACCCTTCGACAGTTCGTGAAATTTAACCTATCCTAATCTAAAATTTATAATTAAATTAAATTTTTAATTTTTTTTTTTTAAAAAAATGTGCATAATATGTATTATGTTAAAAAATCTAAACCCAATAAAAATATTTCGCGCCCCTTGTAAATCTCCCTAAAATTTTCCCTAAATTTCTGACAAAACACCTTGTTTTTAACAAAATATTAATTTTTTTTTAACAATTACTGTTCCTCGTATCATGTAGGATTAATTTTCTAGAAAGTCTGATTTATGTACATATTTTGGTAGCACATAGTTTCATTAGATTCTACAATATTCTCTCCTCAAAAAATTTACTATCAAAATAAATTTACCACGGTTATTGTGTATTTTTTAAATGGAAATCAAATACCGTGCCATTGACTTGGGTATTTTTTCTTAAATATCTTTCGGAATACTATTGCATCGTTAGAACTTCGTCTTATATGAACAAAAAATATAAAATTATGTTTAAGTTATTGTAATATATATTGTATACACTATAATCCTTTGAAGGATCTATATACTACACTCATATTCCCCTTTTTTTATAAATTTCTTAATTATTTTGATAAAATAATTAAAACGTAATTTAAATGTAATTTAAATTATATCTGAAATTGAAATGAAATTATCACACATCACAGACAGTACACAAATTACATTACACCTTCTGTCACAATACTATACAATAAAAATGTGGAAAAAAACAAAAAAAAACAAAAACAAATGTATTTAAAATATTCAAAACATTTTGACATTTTGTTCTGTTCCATTCCGTACAGTATAAACAAAACAGGTCTTATATAACATTTCTTAAAAGACAAGGCAAATTCGTCAGAAAAGTAACGCAGCAAAATAACACATTCATTTGAGTTACCTTAATTACCCGAAAATAAGAAAAACAAAATAATAATGATAATAAATTAATAAAAAAAAAAATAATTGGAAAAAAAAAATGGTTCACTCCATTGGTAAAGTCTAAAGACTCTTGATCCAAAAAAAAAAACCATCCGAAACAAAAATAAAAGTTAATTTTTTCCAATATATTTTTTTTTTTTAAGTAAAGCTTTTACTTTTCAGTGTAATTACAAATAATTGTCATTGCTCCCAGCAGGTGTATTTTTTTTGTTCTCAATTTTTTAATTTAATTTCTGCGTTTCAGTTTGTCTTATTTTTTATATTAATTTTTGTTTTTTCGCGCTACTTTTGTCCTTTATTTTTGCAATTCATTGCTTTGGCAAGTGCCTTTTTTATTTTTTTTTCTTCTACAGAACCGAATAGTAAATAACTTATTGTAGGTACGTGTATATAAAGAAGACAATAATATAAAAAATCTGATGTGGTCAGCACATAACCGACCGCAATGTGTATTGTCTAGTTAAGTGAAAGTGTTACAGAATATTATAAAAATGCCTGTTAAATACTTCTTTCCAGTTTTTAGGACATTAGTAAGCTTATAGTTAACATACCTAGAAAAATGTAAATTTGGCTCTTAATAGAGTTTCGCTTTGTGCTACCCGAATTCCCTGAAATGCTCGTCAGTTAGTTTCGGTAACAACCAGAACTCAAATATCAAATTTCAAGAAATTCTATCAATTAGTTCTGTAGATATGGTGAAAAATGTAAAATCGGCCCGCAAATCAGTTTTCGAGCCCTGATCTTTCCAAAAAATTTATATGTTCATTGTTTTAATACGAGAAGTTCATATATTAAATTTCAATGAAATCGGTTGATTATTTCTATATACGCAAAAATGTATATTTGGCCCGTAGTAAACGCCTAGTTACTGACGCCTGATTTCTTCCAAAAGTTAGGAGATTTTGCGGCCGGTCGAGCGAAGCGTATATATGAAATTTCAAGCAAATCGGTTGAATATTTTCTTAAAAATGGTCAAAAATGTAAAACAGGCCCGCTAAAAAGTGCAGTGCCCGAGGCCTGATATATCCCAAAAGTTGATCAGTCCGTGCCATGGTGGAAATAAACTTACATATAAAATTTCATAAAAATCGGTTCAGTAAAACTTGAGATACTCGCGTGCACACACAGACCGACAGACCGACAGACCGGCAGACCGACAGGTTGCTAAAAATAGTTTATTTACACTTCCCTACTATGGAGAAGTACGTTCCCCCCGAAAACTCGATATGCAAAATTTGTTGCCATCACACAACCTACCTATTGTATACACAATACGGTCGGTAAAAAGGGATAATATCAACCGATGAAAACATAAGATATATAACAAGAACACAAAAAAAAAATTGTAAAACAAACCTTTAAGGCGCAGCATGTAGTATATTATAAGGTACTTTTTAATTTCGAACAGAGATCAATATAATAAAGAAGTTCTTGACAATATTTTGCATACACAGCCGAACTCTGAATTATGTATATTATATGATAAGTGTACATGTGTTTATACCTGCATTATATTCACTGAATTAAGATTAAATTTATTTTATACAAAGTGCAAAATTAATGTATATATAACAGTATGTTACCGTATAGACCTACCTATTATATATATACGCATATTCTTATAAATTGCTGCAATTTGAATTACAATGTAACTTAATTTAATTACTCTGTGTCAAAATATACTTGTATTTTATACACATATGCAGTTCAATTGTATTAACATTCATTTAAATTTTATGTAGATATTAAAAGCATAATATTATATGCCCTGTTCGTATAAAATACGTATGTATATGTATATTGCATGATCTTTGAACTACTTGAACTAATTCAATCATAATATGTTATTCATCATAAAAAGTTGTATACGTTTCTGTTGCATCTTTCATAATATTTTGAATTTTACAAAATGTTATATGCAACCTTAATTACAAATGACTGTTTAAGTCACAAAAGTTACACATACTATTCTTAATTACCATTGAAATTGTATAAATAAAAATTAAATATAAATGGTATGAAAGCAACAAATATGTGGGGTATGTATGTATGTGTAGTTATAGTAGCAATCAGAAGCGTTTTTTTTTTTTTTTGTTCAAGTTTTATTGATAAAAGGTAGTCATTATATTAAAAATATTATGATGATGGGATGATGATGAAAAAAAAAAAAATAAAATCGCAATGAAAAAGTGACGGAAAAAAAAATATTAAAAAGGTTGACTTTCAGAAAAATCAAAAAAAAAAAAAACAAAAGACACTTCAATAACTTGGTAAATTGAATTTTAATTTTATTGAACCGTGTCCCAGCAGGAACAGTTGGAACTTGAACACTTTATAACTTTTCATTTTCTTGTCTTGTGTTCATTTTGTTTTTCTTTGCGCTCTCATTATTATTTTGTTGTTTTATTTCTCAAATACTCAATTTTTATTTGTTTTGTTGGTTTGTGTTTTTTTATTATTCTCTTATAATTTTATGGGTATTTATAAAAATAGTAGGTATGTTTCGTATGTGCTAGCATTTATTATTGTTGTTGTTTTTATTTTTTTTTTGTTTTGCTGGTTTTAATATAGAGTAAGTAACAAAACCAATCAATTTAATTAAGTTACAGAAAATTGATGATAAAACAGCGTTTTTATTCACAAAAAAAAAGTAGCAATAATAGCAATAACAATAATAATAAAATCGTGCGGCATTGGCACACGGTTGACGCGATACTCACATCTTAAATTATTATTGCAATTGCAGTAGTGCACTACCGTTTTATTAGTCTCTTTAGATTCAGTAAAGTTTGTTTATATATATATATATATTTTTTTTTTGGCTTTTGGGAAGTGGAAGATGAGGAAGAAGAGTAACAGAACAAATGGAATCGAAGAATAATATAATCATTAAAATGTCATGAATTTTTATTTTGTTTTGTTGCAAAAATAAAATAAAAAAATTCATTTTATTTTCTTGATTTTAAAAAATAAAAAAATAAAATTCTTTTTTCTTTAATTTTGTTACGATTTACGAATGTGTAATTGCTGTACCGGTAAATGAGCTTATTGTATTTTTTTTTTGTTTTCGTATAAATTTTTTTTACGATAACTTAATTTTGTCAAGAGTTTTTCTTTTATTTCTTGTGTAATTTTTATACTTTTGTGGTATTTGAGAAAAATGTTGATGAATGAATTTGTTAATTCATTTATTATTTAATTCTAATAGAGTTTTACAAAAAGTTAATTCAGAAAATTTTAAAAAAATATTAATATTAAATGTTGATACCCACCTAAGTAAATTTGGATTGAACTAGTGGCATGTGAAGTGGTAACGTTGTTGCTTTAACATGTAAAAATTTTTTTTTCGTAAAACAATCTCTTACTTCTAAGTAGATTGTCTTTTACTTATTAAATATTAATATTAAAGAACAATATACATTCAATATATAATATTTAAAAATATTGCATACTTTTAGGGAAAATTGAAAGGATCGATAGCATATTGATCGTGTTTTTCGAAGAGCTTATTATGTAAAATAATGTGGATTTTACTTTTACCTTAAGTTAAGTTTGGTTTTTTTATATAGAAGTTCGAGAATTTAAAAAACAAAAAAAAAAACTATGAAAATTAAAGTTTTTCTAATTTAGGGTGTTGATAACTTGTAAGGATGGAGAACGGGAAAAAAATTGTAACATTTGCCTATTCTGTTCCATAATTTAAGAAGCAAGTCGCTCTTTTTCTACGTTTGGGAATTTTCAGGGGTTGCGGGCGGTTTATTAAAAATTTACATCTTCCTAAGGATCCATTTGCGTAAAAATTTTTAGCTTCGCCTTGCTTATCCTCTTAATATGGTTTAAGTTTAGTTGCACTTCTTTATAACAAATACTCGTACTTTCTATTCCAAACGATTTTTTGTTAAAAATATATTTTTCTCTAAGCTACGTATACTCGTATATTATAATTTATTTTAATTTTCAAATAATATTATTTGACAGTGAGACATTAAAAGATAAGGTTAACCCATATATTTTTTTGGTTCCATACTTTTTACCTTTATTTAAATATAAATTAACACAATAAATTTTTATTTATATATCATGAACTATTTTTAATATTATTATCTACTTAATGAATGACTAATGAGAATAAATAAATGACATATTGTTTTTCACATTACCTTTAGTTAGCATTGCCAGCAAATGTTACATAAATGTTAGTATAATGTGACGTATATAAAGAGATTTTTAATAAGATTGTTGTTATCCACATTTCGTACCATTCATTAAAATATTATATTGCTTCATATTACTGATCAAAAACAAAAACTCACGTTAAAAACAAGTCCACAACAATAAACTAATTTTGTATAAATAATCCTCAAAACTTATTAGCTGTTGGACTTATCACGTTGATCTGATCGTATGAGCATAGTAACTGGTGAACATTACAAGGAATTACAATCTCCAATTTCTTTTTTCAATAAATATTTCGGTACGATATAGTAATTTAGCTTATTTTGTTCAGAAGAAATAAATTTTATAAGCAGGAATAAATTCATGACTTCAAGTCCTTGCATATTTAATTTTTTTTTCACTTTATAATGGTACATAGAATTTTGCATGGCATGGCAGATAGGAAAGACACTATAGTACAAAACCTTTCCATTTTTAGTATTATAAAATTTTTTTTGAAAATTTGAATAAATTAACACGTTCTAGAAAATATAATATAATGCTATTATTAGTTCTCTAAAGAGAATACAAGCAGAGAAATTGTGAAGATATTTAAAAATATTTTAAATTTTCAAAATAGGGCATTTCAAATTTATATGTTTTAAAATATATATGTATATATAAGCATTTGTATGTGTATATGTGGTTTACATCCTGTATAGTTTCTTCATATCATTTATATAAAAAAAAAAAGAGTTTATCCAACTTTACTAAAAATCATAAATCATAACTTGTAATACAAATGCTTTTTCCGTTTTAAGTCGTTTCTTGTTTGATTATGTGAATGCATATTAAAATAAGAAAATAGTAAATTTATACACAATAGTAATAACACTTGTTAGAGTAGAACACCAATTAAAAAAAATTTTAAAACTTATTTATTACAACTATAGGTAAATTCTAAAAATTAGATTTCTAACTATATTTTGTCTTAATATCGTGTTTCTCATGAGGTTTTGCCGATATTTTTATTGTTTGGCTATTTGAAATTGCTGACTTTTAAAAAGTCAAGTTTGTAAAATGTAAACATAGATAGTTATTTAGTTAGAAATAGAACTAAATCAACTTCAATTATCAACTTAGATTTAACACCTTTGTAATACAACCAGCTAATTTTTTTCAACTGTTCACATTTAGAAAGTGTTCGCTCTGTTAGGAAGAGTTATCAATATTTTCGATGGAAATTCAAAATAAATTATTTCAAGTTTGTGTTTTAACTTATAAATGTTGACAATATAAAATGGTCGCAATTAAAACTTACGTCACAAGAAATGGTAAATTCGTTTTCATAATTGCAGTGTTACAAACGATTTTCCAATAGATTGTGTTCTCAATTTTATTTTACTCATTTATTGTTAAAAAAATATTATATAGAAAACTTTGAATCCTTACTGGTATACAAGGAACTGCCACATGCAACAGAAACCTTGTAAAAGTATTTAACACTATATTCTTTTAATACTTGCACATACTTTAATGCATACATACACGTAAGTACCTGGTGCTTGTGTGGTTCAAAATTACACATGCATTCCATATAATATACAAAATTCTATTTGTTTTATAACATATAAAATTATTTTATAGCATATATAGTATAAATAGGATGTATAAGCAAGGGTAAAAAAGTTACTTGAAAGTTTTGTTTATATTTTAAATCCTGTTTGCATACCTTTCTAAAAGTTTATTTTTATTTTCATTTCCACCCTTACCTATTGTACTTTTGCATATATATATATACAAAGTTAATAATGAAATGATTAATAGCTAATGTCAGAGTTCTCCATGCTAGAAATTAGAACTTTTTTATATAGTAAAAAAATTTATACAAAATATAATAATATTTTTAAATAAGAATTCATGAATTTACATAAAATTGTTATATAATATGTTAAGCCCGTTGTTATTTTTAAAATTTATATTTTAACAAAGTTTTCCTGTAGAAACCATCGCTAAACATACTTACATACAAACATAAAATATAATGCATTATTATGTAATATTCTTAAAGCTCTTGTAAATTAAAATGAAATTTTAAAATATAATTATATTAAAAAATTGTTATAATTCTAGTGTTATATTAAATTTTGAAAAATTCGAATTCATGAAGGATTTAATTTTTAAAATTATGCAAATTTTTTAAAGCAATTTTTCACAAAGTATTATACGATTTCTTCAATTTATTTTTTTAAATAAGTTAATCATAGTTTTTTACAATGTTTGTATATACCATTTTAACAAAACATCTCAACTTGGATTCAAATTATTAAATACATTTAAGGGCAGATATTTTATCACATGGAAACTATAGAAAATAGTAACTAAGGCTACATGTAATTATAAATTTGTTTAAGAATTCAAAGAAAATTTTAAGGATATCAATGTACATTAAAATATTAGTGAATAGTGGAATTCTTTCTGGACATGCTAAAATAGTTAAAATTTTTGAGAAAAATAATTAATTTACATACTTATATTATTTGTGATTACCCTGATCGTAATGTATATAATCGAATTTAATTCCCAACAAGTGCTGGTACAAATAAAAGTTAACGTCGCCTTGAATTTACAGGAATTCCATTAAATATTGTCATAGGCGAAAATGATTGGAAGCCGACACTCCACTTTATTTCTTTATAAACATTATTAAACTTATTAGAATATGTATAGGTACATTTTATTTAAAATACACAATTGCGTAAAAATTTCTATAATATTTCGTAAAAATTTAATAATATAATTTGCATATTTGAAAATATTTCATAACTCTATGTAAAATTTTAAGAATAAACAATTTTCTTCATCATTTAACATTTCAATTTTTCAAAAAAAAAAAAAAAAAGGAAAAAATTAAAATTTTCATATTACATTATGCATCAATTTTGATTACCTAGATTTCCTTTTCACAATAATATTATTTTAGAAACATCCATAATCTACTAATATGGCATATAAAGTTCAATTTATTTTACATTAATATTTGCTTACATTGTACATACATAATACGTATATATACATTTTATATAAGTATGTTCTATATTGTCTGCAGTACCTAACAAAATTATAGAATGTATAGAATTTATAAACTGGAATAATATGGTTAAGGTTACCATTTTAATGGTTAAGAAAAGAAGAGATGGCCTCAAAATAGTTTAAGGAGCAGTTGCGAATAATTTCGAAATTCACTTTACCGGATGCTGAGGATAGGAATTGGAAAATACAATATTTTAGTTTTTGATAACAATAACCTACATAATTATATTCTGTTGGGACTATGTGATTTAATGAATATTTAAAAGTATTGCGTCTAATAAAAAGTTTGGTTGAATTTGGTTTGAAGTTCTAAAAAAGATCTGGCAATAGCAGAACGTTTTTGTAGTTTGTTGCAAAAAGCATTTTGTTTTTGATGGTAGAATTGCAAAAGATGTTCAGTAAACATCTTTTGCAATTCTATATTCGACAGAATAAAATTTTTTCTGATTTTATTTTCATAAACACAATTAGTACAGAATATAAATCAAAATTTTCTACATCAGGGTTTTTGTTGGCAGTACTGTTTCAGCAGTTCTATTGCAGTACAGTTTTAACCAATAAAATCTCTCGCAGACAGAACTCTAAACGCGAATTCGATCTTTTGGATTTAATTAAAATAATTGATAACACTTTCTTCTATAAATTTTTATATAAAGAGTGGTAAAGGTTATTTTCTATTAATTAGAAAAATTCCTATTTACTTTGCTATAATAAAAAATATGAGATATTTAGCAGAAGAATGATCGTCCTTCCTGAGGACATACATATTATAAAAAATTTGGGATGAGATCAGATTATGAAATTAGTATATAAAATATTTGGAAATATTCTATATATAAATAAATTCATTTATTTGCGAAATATCATAAAAGTGCCCAAATAAACTCTTTTACTTTCTTAAACGAGATCGTTAATGACATGTGAGTACTTTGTCAGATGAAAAATACAAAATATCAGTCACATATTTCTTTTTAAGAGAAACCATTTCCAACCAATGACATTCTCCTCAAATTATATTTTTTTATTCACTTTTAAAAGTTTCTAAATTTATATAGAACAATTGGTAACCTTTTTTATAATATGAATTTAAGTAGATAAACGTATGGACACTGGTTTGCGTTCTTTTGTTGTTTTCTTCTGCTGATTATTCCTTTTTCGATCATCCAAAAAAAAAAAAAACCAAAATAATTCCTTTCCTTATAAAAATGTAAAGAAATCTAAAAGATTTGCTCTTCATTTGTTCGATATTTCCCACCCAAAAAAAAAAAAGGAAAATTTTTTTTTGATATACCCAACTTACATACTTGAAATAATGCGGAGTATATGAGTACATTTTGTATTTAAATCTATGTGTAGGTTAATATGTAAGAGTACACGTGCAGAGTGGAAAATTTTAAATGCATCACATAAGAATATTATGAACTTAAATTATTTATGCATGTAATATTAAATTGGATTATACTTTAGTTTTAAAACAAGTTGTCCTTTAAGAGATTCCATCTTGCTTTGTTATGAAGAGGTTTAAGTAGGGTCGATAAATTATAATTATATGATTATATAAATTATAATTCGTATGATTATTGCGAATATCTTGTGGAAAACGATAATCTTGTGGAAATGTCGATAAGACCGAAAATTAGAAAAAAAAGTTAGAAAATCTCAATTTAGCTAGTGTGACTAAAAACTAAGATAACTTCCCAAAATATTCAACAATTGTACCCGAACGATAGTAAAATTTTATAGCCGAATAGTGCTTTACTGACATCGGATTGCCGAAGAATGAAGGACTTTCGTACCAAAATTATTGAGATTCTACTGATTGGGATAACAGTGTTAAAATCTAAATTTAAAAGAACTGCAACGCTATGCAATTGCCTTCTAAATTGATTATAATAATTTTCTTTAAGACTTCTCAAACGTTTTTATCAAACATCTTATTTTTCTTGTGATAATAAAATTCTGAAACCATATTTGAATATTTAAATTTAGTTTATCCGAATGCAATTATAAAAATTTGTACATTCTCTGCATTGCCCTACAAATTTTTCATTTTAATATTTCAACTCGCAGAACACTGCATACTTTCCACTCTTCTTAAAATTGAGATTTTATGTGAATAAAAAAAAAAAGTTTTTCGCTTGAAGAAATTTTCATATTTTCTAAAGTTATAAACAGTTTTTAAATTTAATACTTTCATATGCTATTTAAGTTTTTCCTTTTTTTCTTCCTTTTTTTTATTTTCACATTTTCTTGTATAGTTTTTATTGCTATTATTGCTTTTTTCTTCTTTCTTTTTATTTGAACATATTATGGAGAATTGTGTAAGAAAAAATACACTTTCAGACGATAAATTTCAATGAAAAAATATATTTTGTTTGTGCTAATACACATGACATACATTTATACAAAAAAAAAACATATCGTATAAGTGTGTGTATATTACAGAATAAGAGAAAATTGCATTATGCACACAAAGTTTTCTTTATTTGACCCAAATTTTCTTATTATTTTTATGATTTTGTTTTCCTTTTCTTCTCTTCTCTTTCTCTTTCTATGTATATGAAAATAAAAAAGATATCTTTACTTTTTTAAGTATTTTCCGTATCTATATTCTTGAATATGGTAGGAAGGATAGGAAAGCGAAAAAGAAAGCATATTTTTACATTATTGAACTTTATTGCAAAAGGAAATTAAATTTCTGTGCATTGTGGAACCCTTTAAGTTTTATTTGCGTGTTATTTTCTTTTGGTTATAATTGTTATAAGGTTCATTCAATCTCTTTTGTAATATTAAATTCTCTTTTGTTACATTATGTATTTTCGAATTTGAAAAAAATTGTTTCGATTTTCATTTGAAATTTCGGAGAAAATGTGAAAAACTAATGGGTTTTGTTTAAATGAGAGGATCGCTATATATTTTTAATATTGGAAAATAAAATTTCGAATGTAATTTAGTTGCTGCAATTTAAGGATTTATTTTAATTTTTGCCACAAAATTCAATAATAATATTTTTAATTAAAAAGTAAAGTGTCAAAAGCTGATCAAATTTTAAAAATTTATTGGTTAATGATTTCACTGTTTGTGTGCTACGTTTGATTATCTTGAGACTAACTTTTCTACATGGTTTTGAAGAAATTTACTGTAGCTATTTGTTTTCGTTTTATTATTAGAATTTGATTTTGAATAAACTACATAGTTAGTCTAAGCTGCGACAGTTAATGTGTTGAAAAAGAAAAGCCCAGGGCCATATATATATCGACCCTTTGCATATATATTTATATAGAATTTTCTACAAATTATCGACACTTTTGTACCCGTCTTTTGTACGGTTGTAGTCCAAAATCATTTTTGACTTTTTACGATATGCGTCAAATATGTTATAATGGACAATAGATGGTAGAATAAGATTTTTATTTTCTTTTTTTTTTGGATATTCAACCAAAATTAACTAAATGCTAATATTGTAGACTTAATTTCTTTTAAGAACATTTCATAATTTCCACATATATTCATTCTTATAACAAAAATAACGTTTAGAACAATTATTCCCGTCATAGCTAGGACGAGAAGCTACCCCCAGATTGCATTTTAAAAAAATTACACAAATTCACATGTAGATATTCTATATAAAGACTGACTAAATTTACGGTACCGACTCAGGTAATAGTTAATATTTTCAGCGTGAAGCTAGTTACTGGCACACATGTACCTGTTTTTGTACAGAAGATTTTAATTTTTATTTTTTATTATAATTTATTTTTTGAACATCTACTTTAAATCATATTTCTTTTTCGGTTTGTTGGGTTTACGAAATAAGTGGTGTAGAAATCAAATTGAATTTTTCTATTGAAAATTTCAGAATTTTTCAACCTCTACAAAAAATTAAAATTAATTGTTACAATTGAAAAATATACTCGGGCAACTGAGTGTCAACAGAGGAGTTGAGCTTCTTCATGAAACAAATATTCCCCCTTCTACTACTCCAATTTCCAAATTTTGTCCTGAACAGGAACTGAATATAGAAATAAGAGATGAAGAATACTTTTGATAAATTCTGAATAAAGGCCAAGTCTTGTAATCTAGTAACAAGTAATATGTTAAATGCTTAATTACAGATTCTGTTTCATTAATATCACCAATTTTTTTTTTTGGACTATTAATGCTAGTCAAAAGTAAACACAGTATTAAACGCCAAATCGTGAAACATATACAAAATAACATACAGGAAATTCTTTTCCACTACCATTCTTAAATTATAGTCTATTTTATGCAAAGGAATTCGAAAAATCAATTATTTTAACAATTCAGTTTTAACAAAATCAACTTCGTCTCATTAATTTTCATTGAATATACAATATTAAAAGTTCACTGAACTACAACTAAATTTAACCTTAATAATAAATTATTAACAATTTTATGCAATAATTCCAAAATATACCCTGTAGTATATATTTCAAAATATATACATAATAAAAATTAAATAGACTCGAAATATTGTAGCGAGAAGAGAAACAAAATATTCAAAAATTTTCAAAATATTATTTTTTATTTTAAGTCAACGACATTTAATTATCATTTTGAATATTTTCATATTATACTCGTATATGATGCAGCACTCCTATATATAGCCCAATAATATTTATTATTTGAATACTCTATATAAAAGATGAGAAACTTTAAGGATATCGAAGTCAGTAGAACAGTCATATTATGTGAGAAAAGAAAAAAATTTAATATGTACAAGCATATTAATGTAGTTGAATTGCAAAAGATTTTACCTTTGAGTGCATTCTGTTCTCTTTACATACTCGTTTATACATACGAGTATATACTCTTGTATAAGCTACTCTATGTATTTTTCCAAATATTTAACTTTATTGTTTTTCTGTTTATTTTCCTTAATTTTTTTTTCCTTTTGCTTTTATTTGCTCTTTATTTTGCTGCTTTTTTTTTTTAAATGTACTTGGTTATGCATCTGGGGTGAAATTTATATCTATTTTCTTAAAAAATTATTTTCATAAAAATAACATAATAATGTAAAAATAGTGTGTATATATATGTAGCAAAACTATACGTTTAAATTTTAGAGAAAAAGGAAGAAAAAATAAAATTAAAATCTAGAATATTCATGGCACTGCAATAAATGCAAGTATAAGAAAAAAGAATTTTTTCTTGAAAATAGCAAAAACAGCAATGTTGTCTTCATCTTGTAAACTCCTTCCATATATACAAACATAAATATCAAAATTTATTTCAATGCAGCGGAATACTACAAAAATATCTGATGGTAGTGTTGCTTCTCTTATGCTCTTATGCTTCTTAAATGTAAAACAGCAGCAAAATCAGTATAGCATATTATGAAGAACAAACAAACATCGTATTTATTATGTAAGGAAAATTATAAAGTATTATATTGGGGATTTAAATTTAAAAAAAAAAAAATTTCCCCTAAAATGAATTACTTTGATATTATTATAAAATAAGTGTGTTTCTTATGTGTTGTTGGTTGGTTTTGCGTTACCAAAATATTAATATAAATATTTTTTGCTTATTTATATGTATAAATGTGTGTGTACAGGTTGTTGATTTGCGCTATTTACACTATAAATTTAATTTATTTAACTTGTTGCCTTATCATTTTAATAATATCATTTACCTTAAATTTTAATATGAAAAAAAATTATTAAAAATATGAAAAGGATGCTGTTATGAATTGAAATAACACTATCTAATGTAGTGAGATTTTAATATGTATAGTCGCTGTTATGTAAAAAGAAAGTTCTCTACTTATAAATAACTAAAATTGCATACGCTGCGGGGCATGTGTCGGAAAATTGTTTGTAATGCGGGTATTTTTAAATTTTAAAATTTAAAGTAAAGTTTTTGAAATAACTCGTTTTAGTCACTTTTTAATGCAATATTAATTAGCGATTTAATTTTTATTAGGCTCTTATTGTTTTGTACACTAATTGAATAAGAGAAGAAAATTGGCCAGTGATTCGTGAATATTTTGTTCTCTTTAGTAACGTGTTTTCATATAATAGTTTAGAAAAATCATTTACGAATTAATGCCAAACATAAAACGGTGTTTTATCACCACAAGTGACATTATGGTACCAAGTAACACCATCATCTTAAGTGAGAAAGACATTATGATTATTAGATATGAGTGATGAGTGAATAAACAAGAGAGGATTATACTATGAATTGGAAAACATAAGTTAATATGAAATGAGATTTTTTTTGAATAATATCAAAAATTAGCAGTTGTCTACTGCGGAACACTAACAAATATTTTGAAAGTATATTCTTTATTAAAATGAACTTATTGAAAATCGAATCAAATAATAAAGAAGATAGATTGAGAGAAATTATAATGCCAATTCTCTTTTTTACTGATGCTCAATTGAATTTCTTTTAACATAATTTCAAAAAAAGGAAATTTCAATAAGGATGCATCTAAATCGATAAGGATGCATTATCGGAGGCATCTAAAACCAAGAGAATCAGATGATGAAAAAATGTAATTTCGATAATCACATGCTTGAAATTTATTAACAAGCACCTTTAGAATAAATGTCAGGCTCAAATTATGTACATCAAATTGTCTCAGGAGAAGTAATTTATGGTTTTAAAAATTTATCATTATAATCATTTTTTTAACTCTACCTGCAATATGAAGTCTCTGTAGTCGACTTTTATGAGGACTGCAAATAATCTGACTGGGGTTCACCAGTGATGAATATGGAAACAGCTTTCTTGCTTCCCAACATTTTCGGCCTTTTAATCTTCCTAAGTTCATTGGTGTCTTTCTTAAATTATAAAAAGGGAATACAACCTTCCTGATCTTTAGATACAGTTATAATACTTAAAAATTTTTGCATTTTTAATTTCATCACCATATGCCATTAGTGTATAGCGTTTTGATGAATACACGATGTTATTTAGTTAGAAAATATGAATTTATTTTTTTTAATAATAATATACTATTTGCAGCAATCTCTCCTACTCTCACTATCTTAACATCATATGATTATAAAGTGAAATCATCTAACAGATATATAGAGGAGTTACAAGACATTTAAAAAGAGATAAAAAAAGATCCATAGTATGCATGTATTATATAAGTATATGGGAATTTTACAACCTGATTATGATAGCAATAACCTCGCTTATGCCATGATTAATGAAGGGACATTATTATAACATATATTATAATAAACCGTTAATATTTTACCATAAAGGAGAAAAAAATATTATTATTCATATATCTTAAAACTCATTCCATTTAACATAAATTCACTTGGATGTTAAAATGTTAAAGATTGGATGAGAATAAAATAAATGTAAAATTAAATTAAGGTTTTGTAAATCAAGCTCATTTTAACCAAATATAATGTTTAGCATTGTGCATTCTACTGCTTTGATCAACAAAAATAATATTGCTATAAGGCTATCAAAACATCCAGATCTAGTGTTTTGGCAATAATTTGGTATCAAATTCTGTGTGTACAGCCAAATTCAAAAACACTAAAAAGTACTCGACAATTAAGCTTGAAAGACAGTCTCGGTAACTAGAATATGTTCTCGCAAACAACTTAAATAATTGTGACAAAGAATTGAACCTTGGAAATATAATTTGAGTATTCAAAATTTTAAGTTGTGCGAAAATTGGTTTTCGAAAAAAAAGGAATTTGGCTCAAAATTTAACTAAAATGGCACTTATGGCGCAAAATTAGAGCAGGTAACTTAAGACCGCTCATTCAAATATTATTAGAGAAATTTCAACGTCACCCTTCTACTCCTAGGACTAAGACGTCTCTACTCCTAGGTTTACAAACATTTTATAGTTAAATATTTCAGTCGCAGATAGCAAAATCAAATTCAAATTAAAGAACATTTTTAATCGTATTTTTCAGAATTATGCTAACAAAAAAGAAGCAGCAGCTCCTTGTTATCGTTAAGAAAATACCTTAAAAGCCATAATATTTTCTTCTTATTTTTCACTTCTTTATTTTTTTAATTTTTTAATAAATAAATAAAACAGAAGAAAAAAAAGCAGAGAAAAGATTTTTTTTCTGAACGTCTTTTTCATAATGTTGGCAAAAAAAAAACACCAAGAATGAATGAAAAGCTCGTATTGCGAATATTTGAGAGAAGATTGTTAAAAAGTAAAGCATTTTCCAAAGATAGAGAAAGAAAAACGTTTTTCTTAAGCTCTTAAAACTCATCGGTTCGTAAATGAACCATGAATATTTGGTTAATTTTTTTTCCTTACATCATTTTTGTACAAATAAAATGACTGTATAGAAAAAAAAATGTGTTATACAAGAGTAGGAAAGTAGTATTTAACTTTCTTTATTTTTTTTTTTTTGGATAACATCACCATAGACATTATGTTTTCTTTAGATAGGTGTAATATTATTGATATGGTAATGGTTTCGTGCTCCTCGTCTTCTTTTCTTTTCATATTTTTTCGTAAATTTGATGAAGAAATTATTACCAAATGTGTTGCAAATGAGTTAGCAAATTTATTGTGTAAATATAGGAGCAGTTACTGAAGATTAAAATAAAAAATTAAGAAAGTGAGGGAGTCTTTATAACGCACTTCAATTTTAAATAACTTAGTGTGTGTATATTGGACTTTTTCATCAATTTCTTGATTGTGTATATAGATTAAGGATATTTGATTGCAGAACATATGTTAGAAAATTTGTTCACGTTCATGTGTATTGATTATTTTACTGCAAGTTTCTTGTTATAAAATCGTACTCAAAAGATAAAACATTGCAAATATTGTAAATTTATTAAAAAACCAGAATGAAAGTACGGATATATACGCCGTAATTTAAAAATTGTATTAATTTTGTGAAATTGGTATTGAGAAAGCATGGAATTTATGTGTACTCGGAAGTGGTTTAAGGTTATTATGATGCATTTTTTTCTTAGTTAAAAGTTGTGTTGAAAATGTAATTAGTAGCAGTACGCAGTTTGGTTAACACGCTCTTAGTGTATTAAAAATTTTGTCACTTTTACACATAAATGAATTAATTAAATTAACTTAAGCACAGTGTGTATCTTATTCTATTTTAAGAGGCATTTTTGGAAACTACTACTAAATAATTTTAAAATATTAAACAGTATATGCCATATTCAAACCAAATTTGATTTAGAAAAATTGAAATTTTAGTTACGATTTGAATAATTTTACACTTATTATTTTTGTACAATAGGAAGAAAAGGGAAAGAGAAAAGGCAGTTGGAAATGCCAGGCATTTTGCGATTGTTTTTGATCCACAAAAGGCAAAATATTGTATTTTAGAATTGAATTCTATTTAATTTGATTTTTCATCTAATTACCATAATTAGTTCAGAAATTTTTGGTGTTTTTCCAAATATTTCTGTTCCAAATAAGTTCAATTTTAGAGTTTGGTTTCAAATTTTAAGACCTAATAGATTTCATTTTATAAAATTTAATATTTGCAAATGAATTGGATTCCAGTTGATTTTCTATAGGTTTCGAACAAATTTCTAATGTAAAATAAATTCCTAAAGAACAATTATTGTTAATGAAGTTGATTAAAATAGTCGTAAAATTTTGGTGTTTTGAACAATTTCTGTAAAATGCTTTAAATTTTTTCTATTAGACTGGATCTAGGAAATTGAAATTGTAAACCCGGAATTTAGAATTCACGACACCGTTATCATTTAAATCAAAACTCAATGTTATGTGTTTTTAGTACGGTAGTGGCAATTATCATACTTGTCTAACGCTCTAGGTCACATTCTGTTTGAATTCAGTTTGTTCGATTCCAAATGTACAATAAATTTTAGCTTGCAATAAAATTGTCGAAAACAAGATTCTTTTGGTTTAGTTTTGGTTTCAATAATCTTTTACACTTTTTAATAATTTAATTGAAGCTTTATTTCTCATCAACTTAATATGTAAAGGAGTTCAGAGAGTATTTTAAAATTTAAATTTTTTCCTTCATCTTTAAAATTCAGAAACAAGAAAAACTAAAAAAAAAATCTTTTTATCTTTGTGTATTTTCCTTATAAGTTTTTTTTTTTTTCTTTATCACCTTCATCTTTTTTCATGAATCAAGCGTCGTCACCTTTATTGAACTGAAAATAATTTCCCTTTCTTTTCCATACATCTAAAACATATGATTAAGGATTAATGTACCCTACCCGTATATTCCAATAAACGTTTATAAATGGGTTCATTGCATATCAAAGAATTTGTAATTTTTTTTTTTCGAATTTTTTCTTTTTATGTACAAATAATACAAGTTTTTTTAATTCATCAATTATTTTCCACGAAAAGGGGAAAATATAAAATTTTTTTTTTTTTAATTCCATTTTCACTTCCATTTGATTTTTCAATGCATTATAAAATTGCCTTTAAGTATGCTTTATAATATAAGGGGGGAGAGAACGTTTAACTTAAAGATCTTAAATAATTTTTAAAAACAGATTCTTTCAATTTTCTTCTCGTATGTGATATTTGGGGATAATTAATATGAACTTTTGTAATAGCTTTAGTTTAGGGTCGAACCTTATTATTAAGTATTATTATTTGTAAAATACCAAAAGTAGAAAATCTAAAAGCTCTTTACCCAAATGCTATACGGGCCAAATTTTCATTAAATTTGCATATTGGAAAAACCAGTGAAGTGTGATAATGGCATTTTCCTCAGAATAATATTCTTATGGCGTCATCTTCGGGCAGGCTTGATTAATTGTATTTCTAAATTTGAAATGTAAAATTTAAAAAATCTTCAAATTCGAGCAAAGAGCATTATTTCTCTTAACTCCCTAATTTTTCGCGAAACCAATATATTTGTGATTCCAATTCTGATCCAATGCAAAATAAAATCAGGAGTTTTAATAGTGCTGTGGCAAATATCAAATGAATAACTTTTCGAAAAAAAATATTGAAGGCTTTTTAACGACAGCTTATACAAAAGGAAATTTAAAATTGTATGCTTAGAGCGTAAAAGAGTTTAAACGATTAAGCGGAAAAGCACAGAAAAAAACATTTAAGAATTGCAAAAAAATTTCGCGATATCGAATTTTTCGTTTTTTTTGCTTTTATTTATTTTATTTATTGTTGTATTGAACACAATTCCTATGACGTAATTTAAAAATATCAATATTTTTTTTTTAATTTTTTAACTCGCATATACAGAAAAAAAGGATTCTATCAATTTCTATAAATTTACCCCAGTTTTTTGCTTTGTTCAATTCTAAATTCATTTTCTTTTTAAAATACGTGAATTTTTTTCTCATATGTGAATTTCCTTTTCCTTTTGTTTTCACCATCAAATTTTATGTATGTATGTGTGACAAGATAATTTTCTGTTTTCTTATTTTCCATTTATTTCTTTTGTTAAATTATAAGAAAATAGGGTTGAACGTGTTTAGCTAAAAGGATATAAAAAGTGGAAATTTTCAAACAATCATTTCCTTTGTATAAGAATGATTGTGATAAAAATGGTGAGAAAAAAAATGCATGTGATGCGATATGTGCTTTTGTTTTGAATTGCAAATAAAAACGAATGCAGTTTAACGGTTCATTTTATTTCAAAAGCATTATCCTTTCAATAATGTTATATAAAATTATTAAATAACTTGTAGAAAATGGGAAAATTAGAATTTTTTATTTTGTAGGTTAAAAAACCTTGCTCTAAGAAAACTTGAAAATTTTGCAATAACTAATTTTTTTAATGTATAAGGGATTTAGAATGCCAGTATTATTTTATGGTTCACAGGTCTGATGTTGATTGCTAAATTTATTTTAAATGTGAAGAAAATTGAACATTATTATAAAATTATTAAGAGATTTTTAAATGGTCGCCTCAAATTTCATAATTTTAGCATCAATTGAACTTTATTGTAGAATAATCTGAAATTAATATTATTTGGAATTATTTACAGTGTTATTAATAATATCGAATAACTCGAAGCACTCTAAATAACAGTAGATAGGTAGACAGATTCTAATATCTAGTAGGTGATTCTCCGAATGGGATATTACGAAGGAATATTAAGAAGCGATACTTGTAGCGCAATTAAAGTACTAGGAACACTACTGATCAACTGAATCATTAAAAATTTGTTTAATCTCCAAGCTTACAATAGGTCTGGGGCTTACACCTTTTTAAAATTCGTATTTTAATTTGATAAAATACTTATTTTTTGGGAAGACTAAAACAAAATTAATAAAAACTAATTTTCTTTAAATTTTTTCAAATTTCCTCAAAATTATTCCCAATTTATAATTTCACTTGCACTCTATTTTACAAAATTTTCTTGATTTAGTAAAAATTTTCTATATCTAAAATATTTTAAAAACGTTTTTTTTTTCTTATAAATTATTTTGAAAACGTACAAGTAAAATATGAACGTGAAGTTTTTTATTCGCAAGCTTTCATATGTTTACGTGCATAGAAGCATACTTTCACAATATATTGTGTCTATATAGTTTATGTATGATTGGAACTTTCAATATGTTGCAAAATATGGATTAGTAAACAATATTTTGTTTTTCCTTTCATACCTGCCCCACATTTATAATTTAAGCTTAATTTTTTCTGTGTATTCTCCTTGTATTTTTCTTAATTTTTTATTTTATATTTTATTCTTGCATGCAATAATTTTCAATATGTCCAGAATTTTATCTGGATAATCAAAATTCTGATATTTATATATTGGTTTTATAAAATTTGCTGCGCTTATATTAGATGATGTGTATTCACATATGTATGCATATATATGTATAGAATTTAATATGTATAAGATATCCCGTAATTACTAATCAAAGTTATTAACTTGGAGAAAATGATCTGGAAAATGTGTGGAAAACTGCAATGATTTGATAGGCATATGCATAGTTATAAAACATAGAAAACAGAATAAAAGTATAGAAAATCACATGTTTTTAGCACAGAGTGTACATTCACTTAGTTAGGTGCATCATATTGGTGCTTGAATACTTGGTATTTGCAAATTGATCGAAACCTAATTATAAGAAACCTCCCGATCTAGAGAAGATTCACAATTTGTTGCTGTACTTTGGGGATTGTATTTTCAGCTAACAGATTATTGTTGTTTTCAAAAAGTTCCTATGTGTTCCCTTGCTGGTAATGTAATGCAATATAGGATGCTTCCCAGCTGAGGTGAATTTAAATTTTTCGATAAAGTTTGAAAATAACACAATATTACTTTCGTTTGAGATTCAGCCTATAAGATATTGAATGATTGCATGAAGACCATCATAAACTAAAATAATTTACATGGCACATTACAGTAAAAAACTCTCTCCGCTCTGCTTTTATAATGGTTTTTTATTTATTCAAAATGCATGAACAAAAATTATCATTTAAATTATTTAAGCTAACTATTGGCTCTTGGACAATCTGTGTAAAATATGTTGGACACAAAATATGTATAAAATATATAAAGTTTGTACTTGATTTATTTGTACTTATGAGAACTGCATACCATACGTGATTATATAATATCTATACATATACACAAACATGGATGGTCTAAGTATTCACAAGAATAAAGAAAGGAACAAAATATTGTATATGTATATGTTATTTATAATGACATATAAATTGATCAAATGGATAACAAGTGATTTCTTTGTGTACAATTTTTCTTATTGTTATCATTTCTATATCTTGATTTCATACAGATTCTTTGAATTCCATCTCAAAAAAAACTCAAGTGAATTTTATTCCTTAACTTCTTCTTGAACAAAATATGTGGGTAAGGTATGTATTTATGCATGTAATATTTATACATTATATGTATAACAATTATTTTCATATATATGTATATATATATATATATAAATAGGGAAAAGTATGCATTAAAATGTATTTATTTAAAAAGGACAGCAACTGTTACGTTCTTACAAACTGTGTGTATTATTTTCCAAATATTTTATTTGCTTTCTATATTATATTATATAATAATATATTTTTAGAAAATATTACTTATAAGGGACCGGACAACGAAAGAATGGGAATGAAATAAAATAAATTTGGATAAAATCTATGTTTTGTAAAGAAGCACATTTCCTTCGAAACAAGAATTATCTGCTGGAATTAATTCCATTCGACATACTAAAATTACATCATACAATAAGTAATTATTGCATAACTTTCGGCTGAAAGCATAAATCTGAAAAAGCAGTAACGTATTATTCTAATTTGACGGTTTAAAGTCGAATTCTGCGTTTGGTAAACTTAAAAAAACATCTTTTTTCCAAAAAGTGGATTGTTTAGAATTTTGTGAGTTCAGGATTTTTACGATAAAGTAAGTAGGTGGTAAAAATTTGGATTTTTAGCAAGATACTTAATCTCTTGAAATTTTGTAAACAGACGAACAGATAGAATGAACTACAAATACCGTTTTTTTCTAATTTTATTGGAAATATGCTAAAAAACAATGGCCAACATAAAATTTCAAATTGATTTTCTTCAATATTTTCTTATGTTTTCTTTTTTTCGTTTCATTTTTTTGTATTATTCTTCTAAAATAAGTACCGTATTCAAGTCATGTTCTTTTAGGACAATCATCACAGGATTTATTAAAGCAAAGATGAAGATATTATTATTTACGATGACACATCTTTACATTAGTTTCATTCTTGTTACTTAGTAGAATATTTTTTCCTCAATTTTAATTTTTTTTCTTCTGTTTTATTTATTTTCCTACATAATTCCTTTCTCATATAAGGATAATTTTTTTTCCCTTTCAATTTTATTTATTCTTTTAGAATTTCTTCTCTTGTTTTGTTTTTCATCAAGATGCTACAGACTGTAATAATTTTTGGTTATTCCTGTGTTGTCCTTTATTGTATGTTTAATAAAGGATATCCTTAAAGAAAAAAAGAATGAATTTTAAGAAGAAAATAGAAAATGGTTGGAAAAACTTTGATATAATCATAAATTCATAAATATTATTGGTATATTAAAGAAAATAATAGTAGTAATAATATATTGGAGAAAAATTAAGAGAAATAAATTGATGGGAAATAATTTTAAAGATTTGGAAAAAGAATAACAACAAAACAAATACAGTAATTTACATTGGTATGTGTAAATTTTGATTTGGACAAACTGTAATGTTAAATAGACGTCACATTTTTATTATGTATATAGTGATTAGTAATGAACCTTAAAAATTAATAATTATGAGGGTGTTCAATGCAATTATGGCACAACAAGAAGATTTTCTTGCAAATAAATTTTACAATACAAAATTTAAGTGAAAGTTTTTTTTTATAAAACATGCAATTCTATAATATTGCACCTTAATTGCTAAAGTTGAATTGTATAAACTTTAAGGATCTACAATTTTAATTACCAGATCTGGAAATCTTTGATTATAATAGCAGTGTATATAAGAATTTTTATTGTTTTTTAGTTTATTTAAAAAATTGTGGGGTCTTATACATAGGAAGACCCCTTCTGAATGTTTGAATTGATATATTTTGATCCAAGTGTATCGTCGGTAAACAAATCTGGGATTAAAGACTCAAAGCATAAATTAAATTTATTACAATTTGATAACTACATTCTGAGTTATTAAATTTTAAATCCTCACATTTAAATATTGAAATAGAAATAGTAAGAAAATTTATGAATTCCTTTCTTTAAAACTGGCTAGAAGACAGAAAATTTTTTTTACAATAAAAACCCGGTCGTCCACAATTTTTCACTCACATATATTTCAAATCGGTTTTCAGATTTAGATTCGTGATGTAGTTTCCAAGCCAATAACATGTTACTTGATTAGAAAAAAAAATTTAGTACCTGTAATAAGTTGTAATAATTTTGGTTTTCTATGAAATCATATAATCAGCATATATCACATCAATTACGTTGGGAAATATGAATTCTCACTATCAAACGAAATTAGGAGTAAGTAATTGCTTTCAAATATTGTAAACTAATAGCAACAGATTAAATTTTATTTGTACAACGGACAATATCCATCTTGAAGAAGAAAATTTTTAAAGCTTAAAACTAAAATTGAAAAATCTAATTGCTATTCAATACAAATTCATTTTAAAAAATAATATTTAAAGATAATAACGCTGAAATAAAATAGAAACAAAAGTAATTGCATTCTACTATCATTTTAAAAAAAAATTGATAATGTCTCAAAAGTAATCTACCAGAAAAATAGCTATAGCAGCTTGTAATAGAAAATTTTTTTTTTTTTATTGCATTGAAGAAAAATTGTTTTGCGTCAATAAAAATAATTGATTTGCTGTTGCACTTTCAGTATTGTTTGAAAATTATTTTCTAAAAAAAAACAAAACTAGAATTTATTTTGGGAATAACGTAATGCTTTTTTAACAATAATATTGGTTTTACGAAATTTTCAATTTATTCCACGTGATTTAAAATATTTTTATTATTATTGCCATGTTTTTCAATGCAGTGCAGGGATATTTTTCTACTATTCATGGTTCCGTTGCCCTTAAAAAATTAAAAGTTATTTTTTCATTTCGAATATTTTTAATAAAATATTTTTTATTTAAAAAATTTTGAAATGATTTTTTTTATGGACTTCAATTTTTTTTAAAAAATTTGGATCGTTTAGTTTATAATACATTCACTACATCTAATTTATAGTTTACTACATCGTTACTACATATTTGATTGAGAAAGGTCCCCTTTTCACTGCACACACTGTTTGAAATTAAAAAATTTGGTCAGGATTTCCAGTAATGCAAATAAATGTGGTTCCTTATTAGCTTAAATTATCTGATTATTGCAGAATTTTTTGAAAAATACGTCATATTTTTTTTAAAAATCGAACAGAAAGTCTGATTAAAATTGGCTAGTTCTCTTTTTAATCAAATTAAATTTGATATCAGATTTTGATTCCACATTTGATTTTCATTAAATTTAAATTCAACGTTAGATTAAATCTGATCGCACCCTAACTCTTTTTCAAAATGAATTGCCTTTAGTAGTGTATGACTCGAAAATCATTTATAAGATTAACCCTCTTCAGAACCATTCCATGCAACTTGTTAGGCATATTTTATTATAGAAGACCCGCTTTTACGAGAGAAAATTAATACATGACGTACTTGTCAACGTATAGTTGTAAACCATTACTTTGGCACCACAAATTAAAACCGTTTAAGTCGTTCTGTAACAAAAAGCAATAACTTTCAGAAAAAAGCTTCTTACTAAAATTTGTGTCATCTGCAAAACTACATAATCTACAGTTAGCTATAGAACCGGTTGCATTGTTTGTCGATATAATGAAAAGCAACGGACAATAGTGGGCAGTAGCGAACAATTAAATTGAAATAAATTCAAAAATATTTTAGCTACCTTTGAATAATTTTAAATACTTTCCAAACCAATTGCATTTCTCATCAAGAATGCTAAACTAACTCTTATTTCTAACAAATTACGTAAATCAAACCATGACCCAAATAACTAAATATTATGCTCAAGTAAAGGTATGTACTCATAAAATTTCCTGATTCGTAATGTCTCCTTGGACACTGGAAAGTCCTATACATTAACATGTCTTAAAAATACCTTCAAACATTTTCAATCTTGCTTAAATATCACCTTGTGAAAAATATTTTTTCATCGAAACTATTTGTAATGCTTTGATTTTTCTTTTAAAAATTTCGACAAAATTATACTGAAGTTTTGAGTTGGGAATTGCCTATTTTTAGTCCAATCATTATTAAAATTTTGCAAATCAAAAAAAGAAAAGAATACCTATTATGAAAACTGTTCACAAACCTTAGTGTAGAAAAAATTTCATTAAAATCTATCCTGTGGGTCTATAGGAAGAGATAGAGTCCTTTTAAAATTTTAAAATGTATAAGAGTATATTTTGCATTTTTATCTTTTATTTGATTTTCTTATTTGAGAACCTTTACATTTTTGAAATTTATTTTGCAAACATAACAAAATCCTTTGCAAAGGAAACTTCAATTTTTGATACTCTGAAATTTTTATAAGTAGATAAAAATCGAAAGATAAAAAATTATTTAAAAAGAAAATTTTTTAAAAATAGAAATGATAAAATTTTGTTTATTGGAAAAGTTTTATGTATTTTCTCTAAATTTTAAAATATTGTGCTACAAAAATACTTTCTTCTTGTATAACAGTCTCTAATGTTCTAACGCTTATTAAAGTCCTTCTTTACGTACATATTTTCTTTCAATTTCAGTTAGAGCTATCGGTGCGATAAGGCATTTCATTTACTGAACAGGACCAACAATATGTGAATCAGTTTAAGTTTCGTAATGCAATAATTCAGTTGCTAAACTCATTCCTCATTTCTAATTTCAAGTTGAGTTTAACAATTAATTCAAAGCCTGTATTGTTTGAAACCATCTCTCTAAATTTGTGTATTTCAACAGTTTCTGTAAATTTGTGTTCTCGAGAACTAATTATTTTAAGACAAGCCAATTAATTATTAAAAATCTCTTGATAATTTTATTGTTTAAGAAAATGAAAACACTTTTTCATTTATTGACGGAAAATTTATTTATTTTTGATAAAGTCCTTTTGTATTTTTTGATTAAGGAAGTGAGGATTGTTGTGCATCTTATTTTACTATTTCAGGACAATTTATACAACGATTATTAATTTCACAAATAAAATATTACAAATTTTTTATAATAATAATTTTTCCTTTATATTTTTTTTTTGGATTTTCCACAAAATTTAAATAAAAACTCTTATATTTTAAATTTTTTTTTTTTTGTAGTGAAAACAATGGTAATACAAATGTGAAATGAAAGAGAAATGATCTCTAGAGGAACATAAATCAATTCTTTTCGATAAAATAGTTGGATGGGTTGGTTTGGTGGTTGTTAAAATGTAAAAGAAATAAAAAAAAAATCTGATGTGGTCAGCACATAACCGACCGCATTGTGTATTGTCTAGTTAAATGAAAGTGTTACAGAATATTATAAAAATGTCTGCTAAATACTTCTTTCCAATTTTTAGGACATTAGTAAGCTTATAGTTAACATACTTAGAAAAATGTAAATTGGGCTCTTAGTAGAGTTTCGCTTTGTGCTACCCGAATTCCCTGAAATGCTCGCCAGTTAGTTTCGGTAACAACCAGAACTCAAATATCAAATTTCAAGAAATTCCATCAATTTATTCTGTGGATATGGTGAAAAATGTAAAATCGGCCCGCAAATCAGTTCTCGAGTCCTGATCTTTCCAAAAAAGTTATATGTTCATTGCTTTAATATGAGGAATTCATATATTAAATTTCAATGAAATCGGTTGATTATTTCTCTTTATATACACAAAAGTGTATGTTTGGCCCGTAGTAAACGTCTAGTTGCCGATGCCTGATCTTTCCAAAAAATTTACATGTTCATTATTTTAATACGGGGAATTCATATATTAAATTTCAATGAAATCGGTTGATTATTTCTCTTCATATACACAAAAATGTATATTTGGCCCGTAGTAAACGTCTAGTTGCCGATGCCTGATTTCTTCCAAAACATACGAATTTTTGCGGACGGTCGAGCTGAGCTTATATATAAAATTTCAAGTAAATCGGTTGAATACTTTCTTCAAAATGTTCAAAAATGTAAAACAGGCCCGCTAAAAAGTGCAGTTCCCGAGGCCTGATATATACCAAAAGTTGATCGATCCGTGCCATGGTGTAAACAAACTTACATATAAAATTTCATCAAAATCGGTTCAGCCGAACTTGAGATACACGCGTGCACACACAGACCGACAGACGGACAGACCGACAGACCGACAGACCGACAGACCGACAGGTTGCTAAAAATAGTTTATTTACACTTCCCCACTATGGAGAAGTACGTTCCCACCGAAAACTCGATATGCAAAATTTGTTGCCATCACATAACCTACCTATTGTTTACACAATACGGTCGGTAATAATGAAAAATCTATTTAAGAAAAAAACGAAGCGTTTCTATCATCATTGTATCATCAGGTCTCTGTAGAAGAAAAGAGCCATAATATTGAAAGAAGAGAAAAAGTAAACAATCTTTAAATTTCATATGTGCATATAATACTCGTATTCTTATATATTTTAAATTTGTAAAGATTTATGTGTATGTGCATTAAAATGTAACTTTTATATTATGGAATCTAAGCCCTTCTACAAAATTCCATACAGAATATTCTTCTCCACTCATATTTCTCAATTCTTTTGTGTTTCGAAAAAGATAACTCTTTATACTCGTAACTGTGATTATAATTTTTATTTTTTTTTTGGGGTTTGTTTTTGTGAAGTGAGGTTGAAATTTTTCCCTTTCATCTCTTCAATTCAAATATTTATTAAGTATATTTTAGTAAATACACACAAATACATACACGCAAACATATTATTGTTATATATACATATATGTACATTTTGACTTTTTTTGATGGAATTTATTTTCAACCCTTTCTACAATCACATGTACACAATTCATATTCACTAATATTTACTATTTTACTGATTATCATGTTGACGGCTGTAGATTTGAGGAGTTAGAGATGGGTAGTAGCTCACATTATACCCTATTTATAAAATAATAACAAAACCAATATGGTGGGTGATAAAGTTAAAAAATTTTTTTTTTTTCATAATATAGAATTGAAAATTTCAATTGATTTTCTTTTTAAATATTTTTTCAGAATTGTATAGTAATACTTTAGCACTGTGTTTGCGTATTCGATGACGATGACGAATTACTACATAGGGCTATATTTGAAAATGCAGAAAGAAAACATGAATAAAAATATATGAGAAATTTATAAGCCCCCATTATTTTTAACATTTTCACCGTTTCTTTATTTTTATCCCAATATTATAAGAACAATTTTACACACATATAAAGTTATTAAGATATAAAGAGAGAAAGGGTGTAAAAAATTTAAGAGTTGAGTTGATAAACAGAATTTGTGAATGCTGATTTTTAATTCAAGTGATTTGTCAAAAAATCAAAAAAGAAAAACCTTGATGGTAAAGAATAATGCTTTGTAATGGTGCTAAAAATTACTTATATTGGGATTTATTTTTTATTATCATTATCATGGTAGATTTCATGGAATATAGTGTAAAATATTAGAGAAATAATTGTATCCAAATTAAGGAACCCCTTTATTATTATTTTCTTCTACAAACTATGATTTTTTATTTGCAGAGTATAATGAATCTGTGATTACTTTTGTAAATTAAATTGGAAAATTCTTTTGTGCTAAAATTTGTAGCTTCTGCTTGAATTGAAGTTTTGTTTAAATTGTGAAGGAGATACTAATTAAAATTGTGTTCTATTCCCTTCAGTAATTTTAAAATAATTCGTATTTTGTTTAAAATCAAAATGTAAATTAATGTACCTGTTCAGAGCCTCCTCTTAGTTAATCCGCATTAATTTATGGTTTATTTATTTATGAGGGAAATATGTATATAATGCCTAACTGCAAGCACTTTTTGCAGTTTCATTTAGACAACCGAAGCGGATCGACTAAATTTACAATTTTTTATATTAATATCTGTTAAAGTTTGCAATTTTTTTTAAATTTTCAAAATTGGTGGAATTAAAAAAATTATAATTTTTTTATGGAGTTGAGCTCCAGCTATTGCTGGGTCCAGTTTAAAATATTGAAAATTTTCAAATCCATAATATTAAAATTAGTTTTTATACAATTTGCAATCAATGGTTCATTAACTATATTGTATATGTATACTAATGCAAGGATGCTTTAGAAGAGAATATTTCAAAATTGGGGCGCTTAACTGAAAATTAACTTCGAAAATATTAATTTTCCGTCTGACTTCGGTTCATTTTTGTGTACTTAATTTCCTTAATATAAAATGTTTTGAATTTATATGGAAACGAATTCGAGCTAAAAGTTAAAACTGCAATAATATTTTAATAGAAAATATTTGTACACACGCACATTAGCTTTGCTCTAAGGGCATATTCTTGTACTATATTTTCATGAACGTAACTTAATTGTAGTGTAGAAACTTGCTATATGACCTAAATCGAGTTCTGGCAATAGGTACGAAATTATAATTTTTTATACTTATTAAAATTTGATAATTAAAGTGGAGGATCCAAAATTTACGATAAATTTAAGAAAGAACCTATACTACAATTGAATTAACCTTTTCGACAAGGCTGGTACACATATGAACCAGTAAAATCCAAAAATCACTAAAAGTTAAAAATAGCATTGTATTTGGTTCTCTGCTGTTCCATTTCGTTTTTGGCACACTAAATTTTAACAAGATTTTTTTCATCACAGACAGTTTGTTTTATATAAAATATGTGAAACATGTGCCATTTACACTATTCGAAAGCCAACTCGAAAGGTTTAAGTTATTTTTCTAGTGGATCTACCTTATAACATTTACCTTACTTGGTTTGTGTTAAGAAGGAAAATATCCCAAAGTTGACGGTTTCTTTTTAATCCAATTATTTGAACTTCTCCTTATTATTACAATTTTGTTTTACGAAACCGTTTTTTTTTTTCCTAAAATCACAACTTTCCATAATGATTTTAAAGACATTTTTATCTTAAATCATTTTTTGAAAAATATTTGCAAATTTTGTATCAATCCAAAGTATACCCGAATTCCCTTTCAGTGCTACTAAAACAACCAAATTGTAGAAAAATCTATTTGATTTACAATTAAAATTCAAAAAACGTCAACGTACAGAGCGTTGACGGTCGTGTTCTTATCTACAAAAAAGAAATCATTTTATTTAAATGAAGCTGATTTGAAGCATGTTTAATTTGTGAAATTCGTAATGTAACTGATGTTGTGGGTTGTCAATCAAAAGTCGTTGTGTTTTTTTTTTCTGTGAAAATTTTAAACGATGGACTGAAAACCTATAATTTACACCCCGTCTCCCCAAAATTTTGGCATGAATAATTATCATAATTTATTTTATTGAAAAAAGTCAAAAGAAAAAGTTTTTTCTTACCTTTTTTCGTCATTACTATAAAAATTATATTTTGAGAAGATGAACTGAGTGAGGGAATGTTATCGCTAACAATATTTTTTTTTATTTAATTGGTATTTGGGTTTGAATTGGCATTAAAAAGAACCCATAAACAAATTTTTTAAATTTATTTGTAAATTTTATTATTTTTTGTTTTACTTTACCTTGCCTTAAAAAAAAAAGGTACAAAAATTTATTAATTTTGACTTATTCCGAGAAAAATTATTATTAGCTCTTAAAATTATTGATCTTGGATGCAATTTTTAAAGTAGAAATGAATTGGCCATCTAATAATTATGACCATTATGTACCTACATTCAGTAGAGCAGAAAATTGTACTTGATCTATCCTTCAAATACCTGGTTTCAAAAATTGTCTAATTTGTGCCAATATTTCGATATATTCCAATACTTCTATTTTTCTCAATTCTCCTTTCAATTTTGAAGCCTTCAATGTTATTACTTTAAAATTGTGGACCTATAATATAAAGAAACTAAAAATTTTTGAACGGAGAGAGGAATTATGGTAAAAAAGACGGAGCTATTTAGATTAGCTATTATGACCTATTAGTTTAAATACACATTTAACAGTTAGGTAATGTACGAAACATGTGAATTTTTTTAAAATAAAATTATGAACTCTCTGTTATTTCAGTTCTGGGGACTTAAAATATATACAGAAAAAAATATTTTTTAATGAGATTTTTAGCGAGCTTGCGTTTGCGTGCTAATTTACCCTGAAGATTTTTCTAAATAAAAACATTTCACTTTACTGTACAATGCTATGTAAGAAATTGTTTAATATAATGTTCAAATTGATATATTATTATTGGGAACGCGCTAGATATAACATCCGGAGCAATCATAACAAAATTTGTTTATCTTACAAATTTCGTTCATATTATGTTTGTCTTTCAGAACTTCGTTTAGTATGATACTTTACTACTGCTATGACAGTGCAACGCGTTCCTAGACCAATTTGTTACAATGTTTTAATTTGTTTGATGGGACTGATTGATAAAATATTTGTTCGTCCCCTTTAGTTTCACAAAGGTCTTATAATAATTTCTTTCAGCCTTTCATTTCGTTTTTAAACATAACGACAAAAGCGTTTAAAATGAACAATTCATTATGTGTTTTTCTTATTTCGTTAACTTTCTTTATTCTTATATTTTTATAAAAACAAGTGATAAAATCCCCCATAACTTCATAAAATTACGCAGATTTTAGCAATCCAACTAAAACTTACCTACAAATTTAGGAACTAATCCTATATATTATAGACAATATGGATATAGAAACTTATTCTAGATATTTTTTTATTCTTATATTTTTTTTCAAAAACTTGTTATTTTTTGAGGAATAGGGCCATCAAACTTTTTATGTATCCGGATGTATACATTGTATATTCGCTCGCTACGCAACATTGTTGCCCATGCTAGGCCGCCCGCTCATAATGTGTTAATTGAAGCAGTACAATAAAAAGTGCATTCAGCTGTCTAAGCTTAGAATTAAAATATAACACTTATAACACTTATAACAAATATAAAAATTTATATTTGATGAAATTATAATTTTAAGCTTTAGCAAGAGAAATTGTTAATTGTTTAATCAAGGCTATTATGCCGGCAAATTGCCAATGACTTTCCTTCTTCATTTGTTTTTAAGAGAAACTTGTTTCAAAGAGAACTTTTTACCGAACTTCCAATTAATATTTACGAAATAATCTTACGAAGGCAACCCTTTTGGCACTATACGTAATAATTTTATTGGTTATTATGGCACTATTCGCAAAAATAATTTTACCCAATATACTAAAGCCATTTCCAGATATATCATAACACTAGTTTTCCGTACATTAACCTGCTTTCCCACTAAAGTAAAAAGAAAATTTTAAATTTTTTAAATCATTTAAAAAATTTTGGGTTTTTATTTTTTGCTTTCTGTTTGTTTAATGCACCAAAAAACAAAAACTGAAATATTATTTATTGAACCTGACAGCGAGCGACTCATCATTTTTTATTTTTCCTTATAAAATTTTTAGAATCACTTACGCTCCGATACCAAAAATGACACTTTATAATTATTAATTTTATGTTTCTCCCATTCAAAATGACAGTTCTGATTTACACACCATTTATTTTTTCGCATAAGCATTTAATAAAAAATTGTTTTTGGGGTGGCAAAACAAAAAATAACGAAGAAAATCATTTTGTAAACGGTACTTTACATTTTCATTTACAGTTAGCAAAATAATGAAAATTACACGCAAAAGGAATTTTTATATTAAAAAAAAAATTTTTTTTTCTTTCTGATGAGAAAAAAAACAATATAGTATTTAACCTAAGCATCGCTATATATACATCAACACTCACATACATAATAAATATATGAAATTATGTTGTGTGTAATGAGAATTTATGCGGGAGAGATCTGGTCCCTCAAATTAAAATGATATACAAAATCAGAAATGTATAATTGTATTATTGCTGTATACAAAATGTACGTATAGGACTCCGTCACAAATTACAGGACATCAAAATAACGAATTAGTGTTATATATTGCTTAAGAATGTAATTTACAAATAATTAAAAACTGTCAACAATCATAAATTCTAAAGTGTACACGTATAGCTTTAAATGTATCCTTAAAAATCCAGTGAATCAGAGTACAATGAAGAACAAATTTTACTTGCATATTTTTTGTTATTTTGATAACATATCTGTTATATCAACATATTTATACATACATACATATGTGTACGAATTTGAGTGGACAAAGGACATAAAATGAAGATTTTACAAAATTTATTTTAAAAGTAACCAATTGTAATGGTAAAGAAATTTTAAGTCAATTTTGATTTCTTGTTGAAAAATTGTCTCAATAGTAGAGAGTGTTTATTTCTCCAATTTATAATGAGTTGTCGTCAATAAGAAATCCGAATAGTTTATAAAAAATGGTATTCAAAATGGTAGTAATAATTGAAGTATTTAATATTAGAGAAAGGATATTGTGATAACTTTGGTAAAATAATTAATTCTTGTTCATTAAAATCTAGTGCAAATTAATTATGGTCATCAAAATTCTATGGGATATTTTCATTTATTTTAGTAAGATTATCCAACAGACTGATAAATAATTTTCATCTTATCAATTCTAATGAAATGAAATTTTTTTTTGTTTTATCTTTTATAAAAAATGTAAGACTAACAAATTAATTTGTTTATTTCAAGTGAAACTGAGGGATAAATTCCTTTGTTTTTTTTTTTTTGTGAGTACAAACGCGAGTATTGTAAGAATTGTAAATGTAAGGAATTTAGTATGGGACTTTGGTGATAAATTTTAAAAATCTTATAAGGAAGATAAGAACATTGTGTTTAACAGACGTAGACTTTTAAAAATTTCCTTATAAATTTCATAATCCAATTAATTTTTAATTTATGTATGTAGTTTATGGTTGATTTTGAAATTCTTGATAAAAAGAATTCAATTTTTCTTCTTGGTCTGCTTACCCAATACTGAATGCTCAAGGTTACATTACTTAAGCTCTCCTTATTCTGTGCAGTGTGTACTAATTACCAGATTGTTTGGAGGCCATAGTTCATTGCCTGATATTTCGCAGCCACGACATTTGTTTTCTTACAACACGCCTTCCGCCTTCTATTTTACATTGTAGAATTAATTGCAGGACATATTTTTTTTTCGTTGCGCGTTAGGTGACCTAAGTATGCTATTTTTCTGCCCTTAATTGTTAATAATAGCTCACGGTCACCTATTAATGAGGTTTAAACCAGAAATGATGCATTTAAAGACGAAAATTAAGTTTTTAATATTTTTAAATTTAAAAAATAATGACTTGTTAATTTTTATTTAATGTTTTCTTATATTTTAACGTATTGCCTTCACAGATCTAAAACAGGACAATTTTTTTTTAGTTTTTAAGCTTTAAATTAAGTTGCAATTAGTAAGAGTCATGAAATACCAATATTCTTTTATATTATATGAATGTCTTATGTCTATTATTTGGAAAATCTAAGAACTTATTCTAAACATTAAGAAATAGTGGTGTATTTGAATTGCAATTAATGGAAGTGCTAATTTAATAATAAGTTTTATAAAAATATAAAATCCCTACAATAAAATATCCTTTTAGTTAACTCAATTCCCCGAAAAATATGCAAAATCACAAAATTTCCACAATTTTGATTTTCTCGTGTAAATTCTGTGAAAATTTTTCAAGTTCAATTGCATTGTTTTACAACAATATTAATAATCCTTAAATTTTTCATGCAAAATTTGTTAAAGCGGATAGTAGGCCCAATAGTAGATGTACTTTGAATTTATTTAGGTGTGCCTACATAGGAATAATTTTTTTCGGAAAATAAATTTGTAACAGAAAAAGGCCAAAAAATTTAAAAATGAAAAAAATATTTTAATTAAGAAACATGAACAAAATTTTTCTACTGCTTTTTCACTCTCTTTTAAAAAATAATTTTTGTAAGTGGGTTATAAAATTAAAATGTGCTCAAGTTACACTTTTCAACAAAAACAATTTTTTTTTTTGTGTGTTTCTGCATGTTGACATGAAAACTTTTAATTTTCAAAATTATTTATGGTTCCATATCAATCTTCAGAATTTTTCAAATAAATTTCATGTATTTCATTTAATCTCCTAAAAAACAAAACAAAAGATATTGTAAAATTTAAATTTCGTTTATAATAGAATTTTATTAATTTATGGTTTAAATTTAAAATTGAATTAAAGACCCAACCAATTATTAGAGAATTTGGCAATAATCAAGGATTTTAGGATTTCACTAATTAAATTTCAAAAATATTTTCAAAGAAATAAAGTAAAGTCAAGAGAGTGATTACCATATTCTACAAACAACAGTTTTTGGACCTATTTTAAACTTAAGATTTTAAGCTAGATTGCCAAAATAATGTTTAAATAACAAATATCGGGGAATTTTTCGATGCGCTCCCTGCTTTTCCCTGCGTATTCAGAACGGTTTCCTAACCATTGAGAACTTACAATATCGTCGAAAGCTTTCCAAATACGATGTAGAAGATGAAATATGGCAGCTAAAATTCTTGTTATCCATGGTATAAAGTTATTAACGACAATAGTATTAATTTTTTTATTATAAAATTTGAGGAAGTCAGACCTTTAGTTTGCAATTTTGTTGAAATTTTTAGAAGACTATTTGTTAAGATAATTAATTTTATTTATAAAACTTTTAATAACCTTTAAATTTTTGATATAAGTTACTGGAGTTCGAAAATTAAAACGTCGTTCAATATTATTTCCGGGGACTATTTTCAGAGTTAGTTGCTTACTTTTAAAAATTTGAAGATCAATTTCAAAAATTTTTGTTCTGTTTAAAAGACGGTAGCACTTAACAAACAAGTTGTGATTAAAAGTGCTTAAAAAATCTCTATTTCAAATTAAATTACCAATAGTTCTGATTTATGCATTGTAGATCTACAAATTGGCATTGAATATATCCAGAATTTCTCTTGTATTTTTCGAGAAATTGGGCAAGAATTATTATTCCTACAGTTGACCTGAATTATTCCTTGAATATTCAGTATTCACTTGTAATTTTAAGAATTATTGCTCTTCTCATTTGGCTGTTTTTTTTTGTTGGGTACATGTGCGGGTATTATATGGTATCATTTAATATTATTCATTTTAATACTTTGTTGGTTTTTTTTTTGTCGGAAGGTGATTTTAATTCGGTAAAAGGTATAATAATGTTTTAGTAGAGATATTCCTTTGTTTTTCCTTCTTTTTTTCTTGTTTTGCTTTAACAAGGGAATGACATTTGAGGATTTTCTAAGTGACTTTTTTTCTCTATGTTTTGTTCCTTTTTTTTGCAAGGTATATGAAATATGTTATCATTAATATATGTAAATACTCCTGAATTTAAATCTATGTATACCATAAACATCCCATAGTATTTTACAAAATGTAAAGCAGTTTTTTAAGATTTTCTACATTTTCGTTTAGTTTGAAGAACATGGAAAATTTTTAAATCTATACCATATTAGAAGAAGGAAATTTTCTTCAAATTCTAAGGCATAATACCAATGTGTTAGCATGCAGGTTTACATACATATATACATATTTTATAACTTACATATAGGAAAAATGTGTAGGACATGAGCTTAAAATAGAAAAAATTAAGATTTTAGGTTATGGTTTGTTATGGTATACACACATGATGTAAAATTCTTAAAAGATTAGCTTGTACCATGTTTTCCATTATAGATGACTTCTTAATAAATTTATGTAAAGGAATTAATTTAATTCAAACGACATATTTTGTATAATACATGATTTTAAGCTTTAATGGTATCTGTTCCTTTTAAAACATATTTACTAGACCTACGGTAAATTATATATTATGGTTTATGTATTTGACTGAAAATTTATATAGTGCGTAGTGTGCGTTTGTTATCCAAAGAAATCTAGATTTCATAAAATTAATAATACTTTGTATTTTATTTTTGTATAAAAATTGTGGTCACTACTTTGTTTTAGTCAATTATTGCAGATTATTTGATTCAAAACTGATATAACAGTATCTCAATAAAATTGTGGTCAGTCTCAGCTTTTCTAAATTAATATAATCAACTCAACTATTCCATTCAATAATAATATAGAAATTATTTTCAAAGCTGTCTAAATTCAATGAAAGCAAACCTGTTTTGTACAATTTAATCAATAACGGTCAGTCCCAATCACTAGTTTATTTATCTTTATTTTTATTGATTTCTTGTATTAATTTCGTGGACTCTGCAGTTAATAGAAAAGTATAGTTAGATTTGCTATTAAGTAATTAAATCATATGCATTAGAATATTAGTCTTATTCTATTCCTATATACTGAAGTCATGAAGAACTCGAATGTGTGTTATCTTGAATTAAATTGCAATAAAACTAGAAACTTTTCCACTTAAAGTATAATAATCTTTAAGGAATTATCTGTTCGAGTTTACATTCACCTTTTCTTATAATTGAGACTCAGTTTTTTAAGTACAATTGTGTTTCTTAGAGAATTTTTTGTATTCTAATTATAAATTTCAAAAATAGACTTTAGCTATGCTTAAATAAAATTTTGAATGACTAATTTTCTAAAGCTCATTAATTAATTATTTGTATTTATTAAAGGTTTGTGTATTAATAATCGATGTGCTTATAAACTTGGTAATTGCAATGGAACAACTATAGAAGGACGAGTGCAACCAACTTTGTTTTCCTACAGGTACAGAGATTTTGGTTTAGTTTCAGTTACTTCAGTAGCATATACACTGCTTTTCGATTAGGTGGCGAATAATTTCAGGGATGATTCTTTAATTAATTTCCAGCAAAAAATTTTTGTGGATGGGGAGGATGCAAATATGCTCGTTTACGAGCTACAGCCTGTTTTGAAAAAGAGGTACTAGATTATTTCTGCATATTATATAAATGCTTATAATTTCGGAATCATGTGACATAGAGGAACCACTGGGAGCGTCTTTAAACTGGGGAGGCGATTGATTATTCTTACTTTCGGTCTTACAATCAATTTGATTAAGTTATAGTTTTTGGGTAAAGCTCGTCAAAATCAGAATTTTTATTTTTGTTTTTAACCAATATAACATTTTCCTATATCATTCATAGATTTGCCAGTAAAACGTGTTAAATGTTTTTAAAAACCATATGAGCAATGCAAACATTTCATACACATCCCTTAATCCTTATTATACATACTGAACTAAAAAATATTTGCGAATGTTATTTTTGTATGAATTATTATTGAGTAATTTATTTTGATCTTATTGAACCATTGAGCTTATATAGAAGATTTATTAGATTATGAACGTACACCTAAATGATTTTCGGTAGGTTTCATTTTCATTCATTATTAAATTCCAAATTTAATATAAAAATAAAATATTAATAGTTTAGCCAGTACTGTAATTTTTAAAGTATAATATATAAATAAGGCATTTTGCACAAATTTGCAATATTAAACTTTCAAATTGTTCTCCAACTCATATTTAGCACGATTCATAATATCTTATTTAAAATTATTTTTCATACCATATAAAATTTAACCTTTAAGTATTTCAACATTTCTGGTTGAAAATTTAAAAATATTTTAATATTTTTGTTAAAAAAAAATAACAAAAAAATTAAAAGTTATGAATTCATTTTTATAGATCCAAATTTTTATTATGTGCATTTTTTCATAATCGACATCAAAAGATATTTTATTCGTTTTACAATTTTGAAATATTTTCTTATTATTAGCTACCATGTGAGCATTATAAAATGTATGTGAACGAGAACATAAATTAAAAACCTCTTTCTCACTTGATTTATTGAATTAAAAAACGAATCGTTTAAAAATCAGTGAACTGTTAATAAACTACACGTGAAATGTTAAATAAAAAAACAAAAAAAATAATAAAAAAATTTCAAAAGAGTTCTTCAATATTGTTTGCTTTTACGTTTTTTTTGGGTAACACCAAAATAATACCACCTCATAATATTATGCTACATTGATCTCGAATATCAAAATATGGGAATCAAATTTGAAATTTTCTTGTATCCAAAATCCAAATGAAAACATTAAATCAGCTTTTATACTGATAAAAAGCAAAAGAAAAATGAACGCCAAAATTTATTTTAAAAAAATTCTTTTCTAATGTTGAAAATGTAAACGCCATGTGATGTAAGAATGCTTTGTTTTCTATTTTTTTTTTTTTGTTGTATGAATAAAAACAAGATGTACACGGTTACAAATCTATTCAGTAGGAAGAGTTTGAAAAAAAATTCGCAAAATTTTTATTTGGTTTCATGTAAAAAAAAATCTGATGTGGTCAATACGTAGGCGATCGCAATGTGTATTGCTTAGTTTATCAAAAATGTTACAGAAGAATAAGAAAATCTCCTTTAAAAACTTCTTTAAAAGAAAGTTAGTAGTTTTTTAGTAAAAATACCTAGAAACATGAAAATTTGACTCTTAGCAGAGTTTCGAGATCGATTTGTGTTAGTTTCGATAACAAATAGAAGTCAATATAAGTTTCAAGAAATTTCATCAATTCAAAATGTAAAATCGTCCCCTTGTTCAGTTTCCGAGCGCTGATTTTTCCAAAACAAAATTTATAAGTTCATTGTTTTAAAACCTTGAATTTAAATATTAAATTTCAAGAAAATTGGTTGAGCATTTTTCTCTAAAATCGGTTCAGCGGCAAGCGTATACGCAGAAGCAAAAATACCGACTGGCAGACAGATAAATAGATCGATATCTCTCTAAAAATTATTTATTTACGCTTCCCTAGCATATAGAACTGCGTTTCCCTAGCATATAGAACTTGCAAAATTTGGTGCCATCACATAACCCCTCCCTTATTATATGCAGTGCCTATACAAATGCCTACTCGTATTTGTATAGGCACGTATACAAATAGAAAATACGTATTTCGAAAACAATTTTAAACCTTGTTCTGGCCTTATTTTTTGATTCCTGATTCCTGTATCACAACTTAACTTTGAAAATTATAATAAAAATTTGACCATTCTAAATCGGAATGACCTTAAAATTCAATTTAGCTTACACTTTTACATTGTGTCGAATTAAAGAATTTGATCGAATCTGTATATTGAAAATTTTCTATGGACCGCACTGCAAACAATATGAGAAGGTATTTACTATTGTTCTGGTCTTTATTCGCCACTTTAAAATTCAAATTATTTTATTTTTTGTGCAGTATAGTGTACAAAGTTACTGAGTTGATCTTACTTTAATTATATCATTTCAAAAGAACCAGTTAATGAACAGTAATACTAAAATAAGAGTATTAAGAATTATGTATTTTCACGACAACATGCAATGGCACGACAACAGAATCATATATCAAAATAGATCAATTTGTTCGAACACAATAAAATTGTGTATCATTGGAGTAATAAAAAAATTCCTCATAAAAAATAAATTAAATTCTAAAATTTCCTCATTCGTTGATCATTTAGAGAAGGTAATCAAATTATTTAAAATAACAAAAATGCAACAAAAACACGTCATGATCGGATTGTCCTAACTAACTTGTTGTTACATTCTATTACGTGAGCGTATTTAGAAAAGCTTCTTAGACAGTTACCTTTGCGGATTTTCCTGAAAATAGAACAAAATTATTATTTGTTTTGCTATTTCTGAAATTTTAAAGCTAGATTCTTTTTCTTTCTGAAAATTTTTAAAAAAGAGAAAAGGATTTTAAAATAAACAATTCATCATACATACGACGGAGACTGTGTGTACCTTAACCAAAAAAAAAAAAAAATTTAAATTTTAAATTGAAAAATGTTTCGTTAACGTTTGCATTCTCAACATTTTTTTTTTTTTCTAAAATATTTTTTTTTTCTTTGTCAGAAATTTTATTCAATTATACATTGAATTATATAATTTTATTCAATATATTCTATTTGAATGTATAAGTGCTATGAAATTTATAAGAGCGAAAAATGGCTCACATTTATAAAACCATTAACTACCTTAAAATTGCAAAGGTACGTCAGTTACAAGAGAACAACCTTTCAAGAGTATATCAGTTCTAATGTTGTATTTACTCGCAGTAAACTCATAGTAAACTTCTGACTTTCAAAATTTAAGTAATTTGTAATAAAAATCTTTGTACTGCGTGGGGATTTGCTAAAATTTGATAAACACTAAATCTTTATACTAAAATTATAATTTAGTTACCAAAAATTTGACTTTTTGTTGAATCAGAATGATGATAAAAATATTATTCTAGTAAAAATTGCAGCAGACCTATATTATACCCAATTTACTACGTCACCTATTTCCGAAACTACTAATTTTATGAAAAGAAGAGTGACGTGTCCTAAATTTTTTTTGTATGACTTAGAATTTTTCATAAAATTTAGGTACCCAACTAATTACTATACTCACATATTTAAAATATTGAGTGTGTATATAAAAAATTTCGGCCCGCGATGTAATACCTGGTTGCCAAACTGATTTCTCCACAACGTCTATAAATTCAATGATATTTGCATAATATTCATGAGTGTAATTTTCAGTGGGAAAATTACTATCATTTACATATATATATATATATATATATATTCATCTTACACAAACACAGACACATGCATATATATATATATATATATATATATATATATATATATATATATATATATGTATAATAAATGAAAACGTCAAAAGATGAAAATAATTCTCCTAATTTCACCTTACAATTCGTTTACACTATGCAAACATCCTTACGGAAAATTTTTTTTATTTTTCCTATATTTTACATAAAATTTTCATTTCTTTCACTTAATGTATGTATGTGCGTATGTATATTTGTACATACACCTACTATTATATATTTTTGAAGAGCACCTACATTTATAAAGGTAAATTTTTTTATTCAAGGTATATATACGCGAATACATTTATCAATCAAAATATGATGATCGAATAAAAAAAAAAAAAAAGAATTTCCGTGAGAAAAGGAAAATTCTTTTCTTGTTAAAACGAAAAATATCTAGGGCAATTGTTTGTTTATTTTTGCAATTTAAATAAGGCGGTTATTTTTCAGGATGAAAATCCTTGTTGTTTGAATGTGGTACCTTCCTTTTTGTTAAAATTCTGTTTTTTTTTTTAGCTTTTATTTTGATCGTTGAATTGGATATACAAATATTTATTTATACGGCAATATACATACGTACTTATACATTTTAATGTTAAATTGATACAAGAACAACACGGGTAATGTGAAGGAAATTTTAATTTTGGTATCTGAATGTGCTATAAGAGAGGATTTTTTCGTTATTGTACTCATTTGATATTGTGAAAATTTTAAAATAATTTTTTTTTTATTTGAAATAAAATTTTCTTTCTTAAATTGAATTTTATATGAAAATTTTTAATTATTCCATGTGTCATTTTAATAATAATTGTACTATTGAAAAGTATAAGGTGTACAATATTGAATATTTAAAAAAAAATTTTATTGAGTTATTTGCTATGTCAATGTCACAATAAGTTTATTGTGATCGATGAATTCGAAGAAAAAATTTGGACAATTTAAATTTATTAAAATTATTTTTCTTATTGAGTTTAAAAGCAGATCAATTTGTATAAAAATATATTCAATGCAAATATGAGCTTCAGTAGAGTAATTCATGCAATAGCTATTTCAAAATTACGACAATCCACATATCAATGTGGAAGATTACCTTCAGAAAGTTTTCGTTTCCTATAAATTTCTTATTGTGAATTATTATAAATCTTATATTTTACATGACGAGATGGGAGAAAAAAATAAAATAATGTCAAATACTTTTAAACTACTCTTAATATAAATTCTATTTTGGGTTTATTATACCCGTATCAACGTATGTTGGAAGGGTAGTGGTCTGAGGTATGTTGAAAGATAGTGTCTGTCCATCTTTCCGCCCCAAGGATAACTCAGAACCTAATTAAACTAAGTTCACTAAATTTTCACATGTTTTTTATAATAGTAAATGCGGGAAACCTATTTAAACTGGATGTGATCGGGGTACTGGTTCTGGTAGCTGCCCTACAACTTCAAAACTTAATTGGTCATAATTTAGAAAATGTTAAATTTCTAATTATTTTAAATTAAAAACTGTTATAAAGATATCATGAGCGTTTATGTTAGCTGACTTACAGCTTCAAAAGTTATTTGACTCAGAATTTAGTTTGGCTATAGCTCAGAAATTATAGAACTTTCAGTATTGAAATTTCTCACAAGCAAACGTTTTATTATGGCTCTTATACTTGTTAAAACTAAGTTGAATTCCTTGACTTTTGGTTTTAGATCCCAAACAACTTCGAAAGTCATTTGGTCGCATATTATGAAAATTATTGAATGAATAAAAAATCACAAGGATGCATGGAACAGTGTGGCAATTAGAAGACAGTACTTAAAATTACTTATTCGTACGGGTATCACAGAGTTGACGCGGTCAACATTTGAAATTGTTAATTAATTTGTAAATTGAATGAAAAGTGTTATAAAAACTGACTTAAAGTGTTATAAAAATCTTATTTGTGGACTTACCTCATATTTCTAAACCGCAAAGAGAAGCATTTAATCTTGCGTAGCTGACTTAGAATATTTTTGTTTAGATCAAAATTTCATTTTAGCTTTAAACTTAATAACAAACATTAACATTCATTCTTAGTTTTCGTTTATATTAAAAACAAAATCTTATTTTCGACCTTCAAGAATATGTATATGTATATGAAAAGGTGATGAAACATGTAATCCGTTTTCTTGTATACAATTCTGTGGCCGCAAGCAAACACTTTAGAATTACATTTCAAACCCGAATTCTCGAAATCTATATAATACCATTTTTTAGAGCTCGCAAATTAAATTTTCTAAATTAAATAAGAGTTTCTTGAAAAATATAAAACGCAGGTGGATATTGTTTATTTATATACGAATTTATTGGTAGAAGCCTCCCATGTTCCAATTATTATAATAGTTTTAATAAAAAGCATGTTAGCCGTAATCGTAAAATACGATTACGCCTTCCAGATTTCGTTAATTATTTTATTTGGTAGAAATTACTGTTTAATGACGACTTTGTAAACTAGGTTCAATTGTCTTTAAAAAACCTATGAAAATTAGCACTTTTTATAAAATATTATAAAATTTATAATATTTTATATTAGTGACTATTTATTGTCTACTAATATAAGTCCTGTAAATTATGAAGACTAATGCAAGTCGTGTACTCCTGTCTTGTAAATTATATCACTCGTTTATTAGGAGTGAAAAGGCATTTAACAGTAATAAAAATTTCCCTATCTTTCATTTCTCCATGTGAAATGTAAAATTTGAGTTAATTTTCAATAACTTTCCTTCTACATTAATTTTAAAAGAAGTTTAAATTACAATAAAATTTTCATGTTAACTGTTTAATTGTTTTTTACATTCTTGCTGAATAATGAGTAAATTTAAAAAAAAATATTAATATTTTCTCTGAGAATTATTATTTTTAGCTTTTACATTTTTAATTTAACAAATTTATCTGTTTTGTACATTTCGCTCTTTATCAATTCTTCTTTCACTTTATCTTCTTTGTTTACATTTCCTAAAGTTATTTTCTGTTTTCCTACATTTCGTTTCTCTATTACATTCAACATGAGAACATTTTCTGTTAAAGGTTTGGAAAATGTTATTATACCCCTTCTGTTTTGCTACACTGTTATACTGCTGTTAAATTTTTGTTAAATAATAATTGCAATATTATAACATTAATAAATGTTATTTTTGTACTTTAGTGATAACAAGATCTGTTAATCCTTTTTCAAACTATGAAAACTTTAAAGGTCAATACAATTTATGATTTGTAAATCAAAATTTTTATTGTAGGAAAAAAAAAACGAACTTAGAAGTAAGTTTAAAGCAGTTACATTGAATTCCTTTTCAAGCACCCTGGTAAAATTGAGTTGCTTTGTCAGAGCAATATTCCGTATTTAAAAATCAACTAGTGTGACATTAATTAATTAATTATTTTCTTATGAGGTAATGGTTCCTTCAAATATGCAGTAGACTCTACTACATTCCTTTATATAATTTACAAAATCTCAACATATATGTAATTCTTGAGCCTTAAGATAAGCAGTTTAAGACAACACTGTTACCATTTTAATATTATTTTTGTCCATTCTATTGAATGATTTAAAACACTTTTAATCACTTTTAATCACTATTATAGTACTCTTATGTTTCCTCGAGTATTAGATTGCAGATTTCTCTATTGTTTCTTTCTTTTTGTGAATTTTCGAGAGAATTCGAGTTCTATAGAGCAAAAACTAGTTCCTCAGCCAATGGTTTAAGTGTTTTAATTTTCTTGTGTCTGATCATTAAGAAACAAATTTACTTTGTTATCTTGGCTCAACCGTTCTCTTTTCCAATTTTAAATAAAATCGACAAGTCTTACCGACAGCTGTATTATTAAAAGCTCATATTTCATATGCACACAATATTCGGGATCATCATTAACTGTATATTTTAATAGTTCACCTCTTTATTCAAAAACTCTCTTCCTTTTTCTATTTTCTATTCTTAATTTTTTTTATTGTCCATTACCCCATTTACAAGTAAATTGACCAAGAGTGGTATTAGAAAATTTTTTCTTTATTTCTTCCTAATCCTTTACCTTATTTTTTATTCTTTGCCTTTAAAATTTTCTATTTATATTAAATTTTTGCAATTTACCGACCAGCAGCAGTTTATTCGAGTGCAATTTAATTTTTTATTTTATCGTCTCTTTATTTTACAAAATAAAGCATAAAAACTATATGGTTTACAAGTAACAAAGGAAAATTGTGGTGTGCACATCATCTATTTAATGACACTTTTTACTCAAACCCTCAAAACTTAATTTTAACTATAGTAACGATTTTAATACCCAAGATTCCTTATATGTAGTGTACCAATTATATAATAACTACTCCTTTTATTTACTACTACAAAATTAAATGGAAAAAGATAATAAAAACTTATGATTTCAAGTGAAATGCATTTTGTATGATGATAAGAGAAGTAAGAAGAGGACAAGAGAAATAGAGAAAAGCTGGAATATAAGAAGAAGAAAATTATATCATTCATGTCCATTATACGTAAAGGATTGATAATTGCAATTATTTTTACTCCTTAATTTCATTCAAATATTAGAAAGGACATTTCTTGTATTTCGAATCCACATGAAGACTATGTAGGGGAAAAAGAGAAAATTGGTGTATGGTTTTGATTCAAGATGGCTTGATATAGATGGCAATGAAATTATATAATAATTGTTAGTTTATCTATTTCCGCAGTATTTACAAAAACAACAAAAACTTAAGAGGAAGAAAATTATACTATTGAAAAACTCATTAAATTTTTTATGCTATTTTTTTTCTAAAATTGACTTTAATGGACAAATACGTATGTATATATACATTAAGGTCATTACATAATGTATAACGACGATGATAAGGAGTTGATTAAGAAAATTAAAGGATGTTTATATTATGGACTAAGATGAAAAGAAAAATAGAAATAAATAAAAGGACATTTTAATAGAAGCAACAGTAGTATAAATAAAACGGATGCTTTTCCTCTTAAAATTTTTTTCGTTGTTGTCTATGCTTAATTTTGTTGCTATTTTTTTAATGATAATGGGACATTAAAATTTTTATTGCGTTAATGTAATGTTAAAAGATAGTGTGGTTTCTCTTATGTTTAAAGGATAACAATTGGGTGTTTTTTTTTACAAGTGGAGAATATTTTAGTATTTACGAGAGAACTAAATTTTTACTTTAATATTACAAAAAATGTTTATGTTTTTTTTTTTTTTTGCATTAAAAAATTGGAAACTAAAGCCCTTTAATATTACGGTTCATTAGATATTTCCTATTATAGTTTAATATGAATAATTAATTCTAGTTGACCATAACCGTACAAATAAATGATTTTAAATGTCGGAGATAATTGACATACAGTTTCACACAACATCTTGGTTTTTTATATGTCTAGCGCTATTTTGTACGTATATGGTAGTTACCATATAAAATTTTAAAATTTAAAGGAGTATTACTGAAAATGTTGGCCAAATCATCAAAATTTGAGCTATGAACAAACAGCTCATGATGTTGTATTAGAGCTAACACAAGCAGTCAAGAAATTTTTAAAAACTTTTATATCAAAAATTTCCGCCCTAACCGAAAAAATTTACTGAGATATTGTCAAATAATTTTTAAAGTTGTATGACACCTATTCGATCCTATTCAATTTAAATAGATTTCTGGCACTAACCATAATTCACATTCGTGAAAATTAGGTGAAAATTTATTGAAATTGGTTTTTGAGTTATCGTTGGGACGGACAGACAGACATGGTAAAATCGACTCAGAATTTGACGCTGATTTTCTTAGCGTTACCAAAGATAAGGCAAATTTAGTATACCCTTTGAACATACGTTTGTATGCGTGTAATTAATAATAATTGATAATTATAGCATTTCTAATTATTAAAAATCAAAATTTGCTCAAATTGGAGTTTCTACTAATGCTTTGTTTGATATATATTCTGGACCATAAAAGATTTTTGAACGTAGCTTAAGCTAAAGCTGAAAAAAAAAATTTTCACATAGTCTCAAAAAATATCGTATGAAATTATCGGTACACAGAAATCCGAATTTAGAAATAGAATTTCTTAAAATTTAATATTTCAGCCTTTGGATGTTACCAAAATTGAAAAGTGAAACTTCTGTGACCCTTTCGCTAAAATAGACAATACACATTGCGGCCGGTTTTGTGCTGATACACATTCATTCTGAATATTCAGATATCATTCAAAAATCTCTCATTTAAATGGTAGTATCTTTTACTGGTCGAATCGATTAATTAACAATTATTTATCATAATAGTGGTTAAAATTCTATTAAGAAGCTAAATATTTCTACTAAAATAATAAATTTACCAACTATTGCACATTTTTTCCCTTCAAATCCAAATAATACTCTATTGGACAAAAAAACAAAACTAAAACAGCCACTTTTTTTTTTGTCGCTTTCCATATAGAATTTAGGTGTTTTGTGTTTGTTTTTCGAACAAATTTTTTATCACAATAAACTGTAAATTTTAATACATACATAAAATAGAACATAAATTTATTTCCAATTTAAGAAACTGAGAACAATTTTTTCTTTATCATCGTAATACACTCCAAAACATCAATTCCATTATTATGGGCTTCTTTATTTTCTATTTTTTTTATTGTTATACAGATTTCATTCGAAGTATAATACAAAAATAGTTACTTATAATCTCATAACTTAAGTTAATCGATTGTTGTTCTACATGGGTTAAAATAATTGTGCACAAATTTTTATTTAATTTACTTTTTATTTTCCTTAACAAGATTTTAAAACAAAAGTTTGTTAAAAAAATTGTTTTTTTTTGTTCTTTTGTACCTATACAAGGAAACTTTGAATTTACATTATTTATAAGTATAAAAAGAAAAATAAACAAAGAAAATTGAAAGTATGCGCCTATGATTATTTTATATAATGTAGTTTCTCTTCTCCTCTGTATGCTTTTGTTGTTGACCAAACCTAATTCACAAGACAATAAAACCACTCAGACAAGATTATGACTGATAATCACTTTAGATAACGTATAGAGTTTATGTAAAGAAAAAACAAGAAAAGAAAAAAAAAACTAACAAAATTACAAAATAGAATTTTAAAGTCAGAGAGGAGGAAAAAATCAACAAAATGCAAAAATAAAAAAAAAAAAAATTGGTTACAATAAAATTGGGCGCCACTTTTCTAAGAAGAAAATTTCTTCTGTTTTTTTTTTTATTTTTTTATTTTTTTAATGTTTATCTGCATTTGAAAACCTTATATAATATAATAATAATATTGAAATTTGCACAGCAGTTCCAAGTTTAAATCTTAAGATCATCTCGCTTTCATTCGCATTAAAAAATAAAAATACCAAAAAGAAACAAAAAAAAACCAAAAATATCCTCATTGAAATTCAGTTCTAATCTGGAACAAATTTATGCAAATTATATAATAAGACGATTCTTCTCGTCGGCTATATGGAAGGAAAACAAACAAATGCAAAAAAAAAAAAGAAAAAAACGAAAAAAACAAAATTGATAATATCTGGCTTTGCAATGGCTGCAAAGTTTTCTGATTTCTGCTTCTTTTTTCTTTTATTGTTATGGTTATTCCCTTTATTATAACTATACAAGGTTTAATATTATGTTTGCTTTTAGTTTTATATAAGGTTATAGGGAAAGAAAATAAAAGAAAAATAAAATAGGAAATAAAAATGAAAATAAAGTAGAAGGTGCAAGCCCGATTTGTTTAATAAATACTATTGTCCTTTTCTAATATAGGGCCGATCGACATTCCAAAAAATTGCCAAATGAATACACAAAAATTACCAGAGTGTAATATTTTACAATTAATGACGGTTCAAATACCATGAATTTATTTAGGAAAATTTTAAAGGAAATTTTCGAAGAAATTTCATAATATTGAAAAATTATTTTTCGAGAAAATTGTATAAGATCGCATTATGCTCTTATTTACTATTATATGCATGAAGCAACCTATTTAAGTAAGTATTTTGTTAGATATTGGATCAATAGGTGGATTGGCAACTTGTTTTTTACAAAAAAAAAACTTAGAAAGCTTGTAAACGTTTGGTCAAGGCAACAGAACATCTATTAGTTGAAATAGACACTAGATTTATATTGAATCAATCTGTTTCAAATTAACAATCAAGTAGGTCTATAGGAGGTAGAAAAATGTGTAGATATCACTATAGTTGCCCTTTGGATTAACGAATGATTGTCTAATTAGGTTGGCGATAAATTCAATAAGATTTAATGTTTAAATTCAAGTGCTTTTAAATTAAAATTTTGACAATTGGTCTCATATTATTAAAGTTAAAGTGCTCGAAATGTGAAATGGACGTATAATTGTATGTATGTTGTTTAAACAATCAATGAGTTGGAGAGTGCTTTAATTATATTGGGTATTTTAGGGGTTTATAATTACACCCCTTAGAATACACCTTTAAATTTAATGAATGCGGTGGAGATTTTTAGAACACAGCATTTAACATCAGTCACTGCATTCCAAAAAAAGTAAGGATTGCTCCTATTTACCGAACATTTTAGAAACACAATTAGGATCTTTTTACGTTTATTATTGTTTTTTTTTTTTTATTATTATTATTAAATAACTTTGAATACATTTTCCATTTTAGAAACTTAAATTTTTTTTTTTTATATTTTTTCTACTTGAAAATTATTGTTTTTCTTTTTCATTTGCTGTTTTTTAATTTTATTATTTTAGATTGTTACTTTTATTTCTGATTTTTCTTTTCCTTTTTTTTTGTTTTGCTTTCATTTCTGGCGTTTAGACCATAAATTGTTTCTTTGTTTTTATGATTTTTTTTTTTTGCATTTTACAATTCTCTTCCTTCAAATTTAGTTGGTTGCTGGTTTGGATGAAAATTCGTGTGTTCACGACACATCGTCTTTTGTTTTCTGTTTTCTATTTTTTCGTTTTTGGTGCAATTCTATTTCATTTAATTCTTCTGTTCTTCAGCTAAAAACCTATTTAAGAATCCGCAATGTTTATTTCATTTTCTATATTATATAATATTGACATTACGATACAATCATTAATGTACAGCAGAAGTACACCTTGTCCCATGATTTACATTACAAAATTCTGGTGAAATTGCAATTCGACTTTTGCTTGAGTCGAAAAATTTTTGGTTTGCATATTTTACATTGCAATTTCGTTTACACTGATAATTTTTGATTTTTAATTTCAGGAGGCGAAAATTTCAAAAATATCACGAAATTACATACTATTTCATTTTGTTTTTACTCACTTTCTTTGCTAGTTTTTCACTTCGAATCCTATGTAATTTAAATAGATTTCTCTATTTTCATATTTTTTTCGAATTATTTCCAATACTACTACTTTAAGTACCGCATATAGGGGAATAATTCTAATATTTCTTATTTAAAAATTGTTGCAAATTTTACGAATAAATAATAAATACACTCACTAACTGTTGTCATACCATGTGAGTGAAAGTTAAATGTAAATTACAAAGTGACACTCATGGGTCATGAACGATTTTATTCTTAGTTAAGCTTGCAATTCAAATGTTTTGAAAACCAAAGTACTAAAACTCAAAAATTTTCTATAAACTTATAAAGTGTAGAGTCGAATTGGTAAAAAACGAACTAATAATATTGTCGTAAATGTTAACAGTGGTAAAAGTGTATACGAAATTCAACATTTTAACCATAATAATATTTTGGAATTTTCATTTACAATTCACTTCACTCTTTCTATATTTTTATTATAGTAATCGCATATACCTAAGATTTAAATACAAGAATCTCTTCTACTATATTATACACTATGATAAATGTGAAAAAAAAGCGAAAAATAAAAATTTAAGCCCCTAGGTCATTATCATTTATCATTTTTTTGAATTTAAAATATGAATGGATATGAAAATTAAAAAATAAAAAAAAAATTGGTATGCTAAAAACAATATTAAAATAAATTAAATAAAGCAAAATGGAAAACAAAAAATGAAAACAAATCGTCATATGATATTTTTGTAATGATAAGGACATTTCGTTCGTTCTGAAAACAAAAACAACAACAAGACAAAGGCAAACAAGGAAAAAAAAACAAAATGTATAAATCATGGCGCATAACCATTAAAATAACCGTATGGTATTTTGTATTCTTAAATTTTATATGGTATGAAGTCTAATGAGACAATCTCAGTTAATAAATGTCAGGTTTTCACTTTTTTTAAAATAATTTTTTATTTTAAAATGTATATTGTACAAAAGCATACACAAGTGTGAATGCATATTTAGGTGACTGACTTAAAGGGTGTTAATAAATATTTAAATGACTTACAATTGTCGTTTGGAATATTAAGAAAAAAAAATAGAAAATTCAATTATTCATTATTTAAATGAGTAATTGGTAATAACAATGGTAAGATATGAGTACAAATAATATTATTATTTAAAAAAAAAATAATGAGAATAATAATGGTAAATTGTAGTATAAATAAGGAGTGAAAACTTAATGCTATAATTAGCTGAAACTTATATACACTATGCAAAATAATAGCTGAAGTACATAATTTTCCGATGGAATACATTTTGTAGTCCAAAAACCAAATGGTTTTAAGTTGGCATAGTTCAAAATTCCAATACAAGTAAGAATTTTAAGAATTTTTAGTAAAATTTTTAAAGCACTTAATTTTCCAATTCGATTATTTACATCATTAATAGAAATTTTAAGTATATTATTAAAATACCGAGAAATATCGAGAAGTTATGGTTAAAAAGGAAAACTTTTCATCAGCTATGTGAATGCCCGGCTTTGCAGAGAGCAGTATTGTTCACGTTGGATGAGGCAACGGCAGTTGAATTTGATATTAATTCTTAAATATCAAGAATTCTTGTAGAAACAAAATATATTTACAGCAGAAAATATTCGAATCAAATTTATTTTTAAGCTATAAAAATTTTCTGTCGTAATTTTCAAATATTAATTGATCTCAGTTTGGTAAGTAGATACTTGTAATTTCCTTGGAATAAAAAAAAAACACGTCAAATATTAAAAAAACATTGGTGTACTAAAAATTTCTCAAATACTGGAAAGTTTCATAAAGTTTTTTTTCAGGAACGTTTGAAATAATAGAAATGAACTTAGAGTTCAATGGTTTTTAAAAACAATACAAACAGCTTAAATTTTTCTAATTAATTAACAAAACCAAAGGGACAGAAAATATTTTTAGTATATTATTTGTGTGCATTATTGATAGATACGAAATATCTGAAATTTCAGTGAACGTATGGTGTCTAAATATGTTTAAGGTTTTTTTAACTCTTTTATCTAATTTCGGATAACTTGCAATTTAAAGTTACGCTAACGATATTAAAAAGGCCCCTTGTAGATTGTTTATCAGGGTAATAATATTTCGAGACCCAAAAGGATCTACATGGTATATTAAAATCTAATATTTTATACGAAAATTTTTCAAATAAAGTAATAGAATTTTCATTCAAAGTTCTACACACAATAATTGCTCAAACACCCATATTTCCAAACAATTCTAATAAAATTGTCCACCATTTTCTTAATTTTACTTGTGTTGCGTTCGTTATCAGTATTCAGTACCTCTTCATTATAGATTCTAAAATTTTCGTGTGATCTTTTTTAAAAAGTACTAGTTACTAGCTTCGCGCTAATTTTATTATTGGTTTTTGAGAAACACGAAAATTGAACCTATAGGCACACGAATAGTCAAAATTTTAAGGCACAACCAACATTTTTCTGCTAGAAAACTAACGCGTCATATCCAATTACAAAATAAATAAAGAAACTTTTCTACATTAAAATATTTTAAAAGTGAATATCAAATTTACAATTGAATTCGATATAGCAATAAAACCACGCATATTTCTTAAAGAAAATAAAGTAGAAAAAGAAAATTTTACTCACAAAAAAAAAAACTACAAAATAAAAATAGAACAATACACAAGTAAAAGTTCTCTTTGTAAAATGATGAAAATCGATTTTAAACCTCAATCCTTTATAATGCACACACATATATATACCCTTTTTTGTTTTTATATAGTTCGCATAAAAACACACAAATTGCATTATACTTCAAAATTTTTCAAACAAAAAGGGGTAAACTTTCTTTTAGTTTATATAATAAATATTACGTACTTTGCAAATAATTGTATATCTACATATACATATACATATATGCAGTATACATACTTACATTGCATGTATTTGTTGTGCATATGTAAAAGTAATGCGTTTTATATATAGCATATAGTTTTCACATCGCAATTTCATTTTATGTAACGTAATATGTACGTGAAACCTAATTTTCTACCAAAAATATTTGTTTTATTGAAAACACACAATAAAATATATTTGTATATGTATGTATGTCTCCATTTACGTAGATTTCTGATTCTTTATATAGCTAATATGGTGAATATCCTTTCATGAATTTTCAAAAATACACAATAATAATATTATACCCTAAAATTGATTGATTTCTATATTCTATATAATACAATATGCAATATATTATGCGTACATAGAGTATATACATAGAGGAATCATATATGTATGTATTGCACGTCATCAGATATAGCTGTAGCACTTTATTGCATATTGATTTCATTATACTACAAATGTATAGAGATGTATGTATAGAGGTGTATATGTATTTAAAAAGGTTATAACAAGTATTATAAAGGGAAGGTTATTCAATTAGAAAAATTCTTAATAGTGATTTTAACTGGAACAATCTGTATTTGGATTAGATATGGAAATTTTAAATATAGATTGTAGTTTGAGGTATTGTAGGCACAATAGCATACATAATCCTTTCAATTTGAAGATATAGGAAAGCTAGTCTAGCCGAAACATTCAATTCGTTAGAAGTCGCATTAATTAAGGAATTTTAATAAGTTGGTTAATATTATTAAAAATTCATTAAATTAGTTTTGAAATTAAATTTTTTTTCATTTTATTAAATTTTGACATAACAGTATATCCTGTGGATTTAAGGATTTGATATACAAGAGATAAAAGTAATCCCCATGTACATTCAATTAAAAATATTTCTGCCAAAATTTAGACTTTATTGCAAATTTATAGTGTAAGCTAAGGCAAAATATGGGCAACATCGATGAACAATAATACTCATTATATGATTGCTCGAATTTGACAAGCTTATTTGACTTCAGTATGATTATTTAAGATGGTTACTAGCTCAAAATCTGTTAGCAAAGAATTTTTTGTAGTGGGAATTTAATACTGTGTGAAATCAAGCCGTTCACATTGTTATTTGTATGAGTATAACTGACACATACTATAAAATCCTGTAAAAATCTTCACAAAATATATGTATTCAAAATCTATTTGACTTGTTATATCATTGTACTCGTATATGGATTTGATTGAATTTTTTTTCACAGTCTCCTGTATTTCAATATAAGAGCATAAAATAATATCAAATATTAGCATATGGTTGATATTTGTTAAAAAAATCAAATTAAATGCTCCTATATAAAAGAATTTCTTATAGTTTTTTAAACAAGGAACCTAAAATAAAAGTTGATTTTCTAATATTTATTTATTAATTTCCTGCTCTATTTTTGTCAATTTTAAAAGAAAATTGGGAACTTTTCTACTAAAATTTTATAATTTTTCAGTTGTTTTTTTTCTTCTAAATTTAGTTTGCATCCTAATGAAATGGGGTCGTAATAAAAGATAAGGCATATGTTTTAAGTCGTTAAAAGAATTTAGAGAAAAAAGTTTCATTCACCTCTAATTAAAAGTTACATATTATAGTTACGCTTTACATTATATACATAGTATGTAGTATATGAATTTCTAGGATTATGTGATTGCTAATGTTGAAAAAATTTTGATTTTAAAATCTTCATTTCTTAAAATACACATAGAAAACTATAAGTAAATATGGCCTTATTTTTTGTAATTAATATTACACATAGTGATCATGTAAATATTATCTCTAAAATTTTAAATTTAAATTCTTATTTAATTTAATTTTCATTTTTATTTTATGTTACAGAAAATTATAATTATTATTATGGAAAATTATTTGAATCACATAATATGAGATTTTTGCAACAGTTTTCCGTGCGCCGCATGCAGTATTTCAAAAACAAATGGATGAACCAACGAATGCAAGCTATACGAAAAATTATTTTTGAGTTATAATTTTCAAGTATCCAAAACAATCTTTGGATAAAGTTGGGTCAAACCAATTGTTTGTAAAGTACAACTTTTCGCTTCAACAACAAACTAGTGAAGGATCACTTTTCCTTTCAACAAGTGAAAGCTGTTAACATTTTAACTAAAAACAATCTAGCTGTTACGTTATTTCATTAATAAACTGAAGAATTTCAAAGATTACATATATTTAGGATGAAGCTAAAATAAAGCTGAAAGAGTTATTAACATAATAAGTACTCGAATTTAAGGGTTAATTGAGTGAATTAAATAGTGAACCTAGGTTTCTGCATTTATAGAAATTTGGAAAAGCTTTCAGTTTTGGAAATATGAGATGCCAACAATTCAAATTTTCCAAATCTCAAGAGGCAATGGTTTGAGAAAAAGTGGTGGTGGAAAAAAATTATCTTTTAACAAAATAAACTAGTATAAAAACAATGCTTCTGAAATTTTAGAGTCCTACAGTTTATGATCCAGAAGAAAAAGGAAAATTTAAAAATTAAAACAAAAAAACGAATTTTAGATAACGGTAAATTTTAACGGCCATCTTGCTTTTCTAAAGTTGAAAAGTGGTATGCCGTAGTAGATATGTCATTTTTAGGTCTTTTTGGCCAACAACTTTTAAAGGGAGGGGGGGGGGATGGGTAAAAATTTTCTGCTACCTATGTAAATAAGTTTCTAATAAAGATTTTCTTCTGCTTTCTATTAGGGTATAGAAGTTTTGTTCACTTTTTTCACTTCATTTCACTTTTTTTCATAATTTTTTTGGAAAAGTGCTAAAAAATTGATTTAAACTTAGAATTGTAATATATTGAGAATATTTTTATATTTCGTACTATAAAAAGTTACTTTGATTCCCTCTATTTTCGTTGCATATTCAAATTTGGAACTTGCTTATTACTTATTACTTATTTCAATTAAAATCTATTTTTGTTAGCTACTGGAATACGAAAGATTTATTCCAACAAATTTCTATAATAAGACTGCAGTATACTAAAATTAATTATCGATTTAATGTTCACATTTTTAAGAACAAAAGTACTGTACTTAAAATACAATATTCTTACATAATCAATTTCTCATATATTTAGGTACCCAATTGAATAGCATATAGGGCTGTGTAAATTTGCATATGTTTAAATTGATTCTATATATTCTTATATGCATATTATATAACAGTTTTATATTTTCTCAATTTCAAAAACAAATACAATTTAGGGAAAGTTTTCTCAAAGAAAACTATACAAAATAAAGAAGTTTTCTTTAACAATATTTTCTACAATTTCATAACATTATGGTGTACATTACTATATATATAAACTTTAATAAATATATAAATATATAAATATATAAATATATAGAAACTTTAATAAATATCTACTTCCATTATTAAGTTTAATGTAACATACACCTATTGATTCGCAATAAAAGTTGATATTGCAGAGAAAACGTATATGTATATAGTAAAACTTTAAATTTTTGTATTGAAACCTTCTTATATACTCGTATTGCGGTATTTCACTCATATTATTTTCAAAACTATTGACTTTTAACGAAAGTTATTATAAAAGTTTTCAATGAAGCATCACGTTTGTGGTTAGAGTGCACATGCAATTAGAAGACGATAGTTTTTTTTAATATTTTCAAACAAACTATATGGTAATGGTATAAACTTTTTATAGAACGAGAAGTCTTGATCCAGTCGTTAAACAATTGAATCAGTCATTATAATTCAATTATGTGTTAATATATTTTGCTAGATTATAATTTGGAGTATTATAGCTACACTGTATTAATAAAATCTATAAAAATTTAAAATGGTTGACCAATCGAGAATCATTTTTTAGTAGAGCAAGAGGGAGATAAAGCAAATCCGACTTAGGTATTGATGACGACATACTATAAATATCTTCTTATAATTTGGAAAGAAAGTAGCGAATTGTTTTTAAATTTGTACACAAATACACATAAATAGTAATTTTTTTTGTAATCAGCATACATACATAATTGTAGCGATATTACTTTGTAAGAGGGTGTGATAACATGTTTGTGTGACTAAAGTACAAATGAGAAGATACATGAGCATTAAATATTATCTTCAACTTCAATATATTTCGTATTATACTTAAGACATTTATTTTCGTCAATTTATCATCAATTTGCTACTAGTTCCTAAAGTTGGTATATTTCAAGATCCTCATTTATAGTGCTATACAACTGTTCTCCTTTCAATCATCTGCGAAAATATCGCATTTTGCCAACTCACCTGTTTAATGATATGTAATACTTTATATGTAGGTGTGCAATGTACAAAATGGGGTCATAATTTGAACCTTGTGTTATAGTATTCATTATATTAATGAGGAAGTTTGGGAGCCTTCTTATAACAAACTCTATAATCATATGATTCCTACCTATTTTTTTACGATGGCTTAACATATTTAATGGCATTGCCATATCTATAAAGTTGCTGTAATGTGCTTATTGTTGTTCAATATGTATATTAATTATGTGCGTTATCATATCAGATCAAATATCAGATCAAGCGGATTCAGTATCGCTTTTGTTCAAAAATGAAAAATGTGCGACAAGGATCAAGAATACAAGATCAATTTATTATTTGTCATGTCTCAAAAATGTTCGTAAATACTATTTTGTTAAGAAACAAAAATTGAACATTAACTTTTAACAAATAATTCTATTGATTTTTTCTGCTCGTACGGAAACTTTTATCGACAATATCATTACATGTATAGGGTCTTAAAATTTTTATTACCAAAAATCATGAAAGTTAAATTTTATACTTTCTTAATTATATTACCAAACTGCTCCCATATGTGCTTAAAGACAAGAGCGTAATATTTGTAAATTTTTAAAAGAGCTTTAAATAAAGAATATTTTTCTTACAAAGGCTTACATATTCTACCACATAATTGCAAACAATATGACATAAGAATAATAATAAACGATAATATGCCATGCCTATACTAGTGTAACCTATACCTACATATTATATAAAAGAAGAATGTCAGAGTACTTATTCAGAATTATTTTCAAACAATAAACAAAAAGTTTACGTGTTTATTTACAATTTAAAATTGAATTTAAAGCATTCAACAATTTTGTTCACATAACCTCATATATTTTAAAATTTTTGCTTCTCCTTTATACATTTTATATGTTCTTATACTTCATATTTATGAATAATGGTTTGAACATACTTGCATTATTCATACATTCATACATTTTGTAAAGCATACGGAATCAAACTTTCATATCACGTACACAAAATTAATTTCTCTCTTTGGTTTTGTTTTAATTTTCCTTTTTTTTTATCATATTCTACGCATATTATACGCAAATTAAATATTAATTTTGATGAACTATTAAAACAATGGAAGATTTTTTTTTTATTATTTTATTATAAAGTCATTATTTTATTCGCAATTTAGTACAGTCATTTTATTTATTAAAAAAAGAATTAAAGGAGAATAAAAATAATCAGAAATTAAAAAAATAAGGAGAAATTTTAAGGCTCTAAGTCATAAGTTGCAATTATCTTTTATCAACTACGTTATACATAAAAAAAAATTTGATGTGGTCAGCACATAACCGACCGTATTGTGTATTGTCTAATTAAGTGAAAATGTTATAGAATATTATAAAAATGCCTGTTAATTACCTCTTTCCAATTTTTAGGACATTAGTAAGCTTATAGTTAACATACCTAGAAAAATGTAAATTTGACTCTTAATAGAATTTTGTTTTGTGCTACCGGAATTCCATAAAATGCTCGCCAGTTAGTTTGGGTAACAACCAGAACTCAAATATCAAATTTCAATAAATTCCATCAATTCGTTCTGTAGATATGGTGAAAAATGTAAAATCGACCCTTAGATCAGTTTCCGAACCCTGATCTTTTCAAAAAATTTCAATTTCATCAAAATTAAAATTTATAAAATTTCATCAAAATCGGTTCAGCCGCGCAGATACAGACAGATCAACAGGGTGACAAAAAGAGCTTATTTACACTTGCATGGAGAAGTGCATTCCCACCGAAAACTCGATATGCAAAATTTGTTGCCATCACATAACCTACCTATTGTATACAAAATGTGGTCGGTAAAAATGTGATAAAACTAATAAAATTTTAAAGAAAAACAGAAAATCTTGTTGTTACAACAATATTGTATTCAAGTCAAAAACATTTAATTAATAAATTGTTAAACTTTATAATTAATTAATGGGTGTATGAATTGTATAAAGTGCAATTGTTTAATATTTCATTTAAAATGCGTGAGTGTATTAATTTGGTTAGGATTATGAGGGTATGACTTGGTTGGTTAAGTTTATTACAAGTTCCGTCCAAAGCACAAAAAAAATTTTCGTTAATATTGCGGAAAGATTGGATAAAGTAAATATAAGTTTTTAGACGTATACGATATGACAAATTTTGTGCTTCTAAATGCTTAATAGCCGAATTGTACCTGTATTTTAAATGGAAATATAAAGTTGGGGGCTCTACCTCATAGACCGGATCAATAAAATCATTAATTGCCCGAGAACAGTGCAAAAAAGAGAACATTGTCTAACAGTCAGAATTTAAATAAGCGAAATCACAGCCGACGGTGAAATAGATTAAATTCATACTTTACTGCTGGTTGTTTTTTTATTTTATATTACGTGTTTTCATGTGTGCTTGACATTATATGCAAAATCATGAACAGTTGATTTTGCCGTTTCACTCTTGTTCTAAGTTTACAGCGAAAATCGTTTGCCATTGCCGTTGCCATTCACGGCTTTGGCTATGCTTTCATAATAACACTGATGGGTCTCTCGCATACACAAAAATGTGTTGAACTTCCTCTCTGTCGCGGCAAAATCTACAGAAAATCTGCCAACCATCAACTATCAAACCTAATTGGTGCATATAGTAATTCAGACGATAGTAGCTTAGTGTCGACATCAACTAACTCATGGGCTTCATCGAAAGAGTTTAAAATTTTTTAGAGCTATCAAATAGTTTTTGTAATAGCAATTTAAAGTAATATTTTTTGGAAAATGAGGACAACTACTATGGTGAATAAAAAATTTTGTTTTAAAACATCTTTTATAAAAAGTCTCATACACTGTACTATTCTCGCCCTGCATTGGAAATCATAGATACATTCTTTATGCTATATCGAAACATTGCCATATTTGAAAATATAATTCGATTTTGGATTTGCTTGAAATTAGTTAGATTCTTTCCTTCATTGTTATATTTTCAGTTGAACTTCATATAAAATACAAAAAAAATATTTTGAGCATTTTGTATGCACACATGACATAAATCATAAATATTATGCGTTTAACTACAAATGAAACACGTACGTACTGATATTGCCGCACATACACATTTTATAGAAAAAAGTATGTTTGTATGTATTTATGTGTGATTGTAAAAGATTCAAATGATTATTTAATTCGCAGCGTGAACTGAATATTAATTTAAATAGAAAAAAAATATTTTACTTTACTTTGGATTAAGATCAAAAGATTTTTTTTTGTGTGGAAACATTGAAACTTTTGCCTATTCGATTACGAGTATAAACAAAAACATGACAATTTTAAGTCAAAAGATAAAGAAGTAAATTTATATGTATACAATGTACATACATAATTTTTTTTAAATATGTATGACAAAATTCTAATCGCAAATATAATGTGCGTGTGAATATATAATTATGTCATAAGAACTATGGAAGAGATTGGATTGCAAAAGAGGCTGGAGGTGTTGCTGCAGTACATTATTATGATTCTGACTTAGATGGAGAGGATGAGCAAAAGGAAGGACGCAGTTGGCTAATTTTTTCTTGATGAGAATAAAACGCTTTGTACGAGGTTGTGACGATTTATTGCTCGAATGCAAGGCAGCAGTTCGCTTAAGACTTCAAAATGGCTCGACAAAAACTTTATCAGAATTTTAGATTTGCTTATGAAGGTGCAAAAGATCCTCTACGATAAGAAAAGCAAACATGCACTAAGAACCAGTTTTATAAAGTAATAATGGAAAGACAGCATTTCCAACAATTGTTGTGTGAACTACCTAACACACAAATAATAATTTTTATTTAACGGCATTATGGATGTAACCCTGTTCATCATATTTCTCTATTCCTAAATGAAAGTTTAGGGCATCCTTTCGTAAAGTAATTATGCCCGTAATAAAATATATTTTTTAGTGTTTCAAATATCTCCGTAAATATTGTTTTATCGTTATCAGTAAGACGCACTGAAAAATGATTTAGTACTTGCCTTCGTTCTTTATCAAAAAAAAATTCAAATTAAATTGGAAATTTTTAATTTTTTAATAAAATTTCAAAAACCAAATACATACAACAAAGTTACTTATTTGTCATTCAAAAAATGAAACAAAAAGAAAAGTCACAAAAGGGATCTCATATGCAAGTTAAAAGTAATTTCTTAAATTTACAACCAATGTCAAACACATAATTTAGTTAATATGAGTGTGAATTTCTATATTTCATTTTCTCGGTCATATTGCGCAATATTCAATGGAGGGGAAGTAAGGAAATCTGGAGCATTTCTATGAAACATGAACATCAAAATTACCGTTCGAAACATATAGCGGATTGAAAACTTAGCTGTTTTTAACAAACTTACGGAATAGGAGTTGAAGAATTGAAATCTAAGTTTCAAAAATAATATTTTTAGATCTTTAGTCAGAAATGTAATTTGACTAGAAATTTAAATTTTATTTATGATGAGTTTAAGTTGAGGCAAGCACCCTTAATTCCGAGTCAGAAATTTAATACAGATATATGAGTATAACAATTGAAGTTGGTATAAATTTAAAAATCGTACTTCAGGCCGGTATTGTTTGTCTAGTTGATTGCGCTTAATATTTGAATCATTCTCTAATATTGAATTGATTTGTAATTATTAAGGTAAGAAATTCAGTATTAACGATGCTAATTAACAAATTCAATATTATTTTCGGGTGAAGTTATTGACAAACTCAACAGAATTCTCGAAAATTCTTATGATACAAAAATTAAATTACTCAAATTATATCCAAATAAAATTTTCTCGGTTAACTTAAAGAAACGTCACATTTTTAATAAAAATTAATAAAATATCATTAAAATATCGGGAAATTTCCGTCTCATCATCATTCAAATTTTATTTTAATTTTCATTCAACGTACATTTCAATACAAAACGATAATAAAATGACCTTTTTTTTTTTGTTTTAAATTTAATATCACCCTTTTGTGCCGCTCTTTTTATTATTTCAAAAAATTTACTTTTATATATCTACATACAAATATGTATATAAATTCATATTCTTATGAATAATAAGTATAATATTCGAATTTACTTATAATATAGTATTACGCACATATATAAAGGATATTATAAAGTTTTAAGACTTTTGAACATTCCAATTTACAAGTGAATTAAAAATTCAAAAGAGCAGGGAATTTAATTAATTGCATCTCATGTTATATGATTTGACCCTTTCCTTTTATATGACACATAAGATAATAATAATATGCCGACCTTTATTATGATTTTTCAAAAATATATGTATGTACATTATATAGAAGCCGGTATGTTGATAATGCTTAATAAATGTTACTACTAATGTATGTAGGCATACTTTCTACTTAGAATGATAGTATCACAAATAAAGTGATGCAAGAACAATTTAAATTGAAAAAGGGAAATAATTTTTCATTTATCTCTTAGAGAGAGAGAGAGAGAGAGAGAGAGTGAGAGATATGAAATATAAAGGATACTTGCTCGAACATTGCAGAAATGGAAATCTCTGCTTAATGTAATGCAAAAATTGTTATTGATGCCTTACTATGTATGTATGCTTTAGTTAGACCTTATAGCTCCTTTTAAAATTAAAAATTTAAAATTAACTTTTATGAAAATGAATAAAGTGTTATCTAAAATTACTATGTTGCCATATATTAATGTTTTCGGTACCATTTTATATTTGGTTGGTTATTGAAAAATATTTTGTTGGATTTTTATGATTACTTGATTATAAAAGTATGGTATTGTTGCATAGGAGTACATTTTGGGTTTACACGTATAATTTGATATTGTGTTTAATTTATAAATATTTTGAATGGAAGGTTTTATTAAAAAACAAAAAAAGTGTAACAAGAGTGGACTTATTGCAAGAAATTTTAATTTTTTAAATTTCTTAAATAAAGATTCTCTTTAAACTATGTATATAGGTAAATGGATCGTTTCTTTGTGCCGGAATATGTACAAATATTTATGTAAGCAATTTACGAATTGTCTCCTTCTAAATTTTGGTTTTGAATATTTTTTTGATTCGAATATGTACATACAAATGTCTTTTAATGGTTTACCAAGTGAGTTCAAAGGCACCTTGTTTAATTTCTGCTGATTTATCATATATGTAAAGTGGCGACTTTAATAATAATTTTCCAAATTTTTAACTCTTTAATTTTTTTGATACTTTCATTTCATCTTCAATTTTTAAAGGTTTACGAATGGAAATGTAGTTTTCAGATCATGCTGGAAAGATTACAGAATAATTTTTTCTTACGTTTTTTTTTAACCTCTTTTCAACTTATTTTTCAATAGTGTTACATTTTACATCAACTCGGCTTTTTAAGAAACTGATATTTGCGTAACTTTTAAATAACAAGTGGTTTACCAATTATTAAGAGTCAAAATTTTTAACTGGTTAAGTGCAACGCAATCGTTATAATACACATATTTTTTTTTGTTTTACTTTTTCTTAACACTTTTGCACAAAATTGACTTTTTACTCATTTGAATGCCTTCTCCAAAACAGAAATACAACCAATAATGACTTTTCTTTTTAATTTTTAATATTTTCTCTGGAACACAAGAAGCTCTATTTATAGCTTAAGTGAGCAGTAGATCGTTAATTCGAAGAAATCAATAAATTACAACATAACGTATGGAATATTTCTCATCACTGTTCTTGGGGCTTGAATTGTTCAATCTCAAATATCGAACATTTTATTTTTATCTCTTTCCAAAATCAATTGCTTTAGTTACTCCAAATTATAAATTTTTATTTTAAATGGCCTCAAATTTTTCTAACTTTGTAATCAAATTTTTTAATAGAATTCGTATGCATACTAGATTGCACATTAAAATTGGTTTTTTCTTTAATTTCTTTGCAAAAATGCAACAATTTATAAATTTTATTAAAAAACTTTGTTTTTTCCCTTTATCGACATTTTTTTTTTATTTTGACAATATTTTGCACTTTAAAATAAAAATAATCCGTCAGTTTTCGACATATTCAAATGAATTTTTCTACACCTTAATAATACTTGTATTATTGCAAAAACAAAAATATGATACTTTTAGAAAAAATGTTTTAGACACGTTTAAAAGTTATTACACTTCTAAAATTCTAACATACCTGAGTATATGCAAACACAGAATGTTTATACTTAAATAACAGCCATTAAATATTATAGATTTTTTTTTTGTAACCTATTAAATTCCTTTTGACAATTTTTATACACCCACATTTAATCGGTTCCATTCATGCATGCAACTTTGCATGTGAAGAAATTTTTTTTCATATTTTTTTTTGCGTTCTTTATGCAACCAAGTATTTTACATTATAAAGGTACATATAAAATTTTTTTAATATTACAAAAGAATGAATAAAAAAATAATTTAAAAAATAAAAATTAAAAAAAAAATTCTTAAAAATACAAAATTGATAAAATGAACATAAAAATTCTAAATATTTTTTATTTATGTTCTCAATAGTTTTGTTGGAAACCAAAAAAAACAAGTAAAAAAAGGCAAATATCCCTAAAGTACCATTAATATTCTCAAGCTAAGGTAAAAAGAGAGCGTGTTTATAGTTTTGTTTATTTATTCACCTATCTACATTTTTTATTGCTGCAAAAAACGCATTCATTTTTTTTTGTTTTTGCTTTTTTTTATTTTTTTTTTTTATTTAATATCATTCAATCATTAAATCGACAATAAGACTAAAATTATTATAACAATGCAAAAATACAAACTTAGTAAATAAGTAGAGGGTGGTGTTAAAATGGTATTATTATAAAGGTAAATATGGTATTGAAAGTTGCAATTTTAAAATTTAAAATTTGAGCTGAAATTAGTTTGAGAATTTTAAATGTATAATCTAATAAATATAAAATTTTGTTGTTCTAATTTATGTAGGAACTCATGGGCAATTCATAAAATGCTCAAATTCATGAGCACAAAAGTTATCTCTATAAATATGAGAACTAGTTCTGATAGTGATGCGACAATTAAATACTAAAATACATAGTCTATCTCGGTTCCAAGTTAGTCTGAGTATTAAACTATATACCTCAAAAAATTTATTGTTGGCTCCTTAATAGGTAGGCTGAGAAAATTCCGGTCAAGGATAGGTAAAGGAGGTAAGGGAGGTCTACGTAACAGGGAGTAAGTATAGCCTAGTTTATACATATAATATTGCAAGGAATAATGTCCAGTGAAAAAGCAGAATCGAAAGGTTCCTAAGTTGAATAATATTATTTAAAACTGTGATATAATTTTTAAATTCCAGCCAATTCAATGAAATTTTATTGAATTGGCTGGAAAATGTGCGGGTAAAATATTGTATTTGCTTACTGTAGGTGAGTGCATAATTTTGTTTTAAGCGTTTTAAAAAAAAATTATAAATTCAATTGAAAAAGTAAGAAATCTAGTGTTAAAAATCAAAGATTTAAATTAAAAAATTGAATTCTAATTAACCAGGTAGAAAACTTCGTGGAATCATATTTCGTAAGAAATATACGAAGAATGAAATAATTTGATTATTTGACTTTTGGGCGATCACCTAATATAACAAGAGGGTATAACCTTAATTATTTCTCATATGCAATTTTGAAAAAAAGCAACAGGAATGGGTCCCACACATTAAATATTATCAGTAGTCAGCACATATTTGAAATTTTTATCATATAAAAGTTTAGCTGAGCAAATTTTCTTCCGGTAGGTGTACAGTAGTCACCTGCTTTATCTTGGATATTGTAAAGATTTTGTTTCAATTTTTCGCATTATAAATTCTCCAAATTTTTATTGAAAAATTGGATTATGTTGAAAATAAATTTAAGTTTCCTTAATTAATTCAAGTGTATTTTTGATTTTTAAACAGAATTTTGAGCTTCAAAATTTAGAATTTAATTAAAAAATTCGAGAAGAATAAAGATTTTTACTGAATACCGTTTACTGTCATATTGTTAGTTTAATGGTGCTGTAAGTGTTATATTGTCATGCTTGAATAATAATTAAATAATCACTTTGGATTTAAAAGTTGCTTTATTTTTTATAATAAATATTCAAAAAGCATTTTATACACAAACTAAAATTTAAATGCCTGAATATACTTAAATTCTGTTACTATGTGCTAATGCAGCATAAACGAAATAATACAATCATTCTGAATATACATTTTATGATTCTGGTCCACCACATATGGTCAATGATATTATAAGAAAATAACCAATATAATAATGTTTAAATAAAATTTAAGTATAACGAAAATAATAAAAAACAATCAATTTTACTATGTACATATTAGGTAAGGATATAAATACATAGATATTTTATATATACATACATTAGTATGTAATAAGAAAAACACTGAAAATTTTTGGTATACTACTCGTATACTGAAAATAATTTATTCAAAATCAGATTTTTGCATGCAGCCGTAAAATCTCAAGTGTCAATCTTCATGTTTTGATGCAGTAATTTACACACAGTGACTATGTGTAGACTATTATGGGGAGAACACTATGGTGCGAATGGTTTTTTTTGTTATACTCGTATTCTTAAATTTATTGGTCAAAGAATTAACAATAAAATATATATACCTACCTATAGGGCGTACATACAAAATACATAATAAGTGTTATACAAATAATATATTATTATATTATAATGTACAAACATATACGTCTTATATGTATTAACGTATATTGATATAATATTGAATTTGAGAGTGTTGCGAGTGTTTTAATGTTTTCAAGAATAATATAGAAGCAAATTTTCTGTGATATATTCAAGATAATAATATACATACAAGAAAATAATATAAAAGTCAAAAAATAACAATGTAATTTGCATTTACTTTTAAAACACAAAAATATTTTCCAACAGGCACTTTAATATAGAGTTTTTGGGCAAGAATGTTGTTAATATTCAGCTAAGAAATTTTACTATAAAATATTGGTGAGTTTATATAAATTTAAATTGGATTGAGATCAATTCATTTTAGTATTTTCATTATTTTAGGTAAAGATTATGAAGCTAACAAAATGAAATTTAAATATTGGTAAAGAACACGAAAACTTTAATACTAAGCATATAAAATTTTCAAATTTAATTGATGAAATTTTATATGTAAGTTTATTTCCACCATGGCACGGATTGATCAACTTTTGGGATATATCAGGCCTCGGGAACTGCACTTTTTAGCGGGCCTGTTTTACATTTTTGAACATTTTGAAGAAAGTATTCAACCGATTTACTTGAAATTTCATATATAAGCTTTCCTCGACCGTTCGCAAAAATCCCTAACTTTTGGAAGAAATCAGGCATCAGCAATTGGACGTTTTCTACGGGCCAAATAAACATTTTTGCGTATATAAAGAGATATAATTGACCGATTTCATTGAAATTTAATACTTTAATTCCTCGTATTAAAACAATGAACATATAAATTTTTTGGAAAGATCAGAGCTCGAAAACTGATTTGCGGGCCGATTTTACATTTTTCACCATTTTGAACAAAATATTCAACCGATTTACTTGAAATTTCATATATGAGTTTTGCTCGACCGCCCGCGAAAATTGCTAACTTCTGAAAGAAATCAGGCATCGGCAACTAGACGTTTACTATTTAATTCTATTTAGAAACAAATTTACATTTTTCTAGGTATGTTAACTATAAGCTTACTAATGTCCTAAAAATTGGAAAGAAGTATTTAAAAGACATTTTTATAATATTCTGTAACCATTTCACTTAACTAGACAAGCCACAATGCGGTCGGTTATGTGCTGACCACATCAAATTTTTTTAAATAAGGTAGAAATAATTTTTCTATTGTAAAGCTATATTAGATGTCTACCGGGCAAATAACTCCCCAATTGAAAGAAAATCAACGTAAAATTACGGTTATTTTGTTGTCTCAATTCAACATTCTAACATTCACCAATCGTAAAAATTTGTGCGTTTATTGAATAATTGTGATAAAAAATTTTCATTTCCCGAATTTTGACGACCTATAACTTCATTGGGGAAATTCACGAATTCAGAATTATAGTATGATAATTGCTTATTCGTCTATGGAATTTTAGTTTTTTATCCAGAATGAAGTAGAAGTTTTGAAACGAAGAAAACCCAGATGGATAGCCGGACGGGAAAATTTTTTTTTTTCTTCTTGACTTCTAATAGCACAGCACAGGGCTAGTGCATGATATCATGCCCCAGTTTAATTGCGTTATAGAGTTTTTAACTACTGGTACGTGACTACCCTCCCTTAATTTTTTCCTTTAAATTAAATATTTAAGGTTATTGGTATTTTTTATTTATTTTGCTTTGTTTAATACCGAGTATTATGGATTTACGGATAACTGTATACTAATTTTTCTTTATTTCATGAGTATTGTATATAAGTCTTTATTTTATTGTATTGTATGTTATATTGAATATAATTTTATAGTGACGTGACCGAGATTTGAAACCTAGACCCTTCGGTTAAAGGGCCAGTTCCATAACCACTGCAACAATGGTCTAGCGGACATGAAAAGTGAAACCGGTAAACAAATTTTTTTTAAAAATGTATTGAAAATGAGCTTACCTTATTGTTATTGAAAATTGCACTTAGAAAATTGCTTAAAAAATGACTTAGATTTTAAGTTTTTTAAAGCTCTTTAATTTGTTCTAATTTTCATTTTTTTAGTTTGTGAAATTGTAATTTTTAAAATTGGGTTTAACTTTTTTCAATTCATTAAATTATTAAAAAAATTACCATTAAATTAGTACAGATTTCCATTACTCCTGCTATGGAAATTTCATTTATGTATCACATTTTAGGCATACGCAATAATTATAAAATTTAAAATGCAATACTGTAACCATTACGAACCTTTAATTATAATTCTATTTCTATACTTTCTCAATACAAAAATCATTCAAATTTTTGATATTACCTTGAATTCAAGGAATAATGTTTTTTTTTTTTTAAATTTCTGGTTTATTTTAATTTTTTCTAATTTTCAATCAAAAATTACCATTAAAAATGAATGCGTGTAAGAAAATTTTATTTTCGTTGAAACTTAAATTTGTTTTTCCAATTTGGAATTAATAAGCCAGTTTTTTAGAGTTACAAAATTTTCATTAAGTACACAAAACTACATTTAGGTATACATTTGCAATTTCAATAACTCTAGTTAATTTATGTGCATTTTTGTATAATTATGTACTGGAAAAAATATCTGTATACATATAGGTATACATAATAATTACATCTGAATAAGTAATAAGTAATCTAGAAACATGATAGTTAAAATTCATGTACACGCTATATTAATATTATACATATTCATATTTTGTCATCATTATTCTGCACTCATATACAATGTATAACAGTATATGTATTTGGTATAATGCAAATATATATATATGGCCTGTATATTATTCGAATTAATTTCTTATTTACCAAAATAAATAAAAGGGAACCCATATTATACATCAAATCCAATTAATTTGAGAAAATTTGATTTACATTTTTCATCCATCATGAAAACTAATTACAACCCACTAATAGAGAATCCTGTTCAAATAAAATTTTCATAATATTATAACGATATGTGAAACCTATATATGAGTAGTATAATATAATGTAAGAATATCTATATAATATGTGTATGGAGCTGGTATATGTAGAGATTCTATCTAAAATTATTTGATATGTACATGTATTGCATATAAGAGTGTATTAATTATTATGTGCATGATATTATAGGAGTTCTTATTTCAGTAAATAAAAATTGAAATAAATACATAAATATTTCAATTTTTAATCTACCTCTCAGGATATGAAAAAAAAAATCATGAAATATCCTTATTTTTTTTTTCATTTATTTATTTTGATTTATCATTATAGTGTTCTACATATATATATAAGGGATGTTATACATATATATAGAAGGGATGTTATAGGAGACGAAGTTTGAATTTTATAGCCAAGTACTTTTTTAAAATTTTATGTAATTTGCATCTCTTTAGCAGAATTATAGCATTTAGGTATTATAACCATAGAAGTTTCAAAATATTTAACGGATAATTGCTACATCCAATAAATATTTTTGGTTAAATTGAGCTCTAAACGTTTTAAATAATTTAAGATTAAAGCAATGAATGTATTAATTTAAACTCTTTCAGTATATTCAATAATATTAAACAGTAAAATCCATCAAAGTCAGACCCTTTGAGAGCTGAAAACCAGTCGTTATACCGGAAATAAATGCATAGTTAAAGCCTTTAGGATAATTTGGTGAAAAACCGTAAAAATTTATTAGTTTAAATTAACAATTTAAACATTTCTGAAAATTTTGACCCTGGCAATGTTGCAATTAGTTTTTCAACCAGTTGAAAAAAGTTTAATCAATCTTTCAAAAAATAAATTGTCATTATTCCGTTGATTCATTAGAGATTTAGAGATACTTTCGGAGAAAAGTATGAACTGTGAAAGTCGGAAAATTTAGAAAATTCTTAGTTTTAGTGTAACAAAATCGTCCTATCCATTAAAACTTCTTGAAATCGTAAAAAAGGCTCGGTACTATGGTTATTTTGATATATATAAAGTAGATATTGGAAATCGTTTTACATTAATTATTTTTTTCGGATAATTTTGGATGATTGGGATAGTTTTGGGTAATTTTGGATAATTTTTGATATTCGAAATAAGAATAATTTTTAGATTTTTATTTTATATTCGAGTTTAAATTAAATTTTTTAGTACAAATTGCTTAGTACTATTATACAATTTTTCACTATGATACAATTCTGTTATACAATATTTTTTATACCTATATACATACGTTACATATATTTTAATATATGTAAACATTATATCCTTGCATTTGTAAAAAAAAAAAAATTTTTTTTTTATTTGCAATTTCAAAGTTCAAATAGAAATTGGCTCATTTAACCAAATAATAATATAGATTGAGTAATTTCGATTTAGATTTCTCTTCATCGTAATCTGATTTAAGGGGGTAATTAAACTAAGCCAATATTTATAACTTTAATAAACATTTATACACATATACATACATATTAATATATTAATTTCTATACAAGCAATATATGATGACTGTATATATTAAGGTTCTCTCATTTATTGGATATTGATTTAATAAATATTTAAAAATTAGGATATTTTTTTTTGACCGGATATAAAATCAATTTTCATATAAATTTTCATTCTTTTTTTTTTTGTATTTTTTCTTTTATAAGGGAGAAAAAACTCCCTTTCAAAGCAAATCAATTTTGATTTAATTTTTTTTTTTTTTAAATTGCAATCAAACATTTTGTTATTTCAAATAAATAATTAGAAAGCAGTGATACTACCCTTGCGATTAAATTCTTGTTCGAAACAAATTAATTCAATATTGGATTATCGTTTTATTAATTCAAGAATTAATTGTTGAATTTCTTAAATAGGCTTAGTATTACGATGTTATATAGTAAGTCATATATAAAATGAAAGATTATGTGTATGTGTAAGACAAATTTTTAGTTTTTGTATAAAACGTTTTTCATATTTGCTATGCAATTCGAAATTTTTGTTCAAAAGTCTATCAACAAAATTCAAGGAATAACATCTTATGCGCAAGCTGTCCTAAATAATATACGGTAAATAACATAATATTATATGCTGCGGCTATTGGTTGCGTAACGCGTTTGACTTCTAAACATCCTAATGCCATAAAGGGCGTAAATGAGAAAAAAAAATATCCTAAAAATTTCTTTTTTTTTAGAGCTGTCAATCAGTCATCATCAAAATTTCCTCCGAATTGAATTAAGGAAATTCGCTGATTGAGTTTTATAATCTGTAGAAACCGCATTTGGTTTTCTTTACCAGACACGACCCAAATGCAACACTCCATGTTAAAAATATTAAAACATACTACAACACCACTATCCATTGTGTAAAATTACGATATTGCAAGTCAACCATACCGTATCTAACCTTACAATATTTAAATCTTAATTAAGGTTAATTAAAGATTTTTTTTTATTAAATGCTTTTTATAATTGAAATTAATTTTGAGAAAAATTTTATTGCATACATTCAAAATATTTTTTGATGCCAGAAAATAATAATAAATCATTGATTTTCACAATGTTGATTAAACAAAAAATTGCAATATTTTTAAATTAAAATAATTGCCAATATACCAGGGATTGTGTGGAGCTCTTAGCAAATTTACAAAATTTATTTTTAATTTTTCTTTATTATATTTTTTGTTTTTAAAAACCACAAATAATTTTTATTTAAATTTAATTAACTTTTTTTAGGTAACATTAGTTTTTGAATATTTGCTTTTTTTTCTCTTCATGTTTATTTTTATACTACATACAAAAGAACGTGGATTTCAGGCAATAATTTCGGTTGACCTAAATTAGGTTTGCATTTCAGATGAAATTATTATTTTCAATTTGAAGTGTCTTGCATAAAATTAAAATTACGTGTAAATTTTTGTGCAATTATATCTAATGAACTATATGAAATTCTGGGGAAAAAATGTTGAACTATTCATTATAATGTAAAAAAGGGTTTTTAAAGGTTAAATTTAGAATTTTAAGAAATCGCATAATGGCATAAATGATTATGGATTAAATAAATGTGAAACTGAAATTTCATTTTTGAGAAAAATTAACTCAAATTATAATATTATATAATTCGTATATTTAATTTGTACTCAATGGTGAGCGAGAACACTTAAATATTGTAGAACTGAATCGGGCAATATCATAATATTTTTTAATCTGAAATCAAGCGTTTTGGCAGTGTTTTGTTTTCAAATATAAAGGGTGATTCAGAAAGTTATACAACATCATGTTCCATTGGTTAGAAGATCGAAAATGGGTAAAACTTTTGTTCCAGTAAAATCTCTGGAATTCGAAAACCCATGAGATTTGGCATTCAGTCCGGAACAAAAGTTCTATTTTAGAGAAGTTCTATTTAGATAAGTTCCATTTTAAAGTAGAACAAAACCATTTTCGATCTTCTAACCAATATTATGTGTTGTTTTATAATTTTCAGAATCACCCCGTATAAAAAGAATTGATTAGCTTAATTAAGTTTTTCTCTGAACTTTATATTATGAATTTCGGATAAATTAAATTTTAAAACTACTATTACAAATGAAATGACAAATTTTAATTCTGAACACATTTTTGGAATATGTGCATCTCTTTCTTGCAAAATTATTGCAAAATTTGGTATATTCTAAAAGCGTTTCAAGAAATTCTCATTTGTATAATTGAAAATTTCCTTAAAATAAATAAATGGCTTCAGTAAATTTCAAATTAAACAAAATTATTTCATTTATGTATAGAACTATTAAATATACGATGGGTAAAACACTTTATCTATTTCAAAGCGGGACTAATATAATTTAATCATTTTGTACTAAATGTATAAATAAGAAAGCGCTCTAATGCTACAAATCGGTTTCAAAAATATCTTTCAAACCTCCAACACTAATTTAAAATTTTCATCATTTTTAAAGATGGTTATTATTCCAAACTGTAGAGGAACGGGATAATATCATTTATTAAGGTACATATATTTCAATATGATTGTTTCTTATTTAGTAAAATTCAAATTATTGAGGTAATTTCAAATTGTGGAGGTATTTATAACAAAATATATATACGTACAGGTTTTTCTGAGAAAATTTAAAGATTTATAAGACCTCGAGATATTATATATAAATCTCTTGATAATAATATAAAAATTTACATAATATACGAATTCATTGTGTATTATTAAGATATGTCATATTCTCTCTTCTCATTTAAATATAAATACATACATACTCATATTAATAGAATAATAATGTTAATCAACTAAAACTTTGTGGTGAAGTCATAATATTAATATTGAATGACACAGGTATGTATTTACATTTAAAAATTTGTGATTATAATTTTAATTTTATATAAAAATTAAAATAAAATTACAATTCAATCATTCTTTTTATTATAAATTACAATATAGTTATACTCGCAATGTATAAATGAACATACAATAATCAAGAACACATAAATAAATAAATAAATATGTAAAACAGAACAATTCAATAACATTTATCATTTTGATATTATCACAAGAAAATGAAATAAAATAATTTACATTGGAGAATTCGCGCATTAAATACGCGAACTTACTAGCCAGCTAGCTGTATAAGAAAATCATAAACTCACATAAATAAGTTATTTAAATAGCAATGTGTACGAAAATTAAAAACAAAAAAAAAACTAAGAATTTCAATATCATATCTTATTCTTGGCATCAATAAAAAAACAGAATAAATAAAATCTTTAATTTTATTCAAAAATTTTATATAAAGTTATAAAGTTCTTGGGCTTTTACACAAATATAAATCATGGATGCATCATTTAAATTGTATGTAAATTTTTTTTTTTTTTACTTTAAACAAAAATTGTAATAATATAAATTGCTAGTTTATACAATTTCTGTAATTATTATTATTTTAAATTCAAGACACATAAAAAATATATTATGAAAATATACGCAGAAATATAACGCATAGGCAAAAGTATCGCACTGCATAAGGAGGGCCAAAAAAACGATTTCTGTTCAGTTATTCGGGTAGCAATCGAGTTATTAAAAATTTTCTTGTAATAATTCCAAAATATTAAAAAATTTCTTGTTTATTAGAAAAATAAAATATGTTATTGAATTTAATTCGCATTAAGAAAATCTTGAACTTGTAAACGTTAAGTTTTATGCCATTTTTGGCACGTCTTAATATAAATCTGTTCAAATTATTCTGCAAACAGCAAATAATCAACGTGAGAACGCTTTGTCGCGTTAAGTTTAATGTCATTTATAAATTCGTTTTGCCCTTAATTTTTCCAAAATCAAAAATCTACTGACATACTCTTTGTTTTTCCACTTCTTTACACAGATATTTCACTTATAAAATTTAAGCAGACAGTTATACTTGTTCTATTTGTTTAAAACCAAACCTCTTAAGTCTTGTGATCAAAGTCTTTTACATTCATTTTCTGTTTTTTATTAAAAAAAAATTACAAACCTGCTCACGAATGGTATAGGAATTTTACAGAAACTTGTTCTTATAAAAATTAATTTCACTTAAAGAAGTGATAATAAAAATATTCCGACTCTATGTGTGAAATTTTCCAAAAATGTTAAGAGTTAGACAAAATTAGATTCTCAAATATAATGTAGGAAATGGTTTCATGAACTGCTGCTTCAGACTGAATTGGAGTCTGATTCAAACATAATGAGTTGATTAATTTTATTCCACTCTGTACATAAATTTTGTACATGGAAATATATTGCATTTAAAAGCATATTATGCATATTCAAATAATGTGTTTTACATCCAATATAAAATTATATATTGTTACTATATGTATGTAAAAATGTTTGCATATACATTTTATATAATAAATTTCTTTATCAAAAATTGTCAATCTTTGCAAATCAAACTTAATAAATTACTTTCAATCTCATATAATTCTCTCTCTATAATATACATAATAATATCTATCTCTCTCTCTCTCACTCTCTTTCTGTTGTTTTACAAATTACAATATGAATTGAAGCCAAAAATATAAAACAAAAAAAATAAATGAAAATTATTTTAAAAAAAAATAAAAACGGAGAGACAAACCGTATTTTTCTTTTGCCTTCGTTTTCACTGTTATTTTTGTATTTTCGCTGTAAAGTTTTTTTGTTTTTTTTTAGCGAAAACGTTCATTAAAGACAGCCAAAAGTCAATTTAATTGTGCAATAAAAGAAAAAATGATCCTTTTAAAAAGATAAAATATAAGACAGAAAATGAGAAAAAAAATAGAGTTATCCTTGGAAACAATAAGATAAAGTTTTTGTGGTTAAAAATAATATAGAAAATACTTGAAGATTTCATTTCCAAACAACCAAATTTTCCAATTAATTTCATTAATAGTGTATTTGATATAGTTTTCAAATTTAATTTAAAAGTTGATTAAATAATTAAAAACTTAATTGAACTCGAATATTGAAAAAAACCCAGAGAAAAATACAGAGGTTTTTTCATGCCACGCTGTGAGAACATTATGAATTTTATTTCAATACATGAGTTTCAAATAATTTAGAATACTATTGCAGAGAAGTATCTGAGAGCAATCAGGAAAATATTCTTAGAGTATAATTGTATTTCGGTAGATAAATTTTATTTGTGAATACAATAATACTAGGAATTGTGTTTTTTAGTCCCAATTTACTTGTAAAAATATTTTGATTACTTTAAACTGTGACTTTTTGTTGGAAAATTTAATTCTTCCTGAAGATTTATTTCAAAAACTCTTCAATGCCTCAATATTCCTTTCATTTTAAGATTAATATTTTTTTTGTAAACGAAAATGTAATTTGTCTAGTGAGTACTTTAATAATTGAATTAGATAGGTAAGATTTCATAATTTTACAAATTTACATAATATTAGGTTATGTAGTCAAATAATTCGAAAGTCAGTTCCAATACTGTTGACCGATGATATAGACTATAGTTTCTGTGTAAATCTACCTTTAGTAATACCATTAAATTGTTGGCATTATAAATGGAAATTGACTAAATTTTTGAACTTTTTTTTTGAGTAGTGTTAAGATCGTAAAATGTAACGTTAACACAATTCGATTACAATGACTTACGTTACATTTTTTTATACCCTGCACTTCGTGAAGGGTATATTAACTTTGGTATGGAGTTTGTAACTACTTGAAGGAGTCATCTGCGGTATGGACATATATATATATTCTTACTCAGCGTAAAATTCTGCGTCGATTTAGACATGTCCGTCCGTCCGTCCGTCCGTCCGTCCGTCCGTCCGTCCGTCCGTCCGTCCGATCGCACGATAACTCAAAAACGAATAATGCAATCGACACCAAATTTTCACAAGTTTTTTCTTTTGTGCCAAGGACGAACCCTATTGTTATTGGACTAAGTCGGACAACGGGTTCGGGTAGCTGCCATACAACTCCAAGAGTTTATTTTAAATATTTCAAAAACTAATAAAGCTATAAATATAAAATTTTGTATACATGTGTCCAATTACATTCTACATATGCTCTAAAAATTATAATGGGATAGCTGCACCGGTTCGGGTGGCTGCCATACAACTCCAACAGCAAATTTTTTATATTCGGAAAAATAATAAAGTCAGATTCATGAAACTTGACAGTCATGTGTCCAATTATAGATCAAATATATTTCTGAAGTTTTAGAGGAATCGCTTGACAGGTTCCTGCCATATAACTCCAGAAGCTAATTTTAAATATTTGGAAAAATAATAAAGTCAGATTCATGAAACTTGGCAGTCATGTGTCCAATTATGACTCAAATATATTTCTGAAGTTTTGGTGGAATTGCTCGACAGGTTCGAGTAGCTCCCATACAAGTCTAAAAGCTTATTTTAAATATTTGGAAAAATAATGAAGTCAAATTCATTAGACTTGGCAGTCGTGTGTCCAATTATAGGTCACACATATTTCTAAAGTTTTGGTGCGATTGCTTGACAGGTTCGGGTACTTGCCATACAACTCCAAAAGCTTATTCTTAATATTTGGAAAAATAATAAAGTCAGATTCATGAAACTTGGCAGTTGTGTGTCCGATTATAGATCAGATATATTTGTGAAGTTTTAGTAGAATTGCTTGACAGGTTCAGGGACTTACCATACAACTCCAAAAGTTAATTTTAAATATTTAGAAAAATTATAAGGTCAGATTCATGAAACTGGGCAGTCGGATGTCCAATTATAGGTCAGACACGTCCGAGAAGTTTCTATAGAATGATTTCAGAGGTTCAAGTAATTGCTACACAATAACGAAAAGTGCAGGGTATAATTCAATCGGTTTATACCGACTGAAACGTTTTTACTTGTTTCCAATATATTTTTCTTATTTCTGATCAAAAATATTTTTGTCTTAACTGCAGAATTTTTTAAAAACTGTCTTTAAATTTATATTATCACTATTACAAACTACAGTAAATATACACTATGTACATATACATTAATAATAGTGACAAGTGTAACCAACAAAATTCTTTAGAATCCTGTCGAAAGAGATAATTTTTTTGATGAGATACTCACTGTATAATGACAGTGCTAATCAGTTTGATGTACTAATCATTAAGATTACCTTTTGAAATTACATTGAAATGTCAAATAGGTTATTAACACACTCTTGTTTTCAATGTGAACAAAAAAAAAATGTGAACGTGCATTTTCTGACATATTTTTGATTGAAATGTTAAAATTTGATTTTAAAATGGGTGCGATTTTTATATACTACACTTATCGTTGACAAAAATAATCGAAAATACAATGTAATTACAACACGAGATAATTAAGAAATTAAAGAAAAAATTAAATATATTGAAGGATTTTTTAAAACATCATTCCTGATAATGGCTACGATATTGAAGCAAGAGGTACGACTTACGTAATAAGTACATCAGAAGAGCGCGCATAATTCTGATTTTGATGGCACTCAAAAATAGCTGAGTCCTAATAACATATTCCATCAAAAATTCAATTCATTCCAATCCACTCATATCCAATTTTAAGTTAAAATTGATAGTTGAAGCAAGTGTACCACTAAAACTTTTCCGGGTGGATTACCAAAATATTTCTGAATTTCAGTTTTACAATTTTTGTATCACTTCAATACTGGAAGTGGGTTTTTTTTGCAATTAATTCTTAGGAATGTATAAAAATCCAAAAAATTAAAACATCATCAAAAAAAATCACGGCGTATCACGGTACAGTGGGCGACAAAAATGTTGTTTTTACTTTTTAGTTTCTTTATATTGTGTTTTTCGCTCTTCCTTTTGATGTTTTGAATTTTTTTGTCTTTGACATCCTTAAGGCATCATACTAGATACACTTCAGTATTATTACGGTATATGCAGTGTTGTATGAAAACGATATAACTGATTGTCTGCGATAGATAATATACGGTATTTTTTTTTGGGTAATTTTTATTTTTTTTTTTTTTTGGCGTTATGAGATTTTTTTTTTGTTTCAACTTGGTGGTGAATTGTATTATGATTTTTGTTTTATTCTTAGCACTGTGGTGTGTGGTATGATATGAATTTTGAATATTGCAACTATACTTGCTAGTGTAAGAAAATTCTCATTGGTTTTTTCCTTTTTTTTGGTTATTTCGCGTATGTTTTCCCATGACTCCATAATTTCTTCATTTAGAAAATTACGTTTTTATTTTGGTTTCAGGTTGAAAAATTAAGGATTTTTTTATTATTACAGTTCAAGGTTTTCAAATTAAAAATATGGTATATATTTGTCCTGGTATCTACTGTAGGTACAAAATAATATTTAAAATTTTTGCAACTAACTTAGTCTTTTATATTCAATAAATCAAGTTTGGGAATTATCAATGCATAATATTAACGAATTATTGCAGCTTTAGTTACTCATTGGAAACTTTTATATGGAATTAAATCTACAGAACTATTGGAGTCACAATATTCCAAGGCGAAATTTATTTGCACAGTTTTAATTAAAATTTTTTAAGCTTTTAATGTTGGTTTTGTTTTTGGTGCCATTCAATATCAAGGAATGAAATTACAAATGGAATTCCTTCATTCAATTTAATGAAGAAAAATAGCAAATAAATAACTATGAACGTTTTCTAAAAGTAAATAATTTTTAGTACTCGGATGCTTTGTTAATAAATTTGTTGAAAATTTTTAATTTTGCATATTTGTGGGCGTACTATTGTAAATGTTACTAGTTTTTCATTGAATTTTTACACAGTCAAAAGATAAAATTCGCAATTTTATTTATGTGCGAAATAAATTTTTCACTTCTATAATTTTAGAATATTTCTGAAGCTTGCTACTTAAATAATTCACAATATTCTGTTAATAATTTAGATTTTGTTCAACATTAAAATTCCACAACTTTCCTTACATGTATAATATTTTAATACCACAGATTTATTATTGCATTTATCAATATAAACAGCGATAATTATTTTGAATTCGAAAATTTTGATAATTTCAAACTGATTCCTAAAGAATTAATCTAAAATAGAATTGAAATATTTCATTAGATTTCATTTAAAATTTCACGTGTGATTTGTAAAATATTTTGATTTTGTATTTTTATATTAGAATATAACAGCCTTTTAATAGAAAATTGGGAAAAATGAACGAAACGTATAAGAAGTGTTCAGTCTGTTTCTACATCTAAATTTTTATTTTTCAATAACATCTCAAATTTTATTAGAATTATTATTAAATATTTTTCTTTTTCTCTATTGTAATGGCATTTTCGGCAAAATTCGTTTCTTTGTCGCGGTATACTCTGTATATCCGGATAAGCTGCTCGTAAAAAAATTTTTCATATCTTGTTTTGTCTTTCTCGTTTTATATTGTAATTTCCCGTGCCTTTTCCCACAGTAATATTACTACATAATAACAATACAATTTGCTTGTTGGAAAAAAAATATGGTAATATTAAAGCAGTAGCGATATAGCAGCAGCAGCAGCAGTAGCAGCTGTTTTGAATACACTCGTATAAAACTTTTTTTTTTTTTTTTGCTAAATATATTTTTCGTCGTGTGTCTTAAGATAAGAGTTACAATTTTATTTTATTTTATTAATTTTTTTTTTGTTTTATTTTTCATATATTAAATACATATAATTTGTATGTAGTTTGTATATTTGTATTAAAAAACACGGTTAACAAGTAAATTGTCAAGCTGAAAATAATGTCGTTTTGTTTTATTTCGGTGTATTTTTTTGCCTCTTTTGCTGGCTTTTTTTTTAGGTTTTTTCCTTTTTGTGCCTCCTTTTTTTCCTTGCTTCTTTATATATACAAAAGATAATCATTGCATTGCAATTTGTTTTACTAATTGCAAAATTTTATACATACATACACATGAATACCATATTAAGACTATTATTTTACTATATATGTAAAAAAAATTCTTACGAAATATGCATATTTTATTTACATTGATGCATACATATGTAAAAATATACAGGGAGAATACATAAATATTATGTTGATTAAGGTGAGATGAATCTTAAATACCTCGTTAAAGTTCTGTATATAAAATACTATCATTGGATTTAGATTAAACAAAATAAAAAATAACAAAATTCATATATAAAGCATAAAGGTACTCTTATGGTACAAAAAGAAAAAAAAAATGGCAAAAAAGATGAAATAAAAAAATGAATTTTTTTTTTCGTGTCGTTTTTTTGGGTACTAAAGAGTACAAAATAGAGAGTTGTTTATACAAGTAATTATAATATTTTAGATATGAGATATACACATATACAAAGAAAATTATCATCAATAAAAAAGGAAGAATTAAATGAATTGCCTGTATACAAAATCAACTCAGCAATTGTAAGAAGCACATTTTGTTATAAAAATTTTGGATATGACAATTATTTTTAATAGGAACAAGGAAATTGTACTTTATTTCGATGTAATGAAATAAGAGAATTTTGTTTCTGCCAACAATATTCAGCGTTCACCTATTCAATGTGGGTTACAACCACATATAAGCTTTCAATTAGTATAATAATTCGGCATTATTGTAAATTTTTGGTTAGCATTGTGAAGTGTATTGCAAATACCTGTTCTACTGATAAGGGACTTCAGCAATTGGGATGGCCGAAAAAATCTGAAATAAAATTGAAATTAGACAACTGCCCACAAAAAGTTGTTTGATAAAATTTTATTAATTAAATGATTACATTAATATATTCGCAAATAGCCTTTAAATAATCAGCTTATACTAGTTGTAGAGAAACGCTTATTCAGCCTGGTATTATTATTGAAATTGAATTCTAAGTATAATTACAAATTTAATATATCTGAAATTATATTTGAACGATCATTTGAAATTATCAAACAAGTTTTTATAAAAAATTTTATTTTTTATATTTTTTGTCCTCATTGAAAAGGGTTGAAGCATTTTGTTTTCATTGCTTTTATTTGAAAAAAAAAAATTGTTTTTACCTTAACGAAATTTCCATTTATTTTAAAATTAATTCGATTTTTTACTTTTAGAACTTAATATTCTCCAAAAAACAACTCCGTTTTAATTAAATTTTAAGATTTGCAAAGCCATAATTTTAATTTTTAAGCCTTAATAATTTTTGTTGTATAAAAAATGTTTGTTATTTATTTGAAAAGTTTGCAATCTATTTGCATTAACGAGCTATTTGAACTAATCCTAATAGTTGTTTTCGTTATCTATAGTAAAATTTATGTTAACAAAAACATTAAGGCTAAGAAAATTTAGGTTAAGGAAAAAATTTTTCTTACACAAGAAAGTTTAAAAAATGATCCTGTATAAGGAGAATTGTTAAAATTTTTGCGTTTATCTATTAAATTAATTGCCGCTAATTAAGATAAAATATATTGAAATAAAAAGAAAAGAAGATGAAAATCAACAAATACAGAATTTTTACTATTTAGAAAATTGGCATAGAAGGATCATTATATAGAAATTTTGTGCTCAATTATAAAAAAAAAAACAAAAGTTGACAAATTCTAGCTGAGCATTATTTAAAATAAATCTTATGTTGACAAGTTTTTTATTTTATTTTGGTTTCTGTCAATAGATTGCCAACGAAAAATTGAATTCGAAACCCAAGTTTTTAAAATAACTTACGAAAGTCTTATAGTTTATGAATTGTGCCATGTTATGAATTTAACTTTTATGAAATCACAGGTTAAGAGTATAAAAGTCTAAGAATGAAACTTAAAAGATCAGTCAAAAATCAAATTAAATCTAGAATTTTTGTATTTTCTTCCAACTGGATTTTGTTTAAAATAAAATTTCACAAACAGGTTAATTGAAAATTTTGAATAAAATTTTTAAGGTTTTTTCAAAAAATTTTGCCTTAAGCAAAGCTTAAATATACTGTGAATTTCACCAATATGCATGGAGAGTGTAAAGTACGTAAATTGGACTTAAAACTTTCGACATTTTTATTGTTATAAAACAAAAAAATGGTACTATATACAAGTTCAGAAAATCGAATTGAGAGTTATTCTTAGAAGTATAACATCGTAAATTATTAGGATTTTAAAAATTTTGAATACCTTATTGTAGTCACAAATTATTTATAAAAACAAAATTTCAGTTTATAAGTTTATAATCCCTATTGCTTTATAAATATAATTTCTTTATGGGAATTTCCAAAAAATTAGGTGATCTGCATTATGCTGATAAGAAAATCTTTTCCCACCAAATCGCGCCTTTTTAAGCTAAAGAGTATGAATCCATTTTTAAAACTATAACATTAACTGCAATTAGTACCAACATTAGGCTTGAATACTACCATTAATGTAATAATATTACTATTATTATACTATCAAAAAATTTGTTAAGAAAAAAAAATTTAAATATCATTTTTATTGTGTGTATTTTGTGTTTTCTCATGTATAAAATTACCAATTTATTAATTAAAACGGTCTTCATTTTAAGTAATAACAATAATTTCGGTCAGAAAACAAAATATTTTTAAGATGTACGAGCATATTACATCTACTTAACCTGCTAAGCATATCGAATTTTTGCTTTTACTGAGTCCCTAACAAGAAAAGAATATTTTGTGAAATTTAAAACAAACCTTTTTGTTGCTTCAATTTTATTTTTTTCGTCACATTTTTTTGTTGTTTAGGCTGCAATATAAAAATCAGACCTTCATAATTTTAGTTTCTATACTTCTTAAAATATTTTTATTATTTTTGTAAAATTTTTCCACTGAATAATTTCTACATTTAATTATTTGTCATCATTACAAGAAAATATTATGAGCGCCATTGTTTATTTTTCTGCTCCTTTTTTTTTTTGCTTTTGTTTTCAGAGAAAAACGTTAAAAAACAATTAGGAAACGTTTTGTTTATGCAAACAAACAAAAATTATGGTATTATAATAATAATGTACAAGTATGTAGGTATACAAATAAGAAGAAAAAATAACCAAAAATGCAAAATTTAAGCGCCGCCGTCTGTCCCTACAAACAATAATCCGAACCATTTTATAAATTTTTGGTATATTGAATGAACGGGATATGTAAACGTATCGTATTTCGTCGGCTCATAACGTAAAAATAAAACACACAAAATTTTGTTTGTCATAATTTTTTTTTTATTTGTTATTTTTGTTTTCCCCTTTTCTTGTTTTGAAAAATTTTAAATCCCTCCTCATCATAAGAGGAAATTTAATCTGTCATTCAAAAAAAAATTTTTTACAAATATGGCAGTTTATAGTAATATTATAAATTAAACTAAAACTGAAATAAAAAAAAAATAATAAGAAAAACAACAACAACAAATAAGTTAATGAAATTAATGCAAGGCAATTTTTTTTTTTATTACTTGCCATTAAAGCACGCAACGCACAAAAGAAGGAACGGAAAAAGTAAATTGCACTTGGTAACAAAAGTTGTGCCCCCTTTACAATTAGGTAGGTATGTTTTTTTCCTCCTTCCTAATTCTGTAATGAAAGGTGAACTTTTACTTGCATTAATGTGTGCATGTATGTCATCTTTTTCACTGTCACTGTTATTTGAAGATGCAATTACACTCAAAAAAAAAACTGTTTAATTTTTTTTTTGTTTTTTTTTTTTTAACCAATCATAATTTAGATTATTTTCCATTACAAATTTTTAAATTTTTTCTTTTCTCTCTTTCCTTGTTTTTCCCTTTTTTTATTGTTCCACTTTAAACTGGGGTTGGACTTTTAAGTGCAGTTGCATTCATATTGCATCCGTACGTACACTGAAAAAAAAATTTTTTTTTTATAATGATAACAACCCTTTAAAAAAATGTTTTTTTCGTAATTTCTTATTTTAATTTGTTTTGTGTTTTACAACAACTTGTAAGCAGGAAAAAACAACTAAAAACATCAGAAAAGAAAAAATACAAATAATTTTTTTTTTATTATTTGATGCCATTAGTGCAACGCTGCGTGAAGTTTCTTTTACCCCGATATATTATATTACACATCCAAATAAAGAGCAGTAGCGCGATGTCTTGAAACATAAAAACAAAAAATAACGAAAAAATTAGTAGAAGAATAAGGAAGAACAGAAGAACAAAAGTGCATTTTGCATAAAAGAAATCAAAAAACATAGGGACAGGAAAAATTGCAAATAACAACAACAACAACAATTGCAAGTACCACAGAAAAAATGTTGTAAGGAAGAAGATTTTTGCTCAAAAAAAAAAAGAGAAAAAAAAATAAAAATTATTTTTTTTTATTACATTTAATTTGAAAAGTAATGGTGTGTATATGATAGTAGGTGACGAAAATGTTTTCTACTGCTATGTATGAGATTTTTGAGTTCAAATTGAGGATCTGATCTTTAACCTAATGCAAAAAGAAACGATGCTTGGAGGACAAATAATCTAGGTTTAAACACGTCCAACTGGAAATTGTTAATTTTTGAACATCAAACTTATTTAATATTTAAGAGAAACTCTTAAGTTTTAATTTATATTGTCGATCTGTTTATGTCAACAATAGAAAAATAGGAGGGTCGTAAATGTTTCTTTACAAGGTTGCGATATGTATGTGATCATTTTGTGATAGCGGATTGCATAGGTTTAAAAATTGTAAATATTTCAATTAACAAACAGGGAAAAAAACGTGAAATTTATTAAGGAAATGGACAAGAATGAAATTTTATTCGTCTTCTACTGGATACTTATAAACAATAACACTTTGCATTGGTAATTAGAAATATCCGTTTTTGAAATTCATTTCAAATTCATGAACACTTATTGTTTCTAAAGAGTAATCAATACTGTTAAGTACACAGATTTCTTCATTTAAAAAATTTCAAATGGTTATTCAATTAACCACACATCACCATTTTTTTTATATCATTCGAATAATATTCCTGTAATCCCCATTCCTCTCTTTTGTGTGAAGCTATATATGTATATGTACATATTATTTTATGAATTTCATTGCAATGTTTCAAAGCATACACATTTTTATTCATATGAACAAGAAACTAAAAATCATGCACAAAAATGCATAAGGGGTTAATTCAAATATTATATAAAGTCAGCTAAAGTAAATACATATAGCTAGTCACATATACATATATACGAAAAAAAATTGTAAAATACACAAAGGAATAAAATTACAATATGTAATGAAAGATGGCGTCATTTAAACACAATAAAATTTTTACTGGAATAATGGTGTAATATAACAGCATAAAGCGTTTGAAATTTCACGAAAATTTCCTTTTTGTTCTCAAGGTATTGTCTCTGAAAAAAACATTGTTGCAGACAGAGAGAGCATAAGTTTGGAAAGATTTTTGGTTCTCTTTTTTGTGTTTGTTTTGTAGGCGCCTTGCAGAACAACTAAATTTTTTTTTTATTTTTTATGTTCTTTTGTTTTACGTTTTATTTGATGAGTACATCACGAAATAAGATCATAACCATTTTTTGTTTTTTATTATTTTTGTTGATTTTCTCTATTATCATTTTGGTAATAATTGTTTGAAACCAGGGGAAATGGGAGAAATATTAACCAGAGTTTTTTGAACTCATATGAGTGACAATTTTTAATAGAAAGTAATTTTTTTTACATTATTTTTTACATTTACTTAGCATAGGTTCTGCATGTAATGCATTATCTTAATAAATTAGAGAAGGCGAATAAATAGTGAATTTTTAATTTGGTTTGTTTGCATTTTATTAAAAAATAGGAAATTGATGACCTTCAGTGTTGTCATGTGCACTTATAAATATAAGATGTAGTAGTAGAAGTTTGAATGACTCTTGTGTTGCTCATATATAAAAAAATAAAATTTGAACTTAAGGAAAATCATAATAAAAAGTTTATACGTTTAATTTTGTTTATCTTTGCAACTGATGAAACATTTTCATTCCATGTGTCAGATGATCATAACAGATCTGACGTAATTACTCACTTAGTCAAAAACAAGTCAAGGTAAGGTTTTTAGAACTAAAATAGCCAATATTTTCTATATTAGTTGTCAACCTTTGTATTTGCAATTGTTTTCTTTTTTAACTTTTCGAAACTTCTACCGATGCCACAGATATTTTCCTAAGAATTTAGGAAAAAATTGTTTCCATTACCAATTCTCTATTTATTTGTGGAGCAGTTTGAGAGCTTATTTGTGAAGCAGTTTAACATATTTGATATAATATGCTTCGTCTTTGCTAATTAATTTGATTAAACAATGCATTTGACTCCTTTTTTTTTAGGTTTTTTCTGATTCCCGCAAGACGTTAGTATAAAAATGGAGATGTAGAATGAAATACGAAAGTTGAAAAAACTTAAAAGCACAATTTCCACACATCGCTCTAGAAATCACCAGCGGGTTCATATAATGTAACTATTGTCAAAAACCATTTTGGCAATAACGTAATGAATTTAAAGTGTTCAATGTTTTTTACCATAATTTCGCACCTTTATTTAAAATTTTTTAATATTTTCACGTACTCGTATCTACCACGATAAATAAAAAACTTCACCTAAAAATGTCGCTTACTAGTTCATAAGCTTATTTATCTTTTGTATATTTTGGAATTTTAGAAGCCCATATATAGTAATAAACAATACTTTTTAATGGTGCAATACAGTTAATTTACAATTCTTTCTATAAGTATAACAATTATATTCCCAAGTTAACTTGGGTTCACTGAAGTCAATTAAATAACAAGCGTAAGTTCTTATATAAACTGCCATATATCTACTCTATACTTTATATACCTTCATGTATTAACTTTAAAAAACAATTCAAAGGCTTAACATAATCCTCTTTTTAATTATATACGCTATGTTTTTTTTATATATTGATATTATGTATTACATACATCTGTGCCCATTGTAATGGAATTGTTTTCCCATTTACAATATATGAAATTTTGTTAATGACGCTTTAGTGTTATTAAATAAAAAACTATAACTACATACTTATAATTGGTATTTATAAAAATATTTTGTTATAAAATGTTACACAAAATTGAAACACTTGTTATATGCTATTCATTAGAAGCTTCATTAAGAATCTTATGTTACTATTCAACTTCGTTCGTGAACTTGAAGTGCAAAAAATGCATGTGAAACCAATCTAAATCAGAAACATTATAGTTGTTAATAAATACATCATAATTGTACATAAAACTATTGCATACATTTAGGATGCGCAAAAACAAAATTAAAGTAGCATTAACATATTGATTGAATTGGACGGTTAAGTAAATGGGTTAGGAAAAATATTTGTATGAACGGATGGACGGGCAGAAACACTGATGGACGAACGGACGGATGCACACACGAACAGAGTGGAATAATAAACACTTTTTCTTTTATTTTTTTTTTTAATTCTACATTGTTCTTTAGCTATCATGTCGCAATATTATTGCTTAGATTTAGGATGTGAACAAGACTAAAAATCACCAATTGTAATTAAAATTCATCGAGCTCTAAGTAATTATGAATTATTTATTTATTAAAACAGTTATACCCTTCCAAAATGCGATGAACTTGTTTATAACTTGAGAAGATCAATGAAACTTTCATTAAAGCTTGAATAAAATTATAAACACTCATTTACAAAGAATCACGTATGTATGTAGAATTAGTCAGTGTACGATTGATTTCTATTACAAGTTTACAAAACAGAATATCCTAATATTAGCAAGGTATTATAATTGTATGTATAAAATACACAAAATTTATTTTTAATTTAAAAAAATGTTAATAATATAGGTACAATTTTCGCTTAATATATAATTGCAAAACGGAATTACATGAATGAGATAGAATTACATTGCGTAATATTCATTCTATTAAAACCTTTGAATTTTTTTGTATTATTTCTTATATACATATACAATATAGTTGTAACTAAGGTAGGATTCTCTTTTTTTCGCATAAGTAATAATATGGTCATGTATTTTTAGTATTTAATTTACTCAAATAACGAGTTAATGTAAATTATTTATATGGTTTCAACCATGTTAAAAAAACAAAAAAAAAATTGTATTTTTTTTTTTATTCCTTTTTAGTTCCGAAAAAAAGAAGGGAATTTTTTTTTTCATTTATACACAATTTTCCTTCATTATCATACTATGAGTATTGTATACTTAAAATACGCGTTTATTCTACACACATTGACTTTCCATTTTATTTAATTTCATTTTTTTTGTATATGACCGTAAATTAATCTCGTACACGTTCATATATTTAAGATATATGTACATACATGTGTATATTATTATTTGTAATCGATATGTTTGAGTAATTTAAACAAAAGCCGTGTCTGTCCGCCTAATTAACTTCATGAGCATTTATTCATATTAGCCTGAAGGAGTCGTCAACATTTTTGTCGTTTTTTTGTTTTTTTTTTCTTTTTTATTTTATTATATTATTATTGTGTATTTTTGTTATTACTTTTTAATGGTTCTTTTTTTTCAAAAAGGATATAGATAATAATAACAACGATTTGATGGTTGCGTACATTTGATCCTTATAATATAATATGTACATAGACGTTCCTTTTGTTTTATTATTCGATTACATCGCAAATTTTTACCCGTTTTTTTTTTATCTTCTTGCTTTATCAAATTCTCCTATCTATATTATAAACATATTTATTTTCTTTTAACTTGTTTTTTTTTTATAACGGTTGTCCGAATGTTTTATGTAGCTGCGTCTGGTTTTACTATTATTTCGACTTTGTCCAAAAAAATAACTGTTAATTTGGTAAATATATAAAGATTTCCCTGTTCTTATTTTGTGTTTTTCTTTTGTATATGTAAAACAATCAAAATCGATGGACAGATGATAACAAAGAGTTTTTCTATATGTGTACATACTATGTACTTGGTATGATTGTGTATTCTAACCACTATTCGTCATCTTTCTTTACATGCTTCAGTTACAACTAGTGAAGAGATGCGACTGTATAGGAATTTTTATTTGGGTACACGATGTGCATCAAAATTGTGATTAACATAAAAGCGAATAAACTGACAATAAAATATGGAGATTCTTCAATCACTGCGAAAAAAATGTATAAGAATAAAGGATATGATATAAGAAAAAATTTTATTAGCGTGATTGTCAACAGATAAAAATCTCATATAATTTAAATGTCAATCCATAAGGACGGATTTTGTTTTCGATAAAACATAGGAAAATATAGGGAAATTTGGAAGAATTAAACCCATCTTTCTGTTTAAATTTATGTCTAATAATACTAATAGAGTAAATAAGAGAATTTATGTTTTAAAAATATGTACATAATGTTAAAATGAATTTAAGATTTGTGAGAATTAAAAATTAATTAAGAAATGTTTTACAATTTGATTAATAATATTTGTTATTATAAAGTAAAATTAATTTTCTTGGAACTTTCAATTTTAGGGGTAAGTCATCGAAAAAATTTGAACATAGGAATCACAATCGCAACAACAGATAACATCGTAGTTGCTATTCTAGAGAATGAGAATACATGATGTAGAAAAAATCTAAAGAATGTAACAATAATAGGAAAACGAAATTTAGATATCAAGGCGACTGATTATAAGCAAAAGCAATTTAGAACCCCAGCGTGATTAAAGACAATTCGTTAACAAATAGACCAACTGTAGAATGATAACCCTAAATAATACGAAGTGTTGTGCCGTGTTCGATTCGTCAAGTGATAATGGATAATTAAGCTAGTATATGCTTAAAAAATAAAGGATTTCTTGCATATACGCTTAGATTTCAAAAACGATTTTTTATGGTAAATGTTTCTGTTGTAAAAAAATTTAGAAATAAATGTAATTAAATTTGATTCTGATCCACAAAAATGAAATTTAAGAAATGGGAATGAAGGAGAAATGAAAGTTAAACTGAAAGAAAATATTGTACCTACCCAACTACATTATATTGTAGATCGTAGATTTGGACATGGGTCCCTAAGTGTTCGAGAACTGTTGTCAAACTCCCTTAGCCGGATATCTCCGGCTTTGTGATTGAGACGGAGATATTATAGGTGGGAGCGTTGGGAGGCTACAATAAGTGAAAAATGGCTGCGGTGGCTTGGGGGGTTACTCCTGTCCCAATCGGTTTCCTTTCAATCTACAACAACATAATATACTTTTTATGTTAGATTTTTATGTTCTGGAACCGATTGAATTTTGAAAACACCCCGAATTGTTTTCTATACACTAAAAGAACTTATCGTTTTTTTAACTAATAAAATATAATTTTTTTGTTATAAAAAGTTGAAGATTTCAAAAAGTGATTCGACCATCACACATACACATTCAACATTTAATTGATCTATAAAAAATTTATATGTATTCTGAAATTCGATACATTTTGCAGAATGTATGGCGATTCTTTTGTTAAAAATTTTGTTGTCGTCATCATGAAAAGAAATTTTTTTATAATACGATTTTCTATAAATTGTTAAGTACTAAAATATTTTTTAGTTGTCCCCCCCTTTTTTTAGTATCTTTTTAATTTTTTGTTTATTTTTTTAAATTTATTGTTAAAAAAAAATTTGTTATAAGAATTGAGATTGGTAATGTTAAGAATAGAGTTGGAAAATCATTTAAATTAGAATAAAATATTCTGGCATAACTTCGAAATTGAGACTAATAAATTTTATTTCACATATTATTCTAAATATCAAATACTCAATATTTATTTCTAATACCAAAAATTTTTGTTGTATTCAAATAATCTCAAATATAATTCACTTGTTTTAAAAAGGCAGTATTTTATGTGAAAATTAACAAATTTTACACTGCTAAAACAGCCCTGTGTAATTTGTTAAAAATTAAATTTTTAGCTCAAAATTTACTAATTTACACTCAAAAAATAATATTACACCATCTGCCATAGTTTTGGATGCTCCTGGTACAATCGCATTCTGTTTTATTAGTGCTTGAACAAAAAACATTACAGTGAAAATTGCAAGTGATTATGCTCTGTTGAAGAAACACTCATAATATTTAGCTAAATATTCAATGTTAAGCAATAATTTTAGAAATATTTTGTTTGTCATCTTCAAATGAAGAATCTCACAAGGTCAATTAAAAATGTACTCATAAAATCTAACTAGAACTAGCAGCATAGGTATAATAAGTGACCAGTTTTTTTCGGCATAGATATAATTTTATTTTGTAATGTATACTCTACCATATACAATAGACATGAGTTCTCAATCACTCTCTCTCTAGATTTAATATTGAATTAAAAATGAGATGTATATGATGTATTTAATAAATTACATCGAAATTTTAAGCCAACCTTATCTTCATCTTGCACAACAGGTCTTCGAAATGTGAGCATAACAATTTTCTAAAATTTTTTAAAATGAATTTATGTTACAATATTTTCGAGGACACTCTTAAAATTTGTTTAAATTTCAGGATAACTTCTTATATCATATGAATACACACATACATACATACACCAATTCTCTATCAACAAAATTACATAACCTTTGCAGTAAAGTTTTTCTTTACTTTAAACACATACATACACACATAAGAACGCATACATCCTGCAAAATAAATTTAAATATTTTGTTCTTACTCGTATTTAAGAAAACCCTTAAAATCTATTTGCATATAAAGGAAAAACTAAAAAAAAAAACAACAAAAATAAAATAAAATAAAAACTCGAAAAGGACGCAAAATGACCTCTTCAAATAAAGTTTTATGTCTTTTTCAACAATACAATAAAAAGAATTATAAAAATGTAATAAGAAAAAATTTACTAAGTGGCCATTATTATGGAAAAAGTTTTTATTCTTTCCAGAAAAAAAAAAAAAAATTAAAATATTTTTTTTTTTTTTATTTGTATGTGAACATTTTTTTAACTTTTACTCTTCCTTTATGAAAGGGAAAACTTTATTAATCCTTGAGAATTTACTGGGAATAAACAGATATTTTATTTTTTCATGTTCTTCCTTTGGGTTCCACCCTCTCTTCATCCTATCAACCCAACTGACTTATTCAATTTTTGGTTTCTTTTTTTTTTGTGAATAAGTTATTGAAAATCCGAAATGAAGAATAATAAAAATTGATTTTTTATGTTCTTTTTTCTTGAAATTCTTGTCAAAAATTGAGGTTACGTTAGAACTATACAGGTTAAGTTTAATTTGAAAAATAAACAAGTTCAAATTACCGCATAAACAAGCCATCATAAAACTTTAATGCGAAAATCCTTAATATTATTGGAAAATTTCATTTTCTGTGTTCCATTTTGTATATTGAATAATGAAATTCGAAAAATTCGGGTTACAAAACCTTTTTTAGTTTTGATGAATAAAAAGTTAAAAAAATTAAACAATTGCTTGAAGCATTTTCCTCCTATGTAGTTTCTTTTCTTCTCAATTTTATTAACCTGATTTGCAAGTTCATCGAAACTTTTTACAAAATCGTCGTCATCAAAGTTATGAATAATTTTGCAGTCATCAGTGTTTATGACAATTTTCTAGGAATTTGCTAGAAATATGCAGTTGAATTCAATTTGATAAGTGTAGGATACTTAAAAACCAAATTTTTTTTTTTTTAAATTTTCGCTTTTTAAGTGGGATACTTTTTAATAAATGTACATAATGAAAACGTCAAAATGAGTAAGGTTAATTGTTTACACTGCAATAAATTAATTAATTATAGAAAAGAAAAAGCTATAAATTGTGATGGTGACTGCAAAAAATGGTTCCATATACAATGTGTTGATATGGACATTGAAGATTTCAAGAAATTTGAAGGAAATACCGATGAATTATGGTTTTGTCCTTCATGTAGAGGAAAACGTAACAAGCGCAAGTCATTAGGAATAAATAACACTATCAATGTGCCGAGTCCGAGTGGATCTAATAAAACCAATGGAACACAAGTTGAATCTTCTAAAGTTGTGAGTAAACTAGATGAGATCATTTCGAGACAATTATCACAGGAGGGTTTATTAGCACAACTTCAAAATGAACTTAGAGAATTTAAAGACTCATTAGATTCTCTAGTTGAAGAGAACATTCAATTGCGCAATGATAACGTTGTTCTTAGAGACCAGCTTGAGCATAACCAAGTTGAAATCGAGCTGCTTAAGCAGAAAAGATACAGAAAATATCTTGAAATATCTGGGATTAAAGAAGTTATGAATCCTGTTGAAACTACTGTAAAAGTTATCCAGGAATTGGGAGTTAATATTATAGCTGATGAAATAAAAAAAGCATATGTAGGAAGGAGAACATCAAAAAATTCAGGTGAGCCAGCCAAACTTATAGTAGAACTCCGAAATATTGAAATGAAAAGTAAAATTATTGAGGCAAGAAAGAACAAAGTACTTAAAACAAGCAAAATTTTACCTGAAAGTAATTGCACCAATACGGACGTTATATTTATTAATGAACGTCTAACACCTTATTTTGGGTTGTTACATAAAAGGGCGAGAGATCTAAAAAGATCAGGTGCGGTAAAATATGCTTGGGTTAAACATGGTAAAGTATTCGTAAGGGAAAATGACAGGTCAAAAATAATTCGTATTTTTTCCATAAATAATTTACCCAAGAGTAATGCTAATTAATGATAGTATAGATTACGATACTTTACCTTTAAATGTTCATATAAATACAATTACCAAAATACAAGATATGATATTTGAAAAAAATTGCTCATTAAAAATCTTATATCTCAACATACGCAGTCTCAAATTCAAAATGCACGAAATAGCTTTCCTATTGGATAGCTTAAGTCAGACGGTTCATTTGATTCTTTTCACAGAAACTTGGATTCTTCAAGATGAAATTGACCTAATTCAATTAATAGGTTATAATAAAGTTTTTTCTTGTCGCGAGAATAGAAGAGGAGGTGGAGTTGGTCTGTTTATTCATAATTCAATAAAGTATGAAATTCTTGATACTTTTTGTGATGACTACAATAGTATAGTTTCAGTAAAAATTATAACAAACAACAAAAGCCTCAATATCTCTGCAATTTACAGACCTCCAAATAACAATAAGAATTTTGTTGATAAATTCTTCACACTGTTAGATTCACAATTAAATTACTTAAATAAAGATTCAATAGTTATAGGAGACTTCAATTTTAATTTACATGATTCACAAGATAAAAACACTTCTCAATATAAAACTATAGTGGAAACCAATGGATTTTTCTTTTGTGATGATTCTGTGACAAGACCCAGCTCTGGAACCTGCATTGACCACATTCTCAAAAACAATCTAAAAAATAAAATAATTATTACACATTTAAGAACCAATTTTTCTGATCATAATGCTTTACTATTAGAAATTGATGAAAATAATTTTACAAACAACTCTAAAGAAATTACATATGTGAAAAGAAAAACAAATATTGTTGCTTTGAGGAATCAGCTGGCTAATTGTAAGTTTGACAATTTAACAAGTGTTACCGCTGTAGCTTATAAACAAATTGTTGAAAATTTGAACAACTGTCTCGAATCTACTACATTTGAAAAAAAAATTAATAAAAATTTAAAATATAGCAAACCGTGGATAGACAGTGAATGTATTCGCTTAATAAAAATTAGAAATTATTGGTATCACAAATATAGTATAGATTCAAATAATACTTACTTTAAAGAAAAATATCACTTCTGGCTCAATAAATTCACTGCTCTAAAAAGAAAAAAACGTAAACAATATGACACACATAATTTTCAAAAAAGTTTAAATAATCCAAAAAAAACATGGAATTTAGTTAATGAAATTCTCACAGATAGTCATAAAAAAACGAATGAATTTTTTACAAACACTATCTCTTTAACTGAGAAAAAGAACAAAATTAATGAGTTTAATGACACATATTGTAATATAGGTAAAGTAATGGCTGCAAAGTTTAATTCTACATATGTTCCACAAACAATAACTAATATCAGACTTCACTTTGCAGAAATTAATGAAAGAGAAACAATAAATTTAATTAATAAACTCTCTTCTACAAATAGTGCAGGGATAGATGATATAAATTCAATAATTATAAAACAATGCAGTGGAGAATTAGCAAAGTCCATCACCAATTTAATTAATTGTTCTATAAAAGAATGCTGTGTCCCTGATGAATTAAAAATTACTAAAGTTATACCAGTATATAAGCGAATTGGTGATAAAAATAATGTAAATAATTTTAGACCAATTTCTATTGCATCGGTATTTAGTAAATTAATTGAGACATACATAAATAAACAATTTACAGAATATTTATATAATAACAATCTATTATCTGAAATACAGTATGGTTTCACTAAACAATCAAATACTAATACTGCATTATTTGATGTAGTAAGTTATGTACAAAGCCTTGTATGTAAAAATGAGAAGGTCGGTTTGGTTTTCTTCGATTTGAGTAAAGCATTTGACTCTGTGGATCGTAAGATTATGTTGCGCAAATTATTTGAATGTGGTGTTAGAGGCAAAGAATACTTTTGGTTTAAAAATTACTTGGAATATAGAAAACAATATGCTGAGTGTGATACTGTAAAAAGTAATATCAATTTTATTGATTATGGTGTCATTCAAGGTAGTTCCTTGGGACCAGCTTTATTTGCTTATTATATTAACGACTTTTCTAAAATTAAACTACTCGGTAAACCGATAATATATGCAGATGATATCGTTGTAATTTATAAAGAAAGAACTTTCGATAATATGCAAAAAAATATTAATCAAGATATGGAAGCTATTTATAATTGGATGTGTGTGCATAAATTATCGGTAAATGTGAACAAAACTAAATACATACATGCTTATTAACTCTAAAAGCTCCGAAATTAATATCAAGTTCAACGGAAATAAAATAAATAAAGTCAAAGTGTACAGATATCTGGGTGTTACTGTCGATCAAGATTTAAATTGGAATCAACATGTTAATGAAACTATTAGTAAAACGAGAAAAATTGCCGGCTTGTTTAAAAAATTAGGTGAGCGTGTGCCACATAATATCAAAATATCAATATACTATAGTCTTTTTCATAGCGTTTTAACATATGCTATTGGTATTTGGGGTAACACGTTTTTAAAAAATATAAATACTTTACAAAAAATACAAAATAAGGCAATAAAAAATCTTTTTTGCTTACCATACAGAACATCAACTAATGAAATACACAAGAAATACAACATACTAAAATTGCAGGATTATAAAGAAATGAACCAACTATGTCATATCCATAATATTAAAAATAGCCAGATTAAATCAAACACCACACTTATAGCTAACAGTGACATACATAATTACGGCACTAGAGCAGCAAATGAACTGAGATGTATAACTAGTCGTGGCTTAAATGGCCTCACACCAATTGCGGTATCAGGTATAATGCTGTATAACAATTTATCTATGCACTTGAAAGATATGCCAAAACCCAGATTTAGAAAGAAAATTAAAGAAATTTATTTAAAGAGGTATAACCACAACTTATAACTTTTATTTTATATTCAATTTTGTATTTTGTATAATTGATTTTAGATTATTTTGCTTATTAATTTTTTTTCATTTCATAAATTCTTTGTACTATAGTATATTTTAATATTTCTTATCTTATTAATTGCATTGCAGCTTACATTTTTACCGACCGTATTGTGTAAACAATAGGTAGGTTATGTGATGGCAACAAATTTTGCATATCGAGTTTTCGGTGGGAACGTACTTCTCCATAGTAGGGAAGTGTAAATAAACTATTTTTAGCAACCTGTCGGTCTGTCGGTCTGTCGGTCTGTCGGTCTGTCGGTCTGTCGGTCTGTGTGTGCACGCGTGTATTTCAAGTTCGGCTGAACCGATTTTGATGAAATTTTATATGTAAGTTTATTTCCACCATGGCACGGATCGATCAACTTTTGGTATATATCAGGCCTCGGGAACTGCACTTTTTAGCGGGCCTGTTTTACATTTTTGAGCATATTGAAGAACATATTCAACCGATTTACTTGAAATTTCATATATAAGTTTTGCTCTACCGGCGATGAAACCTCCTAACTTTTGGAAGAAATCAGGCGTCAGCAACTGGACGTTTACTACGGGCCAAATATACATTTTTGTGTATATAAAGAGAAATAATCAACCGATTTCATTGAAATTTAATATTTGAATTCCTTGTATTAAAACAATGAACATGTAAATTTTTTGGAAAGATCAGGGCTCGAAAACTGATCTGCGGGCCGATTTTACATTTTTCACCATATCTACGGAACGAATTGATGGAGTTTCTTGAAATTTGATATTTGAGTTCTGATTGTTACCGAAACTAAATGGCGAGCATTTCAGGGAATTCGGGTAGCACAAAGCGAAACTCTACTAAGAGCCAAATTTACATTTTTCTAGGTATGCTAACTATAAGCTTACTAATGTCCTAAAAATTGGAAAGAAGTATTTAACAGACATTTTTATAATATTCTGTAACACTTTCACTTAACTAGACAATACACATTGCGGTCGGTTATGTGCTGACCACATCAGATTTTTTTGTATATAGTCAAATTTTAGCTTTTTCTTTGTTTTTCTTGAATTTAATTTTTATAACTTTAACATTAACTTAAATTGTAAATAATATCATAAATATTGTATATAAAACAAAATATGTATTATAAACTCTATGCGAGCTCACCAGCTCATTGAGATTACAAATAAACAAACAAACAAACAAACAAACAAATGTACATGTAATGTATGTTTGTATATGCATGTATTATATGGAGAATTTCATAAAAAAATTAGATTTAAATTTATAAGTATAATTGCTTGTTCGAAATTTATTTGAAGCGTTTTTGAATAATTTGTATAAATTAATAAAAACCATTTTTTTTTATTTAAAGTTTTCGAAACTAATGAGTCTTGTGTATTAAAGTGCTGTACCACAATTTGAAGTTGTTAAAATGCAGTTCAGTTTATATACTAATTCCTGAGTTTATTATTGGATTCCTAAGGAATTCATAAAAATTTCCATAAAGGATAATTTATAAAAAATTGTCAAATTTTTTTAAAGTTTATTCGTAAATTAACGAGAATTCAAGAAAAAAAAATGGTTCAAGAGGACTGCTTGCTCAAGCTTGTTCAAATATAATTGTAAAAGAAGTTATGAATTCTAACGTAGTAGTGTCATGACATTAGAATAGTTTAAATACTTATTCAAAAATTAAGAACTAATAAGATAATTGTTTAGATTGAAGTAAGTCCAGGTAGGTCGTACTTTGAATCTTCATTAATTTTCTTTCTAGTTAATAATCATTTATATTTATTTTTAATTCGCAATGGTATATATTATGAAATGAAGAGGGTGAAACCTTTGAAATTACAGAATAAGATGTTCAACAAAGAACTGTTCAGATAGTGTTATACTACAATTTCTGATTATGTATAGTATCTTTAATAATTTCGTCCACCATCAAAAGTGTAATAATTGAAATTAGAAGAACAAAATTTCTAAGGGAACAAATACATATGCATAAATATACGAGTGGCTCAGAAGCAAAATGGCCTCAATCCTAAAATTTTTGCTTTTAAGTTTATAGGTTCTAAATTTAATTTTATCGGCAAAAAAGTCAAATATTTCCTTTATTCCGTTATTTTTTTTTCTAAACTCAAAATTTAATTTTTTTTTAGAGCAAAAGTGGCCTAACCCATATATTGTGGCAAAAATTTTGGAAGTGAGGGTTATACCATTTTGCCTCTGAACCCCTCTTTAGTGTGAAAATTAGATAAAATGGTTCACTTTTCACTATTTTTGTGTATTTCACTATAGTAATTTCTCTATTTTTACATGGTTTTGAATTCATTTGTAAATGAAATTTTTATTTCTTAAGGCTTGTGAATTAATTGAAAGCACGATAAATAAAATTTCTTTATAAGTAGAGGAAAAAGCTTCGTCACCTTTACTTCCTAGAACTTCACCTTTCTTCTATTGCACTTTATGATAAATGGAACTGTCATTCTTTCAAGAAAACGCGCTTTCATTTTGATTTCACGGTTACATTATCAGATTTGCTATATTATTTGTTTCCCCATGTAAATTAAAATTTCCAAAATTACTTTCCAAAATATTTGAAAAGCTTGAAGTAGTCCAAAGTATAAGAGAGAAGTATGAGCCCCATACAAACTGAACAATTTTATATTTTACACATTGCTGTAATCATTTATATTTCTCCCCTACTTTTTAATATTGCAATAATGTCCTGAATTCATTATCAATATGATTATCTTTTACAAAATTTCAAATTCAAATGTTTTATTAACCCAGATTTTAATTCAGAAATAATTCTATTCTCACAATATTCTATATATACCAACATAAGACATACCTTGGAAACTTAGCCATCAGCTTTATTAAAAATAAAAAATTCAAAGAATCAAAAAATAAAATATAATAAAAATTATTATCATAAGATTTAAGTTATTTTCACTTTGAAATTATTATAACTTCGAAGAAAACACAAAAATAAAGGAAAAAACTTTTATGCAAGAAAGAAGAAGAAAAAGTGAAAATCGTTTACATTGATTTTTCCCATTGGAAAAATTTTTCATATTTTACGTTTATCCCATTAACCGCACCTCGATGTCGTTAAAAAAAAATTGAAAGAGAAATAAGAGATTTTGCTCATAAAAATGGAAAATTTATAACTTTTATTTTCTTTCAAAAAAACCACCCCATTTTATTTTGCTTTCTGTTTTTTTTTTTGCCCAGTTCTTTACTTTCATTTTTTATTTTCTTTTATAGGTACGTTCATTTCTTCTATTTTTAATATTCCGAAAATATTTTTTGTGCACAAAACAAAAAAATGAAACCAAAAAGTCAAAAAAACATTGAAATATTTTTAACAAAATAATTTTTATCTTCTTATCTTCCAATTAGTTTGCCTAAGGTTAAAATTACCCCCACCATACCAATAACAAGAAAATAAAAAGTACAAATTAAAGTTATAAAATAAGAAAATTTTACACAAACAAAAAAAAACTGCGAAACGAAATGAAAAATAATTTTTGACAATTTGAGGCCATTAGCGTTCTCTTTTGGTAAAAAATATTGCAAAGTCCATTTTGATTTATGTACCTATTGTACAATCTAAAATATATACCCACATATATAGTATGACTTGGTATGCGTTCTTCAATAAATTCTTTGTTTCTGAAATTAAAAAGGACAATCGAATTTGGAATGAGCACAAAATACTAATTTACCTGTGTGCATTTTTTCTTTTATTTTTGGCAAAGGTTTAAATTTTTTTTTTGTTTTTTTTTTTTTTGTTGTGAATGGTAGAAAGAGACAGAAAGTGAAAAAATAAAAGAAAATTTCGCTTTTATTTCATTTTTTTTTTGTTTTGCTGTTTTTTTTTTTATTTATTATGTGTACAAAAGGGTCAATAATGATTATCAAGATCACTAGCCGACAACTTTCATTAAATGTGACATAGTCATTCAAGTTACGCCATCATATTGAAGATAACGAAAAAAATAAAAGTAATGTACGATTAAAAGGAAAAAGAAACGAAAAAAAAACCAATGATAAAAGTTTGGATTTGTACCGGTAAACTTTGAGTACTTTATGGTTTATTTATTCAAATACAGTGTTAGAGTCCAAAATCGTATTAAGTAAAATATACAATTTCTTATCATTCTCCTCTATATTCTATTTGGTTGGCTTGCTATAGGAATGTTGTTCTTGTGTGCACAATACCTCTCCGCCTTCCATGGCTTTCAAGTTTTATTGTCTTTGATCAATATTACAGAATAAAAGGAAGTAAATCTATTAAAATCACATTACAGAATAGTCAATGGAAATTTCCTCATATAATTGCAGAACAGATGGTTGAGCATCCGACAGCGGTAGGTCTTTCAATTTTAGTTCGAGAACAAATATTTTTTAATTTTCTTGTTTTGATTCGTTCCTTTGACTACGTCATCCATCTGTTCTACAATTGTATGAAGAAATTTTCATTATTTATTTAGAAAATTTATTTGGAGGGATAAAAGAATTCGCTTGTATTTATCAATTCTTATAATGACCGCTTTCATCAGGTTGTCCAGCAGATTTAAAATAATTTTAATATTTTTGCTTAATTAGGTAATTAATTGATTATAAATATGTTGTCTTTTCAAAAATATGAAATTTATAAAATCTAATAAAAATCAGGGAAAAATTACCATCGAACGCTATGAATGCTTTTCAATGGTAATTTTGAAGGTGATTATTGCAATTGCAATACGACTCAACCATATTCGATCTGTTGGTATGAGAAATGAAAGTTAAGTAAATGGATTCGTTGGGGAATTGAAATTTCGATTGAGTAATATCAGACTTAAGATTGAATTTGTAATGGAAAACGTAATTAGTAATGGTATTCAACTTACACTTTTACTCAAAAAACATAAATTTAAACAAGACAAAAAGGACAAATACTCGTATATACAATTTTTTTTTCATTTCTTTTGGAGAATTCACAATAATTTCGATTTTTTTTTCTCTTGTCTTTGTAATTTTATTTTTTGATTTTGATTCCACAAATAATGAAATAAGGAAATTTTATTTTATTTATTTTTGTCCTTTATTGTTCTTTTTTCCTTGCCGTTTTGTTGTTAATATTTATTTGTTTGTTCGTTTGTTTGTATTTTATGTATCGAATAACCTCCTCATCCCACTCATTATAATTTTGACGATATGCTCTGCATATCATTGAAAAATTTTTGTTTGTAACCTTTAAATATTGTTAAAATCTCATTCCATTCTACATTTTTGTGTCTTTACTACATTATATTGGTGGTGGAAATGTTACTACTACTTGTTCGATGTATGAAAAACCAGAATAAAAAAATTAAATAGAATTTTTTAGAGGCTATTCTATCTATACCAATTGACTTGCTATATTTCATACCCATATAGAATTGCTATTTTTGTTTTGAAGTATCCTTTTCGAATATTTCTATTTGAGTTCAAGGTATTATGTAGATATTGAATATATAGCTAGTATGTGCTCGTTTATATTGAAAAATATACTGATACATTAACCACTTGATGATCTCTTAAGGGCAGCATCAGTATATATAGACTTTTTGTTTTTCTCCTGTTTTTTTTTTTGTTTTCTTTTTTTTTTGGGAAATTATGTATTATGTCCCAATGTTATTTCTCTTTCTCGGTCCTTTTGCTTTCGGTGTATAAACAGAGCTGAAATAAAAAAAATTTTTTTGTATTTTAAAATTATAATACAAAATGAGAAGATGACAATTTTATTTAATTTTTACATTATAATAGGCACAGCTATATGCATGCATAAACTTTGGTGCTTTAAAATGTAATAGGTATTTGTGAAATTCCGGCGTTTACAACACTCTGTATGCCACAACAATATTAAAAATAAAATTTCACATTTCATTTAGTATAAATTGTTTTTAATACTAAAACTTTGTTCTCAGAGAGAGAGAGAGAGGAAGAGAAAGTTTCTCTCGTAATGTCATGTTCTTCTTTCTCATATTCCTGTCAACGAATCATGTGAAATAACTGGGCATTGAAAATTACTTTAATGTTTTGCAGTTTTTCTAACAAAATTAAATTTTTGAAATCTACAAACAATAAATTTTATACAACTTATAACTCAACTTTCGGACTTCGGCTTAATTAAACTGTTTTTGCTTACGATTAAAATTATATTGGCCAAATTCTTGCTCAATTTGAATACCCATAAGAGATTTAAGAGCCAACTTGTTGAAGTGCGGCGTTCTATATGTTTTATAAAATTTAGTTCTTATACTTTCAAATATGTAGGAACAAAGCTCTTAAGTTAGTATTGCAATTTCAAACAATGCCAAGTAAAATATGTTTATAGTTGGGCAGTTCCAAGTTGTTGCAACTGAAAATCGCTTTCTCAATTGCTCTCAAACCTTCCCCGTTCATTTCATTATACCATTTTCTCTTTTCAAGTTTATAGAGAAGAAAGTGTGAAATTAAGCAACATACCGAATTCTGCAGACACTAAAAATAAAATAAAGAGAATAATGTGAAATATTTTGAAATAAAAAACACGAAAAAATGACAAAAAAAATTTATAATATAAAAAAAAAAAGGTAAAGGAAATATTATGAGTATTGTATATAATTTGAATGTTCTGATTTCAGGTTCAATTCCCCTGTTAACTATAAAGTACAATAAAAAGACAAAACGAAAACAAAAAAATAACGAAAATGGCCAGCAACAATATTTTTGTTTTGTATAATTTTCAGTTCTTATCAGCTGAGCAATAAAAATCTAATTTCAGTTCAAAATGTCAAAATTTTATCAGGATTCGCTTTGATTTCAATTTTTTTTTTCTTTGGTATTTTCTTGTTTTTGTTTTTTTTTTTTTTTATTCCTCATTCCATCTAATTTGCCATCTTTTATCATTGTATAAAATAATATAGACGAGCACATTATAAGATTTGTTAGCTTTTTTGTTTTTTTCTTTTTCTCATTTAGACCCCATATTTTCGTGAGAATTTGTGCGAGTTTTTTAAGCTAATAAAATATCTTGGTATATGAATACAATTTTTATACGTGTATAGTTGCAGTCTTTAGTTCGTGTTGTGGAAATGAAGAGGAGGACATAAAGTTGATAGTTATAAAGAAAGAGAAGAAGAAGGAAAAGAGAAAAAGAAATTTCCACTGTTAAAGATTTTTTAAATTTTTTACTTTGGCATTTTTTAGTTTTTTTTTTATTTTTTAAGGTATAAGGTATAAGATATACGAAAGGAAGGTGAGATATTTAAAATGATAAAATCGGTTACATTTTTATTGTTAAAGGAAAGGTTTAAAGTATTCAAAACAAATTTTTTTTTTTGTCATTTTTTTATTATCAAAATCTTATGTATTTATTGAAATTTCAATTTTTATAAAGTTTCTTTCGAAAAAAAAAACACAAATTATCAATATAAAAGATAAGATAAATTAACACCAATATTTTTGTGATGACGCTATTAATATTTATGTACCTATATAGGCTTGTAGGGGGAATTGATCTACATTATAGGTATAGTTTGTTAAACTTATAAAATGAACTTATTTAAATTGGATTGTATTGTAAGAGAGAAAAATTTTATCAAAATTGATGGAAATCTAATAAATGAAAAGAAATTATTAAATTAATGGTTTTTGTTAAAAATAAAATGACAAAAGAGTGTTTTTTTTTTGTGTTTGAGTGCTTCTAAGACTACATGGTTATTTTAAATTTTTATTGTCGAGAATTTTTGAATAATGTTAAATTTAGATATCATTTGAATAAAATGAAATTATTTAAAAGTTTTTGAAATGTAACAGGATTTTTTTTTGTGATTTCATTAGGCTAAACGTTAATACAACTTGATGTTTAATTATTTTGGGATAAAAATCGTTTGAGAACGTTATTAATTTCAGAAAATGCCCATTATATGCAATTTTACTCGTTTTTTGTCACTTTGTCAGAATAATTTAAATAAAAATTTTAATTATATTTTTTGCATATTATGTACCATTTAAGTTTGTAAATCCCATTTCATGTAATAATGACAGAAGAAAGGACCTTGGACGTTGTAATTAAGTACGGATCTTCAAAAGTTCCTTTATCGACTCTATGAATATTGCTAAAAAAGTGATATAGAAATAATTTTTGTTCTGATGATCCTGCACACATAGATTTTTTTTTAATTTTTCACTATACTTTTATAAATTTATGTAAATGCAGAACTTATTTATGTACATTATGATTAGGTCATTTACTAATAACGTACTCTATGTATCTATTATGAAAGAAGAATAAAATGAAATATCAAACTTCAGTTCGATTTCATTAAAAGTGTAAGCTTTATAACTGAATAGAAAACGAAATTATTTGAGAATCACGTTTAAGTCCGGCTTAAAGTTGTAGTTTTATCAGGCAATACTGTCTGATAAAACTACAAATTAAAACTATGCTCAATTTTAAGCAAAACGTAATCAACTTTGTATTGCTATGCCAGAAAACGAAAATCTAATGTTATAGCAATTATTATTCACTAACGAAAATTTAAGCTTGTCCCTTATCTCTTAGCTTTTTAAAACAATTTTCTCAATGATTTTTCTTCAAGTTTTGATTAAAACGCGAATTTTCGTGGTATTCATTTTCTAACAGCAAAAATATTAAGGTTTAAATAATTTTGTTTATGATTAAATTGGCTAATAAAATGAAATTTTAATTTTCTTTAATTAATGTTAATTAATTTTAAGCACATATTTAATTTTTAATATTTGTAATAGAAAAAAAATTAAAAATTACAAAAATTTGATTCCTTCTCACTTCTATACCAAAAACTTTTAATGTAAATTATTAAATTAATTAAATTTCTTATTGACCTACATTATGAATTACACAAGTTAGCAAAATATTAAATATTTAAAGTTAAAAAAGAATTTAAAGTTATCTATGTTGCATACGTAGGTTGACCCTTTACAAAAAAAAAGGACCAATAAAACAGGTAAAAAAAAAAAAGTTTTTGAAAAATAAAAAATCAAATCGTAACAAAAAATTTCTCTTAACAAATTTGACATTCTAAATTGGATGTAGGTAGGTGACACCTTACCTAGGTATGAACAGTAACGCCTGAGTAACTAAAATGTATAAAAAAAAAATCTCTTTCTACATTGTCATTCCACAGTACCAGAGTACCTTTCTTCTATATTATTATTCCCTTTCTGTCAAAAGGAATAGTAAAATTAACGTTCAAATATTTTTTAAACGAACCATAAAATAAATTTAAAGGTTTTACAACAAGCAAAAGGAGAATACATTCTGTCATTCATTTATAAAATTCTAGAAATCTCTAGCTAGTACACAATATATGAAATGTTTTTTTTTTTTTCAAAAATGTCCCACATTTTTTTTTCAACATTTTTCATGTGTAGAATTTTCAGAGATTGTTGATTAAACTATTAAAGGATAAAATTTTATTACGAGCATCGTAAATCCATTAACTACTTGTTTCTTTTTTTTTCTGATTTTAACTTGATTTTTAGAAAACTATATCTATAGGATAAAATTCAAACAATATTCTTTATGGGTTCGCAAGGAAATACATTGGAAAATCAAACCAAATAAATTTTTTTAACTTGTATTTTGAATAATTTGTTTATGTAGAAATAATCATCGTCCTGGTTAGATATACATATGTAAAAATAAATACACACTTGCTGGAATACATACATAAACCTATCCGTTATGTGCAAGTATTAAATTGGATATCAAATTTAAGAAGAAATACAGGTGACCTATATAAAATATTTTACACAACTTATTTGAATTTGATAAGATTATTGGTCTATTATTAAAAACTAACCTTGTAATTAATCTTGGGATTTTGTGAAATGAGCTCAAGTCAATGATTTTGTGAAATTGGAAAATTATTCTTCTTTTAATTGGTCTTTAAATCCATTACACTGTTCCACTGTTCAAAATCGTTCTTATGAAAAGTTGAAAAATATAAAATTTGCAAAAAATCTAAATTCTTTTCCTGGAACTGGAATTTGTTTTCCATCTCATTTAGCGTCATCTTCATGTAGGGTTTCATGTACAATAAGCATATCAAAATTATGTTTCTAACTGTGGTAAAACTGAGGATTTTAAAAATGGCGTGTCGTTATTGAGGAAAAGGCTGATTTAAATCTAGGGCAAAAACTTTTTTAAAAGCTTGCAAAAGTTCATGAACATTACTTAAATATGGGAAAACGTTGGAACAAAATCTACAAGCAGTATTTTTAGGATTTTATAAGTGCTACTTTCGACAGAAAATATAGGCAAACGAATGCGTACTTATTTTAAGATGGAGAACTCAAAAGATCTTCTTGTTAACAGCAAAAAAATTTCAGCAATGCATTATGCAATTCTCATGTAAATTAGGAAAACTCCTTTTAAGTTTCTCTGAAAAATTTTACTTAAGATTTTCAAACTTTTCGTCTTAAAATATGCAAAAATTGGTTTGCCTCCGTTTTCAGTCAAAAGAGGCTAAGATAAAGTCTAGATACGAAATATTTGGAAATTCTTTGATCGAATTCTTGATTTAATAAACAACGCTCTATAAATTTGCTAGAGGTATTTGAGACGATTTTACATTAAAATTCCACGTGTTATTATAATTTCCGTTTATTATCACTGACGGACTTAAAATTGTGATTGCCAATAACTTCATTTTTATATTTTTTAAATAATTTATTTTTTTTTTATCATATATTTTTTTTTTATAATATATTAGGGAGATATTTAAAATATTAAGTTACGAAGAATAACAAACATATATGAAATAGACTTTCAAATCATTGTCAGAAAATAGGTAAAAAAGAAACAAATTCAAAAAAACAAAAACAACAATAAATAAAGGATTATATTTCACTCAAAATTATTGGAGCATGAGGCAATTCTAGAATCTTTTTAATTTTAAATAAATTATTTAAACAAATACCAAAATCATGATCGAATTGCGTAGCCTTCTTGGGAAATACGAGGCCTAAACTCGTATTTAAGGCCTAAACTTTAAACAGTGTTGTATTGATTTTATTGCAAATTATTAGTTGCAACCCAAATTTGGCGTAAGTGTGAAAATTTATCTAAAAGAGAGAGATATACTTCACGAGTTTCAGCTCACTTAATCCATAAAAGTTACCAATAAACTGCCTTTTTCCTATTTGATGAATGAAAAGTCCTTAATATTTTAAATTGAACTGACATTGATTAAGTAGTTAATATTTTTTTTTTCATTTTATATTAAGCAAATTATAAATTAACTTATTTGTGAAGGCTTACATATTATTTTAACCGTATTTCATTTATGATAGGACGAGCAAAGTTAAAATTATTAACCATCCAATTAAACTTAAAACTTCAATAATTTTCGGCAAAAAAAAAATCAAAATTTTCAAAAATATTTTATTGGTATAAATTTTTAAAAGCTTCATCATAAATATTTTTTTATTCAGATTAAGTTCTAATTTTTCATTTACAAACTTTTGATTTTAAAGAAGAAGAGCTCTCTTAAACTTTTCATATTATAATGTTCTCATAATGTTAAGGGAATTGTTATTATTGTTATAATACTAAAAGGACTAATTTTCTGTATAAAAGATAAGAAATTATTTCTTTACTTTATCTGAAAACAATTTTTAGTATCTACTTATAATAATAGTTGATCCTTTCTCTCTATCTCTCACATTTAATATCAATATATCTTTATATATACTCTTACATCTCTTATTCAAACAATAGAAATTTCTTTAGGTTTATTACTAACTAGATACTTAAATAAATGTGAATAAGTTAACATCTGTACATAATATGTACACGCTTAAAGGAAAAAAAATGTAACATTTTCCTTTTTTTTTATGGAAAATCACTTGAAAAGCAATTTACATTGTTGTTTTAGTACTAAAGTATCGCTTCAATATTTACTTTACATTATAATTGTTGTGAATGCTTGCAAGAGAGAAAGAGAGAAAGAAAAAAATAAAGTTTTGATATTTTTCTAAAAATCTCATTATAGAAGAAAATGACTAAATGAGTAAAATTCTCCAAAAAAAGAGAAAGTTTATTTTTTTTGATTTTCTCTCTTTCCTCCTCTATTTTTCGTTTTTCTCGCATTTTCAATTTCATTTCAATAGCCAATTTGTATAAAAAGAAAATTGAGTGTAATTTTTTTTATGGTGTTACTTAAATCTTTGTTACTCGTAATATTATAAAGTGATAAAAAATTATGGAAATTTCAGTTTTAAACTAATATGATTAAAGTGTATAGGAAATTGGTAATAAATTATTATTATGCAAATTAGTTTAGATGAGTATTATGCAATTGAAGTTAAAATTTTAATTCAAAATTTTTAGTTTTTGAGTTTTAATACCTAATCAACTAGAATTTTTTAAAAGCGTTTTATAAAATGTTATATTGGTGGAATGAGTCACTCCCTTTATATATTCTCTTTTAGGCCGTCGTATTTTAAGAGCAATAAAGGCTATTTTGTCATTAAAATTTCATATTCTGCCCATGATAGGCATGGTATTTAAATTTTTATATGCAAATAATAACATGAATGTAATAACAACGACTTAATAACATGAATCATAAAATACTATTATTTAATCTAATTTATTTTATTAGGCATTCTGTTGGAGCCCGTTTGACTTAATATTAAATGATCCTTGAAAGTCACCATTCTTACTAAATTAAAATGGATTATTAGAATTAAAAAATTTAATTTTATACTTAAAATGTTGCTATTAACTAGAATCTTAAAATAGTACTTGACTTAGTAATCATAAAGATTTCTGCAAATACTTATGAGTATTCAATATTATTCAAGTATTTATTTTTATGAATAATTGTTTAGTAAAAACTTTTATTTTTCATATGAAATTTTGTACGCGTTTAACGCACAAAACATGTGTGCTTTGTTTTTTTGCCTTTTAAACTTTTCCAATAAATTTATATTAATTTTTTCTACACATGTTATTCTGTTAAAAATTGCGGATTGATTTATATTTCTCTTGTGGTATAAAAAAAAATTTAATAAAAAATTTGCATAACCTTATCATCTTTAAAGAAAAGTGAGAATGTAATAATATATTAGTGATGTTCTAAGTTAGTAATTTTCTAATAAAATTTCCTATCAATAATTGATTTGAAAGCAACAATTAATTATTTGAAATTTTAATTTTTTCAAAACAATTAACAGGCATTAGTAAATTCTTATTTTAGAATTTATTTCACTAAATATTTCCAACATTGTGATGGAGTAAGATAAAATTAGTGTTTTTTTTTATACTCCTTTTTTCTTGCAAAATTCCTTGAAAAATTTTATAGAATAATATTATATTATGGGTGTTTTTATTAAGAGCAACAACAATTTCAGTGGAATTATTAGGTTTGAAAACGCAATAGATTTTCAAATCAAAAATTTTTGCATAAATACAGTCACGGTTAGTTTTACAAATAGCATCACTTCCAATTCTACTAGTATCAGTTGGATTTTGTATTGTTAGTATTCATAAATCATATTACAATTTATATTGCTTTCTACGTTTTTTGAAAAACCTGGAGTCCATTTGGAAAATTAGTCTTGTGTACTTTTGTAACCAGGGCAAATTGTTCGATTCTATGAAAAATTTGAGCTTCAACATTTTACCGTAAGAGCTGAATCTTAAAACTCCGTCCTGAAATCAAAATTTCTATAATTTTAAAATTACCATGAAAATATTCTAAAAACTTTTGAAGAAAAATTTTTAAAACTTGTATTAAAACATACAAACGATCAGTTTTTCAAAATATAAAAAAATTTTCAAAATTTTTATAATTCTAAAGTATGTCAAAAATCGAATTTGCTCAATTTTGATATGCTCTTTTATTGAGAACCTTGCAATAATATTATATAACACTTGCAATAAATTTTGAAAATGTCAAAAGAAGAGCAACTATTTTTATAAATCTTATTAAAAAGCAATATGATTTAAAAGTTACATTATAAATCAGAAATGTGTTCTACTAAAAAAAAAAAAAAAAACAAATACGCAAAATATTCTCACGTTCATAACATAAATAAAAATTTTGACATTTAATGTGTAACAAATTTCAAAAAGTTTCTTTTTTTCTCTAAAAAAGCAAAAAAAAAAATGCTTTTTTTGGAAAACAAATGGTGTAAAAAATGAAAACTTAAAATATAATGCGAATCAAAGTTAAACACTTCCAAATAAACACATCACAAAATTTGTACAGGAAATAAGACGAGTAAATCTAAGAAAATGGGGAAAAAACGCTGAAATTACGAAAAAGAAAACAAAAAAAATTTGAGCATTTCGAATGATTTTACATTAAAAAATATTCGTTATCGACAGAGAAAACAAAAAAAAAAAAAAAGAAAACAAAAATACCAAATCAAATGCGCTGCTAATACAATTTTTCTTTTCTTTTTACTTTTTCCCTAAAATTTCCTCATTCTAAATTCTCATCCTGCCTGACATCAATATTCTTACACTGTTTACCATTTTACCATAAACAACTTAATCATTTGTTATAAAATGTATCCAAATGAAAACAGAAAATTTCTGATGTGATCAGCACATAATCGACTTTACTTTAATGTATTTTATGCATTATATTCTATTTAGTCTACCCCCAAAAACATTAATTGGGTTCATATACAAAATTCATTTTCTAAGGTTAATTGCACCGTCGATTAGTAAGCTATGTCACCGATAAACAGCAGCAAGTATTAGGAGCCTGAACTTGCATCTCGCTATTTTACTCGCCAAGTGAGAAGGAAGCGAGTAACTGTCATATATTTAAGTGAGAAGGAATTATTCCGTATTGCGTACCACATTTCTTTCTAAAGTGTATGCAAAATTTATCCATTTTGTTTTTGAATGCGAGACGTTTTTGAATGTGAAAAGTGAGTAATCTTATCGGAGAAATTAAGTACTCATTAGAAAAACGGGGAATTCTGAGTTGAAAGTGAATAAAAAGTGAAATAAAAAAGCGAGATACATGATTGGGGCTTTAAATTACAATAAAATTTGTTGATTATTTTTTAACAATCCGACTTGCTCCAAAACTTCAAAAATTTGCCATATCACAAAAATAAACTCGAAAATATAAATTTGTAATCGGTTCAATCGATTCTGGCATTGCGCTAAAAATAGTTTTTTTGCACTACTCAGAAATTTAAGAAAATGTACTTCTCCCAAAAATTCGCTTAACGAAATTATGTATGAAAACAATACGACTCTTATTATAATATATGTCATATGGTTGGTGAAAATATAACAATCAGGATACTATTTGAGATCTCTATCTTCATCTTAATGTAGATTAATACCATAATATAAAAGTATCGATATAGATTCTTACATATTATACATGCAAAATTGCTTATGCATATTATAACAGAAATTGTGGTTGAATGATATAGCCCTTATATAATTATTATACAGTTGAATATAACATTATAGCGGTATCTGTTTAGAACAAAAAATTGTAGAATTTTTTCTCTCTTTTTTGTATTTAAGAATTCTAAAAGCAATTTTAATAGAATTTTCATTATTCTTGAGTGTTGTTTTGTATGTATGTTTGCATGTCAAATTTTCATCATCATCATCATCACCATAATCATCGTCATCGTTGTCATCTAAAAAACAAAACAAAGTACAAATAAATCTGATATTCATTTAATTTTTTGACGTTCTCATTCTTATTCTTATGAAGTACATACAAAATACATAACATAATACATTAACATACCTACATATGTATATATCTAAGTAAATATATGACTAAAAATATTTTACAGATACAAAGGAAGAACTATGAAAGAAAAAGTTGACATATTAATGGAGACAAAAGTAAAGCTGGCAGCCAAAATGGCAAACATATAGAATGGAATTATTAAATGAAAATTTGTTTGTTTATATTTGTATATATGTATGTATGTATTTTTATATATATTATAATGAATCGCGTGAAATCGAAATTTCTTTTAATTGCGTTGGCACTCATTACTCTAAAGGTGGAATAATTCACATTTCAATCAAATGAAGTATTTGGAATCTATATGAGTTATTTAAAGAAAAGGGTAACTTGTCTGATCTGAGTTTTTTAACACTGTTTTAGGTTTTCAGACCGTAAGATTGTATGTCAATTATTTTATTTTTTTTAATAAATAAATTCTTTGAATGAATTGCCAATTTGAAAAATCAAAACCCAACAGGTTCATTGTGGACAAGTTAACCAAATATTCTTTCATATATTCCAGAACGGATTAATATAACTGTTAGTATATATACATTTATTAAGCATGAAATAAAGAAAATTTCGAGTATCAGAAGAAAAGAGAAGTTAAATTAAGCGAACGTTCGTTGCGCCTAGTTCATACATACATATAATATTTCCAAAGTTTTTTATTTTCATTTTCATTTTCCTTAAAAAAATTAGAATTTTTAAAAATTTCTGATTTTAATTGGCAAAATTTAACACTTTGTTTCAACAAATATGAAAACTGTTATACACTAAAAAGCAATTGTATAACACAATTTGAAAAATAGTACAAATAAAGTGTAAAAACACAGAAAAAAAAACGCAGTTAAGAAGAAAAAAAAAGTAAGTTGTTGAAAAGTTTGAAGATAAAACAAAGAACGAAGAAGAAAATAACATAATAACAGTTAAAAAAGAAAAACCGTTTTGTCAAATATGATTTTCAAATCGATTTGAAATGAAAATGTCATCAATTTATTTTAACTTTTCTTAATAAATTGGATCAATTTTTATTTATACACATTAATAATATGTACACAAACATGTATGTATATGAAAGTATAATGCAATATAAATATATATGTAATAATGTCTGTATAATATTGAATTTGGCACTGAAATTGCAAAAATTGAGAAAATAAATGAATAAAATATATTTTGGTATTTTTTTATTCTAAAATGGTGAATTTTCAAATTCTCATCAATATCATTGACAAGAAATTACAATTTATATGAAATGAAAATGAATAAAATCTAATAAAATAAGTTTTTAGAAATTATTGTCAAGTAATGTTTCAACATCAATCATGTCCTTTTAATGATATTATAATACGAATGTTAATAGCTGCTTACTGTTCACATAATATTTTGGCACAGCTATATAAGATAATTCAAATAATTAAAAGTAAAGTTAAAGAGATATTTAAATCTGAGCGAAATTTGTAACCGCGGGTTTAGCTTCTAAATTAGCAACATTCGAAATTAAATTCTAAAACTTTATTGCTGACGGATTCTTGTCTCAATATGTCTTAATTCGCATTGTAATTGAACGGTGTCATATGGTGTAATTGACAAAAACATAATTGACAAATTTTGTTAGTATTGCAAAATCCCGTTCCAAAATGAGTTTTAAATTGTGCATTTAAAATGAAAAAGTCAATCATTTAAAACCCAGAATTGCCTATTGGAAAATCTAATTAATACAAAAAATACTAAAAAATTTATGACATTTTGCAGAATTATGTCTGATAACACAAAAGATCAATAGAATTCTTGACTTAAAAAATAACAACTGTTTCCACATTTTATTTGATTTCGAAAAAATTTTTGTCCTTTACTCATTAATAATGTTTTTTGAATGACGGATATGAATGAAGTTTCTATAATTACAACAATAATCTCAAGATTTTCATATTCTCATTACCCCTAAGTTTTTTTCTAAATATTGGAAATTAATCCACTCATTTGTAAGTAAACTACAATTACATAAAGAGCATATTCCTCAAAAAAATATCAAATTTGAGGCAAAATATTAAGCTTCCAAAAAACTTAATCAATTATTCAAATAATTATACTTTAAGCGAAAATTTTATCGAATTTTTCTAGTAACAAGGGACGTCATGCAAGTTTTATAGAACAAAATTACAAAGTAAATGCATAAGCAAAGTGATCATAGCGAAATACTTTTAAGCATAAATTTTAGTTGAGCAGAACTGCTGGCTACAGTTGATAAACGTAATAATGAACTGTAAAATTATTTATTTTTTTTATTACTTATTGAAATTTAATTACAAAATTATTTTATTCATTCAACTTAACTTTTCTTTTTATAAACCTGTTTAACTTAAATTTATTTTTAATTTTATTATTTATCGTATAAAATTATTTGTTATTATTATTAGATAAGAGTTATAAGAGAACTTAAAGTAAATATTCAACTTAAATCAATTTGTCTTGCATATTTTTGTTGTTGTAGCGTCATGATTACGATGGGAAGAATAAATTTATCGAATGTAACACTTGTTTGCATTTTAAATTATTCAGATAAGAAAAATCAGACTTGCAATAACGCAACGAATGCGACACATTTACATATTATTTTTATTGGCACGTCATTATAGCTTTTTTAATAATATCAGTCATTTCATATACATCATTTTTAGTAATGACAAGTGGTGGTGCCAATCTAATAATTGTATCGTGTGTTGGTTTAGCTAAAAGACCTAAATCTTTCATTTTTAAGCATACATCATATGCTTTAAATTTCGGATCTATATCAATTGCATTTAGTAATCCTTTTCCACGTACATCTTTAACAATTTCCTTTGGTAACTTACTTAATTCACTTCTAAATAAGATACCCATTTCTTCAGCATTTTCAGCTAATCTTTCATCAATTAAAACTTCCATTGCAGTCATTGCTACCTTACAGGCTAACGGATTTCCACCATATGTTGAACCATGTTCACCTGGACGAATTGTTAACATAATATCATCATTTGCTAATACAGCAGATACTGGATACATTCCACCAGATAAAGCTTTACCCAAAATTAATATATCTGGTTTGACATTTTCATGTTCAACAGCTAACATACGACCTGTTCTACATAAACCAGTTTGAACTTCATCAGCTATCCAAAGAACATTATTTTTTGTACATATTTCACGAACTTTCTTTAAATATCCCGGTGACGGAACAATAACACCGGCTTCACCTTGTATTGGTTCTACCATAAAAGCTGCCACTTTTGGATTGTTATTGAGAATTTTTTCTAATGCATCAGTATCATTATATGGTATTATTTCAAAGCCAGGCATAAATGGTCCAAAATCTTTATAACTGCTGGGATCTGTTGATGCAGAAATAGCTGATAATGATCTTCCCCAAAAGTTTCCAGCTGCGAAAATAATTTGTGCTTGATTTTCTGGTATTCCTTTTTTGTGATAACCCCAACGGCGTGCTAATTTGCAGGCGGTTTCACATGCTTCAACACCAGTATTCATAGGTAATAGCTTTTCGTAACCAAATAATTTTGTCATATATTCTTCATATTTACCAAGTTGATCAGAATAAAATGCTCTTGAAGTTAAAGCTAATACTTGACATTGATCAATTAAAGATCTAACAATTCTAGGATGACAATGCCCTTGGTTAACAGCTGAATATGCACTTAAGCAATCAAAATAACGTTTTCCTTCAACATCCCAAACATGTGCACCTCTACCCCGCTCTAATGCAACTGGAATCGGATGATAATTATGTGCTCCATATTTATCTTCTAAATCTTGTACTTCTTTTGTTGTTAAAGTTCTAATAATTTTATTAGAGTGTCTCAAACAGTTTGAAACCGAATTTGGAATTACTGCTTTTAAACTAAACATTATTTTATAATGAAAAAAACAATTATTTTTATTTTAAAAATATTAGTAATTTTATAATAGAGAAATGAAACCTAATTAAGATTTATAGGTTTAAACCATACGACGACGGTAGTATGACTGAATTTTGTAATTGATCAAAAGCGTTAAACGAAACGACACTAATGTATTGAGAAAGATTTTTCATGTGCTGTTTTTTTTATTCTCTACTATTTTATATACAAATTTTTTTTTTGTGTTAAATGATGACCTTGTAAACTCTTATCATTCTTGAAGCATAATTCTAAAATTTTCCAATACTCAAATAAAAAATTGAAAAAAATAAAATGTTTTATTAACATTTGGACTATTTAGAGAGGCATTATATTTATTAAAAATCAGCCGTAATCAAAATTTCAAAAAAAATTCTCAATTTCTCCATCTTGGGAGAGTATTGTTGAACTATATAAAGAGCGATATTGATTTGTGTATGTAGTTTAGAACTTAGAATATAACTAAGACGTTAAACACGTTTTTATGGTTTACAATATAACCTCTATTAAATGTTTTTATCAAACACGATTTTGTATACTCATTTGCATTTCTATTAATTGCTCACTTTTAAAAGTATTCATCATCCTATGCAATACAAAGTAAGACTTGATAGCCATACAACAAATTTCAAAACTGAGTTATTGAAAATCTTCCGGCATTTAAAAATTGAGTTTTTTAAATACTTGACATAAACAATCGTGTTAACCCTTTGAATACCGATGTAACGTATACGTCTCACTAATGTACATATTTTCTCTGGGCATTCTTTTCGACCTTTATTTTAGTGCAATCTCTTTCCTTGTCTTCTTTCTCAGAAAGCTATAAGTTACGAGTATATCAAAAATTTTTTTGAACGTTTGCGAATCGTCCGTTAGTGTTGAAATAAGTATTTATTACAAAATGGACACACATACATATGTATATATACATATGAAACCGAAAAGACAAGATGTAAACATCAATTTGTTCGTATTGCTGAGATTTTCTATGTCAAAATAGATTTTGATATTGTAGCGTTATTTGTATTCCTTTTTAGCACTTTTCCAAAATTTTTTTGGAAAAAAGTGCTTAGTAGTTTCACTCTGTCCGTCCGTCCGTCTGTAGATGAAAATAATTTTAATAGTATGGTGGATATGCATAGATCGTATTTAAAAGCAGTATTTTCACTTGTTGAAGGGAAAAGTGCTACAATACAAACCATTGGTTTGACCCAACTTTATTGTTATCATTAACAGTGAAGGATTAATAATCAGCACTTGGAAACATTTACAATATTTAAATTAATTTGTTTTGACATTTGCCGTATAATAAACTAAAAGTAATATTTACGAGTAGCGGGGTGTCACCGACTTAAATATGTCGTTAACGTAACTAGTATTACTGCACTGTGTGATAAGAAAATGTTTTATTTATTTTATTTTTGCACTCTTACGAGTATTTTCTCATTAAAAAAGCACAGAAAAAATATTTATTTTAATTGTGTTGATATGACGTGCTCTTGAAATTTTTCAATAAAATGACCACTTTCTCTCTCTCTCTCTCTTTCTCTCTTTGCGTTCTTGCGTTAAATAATAAAAACAAAATTTTTTGGAGTGGGATCAACTTTATCTTCCACATAAAAATCTTATCGCTTAGATGAGATATTTGTTTGTAAGAATGTGTAAAAGAATAAACAAAATAAAAAATTTATTTTTATTTATTAGCAGTCTATTTATAAATTAATTTTTCCATGCACGCGATTAGTTGTCCAGTTCATATATTGTTCTTTAAGTTTAGAAAATGGAATCATAGATCGTGCCAATAGAAATAAGATCTGGTTATCTATATGAAATAGGTTATATTTTTTGAATTCACACTTCATAAATATTTTATTTGCTGCTTCTACAAGAATTTGCGTATGTTATTAATTAAAGGATTTGTGGGAAATTTAAATATGTTATACCTACAGATCAGTACAAACGAATATTGTTAGATATCTATTGTCATAGTGAAATAGCAAAATCTAAACTCATTATTCATTATTCATAATTAGTCTAAGCTCATCCATATATGAACGTATATTTTTCAAAGGAAATTCAATTCACCAAATTTGCAAATAGAAGAATGCTACTACTGAGGGATTATTCAAAATTATTTAAAATTATTCAAACCTTTTTATTATTTGTAATAGCAGTAACAGTTGACCACTTACGCATTATTATAAGATCGCGTAAGTGATTGAAAATGAATTCTACGAGACCTAATCTAAACATTATGTTCATTTTTGCATACGGGGCTTATGAGTTCATCTGAATGTCAATCTATTTCTTAAAAAGTCAACAACAAATTCAGACATTCTTCCTGAAGAACACATTAGGCTTCGCTCTAATTTGAAATTTCAATTTAAAGTAATGGACAGAAACTATAAAGTTGATATTGTAGTTGACTTAAATAAATTAAATCATCACGAGGCATTTTTAATACATAAGTGCCAATATAAAAGCAACCTAAATTATAAACATATAAATGCATGTACGCATTAAACAGCAAACAGCACAATAACGTTATTTTATTGGTAGGTAGATTATGAAATAAATTCAAAATTTTAATTTAATCAATAAGTTAGTTTACACAGGATTGATTATCTTATAACTTTCTTTATGGAATGTCAAAAGGTCAATCAAGTTGTTTATAGTGATTACATTTTGTTAGCGTTAATCAAGCTGTTATGTTTGAATTTATGCGTCAATTCTTCTATATTATTATATTCTATATTTCTATTTCTTCAAACATTAGGCGCACAAATATTTTCAGAAATAGGTCAAATTTCTATATGTGATATGAGAGGGTTAATAGCCTTTCAGTATTAATCTAATTATAAAACCGGTTATAACCAGCTGATTTGACAGAGAGAGAGCGAGAGAAAAGAGAATATGCAACAACAATTTTGGTTGAAAACAAATTAAAATTATTGTTGCCAGGTTCTAAAAAATTTTCAAGGTTTTAATTTTGTTTTGTGTAAGAAATAACTTTCAATATTAATATTTATGATACTGATAACAGACATAAGAAAAAAATATACCCCCTAATTAGTTAGATTATGGAATATTTTCAACTAAATTATTGGGAGATTAAGATAAATAAATCAATATAATTTGCAAATAACAGAAATTTTAGATTTTATTTATTTAAAAAAATTGATATTTTTGTAATAAACAACATAAAATTGATAATAAAAATTAAGTTCACGGTCAATTTTTGGAAATTCCTTATTGTTGTATTAAAAATTGAGTAAAGAGAAAGTAAATTAAGTATTTTTGAAACAAGCTTTTGATATCATATCATAAAAAATGCAATATTGTTAATATTTGTTTTTGATAACTACTTTATCAGACATTTTATAGTAATTGTAAGAGTTGATTTTTCATGAAAAAATTATTTTTTTGTTAAAGTTTCGGAAAAAAGCTAGAATTATCAAAGTTTGCTATTTATGTTATTCCAAATTTTGAACAAACCAAATGTTTTGAAAATTTTTTATTTGGTCCGGAAAATTTTTATCTGTTAATAATTAATTTATTTAAGATTATTAATTCAAAACTGCCATTGGCAAAATGCGACTCATTCAACTTCAAAATGCGGGCTATCATTGCGCCTGCGATAAAAAATAAATTTTCGATCGTTCCATTTTTCCAGTTTTTTCGTAACATATTAAAAAGTAGAATTTTAAAATGGAAATCGTACTGGAATTCATTTTTATTTCTTTAACAAATTTTCCAATAACCAGACTACAAATCTACAGATACTGAACATATTTTCCAAGTTCATTTATCCTCTTCTACTATCAAAACATACATATTATTTCAATTCAAATATATTTTTCGTTTTTAACTCTTAACATTGATAGAGGAATTAAGAAGAATTGTCCTATCTTATACAAACTACTGCGTTCTCTTATATTATGTCTATATAAATTTTATTTATAAATCTAATTTCTAATATTTCTCATAATTTTTTCTTAAGTATCACTTATTAAATTCATTCTGGATCTTTAATATTATATACATTATTATTATAGTCTGTGTTAAAATATATAGCTACACCCATTATACCCGAGCTATAATATTTTAAGCAATGTATGTATGTGTGTATGAGCTAAATTGTAATTTCTAATAAAGGGTAGCATATTTTCCTTTCATTTTAATATTATTCTGACTTTATGAAATATATTATAGCAAAAATGAAATCATGATCCCATAGATAATTTCTATACTAACTTGACTACCTATACACCACCTACACATTACACCCATACTTATATAATGCGTATAATAATATATTAATAACCTTTATTGTTAAATATTTTATTTATTTATTGTCTAGTATACCTAAATTTTATATATGAGTTTGTGTATATGTTTATAGAGGAGATGACCCAAAATTATATTTTATAGATTTTTGACTTTTTTTTTTCCCAAAAACTTTTATGAGGACAAAATTTTGGTTTTTCTTTTATTTGTGTATAGCCCCATCATCTTTTACACTTTGTTTATTTTGTTTTGAAAAAAAAAAAAACAAATAAATAGTAGAAAAATTTTGAAAATGCGTAATATGCCATAAATATTAAGTCAAAAAGTGATTATAACGCCCCATTAAATTTTAGATAAATAAAGATTTGAAAATATCCCGACAAGAACACCTAAAAAAAAAAAATGATAATAAAGTAAGAGAGAAATGAAAATTTCATCTTAAAAAAGTAAATAAAGGATTTTCTCTTTTTGTTCATTCAACAAACACAACTACATACATACACAAACATTTACATACATTTTGGTATTAGAGTATGAGAGCTTCATGTCTTATAGTCGTTATATAATTTTGTCTATATATGTATTTACATTTTACCGCATATAAATAGCCTTGTATATCCTGTTTTGTTACTTTTATTAAATTCAATTAAATTGATATTAATGCTAAATTGCTAACTCAGACATTTTATTCTGGTTCATTTTCTTATATACGCATATAACCAGTTAACTTGAATAGATATTCATAGTATCTATATACTCTGTGTAGTAACGTACATATATGTCTGTATACCAGATATTACTCTAGTTAATATCTGTTAAGAAAATAAGGATTTTAAAGGCATTTAAGTCATTTTACCGTTTTGAAAAAATTATAAACCATATTTTTATGTATATAACTTTAATATAGAAACAAGTAGAATTGTACGGAGGAGTATAGGAGGAAACAAGAAAGATGTGAATTAAAGATTATAACATTTTTTATTTTATTTTTTTTTTGTGATGAATTATAAAAGATTATTGGGTAACAAGCGATTTTCTTTCTTTCTATTTTTCATTTTTCTGTGACAATAATAATTGTGTATACATATAAGCACATATTTGTACATTTAAAAGTTTATTTATTTGTAGGCATATAGATTTCGCACCTGCAGAACAAGAGGCCTTGTTATAAAAAATTCGAATGAGTTGCTTTTCAGTGTCACACTTTTGCTTCAACGTAGGATTAACTGGTAGAATTTTTATTGTAGTAAAATGAGAGTAATTATAATGGTGCCACATTATAAAATAAATTTTTTAAACAAATTTCCAAAAACTTACAATATTATACAACTTAGGGGTTAATTCAAATACTCCCTAATTTATATGTGTAATTGAAACGGTGTTTCATATAATATGAAAGTCCTATTATAGGGAATTAAAATTTTCATATATAAAATTTTAGATTTCTATTTTATTTTCAAAACATAAATTACGTTTTAAAAATTTTTCAGTACTGTAACAAATATATAAATAATTTTCATTATTTTATGTAAATGCTTATAGATTGTAGATTGCAAAGAAGTGGTAACAGTGCACCGCGATCAGCCTAAAAATATCTTTTAATGCTCCAAAACAAGATGTGGGATAATCACCTACAACACCTCCTCGAGTCCATCCTAATCAATTCAAGAAACTTGGAAGGTCCGACAGACCGCAGTTTTGCGGTAGTAAGTACGCAGTTCTCCAGTATGTAAGTTCTCCTGCGGATATATAAATGTTTACTTGGCTACGGATTTTTATACAATTTAAAAATTTTATTGAATGTGTTTCATTAATGGCATTAACAATGTCATTAAAGCAACATATTCAATGATAAATTTTCCATTTACTTTATCAAACTGCACTATTACAGCCATAAAAATCAAATAAAATTTTATATGAATAACGTTTATATAGTCTGTAATTGCTTTTTTTAAGAAAAATCAAAAGGGTAAATTAAATTGCCTTTGAGAATCGAACACGAAAAAGTGATGAGTGTAAAGACATTTGTATAAATTGCTGTAAAATACGCCAGGAAATTTAATTAAAATTATTCATAATTATGCAGTTTATTAAAAAAATTTTATTAACATTTTATATTTTGAACTCTTATAGCTTTTAAGGTGCGATACACACAATATGTAGCATATTATTATTGTACATAATATAATAACCAAGGATGATGAAAAGATTATGGTATACTTATGAATATATAACACAAAAAATGAAATGGAATGCTTTATTCTCTCTATATACTTACTTACTATATACAAAGTCATAAATCTTTGAATTAAGTTGAATTATTTGTTGTTCAATGAAAAATTGTATAGAGTTTAGAGTATATAGGAAATATTTTCATTTTTTTTTTTTATTTTATTCAAAAGTTCAAGCATCTACTATATTTCTCTTTTATTTTTTTATAACATATTAAATGTATCTATTATATTGTTTATAGTTTTATTTTACTTTTATAAATATAAAAGTATTTAGGTGACCAAGTTGAATTGTGAACGGAATGATAAGGATCAGACTAGACCCAATCAGATTTGAAAAACAGCAAAAAAAAAAATAATAATTTGTGAAAAAATTATGTTTTACATTTTTATTTTCAGAGTTTTTCATATTTTTTTTTTCGATTATTTTGTTGACATTATTTTCATCTGGGAAAATATTGAAAAAAAATTTTTCATTTTTTAAAAATTTAATAAAAATATACTTTCATTAATAAAAGTTATATTTGAATTTAAGCATTTAGTTTGGCATTCTTTTTCCTTTTTTTGCTTATTTTAGAAATTTCATTCTGTTTTGGAAATAGTTGGTAACATTATGTTTTGTTAGTAACTTGCTTTTAAAAAATCAACATGATTGCTTTGGATTGAAAATCAATCAATTTTAATTTTGATTTACCTTTCAATTTTTAATTATTTATAAATCTAATTCCATATGGAATTGATTTCAAAATTTAAAATAATTGGAAATTTAGTAGTAAATTATTTTTTTTGAAATATTTTGCTCCTAAAATAGATAGATAAATTTAGAAATCTCATAAATTCAGGATGAGCCTTGTAATATTGTTTAACTTTTATGTTTATTTAATTCACTAAAAGAAATGGAATAACTAAAAATAAAGAAAAGCATTAAATTGGATGAATGACAAGATATTGGAAAATGTTTATTATCTACGACCGAATTCAATAAAGCAATCTTGCAGAATAATTATATGAAATGAATTTTTGCAAGTTAACCATAAAATTTAATTATTTGTTTATTTTAAACAGAAATAATATTTTATATATTTTTAAATGTGATATTTAATTTTTTTAATACTTTCATACAACACTGATTGTAACAAATAAACGAATTAAGGAATGGAAAATTTCGTAAATATTGCATATTGTTAGGCTTTTTCGAATTAATTCATTTATCAATCGGTTAGCAATTTAAATGGGAAGAAAGTTGTTAGCTTTCTGTTGTCACTGTAGAGGCATTTCATTGTTTTTTTTTTCAGAACATCGTCCAAAATTTTATTTTTTGAAACGTATTGCATATGATATTGTAGCAGATTAAAATTATTGCGGGAGTATTTTTGATATAGAACAAAAATTGGAGAGATTACTTCATTTTTCAAATTTTCAAAAGTTTCATGAGCATATTATTATTCAAAATTCATATTATTCGGGCCCAAAATATATACATTTCACTCAATATTGCTCTTAGTTTCAATTGGTAATGAATTTATTTAGTTAAATTTTACTTAAATTGAATGTATTCCTAATTCATTTTCATATTTTCAAATAATATTAAACATAGAAGTTACTTATAAAGCCTGATATTTCTCAAGCTAAGATTTAATGTATAACGTATTTAACCTTTTTACCTTCAGTATTTCACAGTTTATCCACCTTCCATAGCAATTTATAAACAATCAAGATTAATTTAAAAATATAAAAAATCAGTAGATATCCGCGGTATTTGAAATTGTTGACAATTTTTTGCGGGAGCCAAAGGAGAAAAACATTCAACATTTTCTTTTCATAATTAATTCAGTACAATACTTACTTATTTTAATTTAAAATTTCAATCAAATTTATCACCTTTTTTTAAAAATTTTATTGCATTTTATTTGTTTTTTGCTATATGAATTTTAAGAAAAAAAAATATTTACATAGAACATAAAAAAAAATTAATTTATTCTAAAACTATAGGTACTTTCTAGGGTTTTTTTTTAGAATAAAATAATTTTTACACACTACAAACCTTATTATGTTAAGGTTTTTATATAACACTTCATTATTGTTATACAATTATGAGCTAAAACTTTAAAATTATTTATAAAATGTAGGCGTTATAATCAATGCTATGCAAATTATATTCACAATAGCGCTTATTTAAAATATTTAGTTAAAAAATATTGTAAAAAAATTCTGAAAAATTACTCTAAGCCTTGCAAGAAAAAAAAGCCAAAAAATGAATTTAATCAGATCAAGTATACTTATAGGTTAGGTTCCATTAACATTTTTAGTTTATGCATATAGTGTACACAGAAAAAAAAATTTTAAAGACATTTTTTTTTATAGCTGCCGGTTTTTTTTTGTTGTTTCCATTGTTTTCACACATTTCCAATTTAGTTATGGAAATTTACCATAAAGAATTGTGATTTTTTCTTATTTTTACTAGAGCAATAGAAAACTAAGCGAAAAACGAATAATACAAACACAAAAAATATTTTTACACGACTTGAAACATACAAAAAAAAATATTTATGTTAAATTTCTTGTAACTATTTTGAATTTGTCTGTTAACATTTTTTATTATTTGTGTTTTAATTGCAATAATATTGTACTAAAAAACGAAACACATACATATATGGTCTTTAACATAGTATTTTTAAATTGACAATATTCAATAGTTTGAAAATAGTGTTGTCGTTATTGTTTATTATGAAAAATTAATTGTTTTGCATATTTCCAAAACTGAATATGACTAAGGAGTTATAATGTGATTAATACCGGCGAATACTGTTTAAAATCGTAATACTAAAATTTTTAGTAAAAACTCAAAAAGTGGTTCTATCCACTGAAGAAATCTAATCTTCATAGATTTTGTTATTATTCTGATGAATTCGTTTAGAAATGTTATACATCCTTTTGAGTTAATGTGGTAATTTTAAAGATTTTACATAAAAATTCTTGTTGTTCTGATAATTGCACATACTAACACAATTACAAGCAAAACTATCGAAATTTTGGTTATGTGTTAGCTTCTATTTGAAGTTTCATTTTATAGTTCAATCTAATTTTTTTCAAAATTCGGCAAAAATTAACGAAAATAAATTAATTTTTTTACCTAAAAACCTACATCGTGTCAAAATAATTTATAATGAATAATACAACCCTGGAATATTAGTCTTTTATTGTTTCAACTTTTTAATGGCTCGCTTATACTTCTACAGTTCTACCACAAAAATTATTTTATATTTTTATTATTGTAGTAAACCCTTGGTTTCCAATGCATATACGACAACACTATTTTTCAATAGAATTTTTAAGTTGTACAGAAATTTTATTATAGAAAATTTTTGTTTATAACAATGTTAAAGTGTAACATATTTTAAAGAAAAATAAAAAAATAAAAATTAATTTAAACTAAATCTGATGATTTGTAAAACATTTTTAATGTTTGTAGTTTTAATTGTTAAAATTTTTAAAAATTTAATTTATTGCCATATACAAAATATTTTAACAATGTAGTTGGTATTAATTAAAATCAGAGTAAATTATTGCATATAAAATAAAATTGAGAAAAAAATAATCACGAACTTGAATGTAAAAATACAAACTTAGCCAAATACAGTAATTGGGTACAGGTGACAATAAAAATTAGAGATGATCAATAAAAAATTAAGTTAGTTTTGTTTTTGAAATTTTTAATTAATTAATGTAATCCAATTTTAACATGAAATTGCAAAAGAGTATAGGCTTATCTGAAAAAAAATAAGCTCATAGTTTGTATTATTCGAGTTTTTCGAGATCCTATTTTTTCGAGAACTAGCTAGAGTGTAATTACTACATGTAACTATTGAATGTTTTTATTCACATTTCCTCATATTTACTCGAATCTTTAGCGTTCAGTATGCAACTGACACTATCTAAAGAATTAAAAGACGTTTTCTTAACTTTTAATTGTATAGGCAAAAAAGGATAAAATTTTGAAAACTTATAAAATTTTATTCAATTTTTAAATTTGTTTTAATTGCCCGTTTATTCATCGCTTGTTTCAAATTTCAGGTGGATTGTGTTCAAATAATTGCATTAGAATTTTCCCTTCAAATACTTTCACGAAAATTCGAAGAGTAGAGTTGAAAAGAAAGAATAAGTGAAATAAAATCTGAAGTTTTCAGCACGTTCCCTCATAAAAAAATATCATCCGAGAAAATTTGGAAAATTGATAGTCGAAATTGTCAAAAATAAATTTTTTTTAAAAAACTACATTTACATTGGTCAGCCTCAATGTTATAGCAGCTGCAATTTTCTTTACTCAGCCCATAAAAAATTCACGTATTTCTGTGGCAGCATTCAGTGTCATCTGAGGTGAAAGTTATTGAATTTCTATTATCGAGAAAATCGTTTGTCATAGAATCGAATCGCGATCTATTCCATCAAAAAGAAAACGTTTTTTAAACCCACGTCTTAATTGAAAATTTTGTATGAATTTTTGGAAATTCTTACAAACAATATTTGCGTTACAAGTTGCACCTATTCTTCTCTTCTCTAAAGATTTTTTTTTCACTTTCTCTATTGCAAAAAAAGTGCATTTCATTTTTATTATTATTTCCAACACTTCCCTTTCATTTATAAATACTTTTACATAAATTATTTTAAAGTGGCGTATATTGAAGGAAATTGCAAATATTTTTCAACAACATTCGTTTAACATCATTTATTATGACATTTTAAAAAATTGTCATAACATCATCATAATCTATAAAAATGTAAAAAGAAACCCGAAAGAAAATATTATAAAAACCGCTCCCAGAATTTATTTTTAAAATTCGCGTACACAGGCTACCGTTTATTACTTCATTAAAACAATTTTTAATTTGAAAATTGAATTAGAAAACCAAAATAATAAATTGGAAAAAAATATACATAAAAACTTTGCTAATATTCATTGTACAACACCATGCGGTCAAGCAATAAAAACTACAATGCAAAAGAAGGTGCTCTTCATTATAATTATTGTTATACTTAAAAATAACCATAAAAATTGCATAAAATAAAAATGAGGAAAAAAATATTTTAATTTCGAAATTTTCAATTAAAAATACAATAAAAAAGTTGCATTGAAAACGAAGAGAGCAAAATATTTAAAGTGATTTCAATAAAAAATATTTTTTATTTTATTTGAAAAAAAAAATGCTACCAGTCATATGTGTAAAATTACCATGTAAAAAATCACTTCAACATCCTGTTCTCACTCATATAATGACTTAACTTACATATACCTACCGAACAGATTTCAAAATAGAAAAAAATTTGAACGTTGGTGGCGTTCAGTTTTTTAAACTAATTTAAAATTTCTTTAAAATCACTTGTATTACAAATGTGGAACGAGTGCAGAAGTTGAGGTAGAATTTGAGAAAAGTATTATATGTACTCCAGCAACGAGGACTATAACTATAAGAATAGAAAATTTGCAATTTACATAGTTCTTTTATGATACATGAAAAATTTTCTGTAACAGGAACAGATTTCTATATTAATATAATGTTATTATTAGGATTGCCAACTGCAAAATATTTCTGCTCATTTTAAAATTATAAACTTATTGATTCCATTCAACAATGTTTTTCAAACTCTTAGCTCTTCTAAATCACTTTTAATTACTGATGTTGTTATACTTTTTATAATTTCGTTTGCAAGAGCATTTTATATTTTAGGAGTAAAATTTATAAAGAATAGCAGCAAATAATCTAATGGAAAAATTTTTTCTATTGGATCTTAACGTTTTTAATTTTCTTACTTGGATTTAATAATTTTACATTGCTAACAGAAATTTTTCGAACAATAATCCAATTTTCTTCTCCAGACAGTATAATTCAATATCCAACTGCAGGAAAAAGCGAAACTCTGAGGGATTTAATAATTCCCGATACCTCATTTTGGCGTAATCTCTAATGCTAAAATAAATAGGAGAAATAGGGCGAAATGTTATACTTCACCAAACAAAGTATTGAAATGACATACATTTTGCCTACAATTATATTTTATCTCGACATATAGATTCCGAATGTTTTTAATAATTTGCTTAAATTTCGAAGTTGTATGCTATATATGGCAACACTATTTTTCGATATGTTAATTTTGAATTTAAAATTTTTGCATTAAACAAAATCTTTTGCAAAAGAAAAAAAATCGAAAGATCAAAATGTTTTTTTCAGTTTTAATTATAAAATCTATAGATACGTGTGATGGCGGGAAAACATAATAAGAACGGAAAATTAAATTTCCAGTAATTTTAAATGAAATTAATTTTTTTTTTATATTTTTGACTCTTATTTCATTGCGTTAAACATATTTGTCACATATTTTCACGGAAATGATATTAGATCTAAGTTATGACGATGATAGATAATTCAATTTTTTTCTTTTCAAAATGTGGAAAGCATTTTTTTATTTTTCAATTTGAAAATTTGTAAAATTAAAGACCACACAAAAGAATTGCGTTTAGTTTACGAGTATGATAATAGAATGAGTGTCATTTGACTATATTATTAAAAGATTTTTTAATTTTAAAGATAAATTGAGAAAAGAAGACGGAAAAGAATCACATCTATTATTTAAAAATGAATCATCAAAACAATAGAACAATTAATAAACTTGTAGTATTGTTACTGTATATAAGTCTCGTGTTTGTTTTAATTTTAACTCTATCAGACGTCCGCACAAAAAATGAAAGAATTTCGTGAAACTCGTTGAATTTTACCTAATACTAATGAAGACAAATATCAAATATCAAATGTGCTATGAAGTACATAATGTAAAAGCCTAGACCTCTACCTACACTCTCATCGTAAATGCTTTCTAAAACCAAAAACTTTCTCTTCCTAGTAATTAATTTTAAATACATACATCGAAAGTTGAATTAGAAATCATAATGTCCGAATATCTCATATATACTAGTAATGTGAGATATCGAAAAAATAGAGACTGAATACATTACGTATTGTGGTCCTACTCAATTAGAGTTAATATTAGTCTTTCCCGTATAAAGAACAGTAAAATCATTGAAAAAAATTAAACACCTTGCAGTAATACTGAATTGTCAAGCCAGACGTACAGTCACTTGCTTTTCGATACAATTTTTTCTAAAAAAAAATTCATATTATTTTTTTTTTTAAATTTTATTAATAATAAAATAGAAATAAATAGAAAATAAAAATGAAATTCTTCAAAACATTTTTAGAAAATAATTTTTATGAAATAAGAAATATTTAGCGAAAAGACCATCTGTCAAAATTTTTAAATTTTCGAAAGCGAGAAAATAATTTATTAGCAAAAAAAACTATTAATTTTCTTATTCTGTCTTTTAAGAATTATGAAATATTAGAAAATTAGCGTTTAAATAGGAGAAAAACACAAAAACAAATTAAAGGAAAAAAAAAGAAAAGATTATATTTAGATTGCTAAGAGTCTAGCTAGAAAATATTTCGAGAAATACTTACATACAAACGTAATATATGCTCTCTCGTACGCCAATATTTCATATATGAATGAGAAAATGTGATGAAATTTTCAGACAATAAAAATAGTGTTGTGGAAGCTCGTAATGAAGCAAATATTTTTATTAATAGATAGAATTAATGACTTAATTTTTTTGAATGTACGAGCCTCATCACAATTTGCAAAATAATTTCTGTAAGAATGTGTTACGTAACATTGTTCCAAAAGTATTTTTAATACATATGCTATCAAATTAAAAATTGAGCTACATGCGGAAGTACAAGATATATAAATGTGGCGTTAAGAGAACTAGAATGCAACGGAAATGCTTTTAGCAGACATTGGTCGGGATTGAGTACGGGGCTATGTTGGGATTTCCTTTTAACATGTCATGTTGTAGTTGGCTTGCTGTACTATTTTCCTTACAAAGTTTAACCTTATTTCCAGAGCGTAAATAATAAAAAATTTTCCGACAAGCGACACGTTTTACTTAAATTTATTATTAACTTTTATTTTAATCGTTAAGTTCTGACTTATTTAAAACTATATAAAAAAATGTAAATCATATTATTTCTAAGATTAAAAATTAACCTTTTTATGAGGATAACTAGAAAATTAAATTACTCCATCGTATAGAAAGTAATTTACAATTTAATTCTGATAACCATTTTCTCGTAACAAAAATTAATTCATAACTTCCAACAAGTACCTATACGGTTTCACATAAAAATTTGGAAGAAAACTCAAAACAGAAAATACAAGTAATATGTGACTTTCCCGATTGGTATAGATATTTTGCATAATTAATTGAAGAGTTAACAACCGAAATCTCTCTAGGCACCAGAATAATCGGAATAACTTGGGGAAATTCACAATATTTAGATATAAAAGTTCTGCTTTTTTTTAGGACTTCTTTAATATTGAATTTAGTTAATTTGTGCGAATCACAATGGCATTATAAACAAATTAACAGGTAAATTGGAAAGAAAATTATGGGCTTGTCGCATTTCACCATACTTCAGATTCCGCACTATTGAAATATGTGTATACTATGAGAATTCGAAGTTTTTGTTCCTATTAATACCATTAAAATAGACATTATATTTATATATCAGCTTTCTCTTAATGCATGTGTGAAGGACCCAATCAAATAACCAGGAAAATATAGATATAATGCGACCAAAATTAGATCTTCTGCTGATTGCTCGAAAGGACATATTTAACATGATAACGACTTATACGATACCTGTGGTTTAAACTCTTCATATTTAATTGTCTGGTTTTTTTTTTGCTTGAACTCTAACTGAAAGAATTTTCGAAAAAGGAATTTTATGCAAAACTTTTCTTTTAATCCACAGAAGCTAAACTTAATTCCGGGAAACTAAAAATGCAATAAAGTCCTTCCTCATTATAACTCTCATGCACTCTTTGAAATTTTAAATTATAAACTTTAATATTCTTTGTATACTTTATTCAATATAATCCTTAAAGTTACACTTCATATTATTATTTTCTCAAAGTTATATAACCTTTTTGACCTCATTTTATTGAAAAGGTAAAAAAAAAAAATGGAAGAATACTTTTAAAATTTTAAAATTACCTCAATTTTCAAAATTTCTTGCAGAATTTTTTCTATTTTTTTCTTATTAAACCTAATCTTTCCAATTTCATCTCTAACTGAAAAATTCCAATTAAATGTTTTATGCTATATTTTTTCATGTAGATTTCAGAAGACAAAAAAAAAAGTAGAAAGAAAAAAGAGCAGGATACATTCCAACACTTCATTTGCATGTTTTCGCATCAGTAAACCCTGAAAATTAGTTGTAGTAATAGAAAGTGGTGGTGGTTTTAGCCTGCAACTTTAATTTTCTTTAAAAACAAAGAATAAAATTTTATTTAAAAAAAAAAAAGAGAAAAGAAAGCAAATTGTAAAAAAACGTAAACGAATTCATTTCTATTTGGATAATATACTTGTATATAAGAAAGTATAATGTGAATACCTAAAGTACATACCTGAATAATTATTTCTGAGCATAAGTACACTTAAAGTTACATAATCAAGGTAAAAACAAAAATTTTAGTTAAATTGTTATCTACTAAAAAGTTTTTATTCTTTGGTTTTCTTTCTCCCACTACACAAAATATAGAAAATGAATACGGTATGCAGGTAAGTGGTTTTATCTTAAGAATTCTAAATGTAAATATAGGATGCTGCCATGTCAATAAATAATATAGAATAATTCTAAAAAAACAAAAAAATTTTCATTTTATATCCAATGAAATGAAAATGATTTTTATCTGAATAACGTGGGAAATAACCACCGACAAACTTTATAAACTATATTTGAATGTTTTCTATAGCCTCATTTTCTATACCTTACTTGATTTTATTTACTTGTATATTTTATCAAATGAAATTGCATATTATTTTCTTAGAATTTTTTTCTTTTTTCAAATATTTGTTTTTATAAGAGTTTTTATCATTCTAATGTATAACTTAAGGTCATTTGAAATATGCTATTTTGATTGGAACATTAGAATGTAAAAGGAACCAGGTGATTCAGTATTATTATGCTATACCGGCAATTGTACTAATTTAATGTGCTCAGTAGTTAAATAGAATTGCCAGTCAAAGTAACCTGAATGTGGAACTATAATATTTTAATCTATAAATTAATCAAAATTATTTCAAAATAGATGGTATTTTTAATAATTATTTGAAACTTATAGGAAGGAACTTTCGAGGCAAAATTTTTTTTATGATTTAAGACTTGAACTTATATTTGCCTTTACGGATTTGAAAGAGTATCCTTCTAATAAATTTTACTTCTGACATAATATAATCTATATTAAAGATCTAAAGTAAATATTAACGAAATTGGCCCTTCAGCTGCTGTTAGAAACTATCTACAACATTATTAAAATTAATTACATTCATACATTAACATTTTGCAAATATTGCATACATTTAGGATGAGGCAAAAAAAAAATGTAAAGAGGCGATAACATAATCTTTAAATTTTGAGGGTTAATTGCGTGAGCTAATAAAAATTATTAAATTTTTTAATGACATGTCATTTACTGTTAGCTTTCTGCATTTCAAGATTAGCTTTCAAATTTTCCAAATTTCAATAGGCGACAAGTTGAGAAGGAGTGGAGGTGGAAAAAAGTTTTCTTCTAACATAATACACTTTTTACTAATATTTAAAAGCTGCTAAAACTCGTATAACTTTCGGTCTAGAAGAAAAACGATATCAAAAATTCGAAAAAAACGGTTTTTAGATAAAGGTCAATTTTAGCAGTAATGTTGCATTTTTAGCACTTTTCCAAAAATTTTTTGAAAAAAAGTGCTTATTAGTTTCACTCTGTCCGTCCGTCCGTCCGTCCGTCCGTCCGTCCGACCGTCCGTCCGTCCGTCCGTCCGTCCGTCCGTCCGTCCGTGTGTCTGTTTACAAAACTTCTACATTCTTAAAGATAGAAAGCTGAAATTTAATATGTATATAGATATTTACTAGAAACTTATTTTCGTAGAACAAAATTTTTACCTATCTCCCCCCCTTTAGAAGTTATACCCCCCCAAACCACTAAAAATAGCCTATTTTAACTAATTGTTGCAATGAACCATAAGCATTTTTGAAATTTTGCAAACGCAAAAAGGCAGTGACTTGCTTCCCCTACCGCGGTATACTATAGTTAAACTTTAGAAAAACAAAATGGCCGTTCAAATTTACCGTAATCTAAAGTTCTTTTTTTCCAAATTTTTGATGTCGTTTTTCTTCTAGACCCCAGCCTGTAGAAGCTTGAAATTTTAGGGACTTTTAGACACTAATAAAAGCTTCATATCGTTAGAAGAAAATTTTTTTCCATCTTCACCTCCTCTCAAGTTATGGCCTCTTGAAATTTGTAAAATTTGAATTTTTGACACCTTATATTTCCGAAATCGCAAGCTTTTTCAAATTTCTATAAACGCAAAAAGCTAACGGTAAATTCCATGACATTAAAAAATATAATTATTTTTCTTAATTCACACAATTAACCCTTAAAATCGAGCATTATGTTAACCCCTCTTTATATTAATTTTTACTTTATTTCAAAGACTACATAAATCGTTCATCCTAAATATATGCAATCCCAGAAATAGCTTTTAATATGAATGAAAATAATTTTAATAGTGTGATAGGTATACATAGTGTAGTTAAAAGCAGAATTTTCACTTGTTGAAGGGAAAAGTGCTACAATACAAACCATTGGTTTGACCCAACTTTATTAATATTTAATTTTGCTGTGCCGTGGTAAAAAAAGTCCGACACTTTTCTGTGTGTTAAAATAAATAGTCAAAAATAGGAATTTTATTGTTTTTGAGGGGCCTTTTAGAGAAAGAAGATCTCCATTTTAGGGAAGACAGGTAAAAACTTTCTTCTACGGAAATAAGCTTCTAGTAAAGGAAGATACTATGTATGTATAAAATTTCAGGTTTCTATGTGCAAGAATGTAAAAGTTTTGTGGTTCACGGACGGACGGGCAGAGCCAGAGTGTGACTAATAAGCACTTTTTTTCAAATTTTTTTTTTTTGGAAAGATCCTAAAAACAAAGAGCTGCAATTCAAAACATAGAAGAAACATGAAAATTAAATCAAGCTACGAGTAATAATAAGAAAATTTATATAAGAAACATGGGAGTATTAGAATAAAGCAGAACCGCAGAGCGTTATGTTTGACGCAATACGAAATTTTGAAATAGAATATGACAGCTTTAGTTTTTTTAAATAAAAATGTAGCTAATAGTAGGTTTATCTAAATATAATAAAAAAAAAACATATGAAAAAATCCCTAATTTAACCCTCTTGTAAGAAATCACCAAAAATGGAAGAGTATTTTCAAAGAAAGTTTTGAAATAAATTTTTTGTTTTGAAAATGTGCTATGCAAATTGCATCTCAAATAGGATAGAGCAAAAAATGAAAAGTTAAATTATTTTATTAAGAATATCTATTCTATCGCATATAAGATTGCTCTTATACGAATATTATTTGTGGCTCTTACCATTAAGAGCTACTAAGTCCAACAAAATTTTAAATATAATTAAAATATGTAAATTAAATACATTAAATTAATAATAATGATATTGTTCCAAATTTTAATTGTTATTATAGAATTTCAACTTTTATAGAACAACTAAAAATGCACAATAAATTAATTAAAATTGTTTTCAAACAATTTAATTAAATAAACAAATTTACCTTTATAAAATTTGTGTTATGGCAGTTTAAATCAAAAGCAAAAAAATCTTAAATCTTATATTCTTCGAGAATAATGTCCTTGCACAAATAATTTTTCTTAACACAATATTCCTAATAATCCTGTGTATACCACCATATTTGAAAATTTTCTTATCATTGCAATTTAATCTTTTCCATATGTTTTTATAAAAGTTTCTTTATAAAATTAATTGTTATGCATAAAATTTTCTCAATTTTAATGTTGCTTTTTTGTATAGAAAAATCTCAATAAAATATTTATGAAAAACAAAAAATTTAATGTGTAATTGCTCCCTAAAATTAAATAATTCAACAAAAAAAACACAAAATAAAATAACAACAATAACAAGAAAAAGAAGAGAAAGAAAAGTTTTTATTCCTCTCGCATTCTCCGCCAATAACAAAACAACTAACTAAAACAATTTGTTTTGTTGTCTTTCTCTTTATAATACAAACTCTCAATATTCTTACTTTCATACAACTAAAGTATAGATACTTGTACTGGTATAATAGTACTATGTTGTACGATAATATAAAGAAATATGGAATAAAGATAGGCAACACTTTCTCAATAAAAAATAAAATAAAAAGAGAAAATCTTTTTTCATCAGTTTTAATCACTTTTTCTTAAGTTGCCCCCATGCCTGTCATTTTCTTAAAGACTTAATAACTTTATGTATTTGTTTGTAACATTATATATATAGAAGTATATTATATAACTATTTATAAATAATATTTAAAAACATCCTAATATAAAATGATATAAAAATAATAATAATAAGAATAATAAAAAAAAAAAAAGTTAAAAAATAATAATTCGAAAAGTTTTAAAGCTATATTTAGAGAAATTCACTTCCACTTCCTTATATTAGTTATAATTTTTCATCTTTTGTTTTTATGATTGTTAAGGAAATGAAATTCATAAATGATGAATATCAGCATTGAGAATTAGCAGTAGAGAAAACAGAAAAATATAAGAAAAACATTAAGATTCCCTTAAGGACCTATTAAAATGTTTACTACTGGGCTGAATTCTATTTTTCTTTATATTTTTTGTTCTTTTTCCAGTATTTTTCTTCTGCAATCAAAAAAATTCTCCTAGAATTAAACAGCTAACATGTAGTGTGCAAAATAATAACAAAAATATTTTGTGTATCTATCTACAATTTTGATATTTGTATAATATTTTTATATAGCTTTGTATGTAGGATACTTTCCTAAAATATAGAAACAAAATATGTAACACTCTCGTCATTCTAAACAAGTAAAGAACCTAGAACTTAACTAAAAGCAGGAATATTTCTCTCTTAAGTAATCAAAATATTTTTTTATTAAAAATATTACACGAGTAAAATAAATAGCGAGATTTTCATAAATTTGTCCCGTTCAATTTGAAAATTTTAAACTTGTTGGTATTTTTCAAAAAACTAAATTTACTTCTTTTAATCTTAATTATCATTACAATATGAAATTTAGTCAAAGCTGGATCAGTAATTTTTTGTTTAAATTTCAGAATTCCTTATATTATGATGGCGTTTGAGCTATGGGTTACTTTATGATTTGTTACCGCTATATTGTTTAAAGGATCTGATCAATGGTGCAGTGGTTATTGCACTGATCCTTTTACAGAAGTGTCTCTGGTTCAAAGCATGGTCAGGTCGCCATGAAAATTATATTCAATAATTATATAGGTTTGTATTAAATATAAATAAGAAATTAATATTAACTAATTGCTATATTAGAAAAATACCAGCAAAATAAATAAATATCAAAGTCAACGACGCAAGAAACTAATTCACGGTTATCCACAATATCATGCACCAGCCTTATGCCCCTCCCAGAAGCGAAGTAAGATAAAAAAAATTTGTTTACAGAGATGTGCTCAGAATAAAATTTTATTTGAAAGCTCTTATATTAAATCTGTTTACAATTTAGTTGAAGCTGTTGTCAACAAATAGAATAGCATCTTACGTTTTGGTTACAAAAATTATTCACCGTTTTCAAAACTGTGATTCAGATTTCTGTGATCAACATCCATTTCATTATATTGTAACCTATATAGTAATATGACAAAGAAAACGTAATTTTCCTAACTAATTTGCAGTATTGAGAGTTGAATAAATGCCGAGAAAATCTACTAACCGAAAAGCAGAATTCAAACAAAAAAAAAGTTCTTAAAAAAATGTTAAAAAAATTTGTCTGCCATTTCAGACTTGTTAAATAATTACTATTTTTACTATCCTAAAATAGTAGATAGATATAGATATATAATAAAACTACAAACACAAGTAAAAGAAAATTTCAAATGTAAAAAGTGTCATCGTTATCATCATCATTTCTATCATTCCCATCATCATCATCATCGCAAATCTCTAACGAATTGAAACATTTTAAACTTTATCTTCCAGCTTTTAAACTAAATAATTATGACGATTTTAATTTTTTTCTTTTGTTTTTCTTTTTTAATATTTTTAAGACAGCAAGTCTATCATATCTCTGTATTATACGATAAAGGATCATTACGAAATATGAGCTATTTAAATTTTATATAAATTTAGTGAAATATGATGGAAAATGAGAGAAAATAAGGAGAATAAGAAATCAAAATTATTATGTGTATTTATGAAGTACTATTAAAAATGTAAATAAGTACACTCACACATATTACATACATGAAAGTATATAATATGTTGGGAAAATTATTTTATAAGAACATTTTGTACAACTACTATCTATTTTGTATACTGATTGAAGTTTATTAGCCTTCAGTTTTCTCCCAGTTCTCTATTTTATTATATAAATATTTTTAAAACATTTTATTTTCTCTCGTTTAAGTAGACTCAAAAGAATTTTTAATTTTATGACTTTAATTTATTAAGAATTTTCTTTTTTTTCTTTTTTACTCTCACTCAACTTTTGTTGATGTGAACTGAATTAAAGACAAAATTTTTTAAATACAAAATTTTACTATGAAAATTGAGAAAATCAGGAAAATCACCAAACCTTTTTAAAAAAAATGAGAAATTCAAAAATATTTTGAAAAGAGAAAATTAAAATAAAGTTTTCATTCTTGCTTTGTTATCCTTTAATAATACAATTGAAGATTTGAACTTGTACAGTGAAAATAATTGTATGCATGTTATGTAATAATATGGAATGTTGTGCATGAAAATAGATGACCTTCCTTACTATGTGACAAAAATTTGTAAGACTTCGAAGGAAATCTTTTTCTTTGCAAAAAACCCTCAAATTTAGTAAAAGTTTTATAAATGATGGGGTCTAAGATGGTAAATATGCAGTTGTAGTAGTCTTATAATAGTTATCGTATGAGATAATCAAACAAATACCGAAAAATAGCTATATAGTATGATTAGAATTAATTTTTTTTCAAGATTGGTGGTAGCAATAATAGTTTTGTACGCAATATTTGAATTATTTTTAAAATTATATGTTAAAGAGAGCTTGAAAATTTCACTACAAAGCAAGATTGGGTTTTGAAAATGAATTTTGCTTTAAAAATTTCCATTTCTCATTATTTTGTTAAAAAAATGTTCTCCACCCATGACTGCCTCACGGAAAACTTTCTTTGTTTTTTTTTAACTTTGAAACAGCGATTTAAGATATGAGCATTTTAATTTATACTACACTCAAAAATTTTATTTTTTCATCACATTTTTCTAATAATTAGACAAGTAAATTTTAAGTATGGCAGGTAATGAAAGAAAAATGTCACTTAAATAAATATTAGGTTTGAGATTTAAACTCCTTTCATTTTTTTTATAGCAAATATTACGAAATTTGAGTAAAAAAGAAAAAAATAAAAGTTTTTCTTTTAAATAGTTAATGGTAGTATGGGGATTTTATTGTAGATGATAAAAATTATGAAAATTTTCCAGTATTTTTACAGTGAATTTTTATTTTTCCTATTAAATTCTTGTTCATCAAGTTGATAATTTTTTAGTTTGTATAATAAGTATTTTATGTAAATATGTGATAAAAATATAAAATAATATTTATAATATGATATTGATATAGATAAAGCTATGTATTTTCCATAGCAAAAAGGTCAAAAACACAATTTTTTTGTAATAATTTTCCACATAAAGTAAAGTCTAATTTTTAAATAATTTTTATATGTGTAGGTAAGCTACTTGTAATATTATTTAATGTAGGAAAATAAATTCTTAAATGATAAAATGCTTATCTTCCGACATAAATGTAACTGCTGGTGCCAAATTTTATGATGAAGAATGTCAGGTAATTTATCAAAATACAGAACAAGGGATTTATAAAAAATTGCATTATTTGCATACTTTTAGGTGCAATAAATATTTTGCTAAAATATTAAATTTGTAGTTTATGCTTTTAATTAATTCTTTTTAAATAAATTTTATTATACTATTGGTTAGAGAATTAGAAACTTTAGTTCAGGACTAGGTGCTGAATCTCAAGGGTTTCGGAGCTATGGGAATTTTGATAAATTTTCATGAAATTTCGGCTTGTTAAAGGTTTTTTGTTTATAACTTCCCTTCTAAAAAAGGTAAAAGTTTCAAACAAGCATACTAGCAATTGTGTATGTTTTTGTATATCTTTCTAAACCACTATGTATAAGCGTACTCTTCGAAGAGAACTAAATATTATACACCCAACAAATTTCATTATTTTTCTCACAAAATGTTTAATGTGTACTCTTAAGACATGAACATTTTCCACATTTCTCGCTTGATTTTGCAAATACATGTATTGTACGTGGAATTATGGCGTGTCAACTATATTTTCTGGTAATATTCCAGTTAGTAAGAATTATTTTTGCAATTAGATGCTTAATTATTTAGTTTTGAAGACGGAACATTTAATTTTATAAGAAAATTTTAATTAGAAATTGCATTAGAAGACTTTATAAATCGTGAGAGTTTTTATTTTAACTACTAATAGAAAAAAATATTTTTTATTTTTGTACTCTTATCTTTATTATGTAGTCTACATAAGCTATATATGATTTGAGTTCCCAATTTAATTCTAAATCCATTATACTTTCAACAAGTAACTCATTTATTCATTTTTTTCTATTGAAGTTTTTAATCAAAATAATCTTGTAATTCATCTTTATACTGAATTTCTAAAATTAACTAAATTAATCAAATAAATCAAAATAATTAAAATTTTTGGTAATATACCATAAAGCCTTAAAATCTCTTCATAGATAATATTTTTTTTTTTATATTAAACTCTATTAACATCTTATTTAGTAAATATATTATTATATTTAAGGATATAGACAAGAATATTTTGCAAAAATAATAAATAATATTATTTATAAAATAAATAATAAAATCTAGTCAATTTATTTAATAAAATTTATTGGACGCCACAATTAATCAGAGAGAGAAAAAGAGAAAATAACAATAAGAGAAGAAGAAAAATAATTCAGTGTTCTCTTATATATTCATTCTTACTCATAAAACATTGATAGTGTCATCTAAATTAGGCACTGTCATGAAAAAAGAATTAAGTTGTTGTATTATATAGAAGCGAATATGAAAAAAAAATTAAAATAAATAAATATAATAAAAATAAGAAAAGGACATTACAAAAAAAAAAAAACAAAACGAACAGGATAAACTAAACAAAAGCAATCGAAATTAAGAAAAGCATAAAATGAAAATCAACTGAAAATCTTTTCAAATTCAATGAAATTAATAAAAAGCCATTTCATTTGCCTAAGTAACTCCAAGTACAATAATCCTCAATTCATTGGCCATAAATCTTTAAGAGTTTTTATAATATTTTTGTTTTGTTTCGATTTTTCTTCCTTTTTTTTTTCGTTCTTATCCTTCCTATTTTTTGTTCTTGTTATTTTTTTTTTTAAATTCATTCCATTGCGAAATGTCATACCATATAAATTATATTCTTCGTTTAATTTTTGTTTTTTGTTTTGCTCTGTGTTCTTTGTATTATAATATCCTGAATGAATGAACGAATGAACCCCGATATAAAAATAGTACCACAGTACTCTTTTAATTTGTTTTTTTTCTTTTTTGCTAAGCCAATTAACTTTATTATATTGTATTACAATGTATTTGAACCAGATATCCTTAAAATGGGATATACAAGTACTCTGCAGATAGAATAATATGCGAGAGTATATAATATTAAGGACATAAAGAAAATAGCCAATTCAATATCCTGTTTTTGTTTTTTTTTTCCAACTCGTATTTTATTTTTTATTTTGAAATTTTTGCTTTATAAAGCTTTTTTTTTGTTGTTCTTTTTAACGTTTATTTCGGAAAGGAAGGATTCAAGAATTTCTTACTTGTTTTTCTTTTTCTCATCTATATTAACCGCACAAACAATATTTTCTATAACAAATCCTTGTTGCCATTTTGAATGAATTTATTACATGGTTTTCATTTTGATTTTAATTGTTCTGTTTTTCATTATTTTCTGTTATAAGTTCATTTTGTAAAAAAATTATATTTGAATAATAAGAAAATTTTTTTGATACAAAATTTAGAGAAAATGAAACTTTGAGGGTGATGGTGGATAAAAGATAATTTTCAAATTTTTTTTTTTTTGGTCACAAGTTTAGATTTTCTGATAATTAACTGTATTTTATAAAGAATAGTATTAAAATATTATTATTAGATAATAAATACCGATTAATTTTAAGATTTATGAAAATTAAAATCTTAGATTATTGACTTTAATTTTTTTTAAAGAAAAGAGTGATACACTTAATAAATTGAAGTAGGTGATTAAATATTGAAATTATTTGGTATTTTTCTTAAGATGTAATCTATTTGATATACAATTAGATTTTGTTCGATTATATAGGATTGTTGGAGACACTGAAAAATAATACGAATTATATTATGTAAAAAAAATATAAAAAATTTGTTTAATTAAATCGAAAATTCGAATATGAATCTTAGAGTAAAGGAGTAAGCAATTCTAAATATATAATTTTAGGCACATGGATAGATTTACATAGCTAAAATTAAAATAATTACTCTTATTCATTAAAAGATCGCGTCCCAAAATGTATATTTACTTTGGATTTGGAATTGAAAGTAAATTTAATAGAAAAGTGGTTTGTGTCCATAATAAAAAGCTATTAGATTTTTCTTCACATTTTTGGGAATTTTTCTACTTAAAAATTCTAATTTTGGGAATTCTTCTTTTACAAACCATCTATGCACCTAGATTAACTTAGAACAATATGTTTTGCAATATAAAACTGATTTTGGAATATTGCTGGTGGCCTAAGAGAAATTGTTCGTAATATAGCGAGGAATATTGAGCAATTTTATTATAATATTTAAAAAAATTTAAAAAACCAAAATGTTTTGATATTTCTGCATTTCACCTTGTCTTTGAACTTACAACTTGTAACTATCTAAAATTGGTTGACTCTACAAGATTACAAAAAAACTTAAAATTTATTTGTTCTAAACGAAATTTAGAATAATAAATAACTGCAATAACTTTCTAAAATAATTATTCAAGTTTTAAAAATGACAATGTTCTAGGGTAAGAGCACGTACTTGATGGCCTGTATTTCACTTTTTAGAAAAATTGTATTGCGTTTAATGAGAAGGGAAAATCAGATTGATAATACTCTATGAACATGACTGTATACTCTCGGTTAAAAAAATCCCTTGTTGAAGTAAGCAGTGAATATTACATGTCATATGAACTCCTATGAAAAGAAATCTTCTAGAAAAGAAATTTTCTATGAAAAGAAATTTTCTAGAAATTTTTATATGATTAATAAGATTTTAATTGGGTAGAAAATGGTAGGTAGTTAATAACAACAAAGAAGTCACTTTGCATTTGAACTGCACAAAAAATTTCCTGAAAGTCAATGACATTTTCTCAGGAAAATTTTAGAAACTACAATAACAATTATAATTGTCTTTCATAATAATTGGTACAAAAAGAAAATTTACGCTATAAGAACTTTTGAGTTGCACTAAGTGGAATTTTTTTTCTTTAATAAAGCAAAATAATTTTTTTTTGGTTTTTCACTCTTTGTTGGCCAAAATAATTTTTTATTTTTTTAAAGAAATGCTAAAATTCTGTGAAAATTTTTATTATTTCACTTTTCTACATAAAATTCTATTTTACACCTATTGTAAATCTACAATTGCACACTCATACAAACAAATTATAATTCAGAATTCGGCGATTTGGACTGAGCTGAAGAATTTTTTTTGTTTTTTTTTTTTTATACATAAACATTTATTTTTATTACACCTTCCGCAATCCAAAAAATTTATTTATTTGTCTGAGGGAAAAGTGAAAGAAAAAAAAAAAAAATAGAAAATTTTTGTTTTCCTCCTGTTGGTGACATTTTTATGGTGTTATGAAGAAAAAATTTATTGCAGGTAACAAAAAAATTATTCTTCAATTATATATTGTGTTTGTAGTTATGGTACATCCCATTTGGGTTATTAAAAAGTTTTGCACTTTTGTAGCTTACATAATCTCTTGCTTGTGTTAGATGAACTAGGTTCTGGAATTGCATTTTTTTCAAAATAAATAATCAGCTCAGTAGGGTCCAAAATAATATGTTTGTGATGTTTCTGGGTAAAAAGGAGGAAACCTAGCCGAAGAGTCTAAAAATATTTTAATATGGATTGAAGTTTTAAGGATTTTAATATGGATGCAATTCCAATTTTTTAAATTTTATTATAAGTTCCAAAATTGAAGATGATGTTACAAATAAAATTATTTAACCCAACACCAATTTTGCTTTTTATCGCTAAATATTGTTTTGATGATCGTTCTTTCATCACAAATTAAAATAAGAGTAACGAAAATTTTTAAAGTTGTTCTGGCCAATAATTCAGATCACGATTTCTTTACTGCAATTTATTTTTATAAAAATTATTCAAAAAATAAACCAAAACTCATTTTTAAAATTAAAAGTTGATTTTAAATCTATTGAAAATCATGTTAGTAATTTTAAATTTTCATTAAGGTACTTAGTTGTGGTGACACACTTAATAGCATTGGAATAACCAAAAATAATTCCAATTTCTTTAAGTGCACAGTACCTACATAATAATTACAATCAGTGCTAAACATGATAAATTTTCCAATATGGTTTGAAATAAAATTTTTTCTTCATTAATTTTTAAGTTTTCTTTCATACAGAATGTGTAAAAAAAAAATTATTTAGAAATCAGGAAAAAAATTCTTTTGAATAACTTCATGCCCCAGAAATTCTTATAAACTTAAACTTTATTTTTTTTAGTTAAAAATGCTTTCAATAATGAAGAAAACCAGAAAACTTTTTCATAAAACTTTAACCAAAAATATCTAAAGAATTTTGTTCAATTCAACTGCTTGTCTTGTTGTACGTAATTTAAGAGTAATCCATTAAGGATTGACCATAGTGAAAATAAACCACAAAATTATGACACAAATTACATAGGATGAAGAAGAAATTTTTATTTTTTTTCGAATAATTGCAAAGAAGAAAGTTCAAGAAATATTTTGGAAAAATTCAAAATAAAAATAAATGAAAGTAATGAAATCGTGTTTCTTAAAAATTGAGGAATACTCTTCCGGTTTATGAATAAGAAAATTTCGATCGTATATTACAAGACTATAAGGTAAGCAACTAATTATTTGCTTCATTATAACTTTGTTTATTCTGAAAAACCTTTGATTTTTATAGTATATTGCACCTTGCAGTTTATTAGATTCACCTTAGTTGATTTAAGAACCTCATTTAGTCGAAAGGGTCTCATTTATTATCGGAATGTTTAATTTGTACAATATGCGAAATGTTTATTGACAATGTCAATTAAATTTAATAAATTGAGAACAATTTGACAATATTGTCCTTTTGAGGATTTTGAGAATTAATTATAATCTTACTCGGAGAGATTGTGAATCCGCAATGACGACATTATTTTTCGAAGTGTCAAAATTGATATTTTATTTCAGCTGCCAAATGTCAACATTTAAATTTTTTAAATTTCATAGTAGATATTTAAAAATACAATTGATACATTTAAAAAAACAATAGACAATAAAAAAAAAAATAATCAAAATGAACTCGTTTTCCTTTGCTGTAGTAATTTTAGAGGAAAAAGAAAGCCAAGAAAACAATCTACGATTGAAATATACAAAAACATAAAAAATTAAACGACCACTCTTGAATTTTGGCTTTCTACATTTGAAAATTTCATCAGTAAAATTTTGATATTTATTTTCATTACGAGTGTGATTCATCTATTACGAATTTCGAAATACAATTATACTGCTTCGGAATTCACAATATGAAATTTTGTAATTTCTCCGAATTTCAGTGCTACGAGTGAGATTTACAATAAGGGCGACTATTATAAACGAAAAGGCATGATATTTATTTCTCTATATAAAAGTGAAAATTTTTCCTCATTAAAACTAAAAAAATAGAAAGGAAGTTAAAATATTGTGGAAAATTTAAATGTCCTTTGAAAATTCCTTAAATTTTATACAATATTTTTTTTTTCATTCATTTCTTTTTTGTCGTACATTTTTATTAAATAATATGTATGTATAATATTATTTATATAATTGATAATAAATAATTTTAAAACTCCTCACGTACTTATTAAATAAGTGAGTAGGAAAGTAGCTATAGTAACTAGAAATTAGTTGAAAAATAAACCTACAAATGTAAATGTTTTTGCATAATAAATAGTATTCTGCAAAGAATTCGTTGTAAAAAGGAATTTTCCTAGAAAATGTAGGGGTTTCTTATTTTTTCGTTGAAAAATGCATAATTTTTGTTTTTTTCTTGCTTAATGATCTTCTTGTTGTTTGTATGTTCTTGGAATTATTAATTATTAGGAATGACTACAAAACATTTCCAAATTATTTGAAAAAATTTAAATGTGTTTTTTTATATTGCTTTAGGAACAAGACGAACCGCTTGAAGTAATATACTATTTTTCTTCAGCGATTTCTAAATTCCTGCTTTAAATTTGATATAGTCATAAAAATGGCTTGAGCTATTTTTTGCTCTAAAATTTTTTAAAACAAAGAGTTACTATCAAAACTTATATTGAAAAAAGTAAAAGTAATGTGACAATTATATCGAATAGTTCACGTTTCCTTGAATAACAATATTTTTTTAAGAATTCATTTGCAAATGATAGTGTGTCGTGAGAATTTTCTGTTTTGCCACAATATTATTTTTATTTTCTTAAATTAAATACTAATATTTTTGCTACTGCATTGATAATTTTAATTTTCTAAAAATTTTAAATTTACAAGCCGGGAATTTTTTAAGTCTGGAGTGTACGGAGCCAAAAAAAAATTATAAGAATCTGTGTCCAAAATAAATGCTTAATATTTGACTAAAACAGCAAAGTCTTTACTTTTAATCTTGTTTAATAAAATGAAATTAACTGAAATTACATAGAAAATTAGCATGGACTTGATCCCCTTTTAAAAGTAAGATCCTTTTAAAAAATTAAAAAAAAATATTGAAAAATTTCATTTTAATACAATTTGTTACTCTTTTACTTTTTCAAACGGTAATTTTAACTGTACTTTTATTTTGAAAACAAAAATTCTTTTTATTTGTTCTTGAAATAACGCAAAAATACAAAAACAACTCTTTGAGTGTACAAAGTAAACTTTTTCGTAATTTTTGCTTAGAAGGTTTTCTTTTTGAATTTTTTTACTTTCTGTTTTCTAACACCTTCTCTCTTTAATACAAAAATTTTTGTTTTTTTATTTTTTTCTCTTTGATCAAAAAAATTTCAAAAGTTTAACTTTCATTTTTCCTTTGACGATAAAATTTTTGTCATCTTCTTTTAACTCGTTTTTGTTTTTGTGTTTGGAAAATTTTATTTCTTTCACTCCTGTTCGGTGATTGCAGTTGGAAAATTTAAACACAGGAACATAAAGTATTTAAGGCAATCTTCCCAATTTTAATAGTTTATGTATGAGATTGGTGTGAATTTTTTTGATCAGTGAGATGGTTTTTACTTTTAATCAAACAATTTTGACATTGGTAAATTAAATTAGGAATGTCTGGCTATAAAATGAAGTAAAGCTATTTCGCCGAATTACATTGTTATAAATGAAATAAAAAATTTATGCTGCACAATTTAAGACTCCTTTTCCTGTAGCATTTCTCTCTCATTTTGATTTTATTGAAAAGTTACTTTGAGTACAGAGGAATACATTTAAGCTCTCAAAATTTAGGCTATAATGTAAAAATTATTGAGTATCAAGTAATTGCAGTGAATTTCAGTAAAAAATTATTTAATTGTTGCATTACTGTGGAGCATACTTTTAATCTGCTGAGTGTGGTCCTTTTTTTCTTTACGCTGAACGTCTCACAGGCGCGAAAATTCTTTATCTTCGTCTTTAAGGTTACCGAAAGCGAGCAAAAAATGAAATGAAGCTGACACTATGGACAATAAATTAAAAAATGTGTAACTCAGAGTTCAATAAATTTTTAGTTATGCTTTTGAACAAAAGTTTTCCGTCCATTCCCATTGTGACTAACCTAATATAAGATATTTTATAACTGTAACACTTACATTTATTTCCATGATATTCAACAGCAATTGCATAATTTTATGAAAATAAAATAAAAACAAAAAAAAAATTTTTTTTTAAACAACAAAAAAAAATTAAAATTTTCTAAACACTCAACCGAATTCTTAATTTCTAATTTTATTTTATTTTTCTTGTTTTTTCTTTCAATAAAATGCAACACCTGAACTGTAAGGAAAATTTCATAATGTAAAAGTATAGAGAAACAATAAAAACAAGAATCCTTTAAGCAAAATCTATATGTAACGTACTACTCCTGATATGTACGTACCACTCATACATCATGCATACGTGTGTGCATGTGCAAAGTGCACATGGAAGAGATTTTTTTAATAAAATATACATAAAGCTGCCTTTTACATAAATTTATGCAATAAAAAAATTTTTTTAAAATAAATTGTAACAGTAATACTTATGATGGGTTAACCAACAGAATCTTTATTGTCAGCAAAATAAGCATTAGTCATCACACTTTTATATTACAAAAAAAAAAAAAAACAAAAAAAAAAAACAAGATAAATGGAAAAAGTTCTAATTTTACATAGGAGAACAAAAAAATAAATAAATATGGGGATTAAGCTATATAAAATAAATTTGTGTACGTAGGTAAAAATATTTCATAATTGAAACAGTTATTATATTATGTATATACATATAATAGTGTGTATGTGCATTTAATTCATCATAAAATTTGCATTTCATTTATACATACATATACCATAATGAAATTTTTTATTACGTATTAAATTTTCATGTAAAAGATTTTCCAATAATTTAAAAAAATACCAAGATTTTCCATAAAAACATTGAATTCGACATAGGCTCGCAGCCTTTAAAAGGATTAGCGCTATTAAAATTGTTAAAAATTTATTACAGCAGATTTATTAGAAATCTAAACTACATGCTGGTTCGAAATTGTTGTTAAAGCTTTCTTGTGGGGTTTCTTTTTTTGGAAAAACCGATGTTTGTGTGGAGGAAGGGATATAATCGGACATGTCAATCGGACTAAATAATTTTTAAAATATTTTTATTTTTTATTTTTCTGACATCAACCATTGACATTGCAGTTATGTAGGTCTATTAATTAGAGCAAAAAATTTGAGGGCAACACATTGTTTTATGAAATCTTGTTTATATAGCTTTAAAACTGTTACTGATATTTCTCAGAAATAATTTTTATACATTTGATTTTCTGAACATATTAAAACTATACTTACACTTCCGGGATGTCAAACTCTTAACGTATTTTAATATAATATTTTGTTACTTTATGCAGCAGCTAATGTCTATCATAAATATTTGAAAAATTTAAATAACCACGAAACTATGAAAAATGTAAGTTTTTGAGTTAATACACTTGAGCCTTTGAGCCAGTTCACACTTAAAAGCCTTTGAGTCAATTGACAATAATTTCTCTATAAGAAATAATTTACTTCTTCAAAATTGATTTTGTTGAAATTAAAATAACTCTTCAATAGCGTAATTTTAACAATAGGAGTACATAATTTTCTAAGGTGATTTTAGTCTAAAACAGATTAAACTGAAAAACTCCCATAGTTACAAAGAAATTTGTTGTATTAATTAAGGGGTTCAGAAGTAAAACAGCCTAACCCACATTAATTTCTTACCGGAGTAAATGAAATATAATATTTTATTTTCTTAAAATATTCATAAAATCTTTAATGTTATGACTTTTTAAGATGTCATTATTTTTACATAATTTTATATAGAATTTTAACAAAAAAGCACAAATTTTCGGAGTGAGAGTTAAGCAATGATTCTCTTTTCAAGTTTGAAAGCCTCATTCAAGTTTCTGAGCCTCTCAAATATTGTTTGAATATTTATTATTTTATGGAATTTTCCTTCATCACTCACGTACAATAATGCATTTATTTTGTAAGCATTTCCGCTTTTAATTTTATGGAAGTTAGAATAATGTGAATACTCTATTGGAGAACTCTGTATTTCTAAAATGTAAACCTGACTTAATTGTATACAATATTACATAATACAATATGCAAATATTCATATATGGTACAGTCATCAAAATGTATCTATGCATGCATATGTACAATAATGATAAATAAAATGTACATTGAACCATGTATAGGTCATATTTGGAATGCAACACAAAACATAATAACAATAAACCTACCTATACCTTACCATTCTTATTCCTTTATCGATTTCCCTACATTTATTATAGAAAAGAATATACATTGTACACATGCATACTTTTGCTTATATCATCACATATACCTTCATTATACTTTCATAATAATGCATGGCTATATATATATATATTTATACACATAACGGTATATGCAAAATAAAATTGTATATATATATTTTTTTTTCTGTTATTTAAGGACTTTTGATGTCATAAAAGAAATTACAAGTTCCTTTTAGGAAACTGAACTTCTGAGTTTTGAGGCAAATATATGAAAGTAAAAGAAAAATTAAAAAAGGAGAAAAAATATAAAACAAAGAAAAACTTAAATAAAAAGAATATTTCTGGTTTGATTTAATTTTCCTTCTTGGTTTTTTAATATTTTTCTTCTCCCCTAAATTTTTCTTTTGCTTTCTTCTTATTTCTTTACCTTGCATATAGGTATAGGTATATACTGTCACTACTACTACTGTAATTCCCAATTTTTCTTATTATTATTATTCTTATTATTATTTTTGTTTTTATTTCTTTTTTTAGTGATTTCACCTGAAATGTTGAATTGGCAATGTTAAATCCTTTGATGCTTTTTAAATTAAATACATATATACAAATCCTATGTGGTATTATTATAATATACTCACTACATGGGTCTATTAATGCCTCTATATATTATTTTATATTGCATACGATAATGGGTTACTGTTTTTATTACCGACAAAGGATTTTTCTTCAGTTTTTTTTTTTTTAATTTAAGAATCATTAAATTTTTCTATAAAATATAAAAGTATATTTTTAAGAATATATAAGAATTTATAAAGAAAAAGTAAAGAAGTAAGAGGACGGTTATATTCAAGTACGAATTAATGTATACATGTGTGTATGTGCATGTATAATTTAAGAAATTTTCTCAAATATGCAATGAGGTAATTTATTTACTTCACATGGAAATTTCTTATAAATGTCCTAAAATCTTAAAAAGGTTTATTTTCTCTTTAAAATATTCTTCTTAGAAAATAGTGAAAGATTTGAAATATTATTATTTTTAGTAATTTAGTAATTAGTAATTTAGTAATTGTTCTGTTTGTAATTTACATCGAGTTTAAAATAAGTTAAACTTTTAAATAAACTTCATTCTTCAAAGAAAATTAAATATTATTTTGCTCTTTTCCGATATGAGATGAACGTGTATTTGAAAAATTTGAACTGAGCTGTTGACAGAATTCAATAGTAATAAGAATGTAAGAGGAAGAGAATGTACATTTAGTTGAATATTTTTTTCTCTTTGAAGAAAATTGTAAAATTTTATACATTTTATATATTTTTAACTCAACTGAAAAATTAAGCAGAAAGAAAATTGTATAGTTATCATAATTACTTATTTATCTTAAAGCCTCTCTGAGAGAGAATTTATTTTAACAAAGAAATTAAAAATTTCAGGAATTTAAAGGTATCAAATCAGAGAAGGGTAAACAATGTAAAACTATAATAACTGACATTTCGCAAATTGTATTAAATTGATTGTATGGCATGAGTGTTTTATGAAAATATTAATTCTATGTAGTAAAACATATTGTTAAGGCGAAAGAATCTTTAAAAAAAAAATTTAGAACTGAATAAATTTCCCCCTGAAATCCTGAAAACGGTGTAACACCATGCTATTCTAATTTAAATTTTATAAGAATTTCATAAGAATGCTAGCCGCTTGCATCCTTAAACTAAAATTTTTCAAATATAATAACATCCATGCGTTTTAATTCAATACTTCAAGTAAACATGCTTGGATCTAATATATGCATATACATAATTATATATATAAATTGAATGTGTAATTTAAAAACTCAATTTAAAAATTCTTTTTAAGAGTTCATTGGTAATTTTCTAATTATTAGATGTAATAGAATATTGTACCACATTTATTAATTTCTAATAATTTTTCGTCTCACTTTTCAATAGTCCAAATCCAAGTAATCAAAACTGCTTATATTATGAATTGTAACAATTTATTAAGAGATAGATTTTTAATTTCTTAAATAAACTTGTAGAGATGTGCATATTAACATATAAATGTATAACCAAAATGGTGACAAAAATTTAACAACCATTTCCGAAATTCCAGAAATTGAAATTTTCTATATCGTTCAAATGAAAAACCTTTTCATATCAAATTTATTGCTGTTTTTTTATTTAATTACTTGGAAATTCATTATGTACACTTAATTATACATTCGTAGAATTTAACTTTAAAAATAATATTAGTACATTTACATACATACATGTATTTGTATATTACGAAACCACAAATAAGAATCCGCAAAAGGAAAATCGATATTTCATTTTCAATTAAGAATTCAATATTATAGAGGATTCACAATATTGTACAATATTTTTCTAGCGTATACGTTTGAATGCGCTTTACATACCTATTTGTTTTCATATTACGTTCTTATTTTGCCAATTACGGTATGAAAGAAAATTTATATATGAATATTTTACAAAATGCACAAAATTTGAATGAAAAAAAAAAATTGCAAACGATTGTCCTTGACAACTCAAAGACGCTAAATTATTGCGAAAATTTAAGAAATTATTTATTAAATGCTCATATTGTTTTGGTTCTAAAATACTATGTTATGGTTCTAACACAAAGAAATAATGTTTATTCTAAGTAGACAAGAAAAATTTCCAAATTAAATGTAAATTTGAACTTGTAAGTTGATTGGCTAGCTAACTTAATTAAAAAATTGTAAAAAATATATTTTGTAAATCAGAAAACTTTGATGAATAAACATGTTGTTACTGACGAGAAATTCGATTAATTTTAGCCATCGTCTGTTATAATAATTCAAGTTATTTCAAACTCCTTATTTCTATATAAGACAAAATTTATAATATCCAAATGTAATAAAAGTTACCTGATTCGAATTTATTCATAGCTGCAAAATCCAAAAAAATATTGAAAGTGTGTTCATTTTTTACATGCAGATTCTGAATATTGTATGGCATCAAATTTTGAATGTTCAGTTTTCCGCGGGAGTTCATTTCTCATTGCTAGGTAAGAGTAAATAAACTATTTTCAACGAGATATCGGTTGGTATATTTATTACGAGCCGATTTGATATTTTTTCAGTACATTTTAGAAAATACTTAACAGATATGTCATAAACTTTACATATGAATAAGATGCGTCTAACATTACAGCAATTGCTGATACCTGATAAGTAAATAAGGTATCAGCAACTGAATTTTTACTAGAATTTACATATCACAAGTATTTCAATTAATTTAATATTTTGACTCAGGGTGTCTAATCAATGAACTGGTTAATTTGTACGAGAATATTGGGGTACGAAAACAGAACGTTCACTAGAAATCTGTTTTACATTTTTTATCATATGGTGTTGTGTTTAAGGGATCTCTTGAAATTCAATCTTCGAAATGAATTTTTAGGAGTAATTGAATGGCATGAAAACAATGTCTACTAAAAATCAAATTTACGTTTTTTCAGGTACATTACCAAAAAGGTAAGCAGCTTGTTTAAAATCTGGAAGAAATTATTAAATTTGTGAAAGTATTCTGCGGCAATATGCTGATCATATCTGATTTTTTATTTTTCATATAACGTATAATATGATAGTGTTTACGATATTGTGCATATAATATTATTTTGGAACTTTTGTGGTCGAAGAAAATGTAATAAAAAAAGGATGTAGTTATTCCTTTTTTCCTTTTCTACTCTTGTTATTTTGTTCTTTCATTATTTTTTTTTTCCAAACCGATAGACAAATATTGACAATTTGCTTTAGTAATTTTTTTTTCTCTGTTTATTACAATATCCTTTTTTTATTACCTATCCTCTACCTATTGATATAGCAATAGCGATTTTATTAAAATCGTTGTATTTTGTTGTTTAATCGACAATAAAACGTATAGACATTTAGTCGCGACAAATTTTTCATCGATGGAAAATTTGAGATAAATAAAAGAAAAAACCATCAAATAACAAACAAAAACAAAAAAAAAATTTATTTTTCAGGTGAATTAAAGGGTTTTATACCTGTGTTATGTTGTCCTTATTATAATAATTTGTGTGTTTTTTTTTATTATTATTATTATTGTTATTGATTTTTATATAATGTACGAGTGAAAATTTTTTGATAAAAGAATAATATTGTGTTTCAGGTGGTTAAATCTTTTCCAATTATCTATATATTGATTGCAATATTGTTTTACGCACATAGTATTATTATTGAGTATTGTAGCGAGAGAGAACTTGGAACATTAACAGTAATAATTTTGATAACAAAAGTAAAACATGTAGAAAGAGAATGATGTTAGTCATTAAAAAAAAATGAGAGGGTTGGTGAATGGTGAGTATTATTAAGAGCATATAGAAATGAATGTACATTTGATAATGAGAGCTAAATGGGTTTTTAATTTAAATAATAATGAGATGTGTAATTAAATCACGATGGTTTTCTCTTCATATATTAAAAGTTTAATAGGGAAAACCTTTTTTTTTTCTCCTGTTTTTTAATTTATTGGATTATATTTACTTGCGTATTGATTTTTTGTCTAGTCTAGTAGGGAACAAGTTAATCAATATAACATGCATATATTGAATACGTAATCACATACTCATCAATTTCTGTAACAAAAATTTTAACAATGACCATATTGTTGCATCAGAAGTGATAAACTTTTTATAATTTTATTTTACTTTAATTGTCCTGTCAGTGTTGATTATTTTCGTTTTTTATCGATTTTAATGATTTTAAATATATTTTTGTGTATAAAAACTTAATTATATTTTTGTAGACATGTAGATAAGTGAACTGGGAAATTCAGGGAGCTCAGACAGGATCAGACAAATTTTTTTTTTTTTTTTTAATATTTTTATCCTTTTATGTTATTTTTTTATCTTTTATAGTATTTGCTCGCATATTGTTACATTTATTTTGATTTCTAACTACTTTTTGTTATTTTAATTTTTTGAATTTTAAATTAAATTAGTTACACATATTATTGGATATTTTTTTTACAGTATATTTAATTGGAATATTGATTTGGATATGCTAATATTGGCGTTTATTTAAATCTAGAAAAAAATTATAAAAAATTTTTTTTTTGTTTTGTTGACAACCAACATTCGACATGGATTTTGTCATCAAATTGTAATAGGAAATCTGTGTTGTATTAATTACATTATAAATTTTATAGTTTTCTTTTTTATTCTATAAGCTGATGTTTATGGAAATTAAACAAATAAATATAAAAATTTGTAAAAAAAAAAAGGATGATTGGTAGACTATCAGAAACAAATTAGAAATTTTCAAAATAAATGATGATTAGTGTGTATGAGGAAAGAATAGTGTGTGCTGAAATGTACTACAAAAATAAATATCAGAATTTTACATTATAATTCATTAGAAGCTATCCGGGTGTTTGTAGCACTTTTCCTTTCAACAGTTGAAAATGTTCCAAATATTGCATACATTTAGGATGAAGCAAAAAAAAATTTAAAGATGCATAACGATAACGAAAAAATTGAAACATAACGATCCAATTTAAGGATTAGTCGAGTGAGTTAAGAAAAATAATTACATTTTGTAAGGAATCGTTAGTTTTCTGTACTCATAGAAATTTAGAAAAGCTTGCATTTATATAAATTTGGAAATTTTTCGGAAATATAAGGTGTTAAGACTTAGGTGTTAAGAGTTTAGAGATTTCGAGAAGCAACACCTTTAGAGAGGCTGTAAAAGTTGAATTTTTAGGCATTTTTTGGGGAGGGGGGCTATAACTTTTAAAGTGGGATATAGGTAAAAATTTTTGTAGCGGACAAACAGAGTAAATCTAATAAGAAGTTTTTTCCTTAAAATTATCACTCTCACTTAGGAGTTGAATGCGTTTGAATTTTTTTGATAATTTGATAATTTTGAGATTAACTGCGGTACTATCTAAAAACTGTTGACTCTATTTAAAAAACTGCATTATTAATATGGTATATTAAATGCAAAAATACCACGCAACAGTGAAGTTTATACGTGGCAAAAATGATTTGCCTTATTTATGGAGCGATTTCATTTGTTTTTGTAATATCAAATTTGCATGCAGAAAATGCCAATTTCATAGCAAAATTACTTTAAAATTTAGTAAAATTTTTACTTCAACTTCTTAATTACCTGATTGTAAACCTTTTTGCTTTCAATATTAAAATTTCATACAAATAATGATTTTTGATTTAATTTAATGCTGTATTCAAGAGTAAAGCTGGTATCATATTATATTTACTTTACCTACATATATAGAATTTGAAATTTTATCATACTCTCTAATCCTGTCACCTAATTATAAATTACGAGAAACATATAAAATATGGCCAGCCACTTATATACATAATTATACATTTTCACATTTGTTTGTATCGTGCTTTTCATATTACATGTTTTTTATATTATTGTACTATCTGATTTTAGTTAAAAATGAGAAAAATTTTTTAAATCAAATCTATTTAATTCTATTAAAGTATTTCATATCCAAAATTTAAAATGACAGCTATATAAATTAAAATCGAGTAATCTACAAGTAGTCTTATACTATTATTTTTATAATTAATTCGTACACTAATATAGACATACAGACATTAAACACATTTAGAATTTAAAATGCAGTAAAACAAAGTTCCAAAAAAATTTAAAATGATAAAAATTTAGTAAAAATTTCAAAATTTCAAATGTATTAAAATTTTGTATATAAGTTATAAATTTAAATTTGCATATTAAGAAATAATGTTCTCGTATCTGATTTATTTTGGAATAACAAGTTCTAAGCCATGAAATATTGTATTTTAGATATTAACAATAAAAATTATAAAAAAAAATCAATTTAATTGGTATAACCTTAGGGTACAATTTGAGATAATCAGTAATGATGAAAATTCAACAGTTTATTTAATTATAAAATTTAGAAAAATTAGGAAAATAATACATTAAATGTTATAAGTGTGTTTATTAGAATGCAAATTGACCGCTAATCTCTTGTAAAGAACCTTTTATATCTGTTAAAATTTTACAGCAAATTCATTTTGTTCCAGTAATTTTGTCTGAGATCGACTTTCATTAATTCTACTACCCGTAATATAAGCTGCAGTTTAATATCGTAAGATCATAAGTTGAATAGTTTTAGAAATTTACTCTTATTTTGCTTATAGGATTTCATTAGAAATCAGTATAAGAAATTTTTTTTCTGACAAATTATAATGATTAAGCTATATTCTTATCTAAAATGCATTAAAATGCATCAAAATATTGACACCAAATCAACTTTATAGCTACCTTGTATTGAGATGGGAATAATAAAATTATGGTAAAAGATGTCCTTCTGGAAAAGTGTTTAACATAGATTACAAACGAAATTAAAAAATCAAAACGAAATTAAGACACAATTTATTTCCATTAAAAAAACAAAAACTCTAGTAAATCCCCTAGCATGTACAATAAGTAAAATAAAAAAGTTTCAATGTGTGCACATAAATTTCAAATTGAAAAATTATTCCCGATAATAATTGAATTCGAAAATTCTAAAACTATAAAACCAAAAAAAAAAAAAAAATTAAAAAATAAAATCAAATAAATAAAACTTGATTATGATCAGTCATTGATTACATTATTCACCACTAATTTAATGGCCCCAACATGGCAAAAAAAAAAACCATAACTAAAAATTACAATAAAAAAAAAAGACCAAAATCAAATGATATGTAATCAGAATTATTGTAACTTAAAACTCCTAATAAAAATTTTCGCGATTTTCTGATGTCACTGGCATTTTAAATCTCTTTCATTTTTATTTAATTTTATTGTGTATACTTTTTATTAAATAAGGGGTCCAATAATTTAATATGGAAAAATTTTTCACGATTTTTCCCAATTTATATGCCTTAATATATAAAAACGCCACATGAATATAGCATGTATGTATAGATCTGTACGTATGTATGTTTGAAAAAAAAAGTTATGCAAGTATATATACAATACAATATAGACAATATTACAAATATTATAATATGTAAATATTTGGGCGCCGCACCAACCACTATCGTCGTGTTATGAAACAAAAAAATATTATCAAAAATATAAAAATAAAATTTTCATGTCCACTTTAATTCTATATATACATATGTACAACAGTATATACTCATGTTTATGTGTATACAAGTATAATGTGCAATTTAGTTTTAAAATATGTGAATTATTGCACTGATCAAAGGATAGAAGGCCGTTTTATTCCTGTTTTTTCTTTCTTTCTTGTTTTTTTTCTCTTTTATTTGTGTTCATTGCAAACAACGTGCTCAACGAAAACCAAAAACAATTATAATAACAATAAAAAAGTAAGGCGAAAATCGAAATCAACTATAAGCCAAAAAAAAAAAAAATAAGAAAAAATAAAACTGAATATGAGCATAAATTAAGAAAAAAATAATATAATCGTAATAATTGTAAACCGTATGAGCATATCTATAATATTGGAGATGTAAAATAAAAAAACACATTAGAAAATTGTGTTTGTTAACCCTTAACTTTAAACACCAGTATTATATTCAAATTATTGTTAACAAGATTTTTAGAGATCACTTATTGTCATGAAGCATGAGCCCAAATTCAAATTAAATTTTCTTATATGACTATGTCATTATAAAGGATTGCTTCGATCAGAAATTTTTATTACTGTATGCTGAAAGTTTTGGAGCGAAAAATGCTAACACGGAAATATCATTTAGTCGTAATAAGCAACTATTAGTGCCTAGTCGCAAAATCCATTTGTGGGAATCCTTTAATGATAACTGATGCATAAGATTAATCAAAGGTAAGTAGAGAATATAATAAATATAAAAGTTTTAATAGCCTATCTAAATCAATAAATCAAAAACAAACATAAAAACAATCTTCGCACAAATTCACAAAAATGCAACCTTAATAAGAAGTCACCATACAAATTACTTTTAAAAACAACCTCACAAATATAGTAGTTATAATATTGAGAGGTAAAATAATGCAAACATGATAAAGATCTTCCTCTATGAATTCATCTAAATGACATCATCTGTCTCAAGTTTTTCAAATTATTTCGGAACGAAACTTTTTCAAACAAGATTTTGCAAATATATAAGTGATTATTCTGATACAAGGCCAAACCAACACATTCACTTTTCAATGACAATCCATAAGGATCTAAATAACTACCAACTACAACAGTATGAATACTGAAAATATCCATGCCCTTCCATAGTTTTCAATGAAAATTAACAATGCTTTACAATTTCATTTTTATAATAATAAGGAGAAGCGATCGCTACTATTTTTGCCGACCGTATATTGTGTATAGAATAGGTAGGTTATTTTAGAATGGAGTCTAATATTAAAAATTCTGGCGGCTCTCAAAATGAAATCTACCGATTGACTTAATACTGAACACCTCAATCAAAAATCAGTATACAGCATAGGTCTTTTATCAATCAGCGGCCTATTCAATGATAAAATTAATGAAATCCTTTACGCTATCTTATGCAGTAAAGGGTTAACATTAAATTATAATAAAACAACACCAGATCAGAAAAAATAAATTTTATACTGATATTTTTGGTCATAAATTGAAACCTAATAAATTTTCCAATCGACATTTATTAGATTTGTGCAATATATAACCGAAAATAGGAAAAAAAAAAATTAAAAACGTTATTTTGTTATTTCGCTTTTTATATAATTATTTTTTTTTTGATATAAAAGTTTAAAAGAAACAAAATGCTCAATAGAATTATTGACAACTATCGGATAATATGGTAGATAATAACATTATAAAGACATAGGTACCTGTATTAGGCATTTATGCCTGAATTAAATTAAAAAATCAATTGCATACCATTTTGTTGAACATTTTTGTTATTTTTAGTTTTTCCATTTTTTTTTTTGCTGCAATAATATTTTCATGAAAAATCATTTTGGGAGCCTTTTTTTTGCATTAGAAACCTGTTCGAGAGAAAAAAAATATAGAATTATAATAAAATTGTTAAGAGTGTTAAAAGAAGAGATCATCAGGTTGAATAAATAAAATTTAATTTACATCTTAATTTTTATTTTATTTTTATTTAATGGTTTCGATTTTCAGGTGAGAAACAAAATTGACACTTTATGGTAAATTCCAAAATGTAATTTATGCATCTATCAAATTATAAAATATTTGTTTTTTTATTTCTATCTGTACTATCTGTATACATCTATAGAGAAAAAATTTAATTTAAATTTATTTATTTTACATATATAGCCTTATGTACACACACACACCTTATATGTAGTTATTCAAAATTTGCTGTTTTATTATGTAATTATCAATTACTATTTTGTATAGGTATGTAAGTATGTGCTAGCGATAAATTATTTATTTCTATGATTTTGAATATCTTTATTTTGTCTGGAATTTTAAAAGAATTATCGGTAATTGATCGAACGAAAAAAAAGCAAAAATAAAATAAAAATAAATGCATATTTTCATGACTTTCAAATTGAAAACATTCCAAGTCGATTTATGACAAAATTTGGGAGAAAAAAAAAACTATTTTTCTGTTATTATAAAATCTTACTCTATACTAATATTGAAGCTTTTCCGAAGTTGTTATAGGTCTCAACAGGAGATGAAATTTTGCAAAAATTTACCTATAGTCGATAATTTAATTAACTTTAATTATTATATACGGCAGTCATTGAACCGGCTACTTTCCTATGCCGGGCTTGGTGTAATATAAAAAAAAAACATCATTGCAATTTCCTACCTAATGCTGCACCTGTATAATTCTTTGATTCAATACGCTTGAGATATCGCAGCAATTATCTACTTTTATATTTTTTAACGAAATTGTGTTCTCTTTTTGATTCAGAGTAAATTGCATAGCTTATTTTTAAATTGGGCCAGGAAAATGTTTATAACAAATATTGTTGAAACTCTTTTTGGAATTAAATTTTCGAAGAATACTCATGATAATGCAACCATATCTCAGTGTATTTCAGTATGTATTTTGTCAGAAAGTAGTGTATTTCGTCTTACCATACGAATACTTTAAACTTTTGTTTTCCATTTTCTATATTAATTGAAATTTTAGATTTAACACATTTTCGCTTAAAAGTTTCATATATTACAGAAATTTTAATAAATTTACAATTTTCTAATAACATTACTCAAAATATTCAAAGTGATTAAATTAAAATAAATAGCCATTTAATAATGTAATATTTTTAAAATGTTGTAAAAATTATGATGTGCTATACGAATTATAAAATTAAATTGAATTTTTTTCGAGAAGGATTGTTAATATCTCTCTCAAAATAACCACGTACTCGTAAATCACAATTATCAAAAAACAGTCATTAAAATCCAATTTCGTTTTTAAAAGATAGAACAATTTATTTATATTATGACTTTGATATCAAAAGAATTGCCGTCCAGATTATATAAATTACGATCTTTTTCAACCTATTGCAATTTTTTCATTGTTTTCAGTGAACTGTTTAGGAATAATGATTTAAATAGTAGACAAATTAAGGTTTTTTGCATAGTTGGCCGCGTTAAAAAAAATTAATTATTATGTAATCAAAATGTCATGTTAAAACGAAGAGTTTAATACCAAATTCCGACATATAATAAGTTGCAGCACTCATACTAAATTAAGCTATTAATAAATTGAACAAAGCTTAAACAAATGATGGATTCTAAGCTGAATATTGAAATATCTATGGTGAAAATCGGATTACTAAAGATTTTGAAAATTTAAACACAATCATAATGAATTAATTGTCACTTAACATACTGTAATTTAGATTGCGAAGAGTAAGAATTGCAATAAAATTTCGAAAATATAGCAAATGAGAATTTTTAGAATCGTGCGTAAAATTCCTTATTTTTTGAGAAAGTTCATTCCATATTATCTTCTGTTAGAGTGTTGAGGAGCCTGATTATTTCCACTTTACAATTTAAAATTTAATTTACCTTTCCTATTTCTTAACTATATTACACGTACAAAAATAATTTCAAATATTCAAAACGAATTCGTAGACTTTTTTATAATTTTCGCGATTATAACGGTAAAATCCATAAATTCAAATAAATTTTTTAGACACAATAAAACAAAACTTTTAATTTTTTTTTTTTTTGAATTTTTCACTCTTCATATAATCATCATAAAACTAAAAAGTTGAAGAAAATGCAAAAATAAATTCCAAATTTCAAAGAGATTTAAAAGATCTTCAGATTTTATTTTTAAAATTTACTGCTTTAACACCGACGTCGCCGCCGTTGCCTCATCTTCTTTTTAAATCTTCTGTTTCATAGCTCTCAAAATATAATATTATTTTTAAGCTTAAAAGTACCCAAAACCAAAAAAAAAAGGAAAAGCGAAAAAAAAACATCCAAAGCAAAAGTAATAATAATAATTTTGTTTTTTGTTTTTTTTTTTTTGTAAATTTAAAGAAGGCGGTGATGATGTTAACATTTCGTGTGGAAAATTGAAAATGCGTCTGGAATGGTTACACACGAAGTAAAGAAAGAAAATCAAGAAGAGAAGATGAAAATGAAAAAAATGCTAAGGAAAAGAAAAAGTTTAAGTATAAAAATAAACTCAAAGATTTAAGAAAGGAAAACAAAAATTATGAGATATCAGATGGCAAAATATTTTTCTTATTTTCTTGTACTGTCGTGATGTATATACATACTCGTATATAGTGTAATGTGTATAGTATATTATTATGTAAATATAATCGTATGAAATCAAAGTTATAATTTGAAAAACAAAAATTATAAATTTTCATCGTTTTGGTTATACGCAAAATACAGGTAAAATACGTTTATTTCTGCTTTTATACATTTAGAAAAAAAAGTATGTGTATACGAGTATGTGAGAGGAAAGTTTTGAAAGGTAATTTTCAAGATGTCAACCATTGCAAAAATTATTGAGTTATTGAAAGTGAAATATTTTATTGCCTAACATTTTTTTTTTTTTTATAAAATTTATATGATGACGATTATAGTGATATGCAGGGTGCTTCGAATTTTATCAGCCTAAACAAAGAAATAATTTTAAAATGGTTTAATTTCAGAATCATTAATTCAAATTTGGCAATTCTTGCATTACCGAAGTTGAGCATTAACGCAGCCAGATCTAAAATAAAATATGGTTCTTAGCAAAATATTTTGATTTTTTTTAACTAAATTTGTCTGCAATTATTGTACCTATTTCTAAATATTTTACTTTGCTTCAAGTTTTCTATGTCCTTTTTATTTATGTCTACCTATTGTACTCAGAGGTAGATTATAGATTACATATGTAAGAAGTAACCACACGATCATTCAAATTATGTTGTATAAACCCAATAAATCATTTACAATGACGAGAGACCAAGAAGACTAATATGATAATAAAAATTACCATGCCACTTATTTTTTAATAAATATTCCAAGAATTATGGCCACGGTTTTGAATATGAGTTTAGAAAATTTTGAGATTTTTCAAAATCTGTTAGTGGAGTTAGAGAATAATATTATTTTTTGAAATTTATATGCAAGATTAAAATAAGAGTCTGAAATTGGATAGGAAACAAGTTTCAAAAATAGTCAAAAATTTTGTAAACCCCGTCATATCAACAGTTATTATTACCGTCACAAAATTTAATTTTGTATAAAATAAATTATTTCTAATTCTCACTTCACATGCTCTTCCAAAAGTAGACTATGGTTATCATTGACATCTTTTAAAATGTATATAGTTCCGCTTTTAATAAAAGCTATATTTAAAAATTATTGACAGACTAATTTATTTAAACACCTTGTCCAAATACATCCATATATTTTATTTGTTTCTTTAAACAAAATAAATTACTAAACCTGAATGAGAAAAAGAAACAACAACATTAAGTTGAAGATTTATACTTTAAAGTTGATTGTAAATTTTATTTCTGTATGATACTAAGCCATACGGAAAAACTAAAAAAATTATATAAATTGAATGTGATTTGAAATTAAGTATTTCTGTTGCACTATTCCTATATTATGCAAAACACGATTGAAAACAGTAAGTGAACATAAATTGCTTTTGAATAATTATTAGTTAACTATTCCAGCTACCACTTAATATACAAAAGTTTTTTTTTATTGAATTTTCAATACACATAATAACATTATTTGACAATTTTATATTGGGTACTATATGAATTAAGTAGATGTATATAAGGAAAATTTAATTTAATTATAAAATTAAAATATAAGATAAAAAAAATTTTCAATTTAAATAAATTCAATTTGCTATTAAAATTTAATGGCGAAAACTTTAATTTTTTCTGATTTAAATGATAATTATCTAAACGGTTGATTTGTCTTATTCGATTTGATTTAGCGATTAAATATAAATTTAATCGATATTTTTTTTTGGTTTTTAATGGAAAATTGAATGAATAATCCTGTTTTTAGCTAAAAATAAAAAAAAAAAATTAATTGAAATATTGTTGATGAAATTAAATTTAAATTGATAAAAGTAGCTTATAGTCAATATATTGAACACATATAGTTTAAAATTCAAATATGAGAAAATTAATTGAAAAATAAACTTTTCTACTCGTTTTGTAAGCATAGGGAATCTACAAGGTTTCGCTATCTGATTCTATTCTGCGCTATTTCTCTTATTTCTTACCATGTTTTTCGGGCGACTTTTCCTTCATTTTCTACTGATTTGCGTCATGTTTCTTTGGGTCTGCCTACACTCCTTTTACCATATGGATTCCACTCAAGGGCTTTTAGAGAAGTGTTATTTACTGTCCTGTGGAAAGAGTGGCCTATCCAGCTCCATTTCTTCTTTCTAATCTGGCCGTATACTGGTTCCTGCCGTGTTAATTCCCAGAGATCTTTATTTTTAATGGTTCTTGATTAAAATATTCCGCACATTATTCTTAGGTATTTATTTATAAAAACCTGTACTCTATATCTTTATTAACTATGTTTCGTTGCCATATAACAGCACCGGTTTGGTGGCTCTTAGCAAATGAATATGCTTCCAAACCGCATAGTCTTCCGAAACCCTGAGAATGCCGGAAGCCAAAGTCCGTTTTCTATGTCACTGCCATTAGTATAATTAAATGAATGGATTTTCTCTTATCATTTAACATTGTACACTCATTTCATTTATTAACTTAATTATAATTTTTATATTACAAATTTATTTATATTATAATTGATTATTATATTATATAAATTATTATAAAATTAGAATTACTTTATCTTACGGTATAATGTTTTGAATATTCACACTAACGGTGTAGCACTAATTAATTAGAATGAGGTAAAGGGAGCACATTGCTTTTATAAGTAAAATTTAGCATATGCGTAGGAATGCTACGACAATCTTGTTTCATAATATTGTTTTAGTTATAATAATACGCTACATGTTGACGTATTCTTTACGCGGAAGTGCATACATGAAATAACTAAATTGTACAACTAAATTGTAATTGTAACCTATAAGTATGCAATATTTTTTGAAAAAAGCAAAATTTTATTTGTGATTTTGTTTTTGAAAAGACTTCAAAAATGATCTTCTTTTTCTCTATTATGTTATAGTAAGAAAAATGTTATAAAGGATTTTTCTACATTTACGCATAAGAAAGTTACACTTTTAAAAATATGAACCGAATTAATTCTATTATTTAGAAAACGTTCTTTTCACAATGTTTCAGGAAAACCCATTCAAATATCGAAATTTAAATATGAATTTCTCTACATTTTTAAGTTTAGTATACTCAATATTAATTTAGTTCTATATTCTCAAATTATTAGAAAAGTATATTAATCAATTGTTTGATTCGAAATCTCACAACTTTCCGAGTGCTCAACAATTTTGGTAGGTTCAATTTAAACGGGCTTGCTGTATCATTACATTATAATCATTATTAATATAACAGTAATATGTAATCAAAATTATATTACATACATATATAATATATTGTGCATTTATTAACTTACACTTTCTTGAGGATAAAAATTGAGAGGATACGGATTTTACTAATTACGTACAACTCAGCTTAATCATCCATATTTGCAATTGGCATTTTCTTGAACTAGCATTATTATGTAAAATATTTTATTTTGTTTGTACTCACGTTATATTTTTAGACGTTCAACACAAAATTTAATTCCATTACTTTATTATAACAGGCTGCTTTCTGCGTAAGTCTATATTACAAAAATATGTCGCAATAAATTGATATCGTAAGTAGTGTAATTTAATAAATTTAGAAATAACATTATTTTGAATTTTCTCATTAATTTAAAACAAAAAAAAAATTTATTCTATTAAAATGAAAAAGAACGACATTGTGTCTAAATTTTATTTTTACAATCATTTAAAATGAAATGACTCGATTAATTTCAAGAGATACATTGAAATGAACACCTTTTTTTTCTCTCTATAACATTAAAATCATTATCATAAAACGAGTATTTTTGTATTCCTTTCTATTTACTTTAAAATTAATTTAATATTACCACAAGATCTTCCATTTAACTACATACATTCACCACAATAATATATGTATATCAATAACCCATAGAATAAAGTAAGACTTAATCCGTGTAAATATAAATATAATGCACCTCTATTACTTCAATACGGTATACATTATGTTCACTTGGTAATATGTTGATATTTATTTAAATATACACTTATATTTTATCAATTTCCTTTAACATTATATTGTGCATAGAAAAATAAAAATATCTTCTAACTTGTATTTTAAATAAATTCATGAATGAGATCATCTATACGAAATTCCGAAGATATTGGTAACTTGAAACTATTTTAAATTTTTATTTTCTTCTTTTCTTATTCTCCTTTTTTTGAGAAACGAATTTCATTTCTAAATACTAAGCTCCTGTATATCTTCTATATACTATTGCAATAAGCATATGTGTACATGTAATATGTGTGTGTAATACCTACATAATTTGATGGCGGCAATTTAAGAAAAAAAAATACAAGTTGCGTTTTCTATTCCAATAATACAAGAATCGAAAAGTACGTTTTAGTTTCATCTAGAGAGCAATTTGTAATATTAACACGACTAAAAATCTTTAGTATTTTAACATAAATTTTTTTTCTATTTTTATTTTTTCTTAGTATTCGTAAAATCTATTTGTAATATAGCGCAAATGAGATAAAAAATGAAAATATTTTTCTCAACAAAATCTAAAAGCGTGTTGCATTAAAAAATGTTCATATGTAGAAGGCATTTAGGTTTTATGCAAAAAGAAAATATTCGAAACCAGTGAGGTAGTTGTTTTATAAAAAGAAGGTAGAAAAATACCTAATGTAAATTTCTTCATACAACTGCAGAACAGATGAAAGACGTAATCAAAGGAACAAGTTAATAGCAGAAAAATTAAAATATTTTTCTATTCGAACTGGACTCGAACTATGAAAAAATTGCCGGAATTACTTTACACTGCAATTAACATGGTTACTAAGTATTGTTTTACACGAGATGCTAGATGTAATCTTCTACTCAAAACACACAATAACACAAATATATGAAATAGAAAAACTTCAGTTTTTAGCGACAATATTTTTAATTTATTTGTCACCGATTTTAAGGTGGCAAATTTAAAACTGTATTTTTTAAAAATTTATTTACAGGAGTCTTCAAATCGCTTAAAATCACAGCATTTTGGAAGTGAATTGGAAGAAGAGTTAATAGTTAATTTTATAACATAATCTCTTAAGTATGACAGCACTATAGTCCACAAATGTTTATTATTACGTAATGAGCTGCAAATTGCAGTATTTTGCTTGGAGAATGAACCAGAATTAAGGAAGCGTAAATATAAAAGTTTTTTAAAAATTATAACTTCATTATGGCACTGAAAATTAATCAATTAATTACAGAACAACACAGAAAGGCCTTCGTTTATTAATTGGTTGACTTGGCAAGTACAGTATGTCACCTGCACTCCAATTAGGTCAAATGTTCTTTTTTGCTAATATTTCTACCCCGTGATCACCAGGCGGCTGTCAATGAGAAATAAGGTTTTAATGATAGTTTTTACTGAAGAACTTCAAAAATATCCAGAAAACTTCTTGCCATTTAATTTTTACTGCAAATTGTTGATGGTTACCTCTCTGTTTTTCCTGTTTTTTTCCCAAGTAATGACAAAAGTATTTGTCAAAAACCAAAAAAAAAACAAAGTACTTTAAGAGTTTCCTTTTCTTTTTTATTCCTATTTTTCACATAGGTACGATATAGATTTAGAACATTAAAATTAGTTGAGTTTAAAATTTTGTCATCTATACGAGTATTTTGCAGAGTTTATTCTACTCGTATTCTGTTAGACATTATATAATTTAGAAAAGACAAAATCGGTATCCATTTTTGTATAATAGACGTTAAATGTACATACAAAATTGGCATGTATTATGCCATCAACAATCTACAAGTAAGTATACTGTTGCTGTTTGGCTTAAATTATCTACACATATCCAATTTAGGTGTTGGTTTTTTTATTTTGAAAAATTTTTTTAAAGAATGGTGTAAAATGGTTCAATTGAATGTAAATTACAATTTAAAATAATTTGTTAAAAAAACAAAAAAAGAAAATTAAGTAGAATTAGCAAGTCTACATACATACCTACTACATACTTTACTATACTAGAGTACACAATATAATAGACCAAATATTTTTATTTGCTGTAAACTGTACGAAAATTAAACGATTTTTGGAAATGTTGTTTGTCTTCTTAATTTTTTTGGTCTTAGATTCTTCTACTTTTTTACGGTTTAAGATTATTAACTATTTTATAATTCAACTTGTTTTGTACTTTATTTGTTACGTACTATGAATAAGTACTTATAAGGTATATAAGTAGGTTGACTTCTTTGTTAAATTTACCTTACAAATTCTTAATATTATTTTCTATAAAGTTCTCATTTGATAAACAGAATTACAATTTTACTTATAATACGAAAGAACACCATATTTAGAACTATTAAATTTAGTTAAGTCTATTGTTTTAGACAAAGTACCAATTAATATTGGCTGAGAAAATTTTAAATGAACCATTAGTATATTTTATTTGTTTTACTAAGTTCTTGTACAAATAGTGCAAATAATAGTAATTTATATTAAACAAAGGTGTTTTTCTGTCAACATGTTACAAAATTTCTATACAAAACCTACATTGTACGCATAATGTTAATTAGGGTCAGAATAAGGAGTGTAATAAAATTCTTAAAGCAAAAATGGCTTATGATTAATAATCAAGCGAATTTATGTGTTTTTGAAAATTGGGGACGGTTTATAGATTAGAATTCTATATCATTTTTACCACTAAAATCTTCATATTATTGAAATAAATGTAAAAATGTTTTCTAAATTGCTATAAAAGTTTTGATTTATAAATGGAAGAGTGTCACAAAAAACCAAAAGTATATTTTTTAAAAATAAAATTTTAAATCGTTGCCCATAATAGAATTTCAGATACAAATCTAATTAAAAAATATTTGGTGTACCAAATATTAGAATGGGTGCGGAATTGTACTATTTTGTACGAAAGTGAATCACAAAATAGGATAGAGTTATAAAATGAAAACTCCTATAAATAATAAATTCACAAAAATTAAGCCAAAATCGCAATAAATTTTAATTTTCTAGGAAAGGCGATATTAATATTTAAAATATGCAATTTAACAAACTAACATCCAATATTTTCTCGAAAAACCTCAAAATACTCGTAATTGTAAATATTGCTAATATTGCATTTCAAATAAAGCACTTAATAATTCCTAAAGAAATGCCAGTATCAAAAAGGTATATTAACATTTCGTCGTCCGCAGTAATGAGGTCACAAAGTGTGAATTAATTTTGCACGGAAATGGTTTTCTTTCAACTAATCGCCCCAATTTTCTTCAAGTTTTTTTTAATTTTATCTTAATAAAAAATAAATTGTAAAGTTCGACAGTATCTTGTAAAAATAATTTTCTCAAAAAGTCCTTATAAATCCTTCTATATAGTGTAGAAGTTTAGGAACAAAAGCACTTAAAAATATGCAATAAATTTCAAAATGAAATTTGAAAATTTGTAAAAATTAAAAATTCGTAATTTTTCTTTTTGTTCCACTTTAATATTTTTAAATATCAAAAATTTAAAAACTTTTTATCAAAATACATTAAAGAAAATAATTGAGATCAAATTAAATAAAAGTAAAATTAAATTGTAACTGTTATGCATATTGAATTTTGTGTACTTCAATAAAAGTTTTTTATCCATACATATACACACATATCTACTACATACACAAATTATTATACAAGTACCTATAAAGTACTATAAATTACAAGTACCTTTCTATGTATTATAAAAGTAATCACCTTTGCTACAATTTAATAAAGTCAAACATATTTTTAATAATTTTTATAATATTTTTTTCATAAGTTTCTGGTTTTAAAGAAAAATTTTTTAAAAAATGTTTGCATAATTAACAATAAAAGAAAAGCAATTAAATAATTTGCAATAGACAGAGCAGTCTATAGGATATTGGGAAAAAAAAACTGTACAGAAATTATAACTGATTTTACATAATTTGCAAGTGGGATATGTGCAGGATGTGCAGAACAAGTAACAGGATATGTGCTGCATAAATTAACGTATTTAAGAGAAATTTTAACAAAGTAAGTTTTACAATACTTTAAATTAGAAATATAAGTGTTTGATTTGAAAAGCTCTTGTTATGTTTCAAGAGGTTTGCTGTTAAAAAAATGGTATTCATTTTAGAAAATATTTAATTAAAGAGATCATATGGAATATAGTTCTACAAACTTTTTTGTACTAATTACGTGAACTTACTCTGTTTGGTTAAATTTAATATTTTCACATTAAAAATTAAAATATCCTCTTCTTCTCCCTTCAGTTATTCATTTCTATAGGCTAGCCGAAATGGATGTATTCCCAGATATATTCCCAGAGTTTTATGATTAGTTTTCAAATGGAATGCTGTTTTATAAATGGATATTTTGTTATGATACAAGAATAAAAATTAACCTTAAATTTGAGATATTGAAAATTTGATGTATACTTCCCACATACCAAAATCTAATTAATTCACCTAATTGTTTCTCCCGCATTTATTGATTTCTATAAGTTGTTTTAGTTGTGACTTTTCCTTAATGCGTTGTGAATCTTTTAATCTGAGTTTTAACAATATTTTAATTATTTTTTTGTTCCACTTTAATATTTTTGACTAAGAAATTGCTATTACTTATTGTTGGTTCCATAAAGCTTTGCGAAAAGAAAAAGAATTAAAAATTTCCTTAACAAAACCTGCCAATCGATTCGTTTTTTAAATAATTTCGTACACATTACAAATGGAAATCACGAAATTTTCTCATATAACCCGTAAATTTCAAAAAAAAAAATTCTATTCCTTTCAAAAACTTTAATAATCTATTCAAAAACTTATTATAAAAATATAGATTTTTATATTTTCCACTTTATTTTTTTAAATATATAAGAATAAAGTTGATCCTTATGCTTGGTTATTCTTCTGTTTTTTTTTTCTTTTATACAAAGAAAAAGTCATTCAACTTTTATAAAAAATTTTATCGTTTCTTTCCATTTTTTCTTGTTGTCTTATATAAAATTTCTAATTACTTGTTCAAGAACAGAAAAAAAAAAAAAAACAAAAAAATATTAAAATATTCATTTTCCTACAAAATCACAATATAGCCCAGCTACTTTTATAGTATTTTGATAAATAAAATAAGAAAACAAAAAATTTAATTCACAGTTTGATCCCTTGTTAAAAGATGGTAGAGATTTTACACTCATAATACACTTATACGCTATATACACTTATTATACAACTACAAAATATAACTTTAAGTTATTAAGTATAAAAGGTGTCCTAAAACTTAAATACTGTTATCCATAAAATATTATTCTTATTTTTCTTATTTTTTTTTTCCTTTATGACATCCTTATAATATTTTCTCTGTCCAATATTCAAAAATTATTATTGATCTATATACAAAATATTGTTCATATAAGACATACTCGAACGAAAATTTTTATACATACAATAATGTGAACTGTAAAATATACTCACATATTGTGATGTACCTACCTATTTTCCTACCAATATTCATGAAATTTCTGTTTACTATAAGAAAAAAAATTATTGATAGAGAATTAATACAGTTTTATCAAAAATATGAAATTTTTGAAGTTTTTCTTATAATTTTAGATATCTAGGTGTATAGGATATGAAATAGGAAATAAGGATACGACATTATTATCCTTAAAAAAATATTAAGTAGAAAAATAAATTTCATAAAGAATATTATTTTATAAGAACAGAATGAAAAAGAAAGAAAAAATAGAAAAAAAGGAACAGGAAATAGCAAACTTTTAATGAGAAAAATTGTTTCAATCTTCTTCGATTTAAACTTAAACCTTAATGACTTACGAGAAGGGAAAAAATAATTTTTTCTTTTTAATTTTTTTCTTTTGCTTGTTTCATAATTTTTTTGGATGGAGATTCCTTTAAAAAGATTTTTTAGATTTTTACATTGGAGAATTTTTGGAAATATTTGGCTCCGTTTTCATTGTTTTTGCGTTCTGCTTTTTATTATTTTTATAGATGATCCCGAATTTAATATCAACTATTTATCGATTTTATTTTTTTGTTTTTTTTTCAATATAATACGGAAGTAAATATTCCCTTTGATAGTTTAATCGTATTTTGTTGAAATGAAAATTTTGTTTTGAAGAGTTTTTTTTTAAGGTATAAGAGAATATTATAAAATGTGATATAAGTGACTCTATATTATACTTATATATATATAATCATCTTTGAAAACTTAGTCTCTTAGAAAAGAAATTTGGAGCTGACTCTATAATTTCTAAAATAATTGTTGTCTATATGTTTTTGATTGAATAAATTATGTGCTAGAAGTAGTTAAGAATAAACATATTCATGTAAACTAGTTCATTTGCTGACTTAATTTTGAAAATTTTTGAAAATTTATTACTGGTTTCAAGGCACCATTTCCAAAAAAAACCAAAAAGCGTAAGTTCGTTGAATGAAATAAGTAAATACTTTGGAAATACTATTATTGAAACCAAAATATGGAAAGATAAGGAAAGGGCAGTTAAATATTGGAATTTAGAAAAAAAAATCTTCACATTTATGATTTTTATGAACTATAGCTATCAAGGATCAAACCTTGTAGAAAGCAAAGCAGGTATATATAACTAGAATTTTTTTGAATTCGAAATGAAATTTGACGACCCCAATTTTTAATTTTTTTCCAATTTATCAATAATCTATGTTTTTCTACTTAAAGTTCCACTGCTTATTAGAGACTTGCCAATAATTTGGAATAAAATTTAATTTGTTAAATTTAAAAAATTTTTCAATTTCTCACACATTGTAACATTTAATTTAAAATTTTTTTAAATGAAAATTATTATTAAACGTTGACTGAACTGAAATCCTTGTAATTTTTCATCCCTTTAATTCAACAAAATGTAAAAAACAAAAGAATTAGAGGAGTTCTTCTTCTTCAGAAGTACGTTTAATTCGAAAATTTAAAAAACAAATTTCTTCATTTTTAAATTTAATAAGTTTTTAAAGTAAATCTTTTGAGATAATCAGACATTTTTCCATTTAACAACAAGAATAAAAACAAAAACATAAAAATATCGACGGAAACAACAAAGTGCACCCTTCATTCTATAAAATGTTAAAAAGGAAAACGAACTTATATATACATACATATATGTATAGATACATTTCAAAATTAAATATTAATTGGATACAATTTTTTCGCCTAAAAATTTTCATGGAAATTCAATAGAATTTTTAATTATTATTTCATAATTTTCAATCTTATTAATTAATTATAAAAAGGAAAATTGTTTGTTTTCTAAAAGAAAATGTTTTAGTTTTGCAAAATTATTCATTTGGAAATAAGGAGAAAATTATGTTGAAGCAATTATAATAAATTATAATTGCGGGTAGTTGTAATTATGATTGATGAATTTGAATCACAAAAATATGCTGCTGATTTACAAAATTTTTGGGTAATTAAAATACCTGCAAAATGTTTGTAAATTTTTATGAGGTATTCTAATTTTACATATTTATATTAAAGAAATAAATTTAAAAATTGCATAAGTGTAGGGGTAGGAACATTAGTGTTTACTAAATTGAATCATTTCTAATAATATTTCTTGAAAAATTTCTATTAAAAATTATATTTGAATAAAAATCGAAATATGTGAATACTGTCTTATATTTTGTGCCTCTTTACCATCTAAAATTCCAAATTCAACGATTTTTACTTTGTAAAAGAGTAAGACACTCTCGGAAACAAGAAAAAATATATATCAGGAATGACTTATTACAAAATTCTTCAGGAGCAAGTCAAGTTATTAATTTTTCTTTCAAAGACTATTTGCTAGAATAATGCATCTATTGTTTAAAACAGCTAACGGAATTAAGGGTCGCACATCAAAATTAATGTAAAATTAATAAACCTTTTACACCTTCCGTAGCAGAAAATTTTCTCTTACTTCAAACTTCGGTGTGAAATAAAAATGATCAGTATAAAATTTTTATAAAACAAAATTTTTCTCCTGTGCAATGGCATATTATGTTTGTCTGTATAACTCAAATCAATATAATTGCATAACATAAAAATTACAATATTATTACAACTAACATATTTAGTGTTGTTATACATACCATCACAAAACTAATTTAAATTAGGTTAAACAAAATAAATTCATTTCAAATTAGAAAACATTAAAAAAAGGAAGCAATAATTACGTGCACCTATAAGTATGCAATTTTATATAATGTAGTTAAATACATACATATGTATGTGTTTTATGTACATTATTTCTCTTATAATTAAAATTCGAAATAAAATAATTTTATGATTATATTGTAATAAATATTGTAAAATTTTATACGCTAACTATATTCTAATATTATTATGCTATTCATTTTGCCAAATGAAATGAAAGCCAACTAAAAAACAAAAAAAAAACAAAGAAAATCTTTTATGAGGTTTTTGAAATAATAATCTAATTTAAAACCAAACATAATTAAATTTTGATTTAGAGTTTACTTAGTAAATTGAGCTAAATTAAATAATTATTTTTTTTTATTCTGTAAATATTGGATTGGTATTAATTAGTTTACCAAAATTGTATTTTATTTTCAAATATTTACTAATCATTAAATTGAAATATTTTATGAAAAAAATTTTTATTTTAATCCAAAAAAAAAAATTTTTTTCTGCATATAGGTAGTTATTATTTAACAATATTGAAAACCATTTTTGAAACCAACATTGAACTAATTCGGTTGATTCAAGTTACTTTCTCATAAAATTTAAACCTCTGAGCAATTATAGAACATTGTTGTATTTTTGGAGTTCTACTGAAGTGGTATAAATTTTAAGGTTATTAAGCTAATATGACTTCTAATATAAAAAGTTATGGATTCAATAATGAAAATCGGTGTAATAGAGAAATGCTATCCCGTATAAACTCCTATCTAATCTATGTATAACAATTTCTTTAAATTCCTTAAGAAAAAATCTGTAATAAAAGAACCCTAAGATTATTTTTTATTTACCATGTTATATTTCCTGTATACTTCAGATGCTCCTAGAGATAGGTGCTAGAATAGATACAGAATGAAGTGAGAATTGGAAACAGTAGTGGGAATCACATCGCAGAAATAATGTCAGGCAGCTTAATAATATAGAAACAATGCTAGACAGAAAGAAAAGATTATTATATTAAAATTAGTCAGTAAAATCACAAATAGTTTAACACACTCTGAGTTAGTGGAAAATAATTCAGTCTTGTACATTTACAAATTTGGTAACCTAAATATAGTACCAGTAACAAATATATTATCAGTTACATACGTTATATTCCGCAATATTTTAAATTTTCTTTTAAGAATTTTCGTCCCATTGTTGGCCTTATCGACAAATGTTTAAAATTTATCTTTATCCATAGTAATTACTATGGATAATACCATTTCATTATTATCTTTAATATAATTTAAAAATTATTTTAAATATTATTATAATTTTACGAGATCATTGCGTAATTTATTACATACATACTTGTATTTGCACATAATAAAATGGGTTATTATTATAAAGACCATGTACATATACAAAAATTAATTCACTTATGATCACTGAATTTATTGAAAGAAAACATTTGATGTGATCAGTACATAACCGACCGCTATATGTATTATCTAATTTAGTTAATGTATTGCAAAAGATTAGGAAAATGTGTTTTAAACACTTCTTTCCATTTTTAAGGAAGTTAGCAAGCTTTTACATACATAAATTTGTCTCTTAGTAGAGTTTCGCTTTGTGCCACCTGAATTCCTAAAAAAGTAGTTCAGCAGTTAGTTTCGGTGACAACTAAAATTTAAATATTAAATTTCAAAAAAATTTATTGATTATTTTTCTTTAGATGTGAAGAAATCTAAAATCGGCCCAAAAAATGATTTAGTTCCAGAGGGCTGAAATATTTTAAAAATTGATTAATAATTCGACTTAAGAATAATGTGACGTTGCCAAAATAAACTCACTTATGAAATTTTCATCAAAATCTATTCGTGAGTTCCGATCTAAAACTCAACATTCGAAATTTAGTGCCATCACATAACCTCCCTTATAGTATGCAATGCCGATCGGTAAAATTATATTCATATAATTTGCCAAATATTAAAAATTTATGACTTGAATTAGTGAAAAATTAAACACGTATAATAACACAAATTAGCGCATTTGTAAAGTATTTAGTATTTTAATGCCAAATTATTGTATTCGTACATAATATTCAAAAAAAATTCTATTCATGTTCACATAACCATGTGACTATTATTCACACTATCTTTATTCATATATGCATATACAACGAGAGTCCATTATTATTTCAGTAAATTGTACTTAGTAAAAAAAAAAATTTCAATATTAAATTTTGTAATCACCTAATCATGTCCTTAAATTGTACTCCCTAATTTATATTCTACTATGATATCCAATTTTTGTATGCATTTTTAAACTAATTTTATTCTCATTTTTATTAAGTGCTAATTTTACACCCATATGCTTTTTAACAAAACCAAAAAAAAAAGAAAAAATCCAAAATAATTTTGGTATTATTTTTCGATAATAATTTTCAATATAGAAATAAATAGAGAGATAATTTGACACGAGATTTGTTACAAATTTTCATCAAATTGCAGTAAACTATTGAGGGAATAATAAATATATATGAAGTTAGTTTTGCATTTAAATTGTATACCCTTAAAACCTATGTAGTTAAGAGCAATATAAAAGAATAAAGCTATTTACAGTAAATTATCATGTTCCATATTATTGGAAATTTTTATCACATCGTATAAATCTTTTGGGATAATGTTTTGAAATTTCAAAAATTTATTTGAGATTTTTTTGCTTTTGTTTTTCAATATTATTTTAAATCTCGTCACGTTTTTCAAATTGTTACATTTTAATTTTTTTTGTATGCAATAAAGACAGTCAGTGGAAATAATGCATTTTTTTTTGTTGGTATTTTCAATAAGTTTTTAATAACAATTGTTTAAATTAAAATCGTATTATATTTGAAAAGTTAGTTTTGATTTTGTTTTAGAAATTTGTATGACCTTTCAATGAACTTTATAAATGAAATTTTAAACAACTAAGACTTTTTAATGAGAACTCACAAGAGAACCGGTATTACTTGCCATTACGCAGAATACAAAATAGCAGGATTATTTAGCAAAAACTATATTTTTGAAACATTACTTAATTTTTATGCTACATATAAAAGTTATTTCTGTTACAGTCTTCAAAAGGAGAAACAGCTGGAACAGCTGAGAAGAAATAAAGGCAATAAGTTGTCGAGGGCGAAATTCACTAACAAACAATATTAATTGAACGTAAAATTAAGATTCTTTATAACCTAATTATTTTTGAAAATAAATTATTTTTAAACTATTGACATTAAAAAGTATTCTTACAAACATATTCATCAACCGTATGGAAATGGCACAGAATTTCAAAATAAGTCCTATTTTAAACTGGAACAAGTAATATAAAGCGATATAAACCGATTAAATTATACCCTGCACCTTTCATCATTGTATGGCAATTACTTAAACTTGTGAAACCACTCTATATAGAAACTTCACGAATATGTCTAATTCAGCACACAACTGCCAAGTCTGAAGAATCTGACTTTATTATTTTTTCAAATATTTAACATTAACTTTTATGAATTGTATGGCAGCTGCTCCAACCAGTGTAAGCACTCTATTAAAATTTTCAGAATATACATATATGTGGAATATAATTGGACATACTCTTACAAAATTTTAAATTAATATCTGTATTAGTTTTTAAAATATTTATATTTAAAAAGACTTCTTTGAGTTGTATGATAACTACCCGAAACCGTTGCATGAATTGATTCAATTGCAATTGCATCCTCCTTGGTAGAGAAGAAACAACTTGTGAGTTTAGTATCGATTGCATTATAAAATTTTGAGTTACGGCGCGATTGGACGAACGGGCGGAAATGTCTAAACCAACGCAGAATCTTACGCTGGGTAAGAATATATGTAAATGCCTATAGCCATAGCACAGAAGAAACAGAGTTTTTTTCTAAAAATGACTCTTTGTCAGATAGCCTGTCTTCCTGGTCACAAGTATTCCTCGTTTTCAGCTGAACCCATTTGATGAAAATTTAATTCTCATTTCTCATAATAATTTTATTTTGAATATCTAATAAGTTATTGATCTACTTTTGGTGTATGTTAGGTCTCGACAGGGCAAAATCGATTTTTAAAGTCGGAGTATATTATCGCTCCAATCTACAATTTAGATCTAGTCAATTAAACTTTTGCCATAGCCAAATTTTGTTTTTATATTTTTGAACGTTCTTGATAAAATATTTTACCTTACTTTCTTAAAATTTTGTATATTAGCTTTGACAGTCAATAATTGTGAACTCGCAAATTTTCAGGGAAAATCAAGTATCAGCAATTGCTGATACAATATATTACTTCTGTAATTTTTTTTACTTTCGGATGAAATTATTGTTGAATTTAATCGTAATTTCATTATGTATTTAAATAATAAAAATAACTCGAATAAAAAACAATTAAAGTGTCGCATTTCTGTATTAAAATAAAATTAATCCAAAAGAAATTTTCCTCTTTTTCCATAATTTTTCCTACTTAAAATAATAACAGTATTAAAAGTACTTATAAATTAAACCAGTAATGACAATTTAATAACAAATTGATGTCACTTGGTATCATTTAGTGACCTTCAAATTAATTTTTTGTTTTTTTTTTCAATTTTTTCATTTTTTTAATTTAAATTTAAATATGAAAAAGAAAATTTATTATTTTGAAAATAATAAACTTGCTCGGGTATTGCTCGAATTTCATCATATTATTATAAATAAGCAAATAAATAAATGGAAAAAATTGTAATCCACAAATTGAATGGAGTCATTATAAATTTTGTGTTTTTTCTGTTTTTACTGAATCTGAATATTCAAAAATGTACACAGCCAGAATTTGAATTGAAATTTGTTTTCAGATTTCGTTTAATTTTTTTTTTGTTGCTCGTATTTACATAAAATTTTTTCTTGTGTAAATTTTGCGTTTACGCCAAAATAAAATCATAAATCGTTTTAAATTATTTTTTGGTTTTGGAATTTTTTTTTTTTAATACAAAATGTGGAATAATTTTATATATATTTTTTTTTGGTTATTATTTCAGTATTATTATCAAGTTTAAATTTTATTATGTAAAATGTCCTCAATAATATTTTTTTTTTTGCTGTGTATTAAAGCTGTGAATTGAATTGGATAAAATTATACATTATGTATGTTTGTGTATATTTAGCATATGAATTTCTATAATAAATTCATGTGTATACAGTGCCGGATCTACCATATCCGCAAATCAGAGGCGCAGTTGAAAGCTTAAAAAAGAAAAACTAAATTTAAAAAAATTTATTCTGTTTACAGAGAATTTAGCTTGATAACTTGTTACCTCTATACAAACATTGCAAAAAAAAATTTTAATTTCAGGCTTAAATTCTATGACTAACGTTCCTTTAAGCCTTATTAACCCTCACCCATCAATGAGAATAAAACCGACAGCAACAACATATTACAAATTTTCGGTGTTGTTGAATTAAATGAAATGAGTCGATGTAGTTGCAAATTTGATAAGCGGAATCTAACGAAACTGGAACACATTTGGCTGTCAAGCTAGTTGTCAATTTATAAATAATCAAAACCAGAGACGACCTTTTGTATAAAGAAATGTATTAAATGAATGTATTTAAATGAAATATGTAAATGTATTAATCAGCTCTTAATGTGTATTTTTGCAAATTAATAAAAATAAGCGATGAAAATGGCTTTTATGCTCTTGTGTAATGAATAATTGTTGTTACGGATCAACAATATACCCTTCGTTTATTTCCAACAGAATTTTGTCGTTCTCATTGAGCATGGTTTCACCGACATCAGCTAATTACGTTATAGTTGTCGTTCTCATTGAGCATCGATAGTAAATGACAAGATTTCAATTTAACGTGCAACGTTTAGAGCATATTATTTATTGTTTTGAAGTTGGCGGGCATGGGATGGAGGCGTACTTTTTGGAAGCTGCGTATAACGCCAAACTAATCAGAACCGGGACTGTGTGTATATGAGTGTAAGTATTTTGCGTGAGTATCACATTAACATGATATTATAATGGCCATTAAAGTAAGCTATTAAATTATTTATGAGTTCATTTTAAATATTTTTTTATTTATTTAAAAAAAAAATTATAAAATAAATACATTTTGTGTGTATGTATCAAATGGAAAAAATGTATGCAAATATTTATATTTTTAAAGTGTAGGTGAATATTTTTTTATATATTTTTTTTTTAAATTTAAAATCTACTCAATAAATTTAAATAGTATAGAAAAATTCGATATTGTGTAATATGAGTAAAATAGATCTTTTATAATAATATAGTCAATATATTTTAATTCTATTAAAATTCTCATATTTTAAAATCTATTTCTTTCAGTTTATTATAAAATATTTTCGCATTTTATTAACATAGTGTTTAAATTCCAATTTCAAAATATTTTAGATAAAATTTTATATATGTACAATAACAATATGTATATAGTTGTGTGTCCGTATATTGATTTATTGATGAATGAATATTTTATATTGTCAATTAAATTTAATAGATTTAATTATTTTTGTTGCAGTTAAATGCATTAACTTTTATAGTAAGAAATTATTGTATTTTAGTGTCATAATATTTTGAATTCATAATACGGGGTTACTATTTTACGCCTATTGGCCTGATTACCATTATTATTTTATTTTTATATTGAACTTTTGAAAAATTTCAAAAATTTTTAATATTTTTTTTTTTTGTATTAACGCAACACACGAAAATTTAGCAAATGATTTGTTAAGTAAAAAAATTAGCTTGTAATTAGGGTATTTACCTTTTAAACAATATAACCTAGCTCCACAGTGTTACCAAAGAAGTCAATGGCACTGCAAAAGTTGATTTTAATGTAAATTGGGAAAAAATTGAAAATTTATTTGAGAAAACCGCATTGATTATTTTGGGAATTTCGGAATTTACCAAACAGAAAATTAAAATTTAATAACAACTTTAAAAATCAATGTTTTGGAGCTTTTAGTGAAATAAGCGTTGTTCATAGTGAAAAATATAAAGTCTCCATCTCAATTGTGTCACTGTGTTTTATCTGCAAATGAGATTATTTAAAATAATAAACTAATGCTTTTAGCAACAACGTACTATACTCCTAAATTTATAACCTATACAACATCTAAACTGACCTGTACAAATAATAAAATTATGTTTATAGGGTTTTTTCTAGCATTAAGTATAAAAAAAATTGCGTGTATTTTATTCGATTAGAAGTGTAGGGTAAGAACTACAAGATAAGAAAAATATATGAATTAAGATGTACGATACAATATGATAACGGAAACACTTAAAGGGTTAATGTTTTAACCGTCATGCATTCTTTCAATAAAATTATTGTGGAATTTTTGTTAAAACAAATCATAAAGATTAATTTTAGAAATAATTCGGCAGTATTACAATTTTAGATTACATTGTTATAGTCTCAAATATTTCATCCTCTTCTGCTTGTTAAAATTCCAAAATTATTATATTTATACTCTGCTCTTACCTCAAAAACTGCGATTTTTTTTAACTTTCATTGTAAATTTCAATATTTTTAACTAAACTTATTTTCTCTATTGTTTTCAATATATTTTATTGTTACCTGACTCATGTATGTATGTATGTTTAGATATTTGAATTTTCTTATCCTTTATCGGTAGTATTTTGTCAACGCTTGTAATAATATTTTAATCAACTCACATATACTCGTAAGATTTACAATTTTAATCAAATTACTTTATTTCGCTCGAGGATATAAAAAATGCTTAAGGATATGAATTTAAATTAAAAAGGATATAAAAAAAAAAAAAAAAACAAAAAAAAATATATTTTAATAATGTTCACAAAATGCTTACAATGTTAAAGTGTCGTATAAAATGAATGAATTTTAATTGTTATAAAAATTTTAATAATAAATTTTGTGATTTTAAATTTTTAAATGTTTAAAAAACACTTTATGTAATGACGTTGAATCAGAAGAATTGAATTCATTATAATCAATTTTATGATAAATGTAACAGAGTTCTCTTATACTTTAATTTAAGGCATGATTTTTATAATTCTGGTAGAATTCTGATAGGAGGTTTAAAATTAAATGCTTCTCTGAAGTTGGTTTTGCTTTCACGACGACTTTACAAAATATCATTGCGGCAAATTATAAAAGTCTCTTATGAAAATGGAATCATGCTCTTATAAGTTCATAATAGCAATATAGATTAAGAGTATTTTCCGCTAGGAAACTTTTATAAGAATAAATTTTCCTATCATAATTCTAATACGTAATTAGAGTTTTCTCTTGATAGAAGAATCATCAGTTAAAGTCATCTCTTTCTGTTCTTCCCGGGTATATTTAAAAACGAAAAATATAGAATTTAAAACATGCTGCTTTAGATTATAATTTTGTCGTGAATTCAAATTGAAATTATGAGCACAAGGCATATTGAAAATTTTTAAAATATATAAGGTGTCCAAGATTTATAAGAAGTTCCCGAAGCCAGCATGATAGAATGACTTCAATCAAACAAAAAACACCTGGTGTTTTTCCAGCTCAAAGCTGGAATTGCTGAAAACCAATACTCAAAAAGTATCCAGAAAGGTGAAATTATATAATTTCATGTACTCTAATAAAGGAAACTATAGACTTTCCAGGCGAAAATTCTCACATAAGGCAAATGAAATAGGTTTCACAAATTAAGAAAGATGCACGAAGTATACATGGAGTTAAATGCAACAAACCGCAGGAACGATAGAAAATGTGATAAAAGAAATGCAATAAGAAAACAAAACAACATTTGTTTCATAACATGCCATGTCGAAAGCAACGTAATAGTACCAACAGTAAAAGAACAATAAAGAAAATGTTTCACATTTGTGAATAAGGGAAACTATTTTATTTTATCATGTTTTCTATTTTTACCGGACATTAATATAAGAAAGGAATTGCTGCAATACTGCAAATTTATTTCTGCTATTACACTGTAAGTGGTTAACATTTCGTTTAATATTAACGTAAGCAGCATTCAGCCAACAAACATTTTTTATTTAAAACCTTATGAAACAAAAAAAACCTTATCATATTTTTCTTCAGTTGAAAGAGAAAAACTTTATGAATTTCCGTGGAAGCAGCAGACTGTAGAAAAACTACTAACTTTAATAAAATTGTGCGGAAACTTTTTGATGTTATTGTTCTTTCTATTACTTAAAATAGAAGTTCAGTATTGTTTAATAGGTCACTTTTATGTCTACTCAATCAAAGTATAGACGTTGTCGATATAGATTACGTAATATTATGATAAATTAATGAAAGCGTTTATAACATGGAAAATATATTTTTTTAGTTTAAGAAAATTTTCTTAATTGTGCGGAAATAAAATTTCCGCACTTTAATTTCCAATTCTGAATAAATCTTTTCGACATCAGATTTGAGTTTTTTTAGTTTGTCCGACAAGAGCGCTATATTATCAAAATTTCATATAAGCTGCATTTTAAACTAATTTTCTCTGTTGCGTTTAAATTGAATCCAAATTCTTAGAAGGCTTGTTACACAACTTTTTCAGCATTACTGGTATTATAACAAAAACACCTTCTGGTTAGAAAAATTATTCAAAGTAACATAAACATCTTTTTAGTTAATTTAAGAATCCCAGTTAAGATTGCTGTTTGTTTAGTGTCAATTTCATAAAAACCTCATAAATTTCATTAGCCTAACTCATAAATTTTTCTTTCTCGAATCTCAACAATCGTTTGAATTCACTTTAACACATAAACATGCAATCTAAATGTTAGAGAAACCCACTTACTTTTATAACTTTATAGTTAGCTTTTAAAAATTTTATTTTTCAATAATTTCTAAACACATTCTATTGTCCAACATTAACTATATTTCACTTCAATAGCTATGAGTTTTGTAAAACTATAAAGTAACTATACTAAAAGAGGTAGTATATTAGAGTTGAATGCAGCCAGTAAGTATAATTCTAGTTAAAATTCAATGAAAACTTTAATTGGAAAAATCTCTACTTATAATTTTTTTTCCATTATACAACGAAGGAATAATAAAAATGGTTAATTTAGAAGAGACATTTAAAATAAAAGACTGAGTCAGAAAAACTTTTTATATTATATTGAGCAAAAATAGAAAAATTTCCACATGGAATTCGCGTTGATATTTTAATAAAATGAAAATTATTTTTTCCATTTGTTTCTCTTTCTACCATATTTCTTCTAGTGGTGCTGTCGTTGTTCAAAGTTAAAAATGAGTTTTAATTGTTTAACTTAATTGAAAATTTAATTGGTCTGCAATTAACAAAAAAAATATTGCACATAGCTATCCCACTACAATTTTATTGAAGACTTTTAAGAGAGCATCCATTTCAAAATAAATTTCAATTATATAAAATAGAAATTTAACCTTTGGGGATAATGAGAAAATAATTTTTTTAAAAATTTTTCAAAAACTATTGTTTAAAATTGGAATTAATTCAAAATTTTAATTACAATGTAATATACGTATTCTTAGAGGACGTATGATAATAATTTTATTGAAAAGGATGACATCAGAAGTTTTCCTAATATTAAACTGAAAACAGTATGAATTTACGTCAAAAATATTCACAGAGGACGTTTTTTTTTCTAATGAATTTTGAATATGCATTCATCATTAATATAAATCACTAATAAAATCCGTTTAATAATAATACACGGTCCTTGAGATTATCATAGATATTCGATAATAACTAAATCCTCTCTCGTGCTTGCTTTCGTTACTCAAATATGGAAATAAAAGATTTTTGGTTACTTTTCAATTGTAGTATCACTGGAAGAGGAAGGGCTTATAGTCGATAAGGCATGACTTATAACAATTTTTGTTTGAAAGTTACAGAAAACTATAAAACAGGAAGTCTTTTGTTCAAGTCCAGTTGGAAAGCAATAATTTTCGTAGTCTAACTCTTTTTATTTGCTTGCACTTTTTATCCATAACACTTTTTCTTTGCTCGTGTTCGCAAAAAATTCATTTTGTACGGATAAAAAATTTGTGTTGAATATAGTGTATTTCAAAATTCAAGAAAAACTACTAAAGTCAGTATTTTTTCACTTTCATTATTTAAAAGAAATTTTAAGCGGACTTAATTTTTTTGAAACTTACTGGCATGCTCTGAGAACCTACTTTATTTAACTAGTTTACTGACCTGGATTATTTATTTGATATATCAACACCTTTAATACAATAGCCAAAATAATTCACTAAGCTACTGATGACGTATTTAAAAACTTAAAATAATTTTAGATTTCTCACCTGTATTTTATATTTTAAATATCAAATATTTTTCGTAGCAGTTTTAATACGCCAGCTTATTATTTTCTCCGACAATAATAAGCGTACTCAATTGTCATCTCAATTTTGTTGTACTTGACGATTAACCTGATTACTTAAAATTGTAAAAGTCAATTATTTATTTATTCATTTTTATATTTTGATTGTGTTTTTTTTTCATATTTCATTATAAGCCCACATCTTATCAAATAAAATTTTTTTGATATTACGTTAAATCCTTGTTTCCATTTATGCACTTATTTCTACTTACTTTGAAAACACTCGTCGTAAATTATATTGGCTTGATTAAAAGTAGAAGAAAGAGAAATAAAATTTCGCAGTACAATCATTTGATTTTTAAATGCATTGATCATGGTGCATTCAGTAGCCCCATATAATTTGAAATTTTAATCCTTTTGATGAAATTTTTAACATTGCATATTATTTTGACGGTTAAATTACATTTTTCATCTTTTTCATTAATATTATCCTTCTTAAACAGAAATGGAATGAATTGAAGAAACAACCGAATAATCGCCGAATATTATGAAAGTTCAAAAAAGAAAATGTGAAAGAAGAGCAAAGAGACAAAGACATGACAAGCTTCTCTTTCCAAAAAATTAAAAACGAATCATGTTAACAGAAATTTTCAAGAACCGTTCAAAAATTTTTTTTTTTTTGCTTTATATGATTAACGTTTGCGTTGCGTTTTTATGGACCCATTTCATATATTAAATGAATGAAATAGGATTACATTTATCAATATTGGTAATGATAAATGCATACATGAAAAATGAATGAATCAAATATTGTTTACTTGTTACCGTTTTTATATTTTCAGATTACGCTTTGTCCAAAAATTCCGTCGGAATAGCATTCCTTAATGATATTAATTTGTCTTACTTTTAAAAACGATGGGTCATAATTCGAACAGCAGTTCCTCTCAAATACTTGCCCTTATAAGTGTGAAACAAATAGTTGTACTCCCTAAACCGCAGAAATTACTTTTCTACTTTTTCACAAATCCAACAAACCCTGGCTTATATTCAAAACTGTTTTTGATGTTTGCAAAAAAAACAAAAAGAGACCATTGCTAATTTTACGAGAAAATAATCACCTGTTGGAAATAGGTTGAGGCACCTATTTAAATCTTAAGATGTTCGAAATCTAAAATTTTTAGTTTCCAATACTTTTTAATCATTCCGAATGCTACAAGCGGTTTTGATTGCTAAATTAAATACTAAGTCTGCCTTTTCCCAGACTTAGTATTTCCAATAAGCTTTATCGTTCGAATGTGTTCATATTTTAATCAAATTCGCAGCCACGTTAGACATTAATTGATTAGATTTTCAAACTATTTCCTAAAATCATTCCATCATTCAGACAGGATATTAAATTTTCCGGAAATTCATTGAAATTATTCAGAAAAATATGTGATAGAGAAAATAATATTGTGAATTATATAGATCAATACCGAAGTTTTTAGCTTTTCGAAAAGCTTTAAAGCTATAAAATAAGTGTTATTTAACCATAATATGATTTGGTCTACTACACATACTACTCCTGTTATAACCTCGACTATAAGTTTTACTTTTCATATTTTGATGCATAATGTTAATAATTCTGAGTACTTATACCATTATAATAACGCTGTATTGCTCGATAGTATAACATTATTTTATAACTATCATCATATTTCAAAATGTTCGCCTGTTGCGTTTTAGACATGGTGTGTAAATGGAGACAAACGCCAAGAATTGCAAATTCAAAAATAATAAAATTTTAAGCAATCAGCCTGATTTAATTTCATGTTTCTTATCATTTTAGTTTTTTTTTATTATGTATGGGTATTAAGTTAGGAAGGTAGGAAGGTACATAATATTTTTGAGCCATATTTAAATATTTATTTAAAAAAAAAACAACATTCAATATATAGGGGCTCAGACCTTCGGTTCGATATAAAATTCTTTTAAATGTAAATTTTTTTCTCGTTGTTATTTTCATTGTTTTCCCCGCAAAAAAAAACCTTTCTTTTCTCATTGTTTTTTCTTTTTTTTTCACAAATCATCCTTTTTATGACCAGTTTCCTACATAATCCTTCATATAATCGTTTATGATGTACATGTATGCATGAAGTATTAAATTTCCAATCTGGTTCTTAGTTTTTATTTTTTGGTCAGATATTTTGTTTTTTTTTAGTTGTGCTGTTCTTTTTTTCGATTTTTGTGTGAGAGTTAACGAAATGGTTAAGGTAAATTGAATATTTTATAAAAAAAATAATTTTATTTTGCCTTTTTTTTTTTTGAGCAATTCAATTTGGTCAAATCATTCTGACAAAGTTTTATACTCAAATTTACTAATATATTTTTTTATAATAATAAAAATTTCCATATTTTCATGCAATACTCAAAGCAATAAATTGTTTCCGAGTGGTGTATTAAAAATTTGCGATTAAGTTTATAATTAATTCAATTAGAGAAATGAGACAATAAAATTAAGAAATTAATGCAAAACTGAAATCATTTAGACATTTTTATTCAAACTGTTATAATGGTCTTGATATATGAAAATTGCAATAGACTTTTTCTTTGTCAGTTAATTGGGCATTACTTTTTATTCTCCACTGTATTCCGTTTGTTTTTCTATTATAAAGAACTCGAAATGTTTGCACGTAGTCACCAAAAATAAAAAAAGTGTCATTATTAGATGGCGTTGCAAGCGAATACTAAATTGTCATTGCACATAATATTTTCTTCTAACGCTCTTACAAATTCCTAAGGGCAATTGAGTAAAAGAAGCAAATAAATGGATTTTGATTGCTGCAAGTAACATTTTATAGATTTTGTTCATTAAATAAAAACAGTTTTTTTAAAAACAAAGTATTTTGACAGTTCGTTTTATACAGTGACACAAGGGTAGTCCCCTCTTGTTTATCGTCAATAGATTTCTCTCTTCAATTTTTTAAATTGTATGCTCTCCATAATTTGTTGAGCACTTAAAAGAAAATGCTTAATAAATATTATTAATTTATAGAAAAAGTGAGAATATTCTCACATTATGATAAGGGTTATGTCAAATTTATACTGTATATACATATATATTTATACTTTCCTTTTCATAAGAACGTCAATTTAAGAATAGCCTTGTATTTCTAAAAAAATATCAGTTGAATTTATTATAAAGCACAACTAATTGTTGAGTCTAAACCGCTCTTTAATAAACAAATCTTTAATAATTTTTTTTAGATGTCAAATTTAACTGTGCCCCTATGCATGTGTGTAAATGCACAGTTACATACTTTTAAAGCGCCGATCGAAAATTCCAGTAGTATGACCATTATTTTATAGCAAATTGGTTTTTCTCTTTTTTTTTCCTTTATTTTTTTTTTTTGGTAATGGTCGATAATAATCTTCTTTACAGAATATTTTACCCAATATGTACAACACATAATTCTTTAAAAAAAGTATAAAATTGCGTTTGCTGTTTTTCTTTGTCGTTCTTGCAAGTTGATTATGAATTTTTTATTAAAATAAAAAATGGAAAAAAAAAAATAAGAAAGAATCCATTACTTTTTTAAATGGTATTATAAAAATGTATGTGAATATTATTGTAATTTTAATCGGATTTTTGAAGATGGCAAATTATTTACAGAAGTTCAATTTGTCAGTTTCAGCATTTTTTGATGTGCTTGCTGTTTTTTTATTGTTTTTTTTTTAATAAATTCACGAATTTATAAAATAAAAGCCCTTATACCAACATATTATATGAAAATTTATTATAAAGTTCATCGTATTACTAGTCATGTAGTTTGATATAAAATGCATTTTGTATATTGCATAAAGTAGAGCATATGAATTGACATATTTAACATGCGAGGTTATTTTGTTCTTTTTTTTAAGGTTTTGTATTTTAATTTTTTTTTTTTCTGAAATAAATTTTACCGCGTTAAAGTTTTACTAACCCAATTTTATTTATGATAAGATTATTTATTTTAAATTTTACTTGTGAAAGGTGATTTAGTTTTCACGCATTTTTTAAATTTTTCCTTGTTAAGGAGAAGAATAGCATTAAATTTGCTTATGTTTGCATGTAGCATGTATTGTTTTCATATGAAGAGCTTCAGACCTTCATAAAAAAAACACCATGTAATTTTCCAAACCGTAATATAACTAACTACTTTTATTAATGTTTAACCTGACAATAACACTTTGCAAAGCATCTTTTTCAGCAAGTTCAATATCTTTAAATATCTCCTAGTAACCATGCTCTTTTAAAGTCAGTATGCTTGCTAACAAATTTTTAAATGAAACAGAATATTTAAAATTTTTATAATACTAGTTAAATGTATGAAGACCTATATTCAAGCGCGATCCGGGGTACCGGAACATTCAAGGGAAAGAGCAACTTGATAAACTGGCCAAATTTGATTTCTTAAAGTAATCAAAGGCAGGATGTGTTCCAACCCAAACAAATACTCTTATAATAAAGAATATAGAAGCGCCTGTTATTACAAGATACGAATAGATGGTACACAGAATATAAGAAAAAATTTCAGAAAATGGACGGATTTCTAAAAAAGACATGATGTTTTCATACAAAAACCACACAACGGAGTTGAATAAAATTTCGATCAGAAAGTCTACCACCTTAAGCAACCAATCAACTTTTTGAAATTTCATTTTAATTTTTTAACTTTTACAACTCTCTTCATATTGAATTTCGCTATAACTTGAGAGCTCAAATATGAGACTGAAAATATAAATAATCTCGCAAGTTACAGCATCATTTACTTGCTATTACTCTGTCCAATAGGTTATTCCAATAAGTCTGAAAAATAAGCAGAGCTGAAAATAAACCTTCTTATACATTTTCACTTCCAGTTAAAACAGCTTATTGATAAAGCAGCAACGGATCCGAATATAAGAAGATTATTTATAATATACGTGGGAAAGCAAAGAGTACACGAGAAAATTTACGAGAAGCGTGAGTATCTCTATAATTTATTTTAGCACTCCCATTAATAATAAATTAATATCACCGTCTTAATCGGTTGATATTAAATTCTACTTCCAATTAAAAAACGTATTCACTAAACTCTCGAATAATCGTCCAATTAGTATTCAATTAATATTCATTTCGAATTATTATTGGTGTCAAAATTATCCAATATGTATATACATACATGCATAGTATAATGAATAATATCTATGACAACCTTACAGTTACCAATAATTCTAACACCATTCTAACAGATTTAAATCAACTTTTAACTTTATTTAGAATAACTATGCTTAATTTTCGTTTTGATTGCAAATTTTTTAATGAATACAGTGATCCACATATTTGTTAACGAACTATATTATTAATAAAATAAATATTTTAAAATGAAAAAAACAAAAACAAGAGCAATAAGGAAAGAACACTAAACTTCAAATGTCAATGAACATCGAATGTAACAAATAATTATTTAATGGAATTGGCATGTTTGCATTAAAGACCACCCGGCCTAATAAAATAGAAACAGAAAAGAAAAAATCACCATGAACAACGTGTGTCTTTTAAAATTTCTTGATTTTTTAATTTTTCTTGCTTTTTTTTTCATAAAATTTTCTTTTCTATATTTTTCAAGTCACGCAATATATTTTGCAAAAAAATATTAAAGAAAAATTAATCTGAAAACTAGAACAACATCAATATTATAATTGAAACGTCCTTATATGGCCAAGTTTGTAGGTGAAAAGCAGACATGTGTAGGCTACTATAAAAAGGAAAAAGTGGAAAAAATAACAAACTTGGAAAATATTTAAATAATAATATTTATGTACATAAATATGTACATAATATATGAACATGCAGTGTGTATATGGAAAAGTGGAACAAAGGATTGTTTGATATATGCGTAATAAATTATATTTTTAAATTTATATCAATAAGCGTACTACATACATAACGTATTATAGCATATTTGGTAAAATGTAGATCAAAATTGTTGCATAATTAATTATTAGCATGATTCATTGAAGAAAATTTGTTTTATGTTTGTATATGAGTAATGTTTAATTGCCTTTTCCATAAAGAGATTAAAAAATCAATAAGTCATTGCATAATAATAGGACTTCCGAAACAAATTCTGCAATAAAACTTTGGAATTTTATGGCATATAGAACATTTTTCTGTATTATAATAAATGAATAAAATTAGAATTTGTTAAAATATATTATGAATTAGAACTTTGTGACATTGTAGACAAAAATGGTCCTGTTTCACATTTTACTGTTTTATTTAAATATTTCAATATTCAAAGTTTTCGAGATATGAACCAAACTATTTTTAAAGTTATAAATAGCTGGTTATTTTAAGAACTAGTACAATAAGAGTCAAATTTTGTGAAATCATTCTCATTTCGCATTATAGTTCATATGGGTTTCATAGTTCTTGAAAAAATATAGAAAAATGTACAAGGAGGGGGGGTGACAGATATGTATATAGGTAGAACAAAAATCTTTTATGTCTCATTCCTCCTTCAGAAATATTTCGTGTAAAAATTAGCAAAAATTCATTTTGGACAGTTTATTTCTTTGAAACTGTTACCTTTATCTATATTTTTTTTTGAAAGAAAAGAAGTAAGTTCCAATATCATCCCATCAGCAAATGTGATCTATATAATAATATAAACTGATCTGATTACACATTCGATTCGGCCTGCCCAGTTAATGTATTATTTAATTTTTATTCTTTTTACTATAGTTATGCAATAAAAGAACAACATTAGCAAAATGTTGTAAATAAAAAAAATCCTCCTGTTTCAATACTTAAGAATTATAACTACTTAAGAATTGTTAAATACGAAAAAAGTACCTAAGTTATGTTTTTGATTAGTGTCGAATTCTGCGTTGATTTAGGTATGTTCGTACCTCTAATCGTCTCAGGCAATAATTCAAAAATATATTAAGCTAGGTTAACTAAATTTTCAATAATCAATAAGAGTTGTTAACTTAAACTTAATGATTAGTGAAACTTTGAAAAAACTTGAAATTTGTGAAAAACTTATTAAAATTTCGAATAAATTAGCGGAATAATAAAGAGCAAAGGAAAATTTAGTTGCGGTTTCAAAAAATTTTTCAATATAGCCACCATAATTCTCTGTAATAATAGACCCCATAGAAATTAAAAATAAGCTATTATAGAGCCGCTATAATAACAAAACTTGGTAGTGGTATGACCTGACAAACATTAGTGGTGATTCTTGAATATTGTCAAAAGACTATTGAAAAAAACATTCGTATAGGTATCACAAAGTTGATGCGGTCAACTAAATTTTTTCTTGCTTTTCTTAATCTTTTTATAAGGATGAAAGAAATTACGTGAAAAATTTTTTTAAAAATATCGAATTAATTAAAAAATGAACTGCATAACTTAGAATTGCTATAGAGTACTAAATATATAAAAATGTATACAACATTTATTACATAATTAGAATCAATCTTACTGAAAGAGCGTATTTCTATAGTAATATTTATCTTAAAGGAAGTTGAATTAATTAGAGATTAATTAAAAATTTAAATTTTCAGAAACAGAATCAGAGGCTCAAAATTATTTGCAATCTAAAAATATAATATTAATTTAATAGAATTTTAGTTGTTGCCAGATGTCAAGATTTTAATTTAATTTTTTTTTTTTTAAATTTTCAAAATAAAATCTTATTAAAATCGAAATGATAATAAAATAAATTACATGAATTTGTTTCATATATAGCAAAAACATCTACCTTATATACTTACTTATATGTATGTAATCAATATTCTTCTAATTTTATTTAATCTATACACAATAATCTTACAAAGGATTCAACATTTTTTCTTCTTAACTTACAATAACATTTACTTAAAAAATCTTACCTTATATTTTTTGGTTTTTTTCGTTTTTCCTCTATATTAAGTCAAAATAGTTTATCTTTTTCGTATAAATCCAAAATAATAAATAAATTGCATTTAATTTATTTTACAAAATGTTTTCATTTTTCTTATTTTTATTTTTGTTTCTTAAATTACATTTTCATTTCCAAGTACCCAATAGATCAAAGATCTCATCAATTACATTTAATAAATAAAAGAAAAAAAACAGAGTATCGAAAATAATTTCAAACTAAAAAACCGATTATTGCAAATTTCAACATTTCGTATCTTCCTAATCAATAAAATATGAAATTGAAAATTGCATTGTTCTTTTCTTACTTAAAATCCATTCCATTTGCAATATACCAAAACCAAAACGAAAAAAACAAAATACTTGAAAAATTGAAAAAAATTCTGACGCTGTAAGAAATCTGATATTGAAAAAAATGTTTTTTTTTTTTTTTTTATACATTTTTCTCTTTATAAAACACAATCGAATAAAATCCTAAATTTTAAAATAAGTAGAGAAAAAATTGTATAGAGGAGAGAAGGGAAAAAATATGCAAGTTAACAAAAATCTCTTCTATAGTAAATTTATTACGCAACTTCTTTGAATTGTGCAAAACAAATCAACAAAAACATTTTTCGAATTATACCTAAACAGATTCGTACTATAAAGTGCCCCTTATACTACTTATAACCTAAAATAATAATATTCGTATTAGAAAAAAAAAAAATATGCATACATAACTAAAAGCGCCATATTCTATTGAAAACACACATGTAGCGGGTACATATGGCCAGTTATTAACAATTTAATACAAAGTATACCTTATATATTCATATACAAAGCAGCATAATATACATATCACGAATTATAAATATGTATGTATATATGTATGTATATAAATAAATTTATAATCCTATGTAAACATATGACGGATCCTAATAACGAATATTGTTTTCCTTATTCTTTTTTATTTAGATAAAAATCAATTTGTATCTGTTGGACTTCCAATTAGCTTGATTGATTGAACAATTTATGGATATATTCGAATATATTCCTAAATATATACAGATATAAGAATATCTAATATCAAAAGAAAGTTTATTTGCGATGTACAAGTAGATATAAACAGGGTTATTAATAATGGCATGAATGCGGATTAATAATTAATTTCGAATTTATTCTCGAATTTATTTTGAAAGTTTGCATAAGTCGAATTTAAAAATGTAAAGTGGTACAATTATAACACTCTGGTATGATGGTTATGATGGTACTATCTTACTAGACAATTCAGTTTATTAATGCTAACTAGCTATTTGTATGATTGTATAGTTCGCCAATTAGGATTTAAGTTGAACCATGTATTGTAATTCCAATACTTGAGCACAATAAATTTTTATTACAGATTTTATTTAATTATTTCGGAAATATGTAGACACATTATAAAATTCAGAAGGGAATTCAGAAATTATAATAGAAGCTTAATTTAGATATATATATAATTTTGGAAGCATTTTGATACCAGAATTACAGTAATTTCCAAATTGTTTTAAAAGCACATAGTAATACAAGTGTTTAGAATTAAATTCGTTATCAGTGATCATTCGAAACGCTTATTCTTATATGCCAAGTACCTTGTGAATCTTATAAATTAATAATTTCTAATGAAAACTACCATTACATTATATTACCACTGTACGTTATACACAAGTCAATAAACCGAATTGAAAAATTTTCACATTTATCCCAAAGACCCTAATTCTTTAGTTTATTCCAAATTAAATCCCTCTATTTAAACATTGTATGTCCATTTACATGTATCTAACATCATTATCTACTCAAGTACGTATGTATATACATATATATATGTATGTACATCGATCACATCTTAAGCCAATGATAATAATTTTTTTTTTTCTTTTGTTCATTTTTTTTTTATATTATTTTGTTTTGCATTCTCTGGTAACCAGATTTTTTTCCTGTTTTATTTTTTGTTATTTCGCTTTCGTTTCACTTCCAATATACATAGGAAAAAAATATTGTGCAAAAAAAAGGCTCCTCAAAAGACAAAGATTGATATCATTGACCCATTCAAAATCGGTAAATTTTATTTCATCCCAAAGATTTTTTCTCAGTTTCAATTTTTTTTTCTTTTACATTTTTTTGTTATGATTGTTTTTCAAAATCATTTCACATATATGTACGTATGTATATTCAGCACAATTTATATGCATAACATAATATGATAAAATTGCATTCAGCTGTATTATACTCACATACATACATTAATACTCATATTAAAATAAACGGTAGCTTAGAGCTATTATTTTAGTATAACGTAGTTTAAAAAAAAAATAAGGTTTTCTCTTATTAGATTCAATGGTATTATAACCATAGTGTATAAGGTAAGATACCAATTTCACATATTATAAGAAATATAATAAATTTCTAGAAATAAAACAAGAAAAGAAGAAAAACAAAGAAAATATAAGGACACACACATTCAAATACGCACATAAATAAAAAAATCCAAAACATTTGTTTTATATTTTTTATATTTAGATAAAAAAAAAATAGAAAGGAAAATCTAAACCTCTTTTAATTCAAACTAATTGATTTGAAATCTTAAAAATTCCATCAAATTTGTGTCAATCATTCATCATTTTTAATTGAAATAGTCGGTCGTTGAATATCGGAGAATTGAATTTCACATAAAATTCTATTAAAAAAAATTCAATGTTATTAAAGATTATAGATTTAGATGCATTTAAGAAGAATATTAAGAGTAAAAATAAATAAAATTTTAAATTTAATTTTATATATATTTTTTTTTCTTTAATTAGGATTAAGAAAAATGCTGATGATGTTGGGGCTGTTTTATTCATGTACAATAAATTTAAGTATATACGATGATAATCCAAAGTTTAAATTTATCATTATTGAATAAAATTATTCCAAATAATTTATTTTTAACATCTCTTGATTTAATTTTATTTAATCTTTACTATGGGACAGGTTCCGATTTGGAATTTGAAATAATCGATTTTTATATATTTAGCTATAAGATTTTTAAATAAGAAGATTTTTAGTAGTTATGTATATGTAAAAACAAGAATTGTTTTGAGCAATTTATTGTTTTTTCTTTCAATTCGATTTATATATAACCGAGTGATTAGCTACAAATAGAAAATGCTACGATAGCCACTTTTGGTGACGACACTTCAATATTGGCAGTAGGAGCGAACATTGACGATTCGACAAAAAAATTACAGGAGGCAATTAACAAAATAAGCTAGTGGACTAGAGATTGGAGGGTGAAGTTGAATGAAGCAAAATCGGTTCATATAAACTTCACCAATCGAAAAATATTGAATCCACCACAAATTGACGTAAATGGAACGAACGTAGCGATCCATAACTCAGCAAAACACCTAGGAATGACTTTATACTTTATACTTTACTTAAATATGGAGGAAATTATTGGCTCCTAGGTCGTAAGTCCAATTTGGCAATTGATAATAAGATATTACTTTATAACCAAATCATTAAACCAATATGGCGATACGGCATTCAACTATGGAGTTGTGGCAAGAAGACTCACATTAACAAAATTCAAACCTTCCAGAATAAGGTTCTACGGGGCATGGTAAATGCGCCATGGTATATACGTAACAGTGATATCCACAAGGATATCACTGTTACGTATATACCATGGCTGTTAGGAATTCCATTAGTTGTGGATTAAATTAGGTGCTACACAGCATAGGGCTCGTCTAGAGCAGCATGTAAACATGGAAGCAGCTCGGCTGCTAGACAATGACGTTATGACACGAAATACCAATTTCCTTATGGAAGGTATTTAATTCCTGCACGGAAAAACCAAGTTAGCGCAGAGGTAATATTTGGTCTGTAGGACCAGTTTTATCCGTTCAGAATTTAGGTGATTTTTTAGGGTAGGAGTCACGCTCCCCCACTGTCAGAGGAAAAAGGCAGATAGAGCCGTTCTTATCGTCTTTCGAGATTTTTTCACCTAGTAGAAAAAAAAAATCTATATATATTTATAACTATTGTAAAATCAAAAATTTAGACTTATAACTCTAATTGGTTAAGGTTATAATCATAATGTTCAAAATTTATTAATAGAAAATTCAATAGTTTGCAATAGTCCAACCAATTTGGTTGCATTAATTTTTTATACCTATCCAATATTTGTATGCATTGAAGAACTTAAAACGGGACATTATATCAAAGAAGTAGGAAATTTTTACAGAAGAAGGAAAGATCTCAAATGCAGAGAGAAAATAATAGGTAATTTTGCAAACTTTAAGTTTCATGTAACTTACTTTAAAGTAGTCCAATAGTATTGTGCTTCAAGTACGGACTTTGACCAATTTTTGAACTACTTAGTTAGGATTTTAAATTTATTGCATTTATTGAATTTATTTATTTTTTATAATTTAAAATTAAAAAGGAGACTATACCATAACATTGTGAATATACTTCAATCTACCTTCATATTTAATTTTAATAAAAGATTTCGAAAGCTGAAATAAAACGTTTTGCAACACAGAAATAAAACAATGCTTCATAATGAATCACTTACTGCGAAAGAAATAAAATATCAATTTTCAATTTGGTGACACACCTAGATAAGTTTTTTTTTACACCTTTTAGAAAATAAAGGAAATTAATGTTTACACCCTTTCAAATTTATTGTGAAGAAAAGAAAACAATAATAATTTCTATACGCTATGTCTCAGAATTTTGTTTGCGAAATTGATATTTTATTGCATACTTTCTGGGGTAATTCACTTCCCGTTTCATACCATACTACATTGTCAATATAATAATATTACGTAATATTTATTTGTCTTCGTATTTTTATAATATATTTTAAAAAATTAATAAATTTACCTCAAATATTTTTATTACGAAAATTTAAATTTAATTATTATGTACAATATGATTAAATGGAGATTATGCAAGATTCACAATGATTACATTGAAACATATCTTTCTGTTCTTCTTGTTTGGAATGATTAACAGAGCTTAATGAATTTTGAATGATTAACAGAGATCAACAGAACGTAAATAAATTATTGAATTCAACGCATTTTTAGTTACAAACTATGAAATAATAATGTGTGATAAAAGTCGTTGAAATTGCTTGTGGTAGCTTTCATAAACCTTCAATGAATATTTGGTCATATCTTACAGACTATTTAAAGTACACTAAAATACAAAAATTTTATATAAACAAATATGGTAACGCGGCCGGTATTTTTGGTAAAATTTGTTGTGATATTATTAGCACTTATGATAGCTGTCATGCAATTCCCAAAGTTACTTGACATTATCCCAGAAATTATAGAAGCTGGGTGCATCATTAAAATTTCACACTAATAAATATTTTATTAGGGCTGTTATATTTCACAAAACTAGTTAAAATGTCGTGACTCATTGTGGAAGTTGCCATACAACTTTGAAAATCATATGTTACGACCATATTATGGAAATTATTGAAATAACAGGGATAAAATTTTGCATAAACGAATATGATAATATGACCATTATTTACAGTAAAATTTTTTTAAATAGTATGAGTTTATGTTACAGCTGCCATATATTATATATGTATATATATAAAATAGCACTATAAAAAACAATAGGTCATGTAAAATAATCTAGCAATTATTATACAATACAACTCTTAAAACCATTCATTTATACGGGTATCACAAAATTTGCACGGTCAACTCTACCTATTCTCGTTTTTAAACTGATATTACCAAAATAATTTGTAAATTACAAACTATTCACGATCAATTAACCTCTAATTTGGGAAAAAGTCAATAAGAAAAATTTGGTTTTTCTTAAAAATATTTGAAATTTCCGTGTTTTCCGTAACAAATTTTTAACAAAATCTAGTTCAAATCACATATTATTAAAGAAAATATTAAAATTACATAATCATTTCACATTCCAAATCAGAGACAATCGCATATACACATGTATAACACTTCCATTCACATAAATTCTCACATAAGTATAAAAAATGTTAAAATAAAATTCACATACTAGCCATATGCCCTCTGTACAATATCAAAAACCCTATTATAATATCTAACTTATTCAATTTTTTTTTAGTAAAGAAAACTCAAACCAATAAATTATTTCACATATTATAAGATTTGCATTTTATATTGAAATTTTTTTCTCTTATTTCTTATACTAGAAAATAATACAAAAATTTTTTCACACTCTTAAAAAAAAAAATTTTTTTTGACACAATAGGTACAATTACGATCATGTTACATTCATTATTACAAATATGATTACAATTGCTATTACATAAAATTTAGATCCTAATATGGAAATCTCATAATATGCATTCAGAAAACACAAAATATTTTAAATTTATAAAAACAAGAAAAAGGGAGAAAAAAACTACTTTTCAAATTAATTAAATAGCAATTCGTGTACAAGACATTTTTGACACACCCGCGTTAAATGAATTTTTTTTTTGTTGTTGTTATTATAAGAAACCTAAACATTATATTACAATACCTGTTGATTAATTTGATTGTGACCAACCAATAAACGATTTTAAGAAAGAAAAATAAAAATTGTAACGTCTTTATTAAAAAGCGAATGCAATTCAAAACGTGCTTACTATTCGACAATTGTAATATTTGTTGTATAATGCATACCAATTACAATATATAAAAGGGCTGAACATTGTTATGGATGATGTCTATATAAAACAAAAAAAAAATCGAACGAAAAGAAAAAATTCTGTAGACGTGACATATTGTGAATGACTAACAGATGTATTGAATTGTATGGCATTGCACTTTGTTGACCCGCTTTTTAATAAAATTTTTTTTCTTATTCAAAAGCTATATTTGTAATTTGTATTTAATTTAAAGAAAAAACAAAATAAGAGAGAAAAACTATTTTAAAATAGAAAACAAGAATGTTGAAAGGTAACTAGCATTTTTCCAAAGGAAAAAATATTGATTATTAATAATAATGAATTTTTCCTGTAGTTTTTATTGAAATTTAATGAAACCGTCTTGCAAAAATAAGGTACAAAAATAAAAGTAATAAAAATTCAAAAGACGTGCTCAATACGATATTTTAAAAGATTTTTTACGCGAATAAGTACAATTCGACACACTCAATTTAAATCGATTAATTTATGAAAAACACTCCCTTTTCTCTCATTTTCCTTAATTTTTTTTTTTGCTCATTTTTAAATTGAATTCTAAATAATTGTTGTAATTATTTTGTAATTTAATATTAAGTAAAAGTTAATGAATGTTTCACTTGATTTCTTAAATGAGTCTAGGAAATGGATTTTTTAAATTAATTTATGAAATTTTTTTTAATTACAGGTTGAAATGTGCGTATGGGTGGCTTAAATATATTAAGACTTGGAATATGCAGGTACAAGGATTCAGAATAGGAATCAGAATGAAAAATTAGACTTTCATGTAGACATCATCTTTCAAAAATTGTTCTCTATATTTGTGAAGAACTTATTGATCAGGATTTTATACGAATAAAACTTGCTTTATATGAAAGATCAATTATGAATTTCTGTTTCGATTGAAGGTTTTTTATATTTTGATACAGCTATGCAAAATATTAGCATTAAATTTTTAATTTAAAATTTTACATTTTTTTTTCTTGTATGTAAACTTACAATATTGTATGTTAACTTAAATATTTTCTCAAATAAAAGCAATTTGAAATGCAGGTCGAAAATAGAATATGTTGAGAGATTATTTGTTTGATAATTTGTGATTATTTGAGATTGATTGTGCTTCTTGCAAAGAAATGTAGGAAAGTTGTTGAGTTAAGTGATAAGTAATAATGTTTATTGTTCTCTGTTAGAAAATCTTTAAAAAAAAATATTTACTAAATTCTTTAATTATAGAACCGTTGAAACGATACTCCAGTACATGTTTTATTATTTCTACATAATGCTTGCCATTGAAATTACAGCAGTATGCACTAAACAAAACACAAAAAATCCGTTTTCCTTATTTATTGTATGTCTAACTTCCAGTTTAAATTAGCTATAATTTAATAATGTGATTTATGAAAGACAATGTTTAAGTATTAGAAGAAAATTTACAAACCCTTATTTAAAACTTAAAGTGATCCGAACCTAATATTTTGTCGTTCGATTCAAACAAAAGTCATTAAACGATATTTTAATAGAAAAGAATATGAAAAATACTAAATAATTTATTCTTAACAAAATTTCTAAATTTTTTTATATAAAGCTGCTGTAAACAAATCTACATCTACAAAATATGCAAATAGAATTCAAGATTAATAAAATTTTCATTTTGTATTATGACAAAGTTAGTAGTATAAAAGACTCCCCATAAATACACTAAATTAGATTATCAGCACTTTAAAAGTCCACCACACTATATACTTATGAACATAATTTAATGGGTGCGGAACATAGATTTTATATATTGGTAAATACGTTAATTTGTATCATTCCTGCGGCAACACAATGCGGCTCAGAATCATTTATATTGCTACTATTCAAATTAGCTTGTTCGTTTCAAATTATAATAATTCCTTCATACCACATTATATTCCAATCAACTCTTAAATAAATAAAGTTTCTGCATAAAAATTTTTTTATTTATTTTTATTAATTTTTTATTTTTCCTAAAATAATTTTACATATTGAATTTATCGATAGTATCATCATTAAAAATTAATTCACGATCTAAATTTAATCGAGTTTTAAAAGCACCTATAACTTATAGGTACCTAACCTAGGTATGTGCATATATGTGAAATTGTAAATAATTTTCAAATAATTTCATAGTATTATAGTAATTTTGTTTTTTCGATTCTCTCTTGAATTTTATTTGTATATTATTTTAGAAAACAACAACCCACATCGTAAATATTTATTGTTGAACGAGTAAAATACTTACCTATAATCTCATTTTAATATAAGATTAATTGAAAATCAGAAGAGCGAATCATGCACATAAAAAACAAAAATTGTTGTTTTATTACTATAGAATTTGTTTAATATACTTCAAATTATTGTTATATATGATATTGTATATGAGTTACTCACATTTACATTATACAACAACTCTTTTACCTACATGCATATTAGATATGAGATATACATTATATTTATCCACATAATCCCACTATATATAGAGTGCATTATATACAAAAAAATTCCCTGTTAATAAAACAAAAAAAAAAATAAAAAATTTTTATATCCCGTTTTGTTTTTAATATTGCAGATTTATACCATGTTTATGTTTTTTTCTTTTAATTTCATTTGCATACACAACAAAATAATCGTAATAGTATTGAAGAGATGGTGATTTTATAAATTTCTGCATAAAATCAGCTGCTGCAATAGCAGTAACATTAAAAGCAATAACAACAACAATATAATCAACATTTAACAGACAACCATAATAACAGCAATGACAAGCTATTTATAAGTGAATAAGACAAAACTGAAAAAAACGCGAAAAGATATTCATCATTAATGCAACAGTAGCCGTTTATACTATGTTGTAGCTTTATATTTTAGCTAAAACAATGCAATAACAAAAAAAAAAGAAAAGAACGTAGAATCTGAGGTTTTTCATTATTGTTTTTTATATATGCTTTTCAATATAGATTTTCTGACTGTACATGCACTTTATAAAAATCGAAAATGAGAAATAAAAATAACAAAATATTAAAAACTTAAGAAACAGCAAAACAGAGAAAAAAGGGTAAAAAAAAAAACACAAAACCCAAACTGATTCTGTTGCAGATTGTCATTTTGTAGCTCCCTAACTTTTTTGTTGATTGAAAAATATTCGTAACAATAATATTATATAGGGAGAACTTTACAAACAAGGATACTCAAAAGAGAACAAGAATAAAAAGTAGCAAAAGAAAACAAAAGAGAATTAATAAAAAAACAAAATACAACACAGGTTGGTTTTTTTTTTCCTTCTTCATATTATTATTGTACTTTACACTCGGCTTTTAAAAAATGCTTGCAATAGCAGCAAGCAAGTTAAATAAAAAAAAAATAATCGTAACATATGAGATCTCTATTATAATATTGAGATATTGAGTTGAGAACTTAAAAAATATATAATAAAAACACAAAATATAAGCAAAAAAAAAAAAAAAGAAAAAATGAGAAAATATTACTCTTTTTAAAAATAAAATTTATTTACACCCTACACTCCAAAAAAATGACAACAATTTCATTTTCATTTTGGAGAAAAGTTTCATACAAATAAACAATGGTAGATACTGTGCAGTATGTACCGCATACTCAGCAGAGCTAAAGTTTCCCAAATAATAGAGCAAAATTACTCTTGATATTATTCCTCTATGGTTCTATCATGGTCATTTAACAATGATTAAATTGGAGCCAATGATGAAGCTATTTATTGATGATCAAAAACGATACATTTTAGATGTTGCAGTTGACACACACAGTGGTTTCTAACCTAATTTTAAATATGAATCAGTAATTCTGTTATAAGTTCAAGCTGAATCATTAGACGAAAATGATCTTCAAGAATTTATCAGAAGCTTAAAGTTATAATTCTATCAAAATAATGACATACTCATGCTGAAGCAGAGCAATGTTCAAATTTTTAGCTCGTTTCCCTGCCGAAAAACAAGCAAACACTATACTTTCGTTAAAACAATATTCAAACAGATTCATCACAACGGTGTTCGGAATGTACACTTGTTCGCTTGTTCATCAACATAGTTTTAAAAACTCAGATTATAAATTTTTCTCGCTTTAAGGTACAACCACCTGCAGATGATATTTAAATAATCATAACACAATTCACAGAAATTGACAATTCATATAAATTTACATACAGGTTACATTTTTTTAATTTCGAGCGGAAAAATATCACAGTCATACACTCAAAAAATTTTGGTTATGCGCCCATTATGCTCCGATATGTTGTTTTAAATTGGCAAAAGATCTCTGCTAAATAGTACGAACTACTTAAAAATTTCTACAAAAATTATTGTATTTACTTAACCTAGTAAGTAGTGACCTTTTAATGTTTGTAACGCCTTTTTAATATTTTTAATGTTTAATACACTCTTCTATTTCTTATGCAACTCAGCAATACGAAAAGTTGAGATATCTTTTGTCTCGACAAATAGCTTGAACATTTTTTTTATAACAAATTACTCAGGAAATCAATTCAAAGAGATCAATACACCCAATGGTCATTGTACTCTTGTGTCGGTCCTAGATCACTTTACCAAATTGGTTCCCAAAATTAATGACCAAAACTTAAATGCACCACAACAATGTCAAGACTTCTAGTGTCATTCATGAAAAAATGAAATATTGCAAGCTTGCAAACTATAAAAACACCAAAACTTAATGCACAAAAGCACTTGCACAGGCAGGCTGCAGTTTCACTTTACGTTCACCTACAAATTTACTTTAGGGTATGATGAGAAGAAAGAGAGAAATAACCTCACATTATCGCTGTACTGTAAAATAAAGTGGAAATGTTGCAACAAAAAAAAAAACAAAATTCACTCACAAAAAATAGGAGTTTATTTTTTCTCTTTATTTTTTTTTTTTTCTTTTTGGTTAGATGGTACTTTTTTTTTCCCTTTTTCTTTCCTTTTCGTTATGTTTATCATTTTTAATATGATTTTTTCTTTGTTTTGTTTTGTATTTTGTTTTTCTCATTTTAGAAAACAGCTTTAAAATCTGCAAATTTCTGTAATTGTTTCATATATCATTCATTTTTCTGTTATAATGATACATGATGATGTTTAAATAATAATGTTATTGGTATACTGATGAATGATGAATAATAATATGGCAGTACAATATGGTAATAATGATGATGATGATGAAGTTGGAGTATTTTATTCTAATACAATACTGGCTATGTTTGTTTGCTTGCCTGTTTGCCTATGCTATGATGGCATGCATGTTTGCTTGCCTACTTTTATACCAGTTTATTTTATATAGCATACGGTACCTACAAACCACACCGTATATACATACTTACATTATTTATTTTACCCATACAACATTATCATACTTTATACTAGCTGAGAGCATCATAATAATATTTTCATGAGCAAAAAGAAAAAAAAAACAAGAACAAAAACAAAAAATCACGAAGAGTTTTATTTTTCTTCTCTCACAGAGTATATTAAATTCACACAATATACATATTATAATCTCTGTATAAATGTAGATTAATATTCTAGGTTTTTCAATTTATAATATATTATATTTGTATGTATGTATGTATAGAAATATATTCATGTACATTAATATAGCATTTATATACAAACAGATATATATATATATATACAATTACATGTACTTAGTTTGGGATAATAGAAGCAATGAAAATAGCAGCATGCAATATTGCTGATGTTATTCGCTTGCTCACTGCTGCCTGCTACTTTACTGATGTTAATAAAATGTTTGGATTGAGGAATTAAAAGAATCTATGTTGTATATTTTTATGCAAGTATTTATGTATGTTAGTATGTATGTATATTATTATGTTGCATAGTGTTATGCTGTATGGTGTTGTATTTTTGTGGAGTTCCTCAGTCCAATAATATTTTTATTATTTTTCTCTTTACGAAGTTTTTTATTTTTTTTTTTAGTTTGTTTTTTTTCTTCGTTTGTAATGTTGTGCTTATTCTTTATTTATCGTAAAAAAAACACGTTTTGGCGACTTCTTGTTGTTGTTTTTTTTTTTTTTAATTTTCAGTTTTTCTTTTTTTTTTCATTTTGTTTAATATTTTGTATATTTTTGTTCTCTACATTTTTTCTGCATTTTCTGATTCTTTTCCTTATGATTTTAAATGCTGTTTTTATATATTTATACTTTTAATGCTCTTATATAATATATATGTATATACCGTATTTAAATATACATACATCTATATACATATATTTTTATTTCTCCTATATACAATTTTTGCAAGCGGTTTTTCAATTTATATTATTATTGTACATTACACAGCCATCATCATACAAAAACAGCATATGCATGCATATAAAATATTTTTTTTCAAAATATACTTACATACATATATAAACTGTTATACATGTATATAATATTTAAGTATATCCTCCTGTGTGTAGAATATTGCTTATTCCCTGCTTTTTTAATTGCTTTTGCCTTGCCATCAGTTCTATATTTGGCTTTAAAGTGGGAGGACGTTTATATTTATTTTTTAAGAAAAGAATAAACGCGAATGCGGTATTCTTTATTTTTACTTTACTTCTCTTTATTTTTTTTTTATTATTATTATATTATTCTTGTTTTCCTTATTGTATTTTGATGCTTAATTAATTTTTTGTGGAAAGCATAATTCTCAAAAAAAAAAAAGAAAAAAAAACACAATTTCGATCAAATAACAGTTATAAAAAGTTTGACATTTTATTAATTTATTTGACATTTTAAAATGTCAGAAATCATATTATTTGTTATATAACAAGTACAAACGATAGTACAACAACAAAAACAATACAAAAAACCAAACAAAAAAAATTAATTATGATAATTTTAACGGAACTGGAATATTACTCGTACAAACAATTCAATATTTTAATATTATAAATAAATTAAAAAAATAAATTAATAAAATAGTGATTAGTGAAAATATTTTAATTAACAATAAAGTAATTGAACATGTGTTTGTAGAATTTATTTTATTGTTATGTTTATATAACGATCAAAAGATAATTTCTTAAAAATCACAAAAATAAATAAACAAAAAAAAACTAGAATATTTACATAGCTAAAAGCGAGGAAAAAGAAAGAAAATTAAATGATCAACTAAATGGAATAGTGCAAGAAGATTTTCATAGTTAATATATGCATACGTACGAAAATATATATTATATAAACTGTTATACAGTATAGAAAACCGGTCTTATCCAGTAAAAAATTTTTTTTTTATTAATTTTAATTAAAGAAATTCAAGGGTCTTTTTTTTCGGAATTTCTTTTCTTTTTCAATTTTCGTTTATTAATATTGGTTTTTACAATTTTATGGATATTTTTCTTTAAAAGAAATAATAATAGATGGCAGTACAATGTACAAGAGTGTGTTTGAATTAAAAAAATTAATTTTCTAGTTTAATTTCGAATTTAATGAAAATATTAATTAATAATTTGAATTTTCTTTATTGGAATTAACAAAGAATAGATTTGAAGGGAAGAAGGATTAAATACAAATTAGATCATAAGTGAAACAATGTAAGGGGTAGCATGATGTTTATTCAAAATTTAAATTTTGAAAATTGTACACACATTATTGACAAAATTAATTTAAATAAATTTTATAATAAATAAATGTGATCATTAATTATAAATACAAATAAACAGTGAATTGAATAAATAAATTTGTTTTTTATTTAAAATATTATTAATTTTGCTTCCTGTTCAAAAGTTTTCGAAAAATAGTTATTTATATTTGAAAATTATTGTGTTTAATAATGCAAACACTAATTTTTTGTAAATGTTATTCATTTTACTATTTAATTTAAAATTATTTTTCAAATTTTAATTAGTTAACTAACCATTTTGTTTTTAAATCTATTGGCGATTATCTAATAATAAATTACATGACCTAGTGAATAATTACTTATGAGTAATATAGTGACATATCGTTCATGTACCTATATATACACTATTATAATATAATATTTAATAATTTTTCTATACAATCTAGTTACAATCATACTAGGTTTGATTTCATTGCATAAAATTAAGGTTCTGGACACATATCATACGTGTTTATTGTAAAAAATAATAATATTAATAATAATAATAAAAATAATAAAAATAATAAGGCATAATTATTTATAAAATTGAGATACGTAAAAAATTTTTAAGCAATTAAAAAAATTAAATATTACTCTGGAATTTAATTTTTAAATCATATAGCGGTAGACAATTGTACTTGAATTTTTAATATAATTTACTAAGGTTTCAATACTATTAAATGTGGCCATAATTTCATATAAAAAATACCCATTAAATTATAAAAAAAAATATTTGCGTAATTTAATACATAACTTTACTATATACTTATATATTATATAACAATATAACAGTTATAAGATAATTTAAGAAAAATATTGTATACTTAAATTTTATAAATCACAAAAATTAATTTACTTAATTATACTAGTTTTGCAAATACATTTACACTTTGTATATGCATTTATATACAAAAAATTTAAATATATGCATACACACAATGTATATATATATGTACAATATTAAAAAATTTTATAATTAATTTAAATATGTGCACTTGAAGAACAAAAAAAGAATCAAATTTATAAATTATTATCATTATTAAATATCAAAAATATTTGATTGCATTTATAATATTAAAATAAAATCAATATTATTATGTAAATAAATAATATTAATATGAAAAATTGATATATATATATATATATATATGTATGTATAATCTTATTTAAATCTACAATATTTTAATTATTAAATAAAAAAATAAATTTTTTACATTTTTATAATAAATTATACAAAATTTAAAATATGTATAAGTATTTACTCAATAACAAAATTTTCTGATCTACATTATTAAATAATAAATGTTTTTAATAAAATAAAAATACAAAAATAAATTTTTATTGCCATATATCATATTACTCTTAAATATTAAATAAAATATTAAGAAATTTATTTATTAAATAAAACAAAAAATATAAAATACATAAAAAATTTGAAAAAAAAAATAATGAAAATATTAAAAGAGAAAAAATTATTGAAAAATTTAAAAATTTAAAAATTTAGTATATTACAAAAATTTTTAATAATAATTTAAAAGTATCATTATTATCAACTTAAAGAACTTTTCTTTATTATCAGTGGAATTCAATATTAAAATATTTGTTCTACATACAAGAGTATACACACAAGAATATATACGATAATAGTATTATGAAAAAGAAAACAAATTTAATAAATATTTATACAAGAATTAAAATAAATATCATATTATAATCTTTGAAGGATAAATATGTAAATTATATAAAAAGGACTTAAGAAAATTAAAAAAAAAATTAAGGTAAATATAGTAAAAAAATTATATTATGTAATAATATTTTAATATTTCTATAATCCTATATCCACATATATATTGTTATCTAGATTGACATTTAAAATATAGGTAATTATTAAAAATATCTATTAATTTTTTTATTAAAATATATTCATAATATTTATTTTATTGTTCATTTAAACTTAAATAATAATCATATATTAAATTTCAGACTACAAGATTTTGTTTTTATAAAATTTAAATTGTTATATTCATTTGAGATTTAAAGAAATTTTTCTCATAAATATCTGAATATGAACGGATATAAACCCGACGGTATTTGAAAAATTATAACAATATCAGATATTTTTCAAGGATAACAAAATGGAATATTTTATTCTATTAATTTTGGATGTACTGACCAATGCTGCAGTGGTTATTGCACTAGTCCTTTTCCACAGTGGTTATTCCACAAAATGGTCTCGGATTGAAAGCCCTGTCAGGTTATATTGTAAAAATTAAATTCAATATTATATATCTTTATACTTATTACATATAAAAATAAAAAATTAATATTAATATGGCTAATTGCCATATTTCAGTTATATCTAATATTAAAAATAAGAGCAAAATAAAATAGTAAATATCTCAATAACCTTAAATATTTAATATAAAACTACGGTAGGCTACCTAGTAAACTCAATGATGTAAGAAACTGGTTCACGGTTATCTTCAATATCGTGCACCAGCCCTATACTCCTCCTAGGAGCAAAGTGGAAATAAAAAAAAAAATTTTGGATGCAGTAGTTTTTTTTGACAAAAACACTAAAAATTACACTCATCGAAAATGTGCACATTTAGCTGGTTGTAAGAGTAACTATATACATACATCTATATAATTGAATTGATAGTCATTTTTATTCAAAGATTACAATACTCAACTCACTGTTATAAGATTTAAATTTCAGTTTATAATTCTCGCGACATGATAATAAATTGATAAGTAAACGAAGACATAAATAGTTAAACTATTGGTCCATTTTTTTAAAGGTTAAACATAATTTTTACAGTTAAAGATTCATTATTTTTGTTACTACCATTTTTTTGGGAAATTTTTAAAAATCTTTCACTGATTTTAACTTTTTTTTATGGGAAAAAGTTAAATTTTTGCGGTATAATTACAATGTGCCCGAAAATATGCAATTTTTTAAATTTTCTTACATCAAGAACAGATTTGACTAGGAATGAATATCGATGCCGAAACATAAAATCATTTTAATTTCTTTTGTTTTTAAATAAATTTATTTGGAAAAATTAATTTTTGTAAGTGGCCGAATAATAAATTCTTCTTTTTAAAAATTTGATTAATAATATTGCGGGAAGAAAGGAATTTTTCGTATTATGTTTTATTTTTATTTTCCAACCATGTGACAATTATGCAGTATGTAGAAATTATTTCCTGTATTCAATGGATGTCCTATTTGCCAATAGTTATTTTGGCTTTTTATTCTCCAACTAAGTTAAGCGGCACATTTTACTTTAGAGAGTGATACCTGAACAACACTTCTACATTAGTAATAATTATATTGATAAAGATAAATTATTTTTAAAACGCTTAAAAATAAGCTTTGGATTTCTCTAGCGCTGTCTAAGAGTTAAATTAATTAATTGTAATTTATTTTACTATTGTGTAACCACCAACTCGTCTAATTTTATTATTGTGTAACCGAATAATTTATAACATTAAAAATATTAAACATTCACACTTTTCGTTATCCTTTGAAAACACAAGTTTAGATTCAGCTCGAGAACTTTGTTATAGAAAATTTAATAATGAAAAAAGAGATTGGTAGGTAAAACCAGACATAAAATTGTTTTTTTTTAGATATAAATTATTGTTCTCAGTTTAGGATCAATTTCAAGGTTTCATTTATAAATTTCATGATCAAATCAAATGGATTTTTAAAAAAATTTTTAAAAAAAAATTCATTGTTTCAATTTAATGGAACAAATTTAATAAGCTTTAAAAATGAATTCAAAAGAAAATTTTCGAATAATTCGATTTCATTTTAGGAAATAAGAAAATATTGTTGTCTCATTTGCTGTTGGAAAAACTTATATGAATTGCAAAAGAATATTCAGTCACAATACTTTTAAATCTAGATACTCTACAAGGTTATACTAAACCAATGTGCCAATGTTCAGAAAAATTATATTTATTATTTCATTATTTATAGTCGATAAGGCCGATAACTAATTGCAATTTTTTTAACTTTTTTTGTTTTCATCTTTTTATTATTTTAATAGAAATAACAAGTTGTATATGATGTAATAAGATGAACAATTTGGCACCTGAAGTGAAAACAATTTTCATTTTTTTTTTTCTTTTTTCCAATTTTTTTTTTGTAATTGTTTTCTCATTTTTTTTTTCTTAAATTTTGTAGGTATTTTATAAATTGAACTAATGAACGTTTCATAGGGATTAAAGATCTTGAGTTTTTTTTTTGTTTTACCTTTCTGGATTTTTGTCTTAAAACAAAAAAAAAAAAAGTATGGAAAAATTCAATGGAAAACATAAATTTCATTCTTGTTTTAAATTACAACGATAAGAGAATATAATTTTTAAAGGAACAAGAAACCACAACCAAAAACTAAAAACTAAAAAAAAAAAAAAAGATTTTTACGCACGCTTTTTTAACGATAAAATATTAATTCGTGACGAGTTCTTTCGTCCATCTGCAAAACGAACAGGAACAACTGGAAAATTGCAACTCACAATTTTTATTTTTTCTTTGCAATTTTTTAATATTTTTTTTTTTTTATTCACTTTACTCTTATACCTAGTATGATATTAGGCATAAGAATATACATTCATATTTATCACATAAATACTTAAATATTACCACTATGTAAGCACTTTTATCAACTCTATATTATACTTATATATTGGTAATATAGTTTTGACTTTTAAATTATCATTATAATGTTGGGTCAGTTGTATAATATACTTACATATAATAGAGAGGGAGAGAGGATGCAAAGATGCAAGTACTTTTTTAACAATATATAAATTAATGTTAAAATCCTAAAATATGGTTATTACAAAGGTATGGTATCCGCCCAAGAGTTTCATTTTTTGTTTCTTATTTTTCCTATATATATTTTTTTTATCTTAATTTTTTGGTTCGCTTTTCATAAATGGATGTTGGATATATTGTGTTGTGTATATATGTTGGAAATGTACATAGATAAAATCTTATTGTTAACATAAATAAATAATAAAATAATAAAAATTTAAAATATTGGAAAAAAAAAATGAAAAAATTTTTTTTATACAAAATTTATTCAAGTATTGCATGCATGCATTTCAAATCAGTGGTCGCATATTTTATAAAAATACTCTAATATAAGATCAACCAATTTGTTAACAACAACATTATAATATTAAAATTGCGATTTTTATTATGGTTTTAATAATGTGTACGAGTATGTTGCTAAATAAAAATAATATTGTAATTTGAATTTCAAATATGCAAGAAAAAAAGTATTTAGGAAAATAGTTATTCTCTAATTCTAATGTGATGTAGATGAAAAATTGTTAAAATTATGGAGAACATGTAAACTGTTTGAGAAAATTATTCTGTTGACCTATTAAAATGATGCGATTTAATAACATTGTTAAAGAATTTCGAGAGACGAAAATTATAAAAAACACTCAATATAGATTGATTTCCCGCCTATCGTTTAGTTTTACTGCGAATGTCATATAATTCAATTTTATTTATAGGTAGCAGCCAACATTTAATAACATTAATTTATAAGAACCAACAATTCCTAAGAAATATTCGCGTTAACAATATTTAATATTTCTTATGTTTAGAAATTCAACAAAATTTAAAAATGTTCAATTCCCTTGCACATGTTCTGCCATTTTCAAAATTTTTGCACTACTTCAGACAGAAAGTTGCAATTTTTTGCATAAATATTTTCTCTTCGTGAGAAATTCATTTGTCTTGAAAAAAAATTTCACCACCTTCCTCCCGTCTAACACTCATTATTCTCGAATTGCGAAAAACGTCACTTTTGACAACACTTGTTATGTAAGAATAGTAAAAGTTTTTAAATTTCATAAACGTAAACAGTAAGTAATTCATTTCTTCTAGCGTGAAATAAAATATTTTAATATTAACGTATCTAGGCAGAAAGGCTGATGGAATGATCTGAATTGGCGTAATTATCCATCTAATTTGAAGAAGGTTCTCTACCTTTATCTTTTCATCCTAAATATATGCAATTATAGGACATTATTGTATGATAAAGAATGAAATAATTGATTATAGCTATTTTTTTATTTATTAATGTTCGATACTCCTTGTTATTGCATATAATTAGGGAGATTTTATGTGATCGAACCAAATTTCGGATGTCGAGTTTTTGTTCTAAAACGCTCTTCTCCATAGTAGTGCAGGACAAATAAACTATTTTTCAGAGAGATGTCAGTCTGTCCGTCTGTCGGTCTGTCTGTTTATCTGTCAGTATGCGTCTATTATCGTAGGCTATGTGTTGATCAAATCAGATTTAGTTGTTTTTTTTTTCCTTTTTTTGAATGAAATATTATACAACTTTCCGAATTATCGATCAAGTCCGAATTCTATACTGTTCAATGTTAATATTACCTTACTTATCAATTGAACATGCATATTGCACAAGAACAACTTAATACATTACAGTTTTCAACTTAATTTTTAATTTCAACTGTACATTTTATTGCATCATTTTTACTAATAAAAAATTCTTTCAAAATTTTATAAACAACCCAAAACTTTAACCACAAATCTTAACCTGTTAAAATTTTGCAATTATTTTATAATACAATATTCTTAATTTTACATTTAACAAAATTTATTGTGTATCCGCTGCACGTACATTTGCATTATAAGCATGCAAATATAAAAACAAAATCCTCATTTGCAAAACATGCGGTATCCAAAAAAAAAAATATTTTTAAAAATTATGATGTCAAATTTACTCATCATAAACATAATGATTTTGTTAATAAAAAAAAATAATTATTGGGTACAAGTTTTCACATTATGGTTATAGTTTTTTCCATACAAACTAACAAAATGTTTATAGCTAATTATTTAATAGCTAACAAAGTAGATAATTAAATCCACATATATGTATATAAAAATCATATGGAGTTAAGCGTCATTTTCTTCTACCATTTTCCATGTTTTTATTAAAAATTATAAACAAAAATTTATTTGAAAACCATTTTCGTTTTTCCTCTTGAGTTGCTGTTTAAAAAATGCGCAGACTTAAAATATGAACCTTGGCTATTATTAACATTTTATCGTACAATAATCAAAGTTCAAATAGAAATAATTTACGTAAAATCGTGACTTTTTACTTATAAACTAGAAAAAAAAACATTTGACGAAAAAAAAAACATAGAAAAGAAACAGTAATATTTTTAGTTTTATGATAAAATTTAAATAATGAAATATTGCATAAATTATGCATAATATACTTAAAATGTTCGATGCTAGACACTAAATTACTAAATTAGAGGCTACTAAATTTTTCTTATCGTTTGTAACGCTAAGAAATAATGGTCTCAGATATAGACATAAGTATGTTTTTGGTTAGCGTGGAATTCTGAGTCGATTTAATCATTTCTATACGGTCTGTTCATCCGTAAGTTCGTCTCAGCGATGATTCGAAAACTACTTGAGCTAAGATTACGAAAATTTCATGAATGATTTATAATAGTAAATGCCGGGAACCCTATTTCAGTGTTGTCGAGGCACTAGTTCGATTAATAATAATATAAATATTTTATATTAATTAATATAGTAATAGGGCAACTTAGAGTTATAGTCTGTCCCATACATTACCTTTGGGACATTTACTCGCACTTAAGATAACAAATAGGTACGTATCATAGAGTTGACATGGCCACCTCAATTTTTTCTCGTTAACATTTTTTTTATATATTTTTTTTTTCAACTCGTTTATCATTTTTTTTTTAACTATCTATATATGCTAATTATTATTAATTTTAAAATATTTAATTTTTTATTTTTATATTGTATTTTAATGCATTGACACAATTTGTATTTTAATTTAAGCATTCTTTTACAACTGTTCATTTAAAAACTGCATAATCATTTATATTTAAACTATAACAAAGCCGACATTACATTCGTATACCGCTACTATACTCGTTATTACTACGTTACATATACAATAACTATAACTTCTAAATACATGTGTTATTTTCATATTTAAAGAGAATTATTAAAATATTTTTCATCTTATAATAATTTTGCCTCTATTCATATACAATATACTCATAAAATATTTTAAGATCTTAAAATTTTTCTCTAAAATTAGGTATCTTTGCTACCATACATAGGTCGTCTCATATTATAACTTAAGTATTGTATGTTGAAATTAAATTAAATGAACAATAAAAAAATAACTTATTTTTACTGGAATACATGAAATAGTGTCTTTTAGAATTCATTAATCAAAACATATGGACAATATACAAAGAGAAGAAACAAGTCATGCAAAACTATATCATTTTTTATATATTTTTGAAGATTTAATGGAAAGAAATGCTACTTTATTTGTAATTGCCCTGTTGTTACTAACTGAAATTACTGAACAAAAATGTCTTTGGATATAGTAAAAAGTAACAAAACTAAATCTAAATAAATAGAATTGTATATCAAGATTTATAAAGACACAAGATTCTTAAGTCGAAATTAAATATAAAATTGTAGATGAATATTTTTGAATAATGGAATGTTATAAGTTAGTATTGTTCAGGTCTTTAAAACTAGAGAATTTCCACAAGTTTCTGGTATTTTAATCAAATGTTTACTAGGTCAATAATGTTATTTAAATTCTAAGTTTTGAACATACTTTTAAACTTTACCAAAAATTTTCGGTATTCTAAATTTGAATATTATGCGCAAAATTTCAATATGGAATATTCCACGCCTGACATATTTAGTTAGATACCTTGCCGAGTCAAAATAAAATATTGTATTTCATGTTCTGTACTATAAAGTGATAGTGGTAATAAAGTAAGCATATAAGTACAGTAATAGATATAAAACGTCAAAAATTTTTCAGTTCATTAAAATGACACTGTTTATTAAAGTTTGAAATTATTTGAAGAAGCTAATATGTAAAATATAACTAACATTATTATGAAACTTCAGTCAATATTCGATTCGTTAATTTTGACAACATTAACTTCAATGGAAATCTGACCAATGGAAGGGTCCCGGATTCAAACCATGACCAGGGCTCACTATAATAATAATTAATATTATAAAATTAAAATATACAATATTATAAAAATAATATTAACATTTTAATTGCCCATGTACCTTTAATATTTAGCATAAAGAAAAACAATAGTAGGCTGGTCTACTGATTAGTTAACTCAATAACGTGTAAAACTTATGCTTAACTACAAAGTCAAGTGGAAGGTCGTAATGCTCCCAATGTAGTAAGGAAAAAAATTTGAATGGACACCCTTTGTCGATGTTTTCTCTATATTCTTTGAAACTCAATAAATTAATGTACTCACCGGAAGTATAATCCTCTTGTGGGTGTCTTTTGTTTCAGTTTGCAATGTTTTTACACTAAATATATACAATATGTATAAAATGTCTATAGTCACTCAACTTTATACATATATGTTTACTGTTTATTTACATTTAATTACGTATTCAAGTTCTAAAGATACAAATAGAATTTCTAATAGATAATTAATTCAATTGAATGTACCCTAAATCCATACTCTAAACCCAAAATTAAATATTTAAGTAGACAGACCAACAATTGTTTTAACTATTATTATCAAATAAAAATTTTAAATTCATGATAATCTCATTACACACTTGTGTTTCCACAACAACAAAAAAAAAAAAATTTTATATCCTAAATAAAATCTCGGTTTTTTTTTTCATTTTTTTGTAGTTGGTACAAAAAGCTTTTTCAATTTTATTCTTTTTTTTTTGTTTTTGGGGTCAAAAACATATTAACACCTGAACAGTTTAATTCAATATAGGTAGATACATACATACATATGAGTATAACAATATATTAGCATTATTTTCCACTTTTTTATTCTGTTATTTTTACCGCCTTTTACAAATCAAAGCAAAAATTCAATCAACATTAAAACAAAATACAAAAGAATCAAAAAAAAAAAACGCAACAAAAAGGTGAAAATATAAAGAACAAAAAAAAAACTTTTTTTTTTCGGGGTTTAAGATATTGGCATCAGCAAGTCATTGCAACAATATTTATCTGATATTTTTGCCATTCATGGCGCTGGTGTTTTCAAAGAGGCTTTAATCACTTGTAAATGTCAACAAAAACAAAATAAAAATACGGTACCTATGCTTTTTTTTTGTTTTTGACAAAAAATATGTGTGCCTTTGTATATTGTACAACAATGCATTTTGTTAAATTTATTTTGATGGATTAGAAAACAGGAAAAATCTAACTATAGAGTCTAGACGACGCTGTTAAAACAGCGAAAATGAGTGAATGAATATAGAATGTTTAGCGAAAAGAAAAAATCATTAGGTATGGGTACAATATAATAATTTTATGGATAATGTGTAGTAGGTATATATTAATAGTAGAATTACATAGATACATAGATGAAAAAACAACTGACATAATATGGGTGGAGTTAGATAGAATGTAAATTTAACTATAAATACGATATATTCATATTTTACGGTGGTGTCACTGACTTGTTTTCTTTTTTGGTTTTGTATTAATTAGAATAACAAGTTGTGCTTTACCATTAATGATTCAATTGGAATAAAAATTCAGTTCTTTAGTTCTTATCTAGAAATTTTTTTGTATAGATATTGGTTTAACATAAAATGACATGCGGCATATTTTTGTATGTTGATTTTATTTTGAATTATAAAACTAAAATAAGCTTTCACGCTTTAATCGCACTGTATTGTAAGCTTCCGGCATTGGAACTAAAAAAATACATTCCCTTTTTTTTCCGATGTTTTATATAAATTTTAATAAATAAAAATAAATTACTGCGCGAATTTTTCTATGCCACTATCTCATGTCGCACATAAAGCTTTTATGGACAAATTTTAACCAGAGCACCTGAAAAATATGCCATAGTCTTCACTCTATCGGTGTTATAAGAACTATATATAAATTTTCATACCTGTTATGATAATAGATGCACAATATTCAATTTCAATCGTAATTTAAATTTTTAAACTCAGATTATTTGCATGCCGCAGGAGTGCAATTACTAAAAAATATGCCATAATTCGGGTCTCTATTTCAATAAACTATAGTCTAGATTATGCAAACTCAAACTGTAATTTTCATGCAGTTCATAAAGTACTTTCGGGCGCATCTCACTTACAGCTAACATGATGAACACTGTACACTTATTGTTCCTCTATTTGTTTCATTATTTGTCGTACTGTCGTATTTTTAATTCATTTTCCTCAATCTATTTATTCTTTTATAGTTTTATAAAATTTTAAAAGTTCTTGACTTTGGAAAATTTCTTTCCTACAATAGTTTATTGTTGCCTAAATTGCAAATACAACAATACGTGTATAAATATTTATAGTATAAAACTGGAACGGTGGCGCTGATATCTATAAAAAAATTTATTTATTATTATTATCATTATTACTTAATTTGTTTTGTTGTTTTCATAATTTTTTTTTTAATATTGTTTGTGTTTTGTTATTTTTCTTATAAAATTAATGATGTCTCGATTGTTGTGTGTCATTTTGTGACATTTCATGTTACCTTAAGCTTAATTAATTACAGTTAATTCCTATATGAATGTACCTATGTGTATGCGTGCATTTTGTATATAGAATTGTGTTTGTAAGCGTATGGAATTATTTTCAACAATCATTACTTAACAATTTTATTATGTTCGTACTTAAGTATAGCGGTAGTATATAAATTTTTTTGGATGAAATTTAACTGTTTTTTTTGGTTATGTTATATACATGTCCATTTTTATACCCGATTATTACTGTTTGTTATTTGCTATTTTTATATTTTATACATACGCTTTTTTTCCATTTTGTATTTTTTTTTTGGTTGTTTATTTTCCATTAATTTTGTTGAGTTTCCTTTATTGTTGTTTTTTATTTTGTTATATATTATAATAATATGGTGGTGCTGACAATTTGTGTGACAACAAAACAAAATGGCTATAAACAAAAAAACAGCAAAATGCAATAAAAGGAACAAAAATTGATATACAATAAAACGGGAGGGGGAAGAGAAGAAAAAATTACAATAAAGATGTTTACCGTTATAACACGAAACATGTCACTTGTTGTAAAGTTAATACAACAACAATATAACAAAAGCATATAAGTAATGGTTTAAAATTAACATGAAGTTCAAAATAAAATGTATGTAGGTACATGATTTTTTGACAGTTTCCAGTATAATTTTAATGATATTGTCATTTTTTTCGGTTTTTTCATTTAAAGCGTCACCGTGGGTGAAAATTGTGATCCTTTTAACAATTAAAAGATTTATCAGAAATTAATGAAAAGAAAAAACAAATATAGAGCTGTTGCCTTTTTTCTGTCACTGATGCAGATTATTATTGAAGAAAGATTATAATTTGATTTTTGAGCATTATAAATGAATTTTGTGAACAAAAGAAAATAATTTTTAATGAAAGTGTAATGGAATGAAATTATTTTTTTACGTTAGAAATAAATCTTAAAATTTAAAGTACATTTTATACAATATTATTAGAGCTCCTTTTTGTATTACAAAATAAACAGCATGCCCCGTTACCCGCATAATATGTCAATTATTTGCTAATATCCTTTGCCTTCGAAATTGATATTTTTAGTGTTTGTTACAAGAGTACCACAAAATGGATCAATATTTCAACTACTCGTAGTAACTATATCGTAATCAAACTTATGTTATTAAATTTAAATTGTATGTATGTATGCAATAAAAATTTGATATAAAAGATACTACGTCATAATACTTACAAATAACCTTATATTGTACCCATAAAACAACATCGCCACACATCAAATTTCTTATGTAAACTTTGTCGAACGATTTTTATTTAAAGTCTACAGACATTTTAGTGTAAAATAATACAAATCATATTATAAAAGCATACCATCCAATCAATCAGCGCCAATCATCCACGATAGTCTAATTTTTACCCCGTATTCAATATTGTAAAATTGTTCTCCTTTAGGTGCGAAATTTGCTTTCTGAGTTGAAGTCAATAAATAAAATATATACGTATTTCTTTAGAAATAGATAAATAATTCAGAAGATTATAAAATAAAACTAATAAAATTTACAATAGTTTTGTTAAAGTTTATGAAAAGAAACGGATTAAAGTCCATTCCTTACAGCTAAATTATTTAAATTTATATTATAAAGAAACGAGAAAGTTTTTTACAATAAATAAATAAAACTACAAAAGATTAAACTGAAAAATAACAAAAGATGACATTGAATTTGAAGTAAAAGGAGAAAAGTTTTAAATTATTTTGAAATTTTAAATAAATTCCAAAAAGTTATAAACTTTTTCTATATATTCTTTCAAATTAATCCTTAGAATATAATAATAAAAATCAATTTTATCTAGCTACTGTATAGAACATGGCATCCAATATTGATCTCTTTTTTTATGTGAATATAGCTTCTTGTATTTTGAAATTGAACGAATATTGGATATTCTGAACAGAATTTCGATAATAGATTTTTAATATCATCCAAATAATAGGATACATAAAATTTCTTTCAAGTATAGAAGCCTTTGTATATACCAATTTTTACTGTGATGAACTTTTGAAGTAAATCGAAAAGTAAATTTGTTATACATTTTCTTCCTTTTGTAGTATTTGTGAAATAGTTATAAAAAAGAATTTTAATTGCATTTCGACTTCACAGAAACTTGGCAACACCAATTATTACCTTTCGTTAAAGTAACTAATTCGATGGGTTCAACTAAAAGAACATCCTATTGACAAACCAAAATTATAAGGAATCCTATATTCTATTCTAAAATTTTTAAATTACCATTTTGAAAAATTATATAATTGAGAATATCGGAATTTGGTTCATTTCCATCAAACCTATTTCCAAGCATTTGGAATGGGTTTGTTTCGTTAGGTGTTTATAAAGTAAGTTTACTTTAATTTTAAGTTTAATTAAAACTAAGATATCAGATAACATCTGAAAGCTTTTAATCTAGAAAATTTTAGGAATCGAGAAGACTGTAGTTACAAGTTTTCTCTTTAACATGTTGATAATATTATTGCATGTCAGTTTCCGCAATAAATTATAACACCAATAGGCACCTAAATATATTTTCAACTCAAATTGAATAAATATTTTAAAAAATACTATAAATTGATGAATTATAAAATGTTGGAAATGACATATTAGTAGCCTTATTGATTTTCTCTCACAATATTGTTCTATATTAGAATACGATTGAGTTTTTGAAAAAATGTCGTTGCCAGGAACGAATTCTGAAAATATGAATAAAAACTTTAAGTATACATTGTATTTTTCATAATTTTGAATTAAACAAAATTTTTTAGTTTAAATCTAAAAACAAGGTGAAAATCAAGGGTTCCGAATATAGAATTCATTATTTGAGCCACAAAATTTTAATTTTAAATTTCTCTGTTGTTCAAGAATTGTAAATTTCATTTACTGAAATCTTTTTGAATTTTAATGCGGTTCTCGTTTAATTTCGTTTAATCATTTAATTGAGAAAAAATTTCTTGTTTGTTTTTGAATTGTAGTCAATTAAAGAAACATGCAAAAAATTATTAAAATTAAAAATATTTAAACACGTAAATTATTTTCATATCTACATAGACATAAACTCATAAATATTAAGCTTTAATTCGACGCATTCTTGTTTTTACTCGAAATTCTTATGTTTTAATTGATTAAATGTTTCAAAACTATTCGCCATCAATTGATTTAATGATCATTTAATCAAAACGAATTTAAAACGCTAAATTGGAAATAAAAATTAAAAATTTTTTGATTGAATAATTAACACTTTGGTTGCTCCGAATGGCATTATCAATGTTATTCTAAAAAATATTTTTTTTTCATAATTTAATTTTATGTTTAAATCGGAACTGTGCAATAACAAGTGTTTGGAATTTTGAAATATATATTCATATATTGAAGTTTGTATATATAATAGTCGTTGTCATATATTTTTTTATGTTTTATTAAACTTTTAACATTTTAATTATTGACATGAAAACATTTTTTTGGAAAATGGCTGCAATATGGCTATAGATATGTATATTTAGTAATTATAAAAAAAAATAATAATTAATTCTGTACAACCACTTTTTGCGTGTTTTTAAATTATAAAATAATTCTGAGGCAGCAATCTCCATACTGCCTATAACGATCGCACAACACAAAACATTTGATGTAAGCAGCATATAATCAACGAAAAATGTAACTGTGGTCCTTAGTAGAGGTTAAAATTCTGAGATCCGATTTCCCTTAATATAGATCTTTTGGCAAACAGAACTCTGCATTAAATTTGAAGAAATTCTCTTAATATTATTTCCTTGGATATGGTAAAACATGTAAAATTTGTCCATATGAGCGAAAATATAAGTTTGTCCTTTAGTAAAAGCCCAGTGGCAGTATTCTCATTGTTTTATTATACGGAAATTATATACAAAAATATAGGATGCAAATACGCAAACAACAAAAAAGCTTCGAATGCTTGGGATTCCGAAAACACATAAATATTGTAATCAAGTAGCATTTTGCCCTTTACTAACCCTTTCAAAAACTGTTCTCTGAATAAATCTTCTATCTTTTTCGGAAGAAAAGTTATAAGCAGTTTTGTGAAAATTCGTTAAAATCTCTGCATTTCGGAAACCATTTAGATTTGACAACTTGCCGCAAACAAATATTTCAACGCATTTTTGATTCGCTAAACAAAGATAATATTGTACTCTTAATTGGATCTGTATTTGATATTGTCTAAAAAGTACTAAAAAATGTATAATCCATTTTTATGTATAGCAACGGTTCAAATATCGAAATCTATACCCAAAAGTTTTTTAATTCGCTACATAAAATCATTCCTATTTTCAGTCGCTTATTGTTAAACAACGATTTTTAATATTCTTTGAATGTGTTTTCAATGTACGAAGATAAAAATTCACGTGCCTATTCCAAGAAATATTTAATGCAATAATTTTAAAATACTTTTACATCCCGTTTTAAAACGAATTTAATTTTTATTTCTCTTATACAATTTATTGTTTTATAATATTATGTGAAACTCAGATTTATAACTGCATATATGATATTAATGGTATATATAGAAATAACATTCTATTAATATAATTGGTGTAAAACACACACGCTACTAATACAAAATCTCAATGATTGTAGTATTCGCACACAATATTACATATTTTTTTATAATGTGATCATAAAATTTAATGTACCTATACACAATACTCATAAACAAATTCAGTTGCTTATTTAATAATGGTTTCAAAGTTCATATACTTTATTATGGAAAGCCGTACACAGTAAAGTTTGTTCGGCTACTTTATAGCCAAGCAAACGAAAAAAAATTACACTAATTGTGCAACATTTAAATTTTGAATGATTGAAAGTAAATGAAAATTGTAAAGGGAAAATAAAAAAAAAAATTTAAAATGTGTTTTTATTTTTTAGGATTTCACCACGGAATTGAAAAAAAAAATGTACTTATTATAGTTTCTGTTAGCTTCGCGCGTATACTTGCATAACGTTTTAAAATAGAAAATCCTAAAAATTATTTTTCTGATAGTTTATTCTATCGAAACCATGAGCACTTTTTAAATACTGCAAATTCAACAAAATGTAAATTTGTCACTTGTACTGTAAAATAGCTTAGGCAAACATTACAATAACAATTTGAAAAAATCAGCACATGCTTTATGTTGTCGGAACACTATTATTCTCCAAATCCTTTTTCTTTTAAAACTGTAGGTTTTTCCGACTTTCCATAGAAGCAAAAAGCTAACGGTAAATAATTTGCCATTAATAACAAATTATTACTTTTCTTAATGCATCCAATTCGAATCTGAACATAATTTTAATTGTTAAATATTTAATTTTTGTTGATTATCCTAAAAGTATGCAATATTTTGTTATTATATAAAATTCGGTGTATAAATGAGGATAATTTTAATTTCGTAAAATATTTTTTTTTTAACAAAGTACTTTCACTTTTTAAGGGGAAATGTGCTACTTTACAAACCATTGGGTTAGATTCAAATTTTATTATTGTTTAAGATCGTAAAATTTATATTTCTGTGTAAATTTATGCGCGCAATCTAATTGAAAAAAAAAATAAAGAAAAATGTGAAAAAATTAATTATTTTTCCAACTCATACTTTTTTTTATTATTTTATTTTTCTATTTTTTTTTTTTATCCCAATAATTTTTTTTACACTTTAATTGAAATTAATCACTCGAGGGTAAAACTATTAGACACCTCACAATTGGTGTTCGTATATCGTTTAAGGTCATAAATTTTTTTATTGAGACCATCATTGCAAAAAAAAAAAATAATAATCTGTTTCGCTTAGAGGCATCCCTTTTTTATCTTTTATTTTTTTTTTATTTTTTTCAATTTTCGAACTATAAAAAGCTAAAAATTATAGGTATTAAATGTAAATAGATTACTATATGGGCTCCTATATCTAAGTCTCTTTAACTATTCTATATAGCTGAATCGAAAATTAAATTTGATTCTTCTTCACTGTTTCTCACTTGTTTCCTCCGCCCCACTCTTTCTCTTCTTTTATCATAGATTTTCAAATATTTTATATGTTATTATAAATCGTAAATTGATACTTTTTGGTCAACATTGTTGCCATTCTATAACTACAATAGTACATAGTGAAGAAGTTATCTTAGATTTGTGTCTTGTAATATTTAAGTCGGATAAAATGTAGATTAAAAATTATTTAATGATAGATAAAATTCTTTCATAGTATCTAGATAATATAAAGTTGACTATATGATGAAAATAATGAAGATTTTTATTGTATTTCTTATATGAATAGCAGTTTTTCTATATTTTTTCCTTTTGATTTTCGAAGTTAATTGAAAGAATAATTTTAAATGTAAAAATAAAATTAACTTTCCTGTTTTTTTTTTTTTTTGTGTAATATAGCTAGGCCTAGTTGCATGCATGAGCACAATATTTTTTTATTTTGTAATAATTTTTTTTTTCCTTTAAAGTTCGTTAAACTGTTTACATAGCGCTTATAGGCCGCAATAATAATATACCATAAATTATTCAATTTGTTAACAAATATGTTTATTATGCATATCGATTGAAAATATTTCTGTAATCACAATTAATTTTTTATCGCATTAAATGTGAAGATTGCATGTAAGAGGGAAAAAAATAAATAAATAAATAACAGCAAAGAAAAGCAATTTTTATATTTGACATTATTTTGTCAGATTCGATTTGTTAGAAACGATAAAAAATTCATAAATATTGGATAGCAAATTGTAAATCGTACTTTGAAGAAAGCAAATTTCTTATATTGTTTATTTGATATTTTCCTAATATAATTATACTTTTATTGGTGAAAATTAGTCCATGCCTTATAATTGAGATAAAGATAAACTAAATTTGTGCTGTTTGTATTTAGAGAAAAGACCGAGTTTAGCATATTAAATCAAAATCCAAGATTTTTAACTTGAAATTTTACTAATATTATTTTTACAATATTGATACTACATTTTCAACAAAACAACAAAATTTTCATAAAAAAAATTTGTACACATTTCATGTCTTTATCACGACCCTGTCATTATGCGCACGATTACAGGTAGCCTATCTTAGCCACCCGGTTCTCTTGAGGAATCTATCTGAATCCCCGATGCTGATTTTCGATATCTCGTCCAACCCCGTCAAATATGTTCTGTCCCACGTTAGCAGTCTGGCTCCGCCCAAAGCCCCAGGCAGAGATAGTAGAAAATGGTCTCCTTCTGGTCCATTTCTCGGCAGCAAATACACGCTATGTTGGAGGGCAACACCATCCTAGCTGCATGCTCTCCAAACGACCGTGTAGACTGCTATCAGCCAGACAATGTCCCCACATAACTTCAGCGGGGCCTCTACCGATTCCAAAAGATCGTATTTTTGTCACATCTTTTTTTCCGCCCCGCATGTGGACAGGGTTTCCCACCTGCGGTCGATGCACGGCATATAAAGTCTATATGAGTGGCTCAGAAGCAGAGTGGCGTAAGCCACAATGTGGGTTATGCCACCTTGCTTTTGAGAAATCAGAAAATTTTTACAAAAGCAAAAATACTTTTGTAAACAATAAATAGGAAAAAAGCTATTCCGAAACAGGAAACTAATATTACTGATTTTAGAAGATGTACATAACCGATTGTAGCAAAAAAAAAAAATTTTTTTTTATTTGTGGCTTACACCACTCTGCTTCTTAGACCCTCATATATTGCATTCTTTCTGACTGTGTTCTTCATTTCCTATAGTTCCATAATTCATGCAATTAGTGCTGAAATATATATTTATATTCTATAAACTGTAAGCCTACCTACATAATTTTAATTTAGGACGAAGTAACGCTATTGTTAACATGTAATTTTATGCAAGTACTCTATCATATATGTATGCGATGTCATGTAAATACTATTTAAATCACCTGCTCGTAAATCAATATTGTCTTTTATTCGGCTTCTTTCAACAATAGATTTTGACATTTATTTATAAACCTAATTTTTAGGAAATAGCCTATATATTACTATTCAAACCGAACATTGTTTCTCCCTTATTATATAAATTGAGAATTATATATTAATAAAATATAGTAAGAATTGCTCTTATCTTAAATTTAAAAACTTTTGCCTGAACTTGAAAATTCGAGTAAATTTTAATTTTCTATATAAGTACTTTTATTCTACATTATATACAACAATATAAAATTTTATAATTTATCTTATATACATATATAGCTATATAGTGAACCAAAAACAAAAAATCAAATTTCATTTAATCAATTTATAATAATCATGTGATAAAATTTAATTTTCAATAAACTCGTTTTAAATATTGCCTAATTAAATTATCTCTGATATTTTTTAAATTAATTTAAAAATTTTATAATCATTAATTTTAAATCTTTATTACATACATAATAAAAATATAGTTTTATATACATAAAAATATGCAATGATAATGCTCAATATATTAACATAACAATAAAAAGACCAGCAGTTCAAAATACCATAATTCATGTGTCATGATAATAATAAACTAAAATAGGTTAAAAATAGTTAAAAAAATTTCCAAAAAAGAAAAAAAGTTATAATAAAATTTTTCTTTTATATTAATGAACTCACAATATGTATAATACATTAAATGTATGTGTGGTAGGTTATGCATGCATATATAGTATGAAAATTAATAAATAAACGAGCACAAAAAAAAATGTCATCAACAATGGAATTATTTATTCATTTTTGACATTGAATTTATTTACCATTGTGAACCGTTGAACTTTCCATAACAATAATCATATTTTTTTTTTTTTTTTGGATATTGCGATCATCAGTTTTAGATAAAATGCATAAGCCACCTACAAATTTTGTCTTTTTTGTTCAATGTTATTTATTATACGAGTTTTTCGCATAATATTATAAATTTTAGTGAATATAAAAACAAATTGAAAATATTATCATTATAATAATAATTATTGTTATAATAAAATTTAATAAAAATTTATGTTATAATATAGTATAGTAGTAGAATTGTCAAGACACCAATAATAGAAGTGAGAGAGAGAGAAATAAGCAAAAAATAATAATAATTTTGTTTTATTTTCGAAAATTATCACCGGATTTTCCGACAATACATACATGTATGGTTGTACGTCAAACATGAAAAATTTTTTACTAATTTTTTGAAAAAAATGCAATATGAATGCAAAATGTCATTGTTAAAATGCACCACATTTCACATGATACGAAATGACCTATAGAGTAAAAGTTTTTGGGGTTAATTAATTTAAAAATAAATTTTTTATTTTATTTGTTATTTAAAATATTATTTTAGGATTTTGAAGAAATTAGAATTTAGTTTTAAATATTTTCAATATATACAATATAACAAATTGTTATGTTCTCACATAAAGTACGTAATAGGGTAAATTCATTTTTAGTACTTTTCCAAAAATTTTTTGAAAAAAAGTGCTTATTAGTTTCACTCTGTCCGTCCGTGGACACTTTTTTTGTTGAACCCTTGAAGATAGAAAGCTGAAATTTAATACGCACATAGATCTTTCCTAGACACTTATTCCCAAAGAACAAAATTTTTACCTATCTCCCCCCTCCCCCCCCCCCAACCCCCCCACCTCCCCAAAACCCTAAAAATGGCCTTTTTTAAATATTTGTTGCAATGAAACCATAAGAATTTTTGAAATTTTGCAGACACAGAAAGGCAGCGGCTTGCTTCAATTAGCGCGGTATACTATAGTTGAACTTTAGAAAAACAAAATGGCCGTTCAAATTTACCGTTATCTAAAGTCCTTTTTTTCCAAATTTTTGATGTCGTTTTTCTTCTAGACCCTATAATCTAGAACTTTGAAATTTTAGGGGCTTTTAGATATTAACAAATAGTTCATTTTGTTAGAAGAAAATTTTTTTCCATCTCCACCCCCTCTCAAGTTATCACCTCTTGAAATTCGTAAAATTTGAATTTTTGACACCTTATATTTCCGAAACCGCAAGCTTTTCCAAATTTTTATAAACTCAAAAGGCTAACGGTAAATTCCATGAAATTAAAAAATATAATTATTTTTCTTAACTCACACAATTGACCCTTAAAATCGAGCATTATATTAACCCCTTTTTATATTAATTTTTGCTTTATTTCAAAGACTATGCATATATGCGTCATCCTAAATATATGCAATCCTAGAAATAGTTTTGTGTATGAATGAAAATAATTTTTATAGTGTGATAGGTATACATAGAGTGTTTTTAAAAGCAGAATTTTCACTTGTTGAAGGAAAAAGTGCTACAATACAAACCATTGGTTTGACCCAACTTTATTCTATTGAGCTACAAATGTATATGAAATATACATTTAAATAAATTTATTTTGCAAGAGATTTTTTTATAGAATAACTTTTTTTATCTTTAATTGTATGTTCAATGGGGAACAAAAATTTTTCTACAAACTATTGCCTGTTAGTTCGTCTTTTCGCACAATAGCTTTGCATAGTTAAAGACAGAAAAATGTACACCTTATTTGAAACACCAAAAGATTTCTAGTAAAATAAAATAAGTGGTTGATTTTCGAAATACGTACATTCATAAGAATTAATAATAAATCTTGACTGTTAGTTAAATAGTTAAATCACAATATCCATTTGAAATCAAACCGTAAAAAATGTGATACACAAAATGTTCTTTTCAAAGATAAATTCTAATTTAAATTATTTATAAATCTTACATGAGCATAATATTCGAGTTTTTAATTTTTGATTAAAGTCTTCTACAGGTGCAACATATCACAAAATAAACCAAAATAACAAAGAAACTATATGACAAAATTTGAACAACAGTATAAATTTAATCTTTAAAAATGTTATAAAAATATGCTGGCATAGCATAATATGCCATATACCAAATAACACATAAACTAGATAATTTTCATGTTCCACACTGATATTTTATGGGGCTTTCTCTTCAACTTATTTAAATATGAACATATTTCCATAAAAAAAAAAAATATGTAACAACTTGAAAAGTGGTTCTCAATATTTTATGAAAGAAATAGAAGACAGTAGAATTAACAACGTGTGGAATTTCATATTAATTTTATTCATTTTCTTATTTCTTATCGTTCGAACAGTACACATTACACGAATACGCGCCGGTTAAACATTTTATTCTTTAAGTATATTTAAATCTAATGGTAGCCAAAGCGTGGCGTTTTTTATATGGTATATATAAGAAATATAAAACAAGAAGAGAAAATAACACGATTTCCAAAACAGAATAGCAAGACAACACAACTTTTAATGCCTTTCAAATATCATTAAAATTCATAATAATTTATTTTCTTGTCTTTTTTTTTTTGTTTTTTTTTTGAATATTCTGTCTTTTTTGTCAAATTATAAAAATTATGCCAAAAAGATGATAACAAATTTAATCGGTTATAAAACTGTCTAGAATTGGGCGTTTAAAGTTTTATTTATTTTATGAGAAATTATTATGGATAAATACATAGACAAGACGTACATGCGAGTATAAGACAGGCGCGATTACGATATATGAAAAGCGGATCGAATGAATCAGATCGTTTGGTATGTAAATTGTTTGTTAATATTCATGTTTTCTCTTACATTTCCAATGTTTTGTTTTTAAAACTTTTTTTGAATAAAAATTAACTAAATTTTTTAATATTTTTATTATTTTATACACGTACATACATAATAGGTGCCTAATGTACACAGTCCGCCTGAAAATTTTTTTTGGAATTGGATTTCGAAAATTTGGACATACAATTATCTTTATTAATAGGATGTTATTGAACAACAAACTAATGTACTATTTCAAAATACGGGAAGGTTCATCGTATGATATGAATGGTTAAAATCGCCCAATATTCAGAATATGAAGTTTCATTTGTTAACTTATTTTTTTGGAAATATTGCGGGGTTGTTCCGAAAAGGAAATTATTTAAAATTTTAAAAACTTTCTTATATCGTCGGTTAAAAAACAGAAATCATTAAGTGCATTTTTTGAGAATTTGAATTGAGGCGGTCAGAACTAAAGTCTCTTAACCATCACTTCCAAAATTTTTGCATTTTTGTTATAAAATTATGTAAAAATAATGACATTTTCATAAAAATAAACGAAAACTAAAAAAATTATGTGGGTTAGGCCGTTTTACTTCTGAGCCCCTCAACTATGCATATGAATTAATTCAGAAAAACATAGTCTTTTTTGTGGTAAAAAAACATACAAGTCTAGAATACTGTTTAGAAATTATAAACGCCGATTATCTAAAATAAATTTAGATTATCTTGTAAACGCCGATTATCGAAATCGTAACGCTAATAAATTGCACTAATTGATTAGCTTTACGATTTTCTCAAATTGAATTTACTCAAAACACCGTTTTCTGATTTAGTGCTTTCTGCTTTTTAATCGACAATATAAGCTTTTTATTTTTATTAATTAGTTTTTGATATTGCTGATTTATTCAAAATTACCAACACTTGAATCTGTGAATGTTTGACTTGTTATGATGACATAGAACATAAAAAAAATTATCACATCGCCTGAAAAAGTACAATAATATTATGATGTTATCAGGCTGAAATGATTAAGTCTATTAGCCTTCCTTCATCTACGTATAACCGGAAAGAAAACATCATTGAATAAGTCACTAAATTGAATGTCTTCTTTTTCTAATATATTCAATTTGGTCCTATTCTTAATTCAATGTATGACATGTCAGAGTCTATTAAATTTTTATTTAATCTGACAAACTTATTGGACACACTGTGTTTTCCTTCACTTTTTGGAGTTTTTTTTTGGTTTGGATTGCTTAGTAAATTGAAGCTTTTTTTAAAATATTTCCTGAAATTTAATAATTGGTGGCCCCCTTTTTTCTTTTGTTTTCTTATTTAATAAATTTTACATTTATTTTATGCTTAAAATATTTTTCATAATTTATTTGTTTGGACACACAAAATTATTTAAAACATTTAAGTTTAGACAGCTACACAAGAGAAAAAAAAAATAATTTTCTTTAGTAATAATACTGAAATTTTTATTTTTATCCCTCTTGAAATTAAATTCTTGTCATAAATATTTAAGTTTGAATAATAAAAGGTGATGAGATTTTTATGAATTTCAAAATAAATAAATTTATTAATTGGACATTAAATTTTGTTAATGTTATATATATTTGTATGAAATATGTTTGTAATTATAAATTAATGTTATTCAACCATATGAATTCTGCTTTCAGGATTTGATGTTGTAAAACAAATAATTGGTGTGATTATTTATTATATACATGAAATTTTTTAATTACCAATTATTTAGCAAATAAAAAAAAAAATAAATTGTTATGATTATAGCCTTATGAGTATAAGCTCTTCGCCATTTCATTTCTAAAGTATGAGGTACATTACAAGTTTAATTTAATAAAGTTGAGTCAAACCAATGGTTTGTATTGTAGCACTTTTCCCTTCAACAAATAAAAATTCTGCTTTTAAGTACAGTCTATGTATACCTATCACACTATTAAAATTATTTTCATTCATATACAAAACTATTTCTAAGATTGCATATATTTAGGATGAACGATTTGTGCAGTCTTTGAAATAAAGCAAAAATTAATATAAAGTGGGGTTAACATAATGCTCGATTTTAAGGTTTAATTGTGTGAGTTAAGAAAAATAATTGTATTTTTAAATGTAATGGAATTTACCGTTAACTTTTTGCGTTTATAGAAATTTGAAAAAACTTGCGATTTCGGAAATATAGGGTGTCAAAAATTCAAATTTTACAAATTTCAAGAGGCAATAACTTGAGAGTGGGTGGAGATGGAAAAAAATTTTCTTCTAACGAAATGAAGCATTTATTAGTGTCTAAAAGCCCCTAAAATTTCAAGCTTCCACATTCTGGGGTCTACAAGAAAAACGACATCAAAAATTTGGAAAAAAAGGACTTTAGATAACGGTAAATTTGAAAGGACATTTTGTTTTTCTAAAGTTTAAGTATAGTATACCGCGCTAGGGGAAGCAAGCCGCTGCCTTTATGCGTTTGCAAAATTTCAAAAATTCTTATGGTTTCATTGCAACAAATAGTTAAAAAAGGCCATTTTTAGTGCTTTTGGGGGGTATAACTTCTAGAAGGGGGGAGATAGGTAAAAATTTTGTTCTACAGAAATAAGTTTCTAGTAAAAATTTACATATGTACTTATAAAATTTTAGCTTTCTATCTTCAAGGGTGTAGAAGTTTTGTAAACAGACACACGGACGGACGGACGGACGGACAGAGTGAAACTAATAAGCACTTTTTTTCAAAAAATTTTTGGAAAAGTGCTAAAAATGAAGTGTATAGATTTTAAAGATACACATTCAGTTTTAAACTGTTATAATTGACTTTGTGAACTGAAATATTGGAAACCTCCTTAAATCAGGGTAGGACTGCTATTGAATATTTTTAATGTTATACTTATGTAAATATTCCCATTTTTAACACTAGTGTCACATTCTGCCATTTTTAATCATTCCCCGTTTAAGAGAGCGACTGCAACATAAAATTTTAAAATAGTCTTATGAGAAACTCTATTAAGTATCAAGGAAATGCAGAATTACAATACAGAGTTTGTTGATAACTTCACTTGAAAAACGGCGGTATTTTCTCGCTAAGTACCGTTATTGCAATAATATTTAATTATAATTTTTCTCTAGAATTAACCATTCAAATCTAATTTGCGATTCAATTAATAATAAATTATTAACTGCGATTTCTGATCTTAAAGTAGTTATTTTTCAATTTAAAAATAAATGAAAATTGAAATACCTATTATAACATTAAACTTCAATTCTTATAATTGCAATTGAATACCCTTATATGTATACAATGAGCACCTACTATATAAAATTTTAAATGAAAGATCTTTATAATAATAATTAGGTAATTTCAAGCGATTGTGATTTAAATCTAATTTTTATTAAGAAAAATATAATAAACATTAAATTAAAATACAAAATCAGAAAAAAAAATAAAATAAATTACGTGGTAATAAAATTGTAAAAATAACATCCTTTTCGTTCGTTTTGTATACCTTAACATACAATAGTGAGTTTACACACGCAATATTCTCTTCAGTTGATTATCATATAAAATCACAATTATAATTAACAATTGGTTGCGTACTGAATTGTAAATTAAATTGTATACTTATAAAATGAGATTAATAGAACGAGGTGCAGGGTAAGGTGCGTAATCACTACAATAGTAACACTAAAAATTTGTTGAGCTTTCTTTATTAATAAATATTATACTTTTAAATAATATAAAAGTATCCGCGAATACAGTTACAAATAAGTACATTATTTGTAAATGTAATTTTCAAAAAAATTAATCACTTTGCATAGTAATCTAGCAATTTAGATTGTAGCTAACGCACATACAAGAGTGTTATATTGAAGTTTATTACTACGCGCGACAATAATTTTAACAGGCACAAGTATATTTTAAACATAATAGACTGAATATGTGAAACCGTTAACAATATTATATAATATTATTTTACCTATAGACATAAATTCAAATTACCCCATAAAAGTATAACAGTATAATATTTATAAATGCTCTATGAGCATTTGAAAACTGAATGATGGAAACACAACATCATGTATAGGACAGTGACCTCAATTAATTACATTGAAAATATTATTTTTAAATGCAACGCAATATGATATCCACTGCACAGTCATCAAAATAAAATATACTTAATATTTTCTGAATACCTTTACTACATAAAAACAGCGGTATTTTATACCTTAACACTGTGAATATAAGCAAAAAAACAAAAAAAAAAAAACAATTTAATAGAAAAATTTTAATCTTTTGATGTGCAAATTCTCTATGTATAAATATTTATAAAGTGAAATTCTATCTATTATACGCACATTATAGCTACATACATAACATGTACTTACAAATACACAAATAAAGCAAAAAATATATGTATACAGAAAGGCGGACAACTTAAAAAAAAAGCTGGAAAAAAAAATTCGATAGGTACGTATAGGAAATTTTTTCTCTCTAATGTACTGGATTTTAATCAGATTGTGTATAACTACAAAAAAATAATTCTACAATATAATATAAATATACAAACAACTAATGGAATCCAATATAACAAATTTAAAAGTAATCGCTAAAAGAATGCGCACAGCGTAATAGAAAATAAAACATAAATTTTATTTTCATTTTATTTTTTACAATTCACCTGACCTTTTATAAGACCCTTAATTTTATTCTGCGATAGATTAAAAATTTTCTCTTGAATATTTTGTTATACATATATATAACAAAAATTATATTATAAGGTTAGACAAAATTCAAGCATAAATTATAAAACAAATCTAAAATTAAAGCATAGAGTAGGGTTTTCAACATTTGGTTATATTGCGAGACCTGTGTGTAACAATCTTTTTACATCTGACTTTAAATAATTTTATAACTTTATATCAAATTGATCTTCCAATTATAACACAAACAAATCGACTTACTTTTATAGTAATACTTTGATAATAAACAGGTATCATAGGTATGACTTAATATTTTCCATGTATTTTTTAGAAATATTCTATGAAAGTGCGGAAAATTTAATGGATCAGTATAATATACATACTTATAACAGGAAACAAAAGTTGGTCGCTTAAAAAATGAGAACACTTAAACAGTTAAAGTTATAATTAAGATGATTAATTTTATAAAAAAAAAATATATTTTTAAAGCTTTTAATATTTTCCGAAAAAGACAATTTTCGCGATGATAAAATAATTTTAATTAAAAAAATTACTAAAATTTATATTGCACTTATCTTGCGAAATTTAATTTATAATTTTCAAGTTAATCAATATAATTATTAGAAAGCAGATACAATTATTATAATCGATAATTTCCTAATAATATAAAAATGTTCTAAGCGACAAATTAAGCGAAATAATTACATAATAAGCGACAATAATGAACATTTTTCCTTAATATTTCGAAAAACTAAGATTTCTACTTTTAATCCAAGTGCACCTGGATAATTTTAAAAACATAACCAAAACAGTGTGCGACATCGTCGAACAATTTGTTTTATTGACCCAGAACAACACCGGTACGGCAAAATCAACTGTACAGTATTTTGCATACAATGTCACGTACACACATGGAAACAGATAATGTCAAAAAAAAAACCACTGACACCAAAACCGGTAAAGTTGGAATTTAGGCGATTTCACCGTCGGCGATTAAATTCACACAGGCAATTTCGCTTGATTCTGAGCTTCTTGTTTAAATCTGTGTAATCTATATGAATTGTGATATTTTGCCGCGGAAAATCGCTCTTGTTCTGTTTTCAACTTAGGAAAGGAATAAATTTCATAATCCAAGAACATTAAATTTAGATTTATTGTAAATTTTTTTTTTCTGAGAGCATAATAACGAAATGGTGACAAAAATTTTGTGGTTGAACTGTTAATGACAATTTGATTTTAGATCCTAATCAAATTTATTTGACAATATTATGACACATGAATATTAATATCTTATTTACATAAGCATAAATACGTTTGTACAATAATTATACACCATTATGGATAAATTGTGATATGTTTGTGCATTAAGTTGACAGTACAGGTACCTATGTGTATATGTACATATATTGCAAGACTAATGTCAAACAATTTGTTTAATTACTTTTTTTTTCCCAACAAATCCGTCTTTCCCAAATCTCAAATATGAAAACTTTTATTATCAGAACATGATATTAAAATTGTGTCTGTACGTAGTAGAAATTTCATTCGATCGAGTCAATGGCCCCTCACTTCTTCATTTTTAGAATTTAAAATAAAATTCACATTATATGATATAGAAAATAATGTTAATGGACCAAATATCGTACCAAAAAAAAACTCAAATTAAAAGAAAAAAAAAACAAAAAAAAAAAGAAATAAAGCTGACAACAATTTTGACTAAAATTACCATAAAATTAATTTTAGTTCCCATTTAGCTGCTGCTATTGCTGTTCTGGTTGTTTCTTTTCAACTTTTTGTCAATTGATATTCATTAACGCCTAATTAACAAAAAAATGTTTCCGCCCGCTGTTATGTTCTTTTTTTTCCATCTTTTTTGTTTCAGACTGAATCTGTTTTTTATTTTAAGGTTAAAAAAATGTAAATTTTTTTTTTTTTGAAATTTTGATTTTATCATCATCATAGGCTGATTTGTAGCGCGCATTCTATTAGAGAGGACCACACACATTTTGCATAATGATTTTAATATGGAAATATGAAATGTTCTATATCACCAAAAATATAAAACAAAAAATTTAAAAAAATGACAATAATAGAAAAACAAAAGAAATGTAGAAATAAATTAAAATGATTTTTAATTTTAATATAAAGACAAACGAGAAAAAAATAGAGTTGACCTTGTCAACTCTGTGATACCCGTACGAATTTGTTATCCTATGTGCAAATAAAGATGCCATAACTAACTATGGGGCAGACTATGACTTTAAGTTGCCGTATTACAATGTTAATTTATGCAAAATTTCAGTACTGTGTTTTTCAAAATACTGTGTGTGCCAAACTACTATTGAAGTTGTATGGCAGCTACCAGAAAGAGCTAAGATATTTTAACGAACTTTTTCAAACACATCGGCCCTGTTAATATATTCGCTTGTGTAAAATTTCAATACAAAAGCTTTTATAGTTTCTGAAATATAGTCAAATAACTTTTGAAGTTGTATGGCAGGTACCAGAAGGAGCCAAGTAATTTCAACGACTTTTATGAGACACATTGGCCCTACTAATATATTCGTTTGTGTGAAATATCAATACCATAGCTTTTATAGTTTCTGAGATATAGCCAAATAACTTTTGAAGTTGTATGGCAGATACCAGAAGGAGCCAAGTAATTTCAACGACTTTTATCAGACAAATTGGCCCTACTAATATATTCGTTTGTGTGAAATTTCAATACCATAGCTTTTATAGTTTCTGAGATATAGTCAAATAACTTTTGAAGTTGTACGGCAGCTACCAGAAAGAGCAAAGAAATTTTAACAAATTTTATCAAGCACTTCGGCCCTACTAATATATTTGCTTGTGTGAAATATCAATACCATAGCTTTTATAGTTTCTGAGATATAGCCAAATAACTTTTGAAGTTGTATGGCAGGTACCAGAAGGAGCCAAGTAATTTCAACGACTTTTATGAGACACATTGGCCCTACTAATATATTCGTTTGTGTGAAATTTCAATACCACAACTTTTATATTTTCTGAGATATAGCTAAATAAATTTTGAAGTTGTATGGCAGCTACCCGAACCGGTACCCCGATCATGTCCAATTTGAATAGGGTTCTGGCACTTACTACAATAAATCATTTGTGAAAATTTGGTGAACTTAGCTCAATTAGTTTTTGAGTTATCGTTTTTGACGGACGGACGGACGGACGGACGGACGGACGGACGGACGGACGGACGGACGGACAGACAAAGCTAAATCAACTCAGAATTCGACGCTGATCAAAAACATACACTTGAGTCTATATCTAAGACCGTTATTTCTCAGCGTTACAAACGGTAAGGCAAATTTAGTATACCCTTCGAACATACGTTCGTACGGGTATAAAAATAGGTGGCATTGTAAGGTTACCAAATTAGAAAAATTAAAATTTAAGAAATTTTAAACTGGAAAAATTGTAAATCAGTTTGTAGATTATAGATTCCTGAATATATTGGTAAGGAAACATCTCCTTTTTCATCTCCGCTCTCATGTCCTTACGTTTACTATTGCGAAAATTTTCAAGTAACTAACCGCAGACGTCTCCTAAGTAATTCGACATTAGTCCTAAATACTGAAAAAACCCATTCGAAAGTATTTGCTCTGCTCTGCAGCTTTCCGGTAGCCAACGCAGACCAGCCACCTGAAATGTGTACGGCAGTCTTCTCGTCGTTTCGATTTCAATTGAACTTGCAAAAAAAGGGCAAAATATTGTGAATATTATGCTATAAACTGTATATATTGTTATAAAGGGAGGTAGAGCAGAAAATACAGATTTCGAGTCGCTATTTTATTCAATAGTTATTCAATAAGAATTAGAAATAATAATAATAATATCAAAAATTTTAATAATCCTGCAGCAGTTGGGTAATTAAGATATAGATTTCTTAATATTTCTTTTATTTATTATAGAGTAATTACAAATGAACTTCTTCCCACCGTTTTTTACAAATTTTGGCAAGCCTAATACATTGTAATATGAATATGCTATATATAACATCTTGTTTTAGATATTTATGCAATAATCATATTATAGGTATGTACATATTGTGTATATGTGCCATTCCCGATATATTAAATTTTACTACCGTAATAAGGTTAGTTATTTGCCCATATTATAAAATATGTATACAAATATGAATCCTCACATACACACATACATATTTAATATATATTAAGTCAAGTTTTATCATATAAAAAGCCACATAATATTATAGTTACCACTGATGTCACTAAATATGGTAATGATATTTAATTTTAAATATTTTCCAGTGCTTGTTTTATTTTATTTGATGGTTCTTTTTTTTTTTTATTTATTTGTAGGTTGAACAAACATTCCAATGTAAAATCTTTTTCAAAAAAAAAAAAAAGAGGTGATTTTTACATTTACATAATATCTACACAATTCAAATAATGTGCATGTGTATACAATAATGAATATAATAGCGTCCATAAGAGGAGGCTTAAGTGATTAATTCATGATTTTTGTATACAATATTATAAAACGCATACCTTTGTAACGTGATTATTATCTGTGCAGGCACTGAAGTGTATGCCTTGAAAATTAAAATATTTTTGGAATTTTCTGTACTCTATTTTTATAGCATGATTTTTTATATAACATTTTCTTCTTTTTCAAAATTAAAATTAATATTAATTGATACGATTAAAATTGAATTCTTTAATAAACATTTTTATGTATATATATGTATATGTATGTAAAAATGTAGAAATTTATTTAATGATAATTTAAATATTATGTAAATAGATCGTGCGAAAATCTTTTCAATCGTATATTGTAAAAAATTAAAAATTTTTTTTTGAATTAAAGTTAAGAAAATTACTAAAAATTTTAAAAAATCTCATGAGTTCAATTTGAAAATTAAAAAAAAATTAATGAAAATTTTTAAGAAATGCTTTTAATACTTTAATGATCTTAAAAATGTCTTAAGTTTTACTGACACTTTAAGTTATATTATAGGTTTTATTACGTTGATTTATTCATAAGACATTTGTACTATAAAATTTCATAATAATTAATTTGACTTTGTGTAATTCGCGTGCATTTGCTCTTGCACGAACTTTTCTCAATAATTGAATTTTTTGTAAATATTTAATTTTAATTTAAATGTTGCAAAATATAAAGAATTGTTTCAATATTGCAACATTTAAATGCGTTATGTAACATGTTCACTTAAAATTTGACCTATTCTTATTTTCAGAAGAGTAAGAGGTTTTCACAATGCTGTAATTGAAAATCAGTACGATAATTTGATAAGCTCCTACGGAAGTTAACAAATTTTTTATTTTGAAAATAAAATCATAATCTTGTATTTAATATACGAATTATATTGGTAATGGGACATCATGAATATTCTAGCTAGTTTAAAAACTCTTGAGAATTATGCATAACTTAAACTTGTTACATATTATGAAAATTCCTGAAACAAATTCTTAAAATAAGATTAATATTTCTTTGTTAAGAGACGGTTTTAACTTTTAAGGCCTGATCGTGTATCTGGCTTTTTACTCGCCAAGTGAGAGGAAAGCGAGAAACTATCATATATTCGTATAATGTAATTTTCGAGTGAGAAGAACTATTTCGTTTATTTCTAAAATGCATACAAAATTTATTGACTTTTTAAAGGTTGATTCATTTTCCGACAATTTCAGAAAAAATGCAAATATCGAATTGCAATTAAAAAAATAAGTAATCTTATTGGAAAATTAAGAATTCTGATTTGAGATTGAACAAAAAGCGAGATACACGATTAGGCTATTAATTTTTATTAGGGCTTTAGAACACTGACAGTTTTATAAATTAGTTGATCGTCGCTCTGTTCGTATTAGCACTTCCAACTTATTTCATTAATAACTATTATCTTTGGTAAAATTAAATAATTTTAAATTGTCAATAAAATTTTTAACTATATAAAATAGCTATATAATTTTTTTTTTCGTACACAATAATTTTGCCTTATTTGTATAACAAGTTTTTAATTTCTAATTTGGATTCATTAAATATAATTTTCATACGTGTCAATGCGATAGCTCAATTACCATTTTTAATAATATAAAATCAAAAATAATTAATTAATAATGCAATATTCATTAAAATTAACGCACATAAATATTTTTTACGCGTATTTTAACATTTTCATAATTATTTATTTTATACTGTTTTTTTTTTGCTTCCATATGCAATATGCATATAGTAAAAAATGAAGCAGAACAACCATATAGTTATAATAATAATTAAATTTTCTAACATGTCTATTAATGGATCGTCAACTTTTTCTTTTTTCCTTGTTTTTTTTTTCGAATGATAATCTACTGTCTATTAACACTATGTGATGTTGCTTAGTTTCACTAATATAGCCTTATAGAAAAAAAAATTTGTAATATTGAATTCATTGCATTCCTTAACCGCATGTTGGGTGTGATCTTTGTGGTTTTCGCCTGTATTTTCATTATTCCTGCTGTTGTCATTTAATTTTCTTTGGTTAAAGCGCGCATGCTACTTTTTAGTAGTTCAATCCTTTAAAAAAAACAATTATTTTTTTGTTTTTTTTTTTTTTTATAATATTATATTATGTAATAAGCACATACACATTTAAAAGTTAAATAAATATTATAAGTGCTCAGCACCGATAATTATTATTGTGGTCTGTAATTCAACACCTTGTCTAGATGTTGATGATTTCATGATTAAATGAACACAAATAAAATTTTTCTATTACATTTTGTTTTTGTACGCCGATACAGTGCATCGCAGTATTTTCATTAATTAGACTTGTTTGTGAATATTTTAATTGAAAGTATTTCTAAATTTATCCATATGGTATTTAAGTATATAGCGTTGAGTCTGCTATGGTTGTATGTTAAGTCATTAATTTTATCATTTAAATAGCAACTTTTATAATAATATTAAATTTCTTCTTATTAAATTACTATTTTAGTTTTGATGATTTTTGCAAAAAAAAAAAAAATATTCATTTAAGATAATTAATTTTAAATGATTAGACATTTAATTCAACATTATTTTTGCGCCCGATGAAATTAATGATAAAAATAACGTCATTTTAACCCGAGTAGCAAAATTTTCATCTTTTAGTAATTAATTAAAAATCTTTATAAGTTTCTATATGTGTAAAGGTATAAAAATAATTAGGATATTTTAATTAATTAAATAAAAAGAAAACAAATAATTAATTAAATTAAATAACCGATAAGTGAAAAATAAAAAAATAAATGAGAAAATACCATATTTGACGTACGAATTTTAGTATAGTGTATGTTAGACCTTGCAAATGTGGAAAACGTGGAATTTTGTACAGTATTTTTGGTGTCGAAATTAGATCTTCATATTTTAAAACGTGCTTATTATAATTTAGTCAACGATTATCAAAAAATACTTAAAATATTTTGTGTGATGTTCAAAATTGTTAAGCCAAATAAAAGCTAGATTTGAAATCATGTTCGTATTCACATCAAATAGTTGTGTAGTTGTTGAGCAGAAGTTTTTGTCATAAAAAGTAAATTGTAAAATGATAAAACCTTAAGCAACTTAACGTTTATAAATTGAATGTAATATTTTGGGCTAATATTAAGCGGTTGAATCTATTGTTATACGCAGAATTAAACTTCAATTCAATGCTAAGTAGATGCTAAATAAACCCCTACAGCTATTCGATATTCTCTTAAAAAAAATTTACATTCTATAAAATTTAATAAGTTATTTTAGTTCAATTACTTGTATTTATTTAATAATAAGAAAAAAGAGTGACTATGCTATGTAATTCAATTTTAACAGATTTATAGTCTTCCGTCAAAATATTTTGACAAATTGTTACTCAAATTTCAATAATGAATATGAGAATCGTAATAAGCTGCAGAGCCGTCTTTCTGAAACAATTTAAAAGATTTATAATATAAGAAATTTAACATTAAAATTTAATATTTTTGACTTAAAGGCACCGTTTACATCATAATATGAGGAGTTGTTCATGGATTTTGTTTAATCTGATGGAAATTTGATGTAAGTCGGATATAAAAACGTTTCGATTTTCTTGTAGAACAAAATAAAAGACAATCGAGTTCCCATTAAAAGAAGTCTTTGTAAAAATTAAACGATGCTTGATGTGTAGGCATTGTCTAATTTTAAAGCTTCATGTAATTTTTTTTTTCTCTGGCTACTTTCTTAACTTGATCCCATGTCAAACCTTTGCTTTCTAGCTCGTTTCTAACAGACCTGTGCCAAGTATTTCTGGGATTTCTTGATCCGTATAGAATCCACTCTAACTTCATTTGGACGTATCATTGATATATAGGTTTAATTAAAGTGTGTTCGATCAACCTCCTATTATCCCGTCATATTTGTTTGTCGATACGTTCCTAAGAAATTCCGACAATAATATTCGGCATACGATTCTGAGGCATCTGCTGATAACGACTTGTATCCTCTGCCCGATAGATTTTGGTGTTAGCCATCTCTCAGAACTGTTGATTCGGAATATTCTGGACTATGTTAAGTGATGGCGTATAAACTACTTATTCGAATTAATGCATTGAAATAAACTTGAAATACTATTTTTATTTCTAATTCTAAATCTATATTTTCAATTCTTATTAAAACTTGCAAATTGTTTCGAAATAAATTCAATATCCTTAATATGACTGGGAAATTGCATGCAAAAAAGAGTACAAATGAGATATAAAATTACATTTGAAAATTTTCTTTGTTATTTTGGTTTGTGTTAAGAAGAAATTTTGAAAATGTTCATTTATTGCGAAAACATTAAAAACATACAATTTAGCACTTTAAGAAAATTGTTAAAAATCTTAACATTATTATTTTTGTTTTATTTTTTTTTGTTGTATGAAAATTGTAGTGATGCTGATTTTCACGAAAATTTTCTTTTTTTTGTTGTAAAAAGTTACTTTGTTAAATTGAAATTGTGAAATTCTTGAAATGTAATTTTTTTTTCTTCTCATAATCTTCACATGTGAACAAAAACATAAACTTAAACGTTTTTGTTTTCTTGTCAAATTATAATTAGCAAAGCGAATCACCCATTAAAAACAATTTAAGTACCTACAAACATGTAGATTCTTTTGATTTTTTATTTTTTATTATTTCAATAGTCCTGAGAAAAATCTTGCTAAATAATGCTTTTACTTAACGATATGGCATAATTGGTATTAATTGAAGTTCCAATCTAAAGTATAATCTTAAGATCTTAACAGTATTCAGAGAGACTGATTCAGAGCGAGCGTTTTGTGAACAGACGAGAAAAGAAAGATTTTTAAAAACGAGAATAGACACATATTTTTTGACAGAACAAAAATATTGAAGTCATCAAACTCTCCTCGAATTTTCTTATAATCGGACAGGAACTTCCGTAAATATAACTTGTGTAAAATTTCGAAATATATGTATGTATATATATATTATATAACAAAAGGTTAATTATAATTATGTTTGACATTATCACTACTTAATTTGAGTGAAATCATAAATATTTCTTAGGTTCGGGTCAAATTCGGGTTCGAGTTGTAAGGTTATATAACAAATTTTCCGAAGGGAAAGCAAAAAAAAATTAATTTTAGTAAAAATTGCGAAAATTAAAAAAGTTTTGATCAAAAATTTAATTAATTTTAATTTTTCCATAATTTCCAATATTTTTATTATACAATTGTCGAATTTTGTATTTAAATAAAAGCATTCAAGGGTTTTGGATTTAGATAATATCCAAATTAATATCTAAAAAGGGAAAAATTAATGTCCAAAAAAAAAATAAATTTTATGCAATAATTACGGAAAATTTAACCATAAGACAGACCGAAATCTCAAAAGGTGTTAGTTAGTTTACGACAGATATTTAGTTTACGTTTCCTTACCATAAGGTAGTGTAATATCTCGCAAACTTGTCATAGCAATATCTCTCTCAAAACATGAAATGCGGGGGATAATAGTAGCACAACCCTTGATTTCTTCTAAAATTTAGAATTTCAATAACGAAAACTCGAACTTACTTAAGTTCTGTTCGCAAGAGAGTATTCGTAGTATAAAAAATCGTTAAACACTCTAAAAGAGTGGTAATTATTGCAAAAGAGTAGGCTAAGCACACTGTAACTTAACATTTTTAACACTCTTTGGTTTTTAGTATAGTTTTTCTTGAGACTATTGAATATTTGATTTTACAAATATGTTTATTATGCGCGTATACAGTAAATTTAATTGAATATTTTTGTTAAATTTTAAATGAATAAAAGAAAAAAAAAAAATAATTTTATTTTTAACTCTTTGTAGTAATTTTTTGTCTTCTTTTTCTTAGTTTTGTTTTTCTTCTTCTTCCCTATTACGTTTGCATGTCTTTTCTCCGTTGAATTTTCCAATGCCTGTGTAAAAATTAACCGACCATTATTTTTTCAACTTTTCCTCTTTTTTTTCTTTGATATTTTTAGCTTACATTCTGGACCGTAACAAAATTCCTATATGTTAATGGGTTTTTTTGGTTAAAGGATTTTTGCATACTTGTAATATACATACCTACATACATATTAAGTAGGTACGTGTTTATAAAAAAAAAAATGTACATATGTATGTATGTGGACATTATTATACTTAAACTTCCAAAAAATTAAATGTTTAAAAATTGAAAAGAAAAGCGAGCATAACTAAGCTTCAAAAATTAAAATAACAAAAAACAAAAGAACAAAACCATAAAATTAAAAAAGAGAAAAAAAAATATTAAAATTCTTTAAAAGTTACGATTTTTTAACATAAATAATCAATTAAGATTTTCGCCTTTTTACCATCCATTAGGCAAGCATTCAGCCAGCATTTTTAATTTTTTTTTTTTTTTTGCAAAAAATCGCCTTGTGCTTTAGTTTAATTTCTTCTTTGTTGTTGCTTTTTCTTCTAAAAAAATTTTTTGTTTTTCCTTTTTTTACTTTTTGTGATGTGCGGTTTTCTCTGTGTGGTTGAGATCTCCTTGCGCATTTTCATCTTCTTCATCTATCACTTTTTTTTTGGTTTTTGGTTTAAATGAGACTCTTGGCTGGACGGACCCATTTTTTGGATTATTTAAAATGAAATCGGGGGAAAACAACAAAAAAAAAAAAATAATAATTAATAAAAAAATTCCGTTCGTTTTAATTTAGTTTATGCGGTTTTTTCTTTTGTTTTTTTTTCTGCTCTTTTGTAACATTAAACACTATTTTTTTCGTTCCTATTGTTATTGTTTTTTTTTTCTTAGGGAAACTATAAGAGAAACGTATACAAGTATGTACATATGTTGGTATTTAAAGTATGAGGATACGCTTACATATTTGTATTTATCCAACCATATGACCAAAGAGATTTTATTTGATTTGATCTCGTAAGCTGATGGTGCTAAACATAATCGAATTTTGCGGTTAAATTTGCAGGTTCTTACATTTTCATTTTATTATTTTTTTGTTTATTTCGTTTTTTTTTTTTTTTTTTAAGTAAAGAAAGAAAGGAAAAAAAAAATAAAATTTGTTTTTTAATCTTAATGCTCGTCGTGTCATGTTACACAAGACTCAAAAATATGCAGCTGTAAAAGTTAAAGAAAATAAAAAAAAAAATAAAAGGAAAATTCATTTTTTATTTTTTTGTTTTTTTTTCCCACATAACATAAGGTAAATTGTTAGTTAAAATATCATCGAATGATAATGATTGTTTTATTGATAAAAAAATAATCTTCATATTAATGTTTACGTGTCCAGGGTTTTTAAACATATATTAATCGACACACGATGTAAGTGTGAGCAGAAAAATAATAAGAAAAGAAGATAAAAGAAAAGAATAGCTGTTAGTCTTATATTTATAACTCTTATATTTTTCTTAGCTTGGCACATTTGGAGAAGTTTTTTCCAATTCAATTGAAAATAACTCATGACACTACAATAATTGCCACCAAGAATTGTAATATATCGAGGAAGTTACCTAAAAATGTTAGTTATGAGATTTCAGTATTCATCTTCTTTCTGAATAAAATTTGTCTTTTTTAATAATTCAAAACACGAAACGTCTTAGTTAAATTAGAAAGACAGAAATGTAAACAAACATTCAGTTACAATCGCAAGAGAGTATTGTGTTATTCGTAGTATAAAAAATCATTAAAACGAAAAACATATGCTGTTGCCCAACAAATTTTTCAATAAATAGAAATTTTCGTTTTGTGAAGAGGTCGTTACATAGAGATCCATTACTTTTATTCGAGTTCAAATAAAGAATTACAGAATATGTTCAATTTAGAGCAAAAATTAACAAACTAATTAACATTAGAAGGTGTTAAGTGACTCTTAAGGTAATAATTTATATTTGAAATGAGGAAAAACTTTGTTTGATTAACCTAGCCTTGTGGTTTATTTCGCGTATTTTAGGAGGAAATTTACTTAGATGACTAATGCGGTACCTTAAAACGTATAATTAATCGAAATAAAGTTTTAGATCTGACAATTTTAATTATTTCATTAAATTACACTTGCTAAGCAACCTACCTTAATATACAATAGAGTAATCTATTGGACATACTTAGACAGTGAGTAGATTAATATTATTTTTTAATTGTTTCAGCTTCTTATAATTTATTTTAAATTTTCAATTGTAAACCAGAGATTATAAAATCTACTTTAAACTCTTAATTCATAAAATACGTCAGAGAATTTGAAATATTCCTTATCCAACCTAGAACAAACAAAATGAAAAAAAAAAGGTTGATCAGGCATTTTCTTAACGTAGTAACCACAAAAATTCATTTTTTCACACCATTGATTTTAATCTTATAAAATAACGTCAGCAACGCACTATAGCATGATAAGGGAACACAACAATTTTTCCTTTTTCTTTTCTTTGTTCTTTATTTTTGTATTTTTGTATGTGGAAACGCATGTCACTATAAATGATATTTACGTTCTCATTTTCTTGATTCTGTTATCCTTGTCTCATATGATACTTTTTGCTTTTGTTTATATTTTTTCCCTGCGTAATTGGTAAAGACGGACAAGACAACATCTAAGAAATAATTTTAATTTCTTTTTCATTCAATTTTTATCATTTTTTTTTTGTCTTTTGAAACGTTTGCGTCTAAATTTATAATTCTTTATTACCATTTTGTAAAAGGCTTATTCTTATTATTGCAAGGGACACAATAAAATTTTTAAATACGAAAAAAAAAAATATCAAAAGGAATATTGATATCCGGGCTTACACAATAATATTCTAACACGTAAAGAAGGTACACTTATTTGTTAGATTGGTGTTGAAGAGTGAAATGTAATGTGAACAATGTATATAATTTACAACAATCTGACATACAAAAAAATTTAAAATTCTTAACTGAATATTATAAAAGCGGAAAATTTTAAAAACAAAAATGAAGAAAAAAATAACATTTTTTTTCAATAATTTACCTGTCAAATGTCAACTACTTTTACACTCAAATGAATTTTCATTTTCCTAAACACATACACAGATAAATTGTATTATAAATATGCAAATATGAAACTATTTTCATTGTAACATGTATTATGTTATGCAGAGGGAGAGAGACGGAGAGAGATAGAGGGGCAGTTACACAACTTTACGGTTGTATGATTTAATGAAAAGCAATATTCAAAATAGTTGCCGGTTAGTGATGGTTGAAACTATTCTACTAATTTGTATTCTTAAATAGTAGAAATCACAAGTGAATAAACAAATTGTGGTTTTGAAACGAGCACGACTATTTCTAAAATTGTTTAATCAAAATTAAGTGACTCAAAAACACAAAATTTCAAAATTGGATAAATTCTAAAGAGCTACGAGTATTCCAAAATTGAAGCCATACTCATTTACATAAAATATGGAAAATCTTCTTGATTTCCCAATGAAGAAGAGAATAACAAAAAAAGGCTAATAAAATTTTATTAACCTAAAGTATTTTAATTAAAGCCAAAGCAATTCGCCTTCAAAAATTTAGTCGCCGATTACCTTAAAAATTGCAGAAATATTCAAAAAAGCTGATGGACGGACTTATGACCAAAATGAAATTAATATGAAAAAAATACAAGCATATTACTTTTACAACATTGTAAGTAATTTTTAGAAATGCTTTTAAAAGACACCGTTTTCATTTCCTGGTTAAACTTTACATTATTTTTTTTTTTGTAATAGGCTAATGCAATGTAATGCAACAATGTATTTTAAGTTTTAAATGCATATTGCATAATTGAACTTTTACAATACGCATAATTGATTTTTTGACATTACATGTAATATTAAATGTGGTGTAGCGTGAAAATTTTAAATTGAATCAATTTAATTCCCACAGTTTTTTACAAATTTTACGCGAAATACTTAACGGGGAATAATATTTTAATGCTGTATCTTGTTATTATTTATGTCAAATCTTATTAATTTATTTTCAAATAATAATGATGAAATTAAATTGTACTTATTAGAAGTTATTTATATTAGTGTATACGAAAAAATTCTACTGAATCTCTTTTATTAAACCAGCAGAATAATAATTATGAATATAAAAATTTGATCTCCAGTTTTCGCTGGACGTGCGATGAAAAGGAAATATTTTTAAGTATAGGATTGGCTTTACTCATTGAATTTCCCGAGTTTTAACGAAAAATATAGAGAAAGGTCCACGTTTTAGAAAACGGAAAACTACACCTTTTGGGAAGAAAAATTTTGAAACTCAGTGAAAAATCAGTGACAAAAGATAAAAGCAAAATTTTAGGTAAATTAAGGTTAAAGTATTTTTTACCAATAAAATTAAAAAAAAAAAGCCTTAGAGCTTTCATCGTTAGGGAGTTGATTTGTTAACTATTAAGAGAAGGGAGGTGAAATCCAGTGGAAGACACATCGACATCCCTCCACAACATACCTCTTCACAATAAATCCATTGAAGTCACTTGAAAAATTTTACCCATAGGCGACTCCGAAAGCTTCTTCAATCCACCGAACCAATATCCTCCCAAAAAGCGTTTCCTGCTATGCATTAATGCGGGGCACTCGCAGAGCACGTGACGTACATCCTCCACCACCCTGATGCCTTGCAATTTTCGGCAGATATCCGATGAGAAAATGTCAAGCCTATTAGCCATCTTTCCCAATAAACTGTGTACCGTCAAAATGCCAACTGCTATCCTGATATCCCTCATCTCAATGTCAGCAGCAGCCTCTTCGGCTGCAGGACCCTTATCATTGCGCAAGTCCGCCAGCCATTTCAAAACAAGTCCGTCGTTCTTTTAGTTCTCCAATTTATAAATTTTTTTATGGTTAGGGAGAGATTCATTTATTTTCGAAAATGTTATATTCATTCCAAATTATAATATTTCATCATTATGCTTCAAGATGTTTTCTTCCACTAAATAACGAGTATATGTATGTGGGAGAGTAGCACATGAGCATTTTATTTTTACCAAAAAACGTAATTCTTTCAAGTTGTAAAATAATATTTTTTCCCGTCCTTTATATCGTCAATATTATTGAATTAAAAAAACATGTCCTTTATTAACTTCACATTTCTGCACGAGTACCTGTATATGACATAATTACATAACATTATTAAAATTCTAAATAATTAATTATCTTTTGTTTTATTTATAAAATAAAAAAATTTTCCAAAAAAATATAAAAAGAGAAAAATAAAAGGATAAAGAAAAACCTCTAAAACATTTGTTTTTTAATTTTTAGTTAATTTAAATTTTGGTCGAAATTATGAATTTCATAAATAAATAAATTTTATTTTTGTGTACTCACATTATTTACTTTTATATAAAATAAAAGAACTTATGTAATATTGTAATTGGACCAAAAATATCAATTAATAACCTGGGCATTTTTTGTTTAAATTGAAAAAATTTCATTTTTTTGTTTTATAATTTTAAATTTTTTCATCACTATTTGCGGTTCTTTGGCGTTTTTTATTGTGTTTTTTCGTTTTTACTATTATATACAAATAAATCAATAATTTTTATTACATAAATTTTAAGCCAATTTACATTATCGGTCATTATTACGCAAAATAAAAGATTAATTTAATTATATAAAATTTAATTTATTTAAATTAATTATAAAAAAAAAATTATGTTTGTTTAAATATAAATATTATATTCAAATTAAATAATATTTTTTTTTTTATAATATTTTTCAGTAAATTATAAATGGATTAAAATGGAACCAGAGTGTTTATGGGTTTGCTTTTTGACGTAATTGTGTTTTTCAGTTTACTTTGATGGTGTTAAATTTACTGGCAGAGAAAACAAAATCAACAAAATCAAAGGATTTTTATTGTTTTTTAAAATATTGGTAAGTTAATAAATAAAATCACTCATTTTTTTTTATATTTTATAAAAAAATTAATAATAATTTAAAATATTGAAAAAATAAAATATTAAGGGTTAAAAATTTAAAAAACCCAAATTATTGTGTTACCGAAAAAAACTACTTTATGTAATTGAAATTGAATAGTGGAGTGGATCATATCACACATAACAACAATTAGAGATTTATGCCACTTGTATTGCCCGCGAAAACTAATTATAACTGCTTGTGAATCGTTATGCAAACATGGGTGGTAATAAATAGTGGCATAAAAGTGAATTTTTCTATTTTCCAAATAATTCGATTATTGTTGGATTTGTGGTGTTTGCGTTCTCGAAATTAGTAATTTCAGTTAAGCGTACTTCTTTTTTATATTACGGTCCTAAATATCAGCTAACTGGTTTGTGTGTCGAATAAATCAAGATTTTGTATCAAAAAAATTGAATAAAGCATAACTATTATGTGTAATTAATGTAAAACAGGATACATACATATTACTTCCAATTGATAAAAACTCCATTCCTTCTGCAATCAAATTTTTAAAAACAAAAATTTTGTAAGTTTAATACAAAAGCAGTTCCATTCCTACAAATTTAAATACAAAATTCAAGTAAGTTTTAGTATGAAAAATTCAATTTATAATAAATTGTAAAATTAATAAGCGCAAGATTCACTTTAAATCTTTACTTATATATTAAATTGAGTAATAAATAACACTTTATAATATTCTCAAAAATTTAATCATGGGAAAATTATTGTGTTTTAAAAACTACATTATTAAGCGGTTCATGACCTTCAAATATAAAAATAATTTATTCATTGTATATTACATATCAGTTATATGCAAGCATATACCTACATAAATGGAAAAGGTTTTTAAATTCTGTTTGATATACGAGCATATTAAGTAAAAAGTACTTATACATACATACATACATTAAGAAATTGACATAAAATTGAATAATTTTAATATGCATGTATGGTACTTATGTACGTGTTTTAATATTTCATTTAACCTCAAAAGGAGAAATTTATGTACATATACACATAATATTATGCACCATTGGACTTAGCATTAATCTTCATTTAGTTATTGACAAAAAGTGACAGTAATAAGTAACTGTTAACAACAGTTAACTTTGTATTTGGTTTGCATTTTCATTTTTAGCTTTCCCACCGCATTTACTTTTGATTATAAACATGTAAGTACGTACATACATAATGGGATTTTCACCGACCGCACTGCATACAATGTGGAAGGTATTGTTTTCACACCAAACTCCATATTATCGACTTTCAAATGTTAGTATTTCAATCTTATCTTCGGTCAATATTTTCTTAAACTGATTTTCATGGATTTTGTTTTTTTGGTATGATATACGAAGTACTAATCAATTTTTGTGGCATGACTGTTGTAATTTACACATTGTGTTTGATTTAATATAGTTATGTATTGCTTTTCTCTCATTTTATCTTATACTTTTCGAATGATAATATTACCTACTTACTTCATACTATCAATCTTTTATTATTTGCATGAACCAATATGCGAATAAACACATGCAATGAAGAACAAAAAAAAAATATTGAAGTAAGTATTAAAAAAAAAAGCGCGTGTTTGTTCATGTCAAATGAATTTTATGTCAGCGTGTAATAAAAAAATATGAAAAGATTTTCTTTTATTCCATCCAACTTGTAGATTCATCTTTTTACTTGATTTTTTTTTTCGACATGGTATTTTTGCAAACTATAATCTGAACATTGGCAATATTTTTTCATTTGCAATCAGATGGAAAAATAAATGGAATAAAAATTTATTATTAACGGTTTTACCGAATGTAAACGAAAAGTAATGTACAATTGATTGTAATGTTGTTCGGAGTTGTAGCCTGATTTGGCGTTTCATAGAATTTATTAACCACTTATGAATTATCAGGGTTTTTTACCCCTACAGCTGCTATTGATGCAAAATCGTGCTATAGTTTTGTTAAATAGCCGCCTCGTGAAAACGCCTAAAGTTTTCACAACTCAATATCGTTAATGGACTAATTTGCGAAGTTAACGAGTTGGTTTTATTGTGCTACAAAATATCAAATTCAATCATTTGAATCAACCAACTTTCGCTTATTATTAAGGCGTCCATGTACACCAAACTCCACATTAAAATTTTTTAATTCGTAATTTTTAATTTCCTTTTCCTAATCTTGTTTAAAATTTTTGTCGTAAATTTTAATTTGCATTTTCACTTCATATAACATATTATAAATAACTATGGTGCAAAAAAAACAAAAAAGGGGAATATTTCATATAGAGTTCTTGTACGTTTCACATTATTATTAATAAAAAATAAAATGAACTGCATGATAAAATTTGGACAATATGCGAATTGCACGTACAATCGCGTTTTTTCTATACATATAGACATACATAAGCAGTACTCTGTATACGACGTATTAAAGTGTATATATAAGAACTTTTATTGCATACAATTGAGTTCACCCTCGTCTGAACATGAGAATATGACATAGTTTTATTGAAAACACGAAATCCTAAAGGCATTTGTCATATTTTCATCAAAAAATAAGAAAAAAAAAACAATTTTGCCTCTTTCTACAAGTTGGTTTTTTTTTTTCTGCTCATAATTTACATCTTGACTTGATGAGCAGCACAAATTATGCAAGTTCATCTTTATAATAGCATGTTGAAATGAAGTTTTTCAAGAACTGAAAATATTTAATATACTTTTCATATATCTACATACATAAGTTGCGATCATTGTTTCGCGATATTGTTATTATTTTTACCAATAAAAACAAAGTACGTACAACATTATAAACTTTTAATTATGTACAAAATTTTGATTATTTGGGGACTTAGAAATTACTCAAGGATAATTAACTAAAAATGAATATTTTTATGTGTATTTGTATGATATTTCGTATGGATTCACTCGAACATAGCCAGTATAAGTTTTTTATCATAATTATTAAAGTAAAATGTAGGGATTGAGTTATACTTTTGTTTATTAATTAGTTTACAAATTTTATTTGATAGCTGATTATACAGATGTAATTTATATTAGTTTTGAGAATTCGTGCCAATTTAGGTGGAAAATTCCGATTTGGTTACTGTTTTAAGACTTCATGTTTTGTGTATTCTTTTGGTTGAAGTGATAAAATTTAATTTGAATTTAATATTCTGAAACGAACAATGGAGGAAATCTAATTATTTGAACTGAGAATCTTCTTTGTTTTCATTGAAGAGATTGTTCAAATTTCTGCACATAATTAGCATATGATGTTTTTTTACACATCCATCTAAAATACCATATAGAGAATGGAGTAAAGAGGAAGCATCTACCACCCTAACAATATGTAATTGATACGAACATCATTCTTGAAAATTGAATTATAAATCAGTCTAAGTATAGCAAAAGCAATTTTGTCCAAAAGCAAGCCGTTTACCGTTTTAAAGACTTAGGAACTCGAAATTTCGCCGAATTTTTATATAGTTAAGCACTAGGTCCCAAAAAAGTTTTGAGAAGTGATTTAAAAATTTAAGCTAATATTATTTCATAAAAATTTTAGAAAATTGCGATTGATATTTTGTAAATTCAGATATTTTTTCTGTCATTTTCTGAGCTAAGAGAAAAAAAGAATCTAAACTACTTAGTATAAACCTTTAATTTACATTTTACTATTTCTCCATAGTTGAGTGCATAATTTGTCACAATTCTGATACAATCACATGCCTTAGTTTCTAAGCTACTTTCAAACACATATTGAAAAATTTTAAAATTTGCAAATCAAATATTTTTTCAAATGCAATAAATTTAAAAAAACATAGTTGAGCCCTTTAAAACCTTATGGCAAAATTTTTTCAATTAAATTTAATTTAATAATTTTCTAAAAAAAGTCAAGTAAAACTAAATTCGTTACGAGTTTTGGGATGAATTCTCGAATCATACTCGAATCCTACTAAATAAACAGAGTGACTCATTCTGTATACAAATTTAAATAAGTCAGGGTTATCTTCCTAAAATCGTAGTAAAAAAAAAACAAACCAATTGTAATTTTATTAATTCCTGTCGATTCCAATAGGTTTGAAATAATTTTTAAATTTTCTTTTTAAGAATTTATTTAATAAAAAATGAACTAAAAAAAATGAAAAATTATCCTGTTTTTAAGGTTTTTTTTTCAAAAATGTTGTGAAAAAAATAAATAAAAATTGAATAAAAGAGTGAAGACATTTTCGAATTACAAAATATTGTTAGTAAGTAGGTACATACGTGAATGATAAAATGTGAGTAGCGTTAAAAAAACAAGAAAAAAAAACAGTCAAAAATATGAAATGCACGTGCAACTAAGTGAATTTTTAGTTTTTTTTATTCCTTCTGTTCGTATATTGCACTAAAAGAAACTTAGGAAATCTGAAAAAAAAAGTTTAAGAAAGGAAATAATTTTAAAATGGGAGTCATACGGAGGAACTTTTTTCTATAGAAGTCCTTATAAAAAAATTTTCTTTTAAAGAAGAATCCTTTTTTTGCTTGATACATGAGTTCAACTATATTATTATAAGTTCTTTTATGATGCACAAAAAATATTTTTCGAAAATACAGTACGGTTGAAAATTTTGATTACACTTTTAACCAAGATCAAATTTCGTATTAAAAATACATTTAATAAAGTTTCAGTAATTCAGGGTCGATATTTCCGAATATAAAAATGCCCAATTTTTCCAATATTTTTGTAATAGTTTTTACCAATATCAGCTACATAGAACAACAATAACAGAAATCTGGATACCATGGTTATCATTAAAAAATTCTTTGTCTTCCAATTGTAGTACTTAAAATAATTTTACTGCATCAAAATTGCAGGAATTTGGTTACTGTTTTATGCGCCTTAAATGAAAATCACTCAATATTTTCAAATTGAAATTACGACAAATTCAGAGAACTGAAGGAATAGAAATTTTTCTATTCCTTCAGTTCTCTAATTCCTCTATATTTTTAAAAATATTTCAAAGAATATTACGATATGAAAAAAGGTGATATTGTGTTTAAGCTCAAAATTCACTCCTATTATAATTTTCATTCATTAGTAGCTCCCAGTTCAGTTGTACAACATTTCAATTGTTTTCATATCTTTTGCGATAAATTTAATAACGAACACTTTAAGAGTTCCTTACTGTATTCAGTAAAACTACAACTTTTCATATAAATGGTTCTTTTATGGTATTATTCAAATTTATCATATTATCATTTTACACATAATTTAATCACATAAACTATAGATACACACACATACATAACTATGCAATCCGTCTATTTTTAGAAATGAATATCCAATTTATTCGCTTGCTTTGAACTTGAAAAGAAGTTAAAAGAAAAAAAGTCTTTTTTTTTCTTCTCTTGATTCTTTATAATTTGTTACTTTAAAATATTCACAATTGTGCCATTATATAATAATATTTTGAATAGAATTCCATCAAACGTTATAATGTATAGGCACCTATACATGAGCGCATATTATTTGCATATATCTGGGAGCTTTCCTTTTGAAAAAATTTTCTTTGAAAAATTGTTTTGCTTTTTTTTTTTTGTGCTTATCACAAACTGACTAAAATCTTGTTTCTTGGTAACAAAAATTTTTGTTTTCAATTTAAAAATAGTAACAATATTTTTCTTCCTTATTTTCTTGAACAACAAAATCCCATAATACATTGGCATTTTGAAGAACTAAGTACGTCGTATGTTATTAAAACTTATTCTATTTTGGATGGGTTTATAACCCATGAAGTGACATATCAACATCACTAAAAATGTAGCACGAGAAAGGAAAAAAAAGAAAAAATTTTAGAATTGCAATTGACGGTGTCACGAATTATTAAAAACTTTTCTCTCAAAACATTTTCTTCCTATCATAATGGAATAATGGAAGCAAAAACATTATTTTTTTTTTTGTAAATATAAAAATAAACATTAATAGTTTTTTTTTTCTTGTAAAGGGTTTGTCAGTGCAATTTTTAAGAACTAAATGTTAAATTTTGTTTGGAATGGTTTTATCAAAACAAATGTGGCTTTACTAGTAAAGCAGTCTGCTCTTGTTTCAACTAGAATTGCTGATATAAAATATTTAAGTTTAAAAAACTATCATTATTAAATATACGATTTCTTGTTTAATCTGAATGCAATCATAACCTTGTAGATGGTGTTCTTCTACCCCACCCGGTTCCCTTGAAATTTGCAATCTACAAGCATAACTTTACTTTTAAGGTTTGTTAAAGGTGACAAATTGAATCAAATTTACTCCCGAAATCTAAAAATAAATTTGAAATTATGGTGACACGCAAGTAGATTTGCAACAAACTAAATCACTAATTTTTCGTTGAGTTTGTTTTTATGATATTAGATCAACTGGCTGAAGCTAATGAAGTAATATTATATTATCGTACTCTAGCTTATAAATTGAATATTCTGTTTTCCTAATAGTTCTTATAAATCCTCTATCACCCAAAAATCACCCAAAATCTTAAAACAAACATTTTAAGGTAATTCAAGTAGATGCTTCGATTTTAATGATTGACTCCTATAATTTTCAGAAAGAAAAATGAAAAATTTAAGATATTAAAAATTGGAGCATGAAATTGGACATAAAGAAACATAGAATTTCCTTCATTTTTGCGTATGCTCTTCGAGTTTCTTCCTGCTTTAAAAGCTGATGCTTATTTTCATGTTCCTTGTGTAGTAAATGAGCTGCACGATAATTTTATTTTGTGATATAGTTATCAGTTTCAATAGTCAAACTAGTGCTTAATACTAATCATAATTATTTCACCATAATATTTATATTAATTTCGAAAATCAGGATGGGTTGCCTTTGATCTAAGCCTTATAACAAGCTGGTATATGGAACTCAAGTGACATAAACGAACTAGTATACCTTTCTCCTTCATAATGACCTATTCAAAGAGACCTTCTTGAATAACCTATTCACTAAAAAATATTTCCTTTTAATGTCCTTTTAACATGCCTTACACTAGTACTTATACACTTTTTTTTTTCTTTTCATGATTTTGATGGATGAGTTTTAAAATCTATCATCGTAAAAGTGCAATAAAAGGAGATCGAGAGAGAGAAAGAGAGAGAAAGAAAGTTTTTGCAAAAAATAAAATAAATTTCTTCTAAAAGCAATATAATTCCAAAATTTTCTTTCATTTTCTTAAAATTCATGTTTTTACTTATTACAAGTTATTTAGAAAAAAAAAATTTACAACAAATTTCTGTATTACATTTTCGTTTCTAATTTTTTTTTTGTGCTATAATCTTATTATACACGTGAATTTTATAATTTCTGCTGACTTGACATTGTATAATATTTCAACAACAACAACAACAAATAATATTTTTTTATATCCTTCAATTCTTACCTACTATATGTGTATATCAGATGAACACAAAATATTTTATAATGGTGTGTAATATTATGTTCATACCAATACAAATAGTTGATATTATAAGGAGTCATACAAAGAAGGATTGTGATATAAATATGTTGTAAACACGTAAGATGACACGTGAAAATAATGAATCTCTTCTTAACAGAAAAAAAATAAATATATTTAACTATTATATAATATATGAAGATGGAATAGCAAATAAAATAGTCTTGATATTACACAATAATACAAAAAGGATAATAAAATATTTTTCAATGTTTATTTTGTATACACTAACAATTTTCTTACAATATTTTTGTGTGGTTTCAATGCGTACTTAAGCTCATATTTTATATTATAAATTTACTTCTAAGAAAATGGAGTGAGAAGATTATTAAAGTCGATTATTATTATCAATCATTCATTGCTTCATTTTCTACATAATAAATAACATTTACTATTGTATTCACTTTAGATATTAAACATACGTTTAAATTCATAATATTATACTATTAGATCTTAATAGTCTTATCGATTTTCACTATACTTAAAAGGGAAAATTTAATAATGGAATTAAAATATAATAATAATGATTATAAAATTTAAATCTATATAATGAAAGTTTAAATCAAAGGCATAAATTATGGTAATATTCTATATTCACAGAAGATTTACAAATGTTATAATTTTAAAATGAGTTTTCCATAAGGATTCGATATTATTAAAAAAGTTATTTATCGCTCGGTTTTAAATCCAATATTAAATTTTAAACTAAAAATTATAATTATAATAACTTAGACGATTAAAATCTTTAATTTTCTCTTTGAATTTATACAAAAGATGATTTGTAATTCAATTTTCGTGAAAAAATTTTACATTTTTGCAGAAATTGAAGAGTACTACCATACAAATTGATTGGAACTATTTATCAGTCAGACCGACAATTAATTTAGAACTCTTTGCTTACTTACGCAGCAGTATGTCTTTCCATTTTGAATATGTAGCTCATTGACTTATCTCTATTAAACAACTACAGAACTCATTCAACAAACTGGAATTCTCACAAATTAAAAGAAATATAGCCTACATTATTTTATTATTGACCAATGATCAGCAATAGTTGTTTTAAGAAATTCAATATTTTCCCATAAATTCTTTCAAGTTATAGTGGACATAAGCAGCAAAAATTTATATGGGTTTTAAGAAATTTTTTTTTTTCTGCTTCTTATTGCAAAATCGTTTTGTTAAAACACGATTTTTTTTTTAAAGGAAAGAATTTTTACTTTAGCATCTACTATAATTGTTTTTTTGTTCTTCTTCCTATTGGCAATTTCACGAAATTTAATTAACACTAAAGAGCCAGAAATCAATAATAAACGATAATAAGACAACGAGAATAAATTGTATAAAGAGAAAATAATAAAAGAATTTTTACATTTTTTATTTTTGCTTAAATGCGAAAAGTGTGAAATTAAAGTGAAATAAAATGGTTGTTTTTCGAAATCACGGTTTTTTTGTCTTTTAATTATTGATATGTGTTAACTAAATTGAAATCGAACATGAGTTTTGTTTAAAAATTACCTATAAACATTATAATTATATAGATATATGCGAATTTTTGCTTCTTACTAGTTAGTAAAAAGTTAAGCAGTAAAATTTTTTGGTCCTTCGAATTTTGTAAATTGTACTCTTTTGGATTTAATTTAAGTATTTTCTGTCAAAAGGACACTGATTTAATTTGAAATTTAGCTACAGTAGTGTTGCCCAATATTTTGTTCTGTATTCAAAGGGGCAATTTAAATAAAAATATACTAATTACAATTATTCAAAGATTTTGAAAATAAATGCTAAAATACCTTATAAGAATAAATTATGGAAATTCATTCATACAACTGCAAATACCTGTTTGTTATGAATCCAAAAACCAGAATTTAAGTTATAATTTTTCCTAATCATATTAAATTTATAAAATTATGGGTCTATTCCAAAAAACCTATAGGTTCAAAATTACAATCTTCAATATGATAATTTGAAAATTTTGAAGCATCTTTTTTTGTTTTTCTCTTTCAGCAGAAAGTTTTTAAGCTATAGTCCCAGCATATTTAATGATTTTACAGTTTCTTTTCAGTTTTCATTATTATCAGAACTCGATAGCCCTACACAAAGTTGGGATCTGATCAATTTGTAATGATAAATAATTGTTGTTTACGAACATTTCTTGTTCAATTTACGCATACACATACATACGTTCCCAGTACGTTCCCAGTACATTTTCTCAGTACTTTTGAAGTAAGAAAATTCTAAAATTTCAAAAGAAAAAAAAAAATAAATTTTTCTTCAGAATCAAATTAATCTAGTTTAATTTCCAATTAATTTTGTCCCCAAATTATTATTACTATTAAATTGATGTAATAAATGAAATCAATTAAAACAGGGTGATTAAAAATTCATTGTACAAACTTGAATACAATGCAAATCATTTCATATTTTTAAATAATTACCTTATTTCTGTTACTCTTAATATAACTAGTTCCTTAAAAATTAATGTAATCAATCAAGAAATTTTTACAAATTTTATGATTGATTGTGATAAAATTGAACTTCATCGATTGAATTTTTTTGATTTATGGTCATAAAAAAAGGGGACATCACATCATCACATACTAATTTTGGACAATAAAACACTTAAATTTTATTATAGCATTTTATTTAAGTTTAAAGCAAAATATGCACGAATAAAATTAAAATTTTTAATATGACCTGCTTTAGGTTTTAATTTTTGTTTAGTAAAAATTCTGAACTTTGTACAAACATTTTTTATGAATATTAAAATTAAAATTGCCGCTAGTTATGCGAAATAAAAAAAAACACATAAGTTGATATTTAAAATCAAATGATTAACCAAATTATTATAAGAAACGTGAACTTAATGGCTTCTGGCCATTTTTATTTCTTTTCATTTCTTCTATAGTTTGATGAGTGGAACACACAGAAATTGCGTTCAGTTTATTAAATTTAAGTATGCATATTTTTATACCTGTACGAGCGTATGTTCGAAGGGTATACTAAATTTGCCTTACCGTTTGTAACGCTAAGAAATAACGGTCTTAGATATAGACTCAAGTGTATTTTTTTGATCAGCGTCGAATTCTGACTTGATTTAGTTTTGTGTGTCCGTCCGTGCGTCCGTCCCAGCGATAACTCAAAAACTAATTGAGCTAAGTTCATCAAATTTTCAAAAATGATTTATTGTAGTAAGTTCCAGAAGCCTATTTAAATTGGACATGATCGGGATACCGGTTCGGGTAGCTGCCATACAACTTCAAAATTTATTTCTCAGAACTATAAAAGCTGTGGTATTGAAATTTCACACAAACGAATATATTAGTAGGGCCCATGTGTCTCATAAAAGTCGTTGAAATTACTTGGCTGCTTCTGGTAACTGCCATACAATTTCAAAAGTTATTTGACTATATCTCAGAAACTATAAATTAATATGGTAATACGGCAACTTAAAGTCATAGTCTGTCCCATAGTCAGTTATGGCATCTTTATTCGCACATAGGATAACAAATTCGTATGGGTATCACAGAGTTGACAAGATCAACTATATTATTTTTATCTCGTTTTTTTTTCTGGTTTTGCTTCTTGTCGTCTTTCTGCTTCAAATTAAGTAAATAAGTGAAGAAACATGGCTCGTCTTTTTTTTTGTGTAAGCTTAATTTATACTTCACGATTTTAATATTATGCGAAACCTTTGTTTTGTTCAGTTTTTTGTGTTTTACATAAATAAAAAAATTTTTTTTTTTTTTAATTTTAAGTAGTTTTTTTTAGAAAATTTTTTTTTGTGTTTATTATGTTTTTTTAATCTTGAATTAATGCTTTGTTTTTTCTTTATTTTGTGTGTGTAAACAAGATGTTTAATAAGAATTAAAATTTAAATAATTTTGTTTTATAATATTGAAATGTCATCACTGATATACGAGTTTGAATTTTGTTATAAAAAGATTTATTTGACAAACAGTATGTGCTTCTGAATTTATTTTAATTATTTTCTTTTACTCATACGCATATACATGAATGAATATATGGGTTAAAATTAAACCAAGGGTGTGGTTATTAAATATTAAAATTAAATAAAAAATTTATTGAATTTGTATTATCCAGACAAAATTCGTTTGTCGTTTGATCTTAAATAAAATTCAATTCTGTACTGCTGTTTCATTGCGAAAATGTTGCACAACATTGAATTATTGTAAATGGAATTCTCTTTCTTAGGTATTCCGAGTTATAGGTATTTTAAATTAATGTATTAAATTATTTTAACTTGAAAACGTAACTATCAGTCTAAAAATTTATTACCTTAATTTTAAAATTTTATAACGAGCATATATACCGCATTAATACAAAATGTATGCAGAATTTCATACAAAAAGTGTAAATCGATACTATTTATTATGCAAACATACCCGTTAATAAAGGTTGGTCAAACCAATAGTTTTTTAAAATAGGTTCTACCTTCAACAAGTGAAAATACTAGTTTTAAAAACGGTCTAGCTACTACGGAATTAAAATTGGTGTCGTTCATATATCCAAAAATTGGTATCGGTCATCCTAAATATATGCAATCTTACAAATAAAAGAAATTTAAAGAGGCGTTAACATAATTCTCGAATTTAAGGGTTAATAATTGTCAGCGTTAAAAAAAATAATTATATTTTTTAATGCCATGACATTTACCGTTAACACTCTGCATTTATAGAAATTTAGAAAAGCTTACGGTTTCGCAAAGGGTCGAATATTCGAATTTTACAAATTTCAAGAGGTGATAACTTGAGAGGGGGTGAATGTGGAAAACAGTTTTCTTGCAATGAAATTAACTATTTATTAGTGTCTAGCCAGACACTACTTTTCTGTGTTTACGGAAGATAAAAAATGAAGTTTAAAAAAATATTTGGAACGTCAATTACAAGAATGCAATTTTCACATTCACTTAGTCAATTTAGCGTTATTTGTGAAAATATACTAAGTTATGAAAAATTATAACTGCCCAGAGATCTTAAATGAATCGTTACCCTTAAAATTATTTTATCGTGCAATTCCTGAACTCCATTACTGTAAATAACGTCAAAATAAAACTTCAAATTGTAAAAGAAAATTTGATGGTGTTAAATAATTCGTTAATGTGAATAGCAAAATAAATTATATGTAATTCAAAATAAAATAAAATATATTTTAAACTGATTGATAAAAGTAAGGAAATTATTTGACATAATTTTTCATATCGTTGAGTGTTCAAATGTATTTCAAATGTGACACTCATTTCAACCGAAAACTGTAAAATTTAAGCAACATAATGTGCAACGAAGAAGTCAACAAAATAATTTTAATTATACAAAAAATAACTAAGATCACGATTATATAGTAAAAATTGTACAGTTAAAAAGGAATGAAGATAAAATCATGATTTTTAATCAATCAACTCTGCAAGAATAGTTCAATTTGGGAGCAGTTATTTCTAATATAGCGCAAAATTAAAGCTACTTGAATTAAAATCGTATTTTATACTAAATGATTTAACAAAAATAATGAAAGAATTTAAGTTTTCAGTTTTTGATTGATGCTTTGATAAATAGATTGACACATCATTACAATTAAGCTGTGAAAAACGAGTATTTAATTAGGAAATTTTTTTGTTCATTTTCACACCTATTTTGTAAAGATAAAGTTACAAATATAGACATACATACGTTTCTACATTGCAAGAATTGCATTGATGTATACCTATTTAATTTAATTTGAAACGTCAGTCAAGCTTTTTACTGAAAAGAGATCATTATCTAGAATAATTTTTTTAAGTACTTATTTTTTAATTTAATTTTTATTTGCTATTTTCTTCCTCAGTGTATTTTATTACAACAACACAACATTATCATTTAATTCACAACAATTTTCGAAAAGTCTTATACTCTCAACATAATGGGGCCGCCGCACTTTAAAACTACAAAATTTAATAATTGCAGAAATGTTAGTTTCAACACTTTATAAAATACAACAAGGCTACGCAGCAAAAACGTACAATAACATACAATAAAGACAGCAGCAACTACAAAATTAGAAAAATAACTAATTTTGAAGTTGGAGTTTTGCGGTTGTAATTTTGATTGTGTGCGATTCTATTTAATAATCCAGGAGGTACATTATTTTTTTGCTATAGTTTGAAGTGCCGCCTCATTGTGTTTAGGGCCTTAGAAATAAAGAAAATTAAAAATGTTAAAAAATGGTGGAAAATATTATGTTGGAAGTATTAAAATAAAGAAATACTTTTAGAAATTCCAGTATCCTTCTTATAGATTAAATTTCTTAAAAAAAAAGCAACTCAATATAAAGAAATTTTCTAAATTAATATGATTTCTACATTAAGACGTCGAACATGTTTGATTAGACAGCGGAATGAGTTTGATTGTATATTCGAACGAGTTTGAATCTGTTATGTTAAAATGGTAGCCACATCAAATTTCATTTCGTAAAAATTTCATTCTAATATTTTAACATTAATGTTTTTGATTCGCTTATTAATATTTGTATTAATATTAATACAAATAAAAATAAATCTAAATATTTCGGAGGTAATTATATTTGCCTTATTCATATACATAAAATATGCAAATATTTACATTATTTCCCTGTAAGTAATAACAAAGACTATAAATACCTTAGAATTCTTATAATTTCCCATCAAAAAGAATATTATAAAAGAAAATTGAAAATGATTGTTGCTCTTATCTTATAATCTCAAATTTAAACAAAAAAGTTTAACTTCACTATTCAACTTTAGCTTTATAAATTACACCATTTTGTAATCTAAAAATAAAATCAAAAACATCAGCCTGGCGAACAAAAGAAAAAAAAAAAGAAAATATAATCGTCTGGCGCTAATATGCTCTTGAGAAATATGAAAGCACAAAAAAAGGAAAGAAAACTTGTAAAACTTTTCGCACAATTATTTATATTTTTCACATTATTATGGCTACTTAATATTTTATCAATCGCCATCGAGGACACATTAAGTGGTAAAATCCTTTTTTTTTTTAATTTTGTTCTCGTTCTGTTCTCCTACTCGAGGCTCTCCATTTGTTTTAATTCTTCATTTCCTTGTATTTAATACAAAAATTCCTTTATTGTCGTTTATTATTATTTCAATAGTTTTTATACTTAACAATTTAATAATACAATTTACACAATAAATAATAATCTGAGAATCATAGGTTTTTATCTTAGATCTTGAATCTTGATCCATTTATGTACAATCTCTTGATTTTATTATAATCAATATAAGGATGCAAAAAAAAAAAATGTGAGAAAGAAAAAAGTGCAAATAATAGTAATGATAAAGAAAAAATGTGGGGAATTTGTTTTTTTTTAAAAAAACGGAAAATCTAACAGGAAAAACGGAACAGTGAAATACCAGGAAATAGAAACTTTCAATTGAAAGTCTAAGAGAATATGAAAATATCCAGCGGAATATCAGAAGAATATTCAATTAAATTTTGACCTTGAGGAATTTATAAAATTTGAATGCAATTTTCCTATAAAAAATTATTTTCATAGAATTTATTGGATTGCATTTTAGTAGACTTACATTAAACAAATCCACACCAATGCGATTTTCAGTGGTTTATACTTCAGTTGCGTTTGAATAAAGAACAAAACTCTTGTACTACGAATATGTAAAATCAGATATAATTGAAATTATTTATCGAGAACTCAGCTGAATAAATGAATTTAAACAGTTAATGATCTATGTCTACGCTTTTATACTTTTTTTATTATACTCGTAGAATATTGCCACAAATTTTTATTTCAAAAATTCGAAAATATTTTAGAAATTCGAAAACAACGAAATTTAAATGAATCTATTTTACAATAACTCGTCATATAATTGGAAGAGCACTTTGTCGAAATCAAAAATTTCGAATTTAGATCATATATATAGATTATAAAAGAGAATGCAATGATCCAATGAATTTTCATCTTGTTGCTTCAATTAAGATTTTTCAAACGGAACGTATTAATTGGTTAACTTCCTTCTGCAATAATTAGATTGTTATAAAATTTCTTGATGAGTCCGAATTTTTAAATACATGGAAGAGAAATAACGATAGTTCACTGTCATAAAATGGAGAGTACCTACTATAAAAAACAATCATAATCTACCTACCTAGCAACATAAGAATTAAATATAATAAAGTCATAGTAGCATAAGTGTAATAGCAGTAAACAACCATAAAATCGTTAAGTAAATACTGTAGAAATAATTTTTCTTTCATAACTTCTTTCCTACTTTTTTGCTTCTTTTTTCTCCGTGTTCATTCCCGTATTTTTTATTCTTCGATGACCTCTACATTCTTACTTTCATATTATTTCAGATTTCTTGGTTTTTTTTTTTATTTCTATCAGATATTTTAATTGCTTTTTCATAATACCATAGCCTGCAAATACCTATCTTAAAAAAATAATAAAAACAAATATAAAAAAGGTAAGAAATATGAAAAAAAAAGGTTTATGGTCAACCACTTACAAAATTGCTTTGGTCGACACAAATTAAATGAAAAATCAAAGCCATAGTCACATTACTTGAGAGAGCACATAAAAAAAAAATTGCAGAACCCTTTGTAGATTTGGTTTGGTGTTGCTTTAATATTTTAATTCTATCATCATGAAATTCTCAGTTTTTCTTTCATTTTTAAAAGTAAAAAGGAATTTTTTCTTGTTGTTATTATTGTATTAGAAGAGAAATGTAATGGACGGGAATCGTTGTTATTTACTTTACTTTACTAAATTCTCAAGAGTTATAGCAGAAGCCTGGCGTCATCCTTGTCACTTTTTAAGAAGAGGAAGTTAGTTTTATTTTTATTGTTTCTTGTCTTTTCCATTCTTATTATTATTATTTTTTGTTCCTTTTCTTTGCAATTTTAGATTCGGATTCATTTTGATTCTGTTCTGGTGATGTCTTAAATTTTTTTTTATTTCGAAATTTTTGTCTCAGGTAACAATGCAAAAAAAAAGTGAAACAAACCCTAATAATATAGTATGCAAAAGGGGGGTAAATAAAAGGATTAAAAATGAGGATTTATGGTATTCTCAAGTTTTTGTTGATTTTTTTTTTTTGGACAATTCTGGCATTTAAGTACTAAAAAACATATAAAGAAGCGAAAAACAAAAAATGAAAATGTTATGAAAATTATTAATTATGAGAGGTGGTTTTTTGTTTTTGTTTTAATTTCCGGTTACAAGTTTCTACCTCATTTTCTCATAATATGATGATTTCTTGACGGCATTTACTTCTCTATAACATTTAATTTTTTAGGTTTTTTTTTTTAATTTGGAAATGTAAAGTTCTTGTACTAATTATAAAATTATGATGGGATCAAAAATTTATGTTTTTATATATACTAATTTTTCTCAGACATTTGCTTAGTTATTTGCTTAAATTATTTGCTTAGTTTAACTTTTGTAAATATTTTTATACGGTGTGCAAATGTGAGATAGTGAAATAAGAATCGATTTCACGGAGATTTCGTATTGTAATTTGATACCATAAGAAATTTCTTTAATATTACACTTTAGGTACAAATGTATGGTAGTTATTATGGTAATTTGATGAATATTTGAAAAATATAATAATAGTATAGCTGACATTATATAGTTGCCTTGTGTTTCAAAACAAGTTAATATTACTAAGAAATTATAACGAATTTAATTTGATTCAAAAGTATACTGACAATATGCTTACTTTTAAGGAAATTATGTTCTCATTGAAAAATTAAGTTATTAGAAAAAATGAAAATTGGATCAATTTTAATTTTTTAAAACAGAGATAAGAGAAGAGTATGAGCGTAAACAGCATATAACGAGGAATTTTAAATTAAACCTGCAGAAAAGCATATTTGAGGCATTATACTTTCTAGACAAGCTAAAAATTTTTTGAAAAAAGTGTGAAATCTAGAAATATAAGCATTCAGAGATTGTAATAAAATTTTATTTTTAAATGTATTTTTTCATATTTTATAAAGATTTGTTTTCCGAAAATGGCACAACAAGTGTATCATGCCTGAAAAGTGTATTTTTCCAGAAGAATGTGAAACAAGTCATAACTTTTTAAAATATTGAGCTTTTCAAATTTATTCTAGTTTATAGTAATAATTTATTCCATATAAGAAAACAACATTATCTGATCCCATGAATTCCGACGGAGGTTTCATTAATTTTACTGAGAAATTTTTGATTAATCAAAACTCACAATCCAGCATTAATTCTGCTGAAAACTAGCAACATTACAAATTCTAACTAGCAACTTTACAAAATTACTTCAAAATTTCATCGTTCATACGAGCGAATTCATACAATTCTACGGAGAGCAAAGCGATTCCCGAGATTTCCTCGTTTCAAAACGATTACCAAATTTGATGGATTTGAAAATTTTCAATTAATAATTTCCTTACATATTTATAATTCAACATTGAACTTTTATAAAATTTAATATAAATATTTTTTTGTTTTTAGATATTTTAATTTAATTTTCCTTTTTATAGCAATGGCGTTTTGCTTGAAATTCTTTTTTCTTTTCATAAGAACATTAACAGCCACACCATATAAATTCTCTATAAAGAACGCCAGAGAACAAAATTCAAATGTATTCAATTAAAAGAAAAAAATATTTTCACCTCTTTTAAGACACAAGATCACCTATTAAGTCAAAAGAAAAAACAATAAAAAATTCTATCACATGCATCGTGTCATCATAAAAATTACTAAAATGTAAGCATTACAAATTTCAAATATTTTTTTTTTCATATTTACTAAACTTTAAAAAAAAAAAAAAATTTAACACTTTTATTAAAACAATGTAGTTGATGGAAAATATTCAATAATTACAGTCTCAAATAACTTGGCCAGTAAAAAAATTTTATTTTATCTAGTTCATAATGAGCCTATAAAATTTATGTATAAAAAAAAAGAAAATTAATAATATTCTTTAACCAAAGAACCATTCTAATAGGAACGAATTAAAATTTTTTATAAAAAAATAATAAAGGATCACATTCGTATTCAACCAATAATCTCATAATTCTATATTTTATTATAAATCATTCATAACGTTGTTATTATTTTTAATATGTAAGAGTATATTGATTCTTTAAAATGAAAATGAAAGAAAAAAAGTGCAAATCTCATTTTTAATGCATCTCTTGTTATCATCGTCTTCTTCTTTTAATCCTTTCATTCCACCTCTCCTTCTTAACAATTTTTCTTTTTTGCTCAAGTTCGGGTTTTTATAAGGTTTTATTTTTTATACCATTCTGTGTTGTAAATGTTCTCAGCTTGTCTTTTTGTTTCTTCTGCTATCATTTTTTTTTTGTTAATTTTTTTTCAGTGTATATTCTTTAGTATTAAAGTGCACTGTAAAAATCTTCTTGTTAAAATATTAAATAAAAAAAAAAAAAATAAATAAAAATGCTGCAATATTCCTTTTTTGCTTAATATCTCATACATTAGACTTCTTTATGATTGAAATCTTCCTGTGTTGACAATCAGTTTTTTTCTCTTGCTATTTCTATACATTTTGCCTGTTACTGACTTATCATCATTTTTTGTTTTTGTTTTTTTTTTTTTTGTATGGTTCTTCATATTATTTAACGTTGTTCCAATACGCGATTAAAAAAATAAATGTGAAACGAAAAGAAAAAATAACCATATAATATTTCTTTAACATTAATCCTTCGTCACAAAAACAAAAAATCTAAATCTTTCAGTATTAATGTAATTTTGGAGTGAAATAAGTTCACTTCAAAAATCAATGATTTGTAAGGAGCACATTTTAAATTTAAATACGTAGACAAGGAAAAAGGTAGTTGGTTTGGCTTAATTATAGTATAGGACAAAACTGTATATTAGCTTAAACTTAAGTATTAAGCTTATTCAGATTAATAATGTTGTAAGGAAGGAGAAAATAATTACCCGCGCAAATTAATTTTGTTAATAAAATTCTGTGATCTATAAACAATGTATTTTTAATAGCCAATTTTATTTTACTTAATTATATTATAAGAAAAATTGCATATCACTAGGCTTAAGTTAAAATTTCTTATTAAATTTTTTATTTTAATTAATAATATTACAAAACGAAAGAAAATAATTTGGCAGACGTCCTTTGACACAATAAATTTGTTAAATATATATTTTGTAAATGCTCAATAATAAAACTGGGAGACGAAACAGATGATGGTATCAAAATTTGAATATCTCATATGTTTTAAAATCGTAATACTGATTATTTTAAAACTTTATTAGTTGCTACTACATTTAATAGAAAATCACATAAATTTTGCGTTATTTGACGTGTCCATTTTTGTCATATCATTCTTATTACATCATAAATTAACAGATAAGTAAGTCTTACACTATTCTTGCCCGTCCTCCAAATTGCATTCAAAGCCTTCGATTAAATTTCTGTTCAATTCGATAAAATTTCTGCGTTAAACTTATACTACTATTCTTATTTAATGAAATAGGTAATTATAAAGAAATCTATGTTCAACAGGTGTTTATATTTGCAGTGCGTATATTTCATTTCTTAACTATGCACACGTGACAGACAAAATATTACACAAAAATCAAAAAATTTTATTTTATTACAAATCCAAAACTTCTTTAATTCGTTAATATACCATATAAAAACGTTAAAACAATTTAATGTAAAAAACAAAACAGAAAACATAAACGAGTAGAGAAAACAAAAAAGAAGATCAAGTTTTTGTCATCAATTTTTTCCTCATCATCATCAGTTACAAAAATGATAATAAGAAAAAGAAAAAAATCACCAAAAAGATTTTATATATTAATAATTAATTGACGGTAAATCTTGGTTTTTCTTATTGATGATCGTACAAGAGATCAAATAATATTACCTGTTATTAGTTTTACTTAATAAATGCTAAAAAATAGTGGTGATTTATGTGAATTTTTTTTTGATATCAGAAAATTGTTGTTAAAAAAAAAAATAATTATTTAATAAACATAACATGCATTAAAATCCATTCCAATAAAATAAACCAGGATTTATAAAGAGCAGAAAGAAAAAAATGAACAAGAACTTTAATTTTTGTGGAATTTAATTGGAATTTTTTTTATAAAATTTAAAGAAAGAGAAAAAAATGTGCGTAATATGCTACGTAGTATATGGCAATCAAAATGATTATTAATTTTGGTTTGAAGTTTGATGTTATGTCAAGTATAAGAATTTTTTGTAAATTGAAGAACATAACCAATGTGTATGAATATTGAATTTTAAATGAAATATTTTAAATTACAAAAAAAATTCACAATAATATATTTTTTTTTAAATGCATGTAACTATGTATATTTTGAAATTATGGTTATTTAAATATTGTATTGTTATGGTAATCACCCACCTAGTTAATAACGAAATGCGTACATTGAAGAAGCTGACACGTGGATATCTACAATATCATACATCAGCCCCGTGCTCCTCTCAGGTGTAAATTAGGAAAAAAAAATTACGTTAATAGCGAATCATCATTTTATAAAGTAGACCATAACATACTTACATTAAAATCAAAATTATGAAACATTTACATATTGCCATAGAAGTAGCGTACCAAACAGTAGTAATCCTTGGATATATTCAAAATTATGAATATTTTTCATTTAATAAATATGTAGCTGTCCGAAACGACAATTTACATTTTTGGTCATATCTCATATAAAAAACAAATTTTGTGTTTAAATTGTTTGTATTCAAACAAATTTTAGAGTTTATTTAGAAATTTGCTCAGCAGTTTTATTTTGAATAAAATTTTACTTTTCACTCCACACTATATTTTCGAACTCTAAAATTTGCATGATTTCTTAATCATCTTTAATTAATTTAAAATTATATTCAATAGCCTTTTATCCCAGCAGTTTAATCCAGCTATGATTATTAACAGAAGCCGTTGAGTAGTTCAATTTTTAATAATTACTTTAAAAATCACATACAAATACAAATATACACTATAGAAGAGAACATTTTTTGTCTAAATTTAAATACAAATTTATATAGTTTTAAAAATAGATTTAAATTTTGTTGCTTTATAGCCCCTAAAACTACAATTTTTTCTATAAATACACAATATAAACACATACACTTGAGTGCGACGTATGTAAAAATGTGCAATTTTTCAAACATAAGGAAATCCACAAAAAAGGAAAAAAACCAACAAGAACAACAAATTCATTTTATTATTTTTGTACTTTTGTGAATGACAATAAAATTTTAACTTCCTTTTCTTTTTTTATTCTCTTAAAAAAATGCTCTTAACAATAACATTCCATTCTATATAGAAAAGCAAAAAAAAAAAAAAAATTAACTTCTATTTTTAGCACTTTTCCAAAAAATTTTTTGAAAAAAGTGCTTATTAGTTTCACTCTGTCCGTCCGTCCGTCCGTCCGTCCGTCCGTCCGTCCGTCCGTCCGTCCGTCCGTCCGTCCGTCCGTGGACACTTTTTTTGTTTACAAAACTTCTACACCCTTGAAGATAGAAAGCTGAAATTTTATATGTACATAGATCTTTACTAGAAACTTACTTCCGTAGAACAAAATTTTTACCTATCTCCCCCCCTCTAGAAGTTATACCCCCCCAAAACCTTAAAAATGGCCTTTTTTAACTATTTGTTGCAATGAAACCATAAGCATTTATGAAATTTTGCAAACGCAGAAAGGCAGCGGCTTGCTTTCCCTAGCGCGGTATACTACAGTTAAACTTTAGAAAAACAAAGTGGCCGTTCAAATTTACCGTTATCTAAAGTCCTTTTTTTCCAAATTTTTGATGTCGTTTTTCTTCTAGACCCCAGCTTGTAGAAGCTTGAAATTTTAGGGACTTTTAGATATTAGCAAATAGTTCATTTCGTTAGAAGAAAATTTTTTTCCATCTCCACCCCCTCTCAAGTTATCGCCCCTTGAAATTTGTAAAATTTGAATTTTTGACACCTTATATTTCCGAAATCGCACGTTTTTTCAAATTTCTATAAACGCAAAAAGCTAACGGTAAATTCCATAACATTAAAAAATATAATTATTTTCCTTAACTCACACAATTAACCCTTAAAATCGAGCATTATGTTTACCCCACTTTATATTAATTTTTGCTTTATTTCAAAGACTGCATATATGCGTCATCCTAAGTATATGCAATCCTAGAAAGAGTTTTGTATATGAATGAAAATAATTTTAATAGTGTGATAGGTATACATAGACTGTATTTAAAAGCTGAATTTTCACTTGTTGAAAGGAAAAGTGCTACAATACAAACCATTGGTTTGACCCAACTTTATTTATTAGTAAAATGTGGTATTTTTGTTACTTTCATTTTATTTTTTTCGTTTTTTTTGGTGTAAAAAAGTGCTTCCTGAATAAAAACCTAAATTCTTTTACATATCGAATTTTGTACTATTTAAAATATTATGTACTTATTCACTAACTCACATATACCTGTGTATAGGAATTTATTGTATAATACTTTTAGAAGTTAAGAATTTTAAGTCGATAAAATAGAAAATGATTCAATGTTTTTGAATGCATTCATGTCACATAAGTACAAACACATATAATATGTAGCTAGTTCATTATTTTTCATTCTTTTATATTGTAAATACCTTTTACTTTCCTTTTTTTTATAATCTGAATGCATTTTGAACACAAAATTTCACTGTTTTGTAATATTCCTTTTAAAATAATTTACAAAATAATAAAATATAATATTAAGTTACTTGTTTTCTTGTATATAATGTGTGTATGTATGTATGTAATTTTTAATCCACTAACTAACCAACTTGTTACTACATAAAATAAAAACCAATTTTTGTACTTACTTCCGAATAAGAGTACCTATATGGAGACATTACATTTACATTATATTAGTAAAAATATGTATATGTATAAAAGGAAACGAATTCATTATGATAAACTGTGGTTTTAAAATATTTTTAAATAGTGTTAAGAATTTGTGAACTCTCATTGTTGAAATAACATGGAAAAAAATTATTGAAAATAAAAGATTTGACTTGTTTTTTTAATTTATGATTTCAATTAGGATTCGTTTGATCAAACAAATTTGATTGTGTAAAAATTTATTTGAATATAATAAAAATAATGTTCGAACATGTTGTAAGTAAGTATTGTGTAAATGATGGAACATGTTTGAATAGTAAAATTTTATATGTTACACTTATATGCTTAAAATAATTTTAGTATATAGAAAGAATAGTGGAATATGAATTGGAATATGCGTATGCAACATGTTTCGAAATGTTGCAAGTGACGTACACAATTATATAAAAAGATATTCCGCTATTTGGCTTTGGAATTTTAAAGTCGTTTATAAAATAACTACAGAAAGGTGTTAAATTTTCGTCAGTAGAAAATTTCCAATTTAAGAATAACACGAGCTTCTATAAAAACTACTGAAATATGAAGCAAGTAAAGCACGTTCTCATATAAATGAAGTTTGTACTTTCTTGATCATGTTTTTCAGTACCTTCTGTTGATTATTCAATACTTAATATTTCTGTTAACATTTTTTAGGATTTAGAACCCAAAATATTTTAAGGCACAAACAAATACATTGGTGTTTTGATAATTTAAAAAAATTTCTACCCATATTCTAATTATTACCTTAAATATTATTATAAATTCAAATCTTTCAAGAAATTAATTACCACCTGTAAAAATAATAAATAAGTATATTAGAGTTAATGTAGATAGTGTAAATTATAAAATAACCAAATATAAACAAACCCAACCTACTTTTGTTTATATTATTCCCAACAAAAAAAAAACCAAAAAAAAAAGCAAAATGTAACTATAGAGTAAAGCCAAAACCGGAAGTACAAATTTATTTTTTCATGTCTTCTATTAATATACTTGGTAATTTTGTAATTTTAGCTTTCAACGGTACAGCAAAAAATAAAACTATGTATTTGTTTTTGTTGTATGTGTAAAATAAGTCAGGTCTTCTATAATAATATTATTTTACAAAAAAATAGATTACCTCATTGTACTTCACCTGATTGTACCTATACAATTAATATATAAATGTATGAATTGTATTACCAAATAAATTTCATACATAAAGGTACATTTAGCAACACTCTTTGAAACCTCAAAAACCGGTGTATATGCATACCCACAAAACTGTTGTATTTATAATATTACGTATAAAATTATAATTTTGGCGCATATAAGGTGTACAAAGTGCTTCATTTATAAGAGTAACGATTACGAATTAATTTTACGAATGAAACCGCTTAAATTGTAGTAAATTTTTATTTTTAAATGATTCATCTGAAAAAGAACGAGAGATCACTGTTCGATCAATTCCAATAACTTTACCGAGAAATTCCGGAAAGAATCGACATCAATCTTGAATATTCTGTTTAATTTTCGTAAAGAAGAAGGGAATAAAGATTTTATTTTAAGATGCAACGTTGTTGATTGTTCCTGTTTTAATGCTATTGTCCCCAAATCAGTTGATGGAAACTATGTACAATTTTAATTTAAGTAAAAATTTAATAAGTTTTCTGCACACATATTAAAAAATCCTTTAATGATAGACTCCAGTATCGTAATTTTGGTTCCGTAATTATACTCGTAAGTACTATTAAAAATTCCTCAATTTTTTTTTTCCAACATTGTTCAAATTCTGATTAAAAACGAACCCTGTATAAAATAAAATTAATTTTCAGTTTTTAGTTTTCATCAATGTGCTTTCCTTTCTATTTCAGTTTTTCTTAACATCCTTGGTTTTTTTTTATATTTTTTTATTTTTTTGTTTTGCTACAACTATTACTTCCACTCCTCTTTGGCTCCTTTAACCGGATATGTTTGTTTTTAAATGTACATACTCTATATTTATGGATATTTTATACATGCAGTTTACAAAATGAATTCTTGCGGGAGGAAGTAATATTTTCAAGCATATTATCAGGATTCAAGGATTCAATATGAAATTTTTTTTTGGTATATGCACTTTTAGAAGAGAAAACAAAATAAAAACAGAAAACAGCAAAAAACTTGTAGCACGTTCTGTTTAATTGAAGTGGCGTTTCTGTTATTTGTATAAGTTTACTTCATACACACATACAGACATATTTTTTGCTTGTTATAATCGGTTCTTGCTATGTTAGTTGTAAAAAAAAAAGTAAAAATTGGATAGAGAGGGAAAATGAAAAAAAAAGTGGAAAGAAAATAAGTGATAAAATTCAAAATGACACAAGTTCAATGAAACTTTGAAGAAAATTTTTGGAAAGGGGTTTAGAAATTTTTATGCCTATTTTATTAAATTGAATCCGCCATTTATAAATTGTTTTTTTTTTTTTAAATATTACCATATTAAATTTTTAAAATCTTTAAATCTTCTAATAAATGTTTGTAAATGTAAATGAGGAAGAGTATTTGAAATCATGAATTTGGAGGCTATATTCTAATAAATGATGCATTTTGAGGCTATATTCTTTAAAATCTTCTATAGAATACAGGTTATGGAATGTTTTAAACAACATAAAATTAAGAGCGGAGCAAAAAATGGTCGTGTTCCGTTGAAAATATTAATGTAATACTTATAACTGCTTCAGAGTATTTTGTGCTTTAGTGCAATAGTAGCAGCTTTAGGCAAAATGAAGTAAAGTAGGAAGAAATGGATATATGAAACACTTATTTTTCATATAAAAATGTTAAGCCATATCAATCAGAATAAATGTGCGAAACTACTTTACTACAATACTCCTACAATGGCGTAATACGAAATTTTACACAACTAGAGAATAATTCATCTACGTTGTTATATATGCTAAACTGAAAATGTTTCAAAAGCAACTTGAACAGTTGAATGTGTCAAACTTCCAATTTGCTCTGCTCCTTGAATACACCTGCTATATACTTGAATACACCTGCTATACTTGATTACACCTGTAATACCCTTTAAATACCAAAGTTATTAACATTTATTTTAAAAATTTTCAATTCGATCATTCAATTTTCTAAGAAAATTTTTCAATAACCAATTATTTTAAAAAATTACAAGATGAATTTTATTGTACAATACAATATATTTATATAATTTCATGATTGTTGTACTTACATAAACGCACATACATGCAGTCTATACCATTATAACACGTACTAAATACTTAAATCATACCATGACACTTACGACACAATCCAAAATCTAATATACTCTTTTTATATACAAAATTACGAGTATATTGCTTATTCACTACAATTTTCAAAAATTAATTAAAATCCAATTTAATAAGATCCTTTTTTAAATAATATCTATCTTTTATATATAGAAATTTATATTGGTTATTAGTGTGAAAATCTTTAAAACCGCTAACATTCAATCTATATGTTGCTAATTATTCACTTGATTTAATATTTTTTTGGACCTTTATTTTATAAAATCCAATGTATAACATATTCTAATTTCAAAATCATAATATAATGTTAGTATATATTTTAGATCATCATATACATGCTTGCAGTATATTAATATATCAGTATTATACAAAATAGAACGCAGATATATAACATTTAATCAATGACTTTAAAATTTTCTAATTTTGAATTAATGAGACTTTGTGGGAATTGGTTTTTTTGGTAAAGTGAAGTTGATTGATATTAAAATTTTATAATGAATGGTTACTTTTGAAAATAAGAAAATATTTATAGCTATATATGAATGTAAAAAATGGTTTTGCGATAATAAGAGAAAAAGGATTGGAAAGGAAAGAAAATAGTTTGTTTTTTTACTTTAGAACAGGACAAAATATTAAATGGTTAATATAACATCAATGTGACTTAAAATTATTGTGAAAATTTTGGTTTTTAAATTGAATATATAGTGTTTACCAAGCGTAAAACTAAAGTAAATCAAATCTTGTGTGATAATTTCATTTTACACATAGTATTATGCAGTTGTATGACCAATTACAAAGTTAATTCGATAATGTGGAAAGATAGAAAATTTTTCATTACATTGAAAATTTTTCACGCTATAATGAGAACAAATATGGTTTGATAGTTTACTATTTAGCTTTGTTTTTGTTTTTTAACTTTGAATTTACTTAAAATGTATATTGTAGAAAATTACAATAATTTTAAAATGTACACACAAAAAAATTTTATGGTTAAGTTAACCATAATTTTAAAGAACCATACTATGATTAAGTTTTAACCATAAATTATGGTTGCTGTTATATACTTTTCGATGAAAATTAATTACATTATGGTTGTTTCAACCATAAATTATTATTAAATTTACCATATTTTAACCATATTATAGTTAAATTTAACCATAATATGGTTGTATTTAACTATATTATGGTTGCATTTAACCATATTATGGTTGCTGTTATATACAAATTTTAACCATAATATAGTTAAAAACAACCATAACATGGTTGTTGCAAAAATAAAAATAATTGGGTTTCAACCATATTAAGGTTGATACAAACATAAAAATATTTAAATTTTAACCATATTATAGTTAACTTAACTAAGATTTATGGTTAAGTTAACCAAATAAAGAAAATGTTTTTAAACATAATATGGTTAAAACAACTATGCAACATAGTTGTTGCAACCTTATTAATGTTGATTTTTTTAACCATAGTATGGTTACAAGAACCATGTAACATTATTGTTGCAACCTTATAAAAGTTTCATTTGGTAACCATAGTATGGTTAAAATAACTATGTAATATTATTAAAATTGTAACCCACTTAACAGGTACAGTATACAGCATTATTGAAAAACCTATTCTACTTTCATTGACATGCTGTATAACAATAGCACCTTGCTTATTATTACTCGCAACAGAAATTGATAAATTTTAGGGTGTTAAGTAAATTTTTTTTCACAAATTCTCCTCAAAAAACTTTAAAATTATTGTAAGTTTAATTGAACTCAAAAACTCATGCCTTACTTTTCTTTAAAAGTAATTTTCAAACTTTACTTAAATCAATCATGATTAATCTAATGCAAAATATCTAGAAATCTTTTTTTGTAAAAAAAAATTTTGTATTAAAAAGTAAAAATTGTTAATAATAACACAAAAAAATTTAGCTTCAAAATTTTATTACACAGAAAAATAATTTTTATAATATTCGCACAGTATTTATGACATATAATTGCGTATTACCTAATGTTTACAAAAACAAAATTCTATATTCCATATTTTACATATTTTTTACAAAAAATTATTCTTACAAGTTACTTTGATATATTTCATGTAAAATGTGATTAAGTACAACTATTTTTTGACCATTTGAAGTTTGGTTAATATACGATGTACGAGTTATGCAATTTACATTTACAGAAATTGTTTTGCGTATATTAGTGTTGTCAACAACATAAGCATAATAATGCATGTCAAAACATATCTCTTTCAGTAAAGATAAGCCTAAATACAATTTTTCGCCATATTTAAAGATATAATCTACAACAGCAAGTTGTGAGTTTGTTTCATAAATTACCATACCAACCTTCACAGGTAAATTATTATACCGAATAAATTTTGTCGAATAGACATTATCTTTCGCTGTAAATTTATATCGTTCAAAAACATCTTTATTAACTTTTCTTAACGCACTAATTTTCAAAGGAAAATTTTAAAGAATTCATTCCGAAAGCTAATATTTGCATGACTTGAAATTTTTTCTTTTGAACTAACTGAGGTGTCATTTGAAATCGTATTAGCAATATAAATTGCACTTTGATTTGAATCACAAATTGAGCTTAAGTCATTTTTAGAACAAATTGCATGGCTTTTTAAATTAACTTTGTAGTAGTAAATGTTATCATAAACTCGATTGCAGATAGTGCATGGAAAACGAATAGAATTTGCATGTTTTAACTTCAAATGATCAACAAATTGTACATCATTATCAAAATTTGAAATACATAAAAAGCATTTAAAATTCATTTTAAAAATTATAAAAGTTACATATATTATATTAATTCATTTAAATTTCGTTAAACTTATTAAAATAAAATTTAAATTTAATAGTAATTGTATGTATACAGTTTCTACACGTACCTATTTGTTCATTCTTATTAAGATTTTAATTTTTATTTTGTTGCAGGAATTCTAAATCTAAAGCTAAGGTCTTCAATACAGCATCATCCTTGTCATATTTAGTTGTAATTTTGTAAATGTAATTTTGAACAAAATACCAGATTCTCTTGCATTCGGGTGGATATTGTATGTTAAGTCCCATGAAAACACTGAAGCATGCAGTAACTGCTTCTAACGGATTTTTAAAACAATATTTGACATGTGACACTAAAACCCACGTCAAATCGATATTTTCTCCTATAAAAACTATTTTTGGCTGGATATTGACTTTAACTTTTCTGCATTGGTTGATATACTGCCTCTCTGCGTGATCTGCTTCTGGTATACTCTGAAATATACAAACATTTTTTTTTTATTTTTAAATATTAACAATTGGTTGCAGACACTTGTCTACTAAATTTTTATTTTCTCTATCTTAATTCCATTTTTTGTGCATTTTAATTTTTTAATTAACCCATGCACAGTTTAAATTTAAATCTGGACATCTCCGCTAATAGCTTTAAAATTTAAAAAAAATTGCATATGATTTGCGCAAAAATCATATATAAATTTTTATATTTTCCAAATTTTAAAACATTAAAATTTTTATTTACCTTATAATGTGCTATAAACGCTTCTTGAGCTTCAATTTTTGAAGGCCTGTACAATTTTGTTGACAACTTTCGCTTAATATTTGAAACTGGTATTACATATGGCAAAATCAGAAGAGCCCAACATTTTCTTTTACTATCTGTAACGGAAAGTAAATAACTCTCAAAATGTATGATAATAATACATATTTTAAAAATATTCTACCGTCTGTTTCATTCTCCAAAGCCTTTAATATTTCCTTAGTTTTCAAGTTCCTACTTAAATGGGCTTCATTAATTATAAGTTGAATATTTTTCTCAGTTATCTTTGGTACTATTTTGGTTCCATATCGTTTTTCAGCATCTAAAACCAACTTTATAAAAAATATTGTTTTATCTTTAAATGAAATCTGCTTTGAAAATTGCAAAGTTCTTACCAATTCATAGCCTGCTCCGCTCTTCAACACAGAAAACTTATCGATGTACTCTGAAGTTGGAGTATCCTTTTCTAATAGCATACATCGGTGATCAAATGTGATCTCCCATTTGCACCGCAACTCGTCCGAAATTGTTGACGCAGCTGAAATTTCCTCGACAATTTCCAGTATTGTCGATTGATCGTTATCTTAATTGGATATAAATAAAATTAACAAATTGAGTGAATTGAAATTAGAAATATATATATACATACCTAAGTTAAGGTGAATAGGTGAAACTAAAGTTGATTCAGTACAAGTAGATGAGAGACTCTTAGAGCGACTTCTGCGATGTATCAAACCTTTTTTAGCTAATTTGGTTTTTGCATTTGTATATGCATCATATAATTTACCAGAAGCCAAACGTCCAGTTGAATATTTTGTGTAGTAAGAATCTTTTGATTCGTTTGGAAATGCTTTCACAATATAAGAAGCCAATCTTTCAAAATCTTCTTTTCGTATACTATACAATAAAAAAAGTGTAAAATAACTAGTAGTTCAACATTTAACTGCATTCTGAATCTTAACACACTTCATATAAGGATCCACGTTTAAAAGATGATTGATAATACTTTTGCTTAAATTTATTCTGTCATACCGTCCTAATAATTGCTTCTCTTTGTATGATTGAATAATATCTTTGCACTCGAAATTAAGAAATAATTTAAAGTCCTTTGAGTGTTGGAAAAAAGATATATTTTGCTTAAATCCAATGATATTAAAAATAAAAAAATATTTGTACCTCTTCTGTAATCAAGGTATTAAACAAATTTTCGATTACATATGAAGGTTCTTGTACAGTCGATGCATTTACAACTGCAAGCTCGTTTAATATTTCTACTGAATTATTATCTGTTTCAAATGGAGAACCTGAAAAAACATAAGTAGTTTATATTTCATAAAAACATTCTATTAATTATACGAAATTGCGTGTTTTCTGTTCATTACTTTTAAATTAAAGTTGTAATTACTCAATTTAATTTTAAAAAGTTTTTTATGCAAAAATATTTTATATTTGTAGACAAAAACCGGTCAATTTTTAAATAAAATTAATATAAAAGAAGATAGCTTTCTAATGAATTTATGTTCAACAATGCTTATTTTATAGGATAACTGGCTTTTTTACAGTAAGTGCGTTATAATTCTATAAAATATTAAAAAACAATAATGAACAGAAAAAAAACAATTTTGTTTTCAAATAAAATTACACTTTTTAAGCAAGATTAAAAGTAAATTTAAATTTAAGTAAATTTAACGCGTTACATCAAAGCTTAAAATTTATTTCAGTTGGATGTGGTTAAATTTTTATATACATACGTAAAAAATTTAATTTTATGAATTTTTATTAGATAAAACCTTTTATTTGTAACACAAACGATGGAGATTCCATGTATTGATAAATATAATCTACGACATCCTCTGGATCAAGAACATCACCAACTTCACTTGTGTATATTGGATTCTCATTAAAATTAAATTTGATTTTTACAGCATCATTTAGTTCATCCAAATTTATATATTTTGACTTGTCCATAGTTAGTTTGACTGTTTTTTTCACATCTCCTCGTGCTACATTCAAAAAAACCTTTTTACACTGTTGTAATTAAAAAAATATATAATTAAGAATCAGTTTGCAATTCACGTATTATTTACAATTTATAAATTAGTACATAAATTTGTGAAATAATTTAAAAAGGAATTTTATTTTCTCTTAATGTTTTAGTCGAAATACTGAATTATTTTTACTACTATACAAACAAACACAACATATTACAATTCCACCACATTTAATTCATTACTATGTTCATAAAATTTGATTCATTATCATTCTTTAAAAGCTACATATTTTTATTTTATTATTATTAAAGATGTCATGGCTAATAAAGTCGAATCAAATCAATAAAGTAGCCTATTTATTTAAAATAAAAAAGTTTGTCGAAATACACTTTTAGCATACATTCACATTATACATTGTATGTAAAACAGAAAACTAATTTACAAAAGTACGTACAGTTATCCCTAGATTTACGTCGCTCTTTTATACTTGGTTTTGATATACGTTATCAAGATAATTGTTTCTCGAATTAAATTTACCGCTTAAATTTGAAATACACTGCAAATTTTTAATTTTTTTGTTTTGTAAGTTCTGTTAAGTTTTTTGTATACATGGTGTAAGGTTTTATTTTCATAAAAATGGAGTGATTTGAAAACGTCGTAAATTTAAAGATAACTGTATTTTTTTCAACACTGCTTCATAACACTTACCGCTACGTCCATAATGAAATTTTTATTTTCAGTAACTTGAAACTTCTATTTATTTTAAATAAAATTTAAGATTTTTTTTTAGAATTATAATGAATTTTAATTATTTCAATTTATTTTTATACACAAATTTGATTACTTGAGCAAATAAAACTTTATTAAATGATTCAATTTGTACTTTTAAATTTTATTTCACTGAAAACTACACTTGAATTTTAAATAATATACAATATATTCTTAATAGTCTTTTAAACAATTTTTCACTTTACAGAAATTCACTTAAAACTTTTTTAAAATTTTTACACTTTAAATACTTCTAATATGAACCTGTTACTTTGAATCGCGAACACTTACTGAATATTATTTATGCTTGTTAAATGAAATGTTACTAATACATACGCGCAAAACTCAAAAACAAAACATCACCATGTAAAAACAAGAAGGTTCCGTTAGGAATGTTAACCATACTATGGTTAAAACCAACCATACTATGGTTGAACCATAATATGGTTATTTTAACCATAGCATAGTTAATATTAACCATAACATGGTTAATTTCAAAATCACGTGTTTTTTATGCACACATATACTTAAAATGTACCACCATAAACTAGAGGGATTTATGAAACGAAAATAAAAAGTGCAATGATTTAAAAATTTTGGAAACTTTATCTTATGTTTTATGAAATTTTATACTTTTTTAAGATAAATTTTGCTAGTTATTACACAAAATCTGAAAATAGTATTTAAAAAGTTAAAATTAATTGTTTTTCAATAAAAATGTCAAAATTGCGATTTTCGCATAAGTTTTTTAAAGTTTTTTAATTTTTTAAACAATGCGGCATTTTTTTTGCAAATCGTAATGTATTTGCTATACAAAACGAGAGATTTCTTTTGTTTTGTAAAATCTAAGAAAAACAGAGAAATTTTCCGTTTCTGATTCTAAAACTCAATAAATACATACTTATATGATTTAAAAGAATTAAAAGAAAAACATCTCTTTTCTCTTAAATCTTTAAAAAGTCTACAAATTTTTTGCAAAACATAAAAAATTTAATATAACTTTGTAGTTAAGGCTAAACATAAACCTTTTTTCCTAACTTTCACAGAAATCTAAGAAAAATAATAAAATTTAAATGTTTTTCTTAAAAATGTTAAAAATTTAGGATTGTCGTTTAATGTCTACAAAAAATTTTACACTTTTTTGAATAATTCTGCTTTTATATAGCAAATCGTAATTAACTTATTATTTGACACACAAAACATGAGAATTCTTGTTATTTTTATGTAAAACCAAAGAAAGACTAAAAAATTTTATAGTTAATTATTCCAAACTTCAAAAAACATATGATTTTTAATGATAATTTAAAAAAAAAAGTTATTTACATCTCCAAAAAATTTACATAAGTATTTTGCTCTAAATGTTAAATAGAAAAATTTCGTAAACATAAAACAAAATTTATATTTCGAATTTGAGATGTCGAAAACCTATTCATGTACATCTTCAAAGTATTTACATATGTATTTCAGGCAATCATAAAAAACTGTTGACGCTTATTTAAAGGTCCCGTTAGGAATATCAACCATGTAAGTTTTGTGTTTTATATTTTTTTCTTTTTTTAAAGGAAAAATAAATAAAGAGTTATATTTTGTTTATGAATTTAAAACAACTTTATTTTATTTATTTGAATTTTTATTCTTATCTTTTTTATTTAAAATTCTCACAATTAAATTCTCACAATTTAAATTTATTATTTATTATTTATAATTCACAATTTTCTTATATGACAATTTTATTCAATTTGATTTTCTTATGATTTATTATTTTTAATTTAAAATTTATATGGCAATTTAATTCGATTTAATTTTCTTACAAAGATAACCTTTCTTTCTTTTACAGGTAATATATGACAATTACTATAATATATAAAATAACTGATGTTTTTACTTTTACGGCTAACGACTGATTAAAGCTTAATAATTATAAGAAACATCACATAGTAAGGTAGTTTAAATGAAATTTGTTAATTAAGCATTTTTACATAGCATGATTTTTACACGCGCAAAAGTATAACAGGTAAAAATGCTGATGTGATTATTTATTTTAGAATTTGAATTTAATTTAGTAGAAAGAATAAAAAAAAAAATATTTTAAAAGGAAAAAAAATTGTTTGTTTAAATTAAGTGGAAGTAACGGGTAGAATTACAACTTTATCCGGTTGTATAACTGAATATGTAACTTCCCCCTCCTTAAGATTGTTGTTCTCCTGGACAACATATTTATCTTTACTCTTTTTAAAACATTCTATGTGATCTTTCTTGATATACAAAAATATGCTTATCGTAATTATTAAAAAGATTGAAATAAAAGTTGTATTGAAATAAACTATTACTTTGTTTTTATTTTTTTCATAGGAAATTTGTTCAATTTTTTCTATGTTTTCTATTTGTTTCAAGTGAATAGCTTCTAAATTAATGGAAAAATTTAAATTATTTAATATTGAATAATTGGGTATTATAATGTTTTGGTTATATTCACTGATTTTATTTGAAAATTTTGAATTATTAATTTCGATAGTACAATTATTAAAAAATATAATATGATTTTTATTTAGAAAATAATTTATTTTATTACAATCATGAGTCAACTTTATATTATTTGCATTAGTAACTAGTACCATACCAACTTCAATTTCTATTATTTTTAGTTTACTTTCCTGAATTTTAAAACAATTTTTATATGAATTATGAATAAGATTTGCTAAACAATTTGATGTTGGTTTTAATTTATTAATGTATTTTTCTTCATTCAGATAATATGTTTTATTACGAAAGACTATGACGTCAGTTATATCTATTGAAACTTTTTCAAACTTTGAGTTAGGTATTGGAATTATTTTAAAATGGTTTGCTTTTTGTTTACTAATTTTGGGAATTTGAAGAATGAAAATTAATGAATTATTACGAATGGCAACTGCATTTTTTAGATTTTGAATTTTAGATAAATCAATTTCGTATTCATCGATTTCTTCAGGACTAAGTAGTGATCTTGCCATTGTTTGGTATTTTGCAAACATTATATTTTCCTGAATCTTTTCGATTTCTTCGTTTAGAAGATTTATATTGGTTAAAATTTGAAGATATTGTAATTGATTGACAACGTTTTTGTGGTCGACTGAAACATAGTTTGAAATTCTATCTATTATTATTTGATTTTGTTCGATATTGGTTTTAAGAGAATTGATATTTTCTTGAAATATCGAATTGATTTTTATCTGATTATTAACGTTGCCAGCTATATTATTATTATTTTGCTCTACAGTTCTTAAATGGTTTTCTAACTCAATTTTATCTTCTTGTTCTAATGTTCCAAAGATCCATTTGAGAAAGGATCCTCCAACATTAATTAAAGCCCTTTTAAATCTTAATGGTAAGATTGTTTTGAAGGAATGGTTAGTCTTGTTAATTTTATTTTTCAGCATATTATATAGGTTTTTATTAGAATTATTAACGAAAGGTAAAGTATTTATTTGGTTTTCTATTATATTTATTAATGTTTGGATTTCTGTTAAGTTAATTATATGAATTATTTTATCATAGCTTACAATTATATCGATGTTTTGATGTTGCGTTATAGTAAATCCAGCTTCGGTATCAATTTTATTTACGTCTATTATAGTTGAGTTACACGGGATTATCATTGATGTTAGTATTATTATTAGCGTTATTATTATTTTTTCCTGTAAATTTAAATTTTCTTTTAATGCGGGTCGGATGAATGTTATAATTTTTATTATCAAAGATTTTATTATTTTTATTAGTAATTTTAATTTTTTTATATTTAGGTAATTCCTTATATCGCACTATCGCGGGATTATTTATTAAAATTTCTCCGGTTTCGGGAGGTTTAAAATGTCTTTTATTTTTGTTTACTTTATTAATTATTTTTTCTTTATTATTTTGAATCTTATTTTTTATTTTTTCGAAATCGGTTACTTTCCCGTTAACAAAATCGATGGGTTTTCTTTGAGTTGCAGAATGGATTGTTTTATTATAAGCTTCTACGGCTTTAAGAACTTTACTTTCTGTGTCGAGATCAGGTTCCGTTAAATTTAGAATTCTAATATGTTCGGTTATGGTACCGTGAGCCCGTTCGATATCTGAGTTCCCGGTATGACTTCTTGGAGAAGTGAAGTGAATTGCGATATTTTCAACTCTACAGAAATCTTTTAAATTGATACTGTTAAATTCGTTATCAAATACGAATTTTTTGGGTTTACCGAATAGTGAGTTCCGTAATTTTAGTGTTTGAACTATTGTTACGCTGTTTCGATCAGGTAACTTTATCATAGAAAGGTGTTTTGACATTTTGTCTATAGCTGTTAGAAATACTTCCTTTTTTATATAAAAGGTATCAACATGGACGATCTCGTTAGGTTCAGACGGACTTTCGGATATTTCGAATTTATACTGAATTGGATTTCTGTCATACTTGGCTAAATTGCAAGCATCACAGTTATTTATATATTTGTATATAAAATCTTTAAGTTTCGGAATATAGTATTTATCTTTTAATTCGTTAAAATTTTCTAATATGCCACGATGGTTTGTATCTTCGTGGCCTTGCTTAATAATTTCAATGATTTCTTCTTCGCTATCAATTTCCTTGGCAAATTTGGTGCATTTAACAAATTTAATTTTTCTACAGTTACTAAATAATTCTATCAATTTTTCTTGCAATTTTGCATATTTACTTTCTTCTAATTCCGAAAATATGGCTGTAACGCCTGTTTTGATATAACGTCTTAATACATTATTTAAATAATTTTGATCTGATAAATCTTTTTCACTTATGAAAATTTTCCTATATCTATTATATTTAATCTCAATTTCTTTTGTTTTATTTTTTACTAAATGTATTTGTGTTAGATATTTATTAATAATGTTGTCTACAATCGGAATGTGGTCATCCAAATTTTCGATGCCACTATGAATTGTAGCCATTTCACTTTCTCTATCCAAATTTTTATTATTATCGATTTCCATAGCATTTATTTCATTTTTTTCATTATCTAATCTACTTAAAAAATCTGCTACCTTATTATCTCTACCTTTAACATATTCGATGTCAAAATCGAATTCGTTGAGTTTAATTTTCCAACGCTGAAGTTTGGAATTAGGCTCTTTTAAAGAGTGTAACCAGACCAAAGGTTTGTGGTCTGTTCTAATAGTAAATTTTATGCCATAAAGATATGGTCGAAAATATTTAGTTGACCAAATTATTGCCAACAATTCCTTTTCAATTGTACTATATCTTATCTCATGTTCGTTGAGCGTTCTACTGGCATAAGAAATTGGGTGGCCATTTTGTGATAAAACAGCTCCAATTGCATATTGGCTTACGTCAGTAGTTAGTACAAATTTTTGGTTGAAATTTGGATATTTTAAAATTGGGTCCTTACTAATTATGTCCTTAAGTTTGTTAAACGCTTCTATATATTTTAAATTATTGGTATCTATTTTATTATTTTTCTTAAGGCAATGGGTTAACGGTTGTGCTATTTTGGCATAGTCTTTAATGAATTTACGGTAATATCCCGTAATTCCCAGGAAACTTTTTATTGCTTTTCGCGTGGTTGGAAGTTTCAAATTTTTTATTACATTAATTTTGGAAGGATTCGGTTTAATGCCTTTATCGGTTAGCAAATGGCCAAGATATTCTGATTCTTTTGAAAAAAATTTACACTTATCGATTTGAATTTTTAAATTATGTTCCCGTAATTTATTGAAAATTTTTGAAATAGCTTCAACATGTTCCTGCAAGGACGTGCTAAAGATTAATATGTCGTCTAGATATACGACACAACATATATTAATGAATTCGCGTAACACATGATTCATCATGCGTTGAAAAGTTGCAGGAGCATTCTTTAACCCGAATGGCATCCTGATGAATTCGTAGTGACCTTGTGGGGTTGAAAACGCGGTTTTTGCTTGGTCATTTTCATCAACGAGTATTTGATGAAATCCCTTTGCAAGATCTATTGTGCTAAAATATTGGGCTCGACCAAGTTTATCAAAAAGAGAATCGATGTTAGGGATTGGGAACTTATCGTCGATAGTGATTTCGTTAAGTTTTCTATAATCCACGACTATTCGCCATTTTCTTTTACCTGAACTATCAATTTTTTTGGGAACTACCCAAATTGGGGAGTTATAAGGTGAATTACTATGTTTTATAATATTTTGGTCTAACATTTCTGCTATTTGTTTTTCTACTTCAAATTCATGAATCTTTGGAAATCGATATATTTTGGAATATATCGGCTGGGAGTGTTTAGTTATTATTGAATGCTTCACAGAGTCAACACAGGTTAATTGTTGACCCTCCCGATAAAACAAATCCCTATTTTCATATATAATATTTTTTAAGTTTTTACACTCTTCTATATTCAAATTTTCGTCCTTGATATGATTATAGATTTCACTCGGACTCAAATTTATTGAATATAGTTCGTGTGTTTCTCTAAATGGGCAAGCATTTTTAAATTTTGTAACTTTGCCCCTAATCTCTATTTCCTGATTCTCTAAGTCTATTTTTGCACCAACTGCATTTAATATGTTTTGCCCTAAGATAGCGTCGAAGTTCCTATTGTTAATGTTTACAATTTTCCAAAGAATTTTCGCACTATGGTTAAATTCCATTGGAACATTTGTGAGTTTTTCAAACAAAATATTATTGTTTCCAAATAAGGTGTTAATTTTAATTGGCTTTTCTAATTTATTAGGTTTAATATGAGGCAATATATTTTTATTAATTATAGAGGTAGTAGATCCCGTATCTATTAAGCAATTAATTTTAGTGTTATCAATAGTAAATTCTACTATTGGTAAATTATTTGATTGCGAGGCTCTAACCGAAAATTTTCTTGGTTATCCTCGTTGTGGTTTACGTCAACTTCCATTGGTTCGGAAGGACGATTATTTGATGTATTATTGTTATTATAATTTCTATTCCTTGCACTATAATTATCATTATAATTTCTAAAATTTCCACTATTTCTGTTAAAATTTGAAAAATTTCTGTTATTATTATTATTATTATTATAAAAATTACGCGGATTGTTATTATTATTATTAAAATTACGCGGGTTGTTATTATTATTAAAATTACGCGAGTTGTTGTTATTATTAAAATTATGTGATCTGTTGTTGTTATTGTTATTATAGTTATTGTTACGATTATTATTCGAAGGGTTATTTTGTCTTTTAGAGTTATTGTTATTTTGGCTGTAATAGCCGGAATGATTGGGACCTAAAGTTTGCAAAATTTCATGAAAAGCGTCATCTAAAGTGGTGACGTCTTTCGCTCGCAAAAACATACTATCTGAACGTGGTAACTTATTTAAAAATTTTTCTAAAATGCTAGCCTCATTATTACTCGGGCTAAATTCTATTGGTTTATTATCATCAAGGTTGTATTTAAAATTTAGTTTATTTAATATTTCATTTAGATCTATATAAAATTGACTTACATTGTTATATTTGATTAAATCTGCCATTTCTTTAAGCTTTAAATAACTTTCCTGGACTCCAAACGTCCTTTTTAGTTGCTGTTTTATGCTATCCCAATCCGTGGTGGTATTAATTTTTCTGATTGAATCAGCCGCCGGTCCTTGTAACTTGTTGGTGATGATTGATATGATGTATTCTTTTGATCCTTGATCCGGTGCTAGGTTTATAAACCTTTCTGCATCTCTTATAAATGAGCTGAGATCGTAGTCCCTGTTACCTTTGAAGTTGGGTAACGATCTAGCTTCGGTTATGAGATCGCGAATAGTAATTGTATTTGCCATAATTACCTTTTTTTTTTTTTTTTGTTTTTTTGTTTTTATTTTACTTATAATTTATTGTTAAGGATTTTATGTGATATTGTTAAAAATAAAATTGAAATTTGTTGTTAAAATTTTTGTTATTTTGTTATTCGCACAAAATATATTTTTCCTTTATTTTAAATAAAAAAAATATTTTTTTTTTTTTCTATTTATTTTGTTCTAGGTTCACCCATTAATTCTTTAAAAAGAAAGCTAATGTTTCAGAAAAATGTTTTCTTGATAACTGTCACTGTTTTGGAATTTGTGTTAAGCACTAATTTGCACTAACATTCCTTGATAACTGTTACAGTCTTGAAACTAGTTATTTTTCTTTTTATTTTAATAATTAATATTAATTTTCACTAGCTGGGCAATCCTACCGACTGCGCCAGTTTTGTGTTTTATATTTTTTTCTTTTTTTAAAGGAAAAATAAATAAAGAGTTATATTTTGTTTATGAATTTAAAACAACTTTATTTTATTTATTTGAATTTTTATTCTTATCTTTTTTATTTAAAATTCTCACAATTAAATTCTCACAATTTAAATTTATTATTTATTATTTATAATTCACAATTTTCTTATATGACAATTTTATTCAATTTGATTTTCTTATGATTTATTATTTTTAATTTAAAATTTATATGGCAATTTAATTCGATTTAATTTTCTTACAAAGATAACCTTTCTTTCTTTTACAGGTAATATATGACAATTACTATAATATATAAAATAACTGATGTTTTTACTTTTACGGCTAACGACTGATTAAAGCTTAATAATTATAAGAAACATCACATAGTAAGGTAGTTTAAATGAAATTTGTTAATTAAGCATTTTTACATAGCATGATTTTTACACGCGCAAAAGTATAACAGGTAAAAATGCTGATGTGATTATTTATTTTAGAATTTGAATTTAATTTAGTAGAAAGAATAAAAAAAAAAAATATTTTAAAAGGAAAAAAAATTGTTTGTTTAAATTAAGTGGAAGTAACGGGTAGAATTACAACTTTATCCGGTTGTATAACTGAATATGTAACTTGTATGGTTATTTTAACCATAGTGTATGCATATGTATATGAAATAAATTTAAAAGCGAAAATACTGCATCATAATTTGAAAACTTAGGAAACTCTTACATGAATTTTACTAAATTATTTATTTTTATATAAAAACTAAAAGTCCTATGTTTTTTTGAACAAGTACTAAATTTTAAGATATAAAGCAAAAAAATTAAAATTTCGTTTTTAAATTACAAAATTCAAATTGTGGAAAAATATTTGACTTTTATCTAAAGAATGAAGAATGTTTTTTTTCTTTCAAATCTCTTAAAAATCCCCCAGTTTTTCACAAAACAAAATGAGTTTAATATTTTCAGCGCTAAGCACAAATATTTTTCTAGATTTTAGACAACACCTGAGAAATATGATAAAAATTAAATATTTTTCATTTCAAGTATCCAAAATTTTGCGATTATTCATATCAGGTAAAATTTTTTTCACTTTTTCAACAAAGGTTTCCTTTTTTAGCACAACTTGATATGTGCCATAAGAAATCTTGTTATTCTTATATTATGCAGTAAAAACATTGTTATTCTTATGCGAAACCTAAGGAAAGCAATAAATATATTATAATTTAATGAGAATTTAAAAAAAATTTATTTCGTTTAAATTTCTAAAAATCTACATATTTTTCGCAAAACGTAAATTTATTTCGTAAAATATAAAAAAAATTTCATTTTGAATTTGAAATGTCGAAAACATGTTTATGTACAACTTCAAAGTATTCATATTTCGGACAATCATAAAAAAATTATTGACATTTATTAAAAGAAATATTACAAATACACATGCGTTAAACTCAAAACTAAAGGCGCTACATTGACATGAACCATTTTATGGTTAAGTTAACTATACTATGCTTAAAATCAATCATATTATAGTTGAAAACAATCATACTGTGGTTAAAAACAATCATAATATGGTTATTTTTAACCATATTATGATAAAAATTCAACTATATTATGGTTAAATTCAACCATATTATAGTTAGATCCAACCATATTTTTGGTTACATTCAACCATAATATGATTGAAAATAACCATGCATTATTGTTGAAATAACCAAAATATGGTTGTTCTTATGTACAAAAATGATTTTTTTTTTAAATAACTCAAAGTTAACCATATAAAATTTGGACTATGGTTGAAAATATGGTGGTTATGGTTATATTAACTATGTGTTTCGACAAATATGGTGACTTTAACCATGTTTTTAGATTTTAACCATATTATAGTTGCTGCAACCAGTGAGTTAACCATGCGATTTTTTTGTGTGTAATTGTGGTGAATTAATTTGCTTTTTCAATAAAATCTTTCCAATTGAAATTGAAAACTCTAGTAGATATGAAAATTTTTAATTAAAGGTGTAATGAAAAAGCTGTATAATAAGTAGTATAGTTCTAGAGCGTTCTAGTTCAATTGCGGGAAACAGGCAAAAGCAAGACAATTTTTTACCATCTTTGAGATTTTCAGGTTTTTTTCAACATTATCATAGGGAAATTTTATTCTTTTCTTCTCACATGAAAATTATATATTGTATGAATTCATATAGCTCTTGCTTCTCGGTTCAGAGATCCTGAATTTTAAGCAATAAATAATTTTGTTTTATATTACGAATTACCAATACATCGTGCAGTTCTTGATTATAAATTTCTTATGAGAATAATTAATGGGAATTCGCTCATACAACTGCTAAACAAACAGATGACATAATCAAAGGAAAGAGTCAAGGCAGAAAAATTAAAAAAATTTTCTCCTCGAAGTGGACGTTCTACCAACTGAGCTACGGAGGTGTGAAGAACAATTTGCCAGTAATTTCTTCATACCTCGGTAGTTCAATTGGTAGAGCGTCTGTCTAGAAAGCGGTAGATCATTGGTTCGAGTCGAGGGACTTGACTCGTGCCTTTGTTTACTACTCGTAACTTTAATTAAATCACCTATCTGTTCTGCAGTTGTACGAAAAAAGTGCAGTTAGTTATAAACTTTGTTTTACTTTAATCTCGATTTCGAATCCAAAAAAACTGTAGAAAATTCGAAATTGTAATTGAAAATAAAGACATTCTAAGTTCTCACTTTAGTAAATATGCATAATTACTTGTTGTAACCACAGATAATCAAACAAATAATCATACAATCAAAAGTCATTTAAAAAAATATTCACATTCTTCTTCTTCACATTTTGTTAACTCATCATATTCCTGTTATTTCTATTACTTTGAACAAATTGACATTTTATCTATAGAGAGATGATCACTCAAAGAGATTAATGTAAGAGTAAAATACACACATACATTAATATTAAAAATTCCATTTTACTTAAATTTCCAAGAAAATTTTTGGTGTCAAAGTAATATTATATTTTTTTCACTCTCATTTTAATTTTGAAATTGTCTTGCATATCTTGACAAAACTCCAGGATAGCTATCTCTAAAATAATATCCTTATTCTTTTGATTACGAAAATATTAATTTTTTTTTTATTTATTCTGAAATAAAATAAAGGTTATGAACTTTAAACTATAGTGTAAGGTAGTGGTGTTGCCCATATACAAACAAGAATCGAGTTAGATCAACTTATTTTTTTTGTATTCAATTTCATATCAGGGATTTATTAAATAATATATAATATATACGAGTACATTTACATTTATAAATAAATAAAAATAAATATAAAAATAAAAACAAAGAAAAAATAAGTATTACACTTGAATTAAAAATTATAGGTCATTCACCGTTATATTCTTATAGGAATTGCATCATTCAATTATCACTTTTTTTTCTTATATCCCCCAAAAAAAATGAAAGTATGGGACATCATTTTAATGACAGGGAAATATATATAATCTTATGAGTGGCATATATGAATGTATGTAAATACATTTGAAACATGTCAGTGCATAATTATATATATGCATATATATATATAGAAAGTACTTATATACAACTTTATAATATATATGGGAATAAAAATATAAAAAAAAAAAAATTGAATGAAAATGAAATGATAAAAGGATGCGCCTGCGGTATACTTTGAATCAAAAAATTTCAGAAGAAGAAAGGACTTATTCATGATATGCATGCAATATATATATATAACACTCATATATACTAATATATGGTACAGATAATAAGAAAATGAATTGTCTTATCTTTATAATGTAGAAAGAAAAGTTTCTGTTTTAAGCACATATATAATTGCTTTATATACCTATATGTATATGAACTTAAAAAAAAACTGCCAGGATCTACATTAAACAAGTGAAATAAGAAGGAAATATTGTTATACAAACCATTCTTCTTCAAAAAATCATAAAGTTTATTCTTTATACAAGTTTCAAACATATTCTATGATGACCTGATAAAGATATATGAGAAGTTTCTTATGTTTATTAAAAAAAGATGATATTTTTATATTTTTGCTATTTGATTTGAACTTTATAATAAACCGAAACTATTGCAATGTATTGTAACTTTTGCCTCAGTTGGAGATTTGAAATTTCTAATCTTGTTTCTTGGGTTTTTATTTTTTTGTGACGGCGTTGTATAAGATCTCTTCCGATTGCATTTATTATACAACAATAGGAAAAAAAATGAATTTCTTCGTTCATTTCAATTTTTCATTTTACTCCTTTTACTCTTTCATTTGGATTTTTACTGATATTATAATGTACATACACTATTGATGGGCTGCCATTCGTTTTCATTTTGTAAAAGGATTTCTTTTATGTAATATTAATGTAAATTTCATACACAAATGGTATTTTAATTAATGCTTAAAATTCAAGATTTGTTTGATAATACTTGGCTGTATTTCATGCAGTTGCTCACTATTTTATTGACTTACATTGTATTATGTCTGTGATGTCCTCAAATTAACAACTTTTTATACGATTAATTCTGCATCTTTAAGACTTTGCTTTTATCTGACTTTTCTCTCTTTTAGAAACGAATCAAGAAACTACAAGCAAAATATTGAAAAATTATCAAATGTAAGTAAAAATTATTTTTAACAATTAGATATTCTTTTTCTTATCTTACTTCGTTCCTGCGAGGAACATAGGGCCGAATAACCATGGGACAAAGATAACCATGAATCAGTTTCTAGCATCATTAAGTTGGTGACGAGCAATTTTTTCTTTGTATTAACCACAGATTTGATTTTGCTAGTATTTTTTATATTGAATATTATCGAAATATGCCAACTAATTAATATTAATTTTTCTATTATATAAAGCTATATAATCAATATTATATAAAGCTATATAATATTGAACATAATTTGTATAGTCACCTGACCAGTCTTTGAACTTGAGACCCATTCATTAAAGGACCGGTAATATTGGTCAGGTAGATATTAGTAAAATTTATTATGCGAAAATTAAAAATTAAATTAAGAAATGATTTCCTAAACTTAAAATACAGTATATTAGCACAATACACACGCACAATTAGAAAAATTTAATTATTGCAATTTTGTCATTCTTTTCTCTCTTTGTCTCTTCATCTAATTACTATATATAATTACTGTAAGTATATGTATATGTAATTAACTTTTTATAATACTTTTTTGTCTCTTTATATAATATAACATTATCTCATTTTTAGTTGAACAAATATAGCATGTTATACTTGTATTTACAAATTTCATGTAGCTATAACATTCATAATTTTCTTTTATTTTATATTCTATATTTCTATATTAACACTCTCAGCTCCGATATATAGAAAACCTTACTTACATATTATTTTCTATACAGTAAATATTTTATGTAAATATTCTCTATTCTAATTGTTTATTGCATTTTTTTTTTATATCCGCAACATGTTGTTAACATTATTTTTATATGATAAGGTTGTTTAAAAAAAATTTTTTTTAATATTAAATTTAATTTTGTGGCATGCCAACGTAACATAATTTATTTGATTATGAATAATAATATGCACTCGTTATTAGTATCATACTTATAATATAGAAGAATAATGACTTGATTTTAAAATTTTTAGTTAAATTGGTAGAAAAATATTTTAGAATGAACGTTAATTACGTTAAATTATAGAGACAATAACATATTTAGTTTATTGAAATTTTGATTTTTAAATTTTTATGTCATATATATGAAATATTCATTTTTCGCATGTTTTTAAACATATTTACACATTTTACTGGCAAAAACTATGAGACATATAACAAAATGTTATATTGAATAAAATTTAAATCTTATTATAGCACAATTAAAAAAAAAATAACACAAATTTCGAGCTTTTAAAAAAAAATTCTGACTTTGAAGAGCTTTATCTCGAAAACTATTGCTCAGATCAAATTGATCATAAGACCAACCATAAGGAACAATCAATTGTATATAAAGCAAGCTCCGGCGGTAACTCTATCTCGTGTGGTTCGAAAGTTATAATTGTTTATTTTTTCGCATATGCAGAAAAAATCTGGTACATTTTTTTCAGTAGGCTGTAGCTTGAAAACGAGTATACAGCCCCCTTCCCTTCCCCGCGTTAAATTTTTTGCTGAAAATAGATCAAAAAATCACTCCTAAAATAATTTGACTTCTTATGCGAAACTTCTTGTATAACAGAAAATGAAGTGCACCATATTATATTCAAGCTTTCAAAAAAATGTAACATTTTAATAAAAATTTGAATTGAAAAATAAGTAACTGTAAACTATAAAAAAGAAGGTTCACCATGAAAACTCGAATATCAACTCGTCTGTGTTTATAATATCAAGTTGGCAACCCTTATAAAACTTGTATTTTCTTAATCTTGATATGACTTTAAAACCAAATATTCTTAACCCTATCTCTCACTAGTTACTTAAATCCTTTCATACATAATATTATGTATATAGCAATAATCATCCTGCACAACAAAAAAAAAAGAACAAAAGCATAAGTATAATAAAATAAAACAAAAACAAAGAATCAAATAAAAAAAAATGCGAATTGAATTCAATTGAAAGCGAATTGAAATATAAAAAAAAAATGTGTATATGTGTATCGTAAAAATTACATAAAATTTTTAGCTTTTAAAACGCATAAAATTATTTTTTTATATACATACTCATATGTATGTATATTTACATATAAATTTAATCCTGCAATTCAAATTCAAAATTCAGAAAAAAATTGAATTTATCCTTTTGCATTTTATGTTGTGCTACTGCTATTCCTTTATTTTTCTTGTGTTTTTTCTCTTTTTTCTATTCTGTTCATTTCTCTTTCCTCCTATAACATGTGTAATTTGCATCACCGTATAAAAATTCCCTTGAATACATAAACCATTTTTTTTAACATAAAAAAAAAAATAAAACAAAAAATACAAAACAGAAAAGCAACCAACTTTTAATGGAAAAAAAAAAAACTGAGAGTGAGAGTATGAGAGAGAGAGAGAAAGAAATCATAAAAAGCATCCATCCATATGCCTATAGAGTTCTTTTACCTTTTCGTGTGCCATTGTAAATAAAACTTGCAATGTTGGTTATTACAAAATAAACGAAAAAAAAAATATTATGTACTTAGAATATAGGGTGAAGTAGGTAAAAATTTGTGAATAAAATTCTTAAAAATTGATAAATTTTTAATTCACAACACAATAAAAACCCAAAAACCTAAATGAGAGCAATCTGGTGGACTCCCTGGGAAATATCTGCTCTATAGAAGGCCGGTCAGGTTCTCGCAAAAGACTAAAAATAGTTAATAATTTTGTATTTCTTCCGGACACTCATTATTTTCTAATTATAAAATTTCCAAAGATAAAAGTGTCGGTGAAGATTGAATGTCAATAGCCAGTTTCAGTATATAATTGGAAAATTTTACAAATTTGTTAAATTGCAAAATGTTCAGTGACTATTAGTCAAAAATAACATAGGAATATCGACGTACTAGATCATTCACTTTATGTTATTGAAGAATTCATCTTACTTCTATTAACTATGATATGAACAATGTCGAAATTGCGAGCCAGTTTGCTTAACAGTATTGCTTTAGTGTTCTTCAGTGAGTTTAGTGTTCTTCAGTTGAAAATGCCACTGTTCGCTATTCTCTGAATTAATTTTGAAAGTTTGCATTGAACACTCCATAATTATTATTTATTCATCTACTCTATCACGGAAACACTCTGTAAGCATGGTTATTAAAATTCACATACATTTATATACTTTCTTCATCTTTTATATCCTTCCTGAATTTATACAAAGTTTTCATTTTTTTTTTAACTATTTTGCTGTTTTTTTTTTAATATTTTATGTATTTTCTTTTATTTTAACTTTCACAATTACAATTCAAATAATTTTTACAACGCAAATTCGCGTTTAACAAAAAAAAAAAATTTGTTTTGTTTTGTTTTTTCTCCACTAAATCCTTCACTACTATTCTACTTCATATTTTATTAAAATCCTGATATTTGTTATGTACATTATATTATATATATATAGAGTTATAATATTATATATTCATGTACCTACATATTTATATAATATTATTATATTATGTACTTCTCGTTGCTCTACTAGCTGCTTCTATCGTATAGAATATTTTGTATAATAGCTATACATTTAATGTAATTTTTGTTATATAGCAAACATAAAAATCACTGAATCATATGAGTTAAATGTCAAGTGCAAAATTTTAATATATATAATAATAATGTTACAATGAACAATATTTATGTACATATATACCTTGTATATATAATTATTTACGTGCACAATATATATTGGGCTTTGACCTTTTAAAATGTTTTACATAAGTAAAAATTTTTATTATTTCTTAAATTAAGTTTGGTTTTCTTTTGAAATCTATTTAAAATGTTAAGTTAATTATATAAAATATGATGCTGAAATTGATGAAGATGATTAAGTAAGAATCCTCATAATGGAAGGAATGTTAATGAAGAGTTTTACTTTTCTTAAGTAATTACCTGAATAAATTGTTATTATTTAAAAAAATTAACTTTTACTTTAATTAAACTGCACACATATTCTGCGGATTTCAAAAATATTCTTTCATTTTCTTCTAATAGAATTTTTAAATCATAATGTAGTCTTATTATCATAGTACCTTACAAACAAAATGCTATTAAAAATTAAATAACTTTTAGGAAATTTATTAAAATATTGGCTTAATTTGTGTTATAATTATTTCGAATGGGACTCCGAAATCCTTAATTTTATATTGATCTACCATCTATAAAAATGTTGTTTAGTCCGTCACCCTATTTCTAAATATTTAAATATCCGGAACTTTTGAAATAATTTCCGAGCATTGTGAACGAATCTTCATTTACAACAAACATAATATGCAATTTTAGAAATTTAGACACTGTAATTGACACTGATTAGACAAAAATAATTAAAATTCTTAAGATTTTCGTCAAATAAATGCACAATACAAGCTTAATATTTTCAATTCACATACAACTGAACCTTATTGCACCAAAACCTTTTACTTTTTAAAGTTTTCAAATTTTTTAATAATTCTAAAAAAAAAAGAATTTGCTGGTGTAATGCAGCCCTGAGTGTTTAAAATTACTTTTATTCAAATGTGTTAGGAAGAACACCGCAATCACATTGCACTTCCAATAAAATTTCGTAAAAATTGCTTAAACGTTTCAGTAAATTTACCGTATTTAAAATTTAAATAAGCAAACAATATTCGTAACTAAAAGTCCTTAAAATTTTTGACCTTTTAAAACAAAACAAGAAAAAAAAATATTGATTTCATTTTTGTTATACAAACGAATCTAGATTAATTGCTTTTCCATTTTGGTGTTCCTTTTTTCATTTGTTGTTTTTTTTTTTTTTTTGATATTTAACTTGAAATGTAAATATTGGTTTTTACTTAATTGTATGTATGTATTATATTGTATAAAATTGTAACACAAAATACTAAATTCTTTTGTTTAACTGTTATAAAATATTTTATATGAAGAAAAAATTCAGCATGTTACAGTCTCATTTATCAAAGTAAAAAAGGATTAAATAAAGTAAAAGAGAAAAAAATTTTCAACTTGAATCAAAAATTTATTTCGCCGTTTTACAGAAAAAAAAAATATTTTTGCAAATTTACACTTTATACATTCGAAATTGTACGATAATTACAATTTGTAGAACATTATTCGTTATTATTCTTAATTGAAAAAAAAGTGATATTCACAAGGATATTCGTGCTACAAAAGATAATATTATACACTGATAGTAGGAATAAAAAATTCTGTTCGATTTTCCGAATATCGTATTGAGTTGTATTTCGTCTTGCTTGTTAATGATTCATGTTTACATCTTAGTGTATAACAATAAGTCATCTTTAGTATCTAATATATCTATGTATGTACCCACTATTTTGATTCAATGTTATGTAATCCCACCAAATTTCTTTAAATTTTCCCTTATTTTTAATTACAATTGTGTGGTATTTTTCATATAAGATTTACTTGTAATACCTGTGTTTTTGATGTCGTTTTTCTTATAGACCTCAAATTGCAGATGTCTGAAATTTTAGCAGCTCTTAGATAATAAATTTAATAAATTTTTCATTTCGTTAAATTTTTTTTTCGAAGAAAATTTTTTTCCCATCTCCACCCACTCTCAAGTTATCGCCTTTCGAAATTTGTAAAATTCGAACTTTGGCCTTTTTGACATTTCCGAAACTGTAAGCTTTCACAAATTTATATAAATGTAGAAAGCTAACGGTAAATTCAATGCCATCAAAAAATATAATTATTTTTCTTAACTCACACAATTAACCGAATAATCTCATCCTAAATGTATGCAATATAAGAAATATATTCGTATATGAATGAAAGTAATTTTAATAATTTAGTATGTACTTGTTTTGTTTTCAAAATCAATATTTTTATTTGTTGAAGGGAAAAGTGCCAGATTATAAATCATTGGTTTGACCCAAGTTTATTAACTATATATACTTTCTATATTGCTTTTATTCCAAATCCTCTGCCTATATTCAAATATATATATACAATTAATAGAAAAAGAAGGAAAAATGAAGAACTTTGCTTTTCACATAATCTTATTTGTAGCAACCTAACGTAGAACAAAACAGATTTTTAACACTGCATTTTATTAGAATCGGCACATCAAATAAGAATATTAAAAGTATTCCATATTATCCTTATGCAATATACATACATTCTTTATAAGTATTCATGTAATTAATATTTGTTATAAATATACGTGCTAAGTAAATATATTCATGAGTTTGTATATGTGTTTGTAAAAATTCAGTTATAAGGTTATTAAAAATATGTACAAAACCAAGTACACAAAGTAGTGCAAGCGTTTTAGAGTGTAATCGTTTTTTTTTTATTTTTTGTATAAACCGTTCATAAAATTGCGAAAAATCTGAAAGTGGAAGAATTTTTATAACATGTTCAACCAACTTTTATGAGGTCTTTGAATTAAATTAAATTAAGAGAAGATTATTATATATCGTTCATAAAACAACTACATATAAAATCAATTGAATACTTAATATGCATGAAAACATATTGCAGAGCCAGACAAAAACTACATTAAAGAAATTAAAAAATACGTTCACATACGCTATTGTTTTCATGTCATACTAGTAAGCGAGAATTAGTTTTAATAAAAATTATACAAATTAGTACACAATCGAGCCAATTCTATTTAATAATAATTTGTAATATTTATTTAAATTATGGAAAATTGTGCTTATAAAATGCTATACATTTGTTTTAAGTTAGCACGTTGCTACATGGGTTTAATATTGCTCTAATTACGTGACTCCAAGAAACAATAATTTGAATTATTAGATATTTGAATGTGTATAATATACAGTTATGATAATGTAAGTGTATAGATATTATATTGTCATTGTTTGTCAAACTAAATTACTGAAAGCAAATCATACAACTGATTGCATTGCAGTTACAATAAAAATTTATTAACATACAAAATTATGAATAGTCTTGAATCAAAAAAGTATTTTTTAATTAATTACCCAAATGGTATAATTTGGAAATAGATTATGTTAAGAAATTTATCCCCAATTAACTACATTGTGCAGATTTTGAATTCTTACTTTTAAATATGGAGTAAATTTATTGTATTATAAGGTACGGAGTGAACAGAGCTAATGTAGAAAAATTGGGCAAAATTTATCCCTTTTGTCGAAATGAATTGTTATTATTCTTTTGTAATATTGAACTGAATTTGGTATTTTTGGTTATTTCAAAAAATTTATACAATATTAATGGTTGTTTCATAAGTTTTCTTTAAGGATAGATAAAGAACATGATTGAATTGAAAAAATATTTATATTTTTAATTAGAAATAATTGTTCAATTATGATTGCTAGATGTTTCGATTCCGGGATTTTCTCAATTTTAAAATGAATTGCCATCGCTCAATTTTGTTCTAATTGCACTACATTTTAGTCTTATTTACTTTAAAAAACTTGTGTTGTAAATCAACATATTTATGGTGTCATACAATAATAATATTGTCAACCCTAAAATACGCTAATATACAGATAACCCTACAATAATTCTTATCAATTTTATGAATAACATATATGTATACAAACATATAACAGTTTAAATTGACTTTATCTAAAATATTCTAAGTTACTGTGTTCGTACAATCTTATGGGAATCCGATGAGTGAGAAGATTTTCAGTTTAATGGTCAAATTAAATTGTCAAATTGATTTAACTTGTCTCTTCTACCAAAAAAGTGGCAACTTCTTGTAAAATTTAAGCTTATTATTATAACATATACTACACCGTGATAACAGATACTACACTTACGGTAGGCTAGTTAAAACTTTATGATGCAATGAAACCGGGGGAAGACTATCTATGATACCATGCACTAACCCAACTAGGAGTGGAGAAAAAAGAAATTATAACGTATGCTAAACATATTATTACATTTATGGAACTCAATATTTTACATAGTGCACTTCAATTATTTTCTTTAACGTTTTTTAATCGAAAACTTTTAGATTATTAACATCTTTAATGTACTTAAGAAATTTTAGATTTCATACCAAAATTCATTTGCATATTGAATTTTAAATTCTAAATACAGTATTTTATATCACTATATATCTTTTCTATATGCTCTTATTAAAAATTATATTCAAAGCAATCAGTTAGTATACGATGCAAAAGCATTTTTATGATATTATTTACCTTTAAGAAGATTCCTCGAAATATTATTGTAAAAGTATATCGGCGGAAATAATTAAGAATATTAAAATTTATAGATTTATAGCTATGTACACTTTCTATATGTGCATATGTATAAAATTTTATTAGCGGAAATAATCGTGTGCTTTATATTGATAAAAGTGTAATTAAAATAGTATTGTGCATTATAATTATCGATACTTTGTATAATATTTTCTTTTGTATAATAATTATAGCACTGCAATATTTACAATTTAAGTATGGTATTATAATTAAACTTGGTAGGGATTTGTCGCTTTATTTGCATTCTCTGATAAATGGTAAATAGAAAATATTTTTCGATTTTTTTTGTTTCGTTTTCTGGAGTATAAAATGCAAATTAAATAAAGTAATGACATGGTCGGTAACTAGCTGATAACCAGCAATCTATTCAATTATCATTTCCTTTTTTATTTGTTGCTGTAAAACTAATAATTATAGATTAATTTTTTTTTTTGGTTTTCAATTTTATTTAAATTTCAATTGAAAAAATAAATAATGAAGAATCTAATTTGTATTGCAATTTCTTTTTGTTTATGATAGTTATGAAAAGTCTTTGCGTTATCTAGAACAGAAGAATCTTATTCAAATTCTAAGAAAAGATTAAAATTTTCGGTATATATGGTCTGATAAAATTAATATAAGGTTTAGAATACATTCTTAATTATTGTGTTTATGTTAATCTTAAACACAGATTAAAAAGTAAATTATTAAATTAAATTCCAAAAATTTTCAGTATTTTTAATCTTTAATTAATTTTCAGTATTCCGTAAATTAATTTTAAATTAAGACACAATAAAGAGCTTTTTTTTCTCTCGATCTATATTGACGTAAACAAATTAATCTTACTCAATCTAGTAATAAATGTTTCTAAATATTTCTCGCATTTCATAGTTAGCTATTTATAAGTTTTACGATATGAAGAGTACAGGAACAATGAACCCTATAAATATGCAATTTTTTTTCAATAAATAAATCATTGTCCATTAAAATTTTCAGTAATGCACTTGAATTTTTTAATAAAATTAAAATTTTAAAATTATTAAAATTTTTAGTTAATTAAAATTTTTAACTAGTTTATAAAAATGGAGTATTCGGAATATTCAATATAAATTGAATATTCGGAATTAATACCTGAAGGAGGATTTTTTAAATTTTTAATATATAATCTAACCCTATACTTGTGAATTGAATTATTTGAGTTCTACATGTTACAAATTGCTAGCATTGTCTTTAAGAATATCTTACAATAAAAATAAATGCTACCTTATTTAAGGATCAATAGAATTTCTGAGAACTTTTTTAATAAAATTGAAATATTTGTGGATCAACTTCTACTTTCCTGCACACATTTGTAGTTCCCTTACATTTAATACAATAGAAAATTATTATTTAAAATTAAAACTAATAATATATTATAAATATTAATAATTTCCATTAATAAATATTGTTGCTGTGTTAAAGTGCTTTTAAAAAATTTGAATTAAAATTTTCTCACGATCTGAAATTCTGACTTATGAAAATCTTTCACAAAAGATGCAAATATTTTTTTTAAATAAATTTGCATAGATACATTGGTAATAACGTCTTATATAAATGAAATTTATGATTTTAAACTGGATGTACTAACATTATAATGAGTTATGATTATAAATTTTAGAAGAGGCATTTTTTGTTTCTTAAATATTAGACTATTAAAGAATATGTTATTTGCACCTTTTAACTTGTTAATTTATTTTTGTTAATATTATATAAACTTTATATTGAGCATATGCACATACAGACACCTAAGCCGTATCTACATAAGTGTACTCTCATAAATTTAATAGCGGTTTTGTTAATATTATATAAGAACAATTATTAACGTCATATTATTAAATATAGAACCTTCATTATGGGCAATAAAATAAAATTATATTAAAATTTATTTTCTCATTTTTCCCTGTTTTAAAAAATTTCATATCTAAAATAAAAAATATGAACACTATTTTTAATAATTAATGATGGTTTTTTATTATTTTTCATCTAAGGTATGCACTGGCAATACTGCGTATCCTTATATTCCAACAGATTTTTTTTTACACTTCCACATAATAAAACATATAATAAAACATATACAAATTCAAGCATAAACTTGATTTCTTGCTCCTTCAAGCTATATAACTAATTATTAGCATATGTGCTTCTAATTGTAGAAATAGGTATAAACGATCTTGCAATTTATAGAAAAAACTCTCTATATTTAAGAGTTTAGGAAAATACAAGATTTTTCAATATGAAAGTTGTTGTTATTCAATGAGAGTTCCATAAGAGTTTGAGCAATTTTGAATTCATATTCATAAAACTTTCAATGAAATAAATAAAAATGAATAAATAAATTTTATTTCTGAGATTCTATTATGCACATTTAGATAGAATCAACGAATGTATGTGCGAAGGGTATTCTAAATTTGCCTTACCGTTTGCAACTCTAAGAAATAATGGTCTGAGATATTAATAGGGCAAATGTGTCTGATAAAAGTCGTTGAAATTACTTAGCTCCTTCTGGTAGCTGCCATACAACTTCAAAAGTTGATTGACAAACTCTATATCGTTTTTTACAAATTCCACATTTTTATTATAATTTTTTTACAAATTCCATATGTAGTTCCATTGTTTGAATATTTTGAAGACTAAACTAAGTCTTAGCTTTGAAATATACCTAACATAAAATTTTAGAACACATTTTAAAAAATTTGTGCGGTATTAAGCTGTATTGAACGATCCTTTTCATATATATTGGAATAATATACATTGGGAACTTCTATTATATTAGTACGAGTGATTACTTTCTATACTAACATTGTTGTTATTATAATAATTTTTCTCTTTGATATATTTTTATTTTTATTCTCTTTTCTTGACATTTGAGTGCTACTAGAATTCTTAGTTCTTATAATCACATGTAAAATCCAATGATCAACCAATAATTTTATTTTTAATAACATTGTTCCAGCAATAGCTACCTATACGAATGAGTGAAGTAAAGAGCACATTTATGATACAATATTGTAGATAACATCATGCACATTTATTTATTTATACTTGTATGTCAGAGATGTTCGCATATAGAATATTATTTCAAAATATACAAAATTAAATGTGTATAATGATTTTAATAAATAATACTATTATATTTAACATAAGGTTGTAATAATAATAGAGAACATTATTTTTAAGATTTTATTAGAATCCCTTTCTATTTTGTTGTAAAAATGCGCGATTTTCACTTTGTATACAATAAAGGAAAAACGATAAAAATATATAAACGATAAATTAAAACAAACATAAAATTCTACATGTTTATAGAATAATGGGAGAGAAAATCTGTAAATAAGATAGAAGAGAGAGTGAAGAATAAATTAAACTGCGTGTTACCCTGTAATGTTAAATAATTTAAATGTTATACAACATATAAGCATAAATTGCATTCTGTTGCATATTTCAAGTAAAATACTTTAAGCATATTTTTTTGTTTTGTTTATGTTTTTTTTTGTTCGCACAGTAAATGTTATACACCAAATGTTATACACAAATTATAATACAATTTTTATATACACTAATTGCTGCTAAATTCAGTAAAAATTCTATTTGTTGAGTTATTGTAGAGTTGAAAATGCAATTTAAATTAATGTTTTTTCCGTTTCACTTTTAGTTTTATATACAGTGTCATTCTAAAATGTTTTTTGTACACAAAACAAAATTTTTATATTTCTGTAATCAGCTGTAATTCATTTAAAATATTCAAATGGCAAACAAGACATGACAGTTCGGGAAATTACGAATATCATATTGTCAATTACAAATTACTAAAGTTCTGCTCCAAATATTCGTAATGGAGTAATCGTGAATAACGCTCGTAGTGAAAATAACCCTCAAAATTCTAAGAAAGAAATAATCACACGTTACAAGCAATTTAAAGATAATGGTCATATTAAATTTTCACTACTGCCATTGGCAATTTATAATCTCTACGAAAAGAATTTGTGATCATTCAAAAGTCTATGTCGCAACCCTAAGTTCTTAATTAGTTAAATTCTACGAGTGAAATTCATGATAGGGCTCAGAATTTCAAAATTATTTGTGAATTCTCTTCTATCTCAAAAATGCATTTATTCTCAAACAATTTTCGGGATGACTGTATATATTTTTATAACTCATGCTTAGTGCATTCCCTACAATTAATGCAATACACACATATTTATATCCACATATTTATTTCTTTTATTCTTCATTTTACGTACTTTTCTTTTTTTTTTTCTTAATTCAAATTTATGGCATAAGTCATGTTGAAACTGTTTAAGTCCAATTTAAATTGGATTTTATTCTTTTAAATATAGTCAAGTGACTTTTGTTTTCTTCATATAAATAGCATGGGTATATCAATTTTACTTTAAAATTTAAAATTATATATTAATATAATATAGATTCATAGAAAATTCTTTATAGTTTTTAAACACTTGTGAATAATATTTCAAATTAACATTCTTTGAACAATCTTGAATATTTATACAAAATATTTGTTTTTATAAAAAAAATATTTTAAAATCGAATAACATTGCATTCATTGAACTTTCAATAGAACAAGTAGAATAAGATTGCTGTGATTTTGATTTCAATACGAAAATCGAATTTTTGTAAATGAATAATGATTTTGATTTAAGTATACCTTTTCAGGCGGACACTATGAATTTAATTAACTCAATGTTAATTAATTGAATTACTTTTGATTGATCATATGTACATCATTTTCACTAAGTTTTCCACCAAAACATTCTCTTTAGAACTTTCAAAAACAAATTAAATGCATTCTATTATTGAAAAATTGCACATTCGGACAGAATGTCGATTCGAACAGAATGTCGAATTTTTTTTCTATTTAAATTTTCTAATAATAGTTTTATTCTTAGGCATATGCTGCATATGTTGAGTTAATGATAAAAATATTTCGGAAAACTTTCAAAAAAGTATTTAAGAAAATAATATTAGAAATATTAGAAATAATATGAAAGAAGTTAAAATTACATTTTAATAGTGTTTTTAATTCAATCCAAAATTAAAATAAAAATATGCATTTAAAAGTTGCCAATACGTTTACAATACCTAATTGGATTTTGTTATTCTTCATGAATCTAAGCGTCCAGTGTTCAATTGATTAGTTCATTACAATTATAATTTTACATTATTGAAGCAAATTCTTTTAGTAATCAATTAACAATATCTATAATATTGCATCTGCATACCAATTAAGTTTTAATTCACAATATTATTCTTAAAATAGAACAATTACTTTCAAAATATCGGAAAATCTATTTTTATATGAGAACCGAAAAAAAAACAAGGCAAATTATAAATAAATTAATAATTTTCGAATTACATTGTAAATTTTTTTTTTATAAATCTAGTTTAAAATTAGTTCCATTTGCCCGATTTATTTTTATTGACCCATATATAATACCATTATTAAAACGGCATATAAATTATTTTATAATATCAAGCGACATTTTAATGCTTACATATATTATTAGAATGAATTAAATTTTTTTTTTCTTAAAGTATAAATTAATAGAATATTGAAATTTGATCTTAGTTTTTAAGTTTTAATACTCTAATAAAATTCCATGAATAAGCAAACAAAAAATATTGTACAGCATTATAAAATCAAGTTACTTGGCTTTTTTTTTCTTCTCTTTCTGCTGATAAAGTCATGAACAATTTTTATAAATAAAAATATATGGTTGGTTGATTGGTTTGCCCCCAAAAATCACTTTAAGAATAAACAAAGTTCTTTTATACACATATGTATGTACATAAAATTTTTTTTTCTAATGTCAGCTATGAAAATTACATACGTATTTGCACAAAATATTCTTTGATTTTTTTTTTCTTGTGCATTTTGTTTTTGTTTGTGAATAAAACCACTTGCAGACGTAAAAATTTTTATTGCAAATGATTATGTTTAGTAGAAGAAGTAGGGGAAGAATATTATATGAGAGAGAAGTACGTGTTCATTTTGTATGTATATGCAAAAATCATTGAAATTGTGAAAATTTATATGAAAATTTTTATGAATTTTTATTACTTTACTCCCATAATATTTCAATTTTTTCTTATGATGTTCAATTTTTATAATATATACACTTATACATATGTACATATAGATGGCATTATTGTAGTTATGATGATTTCTTTTTAATTTTTCATTTTTCTTTTTTTATTTTTCTTGTATGTTTCTTTGGTTTTTATTACAAGCAGAGTGCAATTCATTTTTTTCTCTTTTTAAGTTTTTCATTTTCAATTCTCTTTTTCTGTTTCTTTATAATATTGATGCCATCAGGCTCAAGTACTTCAAAAATTCAACTATAAAGTTATTATCGCTAAAGAGCTTATCACTGATTTGAAATATTCTTGTTTTTTTTTTTTCTCTCATTCCTTGTTATTGTTTTTATTATTGTTGTGTCTTTTTCATTTTTATTATTATTTATTTATAATTTTTTTTTTTTGTGTCTTGAAGGCGTTTTTTCTTCAAATTTTTTTTCCCATTTTTTTTTAATTCTACTCGTTTTCAATGCTAACTTGTAATCTGACTTCTTTCAATTCTCAATGTCTTTTCTTTTTGCCTTCATTCACTCTTTTTTTTGTCTGTTCTGTAATTTTAACAGAGCAAAAGAATAAAGAGAACAAAAAAAAAATAATAAAAAGTTGTGATTTGTAAAGTTGAAAATTTATTTAAATTTTTGTTTAGATTGAAGTGTGATTTGATTTCGAATTAAAATAATTTTTCAATGGTATTTTTTTTTTGTTTTATTTTTAATCGATGGGTTATTATAAAGTAAGAGTGATTTAAAATTGAAAATTTATTAAGAAATTCGTGTATGTACTCGTAATTGCGATATTTTCATGGGAATTGATTTTTTACAAAAATTATTTATAATGTAATTTTATTTTACATAACAGCTAGTCTAATAAATCCAATTATAAAATTTGAATATGTAAAAGAGTTTAAATTACTATTTATTTCATAATTTTAATTAGAAAATTTAAAGCCCCTAAAAATATGCAAAAATAATTTTATCTATTTTAACACATTGATGTTAATATTATGAAAATTCCAGTCATTTGAAACGTTTCTAAACCACAAATTTCAAGGAATTTTAATACCTGAATAATTACCTTAATTGAATCCTATCGTTAATGTATTTTATTAACAAAAGAATTATTATTAATTTGCGTTTTTCGTAGCCGCTTCAAAAATTTTTATTAAACAGTAATATATCAATTAAAAATTAAGTTCATATAATTGAAACAAAGGCAACCGCTTAGAACAGGCATTAAATCTAGAATTAGTTAAAGTTTTTATTAATTTACACAAAAATTGATCTAAAATATTATGACTATGATAACTTATTCTACTAGAATTTAAGAAAGCTGGAATAATAATATAATAACGTTCGAATTATTATCCCACAATAGTACTAGGCAGTAAAATTTTATTTAACATATTAGCTCCTAAATTTTTAATGTTTGACTTATCTAACAAATCGTTAATATAGTCTACTGGTATCGTTTGGACTTTAGAACCATGCAACCATTTTTCATTCCATTATTCTCAATCCTTTAACTACATATTATATAATGCCATTATAATTAACAAAATTATGAAAAAATTTCGAATTAATTATTTTTCTGACTTCAAGCAACTTACAAAAAAAAATGAATTAAATAAATGAACTAAATAAAATAATAAAAAGTCTTAAATGGGTATATGGACGAAACAAAAAATTTTAAAATGTAGGACAAAAGATGAATCCATTTAGCAGAATTCCGGACGAAATTGTATGAGTTTTCGTCAACAAAATGAGAAGATAGCCAACTTAAAATACAATATAAATTTTATAAAATTTATTTATTAAAACGTTTAATATGCAAAAATTTAAGAAAAAATTCATATTTTTACAAAAAAAAAATTACAATTAATATTGTAAACCAATTTTTTGATCCAAAATGAATGTGAACAAATTTACAAACCAAGAATAATTGTTCAAAATTATTTTACCAAAAAATTTTATTTTATTTCTACTTAATTTTTGTACATAAAAGAACCCAAAAGCGATGTTCATTACATTATATATGTATATGAATTACAATCGTATCAAAATTTTTTAATCATAAAAGAACAAAAAATAAATATTTTTAATTTTTTATTGCGAAATTTATACTCATATCGTTTATAAAATCCAAAATGAAATCAAAATAAAAAAATTAAAAAAAAAAAAAACAGCATTTTTACAAGTGTTAATTTTTATGTTTTCTTCTTCTTGTTTTATTATTTTTCATCATCCAGTCATTTCAAATCAGATTCTCTGAAACAAGTATAAGCAAAAAATGTCTTATAGCTAGCATAAAAATTATTATAAATATTCAATTCTATTTTGATAGCTTTTCGAGAACATTTTTAAATGATTCATATAAATGATATTATACACAAGTATGCATACACATACACATACCTAAATACAAACGTTATATAGATCACAGATGTTTAAAAGTCATAAAAAAACAGAACAAAATTAGTGTTGCCACTTTGGTCCAAATGAACAAAACTTCCATTTTTTGAACTGTTTGAGAAAAATTTTAATTTTTTCTCTTTTACAAAAGTTTTCTATTAAAATTTGATTAGATAGGGCCCACACCTAAAAACTAAGTTATAATACTGTGTATGTATTACTGATAACGTGTGTATATCAGTGGAAATTTAATATTAGCGGTGCTCATTTCCACTTAATATTAGCAGTGATAAAATACTAAAAAAAACTGACAAAATTGTTCACGTCCTCATGATATTGTCATTTATGTGGTAACTTTTGTTGAGAGCGTAAGAATAGTTTTTTTTTTTTGTCTTTTTTTGAATAAACTTGCTTCAGTTGGAGAAATAAAGTTGTGGGAAGTGAATGAAAAAGTAAATTACAGGATTTCAATACTAAAAATAATGTGGGGTTTAAAATAAAATGTAGAAATTTTAAATAAAATATAATTTGAGTATAAAATCTGTTTGTCATATTTTGCCTAATTTTAGCCCATTATTTTTTTCATGATTGGCAACCCTGAACAGACAAGGGTATCTAAAGAATATTCGAAAATGAAAAAAAAAAATAAAATTTTTTTTTTATATTTGCTAAATAGTTTAAGGCTCTTGTTATGTCTTTACACATTCTTTAAGTCTCTGTGGCTGTCTTGTTATAATCAAAAGCCCAATGGCTACATAAATGGGTGTGTAAATTATGCATATACATACATATATAAAATTATAATTTATATTGTATATTTTATTGTTATATCTAGTTCTATCTTAAGAGAAGAATCATCCATTTGTTGTTTTAAAAGTCTTAAATTTTATTTGTTTTAATTGTTTTTTTTTTTTTTTTTTTTCTGAATTCATCGATTTTTGCATTACTTTTAATCATATAATTTTTATTTTTTAGTTTATTTTAAACGTTATTATTGCATATATAATTTTGTTTTTCTTTTTCTTTTTTTTGTATCTTTACAGTCTCGTCTTTTATGATGTCTTCTTATTTGAAAAGTAAGTAAACAGATGCATAATAAAATTTAATTCGTTATTTTCTTGAGTAGTTAACAATAAATAATAATTTAGCCATATTTTTCGGAAAAATTTTATTAAAAATAAGCGAAAACTAATAATGGGATTGAAATTTCTGATAAATTAGTAAATAAATTATAAATTTACCCTTAAATTTTTAAATTTAATAGTTCTCATACATGCGGTAACAATGGCCCTTTTTAAACTGATTTTGTGGCGATAATAAAAATTCACGATATTTTGTCAAAAAAGTGTTCTTTGTATATCATTTCAACCAGTTTAATAATGGATTTACTCCGTTATAACTTAAGAAATAAAGCTGATACTCATATTGCTTAGAACTTATATTTGTATCATTTGAACTAATTTTTCACAAAGGCAGTTGATATCAGCTAGTTTTTAATAGCGATTTGGTTAATTTTCTTTTATTATCGAAAGTAATATCAAGAATATTTTTGATCAAAAATATGATTTACTTTTCTTATTCTCATTTCTTTAGAATTCAGCTTCTGCTCTCGCTTTGTTTGAGTTGAAAACAATTGTAAATAAACCTTTAATTAATAACGGAATTCGCAAAATCACAAATAATTTGTCATTTCGATTCTTCAATAGCATACACAAATCGGGAACATTCAAAAAGAAAAATTTTATGAAATCTTCAAATCTTTAATATTTTTATTCTTTAACTTGTAAATCACAAGAACTATTAAAAAGAATGTACAAAATGTGAATGTTCTCTTTAATGGTTTTGTTGTTTTTTTTTTTGTATTAAGATTAAAACTCAATTTTTTTAAAGGTTGTTCCATTAGCAAAAAAAAAGTATATAAATTTTATGTTTTTACAACATGATTATTTTTGTTGTAATGAACTCAAATTACTTAATTTTTTTTTATTCTTTAATTTTAATGTATATGATTTTTTAAATATTTTAAGGGCAATCTTTAATGGTAGAAACAAAAAATTTGAAATTCATTTTTGTTGATAATTTGCTACATAAAAGTAATCATATGCGTCGGTAAACGTAATAATATATAACGCAACCAGGGAATTATAGACAAACCTAGATCTACATAAATGAACCAGAGCTTTGAATTTTTTCATGGCGAGTTATATAAAGAAACACATTGTGTAATCAGCGTTATCTGTAAAAGAAACTGTCACCCAAAATAAGAAAGAGATGGTGACTTATCTCTTTTGTTTGTCTCCCATTACTTACGAGTTATAATTTAAAAAAAAAACTCAAGTATCCGCCCCAACTTTCCGTTTTATTTGAATTAAAATTTAAAAACTCATTTTAACTCCAATTATTTCCTAGGACTGAGCTTAAAAAATATACCATTCACAATAAATTTATTTCATTATTCTATTGTATGAATGAATATTCAAATAGACCACCATTTTACAAAAATTTTTCCACTAAATTGAACTTAATTTATATTCCCTAGATTGTAGTATACTATAAAATATACAAATTGTAATATTCGCGGACTTGTACAAATAATAAAATTCAATTATTTTTCTATATTCATTATTAGTATAATGTATACCTTATCTAAAATACAATATAATCTCTATCTAATTATGCTTGCATACTATTAAACTAATATTAATTATCCTCCTTTCGGAATCAATTTTAATTCATTAATTTTAATGTTCAACTAAAAATGTCCTTAGATTCTTTAACATTTTGCTTTATAATTTCTTATTCTTGTGTTTTCTCTAAAAAAAAAAAAATTATTTTATTATTTGTGTTGTTAAAATTGTAAAGTACTTGTAAAAAAATCTATTTCAAGATCATAATAAAATTTAATTATATTTTTTAGAAAAATAGCACAGAAAAATAGAAGAAGGAAATCTTAGTTAAGCTAAAAGATTGTTAATTATAGAAGAACGTTATTATTCTCTTTATTGACATTTACATGTTGTTGTACTATAAAATTTTACTGCTCAATAAGCATTTGCATATGATGGTTTTTCCCATTAATAAGTAAATTTTTATTCTAGAAAATAAATTTAGAAAAAAAATTAATTAGTTGTTTATGGCTATATTAAAAGTTTTAAATATAAAATGAAAAATTATTAAAAATTTTAGAAGTTTTCTCAACACAAAAATGGTGATGTTTATTTATCAATAAAATGCAATCAGTAGTTAAATTGCCTCCAAAAATAATAAGAATAGTTAGAGAAATCTTTATATACTTGTGCCTGTTATTAAGCTATTCCCGTTATTATAAGATGTAAAATGAATTTTTATTAAAAATAATTGTAAAATAAAAGTATGTCCTAATTATTGCTTGTATTATTGTATCTCCTAGTTATATTCTTAATTAAATTTTTTTTCTTATAATTAACAGATACTACCCCATTAGAAGCTCTACGTATATTTTGGAATTTTGCATTAAATTCTAATAAAATATATTATTTTGATCTATAATATCATGTAGAAATTTTATTATTTTGTTTAGTTTCGAAACGTTTGGCTTCGCCTAAATTAAATATACTTTACACACACCTAAAACTACTGTATTTTATATTAGTAATTTTAAACAAGAAATATGAGAAATTATTAATTTTATGGAACCTATAATGGAATTTTTCGAGAAAATATAGTTCATACTTACCGTAAATTTGAAATAATACATAAATTCGTAAATGTGATCTGGTTAAAATTAATTTTTATTATAAATTTAAAATTTTTTTTACTATTGAGCTGAACTTGAAGTTAATATTTAATTTTTAAGAAAATAAATTCGGATTAAGCTATAATACCTATGTACAATTACTATTTCTTTCATAAAAATAACAAAATATTAAAATTATTGCATACGTTTGGGATGAAAAAAAAATTTAACGCGTAAAAACTTTGTGGGGGCTTAAATTTTTAGAAAGACGGGGAATAGATAAAAATTTTCTTTTAAAAAAATAAAGTAGCAAAATTTTAGTTTTTCCATGAAATATCAGCTTTCTATATCTTATAGAAGAAGAGAGTACTAGTATTGTAAACAAATAATGGACAGAGTGACAAATGGACTGACGTAATGATACTTATAAGCATATTTTTCAATGTTTTTCATTTTTTTAAAAGTGGTAGAAAATTAAAGACACACGCGTATTCACTTAACACTTACATGTAAAATTAACACTTACATGTAAAATAGCTTTACGAATCCTTATCTAGTTTTATATCGCCTTATGTACATACTAAAATAAATACAAAGAGATGGCCGGTTTCAAAAGGCAGGACATGTTAAGAGTTTAATTAATTTTTATGTGCCCACAATGTGAAAACTAATTAAATTTGTTAATTTTGTTTAATATGCAGGAAATAGATTTTAGACAATTTAAATTGTAATTAACAATAAAAAGAATCTTATTTTGCTAATCGTATATTTGCTTCGTAATTAAGAAGCAAATTTCAACAAAATCAAGTACCGGTGGACTATATACTATACCAAATTCTGCTAGTAACCACTGAATACCTACTTACAACTAATAAATATCAATTTTACATATCATTAATTTCTTTTTTAATAAAACGAGCTTCTTGTGATCATCACCTGAAAAAAAATTGCTATAAATTTTTTAATTAAAAACTTAATTGCAAATTGAAATTCTCTCACACCAACTCTGATAATTTTTAATACGATGCACAATGACTTTTTAAAAATAACAAATTTTCTTATATACTTTTTGTAAAATATTCTCGAAATAATATTTGTACCACTTAAATAAATGGGAAAATTTCTATTATGTCAACTACTTTATTCTATATGTAATATCACCTTGAATATATAAAATTTTTAAATTCAAAAACCGCAAAGATATTCTTAATATACAATATGCAAATATTTTACTTTATATTTTGTATGGTTCTTATACAAAATGTAAACAAATTTAATTACCTTATGTAAACTAAATTAAAATCTTTGATGCTGAAAATGTGGTACTATACATAAAATGTTATATATATACAAAACTAGCATACATAACTTAAATATTTGTGCAATAAGAAAATATTATAACTTTTCTTAAGTCATCTTCAGAAGAGCACAATATTATAAAGTGTAAATATATAGAGACAACTATAAAGAGTAAATGTGTATAGATTGTACAACAAAAGAACATGCATTATTGGTATTTTAGCCGCGAATTAGAAAATCAAATGTTTATATTTACATATAAATATAATATGTATGATATGGTTATCACATATAGATATGTATATTATTATTTATATTTTCTATACACAACATTATGTAGTTACAAACTTTATTATTATTTCATTTGTAAATATTTTATAATAAAAGCAAACTAATTTTGTTTTAAACAAATAAATTATTTAAAACAAAAACTAGAAAATATAGAATGCAGTTCAAGAAAATAGAGGTTGTAAAACAGCAAGTTTCCAAGATAAAAACACGAAAATTGTTCTCTTAAAACCATTAATAATAAAAACATGCTATAATTTGTTGCATTACGTCACGATAAGATAAAATTTCGTCTAATATTAACCATCAAATAAGCACTCGGATGGGGGCGCACAATAGATCCTTATACGTGGTTGCGGTGCACTGTTACCCTCGTTGTACAAATCTACAATCTACAACCATCAAATAAACCTAATTTTATTTTAATTGTTAGAGCCATTTCCTCTTACAATAATAAGCTGAAATTAATATTTTGTCATTCGGTCATAAGAAATTTTGAAGGTTTAATCTTTGTTTTTTTTTTTGTTTTTTCATAACATAATTCTTGTATATCAATGAAATAATAAATTTAAGAAGACGAACAATAGGAACTATAAACTGAAAAAATTATAATGAAATTTAAGAAAAAACCAGTCTCAAAAAAAGCTATCTCCAAGCTTGTTAATTTACCCAAACATTTTTAAATGAAAATTTCTTTATGTTCTATAGCGGTAGGAAAATCAAGTTTCAAAAAAAAGTGTGTTTTTGGTACTTGATACATAATAATATAGATGGTACTTGGATAAGAAAATATAGTTGTCTATAGAATTGCAGTTTTCTGTTTTCAAGCTTAAAAATTTTGTAAATAGAGGCACAAACGGACGGATGAAAGAACAGAATGAGGCCAATACATAAGCAAAATGTTTTTAATATACGAAAAATCTTCTTAAAATGATCATTTTTTGAGAATTTTCAGAAAATTCAATTAACAATATTCAGAAATTATAATATATTTGTATTAGCTGTTATATTATATACAGAAATAAAAATAAATTTTTAATAATAACACCGGAATGATTACTTTTGTAATCATCATTAAAAATGTAATTATCACATTAATATCCTTTTATAAAGTACATAATATCGAAATATTTCACGAAAACTCAAATTAATTTTAAATAAAATGAAAAATTTCATTAAAAATATTTATTTTAGTAATTGCCTTTTTTGTAATTACATAGAAATTTAATATTAATTTTTGAAATGTTTCTTAGAGCCTAATATATTGACTTTGAATTCAATATTATCAGATAATGGTTCGAAATCCTAATTTTGGCTAAAATACATTTTGTAAATTTTATTTTTTTTTTTAAATCCTTTTTGTTTGAATAATAAAAATGTAGCAAATATATAATTAAACTACTTGCATACTACACAGGATATTTTGTATAAAGTGGGAAATAATTTCAGGGACATTTCATTGTTCAATTTTTAGCAAAAAACTTGAATGGATGGGGAGGGGGGTGCAAATATACTCTTTTTGTGAATTTTTACTTGTTCATGAAATGTACTTTAATTTTACATTGTTTGCATTTTTTTAAGCACATTTAACACGTTTTTCTGACAAAACTATGAGAGATAGAGATAAACGTTTAATGAAAAACAAAAAAGAAATAAAAAAATAGCACAAATTTTCGAGAAATTTCGAGTTTTTTAAAAAAAAAATTAAAAAAAAAAATCAAAAATTCTGACTCTGACGAGCTTTATCTGGAAAACTATGACATAGATCAAATTGATTGTGAAACCGAAAATAAACGATAATCAATATTCTGAGAAATTACCCCTGATAGTTATTCCATCTCGTATGGTTCTAAAAAAAAATCTGGTATATTTTTAGCACTTTTCCAAAAAAATTTTGAAAAAAAGTGCTTATTAGTTTCAATCTGTCCGTCCGTCCGTCCGTCCGTGTGTCTGTTTACAAAACTTCTACACCCTTGAAGATAGAAAGCTAAAATTTTGTACGTACATATGTAAATTTTTACTAGAAACTTATTTCTGTAGAACAAAATTTTTTTTTCTATCTCCCCCCCTTTAGAAGTTATACCCCCTCGAAACCCTAAAAATGCCATTCTTTAACTATTTGGGCAATGAAACCATAAGGGTTTTTCAAATTTTGCAAACGCAGAAAAGCAGTGGCTTGCTTTCCCTAGCGCGGTATACTATAGCTAAACTTTAGAAAAACAAAATGGCCGTTCAAATTTACCATTATCTAAAGTCTGTTTTTTCCAAATTTTTGATGTCGTTTATTTTCTAGACCCCAACCTATAGAAGCTTGAAATTTTATGGGCTTTTAGACATTAACAAATAATTCATTTCGTTGGAAGAAAATTTTTTTCCATCTCCTCCCCCTCTCAAGTTAACGCCTCTTGAAATTTGTAAAATTTGAATTTTTGACACCTTATATTTCCGAAACCGCAAGCTTTTTAAAATTTCTATAAACACAAAAAGCTAACGGTAAATTCCATGACATTAAAAAATATAATTATTTTTGTTAACTCACATAATTAAATCTTAAAATCGAGCATTATGTTAACCCCTCTTTATATTAATTTTTGCTTTATTTCAAAGACTGCATGTTTGTATCATCCTAAATATATGCAATCCTAGAAAGAGTTTTGTATATGAATGAAAATAATTTTTAGAATGTGTGATAGGTATACATAAACTGTATTTAAAAGCAGAATTTTCACTTGCTGAAGGGAAAATTGCTGCAATACAAACCATTGGTGTGACCCAACTTTATTTTTCAACAGACTGTAACTCGAAAATAGGCATATTTTATACCCACAACATATTTTCCACCAATACAATTTTTTGCGGGAAATTGATCAAAGAATCATCCCTGAAATTATTTTGCACATAATGCAACACACCCTGTATAATAAATAATTTATATTATATATTAAACACTGTATTCTAAGAATTGCATAAATCCACAATACCTAATTAAATTTGTTATATTGAAGAGGGAGAGGGTATAATAGAAATCTTCATAATGCCATTAATACTTTAAGTACATTTAAAAGATTTTGTGTACACAATTTTAATTTAATTAATAATTAATGATATTTTATTATTATAATTATATTTTATGCCTTCACTATAATTATGCTTTTTAATTGGAAAAACACATTTTATTCTTATAAATTATTCGTATATTATATATATATATATATTATTTTAATTAGAAATTCATGTCATTTAATTGAAAAAAAAAGATTCTTTTAAAAAAACACATTAAAATTTATTATTTATGCAATTTTATAAATTGTAAAATATGTTGGGACGTAAGGCAATCATCAACTTATAATTGACATGAGAAGTTATTGGTTCGCCTTCATATTATTCTCTTTTCATTATTATTGTTACTATTACTGCTATTATTGTAAAGTGTTGAATTGGTTTTTTGAAGTACGCGGCGGTTTCTATGTTATAATATAATTTTTATTAAAAAAAATTTATAATTTCAAAATTCATCTCACACATTCCATTTGAATTTCATATACGATCTTTTATCTCTATACATTTATTATAACAACGATATAAATAACAATATACACACATATACGAGTAGTATAAAACTAATTAAATTATAAAATGAATTTATTAAATAATTAAATAATTTTATAGATATTTCACATTCTACACCCGTCGTCTTTATATAACAAAACATACACACGTCATATTGAATGCAAGCATTAAAATGCGTTTCTTATAACATAAATGCATTATTCTTGTTTTTCTTGCATTTTTTCTTATTCTTTTTATTTTTTATTTTTCTTCGTTTTCATTTTTTATTAGTCCAAGCTATTCACGGCATTATGCAGGTGAATGAAAATTCCTACATAATTTTTGTTTTTTTGCTCAATTGAACTATTCATGATTTTTCTGTATATGGCACTTGAAAAATTACAGGTAAATATTTTTATTATTTTTTAAATAGGCTTTACAAATATGTTAAGAAAAAAAATAATATTGTGATGATTTAAAGTGTGTTTTATACAGGTATGATTTTATGCCAATTATAAGAATATAGAAGAGTAAACAAAGGACGATGCATTCAAGAAGATTTTATATTTGAGTGAGTCATAAAATTTTTCTGTGTATTAAAACATTTTCCCAGCATGTCTTTGCGATTTCAGTTGGCAATTTAAAGAATAGTCGGTATATGTAATTTTGGCCGTTTCATATCGGATTAGCGAGATATTGCAAATATTTTACATAGATAATTTAATTAATCTAAGGGTCATTCGATGTGAGTGTAAAGAACTCTGATCTGTAAAGGAAATAAAATGCTTGGTAATACTCTTGCAAAGTTCTTCAAAATTATCTGAATAATGTGCCGCAAGAGGCTACTGTTGGGCATGCTTGGGCATCAAAATATATATCGAAGTATTGCCGTATAAGTTAGTATTTGGAAATCGAAATATATTGCCCGATAAGTTAAAGAAAAAATGAATGAATGAGTAAGTTCTGTATATGAAGATTGCTTTTAAGATCAGAATTTTCTGAATTCTAAAAATTTGCATATTTATTTTACAATATGACAAATTCTGGTCAAAAGCTTTTTGTGAATATAAGAATTTTAAAATTACAAAACAACATTCATCGCGAAATAAAAACTGAAACCTGTTCACTTTTCTTGTTTTAATTGAAATTTATAAAAAAACTATAAAATTCTACCTGCTCCTTTTTTTTCGTCTTAATTAGACTTAAGTCTAAACTAGATTTTGCTATAAGAAACAAGATACTAAAAAAGAATTGAATCAACTTGAATTTTCACGCATTTCAATTTCAAGTTGAATCAGAAGCAGAGTAAATAGCAAATAGGTTTACTATTTTAGCTTTCAGTTTGTATTCAGTTTGTACAGCCATATTTTATATTTGACAATGAATTCATTTAATTTCATATTCCAATATTTATACTTTTGTTTTCTCTTTTGCTTTATTCATTTTCTACAAACACTTCTATAAATTATAAAGCTATTATTGGTGTTCATATCACAATTATTGCATGCTGATCTTCGCGACAACACCCATAACTGTCTATATTAAAATTGTTGTGATAAGAGTAACTGCGAAACGTTGATGTGCTTGTGAATACTTAAAAAATTCAAAAAAAATTGTAAACGCATTTAAATTTTTAAGTTAGTAATTCTAAAAGAAAGATGAAAATGTATGATGGTCGCAGCTATTTCAGTTATCCATTCCAAAAATGTTAATTTACACAAAAATTGTATAGCCTTATATCTGTAGTTGGAAGTGTTAGGAGATTAAGCTGAACAATAAACAAAAAAAAATTGTGTATTAGTATCGAAAAATAATGGGAAAATGTATTTGTTTTAGTATTTTGGCGTTTCCTGCAGGGGACCACATTTCATTCATGAAGACATCAAAAAGTACAACAAAAAATTCTGAAATATTTTAATTGTATAACATACTAATACATCTATTGTCTTTAGAGTATAAAAGTGCATTGCGTTTCGAGTGACACATCGGGTCCTAAAGGGCTTGCAAGTTTATTAATGGGGTTCAATATGTTAAAACCAAACGTATAGAAAAAATTTAAAATTTTTGCGAGATTCATTAGCTTAGTAGAGAGTATTCATATTAGACTTCATAAATTTTCACAGCGGCTATATAGTTGTAGAAAAATAGAAATTTTATAGAACCTGTTTAATATTTTTTGAATAAGTATAGTCAGTTGGATATCTATGAATCTTAATTTTCTAAAAAATATTGCTAATTAAATTAAATTTTAACAAAAATTCACTGATTTACATTTTTAGGTACATTTAATTAGATTACAAGGTATCCGGTAAGTCTTGTTTTTGCTATTTTTTACCTTTTAATAATTTCATTAAAATCGTGGAGTTTTAATACGATTGAATTTTCACCGAAAAATTTCTAAAAAATTGAGTATGGCTACTTGTATTTTCTTCCCAATTACATTCAATGCAACAGATATATATGTAGATAAATATACTTGAATAATATATACGTACTTATAATATGGTACAAGATGATTATTTTTGGCAAAGTATCCCCACTTTATCACGAAATAATTCTCATACAATTTACTGCCATATTTTCACACTTACACATACATTTACGTATTTAAAGAAATGGTTTTATGCATTCAAAAAGAAATGTTCTCTAAACATGGTAGATTATTTAATAACTGAAATAAGAAAATAAAATTAAAAACATCGAAAGTTTACATCATCCTTAAAATAACAAAAACAAAATAAAATACAAGAGGAATTCAAAAGATGTCCTTGAAGGTTATTCAACTTTATATATACATGTACGAGTACTTTATATGTAAAACGCAAATTATCTTGAACGGTATTTAAAAAAAAAAATAAGAAACAAAAAAACAACAAGCATAATATTTTGTTTTCAAATATCTTAACTTTGTGGCAACACAAATATTACGGTACCTTCCCATACATTATTATACATACATATATGCATTTATACTTTATCCTTACATACATATATATGCATATTATTATGAATTTCAATGTTTTATTAAAATTTCATGTAGCATAAAAAGGAATAACTGGAAAGAAATGAACAAAGAAAGAGTAAGAAAGTAAGAAAAATGAAATGATGAACCCCGGTTTTATGTTAGAAATCTCTTGATTCCCTATTCTTCTTCAGTACATGCATTATTTTTATAAAAGGAATGTTATTGCAGGTACGATGTGGACTTGAACAAATTTATGTGTAATATTGAAATTTGTGATATTTTAATATTTCGCGAAACGAGTGTAATAATTTGACACTCTATATACAAATATAGATGAGTTTGAAATAATAATTTTCTTTTACAGAATCATCCTTAACTTTTTATCAGTTGGAACTGAAGTCACAGATAGAATAAATTTACCAATAAAGGGGCAATTCATTTTTAATTGATATCAAATGAGGTTTTTAAAATTAAAGTCAAGATTAAGTTTACAATAATATTTTTAAATATTTATGAGTAAACACTAAACATGCAAGATTTGAAGAAAAAGTGTTGGCAATAATTAAAAAATATTGAAGTTGACTGAAATTTTAAACAGTTGAGAATTTTTAACACAAAATATCATAGTAAATGTAGTAAATTCAGCGAAATCATACCAAATTGAGTAATATTTTATGCCAATTTATGTAACGAGAAATAGACAGATAAGCTTTAGCAATATTAGCATGAATTTTAAAATTTTATAGGTAAAACAAGACTACTCAATTGCATAATAAGTTTACATTTAAGTTGTTACATTTAAGTTTAGTTAAATCAACTCCCATCACAACATCAATTAATTTTCGACAATATTATACGTTTATTATTAATAGATTTATGTATTTCTTTTAGAAATACCAGCTTTGATTTCTTAGAATTAGAAATTTTTATTCTAAAACTAAAAAAATTTGTGTTTTATTTCTTTTTGAGTTGATATGCAACTAAAAGTTTTAAACTCTAATCAAAATTACATGCCGTTTATATTTTTCAACTCCTGAAAATATGCAAAATTTACTTGAATTCAATATTTAAATTTTTCAAAAATTTTCATTTTCATATCATTTAACCCTTTCAGCCTGGCAGGTACACATAATGTACTAATCAACTATTAAATTACTCGAAAACCAGATCAAAACGGTTAAAATCAATCATATTACAATTAAAATAAAAAATTTTAAATTCCTAAGCTAACATCCAACTGTTTTACTCATAATTCCTGAAATTAAAAATAAAGGATAATGAATAAAGGAGCATAATAACTTTCTATTTCCAGTATATTTTCGATAGTATAAAGAATAATTTAAGCCATGGAAAAAAACACGATGAACTCACATTTCAAATCAAAAATCTGAATCAAACCACAACCTATAAAAATTCTCTAATATTAAATCTTAAAATATTATTTCTTAACCTATTAATTAATCCACGGAACTATCAAATAAATAATTTTATTCATTTATAAAAGAATAAACAGTTATCCTAATGAAAAATATTTTTATTAAAGTTATTTTTATTGTGATTTATTGTAGATCATAAAGAACTATACAATAATTCTTCTAAGGAACTAATAATAACCGTAAAGAAAATTACATATACACGATTTATTATAGATAAAATGACATTTTTACTATACGAAACGCTTATATTTAATTTAAGACAAAAGAAGAATTTATTAAGACAATTATGTAGAATATTTTCGTGACAATAAATTTGTAAAAATACTTTGAATATTTTATTAGAATAGAAAAAACTAGAGAATTATTCTTATTTACGAGTAGCCTAAATAAAATATTTCAGAGATTAATGACAAATTTAGTTAAGTCTTAATAATTAACTCATATAATTTTTTAGTACGTATATTAAAAGAAATTCTTCTGACAAATATTATAGTGCAATTTATCAAAAAAGAAAATCTAAATGTAATTCTAAGCTCTGTATTCCGATTTGTTTGTCTAACGAACTTACAAATTTCCTATACTTAAAAAATACGTTAAAAATAAATGTAGATACGCTATCATTATAAATAAATTTTCACAAAACCAATAGTTTGTAAAGTAACACTTTTCCCCCCAACAAATAGAAATAGCTAACTATTTGATAAAATTTACTTAAATATTGTGCCAGGAAAAAAACAATTGCATACTTTTTGGAAAATTGTAAAAGAATTAAAGGAATATATTTCAATTAATTTGATGTTTCTATCGAAATTTGGAAAAGCCTGCAGATTCGGAATTATAAATGACAATTTAAGTATTGTAAATTTGGAAATGCAACAACTGTGAAGAAAGTGAAAAAATCTTGTTCCGATGGAATAAACCAGCTCAGCAGTTAATTTTCACAAATTGTTAAAAATATTAGAGTGTTGTTTGACTATGGTGTTTTGCTTGAGGAGTAGTTAATTGAGTTTTTTTTTTAGTTTCCGAAATTTTTCAATATGTGGCTGTGATAAAATAATTTATTGCGAAAAAATTTTATTTTAACAATTTGGTAAATTAGTATAACGGTACATATGTGATAATAATTTATAAAGGTAGAATCTAGAAAAAGAAGTTTCTAGAAAAAGAAGTTCGACGCACGAACGAACAAATGGAAGAGTGAAGCTTATAAGAACATTTTGTTTCAATTAAAAACTCTGCCTTTAGGGAATTAATTTCTGAAGGAAAAATACCAATTATTATAGTGTAAAACTTGTTACAAACCTTCAGGATTATTAGACTAATTTCCAAGCATATAACTGGAAAATATAACAAAATGCTTCAAAACTGTTTCCATTTTATCATATTATTAGTTTAATTTTTTAATTATTTTACATGACCGACCAGTCAATAATGTCCAATCAATCGCTGTGGATTTTGTAATTGTTAAGAACCCGTTTCAATTCCACCATGTTTATTTTACTCATTATTGCAATATAGATGTTATGTATGCAGTTAGAGCAAATTATTATACAAGGGTTTTAAATTCGCAGCATATAAAATTTATAGGTTTATGCATTACAAAGCGAATCTTAATCGACTTGAAACTCAATTCCAATTAATGAGGTAGGTTATATAGGAATAGGAAATCTTCCTTCTTGACAATACCTGAATCTTTCATTAAAATATTTAGATTAAGTTTTTCGTTTTTTTATTAAAACAGAAATGGTGTAAAATAGGATTAATTTTAAACTATAATTTCACTAATTGAACTTTTGCGTAGGTTCATAATGCATTTATGGATTACATATTATATTTTTAGTTAAAATTCATAAAAGGATTTTAAAAGGATTAGGGTACATTTCATTTGTTTGAATATGGTTTCTACAAAATGCTTTTTAGCTTAAAATACTTAATAGCCTTTGTATTTTTATAGATTTTTAAAAAAGTCTTTTAGTTGCAAGTCCTATATTATTATTACAAACGTTGTGGTCATTTTAGAAGAAAATTATGAATTTCTTATTTCGTTCATTAAAAAAAAAATTTTAAATCTAATATTTTAAAATTTGGTCGCCTTACAATGCATATATCTCTAAAATTTAATAGACAGATATCTTTCTATTGCTTTAGATTTTTTGATTTCCAAAAAGAAAAAATTCACACACATTCCTTTTGTATTACAAATAAAAATCATATGCAACATTGGGGCTTTGTACGAAGGCCTCAAAGTTTTCCATGTCATCTAGTATAAGATTTTTTTTATATTTATTTATCTTTACAATTTATGTTTTAAGCTTCTTAAAATATAACAAAAGGATTGTGTTTTGAATTAAAATTTTTTATACATGTAATTTTTTTCACTGTGATATTTTTGAAATATGCCCACATGCAAGATAACCCAGTCATAGTGGCAAAAAATAAAATTTTTATAAAATGAAAATTTTGGTTTAATTGATTTTCAATTAATAAAAAAATACTCAAGCACACAAAAAACTGCTTGGTGTTCATAGTTGTCTACGATATCATGCACCAGCACAATGCTAAAAAATTCGAGAATTCTCTTTATACGGCAACTACAGCTTAAAGTAAACCATCCCTTGTAAAACAACAACATTTATCAAAAATTAAAACCGAATTAAATATTCTACTGGACACCTTGTATCTAAAAAAAATTTTGTAAAGTAATTTTATGAAAAAAAAAATATTATTTCTGACTACTTTTTATATTCAAATTCCATTAAAATGCAAACAACAATATTAATCTTAGTCCCGCTATTAATATTTTAGTAGGAAGAGCAACACGTCATATGTAGCTAGTATACAAATAATTCACCAAATATCTTCAAAAAACTTTTACATGCATTTAATCTGATTATAAGCAATTTATATTTGGTTGGCGCTTAAACACCCACAAATCATAAATTTCTTTCTAAATGCTTTTAAAATATTTAATTGTAAAGTGGACTTATAAAACAAGAACTATATGTAATCCAAAGTAAATAAAATGAATTTAAAATTTTTATTAGGGACACATTGTCAACAATTTTAAATCCTTCAGAAGAAAAAAAATGTTAAAACAATTTTAACCTGATTTTTACCTGATAAGGTAAAAAGTTGCGATATAATCTTTAAATTCATTTTTAAAATGATTTCTAACAAAAATTTGAATTAATTTTTATAAATAGATTGTTAATTGAGTACGCCTTGTCTCTCTGCAATGACATGGTGGCAAATCGAGGGAGGAAAGAAAGGCGCGGTCGACGAAAAATTTTAAATTTCTCCTATTGTTTAAATTACTTCTCGGAGTGGATGATAATAAAAATTATGAGACTTGGTAAGAGTGAGAGAAGAAATTTCACGTATAATTTTCATCTGGCCACTGCAAACTAAAACAAGCTCTTGGAAACATCAGTACATTATATGAAAGAGTACGAAGTTTCTAATTACAAAAGAAAAAAAGATTTTTTTAAAACTATTGATATTTACGTTAATTTGTTCAAGTCTAACAGTATGGTTGATCTTTGAGCGAGTATTATTAGAGGATGCCTGGATCAAATCAATTTTTGTGGACTTTGACAACATTATCGCTGATAAATTCTAATCTATAATCGAAATCGTAACCTGAAGAAAGAAATCAAAAATATACGTTTTTCCTCACTTAATAATACATATTGATTTCCTAGCTAGAAAAAACAATCTTCGCCAATGTAAAAGACTATATTATATAAATATGTTCTCCAAATTACTAAATATACTATACATAGATAGTATGGATCCTAAGAATATTTCAGTACCCAATTTTTACATGACATAAAATCAAATGAATTTATCCAAACGCCTGTTTATTCGTCTTTCAATTTGTGTCTTTTTCTTAAACAAACAATAGCTAATCATCATCATGTAGAAATAAAAGATTATGTCAATGATCTGAGACATTTTTCAATTTTCATAATATAATAGAGTTGTTATACTACTTAAGTATGTAATATTTACGTTTTATATCATTATTTTGTATATTAGGTGATTTTTTTTTTGTTTTCTACATGAAATGTACAATAAGTGAGCACTTCTTTTCAAAATAACTACTTAATGTTTGCAAATGTTCCTTTTTCCAAATATTTTAAAACTAAAAGCAGTTTGTTATATAATGTAAAATTTAAAATTCAGCCATGAAGTCAATGTACATAACTACTTTTTGTTCCTTTGCACTGTTTTGTAGGGGGCACTTTAACAATAATAATTCATCGTCTTGGAAAAACAAAAAAAAATACAAAAATTATTTTTTAGCACGCACGCATATCTCATTCTTTATTGTTTCGCGATAATTTTTTATTATTATAAACGAGTACTGTTACATTCACATATTTTCCTTAAGGTTTAGTTTTTCATAATATGTAATTCCTGCCTTGAATTTAAATACGTAAATTCATGTACGTATTATTCATATTGTACTTGAATGTATGCATATACCAACTATATTGTGAGAGTTCCTTAGCATCTTAATTGTTTCAATGTTTTACTTTGTTTCTTTTTTTTTCAAACAAAGTTACGTGTTTTTTTTTTTTTTGGGCGACACACTTGTAAATGTGTACAGAAAATTGCAGTATAAGAAGTAAATGAAAATTTTTATAGGGACTACGATTTCCTAAAAAAATGTGTTGGTAACATTGAATGATTATGTGTTGGAAACAATATATGTATATAGTAATTAACACCCAACTTATGTGCTTCAAATTATTTAAATGAAAAAATTCGAGGTTAAGTTTATATAAAGAAAAGCTTGCTTCAGTTTTTAATTTACTATTTGTGTATGAAAAAATATTTGTGCAGAGAACAGCCTATATTATTGCCATACTCAGCATTTGTACTATAAAAATTGAAAACCAGTAGTTCCATATTAAAATTTAGTTAAATGGTACAACATCTGGGTATATCCAATAACTTAATGTATTGATAAACCAGGCCAATGCAAATACATGTAACATGTGTTGGAACTGAAAAATATAAAGAAACTGCAAGGTATTTATTTTAAAAGCGCCTTTCTTTAGTTCTTCGATGTGCATCCATCGAAGGTATCGACAGACAAGGTATTTATAAACATTACATCTAAAGTTCTAAATTCTAAAATTTTAAAATTTTTAATCAAACAAGCGGAGAATAATATTCAAATTCTTTGCTTGTTTGATTAAAAAAATTTGGTTGTCTCACCTAAGAGAACATTATGGTTTCCTAGAGTCTTTTTATGTTTTTATACGATCAACTCAGATTTTAGGTTAATTCAACTTTTTGAAACTCAAATCTAGACAATAATGGAACGTCACCTTAATTATATGCTCGTACAAAATAATTGCCATTTTCAAGCTAATATCGAATTTTATAATTAAGGTGATTATAATTTTAAGATTTCACACATTCTTACATTAATAAAATATATTTTAATTTTATTTTTTGTATAAAATTATGTTGAAGCTAAAAATACCAGAGAAATTAAGAATATCAGAAACAAAATCGAATAACGAGACAAAATAAAATTCATAAAATGAAACAAAAAAAAAAAACAAAAATAAACAAAAACAAGAGAAAAAACCAAAAATAACCTGACATTGTGTTAATGTGCCATATTTATGTTGTCCTTTATCTGGGATTGCTGTTTTTTTGTTCACAGTTTACACAAAACAACAAAAATCCTTACAACAATAACAAAAACAAAAAAAAACAGTAATTCCTTTTTATGTGATTTTATTTCATATTCTTGTTATTCACTCACTTACTAACTTACTCACACCACAGTTTACATAAAATACATAAAATATACAATGCATACATACATACATACATTATATATGTTTATTATTAGGTACTCTATTGTATATTTGCTTAGAAAATTATTATAAATTTCTGTGCTATTTTATCATCGTGTCAGAATTTTTATTTTTCCTTTTTTTGCCTCCTTTTTATGTGTTTTCTGATTTATTTTTTAATTTTTATTTCTTTTATTTTTCATTTTCTTATTCTTTTTTTTTCATCCTCTTTTACTTGCATTTATAATAAATAATTTTTGTATAAATGATTTGAAATTTTACTTAGTGTAAAAATCCTAATACAAAAGGACATACACACATTATACAAAACATTAAGGCTGTAAAGAGAGAGAGAGAGGGACAGAGATATTACAATGAAAATAAGACATTGAAAATAAAAAAAGGTATTCATAAAATAAAATAAAAGGAAAAAGAAGAAAAAGAATGAGAAATAAGGGCAAGAAAGAATAAGTTTTCTACTCTTTCTTTTATTTTTTTGTTTTTCCTTTTACTTAACATAGGTATATTAGCTAATAATTCAATTGAATTAATAATGAAAAAAAATAAAAAGCAAAAATAAATCATACATATAGATGATGACAAAAGGATAAAAGTATTGAGAAGAATAATAAAAAAATAAAAAGCTTTTTAATAAGACGTCGTCCTTATGGTTTAATTTCTGTGATATTTTCATCGTCACAACATAATTATTTTTATTATTATTTGTTATATTATTATAATATTGTCTTCTGTATGCCTTATAGTCAGGGACGTAAAAATTGTTCATTGATTCATTGATTTTATTGGCAGTTTTATTTCCTCTTTTAGCAATTTTATCAACAAATTATATCTCACTTTTTTGTTACTTTCTTAAGAATTAATTGAAATTCAAAATAGCATATTTTGCATCCAAACTTCAAGACATCCCATACAATTCTAAATAAAGAACAATTAAAAGAATTGTTATTGCAAAAAAATTTTTAAAAATTTATCCATTTGGAAAATTTTGAAATTAAAACGAGAAAAAATAGAGTTGACCGTGTCAACTCTGTGATACCCGTACGAATTTGTTATCCTATGTGCGAGTAAATATGCCATGGCTGACTATGGGACAGACTATGACTTGAAGTTGCCGTATTATCATATTAATTTATTCAAAATTTCAGTACTGTGTTTTCAATATTTTCTAAGATATAGCCAAACTATTATTGGTTGTATGGTAACTACCGCAAGCAGCCAATAAATCACACATAACAGCCCTAATACACTTGTTTTCACGAAATTTCTATATTATAACTCCAATAATTTCTGAGATAATGCTAAATATCTTTTAGAATGGTATTGCAGCTATCACAATTGTTCAGAGATTAACAACTTTAAATTAATTCAACAACTTTAAATTAATATAGCTGCTAATATTTTATTTTTCAAAATTTCAGTACTGTATGTTGAACAGTTTTTAAGATTTGTAACCAAATAACTTTTCAAGTTGTATGTCAGCTATCATTAGGAGCCAAGCAATTTCAATTTATCAAATACATTGGCCTTACCAATATATTCGCTTGTGCAAAATTTCAATAAAACAGCTTTAATACTTTCTTGGATATAACCAAATAATTTTTGAAGTTGTATAGCAGCTACCCGAATCAATTCCTCGGTAATTTTATAATAAATAAAATCTGGTAATTGAAATATACATAAATGTAATAAAAATATAACAACCTTAAGTTTGCTCCAAAAATTGTAATTGTTGAGAATATAAGGATGGCACTACCTAGCACGGGGCATACATAATATTATATTCTGATAATATTTTCATTTTTAAAATACTTATGAAAAAATCGCGTTTCCTCACTTACCTAAATTAAAAACTGAAATCGTTTATAAAAAATAATTTATACGTCGTCACTGGTATACACGCACAAATATTTTGTATAAGCATAATAGCATAAGACCATGTATGCTATTATGCTTATACATAGTTGATTTTATATAAAATAACAATACCGAGACTGCATTTTGTGTATATAAAAATATATACAATATATATACGAGTAAGTAACACAAAAGAATTTATTAAGGTAGATCTTATTTCAGTTTAATTCCAACATCATAGTACTCGTATATTTTATTTATTATACATTTTTGCCCTCTTCTTCCTATTATTCCTCCGTAATATTCATTATTGTAGACACTATATCGTATTCAATTGAAAAACTTGTACATTACAAATGTATGTATGTGTATAATAGTCTTGAAATTAAAGAATAAAGTTATTTAATACAGTTTTATTCTTTTTTAATTAAATCCTTATTTATTGCTTATTCTGTATATTAATAATATGTTTGCTTTAAGCTGCAATTTTTTTTTATTTTCTTTGTATATGTTATTTGATTTGTCATACAAGAAGAGTTAAAAAAAAATATCGAAGAATTTTATTATTACCTATATACATACTACTATATACATTGCTATATTTATGTGATTTCATTATCATTTTTATTATACGAGTATTATTTTTGTTCTTTGTGAAAACAAAATACGAGTATCAAAAGAAATAATATTTTAATTTAAAAGTTTAAATGGAAAACATAAACCCACTGAACTGTGCAACATACACAAAATAATTAGGTATATATTTTTTTTTTAATTATAAATTGCACAAAGAATTCATTCCTTGCATAAAAAATTATTGAGATTCCGCATTTAACGTTTTTTTTTTATTTATAAAAATATTTAAATAAAAATAATTATTGTGAGTATAAAGGTCAAAAATTGAATTTTTGCATTTTTAATTTATTTAAGAAATTTTTTTTGATTTTCGCTTATAATAATTTTATTATGAAAATAAAAGTAAATAAAAAACGATCTGAAATTTATTTAATAAAAATAGTTTTAAAGAAAATCTTTTGTATTTAATTTTATTTATTTAATTTCAAAAAAAAAAGAGAAATTTTTTATAGTCTGCCCCTTAATTTATGCAATTAATATAAAAACCACGAGCATTTTGTTTTTCAATTAATTTTTTTGTAAAATAATGCCATTATTTTAAGGTATTTAATTTTATTTATGGTTAAATCATTTTGTAATTTGTCCTACATTTTGTTTTTATGAATAATTTATGCATATATCATTGCCATTAATTTAAAATTATTAAATATACATTCATATAACAATTTAATTTTGTATAACTATTTTATATATTTATTTTGAATTAATATTTAAATTTAAATAATATAGGCCCTGAATACGATTTACAAACACTTAGCTATAATGTGATTTATAAAAATTAAATATTTTTTATATAAATTTTTTATTAATTGACAATTTGAATAACATAAAATATATAGGGCAAGACAAGTGGTCTGTTATAATATTATTTTAATATTAAAATAATATTAAAATATTTTATGTTAGGAGTATGTTCTTATTATAATAGTAGTGGAAATAAATAGTTCCTGAAAATTTAATATAAATGAAGTTATTATTTATATATCAAGCCGCATTTTATTCAGTTCAGATATATTGGCCTATATTTTTCTTGTTTAATTAGTGTTCCTCCTATTAAATGACAATATTATTACATAATAAATAATTATTAATAATAAGCGATGGTATTTTATAAAATAGAAAGCTGTTCATTCTCAAAAATGTTCATAAATTAATATAAATTTTAAAATTAATACAAATTAAAAGTTTAAAAATAAATTAGAATATAAGGTGATAAAGACTGTGAAGGGCCGCTTATTCTTTATATGGTAATTTTTTATGGTAATTTTTTGAAAAATGAAATTTTAAAAAATATTCATCTGCCGACAGTTGATTATAATTTCATTAAGCTTCATAATGAGATAGGGATATGGTCATCCAAAATAAAAACTCCATAATTCGCACATTTTGAATAAAATTCAGTTTTTATGTTATTTCCAATCTTTCTAACACTAAAATTCAGTTCAGTGTGCTTACAACAAATTTAATTTATACCAAATTTTGAATATTTTCCGGGTTTACCAATTTTCGGAAAACAATATATTTCTAGTTAAACCAAACTCTTCACAGTTTCCAAAACCAGTTTTTAACAATTTTCCCATACAATTATGTGTAGTCTTTGACGACAAAACTTCATAAACAAAAAAAATTTTTTATAACTGAAAATGAAATATTTTAAAATTTTACATGAGGCACTTAAAGTATAATGAACTGTCATTTTAAACACACCCCTAATAAAAATGTAAAACAAAATATGCAAAATAATAATTTTTTTTTTTTCATTTTTAATTTCTAATGTAAAATATTTGCTTATTTAGATAAAAATCTGGGTTAAAAGTTTTACATTATAAAATGATACTTGAAAATTATGCATTCTTGCTTGCATTGGGCAATATGCATTTTAATGAAAGGGGAAAGAAAAGAATCGAAAACAAAAAAAAAAATCACATAGGGAGAAAAAAAAGTAGAGCTGCAACTCTTAACACATTTTTTTTTTTTTTTTAAATCACAATTTTATTTTTTTGAACCCCACAATCGTTTAAATTTTTTGTTTCCCTATATTTTACAAAAAAATTTTTCAAGTTGATGGTATGTGTTAAAAAAAAAAAATGTGTTTGTCGTATTTCCCTTTAAATAAAAATTTTTGCTTCAATTGAACACAAAGTCATCTTAAGAATGAATGAGTGTTGCAAAGGATGAGTTTTACCAATTTAATTTGAAAAAAGAAAAAATTAAAACAAATAAAGAAACTATTAAGCTTTGATATTTGTGTATGTAATTTGCATAAAGCTCAAAAGGGTTCAATCAAAGAATTAAGTAGGATTTTTTTTTTTTTTGGAAAGCTATGGAAGCTGTACAATTTTTAGGGAAAAAAATTAAAAAAATTTTTCTCATCCTTACATAATTTTACACAATATTTGAAATTTCCCTCAAAATAGCGTTTAAAATTTTGATTGCATATTTTGTATGTGTAAACTAAAAAATATTAGTTTGAATTCTCAATTTATTCAACCCGGAATATTTTCTTTTAACAGAAATTATGCACTAATTAATTTCAAAGGAAAAATTATAATTTTTGCTATAAAGAATCTTCTGAAATCTTGTAATAATTATGTAACCTAATTTCCAATCAAACTCATAAAAATGATCAAAAAGGGATAATGTATATGGGATTCAAGAAGAGTGTGATGAATTTGGCAAGGTTTGACAAAATATACTAGTATAAATAATGAATAACGCCTTAAGTCAGAATAAAGTCGACGCTTACTGCCACAATCTCAGTCAAAACAAGTGTTAATCTTTGGAAAATTTTGAAGGATTATTGTATGAAAACTGCGTTTTTTAAAATAATATTTGCAAAAATAAGATTTCTTTTGTATTCAATAATATTAAATTATTCTTATTAAACTGAGAATCGCTCTGTGTTTTGAGATTTTCAAAAACTGATTCGGCTAAAACTTCGAAAGGAGTTTTAGAATTACACGAGTAAACCGAATTTACCAGTACTATTAACTTTAATACAGATTACAATATCTTAAGCTTGTACGAGTACTAAGCGTGAAATTATTCAGTTTTACCATACTGTTCTAAATTAAAATGGAGTAAAATTTTTAATTACAATGAATGTATGAATTTACATATGTGTATACAAACTAAATTCTATTGAAATTATAATTATAAATATTTACGATTTATTATTTTATTTACATGTAAACGACATGAGCGACAATAATGTCAGAAATATTTTGAAAATATTAAGTACTAAAAATAAAATTTACATAAGGATAATATTGAATAAAAATTAATTATCCTTTTTTTATCGTGTAAAAAATATTTTCAGTGTAATTCTGCTTATTTATTATCATTATCGTATTTTATTGGCATATTTTTTTGACATATTTTTCATGTTATTTAATATTATTATTTGACAATATTATTTTTGACATATTTATTCTTTATTTTATTTGACATTATTATATTTTTATAATATTTTAAAATGATTGATATGAGAAACAATGAAAGTGTTAAAGTTTATTATATCAAAGCATTTTATTTTATTAATTCAACGATATATTTTGAAAAATGTCTTAAAATGACATACTATATGCCGCAATAAAATTTACTAAATTGAAAAATTATTATCAATGTTCTCAGTATTTAGCCAATAAATCCTATATTTTAAGATAAAGTCATTCATAATTGAAATTTTATTACTCTGAAGTCGAAGTATAAGGTTTTCTTTCAAATATTTTTTGAAAACTTAGGCGTCGTAAGGGGACAATAATAACCTCTTAATAATTTTTTTAAATATTCTTCAGTATTTTATGTATTCTGCATTTGTTAAGTTTGAGTTACAAACCACTGTTGTAAGAAATATTCTTCAACTCTATGATTTTAAAATGAATTAGATAATTTTTTACATCACTTCAATTACAGAATTCTCATTGTTTTACTATACAATTTAGCTGAAACAGCGTACTATTTTAAGAAATTAAATTGTCAAAAGAACCGCATGCTGTTATGGTAACATCAATGAATTTATTAAGTTTCAAAGATCCACATAGATCTTTGTTTTTCAAAACAGCGGAAGAATGTATGTGTTATTAGCTCATATATGGTAATGGAAATAAATACCACATGCACTCATGCATAAACATGCACACAACTATCATATAATCTATATATACATTTATACACGCATGTAAATAGAAAAGCATGCCCATAAATGTCCTTTCTTACAACTATTAGTTTGTCGTCTTATAGTGTTTATAGTACGAAAATAAGTTTAACATTCTATTTATTTAAAGAGTTTAAAAAACGTACAAAGAAATGCTGAAAATGCTATATATATGAGATCTATCATCATCGACTCCTTTTGAGATGAGAATCTCATTCTAATTTCTCTTTGTACATAGATGTATGTAATTCTTTTTATTTATTTATTAACATAGAAGCCAAATAACAATTAAAAAGGCATATAGAGTAATTTTTATTCTGTATTAATGCACATTGTAAACTGCCGGTTTCTTGTAGATCGATATGGAAATAGCAATGGTTTCCTACCTTAATATCGCAGCCATCATACACCCAAATATGTGACATAATGGCAGCCACCAAATACCAAGTAACTGTTTCCCGAATATGGGATCATTCACTAAATATACTCCTAAAATACTCATTTACATAATAGTATTGTTGGAAGCTATCAATTTTTTATATTGATATCTTATTGTTGTTATGTTACAATTGAAATAATTTCATTTTTACTTTTATAAATCTTCATTTTATTTATTGAAATAGTTCTTGAATTCTCATTTATCATAATATAAACGTTTTCTATAAAAAAAAATTTTATTTGAAGAAGTTTAATGAAAGTTAAAATATTGACACAGTCACTTCATTTTTATACCCATACCCATCTACATATGCAATATACTTGAACTCCACATTGAAAAAGTAAAAACACAAAAATTAGTAAGCACATGAATGTTGGAAGGGAAGACAATAGAAAACGGCATCAAATATATTATTACTCATTATATGTTTATTATTGGAAGAACAGTAAAGAAATCTTTATTGTTATCCTTAAGGCAGTGATTCATTAAAATAAATATTTTAAACAACAATTTGGTGTTCTATGTTATAGCTTTAAACATGACATACAAAAACACATTATTACTATAATGTACTTCTTTTGTCATGCATAATGGTATAATCATGTAGTTTTTGGAGAAAAAGGATATAAAATGAAAGAAATCATTATAAATTTTGTTTTCAATTTTTATACCCTGCACTTCGTGAAGGGTATATTAACTTTGGTATGGAGTTTGTAACTACTTGAAGGAGTCACCTGCGGTATGGACATATATATATATTCTTGCTCAGCGTAAAATTCTGCGTTGATTTAGACATGTCCGTCCGTCCGTCCGTCCGTCCGTCCGTCCGTCCGTCCGTCCGTCCGATCGCACGATAACTCAAAAACGAATAATGCAATCGACACCAAACTTTCACAAGTTGCTTCTTTTGTGCCAAGGACGAACCCTATTGTTATTGGACCAATTCGGACAACGGGTTCGGGTAGCTGCCATACAACTCAAAGAGTTTATTTTAATTATTTCAAAAACTAATAAAGGTACAAATATAAAATTTTGTATACATGTGTCCAATTATATTCTACATAAGCTCTAAAAATTCTAATGAGATAGCTGCACCGGTTCGGGTGGCTGCCATACAACTCCAAAAGCAAATTTTTTATAATCGGCAAAATAATAAAGTCAGATTCATGAAACTTGGCAGTCGTGTGTCCAATTATAGGTCAAAGATATTTCTGAAGTTTTTGTGGAATTGCTTGACAGGTTCGAGTAGCTCCCATACAAGTCCAAAAGCTTACTTTAAATATTTGGAAAAATAACGAAGTTAGATTCATGAAACTTGGCAGTTGTGTGTCCAATTATAGATCAGATATACCTGTGAAGTTTTAGTGGAATTGCTTGACAGGTTCGGGTACCTGCCATACAACTCCAAAAGCTAATTTTAAATATTTGGAAAAATAATAAAGTCAAATTCATGAAACTTGGCAGTTGTGTGTCCAATTATAGATCAGATATATTTGCGAAGTTTTAGTGGAATTGCTTGGCAGGTTCGGGTACCTGCCATACAACTCCAAAAGCTAATTTTAAATATTTGGAAAAATAATAAAGCCAGATTCATAAAACTTGGCAGTTGTGTGTCCAATTATAGGTCAAAGATATTTCTGAAGTTTTGGTGAAATTGCTTGACAGGTTCGAGTGGCTCCCATACAAGTCCAAAAGCTTATTTTAAATATTTGGAAAAGTAATAAAGTTAGATTCATGAAACTTGGCAGTTGTGTGTCCAATTATAGATCAGATATATTAGCAAAGTTTTTGTGGAATTGCTTGGCAGGTTTGGGTACCTGCCATACAACTCCAAAAGCTAATTTTAAATATTTGGAAAAAAATATAGTCAGATTCATGAAACTTGGTAGTTGTGTGTTCAGTTATAGGTCAGGCATATCCGTGAAGTTTCTATAGAATGGTTTCACAGGTTTGAGTAATTGCTATACAACAATGAAAGGTGCAGGGTATAATTCAATCGGTTCATACCGACTGAAACGTTTTTACTTGTTACTCCTTCTTTTGTTACTCTAATAATATTACCTATTCGCAATACAAATTGGAAGTCATGAACAGTAACTATATGAGCGCATAGAAAATCAAGGAAAATATACAAGCATTATGATTGATTAAAATTGCAGAAAACGATGAGAAAGAGAAAGAGTATAAAGTGCTAATTATTATTCATGAATCATTTTTTAAACATTTAAAAGCATTGTAATTTGTGAATCAGATATTATGATTTTCTTAATGTGTACTTAAAAAGCAACAATCCTTTGATTTAACATGCATAATAGATTACGGTCATGTTTCCTCTTTAACTTAGTATAGAATGTAGTCAAAGTTTTGTTAATCAGATTGAAATTAGAATGTGTTTTTAGTAATAATGTCTTTAAAAATCGATGTAATTTCTAGGGAATTATCTGGGAATAATGCACTAAATAATCGAAACATATTCTGAGTTCAAAATTCATAAATCAATAGTTTCCATGCAAAGTGGTACATAAGGAATTTAATTCGTTTTAAAATATATACAGGATGATTTACAAAGGTATACAACAACATATACGATTGAAATTAAAAAATTTTACAAATTTTATACAAAAACATTAAAAAAATTTTTATGGTACAGAAGATATAGCACAAAAATTTTGAGCCACCAATTCAATTAAAATCAATTAATTATTCCTTTATCAAAAAATTTGGAAAAAACACGAACTAATTATCCAAAAATTTTACAAATTTCTGAAAACAAAAACCAAATTTTCTTATGAAATTCACCTAATTCGGCAAAAAATTTTGTTATTCTTCTTTCAAATCTATTTATTTCAAGTCTATTCAATCGCATGTTTTGAATTAATTGCTTTACTGGAACACCTCTTTAGTTGCACCTGCCGTACACCAATTTTAGTTTTTCTAGAAATATGTTTAAAATTTATTAATCCCATTCAATTATTTATTAGTTCTATAATATTGATACCATATCATTTACAAACTCAATTTTGTGTAAAAAAATTAAATTTTCGTATTGCAAAAAAAAAAAAAATTTTCTATTCGAATAAATGTCAAAATTTGTATGGCAAGTCTTTAAAAATTCGCTAGAGCTGATTAATTTTATTAATTTCGGATGCTAAATGGTGTCTAGATTTCGAAAATATTTTTTTTAAATTTTTAAATTGCACCCAATCTGTGGAAAATGCATTTAAAAATTTCAAACCATATAGGTACTATTTCTTATAAAAACTGGCAAAAATTAAAAACCTATTAATTTTTTTACCAAGAAAAGTTTCGAAAAAAATTTTTTGATTACTAGATTTTTTTTGTGTTTTCCCTAATACAAAATTCTAGTTTTTCTTTTCAAAAATTTCAAATTTTTTAAAATAAATTTTTGTTTTTTAAATTAAAAGTTTGTATAAAATTTCGATTTAATTTTGTTTTTATTTGTTACATTTCAATAAAAACATTAAAATTCAGATGGTTTATAGTTTTCAGAGCATAACGACTCTTAAAAATGTCAACTATTTTTTTGAGTGAGTTTTGCGATCCAAAATTAATGATGATTAATAATTACAGCGCTTAAAATCAATAAAAATCAAAAATAGTGAAAAATAGGGCCTATAAAATCTTCACTTAGAGATGGTTTTTGTGCTACATCTTCTGTACCATAAAAAATTTGTTAATGTTTGGGGACTTAAATTAAAGCTTAAGCAGCTGGGAATAATTTTGTATAAAAAAAATGTTCACGGTTTTCAAAAATTTCTTACGAAATTATCTAACTAGAAAAAACTGAAAAAATCAAGAGAAAAATTTTATTTTCTTTAAAGTTTAAATGCTTGGTATTCGGAAGATACATAAAATACAAAATGAATCAAGCAGCATGTCTTTTTTACGCTCTTTACTAGGCTTTTCAGAAACTACTTGTTTGAAGTTCTATCTTTTTCAGAACGAAAGTTATACCCAAAAAAAACTTGAATAAAAAATTGAACGTGACGTGCAATTAAAAAAAAAGTCTTAAAGGTAAATATGCAATTTTAAGCAACCAAATAGATTAATAAAATTCAACTTGCTTTCCCTCTCAAGTCACTCCATAACTTAATTTTTATTCACACTTGATAATTTTAAATTAATATCTGCCATAGAAAACTTTAATATTAGAAATTTATTGGTCTTGATTTAAACTCACAATACCTTGATAAATTTCGTATTCCTGCTATGCCCTTGTTCATTCTTAGGCATGGAAAAATTTCTCTTAATAGCTTATACTAGGAAGAAATCGTTTAAAAATAGCTTTAAAATTAAAATAACACTAAAATTGAAATAAAGTGATTAGACTAAGTTGACGAAATTGAACTTTAACTTCTTTAAATTAAAAAAAAATTTTAAAGTGTGTTGTTTTTTTTTAATTTGTTCCTCATAGAAACTTTTAATATTTTCAAACTTAAAAACAATAAATATATGGTTAAGTAACTTAAATAGCAATTTTAAAATAAGAGAAATCCATAATGTTATTTTAAAAGTTAAAAGTATAGTGGTATAGTATCAATCGAACCTTTAAAATAACATTAAACAGGAAGTTTAAGAAGTTTTTATTATTAAATCAAGCGTGCAGAAATAATTTTTACCACCATTTTTACAAAAATACGATACAAAAAAAAACTCAATACCCACGAAGACAAACACATACTTGTATAACAATATTTAAAAAAAAATGTTCTCATATCACTACACTATGTGGGACCTTAAGGTAAAGACTTCAATCTATCAACAAGCAAGTCAAACTATATAAGAAAAAAATCAAACGAAAAACTTTAGAATTCACAAAAAAAAAAGTTTTTGTTCATTTTTTTGAACTTTACTTATTTCACGAGAGAAGAAAACTTTGTTGGTAGCTACTTAGCTTATTCTGTAAAAGAAAAACGCACAGGTCTTCTTAAATTGTACATGTTCAACTGTTTGCATACCTCTAAATACAGTCATAAGTTTTTCTTATTTGAAGTAAAAGAAAGTACTTTGTTGTCACTTTTAGTTTTGTAACTCGATTTCCTTTCTCTTCAGTTTACTTTTTTGAAAATTTTGTTTTTTCAGTTTTGAATTACATATTAGTGAAATTTTGACTGGTATACGAAAAATTCATTTCACGCTTATTATAAAGTTTACGAAACATGAACGTGTTGTAAATGAAAATAAGTCTTCAACGAAATATGAACGTATGATTCATACATAGTACACTAGACATACAGACGCGAAAGAGCTCTAACGAATCTAACACTTTTTGAATTTGATTCCAATATTTTAAAGGTACAAGAAAAATCGTCAAAAAATATGATCTTGCACAACTTTCCAACATTTCTTTAGAGATATTTTTTGTAAATCAGTTAAAAAAAGCTTCAAATCCCAAGCAAATAATTTAGAGAATGGTCTGAAGAAAATTTAATATATAATTGATATGCAACTTTTATAGGGTATGCTCAAAAATCGATCTTATATAGCCCGAGCAACTCATTTAAAAGTAAACATTTAGAATCGTTGTAAATATGTTAAAGTGCCTAAATTATTATTTTTAAATTTGGTTTGATTAATTTCCATTCGGACAACTAGAATTTTACAATTTCTGCCTACAATATTTCGTAATAATTCTCATTATTTTCCTCTGTCGAATCCTATAATTTCCATGTTGTTAACTTAAATATTATTTTACAAAATTTATTATTTTTTATTTCCCATATAGCAAGTACCATAATAGTTTTTTTTCCCAACATTTCAGTATAAATTTAATGCCACATAAGTATGGAGCTTTAAACACATTTTCCATTGTTTTTTGTTTTTCTCTTTTTCTAAAGAAATATTACATAACTGTTGAATACGGTTTTATTGTACAATATAAAAACAGTTGAGCTCCTGCATAAAAGAACGTATTCTCATACTTTATTATAGTGTAAATAAATATACATACACACATACGAATAAAATATAAACGCATATTGTCAAAATCAAATTATTATAGACAATTTTACCCTTACTGCGGTGGTATCTTGATCATCATCAGCTCTATAATACTCAATTTTCTTTTTATTCCTGTGCACAAACAATATTACAAGGTATAAACTATAACTCAATTTTATTATATTTTTTACCTTAAATACATCTATATAATTATGTCTTATATATATAAACTATATATATATATGTATGTACATATACGCTACAGAGAACTTATTATTACTACATTCTTTTAGATGCATAACATTACTTTTATAATATTCGTATGCTCTTATATTTTTTACATAAGACCTTATTGAACGACGATATGGATGCTTAAAAGGTATGTACATGTAGGTACAACATTACTATTTTATGTATATTTAATTATGTTAAACTTATTATTCATTTGCTGTGTAACCTTGTGCACTTTACCTTTTCTTTCTTTTTATCATAATATTTGCTTGTCTTCGCTATATAATATTATTTTGGATGTTTGGGAAGAGCAATAAATTGTATGTTGGTTATTTTGTACATAATAGAAATTCTATGCTATTATATAATATTATACATATATATACATATACATATTAAATGCGAAGCTAATTTCCGGTCTGATAGAATTCAATTTTCTTTCATTATTTAATTAATTATCGTACTTAACAAGATGAGGAAGTGATTTGTTAAAAGACTTGTTTGTATATTGGATATCTACTTTCAGTCGTCGTTTTCTCCTCTTAATTTTTTTTTTTTTTTTGTTTTACTCAATTTGCTTGTTGTTTGCTCCAAAATGTTTAAAAAAATGGTAAGAAAAATTGAAAGGATATAAAATTTTCTTTTTCATTTTTTTTTTTGATTTTCTGATTTTCTATTTAATTTATATGTATGTAGTCATATTAGGTTTTTATATTATGTATTATACAAATATATTTATAAATTTATATTAAACAATTTTACGTTAAAAAGAAAATTTTTTAATCAGGACTACAAGTATTTAATATGAAATTACCATAATAATTAAAATATCAGAAATTTAATTACAATTTTTCATTATGAGTTGTTTAAATAAATTATATAATATAGTTTTAAATAAAATAAGGAAAATTTAATATAGAATCTGAAACCTTTGCCTCTATTGCTATGCAATGGTTGAGATCGTGATTTGTTTAAAGAACAGAATACTTTGGGAGCGTATACTTTAGAGCAGAGAATTGAAATAAAGTACTATATTGGGCTAGCACTACTTATTTCACTAATTATTTATTAATTTACAGTGAGTGACACTTTGAGTTCACGTGTAGCTTATAAACTACTTCATATTTTAAAAAAAATTCTTCTGCAAAATTATTCAGTATTGAAATATCTCTATATATTTCTAAAATTGACACGCCATGTCAACAAAATATTGGTATAACTTAAAAATTGGTACAATCAAAAAAAAATCAGTGTAATGTAAAAATTATTATACTTTTAGAAATTACATAATATTATAATATTATGTAATTTCTAAAAGTACCTTCCTTGAACTTAATATCCAAATTTATTTCATTAATTATAATTTTAATAAGCCTTGCTTTTTATTTATTTCCAGGAAAAATAGTAAAAAATTATTAACACAAAATTACACTGCAACAAAAGAGACAAAACCTTAAATAACAAATTAAAAATTTCGAGCAGTTAGATGCTTAAAAAAGCGTGAAATATACACTTATAATAACTAACATCATGTGTAATGGATACCACATGTTTGGGTGGCGGAAGGCGAAAGAAGGAGCAGAAGCAGGAAATAATAGAAAAAGAAATTTTCACACAATCGAAAAACGAAACTGTAAAACAACAAGAATTAAAAGAAAGCGAAGAACATCAATATCAAAATTATCCTTCACAATATCATCATCCTTATTATCAAATAGAAGAGGAACAAAATTGGGATCTTCAACAAAACAAAAATCAAACCGATATTTATTATCCAGAACATTATTACGACAACGAATTACATCAACAAAAGATTTTTCATCATCAACATCAACACTATTATCAAAATCAAAATCAAATTCAACTACATCCTTGTTATCGAATCGATCACAAGGATATAATAGAGAAGAAAGAAAATCAAAAACAAAAACATTTAAATTATACTACGGAACAAATAATAATGAATCCATTAAGTCCACAAAGAAATAGTTCAAATAGGAGCACAAATAACAATCAGAATAATAATAATAATAATAATTCGAGTAGCAATAATAGTACAAATTCTTCAACAAAAAGTTTACAATTGAATCAAAATCTTCTGCAACAATCACCAAAACAAAAACATTCTCCGGAAATATTATCAACATCAGCAACAATAACAGCAGGTGCAATGAATAAGAACTCTTTGGCATCGAATATTTCAACTTCTGTTCATCCGTCTATAATAACACCTACATCAACAATACCTTTTGTAACACCTTCCAGTAATCTTACCGTTTCTATTGCATCATCACCATCATCAACAGATTTAGATTTTACAAATAATATTGCTACTTGTGGTAGAGATAATAATGAAAGTTCTGAACTTTTAGATAGAACTAAACCTTCTTCGTCAGAATTTTTAATGGCAGGAGGTCAAATCAAGAGCAACATAATAAGTAGCAAAAGTAAAAATCAACAAAAACAAATAAAAATTCAACAAAAAAGATATCCAATATTAGATTTAGATGCTATAGAAGTATGCAATGAACAAGAATCTGCATTACATCAACAGCAACAACAACAACAACAACAGCAACCATTACATTTTGCTCAACAAATGTCTCTAATAAAATCGCTTCGAGGTAAAAAATCACAACAACTACCATCATCTAACATTAAAAATTATAATTATAATCTAATGGGTACAAATGAAAGTTGTTCAAGTAGTCAAAGTAGCAATAGTGGTTGTGGTTATAATGCAGCAACATTAGAAGCAAATGTTAAATGGTCACATAATTTACCTATAACATCTGGTGCTTCATTTAACACTGATACTTTTTTTGGAAATAATGAAATAATCGATGATATACCATTACAGCATCCACATCCTTTTCATCATGATTATTCATACGCTTACTATGAACCAGGTGCTGCAATGCGTCATTCAAATATACCAACGCCAGAACAACAAGATGTTTCAGAATCACCTAATCGTCCTCCACCACCAAATTCAATTAGAGCTCTACTGTCAAAAGGAAAGAAACATAAAATTCTTGTATCACCTGCTGTAAGACAAAGTTATCAAGCAAAAATAGCATCATCACTTCAAGAAAATTTCTATGAAGAAATCGAATCTGAAACAAAAGGTGGATGTTCACAAACCAGTAAACCACCATCTGGTGCTATGAAGTTATCAATGGTTGAAGAAGAATTCCGTCGAGTTCAATCAAACCATCGAAAAATACTTGGTGAATTGAATTTATCTGTAGAAGCAATGTTGATGCCTAAAACTCCACCCAACATTAGTCCAACCGGAAAAGAAACATCACCGATATTGCAACATATCTCGGACATTTCAAGTTCTAGCTCATCTCAATCGTTAAATAATAGAAAAGGTAATAATAAATCTAAAACATCAAAACCTAATAAATCAGCTGATAATATTGATGAACTCTTAAATGCACCGACACAATGTACTAATATAATTTCATCAGTTAGCAGTGGTATCTCCAATACAATATCATTTTGTGTTGCTTCAAATACTTGTTCAATTGGTGAAGCTTCTGCTCCACCTATAGAAGTTAGTAACACACCTTCTTCAAATATTTTATCGTCAACGTGTGCTGGAAATACAGATTTAGATAGTGGATTTAGTGGTAGTAGCGGTGCTAGTTATATTGGCAGTTTACGTTATCATAAAACAAATGCCGCTCTGTCTAATATAATTTCTTCGAAAAAATTATTGAATACAACAAAGAAAACAGGTAACGATCAAATTTTAAAAGAAGATGTTCAAGAAACACAAAATCATGAAAAATCAAATCAAAAATTCAGCGTTAGTTTTAGTGAAAGTAATTTCAGTACGATTAGTGAACAATTAACGAAAAATAGTCGATCATCACAAAGATCTAATCAAACTAATTTTAGAAATTTAAAGGGTAACATTGAAGTAACTAGTGGTAATAATAAAAATAATAGTAATTGTAATCCATTTATTATACAATCCTCCCACGGTAAAAAAATATTAAATTTTTCAAAGTTAAGTACAATGGAACAAATTAATAGTAAAGTAACGACGCCTACTGAATCAAAAGCTCGCAGTTTTTGGGCAAAAAAAGGTTGGAAAAAATCTCAAACATCGGCAAGTACTTCAAGTATAGATCAAGCAGGAAAAGGTAAGTTGTAATTTCTACTGTATAACATTTTTGTTTATTCAAAGATTTTAAAAATGATTTGAGTTTTTCCTATACTTCTATGTCACAGATATTACAGTTTGCAATTCCTACTTGCTTTTTGTTTCACAATATTAAAGTAGCTATTTTATCTTACCAAATGTTGAGATTAGTTAATAACCACTTCACACTTCAGTTTGAAATTTCGGCAAAGTAATTGAGCTGGGTTTTTTAAAAAAAAAAAAGAAATCTTTCTTTCGTTATTTTCAGTATATCCTTCAAGACGGCTGCCTGTAACTCAAAAATATTTGACCGTTTGTTGAATCAAATTACAGTTCTTGTGAAAGGGCAAATTAAAGTACTTTTTGATAAGAACCCGTTTCTTCGCAAATCTTGTTTCAAAACACGTTCTTTTTATGCTATAAATATTTCTAGTAAAAATCTTTATAAGCAAGCTGACCTAAAAAGTTTTATCTGTCTAAACTAAATTAAAATTGAAGACATAATTTAACCTAGTTAGCAAACTATTATTATTTTGAATAAGGTACCTATGTCGTTTTCATTTATAACTCAGAATTTAACAACTCGAAACACAATTTCACAGGATCACTTCTATCATACTAATTTTTCTATCTTAAAGCTCCTCCTTATATTTTATATTTATTAAATAATAGCAGCTCTCCATTTTTTCTCTTTTCGTTTCCGTCAAGTATAAATCCCATCTGGAATTTTTCCATTTTCGTTTTATTTTTACTTCTTTTATTTAAATCCTCTTCTTTAAAACATTGATACTTTTATCAATAAATCGTATAAATCCTGTTTTAATTTTATTAATAGTTATTTCCTCTGTATACATTCAAAAGTAACAAAATTAAACAAATCACCTACAACAAATTCCGTGTCATCACCTACCATTTTGTATTTTTTCTCTTTTTCTTTCTCTCTGATATCACCATTGACTCTCAATTGAAATTTATTAACGTGAAATCATATATTCAAAAGTAAAGATTAAATGTCAAATCATAACTTTAAGATTTGTAACGTACTCGTACATAATTTACTGACTTATAATCTGCAAAAAAAAAATCAAATAAGGAATTAGAGATTGAATAAATAAATTAAGTAACAACCAAATAAAGGGATTGTAAAGAGCCGTTTTTTCTATTGAAAATTATTTAAATTTATTTTAAGAAAGTAAGCTAGAACGCAATTGTAAGGTAAAACGCGCTATTACAGCATTAGAAAATTAGCATATCGGAGTTTTATCGTAAATTTGACAAAAGAGTTTACAATCTGTTAATCAAACCGAAAATAATTGGAACAACCGTATAAAATACTTGTCGAACATCTTCTGAATTGGGTACCACGGGAACAGCATTTTAACATTATCTTGAAAGTTGCAAAACCTACGATATTGGGCTTAAAAAATAACATGTATACTTGTATTAAATATCACATATTTACATTGGAAAACAAAGTTCCTTAAAAGTTCAGCAATTCAAAATCAATCTTTGGTTATAATATGATTAAAGGAGAGATTTCTTGTTGAATTTAATGAGAAGACTTTATCCTAGCTGGACTAAAATATCGTAATTATTCAGCTGCTTCTAAATTTCGAGGTTAAAATATTAATCACATAATTTTTCCCAAAAAAAAAGTATTAATTCCAATACTGTACGAAGTTTGAAACTTTGATAGTGAACATCAACCAATTCCATTGTCACAAGAATTACTCTGCTTTTAACACTAATACTGCCGGTTGCATCAAAATAATAAACTTTTGTAGCCCACATATAATTTTAGAGAAGGCAAACAATGCCTTTAAATAACATTGATTAGCAAACAATGTCAATTAAAATTTGATTTGTATCGAAAATTATGCTGTTATGAAGTACCAGTAGGCGGACAATCTTAGTATGTAAAAACAAAATTTTCAAAAACATTTTGAAAAATTCTAAATTCACGAGTAAATCTTCATGAGTGCGATATGGTAATATTTCAAAAAACTGTATATACATAGGCAATGTACATACACGAACACATACACGTAAAATAAAAAAAAAAAATTTAATTTTGATTGTAGGTGAATTTTTATGTGAATGTCGATTCAAAAACCGTCTGAAAATCATAAATTCTTGTGAAATTCTCAATTTTTTTTTATTTCACTACAAAATTTTTTTTCTTTTCATCTTGTTTTTTTAATTCGTGATCTAAGCGGAAAAATTCATATTTGATACGCATCAATTTCAGCACTGTTTTTTTCTGATTTTTTCTTAGTTCTTTTATTTCGTTCGCATCGAGTCTGAAATATTTATGGTCATATTGTAAACGAACTTGTTCATAAAATCCTCATATACAAAGGCGAGGAAAGAAGAAATCAATATTGGAATTGGCATGCAAAAGTTTTTATTTTATTACATGTCCTGATGCATTAAGACGACCTATGAATTAACAAGCATTATTGAATGCAGTTTTTTCATTCAATATGAAAAAAAATGAAAAAAAAACTTAACAGAAATTTAAGTACGAGAAATTTAGTATTTCTTTTTTCTTTTATTATTCAAATTTATGGCAATCTTTGGACTCAAATTGAAGGTATTTAATTAAACAACTCAAAGATGTTGGATAAGAATAACAACTTTTTTCTTTGTTGTCTTTAACCAACGAGACTTAAATCAAATACTTTTTTTTTTTGGTTTGAGTAACCGACATTCGTTGGTGAAATAATTTGATGTAGTATGTGAAAATTTTTAAATTTCTGTTTTTGAGCCATCAGGGTTTATTGACACGCTCTTTCCGAAAAATATAACTTACAACAGCGTAGAATATTTAAGAATTTCGAGCATTTTGAGTCACACTTTTGTTGGATTTATTTCGTTAGTATTAAAATTTTAGTTTTGTTAACTAATACAAATTCTGTTCAATTTGCCTGTATTGAACTCATCTCTATCTAAACTTTAAAAATTTTACCATGAAAACCGTTTAAAATTTCAAATTTGAATTACCCGAAACTTTTTTTTTTCAAAAAAAAAGTTTTGGTTCGCCTGTTTATCTGTGAGTTTGCTTACAAAACTTCCACACCCTCTGAGATAGAAAACTGAAATAATTTTATATATAAATTGATGTTTAGTAGAAACCGTTTTCCGTGGAATAAAATTTTCTTCCTCGATCTTCTCTCAAGTTATCACCTTTCGAAATTTGCAAAATTTGAATTTTCGGCACCATATACATACTTCTGAAACTGCAATCTTTTCAAATTTTATAAAAATGCTGTACGTTAGCGGTAATTTTCATGCCATTAAAAATATAATTATTTTTTTTACCTCATTCACTTAACAGTCGAATTCAACTATTTTGTTAATGACTATTTCAATTATTTTTTTTTTGCTCACCCTAAATGTATGCAATAGTTTTATATATAATTTGGTGTACATATAAATGAAGCTAATTTAAATAATGTAAATTGTTTTTTCACTTGTTGAAGAGAAAAATGCTAATTTACAAACCATTGGTTTGACCCAACTTTTATTGGATATTTAAATGCAGAATAAAGATTTGAGTGTAAACATCTACTCCATAAAAATGTATGTTTTGCTTCCCTTTTTTCACAATATCCTGTTTTGATACAGCATAAAAATTGATAAACATTAACTGTAAATCGCATTTTACAACAATTTATGGCGAGAACAAGATAAAAAATTTAAAATACCAATATTAATAAATTTTTTTTTAATTATTCTTGCATAAAATTTTGTAAATTTCACACGTAAAACTTTCTTGATTCAGAAACATAATGAGTGTACTAATTTATAATAACCTGGAAATAATAAGGACTGCGACGAAATTAATAAAAAGATTCTTGATAAATTTAGTTTAGTATTATTAAGATTGCCTATTTATAAAATAAACTTACATATAAAATTTCATGAACATCGGTTCAGTTGAAATTGTGATATACGCAGGCACACACAGACCAACAGACCGTCATCTGGCTAAAAATAGTTTATTTATGGCTTCACTACCATGAAAATAACCTCACTTATTGTATGCAATGTGTTCGGTAAAAAACTAAAATTGATTAATACTGTTCAATTTTCAATCAAAATTGAGGTAATCTCATTGGTGAATATTTTGATTTTTTTTTTTAAATTAACTTTCTCATCAGATCAGCTCTATATTGCGCTATCAACAAAAGAGTTTTAATTTTAATTCTGGACTTTATCATGAAGATCAAAAAGCAGGGCACAAAAACATTGTTTTAATAAAATCATAGTTTAATTTATTACCTTCTATCAAAGAATCTTAAAATAATTCAATGCAAATTTGGAGTAAATCTTTACTTTTGGAGGTGCACACATTAAAATATGCACATAATGTTTTATCTTCTATAATTCATACAGTGCTATTAATAACAATTCAAAATTTGAAATTATGGAATATTAAAAAATTTTGAAGTTAAACATTGTTGCTAGTTGTTTTTGTTACAAATAGCAATTGGCACTTATTATATGCAAATTAAAAACCGAAATATTATTTTGCAATCAATTCCATCAACTTTTATGAATTTTTTAAAATTACAATTAAATAAGATAACTATTATTATAATAGTATATAATTTCAGTTAATATTTTATAAGTACTATACAAATTTATGGATATTTTAAAATTATGTATGAAAACAAAATTTTCTATAACAATTTTGCCGAATAATTTGCGTTTAATACACACTTTTTCAATAATAGTAATCGATATTTTATTTCGAACGATACTAATGACTATTATAACAGTAATAATGATAATGGTCATTTTGAAAAATACAATACAATAGTGAAAATATTATAATGAAACGGAAAACGTTCTATACAATCTAAATCAGATTTTACAATTTTATTCTCTGTGTACAATATTAATTTTTGCGTTATGTTACAAAAAATATGTTCGGAAAAATTCCATTAAAAATCTATTGAAACATAAATTTTTTCATTATTGTTAAAATTACATGTATGAAATTTTTAAAATTTTATTATTATAGTTATATACATTTACAAAATACAATTTAATAGAAAAATTATTAATTTGACTATTATAACATTATAAAATTATTAATTCAATTTTTAAGTTTTTAGTATATTATGTAGAAAAATACTTCCGAATTAAATTTCAAGCAGATTCTAATAAAATATTTTTGTATATGAAAGTAATTATCTTAAATTATAATGGCACAATAGGAGATTTTTTTTTGAATTAAATAGGAAAAATTTTATAATTTTCATTCCATTTAATTCATTAACATTCAATTTTGTTATTTAAAATGGATGTACATTGCTATAATCCAAATATTGGGTTTTCTAGATTGGGTAAATACTTATAATGGACCTTAATGGCTGGCAATAATATTAGTATAAATTTACGTTAATTAAATTTACATTTTATTTTATACTTTACAATTTTTATAAATAATAAATTATAAACTGTTGTTCTACTGGAATTCAAAATATATTACTCAAATTTTCATAAATTTTATTATTTAACATACACACTAACAAATATTTTATTAGTAATTAATTACTATTTTTTTAATGGAACACTTATTTACCGTTCACTACTAAAATTTAAAGAAAATCAATGGAAAATTGCATGGTTGCATGCTATTCATATAAAACGAAAAATAAAATATCACTCTTTCATCTTGGGAACTTCCCAGAAGGAACAAGGAGAGTTTAAAATATTCAAATTGAAAAAATTCTGTCTGCCAAAAAATTCATAAACTTTTGAAACAGCAGAGCAATTTCTTATTGGCATTTTTTTTTCTCAAATTACATAACAGTAAAATCCTACATAACTTACTGTTTTATAGAGTTAACTGTTATTTAGGTGTTACTTTCATAGAATTCTAGCAAACAAACAAAATTCTAGTAATATTACGGTAGATTTTCGAATAATAGGTACCTAAAGAATTTTTGTGGTAAAAAACAGAAAATTTTCCAAAAACATCACGATATGCTACCTACGTTATGATATCTACCCCCTCTAATATTTACAAAAAAAACTTCTTTGAAAGTCAACTTTATCTCATGTATTTCTTTCCATTCTCAAACTATAATATTTCTTAATTTATTCTTTTAACACACTTAATGAATAATTTAAAAAAAGAAAACAAAACAATCCAATAAACTTACAACAAATTTACAAAAGGAAGGCATTGCACGTACTAGCTAACTCCAATTGAAAAATCATTTTAATGTTATTCCATTTATTTTCGTAGTTGCACAAACCCTTTTCATCCTCTAATTCCTTATGAGTAAAGACCTACACAATACCATTTTACAATATATTCTTCTTCTACATAAATATATTCTACAACATGTTTTTTTTGTTACAACTCCTACATTTAAGAGACCAACAACAATTAAAGTCATACAAATACAGTACACTTTACTATATTAAAAATTACAAAGAAACAGAAGGAAATAAAAAAAAAAAACCGAAACCAAAACTTAAATAACACAAGCATAACAACACGAACATTTTAGCGGCTCATTTTAGCTTAAAAACGTCAGACCAATTCTTGTAATTAAAAACGTGATGCCTTAACAAAAACACACACTAGAAATACTTAAAACCAAAAAAAATAAATAGCTATAGTACTCGTACGTTAGGAAAATAAACTCTAAAAAAAATAATAATAATAGCAAAAATCTTTGTATTCACCGAAAGAAATAAAAGCCATACTGTTTTAAATAATAAAACTGCTAGCATATCGAAATGACTCCTCAGAAGTTGTAAAAATATGTACTTATATGCATATTTACTTGTTCATTACATTGAGTTGCATATTAAGTTGATTTACATACGACAAAAATGTGCAATACAAAAATTCATTTTACAATATTCGCACACTCGCAACGAATAGTAGTTTCCACTTTGCATCATAGTACACATAGTTAAATACAATATGCGTACAAATAGTTAAATAAATATAGTAGGAATCTGTAAAGAAATATAGAGCATAAAGTCAGTTATACTATAGACTTAATATAGTACAATTATGGGTATGCATATTTATATGTTTAATTCTTATGTTTTGCATAATCACTACGGAGCTGTGCACATCAAAAAGAAATACGAAATAAAAAATGAAAAACTAATAGAAACTAAAATCTATTCATGGCTTTTTATATGATTGTTTTACAAATTCATAGTTTTCAAAACAGTGTCTATATACATTTGGAGGGATGTGAGTGCAACAATTACAGTGCTGGTTATATTATTAGACATTCGTCGCAATTACTTTCAATTTGAAATAATTGAATACACTACGACCCGAATCTCATTCGGTTAATTTGGCGATTAATATAATACGCATAATAAACCAAGCTATAACATGCTACAGAATAGGCAGATACTATAAAATTCTTATATATTACGCATTGGCAGTGATTTTTCGAATTCCTATTTGGATTTCTTATTCTCAATTTTCAAAGGAATAGGAATTTTAGTTCGATCCCATGTTTTTCTAGTTGAAATCTAATAATCTATGAAGTGAGGTACTGAATCATAAATCTGCAATTTATGTGAGGTCCTTCTTATATTATGACTTGAAAACAATGCTAAAGTTGTGGACTTTAATCACGAAAAGCTTTACAATGTAAATATGAGTAGGAAGACCGCTAGAATGTAGTCAATTGCAATCACTACAATACTATCGAATATTATATTATTTGTGATAGTTTCGGATGCCAGAACAACACAAATAATATCAGTATCGGGAAATAATAGTTATAGGCAAAAAGTTTTTATTTCTTTCCTTTGCTCGCATATAAAAAATTACACAAAATAAGAAAATTTGCCTGCCATTGCAATTTCATATGACATTTTTCTCGATATCTCTTGTGTATCGATTAGGTTAAATTATTTGTGAAAACAAATCATTTTACATTTATTCATGCAAATATTTTGCCAATTTTATAATAAAAATTACAGATCAGAACGGAAAAGAAGTGTGGCACAATAGCTCAAACATTTACTCGAATTATATTACAACTCCAAGTATAATAGAACTCTGATGTTTCATAAATAAGTCCAAAACAAAATCATTAACACTTCAGATTTCTAAAAACAATGCTGTCAACATTTATGGTGGTTTTTGTTTTATCCAGATCCCATTTAAACCAAATCAAATATAAACAATTTTAATCACTTATTTTCAAAAAAAAAAAATAGCATAATTGTACAATTCAGATTGTGTGCATAATAATGTTACCAGGTTTGTCAAATATGTAATCATAAAAGTAATAGCATTAACCATCCAGAAATACCATTGTCTGGGCCACGATTGGTTTATTTAAATAAAAAAGCGTGTGGTTCGAAACAAAATATTAGAATATTAGACTATATTTATCCAGGAGAGTATTTTTTTTGTCTTTCCTTTTTACTTATTCTTTCTTGTTTTATTGTTGTTTTTAATTTTTGTTTTTCCTTTTTCTATCTTATAAATCTCATATAGAAAATAAAAAAATTGCATTCACGATTGAATGAAATGGGAAAATTCTGTATATATGAAATAGGAAATGGATAAGAGGAAAAGACCAAATACAAAGTCTGGGGTTTAGTTTTTTTTTCTTGTTATTTTTCTTTTGATTTTTAACCATTTTTATTAGTTTTCATTCAGTTCAATTATTCTAGGAGTTTTCTATTATTTTTTTTTTTGCTTCACTTCTTTAATGCACAAATGTAGACTGCATTTTTTATTTTTCGATAAAGAACAAAATTGAACTGGAGAGAAAAATTAATGGTAAGAATAAGAAATGAAAATAAAATAAATTTATTTTTATTATTACCGACCGTATTGTGTAAACAATAGGTAGGTTATGTGATGGCAACAAATTTTGCATATCGAGTTTTCGGTGGGAACGTACTTCTCCATAGTAGGGAAGTGTAAATAAACTATTTTTAGCAACCTGTCGGTCTGTCGGTCTGTCGGTCTGTCGGTCTGTCGGTTTGTCGGTCTGTGTGTGCACGCGTGTATCTCAAGTTCGGCTGAACCGATTTTGATGAAATTTTATATGTAAGTTTGTTTCCACCATGGCACGGATCGATCAACTTTTGGTATATATCAGGCCTCGGGAACTGCACTTTTTAGCGGGCCTGTTTTACATTTTTGAACATTTTGAAGAAAGTATTCAACCGATTCACTTGAAATTTTATATATAAGCTCAGCTCGACCGTCCGCAAAAATTCGTATATTTTGGAAGAAATCAGGCATCGGCAACTAGACGTTTACTACGGGCCAAATATACATTTTTGTGTATATAAAGAGAAATAATCAACCGATTTCATTGAAATTTAGTATATGAACTTCTCGTATTAAAACAATGAACATGTAAATTTTTTGGAAAGATCAGGGCTCGAAAACGGATTTGCGGGCCGATTTTACATTTTTCACCATTTTGAAGAAAGCATTCAACCGATTTACTTGAAATTTCATATATAAGCTTTACTCGATCATACGCAAAAATTCCTAACTTTTGGAAGAAATCAGGAATCAGCAACTGGGCGTTTACTACGGGCCAAATATACATTTTTGTGTATATAAAGAGAAATAATCAACCGATTTCATTGAAATTTAATATATAAATTCCTCGTATTAAAACAATGAACATATAACTTTTTTGGAAAGATCAGGGCTCGAGAACTGATTTGCGGGCCGATTTTACATTTTTCACCATATCCACAGAACAAATTGATGGAATTTCTTGAAATTTGATATTTGAGTTCTGGTTGTTACCCAAACTAACTGGCGAGCATTTCAGGGAATTCGGGTAGCACAAAGCGAAACTCTACTAAGAGCCAAATTTACATTTTTCTAAGTATGTTAACTATAAGCTTACTAATGTCCTAAAAATTGAAAAGAAGTATTTAACAGACATTTTTATAATATTCTGTAACACTTTCATTTAACTAGACAATACACAATGCGGTCGGTTATGTGCTGACCACACCAGATTTTTTTTTTGATTTCATTTCATTTTTTTTTTATATCATTTGAAGAAAAAATGGAAAGAAAGAAAGAACATAAAAGTTTTAGATTTTGTTTTGGAAGCAGTCATAGCAACATCGTTGTTTTCGTAAATATTAGGATTTTGTTGGTGGTTTAGTTTTAATTAAGAATTATAAGCAACATTTTGGTTATATTGAAGAAAATTATTGTAAAATTAGGTATAACTACTTGTAAGAAATTCAAAAATACAAGCTGAACTTTTAATTTAAATTGATAAAAATGAGATTTTTACATGGAAAATGTGTTATAGACCATAGAAGTAAAATGAAGAGCAATTATGGATAATAATAATAACACTTAAGATTTAATCGATTAGGATGACAATTCAGAATAAATGAGGAAAATTTGGATTTGGAAAGAATACGATGGTAATCCGTTAAGAGTTAAGCATATCTTTCTTGCATATTATCTTACGCTATATTGCAAAACAGTACAATTCAGTGGCCTCAAACACAAACCGCCTAACTCGAGTTAAGACAAAAATGAGATATCTTTACCAGCGGATTCTCCAGCGGATCTTTGAGTTTCATATATTCACAAAATTTGGTGGTTCTACGACTGTTGTAGTCGGAGTTATTGTCAAATTCACACATGACCTAACTTGAAATGGTAACTATGTGCACTTGCACTATTCGCCTAAATCGATCTAAGAGCAGAAAATATCTTTTTTATGTTTTTGAAAAACCACTTATTTCGAGATAGGCTATGGTTGCAATTCAAAATTATTGACATTTTTTTCCTGTTATATGTATGAATTTTTATAACCGCTTATACCGCTTTTCTTGCAAAATTAATTTTGAGTTTATTCAAATACTAACTCCAGATAAGCGTCTTAATATGTTTTTTGTGTATTATTGTGTATACAAAAATTATTTTTCTTTGAGTACAAAAATACATTTAATTAAGATCAGTCACTTTGATTTTTGTTACTAAAAAATCTATGCTATTTGGTTCCCACATATAAGCCTCAAATATTAATACTGTTGTTGAAGTTCCAAATCGAGAGTAATATTCATCATATTTAACAGCATTTTTCTTTATTTTATTCATTATTTATTCATCATTTTTAACACCTTCTTCCTTTATATAGAATACACAAACGTGCCATGCTAATGATTTAAAGAAAACTAAGTATACTTGCTAATGTGATGGCATTATTTAGTTTTAATGGTATCACGGCTCATTTATTTTTACTAAATTTTAGCTACAAATCATGCAAATTTTCTTGTTGGTATCCGAAACAAATCCAAGGCTTTTACACTTCAATGTTTTTTTTCTTTTTAACACACGCAGAATATCAAAAATGGACAACCATTAATACCATAACAGCGATATCATTTTAATCAGTTTTCCGAATCGACTATTAATTCTTCGACCCGAAATTGAGATATTAATTGTAAAACCAGTCATTAACGAATAACTTAATATTTAATACCATCTAGGAGTAACAAAAATCATTTAAAAGAAAAATTCACAAAACAATATCAAAACAAATCTGAACTAAAAGTAATAAATAATTCTGCAATAAAATTGTTTAAATCGGAAATATCAGATAAATGAATATTAAATTAATCAAAATGTTTATAATATTATTATAAATAAAAACGCGAAGAGAAAATAAGAAGCGTAGAACAAAAAAAAACAACGTTGCATTTTATAAAGTATAAAAAACGAAAGCAAGAATATCCTTTGGCTATATTTGCGAAAAAAAAAACTACTTCCTTGAAGAACTGCAAAATAAAAGAAATCTCAAACTTAATGGATTGCATTAACTTTATATAAGCATTAAAATTATAAGAAATTAGGTACATTAAAAGAGATATAAATTTTTTAAATAAAAATTTTACTCGTTAACAATTTGTAAAATTTATATAGTTATACCGCTGTATTGCTCTCAGAGATGCACATAGGTACTTGCTACAATTACACATATACATAGTTTTATATTTAATATTCTTATAGTTTATTATCTCTTGAGGAGTTGTTATATAACAGAATAATTAGTTCTAAACGATATTATTACGATATTATTAAAATATTTTAGTTAAGCGATGATCATCAGATAAAAAAATATCCATATCAAATTACCTTAAAGAACTCGTTCAATTTGAAATATTTAAAACTTTTAAAATGAATATTAATAAATAATGAAAATTTCATTTTAAAATAATTTTAATTTTTTGCAAGAAAATATAGAAGAAAAATCATTTCATATAAGTGATCAATAAGAGTTGAACATTAACTATCAATGCAAACTAACATTACTCAAGAAAGCCAAAACAATCATCATTTAGACCCACAAAATGCGACTATTAGATTGTTAAGCAAAATAGTCATTGTTACTGAGAAAGGGAAAGGAAAATTGTGAAAAGTTAATAAGTGTAAGAATTTAGTTGTATGGAAGACATAAATTTTTTGAATTAATTTCTAATTTTGAATGTTGGTTTGGGAAAAAAACCAAGAAGAAATAAGCTACAACCCAAACTACAGTCATATAAACTATATCTAAACATAATTTAAATTACTTAGAGCCCACTTATTAACAGCAAAAAACAACCAGTATAAGAATTGGCAAAACGCAACATTCTGTAGTTATCTGCTCATTCATACCATAATTCGTATCGTACTGATGAACTCTACCGACCTCAAGTTATTCCAGTTTTTCCAAAAAAAGTATCTGCCCCAATTAAAACGGAGAAATAATATTTGAAATAAATAAAAATTCAAACCATTTTAAAAACCACGCAATGAAGTAATCTCCTCTCAATGGATTCGATTCTAGAAATATTATTAATACGGTAAGATACCCAAACTCCAATATAGGTCTAACTAAATGCACGCTATTAGTATTATAAATAACGATGTTTCCCAACGTTTTATAGTCTTAGCAAGCACATTTAAAATTAATTTAGATGATACTAGATGTGCTTTCTGTCTGGTAATATCGTCAATCGTTACTTGAATAACAAAGTGATGTCTCCTATGGTTCTTGTTGAAATTAATATGAAAATTTCATATTCCTCTTTGTAATTTTGACATTGTAATAATTTTCTCCTATGACTTAAACTAAACCTATTCATTGACTAAACTACAAGATATAAATTGCCTAAAAGATGTCAGTTGTTCATTTGAGAATTCATTTTAATTTCAATTGAAAATTTATGAAATATTTTTGGTACTATGTCAACAACATAATTCATGGCAAAGCGATAGGTAGTTTGTGATTCAGAAAATTATTTGAATTCTATTAAAATCAATAACTACACGTATCGAGTTTACAATAATTCTTAAACACAAAAAAAAAAAACAAACTCCATTTTGAAAATTTAAAATTTTTATATGATAATCAAATTTCAATGATTTATAATTAATGAAAAACATTGAAAAGAACACAATTATTTTAGCGGCTGTTGTTTTACTCGAAAATATTCTGATTGTAATTATTAAATAAAGGGGTTGATTGTAAACAAAAAAAAAATCTTTTGATCCTTACCGATTGCCGCTAATATCAAAGAGAAAATATTTTTTCCGTTCAAAGATTAAAAATGTTAAGAACCTTGTGTTTATGCATTCTCCATTTTCCCATATATTGTTCAAACTCGAATTACAGAAGAGAATTTGTACTCTGACAACCAGGTGTAAAAACTTATTCAAAAATTTAATATTTTTTTTTTGTTTTTATGAATTTTGGCACGCAAAGTCCTCTAAAAAACCAAATTAATTTTATATTGTTGTTTTAATATTTAACATTGTTATGAAAAATTTTAAATATTTCAAAAATTTCTTTTTTGTTTTCGCTAACAAACAAAAAAATTTAATTGCTATTCTGTCAATCAAAATCATTTTGTCAATTGCAATATTAGTTTAAGGTAGAAATTACAATAAATGTTACAATAAATGCAGAAATGTGTAAGTTATATACGTTCTATATACTTGAATCAAATTTGAACTTGAACCCTTCAATCAAATAAAAGCAAATTTAAATTCTGTACACCCTCTATTGCATCCAATTTTCTTCACACAGCTACATTACAATAGTGTAGTTTTTCTTTACAGAAATACAATAACATAAGAGAAATCAAGCCGAAGTGCATAAAGCGTTTTCACAATGAATTTTAAATATCCCCAATTTAAACGCCTTTCAAGCCATACAGCAAAGATCGGCAAGAAATTTCTCATTAAAATATTATAAAGTTTTATAGGTTATGTTGAGGTGTACAGTTTCCGTTGCAGCACTTAAATCTGAATTGAACATGTGATACAGAGTAACATCACAGAAAAAAATGATGTAATATCACACAAAGTACGCGGCATCATTTACAATTACTTTGGAACAGTTGCAAAGTTTCTATTCAGAAATTTTGTTGAAAATTAACCGGTAGTTGTATTAGAAAAGTTTAAATTTCAGTGAAATTCAAAAACTAATCTTTTCGTGAATAAAAAAAAATTATATTCTGGTGCTCTCCAGTCATACTAAAGCCAACAATCAGTTTTCCAATTTCTCCCATTATTAGGGAGAAATTTATACAGTCCAGTGGATTTTAATAAGTCTAACAGATTTTAACAAATAAGAAAGTTCTTTTAATCGAAATATAGACAATACTGTGCTAAGATCACTTATCAAATCCAAATTAAATCACTAAAATAAATTTATTCGAAAACTATAAATTTTGATTTAGACAATTTTTATACTTAATTTACAGAATTGCTCATTACGTAGTTTGCAGCAATACTTAATGAAGTTCATTGACTCATATACAGAATCCAAGTAATATTTTTATGTGTATACGCCACAAAATCACCTAACATATGTACACCCACCAAGAATAACATATCAATAATAATATCCTAAAGTTGTAACTGATAAAAATCTCATGAATATTTTCAAAATAAATTTTTATTGTCTTCCATTTTTTTTTTTTATTAAATTTATTTTGTAAAACCAATTCATTATATTAATTATAACAATATGGCTTTTTATACTTCACTTTCTCTATCCAATATATCCAATATAGATTATTAATTGTATAAAAGTTGTAAATGCTTTTCATTATTTTCATATACCACACCAATCAATATTCATTTTTTCCCTTAATGGAGAATTTATATATATACGTGTAAAAACTCATAAGAGTGAAAATTTTATCCTTGAAATTATTGAATTTAGTTTTCATTTATTCTTCACTTACATACATATAATTCCTATCTCATAATATAGTATAAAAAAATAATTTATCTCTTGTCAATGTATCCTCTCCATATAATATCTACTCTAGCACTTATGGTTAATGAATTTCTAAGGATATACTCTACTCGAGTATTGTGTTTATATTACTATTCATATACATTAGAGAATATTGTATGCAACATAAAAAAGTAAGTTGTATAAATGGGTATAGACTATAGAATATCGAGATAGTGTTCAGGTTGCATAGAATATATGAATAACTTATAAACAATGAGTATAAAATAAATCAATTTATGGACAAGTAACCATGAATAATAAAGTGAAAGTAAAATCAATTAATAATAATAATCAAATAAAAGACAAAAACTTGGAAAAAAAAGGACACCAAAATAATTGATCTTCATTTGTGATTCGAATATAATGTAAGATATGAAAATTGAAACAAAAAAATATAAAAATAAAATATTTTTATTAATTAATTATTAAAATAATAAACTGTACCAGACGAATTTCTATGTGAAATGTAAAAAAAAATTTAGATAAGGTTCTTAAGAATGTATACAAAATTCGATCATTTGTATGCAGAGAATATTAAAGATCAAAGTAATTTATGTGATACAACGAAGTTATTCCTAATATTAATAAAATTATTCGAAAAAGCAGCTATAATGCTCTCATGTGGGTGTAAAAGTTCAAATTGTTATATTAAATTTCAGGTTTATATCTACCAGCTACTTGTTATTTAAATTTCAAATATAATATAAAATTTTCAAATATTTAGCTTTCAAAGTTCAATATTCAATATGTACTTTAGACCTTTGTATCGAAAACTCTTATACTACAAAAAATTTTTCATTAATTATTATAATCTAAAATTTTTAGTTTTAAATAAAAATAATTGCTAGACAGACTTAATTAACAAATATAACAAATGAAAAATATTTTAAAGTTCGAAAATAAAACATTAGTTAATGACAAAATTATAGGAACTAAGTTCCAGAGTACAATTTTCCAGTAAATTTCTATTTCTGCAAACATTTTAATAATTATTTGCATATTAATAATTGAATATAAATAATTTACCTAAGACAATGGTGGGCATTAATACCCAGTTTAAATAATGTTTGTACAATAAGTACAAATCAAATTTTGAGAAAACGTTTGCACTCTGAATACGCCTTCCTGCTGAACTAATCCAGCTAAATATATTTTATTAAATTTTAAAATTTAAATTTAAAATTTTCTTGAGAAATTGAGCAATGAAAAAATCTTGAAACCTTTACGAAAAGACACCAACAATATAAAAAAAAAATATTTTGCATATATTTAGGCGTGGCATATGTTATACTCAAAGCAATGTAATAAAATGCTTAAAAGAATCGAATCATAATTAATTATAAAGTATCAAGAGCACAATTAAATTGCTTCATTGGTAAAATATCTGCTTCGACATACTATAGCTACTTCGACATTATCCAAAAATTTAATATTAAAATCATTGGAAAAAATTTAATTACAAGGAAGCACAATATCTAATTCTTACTCAAATTCGTTACCTTATAAAAATTTAATAATTTTTCAAATATTAATGCCTTTGATTATCAAACTAATACAACAGAATGAACATTTATCAGTTCTTTTAAATGCCCCAGTATTTCATACACCTTACCTATAGTTAAATTTTTAAATTAATAATGACAAAGATAATTTATTTCATTAAGAATAATTAATCTTATTAATATTATGTTACAAATTTCATAATATTTTTAAATAAATTTAAAATATCTCAAAATAATAATGTCAAATTTACTAACAAAATAATAAATTACAATTCAATTTTTAACGATAACACTGTCAGAACAATAATAAATTATATACGGAACACATTAGGTACATACATAATGTGTATAAAAATTTATTGCATATCATACATATATGAGATAAAGGAGAACATAAGAATTCCATAATGCAATTCCAATATAGAGTAGCATTCATAATTTTAACTACCGAACTGTGTATTATATCACTTTTTTTTTTAACATTTTTTAATCCAAATGTACAGTACACTGTTTTGTCCTTAACAAATAATAATGCTAATTTTTAGAGTATTTCTATGTGCTACTTTACAAACATAATTTTTATTGTTAGGTGTATAAAATATTAAATAAAAATATATTATTATCTGAATATAATATTTGTATATATTTGACAATATTCACACGAGAACATTTTATAATATTTTCTTATCATATACAGTTGTTACTAATTTTATACGGTTTTAATGTTGAGTCTGGCTTACAAATAAAATAGTGTTTTATAAGCATAATATTATATATTTAGCTTTAAAAATATAGGACAGACTTCATAAAATGGTACATTTTTAAAATTGTCTCTAAATATAATTAATTTCAATTTCTGTATTTAACAGTATAAAATGCAACTAACAGCTGTTCACATTACAGTATTTCATTACAAATTTTAACAAATATTCGTTCTTGAAATGGGATCCTAATACCGTTTGTGTTCAATATTTTAAGAGTATGCTATAACAACAGCATTGGTTATAAAACTAATTATGGTTGCCGAACATACGAGTATTTTGATAAAATTTCAAGTAAAAAAATTTTATGTCACTCAATTGTAAACCTTAAAAATATTTTTCATATTTATAGCTCAACGATATTTATATCAAAAACTTGAGAGTTCTTGCAATATTAACAGTAAAATAAAAAAAAATTGTGTACAAAAAATAATTTTCTCACACTGTATATACTTCATACTCTTTTTGTTTTTCTTTTCAATTTTTTTTTTTTTATAAAACTTTTTAATACATTTATTTAATATTTTTATTTCATTTTAAATGAATATTGTGCTCACCTTGTCAGATTTAATTCTGTGATTTGCTGCTATTATGTAGTCGCGCTTATGGAAATTAATTTCCGTTTTGTTGCCCTGCCCTCCTTTAAATTTTTATATCACATTTTATTTTTTTTTTTTTGGGAAAATTGTTTTATTCTTTCTAGAATTCAACAGTGATCCAAAATGACCATAAATATTTTTTAATGTATACAAAATAATAATATATAGGTGTAGTTTAAGAAAACATACAATAAAAAAAATGAGAAAATTTTAATGTAAATCCCATACGTTCTGATAACCTACTGTTTTGTATCTTATTTTCATTCTATTTATAAAAAATTTATACATAACATGCGGCTTATATTCGCATTTCAACTGCTTATTTTCGTATTGTTATTTTTTTTTTTTCTTTTTACATACTTCAAAATATCCTGCTGAGTCGCCTAGCAGGCTCTCATATATTTATATAAAGATGCGAAGGTGAATTGCACTCAATATTATTTTATTTGTTATTGATATTTTCTTTTTGTTTATTATTATTGTTTTCCCTCCACAAGATATACAAGATTATAATATGGTTGGCATTCGTCTGCGTATGCATATAGAGTCATTTGTTTTACATAATACTTTCATCGAACGCGATGATCATATATCTTTTAAATTATTTGTATTTCTTATTTTGTTTTTTACCCCATTCCTTGTATAATAATTCGTATGTGGGTACATTTTAGATTGTCTAAATAAAATAAAAAGAAAAAATTATTAAAGGATATTAATTGCAACCTTCGAACAGGAGGGAATTTAGTTCTTGCCTACGTATGCTATAAATTCAAATTTATACTTAAAACAAAACAAAAAAAAACAAATTTATATGGGGTCTTCAGAGAAATTTGTTGGTTAAATTTGAAAAAAATAATTGCAGAAAAATGCAGATAACAAGATTATTATCGAAGATACAAAATAAAGGTACACATATTCCATGTATACACAAGCACAAACACATATAATATTATAAAGAATTTGTGTTCAAGAAATTGGGGCTCATGTAGCTAAATTTTGTTTTTTTTTTATTTAAACGGAAATATGGTTCACTTATAACTGTAAAAGAAAAAATATTTTATTGTGTACAAATAAAGTACCTTTGTATGCGATTCAGAAAAAATAAAATCAGCATGCAATCCGCGACAATGCTGGTGTCTGTACAACTTTTGTATGTGAAAAAAAGAAAAGCATTAAAGTAAATGAATTTTCGGGAAATTTATATTTGTAACAAAAAAAAAAATAGTTAATTTTTATATTAAAATTTTATTAAAATATTTTTATTGCAAATAAAATTTATTTATTTTTTGTTTTCAATTGATTTCCGAATTAAAATAAAAATTTAATTTTAAAATGATAAAATCTTTTTAACCTACATAAATAAAAATTTTATTTTAATTTTTTTCTGACACTTTTTTCCTAAAGCATTTTAAAATTTAAAATTTATTTATTTCCGTTTATTTAAAGCGGATAATGCAGTTAATATGTAGAAAGTATATGTATGAGAATAAACTACCATCACAAATAGCTATGACATAAAATTTATGCCTTATACAATTTTCACATTCTCTCGTGAATATAGACACACAAATTTCTTAAAATAATATAACTAATATCTTAGAATTACAAAGTCATAATTTTGTTAAAGTATAGTACCTTATGATTGAGTTGAAATAAATTCAAAATATTAAAATGAAATCTGAAGAATAGTGCTTTGAAATATGAAAGAAAGCAATACCAAATTTTATAGCATTATAGCTGTGGAATTTAATAAAGCAGAATTGAATTCTATTTTAAAATGAGTGGAACAATCTCCAATTATATACTTTTCGATTTCATACTGTTTAACGCGAATAATTAAAAAATATTTCCGAAATTTCTCTATATATAGTTTTGTAAGTTTTTTTTATTTTTTAAGGCTCTCCAATTAAAAGTGCGTATAGTTTACAAATTAAGCATATTCAACTTCTATGAAACATTCCTATATTTATAAGTGCATGAAATTCATCAATACTTTTTACCTTTTCATTTCTATATAATAGAAAATGGATTTTATTTAGAAAAGTTTTTCTTACTTCTAAAACTTTTGGTTGAATTAATAATAATTTTCGTATTTTACTCTAAATACGTGCATCTTATATAATATTATACATAATATTAGTTAATTAATTTTCATGTTAAAACTCTTAACTTATAAAATTAATATGAAAAATTACCTCAGTAGGTGATTTGCAATGTACAAAAAGACCTTTAAATTTGATTTCTTGTAGAGTTCTTTTTTCAATAATACAAAATTTCTTTTATGCCTGCATTTACTGTATAATTTTATTTCATCCATTCTTTGTGTATAGTGTTTATAAAAAAAAAACTTTTAGTTGAACTCCCTACATTTTTATATCCCTACATCATTGCAGACCTAAAAGTTAAAAAAATATTATCAAATAGGATTGCTTAATTGCAATGCCTGTTATAGTCTCATTTTAAAGAAAGTTCAAAAAAGTTCTAAAAAGTTCCAAAAAGATTAAATTACTCATTTTATTATATAAAGCTAAAAGCAAACATCAATTCTTCGAACTGGGCATTTAAATTATCTGGACCGATTTCTCTCTAATTTTCGAACTAATTTCTTTGTCATCCAGTATATTAAACTAGTCCCAAATATTTCATTAACCTATAGAACAAAACTTCTTTATATCTAATTTACCTCGAAGAAAATTGTGGGAAAATTTAATTTCTCGGTTTCCCAGTTCTTAATAAGCTCGGTTTCCCAGTTCAGTTTATTATAAATCTTGTTGAACTTTTATAAAAACAAGAATGTTACAATAGTCATCCTCTTACCAAAAAGTTTGATTTTACTATATAAGCAATTCAGTATAAATTTTAATGCTAACATAATTTTTTTGAAAATTATTATTGTAAGATGGCGCCTTATTTTATGCAAAATTATTCCATATTCAAATTAAGTATGTATTTCAATATAATATGTAGTATAAATTCCAACAACTTAAAGAGATTAAATATAAATACAAGTTGTGGACTTGATTGCCTAGATCTAGATGTAATAAAAATTTAGTTAGAAAATTATAACTAATTAATTTTACGGCAAGCTAGTTATCCACTTAGTTCTTTATTTATTAATTAATAGTAGAAATATTTTTTAATTTCAAAATTTAAAGTCCATTCCTTCCAAAAAATAAAGTTCATGCAATCCCAACATAATCATTGACTATAAAATCTCTATTTAAAATAACTTTTACACAAACTTATATACAGAATTATTATAAGCACATGTACGCCTAAATCCATAAAATATTATAAATTTAAAAGTAAAAGTCTATAAAAGCGGACGAAATTATAATATATAAATCTCTTTTCAAAAAGAAAAAAAATTCGAATTGCATGCACATTAATAATTGAATCGCGTAAATTTACTTACATATTATATAATATATACATACTCATAACAATAATTATTATGTTTGTAAAAAATTATTATAGTATATTATTATAGTGTAGTATGTGTTAGTCAACAAGGAGCAATAGTGTTGAATTTAATATTTTTTTTTTTACTTAATTTAATGGTTGATATACTTTAAATAAAACTTCAAAACAATTAACAGTATCAAGGGGGGAATGCACTCAATTTGTATAAAGCCTATTTATGTAAATTATTATATTCCACGTCTATAAAATGTGGTATAATATACTAGAATGTAATAAAATATACATGTATGCATAATGTACGCCAACGTGCACATTATTGTATTCAATTGAATATTATTATATTGTTAGAATTCAACATGTATTATAATTATAGAGTTCGATTTAAAGGAAGGCAACACTCCGAAGGTCTCCTAGAAGTAGTTTGTAAATGGAATGCTGTTTAGCTTAAGACTCTTCTCATATAGGAATTAAAATTAATTAATAAATTTGAATATTGAAAATTTCGCGTTTGTGTCTTCCCGAAAAAATTTGTGTACCTAAGCTACTTCTCTAAAAATTTTTCTAGATATAGGCTGTGCTGTATTGATGAGGGTTGTGTTTTGTTAAAAAACGAAGTAATTTAAGTAAAAATGTTAGACCATCTACCGGAATATTTTTGCCATAATTCTCTTCTATACCATTCCTTTGGAAAACCTGGTGTATTTAAGCAATATTAAGCATTTAGAGTGTTATATACCCTCAAAGAGAACGTTACAAACGCCATATAACTCTATATAAAGAATTTGTAATTTACATATTTTTCCACATATACAAAAATTTATGCACATATACAAAATATATGTGCATTAAGCATTAATTACAAATCTTCAAACAAACATTATTATTTTCATTATAGCACAAAATTTAATGGTATGAACATTCATTGTAAATAAAATATTTAGTAAGTATGTATGACGTTTTAAATATTTTCTTGCACTTAAATTATGTATGTATGTATGTGAGTATTTAACAAGTAACATAAGTAAATTAGAGGAGGGTTAGAATTTTATATATGTATATAAAATAGCGATTATATTGTAGGTGAAACATATTAATATATTGAGTATTTTACATTCAAGTATACATATATATACAAATATTGTATTATATCCTACTCATTGCTGTTATAAAACAAAGAATATAAATTAGGGATGATTTATAATTAAAAAACTTGTATGAAAATAATATAGTAAAATATAATAGAATAAAAATGGGGAGCGAAAATATAAAAGAAAAAACTTCATAATTAATGAGAATGTGTTGAAAATTTCACTAACATGTACAAAAAAGAAAAAAAACAAAAATTTTTCCTTAAATTTTTTCTTGAAATATTTTATGCAACCTGTAGTTTTTCAAAATCAATGGTGGTATATAAGGTACTCGTACTCATACTTATTAAAATAATTCAAATTTAATAAAAAAAAATTGTTTTCCCTTAAAAATATTTCTGAATTGCATTTTACTATTAAATGCATGCACAAAATGAGGCAAATTTATTTAAAAAAAAAAACACCTATGTATACTACGTAATTTTTAATTAAGTGTAATAAAGAATTTAAATTTTTTTCACTCTTAAATTAATAATATTATTATTTACCGTAATTATGTTAAAACATTTATAATTATTTAATTATTTTGATTTGGGGTTGAATTAGATTGCTTTCATGAGGAATTCATTAAGCAGAATAAATGTAAATTTAAAGTGGAAGGTAATTACAAGGTAAAAATAATTCTTAACCGGGAAGGACAATAAATTAGAAATTCAAAAGGTCAAAGTATAATATTTAAATATATAACACTACGTTGATTCTACAGTAATATATAGAGCCTTTAAATTTCAATTTCAATTATATTCTTTAATTCTAAATTAATCCGCTTGAGCAGATTTCGTAGTTAATTCAAGAAACTTGAGATGGTTAGAATTTTAAGAGACTATTTGATATTTGTCAAGTTACACATTAATTTTCAGAAAGGAATGCCCCAATCACTAAAATATTGCTTGAAAACTGCTCTGGAGAATGCAATATTTTCTAATTGCATTTTCTATATTTTTATTAGAAAAAAACATTTCTCTAAATTTATTGAAACTCACTGTACTGCTTTTTTGATCTAGGAAATAAACGATCATAATAATAATTTCCAATTTAAAAATTATCACAATTTTTTTTGAAAAATTGAGAAAATTCATTTAAATTTTAATAATTTTAAATTTTTTAAATTTAAACCCGATTTTAATTTTTCATAATTTCTAAATTAAAAAATATATTTTGTAATCAATATTCACAAACCCCTATGCCAGGTCTAATTGTTTATTAAGGAACCGTGTTTATTAATAGAGATTATTGTTCTATGCCACGTGGTGCATACTAATATTATTAAGGAGATATTTATCTTCACATATACGAGTACATAGGTTATTCACATTATGATTGTATGCATAATAACATTACCTATGCACAAATAACAGTATATTCTTTCATCTTAAAAATTAGAAAATCACTTATATTATATGTTTATATTTCAGTAATATTATTACAAGCATCTCTATATATATTAACATACATTAAATTACTTTCAAACAAAACAACATAATTTGTTTAGACAAAATAAAGTATTACAACTATTTTCTGTATACATTGCATATAATCTTATACACATTTCATTGAACTACTTACTTAAATAGATCATAGGTTTAAAATGGTACAATACACCTTTCAATTTTGTAATACTCTAATAAAATTCACTCCCATAGTTTTATTCAAATATAAATACATATTATGTATACATAGTATAGAGTATATGTATATGTATGCAATTGATCCTTTACAGTAATTCATTAATGAACAATAGCCACAACTTAAATTATAATTAAAGTTTATTCATTTTAAGAAATAATAATAATTTTGTTATATTATTTTAGTCTATATTAAAAATTATATAATATTAAAATTCATAATGGATAACTAGAAAGGTTCTCCGATTAATAATTTTGTAAAATATTTTGATATTGTTATTATTATTTGCTTGCTAAAGTCAGAAACTTATACTTAGAGTCATAATATTCAAATAATATACTGCAGTTGCTGATTAATAAAAATATTAAGGTTATTTTGTACAAATTTTTTTTGCATTAAAAGTTTAAAAGGTATACTTACATAAAATTACTTTCATCTTCCTTTATATTATTGCCCGGTATTGATAATGTGTGACTTAAGAAATCACATTTCGTTTACAATACATTTTTTATGCTATTCAAGGCGCATTAGGAGAATTATACAAGCCAAATAAATCAAAAATATTTTCATGTGAGATTTTGTCAAAAGATTTGATATTGAGCCTTTTAACTCTGCATACCCTATAACTCTACTTCTTGGTCAAAATATGTACTACAAGAATTCGCATAATTTAGAAATATGATGAACAATGAATAAATTTTGCCAGTTATGCTTGTTTGATATTTGTATTTTATTCCAACCCATCTTATGTAATTTTAAAAACAACAGCCTAGCAGGTCCTGCTGGATTCTAATAATTGAAACTGCACTTCAATGAGTTTATTTGCATAATTAAATTGTTGACAATTTTTATTTTTTTTATAAAGTTTATTTGATTTTATTTGGTTTTCAATAAAGCGTTTATTTGTACATCAGATTTAAGTAAAATTAAATACAATATCTATTCCAAGCGAACTATTTATAATGCCATTCTAAATTTTACTTTTGTAATTAATTTTCGATTTGAATATCGAACTCTATATACACATACTCCGGAGATTGTATGAATGCTGTTCATACAAATTGTTTGACGTCTCAATTTATTTCCAATTACCGCTTCATATCAAACAGATCAAACCGATCAAACAGGTCTTACGAGCCTAACAAAACATAAATGTCCATTGCTAATTTTTGAATATTCCATTAACAAGATTAGTGGTCTTAAATAAAATCCTGTAAATTTTTAATCGTTTTCAAAAAAAAAAAATAATATTCACTTAGTAAGCAATTATTGTTTGTAATCTTATGATTATGAATAGACCAAATTTTCACTACTATACATATAACATTTTAGTATAATATTAATTTACTTTGTTGCTTATTCGCAACATTGTTCTAAGATTTTAATCACAAAAATGTTTACTATAATTTTATAGTTATACAAAAATTATATCAGACAATTGTACAATAAACACTTAAAATGAATAAAGCAGGCTACCCTTTATTAAAATGCTTTAAGGACAACACATAAATCCACACTATGCATATGAAAGTTTAGATGTTAAAAACACATACACGTAAACACATAAACAAAAAAAAATTATTATGGTAAATTATTTTAATAGTAAAAACCACTGGTTTTTTCATCATATTCCAGTATAAAGGCATATATATATGTATATATTGTAGATATTCTATACTTGTATTAAAAGTTATAAGTTTTAAATGAAGAACGTGCAAACAATAAATTAATTTAATGTTTTTCAACATAATATATAAAGCACTATAATCCAAGATAATATGACGCACATATAATAAAGATTTGTTTGTAGGCTCTCCTTTAAAACATTTTGTTTTTTCTTTACGTTTTTGTTTTTGCAATGAGCGACTTTATCTGTACACAATATGTAATTGAATTTTCTTGAAAATATTTTATAACCCTAAAGGAAACTTTATCAAAATATTTATTAAGGTTGCCAAATTATATTCAAAAAATAGAAGGTTAAATTTGAAAAGGCAACTTTAAACTTTAGAATTTGACAGAGAAATATTAGACATTTTAAAAAGCTTTTATTAAAATAATTAAAATTTTATTCATAATATTTGAAGTTAAAATCCGATAGCAATGCTATCAGGCCACTAAGCTTTACTCTCTAAGCTTATTTCTAAATTCCAAAATTTTTTTAATATTGCAAATGGTGTTGAAAAATTGTGTAATATTTTTAATTCTACCGATTCTATATAATATTATTTAAATATTTAGAGCTCAAATTCAAAAAATATCGTTTGGAAAATTAGCTACAAAATATCTTTTAAGGCCTCCTTTATCATCTTTTCCATCCAACCTGTCTTGTCTTCCCAATATAAGTGAAGATTGAAAAAACCAATGTAACTTGAGTCAAATGGCTTTTGAAAACTTAATAAATAAGAATACTTATACATTTAAGAAAAACAAAAATCGGAATCATCAATCGGAAATATCAATTGGAATACTACAAGCATATATTTTAAATTTAATTTCTGATAGATATGTAGGGCATTATCCAACAAACTATTTAACTAGTCTATTATACCTAATATGAAACAAATATTATTGAAATCATACAAATTCAAATCATAGAACCGTGTAATCATATTGTTATATTTCACGCTTTTATACTTCTGTACAATTATAATTTTATTTTATTCTAATAGTTTACTGCTCTCTTCGAATAATAACAAATTTTATTCACTCAAAAAAAAATATTCAGATGGTAACCCTGAAAGACATACAATGTATTTTGACTTCATTTTATATATATAAATATGTAATATATACCATTATTATATTCATAATTATTATTCAAACTAATTTTATATAAATATATTTGACTACATATTATTGTCTATAAATTTGTAAAGTTTGTGGAAAAAGGAGCAACAAAAGAATTAAAATAAAATAAATGATATGAAAAATAATATTTTTGTCATGTTTCTTCATCCAATTTTATGAATTGTTAGAGATGAAAAAGATTCATAATATTATTATTATTATGGTCGAACAGAAGAAAAATTAATTTCTCCCACCTTTTCATATAAAACAATATCATAAAAATGTATATAAATTTATGTATATAATATTATAGATATATAGCCTTATACATTGGTATAATAATATAACAATTACATTGTAGTACAATTATAAAGATAGTGAACTAATAATAGTTGATGCTGTTATAAGAAATATCATGTAACCTTTTCCATTATACCTAATATACTCGTATTATAGTAATTCGGGGTAACGAGTATAACATGAGAAAATATTTCAAAATAATCGAAACTATAACAAAATTCGCATTTGTAAAAGCAAATGAAAAAATTGTAACACTAATAGATAAATTTTGGCCACATTCATGAAGCAAAATATTTTTTAATTTAGCAAAATTTTCTTTCGCCACATTTACACAGAAAACTAACCTTAATCACAAACTTATAATTTCTTACCATGAGGTCTTATTGACTGACAGGCCTTAAAACGAGGAAGTACTATACTTTATAATATTATATTATTATTATGCCTATCTTACTTGTTCGATTGTATACCAAATACCGCCATAGTCTATTACTACTGGTGGGAAATAAACAGATGAAAACAATAATTGCGATACTTCTCTCTGTGAATAAATAAAATTTACAAAAATTGCATATTATTGTTATTACATTATGCATTTCAGGTGCATAATATTATATATTTACTTATGTATATATATATATTATATACAAAATTATATTATATGTGAACAATGAATATAAGAATAAAATATGCAAGAAAATTTACACAATTATATGCACATCAGAAAATAATAATCATAACTAATAATAAGAAATTAAAGAGTTTATTTATGAAAGTTATGAAGAGGCAAACATATAATAAGGCGAGAACGTGATCCTTAAGGTTTCAATTTTTGTATATACTTACAAATTATATGTACGTTATGTGACGGCAATGAAAAATCGTGAAAATATTTTTAAATTATGTATAGATATACTCGTATAATCAAAGAACTGCTATAATATATACTACATATAATTTTCTACAAGATTAAATAAATGGAATTAAATTGAACTTTGTGATAAGAAATGCTATATATAAGAAGTATAACAGTTTGTTATATATAGGGAGGGTAATAAAATTTATTACTATACAATCTTGTTAAATTTATATAAATTATATTTTTATTAATGTATCTATATAAAATGTATGTGAAAAATATACAATATATATAAGTACGTATAAAAATACTGCACAATGAAAGACAATTAAATCAAATAATTTCGATACAATACCAGTTTGTATATATTAATAATAAAGTAAAGGGGACCGATATTTAAGCGTATAATTAAATAAAATTTTGTCCTTTTAGAATTAATTTATTGTGTAATCAAAAATATTGTATAGATAGTTACTTTTATTATCGTAAATGAATTTGTAATTGAACTTATACTAGAATATTAAATTTCATATGTACATACTTCTGGGAATATTTAATATTTTATTTTCGTCTAAACCTATATTATATAACAATTATAAGTAAGATTAATAATTAAATTGCAAGTTTGTTTTTTAAATATTAATAATTTCTTGTATTTTCGATCGTTTAAAATATGTAAGTTGTGACTTTGCTACAGGATAAAATTATAATTCGTGAATTATTTTTGAATAAGAATCAGCGAATGTTATAGATTTAATTTAACAAGTTTATAATACAATTTTTCAAATATTTCTTTAAAAATAAGTCTTACGGTTAATAATAGATTGAAGTCTTAAAAAATAATGAAGTATATTGGATTTTAAACCTTAAAACTTTATTTTTTTAACATTTCATATTCCTAAATGCAAAATAGCAATGATGTGTTATGCACAATATTATATCAAATGTGTTCAACTAATATCTGAAAATAAATTATATTTTAAGTATTAAATTACTCTTTTAGGTAAAACTATGTTCACTTCACTGGTAAACAAACCCTCTTTACAATATCCTTCCGTTTTATTGTAATTTGCATCATCATATCTCAAATTATCTTACATTAAAATGAGAGCTTTCCTCATGAGTCCTTCAAATTAACAGACTATATTTAGTTTTATATTGACTTATTTAAATTATTCATCATTCACTAATAATTGTCCCAAAATTTGGTTTGCAATAATTATGATTTAATTTGTAAATGTAGAAAAATTTTTAATATTGTTGACGATTTAAAATCTTTATTTGTTTTTTCAAAAATCTCCTTAAATAAGGAAGATATCATTGAATATACATTTAAATATTCACTTTTAATATTAAGTATATATATTATGTAACTCCATCAATGACAATAATTATATTTCTCTTATAATAATTAGCCAGGGTTATAATTTTTATGGTCTAAGTCATAGTATCTAATTATTATAATTATTAAAAGTATCTATCACTTATTTTCTTTGACAAAAAAAAATTAATTATATAAAATTGATGACATTGTAGACACCTATAATAACAAGAAATTAAAATAAACATTATTATACGAGTATTATAATTCGAAAAATTATAAGCCTGGCAAAAGATTTTTTTGCAATTCAAAATTCAATGTGGCTTACCAAGCCTAAAATTATGCAAATTTTATTTTATTTTTAAATCAAAATATCTTTTGTATAAATAAAAAAAATTATACTTTATAATGTCATGTTGAATATTATTTTTATAAGTTATAATATATTAATACAAAAATACAGTGGTGAACTTCAAATAGTTGACATTTGTTTGGTAAGAATCAATTAAAACTTTAATATGCCTACTGTAAAATTCCTTTTTGTTTCGATTATCGAAAATGGCTTAAGTTATTAAATTTTAATATAATAATAATCAGAATACAGCAAAATTAATCATAGTTGGTTGCTAAGATTCTGTTGATCTGGAGTAGGAAAATTTTTTGTAGAAATTAAACCAAATTTAAGGAATATTTCAGTACAAATGCAACAATTTAAGTCAAATCTTTTTATAATTTTATGTTACTATGCCCTATACGAGTTAAAGGCAAAAAATATAAAAAATTTTTCTCCTCGAACTGGATTCGAACCAGTAACCTACCGCTTTTTAGGGGGATACTCTACCAATTAAGCTACGGGGGTATGAAGAAATTGCCAACAAATTGTTCTTCACATTATTTTATACCGTAATCTACATGATTACGGTATAAAATAATGTGAAGTTTCTTTATACAACTGCAGAACAGATGGATAACGTAATCAAAGGAACGATTTAAAGGCAGAAAATTGACAAATTTTATTTTTTTAAATATAAATTTCTAAATTTCCTTTTCTCGTTTCTTTGATTACGTCATCCATCTGTTCATTATATTTTTATATTTTTATAACTCCATATTAAGGAAAAGTCCTGCCTATTAACACAGTATAGTTAATTATAGTATGTATTTGAATGATTTTATTAAATAAATTTTCAAATGAACTTTAAAATAATTTTTTGGCAGTTCACCACTGTATATTTATTGTATAATTGAACAATTTATTTACAAATTTTTGTATTTTTATAGTATATTTAATTTTAAAATAAATTAAATATGAAAATATTAATATTTTTGAATGCGATACAGTAAAAAACAAATAATATGTTAATATAGTATTTATACAAAAAAAATATAATTTTAATAATATTATTTTATTTATTTCATATTTAAAAAAAAAAAAAACATTTATTTCATTTAATAAATATTTTCATTCTCAGTTTGTTATTTAATTGCATAATTATGAATAATTTTTTCTTGTACATAAAATTAATTCCATATTTAAATTTTCATAAAATTCTTAAGTATCTTACCTTTTATTTTTTACCTTTGATTGATTTAATTGAATTTAATTTTCGATTTGAGATTCAAACGTTAAAAGAATAAAAAAAAAATATTTATATCGCAATATTTTACGATATATCTATATCGTAAAATTTTTGTATACTAGCTGATTATTTAACAAAGTAAAGCTTGAGTTCTTAAAGAATTATAAAAAATATTTTTTCGAACTTTATTCAAAATATTAAAAATTTCAGAGTCTTTCTACAACAAATTGAATTTAATCATAAGATTTACTCTATAAAAGCTATATTAAGGTGCCTATTTTTATTCATTTGTCCGAATTTTGAGTTTCTATTAGAAAAATTTTGAAAATAATTAAACAAATTTTCTTTAAAACTTTTCTCTTAATTCAAATGCAGCTGGGCATAATTAATTTTAATCAAATTTTATTTATAAATTTAATTAACAATATTACTACTTATTTATATAATAATAAGTTTAAAAATTAAAATCAAATATTTAATATTATCCTCATAATTATATGCGGTTAAGTATTGAGCAGTTTGGTGTCCGCCCGAACACGCGTGTATATGCAACCCTTGACCCGTATTGCACAGTGTTCCAGGCCGAAATACATGCAATAGAAATCTGTCTGAGAATCAATTTGGAAAGGGGGTATAGAAACCGCACCATCTATGTGTTCTCAGACAGCAGGGCTGCACTGCTGGCGCTCCGTTCAGCTCAGGTTACATCCAAGCTAGTCTGGAGCTGCCTTGCTGCACTTATGGAATTGGCATCGGAAAACAGAGTGATGCTCATTTGGGTGCCGGGCCATAGTGGCCATGCGGGCAACGAAGTTGCCGATGAGTTGGCGCGGAGGGGATCTGGGGCTGCCTTTGTGCAGCCGCTGCCTTTCTGTGGTCTGCCTTCTTCCGCCGTGGGGGCCAGGCTTGCCTGCCTACTCGCGGCGGAATGCGGTCGTCACTGGCGGGACACGAAAGGGTGCCGTCATGCGAAAGTGTTTGTTCCGGCGTACTCCGGCGGATTTGCTGCGGAGTTGCTGGGGATGAGCAGGAGCCGGGTTCGCACTATTGCGAATTTCTTCATGGGGCACTACCCGGTGAAATACCACCTGCATAGGCTGGGGAAGTCGGGCTCCCCCCTGTGCAGATTTTGTGGGGGTGGCGATGAGACCGCCGTGCACATTCTCTGCGACTGTCCGGCACTGGCTGTTCGGCGCCGCAATTGTCTTGGACATGGGTCCCTAAGTGTTCGGGAACTATTCTCCAACTCCCTTAGGGATATCTCCGGCTTTGTGATTGGGACGGGGATATTATAGACGGGTGAGTGGGGTGGCTACAATAAGTCAAAAATGGCTGCGGTGGCTTGGGAGGATGCTCCTGTCCCAATCGGTTCCCTTAGAATCTACATCTACAATTGAGCAGTTTTAGTACTGAGGAACACATAAAAGTTTGATAGTAGTAAACCTACACCAATATTACCGGCAATAAAATTTTTTTTATGATAATGGCCCAGCTTATATATAAAACTATTCATTAATTCAACTATATTTCCATATGCTATAGACAATATCTTCTATAAATAATATTATATAAAGGTAACAATCATTTTTGTATAACGCTAATTAAAAAATAATATTAAAGTTGTACAAATTTTTTCATCTTCATATTATTATTTAAATACAACCAGTAATATAACCTGCTAAAATTAAAGCTACAAAATTATAATATTATAGTATTATAATATGTTTATAATTTTTATTTTATTTTAATTTTCTCTAAATTCTAAAAATATGTTCTACTATATTGCCATTTTATTTAAAATTAAATATGAAATTATTATAGAAGTCGGAAATATTTTATATGGAAATTTTTTAAAGGAATTAAACTATTATACAATAAAAATATATAATGCGAGGAAATAAAAATTTGTATTTAATTAAAATATAATAAATATTTATTGGTATTTATACGTATGTATAAAAAATTTTACATGGATTTGTATAACAATATTATATTAAAATAATTAGAGAACTTTAATGATAACTTTAAAAACATATTTTTTTCTATTATATTTTTTTTATTATAATTGTAGGCATATTAGAAATATTGTTCGGGAATTTCTAATATGTATTATCGGATACCAAAAAATATCGGAAGTTTAATTTTAAATTAAGTTATAACATATAGAAAACAACTCAATTATTTCATATAAGCCAGTCTTATCTACAGTAGCTTATAAAACTTTTAATTATAAATTAAGAAAAATGAATCTCCTAATAGTTAATTTTTAATTTCTTCTCTTAATTTCTCGTTTCCAATCTCTTGTTTCTTTAAACATAAATCATATTATATGAAATTTTTTATGGTATATGAGATATTAGTTGTATTTCTCCTGCAATATACGGAATACCTATTTTAAAATTAAATTCCCGTAATACTAGTTTTTTTCTGAAATTTTTTAATAAGGAAATAAAAAATGCTATATTTTTTAATTGTTTAATACTTTCGCAATATTCTATAAACAATCATTATATTCTATATCTGACAAACACTCTGTGCTTAAATATAAGACAACAATATTAATAAAACAACAAAATTATATGGAGAACACAAATAATAACAATAATTTATTTTATTAACACAAATGACGTAATTTTTGCATCGACGCTGCATTGACGCAATTTTTGATTACTTTCCGATTATACTCAAAATTTAAATTTTTCTATTTCTTTCGAATATTTTTCATACAATATAATATTTAATATCGAAAAATTAAATTACATCCATTATCAATAAAATTCACAATAATTATGAAAATCTTAAAATATTCTTTGTCCTGTTCTTGTCAGTAATTTCCAAATCATAGTTTAGTTTCTTCTAAAATAATATTTACAAAAACTTAATATTCATGCAAATTAGAATAAAACAGACACTATTAAAAGATTTTACAAAAGAGAGAAATATTAACAAAAATAATAATTTAAAAATGTCTACAAAATTTCTCAATTATACTCTTAATAAATTTCAAATTACTCTTAAATCAATTTATTTTAGAGTAAGTCAAATATATTTATTGTAATTTCCACTGAGTTTTGCTTATTAAGATCAGTCGTAATTTGCAATAATTCAATTGTTAGATTCTATAATTTTGTTCTTTAATGTAAACAATAGAGCTTTAAAATTTCTTAAGATTTTATGAATTTAATAAAATTTAAAATTCAATTATACTGTCTTGCAAATCAAATTTTTCTGCGTACTCAAATAAATAATTATAATATATTTGTGTGCTAATTTCTACAATATAATTATAAGACATATTATGTATATAATATATGTACATATACACACATGAAATATTTTATTGCCATTATATATAGTAGCCATATAGTAGTCATTTACATATTTAGACTCTTATAGTAGATTCGCACATAGATTTACATATTTAGTCTCATATATAGTAGCCATTTATTTTTTACTTTCATATTATATAATTAAATTTATCGAATAAACTACACATTAATAAATAAATTGCATTCTCTAACATATTAAATTAAATGAAAAATAAAACACAAAATTTAAAATTTAAATTAGCAAACATAATGTGAGATTCACGTTTTGCTAATTCACAAAGGTGCGTACATTATTATATATGTATTATCTACGTATATAATTAATAGAAACTTAAAATGGCCATTAATATTCAATTAAAGTATAAATGGTAATAAATTTAATACTAAAAATATTCACGTGTTATTTATCCTTTTTACATAATACAATTTCAACAACAAATTAAATTACATTTACAATGTTCATATTATGCTTGCTTTCTAAAGGTAATTATTATTTTTACATATAACAATTATATTATGTAACCATCATCAAATTTAATTTAATAATTTTGTTATCTCCATTTTACATACATACATATATAGTTTAGTATTTAAATTTAAATGAAAACATTTAGTTTACAAATTAATAATATGGCAACTAAAAGGATAAATGAACGAATACATCTACATAGATTTAAAAAGAATTGCATACGTTTAGGTTATTCATTTACACTACTATTTTATGCGTAGACTTATAAAATTTGGAATATGCAGGAATTATGGAATTTAATCAGAGCACAATTCACTTTTATGACTTTAATAATGTATGAAATTAATGAAATTCACAATAAATTTATTTTTAATATTAAAAATTGTAGTTGTAGGTGTTAAAATTCTATTTTAGAAGTGAAAAGAAAAAAAAAATGGAAGAATAATTATTACAGTCAGCGATGTTAAAATTTTAGATATCGGAATTTGGGTTTTCTTGTTGTATATGCATAATACATTAAAATCTTTATGATCAAGAGTATTTGTTACATTCAATAGATATAACATTAATTGAACCTTTGAAGAATTTCAAAACCTAAGAATAAATTATAGTAATTCAAATAACATTAAACAAAGTTTACTATGGAGAAAAGTCTTCAAATCTGTTGCTGTTTTATTGAACAACTATTAATTTATTGTAAGATCGAATTTCTGTAAGAGTTTACAGAATTTTAGTCAATGTTTTTATTAAACCATTTAATTCTTTTTGCATTTTTATCAGCGTCTATCAACATTTTTCCAAAAATTATTTTTTAAACTTCGTCAAATTATTGAAATGAAATCATAAAACTAGTAGAATTTTTCCAAAAGCTTTTTTACTTAAGCTAATGTTGCAATATCCGAAATATTTTGTATTAAGTCGAATAAGTTGATTTTGCTTTTTGATTGCAGAATTGGTTGTGATTTACACGAAAGAAATTACTATTAACATGAAAAAAAATATTCATGATGATTTAATTAAAGTCATAGTAGGGTTGTAAATTTTATAAATTTAAAAATTCCACTAAAATGATTTTACGCCTAAAATTCTAGTCTTATAATAAATGACTCAAACCTACGGCATTTTGTTTAAAAAACAATTTATTAAGTATACCACACAGTCTTAGACTGTATTGTGTGCATAAAAGACATAAAAGGAGAATATCAAAATAATTATTTTCCTTTTTACATAATGTGTGGTATTTTTTTTTTTGCTCCTTTTCGCAAAACATTACGGCTTTTTTTTATTTATAAAATCAAAGGAAAAAAAAACTTAAATGACATTTCAAATGAGCACGCAAACTTTGTTATTTTCTCCTAAAGTTTTTTATTTAGAATTAAAAATTGCAAAAAAAAAAATAAGTTCTGCCTACAATTTTGCTTTTATCTTAAAATTTTTTCCTTTCTTTCTAGTAAAATACTTGCCTTAATGAAAATTTAATGCAAATGATTAATTTAATTTTAACTTTATACCCTTTGTGCTCTATATTTTTGCATTTAAATCTATTTGAAATAAGGATATGAAATAAGAAGTGCCGACATTTTAGAGAAATATCTAAGGTAACATATTATATTGGGCTCTGGAGCCCAATTTTTTTAATTAGAAAACTGTAATGCAGCCATAGCGATGCAGCGATTGTCAATGATAATACCTAAAATTTTTAAAATTACCATACATCTCAGAAATTTCAATTACCTAAAATTTTAAAATGAAATCAAAACTGAAGTCAAATTGGATCTTTTGATATTTATTAAAGTTATTCATTCCCGAATGCCTATTTTAACAAAATAAAGCAGGTATTTTGAAAAATAACAATAATCCGTCACTTTAATTTAGATCAGAAAAATCGAAAACTACAATATTTAATTAAAATTGATAAACCTGGCTGTACCGATAAATTTCCATTTTTTCAAAAATGTTCACTAGTTATGAACCTTTTTCAATATAGTTCTATTGTGAGTGATTCCGTTCTTAACGTGAAATACATGCTATAAGAATTAATAAAAGAGCCCTTACAAAATATTTTAATACTCACTTATTTATATTGTAATCGGTATTTGTATATGTATGTATATAATATGTATACATAAAAACAATGTTTAGTGCCATGTTAAATTTAAATATTTAATTTTATATAAACATAAAATGTTAAAATTCATGTTAAATTAACATTAAAATTATGATTTATGAATTTCAAATCAATAATTCAGCCTTATTAATTTGAATACAAAAAAAAAATTAAATGACATTTTTTCAACTACCTTTGGTGTCCTTTATTACCGTTATAAATAAAATTTTTAATATGAACCCATAGAGAATTCAAAACTTAATGGTAGTAATTAAAAAAGTTTCATTAAATGTATTATATATGACCTAATCCTGTGCAGGAAATGTACATACATACAAAGAAAATCTCACATATTATGTTTTTTAAAATCTTATATTCGATTTAAAGTAACAGGAAAAGTAATAACACATTCCTCAAAAGTGCCGGCCGTGATAACGATTCTTTTTCACTATGATATTAAAGCAAAAAAAAATAAAAAAATTTCTCATAATTTTATAAATTCTTATTACTCTACTATTTTCGAGTAAAAACAACTAGGTTCAATTAAATGAGTTCTAAATACTTTTGTATTGCAGACTACTTGATTTATTTTCATTACAATATTAATATTTTCAGTCGTATAAAAATTTCTTTGGAAAAATTTAAGCAATTTTATTTAATACAGCGTGATCTTAAAGAAGGAGATGAAATTGATTTGGATGATAGGGAAACCTGTAATGTATTGGAGATAAAATTTTCCCGGCAATTTGAATTTTTTTTTGAAAGCAAATGTAGTTTTGTTGTGATCTATGCAAATGAAACTAAATGAACCGGTATGTAAACGAGAAAATTTTTACAGTTTGTTATTAAAATTTGAGCTTGAAAACCACATTGTGGTGAAATGTAAAATTCACATTGTGGGTGAATTGTATGCGAACTTTCATTTTATCGCAAAAAAAAATATTAATGTTAGAATGCTGAAAACTTAAAAAGTTTGTTTAGGTATGAAATTATATTGAACTCTAACTTGATCTAAAAAATTTAATGACTGTTGGAGTATCGATTGTCCAAAATTTTTGTTACCCTCCAATCATAATCCTTTTAATAAATAATTAATTTTTATATAATTAATCTGACCATTGGTGCAGTGGTTATGGCACCGGTCCTTTAACCGAAGGGTCTCGGGTTCAAACCCCGGTCAGGTCACTATAAAAATTATATTCAATATTATATAACTTAATATGCAATACTAATAAATATTATACAAGTAATTTTCAAATATTCATAATATTCCATATTAAAAAAAAAAAAAAAACTAAGAAAAATAAACAGTAAATATTAATAACCTCAAATAATTAATATAAATAAAACTACGGCAGGTTAGTCACCTACCTAGTTAAACTCTATGACGCTATGAAACTAGTGCATGAGAAATCATGCACTAGCCCTATGCTCCTTCTAGGAGTGAATAAGGAAAAAAAAAAAAATTTTTATAAGCAGTGTTGGCCTTTTACTTTCACACTTTTGGCTTCTTTCCCCCTTACATCGGTTCTTTCCTCTTGCATATTAAAATATAATATCTAACTTTTTAACTGAAATTCTTGAATTATTTTTTATATTTAATATTTATTTAAAATAATTAATTATTTAAAACATATGATATTGCCTAATTTTCTTTTTTCTCTTCTCTTTCCAGGTAAGAAACTTTAAAGAAATTGTATAGTATTATATGAAAAAGAGTTGGTCTAATTCTTCTTAATGATCTAAGCAGATCTTCAACACAATGAGGGTTCAAAATGATGCATATATATATTTTATACATAAACAAGTTTTCTTATTAAATTAATATTATATAATTAATTATACAATGAAAATATAAAGTTAAGAAAAGAAAAACAGTTAAAAATTGATATTAGAATATTATTAACAATTAAAAGAAAAAAAAAAGGATGTTTTATTAAAAAAAAAAAAAAATTTTCATTAATAATAAAATTTATTTAAATTGAATTTTATCTTAGTTTCAATTACCATAAATTAATAATTAAGAAGCTGCAAATATTATCTTTCATAGACACGGTAATTGCATTTGTAAGAGTAATTTGCAAATTTTACAGTCGAATCGCTCTTTTATTATGAGCTAAAATTACTATAGTTAGGAACATGACGGTGTATATAATATGATACTGATACAAAATTTTGCAAGTGGAACGTAGCGAATATACATATTATCTCAAGTCTAGTATTCTAGTCTAAAAAGCAAAGCAGCATACACTGGCAAAAGCGGTGAACAGAAATATTTACTTTCGGAAATAACGTAAATATTTTAGAGGGAATTAAAAATTGTAATTAGTATGTTTTATAATCCGCATTCCCGTTCTCAAAATCTATCGTGCACTTGCCGTCGATTTTTCTTGACGGTAATAAATAAAATATGTCACAGAGAATCCGTGCTTTAACACTTCATGTTTTCTTTTAAATTATCCATTTAATTGAATTTCGGGGAAAAGATATTTAAAAAAAATTTTTATATTGCAGTTGCAAATCTTTTTATTATACAGTGGAATTCTTTAATATAATTACTTTACCACATAGCATCGTTCGAACTATTGAAAATGGTTAAAAATTTTGCTCGTATTGAGTTTTCGAGAAAAATGAGTTATTTTTGAAAAATTTTCTAAAATTTTCACTTGTTTTAAGATTTTTGACTTAAAAAACCGTTTCCAGAAAGACAAAACTTCAAACAAAAAATATTTCAAAGAGATATGAGAGAGATAGCTTGAAACTAATTCCATTATGCAATTTTATACCTTGTGTATCATTAAAGTTTGTTTAAAGCAATAACTACATTAATGTCTTAATTCAAACAATTTTTTTGTCATTGTCAAAAAAATCCATAGGACACTTTATTTTTCTTTTCTCTTTAAAACGAATTCAAAACGTTTTTTATTCAACGTTAATTATCGTACATTCTAACATCGTTATATTCTCCTTTAATAATTATTTAATCCTAAATGCATTTTTTCTCTCATTCCTTCATTTATTTACTCATTTTCTAAATTTGATAAAAATTATTGATAAACATTTTCTCTCACTACCGAAAAAATACTGTAAATATTTCAAAATGACCTCTCTATCGAATCGTTATTTCTCTCCTTCTCTCTCTTTTTCTCTCTCTTGAAACAATAAGGGCAAAACAAAAAAAAACAAAAAATTTATACAGCTCTTCTCTTCACATATTTAAAATAAGAATTGGTAATGAAATGCATTTTCGTTATTGCCAAGGATAATAATAGAAAAACAAATACAAGAAAAGAATATTGACGGGAAAATCCCGGATATCCTGACAAAAAACAAAAGAAACAATTAAAAATAATAAAGCAGAAAAAAAAAATCTATTATTAAAAAATTCTTTTCCATTAGCAGACCCGCACCACCTTTAATATTGTTAGTACACAAATTTTTAAAGAAAGAGTAAAAATTATAAAAAGGGATTTGTACAGTTCTTTTGCAATATTCTATAATAAATAGAAAAAAAAATGTTATTGCATTTTTAACAGAAACGAGAAAAAAAATAGAGTTGACCTTGTCAACTCTGTGATACCCGTACGAATTTGTTATCCTATGTGCGAATAACTAATGTGCCATAACTAACTATGGGGCAGACTATGACTTTAAGTTGCCGTATTACCATATTAATTTATGCAAAATTTCAGTACTATATGTTATTCAAAATACTGGTTGTGCCAAACTACTATTGATGTTGTATGGCAGCTACCAGAAAGAGCCAAGAAATTTTAGCGAATTTTATCAAGCACATCGGCCCTACTAATATATTCACTTGTGTGAAATCTCAATATCACAGCTTTTATAGTTTTTGAGATATAGTCAAATAACTTTTGAAGTTGTATGGCAGGTACCAGAAAGAGCCAAGTAATTTCAACGACTTTTATGAGACACATTGGCCCTACTAATATATTCATTTGTGTGAAATTTCAATACCATAGCTTTAACAGTTTCTGAAATATAGTCAAATAACTTTTGAAGTTGTATGGCAGGTACCAGAAGGAGCCAAGTAATTTCAACTACTTTTATGTGACACATTGGCCCTATTAATATATTCACTTGTGTGAAATCTCAATATCACAGCTTTTATAGTTTCTGAGATATAGCCAAATAACTTTTGAAGTTGTATGGCAGGTACCAGAAGGAGCCAAGTAATTTCAACGACTTTTATGTGACACATTGGCCCTACTAATATATTCGTTTGTGTGAAATTTCAATACCATAACTTTTATAGTTTCTGAGATATAGCCAAATAAATTTTGAAGTTGTATGGCAGCTACCCGAACCGGTACCCCGATCATGTCCAATTTAAATAGGGTTCTGGCACTTACTACAATAAATCATTTGTGAAAATTTGGTGAACTTAGCTCAATTAGTTTTTGAGTTATCGTTCGGACGGACGGACGGACGGACGGACGGACGGACGGACGGACGGACGGACGGACGGACGGACAGACAAAGCTAAATCAACTCAGAATTTGACGCTGATCAAAAACATACACTTGAGTCTATATCTAACACCGTTATTTCTTAGCGTTACAAACGGTAAGGCAAATTTAGTATACCCTTCGAACATACGTTCGTACGGGTATAAAAAAAAATTACTAAAAATATTTTACAAATTAAAAGTAAAATAAAATCAAAAAATGAAGTTATTAAAAGTCATAAAACAAGAATTAATTGAAAACATTTTTAGTCAACCATCATCCAATTGGGAAATTCTAAAATATAATAAAAAAAAAATATGAATTTATATAGAAAATTGCTATATTTAAACCATAAAAAAATTAAAATCAAGTTTTATTGTGTCTGAATCCTAAAGCATTCACCAGGATATCAAATTTTACTCATTGCATGCACTCATCAGAAATTTTTCAAACCAATGCTTAAATTCAATGAAACCTCACCCTTCTCCAGCAAGAATGCAAACAAAAAAAAAAATTAAATATCCAAAATATTTACAAGAACACTTCTATGTAAATTGGAACGGGTTGGAGCATAAAAACATTTACAATTCTCATTTAAAACGAAAATAATGGAAAAACAACAACAAACAAAAACAAAATTTCAAACTTATATAAAAAGCTTAAAAATTTTGTAAATTCAATTTTACTTTTTTTTTATTTTTTTGTATTGTTGTTGTTATTTTCATTGTAATTCAACAGCATGCAATCATTATGATTTTTGTACTTAACAAAAACAAAAAAGGATTAAATTATTTATAACAAAAACATATTTAATAAAAAAAAATGTCAGTGTGGACATTCATAATTTTGATGCAAACGCAAAGTAATTGCAAAAAAAAAAAGGAAAAAATAAAATTAATGATAAGATTGTCAACATGTTGTTAAACTGAACACACTGAAAAACGGATATTGCATTCAAGAGTCATCAACTTAACGGGATAATATAGCGTAATAATTATTGCATTACCATATACAATAACATTATTATTTTTATGTCAAAATAAATACAGGGAAAAAAAAATAATTTTAAGATAATTTTAAATTTTTATTGAAATTCAAGAATTCAAGAGACCACATTTAATACAGTATTGCCAGGTTTTTACGAGTACTAGGTGAAGTAAAACACTAACAATTTGTAATTATGATTTATAAAAAAAGTAAAATACAAAGAGAGAGACAATTGCTTTATCAGGAATAAATTTTAGAATCCAAATTTTCTATTCATCTTTTAATGAAAGAAATGATGGAACAGCTTTGTTTTCTTTTACTTAAACCGAAACATTACAGTGTGGCTTTTCCACAACATAAATGTTCAAAATCAAATTGAATTAAAAAACACTTGGTTATTAGTGAGAAAACTAAGTGTATTTCGAAGCATTATGACTGTAGTAGAAGCTTTATATAAAGATACACAATTTTATATCCGCAATATTGCAAATGAATAACTACAAAACGCAATGCTGTAAAAGTATAACGTGATAGATATACGCAATATATTTTTGACTATTCAATAGAAGCCAAGCAGTTCATATTATGATTTAAATGCGCTACTCATAAAAAATTCACTATTTTTTGCTGGTTATTTAGCAATGTTTATGAACAAATTAGATTAGCGACATACGTTACTATAATCTAGGTATCACGATATATATCTCATTCGTGAAAAGGCCTCTGTCACTGACTATATATTTTCACTATTTTCTTTAACTTTCTTCATAATTATATTAGAATTCAAGATAGAATAAATAAAAGTCTTACTGCAGTAAATAGAAATTTTGATTTCATAACACCAGTTCCTACAACAGCAGCAGTATTTAAGTTCGGTAAATCTTCAATTTGCGGTTGATTTAGTTTTCTCATTAATTTTATTTAATTATTTTTGATCTTGAATTTGAAAAAACATTCTAAATGAAACTTATATTTGAAAAATTTTGGGGTGCAACTCCGAAGTACTATGTTAACACAATTATGCTAATTATGTAATTTTAATATAAAATATTCTAATGCCCTCATTCTAATAATAAAATCCTCTCATTAATATTCTCATTTTTGATACTCTCATTTAAATAAATTGTTAAATTTAATTTAACATAGTAATTACATAATTAATATTATTAAAAAATCAAACACATATTTACGAGTTTGTTGAGAGGGAGAGACAATATTGTATTCAAAAATTAGTCTTGTTCCGTAACCGTTTTGTTAATATATTTTAATATAAAATGTAAACTATGAGAAAGGCCAGAATAAATTCAAAAACGTTACTCCATATTGTAATGCATTGTGTATGTGTGTGTACGAACATTCCTATACATAATATGACACTCTTCTTGATATTGTTAAGAAAATATTTCGAATCCGAGAAATTTCGAAATACAAGAAGCCACACAAAAATTCTATTCTCAAATTCTAAACTAAATTTGTAAGCTTAAAAAATTTCTAATACAATTTCATAGCTTTCTTCCTATACACCGTCAAGACTATAATGTGATTGACTCTAAGTATTCTTAATTTACTCGCATCACATAATATTATTCTGAAGTCCTGAAAATATTCTGGTAACAAAAAATGATTTATTCAAAAATTGAATTTTTTCATCCAAAAAACAAAAAATAAAAATTCTTTCAAATAACTTGAAAATTTATTCTAAACTTCACCCTACTTTTTATTAAAATTCGTTTTCTGTTTTTTATTTTTTGTAATTTTTATTCTTTTTTTATCTATTTTCCTACTTTAATTTTTTTAACAACCTTTTTTTTCTATTTTATTTCCTTATCTTTGTTTTTTGCTTTCACTCTATACTCGCCACGTATACTCGTTCCCATTAGGCATAAACATCTCCGAAAATTTATTAAAATCCCAAAAAAACAAAAAAATAACAAATAAGATTTTTTTCCAAAAAAAAAAAAAAGTATACATGTTCCCGTATGTCCTTTGCATCCACACATACCTACACAGACATGTACTTAACATGGGCTTCCTAAACTTCTAAGTTTTTTTACATTTTCATTTTCCTTATTCTTTTTATATTTTGATGGATGCACTGCACTTTTGCAATTTCTTCTTATTTAACAGAAAATACACACACACACACAAAATTATTGTCAACAAATGGGAATCGAGTTTTTGTTTTTCTTTTGTTGTTTTACTTTTTTTAACATTCTTATTTCAATAATTTTACCCTAAAACCATAGAAAATAAAAAAATAGAAATTTGAAATGAAAATATTAAAAAGTTTTCTCCTTCAGTCTTATTATACTTCAAGTTGTTATATACGATATATAAGAGGCCTATATTATAATATGCCAGAATAAACAGGAGACTTACGAGATTTTTGAAAACAAAAGGATATGAAAAGTGAAAATAAAGTCAGTAGAAACAAGAGAAGAAAAAAAAAAGCTAAAAATAAAAGAATGCATTTAGAAAAATTGCAGACCTACACTTGATAACTACTACTGCCATCATATACCCGTCCCGTCACAATATATTCAAAAATTTTTTGTATCCAAAATTATAAGCATATCTCCTTAGTCTGGTTAATTTTTGGTGGATATACATAAAGATTATTGCAGCAGACCAAACTACTTGTTTTGGAAAGAATAGTAAAAAAACTGGTAGACTCATGTGAAAGTTTTCTTTAATAAAGCCTTATCTGCCCCCCCCCCCCCCCCCCCGGCCACCTCTTCTTACCATCTCCCTTAATACTGCTTCTATTATAGTCTACTCGTATATATCGTTGGAATAAATAAAGATTTTTATTTTATTTTTTTCTGTTTTTTAATCTGTCTTCAAACTCTTAATTTTCATGAAAAAAAAAAAACTTTAAATGCACTGCTATTAAAATGAAAACCAAATACGAGCAAAAAAGAACTTCTGTTTTTGTTTTTGTGATTTTTTTTTTCTAGAACTGAGAATTCATTGTAAATTCATTACTATTATATAAGATGTTTTTTGATGAATTATTTCAAGTAAAGAAGGAGAAAAAGAATTGCATACAGGGAATGAAAAAACACACAATATGATGATGACTGAATTTTTGGTTGAAAAATAAATACAAAGAAGCAAAATTACACAATGTTTAAGAAATTTTAGGACTTTGATCTTCTTGATGAATTGATGTTTTAGGATTTTTACCTCTATATGCGAATTCATACTTTGTGGTGTCATCTAGCCTATGATAGAGCAAAAATTCATCCATTTTTAAGGATTAAGATTATTTTTATGACAAACCATCTTAAGAGACGCAAAGAATTATTTTATTGTACGAATTCTAGTAGATAATAGATTTTGAGAAATGCAAATCTCTTTTAAATTTTTGAGGGTATTTAGGGACAATTAAAAGCTAAATGGAAATATGAAATTTTGGCTTTTAATTTATACTCTGAAAATTTTGGAAACTATTAAATTTCAAAAAGTCAATAAATTGAAGATTGCTGTAGAATAAAATTCACTAAAAATTGTATGAATATAACCGTGACGTTAATGCTTTAGGAACCAAACGAGCCTCTTTTAAAAAAATCTAAATCCACTTTAATACATCGACAAACTATTAAATGTAAGCTTCATTTTAAAAACAAAGTTTGCAGTTACCATTTTACGTCTTATCCGCCGTAACTATGCCACAATAGTTAAGGTGATGCATTTTTTTGAAAATAATTTTAGTATTTAGTACCTAAATACTATATATTAGGGAAGGCTAATCACCTACCTAGTTAATTCTATGACGCTATGAAATTGGGGCATTATATCATGCACTAACCCTATGCTCCTTCTAGGAGTGAAGGAGGAGAAGAAAACACAAATATATATATATGTATATAATACGATTTAACCCCCCCCCCCCTCCCATTTTACGTATTATAGTACTAATTCCTTTGTTATTGATATTGATTGAGTGTCTTTTAAAGAAAATTAGTGAAGCAGAGATTAATTTTCATTATTATTGGCATTCTCATTAATATTGCCATGTACGCATAAAGGTACATCTATAAGCTGATAAAGAAACAAAAATTTAATCTTTATTTCTGTTGTTGCCCCTTAATCAGAAATCCAAATTTTCTTAAATTAAAACTATACAATATTCTTAAATATTCTAAAATTTAATAGTGCTCATATAATCGATGCAATACACCACAATATTCTTACAAAAATAAAAATCAATATTAACTTAAAAAAAAAAACCATATTGAATTCCAAACCAAAATCAATTTTTTTCAAAAATTACAAATAGGCTCTAGACACCAATTTTAATATCTTTTTTTTTTTTGCAAATTCTTTTAAAATTTCAAATAAATTGCATTCAATTCTACAATTTCCTCTTCTCTCTTAATCCATTCCGTTACCAAAAAAGTTATGTATGGTTATTTTACATATGCATTTCAAATATGTAGAATCGTCCTTATTTTACCTACATACATACACTTTTTTTTGCCACCCCTTTTGTTGTTAATTTTTCATCTTTACTTAGATCTTCTTTTTAAATAAAAAATTGTAAAAACATGAAAGCCAAAAGTATAAAAAGCAATCAGAACAAGGGAAAAACAGAAATTCAAAACAAGATTAATTGCGATATATATATATAAAAAAAATCCTACCAACGTATGTAAATGAATTATGCCCACTTACATTAAAGTCCTTAAAAACAACAAAAAAAAAAAAAACAGAAAAATTCTGTACATTTTTATAGTTTTTAAGCCTAAACAAATTTTTGGTCTTGTTTTATTCTCATTGAAAATATTGTAGATACTTTGGTTTTTTATTTTTTTTTCAATTTTACCCAAAAAATTTAAAAAAGCCCATTTTATTCGGGCTTATATTTACAAATTTAAACAAGATTTTTCTTTTTATACTTATGTGTGAAAGGCATAACGAATTTCATCAACGTTTATACATTTAATTGCTTTTTCAATAAAGAATAGAAAAGGGCTATTAGATAAGACTAAATTTTTGGTGCAAAAATCCTACTGACACTAAATAGAATTGATAACGCACGCGTCTATAATATAAGCTCTTATATACCTATATAGGCTTTTAAATTGGAAAACAGTTTTAGTTTAAAATGCTTAAGTAGTTCTTCCTATCACGGATAGAAGCTTTAAAACATCACAAATTTTAGTTACTATAGTTCTTATCAATTTACTTTCTTTAGTAGTCTTACCGCATCATTCTTACTTATCGGTTACAATAATATAAATGGTATGAATGCATGATTGATACCTCAACTAATTATTATCCGCTACCCCTAATATTGAATACAGTATTACGCAGCCTAGGTCACAAAATATATGACTATCTCTCAACATTTCTCATTTATTTTGCTAAATTCTAATAATCAGATCATTACATTATTAAAATATTTAGCAAATTTCAAATAGTAGCAATTAACAATAAAAATTTTCATTAAATAGAAAATAGAAAATATTTTAAATTGTTCTTGGAGCAAATATGTTCAGATATTGCCACCGCAAACATACTATATTCGGTCAAAATAAAACTTTTGAATTTATGATTTACTTTCTTTATTGTAAAGCGGTCAATACCTCAAAAATCTTAATACTAAATTGTCCCGATTATCATTTGTGATCATAAATTTCTAATTCTATTATTTGAATATAATTTGACCCATGGCACATTGATTCAATCCCTAATTTATTCTAATAATCTCATGTAGCCTAAAAGAATTTTTCTACTCTGTTTCACTATGAAAATCTAATTTAAAATTTAAGTTAACACTTTTTAAAATCATTTTGTTCAGCTTTAGGTATAACTAAAAATTTTTTTTTTCGATAAATCCTATAATTACAAGGCACAAACCATGGATACATTTTTTTTCACCATATTTGTTTTAAATAAAAAAAAAATTTCCTTTTGTTTCAAAATTATTTTTTCTTTTTTTAGTCGGAAACTTAGAATTTATATTGGGAGGGATGTTGGATAGTAGTGATAAATAAAATTTTATCAAGATTTTTAAAAACAAAATGAATAGACTAAAATATTATGAAAAACAAGAAGGCAGTATGGAAAAACAAAAATTCTACATTTTAAATTTTTACTCCTACATAAATTTAAAAAAAAAAACAAGAAAAGAAGAAAAAGTCCAGGAAATTTTAAAGTCCTTGTATACTTTTGCATAAATATTTTCCAAAAACACATGCATTTATACCGAGAAATGAACGTGAGATTAATGCACTATGAATTTCTCTCTAAATTATTATTCAAGAACTTTGGCGGACTAAAAATAAGAAACAAAAACAAAAAACAATTTATGATGTTGGTTACTTTTTTGTTGCTGTTAGTATTGTTGTTCTTGTTTTATTTTTCCCCCTATTATTATTTTAATCTTAAATAATATAGTTGTACCGTTATACTGTTATACCGTTATACATTTATTCAATATGATTACAAAAAATGAAAATGTTTAATTTTTTTTGTATACAAAACTTTTGCTTTTTTTTTTTAAATACTAGAGAAGTCCTTTTTATATTATTTCCTTAAACTCAATTTTTCTTGTTTAAATTATAGAAAAGGCTGCTATAAAATTAACGTATATAGGTAGGGGAAAAATATTTTTTCAACAACTATTTTGCGGTCAATTGGAACTTTATTATACAAAAATTTATTATATTAACTATTTTTTTTTTCTTCTTCTTTCTTCTTCTTGTTATTATTGTAAAAGTTTATTATATTTTAATTCATAAGTATTTTCTTTTATTCAACAAACCTATGGTGAAAAGTTTTTGGTTCATATAATAAAATTTTAAGGATTCTTTATTTGGGTGTTAATTCTGTAAAACAGAGTAGCAATAAAATCAGAAAAAAAGAGCAAGAATGTAAAATTCTAAATAATAGGTAAATTAAAAGGTTATTTTTATTACAATAAAGGTCAGTTACTGCAATTTGTAACTAAATTAAAAAATTTAATTTAAATTTTAGGTTAAATTTTAAAAAGTAACTAATAATAAGAAATTATAGCTAGGTCAGTCATTAGTTGAGGAATTTTTTAATAAATTAATAGGTAAAAGAATTTATTGCATATATTTAGGATGATACATAAGTATTTTTATTATTTTAATGACGCATATGCAATTTATTTTTATAATTCAAAATAATATGTGAAAACTTAAGGCAAAGCTAATAAAATATTTTAGTTTAAGAAAATTCTAAAAATTAATGAAGAATATCTAAACTCTACAAACGTTTCATAAATTCTCTGTAAATCTGTTGATTTTTTCTCATATTCAAATAAAAGTTATTGTACATGAAGTTTAAATAATTTTTACTCAAAACGTCTTGCAATGTTAATTAGAAGTAACTAGATCACGCGAATTAAATTTGATATAATATCCTTATAAGTGGATTTGACTATACAGAGACCTTACTTACTACATTGATTTTTTGAACAACTTTTCGTCGTACACGACTTTCATTGTACATAGTTTCGTAAAATTTAAATTTCTTTTTAGAAATTCTCAGTGTTTTATTTAAAAATAGTAATAAGCCCAAAATAGTAATGTAAATGCCCTTTGAGAAAGCATAAAAAAGTAAAAAAAACAAAAATCTTTATCCTTATTTTGCTGTTAGGAGCAAAACTTAAAAAAAAGGACGAATATTTAAAGTTGATTCTAAAATATTGAAACTTATACGAATTTAATTTTATACCAAAAACAATATTCTTTGTTTTATTTCAAAAATAATTTTGGTTTGAAGATTCGCTTAAAATTCTAAGATTGTGAACATTTCGTGATTGTGAATTATTTGTAATTTCATACATGTTTACGTCACTAAATTAAGATAAATCTAGAACCTATACACTTAAGTTCTTTACTTTATCAATAAAAGTTTTGATTAACCATTTTCGAAAAACAGTACCAGTTTACTTCAAAAATATTTTTTAAACTTTCTGATCCCCGGAATAAAATAAATATAAATTAGTCTTTCTTTATAGAATACAAGAAATGATGTCTTAAGAATTTCGTCGTATAAAATTTTTTAAAATATTTTTGCTATTAATGAATATTGTGAATTTTTAGAAAGTGTGGTGAAATTTCAATAAAAATGTTGAAAATAAAATACAGCAACGTTGAAATTTAGTATTAAATATATTTAATTTTTTAGTGTACCACAGATACAAACCTTAAAATTTAAAAATTTCAATAATTTTACAACGAGGAAATAGTCTGCGCCATCTATTGCATATTGTTGAAACTCTATTTTTTCAAAACAAGAGTAATGTTTTGAAGAATACGGTATTATTAATTTTTCGTTTGTTTCTTTTTTCTTCTTTTTTACTGTTTTATTTTGTTCTTTTACAATTTTTTTTGGGGTTTTTCTCTATGCATTTTTGCTGTTGTATTTTTTTATTCTTCTTATTGTTGTTGCTATGTTTGGGTTGTTTAAAATTTTGCTTATAATTTTTACATTTTACTTATGCTTGTACTTCATTTTTGTTGCTTGTTTTTTTTTTTTTTTTGTATTTTTTGTTTTGTGTGAATTTCTTTTTCCAGAAGTAAACAATTTTTATGTTTGCCGGAAATTAGTATTCTGCGTTGATCTCGCTGAAACGGTCGTGTATAACGGATTAATAATTTTGTTCGATAAATAAATTCAAATCGATATTTTCCATTTACAATTTGAACTTTTGATTTTTTTAAGAATTTGATTTGCTATCAATAAATAATATTGTTTTTGTGTTAAATTCTAATTTGAATATTTTTGTGTTTAATATTTTACGAATGATAACATTTTCTAATATATAAAATTTACGATATTTGAACTAAAAATTCTGTGAAAATTTCTACTATAATTTATTCAATGAATTATTTTAATTCTAACACTTGTGTAATTTTTAATAATTTACAAAATAGTAACGAATTATATAAATATCCAAAAAATAATTAAAATTATATAAGAAAAGTGAATTTTACACCAGAATATTTTAAATTTCATTGAGTAATTCTAATTACAATTTTTCAAGGTTAATAGTGTCCTTGTGACACATATTTTTTTGATTATTCCAAAACTTATCATAAATAAATATTTCCATAGTGATTACTGATTATTTTGAATATATAACACAATCAGGAATAATAGTATAACAGTGTAATGTGTCATTAATTTCAGAATATGTATAGTGATCCGTGAATAATGTTCAATTTATTAAACTCCTTTGTATATTTTCTCTCCAAATTTTAGATTGTATTGAATGTGTGCTTTTCTTTATGTCAAATGTTATCCTTATACTCAATAAACAATTAAATATAAAAGATATTATTGTCATGTTCAATTAAAATTATTAAACAAAAACCAGACTAAAAGCAAAAAAAAAAAACTGTTTGTATGTCATGTGCTTTATTTTTTAAGAAAAACGAAAAAGAAATGATTTTCTTGTATGCGCAATGAAGAAAATTTCAAAAAAAAAAAGGTGCAAATAAAAGAAAATTACAAAATATTTTACGATAAAAGAATAAATATTGTTATTATCATAAATCTCACCTGTCCAAATATTTATTAATAAAATAAAAAGGAATTTTGAATTATTCAATTTTTAAAATTTAAAATACAAAAAAAAAAAAAAACAAGTGAAATTTTTTTTTTAATTTCTACTCGTGTTATTTATCTGGTTTACTGTCATGTTTAATTAATTTACGATAATTTTGAATTTTCAATTGCAATACAAAACAAATACACGTATGCAAATTAAGCGAAAAGAAAATAATAAAAAAAAAAATTAAAAAATCCTTTAACGAAAATATTAAAAAAAAATTTTTTTTCTTAATACTTTGTGATTGTTATGAACACACCAACAATTTCTTAAATAAAATTTCCAATTAAAATATTAAAAAAATATTATTAAAAAAGAATTTTCTCAAATTAAAAAATCCGAAATCCGAAAATCTGGGAAAATATAAACGAAATTCAAAAAACAAAAAAAAAAAACAGAAAACAAAAAAAAAACCAAATGTTTACCGAACAATAAGGATTATTATGAATTTTGGAAAAAATAATATTAAAAGGCAACAAAATGATGAAATCATCAGCATTGGATGCGGCACATAATGGTGTCATCTTAATTAAATGTAAGAAATTTTTCTTATTTTTTATCTTTTTTGAAAAAGAATATTTTAAATATTTATTTCTGGATATTATGTAGGTACACGTATATGGAAATATATAACACAGTAAAACCTTTTTTAATATTATATTCAAAAAAAAACCGAGGCAAACCTGAATACTATCCTTAACATGTCTTTGTCAAAATTTTTGAAAATAATTAAAAATTTATATCAGTTTTCTTACTTAATTCAGAAATGCAGATTAAAATAGTTGGATAAAATAAATTGAGAAAAATTTTACATCACAGATCCTGCATATTCCTGAAAATACAAACGAGTTATCATTATTTATATAAAAACTTTTGAGATTGGCTCAAAACCTACATTATCTAGAGATTGAGATTAAATTTCTGATTATTTCAGGAAGGTATTCAATTTTTGTTCTAGTGGACGCCCAATAACTCACTTAAAAAATAAAAACTTAGAACTCACACTTAAAAAATGAAATTTTATTTATTTAAAGATAGAAATTTTTAATCAAGATGATCTAATGATTTCTTTCATGTTATCACAATGGAATTTACATGATAATAATATTATGAGAGCTGCTGCAGGCAAAAATTGTAAAATCTGATTAGATTTTAATTTTGTATAATAATTTAATTTGATAATGCGTAGTAATGAGGTAAGCAAACGTTACTTACAAATTTATATTTATATATTGAATTCAGAACCCAATTTACGAGCTGAATTAGTTTGAATTAAAACATTACTGCTTTATTAAGGTAAAGAAGCGTTTTTTTTTTTCATAAAACTTAATTTTTATTGAAAATTTAAATTTTCCAAAGTTATAAGTATACTGGGAGCTATACACTAGGGTTCTAATAGGTACAGAAATTGGCCAGCCAGTCAATTCTAAATAATATTCTTTAACCAGTTAATTTTTGCGCTAAACTCGTTATACTTATAACTCAAAATCAATTAATCTCACCTGCAATTTCAGACACAATATTGATAACATTCATTAAAACTCTTAATAAAAAAAAAATTTCATGGTCATTATAATTAAGTTTTACTGTATTTGAACTAAAATTGTCATTATTAATTAACGAGAATATCAAAACAGTTTTTTTTTTTAATTTTTTATTTTATTTTTATAATTTTAAAATTTGAATATTGGATAATTTATAACAGTATAACAATAACATATTCCATATGAGTTTTTTCTTCTGCTGATTGTTTTGGGAGGTTTTTCCGTTTGTAAAAAAAAAGGGAGGAAATTGAATATGGTAAAGTGCGAAGTTTTGACACTATTTTTTGTGTTTGGAATGGAAAAGGTCGACAGGTTAAGACAACCGTGAAGAAGGAATGTTTCCAATTTCTTGATATAGCGATGTTTTATTACTTTTGGATAAAATTTTTTTTTTTTTTGTTTAAATTTATTTTCACATTGAGCTTTCAGTTGAAAAAATCTTTTAATTTAATTTTCTTTTAAAAAAAAAACAATTCAGTATTTTTCAACATTTTAAATTTAATATTTAATTAAAACATTCTTAACACTGCAACACTCTTGATGCTTGTATTAATTTAGAGATTAAATGTTATTAACAACGCGATTATTTAAATTATAAATAAAGTTGTTTGCGTATATGCAAAATATTTAAGACATTTTAAGAGAGAATGCGGAATGATAAGCGTGTGAAAAATATTTTTATTTTGTAATTTTTGTTGCTCTCTCGTTTTGAAAGAATATTTTGATTAGCGTTAAATGTAATAAGAACACAAAATAGAGTAGACTTTATGGAGTCAATAATGCGTAAAATTATTAAAAATTTTTATTAAATGTACGGATTGATTAAAATAATATTAAAGCGATAAATAAATAGGTCAAAAACTTAAATTTGAAAACTTTAATTAAAAAATATTCAAGTTAAATATTTTTACTAAAACTAGAAATATTTCAAGGTTACTCTAATACTTAGCACATTAAAATGTTTGATTGCAAAATTTTATTTGATTTTGTTTCAACTAAGTTTGAACGTTCAACCGAATATTGTTTTACTTTTAAGTTCTTTAATGTATGAATGCAAGAATAATGAAAAATTTCTGGGAAAATTTTGAAAGCACTACTTACGAGTATTACGTAACGCACTATATCAAAATAACTTAGAATAAAACATATACTGAATATGACGTGTGAACCTATAAATGTGTGACTAATATTGCTTCAGTATGATTCAAAATATACAAAACAAAGAATATTGTTGTTATATCAAAAATTTTATTTTATTGTCATACGATGTGTGGGGAATTCAAAATATTTTAATTCAAGTCAATATAAACAATGCTGATAAAATTCTTGAACTATAGAAATACTCGTAAGTATGTAGTACTATTTTTGATAATTAAAATTATCATTATTATAATGTTAATAAAACATAAAGTTCCGAAAATAGATTTATTGCAAAAATCAAGGGAACATTTTTAAATTTGTACATTTTGCCGTTTTAAATTAAAAAAAAATTAGTTTAACAAAATGGGTAGGGTAGAAACAATTTCTTATACAAGATGATTCCGTAATCAGCGACTTAACATAAGTATATAATTATTTAGGGCATCAAAAATGAGTAAAATTTTTGTTTTGAATTGTGTGTCAAATCTCAGCCAATAACAAAACTGAGTTTAGCCAATAACAAAAATTCTACCCATTTTTGACCCTCTTACCAATGGTATATGCTGCTGTATACATTTCTAAACCATCCTGTAAATAGTATTTTAGATTTTATATAATATTAAACATACTGTAATGTAAACGAGTAGCTAAGGAATTTTTATTAATGAGAATATGAAAGCTTCTTTTGTATAAGTACGCAAACTGAATGTCATCTTAGAATGTGAATGTAAAGAAAATTTGGTCTGTTGTAAAAATGTTGAAGCTGTTGTAAATTATGGAAAATTCGAATTTGTATACGTAACTAGATTATAAACAATCAAAACTAGCTCAAAATTTTTAATTTTAAAAACTTAAACTTCGACAATTTGTAGTTCCTAAAATAGGAATACAACAAGATCTACACAATTTCATCTATTTGTATAACAAGTAATAATTAAATACACTTTTGTTCTTTAAATATTATTGCCGCTCCAATATCAATTCCGATCACATTTCATACTCTTATACCTACCTGAAGATAACAAATAAAATATCCACCACAATTTTCTAAGAAAAACTTTTTACTAGTTATTATACATACATACATATATATTTCTTATTAATTTTTTCCCAGGATTCAAATTGTAATTATATTTAGTTAATCCAATGAAATTATCTCACGTATTTTAATTAAATATGTAAGGTAAGTGCAGTGCGTCATACAATATGTCTTAATCCTTTATATTAAGTAATTTCTGTTTTAAGCAAATTTAAATTGGAAAAAAAATATTTCAGTCTTCTGTTAACAATTAAAAGATGGTTTTGCATTTGTTTTTATCGTATATTGTATACCTTAAATACAAAATACAAAAGAAGAAAAATCTGATGTCTTATACCACCCAAATCGTTAATGTAGATGACATGAATTATTAATTACATTATTCCTTTTTGTTTATCACAATATTTCGTTAAAGAAAATCTTTAATTTTGCCGAAATCTCGCATATATAAATTGAAAATTGACATAAAATATTATTTGGTTGTTGAAGTTATACAAAATATTTTTTTTTTTTATTTAAAATTGAATAAAATAAAAATTTTTGCACGTACTAATCTTAAAAATAATTGTTACCTTACATGATTGAAACATGATTGAAAATTATTGACATTCTGATTTTACAATTTTATTAACATGATTCGTAACAACAATAATAATTCGCAAGTAGTACAAGTAATAAAATATTTTTACTGTTTATTATTTTTATTTTTCACATTCTTATTGCAAGTGCTGTTAGTAATTCGGATCGGACATCCTTAAATTATTACACAACCATTTCAAAAAATAAACTAGCTTAATAAATAAATTAAGGTATGCAATATTTTGAGGATGAGACTCGACCATAATTCATCAAAAGTGAAAAGAATTGAACACGTAATTTTTAATTCTTTTATTTTATTCACTATCACGTATGACTTACGTCAATGTATTCGTCCTTTTATTTTTGTGATTGTGATCGGATAAAATTGAATGTGTACCTGTTTACTAAAATAATTGTAGAAATTTAAATAAATAGAACAAGTTTTACTACTTTCTATTGTTCTCTAAGTCTTTGAGCCAAAAATCAGTTTAATTAAGCATGACTCTTTGTTTGGAAGTGAAAATGATATGATTCTATGTAGGATAAAACAAGAGACCATAGTATGGAAAATAAATTTCTCGCAACGAGAATCCCAAAGCAAGGAACTGAAAATATCTTACCTTGTTAAGGGAACAGCAAAGATTTAAAGCTGTAGATAAAGAAAGATTAGCTTTCTTGCGGGTCATTTAGTTTTATTAACTTTTATACAAGTACGGGTCTGGTTGCGGATAACTTGAAGAAACAGTCATATTTTAGTACAATTGTAAAGCTTGAACCATTTTGAGTAAATTTGAGTAATTTTACTTTCTAGTGAAATTACGGAGTATATAGAGATTCGGTATGGTTTTATTATAGAGCTGCATTTCAGCGTTCCGGCAATGAAAATTTTACAGTTTTCTTATGATTACAAGTGTTTTCTTTTAATATCTTCAAAAATAAAATAAATAATTTCGATTTACTTTATTATTTTTTTCAGTTTTCTTTTAGGGTTTTTGATTGATTTTATTGAAGGGAACAAGCCTATACTACATATATGCATACCTTACCAATCCCATGTGAAATTTGATTGTAAATCTCTAATTATTCAATGTAAACATGAGTTTTTTTTTAATTTGTAAATGTAAAATAATGTTATAAAAGAAAAATTTAATTTTTTCTTTTGGATTTTTGGAAGTTTATTCTCCTCGATTTTAGCTGAAAATTTTTATAATGATTAATACCATTATCATCGTTTTATCATGGTTATTTTTAAAATTGGATTAAATATAAAAAATAAAAAGAAATGAAAGCATTTTTATTTTATTATTTTTGTTTTTTTTTATAAATTACGGTCATTAAATTTTTACGCAGATATTTAAAATTTATAAAAATAATGTTTTGCTGTTGTAAAAATTATAAAACACAATAAAATCGAGTACAAAATCAATGTGTGACCACCGAACGTGGCGGTGAGGAAAATGTTTTTTTTTTTTTTTAAAGCCCTTTTATTTAAAATGTACTTAAATTTTTTTTCATTTTCTTCAAATCAAAAGAATTTGTAGTTAAAAATGTAAGTGATTTGCTTTTTTTGTGAAAATTCATTAAATTTTATGAAAATTCATTATGTAAGAAGATAAACTAAATGTGATTATTTTCAATTTTTATATTTCTTTCGATAAAAAATGCCTATAAGTATAAGAGAAATTAATTGCAATGCTTAATAATAATGGAAAATATTAGTGGCACAATACATCCTAACGTATACAGTCGATTTTCTTAAATACCTTGACCTATGATCTAAAAAACACTTATAATCATAAATCAAAAACAAAATGACATAACACAAATAATTAAGTAGTAAACAAACAGCAATCATTGTGATGAAAAGCTTATGAAATAATTTTTAAAATAAATGAGAAGAAATTCAATAAAAATTGTTATATAACAAAATTTAGAGAAATTTGAACTACTTACATTTTTATGTTTGATGATTAAGTGACAATTAAAAAAATAAATTTTGAAATTGATTGAATATTTTGTATTTGTTTTCCGGGGTCACTGTGTAAAGTGTTGTAAAGATGTGTTGAAATATATTTCAAGTGTAAAATATTTAGATAATTATGTAAAGGTTAATATGATTGAAAAGAAAGTTAAATTATATTGTAAGTTAATAGAATTTTGGGTAACTTGGTGAATTAGTGGGTAAGTAATGGGTATAAAAAGTTAATTCTGAAATTCTAATACAATGATATTAAAATTTTCTCAACATGAGGTATTTATACTGATATTAATATGAAACGATAGAAAATATGAATAATATTCAAAACAAACGCCTGTATATCACAATTTCAATTATCGATTGGACCCAGATCGGGCGCCATGACATATTTATTATTATACAAATTTACTTTTATTGAAAAATCTTTGAAATTTCAAATCATTTCATTTACTTAATTGAAAAATGGAAGCTATTTCTACTAGAAATCATAATTTGCGTTACTGACCAATGTCTTGCTTAAAAATATCACAGAGATTGCCAAAATTTCTATTTTTAAAATGATCTTCAAAAAAAATTTTAATGTCAATCTATTATTTCTAATCCATCTATTCCATAATTTTATTTGTTATTTTAGTCTGTTTCCAAAAAGTTATCAATTTTTTTTCCTCGTAAGGCGCTTAGGGTCTTCTCATGTTGAACGATAGGATCTCATATGATTCCTTAAATTACGACTATATCTAGGCCACTGACTAACTAGAGTATAGCAGCTATCTCAAGCCGCAGAATCCTCTTGGGGGATCGCATTCTTGATACCTATGAACTTGTACAGAAATTTGATTTTCTTTCTCATGTGACACCACTTGTTTAAGATCCTATCCTTCTTGGCTAGCATATTATTAACTTGTCAATGCAACAAACAAATTATAAACTTAAATTTCATAAAACAAACAACAAAAGAATATTTTTTGTGATACTCAATAAAAGATTTTCTCCTCATTTTTAAAGAATAAACAAAAAAAAATTCAATTCACTTTTTTACATTTCCTCTCTTTTATAATCGAAAAAATGTGCCGAATGCCGATACACAGAGTATTCGTTAATTGTTTTGTTGTAAGCAAAAAAAAAAACAGAGGAATGAAAAATTATGTAACGTTTTTCTGGCTGAAATAAACATAACATTGACTGGAGCGCTCTTCTTCATCTAGAAAATCATATTGGAATTTTGTTTTGTATAAATTTCATGAAAGACACAGAAAAAAAAAATCTTAACATGATATGGAAGACACGTTATAAGGTGTTGCATCAACAGTTCTATTGTTCTTTAATATGTTACTGTTCTTTATGAAAAAAAATAAAATAAAAAGAAATCTAATATTGATGCATATAACGGTAATATTTACTCTTTTAATAATTCTTGTAAAGTGTTAAAATCTGTTCGTTCTTGTAAGTGTAAAAATTTAATGTCGGTTCAATAAACATATGGAATAAGAGGGGGAACTCATGATTTATTATTAACATGCTTTAACAAAAATTTGTTCTTCTTTTTTCTCATTTTATATTCGAAAAGGTTTTAATTTACGTTCAACACAATATACATGAATCAATGCTAATTAGTCCAATAATATACAATGTGTAGTATAAGTGATGGTATATACATAGGTACAACGAATCGTTAGTGAATCTAAGTGATGATTTGTATCGAAACTTTCAAATTTAAATTTAATATTTTATTCAATTTTCAGCAAAATCAAACGTACAATTTTATAAGAAAATTTAATATCGTCGAAATTCATTGAAGGCTATAATTATTGGTTTACTGCATATTTTAATTGAATATACAATTGAATTCTTCCTTTGACGGAATATTGGTAGTAATAAATTAAATTATTCCTTAAGTAACAGGTTCTTGATTCACTTGGATCAAATTTTCTTACAAATTATATTAAATAATACGGCAGTACCAAATTTTTAGAAATTAACATGGAATTCGTTTATAATGATGGAAAATGTACCACAATATACCAAATGTGCTCAATCATTTAATCAATCGTTTCATAATTGAATCATTTTATATTTTAATATGATTTCTTTTTAATTTAACTAAGAATTTTTCATTTTAAATTTTGAAATTTAATAGGCAGAGAAGAATTGAAATCCCAACATCAGTTTGCAGTCATTAATAAAAATTTAACCCAGTGGGAAATTTTGTTATTAAGTGAGTAACTTATTGTTAGGCAGCTACTAATTATTATTAGGGGTAGCTTCAATGTAATTTTCGGGGAATTTATAATTGTTTCCTTAATAAAATCATAAATAATTTTAAAATTTTTCAGCAATTAATTGTGATATTTTTAAAAAGAAATGTAATAGTAATGAAATCGTTGATAGTTCAATAAAAATTAGGCTTTGTTTAACAACACATACATTTTTCAGTGAAGTTCCGATGAAATTGTATTCCACAAAATATAGAAGAAAAATATGATTTATTGCAACTAAGTCTGGTAACTTTTAAAGTATTTTTTTTTATTTATGCAATTGCTTATTTTTTGTGTACTCTTTTGATATATTCGAAAAAAAAATTCTAATGCTCACAATTACAATTTTGACCATGTTTTTTTCTATTTTACTTATTTTTTAATCATTCATAATTAAATTTCTACATTTTTTTCTCTCTCCCTCTCAAACATTTTGATTGTTTGATTGTGCCACTTTATAATTATAAACAACGTAATATCACCTTACATATACCTTATGTCAATAAAAAAAATTTTAGTATTGTTGTATAGTAGTAACCTTTAACCTTAATATGTTAGTTAAATTTATTGACATTACAAATATATGTACATAAATGCCTAGCTGGCATAATATGAAAACAAGAAATTGGAAATCTTTACAAGATAAACATAAAAGTAAGTATGAATTGTCAAGAATTTGACATGCTAACAATGATTCTTTTTTTTTTCCTTCTAAATTTGTGAATAGTTAGAAATCTATTAAAGGCATCTACTTTTAATATTTCATAAATTGAATTTTTAAAAATATAAATTTTAAGAAGAGAAAATTTGAAGAACACCAGACACACAATGTGTATAAAATTTCTTAATTAAATGAAAATTTTATATTAAGTGTTTTTTCTTAAATTAAATAAATTGTATTGAAGAACATCGATAGTTAGTGCGGCTATTTTCAAATAGGAATCAAAAATATTTAATATAATATTATTTCATTCTGTTTGATTCTACTCAAATAATTTTTCTATAATTTTAACTATGGGCTTATAACAAGATTATTTTTCCTATATAAAAATAAATCAAACCTCTAACCATTCCAAAATATCATAAAATCTTATACAATTTCTTAATATGTAGAAAACAGTAGAAAATATTTACAAAATATTGAAATTGACATTTTAATTGACATGTAAAAATTTTTTGATAGATCAAAGATTTCTGTAAATTATAAAACTTTTAAAACTTTTTATAACTAAGTACAAAATTTGTACGCCAAGAATTGCTACTATACTTCTATTATATAGAATTTGTAATTATTCCTATATCACTTGGATAGAAGAAAATAATTGCTTTATTATTTTTATGAATTAATAGCCTTTAAAGCAAATCATAATATTTTTAATGGCTAACAAGGTAAAAAGATCCTATATTATATACATACATTTCTTATACTTATACTTATATATTCTTTCTAATTTTAATATTTTATTCGATTTTCAGCAAAATCAAACGTACAATTTTATAATGAAGGCTATAATTTTTGCTTCCCAGCATATTTTAATTGAATATACAATTGAATTCTTCCTTTGACGGAATATTGGTAGTATATAAATTAAATTATTCCTTAAGCAACAGGTTCTTGTTTCACTTGGCTCAAATTTTCTTACAAATTATATTGAATAATACGGCAGTACCAAATTTTTAGAAATAAACATGGAATTCGTTTATAATAATGGAAAATGTACCAAATGTGCTCAATCATTTAATCAATCGTTTCATAATTGAATCATTTAATATTTTAATATGATTTCTTTTTAATTTAACTAAGAATTTTTCATTTTAAATTTTGAAATTTAATAGGCAGAGAAGAATTGAAATCCCAACATCAGTTTGCAGTCATTAATAAAAATTTAACTCAGTGGGAAATTTTGTTATTAAGTCAGTAACTTATTGTTAGGCAGCTACTAATTATTATTAGGGGTAGCTTCAATGTAATTATCGGGACACATTTCAACGTTCACAATGTACTATGAAGAATCAATTGCTTACAATTAATACTAACCAGAAGTAATTGTATAAATATGGTTACAAATGCACCATTATTATGTAACCATTTGTAAAAATTCACCTTATGCAAATTAATTTAAGAATTTATAATTGTTTCCTTAATAAAATCATAAATAATTTTAAAATTTTTCAGCAATTAATTGTGATATTTTTAAAAAGAAATGTAATAGTAATGAAATCGTTGATGGTTGAATAAAAAATTAGGCTTTGTTTAACAACACATACATTTTTCAGTAAAATTCCGATGAAATTGTATTCCACAAAATATAGAAGAAAAATATGATTTATTGCAACCAAGCCTTGCAACTTTTAAAGTATTTTCTATTAAAGCAATTGCTTATTTTTTGTGTACTCTTTTGATATATTCGAAAAAAAAATTCTAATGCTCACAATTACAATTTTGACCATGTTTTTTTCTATTTTACTTATTTTTTAATCATTCATAATTAAATTTCTACATTTTTTTCTCTCTCTCTCTCAAACATTTTGATTGTTTGATTGTGCCACTTTATAATTATAAACAACGTAATATCACCTTACATATACTTACCTTATGTCAATAAAAAAAATTTTAGTATTGTTGTATAGTAGTAACCTTTAACCTTAATATGTTAGTTAAATTTATTGACACTACAAATATATGTACATAAATGCCTAGCTGGCATAATATGAAAACAAGAAATTAGACTTTACAAGATAAACATAAAAGTAAGTATGAATTGTCAAGACTTTGACATGCTAACAATGATTCTTTTTTTTTTTTCCTTCTAAATTTGTGAATAGTTAGAAATCTATTAAAGGCATCTACTTTTAATATTTCATAAATTGAATTTTTAAAAACATAAATTTTAAGAAGAGAAAATTTGAAGAACACCAGACACACAATGTGTATAAAATTTCTTAATTAAATGAAGATTTTATATTAAGTGTGTTTTTTTAAATTAAATAAATTGTATTGAAGAACATCGATAGTTAGTGCGGCTATTTTCAAATAGGAATCAAAAATATTTAATATAATATTATTTCATTCTGTTTGATTCTACTCAAATAATTTTTCTATAATTTTAACTATGGGCTTATAACAAGATTATTTTTCCTATATAAAAATAAATCAAACCTCTAACCATTCCAAAATATCATAAAATCTTATACAATTTCTTAATATGTAGAAAACAGTAGAAAATATTTACAAAATATTGAAATTGACATTTTAATTGACATGTAAAAATTTTTTGATAGATCAAAGATTTCTGTAAATTATAAAACTTTTAAAACTTTTTATAACTAAGTACAAAATTTGTACGCCAAGAATTGCTACTATACTTCTATTATATAGAATTTGTAATTATTCCTATATCACTTGGATAGAAGAAAATAATTGCTTTATTATTTTTATGAATTAATAGCCTTTAAAGCAAATCATAATATTTTTAATGGCTAACAAGGTAAAAAGATCCTATATTATATACATACATTTCTTATACTTATACTTATATATTCTTTCTAATTTTAATATTTTATTCGATTTTCAGCAAAATCAAACGTACAATTTTATAATGAAGGCTATAATTTTTGCTTCCCAGCATATTTTAATTGAATATACAATTGAATTCTTCCTTTGACGGAATATTGGTAGTATATAAATTAAATTATTCCTTAAGCAACAGGTTCTTGTTTCACTTGGCTCAAATTTTCTTACAAATTATATTGAATAATACGGCAGTACCAAATTTTTAGAAATAAACATGGAATTCGTTTATAATAATGGAAAATGTACCAAATGTGCTCAATCATTTAATCAATCGTTTCATAATTGAATCATTTAATATTTTAATATGATTTCTTTTTAATTTAACTAAGAATTTTTCATTTTAAATTTTGAAATTTAATAGGCAGAGAAGAATTGAAATCCCAACATCAGTTTGCAGTCATTAATAAAAATTTAACTCAGTGGGAAATTTTGTTATTAAGTCAGTAACTTATTGTTAGGCAGCTACTAATTATTATTAGGGGTAGCTTCAATGTAATTATCGGGACACATTTCAACGTTCACAATGTACTATGAAGAATCAATTGCTTACAATTAATACTAACCAGAAGTAATTGTATAAATATGGTTACAAATGCACCATTATTATGTAACCATTTGTAAAAATTCACCTTATGCAAATTAATTTAAGAATTTATAATTGTTTCCTTAATAAAATCATAAATAATTTTAAAATTTTTCAGCAATTAATTGTGATATTTTTAAAAAGAAATGTAATAGTAATGAAATCGTTGATGGTTGAATAAAAAATTAGGCTTTGTTTAACAACACATACATTTTTCAGTAAAATTCCGATGAAATTGTATTCCACAAAATATAGAAGAAAAATATGATTTATTGCAACCAAGCCTTGCAACTTTTAAAGTATTTTCTATTAAAGCAATTGCTTATTTTTTGTGTACTCTTTTGATATATTCGAAAAAAAAATTCTAATGCTCACAATTACAATTTTGACCATGTTTTTTTCTATTTTACTTATTTTTTAATCATTCATAATTAAATTTCTACATTTTTTTCTCTCTCTCTCTCAAACATTTTGATTGTTTGATTGTGCCACTTTATAATTATAAACAACGTAATATCACCTTACATATACTTACCTTATGTCAATAAAAAAAATTTTAGTATTGTTGTATAGTAGTAACCTTTAACCTTAATATGTTAGTTAAATTTATTGACACTACAAATATATGTACATAAATGCCTAGCTGGCATAATATGAAAACAAGAAATTAGACTTTACAAGATAAACATAAAAGTAAGTATGAATTGTCAAGACTTTGACATGCTAACAATGATTCTTTTTTTTTTTTCCTTCTAAATTTGTGAATAGTTAGAAATCTATTAAAGGCATCTACTTTTAATATTTCATAAATTGAATTTTTAAAAACATAAATTTTAAGAAGAGAAAATTTGAAGAACACCAGACACACAATGTGTATAAAATTTCTTAATTAAATGAAGATTTTATATTAAGTGTGTTTTTTTAAATTAAATAAATTGTATTGAAGAACATCGATAGTTAGTGCGGCTATTTTCAAATAGGAATCAAAAATATTTAATATAATATTATTTCATTCTGTTTGATTCTACTCAAATAATTTTTCTATAATTTTAACTATGGGCTTATAACAAGATTATTTTTCCTATATAAAAATAAATCAAACCTCTAACCATTCCAAAATATCATAAAATCTTATACAATTTCTTAATATGTAGAAAACAGTAGAAAATATTTACAAAATATTGAAATTGACATTTTAATTGACATGTAAAAATTTTTTGATAGATCAAAGATTTCTGTAAATTATAAAACTTTTAAAACTTTTTATAACTAAGTACAAAATTTGTACGCCAAGAATTGCTACTATACTTCTATTATATAGAATTTGTAATTATTCCTATATCACTTGGATAGAAGAAAATAATTGCTTTATTATTTTTATGAATTAATAGCCTTTAAAGCAAATCATAATATTTTTAATGGCTAACAAGGTAAAAAGATCCTATATTATATACATACATTTCTTATACTTATACTTATATATTCTTTCTAATTTTAATATTTTATTCGATTTTCAGCAAAATCAAACGTACAATTTTATAATGAAGGCTATAATTTTTGCTTCCCAGCATATTTTAATTGAATATACAATTGAATTCTTCCTTTGACGGAATATTGGTAGTATATAAATTAAATTATTCCTTAAGCAACAGGTTCTTGTTTCACTTGGCTCAAATTTTCTTACAAATTATATTGAATAATACGGCAGTACCAAATTTTTAGAAATAAACATGGAATTCGTTTATAATAATGGAAAATGTACCAAATGTGCTCAATCATTTAATCAATCGTTTCATAATTGAATCATTTAATATTTTAATATGATTTCTTTTTAATTTAACTAAGAATTTTTCATTTTAAATTTTGAAATTTAATAGGCAGAGAAGAATTGAAATCCCAACATCAGTTTGCAGTCATTAATAAAAATTTAACTCAGTGGGAAATTTTGTTATTAAGTCAGTAACTTATTGTTAGGCAGCTACTAATTATTATTAGGGGTAGCTTCAATGTAATTATCGGGACACATTTCAACGTTCACAATGTACTATGAAGAATCAATTGCTTACAATTAATACTAACCAGAAGTAATTGTATAAATATGGTTACAAATGCACCATTATTATGTAACCATTTGTAAAAATTCACCTTATGCAAATTAATTTAAGAATTTATAATTGTTTCCTTAATAAAATCATAAATAATTTTAAAATTTTTCAGCAATTAATTGTGATATTTTTAAAAAGAAATGTAATAGTAATGAAATCGTTGATGGTTGAATAAAAAATTAGGCTTTGTTTAACAACACATACATTTTTCAGTAAAATTCCGATGAAATTGTATTCCACAAAATATAGAAGAAAAATATGATTTATTGCAACCAAGCCTTGCAACTTTTAAAGTATTTTCTATTAAAGCAATTGCTTATTTTTTGTGTACTCTTTTGATATATTCGAAAAAAAAATTCTAATGCTCACAATTACAATTTTGACCATGTTTTTTTCTATTTTACTTATTTTTTAATCATTCATAATTAAATTTCTACATTTTTTTCTCTCTCTCTCTCAAACATTTTGATTGTTTGATTGTGCCACTTTATAATTATAAACAACGTAATATCACCTTACATATACTTACCTTATGTCAATAAAAAAAATTTTAGTATTGTTGTATAGTAGTAACCTTTAACCTTAATATGTTAGTTAAATTTATTGACACTACAAATATATGTACATAAATGCCTAGCTGGCATAATATGAAAACAAGAAATTAGACTTTACAAGATAAACATAAAAGTAAGTATGAATTGTCAAGACTTTGACATGCTAACAATGATTCTTTTTTTTTTTTCCTTCTAAATTTGTGAATAGTTAGAAATCTATTAAAGGCATCTACTTTTAATATTTCATAAATTGAATTTTTAAAAACATAAATTTTAAGAAGAGAAAATTTGAAGAACACCAGACACACAATGTGTATAAAATTTCTTAATTAAATGAAGATTTTATATTAAGTGTGTTTTTTTAAATTAAATAAATTGTATTGAAGAACATCGATAGTTAGTGCGGCTATTTTCAAATAGGAATCAAAAATATTTAATATAATATTATTTCATTCTGTTTGATTCTACTCAAATAATTTTTCTATAATTTTAACTATGGGCTTATAACAAGATTATTTTTCCTATATAAAAATAAATCAAACCTCTAACCATTCCAAAATATCATAAAATCTTATACAATTTCTTAATATGTAGAAAACAGTAGAAAATATTTACAAAATATTGAAATTGACATTTTAATTGACATGTAAAAATTTTTTGATAGATCAAAGATTTCTGTAAATTATAAAACTTTTAAAACTTTTTATAACTAAGTACAAAATTTGTACGCCAAGAATTGCTACTATACTTCTATTATATAGAATTTGTAATTATTCCTATATCACTTGGATAGAAGAAAATAATTGCTTTATTATTTTTATGAATTAATAGCCTTTAAAGCAAATCATAATATTTTTAATGGCTAACAAGGTAAAAAGATCCTATATTATATACATACATTTCTTATACTGGCAACAATTTATTTTTATTATATAAAATAAATATTGTAGAATTTCTTTATTACTTTGAACATGAAGATGCCATAAGAAGTTTAATGATGGCAACATCATAATGTTTATTGTAATCATTCAATATGTGTACAAACAATGTGTATATAATATACACCTTAAGAAGTAAAAATATAAATTACTTAAATATTCCTCTGTACCTTAAATTGTTTAGTTAATTGCAGTAACGGGAATTGATATTTAGTATTTTCAGTGTAAAATGCACTCAATAGAATTTAAATAAATTTTTTTTTAAGTTTTCAAAGACTTGTCTATGTATTCACTTGCCAATAAAAATATTTCACGTCAATAAAATATGAAAATTATGAAATATAATTAGAATGTTTTGAGTATGTAAATTTATACACAATAAAGATGCTAACTCAAAGCTATATACGATGGGAATAACGCAATCTACTCAGATTAAATTTGTATGAGAGCATATAAACTCGATTAATAATAAAACAATTATTATTAGAAATAATAATTATGCAAATTTTTTTTTGAAGTTTCCATAATTTTGTCATAAAAAATCATATGACTCAATGTAATATAGCTAGTTATTATCTAATGTTTAATTGTTCTTAATTACGCAGCACCGAAATTTCAAAATTTAAAAAACTCGCCATAGTGAACGCACTAGATTTGACTGTGTATATTTGAAAATATTCAAACAAATTTAAATAATAATATTATGCTGACATTTTTGAATTACTTGTAAACGGTATTACAAGTTGCAATAGTAATGAACTTACACATGAACTTACAAAACCTATTCAGCTACAACTAAATTTAATATTAAGCTGCATTTACAACAATCAATATACACTAGGTTTATCTAATTACGGATAATTACGGATAATCTGTTTATAAAAAATAACTGAGTAGAAAAAGGGCACTATACATGTGACTATGCTGAAATGAACGAGCTCCCCATTTAACATTGCAACAGTAATAGAATACACGAGAGAATCCTTATATGTATTTTGCTTTTAATAAGCACTGAAAATTTACAAATTCCATAATTTAATTTTTTTTAATAAAAGTATACAATAACAATTATTAATAGAAAATGGGGCTAAATTTCTAAAATGTGCTAAAATATTTTAACAACATTTGATTTTAGCTTTTAAAGGATATTATCCTCTTAAATAAAATTTTGAGTTCTCAAATAATTAAATTGTGTATATAAAGCAAATTTCCAATAGATTTTTGCGATATTGATGTATTGTAAAATGAATCTCAATAAATTTTCCACTAAATATTTTCATGAATTAATTTACACCAAATTCAGAGGGAAATAACCGTGTTAACAAAAAATTATAATGAACGCCAAGCGTCTGTGACAACAATACAAAATACATTCCTATAATATATGTACGTATACGTATAAAACGTGTTTTCAGTGGTCAAGACTCTTACAAAATTATCCAAAACTCTAATTAGTGATATTGTCGTGTAAAAATTTATGTTTTTTCTATTATACAATAAGTTTAATTGTATTTTAATTCTATTTAGCTATGTGTGTGTGTATTCAGCCACATAATTTAGTTTAATGAAAATGACTTGAAAAAATTCACCTACTCTTGAAAAAAAAATAAAATTTTTTGACAGCTCATTTGAAATAATTTGTACACCTTCTAATTTCTTACATAAATAACGTGCATTTTATGTGCAAAAATAACAGAAAAAAAAAATAAGTAGTTTTCATATTTTTTAAACGCAAATCTTATGTTATTACAGAGATTTTTTTTTTTTTGGTTGAAATTGGTTCCGCTTTTCTTCCTGAGGAGAAAATTTTTTTTCTTTTTTACTTTGGTTCTTTTTTTGAATGTCTTTTCATTTTTCTAGAGTTTTCGTTAGAGGTTTTTGAGGTTACAATGAAAAAACAAAAACAAAAATAATAAAACAAATATTTTTTTAATAAAGATAAAAAAAAATTAATACAGGTGGGCTCACTTTAATAATTAATCCAGGAAATTAACTTTATTAGGGAGTTTGACAAAAATAACAACAAAAAAATGGAAAAATTGAAAGTATATAAATGCTTATGAAGGAGTAAGAAAGTACAAGTTAGCCAAAAGAAATTTAAAATTGCGAATTATTTTTATTTTTAATTTTTTTTTATTGTTGTTTTAATAATTTTATTTTTGGAATAATGAAATTAAAAAAAGAGAAGAATTAAAAATGTCTAACTTTCGTAATATCCGTGACAAATTACAAACATATTTTTATTTTCTCCTCTAATTTTTAATTTCTCGGGAGTATACGACTTAGATGGAAATAAATTATTAAATAAAACTGTAAGGGCTCAAGCAGTCATGCAATTTTGAGTTTTGCAACTGTTTGATGGCTTATTATTGTATTCCATAGGTTTATATTCAAGTGCGCACATATGCATTTTTATGATTGCATGCAATGAGCAATCAAACAGTTTTATAATTTTTTACATACTTATTGCAATTTTTAGTTGAGTTGATTTGATTTTGTCTGAGCCCTAATACAACATATGTTGTTTTTCTATATCATACAAGATGTAGTATTGCGCCTTCTTGATTTGATGTTTGGTATTATTTGATGTCATACAAAAAATTTGATTTAATTACTTAAAAATTCCTTGCAGATGAATGTTGCCAGCGCTATTGTAAATATTATTTATAATATATATTTATATATATTTATATTGTATATTATATTATTTTTACTATTTAAATGAATAGTAAAGGTAGCTAAATAGTGAAAGATATATAGTGAAGGTTTTATCTTTGATTAACCTTAGTAACTTAACTAGTTATGTTCGTTAGTTTTTAATTTTCAATGAAATTGTATAAACACTTATATTATAAATTTCATTCCACCTTCTAAGAGATTTCAGAAGTGTAAGAGTAGAAGTGTAGAAATAAAAATTTCTTACCTCATCATAAATTATTTTATACACATCAAACAGTATGAAACGTTTTTTTTGCCGATATTTTTGTTTGTACGAGAACTTAATACTTAAACTAAAATGAATGTTATTAAAGTTAAAGTCAATTCGAATAAAAATTTTAGAATTTTTATCGATCTGAATGTCGATTAATTTTGACAATTTGGTAATTAAGATTTGAATAACTTAATTTTACAGGATACTATGAATGTATTCCAAACTCTTCGTAATTAATAATACAAGAAAACTCAGAATTAAAAAAATTGAAAAGTATACTTCGACCTTTTGTAACTAAATTTATTTCGAAAGTTATTTTATCAAATATTCTAACCAAACGAGAAAGTTACGTGAATTAAACCCCTCAATTTTTTTTTCTACATTTATTTACTTTAACTTATTCAATTTTGGATATTTTAAAAAAAAAATATTTCTTGATATTATTTTTGAGCATGATTAACTTTATTAATATAACAAAAAAAAAAATTACATAAATAAAGCAAAAACAAAAAATCAAATATGGAGAAATTGTAAAATAATTACTGTTATATGCGGAACAGGTTTTCAGGTTTTCTTAGTTTTGTACGTGCTAATAATGGTTGCAAAAGTTACATATTTACAAGGATGTCTTATAACATAGTTTTGGTTTTCTCATATTTTTGAACTTTTTTATTTTATTTGTTTTACTGTTTTGCTGTTGGTTTGTGAATTTTCATGATTTTTTGAATTCGTGTACAAAATGTTCATTCCCATTATCCATAATATATAAAGGAAAACAACGTACTACCATGCTACTAAAAGAAAAAATTACGCCATTATGTCATGACATTGCCTAACCAAAAAAGGGTCAAAAAGCATAATATATCATTTTTATTTCTAAATTAAAATTTAGAAAGAAAAGAAGCAACTGAACTCCAAATATAAACTTAAAAGTAAATAAATTGTGAGAGGTTAAATATTTTGTAACAAAAATTGTAAGTTGCACATTTCATAATGAAATACTTTATTTATATGGAAAATTACATAATTTTTTAATGTTTTTTTTTAAAAAATTAAGAAATTACGTCATAATACAAAAAAAAAATTCTTTGCATATTTTTAGGGGATTTGCGAAAATTTTGAAATATTTAAAAATTAAATTTATAATTGTATATTTTTAATGGTTACCAATCCATACCATTTGTTTTATTCAATTGTTTAGTAACAATTACATGATAAGCTGCAATATATTGCAATAATATTTTTGAAAATTTCTGGAAATAAATAGGAATAGTATGTACAGGCAGTTTTTATGTATGTACCACTGACCATAATATATGAGAGCAAACTATTGCGTAAATCTAACGAAAATATTGATCAACAAACAGTCACAACATCTCTTTAATTTCTTACTAAATTTCTGAAATCATTTAGAAAATTTTCTAAATAAGCATTCTATTATAAAAATTTAAGTTCATTACTATCTTATTTTTGTATATCGCATTTGTATAATTTACATTCAACATATTCAAATGGACCTCTTTTACTAAGTGTACATACTTATACGTATATATATATACTAATTACGAATTAGTAACACGCAATAAGGAAGAAAATTAAAATTGAAGAAATGTAAAAAATTATTGTATATATGCTACTCATAGAAAAGAAACGTGATTTCAAAAAGAATTAATTTATGTACAATAATGTACGAATATACTCTCTTACTATACTTACTAATTGGGTAGAAGATGATTTTCTCAGAATTGAAAAAAAAACAAAATTGTTTTTTTTTTATTAAGAATTTTTTCTTCCTAAAATTTACCAATAAAGACGTAAAAGAAAATTATACGAATATTGTTAATTAACTTAATCACGATTTCCATTTATATTTGCACTATAGGCTATATAGACTTATTAAGAAGAGAAATCAGATGTAATATACAAAATATTTCTCAAAATCATGCCCTTCCTTATAACACACCATCATAAAAGCTATAAAATTAAAAATTAAGTATTTATTCTTTATTACCTCAACTAAAATTATATTAGATGCAATATTTTTTTGATACAAATGTTTGAATATTGAATATTAATATGTAAATTTTGATTGGCTGTTAAAAAGAGAGTTCTTTTTAAACCACTCACTCTAAATTAAGGGACTGACAAATTGATTTCTTACTTATTCAGTAAGAGTGCACTAACCGGTATTTTTCTTATTAAAATATTTGTAAAAATTAATAATATTGTCATTTATATCTCACAGAATATCTTGAATGGGAATGAATGAACAACAAATTAAAATTGAGCCAAATTCGCTTCTTTCTGATCTGAAATATTCCAAGAAAAGTATTATACTCGTACTTATATAATATCTAATTAGGAAAGAGACATACAAATTTTGAAATCTTCTTATACGATTTTTCTGCAAAATCCTTTCACTTTAAGAAATACACAAAATTCAAATTCAAATTTAAATATGTTAATTCAAAATACCCTTCTTCACTCTCTATATTAAATCAGGTTACGTGTAATAATAACAACAATATCATTATTTTGCACTTGTTCCCCTATTATATCTAGAAACATCAATATGCTATTCTTATGAATTAAAAAAAATATCAATTCAAAATCAATATAAACATACTTAGGTGTCATTTTATACTAAAATATTATATATACATAATATAATACTTACATAAGTTTCTTGCACGCTCATCTTAACATATGAACGATAAGTACACGTATAAAAATTATAATATAAATATTTCAGTAATAAAACCCGCATAACATTCAATAAAATATTTTGTTTACACGAAATCATTCTGTGTACACTCTTTGACTCAACTTTACTGTTTTAAAATATTGTTGGTACTTATTAATAATAACTATAACCACTTGACCTGAAATCTCTTAAGATTTTTACTGGAAAAATAAAATTTTCACATTATTTAACAAAAAAAAAAAGCGAACAAAAAAAATTTCCAAAAAATATGCAACAACTTATTTTGAATGTACCATCCATCCATTTTGCCTTTTACTTTACATATACATAGCTCTCTACATATATACGTTTTTAAAAATATGAAAATAAATCTAAAGTTGGGACAAAATGTTTTCACATTTTCTGTTTTCTTTATTATTATGTTATTTGATTATTTAATAAAAGAAGAATAAATATTTAAAAAAAAAAAAGTAAAATGCATTAAAATTCTATTGTAACAGGCACAAAAAAAAAATTCGAAAGAGTTCTATAAAAATTAAATTACATTAAATAACAAAAAAATAATATTAAATAAAAAGAAGAAAAACAAGAACTTTATGTGTATATACCATCTAGCCAGAGTTAAAATAAACCACAATAACCACAAATTGAAATACAATACAGAAGGCAAAGACCTACAAAAGAGTTAATAATTTGCCCCTTTTACTTCTTTAACATCTTTTTTTTTTTGTATTTTTGTATAGCTTAAATACAGCAATTTTATTTTATATACTTGCATATTCCAAGTATATCTAGAGAGTTATAAACATGAAACTATACACATTATAAACACATTATGAGCAGATGTAGAATATAATAAGACATACAAGTGTAACAAACTTTTTGTACCATCTACAGACATATCGACGTAAGTGGCGGTAATCATACGAAGTTATTTTTATAAAATTTCATTTAAATATTGTGGAATTTGATACGTGATTGTATTATGAATGTCATAATATTTGCTCTTATATAATATAATTATTTGGTTTTCAAAAATTTGAACGAATTATAGACCAAATTTAAAAATCCGAATGGTTGCGTTTGGCAATCGGATAGCTCATTTTCCGTTTCATACTTCTTAATCATTATTATTTGAAATTATATCCTTTGCTATGCAATTTATCGAACATACGCAGAATTTTCTCAGTAAGTCCAATATTACATTAAATAAATGGCGGCCCATGGTTAGGCGCCAAGACATTTTCTTCATAAATGTTGGTATTAAAGTATCCGAACAGGTATATATATATCTTTAAATTTATTTCTTATCCTACCCCTGATTTGAAAATTGAAAACCATATTTTCTTTTTAATAGAACCAAAAAAAATAAAAAAAAAAATAATTTTATATTTTGCAACAGGAGAGAGAAAATAATTTTGCGATGAAGTTTTTGTTTTCTTTGTTATAGTTTACATTTTTGTTTTTCTCTTTTAGTTTTTTCTTTTTTGTTTACGCCTGTCATCGAACCGAGTCATTGCATAGCGATAATATTGAAAGAACTATGTTATCGCTACTTTTTTATTTTAATTCTTATATAAGTATTTTATGTGTATGTAAACTGCTTAAATTAACTCAAATATTTGTAAAAAGAAAGAAATGAAAATAAAATGAGAAAAAAGCGAAATATTGATGAACTTTATGGGCATTAATACACTTTAAAAGGAAACTAAAATTATTTTCGTATTTTGTTTATTATTTAGTTAACAAAAAATATGTTTTTGTTGCGGTTGAATAAAGAAGCTAAAAACCAAAAAAAAAAAAATAAAAAATGAAAACAAAATTACTAGCAGTCTTAAAAGTTGTAAAAATAAAATTATATAGAAAAACGAGAATAGTTATAGTTGACCGTGTCAACTCTCTGATACTCGTACGAATAAATGATTTTCGTCGGAATAAATGAATTGTCGGAGACAATTGACTTACAGTTTTAGCCTCAAACCTTTTGATCTTTATATGTCTATTGCTATTTCATACATATCTGAAAGAGTTCTACTGAAAATGATAGCCACATCACTAATTTCCTTTCTTCAAAATTTTAGTTTTGTATTTTTAATTGTTTCTGGACTATGAACAAATAGTTTATGAAGCTGCAAGGCAATTACCACAAATAGTCGTTGAAATGTCTGGACTAACTACCTCTGAACATACAGTTTCATGGCAGTTACCACAAATAGTCGAGAAATTTCAACGACTTTTATCAAACATATTCGATCTAACAATATATTCGATTTTACAAATTTTCTAATAAGTTGTATTTTATGGTAGCTACCAGACCAAATAAGTTTTGAAGTTGTATGGTAACTACCTGAACCGTTTTTATTCAAATTAAATAACAGACAGACAAAGCTAAATCAACTCAGAATTCGACACTGATCAAAAACACATACTTGAGTCTATATCGCAAACCATTATTTCTTAGCGTTACAAACGGTAAAGCAAATTTAGTATAACCTTTGAACGTACATTCATACGTGTATTAAAAAAAAAACTATTTGAGTGAAAAAATTCTATATTCCTTTTCGTCTCTCGGCTTTCGTTTAATAGCACTGTTTGCATTTTGTATTTTTGTTTTTTAATGTGAAGATGAGAAAAGAATTAGCTATTATTGAGGCAGGCTAAAAAGTTCAAATAATTAATTAAAAAAAAAGAGGAAAACAAAGAAAAGAAAAATAAGTGAATTATACGTTAAACGTATATAAAGTGAAAAGATAATAAACTTCCTTTCCGCTAATGATTATTACGATTGGATTTAAAATTAAAACTTTTGTAATAGTAGTATATACGGTTTATTTTTCGGTTAATAAATTATAAATTTTTATCAATAAATTATGATTTCATTCATAAACTTTATTATTCATATAAAGATTTTATAATAATCAATAAATATTAATGGTTGACTTATTAAAAATGATGGCCTATTAATAAACGGGAAATCTATAAAATCTCTAATTAATTTTGTTATTCATTTGTGGATAAAATTTCTAAATAGTTTTAATCACGAAAGAATGATTTTCTTAAGAATTTAAAATCTCGAAATCTATTGGAATTTAGAATTCATTCATTGTATGTGATTTAATTTAGTCTATTATTTCCCAAATTTAACAATCGTTCTTAATGGTATCTAGAATTATCATGAAGTTCAAAGATTCTTTAAAGTAATACCCGTACATTGAATTCTCTTTTAATATATTTAGATACAAGCATATGTGCTCCAAATTACTAGATTCCTGAGCCTATGTATGTGCATTTGTATTATCGTCAAAACTAACATATTATCAATTTAAGAGCTGGAATGGTTTTGCAATATCACATGCAAATTATGCAGAGAGTCAAATGGAATGATGAGAACGGTTACTGTCCATTATAAAGTTTAATCATTGTTTACATTTTAACTACGTAATTCGCTATAAGGGAAGAGAGAACTCGCCTTTAAAAATGATTCATATCCTGCCTAAATTTGTACATGTTATGTAATTTATTAGAGGCCCCTATATGTTAGCTTTAATTTTTTTTTTTTAAATTACCCTGTATTTTTAAAAACCATTAATCTATCCAAAACAAAAATGTTCTTTTTAAAATATTTTCACTCTTTTTCACTTTTTTTTTTGTTTTTAAAGAATTTTTGTGCAAAATTTGCATTTTAAAACCTTAATAAGGTTAAAACTAAAAGTAAACAAAATAAGAACCCGTATTTTCTAAAAATGCGAAAGAATTTCAATGCAAATAAGAAGAAAAAAGAAAGAAAACTCCAAAATTTGTTTTTTTCTATATAAAACTCTCAATATAAGAAGGCAAATTTCAAAATAACTTTTCCCGTAAAGTGACTAAAATTTTTTTAAACATTTAATACAAGAGTGAAGTAAAAATGATTTTGATTTTCTGATTTTTTTCTTTTTTTTCACTTTCGCGATCGTATCGAACCATAAAATTTTTTGTCCTTCAAAATGTTCGGAACATTATTTGCATTTTTCTTATTATTTTCTCTTTCTTTTTTATCAATTTATTTTTATACTTTCGAACTTGACTGATACTCGAGTTATGGGATCTTGCTTGGATTTTTTTTTATTGTTTTCTCTTTTTTTTATTATTTTTATAAAAATAAATATTTACATTTACCACTTTCTGTGTCCTTTAATAATGCTCAGACAACAACAAATTAAAAAAACAAAAACTAAAATGAAAATTGGAATTTGTCAAAGTTAAGACGTTCTCAAAGATAAAAAATTCTTAAAGTTGTGTACAGTAAATTCCAATTACATAGAGAGCATTAAATTTTTAAAAGTTTTAGCTTAAGTCCACACGTTGTGTGAATTTTTCAAAGTGATTTAAAATGATTGCTCACCTTGCTGTAATAAAAAGAATTTTTTTTTAGTGAAGAGCAGCACTATAATTTTGTGTAAAATCATGAAAAGTGAAAAAGAGAACAAGAAAAACCGTCTGTTCTTTTCTGTGAAGTATATTTGTGTTAGGTACTTAACAAGAAAGAGCGCGGTACCTAACGGTGATTCAGCTAGTAATTATTAATCATGATTAACCAAAAATTTGTTTGAATATATTTCTTATTTATAATAAGGATCTGTATTTTGGAAACCAGTGTCAGGAAGACGTGATTCGAAAAAAGTATTCTTATATTTTGGCGAAGAACTTATATTGGACAAAAAAAAGTTGAAAAGTACACAGCCGTTTGACCCAGTCCAGTTGGGTACAAAACAGTGGTGCAACTTTTTTGCTTTTTGTTCTTTTCAAAGCATCAGCTACAGGATCATTGAGTAAGTTTTTCGAATCAATTCGATATCAGAATCATCCGACATATTAGAACTTCTTTAATAGTAGTGATTTTAGTTTATAAAAATTTGAATGTTCATAATTTCCTTGTTGCACTGTAGTACTTATGATATTGTCGTCGAAATATTTTTTTTTTAAATAATTCCAACAAAAATATTGAAATTTGCTAGCATTATGTTTATATGTGTGTATTATATGAGCATATTCAACGTGTGTGAATAGATCGCAAATTCAACTTACAAAAATTTAGCAAAAGTAAAAAGAAAAACTGAAAGAAAAAGATTTTAATGTTCTTCTCATAATTTGCAGTTTTAAACCGGAGAAAAAAACAACAGAAACAAACCTATTAACTTGCGGTTTTTAAGAAATAACTTCCCCAAAGAAATCTTAAACAGACAAACACAATTTTTTTCAGTTTTACAGTATCGTTGCGTATTACATTTGATATAGCTGAACAAAAATAAGAAATGTAACAATTTGTATGTACACATTTTTTGATTTCATGCACTGCTTTAATACTTTAGTACGCTTTAATTTCGTAATTATACGGGTAAGTATGGAATATTTTGCATCAAGAATACGGTATGGTTCTTTTAAAATTCTTGAATAAAATAATTTCCAAAATTTTTAGTTATTACTAGAATGTGGGTCAAAAAATTCTTAAATATTAATATTAATAATTTTGCGTATTTGTTCTGTTGTAATGGCAATATTGAACTTGTCTGTTGTTCAATTGGCAATGGTAAATAATTATTGATTTTGTAAATAAATTCAAGCAGTACCAAATTGCTTTGTTTAAACAAAGTTTTGAGTTTTCAAAAACTGTTCACGCTAAATATACAAAAGGGGCTTCATCTAGAGTTCAATACAACTACAATATTCATTACAGAAGGAGGCATTATCTAGAAAAAAATTAAATTGTAGAGAAACTACTCGTTTAAGAATAGTAATTTTTGATAGAGATTTTATGTTCATCCTCGAATATATTGTAAACTTTCATAGTTGCAATTTTGAACTTTGTGGGCATCCCTGATACGTTGCTATTTACAAATTTTATTACTTATGTGATATTTTGTAAAGTCTGGGAATTAAAGACGAGTACCAATACAAAAACAAAAAAAATAAATTTAAGAAATTTAATGGAAAATATTATTTTGTGCTTTAAGGACTTCTTTGGATTTACACATAAACCGCAAAAAGACTTAAAAATTGAATTAACTGAAGATTCATTATGTAAGTTCTTATTCCTACAAAGTTTTTTCTTATTTTAAATTTTTTCATGTTTTAATGAGATTTAGCCCCGCTAAACGATAATTTTATGTAGTTGGTTTTTAAGTAAAGTAGTGTAAAACATAAAAAATAAAAAAACTGGTAAGACGTTGAAAACATTTCAATAAAAATTCTAAATGTAAAGTAATTTTTCACCTTTGTTTTTTTGTAGTTTCTCCGGTGTTCATTGAAAATACAAAATGATAGAAAAATAAAGTAGATTGTATTTATCATTAAAATCAAAATTTATGCTTATTTTCAAGACATAATTTGTTTTTTTGTCTCGTAAGCCTAGTGTAAAAGAAATGTTTAATTTCTTTTAATAGTAAAATCAAGTACAAAATGAAGCAAAAAAAGGATTATACAGGTAGACAGACACAAATATTTTAATTTACTTGTACAAGTAGATATTTTTATGTTTTCACATTTCAAAGAAAATCTCTACATATATGTATATATAAAGTTGCAGAACATATTCAAATAAAGATTAATTAGGGAAGAAGACAAGGTGCGTTGTCTAAAGAATAACTCGCATAATTTATTTACTTATATGTAGTTAATGAATTTTTAGTTATGTCAAATCATAACTCTGTTAGCAGGACCCCGGTTCTGACTTCTTCGCCGCATCCATTGTAAATGCTTACTTTGCATATATGGTAGATTCGGCTCTGTCTGTTTGTTGATATATTATATAATTGCTACATACCTAATTATTAAATATTCCCCAAATATGAAATATTAAATAACATATACAATTTAGGTATAAAATTCAAATTTAATATGAGAAACTGCAGTACCTGGAGAATAACAAATTCAGTTCCAGGAAGTTCAGGAATTTTGGACTTACTCTTTCCAAACATTTATGAAGCGATTACATAAAGGTCTCCATTATCCCATTTCAGTGTCGAATGAACGAACACTAACAAAAAGGACAAAATGTGTAAAACACTTTTATAAACGAAAAATACAATATTTTAAACAATTTTTAAAAGAAAATAATATAAAATTTATAAAACTGATTGCATATTTTTAGGATACCCAAATAGTTGGAAAATTCAATAAATCAGAATTATAATAAGCTCTAATAGTTGTGTTTCGGCATCTTGTTCAAATACAAATCTTTCTAACTAGCTTCTTATCGCGATTATTACTCAATGTCTTTGTCAATTACCGAAGTAACAAATTAGTTCTATTATTTTTCATTTTCCTTAAATTCGAAATAAATATTAGCTAACTTCCTTCTATTCCTAAATTCACATTAATATTTTTGCATATATGTAGATATTTCGGGAAGAAAATAAAAATTTCAATAAAAGTTCTCAGTGCTTGTACGTTTAGTATCGAAAATTAGTTTTTCAATTTTTATCTTCTAATTTCCATTTTTCAAAATTTTTATTCTTTATCATTAAAATCAAAATTTTATCATCGAAGTCTGCATCGTATACATTGTCAATGAAAGTAAAGCAATTTATTTTTAATAAAACTCTTAAGTTCTCTATTATTTGTTCGAATTTATAGTTAGATTCGAATCATTTATTTAGATACTTAGTTCAAAATTTTACAATATTAAGAATTCACTTTACAAATTCGGTTGAGTTTAGTATTTCTAAAACAATAGTCTATTACTTTTTTTTTTTTTAGAACAATAGTAAAATCAAAAAAATCAACTCATTTAAAATTTTTTCTAATATTATTTTTTGGTGTAAATTTAAATAAATTTATCATTTTCGAAAATCTTAAAAGGTATTTTATGTTATTATTTTTTCTTCTAAATTTTTCATGAAAAACTCATAGGTTCTCCATTAGATTTTCTGTAATGTTGTTACATTTAAAATAATCTGATAAATTCCGTTTTTGCTAAAACACACCTTGAAAATTTTTCCATCTTATAAAAATGAAAAAATTCTTTTACAAAAACAATAGCGAAAATTCTATTATAAAATTGATATTTTTAAAGGAATTTCTATTTTATTTTAATTTCGATTTTATTTGCCATAACATTTTTGATTGTATACTAAGTACATACCCTATATATGTACATACAATATGCGCATATTAAAGGAAACAAGATCAAATTCTTGATTTTTGAATTAAAATAATTTTCAACAACATTTAAATAAATGATAAAATTATTTTGAGAAAAATTGTGAAAGACAAAAATCAATTTAATTTGAAAATGAAAATATTTTTTTTTTTTTGTCTTAAAAATGTTTTTCTTAAAACACCACTCCTAAGGCAAAGAATTCTTATACGTAGCTCATTGAATTTTATTTAAGAAATCTTGGTCACAAATTTTTATTAAAATTAAGTACTTGTAAATTATAAAATAAAAATATATAAACTCTCCTTAACTGCATAATTAGAAACTGTAAATAATTCTTGCAAAAAATAAAATTTAAAATTCATTCTAAAAGTTTAGCGAAATTAAAATTATTAAAATTTAAAATTAAATTAAAAATTTTTCTTCTTCCAAAGCACGTAACAAATAAATAAATATAGTTGACTAATAGGAGAGGGAATGCTTAATGTTCCAAGTATGAAATTATTTAGAATACCATAAGATTATAAATTATAATTGCCGGGCCTATATTCGGTAAAAATGTAGCTAATTCTAATGATTTTGTATTGTTCACTTATCACATTCCATGGCAAACTTCTATTACGGTGAATATCATACAAAATCTCATACGGCTTCATTATAAAATTGATGATATGAACATAAAAGAGAAATTTTCTCATCTTCTATTATAATGATACATAGAGCCTGATCATCTATCAAGCCATTTTGCTCGGTAAGTCACAAGAAAGTGAGTAACTATATCATATATTTTTATATCGTATAATTTACGAGTGAGGAGAATTATTTTGTATTGCGTATATCGTTTTTTCCTAAAATGTTTACAAATTTTATTCACTTTCTTTTTGAAAATGAGACGATCGATGAAAATGAGAAGAGAATCGATAATTTGTGAAAAAACGTAATAAAACCCCATTGAAAAAATGAAATATTCGTTAGAAAAACTGAGAATTCTGATTTGACAATTATGACGATAATGTGTAAGTTATTTCTAAATGCAATGAAGGAAAAATTGATGTCAAAACCAAATATTTTAACTAGAGCTAGAATTATATAATAAATTATTTAGTTCACAATTAAAATCATTTTCCGTATTAATAATAACAATTATTTTAACTGACCACCTTACATATGGACCGCTTTAACCTCATAGCATTACAAGTACATTTTTGTTTTTCAAAATTCTCATTTTAGAAATGAAATTATAAAGTATATATACAGGTACACATATGCAAATGCCATACAAAATAAAAAAATATTTTATGTATTCCGATTAATCTTAATTTTGATGAACTTTTGCACCTTAAATCACTAAAATATTTACCTGTAAATTCCTATTATATATATATATATATATATATATATATATATATATATAAAAGTATATTTCAAAATCAATTTATTCTATATTTGCCTATTTCGAATTTGAAAGTAAATTATATTTAGTTCATATTGCAATACTTTAATAGCAATAATAATAAAAATTCCAAATTTTTGTACTCGTAAATCACTTTGTATTTGCATTTTTTTTTAAAGACCACTCCAATAATCCCAATAAATTCTCGGATAAAATATTTTAATGTGCCTCTAAAATAATATTATTTTAGGAAATTGATAAATCATTCATTCATTTGATTTAATTACTATATGAATATGTAGTATATATGTATATGTAGGTAATCATTTAAGTATGCACATTCAAACTTATGTTGTATAAATCTTAGATATACCCAACAACAAATAGATTGTCATTAAAATATTTTAGATTTTATTTTTATAGTCAATAATTAAAATAAGTACGTATATAAAATTCTTATATTACATACTTGCATACCCATGTGTGTGTTACTATAGGGTCATTAAACTCACAATAAATTCACAATAAGAAACTTTAAAAGTCGTGATTAAAAAATCAATGATTCTAAAAAAATTGTTGTTAGATTTTTGTTTTTTTAGGTAAGTTTAATATTTTTTACCCTTAACCAAATACCCTAAAGAATTTATTTCTAAAAATTACCATTTAAGTTTTGTTTTCCTTTTATGTTTTTTCTTTGGTTTGAAGACAATAATCAAAAATATTAACGAGATTTTTTCAATTTCTATATTAGTAGATTTTAATTAAATTAACAAAAATAAAAAAAAATAGTGTTGTCTATATAGTTTTTGGATTGTACTTTTTAAAATTAATTTTAAAATACTGATAGCACGCTTAAATACTATATGACATACAAGAAACAGCACCGCCAATAGTAGTATAAAATCACTGTTATGTAGCTAAAGCAATGTTTTTGTAATTCTAATATATATGAAGTCTATGTATCTCATGAATAATTTTCATCAATGTGCGACTTATGCCATAAATAATATACAAATAAATTTATATAAAAATGGTGATCGTTTATTTATTTTTCGCTTATTATTAAAATTGGAATAAATAATTTCTAGCTATATGAGTTTCTGTCCTATATAAAGACAATTTGATTTCAAATTTTGATAATACAAAGCTACAAAAAGAATTTCAATATACGGTTTTATGTAATTTAAATATTTATCTACATTATATACTACATATTTCTCTATATACCAATTTATAATTTTTAGTATGTTAGTCGGCCTAAAATTGACCAACGTATTTTTTTAACTTTTTACAATATTTTAATGGATTTTTCATTTATTTTAGTATGTTTGTATTAAAATTGATTTTAAATTAGCATATAATATAATATAATACTCTTAAAAATTATCTACATACTTACATAAATAAAATTTAAATATTTTAAATTTAAAATATTTGCTTTAAAACGTTTCTCTGTCGAAATGAAAAATTTATATAAAAGAAAAAAAAAAATAATTTTTGCAATTTTAAGTCACCTTGAAAAATAAGTTGGGTCATATTATTATTTATTAGGGCTACCAGGGTTAATCATTTTTATTATTTTGCTTTTTTGTTGTTAAATAGGAACTTATGATTTTTACTTGCAATCATCAATAATATTATTTGTTAATAATTTCTTTTCAAAAAAAATTTAACAACTTTGCATTTAAAAAAATTTAAGTGTCCTATAAAATTTTCATAAACACCGGTGATTTCTTGTTATTATTTAATCAAGCTACTTTTTGAAGAGCGTTTGTGAGTACTGAACCTTGAATACTCAAAGAAATCGTTGTTGGGTAATTTAAAAAAATTCTATTTTACGTATATCACTATAAATTATATACACAATGTTATTATTCTGTTAAAGATATTCTAGGTTATTTTAATCCTGAAAATAATGATTTTTTTGTGTTTTAAAAATCTAATTAAATTTTATACAACAAAAAAATGAATTGTGCAAAATCCTTTTTTGCTTGAATTCCAGAATGGTTATTAACAGTTGCAAACAGCATTTCGGATACACCTACTGAAAAATTACCATTCGAAATTTAATGTTACAGTAGCATAAATTGATCTATCTAATACACACTTTATAAAGCTCCAATTATAGTAAATCCTTTATGAAAAATAGATCCTTCTTTTTCATTAATGTATAATGTATTACGTCATATTAATTAGTATTATATAATATTGAAATAAAAATATTTTCAACCATACTGATTTCCCCAAAAACATTAACCTTATTCATTTTACAAACCGTGAATATAAATTTTTTTTTCTCCTTTATCCTATCATCATTTTTTAGCATTATGCTCTTACATAATACAAATTCATATAATCTTGGATTAAAATTTAAATATTGCAAAATATTATAAAATATTATTTTATTATTCTTTTAATTCGTTATACTCCATTTTCTTTTTTTGTTATACTTGCCTATATTTTAAATTTTTAATACTTACATTAGCAATTTGTAATACGTTATTATGGTGTTACTTACAAAAAGATTGTTTTCCGATAATATTCTTCATCACCATCATTAAGTATATATAACAAATCACCATCATGGTAGTTGAATGTGAAATTGTATAATTAAATTTGATATTGACACTATGTGTTATATTCATAATATATACGTGTACACGTATCACTTACATCACGATTAAAAGTGTTGAAATTTTCATTTAAAATTATACAAACTGATTATATTAATTGTGTCCTGTAAGTACACTATAATAATATTATGAAAGGACACGATATAATTTAGGTCACGATTAAATGAAAACAATTCAGAAAAAGAAAGATAAATATAATAGTATTGCATCACAGCAATTATTGTGTAAATATTAAAATATAAAGTATAACTATTAAGAGTTCTCAAAAGAAAAAATTGCAATACATAATATTGCAATTTTGTTATACACTATATGTTTGTATGTATGTATAGTATTATAAAAAATTTCATAATATTTTAATTTAGAAAATTTATAATTTTATAATATACTCAAATTATACACTGCTTTTTATGTGTATAGTTTTGTGTTAAAAAAAAATTTTGATTATTGCATTATGCAATCGCTTACCATTATTAAAAATATTTTAATCCAAAATAAGAATTACAAAATCCTTTAATAATAATAAATTTAATTTTAGAATATGTTTTACAAAAATATTGAAGGTCGAATAATGAATATAGAAACAATAAATACAAAGAGAATTTCAAATATGTGTAAGTTGTCGCATATTTTTAAGGTCATAAAATGAGAGCATGATTTATTATGAGCAGAAATTCTGATTTTTCCGGAAAATAAGAGGGAAAATCCAAAATTTTCAATATTAAATCACAATGTTTGACAATAACTTATACAAATGTTTTTATTATGTAAAAAAATTGATTATACAAATTGATATTCGCTGAGATGTTTGCTAAATTTAAGAAAGAAAGACATCAAAAGCGACTTTACTAACAACAAAATAAAATCTGTGAAAAATTAGAAATCTTAAGTTTTATAATAGTTCTCTTTTTAATATTGTAAATTAAGTCTATCTTCTCGTATATCTTTTAGATATTAGACATTATTACGAAGTATAGACCAACAGTACAAAAAATATTTTTCACCCAAAATTGAAAACGAGAATTTTTAATTAAATAATTAATTCTTTTTTGTAAAAACTATTTTTTAAAGTATTCATTACAAAAGAATACTTTTACTTCGTTTTCAAATTTATTTCATATTTGATAACATTATTTTAAGTGATCAAGTGACTCGTATAAGTTTCAATATAAAATTTTCACTCAAATAATGAGCTGTGAAAACCGTATAAGTTTCCAAAGTACAAAATTTTTTGACGGGAAATTGACGGGAAGGCGAATGCCTGATGACGGGAATTGACGGAATTAATAACTTTGTAGTTTAAAAAATTATTTACAATAAATTTTTGGTAAGATCTCAGCAAAAATCTAATAAAATCTATTAAATACTCCTATAGATATTGTATATACTTTATTCAATTAAACTTTGTTTTCAATTTGATGCCATCATTAATTACTTAACAAATATAATTACATTAAAAATTAACATTGTATGACAAAATCTATAATTTATTAAAAAATTATGTTTGTATACTGGTTATTCTGGATAAATATTTTAATACATATTATTACTGAGAGTGAAATTTAATAAAATAATATTACTAAATATACTTATTTTCGATCTAACTACTTTAATTTAATTTAAAAGTTAATCAATCATACCTCGATTTTACTATATTGTGGCAACCTTATTTAAAATAGAAATTTATTTTAATTTTAATTCTCAATTCATTCATCTTATAACAAAAATGCATTCAGATAATTTATATACATATGTTATATTGTATGTATAGACATTATACTAATGATAGTATCATATGTACTTGTACAAAAATATATACAAGAGCTGACGAAATCCAATCTAAAGAAAATTCATCAAATCTATAGAAAATGCATTCAGATAAGATTTTATTTTTTTTTTCTTTTTCTTTATCAAAAATACATAAATTTGAAAATAATGAATTGTCTATGGAATGAAATCGAATAAGTGTATTATAGGATTCCCAAAATGACATTTTAGATATTTTATTTACAATTATCTTATTATGTTATAGTGTGCGTATATTCTATTATATTATATGACAATATTTTGAAAAAGACAATATTTCGCTTTCAATTTTTAATGATGTACCTACTAATACTACAGAGCCAATGTTTCAAAAAATGCTGAAATTTGTTAACGATTAATTATGAGTTAAAGATACAAGATTTTTATTGCCACTTATTACTTTTATTAATAATAAGAATTTTCTTAATAATAATACAGAGATTAACTGATATTTTAATCACTAATTGCCATTTTATCTCAATTAGCAAGCAATAATAAAATTACAAATGTGTTAAATTATAATCGTCCCATGATTTACCTTATGACTCAGAGAAGGCTCATTTATCTCATTAATAGATCAATATCATATTGATTTTAAATTTAACCAGTTTTTTGTAATATTTGCAGGAAATTTCTAATGTTAATTCTTCTAATAAGAGAAGTACAGAATAAAGTGTATAGGGTAAATTCTCACTATATAAAATGAAAATAATTTTATTGAGCACTGTGATAAAATCTGTTACCTTATAGTTTCTTTTTTTTTTTCTACATTATTATTATTGTTTTCTATTCATTCTAGTATTATTGATTGCAATTTTCGTATAATGTGTTACTAGTTTCAAGATTTTACCATTTGAAGGTTTCTATGCAACTAGCAATTGAACATAAGATATTCAACTTTTTAATTTTTGTTCTTTTTTTGCATAAGATTTATTTTCTAATACAATTTTTTGTCTCAAAAAGGAACTACTTCAAATTGGATGGAACTTTGCAATATAACATTATAACATTCACTCAATTGTATTTTTTGATGTATATATATATATACATATATTATTATTATGCGTGTATGAATGTATGTGCTTTATACAGTATATTAATGTATGAGACATTGCGGCCGACTGTCTACATAATGACCATTTATGTATATGTAATAAGAAGATATGTACACATATATTATGTTTATAAATGCATAATAGATGTAGGGTGGTACAAGAACAATTAAGTTGATTTGTATTATAACAGGCAATAACATAGATTATATAGAATAGAATTTTGTTAATTTTTTCAGGGCCTGTACAGTATATTTGTAAATGCTAACTTCTTGATTATAACTAAAATTTATACATGACATCTTCAATATGAAAACGATTTGTTTCGGCTTCGAATTTTAACAAACATCTCTCCTTCTCAGAAACGATTTTACTACTTCCTCCGAAACTGGTCTGAAATTAGAAGTACTCTAACTATACTATTTTTAGTTTTCAATATTTATATTATGTAAATACCGGAAAGATTATGAGTAAGCATTAATTAAATAATCCACAAAAATATTTAATTCCAATTCCTTATGTTCTTTGCCTATTCTCATTCCACATTTCCTGTTGTATATACCATCCGTGCATTTACTATGTTATAGATTGTAAATTGAATGATTCAAAGAAGAAAATAAATATGTAGCTCCAACTAGGTGTAAAACAAAACCCTACAATATCCCGTCGAGACCCACCCCCTTAATGAACTCTTCGGGAATACCCTGTTAATTTATAACACATTTTTTAATCTATGGTAATTTTTTAGACAAAAAGTTAACATAGAAAAATTATTAAACACCTTGTACTCTTTTAATATTTTTATGTATAAAAATTGAAAATAATTTTTAGATGATGCTTATAAGTTATAAGCAATGAATTGGTCACTTCATACTATAAATAATTGACAGTTAAGGAGCTGCATTTTTAACAACATACATACATACCTACACAAATACAGTTGCGCTATAATACAGTTTTATTACAGTTATTTATTTTATTTTTCGTTTTTTTTTCATTTTCCATTTTTATTGCCGCGATTTTTTTCATGTTTGTTTATTTTGTGTAGTTTTAGTTTTTATATTTTTGATTTGATTTCTGTTTTTCTTTTTTTTTTTTCTTAATTTTATATTATTATTTGAAATTGATGTTGGAATTTTTCTAACTGGTTTATTATTTGGGCTTCAGGGAAAGTGAAGATACCCGTATATGGAATTCTTTAAAAAATATAATAATGATGGGATTAAAATTAAAACTTATATTGTATTATGAATTGTACATGTTATATACGTGAGTATGTGTGAATGTGCACATATAATGTACATAATATTATTTACTTTTGTTGATATTGTTGTTATTATTTCTTTGTCTTTCAAATATTTTCAATTACTGTGATTTAATTAGGAGTTTTGTTTAAGAGTTTTTGTGTTTTTGCTTTTTTTTCGGTGTTTTATTGTATGTTTTTTAAATAATCAAAGAGATTAAATGTGTTGTGTAGTATGTTTGTTTGTATATGGTGATTATTTGAGATTTGAAAAAAAAAAATTTGTAATTTTGTTATTTTGTTTGAATAACTATTTAAGTACCTACCTTAGTTTTTTTTTTTTTTGTGTTAAGTATTAGAATAATAATAATGATGGAAACGGTAAAGCAATATATTTTTTAAAATAAGACAGTTAATTGACAACATGACAATATCTATATAAGTGTCAATAAATTACTCTAATTTTGGATAATAATTAAATATTTATTGTCATTTGGAGACAATCTGAAGTTGGTATACTTGAATACAGGTAAGTATGTATATCAGTATTTAAACTGTATATGTATATGTAGGTATAATGATGTGAATTGTAAAAATTTGTAAAATAACAAATAGGTAACATAATTATTTTTATAGATTCTATAGTTTCACTATTTGAAATTGGATAATGAAAGAAAAAAAAATTATAATGATATTTTTTCTAAAGTATGCCAAATATGAATCTAGTTAATGTACATCTACATATATATATGTGTATATTATATTATGTATCTAATACAGATTGCTAACTGAAATCTTATTGAAAGTAAATTTGTTTAAAATAATATCTACTATAATTTACAAACTACATACATAATAATATTTTATTCGTGACAAAAAATTTGAAAAGAATTTTTGTGTATACCCATAAATTGGAATTATTATTTTTACATACAGATTCACTTACATATGTACATGTATATGTACACATGACTATATGTGCAAATATTAAAATTGAATAGAACGTGAACGTGTACGACAGGATTCATGCAGAAAAATGCAATTTTTTTTTTAATGATTTTTTTTTTTTTTTTTGTAATGCACTTTTAATGCAAATGCATATTTACCTATATTTAAAAAACGATTTAATATTTTGTGATAAAAGTGTGTCAATAAAAAAAAAAAAGGAAAATTAGAATAATTGGTTTTAAATTTAAATAAATCAATAATATAAATAATCTTTTGTACATACATAAATGTGTATGTGTAAGTGATCTTTATGTAATTATCTTATGTGAATCTAGAATTCAATTAAAATTTTAACATTAATACAAATAAATAATGACTATACTTAAATGTAGGTGAAAGTAAAACTCGAGTTAATAAATTTTTATTATTTATAAAATATGGCGTATTGCTTTGGAAATCCGATACAGAAAGAACCAGCTTAGTTATTATAATAAAGAGAATAGTAAAGGAAAAGTGAAAATTAGAAATAAAGAAATTTAGAGTTTTGGCAATATTAATTCCATAACATAATGAAATGATTATTAAAATCACTGTTATTATGACATCAGTTCCTTAATTGAAGAGTCTCGATTTTGTCTTTTAATATTTCTTTTAAAATCAAAAGTGATTTCGGCCAATTTATATATCTAAATTTCTTATGAAAAAAACTAGTAGAAAAGTTTTTTAATTTGTATTAAGTTTTAATATATGAAGGGGTTCTAATAATTTTCATTTTACTTATTATTTTCTAATCAAAACAAAGTTGTGTTTTACATAAGACAATTGAAAGTATTTAACTGTTATTAATAATTGATAATATCCAAAATTAATTCTACGAGATCAAAGATTTTCAATTGATACTTTAAGTTCATTTATACCTGTTCCCTTACAGGATAATTAGCATTTAAAAATTAAAAAAAAAATTTATATTACAAAAATTTTTTTTTGTCCGTCTACGGGTTTGTGAATCCTTTTGTCAAAATCTTAAAATTTTATTGATCATCCTTTCTAATAAAAGAATAATTAATATAGACAATTTTTTTAACCTATCCTCTTTCGTTTCCAATAGACAGACTCTATGAATTTCGGGAAAATACAATTTATTTGAAAATAATTCTTAAATTCGACAAACGCACAAAATTCGACTATACCTGTATATTTCTAAAATATATTATGTGGTTTTCAATCAAAACAGTTTCTAATATATGTAGTTCTTTTTCAAAAAATAATTTCATTTAATTCTTCAAAACTGAAACAAAAATGAGCCCTCAATTAACCTACTCTTACATCTCAACTGATTTAATAAAGTGGTACTTACAGAGTTTTATCCCTACTTGGATTTATACCCTTGAGATAAATCTGTTTTAAAATCGTTCTTTTTCATCTATATACTTATATAAAATATTAAAATTTAAGCAACACAATATGGTATTAAAACATTCTCTTTTATAGAACAGAATTATTAAGCCCATAATTTTGTGTAAATGCTAACATGAACGATTAAAATGAAATGTGCTATTTTATAAACTTCAATTTCTTGCAAACTACATAAGTATTTATTTTGATTTTTTTATTTTCGATATTAAAATAAATAATTACATAGGTTATACATGGTATTTAAGATTTTAATCAATATCTAAATCCTAATTTATATTAAATTAAATGATAATAAATTAAAAATAGAAAAAAAAAAGAGTTCATTAAAAACACCAAAATGTCATTTAGATAACACTAAACGTTTTCTATATACTTCTTCTTCTTTTTCTGCTTCTTATAGTTTTTGTGTATTTTTTTACAAATCACAGTAAACCTAACCAACCAATCGACCTCTCACATTCTTATGAAATTGTTTTTCAACTATTATGATATATACAAAGTCAAAATATCATTTAACTTGTAAGTTATTTGAGTGAGTGTGTATGTGCAGCAAGTTTATACGACCCCAATATGTATTTTAAATGTGCACTAATGGTAAGTAATTTAAGTTTGATTGCACAATCAAGATAATAATAACAGTATGTTATGTATAACCGATATTTATGAACAAAATATATTAGCAGGCACTTCATATCTTGAAAATTTTATCAAATGGCCAGCCATAACTACCATATTGTTTGTTGTTTTTTTTTTTAATTTTCATTTATAAAACATTTAATTATATATTTAATGTTATTGAAAAAAACAACAAAATTCGTTAACAGAAATTTAATTCATTTCGATTTCGGTTATTATTTTCGATAGTTTTTCTTGCTAAAATCGCGTATATTTACTTAAAAGTGAATTGAAAAAAAATAAAATTCATTTTTCATTGCACTTCATTTGTACAACTGAACTTTATACTTTTTTGAATTTTTTAAAGCAAACCACCATCTACAAAAACAAAAATATTATGGAATTTATGAGATTCGTCTTCCCGGTAAAATCTAATACCAAAGTCACAGGTATTATAATAAACTGTTTTGACGACATCTTTTTTCTGAGACTTTAATTCAGTATGTTGATAATAAAATGTTGTTGCAACAATCAAACAATTAAACAAAAATTTGCTGTTGTTATACACAACCACAACCAATACAAAAAATTGTTGAAATTGAATTGAGCTTCAAAAATAAACTATGAAAATAAAGAAAATTAAGCAACAAAAAAAAAACAACACTAAAAAGAAGAAAAAATACTTTTTTTAAAGACTTTAAAAACCCAAGTCAAGACACGGTAGTCAAAGTCACGTTTTTGCTATCATATTAATTTTTGTTTCTTTGTGCCAAAACTATTAAGCAAAAAAAATGTATATAAAAACCAAAAGTGCTATTAAATAGAAAAACAAAAAAAAAAGTATACAAACAGATTTTAGAAGTATGACAGCTAATATTATTATGTGGTCGTATAGATGCCGCCACTGTTGTGCTCTGCCACCACTATAATAATAATAATAATCACATGTAAAACATCGATGCATATTTTAGATGGCGCGAATGCATACATAAGAGACATTTAATCGTTATTTAAATAAATTTTACAATATTATTTTTTTTTTCCTATCCCGTTATTTTGTTTTTCTCTTTTTTTTTTTTATAGATACCTAATATTTTTATTTCAATTTTTTAAGCGTTTTTTTTTTTTTACATTGTCGTGAGTGCAAATAATTTTTTTTTTACTCGAAAATAATAATACGAGTAGGAAAAAGATTAAACAACAATGGCAATACCCAAAAAATTATTAAGAAGCAATGACGCCATTATATTATTATGATTATTATTAAAGATCAAAGCTATTAAACTAATAAATACCTACTGTATGAAAATGTAATTAACATAAACGGCAGCGATGGCGGTGGCGGCAGCACCTGGTATCAAACTGTGAAAATATTTTTTTATTATTATTTTTTTTTAACGGTTTTGTTTTTTTTTTTTAAGCTATTATTAAAATTAAAAATTGAATTTTTTTTTTTCGTCATGTTTTCAAAATATTTTAATTTAATTATTGTAAAATTATGTACCTACAATGTACATAATGTAAGGAAAATATAAATTTGCATATTCATATAAGTACAAAAACACATAATTATGTGTAGGTATATACACACTTGCACATATGTAAATATTATAAAACGAAAATATTAAATAGACGTCATAAATATTCAAATAAAAAAAAATATTTAAAAAAAATTTCAATATTAAGTTTACAATTTCCGGGGAATCCTTTGCATAATTATGGAAAAAAAAATAAAAATATTTTTAATTATTATTTTTTTTTCATAATAAAATTAAATAGCTTTAACAATTTTGTGGTTTTGTAAGTGAGGCATAAGGTATTTTTTTTAATAAGAAATTTAGGCACTTGTAATTTTAACAATAATATTATTATTTTTAATTATTATTTTAACAGTACATAAAATTTATTATGAATTTTTAATCAAGAGTAAATCTATGTACCGATTTTATGTTGCAGTTATTAACATCTTTTAAAAATATAAAAAAAAACTAAAGGACAATGACTTCTTCTGTATCGCACGTTAAATTATAATTTTAATCGAAAATCATCCTCGTCAAACATAAAATCATAGAAAATATGGAATACAAACAATTGAAATCCATTTAATCTAGTCCGAAAATATCACAGTTTCTAAAAAAAATTTCCATTCAAAAGCACAGACAGTTTTGGTTCAACTTCATATTATGGCCTCTTGTATTAGAGATCTTTATTAAATTTAAAGCAAAATTATCACATTTTATATACATAATAGCAAAAAAAAACTGGCCAGATCATTGAATTTTTAATAGTATATAGTATATAGTATATAGTAATTGCAGTCTACTATATAATATATCAAATAACCCTTGAGTTATTGAATTTTCTATAGTAACGAAAGTGTCTTTGGCAGACCTGGTGCAGACTTATTCGGCAACCTATGCGTTTTTAAAAGCATCTTTGGAAAAGTTGAAAAAAATTTTGAATTTTTTAAATTGATTAATTTTTTAAAATTTTCAATGGCGCCCTTTGCAAATGCTCACTTTGTATATGTGGTAGATCCGGCACTGGGTATCGTACATGTACTAAAACCAATAAGAAACTTCAGTTGATATTGTTAAACTTTTAATGTGTTTTAATGTAACGATATTTAAAAACCGTATTTTATCAAAATTATATGAAAGAAAACTATACAGTCTTTCAAAATAAAGAAGCAGCCATTTTTTTAACAAACTTCAAATGAAAACTTTAGCCAATATGCATACAAAGTTTTTCTGCAAAATCCTCAATTAACACTCAAATTGTAAATATTTTTTCCTATATTTTTTCGATCTATTGCAAAAATCCATAAATATATTGAAAATATCAAGTTTTTCCTGTCAAATACCTAAACATATTTTTGTCCTTTATATTATTAAAAATATTTCATAAAAAGAAAAAAGCAAATTGAAAGCGGAAAGAAAATGATTATTGTGTATGCTGAATATAATTGACCTCAACTTTCTTTAAAAAAAAAACACAAAACAAAAATAACAATCATGAGAGAAAAATCTCTAAGGATTTTTTTTTTCATATTTGTAAGAGTATAACAAGTACAACGGCGCACATATTGCTTTGACCATAACAATTTCGCTAATTAAAAAAAAAAAAATAAAAATAATAAAGAAAAAAAATATGATGTGGTCAGCACATAACCGACCGCATTGTGTATTGTCTAGTTAAATGAAAGTGTTACAGAATATTATAAAAATGTCTGTTAAATACTTCTTTCCAATTTTTAGGACATTAGTAAGCTCATAGTTAACATACTTAGAAAAATGTAAATTTGGCTCTTAGTAGAGTTTCGCTTTGTGCTACCGAATTCCCTGAAATGCTCGCGAGTTAGTTTCGGTAACAACCAGAACTCAAATATCAAATTTCAAGAAATTCCATCAATTTGTTCTGTGGATATGGTGAAAAATGTAAAATCGGCCCGCAAATCAGTTCTCGAGCCCTGAACTTTCCAAAAAATTTATATGTTCTTTGCTTTAATATGAGGAATTCATATATTAAATTTCAATGAAATCGGTTGATTATTTCTCTTTATATATACAAAAGTGTATGTTTGGCCCGTAGTAAACGTCTAGTTGCCGATGCCTGATTTCTTCCAAAACATACGAATTTTTGCGGACGGTCGAGCTGAGCTTATATATAAAATTTCAAGTAAATCGGTTGAATATTTTCTTCAAAATATTCAAAAATGTAAAACAGGCCCGCTAAAAAGTGCAGTTCCCGAGGCCTGATATATACCAAAAGTTGATCGATCCGTGCCATAGTGGAAACAAACTTACGTATAAAATTTCATCGAAATCGGTTCAGCCGAACTTGAGATACACGCGTGCACACACAGACCGACAGACCGACAGACTGACAGACCGACAGACCGACAGGTTGCTAAAAATAGTTTATTTACACTTCCCTACTATGGAGAAGTACGTTCCCACCGAAAACTCGATATGCAAAATTTGTTGCCATCACATAACCTACCTATTGTTTACACAATACGGTCGGTAAAAAATATTATTCATAAACGAATTAAAATCCTATCAAAAATAAATTCCGATATAAAATTAGGAATTTCTATATAAAGTGGAAAAAAGATTTTTTATTTCATTTCATTTTTTTTTAATAAATATTATTCGTAACTAATGTAATAATATTTAACCAGCTTCCTTAAAATCATGTTAGTTATTTTTAATAAAAATAATAGGGACATTCCATATTTGTATAATAGGAAATTTTTTTTTACATAAGGTAAAGGAAGGAAAATTGCTGGCACAAAAAAAATTTTTTGAGAAAAATTTAATCAATGAGAATATTGGATTAACTTTTAGTCCATAGAGTAAATTTTTATTAATAAGACTTTCAGTTTACGATAACCTTAATACTTAAATGCCTAAAGCTGGAAAATTAATTGAATCTCATTATTTATTATTTTATTAATAATCTCTGGACAAGAACGAGCTCCAAAATAAATCCAAAAATGTACAAATTTAGTTTATGTTTTCGGATCAGAATATAATTTTGCATGAGCATACTAAGCTTTAATTATAAGTATATAGGGTAGGATTATGCAAGAATGTTCTATTATTTTATATAATATATCGTTTTATTTAAAGAAACCAAGCTGTTTTATTAAATCACATTTTATCATTATCAATTCCTTAAAACTAGAGCTAAAACTTTTATGTCGATAAACAGGAAATGTAATCAAGTCAACTTCGGAAAGTATGGAAAAGTACAACAAAAGTGAAATTATACATTTTCACTTTAAATTTTTTGGATTTTTATTGTTCTTTATTTCTTAGATTATTTAGAAAATGCAAGTAAATTTAACAATTTTCCATTGCCTTATATATAAATCATTAAAAATTTTTTTTTTCGAAATTTCTTTGTCTGATTCTCTTACACAAATTACATAATATTCTATAAAGGACACATTGTATAAATTTAGTTAGCTTACCTATAATAATTTTCAGTTGTAATAGAAACTACATAAAAATATTTAAATTTTAATATTTGATTATTCAATTCATTGACATTTTCCGTACTTTAAATACCATAATATATAGCTAGTTACTTAAATTTTTATCATTTTATAAAATTTATAAAGTACAAGTCCATGTACAATGAAATCTACTTTATACAGTTAGTTAGTCATTAAAATGTTTTTCTATAATAAGAAATCATTCAACATGGGAAAAAGAATTTAAGTCAAATTATACAAATAAAATGGAATAAAAAAAAAAAATTAAAATCAAAATTTTCTTCAATTGAAATAGAAAAGATTTTTTTTTTTTGGTTTTTTTTTGCTTTCCTACTTATAATAATCTTAAATATTAACTTTAAAGCAGACCCATTGCCTCATACTTAACTCTATATTGCATACATAGGTACTCTCTAAAAAAAACTCTACACTCTCTATATATACATAAATTGAACTGAACTACAATATTGAATAAAAAATAAAGTTAGGTCAAGCTAATGGTTTGTAAAGTAGCACATTTTCCTAGAACAAGTGAAAATTCTGCTTTTAAAAACAATCTGCTACGTTATTAAAATTTATTTCACTCATATGATAAAATATTTTAAAGATTGCATACTTTTGGGATGAAGTAAAAAAAAAATTGAAAGAGACGTTAAAATAATGCTCCGGTTGTTGGAGTGAGTTAAAAAAAATAATTATATTTATTGATGGAATGGCATTAGCTTTCTGAATTCATGGAAATTTGGAAAATCTTGCTGCTTCAGAAATATAAGGTATCAAAAGTTCATAATTTCTAGAGGCACTAACGTGAGAAAGTTGAGGTGGAAAAAAATTTTCATCTTGAATAATAAACTGTTTATTAGTATCTAAAAGCAAGAAAAAAACAGATTTTAGACAACGATCAATTCGAGGAGCCATTTTACGTTTGTAGCTAATATTGAACTATTCTTTACCGCGTTTGCAAACGCTCAACTCTACTGTAAATGTTTATGGTTTTTTTAAAATAAGTAGTCAAACAATGGCATTTTTAGGTTTTTTGTGGGAGGGGATTTAACTTTTAAATGTGGAGATAATGAAAAATTCTTTCTACGGAAATAAGTTTCTGGTAAAGATCTTTGTACATATGAAATTTAAGCTTTCTATCTTCAAGGGTGTAGAAGTTTTGTAAACGGGTCTAAGGACAGACGGACGGGACAGAGTGCAATTAATAAGCACTCATTTTCAAAAATTTTTTGGAAAAGTGGTAAAAAATGTTTTTTTTTTCTTTATTTATATTGATGTTAGTGAGTTTTTTTTAAGAAAGTGATGGTTAAAGTATTAAAAAAGAAAAGAATTGTAAGAAAAAAAACAGAAAAAAAAACTTTCATTTTATGTGACCAAAAGAATGTCTCCTTTTTAAATATTGTATAAATAAAATAAAAAATTTAATAATATATATATATATATATATATAGAAAATAGTATAAAAATAACAAGAAAAATTAAAAAAGAAAAATGGAAAACGTGATCTCGTAAATTGGACATGTTTAACGATAGAAACGTTTTTAAACATCTTCAATAACAATACAACACAAAACAGCAGATTTTTTTTTTCTTCTTCTTTTTCTTATTATTATTTTTAAGAGGAAAAATTAATACAAAATACATTTTTTATATCTATGAATTTATATTTTTTAAGTATATTGAGATAAGGTTAAAGAAGAAAAAGCACCACTATAGATCTTTATTGTTATTCATGATAATTATGGGATTATAGAGTTGACTCTGCGAGAAATCTATATTATGAAGAGTCATCATCACCATTCTACTTAAGAATGTCGTGGATAATAATTAAAGAGAGTTAAATTAAAAGAATTCAATTATTCGTTTAAATACACAATAAAAAATTAATTTAAAAAATTCTGTGGCACATTAAATTTCATTACTTAAGTACTCTACATAGTTAAGAATTAAGCTGAGAATTTTAATATTATGGGAGAGTGAAATTTCAAAACAAATTATTTGTTTACACAATATTTATTGTTATAAATAAAAATGTTATTGCTCTCATAACATAATTTAAATTTGAATATATTCTAAAGTTTGTGAAAAAAAAAATTCATGAGATTCGAAGTAAAATAAATGAATCTGTTGAACACAATCATAAAATAGGCATATTATAAAAAATATTTCTTACTTAATTTACACAGTGCCGAAATTATAATATTATGTTTACTGGAAGTCCGTCCAATTTGCTAGATGCTTAAGGATCTAGATCAAAACCCTTTTTGATTTTTTTTTACAAATACTTAAATCTAATTTTGAATACTAGAAAAATACTTGTCTAAATTTGAATACTAGATGTCATTGCCATAATAATAAAATTGCAAATCGATAACTTTCATTAAGGTGTCAATTATTATGACTCTGACTACGAAATTAATATTGTTTAAAGACAATTAGTATAAAAACTATTAACTGAGTCTCGATATCATATTTAACACATAATTTTCTAAATTGCTTTTCAAGCATAATTTTTCGATAATAACTTTCGTGTTATACGTTACATGTAGATTCTAATGAAAGAATTGCTATAGTTTAATAAATAAAGGATATTTTCTTAAAAATTCTGGATCATAAAATTTTGCCAACTGCTATATACATGCTAACAAAAAATTTTTCAAAAATCTTTCTTTAGTCATTTGTTATTGTACTCTAAATAATTGAATGCAAATTGAAATAGACTTGATTTTTAGCAAATTCAAAGAACCTGCTGGAAAATCTAGTACTTCTCTTAATACATATTTCGAATAAATGACAAAAAATTTCAGCTTTGAGAAAAAGACGGGAAATATTTTCTCAATTATAGGACTGAAATATTTAAGAATATTGCGAAAATCTAGTTTAAAGCAACACGGGCTCTGCACAAGAAGGCCATTGAAAAATTAAACTTAAAACAGAATTCTAAACCAAATTATTAGCTCGGAAGTCAAGTATGTAAGTATACTTAAAAAAAAAATTATTATATTGAAATTGAAAATAAGTTCGGAGAGAAAAAAATCACAAAATAGAAAATAATTTTACTTTTTTTTTTTAAACCAATAAAAGATTTTTGTTATTTTAGTTTTTATTTGTGCTAAAAGAATAGCAATAAAATACAAAGTAAAAGCATTTTATAATTTTTCTTTTTTTCAGCTATTCTTTTTTTTTCACTCTCGATTATCAAAATTTTGCAATATTAGTATAGATTATTATCTATCTTTTATGGACTAATTATGAAAAATGTACTAATTAATTAGGGTCCAAAAATTAAAAATTTTAAACCTGCATAAAATTTTGAAGGATCGATATAACTTCGAAGTTTTCTAAAAAAAATAACTGTTAATTGAGCAACACAGGAAAATTATTACCGTTTTAGAATTGCAATGCATTTTTGCCTTTATTTCCCCTCGCAAGAAGATGAACTTATCTGTGGCGAAGAAACTTGTATCTTACATAAAGAGTTTAGAACTTTAAAGTCTTCAAATTTTCAATTAAGAAAAATACTCCTTAATCTACACCGTTTACAAAATATTCTCTCTTTATTAAACTTAGACTTAAAACTCCTCCTAAAACCAGAAATTTCATTCTTTTGTAAAATTTCAATAATATATTGAACTTTATTTGATGATTTTATCTAAAATACAGGCAAGATCTCTTTAATATAATTTCAATATTTTCATTTTGGTCCTACAATAATATGCCAAATAAACGTAATACTCTTATATTACTATAATTACACTTTCGATAGTATATACCAGTAATTATAATTCAATTCGTTTAACAGTATACTGAAGTAGCTTTATGTATAGTATATTTATGTATTTGGAAATGACCTATTGACACAATAATAACTATGATTTTCAGCGCATTGTTTATGTCCCGTGCAAAATTTTTAGTTCAATTGAAAATTATTATAAATTCTGTGGTTCTTTTATAATATTATAGAAAAGGTTATCATTTTGTTATAACTTGATTTTTATATGAACAATTGTACACATTGAAATGATTATGTTACTGGCAATTAGATAGATATAATATGGTTTAGTATGGGTTGCTTACTGATTAGATAGCTATATGCAACTATTACATCTAATCCAGATTTTGTTTTTGAGTTAATTTATATATGGAGGGATCTATATACAACAGTATTTTAGTTAAGTATATCAGAGTTTTAGCAAGCAAAATTATAATAGTCTAAGATTGAAAACGATTCGACTGTACATAATATATTTAAAGTAATTAACAAAGCTCTGTAATTTGCCTGCATAAAGTTTATTAATATTAATTAAAAAATTTTGTTAAGTCGTCATCATTTTCAGCTTGAATTCCCATAGTTGTCCAAATCAACTCAATTCATTCTTATTTGTTTTTTTTTTTATTTTAAATTTTATTTAACTTCCATTTTTCGCTTATCTTAGTTAATCTTACCAATAAAAATCGAACATCTATGAGAAATTTTTTCATTTTCTTTGGATTTTCTTATTATTCCATTCATTGGGGGAAAAATTGACATGATTTAATTTAATTTTAATTGGATGTTTAGTGATATTTGCATGTTTTCTTTTTATTTCTTTGAAAATTTTATATACAATTTTGGAAAGAATAAAACATTTTTTTTTTTGCAATTTGTGTTCACTGAATTATAATTGAAGGCAGGGTAAATAAATAAAAGTGCGACTGTTTAAAAAAGAAAAATTGATTTAAGTTAATCGTAGTTATAAGCGATTAATTTAAAACAAAAACATTAAAATATTGTTAATATAGGTACTCGTAATTGCTATTCAAAATAATTAGGTCAATAAAATTAAATTTTAAACATAAGTAAAAATTTTTTAGATTAAGATTATTTCAATCGCTTTCAATTGAAGATTTATGCAAAGATTTCAAATGATAAAGAAATTACAAAGTTATTTTGCATAGCCGAATTTCCTTTAATATTGTAAACCTATGCCATTTCAGTTGACAATTTTGGAAGAAAAAATTTAGTATGCAAAAGTCAAAGGCAATTAAGCGTTTTTAGTAAAAAATTATTTAAGAAAGATAAAAAATACGAAAATTTTCAGGTACATTGATCCAAAAATTTGAGATGAACCAAGAAAAAATCAAAATGCCCAAAATATTAATATTTTGTGAGGGAGGCATTCGGAAATACTATATTGAATGCCGAAACATCGTCATTTATATTACAATTCAAACTTAAAGAAACTGCTGAAGTAACTGAGAACATACTCTTTTATGAAAGCTACATTCGCTAAACTACAATTACAGTCAAATAAGATAGAAATTTGAAAATTTCAAATTATCATTCTTATGCTTGTACTTAACTTCATATTAATTTATACCTTTACAAGGACTCCGAACAGAAGAGATGTACAACGCAGTTTCGTTCTGCATAACTGAAAGAAAAAAAAATATTTTTTTTTAAGTTGATAAAATTTTAATGTTTTCAAAAGAAAAAAAAAAAATTATTCTAGAACATTTAGAATTTTGTTTTGATTTAATTTTGTTTTTTTTGTCATGTCATCTTGAATTCGGCTTCTTTTCTTTTCAGTTCCGTGCATATAGACATACAAATATGTACATGAGTGTGTACAGAAAAGGTACATTTTTAATGGCGATGTTATTATATAAACAAATTAGCAATTTTAGAAAATGTTATTCTTATTGAAATGAATCCGTTCTTAATACCTTTTTTTATGCTTCTTTTTCCTCGAAAAACAGGCCGAAGTGACTCCAATTCTGGATATGTAGATTATTCAATTCTTGATATGTAAGATTTTCAAACCAAATCTTATTGTCCCTATGCATGGAGCATCTACCATCCCGTTGAGATACAAAAAAATTAGTGACAGGTTATTTTTTATTGTTGCAATTAATTTGAATAAGATTTACAAATTTGTGTTTCACAGTCTGTACAAACAAGTCAGTGTGCATTTCATTTTATTTTACGCGTAAATTCATAGTCGAAGATTTCTGGTCCCTTTTCGAACAATCAGTCGAAGTAATTGTTATTGAATTTTTAGTTATTTTAAATTTAACTTAAAAACTTTGTTCTTTGCATGCAACCATCCCCGAATAACTATTATTAATTTGTAAATGGAACGTTCTCCCAAATGAAAATTTAGAAAGTAGTTATCAAGTATTTAATTTATTTTTGATTATAAACCTATAGATATTTGAATTGATAATTATATTTTATAATATTTAAATGGAAACACAGCTAATAAGAGCTATTATATGGAAACCGAGTTATTGTTACACTTTTTTCAGTAATGTTATCTTATCACCAAATAATATCCTATTATAATTTGAATGAACTAGAATTCTCACATAACTATAATATGAATGAATTTGGTACACCTTCATATTTTTTATATATGTATGTATCTATATGAAATCTTAACATCCCAAACGATTTTATTTTTATGATCCGCTTTGTTCTTTCCACATTGTATTTATCGTTTAGAAAAATTTTTTTCCTGAAAACCACAACAAAGAACAAAAGGAACCCTAAATATCTGACATAATAACAAGTAGGTTCTTCCTCCTTTTAATCTTTTTAGTTTTCTAGATTTCTACTACATCATTCATTATACAAAATACTGCTATAAAAATCTACAACGATACAGGTATAGTGATCACGTAAGAAAAAATCGAAATATTAAAAGATGCTTTTTTTTTCAATAATGATCCATTCAAGAATATGTTTAAATCTGTAATGAAGTTGAGATGGTTAAAAATTTTACGAATTTAGTTTTGAATTACCTACTTCATATATACTAATACAAAGACAGTAAATTTTTATTTGAGTCTTAAATGTTAAAATGTGAAACACGATTGAAGCAAGTGCAAAATTCAAACTGATGAAACTAAAATAAATGTGGAAGATAAACAGAAATAAGAATAATAATATTTGGGGATACAGCTGAAAGGATTTTGATTTTCTCAGAATTTTTTTGTTTTTTTGAGCAAAAAATTTGAAAAATAATGTGATGCGTTTTTTTTGCTCAAATTTCATTTTAAAATTAACAAGATAATAATAAAGTCTGCGTGTTCCATAAAAAATTTTTTTTGTACCCTATAAGTATAAACGTAAACATTATTATGCAAATCTTAGGTACACAAAAAATTTATTTTATGTATTACGAGTATTTCAGCAGATTGAAATTTAAAAAAAAAATCGGTTTATTTACCAATTTACCAGACATAAACATTGGTTGGTTTAAGCGAGTTCTTGCAGAGTACACAAAGTACATAAATCGCAGTTCATTAAATACATTTCAAATGTTATACTAACAAAACTGACAAAGTTCTTGAGAAATCTGTCATTATTCCGGGGATAAGATTTTTGGTTCGACATTAGTAGATTTTGCAAGCTTTCAAATACTCATAAACAGTATTACGTATAAATATGAGCATTTCCTCTTAAATTTTCTAGTACTACTTCCACTTCCACCTTAATAGTAATAGCATTAAAAACGAAGTTAAGTCACAATTAGTAGGCTCAAGAAAATTATTTTAAAATAATTAATATTATTATGTATTTGTAACTATCGACGTCTCATACAAAAAAGGAAACAAAATTTTTGGAAAAATTCAAGTTAATCTTCTGAAGAACCTAATAAAGTTACGGAATTAGTTAGAATTTTTAAAAAGCATTGATTTGATTACAATGAAGAAAATAATTTATGTTGAAGAGCGAGTTATTGTGCGGAATCCACCGTTCTTGTCTCACTTGTAATGAGACGTTTGCAAAAATATGGCGCGTACTTTTATATAAAACAATGTCCAAAAACGTCGAATGTTCACAGCTAATTTTAATAGTGTAATAATCTAATTTTAAAAACCTATAAATTAAATATTGAATTTTTGATAGCGAATATTTAATAATTATTATCAAGGTCAATGTTTTGTCCATACAACTTTTAAAAATATATCACATACACAATGTACGTATATAAAATGTATGTATATATAAATGGTTACAGAATATTATTGCACTCATGTGTAATATATTAATTAACATTATCTAATATTGTTAAAAAATTATTTTGATTTCTTAAATGTTTAATGGGTACGGCATGATATTTAGTGAGAAAATAAACTAAAAAGACCTGATTTGTAATCAAAATATGTCACAAAAATGCTATATTATCTTAACTGAAATGTATATGTATGTTAATATGAAAGTGTCAGAAAAATATTATCTTAAATAATTTTAAAAATGCCGCCCCTACAATAAAATTAATGAATGTACAGTTTACGTATTAAATTACGTATGTATATTGTGCAAAACAAAATATTTTCCAATAATTTCCAAGATTCTGAGAGTAGAATTTTTTTGCTTTGAATGCAAATATAAAATTTTATTTTTAACAAAAATTTTTTCATTGTTCTAATCAAGACAAATAATTTGATTTTCTAATAAAAAAAAATCTGTTTCGGATAGCACATAACCGAATACATTTAGAAAGTGTTGCATAAGATCATATGGAAATATCTTTTAAACACAAATTAAAATTTTGTAAAAGCTTTAGTTAAATGAAAATTTAAAGAACTAGTACAAACCCTTATATCTAGACAATTGTAAATTGAGTTCATGAAATTTGAATGATGGAAATTGTATTGATTTCCTTGAATTGAACGTTATTTATGAAACACTCTAAGAATGCAGTCGATCATGTGCTCATCTCATAAGATTTTTTTAAAATCCAATTGGAGCTGAATTATCTCAGTTTCAATTTGAACAACATTTCTTATACAAATAAGTGTAACCAAAATTCAATCCATATATTCTTTATATAAAATGAATACAATATATATTGTTCCATAATGGTGACAAACAATTACTCGTTATACCTTATTACAATGTATATAATATTATCTGATTTAGCCCATACCATATACGATACGTGCAATATTCGAAAAATGTTTGTAAATACTGAAATATTCCTTTGTTATTATTAATTGTTAAAATTTAAAAATAACACAATTAATTGCAACAATGTATAAAAATTTTCACAAATGTAATTATTGTTGATGTAAAATATATACCACATGGTGTATAACATATATACCACATGGTGTATATCATATTTTAATAATATCATTACATAATTAATTTTTTTAATTTTATTGACTTTTATGTCATCTTTGTTAAAATGTCAAAATATACAATGGCGATAACAATTTTTCTCATTTTTTCGTAAATTATAATGTTGTCTCTATATACATATTAATTATGTATATAAAATTAATTACATAAAACTAAAATAATAAGAAGAATTTACAGAGTAAATCTACTGAAAAAAACCGAGCCTAATATAAAAACAAGTTATAATTTATTAAAATAATAACGGTGTATATTTTACCAGATTTTTACCAATTATACTCATTGGAATATGTATATATGTATATATATATGTGCTTCCATTCACATATACTACTCAACTATTATAATGTACATTTCGAATATCAATTACCAACACCTCACTTTATCAAAATATTTTTATAATACAGAGTATATGAAGAGCCTTACGGTAAGTATAAGTATATTATGTATGTATGTGGTATGGCGAAGAGAAAAAATTAAGTGGTTGACATTGACCTACCTTAAACCATCTGAACTATTTTTATTTTTATTACTACTAGCAGTTCGACTTCTTAATATCGCTGTGCGATGGATGAAACACATTTTTTAACTACATTTTAATAAAATTTTATGCTTCCAATTTTTTTTTATTTTTATTGAAAAAAAAAAAGATTATCAAAATTGCGCCATTTAATGTGTATATCTACCGGTTGAAAAATAAATGCTTCGAGCTACTTGTCACAAATTGCGTGTACAAGTAGGTAAAAATGCAACTATACAATGAGAAAAAAAACAAACAACAACAATTTTCCATAAAAAGCATTTTTTTATCAAAACATTTTTTGTTGTTGTTTAATGCACTTTGTTTTTAATGAAAAAAAAAAAAACAAAGTTGATTAATCGGTGAGGCGTTTTCATGTCTAGTCTGCCATCATATAAACGCAAAATTCATTACAGAACCGATGTAATAACTTAATTTTTTTTTTATTTTGGTTTGGCTTTTAATTGAAGTGTCGAAATTTCTCACTTATGACATGACTTTAATGATGTGATATATGATTTATAAACTGAGAGAGAGATAGATTACTGTTCCCTAGCAGAGTATATCGAATCAAGTTGTACGCATACGAATTAAAAACATAATTTTAAATATCATACCTAATATGTATGTAAGAATGACTGCGATCTGGGTAGGTGATACATTATTGATTTTACATTTAAAAAAAGTATATATATTGAGTCTGGGGACAATTAAAAATAATAAACAAGGTGCAAAAAGGAAAAACTTTAAAAATGGTAATTTAAGGAATTTTTTAATGAACAAAAATTAAAAATGACAAAAATAGAAATAATTTTTATTTTTATTTTATATTCCGAAAAAGTGATGAAAAATATGTGATTAATCAACTGAAAATATTCAATTTAATTTTAAATTGGAATTATTCACAAAAAAAAAAGTAATAATTATTCGCATAATAAGCACTTGTATGTGTATGTTAAGAAGTCATGTAAACAAGCTTTTGTACATTCAAATTGCAAAAGATAAAAATTTTACATTTTTTAAAATCTTAATTTTGATATTGGGATTTAAAAAGGTGTTGTGCATTTTAATAAAGCAAATTTAAGGAAAAAGTTTGAAAAAGTAGATCTCTGCCGTTAATAACAAAGAAGTAGAAGCACTATGATGGTGTAGATATATTTAACATGTCATTTCCATATTCATTCCTAGTTTAGAACGTGCTTTATTTTGAAAACAATAATATAGGTCGACGAAGCGTTATTATAGCTAGAAAATAAAAATTCACAACTGAGTACATTTTTAAATGTACATACATATATATACTGTCTGGCGAATTGCTGTTATCTTGCAATTATTAAATATATACTAAAAAACTTAATACATGCCGATAAGATTTGGCTTATTTACTTCCAAGAAGAAGTAAATGTGCCGGATTTTAAGCCGTTTGACTTACTTATCAATTTTGAATTGTCTCAGAAATTCAAATTGTTGAATAAGCCTTATTGACATTTAGTTATTTAATATTTACTATAAGCATATCATAAATAGTGTTATTTAGTTAAAAACAAAAATTAAAACACGTATACAAATAAAATTATATTAGAGGTTTCATTATGTATCTAGTCTTTTTACTCTCTGAGTAAGAGGAAAGTGAGTGAGTATCATAATTTTCGAGTCAGAAGTAAGGTTTTTTTTTTACTCCTTATAATTGTATTCTTGTTCACACGAGAATCCATACAAAATTACACCACTAATCATTCATTTTGTTTTTGAATGTGACGCAAGTTCCGTCTAATATTTTGAGAAAAAATGAGATAATATAATTGAAAGGACGGGTGACCGCGTCGCGTCTTATTGCAAAAATAACATTTCAATAAATTGATAACAGATGATTCCAATTTAAAAGTGAATAAAAAAGTTTACTAAAAATGCGAGGTACATAACGAAGCTTTAAATCTATCAGATATAATGCGCATGAAATAATAGGAAATGCAAATAAAATAATAGTACAAAATATTATTCTATACCCTATTTTTCGACACCTTAATACGAATTCAAAAATTCCCCCAAAAATTTTTTACAAAAATTTTTGTAATTAATCCAAATTAATCAAAAAAACATTCAATAATATTTGTTTTTTTTTTGGAAATTTAGAGTAAAATTCAGCCTTTAATTTTACTCTAAACCATTCAATTAACCATTTTGAGGAAATAATCGTAAAAATATTTTATTTTGCAAGAATCTTTCATCTTATAATAAGTTCAAAAGCTAATTTATTATACTATTATATATTTTTCTTAAATATGCGCGTGCGCACATTATTTATGCCTACTTATAAACGTTTATATTTCATGAACTTAAATAAAAATTGCCACATGCTGATTTTTCTTTTATCTTCGCTCTACACAACAATATGCATCTGACATCTGTGCAATGTCCTATAATTGCATGCATTTATTTACATTAATTATTATAATATATATACATAACTCATTCTCTACATGTTTATTATTATACATGTACTACATACTTGCATAATAATTATATTCGATTTTAAACCATATATAAAATTTTATGGTACTTATATATTTAAAAATGACAATAACGATATATTTTGATTATTTCAATGGTTTTTACGTCAATTTTATTAAAATTTTTTTTTAACAATTAAGTTGTAAATAATTTTAAGCCGGAATTACTTATGTAGGTATATAAATTGCATATACATATATGTTTACATATATTATATAAAAAGTGAAGGGCCGCAATTATAATTTTAATAATTTTTCAATATTAATGTAGATAATATGGAGAATAAATTCATATTTGTTCGTATTTATAATTATAAATAATTTTTAATTAACTAAAATGACATTTTAATATAACACTGTGTATATAGTGTAGAGTTTACAAGTATAATAACTAAATATTATGTACAAATACACATATTAACATACATATACATTTTTCTTTTAATTACTAATTTAATATTGACAATTATAATGAACTTTCAATTTTCTCTGTAATATTATAAACTTTCTGAAATATAAACTTAATTTTTTTCTTAAATCAATTGATAATTAAAATCCTGAATTTCATTACATGTGCAATATATATGTATATACACACATATGCATCTGTACATTTGATACTCTTGTAAAGTAATATTTTGATTTAAATAATTTTTGCTCTTTAAATTTTTTTTTTTTTATTTTCCGATTTATTACAAAATGCATTATCAATCTTATAAAATGATCTCAGGTGATAAACAATTATGTCATCGTTTACTTTTAATTGATTCCGAAATGAAATTCCAATTACAATTTTATCGCTGTTTATAATATTACCAGGATAAAATAAAAATAATAAAATCTGATGTGGTCAACACATAACCGACCGCAATGTATATTGTCTAGATAAGTAAAAGTATTCCATAAGGTTATGAAAATGCGTAGTTTAAATAAGCTTTTAGTTAACATACCTAAAAAAATATGAATTTGGCTCTTAGTAGAGTTTTATTTTTTGGCTTCCAAATTAAACGAAAGGTTCGTCAGTAACTTCTGTTAACAACCAGAACTCAAATATTAAATTTCAACAAATTATATGCCATAGCCGAAATAGCCGAAAAATACTTACATATAAAATTTCATCAAAATCGATTCAACCGAACTTGAGATACATGTGTGCACAAACAGACGGACAGGTTGCGAAAATTAGTTTATTTATACTTCCTTCCTATGGAGAAGTACGTTCCCACCGAAAATTCAAATTTGTTACCATCACATCACGTGCCTTATCGTATACACAATACGGTCGGTAAAAAAGCGATATTTCTTTAACTTTTTTTGCTGTTATTGTTGTAATTTTTTATTTTAATTCCATTTCTGCGTATTTTAACACTAACTGTATGTACAAAATTGTCATTTAACATATTATGTATATATAAATGTAGGTAATAACAAGTAAGACGTTCAAGTCAATCGATTTAATGCGCTATCGGCATTCTTTCAATTCACTGATCATTTTAATATTTTTTATTTAAAAATTTATTCTCCATTAAAAAATATTGAAATTTAATAAAAAAAAATTTGTAGTTATATAGAGAGAGAAGAAAAAAATTTGTTATAAATGCGTGTACAACTAGTTTTGTTTTTATATAAATTTAATTAACAGAATTAAAGAAGAAGAAAAAAATTAAAAAAAAATGTAATTGCATCATAAAAAAAAACATTCTTTTTTTTTAAATTTTTATTTTCTTGTTTTTTTTTCTCAGTATCTTATTAACATTGGAATATGTCGATATTTAAAAATGAGCTCAATTCACCTGTAATCTATAATTAATATGTTAAAAATAAAATGTATTTTAAATATTTGACTTCAGTTTAATATGAAAGTGGGTGTGTGTCAGTGTACTTGTATTATCGTAATTAATTAATTGTTACGGTAATTATTTTGTAACTTCGCTTTAATTATTGTAATAATTGAACAAAAATATTAAATTGCTCCTATAAAAATTCAACTTAAATTTTTACAATAATTATAGCAATAAAATTGTTTTTTAACCATTTTGTGAATTTTCGGTAATTTTTCAATTAAATTTCGGTAATAGCTTTTGTATTAATTTTTCAATTTTCCGATATGGACTTATTAAATCGGATGCAAAACAAATCTATGAACAATTTGTTTGGATACATTTACGCTTAAGATATTCCCTTTAAATATTCTAATCAAAAATAAACTAGTTCACAAATTTAATAATCAATAGCAACATCAAATACTAACCAAAGACTTGTCAGGAGCAGCAATATACATATAACTATTACCAGAAATTCAGGCGATGTTAGTGTAACATCATCTAGAATAAGGTCTACTAATTTAGAAACGATTTATAATATATGTAGCTTTTAAAAACGACAATAAATTACCAAATGAATTAAAAAAAACTTAGTGCTCAAATAATTTCTCAAATAATTTACCAACAAATCTCCTCTTTGCCGAATATTAATGTTATTTGTATCACAACACAACTAATTGAATAACACTTAAATTACATATTTTTTAAAATTATTGTTGACTCTTTTCATAATTGACTACAATATTTAAAATAAAATTATCTATAGCATAGTTTTAAAAATAAAAATTTTAAAAAGTCACCTAAACTCTTCAAATCGGCCTTAATATAGGCTAGATTGTTACATTAGAATTCATCGCAAAATTTAAAAATAAAAAATTCCATATAGGTAATAGCTGTTTTACAATTGTTGTAACAATATATTAAGCATTGTTATACGTTAAGAAAATATTACTGTTAACGCATAACAGTTAGTCCGAATTGTAGTATAAGTTAAGCTCGATGTATTATATGATCGTATACTTACATACATATTATTTAGTATATCGTACTCTTAAAATATTAATTATTGCAGCCAAATATATCATCTTTCAATTTTTGGAATATGACTATCTTTTTGGCCTAAATACGTGATACGAATAAGAATGAAGAGTTTCTAAATTCATGAAAGTATTATAATTATTTACTAATAATTATATTCTATTCAAAAATTATTTCAAGAGAATGTATTAAATTTCTTTATAAATATAATAGATTCTGAAGATTTTTTCATCTAAATCATCTAGTTTTTTCATCTTGTCTTAGCAGGAAAATATTATGTTCACATACTTTTCATAAATAATTTGTGTTCATTGATCAAAATTGTGTCAATTGAAAAATAATATTATGATAACGACATCTATCGGCACAAATATTTACCAATCAGCCATTAATAGGAAAAATCGGAATTATGACGCCAAATTCTTTATGTTTTAAAGATATAAATTTTATATTTTTCAAATTTTCGATTCACAATTCTTCAAAGAATTCGTATAATATATATTTTTTAGCAAAAAATATATTTAAATTTCAAAATTATGGAATTGTTTTGTACAATTACATTTTAATTACGTGGAGGGATTATACATATGTACGTATACATATTGTACCCACATAATTCTTATAGGTTAATCAACATTAATAGCGACTTGGCTTTATTCTTACAACAATTTAATGTAGAATCAAGAAATATTCAAAGATTAAAGATGGAAAGCTTCATTTGGGTTGCCATCTTTTAAGTTAAAATTTCTCATCGAACAATAATATAATATTACTAGTCTCGGAAAAAGTAATTTTTAGTTCTTAATAAAAATTATTATATTCGATAAAAACATGAAATTTTAAAATCCGGTAAGAGCGTTAAATTTTCCATGTTAGGGAAGCCTAAATAAACTATTTTTAGAGAAATGTCTATCGGTCTGTCTGCCTGTGTATGCACGCGTGTATCTCAAATTTGGCTAAACCAATTTTAATAAAACTTTATATGTAAATTTATTTTTTCTAAGTCACAATTTAGTCAACATCAGGCTTCGAGAACTAGACTTTTTTCCGAGCTGACTTTACATTTTTGCGCATATAAAGAAAAATAACCAACCAAATTCCTTGAAATTTAATAATGGAGTTCTGGTTGTTGCCAAAACTAATTTTCGAGCTTTTAACTTTAAAGGAATTTCAGCAAGCACAAAGCGAAACTCTATTAACAGCCAAATCAGCGCCAGCTGTAACCATAAATCGATTTTCTAAATATATTAGCAAAATTTTAGTAATTTTAATAATAAAATTTGCATAAATATTTTTAATGTTTATGCAAAATATATAGAGAAAAATTCTGTACACGTTAGTGCACTTAAATTAAAAGCGAATTAAACAATGTGAAAAAAAAACCTGAGATCTTTTTTATTTGTTTTAATTCACTTTTCCCATCTTCAATATCGTTATACATAATTCACAAAGTAGTTATATAGCTTAAAATACAATATGTGACTATATACTACATTCATAATATATATAAACATCTCACCTGGTCGCTAATGTCAAAACAATTAGGAATATTCCAATTAAAAAACCAACAACTTAAAAATACAAAAAAAAGAAAAACAACAACAACGAAAATAGGTTTGTGTTGTATTCTTTTTTTTTCTTTCAATTAATTTTCTAAAGGTTTTACGCCGCCAAAGTTATGAGCGAAACAGTTAAAGAGATATAGAAGAAAAATAATAAACAAAAACAAAAATAAAAAAAAATAAAAGTGAAAACCTTTTTCCACAAAACAAAAAAAAAATACAATAAAAAAAAAAAACAAAACTAAAAAATTAAAAAGCACACTTAAAAAAGTTCACGACAGCGTTTTTCTTTTCAATTTATTCCAATAAAGTTAGTCGCAAATAACGAAAAACCAACAAAAACTGTAATGTTATAATAGCTCAGCATTATTGTTAAATGATATTTAGAGTAGAGGTACCTTTATAGTGAAATCTTTTAAGATTTTATGGGTATTTTGCATCTATATTGTACACACATACACTAATGATGATCACAATATATGGTAGTACCATAGATATGATTAGATTAGGAACAAAAAAGAAAAAGCCAACATAATGTGCTGAAAAAAAACAATAAAACTTTAAAGCATTCACATGGTTTTATAACAGAAGCTGCTGACTTCTTCATTTTTTTTTACTACAATTTTTTTTTCTATCAGAAAGTCAACGAAATTTAATAAGTTCTAAACGCCATTTTAGTGTTTGGATGATGCTTTTATTTAAAAAAAAATTATTATTAAAAAAATTAAAAAAAGCTTTTCTCCTAAAAATTTTAATAATTGAGATTAAGTTTTAAAGAAAGGGTTTCAGAAACAGTAAAGCACTAACCTTTTTTTGAAATAAACGTATTTGAGAGCAATTTTTCCCTCTTTAACTTGCGATTATTTTTATATTAACATTTTACTTTTTAATATTGTATACATATAACATTAAGTAGAATTATTATAGTCACCAGATAGGCGTTTGAACTTGAAGCTCTCCTATTAAAGAACCAGCTCCAAAGTCATTGCACTATTGGTTAGATAAGAATATTATGTATACCTACAAAAATTGGGTGTAACTACTCGATGGCTTGAGCCTTTTTCTTGATTAGCATGGAGATATCTGCTTTAATATTTTGTAATTAATAGTAGCCATATTTAAGACTAGCTAAATTTTTAGAATCAAATACCAAGTGTACCAAGTACCAGTTTACTTTGTACCAAGTTCCTGAATGGGATTCATAAATTATTTAAATTATCTGTATGATATATACAAATAGAGTTACCGAGAATCGGCTGTTCTCTTGAAGTAGGTCTATAGAACGAATGCATGTAAATAAAAATTTATGGTAAATATTTTCTTCTTTTCGCTTTTCATCTAGATTCTTTGAATCCGAAAGTTTGCCTCTCAGAAAATCTACCCCACTTTAACTTGGGATATATGAAGAAATTTAGAGTCAACCTGTTAAAGTTTATAGAATTTTCTTTTCAACGACTTAGATATTATCGTTACGAAATTGTCAAGATTAAATAAGAGAAATTCAAAATACATATTTGAATTTGTATTATATGTAGCATCAATTTCAATAAAATTCAAGAACCCAATTTTATTAAGTTTAATACGGCTTTAGGAATATTAAATTTAAAGAGACTAAATAACATTGTTTGAATTGTTTGAAATTAATACAATTGAATTTAAACTTAGAAAAAACCTATTAATAATGCATAGGTCCCCTCTGTTTTGTAAAGCAAAAATACTGTGTAATGATAAAATTCATAACTTTTGCCTAAATACTCATTCTAAGTGCACTTTAGAGCACAAAAATTAATTATTTATTCTCAAATAATTTTAATATTTTCAAAATAATTAGCATAAAATTTTGTTTCTTTAATTAATTCTTAAATAGCTGCTTGAAATTTTGAATCACCTAGTAAAGAATGAATCTGTTAAATACAACCAAATGATTTTCAAAACCATACAAATTTCCTTACAGAAATTTAAATAGGTTATCAAAAATTTATTATTAAAACATAAAATACTCTTCATTATCATTTTTTTTTTCTGCTAAAGCTCATATACATACTTTAATTTCAATTGAAGTTCAGCAGATCAAGTTCAATATTAAAAAAAATTTCATATATTGAAAATTCAACCTTCTTTTTTGTTCTTTCAGATTTCCCTACAAACTATTGTCTGTAGTTGTATATTGTCTATATGAAAGTATCTAGTTAATCGAGAGTGTAACAATAACCATTTTTGGATTATTTAATTTACATTGTTTTAATTTACATGACATTACACTGTTTTCGATAAGTTACTTATTTTTATATACAAATATAATATGTGTCAAATGTAGGTTAATTCGAGCTCTAGGTATTTTATTTTTAATCTATTAAATTACATTTAGAAAAAAAATTTAGGTCACATTGTACTTTATAAATATTCTACACACTCATGTTAATTTTTAATATTTAAAATTTTCCATTCTTATCAGAAAACGCTCCTCTTTGTACACTCAATTAAGTTTTCCCAAGGGAATATTTTTTTTTATATATGTATATGAATATTCTCTTATTATTATTGTTGTGTTTTTCCCTTATATGACATTTATCTTAACGTTTACCATACATTAAGTTGCTGCATTTATAGTAATGATGATGACGTGTGAAGTAAAAGATCGTTTAAGAATATTAGAAATTTAATTTTCAGTTTATGTATGGTGTTAATAAATGAAAATTATGGTAATTATAAGGTATATATTGGGTGTAATTTGAAAATTAAATGTTATTCTCTTTAATGTACAATATTTTTAAATAGGTCCTTGGTAATTGAAAATTTGCCTATTAAATATATTTCTTAATTTGTAATGCAGAAAATGTTATTTTACTTATGTGACTTGAGAATTCTCTAGCCTCCATAATAATTTTTGAATTAGAATTTTATCCATTTATCAGTTTTTGTACAAAACTTATCTAAGTTTTTATTAAATTAAATTAATGATACTAATTTAATTAAAGCCTAAAATTAATTCAATGTAGAATTTGAAAAAATTTCATTTTGTAAGGAAGGAGAAGTTAAATAGAAATGAAGAATTAGAATTTCATTTAGGCAAAGCATGTATAAAAATTTCTAAAAATTCAATGTACAACTATGATTTCTACTATATATCGGGGACTCCAGACTATAGGTGATGGCAAAATATCAGTCAATAGCGAAAATAATTTGTTTGACTTAGCACTTCAGCAAATTTTACAAAATTTGGCACATCATATTTGAATTGCAAATATGCATCTTATTAAATTGATTATAAAAAATCATTAACAGTTTTAAACTGATGAATTTTTTCAAGAAATTATTTACAAACACACTGTTGTAACACTAATATATATAGGCAATTTTTATTACTTTTCCATATATGTACTTACTTGCTTAGTATTGAAATGAATATTGCTTAGTATTCTTACTATAAATTAGAAATTTTTTACAAAAGAACACATTTCCGAACAAAACAAATGAAGTGAGTATAAAGTGATTGGTTAGAGGACAGTGAAAATGAAATTAAACTGAAATTATAGGATCAACCAGATCAGATTATACTAAAAATATTATAAGTATACATAAAAATTTCGCTGGCAAGACTTTATTTTAAATAGAACATGCTACATAAAACTTTAAGATATTTGCTACTCCCATGGCAAATCAATGTATTATACAAAATTATTTTCAAATTTTTTCAAATTGCCACCAACTCCACTAACAACTAAATGTTGTTTTTAGAAAATGAGCTGATAAAAAAGTACCCCAAAGTTTCATTAGAACAATTTTAATTTCAAAACATCATAAACAGCTTTATTCAAAATGAAATGCACTTAAACTTTGAATAATACGATTAAAGATGCAAAATAATTCTTTAACACTTGAAAAGTGACAAGAACCCTTAAGGGTTTTTCAAAGTCCCACGCGGCAAATTAAATTTATATAAAGAAAAAACCTAAAATTAATTTTATAATAAATTTTTAATACTTGATATTTAAATTTGATTGAAAAGACATTTTCAATTCGAATAAAATTTATTTGAAATATACAAGATACTTAAAAAAATATTTAAGATCAAAATTTGATAAATTATACAATGATAAGATCACTGTAAGAGCTGCTCTATTTAACTAGTGCATTATAACTGTTAATGAAATTCCTACAAAAAAAATATGAAGGAGGTGGCGCATTTTTAGCTTAAAGAATTTTTAATTTATTTTATTTTTTTTTTTATTTCATTTTCAAATTTTATATTTTAGAATCAACTTAAGTTTATACTTGACATTTGATATATGTATATTAAAAAAAAAAAGAATTAAATTCAACCTACATACATAAATTTTTAGAAAATCATTTCAAATCTTAAAAAAAAATTAAAGAAATTTTTAAGAACAAATTTCCTGTATAAAATTTTGTGATGACGGCTGATTTGACTACCAACTAACCGCAACCAACACTTTATTTGACAAAAAAAAAAGCCAGCACCATAGTAACAATAAGAATAATAAAAAAATTAATTATTTTTTAAAGAACGTGATCAAAAGATTACGTGTTTTTTTTTTAAGAGATCCTAACAACAAAGAGATAAAATAAAAGGTAGTAATTGTGTTACATATTATAGGCTCTTGTTTATTCAGATATTATTTTAAATGTATATAACGGTATTAATACAGAATTAGATTTTTTAAAAAGGTGAAAAGTAGAGAGTAAAAATTAACACTAATCACATGTAAGTAAGTACAAAATTAAATTTGTTCTACAATTCTGTAATTGTGGGCATAAAAAAATAAACAATAAAAAATTTCCCATCGTCCTACGATTTATCACGATATTTAAATTTTAAAGAAGGTAAAATCTATGTAGATCTTTATAATTATTTTATAATGTCAGATTTATATTATTTATTTGTACTGAATTGATTAAAAAGAAAATTATTTTAAATATTAGAAAAAATCATTTTAACCTAAAAAATTTTGAATTATCAATATATAAAAATAGGGCATGTACCATTACAAATAAATGAAGGTGTGTACAATATTAATAACTAGAATAGAAAAGAAACTTAATAATTGATTGAGTGTTAAATAGGAGTTGAATTTCAATTAAAGATTAGTTACTATTAGAATTTTTTGATTAATTTTTTAGCACTTTTCCAAAAATTTTTTGAAAAAAAGTGCTTATTAGTTTCACTCTGTCCGTCCGTCCGTTCGTCCGTCAGTCTGTCCGTGTGTCTGTTTACAAAACTTCTACATTCTTAAAGATAGAAATCTGAAATTTAATACGTACATAGATCTTTACTAGAAACTTATTTTCGTACAACAAAATTTTTACCTATCTCCCCCCCTCTACACTCAAAATAAAAAGTATGTAATTTTTAAAGGAACGCTACCAGTTAAAATATAATCCGTTGATTTTCCTAAGAAAAATCGTTCCATTAAAAATATTTAGTTGAATTTGGTGAAAACAATGGAAATTTTTCCTTAACGCCGTAACTGAGAGCGAAACTACAAAAAATTGTAGTCCTTTAAATGCTTCCGTTGAAAAGTATAAATCAATCAAAAACTGTAAAATGTATTTTTTGACTGTCGTTTTCATTTAATACAACTAAATCAATAGAAGAAATCCTTTAAAAAGTTAAAGGTAAATAACAAAGTTGAAGCTGTTAAATATGTTGAAATGTTTTTTTGTTGCATCTTTTTGTTAAATTGAACTCTTATTAATATTTTATTTCATTTAACATATTATTCATATTATATTTGCATAATGACTTAATTAAATAAGCTTGTGAATAATTATTTTTCACTAATTAAAATTTCTTAAATAAACAAGAACTAAAGTTTTTCAAATTGTATGAAGAACTTAATCGAATCCAATTTTCTAATGATGTAAAAATATTTTCAAGTTTTTTACATTTTAGATTTTCTATCCCGTTTCAAATTTATTTCGCAAAGAAAAATTTTTACAAAAATTCAAATATTTTCACATTCATTTAGACATTGAATGTTTATGAAAATATCTGAGAACAATATTAAACAGCTTTTTCATACATACATACATATGTAGATTTATTTAGAATTCAGGCAAAAATTTTTGTTTAGGCACAAGTGCTAATTTTTGATTTTAATTGTTGATTTTGTTTTTTTATCATATCATACATATATGTCAGATGGATTATCAATAAATTTAAAAAGCGTGTTGACTGGTTCACTGATGTTTTTTCACTGATAAATTAGGCGATATTAACATGGATGTTTTTTAAATTAAATGTTCTTATGTACGTACATGTTATATAACTCGGGCACCATTTAAATTTTGTACAAATTAAAAAAAACGTGATTTTATATCCAAATTCACATTTTATTCGTAAACCATTTATTTTTTCAAGAATCTATAAGTCGGTTTTTTCAGGAATCTGAAGAATAGCGGTTCCAAATTTTTTAAGAAGTTCAGTAAAGAAATATTTTGTAGTTCATAAAGAAAATACTATTTAAAATGTCGTTTGAAGTAAAAACCGGTTATTAATTTTACGGACTTATTTTTATGTAAAGGACATAGTTCGCTAATGGTAACGAAACTTTTTCCTTTAAAATCGTAGAAATGGAAAAGTTTCAATAAGACAACAAAATTTCTAGTCAAAATAACAAAAAAAATCTTTTAATAGATAACGGTTTCTCAAATCACGCGATATTTATGAATTTTTTAATTTTTTAGTTTCATATGCACTGGCGAAACTTGTAACTTAATGTTACTTCTTCACGAATGAGCATATTCAAATTTATTTATTCAATACTGTTAAAATAAACATTATTCTATTATAAATATAATTAGTGTTAAAAGTGAGCTTGTCCTAGAACAATAATTTTTAGAACTACTTAGCCTTTCTGTTAAAATAAATTTCGAAACAAGATTTTAAATTGCAGTAATATTTTACAAATCTTTTGTATGAGAATAATATGTGTTGAAAATTTGTACATGTACGATTTACTAGCAATATTTGCGACAGTTTAAGTTATGTTTTCCCTCATGTTAAAATTTATATGTTTTCTCTATTCATATTGTTTCAAAATCAGAACTCATAACTAAAAGGTATCACTTTTTAGTAAAAGAATCTCAAAAGAATACAATAGAAAAACCCTTGCAAAAGTTTTTTATAATGTGGCGAATTCTTATTATTTATTGACATTTGTTTTATGTTTCGTACATTCATTTAGCATGATACGCAAATAATTAATGTATTATTCAAAATATGTATGTGTATAAAAGAGTTGACGATATGATTAAATTACCGCACGTAAATGTGCACATTTTAAATATGTATGTATGTACATAAATTGTAATATTTCATTTGTAAAAAAATATTATTAAGCAGCTTTGTTTAAACTTTTAAGTTATTAAAATATGTTTTGTTAGATATAAAAAGTTCTCATTTAATACTAAGCTTCATTGAGATAAAATTAAGAAGCTTTCTATTATAAATTATGTCAATAGTTACTTGTTAATTATCAATAATAATTAACTTTTTTTTGTTAGATGTAATTTTCTATTTAATTAAAAATTTTGTTGATAAGTATCATATTAATAAGAAAGGTTTCATATTCTAGGTTACGTGTTAGAAACTAAAAAGAGATTTTAATATTTGTGGCGCCGATATTATAAGAAATAATCAGAATTAAATAACTAATTCCTTTGAAGCGTAAGTATTTTCGTTTATTTAACGGAAACGATTTCGTTAATACAATTTTTCAAAGGAATACTTTTGTCCAAATTTACGGAATATTCCGCTGCTACGAAATTTTAAGCAAATTTTTTTGTTAAATTTACAAAGTATTCCTTTAAAGTTTTTGTCAAAATTAAAGTACCGCTATTTTTCAAGTTTATTCAATGTGTGCAATATTTTTCAAGTTAAAACAAGTTTCAATTTGTAGTGAAGAAGTAGTTAAATTATTGTGCGGAAGATTTTTTTTTCTTAAATATGTACATATGTATGTATGTATAAAAAAAGGTAAAATTAAAAAAGAACACGCCGATTAAAATTAAAAACAATTAGAATATTTAGAAGAAAACTTAATAATTATTTGATTAATAAACATAAAATATTAATTGTTAATATACTTTGAAAATTTAATGCAATAACATAAACGCAATACGGAAAGTACATATCATGGGTATGTTTGGATTGTAAGCAGGAGTTTTTATATATTTCCAGCTTTCGTAAACATATGAGAAGAATTCACAATAATATTAATTTATTAATATTGTTTAATTTCATATAAAAATTCATTTAAATAATTCAATTATGGAGTTTATTGAAGCAAATACAGGAACAGCTAAGTAGAAGAAGATGATGCAATACCAGAATCTGATATAATTGACATAGAATGTGAAGATTTATTGCAAACTCTAAGTGAAATTTACAGCGATTTGTCTTTTATCAAATATATTTCACGTAGAATTAAGACAAAGTTATTTAATTTGCTTTTTTTTACTTGGTCTTAGAATTGAATTCAGCTACGAACTCTATTAATGGAAACATGAACACCATCCTTAAAATCTGGACGCTCTTTTAAAATTAGTGATGCAATATCTACTTCAAATTTGAACTGAAGAATCACAATATTAAATGTAAGAAGCATTTTTATTTACACATGATTGCATATATTGAAAAAAATGTTTCCTATATTTAATTGATTTTTTTTAAGTATTTAAAAATTCATTTAAATTTATTTTTAATTTTTAAGATTTTTTAGATGTGAAATGACTCCAAAGTTCGATAAAATAAAAGGTAAGACTGAAAATAGTCTTTTAACTGAAAGTGATAGAAATTACATTTCTCAAGGATTATAGATTTTTTTGATAGGAAAATTAACCTACCACGTTTGTATATTGAAGTTACTCTACATTGCACACAAATTGAAGAAAATTTACCTGGGGAAATAAAGCAAGGTAAAACAGAAATAAGAAAAGTCAAATGAAAATTCGGCGCGTATATTTTTATATTGTTTTAGAATGTGTGGTATAGCAAAGAAACAGGTAACAAATCAACAGGTAAATTTCCTTACAGATTGTACAACAAAAGAAGGACCTCCTTGAGTTAAAATTAATTCGGATTATTGTGTTTAATTGAGTTTAGATAAAAATATAGAAGCAGAAATAAATGGTACAGTAGAATGTAAAATCTGAACTATAAAAAACTTTCATTACAGAGACAGAAGCACGAGAAATAAAAGCTTGGCTAAAATACAATTCAGGTGATATATCAATTATTAAAAATGGGAATGATTCATTTCGTATAGAAAACAAGATTTTTTAAATTGTGAGCATATTCGTCAAATAATAAATGAACGGCCAACGTTAAAAACTTGCAAAGGATTGAAACTGGAAAAAAAATAAAAATATTTAAATCACAAATAGACGTTACTCTTTTTTTATAGAAAACTATAGATTTCCATTATTTTTGGACAGAAGGCGACAAAAAATTTTATTTAAATTAGGAAATTTTCACTCAAATATAAGAAGGAGTTAGAAACAAGAACCAACACAAGGGACACAACAAAATGTAAGTCTATGAAATATATTGCATTTATAATTACATCATTGTTATTTTTCTACATAATTTACATTTTTTCCATAAAATTTTAAAACAATCAGTAATTCTAAACCGGAATAAATCTCTTTTTTTTTTTACAGCAACAAAGGATTTTTATTTAATATACCTGATACATTATGTATTGAAACCGACAGTTGTAAGAAGTTCTAAGTTAATAAGAAACGCTTCAATAGACGACTCGATCAATTCATTTTTTAAATTTATAAATGAACAAGTCAATGTACATATTATTAGTAAAGAAATGATTCAACCTTGCATTCTATGCTTAGGAAAGGATTCTGGGAATCATCTAAATAATATGTTTGTATATATAACATAATATATGAAGTTGAAAATTTTGTGAAAGCGCTAAACATTTTATTCAAATCGTTTTATATATAAATATTCAACACTGACTATCCCAACTATTGCTGAAATATGTGGATATTTTATTGAAACCTTTTTTTTGGAGTAGACATTGGTCGTGATAAAAAAATCCTAATATAGAAAATCTTAAAAAGTTTTTATATACGAAAAGTGATTCAGAAAAAAATATTCAATAAATCTTAGTTAATATTGAAAACAAATTTTATTATTTAAAAATACAAACTAAAGGTGTTTCATTCAGTTATAATATGAAAATATAAAATGAAAAAACACAAATTACTAAAATAAATTATGTTTGTAAACAAGTGTATTATGTGGCCATATGTTTTATATTAAAAGTGTCCATCAAGGCAAAGAGTGCAAATTCAATTAAAAAACAACATCCTGAAATTCAACAAAATATAGTTCTTTGAACTGTACTTTTCAACCTCAAATAATCCTTTACGGAAACGGATTTTCCAATAATAAGTTCCTTTAATACAATGGGAATATCCGTAAATATCTTTTGGGTTAAAGGAATCTAGTTCGTTAAAAAACTAAAATTCAACAGTAAAATTTCCCTCACTGCAACAGAAAATTCCGTTGAAACCACAACTGTTTTCTTTAAATCAACAAAACACTTTCCGTAGTCTTGAAAAACAATTTCTTTCAAAACAATGGAAATATTTGTAAAAATATTTTAGGTTAACGGAACCCAGTTTGTTAAAAAAAGAAGGCTTAACAGCATACTGTCCGTTGTTGCAACAAATTATTCCGTTAAAAATTTTTCTGTACAAACGGAAAATACTGTTAAAACAACATATATTTTTTTTCAAAACAACACAACGTGCTCCGTAGATTGAACCCGAATATTCTTTTAACATCGCAAAATTTTTCGTAAAATATCTGGCGATAAGCAACGGAAGAAAACAACTAACTACGGACCTTTTTCAACGAAAAAGTGCGTTGGATCAAAAACTACGGATTTTCCCATTGAAGGAATGGAACTTTTAGTTGATTTTACATACTTTTTATTTTGGGTGTAGAAGTTATACCCACCCAAAGCACTAAAAATGGCCTATTTTAACTATTTGTTGCAATGAAACCATAAGCATTTTTGAAATTTTGCAAACGCAGAAAGGCACTGGCTTGCTTCCCCTATCGCGGTATACTAAAGTTAAATTTTAGAAAAATAAAATGGCCGTTCAAATTTACCGTTATCTAAAGTCCTCTTTTTCCAAATTTTTGATGTCGTTTTTCTTCTAGACCCCAGCCTGTAGAAGCTTGAAGCTTTAGGGGCTTTTAGACATTAACAAGTAGTTCATTTCGTTAGAAGAAAATTTTTTTCCATCTCCACCCCCTCTCAAGTTATGGCCTCTTGAAATTTGTAAAATTTGCATTTTTGACACCTTATATTCCTGAAACCGCAAGTTTTTTCAAATTTCTATAAACGTAAAAAGTTAACAGTAAATTCCATGACATTAAAAAATATAATTATTTTTTTTAACTCACACAATTAACCCTTAAAATCGAGCATTATGTTAACCCCTGTTTACATTAAATTTTGCTTTATTTCAAAGACTGCATAAATGGTTCATCCTAAATATATGCAATCCTAGAAATAGTTTCGTTTATAAATGAAAATAATTTTAATAGTGTGGTAGATATACATTGACTGTTTTTAAAAGCAGTATTTTCACTTGTTGAAGGGAAAAGTGCTGTATTGTCAAACCATTGGTTTGACCCAACTTTATTTAATTGTTTGTTTCCAATAGTTTGTTAATTAATAATTTTTAACAATTCAGAGGGCTCCTATTCAGACCTATTCAGACTGCAATTTTCCATCACATAATTGTTTTTTTCGAAATTTTATCCTCCATTTTAAATACACACGCAATTTTATTTAAATTTCAAAGAGTCGAGTTATCTTATATTTTGGGTGCAGTAATAAACAAAATACGAATAGCTATAGGTCTGCCGAGTGCCCCACTATTCTCTAATCTAACAATATTGTTCAAAAGAAAATGGGAATAGAATGCAACACCAGACTGAAGCTCAAATGATTATAGTGCTTAATTAATTAAATTAGCTATGGCTTTAATCATCAACAACGACCAATTTGCAAATTCTCTCGCATAAGGTTATTATTACTTGAAGAACTTTTTCTGCCGAAAATTACAACTTTTATAAAAATAATTTAAATGCTTATAACAATATTTAATTTACAGGAAATATTTATTATTCTCTTGATTTCATTTATAGTAATGTATTCAATATTGAAAAGTGCATTTAATTCAATTAATTTTATACCTACAAACTTTAGTGGTGTTATTTTTCTGTTCAATTTATACAGCAGGTGAAAATATCATTGTATCTTAAAACATACAACAAAATGCACAAACATTTCACTCTATCTTATCGGTACATGTAATATAATATTCATAACGGTAATACTATTTTTAGAATAAATACAAGAAAACAATAATAATAACAATAATTTTCTATATAGAGGAATGCCACGAATACAATCTTATCATTGATAAAATCTTTGTGTATAAGTTACCATAAATATTTCACTATTATTCCTTTTCATTCTTCTGTTCTCTTTTTATACAGTCAACATTCTTTTCCAGTTATTCAACCTGTGATGCAAGTACCAGTTATTTTATTCGACAGTAAAATTTTAATAAAAGAACGTAATTCACGTTTACCTTCCTTTTTTTTTCTCTCTCCTTTTCTTCGAGCTCCTTAAAGATCATAAATAATTTTTTTTTATACCTTTTATAAATATTTTTCATTTTTATTTCCTTAATCCATTTTTGATTTCCTTTGCCTTTTTGACCGTTCTTATAACAATTTTTATCGTTGAAATCTTTGAATTTCTTCATTTAATTTTTTTACTTAAACTTTCAATCCTAAAAAAGAAAAAGTTCTTCTCCCTTTCTATATAATTTTGTACTTGAGGAGATTTTGTTAATCGGCGTATAGAATGTTTTTCTTTTATTCTTTAGATCTTATATAACATCAATTGAATTTGTGCTTTTTTTCTTGAATAATCTCAGAGAATTCATCAGTTGGATATTGTTATTTTCTTTATATATAGAAAATATCATATTTCCATTTTGATATATTGATTCCTCTTTTTAAGGTATGTTATATTTGAAATTGTGACAAAACATAAAATTGCGTGAATTTTTTGATAAAGTAAAGATTTAACCCGTTAAAAGTCTTAATTTTTAACCCATTTATAACCGAAATGCTTAAAAAAATTTTTAATTATCAATTCAATGTTGTGTTTGCTGAATGGTATATTTAATTTTCGAAGGGCGGATGAGCTCGTGAGGCACGGAATGACCCTTGGGGTCCTATCTGAAAAGGAGGACTTGGGAATGCCCTTGCGTACGTGTAGGCTGTTGCTTCGCAATCCGGCAATGCAATAAATTAACAGCAGATGGGAAAATGGAACGACATGCCAGCCAACCAGATAATTTTTCTGTGTCGCACGGCGAATCTGATGTTTCCGCCACGGCGTGACATCGTAGCAGTCGTAGAAGGTATAAGTAGGCAACGTCTGATTGGCGAAAACACCATTATGGGACTAACGACTAACGAGAAGGAGGGGGCGGTTGCTCATCTTCTGCGATCATGCCCAGCTCTGGCGCGGGAAATTTGGGCTGGTTCACTTGAGAGTGGGAATATGAAAATCCAGCGTTGTCACAGCGGACCTAATTAGCCGACACGTATCTTCGGATGCCCGCAACAACCTAAATTTTTCAATGGCATTAGTGCGAAAAAATGCGTAATATGAAATTTTAGCGTATTTTAATTCAGTTTCAATGCAAATATTCTTCATATTTGTGATAAGCAAAAAATATTTAATCATAATTTCCATTTGTAATTTGGAAAATTTCTCGAAATCTTTTTCCATCCAAATAATCATACATCAAGTACTTACAAATTTTTCTTATTCTACCATACGATGAAAAATCTATAAAACAATTACGATTTTTTTTCCTTTATTCTTTTGCTTTAAAATTTTATTAACCCTTAACCTTGAACATTTATAAAATGCGTACATATACCATAAGTCTATACCTTCTTATCTAATAAACGTCTACTATATCTTGTTTTAAAATATTATGTAATTCATTTTTATTCGATCCAAATTTTATAAATACCATTACTAATAGCTTCTTCGAACTTCATCTTCTTTTGAAATGTAAAAACAAAAAACAAAATGTTTTACGCATGCAAAGAGAAATCAATTGTTATGCATAATATTCATATTACACCCCATCATAGCATTTTATTTTGAAACTAATATGAAGACATAAATACGCATATTATTATGTACATACTATAGGTACTCATTTTGTTACGTACATATTAATAAAATATTCAACATTTTTCTAAAGATAGATAATCTGGGGGAGAAAATTTAACAATTACAATGAAAAAACAAAAGAACATGTGCAGTACATAGGAACAAGAATGATGAGAGTTCTTATACAGAAATTTATTCTAGTTCCATATAGTAGATAGAAGAAGCAGATTTATATTTGTGACGAACTATTCCGGGAGTTTTTTTTAAATATCTTCATCATATTATGAAGAGGGGGAGCAACTATTTCAAATTATTTAAGGAAAATATTTTTAAAATGTTATTTTTCATTTTTTTCCTGGGACTCCTTCGAATTTTTGTTCTTTTACATTGTTCAATATTGTTAAATAGCAATTTTGAAAAATATTTTTTAAGGCCGTTCCCTTACATTTATTTGTGTTTTAAGCTGTACAAATAAATTAATTAAATTATGTCTGCTTACATACAAAACGATCACTTTGTGAATTTTTTCTTCTATTTATTTTTAAAACAATTTTTTTTCTACTTTATTTTGAAAAAAGAAATACAAAAACAAATTTTTTTAAATTTTAAATTTTATTACTTTGAAAAAATTTTATTTTCTTTTTAAATTTTAAACTGGAGCCGCTTAAATATCATGGCACTTATGTCTAAGAATAAGATGTTCAATATCCATAAATGCATCCCATAAATGCATTACAGAGAATGTATACAGGGTGATTTAGTACAAGTTTGAAGCCGTACACCATTGAAGGGGTGCTAAAAAATGAGTAAAATTTTTGTTCGGAGCTTATTTTGTTATATCGGAACCGTTTCCAAGCTACAGGGATTTTAAGAAAATTTGGCGAAATTTTAACAAATTTAATCTTTTCTGCTTATAACTTCCGTTAAGAAATAGATAGAAGCTTCCAACAAACAGTTTTCGAAAGTGTTAGAGGATTAGATTTCGAACAGTTGTCGAAAGGGATTGAGGATATTTTTTCTCCGGAAATACTCTTGTATTTTGTCTTATGTTTTAAAAATTCTCCTCACTTTTGTTGCTCTACCGGATTGGCTCCTAACTAAATCACCCTGTATAGAGAAATACGCAGCATAATTTTATGAATTTTATTATTCTTTTTTTGTTTTTAGTACATTTTACAATTTATATACATATATAGGAAACGCGCATATGGAATTTAAAAGATTTATGACACTAGTAAAATGATTGACAGAAATAAAAAGAATGTGCTATTAATAAGACATGATAAGTCTAACAAAATATTTGAAATATAAACAATATTGACGTCAAATCCGAATTCTAATTTAAAATAAAGTGAGTGTCAAATATACAAAATATCAATCGAATAATAAAAATTGGAATATTTTTTTGAATAAAATTTATACATTTTACATATTTGATGTAAGCAGGAACAAATTTTTAAATTTTACGAAAAAAAATCCATTTTGATAAAAAATTACTAAAATTTTTTGGTTTTAATTTGTTTTTAAGGCCTGTTTCAGTAAATTAAATTTCAAGAGAAGAAACTCGTGTTTTTCTCCTTTAACTTAGGAATAATTTGTTTTGTTTTTTTTTTTTTTGACATTCGTATTAATTGCTTGCAATTTGATTTTTAAATGATATGCTCGTTTCATTTAAAATAATTAATTGTGTTCATGTTGTGGGGACTGGAGTGCGGGAGCATCGAAATGTGCGTGATTTAATGTGAAAAATTTTATTTGTTTTGTTTTAAAATTTTTGGAATTCTTGAAATAAAAAAAATATTTTTTCGATATGATTTTAAACTGGAAATTTGTAGTGGGATGTTCATTTATTTAGTCAAATTTTGTTAAAATATAATTCTTCAATAATCCCGTTTTTTAATAAGATTTTGTTTTGTGACACCAGACGAGCGAAATCAATTGGTGTTTGCTTGTTAAAAAACTCAAATATTGATTAATTAAAACAGTGAATAATATTTACACAAATACAACCTTCAATTCAACTAAAATTCGCTTCAGCTGGGTAACAATTGCAAAAACACTACAAAATAATGATCATTATCATTAGATCAAATGCATTAACATCTAACGACAAAATGCTATGTTAATTCAAAAAAATCAATGTCGAACAAATGATAAAAAAAATGTTTCAATTAAAATAATGAAATGAAAAATTCATAACGGGGCAATGAAAGTGCTATATTTATTTAAAATCTCTTATCTGGGATGAAACTTGAAAAATTGCATTTTTTTAGTTAGCACATTATTGTCGGTAAGCTATTTGTACCGTAATGGGTGTTTTTTTTTCATAAATGAGCCCTTACTTGTTAACGCAATGAAATTCATTGGGAGAATAATTTTTGATCCAAACAGTCTTATCAAACAATCCAAACTTTTCGTTATTACAGAAAAAAATAATAATATAATGAAATTAGCCTCAATTTATGCAATTTCAATAATATAACAATTATTTTATTATATTGATAAAATTTTCATCTTTGCTAATTTTAAATTGATTTAACAATTGATAATTACAAAAGTAATTGATATTTCGGAAAAAAAATTTCCAATATAATAAAAATTCAAAAAATAAACTCTCTCCTGAAAATTTCCTCCATATTTACAATGAATTCTGATTTTTAATATAATGATCTACTATTAAGTAAGAAAAACTGAACAACTGAATTTTCAGCTTCATCTTAAACGGTTTATATCTCATTTGGCAAACAATAATTATTAAAAAAAAACTGAAATTTCTCAAAATTAGCAATAATTACAAGTCAATAATTTTAGTATACGAATTATATCAGTTTATAATTTATATTATTATTATAAATCTATCAATTTTAAATCTTCCAAAAAATTTCAATTGCACTTTATTACCAAAAAAAAAAAACCAAAATCCATGTATAAATCTAAGTAACAGTAAATATTTTTTTAATATATCCCCACATATTATAATTATAATTATATATACATATAAATTTTTTAGTAAAATAACGTCTAATACTCTTGAACACTTGAATATTACACTTTCAACTTTTACCATAATCTGGTTTTTGTTACAATAATGCATAAAATGCTTGCATATGCATACACCCATGAACTTTTAAAACGGTAATTATGTCAAGATTTCAGTTTTATTTTATTGTTTTGTTGTTTTTTTTTTTTGTTATTTTTAATAAAAGTGTCACAATGAATTATTGATTATTATTATATATGTTTGTATATATATATATACTCATATTATAAAAAAAAATGGAATAAAAGGACCCTATCATTATAATTATGTTCACCTTATATAAAATTCAAATAATTCATAATTTTTCATACATTCTAAAAACAGGTCCAAAATTACACAAATTTGTTTCTTGTTTTTTGTTTTTGTTTTTCTTCTCCCATCCTGTATAATAAATTTAAGCAGATTTTCATGATTTTGTAGTTCAAAATTAATAATCTCATCTTTTAGTCATAAATCTTTTCGCGATTTTTTCGTTTTTTTTTTCTGTTTTTTTTTTGCAAACTCTTGTTTATTGAAGATTATAATAATGTAGGTACAACAATATACGTGTAAGTGAAAAATTTTTATATTTTTAATAATTTTAAAAGAAATTTTTTTTCGAAGAAATGAAAATTTCCATTCATGTTTTAGCACCTCTGTATACAGAGAGAGAGAGAGGGAGAGAGAGCCTGGGTATATGTGCTTCAATAATTTGTTTTTCTGATAAAGTTTAGGTATGTTCCAATAATATTTATTTTCTTAAAATAATATACATTGTACATTTAATATACAAACATAAATATTTATGTACATACGCACGTCATATAGAAATTTCCAGATTTTCTTCCGATTGTAAATCGATTGAACACCACCTCCCTCTTGTTACATAAAAATTTGTTTTTTTTTTTTCTCAAGTCATTTTTCATATTTTAGTTTTTTTTTTTTTTTAATAATAAGTTTTGAATGTCAAAGAGACACGAAGTGTTTTTTATTTTTGGTACCAAATATACGCAATCATGTTTAAATATTAAAAATATTTAAGATGGAATTTAATAAAAACAAAAGCAAAAAAATATGAAAACGTTTAAAAAGAACTAAACTTACTCCTTGAACATTGATTATAACAATTTTTTTTTTTTTACAAATTATGATAAATAAATATTAAAAGTAACACTGAGAAAAAATAACCGTGCATAGCTATAAAACATTGTAATTTTATTTTAGTTTTTTTCTCTCGTTTTTATTTTTATTTGTTAAATTTTAAAAATATCGGCCAATGGCTAACTACAACTATATACGAATGTCATGTTATGTATATATATCACATATTTATCATATTTACATGTATAATATCAAAAATATGTGGTAAAAATTTTTCAATGTCCGGTTACATTTTAATATCGGACAAGAAAGTTATAATTTTTATGATTAAAAAAAAACTGCTATTATTACAACAGTATGACAATCAAACTATAAAATTTCGATTAAAGTATTTTCTAAATATTTACATACATATGAATTATAATTATATACATACATAGTTTTTTGGTAAAAGTATATATAATAAGAAAAAAATTGTGTATATACATTTAATATACCTATTTTTATATATAACAATTTGTTCGACATAGTAATTTCAGTTTAATGCACCCATAACATTTTAAGCACTATTATTTTGAGATCAAATTATAATATATGAAATGTGCAATTGTGAAAAGTATATTATGTAGAAATGAGTCGGCTAATAATTATTATTAAGAGTAATATTGGGTTTATATAAATATCCTGTACAAATTTCACGGTATCCTTGTAATAACCATAACATTTTATTAATCATGAGAATAACATTAAAATTGTAGAAAAAATGTTAATTTATTGTAATTTTAAAATATCTTTTTATTTTTTATGGGAACAATTATGACTATGTCTTTTGACCATATAAATGTCGAATCATTTATAGTATGTGAATATCCTTTTCATTCTATATATGTTATGATACAATTAATGTGACATTACCTAAATTTTATTAATTTGATATTTCTGAGTATATTATATGTACACAGTAGTTTCTATCAGCTCGTTTTTCAAATGAAAGTTATTCTCTCTATGTGGTGGTCTTATTAAGTACAAGGGCAGTGGAGAAGCAATTAATATTATAGTTCTAATTTTTAATAACAGTGAGGAATGTAAGAGTTTGTAATATTAAAGGATGTTATCATTCTCGTTTGAAATAGTAATTGGAGTGGCCATTAATGAATATTAGAAGTTAATTTTAAAAATTCTACATATTCAATCAAAATATTTTCATTTCAATTTTCAAATAATATCAATAAAAATTATATTTTAATGGCAATAACTACATTTCGTTTTCATTATATTCATATTATATGTATATAAAGTTTTCGAACTCAATTTACTTGAAAAATGAAATTTATTCTTTAAAAATTTTTAATTTTCTAAATATCATCGAATGATTTAATTTATTATTATAATTACGTTCTTTAAATAAATTTTAATAGTATGCCTATAAACTTCATGATATATTTAGTCAAAATAACTTCTTCTTGATTACCAACTAACAAAAAATATTAAGAAACCGCAAAAAAAAAAAAAAACTAAATAAATAATGAAAAAAAATCTGATGTGGTCAGCACATAACCGACCGCGTTGTATATTGTCTAGTTAAGTTAAAGTGTTACGGAATATTATAAAAATTCCTGTTAAATACTTCTTTCCAATTTTTGGGATATTAGTAAGCTTATAGTTAACATAACTAGAAAAATGTAAATTTGGCTCTTAGTAAAGTTTCGCTTTGTGCTACCCGAATTCCCTGAAATGCTCTCCAGTTATTTTCGGTAACAACCAAAACTCAAATACCAAATTTCAAGAAATTCCATAAATTAGTTCCGTAGATATGGTGAAAAATGTAAAATCGGCCCGCAAGTCAATTTTTGAGCCCTGATCTTTCCAAAAAATTTATATGTTCATTATCTTAATACGAGGAATTCAAATATTAAATTTCAATGAAATCGGTTGATTATTTCTCTTTATATACGCAAAAATGAATATTTGGCCCATAGTAAACGTCCAGTTGCTGAGGTCTGATTTCTCCCAAAAGTTAGGAGGTTTCGCGGTCGGTCTAGCGAAGTTTATATATAAAATTTCAAGTAAATTGGTTGAATATTTTCTTCAAAATGCTCAAAAATGTAAAACAGGCCCGCTAAAAAGTGCAGTTCCCAGGCCTGATATATCCCAAAAGTTGATCAGTCCGTGCCATGGTCGAAATAAACTTACATATAAAATTTCATCAAAATCGGTTCAGCCGAACTTGAGATACACGCGTGCACACACAGGCCGACAGAGCGGCAGACCGACAGACTGAAGGACCGACCTAAAAATAGTTTACTTACACTTCCCTACTATGGAGAAGTGCATTCCCACCGAAAACTCGATATGCAAAATTTGTTGCCATCACATAACCCACCTATTGTTTACACAATTCGGTCGGTAAAAAGGAACCCGAACTGTAGGTAAAGTGCCGAAAAATACAAAACTATACTACATTAAATTTTCATGTAAAATAAATTAGTCAAATACATTTTAGGTCTTTGTTGTATATAGTTACGATAAAATTATATTTAAAATTTTTTGTTCAAGAAACAGAAACAGAAATCAAGGAAGAAGAATCATGGCACAAAACAAAATGAAAGTAAAAATTAAAATGCGTATAATAAAAAGAAATTGCATATGCCTACTGCCATTATTATCGTATAAGAAGGTGAAAAAGCAACTAAATTTGAAGAAAAACGAAAAATTTTAAATCTATTCAATTCACATTTTCATGATATTATCCTGGTTTTCAGAACATTCAATGCTCACATTAATATAAGAACTAAATAAAAATGTAAAATTGCATTTCTCAGCTTAAATATTGAATTGCCACTTGCCAAACCGGCGAACGCATTTACGCTTTAGAATGAAATTAAAATCAAAACATATTAATCATGCGCAGTAATTACAATTCATATTTTTCTTTCTGTTCTGCTCTTTCTGTTATTATTCTTGTTATTTTCTCCGTATTTAACCACATTTCTCTTTTCTTTTTATATTCTTTTTTATAATTTTTCCTTCCGTGTACAGAAAAAGTATGCAATTTGGTATAATATAAGAAAATAAGAAAAAAGGAAAGAAAATGTGATTCAGATGAAATAGAGTGATTCTAATCAGGTACATACTCGTATGTACGTAACTTTGTATTTCTTGTGTTAATAAAACAAGAAGATTATATTTAACAGAGATGCAATATGAATGCGTGCGCGTACTGCGTAGCGTACCTACTACAATTTTGAGTAATTTTTCAAACGTAGAATTTTTATCGAATAAAATCAAATGAGAGTATACGTATAGTGTTTTCTATCATTTTCTCATTAAAATACATGAGTGAGAAAAATTTCGAAAAAAATGTTTGGTTAGAGTGGAGTAAATATTGTTAGAGTTAATATTAAATAAAATGAGTACATTTAAATAGGTAGTAGAAAAGGTTTTAGTTAGAAAAAAATAGGATTTTAATTTGAATTTTAATTTTTATCAAAATTTATATTTTTGATTTTTAATTATATTAATTAATTCAATAAATTTTGAATAATATCAATTAGTAAAGTTTTCTGAATATTATTCAGCATTTTCGAATTTATTGTTTCATTGAATTGAATATCGAATCATAAAATTTGTTATTATAAAAAATTAATTCTAATATTGCAAATTTGTTATACAAGTATTAGGGAAATGATTTTAATTTGTAAATAATTTTGTAATTTTATTCTTGAATAAAATTTCTCAATTTAAAATTTGTAATTCGAAGTTTTTAGTTCAAATGGAGTAGTTTAGGATTTAAGCTATTATTACTGTGCCTCAATTGAATATTTTTTTCAAATTATCAATGAAAACCTCAAAATATTTTTATATTAATGTTTTACAATTACTTATTTTGAACATAGAAATCAATCTCGCATAGAAATTCAATGAAAAAAAATCCTATATTAAATTAACAATGAAAAGTTTCTAAATTCAGTCCTTTAAAAAAAATGAAAAGTTTTTTTACAATTTTTTAAGTGTTATATAAACGGAGTATATAAGTACAATTTTTTTTATATCGACATTATAATGTATACTAGTTTGTTTGTTTATTGTATTTCTTTAAAAATTTGGAATTTTTGTATTTCCTTTAAGTTGAAAAGTGTATTGTTTTAATTTCAATACGATCTTAAATAGTTAAAAAAATTGAAAAAAGAAAAAGCACAAAATTAAATTCAGACCAAATTCCATTTCTACTTTTGCAATACTTCGAGTATAAATAGAAAATAGTCGTATGTTATACAATACAAACATATATACACACGTATGTGCATCATAATAATGTTTACAATAAAGGTATGTATGTACCTTTGAAAAAAACAAGAAATAATAAACCATTTTAAAGTCTCCTAAATCAAAATTTATTGAAATTATATGTACGAAAATGTGAAAACCTTTGACCTTAAAATAAAAGCCACATACAAAAACCAAAATCAAAAAAATCCAAAAGCCCAAACTGTATAATTTCCTTATTTTTATTTATGTAAATTCTGACCACCCCGATTTTTTTATTATAAAATTTTACAATATAAAAATAATATACGAATAAGTTTACAATATGCGATCATTACGTATGATCACCATACATGCATGCTCACATACATACTTAATAATATAGATGTACTTATGTGAACATAAAAATTTGGAACAGAATAAATTAAGAAAATAAGAAAAAATTTAAAAAGAAAAACGAAATTCAGAAATGTCGAAAAAAAAAAAATCGAATGAGAATTTATGGGACAAAATTTTGTTAAGTTTTTGCCGCCGCCATCATCATATTGCCGATGTCGTCGTTCGTTGTCGTCAGAAAAACTATCACCCAAATAAACTAAACCAAAAACAATAATAAGTACAAAAATCGAAAATAAATATTGTATATACAGACTTAGTTTATGTCAAAGGTATTTTTATATAGAAAAAAACAACAATAATAAAAAAAAAATATACAAAACGAAAAAAAAATCCTCCAAAAAATTTATAATAATTTTCCACAGTTCACAATATAAAAAAAAAATTTTTTTTGAAAATGAAAACAAAACAAAAAACTGTTTTAATTTCAATTCAATGATGGTGATTGTTTTCAAAATAGAAAATGTACATGTGAAAAATCAACAACCGACAAAACTATAACAGAAATTAAAAATATATTTTATGGTTAACCCAAACAACTCTAAGACACATAAATCTGTTATGCATTGGAATCACTTTTGTAAATGACGTCATGTACGAATTATTCATAATCGCCGTAATTGTTTGAGCACCACTACTAAATCGTGACTAGACACGGCAATTTAATATGCTGTACGAGTATTTAATAGATAAAATGTAACATTTTGTTACATAAGTGAATGGTATACGTTCTAATTTATTAGAATTAGTTATTATATTTAGAACTTAATTTTGAGAATTGGCTCATCTGTTACAGGACATCACGACAACATCTGTTACCATGTTAACTCAAAAACTTTGTTATTGTATTGTATATTTTTAAACAATCATTGATTGAATAGGCAATTGTTAATTACTGTCTTGAAATTTGCCATTATTTTCCAAAACCAAGATTATATTCCCTTCAATAATCTAATATTTGAAAAATTTTCCTTCCTTGTCTTTTGTTAATTTTCGATGACCCTCTTATTATTTTTTTTTTAACATTACAAACGAAGAAATTAATTTCAAATTTGATTAAATCAAAATTTAATTTCGTAAAGATAATAGATTCGAGAGTGAAAGAAAAAGCAAAAAAGGAGAAAAAAATCCTCTGCCACCACAATATCATCACATAAGTTGAACTCATAAAAAGGTAAAAGTGGTTTTGCAATTTAAATTAAGAAATAAACAAACAAACAAAAAACAAATTCATTTTTCCTTTTTTATTCTTTTATTTTTTTGATATTTCGTTTTTCTTTTGTTTTTATTGTGTTTTGGTCCATCCCATTTGTATGCAACTATTTGAAGAGAGCAACAAGAAAGAGAGAGAGATAAAAATAAAATCAAATAAGAAAAATGCCAAAGGATATTTGACTTCTAAGAGAGATCATCATTGATTTTCGCTTTTTATTATTGTTTTTGTTATTTTTTTTTTTTCGGTATTATTTTATTCTTGTTGCATTTTCCTTATTTCTTGAATTTCATTACATTGTATTGTTCATATAGGATTGCTGAAATGAAAAACTACTTATAGTTTCTTTTTCATTTCTCTTTTGTTTTTCTTATTTTTTTATGGACTAAATTTTTTCTTGTCCCTCAATTTGTTGTTTTTGTTTTAATTTTTTCTTTTGTATTTTGTAGGTTCCACCATTCAAGTTTTGAAATGAGTTTGAAATAATTAGCATTTTAATTTCATTCAATTAAAAATTTTGTTGTTCTTGTTGTTGCTGTTGTAGAAATTATTATGCGAATACTTGCCATTCTACATGTAGGCATACGTACATAGTATACCATTTTTTTCATTTTATGGTCCGCAAATAATGATCCTTAACAAGAATTTTCCGCATAATATAATGTTTTAATTGTGCTTAAAGCAAAATCGTGCCGAATATTAATAAATATTTCTTATACTGTACAGTATGTAAGTGTATTTACAACCACAATGTAACTGTGTGTATACCAATGTGAATTATACAATAAATAAAGTCGTACTAATGAGGAATGCAATTACAAACTAAAAACAAAATGCATTAAATACAAGAGAATTGGCATAAATAAAATGCATAGAATATTATAAAATTAAATGTAACATTTTTATTTATTTAACATTACATTAAAGTTTTTTTTTTAAGCAAATTTGCATAATTTTTCATATAAGATCAGAATGATTTCAACAAGCCCATTTAGAAAATATACAATGTATAATTTTAATTGCAACATTGTTAGAAATATTCTAATTTTGTAACAAAAACAAAAATTTATTAGATAATAATAGGCAATTAAATTGGAATTTGTAGGTGTACATAGGTCTTTCCCTTAAATTGCATTTTACATTATTTATTATCTTGTAAAACAGCGCAAATATCAACACCGTTAATTAATAAAACTATGCTTACATACATAAGTAAATCACACCGCATTGGAATTTAAAATATTTCTTAAATTTATTCAATAAGAATGTAAGAATGATAAAATAAAATTCCTAGTGGAATTTAAATCTTACCAGTCATAACCTATTTTCCATTCGAAAAGAAAGAGTAGACTCTAAACAAGTGTAATACTGTGAATCAAATCCTTGTTATTTACTCGGATTAATTGGGTATTCAATAAATTTTAATACCATAATTATTGTTATGGGGTTTATTTTGTACAACGGCTTAACTGTATTCTTTACTATATCTTGCAGGAGTATGAAAATTTAAAAAAATTATTAGTTCGTAGTTTAGTTATCAAGTCAGTCGACTCGAAATTGACATCGAATTGCAAAATTTTCTTGCAAACGATGTTCCCCACGGCTTTCGGAATAATAACATTAAACAAATTTATTATTCCCCCATTCTAAAATTTGATTTCAAACAAAAAGAATACTCTATAGGGAAGAATGCCTTCTAATCTCTCGGTTTCTATCAATATTTATCGAACTATCAAACCAAGACATTTAATTGATTTGATTTGCAGGACAATAAACTCGTAACTATCATTATTTTCCACTTTATATTGCATCAAAGATACTTATTTTTGTAACAAGGTTATTGCATTTATCATACCTTGAAAAGACCTTACAATGAAGTTAAGTCCGATACCAGGCGCCAATAGTATAATTAATAATTTCTACTGAATTATTTCTTTAAAATTAAAATTTTTTTTTAGATTAAACTACCAGTAAATTTAGAGAATAAAATAGAATTTTAATTACTAAAAATTTCATGATCATCATTATTCTATGGACTGAAGCCCAAGTTCAAAAAATCTTCTTCTTTTCCTAATTCTATTAGTTTCTTTAATTCATTCAAGGAAGAAAATGATAAATTTTTGAAGTTTTTGCGTTTATTACTCAATATTAATTTTCATGTAGTTCATGATGATCATAATGATTAGGATGATGATAATTCTGGTAAAAATATAACTATGCCAACTACAAGTAGAATGGTCTGCATTCATTACACTGCCGCAAATATTGTATATGTACATACATACGTACATTTTTAACAAAATCAAACTAGTTTTACATGATTTTCGATATAGGTTGCAAAACTTTCCTGCCGATTCAAAGGGAACATGAGTACGCAAATTAAGTGTACATGGTAACGAAAAGCTTCCCACTATGTTAATAATATTGGCAATGGTAAAATTTTACTTGTTGCACATAAGAACTGGTGTTGAATATAATAACAGTTTTTTTATTGTAAAAGAATTCATACGCGTTTCATATTATGTAAAAAACACAATATACAAACATGTACTTGTGTGAAGAAGAAAAAACAAAATTGCCAACTTTGTAATAAACTTGATAAGATTCCCGATGTACAACATTTCAATAATAATTGAACATATGACTGGAAGCATGAAATGTATTAAGAATTCCTGATTTTTTTTTGCTTTTCTTTTTTTTTATTTTTGTTATACATTTCTCTTGAATTTTACACATACTCTGTATGCATGCATATTGTGCGAATTTTCTTGTTATCTTTTCTTGCATTTTATTAGCGGTGAAAACATTTTTTAAGGAAGCCCTTCGACTGCTGATAAATTATAATATTATATTTTATCTTTGCATATAGGTGCTTATAGAGATATAAAAATAAATAAATAAATATATTTATCATTACAATTACTTGTAATACTCTTCTCTTCTTGTCGAATTTTTGAAGTTTGATATAAGGTTAAAAAACATAAAAATGCGCAATAACTGAGTATCAAACATACAATTTTATCAAGTAAGTACAGGATAATTATAACGTTTACAGGGTGTCGATTATAACTGTAGGGCTGTATAGAAAAACGCAAGTTAGCTCAACAGGTCCATAAATTATGTGGCTTCGCCTTCGAATAATAAGTATGGAATTCAAATTTAAGAAATAAAATGTAAAAGAAAAAAAATGTACTTACATTAGTTGCCATGTTTGCTTACAGACTTTTCCACAAATTGTTACCATTTTCTACAAATTTTCACCATTTTCCCCACTTAATCCTTGCTTTGCAGCACTATCAATTTTCAATTTTGCCACTTTCGGCATTAATTATCAAAAATTTTCACTGATTAGTTAGGATCGTTGGAAGATCTTAATCATACTTTGTATGTTACGAGTGTGTGACTGAAATCAAATTCATTCTTATTATTATGAAAGGAAAAACTAAAAGTAACCTGATACCGTAAATTATGACTTTTCGAGCCTTTGGTTAAATTAATTTGTTTTTGAAATTGTCACATTTTTCATGAGCTCATTCAAAATTGTTCAGCCTCTGTATTGTTCGCAATTCGAAACACTCTGTATATATTTTGCGTATAGAGAATTAATAATGGTGCATAAACCAGATTATTGTTAGGTACTAATTTATTATCAGAATAATGCAGTATATATATAAAAATATGAAATAATATAAAAATAAATCGCGATATAATAATATTATTACGATAAAAATATTACGTTATACGCATTCACTCATATACACACATCCCATATAATACTAACCGCTTATATACACATTATGTAGATATTTTATAATATCCGCAAAATTACAGATAAATTATTAAAAATGGGCGGTCAAAGGCATTCTGTATCTGTCTTATCTATACACACATACATATTATTTATATATGTATATGCATATAATTGAAAATAAAAATGAGAATATTTTGCACTTTCAAAGAAAAGGGTTTTTGACTTTAAGGCTTATTAAATTTTTTGATCTTTTCTGTGTTTTTTGTTCTTATTTCTTTAGGATGGAGTAAATAAAAATCTCACTCATTTTTCTTGTTTTTAGAAAAATGAAAATTATTAATAAAATATTACTTTGACCTCATTTAATATTAAAACAGAGATTTATTGTCCTTGCAAATAAATTAATTTTTTTTTTTTTTGGTTTTTGTTTCGGGAAAAGAATTTTTTACTTTTTCCACTTTATAAAACAAAAAGGGTTATACTGGAATGTAATATGCATGCGGTTATGAATTTATAAATTTGCTATGGGCGGATGATAATACATTACGAACATTAATTGATAAGATTAATATAGCAGTTAAATATAAAAAAAAATGAAAAAAGAAAATAAAAAAAAAATTAAAAGAAATTCCTTTAAGGAAAAAAAATTTTTTTTCTGTTTTAAAATAATAATTTGAATTCTTTAATAAACTGGGAAAAGCGAGTAAATTAATAAATAAATTCAAAAGTGATAAATAATTTATTAAATATTTTATGTGTAATGGGTAAACACTGGACAAGTCATGTGATATTTCGTGCTTCAAATAAAGGATAAAGTTTTAATTATTAAATTAAATATTTGAGAAATTAGAGTTGAATTTTTTAATAATTTAATAATATGTATGAAATTTATAATTAATAAACTTTATGATTTGTGAACTTGATTATGCTAGAAAAGGAGGAGGAAAAACTATTTATTAAATAATATGAAAAAATTTTGGATCAGGCAAATATATACATAATAAAAGTGTGTCCCAATTAAATTTCTAATGTATGGTCCGTAGCAAAAATATTCCATTTTTAACTGTTGCAGTTCAATGGTATATGAAAGGAGTCACACTTGTTTCAATACACAATATAGCTATAAAATTTTAAATTTTTTATGTGATTTATAGAAATTTCTGAGGAGAATATTGTTTGTTACACTTTTAGAATAATTTGTTTTGAATGATGATTGATAGTCGGGCCACGATTCTGGCGCTAAGGTCGCCAGACTCGTGACCCGAGATAATACTTTTTCTAGTTGGCGTGTGTGTGCGCTCACTGTAGTATCACACTCTTTTGGATCACGAACCACCATAATATAGCGAGAAATGAACGGGTAAATGAGCTAGCTAGGAATGGGTTAGTCATTTCCTTGGTGGAACGGGTTTTTGTTCCAATTAGCACACCGAAAATGAATCTATATAGACATTATTTATATTGCGCCGACCACTAGTGGAAAGGCATGTCCATATGCGAAACTTCAAGAAAGATGTGACCTTAGAAAATTGGCTGGTTTGCCTGACGACAGTCTACATGGAACACTATATTTAATAATTTAAGGAATACTTCTTAATCGGTGTTGACTTGTTTAGGAAATTGTTGAAATTAAAATATTTAATCGCTAAATTTTTACATATTTATCGATTCATGTTAGCACGCAAATTCTGTACAATGTTTGAATACCCAAACATTTCGTTTCTCAAATCTAACATTGATTTATTAATTAAATTCAGTAGGTACTTAAATACTATTACTTCATAAAAATTTATTCAAATTAAAAAGTTGTAAAAAAAAAAATAAAAGTAAAAATTTTAGCATTCCATGTGCAGGTAAAAATGTGTGTGAGAACTCAACACAAGATCCTTTACAACTTTTTATACAACTTTTACTCACATTAAATTTTGATTATGATTTTTATTTTATTATTTAAAATAAACAATATAAAGACATGATCTTATTTTTAATGTTTTTTTTTCTGTTTTGATTAGCAGACTCATATTATTTTTGGAAAATCAAAAAAAAAAAAGGAAAAAAATCACAGCAAATTGAAATCTTTCCATTCATTTAACAAGAAAATTATTATGATTAAAACGTTCATGGATAATTAGCTTTTCTTTTGTTGTTTTTCTTAATTTTCTTTTTAAAAGATTTTAAGCTTTTTTTATGCAATTTTACACATAATTTCTTAATTATTTAAATGACGTTATTAATATTTTTTTTTCTTTTTTTTGTTCTTCTTGTTTCGTTACAGGTGAGTTAATTTATTTTGAATGTTATTTTAAAAATGTTTAAAGGCATTAAATGTGTATCAATCTGTGTGTAAGAGGTCTGAACATATCAAACAATCTACAAGCATATAGCACTTTTTCAAATACATGAGGATATCAGCATAATTATTATATAGAGTAACTTCGAAAAAAAAAAAACATACATACATCTAAACAAGTAAGTTTTTGGTATACGTATAATCATATGTGGAAATGTTTGATGAACCAAAAATAAAACAATGTATGCAAATTAAATAAGTTTGAGTTCAACACTAAGAAGACCGAAAATTTCACGTTATAAAATGAATATCGTGAATAATGCAATGCGTTAATATTAATTTTAATAAAAAAAAAACATTTAGTTAAAATAAAATTATTTTAAAACGAAAAATTGGCTCCCAGAGGTAAAAAATTGTTACTCTTTTTTGGAAGAAATAAAACAAAAGGAGAATAGGTAGAGTTGATCGTGTCAATTTTGTGACACCTATCCGAATAAATCCGAATAATATTCAGAGTTGTATTATAATTGCCATATTGTTTCACATGAACTTGTTTTATTATATGTATATAGTGTTATTTTATACAGATATGGCTGTTACTATATAAATTCATACCATCTCAAAGTACTCCACTTTATTGAAATTGTATGCCATAAGGAGTTTAGAAATTCCAATGATTTTTATCATACATAACAGCCACAGTAATATATTTGCCTGTGCGAAATTTCAATATTGTAACTTTAATAATTTCTGATTTATAGCCAAATAACGTTTGAAATTTTGATGTTATCCGATCCACTGCCTTGATTATATCCAATTTAATTAGGGTTCCGGCATTTAGTATAATAAATCATTTGTGAAAATCGGAGAAACTTAACCCAGTTAGTTTTTGAGTTATCGTTGGTACGGGCGTACAAAAATACAGACGGACAGATTCGGTTAAATCGACTCAGCATTCGACGCTGATCAAAAACATACATTTATGTCTATCTAAGACCTCTACTTCTTAGCTTTACAAACGGTATGGCAAATTTATGATATCCTTCCAACATACGTTCACATGTGTATAAAAAATTGCTGTACAATTACTGCGTTTTTTTTATTAATGCTTCACCTTTTCTTGCTTGTAAAACGTAATTAAATTAATATGATAACTACGTGTGTTCATTATACCCCGTTAAACAATAATAATTTTTGCAATTTATTTTAATATATTTTTTTCTTCTCACTTTATTATTAAGTGAAATGTATTAAAATTTATTTAAATAAAAATAAAACACCAAAATTAGTTCAGTTAATTGTAGTTGAACATGCTAACTAAAAGATAATATTAAAGAAAAAATTGCAGCTGCTTTAAAATCCTCAAATCACATCTTTATTCTAATAAATAGGTTTAAAATAATTTTCCACTGTATCTCTTACACTATTTTAAAAAATAAAATTTGTCGTAATTCCAAATGTTTGGAAATTTTAAGTCAACTATGTATAATTTTTAAATTTGACTTAATGCAGTGCATTGTATGGAGTTCTAAGTCAAAGAGCAATCTATTTTTTGCCATATGTTGTTCTTTGCATTAAACTTCTTTTACTACAAATTTGTTTTTGTGTCTCATAATTCAATTAGTGAATTCTTATTTCTTATCGACTATTATCGAATCATTAATAGAATTTTATTTTAATTATAAATAGGAACAATCCCGATATTTCTGCAACTTCAAGCATAAATCTATTAAGTTTTAGTTACTTATTTTGAAATTATTTAGGAAATACGCTCTTGTTAAAATATAGATGTTAGTAAAATACTGCAAAAATTGAGTTACTATAGGCAGTTGTTTTGTTGAAATTCGAAAAGAGCCAACAAAAATTTTAAATACTCGGAACACACAAGATTTTTCATATACGCACTTTCCTGTATTATAGCAACTTTCAAAGCTCAATATTTCTTTAATTAAAATAATGTAAATTAAAAATTAACATTGTCAAATTTATTAATTTCGTCAAATAAAATTCACCTTCTTTTCAACATTGTAAACTAAATTACATAATTATAATGGAAAACAACATTTGAAAAATTAACAAAAATTAAGAGACGTAAAAATATTTTAACAAACGCTAATTTTGTTACTTTATGCTTATCCATAAATTTTTTTTTGTTATTTTAAATGATTTTCAACAAAAACGACATGATTCTCTTTAGGAGAATTAAAAAAAATAAAATACAAGCAAAAATTAAGAAAATGTTAATCTTTATTTTTTTTTTTTGAAAAAAATATCAACTAGTGAAATTTCAGCCTTTTTTTCTTGTTATTTTTTCTGGGTTTTATTAAGAAAGTTCCAATTTTATCACCTCTAGCACTACACAAAAAAAAAACAAACACATTTTTTTCTTTTGGTTTACTGTATTATTTTGGATGATGTGACATAAGATCAAATGAAATAGTGTTCAATTGAATTTACCGATAAAATTACAAGGAAGGGTCACAAAGGCGACTGATTTTATGCTTATTTCGCTTTACTTTATTATTCTGTAAAAATTGCATTTATTTCATATTTCGATTACCAATTTTACATGATATGAACCCTCATCTTATTCAAATCTAAGTATAACGTGGTTGATTTTCCCAGAACGCAGAGACATTTGAACGAGTTGTATAGAAAAATTTGAATTAGTTGAATGACACGTCCAGAAACGTGTAACTAACTTAAAAATATTATAGTGTATTATTTTGTACTGTTACTATTTGCATGATTATACTACATATTTTTGTATTGTGTAGGTACTTTTAATAGTACAATGAATCTGATATTATTCACTTTGGTAATATGAGACCACCATCAATCGGCGTCATATTTTTCGCTTATAATCCCAAAAAAAAATTTTAATTCATTGATCGGTTCATTATTTTATATAGATTTTAATTTTTCTTTTTATTACAAATTTTATTGAAAATGAAAATAAGAAAAATATTACAGTAAAACCGGGATAATATAAAAATTTTTCTTAAAATAATAATTATTGCAAAAAGAGAAATCAAATGAGAAAAATTTATTAAGAAAATCATAAATATTTTGAAAAAAATTTCAACAAACAAAATTGGCTCCAGTAAAGTTAAAATATTTCATTTACAGAAAAATATTTTATTTTACACAAAATGTAAGAGCTAAGAAACCCTGCAATGCTGCATGTTGACGGAAGAGTAGGAACTGACTACTTTAAAGTATTTAAATTACCGACCGAAGTTGGGGTAGTTCGACCCTAAGATCGAAAATCTAAATAATTTTTTTTTTCAATACTGAAAAAGAAATATGAGTACTAAAATTTCAGACCAAAATTGAGACAGGAGTCAAAGTCGTACAACATTGGGGCAGAATCCAGATTCCTGATAGGAGACACAATGGCAATTATATTTTATTATACAAATATGATCTAAATTATTTTACTCTCAATATTTATATTCTCTTCTTTAACAGCACGTTTTATTATTATGTGAGTATCAATAATAATATTATTTGTTGAATTGAAAGAAAGTTCGTTGAAAGCAACCCCTTTCTGGCGAATCTTTAGCTTACATTTTACTTTTATATTATGTTAAATGTTATATTATTCATATGTTATATGTTACATTGAACTTTGCTATAATATCCGTCTGTTCGATTACAATAAGAAAAAATTTTAATTCTTTAAACCTACCTTCTACTGTAAATTATTAAATTACACAAAAATTCACAATTTTTTTCTTATGATAAACAAAGGAATCAGCTACTCTATTGTAATCTCAGCGGGTATTTTTTGTTGGCAACTCTTTTCTCCTTCTTTTTTTTTCGAATATAAGCTATTCTTAATTTTCTATTGAATTTCACTGCAAAATAAAAAAAAAATTTGCATATTTACAAAATTTTTTCTTTTTTCTTCTTGTTTTTTTCCAAAATAAATTTATGAACAGCAATTCATCGTAACCATGTTTAGATCTATTACTCTAACTCATAACAATTTTCTTCCGAATTTCACAAAATTATTGTTTTTATTTTTCTAATATGATCCAATCATCGCAATACATTGGTAAAGTTGAAAAAAAAATCTAATATCAAAATACATTTTCAACAAGTAAATTTTTTTTTTCATATTTAAATGAAAACTACAGTAAAAAAAACAATCAACAACACATAAATATCTATGTGATAAAATAGTAGCACTGAACATTATTTACGAAAAAACATAATAGTCATATGGAAAGTGATTTTTATTTGAAAAATGACTTTAATATTGCCGCCTGGTAGCTCAACAACAAAAATGAAAATTAAAATATTTTTGCAAAAAAAAAGAGAAAAATCGAAGATCAAATCATTTAGCCACTAAAAATAATAAAAACTAAGTCCGTGTCAAATTGATGGTTTGTAAATGAGCACGTTTCTATTACACAATTGAAATTATCAAAAATACATGAGTAGCTATTACTGATTTCAACGATGCTTTACATAGACTGATAAAATATTGTCCTTTCAATTTTGTTGCATATGATTACGATAAGACAATAAGAAATGAAAAAGTTGAAGGTAGTGAGTGCGCATATCCCTTAGTAAGAAGAAATTTTCAGTTTACGTTTTAGGATTTTAAAATTTGGCCTAAATTCTTAAGTGAATGAATTCCTGAAAATTGACATTTTGATAATTTTCGGCGAAAATTACTCTGAGAATACCTGTCCCGTACGAAAAAAGAAATTGTTCCAAAACAATAAACTATTTTTCAATTTATTTAAGTCTTTACAATTTAAGATGTCCGCAACTAAACTATTTATAAATAACACTATTATAAAAATAATTATGTATTAAAAGGATACTGGTATGAGATAACGATTGAGTTTTATAAAGTAACTTTATTATATAAAAGCATGCGACTACATTTTTATTTTTCAGCATTTATGAAGATAAATTATGAAGAAATAACATATTTTAAAGGATAACACGCACCTTAAACGAGAGGGAGGTTAAAATAGCAACATTTATTTCAACGTTACATTCATTTGCATAAAATAGATCCAAAACGACGACAGCCGGACAGGCAGACAGGCAGACAAACAAAGTAAATCTAATAAACACAATTTTTTTCGACATTCTTCAAAAAATTTACTAAAAACTATGTTTGCCAAGTATTTTGTTTTTTAAGTGTAGAAAAGTTCAAATAAGGTGTTATTGTTATTATTATTGTTGTACTATGGTTGTTGGTCGTTTGAATTTTTGATTATCGATTTTTTAAAAACAAGAAACACTTTTCCACCCCCTCTGTATTTGTGAATATTCTTTCGAGCAATTTTATTTGAATATGAAAGGAAAAAATATAACAAAACTTTTAGATACTTTTTATTACTTGATTTACAAGTATCGCTGTATATTTATAATATTTACAGGGTAACTGACGTTGAATGGCATCGTGGAGGGCGTGGTATAGCAATATGTTTTAACATAAGAGTATCCCTTACATAATTTAAGTTAAACGTTATTACAATATATTCTAAGAAAACTGATTAAGCGGTACATAAGCTAACGGGAAACACAATCATAAGGTACTGTGAATGCAACATCCCATGTAACGATTGAAAATGTAACCAACATTGAAATCCAAGCAAAATAAATTCGTTGCTGAAAGGAGAATAAACTATCATGAATCACAATTTTAATAGCATGGCCCGGAACCTAGCGTAATATTTTTTTTTTATCGAAATTAAAAAACTTAACATATTTTGTCTTTGCAAAACGTTCGGAGTAAAATCTTAAAACCACTCTTATAATCGTAACCCCTTAGAAAGACTAAGAATTTTATAAAAATATGTAAGGTTTTCGGATAGGTATACAGTTCAATATTTAGATGATAATATACAATAATTCTTTTCACAACTTTAAGTATGGAAATAGTTAATAATTGAATTTTCCTTACCTGAACTTTAAACAACTTTAATGAAAATGTTTGATGCTGTTGCATCAGTTTTTCTAAAAATGTTATTTGAAACAAAAATGGTGTAGTACATTATCATCTCAGGTTACCCTACAAAAACTGTTATACTACTATTATACTGTTATACTATATGAAACTGTTATACTATATTTACAATAAAAAAATTGAAATTATTTATAAGATAAGCAATATAGTAATTTTATGCAGAGTCAGCTTCTTTGTTTGACATTAAGGTCAATAAAAATTTTGCATTTAGTTATTGACGCATTTGGTGACAGCATTTTTGGCTTGCTGCAATACGATGATCTATGATTACCTTTATTTTTATATTTTTTTGACACAGAAGTCAATAATATTTTATTAAATAAATTTTTTATGTATGTATGTATGTACATTATATTTGTGTATAATATGTAGAGAAATATACTGACTGACATTTTTATATGCCTATTATATGCATCTACTTTTAGATATTCCTTTTTTTCCACATTTTGTCAGTAAGGAGATTTTTCATTTTCTTTTCAATTTTTGCCCCCCATATTTCTGTTCAAATAAAAAAATATTTTTGCATATTAAGATATTCAAAAAAATTTATTAATATCAATTATGAAAATCTTTAAGCGCAATTTGAAAATTATAGAAAGAAGCAAGTGAGTTCAAAATACAAATGGATTGCAATAAAATTTGTATAAATTGAAAAATAATAAAGAAAAAGATATTCGAGGGGGCTATAAGCAACTGAAGAGTGGAAAATATTTTTTTTATGAATAAAATTGAATATTTTGAAATTTTATTTTTATTTATTTTTAATAATATGAGCTAGATATGAATTTGAAATTAGAGAAATGTAAAAAATAAATAAAAAATTTTTGAAAAATTTATTTTACATAGATTACGAGAATTTTTTCTTTACATTTCTTTTTTAAATTGAATTTAATTGACCTTCTGATTCTGAGGTGGGAAAAATGAATTTTTCTTTTATGTTTTATTGGTTGGAGAGCGGAAATTATTATTTTATTTTGATATAGAGGTGAATAAAAGGTGAATACAAAATATGATAATTATGAATGTCGGAATAATTGGAAAATAATCTATATGCAAAAATGATTAATAAATCAATAAAAAATTATGGGATTTTAAAAAAATGTTTTGGTTTTTTTTGAAAATAAATCAAATGGTAATCAAGAAAATTGCGTAGGTTCCTATATGTTTTAGTTTTTGTATAATTTATCATATGAACTACTTTAATAATCTTCTGATTATACAGTAAAAATTAATTGAATCTTTTTGAATTCAAGATAGCCTGTACAAAATGCGGATTACTTGTGATATTGTAGTATATAGTGTGAAGAAAGAATTAATTCCAATATATATTTTTTGATATTGTAAAAGATATTCTAAAGAATTTAGGTCAATTATATTATATTTTTTAGTTTTCTCTCGAAACTCTTAAAAAACTTTAATTGCAGTTGTAAAATCGGCAACTTTATTCCTGTTTTCTGTAGAAAAATGTAAATTCTTCCTCAATAAATGTAAATTCTTTAATTTATCTAGTCTTCGGAGACTATTAAAGTTCAGTTATTCTTCTGCGATTTTGTAAAATGACAAAATATGACAATTCTGGACAGTATGTACGTAAATATTTTATTTCTTAAAAGAAATTATTTATAACGTGTGTATACGCTTGTTCTACAAATATAAAACTATTTATCAGATTGAGCTGAAATTTTGTCATCATTTTAAGTTCGCTACACTATATCCATTAGGTTTGTAAAAGGAAAATCGAAGAAAAATCTGTTTGTTCGTGGTGAAATTGCTGAAATTAAATTAGCCAAATGTAACTGTATATAGTCGTAGTAACGAACTTCAGAAACTCAATAACTTTTTAAGGTAGGAAACTAGCAGCTTAAAAATCCAAAAAATCATCCAGTGGGTTTTACAAACTTGTAAACTGGAAAGCAATTCAGCAAATTCTACACCTTTTATTCGAAAAATCCTATAAGGCTTTAAAGAGTTATGAGCCTAAAATAAATTATATGTAGTTTTCTGAACACGGCATATGTAGATTTCATGTGAAAAGAGACCATAATAATACTCCAGACTAGAAAAAAAAATGTCACTAATTTTGATTTGCAACAATAGCCTATCTCGAAATAAGTGGTTTCTCAAAAACATAAAAAAGATGTTTTCTGCTCTTAACTCGATTTAGGCGATTAGTGCAAGTGGACATAGCTACCATTTCGAGTTAGGTCATGTGTGAATTCGATAATAACTCCGGCTACAACGGTCGTAGAACCACCAAATTTTGTGAGCATATGAAACTCAAAACGGAGAATTCGCTGGTAAACATATCTCATTTTTGTCTTAACTCGAGTTTGGCGGTTTGTGTTTGAGGCCACTGATATCTGAAGAAATTGAAGACAAGAAAAAAAATTTAATAGCAACCAACTTTAGAGTTTTACTTAAAATAATTTTAAAAATATAAATTTAATTTACTCTAAAATTACAACTTACGCTCTTTTGCCATGGATCTTATAATACGCAAATATAAGAGGTTTCATTTGCAAATCTTAAACGTATTCCATTTCCCATTGTGCGTGAACAAAAGGTATTAAAAAATTTTATTATAAGTATTGTTAAAATATTCAACTAAAATCAAAATTTAAATGAATATTATGTGACATAATAATATTATATGGAATATATCGTTAAATGGTTTCCGCTTAATTAACTTTATGTTGCTATACATATTAAAGCCTATCACATAAGAATGACAAAATTAACAACCATCTACCTACATTTCTTTTATTGTTTTATCTTTTAACTGCCGGATTATTTCATAAATATACGTATGTTTGTATGTCACATGGTATACATAATATGTATATCAAAAATTTTATTATATTATAAAGAGTGTATTCCAATATTATGGTATGATTTTGTCAAATTAATTTCTTTGACATTAAAAAAAATCAAATCATACGCCATATATAGATAATTTTAAATACTATACCAATATGGTGGCGAATTTTATAGTGTAAAATTTTAATGGATTAATAATAGAGAAAATTTTTTTGGATTTTATGTAATTTCTCGGAATATACAAAAACAAAGAAAAGTAAAAAATAAAATTACAAAATAGTTACAAAAGTTTAAATTTTCATCCTGCGGCTAACATGAGAAATTCAAACTTTTAATTTTTTTTGTTATAAAATATTTTCCGTTTTCTATTTGCACACACATTTAAACCACTCATTTCCATTGGAGTTGGTTTTTGTTTAATACTTACTTGTAAAAATAGTTTTCATTTGAAAAATATACCAAAAAAAAAAAAAAATTTCACTTTGCTTTAAATTAATAATAGGTTTTTCTTATTTTTATTTTTCTTAACTCAGGTTTTCATTTTCTGGAATTAATTTTTTTGTATATATTATGAAGGAACGTCAGTATTTTAATTTGAAATATGAAAATTATTTGAAGAATTTCATGACTTCCTAATATAAATTTTTTATTTTACTATAACGATATTAATATATTATTTTTATCAGACACCATGTATGTAAATTTGAAGGCATAATATTTTGTATATTTTGTAAGTCAATGTATTTGATATACAAGGATATTATGGGTTTTTCTTCTATTATTATGGCGCTTAAAATTACTAAATATTTACCTAAATGGTAAAGAATAAATTTTAATATTTGAGATTAAGGTTTAAATATTAGTAGGTTGAAGAAGAGAAAAATTGAATGACTATACTAACATTCATATATGTATATATTGTAATAGTTTCTAATATTGTTATGGGACACAATAATTTTTCTAACAAATTGCATAATATTCATAATTAAACTAAGTAACTTTAATAAGCCAACTATAAATAGTCAAACAGATTTAAGTGCAGTTTGTCTAAAATATTATATTTTTTTTATGCTAGAAATGAGAGTTAAAAATTTCTAACAAACATACTAATTGTGTGATTTGTACATAAATTCATCAAATATGTTAAAAGAAGAAGAATTTAAAATTAATTGTTAATATAAGAAGCTAAAATTATCACTTTTACCACTAGAACTTTGCAAATTAAATGGTAATGCAATTTTGAAATATTTTGATTTAAGTTATAAGATCATATAAAATTTATCATAAGTTGTATTTAATTCTTTACAAGAAATACTTAAGGCAAATTAATTTTTCCAGTTTTACACATTTAAAACCCAACAATAAAACTTCCATATTATTTTAATTATTTTGTGTCAATTCAGAAACAATGTTTTCTGTTGGTCTTTGACCGACACATCAACCAAACAGATCCAGAAATTTCGATTTCACATTATTTAAAATTAAAATGAGAGTAAGAAAAGGAAGGCTAAAGTTAAACACTTAAAACACAGGAAATTCTTAAAAATTTTTATTTTGTATTTAAATAATTCGTAAAGTAAAAATATTATTTAGTTTCAGTGATGAAAGAAACTTTTGAGCATAAGAGCCTTAAAATAGCTTTACACCAAAGACATTTTTCAGAAAGACCAATTATTAACCCTAATATTCGAGAAAGAGGAATTAAATTTCCATTATTATTTCTTGTTTACGTATAGTCAGTCTTATAATTCTACTTTTTAAATCTTCATCAAGTCTGGACGCGATTTTCTGGATCAAGTCTATTACGAGGCTTTCAACAAGAAGATTTTACGACTTTACGTACAACATAAATATTTTCTACCACTTTTTCAGATCGTCATTTAGGAATGGTTGAGGAAATGAATTACACAAAATCATAAAATATGTAATTTTTGTTAAAAATTCCCTTAAAATTCACACACTGGTGCGGAAATTACAAATTTTTAATTCATAATTCTTTGCCATTTTTATCGCTAATTTGAATTATTATTGAATTTATTTTGAATAACATTGAATACAAATAGTAAAATTGCTTATTACAAATCCTTAAATTGCATATAAACTTATTTTAAATAAAATTGATAACAATATTTAGGTGTCAGTCTACTTTGTTTTTTTTTCATTTTCCTAATACACGGAAAAAAAAAAACTCTCTTTATTTTTGTTATAAATTTTATAATTATTGTTTATAGGATGCTTTTTTACCTCTGTACAGTTAAAATTATATTAAGACAAATAGGAAAACAAGAAAACAATTACTTATGTTGACTTACAATGCAATACAATTCGTATATCATTTTATTAGCGTTATATGTACATATAATATGAAAATTCCTGCTAAAAAATCAGAAATTTTTAAATATTCCTTTAAGCGTCTCCAATATTATTTTGCATATGCTAGGAATGAAACAATTTAATTTTTTTTTTTCCCAATTTTTTAATAAAAATAAGGAAATGTTAACTTGTAAACACTTAAGCAAATAAATGCGTTCAAAATTATAATAATAGTGCAAAAATATCCTTAAGATAAATTTAAAAGAAAACAAAAACACAATAATTTTAAAATTGTTCCAAAATTGTTTTCCTTTTTTTGGGTAAACACTTTGTTTTTCATCATAATTTGTTGTTTTATAAAAATAATTTGACTTTGATCGAATACAAAGCAAAAATATTTTTTTGATGAAAGTGAAAGAAAAAATTTTGGAAGTATTACACTTTTCATAATGTTATACATTAGAGTATACCCGCGCGGTATTGTAATCATTTAATTACATATGAAAAATGGTGTTTATTGAAATAGAAATCCTTTCCACTTTTAAAAAATTAGTGTGGTTATTATCAAAAAATGTTTTGTTTTGGGTTTAGATTGTTTTAAGTACAAATTTTAATAAACAAATATTTAATATTAAAAAAATTATAATTCCACTTTTATTTATAAAAACAAAAATTTCCGCATGATTGTTGTTTGATTGTGGAATTTAAAAAATTAAAATATTTACTAGGAATAACGCATGTTGTCTCGAAAAACTCAACAAAAATTATAGGTAAAACCTTGGGGATAAAATTGTTAAATTCATTTTAGCTCAATTGAATACATGAATTATAAAATTTGTAACCAATAATCAAACAGATAACAAAAAATGATTTTTAGATGCATTATAAGGAGTAAAAATTTTAATTTTGCAATAATAAGGAATTTAAATTTTGATTGTTTAAGAAGAATCCTTTTAAAATTTTAGAAAATCTGCACTTCCTGAAAATAATATTACAACACCGGACAAATTTTGATCGCTTTTAATTTTATTATCTTATTATTTTGAAATTAAAATTCTAAAGAAATTTCTAAAAGAAAATTAAGCAGCATATTTAAAAATATTTAAAAAAAAAGCAACTTTTAATTAAACATAATAATTTTCTTAGCTACCTTGTCGGAACGAAAAATTTTTGATTTCGATAAAAAATTCTGTAATCGGACTTAAATATTATATTCGGTTGAATTCTCAGTTCTGACTGCGAAAAATCTTTTCAGTTGAAACTGCAGTGCAATAGAACTAGTAAAGCAGCGTTGTCAACAAAAGCTCTGCTGTACGTTTAATCTCAATAATGTTTCTGCCCTCTCAATAATAAGTTATCTAATAATTAAGGTTATGAATATAAAAGCAGAGAGAAATTTTCTTCTGTCAATTTGACTGAAGATCTTTTGCAGTTCTACAAACAAGACGGAGTTCTTTTTACAGCAAACTACAACAACGTAGTACCATTGCAGATCCTTGTAAGAACGTGAATTCAACCTTCTTCAATATGCAAATTTCATGTAAATTACTTCATTTTACATATTAAATAGATTTAATTAATTTAATTACGCCACTGCTATGATTTTACTGCTATCTAAAACCCGATCTCATACAATCAAAAATATTATATTACATTGAATTACAAAACGCATATTATTATTCTTTAACTTGTTGTAGAATTTAAGCACTTTCCTTTCGTCGAAATTTTAAAACAAAAAAAAAAAAGTGAGAGTTATCCTTTGTTCAAAGTTAAACAGCACCACCTTTTGAAACATCCATAAATGTTATAATAATTTTCAACTTTCTCATAATTTAAATAATTTATTTGAAAAAAAAAAACAGAAACCAAAAAAATTTTCGAGGTCATTTTTAAAATTCAAGTCCAGAACAAAATTTTCCTTTTATCGTATATAATTATAATTTTTATAATAAATATAAAATTTTAAAAAATTATTTTTCGTCGTAAATATTTTCCTTTTTCAGAAATTTCGAGCAAAAAATTATTAATATTAAAGTCAGAAACCGATTAAAAAACAGAACTAAAACAACAATAAATGTACTCGTATTTGACTTACAAAGTCTCTTCCTCTTTAAAAATAAGATACGGATTCCTACTTGCAAAACTTTTCTTCTTTTATCTTCCTTGTCTCTCCTCTTTTTTTGAATAACGATGTGAATATCATAAAGTAGTTAGATATGATAATAACCGGCCAACAATCACAAAGGAACAATCAAGTATAATACTATTAAATAAAAATTATTATAACTGATAAGTGATCAATGTCGCCACCACCGCCGCCACCGTCACCGTTACTATACCAACACTACAATCAGGAGATATAATCGGGCGGTAAATTGATAATGATGACAATTTTGCAAACCAGTTATTCGTTTTTTTTTTCTTATTAATTTTTTTTTTTCTTCATTTTTTCACCTAATGAATGGTTACACGAATCAAACGGAACCTTTGATTATATTTAATAAGATTAAAATTTTAAAAAATCACCGTCAAACATATAAAATGTACTACGAGACAAACGATAATGCCCAAAATTAAAAATGATGTTCTTAAGAAACATAATGGAAAAATTTACAGAATGAAAAAAAAAATGAAATAAATTTCCTTAAGGCAAGTATTTTCACGATAAAGTCCAAAATATTATTTAAATTTTTAAGATCAATGAAGCCCTGCAGTTTCTTTTTTCCCCTCAATTTCTTGGTTATTTGGATCTTATATGATTTGTATTTGGTAATTTAAAATTTTTTCCAAGCATAACGTAAATATTGATAATTCAATTTATGAATCCAACAGTGACTTGAAAACTGAATAAGAATCAGTATGTTATGAGTAATTGATCTCTCTTGTACTGAAGACATATTTGACTAAGGATAGAAAATTAGAACACATCAGTACAAGTGATTTGGTACAAGTAAATAGTACAGAACATTAGAACTTACAAAGGGCTCCAGTATGGTAATGTTTAGAAAGAAAACCGCAAATATCACATGGCACTTTCAAATTGTTACTCATTAAATTCAAGTTCATTAGAGCGTCAGGGGATGATTTCGCGCCTATTTGACAATAACCCGCATATTTGACAATTTTAATTAATTTCACACTGGAATTCATTTATCTTAATCTCTTAATCTATTTATGTTTTTCCAAAAATGAAAGAATCATTTGACATTTAGCCTTAGTTTGTAGGTGTCTTTATAACATTTCTTGCACTTTAATCTTCCTCCTTATCATCTGCACTGATATCCTCACCTATTTTACACGCCAATTTTTTCGGCTTTCCGTAAACATTAGTTTTAAACTTAAAGTTTGCTTATTAGCTGGAAATATGGAAAACTCTTCGTAAAACTTGTTAAGTAGAATGAATTAATTTAAGAATCTAATTTGAAATTCTAAAAATAATGGCATTGCAATATATAGAACATATGGAATTTCTTTCATACCATACTGCTTTAGTCAAATCGGCTTTCATTTTCTCATTTTTTACTCCTCTTAGAGTAAATTAATATTCTCAATGAATTAATTTTTATTTCACATCAATTCCATTTGTTCATTTCTCTGTTTTAATTGTCATCTGATTGTCTCAGCTCAGATCTTATTAAGATTATAAATTATGCAGTGCGCATCGTCTCTTTTATAAAACATCTAAGTATATGTCAATGCATTGAGATATAAGCAATAAGAGCATGAACATCTCAATATATTAATTTTGTAATTATAAGGATTTTAAAAGGAAGGTATAAATTGTGTAAAGTGAAGAAAAATTGAAAAAAAAAATTAAGATTTTCTCTTTTTAATTTTCTTTTAATTTTTTTGTCTTTCTCTTTTTTTTTTCGTTTTTGAGAATTATTAGTAAGCCGACTACTGTCTGACCGACGATGATCGAATTTATTATTCAATACGGTATATGTAGCATGTATTGGGTATGTATAGGAAGATGCAATGACATATTTGTGGTTTCTTAAAATTCTGAAATTTGGAACTGTTTTTAAAATTTAAATAATATTCAAGTTATGGTGTTACTGTCTGGAACATTTCAGAAAATTGTCACATTTTGTACGAAAGGGACTAAGTACGCATAATATAAGAAAAAGGAGAAACATGAAAAATGTAAGGGGGACTTACATTTTTTAAAAAGCTACTTTATAATGGTGACATGGTGAAAAATATTTTCACATTTTTTCTTATTTTATTTTTAATTTACTCGAAGACTTTCCGAAATTACTTTGTATGTGTGTATGTTCACGTGCATAATTTTTAATGAACTTCAAGGTATTATTAATCAATGAATTAAGGACGAGTTTTTAAAATATTTTTTTTACTAAATTTTTATATGCGTTTGTGGATTCTCTGTTTACCGAACATTTACACATATATTCATTATATAAATATTGTATATACGTACATTTGAATATGAACTCAATTAAATTATGTCTGTTTTATGTTACACTAATAAGTTTTATGTTTCTTAATGTTTTCAACAGAATTAAATTGCACACACATTTTAGCTAACATAATGTTTGTATGCTAATTTAATTAATTTTGTATATATACAATTTGTTATTGAAAACAATAATACATATCTTTGATTCTGTCTGTATATAAGCTTTTGTGTATTGTTAAATAAACATCTTCCTCCAGTTTCTCGTCTCTTAGACTAACTATTAATTGCTTTCAAATTGCACCAAAGAAAATGGTATATAATTATAATATTTATATATGATTAAGTCATAGAAAATTTTATTTATAGTTTAAAAAGTATAAAAGTTCATATTTTTCTAAACGAAAATTATTAAGGATATCCTCAGTAACACTAAAGACTTTTTTCTTCATTTCGTTCTTTAGACAACAATTGAAAAAGAAGTGAATTAATGTCATATGTTGCCTTGAAATTCAATTAACAATAATACTATACTGCAACAAAATTCAGGATTAAGTACTTGTATTTGAACTGAACTATGTGTTAACACAATATTATATTGCAATTTTAAAGGTAGAAATTCAGACGATATTATATTTTTTTTAAAAGAAAATATTTGGGATGAGCCACTGATTTGAATATATCACAAATTTTAAAATGCTCTGATTTATTTTGCAACGGAGGCAATAAATGAGAATTTCGTATTTTCCCTCACAGTCAGGCTCTTCATAAAATAAAGTTAATATTTCTTTTTACTGAAATTTTACACTCTTATAATTTTTTTCATTATAGTGATAGTTACATATTACGTATTGCACTTACGAATTAGAGCGTCACAAATAAAAAATTTATAAAGTGCTTTAAAGTTTTAAAATATTAAAGATTTCAAAGACAGTGTGGACAAAAGAAGTTCCATAAGAATTTATTTGAGAGTGCCATTCAAGTTAAGCGATTAAGTAGGCTTTGTTATTCAATAAAATTTTTGTTTATAATTGAAAGCTTTTTGTTTTAGTTGTTTTGTCAGGAACTAGTTATTAAATTTTTAAGTAAATTTTAATAAAGTCAAACTTCCATGCAAACAACAACTCTTCCAATATTTCTAATGAACAGAGTTACAATGTATTTTACAACTATTATTTAGAAAAAGTTTTTTTTTAAGAAAACACAAACTTTTTTCAATAATATTGTTAACAAGCAATTTTGAATTACCACGTTAATTACAAACATTCTTATATCGCCTTTTCACTAATTTTAAATTTAAAATTTACATTATGCACTAGTATCACATATGTATGTATAGGAAGAACTACTTAAAAACCATAGATTGTAAAATTAAAATATTAAAATTATATGCACAATGCATCAAAGTGTAATTAAATAGTAAAAAAAAAAAAAGAGTAAAATGATTTATCATTTTTAAGATAATTAACTCTTCCACATCTAATAAAACTTTTCAGCATAATTTAGCATTGAACGTGAACAAGAATAGAGAAAAAAAACAAGTTTTTTATGTCGCTATTTTTGACAGACAGCAGAAAATTATAGTAATAGTCATTTCCATTCCATCCTCCTTCCAAACTACATACAACTTAATTTTTATTTAAGTAAAATCAAGAAGAAACAAAAAATTATAAAAATACAAAAAATTTAATTAATAGTTATTGAACTTTTATGGCAAAATTGTGTTGCGACCTAATTTACCAAAATTATTTAAAAAAGTAAAATTTTTATTTTTAGTTAGGTTTCCATCTATAATTTTCAAATTCTCATTAATAATAACAGCTATAAGAAGAAGTTAGTGCCATTCAATATGATTTATAAATTTTAATCTAGAAAAATTACAAATTTTTTTTTTTAAATAGATAACCTACATATTGCAAATATTATAAAATTACTATTGAGAAATTATTAAAAATTACTTACTAACAATTGTGTATAATTTAAAAATTTAAAAATGAAAACAATAAAATTTGGAATAAAATAAACGGACCTGTTTATCGACCTGTTTTCAAGGACATTTCAAAATAATTATGTGTGTTTGATTATGACTTGTGTAAATTAAAATATTCAATTGTATATACTATATACTTTTGCTTGTGTATATGTATAGGTACTTGATAAGGTGGTGGTACTTGATAAGATGAGTGTGCTATAAATTTAAAAATTGCTTAAAAGAGTAATTGAAATTAGTGCATTAACAACGGAGTTTTCATAAATCGATTTACATACTAAATATGAGAAAAGGCTCCAGAAAAAAAAATTTTTTGAATGAAGCAATGAACTTAACAGGTTTATGATCCGATTAATTTGTTTAAAATTCATCTTAATATTTGAATTACAGTTGCAGTTTGCAATTTTGAGGATTCTGTACAACTTTGGTATAATTTGGAATTTTAACTAAATTAAAACAAAATATTTTTGATAAAATATTAAACAGGTTGCAAAATATACATGTATATATATGAACGTCCAAGTTGGCATATACACATATGAACGTCCAAGTAGGCAGAAAGTAAAACGTACTTTATATTTGCTTATGTTTATGCCTTTGCATAGTTGCCTTTGAATTTATTTATATTGTAATTTTTTCTAGGTTATAGACCCCCCCCCCAAAAAATTTTGACTTCGGACGCCATTAATGATTCAACCGCCCCTGTTGAATTTTATTAAATATTATAGAAAGAGAGTAAAAATTATTAAGCATAAGTATTGATTGTATTTTATTTTATTTATAGTTAGATTTAGGATGGAAAATTCACTTAAGAGATTTGCCGCTAAGGTCAATTTGGAACCTTGAAATTATGACTAAAATGAAAGGAAATTAACAATTAATGAAATTTTAATTCTTTTGAAAATCTGTGTCAATATATCTTCTTTTTGTGGACAATCCTTATTTATTCCAAAATTTATTTTCAAAATTTTGTTTATTATTAACAAATATGTATGGAGTTTATATGAATAAATTATTGATTCGCCTTAAAATAAGAAGTTTGTTTCACCTAATTCGGAGTAAGATTAATCAGTTTTCATATTTTGGAATTTCTTTTCAGAGATATCAATATTAAAATTTCATCATTTTTAAAAATTATTAATAAATTTCAAAATAATCTTTAAGAAGAAACCTCTCTCATATAAACTTCATAGAAAAATTAAAATATTTATTAAAACAAATGAAGATATAATTAGCCCTAATTAAAATTATGGAAATAAATTTTAAATAATGAATTCGACAAAATAATCATATAAAAATCAAAAATATTAGAATAAATACTTTTCAGAATCTTATCAATTTAATTTAGCAACCCACATATTATTTGGATCTTTTCCTGCATCACAAGATTATTGTTACAAATGTATTAATTAATTTCAAAAATGGTACACCAAATTTATCAGTTTTTTTTTCCAATAACTTGATTCGAACTAATTTCGGGCTATAGAACGATCAAAAATTTATAAAACTCAAAAAGTATATCGATTACAAATCACATGTCATCCAAAATTTTCAAAAAAAAAAAATATTAATGCATTTTTTTTAAATCAAATTATTTATTTTTAGAGAAAGCATTTTTTTTTTGTTTTTCTATTCATTTTTTATAACAGAAAATTGAGTTCAAATTAGTGTAATCAATAATATAATCAATTTAATATACTTTTATATTATTTATAATGCGGCGCTCCTCTTTATATTCCAATTGATTAATAACATTCAATTTTAACCCAAATAACAAAATCTTTTATTAAAATTTAAATAATATGTTAATAGGTGAATTTGGACTCGAACCACATAGTATGTTCATAACTAAATAAATACATACATATATGTGCATACAAAGTATATAATACAAATTACCAAAATTTATTTATTTGATTTTATAGCACTTCTAATTAATGAAAATGAATTAATTGATGAAAAACCACATGAAAATTAAGGGCCATAAAATTTTCATTTTAGAATCATTATTAGACAAACAAACGGACATATATAATTATTATTTTTGTTATAAATTCTTAATGTGTTTAATTTAGAATAGAATTTATATATATACATAAATTACATGGGAGTTAACCATCAAAAACTTCCTCTTTGATATTATCGAACAGTGATGCATGGTTATAAGAGCATAAACAATCATATGAAAAATAATATTCAATAGAAGGTTGTCTTAAGAATATTAAAGAAGACTTCCATAAAAAATATCAAATTTCTTATTATAAGTAGAAAATGTATATAATATAACAGTTACGATTTTTACAAGTAGTGTGAAAATATCATAAGTACTGGTTTTCCCTTAATGCTGCCCCGAATGGCCGAAATTAAAATCAAATAATTTCTTTTCCGATAAGAGAAAAATTCTTTATACCTACATTATATTATTACTATATATATATAGTAATGAGTATTACAATATGTTCCTACAAGAGTATTTGTATTACATGAGTCGACTGTACTCGATATATCAAATGATTATAGCAATTCAAGTGTATTGCAAGCTTACTAGCACTGTATACTGATAATGCTGTAATTCTAAATATATAAAATAAATAGAGAATTTTATTTAAATTTCTCTATTTAAATTTTAAAGTATAAAAATAGAAAAAAACGAGGAAAAAAATAGAGTTGACATTGTCAACTCTGTGATACCCGTACGAATTTGTTATCCTTTGTGTGAATAAAGATGCCATAACTGACTATGGGGCAGACTATGACTTTAACTTGCCGTATTACCATATTAATTTATGCAAAATTTCAATACTATGTGTTTTTCAAAATACTGGTTGTGCCAAACTACTATTGATGTTGTATGGCAGGTACCAGAAGGAGCCAAGTAATTTCAACGACTTTTATGTGACACATTGGCCCTGCTAATATATTCGTTTGTAAGAAATTTCAATACCATAGCTTTAATAGTTTCTGAAATATAGCCAAATAATTTTTGAAGTTGTATGGCAGGTACCAGAAGGAGCCAAGTAATTTCAACGACTTTTATGTGACACATTGGCCCTACTAATATATTCGTTTGTGTGAAATTTCAATACCATAACTTTTATAGTTTCTGGGATATAGCCAAATAAATTTTGAAGTTGTATGGCAGCTACCCGAACCGGTACCCCGATCATGTCCAATTTAAATAGGGTTCTGGCACTTACTACAATAAATCATTTGTGAAAATTTGGTGAACTTAGCTCAATTAGTTTTTGAGTTATCGTTGGGACGGACGGACGGACGGACGGACGGACGGACGGACAGACAAAGCTAAATCAACTCAGAATTTGACGCTGATCAAAAACATACACTTGAGTCTATATCTAAGACCGTTATTTCTTAGCGTTACAAACGGTAAAGCAAATTTAGTATACCCTTCGAACATACGTTCGTACGGGTATAAAAATAAGTACTCCTACTCCATATCTCAGTGATATTTTACTGATTGATGCACATTTGAGATCTATAACAAGTATACAATATAAATTACGATAAAGAGCGCATGAAAGAGCTTTCTATATATAGAAAGTACTTCTAATGACTGCGGTAATTACTCATAAAATATAATGAAAAAAAATATACATTTTTAAAATAAAACAAACAAACAAATTTTGGCACATCAATTTATAGCAAGTGTTCATGTTTGTCACTACCAATTGAGGTTCTAGCAGTGCACGAAGGATATATTGATTTATTGTGCAATATTATTTTAATTAATTTATGATAAATTGTAAAATTGTAACAATTGATAAGAGTAGTATATTATAATCTTTCGAATACATTATTCAATTTCAACCTGAACGCCTAATTCAGTCATTGATATAAGTCAGTCTTACGTCTAATCTGTAGTTTTCAAAATCATAACATTAAAATAAGTTGCTCACAATCATAACATTGAAAACAATCGTATGAGACCGAACAGAATATTTTAGTAAACTAAATATACTAAGTATTTTCAGTTATCTAATTATAGATTATACGTGTATGCATTAGTGCACTCTAAAAATTCATTTCATCAAGATAAATTGAAAAAATATTAACAGGAAATTCGGTCATGTTTTACAATTTTTTTTTCATTTTTGTTTGCTTGTTTTCATTTTATTTTCGAAGAAAATCCCGGCGCATTAATGAACATAAAAAACTTTAAAAACAGAAGGGTCAAATGTTATTTTAATGTTTTAGTGACCAAAGATTCTTAACTTCAAAAAAGCAAAACTCAAAATAACAAAAAAAAAAACACCATTTGGATTCTGAGAGAAAAATTATCAAAAAAAAAAAAACTAGAATATTTTCTTATTTAGGGTCTTAAAATTATTGATTGAGTATAAAGTGACAGTAAATTTTGTGGCGAGACGGAAATAATACAAAAAAAAATCAAACAAACCACAGATTTGGTTAATTTTTTTTTGTTATGTTTTTTCTATAGAATTATTTTTAAAAGAGAAAAATTCACCCACGTTGTTTTGTTTTTGCTTTCTAAACTACATTCACAATGCATTTTGATTTTTTCTAATTTTTCCACTTTAAGGCATTTTTTATTCTTTGAAAAGATTTCGATGACAAGTTCATTTTGGAAAGAAATTTATAAGGCAACTGCATTTTATTGACCTAGATATTAAGCCGAAGCAAAAAAAAAATTTTTATTTTACGAAAAATAATTTTGATAAAATAATGATTACTGCTTTCCGCCTGTCCGTTCGTCCGTCTGTCCGTTCGTCCGTCTGTCCGTTCGTCACTCTCTCCGTATGTCTCTTTACAAAACTCCTACAAGCTTAAAGGTAAGAAGCTAAAATTTATAGATCTTTACTAAAAACTTATTTCCGTGGAAAAAAATCTCCCCCCCCCCCCCCCCCCCCTCCCCCCCTCAATCTAAAAGTTATACACCCGAAATCCTGAAATAGCCATGTTGCAACTTTTTGCAATCACGCAATTAAGCCTTACATTCGCGACTTAAAATTTTTTAATTTTTTTTGGTTTAATTTCAAAGGTTGCATACATTACTCATCCTAAATGTATGCAATGTTTGAAATATATTCGTATATGAATGAAAGTAATATTCGGAATGTATTACATGGCTATAATGCTTTTAAAAGCAATATTTTCACTTGTTGATGGGAAAAGTGCTACATTACAAATCATTGGTTTGACCCAATTTTATTTTATATGAAAATTATCAAATTTTTTTTTAAAAAATCATAAATAATTTTTTTTTTGCTTCACAAAATTGAATTCAAAGAAAAATCTGGTGATTCTTATTATCAATTATTTGACTGATTTGATTATTTCCATTTGACATTTTTACCAAATTTCTTGAACAATAATATCACATTATAAATAACATTAATTTTAATGATTAGTTGAAAATTTTATTTAAATTTTTTAAAACCATATTTTGTACATTATGTTCCAAAGTACATTAAGTTTATTAACATTATAAATTTTAATTTTATATAGATAATAATATTATAATATTAATAAAAATGATGTTTTAATTACCAAACGCAGTCTTAAAATTTAAAACAAGCGCCACACAATTATTACTGAATAATGATTGTAATTATTGCTTCCGTCAGCCTATATAAAATAAAATCATAAATTGTTTCTTAAATAAAAAATTTAAAATATTTTAATTATGTAAACGAAAACGCCGGATCAATGAACTAAAATAGAAGATAAATTTTGAAATTAATTCATTTTTCCAATAAAAATTTAAAAAAAAAAATATTTTCTGTTTAGCAAATTTGTGTGGATTGTTTGGAAATTCCATTCTAGTTGTGTAAATCGAATATAATTTTAGAGAAAGTTGGCTTTCGTAATGTACCAGACCAATTTTGGAATTTTTATATCAAGAATATGTCTGTAATTAATAGAAATTTGCAATTTTTCATACCAACTTTAAGTTTTGTTTCCATTATCTGATGTCGGTTCCATAAAATAACATTAAGTGATTTCAATTTTATGAGAAAACCAAAAAAATTTACTCAAAATATGCAATATTTTATATAAATTTTGTGAGAATGAGTTGCAGCAATGTTCGATGTGTGTTCGATATTATATTTGTGTTGCAGTATAACTTACCATTGTTAGTGAAAAAATTAATTTACAATAATTTTCGAATTCATTAAAAACCTAAAATAAGTAAGGTTTTATAAAATTTCACTATTGCCTTTGAACTCTTTTGGTTCGCATTGTTTTATTTTTTTTTTGCCTTTTATTTTCTTTAAATTTTAATTTATCATAATATTTATTATGATGACCTTGTAAATATGATCTTGATCTTGAATTAAAAAAAATTATTTATTTTTTTCCAAAATTTATTAAATTATATTTTATTTGTCTATTTTCGTTTAAAAAAAAAGGAACTAGCTATTTGTATACGTGTTTGGAAATTTACAAAACTAATTTTGATAGTATCGGAAATAATAATATTGATATTATCATTATACCAAGCTCACAAGATATACAAAATACATAAAATATTCGACAAAAAATCTTTCAAATACAAGATAACAATTGGAGTAATAAATTTTACCCTTCCCTTAAGTATACTGAAAAATATATCCAATACGTACTTACATATATAATTTGCTTTTATAAATCTTATAAAATATTAAATTTGAAGAAAGTACAATAACAGAAAGAAATGAATTTATCTTAGGTCAATATAACAATATCGTAAATCAAATTCATTATAATTTTCTAATAGTTGAAAATTGAAAAAAAAAACTTGTGCCAAAGTTGTGTCATTTTATTTATACATTTTATTTTTTGTGCAATGATATGCAATATGCACGTGATAGTATAAAATGAGTAAAAATACTACCCTCTTCATGCCTCTCTACTATCGCTCTATCTCTATATATGTATACCGTATATGAAAAATATTGTCAGTTTTCAATTTCATTTTATAATTACTGGGAATAATATTGTAAGTACCTATACGTGCCTTCATATACACATTGTGCCTAAGGACCAAAATATTATTAAAACAAATTTATCATTATTATGACAATTATTATTATTATACATTAATCAATAATTATCTAATAAATTATGGGTATATATATGTTATGTATATGCCTGTAACCCTATATATAAGTCATATGCGCTTATATATTGACACAAGGCAATTTGTTGCCATTTTTATACCCGTACGAACGTATGTTCGAAGGGTATACTAAATTTGCCTTACCGTTTGTAACGCTAAGAAATAACGGTGTTAGATATAGACTCAAGTGTATGTTTTTGATCAGCGTCAAATTCTGAGTTGATTTAGCTTTGTCTGTCCGTCCGTCCGTCCGTCCGTCCGTCCGTCCGTCCGTCCGAACGATAACTTAAAAACTAATTGAGCTAAGTTCACCAAATTTTCACAAATGATTTATTGTAGTAAGTGCCAGAACCCTATTTAAATTGGACATGATCGGGGTACCGGTTCGGGTAGCTGCCATACAACTTCAAAATTTATTTGGCTATATCTCAGAAACTCTAAAAGCTGTGGTATTGAAATTTCACACAAACGAATATATTAGTAAGGCCAATATACCCCATAAAAGTCGTTGAAATTACTTGGCTCCTTCTGGTACCTGCCATACAACTTCAAAAGTTATTTGGCTATATCTCAGAAACTATAAAAGCTGTGATATTGAGATTTCACACAAGTGAATATATTAGTAGGGCCGATGTGTCTGGTAAAAGTCGTTGAAATTGCTTGGCTCCTTCTGGTACCTGCCATACAACTTCAAAAGTTATTTGACTATATTTCAGAAACTATTAAAGCTATGGTATTGAAATTTCACACAAGTGAATATATTAGTAGGGCCGATGTGTCTCGTAAAAGTCGTTGAAATTACTTGGCTCCTTCTGGTACCTGCCATACAACTTCAAAAGTTATTTGACTATATCTCAGAAACTATAAAAGCTGTGATATTGAGATTTGACACAAGTGAGTATATTAGTAGGGTCGATGTGCTTGATAAAATTCGCTAAAATTTCTTGGCTCTTTCTGGTAGCTGCCATACAACATCAATAGTAGTTTGGCACAACCAGTATTTTGAATAACACATAGTACTGAAATTTTGCATAAATTAATATGGTAATATGGCAACTTAAAGTCATAGTCTGCCCCATAGTTAGTTATGCCCCATTAGTTATTCGCACATAGGATAACAAATTCGTACGGGTATCACAGAGTTGACAAGGTCAACTCTATTTTTTTTCTCGTTTTTTTCATTATTAGTTGTGGTGGTTAAAAAAATTGTATGAGATGAGTTCAAGTGAAAATTTTTTCGGGCGACAAAACAAAAATATTATTTTAATTTATTACCCTTTTATTTTATCCTTTACTTTGTTTTTTTGTGTTTTGTCAAGGCAAACTTTTATTATTGTATTTGCTCTTAAAAATTAAAATAAGAGAAAAGGAAAAAACAAATATTCAATAAAAAAAAAAGAATATTAACCGCAATTTCGCCTTTTTTCTTCTCATTTTTGTTTTGATTTCATTTTCCTTATTTTTTTTTAGAAAGTCCTCCCTTTCAATTAATTTTTTATTATTTGGATAATATTTTCGTTTTACCTACGTGATTATTTATCACTTTGAATGCGGTTTGACATTCAATTTATCGAATATGATGCAATATTTTTATAATTAAATTTATCTATGTTTGTATGTATGTGTGTGTGTGTTTATGTTTGCAAAATGTACGAAAAAATAACAGTTTATGTGACATATTATTCCAATATAAAATATTACACTTTCATTTTCCGCCACAATACAAAGAAGAAAAACAACAGCAAAGAAAAACAAAATTTAATCACAAACAAATCAAGTACAAAATACCAAGAAACCATTATAGTACGTATACGATTGACAAAGTACATAAACAATAATAAAATTAAACTAAATTGTTAGAAGAGAGTAAAAACCAAAAAAGAGAAAAATTTTCAATTGCATTTTATATTGCAGTTAGGGTTACCGTTTGGGAATAGTTAGTTTTTTGTGCCTGGAAAAGTAATAGAATCTTTCTAAGTGTGATTCAATTGGGTATTTTTGTAGAAATACATTCTTTTTCACTTCTTCCGAACGCGTTTCTCTAGTTTTCCGAACGCAACCATTAATGATAGGAACATGAAATGAATTTCGGAATTTTCAGAATTACATAAAATGAAATTCGGAGTTCTGGTATAATTCCGGAATTATTAGTGCAAAAAATCGAGAGGAAAAATTATTACATAATTGTTAACATTTTACAAAGCTTTTAATCCTATAAAATTTACCAAATATGCTTTGAAAAGAGCTTGTATAATAAATATTATATAATTCATATTAAAAACCGGAATTCTGAAATCCGGATTTGTATTCCATAATTAATACTACTGAGAACTTCTTCAAGTTTTAACAGTTCTAAAAAAAATCGGGAAAAAACGCTTATTCTGTTTATTGACACTTAATTGTCAAATATTTTGAATTTCATTGGCTAATCACTATGCTCTTTTACTCATAAGTTATAGTTTATCTGTTAATTATTATTTTATAATTGAAGAAAATATTATGAAAAACTATGGGAAAAAAAGCTAAAAGCATTTCAGTTGTAGCTTGTAACTTTAGCCTTAACTTCTTGTAAAATTCTTGGATTATTTTTCCCGTCGAAAACGTTTCGAAAATTTCTTCCGTATGGCAATTCTAATTATAGTTTTTATTGTTGTTAGTTTTTTTTTTTCATGTTGATTTTATATTTTATCTATTTTCACTTATTTGTTTTTCTCTTTGTTCTTTTTTTTGTGGTAATCTCATCTCTTTTTTTTTTTTGAAAATCCCAAAAGGTATAAACATAATAGTAATAAATTATTGAAGATTACATGAACGAACGTACTTAAGTATAAAGTACATACGCGGAGATATCAGAAAAATCGGAAATTTAATGGACCTTTACAACACTTTATTAAAATAACAAAATTATTGTATATTATATGGTGACTTCCTTGAATTATTTGAACCTAAATGCAATAAACTATACAAAAAATGAAAAATAAGTGTTAAAAACAAATCTGGAAAACTTTGATTTTCTATTAATTTTTTTATTTTCTATTTGTATAAATAAATTCGACCCTTTTTTATTTGATTTTCTTTTTGTTGAATGCAGCTAAAAAACATTATAGTCGCAGGCGCTATCAAATTAAAATTTATCAAAAAAAGTAGGTATATTCCTGTACACAGAAAAAAATCATTGTAATAAATTATCCATTACCGAAAAAAAAGTAGGGAAAAAAATTTAAAATAAATAAATTGAAAATTATTTTTAAACAAATATGAAAAATTTTAAAATAGGTGTACACATTAAGGTTATTTTCATTGTTAACAGGGACACTGGGCGCCCGTCTTATAAGACGCAGTATAAATCTATTAGATCGCGATGCACCATCGCATCATTCTGTAATTTACAATCCAGTAGTAATATTTAATTATATAATTGCTTCCTACAGCAGACTAGTCGCTTGATTATTTAAAACCTAATAATGAAAACGAAACTGAGTTATAGCTCTCTATATGATATCACGCAACAAACCTATATCCCTCCTAGGGGGGAAAAGGGAGAAAAAATAAATTGTTTTCTTAAGTAATTAACTGTGATAAATTTCAAAAATTTTATGGTAAGATATATTCTATTTTAATTGCAAACCGCCTCATACAATTGTGTTAGATTTAGAACTTTATTCACAGAAACTATCCTAAGTCAAAATTTCATAATTTTTTCCAACAAGAGGAGCAGTTAGCAAATAGGAAATTTTGTAATACAGAAGTGATTAATAATAGGATTTGTGAGTGGAAGACAGATAAACTATGTGATAATGATGAATAAGCTGTCCTTCTGTAAAATTGTTCAAAATATGTAATAAACCTAAATCGATTTACAAATTAGAAATATTATTTTTCCCGAAAAAATTTGTGTCCGAAATTATATACCTTATATATGTAAGTCCCATATTTTAACCCACAAATTATTATTTCAATGAATTTGTAAGTGAATTTTACTGAAAATTATTTGAGTTATGCTTTCGCACTATCGAATTGAATCCATCAAATTACATTTAAGGTCAAAATAATTAGAATCGGCTGTTATATTCATCATATTTTTTATACACATACGTATTTATGAACTATATGTTATGAATCACAGTCTCTATATACTCGTATATAATATAGAATCCTGCATCGTTTCAAACATGAAAATTTCAAAAAAAAAATCAAAAGGGAAAATTTGACTTTTAATACCCTCTCATAACAAAACAATTAGTAAAAAAAATTTTTTAAAATTAAAAAATTTATCAAAATAAATGAAAATAAATCCGATTAAAAAAATGGAAAACACTTTCATCTTCGAAATAAAGTTTTCAATGAAAAAGAAAAAAAATTAAAGAGCACTTTAAAAAATAAATTATTTTCAGTCTACCTTTTAACACTATATACTTAATTACAATGGGCAGCTCATAACATTCGATTCTTAATAGTTGTTAAAAAAAATTTCAATAATACACAGGATATTTTACGAAAAAAATAATGTTGTAAAACACCCTTTAGAATTACACAAACTAAATGCGTAAAAATTTCCGTTTCTTTTTTTGCAATTCTCATACAAAATATCCTTTTTTTCTTTCCCTCCTTTTGAAGATTACAACACTATATAATTTTTATCCTTTTCAATAATTTATAGTTGTTTTTTTTTCTATTATTTGGAACAATATTGAATTGATATACACCGGATAAGAATTGTTATCCTTTTTTTTCTCTTTCTCCTTTATTTTTTTTTTGTTATCCTTATAATAACATGAAAGTAAAATTAATGTTTATTTACGTGGTTTTTCATGATCAGATGGCTGGTTTTTGATTAAAATTTTCAATGTTTTTTTTTTGTTTTGTCATTTTTCTTCTTTTGTATAGGATTTCTCTTATATATATATATATATATTATTATTTTATTTTAGAAGAATTATTTCAATTTTTTGTTTGGTTTTTAATGATTTTTGATGATTTCAATTTAATAAGAGAATAAAATAACAATGAAAAGAGCCTTGGAACCTTGAAGGTACAACATAAATATAATAGAGAATAATTAGAAATATGTGATGAGAAATTAATTCATTTCTTGCAAGATTTGAAAGATCTTCTCCCAAAGTTTGTTGTGAGTTTTAATTAGTAATTTAAAAAAACACTGATAAATCACAAGAAGTAGGATTTGAAGGCATATTGACAAAACATAAGAAATAAACGTCAAATTCTGAGCTGATTTAGATATGTCTGTCCATTCAAAAATGCTTTGAGTTCGACTAACCAAATTTTGAAAAATTGCTTAAAGTATAACGACACTCTATTACACTCTATTTAACCATGATTCAATTGGAACCGCTGTTCGAGTAATTGCTGAACAACTCCAAAAATATGTTGATAATAACTTATAAATTGAAAACGCAGAGAGTTATTAGAGAAAACAATAACTGGAAAAAAATCGAATATATCGGAAAGTAAAAACCCAATAGTGGTCTAACGTTATATAAAGAGTTTATGTAACACTGCCGCTACTAAAAATCTAATTCTAATAATACAAATTATTTCAGAACTCTTATCAACTCTTGAGAAACTAAAATTTTCGAGATAACGGCAAATGCCATAAATTTGATTTTTTGAACAAAAATATTTTTTATATAGCATACGTCATCCAAATGTTCTACATCTCTGTTTTTTTAATTTTATACCAAAAACAACTATGTATATACCATTTTCAATAATAATACAAACAAATATAAATAATTTTTATGTTTTCTGATTTAAGGCAAAAAATAATCCCATATAATTCAAGAAAGAGCAGTTTAATTAAACGCACGCGTTTAGGATTTAAGAATTTTTTTCGAAATAAGCAAAAAAAATTCAGTATAAAAATCTATAATTTTCTGCAACGTATTTAACCAACATTTTGGTATTCAACAACTTAACACAATATTCCCTTTATATATACAGTACCAATAATATTTTTGAAAAGAGGGAGGAATTGAAATTTTAAGAAATTATAGGGTTTTCAATTTGAAATTGGATTACTTTTGTTCTTTGAATAGAATAGGAAAAAAAAAATTCTCTAAATGGATCGTTTTGTTTCTTGATTTTTACAAACATTTTTATTTTTTTTTTTGAGACCTGATTGGTTCTTCCCCTATAATTTTATACAAACAATTAAATGCAACTTTTGGTAAATTATAAAAAAAAAAACAAAACAAAATTGAGAAATAATTATATGAGTTCCTTAATATATTTTAGGAAAGTTTGTTTTTCGTCCCTCGTTCTATATTCTCGCACTAAATTTGGTTATAAATTTTTTAATTTTTAGAATTAAAGTATATGATTTTGTTGATTTAACTGAGATTAATATATACATTCAAAATTTATTTTATGTATTTAAAATTTTAAATTTTTTCGGCAAACATAAAATTAACCAAAAAGGTTATTGTAAATATTTCAAATTCTTAATGTTTACTAAAGAAATTATAGTTTATTGGAGAATTTTTTTGGGTAATTTTCAAAATATTCAATATTTATTCGATCCCAAATATTTATTGAAAACGCTATTAAATACATTTTTGAATAATTTTGCTATTATTTAATATCGTATATTTTTAGAATATTTTATTTCGAATACATTATTTCGATTATAGTAATTCATAATATTATTTGATATGCATCGAATAATTTCTGCGTGGTTTCTATACTATAATTGGGTCTGGTATAACAACTGCGTTATATTACAATTTGAATTTCTCTATATAGTTTAATTTTAGAGCTTCAATTATAATCAAATTTAAACTAACTACATCTAAAATTTAAACTAACTACAAACTTAATGTGTTGAACCAAATTGGACATTTCTTTTAGAAATTGTTATTATAATTCAAGTTTCTCATGGCCTTGTATAAAGATTTTTTTCGATTAATATAGTCAACTTCGGTTTTATTGATAAATATGGTGAAATCGTGACTAAAAGTACAAATGATACAACCTTTTTTAAATTAAATCAATAGACTTGAAACTTAACTTGTTCGAAATTTATTCGAGAAAGCAGTTCTTTTTCGACTTGTAGGTAATTTATTTGTTCTAAAATTCAATTTTAATTATCATTTTAACGGCAATAAGTCATTCGATTAACTAACAAACAATTTTAAAACTACAATAATTAATATATCCCTTTCCATGGTAGTACCTCAAATCTTAACCTATATACTATTCTAATTTACTGAAATATTACTCTGGTTCACAAGACCAATTGATCAAACAGCCAATATAAATTAACATTTTCAATTTGTATTCCTTAAACTAAAATATTTTTACTTCAACGCTTTCATTACTTGCACTACACACCACTTATATAGAAGTAAAAAAGATGTGATCAATACGGGCCTACAATTCATATATATTATGCATTTCGTATATTTGTATTAATTCCTTTATATTTCACCTAAAAATAACCAATGGTTTCCCTCATTTTTAAATCCAGAATTCCAAAATTATAACAAAATATCAGTTTCATATTTAAGTACATTTTGTTTAAATAATAACATGTAGGTATACATAAGAGCATTTTGTGTTTATTTAATGGATGCGTGCTTGAAAATTTAATCTACGGATTATCGTAATTGGTTAAAATATGTAACAGATTATTAAAGACGTACTCCAATAACTGCATACTTACATTTAATATATTGCATTGCGTTTTTATTTCTGTATTGTTTGTGCATATTGACCATTGATTTGTTGCAGTATGAGAATGTTATTGTTTTTCTTAAATTAATGTTCAATGTTTAATATTTATTTCAATACGACATATACATTATTTTATTTTCGTCACTATTTTTTGATGTGTGACATTTTTTCAATTTGAATTTCCCTTTTATATATTCCCCTTTTTATGGATTATGATGAAAAGAAGAGGGAATTCTTAAAAATAATTTTGTAAGAATGCTCTGCATTGCAAATACTTATTTAGAATAAATTGAATAAATTCATAGCTTCCGGTTTTGTAATTATTAGCCTAAGTAAAATTTAGTATGTATTGTAATATAGAATGGTAGTAACAATATAAAAACAAAATAGAACCATTAATATTATTGAATAGTTTTAAGCTACTGGTTTATTTATTTTCCCTTTCATTAATTCCTTTTCATATTGGTATGTTAAATAAGTATGAACCAACATATTTTGTATGAAAGAAATCAAAATAAAAGAGAGAGGGAAAAATTCATAAATCATTATTTTGCAAATTATTGGCATCTGTTGAATTTTACAATTAAAATTCCTTATGTAAAATTTTCGAATTTTATTCAACTAGATTTTTTAGATTTTTGGTTTTAAAATGGGTTACATACATATATTTAGTAAGATCTATTCTATAGTTACAACAATATGTTGACATGAAAATTACAAGATGTTCACAGTTTTCTTTAACATTATACTTCAATAAAATTAAATTAAATTTAAAGTGGGTGAGAGAAAATATGAGAAACTTATTCAATTTATTCAATATAAGAACATGATTTTAATTTCAAAGTTAGTTTTGAAATTTTAGTCTACTTCACGATTCCAATATGCTTTACAAATAAAAAAGAACGTATCGTAACAAGGTATTTTTGTGGTTGGCAACCAGAAATTTTAGAAGCGTTTTACTCAAAACTGTATTTTATACCCAAAACTATGTTTTACTTCCGAGCAAACGAATTACTGAATTATTTAAAGCACTTATGACACTTTTGATTGAAACATACACTCTAAACTCCCAACTATACCCAGATTATTCGAATTAGCCGTTGAAACGAATACTTATATACCCATTAATTTCGACAAATATTATGACTGGAAATTTATTTTCCGTAAATCAACTGAATTTTTACTGCCACATACAAAAGGTTTCTCAAGTAAACAAGCTAATCACATACTGCAATTCACTAGACATTTTCTATTATCAATATATATTGCTTATTCTTGACTTTTTGACTATTTAAAATATTCCATGAACAATTTGCTGTTGAATATAACAATCTTAAGTAAATTTGTTAAATTCGGGCAGTCTCCCGATTTATTATCAATTTTTTAATTAGTTTGAATTTTAAGGTCAGAAAATTTCTAAATTTTTTTTTTTGGATTTTCTTGAAACCACATTATGTATGCTATTATCAGATTAGCAGATTATTGCGAACATCTGTATAAATGAGCAATAAATTCTAAATTCAGATTTATGTTGAGTCATTCAATTTTTTCAAATTTTCATAACATATTGCCTTTACATATAATGATGAATTGTGTGTTCAAGGTGTGTTTTGTAACGCCTCTAAATTTTATTATCATAATGTTATAAAAATTTTCAAAAAAAAAATTTTACAAATATATAAGAATTTTCTAATTTTAATCAATTTTGGGAAGATTTTCTGTTCCGAATCTCATTTATTATAATTTGTTAACCCTCATGTTATAATGTTGGCTTGAAGTTAAATCAATTTATTTTAGACAGATGGAAATTTGGTTTGTATTGATTTATGATTTTGATTTAAGAAATTTTGCAAAAAAAAATTTTAAGCAGAATTAAATTAATGGTAACAATATAAAAATAATAATAATGAGGGTGTTAAAAGGATGTGGTTATTAAAATAAGAATTTACGCATATATTATGAGGCACGAATATTTTCGCTAATACAAAGTTATATTTTTCGTTCTACATACACTATGTGTGATAATTTTTAACTTTTATTCTTAAGGTCAGGGTTTTAACATTAAAAATTAAAATATAAAAGCGCAGAACTGAGATAATTCTAATTATTTTTAAGGAGCCCATGCGAACCCTGGACATTTTTAATTAAATTCTGAATTTTTCACCTTATTTTAATAAAATTTTAATAAAAACACATAATTTTTAACTTTTAAGGGTTACTAAAAATGAGTTACTAGAAAAATTTTACAAAAATTAATTCTGTCTCGCGAATCCTGAATCTCAATGATTTGGTTTTTCAATTTCAAAGACGTTGTTTAAAAAAAAATATAGAAAAAATTATGAAATGACAAGTTCGATATAAACGTAATGTAAAAGTTATACGATCCTACTAAATAAAATGCAGATTGCGTACTAAACAAATTGCTCTCGAAATCTTCTAATAAACTTTTCAAAAATAAATTCACTAATAAATCCTGACAATAAAATATTGTCTATCCTTCACTCTAAAATGATGAATAGGTTGTAAATTATTCATTTTATTAAGATTTCTGAATTCACGACAATATTTTTAAGCTGTATACTTCATATGGAATGAGAATTGTGAGGAAATGAACAGCTTGTACTCGATTTAAAATAATTATCAAGGTATAAATCAATAATATTATTGAAGAACTTGCTGCCAATTACAATGTTGCTTTAATTCGATTATTGAGAAAGATAAAAACATAGAGATATGGCATTTAAATTATTTAAATAAAAAATGAAACAATAACATTGTCACAATACTTAAAAAATAACATTGTACTAATTAGCCTTAAGCATATCCTGAAAACTTAGTGTTTACCCAACAATTATTATTGTTAAATATAGTGTTGTTATTATGTAGATTAGTTTTAAAATTACTTTGAATAATAATTTCCTTTACCTTCCTGAGCATAAAAATTAAATAGAATTGTTCTATGACAATGATTTTCGAAGGCAAACAATCATGCAAGGCAAGACAAACAAGGATTTTAATAAATTTATGGGAAAAATAATAACTTGCCTTGTTTTCCATGCAAAATATTTATAATTGGCGATGGATGATGACGGCGCCGTACTGTGCCGCATATTGTTTCATCTATACAAAATGACCTTTTCTATCATAAATGAAGAAACGAAAAAAAAATATTTTCATGATCTTTCTTCTTTAAATTATCCTCAATTTACCATATTTTTATAATGTATAATTATATAAAGTGCACATAAACATAAAGAAAGTGTACTTATACAGGAGAAAAGTCAATGCTCACTTTAATGTCCACTCACCTAATATGGAAATTATTTCATTCAATTTACATCTATACAATTATTTCGGAATATAATGTTTTTCTTTCCGCTTTTATCTAACATTCTTTAAGTAAAAAGGTAATTTTCTAGCCTATAATAGTTATAGATAGTTAAAAGATAGATAATTTTATAGATTTTAATTTAATTTATGCTCACCTGAGATAGGAAACATTTTAACAATTTAAATAAAAAATTATTTATATTATTATGTATGTATATGTATGCGGCATAGATTAATAATAACGATGATTATAAAATAAAAAAAAATATAGAATAAAATTTAATAAAATTATCATTTAATTGAACGCACGCGAAAAATTTTATTAAATTTTCTTGTTGATGTTGTTAAATAACATTCCAGATGATGCTTCATGAAAATTTTAAATTTAAATTAAAATTAAATGGTTCTAATAACCTTGATCTTGTTAATTTACAGAAAAATTTTGTAATTATTAAAAAATTCATGCAACATGCTAGATGGATTTGTAATAAATCTAGAAAAAATTAAAAAAATTTTAAGAATATTCAATTTTTGTTCTTAATTTTAAAATTTATAAGTGTGATTGCCCAATGTCCTGATTTCAGCGAGGTTTTGTCAATTTTGAAGCAACTTCGCACTGTTCGGATTTCATTCTGGAAATACAAGATTTTTCTAACTAATTTAACCTTTTGTACAATAACAAATAGCAAAGAACACATAATCTTTTCATTAATCCATCTTTTTCATTAGGGCACGTTGGGAAAAAGTGATATCAAAAGAAAGTATGAAATAGAATCCTGGCAACGCTGCGTTATATATTTATACACTTTTATACACAGCGCTACCGGTAATTTGCTTTTAGCATTATTTTTCGTTGTTTTCAAATTTTCAAGATAAATTGTCCGAAGCCCTACAACTTATTTAAAAAAAAATTACAAGCTCATTGGTATTGGTTTGGTTCCAACAGTACATACATACATATTTCGATCTTATACACTGATAAAGTAATACATTGTTAAGAAAGGCTTCATTTTATACTTGTATAACAGTTTGTTCAATTGTCGTTTCTTATATTATAGTTTTATTAATTACGAATGTTCATAAGGTAGAAATATAAAGTTGGCAAGTTAAATTTCGAATTCACCAACAATATTGTCCAAAAACTGATTAAAGTAAAATGCGTACATATTACTTTATTGTCCAAAAAATTAACATTACTTATAATGTAATTAATAATAAACTTTATGTACGAGTACCTAAATTATACTGGTATTCACATACCACAAAATTTGAAAACTATTCTATATAATACATTAAATACAAAGGGTTTACCAATATATTCCATATTGGTAATGCAATACCGTCACAATATCCTTGAAATATCCTTTGATTTTTAAATTTTCACCATACCACTTATTTGGATAAACTGAAATCTAGAGTAGTTTCCATAGTATATAAAAGGCTATAGCCTAAAAATTGCATCACATTACTAACACAATTTCATTTAAACTGGAATCCGTGCAGTGATCAATCGAAACCGAAAATCAAAAAATATATTATAAACCTTGAAATTTTAAATTATAGAAATCAACTCTGTTTAATTTCAAGGCTTAAAGGTTAAACTTAGTTAAAAAAACAAAAACTATTTTGATAGATCATTGAATCAAAAATTTTCAACATTTTGAAACTCACTATTCAAATTATTATGAAAAATAGTGTCCAGCCAGTCTATATGTAAAAGATTCGACCTTATTATTTTGAATCAAAAAAAAAATCTGGAAATAATAATAAATTTTTCGATTAAATCTTATTAATTTTTTTTTTACAAATTTGATGAAATAATTATTATTTTTGTTGATTTATTTCATATTTCCATTTATTCAAGCACCTATAGACGCATACTTTTAGTATATAGATTCATCCTCTGATGATATCTGATAGCATTCATTCACTTTCTCTTCATTTATATTATTACTGTTGAATTTATTTAGTTTTCGATATTTCTAAATATAATAATTATGACCTCTTTGGCTAACAACTTGACAGCAAAGTTAAGAATCCAACTGTGCTGTATATAGGAACAAAAAATATAAAATAAAAATCATTATTGTAAAATTTCCATTCAAGATCATTTTAACTACATATACAATCGCGTATGTAAGTATTGTATATATAAATATTCACTAATTTATATACTGTTGATTGAAATGATCTCTGTAAATATGTCAAAAATTTTATGATTGATTGATATTTTCATTGAGATGTGATAACAAGATTTTATAAGTAGTTCGGGGGTACATAATATACTTTTATATATACATCAATATTAAATATAAATAAAATTATTTTTTTATTTGTACATAAAATAATAAGAGTAACTTGAGACGTTCACTTACCTACTTGTATTTTTAATTTAAATCATCATTCAATGATTTGCTTTCTTTGAATATTTATGCGACTGTTTCGATCGTATGTTTATATGAATCTTATACACGTATGATGAATTTGTTGATCTATTTGTAATATTAAAAGTTATTTAAAATTCGAATATCACAAGATTGAATCATCGTTGCCGTTTTAATTTTGTTTAATCTAACATGTGATTAAGATATGTGCGTAAGATTAATAACATTATATAGTATTCTAGACTGAGAAATAAATTAGTAAATTCTTTCTAAAATACTTAAATTTCAAATTTTTTCATAAATATCCAAAAACAGCTGTGATTTACCTAAATACATGCTTTTCAATATTTACTAAATTATTAAGAAAAATTGCATATTTTTAGGAGATTTTAGTAAACGAATTATAAGTAAATGGACAACCAGACAAAACTTTTTCTTAATCGAGTTCATAAAAAAGTACGGAGACGCACTACCATGTTCCTACAGCGATGCTTAAAATTAGCCAAAATCTTTGAGTATCCTATAGTTATGCAATTTTTTCTTCTTTTCATCATATTTATTTACCATTTTGTATTGTAGTTTTTTGAAAGGGATTCCTAATATTAAAGTAGCTTTTTATTGTTGAATGAAGTGACAATTTAATTTTTGATTCTCAGTGATTCTATCTTCAATTTTAAGTGGTTTCTTTTTCATTTTTCTTGGTTTCTTTTTAACATCTTATTAAGAATGATCGAAACGTTTTTAAAAAGATTAAATTGATTTTTTTATAATATATTTATAAGCATGTACTCACATACAAATAGATTTGTACACGTTCTTGATTCTCAAAAAGAAGAAGTTGAAAAAAGTAGAAGAAGAAGAGAAGGAAGAAGAAGAAGAAGTTGTTTTACAATAAACAATTTAAAATGCGCGCAATGTTGTATAATCAATCATAATGACATAGGGAATAAGAATGCGAGAGAGAGAACAGTTGAAGGTCTGGTTATGTAAATGTCGCCTGAACTCATTTAACTGTTGTTATAAGCGTGTTTAATTATTATTATATAAAAAAAAAACAACAAAAAAAAAAGAGAAAAAAAAATGTTTTATTTTTTGCTTTCTCAATTATTATTCCAATGAGAACGGTGTATGAAATGAAGGTTCTGAAAGGGTTATTATACTTTGTAAATTTAAAACCAGCAATTTTTTTCTTAATATCTAATGCAATGTGTTTTGCAAAAGCAACGAAAAAAATTAAAGAAAAAATTTATTGCATTCTATAATTGCAATCAATTTACATAGAAATGTATGTAAATTTATGTTACATAGTTTCCCATATTATGATTGATAAGCATATTCTATTAGTATGTATTCCGGTTAACTTGTAATTATTAATTCATATTATATAGCTAATTATTATACAATTATTGCTAGATACGAAGGACCAACCATATACAATTATTTAGAAAATATGCATGTGCATAAATTCAGACATAATATGAATATCAATAACATTCTATTATAACTTAAGAGCAATATTTAATTATCTACATTAAGGAAAATCTTTAAAATATCTTAATACATAAATTGTAAGCCTAATACTCGTATGAAGGCTTTTGCTGAAATATTATACAACATAATTGATTATTGCAAATATAGTAACAAGAGCAAATTCTACATCGTACACTCAGAGAAAAGTCAAGTAAATTAATTTTAAAGTATTTTTTTTTTTCTGTTTAAATCATAATTGTAATTAAAAATGAACTTTTGTCAATGATTTATAAAGCAGCACATTTCCTTTGATTAAAATAATAAATTTTATGAAAAAATTATTCAAAAATTAATTTAATATAAAAGGACACTTGTGTGATTCCGGAGTCAATATTGACATTTTCTGTTTTACAATATTGTCATTTTAATCATCGACAGAACCGAATTTTCTTAATATTGCAAAAAATTTAGTAGCTTCTAAACAAACTCCATTTATAGCTGAAAATAGCTTTTTTTCAGCTGAGTTTTCCTACTATGGAAACGAACGAACCTTAATTATTAATGTGACATGAATTTGAACAAAATTGAGCACCATTTTCAAATTGAGTATTATACTCTTAGAGTATTAGAGTCATCAACTTGTCAGTACTTTGTATTTATATCGTTTAAATTCAAAGTATTTACTTAGATAATATAACGCTCATGAAAATTAGTCTAAGTTCATAAAAATTTAATTGTAAGCATGATTTAAAAGCATTCTGCTCAGTAATTAATTAATGATTTGCGTATTCATGAAAAGAAATAGAAAAGAAAATTTAAAAAACAAAACCACAAATTTCAACTAAAAATAAAATCATCATACTTGTACAAATATGGCATCGAGTACCAACCATATATAAAGATAGTAAAATACTAGTTAATTAAATAAAATTTTAAAATTTAAAAGTTGGAAAAATAATAATGGAAAATGTTAAGAGAAAAACAAAAAACTGAAAATCATCAAAATAATATTTGAAGATTATTTTCTTACATTATTCGTAAGTCGTAACACAGTTGGATATTTCAGCATATATGAAGTCGTTAAAATTTTTCTATGTAAACAATACTCTTATACAATTTAGTATTTGAAAATAACCTTATAATTTTCACTTATTTTAATAGAGTCGTTAAAATCATTTGATTTTTAATGAATTCACGCCTTTGAATTGCTCTGTTAATGCACGAATTTATTTTTTTAATACAATGTGGAATATAAAATATAACAGGCCCATCATAACCATATTATAAATTCGAATATTGGTAAGTAACATATCTTTTATACTTTAATGTAAAAATTATTAATTATTTTAGCCGTTGTGAAAGGGACTCAGCATCCATCAAATTTGTCAACGAAATTATTATATTAATATTCTATTTCTTACATATTGACTCATTGACCACAATATTCTCTACATCTAAAACATTTTAATTCATGTTTTTTCAATAGTTTTAATCAAATTTTTTGAGCTACATCTACTTATTGCGTACCAGTTACTTTTTGAACTACATGTACTTATTGCGTACTAGGTATTGTCAAAAAAACGGTAATTATTATTGTAAGCGAATCTACTTTATTTAGTATCATAAACCTATAATGTTAATCGTGTAAGAAAATTGTCTTCCATTTCTTTAGAAATTCATAACAGGACGAAAACTAGCAGGACAACAATGACTGGAACAACAAACAATAAATTTCAGCACATTTAAAGACCTATGATTACCTTAATCACGTTGTTTTCTGAAATAACAAAAACTAAAAGGAACTGATATATTTTATACTAAACCTAAACACAACCTAAAGTTGGTCTGATCAACTTCTCTAAGTAAACGTTCAAATAAATCTATTAAATAATAAAAATCAATAAAATTTTTTTAGGACGATATTACATAATTTTCTTCATTCAATAATAATTCTGTGGTGTTAAAGAAAACATTACTATAAGTCAAATAAGGTGCATTTCAAATAAATTAATTTCAAAGTTTAAGTATATATCTGCTTTTTATACAAAATGGTAGCTTTTGATGTTATTTTATCTATAAGCTTCGAAAAGTGAAGGAAATTATTAAAATTTCGAAAGAGTATAGGCGTAAAAATTTACTTTAAATTAATTACCAAGATAAAGTTTGTCAAACGTATAGCTGACCAAATTGAACATGTCAACAAATTTTTATGTAAAGAACTATATCTCTTCTCATTTCTACCGCTATCTTTCGCACTGAATGGGCAGATTAAACTAAAATATTTTTGCAAATAATTCAGATTAAACTCTTCATTAAAAAGAATAGGATTAAACGCATAGACGACGCAAGACAAGTGTTATTGGTGCCTCAGATCGTGGAGGGCCGACCCAAAATAACGAAAAAGCTTTTAAAGAAGTTGAAGAATTGTTAAACTTTAGAAAATGCGAGCTAAGGAGAAAATTACCAATACTCGACTTACACATTTTTTGCTTATCACCACACAAAATTACCATGTTGTGCATATTACTTGAGTATCCTATATAAGTGAATAAAATAAGTCATAAATTCCAATAACTTTATTTACTCTACAATATATTAAACCCGCAGAAATAGCTGCTACATTAGCTTCCGCATACTTTTATTACTGTAAACTGGTAGTGAAAATTAAAAAATAATTTACAAATATTTTAATTTATGTTAATTTTATTAAAAAATTTGTAAGAATAAATAAAAGAAAATTTTTATTTTATGAATTTTTTTTTTTTACAAAATTTCTCAAAAAAAAAAATTAAATTAATTTAATATGATAATTATAATATTTATGATTATTATCTTAAACCCTGTTTTCCAATCAATTTTGAAATTTACGTTATTTTTAATAGGCGCGGATTAAAAGTAAAAAAAAGTGTATTTAGATGTGTTTTTTGCTCTTTTTGCTATTGCCCTCTGCTACATGTTATTTAATGAAAATTAATTAGGGCTTTATGATCATTTGATTAAACAGAAGAAAATAAAAACACAACACCCAATAAAAAAATTTTCTCAAGAAATTAGAAATAATTTTTTTTTAACCTAAGCGATTTTTAAGCCGTTTTAATTTTATAACAATTTAATAGGTTTTAAGTTGTTAAAAAATGTTAATTAGATCTTCAGAAATAAAAATATAATCCAAAAAAAACAAATTTATAAAAATTTTAACTCGCAAAACAAGTGGTTTCGACATCATTAATCCTAAAAAATTTTTATTCCAATTAGAACTATTCGAACTAATACAGAATCTTAACTATGTCACTTATGTGATACATAAAAAATGAGAGATACAAGCGTGCCGAAACCTCAAAATCACGAAAATTTTGTGATGTGGCTTGTGCACCATAAAAAACACCTCGATTCCGAGACCGAGTCTGACCTCTGTGTATAAAATATTAAATATATTTTGTTTTTCAATCATCGAATTCGACTGCTGCATTTAAAGTACGAGTATGTCTTGCTTAATTTAGTTGAAATGAGTAGAAATTACTAAATGAATCTCATGTAAAAAATTTATTCAATTTTAATGATCTAGAAATTTAAATATAAGGATTATGCGGGATAGGTAAAAATTTGGTTTGTAATTTCATATAATTTTTACCCCAAAAAAAAAATTAATTGTAATAGTATAGACAGATCTAAATAGCTTAACACTCTCACTACCAGGTCAATTACAAAGGCTTGCCACTTGTTATGTTTGCCATTTTAATAAAATTATTAAAGTTCCCAGTACTGCGACAATTTTTTTTAGTTGACGACATCTCTGAAAATAATTAAAATATATTCCGAGAGTGGTTGGCGAAACAATTTTTGTCAGGTTGAATGATTTATTCGAAAAAAGCTTAAAAATTTCCCGGGAGTAAATTCATGTATATTTGAAGGTCTTAAACCTGACATTTATGTACGAGTAAATTTTGAGGTGTTATCAATTCAAACAATGGGAAAAGCAAAGTCTTAAGGTACAGATGGTACTATGTAATTGCGACATGCGTTCCTGAAAATAATAAAGATATTTTCTTAACGATTAATATGACCAAATTTATGATTTATCTAATACCGGACTCCAAGTAAATTCGTGTCTGTAAGACCCTAATTTAATCTCCTTATACTTGAAATATCTAACTGAAATTTTTCCAGGAATAAAGATTGAAGCTTATAGTTCATTTTATTTTTATACCCAGTAACCAAGAAAATAAATTATTATTGTCATTTATAATTGTCATTAAATTTTAAAAAAATATTTTAGTTTTCATTTTATCAATTTTTTTAAATACATTTTTACTATATAGTCAGTCATCCTCAATATTTTTCTTTTCAAATTCTCGGATAAAAAACCCAAAAATTCATAAAAATTAATTTGGTGAATCAATCGAAATGAAAATCGATATAACATTAGATGAGGTACAAAATGCACGTTTCCGAAATATTTATTACGATATTATACGAGAATATTTGAAAAAAGGCCTATTCAATGAAAAAGAATTAGAAACTGTTTTAATGATTTATCATAAATTTGTTTTAGCAAATGGACCAAAAGCCAAATATATGACAAAAAGACAATTTGCCGAATTCTTTGCAATTTATTTTCAAATTTATGATTTAAGAATAATCGAAAGAATTATATTGAAATTAACAGTTAATGAAGCTATTGTAATATATGTGAAACCTCAAAGTTGGTTAAATTTATATATGATTTGTACAACAGATTCTTTAGATGATTTAATGGAATATGTATTTGGAGTTTATGATTTACATGATTCAGGATTTTTAACACGTGAAGTCATAACAATTTTTATATCAAGTTGTGTTGTTGAAGAAGAAGATGATACTGAAGAATTAACATTAGATATGGTTGATTTAATAATAAAACGTTTTGATATTGATAAAGATGGTCGAATATCATATGATGATTATTGTCAAACTGTACGAAAAACACCAGATTTATTACAATTTTTAGGAACATGTGTTCCATCTAATGAACACGAATTAATATTTAATAGAAAATTGTATAGATAAATCAATTTAGTTGAGTTGGAAGCAATAAACAGTTTTACTTAGGATGGTTTGTTTTTTTTCAAATTACATTCTTGTACACTTAATAACACATGTGTGTATGTGTATGCATTAGAATATTTTAATTGTGTGCAAAGATTAGATTTGTTAAATTAGCGTAAGATACTTGAAAATAATTAAAGGCTTACAAGGTTCTCTTCAAAATCATCAACCTAAAAATTAAGCAAAAGCTTTACTGGGCTTAAAAATTTGTGTATCATATGATTTTTGACTTATTCTATTTAAGACTCTTATATAAATTTCTTGATTTTGAATGAAAAATTTCATATAAATGGTTATCTTGAATCGAATGGAAACAAATCATAACATATACAAACGAATTTCCTTAACAACCATGTTAGCGCTAAGATTTTCTATGAAGACCATGGCAATTCTAAACTTGAATCAAATTGGAATTATGTAGTATTAATTCAGCGACATCTTTGTGCCGGGCGTATAAGCCAGCCAACATAACTCAATAACTTATTGTAAATTTTTCAATCACTCAGTACAATTAATTTTAAATGCAATTCTATAATCTATACAAGTCTATCTTCTTATCTACAAATCGCACCCAAAAATCTTAAATAAAATATGCAGTAGTAAACAATAAGCATTTCAAAAATTTTTTCTTTACTTTAATTCTCCAATAATTGAACCTTTATTATTTCGAAACATTCACATTTATTGAGCAAACATAGTGTGCATAGATGTAATTTAAATTGAAAAATTTAAATTACATCTATGACAAAAAAAATTTACGAAAATTGATTTTTTTTAGAAAGATGAAAACATTTTAAAATCTATTCAAGTCTACCAAGTTGTCTACTATTAATTTGAATGAAAAAAATCATTACTTAACAATTATTATCAATTATATTTTATAGTTTATTCAATCAATAGGATTTTAATTCAAAGTTTAATTAATATTTTTCAGGTGGATCTTGTATCTTAGAAGAATCTTAATTGATGGCATATATGTATAACTAAAATTAATTTACGTTCAGTTTAAATTTTAAGGAAATTACTTGTAGAATTAGATAGGTAATGAAATAGGGATCGGACATTCAATAAATCCAATCTTAACCAAATGCTTCTTCTTTCATAAATTAGCCTTAATTAGCCAAAAATTAAATCAAGTTTCTAGCTTGATGGTATTTTTAATTTTCCCGTCTTTCAATTTGTATTTTTAACAATCATCATATTGGTTTTCTTAATTTTTGTCAAAGTTAAGAAATTTTTTTTCAGATTTTCGGCACTGGAATAACAAAATTTTCTAGAAATATAAAATATATTTACTTACTAAAGTATAACTATTAGTTTTGTGCGTTTGTAATTTTGCAATAGAACTAGATTTTGCAAGGGCTCTTTGTATTATACTCTGCATTTTCTGAATTAATCCCTTTACAATATACAATCTGCCAGTCATTTTTATTCCTGAAAATTCCTAAGATGTAATCAAACTATTACTCACAACAGCTAATTACCTTTTTGCAATGGACGCAAAATTAAACTCCTGTAAATATTTATGAATTGAACATTAAATCAAACATTTGAATTTTTCTATTCTCGTCAAACATAAGCGTATTTCTTGATATCGTTGCGTTCATTCATATTTATAAGCGTTCTTATTCTTTAGAACTACAAGAACTCGCGAGTCTCTTCTTCAAGGATTCTATGTTTATTAATAATACAATTTCGTATCTATGTAAATAAATATATTGCAGACATTACAATTAATCTTGAAAATTTACAATTTAACAAAAAAAAAAATAAAAACTTGAGAATAAAATAGAAATAGAGAAGAAGATTGATTATATAATTGATATATGATTGAAAATTTCATTTGATTGCCTCCAAGGAGGAATAAAAGAAAACATTTTATAAAAAATCCTATATTATAGTTTTTAATTCATAATAAATATTGAGTTGAAATTAACTTATAAAACTGCACCACGGTCATAGATCATGCAATATTTTATATAGACAAATTAAATATTATTTTATGATGCTCTTCTTATACTATACACTTGCACACATACATATCAAAAATATTTTTACCTCCCTCGATTTTTCAATATTCTTTGACATGTTTGCAAATCAGAGTATTCTTTATATGTACTGGGAACTTAAGTGAGTTGTCATGTGAACAAAATGCATCTAACAAAATATAATATAGTTGAGAGTTGAAAGTGGAGAATTAGTTTTTGTGTTATTAAATTTTTTCTTCACAATTTATCCTTGTTTTTATCTCTTTTGCTTGAGTTATATCACGATTTTATTTGATATTGCATATTATGTATTAAAAGTATAATGGTTTTGTCTTTCAAATTTGCATGGGCTTTATACAGGGTCTTCTAGAAAATAGTAGAAATTTAAGAAAATTAAATAAACAGTAACTTATATAGCCTAGGCTACTATTACATGAAGTATACCTAAGATAAATAAACTGTGACTTTACATAAATTGCGGATTGCGAGGTGATTTAGGGTAATAATTTCTTCCTAATTTTCAAAGCGTACTAATGAATTCTTCCACTTGGATAAAAGAATGAAGAAAAATTGCATTTGGTCTCCTCCCGAACGACTGAAAACTGCCATTTAACTACGTAATATATTTTCTGGAATTGCAATCAATTAAAATAAAATATCTTCCTGAATATTAGAAAAATTTCTGTGCATTAAATATCGAAATTCCTGTTACCTGTGTAAAAAAACCGACTTTTACAGAACTGGTTGACGTACGAGTATATGACCCATTACGCATACAAAAAAAAGCTTATATTAGCCATGGTTCTTTTTGCTCCGAAAATAGGAGAAGTTTTAAATATTCTGAAGAGAACAAAAGCCATTGCCAATAAAATATTTAAATAAAATCATTACCAGCTCTTTCAATAACGCATAGCCACTGCATAGCATGTATAAACACCCTGTGTATCGAGTTTAAATTGAAAAATAAAAAATATAGATTCATTACATGCTTTACAATATATGCAAAAGATTTTCCAAAAAAAAAAGCATATAAATTTTATCATCGTGATCTAACATCAACTCGTCCATTTCAATAAAAGTTGATTTAGTCATAAAAATAATGAAACATTTTCTTTTAAAAGAAAAACTAAAACAAAAGCAAAGGTGAAAGAAAATTTATTAAAAATTTTGTTTATGTAAATTTTCCTCAAAAGAAAAAAAAACTAAAACTAAAACATTAAAAGACCCATTTTAACACTAAACAATAACTAAGATTTTAATAAAAGACCAAAAAGATAAAAGGGTTTTTCATTTCTTTTTTTCTTTGCCTATAATGAGAGGGTGTTGAAATTTCAATAATTTTCAAAAATTACCACCCTAAAGCAATAAAATTTAACTTTAAAATATGTGTAGAAAATCAAAATAATTAAATAATAATTTTAAAATTAAATAATTTTATAGTGTTGCCGTAAACACACCTAGATAAATTAGAAATTATGTAACATTTGAAATCATGTAAATGAGGGAAAGAAAATTGTTGTATGAGATTAAAATATTAATAGAAACAATTATACTGAAATTATTTTAATAGTAAATTTAAAATAAAATGGAAGATAAATAATATTATCAGCATATAATTGAAATTTATCTGGCAAATTAGGCGTTTATACTGATGCAATTATTTACAACACCAAAAAAAATTTTTTATTTAAAATTTCATTACACCATAGTTTCCGTCTCATTTATAGAACAAATGTTCACTCCGATTTCACAAAGATGAACATTGTTTTTATGCCGATTTTGTACTAATTCCGAAAATTTAGAAATTTTCCACTTGGTCCAGTATCAGGCATTAAAAATTTTAATGGAAGTATTGGTGTTAGTATAAAACGCATACACTTTCAGAATCAATTAAATTAGTAAATGACTACTATAAGATTATTTATGATTAACGGCCATATTTTTCTTTCTTGAAAATCTTTTGTTATATTCAATTTGCTTTAATTAATCAATTCATCTCAATAAAAATGAAATTTTAAATAAGATCCCTATTAATAAGATGTGTTCCTTTGAATGAGAAGAAATATGAAATTATAAGTAATTTTAAGGTTTTCTCGAAATAGATAAGAAAAATTTCAAACTAGTCTTGTTGTTTTTTTAAAGCAGAGTACATCATTGGGGTAATTTTACATTTTAATTTCTTGAAAACAGGAAATACCGAAATCCACAATATATGATGTATAAAACATATTCCTCTCACAACGACTACACTGATACATACACCGCTTTATTATTGTTGTATCAGCATTAAATTTCCTAAATTTCACTACAAATTGAAATAAACTTCTTAATGTGAAAGATTCAACTAAGACTATGTTCTTAAGTCACTTTATTAAATTCTTCGTAAACATCTCTACCAATAATATTCACATGTGCTCATTATATCTTTCACATAACCGCGAATCACTGTTCAATCGTGAAATTTCAAAATAATTTAATAATATTGTTAATATCATGATAATTAATAATCATATAATAAAATTTAAAAAAATTACACGCCAGAAAATCTTAAATATTAAACGATTTTATAAAAATTAATTTTTGTTTTTTTAATGCTTTCTATGATTAAAATGTTAATCAAATAATATAGTATCTTAACACGCCAACATTATCATGATAACTTTAACAATTTAAAATTTTAATTATTATTTATAATAATGTATTAAAATTTTATGAAATTAATATTAAAATATGGCAATATTTGGCAATACTATTTGACAATATTATCAAGACTCTATTACACATGAAAAGAGTTCAAAAATTAAAATTTATTCTTCATTCAATAAATTTGCTTTTTGCAATTAATTCTTCAATAACTAAGACTGATTTGCTCAATACAACACTTAATATCTTAAAAATTAATAAAAACTTCTTAATCATTAACCCTGTACAATATTATATATTAAAAAATTTATGCAATTCAAGTAATTTTAACAAAATGAGGCTGCTCTTTCACAAAATTAAATTAATTAGTCGGTAAAATCATATAAAACATTTGCCTTGAAAATAATTAATAAACATTCATAGACACTCTTATTAATTAATTATTTAATATTATTATTACTGAATTTTCTTATTGCAATTTATTATTATATATGCACACATACATTATAATATTTGAGATTTCTAAGATAATTAATAAAAATATTTCACACTTTAAAATAGCACGCATACATTTTATAAAATTTCATTCACATTCTTCATTTATTTATGCACATAATCTCAATATAAAATCACTATATTAATCACAAATTCATACACAAATCTGATAGACGTTCACAATTAACTCAATAATAAGTCATCTATATATAAGCATTTATCTTCACTTTTTTCACTTATTTTACTTTTAATAATTTTACTTTTCTTATTTTAATTTTTATATTAATTTATTTTGTATTCAATTTCTTTTACACTTTTAATCAATTTTGATTATTTGTTATGATTTTTTGTTTTAAATTCATCGATCCATTGAATTTTTAATCGAAAAAATTGTGCTCATATGAATAAGAAAAGAAAAATACAGTACAGTCTTCATAAATCGAACTACTTTAAACGTAAAAAAACAAAAACAGGTTGGGTAAAACTAATGGTTTCTAAAGTAGCACTTTTCTCTTCAATAATTGGGAATACTACTTTTAAAATTACTTTAATTCATACAGCCAAATATTTCAATTATTGCATACATTTAGGATGAGGCAAAAAAAAATATAATTTAAGAGTTAATTGCGTGAGGTAAGAAAAATTATTTTATTTTTTAATGGTGTGGCATATACCGTTAGCTTTCTGCATTTATCAAAATTTGGAAAAGTATCGGAAATATAAGGTGCCAAAATATTAAATTTTACAAATTTCCAAAACACGATAGGTTGAGAGAAAGTGGAGATAAAACTATTTGGTAATACTTAAAAGTCAATGGTCATTTTGTTTTCTTAAAGTTCGACTATGCTATGCTACGGTAGAAGAAACCCTCCACTAATTGTCTGCGTTTACACAATGTGAAAAGTGCTTATGATTTCGTTACAATTTACAGCCCAAAATGGAATTTTAAGATCTTTTATTGGGCTTTAACTGTTAGAGGGAGGAGAATGATAAAAAATTGTTTACGGAAACAATTTTTTATGTTTCTCCTCCATCTTTACTTAAATATGGATATTTCTGCTAAAGATCTATGTGCATTAGAAATTTCAAGCTAATTCCAAATTGGACAATAATAAGTCAATAAAAACACAATCTCGCTAAAAGATTAATTTTGATCAGTTTGGAATATACGAGTTCGATAGTAATTGAGTAAATAAAATCTCACTTAAAAAGGCTTAAAATATTACCAGATAAGGATTAATTTTTGTTTTATAAATCTGCTTTTAGCAAGGCAATTTTCATCTCTTCCAGATAAAATATAAAATACAGAACACAAAATAATAAAACGTTCATATATATACATAATAATTTTTTTTATATTTTACCTGTTGCACAAACATCAATACCATATCTGTCAAAATTTTAAGCATCACATACTACATATTATATATTCTTTGTACTTATACATAATATATATGTAGATTAATCTACTTGCATAATAATTTTCTTCGTATAACTTAATATGTTAAAAGTTTTGAAAGTACTGCAGGTGATTATTGAATTTAATATTGATGATGACTATCATAGTGATGAAAGGTACACCTATTAGCATATTATCTTATAAATTGTTATACTATAACAATAATATAACAAAATAATAAAGAAAAATATAATTATATTATGATACTAATAAAACGGTTATAAAAGATATTGTAACATAATTGCTATACACAATACAACGACGATAGATCGAAGGTATTCAAATTTCTTTCCTAAAGGCTTAAAATGAAAATTTTTCTTTCTTTTTTTCTTTCCTTTAGCTTATTTTTAATTTTTTTTATGTCAAAACAGTTTAAAGAAAAAGGAAAAATTTAGAAAAATCTATTTCATATAGTACCTAGTATAGGTGAATTTTTCTATTGAAATTTAAATTGTTATACAATATTGTTATATGGGTAATATTACTGCAGCAATTTTATATTGAAAAATATAAGGAAATTTTTTTTATTTTGTTTTCTTGTAAATATTAAGAGTTATAAAAGTTATTATGACTTATGAAGACAGAAATTTGATTTGGAAATGACAAACAAAAAAATTATATTTATATTTATATATATAAATGTGTATGAGTAAATTTGTAAAAGTCATTGATCCGTAAAGAAAAAAATGTTCTAATTATTGTAGGTGATTTAGGCTCTTTTTAGTTATTTAGGCAAAGAGGAGAATATTACTGTTACAGATTTTCATTGGTATTATATAAGTATGTAAGCCTGAAAGATTCCGGTTATATTAAGTGTTAAAAATTCTGATAAATTCGTAACATATGTAAATTAAATTAAGAGAATATTCAATATTTATACTACATAATTATATCTAAATGTATCTATGTATAATACGTGTATACATTACTAATACTATAACAATAATTTGTATTTATTTTTTTTTTGAAATAAATATCTACGAAATAAAAAACTATCTTCGACATCTGTATCATTACGCACCAATGAAAATAAGATTTAATGAGCTTAACAATGAGTTCATCATCATATTTCCCGAATTATAAATAAAAATGTAAAAATTGAGTAGTATTCAGAAATATCAACTTCGAGGCGTCATAAATTGAGAAAGAGATAACAAAAAGGAATATGTCACGGGATGTTCTTAGTTGTTCTAGAAGTATTTTACCACCTTGCTTCAGAAACAAACATTGATTCTCATTGAAAATTAAGTATATTTATTATTCTCAATTATTCAAGGAATAATTATTCAAATATTTAGTAAATTTGCTTTTAATCCAAAATATTAATGTGTTAAATTTAAATTTAATGCCATTATTTTCAATTTTTTTAAAAAATTTAAAATTTTAATTTATTAATTTTTTTGCTTTCTCTTCTTTTTCAGGTAAGACTTTATAACAATATAATATTAGAATTTGCTGTGAGTAAGTCTATTTCTCTTAAAAATATAATAAAAATTTCAAATATTCTTAAAACTAATCTCAACAGAATTTGAACCAGGTATTGGAATTCCTCCAACATATTATTGCAATACAATTTATTGCAATCAAAAGCTTGTGTATATTCGTGTTCAAGAATATAATTTAAAAACTGTAATATGTTTAAACAAAATATTAAAACAGATTTATACTTAATAGTTATAGCTGCCGAATATTAATAATTTGGGGTTCTTATCAGAGATTCTGAAACGGTGTTGCTCGAAGAAATCGAAATATGATTTCAAAAGCATCTTAGAGACAAAACTGTGATTAATTTTTCTTAAATATCCTGTAAGATCTAACATTTCACTTATGATTTCCACGACTTATTAAATCAGCTACATTAAAAATTTATATGATAATCAAAGTATTTAAAACATTTTCAATGCATCATCGCCACCAAAGTGCAGTTGCAACAAAGTAACATAAAAGTACTTTTATATTTTCTTAACAAAAAAAACAATATTTTCATATTCAAAGCCATTTCGAACATTTTCTCATTTTATTCTATTAGAATAAATCATACAGTTGATTTATGTGCATTTTTAAATAAATTTCTAATTATATTTTTATTTTAACTCATTATTAAAAATATGCCATCATAATTCCTAAAAATAATTATGTAAATTCACCTTATGCACACACACACACACACATACTTGAATTTTTTTAAGTATATAGGAATTTATTAAAAAATATTTTTTAGTCTCCAATATTTTCTTCTCCAAATTTATTATGATGACAACAAAATGAATACCGGTGGTCGGGTATTTTTATTTTTTGTTAACGACAATACATTGACCTTATATACGTACCTGATTAATGTGCTCTTGTTGTTGGTATTTCTGTATTTCGCTGCAAGAAAATACCAAAATATTTTTTAAAAACATAATTCATAAATAAAATACACAATATACAATTATATTTATGCTTTGTAGAATTAGTATGTATGTACGTATGCAATATGATCAAAAACGTGTACAATATGCGCGCGCGCGTAATTTTCTCATATTTCATTAAAATGTCAAAAGAAATTTTTAAAAATATATAAAGAAGGAAAAATTTTTGAAGATGAATTCATGAATGTCAAAATTTAACAATAAATAAAAAGGTAAAAATCAAGAAACAAAAACAAATTGAGTGAAGCAAACAATAAAAAATTTTCCGTTGAAAAATTTATTGACTGCTAAATTGATTTTCAATAATAAAAAAATTTATTTCAATATTTTATTTTTAGGATCAGATCGTATATGAATAATACTTATGTACAATATTTGTATGAGAATCACTTGCTGACGTCTTGTATTCCATTGAAAATCAATCAAATCTTTTATATATGTACAATGAAATGTGTAACAAATGTGGTCATTGAACTTGATTAGGTGCAATATTTAACATTTCTGATTACAATTCTAAAATTCTGACCTAAACGGACATGAAATTTTATTCCCAGTTTGAAGGATATCGCCTGTTTAATAAAAATTTAACAATTAATATTAACAGGACATTAAAATCTCTCGTTATATGAGAGATGCGAGAACCAAAACATCTAGAAAGCACCAAACAATATTTAGTTTTTGTTGAAAATATGAAAAACTCCTAATAATTTTTTTAAAGAATTTTTTCAAACCCTAAAACTTAAAAATGAAAAATTATTTATTTTCAATAAAATATATTAAAAACCCCTTAGAATAAGTAAAAAACCTCTTAATTTTATAAAAAAATCATATTGATTCTATAGGTTTTTATGAAAATGACAAGAATTGTTACTTTTTCCAGTTCTTTCGTTATAACTATAACACATAAAATCTTAATTCTTCAAAGGCTTCCTTTGCTGCGCCTGAATGTATGCAATTTTTTCGATTGTTCTCATCAAAAATTCAAGGTTATTCTTTTACGTCGTGAAAATTATAGTTCTTCAAAATTAATCAAATTTTAGAAATAATTGAATTTAGCACAAAACAGAAGAAAACGCTGTATTGAAAGCTTGATGTCAATAAATCATTTGCCTTCTATAACTTTTTTAAAATTTTTTTTGTTCTCTTAAATTTTTAGTGCAAATTATCCAGCCATTTGTGTATGTTCCAGAACTCTTGAAAAATCATATTTTGGCTTAATAATTTTACTAACTTGACTACCAACTAATCATGTTTCACAGAGTCTCCGACTATGCAAACTTCAAGAATCTAAATTTACAAATTTTCAGCAACATAATTTAATAAGAACTCTAAAATACATTCTAAATTATAGACAATCCCATTTTAAAAGCGAAATCAAAATTTTAGTTGTAAAAAATGGGCAAAAACCGTGCTCATAATTTCTTAAAAACAAATTATTTTCATTATTTAATTTTTTCTAAAATTTAGTTTCGAATTGCATAACAAAGATTTTCGCATGAGAGTTTTCTTTTGAATTTTTAATGTTTACCTTTAATACTGAGAATTATTTTTAAAGTGAATCTCACGCGAATATACTTGTGCTATAAGAGTAGAAAATAAATTAAAATTTATCTTTAGATAAAAATATTGAAAATATAATTTAAAAGGAAAAACGTTTTTTTTTTTTTTCTTTTCTCATCAATCAAGTAATTTTCATTTTCAATTTGGTTTTTTTTTCAATGTAGGCAATTTTAGATATTGTAATGACATAAATACCATCAACAAAATATCATCAATACAAATTTTAATTAAATACTTGCGTACACATCCAAATGGCTGTATGTCGTAAAAAAAAATCGAAGAAATCAAGTAGCATTTCCGCTCAGTTTAGTAAATGTGACAAGCCGATGTCATGCTTTAATTTTAAAATTTATTGAAATTATTAATTTTCTGCAAATTATTTATTGTAGGTATTTAATACACCTATGTGTAATCCACTAATAATTTGAAAAACTTGTTTTTTCTTCTATATATACACATATATAATTAATATTTATTATTTAATAATATTAAAATTATAACTGGGAATAAAATAGATAATATTTTGTACACAAATACCGTATAATTAAAAAAAAAATTTCTAATATTCATAGATCAAAAGCGTTTAAAATCCGCGCACAACATTTTTAATATAAAATATTTTGCAAAGAAAGTTCATATATAAATACATAATATAATGTATGTATATAATGCATATTACGTATGTATATATTAAGTATGGAGTAAATAATTCAATAGATTAAGTGATTAAATAAAAATTTAAAAGGAAAAATGGGATTAGAAAGTGATAAAATATGTTGCATTTTCTAATTGATAATCAGATGAGTACTTTAAATTTCACTTTGATTTAGTTTCGATATTATTCGCTCGTAATTAGATAAATGTTTGTGGCTGATTTAATTTTTCATGCATAAACTCAAAAAATATTTGATCATAGTGATTGATACTTTCCTTAATGCACCTGTATGTATGCAATGTTTTTGATTGCCATGAATATTTTTTTAAAATTTCTTGTATTTTGCAATTTAAAATTAATTGAATATTCTAATACTTGCGGAACATTATTCTAGATTTCATTTTATTCCTCTTCATCATACTGAGAATTTTGATTGATAGCACAGAACAAATTTTGTTTTCTAAAAAAAAAAGGCGGAAATCTAAAATACAATTTTAGAATAATAAGAACTAAAAAATTTTTATACCATTTTTCATTCTATTTTCTTCTTAAAAAGTCGAATTTAGAACTATACCGTATTTGTTTATTTAAACTATTTGACGGTAGTATTGATGGGGACAAGAACAATAAACTTTTCAGCTTAAAAGACTACATTATTTTTGTTTATTTCTTTTTGTTCATCTATTATTTCATGTTACATAGTCTTCGCATCAAAAATCAAATATTCCATGCAATATTAATTGATTTTCAATAAAATTATTTACATTAACTAATAAGATTAGCTATGATAATGCCGAGATCTAACAAATTTATTAAATTTTCAATATTCTAATATTCTTTTAACAAAATATTTGGTACATTACTGCTGTCTTTAATCCAATACCTTCTTAATGAAAAATTTTCTATAGTAATTTTGCTAAAATCTTCATTTTACTTCAATCCCATCAATCTCATCAAGAAAATTTTCTATTTCTATTCAAAATTTGATTTGATTTTTCAAATATTCGCTCGCACTTCAATTTGCTGCACACTAACAATTTCATATTTCTTTTGTACTAATTCTGCATTTCTTATTCTGCAATTATATCACACTAACAATTAAAATATATAAAATTTTATTCAAAATTTAAATTTTATGTGAAACTTCTTAAAACATCACTTGCGTGGTCGTTTAATTATTTAAAACCCAAATTCAATGTTACCTACTTCTGTATAAATTCAAATACTAGATATTTGTATATTTAACTTGTACAATTCTAATGTAAAATTATTACAGATTACAATTCCAATTATTATTATTGCATTTAGTATTGCTTTTACATACATACCTATAGTTTGATTTACCTTGACTTTTTATTGCCACTAATAGTATACGATCAAAAAAAAAAAAAACAGAAAACAGTAAAGGAGCAAATCAATGAAAATTAATGTTAGGTGTTAACCTCAAACCGAAAAAAAAATTTTATTTAGTCAAAATCTTAAGATCTTAAATTATATTTAAAAATCTATAATACAATATTTACTCTTATATATATATACATAATTATGTTTTACATTATTGTAGTTGTAAATTTAAAATATATGTATATATATATACAAATACAATTTTGTTATTATTATCTGACCATCAATTTGTTTCTCAATTTTCACTTAACAAATTCTAAATCAATATATCGTAAAATGTAAATAATTACGTATATTATAAAAACAGCTATATATATATATATATACATATACATAGTGAGTTACGGGAATATAATATATTGTGTGCATAAAGGAGAGTACATTGTGTAAAAAAATTTAAATTCGGAATTGTTCTTTAGTTCATTAAATTAAAAATTATGGACCATTCCCAAATAATCAAATAATCAAAATATTTTTTTAAACGAAATGATTCTTGTATCAAATCCTCTTTTATGAATTTATAATATGAGCTAAGATCAGATGTCTTCTTAAATTTTAGAATGAAATCAGAATCGGTTTCAGTTATATGAGAAGAATAAAGTGCTTCCTTCGTGTAAAATTATTTATTTATTGAAATTACTTAATTGTTCAAAATAAATAGCAGAGATTCGATTATCATAGCAGTAATTTGTAAAATTTAACTGAAACTCTTGAGATAAATTAAAATAAAGTAAAATATTTTAAACTGTCTAAGTCACAGATAATCCAGTATAACACTTTCTAATTATAAATATTGTAGATGACGGTTTTGCTAACTTGAAGGCAATATAAGTTTCGAAAATTTCAGTTGAAATCGATTTCTTGAGCAATTTTCTATACTTTTTTCTCAGAGTGTATTCAATATTTTTTTTGTACATAGTGTACAATACAAGGTGTTTTTTTACTCTCACTATATGATGAGAAGCGAAAAATTGCTTAGTAAAATGTTTTTCTCTTTATTTTTTTTTTGTTTTTTCTGTCGCAATGTGTTATTTTAACAATTTTACTGTTGTGTTCTTGTTGCTGATTGTTGTCTACAATATACTTGATATTTATTTCTTGTAATGTTAAATTAATTGCAGTTTGGGTCAGATTGCATCTTAACAGATGCAATGTTGGTATGTTTTCGATACATTTTCCATTTTTTTTTTTTCTTTTAATATGTTTTTCTTTGCTTTCTTTCACGAAAATGAAATTTATTTTTTTTTTCGTAACTAACAAGATGATAGATATTAAAAATACAGAAAAAATCAAATTTTCAATTTAATGAACAAAAAAAAAATAAATAAAGTGAGTGCGATAAAAAAATTATAAGAAGTGTAAAAAATTATACAAATTAAATTTAAATGTGAGTATGCATTCTACATGCCTTAATATTATTAGAATGTACGTGTATATGTATATACATACATATATATATATATATATATATATATATACGAATTCAGTGGATTCAGTCTTTCTCATGTATTTGAAACATTTTTTTTTTAATTTTATTCTAAGCTTCTACATATTATTATCAAAAGAAAAATAATTTGAAAACAGAATAGAAAAAAATTTTCAAATGTCAGGGTCAACTTCTAAAATATACAAAAATAAATTGAAAATTTTCATTTGAATTAAATTTGAGATTTTTACTTTTTGATCTAATTTTCAAAAATATAGTTAAACACTCTATGTAAGCTAAACTGAATTTTATCTGAGAGAAGTCTATTACAAGGAAAGATTTAGTTTGACAAGACTTTTATGTAAATACTCAATTTAATTAATTTCTAAAGAAAAATATTCTGATATAACCTGAATTTAATACCAATTACACTCTATAATTTAGCAGATTTTTTTATACGCAAATCAATAGTAGGGTTTTGAAATTGAATACTTTCTATAACAGTTTAACAAGACGTGAATGATAATCTTCAGAATTAATGTAATATTCTGAATTAAAAAAGACTTGAATGAAAAAAAAGAATTCATTTCATTTAAATTCTATGTAACATTTCTATTTACGATTTTATTAAAACAATTGGTTAATTTTATCGAGCGTGTAATTTAACACTACTAGAATTTGATTTTTCCTAAGAAATAATTTATTTTTACTAATCATCTACAAAGTTTTAAATTTTCAATAAATGAAACGCATTATTTTGATATACAATAATGAATCTTACAAATTATGCAAAAATATTTTTTTGACTTATTTGAATTTTCATGCTATAAGGTCGATATCTGCTCTAAGAACATCAATAATTAATTAACACTCTAGTGGTAGCATATTAGGCGTTACATCAAAAATATTTTATTGCCAATAATGAAAAGTATTAAGAAACTACAGTTCTAGTCACACGTAATTTTCATTTCATACTAAATATATAAAACTTTAAAACTATTTGTATGACGACATGTTAGTATTAGATAAAAATCTCAATTGATCACTGCCATTCATATAACGTTGTATAAAACACAATTTCAACAAATTAGGTTTCCACGCGAATTAAAATAAAGTATTGTCCTTGAAACATTACACATTGTAATAAGTACCGCAATCTCTTCATAATTCTCACTAATTTTTACTATTATAGGTCAAATACAAATTTATTTACTGTTTATCTTGATGCAGATATTTAAAATAAAAAATCAACACCATAATTTTTAGATAAGAATCAAAAAAAAAAAAAAATTATAAATTCAGCGTCATAATGCTGGGAAATCAATAAGAAAATTATTTACAAGAAAAAAAAACAACAAAATAAACGCATTTTGTATTACAACAATTTTTATACAACCAATTGGAAAATAAAAAGCCTCAAATCATACAAAGTTGAAAGCTGTGAGTAAATAACCGACCCTGAACTTTGGTTTTTATTATAAAAATATTTTTTTCTGCTTTTGTTTTTTGTTTTTTTTTTTTTTTTACTGACTTAATAAATACTTGTTATATTCACTTACATCACATATCATTTAATGCCAATGTACGTTTAAATTCTTACGAATCATAATAATGAAGCAACTAACTAAGTTACAACAAAAAAAAACAAAAAACATAATAAGAATAAAAAGGAAAAAAAAATTTAATACTTCGATTTCTGATATTAGATACTCGCAATGCATCTGAATTTCTCTCTCTCTCTCTCTCTCTCTCTCTTTTTTTTTGTATAAATTGTTATAGCACTCGTAAATATTAAATAAAAAAAAGGAAAAGAACAACAATAAAAAGAAAATAATAAAATTAAGTATTAAGATGAATAGCAGTAATTATGCGATAGCAAGATTTATCTATAAAATAAAATATTGAAGTTCGCATTTAAAATAATATGAAAAGAGAATTAAAAAACAAAACAAAAATACAAAAAAAGATTATCGTAAAATAATCCAAAGTTTATTATGGTAACGACGTTTTATTACTTTACGTACACATAAATTTTAAGTAATAAAATATATGCTAATAAAATAGGTAATTAGAGTGTTGCCAGTCACACACATGATAAAATTTTTTATTAAATTTTATAAAAAAATTTTAATGTTTTCAATGAAATTGAATTACGAAATTGCATTGCTTTGTGTTTTATGATTTCTTATTAAATATCAAATCATAATCTTAAATTTCGAATTGAGCCGTTTATTTTGAAAGTGGCATAAGTCACTTTGTTTTTAAGTCGAGATATTTAACGGTTGGCATTTTAACACGTTTGAAAATATGGATGCTAACTTTCGAGAAGATTTATGATTATGATATTTTTCTCAGTATCAATAATTTCGTATAAACATTAAAAAATTACCACTTTTCATTATGGTAAAGTGACTTAAGCCACTTTCAAAATAAATAGTTTAAAAAAATTACTGAATTATTTTAATTTTGTCGACGTATTTTACTGAAGTGCTGTTTTGAAAGGGCAGTGACTTACTAAAATTGTTGAATAAATTAGATATATAACAATAATTCATACCATTAACATATTTAATGTAAAGGTTTAATTTAAGTATTATTTATTTTTATATTCATTAAATACAAAAATAATTAGTTCATTTAGAAATATATTATGTAAGTATAAGTAATTTATTTGAAAATATATCAGTTAAATTTAATTTTCATCATCAATAGGAGTGGTTAAGTCCTCGGTAATCGTGTTTTGTTTCATATTTTTATGTATATTTTACCTAGTTCGCAGTCAAATAACATCATATAAAAGTAATTTTAATAGAATAATGCAAATTATGTGTACTATATTAGATGTCACTGTAATATAATTTACAAAACTGCGCTATTCTTTCGCTTTTATAAAAATAAGTTCAATGATCACAACTTCTTTAAAAATTATCGCAACTACTTATAACATGTTTTTCACATTAAGCCCCATAATTAATTTCCAGAGTGCAGCGACTTACGCCACTTTCAAAATAAACATGTTTGTTATACCGTTAATTACCAAAACTTCTCTCGAACAAATCTCAATAGTTCTTAACTTATTGAGTGCAAAATTTTTTAAAATTAAAAAAGTTACCGTTCAATTGTATTTAGTGTTGCCATTAATTCGATTTTTTTTGAAAAAGTGACTTATGCCATTTTCAAAATAAACGGCTCAAATCGATGTTAAAAAATTTTAAAATCCAGGTTTAAACAATATTAACGTCTTAAATATTCTTGTCATTCAAAATCTTTCGCAACCTTGTTTACTACAATAGACGCTATTTTGAGTTAGTGTAACTGGAAAGCTTTTTTATATTTTAAAAAATTTTCTTTTACAAAGTAATCGGGTATTGAAATGTCTGCTAAGAAAGCAAATTTAATTGTAATTTCGGCAATGCATATCGAGACTGTGATTGATTTTGTGCTAGAAATTCGTGATTTTTGTGTATTTAAGTTTAAATTTTATTTGAAGGCATATAAAAAGAAATTATCCGGTTTTCAGTTTTATATCAATAAATTAGAATTTAGAAAGATAAAATTATGGCAATTTTTTAATAATTTTATATAATTTGTTGGTTGAAGCACAAAATCAACTATTGCTCATTGTCAAATCGATTATAGGAATGAAATTTTCTATTTACTCATATATGCTTTCTAAAAAATTAATAAAGAAATTTTATTATTTTTTTTTTTAATTTTATTAACTATATTTCAAAAATCATGAATTTCAGATTTGGAAATTCCATATTGCCCTTTCATACATCTTTGAAATATTTTCTTAATTAAAACATCCCTACACATTTTTACGAAGCAATCGTTTACTTAACAGGAATGCGATTGGCAAGTATGTTAATTTACCAAATCAAAAATTCTGTTACCATCATAATATTTCTATACTCAGAACTTTATCACTCCAGCACGCGCCGAAGTTATAAATCTTTCTAATTTTTATTTCAGCAAAACAGACTATTATTATTATTTTTACTCAACTACAACCCACTGAATTTGAATTCAAGTTCAACTACATAAAGAAATAAATGATTCTGATATGGCAACTCTTTCCAAAATATAAATAAGTAATGTAATAATTGTATTACTTGCACCATATTTTTCATTCTATAAATATTGCAATAATGAATTGTAAATTAAATTGATGCTAATATAGAAAATTATTTTTACATATAGCAGCATTTCTAAAGTGTTGATAGTGTCGCTCTTACAACTACTAAAAAAATAGAAGTTCTGGAAATGAACCTGCTGGGTTTTGTTTTTCAAATTAGAGAATAATAACGAAAAAAAAGTAAAAGAATTTTAACTTAATAATTACTGAATGATCAGTGCAATTTTTTTTTCTATAAATTTTTCTACACACTCTTATTGTTGCTCACTTTATTCATTTTGTTCGTTAATGTTTTATCTATGTTATATCATGAAATCGATAATGTAATCATATATCAAAAACATACACAAACACATCACATTCGAAATTCATATACACTTTAATAAAATATTTATGGTGGAATTCTCATAATATAAAAATGTATGTATGTAAGTTTCACATATGCGCGAATGTACTGCAAATAAGATGCAGATAAGTCTAATAAAATGTTTCAGATTAATTTTTATATTTTATTATTTTTTTTTCTTTCATTTTACTATTGTACTTATAAAAATGATATAAAAATATCGCGCAAAATAATAAAACACTGTGGGGATCCAATTTTAGGTATTTATTTTAATTTTTTTAATACAAGTTCATTATAAAATTGCTTTCCGCAATTTGGAAACCAAATGGCGTATAAGTTTTAACTACGAAATAAATTAAGAATATAGTGAATAGTGTAAAACGGAATTGTTGTAGGTAATAACCAAGAGCAGCAATTTTTTTTTCGAAATTTTAAGCTCCAATCAGCATTCCCGCTTGGTTACAATTGTATCCATTTGAATAAATTTTTGCTTGAAATTTAGCAAAAATACAAGTACTCATATCTACTAAAATGCTGGACTCTTGTACATTTGAAAATTTTGCTGAAATATGGATACACTTCTTTCTCAAAAACTAAAATATTACAAAATTGTCAAAGTCCTATTAACATTGAATTGTTAATTGAATGCTGGCTTCACCAAATCGATTTTTAAAATTTGTTAGACGAAACTAAGAAAAATAACATATTAAATGAAAACAGCGTTTTTCCGTGTTCAAATCAAGAATACATATTTAGACATGACCGTATAAGAATCATTCTGGTATAACGTTTAGGCGCAATAGAAAATGCATTGACTACATATATTTTTTAAAATTTGTCCATTTTCAAAATTAATCTTGCATTTTTATCGCACAGTTCAATTTCTAGAGAACGTATATGTACTGGTTTGAACTTTTACAATTAAAATACGATATAAATTGTATGTTATTTCTTAAAGAATTTACTATAAGCAATAAAACTCACATCGTTAAATAGGTTTCTTTAAGAGACTAGATACATTTTGGATACATTTTTTCCCCGAAATTGGATATATTTTGTTTTTACCGAGTAGGAATATAGGTTCCAATGCTGCATAAGAAAATTAAACCAAAATTACAAAATGTTTTCGAATTTGTAAGCATCTGGCTAATAATTCCCCTAAATATATGCAAAAAAAAAAAAATAACGAAATTTAGAATAATAATGAAAATAATAATTTTCCGTTACTTTATAAGGACTTGTTTAAAGAACTTGGATTTTTGTATTAAAAGAGTGCGCCTCCATTGCAAATCATTGGTTTTATCCAACTTTTCATTTTTTTTCAGACGTTTTTTTGAGAATTAGGTATCGGACCCCGGCACTCACATTTTCCTCGTCTCTTTCAAAATTTCTCTGTCTCTCTATTTTTACATCATGAACAATTATTTTTATACAATCTTAATTACATGAAAACGAAATTCTTCCAACCCTATTGTAAAATATCTTAAGATTACATGAATCAATTTTACAAATAAATAATTTTTTTTTTCAGTATCTTTATTTTATCAAGCATAAATAATTTGAACGTGTTATAAACAACTTAAAATATTGTCCGTTTATCCCAAGTTTTTCTTTTCTCGTTTATTTTTCTAAATTTTTTTTTTTTTAATTTTTTCGATATTTTAAAATATAATTTTTTAATAGATCCAATTTACCTTGAAAAATATTTTGTGAGTATTAAAGACCAAAAAAAAAAAATAGTAATTGGCAAAATTATAGACAAAAATTGGAATTTTATTCAAAAATAGTTTGAATTTTTTTAATTTTTAGCACTTTTCCAAAAAATTTTTTGAAAAAAGTGCTTATTAGTTTCACTCTGTCCGTCCGTCCGTCCGTCCGTCCGTCCGTCCGTCCGTCCGTCCGTCTGTCCGTGTGTCTGTTTACAAAACTTCTACACCTTTGAAGATAGAAAGCTGAAATTTAATACGTACATAGATCTTCACTAGAAACTTATTTCCGTAGAACAAAATTTTTACCTATCTCCCCCCCTCTAGAAGTTATACTCCTCCAAAACCCTAAAAATGGCCTTTTTTAAATATTTGTTGCAATGAAACCATAAGCATTTTTGAAATTGTGCAAACGCAGAAAGGCAGTGGCTTGCTTCTCCTTGCGCGGTATACTATAGTTTAACTTAAGAAAAACAAAATGGCCGTTCAAATTTACCGTTATTTAAAGTCCTTTTTTTCCAAATTTTTGATGTCGTTTTTCTTCTAGACCCCAGACTGTAGAAGCTTGAAATTTTAGGAGCTTTTAGATATTAATAAATAGTTCATTTTGTTAGAAGAAAATTTTTTTCCATCTGCACCCCCTCTCAAGTTATCACCTCTTGAAATTCGTAAAATTTGAATTTTTGACACCTTATATTTCCGAAACCGCAAACTTTTTCAAATTTCTATAAACACAAAAAGCTAACGGTAAATTCCATGAAATTAAAAAATATAATTATTTTTCTTAACTCACACAATTAACCCTTAAAATCGAGCATTATGTTAACCCCTTTTTATATTAATTTTTGCTTTATTTCAAAGACTGCATAAATGGTTCATCCTAAATATATGCAATCCTAGAAGTAGTTTTGTATATGAATGAAAATAATTTTAATAGTGTGATAGGTATACATAGACTGTATTTAAAAGCAGAATTTTCACTTGTTGAAGGGAAAAGTGCTACAATACAAACCATTGGTTTGGCCCAACTTTTTTATTAATTTCGGTATTTAAGGTATAAAATATTTGAGACTAAGATGTTAAAAAAAATTCAAGAAAAATTTGCTTTTGTATGAAGAGTTTAATAGCAATAAAAAATCATGAGTTTTACTTTTAATTTTTTTTGCCAAAAGAAAATCATAGTTTTCTTTGAAAACTATGATTGATAGATCGAAAATGATATGAGCATTACATGCGTCTCACAATTCCCAATAATTTTTATTTTTGATTTTCTTATTCTTATTACAAATAAAATTATAAATGAGTAAGAAAAGCGGCCGGCGGTCTGACATTTTCTATTTATTTTTTTTTGAATGAAATTTATGCAAATATTTGAAAATGTTATGACTTAAGATAAAATACAATACATATTAAGTTTTAATAATAAAAATAATAATACCGCGCCGGTGAAGGTGAATTGGATTCTGAAAAATTATGTCAGTCCTTTTTTCTACATTATAAATATTAAAAAAAACTATTATTAACCGTTACTTGTTGTTACTATTCTTATTACAATTATTCAACCTATGCTATATCCATTATTAGCTGTGATTATTAAAGACCTTTTTATATTAGATGTGATTTTTTTTTTGGAACAAATTTAGATATTCATAAGATATGAGTGTGTGTGTTTGTGTATCTCTAACAATATGCGATAGAATGAGTATGCGATTTTATAATAAAAAAATAATGAAAATGATTGAAAAAGTGAAAAAAATACTAAAAAATATTTAAGATTTTTGATGAATGATAAAAGATAAAATTTTTGCAAATAAAAATAGCAAATTTGCAATTTTTTTTTTTTAGATTTTTATCGCATGGGAGAAAGAAATTGCAAAGATTTTTTCTTTTCATTTTTATTTTGCAAAAAAAAACTTACAATCAATTTTTCTTGTATAATTTTTACACGTGCTGTTCATATATTAATAAAAAAAAAAAATAAAGATACTTAAGATAAAAATTATACGAAATTTAAGAAAACTTTCATTTTCGATTTAAGAAAACAAAAAAAAAATTTTTAGTGAAATTTTTCCTTTAAAAACTCATGTTTTTCTTCTTTTTTTTTTGTCTATTAATTTGCCGAAGGAATTGTGTCTTTCTTTTCTAAAATTCATCAAGAAATTTTGATGAATTTTCTGAGATTTGATTTAAAAATGAAAGCACTGTTGAACAGAACTTTGTTGCTATACGCGTTTCTTATTTGTGCTAAGCCTTTGAAACCTAACCTATTGGATGCCTATAAGAGTGTTATTAATGAAAAGATTCGTTTAAATTAATCGACATGGTTTTAATTAAAAACTGTTGAGAGTAATGGTAAATTGACCTCTTATTAAGTAGCTATAATTTTTTTGTTTAATTATAGTTGACTGCTTTTAATTTAAAAATAAAGCGCGTAAAATTAGGCAAATTTAGCCTGGCTATAAAAACAATCTGTTGAAAATTGAATAATTCGTTGTTTTCTTTTGGTTCATAGGTTGGTAAAGAATTATAACTATCATATACTGTAACTGTACTTATTTTGTGAAATTTATAATCAGTGTATTTGGAAAATTATCATAAATTTCCGAAGTTTCCTTCGAAAATCAGTAATCCAATTCTGCATTAATATAAACAACTCATTGATTTTTATGGCAAATTTTACCATACATACTATATACAATTCCATCATTATATTGCCACACTCATCAAATGTAATAAATTAATCCTTAACAGAAAATATAACAAAAAACAATCGGCTTTTGAATTTTTGTTATTCTTATTAATAATTTATTCTAAAACTAAATTTAAAAATTGTACATAATAAAATTAATATTAATTACAATTTAAGCAAGAAAATTTTCTCGGTTCTTAAATTGCTTACAAGAAACTACCAAAACCAGTTAATGTTACATTTTGCTTGAAATCCAAAACAAAATGTCACAAATTAGCTTTTTTCTAAAAAATTCTTAATGTAAAATTTAAAAAATATTACACTTTGTTATATATTTTTTTAAAAAAATTAAATGACCTTTTGGGAAATGGAAGCAACCACTATGGTGAACAGCTCTGTACCAGTATGAAAATTATGTATGTATATGAAATGCTACACATGCATTCTAACATTTCATCTTCAAGCAACTTATAATTAAATAATCTTATATACCACATAACACATTTATATAAGTATAACATATTCAAATAATTCATTTATATTCGAATTAATTAAATTATATGCCAATATCAAAATAATTGAATTATAAATGGAATAATATTAAGGCAATAACAATATTAAAGATTTTTCATATAGTCATGTTATATACGAAATCGATTTCAGAAAAAAAAATTATTTAAAGCTTAATTTGCTCGCATATTAATAGCAAAAAAATTATAATAATAATAATTATAAACTTAAAATAAATTTATTATTTATAACTTTCTAATACGTTAACATTAAAAAAAATTGTTTTAATAAAAATTACTGAAATTAATAATTACTAGTTATTTTAACAAAATTTTTATTTTAAATAATCAAAATATAAACAAATAAGAAAATAAAAATTTTTATTTTGAAAGGTCAGTTATTTAGTATAAATGTTTTAAATGTTGCTAAAGCATATTGTAGCATTATTCAAATAATTTCTATTGTACAACTTAATAATATGTCAGCATTTCATCAAAATATAATCAAAATTTAATTGAAAATTTAATATAAAGCGGGACTATATAGAGTTGATCATGTCTATTCTGTGAAACCCGTACGAATTAATGATTCGAGGAGTAATTTCCAAACTGCTCTATAACACCTATAATTTTCGATTAAATAAAACTTTCATCCTGGTTTTATTTTATATAACAGCTTTATTGTAAAATCAACTCATTTGTGAAATTTCAGTTTTACAGTTTAAATATCGCTTCTGGAATATGTATAGTCAAATAACTTCGCACGGCATGGAAGAACACAATCTCAGCGACTTCTGTAATAAATCTATTACTATATTTTTTTGTACGAAATTCCGTAGTACTACCTACAGTTTTAATATTTTTGGAGATACGATTGGATTATTCTTGAATACGTATTACAACTACCTGAACCACTATCTTCATCAAATCGAAATGTTTCCATTTCTGAAAGAAAAATTTATAAAGCTTTTTTTAAAATTATATCGGGAGCGCCCAAGCGTAATTATGAAATATAAAACCATTGGGTAGAACACAGAATATCAAAGGCCGGAAGTGCATTTGGAAGGCTGCGGGCGGTGTGGTGGTCTCCACAAATAGCAAGGAGTACAAAAATCAAAATATTTGATGCGTGTGTCAAGTCGTGTTGCTCTACGGAAGTGAGATGTGGCTGGTTTCAAAGAACAACATGAGAAAATTGCAAGTGTTCGTACAGCCTTAGGACTATATGCCGCAACTTCTGGTCAATGAATCAGGAGTTATGGATTCTGACAAAGCAGGAACCGATCTGGGTCCAGATAAAAAGGAAAAAGTGGAAATGGATAAGCCACATTCTGATGCGGGCAACAACATCACTTACGCACCAGGCCCTAGAATGTTTTCCCCAAGGAAGGAGAAGTGTGGGGAGACCAAGAACAAAATGGAGAAGAACGGTTAGGACAGAATGTGAGCGAAACGGCAAGACATGGTCCGAAGTAAAAGGATGGCGCAAGACAGAGAAAATTGACGAAGATCTTTGGAAGCCCTATATTCCCTAGTGGAATAGAAAGAAGAAAAAAAAAATAATTTTAGAAAAATTTAAAAATTTTAGAATTATAAAGAGAACGAACAACAGTCGCCAAATTAATTAAAAATTTTAAACTACGTTATACATTACATGCCTATAATATCTCAGAGCAATATTTCTTTCGCATTACAAGCGGAACAATAAATTTATAATAGTGTACACTTTTCGTACGTATACAAAAATTATTGTGTTATATTGTGGGCTTTTTTTTTCAGTCAAAATGCCTACAATCCATATATGTTGTAGCATAATTATAATTTTCTTGATCCATTTCATTATATTGCTGCTGTTTTGTTATACTGTTGTTGTTAACAAATTTAAGTAAAATAAAATGTGCACACATCATTGTAAATACAACATAAATAATAACAGTTATAAAAATAATAGTAAAAATTTTTTGTGTTTTTTTTTTTCCGGCTTACAGGTAGCTTTAATTTTTCATAATATTTTTCTGTATAAGAAAACAAGAAAAATATGAAAATTATAAAAAATAGTGTTCCTTTCACTTGAAAATTTTAAAAATTCATCTTTGCCCGCACATACTTACATAATGTGATTTTTGCACGAATAAACTTTAAATTTTCCTTTTTTCTCGTTTTTGGATTTTGCTCAAATTTTTTTCGCGTATTATACAATTTTTCTCTTTTTCTTTTATAATCACAAAATTGCTTTAAATACCCACGAACTTATATTATTTGTAATATTAAATATTTTATAAACTGTGTATAACACAAATGCAATTTAAACGCCCAAACATTAATAGTTAGTTTAATTTTTTTTTTTTCATTTTCTTCTCATGATAGTGTTGTTTACAAATTTTTTTTTTATAGTCCGGGAACCAAACTATTTATTAATATTATTTTTGCATATATTCAAATTATAATTATTATTATTATACAATTTTTTATTTTTGTGTTATACTGACCACACGATCAAATTTGGTAAATGTTTTTCAACAAAAAATGCAAAAAAATAAAAAAGAAAAAAAAAATCACCTGTACTCGTTTACATTATGTAAAATTAAATTTTATTAAATATGTTTGTATATATATTATAGTATATGTATACATGTATGTGTAAGTAAACAATTTAATTTGGTACAATATGATATAATTAAAAAAATATGCAAAATTTTTGTATTATATAGAGGTACACAAAAATTAATTGAATAAATTGTAGGATTCCCACCACAATACTGATATTTATATAACAAAATATAATTTCTATCAGCTCCCTGGAAAATATGCAGAAGTGAATGTATTTTCAATAATTTGTTGTTATAATAATTTTAATTTAAGATTAAATTAAATGAAATTGTAAAATTTGTAATACAAAAGCCAAAAATCCGATCAATATGCAAAAATTTAATTCGTCAGTAAGAGAGTACCTACAATATAAGTAAGATTTGTGTAAAGATATGCATGAGCTCCGAATTGCCTAATACGGATAAAAAATTTTGCAAAAATTCGAAATATGCCAAATACATTTCTTAAGCAATTTTTATTAAATTTCTTCCAATTGTATTTAAAAGTTCTTAAAAAATTTGAGTTTTAAATACGCCTGAAGTTTTTTAATAAATAATGTTTTTCCTTTTTTTAACCAGATAATCTTATTTATTATTCTTGCAATAATCTAATAGAATTTAAATTACTTTAGTTATGTATTTAGCTGTGAAACGATTCTTAAATGAAAATATGTAGCTAGTAGCCAATATCGTAAATGGCATATACTTCGCATATTTCAACTTTCCCCGAATTATTTTACTAAATAAAATTGTATAGATTGTGTCCTCCATTACAATATCAAAAATATAAATTTAATATTCTTATTTATTTATCTAATTACCTACTCAAGAAAGTTATTTACAACTCAAGAAAATAATTCGATATAGTCATTACATTTATGTCGTAATTAAGCAAATAATCAGCATAAGAATAAATTTAGAAAATTTTCATAGAACTGAGCTTAAATTTTTATTGCTCCTTATTGTCCACTTAAATTAAAATTCATAAATAATTTTGCAAAAAAAAAAAGTATTATATAAATAATGGTTCTTGTCGGTAATTATTTTTTAAATATTAAACCTAATGAAAGTCCCAACTGTTATATTGGTTACATTTATAATCCGAATAGTTTTCATATTAAAAGCATAATATTTAATTAAAATTCAAAAAATTCTTAAATTTATTAATGTTCTAGAAATAGTTAAAGTTCCTAAGCTTTCAACAAATTGCTATAAATCATTGGTGTTTAAACATCATTTTAACATGCACTATATAAAGTACTTAAAATTTTTTAATCACAAATCTTCATGTTTGAATTTTTAAAATAATAAAATCAAAAAACAAAAAATAGAATAAATAAATACTTTGTTTTAAAGTTTGTATTTATCTTACGTAATTGTATTATAATATCTTTGGGAATTTTTGAGTAAACACAAACATACACAATTATACATACTACATAAATATGCATACCTAATAAAAATTTTACGTGATTACAATTTTAAAGAATTTTTTATTTAGTATATTGGTTTCAGGCAGACATCTGTATTCAAAAAAATCTATTTTAATTTGAGAATAATTCAAGTGCGTTGATCCAAAAATTAGTCAAGTGCGGTTCCGCGTTGATTTCCATAATAATTGTTTTGATAAATTACCATAAATATTTGTCTTGTAATTTTAAAATTCACAATTCATTCCCTTAAAAAAAGTGATGTTAGAAAGTCAAATCATATTTTTTTTTAATTTTCACTTAAAAATGCTAAGAAACTCAAAAAGTTGTAGCTTTCAAAATTATTTCAATTCAAATTCCAAAATGTACGCGTTATAATAGTAAGTAATATATAGTAACCTAGATCAGTTTGCGTGATATCTTCAAAATGTTAGAATAATTCTTAATACATATTATATTCAATATTAATTTTGTTTTACAAAGCAATGTTTAAACTTCGTAAATTCAGTGTTGTTTCATTTTGTTTTATATTATCCTAATACGGTTAATGACCGACCAACATTTCCGTATTCTAAAATCTGAAGTGGCATAACTTTACTATGTAACTAAATTTTCGTGATTCGCAGAAATGGAAAGGTAGTACTATATACAAATTGATGAGTATCATAATTCCGAATACTCAAATTGTTTCACGAAAATTAAATTACATTGTAAGGCCCCAGATCATTTAAAATAATCCTTTATTTATTTTATTTTAATTTTCGTAAATGAATTTTAAGTATTTTACGATATTATAATTAAATGTAATATAATCCGGTGTAACGTTCGTTAAGACCGATCAAATTCTGTATCACCAAATCTAATACAAAATTTCTTTTCAGTTTTTGATTTTTTTGAAAGTTTTTCCTGGAAAAAGGTATACTGCCGGGTGCTTTCTTTAAGAATTAAATTAACTTGTATATTTATGTGTATAAATTTTAAAAAATAGTCTGTTGAATGAATAATATTTAAAAGTATGTATGTATATGCAAATAAAAACAAAGAGTTTATCTTAAATATTTTTTATTTTCGGTTTTTCGGCTCTTTTTTTTTTCTATGAAATTTTCTTCTTATCTTAAGAATAAAATCAAATAATAAAAAACTGTAAAATTAAACTAAAGAAAATTTTTTTTGTATAACCAAAATTTAAAATTGTAAGACCATGGTTTTATTTTGGCTATATAGAATTGTATGTCTTTAATTCATAACCGTAAAAAAATGGAAAAAAAAATATTCTAATCTAATTTGAATGAGGCTAGAATTTAAAAATTTATATATGTATACTAAACTTTTTGTGAAAGCCGTTATCACAGTCAGTTATCATAAAATTATACCGAAGTTTAGTAACCTTAAACTACAACAAAAAAGAAATCTTTTCGGTTATTCTTCTCAGTTTCGAATTTTTCCTTTTGCTTTTTTTGATTTATAAGAACAAATTTCATTGTTAAAAAGACCTTTTTTATTATCTAAATTGGGCTATAAATTATTAGAAAATGAGAAAAAATAAAAATTATTATATAATATAAAAAATGTTTTGTTTTTATTAAAGAAAAATAAATTTAAGAGAGAAAAAAAGAAATCTCATAAAAATGCAATAATTTCTTTGGTATCAAAGAGAACTAAAAATTTTTTGGTATTCAGGTTAACAACTGATGTTTTTGATTATTAATTTCTAATAAAATAAATTATATAATGTGTGTTTGTATATTTAAAAAAATATAACTATTAAATTAATTTAACTAACATTTCTCAATTATAGATTTGGAATTAATTTATTCTTTAAATATTTTAATGGACTCTTAATTATAGCCACCCACATATTGATCTAAAAATAATTGAATAATTATGCAAGAATATAAAATGTTTATATCAGATTTTATTTATGACCAAAATCGTAAAAAAATATTTTGCATAAAAATTCGAAATTTTGATTTTTTTTTAGTTTATCATCATTTTCTATTTATCACTTTTCCAGAAAAATTTTGAAAAAAGTGCTAATTAGTTTCACTTTATCCGCCCGGCCGCCCGTTTGTCCATGGAAATGTTTACGTCTACACTATTCAAAATAGAAAGTTGAAATTTCATATATGCATAAATCTGTACTAGAAACTTATTTTTGTAGAACTTATTAACCTAAAAGTTATAACTTCTCAAAAGTCCTTAAAAGCCATTTCTGGACTATTAATTGTAACTAAACCATAAGAATTTTCGAAATTCTATAAATGCAAAAAAATGGCGGTTAAAAAAAGAAAGTAACCGTTAAAATTTACCGTTATCTAAAACCCGTTTTTTTCAAATTTATAAAAATTTTCTTCTCCTAGACAATAAGCTGTAGGAGCCTATAATTTAAGCAGCTTTTAGACAATAATAAATAGTTCATTTCGGAAAGTTCTTTTCCATTTCAAATTATCGCCCTTTAAAATTTGTAAAATTTGAATTTTTGGCATCTTATATTTCCGCAATTGCACGCTTTTCTAAATTTCTATAAATCCAGAAAGCTTACGGTAAATTTCAGGTCATTAGAAAATATAATTATCTTTCTTAACTCACGCAATTAACTCTTAAATTCGAGCATCATGTTAATGCCTCGTTAATTTTTTTTTTATTTCATTAGATTGAATACAAAGCTCATCCTAAATGTATGCAATTTTATTTTAATAATGTAGTACGTAGATTTTACTTTTAAGAGAAGTATTTTGACTTATTGAAGGGAAAAGTGCTTCATTACAAATCATTGGTTTGATCCAACTTTATTTTGAAATACATTATGTAAATAATTTTGAAGGGCCAAAAATAATTTTTAATGATAAAGGAGGTAAGAACTTTTAAAACATTTTGATATTTTCTTAAATCAAGCTACCCTAAACGTAGCAGAAACAGCAGTCAAAAATATTTGAAAATTTTATGTAATTATAATAATAAGTTCGATTTCCGAATCGAGGTTTCAACTTAATTTTGAATGATTTTAAGATCTTTTCATGTTTTGTTCATAAACGTGTAGTGCAAGAGCAGAATTTCGTACTGTTATTGTTATTACCTTCCCTAATCGAAAAAACTGCAAGCATTTTCACTTGTTCCAAAAAAAAAGTACTATTTTACAAACCATCAATTAGATTCGAATTTATTAATTATCTCTTAATTATTGTACGTACATACATACATTCTATTAGTTATCTAATATTATATTCTTGTCGTCTTATCTGTAATACATCATAAATAAAATTAAATTTAGGTTAATGTTCTTATTAATTAATTCCATTAATTATATTTCATACATAATAAATAATATTAATGTATGTACTCTCTATTTCAATAAATTCATAACAAATCATTATTAAAACCGAAACAAATCAAAATTAAACTACAAAAAAAACAAAACATAAATTAAAATTTATTTATTATTATTTATTTCTCAAGAAAATTAAGAGCACATCATTGTCAAATAAATTTACAATAAAATCAAAATGAAAAACCGCAACATACAATAATAATATGATAGAGTTGTAAGTATATCATGAAAACAACAAAAACAAAATAACATTTTATAAAGTAATATAAAAGAAGAACGCGAGTCGTAAGTCGCGACATCAAAACAACAATGCATTCAATTGGAAAAAAAAAAATCTTTAATTTAATGATAGAAGGGAAAAAATTTATACAAGTTACACGATTATTGGATGCAGCTATATAAATAAATGAGAACATACATATGAACATGTGTGATTATAGTATGATTCTAGTACATATTTACAAAATACGTAAGTATAATAATAAGTAAAGTACCAAATCTCAATGTCATCGAATTTTATAGAATTCTTATGAAGTTTTGAACTTTTTCAAATATTTACTGTTTTTATTTTTTTTCCGAAACTTTGTGTATAATATTATGCATATATTCCAATTTATAATAATCTTGTCTTCTAATAATATACTCAATAGCATTCTTGAAGGTTGGTTATATTATTATATGAGTATGAATGTATTGTACGTATACTACTTAAAGTATGAATGAAAGATATATAAAATTTTCTATAAGAAATAATCTTTGTGCATTTATAATCAGAAATTTTATTATACAAGCCATTGTGGCTGAGAACAATAATAAAAAATTTTGTTGATAATTCAGAGAATAATAAAATAAATATTGTTGAATTTCAATTAAAATTTCAATATAACTCAATATGATTTGAAGATTAATCAAATTGATCATACTCATACCAATTGTGTGACATAAAACAAAGAGTTGCTATGGTAAGTATTATATATGAGAGAAATTTTTACAATTTTGTTCTCTCAATAAATTGTGTTCAATAATATAAATTAATTTTAATTTAATAATTAATATTTACTTCAACTTTATTATAAATTAATAAAATATATAAATTTAATTTCTCATTAAAGAGAGAGTAGTAAGTAAACAATAGCAATTATAAACAAATTCCATGTTAAAGATTTTAATATAATAAAACCGCTCTATATAAGTATAACATTCACAAAAATATTTATTACGTCTACTAAGCTATATATTAATATCTCTAACTTCGATAAACAATTAAACAAAAGTAAAATAGAAGAGAAAATAAACTGAGAGTATAAATTTCAAGTATTACGTTAATTGTAAAAACAGAATCAAAGCAATGAAGAGCAAACGGCAGAAAATTTACGTTGCCAAACTAGAACAACAGCAATTTAAGTCTGCCAGTTATATTCGCGACTGTATAATTTCACTACCTTCTGGCAGTTCCTTTTAAAGATGTGTTTTATATATGACATTTCGCCACGGAAAAAAATGCTCCTGTTCTGTTTTCAACTGAAAAAGTTTTGATTAATTTGCGAATTTTGTAATAAATTAAAAGAATGATAAACAAGCAACTTGAAGAACTTAATTTAAAATTAATTTTAGTTTAATTTTTAGAAATTTAAAATCAATTACGATATTAAATCAAATAAATAATTAATTTCATCCCATTCAATACTTCAGTTTTTTCCAAAAATGTGTTTGAATTTTCCACATTATCAGAAACGAATTTTGTAATAATAATTGTAAAAGAATTTATCAAATATTCGAGCCGTACACCAGAAATCAAAACAAATTAATTCTGTAAGACTAGCAATAAAATATCATAAACATGGTAAGTCCACAATAGTTAAATTAGTACTAAGTATATTTAAACATTTTTGTAAATATTTCTCAAATAATTTAAAAATAAGAAATAATTTATTCTAATAAAATTTATTATAGCAAAAGAATTCTAAAATATACAATTAATTTATATTATAGGCTAATATGCATCAATCTAATCATTTCATTACATCAAATGTGAACATAAAAATCCAAAAACTAAAAAATTTTATTACAAAAACCAAAAACTAACATATTTTATAAACCAATATTGTAGTGCCACACCCTTTGTATATAATCACAAATTTTGAGTAGAATTTGATAATCATGATCGCGTATACGATCGCATAGATCATTCTAAAGTTAATTTTATATTTCATATTATTAATTTCTATAGTATAACATAGTTTTACGATACACAAAAGGTAACAATCATGTTTTGTATTTTTTTTATTTTTTATTAAACGTATCTATTATTGTAATTAACCTAAATTTGTGGATATTTCAAAAGTCATTTTATTGTAATGATCGTGTATTTTCTCATATATCTACATAGTATCTATTATTTAACATTATTACAAAATGTAATTGTACACATAAATAAATTATTCATGTGCACACAAATTTAAGAATATTTTATGAAATAAATTTGTATAGAATAGATAATGGTCAGATTTAAAATTTAAAAGCTTATTTTTAATAGTTTTCATTGATTAGTAAAATATCAATGAAAAATTACATAATATTATTTCAAAAAATTTACACAAAAATTTAAAATGCATACATAGTACTGATACTCCTTTCAATTGCAAGTACATATTAACAAACCACATTGACCTATTTAGAACTGCTTCTTTCAATGATTTAATAGATATTATAAGCTAAACTTTCTAAAATCTAGCTTAAAGAATTTTACCCCATCGTATAAGCACGAGGTTTAAAAGTATATATATCATTCTCGTCACGTTCTTCAAAAATGTAATATACCTAACATATTTACGATATTAACTTAACACGTTAAGACCAATGCCCCCAATGTGTTAGAAACTTTCCGTTTTCCGAGAAATCAAGCCATTTTGCGGAACCAAGTTGGGAAATCATAATTTCGGGAAATTTGGAGTAAAGGCTATTTCAAATTTATTAAAATTTTTTATATAATAAAACGAAATTTTCAGTATAAAAAAAATTTAAAAACAAAATTCATAAGGCACAGCTGAAAAGAAATGCAAATGCAGTATGCCAAATTACTTAAATTATTTTTGTATTTATATTTAATAATATTAACGAAATAATTTGGCAATGACGCTGAGTTTATACAAACAATGTTTTCATAATTTAATATAATGCCATCTATTGGGCATATAAATGAAATTCTATATAAATGAAATTCTATAAAATATATATTTTGAAATACGTATTTGTTTCTTTCAAAACACAAAAGTAATTTTTTTTTTTTTGGTCTAGCGTTTAGGGTCAGCACTCTTATTTTTGAATTTTGAAGATCCTTCAAAAACCTTGTCTTTTCATTTTAATATGTAATTAAATAAAGTATGAATTTCTGAGAAAAAATATTTTCTTTCCTCATAAAGAAGAACCGTTTTTGTTCTACCATGTTAGGTTGTGGGAAATTTAAGGGTCAAATCAGGAAATTTTAGGTTTTTCGAGAAATTTAACGATTTACGATTGGCAAGACTGAATAAATTATAAAAACGCCTTATATTTTTCTGAAAAAAATATCTTTATTTTGTTACTAATAATATATTCATTCTCTTTTAGAGAACAAAAAGGATAATTGTATATAAAATTTTTCAAATTAAAAATGTTTTAAATTGCATTAAGATGTAGTTTTCCCTTTAACATCACAAAATTATTAAAATTTTCTTTATAATAACACTGACTTCAAAAATAACTCGTGCTTCATTAACTTAACAATTACACAATATTCTTAATATACTTAAAGAGCTCTTTTAGTTTAAATTTCAATTAAAACACTCACGTAATCTCGTTATGATTAATTGAATTCACATTATTTTTCCTGGAAATTCACAAATATTTCGTTGGGTTTCCTGAACAAATTTCGGCCATTACTATAGTAAGAAAATTTCCAATTTGCAATTTCAGTCCTCAAATAATTTCACTCAAATTCAACAAAAAACCTTGCACACATCGCAAAAATTTCTTCTACTTTACTCTCTTACACTTTATTAAATTTAAAATTATCTTAAGAACTAAAAACATTAATTTACATTTTTCTCAATTTGTAAATTATTTTAACTTCAATCTCACTATCATTCAATTTTTATAACAATTTTAATTAAAAAAAAAGTTTTGTTTTGTGTTCACAAAGTGAAAATCTTCAAAACTTAAAATCATCAAATAAAAATTTAAAAATTAAATTTACCGACTTTTTCTAAAAAGAGCCAAAAAAATCACTTAAAATAAAACCAAAATATTATGAACAAAAAAATCGCAAATAAAATCCATAAGTAAATTAATTATTATTTTGCTGCCATTAAATTAATGCGGTGTATAATTTTAACAATGAAAAAAGTCAATAAATCAAAGTTAATGACCGCGTGTAAAATATACACACACACTTACCGTACACCGGCGCGCATACACACATGTACCGTATAAGAAATATAACAGAATCAAGTGCTTCTCTCATATATGCATATGTAAAGTTTTGTTAACAAAATATCTTATATCACTTCCGACTCCTGACAATTTAACAAATGTTAAAATGTCATTTTAATGTCATGTTAACATGTTGTATCAAGGACTTTTATTGACCCACTAAATTCCAAATGAAAGAGAAAGAAATTTCCGTCTTTTTTAGCAGCAAAAAAAACCAAAAAACAGAATGGCAAAAACATAAAAACCATTTGCAACAATTAAAAGACCATTTCACTTTTGCATACCTGCATTTCATACAATGCATTTACATACATACATACATAAAGTAAAAATTATAACAGTTAAAAATTATAAAAATTTTCATGTAGGTACACACACTCTTGTATTGGTTGCGGTAAATTGATTGGTAGATTATTTTTTGAACTCTTCTCGATTTTTCTCATTTTGGTGTACAATTGCTTTTACTGTTATTTTTTTTTTTTGTTTTTTCCTCTTTATTTCTTGGCTTTCATTTCAAAATTAATCGACTACCGGTCAGTTTTTGATGAATTCCCTTTTAATTACCGCCTTCGATCACATTTCATCTTGATGAAAAACACAAAAACAAAAAAAAATCTGCAATAAAAATAATTTTTATTTTTTTTTGCATTTATTTTTTTAAATTTTGGTACTACATAAAAAAATTTATGTTAAAAAAAAATTTTTTTTTATTGTGAAAAAGAAGAAAAGAAAAAAAAATAAGAAAAAATTAATGAAAATGTTTAAATTTTCATTTAGGTCACACTGTAATGCACCAAAATCTGAAATATGAGCTGAATTATATAAAAAATTGTAGTTGAAAAAAAGAGCATTGCCACTACGAATTGTGCATATTCATTTCAAATAGAGAATAAAGTATTGTTTATTTGCATTTTGAGGGTAATAAATCTTGTACCTTATATCTTATTTGCTCCATGGGCTGACAAGAAAGTAGATAATAAGTAACTATTCATTGTAGTACTATTTGTAACTGAGATTTTTCGGATTATGCGCTTTATAACAAAATATGAGTGAATATACGCAAAATGAAACAAATTGAGTGAATTGATATTATGTTGAGAAAAATCCGAAGATCAAATTAAACAATTTGGAAAATATCTAACTTAAAAATATGTGGTTGGGATGGACCGAAATTTGGTTCGTGCAATTACTGGTTTCTTCATTAAGAGCTCATAATTAATATAATACGAGTATTTCAATCGAAAATCATCACTCAGACGTAAGAATATTGTGCTTGCAAAATCTTTTAAAATTAACTGATCCGAAGTAAAATAACTTTGATTTTTTTTTAGTATGGCTGTCGATAATTAAATCGTATATTATATTTTAAGTTGATTGTTTGAATTACGGTTTGTCTCTACTTCTACTACTCTGCTACTACTCTGCTACTACTCTGCTACTACTCTGCTACTACTCTGCTACTATATAGTATTGAACCACGTGTTTGAGTCCCTTCAGTAGATAATTTATCCAATTACCTTGTAAAAATTAATCATTAATTTGCAACAAATTTTACCAAAGTTAAAATATCCTTATTTACAAAATTTTTTCATTTTCATTCAACTTGTTTTAAGGCATCCCAAATATTTCACATTATTATAAAGTGAATAAGCGTATATAAACTGAAAATTTCTAAAAAAAAAATAAAAAACAAAGAAAAGACAATATTTACTAATAAAACATTTAAAAAAAATCATCATTCCAAAAAATCGTCAAATTTAAAATTAATGTGTTTAAATAACGAAAAAAAAAATGATGACCTCCTACGAAGATCAATAAATTTTATATGGTATGGCAATGACGCGACATCACACAAAATGTATGAACTTAAAAATGACGCCAATTTTTTAAGCGCTAAAAATTCTTTTGCAGAAAACCTTTTGGAAAAGAAAAACCAACTTCCTAATTGGTATATGCTTTCAATATAATTTTTCAATAATCGAAAAAAAAAAAATATAATTATAAATTAGAAATAAAATGAATTTTTTCTAATAGCTTTAAAAATTAATTTCGTAAATTTATAGTTGAATTATTTAAATGACGCCGGAACGTACACAATAATAATGTTGTAGTTTGAAAGAATGTGTGCATTGTAATTCAAAAAAAAAAAAAAATATTAAAAATAGTGACTTAATCATTTTGGCACATTTTTAAATCGTGAAATTTCACCTTATGTTTTATTGGTATAAATTCCTTAATTTATTTTTCTTACCATTTTTTTCTTCTTCTTTTTCTTATTTTAATTTTAGCTTTTTTATCAATTATTTTAAAATTTTTCTTAACTTTCGATTAAAATTCCTTTTTTTTTTAAATAAATAAAATTATTTAGTAAATGTTAAAAGGTGAAATGAACGTAACATATTATTTTGTTGCCTTATGTGTGTGTGTGTAATAATGTGATTTATATATAAAGATTAAAGATGGTTTGTTTTACGTATGTCTATACACAATATGTTTGAACTGAGCAATTAGATATGTATGATATCAATAATATAATATTATTGTATGATCTATGTATGTTGAAGGTGGTTAAAAGTCTTGTGCATATAATTGGAAATTTAAATATGTAATATAATTTTAAAATATTGTATTTAAAGAAAATATTGGTTATAATAAAAAATTAAATTGCAAGTACAGTGAAATTTAGGACAAATTTTGGACCGAATAATTTTATTTACTAGCAATGGTTGTATAAAACATTCGCAATTGTAATTTCAAAAACAAAACAATATTGAAATTTTATCTGATGGGATAAAATGCCTATAGTGAAACAAGTATTTGTGGCAATAAACCAACACTCACCAATAGTCTAACATTCACAATGGTCTAACATTTACAGGTAATTATTCTTTTTTTTTTTATTAAAATCAAGAAATAACTTTATTGACTGAGATCTACTATCTAATTTCTAATTCTAAACGGATTATTGCCATTAGGGTTCAAGCAGCATGCAATTTTTACATCTCAGTAACTAAACTTTTCCGTTAATTCAAATTTCAAATTCAATGCTTTAAATAGAAATAGCATTCAGTTTATAAAAAATTACAAATTTTTTGATTGCTTAATTACATGCGATTATACAGTTACATGTGTGAATCAAACACTTATAATACTAAAAATTGCATGTCTGCCTAAATCCTTAGACTGTAAAGTGTTGTTTTGCCTAAAGTAGTATTCGAGTAACAAATTTTGATTATTCAGACAAATCTGTGCTCCAATATTAAATGCCTTTCTTGTTTTCAATTTGTAAAATATAAAAATTTATTGTACCGTATACGTTGCCTTTAAATCATGCTTATTCAACTATATTCAACAGTCTGCTCTTATACTAACATTTTTTACAATCCAGACTATAGTTTTGTATAATTATTCCATTTTTATTTTTCTATTACCCGTTCTTATTATTCTAAATAAATCTGTAATTTTCACATATTTCCTAATAAAATGTCTCAACACTTTTCGACTTTAGTGTAAATTAACCATTTTTGCTAATAATTTTTTATTTATTATTAATAAACATATTAAAATTTATGACATTTTAGACAAACAAAGTTTAAATGAAATTAAATGAAAAATTTTGATCTTTACACTGATCCTATGACAAAAAAAAAATATTCAATGTGATTTCATGGAGTCAAAATAATAATTATTATTCAAAAAAAAACAACAACAAGAAAAAAATAATAATTATTATGTATTAACTGACATTAAACATTTTTATATCTTAACCTTTGGTTGATTTTAATGAAAGCGATAGTAACAAAAAAATTCAAAAACAGAAAAAAAAAACAATTTCATTTTCACTTTTTATTAAAAATAATTTGTTTTTTTTTTTTTTTAATTTTGGTAATAATGAATTTGTTTAAGTTTGGAGTCATCACTTTACTTTTAATTCTCCTTTCATGATGATAATGAAATATAAATGCGATTAATTGTATATATTTGGTAAATAAACACCTTGACGATTTGCTTTAAAAGAAGTACGAATGTGTACTTATTCAGAGTTGAATTATTCGGAATTGTTGCTTCAGTTCACATATCCTCACGGATTCAAACTGCTAACTTGGATTTCTTGATATATTTTTGTATCCATTTGTTGCTTAACCTAACGTTTATGAACATGTTCTAGTACGACTAATAAACTAACTTTGAAAACTCCTTCAAAAATAAGACCACATCAGAAATGTTTGTAATTGTAAGTGATTAAAATTAGTGACTGTTACGAAAAATCGAACTATATAAAAAAAAAAAGTCAATGAATAATTATTTTTTGAGAATTATTTACAGTGCCTCTACTGTCGGTTAAGTATATTCGTATTATTTTTATATTTTAACCGAACGGATCGCATACAGTAACGTAAAAATATTGTGATGGCATTAAATTTCACACGCAAAGTCTTTAACTGAAATGCATTTTTCCATCAAAGATGCCTGACTGAAATGCTGCCTGCCTGCATATATCTGCTTGTTATCTGCCAGTTTGCGTACATAAAATATCAAAAATAAGAAAACCAAGACAAAACTAACTAAATAATTTTTTAGGAAACTCCGACCTCAGAAAATGAACTTCTCCTAAAAAGCCAAATTTACATTTTTGGATGCGTGTTAACTAAAAATTTACTAGATTTTTTGAAGTAAGTGTTTGAAGGATATTTTCTGTAGCAAATCGCTAAATTAATAAAAATGAATTTACCAGAAGTTATATTATGTAATGTTGGCGGTAATGTGATCATCATACTAACTTTTTTTCAAGGATTTGCTTCAATTTTTGAAAACAGTAGACATGAAAATTTCATACAGCTTTTTTTGTGCATATTCTGTGAAATGTTATTAAATATTTAATATTTTTATGATCAAGTGTAAGGAAAACACATAAATCTTTTTTAAAAAAATTTTCAATTAAATGAAATTTCTTTTCTATTTGCATTTACTTAAAAAAAATCATTACAAATTTATAGTCAAAACTATTTCGTTTGATTATTCAACTATAAACAAAATAATCAAAATTTTTTAATCATCATATTTAATGCAGATTTGCTCAAAATTGAAGATTAAACCAAAAAGAAGATGAAATTTTTATTAGCATTTATTTTTATAGCTTAATAAAAAAGAGTGAACTCAGTAGTGCAAAGATGCCATAAATATTAATATTAAAAATTATTTCTTGGAATAAGCAAATAATAATTATTTTCCTGCTATTTTATTTCTACTTCAATCGAGGTAGTCTAAGTTTTTACAAGTTTTTTTGGTTTTTATTTCATACATAAATTTCAGAATTGAAAAAAATCAATTAAATTTTTAAATTTTTACGAATTTCAAACAATAATTTTCTTTTTAATGTGCGTAGTTTTGTACAAATTACTTCAACTAAAATTGCCTATTTTCAGGCGAAATTTTGAAAAAAAAATTATTTTACACAAAAATAAATGACTATTACTCCTCTTATTATACAGGTACGAACGAATATTTGAAGCTTCATTTGTAACGCTAAGAAGTAGATGTCTGAGATACAGAGACACATATGTATTTTTGCTCATCGTCGAATTTTGAATCGATTTACTTATACTTGGCCATCCGTCTGTCTGTGTATCCGAGAGATGATTGTAAAATATTCAAATTTCGCCAAAACGTATTTAGTAATAGGACTGCCATTCGCAAAAAAGTTACTATTATAAAAAAAAAATGGGATAGCTGACAAACAAATCCAAAAATAAAAATTAACAAAAATAATGCTATTCAGTAAAAAGGACTCAAATTTCACTACAATGAGTTCAGCAAAAAGACTATTATTCTATTAAATTTCAAGTATAGAATATATGGGTGATATCGCAGAATCGATACAACCAAATTTATCTTTACTCATTGTTCTAGTTTTCAGGCTTACTTATATTTTATTACAAAATCATTATAAGTCGTCAGATTCCATTTAAGTATGAAGTTTTAAAATCTCCAAACAATTAAAGCAGGATTTTATGAGTCCTCAATTCGGTTTTGTTTCTATTTGTTCATATGTATTGGATTTATTCCAATGACTAAGTTTGGATTATATTGATTACAATCGTATTTTTCAATTTTAATCAAATTTTGCTCAGAGAGCTTGTATAATATTATATTATATGCTCGACGATCCCAAACATAATCGTTAAAGTTAAGTTTTGAAATTGAATGTGCCGTTATGGTTTTCATATTTTATCAAAATTTAGTTCTTGTGCCTCTCTTGGTTCTGGAGTTTTAAAAAGGCAAAAACGTAAGAGGTTGTAATGCTTAAAGCCTAAACAATTTAAAAAAAAATTTTTACTCTTCAAAAAAAAGAATTAAACACCTGAAGTGTAATTACGCAACAGCAGCTATTTTCACAAGATTTTTTTTCTATATAACAATATAGGGCATTCAATCAAGTCGACTGCACCCAAAATATCTTTAATATAAAAGATAAAAACTATTGTAAATATCTTAAAAATTCTTATAACTTTTTCATATATACGTGATTATGACCAGTGTTAAATATTTATGCAATATCATTGATTCTGTCTTCCGGCAGTATTAAGTAAAAGTGTGAAAAGGACGTTCCCTTATAAAAACTTAATTTATTTTCACATATTAAAATCCACAAACATACATACATGTACTCGAGTATATAAGTAGATGAAAAATCTTGGGAGTTGTTATTAAATTTTCAGTTAAATTTCAACTAATTTTAACACGTAATCCATAAAAAATTGCAATTCCTATTTCTTTAAAAATTCACGTACACTTGACTTTTACGCAATACAACATAATCCTTTGCGTTTTTCTGTTTTATTTTTTTTTTGCTGGTGTTTTAAACTCCTTACTGTTCAATTTCGGATGAATTTTCGGAATCATCAAATAAAAACTCTCTTTTAAAGCATTTAATAAGTACTTTAAATGATTTTAAAGACATCATGAAATACACACAATTTTCTTAATTTTGTTTTTCACTGAAAAAAAAAAATTTAAAAAAAAAAAAAACGAGAGCAAATTGAACAATTTGGATTTTAACTTTCAAAAAATTTTGTTTCACAATTTTTCATTGTTTGTTCATCACGTTTCAGTAATAAATATTTCATTTTTTTTTTGAATTTTTATCTTATGGTTTAAAAAAATAAAGTTTGTCTTCTTTTTCAATGATGGCCCCCTTCATTGCCATCTTTCGGGGATTTTTTTCTCTTATTGTTATTTAACTTGCTTACATATAAATTAAAGCTCATCAATTATAAACTTAATGATCCTTTCATGTACTTAAATAAAAAAAAAATTTAAATTGTAAAATAAGAAACCCTGGTCTTAATACAAAGATTAAAGAATAAAAAAAAATGAACAGAAAAACAATAAAGTATGTAAATGGCTCTAAGACAGACGTTCAGTAATGGAGAACGAAAAATATTTCTTATTATACGATTCAAGTTTTTGATAATCTTGAAAAAATAAGACAGCTTTAACAACAAGTTTAACAAAAGTTAAGAACTTAATTAACAATCGAAAATTTACTCTTATTATGTAGGCTAATTGATTTACTGGTTTTCCATTCTACACAAAAATTCTCTAATATGAAATTCTTAAAGAAAATTATAGTAATTCGAATTTAACACGAATAACAAGTCCTGTACATATGCAAAATAAGAATTTAGAATAGCGCCGTAAAACAGGGGCGCCACTGAATTCTGAGAAAAAAAAAACTTAATTTTAAATAAAGTTGGGTCAAACCAATGGTTTGTATTGTAGCACTTTTCCCTTCAACAAATGAAAATTTTGCTTTTAAATACAGTCTATGTAGTCTATGTACCTATCACACTATTAAAATTATTTTCATTCATATACAAAACTATTTCTAGGGTTGCATATATTTAGGATGAATGATTTATGCAGTCTTTGAAATAAAGCAAAAATTAATATAAAGTGGGGTTAACATAATGCTCGATTTTAAGGTTTAATTTTGTGAGTTAAGAAAAATAATTATATTTTTTAATTTCATGGAATTTACCGTTAACTTTTTGCGTTAATAGAAATTTGAAAAAGCTTGCGGTTTCGGAAATATAAGGTGTCAAAAATTCAAATTTTACAAATTTCAAGAGGCGATAACTTGAGAGGGGGTGGAGATGGAAAAAAATTTTCTTCTAGCGAAATGAACTATTTGATAATGTCTAAAAGCTCCCAAAATTTCAAGCTTTTACAGGCTGTAGTTTGGAAAAAAAACGACATCAAAAATTTGCAAAAAAAGGACTTTAGATAACGGTAAATTTGAACGGCCATTTTGTTTTTCTAAAGTTCAAATATAGTATGCCGCGCTAGGGGAAGCAAGCCGCTGCTTTTCTGCGTTTGCAAAATTTCAAAAATGCTTATGGTTTCATTGCAACAAATAGTTAAAAAAGGCCATTTTTAGGGTTTTGGGGGGGTATAACTTCTAGAGGGGAGGAGATAGGTAAAAATTTTGTTCTACAGAAATAAGTTTCTAGTAAAGATCTATGTACATATAAAATTTCAGCTTTCTATCTTCAAGGGTGTAGAAGTTTTGTAAACAGACACACGGACAGACGGACGGACGGACGGACGGACGGACGGACGGACGGACGGACGGACAGACGGACGGACGGACGGACGGACGGACAGAGTGAAACTAATAAGCACTTTTTTTCAAAAAATTTTTGGAAAAGTGCTAAAAAATAAAAATTTTAAACAAATTTTCTTCATTACGTGTTTTTTAAAAAATTGTTTTCTTTCTATTTTAAAATTGTTTAAGAATTTATTTATAATTAAGAGGGCGAAGAAAAGCCCCCTTTTAAAAGCCCCCTTTTTGAAAACCACGCAGGGCACCGAACGAGTCAGAACCGGGTCTGCCTCTGTCCCTAAAATGCATTGATTAATTAACAAATATCAGAAAACCATTCTGTTATAGTCATCGTTAGAACTGGTTTAAATTCTCTCTCAATAATCTCAATAATTTTAGCACGTCTATGCACAAGCATAATATATGTATGTGTTCTATTCAAATTCCTTTCTTTCTAGTATTCTACATATTCCTCTTAAAAATTATTTGGCAACCTTGAACATATACGAATACACCTAAATACCTAAATTAACTATATAAAAAAACAAATTAATATTTTCCTTATTTACAAATCGTGTAAGGAAAACATTATTTTTCGTATACAATCACCACATATTTTTCATTTTTCAATCATATTTTAATTTCGGACATTTTATTATTATTGCCCCTATTACACTCATAACAGAATATAAATTTTATTTATTCGTGTATTTTTTAAATTACATTGCAATATCATCGACTATAAACTCCAAACACTTAAGCATCTAGCTGCAAAAGAGTATTATGCACTTACTAATACACACATACTTAACATACATTTAAAATTCATTCACATTATGCCTAAATATTAAAGAGAAGAAATATTTATATTTTAATGCTTATAATTTTATTTGCAGAAAAAAATATTAGAAAAGAAAAGAAAATGCCTTTTTTTTTTTAACTTTTTTGACCGACCACCCAAACTGCACATTTATGGTCATAAAAGAATATTATTAATATTAATACTACTGAAATTGGCCTTTCTAAGTGATGCTCATCTATTCAATTCTATTTATATATAAGTGAATGTTTGTTTTTCTTATTTCCTTTATTATTATTTTATTCAAAAAGAAAATGCTCATATTTTGAATTAAGCATCACACATCGTTCATCTAACATTTTATTAAAAAACAAAAAACTAAAGAAAAAATAAAATATTAACATAGCAACTATGATACTCTAGAAAATCTATTCAACGCAACCCACAACATTAAAATGAAAATACACAAAGTATGCATGATTATAGGTACACACAATATTAAACTCGTATCTACTCGTATATAAAATGGGTACTGCAACTTCTCATCTCAAATCCTCATGAAATGGAACTATAAAAAGTTTACCTGGATTAAAGAAGAAAAGCTTTATAATAATAATAAACGAATTGTGGCCGCATGCATAAAATATTTATGAAAATTGAAAAATCAAAACACAGCGATAAATATTATTCAAATACAAGGTGTTCCAGCACTATTATGATGAGTATACAATAATATCGTTTTTAAAGCATTGAAGTTGGAAGTAATGAAATTTTTGAATTACAATTGCAGATTTGTATTATACAAAAATATAATTTTTAAATCCAATTCAGATTCGAAATTAATTTGCTGAATTGTACACAGATGGCGAATGAATGGCATTAATTTTGATGTTTTTCTAATAATAGCTTTAAATCTTAATTACAAAAGGAGAAAACAATCGTACGACCGCACGTAACGTTAGCTTCATTTATTCAGCAATACAATTTTGATTATTTTTATATTTTTAAATTTCTTGATCCTATCTAACTAAACTAACCCTACTTTCTTGCACAATATTCAATTTACTTTTAGCAAATATAATTTTTTTTCCTATCTCATCCCAGGAAGGGATATGGGGTTGGGACATATATACCATGCCTCAGTTTCGTATATCATTAGGTTTTAACTATGCCTATGGTCCTTCTTTTATTAAGTCCCTCTTTTGGTATTTAATTCCAAATATGAATGATACACCCTATACATATATATAAAATATAATAATTTTAATATTAAAATTACAAAGTAGTGTGTTGAATGAATGGTGTCTAGGCTTTTTTAATAAAAATATTTTAAACGGGATTTAACAAAAGAAAAAAATAAGATGTAGGTAATGTGATGAGCTTCTCTTAATAAAATGTTATATAGAAAATATTTTGTCCTAAGGGGCAAACACACTGATTCATTATAATAAATTTTTTCTATTTTAATTTTCATTTTGTCGTTTTCTTTGAAATCAAAGAAAAAAAAAATTCCAAACGTTTTATTTGTACGGAAAAATTTCTTTTATATTAAAAAAAATTGAAGAAAAATTTTATTTAATTTTTTTTTTGTATAATATTATTTCCCAGTCAGTTCCTGAATAAAAATTATTTTATAATTGTGCAATTTTTATCATTTTATTGAAAAATTGCAGGTTAAGCTTTTCTAAAAAGAAACAAGAAGTTAAGCTTTTCATCTCTTTAAAAAAATTTTTTTTTAAGTAGATATTTTACAGTTCAAATAAATTAAAATAAGTCAAAACGTTTGAGATTTTTTTTTTTGAAATTTCTGAAATAATAAAAATGAATTTACATAGGTAAGTAAGGATCATGGTTTTCTTTATTCGCTTATATCTATATGAACGTAATTATTAAATCACCTCATATTATTGACCTTCCTTAAATTCAAATTACGTATAATAACAATTATAGAAATTGAAAGGATTTTTTTTTTAATAATCTTGTGCTATTTATACTTTTGGGTTAAAAATATTAATTTATAGATAAATTTTAAATCTTAATTTAATTTTATTATTTGAAAATAGTTAATATTTTGAGTTCTGTTCTAGTATATACATAATATGTAAAGATTATAGGAAAGTTCTTTCGAACTAGACCATTAAAGTATAATTGTATAACAGTTTTGGGTTAATTGTTATGATTTACTAGCAAACGGAACATCATTTTACATGATTAAAATTTTCAAATTTTGTTCCAAAATCTTACATTTTACAAAATATTCACATGCAGCTTGGGTTAATTCGTGGTTATATTTATATAGTGAGTTTTATAAATAGCAAATTAAAATAATCTAAAAATTTTGAATGAAATTTATTTGGTATTTAATCATTAAATTACGTAAATTCTTAAGTTTTCCAAAAAATAATTATCTGAAATTATTTAAGAATTTTGTTTTTTTATAAAATATTTATGCAGTAGTCATTGAAATAGAAAAGGAAATTGTAATATTCGCAATTGTACACAAGTATTAAATTGACGAGCAATTTCTATAGAATTTAGGGGGTTCATGTATTTTACATACAATGAAATGTGTAAAAAAATTATACAAGTATACAAAACTGAATGACTTCGAAATTGCTCTAAAATACTTAATATACAAATTAATTTATAGCCCTCTTGTTTGTAATAGAGATAACCCTGTTGTTTGTACATCAATATTGTCTTATGTTTAGCAAATCACTCATAATCACCGCAAAACTCTATAAAAACAATTTCTATTTTCGAATTCATCTGCAAATCTCGATCAGATTAATTGAATATTTTTAATTTAAATTAAAAGAAAGTTGCATATTATTTTACTTACCGTAATAATAATTAAAATATTTTAATCATTTTTCCGGAATTTTTAAATTTTCATAACAATTTTTAATTAGTTAAACTTACTTACTTGTTTAACATTTTATTTCACAATTTTTTATGTTAATTTTCTTAAAGTGATTTCCTTATCTTTGAAATAAATTTTCAAATTTTTTCTTTAATATTCAAAATAATACTTTGACTTCAATCTTATCTTAAAATCATAATCCAAGATAAAATTCAAGTTTTAATAATTTGAGAATCTAAAAAAAAAAATCTGATGTGATCAGCACATAACCGACCGCATTGTGTATTGTCTAGTTAAATGAAAGTGTTACAGAATATTATAAAAATGTCTGTTAAATACTTCTTTTCAATTTTTAGGACTTTAGTAAGCTTATAGTTAATATACCTAGAAAAATGTAAATTTGGCTCTTAGTAGAGTTTCGCTTTGTGCTACCCGAATTCCCTGAAATGCTCGCCAGTAAGTTTCGGTAACAACCAGAACTCAAATATCAAATTTCAAGAAATTCCATCAATTCGTTCCGTAGATATGGTGAAAAATGTAAAATCGGCCCGCACATCAGTTTGCGAGCCCTGATCTTTCCAAAAAATTTATATGTTCATTGCTTTAGTATGAGGAATTCATATATTAAATTTCAATGAAATCGGTTGATTATTTCTCTTTATATACACAAAAGTGTATGTTTGGCCCGTAGTAAACGTCTAGTTGCCGATGCCTGATCTTTCCAAAAAATTTACATGTTCATTGTTTTAATACGAGGAATTCAAATATTAAATTTCAATGAAGTTGGTTGATTATTTCTCTTTATATACACAAAAATGTATATTTGGCCCGTAGTAAACACCCAGTTTCGGATGCCTGATTTGCTCCAAAAGCTAGGAATTTTCACGGACGATCGAGCTGAGCTTATATATAAAATTTCAAGTAAGTCGGTTGAATATTTTCTTTAAAATGTTCAAAAATGTAAGACAGGCCCGCTAAAAAGTGCAGTTCCCGAGGCCTGATATATACCAAAAGTTGATCGATCCGTGCCATGGTAGAAATAAACTTACATATAAAATTTCATCAAAATCGGTTCAGCCGATCTTGAGATACACGCGTGCACACACAGAAGTGCATTCCCACCGAAAACTCGATATGCAAAATTTGTTGCCATCACATAACCTACCTATTGTATACACAATACGGTCGGTAAAAAGTTTGTTGGTATAAAAATACGAGAAAAGAAGATCACAAACCAACATTGAAATTAGTTCCAAATTATCCTCATTAGTTTATTTCACATAAAAGTAGACCATAAAAATTTTTGTTACTTTCATATGAACTAAAAATTATACCAAATGCATTTTAAAGATATTCTGTTAAAAAAAATCTAGCATGTAAGTCACCACATTAAATTGTTCATGGCATTTTTTTCAAAGAATGGACCCACAAAATAAACTCATTATAAAAATGAAAAACAGAAGCTAAATTAAGAAAAATAGTCATACTTTTGATTAATTTCTTTATTTCTTATACACAAAGAAAAAAGCTGCACAATATTTTAAACGAGATTAACTTCATTGTAAGCACAAAGAAAGGTACGTGCACAGTTTTTGAAAATATTTTTGTATTTACACAGCTTAAAAAAATATTTGCATTAAAGATTAGAATAATTTTTGGGGTCTAAAGTTCAAAATTTTCTTTAAATTTTTCTGTTACATTTATTTTTTATATTATTAGTTTTTTAAGTTCAACAATAGTTTTGTTAAAGGAAAAGACGATTGAAAAAATTCATACCTGAGAATACAACATATGTGTGAGATTATGTGTAATGTGCTCATATGCGAGTGTTCCATATTCTCAGGTCAATAAACAGCGGACAATTATTATTATATGGCCCGAAATTAAAAGTGATGTTATTCTGAAATGAGTTAATGATTTTTTAAAAAACAATCATGAGTGATTGGGTATGCAACTTACAGGAATCTGAAAATTTTCTAGTACATGATTTATGTTACATTAAGAATTTTCATAATAACACGAAGGATAATAGTGAGGAAGATTTATAAAAATAATTTTTCAAACATTATAATTGAAAAATTTGAAAGCTGAATTTCTTTGTCCGCCGATTTGAGTGACGGTCTTTTTTACTGTTGCACAAACACAATAGTCAATTAGAATTGAGAACCAAGTCGATTTTATAGCGTGCCGAAAAATTGAATCAATGTAATAGAATACAATAGATAATTTTGAAAAAAAATAAAACCTATTTTAAAAAATAATTTACAATTCACAAATTCGGGGCTCCATAGTGAACTCTATAGTGAATTCTAGACTTAATTAAAAATAGTAACAGCATTTATACTTTCTTAAAGGCTTGGAAAATCGGTTCGTGATTCAAATTCGAAATACTCTAAAGACTCAAATTTTTAAAATAAAAAAATTTCCACAAGACCGAAAATTTAACACATATGAACCTGTTCAAAAATCAATTAAAATAATTATACATAATGAAAATTTATAATGTTATACATAATAATTGTTATACATAAAATTATAATTATACATAATTAGAAATTCTGTTATACACTTTGAACTGAACACCTTGTATGAAATATCATTTAAAAGCAACAAAAAGCAAAACCAAAAATTTTTTTAAAAATTTTGTTTTTTGTCACCATTTTTTATCTTTAATGTCCGTAGGTCATATACGTATTCATATTCTATTATAAAATTTTTTTTTAATTTAAGGTAATCTTAACTAGACAAAATAAGTAATGGGAAACTATGGAAAAGAACAGAAAAAAATCTAGTTAAATCTAACTCTTACACTCTTACATTGAAGAAAAGAATAGAAAATACAAACAAAGTAGAAGGCGTTGGCGCCCTAAATCCTACCAAGTTTCAAACAATTTCATCTTATTTTTGTCTTTTTTACGTATCACTTGAAGAAAACATTACTTTGAAATTCGTCAATAATAAAATCAGAAGACTTACAACACTTAAGATTTATGAAAAATAAATTATTCCTTATCCTTAGTTATGTTCTTCTAGAAATATATTCTTTAATATTATTTTTACTTCCTTCTTTTGCTGTTTCCCAAACATTACAATAAAGATTAAAATATTGTTCTTAACATTTTTCAAGGAGTATGAGAGCAAAATGATGGAATTATAGTTGTTTTCAAGATAATTATTATGAATTACATCATATTTCAAATTTGTGAACAACAATAATTATTTTACAAATTTCATAAAAGTCTAAGTTACAAACGAAAACATTAATTATATTGTCAACAGATTCCTTATTTTTAAGAGACTGTTACAGATACGTTTTAAGAATAAAGCAATGAGCTTATGTACTATAGTATATTATAGCAACATATACTCATATTGATTTTATCATAAGAGAAATGTGAAATATTCTTCTACAAATCAGATTTTGAGTAAAGCTTAGTAAGCATTGAAGTAAAATATAGTAGTAATATATATATAATATTAGCAATTTGTTTCTAATCGAATATTAGAGTTCTTAATTTCTCATCATTTGAATTAAAGGTTAGTAATTTTTTCAATTGCAAAATGTCAGAGTGAAAAAAATATCACAAAAATATAAAGACCAAAGTACGACCACACTATTGTTGGAAAAAAATAATAAAGTACTAAACAGGAACATTGCAGGAACATATGGCTAGGCTGCTTTTTAATACAGCGTGGCGCAGCTGCCGGGAATTGTACATGATGGAGACTATTTTTCAATTTCTGCGAGTATTCGACTCTAGGCGTGCCCATACAGAATACGTAAGGTAAACAAGTGTGACAGGACTGGGCGAGATATCGAGGGCTGAGATAGATTCTTGAAGAGAACCGGAGGGGCAAGATTGGTCAGCTGTAATCGAATGTTCAATGACGGTCTGATGATCACACGATAACGGCACATTTGTACTAATTGGCGTGCGATTAACCTGCTGCATCAGCCACATCAACCAACTAAGCAATTAATTTGCTTAGTTGGTTGGTGTTAACACCAACTATTATTCAAAATTTCGAAAATATTCTCCTCTTTAATTATTTTCTCATTGATTAAGTGGTAAATAATAATTGTAATACATGATAACTAATAGTTGAAACAGTTTCCATTCAACACTACATACACTACTTAAAATGAAATTTAGTAAATCATTTTTCGACTCAATTTTTCTCATATTTCAGCTTTATTTAAATTAAAGTCGCCAGATTTTTTTTCTAAAACAATTCTTACAATTCATAATTAATTGGCACATCACCAAAATATTAAAATTTCAATAGCTAAGAAAAATTTCTCTTCTATAAAATTCCATTTGCTTGTGGTGGTAGATCATAAAACAAAATTGAATAGCCACAAGTTTTTTGTATATTTTATTTTTTACTGTTAAATTATTCTCATTACCACCTTTGTTACCCATACTATAAAATTGTCATTGTTGTCTAACTACACGAATATAAATGAAAATGAAAATATTTTTGACCTTTGAAACTAAAAACCTTATACGCTTACATAAACTTTCAATGTTTAAACTGAAACAACAACAAAAAATAAAGAATAAAAGAATCCAAAAAAGGGTTTCTAACATTTTTCTTTTTAAGCGCAGTGCGATACAATATTGTGATTAAAATCTTTAAATACTGTTTGGATAGTGTAAGCAATAATCATTCTAATGTTTTATATAAAAAAAATAAAAAATTAAAATTAAAATATTCAAAAAACATACTAATATTTTTAGTGTTAAAATATTCATGTAGACATTCAAGAAGTTATTGTGTTTTTCCTGTTATGCATTTAAATTAGCATAAATATACAAAAGGTGTTAGCATTGACAAAATCAATTTTTTCATTCAGCTTACGATGGCTAAAAATTTTGTACTAACTTGTATTCGACAGACTGCCACCGCTGCACCTTTACATTGTTCAGCTAACAAGTTACTGGTGCTAAATTGGGCCACGGCACTCATAGAGCTTTCGTCGACAACTGGGAAAATCGCACTCGCTTTTGTGCAGGTTCTGCGGGGGTGATGAGTAAACTGCTATACTATATTCAGTGCTTGCTCTGTTGACAAACTAAAGGTATTATGACATGCCTTTCCATGATAGATTTGTAGGATATTGCGAAAAATTAATTATTAATAAGTGACGGGAGCAAAATATTTTATAAAATCACTAAAATCTAGAAGAGCGGAAATATGTGTCTTTTAGGCAGCATGACTTCGTCCCTTCGTTCACCGATACACTATACAATTAAATATGAATTGGTCTTAAAAGTTGTAACTTATAATATTACAGTTGCAGCAAATTAGAAAAGACAACAGTAAACATAAAATAGGTATTACTTATGGCCGCCATTTTACTTTTCGGTTATATTACAGTCGCTCTGAAAACGTAATAAGTTTACTAAAATGAATTAGATATTCTAAAAATTATCCACAAAATTCAAATTTTCTGATTTTACGCCGATTGTTCGAATAATTTGTTTATTCGGAATAAAGCTGAACTATCTGACCTCGTGCTTGTGTTTATAACTTACTCACCGGTGTAGTCATTAGTATGGAAGCTCTACCTCTTTAATTTGTCAACAATAAATTTAAATTATCACCTAAATCATATTATATTATGTATATTAAATTTTGTAGTTCTTTTTAAATGTCTAGTCAAAAAAATATTAATATTTTAGTCCTATTGTAATATGCAACTTTATTCAATTAAAGCGAAAGAACAAAAACCATGATTCCATTATAAAACAAATTTCCATTTTTATACATTTATTTCTTTGAATTAATCCACAAACATACATTTATAATTTGTAACAATGTACAAGTATACGTGTGTTATTTAAAAATAATTCGATTTGAAAAATGCTGACCATACCTAAGTAATAGCGGTGTTACTTTCATTTTATTCTTTTCCCATGACTCAAACAGTATGTATTATTATTATAGTGGCGACACCTACATACTAACATCTAGGTGCACACATTTTACGTAAGCTACATTTTAAATCGGTTTTAGTTGTCATTTCAATATTATAATAAACGTCATTATGGCACTATAAATTAAATTATTGCGTCGACGGTCGGTCGCTCCACTACATACTATTTCTATAATCTTAAAATAATTTCTTAAAGAATAGAACTAAATCAATCCCATATCTATAATAGTGTTCTGAAGATGATAAAATAAGAAAATGATGAATGATTATTAAAACTATCAATGATTAAATTCTGAATAGCGGAAGTATTCTATGCTGCGCTTTTCAAATCCTTTACTAAACAATCTCCATTATTTTATATCAAGTTTTATTGAAATCAAGTGCTATTTGTAATTTTTCTATAATATAATGGTATTGACTTTTAAAGTGGAAATTCTATATTCTCAATTATTTAAGAAGAAAATTTCATTTATAAATAACAAGAACAATAGAAAAACCAAAAACAAAAAAAAAAGTAGAATAAACACGAAAACAAAAAAATAAAGAAAATTTTCTTTTCTTTTCACGTTTATTTTTCGTATATACGAGTACTCTAAATGAAAAGTGCTAAAAAGAGGAGGGAAGAAGTGCGTTTTCACTTGACACCGCATATGTATAATATTTTTCAAATGTGAGGTTTTTTTTTTTGTATAACATAAAATTCTGGTTTTGTTTTTCATTGTTTCACATTTTTCCCTTACTCTCAATTTATCATAAATATCGTAAAAGTTCTCTGTTTTTATAATATGCTCTTGTATATGTGTGCGTATATGGTATTTCTAATTCATTGTTCCTCTTTTATGATTTCTTACCTTTTTAACTAACCTTTTAATGTCGAAATAACAAAAACAAAAGACTAAGAAACCGAAAAAAGAATATGTACAAAATGTAAAGAAAAAAAATAAATAGGAAAAATGCGTGAGAAAAAAATTATGTTTGATTAGTTTTTGTTTTTTAAACTTGAAATTTATCAAAATATAGTCGTGTATAGCCATGCACAATATTTTTATAAGAGTGATTTCTCAAAAAGTGTTTTATTCTATTAATAAGGTAATTAGGCTGATAACAGACAGCGTTTGATAAAATTTACATTTTGGATAGTTCCAACTACTTGCAATTTTCAAAATTATTACTTGTTCAGTGGGTAGTTCCATGGAGTATACGTTTTTATGTTATTAGACAAATTAATTTTTAAGGCATTTTCCATATTTCAATAATCCCTTTGTAATTCTAACCCGTAATTTATAGGAAACCTCGATTCATACTTAATTCTGTATGATATTGAATTAACAGTTAGCACGGTACTTATATGTTATCGTGTTTTAGCATGATCAAGTACAATTACGACCAAGATTAATGATTCATACGCTATCCAGAATAGAACTCACCTTTCACTATCAATAATTGCTTGTTACAATCGTTTGAAATTACTTTTCCGAACTCAAAAAATATTTTCGGAATAATTTTGTGGAAGCCCTTTTACGAATTTATTTCAAGTATTTTGAAATTGTTTCAAGTGTTTAACAATTGTTTCAACATTCTTTAACACAAATGCTTCTGATTTTTCTATATTCATAATTAAAACCAAAAAGAAGAATATAAATGTGTATAAGACAATATGGCCTATAATGGATTTGCCAATAAATTTAGCTTAAATTGCCGTAACTGGAATCCTATTTTTTTTACTTCTTACCAAACCTAACAGAGTATATAGAAAGTATATTATAGTACTCATAAATGATCATGACTTTACAAATTCGATTTCAATATAAAGTTAATCTAACATATCTACATATATATATATATATGTATGTAAAGTAGCCAACAGTTTGTTCTCATTACCTTATTAAATGACACCATTTATAAAATTTTATCTATCATTCTTGCATTTAACATAGTAAACGCATTGTACTAATGGAAAACCATAAATGTTTTTTTTTGTTTCCTTCTTCTAATTTTTCAATTCTATATGCTTTTCTTTTTGTCTTATAGATTTTACAAAATATTCTTGTTCTTCCATAATACTTAACATAATTTTTTTTTCTCTTTTTCTATAGCTTAAGGTTAGTTACTTAGCATTTTTCTGATTCTTCTTATCTTTTTTGTTTTTCATATTAAAAATGATAATATTTGTCTGAAGATGGTACCAAAATGGTATACAATATCCAAATGTGAAAATAAATGCTGGTACATAAAACAAAAAAAAAAAAAAACATTATTAAGATAATAGTAATGGTGTAAATATGCTGTAACATAACAAGTAACAAGAAACAAAACAACCAGCATTTTCTTACGTTTTTTTACATTATAGAAAAATTCTAACTAAACTTGTTGTTGGTTTATGATACGCGGTAAGTAAGAAAATCAAAAAGAAAAAACCTGTTGCCTCTTTAGTCATATTTTTTTTTTTTACATTTTACACATGTTACTTTTGTACAAAAGATATGGGGATAAGAAGAAGAACTGAACAAACTTGTTAGTTTTTTTTTTTCATCAAATAGACTTTTACTTCTTAAAAGAGAAAAAAGCAGAAGAGAAAAAAAACGTATGACGGAAAAACGCTTAATCACTTTTTATTTTATTTTTTTTCACTATTTTCTGTTTTCATATTTGTACTATTTTTCTCTGTGTATATACATTTTGAAAAATTACCATTGAAATTTGTTGCAAAGTGTTATAAATTTTCCGCACTATTAAGTTTTTTTTTCAAAAAAGAAAAAAAAACGACGAGAATGAAAAACACTGGCAAAAAAGTGAGAAGAAGAAAAAGAAGAATTAAAAATTAAAATATTAGATTATAGAATAGAAATGAATGTTACATAAACATACACACATCTGAATGGATATTTTACTGACAAACTATATATAATACTTTTACTATGTATACAAGTACATATTATGTGAATTTGAAATTGTGAATAAAGAAAAAAGGACAGATAATTTATAAGAGTTTTAATGTCAATAATAATTTCGTAGTGTGGATTGAATTTCAAAATGAATTTCCGCAATAAGAATGCTTATAAGTGTCATAATTCCTTGATGTGTCAATACCTTTTTTTTTTGCTATTATAGTTAATATTCATTATGTAATTGCAATTTTTAAATAAACGTATACAGTTTTTGGTTTTTTGTTTCAAAAAGAAATGCTACTAAAATGAATGAACAATTTATGTAATACAAGTATTATTTAACAGTTTTTAAGACAGTTTTTAATATGAGATGGAAAAACAGGAATGCCAGGAAAGCTTACATGCGCTTTATTATATATGAATTTAACTATAAATCTACATATGTCGGTACATAAGCTTGTAATAACATTATTTTAATTAACAAAATTGGAGCTTAATTCATATTGTTTTGCCTAGTTTGTGACAAATTTGACATAGAGTACGAGTATTTTTTGTAAAAAATTAAATATAAATTGAATTTCTCTAATTTTCACTAAAATATTTTTTTCCCACCGCAAAGAAGATTAATTAACCTAAACTTTAATTTTTTTAAATCTATTACAATTCTGTTGCAATTGAAGTTTTATAACACTGGTCGAGAATTTCGTGCAAAAGAAATAAACAGTAGCGGCAAAATCTGAAATTTCTTGCTACTTTGGTCCTCAAGTGGGCGAACAGTTTAATGTAGACGGACAGGCATTGCTATACTTATGAAGTACTGATACAGGGTTCCTTTTTTTTGTAAAATGAGCATAAAAAATTATTAATAGAATATAATATCATAATTTAAAATATTTAATTTAATTGTACTTAAGTTAAATTAGCTGTTCCTTATGTAAATAGAGGAGCGAGCAAATACTCTTTTTCCCTCTCCCACTTTATTATTATTTCATTATACTTACGATCATGTTATTGTAATTTAAACGCGATCAAATGTAATTTAATACAGAAATCACTTGTTTTCGCCTATAAATATGCTACAAATATTTATATTGTTATTAAAAAATATTAAAAATCGGCTATAAAATTTTTCCTCCTACCTCATATTATGTGCAAGTATATATCTCGGAAATATTCAACAGACAGGTTCCTATTTTTAATAAATTCATAGTGATGTTAATAATTTTCTGTAAAAACTTCAAAAAAAAAAAAAAAAACTTATTAGATGGATTTATGTATGAACACAAAATTCATGTATGAAGAAGATAAAAATTTCCTTGAAAAAAATTACAAATTCTTTTTAGTGGGTCAATAAAACATAATTTGCATAAACACATACAACAGTTAAAAATTATTAAAGTGACCTAAAATACGCCTAAAATTTTTATGTTACAAAAAAATTGTTGTTTGTTGTAGATTACATACTCACATTCTTCCTCGCTTTTTGCTAGTTCTTATAACTATATACACACAATTCAATGAACACTTGTTATTTTTATTTACAATTGTGTTAATCAAAATGATGGCAGTAGGAGACCACAAAAATCAAAACTATTATTGGAATACTAGATAAAGACACTTGGTCATATTTTTCCGCTATGTCATGAGGTATTTAATTCATGAATGAGCTGTGACAACTCGATAGGAAACCATACTTCTATAGTAGCACATCTTTAAGAAATTTAAAATAAAAATTATTAAGTATTTCAATTATTTTCTATTATCGAGTGGAAAAAACAAATCGAATTACACTCCTATATAAAATGAGTAAGGAGCACTACTTGCAATAAAAATTCATTACCTTCATTTAGTGTAGTGCATGTATACCAATAAGTATAGGAAAATTCAATTGCATCCGCGTAATGAAGTGTCCAGTATAAACGTACTATGTTTATTTATTTTCATAATGGCCGATATTGAACACAGAAACATAAACTCCTTTCTGTTTTTTCTTCTTTAATTTTAATTTTTAAATTACATTTAAAATTCTTGATAACTTTTTCTTCATAAATAAGACTCTTTAAGCCCATTATTTATGATTTCGTTTTCGTTACGTCTGTTACTTTTGTGTTTCAGCCGTATTGTATGGCATGCGGTGGTGAATTTTCAAGTCAAAAATTGTGCAACAAAAAATATTGAATGCACCTGCTGATTTAAAATATTTAAAATTGGAAATCAGACGACCTTTAATAATAATAATTTGCGGCATTTTCATTTGCAACAAAAAAAAAAACTAAATTTTGCGGGCATTTCTTTAACCTTTTTATGTTTGGACGTCCTTTTTAGTTATTTTTTTTTTGTTTTGTTTTTTAATCTTCTGAATGTAAAAATAACAAAATTTTTTGACAAAAATTATTTTTATTTTTGTTCTCTTTTTATAATGGATACCAATTTTGGCAGACAGATTGTATGCAATTTTCTCATAACAAGATTTAATAAAAATGCATTCGTTTATTAAATCATAGTGTTACCATACTATCAATTTATTTTGCACAAGCGAAGCACTGTCATGCATTTTTGTATTCTCAGACTTCGTTATTTAATCTTGTGATTTAGCAAGTACAACATTTTGAACGCATTAATATAGTTCTTTTAACCGCTCACGAAAATTTTGTTAATGTTAGAGATTTCCGGAGACCTTAGTCTCCCATGATTACAAGTGATGATAAATTTATACAAATATGAGTTACACAATATCTATACTGTACTTAGAAAGATATTTAATATACATACTAATAACCTGAAATTGATTTGATTTTAGATATTGTCTAGACCTTTTCATTAATACCCAACTTGTATAGCTTTGACCGCACACTAACTACCTACTTAACGCATTAACTTATATCAATGCAGTGGTCTAGCTTTGAACAGTTTTTAAATTAAAAACGCTAAACTCTTTATTAAATTACAGAATATTTTCACTAACTAATAAGCCGTCGGTAGGACCAACATTAATTGCATTTGGCGCAATTATGAATTGGTATAATATAATAAGTATTTGGCATTACCAAGTGGTGTAAGCAACATGCATGAACAACCTAAACAACCAACTTGCATTATCAACTTATATAACCAGCAAGCATGATCAACATGCATGACCAATTTGCATGTCGAATTTGTATTATCAACTTGCATGTTGCTAAATTAACGAATCGGTCACGATCACGGAATATTTGTAAATTACTTTCCAAAGTTCTATATTGATCGGATTGTAGTGCAAAAAGAAAACGCAACCTAATTTTATACAAATACATTTTTCAATAGGTAAAATTGGTTCTGCTAGATCTGCAATTATAGTTCCAACTAGTTGGTAATACCATATTGAATATTTTCAGTATTTTGTTTTATATTTATTATTATGTCGAAATAAATACGAATTTTAATAAAGGTACATACAACATACCCCATTTCTATAGAGGCATTGTATAGGTAGAGAAAAAGAGTTATAGTGCATATTTTAGACTTTCATTCCTATATTTATATTGTTATATTTGTGGTGATATCTAATTATAATTTTTATAGCAAATATAATGAACCTACACATAAAAATGCATTAATGTTACCCTAATATTGTTAGCAGATTTAAATCAATGATACTTTGCGTGTACAATTTGAACAAAATTTTGATTTTTAACAGTTTAATTAAGGACTTTTGCGGGCAAATCAATGAAGCGGCAAAATGTCTACTTATTTTATTTTACAATTACGAATAATTTTTTCTTCACTGATGCTGAAACAAATTCTTTTTGAAAAAAATTCGTTTTGTTGAATTTTTGGGTTTTTGTAATATTAAATTCATTCATTTTTTCTAGAGAGCACTTAATTTGCATTTCCATTTATAATCTTACTTTAATTTGAATTAAATTTCTTTATCGAAATAAAAATATAAGTTCTTTTGCTTGAATTTTATGAAAGCTGAAGTGCCCTAATTACACAAAAACGGTTATAGTGTCTTCTACTGCAAATAGAAATATTTTTCATGCAAATCTCAAGGAGTTTTAGAGTAAGTTCAAGAAATGCAATATTAGGCGTTGATTCGGCAAAGTTCGATAAAATTTAATAATAGAGAAACTACTACTTGTTTCTTATTGAATACGTTTTAGATTTTCTTTTTTGTCTTATGCATAAATATTTGTGATGATTAATACCTACATGTGAAGATAAATCAATAGCCGATTGTGCAAAAATTACAAATTCTACGAATTTATAAACAAACTCAAAGATTTTGAAAACTCATGTAATAAGTTGGTTTTTACAAAGGCATATTAAAATCAATAATGGGCAATCAACGAAAATTTAATAAGCGACAAAAGTTTCAAATTTCACTTTTACTTTATAAAATTTCTTTTTGCATTACGTGAACTTCATTAAACAGCTGTCCATTCATATCAGACAATAAGGAACTACAATGCATAAAATTAAAATGCCTCATTGAATTATTGTTTTTACAAATTTAATAAGATGCTTAAACTTTGATTATTATACAAGTGTTACCGAATTCTGATTTTTAATAAATGACCTACATACGTTATATGCGTACAGCAAGCTTGTATACAGCTCATCTTCTGGAACATATATATACATATATTTACACTGGCATTGTCTTCCATATTATTAAAGTACCCATTTGAATATTTTATTTTGTCAACTTCGTTTTTGGTTACGTAACACAAAAACAATCCTCAATTTTAACGGCAATAAGAAGAATGAAGTAGTTTTATTGAAATTTAATCTAGTTGCTTTCCTGATAATCATGAGTTTTTTTTTATAAAATATTCGGAAAATATATAAATTACCTTTTGTTTTTTCTTTGTATATGCATATATGTATATGAAATTGTAATGAAAATTGGAACTTATTGTGAAATATGTTCTTTTAAAATAATCATTACCATAACCATACGAATATCAACTGCTTTATAGAAAATTATTAGCATTTAAAAAATCTGATAATAGAGAATAATGGCGAATGTAGGTGCTGCGCGGTGCTCTGGAATTATGTTCTCACTGGGAAAAAGATACAGTCTGCCTATCCTAAAAAGCCGCTCGAGCTCATAAGCATGGTTCGTTTCGAAGAAGTGCTGTAGGAGATGACTTGCATTTAAGTGAGGGACACAATAGATTCATGTGGGTCGCAGTGCAATTTTTCACCTTTTCGCAGATTTTAGTTAACATATGGATTGATCTATAAATATTTTTGCCTTATTAAAATTATACTCTTGATATTTGATTTATAGATGTTTGTTTGTAATTGAATATACTATAAAAACTAAAATTCAATTGAAGCTAAAAATTAGATATTTTTTGACAAATTGTTAAATTTTTTGTATTCAAATCTAGAATTAAGCGAATCCGGTTAAATTCGGAGAATTCTATTGCTACAGAGTTATAAAAACCAACTTTCTACACCGCAGTTTAAAATTATCACTTGTAATAAGTGAAACTATTACCAAAAAAATTACATAATGACATAAAAGTTTTCATATTCAATAATAATTCCTCGCATATACGAACATTTTTGTTTTTAATAAATTCAGGTCATATTCACCTGAATCATTCATAATTTTAATTGAACTTGAATTTATTTTGTATATATGTGTATGTATATATGTATGTACCTTCATGAATATTCGCGTACGAATAAAATACTTTATGAACTTGGACATACCATTTTAAAATTTCAAAATTTTTTTACCATTTTTAGGACTAATAACGAATTTTCGATTTATACAAACATGATTAGCACATTTGGAATAAAATTTAAAAAAAATGCTTATTAGTTTCATTCCGTCCGTCTATTCATTTATACGCAAATGGATTTTTCTGTGAATTATAAATTTTATAAAGAATACTTTTGTCCACCTTCACTTTAAAAGATGATCCAACGCAATTCTTACCATGCCACGTTTGATAATTGCGCTAACAAAGAAAAATAGGAAACTTGCTTCTGCTACTGAATGTTTGCTTGAAAAATTGAAAACTTAAATCAATTTTTTTATTTTTTAACAATGTTTTTCTCTCAGATCTTCCCTTTATCTTACAAAGAATTTTCCATTTTTGTCAACTCATTTCTTATGAAGATATGAGCTTCACATGAAAGGTAAGTTTCAATGCAAAATTTCGTAATTAATTTAAGCAATCATAAATTTACAGCTCCTTTTAATTTTGCTCTCATTTGAATGGTATATGCAATATAATTGTGAGTTGTGACTGAAGACAATAAAATAACGACCTCAACAAGTTATATGGGACATCGCTATTTAAAAATAAATATTTTCACATGAAAATGTGCTATTTTACAAACCATTCGTTAGATCTGAATTTATTTAATAATGAATTCTCATCATAAATATTTTGTTTTTTTGTAATGGTAGTCTCTTTTGGCCCGTCCACAATAGGGATTGAAAAATTATTAATTGTATTGCATAAAATAATTTACAAAGATTTTATGAATAAATCCTCTTGCATACCTTTTATAGATTTTTCGATTCAAATAATTGTTTTAATCATTCATTTCGATCAAAAATTTTTTTTAAATATAATGTTTTATGTGTATACCTTTTGTAAAAAGGGAAGTTAATTATAGTAATTATGAATATTTAAAAAATTAAGAAAAAAAAATTGAAATTTTAATTATGGAATTTATAAGAATTTTTTTGTTTTTTTGGTTTTTTTTCTGTTTTTCTTATCGTCGTAATGTGAAAAATGTTTCATTAACCCATAAATGGTCTGGGTTGTGAACAAAATGCCACCAAGAAAGATACAACGAAAAAAAATGATTTTTTTGAGGCGTGAACCTTTTTACACGTTATAAAAATGTTTTTTTAATAAAATTGTGGTTTTTCTTTTAGGATAAGCGGAATAGAAAGAATTGTTTTTTTTTTATATCAGATTTATTGAATAAATGCGTCATATCTGGTCAAATACAACACGTACAAGCGAAATGGTATATGGCATATGATGATGCATTGTAAACGATACAGACGGATTAACATAAATTTGTATAATATTTTTTTTTTATTCCTGTTCCTAATTAAGGGTTTAAAAATGTTGCGGTTTTATTATAATACTTTTGATTTTGTGTTTGTATAATAAATGTTAAGACATAAGAAAGTGATAGACATGATGACGATCAAAATGATCGATAACTGTAAAACCTAAAGGTGGTCAACATAAATCATAAAATATCAAAAAATTTAAAGGAATAATTTTAAAAGCATTTAAAATAAAAAATAAAATTATCAAAATAAATGTACGCTAGTTGGATGAAATTATTTAAAAATTTATGTAAAAATTTTTCTTAACATTTATGACCGGAATTTGTCCCTACTCTGCGTGTAAAGAGCAATATTGAAAAGGATACTATTTCTTTTTAATTAAAGTCTTCCATTACAATTTAAATTAGAATTAATGTCTCTCATTTTTAGAAATTGTACAAATTGTCAAATGTCATACATTGTTAAGTGTGTTTATCATAAGTGTGATGCTACATATGGTATTTGAGCAGCCAAAAGGAGAAGGGTTTCTGAGGTAATCGTCGTTGCAACAATGAAGCGAATGATGCACTCTTTTAGGCGCAAAACCATTTCATATCGAATAACAGCACAAAAAGTTTAGAGCGGGCTTAAACCAATTAATCGAAAAGAAAAATTCGAAAGTATACAAGCATTGTTCTGGATAACTACACACCAAAGAACTTATAGATAATTACAACCATACTAAATTTATTGAACGTTGACCAAAGATAATGACTATGTCCAACCAAGAGGGCGATGAAATTCTCTTAAAATATATGTACATGTGTCCTTGCAAAGATAATGCTGTAGACTTTATGTAACAAAATTTTGTAGACTGTAGATGTTACAAAATAGTTCTTAAAGTGTAGTACCTAGAAGTAAGTCAACTGATCATAAATGACCTGAATTATAATGCACTGTCACTTAATATAACAAGGTCCCATTAATAAAATTCAATCAACCTGAAATTTTGTAAATAAATTAATTATAATCCATTACAAGGAATGCAGTGCACAAACGTATGTGTATATCATTCGCTTGTTATGCTGTAACCAATTTACAAGAAATAATAAAAAAATCTGCTGGAATACTATCAACTAACTACTATGGCCGTTAAAAATATTAAGAAAAAATTCAGTAATTTTACAACCTAATATAATCCACTACTCCACCTAATATTTTCATTTGTCAATACGAACTCTATAATATGCTTCTTAGAATGAATGACATTTTATTTGAAATCACCCAAGCATAATATAAATTTCTTAAACTTTATTATCTTCATTAATAATTCAACCTTGTATAGTAAAGAATATGGAAAATTAAAATAAAAATTTTGACAATGAAATTTTTTTCCCCAAAATATTTTTGAATAAGGGTGAAAGGACTTTCAAAAAAATCCAAAAAAAAAAAAAACATTATGCACATTTCAATAAATTTATTATTCAATTTTCAGCTGCACTATACAAATAGAATAAATTGTCTTGCGTATTATTTACACCAACCTTTATCTTTCAATATAAATCATAAAGAATATGTCAGTCGAATAATTTATAATTTCAAAAGAATATGGGGTTGGCCATGCTAGAATATTAAACACCCTTTCAAAACATATTTTTGGTAAGTCAAAACATTCTTCAAACATTTATCATTTATTTATGTACGTAGATATGTAGACTATGATGGATAGTTATAGTTGGTTGATAGCGAGAAACAGCTGAAATTTTGTTTTTCTATACATACATTTATATTTAAAGTGAGATAATTGAAAATTTATTGAGATATCGCGTTTAATAATTTTTTTACCATATTCAATTATTAATTCTTTCATAATATAAGCAGCCCCATATTCTAAAATTTTGTTGTGTATAAAAATAATTATAAATTATGATTAATTAACGCCACATTAAGTATACGTACATAATATATGTTCTATCTATAATGATTTTAATTATAAGCCATAAAAGTGACCGTGAAAAAAAATAACAAATAGCAAAATAAATTATTTTTTTTCCTTCTTTTCACACAATATTGCGTAAAGCGTATAGCGTATATTATAACACTTTAAACGTACTTACCACTCAATCTTAAGCAATTTGAAAAATTATTTTATTAGTGAAACTATTCGAGTTTATTCTTCTGTCGTTTTTGTAATAGTTTAGGTTTTGGAATGAGAATTAGAAGCACAATTATTACAACAACGATGGCGCTATAATAATGACAAAAATGATTCGAATTAATTAATAGGGTTAAAATTTACCATTTTTTATTCTTGCTCGTTTGTTTTTATTTGTTAATTAATGGATCTATTACATGAACTTAATTATCATGGGAAGTATATATAAACAACAACGAAAAAAATGCTCAAATAAATTAGCATAAAATTTATTTTATTTTGTATTTACAAAATTATGGCATTGAATTTAATTAGAATATAAAAAGAGTGTTGCCATTTATGTTATAATCTTATGGCAGCTGTTATATCTGCAACTTTATATCTGCAAAATAAAACAAAAAATTTATAATTTTTAAATTTAACATGAACATGTAAAGCAAACGGCAACTGAAATCACAGGCAGATAAATCTGACTCCTGGTATTATCATTAGCACCTACATAAGTCTTAAAATTCAATTGGGAACATTAGTTCTTATTTATTATTTTGGCACTATTAAAAACAGTGCCTTGCCAATTTGTGTGGTAAAAATTGTTATTTTCGCAATTACTAATTAAGAATGATTGGATCAAAGCAAATAATAGGACTAAATAATTTACAGTTTATAAAATTTTTTTCCTCTTGAAATATATAAACGGCAACACTTTTTCAATTAAAATTTGCATAACAAAATTATTTTTAAAAGAATTTTTTATTGTGTTAAAAAGGAAACGTCTGTACTCTATGTGTCATATAACAAGTTGAAATTTATTTATTAATTAGAAACTATTTATAGGGCTAAGTTTTATTGAAATAAAAGTGCGTGTAGTTTTGATAATTCAAAAAGGGTTTAAATTACATTAATTGAATTTTTTCATTACAAAGAAAAATTTATGAAATGTACTGGTAAGAAGAAGTTCAATTTGAATAGTGATGATATAGATGTTAAGCGTTAAGTATACTATTATCTCATTCTTATATTTTGTGTGAGAATAATTTTAATTTTCGGAAACATACTCGTAATTTACATTCAACCTTGAAAATATAAAATTTCCAGAATATTGTTTAATTTTTCTTTTAAGTTAATTTATCTAGTTTGAGAGAAAAAAAATATTGTGAAATTCTTATATACATTCTATTCAAAATATTTAGAAGCTGGAGTATATAGTAAAACAAAATTTATTGAGGAAATCTGAAATAGAAAAGTTGGGAAAAAAAATTTGTTTCATAATTTTAATTAGGTTACGAATTAATTGAGTTACAATTACAATTCATTAATTACAATTTAAATTTTAATTTTGATATTAAACGAATAAAGTGTGTAGCATTAGGAGCGTAAATGTTTAACTAACCATTTGTAATACAATCTGTATTAATTGGTCTCAATTATTCTAAATTCTTTTCAAAAATTAATTCTTCTATTCAATGTTTGTCTCCGAAGTACAAAGCATAATTAATTAAAATATTCTTTAAATATCATTTGATCATTTAATCATTTCAGATATATGATAAATATTTTGATTGACGGATGTCACTTATGTTATAAATATTTAATAATCTTGATGTAAAAAATATTAACGTATATAAATGGTCATCAAAGATATTTGTACACTTATAAATGAATTAGAATCTCAGAGTTATTCAATTTCCTTATATATTTGCGATTAATCATATTGGAATTTCTTTTAAATTTTGATTCTCTAAGTGATCAAATTGAAATTTCTTCTTAGTTGCCTTCATTAATGCTTTGGTTACAATACGCTTTTATTGACAAAATCATGTTACACACAATAAGCTTAAAATAAAAATTCTTATTTTACCCAAAAAGAAAATGTTTTAGACATGATTCTTAATGAATTATTCGGAACTGAACACACCTAATACTCAAAAAATTATGGAAACAAAATTTTTATTTTTGTAATCAAGAAAGTTCAAAACATTAAATTTTATTGTGGAGGAACATTTTTTGAGTTTTAATAAATTTATTGCATAAAAATAAAAACAGAAGGTTTTCGATTTAATTTATAAATTTCAAAATATTGCAAATATTTATATGAAACTTCATTGGGTATTATTTATGACATTCCCAAAAAAAAATTTGAGAAATTTTTTCTTATTAGCTAGTTTTATTTTGTTTGTCCGTTTCACCCTCCGTTTGTCTGTTTACCATGCTTTTATACCATTCAAGATAAAAATATAAAAGCTTATGCAAGCAAGTAAATTAAATTGAAGGCACTGTTTCTCAAGAATAAAATTTTCTCAGATTTTCTCTCCTACCTTTTAAGTTGAAAGCTCTTTAATATAATGGAAAAACGAATTTTTTTGACTAACTGCTATTCTAGCCAAAAGCTAATTATAAATGTCATCAATGCAGAAAGGTTATGGAAATCATTAAAGAAAGATCGGGAATCTTAAAGTGTTTCTTAAAAAAACGTTACTTCCATTGACCCTTTAATATAACCGCTATCTTAAACCGGTCTTTCCCAATTTTCAGAATAATTTTTTACCTTGACAACTCTTGTTCGTGTCCCAAAATTTCCAATTAGTTTGTAATACTTGATACATATTTTATTTTCTTAGAACAAATTTTTTTTTTGTAACTTCCTCTCACTCTCGCTCCCGAATTACTAACACTTAATTAAATTTCATAAAAGTAAAAATGTAACGATAAAAATTCTAAATTTTCTCCTAAATTTATGCAAAATTTAACGTTATTTCAATAGAGAAATTTTCATTTCTGAAGAGCTGTGTACAAATATCAAGGCACAAATTTTTAAATGTGCTATTTTACAAATCATGCTTTTAATCAATCACATTTTGTTTTTATCAATATCTTCAAACTTTAGACGTTTATCACTCATTCTCAATTTATATGTAAAGTTAACGATTGTTCATTTCTTCTCTTTTTGTTTTTATTTTTTACATAATAATTTTAAAAAATAATAAATTTTTATTATTTCATATTAATTTCAATATAAATTTTTATTTTTATAATTTTGTTTTATTAAATTCATTAATAATATAACAGTTTTATTTTTATTTTCTTGTCTTTACAGGTAAGTTTTGTTCATTGATTACGATTAATAAATTATAGATGCACATATATACACACATAAACGCATGTGTCATAAAAATGTCTGTGGAATTGATAATACTTGTATATCTACATACCCACATGTGCTTTTTTTTTTGGTGTTTCATTGCGTCTCTTCGAGATATCTGAACTGAATTGGAATCAGAAAAAAAAAATGTAAATTGTTTAAACATTATAATAAATTTTTTCAAGTAAGTAAATAAAGAATATTGATTGATCGATGTTAAGGAATCAGCGCACCACAGACTGAAAGTAAGTAAGCGGGAGAAAAAAGAAACAAAAATAATTAAAGTATAAAAATCGAATTTTTTTTTTTTCGGTAATTATTATTTGCATTGATTATTTCGATATCGTGTTTATCGGAATATTTGTATCGAAAAAAAAAATGTTTTTGCAATCATTTAAAAAGAAATGGTCTGGAACTACATATAGACTTTGTACATATTATATGTAAAAGTGTAAGTACGCATTATATATGTATGTAAACTTTTATACACAGAAAAAAAATTATGTGCAATTTTGCTTTTTGGCATTTTAAAAAATTTTTGTGTTCAATAATTTATTTAGTACAGAGAAAAAAATTGTTTTTTTCTTAAACGAAAGTTGTTTCATTTTTTTTTTTAGTGAAAAATTGATTTTTTTGACATTTTTGAGCAAAAGTTATTTGCATATTAATTGAAACTCCTACAGTGTTGTGTCTCATATATTTAAACAGGCCAAAAAATAAAAATATGATAAAAAGGCATAACACAATAATAATCACAGTAGTCTCATTGAAATTAGGTCAAATAATTTGCAAAAATTGTAAGTATGAGCCAACACTTTTTAATACAAACATATGTACACAAGCATAAGTAGATATAAAAACAATGAATAAAAAAATAAAGTCGTTGGCAAATAAAAAAAAAAAATACGAAACTAAAAAAAAAACTTACGAAATTAACAAGAAAAATAAAATTTAAGTTACAAGGGCAAAATTGACAATGTAACACTTAGTAGATCATTTTAAATAAAATTTTTTTTTTTTAATAATATGCGCACATACCCACAATCTCTAGATGCACAAGTAAGCACTATATAATTATTGATCTAGATTGATATGAAATTTTGGTCATTTGTTTTCTTGTTTTATGACTCCTTCAGATAAAATTTTATTTTTTTAATCACATGATGATGAAATATGATGTTAAAAGTGAAAATATTATTAAATTATTTTGTTGGTTTAATTTTGGAACAAGCCATCTTCGAAAATAATTACTCAAAATTTTACATATTTAACATAATATATGGTGTTGTAAAAAAAATTTACAAACTTGACCCAAAAATGTGAAAATAAAATAAAACCAGATTTTCCTTTTTAATTATTATGTAGTGTGATTTTAATATAATTATATGTAGAGAAGTTTGATTAACATAAAAACGATCTTCAGAGAAAAGAATAATAAGAAGGTGGTGGTTGGTGACATTTACAACAATTTTAATATAATTTTCATAAGAAAATGGTTTTAATTGCTTTTGTCTTGAAATTTTTGAATATTTTATATTTTATTATTTTATATATTGTCTTAAATCTTAAAACTCTTCTTACTCTCTTCTCCTTAACTCGACTTTCTAATATTTAAAATTAATATAATTTTGGAGGAAATTTTTTAACATTTAAAACTAATTTGTGTAATACATATTCTATAAATGAACCATTTTACAATAACTTTCAGACAATCAGACTATTTGGTTATTAGAGCCATATTCTACAATCTGCACTATCAGGCATATTCTGGATTTTAGTTTTATTTGTGTATTATGAACTTATTACTCTAATTAAATATCCCTACTTTTAGTTGTACTTACCTATATAAACTCCTTCATATACTCAGGCGCGGTTCTGTATTGTTTGGCACTCTACTCGGTTGTCTAAAAGGACGACCTCTCTCTCTCCTGATTTCAAGGTAGTTAATAGTATGCAGTAAGCATTGCACATTGCACATGATAATTACTTTCTTGTAACTTTATTATTCTTGTAATACTTTATTTACTCCGGCGTTTATCGCAAGGGCTTATTTTCCATGTATCCGGTAGGTCCGGCGCTGCACTATTCGGACCATTTTTTTTGCTTCTTCATATTTGAGTCTATTTTGTTAAGTTAATTTATGTCCTTAGAAGCAAATTCACTTTTTTATTCTATAAAATTGAAAATTCATTTCTTATTGCATTCCTTTTCACATAATTTTATTCGCATAGTTTAATTTGTTATTTTAATATGGTTCATGTACTGTGCATAAAATTATGTACAATACAATATTAACTCTTCTATTAATAAAACTTCATCCCCATAAATAATTACCAGCGTCTGCATAAATATTGGAATCAATAAAACAAATAAAATTATTATAATAAAATTTTTAAAATCAATTAGGTAGAACGTTCCCAATTTTTTTTTTATGAATTAATTTTCCTATGATCTTGTCGTCTCAGAATAATTCCGAATATCTTGAAAATTTCATGAAAAAAATATTATTATATATGTGACCTTATTCAAAAAATTTTCTTTTCTCCTCAATAAATTCATATTTTTCGTAAAACTTGCATAATATCAATAATATTACGAGAGTTTTGCTGACACGTATAATTTTCATTAAAAAATCTCACACCCAAAAATATTTTCACAAAATAAATTCTTCGATTGAAAAAAATATACTCTATTTGTAGTAATCCTTAGGGTGTTCTTCTATGCCGGAGATAAGCGTATACTATAATTAATACTTATTGTCAGACAATTTAATACGAGTACAACTGTATGATTGTAAGAAATAAAGAAAAATAGAGAGTTTTTAGTACATATTTTTTGTTATATTAGAAAATTGCGTGTATATAATACATTTACTTAATTTTTTTTTTCATTTGAATTTAATAACAAAATACATATATTAAAATAAAATTTCAATGGGCAAACAACTCCCAAATGATTGAATAATTAAATAATATATTAGATCTATATACTTACGTGTATAACAGTTAATTCTGTTATTTAACACAGAAAATTAACAATCGTAAAATTGAACATACTTTTAACACAGTAGTTACTTACTTTCCTTAAGAAGAACTTGAACAAAGAACGGAAGATTTAAAAAATTTAATACAAATAAACTATAAAGTTAGATGTCATTTCAATTTATAAGTTTAACCCTTTATTATTTTGATCAGTTTTAAATGCAATACCCTAGAATTAAACTACTTAAATTTAGAATAAAATCCTATTAATCATGCTGTCTCATCCGATTCATTGTAAACAAAATACTATTTATGATAATTATAAAATTTCAGGGTTCAGCATCTTGCCTGACATTGTCTGGTTTTCTAGTCTTTCACTTCTGCAATGATTAAACAAATAAAAATTTTCCAAATTAAAATCGAAAAATATTTTACGATTTTAAGAATTCAGAATGTGAGCCAAACCTGTAACAAACTCCCCGGCAACTTTCTTTAATATTCTTTAAACTGTGTACAAAATTCACCGGCGGGATTCAAAGTGTTAATTCTTTATTTTATTTAAACTTATATGTTTACTTTTGTTTAATGTTGTAGAATGGCAACCTATTAAATACTTTTTCCTGGTTGCGGCTACACATAAAAACTTAAACAACAAAAACTCATCATCATAGACAGTTATTTACCTTGAATAATATATTTTAATAACTAAGTCACGTTATGCAATTTTCTATACTTTTTCTTTCTTCTCTTTTCAGTTATTTGATTCAATCATTTGAACAAGAATAAAAACAAAAAAAAAAAAACTAAAAATTTTGCAATGCAACAGAGCCCATGACATAGTGAATGAATGAAGTTTCTTACATAAGAATAATAACAAAGTTTAATAATTATTATGAAAGAAGAAGTTTAGAATAATTTTTACACAAAAGACACAAAACTTGTTATACACCAGTACCTAGTTTTCTTCTATACTCATGAAATTTTAATTTCTTCAATTCTAAATCTAAAAACAGTTTCCAAGAGTGTTTAAACCATATTATTATAATTCCAATACTTAGCTAAATGTGTTCGTTTCTTTGTATATACCTATAAGATTATAAGCGCTGAAAGTTGTTGTTGCATCATGTCACAAACTAGTGATAGTTCCATTACATAAGAGTCATTTTTACTGATTTTCATTTGTGACGTTTTTCTTTATTGTTTTCAATTTCTATTTCCGAAATATTGAAGAATTCACTTGCACTTCAAATTGAAATAAACATCTGAAATAGAACAGCAATAGTAATATGAAATGGATCGTAAAACTACATTAATGGAAATAAAAATCATTGTTATTATTAAAAATGTTGACAAGAGAAATTAAAATAGAAAACCCACAGCAAAATAATGTTCCCAAAACCAAACTTTCCACGCACTCATAACGAACAGTAATAGTTATACTAATAAAATGCGAAACGCAACCTTTTACTGGGATGGGTAAATACATGAAAAATATTACAAATTGGCAGAATTACATAGTCAAAATAAGAGTATTACACTAAAGCACTCTGCATTTGTAAAAATCTGGAACAAACTCTTATAGTCATGATAAAATTTTATTTAGAATCTCTTAGTCCAATTCCGGTACAAATCTACGTAGCACCTAAATTGAAGACGGTATGAGAATTTCAAATTGCTCAAAGAATATTTTTGGAATATTCTCTCCAACATTTTTAACCAGCATAACAAGTCTACAATGAAAAAGAAAAAAAAATTAAAGTTCAATATTAGGAAATGAACTAAAAGAAACACATTGAAAGAATGAAATGGATAAGATCAGTAAAGTACAATGGTCATAATAAAGTGACATTTGAAAATTTTACAGGAAAATACCTAGATCCACACCACACCAACACTTTATACTCGTACTCATATACTTGAATGTAACTACTGTATATAAAATTACAACAACTTTTAGTTAAGATTCCACAGATTTATTTGGAAAACATTAAATGCAATAAAACAGAATGGAAATTACTTTAAGAAAACAAAAGAAAAAATAAGAAAAGAAAGAAAAAAATCATAAGACAAGGGAAATAATTTTATGTGGTTCTTGCACTTTAAGAGTTCTTTTTTTCTTTATGATTTTTTTTTTGTTTCTAATTTTTTTTTTTCTTTTGTAAAAAAAATATCGCCTGGTCTTTTAAGAGCAATGAACTATTTATGACAATATATTAACTTCAGGCGTAATCAGTTTTTAGATGCATTTTGTTTTTTTTTTTGTTCAATTTTTCAATTCTTAAGTTAATAGTAAATTTATTTTATTTGTGTGAGTGTGTCTGTGTATTTGAATACTATAAAAGTACAGAGTGTATTAGAAATGTTCTTCAACAATTTTAATGAATTTTTTTTTTAAATTTTGATTGCAATGATGCTCTGCATATTATTTATTGTTAAATGCGACACTTTTAAACTCAATTTTGCTTATTTTCTTTTTAGTTTGCTCATTTATCAGGTTACTTAAAATATTTTTCAAAAACAAAATCTGGTATGGTCAGCACCCAACCGAGAGCAATATGTTTTGTCTAGTTTAGCAAAAGTGTTACAAAAGATTGTGAAAATGCCAACATAAGTAAACGTTCTTTCCAATTTTAAGGACATAAGTAAGCTTTTAGTTAACACCTGAAAAATTTGTATAACTTAAAATAAAGTTGGCTTTTAGTATAATTTCGCTTTGGGTAATTCGAATTCTCTTATAAGCTTCCCAAACAGTTAAGGTAACAAGCAGAACTCAAATATTGAATTTTTAGAAATTTCATAAATTACTTTCGTAGGCACTAGTTCGGTTTCGAAACGCGATCTTCCAAAAAATTTATTGGTTTATCGTTTCAACACCCCATATTTAAATATTATCTTTCAAGGGGAAATAAGTTGATTATTTCTCTTCATATGAGCAAAAATGTAAAATCGTCTCGGAAAATATTAATCAACCCGTGAAACAGCAAAAATAAACTCACATATAAAATTTATCAAAATTGATTTTACCGAACTAGAAAACTTTAGATGGATTGCCATTGAATAATAGAAACTCGGTTTTTTTTTTTCAAAAAAAAAGGGCTAATGTGAAAGCAAGGGCATTCACAAAAAAAAAAAATCTGATGTGGTCAGCACATAACCGACCGCATTGTTTATAGTCTAGGTAAATGAAAGTGTTACAAAATATTATAAAAATGTCTGTTAAATACTTCTTTCCAATTTTTAGGACATTAGTAAGCTTATAGTTAACATACTTAGAAAAATGTAAATTTGGCTCTTAGTAGAGTTTCGCTTTGTGCTACCCGAATTCCCTGAATTGCTCGCCAGTGAGTTTGGGTAACAACCAGAAGTCAAATATCAAATTTCAAGAAATTCCATCAATTTGTTCTGTGGATATGGTGAAAAATGTAAAATCGGCCCGCAAATCAGTTCTCGAGCCCTGATCTTTCTAAAAAAGTTATATGTTCATTGCTTTAATATGAGGAATTCATATATTAAATTTCAATGAAATCGGTGGATTATTTCTCTTTATATACACAAAAGTGTATGTTTGGCCCGTAGTAAACATCCAGTTGCCGATGCCTGATCTTTCGAAAAAATTTACATGTTCATTGTTTTAATACGGGGAATTTATATATTAAATTTCAATGAAATCGGTTGATTATTTCTCTTTATATACACAAAAATATATATTTGGCCCGTAGTAAACGCCCAGTTTCTGATGCCTGATTTCTTCCAAAAGTTAGGAATTTTTGCGTATGACCGAGCAAAGCTTATATATGAAATTTCAAGTAAATCGGTTGAATACTTTCTTCAAAATGGTGAAAAATGTAAAATCGGCCCGCAAATCCGTTTTCGAGCCCTGATCTTTCCAAAAAATTTATATGTTCATTGTTTTAATACGAGGAGTTCATATATTTAATTTCAATGAAATCGGTTGATTATTTCTCTTTATATACACAAAAATGTATATTTGGTCCGTAGTAAACGTCTAGTTGCCGATGCCTGATTTCTTCCAAAACATACGAATTTTTGCGGATGGTCGACCTGAGCTTATATATAAAATTTCAAGTAAATCGGTTGAATACTTTCTTCAAAATGTTCCAAAATGTAAAACAGGCCCGCTAAAAAGTGCAGTTCCCGAGGCCTGATATATACCAAAAGTTGACCGATCCGTGCCATGGTGGAAACAAACTTACATATAAAATTTCATCAAAATCGGTTCAGCCGAACTTGAGATACACGCGTGCACACACAGACCGACAGACCGACAGACCGACAGACGGACAGACCGACAGACCGACAGACCAACAGACCGACAGACCGACAGGTTGCTAAAAATAGTTTATTTACACTTCCCTACTATGGAGAAGTACGTTCCCACCGAAAACTCGATATGCAAAATTTGTTGCCATCACATAACCTACCTATTGTTTACACAATACGGTCGGTAAAAATTCGTTTGAATTCGTACAAGTAAATTAGTCACCTTGTACAAATAAAATAAATTTCTTCGTCATGTTACAGGAGCAAATACTCAAAAAAAAAATTAATAAAAAGAACAAGATTAATATAAAAGCAACCATATACGCGACCATTTTTATGCTGCAACTGAGATGAGTTCTGTTTGATTTTTATGAACTACATTTTAACATTAACATACGAGTATATATATACATATATTATGCATTAATAAAATTGGAAATAACCAATATCTATCTGTGTATATACTACCTCATTTAGTCAGCAAACTAAAAGAAAAACAACAACAAAAAATTACTATTCTGCGGATACTGAATACTTTATTTACTTCTGGTTTTTTTTTTTTGTTTTTCGAGTGATACATAGTTGTTGATTGTCGTGAGGAAAGCATAAAGTAGATATTTACAAAAGAAAAAAACAAAAACAATTTAAGATTTGTTTCGATTGTAGTTCGATTTTATTACCAAAAAGCAAGGGAGTTAAAAATAATAATAAATAAAAAAGGAGGAAAAAAACAAAGGAAAACGAAAACTCTTCACGATGAAACCGACGAAAGTACAACGTTAGCGCATACTACGGTGATGTGCAGATTTAATTGATTCTTTTGTTTTGTCTCATTGTTCTGTCTTCGTTGTTTATTTTTGTAATTATCAATGAAATATATTAAAACAAAAAAAAAATTCGAAAAAAATGCGTTTTTCTTTTTATTTTTTACTTTTTTTTTTGAATAAATTCATTTTTTTTTAATATAGATTTTCACCAAATCAGTGTGTGTTTACAGGGTGCAAACATTTACATTCAAACAAAATTACTTCAAATGTCTAGCTCTAGATTAATAAAGTGTTCAGCAGGAGAAGAATGGCAATTATTTTATACAATTTATTCGTTTACAGCACGAATTTGCAGTACGAAACGGATTTCACTAATTCTTGGAGCGTTATTACCCTTTATTAGAGCGCTCTTCATTAACAACCTTGTGTTTGCTTGCAATAAATTTATTTTATAAAATAAAATTTCAATAACTCAAGCATCACTTTTTCTTATATAGTGTTCTTTTACTTTTATTATTGAAAATATTTAGAGGTTTTCAATTATTATAGCAGTTTAATAAAAAAATTTTTTTCAGTGTAAAAATTATATGATATTTAATCAAAATTACAATAATATCATAAATAATCAATTTAGTCCTACATTAGCATTTCAAATCTTAACAATAGTATACTTTTGCAATATTGCAAAAAAAAAATAATGGCAATAATAAAAACGCAACATTTCATTAACAAAATTTTACTAGTTAAACAATTGCTCATCTAAAAAAAATTGAGTCATTCACTCAGAATGATTAACGAATAATATATGAGAGTAATTAATTAAGCAAGTTCGAGTTCTCCAGCATTTGATCCCTCGTAACACAACGAACTTAATATTATTATTCAATTCTCTGTACTCAAATTCTTTCTAGGAATTCATTACAAGCAGAACGCGCAATGACGAATAAATCTTTCCTAGTATAAGAATTATTTTAAAGAAACATCCTGTGCAAATATTACTAGCATAGGTATCCTCTGCGTAATGCACATATTCACATATATTTATACAAAAATAAATAAAATGCCATTTAATTGATTGATTTAAGTTGAAAAGTTTTGACAATTTGGAAAGTCAATGAAAAAAAAAACAAACAAAACAACAGAGAAAAAAATTTTTTTTTCCCAAAATAAACGATGAAATGAAATGTGCGTTTTTTCCCGCGTTTCATTTTTTCAATACTTTTTTTTATTGTTTTTAATTGAAAATGAGAGTTGGTTTTGTTTTTTGGGCAGGTAAATAATTTTTTTTTTTTTGGTATATATATTACTGGAAAAATTATTGATATTGAAAGATAATAAAATATTTGTAAACAAAAAACAGGCAAACGAGCAAGCGATGATGATGAGAAAAAATTGAAATTGTCATAAATATGGCGCAGGACAGGAGTCGTTTATTTTTAAAAATAAATATTTATAATATATGTAATATATGTATGTACATATATATAAAAGTCACAATAATAATTATTAAAATTGAAAAATTTATACAAGACAATTTTTTTGAAGACCACATACACACTATGACTTCAATTTACTTATGTAAACATGCTTGTATTGTTGAAAGTATAATGGCAATAATTTGAAAATGGAATTTTTTTTAAAAAATTAAAATTATTAAGAAACCGAGCATAAAATATGCAATCTTAAACTTAATAGCCATCCATGTATTTGTGTTCAGCATTTTAAAATATTCGAAAAAGAAATTTTGTTTTATGGATTTTATTAATCAAAAAAAAAAATTAAAATTATACACAATAATTTTAGCAATCATATTAATAATTACAACAGAATAACATTTTACTTAATTAGAATTTATTCAGGGAAAGCTTGGAAAACGTAAAAATTCATAACATTATTTTTCGACAACATTATGACCTCATTACATTACAGAAACTTTGTTATGGTTATGATTACAAATATGAAGTGTATAAGGGAGATGGTAAGGTTATATTTTGTTCGTTAATTTCTTATGATGACAATTGGATGCTGTTCTATTTTTTGAAATGAAATCCATCGACATTTGCGTACAAATTTTAATTACGATTAAAGAAAATCCATAAAAAAGGTTTGACAGTTAATCTTATGAAATGTGACTCATTTGCAAAAATACACAAGATATGCAAGTCTGGCACCCCTATAATATTTTGTTAGCGATATTCTAAGAGCTGTTAATAACAAATTCATTGAGACATAAAGTCAATAACCAGAAATTGTGAGTTAAAGAACACACGGAGCGGTAAATTCCGTAAAGAAAAATTGAAAACCTGAAATAAATTCTTAAATTTGACGGCAAGTTTGACTCAAACTATTTAAGGGTTTTGAAAATGCTGACTTTAAAAGGTTTTTTTTTATACTAACCTCGTATTATAAACTTTAAATCTTGAAAATCGCGAAAAACTATTTCTATCTCTTAAAGATGCTTAGTATATTTGATATATAAAAATTTTTTTAGAAATAAGAATGACACCTACTGTGATAAAAATAAATCTTTTTCGAATTCTTTAAAAAGTACTAATTAAAATAATTAAAATTAAACCAATTAAAAGTGTACTAACACAAATTCATACAAACTACAACACATATCAAACCTAGTAGATGAATCATACTCCGAGAAACTATGAAACACAAGCAAAAACAAAATTTCAAAGAAAAGCAAATTTACTTGATGAGATTGTAGAACAGTTTTTTAATAAAAATAATAAAAGCAAACATAAAAATAGAAAAATAATAAGATCTTGAAATTTATGTTCTAAAATCAAATAATTTAAATATTAAGAATATTTAATCCTAATCAAAACAGAAATTCTTAATCCTGAACATAAGAGAAAAAAAAAACATAAAATCCTTGTCATATTTTAGTCAACATTGATACCAATTAATTAACAATTATATTAGTTCTTAGTGCTGCACCTTGTACAATGTACTTTTGAAGTACAAATAGGACAGGAAATATCAAAATAAAAGTAAATTAATGGCGCCAAACTTTTCTACTAATAATAAACTTATAGGCTAATTTAAAAATATTGTAAGTAGAATTAAATTAAATTAAAATATTAAGTAATAATCGACATAAAATTATTCTATGATCGTTTTATAAGAAAGAGAAAAAAGAAAATCCTTCTTCTTGAATAAAATGGTAAAATAAATGCTACATCAAACCAATTGTTTTCGAAAAGCTCATTTCCTTTTTCAATAATTTCAGTCAGAAATTTTAATCAAAAAATTTAAAAGAAAAACTTTGGTTTTACTAATGTATTTTGTTGCATATATTTAGGAGGAATATGATGGTTTAAAACTGGAAATTAAATAAATAATTTCAACTTCCAATTAAAAATTGGGAAGCTGCTAAGAGTTTCAGATAAACGATTTATGGAATAAAAGATGAATGGGCGGATCTTTATAGCGGCTAATGTTGATACTTCCTTATGAAATTTTTAAAGGAGTAAACTGTCACTATTTCCGGTGTTCGAAATTTTGGAAACAGTACTTCCCTAACAAAAGATTGAAAATTGCATATTTATGGGGGCGCCGCGAAAATTGATTAATTACATTTTAATAGGGTATATGTATATCTGAAAATACAATTCTTAAAGTTAGAGCTGCAAAGCTTTAAAAGCTTCATGTACAAATTAAATGTAGAATTTTGAAAAGCTTTGCAGTTCGAAGTTTAAGAACTGCATCTTCAAAAACATTTATCAATTTAACACTTATCAATAACTTACCTGTAATCAATTTCCTATTTCAGAACCATTTTAAAAACAAATACAATGATGAATAGAAGACCGGTCACAGTAAAACTAATAAGCACACATCTTTTTCGAAAATTTCGTTTTGGAAATCGGCTGAAAACCTGCGCATAAAATATTTTTAATTATATTATGTTGCAATATAATCATATTGGTCATCATCATAATAAATAAATCCGCTGATACAGATATCAAAAAATAATCATGAATTCAAAATACGATTTCAAAAAAAAATTTTATCTTTGAAATGACAGAAAATTTAAACGAGATGTTAAAATTTTGACATTTGATTTTTTTGAAATCACTGAATATAAAGTAGATTTATGTTGATTTATAAAACAGAAAAAAACAAACAACATAGTGGACATACTCTTGTACAAATAAAATTTATGTACGCATTCATGTAAATAAAATACCCAGACATCACGTACCATGGGCTTCAATTATATTTACATATGTGTGTACATGAAAAATAACAAAATATGAATAATGGTCAGTGTTCTTTAATATTGCGAATATTACGCGAATATTACATGCTGACTTTTTAATTTAATAATTATTTTCTTATAAATATTACCAAATACATATTGCTCTACATAAAAATGCCTGGGTTATATATGTGAAAAGCACTGGTAAAGTAGAAAAATCCAAATTAAAATTTTAATTATATAGTTTATTTATATGTCTTAAATGTATAACAATTTAAAAGACTTTATAAGTTTTCTTATATACAAGTTGCATAAAATACAATTAAAACATATAAGCAGACACTTAAGGTGTTTATTTGATTAACATTTTCATATACTTATCGACTAATGAATACTTTATAATATACAATTATAATTTACAAACAGAGAAAGTGTTATGGTGTTGTCACAATATGCAATATATTATTTATTTTTTCTTGCCAATCCAAATCATAAATATCCAGTATGTGTTCAAACTACAAAACCCATATCATTTCAAAAGAAATAATTTCAAAAATTGATTATTTTAATAACGATAATTTTATAAAAAACGAGAAGAGTTATAGTTAACCGTATCAACAGTGTGATACCCGTACAAATGGATGATTTTAAATGTCGGAGGTAATTGACATGCAGTTTCTATATGACCTCTTGCTTTTTATATGTCTAGTAATATTTTATACATATAAGGTATAAACTTATGCAATCCGAGAGAGATTTACTGAAAATGATGGCCACATCACCAAATTCGTTTGTTCAAAATTTTAACTCTGTATCTTGAATAGTTTCTGGGCTTTGATCAAATAGCTTACAAAGTGGTATGTCAGCTACTACAAGTAGATTTCAACGGCTTTTATCCGTAACTTCTTCAATTTCTAAGATTGAGCCTAATAAATTTTGAAATTGTATGACAGTTCGAATCAGTACCCTGATCATCCAATCCAATTTAAATAGGGTTCTGGGATTTACTATAATAAATCGTTTGTGAAATTTTGGAGAAATTAAATTAATAATTTTCATTTGTGAAAATTTGGTGAAAATTTAGTGAACTTAATTAGTTTTTGAGTTATCGTTAGGACAAGCGGACTTATACACTGACATACATGATTAAATCAACTCCGAATTCAACCTGATCAAAAACATATACTTGAGTCTATATCTCAGACCATTATTTCTTTGTGTTACAAACGGTAAGGCATATTTAGTATACCCTTCGAACATACGTTCGTATGGGTATAAAAATTATATATGAATCAAAAAAAAATTCATCTAAATTAAGTTGAGATTACACAATTTTTAATTAAACAGAGCAGCCAGCACTCTTTACAATTTTATTTACTTATATATTTTGAATAATATTTAAATCAGTCTGATTAAAATGTTAAACTTGTTAATTAAAAATGTTTAAATATAATATTATTACAATACATTGTTTATATTATAGAACCTGCTCATACTTCATGAACTTGTCCATTTCAATTTGTTTAAAATATTTCTGAAAGATTTAAAATTAAATTCAAAAATTATCATTACAATATCAAGCTGTGAAATTTAATATTTAATTAGGTTACAAAAGTTTAATTAAAGTTTATTTTAAAATAAATAAGATCATAAACTTGTGCTGATTGATTAACCTTGTTTGCTGGGTCATAAATTGTAATTTTCATAATATTATAAACCGAAATGAAATAGTTATTAACTGAGAACGTTGGTTATATTTCTGAACTTTGCAATACCTGGGAGGGTAATTTAGTTGCAGTGAAATCGAGAATAACATATATTATTGAGCAGCTGCAATTAATCATTCATTAGAATTATGTTCTATACAATCATACAAACAAACACTCACATTTTAATACAATCTTAAATTAGATAATTGCTATTACTCTCGTAAAATCCATTGATCCTTATATTCTATAAAGAGATTTAACGTTTTATGGCAATAATTTCTTAGTATTATAAGTTCTTAAAAAACAAAAATAGTATCGATAATTAAGCCGACATGTGATATGTAAATTAAATAAAAATTTTTAATTTTAATTAATAAAAAACAATCATCTAATTAAATAAGACCTAAACTAATTATATATGTAATCAGTAATGAATATTCCATAATTTTGTTATAACAAGGTATATAATAAGGAAATAATAATTTATGAATTAACTATTAATATTATCGGCAAATGTATTAAATATATTCCATCGAAAACTGGGTTCTCCTCATTCGTTGTAATTATTATAACTGTAATAACTAATTATTTTAATAATAATCATAATTATATTTGTAATCAAATATAATTTTAATGTTGTAAGCAATCAAAAGTATTATGCTCTTTTACAATTACGAGTACTTAATACTTGTGAGTATAGTGATAGGACTGTTTTCTGTTAAGAGAAAAAAGCACCCTAAAAATTTTCAACTAATTTTCCAATTCTTTAAAACCTGAATTTTCATAAATTTGTAACTAATGGTATAAATGAAAAAAATATTTTCAAATAATACAACATTTTCTTTAAGAACTTCTCCTAAATTTTCTTTTTTCAATTCAGTATAAATACAAAACTCGTCAATACCAAAATTATTCCTGAATTTGGTGTCATTACTGAAGAGATTTTAAAAATCTCAAAAATTATTTCGGGATCTGCATATTCAATCTATTAAAGTAAATTTCCAAAATCTTTAAAATTGTTTTTGTTATATCACTTAAAAACTGATTAAAAATCTTATCTTAAATTAAGCACTAGATGGCAACACTAATTCGAGATGTGGTACTCTTGCCTTTTTATCAAAAAATATCAAAAATTCTAAATATTGTGAGTTGAATAATATTGAATTCTATAAAAAACAAATTCAAAAAAACTGCATACCCGAAATATGCGTGTTACCGTTTCTTACTAAAATTTATTAATAATATGTGCCAACACTTAATAACTGAATACATTTCAAGTTTAAAAATTCCTATTATTTTCATTGTATTCTATAACCTCAAATTACTGTTCCCTCTCCTTATTACGTTTGTATTTTTAAGTATTTCTCAAATTGAGTAAATTTTAATTATAATAATAGTACAAAATATTGCAATAAATTAGAATTCTTAATTACTATAACATTAAAGCGTGTATAAATCTTTAATGAAAATACAGTTAATGCACAACCATCCATTACTTTCTTATTGCATACACAGCATACAAACGTACATATACCAATAACTAAGTCATATAATATGTAATTCATATGGTTATAGTTACATTATAGTATATAAGAGAAACAGAACCCGGAAAAATCAAATTAATCATATATTCAGGAAATAAAATGTATAATAACCAATTATCAAATAAAACTCTGTAAATTCATAAAAAATAAAAAAACAGAAAGAAAAGAAAAAATGAAAATTTATTGTTAATAAGAAAATGTATTTTCTTAGATGCACACACATACGCACACACGCGCGCACAAAAATAAATTAATATATTTATTTGCAGTTTTAAACTCATCATCATCACACATAATTCATAAGTTTTTATGTTACCGTGTCGTGTGTTTTATATACATATACATTATGAAATTTCAAAACATGCAACAAAGAATGAGATTTTTTGTTTTTGTTCTACTCAATGCATACGAGTATAAGAAAACCAAAATATTGTTGTCTCTAAACTGAACAACAACAAGAGAAACAAAAACAGAAACTAAAAATTAGTAACTAACAGAAACTAAATAATTGTATAGGCTTTCATTTATTTAGAATTTTAAATTCTGAAAAGTCAATGAGAATTTTGATAAATTTTCATTTTGTTCAAGGTGTCCTATATCGAAGCACTCGAACAATTTCAGGATTTCATGTGAAAATTAAAAAATTAATTTTATTGTAAGTAGAATGTTCATAATTGTTGTAAGAATCTCAAATTTTAGTATCAAATAGAAAATACTTCTATAATTCATTTGTTAGTTGTAGTTTAAGCAGGCACAGTACTACCAAAATATTCACTGTATCACTTTGTATATTAGGAAATTAAAGTAACTTGATGTCTACAATTAGTTTATCTATATTGAACTCTTAAATTGAGAGACAAATTTCGAATTTTTAGCGATTTTGAGTAATTTTGATTTTAAGAAGACATTTACTTAATACGGCGAGACATAAGGGGATTTTCGCCATTTTGTCAAATTCTTATTTTATACAAAAATATATTAATCAAAATTTATTAGAAAGAGAGCAGAAACAAAAAAAAAATATGTTATATTCAATGCTATCTTAAACCAAATATAATATTTTTTGATCAACTATTCTAACTACCCATTCTTTCATGGGTCATCCTGTATATAATAATTACATATATATATTATGTATATATGATAATATAATAGTTTTAATAATATACGTATAACTAAACTAACATAATATTTATATAATATTTACATCAAGTTATACATGAGAATTAAATTGTTTAGTACCTGTTATTCAACTGGAAACTGGTCATAAATCAGATGGCGCCATATAAATATACTTATATAACTAAATATGTATGTGTATGCATTTATACAATATTCGATTCATTTAAATTTGTACTATCACGTCATAACTTATTGCTTTATCTCTTTTGATTGTTATATTGTTAGTTCCTTAATATGTTTCTTAATATACACACATGTATGGACAATGTACACACTTCAATACGTATAACTACAATAAATGTTAAAATATATTGTAAAAGAATTTTTTATAAAACAGTAACCGCATTATTAAGGACTCAGCGGGATACAATTATTATATAGTTGCATATAAATTATTATAAAAATATGTGGAATGTATATATATTGTGTGTGTGCATAAATATAGGGAACTATTATAGAATATTGCCGCAAAGAATTCTATTGAAATTGTTGAAAAGAACTCCACACTTATTCTTATTTTTTTTTTGTTATTTTGTGATGAGAAAATCTTTTGTTATTCTATTTTATTTTTTTTTATATTTTTTGTAACAATTTTTAAAATTATGTATTTATTTATTTATTTTGATATTTGAATTTTAAATATTTAATTGTATTATTACGTTTTTTACACGTTATTCACAAATAATATACAAGGTGCGTAACCGTGCTTTTATCATATGCAAGGTGCATTTGATAAAAGCACGGTCAAGTCCCGAAAGACAAAATAGTTTCCAACCCAAATACTCTTATGTTCAGTAATAATCACTTAAATTATGGATCATAACTGACTAAGTTCACCAGTAGAAGTTCATTTACATTTTACTTGAATTTTTTTAATACATTATATGTAGCAATTTTAAGCTGGGATTCGAATCCCAAACCTGAACCCTAATTTAAAACATATTTTCAAAATATGTGCAAAAATAACTCAAAATGGGAATCTTAAAATAAACCCTATTCGAATACATTAAATATTAATATACGTTAAGTGTGGACTTAGGACCAAAATTATCCTAGATGGAACATAGAACTGGCGCATGATATCGCAGACAACCATGAACTAATTTCTTGTGTCATTGGGCTTAACTAGGTAAGAGATTATTCTTTTAGAGGACCAGTGCAATAACCACAGCACCATTGGTCAGTTTTAAAAATAATTACACATTCTTAATTCAAAATTCAACTGTTTTGGATTAATTGTAAAGAATGAACTTATTTAAGAAATTATTTTTTATGAAGCAATAAACAATATAAAAAATAATAACTCCAAAAGTACCCTGTACTTAAAAATGAATATATTTAGTTCCTGGATATTTCTTTGAATTTTTAAAAGGTTTGAATCATATATAGCGGTAACAAATACCTTTTATTTATATTGTTATACGTGTATAACACGTTATTGTTTTAAAATTAAAAGTATTTATATTAAAAAAAAAATTCCTACAACTCATTCATTTATTTTTAGAATTTGATTTACGTTTTTTAAATACGCAGCAGGAGCGTTCGTGACAAATTTTAAATTAATGAAAATCTTATATAAATTATAATCAATGCCATAATATACTTAAGGCTGTTGAGGTTTTTCATATTTATTTTGTTATATTTTATATAACTATTAATATAAAAACTTTTTAGTTGCAGTTTAGGTTTAAATTCTACAGAGTTTAAAATAATTGTGGGTACCTTTATAACTTTTGTATGAAAATCACATCAAGATTAACTAAATGATATTTATAACAGTATGTAAATTATGTTTAAAAATAACTGTTTTTTTGAGCACAGGATTATCATTTTCATCAATTAAGAAAGTTTGATTTAAAAAGTCCCTTTAAATTAAATTTTAAATATTATAGCAATTATTTATTTATCTTAATTTTAATTCTAAACCACTCAAGAATAAATGAAATACGAGTATTTGCTAAAAAAATTTAATTATTCACCAAGTTGTTATTAATGCTGTTTAGAGATGTGTTGAAACAACAGTATCTTGCGAAAATTTCAATATTGTACTCATTCAGATATTCGAATACTTAAAACTATCATATATAAAATATCAAAAATTTAGAGAAAAACTGAACAAGAAAATTTTTAATTCAAAATGAAAATCATCCTTAATTTGGCACTGAAAAGTGCCATTCAATGGCACATACCAACTCACCAAAACGTGAATATATTAATTGTTGTACATACTTGGAAAGAGCTATGCAAAAGCATTACACAATAGAATAATGTAAAATGTAAATGAAAAGGAAGATGATATTAATCGAAATGGAATAAAAAATGGGAACACCCTTTATAATGAAAATTAGTTAGAATTCATTAATTTAGCATATTTTGCTTTGGTAAATGTATTTAAAGGGAGTATGACCAAGAAGGTATACAGATTATAGCTTCTGGACTATTCATAAAATGTGTAAATTTGTTCAAATTCTACTCGACTTCCTATTAATATTTTACGCAAATAATAAAGTTCACCTTAACATCCCATAAGTATACAGAAAATGAAATTTCAAATGTTTTTGAATTGTATGGACTTAGAATATGAATTAATTGATCCAAGAAATCAATATAATCTATTAGTGTTTTATGGAATTAATCTTAATGTTTGACCTTAAATTTAAATCGTAATAAATTGAAAGTAATGCAGTTAAAGATATTGCTCAAAATATGTATGCCATATTGAATTTATTTAAAATAATTTAAAGTTTACAGTTAAATGAATTTCATCCTTGCATCAACGAAAAGCTGATCCAAATGTCCTATATCTATAAATTTCATCATACTTACGACAGTGATAATGTGGAATAGAGATAAATTTCTTAACATAATAAATATGTAGGAGATGTCATTGATAATTCTAAGAATATATTTATTATTCTAATCAGCTCAATAATTTTATATATGTATACATGAAGGCTTGAAAATTGCTCACTTTTCATGTTAAACTTTGATATTCCTTGATATAGTAACATATACGGTTAAATTAGATTCTAACTGGTAAATGAATTTATAAAAAAAATATATCTATATATACTCATAGTCTATATTATTATTAGAAACTAAAAAATTCAACTCTTTAATATTAACTTCTCAACAATAATGAATTTAACCAATAAACTATGAAACAAATACATTAAATTATTGAAAAGGTAAGAATTTTTTTTTTTTTATAAAATTCTACAATAAATTTATTTCACGCAATGAATATATCCGCAATATACACATATGTACAAAAAATTTATTTGTGTTTATGTGTGCATTTAAAATTAAATTCAAAATATATAAAAATAGAAATGCCTAAATTCACAATATATTATACTGATACTGACAAGTTAATAGTTAGTTTGAATAATAGTTGTGATGGTGTGTTCAGTGCACTTATTAATTTTATCGTAAACTTACATACCTAACGTACTATACCTATATTTTCACATATTAAATTCTAAACAATAGTTATCCACTCGTTCGGTATAAATTATTGTGAAAAAAACAAATAACATTGGTATAACGGAATAAATATAAAAACAAAAAAAAAAACAAAAAAAAAATAATTTTTTACCCCTCAGGGCAATTCTCTTTCACATTCATTCTGTTGTGTATTCTTATAATATATAGAATTTCAAGTACGTATCGCATTGAAACTGGACATTAAAAATTTAACAAAAGTAAAAACTATATTATAGTTATATGTAGATAACCAGAACTAATGCAGACTTATAGATAGATACGGAGAGTGGTTAATAAAATGAATATTTGAAAATTCGACAATATCAAAACGTTCCAACAAATATTGTTTCAGTTTTACGAGTATGACTATCATAGGAATAGTGCTATCATAGGAAGTCTTACTAGATTGAATATGAAATGTGTGTGGAATAATTCAAATAAAACATAAAAATTAGTTTTCATAGCGTTGCTGACAACTATCGTTACAATATAAAAAAGAGCTCTTGTTTCACGAATGAAATTTCAACATTTTCGAAAATACGGTCATTTCTCAGAAACGGCATAGTGGTAAATAATTACAGACACTTTATGTGGAAGAAAAACTTCCGATTATGTATTTGACCTTTATTTGACCTTGAAATCTCTTTTAATTTAACAAATTTGATTATTGGAGTTCAATAAAATTTTTCGTGCTTTGAGAGTTTCCATATTTAAAAAGTAATTTTAAAACAAAAATTTCTTTTTCCATCACAGACTATTATGTAATACTCATATGTACCTGATTGTTGCTCTAGCCGTTTTTATTAAAAAAAAATTTTGAAATTTGTCAAAATTTGCTAAAATTGTTTTGACAACTTTGTTGCTTTAAAATTGTTTATCTAAAAATTTGACTAAAAGTAAGGATCGGAACATAAATTCAATTCATTTGAACAATTTATGCCCTGTCTTACTGAAGTAAACACATAGCTTAATGCAGCACATATATTATGTCTTAAATAATATTTATTATTAGAATCAAAAATTTATTAAGTACACTACGTTAATAAAAAATACACACAACCTGAGCCTAAACATTTTTAATTTTATGTTATGAGCTCAGAAAACAAAATTAAAATAAAGTATAACAAAAAAAACAATGAATAAAATTTATTTGTTTAGGAAAATGAGCCGCTCCTATAATATATTGAAGTGCATGCAGCACACAAAAAAGAACATTTTGTAAGTATCGAAAAATTTGTTCAAAAAAAAAAAATTACGAATTCAATTGCACCCATTCATTTAAGAGGGTTTTTTTTCGTTTGCTTCTTTTTTTTTTTAATTTTTTTTCCTTTCTTTGATTATTGAATTATTTATTATTCTTTAATTTATACTTATTTTTTCTGATAATCAACTTCTTCTTTTTTTCACTTATACATAAATCGATATGGTGATTTACAAATCGATAATCAATATTCACGATCATATCATTGTATAGTCAACACATACACTATTTAAAATTTTGTAATAATTAATTTCTAGTGAAATTATTACAGAAATCGTGCAATTCTACACATCTGCTGATACAGTCGTGAACTGTTACTCATATAGTGTTCATAATTATTATCAATTATTATTTAAGGGATAAATATAAATGTACAAGTTCGTCTGTCCTCTTCGTTTTAATTTTAAAAAATTAAACATTTGCAATTTTGATGAAATTATAATTTTGAATTAAAAACGAAATTAAATTGCTACTTAAATAATGAGAATTATTTTAAATATGTATTTAATAAACGAGCTGGCTTTTTTGAAAGTAGTATAAGTCCACTTTTTAAAAAGACTAAATTAATGGTAATATTGATGAGCTATAAACACTTTCTCTCCACAGTTACAATCAAAATTTCAATAGCGTTCTATTTAGACATAAAGCAAACAAAATATGTTATTATGGCCAATATTTTTTAATTGATTCAAATGCAAAACCCTTAATATCTCAATATATGAAAAAATGAACTTATACCACTTTCAAAAAAACCAGCTCAAATATATCTAATATACTGTGTGAATGGAATGAGAGTATGAACGAACATATAAAGAAGAGCAAATGCAAATGCAAATTAAAAAGAGAGTCATAACCTTAGCTTGTAAGAATATTTTCAACTAAATATCAATAATGTCATTATTATGATTTATGAATATTTACTACTTGCATGACATGATTTTGCACTGTCAAAGCAAGTCAGAGTGAATCATTAAATTTAACTCGTAACATTGAGAGAAACTCACAAAATAATCAGCTGGAGTTAATACATTTTTTTACATTTTCTCTTTGCTTTGAAGAATTTTCAAATATTAATTTTGAAGACATATTGTCAAATAATTAATTAATAAAACTATAATCACATGCATACATATATGAGCACTATACTGTGAAGCAAGCTCCATAACAATTCTCGCTGTGTAAACACACAATACAAAATTAATTTTTTTAACAAAATTACCTTGTCATAAAATTGTTTAGCTCGTATAATAACCAGCAATATTATGAGTTTCGATAAACTAATGAACCGATGCAATTTCGCACTATTGACTCTAAATAAATACCTTGACCAAATGTTCAACAATAATTTTATTATTTGGTTCCTTTAACATTATTTTGAATACAACAGCGAATGTCAATATGTAACCAACATTGTATGTAAATATTCTCAATTAATTTTTCCGTATTCTATAAAAAAAATAAAAAATATTTTTATATTTTAATTTTTGTCTCATTTGACAACATTTAATTTTATTACTTTTGAATAATTTTTTTTTTTTTACAAATGACATTTTATATATAAAGGGTTTAAACAATATTATATAAAAAGCATAAAATTATTATTGTATAATAAAATTTTTGAAAAAAGAAGAAAAAAAAAAAAAATAAGAGTCTATCGCAACCGCCACCGGAAGTCAAACTATTAATGAAGAAAAAAATAACAATAATTACGAAACATATAGAGAGAGAAAGAAGCACACTGAATCTGCATACAATAACGTATGTTGGTATATGTTTAGAAATTTATTTGTTTTTGTATTTATAGAATAATGTTTGTATATATATTCTAGCTCGTCATTTTTACTTACTTATATAAATATTAAGGTGACAAAGACCCCAACAGTAAAACCTTAAAATAATGCATTAGTGCAATGTCATGAGTGTGTGCCATGGATTAGTGCAATTTTGCTGTTATTAAAAGTTGAACATTTTCACAAAAATGTGAACACTTTATGTATTTTAAGTGTATAATTCAAGAATTTAAAATATGTTTGAACTATAAGTGATTAAATTAATTTTTGTTATGAAACTTTATTGAATTTTATTTCCGAAAGTAAAATTATTGAAAAGCTAGTTAGAATATTATTTTCATTCACAAGTTGTTTTAATACAATCAGCCTAAATTTATGCAATTTTTTAATAAATGCTTAAAAACCAATTTTTCAATGTTCACTTGAAATGTTATAGATATTTCTCGACTTTTCCAGTTGAAAATTAAATTAATGTATTAAATTTTTCATAATTTTTAGAATTAACAATATTCATTTTTCGCTTTCTCTTAGAACTTTAATACAATATCATTATATTTCTATAATAATTATCAAAATTTAACACAATTATTTATTTTATCACACAATTACATAGATCAAATATTGCATGTTTGATTAAACAAAAGGTGTTTCCACATTTTTTTTAAATGAATTTTACATTTAATTTTGTTAACCTTTATTGTTCATTATTCGCTCTTTTACATAATAATATTTTCTGTACAAAATCACTTTGTTTTTGTACAAAATTCCTTTATATTAAAAAATATTAAATTCGAACTTTAATAGTGTATTGAACAAAAAAATAGTGCAACATAATGAATTTTCAATTGACACTGACAAAATGTGCACATACAAATTAAACTTATGTACATATGCATATGTAAGATTATCTGTGAACCATGCAATGTCAATATACCTAAATAACAATGTGCTGCAAGTCATGTAACATTTAACAGAGACAGAAAGAGAATTCAATGACTTTGTATTGCTCATTTTTCTTTTTAATTTTTCATTTTGTTTTTTTTTAAATGGATAAGCGATTATTGATAAATTTATAATGATTATTGTATTTTATTTTCTACGCTTCATTTTGTTCTTTATGTATTTTGCCTCTTATATAAGCTTTTTATTAACTTTTAAGTGGTAATAATGACTTTATAATTTGTTTTCTGTTAAAAATAAATTTTCTTGTAATTTTTCTTTTCAAATTGATTCTTCTTTTTTTCTAAGAAAATTTTATGCTTCAAATAATTTTTGACAAAAAAATTGTATATGCATTTGTACACACAAACATATTTAGTAGAATAAAAAAAAATTTAAGTTAATTTTTAAAAACACGCATAGAATTTTGAATTCATTTTCATATAGAATAAAAATATGAAGAGAACCTTTGTATAGCTTGTTGTAATTCCATTTTTATAATAAAATTTATTGCATGTTTAAAATTAATTTTTATATAAAAACATACATACATATATATATTTTCTAGTTCTCATAGATTATGTAGTCAATTTTGGAACAAAAAGTAAATCAGAAAATAAGTATACATTTTTTAAGAAAATTAATTATTTAAAATTTTAGTTATGAAAAATTTGAAAAAAAATTATTACATACATACACAATAAATAACAAATAAAAATATTTCAATTGATCTCAACCAACTGGATTATAACCTAACTACAGCAAGACAATCTGATTACAGACCCACATATTTTTGGAAGCACATATGTATACTCAATTGGCTTTTAGGGTTTTACAAGCCATACGAATCTATCAAGCAATTCCACTAAAATTTTAAGAATGTATCAGAGTGCCGTTTTTCTCAGAAGAGATCAGAAGAGAAACAATATCCGAAAGTTTGGTGATGTTTGCTTTATTCAGTCTTGAGTTATCGGCCTATCGAACGGACAACAAGACGAACAATAAACAAAAATATAATTTACAAATTTCAATATTTTAGAGGGCTCCTCTATTGGTTAGAAATTTATTGGAAAACAAATACTACAAAAATATTCCGGCAAACAATTAAATTTTTAATTTTTCACATAATTTTTCACGATTTTAAAATTATATATTATATGGCATTAAATAAGTTATTGGGTAAAACAGATCTTTAGGAGATTTTATAATATTTATTATATATTGAAATAAATAATATATTTTATAAAAATTTTAAATTCTTAACTTAATTAGGGGGAATAAAAGAAGCATTTAAGAGAACCATTAAACGTGATAAGAAAGAAAAATGACTGTGATGTAAAAATTTATCAGAAAATTTTTGTGATAAGATGTCTATATAGACATTGATTTTTGTTCTTTATTATCCTGAGTCTTGTGAATTTTTCATATCATAAATTTATTTCGAATTCTTAATTATTTTAAATTCTCTGTGACAATTTAGTCAGCATAATTCAATAATATATAAAGTAATATGCAAAAATCCAGAATCTTTCTTCAAAAATTACTAAATTTCAAATTTCATTCATCTACATAAACCATATGATTTTTAAACTCAATAAGATTTTCTTTAAAACCACCATAATTCAATCTAATAATTTCCCGAAATACTTAACTTATATTTTCACTTGTTAATTCATTTAAACCGCGAAAAAAAAAATGAAAAGTGTTATTTTTTTTTGTGAAATTTAATTGAAATCGCCTCAATATACCACACAAGATGTAGTCAAAATAATGACCATATATCGTAAAAAAAAAAATAAATTTCATATTTTAAATTTTTTATAACCAAACTCTTTAGATCTATAAAAATACAAAATGGTATACAATATGGTAGCAAAAATCTCAAATAATAAAATTCATGTTAACTTATATAACCTCATAAATTTATTCAATTTTTGCTCCTTTTTGGTTTATTTTTTTGGTTTTCCTGTGCACATCTTATAGACATTTTAAAATATAACCTCCTAAAATCCCCTAAAAAATTTTATATATGTTTGTAGTATATAGAGAAGCTCAAAAGAGCCAAACAATACAAAAAATTTCTTCTCCTTAACTTTAAGATTTTTCTTGAACGCTTTAATTGATCGTATATTGTAACCCAATTAGCAGGAATTGCACTCATTTTAATATTATTATTAGATACAGGGGGAGAGAGAGAGAGAACATGTTGGTTTCAGGCAATTTATGTAATAAAATTTTTAATTTTTAAAAAAAATATGTAAATACAACCTTACATACATTCTATTTGTAATATTTTTTAACATGTTAAAATTTGCATATATACCAATATTATGTGAATGCACAATTTAAATATTTATATAAAACACATGCAAATACAAGTATATATGTAAGTAAATATGTAAGTAATAAAATTTAATGCATGTTGATTCATAAAATTTAAAATATACATATATTATGTACAAATATATACGTATACACATGTATTTTTTTAAAAGCCTGAAAAGATCACGCTTTACCCATCAGGAAGTCATCACAATGTGTGTGGTAAAATAATGTTTGATTTACATGGCTATATATGAAATGGCTAACTTACATAGATTCGACATTAATTTTAACAAAATATTGTTTTGTTGTTTCCTTATAAAAACAAAAAAAAACAAAAGTTGAACAAAAGACAAAATAATGAGAAAAAAAAACTTAATCGCGAAATATTGCGCGAAATATTCAAGTCAACAGGATTTTTATAAAGTGGACAGGCAAATACACACTATATTATTGTATTTACAATGTAGATGTGCTCGTGTACCTTGTCGTTTATATAATTTTCTTGATTCTTTCATTTATGTTTGTTATTTTTCCCTCGTTTCGTTCTTTATTTTTTTGTTTTAAGCGATTTTAAATAATTTATTCGAATCATATATGATTAAAATTCATGTAAAATAAAATTTTTTATTGATTAGCCTTTAAGAACTATAAGAAAAAAAGCAACCCCCCCTTGGGTAATAAAATGTTGAAATATAAATTTAATGATATTGAAAATTTCAAGTTAGAAATCACAATAAAAATTAATTTTATAAAAATACAATCTAATTAGAATTTGAATTCAATTGGTTTTATTAGAAATAATGACGTCATTTTAGAAGTGTTAAATGTAAATAGGGTATAATATAAAAGAAAGTATAATAAATGAAGGCTTCAAATTAAGGTTATAAAAGTGGTTGATTAAATTATTTTATTAGCTAATATACTTGAATTTAATTAAGTGATAATTGGTTAGCATATAATTAAGCATGCAAGTACAAAAAGTTACTACTTTTTTGCTGTTCTATAAAATTGAGTACCAAGAATTTTATTGAAAAAATTATAAAATTTTATTTACTTGGTTAATTAAATTACTTATTCAATATAATATAAAATTTGATTGCGGCATACTATTTAGATTCCGACTGAACTTCACTCGAATTTCCTGTACAACGTTGTTTTTTTTTCCAAAATTAAAAAGTATAAACACTGATATAACAATGTTAGTGGGGAAAAACAAAATCAAATTGTTCTATTGTTTTAGGCAAACAGAGTAAAAATAGAATTTCAGGCTCAAAATTTTGTAAAACATTTGGAATATTCTGATTTCTTGTTTTGAAAATATCTAATGAATATTTCTTTTGAATGTAGACTACAGAGTTTTCTTAGAGTTTCGAATTCAAACAGCTTGAATTAAAAAAAATTCAATTTAATATATGAAACAAACGACCCCAAAATCAAGTTGAGTATCCCTAAACAACATTATCTCATACCATTGGTTGTAGTTATTCAGCTTAATTTTTAATAAATTAAATCTTTTATTATGAGCAGCACATTTTATAACAAACTCTATTTTATTTCACAATTTCACTTTTTAATGGCTTCTTTATATTACGACGAATTGGTTAGGCCAAGAATCCGGCTGTCACATTGCCTAGCAAAATTGTCATTATATGATTAGAAAAGAAAATAATAATGGAGAGTTAGTAAGGGTTAGTGTATATTAGTATGACAGACACAAAGAATTTTTTGGATTAAGAAGACAAACAAGAGTTGTGCGACAATACCACTGTTGTATAACCCACAGTTAAACATAATTTTAATTCGTAGAAAGTTCAGACCTCATAGAGCACCCTTATACAAATACAAAGATCAAAATAAATAAAGATGTTAATAAATTTTTATAATGATCACTTGTAGTTAAAAATTATAATATTGGCAATTCATACCAGCTTTACCAACCAACTGGTATTCAATATTAGTAGTGGATTTTGCGTACGGGTGTATGACCTTTTATTAAAGAATTTGAAATATTTTAATTCAATCATTAATTTTTGCATAAAATTAAAAAATCATAAACCAAAATCATATTTACTCTAACATTTTAAAATTAGACCTATAGTTTAATGTACCAAAGCATTCCAATTTATTTTCAGCATCTAGTTCACCAACCGCATATTTCTTATGCATTTACTTATAATATTAAATTACTTAGAATTTAAAATAAAACAAGTAAAAACGTTTCAGTCGGTATAAACCGATTGAATTATACCCTGCACCTTTCGTTATTGTGTAGCAATTACTTGAACCTCTAAAATCATTCTATAGAAACTTCACGGACATGTCTGACCTATAATTGGACATACGACTGCCAAGTTTCATGAATCTGACCTTATAATTTTTCCAAATATTAAGAATAAGCTTTTAGACTTGTATGGGATCTACTCGAACCTGTTAAGCAATTCCACCAAAACTTCAGAAATATATGTGACCTATAACTCAACATACAACTGCCAAGTTTCATGAATCTGACTTTATTATTTTTCCAAATATGTAAAATAAGCTTTTGGAGTTGTATGGCAAGCACCCGAACCTGTCAAGCAATCCCACCAAAACTTCACAAATATATCTGATCTATTATCGGACACACAACTGCCAAGTTTCATGAATCTGACTTTATTATTTTTCCAATATTGTAAAATAAGCTTTGGAGTTTTATGGCAAGTACCTGAACCTGTCAAGCAATTCCATCAAAACTTCACAAAAATATCTGATCTATAATCGGACACACAACTGCCAAGTTTCATGAATCTGACTTTATTATTTTTCCAAATATTAAGAATAAGCTTTTAGACTTGCATGGGAGCTACTCGAACCTGTCAAGCAATCGCACCAAAACTTTAGAAATATGTCGGACCTATAATTGGACACACGACTGCCAAGTCTAATGAATTTGACTTTATTATTTTTCCAAATATTTAAAATAAGCTTTTAGACTTGTATGGGAGCTACTCGAACCTGTCGAGCAATTCCACCAAAACTTCAGAAATGTATTTGAGCCATAATTGGACACATGACTGCCAAGTTTCATGAATCTGACTTTATTATTTTGCCGAATATAAAAAATTTGCTGTTGAAGTTGTATGGCAGCCACCCGAACCAGTGCAGCTATCCCATTATAATTTTTATAGCATGTGTAGAATATAATTGGACACATGTATACAAAATTTTATATTTATACCTTTATTAGTTTTTGAAATATTTAAAATAAACTCTTTGAGTTGTATGGCAGCTACCCGAACCCGTTGTCCGAATTAGTCCAATAACAATAGGGCTCGTCCTTGGCACAAAAGAAGCAACTTGTGAAAGTTTGGTGTCGATTGCATTATTCGTTTTTGAGTTATCGTGCGATCGGACGGACGGACGGACGGAGATGACTCCTTCAAGTAGTTACAAACTCCATACCAAAGTTAATATACCCTTCACGAAGTGCAGGGTATAAAAAACCACAAAGACAATATTTTAAGAATTTTAGCTTTCAAAAAAAAAAAAATTAAAAATCTAAAACAAAACCTTTAATACGCGGTCTTTAAACAATATGCAGACAAAAAATTTACGAAATGAAAAGAATGCAATTAAACTTCAAACCAATTATCACTTTTATTTTCGTATATTTAAAAATAATTCTTAACATTTTGTTTAAGTAATTAAATTCATAAATATCATAAAGTTTTCCTTTTATATTTTACGGTCTAAAGAAAACAATTCAAGCATAATGTTTAACACGTTCCTTCTCACCTCAATTTTTTAAATAAAAAATTATTTTGTATGACTTATTAAAAGTAATTCCGCTATAAATATTAAAATGGTGTTATTTAAATCAGTTGAGCCAACCAGTAGAATGAAGACTGGGTCAGATATACTGTTATAGTAATTAAGATTAAAATTGATTTTTTTTTACGTACAACTTTACAAAATAGATACTACATGTGTATACATAAAATCGACACAGACATTATTTTAATTGCATCATGTTTTATTGTTAATTTTGCCAAGAGTATAAAATTAACAGGAAAATTGATTCCTACCAATAACACATACGAAAATTTTATTGTATATGAGATTTCTCCTTTCGTCAAATTCAAGGAAATTTTAAAGTAAACTTGCTAAATATTTGATATCTGTATATTAGCAAATATATTCCAAAATGTTGGAATAGAAAATGTAAAAATACTGGAAAAGAATCTAGATTTCCCGATCGAATCTGAAGCGCTATGTTAATTAATTTATTTTAAATGGACTGAAGCACAATGACTCCAAAGGGAATCGTTTACATGATAATAATGAAAATTGGAATTTTCAAAATTAAAAAACTTTAGATTTTGGTTACTTACTAAAAATTTTATAATTTTTGAATATAAAAAAAAATGACCGGTAATTAACCGGATAACAGTAAAAATAGCCCAGATTTGGCAAATCCTATATTATTAATATTTACTCACATTTTCAATAATTATGTTTTACGATAAGTTCTCGCCAATTTTTCTCAATTCAACATTAACTCATAAGAGAGTATTATTGTCGTATGGTGTCTGAGTACATGTTTTCCTTGTAAATCTTATGAATCCTGTCGATATACTTAATCTATACTTGATTTACTTATATGGTTGATACCATCAATATAGAAATTTTCATAGGGATGTGACAAAGTGATAAATTCAATTGAAGAAATGGAAAATAATTTAAAAAAAAATAAATATAGCTATGCTTCAATTTCAAAAATGAAAATTCTAACATGAAATTTAAGACTGAAACCTAAAATGAGGAATAAGACTCTTGAGAATTTTAGTTTAAAACAATTCTACTATACAAAAATATTATATTAGAACTATATTTAACTCTTTAATTGTTTGCTTTCTAAAATTCTAAATATTAACATCAATCTCAATTGGAATATAGAATTTTTTCAAAAAAATTTTAGACAACTGATATAGGTTAAATTTAAAAAAAAATTTTTTTTCTAACCTATAATTATTTTCAAAATTTATTAAATAACAACATAAAAATATCAAAAACAAAATTTATGATTCTAAAGCTATTAAAAATTTAAGCTGTTTTTTTATAGTTCATTGAACTCATATACTATATGTGCCAGAACGCAAACAAATTCTTTCAGTTCTATTCCAAATTCCAAATACGAACCATGTAAATAACTGTCTAAATTAAATTCTCTGACAAGCAACACACGTCAACTCTTCAAAAACACTTCTTCAACATACATACACACATATAACGTACTTATTTAAAAATAATTTAACACCATTTAAATATACAAATGAATCAATTATATACTATCACTTCCAATACTATATAATTATTAAAATGTCGTTCAAATTAAATGCAACACAATTTCTATATTAAACAATATGTAATTATCTCTAATGATTTCAAATGATAGCTCAAAAGTTTATCTTCTTATATTATATACATACATACATGTAACACATAATGTGCATTGTGTGTATATTTATTTTTTATTTATTTTTAATATAGACGGTAAAATCTATAACAAGTAGACATTTTCGTATTGAAATATTCATTGAAAAGACGAACTTCTTTATAATTTGATCAACATGCAAAATGTGTTGACTGTCAAGTATAGTAATTTCAGTTTTATATTTTCAATTTTAATATATAAAAGTTGTTTCCTCAATAATATATTCAATAATTCAAAAGTATAAGTATTTAATTTTCAAGCAAGATTAACTAAGTAACTATGCGTTAACTAATTAACTAACAAACTATACTACAATTGATTGAAATGAATAATTTTGTAGTATCAACGCACATGTGGTAATTTTCAAAGCTATTATTGAGTTTAACGCATCTCATGCAACTTTGATTATACTTTTAATTTGATGTTATTTGAAAAATTAATCTTATGTATAACAATTACTATTTTACAGTTGATACAGAACATTTAAATAATTTGAAATTTCATTTGAAAATTATATAGGAGTATGTTTCGAATTACTAAATTAAATAATTATATAATTGAATCACTATAAAAAGGTGATTTTATAATGATAAACACGAAAGGTAAAAGATAAAGAGAAATCCACTTATTAAAATTAAATATTTTTTATTAATTTTTTATATTTTTTTTCTTTTCCTGTTTTGTAATTTTATAAATAAAGTTATTTATTTCAATTGCAAAATAATTTTCACTACAATTTAATTGATATTTTTCCGTACTTCTGATATTCGATTAAATAGGCCTTTAATCAAAACGTGCTAAAACTGAATTAAATTAAATTTACTTCTCATCAAATATTAAAAACATAATTTTAGGCGCAGAATGCTAAGATAATACTAACATAATTTTAGGCGATATAAAACATTAATTATGAAGCAAAAATTAGAAGAATTGCAAAAGTAATAAACATGACATTGCAATGAAAATTATATAACATTTTCTTAAAGAATCAATGTTGTCTCAATTTAATGAAGCGTTTGGTCGAGCCATTACACGTTAAAATAATTTAAAATTAACCAAAACAAAACAAATAAAATTGCTATAAAAATATGATTGATGAGCTCCAGTAATATACCAGCCGCATTGCGGGGAAACAAGGCAGCTTATATGATGATACCAAATTTCGCATGTCAAATTTACGGCGGAAATTCACTTTTCCGCGTTTACAGCCTATTTTTAGAGAGATGTCTCGCCAGTCTGTCTGCCAGTCTACCTATTCAAATGTGTATCTCGATTAAGGCTGAACCGATTTTAATGAAATTTTATATATAAAATTATTTTGGGTATATCACGGATTGGTAATATTGATATATCAAGCCTCGGGAACTGAATCTTTCTGTGGGCTGATTTTACAGCTAGAAGCTTTGTGGATTGAAATCGAGCTACAGGCCAATTTTACATTTTTTACCATATTAACAGAATTAACTAACGGAATTTTTTTTAAAATTTAATATTTGAGTTCTGTATACTGCCGAAACAAACCAACGAACAAAATAAATAACCGAATTTATTTATTTTTAAGTATGTTACAATTAAAATATTACTAACACCCTTAAAATTTGAAAGAAGTGATTAAATAACATTTTCATCATTTAGCTCAATCACAGTTTACTATGTCCACTCAAACCATTTCGTATTGATGAATATATTAGATTTCTCAAACAATTCTAAAATTCAAGTCTCAAATTTTTTTTTGTTTTTCGAAACGCTAAAATTAGTGATCCTGTGACGTCTAATAAAAGTGTTAATTATTTTAAAAAAAAAACCATTTTCCTTTACAAAATTTATTAACCTTTTAATCTTTTGATCTTTGATGCATAAAATGATTCCCAAGAATTTTATACATTTCATATATTTTTATGTTGTTTTTGCATATTTCTTAAGAAAAATACACCTTCTTCTTCTTCTAGAATTGCTTTATGGTTAGTAATAAAATTGCTCATCCAAATTTAGATTTGCTTTTATTTCTTCTTTATGATTTCCACATTTTGTATGTCAACCTTCTTTAGTTTTAAAAAACATTAATTACTGGCACATAACAAGTTGATCCATAAATGAATAAAAACCAGGCAAAAATTTTGTTCTTCTCAAAGTGTGTATATGAGAAAACGATCTAGCATTTACCGTAAATAAACAAATTCGATTTTATAAACGAACGCAATCAAATTCATGGTAACTAACAATCAAATTTGCAGCTCTTTAACGGATCGTTCCAAATTTAGGAAATACTTCACTTAGTATTCAAAGTACATACACCAGCGGCATTCAATTCCAAAAATTGCTTAAAAACTTGAACTAAAATAATGAGATGTTTTAAAGATGAGTAATAAGAATAACGAGATAGAGTAATAAGAAATAAAAAAGGGAAAATACCATACTGATAAAACAAATTCTGTTGACCCATCCAAAGAGTAGATTGGATCAGTTATGTTTTATTAACGGGATGATGAAGTTTCTAAATATTTTAAATGGAACATTTACTTTCATCTGTTGAATAAATTTATCCTGATAAGAAGTTTGTCTTTTAACATGATGGTGCCAGTTGCCATACTACAAAGAATACAAATTTGAGCTCGAATAATTTGAGCTCAATTGAGTCATTATTGAGCTCACATATTAACAATAATTTTGAAAATATGTAAACCCCTATAGCGGTCTGAAGAGATCTATAATTCAACGCAAAAACGAATGCAATACGTGATTAATTCAAAATAAGCTATTTATTACTTAATATCGTACGAACTCAAACGAACTAAAGTTGCGCCCTACAAATTTGAACCACTAGAATTATTATTATTTTCCTATTACTGTAAATAAATTGAAAGAGTTTTTTGATTTATCTATGTTGAAAATTAAATATATTTTCCAAAAAAAATTCTCAACAATTTTAATTTTTTGAAAATGTTGCTATGCTAGAAATATTGCTATGCTAGCAATTTATAAGCAATACGAACTTGAATGATCCTAGTATTCCTACTATATACAAATATCACTCTCTCTATAGATTGTTTTATTGAAAACACTGATGTGAAACTGTGAATCTAAATTTTATTCAAATATGAATGATAAATTAATAATTATTGCCTAAAATTATTTTATGAAATTAATTTTCAAATCATAATTTTTATTATTATAGCTCAGCACTACTCAACATTTTTGCATTGTTCCATCCTTTTATTTATTATTAAAAGAGTGCATTTGTCGTGATTAATTTATATTTAGTTTATTTTTCTCCTTCTTCCTTTTAATAATTTTCTCTTTTTCGAAATCATTCAAATATTTCGCGTATATTTATCTTCGCATTGTCTAAAGGCCAAATAAACGTTTCATAATACAAACAGTGGTGAGATCCTTTAATATTTCAAGAATAATTTCTCATTTTTCAAAAATTTTTATTCGTTTTTATCTTATATTGAGAATGGAAGAGCAACTGTGCAACAATGTATTTCATTTCTTGCATGTTCTTGTGCAACAAACTTGGTATTTTTATAAATTATTTTTAGTATTAAATAAAAGTAAATTTTTTAAGTCATTTGCTTTTTCAATTATACAATATCTACTCTTAAATATTTACACTACATTGTAATGGATGTTTCAGTGCACATCATTCGATTTTATTCATGTATTACATAAAGTTTTAAAGGTTAGAACTTTCCCGCTAAGGTATTTTTATGCTTTTTTCTCTTTATTTTTCGTTATTTTGATATTTCTTTGTTTATTGGCATTTTTTAGGTTCAGAAATTCTTTATTTTTTTTTATTCACTTTTAAAATATACCGACGCCATAGGTGAGGGTGTTGTCATTCATGTCGTGTCTATTAAAATACAAACTATTAAATTAATTTCTGTTCTTCTTTTTCTTTTCGTTTACTAACTAGTAAAAGAAAAAAATTGTTGATTTTTTTCGTTGTCAATTCTGAAGAAGGTTATCAAAATGATAGCTAATTTCGTACTTCGTCTTTAATATCTTTTAAAAGGAGGTGTCAAGATATAATGTGGATATGATATGATTTCTTTTAAATGAATGTCGTAAATGGTAGAATTTATAAATTTTAGAAAAATTTTCAAATAGAAGGCTATATTTTTGTTGTAATTAATCCCAAGTTAGTCGAAATTAGCCGTAAAATGGCCTTTAAACTGCTTAATTTACTGATTTTCTTTCTTATTTTACCAAACATCCGAAAAATAGTAATCTGCCTTGGAACAAATGCAAATAATGTGCTCCACAAGGTGGATAGTTACACCCTTTACAACACCTCATGCCAACAAAGATAAATTAAACCCTGTATGAACTGTGAAATATCAAATTTATTTGGTTTCAATCATACAGGGGACCTTAAAATATACATAATAGCTCAGCATTTTCAAATCAAACATTATTTATGAATCTTGTATGATTACATAAAAACCTTGCTAAGATTATATGACAGCAATATTTTTTTTTATTATGATTTTCCTTTTTAAAACTCAGTTTAGCGTCACATGTCTTAGAAAAATAAAATTTTATACAATTTATCAATCACATTTTTAAACTACAAAATTATCAAAACACAATTTATACCCGATCTTTCAATTACACTCGTCATACAAAAACAAACAATGTTTCAACAAACAATCTAAACATTGTCTAACAACCTTCGACACATTAAATTGCATAAAACTGACATACGATTTTACTAAAAGATCTTACAGTTAGCCCGATCAATTGATTACTTACCTTATTTTTCACTTCACTATATTGAATTTGTAATTTGTTGTAAGAAAACAAAAAAAAAAAACCAAAATAAGTGAGAAAATTTTAAAATGTAAATTTGGGTAGTTGAATTAGTTGGATGTTCTCCGTTCGATGTTTATCATATAACAGAAGATGGTTAAATTTCTAATGTACTGAATGTACATTGAATAAAGTGAAGATTAGTCTATCTACAGTAATGACAAGGCGTAATGTTGAAGAAAATAACACTCTTCTAATTTGTTTACACATACACACAATTGCTCTTATTCAAATTATATTTTATATTACTGTATACATCGGCAATGTTATCACAATGTCAGTATGTACTCACGTTATTTTGCAAGAACTAAAAAATCACATAAGAAAATTGTAGAAACTTGAGAAAATTGTTTGTTTTTTTTTATTGACAAGAAAACAAGGCTATTAATAGGATAATTTAAAGAAGGTAAATAAGTTCTTGATTGGTTTCTTCTTTTTCTTCTTCTTCTTGGTTTTGAACATCAACCAAATATGATCCAATGTGCAAATTGCAGAGAAAAAGAATTAAAGAAAGACCCCAGCTTTGGTTCATTCAATATTTTATTATAATTTTTTTTTATTTCACACACACACACACAGTCATGTATTTGTTTGATTCTTGTTGTTTGTTCATTGTTTTCATCATTTTTAGAAAATCCATTGCTATACATAATATTATGTTAAATATCGAACTTCTCTTCTGTGGTTGAGCATTGACTGACCTCGACCTTTTGTGTAAATAATTTTTATTGAGTTTTCAAGTCATAGCTTGAAACACTTTTTATAGTTTCTTTTTTTTTTTTGAAATAGTTTTATTTTTTTTTTTTTTTGTAATTTTTCGCCTCGGCGTTTTCTTTTATTGTTCAAATTATTGTATGGTTTATGCGCAAAAATCGAATAATAAAAGCAGAAGAGAAAAAATATAAACACCACCAACAAAATTATAATAACAATGAAAACAAAAAAATTGTCGTGATGCATTTTCTATGCTCTCTCTTTATATTTAACACAACTACATATGTATAGGCAAACATAAATTTCGACATAAAAATAGTAATGATGAAGCAATTTATTATGAAAAAAAATTTTTTTCTAAATTTTGCTAAATACTTTATATACTTTAATAAGAAATTCTCAAAATAGGCAGAAATTCTAATAATTATTGACGATTACTACACTATCAGTTCATTAAATGCGTTGACGCCCGTAAGATCTTCGGATCTATAAAGATCCCAGTAAGAGCATAAACTTACTAATATTCGAATCTAGAACTATAGTAGTAGAGAAAGCCTGCCTCAGGCAAACGACCGGCACTAGGCCAGTAAGAACCACATCGGCCCTCCACCACATATTATGCCCTCTAAAACCAGTAGGTCGCCCACAAACGTCCTCAGTAACTGCAAAAATTCCCAAGCTGGAACCGCACCAAATATTTTCTAATCTTTAAATTAGACTTTAAATCAGTCGCAGAGCAAATAATGTACGTCCAAAATCCACAGTGTCTTACACATTTTACCCAAAAAACAATATTCAGTGAAAGTGTTCGCACGGTGGAGCTTTAACGAAAATTGAAAACTCTCAAATAGACTTAATTTCAAATAACAAAAAAATTTAAATAAAATATAAAAACACAAAAATTCGAAACTTGCATTATTATAGGCGCCTTAATTTGAATCTTGGAAAAGCTGAAAGTCCAAATTTCTGAAATTATATAATTGTGACAAAAATAATTGATTAATACTTCAGTTGTCCTTTGCCAATCGCATACATAACTGTAATTTGGAATTTAGTATCAGGAAAAACGCCTGAAATTATGCAAAAATCTCAAAATTTCAGTCTTATTACGAATTCTTTTAGTTTAATACTAAGATTATTAGTATTAATACTCGTATTAGTATTTATATCCAGAAACATTATTGACTTTCTTTAGATGATGCGCAAAATTCAGCAATACAGCAAATTCTATTCATATTGAATCAAAAAAAAAGGAAAAACTTGTCCATATTTCCATCATTGTTTATACATTTTAGTCATCCCCTCTATGATAGCGCAAACATTGGAATTCTTTAAAATAACAAAAAAATTTCAACGAAAGATTAAGTATTTATTTAATGAATAAATAATATGTTTAAATTAACACTGATTGAAAAGATTTATATACAACAATGAAATGGAAATGAAGGAGACCAAATGTCTATGGTAATAAAATGACATTAGTCATCACATAAAATACCATGATATTTTTAAGTAAGGATTCCATATTTTTTTATACAGTCATTTATAGGATACGTTTTTACCTAATTATAAATAAAAAGTCATAGAATTCTTCATCATTGAAATTAAATTTATTGAAGACTATATTATAAAATACAAAAGAGGAAAAAAATTTAAATATTTAAGTATGACAACAATATGTCTTTATAAATAGAGTTGAAGACAATCAATTAAAAAAAAAAAAAACAAGAAAAGAAAAGTGTAAAAGTGGAGGAAAAGTGAAAAATTCCATTTCACCGCAAAATTAAAAAGAAAAAATGGAAAAATAACTAAAATATTTTTGTGTAATAAAGAAAGCAGCATATACGCGTTCATCATTGGTACATGCACATTTTTTGAATGACTCTCAATGCGAATTTAATTGCGAATAATCTTTTTTTAAATAATTTGACTCCAGCGCCATCATGCTTTTAGTTTTATTACAAAATCTCTAACGATTTGAAAATTTTTGAAATCTGAAATCAATTATAGCATTTTATTAAGGGATGTAATGAGATCGTATAATTTTAGGACTTCCCTCAATTCCGTAAGAATTTGAAAAATTTGAGAAGAGTACTCCTATATGTAAGAAGATTTTCCTATAAAACAGTGTTCTCATTCCAAATTACGAAATAAATACTCCAAAATAATTTGAAATGTAACATTCGTTCTATAGGAATGCAAAAACTCATAAGTTTATCGCTAAACAACCGTAAGAGAATTTGGAATTCTCTTTGATCATTTTCATTAAATATTTTTCATGAATGAATTTAAATAAATTTTTTAGAAACATTTAGTTAGCCAAATAAACTTCGAATAATTTCGAATAATCATTAATAATATATTCATGGGAACAAAAGAATTTTTCGAATATTTCGGTTGAAAAAAAATTAATCCCGTAAAGCCTCTTCCCGTACGAAACTGTTTAAACTCGTAGCAAAAACTCGGGCTCCAATATGATTTTCGAAATTCTTCCTCATCCTCCTATTAAAACTTAACCGTAATTTTTGAACAACCCCAAAATATAAAGAAAAACAACTTTGGTATTCTTCAGCGGTAAAGCATAATTTTTATTTATAAAAAAAAATATCGCGAAAAAAACACTGAAAAAAAAAAATTGCGTGGTATTTGAAAATTCATCACATCTTTTAACGCGCACTTTTAATTTCGAAAATTATCACATAAGAGTAAAAGTTTTTTTTTTTTTTTGAATTTTTTTATTAAGTTGTGAAAAAATGTTTTCTTTTTGGGAAATCTTTTCCTTTCTTATTATTTATTCTTATCGTTTTTCTTTTTGTCGTTTTATTGTTTAAAATATTTTATCCTTTTATAGAAGTTTTTAATGAAAAATAAATTACAATTTTATTTTTTTTCTCTTTCTTATTTCAATTTATAGCAATGCTATTGATTAAATACTTAAATAAATGTGAAGTTAGCAAAATATTTAATTAATAGAAATTTTTTCCATTAAGACATTTTGTGTAATTATAAATTGTTTGTGTAGCTACAGCCCGCGACATTTGAACACTTTGGAATTTTGGAAATGAAAGGCAAGAAAAAAAAAAACAAATTTTTTTTTTATTTTTGCAAGAACAAAAATTCCAAACGCAGAGGAAATTTTGCGATTTATTGAGAAAAAAAAATTCGGAACTAAATTTAATAATAGCGAAACAAATTGTCGATTATAAATTTAGTTTATATAAAAAATTAAGTGAAACGTGTTTCTTTTAAGTGAAAAAAACTACAATTATTTACAGAGTGATTGCTGATTCCGTACTAATCTTCATTCAGTAATTAAAATAATTATTAACAATATCTTGTATTTTATATAGATTGTGTAAATTGTCACTTGGTTGACTAAGTATATATTTGAAACTGCTGCTAAGATGACAATGCATATTTATCCATTAAAAACAAGATTTATTGTTCCACTCTCACTTAGAATAAGACAAGATACCTAAAATTCTCCTACAAGAAACCATTCTCTTCATAAATTACAATAAATTTTTGTAATCACTTCATTTTATTCCAGTCGCACTGCTCTGAAGTCAAAACCACTCAGAGAGTTTATTTTTTTTTTTAATCAAAACTCCTTCAAAAGATGCATCGAAATCACATCCTGTCACCGACACAGGACTGGGACACATAACTTCATTATTTGCACTTGAATCGACAACGACCAGTCAGGAAATTCTTAAGTTGTACCAGATATACAAATAAATCTTTATATTTGACTTAATTACTAAATCAAATTTAAAAATTTGCCTTAGAGGGCTCAAAAATCCTTATTGTAATACGTAAATTGAAATAGGCATGAAGTTTTTTTGGAAATAAAATTTATCTTATTGAAAATTTCAACTAAATCTAAGAGACGTAGCATTTTTATAGAACTAAAATAATATTTTTACAATAAAAAATTTATTATCGTACAACGTGGGTGGAATGTCCAAATGTAAGCATTTCTTAAATTATTAAAAAAAAATGTTAATCTATGCATCAATAAAAATCCTTTATTACTTACATCATTATTAAAAAATAAGAAAGGTATTGTTTTCCCACCAAATTTCATTAGATCGAAGTGAAAGAATCACATATCATCACTTGCGGATTTCGCATGTCTATTGATCTGCTCGTGTTACTACTATATTATAGGGATTCACACTAATTGGTCTTCGTGGGTGTGTGTATAATATATAAGAGCTTCTGAATTAAGATAACCAGGAACTATAAATTACAGGGCAGTGCCATCAGTGATTAAAATACAAAAATTACATTGATCATATAAATTTTAATTTGAATTTTCCAAGAAAACCTACTCTCCATCATAGATCTTCAAATAAAAAACACCTTTTGCTAAAATATTGGAAATTTCCTTAGCGAAATTTCAAAATATCATTGAAAAACTAAAAATACACAATAATTTTAACTTAAAATACACAATAATTTCGACTATGTGTTGATCACATTCAATTTGTTTTTTATATTTTCTACACAAAATATCCAACTTCAACCAAATCAAATGCAATTTGTTATATGGCGCTCTCCTTTATAAAAAAAAATGAAAAATTAATTTTTTTTTTATTACTAATTTTCTGATAATTTATTCTTCAATTAAATTCTTAATAATTTCTTATTCTTTTCCTTCTGCTTCTTCTTCTTTTTCTTTTACTGTCCCATTTATTTATGATTCAGTCATGAATGATCTTCTCCATATATGCGCACAATACATAATCAATAAAAAATAAATTAAATTCAAAATTTCGAAAAAAAAAATAAAGATCAATTCATTCAATTCAACATTGTATTCATTTATAATTTTGTATAACAGTTAACAATAAAAGGAATTTCAAGAAAAAGGAATATAAAACAGAAAAAAAAAATTTAATCCTGCTTTATAAGATAAGAGAAATCAGAAATAAGAACCCTAAGAAATCATAAATTCCGCTCTCCTACTGACTGCGTTTGGATCCAAAACCATTTTATTTTAAAATAAAAAATTTTAATCAAAAGTGACCAGGAATTTTTTTTTCGAAATAAAAAACAAAAAAAAAAAATTAAAATGAAAAATTATTGTGTCCATTCTTACTTTTACGAATCGGAAAAAAAAAAATTCTTGGTGCCGCCTATTGTTAACGCAACCAACAAAAAAAAATGTGAGACCACTAAAGAATTTTATTTTAACAACAACAACAATGAATAGCCCGTTAAAAAATCCGAAAAAAATCGTTGTCTTTTTTTGTTGATTTTCTTTTAAAATTCATTTTACATGCAATTTAAGATCCTTTTCCTATGAAAATGTTCAATCCATCAAAAATACAATTTATAAGAAATTCTACCTGATCTAATCCATTACCATTATACAAATATTTTATATCCAAGGATAATCGATTTATCAAAATTTGTTTTTGTTCTTTTTTTTTAATTTTCATATTATTTTTTAAAACAAATTTTTTACTTCAGAAAATTTGTCAATTTATTTAATTAAGCTCTCGTGAATTTACTCTTATATTACTTGTTTTTGGAATAGTTTAACACATCAGTCGAAATCATTAATCAATAGATCATAGATTAAAAATTTTAACAAATTGATATTAAAAATTGGATTGATTTTAAAGGTATTGATTTCAAAGGAATATTACCGGGAGGGACTGAATCCTTTAGCTAATGGAATTGCAATGCAAAGAGTGGTACATTGATGGGTTCAGAATAGATGGATTCTTATTATAAACTAAACTAAATACACTATATACACGCACTTGCATTGAATATTTCACGTATACATAACTAGTTATTGTTGACATTTACATATACCACCAAATTCTTCAACGTTTGTATCTTGTATATGTAGTGATTGTGGACAAACTTATAGTGTGTAAGCGCTGCTATTTCTCCCATTCTTTACAATCGTTACTCCACAATCGTGTCTTGCCTTTTTAATTAAATAGCCCAGAAAGTTCTGGGTTAATAATAAAATTTAATATAAAAAAGAAGCATTACCGATATTCCTTCACTAGTCACTTCGTATTTCAATAGTTTCTCTGCTAATATCGGTTCTGATCAGCATATAGTAATAAATAGTTCTTTTGCTAGTAATTCTGTTATACATGATGTTTCTCATAAACACAGTTTTTTCAGTCGAACCAATAACATCGTTGAAATTGCATAGGACTATTACGGGTCTGGAAAATTCTAATAATAGTGTTAGATATAGTTTCTCATTTAATCTTTTAAGGAAGATTTCTTAGCTAGCAAATAATTGGCATTTTAGTTCATTTTTAACTTTAGTGTTTACAACGGATATTTTCCTGATAGTTTGAAGCTGGATGAAGTTATTTCTCTTTTTAAAAAATATAATCATAAGTAAACAGTAAACCGCACCGATGACGATGACGGCATCACGGCATTATTATGACTATATAACGTACTAACTTATGTATATTGACAATTATATTCGGTTTTTGAAAGAATCATAGTATGTAAAATTAGTTTTGAATCAAAATTAAATTAAATTCTCATGCTGAACGAAATTCAAGAAAAAGAAAAAAAAAAAATAATTATTATAAAAAAAAGAAAATTTTTTTTAATAAAAAAAAAAATCCCCCCAAAAAAATTAAAGAATAAAAAAAAAAGTCATGGTCACTGCTATCAATGAAATGGAAAGCATTTCGTTCCATTTTTTTTTTTTCTTCTTCTGTTCTTATACTTTTTATGGTTGATTTTCCTTTTTTTTTTGTTTTGTGTGTGTTTTTTTCTGTGTATTTTGACGGAATATCGTGCAATTGATGATTACAATAAAAATACAAAAAAAAAAAACAATTTCTGTTTTTTTTTTTGTTTGTTTTTTCTTATTAAATTGTATCTCACATCACATCTCATCTCTCATTTCATATGAAATAAGAAGTGAACACAGAAAATAAGAAAGTGAAATCAGAATTTTTTATTTTATTTTTTTTTGTTTTTGTTTTTTTATTATGATTTTTCTCTTCAAAGTTTTTGACGTTGATTTACTTTGTACATACATACACACATTTCTGTTATGGTACTGTTGTTATTGCCCTCTTACTGTTGTGTACATGATTATTGTAGATTACCTTTATTATGTACATAAGTATGTTCACCTGAATAAATAACAAACACAAAATGTTATTTTTATAGTTATGGATTTTATGGAGGGGGAAGAGAAGGGAGGGCGGGCAAAAAAAAGGAGGCTTGAACCCGACATTGTTTTAAAAGTCCAAAAGAAAATAAGAAAAATAAGAAAAATCAAAACAGAGCAAAAATTCATGAAAAATATTTTTCCCATTTTTTTTTTTTGCTCTTTTTATTATAACCCTTTTTTCTTTCCCTGAATTTTGATACCTTTTCAATGAAATTTAAAACAAAACAATTTTTCAATCAGAAAAGAAAATCAAAAAAAAATTGTAACAATATATATATAAAGTTGATTTTCTTATGGATTCAGGTGTGTTCTCCGCCTGCAACTCACTGTATATAATTTTTAAATAGGGTACAGTATAATACATAAACATTACCTTCCTCTCCATATCATATACATCTCTTGTAAACTATATAATATAATGTACATAGTTTACGGACAAGGAAAAAAGAGAGATTTCTGAGACAACCAATTTCATATTAAAGAAAAAAAAAAATGATCTGATCGCTATATAAATGTTATGTTAAATTATTTTTCGCGATTTTCAATCTTTCTCAAATCAATTGCGAATTTTTTTTTTTTGTATTTTAGTTGTTTTAAGAAAACAATAATATGTAAAATAATAAAAAAAAAACATTCTCTTGTAAGTTCAATTGATTCAATTTCCGCCGCATCAAGATAATAATCTGCTCTTACACTTTTTGTTTTGTTTTTATTTTTTTTACTCTATGCTCTACATTAATGTAATTAAATATACATATATGTACATGTATATGTGTATATACATGTTATACACAGTATTTCTTACAAAATTCTTTTGAAGGTTAGCAAAATGTTATAAATAAGAGGGACCATTAAAAGAAACAAATAATAGTAAATTTAAATTTAATAACTTTAAATAGGAAATAAGCGCCCCGCCATCTGGCAATTATATAAAATATACGAAACATAAAAAATCTCTTGAAGAACAAACAAAAATTCTTCGAATATATTATTATTTTGTAATTTTAAAATTTTAATTCGATCCTGATATTATTTTTTAGCATAATATATAGTTTGATTTAAATGCAAGACAAAAATAGAATAGTTTTAACCCTTTATTTACTATCGGGCCTGAAAATGGGAAATAATAAATTAAATCTATTATTTACTACATTTTTAAAAAGTATTGTCGTATATATGTATTATGATTATAATTTGCTTATAGACATAAATATTATAAAAATTGTTAATAAATAAAATTTTAGGAATTAATAGGTTAATTAATGAACAAAATTTAATTACTTTAAAAAATTAAAAATAGCTTCTGGGCTTCTTCGAAATAATTAATACAAAATTGAGAAGATAATGTTGATGGAATAATATGGCAAAATAATTTTTGTTTTTATATCTGACATATTTTTAATAACGTAATATTTACATTGTAATTTACAGGATATGCAAAAGCGAATATAATAAAGTTTACAAGACTTTTTAAAAAATTTAATGAAAAGCTACTATACATATATCAAAAATAATATAGTTTTAAATTGGAAATAATTAAAAACAAGTAAACGAGTTTTCTTAGTGCTATATATAAAATCACTCACTGCCCTAAAAAATAATTATAAATTGTTATGTAAGATCCAAACAGTGATTCATCTAGTTGTAATCTTAGAGATTTTATTTTTTATTAAGAATGTAGTAGTTAGCGATGAAGTTATAGAGTAAATAGAATTTACTCTAAAAAAATTGATATTTTAGGGAAATTTCTCCAAATGAATCAATTAGTATTAGGCCTAGAACAGAAATACTGAAGTAAAATTGCATTTTTACAATTCTACTCGTATGTGAATTTTAAACATATGTTTTTTTATTATAGACGATATTTTAATACTTTAAACAGTGAAGGCTACTGTTTTATGTCGAATAATAAGTCTAATATTTAACATTTCCTTAAAACTTAAAATATTCATTAATATTTAACTTAACTTTATGAATTTGATCTTGAAATTTACAAAAATTTGAGACAAAATTTGTAGTTTTATATAGCAATGCAGCATTTCTATTTAGTAACAATTTATTTTAGCTGGACTTTAAATATACGAGTACAATAGCAAATTTCTCCCATGTATAGACAATGTTATGCCCTCTAAGCTGCTTACAAAACTTAACTTGTCCGTGAATATGTTAATATTACACTGTATATATAGAATAAAACTGATATACTTTATCTACACATATCTATCCATCTCTTTTATTCAGTCATTCCTTTCATTGCTGCTTCATTTTTGATTGATCGTGTGTGTAATAAAACGCTTATAATACAATCGATATTAAATTTTAAAATTTAACAATTTTTTTTTTTCTTCTCTTACGTTTTTCATTTTATCTTAAAGTACATTTTACTTCATCGTATATCTCTTATACAAAAATAATTTTCATTTTGTCTTACCTTTTTAATTTTTATTGAATTTTCCATTTTAATGGAGATGGGTTGCAGTTTAAAAAAAAATACCTACCTTGTGCTTGTATACGTATATTCTTTATATATATATATATAGAGAGAGAGAGATATTGTTCAGTTGACTGTTGAAATAAATTCCGCGTATAAGGTATTAACATTGAAATGAACACAAAAAAAAAATAAAATGTAGAAAACCGAAAGGAAATATCAGGTGGAAAAATCTAAATTGAAAGGGAAATATTATGAATACTTTTTTCTTTTCTGATTTTACAGGTATTTTTTCTTTTCAAGGAAAGGAAAAGTTTTGGGTGGAAAGTTTATATTCGTATATGTACTAAAAAGAAAAATGAAAACTATTCCTCTTAGTGCACACACACAAATTATTATTAATTAAAAGAAAATAAAATAAAAGGGAAAATTCAAATCAATGAAAATTAAATTTTTATTATTTTTAGATTTTTTTTATTATTTTTATGTTTTTTATATTAATATTATGATTATCTCACACCTTATTAATATTGTACTATAGTAAAACTAAACCAATGCACATACACAAATTCAATAAAAAAAAATTTTACTTGAAAATTTATTGTAATGAAAATTTTATTTTAACCCTTATATACCCTAACAACAAACTTATGATTTAATCAAAATTAGAGGATTAAGTCAAAAATTAATTAAATAAGGAAATATTAGACTGATACTTTTGTTTAGAATCCGGAGAAAATTTTGAAATTCTACAATAGGCAGTAAAAGAAAAGCTTACTAAAATCCTTCTTATTTATTCTTCTTTCGTCGAAACGCGGCTCAAAATAGAAATTAAAAAATTTGTAATATAACCAAGAACTATTTAACCTAAGACTGATATAAAGACTTGCAATACGAGGTACATTTTAACTAAACTACAATACCAATTCTGGGAAGAATGTTTAATCCACGGAAATCTCAACGAGTTCGTCTTAGTCATAGGAGAAAAAACAAAAAACAACTTGATTTTTCTAGTAGATTCACAAGAAAATTAAATAAATACCTTCTTAAAATTGAAATATATTCAAAATGAAGAACCATTTGAAAGATACTAAAATTAGACACTTAATTTTAGCCTACAATTTATTATTTACAGGTAAAGTGGGATAAACATTAAAATCAAGCTAGGAAAGAATCAAAGAAATAGCCCTAATTTAAAATTTATTTAAAACAGAAATTTATGGAAAAACTAGATTATTCAAGAAGCATTCATGACAAATTCTTAAAGAATGAAGATATAAGAAAAATTTCTATATTTCAAATAAAGTAGTCAATTAAAAATTTTGCGCCTGAATGTATGCAATTTTTTAAATCTTGTAATTTTTCATATACTTATACATAATTTATGTATTATACGTTTGTATAAATGATAAAGGCGTAATATTATTTAATAAACTCAAATATCGTAAAATTTAATGATTTGCACTAAACTGTTTCAATATTAATTGATTATTAGTGAAAACATATTGGTTACACATCTCTTAACTAATTTTTAAAAGCCTACTATCGGGTTAAAATTTTACGATTAATATTAAAAAATTTTCAATTAGCCAAAATATTAAGATTTAAATGTCAAAAAATAAAAAAAAAATAACTAAAAACCAATTTTTTTTTTGTTTTTTTTTTTACGATATTATAAAAGTTTTATATTAAATTAATTTATACGCCCATTACAATAAGATAAAAAAAAAGACAAAATTTTTTTTTTCTCCTTAAATTCAATTTTTCATTAGCGGTCAATTTCAAGAGCTCCGTTAATTAATGAAAGAAAAATCAATGAATTTTTTTGGAGATTAAAGAGTGATCTTAATAAAGTGTAAAAGTCATTTGTCCATACCTACTATGTTTTACATATGTTTGGACATCTATACGTTACGTATGCAAGTGATTTTCTTCTTAAAACAAGTTTTTTTTAAGTAACAGTATAAAGCAACTATGTATAAAAGCAAAAATTATTTCAATTTCTTATAAAAATTTATCTTTAAAATTCATTGAGCATTGGTATTTCAATTTCTTGATTTTTATTGTAAAACGTTTAAGAATATTATAAGTTACAAATCGATGCGAGATTAAAAATAATGCGGCTACAAATGAATTAAATTTTATTATAATAAAAAGGTCACATTATCATTGTTATTTAAACATTATCAAAATGCATTTTTTTTATACAAATTTCGTAAAATTTTTAAAATGATGCAAAAATTTTACGTATACTATTGAAGATATCAAAAAATTTTTAAAGAATTTGGGAATAAATTGCGAATTTTAAAGAATTTTAAAATTTCTCCGAATTTTTGTAATAACAATATGATTTGGTATTAAAATATTTTTTTTTACGAAAATTCAAAACAAATTTTTAAATAAAATTATAGTTCTCATTAGGTTGTATCAGAGGGAAGCGGCGCGCAAGAGGGGCATTTGCCCTGGACCTCACTATCTGCGCGGCCTCAAATTAACAACTCAATATTTTATACAAAATATTTCAATTGAAGAATATGCCTTCAGTAAGGAGAATATTAAATATTTTCATATGTGCGTAAGTCACAATGAAAAAAATTTAAAATTTATTAAATTTGCTGTTATGAAAGCGCGTAAAACCTTTGTGAAATAATTAAAAATAATATCAAATAAACTGAACATTTAATATTGCTTTCATTCTGTTTTATTATGCGTTGTGTGTGAAAAATGTCAGGTAGGTAATAAAACGATAGGTTAAATCCTATCGTTTGAGCCTAATCCATTTTTAAATTTAAATATTAAATTTTGTATTCAGCTGAATTCATAATTATATAGAAGAATTTATAGCAAAATATTGGGCACATTTTTTACTTATACTTTTACTTAATCAAGAAAGGATATTCCAAGAAAAATTCTGCTGATACTAGTAAAAACTACTAAATCTCTTAATTTTATCTCAAATTAAAATTCTCTTCAATTTGATTGATATTTCATCAAAATTTGCCTTATATTTATATCGAGGCTTTATGTTTATATCATTTCCTTATTTACCGACATTCCTTGCAAAAATTCCCTTGCTTCACGATTCCTTGCGAAAACTTGAGCTTTGAACTTAAATTTCTAACCAGAATTTTTTATATAATCCAATCGTTGTAAGCACAATAATATTTTTGTATAATGTAATTTACGAGTACATAAATATTTTGACATAAAACTGTTCCATAGTTAGCAAATTTTTTCCAAATATTCACATATACTAAGTACACCTATAGTTCGATTTAGTACATTTCACAATAAAATCTTCATCACATCATTGTTTTAGAAATTAGTTAAATAGGTTAAAACTTTTCTTTTATTTTGATAGCGTTGATTTTATTGAAGTATTGCGAATTTTTTTCGAAAAAAAACCCATCTATTCGCAAATATTTTTTATGAGATTATAGCAAAAATGAAAATATTGAGTATGTCAAACTTAAATTAGAACGAAACCCTTTTCTGGAAAATGGAACTTACAACTTTTCTGATTGCTACACCACTCGCCTTTCATATTATGTAAAATGTCATGTAAAAAATTGTTATTAGTTCAAACAAATTCCATAACACATTAAAAATTAAATCTCAATAAATAATGCACATATAAACGACGACTGTGTGACATAAACGATAACAAAAATTTTAAAATTCAAAATTATTCAAAATAAAAATTCTTATATTTAAATTACTTAGATCTTACCTAATATACCATAGGTATAATACCACACCTTTTTAAAACACAAATCAATTATTATATAATATTGTCAATTGTTATATACCAAAAAAAAAAAAAATAACAACCTCTTCCAAAAATAGTAACGAACAAAACAATAAAATTTTTACAGTCAATTATAATTTAATAGATTAGAAAAGATTTATCAAAAGAAGAATAAGATATCAAAAGAATCCAAATATTGTACTCATATATAATTATCTAAAATAATTCCAATTAACTTTAACATGGTTTTTCAATAATTTCAAAGACCCCAAAAGAAAAAAAAACAATTTGTTTTTTCAAAAATTCCAGAAAGAGTCTTGTTATGTGTACATCTAGATCTAGATCTATATATTACTTAAAATGATTAACTATTAAAAAAATATTCTAAATCGATTAAATTCAATTTTATCTTATTAAACGACAAAAAAACAAGTCAAAAACCTCTCCTTATACACCGAATAAAAAAAAAAACTTGATTGCACGTTTTAATTTTCAAAAAAAAAAATTAAAATTTATTATAACGTTGTCATCTTAATCATCTCTTTAAATAATAAAATAAAATTATTTTTGAAACTAATTCTATGTACTAGTGTTTTTTATCCTAAACCTTACCAAAAAAATAAAACAAATAATAATGAAAACCTATCCCTATAAAATTGAAGTTATTTTAAAATAAAAATCATGAAAACAAAAAATTCGACATAATCGATTTTAAATCTGATTTTCTTGAAAACATTTGAATTAATTTCTTTTAAATAATATTTATTATTATTTCGTACCCCTAGGAAAAGACTATTTTTGCTTAAATTAAGGTTTGAGACCGACATTCTTTGTAATAAAATCGGAATGCGTTGAAAATTTAATTTTTTTTCCAAAGTCAAATTTACACCCAGTGTTATAGATTGTTGAAGAGAGATATAAGCAAAGGTATTCCTCCCCACCGACAAATGCAGCCAATCATGGTTAAGTGTAGCATTACCATATTCCAGTTAATTTATGCCAGTTTCAAGTAAATACTTGGAGATATATCGGACGTAAGCTACCTAACACACAATATGTACATATGGCCGTGTCCTGGCAGAATCTATAATCTAATCTACATCCAGTGTTAAATGAAAGCAGTGTTAAGTGAAATTTCTAAAATTTTATACAATGTTGTGGTTACAAAATTACAGAGCCGAATAGGGCAAACAACTGCTTTTTTAAAATTTATTCAAAAAATTTCCTCAAATTTTAAAATTTATAAAAAATAACATTAAAGACATGCATCCGTCTATTTCACTGACGTGATTCGTTCAAATTATGTACTCATAAAATATAAAGATATTATGTCAAAATTCTTATTTACCCCTCAAATTTTATTTACGCATCCCTACACACGGAAGACATTGTTCATATTAATGACGGAAACCTCAAAAACATTCTTCTAATCACTTTGCGCACGCAATCACTTTCTTTATATTGGGAGTATAAAATTTTTTTTTTCTCAATATAAATAACCTTATTCTACATACTATTATCAATTTCACAGTTATCAAAAAAAAAAAATTGTTATATTCCAGAATCTAAACCACAATGAAACTATTTATAAAATTAAGCGTATAGAAATAGCCTTAAAGCGCATAAATAATTCAGAATTTAATTAATAATTCGGATATTTAATTCATAAAAAAAATCCATTTACGTATCATATCATGTAGTTCTCAAAAATGAACATAACTTACAGAAAATTTTAGAAACTCGAGGACGAATAAAAACTATTATGCACCTTATGTTACTATAGAAAAATTCTTGTTTAACATTATACAAATTGATCGAGCTTTTTTTTATCTTACATACTAGAGTACAATGACATAAAATTAAGAGTATAATCATTACTAATATTTATTTTTTATGTGTACATTTTAAAAGTCATAGATATTTATAAAGTATTTAAGAAAAAGAAACTGTTTAGGAAAACAATTTAGTGTTCTTTTTGTTTTTTGTGATAGAGGAAACATTTCACCCAAGGAGCACAAATTTTTAAAAAAGTAAAAGCGAGAATCAAATATGTTATAAGAAAGTTTCTAAAACAATTCGACAAATGAGGAGTTTATGGTGTCAAAAAGGACTTGTATATTTCAATTAATCCACAATAGACTGTTGAACCTGGACAAAAGGAGCTTTCTTAGAAAGTACCAGTTATTAATGAAACAATTTTAAAAAATTCTTTTAAAACAACTTTAGTTTTATAGTTTTTTAGTAATTTTAATTAAAAATTTAACAGATTTTTTCTAAATTTTACTCTTTTATTTGGAATGCGTTTCCTCATTACAATTATGAAGCTATTTGCTTAAAATTTCGTTTTTATTCAAAATGAATTGCTCTTTTGTTGTTAAATGCGCTTTTACTTGTCTTAAAGCGTTCTTAATACTCGTTTCATTTTATTACAGCAAAATTACTATGCTAGCCGACACAGGAATCGTATGATAAAGAAATCAATATATAAGTAGAACAAAATATTATGGTCTTTCGAAATCAAAATTTCATTTAAACATTTTACAAAATATCACAAGTCTTTAAAATGACTTATTATGTAAACAAGTAGGGAAATGTAATAAAAACCTGATCTCAGTCAAAAAAAAAAATTTTAACTCAAAACTACCAACATATTATTGTACTCCTTCATTTAAGTAATTTTGGAATAAAAAATTTTAATAAACACATTTTTTGCTACCTGGGATTTAAATATATATATATATATGTATATGAAATAGCACTTCAGAAAACACAAAAGATATTTAAGAACATATTTTGGTTTTTCGTTTTTTATTTCTTATTATTTTATAATTTCCTTGTCTTTTCCAAATATGGGGGGAACCGCGACTTCAACAGATGTACATAATATATTTAAATAATGATATTTTGGAATATATATGTAGATATATGAATGGCGTATCCCATGCTGTTGAATAATAGTAATATTTATTTAATTCTTTAAATTTTTTTTTTTGGTTTTTTGTTCTCTCTATTTTCAGATTTTTAATTTTCATATGTGATTTATTTGTTATATATAGAATACAATATACACATTCATACAAACGTCATATACATAGTATATGTAAAGATTATATTATTTATTATTTGAGTTACAAGTGAACCTACACCTATTTTTATTATATTCTTATGTTTCTCTTATTGTCTATGGTTTTTTTTTAACCAAAAAAAAAACAGAAACAGAAAATCTATTAAATCGCTATTATATTACACTATAAAGAATATCCACAAAATCTTAAAAAAAAAAAATAAAAAAGAGAAAATTAAAGAAAAGAAGTTAAAACTCGTGTTGGAAACTATAATAATGTAGATGCGGTAGGTCTTCCTTCTTTACTTGGTTTATTTCTCTTTTTTTTTTTCTTTAAGTCATTCTTCTTAAATTTTTTTTCTGTGTTCTTTATCTCATTACATTTTTTTTTTAACATAAGTAATTCATAAATCTAAAGTCCCTTTAAGATACAAAACGAAAAAAAAAAGGAAAAAAACAATATCTATACTTTACAGTTTATTTTATTATACTTGAGGACCACCACACATAGAACATAATAATATGTGAATGTAATTATAATTTGTATAACAAAAATTATTTTTGCCCTTTAATCCACATATAAGTATATTCAATTCTTCTTAAATAAAAATATCATTTAAAAAAATTCATTTTTTATTGTATACAAAATTTAATTATGAAATTTAAGGTGGCTTTCTTTTCTACCGTATTTATAAGTGCAAGAGTTTTATATTAATTCTTAACAGAACTATAAAATAACCAAAACCAAAGTCATATAATATAATGGATATGTAAAGGAAAAAGGGACACTGCACTATATACAGATTAAATTAAATTTTCAATTCATTATACAAATGAAATTAAATTCAATTTTTGTATGTATGTGCAATCAGATATAAGCGGATTAATTCCTTTAGCACTGATTAGCTCATTAAGATCATATAAAGATTTTCCTGATGTATAAAAGTATTTTTGTTTTTTCAATTGCTACTGGTCAAATTATGATTTTAATATTATGATTTTATATTTCTTGTTATTATTAAATAATGAAAAATAAAGTCCAGTGAATCTTGAACTTCCTTTAATCACATTATTTAATTGATGACATAAAAAAATAATAAAAAAAGAAATAAATTTGGAATTATTAAGATAATTGTATTTGTAATATTATATGTGCCTAGGTGCTTGTCAAGTACTTTAAGATTTTCTTGTAAACTTATCTAAATCCAAAAAAAAAATCTACTTTGGATGAGAGAAGACATGCCAGTCTTTATAGAGCAAATATCTAAAATTGTGAGAAAAAATTATTAAATAAATACTAAAATTACTAAATTCTCATACTTTTAAAGTCTAATACAAACTCTATATTCAAACAGAGTAAATTAATAGAGTTGCAAAATGAATAATTAATGAAATTTCTCAATAAATTTTCAAAAAACTCATTAATTGTCTTCGGTTAACGCTTAGAACACTGTAAATCAAAAAATTTCATTTTGAATAAAATAATTTTAAAATTTTTGAATAAAATTCATTTTTTTTTAATTTTCGATTTCGTGCTCTTAAAACTAATAATTAAATTTTGGCAGCATAAAATAGACTTGACTTGAAATAGAATTTTTCCAATGATAAACAGAAATTTGGCAAAAAGGGCAACGTGAAGATAAGAAAGTTAACCATCGGTATATTTAAAAAAAATTTATGGCAAGGAATTAAAAATTAGAAATTTCTGATGATACAATTTTAAAGTCTGTCGTACGTCTTTATAATTTAAGACGTACATATAAGAAAATAATAATTTATTCAACTAATAATACCAATTCAACACCATTATTACAATTAAAAGTGAAAATTAATATTAAAAATTATTTACTTTATGCTTTAATCTAGCCATGTAAGTATTTTTAATTCAAAAAATTTAACCCATTAGTTTTTATGAAGTATATAATATTCTTGTGATTTCGCACCCACACAATAGCACACCACAGCACAATATTTTAATATAAGATTCTGACAAAATGACTTTATACCTAACTATTATGTAATATAATTTTATAATTTAATGTAAAATAAAATTTACCATAACGCGTTGATCATACTATTACTAAGTAGGAATTCTCTTTCCTCTAAAATTTGAAATCCTAATATGAAACTCGATAAAATCCTAATTCGTTTAATTAGAATACCTTAAAATCCGAATTAGAATAATATACTACACATTAAACAAAACAAATATTATTACAAAACTATGATTGATTTTGAATAACACAGACTCTTTGTAAAAAACATTATTATTGAAGCTTATACTAGAACACAATTAATTTAATAATCTCTCTTGATTTTAATTTTAGATTTAATGTTGGACTAACAAACATTGTAAAAATAGACTGTACTTCAAATGTAAAATTTTTTCAAAATATTTTCAAATAAGTAAGGGATTTTTTGAATCATAAATATGTACATATGTTCTTGTTTTTCGCTTAAGGGTCATACATACATTATTTTCCTGCAAATAATTTCAACCTATATTATGTTTTCGAAAATTTCTACACATAATAACATTAACATCAAAGTAAAATAAATTCTATAAACAGACATAAATACGCCAATATTAATCTTATACATATTTATAATGAAAAGAACAAATCTCTCATGCCCGCATTAATTTTATATCATTTTCAGGGATTCTCATAAGACTTTTTTACTGCCCAACAATATATCTAGAGAACGAAATGTATGGGTTTTTTCTAGTTATAATTTTTCTAAAAAAAAAAATGTTAAAAATTAATCATGCTACATGTGTGTATGTACATACAAAGAGAAAAGTTTAAATAAAAATTCTTAATTTTTTATTTTGATTGTTCATATTTGGCACCCAATGCTATATAAAAAAAATTTAGAAGTGTACTACTCGTGTAATAAAAATAAAAATTAAAAAAAAAAAAAATTTTATACTGATTTTAATGATTACCCATTTTATTCAAATTTGTCCTGTGGGCCTTTAACCTTATCCAATCACACAAAAACAAAACCGAAAATAAAAAAGAAATAAGAATGACGCGAAAACCTTTATTTCTATAGCAAAAATTATTTAATCAACAACTAAATATCTTAGACATACTGCCTTAGAAATATAAGGGTAATCATATTTTTTAAAAAAATTTCAAATATATTTTGAAATTTTACAAAAATTTATTTAAAAATTCTTAAAATTTTTATTTGACAGTACATAACTCTAATTTGACACTTAATTAATGTCTTCTTTCAACCCTATGATTATTTATTTTCTCAATTTGCAATTTTACACTCTTCATTAATGAAGTTTAAACAAAATTCAAATTTTTACTATAATTTGAAAAAAACAAGCGAGAGAAAACTTGGTGTCGATGGTATTAGACACAATTTTCTGCTTGTGTTATTTAACGCACACCAAAACAGTATAGATATCATCTAGATTCTAGAGGACTCTCGTGTTATGTGAACTAAAAAGAACTAAATCTTAAAATATGAGTGTTATAAAACAAAGGAGCTTAAACTATGAATAATTGTTCTATATGGAAACACTGAAATAACCCTGAAATATTGAGTTCAAATTTGAAATAATTCAAATATCTCTTCAAATTTAGATTTTAATATCTCAAATATCTAAATTTCATGAGAAAATACATGTGTACACACATAGATGTTCTGAATTTCACAAAATCTAGACTAGTATTTTAAAAATACAACATACATACATCTTTCTTATGATAACAAGACCTTGTTACTATTTAAAATTACAAAACATATTCTAGTCTAGATCATAATTTTTTTTGAAAGCACGACTATCAAATCAATTAAAATTAAAATGTCCATATGGTTTGCTCCTTATTTAGAGAAAATCTAAATTTCATCAAAGTAAAAATTATTAAAAGAAATTATTATAACGCAAAATTCATATATATTAACATACATAGTTCCCCTCTATACATAAATTAATTCGATAATAATGTAAGTATATAACTAGAATCTAATCGTGTATGTATCATGTTCGCCTTTAGGCCTAAAATGTATTGATAGGTACATAATGTAACCGCATTTCTCATCTTCATTAGTTTATATTAATGTTAATAGGACCTTAAAATTCATACAAGTTACAATTACATTGTAGATCGCCCCAGAAAAATATAAAAAAAAAAGCAAAAGAATTGATTTTCATGCTTTTTGCAAATTCTTTGATCAAGATATCGCAAAATTTTTTTTTTGTAATTTTTGATCATATGAAATTATCTTCGAAATTTGATCGCTAAAAGATTGATTCTTTTTACAAAAGCTTGCGATTTTCTCATATATACTAAAGGGAAAATTTATTATTTATGAATAAATTTTGTTTTTCGCTCTTCTTTTGTTGTTAATTTTAAAAACTCAACTCTTAAAATCATTTTGTAGGTCATTGAATAATAGTCAATACATAAGTATATAATAGGTATATACAACTAAAATTCTAAAACTAGGCGATCAATCAAAGCCTAATAATATTTTTTTTTAACTATATCTTGATTATAAAAATTATAATAAACTAAATTACTCATAGTTACTCGCACATAGTATAACACGCTTATGTCGTAAGTACCTTAGTATATATAAAATTTTGAAGGCAAATAATAAAAAAAAATTAATAATGAGAAAAATATCAATAAAATGTGGAAAATACCGTCAATAATGACTATAATTTAATATTATACCTTCATTAAAAATAGGACTTTGCAAAAATTATAGCCAAGAATTAATATAAATAAAAATAAAGTTGGGTCAAACCAATGGTTTGTATTGTAGCACTTTTACCTTCAACAATTCGTGAAAATACTGCTTATAAAGTATAAACACATTCTAGTACTCGTATATTTACCACACTATTAAAAATATTTTCAATCATATACGAAACTAATTCTAGGATTGCATATATTTAGGATGAACGATTTATGCAGTCTTTGAAATAAAGCAAAAATTAATTAAAACATAATGCTCGATTTTAAGGGTTAATTGCGTGAGTTAAGAAAAATAATTATATTTTTTAATGTCACGGAATTTACCGTTAGCTTTTTGCGTTTATATAAATTTGAAAAAGCTTGCGGTTTCGGAAATATAAAGCGTCAAAAATTCAAATTTTACAAATTTCAAGAGGCGATAATTTGAGAGGGGGTGGAGATGGAAAAAAATTTTCTTCTAACTAAGTGAACTATTTGTTAATGTCTAAAAGCCTCTAAAATTTCAAGCTTCTACAGGCTGGGGTCTAGAAGAAAAACGATATCAAAAATTTGGAAAAAACGGATTTTAGATAACGGTAAATTTAAACGGCCATTTTGTTTTTTTAAAGTTTAAATATAGAACCACCATAGGAGAAGCAAGCCACTGCCTTTCTGCGTTTGCAAAATTTGAAAAATGCTTATGGTTTAAGTGCAACAAATGGTTCAAAAATGGCATTTTTAGGATTTTAGGGGGGTATAACTTATAGAGGGGATGAAATAGGTAAACATTTTATTTTTACGGAAATAAGTTTGTAATAAAGATCTATGTACATACAAAATTTCAGATTTCTGTCTTCAAGGGCGTAGAAGTTTTGTAAACATGTCCACGGACGGACGGACGGACAGAATGAAACTAATAAGCACTTTTTTTCAATTGAAATTTTTGGAAAAGTGCTAAAAATTATAAATATGTAAAATAATAATTGAAATTTCAAATGTAAATTTGTTCACGTACAATGAAACCTGAGAGAGATGAGTTAAGAGATATTTTATGAAATGAGTTGTTTGAGCATGAATTTGACTTACTCTCTATTATAGTTTGAAATATTTTGTATTATATTAATTTGAATTATTCTTTATTACAGCTACAATAAAGCCACAAGCACACTTATTATTGCAAAAATTATGTGTGAAAAGAATTTGTTTGTACCAATAAAATTAATAAATTATTAATAAAATAAAAATTTAGAATGAATTTTAAAAACAAATTATGTCAAAATTTTGGAAGAATACTGAAAGACTTCATCTCATCAAATGTATGAAGAATTTTAGTACAAAATGTCTCTTTTGTTCTTTTGGTATGGTAGAATACTTAAAATTATGTGTTGACTTATTAAAAATAGGAATTTGGGAGATTTTGTTCCATATATTCACGTTGCCTGCCACTATAGTTAAAAAAATTAATGTATTTTGGTGGAAAGCTAATTTCTCGTGTAGAATTTTAAAATTCCATTTAACAATATTTGTATAACAATAATAAGTGTACAAGAAACAATTTAGTTAAGAGCACTAAATAAGCATATTCACTTCGGCAGGTGACCTTATACATTATTTTGTAAATCAAAAATTGCAACCAAATATTCTATATGCATGTATGTATGTAATAGTTTTAATTTCTATTTAACGAAATTCTCTTAATAAATTAAAAATTTATAAAATCGCTTTAAAATGCCATTTATCGTAGTTTTTAAATTGATTTTACGCTAAGACAAATTATGCTATAGCCACCGCATCTTTTAATATAATAATCTAATTTCTAAAGTGACTTCAGCCCAATCTTATTATCCCTTACAAGTAAAAATATTTTTAAAAATCTTAAATTACCGCCATTATTTTAACAATAATAATTCTTGTATATAGTGCGAACATTTTATTAACAGTATATCAGTTTTACATTTTAATAATTCTTAAATTTTATAATACTAGCCGAATATATGTATATATAATGTAAGTATGTATGTGTACATATGTATAAATTGAGTGTTATAATTAAAATTAATTGTATTAATTAAAAAAATACACATGTTTTGTTAATTACAAAATATAGTTACTTATACGTACATAATTCTCTTTATGTGTATGGGGTGTTAGAAATTTGATTCTATTCTTTAATTATATTGAAAAATAAAAGATTCAATTTGTATAAAAACATTAATTTGAGCGCATCAATTATATATGTACATATAAATGTATGTATATATGTAAGTATATCAAATGTAACACTATAGAACACCCTCAGAGTGAGTATCAAATACGATACATGAGATAGTAAAATTTCTAATTTTAATTTTGAATTTTATATCTACTGTCTAAGAATATGTGCAACACAAAACAATCATAATATATACACTTAATTTATGAGTTGAAGCAAGTCTTTTGTTATTAACAAAACTAGCAAAAAACAACAACAAAAGAAAAACCCTTAAAAATCCACTTTTAAATTCAATCAGTCTTTTATATTATTTTTTTTTATTATACCATCATAAAAGGATTATTCTAAATTGGGAAAAAAAAGCCCATCTTTAATATAGTCGACTGACTCTACTGGACATAAAAATTAAAATTACATCATTCCGAAAATATTTTCTATTATTCAAATAATAAAAAAGACCAATCCTTAAACGGAAATTTATAGTTAAAAATTTTAATAATTTGTTCATCCGAACATATGTACATCCATACATACTCACATGATTTTAATCATACATGTACGAAGTACTCATACTATACAAAAATAGACATGTAACGAAAGAATCATTTTGCTATTCACATAATTTGGATCACCCGCATCTAAAAATACCGAACCAAAAAGTCCACACAAAAAATGTTCCCTCTTTGATTTTTCACTTTTTTTTTTGTTTTCTTGTTATTTTTTCCTTTAATACTTTAATGTTATTTCCCTTTTTTCTTCTACATACATACCTACATAATTTGTATATATTTTTATCTTGAATGGAAACGGAATAACCATAATAACACACCAAAATTCAAAACAACAAAAACCAAAATTACACATAAATTAAATTTCTTGTATAAGGTGAAAATTAAGGTGACAAAATATATTGTAGAATCGTGGACGATGATAAGATTTTTTAGAAAGAATGACTACGAAAAAAAAAACAAAACAAAAATGGGGAAAAATCAAAAAATTCTTTTCATAATTTCAAAAAAAAAAAAATTTTTTTCTCAATTTCAAATATCCAGGAGATTGAAATGATATGATCATACAAGAGACCAACAATACGATGATAAATTTCCAATAAATCGCCGACATACTTAAATTTCCCAAATACAAAGGAATGTTATTATAAAGGAAAAGAATAAATTTTGAAAATTTTCAAAGTGCATGCACCGACAATAACAAGGTGACTGCTTGCCCCACAGGAAAACCTAATAAATTTTTATCTCAACTGGAATTCCGAATTTGAATTGAATATTTTTTACATACATATATATATATATATAAAATGTGGTTAGTATGAATAAATTATAAAATAACAAGTAAAAACGTTTCAGTCGGTATAAACCGATTGAATTATACCCTGCACCTTTCGTTATTGTGTAGCAATTACTCGAACCTGTGAGATCATTCTATAGAAACTTCACGGATATGTCTGACCTATAATTGGACATCCGACTGCCAAGTTTCATCAATCTGACCTTATAATTTTTCAAAATATTTAAAATTAGCTGGTGGAGTTGTATGGTAAGTACCTAAACCTGTCAAGCAATTCCATCAAAACTTCACAAATATATCTGATCTATAATCGGACACACAACTGCCAAGTTTCATGAATCTGACTTTATTATTTTTCCAAATATTATGAATAAGCTTTTAGACTTGTATGGGATCTACTCGAACCTGTTAAGCAATTCCACCACAACTTCAGAAATATATTTGACCCATAATTGGACACGTGACTGCCAAGTTTCATGAATCTGACTTTATTATTTTTCCAAATATTAAGAATAAGCTTTTTGACTTGTATGGGAGCTACTCGAACCAGTCAAGCAATCGCACCAAAACTTTACAAATATGTCTGACCCATAATTGGACACACTACTGCCAAATCTCATGAATTTGACTTTATTATTTTTCCAAATATTTAAAATAAGCTTTTGGGGTTGTATGGCAAGTACCCGAACCTGTCAAGCAATTCCACTAAAACTTCACAAATATATCTGATCTACAATCGGACACGCAACTGCCAAGCTTCATGAATCTGACTTTATTATTTTTCCAAATATTTAAAATTAGCTTCTGGAGTTGTATGGCAGGTACCCGAACCTGTCAAGCAATTCCTCCAAAACTTCGGAAATATATTTGACCTATAATTGGACACATGACTTCCAAGTTTCATGAATCTGACTTTATTATTTTGCCGAATATAAAAAATTTGCTGTTGGAGTTGTATGGCAACCACCCGAACCGGTGCAGCTATCCCATCATAATTTTTAGAGCATGTGTAGAATATAATTGGACACATGTATACAAAATTTTATATTTATAGCTTTATTAGTTTTTGAAATATTTAAAATAAACTCTTGGAGTTGTATGGCAGCTACCCGAACCCGTTGTCCGACTTAGTCCAATAACAATAGGGTTCGTCCTTGGCACAAAAGAAAAAACTTGTGAAAGTTTGGTGTCGATTGCATTATTCGTTTTTGAGTTATCGTGCGATCGGACGGACGGACGGACGGACGGACGGACGGACGGACGGACGGACGGACGGACGGACATGTCTAAATCGACGCAGAATTTTACGCTGAGCAAGAATTTATATATATGTCCATACCGCAGATGACTCCTTCAAGTAGTTACAAACTCCATACCAAAGTTAATATACCCTTCACGAAGTGCAGGGTATAATAAGAGAACGTGTAACTTCAATATGTTTTTGGGAGTCCAAAATGCATCCATACTTACGGTTATCTCTTAAGAAAAGTTATTCAGTTTTCCTGATTTGTCGATTTAAGCCGCAATCAAAACCAAACCTTAATTATTTGTGTTGTTATCCCCAGTTTTATTTATTGTTTTGTTGTAAATATTTTTATGTCTTTTTAATCTCGTGTTGTTTAAAAACTAAATTTTTTTAATAAAACTGGAGATCTAAAATTAAAGACTTGAAAGTATTCACTTCTGTTATGTTCTCCATTGCGTTTCAATTTTAGTCATTTACTTGTCTTGATCCCATGAAAATCCCGAATTTCCAAGGAATGATCTTATGAATTCACATACTAAACATTTCTCAGGCAAGCATTTAAAATAATTTTTTTCAGAGAGTCAAGAGTATATTAAATAATAATTAGAAACGCACCTTAATTCTAGAATACGTAATTCTTAAAAAATAGTCCGATGCATATCTAGCCTTAAATTTTTAAAGAAGATAATTACCAGTGTGAAGTTGAAAGAAAATAAAAATAATAATATTTTAGCACCATCATTCACATCATAATATCATTTCATATCATATCAAAAATTCTATGACATTGCACTTCATAAAAAGCCACGTACGTACTTATAAATGCATATATGTACATACTTACAAAAAAAAAGCGGAAGAATATTACACTCAATTATTATTTGAGCAAACCTGCATTTGTTTAGAAAGAAGTAATTCGCATTTCATCTACATTCATACGTTACTCTTCAAAAACACATACTCCAATATGTGCAATGTAAGTTAAACTAGGTATATGATGTAAAATGGCTTAACTGCAATTCATATGCGTTGGGTTGCGTTTTTAATATGAATTAGATCGATACGTCATCCATGTCATATATGAGCATCAAATACAATAATTATACTTAAAAGATTTTATAATAGTGATAAAAAAAACGCACACATTTCATGTTTATGTATGCATGTATGTATTTATGTATGAATATGTAAAAAAAGCCCGTTAAATAATTACATATGAATTTTTATTATTATATGCTTTTGTTTTTAATTTTGAATGATTTTTAGCGCACGATAACTTTTAACACTGTTGCATGAAGTGCAATGCCAAGGTTTATTAATATTATGAATTTAAAAAAAAAAATTTTGTTTTCGATTATTTTTTTTTTCAATTTTTTTTTTACATGGATTTTATAATTTTCTATTAAAGCAAGAAAAAAATAATGTATAAACAGAATTGCCGCTCGAACAGAAACGCCGCCTGAACAGAGTTGCCGAAAAAGTGAACTATTTCTGTTACAAAATTAATTTTAAAAAAGAAATAAATAAAAGACCTTAAAAAGTCAAGTATTTCTGTCACGAGAGTATGACGGCATTACCACAGGGGTATTTCGTATACCCGTAGTAAATCTGCACATATACTCGCTAAAAACAGCTACAATAAATTGCCGCTAATAGGTAAATACTTCTTACATATATAAAGTAAAATTTGTACATAAGATACCACCTAAGGCCAAATATTTTATAATATAAAGAAATTCACTAAATAGAAAATAAAATCCAATTCGTAAATTTGCTAACGACACAATAATTGTTAAACAGAGAAGTTCATTTTTGGAAATTTTACTGTATGTAAATTTTAAATTCATTCAAATTCTAACTTAAATTATGTGAACAAAATGAAATTCTGCAAATCACATTTTATATTATGGTTCATGTTGTGATTCATATTGCACACAGAATGTCTCAAATTCTCACATATTGGGAGATTAGGTGAGATCATGATGATTTCGAACAACAATTAGAAAACGCAGTTAAAATAATTAGAAAACGCAGTTAAAATTTTTTCAAATATGATTCTCTATCAGTGTCCCCAGTAAATTTACAACTAAAAAGAACAAAAGAATTCTTATTAACAACAAAATACTTTCTACACTATATTAATAATTTTACTAATTTTTATATTAATTCAAATGACATTTGGCAACTCTACAATTCATAATAATTAATACAACAGCTAAGAAAAAAAATAATGAATTGCAAATATTGGAATGTTATAAGAAAATCTATACAGGATGATTCAGAAAGTTATACAACAATATATACCATTGGTTAGAAGATCGGAAATGGGTAAATCTTTTGTTCCGGAAACGGTACCAAATCTCAAGGATTTCCTAGTTCTAGGGATTTTAAAGAATTTTCACGAAATTTTTACTTATTGAAGTTTTTTTGGTAATAACTTCCGTTCTGAAAAAGATAGGAACTTCAAACAAACAGTTCCTGAAAGACCTATTAAAGGGCTTAAAATAGACACGCTGCTTAATTCTATATCTTATGTACTTTCGGAATACCAAGCATTTGAACTTTGGTGAAAATCAATTTTTTCCCTTGTTTTATTTTTTCAATTTTTTCTAACTGGATAATTTTGTAAGAAAAGTTTTAAAACCTTGAATTTTTTTATAGAATTTTCTCCAGTTGTTTAAACTTTAATTTAAGTTCTCAAATATTATAAAAATTTTTATAGTACAAAAGATATAGTACAAAAACCACAAACATTGTGAGCCACAAATTCAATTAAATTCAAACCAGATTTTGATAAAACTAAAATTAAATTCAACTGAATATTCCTTTATCAAAAAATTTAGAAAAACACGGCAAAAATTTTACAATGGCTCAAAACAAACACCAAATTTTCTTCTGAAATTCACCGAATTCGGCAAAAATTTTTGTTTCTCTTATTTCAAATCTGTTTCTATTCAATCACATGTTTTGAATTAATTGCTTTACTGGGACACCTCTTTAGTTGCATCAGCCGTACACCAATTTTAGTTTTTCTAGAAATATGTTTAAAATTTATTAATTCCATTAAATTATTTATTAGTTCTATAATACTGATACCAAATCATTTACAAACTCCATTTTGCGTAAAAAAATTAAATTTTTCTATTGAAAAAAAAAATTTTTCTATTACAATAAATGTCAAAATTTGTATGGCAGGTCTTTAAAAATTCGCTGCAGCTGGTTAATTTTAATAACTTCAGATGCCAAATAGTGTCTAGATTCCGAAAATTATTTTTACAAATTTTTAAATTGCACCCAATCTGTGAAAAATGCATTTAAAAATTTCAAACCATATAGGTACCATTTCTTATAAAAACTGGCAAAAATTAAAAACCTATCAATTTTTTTTACCAAGAAAAGTTTCGAAAAAAATTTTTTGATTACTAGATTTTTTTTTGTGTTTTCCCTAATACAAAATTCTAGTTTTTCTTTCCAAAAATTTCAAATTTTTTAATATCCATTTTTGGTTTTCAAATTAAAAGTTTGTATAAAATTTCTATTTAATTTTGTTAATATTTGTTACATTTCAATAAAAACATTAAAATTCAGATTTTGTAAAACGACTCTTAAAAATGTCAACTGTTTTTTTGAGTGACTCTTCTCATTAAAAATTAATGATAGTTGATAATTACAGAGCTTAAAATCAATAAAAATCAAAAATAGTGAAAAATAGGGCCTTTAAAATCTTCACTTAGAGATGGTTTTTGTGCTACATCTTCTGTACCATAAAAAATTTGTTAATGTTTGAAGACTTCAATTAAAGCTGGAAAAAATTCTATAAAAAAAAATTTCAAGCTTTCAAAAAATTTCTTACGAAATTATCTGGTTAGCAGAAACTGAAAAAATAAAACAAGTAAAAAATTTGATTTTTCCTAAAGTTCGAATGCTTGATATTCCGAAGATACATAAAATACAGAATGAATCAAGCGGCATGTCTATTTTAAGCCTTTTACTAGGCCTTTCAAAAACTACTTGTTTGAAGTTCCTATCTTTTTCAGAACGGAAGTTATAACCAAAAAAACTTGGATGAGTAAAAATTTCGTGAAAATTTTTTAAAATCCCTAGGGCTCGGAAATTCTTGAGATTTAGCACCGATTCCGGAACAAAAGTTTTACCAATTTTCGATCTTCTAATCAATGGTATATGTTATTGTATACCTTTCAGAATCACCCTGTATATCTATATACGTAATTAACGCCTAACCGATAAACTGTAGAAAAAAACTTCGTTTTCAACGGCCTTATATCATTTATGAAATTATGATGCATTCACTTTAATGATTTGGTGTAAGAGCATTATTATAGAAATGCAAGATTTAAGTCATGACAAATATAAACGCAGTTTAAAGCTTAAGCGCATAGTACTTTTTATCTCTAAGTTTGTTGTGTGTGTATGTGAAATGAATAAATTGTTGTATTAATTTTTATTATGAATTTATTAATTTTCTTGTACAATGAAAATTTTCTATATTATTTATTCTTATTTTTCTATTAAATAAACATTTTAACGAAATCATTTTGACTTTATAATTAACCAAATTGAAATGGGGAAATAATTTTTTTTTTTGTTTCATTTAATATTTTTATTTTTATGAATAATAGAAAATTATGTGATTACAAAAGAAATTGTTTTTTGCTATCTCATGTTTACACCATTGCACTCTCTATTGTAAAAGCAGTTAAATACACACTTTGCCTTGTAAAAACTTGTTATACATTCTTATGTACACGTACACAGTTTCATTGTCTAACTTAATAATTGTCGGCTCGTTTTTTTAAAATTAATTGTTATGTCATAATTTATTATGTGAAAACTTTTATTTGTACATATGCACTTTACTCATTCATATAGGAAGAAGATTATTTTGTACTATAATTTTTACTGAATTATGTAATTTTAGTCCTATACGACATGATGGCCATTCTTGTAATAAATTGATTTAATAAACAAGTATGCAGTTCTAACTACAAGAACAAGTCCATATAATTTAATTTGATTTGTCCATATAATTTATAATACTAAATTTAGGAATTTTGTTAAAAATTAATTAGTAAATTGGAAATTTTGTTTAAAATTCGATGATTTCTTGCAACACGTACCATACTTTGTCTAGCATTTTTTTAGGAACAATATTTGGAAAATAATATTTTTAAAATTTTTAGGAACAAAATTTGGAAAATATAATCGAATATGACATATCGAAAACATAATAAAAATTTAGTATACTTACTGATTTTGGTCCCGATGAAAATTTGATGTCTCTCCATCGGTGTGTCATCGGAAATGGAATTGTAACTGTGCCCGATTGAAGGATAATGGGGCGCAGCGCTAACTATCTCTGCAGGAGATGCTGTGGCAAGGAGGAGGAAGAGACGGTGGCTCATCTTTATGCTCATGCCCAACTTTGGTACGGTGAAGGCAGTGGTTCCTTGGGTCCTTCTGCGGGTTACAGACCTTTGCGAATGTAAATACCAGGGACTTAAACTGGTTCATAAAGGACCCGGCCGCGTCAACCTAAACCTAACCTATGATTTCTATTCATCAAAGGGTCATATATCGCCAGCATCCCATAATTGTCTCTAAAAATTTAAAAAATTAGCTTATTCACTACATAGTTGTACGAACAATTTTAATTAAAATTATATTAATTTTGGTGTTCAACAGAAACGAGAGCTCTCATAAGTAGCATATTTAAATTGCCCTTAATTTAATCAAACCCGCATTTTTCCTCTAATTAACATGTTTTATTAATATAATACCTTCAAATTAAAAAAATAGGTTAAAAATGGATCACTATTTTTGGCATTGCCTAATAGCAAATAAATTATACCCAAATAATATTTTGAAAATAAATTCTTTTTTTTTAAATAAATCAACTATATTTGCATAATTTCTTACATATTAAATAATCAATTAACAATATTCTAAAATTAAAATTTCTCATTATGTATTTAGGTCTTTATAGTTAGCTTACTAATGAAAAAATGTTAACCTTTTAGATTTTACCATTTTTTTTTTATTAAACAAATTATTTATAGAGGCGAATAAAACCAAAAAAAAACAAACAAATTACAAGCATTTCCTTAAACAAAATTCTTTTGGTAATTAGTATGTACATATGTACATATACGGAAAACTTTTTCACCTCAAAACATAAAAATCACAAACAGTTTTAAGCTTAAAATTAATGAATGATTTTTAAATATATATTTTTTTTTATTAATTTTACTACAAGATTTTAATACATAAAACAAACGAAATAAAATATTCTAGCCAGCAGGAGGCTTAACTTAACCAAACCTATAACTACTTAACATGAATCATAATATTTATATAATCAAAGCATTAAATTTAGTAAAGAAAAAAATTTCTTGAGTATTTACAGTGACATGTGAAAATTTTTATACACAACACCGACAAACATATGTTGTACCAAAAATTTTCAATTCTGTAAATATTAAAAATTAATTGAAAATTCAAATTTAGCTCCCTGAAACGAAAATTCTGATGACGAAATGAAAAGGAGCGTCCTCTGATAACTGAAATTTAAATTGAATTTAAATTTTTAATTAAAAAACGGCAACACTGTTTCAAACAAATATTTAAATTTCATTAAATAAAACATAAAATAAGATATAAAATACCGATAATCTCTGATGTAAGAAAAACTAACAACTTGCTGTATTTTCCGTGTTAGACCGCTTTGGACCGCTCTTGACCGCTAGTACAATAGATCTTCAGCCTTTAAAAACAATTTTACAAGTAATTAATTTCAATCGCTCATTTTGTGAATATTTTAATTTTGCAATTTGGTAAATAACAAGCCTCATATCAAAAAAAATCTGATGTGACCAGCACATAACCGACCGCAATGGTTATTGTCTAATTTAGTGAAAATGTTACAATTTTAAAAACACTAGTAAGTTTTCATTTAAAATTTCTCGAAAAATGTAAATTTGGTTCTTAGTATATAGTTTTGTTTTATGCCATTCGAATTCCGTGAATATTTCACTAGTTAACTTCGGTAACAAACCAAAACTCAAATATAAAATTTTAAGAAATTCCATCAGTCCATTCCGTAAATATGATAAAAAATGCCAGATACACCCCCAGTTCGGTTTCCAAGCCGCGATCACTCCAAAAAAAAAGTTTATTCATGCCCTACTATGGAGAAGACTATTCCCACTGAAAACTCGACATCCGAAATTTTGTACCATCATATAATCTCCCTTATTGTATGCAATGCGTTTGGTAAAAAGCTATATGATTTTCAAAATTTTAAAGTAAATCTAATGTCAAGCTAAACCTATGCACATACTAAATTCGACGTAAGTTTACGTTTTTATGAATTGATTTTTTTAAGTGGCTTATACCGGAATTAGAAATTAATGTTGTTTTTAAATTTTTAGTGAAATTAAGCATTTACACCGTCACTGTATATAATATCAAATACATGCGAATGAGATTTATGATGAAAAGATACATTAATAAGACAAAAAAAAACAAATTCCAATTCAAATCAAAAATCTTATCTTGTATTTCTTTTTATAATTTGTTGTGTTTTTAAATTTTATTCCAAATCGGGGGAACTAATGAATTTATAATCGAACATTTTAAGCAAAAATTCCTCCAATATTTCAGATTATGTATAATGCATTCATTCTGCTCTCTTCTTGTTATTTTTAATTTTAATAAAAAAAATGTATGCAGTTTAATTCATTTTTAAAATATTCATATTTTCTTTCATTTTGACTATAAAATTATAATTATGTGGAATCTGTTTTATGTATATAGAAAAACTTTGGACAATTCGAATTAAATCGAAAAAAATCGAATTATTCAAAATCTACCAAAAATTTTTTTTAGTTCAAGTTATTTTCCTTGACTTTATCCACCATATTATTTTTCATCTCTTATATAGTTATAAGCAAAACTCTAAAGAAAAAAATTATTTTTTTAAATATTCAAAAATTTTCTTATATTCCCATATAGAAACACCCCAAAGGGTCAATTCTAAATAAGTACCATCTCTCTATTAAAAAATTTTAGATTATACACATAATATGATATGTATATACATGGATATATGGTTAATATATTTGGTTATTTGTATATTCGGCATCTATAGATCACCAGCATCAAAAAACAACTCAATATTTTTTTATTATCTCTTATAACTCTTATAATAAGGCTAGAAGAAATATTTATATAAAAATAGTTTTTCCCTAAAGTGTATAATAATAATATATTGTATGTATGTATGTATATAATACCACCATTTTGTAAATCAAAAGCCACTTAACCATGTTCCAGAAATAAATGAAAATATAAGAAAAAGTGGCCCATGGGCTTTATTCAATTCCAAAAATCAAAAGGAAAAATTACTTTGAAAATATAGAAAAAAAAAAACAAAGTAAAACCATGCAAGGGCTAAAATAATTTTTTTTTTCTTTTAATCTTTTCCAATGAACTCTCTAAGTAATAACGATAAGAAAAAAACAGAAACTCTTCGGTTACTCTAACTAGTTCAATAGTGTAGATTTTTTTTTTTATATAATATCAAAAAAATATTTTATGGAATTTAAATAAGTAAAATTCAAAAAAATCTAGTTTGAAAGCTTCAAATGGAGAATGAATCATATACATAAAGTTGACCTCATTAATTCTGGGGTACCATTGTGAATTGACAAAATAATTTAGTAAATACCTAAGTATAAAAATTATTGTTAAAATATTCAAATTTAAGGACTGTTAGGGTTGAGTCAAATAATTATTGGGTCTTGAAGTAATGAAAATTGTTGAACTCATGTACAGTGCTAAACACCAATTTTAAGAAAGGATAAAAGCTGCTGACCGTATAAGAATTCAATCAGCTTTTATTAAACTATTCTGCCATCCATTAATTAGTCTCATTCTAATTTCATTCAAGCAATGACCTTAATTCTAACAAGGTTTTACGATGACCATTATCATTGTCGTATTCAATAATATTCAACAAAACTATTTTAAAATGGTCTCATCTTTACAAGAGTAATAATTATGTATGTTCTGTTAGGAAACACCACTTTAACAAAAATCAAATTCAAAATATTCGGAATAGTTAAAAATTAGAGGAATTAGAGAAGAAATAATGAGAGATAAATTTATTCGAGCTACGAAATGTTTCAGCTGCAAAAGTACATAATTCAGTATTTAAATTGAAAAACAATAAGTAGACTTAGTTTAATAATCAGTTTGAGCTATTGTGATTTGTTGCATTAACAGCAGCTACATGCAGAGATATCGATATTATGTTAAGGCAAATCCAAACACCGTTATGAATGTACCCAGATAATCATTTAAGCAAATTCAATCAAATTCAAAATCGTGCAATTACAGGAACTCACGTCTTTGAACAAAAATTTTTTTTTTAATTTTATTGCATTTTAAATGGATCATTAATTTTTTAATACCTTTCCCAAAATTGTATTCGATATCAATGTACGTTTGTAGTATTAGATATGTAGAAAAGCATTCATACAGCCTTAAATTTTGAATTGTTCCCAAATATTTACATTATTTAAGATAATCTCGCTTCTGAATTTTAAATCTATACAAATGTAAAATTATTTTTTTTAATAAAATTTTCACAATGATCCTTCACTTTATAAACATATGAACTCATATATTCTAGTATGAAAATTTCCCTAATAACACACTTATTTGACATAAGTGCTCTACATAATTTTTTTTACACGTGATATTTTCTATATACTTAAGAGGAGTACATGATACTCGTATATGAAAATAGGTATTATTTCGGAATAAAATAGTTTCTTGCTTTAATTTTTTTGTTCGGAAATTATTCTTAGCTACATATTTCTTAGATATTAAAAAATTTTGAACATAATTTTATATCTTGTATAAACAGTGTCGCGTTTGACTAAATGCATTTGTTCATTTGCTATATTAACTTCATCATACTCTTTCTAGCCATTGAATAGAAGACATTCAACTACTTTAAATAGGTGGTGACAACAATAGAAAAATACTGTCTTTTTATGTTTCTAATAGAATGACAGCAGTCCCCTCTATAATACTCAACTATGCTATTCATTTTGCATATTTCACTTGGTTGTAACCGGAAAATACTCTTTTAAATTATTGACATTTTGCAAATACGAGTACGAAAAATGTGTTTGATAAGTAATGAATTTTAAGTTTTAAACGTGTCCAATTGACTGCCGAAATTGTCTAATTTGACTTAACTAGATAAATTTTGTTCGTAGTAGTTTTATGAAATGTTTCATTTATATCGACTATCCAGCATTGTGCAGCAAGTTTTGAGAACAATATTTTTTTTTTTTTTTTTTTTATCCTTTTTCAAACTCCAGTTGAGGAGCATAGGGCTTCGATTAAACCTCTCCATCTCTCTCTGTTTTGGGCGATAGATCTTATTTGTGCCCAAGTTTTCCCCGCTGCTGTTATTTCTTTATCTATCGTTCTACGCCACGTGTTCTTAGGCCTACCGATGCTTCGCCTACCCTGGGGATTCCATTCCAATGCTTGTTTGGCTATGGACTGCTCTGGCCTCCTCAATATGTGGCCTATCCATCTATATTTCTTTTTTCTGACTTCTATTTCTATCGGGTTCTGCTTGCACAGGTCCCATAGGTCACTATTTCTAATTCTATTGGGCCAGAATATTCGACAGATGATGCGGAGGCACTTATTTGTGAAAACCTGCATTTTATTTATGTCTTTCTTGTTAGTGAGCCAGGTTTCACTGCCGTATAGCATTACTGATTTGACGCAAGCGTTGAAGATCCTCAGTTTAACATTCCTAGAAATTTCCTGAGAACAATATTGGTTGATGAAAAATATAAATTATGAAAATTCAAAGGAGGCTCAAAATTCGATTCTCTAAATTGACCTAAAATGTAGCAGTAATCAACATTTATATAAGCTATATTTCAAAAATGGGACCTGTTTTCCATTAAATTGAATAATTAAACGGCTCTATACGAAAATCTATTAAAACGTTAAATTATCACAAAACATACCGGTCAAACTGAATCAATCATTTCTTTTCTTGTATAATTACAGACCTACTTCGGACCATGCACAAATTTTAAATTATTTCATCTCATTTTTTTTCCATTGCATTCTTATATCTTCTCTCTTTCCGTCTATAATCTCTTCACAAAAATTTAAAGTATATTGTTATTATTAAGACACACTTATATTGACAGAATAAGTGGCTCTTCCTGTTTATTTTCGAAATTATACTCTTATATATTGAGAATAAGTACATAATATCGGCTTCCATCATTATTTTCATCAAAAAAAAAAAAAATTCATTTCATCAAATTTAAAAGGTTGCACTGCTTTTATCATGATTAAATTTTGGTGTGTTTTTTTTTTTCGTTTTTGGTAATTTGGTAAAATTTCTAAAAATTTAAAATATAACAAAAATTTTTTTCTCCTATATACTAAAAATATACCCGTTCATCTTGCATTTTTCATAAAATCCAAGACACATGTGAAATAATTCGAATTTGTAATGTGCGTGCACATTTGACGTGCATTTTAAAATCTTGAATTTTCATTCAAAACAAAAAAACTTTTTTCTTTTAATTTTAAAATTGATAATTTTTTTTTTGTTTGTTTGTCCTGTTGTTTTAAATTTCATTAAAAAACCTTTCAATTGATACTTAACAGATGTGAATGAAAAATTTAATTAATTCATGTTTTGGAATTATGATAAGTGTAATGACTTTCAATCGCTGTACGTACATTTATTCGATAGCATTAGTATACTACTTGGTACAAGTGCAATGGAAATTGGATTTTCTGTTACAAAAAAGAAATTAACAAAAATTTTTAGTTTTATTTTTTTATACAAGATTTAAATAAAGAAGGTGTGGATCAAATTTTGTTGTCTTGAAAAGTTTAAATATTCTGAAGATCAAGTTATTTTGTCCCAACTGCTTCTTAGTAAAAATTTCCGAATAAATTACTTATTCTTTATCACTTATCCACCTTAATCCATTGAACACTAATTTGAATTTCAATGTTAAAATGATCAAAAACATATCAAATATTTTAGATTATTAGAAGAACTCGTAGTAATTCTCACCTTAGTAAGATTTAATAAAGATTATGTAAGAAAACGGCAATAGTTGCTAAATAGCACATTACACTTTTAATGATTTGCCATCAAAAAATAACGCTTCAAGAACTTTGGGAGCAAAAATTAAAAAAAAATGGCATAAATTTAGAAGAGGTCGTCATACCCTCATTCAAATATTAGTTTATTAAATTTTCATTAAAGTCAGTAATTGTGATTTTTGAAATTTTGATTAATTTGAAAGGGAGTAAACTAAAAGAAAAAGTAAAAAAGAAGTAGCACTTCTGCCCGTAATTCAAGTAAAATAAACTGTCAAAAACTAGTTTTTTTAAAGCTTTGAGATGTTATAGCTTTCTTGAAGAGAACGTGAAATGTAGACATAACAATTTCCTAGGTACAACTTTAGATTTTGAGTTAAATCAAGTAAGAACAGACGGACGAATAAATAAAAGAATATTATGTAACTAATAAGCACTTTTTTTTTCGAAATAAATATGAAGGTGAAAAATTAATTCTCTTAATAGGCCCCTTAATTTGAATACACATCTAAGTGAACTGTTATATACAACTGTATAGAACCTCATAAGAAGACAAAACTGTTGTTTAAATGCGAGAGACTTAAAATTAGTCTTGCGTGATTTTTTAATATTTGAAATTTTAAGTACAATACAGTTCCTGTATCAGATGCTTTTTTATGAATATAAACATTACAGTTGTAAGCGTTTTAGATCTCAGAATCTCATGACTTTAAAGTACGAAACATTTGAAATTTTAATTTTTCATTTTTAAAACATATATGAGTATATTAACTTTTTAGATGACGTAAGATTGCAACTTTTCCACAATTGCTTTTATTTAACTTTAACACAGTTGGAAATATTCCTACCTCTTATTATGATTTATAGCAAATTTTATCAGTCGAGTTTACCTTACATTTACCTTAAAAGTAAAGACGTGAAGAATATAAGAATTTTTGAAAATATTAAAATTATCACTAAAAATTAAAAGATACTTTTTCGATTAATTAAATTCTAACGGTGTATCAATACCTAGAATCTAAAAACGATTAATCCTTATCACTCTTAATTGTAGTCCAATTCGAAGAATTCCTTTTCTATAGGTTTAAAGGTAAATGTGTTCAGCCCCTTTCATTTGTGATTTACCAGCCCGCCGCATTAAACCGCAACAACTGCGTCCATTACCTATAAACTTGTCAACTAAAATCTAATCTTTATAACCAAAACACTTTCTACTTAAATTTAACTACCGAAAATTCCAATGAAAATCAACAAAAAATATAAATTTTTTTTTTTACCTGACAAATTCTTTAATATTATTTTGGTATTGGTGTAGAAATGCACCTAGATAAACTTTAAATTTCACGGTTCGTTATCAATTTTCTTTATAATAAAAATGCACTTTTATGTTTATAAAGATATTAAAGATTTTATAAGATAATAATTTCAAAAGTAGCCGAGCCAAATCCAATATAAGCTTGCCTACCAATATTAATTATAAATTTAAATTTTCTTATTAAATAAATAAAAAATTAAATAAATTACCCTTTAGATTTACAAATAAAATAAGATAAAAAAAAATGTCTTTGTAATCTTAAAGATTAAGTCACAAAAAATTTTAAATTGAATTTTCCATTCAAATTTTTATTTATTTTTTTCAAACATAAAGAACAGAGTTATCTCAATTAATAATAATAATAGTAATGACTCTATAATCGTGAATTAAAATAACTGTTAATTGTATAATTTTCTCATTAATTTTAAATATATAAAGAAAGTAAAAAAAAAATGAGAAGAAAATCCACGCGATGGTGGTAATAAAGAATATTGAACAAACACAAGAAACGAATTATTGAATCCATAGAAAAATTTTAATTTAAAAATTTAAACCGCATTAATGATGATCAACAGGCCAGCCTATACCGAATTTAATTTAAATCACATTTTACGAAATTAATTAAAATTTAAAATAGAGGAACACCAAAAATTAATTTTTCTACTAAATCCAACATTGTTCGTACAATATTCTTATTTTAATAATATTGACGTAATTATTAAAGAGTGAGTAGCGCAGTAATTTTATTGAAACTCAAGAGAAATTGAAAATTTCCTTTTTTACGCTGTTTTCGAATTTTTTCCTTACTATGCGGATTGCGAGCAGTATTTTACACACAGCACATTCAAATCTCACTTTGTCGTTATTTAGTGTCATTGGGTACCTGTAGTTCCCAGAATTCCACATTGCAAAGTTACTTATTATGTTATATTATGATTGTTAAATCTTTTATATCCACATGGCAAATAAATTCCTGGTGTTATCTTATTTATGAATAATTGAATTTTACTAAGAAAAAACGAAAGACTTTGCTCAAGTTCTTTGTGCAGGCTGAAATTAAATAGGTAATTGTTTCAAAAAAATTTTTTTTTTAAATGGCTATAATTGCAAATAACTGTATTATATATTTTTTAGATTTGCATGATTGTATTCAACTGTATAGTAATAATTTCAACTGCATGTGTAATATCAGAAATGGCAACGGCAAAATAGTTCCTTAAGGTGCTTTGAACAAGTGTTCCACTCTCTTTTTGCTACAATAAATTAGTTAATAATCTCACATTTCATCTCGATCCATTTTTATTCTCAAAAAGATGAATGCTATACAAAAAAGTGTTTAAAAAAGCGGAGTGGAGGCTACCTATCCGCTAAAGTAAAAAATAAAACGAAAATTTTTACAAATACAAGTGTTCCACAACAAGTTGTTTCGTAATATGGTTTGTATTTCTTGCTATTTACAGAATAGTGACATTCATAGGGTTTTGGGTGTCCCCGATGTAGATGAAGAAATAAGAAACAAAAAGACCAATTAACGAATGAGATCTCTCGATTTAATCTAAAATTCTGATATGCCACTTATCTTATATTTTCTTATGTGTTTAAAAAGGATTTTCTCCCTTTACAACTTCATTATGACATGTTAATGTATAACAGGCACATCATACAAGTGTGATTGTATGATATAATTATCATACTTAACATGTCTTAATAAAAATATGCTACAATACCGTATAGGCTTCATTCTAAAGAGCGATTGATTATTGAAAACGTATGCATGCGTATGAGCACAATAAACTTACGCATTCATAAATTCTCTGAAGAAGCATGAATCACAATAATCTATTCGATAATTTTTTTTTTTTTTTTGATTTTCCAAAGAATTTTATGAATTAATGAAATTATTAATTTTAATAATCGCCATTAAAATCATTTTAATATTATGTGTGTATATAAAATCAAAATAGAGTCAATAAACTTTGAGAGTTCGATTAATGCCCCTGAATTTAGTTGTTGTTGCTTTTTTTATTATTTTTGGTTAAAAAAACATAAACTCTACTGCATCTAAATTAAAAAATCGAAAATTATGATTTTTTTTTCACTTTTTCATTCTTTTCAATTCAATTCAATTTTTCTTCTCATTTCTCGCATATACACACACGTTATTTTTTTATATTTATGCCGTCTCTATTTTAATTTTTTTGATTGAAACCGCACCACAACTCTATTGAAGTTCAGAAAGAAAAACCAAGAAAAAAAAGTACAAAAAAACACGCTTTTTTTCACTATTTTTTTTTTTTATTTAATGAACTCTTCCCCAAAAGAAGTCACAGAGATCAAAGAAATCATTTTTTAATGGTATTTTTATGGATTTTCTGATGAATCCTAATCCAAAAAAAAAAATATTATTAGAGTCAAAATAAAGATTCACAAAACTACAAAAAAAAAAATTGAGGTGCATTTAATAAAAAAATTTCTATACTGACTTTTTGATTGCATTTGCACTCTAAATGGTTAGACCTCAGTTTCATAGTCAGTGCACGCTTTAAATTTTATCTAAATTGAAAAAAAAAATCATCAAACCACGGAAAAAAAAGAATAATAGGAACGCTTTCATAATCGATTTTCATTAGATTATATAGGAAAAAAGAACAAAAAATAAAAAATATTGTGTGAAAAATCAAACCTAATAGTGATTAAGGCACAAACAAAAAAAAACTTATATAATTAGTTCTAACCATTAAATTTGAGTGCGAACCATTCTAATACGACTATTTTTAACATAACACTAAGAAATTAATATTACAGTGGAACCAGTATATAAGGAATACGTGAAATTCACTAATTTTCAATTGTAATACAAAGATTTTGTAATGTGTATATAAAAAAACAAATTTACTACAATCAAACAAAATGTTCGCTATACTAAAAGTTCGTTCTAGATTAAAGTTAGATTAAAATTCAAAATATTTAACTTTAGGTATATGTTCGATGTTAATAGCAATTTGAAATTAAAATTTAGAAAATTAGAGAAAAAATTCAAATAAAATATATGAATTGCTAAAATTTCTCAATTTGCTATTGAAATATCTAGGCAATCTTACTTCTTACTCAACTTATTTAAGATTCCGCATGCTTGAAATCAGATATTAATCTTAGAGCACAGGAACACATGCAATTTTTAGTTTTGTAACTGTTTGATTGTTTATTTATTTGCCATAGGTTTATACTCAAGTGCACACAAATGCGACTGTATGATCGCATGCAATTAAACAATCAAATAGTTTGTAATTTTTTTACTGCCATAAGAAAACAATAAGCAAAAACTAAATTTGACATTTCGAAAAATTAAATTTTGTTTTATATAAGGCTATTTTTATAATCCAAAGATTGTATATTAGAGTATCAAACATTTTTCCTATCAAACAAAGCATCAAACATATTTCATATTAGAGAGATTTTGTTCGATTACTTGAATAATGGTCTTGCTTTTTCCGAGAAAACTTACAGTATATTTATATGATACTTAAAGTTAGCTTATGTTTCAACAAAGTATAATTAAAAGCGTAAATGAATAATGCATACAACGTATGATATCATACATCACTTTTGTATGATCCTCTTAACAAACATTTTCAAACTTCTAACAAATCCCTAGAAAAATAACTAATATCTTAATTCATTTTAATCTTTGTTTTTAAGAATAATATTATTTAATTTATTATAATTTTTTTTTTTTATAAATTTCCGATCTAATAAATTTTGACAGTAAAACTCTTATCATATTATATTTAATTTAAAAGGGATATTAATTGAGAGGAGTTGAACATGCCAACCATTATCATTAGAAAATAATCATTATAATTACTTTACCTTCAATTTCTAAATACATACAAACATCTCCATTTATATGCATAGAACTTATAGAATCCAACCAAAAGTCTACACACAGCCGCACATACTAATTATATAAAATGCATTTAAACAGGTACTCAATGCAATTGCAATAAAGGAAAGTAAAAATATTAAGTAAAAAAAAAAATTTTTTACTTAATATTGAAGAAGAGAAGCAATCATAATCTTTTGGTCTAGCATAGCAATTACAACATTGATTAATGAATTTTATTTTTGTATATTTAAGAATTTTTTTTTCATCTTGACATTTTGAAATCGTAATAAATCAAGTTTTGGAATAAAGAAAACCAATAATAATCATTAGAAAAAAAATTGAATCTTTAAATCTGCCGCGAAAAAATTATGAAGGATGCCTATGAAAATTTCTAATTTTTTGAATTTTTTTTATGGCAAAAGTATATAGAAAAAGAAAATGCAATTAAAACAGATTAAAGTAGATTTTTATTTCAAGAATAAGGAAAGTAATGCACAATGAATTTTGTTTCCACATGTATACATATATAGTGGAATTATTGTCAAATTTTTAGTTATTCTTAGGAAAATGAGAATTTGATTTATAATTGAGCTCAGTAATTAATAAAATAAAAATTTTTGTGATATCTAGTTTGGTTACTTAAGAAAATTCAGAAAAAGTAAAAGTTGTCCCTTCATTTTGTTGAATAGAGCCGCGTACAATGAATTATATAAGGCTTAAAAGATATAGAACCCTTAAATGCTCAAAAAATATAGAATTTTAAATTTCACCTCTTCAATTTAGATATGTCAAAATATTAACTAATCAATATTTAAGTACTCCTAAAAAGAAACACCATATTATAAAGCTAATACCTTTAGAAAAATATTTTTCAGACTTCACCAAAGCGCTTTAATTACAATATTTAGAATCTGGTCACTTTGCATAATCAATATTAATGATCAGTTGGAAAAGTTGTATAATTAATAATGCATAAAGTACACATAGACTCCTCGATTTCTTAAAAAAAATTAAGTATAGTACTAAATAACAGCTCTTTACTAAACACGCTCCTTTTTTCCAATAAAATTACGTAGAAAAATACTGTCAAGAATAATTCCATTAGGCCTATTTGCTAGTATATACGCTGAGCGTATTCACAGTATTTACTTCCTACATCTCACACTCTCTTCTCCCCTACAAATAAATTTAATTGTTATTGAAGAGGGTTTATGAGAAGCATAAAAGAAAGACTGTATATATGTTCCAAGCATACATGTGTAAACATCCCTAATGGACGCATTATTATTCATTATGAGAGTTTTTATTCACTATTGGATAACGATTCATAGCATTTATAATATCCAATGTCATTTTAAAAGCAATTTATTCGGGAAATATTCAGAACTACTCTTTCATTACTAAAATCTCTTTTATATAAGAACTTCCTAAAACTAAAACTAGATAATGAAATTTTATTAAAAATACATTCAAACATAAACTGATAAGGTTTCTTTCACTTTGAACATCAAAGACCTTAAACGCTTATTATAAATTTTAAGCTAAGCGGAAAACTTTGCTATTCCAAATAGATAAATGAAAACGCACTTATTTGAAAATAATTTCTTTATCTATTCTATATTTTAGTATTTTCCACTGTCTAACACTATTGCGAAGGACAATCAAAAAAAAGAATCGCTTTTAAGTCAAACTCATTTGAATATTTTATTTTTTTCTTGCTTTTCTTAGTCTCTTCTACTTCCAATTAATTCGAATGACAACAACAAATTTTCTCATAATAAAATCGTGTACATTTTTTTGTTTTGTTTTTGTAATCCAATTTATGTACCGATACAACCAATAACTCAATTAACCCAATTACTATTTAGGAGTACAACTATAAATGATTGCGTAGGTAAAACAACTAAACCGTTTGTTTTTTTTATTTTTTTATGCTTTATGCAAAACGCAATTTATAAAACGCGAATTCCGCTATGAAACCGAAAAAAATATTTTTTTTTTTTTATAACAAATTTTTTCCTCCTGTCAGACTTACCTATAAAAATCGTCTGGTCTCATACTTTAATCACATATGCATAATTCTTCTACATAACATACTTCCACACATATTTATATTATTAGTGTGTGTGTGTGTATAACAAAATATATTTTTCGCTTTTCGCCTTTTTGCTTTCGTTAAAAAAAGCAAGCAAAAAATAAAATGAAAATAGCAAAACAAACAAAACATCCTGACTTCAAAAAAAAAAAAATTTATTACTTTTTTATAAGTATATGCTACCTTCATAGCAATGTACATTTGTATGTAGTTTGCTCTTCTCTCCTGCACACATAGATTTCGTTCAAATAATAATAATAGGGGTGGGTGCACTTAATATTGTTATTTTATTTATTATTGTTACTTTTTGTTTTTTAGCTGCATTTATTATTTCCGGTCCTCGACTTTTTCATCTATTAAGTCAATAGCATTTCATATTAAATTGGTTCATTGAATACATACATATTATGTATGTATGCATGAAGATATATTACGTATGTGTCGTTGTTGTTAGCATATTCAGATGCACATACAATATATGTATGTACATATGTATACGAACATCCCATATTACAAAGTTATAAATATTATAATTAAAGGTATACTTATAATCCCAAAACTGTACATTCATATAAAATCCATTTGTAATGATTTATAGATAATGTTTATGTGTTCGTATATTTATGCATTCGATTAACTTTGTGTGTGTTCCTGCGATTCATTATATTTTCGATCTCTTTAACATTAAACAGATACCGGTATAAGCAAGTAGATAAAAGAACACAAAATTCAAATGTTAAAAGGATACATTTGAAAAATTGTGCATCCTTAAATTCAATACATATAAATAAGCTCAGACAGTAGAATATACGTAAGTATAGCTTAGTTATATTTTGTTGTAATGTCGATACGGTGCTGCCATTATATTTTAATTAAATTGCAAAATTTAATTTGAGAATAGACTCGACGCCGTTCTTCTATACCATTATAGATGAAAATTTACATATGTCAATTATTATGAAAAATAATGATACCCAAAAAAACTGAAAGAGTTCTGTAACATCGCTGCTATTATTATGGACATGAGTTATAATTTCATTACAAAAATAAATATAAATGCATATATGTGTATATTTACACAAAATATGAAGATATGCCCTGATTAATGTTATATATTAATGTAGCATCTGATTACATTGTATCTATGATCCGTATTGTAAAATCAAAAATTTTTACAATGTAGCAAGATCCAGACTACCAAAAACGGGTTTTAATAACGCAGTAAAAAAGCAAATAGCGTTGCGAAAAAACCGAGACTAGAATGCAGTCGTTTTTTTAAAGTTTAACTACGGTATAAATAAACTGCAGTAAAATTGTAGTAAAATTGTTTTCACTACATTTTGTATGTTATGGATATTGTGTCAATTTTGAATTGTTTCAACATCACTAGTCCATAATATGAAATTTTCTTCCAGCTTTTCTAAAAAATCATCAAGTATGGCAATGCTGTATTATAATTTTTTTTTTTGTTACCTGAATATATTTTTGTTTTACATACATATATTTATTCTGCTTGTATGATTAAATGAGTATATAACTTAACATATCTGTATAATAAATGCTATATTAAATTTTATTAAAGAGAAAGAGAGACAAAATTTGAAAGAGAGAAACACATGTTTTTTTTTCATTACAAAAAAAGCACACGTTTAAAAATCTCATTTCTCTTCCTTTTTCCGTTCCTCTTAATAAATTATTTTCAAAGAGAATAAAAACCAGAGATACTTGAATTTTTAAAATTAAGAGTAAAAATATTTTGTATTTTAATTTTACATAGTTTCATTTAATATATCTAAATTCCGAATTATATTTTTCGAATATTTTAAAATTTTTAAAGAGTACTTAATTTAAAATTCTCATTAATTTTGATTTATTTTTTTAACTCTTTCATATTTTAACATTTAATTATGTAGTTCTACTCTACATAACATCAACAACATTTTTTTTTTCTCCTATACCTATTATTTTTTTTTATTATGATTTTTTTTTGACTTGTAAAAATAATATTAATGGTGAATGAGTGAAGTGAGTGAAATGTAGAGTAATGTAAAAAAAAAAAAATAAAAATTGTTTTGTATATAAAAATGTAGGTACACTGTACATACACACATACTTTTAATATATAAAATTTGTAGGGTTCAATGTTTACAGTTTTGTTTTTTATTACCATAATTTCCGGTTTACATACTTTGACCATAACCTTTGTGATTTTTGTTTTTTTCTTTTTTAACATTACATTTCTGTTTTTTTTTTACTTTTTTTTTTGTAAATTACTTTACATTGTGTTGTTGCTTCTTATTTTTTAATATTTATTCTTCATTATTTTTAAGAATAAAATTTTGTATTTAGGGAAAATGATGAAAATGATGAAAAATAAGCAAAAATAAAAAAAAACTATGGTGAAAATAAATTGAAGAGAGAACAGGGAAAAATACTTAAAGAAAATAAGAAAAAATTTTTTTATTTTGTTCTGATTTTTATTGTTGTTTTGCCTTACAAGTGCATTTCAGCTTTCAATTTCTTTTTAATTGCATTTTTTTTTAAAGGATTCTTTTTTTTTAATTTGTTGTTCTTGTTTTCATTATAACATTATTGTAGTTCTTTTGATTTGTATTTTTTTTCAAAAACTATTCAAAATTTACAGCAATAAACCGTTTCATAAAATGCTTGAATAAATTTATTAAGAACCTATGTAAAATCTATGCATAATTTTGAAAATAATTTTCAAGGGTCATTTTTGTTGTAAAAGGAAGTAATAAACAAAAAAATCTCATAAAAATTATGTTTGAATGCATTGTACGTACTAAGTATACGTAAGTTAAGTATGCCCAATGCATATGTAATTAATTGTATAGAAAATTATTGTTAATTTTGTGTACATTATTGCAAGAAAATTTTTTTTTTCAATAATTTTAATATTTTTTGCTTACAAGATCCAAAATATGTAAACAAAAAATTTTGATTATATTTTGAAAAGAATTTTTTTTTTTTATGTTAATTTTATGCTAGAATCTTAATGCCAGAAAATAAGGTAATTTGATATTATGGACACGAATAATAAGGTCTGGTTCTGGTGTGTGTATCTGTATTTTTTTTTCAAATTTATACTTGAATATTTCTGATATTTATACATAAAATAAAAAGAAGAAGTTCTTTTAGTGGTAATTTTGCTATATTGACATGGAACTGGTAAATGTGTGACATGGGGTCAGGGTAAACTAATTTTTGAGTTAATGCTTTATGATGATTTTTTTTTTACTATTATAATGCACAATATAACAGTATATACATATAGATATTGTTTATTATATTTTTGTAAAAATATTCTTTTTCAAGAACAAATTTCCTTATAAAACGACAATTAAAAGTGTTATAAACATGTTTATTTTTAAATTACCCAAAATATTGTCATGAAAATAATTTTTTGTTTACGAAATTTTAAAAAAATTATTTCCTGAAATTTTTTTCTATTTTTATAATTTATATAAAATTTTTAATTATTGGTTAGTAAGCCGTGTAAGGAAATAAATCATAATTTTTGGAAAATCATCGTTTAAAATTTAATTTTTCGCGGTATATTTACAAAATCAAAATTATATATAGCATTCATATGCATTTTATAGCAAATCGGCAAAAAATAGGAACTCTGACTACGGAATTAAAGTAGTATTTGCCGAATAAACTGAAATTTAATCTAAATTTTACTGCAATTTTCAGATCAAGGTCATTCGGTCTTTCAATATAAATGTCAGTATAAATCTTTAATGTCAGCATAAATTTTTAATTTTCTGTCAATTTTGTGAAAATAAGGTTTTTGCGACATTTGGAATAATTATCGAACTAATTCGGCTATGCTTAATTTTGAATTATTGGCAACCTTCGTTTGTTGTTTTAGTAATTACTAACGTTTTTTAATTAAATAGATTATTACTGTATAATATTACAAATTTAAAATCCCAAAAAAAATTTAGGATTGCAAGTTTATAATATACTACAGGTGCAATAATATTGATTGAAATTTTAAAAATTTAATATATATTTAATATCAAAATATTTTATTAATTAAATATTATTTTTCATTACAGGTACGTAAGTGGTTTAATCAATAATATTTAGCAGAAATTCATTTGGTAATATTTTAAATTTTTTTTTTTAAAAAAATTTCTGTAAGTAAATTGAAAAATTTATCGATAAAATGTGTACCTACACTATAATACAGTTTGTATGTATTGTCCAACAAATTGACTAAGTCAAAAAATTTATGTAAGTGAAGTTATTTACGGGTCTATTCCAACTGTGCTCTTCAGTTCATCTTGGCATACATAATTGGATTTAGTATTTTCAGAATAAATTTTTAGATTTAGAATTTTTATAGCAGCATTGCTTATCTGATAAACTGTCAATTTTGCAATTTCAAACTTTCTCATACTTCCATAACAGTATGCATTTACAAAATTTGAAATTTTTTTCTTTTATCAATTCTATTCTACTAATTAATGATTAATATTCAATTTCCAGATGTTTCTGATGAAATTTTTACTAATGAACAATTGTTTTGTACTATTTTATGGAAAAAATGCTTGATACTAATCCAAGTAAGTCTGCAACTCTAATTTTTTACTCACGTTATTATTCACGCAAATGTGCTTTATGTAATAAAACATTAGCCATTAAATGAGTTGCTATATGTTAGAGAGAATAAAAGTTGTATAAGAGTTCATATAATATAAATTGTACTATAAAATTCAGAAGACCCAAAAGAAAATTGGTCGTAATAAAAAAAATTCAAAAATGAAAATTATTTAAAAATTCCATTCCGTCTTAACAAAAAAAATATTCCGTAATAAAAATTAAGTAAATTTGGCAATGCTTTACTTTCTCATTAATAAACTCACCCGTTTGAATTTCAATTTGAGTTTTATTTTATAATTTCTCATTTTCGAAAATTAAAATACATAATTTATTATTGAACCAGAACAGCTGTTAGTTGTTACGTTGAATGATGAGAATGTTATGTTGAAAGAGAAATAAAATATGTTTTGTCTTACAAAAAAAAACGTTAGCTGGGGTGAACAAATATACGATTTTACGTTTGTGTGTATATTCATCTATAGCTATGTAAACTTGAGTATATACTGCTTATTTTGTGTTGATTCATTTATATTATATTGAGAGAATGAGAAAAGTCATATGTTTTTTGTATGCCTGTTGCTTATTATATTTGAGTTTTTGTTGTCAATAAATATGAATTGTTGTTAATATTTTGTTACATGCGTTGTTCAAGTTAAAAGAAATCGTACCCCGTGACTAAAATACGCTCTTTAATAAAATGAATACCTATTGGTTTGATATTCTATATTGAATACAATTAAATATATGTATGTATGCGCATATAGTTATAGTATCTACTTAAATTTGTGTTTTATTGTGTAATATTATATACTTAAATTGTTTCAGTACAATATCTGCAAAGTATTGAAGCCAATAACACGAACTGAGATGATCAATAAAAGGATCTTAAATATTTTCCAATATTATCGAATAAATTTTAAATAACGTGGACTTCTGTCATAAATTCAAAATCCGATTGTATAATTTTATTAATTTTATATTTTAATAAATGAATATAGCAAAAGATTGACAAAAACTGCTCAACCAAATCCCCAAATCTTTATTCCCATACATACTGTACTCAATTTAATATACCACACATACTACGTAGTCATAATACAACATACATGCTTAATAATATATATACCTATATATATACAAACAGACTTACATATTTACAGACGAGCTCGAGAGCACACTAACATCATTTTACTCCCTCATTTAATATTTTATAAAAGAACAATGGCAACGTTGTAGAATATTGTATGCGATATACACAAAATTTAAATGAAAAAAAAAAGAATAATAATTATTATGCACGCACATTTATAACAAAAATTGTAATACTGTTGCTGTTAAACATTTTTATTGTACATGAAATTCTGTAGACACTAAGTTGGAGACGTTAAAATGGAAATGGTTTTTGAACTCACGTTTTATTTCCTTTGTTTTTATTCTAGCAGTATAATATAATTATGCATGCATACATATACATGCAAACATACATATGTATGTACAAAATAGTAGAACAGAAATTAAATTTTTATGCTGCCTGCATATTATGTATGATTTTCTACGAAAATGACGTATAAAATTCTAAATTATTAAAAAAATCTTAAAGAAGTTAGAGAGACAGTTTCCGCTACATAGATAAATAAAAAAAGGCGAGAACATGAAATAAAAACATTGAAATCAAGTAATACAAATTTGTTTGAGAAAATTCTATTAAACAATGTAAATTCACAATATGTACCTGTAAGCAAAATTTTGAGAGAAAAATATGATGTTTAGTTTGTGTTGTGTGTGAATAAAACTATTAAACTAGGAATCTCTTACATTAATTGCAAATAACAATAAAAATATTAATGAAAGAATCATTCAAGCAATAATACTCAATTTTTTCTTTTACGTTAATAGTCTTGAAAGTTATCGTCCAAACAGTAAAACTCAAACTTTTCTTCAAGAGATTAAGAACGTTGAATGATAAATGAGATTGTATTTCATGATTTTTCGTTATTTTTATAAAAAATAAAATTAAACGGAACGAATTAATCAAAATCAATTATGCGAGGTGAAAATTTATTATAAAAATCAATTTCTGAAAATTACAATAGAATTTTTTTAAAATTTTGTATTCAATGAAACTAAAAATTTATTTGAAATTTGAAACACCGGCTCTCCCTTTCTACATTCATTCTTTTACAAAAAATTATAAAAAAAAATACAGTCTTTTGTTTTCTTCACGAGTAATTTTTCGAACGTAGACAACAATCTAAAAAAAAAGAGTAACGAATCAAATATCAAATTTTATTTAATTTTTCTCTTAAAAATGATTTCTCTTTTCTGTATTACGAATCACAATTATTTTTACTCTCTTATTTTTTTATTTTATTTTTTTCCTTTTCATTACTAAAAACAATAACAACAACATTTTTTTTTTTTGTTTACTCGATTTTCAACAATTCCTCTACAAATTTTAATTCGAAAATTTTTGTTTTTTTCTTTTTCCATTTTTTCACTTTTGTTTTACGAAAAAGCAGAAAAACGTCACAACACAACACAATTTTTCGATACTTCAAAAAATGAGCGAATGAGAAGAAAAAAATTAAATTGTAGTAAAATGTGTTTTGTTTTTTTCACTTTACAGTTAGTCGTGTTGAGATCTTTGAATTAAATGCCACGCGTTAGTATCGTTGAATCGATTTTTTTTTTCTTTTAAATAAAATTTCTTTTCTTATTTTGTTTTTTTTTATGAGTTAACAGAAAAAAAAATATTAAAATTAAAGCAGTAAAAAAAAAAACGTTTTCTTTAATGAATTTATTAAATTTTGGAAAAAAAAAATATTTAAAAATTATTCAATTTAATTGAAAAACACAAAAATAAAATATTAAAAAAAAAGAAACGGTTTCGTTCCAAAAGCCAAAAGGATTACATTTAAAAAAAAAAATAAAAAAAAAAATTCAAATTTTTATGTGCTGTTTTCTCTGTCTATTTCATGTGTTTCATTGTTCAGTAAAAAAAAATTTTAAATTTTAGAAAATTTTCAACAACAAAGTTTATAAAGAAAAAATTTTATTAAAAAAATTATTTAAAAAATTTAAAATTTTACAAAAATTGAAGTGTTTGATTTTAAAAAAACGAGAGATTGTTTTCTTTTTTTCGTAATTTTTATTTAATATTGAAATTGAAATTCATAAAAAAAATATTATTGTTTAATTAAAATTGTGTTTGTGTGTGTGTACGAAATTTGAATCAAAATTATTACATTCAAGGAATCAAAAACAAAATTTGGATACAATTACACTTTAAAAATATCAAAGTAAAAAACGAATTTTTTTAAAATACGAAAAGGAATATTAAATATTAAACAATACATATATAACAGTAAAGGTTAGAAATTATTTTAAGAAAATTTTTGTATGATAAAGTTTGAATTCAGAAGGTTTTTTTTATGCTTTATTTCTAACTTAACCTCAAGTGAACTTGGCCAGGTTTCTATTGCACCAACCATTTTTATTTTAATTTTTTGCTCTTACATTTTCTATGTAAGTGGTTGATGCAATAGGGCCCAGAATGAATTTAATTCCAATATTAAATTAAATTTTATTGCATTTAATAAAATTTTATTTGATTGAAAAAAAAATTAAATTTTTAATTTTACATTTTGTTCATTTTCATTGAAATATCTATTTTGTTTCATTTTAATATCTTTTTCTAACTAAGTACATATGTATATATGCAATAATAGTAAGGATTTTATATATTAGCGATTTTACAGTTATATTAAATTTGTATTAGTTTACAGAATCATTCATAATTCAAATCATAAATTACTTTAATACTCAAATTCAAAATATTGGAAGGTACTTACATACCTACTTATAGTAAAGCTTGAATTTATAATTCAACACAACAGTTATATATATTAACATTTTAATTGAAATTAATATTAAAAATTAATATTAATATGTATATAATATAATATTAATATGTAAAAATTAATTCAAAAATAATAATATGAGTCGAAGAAAATTAAGATCTTTCGTCTAAGTTTTAAATACTTATTTATCGTTTTGGTTACAATAAGCACCTACCTACTACATGGGCATATACTAGTAAAAAAAAAATTCAAATTCAATTTTTTCTTTTATAATTTAATTAATAGAATTTTTTATTTAAAAATTTATATAATTTTCGACCAAATTATTCAACAGTTTTAGAGTCGTTTACATAAGATCCAAGGATATGTATTTGAATTGTTAAAACAAAAAGCAAATATTCTGATTACTGCATGTTTTCTAAAAAAATTGTAATATGCATGAATCAGAGTTTTCAATGCTTGTAATCAAATTTTTCTTAAAATACAAAAATTTTAAGAGGAAATACAAATTATACTTACCAATCTACTTAAAGCACTTAAATATCACTTAATACTTAATGGAACAAAATGTTTAGTTAATTTTACAAACCATACATTGGTTACTCATGCACTTACAATAAATTCAGGATAATTTATGTGATATTTTCTTATTTAAATCTTACTTCTCTTATATTTTTGGGTGTACTGCGCAGGAATTTAAATTTTATAATAATATAGGTCAATATAATGCATAAGCTTCCAATGTGCTCGCTAAGTATGATCTTTAATAAAGTTAAAATTAAATAAAGTAGGTTTCAGTTTTTTTTTTTTTGTTAATTAATACCATTAGAAAAATATAATATCATATTAGTTATAAAATTAAATTTAATGGGGAAACGAATTATTTTTTAATATTAAGCTTATGAAATATTTGAGTAAGGCATTGCGTGTTTTAGTGTGCAGATACCCACATATTGTATGAGTGAATACATACCCACATTACCTATCTTTTACACGTTAATTATCCCATGCAATATTATATTTTTTTAATTATTAGTTATTTAAATTCTTATTCTATTAAATTTTTTTAAATAATATTAATGTTGTTAATTAAAAATTTGCTAGATATTCGCTTATTTAGTTTTAATATTCCTAAATGTAATAAATAAAATTCTTCTTGAAAATAAAATTAGTTAGAGTTTTAAAATTTAAAATTTTTATTTTAGAATAGCTTGGTAATTAGTGTTAGGTAGAAAGGTACATAGTTCTTATAATTAATTATTTTAATTTTTAATTTAATTTTTAATTTAAAAAAAGAATGACTAAATACCTTAAACAAAATGTTAATATTTTTTCATTATATGAATGATGTCATAAATATTTCAATTTACAAATTTATTTAAAAATATTCTTTAGATTTTGTTAGAAAAAACAAGATCTTATTAAAAATATTTTTTTTTGAAATAATTTAAAATTTTAATTTGAAAGCAAAATAAAAATCATCAATTCATGTTAATTATGAGATTAAAAAAAAAAGCTATAAAACACTTAGTTCTTTAAATACTGGGCATGTTTTTAAGTAGGTACATGATAGCTAAGAAAATTGTTCTATCTCTGGTGTTGTAATTAAGTATATATTAAAGTATTCAATTTCTCGAACAGAAATTTCATTTTAACTCACAATTTTTCTACTTACAAAATTTTAAATTTCTTATTTTGATAAATTACCTTAAGCACCACACACCTAAAATGTTTTACTTTAAATTTTATAGTTTTGTTATTGAAATGTTATGTATATGTTATTCATTTGTCTGTGACGTAACTAAAAAAAAATACGGTTTCTGAGTTATTTATACAGAAAGAAGCACTTAAAACATTTAATTTTTAAGCCAAAATGTGAATTGTCTAGCCTGAAAATTGTCCCTTATAAGTAGTTAGTTATAAAATAATGCCGTATGAAAAACCAAATTAAGTTATTTAAAATTATAAAATTCAATTTTCTCAAATTTGCAAATTTTTGATTTATGTCAGTGTTGCAGCAAACGAATAATATTATAATAATATACTTACTGTTTATACTAATGTACTATTTAAGTATACACTTGTGGCTGCTATATAAACATACTTAATACATATACGATTTTATTTATTTAATTTTTTTTTGTCTTCTTTTTAATATTTTAACATTGAAATTTAAGCATAAAAATGCAAATTATTTTTTTTTATTATTTTTGTTTTTAGTTATTAATTTTTTTTTGTTTTGTTTTCTTCTATATCGCGGAAATAACCTAACCATATAACAGCCCAAAAATTAAAGAATTTACTTAATGAAAAATTTTTTTGTTTTTTTTATTTATTTTTTTAAAAAATTATTTCAGCTCAAGTATATTACTTATTTTATTTAGATCAATTCACAGTAATAATAATTTTTATGGCCATTTATTTATTTTTATTAAATTCATTGTGAAGTCAGTTGGAATATTTTCATTCATAAAATTATTATTTATGACTAAGTTTACTTATATGTACAGAATAAATACTGAAATAATATATATATACATATAAAAATTTTTTTTTCGCTACATGTGACAGTGTTCGGCCGACATAACTTAAAATTTGAATTATTTTCGTGAAAATTATACAGAATGAAGAATTATACATGTACTCGTATGTATAGATATATGGGTTCTTACTAATTTACATATTTATTTAAGCACATACATTAAGTATTGCATAAGCGTTATACTTACACTTGATTATAGTTTAGTTATGTGCATTAATGTATATTAAAGTGAATATATCTAAAATTAAATAATATAAAAAAGAATTAAGTATAACATACATTCACACACAGTTTTTAGTATCTTATTCTTCTTGTTAGTATATTGTTAAAAAAATGTGTATAAAATAAGATCAAAATTAGCCTAATTTTAAGAAAATTTTATTTTATATGATTTATTATAGTTTATTACTCAATCTTCTTTTAGGTTTAAAATAGAAATGTATATAGGTACATATATTTTTTTACAAACAACATTTAAGTAATTTAAAATTCAAGTCGAATTGAAATATTAAATCTTAATTTACTAGTTAGTTTATTAGTTACTTACTGAAATTGAACTCAAAATTTTGTTTGAAAACATTAGAAACATTTCTCAAATTTACAGAATTTCATATGTTTAATATAAAAATTTGGATTTGACTGAAACAAATATGACAAAATTATGAACTCGGTTTAAATTATACGCTATATATAAAATTATAATTTATTTAGAGATACGAATCAGAGATTTTCTGATTGGAGGTAATTGGCAGCTCCAAATATAGAATTGAATTTACTCATTTTATAATTAAGACGTTATTGTACACTTGTTTCTGTGTATAAAACCTAAAAGATTGACGTAATTTTGAAATAATACAGATGTGTAAGAACTTAAGTAAAATTAACGATCTATATAATTAAAATAAATTGTCAAGGATACACAATAATTTTTTATTGGTAATCATTGTATCTTTAAGGTTAAGTGATAGGAAAAGTGAATGAGAAAGGTGGAATCTTACTTTGTTATATAATATTTTAACAAAATATTTTTTGGAATATTTTTTAGAATTATTTTTATAAATCAAGAATTTAATGGTTGGTTCACTTTCCTCAAGCATGTCTTCGCAATTATTTTAATCTGAAGAATTATAAAGGAGTTTATCTTTTATATTTTCTGTTCAATTTTATTTCTGTTATTTCTTATTACTAAACTCAAAAATTGTTTTTGGAAAACGAAATTTAACACGCGACAGAGTAACACCTTGTATTCATATTTTTGTACACTTGAAAATATTCTCTATTGTTTCATTTTAGATTCAAAAACAAAATTAACAGAATAAAATTAGAAAATTGATTTTTATTGAAAATGGTGAAAATTAAATTAACACCAATATAATATTTTTTTTTATGGTGAAAAATAAATGTAATAAATACTTACTACTGTACTAATTATCGACTATACGATTGACGTCAATTCACATACTGATTTTATAATAAGTATGAATTTTCTTTCTTTATAAGTAACTATAAAATATAGTTATGCAATTAATTATGTAAGTCCTTTATATATGTATAATGTAAAATACTTAATTAATTTTCCATTATTCGTAACAAAAATAATAATGAAATTGTTATTTAACTAAATTTTGAATAATTACTTAACACTTAGGAAAATTAATGCAAAAGTTGAATATAAAATATAATTATAATTATAAGAAATAAGTAGTTATGTTCAAATGTATGTCAAATATAAGTATGAGTAAGTAGACATTTTCAATATTAAGATTTTACTTTAATAGTTAATTATTTGTAATACTTACATAATTTTGTACTTTTACTTGAATGGAAACATAATATTCCCTTACTATTATATAATTAAGTAAAAGGGAAAATTATAATTAAGTATAAGAATATACGAAGTGATTACACGTTCAATTTTGCTAAATTTAATTAGTAAAAAATTTTATTACCTACTTAGGTTGCAGTCGCAAAAATTATCTTGATCCGGGAAATTGAAATTATGTACAAGCTTAATTATTTACGTTTCAGCACGTATATGTATGTGTTATTGATTCTAATATGGCCCTTATTATGGCTAACTGAAAATCTAAGAAAGTTAAACTACTTATTTAAAATAGCTACTTTATAGTAGTGAATAAATATGAAACTTGAAAAAAGGAGACATTTTAAATACAAAATATTGTTTTCCTCTTCAATACAATTTGATTTGAATTCCTTAAAGGCTCTTTGAAATATATTTATAGGGTGTGATCGAGTATCTCGCTATTTTACTCGCCAAGTGAGTGAATAATTGTCATATGTTTGTATAACGTAATTTTCGAGTGAGAAGAATTTTTCCGTATTTGCGTACCTCGTTTTTTTTTTAAATGCATAAGTATATAAAATAGCTTCAGTCGATAATTTCAAAAAAAATGCAAAAATTAGAATTTTAATTTGAAAGTGAATAGAAAGTGAAATACACGATTAGACTGTTAATTAAGTTCTTACATTCTTAGACCTTAAAAGTTGGTATAAATCAACCGTTCTTATAATATACGAGTACTATATGATCAAGATTTAATGTAAATTCTTCTATTTATGGTAATTTCTTCCATCTAATTTGTATAAATAAAATTCATACTTAATATCATAATTAACATTATTAATGCCCAATTAAAATTAATTCTACATACGTCCATTACATTGGAATCTTTTAATTTTAACCCCAATTTTAATAACTAGTTTAATCCATATTACATTGGCTCCAAATTTTATCATATTACATTGGTTTGAAAGTAATTTAATTTTTAAATTTTCTACAGTATTGAAATCACTTTGTCCATTATTATTACATGGCCTATTTTAAGTAAAATTTATGTGTCATAACTTACCTAAATTTCCATCTTAAAATATCTTTACTAAAATAACACATAGTACTTAATACTTACATAATATATGTATATGTGTAAGCATATTCTACCCATATCAAAAATTTCTATACTTTTTATTCTCGATTTTATTTAATAAATTAAATTGTTCATAGCGATTATAGATAATATTGTCTATGGATTTTTTTTTTTTTTATCATCATTATTGACGTAGTCGTCGCCATCATACCATAGCTTACCTACAATATTATTAAAGAATCTGTCTGTTAAAAAACAAAAATTCATACAAAAATAAAAAACAAGAAAATTTACCGAATTATAAAAAAAAAAATGTAACTTTAAAGCCTTTAAATGAGACATCATTTTAATGTTTTTCCACACCTTGTATACTACACCTGTAATTTATCTTTTAACTTGTTTGAAATTCTTTGTACTTACAACTATACAATAAAAAAAACAATAATAAAAATATAAAAACAAAAAAAAAATGAATTAATTTTTTTTTTCGCCCTAAAAAAGAAAAGCACAGACACAACTCTTTTATGCGTTTTACTCTGTGTTGCTGTTGCTTGTATGCTTTAATAATATTAAGATTTCTTAATAAAAGAAAACAACAACAACAACAACATTTATTCACAATATAATGACATGAACACACCTTAGGTGATCTCCAATTACAAAAATTAAAGAATCTTGAAATGTCATTTGAGATGTCATCGTGCGTTAAGTAAATGTCATTTAAAAGAAAAGCACAAAATAAAAATAAAATAAAAAGGAGAAAAAAATTTTTTTTTTTTTGATCTAGATCCAATTTTTATTTCCAAATCCAATTTTCAAGTTGTTTTACAATTTCTTATTTTTATCTTCAGTTTTTTTTTTTTTTTTGTTCAATTTGTAATTTATTTATTTTGTTTTAATTTAATAATTAATTTCAAATTTGAAATTCAAAAAAATTTAAGTCCGAATGCACTTATAAGCTGTTCGAGTTTCATTAAGTTTGAACTTTTATTCTTAGTTGTAAGACAAAACATATTTTACCGTTACACAAATAGTAGAAAGCACTCTCATTTTCTGTTAATGTGTATAAGTATTAATATTCTCAACTGAGGAAAAATTACTGAAAATATTGAGACTCTTACAACATTAATGTTACCACTTTAGCTGAATTTAGCAAATTCACAGGGTAAAAATTTTTAATTTTATAATTCAATCCATGGTTCCGTTTTTCGAATCTGGGTATACTTAGCCCAGAGATTTCAGAAGTTAACCTTTTTATGAAAATTTGGACCTTTTGTTTTTTTGAACAGCAACCCTAGTATAGACACTTAAATTCAAATCTCATTAAAAAGATAACCAAAGGCAAAAAGGAAATTCCAAAAAAAAATTTTTTTTCTTAAATATTGTTGGATTTTATTTTTAAACATTTGTTCGAATAATAATTGGTTTCTTGTTTGTTACAAGTTTTAAAATCTAAAAACGTAGATAAATTTATATAAGAACGTAGACAGTTAAGTATGTGTTTATGTATGTGTATTAATTTTAATGTGAGAAACTCTTAAAGAATCACATATGTATATGGGTAACAATTTAATTTTTAACTTAAAACATTCGGCATACTTATTTTATTTATTCTTAATACATATAGCAGCTGTTTAAAAGAATAAAAAAAACCTTAATGTAAGGTACCCATATTAAAAAATTTTTTTTGAAATAAAATTAATGAAAGCAAAAGAGCGGAAAGGAAAAAAAGAGGATGGAGAGAAGAGATTTCAGAAAAAATAAAATTAAATTCTATAAAAATAAAGAAAAAATAAAATAAAAATTTAAAATAAAATGAAATTAAGAAAAAAAACCTTGATCTTTTTTTTGTTTTTTTTTTTTTTCATTTCGGCAGTAAGTTCATGGTAAATTGAACGAAAATATTTAAAATCCGATATTTAAAGTAAAAATTTTAACATTCTCTTGTTTAGTATTACATTGGTTTGTGCTCTATCTAGCTCTTTACGAAGTTAGTTTTAAAATTAAAATGTGAGACTACATTTTAAACAGTTGCTATGACGTCAAAATTACAAGAAATCAATTATAATTCAATCCATTTACAATAGACCGTTAACAAATTAATTTATAAGCTCATGAGTCAATTGAATTTATTACCTTTAGCTCGATAATGTTTGTCTAGTTCGATAATGTATGTTCGGAATTGGTTAGTAATTCGATAATTCTACTAAATTCTTACTTTTTAATTAAGTATTCCTTACTTAGTACAAGTATTATTAATTTAATTTTTTAGGATTTTGAGTATAACAAGTTTTTAAATGGTTCAGTTCAATTTTGTATTAAAATTATTTCCTAAAAATTGAAACCATCGTCCGAAACTATTTTCATTTAAAACTCATACAAGTTGGTAAATTATAAGTATATGTAGTATTTAATTTACTTAATAATACTAAATTTATTTTATGAAATATTGAAGATACTATAAGTACTTACACTATTAATTATAATAAATCGGAGTAAATTGTTCTAAGTTCAATATAATAAATTAGTTTTATTACTCAGTACTTATACTTACTTATTTTAGAATACTAATTAGTAATTAGTAATTACATGTAGGTAAGCAAATACTTAATTGTATTCTAAACAAATAAGAGAAATTAAATATTAGAATATTAAAGTCTTATGAAGCAAGCAATTATTTTAACGCAAGGTTTCTACTGTTTCCGATCGCTTGCACTTAAAATTTCAGCTCTCAAAATTTTATTCTAAGCATTTCTTCAGAATGTGTTGATGATGTTGAAATTGAGACTCGAAATTTGATTTTATATAACGTAAGTACCTTAGAGTTATTATCCAATAAAATTATCAAATCGTTTAGCATTAAATTACGAAAATCATAAGGTTTACTGTATTTTTTGCTTCTACTTTATAATAATTTGGAATTAAGACAATTTTCGGGATTTCTTATGTTCTTTTCCGTTTTAAGTAAAAAATTATTTTATAATGTTTCATTACGATATTATTGTTTTAGTTCCTGTTTTTTAGGTCTCTCTTTTTTTTTCTCTTTCATCTTGAGACAATATTCGTTTTAAATTACTTTACTTCCCAATTCCCATTAAATTTTGAACTAAATAATTCTACATATACCCATAATATCTCGTAATATATGAAAGAATTAAACGTATTTATCTGAAATTTTTTAAAATTTGTAATAGATTTTGTTTTAGATCTAGAAGGTAGTCATGTAGATAAAAGTAGCTACTTATAAGTAGTTAAGTGTATAATAATTATTATGTAGATTTATAAAGGTTGTGTATTTCAGACAGTAAATATGATGGTAGGTGAGCTTTTTTGTTTTCTTATTAATTTGTTAAAATTAAAAATCTCAGATGATTTTAAGTGAGTATACTTAATTATATAGTGGATTTTTACATTAAGCGTTAAATATTTCTTAAATATGTTGATTAATCATTAATTACAAGCCATCAACTATTTTATTTTTAAAAAAAATTCTACCACTTAATAGTGGTATAATTAACTATATTTATGTTTGTAAGTTTAACATTTTAAAATTTATACAAATTTTTTTTTATTTCAAGTGGCTTTTTGACTTTAATAAGCGTAATAACAGATTTAAGTCAATAATATTTACTGATAATATTGTACTTATAAGTAGTAACAATAGTTACTATTTACTTTAATATATCTTTTCATAAATAATGCAAGATACGGTTTAAAATTCAATCAGTTGTATGTCAATTTTCAATAAGTTTTAGGTCAATTACTTAAATAACGAATTATTAGAGAATTTTTTAAAGCAAATTGAAATGGAAGTGATAAATGGTCATTTGACATTGAAATTTTATTTGATTATTTAGTGCTTAATGGGGTAATTTATTACTCATGTTTATATTATTGCTATAAGCTCTAAATTTAAGTAGGTATCTGGAATTTTATAACCAAATTGTCAAAAGATAATAAAGATTATGAATTAAAATACTGTTAAAACTAGCACATAATTATAATTTTCTTAAATAATCTGCATAAATATTTTAGTATGTTCTAATATAAATTAGTCTGTCAACTGTAGTATCCCCTTTTAAACTCATATTTACACACACAAAATACTCATACTACTTATATTATTTTTAGAAAAGAGAAATTTTTTAAAATAAAATATTTTTTAATGCACAACTAAAAAACAAAAATCCATAATTATCTGTAAGAAATGCTTTATGAATTTTTAATCTAAAATACTCTTTTGTTATACAAATTCTAGTTATACTTACTTATATACTTATTTATTCCTTTTCACTCAAAATAATTAATTATGTATATACTCGTATTGAGTACTAAAATATTCTTATCTTATTACAATATTCTTGAATACATTTGCAAATTGAATGGTTCTAGTGCAAATTGAATGGTAAATAAGTTCATACTTTGTTCATTTGTATAAGAATATACTCAAATAATAATAATATAAATTACTTATTTATGTAGAACAGAATTGAATATAAATAAATAAGTACTTAAAGATTAAAACTTTGAATACAAATAAGTAGTTATAATTTTAATAAGTAAACGTAATTGTATTTAAATTTAACTATACAAGTAGGTACATACATACCATAAGCATGGTAATTTATGTTGAATGTCAATCAAATTATCAACAAATTGTAGTTAAATATGTTTGATAAATTTTCAATATGATATTTTCGGGATGATTAGATTTTAATTCATACCCGTTTTCCTATAAGGCTCTTCCCTTTCTTAAGATAAAGTTTGTAGCTATAAGCTGGAGTATAAAACTTTAAACATGTTGACCAGTGCAAATTTATTACAAATACCCACCTTTTCTGAATTTAAAATTTTCTGCTACCTATAATTTTTTCAAAAATGCTTGCGAACCTTAATATGTCACAAAATTCACACAATACCAAGTACTATGAACAGTTTCTTGCAATCAATAAAGTATTCAAAAAAAATTCTTTTACCTATGATAAGGAATTTTTGCAATTCGTACCCTAGCCTAGATCATCAAAAACGGTATTTTAGTTTAGGTGACTTTATAGTTAATATTTTTTATTTTTGTTTTTTTTTTACTTCAATTTAAATCTTATTTGTAATTCATGTTGTAAAATCGCACCTTTTCTCTTGATTGACAGATAGAAAAAATTCTTTTGTACTTTAAAAGAATTTTCATCTTTTTTCATTTTTCTTCTTCTTCTCTTTCTTTTGTTTTGTTTACGTTAACGTGAGAGAAATAATAAAAATTTTTAGGAAAAGAAAATAAAATATTCAAATTTAATTCTTAAAATATCAAAAAATAATAAAAAAAAGACAAAGAAAAAAAAAATGAAAATAAAATGAAATAAAATTTTTCTATTGCACTTTTTCCAACACAACACTAACAACAACAATAATAATAAACAGAGTGTGAGTAGAGTACCTTATTCTTATAGCTGCTTATGTGTAGGCATTTGTGTTTCTGGTTTAAGTATAGTTATATAAGACTATTTATTCATACATAAAATAAAATAGGAGAACTAAAATTATTAAGGTGAAAAAATAAGTGAAGGTACATATAAGTAAAAAAGAACAAAAAATTATTAAAAATAGGTTCATCACTTCTAAGTAGGTATGTGTGTTGAATAAAAAAAAAAACAAGAACAATAAAAAATAACTAAGAAAGCCACACTAATTTTAATGATATTTTCTTTTCTGATATTTTTAGGCTCTTTATTCCAAAATTCCTCTGGTACTTGAGAGTTTTGTTGTTCACTTCTTTTATATTTACATCTATGTACGTATATTGTCTATTACAGTTTGTATTTATATAAGAATATATGTATGTAAGAAAGCATGTAACTATACAATAATTTTAGTGTAATTTTGTGTGTAAAGAATAATAAAATTTTCATCGAAAAAATCGTGATGTGATTAAATGATGAATTATAAATATAGTAATGTAGTAAATAACGTAAGTACATGTACATATACAATATTTATATAAATAAGCAAGTATAAAAGGAAAATTAACAAAAGTATATTATTCTAAAATAGACACTAATACAAAGTGAGGCCATTATATTGAATTAAATCACTTCAATACACCTATAGGCATCAAAACAATTGCACTAAGTATTCGGTATTCGTATTTAATCCTGTAATACAAAAAGCCTGTGTATGTTGTGTAATATGCTTGTTCACAATACTGCCAAATTAAAATTTGCTACCGATTAATTTTTCTAAAATATTTTTAAAAAATTAATAAAAATTAACGAAAATTTTTAATATTATCTCTGGTAACTTATCTCTTTAAAGGGGTGAAGAAAAACTAAGTACGTATACATTTAAAATTTTGACAATTTACGGTATTTACGGTACAAATTATAAATTTACGGTATTTACGGTATAAAGAATTATATTTTATTTATCCCATTTGTAGTGTTATTTTTAAATGGCGAACAAAAAAATTTACAAAATAAATTTGCCAAAAAATTTAGCTAAAAACGATTTTTTTTTGATTTGGCAGTACCGAGAGACTATCGAGTATGCATTTAGAACATACCACAAAAAAAAATGTGTATAAAATAAAAATGAAAAGCAAATGGTTTAAAAAGGCTTGAAAATTATTGGGATGATAAGTGTGATTTGTTCTAAAATAGCAGATCGACAGGAACCGAAAACTACAAAACAACATAAAAGAAAACATTCGAAAAGCAACAAAAATAAAAAAAAATTATCAGAAATTTCTCAGAAATTTCATAATTTTCTTTCTCTTTTCATTATACTTGAAAAAGTTTTTTTTTTCTTTTTTGTTCTTCTATTTTAGATTGGTAAGGTGTGTGCGTTAGAAAAAGAACAGTTCTTCTCAATTTATAAAAATACTTTATTTTTTTTTTTAATTTTTGATTTTATTTTTTATTTTTTTTACTCTTGATTATTTTTATCTCTTCAAAACATTTCTGTATTTGTTGTACACACTTTTATTTTTGTGTGTAAAGGGAAAAAAATTCATTTTCTTTTCTTTGCACACTTCTTTTTACTATACATGAACGGCCACAACAATAAGAACACACTATCTTTTAAAAGAAGAGTGAATGATATGACGATAATGATAATGATGATGATTTTTTCTTGTTTTTTTTAAGAATAAAGAATAACACAATAATCAGAATGCAACAAAAACAACAATAATAATAAAATATCATAAAATAAAAGCAACAGAAACAAAAGCAACAACAATAATAAAGAAATAAAAAATAATAATAATAAAATAAAAGTGAATATTGCAACGTTGCATTGTGTGAATCAGCAACAAAATATAGTATTGTTTTCTTCTTTTATTTTCAAATAGCCCAAGAAAATAAAAATTTGAGAATATTTAAATACTTATTTAAAACAAATATATATATATATATGTACAAGTAGTGTGTATATATAAAATATAAAATTAACAAAAAAATATTCAAAAATAGAAAATATAAATTTAAAAAAAAAGGAAGAAATTTCAGTGATTTTTTGTTTTTATTCTTTTAAAATAACACCAAAATAATAATAAAAAGGTATTTAAGTGGACATTAAGAATATTAAAAAGAATAAATAAATAAAAATTTTAAAAAATTTTAAATACAATTTGTATGTGTGTTGTTTGTGAATACCTACAAATTAAAGTGGATTAATCACATGCTCGGATTTATTCAGTTTTAGAGGTAAAAAGAAAAAATATTTATTTAATTTGAATATTGTTAAAAAAAGAAAATTAAATTTTATAAATTTCTTAAGCAAATTCGGCATAGCTGCTATCTTTGAAGAAATTGTAGGAATTGCATTTCCACTGCATTAGTTGAATTCAGATTAGGCCTATTACACAAATTTCATAAATTAATATACACATGTGCATATGAACCCCCGTTTATAGTTAAATATACAATACTTGTAAAATAAAAAAATTAGTATACAAGAAATCCCTATTAGATTAGATAGATAGTAGTAACTTTAAATATTCAATATAAAGAAAAAACTACAGCAGGCTAGAGTCATCTAATTAGGTAATCTGAAATTACGCACAAAACTGTGGTTGAAATATCTACGATCATGTTATCAGCTTTATGCTCCTTCTAGGAGTTATGTAGGCAAAAAAAAAAACTATAGAAATATGTAGTTTAAAACCTAAAAACATCTGCCACCAATATTTAAAAACAGAAAAAATTCGAAAAAAATTTTAAAAGAAAAAATAAAACATTGAATTAGGTCAATCAAAAGGCAAAAAAATATTATTCACCATTCTATGGTTTTAGGAAAATAAATATCTACATTAAGTAGTTGTAATATTTGGCAGTCAGTTGTTGGCTTCTTAAATTAATTTAAAATTCTCATATTTCATTGATTAAAAATTTAACAGTTTATTTTTTTTCTAAAAGAGCAGATGGATTTGTAAACCTATTAAAAAGATAATGATGTATTTGATTACTCTTGTATATGCCATTTGATTACTTGTATGCTTATGTCTAAAAATAGAATTTCTAGGATTGTGTATTTGAATAATGCCATGTGCCATACTTACATACTTATGAATTTTAAATGATGATAATAATTTTCGAATGGAATATGTATTAATCATTGATGAGTGTTCTGTAAAATTAATCACATATATAAATTTTTATATGAGAAGATTAAACTTTCTTCAATTTATATGAGGTACTTATGCTATTAAAGAAGTGTGTTTAATTCACTATATATCGTAAAATTGACATTTTGTAAAAATTTTCGGTTCGTCTTAAAATTGACATCGGCTATATGATTCTTCTTCTTTTCAATCATTCTTCTAAAGCAATCATTTTAATACTATAGCAGAAACAAAATAATTGTAGCAAAAATATATTTCATACCAAGGATAACGAGTTCTTTTCAATACAAAAGTTGTTGTACTTAATTAAACTTCCGAGTATTTGAATTTAATATGTATATATATACTTACCTATCTTTATAGATATCTTTTAATTCAATACTACACAGTCTCGGTAAAAAATATTCTAGTATCAGGAAAGAGATGATCATTTTTTTTTTTTGTTAAGAAGGTACCAAAATATATTCTATTGTCAAATTCTTCATTTCCGACATAACAATTAATTGTAATTTTTGTTTTGAAAATAATTAATTAATTATTATTATAGTTACAAATGGAACACACAAAAGAAATCATATAAGTATTCATATATATATATATGTAAAAAACGTACACACACCGCAAGTGATTTCATGTTTCCGTAAATATAGATGCACATATAAATAATGTTAATTATAACAAAAAACGAAATTTTCTTGTTCGAAATAGAAATAAGCATAAAAATTTGAGATAATCTTTATTGTTTACTCTAAATTATTGTCATATTCATTATTTTTCATTACTTATTCTAAAAATAGTTACTAAAATTTAAAAGCTAAATTCATATATTTAAATATAGTTGAGTACTTAAGTATTTAAAAATAATATAGAAATGTTTAAATACTTAATCTTTAATGTTAAAAGTCCAAAAATGAATTAAACAATAAATCATAAATTATGCTAAAAAAATATGCTTCAACATATTAAAATGTATGGAAAAGGTGACTGCCTTGAACTCGCTAACAAAATTTTATAATAGTTCTGAAAATAGAGATTTCATCATTTTTGAAATTGCTGAATATGAAGTAAACCTTAAGCAAGCAAGTATTAAATAATCTTAAATGCATGTAGAACATAAGTATATTATAAAATTTTAGATCTACAACTTAATATATTGTACTTAGTATTAAGATAAGCAATTTACTCAAAACAAAACTGCAATAATTTTATTAAGTAAAATTTGTAATATAACACAAGTTAATATTTGCATTGTCAGCAGAAATTTATTGAAATTTATTGAAATTTTCAATTGGACCATGCTCAGGCGCCAACATTGAAAAAAAATTGGATTATATTTTTTCAGAATAAATTTACTTCTAGAAATTGTTGAAAATTTTTCATTATTTGTAAATAATCTGTAAAATTGAATTTAAAATTTATTTTAAAATTTATTTTTAAATTATTTAATTTATATTGAAATTATTGATATTTAGAAAAGCAAATCAATTCAAAAACATTTTTGTTAAATTTAATTTAAAAAAAAAAACAACTTAAATATTTATTGGCAATTTATTTAAAATAAAAATTCACGGAAGTAGTGGTAGGCAAATGTTTATACAATTTTATTTATATTGTACTATTCACTATTTTTTTAATTTAAAATTCTTAATTTAAAATTCAATTCTGCTAGGGTTTATAAAATTAAATAAATATTTCAATAAATTCGATTATTATATGTACATACAAATATACAGATATAGAAGAAAAATACTGGCTATTTATTTTTATTTTAATATTATGATTACTATTAATTTTATTATACAAAACTAAATTGAGGAAGACATTAGTATTTAAAAGTAATATTGATCTCTTAAATATTATATTCTTAAATTCATAATTTTCAATTTCTTATTAAATAAGTATATATAATTAATTGTTCTATAATAATAATAATTTACTAAAGAAATTTATTACATTTAAATTGCAAATTTCAAAAAAATCTAAATGAAATTCGTATGAAAGAGAAAATAAATTCTGTATTTATGGTAAATTAAATTAAAGTGATAATTTATATTTGAGTATAAAATTAATTATATTATTTAACTACATATATAATTTATTTACAAATAATTTCATTTTATAGACTATGGTGTCTTAAATATTTTTTTAATGGTGCTTTTAAATAGATGTAATAATTATTATTTGTTAGTCAAATATCTAAAGAAATTATTTTCTTCTATACACAATCGTACGTTAAGTATTATGCACATGCGGCAAAAATACTTACATATGGAACAACTCAATAATATAAAAACAAAAAAAAAATACCATTTCCACCCACTATTCTCTTACAATATGCACCAACCTAATATATTTTTTTTTTGCTACACATGTAAGTATGAAATAAAACGCAAAATTATTTCTATGTTTTGTTAATTTTCCGACACTTTTTGATTATTTTACTTGCTAAAGAATAATATATTTATGGTAAAGTTTTTCAATTTTTACACCATCTAACAAGAAAACTAAAAATCTCTTCCTATTTAAACTAAATTAAATTGTCTATAATCCTGCCAGTACCCACTTATAGATGTATGCAACGTGTACTATAATAAAATTTACATATTAATTTATAATTTTATGTAGTATACAGGGTGATTCAGCAACAAGTTAGGAGCCATCTACCATCGGAACATAGTGTCAAATCGGAATGAATTCGGAGCTACAGGAATTTTAGGAAAATTTGCCGAAATTCTAACATATCGACACAACATTTAACAAATCAAGTTTTTTTCCTTATAACTTTTGTTCCAAAAACAGTATTTTAAAGGGCTATTAGAAGGCGCATTATTTCATTTTACATGTTTTTTTCGGTAATACAAGCATTCGAACTTTAGGAAAATTACGATTTTCCTCATCTTTTACTTTTTGTGTTACGACAATTTTACAATTTACGAATTCGACACTATATGTCGAACAAAAATTTTACTCATATACGACAGTCTACCCGATGATATATTACTCTTAACTTGTTGCTGAATCACCCTGTTTATGTAAGTATGTATAAAATTTTAACATTTCTATGCAATTCATTTTACTTATTTTTATTGATTCTTAAAAACATTTGCTCTAAATTTTATTTTTTTTACGCTGGTATAAACTTTAATTTCAAGTCTACTAATTTATCCCACGCTAAATGTCAACCTATGCAAAATAATAACATAAATTAAAATATAAGGCAAGATATTCGTTTTTTTCCTTTTTTTTTTGCTGTTTTATTTTTTGCAAATAACATTTTTGCATTTTTGATATCTTTATTCTTTAATACATAGGTAAAACAAAAAGTACAAAATAATCATACTTAATACTTAGTGTGTATAAAAAAAAACCGCCAGTACCGCCACCGCCACCAACCAATTTTTATTAACATTTGCAATCATCGTCATCATCTTATTTATATTTCTATAATTAAGTGCAGAACTACATGTATCTAGGTATAAGTTTTTATTCAATGAGCTCTTTGAAATAAATGTATACCACTTTGGTATATATATATATATACAGAAAGTCTACACAATATGCGCATGCAGCTTGTGTTTTATTCTTATTTATTTACTTAAACATATAGATATTTTAACAAATAGCAAATAAGTTTGTTGCGCAATGTTCAACGTCAATTTTAAAACATAATTTGTTTTAAAAACTCCAAGGACCCCTGAATCAATTCAATTACTTACATACATTATACAACCAATAGTATACAAAACATACTCACATATACTTATTTAGGTAGATTATATAGAGAATTATATTAACTTGCACTAGTTTACAATAAAATAGAACAAAATAATATTTGTAAAAATAGTCTGGAATCAGATATGTTTGGAATTTGACATATCTATAAGTATGGCAATGCCGACTATAATAATTGTTCATATGTATATGAATATGTATATGAAAATTGTGTAGATTAATGAAACAAATAAATAGTTATATTTAAAAAAAAAATTTTTTGTTCTCAAAAAGAGCATGTAGATTTAAAAAAAAATGTCAATTAATGTTTACAGCACACCCTTTTGTTTTTTTAAAAAAAAAGACATTAAAGAGAAAATAACGAATTGAGTGTGCTTATTGAATTTTTTTTACTTAGTCATAAAATAAAGCGAATATACTTGGTATATACGAAAGATAACGAACAAAAATATTAATAAGCAATTTTATATAAGCACTTAATTATCTACAGGTACTTGTTTGTACTCAAAATCAAAACATCAATAATTGAATTAAAATTATAATTAAGTCATAAATATTTATTGAAATGCAATACTTATTGCAAATTTTTCTATGTTTCACTCTTTTACTCACCGGTATATGAACAAATGAGCATGAATAAATGTCATTTACAAAATAAGAGATGAGAGTAATGTCATTGAATCGTTTGTAATGTCATTTACAACCAAGAAGAATGTTTTTCGTATTGCATACGCAAGTGTCTCTCACAAAATGCAACGAAATGTTATAGACATTTATTTTGATTACTTCACTTTTGTGAGTTCCAACTACTTACAATATATAAATGCAGTTGCAAGCGTTATTAAAAAGTTCTGGTGCTATTTAATTTTAAAATTTGTTATCAAAAATTACTTAAGTATTTTTTAATTTTTTGTATTTAACTAAAATGTTTTGTTTGACACAATGCAATGTTTGACCACTGTTGTCTCTAACAAATACTTTGCTATTCACACAGCATACCATTAAATTTGAGGAATATTACTTTAACAATTTCATAATGATTATATTTTGTTTTAATTTAAATTAAAATTTAATTAATTTATTTATTATTTTTATAAATAACACCTCTAACCTTTGTTTTTCAAGTCAATTCTATAACAAAGCTAAAATTTTTTGGTGAACATATCAATTAAAATTGTTAAATATATAATCAAAATTTTCTGTACAAAACCTTAAATAGAAAACATATTTTTGTTGCACCATTCAACTTTTTAAAAATTCTAGTACCATAAATCACAGTTAATTTACTGGCACCTTATTTTACGGCAAAACATTAAGTATTGAGTATATTTGACATCATTTAAACTTCTCAGTTTTTTTTTTTTTTTGAAAATATTGTCACACTTATTTGAAACACATAATCAACTTTATAATTATGTTAAGTCATTTGTATAAGTTCATTTTAGTTCAATATATTTTTTTCTATTCATTTTTTTCAAAAAAAACACAGAAATTTTATTAAAAATATTGGCACAAATTAATAATCACTAGAGCAGCTATAACAATCATAATATATGCTCCGATTATACGTGTATTTTCGTATGTAATCCAAGCATGAACAATGTACAACATTAATTTCTACATTTTTAATTTTATTTTTTTTATACATATAAAATAGATCCAATTTATTGCTAAAATGAGACAAAAATAACCCACATAAATATTTATATATGTACATGGCAATTGCCTATGCACAGTACAATCAACAAAAAATTCATATTGTACAAAATACTAGGACAAAGTAAGAAGAGAAAAAAAAAAAAAGAGACCAAGGCATGCAATAATGAACAAAAAAGAAAACGTCAGAGAAAAAGAAAAACGAATTGAAATGAAAATCGAGCATTAAATGTCATCTAAACTTGACAGTGCAACAAACCGAGATAATTTATAAAGGCAGCTACTTGTTAGGTTTAAATTCAACATTCGGTCGATTTGGTATATGCAATTTTACAAATATACATTCATGAATATGTATAGGCATTTACTAATTTAACATATATAAGCACGACATTGGTATATATACAAATATACATACAAATATTGGATAATTTCAGTTTGATTGTTAATAACAAAATGTGAAAATAAAAAGCCCTCAACTTATATGCATAAGTTCACAGTATGTTTGTTTGTACTCTCATTTATCGCAAATATTAAAAATGACATTACACAGAAAAAAAAAAATTGGAATTTTTTCACTCAATTTTTTTTGCTTATTTTTTAGTTTTTATTATTGTTGTTTTGTAATTTAATTTTTTCGATTTGACACTCTGTTTAACATTTGCAATTTTACGTGGAGAATGTGTAGAAATATAAATTATATTGTAGAATGTAAGTATATACATATAGATGTATGTATGTGCTCGCATATGAATTGTATGAGTACATGTGAATATGTTGCGTTTGTAGGTAAAGAAAAATTAAATTGTATTACAAGAGTGTTTTTGTATTGTTTGTTGAATTGAGATTTTGTTACCGATTTTTTTTTTTTATAAGATTTTTAAAATCTTATGCCTTTTATTCCTATTTTTTCTTTTATTTTTAATGCTGTTTTATTTGTTACTATCATTTTCTTGTTGATTCTGTGTGTTTGACATTCGACCTAAAAGTTATTTAATATATTATTATAAACTTATACTTAATGTAAAAGTACGTCTAAATATTTTGGTATACTTATGTATAAAATTTATAATAAAAGGATTATGTACATTCACGTATCCATATACTTACCAGTCTAAGCATACACCTATATAATATTCAGTAATTTCGGTATTAATATGGCATAAATACACAATTATACATACAGTTTTTTTTACGTATATTTGTATATTTAGAGTTGCAGCCAGAATTTATAAGAAACAAAAAAAATTTTAGTTAACTATTTAGATATAGGTAAGGTATAGAAAAACATAAGTAATCTTATAACATAAGTAATCTTAATGTGCACATATATATACAAGAGAAGCTGGAGACAGACATGACATAATAATGATTATGTAATCATACTACTGTTGATAATAAAACAGAAATTTTTTTTTTTAAATTTGTAAATATTATTGAAACCTAAGTAAGGTACGTAGACATGTATTCATATTAGATCTTGCTTATACATACATAAATATCTTAATATTTAAAATTCTTTAAGGTGTATACATACATGTGCATATACATATGATAGTTTGCGAAAATTGCCACCTATTTTATGAGTTTTGTATGAATAAGAGAAGTAAAAAAAAAAGAAAAATCAGTTAAAATTTCTCATTTTGTTGTCTCATTGTCTCATATGTCGAAGTCTAAATCAAAATGCTTGTAATTAAAAGTAAATTGAATTTTTAGGTGTAGAATTTCTGATTAATTTATAACATTAAGTTTAAATTAATTTCTTTTATTTTTAATTGTATTAAAAATATTTTTAAAATTGATGTTATTTTAAAACTGTGTCTGCTTACGAATATATGTAAGTACTCATATTATCATGAAAATGGGCGACTAATCACACCTTTGTTTTATCTTCTTAAATTTTTTTGTAGTAATTATTAATATTGTTATAATAATTTGAGAAATTTCCAGTACTTACTTAATTTTTTATTATTGAACATTTGACATTAAGTACTTAAGTTTTTTTTATAAATGAAAATCTAACTGAATAGTGTATAGTCTTGTGAGTAGATAAATTGTTATATTGCGGGGTACACATTAAATTATAAATAGATTAATACTTACTTAATACATTTTGTCTTTTCAAGAAATTTATTTTAAATTTTAATATATTTTTGGTAAAATATTCATATTAGGCATTAAGTACATTTTTCTTAATATTTCCTTTTTTTGATTCCCAGTAATTTACTATATTAAATCTGCTATATAATTAAATTTTCCTATATGAAATTCTCTTAAATAATAATTTGTAAATCGTATTTAGCATTATTAACAAATGTATCCCATCATACGAGTATAATAAATATTTGGTAAATATTAATAATTTTATTATCTGATGTACTGTCACCCAATTTGTTATTATTTATAATACACAAATAAATCTTAATATATGACCACATACATACCTAACATGTACTTGGATACATATGTATGCATAAAAAATATGCCTTCTATGCTAAAAACTTTGAGAAAACACCCATTTATTCTAGAAGAATTTTAATAATAAACTATTTGCTTAAGTATTTTTACTAGTTACTTATGCTTTTTACTAAAAATTAAGTATAAGTACTTACTTATCTATTTATAATAAAAATTTAATATTAAGCATTTATTTAAAATTTTATTGCATTTTATATAATTATTTAACAAAAAATCAATTGTCCTTGCTATCTCGATTACACCATTTCCAAACCCAATTATGTCAATTAAAAATTACTAAAAAAATATTTTATTACACATACTTTTTCGTATACTTACTTATTTAGTGAACCTATATTTAAGTAAGTGAATGTGTGAAATTTATCATTATTTTCAATTTGGGTATATCGAAATAATGTTAGTACTACATAATTAAAATTAAAGGCAAAATAAAAAATTTAAATTTTTCTATTGCATGTCAATTCATCTACATATATCCAAATATAGAGGGTGTGCAAAATTGTCACTGCCCTTATTTTATTTTGTTGATATTATTTTTCTTTAATCGACAAAGTAAAAGTAATTTAACGTTGTAATATTTTTAATATACTTATTGTCCAAAAAAAAATCTGTTATAATGCTATTGTGTATGACCATAAAACTGATGTCATAATTCTTAAATATTAAAGAAAATGAAAATTTTTTAAATACTTTTACATTTGTTATTAAATTTATTAGATTATAAATTTACTTGCTTACTTAATTAATGTTCATATTTCCTTAAATGGCATCATTAATAAGCGTCAATTAAAATAATTTTTACTTAATTAAAAAAAATGAAAAGCAAGTCACCATTAAAATTTGTAATTTTCCCAATCAATTAATATTTTATATTTGTAATTTTAATTTTCTTTTTATTACCGAATTAGTAATACTTGGAAGAATTAACCATGTTCAAATATATTTGAGGGTGAGATGATTATAAATTTGAATATTTTTGTAATTATACGTACATGCGCTTACACAACACTTTCATACCGGATGCTTATGTTGACACAAATATTTTACATTTTGTAAAACAAATAATTTTGGTAATTTGAGAAAAATTTTCAAATTTTTTTTTAATATAAAATTAATCTTTAATAAATCGCCAAAAATAATTGGAAAAAAATTTTTCTTTGTTAAAGCGTCCGTCTACGTATTCGTTCACAAATACTCGTCTTCGTTTCAATGCTATATTTTCTAAAAGTTCTAAGCATGTGAATTTCAGATAACATTATATAAGAGTCATAATTAATTTCATAGACGCGAAAAAATATTAATTTGTTTAGTTGTAGCTTGTTAAAACTATTAAAGTTTAAATTTTCGACAATTTCTTTCAAAAATATTCAATTTCTTATAAAAGTTAGAAAGCAACGGGTTTAATCTCTTATTATTAAGAAAGTTAGTTAAGCATAATTCTTGTTTTAATAAATTGTCCTGCGTAATTTTATAATTTTGTTAAATTTTCTCTTATAATAGTGGTTTTACTTCCTAAAAGTATGCAAAAAGAAAACATTTTTAAATATATCAACGAACATTTATGTGCTGCTCTAAATTCATGTGTATATTTACTTACTTAATGAATGCAATATGTATTTTCTTTTGACCGCTGTAGAATTTGTAACGGGAACATAAAAATATAAATTTCAAAGAAAACAAACTGTACAAAATCCAAAAGAAAAAAACCGAAACCATATATCTATTTTCTAGCAGCATATATATTTACTGTAGAGATCAGATATATGCAACATATTTTATACCATACTAATACTAATTATGTGATTTCATCCCAAAATATAGGTCATGACCCAATCATTATAATCTCCACCCATCCACTACTTATATTCTATTTCTTTTCATTTTATCTATTTTTTCTATAATTTATTTCTATATATCTACTTAATTGTTATTTAAAAATTGAACTGTTCTTTACATACATATACATGTATTATATTTATGTCTATGTATATAATGTATATATTATGTTAAATGAATTATTTTATTTTTAAATAAGAATCCAATATATTCAAATAAGTATAGGTTTTAGAAAATTAAAAAAAAATATCGGGTACAATAACAGAAAAAAAAAGTGAAAAGTCAATGAATTTATTATAATAATTAATTCACAATTCATAAAGGCTATCAATGTCATCAATTCAAATTACCTCTCTTAGATATAATCCTATATATAGACAAAGTATATATAGCATATGGAAGAGTACATATAAAATACAAACAATATAGCCACATATAAACACGACTCTCTTTTATAAAAAAATTTATTGGAGCCAATATTAAAGGAGTTTATATGTAGAACAAATTCAATATTTAATTTATGTAAGCATACATATACTCGTATGCATACAAAATATATATATATTTGTAATATATATATATATATATATATGGTATTTTTTATAAATAGATTCAATGAATTAATTGATTCAATCATTGAATTGGATAATTTGAGATCATCGAATTTTATCTTATTACAATTTAATTAGTTCAAAAAAATTTTTTTTTCACTATTTCTGATTTTATGCTTCTTAAAATAAATTTTCATTTAGTTATTTGATAAATTTTAGTATTTTACACATATTTTACTTATATTGAAAAGAAGAAAAAAAAATGTCAACTCATTTTGCGTTGGTTGCAAATGGACTGAATGCACATTAATAAAATATTTTTAAAATGAAATTGAATCTATTAAAAAATAAGCTTAATGGTTATACGTGTGTTTGCAAGTAAATTGAAAAATATATATAAATATGCTTCTTATGTGAACATACGTATTTAACTATACATAACAGTTTATGTCTGCACATAGGCATGATTATGTTAATAAGAACACAGAAAGTATTTTGTGTAAGTAGGAATAAAATGAGTAAGTAAAACACAAAAGAGAAAGAGGAAAAAAAGAAATACTTGTATGACTTTACGTAGAACAAAAACATAGAGGAAACTAATGAAACTAAGGAGGAAGAAAAAATTTGATTAAGTCGATTTTTAGATGAACGAGCTCGTACAAGAATAGAATCAGCTTATAAATTCGATTTATTAGAATTTTGTGAAAATGAATTTAATTTAAAATTTAGTAATTTTCATGTTTGTTAATAACATTAAAATGCTAAAAATTGTAAAATACTTTACCATATTGAGCCTTAAAATATGCAAATTTTTATTTAATATTTGATTAATAAACTTGTTATTTCCAAAGGCAAAATTAAACTATTTTACTTTTGTAAACGTATTTATTCAAGTTTTCAGTCAACTTGGTTACGCCGCATAATGATTTATTCCCCACTCACGTATGATGTATACTTTACGGCTTTATAGAAATATCATATGGATCACCTTAAAGTCGACAACCTTAATTTTTAATTTTTAACCACAATTCCACACTTTCATTTTCTTGCACAAAAACTATACTTAATTAGAATTAAGTATCAGGGAACCAATTTCATTTCACTACCCTTCCTAACGAATAAACAAAACGGAACAACCGCTATAATAAATCATTTAAAAAAAATGCATTTTTTTCCGCTCTTTCTCTCTCTTTCTTTTTTCTTTTCATTTTATTTTTCTTCTTTGGTTTTTGTCTTTCATATCTAAAAAGAATAAATTTTTATTGACCCAGATAAGGACGCCCTATGTCAATGGATTAATTTCAATGTAGATATATGTATGTATGTATGTACAAAATAAAAGAAAGATATATATAAGTAAATCAGTGTGTATCAGTGTGTAGTCTGCATAAAATTTCTAAGCATTAAAACCAAATCATTTAGAATATTTCAGCTTTTACGCATAGTTTTTTGACATCGTAACGCAATTTTGTATTTATGTTTTAAGTGACTTAATGAAATCGAAAGGCATTTAGAGAGAGAAAAAAAAAATTTAACATAAAATGCTGGTAGAGAAATTATATTTAAGTATATGGAGGCAAATAGCTGTAAAATGGTAATTCTTAATGTGACATGACTATCGAATTGGTTTTAAGAATAATTTTTAATAGAATTTTTTTTTTTCAACAAACTCGAAATTGATGAGAATGCAGCAACGCTTTCAAAAAATTAAAGAAAATATTATGTAATAAAAAACATTTCTTATTAAAAGAATAATGAACTTCCCCCTATCTTTAGAACACAAGTGAAATAAAAATACAAAAAAAAATTTTTTAAATTAAATTTTAAACACTTAAGAATAAAGAAACTTTAATTTTAACAATAAATATACTTAGATAAAGATTTAGACAATAAAAGTGCATTTCCATTAAAGTATGCCCTTTTAATGGGTAAATGGCTTTTCATTGCAATCGGTCATTATACTTTGGGGATTTTTAATGATAGTGAAAATAAAAAATATTATAACTTAATTTTGGAATATTTTCAAAAAAGATTTTATAGAATCAAAGAGTTTTTTTCTCATTTCCCCATTTCTATTTTAAATGTTTAAGTGGTTAATACACTCATAAAATAAATATTTTCCCCATTCATTTTTTATATGTATAAGAATATTATTTAATATGATAACAAATAAATGGCGCTGACTCCATTTAAACGTCAAAACAAATATACATATATAATAAATTCTAAATAAATTTATTTAGTCTCGAGAAGAATGCAATAAAAATACAAGTAAGTACTTAAGTACATACATGCATTATAAAATTAATTTTTTTTTTTAATTGTATAATACTTTGTATGAAAGCTAATAAATAATTATAATTAAAATATAGAAATGCAATTTAATTGATAAAATTTTAAAAGATTACAATATAACTTGAGAATAATTTTGATTTTGATTCAATTATAAATATATAACAATAAATGGATCACAGTGTATAGACAAAAATATGTAAGGTGGCGCTTCTTTCATTACATATATTATCAAAATGGTTGATTAAAGAAACTAGAGAAAATTTTGATTTATTTGCAATTAGTGTTGGATTAGTTTCGGGTTTTTATTTTGTTACAATATTGAAAACCTCATAGGATTTCGCCAAGAATTTAGCTATTGTAGAATTAAATTTCAATAACATATTTACAACAAATGAAAAGATCTGATTTTCAACTCTCTTCAACAAATGAGGAGAGCTAATACTCTCATTAGCATATTCGTTGTTTTCGAAATCTGCGCAGAATTTGCACTATAACTGTTTGTTATAGGATTTGCACTATAACACTATAACCTTATAGGATTTGCACTAATTTGAATATGATTATCATATTCTTGTAGTTCTTACTAATTAGTGTTTATGAGTACTATTATTAATTATTATTGTAAAATTTATAATTACTACTTAATACTACGTTATAAAATATTCTATACAAAAAATATTAATTTTTAAAATCTTGTAGTCTGTTGTTATTAAATCAAATTGAATGAACTTAAATTTAATCGCTCCAGTCAAGTATATGATAGTTATTAAAATTAAAAATAAACCAACAAATTTAATAAATTTTATTTTTTTATAAAAAAAAACGAGGAAAACAAAATATTCATATCAAACAATTCATTTTTCTAAATTTCTTATACAAAATAATGTTATCAACGTAAAGAGGTTCAAGGATATTTATAATTAAATATCATCAAAATAGTTTTATAATTAATTAAACACTTAAATATTTTGAGCTTACTAAGTACTAATAAGTAATAAGATTATTTGAACAGATTATTTTAGGAGGCATTTTTTCACGTATACAAGTAGTATAATTTAATAATAAAAATAAGGTTAAAAATCAAGTCTAGGAAATTATTAAAATTTATTTTATACTTGAATTTTTGAACTTGTATGCTGATTAAATTAAGAAATTGAACAAAATTCTCCAAGTTTTAAAATTTCCCAAAATTTCATACGAAATTATCGGGTTAGAAGAAGCATTATAAAAAAAGGAAATATTTGATTTTTTCCAAAATTAGAATGCTTGGTATTTATTCCGAAATTTCAAAATATACAAAATTAAGTAATTAGTTGATTTCATGTGCTTTTCTTCTAGCCCTTTCAAAAATAATTATTGGGAATTTAAAGAGAAAAAAGTGGAGGACAGTTATAAACAAAACGAGAAAATCTGAAAAAGCAGAAATTTTATGAAAATTTGTTAAAATTCCAGTATTTCGGAAATAGTTAAGATTTCACACCTAGTTCCAACCAAAAATTTTTAAACATTTTTAAAAATTGCCCTAAACGGTGATATATAATATTGTACTCATTAGCGAATCACCCTGTATATATATAATGATAATTAAGATAAAATATATTTTTTCATCTTAGGTTTTTATAAACTAATTTTCACAATCATTATTTAGTGAATTAAAATTAATAACAAAATTTTATACTAATTTACCTCAATCAATATGCTTACAAGACTTGTTATTTTTATAACTTATTGCATTTTATAATTAAGGCAATTTTGATTAAGAAACTACCTTATTTGGGTTTTTATTATATATGCTAGTAATATTGGGTAGTAATGAAACAATTATTCAGTGTAATAATTGTCCAATAATAATAATTGCTGGATTTTAATTTCACATAGAATTATTCAAAAATAACATCATAAAAATTATACTTATGCTTACATAATTCCAAATTTGTAATAATTGCTTATCAATTCTTATAAGAGATAAAATTTACATTACAGAATTTCTTTTCAAATTAAATGAATTAATTATAATTAAATTAAAATTCAACTCTTTATATTATACTCTCATTATAACAGTTTTTAAATCGTATATGTATATAACCTTATAATTAAGAGTATATTAACATTTTGATTATATTCTTGTGTGCATTTAAAACACTACATTATAGTACCTTTATATTAATGCATTTGCAATTTAATTTATTTAAAACTGTAGATTTTTCTTCATTCAATATATAGAAAATTTCATTCTTCTTTATTGTCACATCATTATCATATTACGTTATACAACAAGTAAAACTAACAGGTTTTTAAGAATGTTTTCGTATAACTTTTAACATTTATGTTAATTATATTATATAGAATGTTATTATTGCTATACAATATAAGTATATATACTAAGTAATTATAGAATCAAAATTAATTTAAATGCAAATTTTATTTTTGTAAGAGAATTTATGCCTGTTATTGTAACACCTAATATAGTATAATAGGAATTGCAGTGAAAAAATATATTGATGATCATGCGATATTTTTTCCTTATTATCATTAACATTAAAGCGTTCTCAATTTATATTATAACCATTCTTATACTCATGTATTTTAATTTATTAACAAATGTTGGTTCATATAAAGAGAAAATTATAACAGTATTTTAGTGTTTTTCTCATTTTTTCAAAAAAAAACAAAAAAAAAATTACAATATAATTTTTATTATATTTAAAAAATTAACTTATACGAGTACTTAACAAGAGTAATTAAATATTTTGTTATAAAAATTCTTAACTGTTATAAAATTCTTAAATTTTATTATTAATTTTATGCATATTTTACCTATACGCAGATTTTATGTATAGATCAATGTATATATGCATACTAAAAATAAATGTACTTAAAATACCGCAAATTTTTGAATATAAAATATATAAACGCCTGTCAATGATCGAAGTATGATCATGTCAATGATTCCAATCAACACTTAATTTTTGTTAGCCTATAATAGCATAGAAACCAATTAGCAGTTGAAATTGATTAATTTTTAAATTAAATATTAAGAGAAAATTTAAAGTAAAGGTTTAATTTCGAGCTTTTATTTGTATAACAGTTTTAAATTTTGAATTCAATTGAATCTATTTTTGGTTTGTAAGCAAAGAAATATAATGAAAATACTGAATGAAAAATTTGTATTTTAAAAATTTTCGACAAAATTAAATTTATGTCAAATCAATTAATATATTAATTATATTACCATATATTCTAGTAACTTAAACTTTTATATAATACTTACTTATTTTTCATAGAATGGTTCTTGTTAATAAATTATATTATATATTTTACTTTTATCACATTTGTTTTAACAGATGAAGTATACAATTTACAAAAGAATTCTTGTTATTTATTCAAAATGTAAATACATGAAATTTATAAGCCCTCTAAGAACCCTTTCAAAAACTGTTTGTTTGAAGCTTTTATCTATTTTGGAGCGGAAGTTATAAGCGAAAAAACTTTGGTATATTAAAATTTCGCCCAATTCTCTTAAAACCCTCTCTAGCTTGGAAACGGTTTCGATTTGATACTATGGTCCGAGCAAAAATTCTATTCATTTTCGACTTTCTACCCGATGGTATCTTAAATTAGTGCTAAATCATCCTATATATTAAAATTGCGGAACATTTTTTTTTTTTTATCCTTCTTCACTCCTATAAGGAGTATAGGGCTAGTGCATGATATCTATCATGCCCTAGTTTCTATAGTCATAGAGAGTTAACTAGGTAGGCCTGCTGTAGTTTTATTTATATAAATTATTTGAGGTTATTAATATTTACTGTTTATTTTTCTTAGTCTTTAGTATCGAATATTATGAATATTTTGAAAATTACTTGTATAATATTTATTAGTATTGCATATTAAGTTATATAATATTGAATATAATTTTTATATTGACCTGACCGGGGTTTGAACCCGAAACCCTTCGGTTAAAGGGCCGGTGCCATAACCACTGCACCAATAGTCAGATACTATGACCATTGATACGAGTACTATGGTCCGAGCAAAAATTCTATTCATTTTCGACTTTCTACCCGATGGTATCTTAAATTAGTGCTAAATCATCCTATATATTAAAATTCCGGAACATTTTTTTTTTTTTTTTTATGCTTCTTCACTCCTATAAGGAGTATAGGGCTAGTGCATGATATCTATCATGCCCTAGTTTCTATAGTCATAGAGAGTTAACTAGGTAGGCCTGCTGTAGTTTTATTTATATAAATTATTTGAGGTTATTAATATTTACTGTTTATTTTTCTTAGTCTTTAGTATCGAATATTATGAATATTTTGAAAATTACTTGTATAATATTTATTAGTATTGCATATTAAGTTATATAATATTGAATATAATTTTTATAGTGACCTGACCGGGGTTTGAACCCGAAACCCTTCGGTTAAAGGGCCGGTGCCATAACCACTGCACCAATGGTCAGATACTATGACCATTGATACTATGGTTCGAGCAAAAATTCTATTCATTTTCGACTTTCTACCCGATGGTATCTTAAATTAATGCTAAATCATCCTATATATTAAAATTCCGGAACATAGTTATATAAATTTAGTATCAAATAAAATAACATTTGCAATAATTTTTCAATCTATAAATCAAGAAATTAATTATTCGAACATTTTATTTAAATATAATTATAAAATTAAATAATAAATAAATTAATTAAATTTTTATTTATTTTTATTTTATAAATGTTCGACACCTATCTGTCATAATTAAATTCATAAATGTAATAAATTAAAAGTGTGCAAATAAAAACTGTATGCATGCTTACTACAAAACGACAACGACACAAAACTAGTTTTCAAATTAAAAAACATTACTGTTATTTTCAACAATAATAATAACTCTTACTATTTATTTGCTATAAATGTCAAAGTAATGCAAATTTTTCTGATTTTGTTTGGTTTTTAAGCTTTTTTTTCTTGTTTCAGTGTTTGTGTTTATTGAAAGTAACCATGTGTATATTAAATGCAATTAAATGTCATTGTAAATGCAATTTAAATGATAATTTTTTGTTATTTTTTTAAAGTTTGTACTAACATATGTGTAATTGTATGTAAAAGAAAAAAAAATTTAAAAAAAAAAACAATTTTAATTCAATATTTATTTAATTTTTTTTTTGGTTTTTATGAATTTGTATGGAAATTACCTAAATATATTGGATTATTTGAAAAAAAAAAAAAAAATAAAACCTGTTCGACAATTATTGATCCTGTCAACATTTTTATTTGAAATTTATAATTTAATTTAAGAAAAATTATACACGCATTTAAATTTTAAAACATGGTGGTAAATTTTTTTTTAATTTTATTTTTTTCCGATTTATAATTTTGTTATGCTTTTTAATTTCTATTACTTTACTCAAAATTTACAACTTTGTTGTCAAATTTTCAATAGAAATATTTATTATTAGTTTTGATTGTCCATTTTCGTCAATAGATTTGGTATTTGAAGCAAAATTGATTGAATTGAATTTAAGTACTTACTTATAAACAAGAAAGAATTTTTGAAAATATGAAGTTGTACATTGTTTTGTCTAAATAAATTGCAGGTGGCAAATTGATAAAAATAAAGATAAGTAGAGGAAATAAATTGATAAAAAATTTTACTACTCGTATTTTAGTCGTCATAAGAAGCATATTGCATCTGTCGATAATGAAAAGTCGTCGTTTATAACGACTAAAAAACAGTATGGCTGCAAACTTATTCGAAATGTCTTCTCTAAATTTAACTGAAATATGAAAAAGTTTAAAGTTTTTGAAAATTTAACTAACTACTAAGTACTTCTAAGTTCATTATGTGAATGTAAACAAAAAGCCTAAAAATATGCAATATGCAAAATATTTTATAAAAACATAATAAACGATAAAGCTGGCTAACTAAAATAAAAAATTATTATTAAGTAAGTAGAAATTATTCTTTTTATGCTTAAATTATTTGTCAGAATTTTTTGGCATTAATTGAAGCTTAAATTGTATGAGTACTTTGGAATTAAAATTTTTTCTCGAATGGTAAATGATACCCGTACTAATGATATATGTAGGTGTTAATAAACAGGCCACAACAAATTTCATATCTGAATTGCATGAACCAGCAATTGTTTGCCACATACGAATGTAATTCGCGACATCTGTTTATATCAATTTAACAACTTAATACAACCATAACATCTATGTAAGTAGTAAAAAGATATAGCTAAGGTAGTTAGTAGAAGCACTAAATTTAAATCAATCCAAATAAAGTATTTTTCGAACTTTTATAGGAAATGTGCTCTTTCCTTAATTTAATAAATTTTTCAAACGTAAATATTTTTCAACAATTTTTGGTACTTATGTACACTTTTGCGGATAATTTTTTTTAGTAATTGTCGTCATTTTATTCTATATGGTTATGAAAATTTATTATTCCTGTTAATTTTAATCAAAGTTATAAATTTTCATTGGAATTTTGCTTATATTTTCCAAAAGAGAAAAAAAAGAAAAAAATTATACCGCATATTAAAGTGATTTGATTACACAATATTGATTTTATTTTACCATTTTTTTTTTCAGGTGAATATTAGGAAATTAAAGCGTATCAATAAGAAAACACAAAAAAAAATGTAAAATTTTTAAATTAAATTTAAAAAAAATAATCCGATCTATTTAAATTGTTTTCTATATATACCACATTCACATTTATACCAAACTTATTTATACATACGTGCATATATATTTTGTCCATGACTAAAGAAATGTTAAATCAATTACATACCTGGTATATTTTTACTCGATTTAATTTGAAACCACTATTTATGTTTAAAATATAAACATGTGTGTACATATACATATACAGATATGTCTATATGTGATCATAATAATAATATTATTATTATTGCTATTATTAAATTGGTTATACATTTTTTGTATTTTTATTTTTTCATATATGTTTGTATATGAAACCGTCGTAAATTTAACTAGAATTACCAGACTATAAATGTCACTAAAATATGTGCTAATATTGATGCAAATGAAATTTAATATATTTATGAATATTACACGCAAGTATATCACATAGATTCAGGTATATGCATACATTATATATATATATATATATATATATATATATAACAAATATATTTATTATAGCAAATCGCATGACTACATTATTTTGTACATAGCGCATTCAAATCCATAGAATTAGGAATTTATGTGCCGTGTATAGTAATAATTTAAGATCAAACCAATAATAAGTTGTTTGTAAAGTAGCACATTTTCCTTAAATAAGCGGAAATACTTTATTTAAAAAAAATGATTTTCTATTCTTAAACTATTTTCATTATGATATCAAAATATGTTATAATTATTGCATACTTTTAGGGAATGACAATATTGTGCCGATAAAAATATTTGCTAATTTAAGGGGAGTGGAGCAGGGAATGCATTTATTCATTAATATCTACTAGACATAAAAATTTCATACTTCTAGGTTCTGATCTAAAAGAGAAACGATCTTAAAAATTTTAGGGAAAAAATTATGATCACGGTTAATTTCAACAGCAGGTTTTTGCCTATATTTTCTCGTAGCAGAAGAATTTACGATTTTCCTTAGAGTAAAGAGTTAGAAAAATATTTGTGACAATTTTTCACACAATAAATGATCAAAAATTGTATTTTTAAGACTCTGTGACATATCAACTTTTGAAGGGGAGAAAGAGGTAAAAAATTTTCTTTGCTAAAAGGTGTGTGTGATAAAATTATCAGATAACGGACAGATACACAGAATGAAATTATTAAACATATTTTTGCAAATTTATAATGAAAATGTGCGGATGTAAAGTAATTAGAAATCCGGGTAAAAGACGCCAAAAATTAAATTCGCTATAAAAATTAATGTCATATACTTATTGCGAGTTAAAGAGTCATGGTCTATGTCAGGGATGGCAAATAGGGTTTGATCAAAGTGCCAAAATTTGGGGAAATTTATTGTCACACTTTTTCCCGTGCCAGCACAGTACCAAGTACAGGTATGGTTAGGTAAATACAATATTATGACAAGTTGTAATAATATTTATTTATACATATTATAGTTCAAGGTATAAAAATTAATAAATACAGATAGAAAAAATATTAATTTAATTTTTTATCAGAAACTTTTTGTTTCATATTACTTGCAAGAGTTTTTATGTCGGGCTGGTACATTGTTGACTGCAGAGTAATACATGCTGCCGAATCTTCCTCTGTTAATCTGTTTCTAGTCTTTGAATGTACATGATTCAAAACGGAAAAAAGACTTTCGCAAGAGTAAGTGGAAGAGAAAATCGTTAACAACGAGATTGCTAATTTTTTGACTGAATAAAAGGTATCTGGCATACTATTCCAAGCTTCTAAAATTTTACTTTCCATGAAACATTCTGATTCCACATTTTGGGATCGATGGCTTTCTAAATCTTCAACAAGCTTCCGCATATTCACAAATTTATTTACCCAAATTGGATTGGATTGCAGATCAATAATTTGCATTTCTAAATTATCTAATCGCATCCAATTAAGGAGGTTATTGTCACAATCTTGCATATCAAATAAATCTGGGTAATTAATAATTTTTAAAATATTTTCGATCCTTTTAAAATCGAGAAATCTTTGTGCAAACTGTTGCTTAATAGAAACAAGAATATTTGTAAATTCATAGGTGAAATTCCAATTAGTTTTTTCAAAAATGTGTATTTCATCAAAAAAAACAAAAATAAAAAGAATATAACATTTGAATATGTTTGGTTTTGAATATTTGTCATTTCGCTATTAGGAAATTATCATTTTTAGGAAATTTTTCATTCAATCAATTTTTCAACGAGTTTTTAGATTTTTTATTAGAAAAAAAATCTATATAAAAATTTGTCGAGGCACAACTATAACGTGCCATCAAATTTTTTTTCCGTGCCAAGTTTGGCACGCGTGCCCTTTAATTGCCATCCATGGTCTATGTTACACTTATCTTTTTTATATGAAACTATAAATTGTAAATTTTGTATTTCCACTTCAACAAATCAAAAATTGTTGTTCATAATCAATTTTTCATTCAAGACATACCTAATATTTTTTTCAACAAAAATAAAAATATCTTAACTTTCATTTTAAATTTTCAATATAAATTTTTGTTTTTTTGCAACATTTGACATAATTGCAATTAATGAAATTTAATACGATTTCATATTATATACGAAAAATTTTGCAATGAAATGGTCAAAAATAATTATTTTTAATATCTTTATTATTTCATTTATTACAGTTATTTTATTATTTTTAATGTGTGTACACAGAGGAAAAAAAAAACCAAAATTTAAATTAAAAGATCAAAAAAAAAGCCACCCACAAAAGTTTAAATAGCAATTAATTTTCATAGGAAAATTCTATTTTATTTGAAGTTAACCACAAAATTTTGTTTAAAAAAAAAATTTATTTACCGACCATGTTTGCGCATTATGGAGTGATAAATTTCATTTTTAATAAATTAATATACAATTTAAAATATTTTTAACAACAACAATTTAAATATTTGTTTATTAACTTACTTTTATTATGCGGTTTTGATATTAAAAATTTTATAATGAAAAAAAATCCAAGTAAATATCAGAGTGCTATGCCATTTACTCGTAAATCAATTAAAACGTCAATTGATAATGATAATTCAATAGTTGCAAATTAGAGAAGCTACGGACACAAAAATCTTTTTAGGGATTCGGAACCGAGTTACAATAATTACAAAATTTTGGTAAAATATAAAATTAAACTACGTGGAATTCGAATTTGTTATAATTTAGACCTATTAAACTTTACCCAATTAGAATGATCATATTATTAAATTTCAACATAATTTTCAAATACCAAATTTCTTCCACTTTCATAATAATTATAAAAATTCACAATTGTAATAAAATTTTCATTATCTCTCCTAAGGACGATATTTTTAATTGGAGGAAATAAAATATTTTCAAATCTATGCCATTAATCCTTGAAATCCCTCCAACGAGTAATTTTTAAAAATTTTCGTTCCGTTCAGAAAATTCCTTAAATCTCCCTCAATATTGCTATTTAATGGACAAAATCAAGAAGATTACCTTACTATTCTGTATACATATCTTCTGCTAGTATATTAAATTACTTATAAGTACTTTCCCCTATATTGACTTCACATTATCATATGTGCATTTGGGATTTAAAAAAAAAAATACTTTTAACCACATTTTTTTAATAAAATTTCATATTCGCATGATTTACAATCCATCAAGAATGTTTATTATTTAAAAAACACTATATGTAAGGCCCAGAAATTAATAACCGTATTATTTATAGTTTTTATAATAAATGTGCATTCTTTTGTGCAAATATAAAATAATTTTTTAAACATATAAAAAAATGAATGTTTATAAAATTTTCTTAAAAAAATAAACATTTAACCCAAATAATTATAAAATATTTCATTTTTTCTCTTCATCTCAAAAATGCATCATAACCAATAAGTATATTGATTCTTTTATTTTCATATTACATCTAGATCTAACCGGATGATCTCTTGAAAATCTGTACCAATGACCTACCAAGTGAAAAAAAAATTTTTTTTTTTTTATAATATTTTTCTTCTTTGTAGGCATTTTTACAATTGTCATAAATTTATTTTACAATTTACATGAATGTTAAGTGCATCATAATTGAATGTAAAAGAATTCCGAAAAAATTCTATATACATTTTATGGAGAAAAGTAAGCATAATTATTTTTTATACATGGTTCATGCAGAAATTTATGTACAACTGCAATGTAGAATTTACTATTATTTACTTATACTCTGAGATGAAATTATTTCTTATTCCGTGTTCTCCTACCGATTTCACCTAATTTCTCACTCACTAATAATTTTATTATACAATATTTATTTATTTTGTAATAAATATTCGTCTCTCTAATTCAATTTGATATATGTGAGTAAGTATGTGACTTTTTAAAGGTAAATATTATAGGAAAATGGGGGAAAAAAATAAAAAATAGTACTAATGTACCTTACATTTCACATTAAGTGATAATCAATATTTGAATATCAAATTTGCATGTAAGTAAATATGTAATGGATAAGTAAATATTTTTTGTAGTTGCTCTTTAAAAAGAATGTGATGTATGACCTCTTATTACATGTCATACTTATACTTTATACCTATAGGTTTTATGATTTAAATACTTAAATTGGGCTAGGTTAGTTTAAATTTACAATTATTTTATACATAAGTACTTAGATTTGTTGTACTCTGTTGTAAAGTTCAAGCAAATTGACTATTGGAAAAAATTTTTTGTAAACAAAGTAATTTTTGTATATTAAATTTTGTATTTATCATTCAAATACGAAATTTGACAAATTTTTAAAAAAAATTTTTTCCAATTATTCCTCTTACATGAAGCATAAGTTTTTTGATACAGTCCAAAGGAAATTGTGTGATTTAAGATTAGAACAGGCAAATTATGAATAGTTTTAAAATCAAAAATTATTTAATATGGCAATTCTAAAGGTGAATTAACTCAAGTTTTTCAGGAGAATTAATACGTTTCAACGCTCATACAATATTCCAAGCTTCTTTAAAAATCAATTTTTCGACATTTGAATATTTTGAAAATTTGTGCGAATCTGATTATACTGGGAAAAAATGGGTTAATATTAAATAACAAACAATATATTTGATCTTCAAATAATTTTATGAACATCATTACATTTGTAGTTATTTAATCTATACGAACAAAAGGCCAATAAGTATGAAATCAAATCAATATTTTAAATTTGTTAAAATTAAGTGTTTCGGATATGGCTCAAACCTTTAGTTCCGAATTCAAATGTGGGAATGTAAATAAAATTTTATAATTTAAACAACAAATTGTTTGTAAAACTTTTGAATTTTTACAATATTTAAATTATTAAATATGAAAAAGTGCTGTATACCTTTAAAGCCTATACATATGAGACGACATAATATGTTTGTGTTTATTTGAGAGAAATAAGAGTCAACTTTGAAACATGTATCAAAATACATATATTTTATAATATTTTGCTGAATGTTTAAAAATGTTCAAAAATATTCACTAATTTTTTATGTTATAAGTATTCAAAGAAAATGGTGATATCATGTAGCACTAGTTTTTCTTAATTTTTAATTATGACGAATTTCATTAAGCTTAAAAGTTTATTAGAAAATTTTCAAAAAAAATTAACATTATCACTTAGTATTGTAGCTCTTTATTGTAGAAACCTCAGTGTAAATAATATTTACTTTACATTTGTTATATGTATTACATAAGTGCATATGTACTTAAATATATGAACTAATGCATATCCAGCATAATATCCAATGATGAAGATTTATTTGGAAATATTAAATTGCATTATACTTACATAAGCAAGAAAAAAAAAGTCATTATTATTTGATAAATTTTTGTAAATGACACAGGTGAGATGAAATTCATTTTATTGTTTAATTTTCACATAATGATATTTTTTTCGTTATACTTTAATTTTATCACTATATTTAATCATCATGAACATCACAATGTTTTCATCATCAGCAATAAAATCAAATTTTTGCATATATATGATATTCGTGTTCTTAAAAATTAGGTCATATTTACAATATATTTTGTAAGTCATACATATATACTAAGTACATTGTAATATATTAAAAATTAAATATAGTAAATTACAAGAGAAATAGAAAAGTGTACTTATATTTGATTTTTATTTTTGTTGTAAATTTAATAGTTTAACATATTAAATTACAATCTACTTCAAAGGTGATAATTTTTGCATATTTATTTATATTTCTTATACTAAATAGATATTGCACACAAATTTTTTGTGTCTTTTCCTTGAGAATAAAAGATGATTTAAGATGTTAATATTTTTGTAATCGCATCATGATAAAAAAAATATATATAACGAAGACACATGACTTATTTGTTTAATATTTCATTTTAATATTAAAAAGTGAACTGCAATTGCATTAAATGTAAGTGTTATGGGAAAGAAAAAAAAAAAGAGTTTAAATATGCAATTATTATTTCTTTTAATTATATTTTGCCGAAATTTTAGCAATAGTCAGGAAATCATAAAATCTATACTAATATGTAAAATCTTGTTAAAAGTTTTATGTTGAAATAATTATACCAGTATACCATTATTAAGTTGAATTGATGTGAAAGACAACAATTTAATAATAGTATTAATTTTAAGTATTAAGTATATAGTAACGTAACTGGCATAATTTTCCAATGAAGTCTAATTTTTCAATAGCAACAAGTTTAATAATTAGTAACAAAGTCTAATTTTCCAATGAAGTAGTTAAGCACTAATTCATAATCAAACACTATTTTTCTAATTATTGATTATGTTCTAATTAATTAAGTACAAAATACCCTGGTTTGATCAGTCGTCAATTATTTATATACAATCAAATAATAGTTTTGTTGTATTAAGCTAAACGAATGATCCCTTAGGTTTACCCACATAAATCAATAAAAAAGTCATTTCATATTTTATATTATAAAGAAATTTTTTATTTTATTAAAAATTTAATTCAGTTTGAGCATAAATTAAAGCAAAGCAGTCATGGAATCAAAAATTTGGAATTATTAGGTAATATCGTAACATTTTTTAATTTGGGGGGTAATTTACGTTAAAGTTATTTAATATAAATTTTTAAAATATTTTAGGATTGAATGATAAAAATTCTATGAATGTTCTAATTTCCAACCCATTGAATTTTTATTAAATACTCAATTAATTAAAGAATTGAACTCTGTATTCAATTGAGCTGTGATTTCAATTAATGAATTAAGTATGTAAATTTTAGAAAAATTAATACTTAGTAATTAGAGTTATTTTAACAATACTTGTAAAGTATTTTTAATAATAAAGTATAAAATTATTAACTTTAACCCTACACTTCTCTTCTTCTTGAAATACAACGCAAATATTTTTTAAATGTTAAATATTATCCCTTTACATCAATGATATTAACCATTTTTGCATCATTTTAATAAATTGCTTAACTAACACTAATACAATTTTCTTAAAATTTTACTTTTATTAGTATAATTAAATATATGTATGTATATTTAATAAATTATGTATATATATACAAATTATAAATATAAAGAGTACCGATAAATTTCCGTCAAAAAATAAACAAATTAAAAATATTGCAATATTTTTTTTTACATAAATATTTAGATTTAAAGTTTTTCATTTCAAAATGAAATTTTCCATAATTTCTATATAACATCAATGAAAATTTTTCATTTTATATTTATACTTTCACGTGAAACAAAGAATTATTGTTTATTGTTATTTATAGATGAAAAGTAAGTATACAATTGAATATTATTATACTCGTATGCGGTTGCTAACCATATTTGAAAAATTGATTTTATTATAATTTTATTGCTTATTCATTATTGTTATTTTGTATCGTGCCGATTTAAGTTTTTATAATAAGATAATCACAAAATATATAATAAATATATATGTGTACAAATAAAAATTAAAAGTGATTAATACTCGTAATTGGTATTCTAATGGCATAAATACAGGTGAAAATTTCAAATTTTCTTTGAACAATTTTCTTTTTGAATATATTATTGTTTAAAAGAATTGTAATTGAAATTGTAGTCGGAATACTTATAGAGAATATAAAAATTTCACTGTGTTATTGACTTGATTTTGTTATAGAGCATTTTTATGATTTCATTTATGAATGTTTAATATATTGGGCTAAGATACATATAGGGGCCATGCACGAATCATTCTAGTCTGAAAAAATGATTAAATGGATTAGTCTGACTGAGGTTATCCAAACCAATAAAAGACAAATATTTGTGTGTACCAGATTAGGGTTAAAATATTTTCAAAACTATTTGTATTAATAGTAATTTTTAAATACAAAATCCTAGTCGGATATAAAATTTGTTGTGAAACTAATGCAATTATTCGTAACGTTTTCGAAATTCTCACCAAAAAAAAAATATTTTTTAATGAAACTAAATTATCCATAAACCCTTAATATTATGCAATTGTACAAATTTTTATTATGTACTTGTACAAAAAAATTTTCTCAACCTTAAATAAAAATATTAATGTGCCATTAACTACCATTAATTTTGAAAATATTTTAAATTCCCTAATCCCAAAACTAAATTTACTCCCCCGCTAATAAATTAACGATAACATTAAATTAATTTTGTCCTCTTTTAACCCCAAAATTCTTACATAACAATAAAAAATATCAGCTGTTAAGAAACACATAAAATATTTAAGAGTGCATAATTTAATTATATTTTGTTTGTATTTTGTTCCGAAACGCCATACTTATTATATAATTATTAGAGGGGAAGACTAATATTGATCAATAAATTTTTTTTTATTTTATCTTTTTAATTGTCAATAATAACTATTTTTTTAATAACAAATAAAAATAAGAGATAAATTAAAAAAACTCATAAATCCACCATATACGCATGTATAAGTAAGCATAAATCAAATGTCTATGCTTATGAACGTATGCGACCATATGTATATTAGTTAATTTAAAAGAAAAGCATTAAAGTTTAAAATTCCCTAGTTTCTTATATTCTCTTTGCGGCAACAAATATGTATAAGCATATTTGTGTGATTACAAATATAAATTCAAATTTATACAATTTGCGTTCAATAGATAAATAAATACGAGTACTCGTATGCGTACGAAATAAACATACGTGGGAAAATATTTTTAAAACGAATTTATCGTTGACATATTATTAGTCAAACATAACACATATAATTAGGGCTGAGTTGATTAAATACAAGAGGGCTGAATAAAATTTGTTTCAAAAAAATGAAATTTAATTTTTTTAATTTTTTTTTATTTTAAAGTTCAAGAATCTTCAATTCATATTTTTTTGGGGTTGAATGTAAGGTTCACTGAGTTTTTTTTTTTTGCTACGAAGTCTTAGGAGAAAAAACCCCTTTTTTATAGTTAGACTTTAATTAGCAGCTTTGAATTTACATCTTATTTCTTATGATCAGTTTAGTACGTTCGATATAAAATAATAAATTTCTTTATTAAAAATCATTGATCATATTTGCATTCTCGTTTCATAACTTCTAATTTTATTACTACTCTTACATACATTAAGCACATATCACAAATGTTTTTTTTCCTTAAATTATTTTCAAATTTCAAATTTAATAACAAGAAAATTTTATTTTTAAATGCTTTTAAAAGAATTAAATTAAGTATAAGAAATTCAATGATTTTTTTTTATTTTTCTCTTTGTTTTATTGCTCTCATTTTATCTCATTAGAGTGTAACCCTTGTGTCGTCAAGAAAACTCATAATTTTTTTTCTTGATTATTAATAACGTGATCTATGCATTATTCATTTTATTTGTTTGAAATTTTGTGGCAATGGCGACGACCACGACACTGATAGCATTTTTAATGCAAAAAAAATAATTAATGAAATTACAGTGAAAAGAAGAGAAACATGCGATTACAAAACGATTTTTCAGAATACAGAGTTTTTGGTCTCTTCAAAGAGATTTGTGAAAATGATAACAGCTGCATAAAATATTTAATTTCTATTTTTTTTAATTTTAATATTTTTATTTTTAATTTTAATTTAATTACAGCCCTTATCAGTCTCTAATATTTGAAATCTGTTAAATTTTACAACTTATACGACAGTTTTTATTAAATTTTTTAATTATTTTATATTAAACAATGTGCACTTAAAATTCTTAAAATTAAAATTAATTTTTATTGTTAATTATTTTAAGTGTCAAAACAGCGTGCAGATTAATAAGAAGGAAATTAATTCAAACTTAATTAAAATATTGTTCTTTGTTTTAAGGAAGAGTTTTTTGAAAAGACTTTTGTAAATGAAATTATGTTCTAGGTTTTGAAAATATTGGAAATCGATTTTTCCAACTTCATGCAAAATTTTTCTTTTAAAATTAATTTTCATATGAAAAATTGGAATGGTTATGTAAGTAAGATCCGCGCTCCTATTATTAAAATTGACGACTAATTGTAATTCTTGTAGCTCTGACCAATATGTTCTGCGAAAACTGAAGTCAGATTAATCTAAGTATATGTTTACATAAAATATTTTCGCTATTTTACAAAAAAATATTTTACTTTAATAATATGTGCTCGTACTCGTATAGTTACTCACTTTTAACACAAGTATGCCTATGTACTTCTGTTATTCATTTACCCACGTTTTTGATATTATTGTGTTGTAAACAAATAATAATATTTTTTTAATAAATAAAATATTAAACCACATTTTGTTATAACAGTATCAATTTACATAACAAGGTTATATTATTAAATTATTTATGTTCAATGAACTTATTACATAGCAAAATGTTTTATTTTAAAGTAATTTTTTGAAATAACTTATAGACTTAAATATTTAAAACAAATTTTTTTGATTCTTTAAACAAAATTTCTTGGAGTGATCCATAAGAAAATTATACGAATTACATTTAAATGTACTAATACCTTAATTTTTACATCCAAAAATTAAATATACTTGCTTACAAAATAACATTCTTACATTATTTATTGAACACTGAACAAGTAAAGTCTCAACAAATACGTACTCGAACGTGTGAAATTTCGGAACATTTTAGTTACAGACTGTGTAACTTGCAGTCTTAAATAGAACAAAATCTCTTTTTGCTTTTAAGAGACAAATAAGTGCAAATACTCGTTTTTGTCATGAGTGAAATATTTTTGACAAGTGAAATAATGGCAAGTAGAATATACAAAGTAAATAAGCTTGCATTATTATCATCGAAAATTATTATCTGGTAATTAAAAATTATGTATGACGTGCAACATAATTTCTTCCGAATATTTAAGAGAGATACTCAGAAGAGAATACTTTATTTAAGAGAATGCTCAATTTTGCTTCTGAACTTATTGCCGCTACATACTTAAATAATTAAATTAGCCAAAATTTGGGAAAAAAATTTACCATTACAAAATTTTCAAAAATTTCATAAAATTTCTAAACAAAAATTCTAATTTAAAAAGTTTTTCATATTTTTCCCACCAAATAATAGCTGTAATATTTAGAAATAGATTAATAAAAATAAAAAACACTAAGTATAACAAATTAGGTTATTCCGTGTTTAATTTGATAAATAAGGAAAGGGTAATAAAATAATTTTAAATGTCTGCTTAATATTTTTTTAGGAAAAAAGAAAATGTTTTCGTAATTATTACCATTAAATTTTGATTTTTATTTTTTGAATTCAATGTTTCGGATCATTAATTTAGACTAGATTTTAAATATTACTTAAACCAATAATAAAAACCAAAAATTCTTTGTCATTTTAAATTCGATCCCCGATTTCAAAAATTTTGTTTCGATTTAAACCAAGAAAACATAATTTTGAATTTATTTTTATTATTTTTTAATTCGTTTTTTTTTTTATTTTTTATGAATTCTGATAAAATTAAAAAGCCTAAAGTATTTATTGAGCAACAATATTTTCAACTAAGACTCCTATTAAGTAGATCTTGTCTCTACTCTCTATACATTATGTATGTATGTATCTGCCATTCTTATATATATGTGCGGTTTTTCTTCCGTTTAAATTATGATTTATGTTTAATTTCATAAAAATAGAAATAAAACTTCAATATTCACTTTTGAAATTCTTTTTTTTTTTATTATCAATTTCTCGATATTATTCGTAAATATGATAGACAATAATTATGTTTGATAGTTATTCTGTGCTAACAGTTCTTGCATTATTGAACGCAATATTCTGTTAACTTCTTTTTCTTTAATTAGAACGTGAGCTACTTAAAGGCGACAGGGGGTAAGTTATGTAAAGGCGAGTATTTTGAGCCACAGTACATGTTGTACATTGTTTTGCCTTTATTGCGTAAGAAATGAATGAACGAGTGAGAGAGGATCCTGTATTCGTTGTATATTTAATTTTTAAATAAGAACAATGTTCTGTAAATTATGTGTATTATCAGTTTAGTAATTTTGTTTTCGGAAATGGAATCTATTAAAGCAGATTTTTAAAATTGTAACCTACATATCGTAACAGCATTATTGTACATTGTAAGAAAATTACATATACCGAAAACATTACATATACCGAAGCTTTAAATCGGAAAATAAAATTAAGTATTAATATTTCTGACCTAAAATAAAAAATTTTATTTTATTTTGGCAATTCTTAAATCAAAAAATTTTTAGAATTACTTATCGTATTTCGTATTTGGCTTGGAATTCTTTGTAAAAACTACAAATATTAGTCGCATAACTTAAGAAAATTCTTATTGTGCTGTAAGAGGAGGTATTCAAAATTTCCTATCTAATTCATTGTAATTAATTTTTTAATTAAACAGGAAATAATTATGGCTATACTAATCGATAATAGAAAATTACAATTATTGAAAATCCTTCAAATTAAAAATTAAATTAATAATCGAGAAAATTACAAACGATCGTTAATAAAGTATATTCATTTTATTTTGTTATATTTTATTATTTTTATAATATTTTAAATGATTTTTATTTTTATGATTATTGTGACTCCATGGAGCCACTAAATAGTATCCCGCGATCATATATTTCAATTCAATTCAATTTTTTTTGTCTATTTTTATACATTTGTACTCGTGTATATTTTCATATATGTAGAGAATATATATGTATGTAGATAGTTACTTATTTGTACTTATACTTAACTAATAGAAACTCGATAGAAAATTTAATATGTATCATATTTTAATAGTAATAAAGATCAGCATGTTATTTTAATATGTTGCGGTTAAATTTTCTGTTATTGTTATGTTATTACTTTTCTGTTTTTTCTTAACTAATAAATCATAATATACTTAACATATTGCATATTGTATTTGTACACATACATATACTAATATATTATTACTATTATTATTTATGGGTAAACATATCTATATGCATACATGCATGTATACAAATTTATTATGTTATTTTATTGTTTTATTTCTACCACTTTGTGCAACTAAATATTATTTAAGTATGATAATATTTTCTATAATTTAAAACAAAATATTTACATACATATGTACATATGTATATAAAGCACATGTGCATGTAAGAAGACATAAATGTAATTTAGATTTGAAATGATTTCCATTTAAGCATAAAGGTTAATGGACAATTTCTAAAGATTTCGTATAGAATTACAAAGAAAATGTGAATGAAATTTTACAATAAACAAAATGTATTGATATACATGCATATATAAAGAAAAAGTAAATAATGGTATTAAATTTCGATTGAGTCTATAATTATGTATACGTACCTTTATATAATATGGAAATAAATATTATATACATATACAAATACACTAGCCATAATATTTACTCAAGTAATTTGCTGAAATCTTCGAAACTTTGGATATGAAAAATTTGATATTGAAAGCTCAAATTTTTTAATGAACAAAATTTTATTTGTATAAGTTGCTTGAATATACTGTTATACACTTATGTACATTAGAGCAATTACATGTATAAGAACTACATACAGGATTTATGAAATCATGAAAATTTAATTTTTCATAATTTATTGCAAAATATTAAATTTTCAAATGTCATGTAATTTATTTTACATTTCTTTGACCTTCAATGTTAAAAGTTTATTTTAGAAGCGAGATAAACTGCGCTAAAAATTTTATTTTTTGTAAACTTTTGAAATATAAGTAGACAAAAATGTACACCAAACTTTAAGTTTAACTCATATTTAGAACTCATATTTAAAGTTTCTCTCAAGAACTACTCAATAATCTGATAAAAAATCAATAAGTAGGCTTCTGTTATACCTTTATAGTTAATTATGTAAAATTTTTCATAATCACAATTTTTTACAATTAATTTAATTAAATTTATTTTTTTTTTCTTTTCAGGTATGTGCGTATTTTAAATGAATTTATGGTAAATGTTTTGAGTAACACCCTTCGAGACAACAATTTTCGAATCATATGAGCATCAAAACTTGCAATATACAATTATATAGCTAAGTACCTACAGAAATTATAATAACTCAAAAAAATTTCTGAATAAATAATAAGCATTTAATTACTTAATATTTAATAATTGAGGCAATGTATTTTCTTTCATATCTTAATAACATTAAATTTGATTAGTTCTCATTCACATATTTTCTCTATTTGTACATTTAAAATTGATTGTTACTGAATTTTTTTGAGATAAAGATTCTGAAGGTTCCATGTGTTTGACCTAAATAACTTAATGTAAACCTTAGGGATCTTTAAATTCAGATTTTGCAACTATTTCAATAAAATAATATTACTCACATGAATTATAATAAAATATATTAGCAGAATTTCAATATAATGTCAAATATTGCTTCTTAATTAATAATTTTTCCTCTTAAAATTTAAAAAAAATAATTCCAAACAAATTCTATGAATATAGTCATTGCTTAAGAATTCAACGTGTTGCATTTTCATTATTTTTCTTATTGTACAAGATTTTTTAATTACATTTTTTGCCTATTTCCCCAACACATTAATTATTAAATTACAAACTAATTATATTTAAAAAAAAAATATGAGAATTAATATGCGATTTGTCATCATAATCGTTCAAATTTAATTCACGAAGTTCGAGTGCAATATCCAAGCATTCAAAGAATGTAACAAAGTAATTTAAACACCTACTTTGCAACCAGCTATGTGAACATTATCTTATCGCGTGTTAATAATAATTACTTAATTACAAAAAGCAAGAATTATTGCAAGAAAAATGATTTCCGTTTCAACTGAAATGAACCCATTCTTCTCTATGATATTAATTATTAAACAATTTTTACAAATCTTAATTGAAAATTTAAAACTAAAATAAATTATTTTATGAGTAATTAGTCTAAGTTCTTTCATGCGAATTAGTTCAAGTAACAATTGCTAATTACATTAAATACTAATCTGCTCTAACATTAATGTAATAATTAAATTAATTGAATTATGTAAAAATTTGAATTTATCCACGATTTTTTTTTTAAATAATTGTTCTTTATTAATTTTCCATTAATCGTACAGATAGTGCCTTCATAGAAAACTCATGATCAGAGTAAAATTATAAAAAAAACTCCGAGCTCATAACCTAGTATAGTTGAAATTTCAAAAAAAACAAAAAATAAATTAATCTTAAATTTTTTTTTTGATTTATTGCAATTGCAAAAAATTATTGAAAAATTTCAAATGAAATTTACAACTTAATAATAAATAAAAATATTTTATGTTGATAAGAATATTAACAGGATATTTTATCTGTCTACAGGAAAAAAATGTTTACTATGTTGTAAATGAGATAGAGAAAAAAGAAATGAACAGATTGTATTTAAAAGAAAAAAAACAAGTCAATCTGATAATGATCACCGGTTTAGTCGATGATAATTACAAATCACTTGTGTAGTATAGATAAATGAATGAACCTCCCTGGAAATGAAATCTTGTAAATTTCTACATTATGAATTTCAAATATTATAATAATACATAAAAAATAATATGAAATTGTAAAAAAAACATTAAAGGAATTCACTCATTTTAATTAATTTTAAATTTAACCACATACTTTGTGATCCCATTCGTTCACTCACTCTCACTATTATCATGGACATTTTCTCCGTTTGTCTTAAATATTATTGTGTTTCAATTTGATTTATGTGTGTGTGTGCTCTCTTTAACTGTCTCAAAATCATGAAATTGACATTATAATTAAATTAAAAAGGAGGCAAAAATATAATATTCAATTTATTTTATTTTTTATTTAATATATTGAATGCAATTTTGCAAATATTTATAATTGTTGAAATTGATTTAAATTGATCTTTATTTAAGATTTGTTTTTAGTTTTTACCACCCAAAGCTTCCGTTGATAGTTGAAATAATTTCCAATTTCAATTTATCAATGATATAAGTAGACTATTTTCATTTCAAGGAAACTTGATAATAAATTATTTCGTATAAATATTTTATTTTATATAGCGGTTCTCTTCCTAGAGGTCTAATAATCATATCATATATCAATAAATGTTTTATTTAAATTTTTTTCAATAGCCCTTCAAATCTCATATTGCTGTCCTATGGTTTAAGCTTAAAAAATTTTTTTTGAATAGAATTTAAAAAGATAATTTACAAAAGTGCCTCATACATTAAATAAAACTCTATTAAAGTACCACAATATATTACTCCTACTAACACACACAGTTACCCTTACCTCTTCTCTACCACTATAAAACAAATCGCAAGATTTACTCATATTACTTTTGTGTTTACTAATCTTGTCGATTATCTTGTGTAGAGCATTGTATATATCAATTTTAAAAGGTGGTAGGGGAGGGCATAAATATACAAAATGATTAATTTTTGTATAACAACATTTTTATAATAATTATGATTATAAATATATGTAAGTAATTTTGCAATTAATTGTTTATATACATATACAGGGTGTCTCGTATCTAAATGGACTGCTATATACCTAAAATTTTGTATCAAGAGGATGTTCACACCACAACATGTTCTGAGTGACAGAGGCTTTAAATCTATATCGACCGATTTTTTTTTACTTTTTGAAATTTTAAATATAATTTCGTGCCTGTATAAGACAGGTGCATTATTATATATAATTTGGAAATCTCAGAATAAGGGATTACTTATGAATATTTATATCAGTTATAATTTCCTCAGATTACCGAATCGCATGATTTTCATCTTTAAAAAACTATAATTTACTAGATGACTTAACATTGGATCTTTTTCCAATTTTAGTACATCTGGCAATCTTGCAACATCGTTTCCATACATAAATTTTGTCTATTCATTAGGGCCTATACAATGGTGTATAGCAGTGCATTTAGATTCGAGATACAACCCTGTTTACATATATACATTTGATCGTAATCGAGGGAGTTGTATTTGTACATACAGAGAATAATTTTATTATACATACGTAAAAGTTAATTATATCAATTATTTATTTACTAACTTAATTTTCACTCAATCACCACCATAAAATATGCTATTTTTTATACTAGCCATCCTCCTAATTTAAAATATTTCAATTTAAATTATTCCTATACCAAAAAAAAAAAATATATAAAATTCACTCCATGATGATTAAACCACATACATATATGAGTTAATTAATATCAACTGGGGTTTGTTCAAATATTCAATTTATTTAAAATACGAAAACATTAACTTGGTAGCTAAAATATTTTTGAATGCACAAGGTGATGTTTTACATCATTGCGTTGATGGTATAATTATTATGACTACTGTTGTTTTGTTAAGTAAATAAGTATAATTTTTAAACTCTCTAACCTCTGAACTACTCCTAACTACTTAAATTCGTTTATTATCACATTTTTCCACTCACAAAAACACAACTAATTTTGATAAAGAAGCCAAACAAAAAAAAAAAGTAGTTATGGGCAAAAGAAAATGAAATTTTCATATTGCCAATGGTATACTAACGACAACTATGTGATGATTTATTATTTTAAATTGCTGTTATAGAAATATTAAGCATTTTTAGAAATGAAAAATATAGGCAAAAGATGAAATCTAAATTATGAAATGTCAAAAAAACAAAAAAAGGCAAAATGAACGAAATTTAAGTTGGAAAAAAGAAAAAAAAAAAGAGAAGAAAATTATTTTATAAAACATTTAATTAACATTCAAGATTAACAACAAATTTATGAATGACTAAAGAGTTTTTGAGACAAAAACCAACTCTTATATTTTTTTTTAACTTTTCTTCTTTTTGAAATTTCAATTTTCCATTTTAAGTATAAGCGTACATTGAAGTACAAGTTTTAATTTCATTTTTGGATTTTCTTACATTTCAAATGATTTTTTAAGCGTATATATATGACATTAATGCGAAATAATTCCGGTACATAAGTAGTCGATTATAATATTATTTTTTAAGCATTGTTTTGGTATTAACCATATAATATTGTTAAAATGACAACTTAAACTTTTCAATAATAATTGTTTCGATTTAAAATTAAATGTTATATTTGGAAAATTACCAATTTTTTATGATATTTTTAAATAAAATCATTTCCAAAAATAACAATTTGACCTAATATATTTTATATTACAAGACGTAAGAATGAATGATCGAGTAAATCAGTCAACATTTTATAGTGCACATATTTACATGAGTATAGGAGTATATACATATAGGAGTATATGAAATTAAATCCTAAATAAGTTAATCAATATCCAACTATTTAAGTTACTAGATTAAGAGGTAATATATTTATAAAAAATTTATATTGCGTATGTTTTACAAAATTTAATTCCTAAATAAAATTGAGATTAAATTTACCATAATAAGTTTTGTATTACGAATTCTTATATGGTCATATATTAATTTGGATAATAAGAAATCATAAAGATTAAAAATAATATTAAAATAATTGTTTAATAAAAATGTTAATTGTGTGCAAATAATATGTGGCATAATATACATTTCGTAAAGACATTTAATATTTACCAAATCTGTAATTATATTCGAAAATATTAATAAAATATGCATTTATTAGATGAATATAATATAGATTAATTTGAGATTTTTAATCAATGAGATTTAATTAGTGGGGATACGCTGAACATTTGTGATATTCTATTATTACTTAACATTATAACACTAACAGCTTAATCGTTACACCCCGGTTTTTCATCCCACTTTTTATTTACTTTCAAAGCAGAATTCTTTTTACTCGAAAATTACATTATACAAATTATATGATAGTTACTCACTTGGCCAGTAAAATAAGGAGATTCTCATTTGGCGAGTAAAATAAGGAGATACACGAACTGATTCTAATGCTCAAAAAACAATTTTTTTACAGTAAAATTATTCCGCAAAACTTGAGTTTTGTATTATAATTTTTTAAATATATCGTATATCACGAATAACAATGTGAATCGGAAAAAATGATTTGAGGTATTGAGTCAAGTAGAAAATCGCATGCGTTGGTTGATTTCCATTACTTCAGGAGTTGTAGGGTTTTCAAATTTAAAAATACTATATTACGAAATAATTCTCTTACTACGAAATATTCACGAATATTCCTAATTAATTATAATTGTGTTCCAATGCAATCCCAAAAGCCTTTTAAATATAATGCCATAATTAAAATCTAAAAGAATTTTTATAATTTTTTTAGCATAACAAAATAGTCTCAATTATTAATAAATGTGTAATAATTTTATTAAATTAATTGAAAACATTTTTAGATAAAGAAATTTTGAGGTTCGCGGACTTTGTCTTTGTTAAATATTTATTTCAGTTGTTACTCAATTCAACATCCTGAATTAGTTCCTGGATCAGAATATGAAATATCATTTATTATCCGTCGCTCACCACTTATACATCCACTATTGGACAAAAAATATCGTAACAGCTATTTTTAATTTTGTGAAAATTGTATCATACTTTAAAGAAAATATCATAATTTAATTCAAACCCATTTAATTACGAATTTAATGAATGTACACTCTGAAATATTCATTAAGTTTAATTAAATATCGATTTAACAACTTCATCATTATCGATTATAAGAGCAATATAACAGTGTTTGTTGTATACATGCATGGACAAAATTTTTGTACCTTTATACATTTAATGAGATTAATTGTGAATTTAAATATTGATTTGTGAGAGAGTATCATTAATGCATCCGCATCATATTAATTCTGAATTATATTTAATTAAATAATTACAATTTATATTTGATTTAAAAAAAAAAGCCCATCCCAACACAACTCTAAATAAATCAATATTAACTTGTATCATTTACATTGTACATATACATATATATATATACCTGCCATCTGTACACAATTATATGAAATTTTGATATTGTTTTATTTTCTTTACTCATTAAAAGCTCATGTAAACTTAAAAATGTACTTAAAAGAAAAATGCCTAAATATTTTCATTTTTCTTGTTGTTGTTTTTTCTTGTTTTTTGTATCACCCGTAAAACCTTAATTAATAAAGTTGTAAATCAAGTTATATTTGAAAAATTTTCATTATAAAATGATAGAAAGAGATAGAAAACGAAAAATTTTTATGTTTTAAATAAACAACGATGATATGCCATCAAAATTAACTTTTCAATGTTTTAAAATTTTATTATTGTTGTCTATATGTACATACTTCTTTCGAACATACAGAGCCACCTATACCCAAACATTTATATATTTTAATATTTTTACATAATTTTAATTATTTAATTTAGAAATGCGATAATTTTATTTATGTATGTTTATTAAATTAAAAAAAAAAAAAAATTTCTTTTAATGTGAAGAAAGTTTTTTTGGAAAAATTTTATTTTCGACATTTTTATGATTTAAGAATTAATTATCATTTCCATATTTTTTATGCTACTCATATTTATAACTGTTTGTTTGTAATGTAGAAATGTGGTATGTGAGATTTCATTTTTTTTTCACAGATTTTTTTGATAATAAGACAGACAGGTTTATTTTGTCATTTGTTTGTATTTATGTTGCACATTTCTATATATAATTTTCATTAACATTATTAACTAGTTAAACTAAAATCATCATATGAATGTTATAAAAATGTTAATAAAATTTTTTTTTTTTTTGAAAATTAATATACACAAGCAAACACAAATTAAAGAATTGAGAGAAAAGGGTACAAAATTGAAAATGAAAAATGTTAGGGAAAATTTCTAATTTTCATTTTCATGTTTTTTTTTTTTTCTTGTTTTTTAGTGTTGTACGGAAGGTGGATTTAATTGGATTTTGTTGTACTTTAATTTGTTATTTTTTCGGGAAGGTTAATTAGAAATTTTTTTTTGAGAAATTTATTTATTTTGAAAGTTTTCTTGAAATTTTATTTGTGTTTTTTTTGGGTGATTTTTAAAGTATAGTTTGTGATTATAATGATGTGAATGTTTTTTTGAATGTAAAGGATGTATTTAGAATGTGATATTAAGAATGTTTATTTTCCGTATAATGTAATAATGTTGATAGCTTGCTCTGATCTTAATATGTCTGATTATGGCGTAGATTTTAAGAGCTACTAATTTAATAATGATAATTTAACATTTTATTTGAACTTAAGCATTATGATTTTTATTAAAAAATACAAATATTTGGTTAAATAAGATTAATTAGAAGTACTAACTTGGGTATACCGGCACTACATAGGCATCACTCTTCTAAAATGTATAGGATAGGTTGTAAATGCCCGTACAAACTACGCATTTAAAGTTACAATTTAATTTGTTGTTTAAAATTGATTAATCTACATTCATCGCTCGAGTATCCGAGTATTTGTTCTTATATGATTATCCATAAATTATTCAATCTTCTCCCAAAAAATTTTTATAATGTTTTTCATACTTAATTATAATAAATTTCAGAGCCGTGTATGGTTCAAATAACTGTCATATAACCTTAAAGTAGTGAAATTGTGAAAAAAAAGGGTTTAATAATGTAATAATTATTTTTAATGATTCCTATACGGTTTGGCGCAATCAATTTAAGTTGTGTACATTCTCTATTTCCTATTCTAATCATTTAGCGTTTACTCTAGGCTATAACAAACTTTAATCGATAAGTCAAAAAAGTTAAAGAGAAAACACTAGTTATTTTACATTTACGCATAGTTTTGGGCATTGCTTATGTACAGCTTGTGTATGTATATGCATATACGTATATGAAAATTAATTAATATTTTTCACACCTTTCCAATAATATTCATATACCTGTACACATGGATGGTATCAAAGCCATTTAAAAAAAAAAAATTTCCTCTAAATATCTCCACTATCAGATTTTGTTTTTTCATTAAATATATGTACAAGAATGCATACATATATATATATAAATATATATATGTTTGTATAATATATATATAAATATAAATATATATACAAATATTCATCATGTCGCTTTTCATTAACGTATTAATTTTTATTTTAAGATCAGTTCTTTCTTAAGTGTTTATAACTAACATGTGCACATGATTGATGAAAGTGATACCATTAATAACTAAAATTAAAAAAAGTAAAAGAAAAAAAAAATATAAAGTTGTTTTCTTTTGCGAAATGGTTTACGAAATATTCACACTTAAACGAATTTGTATACATACACACTTATACTATCTATACAGTACACTTGGTTATAGTCTTACATAAATTACCTTTGCCTAATATTAGCTTCCATACTACCACTTATATATAAGATTTAATTCGTAAATCAGAAAAAAGAACTTCTTTTGAACTTTAGAAGTAAGTTTGTAATATTTTATAACTTTTTTTTTTTTTGATTTTGTTTCTTCCTACATAACACTTTGTTAAATATAAGTAAGAGTCTGAATTGTGGTTAGCATACAAAAAATATACTTATGTAATTATATGTAAGTATATATATAATATGTAGATTGTATACGCATGTTATTTTTTTTTTGCTGTAAATATAGCGAAATTTAATTTCACACTATATGCAAGTGTATGCTTATTAATGTTTATCGCTTTATAGATTTTAATAATGAAAGAACCACCTGAGTAGATTATTAACACTTACATAAATTATGATTTAGGAGTGAATGAAAATATTAGAAAAATGAAAATATTTAGTTCTTATATAAATTCTACATAAAGTGCTATTTGCTTGTAACCAACTTAATCTGGATTTGTTAATGTTGTTATGTACAATCAACTATTTATAAAACTCAAGTTATTTGAATCTTGAATTTATATAGTGACCATATGCAATTTGAATTCTTTACCATAATAGTCATTTAATATTACGATTGCTAATATATTTTATTTAAAATAATTGTTATTTCTGTACAATTCTCTAAAATCCTTTATTCCATAAAATAAAATATTCAAAGTAGCAATATTTCTTAAAAAATCTATAAATGCAAGTTCACCAAAATAATTTTTTATTTTTCACAAATTTTGTAAGAAAGTAGATCTATCCCATATATAAATATGGGATAGAATAAAAAATAAAAGAAGGAAATTTTTATTCAACAATTAAATTCGAATAGCTAGTATGAAATTTAATTAATTAAGGACTTTATTTGAAAGTCAGTCTGCCGTATATTAATTTTCTTGTTCAAAATCATGTCGATATCGAGAGTCTAAGTTGAAGAGCTATGAGCTTGAGGGTTTTTTGATTGAGGACTTTTTTTTTTTTTTATTATAATTTTTTAAATAATGCAAAGATTTCGAAACGGATGTTAAAGTCATAACTCAATTTCAAATTAAAAATAAAAGAAAAACTAATTCAGTTTCGAATCTGGATTTGCGATTCTGGAACTGACTAAGTTATTCTGAAAAAAAAAAGTTGTTCAGATGCATTTTCCCTATTCATGTTTTTTTTTATTCATTCTCAAAAAATATTGTTAGTTAATATTGGACAAATTTTTCTTAAATTTTGAAAATTCAATAATTTTAAAAGAATTTCATTGACTAAATAAAGAAAATCTTGCTATTTACCGCTTAAATTAAATTTATATTAATTTAAATATTTTTTCAATGTGATTCTACAACCTATTTCTTCAAAATACGTAAGAAATTGCTTAAAATTTAAGTAAATCAAGTACCAAAGAATTGCTCTATAAGTAATTGCCGACTATTTTATTAAAGAATCGACTTTACTTACCTATGTAATTTCATTCAATTTAACATACTTACTTTATATATAACACGTTTCATGTTTTGTAATATTTAATTCAACAAAATTCGTTTACCAGATTTCAAAAACTACTGTGAAAAAATTTACTCTAAACTCATTTTAAAAAATAACTTTATAAAACTATAATTTTAACATTGAAACAGGTGAACAACTTCTGTACAATTTTTAATATTTAAGAGTTTTTCCATCTTTTTCTTTTGTATTCATTATAGAAATAGTGAAAAATTATTTTTATTTTTACATAGCATCGTAATTATTATAACCGCATTAGAAAATGCACCACATAATTTTAATGTCACTTTTTAAATGTAATAAAGAATTTTAAAATTTCATTTTTTTTATTAAATATTAACAATAAAGAAGTAACATTAAAGTCCCCACAACAACAATACAATTTTCTATACAATATAATAAAAAAATGAGATTGTATGTATGTAACAACTAAATTTTATATAGAAAAAATGAAAAACAAATCATAAATTTTTTTTATTTTCACAAAAATAAAAATATTTGAAAAATATGTGCATAGCATATGTAGTTAATAGATGCACCATATCCACATGTATATTATATTTTTTAATTTCTAACTAAAGAATGAAGGAGGTTGTTCCAGCAAAACCAGCAACAATCTAAAAATAAAACAAACCATCAAACTTATTAAATTTATGATTGTAAAAAAAAAAGCAAACCAAGCAAGGAAATAAAAAAATTTATTATGACTTTAACACTTTTAAAAAAAGAAAAACTGATCGGGCAATTAAATTATGATTTAGATTTAGAAAATATTAAAAAAAAAAAAACAACAACAACATAACAAAACAAGAAAAAAGAAAATTATTTTTGATGGGCTTATGATAGTTTTACTTCTATACTGCCGCCCTCTCTATCTTAAATGCTATTAACAATTTAGTAGCAATTTTTAAAATATATAGAAAATGAAAATTGGAATGATTTAAGTTTTAAATTTGTTTCACCTGTTTTCTTATATATTCAAAGAGTCATCTGAAATATATATATTTTTTTTTTCAAACCACTTAATATAGGTATTTCGGTTTTTTTTTTATTATTTTTTTCTTTCTCTCTTTGAAAGATATGAAAATTATGGTAAAAGAATTAAAAAAAAAAAAAAACTATTTCAATATTTTCCATATTTAATAGGTGAAAGCATCATCATAACATTACATGTAACATAACATAAAATATGATGACATTATTTTTTTTTTTTTTGCTATATTTTATTGCTCATACATGAGCTTATTACTCGTATATGAGGGCAATCTGATTGAAAAGTCATAATACTTTTTAAATATAAAAGGAAAATCATCTCGATCTCTTTAATTAATTATTACAATTATGGTTAATTCGACTATAATTTTTTTTTCTTTTCTATTTATTTTGGTTTTAAATTTTAAAAGGAAAGTATTATACATAGTAAGTACAGGTATAGTGACTTCCTATATTTGTTTATAAATTGAACATTTAAAGTCAATTGCATTTATAATAGTTTTTTTTTAGTGCTCATGAAGAAATTATTTTAAATTTTACGCTAATTATAATTTCACCCTATTTGAAAAATTTAATGAGCATTATTTATATAGTAGGTAAATATTTCGGTTCGTCAGATTCTAATTTCAATTCGATGTACCTATAAAATTATTTAGTCAGTAATAAGCAAGACAATCAAATCTCTGTATATTTAAATTAATCTAAATTTAAAAAAAAAAATGCTTAATATTATAGCAACAATATTCTGAAGGCGGTTTTCGTTACTTAAAAAAGAAGTAGACCAACGCAAAATTACCTTAACATGCATTCAAAATCAATATACTAATGTTTTCAACATTTTGTTCGAAACGACAAAATAAAGACATTCATTTGTTCTTGTAAAAGTATTTTAATAAGTACTAAGAATTGCTTAGTGTTCTTGTATAATTTAATAAAAATCATTCAGTTCAATTTTTTTTTTGAAAATAGTATAGATGTAATTATGATCTAAAGTATGTATGATTGAGATTTGTATGAGTTCGATCAAATATATGATTTTCATGTTCTTCCATTAAAATTTGACAATGATGTCTGAATCTACTCAAATATGCAAGCAATCTTCATTTTTTGCAACAATTACATTCCTAACAATTTGAATCATACATCATACAAGGCTGCTTTAAAATATTGAACACAATAAAATTTTGATTATAATCGGAAATTTTAATATTTATTCAAAAATCAACAATTTATTTCCATTTTTGAAATATTATAAATAAAAATTTTCTATGAAGTTTTGGATTATCCCTTTATGTTCGAAATAGTATCATGGTTTTTAATGATAGCCAAGCAATATTTTTGTTGCAATAATTTTAAAATTTATGATATTCATATTTGATTATTTTTTTTTCTCTTTTGTTTGTTGAGTTCCACCCGTTCCGCATTTCTTTTTTTTTTTTTTTCGTTATTATTCTCTATTTCACATATTTTCTGCTGCATTTTAATAATTTATATCATCGTTCATCATTCTATTTTTCATTATACGCATAAGTATGTACATATATGATAATGTATGATTTTTGGTTTGTAGTATACCATAATATTGTAAAGATGTGTCATATAGTAAAGAAGAAAAAATTAAAAAAATTTTCATAAATTTTCAAATAAATTATAAAAAAAAAAATATTTTATTTAAGAATGAAAATTCTTTAAGAGATTATAAAAAAACTTAATAGTTACATCACTATACCACTTGTATATCATACAACTCTACATCATACATATCATACAATATTCCATATATCATTCATACATTATGGCAGTCAAGTGTACAATGCTATATTATATTGATTACGTTTAACCATACTTAAGAGAAGATTCAAGAGTGTTGTATTGAAAATATTGAAATTAAAAATCAAGAAACTAAAAAACAAAAAAAAAAAAAAACAACCAAAACACACATAGAGTATTTAAAATTGCATTGTTGTAGGTTGGGTTTATTAGTTAGTTGGATTGGTTAATATTTGATATTTTTATAAAAAATTGGGTTTTAAAAATGGTTTTTGGTTTTTGTTTTATTATGAAAGAATTTCCTATATTCATTTTAACCACATTATAAGAAAAATAAATAAATAAATAAATGAATACATTTTATTTATATATTTATGTGGGAATGAACATTTTTAAATAAAAAAAAAAAAAAAATCATGTAGGCGCCAGAAGATGACGCGCGCCTCTTTATGTTTATTAGAGGCAAAAAAGAAGTACAAAAAGAGAAGATTAGAAAAATTACAAAATTTGACTACTTCGTTTGAAGAGGCTTTTGTTTTTGATTTTTCCCTATTGCCCAAATGCGTATTAAACACCACAACATCTACTTACATTTTAGTACATTGTAGAGTTTAATAATTTCTTTCGAAATTTTTTAATACCATCAAGTATAGATAAGAGATGTCAGCAATACCGGCCACATCACATGTAACAAATTTAAAGCAGCATTTTTTTAGTTGTTTTAATTAAGAAAATCTAGGAGACATAAAAATAGAAAAACAGTTTGGTTTGTTAGAAAAATCATTTAAATTCCATAGTGAATCACCTATGATAATCATATCTACAGAAATATGTGTGGGTATTTGTGTGTACATATATATGTTCGTACACCAATGATAGTAAATTCATAGTTAATAATGATTTTACGAGTATTTAAAGTTGATAAATAAAATTGTTTAAAGAATTTTTTTTTTCAGTTTTTTGTTTTTTTAATTTTTCACATCTAGTTATACTTGCATACTTTATTTCAATTTTTAATAATGTGTGGATGTTTTATGGTAATTTTTTTAACATAAATACATAGTTTTTATTATTATATTTATGTGTTACGACATGTGCTAATGATGCTGATGATATGATCATGTTAAATTGTAGGAAAAATTAAATTCTTTAAGAAAAAATAAAAAAAAAAAAACTAGAAAATTATAAATTTTTTTATTAATTTTTTCTATTTCAAGTTTTTGAAAGTGGGTCTGTTTTAATTATATAAGTATATTTTCTATTTATGTTCGATTGATTATAAGTGAGTATGTGCGTATAATTCCAAGAAATCTGACATGTATGTGCGAACGGTAGATGTAAGAGTATTTTAATTAAGAATAAAAGAGAAAAATTTTTAATTTAAGAGAAAAATTCTCCATTTAATTTCATAAAATTTAATTCAATAAGATTATATAGATTTAAATATGTTATTCGAAAAATATCTACCTTTAATATAAAGTTTGTTTACTGTGTAACTCTATTTTAGCTCTAACACAGCTATTTTTGTATTAAGCATGTTTGTAAATAATATGGGAATGAGCTACAATTAAGGCAAGCTTTTAGAACGTTTCAAGTTTTTAAAAGAATTAAATTGCATTTTACATTATTTCGATTGTTTAAGTGCGAAGCTAATTTTAAAACCTTAAAATATGCAAAATCTTTAGTATGTACTTTCTACTAATCTCGATTTTAATATATCTATTTGAAAAATTGTAACCATCATAGTAATCGCCATCTAATTAAAGTAGTCAGTAAATTTTTTTCAAAAATAAAATAGAAGAATTCTCTTGAATGTATTCTACTAAAAGCAACTACCTATAATTTTAAAAATTTTAAATTTAAATTACATATAAGTTGTAATATAACTTTGAGACCCTCTACTTATGTAATAATTTCAATAAATTGCAGTAATATCAATACATTTAACTTCAGTACCTATAACATACTCGCAATCATTCTTAATTTTCACGAAATTCAAATTTAGGACAATCACTGATCTGCTTCCAACAAAAATACGATCATAAAATTTTTTTAATTTTTCTTCTACTACAAAAATTTAGCGATACTTTTTCAAATAAAAAAAAAAATTAATCTGTAATTCTGAATTTAAAAATATTATGATTTTTTTTTTTTTATTTCAAACATAATCATACAATTATTAATTTTGCACCATCTGATCACCATTTTAAACTACCACGTTTAAATACCATATTTAATAAATGAAATTACACTGCAATTGTAATCGTTTTAACATGCACTCAAAATCTAAGCAAATCGTGTAAAAAAATTTAATTTCATTTTTTTTTCTTTTTTTTTTCATTTCATCTTTAATTTTTCCCGACATTTTTTATTATTATTATGAATTGCTATTTAATGAAAACGAAAAAAGTTAAGAAAAAATAAAATTAAATACCGCAAATATAGTGGAGTAAGGTTAAATAAAAGAAGAAGAACGAAAAGGAAAAAAAAAAAAAAAATTAAAATAAATAATTGTAAAAAGTCAATAATAAAAAATTAAAAAATTTTGGCGGTGATAGCCCAAGAGACATGCTAAAATGTTTGTTTACTCACACTGACATATACAATGAAATATACGAATGTTTTTTTGAGAGTTACCTAAAATTTTTGAAACAATTATTGAATGAGTATGAAAGAGTTCTGCTTCTCGGTTCGACTACTTTGGTAGTAATCGAGAATTATAATTTCTAAATTATTTGAATTTGATGAGGATACATTTAAATTATAAAATTGGCAATTAGCTAGTTTTCGTCCCGTGTTCCTACATATTTTTTTTTTTTCGATTTTCATTATTTATGGGCTCCAAAAATCGATTTTTTCACCATAATTTTAGGTTTCACAGCTTTTCTAAAAATTTTTAATTTTTTTTTTTTTGAAAAATATCACAAGTTTCTTTCAGCTTTCATGAGTTGTAAATTCTGTTGGTCATGCATGTTGGTCATGCAAGCTGGTCATGCGTGTTGGTCATGCAAGTCGGTAATGTGTATTGGTCATGTAATTGGTTCATGCATGTTGATCATGCATATTGTTAATGCAAGTTGGTCATATGTGTTGATCATGCAAATCAATAATGCGTATTAGTTTAGCAAGTGGTTCATGCGTGTTGGTCATGCATATTGGGCATGCAACTTTTACAAATATGTATATTATTTATACACGTTGCTTATGAATGTTGTTCATGCATGTTACTAATGCGTATTGCCTATGCAAATTCAATATGCAAGTTAGTCAAGCATGTTTATCGTGTAAAATGTAAGTTGGTGACTCCCAGGTTTATGAATATTAAACTAATTTTCCACTTTAAACTGAATATTCAAATCGGAAACCAAATATTGTCCACAAAACAACTCAATTGGTATATCAAGATGGGAAATTTTTTTACAAGAAAAAACCACGCAATCTAGTAAAAACCTCTAAAGAATAAGAGGATTGAATCAATTTAAGTATGAGGCTCCTCGTAAAAAAATTTTAAAACAGAACAATTAAATAAATATTAACTTTTATGAGTCTATTTATTAATATTTATTGATTTTTCTCTATAATTTTTTTTAATCTTATTAATAGATTTCCTCTATAATAACCATTTAAATTTCATTTCATATAATTCTCAAGTTAAAAATTCATGAATTAAATGTTACTCTCGCATTTATACGATTTCTATTCTTTGAATTTTCATATTTTTTTTTTCAAGAAAAAGAACAAATTTTTCAAAGGAAAAATTTTCAATCAACTTATTAAAGTTGAATTTAAGTCCAAGTTAACACAAATAAAATAATAAACATAAAAGCACTTATTATAAATTTTCATTTTCTTAATTTTCATAAATTCATAACTAACTGTGTTATTATAACTTTCCATGCTTAAGTGATTTTAATAGCTTTTAATAAAAAAGAAAAATTGAAATGAGAAAAGCCCTAATATTGAATTAACCTCCATTTACAATAGGATTGTCCGACATTTATTTATGTGATAAGCTTATACCAAATTGCAATGTGTGTACACGAATGTATGAGTACCAATAAGTTTTTATGTGAATGAATGAATTTTAAAACAGATTTCCTTTTTATTTTTTCCGCCTTTTTGTTTTGTTTTTTTCTCTTTTTTTACAATTCTTCCTATGTGTATGTGTTTGTTTTATTTTTATTAATACCATTCGGCATCTTTTCACCAGTTTTAAATACAAAAAAAAAAAAAATTTAACTTTTTGATCGTGAGATAAAAAAAGCGCGAACAAAATTAAAGAAAAAAAAAATAAGAACAAACTACTGTGAGTGCCAATTACAAAATTTATTCGATTTCATCGTATTTCTTTTATGAAATATTTAAAAATGTACAAATATTCATAATTGTATGTGATGCCATTAAAATACAGTATAGTAATCAAGGATTTTTTTACATTTGGTTCTTTAATTTGTAGAGAGTTATAATTTGAGTTAAAAATTTAATTAAACTTATTTATTTTAATCATATTCTAGACAATTGTAAAATTTTACTAGAACTTCATATAATCCAGAGTTATTCTAAATTATCTTGCTATATCAAATCTTGAAAACCAGTCAAATAATTAAATATTGCATATTTTCAGGCAAAATTTTATATATTTTACGAATAAATAGTGAATTAATTAATTTTAGAGTATATATTATGAAAATATTTTGAGTAAGATTTGATACCAAAATTAAAATTCATGCAAGCAACTGTTTTAGGAAACTTTAAATCTGATTTATAAGCAAATTAGAGTTTAATTTTCATAGATGAAAATGTGTTAATAGAACTACATAGTTTAAGTGAAGTATTTATTATTTGAATGTCATTTAAATCAATTACGTCACGGTCTAAATCACTGAAATTTGAAATTTAAACATTAAAAGATATGAAAAATTTTGTATTTAAGTCAAGAAAATTCTGATCCAGAAAAATAATTTTTGTTTTGTCAGTATAATTTTATAGCATAGTTTCATAAAATAACTCATTACGTACCTTAATTTTAAACACTCACAAAACAAATTGAATATAATATTTCCGTTCATTGTTTTAATTTTTTCCCAATAAATAATTCCAATAAATTTTCCAACAAATTTTCCAATATGTATATAAGGAAATCTTTAATTGTAATTATATATCAAGAATAATTAACAAAATATGTTCTACACAGTAATGCAGAAGTAATTATTAAATAATTTCAATATTTTCTTCCTTTTTCTAAATTATAAAAGTATAAAGCAAAATTGTTGCCTAAGAATTTTACTCGTACATACAAATGCAATAATTTTTGTTCAATTTCATGAGTGAACACTTTAAACGTGCTAACGTGCTACGCGAATTCTTTTTATTTTTATTTATTTTTTTTTTGTTTTGTATTCATTGCATGACACAATCCGACTCTTATCTCTTTACAAGTGCGCGCCTTTTATAACAATATTACGCCTTTAAATGCAATAAACGATGCATAAATTGCGATACAACGGTAAAACTTGAAAAAAAAGAAGCATTTTATATACTTATAGCTGGTTATAAAAAGAAAAATTTAAGAAGTAAGAAAAGCTTCAATTAATATAAGTAAATAAAGAATCACTAAAAGTTGAAGCAGAATGCAATAAGAAAATTATAAAAAAAAAAAGAAAAGAATTTTGTACTCGCGAAAAAAGAGTAAAGAAAACGAGTTTCAGATAATTAGTGTAGCGTTTAATTATTAGTCATAAGTCAGTTAACTTTTTTATAGATTTTTTAGACATTGGATAAAAACAAAATGCTTTGAAATTCGTTCATTCACTTTTTTCTCAGTTTGTTTTATTTTTTCTCTGTTTTGCTTTTATTTGATTAATCTTTGATTAACTTTTTGGTGTTTTATTAAAATCCGCTTAAATATTTTAATCGTTTTTAATATTTTTTTTCAGTTTTTTTTTTCCAAAATTTTTCGACATAATAATAACACGGTTTAGTTAAGTTTGACTATTATTAAAATATTTTTTTTTTTTTCGAAAAAAAAATATTAATCGTTTTTTAATATATTTTTTGCTCTAATAATTTTTTTGAGATGACTGACTTTTCATATTGCATTGCATATGTATAAATAAATGTGTATACACTTATATAGATAAATTGTTAATTTTAACACCATTTTTATTCACTAAATTCATTTGAAAATATTCGAAAATTACAGAAATATTCGAATAGAAATAGACAGATATGTAATTTTAATTTAAAATAACTAAAATTAAATTTTTTTTTTGTAAATAATTTCAATTGTAATTTTTGTAGAATCATCTAACAAAATCAAATTGTATAATAAAATATTTAAGAGTTTATTTATAAATAATTATTACTTAGATTACCTTGAATATATTTTTTTAATTAAATGTTTGAGATTTTATTTAGTTTTATATCAAAGGAGTATGGTATACATAATGCCTTATATATAAATTCAATTGAAATTACTTTTCTTTAAAAAATCTAATAGTATAGTTTCATTGTTCGAATAGCAATAACTTATTTATTTTCAAATAACTCAAATATTTTGAAATAATTTTAATAAAATTACATTAAACAAAAAATTATTGGACAACACTCAAAAATTCTTAAAATACACTTAATTTTCACCCTAAATTACAATCATGAGCTCCGTACGTAGCCCTAAAATTCTGAAAAATTATGTAATACTGTAAATTCCGAATAAATAAAATTTTGTTCCGAATATTCGTATAATAGAGTAATCAAAAACCTTTGACATTTGAAATATAGTACTGATTTTGATACTCAAGAAATTGTTGCTGCCATTGCCGATTAATACTCTTTGCGAGTGGAATTTGCAATCATTCAAAAGTATACGTGGTAGCTAAGTTCGTAATTGGTAGGATTCTACGAATGGGGCTCATAATAGAGCATATTATAACATGCACCTTATATGCCTTGCATTGCATGAATACGCCTAAAATTATGCGATCTAAAATTTTGAAACTAAATTAATAATTATTGATCTGCTAAAAAAATCAAAATCATAAAATTTTCTATTAAATATTTTATTAATTTAACTTTATATTTTTTTTCATTCCTAAACTTTATTTAAATATTTAATTTAATATTGTTAATTCCACTCATATACAGGGTGTTTTATATAAGAAGGCAAATAAATTCAGGGATGATTATTTGATAAATTTCTAGCAAAAAATCGTATGTGAATGTGGCGGCGGGGGTGTTACTCTATGTCACATGCGGTTCCGAAGTTATAAGCATTTATAAGCAAAAAAAAAAATCGGTGGTACTTCTTTTTTTCTAACAGGCAGCTCGAAAACGAGTCTATCTACACTCTACTCATCCATACAATTTTTTATTTGAAATTAAGAAAAGAATCATTCCTAAAATTATGTTGCACTTTCTGTAAAACACCCTGTATGTACATACACATATCACTATACTTACAATTAATTCAGTTAATTATAACACACTCCACGCTTCTAATTGATCCTTGTATATTTGTCAATATATTTGACATAAATTTTTATGCATTTTGGTGGTTATTCACCAAAAAAAAAATTACTGCAAAAATATTCTATGCATGAATCGCGCGTTTCTTTTACTATGTGACTAAGAAAATTATTATTGAAAATGTGAAAAAAAAAAATAAAAAAAAATTTACTCGAAACTTACATAGAAAAAAAAAATTTTTTTTTTTTTTTTTTTTCAAATATTTATTTTTACCTGAAAAAATTTTGAAAATTTATAATTGAATGAAAACAAAAAAAAAAAAAAACAGAAACCATCGAGCAAAAAAATTAATCTTGTATGAAGCACGATACCACGAGTCATAGTGAAAATTACTTTTTTTTTCGCTAGTTTTTTCTTTTGCTTGTTGTATTGGACAGCGCGGAACGAGATGAGATGAAATTAAATTTCATTAATACTATCACGTATATTTTAAATTAAATTACACATTATATGTATGTTTTATTAATATAGAAGAAAACAGTTTTGTATTTTAGATTTTTAGAGTTTTTTTTTTTAAATAGAAATACGTGATCATTTTATATTTGTTTCAGGTTTTTTTTCATATTTGATTTTTTTCTAATTTTTCTAATTTTTTTTTTTTTTTTGTATTGTATTCTGGGGCGATTGTTTCCTATATAGGTTCGTTTTTGTTTTATTTGTTTATTGTTTGTTAGTCACATCAGCATATTTTAGTTTTTTTGTTTTTTGTTAAGGTGCCTTCTATATACACAAATATTTTTCAAATGTAAAAGAATGGAATAATAATCATATTCATATTTAATTAAAATCAAAGGAAGAAAAATAAGAATACAAAAACAATGGTTTTTTTTTCTATTTAGTTCATTTATTCTATTGAGAGTTTTGTTATTCTCATCTCTTTATACGGGTACATATACGTGAAGTACCAACAAAATGTGTATATAAATAATTGTAATTTAATTTTACAGTTATATTCTAAACATAATGACATTTTTAAAAGTAAGTACCGTTGAATATTGTGAAAACACTAATTAATAATTTTTAACCAAATGTGAACAGAATGAATATTTTAATAAAATTCTTGAGATATCTATACCGTACGAGAATAAATACGAAATAGAATTAGACTTTTTGAATATAGTATAATTAGTATAAAACATTCAAATTTTGAAATAGTTTACTCTTAATATTTTTGTTTATCTGACATCGAAATTGAGACAATTAATAAACAGAGCCGAATACAAATTGTACAATGCCATTTTTAAGAGATAATAACGTATAATGATCAACTGATTAAAAAAATTATTATATAGAGCAAAAAATCGAACATTTTAAAAGAGAATATGGAAAACAAATTTTACTCTCTCTTTATAATATTAAAAAATATATTTAATAACTATAAAACTAATTTTAGTACAATAAAATTTTAAAATTATTTTTTATATTATTTTTTTTCTTTACAGGTAAGTCCGAAATTCTCATTCAATTGTACAAGTATATGATTTAACAAAAGTTCAAGTAAGATTTTTAAGAAACATTTAACATTTTATAAAAATTCATAATTTACCATTTGGTTTTAAAACCAAATTAAAATTTTCTTGTAAAATCTAAGCTTTATTTCTCTCTAATACTCATATAAAATCTTAACTTTGATTCTCTCTCTCTGTTGCCATTACATTTTAGGGGGCGAAATATCTCTATTATTACTTAGGGGTCAAAAACATAAATTATTGTACTTAAAATGCAACAAAATAAAACCAATATAAATAAGTCCAACATATTGTTCAAAAAGAGGTGAAGAGAAAGAAAAAATACCATATGGGGAACGAGATATGTAATTTCCCTAATGGGCACTTAAAAATGTATCTTGACACTTGAACATGTCAGATGTAAATGTAAATGTTAGTACTTAATTGACGCAAAACATTGAGAGAATACTAAAACGAGAGAATTTGAAATTAAAGAAAATCTTTTATAAGTCTGCAACTTAAATCGAAATCTTTAATGTTTTACTTGATAAATTATGTAGATGGATAAATGAGATGTTATTTTAGAAATTGTTGAAAATTGTAGAAAAATTTTTGAACCGGTGATCACAATTTGACTCTAGAAATGCATGAAAATAACATTTAATATCAATTTAATATTTTAATATTATAGTTCGTGTTAAATTTAAACGCAATATTCTTAAGTTCTAGCAATACCAATTTAACATACAAAATTTTGAATGAAATATGTTTAAATAATTTCAAGGCCAATAACATAGTGTCAACGAAAGGAAATTCATACCATCATAAATAAAAAACTTGTAAGGTACATTGACCTGACATGTCAAATAATTATGAGTTAAAGTTACTCAACAATTTCCACACTATGTAAAATAAGTGCAGTACAAAATAATTAATGATTAAAAACAACAATTTTTACTGATTTTTTTTTTTACCATATCGCACCTGAACATACCATCCATATGATATCAACTTTTGATTTTTTCCTTCCTTATCATAGATTTGTGTTTTATTTTGTGTGGTATGGGCTGGACAAAATCTATACGACCACGAATTTCTTTTTAAATTATTAAATTATTACAACATTATTTTTAAATTAAATTTTATTATGCTTTCGCTTGGTACTTAAAGGAAAAATTGAAAAAAAAATTACTTAGAGGCGTTAAAGTCAATTTTCCTTTAAAATTTATTTATTAAAAAATTGCAAAAAAAAAAAAAGAAATGAAAAATTTCCGATTTCAGGAAGCCAAAAAATTGATTAAATTCATCTTTTCTGATAACAGAAGAATATATTGATCAAACTAATATGATAATCTTTTAATCGAATGTTTAATAAAAGAAAATGAAGAAAAAATTAAATTATTCGTGTTTTTTTTTTTTGTTTTTCTACTTTTTTTTTCGTAATTACTTGCTATCTTCTATTAAATTTTAAATTTTTAAATCTTTTTTTTATTCATTACTACAATATTAACTCATCTTTTAGATAACGTTTAATAAAAATTAATAAATAAATTATAATTTAATAAACTAAGTATGAATATTAACTTTGTTAGCTAATTTTTTATAGTCTTTCTGTGAAAATACTAACTAAGTATATTAAACGTCATAATGGCGTCTATGCAAAGGTATTGCTTATACTTTGTATGAATGGGTAAAAACATGTTGATCCGTTTATAATATAAAAATCATAAACTTCTTCTAATGATTTTTTTTTTTCAATATCTCTGGAAATTAAAGTCGAAAAATTCCGAAGAAGAAGAAAATATTAAAATTTTACCTAAGAACGAAATATTTTATTATCATTTAATATCGAAAATTCTATTAGAATATTATAAAATTTCGAATTCTATATGTACACAAAGGGAGGAATTCTGATTATTTAAACTATTTATATACATTTTGTTTAACAAATCTTAAAACCGTAAATCTGTTATCTTAATTCTTTATAACACATGTTTTAGTATGACAACTGGGTTTTTAAATAATCATAATTTCTGAAGTGTATGCAGGTGTCTCAAATTCTAGTTATTTAAATTTCAATTTCAATTTTTAAATTATTAAGCCTTTATTGTATATTTAACCAGTAAACACTGTTACATTTCGCAGAGCATATCCGACATTATTGCAGTTTTCTTTAAAATACAAAAATTTATACAAGAAATTATAAAATAACAATTCTATTTTAATTAATTTTAAATAGTACTTGAAATACTTAAATTTTGAATTTAACATATTTTAACTTCCTCTACAGAAGTTTGGAAAATAATCGTACTAAAAGAAACTCCAAAAATTTTTACGCATTTAAAAAATTTCAAAATTATACTAAAATTTCCCCGAAATACTGAGAATATTTTTGTACAATCGAGAATTAAACGTAATTAAAATTAATTAAAAGAGAGAAAATGCATAGCAAAATTTACAGGACAAATTTTAAATGCAGCTCTGCATTCAGAGGAAACACAGAGCAGAATTTCCTCGTAATGTAGAATTGACAAAATGAAATTTTATGCACAGAAAAATAAATTTTCTCGAGAAATAATCTTTTAAGCTGACTTTTGCTCACACAACACTTACACTTAAAATTTATATTTTGTTAAAAATATCTTAAATAACCACTCTACTGTACGTATAATTTAATTGTTCTCACTAAATCATTTGACACAATGATTTTTATTCTTTTTCAAAAATACTATTATTATTTAATAGTCAATTTATTTTTGTTGTTATTTTCATTATTATATTATAATTTTTTATTTAAAATAATAATGATATAATAAATAATATCGAAAAAAAATTAATTAAAAATATTTTTTTTCTGATTTTATTAAAAAATTCATAATAGAAAACAAAAAAAAAAAAAATGAAATTAATAGATGACTACCATTAACTTCCGGAACGTTCAAAATGTCAAAAAGGTTATATTATTAAATATATGGAGAAAAATTATCAAAACAAAAACCTCAAATAAATAAAAAAAACAAAATGCAAAAATCGTGTAAATCTTCAATAAAAAAAAAAAATAAAAACAAAAATAATGAAAAACGCGGGTGGTAATTAAAATAAAAAATTAATTTTTTATTTTCTTCTCTTCATCGAATTTATTAAGATTTTCATATATTACAGGTATTTACAATATCAGGTGAAATGAAAATATTATTTAATAGACTTGTTCGCATCACATCATCTTCAATTATAAACGGTTTATGATTAATAATAAAAACAAATCTTAGATAATAATTTATTAAAAAAAAAAAGTGATGCTTAAAAAAAGTGAAGAATTTTTACACGTTGTTTTTTCAACATACTTTTACCATTCTTCATAAGCAATTTTCTTAATGCCTCTACCTATCCATTTTTGTATGTACATACATGTATGAACACACAAATTGTGTGCCTAGTCACAAACACAATTTTGTTGTAACAAATTTCTTATTAAAATTTTTATTTTTTTTTTTTTAATATTATGAAAAATTAATAAGCAATTTTATATAAAAAAAAAAATTAAAAAATTTAAAGATGAAAAAAAAAAATTTTCACTTTTTAATTTTTCTTCTTTTACTTTTAATAAGAAACTTATTAGTTCTACGTGTGTGTGATGTGTTCATTTTTGAAAAATTAAAAGTAAAAGTTTATATGGAAAGAAAAAGAAAGTTTTCTTTTTTATTAAAATGCAGAATTTTTATTATTTTTTTTTTTTTTTGAAAAATTTCAATTTTTTTATTTTTGTTTTCTTAAATAAACTGTAATTTATAAAATTTGTAAAATTTTTAAAAATATAAAAATTGCATCAATAATTTTTAATGATTTTACTGTGTGGGTGGCAATAAATAAAATTTGGAATAGGTAAAAGAAATTTTTAAAAATAAAATGTTTGATTCATTTAAATTTAAAATTTAAAATATAGAATTAATTAATAAATAATTTCTTTTTGTAGTTTTTAAAACGAAATATTCTTAACCATTCTTGGTTAATGTCAACAATTGTAAAATATGAAAAATTGCATATCAATAGGCTGAATTTATTATTTATCTATTTTTGTTAATTTTAATTTCTATTGTAATTTCAATTAATATAATCGAATTGATTGCAAATTAATTTCAATAAAATACCACTGGAATTCAATTCTAGTAAGTGAAGTAAGCGCTTGTACATACAGAAATTGTATTGAAAATATCGTTCAAAATTTTAATAAAAAAGAAAAAGCAAAAACTTCTATGAAATTCTTGTTGTTTCGGAGAACATAAGTAAAATCAATATTAATAATAAAATTAAGGAATTTATCCAAATCAATCATAAAATTAAGGAATTTATTGAATAATATTAATTAAATTGACTGAGAAAATGAAAAAAAATTAGTTTCGAGAAAGAATTGGTTAAGAATTCTGAAAATCTCTGGGCGGGACTTCATGTACAGAATTAAAAGAAAATGAATTTAGAAAGAGAACGAGCTTGAACTACTGGTTTCGAACTACGTCCTCGTTCTTAATACTTGAGTTCTTGACTAATTCTCAGGAAATATTTTAAAGAATATGCTTTGCATTGGAATGGGTCACAATCACGATATACAAATTCATTCAGGCGCACAGGCCCTTGTTTGACGACTTACACCGTTTCCGAAAATTACAGTATAAATATAAATTACAGTATAAATTTTAGAAAAATTGAGCATTGTGAAGCAAAAAATGGACTCTGATTTTTTATTTTTGAAAAAGGTGAAATGTTTAAATTGTAAATTTTTTACTTTAGTTCTTTTTTAATTTAACTATATTTTGAAAAATGGCGATTTAAGTGAAATAAATACACTCCTGAATATAAATTTGCAGATCTGAGAATTGCAATTTAAGTAAATCAAAATAAATAAATTATTAGATCTGTTATTATAATCACATTTAGTCTATTTCTTTCAAAATGAAATTCAAAATTTGTCCAATAAAAAACATAAACCCTATATTAAAATTCCGTAAATTTAAAACAGATTCAACGCACATTTTACAATATCTAATAATCTTACTTGTAATATAAATAAAATCAAGGAAATTAAATTTAGAAAAAATTGTATTTTGCAAAATATTAGCAAAATAACTTACACAAAATAGATGAATATTCACAAATTAATGCCCGCAATAACAATTAATCTATTATACCCTATATAATATTAGATGGTTATCATTTGAAAGGCAATAAAAATAAATCGAAATTGAAAATATCAAAAATCAATGCACGTATACATGCACACCAAATGTATACTCTAAGTATAGTTTAATTTTTTTTTTTTTAATAAATTCCTTGGAGACATTCTTCAATCGCATAGGATTTCAATCGATCGTTATTTAATGATTAAAATTTTAAAAAAGTTTTACGTTTTAATTTTTTCCTATATTTTTCTCATTTAAAATTTTTTTTTTTTTAAATATTTTTTCTCTTTGAAGTAATCAGATCAATCTTTGATTTTTCTTGTTGCTATTTTTAAGTACCTTAATATCACAAATCACAGGATTTTGTAAGCATTAAAAACAAAATGAAAAAATAAAAAACATTAAAAGGTTTGGACGCAAATTTATGATATTTTTTTGTTTTTGTAATATTAAATGATTTCTATAATATTGCAAAAATAAAAAAAAATTTAAGTAATAAAGCCTACAACGAAAACAATAATAATTTGATAGGAGATTTTGTATTTTTTAAATTCCTTATTGGTCTCATAAGTACCCTGAAATGAATGAGCTCATATATTCGTATTTTATAAGTAACTGAATTGTTTTTGTTTTTCCGTAAAATTAAAGAATTCCCATATTGCTAAAAAAACCATGTTAAATTCCATTATATTCGCAATTATATACAAAATATTTGATTTTTTGTTTTGCATTATTGTGGGTGAATTCTGTATATGAAATAAAGTAAAAATTAAAATGAAAAATAAAACTTTGTCTAATATCGAAAAGTTTATTTTAATTTTAATTCTATTTTGAATGACCATATTAAATACATATATATAAAGTACTTGTAGTATAAATTATTGATTACATAAGCAGAAAAGAAAATAAAATTAAAATTAAAATACATTTTCAAAAAAGATTTCTTAAAAAAACTTTGATTAATGCTTTCTTTATTTTTTATTAAAACGAAAAAAAATAAAATTTTTTTTTCACCCTAAAGCTCTAAAAAAAATTTTCTTTAAAATTTTCATAATTACTTAATGTTCATTTTTTAATAGTATAAAGTTAAAGTACCGCATAAATGCTAATCTGATTACGTAAAATAATAAAATTCTTTGAATTTTTCATTTTAATTTTGTTTAAGTATAAATTTGCAAAATTTATGCTTATAAACGTAAGTAAGTATGTACCTATTTATGCTTATACAACTTACTTAAAAATTTAATAATATGCAGTAAGTAAAGGTAAAAAAAAAGAAAATTAAAGAAAAATATTTTCTACATTTTCTCGAAACTAAAAACTAAATTCATTTATTCACATTTTATAGTTAAGGTTATTTGGTACTTAAAACAATTATTGCATTTTCGTATGTATACAAGGAAATTACTTGCATTCACACTAATATTTCGCTAGTCCATACATGTACATATTTGTCTACATGTACATATTAAGAAAATTAAAATGCATTTCTAAATTGTACAGTACTTATAATTACAACAACTATAAGGTATATTTGAGAAGTACACTTGATTCTGCATTTGAAAATATTCCTATGTTTTCAATTAAAAGTTTTTTATAATTTATATTCTAATGCAATAATTAAAATAATTTGAAATTTTAAATCAAAAGTTTAAAGAACAATATTGCAAGAGGGGAATTGCAGGATGCATTTAATAACGTTATGAAAGAAATAAAACTTTGACGACGTAAACATTTATAAAATTTGTGGGAGCTTAAAGTGCAAAATAAATTTTTCTTAAATTAATAAAAAGAGCTAATCGAGAACCGTATAAGAGCATCAATAAATGACTAATTCCAATTACTATATATTGGTTTGACTATATGGTTGAACTAACATCAAATAAAAAGGAGCTTATATCCAATTTATTAAATATTGCTAGTTGATTTATGGCAAAGTCACTGGAAGTTCGAACTTTTTTTTGGTACTTTTTACAATAATAATTTCTGCTGCTCTATAGTATTTAGTCAATAAACCTATATTAATATATGAAATGAAGTCATATTAACTTTGGATTAATTCTAGCGAAATAATGATGAAAGTCACATTTTTAATTTATTTGAGTGTTTGCAGCCTGAAAGAATTGGACGTATACGCGATAACATAATAAATAAGAAAATGTAAAACATTTAAAGTATTTAAAAATCGTTTAATATGTAAATCAGAAAAATATAGTCAAACAGTGTCCTTACAAACGGAACTATAATTTAAGGTTTTTCTGAAATCGTATGAGTTTGATTCAAACTGACATTTTTTTTATGTTTCAACTATAAAATTTGATTTGCACCCCGATTTTAATTCGAATTTTTGTAAATAATATTTAAAAAAATAATTTTTATATATTATCGACACTAATTTCGACAGATTAACTCTAATCATGTTCGTTATTATTGTCTAAGAGGAATCATCCAAATTTATTATACTCTTTGAATCACTTGAAACTTTTAATAATGTCATTATTATTATGCGATAGACTTCTTTTTATTTTAAAAAATAAAATAATAAATTGACGACTAATTTTAGCACAATTATTTATAAAAATTTAAAAATATTTACCATTACTCATTCGTTTTGAGTTCCCCACACTCTGTAATCTGTTCATGTATAGCATCAATTTCTTATTCACAACAATAATCTGTATATCGTAAAAAAAAAAAATAAAGAAAAAGAGAAAATGCTTAAGAATTTACAAATTTTTATTAGATTACTGAACATTTCACCTTTGGGAGGACTTTTATTATTATTCATTTTATTTAATTTATTATTGTTATAATGTTTTTTTTTTGTTTTTCAACTTAAGTATTAATTTTAAAAATCATTAATTTTCATTTTGAAATTTGAAGAACTGCGAGAATCTTATGTACACTTTTATGATACTTATGAAAAAATAAGCAAATACAAGAAAAAAAAAATATCCACCATCTGGTTTGTTTGATGATGGATGAATCATTCCACCTTTTTGGTGTTCTACTCTTTTTCTTTTTTTGTTTTTGTTGTTCTGGTGTGTTCTGTTGTTTTATTGTTTATGCCTATTTGAAATGAAATGATCATTGCTTTCTCAATGAATCGTCTTAGTGACAAATCACAAAATAGTTTTCAGTTTATATTCACATTTTCTTATTATGTTGAAAAGATTAATTTTAGAATTTTTGTAATAAAAAACAATTCAAAAACTTCTTGCTTTGGACAGGTTTTAGAATAAAATTTTGTCAGTGGCGGCTATTCGCTTTTGAAAATTATTTTTTTTATTATTTTGTTTTTATTAAAGGCAACAAGTCAATAAAAATTAAATATAAAAATTTTGTTTTTATATTTTTTTTAGGATTAAAAACAATTTTTTAAAATTAGAAAAATTAGTCGTAAAAGAGTTTTCATCGTTTTACAAGGCCGATTCGTTATACTCACTCATATACTTAAAATAATTTTTTTTTCTATATTTGCATAAGTGAATAAATTTAATGCACTTATTATCTGGCTATATACTAATAAATAAACCAAAAAAAAAATTATTTTTAGAATATAAAAAAACTTCTTGTGGTTTTGCCAAATTATTTTTTCCTTAAAAAAGAATTTACAAACAAATTCTTTTTTTGTTGGCAAACAATATTTTTCTTTTACTGATTTTTGGCAAGTGATTTTTGAAAATGTTTTCATATTTGAAATACTTATAGATTGCATTAAGAACTTTATGTATATATGCTTTATTTGGACTATATTTTATGCATTTATTCAATTTTATTGTAAAATAATAAGAAATTATATAAAAAATCATAGAAAAAGGCATTACGGGTTATTTGAACTGTAATTCGCGTGTCGTTTCTCATTATAAACAAATATGTGTTTATATATACGTGTGTATACATTATGTATACAAATTATAAATAATAAACAAACTTTCGATATATATTTAATTTTCTTGTACAATTTAGAATATTTTTTACAGTAATAATTGAAGTAATATTAAAATTAAAATGTTGAATAAATTTTGAAATAGTTTGTAATTTTTTTGTATTTTGCAACTAGACAAGATAATGTAAGTGTTACACTTTCATATATGAGAGAAATTATGATTTAATTGGAAACAGTCCAGATTATATTCGAAGAAAGCAGTAAATTCCGTATTATATTCGAAGAAAGCAGTAAATTCCATTTTATTATAACTGCAATAATAATAATATAGTTGAGTGAAAATCACTGTGATTTGCCGTGCAAAAGCACAATACTGATTTTGAAATTAAAGAAAAGCTGCTACCAGAACGAAATTTAATTATTTTAATAACTACAAATACCTAATATTTTAGTGTAAAATCTTCTTCTTTTTCAAATAATTATTTCAATAATATAAGCTTACGACTCACTTATTTCTAATATTTCTTAAATTCTTCAAAATTTTTAACTGCATGTACCCTAACCTACTAAAAATATTTATAATTATATTGCTTTAATTTTATACAAATCCAAAGGAAATCAAAAATTTTAATTATAATAATAAAATTAAATAATAACTAAGTATATATAAAAATCAGTAAACATACATATAAGTACATACTTATACGTTATATAGGTAAGCATTGCTGTTAAAAATATTTTACATTTCTGATAAAACTTTGTTATAATTTTCATAATATTAATGAGATGAGTAATAGCTAGCTCATTAGTCGCAAAAAAGTATTGTTTAAAATTATTTAATAATTACGTGGGAAATTTTTTTTTCAAATTTAAATTTCTTCTTAAATCTAAATATTTTACTGATTTCAAACTTATATTAAAATTTAATTTATATAATTATTTTCCATTAAGTAATGACTATAATATTGCATGTATAGGTATTTATTTCAAAATTTGAACATATACACACATATGCATGTAGGTTAATTTTGTGTAAATGAAGCTTAATTTTTTGTAATTTATATTAATGATTAAAGTAGTTTCTAGGAAATTGAAAAATATTATGTAATCTACTCCACTTATTATAAAATTTTCATTGCTAATTAGTTTAATAATTATTATTGAATTCCAGTTAAAAATGAAGATTTATTAAAGAAAATAGGTTTGAAAATTTTTTGATTTAAATACAAAAGGTAGAATCAATTAGAATATTCTATACAAGTTTTCTGCAATTACTCTGAATAATTAATTACATAACTGTATTTAAAATTTTTTCTTAAAATTAGTTTTTGTTTTTGTTATATAATCACATTATTATATATGCATAAGAATCACTTTCAATTCTGATTTCATAATCACTACATTAATTAATAACTCAATTTAATTTTAATTTAATAATATTATTAAAATTGATCTATATTAATTGTTTAGTATATGATTAGCAATTAATGTTTAAAGTATACATGACAAGTTTTTTGATCATTTATGATTTAATTCAAGTATTGTACAAAATGTATTTGTTATTCGAAAAAGGAAGGCTATTCAGTTATACTCACAAGTCTTAAAATGTTCAGCTAGTACTCACCATTTGAAATAAATAAAATCATTTTAATCCTAACAAGTACAATTTGTTTTTAAACACAAAATTTTCAAATGTAATCATTAACAATACTTGAATTTTCTCCTTTTTAATCAATTTTTGAATATTATATCGATACTCGAAGAATTAGAAAGAAACACTTAAAATTTTTATTATTGTATAACAATATTTTTTACAATACTTAATAACATGTAAGTACTTATAAAAATTTTCGATAACAAAATATTTTAACAGCACTCAATTAATCAAACAAATTTGTATACGTACTAATTTTTGCAAAATAAAAATTCACAAACATTATTTTTTTTTTTTTTGGCAAATAATCCTCAATATCACCATCAATTTTTGTATACAAGTTAATAAAATGATATTACAAATTTCTCTTTAATAACTAATCAATGATTGAACACAATTTTAATAATACCTATACATAATGAGTGGGTAACTTTCAACGCAATGCTACAGTGTTATACTATTGTCAGGATATTGAACTTTAAACAAAAAAAAAGAAATATCGGATATAATTTTAAAACAATCCTTCAAATTTTCTTAAAAATTATAAAACACCTACTCTCCAAAGAGAAGTAAATTTTGAAAATCACTTTAAAAAAAAATCAATTCTTGATTTTAATTAAATAATAAATATGTATGTAGCTGTATGTATGTAAGTTTGTATTTTTATTATTATTAAGCTTTTATTATACTTAAGTAATATTAAAAAATTTACGGAACAAGAAAAAATTTTTGCAAAAAAAAATTTCACCTCTCTTCTTTTTCGTAAATATACTTACGATATACTCTTGTATGCTTGCGTTATACATATGTTGAACCGTAAAATGTACAATATACGAGATGAAAAAAAAACTTCAACTTTACAACATACTCTAATAAAAAATAAGAGAAAGAAAATAAAAAGACAAAAAAACGAAAAAAAAAATTTACAAGACATTTGACATGTGTAATTTTTGATTTCTTTACAAATTAATTATTTCAAAAAATCATGATTATTTTGATTAAATGAAATTATGCTATCAAGTATACCTAAAGTACATGTATGTACACACATATATACATATATGTATATTTAAATAAACTCTTATTAAAGCAAAATGCTTAAAAAAGTTTTTTAATTTTGTAAGTTTCTTCTGCTTATTAGTTTTTTTTTTTTTCAAAATCATGTGCTCAAACAAAATATTAAATGAAATCAGAGAAAAAAAAATTAAAAATTTTAATTTTACTTTCATTTCTTTTTTGAAATTTTTTTGTTTACTCTCAAAATATTGTGTATACATACTTACATTTTTATGATTTTTCTTTTGTATGAATATTTTTACTTTTAATACAAATATTACGCCCTCTAGGCTACTTAAAAATTAAATATCAAATAACAATCTAATACAAAAATATTTTATAAACAATTCACTTGATTAATGTTATTAGCATTATCATCATCATCATCATCATCACCAATATTATTATTATAATATTTTACTCTCATCGTCATGATATCTTCCATTTTATATAGCGATTATCATTATCATCTAAAATAATATTGTAAAGTTTATTTTCACTATTATCATTATTTTTATAATCAATATCAATCATTTTTTTTTTCCAAATCAATATATTGATACATCTTCCCTTTCAATTTCACTTTTAAAGCGAAAAAATAAAAAAAAAATAAATAAATGCACTTATTAAACAAAAACGAATAAATTTCACTCAATCACACCGATTTCGATGAGGCATGTATAACAAAAAATGTTAAATGTACAACAACATACCTGTAAAATCTTGTACTCCAAATAATGTATATAAGTATATATATACATATATTTTACTCTCAAATATTTGCTCTTAATTTCAAACAATACCCTTTTTATACTTGAGAAATTGTAATTATTGTTTTGTTTGTTTGTTTATTTTTTCTTGCCTCTCATTTTTGCTCTTGTTATTTTTGTGTTATTTTGTTAATCTTGATAAATAATTTTCATTTTAACTTGCTTTTAATTTTTACTTATTACTTATATATTTTATGACTAAAGGCGAATTCCCACGATTGACAAAATATAAGGTATGAGTTACAAATAACATTCACATTTATAACATAAAACATAAATCACAACAAAAAAATTTCATTAGTTTAATTTTTTATTTTTTTGTGTAAAACAAACTGAGGTACCTACTTATTTGTTTGCGGAAAAGAGTGTGTAAACTTTAACAAAAAAAAAAAGATCTAGAGAATTTTTCCCTTTTTAAAAGTAAATATTAAAGAAAAAAAAATGGCAGGAAAATGTTAAATTAATATTAAAAACGTATGAAAATTAAAATTTTCTAATTTTTTATGTTTATTAAATTCAATAGAAGGTGCAAATGCTCCTACATGTGTAAAATTTTTAATGCATAATTGTACGATCCAAATATTTAATCAATATTTTGTGAACAATCTGTTTCTTCTAATAACATGACCCTTAAATTAAATCTTGTTAATCTCAATTTTATTATGAAGGTATTAATGTTATTGTTAAGGCAATAATAATAAAAATAAATGTTGAAACAATATTATTATGCACATATTATATAAAATTTATCTGATTCACAATTAGAACATAAAATAATAGGTTCTAAGAACATAAAATAGCACTATGTAACGCATAGAACATGATATATATTATATTAGCTAATAATTGTAATATAACATTTTTGCAGGTGTATAAATAAATAAAATTGCAGTATTAGTAAAGTTATCAGAAAAGATTTGATACAGTTTTGCTAAAAGTAAGGCTTGTATTAAATTGAACAGTCAAAAATACGTATTTAGCTCATGCATATGTCCGCAAATTCGCCTACCTCGGAAATACCATATTTAGCCGTATATACATACTTACTAGTCAATTTTTAGTTTGTAACATTTGTCGACACAAATATTTCAAACTTATACTTTATTTCTTGTTTAAACACAAAAAATGAAAAAAAAAAAGAAATAAAGACTTGCCGTCGGAAGATTTACAAAATGATTTTATTATTAAGAAATAGTGTAATTGTTGGTTATATAATCGTAAATTTCTGTTCAGAATTCTTACTAATCCCTGGAAGATACTGGAATCTAGTTCATTATATCATCTAAATAATAAGTGCTTAATACACCAGTTAAGTTTTTCCAAATTCTACACTAAAAATCTTAACGGTAACACCTTTTTTTTGTCTTCATTTTTTGCAAAATTTTTTTGATTAAGATTTTTTTTTCGCAAGATTTCCGTTTCATGCAAAAAAACATTCCATAATTAGAAATGTCGTTATGTAATTTTTTCTTCTTCTATTTTTATTTTTGTTTTAATACCATTTAAGCTAAATTAAAACATGATTCAAATTTTGTTCATAAATTTTTTATTTTTATTTTTCCTTTATTTCTTCTCATTTTTCATCATATTTGCAACAATTTGCTAGACAAAATTTTTTTTATTAGTATGACAGTCCTCTTACATTTTATTATGAACATTTTCATTACAAAATAATAAAAAATAAAAAACAAAATGAATAATTCTTGAAAAATTGACATTTTTTCTTTCAGTAACACAAAAAAAAAAAGCCCAAAAACAATGAAAATATTTCATCAAAATCATGTCATGGACAGCATAATATAAAAAAAATTAAAAATAAGAAAATCAAATGGACATAAAAAATATTAAACATTTTTAATACAATACTCGATTTTTTTTTACTTTGTACACATATTATAAAAAAAAACTTTGTTCCGCTCAGTTAATAAATAATAATAAAATTAAAAAGAATATAGAAGCACGATAAAAAATTAAGAAAACAAAAACCACAAAAACAAAAAAAAAAAAATTAAAATTAAAAAATTGTAGAATAAAAAATTCTTAAATAAAATTTCGAAAAATGTCAAATAAATAATGACAGAATTTATTTTGATATTTCGCTAAAGGTATAACGGTATTATTTATTATTGTTTTTTTCTTTTGTTGTGTCCTTTACCGTTAATTCTATTTTAATCATAATAAAATATAAATATATCCACCATCATGTTCGCAATTACAAATCACTGAAATAAAAAATTAATAATAAATTGTTATTAAATAAAACAAAAATTTACAAAACTCAAGTCAAATATAAATTAATACAGTCGAATATCAGTTAATTGTACTCTTATAAATGGCAAATAATAACCAAAGTTCAATATACGAGTATCATCGTTGTATGGGCAAAAGCAAGAAAATGTCGTCCTAGAATATCATAATTTGTTTGTTCATTTTCGCTTTAAAATAAGAAGTTGCTTTCCGCTCTCTTAATTGCATTCCAAGGAAAATATCGCTTCAAGCTTACGATTCAATTCTTGTTTGGTGATCGTTTTTTTTTTTGTAAATAAATTACTTAAAATTCTCAAAATTTTTTTAATTTCGCTTAAACTGCATAAAAACCAAATTAAACCTCTTTTTGCTCAAGTAAATCTCAACCTCAAACTTAAATTAATATAATGCCAAAAGAGTTTGGATTAAATTATATTTACCTAGGATGCAAACCTTTTCAAACAACACTTATAGTAAAATTTTAATTATATCATACATACATATATAAAGTGAAAAGTTTGGACTCTTAAATTGAGTCAAAGAAAATTTGCTGTTTTGCATTTATTTTTCAATAAATTTCAAAACAGTTTTAAAACGTCAAATTAAATTAATTTTTCAACTAAACAACCATTAACTCAAACCATTCACAGCTATTCTCATTTCACTTTTAACGTACTCGCTAATTACTTCTACTTAAGGGTTCACTGCCAGTTTTTTACTTAAAATTCTTAACCTCAAACAATTAATTATTTTATCGAAAATTTTATTGTTAAATTAACAGTATTATATAATAATTTTAATTTAACACTTTGTATGCATGATCAATTAACTCAACCATACTTACTATATATATGTAACCAAATACTTATAAATTTCAGTACATACCTAAGCACTTACATAAGAGTTAAACTAAATTTTTTTTTTGTTATTCACAATGAGTTTATTTATTACAGATTTTTTTTTTTTTAACATTTTTTTATCGACAACACGTGTTAATAGCTTTTACGATTTGACTTTCTGTAAGTGTATGTAGTGGATTAATAATGTATGTACACTCGTACATTTATAATATTTTTTACATTAATTTATTACAATCATGTAAAATGTACAATAACTTTAGGCAAATTAATAAGAAAAACATCAACAAAAAAAATAATAATAAAGTGTCACATTATTTTAATATAGCGTGAACATTATTATTAATTTTTTAATAGGTACTAGTTTAACTGCAATATTAAAAAACAATATTTAATTATTCAATTTTATACAGATAATCGCAGTTCAATCAATCGATAATATTAATTTAATAGCTGTCAACATAAAAAAAATATATTGGGTAACATTGAAAATATTTTATAATCAATAATACCAGATTCAAAGTACACAGTATAACAAAATGTATACAAGGCAATTATCTTATTGCTTCGGTTAGATCAAAGATCAAAAATTGTTATATTAAAAATTATTTATAACAAGATTTTTAATTAAATAATTTTTATCTTATAAATTACTTTACTGCAGAATTACAAATCAATTTCATTCATATAGTTGCTTATATTAGAAATCATTTCACGTTTATTGAGAATATTTTAAAAGTTAAGAAAATTATTAAGCATCATACAAAGTGGCCAAGTAATTTAGAAGCTATTTTAGCGCAACTTAAAACATTTTTAATAAAAATGATTATAGCATATTTAATTGCGTTTACAATATTTTCTGTAATTACACAATATAAAGAATAAGATGAAATATCCACCAGCAATATTAAATTTTACTCTTTCCAGATTTTAAATTTATGATTTTTGGGTTAAGAACTTCTAAATATTATATTTGGCATCAAAGTTCTTTCACCGAAAACTGTATATTTTTAAACTGGATATTTCTGGTTGAAATTTTAATAATATCCGCATTTCTATATACATGGAAAGTAATTTAAGACATTTCATTGCGAACAATTAGCAGGATATACGGATTTAAAATATTAAAATGATTTTAATATTACATATCGCGCTTTACACTTTATATAACAGTATACTAAACTGTATGGCATATACATTTCTGTGGTGATAAGGAACAATTTCTTAAGTCATAAATTATGAAAGTAACGAGGAGTTTACAAAATAAAATCTAATTTTGCATTCAGCTTGGAGATGACTCATTGGCACACTTTGGAGATGACACATTACGTTTTTTAATTTACCGTTATTTCATAAACAAATCCCAAATATTTAAGATACGTATATAGCCTTTCAAGTTTAGAAAAAAATTTAATTTTCGGTCATTTATTTTTTGTAAGTCATTAGTTTTATTGGACTGTTAATTGTTAACAGTTTATAAAAAATTGAGGCACTTTTACTCAATCAATTGAATAAATTTATGCTTCAATTTGGTTTAGGTTTACTTTTATAAAATTAATTCTTCTTTTTAAATTTCTCCCCTAAATATATGCAACAAGATTTGGTTTTAATTAAATATTTTTAATAAATATTTAATTTTATATTTCTTCCCACTCTTCGAAAATCGTATTCCCATAAAATTTTACGAAAAAACTTTGTTATTAATATTAATATTGATTATAGACTTTCTATTCAAAATATGCATAGTTTAAAGTTATACAGAATTTTGTCGAGGATTTAGGTAGTTTGTGGTTGTAACCATATAGGTATTTACATACATATATCACATTTTTGATGATATTTCACGATAATGTTCACGTATGTACGTGTTTGCTTGCTTGAAAAACGTAATTTAATTAATAATTCAAAATAATTACCAAATGAAATTATTTTGTTTTGCTTTTTTTTTTTTGAAAGACGTCATAATCTCATAAATTACCTGTCAAAGTTTGGACCAAAATGAAAGAATGAATAAGTACTTGTAAAAAAAAAAAAAAACGAAAAAATAAAAATTAAAGAAAAATTATGATCTAAATATGTGTGTATGAGTGTAAAGAGGATGAACTCAAACTTGAAAAAAAATTTTGCAAATAAAAAAAAAAATTTTTTTACAAAAGACATAAAAGAGTAAAAGAAAAAAAAAAATTACATAAAAAATAAAATTTTTCTTTTCTTCATAAAAAGCAGGTGGAATTTATGGCACATCCCTATATACATACACGCATACAATATATTCGAAATGAAACTAAAATTGCAATATATTAAAAAAAAATTTTTATGCTGTCTGCTGAGACTCATTTTTAGAACTTTTTCAAAAACAAAAAGAAAATAAAATAAAGAATTTATTTTACTCTTTTTCCTCTCTCTCTCTTTCTCTTTTTCTCTCTTTCGATTCTGTTTGTTTTCCTTGTTCCTTTCCTTTCAAATTATGATTTTCTTTTTCTACATTAAAAAAATGTTATGCTCGATATGCCCATTGGCAGGTGAAAATATATATATATGTATGACTGTAGGTATACAGACTTACAATCTGTATAAGTATAGAAACTCGCACGTACTTATATAAATAAATCAAACAGTTCATTGAACTGCTACACTATAAGTTGCTAAAATAAAAAAGAGAAAAAGAAAAAAAAAAAAGTAAAAATGTGTCATAAAAAAAAAATATTAATTTTTTTTTGTTCGTAAGATTATTATGACTCATGTGCTGCTATGTGATGTTATGTGATCTCTTCGAATTTTTTTTTTTTTTTCTTCGCCTTGTTTATTGTTGTTTATGAATTATTTAGAGTTCTTTTTTATATCCACTCCATATAATATAAACGAGAAGATTATAATTATTACGGAATAACATAAAAATTATTTTCCAAAAAAAAAAAAAATTATCTTTGTAATTATCATGTATATACACATGTACAAATGCATGTACTGTTTGTGCATATTTATACAGAGTGATTTTATTAACTGTTCGATGCTTGGGGTTTTTATTTATTTTTTGCTTTTATTTAAAATTCAATCCAGTAAAGTACACCAAATTGGCTCAATTTATAGTTTGCTTTTACAGTATAGAAATATTGGCGCCCGAACAAGGGACTCATTTTTTGAACAATCAGTGTGTTCAATAAGAAATTAATTTCAGATTTTTCACCTATCAGACGGCCTTTAAAATCATACGACTTAAAGTGTACGAATTATTTTCCCTAAGGATACATAAGTGATATCTGTTGTTTACATCGCCTGGCATTGGTGTCGACATGTTTTCAAATCTGACATCGGTTTAAATTTTGGAAAACAATATTTAGCATGCAATTAACTCAAAATGGGATTCTTTGAATTACCCCCTTTAAATGTCACTCAAATATTTAAGTCAGTTATATCTTAAAACAAAAATGGCAAAGTTTGACTTTTTGATTCAAATAAAAATTCCATCCACATTATCAATTCTTTTATGGACTTAACCTAAGATATGATATCAAATACTTCAAAAATCACCCTGTAAATTAATATTATACAAAATATCAAAACGTATTTATTTATATAATAATAAAATATGCTAACAAAATGCCAAATGGGCATTCTGAATTTCTTATGAAAAAGAATTGAATTTTTGTTTTTTTTTTTTATTTAGATATGAAATATGAATCATAATTTGCTTAAGTTTTTCGCAATTTCTTATATGTGAATCAATGAAATAACTCTACATACTTAATATTATTATTGTATACTTCACATATATTTATACATATACATATCCACAATTCTAGCTCACAGAATATATTACGTACCTCTGTTAATTATTTGGAAATAATCATGTAAAAAAAATTTAGAATTTGAGAATAGCATAAAAGAAAACTGGATTGTGTTATAAGGTATTGAGTGGATTTCTTTCTTTGTAATTTTGTATTTTATAAAAAAAAATTATTATGATTAATTTAAAAATTTTTAAGAAAAATGTTAATATTTTAAGACACTCAAATTATTACTTTAATACGAGCTTCTTAAGTAATAAGTTATGTTAAAAAATAATGGGTTAAGGGGTTAAAAAATAAGATGTTCATTGATTCGAAGAATTTTGAGGTTAAAAAAATTGTAGTTAAAAAGAAGCACGCCTTCACAATTGTTGTTGTTAATAATTTAGTTTGTTCTAATAACTATTCTCGTCTTATGCTCTATATAACGGTGTTGCATACTTCTAGGACAATACTAAAAACTTAAAAAAGGAGGTATGTATAGATACCAATACACATAGGTGTCAACAGTTAATTTAGTCAATTAAGAAAGTGAATAAATTATATTTTTTTAATAGGATGCCGTTATTATTTACCGTTACTTTTCTCTTTACAGAAGTGAATTGTTTTTTGCAATTATTAACCCAATTCAGTTATATGGGTAAAATTAGGTCAATTTAGTTTGCCTTTTTAAGTATGAACATGCTGGCGCCCGAGCAAGAACTCTATTTTTTCAATGTTTAACAAATATTTATTATTTTTTTCAGTCTGTAAACATGATAATTTTAAGAAAATTATCCGTAAAAACTTAAATTAAGTATGCTAAATTTTGAAGGCAATAAATAAAAGCAGACTTTTAATCCTCTGCCCCCCCTAAAAGAATAATATGGGTTCAAAAAATTATAAATAATCGCAAATACTTAGAATTTAGTTATTGTTGGATAAATTCAGTTTTAAATTATCATTGTAAATTGGCTTTCATTATTTAATAGTTAAAATTTATTATAATACCTGGAACACTTACAATTTTTCTTAGTAATTTAATACTGAAATTTAAAATTTTTGTATTAAAAATTAAGTATTATTAACTACTGCAATGAAAATTGATTTGATTAACAATGATTTTTGTTAAAAAAAATCTACTTTATATGTACTTTAAATATACACTTGAATTATTTTACATACTTAAATTTTAAATAAATTGCCCTAATTGTAGTTTCGATGAAATTGAAATCAATTTTCATTTAAAAATAGTTTCATATATAAAATCGAAATCAGACTAAAACCTGTACTGGAAGTTAACAAAAGAAAGAACAAAAAATAAATGTACTTGCCCTCAAATTTTTGTTTTTTTTTTTTTTATTATTTATTCAAATAAATATTTTGTAAAACTAAAACCCCATTTCTCTACAATTTTATTTATTTTTTTTTATATTATATTGATTCGATTTTCAAATTTTCCAATACAAATTTATTTTTATATTCTATTTTTCCTCTTCTCTTTACTTATGTATATATATATACAAAAATATGCGTATATATTCATATATAATTTCCATGCCCTAAATTATTTTGTTCACAATAAAACATTTTCATTGATTTTATATATCTATATACATATATATATATATATATTCAAATGAGTCAAATAAGCCAAATAAAATACCTTGATAGTTCTGATAGTGTTTATTCACGCAAAAATTTAAAAATATATAAAAAAAAAAATTCTCGTGTTCAATCAACCAAAAAACGCATTCAATAAAATCAAAAAAAAAAAAATATTATAGAAAATAAATAACACAAATTATACAATTTTATTTTATTTTTTTTTTCTATTACACTCTTACATTTTAACTTAAATCTGAAACGCACATAAATAACCGCACTTGAATTTTATAAAATTACTTAACAAAATATTTATTTTAATTTTATTACAAAAAACTATGCCAGTATGTGTGTATGAATGTATTTCATTTCACTCTAAAATTCTGACTCTCTACTCTTGACCTCAAAATATAAATTTTTAATATAAGAAATGAAAATCAAAAACAAAGCATTTAACAAAAAAAAAAAACTCAAAATTTCAATAAAAAAAATTTTTATTTTAAATTTTTCAACAAGCCAAAAGCCGTGCCTTAAAATTCACTATTATGCACTAAAAACATTTTAAAAAATGTTTTTTTTTTTATTTTAACGATAAAATAGAATTATAATTTTTATATTATTTTATTATATTGTAATAAAAATAAAAAAAAAAACAATGAACTTCCTCATAATAATAAAAAAAAAAAAAAAATCTTAAAACAAAAATAATAAAAAAATACAAAGTTCATTTTATTTTTATGAACTTAACATTTTTATTGCTCCATTACTCTCTAATCTACGAATCTACTCTCAAATCTACTTACGTATGTTATGTATATACGTATACATGACTCAATGTTCTGCTCTGTTTTATTGTTTATAAAATTAAAATGATCTCATGTGATTTACTGTACTCATCGCAAAAAGCTTTGATAACAAAATAAATCTTTTTATAATATTTGTTTTGCGGTTGTGGCGTTACTTATATATTTCGCATATACATATATTTATGAACTTACTTATATGCATTAAATATGGCAATGTTGAAATAATATACGGTATGTACATAAAGAGAATATAATATTTATACGCCTTTATACATTACGTACTCAAATATATAGGTAGTAAGAATATGCTAATTTTTTAGCCAAGTTTAAACTCATATTATCTAATATTGAAATATAATAACAGTTTGTGTATAATAAATAATTTTGTATATAATATTTGATTATTTTGATAATATTATGCGGGAAAGGGAAACTTAAATATTTATTTTTGGTATTATAGAATGTTAAAATAAAATATTTAAATGAATAATTTTTGAATAAATATAGAAAAAAAAAACAGAAAAATTAAAAATCCAAAACCAGCTTGCAGAGAGAGGTCATCTACTTGCAAATAAAAATTTGTATCTGTGTTAGGTCTAGTATAAATATACAGTGCAAATTTAAGTACAATTGTGAATTGGACCAAAATTAAGACATAGTTTCGTATTTTTATTTAATTAGTCAATTATTAAGCCGATATTAACCTTAAATGTAATGCGCAGGTAATATTATTCTTGTGTGTCTCCAAAAATTTTACTTCACAATTCACACTTCCTATTAGGTAGTATCTACTATTTGCGAAAACTAATTTTTAAATTTTAAAAATCTCTAAACTAAATTCTTTCAATTAGTTTCAATCAAATTCAAATCAAATCATATAATTTTACAATGAATTTGAAATTTTAATTTATTATCAAATTTTTCTATAAAAGCTGATAAAAATCTTCATTTTACCAATTCAGTTTTATGTACGGTCTTCTAAATTTTTAAAAAAAATATTTAAAATCTTTGAGTTTTGATCTTACCACCAATAATTTTTCAAAAGGCAGATTGGCCCTGGCCCTGGTTTCAGTACAAAGCACTTAAACAAAATTTGCTAAATATTTTCAGAATATTAGAATAAAAGAGAATACAAAAACTCAACATTCTTAATCAAATTAGTACAAAAAAGTTTTAAGACCAACAGTGATTTTATTCTTTTGGATATTGTTATGACCCCATTATATAATTTAATTACTTTCATTAACAACTTGATTAATTTTTCTATTAATTCGTTTCCATAAGTTGTCATTAATTTATTCAGCCTTTAAACATATTACATTCAATATTAAATAATAAAAATCAAAATTAAAAAAAGAAAATTATTGCATAATAAATGTTTATATTTTTAATTCAAATAACAATAAAAATAAATTATTTATTTTTATTTATTTTTTTCTTTTGTTATTTTTATAAATTACTTAAAATCATTTGTCGCTTCAAAATTGTTACAAACTTTTTATGAATTTCATTTCATTTGCTATCAAATATAGTCACCATGTCAAAATTTGTTTAAGGTATACAAGAGACAAAGACATAAAAAAATACGAAAAAATTAAAATAACAAAAAAAAAAAATTAGTTATGCAATTTTAATTGTAATTTATTTTTGCCCCAAATAGCCTTCTTAAGATGAAAACTATTAACCAAAAACAAAAATTGTTTGCGAAAAAAGAAAAAGACAAAAAAAAAGTGTCTTACCTCATACTACCACTCTTCTATTTTATTTTTGTTGTAATGGCAATTAACAAATCAACCAACCACAACTCTGTAGGTAATAGAAGTCTTGTTTGGTCTCCTTTTTTGTTTGTTTACTATTTTTCTTATTTTCATACATTTTGCACGTTTATCATACTTATTATTATTTATAAAAATTAAGAGCTCTCTGGTAATCATCATCTCAGGTACATATTCAGGCATTTTTTTGTTATACAAATGTACATTATTACATACATACACTCATAAATTTACAATAATTTTATTAATTCATAGAATTGAAATTTTTCTTTATTATTTTTTGCCAATTATCATGTACACAAACCTCTAATAATAAAATATACCGATATAACAAAAGTATGCATGTACATACATATTTATATGTACATAGGAATATACATTATAATGCGAATGTAAAAAATATCAAGTAATATTTAAGATAACTAACGTTTATGCCCAAATTTAGAACATAATTAGGCAATAAAACAAAAGGTAAAATAGCCAGCTGAACAACCTAACAAACCATATTGTAATTACACTTAAGTTGATTGTTTAAAACAAAAAAAAATATAAAATGAGTGAATATAAAAATGAAGTGGCCTCAAAAAAGAAGCAAAAAAATTAAAAAGAAAAAGCAAAACGTCAATAAACCTTCTAAATTTGGATATTAAGTAGCCGTGTCAGTACTTTGGTTTACTTAACCAATTTAATATTGTTAAATTTACTGTACACAAAAATTTTTATATATACACAATACAACACATGCATAATATTTATAACTCGCTGTATAACACTTTTTTTCTCTGTTTTTTTGTTTTTCCTCTTTACTTCAAATCAAATATGATGTTACTTACCTACATTTTATTAATTTATATGTGTACGATGTACATATTTTTTGGCGTCTAACATTTGTATACGAATGTATGAAAGAATATACATGTATAATAAAATTGGACAATCATTTAATTTAACGTAATAATTAATAACATTCAATATTACATACATATATATTTTTTTGAACAAAATCAAAGAAACTGTTATACAGAAAATATTAAAATACATAAACGTTTTTTTTTTCTCAAAGTTTTGATTATATTGTAATTTATTTCGAAAATCAAAAACGTGAAATTAAAGCGCGAATTCGAACGCATATTGTAATCAAGTCAAAAATTACAAGCATATTTGTTTTGTTGTTAGCAATATTAGTACGTACATGGTTTGTAGAGTGCATACTTAATTTGAAAAAATTATAAATGGAATTCAAAAATTAATATTGAATATAGAATAAAAAATTTTTATGTTTGGGTTGATTGAGTTTTGTTTTTGATTGTGTGATCGAAAAGTAATTAGTCACTGATGATGAAAGAACCAAAAAAAAAAAAACTCTTTAAAAATGAATTAATAAAAATAATTTTCATAAAAAAGCATAAGAAAATGTCGAAAAAAAAAAACCATCAAAAACTCAGCGGAACAGATGGAATTATTACAAAATAATTATGAAAAATTAATAGAGCTTTAAAAATGTCTCTATTTTTATTATTTTTTTTATATACATAAAGCAAAATTTGTTGTAAATTGCATTTTAAATCAATTATACATTATGTATTAATATTGTTATATACGTCATATACCAACACACATTTTAATAAATGGAAAGTTTTTAATAATTTTTTTAAGAAAGAACAATAATTTTAACTATTTTGTCTTAAATTTAAATTAAATAGGTTAAAAGATTTTTTTTTTGTAATTTAAAATGAGCATAAGCAACAATATTACTAAAAACATATTTAACCTAATTTACTTAACATTTAACATTTATGGTAGGTACACAGTGTTTTTTTTTTGGGCTTGTATGAGAGAGAATTAAAAAAGAAAATTTCTTAAACTGTTCTTATGCTTCAATTAATACGATTTCAATCCAATGTATTTTTTAAGTTATGATTTTACACTTTCACTTTTACTCATAATATTATGTTACTCAATAATACAAATCATAATTTCTCACAAAGAAAGAATAATGAACTGAAATAATATTAGAGCATAACAGCAGCAGCAGCAGCAACAGTAAAATATTTGAGTAAATTTTCTAAGTTGTTTTTAATTACTCAATTAATTGATTTTTTTTTTCTGTGCTCTCATTACAAAAGTACTTTTTTATTGTATTGGAGAATATGTTACTTGCTATTGATTTTACCATAACATAATTTACATGTAATATAAATGTAATTTATACATAAATTTTTGATTTAAATTACATTATGCTTTTAAAATTTATTTATGTAGGTGTCTAAATTGCCACAATTTTAAATAATTTTTAATAATAATTTTAATTTTTAATGCTTAATTTATATTGAGCTTTTCATTTTTATGATATTTTTGAATAGTTGAATTGAGCCATTTCCTTATGGTTTTGACGCAACAATAATTGAAAATTTTATTGTTCATATAGTATTGATTTGTAGAATTGATTAAAAATAGGTGATTGATATAAAATTTGAATGTAATTTTAATTCCATAAGTAATCCCAATAATTTTATTATTTATAATTAGCTAATTGTTTTGAATAGAAAACTAGGCCATCTTGTTCAAGTGTTAATGAAATTACTTGTTTTTGGATTGCTTTTAAATAATGTTTCCGATCTCAAATTATATAAATTTAATATTAAACACGAAAGAAGGAATATCAAAATCTGTAGTCTAAAAAGTATTACATTTTCTAAGTCGTACAGTTTATGATTTTTAAGTATGTATATTTATGTTAACTTGCAATATAGCAATTACAATTCAAAAGAATCGAAAGGTTTTAATATAAAAAAATTTAAATTTTTAATTAACAAAATATAAATTATAGAATTTTTGGCATTTCCGGTAAAAAATTTACCCAAAAAGTAAAAGCAACAAGATCCGACCTTATTTCAATTAAATAAAAACATCAAAGAAATAATTTTAAAACTGTCCATTATTGATCATTTTTATTTCGAAATCTTTTCATTTTTTTTTCTCTACACTTGAACAGATCTCTTATTACTCTTAGGCAGAGACATTGTTCCAATATCATTTTGTATATAACCTTCATTCGATTATAATAAGATTGCCCTGTTATGTTATATAAAGTTTTAAACAAGTCATAAACAATGTACACATATGAATACATACATACATACATAATAATTTCCTAGATTTTTCCTTCCATTTTGTGCTATAATTTATTTTCATTGTTTATCGTAAATATTTTAAACCTTTTACTTTTGCAATGCAAAAATATTTTTTCTTTTCTTTTTAGGTTGACAATAATAATACGAAAATTATCATCATCTACTGTCATAGTTCTTTTATATGTACATTTTTCTCTATTTTAATGCCATCACAAGCAGAAAACAAGAAAATTTTTTGCAATAAACATAATATTTTGTGTTTTTGTTTTTTTTTTCAAGTACATTTATGTACATAAAGTAATCATATATGCGTACACATGTGTAAGTACTTAATGTCAAATTGTAATCAAAGATCAAAATTAGCAAAAAAAATATTATATGTATAAGTAAAAGAGGAGAAGAAAAAATTGATTAGGTACTTTGCTTCTTCAGCTCTTTCAAATTTTTATTATTTCTTTTTTTTTATTATATAAGCTTTATACAATTACGCATACAATTTTTTTTATGTCATCTTTAGTTATACATTTTGTTGGACTTCTTCCTACCTGTACTTGTGTTATGACTCTTCTATACGATTAACATGTTCGTATGCATATAATATGAGTACGTGTGTATGCCACCATATTACAATTTTATTTATTTTTTATATTTCGAAATTATTATGTCATGTTCATAGGTACCTAAAAATTGTATGATTCACAAAAAAAAAAAGAATATTATAAGCGGTAAAATTAACAAGTAGTTTTTATATAGAGGACATTTATTTTTATTATATAATATGGTCATAATATACGGTAGGGTAAGGTATATCTCAATGAAATTGGTTAGGTTAAGTTAAGTAAATATTTTTGATATAAAATATTTATTCAAAATACACTTACATAATTTTTAACTTTTGTATATTCATCGCAAATGTACGCATAAGTTTGGCATATAAATTCTAGAAAAATTATATGCGAGTACATTATGACATAATGAAATATGTATACATGCATATAAGATTATATTTAATCAGTTTTGAAGTTAATTTTTTCGCATTTCATGAATAAAAAATTATTTAAAATATAAAAAATTATAATCATTATCTTTTTTTTTTTAATACGCACGTATGTAATTTGTTGAACAGCCTACAAATTTTATGTATGATGTTAATTTTATTCCAACATATTAAGCAAATACATGGTATAAAACGCATCTAATGACCCCCTTATTAATTTAAATTTATTACTTTAGTAAAAGTTATATAAGATGCTGAATATTATGAGAAATAATGTTTTAATTATTCATTTAATATTAAAGTTTATACGTGGGATACAAACTAACAATTACAGATTAACATTATTCCAAAGGTCACACTATTCTGACATTTGAGAAATAAAAGTTATGCAATTTATTAAAAAAAATAATGTTTAGAATCAAAAATGCGTTGAAGAAGGAGTTCAAATTTCAAATATAATAAAGTAATCCGAATTAAAGCAGCAGGTATTATTAAAAGGCATGTTATACAATTCATAATTCTCATATACTAAAATATTCGAATATGTAGACGAATCACTGTGTGCGTAAACATTATCCGCTTGTTATTAAAAATTAATTTCGAAAAAGTAATTTAAACGAAAGTGAAAGCAACAAGAATTTCAAATGTTTTGTTGAATTAAATTCACTATAAAGTAATCGCCTTTAGGAAATTATCAAATTTCTATAGTTTAGGTTTCCCCCATTTTCCCCCATAAAATCAAAATATAGAAATTTCGAATATAAGAAATGGAATTAAATAAAAATTTTTTAGAATATCTAAATCGTTATAAAGAAGCTTAATGTCATAGTTGCTAGAGGTTTGAGTAAGGAGAATTTGACGTTTCGATATAAGAGGTTATCGCAATACGATATTAAAATTTATAATTTATTTTCAATTGCAAAATGTTCTCATAATCTCTTAACTGATTCCATTTCTACTTTTTGAATAAAATTATTGTTAAAAATTTGTTTTGAATTTAAAATTAGTATGAATTTTAAAAAACTTATATAATAGCTTACGTAATACGTGAATAATTGCAAAATATCGTAAAAGTTTAATGCATTCATAATTTAGCAATACACTTTGTAAATTAATACTATTTTAATTCGCAAAAATTTTTCATAATAATATTTTTTAATTGCAAAATTATAATTTATTTATTCGACCTTTTCAAAACTATAATACTTATACAAAAAAAAAAAAGTAAAGCATACAATATACGGGATGATATCATACGATCATACCATGTACTTTTCTGCAATTAAAATATAGACAAAAAAAAAAAACTATTTTCTAGGCAAATTTTATTACCATTTTTAGTTGACAATTTTAGTTAGTTAGTACTTATTTTCTTTTAACAAAATTTTATTTACACTTGTATGAATTTTATTTAAATTAAATTATGTAATTGTATCATATATGAACAACCTGAATAATAATTGCTAATTATAAATCTTGTTTTCTAAGAATGATTATAAAATTTTTTTGTAATTATAAAATTAAAGGGAAAAAATAAATTAATTTGTAACATGCTAAAATTTATTTTACTAGTTTAACAATTATTATTCGTGTATTTTTTTTATGGAAATTTAAATTTGATAGCAATTTTAAGAGCAAATGAAACATTTTTAATTGCTGAATATTATTTGTGTATGAGTTTATATTAATATGAATTTGGCTGAGAAATATATAAAATGACTGATTTAGTAATCTAAATCGTGTTTTAATTTTGTGTTTAACACATTTTGCAAGGGTAGCAGCTGTCTTGAATAGTGATTGTTGAATATGAGTATATTACTATCGTAATTGTATATTCTCTTCAAAATTTTCTCTTTGTAATCAATATTTTCATTTTGGAGTTAGAATTAGAAGTGTTATGGATAATTTCTCTTGAGAGAATTTCAATTCGTTTTGTATGGGCATCGATAGTAAGAGCACATTTTAATTACTAATAAACGCTTTTGAAGATTTTTTTATACAGAGAATAGTGGGAACTTTTTTTATTAGAATATTGAAAATTTTTCTCAGTGTTAATAAAATAAAGTAAATTTTTATATTTTAAATTCGAAATTATTTAAAATGCAATAAAATTTTAATATTAATTTTAATTATTTTTTTTTTCTTCTTTCTCTTTACAGGTGAGTCCAAAAATTTACATTCTTGTACATATACAATTTAACAAAATTTCAAGTAAGACTTTTGAAACTACAATGTAACCGTATAGTTGATAATTAACATTTTACTTTCAATATTTTATTTTAAACATTTGTATACAAAATCTCAACTTTGATTATCTCACTCTCTGTTGTTTTCTTTACTTTGTATAGGTGAAAAAGTCAATATGTTAAATAAAATTGCGATATACATAAATTATATTAATAGTATGTGTTATAAAAACAAAACATATGTTAATAAGTGCAACATGTTTTTCAAAATAAAAAAAAAAGCAGATAGTGAGAGAGAGAGTAAAAAAATACACCATATGAAGAAGCAGATTTCAGACATTTAATTTCATTAATTGACACTTTTATCTTGTTTCAAAGTTGTTTTAACATAAAATGTCAATTGTAATTAACACGAAACATTACAATTTGTGTTCATTTCTATAAATCACTAGAGAGAATTATAAAAAAAAATTAATTTTTAAAATGTTATACTATACGCATATACACCTTGCATATTTAATTCAGACCAGTAATGTTAAAATGTTTGAGTATAAAAGCATAAGTGTACTCATTTAAAATCCATATTGCATACAGAAAAAGAATCTTGCAATTGATAAATTTTTGATATCAATTAAAAATTTGGAAAATTTACACGTTGAATGCCTTGATTTTTAGTATTCTACCATCTACACACACTAATGATTGATTAAGGTAATTCGGTAAAGTAAATCAATAAAATAAGCGATAAACCAATGATTGGTGTTAATTGTAATCTAGGCAACTGTTCATATAGAACTACGTCTAAATTAAAATATTATTAAATAATATTAAAATGAGTTCAGTAGATTTACGTATAATGCAATTCCGAACTAAGTAGTTCTCTAACAAATACAGTTTTTTAATCTATGTACAGGCACGGTTCTAATTTGTTCGGCACTCTACGTGACTTCCCAAAAAGTATGCCCCCTCACTTTCAAAGCAATAAACAATATACAATAAACATCGCATATTGGGCATAGTAATTGCACCCCTGTCTTCCGGTGTTTATTCTGTATGCTTACTTTGCATATACATATGGTTGATCCGGCGCTGTATATGTATATACAAGAAGATTTTAAAAGAATTAATAAATCTTCAAAAAAATATATTCCAGCTAATTTTCTCAATAATTTTTACAATTTAAAAAAAAAATGCATACTTTTGGGGGTATTGGTAATATAGTAGCAACGAGCACGTATAGAAATCTAAATCTAATAGTGTTGTATTTTATTTAATTTTGAAAGTTTTGTAATTAACTGAATTTTAATTAGTATCACAGCATATCACACTTGTTCACAAATTCTTTTTTAACAAAAAATCAATTGTCAATATTTATTATTTCTCATGCATACATACAAACATATATAATATAATTTTTTTTTTTGCGTTTGCTAATTTATGAAAACCAATAACAGTAAAAATAACAATATTAATTGAATTTTCCTCCATTTTTGTCACATACGCACACACAATATAAATCATATATGAAGCTCATTACAATTTTAACGCAACTTTATTATTAAAATATGTGCATAGTTTTTGTTTTGTTTGTTTTCTTTGTCCTCTTTGAAAATGACGGAAAAGTTTTGAATTAAAATGGAGAAATAATTTATAAATATTACACAAATAATTTTTTTTCTTCTAATTTTTTTAAAAGATGACAGAAGCTTACACTTAAGATTTTTGTTTAAAGAAAAAAACAAAAGTGTTGTCACCTTGTTCATCAAAAGAAAAAAAATTACATTTATTTAAAAATGCACATAAATTACGAGAAGAAACATTGTGTACTAAAAAAAAAAATATTTTTCCAATTTCCTTTAACAAAAAATTATTGAAAATTAAAATCAATTCGAATTAAAAAGACCACATTTTTATTCGATATAAAGGATAAAACAAAAAACCAACCATAATATTTTTTAAAAACTTTTCCTGGTTCATTTCAGTATTAATTTGTTATTTGTCGCGATTTCCTAACATAAAATATTACGGAGTATTTAGAAAAGTCTCTCTATAGGTCGCACATCAAAAAATAATGACAGATTCTTAAAATCTGTTCTAAATATTAAGAAAACCAAAAATCCGATTATGCTAACTGCTAAGCATATTATTTTTTTTTCACCACGCTTACTTTTTGAATTCATTTACTTTGTCTTTGCACAAGAACGAAATAATGATTTTTAAAATGTTTATGAAAATTTTCTTTTTTAATAAAAGCTCTCATTCTGTTATCCTTTTTAACAGATTTTTTTTTTTTGTTTTTTATTAAATCGTAGAAAAGGAATTCATTCCTTTGAATTTCTATTTTTATTAAAAGAATTTTTACGCTTGTTTTAACATAATGAAATATTTTAATTAATTTTTTTATGTCAAGGTCAAAATTTCAATTTACGATTGCATATCTTTGCTATTATGATTATTGGGTGTTCTTTTGATTAAAAATTCAAAAATCCTAAAGTAATTTAATGTTTTGGATTATTTTGAATTTTAAATACATAATTTGAATTATAAAAGAGAAACAAAATGCATTTTCTCTTTGATTCTTTGTGTTGTGAACACAAAATGAAATTAGCTTCAGTAATAATTTGAATCGACATTTAACAGTAATAAGAGTAAGAGAAAATTGTGGCTAATTGTGTAGAATGTTTCTTGTTTTATTTTTTCATTTATAATATTATTTGTTATATTGTAGGTTATTATGATAAATTCTGAAAATCTATATGAATTTGAAATATTCAGAATTGAGATTGAAAAATAGCCTGTGTTACATTTACATTAAAAAAAACTTATTTGATATATGAAGACTCCTATGGATTTTAGAAAATTCTGCGATACAAAATTAAAATTTTGCTAAATTTTTTAAATGAGCAATACCAGCGCACTGTTTCTATTTTAAAAATTTAGAGAAGAGAGAGAAATTTATTGTTTAACATTTAAATGTTAGCAACTACTTCTCAATTACATTTTTTCTAAGGCTCGATATAATTTACGCGACTGTTATACATTCCTAAAAAGAACATTATCAATAACAGAACGATTAATCATTATTATTATTATTATTATTATTATTATTACTTATTATTTTCGAAAGTATAAATACATAGTTTAAAGAATTAATTCGAACATGCGTGCACTCTCATCCTTCACATCACTATACCACGCCTTTCTTAATATATGCACAATAAAAGAAATGTTTCAAAAAAAAAAAAAAATATTTTAAATTCGTAATTACATAGAAATTTTTTATTCATTCGAAAATAATTAAAAGTAAATATTATTTTACATCAAAGCATCAAATGATATTGGCAGAGAAAAGTAAAAAAAAAACAAATTTCTGAATAATTTTCCCTTTTTTTTTCAAAAAGAAAAATAGATTCTATTTTTTCACATTTTATTTGTTATTTCGAAAGAATTTTCTTTTACCATTAGAATTTTTCAACATTGTAGTTATATTGTAGTAGACTATTGCGGTTGCTATGATTTTCTACAATCGTGTTCTCAATTTTATTGGTTAAATTATGAAAAAAAGAAAATTAAAAGCTATCAAAACATGTGTGTGTGTGTGTTTATATTACTCTCTTAACATTAATGTTTAAAATCGATTCTATATTATTACTAAATTATCAATACCATATTTGTATTGTTGTCGCCGCCAACAATATTACATTTTTTCTTATAAAAAAAAAAAACTTCTTTTTAAACATTCACTGTAAATTTTTATACCTTGCATGAAATACTTATACGATAATACAAAAAAAAAATAAAAAGAGAGAAAAAAAACAAAATAATATAAACGATCGAATAATTGCTATGATAGGAAAAAGAGAATTTAAATGTAGGAAGACATCATGTCGCATGTAGCAATTTTCTGTTTGACTCAAACAAGAAAATAAAATCAAAATGTTTAAATTAAATAAAAAGCAAATTTTCATTTTTGTTTTGTTTTTTCGTTTTTTTTCTAAGCAATTTATATGTTTTTACTTACTTGCATGCTGTCTTTTTTTTTTTTGATATTAATTCTTAAAGAATTTTCTTGTCAACTAGCAAGCATGTCAGTCAAACAAGTTTTAATCAAAAAAAAAAAAAAAATTAATAATATTTTTATATAAAAAGGTAGGGTGATGACGGCAGCAACGACACAATACAATACAATGCGACGCGACGGTGGGAAGTTGAATTCACTGTTTTACTCTCTCTCTCTCTCTTAATTTATTTTATATTAGAATTTTAGAATAGAAGAAGAAGATCTTTGAAAAAACATTTATTGAAATAAAAAATTGAAAGCAGAATAAGTAAATTTAACAACGCTTTAAAAAAAAATTATTAAAAGAACAAAACCAACGAAAACGAAAAGAAAAATGTCAATTTGAGGAACGTTTTTGTGAGAAAGAAACAAGACGATTACAAAATCTTGATGATGTTTGTGAATTGAATTGAAAAATGATTAAAAAAAAATTTAATAAAAAGCCTCGTTTTTTTTGTTTTGTTCCTATTTTTATTTTTATGCCTTTTTATTTCACGTTTCGCGGTTAAATATTATGAAAGACTTAATTATGATTTGGTTGCGTTTAAAGTTAAGAAATTTTTTTTGTTGTTTTCTTCTTTTTAATCGGAAGTGAGATTTTTAATGGTTCTATAAATACATATTCATTTTGTTCTTTAATATTTTATTAAATTGAAAAAGTTAAATAAAAAAAAATTAAGTATAGAAAAATGTTCAAGAGAAATTCAGAGGAAAATGACGCGTCAGAATCAATTAACGTTCTATTTGTGTGATTAATGATAAAATTTCGAAAAATCAAAAAAAAAAAAATTTCTCTCTCTTTAAAAAAAAAAGCCATTTTTTTTTTGGTTCAAATTCTAAAAAAAATTTTCCTTTTTCGGTATTTATTTTTAGAAAAAAGAAGAAGATTAAGTAATTGGTATAAAAAATAAGGTTTTATTAAAAGAGTTTAAAATTAAAAATAGTCATAAGAAAAAGAGAGAGAGCAGCGGAAGAAATATACAGAACAGAGGTGAATGAAGTATTGAGTGATGTAATTTTAATTTTGTGAGAATTAAGTATTTAACAGAAAAATGTGAATTTAACTGTTATAAGTTTAAGATCAAAGAAACGTTTTCATATGAGAAACGAAAAGTATTTAAAGAGTTTTCTTGTTATTCAAAGAGTCAATTAGGAGTTGAGATTTTTATTTTTGTGTGATAATAATTGGATTGAATTGTTGTAATGACTTATAAAAAAAGGTGCTGAGCATATATGTACATACGAGTATTTACATATTAGCAGGTGATTGAATTAATTTAACAATTTTAAAATGTTAATCGATTGCTTAAGTATATAATTTTTGAGAATTTTCGAACGCATATTGAAAAATTAATTTTCATATATCTAAATTAAATAACAATTAATTGTTTAGTTTGAATGGAATTATTAATTGCAATGGCAAATTTATTATGTATTTAGAATTATTATTATAATTCATATTTTTATTAGATTGTAAAAATAATTAATTCTTGTTCACAATATTTTATTTTCTAATTGAAAGTTCAGTGATTATTCCATGACGACAGCAAAAAAACTTTGAATAAAACTTTAATTACCAATTTAATATTCTTCTTGTTCTTGCAAACCAAACAAAAATTATTCTATTTTTATCCTTCCGTTTTATAAATTTCCTTTTTAGTATTACAAAATTTCCTTGACTACAATTTTTTTTTTTTTTGGAAATCATTCAAAACTAATATGTTAATCCAATTTAATTTTAAAATATTCAATTAATTGATATTTTTTTTAAAAAAAAGATGTACATGCAAACTTATTGGACTGAATTTTAATGTATGATGCAGGGTATTTAGAAAATTTCCCATTTTGATTTAAATAATATAGTTAAAAGAACCCCCATTCAATTTTTTTAAATTTTGCTTTTTCTCATGTTAATTTAGCGGCATGTAATTTCTCTTCACTATTTATTTTATATTTTCAAATGTAAATAGAAAAGCGTAGATTAAAAAAATAAGTATAAAAAAGAAAAGCTTCATGCAATCAATAATGTTTTGATGTGGACGTTACACAAAGTATTAAGTTTTGCTAAGAGAAAATTTAGCAAAATTCCTATAAAAGAGGAATATTTTTTGAGGTGTAATTTAACTCTCAATATGGTGAAAAACAATTTTAACTAGCAAAACTTAATAAAGAATTTTACCCAAATCACACAATATCAGATTTTATCCAATTGAAGAGATATAGAAATCTTACCATATTAGGTTTGATACGAAACTAATACTTTTCTAATTCTAAATTTGTAATGCAATCGTTTAAAAAAAACAAAAAGAGAAATTTATTTTTAGAATTTTTTAAATCTACAATTTTTTTATTAAATAAAAAACTTACCATATAAATGTATGTTAAAGTTATGGTATATGGGTATAAAATTTTATATTGTGGGTGGTAATGACCTTTACGAATAACATACATATTCTCATATATATATATAACAGACTTATATATGTACTATAAATGTAATACAAGCACACGCATATCAATGAATGAATTGAAAAAAAAAATATTTTCTTTGTTTTTTTTTTTATCGCAAAAGCCGTCATAGGTTAAGTGCACTTCATTCCATAAAATTACACTTTTTTGTTCTTATGTTTTAAATATTTAGAAACAATATACCACTTATACAAATATACATTATACACATATACAAAGTAGACTGTATAGGCACAATATATATGCCGGTTGTGATATGAACATTATGTATGCTTGTATATTCAGAAAATTTTTTTACTTTAAACAATTTTACAGTTGTTAGCTTTGTTATGACTATGAGTTCGATTGTTATACATTTAGTACAACAAATTAGAACAGAGGATTGTAATAGGAAAATTATTGAGTGATTGTGAGTTGCTTTATTTTGTACGGTTAGCAATAATTCCGTACAAAGATTTAATAAAGAACGACAAAATTATGAAATGAAAAGTCGGTCCGAAAATGTTGCAACTTCGAAATTTTAATTAAAAGTCTTAGACTTTTTACAACAATACAACAATGCCAGAGGAATTAATGGCGAATCTACTACTAGAGTGCTGAAATCACAATCACTTGAATATCCTATAGTTTGTCTGCTTGAATTTTTTTGTGTCTTATTTCTCTTAGAAAAGCGAATCTAATTTAATAAAAAATTTTTCTATCCTTTCTATATGTGTGTGGTAACTTAGCGGTATGTTTATCAATTTATTTAAATGTTCTCTAGCAGAAAAAAAAAATTTCTAAATGGAAATTTTCATAAAAAAAAAAAACAACGATTATAAATTTTTTCTTTTATTGTTAATTTTCTATTTTTTATACGATTTTATGTTTACTTTTATGTACGTGTATGTGTTGCTTTTGTTATTTTATTTTATGTAAACAAAAATATGCAAATTTTTAAATATTTTCACAGTAGGAGAAGCGAAAAATTTTTCAATTTTATTTTACCTTTATAATTTCAATTTGAATTAAACTTTTAATTTTATTATACAAAGAATTAAACATTTTTTTTTTATTTTTATTCTAATTAATTTGATTTCCCAGCTATCATAAGAAGAATTTTTGATTTTTAAAAATATGCAATCAAAATTTGACCAACATCTAGGTATTCTGAATAAAGACTTGAATTTAATGCCTTTGAGACTCTTCAAATTTTATTCAAATATAAAAATTACGTATTAAAAATATTATAATTGAGCATACGATTTCCATGTATCGAAAAGTTTTTTAACATTATCATGTTACATGATTTATGTTATGTTACTCTTGTTTGTGAAAATTAATAAATTTTAATAATTTACCACAGCTGTTGATAATGTAAGCGATTGTAATTATTGTGTTTTTTTTCCTTCTCCCACTTACTATCGCACCACATTTTATTGTACATCACAATTTGTTTTGAAATCATAATTTGTTGAATTGCCTGTAATGAGTTTACTATGTTATTAATTTTACAGATGTGTAATAATTAGAATATGTACATACACTGAATTCGAATTTCATTTTGCATGTTACAAGAAAATTTAATATTAAAATTTTAAAAAATTCTAAAATTTCCTTTTTTATTTTACTTTTATAAGCACTTAAAATGCAAGGCGTATTTTCTTAACTTCCCAACTTTTCTAATAATTCTTCTCTTCAAATTCTGTTATACAATTTTAATATATGCGCTTACTCAACCCAACGATAATTATCATAAACAACATAAGATTCGAAAAGCTACTCCGAAACCTAAAATTCGATTATAAAAAATTCATACATTATAAATATTACTGTTATAACACCCTCACCCGAAATCATATAGAATTTTAATTTCTTGCTTCTAAATAAATAAAATTTTACAGGTAACAAAAAACTTTTTTATTTAATTTCAAATTTTTTCTTCTCCATTTTTTTTTTTCGCAAAAATAAATTAATTTGTATCGGATGTTTGGATTTTGAATATCTTTTTAACTTTTCCAGTATAATTTTTACACAACATTTGAAATAAAAGTGAAAAAAAAAGTAAAATTTCATCAGAAATAAAAGAACAGTCGCGCGAGATAACCTCCTGAATAATATTATGAATTTATAAACAAAAAAAATTCTACGAATTATAAAAGTTAAACAGTCCGTAAAGAAGAGGTAAAAGGAAATTTTTCCCAAAAAAAAAAAAATTATTTTTTATCCCCACTTCCGTAAAAAAATTTTTCTTAAAAAAAAAAATCTTCAAAGAGTGTTATTTTTTATATAAGAGCAAAAATGCGTTTGTTCGTTTGTTTGCTCAACCGCTTGCACATTTTGTGAAATTATCTCACATATTTTTCTTCTGCTCCATGAAAGGCGAAATAAAAATTCTCACTTTTTATAACTTTTGCTTGAATTTTTCATTTGTAATTTTTTCCGTTTTTATTAAAATAGAAATTAAATTTTTTATTTTATATTCTCTTCAGAATTTTTAAAGTCTATGATTTTTTATTACAAATCACTTGCAAAATTAATGGAAAAGTTCTAGAAGAATTTTCTATGAGAATGCAAGGTATTTCTGCATAATATTAGCTATAGAGTGAGTGAGAAATACAAAATTTTCTTAATTTTTACTGTCTCATCAAATATTTGAAGGGTAAAAGAGATATTATTGTGATTCTGGTGTCACTTGCATGCGTGATTGCGTACCACTTACATACAATGTCATGTCAGTATGTCTTACATACACCAGAGTGTTTGTTATATGTTGCTCCTGTTATACGTCCAGATATTCTCATTTATTATTAATATAAAATTGTTGGTTTCAAAATTTTTGGGTTCTCATACACGTGCTTTTTCATATTTTCAAAAAAAAAATTTAATCACCAGGGAATTAATATTATATGTGTATGCATTTAAATTAATTCAATATCATGATTTTCAGTTACTATCATGTGTAAAATATTTCCTATGAGAATTTAATATAATATGCCATTAATTCACACAGATATTTTTCACTTCTACTTTATAAAATATAATCTAGCAAATTGAAATTTTAAAAAATCTATCAAAAACTGGTACATACGAGCATTCGGGTAAACAAATAATAAAAATTAGTTAATTCTTATTTGTATTTCACACCAGAATGTAACGAATATTTACTGATACGCTACTATTGAGCTTGCCAAATTCAATACTAACACTAATTTGAGTGATTTAATATTTGAACAATAAACAAAATCTCTTCTCTTATCACTCACTCACATAATTGAAATATCACGTTCAAATCCAAAACATAGAATTTATAAAGAGTCTTTAGATTTTAATTAATTTACTTGTAAGAGAATTGAATAAAAGCTGGAAAAATTATTTATTATGCAAGTTTTATAATTAATTTAAAATATTTAATATATTTTTTTTTATAATTTCAACTTCCGTGTGTAAAATTATTTACCACATTTGTTTTTTTTTTAAATTTAAAGTGAATACAGAGAGAAAGAGAAACGGGAAAATGAATATTATACAAAAGGGAACCATTCTGGAAAATTTTTGAATAATAAATTTTTATTTTATTTTAAATAATTAATTAAGAGAGAGAAAAAATATTTTTTTTTTTAATTCCCTCATTATTTTAAAGTCTGACCTACTTTTTATTATGGAAATTTTCGTATTTTTTTTTTTTTTTTTTTGCTGTGCCACAGTTCATTAAAAATTTGCTATTCTAATTTTTGTTTTGTTAAATTTTTTGTTATACAAATCCCTGAATAATGAAAGAAAATGAAATGAAAAGAACAAATATCCTTAAAAGAAGAAGCATGAAAAACTGAAAAACAACAAAAACAAAATTTAGAAAATATTTTGTTGAAAAACTTCAGCTTTAATAGAAAAAGAAACCTTTATATTTTACATATAAATGGTTAAAGTTGTACAAAAAAAAAACTTTGAATTTCAGAAATTTAAGCAAATAAAGAAAAAAGTATAATAGATAATTTCTTTATACTTATACAAATATACAATATTGTATAACAAGTATAACAAAAATAGGATGTTGTCATTATTATATAATATCTTAGTCATTAAGTTTAAGTATCACTTTTATAGTCTTTAAAGGACCCTACTATTAAAAATAATTAGAAATAAATATTTTTTTATATACGTACGTCATATGCATTTCATATTATATACTTGAGGGTGTGTGTGTGTATGTATGTAAAATATTTGTACATGTGTATGAGTAGAGTTCAAAATAGAGCAAAACATTTTCAATGTTATTTTGAAAAGTACTTTGAACAGTACTTATGTATTTTTATGGATAGAAAAATAACATTGAATTATAGTTGTAAAATAATAGTTGTGTCCCCTGCTCGGGAGGCAGTGCTCTAATTATTTTTTAAAATTTTTAAAAAGTTTAAATAGTTTCTTTAATTTTTTTTTTTAGTAAATTTATGAGAATAATAATTTTTGCTTTCTTTATAAAGATTTTATGGTTTAAATAGATTTTTTAAATGTAGGTTATAGAATTTATTTGTCTTAGATTTTGAAGCAAAATATTAATGTCGAAAATTTTTATATAATTAAGAAAATTAATGTGAAGCATTTTAAAGCAATCAGGAGTGTTGTAAATTTTCAGATTATTTTTGTTCGTTCCGACTAAATGAGTGATTTCCAGATGTGGTTTTATGTAAATTGACCAAACCAACTCTTTTACAAATCCTTTAATTTTAAATTGTAAAAAATGAATTTAAATACAAGAGACACTTTAAATATCCCTTCATTTATAATTTTTTTTTAAAAAAATGCCTCAAAAATTTCAAAAAAAAATCTTTTCAATTACATGATTTTTTTTTAAGGTTTTTACTTTTCACTCAAATTATTTGCATTTCATGGCATGTTTTTTGGGATTTTACGCAACTATTTTTAGATTCTGTTTTTTTTTTTGTTATTCCTTTCCAGCTAATAGCAAAATTATGACAAGTATTTTGAAGTGGATATTAAAATTTATCATAAGGGTCAACTAAAACAAAAAAAAAATTTAATCGTGCGTTTTTGCTATTTTTGCTATTTGTTTATTAAACTTTGAACTGCCAAATGTCAAAAAATATGACGAACGTGAGAGAGTTAGGGGGAGAAAGAAAAAAAACTTAATTATAAAATCAAGAAAATTTTGAGTGAATATTTTGAAGATTGTTAGAAAAGAGAAAAGAAAATAAAGTAGAGGAAGAGAAGTGAGTTTATTTGTATTTTTAAGAAAGAAAAAAATCTTTAGAAATTGAAAAGGATTTTTAAGGAAATTAAAAGTGAAAATTTACTTTTTTTCAACTTTTCATTAATTTAACATTAAAATGAAATTTTAACAGACTGTTAACAAAAAACAAAAAAAGAACATACTAATCAAGTCCTGAGAAACTTATTCAAATCATTTCCTTCATATTGCTGGAAAATAGATGAATGCTAGAATCAACAGGAACCAAACAGAAATCAGGAAGAATTTCAGGTATTTTGTAATTTAAGTGGGTTTAAACAAGTTTTGTTCGCGAGGTTCCCTTATGAATTTTGATGGGATACTGGAAATCTTTTATGAAATTTCTTTCTACTTTCCGGATTTTAATTGCTATATGGGAATCATAATCGCTCATGTCAGTGTGACGGATTCACTACTAAAAAAATACCCAATTTGTATTCAATATAATTCGGGTATTTATTTAAGTAAGTATAAACAATTTATTGATTAAGTACTCAAACACGAATTCTAGTGAAAATCTTACATAATTTATTATATTATTAGAAATTTTATGATAATCATTAAGAACCTATATTTATTGAATATAATAGAAGAAGTTAAGAACTTTTAAATATTGAGAATTTGAAAGTCAGTTGAAATTTTATTGAAAATTCTAATACTAGCGTTCAATATGTGCTACACCTTATTATAGTAAGAATTATTAAGCGTGGCACATAATTCTTGAAATATAAAGGAAAGTCAAACTGGTTTTGACATTATTCAATTCATTGCTGATATTTCAAAACATATTATGCAATTTTTGTACAAATTTATAGAAAAAATTTCAATAGAAATACTGGAAATTTGAGAATATTTTTGAAAAATTTTTCTCTCAACAAATCTTTTGTAAGAATTCTTTTCAATCTTTATTCAATCTAAACAAAAGTAATTTTTTATTTTGAAATTTGAAACTGTTTTTGCCCACTAGCCACTAAAGTAATCAGTAAAAAATCAATTAGTAATATTATAAAATTTAAATTTAAAGAAAATTTTGATTCGGAAATTGGATACTCTAAAAGAATTTACAATAAATTCTTTTAAAATACAATAAAATCGATTAAGAAATAAAATTTTTAAATTTAAGGTAAAAAAAAATTTTTCAACTAAACAATATTTGGGCGTGTAAGGTGTAATATTTGTCAAAATTCTATTTATAATCGGACTGGTTCCATTCAAATTTCATGTTGTTTTTGTATACAATTTTCTTTATTTGTATAAGACAAGGTTTTATCTTGTATCTATTAGTATATTGAGAATTTCTTGAATTAAAATATAAAATTAAATTTATATTTTTGGTATTTTTATTAATTAGTGAATATTATAGATTAGCATAAAATATCAAATTATATAGGCATATTAATTATATATTATCACCTAATCTAGATTTTTTTATAAGTAATTTCAATAGAAAAGATGAAAAGAAAACCAGTACGACATTATACGATTTATATATGGCAGTTGCTTTGTCTATTTTATACTATAAATTTTGCTTTTAATAATAGCCAAACCAAAATAGTTTTATTTTTCAACAGGGAAAAAAAAATTTGAAAAGCCTATTGTTGAAAATTTTTGTATAAATTTTAAATGATTTTGGAACAACAACTGATTAATTTTTAATCATAAATAAAATAAAGAACTTTTATATTATTGGAATAGTATGGCGATAAAATATCAAATATCTAGGTGTTGTATGTACAGAAAATTAAATTTGAAAACTCCAACGTTACGAGCAATAAAATAAATTTTTATTATTAAAATATTTTAAAATGTTTAAAATTAATTGTTACGGGCAAAGACATTAATTTAAGACTTTTCAAATAGATCTCAAAGATTAATAAATTATTTTACATTTTAAATTTAAATGTATAAAGGGTTATATTTATCTGTGTAGTAATAAAAGATAAAGTTGCTCAACAATTAATGTTTAAAACTCTCAAAATAATGTTTACGTTTTCACTATTCAATAAATGTTTTGAAATTTGCTCTCATTTTATGTAACGTGTTTTAATAACATTTTCAAACTGAGACTAAACTAAGATTAAACATTTTAAATTGCAATAACTTTTAAATACAATGAAGAGAACATTAATACTGCAGGTGTTAAAAATTGAATAGGAAATAATATTGTTATTGTTAAAATGTGTAATTTGTACTGTTGATAGTAATTATTCACGAGAACGAATAATAGAATGGAATGAGTGTAAATTGAATTAAAAGCCAAAATTTCTGCAGTAATTGTTAATTCTCTTTATATTCTCTTTATATATATGCAATTAATTAACATTCTCTTTATATTTAAGCAATTTAAGAGCAATTACAAAATTATGAGAATAATAAAATGAATTTTTTTAAATCCGATCCAAGTCAAATTTCCAAATAGCAATCAATTAATTACGTGAAATAAATAATTTGGATTTGGGTACAGAAATTATGATTTCTGATCCTTTGAGTTTTAAGTCGAAAACATGAAATTTATTTACTTATAGAATCCCGAAATTTTTAAAATAAAATTTATAATATAAAGAGAATTCTAGTGTTTTTAAATATCTTCTAGGTCTGTTTACATATTCTGTAAGTTGCTTCAACACGAAATTCTTTATATATGTAAATATTTCTCTATTTGTTCCTGCAAGCTATAAGAAATTAAAATAAACACAAATTTCAATATAATAATACACAAATAAATTATAAATTTTTCATTTCAAATAATTTTTGAAGTTATTGGTATAGTTGAATCCTGATTCCTGACTTGTTCGAAAGAATTACCATTCACTGACTTGTATGCATTCTCAAGGAATTTAATCAAAAATTAAAAATACAATATTGATTTGAATTTTTTGTCGTTCCTTTATAAAAATAACACTTATTATTTTTTTTTTTCATAAATAATAACTTCTGAATTGCTTTCGAATCACGCAAGTTCATGTCTTTTTTACACACTTAATTACAAATTAATTGAATACGTGCTGTAATATTTTCAACGTCAATTCATTTTTTATTTTATTTTTAGTTATCATTTCTTTTATTAAAGATATTCACAATTCATATGTCTATAAATTATATGAAGATATTAAAAAGCTTGAAATAAAAGAATATTAGAAAAAAAAATATTATGACGTACGTATAACAAATTTATTTTTTGTTTCATATACCTTGTTATAAAAACAAAAATATAATCGTAAGTTGAAGGAAAATATTATACCATAATGATTATCGATTTTATTCTAATATTAAATATAGATATCGTAAAATTTTCATTTATTAAACAAAATTTGTTATATTCTTATACATGGTATATAGATAATAATTATCTACGTTATATAATAATGTAATGATAGATAAAAATTGTAAGTAAATATGATATGAGTTATTAGATCAATTATATAGATAATTTTAGAAAGGTAACAATTTAGAAAAAACTAACGTCATTTTAGTAAACCAATATTAATAATTAAAATTAATCAATAATAATTATGCAAAAAATTATTTTTCTATCTATGTATTCTATTCGGGCAAAATATTCTCTCGACAAAGTACGTGGCAAAATACAAAATCGACAAAGTACGTGTGAATAATACGTGTGGAATATGTATGAAATCGGCAGGTACGTGTTGATAATACGTGTGGAATATGTATGAAATCGGCAGAGTACGTGTGGATAACATATACATTCTATAAATAGAATGTGATCTAGTATATCGAACATAATTCAAAATCAAATTTTTTAATTTTCAATTTAGTTCTCGAAATTATTACTCGTATGATATTATTGCCGATTTTTTTATATGTACAGTATGATTACACAATTTAATTAAAATGAAAAGAGTATCATTCAAATTGTTCGTATGATAGTGTGAGCTCGTATGATACACAATAAATTATACAAATCAAGTTCTAAAATTTTTAATTTTTTATATAAGTATTATTCATAATTTTGTGTAACTGTGTATGAACGTGTATAAAAATTTAAATATCTAATCAAGTAAAACTGATGCTAATCTTGTTCTAGAGCCACAATAATCTGTGCCTGTTGTAATGTCATCATCATTCCACATATTTTTAAAATTAAATTTTATAATTTATTAACTTAATGAAAAAAAAAAACACTTTTTTTTGGTTTCCAGAAGTTCTTTTTGCTTATGTCTAGATTTTTATTATAAATACACAACATAGTATGATTAGCATTTCATAAACAGGTAATAGTAAAACGTAATAGCAAAAAATTTTAGAAAAATTTTGTCATCTCACATCTGTGTTTCTTTTAAATAAGTGCTCATTTGTATAATATTATCAAATAAAATCACAATTCATTAAATTTAAGTTTTATGAATATTAATGCTTTAATTATTATGTCACTTAGATCATAAAATCTAAAAATATAATGAAATTTATTGAAATTTATTTCTAAATTCTAATAGTTTTACAATATCTAATCTGTTTATGAATATATTCAACAGAAATACAATAAAATAGTAATAAAATCAAATTATAATGAAAAATAACTATATACATACATACATATGTACATATTTGGAATGAAACAAAAAGTTAGTCTTTTAAATGTTTAATATTATTGGTATAACATTCAAATTTTTATAACAGTTATTAAAATTTTTGGCAATTCTATAAAACACAAACATATGCATAAATTTGTTTCTCAACTCAATAAAATGTATGGTATAGTAATGTGTAGTTGTATATTTGCTATTCCTAGTGAGTAGTGTGAGTTATCATTATTTGAACTATAGATAATGTCTCTTTTTTAACTCAAATTCATGCACATTCGGGAACAGAAATTAAAATTAGAATAAATATTATTCTCTTTGCTTTTAATTTAATCGATTTAGTGTTATTATTGCAGTAGAATTCATTTCATATTTGTAGTATATACAATTGTTTATAAAAATAAAGAAAGTTGGGTCAAACCAATGGTTTGTATTGTAGCACTTTTCCCTTCAACAAGTGAAAATTTTGCTTTTAAATACAGTCTATGTAGTCTATGTACCTATCACACTATTAAAATTATTTTCATTCATATACAAAACTATTTCTAGGGTTGCATATATTTAGGATGAATGATTTATGCAGTCTTTGAAATAAAGCAAAAATTAATATAAAGTGGGGTTAACATAATGCTCGATTTTAAGGTTTAATTGTGTGAGTTAAGAAAAATAATTATATTTTTTAATTTCATGGAATTTACCGTTAACTTTTTGCGTTAATAGAAATTTGAAAAAGCTTGCGGTTTCGGAAATATAAGGTGTCAAAAATGCAAATTTTACAAATTTCAAGAGGCGATAACTTGAGAGGGGGTGGAGATGGAAAAAAATTTTCTTCTAACGAAATGAACTATTTGATAATGTCTAAAAGCTCCTAGGCTGGGGTCTAGAAGAAAAACGACATCAAAAATTTGGAAAAAAAGGACTTTAGATAACGGTAAATTTGAACGGCCATTTTGTTTTCCTAAAGTTCAAATATAGTATGCCGCGCTAGGGGAAGCAAGCCGCTGCCTTTTTGCGTTTGCAAAATTTCAAACATGCTTATGGTTTCATTGCAACAAATAGTTAAAAAAGGCCATTTTTAGAGTTTTGGGGGGGTATAACTTCTAGAGGGGAGGAGATAGGTAAAAATTTTGTTCTACAGAAATAAGTTTCTTGTAAAGATCTATGTACATATAAAATTTCAGCTTTCTATCTTCAAGGGTGTAGAAGTTTTGTAAACAGACACACGGACAGACGGACGGACGGACGGACGGACGGACGGACAGAGTGAAACTAAAAAGCACTTTTTTTCAAAAAAATGTTTGGAAAAGTGCTAAAAAAAAACAAAGTATACTTGTATAACACATGAGCATATTGTTAGTCACGTGTCAATAAAAATATCGCATATCGTTTTGTTGATTTACATAAAATCAATTTGTTGTGAAATTGACAACACACGTATATGGAACAAATAGTTTCCTCTAAATTATCTAGTATCATCCGAAATTCAATCGAATACTGTTCTACTATCTCGATTAGTTTGACATTAAATTAGTTCAAACAGTTTTTTGTTTTTTCTAAAAATTCTCAATTTTTTGCACTTATGCTTAATGATATGCCAAAGTTTGCTTGTAGTTCAAAATAAGGCGAAAAAAATCTGTTATACATATGAAAAACGCTGTATACAGTGTAGAACGATCTAAGGGTTTTACAATTTATTACGATGCTTGTTTTGTGCTACAGAAATAGAGTAGGTAGCCAATAAATTATGTTTCGTAATTTGAATAGAATAATGAAAATTGCTGAATATCACTTCAGTGTTACCGCATAGTTTTAGAATCTATGGTTTTACAAAAATGTACACGACTGTATACCAATACTTATCTTATTCTCCTATCATAAAACATAAGCATGCACATTGTGGTTTTAATATTCACACATTAAAATCATAAAAAAACACCCTAAATTTGTTGTTATTTTTTTTAAATAATTAAAAACTTTTTCAACACTCACAAACCGTATAGTTTTATTGTTTTGCTCTTTTCTCTTTTATTATAATAAAATGTTTATACACAAATACTATAAATATGTAAATCGAATAATAAAAAAACAAATACACAAATAAAAATTATTGAAAGTCAAAACTTTTTTTTTAAACGGTTTTCTATTATTATCAAACATTCATCTTCCCCTTATCAATTAAATTTGATCGCCTTAAAGCGCTTAAACAAAATAACATTGTCGTTATTTTGTTTACTCAATTTCATGTACTCATACTATACACTCATATACTCAATTTACATTTGTGGCAGTAACTGTATGTAATCATTATATTGTTAGAGAATTTATGCTTTTATATTGTTTATATACGTAGAACATTGTTTTTTTTTTATTTTAATATTTTTCTAGTCAGTCATTTCATCCATCCGTTCGTATAACTACTCTTAATCACAATATAATTCCACTAAAAACACAAAAATAAAAACAATAAAGAAAAAATAAAATTAAATAATAAAGCGTTTAACAACAAAATGAAGTGAAATGAAAACAATAAAAACTAAAAATAAAAAAAAAAGTGTTTAATTTTCGCGATAAGGATTTTTTTTTTTGGTTTTGTTATTTTGACCATTTTTTTTTTTGCACATTATTTTTATATGGAATATTTTATTATACATAATTTATCATGATATTTATAATAATGTAAACAAATAATAAAATGAAACGAGTGAAATTAACTATGTAGTTTTTATTACAATTTTTTTTTTGTTTTTTTTTTTTGAATTTTATTAAAATATTTTTTATTCCTTTGTTTATACACATACAATTAATATGTGTATACGAGATGAACGAGCAGATTTCTTTTCTGTACTTGAACATCTGTTTTTCAATATAAAATTGTATATTTATAGTTTCCATGGAACTTAATATATTTTAAAGCTCTGCTGGAATAAATTCAATAAATTGCAAAGGACGAGTAAATTCTGCAAATATTATGCAGTCCAATATTTAGTTTTAATGAAAATTCCTCTATAGAGTAATAAAATGGAATGTGTTCCATTGTAAAAATATCATGCACAAATATTGATTCTAAAATGAAAATTATACAGGAACCCTGGGTCGGTTCCGACTTTTTCGGCACTCTAAACGGTTTCTAAAAGTTGTGCCCCATCCTACTAAAACATAGTGATCTAAGCGCGTATAGTGAATCTGTTTGTCGTAACTGTAACATGCTGAATGCAAGATTAGTCATAGAATTAAAGTCTGGAATTAAATTTTCACCCTTTTGTTTTGCACTGTTTGTACATAAACAAATGTTATCAAATTAATTTCACTTTCAATAGAATGCAAAAAATTTTTTTGGGAAACATTGTAATGAAAAGAATTGACCTTAATTTTCAATGGCGTCCACGATTTTCGACGCTCAGTAGTAGATATAGTAGATTGAGCGCTGCATGTACCTCGGATTTGTAAAATTTTAAATATAAAAATAATAAAAAATTGTGGAAAACTGATGTAACTCCAATGTACTCGTAACTTATTGAGTGGCAATTAATTTTTAAATTTGAATTCCAAATTTGATTTCAAAATTTCCCAGTTAATATTATGTGCAATTAAAAAAATCAATATTATTAGGTACAATTGAGTTAAATTAAAAAAACTCGATGAGATTGGAAATGATAAGAATATAAAAATTAAATTTTAATAATAATAAAAATGTTTGAATTTTATAATAAATTTATAAAAATGTATGAAATGAAAATACAACCTTTTGTTTCCAATATTTATTTATTTTTTATTTTATTGCTCCTTTAGTGTGCAGATTTTGTAGCCATTCAAAAAATTTTAAATTTTAATAAAATTCAATATTAAAACTTTACTCTGGTTGTCATTTAGTCATAACATTCGTTAAAGAACTATGGTCTTATATAAACTGATAGAATTTTCCCCAATTTTGTAAGCAACATAAAATATAATAAAATAATATTTTAAAATTTCATTCTTTATTTAAAATGTGACATTGAATAAATAATATAAAATTTAATGTCTATTAATTAAAATGAAAATTTCCATCTACTTTTAAAAATTTAAAATTAAACTCTTATATAGAAGTAGTTGTGAACATAGTTTCTGAAACTGAACCTGAATATTTTAGTTAATTTATTTGTTTATTTTTTTATAAATCAAAAACACGTAATTTGAATATTATAATTTAAATAGTTAAAAATTAGTAAAAATTAAAGGCGAATTTAAATATCAATTAAGATCGTAAAAACTTAATATGTGTACATAAAAAAATGTGTGAATATTGACAAATTCATATACATACATAGTTCGCTATAGTATAGAGTAATTAAATAAATTTTTTTAATTAATTGCCATTTAATAACAATAATTTGTTAGTAAATTAGCATTTTAATTAACAGGAATTATACAAAAGAACAAATATACATTTTTCAATAATAACTAGTTCCTCTTGTTTTTCAAAGTTTCAGTAATTTTCGAATAATTACGCATTAATATGAAAATAAAAGAGCAATTTACGTAATTTTAATGTTTTAATTTGCACATTACAGTCAAACATGCGCTTAATATCAACCATGTTTAATGTCAAAACTCAATTACGATATTTGTGAAATAAATATTACAACACAATATTTTTGACAAGAAAAATCTCAATATACTCTTACAAATACTCGAACTCGCTTAATAGAAATTTTCTTAAAATCACGTAATTTTCGACATCAAAATGTCTAAATTTTACCAATTTCAAAAACAAAATCCTGAGTCAATTACGATTTATAATTTTAATAGTTTTCAGTTTTTCTATATTTCAGGTATCAACATATTACGAATTAAACAAAATGGCCGGATATTTTTAAATAATTTTTGTTTATTTCAAGATTGCTTAATTTCACATAATGTGAATTTATGTGAGCATCGCTTAATTACAATTTGCTCAAAATTACAAATTCATTTTCTATGTAATATTAACCGTGTTCGACTGTACTTAATTTTTTAAAAATAAAATTTATTTTAAAAATTGAATTGCATATTTTTAGGGTATTAAATTTACTATGCATAATTGATTTACTTTTAATATTAAAAATTTCTAGTTTATTTCTAAATTCTAAAAAAAAATTAAATAAATTTCAATTCAGTTTACTAAAAATCTCAAAATTATGTAGCAAATTACTTTAACACCGAAATATGAGTCTTTGAACTAGACATACGGAAATAAACAAAATTTCTCTCAAAAAGAGAATAAATATTTAAGAGAAAATAATATTATATTGGAACATGCTTAACAGGAAACAAAAAATCAAAATTAACATATCAATGAAAGTAAAGTTGATTTATTTTTTTTTTCTTTTCTTATTGATTACATTTTTTTATGTTATCTGTATTTTGAGTTTTGTGTACATACGATAAATTTCAAGGTAGATTAATTACTTAGTAGTATAATTTATTAAACAAAGATTATTGTAATCGGACAAATCAAGTCATGACAATTTTATATTATTTCATGCTCAAAAGTAAATAAATATGTTGTTTGTCAAATTGATGTGTGTTCAAGAAAAGTACTGTCTAAGTAATGCTATTTATTTATTATTTCAAAACCCAAAACATTTGGAGTAATAATTTTAATTTGTCATTTAAAATTTGTGTATACAAATGAGAGAAGAAAAACAAGAGAAATATTATGTGAACAAAAATTTTCTCATATATTTTCGAGTAATCTGTAGTGACCATTAACATTAAATTAAAATTTAAATAAAGTTGTTGTAGTTTTGTAGCGTTATGCAAATAGCTGTATACTGTAGGTTATTCTTATCAGAGTTAATTATAATGTGTGGTCAGGATATGTGTGAGGTAAATAATTGAATTTTTTTGTAATATTTTTTAAGCGCAAACATCATTATCAATCGTTGACATTTTGAATTAAATGCGATTGTTTCGAAAATTTTACTGTTTTATAATTATTACATTTGTACCGAATTATTTGTATGTACATATAAGTAAATTATTTAAAAAGATATTGAAAAATAAAGTGAAATGTATTTTTCAATTTCATAATCAAAAATTTCAAAAGAAATCAAAAATAAAATAATTTTTTTCAACTGCAATTGCAATCACACAAAACTTGCAATTTTTTTCACTTGTTTTCGTTTTTTTTGTTTTTGTAATTTTCCTTCAGATTAAAATTTTTATTTGCACCAAACACAACATTATAAATTAATGCACATGATTGCAAAATTACTTACATTTTTTTTTTTCATTTAAATTGAAATTCTTGAAAAAAAAAAATAAAATAAAAAATACGAAAGAAAAGTATAAAAGTCGGCATTTTGTTTTTTCGTAATTTTTTTTGGCGTATTTTACGCTTTTATTCCTTTTTTTTATTTCTTTTATATATAAAAAATCTTATCTTATCTATTTTAAGCAAATGCAAATTAGTTAAAGAGTTGGGCAACTATATACATAATATGTCTGTACATAATGTAGACATGTATGTACATAATATGGTTAACACTTTTGCTTTTTAAGGCATTCATTTTAATTAACTGTAATATTGTGTGTATATACAATAAAGACTGATATACAATGCATATTTTACAATAAAAAAAAACACCTGCGATAATTTTTGCAATATTTAATTTAAATTTTCTTGTTGCTAGTTTCTTTCTCATACTGATATTGGAACAGGAATGAAATTTTTATAGAATTAACCATATTTAATATTTTGGAAAATTAAAATATTTGATAATATGTTAAGTACATTTAAACGAATTGCACATGGTCTGAACTTAAAAATTTTCCAAAACATATGATATTTTTTATATCCCATTAATATTAAGCTCATAATAACTATTATGAGCCGATTTGACTCAATTTTTGTGTTATGACTTAAAAATACGGAAATTCGTATGCAATTTATTATGAATAAATTTGAGAGAATTTTGATTAAATATTGTGAATCATTGTATTAAATAAAAATATGTACTTGAAGAATTAGTTTACCGAAATTTGTCAGACAATATATCAGTTGCTTCTTGGAAAACTGGCTAATCAATAAACTAGTTCTGTTTCTTTATCAAACAAGAACTTGAGCGAAATCATATTAGTCTTATTTATATATTTTTCCTCTAGAAAGATTACGATATTAAAGAAATACATTATACAAATTCCGTTTAATAATATGTATGTATGTGCGATATTATGTATATTGTATAACATTAGTGCAAAAATTGAAATTTTAATTTCACTCATTATTCCAATAATTTTTGTTTACTTTATATGAATAAATAAATATCACCTACTAAATCAATTGAAATTTTCAAAATCGTTTGACTTTGATTACAGTAAACCAATATTACTATAACAACTCACCACTCAGGCTGAGTAACTTTAATATAGTGGCACAAATTCCAAAACCCTGTCGGTTTACATATAAAATTTTAATCAATAATTTCAAGCCAATTAATCGCAAGTTCTAACTAATACGACATACAACTATATGAATGTGGTGGATTGTGCTCTAATGGTGAAACAATTATATTCTGTAATTTTGAAGTGAGCGACTAATCATTAAAAAAATCATTTGAAAAAAAAATAATGAAATCATGTTTAACTTATTGGACATTACAATTACAACGTACGTGTATAAAACAACAGTAGTACTCAATATTAAAGGTACCTAATAACGCTTCAATACACCACTGTGGTGAAAATTTGTATGCATATATAGAGACGTTATATGAATGTGTAATTATATTTTATCGCTATATTACATTTTTTCTTTTGGTTGACTAGAGACTAGACTAACTATCCAAATAACCTAAACTTTTGATTACATTTTATAAATTTCAATGTCATTTGTATAAAAAATAAAAAAAAAATTAAAAAAATGTACTTATATGATAAAATTTTTTCGGTCCCTGATACTTTTTCCTTTTTCTTATACAAAAAACACACATTTTATATTTGTCACCTTTTTTTTTATAATTTTTAACAATTTGACCTTGTTAACCTTTATGTGTGGACCTGTTTTTGAAAATATTCTCAAAACTCATATAAGTATAAACGACATATAAATCAGGGTTGCCATTTTGGTAATATTTTCTATCAAAAGTGGTCAATTTATTTTTGTTTGGTAACATTTCCGTAAATTTCCTCCAAAGCCCTTATACTAAAATATTTTAAATACCTGTTTTTGTTGCTTGCAGACTTTATTCTTCTTCTTGATATGTGCAAATAGTTCTTTTAACGCCTTTGGTAAGATTGAATTATGATAAGCTTAATTTGTAAATAAAAGTTCTGCTGCGGCTGATACCCTGCTTTTAGGTATAGGCTAGCTTAAAGAATTATATAGCCTACATACACAAGAAAAAGCAAGTACATACAGATACAATCAATGCTGTTTAACCATATAGTATTCAAATAAGGGCCAGAATGCTCACAATAAGGAGGGTTCTTGAGATGACATCAAATTTCTTATGTCAAATTTTCAATAGTAATGCAATTCTTCGTGATAGAGAAACTCAGTAGACTAATTTTAAGCAAGCAATCGGTTTGTTTGTCTATTTGCACCCGTGTAGCTCAATTTTAGGTAACTGACAAATTTATCAGGGATCGCAAGAGGTGAACTTCAACTTGACGTCAAATTATATTTGGTTACTTTATCGGAGGTGATTTCTCTTCATTTGGCAACCCTGCATAAAATGTGCCTGTTATTTTTTGCTTCATAAAAAATGTTAAAAAAAAACTGAGATAAAAGAGAAGTTATTTTCCATTAAATTTTTTTTTTTTGCTTCTTCAGATTTTTCTCTTGTTTGTTTTTTTTTCTACTCTTTTATTACAAAGAAAAAAAAAACTTTTTAATTTAAATAATGAAAATATAAAGTCGCATTATGCTTTATTACCTTACATTTTTTGTTCCCAAAGTTTATCCTTTCTCTATATAAATTTTTTTTTGTTTTCAACATTATTTTGTATACAGGATTTTATTCATATAACTAGGTATTTATGTAACTAGTAACTATATTAGTAATGTTTTACCTATTTTAACTATAGCCTCTCTCAAATAGTTTCTTTTTATTTCTAAAAGATAAAGACTTATAAAGATGGTGTTTTATTTTTTTTTTGTATGTTCAAGTACACATAGAAGGTTAAAGTAGCGTACTCTATCGGTATAATGTAATACTAAGCAAAAGTAGCTATGTGAATTTATATTGGAGGTATGCAGATAGATTCATTTATTATTATTTTTATTGTAATGTCGTTCTTAACTAAAGTAAATAAGGATGTTTACATTAGTTCTTTAATATTACTTAAAGTATGTTTAGATATAAACATTTAGATTTAAATATATATACAAACAAGTATAAGTAATGTAAAATACTTTGTTTATAATGTTAAATAACTTGCCTTTTATTTGTAATATTTTATATACTTTACACTATGTATAATATATATATACATTTATTACGTGTAAGTAAAACAAAATCGCAGTTTCCATGCAATTTAATATCGAATAAAAATGGTATATTTCACACAATATATTCATTCTATATAAACGTAATTATTATAGTTGTACGACGGCGAAAGCGTGTTAACTGAAAAAATTCAATTTCTTGGGTTCCAAAATGCATACTATAAATTTCAAAAATTTACATGTATATGCACTAGACCCTTGTATATGTAGACTTTTTGCATAAATTCATACATAAATTTTTTAATTTTGTTCCATAAAATCATTTAAAAAAATTTACGTTTTTGAAGTTAAAGTTGAGTATTGAGCATATGCACAGTATTTACATTGTGGTTCTCACATCCTATTCCCAGAAAGAGAGGATAAGAACAATAAAACAAAGACTATATACAATCAATACATAAACGTGTACACAGATTCATTTGTATGTTATGAGCATAAATTGAATTTAAATTCTTTTGGGAGTAGAAATAATTTTTTTTTTTTTTTCACTTCCGGTTCAACCACATGTTTTATTTTCTCGAAACCAATTGTTTTGAGTTAGCACACTTTCCTTACAGAGATCTAATATGTATTATACTACGATAGAACAGATTTTATTTATTTTAGAGCAGCAGAAATTATTTACTACCTTCTACTGTTAAATATTGTTATACTTATATATTTTAGATATAACACATAATAAACAAAGAAGTAAAAACAAATATATATATGTATATATAAAGCGGTGATAGATTCAAAATATAAGTAGCATGAAAACATTAGAAAATTACGATATTAAAAAAAAAAACTTGAAGTTAAAGTGAAAAACCATAAAGTTAAATTAAAAATGAGTCAACAGAGACTATAAGAACTTTAAAAATACCAATATAATGTATACATATAAAACTATTTATAAATACATACATACTTACATAAAGCCACATAATTAATGAACTCAATGAGAGAGAGAGAAAAAAAAATACAAGTTGTTTTTAACAGAAAATAACAAAATTGAAGGTATTTTAAGAAAATTTTCCAGACATAAAAGAATTTTAGAAAAGAAAAATTCTTTTTTGAAAAGCAATTACAACGATCCTGACAACAATACAATTTTCAATACTATATACAGACCAATTGGCTACCAGTTAGCATTAATCAACAAAGCATTAATGTGTGTTTTGTAACTTTTAAATAATTATTCAATTAAATTGAAAATTTATTAGGAATGAAATTTAAATATGTAAAAGGGCTATTTAACAGTTAAAACTGTTAAGATAATTATAAAATCTATGTGAGAATATAAAATCGAAGCAATTTTAATATTTAACTTTAAATTATTTAGGTAAGAGATAGGGTATTCTATTCATAAAAGTTCATAGATCTAGATCTTTTCAATATAAATGAAAAGTATTATTGCAATGGGTCTGTTTACCCGAGTATGCATTAAGCATACATGCTGCTTTTGCTTTATGCCTATTGCACTCTCTTCTACAAGAATTATATATATTTGTTGAAGAGAGAGAAAGAGTGATAGGCACGATACAAATGCTGTTCATATAATCACTGTTCATATAAACAGGCCTATTTCGGTATTTAATTACAAGTACCTTCCTATTTATTATACAAATAAATAAAACTGTTATAATTACGAATTTAAATTCTAATTATTCTATTTTTTTTTAATTATTATTAAAAAATAAATAATAATTTTTAGAAAAACATTTGAATAAATTTAATTTTATATTTTCTTATATAAAAAATATTCATAAAATTTCTCCCGTACCTAGATATTGAAAAACATTTTCATTTATTTTCACTTTTAAATATAATTTTTATTTTCATTTTGAATTCTAAAAACATTTCTTTTTATATATTTATTTTTTTTTTGTATGTTTTCCTTAATATTACACCCGAGGTAACGAACACGTAACTAATTAGAATCTACGTGAATATTATAAACTTGAAAATATTCCATCCCTATATTTTTTTGTTTTTATTGTGATTGTGTATATAAGAGTATAACAGTGTTGTCGTAAAAGTTTTTTTTTAATTTAATTTCCTTAAAAGCGGGAAAAATGTTAATAACAACGCGAAAAGGATTACAAAATGCGCATTTACTAAAGTAAAATTGTAAAAAATTAATATTGAAGAGTGGTGTACAAATTATTATACTACTGACTTTGAAATTTTGCTGCCCTATTAAACAATTTAGTCACTTGGGTGATAAAATTTGACGTATACTAAATATGATTATGATGACATTCAATCAGACTTTTCGTTGTTGTTTAAATTTTTAATAAGAATGTCGTAACATTATAGGTGTTCGAAAACAATCTGCAGACTGTTAAACAAACTTAATATAGAATTGGCCATTATGGCCAATAATAAACTAAATTTTCCAATTATCTGCTTTAAATTCTCGTAAATTGATTACGTTCGTAGAAAGTGTTACCAAATTTGGTTGCATTTCTAAGGAGAATGTTAAGATTTTCATTCATACGTTTTTGCGACATTTTGTCATTTTTGTCGTATTTTATGAAATTTCACCTGATTTACGTCTTACGACCTACAGTCGGATAAAATTTATTTAAAAAATTTTTTCCTTTTATAAAATGGAAAAGAAAAAAAAAAACAAAATAAAAAAGTACTTAAAAAACAAGAAAAGTGATCAATACCTGAAAATTCCTTTTCTCTGCTCTTATTTTTATTCAAAATTCCTTTTCATTCCATTTCGATTTTATTATTCATTTTATTTGTTTTGTTTTTCTTTTATTGTAATTTTTTATTGTATAATTTTTAAGGAAAATAGCAAAATAAAGGAGTTCCAAAACGTTAAGACGAACATAAAAAATGAACAATTTATAAACATTGAGTAATAAATCAAACAAAGAGAACTTTTTTAGTTCTACACATTTAATTCTAGAGTAAAGTGTAGACGATAGTTTACTTGGTACATGTACATTCATGCATATATCATAAGTACATTAGTTCCTTCTTACAGCTGTAGATATAAACAACATGTTATATAAAGAAATTTTAGAGGGTGGAATAGACATGCAATATAAGAAGAATGCAATTAAATTAATAGTAAAAATATAGAAGAAAACAACAACTATACAAATTCATATACATTCTATGTTGTAATGTAATATATATTAGGTTAATTTAACTGTGGTGAATTAAATTGGGTGGAACATTAAATTTATGTTCTATTTTGTTATTCTTATGAGGATAATTTTTTTTTATTCCTAAATATTAAAATGAAATGTCTATATGAAACATATGTATATATGTCCTTATATATGCAATTACATAAGTGTTTATTTACATAGACTCGAATAAATATTATATGAACTTTGCCCTTTAACTTTTTCATGTATATGTATACTAAATTGCATGACGAAAATTTCATCTTACATACCCATGCATGAACCCAAATGAAATTTTCTGAAATTGTAAGTGTTTTTGAATTTGAAATTCAATTTTAAAAATTTAAATTCAAATTTCAAATTAATATTCTCTTAGAACTAAAAATCAAAATTATATTAATGTACAATATACAAAATTTAGAATGGAATAAAAATTTTCAATCTAATTAGTTTTTTAAAAAAAAAGTCTAGAAATATTTAATAATTTAGTTTTTACAAAATATTAAGAAAATTTTCCTTAAGCTATCAAGTTCTCTTATGTGTTTCAAAAAAAAAATTCATAAATGCAAAATAAATTTTCATCAATTAAATTAACGTAGAGGTTTGCAAGAATTTTCGATTCTAAAAGCATATGTACGTACATATATTGAGGAAATTTGAAAAAATTCACAGAAGACAAATTATGAGAGAATGAAATGCAGACTTTAAATATGGCGATTCTTGCCATCTACCAATATTATCGGAATTCATTTGAAAATTTATTGAAAAAATTTCAGCAAAATAATTTCAAAAGAAGAAAAAAGTGAATTGAAATAATAATTGTGATTTCTTTAAATTTTTGAAATACAAAATGTCTGAATCCAAAAAAATTCAAACATCGCAGTGGATGGGATGTTAGGAATAATTACAAGGTAAATTTTTTGTTATAATTAAAAAAATGTTTAAGAAATTTTTAGTTACTCAGTAATTAGGAGTAATGCGCATATTTTAAAATCATATTTAAAATTTAATATCATTAGATATTAATTTTTCCCGCTTTTAAGGAAAAAATAAAAAATTCTTTTAATAGTAAATTATATTTAATTATTTTCCGTACTCTTTGAGCTCACCATATATGCAACTGCTATCAAAATGAAAAATATAATTAATGTCGTTTATCATAACGTTCCTCATATTAGATTCGTTTATATACTCACGAGAAAAATTCATTAATTCCTGATAATAATTAGCATTCAAATTTACCTCCCAAGTTATTGTACATTAAAAATTATCGACATAATAATAAACTCTCTTAAAATATTCTAAGTTGAATAATTTTAAAATCATTCAATTACTCATTTATTATAATGTTATTATATTATTACTCTTATAATTAATATTTTCTTACCGGAGATGATGAACTCTCTTTAAAAATTATCTGGAAATTAACTCAGTCATACAGAACAAGTAGTATTTAATTAACCACTTCTGGTTTTTCGTTCTCCTTCGTACCTTTACTTACCCTGATTAAATATGTGATGAGATGACAACAAAAAAAAAAAAAAATAATTTTTCTTTTTTTAAATATTTAAGTAAATTTTTTTTTTAAATAAATTTAATTATCAATATTATATTAAAATAATAAAATAAGAAAAAATGAGTATTTAGAGTAGCTTTTTTATTAAAATTCTATATATAATAATAAGAGTAAAATGTCAAACCAGTTTATTGTCATTGACAGATCTATGAAGAATACGTGTATAGAATTATTATAAAAATGAATAATATGTGCGTGTATATGTATGTATGTATATACAAAACGTCAGCATAAAGTAAACTGTCAACTAGATAAAATATTTTTTTTACTGGGTGGTAAAATCAAAAGTAAAAAAAAAATTTTTTTTTTTTGAAATCTGGTTTTAATTTTTTTTTTATTTTATTTTATAATTAGGTAATTTAATAAATATTTATGAAACGGATTTAAGATTTATAAAAAACTTTAAAATTGTAAACTGTAAAGCTTTCATATATAGCTATCAATATTAACATAAAATATTTTTTTTCATAACAGACCATACGCACGTATAGTTACAGATACATCTTACATATAAGGCTGTTGCTTTACTTATGCGTATTTGTTATACTGATGAAAACTTAACATAGAGGGCACAATATATAAAAATTTATTAAGTTAAGATAATTTTTTTTTTTTTGTTGAAAGTAGATAAATTAAAATTTAATGAAATATTATGAGCACGTGCAAAAAAACAAAAAAAAAAAAACAGAGAAAAATTCATAATCTGTCAATAAAATTTTTAAAAAATATTAATAATAATTTATTTATAAATAATGAATTCTGATTTTGATTATAATAATTTATATTTAAGGTAATTTAAAAGTGCCTTACATATACATAATACTTTTAAAATTAATAATGAAAATAAATAATTAATTTTGACTTTATAGATCAAAGGAATTTTTTTAATATTGTAAAGGACTGTACATTATTTTGTATAACATATAACAACAAAGGAAGACAATGTATGCATGTGTATGTATATAGAATAAGAGCAAAGGTTTGAATAAAGAATTTGTTAGAGAATAATGAAAAATTTTTAAAAAATTATTGTTAATATGCCGGTTTATGTGAGAATTTTAGTTCGGTCAACATTTGTTATTTTAAGATCGTATTGAGTAACTTTTATTCCTTGTTTTGATTTAAGAAAATTGGCTGTTGTTCCATGGTTTCTAAGCTATTTTAAAGACGATTATTTTTAAAATTTTTGAAATATTTCCTTTTAAGTACTACATTTTAGGATGTTTATTTAGTCCAGTTTTTCACTTAGAATTGAGACAAACTTTTAAATTGGTTAGAACGATGAAATAATTTTTTGACGATTTTCTGGTAAATTTTTTTTAAAATCTGAGTCAGAGTTAATGCAAAAACGAAATAAATTTAAATTTAATCTCCAAAAGAGAAATTAATTCAGGAAATGCCAATTATACAGTAAAGCAATATTTGTGAAAAATTTGATTCGAAATTATGACATGAAATCAAAATAAATATACTTTATTTATTATTCAATTTAGTCACAACTCCTATTCTGAATTATACGTATTTTAATACTGCGTTACAGCAATTTTGATGAAAGCATTATTTATTACTTGCTACCTTCTTAATAATTCGTATAATAGTTAATAATATTTTGATTTTACAATCTTAATATAAATTATTATTAAAATTCATACAGCAGAATTTCATTCAAAATTAAAATGAATATTTAAATTAAATGACTATACTACACACGCGTATTATAATTTTAGAAGACTACAGCACAAATAGAAATTATATACAGTGTCAATTAGAAATCAACACGATAACATTTTGTAACAAATTAATTTACAATTTGTTAATAACTAATTAATAATTCAATTGCAATTAAATTTAACAAAATAATTTATAATGTTAATAATTACTTATTTAAATTTATTTATTAGTTTGAAAATTATTTGATTAACATGTTCACAATCAAACACAACTTATTTGTGACATTATTACTTTATGTTAAGCTTAATAAAACTTTGTGTTTTCAGTCTGAGAACATTTTCAACACATAATATACTTATGTTTAGCATGTGTTGAAAAAATCATGTCCTATATATTTACTTTAAATATTTTATGCTAATTAAAAAATATTTAATTCAGATATTCTGAATTAAAATAACAGAGAACATGACATTTTGTAATACATATACAATTGTAGTAGCTTACACTATGATTTAAAATGTTGAGAAGAAGAAAATCACTGTACATTTTAACATTTTTTGCTATATGATTTTTTATTTTAAATCGTTATTAGTGTGTGTGAATAATTAAGCAATATGCTTACATATTATATAATATAGATTTTAACAAAATATATCTGTTAAATGCTGAATATTATTTCGAGGTGTTGGGTGCTCTCATTTTGTTTTGCACAGAAGGAAGTAATTGAATATAATTTGATCCTATATTAAATGCATAATTTTCAAGAATGAAGAGAATTTCGTATTTTCACGTTTTCGAAAATTGCGAATGAGTTAATTGAATTCGCAATTAAATAAGATTTTAGAAATTCTAATTGTGTAAAGATATATTGTAGCAATTTCGTGTATAATAATATTCTCTACCAGGCGGTTCTGGGTTGAGTATAGTATGTAATCATAATCTCTTGAAATTTTGAAATATTCTCTAATATTAGATTAGAATTTCTCTTGAATTTCAAAATATCGAAATAAAAACTAGATAAAATTTAATTGATATTTTGGAATTTATTGAATATGTCAGGAAAATTATAAATATTTTTATTTATTTAATTATAATATAAAATTACGAAATTTATAAATAGAATGAGAATTCTAATTCTTATCGGAAAAATTAATGAAAAAGTTTTTTTTTTTTAAATAATATCATAGAGATGAGAGTCACAAAATATTTCTATTGGAATTAGCGTAGTTTTACTAAAATTAAACAAATTTTATCTTCTCTATGATTTTCCGCTCTCTTATAATTTAATATTAAATTACTTCAAGTTTAAATGGAAATAAATTTATAATAATAATATACTTAAATATGATAGTATTATTTTATTTTAATAATCTGAGCGTTCTCATATTAATTAATTTAGGTGTTAGTTAAAAATTTATTTTAAATATCATTATAACTCATTTGTATGATAATATAATTATGAAAATCGTTAGTCATTTTCGACGACTAAATTTCGAGTAATTAACACTCAAAATAATTGTAGTGTCAATTTTTTCCCATTAAAATATTTAAAAAAATGGTTAGAAAGCGAGAGTTTTATTGTAGATTTTAATGATTTTAGCTCAAATAAAATTCCAAGTCAAGCAAAGTTATTATTAAAGTAGAACAATAAATATTATTTAATAATGTGTTTTTTTTAATAATATTTTAATTTCCTAATTTTTTTGTTTACTTAATTCAATTTCATCTTAATTTATTAAATAGAAAACAGAAATAATGCAGAGTAGCGTTTAAATTTAATTTCAATATGAAGTCGTTTAGTCTATTATGATTACGGATTACAAAATTAAAAAATTTTGTTATGCATTTTACTTTTAATTCATACCATTATCAATTAAGTAAATGCTACTAATTTTAATTTTTAATAATATTTTCTTATTTAGTACAATTTTTCAATTATTATGTCATTATTTTTAAGTAAAACGTGTAGTATACAAAATGAACTTTTATGACATTTTTTTTTTAAATAAACCGCAAAGTAATTAACGTATTCGCGTATAGAATAAATTAGATTTTGTATATTTTAATTGAAAATTATAAGCAATTTAATTCAATTAGAAATGAACGCATTTTTTTGTTTTCCTTTATATTTTTCCCATTTTTGGGTATATTCTTGCAAAAATTTATTCTGTCTGTCCGTCTGCTTACAAAAAATCATATGCTGTTTAATTTCATACTTTAAATGACTCATTTTAGAATTCATTAAAAAAAAAATAATATTTTTCTATTATGTATTCTGTTAACAGCTTTTTGAAATCTTGATAATACAAATTTTTAATTAGGTCTAAGTCAAGGCAATAATAACTATTCTCAATGTAGAAAAGTTACAATTCTATCATATATCAAATTATACATACATATATAAAAGATGTCAGGCTGTTAATTTTTCATGAATTTAAATTATTCGTTATTTTGAAAAAGGTATTGCAAAAGAAAATTTACCCGAAATGCACGGCAGCTCGTATAAGCCTCAAATATTAATATTTTATAAATATCAGTAAATATTTTATTATACTAAAATAAATTTTCTTTGTAAAGCTAAAACTCTTAAATTGTGAAAGGGAAATGTGCTGTTTTTTAAACCATGATTATGATCATTACTAAATAATTAATATGAATACATTAGAAAAAATTAGAATTTAAAATTTAAATAAAAATTTTTCCATATAAAGAAAATTTTTCAAGGTTTCCCTTTATTTATACTTGATATGACACCAGTGATGTAAGTTACTACTTGTAGCGAACGCCTCTATTGTTACTTCATTACTCAAGAATAATATTGTCATCTCATATTTTGTATTCAAATACAGATTGTACATACATACTTAAAATACAAATTTAATAATTTAATAATCTATTGTATTGTGCTTGTGTAGCTGAATAACTTATTTTTCAGTTACTTGCAACACATCAACAATTATGACATTTTTACCTCTACGATGTGTCATAATTGTATTTCTCTTTTTCAATTCATTTGTCTCTTTTGTTTTTTTTTGTTTCTATTTTGCTTCACTCTTAATTAGTTAAAATATTAAAAAGTTTATACTTTATTAAATCGTAAATGATATAAAATGTCCATTGTTTGACATAAATAGAAGAACATGAATAGTAAAAATAAAAACAATGAAAACAAAATAAAAAAGAAACAAAATTTATGAAAATTTTATAAAATAAATTGCGACAGTAAAAATTGTTATTGTTATTGTTGTTATTACTGTTATTATCATTATTATTTTTGTTTTTTTTTTATCACATCACAAATTAATTAATAAACTGCGCAATTTTATTTTGTGCAAAAAAAAAAATTGTTTATAATGAAATGCGAAAATTATGAAAAAAAATTTTATATATAAGAAATGAGCAATGAAATTTAAAATAAAGTGAAAAATAATCAAGAGTGTTTCCGTCTTTTAACATTACAATTACAGTAAAAATATTTTATATTTAAATAAAAAAATTTACACACATTCATTTATACTATTTACACATATTATTTATTTCATATATACATACATACATATACAGGGTCGGCATTGAATTTTACTATCATGGAAGTTAGATTATAACTTTAAGGGCTAATAAAATACGATATATCTAGGATAACAGGATTTGCAAACAATTTCGCAATTATCTATTTCCCAAATTTCTATTGACATTCATACAATCATGCAATTAAAACAAATTATTGTCACAGTCACAATAGTATTTTAAGTGTACGATGGCATACCCTTTTGAGTTAGGGCGTATAATATTCATAAATAGTTAAGTTAAATCAATATAATCTAATGTAATGCTAATTATAATTGATTATATACCGTGTCACTATTATGCGGCGATAAGAGCTTAACATATGAAAATTTTAAATATGTCATTTGACATTTTTTTATACAAAATTAAACATTAATTTTTTTGTTTTCATGATAGTGAAATTCGAAATCACCTTATAAGAGATTTTTTAAGAAAAATCGGATTCAGAATTTATCGGAATAAAATTTTCGTAATTTCTGCAAAATGCAAAATGTGATGCTATCCTGTCACACGAGATTTCTCAATGTTTTTGTTTGCTCAGAGACGACCGCCCTTCTCCTTATAATCTTATCACTCCGGTTTTTTCTTGTTTTTCCTTTTTTATCTGTTAGTTAATTTTATAACCATCCTGTACATTACTCTCTTATATTATAACTAATTTATTTTTGCACATGTCACATTTGAATTATTTTTTATACAATTCAATTTTTCAACATACTTAAGTATGACAATATAAATAATAAAATTTTAAATAGTGAATTATGAATAAATAAATATTATAAATTAAAAATAATTAGACAAAAACAAAAACACAATACAATAAAAACATTTAAAATACAATTAGTGTACTAAATGATATAAAAAATATAGAAAAATTAAATAGAGAAACAAAAACAGATGTTTTAATTGAGGCATTCTAATTTTCGTATATATATATATATATATATATATATATATATATATATATATACATTAAGTATTCAAAAGTCATTCCGAATATGGAACACAAACTATATGAAAATGTTTGGCGCTCCTTAGATTATTCTTTATATGTATGTCAAATTATTCTAAATACTGTTCATTGTTGAAATATGAAAAAATTATAATAAAATTTTGTGCCGACCATGACGCCAAAAATTTACTTTTGTTATTTGTTATTATTGTTGTTTTTTTAATTGATATATGTACATATACCGTAAAATAATAACATTTAATAAAATACAATATAAATATGAAATTTTGTGAAATTTATTATGAAAATAAAAATATTAATTATAATTAAAATTACACCTACATACAATTTTAAATTGTTCAAATTTTAGAGCAATTTAATGTATGGAAATAAACGATTTGGAAACAAAATTTATTTAATTTTTTGTTTTTATTATGTTATGAAAACAAACTCTTAAAATTCATTCAGCACCAATATTGTAGGGTTTCACATTAAAATTAACAAAACATAAAATTTTGCATTTTAATTACACATTCAAATTGTTATACATACTTATAATGGCATTTTAATGTAGTTAGTTAGCACGCATATTGATTAGGTTTTAATAGTTTCTATATTGGGAGAAAAATTCATTAATTTATTACGTATAATAAGATAATAGAAAATTAGATAGCATTAGGGCGTAAAAAAAGAAAAATTAATAATTAATTAATTAACATTTTACAATGTTGTCTAATTTTAATGAAGAAATCATTTCGAAATTATTTTTGTATATTTATGTACCTTGGATATAACAGTTTTTTTCAGTAAAATGCATGTATTTAATACAAATGCAACTTTGGTTCTCATTTAGCAATGATCATTCATATGGTTTTAAATAATGAATAATTTTAATTAGTTTATTTTGAAGTGTTATAATAATTTTAACTAATGCATATAAAAATTCTATTAAACTGCAATGCATTACAATGCATTTAATATTAAAATTGAGAGTATAATTTCCAAGAGTACAATAATTATAGGAATTTAAGAGTTGAAAAAAAGTACGATAATTGAAAGCAACATAGAGAGAGAAAATGTAAAAATAACATTGTAGTTTGTTAATTTGTTTACATATTACCACAATAACAATTGTTTATGTTATACTAAATTTGAGTAAATTTCTATTCGCTCAATATAATTGAAGCAAATTAATCTGTTATTGTTAACTCGAAAGTTTGTAAGGCTTTTGGTAAATAACACTGTTAATATTTTACTTAATTTATTACTCAACTTTTTATTAAAGCCACTGAAATTTTGCTTTTATCTTGTAAAATAATAAATATTAATTGAAAATTTAAATTATTTAAAATTTTAAATTATCTACTAACTAAAAATCTTAATAGAAAAAACGAATATTTTAAAAAAAATTTCATAAATCTTTTAAACTACATAATTTTAATATTATTATTAAAATAAAATTACGCATAATAAATATTTTGATGTTAAAATCTCATTTCGGCATTAATAACAATAATAATATGAAACTGTTTAATATTTTATTGGCATGCAAAACTATGTTCATAAAATTATGTTTGCATGCAAGTAGGAATAAAATTTGTGCGAAGATAAAAATTAATTTTATACACATGATATTATAATCGCTTACTAAAATATCGTCATCTTAAAATTTTGTACGACCATATTAAATTATCCTATATATTAAAACAAGTATCTTTCTGTAAAGTTTATGTTAATATTTTTAAAAAAGTTCCCAACACAATACTGTCGACATATTATTATTATTAAAATATAAGTCAAAAGATGTAATAAAAATAAATTTATTACTAAAAACACATTAAAACTAAATCTAATCGTTCTAAAAATAAAATTCGAAAAAACACAAAAATTTCTTACCACATGAACAATATTCCTTTAAGAATAAATTCTGCAATATAAAAGAAAACTAAAAACTTTATGTACAAAGAAAAGAATTTCGCCTCATATTCACATATACTCCACTGAAAAACTCATCACAATCTTCTGCCATACAATCTATACGTTTGCGTTTATTACAATTGCAGTGTAGATAGAATTTCTTAATTTTTTAAATGTTTTGCTCTTAAAGATCGTAAAAAAATTATTATAAAAAATATAAAAATCATGTTTATATTTCCTTTCCTTAACAAAAAGATAATATATATACATACATATATATAAAAAACAAAACTGTTTCTCTTTAAAATTAAATAAATCGAAACAAAAAATATTCGCGTTTTACGCAATCTTAAAAAAAACATGAATTCTAAAATATGCAAAATAATTTTATTATTGTAGAGTTTTTAAGATTTTACGTTGTTTTCACTTTAGGTGCCTGTCATCATCATAGTTCTTTTACTGATTATGTATTTGTTGTTGTTCTTAAGAACCTATCCCGAAAATTAAATAATATAAAAATATTTTTAAAATAACAAAAGAGTAAAAAGTATAAAAAAAATAACAAACAAATTACCACCAAACTCAACTTAAAAAATTCCCTTTTGTTTTCCTTCCATTCAGTTCGCCTCTGTTTCCATACTTTTTCTCTTAATATTCTCTTTTAACCTATGTACTTATATGATTTGACTGTAAACAAAAAATAGTAAAATAATTGAATTTTTTCAATTTTATGATTTTCTGGTGGTTTTTTTCCTTCCATCTCTCAGTATTCGGATTTTTTGATCATCGGGTTAATTTGACTGAACACAGCATGAACGCAATTTGAGTCATTGCCATTTTTATGGTACCCATGTACGTACCTATGTATGTATATATGCATATTTGTTTATTGTTGTGAAAGAACTTTACTAAACTCGTCACCAGTCGTCAGGCAAACTGTTATATTATTATTATTATTTTTGGATTGCCTTGTTACACAAAAACGTGTCTGTTGCTTGCTTTGTTAAATTCAAAGAAAATAATATTATGTTGGTTTGGTTTTGTTGGCGCATTTTTAATAGTTTTCCTTTATGTTTCATAATATAATTTTCAAAACAGAGAGAATGACAATGAATGGCTGCGTTCTGAGATTTTTTGTTTTTTCTTTGGTTTCATTTTATTTTCTTTTTATATGTTCTCTTTTAGTTTTTTATTTGTGATTTTTCAATATTATGCTTTTTAGCAGAATTTTATTTTTGAAACCTTAATGGCGCGTAACAAAAACATTTTTAACTTTTTATATTTTGTTTTTTTTTTCTTGTTTTTTTTTTCTTTTTATAAACTCTTTCGAATTATTATTATTTCATTTGTGAAAATTTATTAGTTCCGGTGTCAGTCACTATTAGTCGATTTTTCATATTATCATTTTTTTTTTTTTTTGTTTTTTTAACTAAGCCGACAATGTCTGGCTCCCAACTTTAGTTTTTGCGTGTCTCATCGCATTTTGTTTATTTGTTAGTAATTTTTTTTTTTGTTTAATTTTTATAAAATTTTAAATTCAATAAAAATTGAAATCAATTTGTAGTTTTTTTTTCGTGTTCTAATGTGCTTATAAATAACATTAATTCAAGTGGTTAATTAATTTTTTTTGTTCTATATCTTCAGTTATTAGAACACCAGGGACGTTCTATTATTTTAAATTTAATAATTTCTGAAAATGTTAATATTTCTTATTGTTTTTCATTATCGGTGGCCATTTTTGATTGATTTTACAGTTTCAATTTTAATAGAAGCAAAAATTGCATATATTACGGCGCACTAAGAAAAAAAAACAAAACGTTTTGTTTATAAAAAATTTTTGTTTTTGTTACTTGTCCCCATAATTTTATTAAACTGAAACCAGTTCTAAAATATTTGAGTTAAATACTGTGTTTTCTTTGTATAAGAAAAAGGTATAACATATTTTACTCGTACTCCATATTTAATTCTAGACTTGTACCAATTTAAATTTTAATTACGATATAATTTTATCATAATTATAAGGACAATATTTTAAAAATTTGGCACCGTACCCTATTATATGCCAATACCTTTTCTTCTGTCTAGGTTTTAACATCAACCAATCTCCACTGTTCGTCGTCAATTTTCAATCTCCACTGTTCGTCGTCAATTTGTCCGTTTCCTTTGTGAGTTCCACTCGAGAACCTGTCGGAAAATTTCGTCTGGTGACCCTCGCAATGTATGGTATAAATGTATGTTATTTAAATTTTTCAAATTTCACGGATTAAAAGTTGATTCTTCTCTTAATTCTAATTCCATTTATTATTATTCAGAAATTTTCTATTTTAGAATGGTGTACATACTATATTTGGTTCTTACACTTAAGCAGTTTGTAGTTTATACCGTATTTTGAATTTAATTGAAATTATTCAATTCATAACAGTATTTAAAATGTATAACAAATTTTTAATTTGTAATCAAATTTATCTATAAATCTATGGTAACCTTTTCTTAACAATTTCACAATGCAATTTCATTTTCTCGAAATTTCATTATTGACCTTAAATTTTTTTAAAAATTTCAAAATAATTTTTTAACAAAAATATAATTAAATTGTAATAATTGTAATAATTACACACCTTTGCAATAATTATTATAATTATTTTATTTAAAAAGAAAAAAACTTTTATCTATACACATTGTATGTACATATACGATTTTCATATACAAGTAACGACACTGCATGCAACAAACAAAAATTTATTGAAGAAAAACAAAAAAAAGTTTTTCACTTCAAACCATAAATTTAAAATTACAGAAATACGAACAAAATGAAAAATCAGAATAAAAACAAAAACAAACTTCAATTAAATACTTGAAAAATGTGTGAGTTTTGATGCAGTGTCATAGAGAACAAATTTAAATGTACCACAAATACAACACTACACAGCTTCTTTTCTTTAATTATTTAATTACTGATCGTATCTGCAATGGCATGAATAAAATTCCATTTTATACCCTCAGAAAATATTTTTCAAATTTGTTTTTTTTTTGTTGTTGTTTTTTTTTTTTGTTGTCAGAGTATTCACCACTATTATTTGCTTGTATGTAAAAATGAAATTTTTTAACTTTTATAAAAATTATTTGACCTTGATCTATAAAATCATTGGCGTTTTGTGTATTTTTGTTTTTCGTGTTTTTTTGTTAAAATTTTTCCCATTGGGAATTTTATAATACACAATTTTTTTTTTTGTTTATACACACACGCACGCATGGTGTTAATTTTTTATTTTTGTAATTTTATTTTTAAAATGTGAAAAGGTAAACATTGCATTGCGTTTAACAATTAAAAAAAAAAAATTTTGATTTTAATTAAAATTTTTTTTGTTTCTTTGTATAAAAAGTAGAAAAAAAATATTTTTAGTTTATTGTGAATGAAATTTTTCTTTCTTGTTGATGTTTGTATATAAAATCAATAACACATAAATTCACAATAAAAAGTGTTGATCTAAATTAAAAAATTAGAGCATTTTTTTTTTTCAAGAATTTCACGATAATCTTATTTCCTTAATCAATTTTTAAAGGTTTTTATTTACACTAATCTCGTATATCAGCTATTAAATGTAAACAATAAGTCTGTTTATGTTTGTGTTGTGTAGGTAGCAATATTGAAAATATTTTCATTGTCAAGAGCATATGCACCCATGATTATGTAGATCAATAAAATCAATTTATCAACGATCTATTTAAAAAATTTTCGATTAGATAATTGATTTTTTTTTTTTTCTAATACAATAGTTTATTCTTATTTTCTATTTAAGAAAATGCCAGCATTTTGCAAATTTTTCAACAAAAAGTGATTTACTTTTCAAAAAAATAACAATTTTTGACATTTTTGGTTTAGTGCAAATAATTTAATTGTTAAATAGCCTTGAGTTTTTATTTATTATTAATTTAATTTTTATTTTTATTTTTTTTTATTAAATAAATTTTAATTTATGGGAATAAGCATTAAATTGTGATTAAATACTTATATGTTTTTGAAAAGTTTTTGCATTGCATTGTGAATGGCGTGTATAATATGCCCAGGAAGACAGTCAATATTTTAAGAAATCGAAAAAACGATTTGGGGGGGGGGGGGGGGGGGGGGGGTAAATTCACAAAAATTTGTAATTATTTGTTAATTCGAACCAATTCACATTTTCTGAGTATATGGAATTTTAAGAGGAACACTTGTAGATATTATAAGAAAATTCCCTTTCATCTTCATTCGGAATTTGTTCAGAACAGATATTGTAATTCACAAAAAAAAATATGCTGTGCCATTTTAGGTTATTAGAGTCTTCGGGATGTCATTTAATTTTATTCGGGATGTCATTTATCTTTTTGTAATACAAAATGACACTTGACATTTCATAAGTCACATTTCAAAATGACACCTATCTAATACCGTAAAAATTATTAGAAAATTTTGACAGCTTAAAAATGTAATAATCATAATATTATTATTTTATATATGTATGAACACATAAAACTGTAATAAATGAGCGACATAAAACTGTAATAAATTTGATGCATTTAAGTAAATTTCAATAGATATGGGAAAAATGTGTCAAACCATTTAGAATTATTCCCCTACTTTACACAAATTCTATTATACCTGAATCTGAATCATAAATATTCTGTTGACTTTAGATTAATTTGGATAACTTTTTGAAATAAATTCAATCAAATTTAATTTTGGAATTTGTTAGGCATATAATAAGAGTGTTTGTTGGTTTTCCTTTGTTAATTACTAACATACATACATATATGCAACTTCTTCTTATCATTTAAATGTTTATTTGATCAAAAATAGAAAATCTACACAAACGTTTAATTATTTATTTACGCTTATTAATGAATTTTAATTTTTCTTAAGAAAATACCCTTTCTTTATATATTCTATATTTGTGTATATGACAAGTACAATTATGATTTCTTATCTAAAATTATTGAGTTGATAATTTCAACATAAATTTTAATAAAATATCAACAACAAAGCAATTCAAACATGGTTAAATAAAGTACAAACAATACAATCGTATATACAAATAATATTATGGTTGTTTATCACTCAAGTATATTAAATGATGTGTTTGGTTAATGGTGAATAAGATTGCGTACAGAAAAAAGCAAAAAACCAGCAGTGAAATTACGATAACTGTGATCTGACCTCATTATTGAGTGGGATTTTTTCTCAAAAAAAAAAAATCGTTCATATGGTTTTGAGATTTTATTTTATTTTTTTGCGCTTAATTGCGTTTGCCAAGATGTTTTGGTAAAATAAAATGCGATTATAAAATTTTAAAGAAACGATAAAGAAATAATTATTTTTTTTTTAATATTGTATACAATTTACACAATTATACAAATTATAAACTTTAGCATTTTTTCTTTGTGGCGCTCTAACATAAATATTTACATTATCATCAATAATTGTATAAAAACTTTATAGACAATAATTTGTAATATTGGAGAGGTTAAAATGGCAATTGAATTAAATTATGAGGTATAATTACATTAGGGTTTTTTTTTGAATAGATTTTATAAACTTCAATTATTTGTTTACATATTAATATTGGATGCATACGTACTTATACATTTGTGTAAATTAATTTTTTTTGTACTGGGTGTCCCAGATTCATTGGTAATTCTAAGGATTGTTCGACTCTAGACTTTAATTTTAAAATCAAATTATTCTTAAGGTATATTTTGTCTTAATGATTAATACAAAATTAAAGGCCTAAACCTGATATTTTACATTCCGTACAAACTCTCACTGTTAAGTTTAATTTAGTTGATCACTAATTTACAAATAATGATCACTAAATTACAAATTAAAAATTTTGATTTTAAAATTTTGATTTTTCAAATAAGAATTTCGTAAAGTTTAAAAAATGTTAAGAGTCTTAGTGAGTCCCTAAGAGTAGAATTTCATGTTTCGAAACAATTTAATTAAGCTGACCCTACCTTGCATATTATTACTGAAAACTATTGAAGCAGAACCCTTTTTTAGAAGAATCGCATTTATATACCAAATAATTCACAAAACTGCTGTATATTTAGATGTATTGTAATACCCTTGCTCCGGGTATTATTTGATTTTTATGTACAGGGTGTCATACTAAGTCTATGACACCCTGTACATAAAAATCAAAATTTTCCAATAACAATAATATAATTATTTTATTTATCGATTTTTATATTTTAAAATTTTATTTTATTAAGATTATAAGAATCGATTATTGTATTTGATGCAGTTAATTGGAATAAATTTCATGAATATTTCTGAATAATTATTTATAATATGCAAATTTCAGAGGATTATTTCAGGATTATAGCCATTATTCATAGTATAAATAACAAAATAATCAGTTTCGCATATATACTCGTAATATCGTAATATTATACTGAATATATGGAGAAGGAAATTGTGCTCCAATTATGTAATAGATAATCCATTGAAATTATAAGTATGCTTAATTAATTTTTTTTTTTTTTATTTCATAATCTAGTCAATTTGGCAAAATGAATAATTAATCCAAATTTTTTGCTTTATTTATGTTATTTCGTAAGAATTGGTAGAGTATGATAATATGGCGCCTATTTAAATTTGCAATTTATTTAAAAATTAATAAAAGAAGTTCTGGCATAATTAGTAAAGTTGAAGCTGATTTTTCACTTAGAAATGTGCCAACAAGTATAAATGTTTATAAAAAAAAGATTTCGAGAGCAAACATGTAGGTATTACGAATGATTACGAATGGGAACATCAAATCGGTTAAATTTTATTTATCATATTAAAAAGTGGGGATATTAGCGCCCGAGCAAAGGTACAATAGTAATAAAATTTAATCAATGTTAGCAAGCAATTAATATCATATCTGCGACCTGTTAATTGATCGTTGAATATGAACTCAATATTAATTGCATCTTTGAAAACAATGTTGAACGTTTATAGTTATAGGTACATTCTAAACGAAATCTGTGAAAACATGACTCAAAATTGCGAGTTCTTCGAAAAGAACACCTAAAATATAATCGCCCACTATGTAGCGTAGTGTCTTTTGTTGAGCTCATAATATTATGTTAAATTTTCATTGTTATATAATATATAACAACAAATATTATGAATAATAATAATTAATTTTTATTTGAACAAATTTTAATGAATATTTTCCAGATAAAATTTCAATTATTTTAAATTTATTAAAGAATATTATTAAATTAAAATAAAAAAATTAGAATTTACATAAAATATGTAAATATTTCATTGTTACCATTAGAATGAATAATGAAAATCATGTTAATTAATTACAGTAGAAAACAATCAAATTGATTAAATCTCAAATCTTAGTGTATGTACCATTGTACAGTATTTTGTTAGATTTGGTATAAGAACAGCTATAAAATCTGTTATAAAATCTGTTAAGAATTCTTTCTATTTTATTACTTATGTTTAAGATTAACTGGAATACTCAATGAAGTCAAAAACATTGAATTCAAAAGAAACAAACACATAAAATAATCTGTAATAATCTTTATTTTTTTTTTTCTTCGGGATTATTGTGATTTTGTGTGTTCTTTTCAAAAAAAAAAAAAAAAACTTCTATTCAAATAATTTGTTAAATTTTGTCTACATATAAACTGAATTAAAAATATAGAAGCACTTACCTAATTCTTTTATTAAATATAATTCAGACAACATTGTTAGAATTGAGTATAGAATAAACGAATGAATTAAAAGATTTATAATGATTATTTCGGGAATTTTATGGTGTACATGCCATTAATTTACTGATCTATACTTATATCTACAATAGGAAATGATGAATAAGTTTGATGTCAATATTTTTTTTATGAGAGTGGGAGGGATGAAAAGCAAAAGAGAACTCTTTATAATGTGAGTATAATTTAGGAACATCCGGTATTATTTAAACTGTTTTGCAGTTATACGAGGGGGGGGAGTCCCTTCTTACTAATGACTGATTTCGCGAATTATGTAAGTTGAGTAAATTTACTTCTGTTCTCTGAATTAGAATCAATTCTATGAGTGCTCTGATATTGATTTAGCAGCTATTTAGGATTATTTAAATCTTATTAAGTATATACTAATTTAAAATTTATTATTATTTTATTACTATTAAAATTACTAATAATTAATTTCAATTTTTTTTCCTCTTTTTAGGTAAGTCTCATCAATTTTTACCAAAAATTAAAGAATCATATTTTCACAATGTCATAATTAAATATAATATTTGGGCTCTTTGTACGATCATGGAAAAAATTGTATGTATATAGCTGTGTTGTATGTTATATACATACATATATATGTAAGTTGAATGCCACTTTTGTAATGTTGCAGAAACTAATCTAAAAATGAACGATATTGTATGAGTTTAATCGTGTATATTACCTTACTCATCGATTAAGAAAAAGTGAGTGAGTATCACTTGGTTTTCTAAAGTGCATTCAAAATTTCTGCTATTTTCGAAAATAATTTTGACTTTTCAGACTTTAAGAATGCATTTCTTAATTAAATGTCTGCCTACTGTCCTTTTACCTGAGGATTTCATTCAAGGGTCGTTCGTGGAATGCTACTTATTGGTCTCCAAAGTGTGTGGCCTATCCAGCCCCACTTTCTTCTTCTGATCTGAACGTATACTGGTTCCTGCCCTGTTAGTTCCCAGAAATCTTTATTGCTTATAGTTCTCCGCCAGAATATTCCTCATATTATTTATTAAAGTCTGCACCTTCTATATTAGGCATCTATTTATTAAGGTTTGCACCTTATCTATATTTTTTGTTTTAGTTGCTTTCAAATTTTGGATATATTTGGAAAGAATGATATTTCTGATATACAATTACAAATTCTTCTTACTTGATAATCATATTTTGCCAACAATATGCTACTCATTCACTTTCGTTTCAACTATTGTGTAAAAGTAATTGGAACTTCAATCAAACCCCAGTAAAAATCACCTCAAAAATATTTAGAATATGAACTTTCTTAAATTCTCAGTTCCTACATAAGAATATTTCCGTCAACAATAGTGTTTTGTATAGGTTGCCATTACTAAATGTGTTATACGCGTATAATTATAGAAATATTATATGCCCTTAAAAGGGGACGGCGCGATCTAAAAAAAATGCGATTAGTATAAACAGAACTGCATTATAGGCCCCTTTTATATATATATATGCATACATAGCATAGATTAATTTTAAATTTATTAATGAATTAATTATTTTTTTATGCAAATGTTATACGACTTTATAAATTTTAACTATATAAAGCTCATGTTACTACAAATTGAATTTTGTTTGTTTCTTGAAAAAATTTTCATACTTTTTTTTTCTTTTGTAACTATTTTTAATAAACCATTTAATATACAAAATTATATTGAAAAAAATAATAACAACCGTCTGACCTAGTTCTTGAAAACTCGATGAACGCCAATTTATATAGGCACTTAAATCTACACCAATATTCATTTCTTTGACTTTTTATTTCCATTTTTTTTTTTTACTTTTCTCGAAGACGTTAAAAGTATTATAGAAATCTGGAAAGTAATTTATCAGGTACATCCACCTTTACAAAAAAAAAAATAAGAAATATAGAAACAAAATATCAGCGCCATTTAAAAAATCACAAAAAATAAATTAAAATAAAATTGGAAAGAAAAAACGTAGTGTATTAATCGTCGTAGACCTTCATATCTACCGCTGGCGCTGGCAATGACATTTTTTCTTTCATATCTCTTTCCTATCTCTCGTTACGTTTTTTTTTCTCTATTTACTTTTGCTATGTTCACATGCACATACGTTATTTATATGTTATACATTCTATAATATTGTTATACGTACTTACGTATACGAGTATGTACCTATGCCTACCTATGTATACAAAGTTGGTTTTTTTTTATCTTTTTGATTTTGATTTTTATTTTTCTGTTCCGATTTTCCACTTTTTTGTCATCGCAATATTATGAAAAGAATATTTTTTACTAAATATTGGCGTGGTTGTGTGTTCTGAATTACATTTTTTTTTCCCATAACTTTATTTTATAATAATAATAATAACAATATAACAATAATAATAATTGCAGAGTATAACAAATAATAAAATTTATTCTTGAAAATTATCTTGACGTATTTGTTATACAAATAGAAGCAAGAACATTGACGTAAATTTATATTTAAAGAAAAATTTTAAAACTTTGACATTTCGGTGCATGCGGGAAACCTTTATTATGTGAATTATGAGTGACTGATACGGAACTATTGAAATTAGAACCATTGTAGAAAACTTATTAGATGGGATTTTTGATTTGAAAATCACTAGTAAAAATTATTGTCAATATAAGATCGTAAATATCTTTTTTATCTTTTCAAAATAATATGACCAGCGTTGCCATTCTGGCCTAAAATAATCCTTAATATGCAGGTCCATTTGATTTCCTTGTTAACTTATTTTTTGACTTTACTTTCTTATATTTTACAATTCGAAAATATTTTCATATTTTCAAAATTTTTCCAAAATGGAAATTACTATTTAAAAAATATTAAAATTTATTGTTATAAAATATTCTCTTTTAAAACTATTAATATAATTCATGCCCCTAAATGTATGCAATTCAGAAAATTCTTATCAATCATATTGTAAATTATTTAATTGAATAAATAATTAATGTAAATAATAACAATTAATGAAAATTTTAATGCAATAGTATGTTACGCATTCCATTTAATTTTTTCCAAAATTTATTACTAATTGTATATGAATTGATTTCCCTAGCATAATATTCTACATAAAATTTCACTCGCATAATTTATATAAAATTTCGTATTATAGTTTTCTTATTCATTCATTAGCTCCTATGCTCTTATTAACGGCCCTTATCTATTGCATTATAATATCAATAAATATAAATTTTTTATTATAAAAATTAATTTTAACTGTGAAAGAAAGAGAGAAATGTGACATCCAAATTGTATGTAATATCTGATACTTATTCTGTTACAATAGTTTCTGCAGCAAAAAAATTTCCCGGTATCTGATTAAATGCTTCTAGTGAATGATATTCTTAGTGCAGTATTTCACTTACGATAAGTGTATTGACTACCATTTCAACTTTTGTGCTTCATTTAAAGAATTAAATGTTGCTCTTAATAAACCTAAAGACAAAGATTTGAATATTGCTCAAAAATTTTTTGAATCGTGCAATTAAATTTTTAATAATTTGCTTTAAAAATTTTTTTTGATAATTTTGTATAAATTTCGATGTTATGAATTTGTGCCAAATGTAATTTAAAATTTTATGTTATATATATGCATAATAACTGTTAGAACAACCCATATACAATAATTTATTGATCAATAAATTCAACGATTTCAAAAACCAATAATTACTAACAACTTTTAATTAAAAACACTTTTTTTTTTAAACGAATAAACGACGCCTATACACAATTTTTTAAACGATTACAAACACTTTATTCATTATGGTATATGTGTGTACTTTTAATATATGGTAAATATGTTCTACTTTCCCAAGCTAGAAATTCTACATTCAATTGATTTTTTCAAAATCGATTTGAACTAAATTCTATTTTGAAAAGTGAAAATTTAATTGCCGTCATTAGTCATCTTTTAGTATTTTATACATACATGCGCATACATACGTGTACAGTAGCAATGAATTTAAATTTTTCTCTTAATTCTCCTCTTTTATATACCATAATTTGTATGTCATTTAAAAAATTGCACATTTTTTTCCTTATTTCATTTTTGCATAATTTGTTTAATTTATTAAATTCGATTGATTTTCTTATATTTTGTATTTTCATGTTTTATTAAATTTTATTTGAACTTTTTATTTATTTGCATACATACATACAAACATACATAACGTTTATTCTCTTATTTCAATTGAATATTAAATTTTTTTTTTCTCCCGTATACTTGTATATTTATTTATGTACAAAAGTACAACGTACAATAATCTACAAAAGAACAAGTTTTAATTTTATCTAGTTTCTTGTGTTTCATTTCATTTCAAGAATATATGATACCATTTTTATAGTTCAATGGCTTACTTTAGAATATGACATTTCTATGTTATCGAGTTAAACATAAAAGTACAAAGAAAAGAAAACCAGTATAGAGAAGGAAAATGAGCAGAACAAGAAAAATGAAAAATAAATAAACATTAATATTATTTTATTTCCTATTCTTTAAAATGTAATTCATAATAGCAGATTAATATTTTCATTCATGTATGTATACATATATATGCATATGTAGATAGATTTATTTATTTAAATATTTATCAACATTGTGCAGAAGCAAGAATGAACAAATTTTTGAAATTATAAAAAGAGATCTGCTCAAATATTTTGCAAGATAACGAATTTGACTCATTCAAAAATATACCATTATACTATCACACTTTTCAATAAAACAGCAAATTTCATGTTGATAAGATTTCAAAATTTACTATAATATTTATAGTATATAAGTATGTATATTAAAGCAAATATTGTCCAAGGTTGTCTTTTCATGTACGACAAAAATTAAGATTTAATGTGAGTATAATGGAAGTTGTATGTTAATCATTGTCTGAAATCAAACTTTGCCTGATTAGCCTATAATGCAAATTACTCTACATTCTCATCAGATTTAGAGATCTTTGATCTACTTATCAGATTACTTTATTTCTTCAAATTTACTGTATGATTTTTTAAAAATAAAATGTCAATAATAATGAATTTATTGGGAGAGTTTTGAATAATACGTATAAATAGCCATCATAGTTTGTCGTAGATTTTGTCGTAAATTTGTATTTTTGAAAATTTAAAAATTTTGAACAGAATCTTTATAAAATTATTAAATACAATTTAGATTAATTAAATACTGAGAAATTTAAAAATGTATAATACACAAAAACGCTATTCTCTTTTTTAATCTCACTCTCTTTTCGAAATTATTCTGTTGTTGTTTTACTCTTTTAGAGTATTGCGAATTTCGATATTTTTTGTCATGGATTCAAATATGCAATAATATGCATGTAAAACTCTCTAATTTTGTATTGTATGTTAAACTTTTTTCTTTTTGTACACATAGATTTAAATTATAAGCTTTGAATTTCTCTCAACATTAACTATTAATGCTCTTAAATTTATTTACAATATCAAATATTATACAATTTTCTTGTTAAGTATTTCATTGACATGTAATTCTTAAAATGTATAGTTGTTTCACCCCTGATAGACGTACACATGCATACTTAAAGAAATAAAATTAAATTCTAGTAAATCATAAATTTATTTTACATTATATTTTATACAAATGTTTGATTGTATGTTGCTCTACAAAAAAAAAAGTACAAAAAATATAATTTTTTTTTTACAAAACAAAAATGTCAAAAACAGCAAAAATTATAATTGAATTTGATTTATAAAATATGTGTAAAGGGGAGAGGAGAGCAGCAGCAAGTACTTTTATTGTATGTATATTGTAGTTACTCGTATATTGCAAGCAATAAAGGAAAACTTCAATTTCAATTTGCATATGACAATCAAAAATACAACATAGAATTTTTTCTTAGACATTTTAGTTTGTTCTCTTTTTACTTGTGCACATTTTATTACACATCGTTCGTCGCAATGTACTGTACAATGTCGAATGTTGATTTATAAAGTTAACATTAGTATACAAAAGCGTATATGAGTACTCGTATTTCTACATACAAGTAAATAAATTTATTAAATAATTTACTTTTTATGTAGTGAGAGAGAAAAGGGAAAAAAAAAGTAAAATTTTTGAAACAGAACCTTACAGACAAAAAAATATTACATAAATTGGAATAACATAAAAGTTCATTATTTTGCTTGATTTCAATTAAAGTTGCCAGATGTTTAATGATAAAAAAAAATAAAAAACAAAAATAAGAGAAAAAAAAAATGTTTTTTTTTGATTTGTGCCATCATCAATTTTTATTAATCGATTATTTGCATAATTATCGATTAAACATGAATTTTAATGAATGAATTTGTTAAAATAAAATTTTTAATAAATTCATTCAATTGATTGGCGTTCATTTTAATAAATTCTTTATTGAAATTTTAAAAGGAGTGTTAAAAATTTTTTGTGATGAATTTTTCATGATGAATTTATAATTTTTTTTTAGTTTTTATTTAAAGTATTCAATTTTTAATTGATTTAAAATTGAAGATATGAAAAAGTGTTGAAAATCTTCATTATTATCTTGTATCTCATAATTTACAATTGAAAATTTTTTATTTCTATTAAATTGTTATTAAAATTTTAAATGACAAGAAAATTAATTTTAATGTACGTGATGATTTGCAGTGATTTGTAATATAATATTTTTTTCTATAGAATTATTCTACATATATACAAAATGTATACTTTTTGCTTTACTAAATTTAACGAGAATGACTTCATTCTTTACAGTTTTATAACATTGCTAATAGAAATAATTAACATTTTTAATAATTCAAGTGATATGGTCTTTTCAATGTTAATAATAATTGTAAAAATAAATTTTTAGTACAAATATTTCTGCAAGGTTAATTCTATAAATACATACAAGGATAATACAATAACATGTTCGATACAACAACAAATATTATTCAAAGATTCAAAGAATTTTTGTAATAAAATTTTTAAATTTTAAAAGCAATTTAATTTGTTTATAAAACGGTGTTAGATTTAGATCGGATCGTCTAAAATCTTTTATTTTCAACATGTACGTAAAGTTTTAATCTAATATTTAATCTCAATAATAAAGATCAATATTTTATGAATTGAAAATTTCGCCTTTTAGTAGGAGCTAATATATTGAATTTAATTAACAGCATTAAAAATAATATTTATTTTTTTTCAGTTCATCCTTTTATCATATGAATTATATTGGGCGTAGAGAAAACTCTAAATAAATTAATAAATAAAATATCTAAAATTTTAAAATACAAAGGATGCTAAATAAATTCTTCTACTAACTAATTCTAATTACAAAATTCCTGAAAATTTTGAAAAAAAAAAATAAAGCAAATGAGTAAATGAGTTCAAGAGTCTTAATCACTTATTTGAATGTCAAATATAATTTAAAGAAATTTCAATTAAAGAATGTTAAATATCAAAATAATGTTAAATTGTCTATAAGTCCGACAACATAAAATAATCTCTCAAATACAAAAATTTATTATTTTCCAGGTTACAAACTCAAACTTCTCAAATTTTTGGAATTAAACATTTAAGTTTTTTAGCATAATTATAGTAATTGCGTTCAGATTTTGTAATTTTTGGAACATATGTCAAATATGAATTCAAATATTTCCAATACTCGCATTCCTTTTAAACTATTTCAGAGTAAAATTGGAATATAAATCTCCAAAAGACTACATAAATTTTGTTTGTATTTTCAAACAAAGCCTTGACTACTATCGTAATTCTAAAACTATTTGTTTCTTGCCCCAAATTTTCAATATTCTGTGTTGTCTAACAGAAATCTATTACACAAAATTTGTAATTTTGAAATCTTATAGATTTTTCACAAGGTTTGTAATTTCAAAATAATAGAATTTTATCTGGAAAATTGAATTTTAATTCTCAGTGATTTTCCTAATTGTCTTCATTCCCTCTTATATACAAATTCGAATATGCATTCAAATAAATTGGTGAATTTTATGACCTAATAAAATTTATTCAAACACTTATGAATTCCAGGAATTTATTTTCCACAACACATTTAAAATTTTATACAAAAAAAGCATTACAAAACCAATAACCATTAAAATATTTTTTTTATAAAAAATAAAATATTATATTTCCCTCTAAATATTAGAAAAATAAATTTATTTAACATAAATTACCTATTATATTTGAAAAAGAACAAAAAAATTGAAAATCTAATATTATTGTTTTAGAATTTTCTTTCATTCTTAAAAAAATAAATTTTATCTCGATTAAAAAATCTATTAATTTTTCCTTTAAATAATTCACAATACAAATAAAATTTATGAAAAGAAAAATAAATAAATAAAAATATCTAAAAAGTAATAAAAATTATTAATCCTTGATTAAAATCAAACATTGTATTAGAAGAGTAGAGTATTTATGATTTTCAGAGGCACCATACTAAGCCACCTTCATTTTAATAAATACGAAGAGAATAAAAATAACAAAGAAAACCAACTTGAAATGAGATACAATAAAAATTTTATTGTTGTCGTTCTTTTCTCTTATTTTCTCTTTATTATATTTCAATATTTTATTTTTTTTTTATTAAATACGGTAATATAATATGCTAAAAATTCATTTACTTATTGGCTGTGTGAGATGAGATGCACACTTTAATGAAAACAAAAAAAAAGAAAAGAGGCGACTATACACACCTGACCTCTGAACTTTTTACTCTTTTTTTTTGTGTTCTTTTTTTTCCATAAACGTTTTTCAAAATTTGTTTTATTTTACTGCTTTTTTTTATGTTTTTAAAAGGTGCACTTATCCAATATATGAATAAGAAAGTATTATGATGGTGTATTATCATCGACCCCAAGTAAAAGTCAACAATAAGCTTCAGTTCAGTAGAAGTATTCACTTTAACAAAAAAAAAAAGTTTTCAATCTTCTTTTCTTTTGAAAATTCTTATTTTTTAATTTTCAATAAAGAAACTTACTGTCAATGCACATAAACATACCAATACATATTAATATAAATGCAGATACTTGCACAATACTTGAATAATTATATTTAATATATAAGTTAGAATAGGCCAAACAAGAACAGGAACAACTACATAACAATATCAATATCATAATCATTAAAATATATAATAGTTATATAATAAAAATGATAACGATGCCGCCATATCATATAGTACACCTCACCAGTCACCATATACGAAAAGAGAGTATGAAAGTATGAACAAAAACCTGTTTTACAATAAAGAATTTTAAAGCAACAGAAAAAAAAAAGCAAAAAAAAATCTAATTTCCATTACATTTTTTTTTTTATTTTTTTTTTATTTTTAATACTTATACTAACTAAATAATCAAGAATCTTTCTTGTACATCAAAACAACATCAGCTGCTGCATTAAAGGTAATATTATTGCACGAACAGTAATAACAGAAAAACAAAAAACAAGAGAACAGCAGCAATAAACAGCAAGGCAACATCAAAAACAAAATCATCAACAAAACTCATCATTATTATCATTTCTATATCATAAAAGAAAAGAGAACAAGGAAATAAAAAGAGAAAATATCTAAAAATTGCAAGTTTTATACAGTGAGAAATCGACGTTTCTAACTTGTTGCTTTACTGTGATGATATAGAGGAGAAAATGTGTTTGATTCATACAAAATTTCATTATTGTACTACAGATTTGGAGTTATTAAATATTTAGAGATTAATTTGAGTAATATTGGATTTCAAATTATTTGCATGCAGTAAAAGAGTAGATCAGTAGGGTACATAAGAATTTGTCTGTGAACGGAAAGTTTTTCGTATGTTCTATTAAATTCGTTTGTTCTATTAAATGAGTGGAAATTTTAATTTTAATTATTGTTCAATTTTTAGTAAAGAATGGTTTAATAAAAGTTTTAGACATTGTGTTTTTAAGAATAGAGTTGATATTAAGAGAGTAAACGTTTCAAAATGTATTCTAATAACAAAATTGTATGTCTATTGAATAAATTCACAGTAACACGTGCAGTTAACTTAAAATTATAAGTACTGTTATATAAACTGTTTAATAAACTGTACAGAGTAAGAGCTCTTGATCTCCAAGCAAAGGGTTATTAGTGCTTTTGATATCTATGCTTTAGTAACTGTGAAGTCGGGGTAGGAATCAGAAACCTAAAATTTTAGAGTCAACTTTGCAGTCTTGCACAAAAATTTCTCTAATTTTTTATTCTACTGTTAATACATATGTACATACATACGAATTTTATCATAATATTACGGTGTCTATATATTTATATATGTATAAAAAATACATTTGGCACATTCAAAAAATCTTTAAAAAACTCTTTGATAATATTGAACAGAATGAATTGAAAATAAGAATAATAAGAAAAAATCTTCATATTATTTTGAGGCTTTTAAATTCATTCTTGGTCATGATAATTTTATTGATAACGATGATAATGATAATTATGATGACTATGATGATCGTCATCTCAATCATTAATTTTATCATCATCGCAGAGTCACCTTCATGTTGAGTTGAAAAATATATTGAATATACTGATTCTTCTATATGCCAAAACAAAAGAGAAAAAAAATAAAATCCCCTACTCTCCACATACTCTTTATAACCGCTAATATTTTTTTTTATAAAATGATGAAAGCCTTTATAACTATGATGGAAATAGAAATGATGAGTATCTCTTGTTGTTCTTCTTGTTATTGTTATTATTGCCATATAGTTTTTCTATATAAATATTTTCTGTTTTCTTTCTATCTGTCCTGTACAATCAAAACTGCATTCAAATAGAGAAGAAAAACAAAGATTTACGAAAAACGAAGAAAAAACATCAAGTGAAACAGCAGCAATATCAGCAGGACCATAATCCATAATAAAACACTAACAGCTTCCAAATAAAAAAGCCTGTTCTTAAAATGTTGTATGCACAAATAAAATCTACATATTAAGTATATAAGCAGTGCATTCATAATAAGATTTTTGTTGATGTTTTGGAGTGCTTGAAAAATGATGATAATATGATAGTCATTTGAATTTTTTGTGTTTTTTTTTTCTTGTTTATTATTCAAGTGAATGGCGGTTGTTTTCAATTCCTTATCATTGTTTTAATACTTACGGGTTCGCTCCATTGGAACGAAATAACTGGATTAAAATTTTTTAGATTTTTAATAGTAATAAAAGCACTGTAATAATAATAATAATCATGCAAGTACTATTATGTATACAAATGTGAATATACTCACCTACATATTTCTGGGAATACATAAAGATTTTGCCCAATAGTTATGTAAGGGTACAAATGAAATTTTTTAATATTCATTCAACACTTTAATTAATTTCAATTCTTAGTTTTTGTTTTCGAATATAAAGTGGAACTTTTAATAAGCCTGTGTTTACCAAATTATGAATGACATTGACATTTTTAATGTGCAAATAAAGATAACAGGCCCGCATGTAATTTTATTTACTCACTTCAATTTCTACGAATTTCTCTTTTATTTGTTTAGATATTTGAATTTAATCAACTAAATTTATGATTAATATTAGGGTATTTTGATTATTATTGGCTGACATTTATCGTGTTGATTATAGAAGTTTTTTATTTTATGAATTAATCATTTTCATTACTTGTATTTTTCTGATAATAAAAAATTCTGAAAAATTACGATAAACAACGTAAATTTCTAAGTTTATTTATTTAAGTTATTAATAATTTCGGTATTTGTTGGAAAAATGTTGGCTTCGCAAATCGATAATATGAAAATATGATTAATTGTCAAAAGGCTGTCAGAGTCAAACTATTATAAAAGCAGGAAAATTTATAAAAATAAAATTTTTGAAAAAATTTTTACGGTCCTTAAATTTTAAAACTAAAATGTACTTGTAAAATTTATTGGAGAAGTTTGTTTCCTTTGTAGTATAAAATAAATGAATTTGATTGAAGTATATAGTAAGAGCTTAAATTTCGAAATGCTGCTCTGCTTGAAGGTCAAAAACTTATAGCAATAACCTTAAAATTTTTTTGCATTTATAGTCATTGTGTCTAATATGGTGTTGAAATTTGCATTCGCATATTTTACAAACGATTAGACGTCAATAAAAAAGTAGCTTCAAGAATGTTCGAATTTTTTGTTTTTGAACAAATCGATTTAATATATTCAGTATAACAGTATAAGAATTTAAGAAACACAAATGATATTTTAATTTATAATTCGAAATTGAATGGAAAAATTATTTTAACAATATTATGACTGTAATTCTAATCACACAACACATACATACATTCATATAAGTGTGTAAATTTAATTTAAAATTTTATGATTTCATTCAATTTATAAAATCAAATTTGATTTTATGCAATTAATTTATAGTTGTATAATTCGCCTCCATTCAATTGCGAATTTTAAAAAACTATTAAAAATTTTTAATTGCATTACTAAATTAGAATCTTTTATTCCATATTTTTAAGTATGGTCTAATAATTGCATTAATTATTATTACCTTAGATTATCAAACTGGTATTAACTTAATCTTATTATAATTATTATTAACGTTATGTCGTTCTTCTGTTCAAAGTTCCAATATTCTAGATGTCTGTTTGAACAACTTAAATTAAAAATTTTTATTATTAAATAAATTTTTATAATTTATTCATAAAACAAAAAAAAAATAAATAAAATGAAGTGTCTTTAATGAAGTATTTACTTTATCCATTTATGGAAAATCCACTTTCTGAATTTCTGACTAATATTATTTATTTTAAAATTCAAATGAAATATAAAAAAAAAAAACAGAAAAATTAAAAGAACACAGAAATTTTTTTTAAAAAACCGTCCGCGCATTTTTTTTTCGTCGTTTTTAATTTTTTTCTGAACCTTTCCTTTTATGTAAATGTGCCTTTATAATATTGTACTAACACTTTCATTCTACTAATTGCATTTACGATATCTTATGTACGTGGTTCCTATACATTTGTGGCATGTGTATACAATAACCGTTTATGGTACAGCTGGAAAATTACAAAATAATTGTAAATTATTAATAAAAATTTTTTTTTTCTATTTGTTGTTTAGCCTATCACAACAAACTGTTATTCTGTCATCAAATAATCAAATAATTTCTATCAATATTTATAATTTTAGAAAATTTATTGAAAAGTTTATTCATTCTGCTTATTATACACTAATAAAAAATATAAAATTTACATAAAAACGTTTTTACATTATACAAAAGAGTTAAAGAGTGTTACTCATCAAGGGGCAATCCTATTATATAGATTCAAAATAGTTTTATAGCATTTTAATTTCAACTTATTTAGTATAGCAGCGTAATTGGTTATTCGTTACAGTTTTAATATGTTTATGTAATTTGAATTACTCTCTTGTCATTTCCCTGTTACGATAATGAGGAAATATTTTTAAGATGAGATTAAGGAGAAAAATGTTATTGCATGACAATATAATAAATTAGTATTTTTTAATGCAGTTAATACAGTTTGTACTCAATAAATTGAAATTGGAGAGAGTTTTCTCAAATATTTAAATTTGAAAAAAAATTTTTTGATCATCGAGAGATAATTTGGTAGGATATTCGGTTAGATGCTCTTATATATATATATATATTATTTTTACGTGTCTCCTTACTCATTAGGGAAATTTTAATGTGATTCAAGTTATTTTCTCAACATTTCTCTGTCAGAAGTAACAATTAAGTAGAAAACATTAGCAATTGAAATTTTTGAAATTCCGAATAAATTTCTTTGAGCAACAGAGAGCCTATTAAGAATTTAATACCTGTTTAAGCTATTTTCTCTTCAAATTGATCATTTTAGAAAAGATTTTTAGGATTTTTTTTAGAATCTTCTACGTTATTACTGCATTATGTCTAATTTACAGCTCGTGATTATATTTTTTAAATTTCCGAAAAAAAAGTTGCAACCATAAATGATTGGTGTGTCAAATTCTCAATGAACAATAATTTTCCCAAAAAAAATATAAACACAAAAAATTAAAAAAAGAAAAATGGAAGAAAAAAATTTTTTTGTTTTGGTTTTCTTGTAACAGGAAGAATTAACGAACATCTAACAATTGTCAAAAATAAAAAAAAATTATGTGAAAATTTGCGAAACGCCTAAATCAAAAAAAAAATACTATCATTCTGTTGGAGCATATCTTGTTATTTACATTTACAATATTTACTTGTTAGTTCTCATCAGGTAACTAAGGTGTTTTACATGCTGTCTTCATATCTGCTTCAATTTTTGCATAATAATGCCATGCTGTTTTTTTTACATTTAAAGCATAAACATAAAATCAAAACAAAAATGAAATGCAAAATAATGAACAAAAATTCATAACAATAAAAATGGCACCAACATAAATATTATCACAGTAAAGAAAATTTATAAAAAGAACAAAAAATGTTTTTTTGTTGACTAAGGATGGTGGAATTTTTAAGGCAAAATATGATTCTCTGAATAAAAAATGATATGTACGGATATTGTAACAGAAAAGACAAAATTATTTATCATCTTTCCACTGCACTATGAGATAAATTCAATATAATGGAAATCGACTAGAATGGTACTGCAATAAATACTTGTAAATGATAGTTTTTGTAAATTTGTCGAGAGTTCTTCATGTAAAATTTTAAAATGTTTTTCGGAAGAGTAAAGACTCAGAAATCGACCATGATTCCTAGTACTTACATTCGCTACCTCTGGATATCGCTGAAAGAAGTACAACCCAAAAAATCTCTGTCTGGAATTCACTAGTCCCGAGTATATCAGGCTTGAGATGCACTTCTCTTTCTCTTCGTCACACCAGCTCCTTCAAGAATCATTTGCGAAATTGTATTATTTTATTTGGTTTTTATTTGTCACACCAGCTCCATTATTGTATTTGAAGAATATTTATTTTATTAAATTATCCGATAATTTTAGAATTCTAAATTTCATTGACATTAATTTTTATTTTGAAATTAATAAAATTATTCAAAAAATATTTGATATCCTATAATTGACCGTGACAACTCCCGTTAAATTTCTTTTAACTCTATACACATTAATTTTTCTTTGTTCTTTATTTTTAGTAAAACACAAAATTGAACATTGGAATTATGAATACGTGACAGGAATTATTATTAGGATTACTTTGTATTTTTTTTCGCAGTTATAGGCCCAAAGTCATACATAACTCTAAAGATATACGTATATATATGCTAAGTATATGCAACGTATACATATGAATGTAAATAAAAATGGGTGAATATGGTAAATGAAAAAGAAAGAGACTTATACGGATGTGCAAGTCAAATTCTATTTTTCTGTTCAATAAATTTTTTTTTTTCAATATTGTTTGGAAAAACACAAAAACTGAAATGAAATTTTCATTAAAACAAAAATATAGACATAGAGTATAAAAATGGCATATAGGTAAAACACCATTTTTAATGCTTAAAGCAACGCCACTGGTCTTTTATGTATTCTATTTGCGTATTTCAACTTCATTACTTAAAAAAAAAAAATGAACGCGAAAAATAGCAAAAAAAAAAAAAAATAAACAGAATTTTTTATTTTGTGCATTTTTTGCTTTTTTAACTTATGATTTTTTAACGTTTTTTAAAATCAATGATTTGACTTAGCCGGCGGCGGCTAAACATTTTTATACTTTTTTTTTAAAAAGATCAAGAATTTTCGAAAAATATGAAAACAAAAACAGTAACGACAGCGGAAATGATGTTTTTATGTGCACAACACAAAGTCTAGTAGAGCGTATAACACAATTTTTTTTTTTTGTTTTCTTCTGATTTTTTGCTGTTTCTTTTCTATTTTTCTTCTGTAAATTTGATAAATTAACAGTTTTCAATGAACTTTAAAGACATCTAAATTATTGATATTTAAAAAAAGATTTTTCAAAAAAAAAAAATTTCAATCAATAATCAAAAAAAAAAAAAAAAACAGAAATCAATCAATATCGTAAAAAGAGTTCAAAAATTTATACTTAAAAAATAAAATAAAGAAAACTGAGGGAATTTTAACCTTAAATGGTTTAACAATGTTAAAAATGCAAAAAAAAATGATAATTTTTAAGATTTAAGCAAATTTGAATATGGCCAAATCGGGGAAAAAATTATTTTGTTATAAATGTTGGCACAATACCCACCACTCACTATATACTTACGATATCTAACGTAACGAATTTGCTTTAAGGTGTTTTTGTTTACCTTTCTTTTTTTTTTTGTGATTTTTAACCTTCCCCAATATTGTTAACAACATAATTTACCGTTCATAAATCATAAAAAATATAAGATGCAAAAAATATTTATAAAGTATAAATTTCACACAGTCAATATGAAAAATTCAGAAAAAAAAATTGTTGATTTAACAAAATTTCAATAATTTGAGAAAATAAAATCCAAAAAATTTGTATATTAGATATTTGCTTTTGTTATATAGGTGGTATAATAAAAAATATTATTAGCAATAATATCAAAAGCAGTATCAATTTATAGACACTAATCATGCCATCTTGCATTTAAAATGTTTTAAGAATATAAAAAAAAACTTGCCTCAAAATTAAGTCGTAAAAGTTTTTGCCTTAAAAACTTTATTTATTGTGATTTTTTTCGAAAGATATGCTCTTTATTTCTTTTATTTATTTTAATAATAAAATTTTTGAGAACAAATCTACAATCTACTTAATTTATAATGAAAATAATATAAATGTAGGGGGTCGTAATTTTGTGAAGTGTATTAGCTATAGTTGGAAAATTAAAAAGTAGTACAGTTACAGACAGTAAAAATAGTAGGCATATTTCAAAAGCATCTCAAATTTTTTAATTCTCACACTCTCACAAAAATTTGTATAAGCTGCACTACACGAATGTGTGTTGTGTTGCGGCAGTAATGTTAACATTAATATTATTAATATTTCTTGATATTTATAATATAGGTCAGTCTAAGATGAGTGATTAATTAAATTGTGTTATAATGCATTATAGTCAAAGAAATTTAAAATATAGAAATATGACAGTATAAAATAAAGAGAAATACAGCACGTGATCAGGGGAATTTTATCATGGCCAGACCAGATCTCATATTAATAATAATTGACACCACTAAAATGAGAAAATAATTCGTTTTTTTGAGAATTTAATTTAAATTCAAATTTGTTTTATTTTATTGGAATGAGAGCAGTGTTTTTATATTATTTTCTCTTTAAATAAATGAGAAAAAGAGAAACTCTCCTTGGGATGAGGTAATTCTTTCAGTTTGAGTTTGCAATTGCTTTCTCATGTCTATTAATTCCTATATGTGGGTTAAAGCTAAAGTTTAGAAGAAAAATTCTACATTTATAAATTGAGTACCGTAAATGTTTTTATAATACCGTAATTATTGCATTTTGGAAGTCAAAGAAATTTGAATATTAAAATCTAATTTTTGCAATAATATTACAGAAAAAAAAAAACTCAATTTAATCTTGTATTTTTTTAACAGTACAATTTAGATGTGAATTAAAAAATATTTAAAAACCCGGATACCCAAAATTGAATTCATATTATATAAGTATACAGAATATTTTATTTTGGATTACACTTAATTGCCTTAATTATTTTTTTTTTAAACCATTTAATTATAATCTCTCAAATCGACTGAAATATTCGAAATCACATATATGTACATATAAACCTAAAAATATGTCGGTAATGTTTCAATTATAAAAAAGAAAGAAAACTCTTTACGATAGGACAATATGCGGTGGGCAACAAAATCTCATTCAAACCAAAAATTGTCTTATTCTCTTCTATGGTTTTCATAATTTTCAAATTAAACACGTGCCAATAATGATTTTCTCCTACATAATTAATTTCAATATTAAATATTCTATTTTAGTTTGCAAATTTACAATACCATAATTTATATCTATAATTTCTGATATGCATACATACTTACATTAATTTTACTGTTCTAATTGTACATATACTACATACCGTATATATGCAAAATTGAGTTATACGTTCATATATACAAACAAAATACAAAAAAAAAATAAATAAAATAACCATATAACCAGGAAATTATTTAAAAAGAATGCACATTACATATAAGTATACATATACCACATGTTTGTAGTATATGCATACATACATATGTACATATTCATACATACTTATGCATAAATGCCTTTTTAATGAACCTATATATTTTTGCCTACCATAAACAAATTTATCGTAGATATTATATAATAAAATATTCTTCAAAAAGCTACTTAAAGGAATTTATGTTTCTCCTATATTTATTTATTATTTATACATATGTATACATATATATATATACGTATATTTAAGACTAATATTTGCACAATACTGACGACGACTAAAAACTATAATCTCTAGGAAATCCAATATTCAAGAAAAACAAGAAGAGTATAGGTTTTTTTTTATAGAATTTTTTTCTTCAATGTAGATTTAGTACACAAACATACACACATTATGTATTTCAGAAAAGAAAAGAAAAATAAACAATAAAAATAGAATTTTTTTAAAAGCATCTCTTATAATATTATTGTATATACATATACACAAACATACGTTACGAGGGTATAAAAAATAAACGCACATTGAATAATAAACACAAGAGGAATTCCTTCATTTTTGTTTTTTTTTTTTTTGCTTTTATTGTTCCATTAAATCTTTCTAAATTGCTGCTGCCATGCTACTGCTGTTTTATTATGAATATTATTTTATGTATACAAAGAAAAAAAACGCACTGTATGGGCACATATGTCTGTATGTAAGGTATATTGGAAGATTACAATTAAATTCTTGTTATCTATCTAATATCAACTGAAGATCACATTTGCCGTCATATCAACTCACTACATCCTAAAATGGATGCCTATTTTATTATATTAAATTGTATATATATATATAGAGGTGGGATATAGTATAAAAACCTGTATGTATAATATGAAAAAAAGAAGGTCCTTAAGTTTTCAATTGTATACCTTATATGGTAGAGGCTAAGTGTCATATAGGAATGGGTTCCGTAGTTTGGGAGATGATTTCAAATATTTGTAATTTAATAATAACAAAAAATAAAAGTAATATATTTATTATTTAATTTACCATAATTTTCTTGTGTAATTTTTACCAGAAATATATTGTGTAACACTCTAAACTATTCTAGAGTAATTGAAAATAGTTTGTAAAGCAGAGACTGTTTCATATTTATTCTAGTGTTAGTCTCATAAGTGCTTAATTGCTGCCCTACAAACATAACATTGATTTAGATTTTAAACGATTGTGATTTCAGAATTGTGATACAAACCCTATTATAAGAGTTGCTGTATTACTAGTTACTGTATAATGAAATTCATAATTGTATAACAATTACTGAATTGTGTTATAATTTCGGTAGAATTTGGCAATGCTAAAATAATTAAGTTTCTTGCGTGTAGTTGAAATACGCATAATTCCTTGTTTATTATAATACTCTAAAACTGTTATATTCCTACGTTCCAACAATAACACTATAAATGTTGTCTGCTCTTCTACATTGAATTTTTTATTTTGAAGAAATAGTTTCTTACAACACACTCATATTTTATTTAAAATATTATTTATGTATGCATAGTTGAATGCGTTCTTAAGAATTTATATAAGCTTAAAAGATGAAAAGGGCCATTACTTTGAAATATTAAAAAAACAAAAAGGATGAGTTCTTTTCATTTTTTATCTACTTTAAAGGCCATAAATAGAAAATGGATTTTTTTTTTCTAGTAAATGTTCTTAGTAGGTATGACGGTGCCAATATGAATTTTTTATATAGTAAAGTTGTGTGAGTGTGTTTCATTGTCGTTCAACTTTCTATGATAAGCATTTTTGCTCCCCGTATATTTAGATAAAATAAAAGTCTTTATTTTTACTTTTGAAATTCCTATATTTTTTTTTTCATATTCTATTTATGGTTTCGATTTGAATTCTTTGCAATTTTTTTAATTTTTTTTTCTACAATACTTTTGAAAGAAAATTACCTTTTGTTTTCATTTTTATTATTGTGAATTTATTGTTATACGAATTACAGTTATACAGTGAATTTTCTATTTAAAAGGTTCTTTATTGTTGTAATTCTTTTTTTCTGTTTGTATACAGAATAAATGGTGCTATATGCATGCGAGAATGTACATATTATACACATACATATATGTGTGTATGAATTTCAATAAGCAACAGGTTAATAATTATTGTAAATATATATGTATATATTTCAGTGAAAAAGAAAAATTATTCAACAAAAGAAGCCAAATAAATAGCGTTTTGTCAGAAAATATATATATGTGTGTGGGTTTGTATGTAAGAAAACTGTGAACTTAGTGGTTAGAGGTTAGATTATCTTCTGGTAATTAGCAACATACAATGTAAATAAGTTTAACAATTTTTGTTTTTCTTATATCAATTTCAATTAAGTATATTTTATAAATAAAAAAATGGTGTTGATTTATTTGTATACAATGCTTTTGAATAATAAAATATCAATATCAAGTTTGCGTCATAAAATGTTGAAATTGTTAAAATTAATGTTACGATATTTACGTACACAATATACGAATTACAATACTTTAAAGTAAGGTTTAGTTAAATCGCACAGAATCTGTTAAATGGCACAGAATCTCTTAAATGGCGTAAAATTTCATAAATGGCACAGAATCAAAAAATAAAATCATTCTCCATTAAAGTCTAAAATTTCCTAAAATCTCTCTTAAAGTTGTTTAGAAATTATTACTCTCTCTCTTCTTAAAGTTTTTGAAATTTAAACTATAATGATGGCCCATAACAAAACAGCTATACACTATTTCTCATTGAACTTTGTAAACGTATAACAGTATTAACAATCATATTTTTTATAATACATTTATTGTCAAGCATAATCTGAAATTTCTTTTCAATTATAATTTATTCAATATCGTTGCTTATTAGTATAACAGTAATCAAAATATTATTTACTATAATCCTATATTATTAAATCACCAACTTCCTTTAAATTTCCCAAATATAAACGAAATTATTTAAGTATAACATTTAAATTAAAACATTAAATATAACAGCATCTACGAGTAATTGAATTCTGTATCTGAATACAGTATAAAATTCGAAATTTTACATCCGGCTAACATTTCCTTGTGTTATAAAAATAAATTTCGTGTATATATGTCTTTTATAACAGCATGTTGCTAATTGTTGTTTTTTTTATTAATCTGTGTAATTAAGCTGTAACAAACTTGCAATTATCTGGTCTAATATATTCTTAATTCTTAACATTGTACAAGTATTTTTAATCAATTAAAGCTATTATTTCCTATACTTTACAGTAATTGCCATATTCCGATAATATTAATTACATTTAACATACATGTATATGCAATCATTGAGGGCAGTGATTTATTTTTAATCAATTTATTCAAGTAGTGGACTCTATTACAATGTATATATTATATTTACGGTTAGAAAAATTAATTTTACACATTAAAAATATATTTTGTTAACAGGGGAGCATTTAAAAATTTCAAAAATTTGTGATAGATATCTTAAAGGTGCTTAGTGAATTTGAATTAAAACTAACAAATTAAATCGTGAATAAATAATTTGTATAACAATTAATTATAATTAATGGGACTTTTTTTGTTAATTATTACAAGAAAAATTTTAATTTTTAATTGCATATTTTTAGGGGTGGAGGTTTTTTTTTTAAATATAAAATTACACCAATTTGTTATATGAAAATTGTCTGAAACTTTTAAAAACTCAAAAGTTAACTGAAATTCTTTTGTGCAGCAAATAATTCCTTTAGCGCTCTTAAATTTTTTATTGCGTAATAAGACTGCAAATAATCATTTTGTTTTTATCCCCTGTTCTAAAATTTTTTTTCCTAAAAAATACAATTCTAATTTAATCAAATATTATTCATTTACTAACAGAAACAAAATCAACATTCCACCTAAGTCAAATTGAATAAATTATGTGGCTTATAAAGCAATTAATTTTTTTTTAGGAGAAAAAAAATACAATTTGAATATTGAACGCCTCTGATCCAAATACATTATAATTTTTATGTTTTAATACCTTTTATAAATCTCAATGGAAATTATTTATACGTTATGTTGTCGTTTGTATAATATCGTGAAGGGGGGGAATTAAAATATAACATTAAATAGGGAGAACATTTTGGTAGGTCCAATTCATATGTACTTATGTATGATTTGTCCATTTGCAAGTCTTAAAATAGAAAAAAAAACAAATGCTATTCATGTAAGTGACGTTAATATTGTAACGTAAACGTACGAACAAGCAATAAAAGAAAACATAACAGTTTATTTTATTTTTGCTTTTCCATTTGAAATTAATATCGACAATATTAGCGATTAAAACGACAACGACGGCGGCTACCTTTCAACGTTTTATATTTTAACAATTTTATTATTTTTTCTATTATTTGCAAAAAAAAAAAATGTTTTTTTTTCCTTTTTTTCTAGTATGAGTTGTATTTATATTTTTGGCGGGAAGATTTATTTATTTCGAACGTGTTTTTTTAAAGTAAAAATTTATTAAAAGAACAGTAAAGCCGATTTTTGAGGCACATGTAGCTGTAAATTTATCTGTCACAGCCTTATTTAAACAGTAGATGCAATAGAGATACTAAAATTCTGGTATAGTCTGGTAACGCTGTATAATTTAATGCTGCATACTCTCGGTTTTGACTGCATGTTCTCGGTAAAGTAATTATCAAGTAATTGTGCAGGCATAATTCTGATAATAATATTCTTAACTGTTCATATTAAAATTTCAATTAAAAGAATTAATTACTGTCTGCTGGTAACTCTTTATTTTATTAATTACTTTGTTTTTATTAAAAAGTGTGCATGAATGATATACGCTATTGGCAACAAAAAGTGAAAATGCTTTAAAAAGTGACATAAATTTAATGAATTTTACAAAGTGTATACCTTTAGCATTACAGAGTGTTATGTAGAGGTATGTTTTACACATGAGGATGAGAGGAGACAGATGCATACAAGTGAATAAACTTTAAATTTTAGGATAAAAAATTTAAAAGAGTATAGAGCTGAGTTAGCAATCTAAGCATTTATTGAACTTATCTTTCTCAATTGTAAGTGGTGTAATTAAATCGAAAACAAATAGCATAAGATGCAATATAATACAATAATTTAATTTCATAAAAACGGGTTCTACTGTTTGTTTACAGTAAAATATTAAATATTGTTTTTTGTACATTACAACACAAGTCTATTGAACTCGACAGGCGCAATCACTATAAATTCCATTAACTGTTTTTTTTTTTCTTTTTATATAGAAATTTTTTTCCAAAACCAACCATATTTTTTTAAATTTTACAATACCTATACTAAATTTAGTCAACTTAATAGAATGGAAAAAATTTCTATATAAGTATTTAGGTACCTATGTACATATTCTTGCGAAATATATTCAGATAGTTGGAGTTAAAACACAAATGTGCACACATATGCTCACATCATACTTATATTTTATATATATATATAAACATATTTCTGAAAAGTCTTTTAGTTTTGACAGTTTTTTGTGATGTATGGTCAAAATATAATTTTTTTTCTTAAAAATAAGAAAATTAATAAAACTGTGCAATAAGGCGACAGCAACAAATATTAATATGCAATATAAAAAATAAAAACAATAAAAATAATAAAATGAAAAAAAAAAAACAAAAATATGTCAGTTTAACTGTAAAATGACAGTTTATTTTTGTTAAATTAAATTTCTACTGAGAAGCGTAGGATTTCCTATTTTTTTTGATATATTTTTTTTGTTTTGTTTGTTGTTATTAAATTGTTAAATTTAATTTTGTTTTTGTTGCTCAACTGATTGATCCTTCATTTTATTGAAAATTATGAAGTATAGCAATTTCGTAAGCTGGTTTCTTATTTCGTTTTTATTAATTATTCAATTTGTACAAAAATTGTGGACACCGAGCACTTAACTATGTACATTTGTTTTATGATTTTGAATAATGAAAGTGAATGTGATGAAATCAGGTCATTTTTGTCTTCGAATATATATAGTTCAATGATAAAAAGTGAAGGTGTAGTAAATTAATTTCTGGTTTTAAAAAAAAAATAATTTTTTTTTTATATTATCTACATCAGTTTTTAAAAGGGAAGAAATTCGCAAAAATTGCCTACTTTTAGGGGACAATTTTCTCAATTAATAATCAGAATAAATAGTCATTTTTCACAAAATTATGCATAATTCAGTTAAAATAATACATTTGATTTCAGAATAGGTGAAAATTGATTTTAATTTTCGAGTAAAATTCGAATTTATCATTCCTGAGCTGCTATCCACAAACAAACTTAAGAAGTATTCGTAAAAATAAAGATAAATTAATTTTCGATTAAATAATTCTAGTTTATTCTTTCAATAAAATTGAAGATTTAATTTAGTCTATGGCAAAAGCCATTTTGCTATTTGTGTTGGTTAAAAGAGTAGCTTTTATACATAAAACAATTAAGATAGAATGTTTACCATTGAAGATTTATATGGTCCTAAGAAAAGCTAAAAATTTAATACAAAACTTAAAATTTTTAAACTTTCCAATAGATGTTCAATTTTTATTAAATACACAGTATAACAGTTTTTTCACAGTATAACAGTTTTTCGCAGTATAACACTTTTTTCACAGTATAACAGTTTTATGTGTTAAAATTTGTCTACTCAACTTTTAGTGTAATTTTTAGATTATTTTTCTTCTTTTTCGTTTTGATGAAAAACCGGGTCAGAAAATATGCTTTTCACTATTCGCTGCTTTTTTTTTTTTTTATAATTTAAAAGTCGATATTTTATTTTAATAGGATTCAACATTTTTATGAATTTATAAATTTAACAATAAAATCTATTTGAAATCATAAATTTCAAATATTTTTTTTAAAAAATGTATAATTAATTTATTGGAAAATAATATATTGATGGAGTTATAAAATATATTTCTTTTTCATCTTTCTATTATAGTCTTTCAAAATTAATAGTTTGCTAGATAGCACATTTCACTTTAATGAAATTGTGACAAAAATCAGCATTTTCAGGAATTTTAATTTTAGGGGTAAATATAAACAAAGTAGAGACGAAAATAGATTAACAATTAATTAGTTATTGTTAAATAGTGTAGGTTAACAAAATCTCCAATGAGAGTATACAAAATCTCCAATGGTTATAAGAGTAAAAGTAATACTCCTAAGAGTAAAAGAATTTGGAATTTATTTTCCATTCCAATAAAATGAAGTACATATGTAAATATTAATTAATTTAAAATCCTACGTTACTCTGCTTCACCTCCTGGGGGAGTGTGATGCTCTTGCTCGTAGGAGGGGGGAAGTGCTGGGAGGCTTTGCTCTAACTGTGGCGGAGTTATGGTCTTCTGGTCCTCACAAGTTGCTTGAGTTCATCAGGAGGGTTGGTCTCGAGCGTGTGTTGTAGGGCATGCCCCGCACTCGGATGGGGGCGCACAATAGATCCTTATACGTGGTCGCGGTGCATTGAAGCCCCCGTTGTACAAATCTACAAATCCACAAATCTACTATGCTTCAGGTTTTAGAAATAAAATTATATTGAAAAATTAAAATAACTCACCGACTATTTTTTTGAGTTCACAATGAAGATCGCAACTTCTTGAATTAGTAAAATCTGGGGCTTCAATGTAATAACTTTAACAATTTTTTGTCATGAAAGAGGGTCAAATTAAGACGATTAGTCTAACAAATTTAAACTCTCCCGTTTTTTAAAAAACCCCAGAACTTTTGTAAAAAAATGTTAATAGGACGAACTGATAGACAAAATGTGCTAAAAATTACAAATACATTTTTTCTTATTGAAATTTTATTGGAATGCCGTAGGTTTTAATAAAATTTTATTTGAAAAAAAAAAAAATATTGACATAAAAATCCATTGGAATTTTTATTTTTCACTATTTTATTGTTTTTTTTATTTTTTATTTTTTGTTAAAATTGTGAATGGAACCAAAGTTCAGTAATAATACATTTCAGTTGTGTATCGAATTGATTTGAAACATTTTGATTTTAATATTTTTTTTTTTTAGTTTTTAATTTAAACGCATATTTTTTTGAATTAACATACAAGTATTAGTTCATACAGTATATAAAATTTATACTTTTTGCAATATTTCTGTATGTAAGCACTTTTTGTCTATATTAAATTTGAATTAAAATTTTTTATTCAAAGTTTGCATACATTCAGTCAAATTGCATTCAATGTACTCATAAATTTATTTGTTTGGTGCTGTTGTTGTTATGATTTATGCGGAGGAGATTTGGTACTTAAAAAACTAAACTAAATTGTTATTAATTATTACACGATCGCTAAAATAGAAAAAAATTGTTGCTGTTAATTTTTTTTATATACCATGAAATTATGAAATTAGTCTGAGATCAATCCAAATATACAACTATTGTGTATATATACATGGATTTAATATGTAAAGTAATTTTGATTGATTTTTTATGTTTTGGCAGTTTTAGAAGCAAAAAATAAAATTAAAAATTTAAATTTATAGCATATTTATAAACAACAAATAGTGTATGGAGCTTATAAAATATTGGAACATAAAAATGTTGCAAAATTTTTAAGATATTAAAATTATATTTTTATTATTTTATTGAATAGATATGAATTACGAACATTAAAATGTTAAATTTATAGTAATTTGGACAATTTTATATTGTGTGAATTTATAACAATTAAAATCACTATTTGATTGATTTATTTGTTCTAATAATTGCGTTCAAGAATATTATTTTTAAAATTAAGCTATTAAATTAAAAAACATTTAAAATATTAGTTAGAAATATACAGGGAAATAATTACAGGTAGAGTGTTACACAATCATATTGTAGAATGCTTGTAATATTCTCTAGTCAATAAGCCTTAATTATTATTAGTCAATAAGCCTTAATTATATCCGATGCTCTATATTGAAAAAAAATCTAAACTTTGAGCTTAATTATTAATCAGGCATACTTTTTTTAGATTAACTGGTATTTTCGACAAAACCACAGAAATCGAAATAGATTCATTTCGTACTGCACCAAAATTATATCTAGACAATTATTAATTCATTTCTGAATTAATTGAACTTATAATATTTTTAAAAAGGAACCTCCAAACTTCAAAATTGTATAAAATATTTTTATTCAAAAAAAATCTAATTTCTCGGCTTATAGTAAGAAATACTCGAATTTAAAAATTTAGTAATTTTAATTGATTAAATTAATTGAATAAATTTAATGATTTTCTCTCATAAATAATAAATATTTGCCGTATAAATTTAATAGTGAAATTTATTTATTTTAGAGAACATTAAAATTTTTAAGCAAACATCTTTGTTGCATATTTTTAGGATCAAAATTGTTTCTTGACATTTTCCCTATTAGATTACTAATAGACTTTCAGAATGCATATTATTTTTAGCAATAATAGGGCTATGCTAACAATTTTTCAAAAATTTGTAGTTAAAAACTGTTCATATGCAAATTAGAATTTGGCAGCTAAAATTAAGCCCAAATACGTTTAAATATTACATAATAAAATATTTAAATTTGACATCAAAATTTACTTAAATTTCAACTTTATATACAAATTCTAAATGGAATTTTACGTCACATAAAGGTAATTGGCATTTGCACACATTTTTTAACTAAAATTTACTTAAGGTAAATATAAAATTATAAAATAAAATAAATAATGAACGCAAATGAGTAAATCAAATGAGTAAATAAAAATTATTTCAAAAATTATACTCAATGCCATAAAAAATGTTTTATTCAAATATTTTTTCATATATGTATTATAAAATTTAATAAATATAATAGTGCTTACATTGAAACTTGATAAATACATTAAAGGCGTCTTCTTTTTATATACCATCAAAATATAATTAAATGAAAGTAAATAAGTGTGTATGTTTAATTAACCTATATATATATACCAAATTATTCATTTATTTACAACATTTAATTGCAGATTTTGTCGGCAACAACTTTATATTTAAGTGTAATTTTTTCGTAATAAAATTTATTTTGCAAGCTTTTATACTCTTCGTACAAATGAAACTAGTTTTTTTCTTAAAAATGGGTAATTCAAATATATATGTAGGTAATTAAGGTATTTTATAATTTAAAGAAATTAACAATTTTATGCTATGCAATCTAACAAAATTTCTTTATATCAGAACGTCTTCCTATAAATATTTTCAAGATTTCTAAACATAAATAGATAAAACTCAAAAATTTCTTGCTCCATCGAAGTTTCTGAGAAAAATTATGCTAATTATAATTTATTATGTTAAATATGGCATGTAAATACAGTAGACGTTAATGGGTTAATTCTGTTAGTATTGACAACTATGAATCTGCAATGTCGCGTTATTTTTTTCATTAACTAAACGTCGTCCCAAAATGCTCTATAATATTTATTACTCACATGATTCTTAGGACATTTTCGCTTATTGCGATCGTAATGAATCTATTACTTCTAATTTTTTTTATTGAAATTATTGTAATGAGAACTTTTGAAAATTTCCTTAATACTTTTAGTCAAACTTTAGAGGCAATATAAGGTAATTAATAAGTTTAGTAAGAATTTTTCAAATCTCTGTATTAACTGACGCCTAAATATTTTAAAAATTCTTTAATTTCTTGAATAGTGAGAGTTACGCATAAAGAAAATGCCAATTTCCATACCTACTTTATCAAATGAATAAGAATAAACCATTTTATCGTGTAAATTCTCTATTGCAGATGATGACTCATTTATGAATTTTAAGATAGCAAAAAATTGAAAGTAGAGCAAATGTAATATAATTTACTAGAGAAAAAAAAATACCAAACACTAAAATGTTTTTTTATTTTTGCATTGTAAATTAAAATTCAATTTAAAAAAAAAAAATTGTAAAATAATAAATGGAAATGGGTCGTCGTGTACTGTAAAACAATTAAATATTAAAAAAAAAATTTCCATGAAAGAAGTACACTATGACTATAGCGAAAAATAGCTAAAGAAACTAAAGTTAAATTAGATATACGTGTCAATATTTAAATAGCTTGTACATACGCGTAAACAGACACATATGAAACACATATGCATATGAAGTCAAGTAAATTTTAATAATTATGGTATAAGAAGAATAAAGGAAATTTCGCAGTAAAATCCTAGAATATTTTATTTTATGTTCCCTAGTTTTTAAATTTAAAATTTTTATGCACAATCACATTTACAAAAATTTAATATTTTTAGTGCAAGTAAATATTGTTAAATTGACAACTTTTAATAAATATAAAACCTCAACATATGTGTTCCGTCTTAAAATAATAAATAATATTGCAAAATTTAAAATCAGACCACAGTTGACAATACACTATATGCGAGAGATATAATTGAAACTATATATGTAATCCGAAAATAAATGCAGGCAATGCAGCTCTTTTGTTCGTTTTTAAAAATGAGATTAATTAAACATACATACTTTAAGCAATTAGTCAATAATATAAAGGTACGGACTGAACGGACTAAGGCAACGTATATTGTTATTACACTGAGCGAAAAAATGCATTTTAGAATTAATTACGAACGTATTTGAAATAAAAATGTTGCATTATAAAACATTTTTTAAAACTTTTCACGAAACATTTTTAAATCAAAAATGAACATTTTTATAATAAAGTTGAAATATTTTAATTTCTTGATAGCATTTTCAATTCAAAAATGAAAACTTTGATATAAAAATGTCATTTTTGATTTTAGATTGCTGCAATTTTAAATTAAAAATGAACCTATTTGAATCAAAATTTATTATGTTTGGTATACATCCAAAAATTGTCAAAATAAAAAACATTTCGTTCATTTTCAATATAAAGTCGAACGTTTTTGATATTAAATTGAACGTTTTTGAAATTAAGTTGAACGTTTTTGAAATTAAGTTAAACGTTTTTAGATTAAAATTGAAATATTTTGACATTACATTATTTTGAAATGTACTGTTATTTTTTCATTTCTAATTGAGACTTTGTAAAGAGTTGAGGTGTTTACTTATTAGTGTATATAAAATTATAAAATTAATTACAAATTGAAAAATTAACTATTTAAAAAAAATAAAGTGTGGCAAAAGTTATTTATATTAAAATAAAGTTATTTATGTTAATTATATTAAAAGTGCGAAAACTATTAAAAGTAGAAAAAGGAATCCCAGCGGAAAATTGTACAGCAAGTACGTCAATGCCAGATCGAAGAGACCCAAAATTAATTTAATATCTCAATTAATTTTAAATAGCGGTGATGAGATGGTAAATGAAGTTCCAGAAGTGGATGAATCAATTGCACAAGCACTAAAAACATCTTTGAGCAGGGATAGCTCTGATTGGAATGAAGTTTTAGATAAATGGGAAAAAACTTATAGCCTTCGTCAGCATGACCTTAAGCGCTTATCAAATACATCGTTTTTAAAAGACTGGCCCAAGTATTGTGATTCAAGAGCACCAGAATTAGTATGTTTTAAATTTAGCTAATATTCGACTTTTAATATTAAAAATCTAATTTTATTTTACCTTTCAGATCAATATTGACTTTAGAATCATGTACCCTGAAAAGGAACTTCTTTTATATTCGAAATGGAACATTTTTAAGGAAAAAATTAAAAATTATTATGAAATCAATATAACAAACGATTATTATAGGAAACTATTTTTAACTGCTAAATCTACCACAAATATAGGTAAAGCATTATTTAAGTCAGACATAAATTTTTATAAAGTAAATATTATATAGCTGTCATATGCAAATTTCAAATGATTATTTAATTAAATTGTTGCCCCATTTTTTAATTATTTTTAGATGCTGCAGAATATATTTTGACTACTTTATTGAATGCAGTTATCTTACCCACAGCAAGATTTAAGGACAAAACTGGAAAGAATAAGAAAAAAGTGACGATTAGTGACGCTCAAGAGAGTTTCGTCCTTCGTTTAACGTCAATCAATGATTACGAAAGGAAAATCAGCGAGCTGATAAATAAATATTATTCAATTGGACTTACAATTCAACCATTTATCATCGTTGAAGGGATATCCGATGAAGAAGTAAAAAGTTTTTATATTTTTTTTGATAAAACCTTATATAAGTTTGAGTCATTTCTAGAAGCTTTAAATGTATGTTTCAAAATTTTTCAAGTGCTATCTTTAGAATATCCTCAAGCATGTAAATTACCGTGGCTATTTATACAAAAGTTTTTTTTTGATATTTCTACTATTTTTGATTTTAAATCACCAAGTATCACTTCTCTTTTAAATTATATGAACTGTTAAATCAAAAATGTATTTATGTTTTAAATGTTTAATAATAATGGAAAAACTTACATTAGAAATAAAAGCATATAATGTAAATAATAAGTAAATATATTTAATTGGAAGTTATATTATAAGAAATCTAATTAAGTATGTAACATTTTATAAAAAAATACAAGCTTTAAAATAAAAAAATTGTTTTGTATTTTATTATTTCCATATGCAAAAACTTTTAAAAAAGTAGGACCCTTTTTACATAATTGAATTTGTTTTACAGCATTATTACAAATTTAATTTCGAAAAGTAAGTATACCTATTTTCAAATGAATATTAAGCATTTTTAAATCAAATACAAACATTCTTAAATCAAATACAAACGTTTTTAAATCAAATGCGAACATATTTAAATGGGATAAGAACATCTTTAAATCGAATACGAAGCTTTTAAAATCAAATACCAGCATTTTTAAATCAAATACAAAATATTTTCAATTAAATACGAACATTTTTAAATCAAATACGAACATTTTTAAAACTATATCGGTTAATTTTTGAATTAAAATCCAACATTTTAGAAACAATGTTAAATCGTTTTCAAAATATTAATGTACCATCTTTAAATCTATATGAAACTACTTTAATTCAAAGTTGTTTTTCAATGCAAATTTAGCATTTTAGAATCAAAGTTGTTCGTTTTTGAATTAAAAAAAAACGCGTTTACTCGGAAATCATATGGATTTCACTTTGATTCAAAGTTGTTTTTTTTGAATTTAGGTTGTTTTTTTGCTCAGTGTAAGTAAGAAAAAGAAAGAATAAAGTTATTACGAATTACGATAAATAGAGCGAGCAACACCATAAAAAAATTTATAAAAATAAACAAAAGAGAGTACAGAACTGCAGATATTTTTTTTTGTCTTCTATTGTTTTATGTTGTTCTCATGGATAACATTATATTGTTATTCCGATTTCGTTTTTGCGCTTTGTATATGTTAGCCTAAATATGAAGCACAATATCTCTTCCTTTTGGCCCAGTGCCGCCAATGAGCGGGAAATTTTTCGTTTTCCCGAAATCAAGCCATCTTCCGGAACCAAGTATAAATTTATTAAACTAAGATATTATGTTATTAAGTACGGTATGAATTTCTGAGAAAAAATTTTTTTAATAAATATTTCCTTTTCTCGCAAAGAAGAAGCATTTTTGTTGAACCATATTATGTTGCGGGAAATTACGTTTTAAATAGGAAAATTTTAGGTGTTTTTCCTGGAAACTTAACGATATCCGATTGGCAGCATTGTATAGGCTTTATATTGTCTATACAGACAAAATTTCCAGCAATTTTTTTTGGGAATTTTTACTTATACAAGTCTGTATATTATGTGACTCTGTATATTAAACGCCATATTATTACAAAATTGGTAGGCAACCAACAATATAAACTCACTTAACTGCATTTTCGTTTTTTTGTTTTCAACTGCAGTCACCATGTAAAAAATTTGCAGTGTTTAATACACAAAAAAAAAAATGTTTAAAAATATTCATAAACTCACACAAAATTAAAATATTTAAAGTTTAAGGACCCTATAAAAATCTTAAGCGTTTTCATAAGCACAACTTTCCATAAAATATTTTAATTATTTTCCATAACATACACGCCAAACGATTATGGCAAAAAAAAAATTATAACTTGTATCAAATACGGAAGTGTTAAATTAAGTCAACCTTTAAATTAAGCTACCATGTCAATTGTACTCAGAAAATATATAAAAATTCGACTTATTTTTGTGTATTTTACGCATTTTTTTACGATGCAAATTAAAAATATTTAAATGTAAACCGAGTGATTCTTGAGTTTAGATTTTAAAGTGCATTTTTTGCTTATAATTTGAATTTTTTCTTAATATTTTTTACTACTGGAATTCCATTAAGTTTTTTAATGTATAATGGGTGTTATATTGAAATTTGAATAATGTGTAAAGAAAATTCAAGTCTAGAAACAGCATATGCTTTTATAATGAGTACATCAAGCCTATATATACAATCACAAAGTGTCACGAAAACAAAAGAGTATAAAAAATATTATTTGTTTGTATGTAAAAACACATTTAATTTATTCCATTACATTAATTGTAATTAACGCAGCACACACAATATAACCAAAAGTAAGAGTAAAATGTTATAAAATAAAGAGAAAATTAGAATGTTGGACTGACCCAAATAAAAATTTTATTAAAACAAAATTTGTACTATTTGTTTAAACATTAAATTAAAGTGACTTAATAAGAGAATCGGAATTCCAAATAGTTAGTCAAATGAAAAAGGACACAGAAAATTCGAAATTGAAAATTTTATTAAGTGCTTTAAAAGTATTGAAATCTCTTCCCTCTCACATGAATAATTTACAAAAAAAAATTATTCTCTATATTCTCACAAAACTTTTTTTTTTATTTTAGTCATACTTTAAAATTCTAATTTATTTTTATGCCCTCTATTTTCACCTCCTTAGGGAATATTATACTGCAAAACATTTCAAAAATCTGTGTAGGTACTTGCAAATTTTATATTTTTACGAGTATTGCTTACTGATAATTTTTATTAGAATTAAAATATATTTTTAACGCCAATCCTTTCAACCTTGTAGTTTTTTTTTTCAAAAATTTTCAATCCTTTTTTGTTTTTAATCCTTTTCACATTCTGTGCTCAATAAAATACATTGTTCTCTCATTAATAATTCAATTTAAGTAAAAATAAATAAATTTATAACTGTTAAGAATAAAAAATATTGCTCCCAAGATGTTTTTTTTTTGTATTATATTTAAGAGAAATTTCAACCATCAATTGCAAGGTTTTATACTCTGAAAGATATTCTTAGTGAAAAACCCGAAAATATAGTCCTGTTTCAAGTAAATTTGCTGGTTATCAATTCTAAAAATATTCAAACTTTTTACTTAAAAAAGATTGTTTTAAACAAAATGTAAAATATGTAGCTTTGAGCATGAAATGCCAATGATTCTGTTAAATTGTAAAATTTAGAAAAAGTGGGTCTTATTGCACTAAACATTTTTTTAATATTTTTCTAATGAACGTGTTAAAAAATTAACTTTTTTTAATAATATTGTAAGGCATTTGGTGTTTTGACTTGTAGTTCATCAGGAAATTTTAAAATTAATTGATTCAGAAATTAAAAGTGATTGTTACAATAAAACCCTGATCAAAGCATCTCATTCATGTACAGGAGACAATTATAGTGTAATTTTTTTTTTAACACTTCAGCTCAATTTTAAAAATTTTTGTAAAATTATTAATTGAGGAGCGAGTAAATAATTAAAATCATTAAGAGTCTAGTAATAATTTCAATAACTTCATACAAGAGCAAGAAAAAAACCATAAAGAGGGAATGAAAAGTAAAAATTTTAAGAGCATTTTTATTTTGCAACTAGAATTTCACTCACTTGTATATTTAACTGAGTACCTTTACCTTGATTCCATCTCTCCCATATTGAAATTCTATATGAAATAGAATTGAGAATTTAAGAGCAATAAAATTCCCCAATTTTCCCATACCATTTTAATACACATATTATACAATATGGCAGCTTGCATATTTTCAACTCAACTTTCTAACCTTATTTTAAAATATGCTTAAGTACGTAGTCTTTCTTAATTTTTTTTTTTCTTTCCTCCCAAAAATGGTAATCTTATGTGAATTTTTATGTTATGAACTTAAGTAACTAGTTTAAATGGTAAATGGTATAAGGTATAATTTTCTATTTCGTTAGTGTTACAAGTTTTATTTAGGAATTTTTTTTTTTTTTTGTCTTGTAAAAATCTCGTAAACACAAAAATTCCACCTTATAATAGGCATTAATTTCTTTATTAGTGTATAAAATAGTCATAATTCATAAAAGGAAATTTTCACTTAAAATATTTTCGGTTTGTTTCAGATTTTTTTTCGTAGAAAAAAAAAAATTACTAGAGATTATGTTTGGAATTAATTTTCTTTAAAAAAAAATATAGGAGAATAAAAAAAAAACAGTAATAATTTTTAGTTGAGAAAATAAAGTAATAAAATAATAATAAAAAAGAGAAGAAAAATACCGGCTAAAAGAAAAGATCATAACAATCAGACGATGGCGACGCGCGTCATTTTCGGCGACAAGCGATATTTATGTTTATTTTTTTTTAGGTTAACAAATTTAATGTGGCACGATGCGATAATAAACTGTGAATGAAAATTATAGTAATTTTTCATCTATACATTTTCATATTTTAACTTTTAAATAAAGTTTAAATTTTATTATTTTTGTAAAAAAAAAAAAAAAACGATGAAAACGACAATATTTATTTGACTACTATATTTTGACATATTCATTATTAGATTTTAACTATAGTTATTATTGCTGCAATATTGTGTATGTTGCGAGAGAGAAAGAGAGATACGCCATCGCAATACAACAACAGCAATATCTTACGAATATCGTAGCGTGTAATTAATTTTAAAAATATGAAAATTGAGGAGTAAAAAAAATTTTTAAAATAAAAAAAAAAAAAATTATAATTTATTTGACATGTCTAAGATTGTCACCTGTATTTAATGAATTATTATTATTGAATTTTTTTTTTTTATTTTTTACATGATGGTTTCCTATTATCAAACTTTAAAATTGTACACGAATCTAGATAAGTAGGCAAACTTTTATGTTTGTAAAGGGAATATGTGTGTATTCAAAAAAAAACATAAATTTAACACAATATAAGCGCCCCTTATTATTCATTGTGCGTTATTCGTTTATTACATATATGGTCAACAAACTTATGTAACTTCTTTAAATATATAAAAAATTTTGAAATTTCTAAATATTTTTGAATAAATTTTTTTTTTTTTATGATGATCCAATTTCAAAAAAATTTTATTCATTATATTCAACATAATAAATTTTTGAATCTTAATAAAAATTTCAAGGGTTATTAAATAAGTTTAAAATTTAGCTTTGAATTGATTTCTTTATTTCATTGCCTACTTCCTATTCATACTTCCTGTACATTCCTAAATTTTTAATCTAATTCAATATTCCTTTGTTTAGTAAATTCGGAACAACAGTACTTCGCTGCGGCTCCTCAATTCTTCCTATTCTCTCGGATCCTCAAAATGAACGAGAAATTTTCATTCCGTATATAACAATTTATTAATTATGTTAGCCAAACCTACTTACATATGCGTTTTTTAGTAACAATCAATTAGAATTTTAATTAAGAATCGAAATTCTTCAATAAATATTCACACTCTAATTATTATGAATTAGATTTTTACTTCTCTGTTACCACTGAATATAAGGGCTGTTTCTGATTTTACGTGTTTTTTGAGCAAGATTTTAAAATAAAGCTAAGATTGTCAGGTAATTGCTTTTAGGAGGCAGTTTATTCAATATGAGATAAGTTAAAAATCAGTGATTAAACTACAGGTTTGCATACTCTGATTAAGCATTAGAATTTTCAAACAATTTTTTAAATGAATATAATAAAATAAAAATTATTAAATTAAAACTTTGCTCAATCATAGCAGCAAAGAGAAAAAGCACGAAAATTTACAAAAACATTTAATCATTATTAAATTTTTTAATCCTTAATTTCTTTGATGTTTTGTGTAAATTTTTTCACTTTGTATTAAAAAATTTTCAAAAAAACCAAAACAACCCAAAAAAAAAAAACAGAAAAAGATATGAAAAAAGGAGCAAAGGAATTTTTTCATAACATTTTCTATTTATAACAATTGCTCATATTATTTTTAATATTTTATGTTTTACATTTGTTTTACACACTTTTTAAACTTTTCTTTTTCGATTCGCTGAGTTTTCTCTACACTTTTAAAATTTCATTTAGAAAAAAAGCAAATCCTTTTTAATAAGCTCAGTCATTTAAAAACAAATTGAGGTCTACTTTCTTTTTTATGTTTTTAGTCCAAAAAAATTATTTTTTCCTATATTTTGTTTTTTGGTCTATTTCTTGCGTTTTTATAAAACAAATCGTATAATTTTATTTTGCATTTTATTGAGATGAAATTCAAATAGAAAATTTAAAGAAAATTTTATTATTTAAAAATTTTAACTTTTAGTAAATGTGTTCTATGATTTAACATTAAACTTTTAGAAGATTTTTTGTGTTTCAAATTTTGAGAAATATTAATTTGGCTGAGATTTTCTTCTAAATCAAATTGTATTATTGGTTTCTTAATATTCAAAATTATTGCCGATATATTGTATTATGATTCTGAATATTATGAAAATCTGTTTAAATAAAATTAGATTACTTAAAGAAACAATTTATGTACTTTCTTATATTTGTTCATTGATTTTATATTTGTAAGACGTTCAGCTTTTTTCTGCTAGACGCATATAAAAATGTATAAGGTTATTCTTGGCAGATTTGCTAAATTAAATAGTGGAACAAATAATCTCACTATTTGTTACAAAAAGCCTTTGTAATGTTATTCTACTAAACGCATTTTTGAAAATTGTCACATTTAGTCGCAAATACAAATTTTGTTGACGGCAGAGACATAAAACTTGCTGAAAAATAATATTCAAAGAAAATGGAGAAGGTATATAGAAGTACTTGTATGATTATAGATATTTTAATAGCAATATTGAGTAATATAATTAATTGCAGTGTAAAAGCAACTACTTGGCAGCAATTTCAAATTTTAATGAAGTTGTAATGGAAAATTATCTGCATCGCTTTTACCCTTGCCATATTGGAAAAAGAATGTAAGGTGTCTAGTAAAATAAATTCAATCAAAATTAAAAAAGTTATTTTAAAAGATAATTGGTCTATTAAAATCTAAAATTTTAATACAAAATGATTAATTTCAATATAAAATTCAAAATAAAATGGTTATTTTAGTTATATACAGCATAAATACCTAAATACCCTAAATTAAAATTGACTGAAGGCAACCTAATGATTTCCTACAATTACTGCAATTTATTTTCATTAACAAACTATGATTTAAAATTTGAAATTATCCAAAAATTTCCAATTAAAAATCTAAAATTATTGTTCTTCTGACATTTTAAAAATATAAAAAGCACATAAACTCAAATTTACACTTTTACACAATTCGGATCACAAATATAAATTTTTATTTTGAAAAAAAAATAATTTTTATAAAATATTATAAATTATTTCAATAATTTTCAATAAATTTATACAAGTTCATTAAAAAATTTTCCACAAAATAATTATAGAAAACTTATATAAAGAATAATCAGAAATTTTTAATTATAAATTTTTAATATTTGTAATTGAAAAATTAAATATAAATTTTAATTGTTATTTTTCATTCGATTGAACCAAATAATTAAAATAAAAGTAAGGCGTAAAATATAAAAATTATTTATGAATAAGTAGATTTATATACGCACGTATACATACCTTATTAAATGTACATTCGTATATTCATAAATAATAAAAATTTGTAACCCTTATTAAACATTCCAAATTAAAAAATAAAGTAAATTGAAATTTATTTTTGTTATATTTATTTTTTTTTTTTGTTTTTTATTTTAAAAATATTAAAAATTTTATTATAAACATACATACATAATTTATTTTTCATTCTACTAAATTTGAAAAATGAAAAGCACATTATAAAATTTACTAGAAATCAGGTAATTCCTATACATAACGTATGTAACTACATACATAAGTACTCATGTAGTACAGATTAAACAATATATTAAATACATTAATGTACCATATATGTTTATGTAAGTTTATATGTAAGGCACATAAAAATCATAAATTTTAATTATCTATAGTAGGTACACACATATGTAGGTATAACATAATTGTGTACATAAATATAATTTCAATTATTGTAAAGGCAATATTATTTATATTGGTATAACACAACATTATATGTGAAGAAAAAATTCAATTGTTTTAATATTATTCTAGTACAATACATGGTAACACTATAATATAATCAAATAAATTTCCTCCTCGTCTAAACTCCCGTTCCCGTTCCGTATTTTAAAAATCAGAGAAATAAAATTTGAGAAAATTCTTACGATATGTTACTGCTGCTGCAATATATTATTATGCTGATACAATTTTCACTATATTTTATTTTATTGTTATTAACGCCAATTAAAACTTCTCATTTTTTCTCATCTTCTGTATAATTTCTCAAATAATTTAAAATTGTTATTACGTGTGTTCAATATTATCATATAAATTATATTAATTCTGATTTGAATAAAAATTTTTTAAACTTCAAAATATATTCGAACTCTTACTATAAGTAAAATAAATATTCGAACTGTTCCGAGTTTAAAGAATTGAGAAATTTTCTTTTAGAAACTATACTTTCATTATACTGTCTACGTTTTTGATAATTCAGTTTTAGTTTAGCACTAAATGTGTCCTATGTTTGACAATAAAGCACTGTACGTCCTGTCAAGAAAATATGTTTGATAATGTTATACGTTACATTTACAGTTTATTTTATAACTGCAACTGCAATCAAAGGAAGTTTGTCGTGAACTACAAGAATTCCTAAATATATTTTCTAAAAAAAATTTCTTCATTAACCTAATAAATTCATTATTTTCGTAATTAATTAAAAATAATTTATTACTTAACTTATTTAATCTTAATCACTTCAGGAACTCATTCCCAACTTTAATATTCAAATGACAAATTCATTCCCAATATTTTACTAAAAAATTTCCCTAATTTCTTTAATTTGGGACGTGATTTTAATTTCGCACCCGATAAAATTTAATTTAATGAATTATTTAATTAAAATTTAATATTTAAAATTAAATAAATTAAATAATGATGTAATTTGTAACAAAAAAAAAATTCTTATAATATTATTGACGCCATTTAAAAAAAAAAAATTTTTTTTTGTTTTTTGGTAACATTTTTTATTGAAAATTTTCAAATTAGAAAATTTTTTAGTAATGCGCAAAAAAGGCAAATGTTGATTTTGATAAAAAGAAATTTCATTCAGTAAATATTCGGTATTTGAATGCAAATATACCGCCATTGAGTATAATGTATGTATGGGAATGTGTAAAGTCGAATATTTGAATAATATACGCAATACTTTTAAATCATCAAGGACTCTATGAAATACAAAAAAATGTTATTAAAGTTAAGTGAATATAAAAGTCTAAGGACTTGTATACATTTATATTGTAATAGCATAGTACAGCACTCTTATATTGAATTCAAGCGAGAGAGACAACAGAGCATACAGCCACAATGATACGACAGTAGAATACTTGATAGAATTGAAAAAAAAATATTTTCATTGAGTAAGGAATTTTGAAATGTTAACGTCATCACAGTAGAGTTTATAATGAAATTTTTCTTTGTAGATTTTATTTTTCAATGTACTTGTATACGATATAGATATATTTAATTCAAATATGTACATTTTATATCGTAAAATAATTAACTATCATATTGATTTTTTGAATAAGAAATCTTTTAAAGTTTAAATTTTTATTAGAGCAAATTTGTATTAATATAAGTGTAGTTGTAATTATGTATTCGTGTTTGCTGTTACCATCATTATATTTGTATGCGTTATATTCAGAATTTTCAAAGGATATTGTAAATTTACTCATTCATTTTTGAATTTTAAAAAATTTCAAAGACTTGATTTATAACAACCTTCAGCATGTATAGAATGTATGTGTATATACATGCATATATGCAAATATATATTGCTATTAAAAATATATTTTCATAAAGAGATGCGCCTCTTTGAAGATTGTAGTAAAATTTAGTAGATCTTGTCCTTTTCCATACGTAATAATTCTGAAGAAAATTTTTTTAAGTGTAGGTGTAAGAATATTTAAGACTTCTCAACACCCCCGCTGATTTAGCCTCAACGGGAAAAGCCCCCAAAATTTGGTCTCATTGTAAAATTACAATTGGAATCTCTTAAAATACGTCCATATGATTATGACATCATTAAATTTATTCAATCAAAATCATCATTTAAAGCAATAATCTCAATGTGATTTTCGGAATAAGAGGTAATATTTCCGAAAATATACAAAATATATACCAAATTTTTCAAAAATTTTTACTCTATGGCTTACATGACATCAGCTTAAAACTGTAAGATTCTGTTTTAGTTCGCCTTCACATTAAATACTCATGTAGAACCTTATAGTTCTGATGTCATTCTTGTTTTGATATCCAAAAGTTGATTTGTTCTTCTTCAATTTTTTTTTATTCTTTACTCATGTTTTAATTAAATTTTTTAGTTCTATATTTCAATTTATGTTCATAAACGTGTGTATATTTGAATATACAAACATACTTATATGTGTGTATTCAATTGAAAATTGTCATAGAAAAGAAATGGTTTTTAAGAAATTAAAACTATTTCTTTGTCTTTTTGGGAATAAAGATTTAGGCTAGATAATTTTCTTGAAATTCTATTTGTGTTAAACTTATACGTTTTTATGTTATAATTATTCTAAGTTTTAATAAAAGCAAAAAAAAACTAATTAATTTTTTCTCTCTCTTTTTTATATTTTCAGGTAAGAATTGCAAAATTTTCAAGTGACTTAATGTTTACACAAAGCAGAAAAAAAAAACTTTATATGGAACTTTTTTCTGGCAAACGTTCAGAATTATTAAATAAGGTTTTTTTTATTTGACTAGGTAAATACTTATAGAAAAAAGTTAAGCACGTGTGTGTATAACCGCAATATTTTTCACAATACAGTGTATAACTTTTAAAAATTTAAAAAATATCAAAAGAATTTTTTATATTCTAAAAGTAAATAATTAATTAGGTTACAAACATTTGGCTTTTTTTTTTCATAAAATTGAGGTTATTAATGAATTCTAGTTCAAATTTTTATTACAAATTTGAATTTCGTTTTATATTTTAATGCAATATTTTGAAGACTTTTTATTTGAAAACTAGAAAAACAAGACTAGTAAGTACGCAGTACGATTTTAGTATTATAAATGGAAAATGAAAGAATTCGTAATAAATTCGAGATATTTAATATTAAAGTAGTTCATAATCGGGGCTGAAATCCTTATTAAAAGACTTATGTGCCATATTTTTAAAATAGATGAACCAATTCTTAAGAAAAAGACCTAAACTACAGGATATAGGACTTTAGTTTTAATATCAAATGCAATTAAATCCAAAAACAAAACTAAGCTGAGTAAATTTCAAAATTCCATAATTTATTATTATTTGATCCATTTGGCCCGAAGCGGCAACACTGAATATAATATATAATTAATTTTTTTATTGAAAACTTTGAACAAAATCTTAAAGCTTCGAAATATACAAAAAATTATCATTAATTCTCGAATTTATTGTCTTAAACTTTAATAAATAAGTGATAATATTGATATTATAAGGGTTCCTACGTATTGTATGACACTAAAAAAGAAATATTGTGTGCATATTATTGGGCTATTTGTAGTAATATTTAATATATACAGTCTCGAAACTGTCCACAAAAATGTACGTTACTTATGTTTATAAAACTTTATCATTTTTTACCCCTTTGATTCAGATTTTGTTAAGAAAAGTGAAGTTATACAACTCGTTTCCTTTAAAAAAATTTAGAGTAAAAATATAATCAACAATCTTATTAATCAGTTAACTCAAAATGGTAAATTATTTACGCCTTCATTTCCTGGTTTCTCATTAAGTAATTAAAAGACATCACTTTGTAATTAGATTATATAACAAAATCGTTAGAAATGACCTATTATCTAGAATTCTACCTTTAATCTTTAATAGTTTTTATCCAAACTGACATCATAATCCAAAACAATTCTACAATGTTAAAATTATTTCATTCAACAAAACAAAAAAAAACCAAATGTACCAAATTCCCACTGTACAAAATATTGTCTAAAATATATTTTTTTTGCAATTTCAAATGACTCTTCAAATGACTTTAAGTCCAAACAAAATAAAATTTTTTTTTATAAATTCTTAATTTTTAAAAATTTTATTCACACAATTCTTGTGTTAAAAATCCTTGATATTTGCTAGAAGTTTTTGTTCAATTTCCATTGTATTTGTGTTTTCTCCCCCAAATTATTCAATATTTATTCTCTAACATAAAATTTTATCCTTGAAACTCGTTATTTCATGGGACAACAATTTGTACAATAGGATAATAACTTCTATATTGATTCTTAAAATTTTTAATACCTGGTATATACCATCTTTGGTATTTTGACACTGAAGATAAGGAGCTTATTTCTTAAACTTCAATAAAAAAAAAGCAATTAAGTATACGAATTTGTCCCAATCAATCACTCTTTTAAAACTCATCCTCCTTTTGAAGTACCGCAAATAAAAAAATAAAAGAAATTATTTGATATAAAAGAATTCTAGGTTTTATTTTTTAGTATTCTGGTTAAAAAACCAAAAGTGTAAATTCTGTAACTTTTTTTATTAATTCCCATGCCCGTACAATGTCCAATTTCGAATACAAAATTAAATTATTATAAAGGGCACATCCAAACATTCTGATTTACAATTCCCATCGGAAAAACAAAATTATTAAAAGTGAGAAGATATTTTAGGAAAGAAAAAAAGGGGCAAAAAAAAAAAACAAAGTTTTTAAAAATCCCAAAAGGAAAAAAATATTTGGGAAAAAGAATTTTTTTGTTTTTTTTCTTCACCTTCCTGGAATGAATTTGTAATACGATCGCTCGCGTTCTAATATTTTAGAACTCAACTGACTTATGAATAACTATAAAATAATTTGAACAAAGAAGTGAGCACAAAACTCTATATTTTTTTATTTTATTCACGGTTATAACGAATTTCTTTTATTTTAGTTTTTTTTCTGTCTTATTCTTTTCTTTTTAACAAAAAAAAAAAAAAGGTGCATAAAACTGTAAAGAATTGGTAAAATTTATGTGTTTGTATAAAAATGCTTTTAGAAAATTCAATTTGAATTCATCACTGTCCCCCCCCCGAACCATTCATCATTAATCATCAATCGTCATCATTATATTATTATTGTCAGTTTGTATAGGTGTATCTAGGTATGGGCTAATGGGTAATATGAGTAATTTAAGAAGAAATTCTTGATTGATGTTGGTTGGTCTTTATGGGTGGCCTAGCCTTTTTATTCTTTTTTGAAATTAATATTCGATTCAATTTCAATTTCGTATTCAATTTTAATTTTCCTTTTTGTTACAACTTAAAACAAACATTTAAATGCATTTTACATTTTATATATGTTTTGTTTTTTAGAAAACATATTTTTATTGCATACAAATTGAAATACAGTAATTCCCAGATAATTGTAACCAGTTTCTTTTTAATTAAACATGAATATGGAGCGAATTTTAATTTATATTTGATATGACTGTATTTCGTATGACAAACTAAAAACTTTCTGTTTGATTATATTAAATCAAGTTAAAAGGAACAGTTTCTTCTATTAGAGAAATTCCAGTTTTAAATAATTTTTCAGCTAATTTTAGAAATTATTATTTTTCTGTGATTCGACGCAACTATTCGCTCGGAGATTACTGTGTATTTATGTACATACTATATTATTAATACTATATTAAATCTAATATAGTAATGAGTGCAATACACTTAGTTAAATTAGTTCTCTAAATGTAAGAATTGAAGATTATATTAATGTTATACAAATATGATATCATACATGTTTTGTATGTGTTTAATTATATGTACTTGTTGTGTATGAGTTCTAGAACAATAGAATCGTACAAATAAATTCAACAATTATTATTACTATTAATAAATTAAATTCTTATTCATATCTTCTTTAACAATTTTGTTAATTGAAGTTTTGGAAAACTTTTTTGCGAAAGTTAAAAATTAAATATGAAACTGAAAGTTACAATTGCTTTACATTTAAAATTCTACAGACATATGTTCATAGCCTAATCTTGTGTGTATCTACATATGTTTGCATTCGGGTATGATCAACATTCAAAGGTATTAAAATACCTTATTACATACGCGTACCTATATACACAGATACACATATTCCCTTCTAAGTGAATTGAATTGTATTTCTGGGAATAAAACTAATTTTGATAATTGAGGCAAAATACCTGTGTTCTATACCTATACGAAGGCACATGTTTTTTTTCATTTTTAGAAATAAAAATATTTTCAAAACTTTTGTAATTTACAAATTAAATTTTCTTTAGCTTATATGTAGGCATATGAAAAAAATTAAATATTAATCTTTAGTTTTGATTTTAGAACTTTTAGAAAAGAAAATTTTAGGAAATTCGAGGAAAATTACATAAAATATTAAAACTTAAATTTCTATTGAAAAAATATTTTCTCTACTAAAAAATTTTCTTTTATAATTAATTTATAACTTAGATGAAAAAATAATATGAAAAATATGATCGTAGGTTGCATAAAATAAATAATGAAAAATTTTTAATTAATTTGATTTTACATTTTGAAATTAAGATCGGAAAACAATAATATCAAAATTTCGGAATTTTTTTAAAATTTGAAAAATATTTATTTAATATTTTGTCTTTTTCTTTTAAATACGATAAAATGACTGACTTTTGTGTAAATGTGAATATTCTCTAATTGAAACGTAAACACTCTTTGGAAATTTTACCTACCAAATATTATTTTGAGGGCTTTAATAAAGAAAGTCAAAATATTGTTCTAAAATTTTAATTTATAAATTTGTATGACCACAAATATTGAGAAATTTCTAGTTCTTCTAGTTCCATAATATAGTATGTAATAGGGTTTTTAAATTCTATTCTGAGATAATATGTTTAAGCCGAATTCAGAAATATATATCTAAACTGAATAATGTTCAAAGGCGATATAATTGCAATAGGAGAGTTGTAGTTATATTTAAAAATTCAAAAATATTGACCCAAGCAGCAAAAATTTTCGAAAATGGCTTCTAGATATAAAAGTGATAATTGATATAAAAGATAATTTTTCTGAAAATTACTTACTAATATCTCAAATACAGCAGCTTCCAATTCAATAATTATTTAAAACAATTTTCTCCGAATACTACAATAATAATAAATTTGCTAGTTAATCGGTTTTTTTTTTCAAAATTTTCCCAACGTGCTATATTTCTACATAGCTTTCTATTTGCAGTAAAGTTCTAAGTAAGCAACACAATTTTGCATTATCAAAATATTTTTACGCAAATTATATGTCATCACACAAAATTTGTGTTGCATTACTTTTCTGTACAAAATTGTACCATATATTTCAATTTTTGCCGAAAGTAGATATACATAACTACTTTGAGATTCATAACTTTAGGCACATTTGAGATTCTAATTGTTTGAACAGAAATTTTTATTTACAAAAGATATTGGGAATAATTAAATTACTATGTGAATCATTGCAAAATAAATATTTTTTTGGGAAATTACTTAATTAAAATCGTTTTTCTTAACTTTTAACTCTTTTTACAAATTTCTGGTATCATATTCAGATATAACATGCATAACTATAAAATATTGCAAAACAAACAAAACACAAATTTAAAACAAAGACCCAAAACACTCATTTCCCAACAATCAATAAAAAATTTTCAGTAATCAATGCATTCCATGAACTTTTGTATATACATACATACATACATACATTCGTTTATGTATTCAAATTTCACAAAATAATTTTGAATATGCATAATGTTTTGAAATTGAGAAACTATCTTTAATGACTCTTTGAGATTATTATAAAATCGATGATTTAATTTTGATATCAAATTCTTGATTTCCTTATAAGTAAAATTTTTATATCGAAATTAATTTTTCATGTTAATTTCAAAAAAAATTTCTAAACATTTAATTATGCTGAGCTGAGAGAGAGAAAAATTGAGGATTACAAAATAGAGGAACGAAACAAAAAACAAACACAAACACAAAATACTTCTTAGAAAATTTTAAGTTTAATTTTGTTTTCCATTTAACTTTACTCAAATTACTGACGACAGTTCAACAACAGTAAAGAATTTCCAAGAGTAAAGGCAAAGCAGATGAAGGTAAAAAAAATAAAATTTTAAAATAAAAATTAAATTAATTAAATTTTTCAAGAAAATAAAAAGTTTTTCAACAAAAAAAAAAGAAACAAATTAAAATTTTGATTTCATTTTATTCGACAGGTAAACAGAAATTGATTAATTTTCATTGCACACCTGAGTCAATATTTCATTAGAATCACATCATATACCCTTTGCTCTATAATTGTGTAATAATTTAAAATTTCAAACGTTTAATCGAATATTATAGAATATAAAAGAGAGTCTCTGATTAAAAAATTTTGAAATTTTTTTTTTTAATTAATTAATTCTATGAAAATAAATTAAAATTTTTTCTATTTAACTGTTTCTATCACATAAATGACGGTAAAAATTAATTATTATTTTTTCATTCTTTTGTTATATAACAGTTACTGTTTATGAAGTTTTAATATTTTTATTTTCAATAATTTCAATATTATAAGCGTATGTCATTTTCTTTTTGTATAAAAGATTGAAGTAGAATATTGAAAATTTAATTGTTATATTTGCATTTGATTTGGTTTGAGTTGAAAGAATAAAATTAACTATAATATCCTGAAGCTGTTCCTGTTTAGTACAAAAGAGATTGGAATATTAAATTTTAAATTAATGTTTATACATACTTCAATTGTATGTGTACACGTACAAGCATATAAATATGATGGGAACTAAATGATATCCTGTTGAAGTTCAATATTGACTTTTTATATTCGTGATAAGTGTGATTTAATTAAAATGTAAGAACTAATAAATAAATTTTGTAAAATTAAAAAATCAATTTACTGATGACTAAGAGTAAGCAAAATATAAAGATATGTAAAATTAATAAAAAAAATGATTATAGAAACTGGTAAACATTTGAAGATCGTCTGTTTTATGTGTTATGTGTGAAGGTTCTAGAATTTTCAAATCTTTTGCGATAAAAGTTTATAGAACGAAGTATCCACAAAACAAGCTTAAGATTGTAAAAGAGCAAGCTTAATATTATTGTGAAAAAGCATAATTAATTTCTTATTCTAGAATCACACTTAGTTTATATCCACTTTTTATTTTGCTGTACACTTTTGCCAACCGCATTGCTTACAAAAAAAGAGGTCAGCAAATTTTGTATGGTTTTAAATTTTGAGTTTTAAACAGAAATTCATTTCTTCACAGTAAGGAATTTGATAAATAAATTATTCTTAAAAAAAATGTGTGCTTGTCCCCCTGTCAATCTATGCCCTCCTGCATCTCAATTTCTTTTACTATTCCACCTTTTCTACGGACCGAATTCGCATCATTCTGCTCATGTAAAGAAAAGTAATCAATTGCGGTCTACTACAAATACCAAATTTATATTATTATCAAAACATCACATCATTTAACGGAGATGAAGATCCGTTTTCATATTAGTATTTGTGTATATAAATAGCTCTATCTATAGCTCTGTATCTATACATATCAATAGCAAATCTTATAGCATTTGTTTTCACAGCTTACACGTTAAACCTGCAAATTTTAAAGTATTTAAATAATTTAAATAATACGTAAATCACAAGATACTTAATTACTAGCAATTAATATGAATGTACTAATAAAAATAAAAATAAACCAAACAACTACTAACACTATAATTAATATAGCAAATTTATATTCAATTGTTTATACGAGTACTATCGCAACAGTACCCCCCTAAAATACCAGTAAAAAACTTTCGCACGCCACCTCAATTAAATTTTACTATTTGTTATTTTTATGTTTTTACTAAATAACAAGAAAACCCACAAAGGCACTCACTATACTCTCATCAGTAGGTTACTAGTAACTTTTACTTATACTCGAAAAAAATTAAGTTATTAAAATTCATAATTTTTTTGGTTTGTTTTTTTTTTTTGTTAAATCAATTTTTATTGATAATAATTTGTAGACATAAATTGAGAGAATCTACCTATTAATGTATACGCTATTTACTTGCATACCACTATCTCATGCAATAATAAATTTTGTGTATATAGTAAATTACATTTTAGTTAAAAGGAAAATCCTGTCACTTTTTCTTTTTTTTCAAATATGAAATATCACAATTAATTGTCATCATTATATTATTAAATATAATCAATTAAACGGAAATTAAGATTTATAATTTTTACACAATCGAATAATCATACATATATATTTTTCGCCTACTCTGTCATTTAAATTTCTCATACCGCATGCCGTATAGTTGCTCACAACAAATTCATTTCTGTATAAAATTGTAGTTATCTATACATACTTATACGTACATCAAAATTGTAATATTAAATTATTGTTATACATGAATGACCTTCAATTAATATATAATGAAAAAAAAAAACACATTTACTAATATGACATCAATTTAGTATATACACACTTGCAATATACTATGTTCAACTTACATTAATGTTCACATGCAATGGTACTAAAACTATGTACATATATAAACAATTTTAACTAAAAATGAAAATTTTTATTTTCATAAGCTTTTAACGCCTTATATTATTATTATACTATAAATCATAAAAAATCATCACTATCATTATTATCAACTGAGTACCAAAAATATAATATAACTATATACATACAACATAACTAAATATTATTTTGCTTATTTATAGGATCATCAGACCCCTAATAATAACTTTCATTTACATTTGCCATACATGCTCTTCTACACCAATATTTAATATCACTGTCATTCTCTTTTTTCTCTTTTTTCTGTTTTCTTCATTTTCAATTAATGGTTTATTCCTAACCTACATTGTAAGGTATGATTGCATATTATGTACAAATGCATATGCACATATAAAAGTTCATTCATTGCACAGCGACTCATATTATACATTATATAGTGTTATACAGTAAAACTAGTGGTATAGTAGTAGACTAAACTGAGATAAGCATAAAAAAAAAAAGTGAATTTCATCCTGCGTTAATAATAATTTTATTAACACCTTTTTTTTTTTTGTTTTGCTTTCCCAATCCCATATATTGTGCCACCAACTATATTGTTGATTTCAAGCACACACCACATGTGTAAATTAAAGTAAAAAAAAAAATTCAATTTGTTTTTTATAAATAATATATATAATTAATGTAAAATGTATGTACGACAAAGTTCATCAACATAAAATATAGGAAAATTGTGTTGAGAAGAAAAAAATAGTTTTCTTAAATTTCATGCCAGCAGGACTATATTTTAAGCAATCATTGAATCACATAATGTGTCATATTAGTGCATGCATAAATACGGGAACAAAGTTCAATCCGGACTTCATAATTTTGAATTTGTGCTCAAAGTAATAGGTAATTGCAATGATAATTTTTGATGAAATTTCGAAAGTAAATGTTAATGATGGCAATGAAAATTCATAATTTGAGTCCAGCATATTTTAATATATAACAGCCGGACATAGTACATGTCTTTTTAGATTTTGTATTCTTGTAGCCACAATGCTCAAAGTTGAAGTAAAAAATATGAACAATATTGCAAGCACTATCGTTACCTTAATGTCAAAAAATTTCATATGTTCCATGTCAATACTTTAAAAATATTTTTATACCTTTAATGCTCTTAAATCTTTATAAATTTAATACTTTAACTACAATTTTAATGCCATAATAATAATCCGCATAACTGCAATCATATTGTATTTGAAAATATTTTAAAATCACGCACGACAAATGCCTTTTTAGTGTAAGTAAACTCTCTACATACAATAAACGTTCCATGTACAATAATAGAAAATATTTTGTTTTCACTTTTATTTTTGTCTCCAAATTCAATATACCAAAGCATATAAGTAAATACTTGTTACTATCATACTACTAAGTACAAGTTGCTCATTAATACCGACAAAAAAAAAAAATTCGCAATAATGTAAACGATATTGCACATTTTATTTATCATGTTAGGTATACACTATCACTCTTAAGTATGTATGCCATAATTTGCCGGCCTTAACACTACTGTTATACATATGTATTTTTTTTTATAATAATTATTTAAATATCTGCAAAATATATATGATTGTATGTTGTGTTCTTTTATAAGCGTAAAATATTCAAATAATTTATCATTATCAAATTTTTTACTGTTGGTATTTTTTTTTTGATTATCATCATCATTGTCAGTATAAGAGTTTTATAAAAATTAATATGTATTATAATAGAGACAGAAGCAGTAAGTAACAGCAGCAGCAACAGCAGCAGTTATCATTACAATAATAATATTAAACGAGATCGTCATCAGTAACTAGCCAGCACCAACCAAATCTAATTCAATTTAGAAAGTGAATTAGTTTATTTTTTGTTTTTTTTTTTAATTTTGGTTATTTACTCACTCATTGCATATTTTACTCTCTTTCTTTTGTTTTTTTTTATTGTTGTCAGATTTCTCATTCCTGTTAACTGATATACTGCAATAAGCTACATTATATTAATTTATTACTGTGATATTATTTTTTGTTGCTTGCTTAGTTTACTTGACTGCTGTTTGTTGCTTCCATTGTTTAATCATCTTATGGAGGTTGATGATAGGTACTTATATGCATTTATATATACAAAGTGTATATTTAACATTTTAGCGTACCACATGTACCTATATTAAGGCTTAAAGGCATTTTTGAAATTTTCGAAAGAGAAAAGAGACAAAAATTAAGTATAAAAACATTTTTACTTACTGTTGTTTTTGTTTCTCTGTTTTTTTTTTTACTTAAAATGAGGATTGTGTCACTTAAATTCCAATAAATCTACGTCTTTATATAAAAAATTCCAAAGTTATGTTCAAAAACAACTTATTTTTTTTATAACTATTATATTATATTTAATATATGAGTAAATACCTACATAGTTTGTTTATAATAGTAGTATCTATGTAAAGTTACTTTTCCTTTTTCGAAAAATTGGAATATTTTAATGTGATGCAGAAAAACGAAACAGCATTTTTTTCTTTTTCATTTCTATTATTTTAAACAGCTGCTTGCTGCTTGTCTCTTTAAATTAAAAACGACTAAGAGTAAGAAAAATAAAATATGTTGTTGCTTTAAACATTTAAGAGTGAATAGTTATAAATAAAAATGTAGATTTGTTAAATAAAATAGAAAACGCATCGAAAAATCATCAGGTAACACAACAACAGGTATGTAAATTGCCTTTAGGTTTTCAATTTTTTTTTTCTCAATGTTTTTCTGTTTTAGATTTTCTTATCTTACCGTGTAACGCTTGTATATTATGTTGTGTCAATCCAAACGTTTAAAGTCAAATTCCCACGCAATTTATGCAAAAAAAAAATTAAAAAAAAAAATAAATTTTAGTTTTTCTTAAATCTTTTACCATTAAATTTTTAATATACAAAACAATACACTAAAAAGATCAAAACCTTCCATATGTTTCAAACATTGTTAAAGTTGCGTTGAAATTAAAATTTTTCGCTTATTTTTTTACTCATAATTTTGTTGAATTTTGGTTAAAATTTTGTCGATTTTTTTTTTCACTTTTGTGGGGCAGATTAAAAAGGTGAAGAATTTTAATTAAAAGGTCTAATAACATGTCTCTCTATATGTGATAAGCGTCATATTCACTATAAGAAAAAAAATGAATAATAAGCTATACAGAGAAAAAAAAATCTAATATCTTAACTTTTAAAATTTTAAATCATACCGAAAGCAAAACAATCGAAAGAATAAAAAAAGAATAATAAAAAAAATATTTTGATCTACACTAATAATTATTATTGTGAGTAGGTTGTTTTTTAAGTATACGCATAAAATGAATGAAGTGTAATTCAAAAAAATCTGATGTGATCAGCATCTAACCCACTGTAATGTGTACTGTCTAATTAAGTGAAATTGTTACAGAATATTATAAAAATGCCTTTAAAATACTTCTTTCAAATTCTAGGAAGGTTAGTAAGCCTTTTGTTATCATACCTTGAAAAGTATCATTTTTTGGTATTATAGTAAAGTTTCACTTTGTACCATTCGATTTCCCTAAAAAGTTCACGAATTGGTTTAGGCAACATCCAGAACTTAAATATTCATTTTCAAGAAATTCAATAAACCCGTTTCGTAGATAATGTAAAAACGGCTCCTAATTCGTTTTCTGAGCCCTCATCTTACCAAAAAATCAATAGGTTCATTATTTTAACACTCCAAATTTAAATACTAAATTTTCGAGTGAATTGGGTGATTATTTCTCTTTATATGTGAAAAAATATAAAATTCGCCCGGTGCAGTTTCCGAGATCTATTAATCCCAATAGTTGATCAATTTGTGCCATAGTCAAAATAAACTCATATATGAAATTTCATCAAAATCAGTTTAACCGAACATGAGATACACACAAGTACACAAAGGCCAACAAGCAGACAGATCGACATTCTTCTAAAAATAGTTTGTTTACCATTCCTTGCTATGGAGAAATGAGTTCCCACAGAGAAATAAGTGAAAATATTAGACTCATTTGATGCCATCACAACACCTTCCTTATTGTATGCAATGCGGTAGGGGAAATGTTATAATGGTGGCAGCGTGGCAAATAAAATTATCACCTACAATTTAATTATGATTATTATTTTATCGCTAATTTTTTTTAATTTCACTTCTTTTCAAAAATTTAATAACTTCTTAATCAGAATGACCATGAATTTTTTTTTTTCATATTGTAAGCATTTATATATAACTTATAAGTTATATAAGATAGAAGTTAGAAAAGTGCAAAAAAAAAATTTAGCAAAATAATCGATTTTATATAAAGCATATAAGGAAAACCGATTTATTTTAAAATCAATTTTTTTTTTTTTGCAGGTTTTACCATATTTAATATTCAAATGAGTCAAATATTTTAAATAAACAGGCAAATAACAATAACACTAAATTTAATATTGATGATTGTTTTTTTGTTTTTTAGTTGAATTCGAATCATTCATGTCTGAGGACATCCACTTATTACCTATGTATATATATATATATGTCATATCGAAAAAATCTGAAAGGTCATGCACATTATTTAAAAATTTTGTCTCATATGTCAAAAAATAATTTACTTAAAAAAAAAATTTGTTTTTTTTCATATTACTCGTATCAGTGCACGTATTATTCATGTAAATAAAACAAATATGTAACTACATATATAGAAATGAAAAAAAGAACAAGTGAAATGAAGTAGGAAATATAGATAATATGACGTGTTAAATAATTACAGTAAAATCTATTTATAATAAATTATTAAAAGTATACGAGTCGGTATAACAAAAATTACTTTACTTCGTGGCAATTGCATATGATCTTTTATATTTGAAAAATTATTTATACATATATATATATATATTTTTTTTTAATTATAAGGGCACATTTTCTTAAGTTCAGATCTGTGTTTAACTGTCCTTTTGAGTGTACCTTTTTTTAATTGTTTTACGGTAGACCTTGTCAGCTACCTAGTAAACTGAATGTCGCAAGGAACTGATTCATGTTTATCTATGAAATCATGTACCGGCGGTATGCTCCTCCCAGATTAAGTAGGATAAAAAAATTTAATTACTTATAATGTTAGAATAGTTCGTTAGTTAAAAAATAAAAGGATTTGTTGCTTTGTGTAGAATACACTTATATGTTGCAGAAATATAAAATTAGAATATATATGCTAGAATTAAGAAGCTAAGCTAGAATTAGTATGAAATCTTACTTTGCAGAATAATGATCTTTAAGTATCGTGCGCTGTTAGTTTAATATTGGTTAACAAGCTTATTACTTGATTAGAAACTATGTACTCATTTTTACCACTGGATTTTGTATGGAGTAACATAATTATTCTTTAATTCAACAAATTCTTCATATTCTCTTTATTTTTCTCTTTCTTTCTCTTTATCAAGAATTTCAAGTAAACTACACGACAGATGACAGAACACAGATGCAAATTTATGTTTTATAAAATCAGAAATTTTTTTTATCGACATTCTACTGTAGTAAAAATTAAAAGTAAAATATCAGTAGCAATAATTATGGGGGTGTTCAATTCACAATATTAACACAAAAAAAAAAAAGAGATAATAATAATAATAATAAGAAAAATAATAAATTTTTTTTAATGAATAATCCATTAACTTGTATGACAAAAATTTTCAATGTCAAACGTGACTTTATCATCATTATCATCAGTTCATGACTGATCTTGTATATCCCACTTTTGTTTTTTATTATGTAAAATAATAATAGATTTAAATGTCAAAATGTTTATTGACATTTAAATTTTTTTTCCATTTTATTTGGTTTTTGCGCTATTAAATCAAGTTTATTTACCCTAAATAAATATTCGTAATGTCAAATTATTCTAGAGTATTAAAAATTTTAATTTTAGAAAAATGTTAATAATTTCGACAAAGAAAATAATCTTTTTTTTTTCTTTTTTAATACGATTTCAAATAATCTTTATGAATTAATTGGATTTTGATAATATTTTAAGGTTATGATTAAAATAATTTGATTGGATTATGATAGTTGTTAGATTTTAAATGTACAAAGCATACACACATACAAAGCAATTGATTTTCATATGATTATTAAAATTATTTAATTTAGATTTTCATCGAATTTTTTTTTTTGTTTTACTATTATTGGGCATCCAATTATAAAACGCTCATTTTGAATAAGATTTGCTTATTCATTAAATGTATTTTAAGATTTTCAAAATTTTAAAATGTGACTATATTTAGACAAAAGAATAATAAATTCAAATTTTTTAAAAACTTAATTTGAATTTTTGAAATTATTTGCATTTTATAGAAGATTATTATTATAAGTTCGTTAGAATAACAACATTTAAGACATTGGTGCCCGATAATCAACAATGACAATGAAAAAGAGGCTGTAGCACTGGCTTAATGTGTCTGTGGTTTAACATATGCAATTTTGTGATAAAAAAATAACTTATTAAAATATTTTGCATTAGTATCTCTAATATACAAAAAAAACATGCTTGCTTTTTAGAATAGAAAAGTGCAACACAATGTCTAGTCAAAATTTTTTTAAGAGATCATCTTGGTTTTTTGTTGGCTGACTGGCAAAATTCAAAATAGCACCAGTTATGCAATAATCCGTAATAATGTATCCGTAACTTCAATGTTGCTATATAAAATCAAAATTTACAATTTATAACCTGAATAATTTTGTAATAACATCGAACAATGACAAATTTAAAGACAGCGTTTCGTTAGCTTTCTTAATTTTCTATAGTAATTTAAATAAGAATATCATACATCGTGGCTAAATTCCAATTTTTAAGAGCACAACGGTCGGAATCACATATTAAAATTCAATATTTCTATTGAGTTTTAAAAAAAATTTTAATTCTTGTAACAATTACTCTAATTTCTCAAGTCGAATTTTTTTCTTCATATTTTTAATTGTTTGTTGCATAAATTTGCAATTAACATGATTTTGATCCTATATGTATGTAATGTAATTTTATAATTTCTAAACTTTCACAAGAAAAAATTATAATTTTGTAAACTCACGTACAAAATTTATTTAAAGAAAAATGTTATTTCTCACATTTTAATAATAAAATTTATTTTTATTCATTAATTGTAAATTTATTATTTTAATTAAAATCTTTGTAAATATTTTTTTATATGTGTGTATTTTTTAAAATATTATTAAAAATTGTGCTCCAATTTTCATAACTAGAAAAAACAAAAATTTTTTTCTTATCTTATTTTCAAAGAGAAAAAATAAAAAACTGCAGCTCTTGATTTGAGTTCTCTTTTATGGGATATGTCTGGGAATTAAAGTGATTTTATGAAATAGTTTCTGAAAAATCATTATATATATATACATATACGTTGAGTATTCATTCACTTATATGTGTATTATGTAGTAGAGTTGATTTCACACAGTACACTTAATGTTCATTGAAAATTTTTAAAAGGATTTTAAATTTTAATTTTATAATTCAGAAAATTTCTTGAAATCTTAAATTGAATATTATTGAATTAAATTTTTTTAGTTTTAGTTTAAAAAATATTTGAAATATTGAATATAAGAAATTTAAGAAGAGTTGGTTGCATTATTTTGAGGGAATTAATTTAAAGATTTTATACATTTTCGAATTACTGACGTCATACATGTAACAAATTCGTAGAGAATTATTTTATATGAGACATGAGAATTAAAAAATCAATTTTGTTGTCAGTGTCGCTAAAAAATTATTACAAATTATATACATATTAGCGGTCACATTTTAATTGTTCTCAATTCTCACATAAATATATTTTCTTTTTCTCTTTTTACATGACAAATGAAATCACAAAATTATGAGGCGCCACATAACTACATTCGCATACGAAGTTGGAATATAATCGTGATTTTTTTAATGAGACAATTCAATGATATTCAAATATTACATGAAAATAATAGCACAAATATAATTAAATAAACCAAAATATGACTAAAATGCTGAATAATAATAAAAAAAAATAAAAATTACATAAATCATCATACAATATGAGTGTAGGAAAATGACATAAAAACGCCATCTATAAGTACAATTTATAATTTAAATTTTTAAATTTAAAATGCACTTTACTGCATCATCTTTGTTTATTCATCTTTCTTGGTTATATTGAAGTTATTTTATAAAAATTTTTGAATAAAAATTTTTTAGTAATAACTTTAATTTTTACAAAATTTAATATTAAAAAGTGGGTTAATTGTGCATTATAGGGAGAAAAATATTAAGTAATTGAAATTGAAATCATTGAGTATGAAAAGTATTTCATTTTTTTCTTTCTCTCATTTCTCCCATAATTGCGAACATACTGCGATTATTGTTATAATAGTAAAAATATTTTGCAAAATCATTTGCGATTATTATTTATCACTTTTTTTTTTTATAGTAAGTAGTATATAATTATAAGAAGTAGGTCTTCAATATAAAACGGTATGAATTTTGTGTTTTGAGTCAATAAATTAGGAACCTATTTATACATATAGAAATGAAATATGGAATTAAATTAACAGCATTGCAGTTGTGTTTAAAATTTTCACTTAACACTTTTTTAAAATAAATTAGAAAGAAAAGAGAAAATGAAATTCATTTACAATTTTAAAGTAAAAAATTTTTTGATGACTTGAAATTATTTTTAGGATCAGATGGAAAACTTTATATTAAGGACAACAAAGCATAATGACGAAATACAAGCAAATGAGTTCTTTCGTTCAATAATTTCAAACATTTTCGATATTATGGCAATATTATTTTAATTATATTTAATTTGATATTGGCATTTCATCTACATGAATGTATTCTAGTACAGTATAAGTTTTTGTGACATTTTTTTTTAAGATCTATATCAGAGGTGGTTAAGCTTCTTAATAGAGCCGTTGTTCGTAATGTTTATCAAAAATTTGTATCAAACCAGAATCAAATGTGTATCAAAAATTTTATATTACAATTTATCTTCGCTTTGCTTTCGTTATTGTTTTTGTGTTTGAAAGGAAAATAATTTTCCTACAATGTTGCATTTAATTTTTCATATTTTTGTTTTTAAGTAATTTAAAATACATTTAAAATTGTGCAAATATGTACCATACGGAACGATAATTATTTTTCAAAATGTAATAACAAAAATAAAATAAAAAGGGAACTCAAGGATAGTTGTCAGTAGGCAGAAATAGTTTTAAAAAAAACCGCAGTTTGGCTGCCCCTGCTTTAGATCAAATACAAAAAATTATTATGCTACAGGTAAAAATTAAGAGCTATTCAAGAGTTTCCTTCAGATTAGTTTTGTGATGTATTGTATAGATAAAAGCACATCTGAACGTAGACATCAAGATAATACTTTTGAATTCGAGTCAACCTGCGGAATACGAACATTTTTTTTATTAATTTTATTGATTTCACATTTATTCCAGAGCTTAAAATTAATTAAAAATTTTAATTTTTAAATTACCTTTCACCCAAATTCATTACAAACTATTTTAAAATTATTCCAGTATTGATTAAAAATTTAAGAATTATTGAAATTTAAATTACTAAGTACTTAAATTCTAAAATCAATTTTTATTCATATACATACACGCAGGGCAATTATTATTTTTCCATAAATAACACACATTACTTCCAATTATGACTAGATTTCAAGTACTTATAGAAATATAAAATATGCAATTGCTCTGAATTTCAATGAACAAAATTTTTTTTTTATTACAATTGCATCTTTAGCGTAATCCACCATCAATTACATGTGAACACAAAGAGAAAACAAGAAAAAAAAATTAATTTTTTTAAAATTACAACGTAATTTATTTTTTCTTACAATGTTGCAACTCAATTTTAAAATTCTTAAGTTTTATAACCATATTTAAATAAAAAACACACAAATGGCGCCTTAAAAATTATAAAAAAAAAAATTCAACAATTGAATGAAAAAAAAAAATGATTTTTTCCATTTTAAATTTGATACGAGCAGAAAAAAACAGCGAAAAAATTGAAAACCGTTTTTAAAAAAAAAAAAATTCTAAAAGTGCATTTTACAAAACATTATTGACACAGTGCCATAAATATTAGATTTTGTGTCTTTTCATTTGCAATAAGCGTGTGCTAATTTTAATTTTGTTTTTTTTTTGTTCTTGTTTTCTTCTTTTATTTTGTGTAACAAATGAAATGCAATACTTTAAATGTTAAACGAAACCATTTTAAATTTTTTTTTTTTTATAATTTAATTTTAATTTAACAAACAACTGAACATTATTGTTTTCTTAGTTTTTTTTAGGTTTTTTACATTTTAGTAAACCTGAACCGAATATGTCGCATGCACACTGTAATTTGAATAAAGGTTTGGCCTATATACGTGCACTCTGCACATACCAATATTGACATATCACCATATCTATCCAATTGTTTTTCTTTTGTTTTGACTCCTGTCACAATTAAAAACTGCAAGAGAGCAAAAACAAGTACGTTAGCTACAAAGAAAAAAATGATAGTAAAAGCGAAAAATATAAAAGAAGTGTGTGGGCTCCTCGAGCCCATAGTTAAAATGTTTTCATTTAATTCACTAAATTTTTTTTTGTTTTTGTTTTCGTTTTTGCTCTTTTTTCTATTATTTTTATTCATTCTTTTGAAATAAACTTTTGAGGGATAAAAAATAATATTCTTGTTTGTATTTATGTAATTCGAGTAAAGTAAGTAAAATAAAACTTTTAAATGAAAATTTAAAAAAAAAAAAAAAGAAATTGGCAAGACGCGGTTTAATGCACACATAAACATTCAAAAAAAAAATATTTCGACTTTTTGCATATGAGAACTGCAAGAACTTGCATTTTTTTCTTAATTTTCCCGATAAAGTTAAAAATTTTAAATTAATTTTAAAATTTTTTGAATAGATTTAATCAATATCGCGGAAATATAAAAACTGTATACCGCTTCCGAATTTTTAAATAGTTATTAAGACCTTGATTAATAAACAACTTCTAAGTTCATACAAATTCGGTTTAAATGCGTTTATGTATGGGCTACAGAGCTGCACAATAACAATCATTTCCATTTTCATTCGTAATTAAATTTGTCAGATGCTTAATATGACGGAAATTTTCGATTTTTCAGTCGGTATCGTGGTATTTTGTTGTATTTTTTTGGTACAAATATATTAATCACAAAATGCCGAGCTTGTCTGAATTTGTTAGAATGTACTATTAGCTATGATTAAGCGGAAAATTTGAGTGATCATTTTAAGTAACAATCACTCAAATTTTCAGTCGGTATCAAAAGTTTTTGAATTAGGAAATCAAATATTTAAATTTTTTAAATTTAAAAATGTCATTGTGTTCTATATAATAAACCAACTATTTGAGATGCACTAAAATTATACAGAGGGTTCACTCCTGAAGGCATAGATTTTTTTAATTAGAAACCTGTTTGCTTTTTAATTCAACTACATATGCTAGTTTTATGATGGAAAAATTTATTTTTCTATTAAATTTTAATACAATTTTTAACACAATTCCAACAAGAAATTTCAGGACTAATGAAGTATGTTCACAATTTATTTTTAATTTATCAGAATTACGTCGTTGCTTACAACAAAATTTCATAAAACACTGCAAGCACAATATACGGCCGAGAAACACAATACAAAAATTTAGTAATTTAATTTTTGCTTTGGTTTTCTATTTTACAGCATGTTTCAAAAAAAAAATATTTTACGTTTTTCATTGAAGAATATGTAAATTTTTCTCCTTCTTTTTTAAATGAAATATAAGAATTATGTGCAATTTATATGTGTATATAGACATATAAGTATATAGACTTCAATTACATACATATATATGTATGTATATAGTAAACAATCTAATTTTATGTAAGAAAAATTAAAATCAAGTGATGTGCAATACTGTAACAGAAATCTACATATGTACATAATGTGTATGAAGATGAAAAAGATGACAAAAATTCAAAATGTATGGAACTGAGTCACAGGGTTTTTTTTCTCATAACTCTTTTGGAAACTGTTAATAAATACTAAAATAAAAAATGTTGAAAAGTTGATATCAGAGAACGCTTTAAATCGTAACTTGCATAAAATTTTCTTATTTCTCATCTCACTCACTTCTTTTGTTTAGCTTTTTCTTATTCCATTTTTTCTATACCTTTTCTTCATCTTGTTGAAAGTGCACTGGGTAAGAAATACCATGATGTGAACAAATAAGTGACGAGAATCAAAAGTTTATTGCTTTATTTTGTTTTTTCTTTTTTTTTTTACAAATTTATAAACAATTTTCCTAAAAAATGAAAAAAAAAAAACGAAAAGAGTTGCAAGAATAACAACTCAAAAAAAGATTTCCCAACACTGTGAATAAATATGGTATAGATATGACACTGTGCCATAATTAAAATTAAAATTTGTAATAACAGAAAAAAAAATATTACAGAGGAAATGCAAAAAGTGGATTAAATCCAATTAAAAAATAAAAAAAAAAATGAAAAAAAAAAATTTATTGAGAAATTATTTGAGAAATCTTTTTTAAAATTATAAAGCTTTGCCTTATATTTTTACGAATTTAGTTACTAAGTTTCATTTGTTAATGATAATTTTTGGGAAATTTAAAAATATTATTATGGGAAATCCTGTTTCAAAACTATTTAGATGAATTATTTGAGATTTATAACCGAAATATGCAAACCTAAAATTATTATCTGTTTTGCAAGAATCACGAAAATTTTTATATAGAATCATAGCTGATATTACAGATATACATATGTTATTAGTTAATGTTATATGCTAACATATAAAAATTACAAGTTCAAGAACTGTTTATTAGGTTTAGTTTTAATAATCATTTAACATTAGCCAGTTAATAATGTCTAACAGTCTAACGTATCTATGATCAATTGTATAGTCCTATAAAGTAATTGTAAACTAAAGAGCTTAATTGAAAATAAACCAATTTAATAATTTTTTTTTTTCATGTAGGTTTAAATTCATTTATTTAGACCTAAATTTCCTGAAGGAAATTTCACATGAAATCCAAACTTCCGAATTTTTCTTACACGAACTTTTCAAATTGTTAAATTTGTTATCGTTTAAAATTCTAATACAGTCAACTACTCTTAAAAGTTTCGTCCCTTTTTAATAACGAAAATTTTTTTTTATGTGTTCATATTATTCAAAACGCCTAAATTTCACTATAGTGACTTTACTTATAAGTGCCATCTATTTGTAAATATATTATAATAACGAAATTTTACTTATGTTTTCTCAAGCATGATTGCATTCCAAAGCAAATGTTATTAGTAACTTATGCTTTATTCACTATTATAGCCGAATATATTTACACAGTATCTAGTCCTCAATTTTAAGTTAGAAAAATTTCTTATTTGTTTGAATATCAGCACTAAAATTTCGCTGAAGCAAGTTCTCTAAAATGAATTTAATTCATGAATTTTAAATGAATGAGAGATTTTTTGTCATAAATTATAAGTGGTACACTTAATTGTGGTTTACTGTATTTAATATTAAATAAACTAATTCTAATAATTATACAAATTATGGACTCACAAGCACAATTATTGTCATATGTTAAATATTTACACAAAAAAATTTTGCTTAACATTTTGAAAACATGGTCTAAATTCTATAGGTAGAGCATTTACTTAACATATGTTAATTATTTTGTTAAAAAAAAAAATTTAAGAATTTATGCATTTTACTTGTAGTTCAAAAGAACAAAAAAAAAAACAGTGAAAAAGTGGAAAAATTCAATAAAACATTTTTGTTTAACTTGTTCCTTGTCATGTAATAAAATACAAGTTTAAACTACTTGCTGTTGCTCATGCGCTTAAAATCTGAGACACAAAACATATACAAATAAATTTGAAAAAAAAAAATCAAGGTAAAAAAATTTCTGTTTCTTTTTTAAACCTTTACTAATCATTTCTGATGGTGTGTTCTAAAATTCTATATGTGTAAAAGAAAAAAATCCATGTGTTTTCTAAAATATTTTTTGATTATCATGTTCTGGCAACAAAATATTTGTTAAATGTCAATTTTTCATTCTTAATTTTTTTTTTATTGTTGGTTGTCATTCGGTTTTCCTCTTTTTGTTTTTTTTGCTATCAAATTCAAATTGACAACAATTTGCAAGTTAAATTTTTTTCTTCTTTTATAAAAATTAATTCTTGTATGAATGAAAATTTAATTTGGCACACAGTATGGGCGCAAAAAATTTTATGCTGGTTTACAAATTTTATGTTATTTACAAGAATATAATTTAAAATTTAAACCATGTTTTCCGAATAAAAAAATATTAAATTCATGTTTAAGACCCACAAATAAATTGTAAAAATTAAAAACAAAAAAAAAACCGGAACATTACAAAAACTTGTTGATTTTTAAAGAAAATCAACATGTTATCAATCGATTTACAATCTATTGATTGATTGGTTGATTAATTGGTTGATTGATAGATTGAGCAATTGATTGATAAAGAATTTTTCTCTTTGATTTTGAAAAATTAATATTGAAATTATTTTTAAAATGTGAAATTACTGTGTCATTTGAATTATAATTCAATTTATTATAATTGGGAACACTTTTATTAGTACTCTTTAAGTTTCTATTTAGACACATGGCAGACATGCGGTTTTTAATTTTGCAACTGTTTAATTGTTTATTTCTATGCCAAAAACCCTCCCACATGCAACTGTATATGATCGCATACAATTAAGCAATCAAACAGGTTGGAATTTTTTTTACAAACTGTCTGTAACTGAGTAATTTTAAATAGTTTAATTGCTGTTAAGTACTATTATTAATTTAATATTTATTGAGTTGCTAGTCAAACTCTGCAAGAACTATTATTAAAACATTCAAAATTTTTGTTTATATTCTACAGTAAGGAAGTAAGTTATATTCTACAAAATGGAGGCTATTATTTGTGTAAATTCATTTACACTATAATTAGTGCTAATATATAAATTCATTTCTGTAAACAGACCGTAATCGAGACTATTTCCAAGTTTCAAAACATTCCATTACGAATTTTACTTATTTTGAAATACATTGCATATATTTCAATTTTCTTCAAATTTCTTTCCTATTAAACTTTTCTTCTATTAAATTACTATTGAACGTGCTAAAAATTTCAACAATTATCGGAAAAGCTTTAGAACCACTGTCAAGCCTGTGTACAATATAATGTAAATTTTTCATTTTATCATAAATTTATTAAAAAAATTATTCTAAAACCTACTTGAAAAAAAAAAAAAAAATTATTACAAAACTTTTTGCGTACCTCAGGCTTAAAAATGGTGTTGATTTTTCATTAAATTTTTAATTTATTAATAAAAATGATTTAAATTTCAATTATATTCATTGTTACAGCGCACACAATAAAAATATTCAATAAATTTTATTATCAAATTATTCTAAATTACTTTTTATGTATATTTGTTTTTTTTTTTTTTTGCATTCAAATCAATTTTTATCTCAATTTTTTCAAATTAACCAAGAAATACGATAAAAATTCAATAAGAACACAAAACATAAGAATTGTTAATTCAACAAAAAAACAAAAAGTTGAAAAAAAACCACCCATTACAAATTTTATTTATTCTATACCTTATTTGTGTACTTCTTTTACATTTAATCAAAATGCATAAATTAAATATAACGCAACACAATGCAAATAAATTTTCTTTATTAATTTATTAATTTAACTACTAACCTGCATTTGGCAACAAACGGTCTTATTTTATAACACAATCATGCAATACCATAATGTATATGTACACATGCAATCCAACTTAATATGTTGTCTAATATAATTTTTACATATATATGCACACATATTAATGGTGGTGAATAATTATAAAATATAAATATAGCCCACCTTTATTTTTGCCTCCTCTGTGCGAATAAAATTTGACATTAAATTAGGTGAAATAAGAAAAAAAAACAAAAAGAGTAAAAACTATAAATAAAATAAAGAATGAACCAGAAAACTAGTTTGACACTTATGGGAGCTCAATTCAAGTAGGTAACATTCAATTTTTTTTTTCTTTTCTCTAAAATAAGTTATGCACCGCCACCTATATTTTATAAAATTTATTAAGTTAAAAATATCCTATATTAAACTTATTTAAACCAAATGGCGAGTACATATTTTAAATTTTATACTATTATACACGTACATACATATATGTATGTATATTTGCTAACCAGCTATGCGATTATGAGATCACTTCTTTTCTTCAACAAAAAAAAAAATTTGAATCATGGACTTTTAAACTACACTTTTATTCCAGTGTCGTTGTTCATTAATTTTTTTATTAAATTTTTTTTTCATATTTGTTTGTTTTCATTCCGTTCCGATAGGTTGGAACTTGATTGAAGTTTTTCATATGTTTGTTAATTTACTCACCGCTAGTGTGCTGCTATACGTACATAATATTGTAATCAAAATGCGATTTGCTTACTTTAAAACTATTTAGTTAAAGTTTATTTATAAAATATATGGAATTGTAACAAGCGGTGTAAAAAATTAAGAAAAAAAATAAAATAAAAAGAAGAAAAAATCAAATTAAAAAAATCAAAGTAATTCTTTTAAAATGTATGGGCGGCGAAAATTAATTGAAATCAAGGCGATCTAAGATATGCAAATGCAAAATTATAAATTTATTTAAAGGTATGTATGTATATATATATATATATATATATATATATATACACATAATTTATAAATTTATAACAGTATGGTGTTACGAACTATATGATGAAGCATCTCAATTCAACACTCAATTGAATTTAATGAACAAAATGAAAAAAAAAGGAAAAATAGGCGAAAAAATAGAAAACCTACCATGTGCAACAAAAATTTGTTTTGAAAAGATTGAAAAAAAAATAAGCAAACAACAAAGTGTTTGATGTTGCAAACTTAATTTTTACTCAATATTGACCATAGATTTTTCATTGTTTAACAAAAAAATGTTTATAGATAATCAAAAATTTTTAATAATAAGATGAATTAAAGCTAGTATACAAACATACATTTGTACGTATTAATGCAAGTATGTATGTATGTGTTATTTTGGTATAATTGTGATAAAAATTTCATATATTATATCGATTATTTGAGCCAGTTTTCAAAAGCTATAGAATGAATTGTAATTAAACAGAATTGTTGCTAAGCTTCTTGAATAAAGCAGATATTAAGATTTTTTACTATTGATTATAAATTTGTAATTAAACTTTTTAAAGAAATTATAATAAATTGCCAAACTGAAATGAAATGAGCAACTATACGTCTATGAGCTTGAAAGGATTAAAAATCAATTTAGTTATTACAAATTTAAAATATTTAGGGTAGCAACTAGACACCTTTATTCGTAACAAATTAAACCTAGTGTATATAAGTTAATCGGAACGAACATTTTAGGCTTGAAATATAAAAAATTTGAATAAAATATTTACTCTATTCATTTTGATTGGAAAACATTATTAGATAATATAGAATCACAACAATTTTAAATATGCTAAAAATTATATTAGAATTTTAATTTCAATTGTTTAAACAAATTTTGAAAATCTTGAAAAAAAAAAAACAAATAAAAAATTAGTAAATATTTACTTATTAACCATTCTTTTTTTTTCTCTCTTTACAGGTGAGTGTCACAAAGTTATTATATATTCGTACTGGTAATTTAAATATATGTATGTAATCAATTAACTGACCGCATATAGATTTAAGGATTTTATCAAATTAAATTTTGAGCTTATAATATTATGCCATACGAACTAAATTAAAAAACTATTTTCGTATTATTTAAAAAGTATGTACAAAAAGCAATTTTCATTTTAAATTGAATTATAATTTTAAAAATTTTCAACAGATATATTCAATTAAACGCCTATACAAATTTGTGATTATTTTGTACCTAAATGTACGAATATATATGAAAATTATATTTAAATGAGTTATTAATAGAATTTCGAAATTATTAATTACACTTTTCCAAAATATTCCAATATACAAAATGTACGCAGTATTTTAGATAATTTATAAAAAAAATTGCATAACTTAAGGCGTTTTTTTTTATAATTTTATTCATAACATATGAATGTCTCTTGTGATATTATTTGTGTTGAATATGTTAAATGCAATACACTATATAATGTTCTTTTATTAAAAATGTCTCCAAGATAAACACGTATACCTAATTCATCTAATTTTGAATTAGAATACACTTTGCCATTATCAACTTATCATTGATAATTTTATGTATAATTTCCTCGAATGGCAACCACTGTATTACCTATAATACCAATTTATATCTGAATGATTAACTATCTATATGAATATTTTCCATTAAATTTAAATTTAAAATTACCACCATAATTAAAATTTTTCGAAATTTTTACTTTCTTTATTATACCCTTGCTACGTATTCCATAAATCAATGAAATTGTGAACTAAATACCAAATAAATTCTTTAAATCACAAAATTACTTATATTTAGAGTAAAATTTAAAAAAAAAAAGAAAAAATTTTTGATTTTAATAGAACGGAAATACATTTATGTACATACATACATACTTAATATATATAAATTGTGCAAATGTTATCAAAATTATTTTAAAAGCTTCTAAAGGAGTTCATTAAATTTTCAACAAGTACAAATTGTTTTCTTTCTTTGTGTTAATCTCGATTGAAATAAATGTCATATTATACAAAATAATTACTCTTAAATCCAAATGTAAGCATATCATATAGGTACTTACCTTGAAAAAAGACATAATCATTTCATTTCACAGAGGCACAGGTTCATTCAATTATTTAGGTACATGCATACATTTATATATTCTAAAGCTAAAATAACAAAAGGAAATATAAGAAGAAAAATTATAAAAAAAATGAAAAATTCAATTTAAAATTTAATTCAAAAATTTTCATAATTTTCCTTTTGTGTTTCGGTTAAAGTCAAATTAAAATTTTTACGTAGAATTTTAAGCAATTCAATTTCAACATCAAAATATGAATTTATAATATTGTGTGCGTATAACAAACACCCATATATGCTTATAATTTTCGTGTAATTTTTACTCGCCTTCCCCCACCGAAAATTTTATCATTTTATAATATTTGAGATTCCAAGTTTTGTGACTATTTCTTGTTAATCGCATATCACATAGTTTTTATGTAATAATGAGCAAAATTTAAGATCACTTTAATATACTTTAGTAATATATGTTATACATATATATGTATATATATATATATATATATATATATATATATATATATATTCATAAAATGTAGATTAAAAGCTAAATAAAAAGTCGAGTGTAAAGTAAAAGGTGGTTTAAAATTTTTTTAAAACTATACCTATGGCTATAATATGAATGCTACTTAATATTTATGTACTCGTACATACAAAATAAATGAATAAACTTATATGTATACTTGAAGGAAGGTGGAAATTCAAGGTGAAACAAGTAATAAAAATTTATTCATATATTAATTGAAAATAAAAACAAAAATCAAAAATAAAATTGATATATAAAAGAATAATCATCCAGCAGCAAAAAGGTAATAAACACCAACAACTAAAAAAAATATTAAAAGTGGCGCAAAAAATAAATAGGTTGGTGGATAAAAATTTTGCAAAATCAAAAAGTAAAAAAAAAAAAACGCGCTAAAACTACTAAAATAAAATAATAAATGGATGCTATTAAGTAAATTAAAAAGATAAAATTTAGAAAAAAAAAAACAATAATAAATTTAATTTATTAATGGTGATTTTAAAAATAAAGTTGTTTTACATGTTATTTAAATAATATAGAGAGTGTAGAACGCGGCAAATTCTTACAAAATAAAATGTTCAACAAAATTATTGTACATTAAATTCGAGTCTCTAACATTCGCAATCAAAACAATCAGAATTAATTGTTTTTTAATTTCAAATTTAGAAAAGTTAATTACATTATTCATAAAATTTTATAATGTCTATTACTACTGTTATGTATAAATGTACAATTATGACCATAAAAGTAGTACCGTACCAAACAATATCCTATTAGATTACTCACACCCAATTTCCTGTCATTTATTTCGTACATTTGTACATACACACAATATGTGCATATTTTATTATTAGGTTTAGCAATTATCACACAATTATTGTTTTTGTTGTTGTTATTGTTTTTTTTTTATTACTCATATACACGTTCATTCATTAATTTATTCAAATTTAATTCATAATATTTAATATATATAGAAAAAATATAGTAATGAAAATTTAAGAATAGAAGAATTCTTGCAAGAGAAATAAAATTTTTTTTTTTTTTTTTTTAAATCCGTTCGGTCATATAAAAATGCAATTAAATGCAACAGTGTTGTTCAATCTGTTATGTGCATTGTTTAATGTAAAAAGTTCATTCAAAATTCAATACAAATTGTTTGAGTATATGCCAAATAATTAGCAGTGAACCGGAATGATTTATATTTATAGTATATGATATTTTGATTAAAAGGAGCCTTTGTTCCAATAAAATATTTCGAGTGAAAATGCAGTGAAATGAAACCAAAATTTTGTGTAACCGCTCTTCACTATTAAACCGGTCATCTAAACACTATGAAATTATAGGAAGTTATTTTGAATATAAATATAAGGGAGTTACTAGCCATTGACAGAGAGGAGGCGGTGGGCGCATTCGAAAATTCTTCTATATCCCGGAAGGTCCTTGCCCTGACGGAATATTCTGGGATATTATGATCAGAAGCGATTTGTTATAGGGAACATTATAGAGATAGATAAGAATCAGGTGAGAATTTTCGCTGGGGTCATGTGGATCAATACAGACTTAGGGAGGCACCTCAGCAAGCTGGGCTTGGAAAGTGAAGACACTTGCATATTTTGTGAGGAAGAAGAGGAAACTTCAGTAAATTTGGAAGAGTGTCGTTTTAAAAAAGCAAAAAAACAAAAAAGTAAAAAACTTGTCGGTTCAAAAGTTTTGAAAAATTTTTCGATCCCTATGAATACGTGTTACACTAAATTTAAATATCGAGTTCATGCACGGAATTTTTAGAAAGATCTCGGGAGTATTTACCGCTTTTCTTGCAGGATACTTTTGAAAAGGAGCGCTGGGATGCCCCAGATAACTTGATAATTGATATTTGATAGATTTTAACAGGTTTAAGGAAAAAATACATTAAAAAACGACTCGATCGGAAATCTTTAACATGAATTAAATTTTAGTATAATTATGTTGGATAAGAGACTTTAATTCGTTCGAAACACTTGTTAGAACGCAGATCGCAGCAACACGAAACGTATGCTACCTAACATACGCTATGGCTTGTGAAAATTCTATAGTTAAATTTAATTTTACAATAAATTTACAAAACCAGAAAATTAAAAAAATGTTACGAACCATTGTTACACAATGTTGCAGATTGATAAGTTTTCATTCAATTTCATTGAAAAATCAAGTTCGAATTTTAAAACTCTTATTTACTTAACATACCAACTGCAGAATAATGCAAGAACCAAATAGGCAACAAATTAAAAACAATAGAAGAAAAATAATTTGCATAATTATAGAAAATTTAATTACTTTATGAAGATATGCTGACAGAATTTCAAAACGGAATAGAACAATAACGCGAAGGTCAAAAATAATAACAAAAAAAAATAATAAATTAAAAAATCGGATTTAAATTCTAAATTAAATAGTAATAAATTATCAGTGAGTACCCACTTATTTGTTAAGATCTGGAAATTTAAAAAAAATTATTCTATTTTTAAAAATGATTTGCGAACCCTAAATTAGAAGAAAAAAATTTATGAAAAATAAAATTGTGATTCATACAAGTCACTTATAACTAGAAAACAACCCGCCTTCTAAAAAAACATATTTTTTAAAACTTGATGCTTGTGTTCATTCGGCAGTAATTATTGTAAGACATCAAAAAACTAGTAATATGAAACTGTTTGACTATAATTAAGCTGATTAGAATTTTTCAAAGTAAATTGCGTACATTAAACCGGAAATACCATATTGAATACTAAGTAGTTTCTTAAAAAAATGTTGATTGCAATCTAATTTATAAATAAATGCGTCATTTTCTAAATTGTCCGCTCTTCAATGGGAAAGTATTACGTTTTTTATTTTCTCAATTATTGGGAAGAATTATTTGAAAATTATTAATACAAAAAAGCAAATGTTGTCGCTCTATCATCTTTGAAAAATGCTCTATCATCTTATATAAGGTTCTGTAACTTGCAAAATTGGTCTAATAAAGGAATAAGATTGAATTACAAAAGCTCTTGTTCTACATTGGAATACTTAACATGAAGACCTTTTCTAACGTTTTATTTTATAAAAATATGCGAGGGAAAAATTCAAATATTTTTAAAACATTCTTTTTTTTTTCAATTCTATCATTTCCAAGAAAAAGTAAGAACTCCCCAACTCTCCTTAACAACACCTTTGTCAATCGTAAGAGACTTCTCACAAATGCTTTTAATATATTTTTGTAAATGTTGTAGAAAAAGCTCCTCCAGTCACGTCACTTTCTTTACGTTAGGGAAGGGCTTTGAAAGAGTATTATTTGCGTATTCTCTGAAGTTATTGCTTCAGGTTCTTCACTCCCACAATGTTCTGACACCTCGACAGACATTCGTAATGCTGATTCCAATACTCTTGGCTATCGTCCGAAAGAAAGAACGTATTTTTCTTTATCAATTTATACCTCCATTCCTTCAGTCGGTGGTTTGATATCATGCCCGATTCAGCGGTAGCAAGATAGTCAATCCTATAGACCAGTTGTTAAAATCTCTTCCGAGCACTAAATAAAAATTGTAGAAACATATGAAATTTAAATATTATTTTCGCACTCTTCATTAACAAACACCTTAATTTTGCATACTCATTTATTTTTTTTTCTTTCATCAAATGTTCCTAATTTCTTATATTTTCTCTCAAAAACTTAGGTTGTCAAACGATTAATCAAAAAAAATTTATTATTTACCCTAAAGGAATTTATGAACTTTTACGCAAAAAAAAAAAACAGAAAACAAAAGTGAATGCGATTAGAAAGTTTTTTTTTTCTTTTTTAAAATAAGATTTTGCAAATTTTTACGACACATAATCCTTTTCTACTTACAAACCTCACACTTTAATTGAAATTCAAAAGAACTTTCTTTTAATTTTCTACAATAAATTTAATAATAAAATAAATTTTGTACCAAAGGCCATCCTATTCCTCTCAATATCCCAATACACGAAAATATAAATATTGAATTCTAATAATTACGACATAAAAAATGCAAAACTTATAAAAATTCCAGAACTATGCCAAAAAAAAAGCAAAATTTTCAATTATCCAATAATCTTTTTTTCGGATTAAGCTAAAAGAATTTTTACTCCAATACGAAAATCATACATAGGCACAAGTTATTTACCTCAATTTATATATACAAAATTCAAGAAAAGGAAGCTCAATAATAATAAAATTAATATTACTAACTACTTACTTGTAAAACTCTTTATGCATTTAGTTACAAGTTGATGGTTGTAATGGGATTATGTGACTGCATTTTATCCAGGCATTTATTTATTATTAAAAACAAACTATTAGTATACAATGCTAATACCTTTTTGTATGTTGTTTTTGCAGTTTTTAAGTGGAAACGCATCTTAAAAATAATATTGAATTCTTTAAGAAAAATATGTGATGCGGTCACGATATGACTGACTGCATATTGCACATTTTCTGAATAATGTATATATAAAAAGTTTTATATGATTTCAATCGATCACGAAGTTTTTAATTGGTATAAGACTCTTAATCTCTAAAATTTTAAATTTACAGACCCCTCTCAAGAGTTTGTAAAATCACTACTATGTAATTGTCAAAATAAGACTCAAATATTATATTTAATAAAACTCACTTGATTATCACCTTAGTTACAGCCCAAAAATTTAAAATTCAGCTTTGATAAAAATCCAATTTTTAGGAACTGAATTGCTCCAAAAATTCGTCAATTTATAACATCTCCAATATAAATTCAAGTATAAATTTTTTATTGAAATTGTTTCAGCAAAAACTGAGATGATTACTAACTGGTCGTCATATTCTAAGATTAATTCATTTACATGTTCCTAACACTGAGGAATATTCTTGCGTTGAAAAACCCGGCATGTGAAATTTGCTGCCATATCTACACCTCTCATATTCAACACGGTGGCTAAAAATGAAAAATAAAAAATATTACTGCAATATCAAATAAAAATTTTTTTATGACAAAAAACATGAACATTTAAAGTGACTTCTGGATTTTAATTATTAATGTGCAATAACATTTTTTTTAACATAATTTTTGTGGTATTTTTTTTTTTTATCATTTTACGTCCATTTTAATCAATTTAAACATGCGTATAAAACTAACAAACATTTTATAATTCGTGACCTTTATTTTCAATAATTTTTTAATAATATTGTGCCTCTGTTGCTGTGTTTATTTTTTCAAAGTATGCGCCTTTATTCACTCTTACCACCTCTTCCATTATTTAAATTATAAAAAACACACAAAAAAAAATTATTAAGGTATACGTTTTTTTTTAAATTTTTGCTTCTGGTCCTAAAAATTTTTTATTGATGACATGCATTTTTTTTTGTAAAGCAAAACTGCTTACTGGGATTAGGCATTTTCCATCGTACATAAAATTAAAATCAAAAAAAATCCCGGTAGGATAAATGCGACAACAAGTAGCAAAGTAAAATTTAAAAACACAGAAATAATATAAAAAAACAATTTTTTAACTGTTTTTATCAATTTAGTTGCACATTTTTATATACGACAAAATTAAAAGATTTGTACAATATTTATACAGTAGAATCTAGTTTAAATTTTGAATTAAATTTGCTTTTAAAGTAACGTATTTTCATTATTATATATAAACTTCAACCATTTTCCTAAGGCAATTAAAATAAATCCTGATCATTTCGATTAATTGACTGGAAATACTTTTTAAAAAAACATTTCCATAATATATCAATAAAATTGGGGGCATAAAATTGGAGGATATCAAAGATAAAAAAATCGTGTTGTTGGTAATGAAAACATTACTAACTTTGAGAGACAATTTATTTCGGAATGGACTTGGACTACTGAAACTATACGTTAATCAACTGCAGAAAAGCAACTCAAGAAAAAAATTGCAGATATCTGCTATTTACGGCGTCTAGAACTCTAAGGCAAAAATAATATTAAAAATTTAAAAAAACCTAAAGACAATAGTTAATTTCAATGGATATTTTATCATTCTGACATTGTGTCTATGGTACTCATTTCGAGTTTACTATTTTTTCTACATTTACAAATTTTAAAAAATATGCTTGGTCGAAGCAATATAAAATATCGTGAAATGATATTCATACGATTTTGTGTGAAAATATATTTTACAAAGCAGTGTAATGGGTGCAGAAAAAAGAAGGCCACTCAAAAAACAACACTGCTTTTGTTAAAAATCAATAAGAAAAAGAGTAGATCATTCTTTCTTTCTGGAAAAAATCGTCCTGTTGGAGCAAAGGTTATACAGGAATAAAATTATATTAAATCCAAGAATAATATTACTCATAGTAATTTTGAACTCATAGTAATTTTACATAATTTTATTAATTATAAAACTATTAATTGTATTAAAGTTTTGAATTTGAAGAGAATATCACTAAAATTTGTAAATTTCTATGTCAATCATATCACATGACTTTATAATTCATACTTAATTCAATTTATAGAATCGTTGTAAAATTCTTAAAATCTTAATAAAAATCAATTTAGGTTGCAACTGTTACACTAGATTTAAAATATGAAAACCGTAATGAGTAATATAATTACGTCACGAAATCATAATCACGAAAATCGTAATAAATAATTAGAACATGTAAACTGTTCAATTATTATCAAATTTCTCACAATAATAAATTGAATCAAAAAATCAACAAAATATTTTATTGTTATTTAACATTTAATTAGAAAATTTATATGTACATATGTGCTTTTAAAAATAGATTCCACTGTATGTTATTTACAATGTAATTAAAATATTTACTTATAAATTTTGTGAGAAATTATATGTATGTATATTTCAATGTATACATAACATAGTAACTATACTATATGTAAGAAAATCTTAAATAATGATGCTTGCGTGTCCGTTCAGTAGTTTTACTTGACATAAACTTGTGACCGGCTTGTATATATATGTTTTTTTTTTGAAAATATTAAGATGTGTCTCACAGGAATATTTTATTTCTTTATTTTTATTTTCAATTTTATTTTCATTATTATTATTATTATGGATTTCCTACATAATATACATGCATACACACATTCACACACACACATATATATATATATATATATAGATATATATGAGACATAAATGTTTATATACAGATCATGTAATATAATGCAATTTTCAATTCAATGCAAAGTAAATGAATGCATGCATGCCATGATGCATGAATACTTATGTTATATGTTTTCCAAATAATGTATATATATATATTCATACTTATATTCATACGAATAGAATTTTCATGCATAAAAATGAATACCGCCTAGTGATGAAGTCGATAAATTATCATAAAAAATATTCCCATTTTCTTAATGCAACTTCAATTTAATGCGGAATTAATAAAGATTTTTTGTTATAAGAGGAATAAGAAAACAAAAAAAAAAAATAACATAAACAAAATGTATATGTACTTAAATATGTACATACATGCAAATGAATGAAGAGAGAAAAGTTAAGTTGCCTTACGGCAGTACATCTTCTAAGAATTTATATTATGGTAGTTATTTAGTTGATGGTGGTATTATAATTTTTTTCCCTGTTTTTTGCTTTTGTAATTTTTTTGTTGTTCTTTTTTATTTTCAAAAGGTATTTGTCACTAATTTGAATATTATAGCCCCATATCTTTGAAACATGAATATAATATATATATATATATATATATATATATATATATATATATATATATATATATATATATATATACTATATCTTATGTATTTGTACATAATGCATGATCACTGTCATATAGATCACAATATATGTACATGGGTACATTGGGTGCCTTATAATTTCTCAGAAATTAAAAGTAATTTAAAAAACTAGTTGATATTTGTTTAAATACTTGTACTGGCCGATCTCATAAATATTAAATTTGTCAAATTACTCAAAAAAAAAATGATAACGTTATCCAGGGATGATTTTAGTGTATTAATGCATGAATGGTGTTATATTTTATTAATAATTATTCAAACAAGAACGTGTAAGTTGAGGAAATGCAGTAATACCGTGATTTTTTTCTAAATTTTCACAAATTTCATTGTTTTTTGCAAATTTTCTACTTTCCTTACGTAGAATGAATATTCATCTTAGTTTAAAGTAATAAACATTGTGAATGATGCTAAATTGTTTTACTTATTCAAGAAATATATTTATGTTAACAAAAATGTATTTCTATTATTACCTTACTGTTGTTAATTTAAGAATATGTCAGTAATATTATTAAATATTTAAAATATTTATTTGAAAAACAGCGATGTAAACTAATTTAATATTAAGCAATAATTCCGAAATTTTATTTAGAATTTTTTTTTGTAAACGTAAAATTGAAAATACAACTCTTGAATTAATGTTAATAGTTCACTATGTTTATACTTTTAATTAATATCTTATAAAGAACGTTACCAATATATACCAGAAATTTACATCAAAAATGAAATTGTAAATATCAAAATTCCCAATTCGACAAAAGCAAAGATCTTTAAACTAAAGCGCACATATAACTTGTGCGTTTTAATTTCTGAAAAATACTCTCAGTCTAAAATACTGAATAAAAAATTTCTCTGTACATTTCAAATATTTTTCATCCACCCTACGTACATTATCCTATTAAACTTTTAAATTTATTATAAAGTTGCCAGTAAGAACTTGTTTTCTTTTTTCATTTTTTTTATTCCATTTCGTGTTAGATATTTTATTTTTCTTTGATTTTCTTCTTGTTCTACCATTTTTCACCTGCCGGAGAAAATTTTCTTAAAAAAAAAAATTTTTTTCATAAAAATAAGAAAACATTTTTGCTTCTTTTTTCTTGCAAAAAGATTAAGACTGTGAAGTTAATGAGAAGTTGATAGCTTTGAATTAAGTTCAAAGCATATTTATTATGATTTTGATTATATTAAATGAAAAAAAAAAAATTAGAAGAAAAAAATACTTAAAAGAAAATGCAACAACTTAAAAAAAAAACAGAAGAGAATAATTTTTTTTTTTCGGTCTATAATTTGCATGCGATCTTTTTTTTTTTAAATAAGTAACGTTAATTTATATGTTCTAATAAAGTATGATATTTTATTTATCAGTTGTTTTGATTATAAAATGATTATAAATGGATCATTAAAAAAAAAATACAATAAAAAAAGAAGAGACGTCCTTTAAATTAAATTTGCTGAAAAAAAATTACAAAGTAAATTTTGTTATAAAAAAACGTTTAGATTTTAAATTTATGATGCTTTCTGTCTATTTTATTTTAAATGAATTTGTAAGGAGCACCTCCTATTATATATACGCATTTGTATTTCGGTTCTATAAGGATTCACACTTCAGTCAAATCATATTAATATTGTGTATGGGTCACAGGCCCGGTTCTGACTTGTTCGGCGGCCTACGCGATTTCTAAAATATGCGCCGCTTCCATCTCAAGTATTGAACAATATGCAATAAACATTGCGCATAATAATTCATTTTCTTGTCTACTATACCAAGCTGAATGCAAGATTTTTCATCTAAAATTACATAAAGCCTGATATTAAAATTTCAGCTTTTTTGGTTTGCAATGTTTGTATTTGTTTATGACGCATGTTGCTAAGATAATTTTGCTGTAAAGGGAAAGAAAAATTGTTTGGAAAAGTTGTAAAAAATTTTTATTTTTTAAAGTTAATTTTTTTGTTTTTTGTTTTCAATAGCGTTCTTGTCTACTTCCGCTCTTTGCAATTGCTTACTTTGCATATCTGGTAGATCCGATGCTGCTAACTCAACATTTTCGTCACTTTCAAATAGAAAGTCTAATCTTATTAATTATAACATTTGTTGCTTATTTCAAAATAAAATGCTAACGTTGTTTTTGAATGCTCCTTCTCACTTAATGTGTCAATTTTTGAAAAACTGAAGTAGCAACATAATACAAATACGCATTGTCCTAAATTGAAAGGATATTTTACATATAGAATAAGAACCCCATTTCGCAATTTAAACATCATTATTTAAGAAGTAACGTTAGATAACGATAGAGTAATTCGATATGTGGAAGAGGTAAGCTGGTTAAGGAACATAAACAACATAAGAGACATTAACACTTAAAATGTAAATGTATTATTAGACTATTATGTAGCGCACTAAAATGAATTTGGACTAACTATTTAATGCTTAATTTGTATGTGTAATACTTGCATAATTCTTCGTAATGCTAATGCAAAAATTTGAAAATCAAACAAGCTAGGGTTATGAAATTATTGCCTCATTAATTTTTGCGTTCGCTGCTATAGATGATAAAAATATTCATGCCAATCTCAAAACTTAATCACAATCAAAATCAATTAATAATCAGCAGATATTTTAATATACCAAGTCGTAATTTATTATAGGATAAATAATTTTCATATATAGAAAATTTTTACCAAGTAATTCTAACTCAAAACGAATCATACTTGATGAAAAGATCCTTTCAACTCTTATATGTAATTTTCTATATAAACATGCGATTACCGCATATAAATATGTCAACGATGTTTTAATCTATTAAAATCGATTATATAAATTTCTTTACAAAAATATAAAAACATTTACTTAATCTTCATATTATTAATGTTCTAATGTTCTATCTAATAAGCATAACATCTAGTATATGTATATATAGATGATCAGAAGTACACAAGATAATTAATGTTGATAGATTTTACCTTTAAGCTATGAAAATATGAAAATTCATTTTCTCTTAAAGATTACTAAACCAATAATTTAGATTATGTGCATTTTCTTTTCTATATATTGCATAACTATTCCGATTTATATTTTAAAAAATATGGCCATTTTAAGAAAGAGTATAGAAAGGTATAGAATTTAATCATAGGCAGGGTATTTTATGCATACTTTAAATAAATTATAAATTATTAATGGTTTTCGCTTACTTTGTTTTTTTTTTTAATATTATGTAAGATTTTTCGTTTTAAAATAAGTTTTCTTTTAAAATCATTAATTATACATGGAATGCATATCATGTTTGGAATATAAGAAGCAAGGAGTTATTAAAAGTCTGCATTTACAAAATAATATAAATTTTACTTAATTATCATCATAAAATATTGAGATTATTTAAGATTATTAACTGAAAAGTGAAAATATTAATCACTAACATCAAGTTGTCGTCACGGATTAATGACTTCTTATATAACAAAATAATTTAGAATAACACCATTTAATTTGTATTTCAGTAAGGTTATATTTAATGTAATGTTTGTATTACAGATGTCGCTTCAAATTGATTATATTTTTTATAGGTAAAATTTAACCTCAGTTCAATAATTCAAGTTGCGACCTATTATTTGCTATAGGTTTTCCAAATTTATTTGCAATTATGCAACTTAAAATCGGAAAAAACAAATTAACAAATCTTTTGGCAGTATTAAAATTTTTGACATTTTATCGTATTCCATGACAGCTGATGATTTAAATCTAACATTGATAAAAGTTTTAAATAACTTTCGGCATTGTTGGTTATTTTTTATGAATTTTTCTATATTTTCGTCAATAATAGAACAATTGTGTTATTCAGATCAAATTTTTGATATTTTGACATGAATGTATGACATTTTGTCATCAATCTGAATGTTATTTATGACATATTCGCTAAGTTTATTGTTAAAATTTTATTTTCGCTTAATTTCAATTTTTATTTACATTGACAGTAATAAACTATTATTGCTAAAATTTTTTTTAAAAAATTACTCAGAATTGTGTAAATTGAGCTGGGTTGTTTAAAACATAAATTACGATCTAAATAATTTATTAATATTGAATTATACGATAATAATTAAACAAACCAATTTATTCAATTAAAAATTGTGAACGTTTTCAAAACCAACATCAAACTCAAACCTTCACTTAATTATATTTATAATTACATGTCAAATTAAAATTAATTTGAGTAATTACAATTGCATTATAATTACGAATTAATGTATCTGAACCAATTCGAAAACAATTTCAAAATTTTAATTATTTCATTAAAATTAAATTTTAATTAAAATTTCATAAAACACTAAGATTTTAAAGAAATTTCAAATTATTTTTTACAATTTAAATTAATATACAGTTAATTGTAGAATAATTAAAAAATTTACACCTGTTCAGATTGAATTCCAATTGATATTCCGAAATCATGTAATTTAATATAAAAAAAAAATTATTATTATTTTGCGCTTTTTTCAATTCAAAATTCAAAAAATAATTACTAAGTAACTATAATTACTTTATCGTATATTTCTAGTACATTACAATTGAATATTCCAAGTCTAAATTATTTACTCACACATGTCATGTAGTTAATTTGTAAATTTTCTAATTATCGAACACGATATAATTTTACCAGTAAACATTTATACAACTTGTAAAATAAATTATTTGTTATAATTTTGTGTAAACATGTAAAAATTTGTTAATATATTGAAGCATACTTAAATATTTCATAACATAAATTTTTATACAATATTAATTTCAAATGAATTTACTAAAAAAATGTTTAAGATTTATCATTAGGAAAATTATAAACTACAGGTTAAATTTGTAAAAATATTGTAAAAACTTTAAGCCTTTTGAAAATAAAATTAAGAATTTATTGGTAAACATGATTTACAAATATGAATTCGATTCGTGAAAAAAAATGTTGGTATGGTAATTAAAAATTAAAAGAATATAGTAGACTAATTGGAGTAGCAATGACATACTTACATGCTTTACTACTTACATGCCTTTGAACGTAACCTGTATAGGTACATGATGCCTTACAAGATATGTTTGCTTCCTACTGAATTATCGTAATAAATTTTTTCTAATTTACTTATTTAACGCTGAAATTCTATAAAAATTTATTTAACTATTAATTTTTAAAATAGTGTCAATCTCAATTAAAACTTATTCAACTTACAAAATAATTAACTGAGACAATAACCATTTCAAGACAATAACAATTCCAAAATTTTCATAAATTTTCGCATATTATTAACTATAAAATATTATTAACAAAATATAATCGGATAATTTTTTCGACCCATCTGTCAAATCTATAAAGAATCATAATTTCCAATATTTTAAAATGCACCACACTTATAATGCATATATACATTCATCGAACCAAATACCTGCACTCTTCATTTGAACTTCTTAACCAATGACCCTCTCTTAGTACTTTGTTGCTCTTTTATTTCAAATAAAACAAAAAAAAAAACAATTTTAATTTTCTTTCTTTTCTTTTAGTATTATAAAATCTAAATTTGTACTTTATAATAAACGTCACCTGTATTAGCAGACACAGAAACTTAAACATAGAAAAAAATTAAAGTAAAAACGTTTCTCTGTCAGTAAATCGCATAAAATTCATTTTGAATGTACTGAGAGAAAAAAAAAAGTGTTATTATCGTTTATGAAGTTTTATCCATATTTAAAATATCACTTAAAATATATAATCACATCAACTGACTGAGCGTGTAATAATAACCAATAAAATTTTGTGAAATGCGAGAAAAGAAAAAAGAACCGTCCGTGTTTTTAACAAGTTAACGACATTAATGTATAAAAAAAAAACCTATGAGTGTAATAAAATATAATTTCGCAAAATTATATAGAGGAAAACTTTATTAGAGGACCCAAGAAAATGAGAATAATTCAAGTGTACTCTAGGGTACTAAATTTCATTTTCAATTATTATATTAACGGTAAACGACAATATGCTAGAGTGAATTGAATAATATCTTTTTCTATTTTGGTTTAAATGCCTTCCCTGTCAAACTTATTGAAATGCTTTTCCTGCCATTTTTGTCAAAATCCAATTAAACCGAACGAACTTAATGAAAAATGTTCTGCAAATCCTACATTCTTGTTTTTCATATTCTTATTATTCATAGCGGTAACACTTTTTATATTATCCCATTTTTAAGTGGAAACAGTTTTCAATATTTCAATTATTACAATTAAGTTTTGTACCAGAAATTTCTTAAGTTGTATACAGGATTTTTATCTAATTTGAGGTTAAACAAGTAATACATTATTGACATTATGAATGTAAGGGCATTTTTATCATATTCTATCTTCAAAATATACTGTTTGTGCTTGTTAACAGTAAAAATATGATTTTTAATAGATTTTAAAATTTTACTGTTTTTACTTTCGTTTACATAAAAGTACATTTGTTTGTGTATATACTTACATCTAAATATGCGTATTATTGTATATAGATAGATAAAATTTTCTAATGATTTATTAACGCTAATTAAATTTTAGTTATAACTCAACTATATGATTTGTTCATAATAAAAATGTTAAATTATGTTTAGCATGTTTATTACTATTACCTTTTTTTTTTCATTTTCAAAAATAGCCGTATATATAGTAAGAGATTCGGTTAATAGGTCACTTGTAAACTTTAAACTTTTTTACATTATTGTTAATTTTCATTCAATTTATTTTAATTTTTATTTTTACATTTTATATATGGTTGTGCATAAATATAATGTTGATGAGGTTAAATGAAAAGTTAACATTTGAAAATAAAGTGCAATATTTATTATGATGTAGAAAAAGAAAATTTAAAAAAAAAATTTTTATAATATAACTTGTACACGACATAATTTTGCCGAATATTTTATTTGTATTAAAAGTTCTAACCTTATAGCCCAAACGATTTTCAAATTAAAAATTAATTATGAAATTTTACATTCTCTGAGAAAATCAACAATTATTGAACTAAACAATTTTAATAATTGAAAATTTTGTATTTGATTTTACAATAAAAGAGCAACTGAACATCATTTTCTCTCTCTCCTGCATTGTTATATGCACTAATTTTTACTGCTATGAAGGAGAAAATTGTGATAGGTACTTATTATGACAGAAATAAAAAATTGCCACTGTTTATCGAAAAATTGTTCAAAATATTCACTATATGTAGTCTAGGTTGTTAAACAAATTGACACTTAAATTTGAATCCCATTTAATGTTTCCTCAACATGTTTTCTTTTAATTTGAATTCTTTTTGAAATTTTCCACAAATTTGAGTACCTACAATATACGGCAACATTCTAATTTTTAAAATATTTTAATTAATTAAGTAAACCTAAAATAATATTGGAAATCTAATTGAATTTAGAAGAAAACATGCAATCATTAAAGGAAAATATTCATTGTAATAAGAAAAAAAAGGGCAACAAAATAAATATTCTAATAATGAGAAACGGAAATATTCACTTAATAATTACTTAACATTTCAATTATAATATTATATTGTTTTTTTCCACACTAATGAATTTTAAATCAAAATTTCTTAATAATAATAAGACTGTCTTTGAACAATATCTTGAAATTATTTTAAGATTAATTAATGAATACTATACAGTTAAATTATTTAAGTAGAATTAGGTATTTTTATTATACATAGTTTATATATTGGAAGTTTATTATACTGCATTTTTAACATTAATTTCATAGAAATTTACACTTAATTTCAACAATAGATGAGATCGAATTCAATGTTATTTTGTAACACATAATATTTTCTACTCTATTCATAACTACATAATATAATATTATATTCTTTGGTTGTCCTGACAACTTGTATTATAAAAGCGAATACAGTGAAATTTATGCACGACAAAACAATAAAATCTAAATTACAAAAGTCTAAATTAGAATGAAAATCTTAATCTAAAACCACATCTTAAATATAATGTAAAAAAACAGAAGAAACATTTGAATTAAATTGTATATACAGTATAACCCGCATAAAAGAAATTTCTCTTGCTGTTTCGTATAAACGAAAGTTTTCTATAAAAGGGTTCCCTCTTAAGGGGAACACGATTTCTTACAATGGGTTTTCCTGAAAAAAAATAAACACGCCAACTTTTGTTTTTAAATAAACTTTTATATTTAATCACTTAATGTCATAATATGATTGACAACAAGCTTCTCGAATTGACATTTAAAAATATACTATTAACTTAAACTGATTGTGAATTTTATTTCATTTTATTTTAAATCCGTTTTTGTCCAAGCTTATATGAGGGTGAATTTCTGTATTATGTTAACATTTTTGTCATTCACAATTGCCGGCTTTAAGAAATTTTTTTTTATAAGAGGATTTCTTTTAAAACAGTAAAAACACATTGAAATTTACGTAAAATGACAACTGTCAATAAAAAATTGTTTACTTAAAAAGGTTACTCTCTCTTCTGAGGGTTCCTCATAAGCGAGTTATACTGTATATACCAATTCAATACACAAATTCAAAACATGTCCAATATAGATAACAAAAACTTATACCGGACCAGATTATTTTTCAACTCACTTTTAAGATTTTAATAAAATTTTACTTTCAAATTTAAATTCACTTCTTAAAAGTTTGAATTTACACTTAAAATTTCTTGAAAATTTTACGATTAATCTAAATTTTTGTTGTTGTTCTTTTTTTTATTTATTATTTCTCCGAGCATCCATATTGATTGACTGGTATGCAAATCAAATTTAACATGATGTTATTTTGAAAATCGAAACCAAAAAAAAAAATTGTTATTTCTCATTTTGTTTTTATTTTATTTTTTTTTTTAACTTATCAGAATAATATTGTAATTTTAGTTATGAAAATCTTCAACACCTAATACTCCAACAAGACAAAAGCAAGTCTATATAAAACCAAGTGGAAAAAACTAGTTTCAAAACATGTGACCCAAATATTCTTTCTGTTTTCTGCATGAAATTATTAATTTGGAAAATATGAGGAAAACTTGTGATAATTTTTTATTTTTTTTTTGAAAAAGATATTTTAATCGACTTTATTTACTAAAAAAAAAATGAACTGTAATAGGTGATTTTTTTCCTTTCGTGTGTATTTAGATTAGTATGCAGATTAATTGATTTGTTTATTATGATAAATTTTGTACATATTATATAGTACGATCTGGTATATATACATATAAATTTACATAATTATATTATTTATTGTATATAATTAGAAAATTAATTATTGTTATTAATATTTTAAAATACTACCATTAATATGAATAATAATAAAATAGTAATATTTTAAATTTTTGAATAAAATTAATTTACCAGTTTTAACTTATTGCAATTCAACTCGAAATAGGTATAAATAAGTTGAGTTCATGAACTGTAATGAAGAAATAACTCGAAATGAATTTCGTACTCATTTTATTTAAATAATAATATAATAAAGTATACAGCTTTTAATGTTTAATGTTATCTATTTAAGTAGTTTTAATTAAATGAGAGTGCTGCAATACATAGGAAGCTACTATTATGAGTAACATTTATGTTGTAATGTAGTTTTGTTATGATATATGAAATTGTTGATTAATTGACTTGGCAGCATTTGAATTTATTCTCTTTATTCAAAAATTCTTTTTATTCTCTTCGAATGAAAATTTAAATTACTCAATTTTAAATTGCGTTCTCTATGAGAAATTTAGTACAATTTTTACATTTAACATGAAGTTTTCGTGAAATTTTTATTTTCATTACAAATTGTGAGAATTTTTTACTATTTTCTGTAAAAATTTATATTTCCTTTAATTTTAATCTTGTAATTTTATTCTTATTAAATATTCACTACAATAATTGAATGTTATAAACTAATTTTAATATTTCGTATTAAAAATCTTTTATATATTGCAATACACAAATAATGTAAAATATGTAAAAGTTTTCTTTTCATATTTCCATTCTAACACACACATTTTTTCAGCATTTCGTTCACATGTTCAACAGCACTAATACCTAATAATAATTATGACCAATTAATTAAGCAAAATTCACTCTCACAATTAAATTAAAAATAAATTTACTATATTCCTCAATCTGTCTGATTAGAGAGATACAATTGCAATGGAAATGAATCCATGAACAAATAAAATGGATAGGAAAACTTATATGACACAACTTGATCGTAAAATTAAAAAATAAATCGAAGCTAATTTTCCCTTTTCTATAAAATCTTTTAAAGTTTAAAGTTAAACAAGGGTAATAAAGTTTCTTAGCAAAATTTCAAATGTAGTCAAACAATAAAAGTGGGAAATAAGGAACGAAAAACTTTGATCAAAATGTCAGAAATTGTAAAGACTTGTGGAAACAAAATATAGAGGAGAGAAAAAAAGTATTTAAAACTTTAAAGTATTATTAAATAAACATAAAATATGCTGTTACATAAGAAATCCTAGTATAGAAATAGAAACTTTGATCAAGAAATTTCAAACAAAATAAAGAAGAAAGGGGGGCAATAAATAGGAAATAAAAGTTAATTTTACAAAAAAAAAAGGATTCATTTAAGTTGTGAGTTTTTCCTGTTCTTTTTTGTTTCTGTTTTCTATTTTTCTCTCTATACTTTTGATTTCCCATTTCTTTTGTAAAAGTTCAATTTTCATTTCTTTACTTTTATTTTTGATTGCATCTCTAAAAATATAAAAGTTTTGAAAAAACTTAGGACTAAAAATATTATTTGTAACTTTTTTGATCCTTAAAAAAAAGGATTAATTTATTTTTATTCGAATGTGTATCTGAATGGAATTGAAATGGAACTAACAGGATTGAATTTAATGGATGAGCAGGATAGTTTTTGATGAATAATCAAAAATTAAAAATGCAATTAAGAATGTTGCTCTTATTTGAATTAATCAAGAATAATTGAAGAAACGAGTGAAGGAAGGTTTCATCTACAATTTTTACGAAAATGGGTTTATTGCATAAATTTTGTATTTTTATCTTTTATATACAAAAACCCGCTTTTCAAAAAATTACTCAGTTTAAGAGATAACATAATATCTTTAAAAGGTGTTACGTCACACTTTTTGTCAATTATGTGTTTTGCTTTGAAAGAAGGTTAATTTACTCGAAACTTGTAGTATTACAAAAACTATAATTAACACCTTCATTCACTCGTGTTTCAATCGTGTCCTCAATTATGGAAGTAAAACGATATTTAATCAGTCATGGAAGCAAAAAGATATTTATTCAAATTTTGAAAATTCAGGTGCAATCTATAGAAAATTTGGAAAATTGAGACGATCAACAGGTTACAAAATAAAAACCACTCAAAAATTTTCATTAAAGGAGCGAAAATTTTACAATTGTTGAAATATCAACTATGAGAAACAATATTACAAAATGCAGGTCTAAGCTGAAACTTGCAAAGAGGTAATCTTGCTTATTTTCATGCTATAGTAAAATAAAACCACCTTTATATCATTTTTTTGTATAGTGCACATTGTAGATGCAATTCAGTCCAGCTCTGTACGGAAGCACACTTTCATAATAATGCATATAATATATGTATATGTGTACCTATGTATACACATATACTCTTTAAGTTTTAATTTTATAACTAGATTGTAAAATTTTTCCCATATATACTTTTGCAATAATTCCATACTTTAAAGAAAAAACTTTAATATTTTGTAAGGATTTAAGAATTTATGAACGTAACCATAAAAAAATAGTAATGAAAATGCAAGAAATATATGGGAAACTACTCTACATTTTCTGTTATAAAAACTGAAAATTTAATTATAAAAAAAAAGCCAAAGAAAAACTATTTCCTCATAGTTCTTATATACTCGTAACAATAATAATAAAAAGTTTAATAAAAAGTTTGTGTTACCGAATAATACAAACTAAAAATGAATAATGGCATCTTAAATAGAATTTTTAATTTTGAATGAAAAAAAAAATATTTATGTTTAAAATTATTTTTAATTTTAATTGAAATTCATGAAATATTGACAGCATGTCTTAACATTTGCGATTTTCTTTTCAAGTGCAGTATAAAATTTTCAAATTTAATAATCAATATACTTGAAATGAATTTAAGAACAAAAATCTTGCTAATAGAAAATGACAGGAATTGAGATTTTTTTGGAAAAGTTTCTAATATTTTTAAATTTTTAATTCATGAAAAGTAAATAGACGTGAGTGGTAGATAGATGACTAATAAATTGTTTTGGATTCCTACTGGAATGCTTATATGAAATCCAAAAACCAAAGAGTATTTTTGCTACCGCTTTAATTGCTTTAGGAATTGCAGAATAGTCTTCCAAGTAAATTTCAAATTTTGCGTTTTTGTGCTTATTTGGTGCTTATTAGATTTTAAACGAAAAATTCTTGCAGTTCTTATTTCTTATAACACCATCTGTTGCAAATTTGCAGTATATTAAATTTTCAATACAAATTTATTATATTTTACAATTAGCATTCAATATAAGCTGGGATTTTTGATCGTATATTTCGCTATTTTACTCGGCAAGTGAAAAAAAAAGTGGGTAATTCCCATAATATATTTGTATAATGTAATTTTCGAGTGAGAAGAATATTATTCGGTGTTGCGTATCTCGTTTTTTCCTAAAATGTGTACAAAATTTATTCACTTTGTTTTTGAAAGTGAGACATTCAGTCGATAATTTAGGATAAAATACAAAAATCCGATTGAAAAAATTAGCAATCTTATTGGAATAATGAAATATCTATTAAGAAAAAGTGAGAATTCTGATTTGAAAGTGAATAAAAAGTGAGTAAAAAATCGAGATACACGAATTTATAGTTTTGATCATAGTAATTATTAAAAATCAATTATATGACGATATGTGAAGTTGAGGAATTTTAGAAAATTGTTTGACTCATTCATAAAATTCTAACAAATTGTAACTGACGTAGTATTTTCTCAAGGTATATGAGGAGACTTCTCTTATGAAATATCATAAATCGCATTATTTCAGCAAAATTAACTATGCATTTAAAATAAGAATTTAGGCAGTACACTATATAAGACTATTCACATCCATAAAATGATATATTTTACTATAAAAATTCATTATCCTTACAACATTTCTAAATATCTTACAATTCGAATTAAACACTTTCTTCACATTTTCACTCATTTCATTTATAATATAAACTTTCATTGTTGCATTACAACTTTATTAAACAAATTCTATTACTGATTTCCCTACAATAAAGAGCAACCTTTTAAACCTTTATACATATTTTATAGCAAGACATTTACAAATAAACTTATGATAAATCATACAACTTTTATGTGGGTTTTACAAAAAAAAAAAATTGTATAAAATATTCAAGGCAATGCAATCTTTATAATATTATTAATAAAAAGTTAACATGATACTCAAAAGGATATTATAATAATATCCTTCTTTTAATCATTAATTCTTATCATCCTTGACGTCATTACTTATACAAATTATTTATTATCCTTTTTACAATATTCTTTACTACTGTTACTCTCTATATACTTTTAATTTAAAATTCTATTCGGTTTTTTTTGTATCATTTTATGACAAGATAAAAAAACTTTAAAATAAAGTTAAAAGTTACGAGTATTACAAATTAAAAAAAAAAAAAAAAGTGTTCTACATAATTTTGCTAAAAGTTTTTTTATGTATTAAAAGTAATAAAAAAAAAAATATCAACACCTTGTTTTTTTTTTTCAAAACTTTACAAAAAAATAAATAAATAATTTTTGTTTTAATTAAAAAATTTAATTTACAGAATATCCTTGAAAATAATTACGATATAATTGAGTTTTTTGTTTAAAATTGAATATGAGAATTAAACATAAGTAAATACGAACATTATAATCAAGATCCTTAAAAGTTTAGCTGCAGTTGACCTATACTGTCATGTACATAAAATGTGGTTTTCGTGTATGGCGGAAATTTGTCGTATTATTAACGCAATTACTGCAATTGTCATATTCATATAATCTTATGAGTGAGATTTCTAAAAGCAATATTAATTGAGAATATTATTCTCTCATATACTTAAAAGAGTAAAAATTTCTTACATTTTCTCTCATGTATTTTTCTTGTACCTGGGAATTAGGCAATTAAGAGCTTGAAAATGTATGCACCATTGATTCGTGTGGTTGGGAATTTTACTTCAATTATATAGCTACAAATTATTTTTTTTCCTATCTGTAATTCCTATCAGAACCATATATTAACAAAGAGCAACATTAATTCATTACAGGTTTTCTTCAGTAGAGAAACTATAGATTAAGTAATTTAACTACTTTATTAAGCTTGTTTTTCAAAATTGCTATAATTTCTGTTTTAAAGCTATGTTGTATAACATATTTATCGCAAATTAGACACACATAATTCTTAATATAAGATTCTCATATTAAATCTTATTATAAATTTGTCCTTCAGATCTGAAATTGAGATTTCTATAAAAAATATTATCAATTTATATTGTACAATTACACGTATTACTTTCAGGACAGTAATGTAACACAAAATTTAAAAATTTAATTTGTGTATCTCTTGAAATTTTAACTTTGTCACTCAATAGTCTCTGAGTATTAAAACTATACTACAATTTATTTTTTTTAAAAAAATGGACAATATTAAATTACAATATGGTAAAAAGGAATTCCAAAAACAAAAATTTTATATACTTTAAAAGGAAAACATCCAAGTTTTTCTTGAACTTAAGAATGTGTTGCAAGAATATTTAATTAAAATAGAAAAAAAATGAAAATTCAAATAATTTTAAAATGTGTGTGACGAGTTGCTTTATTGCATCCTATGTAGAATGTAGATTTAAGAAAATAAATGAGAGAATAAATATGTAAGTGGATTTTTTTTTCTCTCTGCTATATAACAAAATATTAATGATAGTTTCTTAAAGGTTAAGTGAGAGGATCGTTTTACAGAAAAAGGGATGTTAAAAAGTTAAAAGAGTAATCGGATTATATTCGAATAGAAAAATGAATTGTTATAAAAGAAAATGTTTCTGTTTAAAAAGCACTTTTTGTTATATTATTCGTGAATACGTGAAATTATTTGTTAAATTCCAAATGTCAAGTTGAATTCAATTAAATGAATCCCTTGCAAATGTTATTCTTTTTATAGTTAATATTGTTTAGTTGAAAAATATTATGGAAGATTTTATGATTATTTAAATGTTATATAATTTTAATGTTTTGAGAACAAAATATAAGCGGGAGTGGGTAATGCAAATATCAACAGCTCCAACATATTTATGATTTTAATAAATGATAGTGGGATTAAGAATAATTTGATATTTAGAGCACAAAAAGGAAGTATAGAGAAGGTGAAAAGTTTAAACTTTTCAAAGAAAATTTACCACGTTTTAAGAATAATATGTGTTTAAACTTTAATTTTTGTAACTTACCGTTTAAATTGCAAAAAATTTCATATGTCGTATGATGTAGTTTATTGCTGTAGTTTACTTGCTGTATGTGCACTCGCAACAGCTCACAAATTGTAGTTGCATTTTATAACTAAATAAGGGAAAATATTACCTATTAGAGGCAAATGCAAATTTTAAAGTAGTAGAATATTATATTAATGTTAATGCGAATATATAAAAATATTATTAAATTAAACAGTTTGTATGATACCAAATCAAACATGTATCAACAATTTTGCCTACTATACCGAGTATAATATTGAGCCCTATTCTAGTTGTCGCGTCACTTACGTGACATTTGTCGTTGTCGTTGTCACATCATGTGAAATATGGTATTCTAGTTGTCGAGTGACGTGACTGCGAGAAATAAACGAAAATGAAACGTTTCAAGTGAAATTGATACATTTTAAAAAGAAATTTTGGCGAGTAAAGTTCAAACTAAAAAAAAAAATTCGGTGTATATATTTATTTTTTTAAATACGAGGGAAATAAAAAATGTCGTCATTTGCATTATGGTTTATGGATTCATCAGACTCCGAGAGTGATGAAATTGAAAAAAGCAACAATTAAGGATCAAAAGATTTAAGATTAGGGACAGTTCTAATCCATTGGATTTGCCAAATGGAGTGTAAGATAATAATTTTTTCAAATACATTAGTTACAAACATTTTATTTTATTCACAGATTTATAAGCTATTACAGACTTTCAAACCATATATTATATGGTTTAATTTATGTATTAAATTACAAAATTTATTATTTTTTATATTTTTATTAAATGTTTTTGTTTAAACTTATATTTTTGGTGTATCCATCTCGCTTGTCACTTGTTAAATACTTTTCGACAAAAAACGTCGTTTCACTACGACATGTGTCGCTCTACAACGACAACTGGAATATACCTGAAACACATTTTCCCGCTATTCCACGACACGTGTCACTTTAATCGCCATTTAGAATATCAAATTCAAGTCGTGACGACAATTGTCGTTCTACTTCGACAGCTAGAATAAGGCTCACTATTATTATATTTTGTATTACATTATGAATATAAAATTTATCACAATTTTTCAAAAATTAATTCTTCTTTGTATTTAATTTTTCCTTAAATTAAATTCAACTCAATCGAATGAATATTCCATTTTCAGATTCGGGCCAAATAAATTTAATCAAATGTTTGATATTACATATTTGTAATATATTTATTAATTTCAATAAATAAATTGCAATTTTATGAGCATATATTTTAAAAATTCCATTCTTCAATGATTTTCAAATTACACATTTAACACTGTTATACAAAATATAAATTAAAATAGTTTTTGGATTATATAGTTAATGCCTACAGCAATTTCTTTCATGTGATCAATTTTGACAAATTTGATATTTTGATTGAAAATTTCTTCCTTATTTTTATGACATACTTATAAAATTTTAAGCGTTTTAAGCGCACAGTTTGTCATAATAATCAATTTTCATTACAATATTTTATTCATTTATATTACAATAATAAAAAATAAAATTTCAAAAGGATTATTCTATACCTATATTTAGCAAATAATCTGAATGCATTTATTGTTGATTGCACACAAGTAAATTGAATCAGGTTGTGGTTTTAATTCTTATATTCATTATATTTAATAATGATAATAATAAATTTTGAAATAAGGTTTAGTAGCAAATTACAAATTACTGGAAAATATTGATAAAAAATTTGAAATTATTATTAAAATTAAAATTAAAATTTTGAATTTTTCTTGAATATTTATTCTATATAAATAAATTTTATTATTTATGATTGATTAAACATAGTGCATAAAATATTCACCACAATATTTTTGAGATTGATTTTATTTTCAATTTTTAAATAAATCAATGGAATTCAAAAATTAAGAATCTTAAAAATATTGACTTGAAAGTTTCAGTTTACGTTCTTACTGTGTTCCTATAATGATTGGTTTCTGTTATGTTGAAGAACCGTAAATTAATTTTACAGACTTAAGCGAGATATTCGTGTGTCAAGTGTCACTATCCCGTATATAATTTCGATTGAACTGATTTGGGTGGAAATTTTCCATTATATGTTGCCTCAGTTTCACTAATATTTACGTGTTGAATTAATATTAACTTTTAGGACGTCTTGAGTCCCCAATGTCTTATATTTTTATATAACATCAAAAGAAATAGTTAATAAATTTTCTTTTATCTTGCAATTCTAAGATTTTACAGAAACTTCAAATTCGTGCAATTTTCGAAATTTAATCTTTTAACGCCCAACCTGGATTTATTTGGATTAATAATTCTCATTCATCTGCAAACTGTTTTGTTAAAATGGTGTGTACGTTATGTATCTTACTATTCTTTAAAAAAAAAATTATTGTGGAATAGGAGAGGAACAAGAGAACAAATCTGTAAGAAGGCAGCAAAAATGTAGAAAAATGTTTTCGAACATAAACAAAAAAAAATTATTAACACAATTTTGATGTGACAATAACAGTAAATAAAAAAAATTAAAATACAAAAAACACGGAAATTTTAATACTTTTAAAAAAATATTAACCACACTAATAAAAAATATGGAAACCATTGAATTTATTTAAAAAAAATATTACAAAAGAATGAATTAAGAAACCGCCTAATAAATTTGTTTCTGCATCATTCACCACCACCACCCACTCATCTATAAATTCTTTCAGAAAACCTTTTAGACCTTAATTCCATTTCTTTTCTTTTCCCCCTGTTATTATTACTAATATTATTTAATTAATTTTTTTATTGTATTAGTTTCACGTCGTAAAAAAATGAATAGAAAAGTTTCAGTGAAATATAAAAAAAAATTTTCTATTTAATAACACCAAATTTTTATTAACCTGAACGTTCCATTAAAATTTAAACATTTAAGATTTTTATAGTTATACTTGCAAAAATACCTACATACCAAATGCCTATATAATAGACTTATGCGAAACTAAATCCACTATAAAAAGCACTTTTGTAAATCGAATATGTATGCAGTTCGCGTGCGCTAATATTCTGATGAAATTTCTGTCTGTGTGTATGTGGCTGTATAGTGAATAATCATGAAAATGGAAACGCATTAAATGTAAATTTGCAATAAAAAAAAATGGTTCTGGTTAAACTGATACCAACCAGAAAATTAAAAAAAATTTCATTTTTTTATGTTTGTTTTTTTTGTTAAATAAAAATTTTGCAATTTTTAATAATAAAATTCTTGCTTTATATTTTAAAAGAAAACTACATTTTTTTTATAGAAAAATTTACCGCACTATTTTTTTTAATGGTCCAGGAAATTGTTAATTATTACTGTATATCGTTCGGTTTTTGTTTCACAGAACTGTAACAATTTTGAAACTCAAATTTTTTACTGTTGTCGTCTTGGGCTAAAATCATCCCAACTTCCTAAAGAAAAATTTTTCTTCCATAGCCATAAAAGACCGAATAATCTAATTTTGACTAAGGGTCGTCATTTAATGCGAACTTATCGTTTATTTTAAGTTGAAACTTATATTTTTTTTAGTAAATCAAATTCGAAATTATTGTGTTGCGAAAACTGAATAATTTTAAGTCATTTGAATTGTTTGGGATAGATTTAGGATAGAAAAAATTATTCTCAAAAATTTGTATGCTAAAAATTTTATATGCTAAAATTAAAATTTTTGTTATTACATGAAATTTTTTTATTAAACCTGTCTGATTAAATAAATTTTTATTAATTAAAAATAATAAATATAAAAGTAATATAAAAGTTTTTTACGTTTTCAAATTTGAACGGCCTATATTGATGCTTCTCTTAAAACATATAAGACACTTTATTTCTTGTCAACACTAAGCATTCCCACACTTTTAATTAAATCTTTTTCATGGTAATTTAATATTTTACTCAAGAACAGATAAAATAAAAAAATTTATTTTATTTAGATAAAATTTGTTAGCTATTAAAAAATTTTATGTATACACATGCATTCATACAAACATATGCATATCTTAATTAAATCTTAAATCTTGTCAATTAAATAAATAGTTATAAATTAATTTAATACTATAAATTGGGAAATCATTTAAATTGTATGGTCACTCCAATACAAGTATTTATACCTTTCATTTATATTAATACTCTTTATATTAATATAATATTGTAAGTGTAGTTATGTAGTTTAAGAGCGTACCACGATCGATGCTAAACAGATTTTATACTCTTTATTTAAAAAAAAAGAGACACGAGCGTAAATATTTGCAATTCATTTGAAATTTACATGTACTCAAAAAAAAAAATTATTTTATTTATCACCTTCATACACGTAATTTAAGATTAAATTTCTATACTAAATAAATTTTATAATAATTTAAATAATTTAAGCCTATTTAAACATTTTATAATAATTTATAATATACATAGGTATATAATTAATTTTGAAAAATTGTAAAGAGATTATGTTCTTCTCCTTTCTTCTCTTGTGTTTTTCTTTTTAATTTTTATTACTCACTCGTATAATTTTTATTACACACAATTTTTCAATAGAGAGCCATCATATTTTTTTTCTTGTATTGAAGAGTTGACATTCTTTTTCGATTTTCATTAAATTTTAAGATACTATCATGTTAATTGAGATTTCAAATATTAAATTTATTGAGTTAAGATTAAATGTTTTTTTTGTAAATTTCTGTATCCAATATTTCGTATATATGGTACATTATTATTGTCTCGACAGTATGAGTAACATAAACAATAATATTTAGCTTTAAAATGCAATTTAATATAGAAATGAAATCTTCGTGATGATCTATAGATGAGCGAAACTTTAACGATGACAGTTTTACTTGCACAAGTAAAATAAAAATAAATCTAATAAAAAAGTTGACTGCATAATAGGTTGTAGAAGATTTCTTTAAATAAATTTTCAATTATTATGCAAATTAATAACCTTCTTAATACTATTTTTATAAAAAATCCAATTAATATAAAACAACTAATTACAGTTATTTACTACATATAATTAAAATGAGTATTTAAAATGTTAAATGAGGGTATTCACAATTAAAAATAAAATTTTATTTTCTTTTTATTTTTAATTTTATTTAATTAAATGGTGTATAATTACAGAATATTGCTTATATAATATTGTTGTAATAAATAGTTTTATTATTTAAAATAAAAATATTTAAATTAAATTTTTTTTTTCTTAAAAATTCATGAAGGCTATTAAAATTTTAATGCAGGTGTATGTTATTGATTACATTAGAATATGTGTGTAATTATCGTACAATTTTGATTTTCAATCTTAATTTAATATTATTATAGTGGTAGATTCCAAGTCCAGGTCCGGTTCAAGAAGAATACATAATGTAAAAAGAATTTACTGTCACGAAATATTCATGGCAGTAAATTTCTGTATGGCAGTAAATTCGAATTTGTGTGTGTTACTGAATTTACTAATAGTTACAGGTTAAACCCAAACAAAATTTATTGTAGATTACAATTTTAATCAATATTAGAAAATTTATTTGGTTTTTATATGGTTATAAGCGAAAACTCTCAAATTATCACATTTAAGTTTTACTTCCCTTAATAAATTTTCAGTATATTAACAATATTTTAGTTTCCTTATTAATTAATACTTTTTAATTTAAAAAATTTTATCCCATAATTCTTTCTTTTTTTTTTTTTTAATATTTTTATCAAATTTCAATGTTCACCAGATTAATTTGTTCAATTATTAATTATATTAAATTTATTTCAAATTTCACATAGCCTACTACTACAACAATGTTTCAAATTTATTATATAAAATATTTCCGGCATAATTAAACTTTAAATCTCTTATATATTTCGAAAATGCAAATTGAATCAATTAATTTATGTGTTTGCCTTTATGTGCACAAAAATTTAAAAAAAAAAATTAATTAATTAATTTCTGAATATTTTCTTAATTGATAAAAAAGATAAATTGACCCGAATATTTCATTTTTAATTAAAACAACATTAAATATTTTTTTTTGCTAAAATTTTCTTCCTTTTTAACACTCCAATTTTAGCATTAAATTGCAGATATCGTCTTTAATAAAATATTACCTTTATGATATCAATATGAAAATTCCAATTTTTTTAAATTAAATTCCATTTAAATTAGGCAAATATACACATACGTTTATACATGAAATACAACTGTGGAGGTGACTAATTACTCTTCGATTGATTTTTAATGATCTTGAATATTTTATCTGTAATGTTAACATTTATTAAACTTAAAAAAAAGTAATACAAAGTAATCAGCAAAACTGCTGAAATCAAAAATTTCTTAATGCAAAACGTAAAGCTTCAGGAGCAAAGAGAAAAACTTTATAATATTCATACATGTTGCATTGAATTTACATAATGTGTGTGTAGAGGTACAGAGACACATATAGATAAATAAAAATACTCATTTATGCACTTGATTACATTTGATTACTTCTACTCGATATAAAATTAATAAGAATCACAATGAATGATTATAGAACTTGACACAGAATCTTATACATTGTATAAAAATTAATTAATTCTGTATGAATGTGTGGGTGATAAGTGGTCGTTTCTTACTATTATAATTCTATATACAAATATAGAATATTGAAGTATATGACATCCATTAAGGAATATGAACGTAAATTATCCAATTAGTTACTCGAGTGTGATTTATTTTAAGTGATTTTAAGTGATTTCCTGTTAGATAATTGAAAAACTTTAAAAAAATCTATTAATAATTGATCAATTTGCTCATTTAATTATTTCATTATTCATAAATCATTGCTAAGTTTTTTATACAAGCTGTTTTTAACTGCAAATTAATTCACCCATATTGGCTTAGACACACCACTTGAGTTAATAGGCTATTGTTCGTTATAATAGAACAATAGTTCATTATAATGGAATTTCGGAATCCCAATTTGATAATTGAAATTTAAAATTGTTTTAATAATGTTCCATCTGCTCAAAGAATGCGCCGAGAAGATTATAAGTGATTAATTATATGAGTTTTAAGATAAAATCAAATGTCGCTGAAAGAAATAAAATGTGAAACATCCAATTGAAATTTGAGATACCCAGTGTTAAATACCAATTTCACTTAAACATTCAAGTACAATCCGAAATTGAGTTATAAGACTTCTTTTAGAACATAATAATTTGAACCGAGATTTTAAAATTTTTTACATAATACATATTATAGATGTATGTATGTCGTGAGAAAATGAGAAATCTCTTCAAATTCAATTGAAAAATAAAAGCTTTTATTCTATATTTCTTCTCACTTTGTTGAATGAGAGAATGTAATAAATTTCGAAAATCGAATTTAAAATCTTCGTAAAATTCTTAACATAGTAAAACGAACATTCTCATAATAATATAGAAAATTTATTAATTGAGCTGGTATTGAAATCAAATGGTCAATATTTAAATTAAATTGCAGGCAATCTTTAATTTGAAGCCCCCAAAAAAATTAGAATCCCCATAAAATTCTTACTTAAAGCAATATTTACTTTTAATATCAAAAACCTTTAAACTAAATTTTAATTTTAAGCACACTTTTACATAAATAAATAAATTTTGTAATAGATAAGTATGTGATCAGTTTTAATTAAGTTTTAAATGAATTTATTTAAATTGCAAATTTTGCAAATTCTGTTACTGTAAAAGAAATAAAAAAAAAAACTTAAAACGAATGCTAAGCAAAGAAAATTACACCGCTAATACTAAAAGTTCACCACTTGAAAAATATTCACTTACTTGAAAAAAAAATTACTTCATAATTAGGCTTTCATTATATAAATTTCAGAGAGCTGCTGTTACTTGCTACCTATGTAAAATACAAAATCCCATAACTCCTCACATCTGCTTGTATTCGCTGCAATATTTAACCGAACGTGTGGTAAATAACGTGATCTGAATTCAAAAAGCAAAAAAAAAATGAATTAATGTTTTTTTAGCTGAATTTTTCTTAAAAGCAAAAATTAAATTAAAAAAAAAAAATTTTTTTTTTCTTATCCGATTCCAAAGTTTATCAAAATCATTAATAAACATTTTGTCTATAAAAATTGTATTTATATTATATGACATGCACTTATGTAAAATTGTCGGCGACGCAGTAGCGGCAGTTTTAAAAAAAAAAATTAAAATTAGAATTAAAAACAATTTAAACGTCACAAAGAGTAAGAAGAAAAGGAAATACACACAACGTATGACATACGTAATATGCTTTCTTAAAAGAGAATAAAAAAAAAATTAGTTTTCAGGTAGTCAGCTACTCAAAAAAGTATTGAGGAATAGATAAAACATACAATATTACCAATTTGACTCAAAATTTATAATAATTGAGGTACAAATTTACTTAAATTTTTCTTATCGTAAAGTTTAATTCATATAGAAATCGCATAATTTCAAAACTCTTCAACATGTGTTTTTTGAATTAAGAAATTTTCTAGTACATTTTCAAAATTTCGCTCGATTTTCTTAATATGTTGTATATTACGCTCAAATACTTATTATATAGAAAATTTTATTTTTCAAATTGTTCTGCACGTAATTGTGCTGCTATTCACAAAACTTAAACAACAGACTTGTTTTGTTTTTCCTGTAGAAACAATTTTAATTTACGAGACAAAATAAATTCATCATATACCAACAGGGTTTACAGACAATAAAACAATTTCAAAATCACAAACGTTTCAAGTAAGACAAATATTCAAATAAGCTCAAATATAAAGCTCAAAAATTTTTTTTAGGTTAACCTCAAATATTGAGTATTGAGCGCTTTCTGAAAACAAAGCCAATCAGTTTCATGTTAAATTACTTATGAAGTATAATAATTGTTTTCAATTTTATTTGCAAACAATTTCCAATTTAAAAGAAAATGTTAATAGAATAACATTAAAATATTGTGAATGTTATATGTAAATATTATTTCCCTTGCAGGTACTGTCGTATACAATAATTTTCTCTCGTTTCTTTATAAGACATAAAAGAGATACACATAAAAGAGTCCGTCTTTTTCAACACAATTATATGTTAACATTATTTTTTCAATTCATTTAAGAAAAGTTGGTGATCTAAGAATATTATGTAAAAAAAAAAAAATTGTGAATAAATTTATTTTATTATACATACACCATTACAATAAATAAATTTGTATTTATGTAATGGTGGTAATCAATTGCAAGATTTACTTATTTATTAATATAAAATTAAGGTGAAACAAAGTTTTATTTCTAATATGTGCAATGCGTATCTAGTATTAAAGTAAAGTAAAAAAGTGAAATATTGACAAGTTTGTCTACAAATTGAAGATTTTAATTTAAATTCATATATCTATAATTTCATTGCCTTTATTAGAAAATGTTTGATATTCAAAAAAACAAAATTAATAGACTAACTTAAATAAACTACTTGTTATATCTTAATTAAGATTTATATAATATTCTTAATTTGGTCTATTATATATCTTAAATACATAATATATGGTATAAATGGTAATGATAAAAATACTCTATTAAAAATGTTAAATTAAATAACAAATTGTTAAATTAAAAGCAAATAACAGAAAACTTTTACGTTTCAACAAATTTAATTGAATTTCAAAATAAGAATTGTAATTAACTTAAAATAGATACCAGTAAGAAAATATATGTAGGTATTCAGCGATTTTATTTTCGATTTTCGACAGCGATTTTTTATTAGAAGATTCAAAAATTTTTCTTCATTTCTTTATTTAGAGAAGAATTTAAACACGTGAATAGTGAGTAAAAGAGAATTAGCAGATGTACTAATTAACTACCGTATTACTTGATTAATTGCACAACATATAAATAACAATATTATCAATTAAACAAATTAATGTCAATGAATGTAATAAATGTTTACTTTCAAGATATCAGTCATGACCTAAATTTAATTCTCTTCTTATTTCTCTTTAATTTAAAAGAGTTATTGAAATCGCAACGCTTTCTTAAAAATTCTCATTTGAAATATTCTACAAAAAAATTTAAGTATTTTGCGTAGACCACCAACTAATTCATTATTTTAAAAAATTATTAAATTTTAATAAAATTTTTTAAAATTTGTAAATCAAATGCCTATGACCCAAATTAAAGTAATAATCCAAATCTATATAATTATTGTATAGTAAACATTAATGATTTTTAAAGAATAACATTTAAAGACCAAATTAAATTTTCATTGGAAAAGCTCAAGTATGTATTATACCATGTATTATACCAAATGAAAAACATCATGTTATTCTAAATTTGTGTCCTTTTCATAAAATTTCCTCATAAATTAATTATAAAAAATTTCATTACATTTTCCTTTGCATAAAATGTATGCTGTAGACCAAAAATCAATCAATTTTCATAACAAAATATCAAAGAGAAAAAAATTCAAGGATATTTTTATATAAAAGGACCAATATTGTATACCCATTATTATTAAATATTTAAATTGTGTACTTTTAATTTAATTTTATCGACTTCCTTTTCCCGTTCTCTATATATGTATAAAGTTAATTGGGTTGTATTATGAATATTGTAAGCAAATGAATTGATGTTAAAAATTAAAATCTTAATATCGATGGAAAATGTATAGAATATTTTTTTTTTTGTTTTTTTATAAAATGTTGAAACTTTTATGTTTATATTTTCTAATTAAAACTAAATAGAATATTTTGTTAAAGAAGAAATTGTTTTTTAAATGTAAAATTTTTACTAAATTTAATGAAACGCTATGCTGCATTATAAGAATTTCATTCAACTGAAATTTAGCTTGAATTTAAGGTTTTTATTTTAGATTTAAAAATTCAAATATTATAACTCAAATTTTCTAGTGCCGAGAATTCAGCAGATTTTAGGTATTACTTCAAAGGAACTTCAATTTAAAAGTATTTGTTACTATGGGTACGTTGGGAAACAATGGATTAATTATATTTTCTTTCATTGTTAATTAGCACCAGCAAGTTTCAAAAGCAAAAATAATCTTCATTGATCAAATGAATATTTTTCTAATTAGATTCATTAGTTGGCCTGCAATGCTTAAAACTGTTAGGCTGCAATATTAAGAAATATAAAAGATTATTATATTAAACTTAGTTCTAATTACAATAAGTAACAATCATCGACAAATTTCTTCACAAGGTTTCTTTTCAGTAAGCTAATGCATATCTTTTATTGATATTTTCCTAATTTTGATAATCAAATTAATTTTTCTTTTAGCAGAAATATTCAAACTCAAAAGTAGCTACATACATATACATACTTACAACAAAATTTATTTTTTCAAATAATTCTCATTTTTGTTTCTCTTTTAATTTCTTATTGCTCAATTTATAAAATTTTATGGCATGAAAATTATTCATATAAAAATTGTTCAGGTCATTTTGTAATTTTTAATTAAAATTTTATTAAAAATTCAATTTTTTTTATACAACATTTACTATGTCTGTATACTACTATACACTTAACACACACTTTTTGTACTCGAGTATATTCAATGTATATGAGCAGTATATTTCTTCCCCCGATTTAATTTCCTGTCTCAAATTTTTCATATTTTCAACACTGAATAATATTACTTTTTCAATTTTTTTCTTAATTTAACTAACCTATTACAAAATATTAAAAAAAAATATTCATAAAAAATTTTTTCGAATTTAATTAATATGAGATTTTTATTGAAAAGGTTATTACGTAAATCATAATTTAAAAAAAAAAAAAACAATTTTAATTAAATGTCAATAATTTTCAATTTTTTTTTTGTAATATTTAATTAACCCGGTTTTTGAAAAATAACTAAGAATTTATGCAAATTATAAACACTTTTATATTGTACGCAATTTAATGGCAATTAAATATTAAAATAAAGAAAAAAGTTACTGTTGTGGCGATAAAAGAGAATTTTAATTAAGTGTTGACCATATACATTGGTTGTCATTAATGCGTCTCAAATTTCACAATATTTTCTAAATTATCAGAAAATTAATTATAAGTCGTTTATAAAATTTAATATTTTGACATAATTTACTTGATTTTGTCGTTATTATTGTTATGAAGAGAGTATTACTCTGAAACATCAAAAAGTCGCTTTACAAAGAGAGCATCATCTATAAAAGAGATATTATTCTCAGATGTATTCCACATCATATTTTATAACAGAAAATGCTTAAAAATATGAGAGAGACAATTACCTTCATGTTTACTGCATAATAAATATTTTAAGAGTGAAAACAGTAAGTTAATAATAGTGAGTTTTAATAATAAGACTCAAACTTTTAAAAAAATTGCATACTTTAAGGTTTTGTTATAAAATTAATTCTTATATAAATTGTTATGAATTTCATTCTTACTTCCTGTACTAAAACTATTTAACTGATTTTCTAATAAGACACTTAACTAACAAAACCCAGTATTGTGTTCTCTATCCAAATTTTATTTAAAAAAAAATAAAAACGCGAATTTTTTTCACATCCAATATGCAGTAAAAAATTTTTTAATTTATTTATTAAAAATCGCATTTCATAATGTGTGATTTATGAATTCTTTTTTTTGTTTTCTTTCTGTACGTATGGTTGCAAAATTAAAACAGTAAACGAACAAACTAAAATAACAAATAAAAAAAAAACAAAAATCTAAAACAACTTGGTTTTAAAATATGCATAAAGCAAACAAGACATAAAATAAATAAATAAATAATGTAAACCTCCTCCATTTCCAGGGTGTAGAGCAGCTTTAACTTTCATCATATATTTTTTTCGCAAACAAAAAAAAAAAAAACAGAAAGAGAGTAAAAAAAAAAAACAATTTTTTCTTTTTAATTTTTTAATGAACTCTCAAGGATTTCCTGATTTCGAGCTTCCATATAATAAAAATAATAACAATAACAATAATAATAAAAATTTAGTTTGAACTAATTAAAAACAGAGTCATAATGTACCAAATATATACGATATTGTGTATATTTGTAGCATGAGATATAAAATGCTATGCAAGTACATATACAAATGCTTTTAAATATACCACAATATTATATACAGAAAATGAAAATTATAATCACATGTGCTATACTGCTGTTGTTATTGTTACTGCTGTGTGCTTTACTGTCGCACTATAAAAATCTCTCACATTAACATGTCACGGTGAATCACATTAACATTTTTATTTTCAACTAATTTATTTGTTTAACATACATATAAATATATAGAGTAGTTTTGTGTATAGTGTATAAATACACTTGAATATAAGTAAACGTAAGCTTTCAGCATTTGTGTATTTGTTTTTGTTCACATGCATTTATTAAATGAATATGCATAAGAAATCGAAATTAAATTTTATTTTTTGATTTTCTTACATTTTTTGATAAAAAATCAACTTTTATAATTTTTTAATAAAAAGGCTAATTTTAAAATAGCTATGGCGGTGCATTTTAAATTGCGACATAATAACTGCAACAATGTTTTGTTGCACTTATTTTTCTTGTTTTTGCTCAAAAACTATACCGGAAAGTTCATTGAGACAAAAGCAAAAAGTTTTAATTTTATGCTTTGTTTTTTTTTGTTTTTTCATAAATAGCGTCTTTTATTTAAATTACGGTATTATACATATAGATTTCATGACTCTATTGTATTTTATTAGTGAATTTTATATTTAATATGAAAAATAGAGAAATTATGTAATTAAACGAAATCAAAGAAAATAAATAATAAAATTTTTTATTTAAGTTTATTTTAGTGTTTTTCTGCATATTGTTTAATAATGAATCACATTTAATTTGATTCTTGCATTTTGACGATCACATTTTCGATCTTATTGCATACAGTAACCATGTTAAACTTTTGTTATTTTAACTGTGTCAACTTTTGGTAGTTTAACTTTTCACGTGTTTGTAATTGATGTAAATGTATACATGTATTTGAGTTGAGTCATTTAAAAATCATATGATGCATTTAATTCACATACAGTGGTGTGGTGCGAATTAAATATGATTTTATTAAAATTTAAACATTGTTCTACAGTTTTGATTTAAATAGAGTGAAAATGTTTTAGAATATTTATCATAAGATTCTGTTATTTGATTTTAGTTAATATGGGTAAGTCATAATTGTTAGGTTCGTTATTTAATAATATGTTAAACAGGGATCTGACAATATTAAATATTGAGTTATAAGATACTTACTTTTAAATTAGAAACTAGAAATAAGAGAAAATAAAAGTTTTGAATGCATTAAATATACTCTGCTTCTTTTGTTTTTTCAGCAAGAAGTTTTCCAATTAGTCTCACCGGATTTTCTCACAAAAACTCGAAAGTGTCAAATCAGTTTTCATAATTAACGAAAAATTGGCCAAAAGTTGGGTTATCGGACCCTTTTTTCTTTAAATTTTCACAGAAATATAAGCTTTGTGATTATATTGTGAATGCGTTTTTTATCTATTTAGACTTTAATAAAATTAAATTATATATAAGGAAAAATAAGATTAAACAATTTCAAAAGCAATTTGCATAAGGTACAGGTAAATTTTTTGAATGAGGTCAATTTTCAAACTACTCATGTACTAACTTACACTTTGTATGTACTTCTTTTCGATCAAAACTCTTATCGCTTTTTCATATTACAATAAGAAAAAAGATTTTCACCACTGTAAAGCAAACGATGTAATTTACACACTATGTTTGTATAATGTCATTTAATTTATTTTTATCTATGTATATTATATAAATTTATTTCTTATTGTGACACATTAATGTTTCTTTGAATCGATTTTATTTCATAATTAGGTGCATAATTTAAAAATTTAATGAATATTTAAAAACCATCACTGCATAATAATTAAATGTTATTTGGTTTTTGAATATATAATTATGGAACATGAATCTAGGTTATATGCGCATATTAAAATTAAGATTTATGAATTTTATGAATATTATTAAAAATTATAAAATTGTATGTTTACTTTTCAAAAAAATGTTAAGAAATCTTGGGATAAAATAGCATACAAGATTTTTTACGATTAAATTTGTAAGATTTACTAAGAAATGAGTGTACTCCAGAAATGAAAATCCGTATCAGAAGATAATAAACCATATTTGTGATATTATGGACCAAATATCAATTTGTGATGGAAAGTTTTAATATTCTGCAATAATAATTATTACGACAATTGTTGCTTATATTGAGAATATTTTCATATTATTACGACATGTAAGAATTTGGTCTTTTTCCTTACAGTTTTAGAAATTTTTAAATCAAAATTTATTTAATAATTTTGAAATAAGTTTAAAAATTCAATAAATATTTTAAGTTTAATCACATTATGGTTAATTTTGTTTGAATTTCAATTCTTGTATTTGAGAATGTTTGGTGTAGAAATGATTCAAGCGTTTATAAATGTTTTATTACCATATTATTAATGGCTAAATTGAGAGCTTGAGAATTTTTATTTAGAATGCAAAATAATAACTATGCTTGAATATACTGAAAATATAGTTACTTCTCTCTTCTTACACGCGAAATATTATTGTTTGTTAAACCTTCCCTATATACTGTAATTACACAATTTTAACCGTGTGAACACTTAATTATATGTAACATCATTCACACAAATTATATTAAGTCACATTGTGTATGCACATAATATTATTTGTTGTACAACTTGTCTTGTTTTTATTCATGTTTTCGCATAATTATAAAATATTACATTCAATAATTACAAAAAAAAAACATTTCTCATAATTAACTTCCAATCAACACTTACCAGTTACCTATATTACCATTATTATTATTATTTTTACAAAACATTATCCAACATACATGCAAACATGTTGTATTGTGTAAAATTTACCGTTTACTAGTTATCATACAATATAATGTTGTCTACTGTACTGCCACCAAACATTAATGGAACGCATTTAAATTGGTTTTTTCTTTCTCTCTCTCTCCTTTTCTGTTAATTTTTCTATCTTTTTCTTTCATCAATTTTTAATTTATTATTTTGCATTTATGCAAATATTTTATCAATATTGCATAATTATTTAAAAAAAAAATATAAATAATTATGCTAATTTTCTTCTTATAGGTAATATTTTAAAAAATTTAAAAAATACATCCATAGGTAATTTATGTAAATTTGTATTAATGATCTTAATTAATATAATAATAGAAATTAAAATTAACTTTGAAATCAAACAGACAGACTGCAAAAAAAAAATAGTAGTAAAAACGACAACTCAGAAAAATCAGTAAAAAAACAAGCTGTAAAAATGTTCACTCCTCTTAATGTTGATGAATGTAAAGCAACATTTGTTTAGACACACCGAATTAGAATAATACAAACATATTGTATACATTAAAAATTTTTTTATAAATTTTGTTAAAATGTTTACAAAACTGTCAAAAAAATTATTGAATGCTGTCAATTATATTAATGGCTTCTTATATTTCATAATAATTATGTATAGAAATGTATTTAATTTGTAAAAAAGCAATAAGGTAGACAACTTGTAAAGTTTAAATCTTGAAGAGGCATAATGAATCTTGTGTTAAGTTTACAATATCCAAAATCATATGACATTTAAAATCTAAGAGAAAATAGAAAACAAAAAGTTGCTCTGGTAGTGTTGGTATTTAATGTTTAAGAGAGCAATAAAAAAGTACAATGCCCAGAATGCCAAATTATTTTTCAAATATCACCCAATCGAAACTTATTCAGTAATAAGTGATATTTTTCTATTATAACTCTTATAAGACTGGATGAAAAACTTTTATTGAGGAAAACATTTTAAAAGTAAGCGTCGAAATATCGTTCTGAGAAAAATATGATGTATTAAAAAGGAAGAGCACAGTGAAGGTTTCCGATTTTTTCACCAAAAATTTAAAAATCCAAACTTTGAGCTTGTGAAAGCTTTTTGTTTTTCTCTAAAACATAAAAAATAAACTTGAGCCTGCAACCTGTTAGAAAACGAAGACTTCAACATATAAGAAAGAAAAGTGAATAATAAAATTAGAGAAAAGTTGTATCGTAATATATATCGTAAGTGTCGAAATAGAAAAAGTAGTAGATTTCATACAAAACTTAAAAAAAACTCGAAAATTTAAGCTATAGTTCTCATAATGAGTCCAGGGTATTTCACTTTTAACAAAAATATACAAAAATTTTGTCAAAATCGTTCAGCAATTGTTGTGGCATCCTAGTGTTGTAATTCTCTAACTCATTTCTTTTTTAATTTATTTATTTATATATTTTTTTTGTTTTGTAGGCTTTTCGAATTCATTTAAAATTGGCAAGTCTATTAGTCTTTTGTAATATTTTTGTTTTTTGTAAGATTGAAATTATAGCGACAATGGTGATGCTGATGATGATGAAAGGTCATTTCAATCAATTCGCTTTTACATGAAAAATGGGAACTGACGCAAATCAACTGGCATTCATTTTGTATCTTGTATACAAACCTATATACTGTAAAGAGTAAATTTGGTTAAATCGGAATCGGAAATTTTTTTTTCTTTCTTTAATTTAAATATTTTATTGATTACCTTGAAAAGGTGTTAAAACACATGTTACGGTTTTTATAGATTTTCTATAATGATTTATTATTGCATATTTTTTAAAGGTCATATTTTTATTTTAAAATTGTAATGTTAAACACTTAATTTAAAATTGAAAGAAGACAAAAGAGTCTACACTACATCTTTTTTTTTCACATTGTTCACATTGTTATTGAAATTTTTTTTTCTCTTTTGTTAAAGAAGCGTTTTTTTTTTTTTTGGAAACAAAGCCCTTTTTTTATTGTTTAGAGAAAATAAGGGCTCAGAAAAAGGTATTTAAATTTTTTTTAAGCTGTTTTCAAAAAAAAATATTATAATGTTAATTTTTAAGTTGATTTTTAAACCTTTTTATGATAAATAAATATTTTAATTTAGGTTTTATATCATTTTTTTCTTTTCATATAAAAGCGGCCATTTTATTCAAATGTCAATAAAATGTTTACAAATAAATTGGTTTTGCATATTGTGGCTACGTACTAGGATTTTTTGTTTAGATTAATGAAAATTGATATTGGATCTGTCATCATCAATTAAAAATTTTTTTTTTTTAATTTTAACAAAACGTTGTAATAACACCAAATTTCGAAATAGCTATAATATTTATGGTGACTTTGAAAATATTTTAAGAAAAAATATCAAATTTTTATTCGTATGCATATTTTAATTTTTTTTTGTTAATCAGTTTATTGCATTTTAAACAATACTTACATATAATCTTCATATTACATAATTTTTAAGAATTTTAAATTTTTATTAACAAATTCAAATACAAAATTTTCAGTCTCTACAAAATTTAAATAGAGAGAAAATAAAAGGCATCAGTATATCCAAGGGTTCAGGCAGACATGCAATTTTTAGCTTTGCTAACTATTTGATTGCTTATTTGTATTCTATAGGCTTTTATTCACATGCGGCACACATACGACTGTATGGTTGTAAACTATTAAGCTTGAAATTAGTTTGAAATTTTAAAAAAAAATTGATTGTAATTTTTAGTTGAAGCATTCAATTTTAATTGAAGCAACAGTTTAGTCCCTTAGCTGTGCGCGCAACGATTTTGCAATAAACTAATTGCATATCTGCCTGAGTTCTAATAATTTCTAATGAATATTTTCCCGCAAAATTGGAACTTAGCAATATTTTGAAAAACCAGTTCATAAAATTTTTAAAACTGGAGGAAATTATTCTTAATTTTAATAATATTATATAGAAAAACTATTTATAATAAGATAGAATTTACATCAAACTCTTTTTATGAAGTTTATTTGACGGAAATTGTTGTTTGACGTTCTATTTTGTACATGAAAATGAAATTGACCGGGTTTTACACATTAAATTTTCATGAAAATCGAACAAAGCCAAAGAACAATATTTGAAAGCTCGTATCTCTTGATTAATATTTTAACAGAATTGAAAGTATTTTATTAATTAATAATTGTATAAGCAGAAAATATTTTTCATTTAAATATTTAATGAATTATTGAACAGCAATTTAAAACAACATGTTTGATGAATTTATATAACATGTTTGATGTGCAAAATGTGGTGATCAAACATATTTGAAATTTAAAACCTACGATAAAATTTATTATTTATATTAGTTTAAAACAAATTTAGTCCTTTAAAATAATAATAATTGTTATTTGTATTTTTTATAAATTATTCAAATTGTTATTTGTATAAGATCACATTTCAAGTTCACACACGATTCTCATGTGCATATATTCACAATTATTATAAATATCTAATTATATTTTGCATGAATTATATACAAATGGTTTTATTATAGAAGACACTAAAATAATATTGTCACGATTAATTTATGTATAATACATTCACATGATAATGAAGAAATCACATTGCACAAATTTTAACAAGTGTATATGCAAAAAAAAAATAAAAATTTTCAAGTGCATATTACTAAATTAAATTGATCACATTTTCCATATCGATGATTACTTAATGATTCACGTGGACAATTTTTAAAACGTGATAATTAGAAATCATAATCGCAAATGCATAATCATAACCTCAATTAAAAATAAATGTGACAAATTTATAAGATTTTTTATATAAAATCATCATCATCATCATGGTCTATAAATGCAAAATTTACCATTTAATGCAATTAATGCAAGAATATTGTGATGATTTTTTTTTCCAACTCATGAAATAATAATAATTTTAAAATTTCCTCTATGATATTTTAACACCATTTTAAAAACAATCTTTATAATTAAAGTATAATATAATTTATTAATTATCCAGGTAAAGATAATTTATTATACTACATTATACGAAAGTATATATTAAAATAATGTAGATAAATATTTTATATTTTGTTATATTTGTTATACACTACTTTAATCGATATTGTGTACGCGATATTAAACTACATTTTAAATGTCAAAAGTTATCGAACGCAGCAACGTGCTCCTTAATATTTTCACTTTATTTTCTTTTAATATTATTTTTCTCATTTTATATTTTATGCAGAACGCTCTTTATTTTATACAATATAATATTTCATATTATTCATTTAAGATTGCATATCACTTTTAAAAAAATGTTGTTAGCAAGATGCTGTTGGCTTTTTTTTTTTTTGCAATATTCTTGTCTTCAAGAAAAACTATAAAAAGATTATTTATTAATAAGCGTATCTTAATTAAATATTTACATTAATACATACTCGTATGTATATGTTCAAGTATATACGTACATGTTGTCAAGACGCGTACATTAACAGTTTAACAGTAAGCGCAGTTTACAAAAATATTAAGTTATCTCTTCAAGACAAAGTACTCATTTTCTAAATAAAAATATCATTTTAATTAATACATATATAATTTTAATTTACAAATAATAGGCTTCATTAAGTTTACAAATGGAATAAATTGATGTTTACGAATTGTAAATTGATGGAAGTCGTATTATATCAGAACAACTTGCATCTTATGAAATTTGACAGAATCAATAATTTCTATCTAAAAATTCTTACAAAAATTTTTAACACCTAGGCAACTTAGCCATAAAAATATGAAAACAGCATAAATTTCTCATAAATTTTCTAATGAAGTTTTAGTTCATTTAGATTTTTAGGGGCCTTACATATAATTCGATACATAGTATAGCCCCTAAAATACAAATACAAATTAGTACCATACAAGTTGATTGTATTACCTTAACATCTTTCTGAATACAAAAACTTTTTCACGAAAATCGAATTACATACGTAATTACATAATATTTTAAATTTGGACATTTCATGGCAAATTACGTAACCGTAGGGTTTTCAATCCGTTATCAGTTTTTGAGTAATTTAAAGAGTTTTGCGTAAGGCAGTGCCAGAATTAAAAGTAATCAACGAGTCCAACGGACATATTGTCTTTCTTAAATTCTTTTAGAAAATATACTAAAATTTAACAATTTACGCAAAAAACACAATGTATGAACGTATAGTGAACTAATAAATTGATTTAAATTTCATAACGCGAACATTTTACGTTATATGTACTCTTCTCTAATTCTTTCACTTTCTTGTATGTTATTAACCAGTTCTAACTTATGTTTTAACATCGGATATTATATTTTATTTTTTATAATATGTATTATGGCGGGCTCTTAAAATATCATTGTCAATAGGTCAAATAAATGTGTTTAAAATAAATAATATTCTCGTGTTTCAGATCATATCACATTAAATATGTGATGATCTGAGTAAAAATAAAAATAAAAAAAAAATTTATGTATCATGAAATCTCAACTTAAAAGAAAATTTTTTTTTTTATTTATATGCTATCAAAAGTCGAACATATATCGTAGATTATAAGTGCATATCGTATATACATGTATGCGATATTTGCGTACATAAAGTAGCCACAAATATTATTTATATCAGAATGTCAGAAAAATTGAGTATAAAAAAAATTAGAACAAAATATAAATGAGCTCCTGCAGTGCTAAGCTGGAGTTTTATAAATGATTCATTTCTCTTTTGTTTTTTGCAAAAATAAAAAAAAAAAAACGATAAATAGTCAATTACCTGTGTTATAATTTTTTGAAGTTGTTTCAATATTTTATCTTTCTTCATATCAACTTTTCGATTTTTGTTTTATTTTAATTTTGCATGCATCATTGATAATATCAAAAATAATTATACCAGAAGTAGATTATTTAAAAGAAAAATATATCGAATAATAGCACATGTTGAAATATTTTCTGGTTCATTTGAAATTTGTCCGAATTTATTACTGGCATGCCAGTACAGTGATAATGTTATATCTCTTGATGAAAACTTCCAAAATTTTAAAATAATTTTTTCAATTAAATTTTAATTAATTCTGCTCCCCGAGAAAATTTCTCGTTATTTTAAGCTGTCAATTTTAAATAAGTTATGGGTAAATAGCCAAAATTTAAGAATTTTTGCGATAAGAAACAAATTTTAGACAAAAATATTCTATATTCTAACCCGAAAGCATTAGGTTTATAAACATGGATTTTAATTGATCAGAACATGAGTACATACTCTAATTGTTCCATCAAATAAAACTTACGAATCTTTATACACTGAAATTCCAAAAAATTCAATCACATCAATCAACATATACGAACAATGTTTGATAGTGTTTAATTTTGATTCGACATTTTTAAAATCGATTCAAACATGTTCGAACCACAATTTGGTTTTTTTCAAATTTTCTCAAACTTCGTTTTTAAATCTTCTGTACTGTTAAGTAATATTAATTAGTATTCAGTTTCATTTCCAATTCCAATAAATAGAACGTCATTCAATACTTTATTTTTTTAGTTTGTCATTACTTTCACTTTCTGCTGTAACATTTTTATAAATTCACAAGACAATTTACTTGACGGTAATAATTTTGCATTATTAGATATGTGCATTCAAAAAATATTCCTTCTTACCATATTACCTTATATTACTTCTTTGCCACTCAGCTATGCTAACATGCATACACATTATACGGACTTATATGGTATGAACGTTAAATACATATATCTTAAATTTCTTTAAATTAATCATACATGAATTTACCCCAATTTATTTTTATTCTACTTTACTGACTTTATATTTTCAATATTTTTTGTTTTTACTTACCTGCATATTCTGTTGCATTACAACTTACACAGGTTATAGTCATTCATGTATGATTAATTGCTATCAATTAAATCAATTTTTATTTATGCTTATGTGTATCTACATAAATTTTATTTTTGTGTATATGTGTATGTATACAGAAAATGTATACCGGCTCCTATTGTAATATAATTTATTACATAAAACTGTATAATAAAAAATTAAACAGAAAATCAAAAAAGATCCGAAAAATAAAATAAATAAAAAAACTATATGTATGTCGTATGGCGTATGTCGTATATGTATAATACTTTCCATAAAAAATGGTTTTGATCAAGGCTCATAATTACAGGTAATTTACAATACATCCGTATGTATTTAAAATCTAAAATTATGTCTGTGAAATCCATATTACAGAATTATAAAACTTACATAGGTGTGTGAAAAGTACAGACTAATGTGACTTTGTCGTAATTTCCATATTATTTAGACAACAGAAAATTAAAAATCAAAGAAAACAAAATAGTTCTTAATGCATTTTAAATGTCAGTTCTTTATGAGTGGATTTATCAATCTTTTATCTTTTAATAATTCAAAAAAAAACTATATTAGAATACCCAATATGGGGACAATAGTCAGGGATTGCAAATAATAATGCATGGTAACATTGTTAATCGAATCTATGGGGATCGAGAAATCGGATTACATTTTTGGTGAATACTAATTTTTCATACCACAATTGGTTGCAAATTTGTCTAAATTTTAAGCGAATGACCGTCGATTGAAAATTGTATGTGACAAGGTTGACGAATAAAAACAAATTATTTTGAGGTTATAATAATGTGATGTCTTGAAAATTTACTTTAAAAAACGATCAGAATCAATTTGAAAAAATTATTGAATTCTTATTACCAAAAGTTGTTAATTATGCTGTATTGTATTATAACAAATTAATATAATGATGTATGCAACGTGTTGGAACAAACACATCCAACAAGTTTGAACGAAATAACTGTTTAGTCAAAACAATCAATTTGTTTCTGTTGCATTCCTCACTTTTTCAAAATTACTTCTTAATTTAAATCAATACTTCTTAAATTAGAATGGGCTTCAAATTTTCATTAGCTGGGTTGCAATTGCTATTAAGTCAACAGCATCATACATTAAATTTAGGTTTGCTGTTATTGTGGCAAATATTATATGTGGAAGAAAACCTCATATATTTACTTTTACATAAATAAAGAAAAAAAATAAGAAAAACAATAAAATAAAATTTAATGCATTAAATTAATTTAAATTGACATTATTGATTTTCCATTTTGAATGATTTGATTTGACAAGCAAAATTCATTAGAATATCAAGTAGATAATTTCCTCTATAAAAATTATATTGACATACATACATAATATATATGTGTATGTGGGCATTATTTGTACAACACACATTTAACATAAAAATTATTGTTATAGTAAGACAAAAGAATAAATTTTAAGTGCTGAAATTTATTTATATAAAACCTAATCATTTTGCTTATTTTTTTTTTTATCATTAATAATTTTTTCTTTTCTTACTTATTTGCTGTCACTCTCAATGAATGTATGGGCTTCAGTTTTTCGGATTTTAAGAACCTTTTGATGTTTATAAGATTGATGTAAGTTCTGATTGAAGAATGAAACAAGAGAATGTAAAAATTAAGTCTATACCACCAATACTTTATTAAATATTTATTAAAAATAATGTGTTTTTAAAATTATAAGTTAGATTAAATGCAAAATTTTCCATACTTTTATGTGTATGGAAATTAATAATTTAATTTTGTTGTTTTTATGATTATTAATTTTGAACACACCGCAATTTATTTTATACGGCGTATATGCATGTGTTGTTACATACAAAGTGAGACAGTGAGAAATATTAAATTTAACATATATTATTAGTTACACTTCTTTTCAAACAGTAAAATCCAAATAAGTGCTTCTCCCTTAACAGCAAAATACATTTGTAGCTAAAAATTTTGAATTTAACAATTGAAGAGGTAAGTGGACAAAGGGGTTAACTTACATTTGCATTCTGACACATTTTGTCATTAACAAGTTGTAAAACTATTAATTTATTTGTTACTTATCTCCTATGTGGACTGTCAATCCGATCTTCTATTAAGTATCTAGCTGTAAGAGTAATTATGGTTGAAAATATATGAAACTTAATGATGTTCTATCTGAAAAGTTCGATTTTCGTCAAAATGCTAATGCGTTTGTCCATTTACCTCTTCAATTATTTCTTGTTAAGTTCCTTTATAAAAATGTCTAGGTATTGCATTTTAAATACAGTCTAAGTCTCTTAACATTGTAAACATAAGATGAATTTGACTCTTTCTATTATTAAATATTTAAAGTTTCACTTGACAAGAAGTTACTGTCATATATTTTTATTTCATTGTCATTAATCTTATTTATTCTCCTATATACTGAGATAAATTTGAAAATATAACTTTACTTGTTACTGTAAGCCTACTAAGGAAGATATAAGAGCGAATTAACTTCTTCCGCACTTCAACTTTTTGGAATATTTGGCGATTTACACTCTGTTATCTATATTTCTATAATCGATCTCAACAAATATTATACGTAACAAATATTATGTGCGGGAAGGTTCTTTATGTGTTTGACTCTAATATGTGCGTAAATTCTCTGAAATTTTTGGAAAGGTATTTAAGTGTATATTAATTAAATATTACATAAATTTAAATAACATCCGAAATAACAAAAGTTGATAAGTTCAAGGGATACAAGGATAAAATGTAATTTTTAAAATTTCTTTTACATTTTAATTTCGATATTCAAATTATTTAAAGGATTCAAGATTAACATTTTGCGATATTGTCAAATCAAAGTAATTATAATCTAAGAGCAAGTGTATAATAATTAATTCAAATATTCTTAATTCCATAAATTGTACGTAATAGTGTTCATACTTTATTCCTATAAATTTTGTTCATATTTTGAATACTCAAGGTTAAGAAGCTTATTAATTTTATTCTATATTCATATATGACACTTGAAATTCTTATTGAATAAATCAACCCATATACAAATTAAATTTTGATTATTATTTTATGATTGTATATTTATTCTATAATTCCTACATCTTTCATTCTCAATAGATTTTATGCTAATATGCAACATTATTTCATATATGAGTATAATTGACAATTAAAATTAATTTTATAATTATAAATAAGAATACATACAATAAGAATCTTATAAGATTTTTCCAATTCACATACCATATACCATATAAAAATTATTTATTTAATCACAAATTTAAATCTTATATTTAAATTTAATCAAGCATTTTCATTTAATGTAGATTTATGTAAATGCATTTATATATCAATGTTAAATTGATTTCATTTACATAATTTATTTATGTAAAACAATTTAATGTGGGCTTTTTAAACAATTATATTTTGTAAATTTTATTCAATATATATACAATATATAAATTATAATGAAATATTTTAAAATAATTCAATTGTATTTAATTCATGTTAGTGCATAAATATTGCAGAATTTGAATTTATATTTAAAAAAAGAATAATTATTTATGGTTATAATTTAAACTAAAAGCTTCAATGATTTTAAAAATACATTAATTTTTGGTATAGAAATTTTATGTAAGAATTTTTATTTTTTGCCAAAAGAATAATAGATTTTTGGCATTATACAAGATAGTTTTTATTTTTACATTTCCTTTTTTATGGTTGAATAATTTAAATGTTTTAATAAAATTTTAGATTCTAATTCAAGAGTATTCAAGTATTCCAATAGATGTACTTGTAATCTGTCCAATATTATATACATTTCTTAATCTTATGTGTGTTGTAGATATTTGAAAATTGCAATATTTTACGTAAATGTAAAAGATTTTGTTCTTTTTTAGAATTATTTATATATTATCATTTGAATAGATCTATAAATAATAATTATAAATTTATATTAAAAAATTTATTGAGCAGATAAAATGTATTGCATATTAGTTGCAGCAAAAATAATCAAATTAAAATCTCAAATTTGATATCTAAATTTTAAAATTGAACTTGTAATAATACAAAAATCTAATAATAATGCCTTTGTAAAATTTACTTTCAAAAATTTCATATAAATTATTTAGAATTTCTTATAATTTTGCCATTATTTGAAGGAATTTCAAAACTAGAAAGAAATAATTAAAATATATTATATGCGTTTATTTTCGATTTGAAATTTAAAATTTGCTTAATTATTATTTTTGTTATAGCGAGTTATTGTGAGGATCTGTGTCCGATCCTTGGTCTGGGTCCTATAGTAGTAGCTGTGGGCCGGGGTCTCTCCGGTACGTAAAATGGATCGTGATGGGAGAATTGCTTAATTTTAGTCGATTATAGCGACAAATTAAAAACTATTAGTGATTTTTTGTATTTCTTGTGGTTAAGTTCAATAAGTAATATAGCTTATTTTAAAAATATGACATTAAAATACGTCTTCAAGTTTAAAAATTTCAATTCTATTCAAAATTTCTATTCTGTATTGCTGAGAGGCAACAATCTTATAACAAAATTAATTTTACTAAATATTAAAATTTTTAAAACCTGTGTCGAAATTTAAAAAAAAATTTGAATTTTCGGTGTCTTATATTTCTGAAACAACAAGTGCAAAAATGCAAAGATAAAATGGTATACCATTAAAAATAAAAATTATTATTCTTAACTCAAAAACTTATAATCCAATTCGACAATTATATTAGCGCTTCTTTAAATTTTTTTCTTTTCCTCGCCCTAAAAATATGCAATTTTTGATATATTTTTGTATGTAATATGAAAATAAAAGTACGTAATTGAAATCATGTAGTTGACTTCTTTGAAAAGAATTACTTTTAATTTTTCAAGTAAAAAGTGGTTCTTTACAAAACATCGGTTTGATTCAGTTTCATTTTTATATACTTTTTCATATTTTTATATTTCGAAATTCTTTACGAAATGTGTATAATTGTTAAGATTTCCGCATATACCCAAAAGAAAAAATTTTGATGTTATAAAATTTTCTGTCATTTCCGCTATTTTAAAGAAAATCGAATTACAATAGCAAAGTTAATATATGAAAATTCTAATTAAGAATAAGAAAGATCTTTTGCCTACAACTTATTATTCACTTATATGAAATGATTTTATATTTAATCTAAAATTAAAATTTTCTATATCTTCTCCGATCTTCTATAAAAAACAAAATCTATAAATATAATAATTATTTTGGGATCACTGAGAATAATTATCTTTATACATTAAATAATTTAATTAGTGTACGGTGTTTTTTACCAACAAAAATTTCAAAATCCGGAGAAATTCTGAAATATTTACAGAAATAATTATTGTAAATTTTATTTCTTTTATTAAATTCTTCAATTAAATTTTTCAAAAATTATTTTCTAAAATTAAAAAAAAAAATTAATGTTCTAGTTATGTAGGTGTTTTTGAATTATTATAATGATTTTACAAAGTGATTTTGTGCATGAAGGATATTTATTCAAAATGAGTGACTCCTCATATTTTGATTAAATTTATTTGTATTCTTAAATTCCACAAGATTATTAAAAAATCAAGTAATAAATTAGTTTTTTTTTTATTCTTTACCTAAATTATTACAGCTCTTACCCCTTACCTATAAAAAAATTATAATTTTATTAAAATAATTTTCATTTACATTTCTCTTAAAATCTTACAACAATTCCTTATATTCGTTATTTAGTTCCCTTAACCCTTAACATACTGCAATACAAAATAAAAATAAATCAATTTTAATACGAACAAAGCAATAAGGTAAAGTAAGGTAATTTCGTCATGTTAAGGGACTTTTTCGGTTTTTTGACGATGTATTTCGAAAAGTTAATGTGTGTGCAATAAAAGTATCATTTTTTGTTAGTTTGGAATGTTGACAAAATTATTTCCACAAGATTATTAAAAAATCAAGTAATAAATTAGTTTTTTTTTTATTCTTTACCTAAATTATTACAGCTCTTACCCCTTACCTATAAAAAAATTATAATTTTATTAAAATAATTTTCATTTACATTTCTCTTAAAATCTTACAACAATTCCTTATATTCGTTATTTAGTTCCCTTAACCCTTAACATACTGCAATACAAAATAAAAATAAATCAATTTTTATACGAACAAAGCAATATGTCTTAAAATTCTCTTATATACATTTAGTGCTTTCAAATATCAAATAAGTCTACAAGTATGACTAGAAGTTGCAAACGAACTCAATTTTTAATTTTCTTTGCTCAACCCAATGAAGTCCCTTTTTTTTTACTAAAATTCTCGTTTTTATTTAAATTATTACTCTTTATTAGTTATTTTGCTACAAAAAAAGGTTTTTCTAAAATTTTTCGTACAACTACTTTACTTTTCTATAAATAAATAGAGCATTTTAACTTTTCATTCTTAAATTTAGTTCTCTTATACTCTTCTGTTCTCTTCTCGTGTGCAAGTATTTTTGATCATCAATGTATTTATTATGTTAGTATTATTATTACTATTAAAAATTTCAAATAAAAAAAAAAATTTTATCGGAACTATTAAAATATTTTAAACAATTTATTTATGTATGTTTTAATTTATGTAAAATGATAGTAATGAAATAAATAATTTACAACCTATACATAATATTAAAAAAAAAACTAATCATAATTTAATTTTTAACCATTTTCATAATGAAAAATCTTCTATTTTTATAGTTTCTAAATAGAAATATTGTAATATATAAATAAAAAATATTAAATACTCTTTAGAAATTAAAAATATATTTGCGATAAAAATCGTAATAGCCATACTTTTTTTTTCTATATTAATAAAACCGAATAATATTAATGTATAAAATATAAAATTGTTATAATAAATACAAAAATATATAAAAATAAAATAATAGAAACTATTATAAATTTTTCACATAAAAACCGCCTTATAAACTAGTAAAACGTATAACTATTAAAGTAAACGTATAACACATTTAAATTACACGGTAGTAAAAACCAATCTATTATCCATATTAAAATAAAATAGAAGAAAAAAAAAAAGAGCAAAAATTACAAATCCAATTTTATAACCAAGATTTAAGTTTAGAGATTTTTTAACGAGCCTATATAAAAACTAAAATCAAAGAGACCTTATCAATTTATGAAATGAAATTCAATGAAAATCTTTTATCCATTAATTTTTGATTTGTGTATATAAGAAAATTGAACTCAAAAAGAAAAACTCTTTTTTTTTTTTCGATTACATTTTTAAGATTAAAACTTGTAATTTAGGTTGTACTTTTTATGATTTCGAAATTTTTATGCCATGTACTATTCTTATACATATACAGTAATGATACGGCAACAAAGATGAGTTGATGAGCAACAAGCTAAATTTGAAAAATATTTTACATAGGAAGCCAATAGCAGTGAAAAAAAAATGAAGTCAATATTGATTTTTTTTTTAATTATTGTTCAAAAATAATATTAACTTTAATATTGCGTTACGATTCTACATAAAAAATCGTACAATGAATATCAAAAAAAAAAAAAAAATTATAGACTCTTCCTTTCTAATCATATAAAAAAATTGAAAATTATTATTAGTCGCGTATTTTATTATAGATTACATAGAAAATATTATTATTGTATAGATTAGATAAAAAAATTATTAAATTTTTTTTTCTCTCATTTTGAATCATAAATTATAAAGGTATAACAAAAATAAAATTCTATTAAGAAATTGTACAGATAAAATGAGATTTTTTCTTTTTTTTTTTTTTTTTTGTGTATAAAATTAGTAAATGATTTCAAATTATTATTATATGCATTGAAAATATTTTAGGATATAAGTAAAAGTTGTTTTGTAACATTTTGTCCAATCAAAATTTAAAATTACATAATATTAAAGTTGATTTTGTGTTAAAGATGGGTTTTTGTAATAAAATATTTTTTTTTTTAAATTATTTCCTATATAATTATTATTCAGAGTTCATACATCAAACATTGTTCAAACAATTTGTTTGACTAAATTTGTTTGATGGGAAAAATAGAACGTCACACAATATGTTTGTCCTTGTGTTTACAATAATGTCGCTTGGCCAACTTGAAAATTTATGTCATTCGCTCCTCCTTCTGCATTTTGGTTTTGATTTTGCTTTTTGCCTAGTCAAGATCTAAGAAAATATTAAAAATGTGTGCAACGAAATTATATACCTTTTTTTGCTAATTTAAAAGCCGTCACATATTATTTAATAGTCAAGCTTATCAAATAGTCAGTTAGTTTTTCTATTCTTATGTAAATAAACTGTTTTTCTATGAAATATAGAAATTGGCTCCACTTTTTTAAAAATTTCTCTCTTTTTTTAGTTTCTCATCCAAAAAATCAAAAGACACCCCTGGCATTCACTTTGTTCTATAAATTCTTTCATTTTCGAAAAGTTTTTTCTTAACATTTTTCTCAAATTGTAAATGTATTACAGAAATATATGGTTCTTGAAGTGTGTACTCTGTAAATCCGAGTTTCTTCTCATATTCCCTACATTTTACATTGAATATTAAACAACAAAGGGAATACAGTCTATATGAAAAACACTCCGAAAGTTGTAAAGTGTGTTAAAGATGAAAGATGTTCGTTTATGTAAAGAACTTCCTTTTTTTAACAATAATTGTTATATTGCTAAATAACTTATGTAAAATAACTTTTAAATATTCTTATATTGTTTCGTACTTTTTGAGCTGTTGTTACTGTATTATATACCACTTTTTAATTATTAATATTATGTATACATTTTATATTAATATTATGTAGATTAATTTAAACTATTATAAATTTCACTTATTTTTTTGAACAATTAATTTTAATGAAATTTTTTTCTTTCTCTTTCAGGTAAGTTAAAATGATGATGATTTAAAGTCGATTGTTGGAATTATTGGTGGTTGTAGCGTACCCATACATAAGGTATCTCTTGCATAGTAGATTGCAAAATATGTGACAAATATTTCTATTGCCTATTGAAGTCTATTGTTGGTAATAGATGATTTTCTTTGATAATATGTTCAATATACTGCAATAAACTATCAACTCATCCTCATTGTATATACATGTAATGTACATACATTGTTACATACATTGATCAATATGGCCAAATTTTTTAAATTCACGCATCTTAACCGACAATATTTTTTGCAATATACAAATTTATTAATCACCCATCAACACTAACTTGTGTTGATTCCAAATGAAGAGAAAACCTAATTAATTTCCAATAACAATCAGTTAAGAATTTATTTTCAAATATATCCAATCTAAATATCAGTTAATAACATATTTTAAAATTAATTCCGAATAATTTCATATAATTTAGTAAATTTACCTGTATAATTAAAAGATATTTAACAGTAACCCTCACACGCACCAATAACGGTTCTAAATAAGCATATCGTTAATTATTTAAATAAAGGTAATATAAAGTTAATATATAATATAATATATAATTATATATTGTTTATAATATATACAAGCTATATTATAAACTTTAAATGTAAAAAAATCATAATAACAACACAATAAAAAAATGTTTTTCAGCACAATAGGCTTGACCAAAACAAAAATCATTTAATGCGTCAAATAAATTTTAATTCGTAATTTTATAAGGTTTTCAAATTAGGAAATTAATGATTGTAATAAATTTTATTTAAATAATAAAAAAATTATAATAATTTGCAGTCATGTTTAGGTGGTTTTGTTTATACCTGCCATTTTTTACCTGATTTTGCTGTTAATTAAAAACGCATATAATTTGTTAAACAATTTGTGATTATTATATGATTTTAGATTATCGTATTCGCCATTATATAGTTGTATAATGCAAGATAAAGATGCATTTAAAAAATTTAAAGTTTTTTTACATACATAAAGATTAAATTTAAATCGAAATAAATGCACACCTTGAACCAAAAAAAATTTTTTCTTGCCATAATCAAAAGGAGAATAAAAATTTTGTGGGCTTACGCATTGTAGTGCAAACTATTGCAGCATTTAATGTTTTAATTAATTTTTACAATTTTTCAGTTTCACAAATAATTACGCTCAGGAATAATAAAATAATTTTATTTGAAATACTGATCTAGAATCAGAATACTCAGTTTTTATTATAGAATTTCAAGCTTCGGCATTGATTTTCAGACATTTGAAAAGAACAAAATTTTTTAATAATAACTAATCATGGCGAGTGATGCGATTAACATAATGCGGGCTGATATTCCTACTTAATCTTATGTTGTTTCAAGTCAAAAAATTTGAGAATCAATTATAATCTCCTTGTAATTCATTATATACTTGTACCTCTCTTTTTTAACAATACCGCAATATTTTACTTATTTTATGTATTTTTACTCAATACTCAATTTTTTAAATTAGCAATATACATAAATCTTCAATTTCCAATCATTTTAACCTACGAAATTTGAGTAAAAATCCATAATAATAAGGGAATGCGTTATGTCATACCACAAGCTTTTAAATCAGCCATAAAATCCCGTTGTGATAGTTTGGATTTCAGTGCACAAAAATTATTTATAAAAAAAATTCTATACCAAAATATTTTTATTTTATAAAACAACAGTAAAATTCTATGTATAAAATTTTATTGATATGAACCATAATATAATTTTTATTGCACCTTAATAAGTGTTATAATAATAAGGGGCTCATACCAACAAAAAACCAAAGAAAAAAAACTAAAATTCTAATTCTGAAATTTCTTTCCTTAAGAGAAAAAATTTATTTATTTTAAATTTTTAAAATAATTTTTTGTTTTTTCAATAAACTACTTACAAGTTACAGTTTACATACTTCAACAATATTTTATATACAAAGTTGTAAAAAAAAAATTCAGAATTTTTGTACTGTTGATTTTGTAAATATTACACTCATTAAAAAATTACTAAGTAAACAAGAATAAAATTCTTCACTGTAAAATAAAGTAAATATTCACATTGGGGTACCATAAAAATTTTGAACTAAATCAAAATAACATTTATTTTATTTATTTATTTTTAATATTGGAATTTTAAATAAAAATTTTTTATATTACTTGTACATAGTTTATGTGCATATGTACATTATATGGAGCTCATAAAATTGTATTTTAATTTTTATTTAATTAATTTTCAATTATAGAAGTGAACACCATTTGCACCATAAAAATTATTTACACAATTTTCTGGCACATTTCATTTCCTTTAAATATTTTCCAGTTTAGAACAAGAAAATATTAAATAAAATAATGTTATTAATAGTGGAGTTTTAAAAATTTCAGATTATAACTAAGTATATTCGGATTATTTCAGTTCGGATATCGGATTAATTCAATTTTATGTACATACATACATACATAGCTAAGGATTGACACAATTCTATGTCATATGAAATGTTCGCGCACCTTCGTTTTGGAAATTTTATTTCTCAAAATCTCAACTTTTCTTCTGCTAAAAGAATTATTTTTACAAGATTCTCGCAGTGATTATTCTTTTGAATTTCACTCTCACAATTTAGTTAGTAATATGCGCCTATAGCAGTCATAATAATAAATAACGTGCTTTGTAATTAATACTTGCAATCGTACCTCATTTAAAATACACAGTACATTTTTCTAAACATTTCCTAAATCATCCATAAATGCACAAACTCTTTTTATGTGCAAGTTCCTAAAAAATTTTCTGAATGAAATTAAAAATTCTTCTAAATATGCATTCTTATTCATATTATGACTATATGCTTGTATTTACAAATTTTATTTAATAACCTTAAAATAATTATTTTTAAAATATTTTGTTTTTTATTTCTTTAGTTTTTTATTTCATAACCTAATTTTACGCCACATTTGATTGGATATCTCAACAATAAAAAGCCAGCAAAAATATAAAAAAAAAAACCAAATAAATAAACATAAAATAAAAATTAGGTTTCAAATTGTGCATTTTAAAAAGAAAAATATACAAAAGTAAAGCAAAAATATTATCTACAATCATAATATACTATTATATACTAACATATACATTCATAGTCGTAATAATATTTTAAATAATATTGTTGCAATAATCTAGAACAGCAGTGTAATTTATGTGGCTTGTATAATATAATTATTGTGAATATATTATTGTGAATATTCGTACTGTATGTACACAACATGTGCAAATTGGGTATACATATCTCATATAGGTATACTTGTGTGTATACTAATTATTATGTATATCACCTAACTGTATATAGGGTAATCACAGTAAATTTTAAATTGGAGCATAACAATATTCATATTTTGGTGTCTAATGATTAAATAGGAACGGTGCATTGTTTTTTTTTTGTTTCATTTGATCGTCCTACCGATAAATTTGAGAAAAAGAAAATAGACTTACAAGTATGAGTACTTAAAATAATTCTATTGATCGTGGATTTGTTTTTGTTTTTATTGCTTTTAATAAGAAAGGTCGAATTCATTCGAATTTGAATTATCAAATTAATGTACTCCACATAATTTTTTATAACAAAATTATATTCCACAAGTATGTATGTATGTACATCTTGAAATTATACAGCTAATGCATAAGTTACGTTATTTATTTTAGAGTGACCAAATTAAGTAAAATTATGAATCATATTAAAATGATGATCACATATACTTATACTGAATCATACAGATTTTTTTATATTTTATAGTAAATGTTGACATAATTTTTATGGATGCTTTCTAAAAATGAATATAAAATTTTCGAATTAAATATAATTGGAAAATGAAATTACCATTCCATTGAATAATTATCGTATTGCATAGTTTGTTAATTAATCATTTGAAATAAGATTTTGACATATTTTTTTAGAATCGAAATTTAGAATGTTTTGTTGTGAACTATTTTACAATTATTTAACATTCTGTATCCATTTATGTTCACTTAGTTATAGTCTTAAAAGAATATTTTCATTATATTTGTCAATTAAACAAGTAGTTTGATGGCATATACTCGAAAACTTTCATTCATAATTTACGGTCATAAACTTTCTTTATTTAAAATTCGTGGTCACAACGAATCAAACGTCACAACTTGTGATTCATACCAAAAAATAAATTTATTTAGTGAAATTAAAATTTCATATTTCTTTTAATATATGCAATAATTGAATTTCAAAAATTTTTACATAATTTTGCAAAATAAATATTAAAATTTTGAATCACTTTAATAAGGATCCCGAGCTCGATTTTAAATTCAATTAAGATTTTATTACGCATGGTATTTTAGTTGCATGTCATATAATATTTTGTTAAATTTACATACTTTTGGTTACTGTATTCGGACATTTAATTGAAAAATGCATTGTTATACAAATTCTACCATAAACTACTAATATTAAATCAATTAATAAACAGTATTAAATGTATTGCACTTAGAGCAAGTTAATAAAATTTTGGAATTGATTAAATAAAAATAAATTATAATTAATTAAATAATAAATTAAGAATCCTAATCCCGCTAATACTTATATTCAAAATAAACTCATGAAATGAGAAGAAAACAAATTGATTACGGAGTGTCTATCGAAAATTTCATAAAATTGCTAACTAATTACCGGAATACGTTTTAGAAATTAAAATTTTAAATTTAATGAAAAAATTGGATTCCTAAATCAAATTTGCATTTATATTATATGGCAACCCTTTATTTGTAGATAAAATAAAACAAATGTAATTTAAATTCATAAATATCAACGTACATACATACACAGAAAAAAAAGAGTAGAACATTTAGCTAAAACAATAGTATAAATCACCTAATGAAATGCTTGATTTTCAGCCTCCTAAACTATTTAGCTACATTGCCTAATTTAAATTAGCTGAATTTACTTTTTAATAATTAGGAAAATTAACCAAATAAATTTGCTGATTTATCTACAATACTAGCTAAAATACCTAAAAATTTAGGTGGATTGCAACTAAGCAAATAGTCGGTTCACCTAATCATTTAGTTGATTTATTTTAAAACCTTTTTGAAATTTAACTAAAGAAATAGGAATTTCACCTAAATAAATAGTTAAAAAATATTCTCAACAATAGATAATATACCTAATTATTTAGTTAGAGAATAGAAAATATAACTATTTTTTAGTTAATTATAATAGGGTTTTTACCTATTATATTAGAAAAAGTATCTAAACAAATTAGGCTCTTCTCTAAATTTATTTAGATTTAACCCTGAAAATAAAAGAATGTTATAAATTAAAAATTAAGTTTTGCTTCATTTACGAGTAATTTTATTTTGTTGTTTATTTTTTTAGATATTTCACATTATTTTTAATGTAAAAACATGAACGTTCTTCTAAACAGCCAACAACAATGATGATAGGTTCTGTATTGTTAAATTTTTTGGCAAGTTAGTATTCCTCCTTTATATAATAAAAAATTTTCTTATCACGTTTCGTAACAAGTAATGCAAAAGATTTCTGTCCATCTACAATAAATTGAAGTTTGCCATTGCTTTTTTGTTTCGGCCACGTATGTAAAATTTTATCGTTTGTGGTTTCAAAATAGTATTATATTCTATTTATAGTATAGTCGTAGTATAATTTTTACAATCTATAAATCAAAAATAATAATTGTTATAGAACTTTTAAAAATTAGTCAAAATTTATTTTTCAAATTACCTTCGAATATCTTGTTATAAAATTGATAAAAGCTTAATGTTTTTCTGGTTCTTCCTTTGTGAAGTGAAAATGTTTTCTCGAAGTCAAAATTCAATCTAAAATACAATTGAATATTTTTGGTTAGTTAAACAAAATAACTTGATTATATAAAAACTTACCAAAGAAGCTCCAAAATTTATTTCACAAAATCTTGAAAATGTAAACTATGCTTGTTTACTATACCAATATTCACCATATACTAGCTTCTTTTCAAATACTTTAAAAATTAGAATACAAAACAAGTAGCGGTACTTTGAATTTTTTTCTTGATAAAACAAGTGTTTTTTTCTAAATTCAGCTAATGTTTCCGATATTTCAACTAATGTTTTAGTTAACTCCTTTTTAAGTAAAATAATGTGGCCGAATTAACTGAAGTTATAGCTAAAATATCTAGAAAAGTAGTTATTGAAGAAGAAATTTAGCGGTACTTTGTTTTTTTTTTCTAAATAAAACATTTTGATCTTTTCATAACTCAACTAATGTTTTCGGTAGTTCAGCTAATGTTTTAGTCAATCTTTTGATATAAAATGAAATAGCTGAATCAACTAAAGTTGTAGTCAAAATATTTAAAAATGTAGTCATTGATTAGGAATTTACATAAAAACTGTAAACTTATTTTTTTGTTTTCTTTTCTAAAATAACTAAATGTTTAGGTGAAATATCTAATTAAATTAGTTGAACTTTTTCAACTATTTATTTTAGATAATACATCTAAATGAGTAGACAAATCACCTAATCTTTTTAATATTGCATTCAACTAATTCCAAATAGTTGAGCCAGCTAATAGTGAATTTTAAAACAGCTAAAGGAGTTGTCAATACTTCTAATTGTTTATATAAAACACCTAATTTGAAACCAGCTAATTACGATTAGTTGAAAAATCTAATTCATTTTTTTCTGTGTATATGAATTAAAATTATAAAGAAGAAACAAAGGATTTTTATTTTTTCATTTAATTTTTTTTTTATTTATAATGAATTAAATGCCGCAATAGTCAGTCGCCTGACCGACCAACCGACTAAGATAAAAGTCAATTTTTTTTTTTTGTTTTTTCTTTTGTACTATTTTATTTTTTGTGCTTAAACTAGTAATATGTATATACTTATATTCATATGTAGTTTAATAATATGTAATTTTAACCTTTAGATTTCAGAGTACATAAGTGTAATAAAAAAATTATTTTCGTTCTGTTTTTTGTATAGTTTGCCGATTTTATTCCAATGATAAATTTAAAATATTCATCTATAAGTTCCCTACAATAATTTTATGTTGTTGTGTAATGGTTATTGGTGAATTTTTACGAAATTTTGCTGCCATAATTTGCTTAAGTGTAGTGAAATAATATTTTGAAATAATTTGAAATTTATTATTTTATATTTTGTACTTTAACATTATTTAACATAAATATAAACAAAAAATGAATTCGAAGAAATTAAAATTTGCACATGAAAATTAAATTGAAATCCTATACACTAAATTAATATTGTGTTTCTTATAAAAATAAAATAAATTAGAAAAATTCTGAATCACGTATGTAAGTATTTTAAAAGGAATTTCTTCCGCACTCTCATCACAAATGGATCTCTATTAAATCAACACAATTTTGACAATTTAGAAACATTCAGTCAGGAAAAATTTTTTAAGATTTTTGAGTGTTCTTCACATAATCAAACTGATTCCATGTATCTTACATATAGAAAATTTCCTCTAAAATTCCACAAGATCCAGTATAAACTTCCAGGTTTGAATCAATTTTTGATATTATTCCTATACTATTAATTAATTATTATTTTCTACTATCAATTTACTCTCATAATTTACTTAATTTTTTCCATAAATTTTGTAAAAATAAATACAGAATTAAAAAACATGTAATCTCAATTAAGTTTGCATAACTTGAGGCGTAAAATTTTAAAAATTTATAAATTTCTACAAAAATGTTTTTCTTATTGTATAATCATTAAAAAATTACTAACTTAAAAGAAAATTATTGAATTTTTAAATTGAAAATTTTTATTTATGACTTTAGAATAATTACTCCTTCTTCTAAACACACGCCACCATATGATTATTTTCACAATCACAGTAATTTACGAAAACAACCTGTTTTTTTAAGCACATAAACTATTTTATATTTCAAACTCAAAAATCATTCTTAATTACTTTAATACAAAATTATAATCTTACAATATAAAGACGATCAGAAATAATTATTTTTAGTCCCCGATTTTGTTATAGACTATACCTTAAAAAATTCTGAATTCAATTCAATTTGTCGCAAAATATCGTCGAATAATTTTATATAATCGTAATTAATTTCATCATAAAATATTTATATGTAAAATGATTAATGATTTTAGAAGAAATAACAATAAAACACAATTAATTTAATGATTTTTTCAATGGGTCAGCAATATTATTGCATAATAATACTTTGAAATTTTAATTAGCCAATTGAAATGAGTCCTAACTTGAATCCTAAAATTGTATTTTTTGAAAGATAATATCTAGAAAGCGTTTATAATTATAAAGTCACTATTATAATTGTGAAGTCACACATTTAATGTCATCCATAATAATAATTCTCAAATTTCAAAGTTATTCCGCAAAAATAAAACTAACTATACATACAATAGCAAATGTCTTTTGCCGAACTTTGATCTAATATACTTAAACAGTAAATTATTGATATAAACGAAGTATGAGTACATATTTTCTCTTAAATCAAATATTAAATTTAGAAAATGATGAGATCGAATTTTAGTCATTTCTTTTTTTGTTTTAAAATAAAAACAATCAATAATAATTGTTAAAATTTATTGAAAAACAACAAACGAACGAAAGGTTCAATGTTTGCAAAGTCGTTAAAAATTACCATATGAAATGCCATTAATTATTCTTTTTTAACTATTTTGTATATATTTTTTTTGGATTAATTTAAAAATCTTTCAAAAATTAAAAGTAAACTCATATTTTCGGGTCTTTTATATTTTCTTATAATAATTATAAATGGAAAGAACTTGAATATCACCTGTTTTTCTTACTGGTTTCCAGTAACAAGAATAAAAGTAAAATTTAAGTGTTTTTTTGTTTTATTTCTAGTTTTATAGTAAAAAAAAAATAAAAACGAAGCTGATCGCACTTAAAAAGTATTTTTGGTTACTTTAAACTTTTTGTGTCTTTTATTTTTTTTTAAACATTTTTAATTAATTTATCATCGCTTATTTAATGTCAATAATAAAACCAATGTGATATCACCTCTGTTGAAAAGTTATTAATCAAATATTTTTCTTATTTATTTTATTTTTTTTTGAAATATTTCTAAAATATTCTTGAGAAAATTTTGTCAATCAGTTTCATTTGTTTGTCCGGCTGTTTAATTTTTAGAATTCCTACTCCGTTCAGGATAGATGACTGAAATTTTCTACCAAAATAGAACAAAATAATTTATATATTCATCCAACCTATATACTGAAATATAACGCTAAAAGAAAAATGAAAGTTTTTGGAAGCTACAAAAATATGGTTTCTTTTGTCACAAACAAAAAAATCATAAGCAGAATGTTAAGTTCTTGATTAATCTTAAGGTCGGACCAGCCTCTCGGTAATTTATGAATTCCCTACTATCACTTTCTTTGTTTAGATCCAAAGCCTTGTTTTAATAGAAGCCCTTAATTAAAATTTTAAAAATGAAATGTGCTATTTTACAAACCCCACTCTTAATCGATAACTATTTTCTTGTTTGCTTTACCATTAATTTAAATTTTTAATCAATATATAGGAAAACAAGAAATTTGAATTTATATTTTTTAATAATTTTACATTTTATAAAAATTTACTTTAGTTGATCTTTATCTATTCTCTATAGATATTTTGAAGTTTTGAACTTTGATTTTTTATAACAAGAAATTTTGTGCGTATATTCCGGTTCAGTTTTTGATGGTGTCATGTAGCGTTGTATTTTGTCACAAAAAAAAACTAATATTGTAGCAATATTGGCGACAAGCATTCTAAAAAGTTAAAAGTAAAATTTTATAAAAAAATTTTTAAATGATTGTAACTTTTATGCTTTTATTCATGAATATTTCTCCATGATTGAAATGTTGGCAGAATATAGCTATAAAATTACGAAAAGTTCGATTAACAAAAATTCGAGTTCGATTAGCAAATTCAAGTTAACAAAAGTATTGCATATATCCACGAATTTGTTTTTAACTAAACTTTATTAGAATGCCATTTTTAATTTATCCAAACAAACCCATTTCTCATCCTGGATTTAATACATTTCTCATGAAGTCTAACTAAAATTTAATTTTTCACATATTATACAAATCATATTGAATAACTAAATTTTACTGCAATTTCCTGAATATTCATCATGTATAGTGATTAAAATTCAAAAATTTATTAAAAAATTAACTGAAACTCAGTAGACCATATTTTTTGTGTACCTATTTTCAGGTACGCCTATTCCAATTTGAAGACCTCATAAATTCATATATAGTAGCTATTTCTTTTAACTTAATTTCCTTTCATTTTAAAAAAAAAAATTATAATTAAATTTCAAACACTTTAATTATTTCCTCTATTTTACGTTTTTATTTTAATCAATTTTACAACAATATATGCTTTCTCACCGCGTGTACCTTAATAATTGAAATGATAAAAAAAAACAACGCATAAATAACATCACGTATGTGTGTATGTCCTTAAACAATATATGTACATTTACCTTTTGTAAATTATTATGTTACCTTTTGACATATTGTTTGTTTTTAAGCAAAAAAAAAAAAAGTGAAATTAAAAAAACAAAACCGAAATTAAATTATACAAAGTGCATGCCAGTTTAACAACCCACTAAGTTACACAATAATTACATTATTATTATATAAGTTTGTGTATACAATGTTGATGATGTGCTTTTGCATAATGATTTCACACATAATAATTATCTGACACAACAAATGCAAAAAAAAAAAATATAGTAAAGAAAAACAGAGGAAAAGGTTAAAGTACCATTTACAGATTTGCAAAATTTAAAATCGCATTTCTTTATGTTTTATTGTGAATTTCAATTATTAAAATATATGGTTATTCAATTTATTATCTATTTCCTGATTAAAATGCTCTGTGTCTGACTGATTCCTCTTATATACATAAAACATCTATAATCATTTTAGTTAGTTCAGTTCGTCATTTCATCATTATTTCAACAACATTGTTATAATTTGTATTATGGTAACGTTTTATGGAATATATAAGGTGTATATAGGTTGAGGTGATGGATAACCTGGGAACAGGAGTAATTAATCTATAGAAAGGTAATAAATTTGTACAATATGTGAAAGATATAAATATAAAGAAATCCAAAATTTGTTAAACAATTTGTGATATATTAGGAATTTCGAAAAAAAGAGCTTTTCACTTAGGATTTCGCATATGAACCTTGCTTATTAAAACTTTCAAATTTTTTTTGTTAAATTTTTGAAGTTATCACATTCAATTTGCTTATTATGAAATTATTCCATATGACGTATGTCTTTTGTATATGGTTCACGGTAGTGCCTCTGTAACATTCGTAAATTACTTTAATAACGAATTACAGCCATAGTCAAATGGTTCGACCAACAAGTAAATTCTATTAAACGTTAAATTTTTCAGAATAAAATAGATTTAATTTCCATTGTGAAGGTAAAATTAATTTCTGCGCTGAACACTGAATTTTTCTGAATATAAATTGTGTATATGATCGAATGATATTGAAAAGAAATTTGTTTGATAGCATTATTTGAGTGCGATTCAAAATTTATTTTTAAATTGAATTTAAGTATAAAGTAAATAGCACATAGTGTGTCTCGCAATCAGAGGATGGACATGACAGTTTTCTATACTCAGTTACGTTGTACTGTTACCCCATTTGTATACAAGCCTACATTCAGTATAAATAGCACTTGTAATCTATATTATTTACTGTAATATAATATGACACTCAAGAAATATTTAATTTGTCACAATTTAAAATAAAATTCTAAAACTCTTTCCAAAATGCAACCCTTGCACAAAATATAATAAATACATTTGAATGTGCACACCCACACATTATTAAAATATGTAATTCCATTTAATCCGCTTTTTACTTTTCTATGTAAAGATTGAAATTTTACTGAATTCAACAGAATTTTGGGATATATAAAACCTTTTAAAGGATTACCTTTGCGACATTTTTCAGTAAATTTTTTTTTTTGTACACCTCTTGGATTTTATTATTATTTTAGTTATTTATTAAATCTATTTAATTATTAAATATTCTTTAATAAAATTCAAAAAATTATCTTAAAAGCGGCTGCACTTAATTAAAATTTATATTTTTGTGGTTTGTGTGTACGATTTAAATTTTCAATTAATTAAACAAATTTCTTATTAAAATCTGGTTAATTTTTAATTTACATTTAAATTTATAACAAGAAAATTTTAGATTATAACATGTTAAAGGATTAATGAGCGAAAATAATTTTAATTTTAAGAAATTTAAAAATATTCTAGATCTTAAACTGTCACAGATGACAAATATTAGAAACTGAATCAAGGTATTGTCGGAATTCTGTTGAAATTATTTAAGACGTAAGCTAAATATTATAGATTGTGGTCAAAAAAAAAATTCTTTAATGAAAATGGTGATAACTTTTAATAAATTTTTTTTTTTTGGGTGTATGAAAAGTCCCTTAAAAAAGATAAATTCTCTTAATATGTCTCTTAATATGTACTAAGAGACTGAATGAGACAATGGATCTAACCCAGGCAATGATAGCCATCTTCGAATCATGTAGCCTCTTCGCACTCCCGCCTTTAATATTCCTGTTCCAAATATAAAGCTGGAGATATCCCTAAGGGAATTGAACAGAAGCTCCCGAATGCTTAAGAAACACCGTCCAAAACAGTTGAGGCGGGCAGTCACTGTTTCCACAAAATCTGCCCAAGGGGTGCCCGATTTCCTCAACTTGTGCGGCTAATGTTTTATTGGGCGTTTGCTAACTATTTACATACTAAGCATTTACAGTAACTATTAGCGTTATTTTAAATGCAACACGAGTTTTAGCTATCAACATTAAATAAATTGTGTTTCTTTTCGAACAAAGTATTTTAAAAACATTCATTTTTACTGTTATTCGAGAAAATTTAAAATTTTACATCCAAATTTTTATTTCTTATTTAAGTCAATCGTTTTCTTTTTTCACTAATAATTTAATTTCAATGAACATTAAATAAAAATTCTCTTCATACTTTCTTTGAATATGGTTGAAAGATCCTTAAGAATAATTTCCATTTAAGATTAAATCTTTTGAAGATTAAGTTTTTTTTTCTTTTTATTTAATTTTCAGTCAAAAACAACAAACATCTTCTTTAAAAAGACAATCAGTTAACTTTTCTCAAGTGAAAAATTTCCAAAAAAAATAAAATAAAATCTACAAAGAATAATAAAACAAACTTTTTTTGTCAAGTACAAAAAAAAAAAAAAATAAAAGAAGATTAAAGTAAAATTAAATTTTTTCATAAAATGCAGTTAAATTGTTTAATAAAAGAATTCCCTATTGAATGCAATCTCTTCATATTCTTATACGATATATAAGAGAATAAAAGAAATTCTTGGCATTTTTGCCACATTGCAAAGTTGAACTTCACCATTTTAAGAAAAAAAACTTTTTTTTTGGGGTATTTCTTTATTTTTCTTTCTATTTTGTTGTTTCTGGGTTGTTTGTACCTGTTTTACGTTTAATTTAATAATAAAATGATCAAATTTTCATTAGTTTATACGAATTTTAATAAAAAACATAGCCATGTTGGTCGATCTTTATACAAAATCATAAAATTTTAGGATTACTACTCATATAGTAAAAGCACTTCTGGACAATGCGTATTTGTAGTGGATTAGATTTTCAAAGGTGGCAATTAGTTGAGGCAATTGGTACTCATATCCGGAAGCCACAATGAATTCTCTTTTTCTATCCATCGCTATCAATACTATGTCATCCTAATCTCACAATCTTGAATCTATAATCTATTCGTCTAATCTATATAAATATTCAAAGCGCTATGATTTAAATCACTATGACAACAATACGATATACTTCGAGTTTCAACAAAATATACCCAAATGGATCAATTCTTAATCAAAAGTATGGCCACACTTTTGAAGCTCTTCAAAATTCTAAGTTACATAATATGCAGTTGGGCGAAAGTTTTTTTGGCTGAGTTCATAACTGTTGAAATCGTAACACCCCCTTCGAACCTACCCTTTTATGTAATGATGGTGAATTGTTTTAAATATAATACTATGCCTTCTTCTACATGACGGAATGAAGAATTTGTACAATCTACAACCTCATTCTCTCTTTAATAAACATTACTGAATTGGAGGACCATACTTTCTGAAATATGTGTTTACATATTATATAAAAAAAGTACAAATATTATTATTTTAAATTTTATTTCAAAATTAAAAAATACCTACAAACAATATCTTGGAAGCATTTTAAATGTAATCATCATAAATTAATCTTATTTTTCAACATGACATAATAATACCATACCTCGTAAATATACATGTATGCATAACCAACTGCTTTTAAATTTTCTCACAATCAATATCCTTAATATATGACTAAACTCTTTAAATTTGCGTAAAATAAGTAGGCATGTACACACATAATATGAATTTGGTTTTTATATTGCGAAATTTACGATTAATTTCAATGAAAATAATCCTAAACCCACGAATTCAATGTAAAATTCTACATATTTTTACAATACATATGTAAGTGCCTATACTTAAATCCAAATTATGTATGTGATAAATAAAAAAGAAGAAAAACAAAACATAAAATTCAAAAGGAATGCATAATCTTTAGTATTTTATGAGTCGAAAAAGAATGTTTTTTTAAAATAATATCAACTTTGTATGCCTTTTATTTGCGATTAAAATTTTTTTTTTGTTTGTTGGTATTAAAACTATTCTTAAGAGAAATTCATAAAGAAAATATGCATAAATTCTTTTTGTAAAATTTCTAAAATTTTTCCTTTTATGAATATTTATAAAAAAATAAAACTCAATTTGGCAATGAGCATTCGATTACTCCTATTAGGTATGCAATTAATCAAATAAAAATTGTAAAGTTAAAAAAAAAATTCTTTGTTACTCGTACTTTCAAAATGTTTAAGAGAAAATCTTATATTAATTTAATGAATAATATTTAAACAAATTAATGGAATTTTTCTAAAAGAATTTCTTTAAGAATTTGTAAATTTTGAATAAAGTTTTAAAAGCAAAACTAGTTAGTTGTTCATAAGTGAACGCAAAAGATAAATGCGCATTAAGGCTGCATAATAAATCTTGTTAATAATTTTTGTACTGGAAACTAGTTTTGCATAATAAAAATTTAAAATATTTATTAAGGAAATTATACAAATTTTTTTTTTCACAAAAACACAGTTTAGAAGCAATACACAAATTAAAAAATTTTTAAAATTTTATAAAATATTTCGTTATCATTCATAATTTTCTTAACAGTACTAAGACTATAAGCGAAATTAAAAATTTACGCTAACATTTTTAATATACTAAAATACTTCTCTCAAATTCAATATAATTGCAGCAACAATTATTATTTAAATACAATTCAGCTTATGCTTTCTAATTGCTGAATTGTACATTAATACATTAGTATTGTAATTTTGTAATAATGGTTTGTTGCTGGACAATTCAGCAATTACAATTTATATGCTGCATTTTGAATATTAACAAAAATATTGCAATAAAATTGAAAAATTTAGATTATATAAGGACTAATATATTGATTATCATATGAATAGTTTCGAGTAAATTATTTTAAGACTAAAAATGTATTAAGAAATTTGAAGTTGACAATTAAAATATTTGAGGGCTGCTTTGTAATTATAACCCAGTTCACAAATGCAAATCAGAAATTATCATTTTAACTGAATTCAGCAGTTCATTTCAAAGCTGAATTTGATTTAATTAAGATATGGCGAAATGTTTGGAAACTAAAATAAATTTTAATAATTTATTAATATTCAAAAGTTTTCAAAATACAAAAATTTTTATTGATGCGATATGAAAAATACCAAACAATTCAATTTGTACTTGAAATTATTATTATGCAACTTTTATTTTCTATCTAAAATTAATTAAGAAAAGACAAGAAAGAAAATTAATTTTTTTTTATTGCATCATTTAGATCAAAAGAAAAAAATTATGAATTAAATTTACATTTTAAATGAAATTTTCATAAAAAAATTTTTTAAATTATAAAAATTGAAATGCATAGCATCAAAAAGGCAATAAAATTCATAAATACAATTCGGTCGATTTTTTCAAAAATCTAAAAATAAAATATAATGGGATCTCTTTATATTTTGTAATTATTATTGTTGTTGTTATTGTTATTTTTGTTTTTATTACGATGAATTTAATGGTTTTTTGTGTTTTCTTGTATTTTGCATGCAAAATTTTAATCTAATTCTAAGTACCTATGTATTACATGAACACACATTTATCTCTTTGTATATAAAAATTATTTTTCACCATTCAATGTCAAATCAATCGTCAGACTTCATAATGATATTCTGGAGATGATTTTAATGTGCCGTTTCAATATCTATATCAAGTGCAAAATAAAATTATTTTTACATAATTTAATATTTACGTATTTTATTTGCTGGAAATTCTTACATAAATTCTTAAATTTTCATTTGATTTTTGTTATATTTTCTTCTGTAATTTTCAATAAAGTTGCCGATTGTATTAAAAATTTGGTAGTTGCAATAATTCTTTATTTAGTTCCCACTCTCTATTTTGAGATATCTATTTATATGCTTTTAAAATGTTCAATATAACAGTTTAATATAACAGTTTTTCTCTAAATTTTACTTATTTTTTTTAAAATAAATTAATTAAATTTTTGTGTTATTATTTTTTATACTCTACAATCAAAATCCTCTCACTTATAAATGTCGTGTATAGTTTGAGTTTCTCTTTAAATCAAATTTACTCTTATATTCACTCTCACATTGATTATAATTATTATTTCCCTGAGATTGTGATTATTATTTCCTCTCTTAAGCAGAATTCTTGCATTCAATTAGTTTTTGATTAAATACCAAAATTTCTCTAATTTCTGTAAGATTTTTCTCTCGGCGAATTCAAATTAGACTTTTACACGGAATTGTACTAGTCGTTCTTTTCTTAAAATATATGAAATTTAATTTAAATATCAAAAATTTTTCTGATTTTTTCTTACAAGGCAGTGAATTTCTGTATTTTTGCGAGAAATCAATTCAATCACTTAAAAATAAGCTTAAATTAATTCGCTTCAAATCGAAGCAACAAATTCAACATTTTTGAGTAATCAGACAGAGAGTTTTAGTAACTATCAATTACTTCTTTTTTTCCCTTTGTGAATTCATTGCAGGTAATTGTGTCTTGATCATACTAAGACCGGAAAAGCAAAATAATATAAGAATTAAAGAGCTTGGCAACTCAAATTCTGTTTATAATGCAAAAAAAAAAGTTTTTTTTTAATATCCAAAACATTGACGTAATTATTATAAAGGCTATAACGTCAGAATTTTATTAGCAGTAAAGTAACCAAACCTATAAACAAAAGCAAATAATTTTTTCCTTCTTAACATTTTTAAAAACAAAAAAGAAAAAATGAAATTTTTGCCTGGAAAAAATGGGAAATAAAAATTTTAACAACAAAAATAGAACATAAAAAGTAAAAATCAATGGGAAAAATATGAAAATTAATTTCTAAAAATGAACTTGTAAAAAAAAAAAGTAAGAAACAAGTTCATCCCAAGGCGGTACTTAAAAATTTTTGAATTTTACAAAAAAAGATTATTAAGATTTCTGATTTTTGTTTTTCTTTTTTATTGTTTTTGTTTCTTTTAGACATTTTGTTTATTATTTTAATTTCGCTATGTTTAACTCAAAATGAAATTTTTATACACATTTTGGTTTGGACTATATTTGAATTGAGTGTTTGAAAGGTTTTATTCACTGAAAATTTACAGAGTAATGCAAAAATTATATTGAAAAAAAATTAAAATAAAAATAATGTTGAATTTGCAAATTATTGAATTAAAAGTAAGAAAATATGTGTGAAATAATTGAAAGTATAAATTTTTGTAGAATAAATAAAGTTTTGAAAAAAAATTTAATTAATTAAAGTTGAAAAACTTTAATTTCACGTACGGATTTTGCGAACAGTTTTAATATACACTTCAGTCTGGTATATCAGTTTGCAATTGTTGAATTGTTTAACAAAATATTATTAATCCAATTTGTTTATCATCATAATCCTAACCAGAATAATTCACAATTTTGAAGCAATTCAGTGATTTTAAAAGTTGGTCGCGAAATTTTATTTTTTGTAAATAAGCATGTAAATCACCTAAAAGCTCTTTTATATACTGTTATATTTTTATAAAATAAATTCTTAATGAAATTAAGACTTGTAATACGAATATTCAAAATTATGAGCTTCTTTCAAAACCGACCCTATTATTGAGGTTAATAAACCCATAGAAAATAGTATTATTCTATTTCTGAGGATTTAAACCAAAAAAAATTAAAGCAATTAACGTCCAAGTTATATTTATTTTAGCTTCCTTTGACACTATAATTTACAAAAAATAATAATTATGTCCACATTCATGAAGTCATCTTCTTCAAATAGTGAGATCCAAATATTAATTTGATTTACATAATTAATAATCTTAGTATTTTCTCAGCATAACGTGAAATGGTTAAGTGATATCAATCTGATATTTGCAACTGGATCCCATATAATCTCCAAAATAATCAAGAAATGATAGCTATTTCAATCGGCTTCATGATTGTTAAAAGTTACGCTCGTCGTAAATATCGATTTGCAATCATACCTTTTGTGTTTAAAAAAAAAATTCACTCTGTACATTTCATTCATTCAAAAATTTTTCATTCTTTTGGCAAAAAACAAAAAAAAAAGGAAATAATAAATTTGTTTTTTTTCTTTAAAGAATTCAATTTTAATATTCAATTTTTATTTTAGAAAATTAAAGAATGAAAAGAAAATTTATTCGTCTTTTGCAGATTTTTCCTGTTTCTTTTTTGAAAACACAACGCGTTTTACTTATTATTGTGTAGGAACATATTCTTTGTTTGCTCAGACTTGTTTTCAAAATTTTGTAATTTTGAAAAATACGAAGAAAAATGAAATTAAAATAAAAAATTTAAAAGAATTTTTCATTCATTAAATTTTAGATAATAAATAAGTTTTTTTTTTTTGTGATAAAGTTTATTTTACATAAAAATTCTTTTCTTCACATGTTATACTTTTATTTAAAGCAGACATACTCGTACTTAGAATAGAAACGGCAACTCATTAAAATATTTAAATTTTTCGCACTTTTATTTTTAGTTTATCTTTTATTAATAGTTTATCACATCCTTTCCTATTAATTAGAATTTTTGAAATTACTTTAAAAATATCGAGAAAAAATTTAATTATTTTTTAGTAAATTTTCTATGTAGTTTTGAAATTTTGTTTACAAAATGTTATTCTTGCAAATTAAGATACAACAGTTGTTCACTGAAATTTCATGTGGGTGAAATTTCTTAAAAAAAAACTATATTTAGAGCATAATATCTGCAATTTTTAATTTTTATAAGTAAATCAAAAGATTTTATTTAATTAAGATTTTAATTAATTAATTATTATCATAAGGTGCTTAAGATTGGAATAATTTGCTTTATACAATTTAAATATTAAAATGACTGCTATTTATTGTAGTGTTATATTTTGTGTAGCATGGTTATTTACAATATACAGCTATGGTCAAAATAATAGAAACAGTTTTACATACGTTTTTAATTTCTTTTATATCTTTTGTAAATTATATTCGTATTAAATGCTATCTTTTGCAAAATTATTTTGCTATATTATGTTCTATTGTGAATATATTTATAGTCACTAAAAACTGTAATCTGCGGGAATTCACCATTTGAAAGTAAAAATACCGTATTTCATCTGGTCAAAATAATAGAAACACCCGACGAAGGTAGCTTTATTGATGAATAAAACTAATTTCTTTTTAAACTATATTTAAGCAAATATTGAACAATATTTAAATTATAATAATCAAATAATTTAATTTTTTGAAAAATGTTGCATAATTAGGGGTCGATCGAATCATTGTAGTGTTAAGGAAAAATAAATAATTAAAAACTTAAGAAACCAAGGAAAAACTGTAAAAGAAATTGCCACAATTATTGAACGTTCAGTACATTTAGTTTTTAACGTTTTAAAAAGTAATAAAAGTCCTGAAACATGAGGAAGAAAGCAATAAACAAGTGAAAAACTGAACAGAAAAATTGTAATGATATGTAAAAAAGACCCATTCAAATCTTCAAAAGCAATTTTAAAAGAATGTCAGGCTAATGTGATTGGTAGAACTATACGCGGAATATTGAACAACAATAATTTATTTGATCGCGAAGCTCGAAAAGTTCCTTATGTCAGTAAAAACAATATTAAACATAGAAAAACTTCTGCTAAAACTCATTCGGAGTGCAGTGGGCCAGAGGTGTAAAGAAGTGGCGCAATATCCTTTGTTCGGACGAAACAAAAATTAATTTATTTGGGCCAGATGTTCCTACCTTCGTTAGACGATCAACAAATACTGAATTAAACCCCAGGTTCACGCGCAAAACCGTAAAACATGGTGGCGGAAATAGAATGATTTGGGATTGTTACGAACAAAAATATTAGGTGTTTCTATTATTTTGACCATAGCTGTAATACAATATCAAACTGCCAAAGAGTGTACTAGTTACTTCGAAAACTAGAACTACAAAATGAAAATTTGATAAATACTACAACTATCAAGTTTCAACTTTAAAATCGCAAAATATTTTATATCACATAATTATATATACATATACTACGTATTCATGCGCAATTTCCCGGTAAAAAGGAATATTCATGTGCAATTTCCCGGTAAAAAGGTATTCCTGTGCAAAGTGTTACGGATCCTGTTTATTGAAGAATATTTTATTTTACAAGGTAAACGCATACAAAGTATACAAAAATTGTATTATAATGCATTCTTCTAAATTTCATTCAAACGAACTCTGCACGATTTCTATAATACAATAAGAGAAATTTTCATCCGAAAATCGGGATATCAATAAAAACGGTGCAATTCCAGTAGAAAGGTGTAACTTGAAATTTTCTTTTCTAAAATTATATAGTCATTATATAGTATAATTTAGCTAAAACGACAACGATTGTATAGTAATCTTAATCATATAATTAATCTAATATTCTACATGTTATTCAATATTAAATTTAACGTACTTAAAAATAATTTATAATTACGCACTGTGGTATCCACATATTAAGTATATCAAAAATATTCAAAATATCCTTAGGAAATAATCCCATAATTAGATTTATTTATTTTTTTGTTGTTCTGCCCCAAATTTTTTTTTATATCCAAATTATATTAATTTTTCTTCAACATATATAGACAAGTGAACATTATTAATCAATATTTACATAGTATATAAGTATAAAATAAATATAATATTAATTCATTACTCTTAAAATATATAACATTTTATGCATAGACATAATATACATATGTAGCACAGACAATAATGTGTCGTATCTGTTCTCAAAATAAAATTCGTGGAAAACCTAATTTTCATATACTCTATATGAAATATAGCCTTCATAACCTAATAATAATAATAATAGTAATAATTTTTATTAGGTTACTAAACTTTCTAGCTATCTCAAGTGATTATGTCAGATTTTTCACTTCTTATGTAAATATTATTTAAATGAAAATAAAATTACAATTTTTTGTTATATTAAATAGATCCGCACTTCCTTGATTCAAATACAAAATTTTCAATATATCGCGCATTAAAAATAACAAGAGGGTAAGCTTGTTGTATATACGTATAGGTTTTACGCAAATTAGATAACAATATTATTGATGAAATCATATCTAATAAATTCCAAAAAAAAAAATAATATTATAATTACATTAATAAATAAAAGAAATAAAAAAACAACAACAAAAACTAGTTTAGTTGATAACAAACTTTTTTTTTTATTTTATTTTACGCATTTTATTTATTTCTCGCTTCTTTTACTTAAAAACTAAATTGATTTCCTTATTACTAGATTTTATAGAAAGCGAAAATTAAATAGAAAAACCATTATAATGACCTGAAAGGTATCTATACCATTAAGGAGAGAAAAAATAGAAAAAAAAATTGAACGATTTTTAAAATCTAAAATGTTTCGTTTTTTTTTTGTAAAGCAAATAAATTACAAATTTACATAAAACCAACTATAAATACTTTTTGCACATATTTTCGTTACATACATGTGTATATATATATATATGTACATATTTACAATGTATTTTATTTTTTTGTTTAGTTTCCTCTTATATTTAGACTTTCGATAACAAAAAAACAACTCTTTTTTTTTTTCTTTTTAATAGAATTATGCAAATTTTAATCCGAGTACAACACTAGATATAAAAACATTTTTGGGCTTGAAAATGCTTACAAATATCTATAATAGTGGTACATAGCGCGTATCAAAAATTCTGAAATTAATTAAATAAATTGATGACAAACTTGATGATTTTACTAATACTTATACTTTGCTTATGTGGCAGCTGGAATACTTTACTTGAAATCATCTCGAAACTCACTCAGTCAAGCTGTGTTTTTATGATGTCAGCTTGAGATTCCGAAAATTACATTTAACTATTTATATTTCAAGTTATTATTAAAATTTCAAGTCAAGTAAGTAAAATTTGTTAATTAATTAACTTGAGTGAATTGCGGCTCCAAGTCAAGTAATGTTTTTGTGGACATATGGCTTCAAGTACGCTTGATGGTGCCATATAAACGGGATAACAGTTGAGATTGACTACAAGTCAATTAAAATTAATAATTGTGTAAAAAAAATTAATAAATAAATTTTAGTGTTACCGTAGTTGTAAAATTTTAATGTTTTTTAATCATTTTCGATTTATTTCTTTTTAAAATTTGTAAGAAATAATTAATTTATAAAATATAGGGAGAAAATATATTTTACAATTATAAGTAAAATCAATCTTTTCCGTCACAATTAATTAATTTAGAAAATTAGAAAAGTAAGGTTCTTTCTTGGAATCACATTTGATTTTCTCACATCATAATATTTTGATTCCACACTATCTGATTCGAATGCAAGAGAAAAGTTCAATTTTAAATCTAAAAGAACATATTAATATAATTTATGTATAAACTTATTAAACACACTGCGTAAATCTATTAAAAAACTATGCGTACATACACATACATACTCGTACATATGTATATAATAAATTTCATTCCAATCTAAAAACAAAATATGTAAAAAATTAAAAAAAAAAAAAAAACAAGAAGTCAATACTTTTTTTTTTAATCAATTCCTTGTCAAAATAAATTGCTACCGATTTGTTATGATTAAAATTAAACTTTTAAATTAAAAAACAAAAAAAAACAAAAATAAAAATAAAAGAATAAAGTGAAATATTTTAAAAATTAGATAATAAAATAAATATGGTGTCAAAAAACAAAAAAATTAAAATAAATTTATAGAAGTTTAATAATTTATATTTGATCAATACAATTCTAAGATTTTCAAAACAATTTGGTGTATAACTATAAATCATAAATTTGAATTGCATATTATAGAACAAAATTTCAATTCTCTGATTTCAAAGTATTTGGAAAGGTACTGCACTTTTCAAAGTATTTGAAAAGGTACTGCACTTTTAACTCGATTTGAATATACTGCGGAATATTTGACGGGATTTTCAGTAATTTTTTTATTCAAATATTTTATTTGTTATTTCAATATTATAATATTGAAATGCCTCATCTTTTTCAATCATAATTTATCTACATTGACATTTCCAAATTTTTGCTTCTGAAATGAATAAAACTAAAATTGTAAAATGAAAAATTAAAGAAATTGTAAACATTGTTAATATAAGGCTTAATATTCGTTGCGCCTTAAGATATGCAAATTTTCATTAATTATTTTTAAAAGTTTTCATGAACTTAGCCTTCACATCAGATTTTTGAAATGATTTATAGATTTTGCAATTATTCCTACGTTAAATTCTAATATTTTATACTAAAATAAGTGCTTATTTCATAGAGAAATTATGTGAATCGCAAAATTACTCAAATATTGTTGAGTAGCACTTTGAAAGAATTATTGTGGAACTGAACTGAAAAAAATATTTCTTATTAATCGTACTAAAAATATTTTTTAATTTGTACTAAAAATAACTAACTATTAAAAATTTTCCCTTTTAATAAATCAAAATCTGTATATATACAAAAATTATGCGTGTGTATAAAACGAAATAAGAAATTTATAATAAAACTTTCCTTATACAACAATTATTTTAAAAATAATTCTTTCTCATTTCATTTAAAGTACAAGAAATTAATGATTTTCCTTTCAAATTCATAATAAAATAAATCGTATTATTATTTTTTTTTTCTTTTCTATATCATCGTCATAATAACAACGTTTTACAAATTCACATATACATACATGCATACATTTAACATTTATATTTTTTTAATAATAAAATCATTTTTTAAAATAATTTTTTTTTTTTTTTGTTTTGTTTTAATCACAAATAGTAATGAGATATTTTATAACTACCATAAATAACCATTATTATAAAATTATGTATAAAACGCAATATATACACTACAAATCAATTGGAATGAAAGAAAAAAAAAATAAAATAATAAATAAAATAAAAGAAAGAACAAAAAATTTAAGACAAATGGACGGACTTATGTCGACTCTTTAACTATAAAATGAGTTAAAAACAAAAACAAGTAATAATAAAAAAATTAAAATAACAATAACAACACACAATATAACAAAAACATCTGATTACCATAGTCGAAAGTGAATTTTAATGTTTTATTTATCAGAACTTGCTTTTATCACGTCAAGAAAACCAAACAACAATCGTCGAAATATAAAAAGAAGAAGGAAAAAAAACAGAAAAAAAAAGCAGTGAAGTGATCAAATATAAACTCATTTCGCCCATTTTATATTCATTCACTATGAGTAGACTAAAATAAAAAAAAAAATAAAAAAAAAGTGAGAGACACTGTTCAAAAAAATAAAATATAATTGTGATTTTCATCTCATTATCTTGCAAATGCGTTTTATTCAAACGATAGTTTTTTCAACATTTTTTATTATTTTTTTTTTTTTTAGTATTGCATTCATTTTAGTTATTTTTCATATTGTTTTGCACACTCTGTTTACATAAATTGTAATCGTGCAAATGTTATTTTTACGCAGATAATTTTTTTTTTTGCGGTAATGAGCTGCTTGCCATACACAATATAAATATAATAGAAATGTAACGGAATCCGTTAACTTTATAGAAAAATGAAAAGAAATAGTAAATATGAAAAAATAGAAAATCAAATTTAAATAAAATAAGGCACTTGAACAATTATAATCGTGTATGAATTTTTTTATTTACATATATATATATACAAACTTAGTTTACCTTGTAAAAAGTGTAAAAATGTTAAAGATAACATTCATAAAATAGGAGTAAAATTATGGAATCGTACAATATGTAGACAAAATAAAAAAAAAAAAACATAAAAATAAATTGTATGACATTTTACTTACTTATCTGTACAAAACCAAAAAAAAAAAAAAAGGTACATTTGTAAATTTTCTAATTTTATATAAGTATGTATGTATGTGTATTCTATTTGGTTTTAAGTCGATTTACTACTATTAAGAAAGTTTTGAGTAATTGTATTTGTATTATTAATTAGAATGGCGTTTATAATACAAATAATACAATTTATACAACATGGAGCGACACCTTTTAATTGGGATTCAAAAATCATTAACTTTAATAATAAAGTTAATGTTAGTTAATGCTTAATAATGATTAATTTTACTCACAATTTTAGGTTAAATTAAATTCATTTCACAGATTATTTCTAAAAAAAAAAAACTAAATTTTGTGGGATTAATTTATAAAAATCAAAGAAAATAAAAATAAAAGTGAACAGTGTTTGTTTTTCCTAAATCACCTCATATAGAAAATTAGAAATAATAAAAACTCTCTATTATAATAATTCTAACCCAAAATCTATAGTTACGAGTATGTATCAAATGCTATAAAAATTCGTATATGAAAAATTTTAATAAGTTTTCTTTAGTTCCATAATGCAGTAAAATAATAAATTTTTAAATATCGACTTCAGTTTGATCATAAATTGAAGAATTTAGTTTAAATATAATAATGTAAGTACTTAAAAATTTCTCGATTGAATTTAAAAGTAGTATTATTATATTAATAAATACATTATAGAACTTGATATTTATTTAATGTTCTCAGTACTTCATATACTTTTCTTGCAAGTATTTTATGCTTTTCCGATATACGAGTCATATGGATTCAAAATTAATTACTATTTCTTGTTATGTGGGAAATATAAGACCTCATGTTTTAAAAGTATCATCAAAGCAAGTCCATGCACAATGTCTGAATTATGCCGAATATATATACCTTAAAGAATTTAAAATTATATTAAAGTAATTATAACTTTACGGTAAAATCTCAATCATACTAAACAAAATCAAGTATTAGCGTTGCATTTATTTATTATTATTTTAAATTATTTACATTTGCATTGTATACTGGTTTATTTAAATTTTTCTATTATTATAATAATATTATACTGTTAAACTTTTATAATATCTCTTTTTCTTTTGATAGGTTGTCATTTAACTCTTTTTTTGTGGTCAAATTTTAATGATGTTATTATTACATGTACTCACTTTTTCTTTTATTAAAGAGTAAGTGTAATATGTTGACAACTTGCAATAAGATTATCTTAATTTATAATAATGTATATATATATAAGTTGATATACATATAAAATATAAATATAATACTGTTACTATATTGCCTGCCATCTTTTATTATAAATACAAAAATGATTATAATGCTCTCTATACAATATGTATAGTTTGCTTGATATAGTCGTTCTGTTGTCGCTATTGTCGTCACAGAAATTCCAAATTCTGAGAGAGTAAAATGCATTGGATACTTATGGTGCATTGTTTTCCTTTTTTTTTACATAAAAGATTGTTGTTTGATTTTTTTGTGCGTTATTTCTTTTTGTGTTTTTACTTTATTTGATATTGAAATGGAAATTGGAATGAATTTTACTCTTTTTTTTTTTTTAGTATTATTAAAATATGTCCAATAACAGCATATGTATATGTACATAAATATTTTGTGTATATCATACGTGTATATTTTTTAGGCCGTCTCTTTATGGAATTGAATTTGACCTGATTTGGCATTGAAATGTGAAGCACCTATGAATGAATGAATAATATTCACTTTTTCTTATAAGTATATACTTATATACTCCAAATAAATATAAGTATGTAATATCATTAAGTATACAAATAAAACATAAGAAAAAAATTGGAAAAAAGAAGGAAAAAAGTGAATTGAAATTGCGTTTGAAACAACACTTTCACTATTTCTCATGTACAAATACACAATATAAAGTTAAGTATGTGCGTTTGTATCCATCATTGATGGGAAAAAATGTGGTTTTCTTAATCAGATGAAATGATGAAAATGTGTTACTGCTCTTTTTTTTTTTCTTGTATTTTTTTTTTTTATTATTTCAAAACATCGTTGATTATGTTTGTTATTTTGCTTCGCCTCATCGTTGTATATTTTAATTTGATTAAACACATGAGTACTTGTTTTATTAAATTGTAGAATTTACATTGATTAAATGTTAAGATATATTGGTATTTTTCTTATTTGAACAACAAAAAGGAGTAGGATGTTATTCTGGAAAAAAAAAGAAAATTTTCGGTACAAATTTTTCTTTTTATTTTATTTCTGATTCTCGTTTTTAAATATTTGACAACACCAACGAAATTTCAGTATTATTAATGAAAATAATCGATAAAAAGGATATTCGATATTCAAAAAAAATATTGTTATACATTGAACCTTTTCTTTTATATTAAATTTTTATTTTATTTCAAAATTTTTATCCTGCATTTGTTTGTGCTTTTTTTCTGTCTTCTGGTAAATAAGCAAAAAAATGAAATTTACTTATTCACCATATGCATGTGGTGATTAAATTTTTTCTGTAATGCCTATGTGTATTTTAAATTTTATATGCAGATTAACAGAGTGTATTAAAAATGATGCCACATGAAATGATTTATTTCTTATTTTGTTTTTTTTTTTACTGCATTTTATAGAACACATGCAAATATGCAATCGGAACACAAAAGATTTAAAAGATTGCTACCATTATGTGTGTTTTTTTTTTTCAATTTTTGTTTTCAGCTTTATGGAAATAACCAAATAATATACAAAATAAATTTTATTGACATTCAAGTTATATATTGTCAATGTACACGTTGTTAAAGGATAATAATAAAAATATAATTTTAAATTTGTATATTAAAACTTTTTTAGCACACAGTTTGATCCAAAAATCCCTAAAACTAAATTTAAAAATTTATTTCAAATTTGGTTGAGCATTTAATTTATTACTATGATTTCCACGAAAGAGCCGAACGTACACAATCGACTTACAAACTGTTCTTAACTTCTTCGGAATGGTTAGGAAATGCTTAAGTGGCATGAAACCATATTGAGTTTTGCCAATGTATTATGATTATTCAAGGATAATATCAAAATATTTACAATTTTTGGGAACGTAATCAGTAATTTTATAAAAATGAGTTTAGTACAGGCCCTTGTGAATTTTTTACGAAACTTTTTGTTCCTTATGAAATACCTTTTAATTGATCAATGCCAAATCTTAATCAAAAAGTACATACTAATCATTTTTAGAATTTATGTACTACACATTTCCAGAAAATTCCACTTTGTACCTAACATACACATACGAACAATAAAAGTCTAACCAAAAAACAAAATTTGTTTTGAATGAAATTAACCCTATATAAAATTAATATTTTTTATACCACACTTTGTGATATTATGCATATTATAAAAGTTCATTTCACTAAAGTAAAAAAAAAACTGCACTGTGAATGAATGCTGTGAGTGCTGTTTTCTCAAATGCACTGTGAAAAGAACTGCACTGTGAATATCGATGTCATACACCATAAATTTGAGTATCAATGTACATAATTGTATTTTTGAAGGAAAAATTAAATTATGGCACGCATATTTTTTTAACCAAAAAAAAAATAAAATTCTCATGTTTTTCACATTTCAAGATCAATGATATTGTCCAGGATATAATTTATTCACAATATTTTTTTTTCAATTCTATTGTCATAATATTAAATATTTTAAAATATTCCTCATGTTGATTATTGTGTCAGCGAAAGTTATGTAGTAAAAAGGAGTGTAAACAAATTGAATTGTGCACGCTAGGATTGTGTAAGCAAAAACAAAAGATTAAAGTGTACGATATTCCAATTAAATTTACTTTAAACCAAATTCAATACACTTTAAAGTATTTATTATATAAATTTGTAGCACAATTTATAAAGTCTTGTCAATTTAAATCAAATCTGTTTCCTTTAAAATTTAATATTTATTGTTAAGCAGAAAAATATATTTTTGAGATTTTTAAGTTGGTATTTTTTGTATAGGAACAAATATATGATTTCCCTCGTTACAATGGCTGTTCTATTGAAAATTTACAACAAAATTCTATTCTATTGACTATTTTTGAATTTTATACTAAAATAAATTTTATTTTTTGTTTAATTTTGCAGATGAAACAAAATTAAATCCAGGCTCCTGGGAAGATCCACTACCAATAACAAAATCTTCTAATGTCCATCATCAAACAATTACAACTGCACAATTACACAATTCATCTTTACGTCGTATAGATCCATTGAATACACGTGGTTCATATAATAGTGGATTACATCATTATCGTTATCAACATAATCAATTAATATTATCACATCATTTACATAGTAAACGTATTTTAAATAAAAGTCCATCTACGGCATCATCAATATTAACAGGTACTACTAATACTGGTAGCGGCGGAATATCAACATTACAACAAACTCAAACAATAACAACATCAACACCATCTTCTACAATATCTGTAACAACAACTGCCGCTCTGGGTGGTAATAATTTAATTGGGGTTGGTGGTGGTAATATTGGTGGTCTTACATTTGATAATCAACAATTATTAAAAATAGGAAAAAATCATAAAAAACTTGAACATACACCATCAGCCCGTACAGTAAATAGTTCAGACGGTAGTTGGTGTTCAGAACGTGACGAAAACGATATAACATCAGAAGACGACGATCTAATACACGAAGAAGACGAATTAGATCTTGATAATTTAAGTGATCGTAGTAGTACATTATCAGCAAAAGTAACAGCTGCAATTATCACAACGGCAGCCAACGCTCAACAATTACAACAGCAACAACAACATCATCATCAGCCACAACGGAACAGCCAATTACGTTCAACATTCAACAAAGCAAAACAGCATTTGTCCTTTGACAAATGGCGTACAAGTGTAGGCGGTGGCGGAAACAACAACATCAATCAAACCACCAACAGTGCCAATACCAGCCCAATACATCTTCAACAACAATTACAACAGCAGCAACAACAGCAACAGCAGCAACTAAAAAATCAAGATCAGCAACAACAGCAATCGCAACAACAACAACAGACATCATCACCCCATTCACAGAATTCTCCATTATTGACTGGAGATTGTGGTGGAAGTCCAAGCAGTACAAGCAGCAACAACAGTATACAAACAACAATGCCTACAGCTGCAACAACAACACATCATCCACATTCAGATACAACTACACCCGGTGAAACACCAGGTGGACGTCTATCGCGATGGTTTTCAATACGTAGAGGCTCAACACATCAATATGATATTGGTGGACGCGATGGTCGTCATTCTTCTTCATCAAATAATAGTGTAGATACAACTGATACGGTTTCATTATGTAATTTTCCAGGTACCAATGATAATAGACATAGTGAAAATATATCACCGAAAGGTACATTAAATTCATCAACATCATTAGGTGTGAAAATGCCTCAATTACCCGAGGTAAGTATTAACTTTTTTTTTTGTTTGGTAATATTCTTTACTTTATTTTAATGGAATTTGATTACAAATTGAATATGAATGCTATTCCAACTTCTTTTAAAATCATTTTTGCATTCACCCAAAATCATTACACTATTCGAACAGAGCATGTTCTTTTAATACAATTTTCTTTCTCATTATATTAATGGTATTTATAACACAATGTAAATATAAAAAAGTGCCTATAGTGTAAAATTTTAAATATATATGAATTCTTTTCTTAAAATAAATATTTTATACATATAATGTCTATTGATATTAAGACAACAAATCGTTTTTCTTATATAATGACTCAGTCGTATAATATTACATGTAATTTTCCTATGAATTAAACATGAAAAATCATAAAAATAATCCTTTTTTTTCTATTTGAATATCATCAATAATATTTATTTATAGCTAACCTTGTGAATTTACATTAGTACAAATATAATTTTATATATAAAATATTCATAACTCACAAAAGAGCTATAAATGTCCGATTTCAATGCCAAATCAACTATATATTATGAGTTTTTTTTTTCTTCTTCTTGCAACTAAACAACTATAATTTATAAAAGAAATTGACACGACACTTATAATATGTGTATTATATGTCATACACATAAGCATATCAGTATGAGTTGTTCACATATTTACATGTTGTGTATACATCCCGCTCTACTCCTTCTTATTTTAATATGATGATAGAATTCTTCAAGAACAAAACTGTTATATTAAAAACATATTGGTTAAATGGCATTGGCATATTTGTATTATAAATATAGAAAAACAACAATAACAATATTATAATAAGAAGAAAAGAATTATCACCATAATTTAAGAATGGGATCGTATCCTTTCCTGTCGCGGTTTCAATTCTTTATTCTTCATACATTTTTTACTCTTTTGTTTATTAAAGTGTCATTAATCATTGTATTGTCCGTATTGCACAAGAGTTTCTTTTTTGCTCTTTTTTTTTCAATTTATTGATATACATAAATATCAAAGCAAAAAAAAAATATTATTAGTTCCCATATTCAATATTCAATCCCTAATCTTATTCTTTAGAGGCAAAATTAAAATGGTGTTTTGTTTAAAAGATTTTGTTATTTTTATTTAATTTCATTATTCATTCTATTATTTTTAAATATAAATAATATACATTGTGAAGTATGTATGTAACATATTTGTTTTTTTATAATTTTAAAATATGTTTTCCCCCTCCATTATAAATATACATACATTTCTTTTTCTCAGAATGAGGATGACACAACTCATGGTTTTGATATAGATTTAATATTACCACCTGGTAGCCGTGCCAATGGAACAAATCGACCACACAACAGACTGATAACACCAACGCTACCACCAGCCCCTCCAGGTTTATCACAACAACAGCTTAAAAGACGACATATTGTTGCGGCTGTTGTACATAGTGAAAATTCATATGTTGCCACACTTCAACGTCTAGTCAATGTAAGTAGATACTAGTATACAAATAAATTAGCTCTGAATGGTATTTATATTAATTTTATTTGCAATAAAAACAAAGAATGGATTCGTTATATTAAATTCTTAGGATTCTCTTACAAAAACTATTATGCACAGTATAAGTAAATATATACAAATAATGTGTGGTATTTGTAATACAAAGAATTATATTACTCAATTATTATTTAAACCCGCATGTATATTGTTATGTGAATGGCAATACTCGCACGCATTTAATTAAACTACAACCACAAATTCAAAGCTGCGCATATTGATATTTGATGTGATTCTGCTGTATTTACAAAAATTTGTATTTTATAGGTGTCATAAATTTATAATGCGTATATATGTAAATGTATCTAAATGCTTTTAGTACAGAATTTTAAAAGATGAATAATTAGAAATTATGTGGAAATTATCGCGATAACCTTGAACTATTGTATTTTATTTTATTATAAACAAATCAAAATTTTCTTAAATAAATATACAATTTTCCTGTTATAAATAAATAAAAATTATGTTTGTATGTCTGCTAAGTAACACAAAAATTTCCTTTATAATTTTCAAATGATTAAAGAAAAGTTCATAATGTTCAATATTATTATTACGTAGCTCTTTATTAATAACCTTACTAAAACATTTTGTGTATAGATACAATTTAGAAATTTAAGGCAACAAAATGCCTTTTATTTTCTCCTTGTAATAAAGTCAAATAATTTCTACGCAGATAGAAATAATTTCAATTTCAATTAATTCAATGATTAAATTTAGTTATTTTGTAATTGAATAAATTTTGGTGAATAATGTGAATATACAGAATAGATGTTAACATAAAGTACTCAATTCTAATTTATTGTTTAAGGGAATGGAAGCGGGTTGTAGTATTTCGAAGAAATCTGAATAATTACGGTAAATTGTGAAATTTTACAACGAATTTAATGATAATATTCCACTTTATAACTATTTTCATCATAATGTAAAATACGAAAACCAACTTATGATCACTTACTTGTTTACAAAGTTGCCCTATATGAATACATATTTATAAATACCTAAACTTAAAGCAACTAGTTTTGGAATCCTATAAATCGCAATTATATAAAAAAGAATATAAAAATATTATTAGAATGAATTTTCACACGGTATATTTAAAGAAACAATCTGTTCTTTGAATTTTTTAAAAAATCCCCATTGAATAAATCATTAAAATCTATTCAGATTATTTCAATAAATCACAACTCATACATGTGAGAAACCTTTAAAAATTTACAAAAATTATGATTTAGCGAGAATTATTGAAATGCCAACATTACTCCGTCCATTTCTGTAATGATTTTATTCGCTAAATACCTTGACTATTCATAAATTTAAGATTTTCCCATACTATCAAATTTAATCCCACAATATGTATTTAAATAAATGTTAAGTATGAACATAAAAAAAAGAAAAATAATAAAATTTAATCCTTTTTTGTCATTTTTAAATAATCTTATATTTTTTGTTAAAAAACTTTTCAGAATTATAAAAAACCTCTTGAAGAAAGCAGTCCACCAATATTAAATAGTTCAAAAATTGCAACATTATTTCATCGTCTTCCGGAAATTTTACAAAGTCATAAATTATTCCGTATATCATTGGCTGATGCTGTACGAAATTGGGATCGTGATGAAAAATTAGGTGATGTATTTGTAACAGCATTTAGTAAACCACAAATATTAGAAATATATAGTGGTTTTATAAATAATTTCTCAGCTGCCATGGAATTAGCTAAAATGGAAGCAAAACGTAAATCAGCATTAGCTGATTTTTTTAAAGTTAAACAAATCAGTGCTCATGATCGTTTATCATTTTTTGGTTTAATGGTTAAACCAGTACAAAGATTTCCACAATTTATATTATTTTTACAAGATTTATTAAAATATACACCACAAGGACATCATGATCGTATGTCATTACAATTAGCATTAACACAATTAGAATCATTAGCTGAAATGTTAAATGAAAGAAAACGTGAAGCTGAACAATATCAAGCATTTAAAGAAATGCTTGGTCATATTAGTGGTACATTTAATACACGTTCATTAACATCATCTGATAATAATCGTCAAAGATATTTATTACGTGAGGATAATGTTACACAAATGGAATTTAATCAATCTGGTTTTATTGTTAAATCAAAACAAAGACGTTTATTATTATTAAATGATAAAGTAATATGTGTATCAGTTGCACCAAAACAATCACATGATTTTGGTGCTACAGAAAAATTATCATTTAAATGGATGTATCCTGTTACTGATGTTGAAATTGTTGATAATAGTACATCAGCAACATTATCAAGAATATTAACTGCTGGTAAGTATTTTCATTACTTCTTTATTATTAATTCTAAAATAAAAATTAAAACACATACAGAAAGTTTAACGCAATTTCATTCGATTTTAAATAATCTTTTCAAGAGTTACCGAATTATAAAAAGTAAAATTTGAATGACAGCAATATAGAATCTATCAAAATTCTCTTCACTGTGTTCTAATTGTTGCTCGTTTAAGCTTAGTTAATGACATATTAAAATATAAAAAAAAATTTAAAACAAACAATATATTGATTGACATTAGAAGAGAAATTGCAATTTAATTGTTGCAATATAAAATTGTTGCTCAATTGTTTTAGAATAAATTTATTAATTTGCGCTCACGTTTTTCGATTTTCTCGCGTGACATACATAATTTATACATTTTTTATTCAAGTTCTTGCGATTCTATTGTACATTTCATTTAATTATTATAGCTAATGTTTTCTTCAATATGAATCAATATAAAATTTTTCTTTTCATTTACATTTCAGAAGATCAAAGAATTTCTAATTACGTATAATGTTAAGATCAAAAATAAATCCTCAAATAAATGTACATATTTATAAATTCAAGTCATTTTGACATAAACTCTTAATAAATCCATGCTCAATTACAAAAAAACTCATACAATTATATTTCAACATTAAAAATATTCTTGCAATAAGATAGAAGTGAAAAATGCCAATTAAATTTATTTACAAAAAAAAATTTTTTTTAATATTCGTACAAACGACAATTATATATTTGTACAGTTATTAAAAACGTGTGTCAACTTTAATGATGATTATCGTTATCGTTAAAAATACAATATAAAAACAAAGAAAATAAAAACGACATAGAAAAAATATCTCTTTGTCTCTTTTTATTTTACTGTCACTCTCTCTAGTGTTTTGTTATTCCGTACTCCTCTCTTCCTTGGTACATGTTTCATCTTAACTTCTCATACAATTATTATGTTTGATTTGGACTTTACTGGTTTACGTTTTTAAATTTAAGCGTATGTCGCCGTAATCATTTCAAATACTTAGAAAATATAAATAAAAATAAAAAAAAAACAAAAATGAAAATGTACTCACGTGCTTTTCTATTTTTTTTTTTAAGGAAATTTTCCTTTTCTTTTATTTTTTTCTTTTTCTCTTTTGTTGTTGTTTTCCTTATGATTTTCTTCATTTCATATTGAATGCTTTCTGTTTCTGTTTTTGGTACCAATTATCCATTCAGGTTGCCTTATTAAAATAAAAAAAAAAGAAGGAATAATAAAAATAAAAGCAAAAATATATAGAAAATTTTCAAAAAAAACAAAAAAGAAGGAAAAACAAAAAGAGAAATTTTAATAATTTTCATCAAATGTACATTATTTTCTTTTTCTTATACAATTTACATTTACATACATACAATTTATTTCAGAAACAACTAGACATTAGACAAATAAAATAATTCAAATTCATTAGAAGGAAAAACAATTTTTTCTATTTCTTTCTGTTGTTGTTGTTGTTATTTTTTAGTAAGAGATTTTGAAAACACGTGCTGATATTTTTCCTTTGTGTCTTTTTGATGAAATAAATTTTATTTCTGTATGTATAGTAAAGTAAAGTAGAAAAACTCCAGATTTATATCGAACATAAATATAGATATGTACATATTTATTAAATTACTGTACACAATTATTGTTTTACATTTTATTGCATACAGGGTTAAACCAAATATCTTAAAGCATTAAAAGAATCGAGCATGTGTCAATTAAATGAAGACCAATGTCTAAATTCAAAAATGTTAATTAAAACTTAAACAACATTGGAACTAAAATATTATCGTTTATTTTATTTGATTTAGAACTTCATTTCAAAATTCAATTTTTTTATATCTGCCCTAATTTTCGAAAAAATATGTGATACTCAGATTGCATTTATGAAAATTTCAGATATACAACAATTTTATAAAAAAAATAAAGGAAATTCCTGAAAGTACGATATTTAGTGAAGTAAATCATAATCACAATTTTAAGTCAATATAATCAAAATTTTAAAATACGTAGCTATAAATTCAAAGCGACGTAGTGATTTCTACAGTACAGTATTCATGGAATATAATACATAAATTAGAGCTTTAAAAATGACATGTAAGAAAAAAAGTGTAAGCAATTGATCAATAATTTAATAATAAAATCTTAAAATATTTCACAGTTTGACACTTTGATGTTAGCCAAAGTAACTGTTTGTAATATAGTTTCTGCTAAACAGAATGTGCCTAATCATAAATATATGCTTATTTTTATGCTCATTGCGTGTAAACTTTTTCAGAATTTATTAATAACCCTATGTAATCCTACACTTATTTGTATTATGTAAATAAAAATACGCAAAATTTATTTTATTGATGCAAAAAGAAAGAATAATATTATATTAATTTTTTTTTGTTATTTATTTAATTATGATTTATTCATAATATGCTGATTGAAATAAAAAAAATGTTGTATAGCTACAATAGTTCGGTACTCATTTTCAATTAAGAAATTTTAAATATAAAAGAAAGAAATATCTTTATTCATTATATAATTGGGAAAATTGCATTTTTATCACAATATTATATACAAAGTATACAGAATACAAAACAATTGAATTCAAATGTATGATTATTATCAACAACATAAATTAGTTTTCATACATTGTATGAAAGCACATACAATATGAATGAATGGATAAATGAAAGCATATTGACATTTAGATTAAAAAAAATATAAACATTGCATTTTAATAATTCTCTTACATCATATAAATTAATTAATTACTTAATATCAAAAAAAAAAATAGGAAGTTTTCTAGTAACATTTTGTGGCAAAGGATGGTGCTGATGACTTTTTACTGTTTTATTATTTTAAATTAATTATGCGTGTTACGTACTCTTATAACAACATCACCCTTTGATATAGTAGGTTACCACTAAATTCTAAGGCTATTCTCGCTAAGGCTATGACGGGAGGTCATACACGCTATGAGATCTTCTTATTATTGTTAAAAAAACATTAAATTTTTGATTATCAACTTAAATTTTTAAATGTTTAATCGGTTTTTCATTCTTGTTAAATCAACAATTAATTAACTATTATTTTATACTTGCACTCTTTTAAATTATTTGCGGATTATTGCAATAGAAAAAATTGAAAAATATTAAAATTATATTTCAAAATTTATAATCGTAATTTATTAAAAAATTTTTAATATAATAATTTCATATAAATATATTTGCAATAAAATATTATATGAAATTACTTATAGCGGAAAATTATTGTGAAAAAAAATTACTATAATAATTATAATTAAATAATAAAATAAAATAAATTGTTATTCATAACTGTATATTATTATTTTATAAATATAATTAATAACTATCATAAAAGTTATTGGTACATAATATAATAATAGTAATTATTTTTCTATAAAAAAAGTATTAAGTATTACCTTCATGCAACTATTATGCAACATATGTACATTTATATGGTTTGGTGTACTATTTATGGTACGCGTTCACATAAAATGTTTTAAAGAAATTTTCATGTTTTAATAAATTTAAACTTTCTTTAAAAATAAAAAATTAAACTATTTTTTATTGTTGAAATTTTGTTATTGTTTTATAATAAATTTAAGTCATTTTTTTATATTATATGTATATTAATATATTTCAACGTATGTGTATGTATAACTAGTAGTTATTGCTAACTCAATTATTTTCTTGACTCTTAATCTTACGATAATTCTTGTATTTCCCACAAACATTATACATTTACAATATACTTAAGCATAAATAGATTTTATATAAATTATAGATTTTAAAAAATCAAAATGTTTATTATTAATATAATAAAATAATAATAATAATTATTATTATTTTTATGAAAATTATGATATATGCAATTTGAATATATTTTTGACAAGTTACAGAAATATTGTAAAATCAATAAAAATGTTTATTGTCAAAATTTATAATTTTTAAAATTTATTATAATCATTTATTTTATTCAATGAACAAAATAAAAATAATTATTATTATTATTTTTACTTGCATTTTGAAAATCCTATGTTTTTTTTTTCAATTTCAAAACTCAAAGAAATTGAGTAATAAAATTTTAATATTAAAATTAAAAGTTGAAACAGAAAAAAACGAATACACATTTTAACATTATTAAATTATATACAGGATTCTACAAAAATGATTTCGCTCAAAAACACTTAATTTCAAACGCAATACCTAATATTAAAATATATGACAAATAGTAATAGCTTTGTAATTAGAATTAAAGTACAGAAATACAGATATGAATTGCATTAATTCGATTGCAATATAAAATAAAACTGTTCACAATTAAATATTTTCGAATTAAGGTAATTTTAAAAATTTAAATTCATTCTCTGGAGAATGTGTATATTTGTAGAACCTAATACAAATTGAATTTTGAAAATTTGCATAATATTTTTAATTAGCAGTTTGGTTCAAAAATGCTTTAATATGGCTTATTAATATTTTCTGCAAGTTTTGGCAGATTTCCGAAATTTTTTAAAAAAAGATAATTTTGTAAATTTTTTTTACACTTTGATTTAACCACTTTATAATAGTTCTATTTAATTTAAATGCTGTGAAATCACAGATTCAAATACGGATAACTTAAATTTTTTAAATATTTTAGTTTAAATATTAAGTGGTTCAAAACGATTTTCCCTTATAATTGCGAAATTAATGTTTCTAAAATGAAATAACAATTTTCATTATAATTGTAGAAGAAAAACCTAACTCATAACTTAAACTCATTTTATTTTTCTTAATTTTTTTCAAATTCTTCCATCTTATCCATATAGTCGCCATTTCTTCACTTAAATATATCTTCGTTTCCAGACTGTATATTATACTCTACATATTTTACGCATCTAACCAGTTGATAAAAAGTTAATTTATTAAATATTTCAACTTGTTAAAACTGATTATCATTTCGATTTACAAACGAATATCATAAATAAATAAAATAGTATACATATTATATCGTTACAATATTGTAGTAATAAAATTACCAAAGGATCTTTTTTTAGAAAATCAAAAGAAAATGCTATAATTTAAGAAAGAAATATGCAATAGAAAATGTTTTGTTGTTTTTTATTTCCATTTTGTACAACTAAATATTGTTAAAATACAATAATTTCACTTAACATTTATTACATTTAATTTGATAATCATGACTATAAATATTAAATTTCTTCCAGATTTTCAAGGAAAACCAAAAAAAAAATAAAAATTGGAAAAATAAAGCATTCCTACTATGAAAATGAAATCAAAAAAATGAAAATGAAATTTTTCTTTTTTTTTTTCTTCTCTCTAATATTATTCTTGTTGTTTTCTTTTTTTTTTATTGTGTTAAACTTTTATAATAGTTCATGTTCCGAAATAATTTTCTTTTTAATCTATAAATTTTTTTTTTTTGGTTTTCTTTTCACTGTTAATGCGGCATTTTAATCTTTTGGCAAGATGATTGTGTCCTAATTTTAAAAACATGTTTCTTTTTTAAGAAAAAGAGTTGAACATGAATTGTTATATATATATATATATATATATATATATATATATATATATATATATGTGTATATATTAATTTGAGTATATTATTGCGTTTACATATATGTAAATCGTACAAAATTAAAATAAACTTTGATTTACCTATATAAAATATCGTTTATATTTGAATATTTAGGTGAGCATAGAAAACCACTGCACAATATGCAAATAAGAAAAATAATACGAAAATATAGGGAGATGTAAACTCCCACACAAACGGTTTTTTTTTTTTTTTCCAAGAAATTCCCAAGAAAAAATGGTATAACGTGAAATTTGTAATGTTCTAAGCAACTATATAATTGAGACCAAAAATTAAAATCAAGATTTCCAAATAAAACTTCATTGTTATTATACGCAAAATCACATTGAATTCTTGAAAATCACATTCCTTATATTGTATTTGCACATATCCTGACATTAAAGTTACTACATATTTCAGGAATATTCAAATGGTGCATTTCAAAAACAAGTTACAGTAATTTCAACAATTTCAATTTATTAAGTTTTAATAAATTTGTATAAGAGTTGTATTTAAATGATGTTGACATCTAATTTGCTTCAATATTGCATATAACGCAGCAATTAGTTACAGTAATTTTAGTTATTATAATTTATAAGCAAAATTTTGTGGTAAAATCCGTTTTGCTGTCTTGGCCTGGTTCTGTCTCGTTCGACGTCCTACACCATTTTTCAAAAATTGTGTGCCTCCTCTTTAAAGGATCAATATGCAATGAAAATTGCCCATTACGCATAATAATTTTACATATCCGGCGCTCATTGCATATGCAATGATCCGGATCCGGCACTTATTATTGTACTTCTAATTTAGGGATACGCTATATGAAAATTGAGTATATATTTCATATGAACACAAATATACACATATAACTACTTGTATATTCTCTCATTTAATTTAAAAAATTAATGATAATTAAATATGTATATATTTTTTTTGAAGATGAGAATAAAATTTTTTATTAATTTCAATCTTAAAAATATTATGTAAATAGAGTCAGGCAGGCAGGGAGCTATATACATTTATGGTATGCCTAATTTCTATTTAATATTTATATACAATAATTTTATTTATGATTATAACATTTTAATTGCAATTATTGTAATATGAACAAGTTAAAAAATATTTAAAAAATATTTTTAATAAGGTATGCGCAACTTGTGTACATACTTACATTTTACAAAATAAATTTTATAATAAGACAAGAAAACGATATAAAATTGAAAATGTTTTCATTTTTTTTTGGTTTGAATTTTTAAATGATTTTTCATTTCTTCTTCTTCTGCTTGCTTACAACTTTCATTTTCTTATTTTGCACAATTAATTTATTGAAAACATTTCAATTAAAAGCAGCAATACTACAACTACATATTATACAAGTTTCTTTAAAAAAAGAAGAAGCAAAAATTTAGAAAACAAAAAAATAAAAAAAAAAATAAAAGAAATTTTATAATAAAGATCATCTCTAACTGAATTTGAATGAAAAATAGTTAAAAATGAATAAAATTAAAAAAAAAAAAAATTTTTTTTAAATTAAATATATTTTTAATAAATATGTATATTGTATAATTTTTCATACATTCTTACATATACTTGCATGTGTGTGTGTTTAAAACCATTGCGAGTTGGGTATCTTTAATTTAAAATCTATAATATAGTTTTAATATTTAAAAGCTTAATTAAGGCACGTTTTTCATGCAATTATAAATATTAAATTGTTTGTAAGTAAGTTGTAAATATATACATATATATGTATACAAATTTATATTTGATTATTATTTGTAAATTAATTACATATAGGTATACCATGTGAAATTGTTTATTAATGATTTTCACAGTTTTGTACATCTATTACATATAGACATATAAAAATTTTTATATTGTTCCCAGTTGGCAATTTGTCTTATAATAAAATTTACAAAATATAAGCAAATTCAATTAGAAATATATTTTAATTTTATATATTTAAAGGTTAAGGGTAAATTTTATTGCATGCACAAAAGTAACATGCTAAATGACTTATTTTTTATATAAACAAATTGATCTAAGACATGAAATTCATTCAAATTGAATTAAATGATAATATTAAATAAGATTTTAATAATAAAAGTAAAATAAAAAAAATTGGTTTGTAATGCAATTCAAATGTCAAAAATAGAAATGTTATTGAAAATGATGACAAATTTGTTAAAGAATTATAAAAATGTGAAAACTTTCTTTTAAGAAATGGAAAAATTTTAAAGTAAAAAATTAATTCTATAGTTAAAATTTGGAAATAATATCTTATTGTTACTAACCTGCCATCTATTTAGGAATAGAATAATATTTAATATTTCTTCGAAACTGAAAATTTCCTTAAGAAATTTTAGCGTCAATTTTCACCCAGATTTTATATGTGGTATATGAAAAATTTCTTATCAGCTGAGTACTGTGCTTTATTTAGTAGGAACAAATTAAAATTAACGTATAAAGTAAGTAGCTTTGAATGATCTTAATTGATTTATGGTTTTAAATTGCCTAAGTAAGTTATTGTCTCGCAAAAATTATAGGCAATTCAATTTTCAGAAACTTATGTTCTTAAAATTATATTTTGTTAAATTTTCACAATTGCAAAGACGGACGGTAAACTCGAAAACTACAATATATTTAGTGATACACAGATATATATACCCACTTAATTTTAACCTCTTCCTCTCTCTTTGTCTATATTAATGATATTTTCGCCTGAAAAAAATATATGTAAAAGGGGACTGTGTTATGATTGGAAACGTGCTACTTTATAATACTTTTTTAAACAATTTATCGTAAAGCGATAAAGTTAACCAAACCATTCATTCGAAATAAATGATTAAATTACAGCTCTATTCCTTAAACAACAATAAAACAATGTCAGCATCAATTTGATATAAAAAAATTTTTTTCAAATCTTCTTAAAATATCCAACTGGGTAAACTCTTCTATTTACTTATTTAATTATATAAATACTTATATCTATATAATATATATCTAAAATAAACAAGTATATATAGGCACGCATTAAAATTATTAAATACTTAGTTATAAAAAAAGCGAAAGATAGGTACTCTATAATGATTAATGAATAAAATAATTTAAAATAAAATAAGATATTGTATACAACATTGCAAGTATAGTAATAACAAGTCAAGAATTTTAAAAATTATTTTCATTCCCATTTAACATATAGGTAGCACCTGCATATACAAAATATATAAATATTAATATTCCATGTAAGAGTTAAGTATGCACGCGCACACTTTAAACTTGTTATCGTATAGATTTTGGGATTTTCATCTTAATTAATAATTAGTTTTTCTTTATTTTTCAATAATTATCTTGACTATTAAATTTATAGGTGTTTATATTGACCTCTTTGGAATTTTATTCGTTTTTTTTTTCAATATTCCAAAAGCAATCAGTTTTTTTACAAATTATTATTTTTTTTTATTATTAACGAAGTAACTAAGAAAACTAATCTTAAGACGGTTGATTTAAAAGAAAATAAATAAATAAATTTTTTTTTCTGTTTAAGAAGGTGGGTAAGCAATTAGTAATAATTATACACAAAATGTTATGTACATAGCTAGTTAAGTTATTTACACATATCTGTTATACTGATTATAGTACAAAAAATATTTATCTGATTCTAATATTAAAAATATAATAAAAATCATAAAATTTAAGTATTAATTTTCAATTTAAATTTTTATTTTATTAATTTCAATTGTTTATTAATTATGAATTTAAGTGGAAACCGTGCCGTTTACACAATATTGGTACATATTTATTCAATGGAATTTATTAATGAAATTTACCATTGAATAGGAACGGCAGAGTATTTTGCAACTTTTGGTTCAAAGGGAATTGATATAAGCATTAAGTATTTTGAAAAAAATTTGAATAAAATTGATTTGTAATAAAGGTGGCATTTCTGTTTTTTTTATTCATTTTGCATACTTTTAGGGACTGTAAATATGTTATAATAATAGGAGTATTGATATATTTACGTTTATGTAACAAATTATTTTAGGAAATTAATTTTGTTATTTTGCTTCATAATTAAAACACTTTTTGTTCGCATATCGGTAAATTTTGGAAATAGTTGTTAAAAAATTTCTTATTCTCGTTCTATAATTTTTAGCATGAATTTACTATAAAATTTCTCTAAGTGAAATCTTTTCAGCATTTAAGAATTTTGTTATGTAATTTCTCTGATATTTTAATTTTTTTTTAAATCAAATAATTTTAAACTATAATGTGTATAGAATGAAAAATTATTCTAATGACATTCTGGAATAAAAATTAGATTTTTTAAAACTCTAACCAATACAAAATTATAAATTTTTTCTTTCTTTTTTTCAAAATGTACAAATTGTTTAATAATGATATGCGACGCGTGTATTAAAAAAATTGAATTTTTGCCAAAAAATTCAATTTTAGCGCCATACTAGAATTTTTTTTTGACATTTTTCTTTCACTCATTTCTGTATATATACGTATGCATGTATATTTTTGTTGCATTGTCAACGAAACAAATATGATCATTCAGAATTTATTTTTAGTTATAGTTGACAATAATAAAAAAAAAGAAAGAGATATTAAATAACATTAAAAATTCTAGAAATAATAAGAAATATAAGAAAATTTTTATTAAATAAAAGAATATTTCCTATAGAACTAACTTACCTATTCTTTTACAGTTAATTTTTCCGTTAAATAAAATAGAATTTTATAGCGTGAGAAAGAGATAAAAATTATATGAAAATTGTCACATTTGGAATAGGTATAACTACACGAGTTTTTAGTATTATTGTTATTCTTTAATTTGCAACTAAATTAACGTTGCAATCAAGCCGATAATTAGCTGTAATTCATTTAAATACATGAATAAGTTCTTGGTCGTTCTATACTGGTTTTCTCACTTCTTGCAAATAATGTAAAATCCTGCACAGTTTCAGCATCAGAATCTATAGAACTATATAGATCAGAATAGCATCAGAACATAGAACTATACATAATTCGGTTTTCAAATTGTCCCTAACCGAGATTCAGTCAAATATTCCATATTTTTGCAAAAAATTGCTGTTTCATCAAGCTAATTCAAATTAATGATTTTTGTTGAAAATTCGAAATTTTTTAAGAGAATGTTGCCACAGATTACTAAACACGGTATATACATATATAATTAAATATTAAAAATAAAATCATTTTTAATTCTTATAATTATATAATCATTTTTGAAAATTAATTCACGTCTAATATATTTTGCACAAATAATTATTTAAAATTTCCAATTAATTATTTTTGATTTCGTAATCTAACACATTGAAATAATTGAGCAGAAATTTGATATATCCATATAATCTGAATTTTTTGACTAAATCAATTAAAAAAAATCATTTATTACTATATCAAATTCATATATTTTCATGAATAAATGATTTGAAAATTAATTTATACAAATTTTATTCAATGAATATAAAATTACAAAACATTTATCACTTTTACTTTTATTCAAAAAAAAAAATCAAAAGTAAACCATTTCAAATCTATACACAGTGGCCGGCAAAACTATCAAAATTGTCGACATAAATCCCCTGATCTGCCAATCATATCAATCATATTATATCATATAAATTTGAATTGCATAAATATATTATAGGAAGAGATTAAAATTTATAAATACAGAAAAAAATATATAGGATATACTCCTATATAACACTAAAAGTACGTTTAATACTTAAAAATATTAACGATTACAAACTGGACTTTTATTTTTTTTACAATATTTACCAGTGAAGAAACAAAAAAAATTAATCACCATAATTTTCAATTTCTATTCAGAAAAAAATTCATGTCAAAAATCTTTTCAACAACATTTCAAATAAAAATTCTTAATTATTAAATTCAATTAATAAAAAAAAAAATACGATTAGATAAAAATCACTTTCAATGCACATTTTTATTTATTTTTTTCTTCTTCTTGTGCTTGTTGTACTTAAAAATATTTTCTCAATCAAAAATAAAAAAGTTTATTATTAAAACTAAATCTCTTTTAATCTTCATATTTCTATCAAAAAATCATAATTTCATGATTTAATAATATTTTTGTTTTTTTTTTTTGTATAATTCCAATGAAAAGAAAATCCAATACAAAACTACATGCATTGTGAATAAATAGTATAAAGTGAAATACTTATAAATATATGTACATATATGCTTTCGCCTTGCATATCCTTTTATACAATGCAATTACTACCGGTATACAAACAGCTTGCATAATATAAACAACAAAAAAAAAAAAAACAGAATGAAAATCAAAAATCATTCATTTCTTTGAATTTTTTTTTTCTCTCTGTGTATCCAAATCATAAAGTCCATCTTATTTGAAAATAAGAAAAAGATTCTTATCTTTCATAATTTTCATATTAAATAGGAAAAACTCATTCAATAATATTTTAAAAATGAAATTATGCCACATACATACCTAGTTAAATTGTTATTTATATCTTTCAAACCTACATTTCTCTTATACATCCATATACTATTCATATAAAGTAATTCATATTTGTATAACACCTATATGTTTATAAATTCTTTGGCTTATTTGCTATTTTCTCGTAAATTAATTCATAGAAATTTTATTTTTATTACAAGATGTTCCGTCATTTTGAAATGTTAACAACATCAAATTGAAAACGTAAACAAAATGACATTTATTTCCCTTGGGTTTATTCAATGATTAAAATTTTTGTAAATATTGTAAATTATTTTAATAAATTGTAAACTACTGCTTAATATGAACTAACATAATTATTATATAGCAATGAGATTTCGCACTGTTCTCAGTTTTTAAATTAAGTTTTTTCGAAATGCATTCATTAAAATATGGAATTGAGAAGAGAGTGTAATTAATATTTTCAATTTCTGCATAAAATAGTGATGAATCGATATCGAAATGTTAAAAATAGTTAACAGAATTATCTGGAAATTTTGTTGAAATTTAAGAAAATGCATATATAGCTATACAAAATAAATTTGATGGGAATTTTTAATATTTATGCATGTGTCTTTTAAATGTAAGCTCACAACTATAATAAAATGTTGATTATTAAAATTTAAATTTATCATAATTATAATTATAAATTTTTGTATTCGAATATTTACCCATTTATAATAATAGCAATATCATAATTTTTTTCCGGTTTTATAATATTATTGAAATATTTTACTTTATTCCGTCTACGACTCTACAAATGTGAGATTTCAGAACTATTTTCTTCCAAACTTTAATATTATCAATTTCAAAAATATAATTGCTAAAGTTGTGTTTTATTAAACTTGGATTTGCAATATACCTTGTATATATGTAAACAACTTTCTTATTCTAATATAATTATTCACTTGTTAAATAAAAAATAAATTCACAAACAATAAATAAATTTAAAAATATTGAAAAACATCAAAAACAAGACATAATGTTTTTTTTACCTTCTTTTTTAACTATTAAAATTCCCATAATAATATTGCACAATTGCCTTATGAACGTAGATTTTTCTATACGAAATATATTTACATACAAACATTAATGAAATTTGGAACAAACAGTTTGCCACAGTAAAAAAAAAATTTTTTTTAATTCATGTTAAACTGATAAAGGCTATAATTTTAAGTATATTTAGAGTGCAAAATTATTTTCTTATTCAATCAAGAGGATTAAGAAAAAAAATAATGTAAAATATTTTGTAAAGGCGTAAAATGAATTGGTTATTTTTTTTTTATTTATTTTAATATTATAAAAAATTTTATGTAAAATAATCCTGATTTAAATTAAAAAATTAATTATATTTAGCTTAATTGTGTTTTAAAAAAATTATGTAAATACGTTCGAAAATTACTTCAATTTGTTTAATTTAGTTTACAGATTGCGTAACAGAAATTATTGTGTGTATAAAAGTTATTGTGCAGGATTTCTTTATTCTCGTATATAATTTAAAGCATATGTATGTATTTTTGAATCATGTATATTAAATAATATTTTCTAAAGTATTGCAGAATAATATGAAAATTATTTTTTCAAAGTTTTAATTTATTTGAAAAATTAATTAAAAATTTATTGTAAAATTCTTACCAAATCTTGTTCATAATTGTAAATATCAATCACGTTAATTCTAAAGTGTATTTGACTTTCTAGCAATAAAATCTGCCAAATATAGAATATATTGCGTACATTACAATTCATGGTAGTTGCTATCATAGTATTTAACTCTCAAATCTAATTTTTACTCTATTATCTATAATTAATACTCTACAGATTATCTGACCTGATTATCTAATTACTACTTTAATCTAATGTTTACGTTAATCAGTAATTTTTTTACTAATAATGTTGAATATTGAAAACTTAGTTTATGTATTTATAAACCAGGGTCATTAACGCCACTGAAGACTGCTGGATCAATTGCCTTAATGATGACATTAAACTGGCTTAATTTATTCTATTTTTATATTCTATATATTCTATGATTAAATAATTTTTGTTATAAAAGAATATTTTTTATAATTTGCTTTAAATTTAATTCACAAAACTTTTTTATTTCCTTAATATACTAATTACTGAGGTGGAAATATGGTTAAAATCAAATAGAAATTTCAAATTTACATTTTAAGAATATGTGCGTTTTAAAAAATAATAAAGTATAAAGGAAAAATTTAAGTTGAATTTTCTTTTTTCAATTTTAAATAGAAATTTTCAATTCCCTACATTTATATATAAGATTTGAAATCACCACTGTAAGGCATTAAAATTTTTCCTAATCTTTATTGTTTTTGTGTCTTATTTTTTCTCTTTTATTAAATTTTTTATTTTTACCTTTAGCATAATTTTTAACAGGCAGCCAATATAATAACTTTCATACCAGTTCATGTTGGCTTGATTTTCCATGTTATTATTATTATCTTACTACTCATTTCTAAAATTAAAATATTTTAGGATAAAAATTATTTGGAGCCCCCCCCCCCCCATATCAATTTGAATTTTTGAAATAATAGAGAAATAAAGAAAGAGAAACGAGAAAAAAGGAAAATTTTATTAAGGATTTTATTTTATTTTTTTTTTTGCTGTTTTCTTGTCCATTGTTATTCCTTCAGGGTAGATGAATTGATTCTTATAATTTTTTTTTTGTCGTTTTTGAGATTTGCTTTGGTGGTATTATGATGCATTCATTACGGTAAATTTGAAGGGAAAAAAATTTTTTGTTTTTTCATAAATTTTTCTTGCATATTATTATTAAATTTGTTAAAATGAGAGTGTGACCATTAAAATATTTAAAGACATAGATTAAAAGAATAGTATGAAAAAAAAAAAATAAATCGAATTAGTTTGACATGCAAATTTTTGAGGCGTAAGCACGGCTTCATGTTTATGAAATTTATAGAAAAAAAAATTTTTAATTTCATTATGTTTTTAGTTTTTTTATTTTATTTTTTCTTTGATACTTTTTGACTTTATTGCTTAAGGTGTGCAGAATGCTTTTGAAATTGAATTGAATTTTAAACTTTTATGGATTTTTTTTGTTGCAATTTATGATTATTTTCAAATTTATGAAAAAAGAAAATTGATTGAAATGCAGTTGTTTAATAGTTTAATTTTGTTGCAAATTTAGTTTTTTGATTTTTCTTTTTAATATTTAGAATATATAGTAATAATTTGTAATTTTTATCCTGACTGTCCAGGTTTACGAATTTTTCATTTACGAAGAAAAATTTTCAAAAATTGTGAACTAAACCCCCAGAATTTAAATAACTATGCAAGGGAACTTATACAAGTTCATGTATTCCTCTCAATATACTCATTTAATTTTAAAATGAAGCAAATAATTAAATATTTTCCAAGTATATCTAACAAAATAAATTAAATAGATTAAATAGATTTTGTAAATAATTTCAAAATGTTGTATGGCTTTTAAATTTGCGCTTGGAAAATTAAAAATTTTCAAAATAATATTTTTTTTTTCTATTCAATTTTCCGATTGGTTTATACATAAACAAATTGGAATAATTTTTGAACGTATTTACATAATTGGATATACATAAAGTAAACTGCTTTACAATCTTTATAATCTGAAAGTAAGAGTGAATTATATTGCTTACATATAGTAGAGAGGGTGTGAAATCAACAAAACACAACAAGCATTAAAAGGTGTATGACAGTATGACATTATATCGCAGTTATAGTGAATAAATTTCAAAACACAATGACACATTATAATTATAAATAATTTTATGCCACAAGTATTTGATACACTTGCATACTTATAATTCTTCTTAAAATCTCTCCTTTCTTATATTCTCCTTAATATTGTCTCCTCATTTTTCAGCCCGTATAATGAAATGTGATAATATATTTATTGATCAACGTCTCAAACATCTGCATATTAACAATGTAATTCAAAATTATCACAATTTAATTTTATTATAGTAAATCGATAATACGGTATAATTGTTTACTTGATATACCCAATACATTACTACATTGTGTATAAATTTTTATAGCCACTCAATAAAATTAAAAAGGAAAAAAATTATTTTTGACATAACGAGGGTAAAGTTTGTTATTTTTTTTTTTTTTATATAAACTTGTAAATATTTATAAACTTTTTAAAAGCGAAACAATGAATTAAGTAATTTGAGAACTATAAAATTTTGGAAGAAAAAAAAACATAATAATTTTTTTTCTTACAAGTTGACAAGCTTATTTTGCTTGATATTCTTGTACTTAATAGATTATTTGTGTTATTAAATGAGACAAAAAAAAAATAATTTGTGAATGGAAATGAAAAATAAAGGGATAACAGAATTTATGACTGCCTCAATTCTTCCAAAAAGTGCCTTATATAATGACAAGTCACGAAAATTTAAACAATAATCTGATTATCAATCTATAAAATATTTGTTGATTTTTTTTTTGTATTAAATTGTGTTCGTTTTTTATTAATAAATCATAAATAGCGACAAAATAAATCATAAAATGTGCAAATTTCTTAAAATATGTTTTAAGATTTTATCTATGAACAAATTTGGAAGAAAAAATCAATTTTAAGTTCCTTGGGAAATATTTAAATTAATTTTTTTTTACAAATATGGAGCAAATTGTCTTCATTGCTTTTAAAATCTTCAATTTCCAAAAGTGTAATGACTCGAAACGTTCAGTAGTGTTCGCTAGCTAGTTTATCATAAACGAATATGCTAACCCAACATAATTTAGAATTTTTTTTTAATCATTCCGATAACAGCTCTAAATAAATCATATATAAAAGAATGCATTTCATATATTACGTACTCTTATTTAACTTGTGCTATATTTCGTGTTGTGGCATCACTAACTAAATCACCTATGTAATTGTATGTAAATTTTAAAACGTTTACTCTGTATGAGAACTGCTATTATTATTATTGTTACTACTATTACTAACAATTAAAGTACATACATATATAAAAAGACACCTAAATGCAATTAAAATATTTTGCATTTTATCAGTTTATATAGATAGAATTAATCGGAATTATTCAATTAAAATTATTTTAAAATATAATCTGATCAAAGAATTATCTGTCAAAACTTTTGAGATGTGTAATCTGTCAAAAAAGATGTTTATTAAAATGGCCGACCCTGTAATATTTTACAAGCAAATATGTATTTGATTTCGAAATTATAATGATTCTCTTCAATAATATTTATATTTTAATTAAAATATTTTCACATATTGATTTATTCCGATAAAAATTTTCAGCATGAAAAGTGTATTCGCTTCACAATATATGAACGTATATACTTACAATGTGCACATGTATGATAAAAACAACGTTGAAAATAAAATAACGAATTAATTATATAATAGTTTTAAATACATAAACAGTACAAGAATCCCTCGGAGATTATAAGTATAATTAATTCTGTACTACTTGCAATTGCTTGCACTATTCCAATGTTACCGAAATGATTCCTTACCGAAATGAAATGTTGCCATAGCCCCTGTACATATACCCCTGCACATATGCAATATTCATATTTCATCCAATAAATTTAATCATATGATTTAAATTCCTTACACTATTCGAGAACAAATTCAAATTGTAATTATAACCAACTTTCTGGTTTATCATTTAAATGCTAAATGTTACGCGTTACATATGAATAATGCCTGTATACGTTCTATTCAATTTTTCATTCATTCAAATTCTGTGAGCAATATTTCCAATATATTTATGTATAAATAAATGTATATTATTATTTTATTTACAATATTGAATTATTGTTTAAAGTCGGTATCTTTTATAATAAATTTAATTGTAAAATTAAAATAAATGTAAAAATGTTTTTTTTTTTTTAATTTATGTACATTTATTGCGGCTTGTAACTTTATATACCAAATAAGTTAATATATAAGAATAATAATAACAATATATAATAAGAACAATTTATAATCGCAAATTAATTTTAATCATAAAATAAAATTAAAATTGTATCTGTGCTCATACACACATACATTATAAATAATATTCATTTATATATAAGAATACATAAATAATATTGCGAATTAAAATGACTGTGCAAAATTTTTATTTTGATTCTGCGATATTACATACTTTTATATACACATGCTACACACATGCATGTATGTACATAAATATATTACTTGATTCTTGTTTACAATACCATTATAAATTTTAATTTTAAATTAAATTCCTATGTTCACTCATCAAATAAAACAATAATTTGTTTTCATTCGTTTTTAATTTAAAATTTTATATACTTAAATACATTTAAAATAAATAGAACAATAATATCGGTATTGTATATGAATAAGTATATATTACTTGTGTTCTTTAATATTGTACATATTGTAAAAATGATTCTTTGTAATTAAAATATAATATTATAATACATATGCATACATACATGTGTTATACTTGTTTGGGTAAACTTTGAAAAAAGGTTAATATAAATAATTAAAACGTACTTATTCATTACTAGTTAAAAGTTATAATGTGCACATTTTGAATAATTCCAAAAAGAATTAATAGCAAATACAGAGTGTAACCTTAATTTCATTAAAATTTTTCTATATGAAAAGAATTATAAACTTTAGTACCCGCCACAGGTGTATAACATATTCTTTGAATACAATTAGGGTTGTTATATAATGGCACAAAATTTCACATGTGGAGTTTTTGGCGGAAAAACGTTTCTCCATGTTAAGGAAGCGTAAATAAATTTATTTTAGAGACATGTCTGTCGGTGTGCCTGTCTGTCTATCGGTACGTCAGTCTGTTTGTGTATCTTAAGTTCGGCTGAACCGATTTTGATGAAATTTTATGTATGTGTTTATTTTAAGGGTGAGACGGTTTGATCAACTTTTGTAAAATCTCAGGTCTAGACAATATAAGAAATTGAAGATCTTATACAAAGATTTGTTAAAATTTTTTAATGAATTCCACAAAATATATATCAACAAGCCAGCTCAAAAATTGTAATTGCAAATAATAGCTCGACAAATTACTTTACCAAAATTAAAAACATTATCGTAAAATAAAACGAGAATAGATTTTGTTTGTTAAAATCTCACAAAAATTCAGTGAAATCACATAGAACCCGAAGAATTTTCAATAAGAGTTGAAGTTTTTTTAAGTATACGTATTATAATGCAGTACAAATTTACTTAAGCATACTTTACTTTACATACAAGTAGTTACCAGAACAATTTATTCAATTATTAAAGCTATTTTTATTTTGGTCAAATTCAATGAACATTTTAATTTTACAATAATAATTGTGTTTACTTGATTATCTGATGGTACACATTGTGTTTTTGTCAAGATTTTATTGATAGAGATGAAAATCTACATACAATTAAATATACATAATATAAATTGTATAAGCATGTCCAAAAGATTTATACATATGTAATTCAAGTATAAAAATAAGCAGATAACCGAAAATCACATCTATTTTTTATATAGATCTATAGAATTGACAAATAGAGGGTGATTTTTTTTTATTTCTTTATTCTATTGTAGATTTAAAAAAAAAGGCGAGCAAATACAATTATAGAAGAAACAACAATAATAAAAAAAAAATCATTTGTATTGCAAAAAATTGTCGGAATTGGGTCAATATATTTATAATGTTTTATTATTTATTACTCTTATACACTGTTATATTTATAGTTTTGTATTCGCGTAATATGTCATTTACTGTGTTCTTAAAAGAGCGATAAAACAAAAAAAATATAAAATAAAAAACGAATTAATTCTAAAAGTATTTTATGGGACGAAATGACTGTGACAAGACTTTTTTTTTTATTCACAATGTGAAAAAAACGCTATAAATAAAATTAATTATACTAAAAATATGTAAAGAAAAAAAAAATATTTAAAGTTTACTGACATTGAAGAAAAAACAAAAAAAAAAAAATATTTTTGCAAGTATATGAGAACAAAACACCGCAATTTTTAAAATTTAATGCAGAAGCAAAAATTTTTATTTTTACAATTAATTTAATAAAATAAATTTTGATTTCGAAATTAATAGTCGCTTTTAAAAATTTAAAAAATAAGGCGGAGGATAATTTTCGGCTCATATTTCAAATAATTATTTTTTTTAATTACCATTTAAAGTCATACACTTAAAAAAAAATTTAATTACAATGATCGTCAATTTCCTCAAATTCGCACTTACCACATTCGCAGATATTCATATAATGCAATAAACAGTATGTAAAATTTACTAATAAGAATGCATAGCGCTTTAATTAGAATTATAAATCATATGAGGGAGTCACATTTTTTTTAAGTCAATTTCGTTTCAAAAACACCCTAACTGCAGATCAATAATTATAAAGATATATGCGATATAACTGCAGTACAATTTTATTTTACTACACATGTAGATAAACTGGAATCCAAATTATATTTATTGACATTGTCATATAAAATTCGTGAGATTGCGAACACCACACTTAAATGACATTTTATATTCACTGTTTTTTAATTTGTTCTAATTTTATTAGAAAATATGAATATAATTAGTTTTGTTCTAATTTCTTTTTTTTTTCTAATATAATATATTTTCGTTACTGTCACAAGAGCAGTAACAATTTTAAAATAAACATGTAATAATGAATTTTGCACTTTGCAGATTTTTTTTCACATTTTGAATTCTAAATTTTATTACATTGTAGTGTATTTACGATCACTTTGCAATTGATCCTGAGAAAGTCAATTGCAAAATTAATAGAAATATGGATTCCGGAAAAAATTACAATTTTAAAAAGTAATATTCAGCTGTCAGGATTTTAATAGTTACCTCATTTCAAATTATAAGGCCTTCTAGCAATCACTAATTGTACAAACTTAATTTGTCTTATCTTCCGAAATGCTGTATTACGGTATTAATACACAATTCAGTACCTGAGTGTGAATTTCTGTAATGCATATTAATATTGTATTACTGCATTTTGGAAGTCAAGTTTCCAACAATTTAATATTTAAGTAATTATTGCATCTAAAAACTTTTACTTTATTATGAAAATTACGCAAAATTGAATATAGTGTAAAAAATAACACAAATTTTAATTTTTTTTATTATATTTGAATTATAACTCTTGATTATTTATTGAATTAATTCTTGATTACTTTAATGTGATTAATCATTTATTATGTTATAGATAGTGCTAATGTTACGGAATAATTGTCTATCTCCCATCATTAAAATTAAATAGAATATTTCAAGTCATATTTTAAGTCATTTAAATGAAATAAAGGCAAGAATTTAACCAATTCTTTTATTATTTTTACAATATTCTTGATCTACTTGTACAATATATGTATATATATTTTTTTTAATATATTTTATCATCAAAATCCTTACATTTTGTCAAATTACTTTTTAACCTAAAGGCTATAAACTTATAATTTTTTTTTTTTGGTTTTATTCAATATTAATTTTAAATACATACACATGTGCATATAATAATATGCCTGGATATTATTAAACAAATAAAAAAAAATTATTCTAGAATAAGTTCAAAAAAAATTAAGAAAAATTCAATATTTTGTTGCATTTGACATTCAATAAATAAATTGGAAATAAACTGAAAAATTGTTATTATTTTTTTTTTTTATATTGTTGCATGTGATTTTTTATATTTCAATATTTACATATGATTTATATCTTTATTTCCATAATATGATGCTGATGCAATAAACTTTAAAATAATATTAAAAAAACAAAAAATCAAAGAAACAACAAAAACAAATGCAGCAACAATAAAAATAATTTTTTTTTTTTTAAATGTGCAAATATTGTAAATTGAAAAACGTGATATATGCTCATTTTGCATAATATTTGATCAGAACAAAAATATAAACACAATATTCGTATATTTATACGTATATATAGAACAGAATCAAGAATTAAATACACAATATATATGTGTATATGTACAAATAGGTATTTCCGATGCAATGATTATGTTATATATACATACATTCATACATTACATCATAAGTGCATAAGAACAGTTAACAATATTTTTTTTTTTGTCTTAGAAATATGTAGAGTAACTCAGCATAACATAGATTAAATGATATATTTTGGCGGCAATATTTTAGGGGCCAGTCAATAATTTTATTGTGATTCTGATTTAAACAATTCACAATTGTAATAATAAAATAAAAAGAATGCAATCGCGAAAAAAAAAAAAAATTACAATTCTAAATATAAATCGATCGTAAGCAAAAAAATTTTTTTTTTTAAATTCACGTTCTAAAGTAAAAAAAAAAAATATTCTCTCTTAATATAATAAAATAATGATTGTGACAATTATTTTATAATGGGTGTTTCCTGAATTGATCTATAAAAATGATATTCAGTTCCTTTGCTTTTGTTTTGTTTTGTTGTTTTTTCTTACAACAATTTGTTATAAATGGCGCGCGCTGTTTGCTATTTTTAAAAGGACAAAAAATAAGAATTAAAAAAACAATAAAAGCACATATTATTAAGTTTGTGATTTCAAATAATTTTAAGAAAAATATATTAAATAATATTATATGGGTTTGCCTATATATTAGGCGAGCATAAATTTATAAATTATGTTTACTCTTAAAATTAATGATTCACATCAAAAATTGGAAGGTCTTTTAATTTTATTTTATATGCTATCAATTTTGCAAATACAATGAACCTTTTTTTTTTAAAAAAAAAAAAAAAGATTTTGTAATTTATATTCTATTTAATTTATATACCGTTAGAATTAATATACATTTATAGATGTCGCTAATCGTAAATAATTAACTATGAGTTTATGTTCAGCATATAGATGCACATATATAGAATTATCAAGAGTAAATGAATAATAAAGCAAATAATATAAAATATATAGGGTGTACTACTTTCAGTATTTAAATGCAATTTGGAATATTCACGAATTTAATTTCATTTTTTTGATTTTCTAATTTATTGAATATTAAAAAAAATTATTTAATTTAAAACCAAGGGAAAAAACAATTAACACGTGTAAATATTTATATGATATTTTTATTATAAATACAATTGTATGTGTGAGTTTGTATATGGGTATATAAAGGATGAAAATATGAGTAAAACAAATTTAATTTTAATTTGCAAAAAAATTATGAAAATTCCAAATTTTTTATATACGAGATAGTGGTGGTTGTAGCGTTAACCTTTTTCACATTTTGGTTTGTTTGTTTGTTGTTTTTTTTTTTTATAGGTGAGTTTAAAAGTTTATCAAGTTTATAATCAAATTCTAATTTTTTTATTTTTGTTATTTATTTATTTAAATTGACCTTTTTAGTTACACTTACAAAAAAAAAAAATGAAATTGATTTATTATTACTAATAATTTATTGTGATATATATATGTATATATGTATATATATATATATATATATATATATATATCGTATAGGTTCTACATAATTATGGTAATATAAGGTTTGTGTGTATAAGAAGACATAAAGAAAACGCGAGTGTACAAAAAAAAAGAACTTCAACTAAAATATTGAATGTTTTTGAATTGAACTAAAAACCTTTGAACAAGACAAAAGTTTAAACAATCTTCCAAATAAGAGTTTCATTTGCAAGCGCTCAATTCTATTACATAATCATACCTAAAACTTACTCATCTGTATTTAACCACCATTCTTATTAATTGAAAATATCCAAAATATGTTCGTGTAGGTCATAATTGTTTTTTAACTTTACACTTAATTAAGTTCTTTTTACAATTTCATATAGTCATAAGCAGAAAATAATTTTTTATTAAATTCAAAATATAGAAAAATTTAAAATACAAGTATTTAATTCTTATTAAATTAAATTCAATAACAAAAATCTCTATATTTTTTACAATAACTCGGTTGAAATTAAAAAAAAAATTAATCAAAAGTAAATTCTATTGAAATTCTAGGCTAATAGGTATGTAAACTGTTATGTAAATGTAAAATATTTCAAAATTTAGTCGACTAGAAAATTTTTTAATTTTATAAATTTTATAGCTGGCGATTAATATTAATTTTTTTAATTTAATCTTAAAAATATTTAAAAATCGTTCAAATGAAATAGAAATCTTCGTAAAAGTATGATACTTTTTGCCCATAAACGGTTTTTTTAGCACGGAAGATGGAAAGTGACGATGCAGAGTAACATGAAATATAAAAAAACATACAGGGCTTGGCAAATATTTCATATTATCTAATATTATTTTGACGCACAATTTTATTCATTTCTGTGTTAAATAATAAGTTCTTATATTAAGCTAAGCTGCTTTGAATTTACTATGCTGCTTACATTTAAAGAAATCCTAAACTCACACAACATGTGTGCATATATTCTTTTATATCATGTGTTGTCTTTGTGCTAAAATTTTTTTTATAAAATAAAATTTTCTATAATTTTTTTTTTAATATTCTTTTATAATTTTACCACAAAATGGTCAATTCCTTTAATACAACAAAACGAATAATTTAACCTGAAAAATGCTCTCTTTTTTACATCTATTTTTTTCTTTGTTTGATAATCGATATCCTTTTTTTTTGTTAGCCATTGTTGGTTTTGTATATGTATAAATGATATGATTCTATCTTAAAAATTTCCTCTTAAAAATTTTGTATTGTGATTAATCAATACAATGGATAACATATGTTACACCATAGAAAATATAATAATGATAATTTGTAAAAAAAATAAAATAAAAAAAAATTAAAAGGACAAAATAGAATAAAATTGAAATAGATATCCTTAAAAGTTCCTTTTTTTCATAATACATATATGTTAGGATAATTCAAATGATACCCAACCCATATCCTGTAAATGTACCCATAATATATATACATATATGTATTATTTACTATATAATATAAATTTTGTATGTTATATACTCGTGTGTAAATATACATATGACATATTTTTGATCTATATATTTTAACTAATCATATTGTTATATTTTTGTATTGTTGTATATTCATATATATTTCAAACTAATCCTAGAAAAGTTTAAATGTCGTCGATGATAAAATATTTGTAGTATTTGTACATATTCATATGTATACATGTAAAATATATAAAAAAAAAGAATTGTCCTTATCGTGTTGTGTCTCCCTTTTTATGAAAATAAAAAAAAATATTTTTTTTTATTTTTAAACATTAAATTTAAAGAATCGAAATCCACTTAATTTTCAAAAATTAATTTATTATTGTACATCAGTATTAAATCAAGATTCAGGAATATTATAGTATATAATTGTAAAGCAAATTTAACATGTTCCACTGAGCTCTAACTCTAACTAATAACTCTGCAAGAAGATTGTGAAAATTATATTATAAATATTAAGGTTTTAGTAGAGTTTCAATATCACAATAATACCCCTTATAGAATGCAATACAGGCAGTAAAAAGTCAGAGTTACGATAAACGCTTTAAGAAATTAAATGAAAGTATGCAATAGATCCTAAAAGTATCCAAAATTATATTGCAAACGAAGAAATTGTCTTAAATTTGAGTATATATACAAGGTGTATCGTATCTAAACAGAGTGATATACACAATTGTATGAATCCTCATGAGTAAACAAAACAATATTGCGTGCAGACAATATTTAAAGTCAATATCGGTGCCTTAAAGTCCATATCGGCTGTTTTTTTTTTCTTTGCTTTTTGAAATTTTGAGTATAGATCCCGTTCCTGTGTTGGACATGCGGTACTTAATTATGATTTGGAAACCTCGGAACAAGATGTTTTCTCATAAATACCTACATCATATGACTTTGAAATTCGAAAAATTTTAATTTTTAACATAAATGATAGTAAATATGCACATATATAATATGTTGAGTAGGTAATTGTAAAATACGTGCAAAAAATTTATAAATATTGAGTAATTACGTGAATTATATTATTATTCTAAATTCTATATACATATATGTAAAAATAATTTCTAGTGGCTTAAATTTTACAAGCGTTCTTAAATGAACAAATTTATATTTTCTATTCATTACTCTCTTTTTTCCATATATATTTGTATACGTTTTCAAACACTGGTGCATAAAATTTTTAAGACAATAAATTTTTTTCTTACAATAAATTACCTTTATACCATAATACGTAATCTAACTCTTCTCATCTATATAAACTTCCCTTTTTTTCTTGTTCATATATTTGCATGCAAAATATTTACATTAAAAATAATATTTATAAGAGCTATTTTGTATTATTTACATAATACATCAATAATATAATATGTACATAAATTTTCCAACATATATCAATATATTATAAGAAAATTTATTGATCTCTGTATACTATTTAGTATATACATATAATATTTATAAAAAGCATTTAAAAATATTCAAAAACAAATCTTCAATCACTTGACTTCTCTTAACTTTTAAAAGAAACAAAAAAAAAAATAAAATATCTCATCCTTATTGTCCTTATATACGCACATAAAATATGTTGTATATTTAACAAATATTTTTGTATATTTTTGTATGTGTATATTATATTATGTGTATACAAGTATAATTTTTTAAATGAATACTAGTATATTCCGAAAAAAAAAAACAAACATTTGACACATTATCAAGATTATATTCCATTCAAAGTGCGATCAATCAATCTATCAGCAGCAGCTTTTAAGACCAACCAGAAAATCAACAAACCATTTTAATGTTAACATTATTGTACTACATACGTATATGATTTTGAGTATTTGATTTTGATATCTATCTATGCAAAATCTATAAATATGTACATATTTTTAAATTAAATAAAAAAACAATCTATAATAAAGAAATGAATGGTATATAATGTTAGACGCAACAATATTATTGGAACAAAAATAAAAGAAGTCTCTAAATTTTTATTAAAAAATTTATAAATGCACGCATTTTCATCATTTAATCAATTCGTCAATAAGTTGTTTTTTACATATATGTATATATTTTGATATATGCAAGGGATATACGGTTTCGAGTATAACATGAGCACAATGTCTACTCTAGTATACTCACATATGGTATAAATGCGCATATGAATAGGTATATGTAAATAGAATTCTGTCATTCTTCTTTTTACCGACCGTATACAATATAGGTAGGTTTATTTTTTTTTTTTTAATTTCTCCTATATGTACACAATATATACATATTGGACATTATATATTTCCTAATATAAAAAAATTATAGTGGCAATATTTTCTTTGTTACCAATAAATGTCAATTTTGTATATACAATAAGTTTTCAAAAATTACCACTGCCGCCCTCCTTATATATTTTCATTTTGCTACCGTGTAGTTTTATTAGAAAAATTCGCACAAAACAAATTATTTTTAATATCATCATCAGCATTGTGAAAATCTTATATAGTATACTGCTCATGATGATTATAATGATTATAGTGATGATGTTGATGATTATGTTAATGTAATCAAAAAGCGAAAATAATTTTTTTTTCGGAAAATAGTTAAAAAATTCAATATTCAAGGAAAAAAAAAGCACACGTTGCCTATATCACACCATATTCCCAAACTATCCCAATACACAGAGAAAAAAGAAACAAAACAACAGTATCGGTAAAGAACATAAAAATTATAATGTAACAATTGAAAGTGTTGTTTTGTAGTATTTTTACTATTTTTTTTGCCATTTTTTTTTTGCTTTTAATGTTGTTGCATTTGTTTGATCACAAAGATATGATCTCCTTTTTAACATGTTTTTTTTTGCTCATTTTTATTTGGTAACTATTCCGTTGATTTTTTTTTTATAAAAAAATATAGGCTTAATGTTTATAGTAGAAAGAAAAATGTTTTTCTCATCATTTCCATAATTTTCCTTTCAAGTAAAAAATCTTAAATGTTTTTCACATTTTTTCCCAATAAAAAAAAAAAAATTAAAATTGTATCTATAAAAAACATGCGATAACATGGACTCCATTGCCTTTTTTCTTATATACTATTTTGCTAATTTTTTTTTTTTTTTTATAAATTTTATTTAACAATTTTTTTCTTTTAAATTAAAATGCACGCATATAACCTTTTGATTTTTTCCACAAAAATCGCGAAATTCACTTTTTGGTTTTGTGTTTTGTTTTTCTATTTGTTGCTTTTATTTTAATTTTTTGTTTCTTTTTATTTTTTTATGTACACAAAAGTCATTTTAATATTATTGTCCGGTCCAGATCAATATCAAAAAATTCTGCTATGATCATTTAAAAAAAAGAGAAAAAAAAGCCGCTGGACCCCCGATTATACGGTTACTGTTATATTGTTACTCTATTATTATTTTGTATATACAAACATACATTCATATTGATATTGTTTTTTTTTTTATATTTTTGATGTATAAGGTATTATGTTACTTTCGAGTTTATTGTAATAATATTTGATTAGTATTACCAATATTAAATATTAGAATTTTTCTTTTTTTTTTTTTTTTTTTCAAAAAAATGAGATTTCTTTAAATAATTTTTGAAAAATTTTATGATTTTAATTACCTGCAAAATTATCTAAGTGTAGTAATAAAAATATGCAAATTTATTTAAATTGCATACTTATAGGGACTTACAAAATTTATTAAATATTATTAACTAATTTTCCCTCAGTTAATTATTATTGTGACAAAAACTCTTAAACTGCATCAAAAAATTATTTTTGGTATGGGTTTTTGTACAAATATACTATGTGAAAAAAGAGGTTAGAAAAAAAAATAATATACTCGTGCATATAATTATTCAACCCGGCTCAATAAGTTATGAAATCAAAACTTTTTTTAAAACTTAAGTCTGTCAAGTAATCTGTACAATCAAAGATTCTATTACAATGTATGTGAATGAATTCGCCAAAATAAAGTTTTGATATGAAAAAACTTGAAATATTACGCGTAAGCTTCGCAGGCGCTCAATTGTCAAATACTATTTTGACAAAAATTCAAACAACCCTAAAAATAATATAGTAATAAATATTACAGTAAATCAAATTTCATTATACCCTCATTTTTATTAATTGGAACTAACAAAAAATGATTTTGTTATAAAATAAACTCTAGAAAATATTTATATTTCTAATTAATATTATTTAAATTAAATAAATCACAATATTAAATTAAAACGGCAACTCTATTTTTTTTTTTTTGATATATTATCATTTTTACAAGAATATAAAGTTTAACCATCTCTTTTCCTTTTCTGTTTCTTTTTTTTATTATTATTTGTATATATATATTTTTTTTTCTTAAAAATTTTCTTTCCTTTTCAAATAACTATCTGTGCGGTTACGGTTTATAAATGATCATAGAAATCAATGTAAGTAAAATAACAAAAAAAAACACAATATATTATTTTAAAATGCCTTTATACTTAAATTAACCTCCTCCAACAACTAAACAATAATAGTAATAACAATAATAATAATAATGATAATAGAATAAGCGAGCAGCCAACTAACTTTTAAAGGCAAAATAACAAAAAAAGAAAACGCAATAGAAAATCATAGAAATGAACTTTAAAATGCGCGTATAAATATCGAATTTCATGATATTTAAGCTGAGATAAGTACGATTCAATCACCTCTTTTTATATTATTTTCTTATATAGTTATTATTTGCCATCTTTCTTATTTGAAAAGCGTTACATTATTTCGGCTTATAATTTATGTATACATACATAATATGTATACGTACAAATTTTAAATAATATTTTCTATTTAAATTTTAAATAGATACATAAGTAGCTGTCTGTATATAAAATTTTTGAAAAAAATTCTGTGAAAAAAATTATATTTTGGTTTTTCACAAACAACAAAAACTTTCCATTTTTAAAGTAGGTATATATGTATATATGAGAAAGGAATACTAAAATTGGCCAAAGAAAAATTAATGTAAGCAAATAATGCAATGTAGCAGTAACACCAACAGTAGGTTATATCAGCAGGAGCAATTGAAACTCTTCATAATAAATATAAATAAATGGACAAAAATATAAAAAATAATTCAATAAAACTCTTTTTTTTTTTTTTTAAAAGACTCCATTTTCCTTTTCTTTTTGTTTTCTTGAAAATTTTTCTTTTTTATTATATTCTCATAACAGTTTTTAATTTCTGCATGAATTGTTAATAGATTTTATTTGTTTTCCTATTATAATTTTATTTTTATTATCATTATTATTATTTTGATTAGTTGACAGTTTGCTGTCATAAAACTGTCAAAGTATTTGGTTGAGGCCTACGCTAAATTAAAATCATGTACGATAATTATTTATGTGTAGTATATACATACATAATTGTATACATGTTTATATTATGCTTATGAACTAACAACTTACGCATACATGATATATCCATTATTATTATTTTTTTTATAATAATTACATTTGTATATTATTAATACATTGTGTATTATGTTAAAATATTTGACATACATATTACATATGTACATATATGTACACACATATAGATATTAAACATATGTATGTAGTAAATGTACTTATTTTGAAAAAAAAAATAATAAAATTTTTCTTATAATGTTATGTACGACATATTGCAATAATTGGTATGCTGGTATACACGAAATAAAAACATTATGTGTATATGATTTTTTTTTTATTTTACTAAGGATTACTGTTTATTTTTAACTTTAACATTATCGTGCCGATATATGTATAAAAACGTACATATACATACAGAGTCGGATATTTTATAGGGTTTGTTGTTAATAAGTTGACAAGATTATTAAAAAAAATTCACTAAGCATGAATGCAATGAATATGAAAATTTTGTTAGAACTGAAGTTGGAGGATAATTCGTACCTATTCATTTTGGAAGGAGTCCTTTACTTAAATTTTTATTTTTCTTTTTAAATTTATTCTCTTTTCGTCATCTTTTATTAAACCGATTAAAGTGGGTTATTTCTTTTGCAGAATAATATTTCCTTTATCCGTCTTATCATATTGTTATGCAATATATTTTGTTAAGGGGAACCACCAATTTTGTTCATAATCTATAATGTTTCAAAAAAAAACAATGTATACTGCCTTTATCAGGTTGTTTATTGAATTTCAATGAATATAAATAAACAATTTTGTTGTTTCCCGAATCTCTTCTTTTTAAAATAATAATCTTTTTGCTTACTAAACTGGTTATCTTAAGATATTTTTTCGTATAATAACATGTGCTAGTCATCAACTAAATTTATTTGCGACTCTTCAATATCAAAAAATACCAAATTTACACCAAACATTTTCAAATATGATATTGTCACAATAAATACATTTCATCCTGTACCTTAGACGCATGTATGCAAATTTCAAAATTAAAAGACAAAGCAAAAAAATTACAAGAGAAATTTTATTTTCAATTCTTTTTTTATTATTTATAAATTGAATAAATTTGATTCCAATTTAAATAATGAATACAAAAAAAAAATATTCGTACATTAATGTATGATGTACTTAATAAAATATTTGAAAAATAATAATGTGGGAAAACGCACTTTAAAATGCTCTTTACTCACAGTGCATTGCATTGTGTGTATACACATAAAAGTTACTATCTGCCTCCATAAACAATACAATAATGGAAATTGTACTTGAAATTGCTTGAAATTTTCTAATAAAGGGCGAAATCTTTTTAACATGTTTCCTTTACATAAAAAATAATTTTCAAATAAAATTATAGGAAATAATTTAATTATTTTATTGAACTTGATTATAAAAACAATGACGTTTTTGTATAATGAAAAAAAAAAGTTAAAAAAAATAAAATGTTCTATTGTGTATTAAGTGTACTTTAATTTTATAAAATTATATGACAAGTACAAATTTCACTACATTAACTTTGTGTATTATTAACATAATTAAATGTGCATAAAACAATATAACTCCATGTTGATGTTTTAATAATAATTTATTAGAGTGATTAATATTACATTGACAGAAGTGAAAGTTGATACGAACAATATATAAATAATTATATTTTATGTGGTAAAATATGTTACAAATGTCAACATATTGAAAAATTAAAAATTTCGTATTTTACGTCGACAATACCAGCAATTTACATTTATATGCATTTAAGATTAATTCTCTAGCATTCAACTTTATTAGTTAATTATTACTTATATGAATCATAAGAAAAGGCATATTCTATATCACTCTATATCTGCTAGTTTTCATAATATCTCATATACATATACAAATTTTACGTTACACTTGAAGGAAGATATCGTAAAATCGGCTTGAATTTAATTTTAAGATTCTCGGCTGAAAATATTATTGAATTCTTCTCAAAATCTGATCGCAATATGTTACTGTTGTCAAAATCATATAAAAAAACAATTAGGACATATTAAGTAACCAAATTTAAAATAATTATTTTATAGTTTTCAAAAAATCGACATTTTCTGAAATATTTGTAGTATGTAAAAAATTTCCCTAAATGTCATTATTTCAATTTTTGATATATCGAATATAATATTTCAACTTTTTTCCAAATTTCTATTTTTTTTTTATATAACAAAAACACATTTGTATGTACATTTAATATTTATAGTAAAGAGGTAAAGTAGGAAGTTATTTCAAATAGATAAATTGAATTTCAGTTGCTTAATCATTTTACCACATTATGCGAACATGTTTTAATGAATAAAATAAATATTAATCTTAGATATTTAGATATTTACTATTTATATTTATTAAGAAAAACTAAGTTTGAGTATATAAACATTATCTATTTATACATATATAATCTTTATTATCGGCCTAAAAAAATCATTATTATAATATTAAAATGTTCAAAATATCAAAATCGATTGCAATACACAATCGATCTTTTTATATTGATTACGAATTATTTATTACAAATCAACAATATGTCAATTTTTTGTTTTTGTATTTATTTTTATGTTTTATTTAATTCCGCATAAAAAATACACCTTTCAATTTTATATTGTCATTATTAATAAAAACTATAATTTATTTTAAATTTTATTACATTTTCATATACTATATATAAATATTATGGTATACTTATACAGAAATATGCCAAAACTGATTTTAAAATCGATTCCTTTTAAAATATATTTTATTTTAATATCAGATTTTAACAGAATCTCAATTTTGAATAATTTTTATATTTATTTAAGGTATTTTTTTTGTAATTTAATAGCTTTAAAAGAAGAAAATTCATAAGAAGATTAAATAGTTGGTAAACATAAAGATTAATTTATTAAAAAAAAACAAATTATGACGTTACATAACAGAAATAGCCATAAAAATACTCATAGTTTAAATAGCACATTTATAAGTTTATACATAGTAGTAGCAAAAGACATAGTAGTTATACATAGTAGTGCATTTTTTTAAATTTTATGAGAAAACACACTGTCAACATATAATATTACTTTCTTGGCTTAATACTATATAAATAGGTACACAATTCAGCTTATAAATTGTAATGGCTAAATTATATAGCAAAAATACAATCAAAATGTTCCAGAATTCATTAATATACTAATAATATCGTACAATATATGCCGAAACAATTGCGAAGGTACCCTTAATTAGAAAATTGAATAATAAAAACAATGTGCATATTTTATTCTTTGGTAACTTTCGAAAGTCCAACTAAATTATTATAAGCAATGTACAAACGGTAGTCGAAAAATATATTAAGAGAAATGACATTTTAAAGTGGTGAATAAAGTGGTGTTGTATTGTCCGGAAAAAAAAGAATTCTCAAATTTTTTTCCCCTTCTTTACATTGAATATAAAAGTGATATTGTGAAAGCAATAAAATGTGAACACGAAGCTTCACCACACAATGAATTTCAAAAATTTAGCTCAGAAACAGTTCTAAAAAATTAAATGGGCTAATAATATTAATGAAAAGGTTAAATATTTATAAGCAAATGATTTAAATATGTATAAATTAAAATTCTCTTCAAAGCATTCAAATGTACAAAAAAAAAAAGCCGCAAAAAGCTTTAAGAGAAAATACTTCCACAAAGTATTTTCTCTTAAAGCTTAATTGAAATTTTAAGTAAACACATTCAAATCTATAATATCAACTTTTAGAGAATTCGGACAGTGAAAGTTAACAAAAACATATTTATTATTTAGAATATTAAAGAAGATGAAATTGAAAGTAATTATTATAATGTAATCAATTTGATTCGATATTATTAAAAATCGATTTTATCGATATCTGATAATATAAAGGCATATTATCATAAGCATAATTAAACATAACATCAATTTTCTCTAATATAGGGAAAAAAAAATATTCAAAATTATTTCTAGTATTTTTTTATATCTTTTTTTCTCTTTTCTTCAAGAATACACGCAAATTATAGTGTTATTATTAAAAGGATACTCATATATAATGCATTAACTTAAATTTATATGTTTATATGTTATACTTATTGGTATATTAATCAAATTTACCATCTGGAAATCATTTGTTTTAGTCAAATCTTATAAGTCGTAAATATAAATCACATTATTTATAAAAATATTTTTATGTTTATTACTATTATAATTACTATCATTGATGGTCTCGTTACAAAAGTTCAAAAGTATAAAACCGCTAAAAGATAAAAAGAAGTATAATCTATAACCTTTACAAGTTTTAATATTTTTCTTTTGTGTTATCACATTAAACACAATGATTAATTTTCATTTTTTATAAATTTTTTTATAGATTTTTTGATACTGTTACACTTTTCTTTTTCATACTTATTTTTACCAATTTACGGAAAAATTTTTTCTCACTTTCGAATTTAAAAATAAAAAAAAAAAACTTATATAATATACAAACAAAATATAGGAACCTTATATTTCATATACTCGTATGTTAGCAAAATGTATATAAAACCAATATTATGTAAATAAAACATAATATTTTGTTGGGGGAGTGCGGCATAAGGAAAGGAATTATCTAATATTATAATATTTTCATAATATATAGAATTACATAATAATGGTACTAGGCACATATGCAAAATATATACACATATATGTATAAAATAGATTATATTATCATGATAGCATTTTGATTTCCTTTAAATATTTTATACAAGTGTAAATAAATATTTCTATATTTATGTATTTATTTCCTTTAATATTATTATGTATAGGTAAATTTATTTATAATATGATCTATATATTTATTTTATTGATTTTTTTTTTCTTTTTATCAGATGTCGGTAAATGCCGGTCTTTATATAATATACATATATAAAGCTTTACAAGTTAGTTAAATCAACCTGCATACCTTCCTGTCTTCCTGCTTGCCAGCCCGCCTATATCTATATAACTTCTATATATGCTTTACCTGACCGTAAAATTTACACTTCTTTTCCGATTTATATTATTAATGATTTCATATATGATTATTGTTGTTGTGTTATTATTATTATTGCTATACTTTTTTGTACATACGTACATAAATAAGCATATATTTCCAATCTTATAAAAATATTAAAAATAACAAAAAAAAAAATTGTAATACACAAATTATGTGCATATTATTAAGGTTAACGATTTATATGTAAGATTTTATATACCTACATATTTACGTATATAAAAATATAACATAGAATATCATTTTCCTTACTAATGCAATAAAAGTTAATATAAAAAAAATAATAGTGCATATAATAAAAATAACAATAACAATAACAAAACATAATAATAAAATAAATATGCAAAAAATTTTACACAAGAAAAGAAAAACTTAAAATAAAAACAATCTGACAATGGATTGGTGCGCTTTTAAAAATATCCGCAGATCGACAAGATACAAGATACTTTTAGGAAAAATAAAATAAAAAATTAAAAATGTACTTTGTTGTTTCAATTTTTTTCCTCTTTCCTTTTTCTGTTGTTATTCAATTTTTTTTTTTTAATTTTATCTTCTTAAAATACGCGAAAATACCAAACGGAAGAATGATATTATAAGAAAAACAAAAAGAAATTAACAAAAATAAAAAAATGAAAATATATGAGAAAAACGCGAAAAAAAACCAAAAAAAAAAAAATACCATCAAATTTATCGCACAATTGCGATATTCTATTTCATAATTTTTATTTATTTTCTTTTCTTTTTCTTATTTCTTTTTTATTATCTTTATATTTTGAATATTTTCCTATTTACCTATATATAGAAAGTGAAAGCAATCAATACAATATTCAAAAAGGAATCAAAAAATACCCTATCGATACATACTTACATAGGTAATATAGGTACATATATAAAAAATAAAACTAAAAAAAACAAAATTAAAGATTCATTGAATTAACACGCTCGTTGAACGCTCAATAATATTGTTTATGGTTAGTACATTTGGTTAGTTATGGTTATGGTTTGCTTGATATTATTCTCTCTCTAGATATACACAACTTACATATAGGATATCTTATTGTATGCTATAAAGAGATTGATCTCATATACTATGAATATATATATTTATATATACATACATAATAAAGTATACATATATAAAATGCTTACATTACAGAAGAGTTTTAAATTTCAATTTTTATAACTTAAAGGCTTTTGAACCTTTCTATAAGAAAAAAAAAAACTTTATATGCAATGTTTAATTTCTTTTTAGTAGTTTTTTTTTTTCTTAATATGTTGTACATAAAAAATAGTCTTCTTTCTGATTTATTTTAACTATTTTTTTTGTTTCTGGGAAAAACACAAAGTATATAAAAATGAAAATAATGAAAATCGAGGAAATTTTAAGTTAACAAAAAAAAATGAAATTGTGGAAAAACCTACGTATTATGAATTACCTAAATTGGATTTTTAAATTCTAAAAGAACAATAATCCTCTAATATATAGGTCACATTTAAAATTAAACACTATACGTTAATAATACAAATTTTTATATATATATTATGTAGTTCTAATATCTAAATAGCCCCGAAATTATATTGTTGTATCTTACCAAATGATGGAAATAGAACTTAAAACCAAGTTCAAACCTAAAAATGCAATCAAATGTAAATAATTTGAAACAAAATATGCAAAAAACTGCGATTCAATTTAATTTTCAAGCTAGACAAATTATGTTTTTGTACAAAATTATTTTTGTATAAATAACTCAGAAATTATATTTTTTGAGATATGTCATTGTTGCTGCAAGTTTATGACATAGTTGTCATTTAAAATGACATGAGTTTTCACTACTTGAATCATGTCGATTAATTAATAAAAAAATAATTAATTTAGAAGCTTAGTTTACTCTAGAATCACATAAAAAATTTAAATTAAATATTTTCCATATCATTTCAAATCCAAAATCAACTTTGACTGACATAAGTCGAAAAAAATTGCTAAAATCTTTTGTAAGTTTCAACACTAAAACATCTTATCAAATTTTAAACTGTTTATATATACACCCATTTAAACTAAACGACCAGACTAATGGACAGTTAAAGCATTTTGTAATTATTTGAATAAAAAATTATTTTTAATAGGAAAATTGCGTTAAACTTAAAAAAAAATTGCGTGTTTTAAATTTATTTTCTTTTTTTAATTTTATTTTTCATTGATCATTTTTGAAGATTTTCTTCCCTATAATAATGTTTTATTTTTATTTTTTCATTGTTAATTCTAGGATTAAATCGTGGCGGAAGTTTAAAATCAAATAGCAGTTCCTGTAATAATGATTCACCAGCAACGATATTAACAAATGGTGCTGATAATTTATGCAATGAAATGTCAACATTAATGTACGATTATGAAGTGATCTCCAGAATAAATGATTTAGTGAGTACATTAAAGGGAAATTATAAGGAAATCAATACAAATATAACACGTAATTTAATGAATACAATACAAAGTTCAATACAGCGTAAAGATGAGGAAATGGCATGGGTTGATTCATGTTGTTTACAATTAATTGCACGTAATAAATCTGGCAAAGAAGAAACCTTTACATTCCAAACGGAGAATCCAATTGTTAAAAAAGAATGGATAACAGAATTACGTTTGGCACAATTAGCCTTAGATCCAAATAATTCACCAGCATGGGAAATGACAGAAAATGACCAAAGACCATCAACAAAAATGCCATTATTTGTTAAAGCACAACCTGTTTATAAATCACAGCATCAAAGCGAGGTACTTAATAATTTGTAATTTTTAAACAAATAATTTTTAAAACAAAAATTATAATAAAAAAAAATATATTTTGTACATAATTATTAATAAATCTAATTTTTTAGGTGCGCTGTGGCTGCTATTATAGTATAACAAATGATAATAAAATTGGTACGGCACGTCGTCGTTTTAAACGTCAAAATTATTTGTGGATATGTACAACAACTGGTCAAAGTAGTCATATTGCGGTATTATCACAACATCACCAGCAGGCTGGTAATTTCAAAGATGTTGGATCATTTGATTTAGTTGAAACACAAGTCACCAGTATGGAATTTATTAAAGGAATAGATAATAATGCAAATAATATAGTTAATATTAAAGATGAAAATTATAATGGAATTCTTGGCGATTTGATATGGATGGGTACAGATAGTCGTAAAATTTTAATTTACTCGGCAACAAATCCAGAACAAGAAGTACAAATTGCTGTTTGCTCTGTTACAGGAATAGTACAAAAAATCTTATATCATCTTGATTCAGTATTTGTTGCATTATCTAATTCAACCATATTAATATTTAGACGTTCAAGTGAAGGTGTATGGCAAATAAAGGAACCACAAACTATACAAATGGGCACTACTGGTTTAACAGTATCCAGTATATTACCAATAAACATGAGCATTTATGCAAGTTGTGGTAATAGAGTTGCTGTTTTAAATGCAATTACTGGTGATATACAAAAAAGTTTTGATGTTCAACGTGCTAATCAACAAGTTAATTTAATGGCCCATTCTGGTATTGGCTTATGGATTTCTTTAAAAAATTCTAGTATAATTTGTTTATATCATACGGAAACGTTTAAACATCTACAAGATATTAACGTGGCTGCGAATGTTTTACGTGTTAAGAATACTCAAAAAGAAAGTGTTAATAATAGCTCAATTCATGTGACATCGTTATTGGCTTGTAAGGGTTTACTGTGGGTGGGAACAAATGTTGGTATTGCATTAACAATACCTTTACCAAGATTGGAAGGTGTTCCAATAATAAGTGGTGGCGTTAACATATCATGTCATGCACATTTTGGACCAATTACATTTCTCTTACCATTAGTACCAAAATCATATCCATCTGGATATAAACAATCATCACAAAATATTATACAATCACCTGCCGTAACTATACCACCTGAACAAACAATACTGATCACTGAAAATGCAGATGAAGCATCAAGAAAAATAGAAAAAGAAACTACAAATGGAACCACAATACAAAGTAATAATGAGAAAAATATTAAAGATGATGAAGTAGTTTTGCGTAGAGATTTAAAAGAAGCACCAGAGGATTCATCAGCAATAAATACAAGTATAAGCAGTAATGAACAAGAATCGCCAGCAAGATCCAAATTAGATAAACAAAATTCACTAGATTCATTTTCAGCTAAAATTAAAGCACAATTAGCTAACAGTCCAGCTTTAAGACGTAAACGTTACCGAGACTCTTTAAATGATTCAACATCTACAAGAATGTCGAAAACTTTACCAAGAGGTATGGGTTCACCAAGTTTCTTTACAACAAATTCAATAACTTCGCAAGCATCTACAATGCAGCATTCCGATCATGGATATTGTGACGTATACGGTCTCTATGGTAAATTAATATTTGTAAAAGAAGATTACGATGCTGAAGAAGGTACCCAGGGTAATTTAATTGATATGATGTATGAAGGTATGAGACGTTCAGATCCAGAACTAGCAGCAATACCCGGCAAAGTAAGTACGTTAGATAGACGTTTACGTATGAAAGCGAGTAGACCACGTTCATTAGATTTATCAAATTGGTCAGTTGATTCAAAATCATCAAGTTTATATACATCATCGGGTAGTGAAGAAAGTATGGGTATTAGATTATTTGGTGGACGTTCTGTATCACGTAATAGTAGTAGTGCTAGTCATAAAACTTCTGGTAATGGCAGTGATTTAGGTAATATATCAGAGAATGGAACAATAACGACTGCTGATATACATCAAAATAATACATTAAATACAAATTCAAATCAACAACAAACATTACAACCAATTGCTCAAAATAATTGTAACAATACAGAAATAATTACAACAATAACAAAATCAGATGACGTTAAAACAATAACTATTATAAATGATGGTGAAAGTAAACAATCACAGCAACAACCGCATATAACTAATAATAAACAACAAAATCAAATAACAACAACTGTATCGATGACACCAGCGACAACACAATCATCATCACAAATACCTGCTGCTGCTGCTACATTAAAAAGAAAAAATAAAAATGCTGCTAATAAAAATGCATCACAAAATAATGATGGACCAACGACTTTATTAACTTTAATGGGAGGCCGTGGATATTGGAGGCATGTTTGGTATACAAATACATCTCCAGGAAATAAAAATAATACAATGAGTGGTGGAACAATGTCAAGAGTTGCTAATTCAAATGATGCGCATATCGTTATTTGGGAAAACAAATTATAAAACATATAAAAATAAAAAAAGGAAACCGGAATATTATATAATATACATTGTGTATATAGATATTATGTTCCATATTATATAATGTATGTATACGATATACATATTATATGTTTGGAGGATATCTTGACATACATACTATTATATATTATGTATATATATACATTTTTTTTTGTACTATTAATATTGAGAAATTCTAAAATATTTACATATGCATATTCTTTAGTTATTTTATTTTATAAGTTATTACTATTCTACATTTTATTTTGTTAATTTTATTTCAAAATTTTGTTTTTTTTTTAATATGAAATCCCAGTTGTCAGTGAAGATGAAGTGTCAGTGAGGTATAAAAATGATCATAAAAATTCTTTATTTTTAATATTAATTTCTCGTTTTTTGTTCTTCATAATAATAAATGTGTTTTTATAATAATCAATTAATTAATTTTTAATTATTTTAAATTTTATACATAATTATAAAAAATATATAAATTTTTATTTTAAAAATAATATTCTGTAAATACTAAACTTAACTTAACTTAAAATAAAAGAAAAAAACTAAGGTTTCGGTTCATTAAGACAAAAAAATCATTTTATTTTTTAATATTTTTTTTACATAAGAATTTTTATTTCATATAAGAAAAAGAAACAAAGAAAACAATCAAATAAATGTAGACATTCATATCTCACCGACGGTCCATAAATTAAAAAAAAAAAAATTTATAAACTTATTGAATAAATAATTTAAAACAAAACATAAAACATGATAAATATTATGTTTAATTGTAATATGTTTGAAATTTTCTAAATAAATTTTTAAATATGTATGATTATGTAAAAAAAACACAAAACTGAATAAATTTATGCAATTACAATTGCAGATGAAGAAAAAAAGAAAACAAACCAATTTTAAATGTTAAAAATGAGCAAAAATAAAATATTTATTTTCCTCATTGATTTCAATTTTCTTTAAAAAAAAATAAATTAATTTATAAAAATCTAAATTTATAAATATTTTAAATTACATTTGTAAAAATCTAAAAATCACAAAAAAAAAGAAAATTATGAAATTATGAATTATACAAGAGAAAAAAAGTTAAATAAAAATTTAAATTTATTATGAAAAAAATTTTATTAAAGGAATAAAATTTTTAATTTTTTCTTTAATGGTATAAAATATTAATTTTAGAGATATTCATTTCAAATTAATTAATTTGCAAAATTATTTAATATTATTGTAAATTCATAATCTTGTTAATTATATTATAAAATAGTATTTTACCTTAAAACAAACTTTAATATTAATTGTTAATTATTACATTTATGACATAGCACATATTATGTTTTTCATATAATTCTTCTAGTTGGATCTAGGTATTCTTTACTCAATAGTTTTTTTTATTATTTAAGAAATTTGATATTAAATTTTTTTTGAAAAATTGATAATTTGCGATCCGAAACAATTGATTTTATTGAAAAAATCAATTGTTTCGGTTTTTTTTATATTATCGTTCTTAATATTAACATTTAATTACTTTTCATTTTAAGTGATCCAATTTAATAAGGTTTACAAATAATTATTTTTGATTATTGGCTTTAACTTTTATATATATATATATGTACTTTCATTATTTATTTGTGTATATGGGGTAATCTTTCTTTTTAGTTTAATAACTTTTTGTTTTATCGCTTCTTTTATCTAATTTTTTATTGGACTAAATATTGAAGCACTTGTTTTTGTTTTAATAAAATTTTTAACATATTTTCAAAAAGTTTTTAGTAAGATAAAATTTGAAAAACTAAATTATCAAATCTATATATATACAAAAACAAATATATATATATATATATATATATATATATATATATAAATAACAATTTATTTTAAAAATTTCCATTTTGTTATTATGTAAATTCTTAAATTTTATATAAATTTATGTAATTAAAATGAATTTAAAACTTGTTTATTAATTTTTATTTATTTTTAATTGTTTTTTTAAGATATATAAAAGTTATATAATGCATTAATTTAATTAAATTTATTAAATTAATAAAATTATATAAAATGATAATGTATTTAACAAGATTAAATGAAATTATATATAATCATTAAGGTAATTATGAAATTATTATTTTTTTTTTTTGAAATGAATATTTCTATTATTATAACATTAATATTTAATTATTATAATTATTATTACTATTATCAACATTATTATAATATATATAAAATAAATTTGTATACAAATGTATGTGTATATATATATAAAAAAATATTATATAAAACTATACATATATTATATGCAAAATGAAATATTGTTGTTTATATAAGACTTATTTTTTAAAGTCTAAGAATTAACAAAAATAAAATACAAAAAACAAAAAAAAAATGAATATTAAAACTGAAAAAAAAATATAATTGTAATAATTTTAATTTTTTGTTTTAATTTTTCTCTTTTATTATTATTATTATTATTATTTGTAAATAATAAACATACATATAAATATATACATAAATTTAAATATTTTGTTTTAAAAATACTTTATATTAAAAATACAAAATTATTATTATTATTATACATATACAAAATAAAATAAAATGAAATATTAAAAAAAAGGTTACAAAAAAAAAAATATTAAAAATTGTATGTTTAAGACTTTTAAATAGTAAAAAAAAATTAAACTTAAATTTAAAAGTTTATCAATAGTAATTTTTTCTTCTCCAATATTTTATACCCTAAAAAAAAAATATTTTTTTAAATAATTATAATAATTTTTCTTTTTTTTTATTTTTGCCATTTTAAATGTTTTCTTTTTAATTTTAAGATTTTTCAAATTGTGAGCTTTTGAAAAAGATATTTTTTAATTTTGTTTTTATTTTGCGATAATATTTCTTTTACAATTGCAATATCAAAAAAAAAAATAGAACTAAAGAAAAGTCATTTGTACAATTTTAAAAAAATTACAAACAAGTATTTTTTAAATAATTGAATTTTGTTAGGTTTTTTTTTTTTATTTTCTTAATTTTAAATTGAGAATATCTACAATTTTATAACAAATAATGAGAATAAAATTATATACTAAATACAAAGGAAATGTACAGAAATTAATCAAATACAAAAATGATACTGCTGTCATTAAAAACCAATTTCATTTGAGAATAATTAGCCATCATAAAAATATACTAAATTTCATAAATAAAATATAAATCCTAATAATCAAAATTTTATTTTTTTTTTCATTTAATTTATTAATTTATGCAATATCAAATTCAATATACATAAATTAATTAATTACATTGGAGATCATGAAGCAACTTATATTTTGCAAAATATTCTCATTTTAAAAATAAGAAAATATATAAAATAGAAAATTATTAAATATTAATACAAAATTTATTATTCTGTTATGAAAATATTTATAAGTAATTTAATTTTTTTCTGTACTTTATTGTAACATGTTTTAACATATTTTTTCTTTAATATTCTTTTGTTTTTAAGCTTAATGAATAATTATTGCATTATTAACTTGTTTAAAATTAAAGTTAACTTCAAACATTAATTCTCTAATTTTTTTTTAAATAATTTTTTAAACTTATAATATAACACTTTCTTTCTTAAAAAATCTTTTATAGAATTATTTAAAATCCAGAAAATGTCGAGGATATTTTTAAAATAATCAATATATCATTATATTATATTATATATATTATATATATTATATATATTATATATATTATATATATTATATTATATATATTATTATATTATATTATATTAAAATAAATTAATCAATAACATTTTTAGATTTTTGACATTAATATTTAATAATTATTTTACTATAGCTTAATATTTCATAATTTATTCAAACAATTAATGACATTGTTGAATTGAATATAAATTTTAATTTAATATTTAGACATAAATATTATCATAATATATTACATATACAATAATATATATATGTATAATAATTATATTTACAATATTTAACTATCTTTATAATACAAAAATTAAAATATTAAAATATTTAATAACAATAATAAATAAGCGAAATTTTTTATTTAGCATAAACTCCATATAAATAAATCTATATTATAGAAGAATAAATTTGTTTTCAATAGAATAAAGTAATAAATTTACTGAAAAATTTTTGTATTGAGAAAACAATAATAAATAGTAGGAAAAATGAAACACTATTTATACATTTATTACATTTAAAATAATTTAATATCAAAATATTTAGCTAATTACTTCTTTTTTGTATAACATAATTTATAAAAAAAATATAAATTCTTATTCTAAATATTTTTATTTGGAGAATTAATAATTTCCCTATTAAATAAAAGATTAGGTTCGAAATATTTACCAAAAATTATAACAGAAATTCAATATTATTTTCAAAATTAGTTCATAAATATCAACAATATAAAAAATAATTACATTTTGTGTAATATTATTCAAATATAAAATAAATTATTATTGATTGTAATAAATTGATAATAATATATTAATAATAAATAAAATAAGTGAAATAACGTATGTAATTGAATAGCAATAAAAGTTAAATATTTTTTGAAATATATTTTAAGAATACAGGGGAGGAGGGGCTATAAGCATATTTATTGTACTCGAAAAAAAAGATGAAAGTTCTCTTGTTGATATTTAATAATTTTTATTCAATATTTGTTCTTTATATATCTTAATAACTATTAAAAATATTTTTTTCCAATAATTCAATAAAATAAGATATCATATAACATTATAATTGACTTATTAATGTTATATTTTTATTTTAGAAATTAAATAGTTTATCTAATATTCAATATAATTTTTAGATCGATTTTTAATGTAAAATACACCTGTAAAATGTATTTTATAGTTTTATATGTTCATGTATGATATAACATTACTTTAGAAAATTAATAAATTTAGTAATTATATTTTTTTAATAAAAATTCGTATTATAATCTATTTAATAAATCACACATTTTTCTGGATTCAAAAACAATTTTCTGCAAAGTTTAATTTTTTTTTTTTAATTATTTATCAATTGAAACAGCCAATAACAGAAATTCTTTAATACATTTTTCATCACCGTTCTAAGTTTGTTTTTTTTATAAATGATTAGAAATATTTAGGAAAAAATTTTTAAATTAAATTAAGTTTTTAATAAACTAATAATTTAATAAAATAATAAATCCTAACATAATGTTACATTATGTTAATTATTAACACTTTTTTAACTTTTAATCAAATAAAATTGTTTATATTATAATAATAAGTATAATCTAAGTATAATATTTTTAAAATAACAAGAATATAAATTTCTAAAGTTTCTTTCTTATTATTAATACTTTTATACTCAATTTTAATTAAAATAAAATACTAAAATGTTTCAATTCTTTAATTAAAATGAAAAAATTGTGTAATACAAATGACTATTCTGTTCATTAATTGTAAATGTAAGAAGAAATATTTATTTTAATTATTAATTTAAAATAAATAAAAAAAACTCTTTTTGTTAAATTATAAAATTATAATTATTATTAAATACATTATAAATTTTTTATGGAATTAAATTATAATATTAAATATGTTATAGATGATTCTTATTTAAATATAACCATCAAGTATATATTATGTATTAAATAAAAATTATTATAAAAAGCTAAAATTTAATTTTTCATATTTCTACCCCAACTTATTCAGAAAAGGTATAGTAGAACAAAAAAAAAAACTATTACTTTATAATGATTTTTAACGAATTCAATTATTTTGGAAGCTTTGAATTCTGATCTTATAAATTAAGTCTTATCAATTGCAAAAATATGCCAGATACAATATTTCATAAATTATTGCTTAAGCATTAAATCTGAATAACATTAAAATATTTATTTAATTTAAAGAAAGCAATGCTATTTGTGTTTTTGAAAAACTTTGTATATAAACTAAATTTTTAATTATATTGAAAAAAACGTACTTACATCATGCAGACCTGACATTAATATGTTGAAAGATGCTAAAATTAATATCGATAATATAAAAATGACAAAAGGTTTAATTGGAGTCTAATATACCCGCACATCAATATATTATTTTATAAATTTTATTTCATCGAACAGCATTAACAAAATAAATAATAAATTAATTTTTTACTGCAATAAATTTTTATAATCATAAATTAAAAGATCACGCACTCGCAACGTAACTTAAACTGCAATTAGAATTAATGATTACCAACAGTATGGTTGAATTTACGTTTGCAGTTCCAGTCCTAACACATCTGCAATAGCTTGTAGTTTACTACAAAAAAACATTCCGTTTTTGTTGGTAGAAACGCAATAGGTAGACTTCCAATAGACATCAAATTTTTTCTGTTTTTAAATTCATAGCTTCAATTATTAGAGAACTCTTTTTTTAAATATAATATAAAGTCAAACCTTTTAGCAATTGAGTATTTGTTTGCAGTGCTGCTTTAGTAATTAAATTGAAGTGCAATTTAACCTTTTACTGCATTTATACTGAAAAGCGTTATACAGATGTCCACTCCTTATATCTCATAAAAATTTTTGAAGTCTTGACATATTTCCGAAAATTGCATCCGGTATGAAAAATTTTATCTGATGGAAGCAGAACTGAGTTTCGCAGAACGTCACTTACGCACAATTTGCGAAGTCTTTGAATGAATTTCAACACTTTTTGACGCTAGCGTTTTAAATTCCAGCTTTTGTTATGAAAGTAAGCGGCTGGCGTTTTTTGGATTTTTTTGTGGATTAATTCATGTGTTACTGCATAAATTAATGCACAAAAAAAAATAGTTTATTTCTAGATCATAAAGCATCAGTAGACAAGAGTTGCTTTATTTGCATATGACTATCATTGAAAATAAAATTTAGTGACGTGATTGACATTATCATCCGATTAATGATGTTTTGGGAAAGAAAATGCTGCAAAAACGGTAGTGAAACAAAAAAAAATATTTTTATTTTTTTTATAAAAAGTTGAAAAAATTTTATGGAACAATTTCCATAATCAAAAATATTTTATTAATATAGAGATTTTATTATGTAATAAAAATATTTTTAGTTTTCATGTAAATATATAACGGCAACTGTTCATTTTTGAATTTTAACAACATGGTATTAAATAAAGATTTTGTTTGTGGTTTGGTTTTCTTTTGTTTCAAGTCATTTTTTGTTTCATTTCAAACTATTTCACTTGTTGAAGATACGGAATTTGACCACTAGAGCTCGCATTTGCAGTTCTCCAATGCTGACAACCTAAAGAAAAAACATGTTAGCAACATTTAAAATAAAACACAAATGTAAAAAGAAGTCATGTATAATTTTGCTTAGCTCATTTTCAAAATTGCCATTTAAATTTTTATTTTATTATGAACAAACAATTTTTTACATACAATGCGATTTAATAATAAACTGTCTGGTTCAAAATGAAGATATGATTTTCAGAAACGAACAAGAAAAAGAAAGAAGAGTAATTATCCAAACAGATTTTCTAATTCAATAAAATCAAACAAAAAACTTCAGTTGAAAGAAGCTCTTTCGGAAAATATGGTTAAACTATATACATATGTACATATGCATCTTAATACAACATGAAAAAGCGAAATCATGAATCTTGCACTTTTCCTTATAGAAGACTTCCAAAATACATAGTTTAGAAAATAAAGCTACAAGAGCCATAGTGTGTAACAGAGTATTCGTGCACCAACAGCTGTACATAAGGTAAGTAAATTTTTCTTTGGTTCCAAAAAGTTTTAAAAAATTAGAAAATAAACCGTGCATAGAAAAGTTAAAGCTGGCACCTATTCCTTTTTTACCAATGAAGTTTATCGATGCGTTCTCTAGGTGGGTCCTCAAGTTTATTGTAGTAAGTACGTATATGTACTTGCTACAAATAAGCTTGTGAGTAGCATATGTATGTCTGAAACTGTACATATGTACATATTTTTTCATATTACCAAGTACTCATCAATTTTGCCAAAAAAAAGGCCTCTGCGTTTTAAAACAATCTTTTTGTATTCAACATAACAAAATATTTGCATAGGAACTTATAATATTATCTATGTTGATATACATATATATGCTTGCAGGTACACATGCATACATCCATATGCATATTAAATACAACATCACAATTTCTTTAATTTGAAATTTATTCAACTACAAATTTGTACATAGGAAGAATGATTCAATTTTAAAAATTTTATATGAAAAACAGTTTAATTGGCTTCCATAAGACTACATATATATTTAAATACACGTTAGATAAATATGTAAATTAAAAATTACAAATTTTTTTGTTTTCTTCACTATGTTAAATTTTTTTGCAAAATAAAATAATAGAAACCGAATCATCAACAACAATAATAAAATTAACAATATATGCAATATGAGCTTTGCTCTAGTCATATTATGACGTTGTGCACTTGCATATTACTCTGTTTTTTCATTATATTTCTGTTTGTGAGTTATTCTAAATTTATTAAAAACAAATCAATTAGGAATATGTAATTTTATGTAAACTTTTAGATGATATTACTTAACACGATAGGGTAGGAAGGCGTCTTATTCAATAAATTTAAAAAGCAACGTCACAGAAAAGTGTTTTTTGCATTTTGTACAATAGAACAAAAGCATAAAAACTTAGCTTATGATGAAAATGTAAACATATTTTACAATAGGTAATTCTTTAATTGCAATAGATAAGTCATATTGTACTTTGTAGGTAGATAGGTACCTACCTATATAAGTGGACATAAGGAAAAAAAATTGTTGAACATTGGAATTCTAATAATTAAATATTTTTATGCAAATAAACAATACTGCTTACTTTACTCATCAGTATTTTACAAAAATTGAAATGTATGCACTTCATTTAAATTGCGTTTTGAAAAATAAAACTTCTTAATATCTGATCTGTTACTTTCAAATTTCACTCAACCTTTTAACACAATAAGCCTACATTTATTGGAATACAAAAACAAATTTGTGTTATTCTTAAACAGAACTTTACTGGGGATGCTCTTAGATTTTTTTCTTAAAAGCTAGACATAAACTTTCTGACTTGAAAATAAATAATCTAATTAAACACTGCCTTATGAAAGTTCAATTAGAAATTCTATCGTTACATTAACATTGTATACATGACGCACTGTATCGTGCCTGCATTAGAATGTAAAACATACGTGTATTTCGAGTGAACAAATGGAATATCTTCTCATAAAATAAAAAAAGTTGAAGTTAGAACGACTAGGTAACTTGAGGACTACCACGCAGATGTCTACTAAAAGTTTTTTTTAAAATAAATTATCTTTGTCCCTTAATAAAGGTTCAATTCCTAAACATTTTCCTCTACATAATTTTTCTTTATTTTCTTTATCTAAATTTCAATACCATAAGTTAAAATTTAACTTGAATAACACAAAATTAAATTGACTTGAAGATTCTTTATTATCTCAGAAAAAGAGGTGCATATTCTTGCACTTGTAATACATAAATATATTATATACTGTTTATATCCCTGTATTAAAGAATAATTCTAGTTTTAAAAAACAAAACAAGGCCATCAATATTGTTGATAATTCTTAGAAAAACTGAAAATATATAAAAATTATTTTTTTTCACAATAACAATACAAAACAAAAATCTCACATTTAGACTTGAAATACGTGTGTTGCATTTTGCTTGCATTTTCATTCAATTAAGTGTGATCTAAATGAAAAATAATATATTTAGTACAATATTTAATAAAATTGTTTAAAAGGAGGAAAAAATAGAATGTTATGCGTAAGAATAAAAAAAAATGGGTTTGTAAAATAAAAACATTGCTTCATGTTTGTTGCAGTACTTTTATAATAAATTTTTCTTTCAGAAAAGAATTGAAAATTTTCAATGGTTGTTTCAAATTAAAATGATCCATTTTATTAAATTTCTATTATAAAATTATAAAGTATAATAATAATTAAATTTAATACTGGTTCTTATAAAATTTGTTGTTTGCCCTAGAACTTCGTTTTACTAATTAATTTCAATATTATAAGATAGAAAATACTGGTCCAACAGTATTTCTTGACAAATTATGTATATTCAAAGCATGTATGTATTGCTTTTTCCATATAATATGCAGATATATAACATAATATCAGCATAATCTAAATCGGCACTATTAACTTGCATAACTTCATAATTTTTGTTTTAGCCTTATTAAACTAAAATATGAACTACCCAATCAGTATTGTACGTTATGCTACAATTTATTGTGCTACACTATTGATGCCAAATACAATGTAAATTAAAATTATCTTACATAAATTTGAGTTAATCAAATTTTTATAAGAACTCAAAGAGCTTAAAATTACAAAGTTAATTTTAATTTTGGAAATAAGACATAAAAATCCTTGAAATACAAAAATAGAGAATTGTAGATGTTTGCATAAATTAAAAATATTCACATCTGTATGTAATTTAGGCTTATAAACCTTCTATAGAAAAGTTAATTACTTTACATCTGAGCAGTGGTTATCGACATATAAAATAAAATCTAGATTGAAACTGCATAATTTAATCTTACTATAATATTATCTAAATCAAAAGTATCTATTATAGACAGTGTATAATTACTAGTATTATAAGTTTTATGAAGTAAAACTAGATATTCAGTTCATATGACCTCAAGCTATCAATCAGTTTTATTACGTATTTCTGTTTAAATGATGTGTTTTTTTTCTTTATTTTTCATTATTTTTAGTGGGTAAATGCGAAAAAAAGTAAACAAGTTGTTTTTCTTTTAAAAATTTTTATTTTGATTGGTCAATTTACTGGGCTCGTCACCGATTTCGCATAAAAAAGAAACAACAATTTAATAATAATTTAAAAAAAAAATAAAAATAATGCAAAAATATAATATGTACATGTATGTATATATGTATAAATGTACCTATAGATATATAAATATACAAAAATTGTGTTTAACAACTTGTTTTTCATTTTATTTGCGTATACATTATAATATTTATGTATTTTTGTAGGTATGTACATATGTATGTACATCAGAAAACAGAAAATGTAAAGGCAAAATAAAAATTAAATCGCAGACGCAGGAATTCATCATCATCATCATTACCATCATCATTTTCATCAAAATATCAGCATCTATAAAAAAATACTATTGTCTCGCAAAATCAAGATCTCGTGAGATGAAAATTAATTTTATAGTATGTATGAGAGCAGGTCTGTTTTATGTTTTTATTATTGAAAAAAACGGCGTATATTTTGATAAATTATATGCTTTCCTGCTATATCCAACATTATGCTGTTTTTATTTTCGCTTTGATGCCAATCCAATGTATTAGTGAAAAATTTTTTATTGGTTGGACCTCTAAAAATTAAAAAAAAAAACACTCATTTATAAAATATCGTACGATTTTTGTTTACATACCATTTTTTACTTGAATTTTTTCTTGTTTTATTTTTTTTATTTTTTTTTCTGTTCATTCGCTTCTTAATAAGTTGTTTTCATTTTTTTTATATACATATTTCTAAATAAAAAATTATATTTCGCATGTTGCAGATCCAACAAGCCTTTCTAATAAGGGTATTGTGCAAATATTTTCAATTTTGTTATTTTGCTTCAAAAAGCTTTCTTGAAAAATATTTTTCGAATGCTTATAATTTTTAATATTATATACATATTATTTTTTCTTTAAATATTAGTAATAAAAAAAAACAAAGTTACGTAGGCAGATTTTTTGTTATTTTAAATTATGAAAAATTTTTCTTGTATGAAACATTATGCATATACAAATATTAGTACATATAAAATAAATTAGATTTAATGCGTCACTTAAAAACCAACTAATACAAAATATAGCAATTACTTACATATATTATTTTTTTAAATACTCATTTATGTATAGTCAGAATACTTAATGAATATTCTTTTTAATAAATATTTTGTAAATTATTATTATTATTTTTATATTTTATTATAAAAATTCATTCTACTTTTTTGATTAAATGATCAACTATACGTAGTATATTGATTACTTTGAAGTTCAAATATTATTTATGACGCATTACTCTTCAAATCGAGTTTCAAATCTTGATAGATACATAAGTATACATAATTGAAATTAATTTCCATAATACATGCATATTATATTATAATTATTATTCTGTAATATAAACTTATTAAAACATGTTATGTATTAAAACGAATTATGAAAAAAAAGTAAAATTAACGTCACAAATTTTCACTTATGTACATGTATGACAATATTTAAATTATTTTCTTTATAACGTGTGTTGATTATTTCTAATATAAATAACATTGATTACGTAGATAGCATTTAATAAATGTACAACAAAAACTTGATTAGAATATTATAAAAATTAAAGAATAAAGTAATTATGATATTAAAAAACGAAAATTAATAATAAATAAATGATATGCTTATTCACGTACTAATTGTCATTATTAGGTTGTTGATTCCATTTCGCAAAATACTTTGTTTATGCGTAAATAAATATTATTTAAAGCTTTATGATGCAAAAATTGTTTAAAAGCTTTAAACTCAGGAAATATTTAACATATAATTGTTATATTAAAGAAACCTCATATAGATATTACATACATATATTGTATTGTGACTCAATTCATGTGGGGTTTAATAAAAACAAAGAAAATTTCCTTTAATTTTTTTTATCATATACATACCTACATACATATTACGTAAGTTTTAATTGCTGTCTAAATAATTTATATTATTTAAAAAAAATATTTGTTTATGTGCTCTGTCAAGAGTAATATTCCAGAATTTTTGCTTTATATTATCGAAATATTAATATTGTTCTCTATGAATAATAATATACTAAATAAATTTTTTGATAATGGTATATAGGAAGATTTACGTGGTTGAAAAACACGTGTTTAATTTTTGTTTCAGAGCCCTAACTATTACAATATACATATGTATTTACAAAAAATACACTTTCTCAAATTTTACAAAATACACTTTCTCAATTTGTTTAAAACATTTTTTAGGACAATATTAACCCTAGGATGATCTTAACTATCAAATAGGTTCATTTCAAGGACGACTTATTTATTTATTTTTCACTAAATATTGTTTAATATTTTTTTAATGTTTTTCAATCCAAAGTTTTAATATTAATTTTGTATACATAAGTTTATATTTTTATGTCGCAATTATCTTATAATAACAATATTTACTAATTGAGAACACAAAATAACTACGTAATATATTAAGGTGTACTTACGTAAGTAATATGCGTAAAAGTTTAAAATTTTGTAATTTTAGTTGTCCGTAAATTTAGTAAAATATCAAATTTATATTTCAATTCTAATTTATACAATATCTATTTTAATATTGGGGTAGGTATATGATGAGCGAAATTCGTTCATAATTTTCATTTGAATAATGCATAACTTGTATTTTAGATGAAATAATTGGCAATATTCTACAAATTTTTCCTGTAATTACTTTTACATTTACATAATATTTAAAGGTAGTCCTAATCTAAATCAATTTGGTATGTTGTTTACTTCATAAGTTGAGTTCTTTAAAAAAATTGTAGTACTCGGAAGTATTAAAAATTATATATTATATTGCAGCGATATCTACTTTAAGCATATTCTAATTAATATAATATTTAATTCAGAGTTTATGCATTCATAATATCTCCTTATTTTATTAATACTAACCAAAATTATAAAATTACATAAAGAAAATTATAATTTGAACTATGGTTTATTTTAAAAGTCACTCGAAAAATTTTTAACTTGCTCTACAAATCTAATTTAATTTTAAATCACGATATACTAAATATTTTATTTAAAGTTTGAAATTTATTTAAAAACATAAATAGAATATACTATTACCCTATTTTTATAGAATAACTTAATTATTCATGTATAATATTATTTTAAAATTAAATAGAACATGAATAAATAATCAACTTTTACTCATTAACAATATTCAATTCTATACAAAAAAATATTCAAAATAGTATTTTAAGTAAATAGGTATAGCACATAGCATAAATGTTGCTTGTTCGAAATAATGCATCTGTTTTTCAAAATAAAATTATGTACATGTGTCCTTTATCAAATTGTTTTCAGAAAAGTAAGAAAACAGGTTGTGTGAATTAAGTAAATAATCAGATGAAAATTATAAAAATATCCCTGTTTTTATTAATAATTATTGAATATTGTTCAATAATATAAGTCAAAAGTTATCATTTATGTTATTGTATTGCAGATGTTTTTTTTTCTAAAGAACACTTATTTTGTATTTTATATGTAACAAGGAAAATTTAAAACACCTTTTTTCTATATTATGAATTTTAAATATTAATTCACACTTGTTATTTATATTATTAGTTGATCTTTTTACCTTTCAAAGTCAAGCAATTAAATATTAAATCACGATTTATAATAATGATTTGAATTGGAAAAAATATTTACACACTATTTTAGAAAATCTAAACAAGTTTAAAAAAGGGCAATCACTGTTCTTATAAAAAATATTGGTAAAAAAACTATTAAAAGAAAATTTTCTCAATCGTTCTGTGAGTAAAAATATAATGTATTAGACGCACTAAGATTTTAAAATTATAGGAAGCAGATTTAAAATTTCATCTGGTTCTATATTAATTGATTGTTTATTTATTTTTCTTTTATTTCTAAAATCTTAGTGTATAACTATTCGTAAATAAAGTAATTAACACATTGAAAGGTGTTATATCAAAAATAAAATTTGCACAAATTTAATTAGCTAGCTAAAAAATATTAATAAAAGGCAAATACTATTATTGTTATTTCTATTGTATTATTTTATTGTACTATTCCTAATTATTTCGTATAATTTCACTTTATTATTGCTATTTTTTAGAAATGTATTTAAAAATGTTTTGTAATATATTGAATTTAATCAACCTTCTTTTTCTAAATAAATAGTATTTTATTTCCTTGTAGGTTGTAATTACTAAATTAATAATAAATTCTATCAATTAGAATAGTTATTAGTTATGTTTATAATTTATGATTGAACCAGTATCTAATAAATAAACAGAAATTTCTAAAATTAAACCAACCCATTTTAAAAAAACTAATTTGTTAATAAATACCAAAGCTAATTCGTCTTAAGGCATTATACATACTTTTATCCAAAATTTTTAATATTAAAGACCATATTAAAATGCCCATCATGATGTGAGGAATAAATATTTCTTTCTTATTTCTTTTAGTTATAAAATGTTAGCTCTAAATGTAATACTGCATAAGTAACACGCATTTTTTCAGTGATAACATTAAAATAGTTGAATAAACGCAAATTGATTATGAAAAACTTAAATTTTTGAGTAAATTAAAAATACTGTTAGTTTTTTCATTCAAAATTTTAAAGCAAAGATAAGAACAATGTGAGCCAACCAGTGCCCTATTGCAGAAACCACTAAAATTAACTCCTAATTTTTTGTTTTTAAAAGTACTTTTATTTAATTGGTTTTATTTATTAAAGTTTTGACTCTTAATGCAACAGAAAATTTGAAATTTTTCGATTAATTGATTAAGCATAATGTACAAATTGTTTGATGCATCAGAGTTGTTTATAGAAAAAAGGAAATATAATTATAATAAATAAAATAAAAATTAAAGGTCAAATTTTAAAAATTATTTGTCAAAATGCAGTCCTTTTAAAAAAGGCAAAACTTTTTTAAAGCAATTTTATTAGTTTTACTGAACTAATATAAACCAAAGGAATTTAAACAACTTAACATATTATAAAGAATAGATAAAATAAGAGATTAATTATAAAATTTTATTATTTATTTTAATATAAGTACTTATTTAACATATTTATTTTTCTTTTTTAAATATAATATAATTGATAAACGTAAAAAGATCTTATGATTGCCCTTTATAACATTTTTTGAATAGTATAAAAAATATTATATATTTTAATCTACGAAAATTTCTGTTTATTTATTAGAACAATTGATAAAAGACGTCATCTGGGGGGTCAAAAATTGTTTCTCTATTTGAAAAGCAAAAAATAAAAAAAAAACGCAAAGAAATAGAAAAATTAAAATAAAAAAAAAAAATAAAATAATTTTCGGGGGCTTGAAACTTTTTTTTGCTTTTCTTTTTTCCTTTTATAATTTATTTTTCTTTATCAATTTAGATATGTTCGGTGTTAAATAAAACTTGTTCATATGTGTATTTTAATCATATTTTATTTATATACCCACATTACTTCATTTGTATATTTTACGTGGATCGCTAAAAAATTCGCGCAAACACATACAAAAATTCTTTATAAAATACAATATTAATTTAATATACTTATTTTTTTTTTATTTTTCGTTTTAGTTCACATAAACTTAAAGATATTTTTGGAGAAACTTGCCAACACTGAATTGAAAATTTTTTTTTTTGTCATATCAACAAACACATTGGCAAATTTTTAATTTAAAGCTATGATATTTTGTGTATTTTGTAGATTCTTTTTATTTTTTGTTAATTTTCGATATCTTTTTTTGTTTTTTGAATGATAGAGCGAGCGGTAGATTGGTAGAGCGTACAATTTGTTTGCACAATTTTTCAAGGTTAACTGTTTATTCTTTTTTTTATTTCATATATATATATAATTTTTTTTTTTAATTTTTATCGGTTCTGTTTTTTTTTTTATTATTTCTTCCTTTAATAATGATATTAGTATGAAAATTATTTTTATTTGATTATTAAAATTTTTTAAAGAATACCCGAATACATAGAAACATATAGAGAAACCAAATAGTGATAATTTAAGAGACGTTGGAAACAGAGTGAATGTGTCAATAATGTCCACATAGATTTGGAAGAATTTTTATTTAAATTTTTTCTTGTTTTCTTTGTTTTATTTTTTAATACATATTTTATATTTTAAATTGTTTAAAAAATGATTAGAAGAAATTTCTGTTTTTTGGCTTTTTATTTAGGCATGTGTGTTAGTAATAGTGTTACGTAAATAAATTTATTCATTTTTTACTTTTTTTTTATTGAAAAGGTTAAATATTTGAACAGCTTTTAAAATAAAAATTGAAATGAAAGAAAAAAAAGTCAAACAAAGATGAAATTTTGCATGGTGGTGTATAAGAGAAAGGCCACACTTTTCATATTAAATACATTCAAATTATTTTATTAAAAAAAATTTAAATTACTCTTTCTTTTTTGAATATTACTAATTTAATAAGGGAATTAATAAAAATTACGCATTAAAAAATTATTTATTGGTAGTTTTTTCTTACTTTTTCGAAGAATTTTATAGTCTTTTCACTGATTTGAAAACTAGTATCAGTTCCAAAATATGTGTGTACATTAATAATGCATTTCAGATTCAATTCAATTTTGTAATGAGCTTCCTAAAAAGTTTTAGTTTCTCTTAAATTTTTTTTAATCAAGGACATTTGTTTGTTTGTAATAAAATTTGTATTTTCCTTTAAATGACTAATTTGCAGGTAATTCCGCAAATATTAATCCTTAAAATATAAAAAATTATTTAAATGAATGAAATTGGACAATTACATTTGCATGCAAAGGTTAATTTATTAATAACTTTAGATATACATAATAATTCTTCTATAAAATTATTACTAATTAAAAACATTTAATACTTTAATTACTTAAAAATATTTAATTAAAGTAAGACACAATGCAATTATTAAAATTTTCTATATAAAAGAAATAAATCCACATTAAGTAATTTAAATTAAGTAAGAATTTACAATTTTTAATTATTTCAATTTTTTATAATATAATTAATACTCATAAATATTAGTGTAAAAAAATTTTAACTTTCCTAAGCTTAAAATTAAGAATATGTACGTGATTATCTGAACATCTATTTATCGTCTATTATTAAAATTAAATGTACAAGGGCAAAATTAAATTTATGTTTTACTTATTTATATTTCACTTATGTTTATATAAAATTTTAATATAAAATAAATTAATTAAATTCATGTAAAATTTCAACTAAAAATTAGAAGTTGAAGTCAATGAAACTATTTAACTAACCAGTTTGCAAAGTCTATAAAAAAAAATCGCTAAGAAAAAAAAATAAACTAAACAAACTGGAATAACTATAATTAATATTCACAATTTAAATATTTTGTCTGGAAGTTTATAATATTTAACTTTTTTTTTCTTTTTTGGCTTAATATTAAATATTTGAATAAATTATTAAAACATTCTAAATAATCACATATTATATGCAAATTACAAAAGAATTCATTTATTCGCGTCAAAATATTAACATTTTGGAATAGTTCAATAGTTTTTCATAACTTTCTTAGTAATTTTTTTATTTCTATTTAATTATTTAATTAAAATTTATATGAACATTAATTATATAATTAGATATAGTATTTTAATAAGCATTAAAAAAATACTTTTAAAATACTAGCATAAATATGATGTTGTAGCAAAATGAAAAATATTATTAAAATGAACTTTCTAAATTTTCTATAAAATGAAATACTTTAGAAATTCAATTTCTTAAGATATTTTTAATAAATTTAGTTTAAGTAGATGTTTCTTGAAAAGCTTACTAATTGCAAGTCAGTAAACAGTTTTTTTTAAATAAAAATTTTTTATTCTCTTACTTAGTAAATTAAGGCAAAATTAAATATTAATTAATAAACTATTCTAAAAAAATTTAAGCTACATAAAGGCAGATATTCATTTCCCCAAAAAATTTAATTAAAAACATTTAATGAATTCGTAACCCGAAACGTGGCAATTAATTTTTCATTATTGCCACGTTTTATTAATCTTCCTCATATGCCAATTATAATCGAAATTTTAAAATAGATAATATAAGATTATTGCATATAAACCAACATTTTTGGCTTTTTGGTTTGTTTTATTTTATTTTAAATATTTTTGCATATGTATGTACTTAATATTCTTAAAGTTGGATACTTGCACATTTTTTGATAAAAGTATCTTTTATTGTTTTTCTTTTTTATTATTTTTGTATTTTGTGATTTTACTTTAGGTTTTTCAACTTATTTATTAATTCTTTTTTTGTTTTTTAAATGAAATTGCGTTTAATTCTAAAGCAAAAAAAAAAATAAAAAAGACGAGAAGTAAAAAAAATTAAAAAAATAAACAAAATTTGTTTTTGAAATAGAAAAATAGACGCTATTATCATCGCTTTTAATATTATTATGAATTGCAGACGTCAATTGAATTAAAAGCTTTTTATCCAAAAAAAAAAAAAAAGCGCTCATCAAAATATGCGAACAAATAATCAAATTTTTCACTGACTAAGAAATTAAAATTTTAAATTACTTTCCTTTTTTTTATAATTCTATATTAATGTTAGATTGCCGAACTTTTTTAATTAAGTATATAACAAATATACTTAATGTAACAAATATACTTAAATATATTTTTATTCAAAAATGATGTATGACTTTTCATTTTTCAACTACATAACAGGTTGCACGGTATTATAGGTGTCATTCAAATAATCAATAAGGCTCAAAATATAGAACAATAATTTGTAGGCTACATATAAAATTCCCTTCAATTCCCTTCAATAATTATAAAATTATAATAAATTAGCATTCATTTAAATATGAAATAATATTAGCCATAGTGAGTAGATATAAGTAATAGTTGTACGATTTATTTTTTAAGTTATATATTTCAAAATTTAGTTCTAATTTAAAGTGTGTTAATAATTACCTACATCTCATTAAGAAAAATTGTTTTATATTGTAACAAAAATAAATAATATTAATAATATTTTTAATCCTTATTTTGTCTATTAACCACAAACAAGCAGAACTCAATTTTTATTAAATTATAAATATTATTTATAAATAGAAAATAAATACAAATTTAAAGAATATCTGCATATAAAAATTTGGTGAATACATATTAAAGTTAAATTTTTTATTATGTTGATTTTTTATTTATACCTATATTATAAAATACAAAAACAATTTTTTATGTATCACAGAAATGCGTCAAAAGGATTCCTTGATATAAATAACTAATAATAAAATTTAGTTTGACAAAGTTTTGATATATAAATAACAATATAAATGTTAAATTTTCATTCAGCACTTTGCAACATTTTCATAACATTAATAGACTATCAAAATCCAGTGAGCTTATGTATTATATACATATGTCCCAATTCGGAGTTGTATGCGACGGTTATGGTGTTTTAAAGTCTTAAAACACTATAACCGTCTCATACAAGTCCGGATTGAGACATATATATTATGACGATTAATGTTATTTAAGTCTTAAAATAATTATAACTGTAGATATTATCTTTCAATATGGTAGTCTACTAAGAGAAAAGTTCATCGGGTATTATGATTTCGTACATAGCTTATAACACCTAGATTGGTAAAAGATATTATTTTTATTCTCGTAAAATAGTCTTTATTGTATTAAAAAAATTTTATTTGGTAATAATATATGTAATAAACTTGAAATTCAAATAGTTATAAAATTTAAAAAAATATATGTATTTTAAGAATAGCATTTTATAACTAATTTCGTGCAATGCTATTAGTAAGTATTGCAGCAAAATAGAAAATGGAATATAAAAGAAAAATGGAATAACATAAAAAAAGTAATTATATACTTTGATCAGCACGTTTATTTCATTTCATTTAAATTTTTTTATATAAACAACTATAACAGTATTATAATATATAAAATATCTTAAAAAATCAGATTACATTTTTAATATTAAAAATTGTATTGTACATATTTGAATATTGAACATAAGCGTTATCGGTAACATCGGCAAACTTTTATATTAACATTAATCCATCAATATTTAATTGAAATATAAAAATATAACATTTATTTTTTTTATATAAAATCGAAAGTGATCAATGATAGACTTGCTATACCTTAGCATAATTCATATTTCCTTAAAATCAGCCTCAGTAACAAAAATATTTTATACAAAACATGCGCTATTTACTAAGAATTTCGAAGAGATAATTCTGAAAGTTAGAATAGGTATAAGTATATATGTAAGTAAAAATTACTTTACGAAGATTTATTAAAAATTGCGTCACTAAAATAAGGAAAACAAAATTTTTTAAATGAGATTAATATTTACATTTTGAAGAAAAAAAATATTGAAATCAGAATTATAATTTTGAATTATTGTTGTTAATAGAGCGACTGACTTACGTAGATTAATTGGGATATTTTTTTTTCCTGATTTGAAAAAAAATTTTACTCTTATCTCAAAATTTATTTTATTATATGTAATATTGTATAGGGATTGTGATCAACCATGTCTTTATGTGAATGTAACTTTGCCATTCAAAACACTTTAGTTAAACTATGTAAAAATAGATTTTTAATTCTTTATTAAAAATTTTTTATATATAAGCAAATTACAATTATTTAATTGTACAATAATTAATTATTTTTAGAAAAATTCATTACATATTCACGTGAATACCTTTTCAATAACATTATTTAAATCAATTGTACAATAAAGCACAAAAAAATCATAATTTTTTAAATTCCATTCCAAAATATTTCTTTTTAATATTATTTTAAACATTCTTAATATTATTGTTAATAAATTATTAAAGTCAATAAATCCAGTATAAGTAAAACTAAAAATAAAACAATATATTCACAATTATGATTCAACAAAATATTTATATAAATTAATTACTATAAGATCCACACTTATTCTGAAAAAAAATATGTTAAAATACGCAATTTTATACAAGTTTAATAATAAAATTCCCCAATATATGGTTTATTTTTTGTTATTATTCTTAACCGTTTTTTTGTTTTTCTTAAAAAAATCTAGTTAATAGACCAATATAATATTTATGAAAAGAAATTAGTGCCAAAGCTTTTTATTTAATAAGTATCAAATATTTACTTCCTAATATATAATAAAAATGACCTCGTCAGAGAAGTTCATTAGAATCATAATATTAAAAACATAAATAAATAAACACGAATAAAGAATAAAAAAATTTTCTTTTAAGCTGATGAAAGAATTATAATTCCCTCATCATATGTATGTACGTTACTTTATATATAAAATACTATTTTACTACTAAAATATATTAATGAAATAAAACGAAAAATTTTAAGCGCCTAACTCAGCTTTATTATAAAACTGATGCAATATAATATAAAGTTTGCGAATACCTCTTTTTTTTTGGGGAAAAAGAAAATTATTTATTATAATATTTTTTTTTTTATTCATATATTCATTTTTTCTCGTTATCTTTTTAATAAAAAATGCGTTATGTTTATAAAGCTTTTCATTAAACTTAATATATTCATAAAATTTTTAAATTAATTTAATAAAATAATTTGACTCTTTTATTATATAATTCACAACATAGTTTTTTCTTTGCCCGTTTTTTAGGTCTTGCAATTTAAAAACAAAAGAAAATATAGAGAGAGAGACAAAAACATGGTTTATATCAAAAAATGTTGACATAAAAAAAAAAAAACTTTAAGCTTGTCGATTTATTTAATACAAATAAAATCGTATTAATGCACAATCACTTTTATAAAAATTAATGATAATAAATTATTAAAAAAAAATTTTCTAAGCTTCTATCTTGCATTTAATTTTTTCTTACACACATTCATACATGTATATAATTATAATGACTTTGCGATTATTATTTTCTTAAGAATAAGTTTTTCAAATAAATTTTAAAAATTATTTGTAATATTAATAAGGATTTTTTTTATTGAATAGTCTAAAATGGATTTAAAATAAAAGAAATATAAAATTATATGGAGTCCCTTTTTTTTCTTTAAACAAAAAATTCACTAACACATATAATTTTTAGTATTAAAATTGAAAAGTTTGTTAGGAAACGAAGCAAGTTAATTAATTTTAATAAAATTTTTAGTTAGAAGCAAATCAGACACAGACGCAGACAATCAAATCAGACACAGTTCTAAAATGCCATAACAAAGTAAGACAAACGCCTCCAAAAAAAATTTAATCAAATAACTTTTTCGAAAAGCTCATCATTGATCTTAAAAATTTTGGCACACTTGAATCAACCACACTTGCATAAAAATAACATTTTAAAAAGTTAAAAAGGAAAAGTAGTTGACGCAATAGTGCTCCGGTCAATTAAAAAAAACATTATAAAAGCTGATAAACGACTGCGAAAAATAAAATTGCTAATAAATAATTTAAACCTAAGATTTATAAATTATTAATTTTATTAGAGTTGTTCAAGTTTTTCCAAAAATGACTTCAAATCTTTAAACTTGATCTACTTGAATAATTATTTTATTTATAATTATTTCAATTACTATTATATATTAATTATATATTATTTCAATCAAAACTTTAATTTTTCAAAATTTTTATTAATATATTGTATTAAAAGAAATAAATTTTTATTTTTTTTTAGGTACTGAATTCCATCAATGTGGGCCCACTTCAAAAATTTAAATCTCGCTAAAATTATAATAAAATTTACTTAATTAGTTAATTATTTTAATTATAAAAATTCCATAAAATTCAAAAAAGTTCCATTGTTATTTTAAACATTTATATTCACAAAAAATACATAAAAATAATCAACAAGAACCATAATAAATATGACATTCATTTTAATAAAAATGACATCCAAAAATTTAGCAAAATAAATCAAGCAAAAATTTTTATATTGAGATAAATGTATACATTAATTGTTATATTATATTCAATTATATTTAAAAAAAAAAACAACTCTCAAATATATTTATTATATAAAAGTAAGTGTATGAATTATAATATTCTAGAAAATAAATAATTGTAATCAAAAATATAAGTAAATTGTAAACTCATGGTCGCAAAGGTGTATGTATATATGTACATAATTTTGCAAATCATCTTGGTATTTTATATAATCATCGAACTTTAACTTAATGAAAGGCACAAGGCACAAATATTTATATGTATGTAAAAAAAAATATTTGAAAAGAAATTTATTGAAGTTTTTTTTTTGTTAATTAAATTTATTATATATGTATATTAATTTAGGGAATTTAGAAAGTAAAATAGCTTTCTATTGGTACAAATTCGTTATTTTAAGTATGTATAAAAGTAATCAGAGTTTGGAAACGAAAGAAGAAAAAATGTTTACATAATATAAAAAAAATAAAATTGTTTTGTACTTATAGAAATAAGTGTATAACTAAAATTATATTATACTTACTATTATACAATCAATTATATAATATTAATAATTACCTACTGATTAAATTTTCTTCTTTAATTTGTTGAAAAAATACGTTCCTAAAAATAATTCTAAATATTGATTATTTTAAGTGTATAGAAAACTTTGAAGTCATCAATATTCTATAGGACTTGCTACCTCATTCTTTATTGAATTCTTTATTGAAAAATTATTGAAAAAGTATTGAACTTTTGAACAATATTATCATACTTTAAAAGATGCGTTTTATATGATATGGAGAATCATTTTCAATTTAATAGTAAATGCAACATATTTTAATTTCTAAATAATTTTATTACGTTCAATTATATTTATTTAAATATTTTAATTATTTAATTTAAAATTATTATTCTTAATTATCTGTTAAAATTAGTACTCTTACTGCAACATGATGGAAACAACACACATTAAACAAAAATTATTAATTTGTTTTGTTATAAAAAACTAAAACAAGAAAATAATTGACAAAAGTAATATTATAAAAATTAATAATAAATATAAAATTATTGAATTAATTGATTTACTTTAGTTTAAAAAATAAATTTGAATCAATGTAATTTAATTTAGTGGTTACTAGATTTAATTAATATAATCTGATTTTGTTTCAATAAGTCAGCAATATTCCTTTTTGCAATAAAATAGCGAGAAAATAATCAGGAATTTAAAGAAAATAAATAAAAAATTTAAAAAAAAAATTAGAGAATATTTTGTTGTAATTAAAATTTTCTAATTAAGAAATAATTTCAACATTATATGTATTTGTTTATTTTTTCTTAAGTAAGAAACAAAATTTTAATGCAAAATCAAATCATAACATTGAAATTTATTTAAACGCATAAAATTATCTTATCAAGAATCTTATGTTAATTCTTTTGAAAAAAAAAATAAATAAAATGATTCGTCATTCGCACAAATGTTCTAAATGACTGTTTTTTCAAAGGAATATTTTTAAAAGAATTCATTTCTCTTTTTTCTTTCTTTTTATTATGATTTTTTGTTTTTTAATTTTGCACAAATTTTATGATAACAAATTGAGTTTAAAAAAAAATATCCACATTCATGAATATATCTAAAGTATTATATAAGTACCAATGTATAGAAATAAATATAAAATTTTTAATTTTATTATAAATTTTATTTTTTGTTTTTTTTTTGTATAATGTGTATATGTACAGTATATTTGGAAACTTTTCTAAAAGTTTCCTAAAAGGTCTTTAACGTGGTAAAGTGTAGATAAAAGTTAAGTTATATGAAATACATATATATTTACACTATGGTGGAAGTTAGCTTGCTGACGTATGCAAGAAAAAAAAAAACGTTTTTAAGAAAATATTGGAAAATTTATTGATAAAAAGAATATTGAATTAAATTATATGTGTGTATGAAAAAAATTAATGCGTATTAAAAAATATAACAAATTTGATAACAACAATAAAAAATGATTTGATTTCGCAAATTTTTTATGATAATATCTTTTTAGAATTTAAAGAAAAACTTTTCTCAAATTGAAAAATTAATGTGTATTTGTAATTCTGTATTATTTTAATTATAAAATAAGTTATAATACAATTATATCAAATTCCAACTGTAAAATAGTGTATAGATAAAAATTTTTCAATAAGAAAATTTTATTTTATTATATTTATTAAACGTTTTATATTCTACTTTATATTACAAATCAATGAGAATGAAAAATTAATAATTATTTCATCATTTTCACTTATTATAGGTTCATATTATATTATAAAGAAAACATTGACATTATAACCTTTATTAGCCATATTTTAGTACCGCATTTTAGAATTATCTGTTTATTAAATTTCATATTAAAATATTTATAAAACTTATTTAATTTAAATCAATAATGTATTGTATAATCATTTTAATCAAGAAATATTACATCAATTTAATATATTCTATTAATATATTTAAAGAAATTTTAAAATTATAAACAGATTAAAATTAAAATTTAAAAATTTTTAAAAACCCGCTTCCAACAAATCATATCCAATATTTCAATCACATATCATAGCTATTCATTTCGGGTAGTTTTCAAGGACTCATAAATCTTCAGTTTTTTTTTTGTCTTTTCTTACTTAGGTTTACTGCTATCCTAAAAAAGGGTTTAAAAATAAGAAAAATTTATTTTTGTATCATAATGAAAGATTTACATATATATTCCATTTTACCTGAAATTTTTTTTATATTTGTATACGTGTTATAAAAATAATATTTGTATATCCTTAACACTCAATTACATATTATTCAAGATATTTCTGCTCATTTTGGATAGTAGTTACGTTTACATATTAAACATCTCAAAAATATGGCTCATTACAGTTGAGTGGATTAAATTATGCTGCTTGTTGTAATCGAAAAGGAATAGGTATAACTAAAGCCAATGTATGAAAATGTAACTTATAATATTTATATTTAAAGAAAATGTATAAGGTATTCAAAAATACTGTAGTTATATAAAATTAACCATTATAGCTAAAAACTACATAAAATAATATTAACTCATTTTTAAAAAATAGTGAATTATACTCAAAAAAAAAACTTGAATACCTATATGTGCACATATTGTTAATTGAAGTGCATACCACGCTCTCAACTTAAAACGAAATTTAAAAGCATCATGTTAATTTTTTTAAATTCGATATAAAAAAACAAGATTATTTGATAAACTCATATTAGGAATCAACTAAACAAAAAACTCTTTATAGAGTTTTGAGTATTTTTCATAATTTCTCCTTTTTTACCTTTATTCTGTTATCTTTGTTTTTTTTTTACCTTTATCTTTTTCTTCATTTAATACTTATATTAAGGTAAACCTTTTTCTCCAGTTAGTCGTATTTGTTACTTCTGGTCGATAACATTTAAAATCTTTAGACAAAAAATTTCTTGAACCTAAAAGGAATTAAAAAAGATCACTCAATAAAAATTTTGTTCTCATTATAAAAAACAAAAATTTATCCAGCCTAAAAATACCTAAAAAAATTAAAAAAAAAATTTACTACCACATACTAAAAAAATAGTAGTAATTAAATTAAAAAAAAACATAAATAACTTGTTTTTAATGATAAAGTTTTGCAAAAAATAAAAAAATTAAAAATACACTCAAAGTTATTTATCAATAGAAAAATATAAAAAAAAAAGCTCGCACTTGAAGAAAATAAAGTAAATAAAATACCTTTTGTTTACGTAGATAAGTGACATTTTTATGTGTGTACGATTGATTGATTAAATTAATCGTCGTCATCATCGAAATTATCAAGAAAAAACATCACCAACCAAATACAAGTACACTACAAATCTCTTAACAGCATCATTTTATTCTCTTTTTAACATACTACTCTCATCTAAAAAAAAATTAAAGAGATCAACAAAACATAGTTGATAATAATTGATAAAATAATTTATTAAAAAGCCATTTTTATTATTTGCTGCTTGTTTCCTTATTAAACGAGAAGCTTTTTATACACATAATAATTCTACATTAAATTAAATTATATATACCTTTAATATACATAAATACATACAAACATTTTAAAATTAATTTTTTTATTTTTGTGTAATAAGTAAAAATAAAAATATTTTTCGCGACAAAAATTTAATAAAACTCTGAACGAATATCATTTTCAATCAGTTCTTGATCATAGTTTCAACTGTAAAGACCTAAGAAAGAAAAAAAGAAAATATTAAATATATTAGAAAATACAAAAAGTGTAAAAAATTCATATTAGAATAAAAGAGAAAAGGAAAAGAAAATTTTTAAAATAAATAATTCTTGTAAATAAATAAAAAAATTTCTTTATTAAGAGAAAAATTATATTGTAAATATATAAATAAGAGTGTAAAAAAAATAATATAAAAATAAAATTTTAAAGCCCTTATTGAAAGGCTTATAACTGTCATAGGAAAAAAGACTGTTAAAGACTTATATTAAACGTGATCTTTTATAATAATATAATTTGACATAAAATTGAGAAAAAAGAAAACAAAAAATTAAATAAGAATTTTAAAAAAGACTTTTAATAATTAAAATTATTTTATTTTTGGAAACTTTTATTATAAACTAATTTAAAAAAAAAAACGAAAATGGTTTTAGGAACCAAGGTAATTATAAAAAATTATATTTAAATAAAAATATTTCAGGAATATTTTCCATAATTCAATAATTAATTACTCAATCATAAAAAATTATATTATTTTCTACTTTAATTAAAATGTTTACTCAAATTTGGGTCTCTTTCTTACTTACTCATTCAATTTCATTTTCAATTTAGTTCAATAATCGGGCCATATGCTTATTATATTGAACTTTATAGTGCCATTCCATTCTATATTTATTGAGAACTTTTTCTTAATTGACTAGAATTTTCCCTAGAATAGAAAAATAAAAGAAATTTTAAGTAACTAGTTAGCTCCCAATAATTTTTTTTCTCATTCAATAATTAATTCTAATTTTAATATTCTCACAATATTATGATAGTTGTCGCTAAGGTAACATTTACTTAATTTTTTTTGGTTCTTATACACTTAAAAAAAAGAAAAAAATTAAAATGAAATTTTTAAATTAAAATTTGCTCACTTCCACCCAAATCTACAATAGAATGAGATAAAATTGATATAGTTAGCAACATAAAAAATAAATAAAATTTATTTCTTTTTTTATTTTTTGTTATATTTGTTTTTTCTAAATTTTTTCCTCTCATAACTCATATTTGTAAATTTTTATCGAAGTTGAAATAGAATAAAATATAAGAATACATAAAATTTCTCTCTTTAATTTAAAAAAAAAATGTTGGAAGATGTGAAGAATAAAAATGGTGTAATTCAATTTTCATATTATTGGAATATTAAAGTAAATATTCAAATGAAAAAATTTAGTTACTATGACACGGTTTAAATTTAATTTTTTGCCTTATAATTGTTTCACCAGGTTCTTAAAAGTAAATCTACAATTAATTTATATTTATTAATAAAATTATTAAAATAAATTGCAACTCAAAATAGTCGCTGAATTTCAATTATTTACAGAATTGCAATTTCAAGCTTGAAAATTAATTAAAACTTAATAAAATTTATTATATTAAAATATCTGAAAAAATTTACATATACAGATATTTCGAAAATATAACTTATTTATTTGTAGTACAATACATTAAACCCAAATACAAAAGACAAATATGTACCCATATTCTGTTAATCCCATCACTTAAGCATATGAAAAAAATTTGATTTTTCAACATAAAATTTCGGAATTAATTATATTCAGAAAATTTCAAAATTTTTAAATAACAAGCAATCACGTCAAGTAATACGACTAACAGAATACTGGTATATAGTTGTATAAAAATAAAAAAATTAAGTAGTATACTAAAAAAAATGGACACTTTTTTTAGTGTTTTGAAGCTCTTGAGCTTGAACTCTTTTTAATATTTAAAAGTTCAATATATCTACATTTAATTCATAAATACATTCAACTACATATATGTATATTTATATTATATACTTAAATTTATTTATATAAAATATATATATAAAATATTTGAAAAATAAAAAACAATTTAAGTCATAATTTGAACATAACAAACGCATAAATCAAATCTACTTTTAGAACAGTAAATAATATAAGACAACAAGCAAAATTTAACAAAAAAAGAAAAAATGCGACGCAATAAAAGGCAAATCAGTTCAAATAATTTCAATAATTTGGTTTTTTTTTTTAATTAAGGTAAGTGTAGCTAATACTGACAGTGGCGGTAATACTGACATATATAAGGTTTTTTATAATTATTAAGAGATTTTCTCTATACAACATATATATATATTTTTATTTCTAGATTAATTCAAATTATCGCAATACTTCCTTTTATTTAGTTTTGAAATAACTCCAAAATATTGAACATAAATCAGTTTTGTTTCCATAGACATAGTAATGGTGGGTTGAATTGGAGAATTTCTTATACTTTTTGCTTAATTTTTCCGATTTTGTTTTTATTGCTTTTTGACTTATTTGAGGGTTAAAAATATATGTATTTATATTAAATCAAATATCTTGATTATTTTTTATCTTATTTTATAAGTAATTCGGAGTAAAAACGTTAAATAAATAAGAATTTTAACAAATAATTTCTGTCAGTATTAGAAACATCTAAAATTCGACCATGCTTCTATTACTGACATATGTGTCAGTAATACGTCAAAAATCCGTACTTTTATAAACTACGTCATTTTTAAAATATTTAAATTTTCATTTCCGTATTTATTTAATTAAAATCGAATTTGAATTTTCTTTCTAATGTCCGAATTCTGACACTAAGAATTTACTACAGGTTCGGAGTATTTTACCTTTAAAAACTGGTGTCAGTAATACGATCTAAAGAGGGTCAATATTATGTACAAAGTTATGTCAGTATAAAGTTTTAATTTTGATATTCATTTTAATTAATTAAAATAATTTCTTTATACTTTAAAATTGTTTAAACTATTTCAGTCAAATGAAAATCGATTACATTTGTGAAAACCTATATCTGACTATGACCTTTTTACCTTTTTAATAGTGATATTCGTCTAATAAATTGTGTATCAATATTGTATACAATACTGTCAATAAAACAGTACAATCCGGTTTCTAAAAAAATGCTTTAAAATTACCGTAAACGTTAACGTCATAACAAATATCACAACGGAAATGGTTCTCTTTAAATAAGAAAAGTAGTCCTTTTTAATAACCCAAAATGTTGTTCTAAAAATTGAGAATGGGTTGCTTTCGTTACGTACTTAATATATAAATAGTCTTTGTTAAAGCAAAAAGCAGCTTTAGAATAGGCTTATTAGCAGCTTTAGAATATATTGATCTGATTTCTTATAATTTCGTGTAATATGGTACATCATATTTTAGGTATTATTTATAAGAATACATTTGTAGCAAATATTACTTGTAATACTTTATAAAACATTATGTAATTTCGAATTAGATTTTCATAAATATCTTTTAAAAATTTTTATTTATTCATTGTTGCATATTAAGACTACTAGCAAAAGTACATTCTACAGTAATAATAAATTCAAATCAGCTGAATTTCACATATTTTTACCTTTAATTCAATAAAAAATATGTTTTTTATTTTTGTTTGAATTATATTTTTATTCATTTTTAATTTTTTTTGAAAAAAGATGAAATATCCGTAGAAATCTAAATTATTATTCCATTTTTATTTAATATTATCATTTTAACCATTTTAACCATTATTCATATATAGAATATAGATTACAGCATATGAAATTACATTGTCAGTATTAGGAACACAAACTGTCAGTAATAGACACAAACATTTGCGGTTATGTCAATATTAGGAACATTTTTGCTTTTCATCTTTAATCGAAAAATTATGAATTAAAAAATATTTTGATTAAATAATTTTATAAAAAACATTATTCTCAATTATCCAAATTATTCAAAAAATCGGAAACACGATCATTTATTGTGTCCCACATATAAAATATCTCACGCCAAAGTTGAATTTGTTGCGAAATATGTCAGTAATAGGGACACTTATTATATATTTAATTTTCTACAATATATACATGAGTATTTATATAGAAATAAAATTTTCATTTTAAACATGTTGTTTTTAGGTAAATTAAAATTTTATAAGTATTAGTATATTTATAATATTATACTTTAATAAATAAAAAGTTCATTTTATATACTTTAAAAGTTAAGTACATGGATAAAAATAGTGTGCTTAATAAAATATATACCATATATTTCAAATGATTATCGACCTCTAGTATTTTAACTTTATTATTTCTTATACAACCATACTTAAATACTAATTGTAAATACACCTGAAAAGCAATAAAATTCAAATAATTCAATTCTTATTTAATTGAAAATTAAATTTTAATGTATTATTAAAAGAATTAATTTATTGTTTTATTAAATGCTAAAATTCAAAATTAAAAGAAAGACCAACGACAATATGGTTATTCTTAAGAAATATTTTTAATTTCTCAAACTGAATTAATTTGTCTTTTGTATGTATAAGTCTTTTTTTTTTGTAATAATGAAAAATAATTAAAAATACAAAGAAAAATATATAATTAATACAAAAAATTAGCATTTTTTTTTTGTACGAATTGTCGCATTATTATTGTCTCGTTTTAAAGAAGTTTTTTTTTCTTTATTTTAAACGAAATTGCAACTTTTAAGACCTTTAAGTTCAAAATACTTCCGACCAATGTCTAGTTTCCAAAAATTAATCAGAAAATATCTAGGCCATCTTTTTATTTTTTTTTTGTTTTTTAAATAATTTTAATGATACACAAAAAAAAAAGTTCAGTTAATTTAATTTTCAATTATAATACAAAGATCTTAATAAATTTCCTGTTCAAACAAATTTTAAAAATTGTATATAAAATTTATAAATTTGAAATTTATATATTAAATCTGTTGTAACCTTCAAGATTTAAATCTAAAATACATGCAAAACTTGTTATCAATTATATATTTAAAATTTGTATAACATTTGTATTTGTATATTCGTATAGACTTACTTTTTATTTTTATTAGTTTATTAGCCTTTATAATAAGTTGAAATAAAAAAATTATAATACAAGCTTTAAAAATTTTGATGATTAAACAAAAAAAAAAAGAAAAATTTAAAATTCGCAATCTTGTTACTTAGCACGTGTAGATTCTTCATTACTTAACATAAAAAATATAATTAATTTAAAAAAAAACTCTCAAACTATCTCAATTCTTCTTTGCTCTCTTTACAATTTACTTGATTTTTAGTTTGTGTTGTAATTGTAATGAAATGATATGGTCAGTGATCTTTGTGTTGTGTTACTGTTTTTTTTTAAATATCCTTAAGAAATTTCTATCCCTTATCAATTTATGTTCATACTTATATACACAATTTGGTATTATACCTGCCATCATATCTATTACCTACTTTACCTATTTACTATTTTGTTATATAAAAGCAACCTAAATAAATATTATATGTATACATAGTATTGAAATGTTTGAATGACGAAATATCATCAGTATAAAGAATAAGATTTTGTTTTACTTGCAGAGACAACATACTAGAAGTAGAAACTTATTTTTAGAATTTTGTTTTATTTTAAAAGAAGAAAATGTATAAGATTGTGTGTTGCATTTGAAAGCGAATAAAAAAATTAAAGAGAAAAGCGAAATATTGTTTGTGTATACATAAATTTAATACCTAAGCTACATTATATTAATGTATATAAAAATAAAAATCTGACGAAATTTATTTAAAGAATTGCAAACATTATATTAATACTCAAATGTTTGAAAAATGAAAAAAAAAAAAAGAAAACAGAAGACAAAAATAAATTTTAAAAAGTGAAAATGCAAACTATAACAGTTTTTTCGTACCTAAATACGAGTACTATACTGATTTTAGCATTATCTTACTCAATAATTATTATAACAGCTGAAAAAAAATTAATATACTCGTATGTATATAATGATACTCGTGCACTTTGATTTTCTTTAGGTTAAGAATTTAGAATTACACGCGAATAAACTTTGTTTTATTTACAATAATGACATAATATTTACATACACTCATTAACTAAAATTTATGCCTAAAAATAAAATAATTATTTACTAATTAAAATAATATTGAAAAGAAAGGTTAAAATATTTGAATGCAACCATATTTTTGTTTAGAAATACATGTGTTCTTACAAATACATTTATGTATTCCATAATTTTAATTCAAAAAGTTTGAAAAAACAAAATTATAATACCTATACTTACTTAATAAATTCCATTTATTTAAAAAAAAACTATTAGAAAATATGAAAATCCTTGACATTGACTTTGAAAAAAAAAATCATTTGTCATAATAAAAAAAAGTTCAAAAGTAAAACTAAAAATTAAATTAAATTCAAATAATATAGAATAGAATTAGAACAAAAATATTCTTTATTATAAAAAATTATGAATATGGAAATTTTAAATACACCGAACTACTTTCACTCTGTTTGTTTTTATATGCATATATGCATACATAATTTTTATTAAAATTGAAAATCACTTTTCGTTTTATAGAAAAATATTCAAATATCACATTATTAATAAAATTAAAAATTATTTCTGTATTTATTTACTCATATAATTAATAATTTAATAATCTGTTTTCTATTTTAGGCACTTTGTCGTCACGTATTGAGAAATCAACATAAATTAAAATCTTATTTACAATTTATACAACAACAACAATTAAGAGCATGTAGTAATACATCATTACCACAAGCTCAACCGAAAGTTGAAAAACTTGATCAAGATGATAGTATACCAATATTGAGAATTCCACCAAATTATGCTGCTGAAACTGTTGAACAAATTTCACATGAACCAGATGTTGGTGATCAATTTTTGGTAAATATTATTTCCTTCTTTATTTTTATTTAATCCTTAAATATAAATATGTTCTTATTTAATTATAATTAATCGTTTTCTTTTTTTCTATAATTTTAGTCTAAAGATTTATCAATACGGCTAGCAGCTCCAGCACAATTACAACCAAAACCAGAAGTTGATGAATTAGCATTCGGAAAACATTTTACTGATCATATGCTTAAAATATTCTATCATAGAAATTTAGGTGGATGGCAAAAACCTGAAATAACACCATTAGAAAATTTAGTTATGCATCCTGCTGCTAAAGTTTTACATTATGCCGTTGAGGTAAATAAAAAAAAAAAAATTATTTATCTATATAATTAAAAAACAGATTATTATTGTAGGTATTGTAGGTCACGTAAATAAATTTAATATACTCTTGAGTTATAACAAATACTATAAATAGATAAACATTAATAATATTTCAAGAGCCTTATAGTTATAAAATTAATAATATTAAATTTTGATTGAAATATTAATTATTATTACGAAAATATTAGATTATCGAATTATTGAATAACAATATGTACAATATTTTATAATTAACATAATCAAGTAATTATTTATACTATCAATGAAATTTTTGGAAAAGTTGAATGAATAGTAATTTTATTATAACAACAAAGAAATCTGAATTAAAAAAAAGGATTTATTAAATAAATAATAGCAAATAGTTAATAGCAAAAGAAATATTACGTATATAAAAACCGGTTTTTCTAACCTTAAGATAAGGGTTATCAAAATGTGAACTTGTTATCAAAAATGAACGTGTAATTTTTTTTAAAAAAATTACTTTTTAGAATTTTGTCTGAAAAAGAAAAAGAAAAAAAACGATTTCCGAAATTTTTGATTAGTAATTATTAAATTTACTTGTTGCCATACCTATATTCAAGAATATAGGTATGTATATATTTACATTCATATGTATGTAATATTTATTTTATTATCAGTATATTGCTACCATCATGGAAACATTTTTAATTTTCATTTAAAACCTTATCATATTATTAAAAATTTAAATTCATTATAAATTTATAATTGTCTTCAAATTAATAAAAAAAAATAATTATTTGAAATGTTTAAGTGGAATAATTAGAATTTATTAAATTGTTTTCTATTCTATTTACAAAATTCAATAATTCTTTAGAACAATTTGCGTCATTCTGTCATATGATAAGATTTTTAATTATTATTTTACATCAATTTTAAAAGTATATAGACCCCCAATGGCGTGATTTTTGTTTTTTTAATAACAATACAATGACACATTTTGTTAAATTTATTATATTAAAATATAATTTTTATAAATCAAAACAAGTTCAACATTAGGTTATCATTATTTAATATTAGAAAAATAATAAAATAACAAAAATTATTTGCAGAAATGCATTTCGAACGCAAAACGTGCATGATGATAATATTTTTAAATTTAATTTATTTACGATTACTTACTAATTTTTGCATTTATCATATAAAAATTTACACATGTACATTTATGTGAAAAACAATTTAAAAATTCTTTAATCTTTTGTTTTCAATTACAGCTTTTTGAAGGTATGAAAGCATACCGTGGTGTTGATGGTAAAATTCGATTATTCCGACCAGAAATGAATATGAAACGTATGAATTTAACTGCAAAACGTTCAGGTTTACCAACATTTGAAGGTCATGAATTTGTTAAATGTTTATCACGATTGGTATCAATTGATCAAGAATGGGTACCACATACTGAATCAGCTAGTTTATATATTAGACCAACATTGATTGGAATAGATGTAAGTTTAAAAACTTATTATTTGATCAATCAGAACTAAAATTAAATTAAAAATTTAATTAAAATAATTATTATACAAAAAATATGCATTTAATTTTAATATATTAATATTTTCTTTTTATAATTTATAGCCCACCTTAGGTGTCGCATCATCTGATTCTGCTTTATTATATGCTATTCTTAGTCCAGTAGGAGCTTATTTCAAAGGTGATAAATCCGGAGCAGTATCATTATTAGCAGATCCCGCATACACAAGGTAAGAATTATTATTTAACAATCTCTAATTTTTTTAAAACTACAAAATCTTAATTAATTTTTTTAATAAAAATATTATTGAATTATTATTTTAACATATAAAAAATATTTTTTATCATTCGGTATAGAGCATGGCCAGGTGGTGTAGGAGATCGTAAAATGGGTTCAAATTATGCACCAACAATACGTGTACAAAAAGAAGCTGAAAAGAAAGGTTTAAATCAAGTACTTTGGCTATATGGTGAAGAACATGAATTGACGGAAGTTGGTACAATGAATATTTTCATGTTTTATATAAATGATGCTGGTGAAAAAGAATTAATTACACCACCATTAGATGGTTTAATATTACCGGGTATTACAAGAGATTCAATTATACGATTAGCTAAACAATGGGGTAAATTTAATGTTAGAGAAGGAAAATTCACAATGCCACAAATTGTTGAACTTTTAAGACATGATAGAGTAAGTTTATATAAAAAAAATAATAAATTGAGAAAAAAAATTAATTATTTCTTTTTTTTTTCTAATTTTAGTTATTAGAACTTTTTGGAACTGGTACTGCTTGTATTGTTAGCCCTATCAATAGCATTAGTTATATGGGAGAAAATTTATATATTCCAACAATGGAACAGGAATCACCGGTATTTGAAAAAATTCGTACTTGTTTGACTGATATTCAATACGGAAAAGTAAAACATCCTTGGGCTGTTGTAATTGATTAATATATTAGATATATGACATATTAGAAATATTAAAAGAATTTTTTTTTTTGAAGAAGAAAAGATAATTATTTAGAAAAAAAATATTATATTGAATAATATTTACAATGCAAAAAAGCTTATTTGCTTATACATACAATTGGTAAATCAGATTTCTGACAAAATTGATGATAATTGATGAATTCATATGAAATACTAAGTTAAATTTCATTTGTATTCCAAAAAAAGGCAAATTATACAAACAGGAGTATATTGCATAGCAGCTTTTTGCATTGTAATGTGCCGTAGAATCTTCTTTATGTAATTTATCACATCGCTAAAAGTTTACGTCCTAAAGACTTAGGCTCTCTCCTCTATTTTTTTTTAGTTTTCTTTTTTAAATTTTTGGTGATGCATTTATTACATTAAAACTTTTAAAATTAAAAAATTATTTATATTAATTTAATATATATTTTTAATATTATGTATTAAGTTTTTATGCTGTTTATTTATTATTTGAACTTTAAAAACGAATTTATAAAATATCTTTTAGTTAAAAAAATAAAGAAATTAAAATTAAAATTTATACAACTGTATACAAAATTTAAAATTAAAATTATTAAAAAAATTCAAAAAAAAAAAAGAAAGAAAAAACAATAATATCAAAAAATATTTTTATACGGTTATTATAATATAAAGCTTTATAACAATACGTAGGTTGGTTAAGGTAAAAAAGAAGAAAAAATTAAAATCAAAATTTATCAGACTGGCTCCATTTAATTCCTTATTATATAATGAATAAAAAATAAAGTAATACTTGTATATATAATAAAATTACAACCATCTAAGGAAAATTAAATTGAGTCACATAATTATCTTTTAAAAAGAATGTATAATGTTTAACTGTCGTAGTAGAGTCTGTGAAAATTTTGAAAAATAATTTCGCTTATTCTAATAGAATAAATTTTTATTTCAAATTTTATATATTTTTTTTATTTAAACAAAATTCGTACCATAAAATTTATGGACTTTTTTTTTTATTCAATATATTTAAATATTTATGTATACGTGTATATTGTATATTTTTAAATTTTCGCATGTATTAATAGTTCTGTGTAAATTTTAAGATTTTTTAGTTTAAGGTGAAATCTCGTTTTGGTATAATTTAATATTGAAATATTTTTAACATGCAAAAATAAAAAAAAAAATTAAAACCAAAAATAATTATTATCATTTCTTTATTGTAATCCAGTTTAATCATCTTAAATAAAATTCAAAAATAATAAAAAAAATATATACAAAAAAAAAAATTCCTTTCTCATAGCTAAAAGAAAAAGATTTATAAAAATATTACTTTCATTTAAATATTTAATTTTAAAATTTATACCAAAACAAGTGTCGTACAGATATAGAGTGCATTTATAATTATATTTAATATTATATTTTTTATTAATGAAAACTAGTTTATCTGTTGAATATTTGAAAAAAGTTTAAAATTCGTATGTATATTTTAGGATATACATACGCATAATGCATAATATCTTTTCAAAATTAAAAATACTGAAATAAAAATTTTATTTGAGAATTACAAATGATATTTACCAAATGATTTTCATCGACATATTATGAAATATAAAAAAAAGCATAAAACTCTATAACGAAAATATTTTATAATATGCAAAACTAAAGAAAAATTTGGAAAAAATTAGAAAATCTTAACAAAGCTGAAATATGCTGTGAAATTAATTAAATAATGAAATTTGTAATAAATATCATTTATTAAACGGTTTGGTATACTATAAATTATATAATATAAAAAAAAACAACTAAACTAAAAAATTTATAGAGGATCGTCTATGCTATGTTATAAAATGTATTACGAAGAAAAATTTTATGTAAGATTTAGTTAGTTTAGGTTGCTATTATATAAAAAAAAAGTAAGAAAAAATTATAATATATTTGTATATATATACATGTGTATTTGTACATTTTTAAAATGAAAAATAATAAAAAATTCTTTTTATTTTATTTAATAAAAAGAAATCAAATAAAATCCATAGTTTTTCTAATTTAATATTTTTAAAAAATTATCACAAAATCTTTTCTGATTCCATCAAATGTTGTATAACAATTATTAATAATTACAATTATTGAAAACTCAAATTATTTTTAAATCTTTAAATTCTGACAATTCTGTACAGAAAAGGTAGAAGAATAGAAATTTTAATAAACTCGATACTGAAAAACAATAACTCCAAAACGCAATACTGCAAAAATGTAACATGATATACATAATTTTAACTATTATATAAAGTCAACACAATTTATTATATAATGATTTAACTGCGATACTAATACTGAGAAAAATTGATTATGATTACGAACAAATTAGGTTTGCAATATTTGTATGTTATACCTATGAATGTAAACATAGCGCAGTTTTCGCTAAATATCACGATATACTGCATTTAAAAAAAGACCTAATATATCTACTATTTTATGTATATTCTACACATGTTAAATTTTACTAATTATATTTTCAAGATTGCAATACATCTAATATATTTTATCTACTTTTGGACCGTTAAAATATAATATAGAAAAATTAATAAGAAGTCGTAAACATCATCTATGTTCACTATAATATTTAAATATAGATAAAAACTATATGTTTCTCAAACTACAAGTATTTTTTTTAGTATATACGCGACTCCTTAACAGATATAATTTCTACTGTTACCGTTCAATTATATTTCAGATCCTTCTTGAAGTAGTTTCTAATACGTAATAATATATTGAAATTTTTTTTCCTATTTATTTGTTAAGTCTATTCTTATTAAAATTACTTCTGAAATTTCTAAAATGAACGAAATGAATAAAATTAGTAAAGTAAACTATAAATTAGAAAGAATTGAGATATATGTAAAGTAAACTATAAATTTGAGAGAATTGAAAGCTTAAATTAGTAAATACAAAAGATATTACTTATTCATATTTAGTAAATGTTTCTAAAATAAGTATCAGTACATGCTTGCATGCCTGTGTTAGTATATACATACATATATCAAGAATTTAAAAATGATAATGTAAGTTATTTTTATTGAAATTGTGAATTTTCTTTATTTTTATTGTAATCGCTTATTACTTCAATTATACTACATGAGAGATATTTGTTTTGAAAACAATTTCAAAAAGTATTATAATTTTATTCAAATGAATTTGTTTTTATTTGTTCGTTCAAACATTCCGATGTTTCTGTTCCATTCTAAGTGTTCCAAATGAAAGTTTCATATGATTATTATGTTTTCATTCATTCCATAGTCTGGTTCGAAGCTTCACTAAATTCATTGAAAATAATATACATATGTAGTTGTCAATTTTCACGAAAAAACGCTCGTTTTAAATATATTGTACAACTTTAGTGCGGAACTGTTTGATAATGTAAGTTTAAACTTTTTATAATAAATATATGCAGATAAAATTTGTATAATATATAATTTAAAAATAATTTTTAAAATGAAATGTTTTTTTCGAAAAAATCTGTTTTATAAATGCAAATGAATTGTTGTATATTTCTCCGTTTTTATGAAACGAGGCGCTACTTGTATTGTCACTTGTTGGATATAACAATTTCATAAATTATGACATTTGACATCAATATTAAAAGAATGAATTTGACAATTCGATAAAATAAACAACATTCTGTAAAAATAAACTTAATTTCTTTATCTTTTACTTTTGTTAGAATGTAAGAAATAAATTACAATTAAAAAAAAAATCATAAATTTTATAATTTTTTAATTATTAATAATAAAATAACGATGTGGAAGAAGATAGAACTAAAAGGCTTTGCAAGTTTAGGTATGTAAATAAAAACAAATTCTTAGTATTCGACATGTACCTAAAATAATTTTTTGTTTTATAGAAAATTAATTTAACTCTACTGAAAAGAAGAAATTGCATCCAGATTTCCTTTCGTTAAATTCAAAATTATTCCTTTTTATGTTTCCTTGTAAATTATTTGAAAATAAAACATGTTCATATTAGGAATTTCAATCAAAAATCATTTACACTGATGACTGTTAAGGAAATTAAATTCGTTTCTGATCTATAACTGATGTTATACGATGTTATGCACACATAATAGAAAAGGTTGAAGAAGGTAAATGAAAATTTTTATAAATGCTACTATAATGAATTAATTAATACTTTCAGCAGCAATATTCTTCACAATACAAAAGTTAGCAGTGAAATTCTTTACAATATAAATGTAAAAAACTACTGAAAGAAACAGTTCGATAACATGCCTGGAATACTTTATCTAAACACATTAATGCTGTTTATGGCACATATTAAAATTCATGTATGTTCTACTTTTCTAAAGAATTGTGTTGATGCAGGACAAAATTAGAAAAAATTAATCTTAATAATTCATATTAAATATGAATTTATATTAATTATTTTACTGTAAATTTTTAAAGAAACAAGTACTGTATCATTTTGTTACATCATTTTGTTTTGTAACAATCTATCTAATAAATGAGGTCCAATTTTTGGTATTACCTATCAGACATTGTAGAAGCCAGCAATTTATTTGATTTGCGAGGATTGCCTTGGTTATATCGAAATGTGCCATTGCTGTTGGATAATAATTGTTACGATCATGAATGTTTCATAGAATTTCAATTCTATGAAATTTCAAATAAAAATTGAAAAAAAAACAAGAATAAATAAAATACATTAATTTTCTTTGAATTTGCTAAAGTAATTGTTTTATTATTAATTAATAGTTTTTTATTGAAAATCTAAAAAAAAATTATATAGATATGCCGATGATCAATTCACGGTATCATTCTGACGGGTTAATTGGGAAAACTAGGCAAAGAAGTTGGATAAAACCAGTCACTACGTAAGAAGTTCTTTTACTACAGCAAATTACTATGGAAATTATGTGAAAACAAAACATATTTTGTACATCTCAATGCAACAATCGCTTAAGTTCTGCCCAAGAAGTGTAAGAAAAAGTTTACTTAAAAATTCTCCACCTTTAGATATTGAAGTAAGTTTTTATTAATATTAAATTTTGAAAGTTTTTCTATTAAATAGTTCATTTAGATGAATACTAATAAAAAAAAAGTATTATTTGTTGCTTATTGTTTCAGTAAAAACCCCGTTATTTAAAGCATTAATTGAACCCTTAACTTATGTAGGTAATTTAACATTAATGAAAAAATACCAAGTGAATCAATAAAAATATACTAACCGGGGCCCTATTGCGCTAATCACATTTTCTTTTGCTTTTAGCTTTAAACTTTTTCTTTCCATAAGTATAGTTAATTTTTTAATTCTAGGTTTAACAGAAATTTTGCAAATATTCTGATTGATTAATTAATAAAATAAGTAATTGGTGCAAAAGTTAATGTGAATTCATTGCCAGCAATTTTTAAACCCTGATTTTTCAATTACTATTTATATAGAAACAAAAATATTAATAAATCCACCACAACAATTTCTTATATAAACAACAATATTTAATTTGTACCTAAATTCTTTAAGCTTTAATTCCTAGTGTCTTGGTTTTCTTTTATTTTGTATATAAGAGCATAATGGTAATGTTTACATGTGCATTGTAGTTCGCAATTATTCTCTCATATCTTTAACTTTATTTACCTTAGTATATAACATAAATATTATGTTATGTTATATACATATATTTATTTCCATATTATTTAAACTCTCATAGGACCTTAAACTTATAAAGCAAAGAAGAAAAAAAGCCATTTGGGTATGAACAAAAAATTATGAATTGAGTCGAAATTAATTTGAATGCTTTTTTTTTCTGTTAAAAGCAAAAAAGAATATAAAAGTTTCTTTTTTTTTTTACATTTTTATTTTTTTTTCTACAAAATTATATATAACATAACATAATATAAGTATATAAGTTTTCGTCTTTAATCTTTTAGTCATTATTGAGTCGTCGCTCGAATAAGGTTGTTATAAACAAATGTTAAATCGGTACAAGAATTAAAATTAATTCAAATTTTATTTAAAAAACAAATATTTTTAATTTTTTTTTTTTTTGCATATAAATTTATTAATTAAATCTTAACTTTATATTAATATAAAAATTTATTTTTGAAATAACATATTTAAAAAAAGTTAAAATATATCACATCTGTATGTATTTTACATTAAAATTATAAATAATTATAACAATATGGTATTTATATTCTTTCTTGAAGAAAGAATGAAAATGTTAAGAAAAAGCATGTTGTTTTTTTAATTTTAAAGTAATAAAAATAATTTTCATAAAAATATATTAAAATAATATTTAACCAGACCTATAATTTCATATTTATACCAATATAAAATAAGCGTTCTACAATATTCTATTAAGAAAAAAAAACCATTAAAAAAAATTACAGCCAATATTTTGTATTTTTAATGCACAAAAATTTTTATGTATTAAGTGAAGAGATAAAATATTTTCACAACATATTTCTATAAAATAAATATATTAGTTTTTTTTTTGTAGAACGCAAGTTTTTATATTATATTCCTATATTGCATTATAAATTTCTAACATAATCTCTTTTAAAATAAATTTTCAATGTGTGCATAATGTATATGTAAAAATAATACATAAAGTGTTCTAAAATAGGGTAATGAAATTTAAAAAAAAAATGTAAATGTCTCAAAATTAGATATATAAAAATATTTAATGCAAATATAGAAAATATATATTAATTATTAATAAAAAATATGTAGTTAAAAATAATTTTTTAAAAGAAAATCGTAATACATACAAGTATGCTGAAGAATTCAAGAGAAATAATTAAAATTATATTTTATTAAATGAAATTATACATTTATGAAATTATATATTAATTTTAATAATTTGTTTCATATATAATGATAATAATGAAAAATATATAAGCATTTCCTATTTATAAATGTAAAAGGAGATTTTCCTTGGTTTCAACAACTTGTTGATAATATTTCTTTTATTTCTGCCATATAAATGTATTGAATTATAAAATTGAAATATAAAATAAATTTTTTAATTCAAATACACTTTTATGTATACGTACATATTATTATTAATAATATTAATTTAAAATAATGGAGCAATTTAAATTAAAATTATCATAAGAAATGAATAAATTATTGTTTATCATTAAAATTGTATAGTAATATTTGGTAAATAATATACACAATATTCAGCTCAATAGTCCTTATTGCTAAATTGTGTAGAAATAAATATATAAAATTATGACAATTTGAATATCAGGGTATAATTTTGATTTTTTCATAGTCCAATATTAAAAATTAATGAATTACAATATAGGTACCTAAATTAATTAAATATTGCACTGATATTATTATAGTTGAATAAAATTTTTAAAATGATTTCAATTGAATTCACTAGCAGCTAAATTTATTTATAAACAAAATCAGATAAATTTACGATAATTCGAATTGTTGAAAAATTTGAAAATTTTTTTTTTTTTTTGTTTCATTATAATGTGCAATTTGCAATATACCACAATAGCAGATTTTGTGTATATTTTATAATAATATTTAAATATACGTGTGTATCATAAAATAATGTAAAGAATTAAGACAAAAAAAAAATCAATTTTGATTTCATTTTAACCTTTTTCAATTTTATTTACATATGTATGTATATGTATGTAGAATAATTGTAGTATAGTTAGTTACGAGATATATTGAATTTTCATTTTTATTAAAATAAATTAAAAAATCAAATAATAAATAACATAATTAAATTTACGTGTACAAACTAAACATGTTCGAAAAAAATATTCTGGAATAAAAATCATAATATATGTCATACACAACATTTTTGTGGACTTTTTAAATTTTACGATAAAATTAAAAAATATAGTGATAAAATTATTATCACTTTTTAAATTATTTATGTAATTTTTGTTATCGTATAGTTTTTAACATTTAAAATATGTACATACATTATTTTTGAGTACATTATAAGCATATAGGTAAACATATATATATTTTTTTATTAACTGGAAGAGTTTGCAATTTTTTTTTTTAATTTGAGCTAAGTAATTACTTTGTTGTGGTGGTCATGTTAAAGTATAAAAGCTCTATTTTTATTTGATAAATATTTTTTTTTAATATGAAAAATAAATTAATTATAATACAAATTGCTTTTCTTTTCCATTCTTATTAGTTATTTTGCAAATTTAATTTACATAAATAATTTTTTTAAAAAAGTTTTCAAAATCAAATTTAAATATTCCTTATAATATATTACAAATACGTACATATTGTGTGAATTTTAATGGAAAAATCGATTCTGTTTTATTCTACGTATAACACTTTTATAAAACAAAAAAATATATTTATTTTTCTTCAAGTGTATAATAATATATGAAAGTGGAATAATATTTAAAACAAACAAAAATGTAGAGAAAATATTTCATGTGTTTAAAAATATATATGTATGTATACGTACATAGATTTTTGTTACTTTTTGAGGAATTAAGTGAGTAAGGTTGAAATTATAGATTCTATAATATAGAATTATGAAAACTAGGAAATAGATATTACACATAATAATGGAATACAAAGTAGTAGAACAGCTGATTAAATATTAAAAATTAAAGTATGATAAAAAACTTTTAAATAAGAAGGAGTAATATACACATATATATATGTATATATATACTTATATGTTATTTATGTTAAAAGAAATTATGTTTGTTTACCTTAATTATATTATGTATATGGGTGTACATTAAAAAATCTATTTACGTAATAAATGTTCTCTTGCTCAATTTCTCTATTTCTCTTTTCAATAATATTATGTACACACATATATACTTTCATATCGTAGTAGAACGTATGTATCCTTTATTTTTTTTGCAAGAGATATTTTCTTTTGAACAAAACACATACATACATACTAATATTGTCTAGTACAAGTGCCCACTGATTTTACATTATAAATTTTAGCAAGTATATAAAGTGAAAATATTCCTAACGAATAATATTTTAATACATAATATTCTTATACATAGTTTACACATTTATACAATTATACTAAATATATTTAAAATGTTTGCCACATACATACACATACATAGCATTTATGTAAATAAAAGAAAGAAAAATATTATAGAAATTCAAAACCTGTAATTCTTTACCTTATTGTTTACTTTCTTGTCAAACGAAAGTGAGAGTTTTTCTTAATCATGTAAACAATGTTTATTGTACACGTTCTTTCTATTTTTTTTTATATTTTTAAAAATTTTATATTTATAGGCATAATGTGGTAATAGTATGTATACTATTGTAAACATAATATAGTGACCACATGCATAGTTCGTTTAAAAGTTGGATTTTTACTTTATTATGAGTTATGGGTTTTTACATTTCTAACATAGGAATATACGGTCAATGTATAACTATGTATAATATCTTTATAAATTTAATGGATTATTTTTTGAGTGGTCTTTCACCGAATCGATACTTCATTAAACAACTTTAATAATCCCTGACATCGGAATTGTAATAATACCGTATCGATACACAATTGAGTGATTTCCATTTCAGTGTGTAGCTGAGTTCTGCATTAAAATACAATTCTGATTTCGAGCAATCTCTAACATCCGCAATAGCAATAATACGATATCACCACACAATTTGGTAATTTGCATGTAAATGTTTATTTTTAACGGCCTTTAAATTTACAGTTTAGAAAATTTAATTGCTGAATTATATTACAAGTAATTCTTAAATCAAAGTTCATATACATTTTTAATGCACTAAAACTAAACCTAATATTGCTAAGGCATACAGTGGAACCGAATTCAGTTTTCAAATGCCAATTGTTCAATATAATTACTTCCTCTTTATTATTTTTAAATTAATAAATACAAAACACTAATCTATTATTTTTGTAGGTATGGTAACTTTATGAAAATATTATTTACTATACTGTTATATAATTCTACCTAATTATTTTAAATTATTCTTTTTGATAAATAAGAAAACCATGTGCTTTTTGTTTATTTATAAAATGATAGAAAAATATATCTTACATATTTTTCAATGTATAAATTTAATGTAAATAATTTATTAATAAAATACATACATACATAACATACGAACACATATAAATTATTATACTAATGTATATATATTATTTTTTAATAATTCCAGTGGAGAGAAATGTCATATTGAAATACTCTAAATGTCAATTTTGGTGCTATAGAAAAAATATATGTGTAAACTTTTGTGAATTTTGTTATTTTTTTTTTTTGTAAACATCAAAAATCTTTACTAAAATCAAAATATTTTATTTAAATTAAAAATAGAAGTACAATAAAAACAAATACATAATAAGAAAGAAAAAAATTATTTTAAATAATTGAAAAAAAGTTTTTTTATTTTACAAAAATTAATTAAATATATTTTAATAAATTAAAGAATAAAAGAGATTATGGGAACAGAAAATAATCATTGTACAGAATTACCTAATGCCGATTATAATAATAAACAATCTGGAGCAAATAATATTAATGAAAATAATTCACAATCAATAAGTGTAGAAACATCAACGAATTTTATTGAAAATAGTGGTAGAATATTGCCACAAAATATTGATTTATGTAATAAAAGTCTTAATAATGATGATATTACGAAAATTCCAATTATAATTGATGAAAATAATGTTATTGATGGTGCTAAGGAAATAATTAAAGTGATACGTAATGATTGGAATTTAAATAATGTTAAATTTAAGGTTTGTATTATAAAATAATTATTAAAATTCTAACTTGTATATTAAAAATTTTTTTTTGCGTCATTTGAAATCTACAGGAAACTAAGGACATTTTTAGAAATGCTCCAAATCTTAATGTATGCTACGACTTTCAAACGTGCTTTCCTCCTTTGTAGTAAACATTTATCGAACATGCTACATTTGAAGATTTTATAGTTTAAATTTATTAAACACGCTTTATTTTAAGATCTAAGTTAGAATTGAGTTTTCGAAAATTCCCTTGTATTGAATATTACTAAATTGCGTGGAAAATATAACAAATTGAGATTATGTTCTGATATTTACTTCTTATAATTTTCTACCATACATGTATTTATATAAATATATATGTAGTATGTATTACATAATAATAGTGTATATGAAATCCAGATCAAAATTTAAATTTTACTTGACTATTATTAAACTTGATTCATTTGAGACAGCATCATTCGATCTGCTTTAAGATATTTGGCTTCTCGTGGAATATCCTCATTTATAATATGTATAACGTCGTGGGGACGTAGTTATTTTTTGATACTTCAGAAAATATACATTAAATTTTGATTCTGGATTGCGATATAAAATTACGATAAACAAATATTTAATAACCGGTTGTATTTTAAATAATTCCGAATTATAAAGCTACTAAATGAAATGCAATTTTAGATTTTAATTATTTCGTACTAAAAACTATTTTTATTTTAAAAAGTATTGGTGACATAAAACATTCACAAATTAATTCAAACCTGAAAATGAGAATAATTTAAAGTTTATTAAGAAGACAATTAAAATTTATATTATTTATTAAATAAAATATTGGACTTTTATATAAATCCCACAATTTACAAGAAAAATAAAATATTTTAATTAACACATCTGTTTTAAAAATAAAAAAGAAACAAAACAAAGCGGGTTTATTTTTTTTTCGAAATTTTAATATTGAATAGCAATAATATTGATAATAAAAAAAATTCACAATAAAATACTTGTATATAATACGGAACTTTATTTACATAAGCATTTATAATCTTAAAGATTGAACTTAGCAGAAAGTATTTCAACAAAATAAAACTGATATTTATTTTAGAAATTATCGCAAGAAAAAAAATATTTTTATAATAAAATTAAATGCAAGTAAAATATAAGGGTGATAAACTTAAAATAATTTTTATTAAAAATTATTTTAATACTTTGTATGCATATTAACAAAATAAAGTAAATATACATACTCTACATTGTATTTAAATTTATGATGTTTAATCTAGAATAAATTTTTAGTATTTTGTATTCGAATGATTATTTTCTATAAATGAAAATGAGAAAAAGTTAAACTCTAATCTAGATTTTATGCCGCACAAAATATACACACAATATAATATTTTAATATAAATACAAACTACATAATAATAGTATATAAAATTTAATTAGAAAATACAAGTTTATCATAGTTATAAGTATGTGTGTATATCTATATATATATGAACAAGTTTTAAAAACTTGATCGGCCGAATTTAAAAATATTTCATTAATTACCTTATACTTAAAATTTTTACGAGTTTCATTTTATTTAATTATACATGTGTAATTCTAAAATATTCTAGAAAAAAATCTGAATTTAAGATAAAGATCTGAAATTTTAATTACTTAAAATCCTAAAACTTATATTGGTATCGAAATTTAATTTAAAAAACAACTTTGCTATAGGGGTAGGTCAAAATCATTTAATAATTTTTTAAACAAAAACAAATTTAAGTACTAATATTTCTTAAAATTTTTCAAATTTGGTATTTCATTGCATTGAAAAAAATATTTAATTAGCATATGTATGTATCTTAATAAACACCCAAAATACTTTAAATTGTGCCGGTAATTTACTTTACAATTAAATTATTGTTGATTTTTTTCTATTATTTTTACTCTAACAACTATACAATTTTAATTTAATAAAAACTTTCCTTATGAAATTTTATGATTTGATCTCATTTAATATTTTACCTTGAACGTGTATTATTCTACTAAATAATATATAAGTATGTGTTTAACAATGAACAAATTATATTTTTTAGCACATTCCCAAAAAAAATGAAAAAATTGAAAAAAAAATTTGTTTATTAATTTCACTTCGTCTTGTATTCGCACAAAAAACTTTTACACGCTTTGATAGGTAACATTCAAAAATTTTGTAAAAAAAATAAATATAAATTTTTAAACTTATCTTCTTTCCTCTTCAATCTTTTGTTCTTTTAAAACTGAAACTTTTTGAAAATTTGGGGGTGACCAATATAGGCAATTTTCAGATATAAAATCGGCCTGGTGTTAAATGTTAATTAAATATTTTAGCCAAATGTTATGATGTTGATTTCCCAAAACTGCTTATGATGTTGATCTATTGCAAAAAAATGTAACTTTAACCGTCTTATCAAAAAATGCATTTTACAGTTAATGAGAAAGTTTAATTTAAAAATTATTTTGATATTTTTTTTTATTCAGTTGCAAAACTAATTTTTTTTGTACAAACATTTTTAACAATAAAATAAAAAATTAAGTGCAGAAGCTATTAAAAGCTTAAAATTTCCCTTTTATAATTAGCCACCTATAAAGTACAATATTCTGTATAATTGGATTCCATTTAATGAAATATAAAAGACTGTATATTTACTTTAATTTTAAGATAAAATTTTTAACAAGAAAAATGATTCACTTTCATTTATCAGTGGAAAGCACACTCATTTTACATACTCGTATTGCCTATAGCTAGTACAAGAATTTCAAAATATTTTGATAAAAAAAATTTTATATACGTATGCATATATTTTTTTTAAATGTCTTACAATTAACACGGATTGTTTTGACAAAAATATTTTTTATTATTGAAATAATAATGAATTCAATGACAAATTTCTCATTAAGCACAATTTTATAAACAACTAATTATTAAGTAATTATAAACGTGTAATTATAAACACTAAAATCTATTTAAATTCTATTGAGCGTCTTTCGTATAAGTATAAACAATCAAACATATTATTATGTTAATTGTGTTTTTTATTTATTTAAATAAGCTTTTTAAATAGTTAGAATCTGTAAATTTAAACTTAATCTATAATCACTAACGGTATATGTATGTATATATGCAGAACTATAGAATAATAAATTATTCAAATTAACTCTCTTGACTTATGTTAAATTAATTTCTAAAAATAATAATATATGTAGAAAAAACAAATTTATATATCGTATATTTTTCTACCTAGATGTTCACATATGTACAAAGTTAAAATTTTATTTTAATGTTATGACAAAATGTTATTCATTAATCATACTCAAACATACATGTAGTAAAAAAACTGTTGTTTGGCAGCCATGAAATAAATTTAATAGTATAAATATAAAAAAAATTTGTTTTTTTGCAAAAATTAGACCAATTAGATCAACTTTGTACAATTATATAATATGCTCTGCATACTTAACTTTCATTACTTAACGTATATTTGAAATATTTACAGCATTTACAAATAATATTCAATAAAGTTCTATTAATAATTTTGTACACAAAATTTATTTTTTAATTGTAAAGTAAATAAAATCTGTGCATTTAATAATGTTTATAATATATATTTTCTCTCATATTCTTTATAAGATGCATTACAAGAAAGTGATGGGATTTTATTCAAATATGTTCGAGTTTTCAGTACAGAGTCTTATTAGTATTTTAAAATTGATTAAATTTTACAACTAAGTTACAAAACTTTTAAAAAATATATGATCACTTTAATTTATTTTATTGTAAAATATGAATAAATTATGTTCAATATAGTACCGTGAAACGTATTATACTAATTCGACATTCAATATTTAAATTATGTATTTTCGAACTATCATACAATAAGTAATTAAAAACTATATGTATAGTCAGACTCTTATATAAGCAACACGCACAAAAGCAAAACTCCTTTATTAATAAAACAAAATTGATTTTTTCTTTTACATGTTCGTAATTTACATATGCTTATAAAAACATAGGTTGCAAGCAAAAGTCTACATTGAGAGGAATTAATATTATTACACTTATCTGTGTACACTAATCTGCCATTTTATTAACACCCGACATTTCATTTGTATATTGTGAATAGAAAACTGACGTAAAAGCCAAATTTTTGCTTGCTAGTAAAAGCAATGAAAATCGTGCAATTTTCGATACGCTAATAAGTAAGCTCGACTGCATATAAATTTAATTGAAATAAATAAATCTTTTTAAAATTTATTTATACTGGTACCGTATATTGAATTTGCTACAGACAATAGTATATAGTGCTAGAAAAATACAAGTAAAATGCAAATAATTAAGAATAGACCTATGTTAATGATATTTTTTGATAATTTATAAGTCTATTTTAAAATAGAATTACCATACCAATGGATTACTAAATAAATAAAATTACAGTCCTTATAACTTTATACATAGTTAGTGTGCCAAATTTAAAACAGCAGTAATCTTCTATGAATTATTTTGAATTTATGTATAAGTATTCATTTTGTAATAAAACATACTATATACCTGCGTAAACCGTATTCCGTTAAAAGCGAACTTTTAAAACTGCTTTCAAACCGTATTTGAAACCCAAACAAAAAACGTATAATGACGCTGTATCGAATAAAAATTGTTGGCGTTGAAATTTTTAGATAGTTTTTATAAAATTCTTTATTATCACCATCCGTAAAATTAGCAGCTAATTTTACACAAAAAATTCAACGCAAAAAGTCAAAAATAAACATTATAACGTTTCTATTTAAATATTAACTAACACATGATGGTAATACTTATCGCCAAAATGCCATAATTAGTAATTACTTTTTTAGAACTCTTATATAGCGTGAAAATTTCAAAACAATTAAATTTAATTATAAAAATTTTTTATTAATAAAATAATACTATACTTTTATTATTTACATATACGTGTTCAAAAAAATTTCATCTTTTGGTTGTCAACTTGCCATATTTTAAAACTTGAACGTATACAAAATATTTTAAAACAAAGTGATAACACTGATAATTATAAAACATTTGAATTAAAACCTGCTGTATCTCTAAAGACAAAGTTTAATTTTTTTATTTAAATAAAAAAAAATTAAAAGTGATGATGGAAAAATTTGATTATTACTTTTTTTTTTTTTTTGAGATATTCCAATCAGTGTAAATAATGTTTTCTAAACACGCAAGTAAATGAAAAATGAATTTTTTTTTACAAAAAATAAAATTGATAATTAATATTCAAATGATGTCTTCTTACACTCTTAACAACAATTTAATAAAATTAACAAATAAGTGTAACGCGTATATAATTATTAATTAATTTTGATAATATTTGAATTAATTAAAATATTTTTTATTTTGTTATTGTTGTATACTAGTTTTTTTTTCGAGCATTGTACATAATTCGTTGGTTATATTGAATAACTCTATTTGACATTTTATAGATCTACATTTTGATAGACGCCCAAAATAATGAATTGACGCTCAATAAATAATTAATTATACTCAATAAATAATTAATTTCTTAATTAGATTAAAATTCTAAAAACCATTTTACAAAATTCTCATAACACTCATATTTGAAGAAAAAATAATTTATAATTTATTTACTATCTGAAATTTAGCAATCATATGACTAATACTTTAGTTGCCCATATTTAAATAAAATATAAGTGAGTATGTATATAAATATATAAATATATATATATATATATATGTATATGTATGCATTCATTTGTTCCATATTTATTTCGATCAAAAAATTATGGAAAGCATAAAATTGTATAAATATTTTAATAATATGCTTATGCAATTATTTTATAAAAGCAAGTGATATATAACCTATCATTACCGTATCACATATGTTACGTGCATATGATTGGTGAATGTAAAAATAAAGAACTAAACGTTTTTTTCATATAATTACTCTTATAATTTTAATTTAATTTTAACTATCAATTTGTTTGGAAAAATTTATTGATTTATTGGAAAATTTCACTAAAATTAAGTAAAGTCTCATTCCATATCACCTTTTAATTCATCGGGAAGCAATAAAGTTAGTGAGCAAAATATAAAATTGTTAAATTGTAAGTCAATTAATATATGTAATCAAAATTAATGTAATAGTGAGGAGTGAGAAGAATTTTCGTTGTTCGCAAAATTTTTGAAATTGAGTTACCATTCAGTGTCTTTGATGCTTTTTTAAGTTTGATCGATATTCTCGATAATCTAATTGAATTATAATAATCTATAATAATAAATCTTATATATAATAATTTAGTATCTTATAATAAATTTAATTGAAAATATGAACTGTTTTGTTGAAAAAATTACATGTCTTCGAATTCTTCGAATTATTAAATTAACAATTCTTACTTACAAGTGACTAACACATTTTAACTATTAACTGAAAGTATTAAAATAAAAAAAAATGTTAGACAATAATTAATTACACTGTTTTTACCTAAATTTTGATTTTTACATCAATTAATGCTGACAATAAAATTGTAATATGTAATTATTCAATATATATGTATGTATATAATCACTACAAGATTCAGTAATTAGTACTCGTAAGCTATAAATTGTATATTAAAACAATATTATCGTAAATTCCGATATCAGAGCTTTTCTAGCCAAAAAATAAAAGTTTGTCATCGCTGTTAGAAGAACAAAAATTTATTTACTTCATACTTATATACATAATATTGATATTTATATACTTACATAAAAACATTTTAAATATATTATTATAGAATAATTTTATTCACATCATGCAAATTTATGTACATGTACGTATATGTATATGTAAGTATACATGAAAATATTTGTAAAATTTTTTAATAACCGTATTAATCTACTAAGTCAGCGTTCCTAACTATATTTACATATTTTATAATTCTCATCATATTTAATTTTTTTAAACTAATTTTTTTTTGTATTATGTACATGCGTACAATATGTATGTGCACATGTATGTGAATAAACATAATATAAACATTTTGCAATTTAATTATAATATGTATATACAAGTATATTTATGAATTTACAATATGTATATATAATAAAAGAAGTTATTTTTCAGTAAACAATAATAAAAAAAATATTTTCTAGATATTCCATATAAATTATACTACATTTGTTGACTGACTAAATATTTAAAATACAATAACAAAAAATACATTTAAATAACTGTATAATAATGACATGAAAATAGGAAGATGTCCTTGTGCATACAAATATAATACAAATATAAATCTAAGATAAAATAAAATGAATTCCCGTATATTATGAGGGTATAAGAAGAAATCTTTTTAAGTTTATAATATTTAGAATAATTTTTTATTACGCGGATTAATTTAATATTTAGAAGATTAAGTTAGCTTAAAGTTTTATACTAGTTTACACATATAATTACTAATTTTCTAATTGAAATAATTAAAGTATATATTTATTCACTTTATTATATTTTTATTTTAAAATTTAAGATAACACTACCTAATTCTAATTCAATTATTTGAAATTCTGTGTATTAAGTTAATATGAGATCATAGTGGTCATAAACATATAGTACACACATTTATTAAAGTAGGTATACTTAACATTATATGGATGAATAAAACCTTTTTAGCAAACAAAAGATTTAAATTAGATTCAACTTACGAGAATATGATTATTATATCGTTTAACTAGATTTTGATTTCTTAATAAAATTTAATTCAGAATTTTTAAAATTTCTTAATAAAATTTGTAGTCGGAAGAAAAATTATTTTTAGCCAACTTATGTGGGCCAAATGTAACTTTCTGCTGTAAATTTCGCTTTGGAATTCAATATAGAGATTAATTTCTAGTCAAAAACTCTCTAATTTCAAAATTATACAGTAATAAACACCGTGTTAGTGTACAATTCAACCTATTAGTAAATTCCAGATATTATACTGAATTTTGAACTGACGGACTATCATTTTGTCAAAATTATAATTTAAACAATTGAAAATACCAAAACCTTAGAATTGTATTGCCATAGAAGGGCTATAGTTTTATAATGTTTCTACTGAATACTATTTTCTACTGAAATCGTAAATTTCTGATACTGAAATCGTAAATTTTTTTCAAACAAATTATTCGAAGCTATATATGTATATATGTGTAATATATTTTAAAAGACGATAATGCTATAGTGCAAGCATTTTTTTTTTTAATATACATAGAAATATTTTCAAAATAAATTTTTTGTTGAAATATACTTTTTCTTTTAATATTAAAATTGATTAATAAGGTTAACACAACCTTATACTTAAACATGACCTACATAATAATATTATTATGTATTTTATATTAATGTATGTATTGTACATGATATGTGCAAGAAATCGTTTGATAAAAGAATTTTTTACGATAATTTGTTGAAATCGATATAATTATATATGTATATACATTGTCTATGCAAGCATTTTATTGTTTATTCATGTATTATATTATATATATAAATTTAACAAAAAATGTACAAACTTCAAATAAATTGTATGAATTTTTAAAGTAAATATAAGTTTTTGAATTTTTACGATTTTTCAAGAATACTGCAAACGTTGCGATTAACTAAAATATTGATGAGTTTTTCTACAGCATTTTCAATTCACTTTATTCAATTCCATTGTTAAATAATTCAAATCTATATATTTCAACATGACATTAAATCATAATTTGGGAGGCGTTCAAAATATACAAGTGTAGGTATTCAACTTGACTTATGTAGGTATAGCAACAATATGCACTATTTTTAAAAGAATATAGGAAAATACAAACGTGACTTCAAAATTGCAGTAACGCGATACCGTATGTTAGCTGGCTTGTGTTTTCAAGTTTTTTAATGTTTTAATTTTTCTTTATGTATAGTAACATCGCAATATTCCACTTAAGTTTTAAATTTTTTTTAATAAAGGAAAATTACCTATGACTTTTATAATTTTTAACAATGTACACGAAATTGATATTTTTGATTTCCGGTTCTTTATTATTATTTTTTTTTTTTGCACATTTCAAAATTTTAATGAGCTTATATCATTCAAAATTAAAATAGTTATTGTAAAAATTTGAAGCAAAGTTAAAAATTACACCTACTTATATGTATATATATAAGATTTACGTATACAGATTTCTTTATAATAACGATATAATAAATCTGCATACATTATATTAGAGCAACATCTGACTTATATCGTGCTTATAATCTATACGCTAAAAATAATGAGTTTCTATATATATAAATGTTTCTATATATACTTAAATAATTGTAATTCTAGAAAGTACCATTTTTATGAAATAAAAGTGTCATTAAAAATTTAATCAAAACTTTTTAAAATATTAAAAGCAATTTAGATAACAATAAAAAAATTCGATGGAAAAAGCCAAACAATTTTTCTGTTATTCTGTACATAAAGTTTTCTAAGGCAAAATAAAAAAAAAAATTCACAATTCAATACTAATTTAAAAAGAAATAAGTATTGTTATTAAAATAATTTTCAGAATTCAATGAGTTCTTTATACTTTAATACAAACTTTTTCTTATATATAAATTTGCAAAAAAAAAATCATAATAGTCCAAATAATATTTTTTTTATTTTCTTTTATAAAAATATTTTATTAAAATTCAGAACTAATTCAGTTTTTCACAGATGGCATTACAAATAAATTGGTTGGATGTTTTTATAATAAATCTCAATTATTATCATCAACATCATCATTATCACAATCAACAATATTATCGACAACATCGGAAACGTCAAATAAATATAATAATACCATTGAATCATCACATAAAATAACTGTAAATAATGAAAATGGTTCTTTTGATACATCAGACAATAATATTGATATTGTTTTAATACGTGTCTATGGCAATAATACTGAATTATTAATTGATCGTAAAGCTGAACAACGTAATATACGTTTATTACATTCATATGGATTTGCACCACAATTATTTGCAACATTTAAAAATGGTTTAGCTTATGAATATGTACCTGGTTGTACTTTAACACCATTAACAGTAATTCAGCCAAAAATTTGGACATTAATAGCACAACGTATGGCTGATATGCATAAAGTAAAATTATCAATAATATTAAATCAAAATAATATTAAATTTAATAAAAATGAAATTGAACCAATGCTTTGGAGAAAAACTCAAATTTTATTGAATTTAATACCAGAAAAATTTAGTGATAAAATTAAGCATGATCGGTAAGTTATGAAAATATAATGAAGATCAATAAATGTGTACAACAACATCATTCAGTTATTCGATATTTTTAACTTATTAAAAAAAAAATTTATTATTAAAACTGGTCCCGCTAAGGCATAGCCAATAAAACACATTCTTCATTCTACAACTAAGTAAAATATCATGTATTATTTGTTCAATAAATTATTTCTGTCTGGGAACAAAATCAATTTGACAATAATTATTCAATCTCAAATTATTATTTCAATTATAATTTAAACTAAACTTAAGCATAAACAATATTCATTTTCTGGGCATTTTACTAAATGCAAACTAATCAACGTTATATCAACTGCTTTATTTGAAATTGAATATTGCAATATCATTAATATATTAGGAAATATATTAATGATAAAAATTCGATAATAGATAACTTACGAGTACATTATTATTTATACTAATAAAAATTTCTATTACTATTTCAGAGTATCAAAAATATTTTCATCAATATCAGCATTACGAAAAGAATTTGAAGAGCTTTATAAAATTTTAGAGAAACTTGATAGTCCTTTAGTATTTTGTCATAATGATTTATTACTTGGAAATGTTATTTATAATGAAAATTCAAATCGTGTAACATTTATCGATTATGAATATGCTGAAATAAATTATCAAGGATTTGATATTGGTAATCATTTTGCTGAATTTACTGGTATCGAAGTCGATGAAATCGATTATAAACGTTATCCTTCAAAAGAATTTCAATTTGAATGGTTAGAAGTGTACCTGAAAAGTTATTTGGAAATTACTGAAGTACCAAAACAAAATATTGAAAAACTATATATTGAATCTAATCAATTTGCATTGGCAGCGCATTTATTTTGGGCAATATGGGGCCTAGTACAAGCAGAAAATTCAAAAATTGATTTTGATTTTGTAAAGTAAAGATAAATACGAAAAAAAAAAATAAAAAATATTATTCTAATAATTTTATTTTTTTCTTTTTTTTAGGTACTCACAAATCAGATATGAAGAATATTTAAACAAAAAAGATGAGTTCCTGTCTTTGAAAATGCAAAATTTGTAGAAGAAGCTTTTCATAAACAATAGAGGAATTTAAATTGTTTCATATTGCCAAACTATAAATGTTTAAATTTTAATTCGACTGATTTTAATTGAAAATCTAATAAATCATAAAAAAATAGAAATTATATTACAATAAAAAAAAAATCAAATATTTTATGGGAATGAATATTTTTTCTACTTTTAAAATGTTATAATCAAATTAATAATTTTAATTTACCTACATAGATTTTATAATTGTTAAAACTTGTTATTATAATCTATTTGAATTAAAATTTTGCAAGTAAGATCCTTTTAAAAACATATCTCATTATTTTCTTTTTTTTTTTTTAAACGCTCACTTTAATCAGCCGTGATAATTCTTAAATGTTTTTGTAATTTTTAAAATTGATTTTATTTAAATATATAATGTTTAAATAATTAAATTTAATTCTAATTTAGTTTTATAAGAATTGTATACTATAAATGCTATGTAATATTATAATTATAAAATAACTCCATTCCAAATAACATGTTGTGTTTCTTTTTTGACTTATACATTTAAATTAAATTTAATATTTTAATTCTAAAATTTTTTTCTATAAAACCAAAGCTTTCAAAATTATTTCAAAATTAAGTAATACCCTGCAATTTAAATTTATCTATACTTATAATTTATAATATAAAATTTTATTGTAATAGTATATAATATGTACATATAAAAAAACTAATGGTATTATCATATTCCAATTGAAATATTACAATTAAAAGTGATGTTAAATTAAGAACCTGCTTTTCTTATTTAAAAAATTCTTTTATATAAGATGGTTAATTACTTTTATACTTACATAAGCAAATATCAACAGTATTAAATATTTGGGCGAGAAGAAAGCATTTGTTTTGGAAAAAAATTACATAAGTATGTACATATTTCTTTCCTATAACACACAAATACATAAATATTGGCATATAGTAGAAATTTTTGCTTAATATGTACATATATAATTTTTTGAAATAAATATTAATATAATTATTGAATTAAATTTTTAAACAAAGTGTTGTACAAAAAAAAAGGCAGACTTATGGTTCCATCCAGGATCGAACTGGAGACCTTCTGCGTGTAAAGCAGACGTGATAACCGCTACACTATGGAACCAGTTGTAATTTTTGCGATTTATTTTAAATTTTTAATAACATAAAATAACATTTGATTAATGCTAATTTAAAAATTAGTGTAATAATAACATTTAATTTGTAAATTAAATTTTATTAAATGTTATTTTTAAAGTTCTTAATAACATTTTAATATCATACATAATTATAGTCAGTTGAAAAATCGAAAACTTATACTTAATTTAGATAATTCAAACGTACTATATCTCCTACTAATACAAAAAGCGTTCACAAAAATATCAAAAGACATCTTAACAAAAACAAAATATCAAGCATAATTTTCTTTTAATTAAAGATAAACTGCTCAAGGATTGGTCAAAATAGTCCAGAAAAAATTATATGTGAGTAAAAACAATATGTGAGTCTTACAAAGTGTAAATTCTAAGGTCATATAAACAAAAAGAATTTTTTATTTCAAAAAGTAACTTTTTTAAAATAATCAATTTAGTAAGTCTTTGGTATCTACCCATACCCCAATTGTTGAGTTTAAAGATCTAATAAAAATAATACAAATTAAATGGCAATAAAATAACTAAGTTTTACAAAGTTATATATCTAATTATTTTATTTTAGATAGAGCTATAACATTATACTGTACTGTATTCGCATATAATGTTAACGTATTATTATAACGACTCAAATTACAAACCCTTGTAGAAAATAAAAAAAAATAAAAATTTGAATTTCTTATAAATAATTCAAAACATTTTTTCAACTATGTATAAAAATAAAAACATTGCTTTATTCATATAAAAAATTTTATAAATCAACATTTATAATTTTGGTCTTTTATGCTTAGGAAACACATAACCATCAAGAGGCTCAATATTCATATGAAAAGTTGTATCGTAAAAAGTTCCATATTCACTACGATGCAAATTTTTAGATGTTTTTCGAAATTCTTCCATTGTTTTTTCAACAGTTATAGTTGATGTTTGATCATTTGGATTATCAGGATACATATCATCACCTTAATGAACAATTGAAAAAGAAACTTTTAGTTTAACAGATTATTAATCACAAAGACATTATAGATTTACCCGGCATAACAGCTACCATTCCGTCTTTACATGCATAATTTACTGGTAAAAATAAAGTTAGACCCTCATTTGAACGTTTTTTAACTAAATTAATTATATCATCGATTGAATGAAAATTTGACAACTTTTTCAATTCATAAAACTGTGGTGGCGGAATCCACAACTTTTCAGATTTATGCATATCAAAATATCTTTCAGGTGTATCCCACTAAGAAGAATATGAAAGCATAATTATATTTTACATGATTCTTAAACTAAAGTCAATAATAACAACCATATATAAAAAAATTGATACCTACATAAATATTTTTTACTTCGTGCGGTTCCCCGTGAACATTCGGAAAGGTATTAAGCATAACAATAAAGAAAGCTGTTTCAAAACGTCTTGCACTAAATGAAGCTGGAGTAAGCCAATCCGACCATTCACTTAAGTTCCACACATCTGGAACAACATCAAGTGTTTCACATAACTCCAAAAACCTGGAAGCGTCATTGTGAACAACTTCTTGCCATTTTATACGATCGAAATTTTCATGAAAATTACCAAAACCGTTTGATTTCGAAAAATCTAATTCAGATTTTTTCCTGCATAATAACACTCCTACTTCCTCAAATGTCTCTCTAATTGCATTAATTCTAAATTTGTATCATAATAAGATAAACATTTATCTTAATCTGAATATGACAGTGTTAATTTGTACCTTAACGAAATTTCCCGATCTATTGCGTTAAAATTATTTTTAAAGATTGGAGGACGGTTTCCCTTATTTTTAAAATTCTGTTGTAGTTGATTTTCACTTATACCATACTTATTAAAGTGGTTGATCCATTTTTTACTCTCGTCATTTTTATCTATTGCTCCACCTGGAAAGCATGCACTACCAGACATAAAAGCGGTTTTATCAGTCCTAGTGAACAAGAGCACCTGTAAATAAAATCAAATTAGTGGATTAGTAAGAATTTAGATGAGTGCCTACTGTGTACACAGGTTACAAATTTTTTAAAATATTTACTTTGTAATTGTAATTGTGGATAAAAGCATTATTAGCATTTCGGGCAAGTAATATCAGTGTCGCAGATTCTTTCCACAATTTAGCCATTTTCTTAAATTAATAAAATGTATGTATGTCATTAGCTGAAGTTCCAAAGTTCATTATACAAAACACATCACTTATTAAAGAAGGATTTATATAATGTGCAAATCAATAAATATTGCGGAATAAAATTAAACAGCTGTTTGTATTCAAAAAAATAAATACTGTATTTATATTATCTAATAAAATTAAAAAAGAAATATGTAGACACTTATATATTTACACTATACCTACGTTTTTGAAAACCTAAAAATATCAAAAATGTTGATTAAAATATACTCTTCATATAATAACTCGGCACTACTTTCATAGCGAATTATCTAAAAAAAAATTTTGTTACTTTTACCTACATATGTATACATTTTATATTGTGGTCAGTAAATTTCATTAAATATATGTACATAAAAAATAAATATAATTTAGAAAATCGCTATGTACACTTTTGTTTTAAATATTTGAATTCTTATCTGAGAAACACCTTGTTAATTATAGAAATAAATTTCCCATATATAAACAGAAATCATAGATTATCCGAAACTAAATAATCTTATTTTAACTAAAAATTCCAGAAATGAGAAGCACTTACATTGTACGAGACGAAATAAAAAAATATCTAAATATTGTAAATAAAAAAAAATAGGTTAAATTTTTGCGTAAATTTTCCCCTTCCGTAAATGCAGCCTAAAATATTGTCAAAAAGAACCTGACTTAAAAATAAATCAGAAAATTAAAAAAGCAAATTAAACAAAACACATAAAGAACAAATAGAAACAAAACAAAAAACAGCTGTCGAAATATGACAGTATGCCACTGCTTTCCAGACGTCATAGTAGAGCTAATTGCCAGTGTTTACACTTCGACTCATTAAAAAAAGAAAAATTAAAATCTCATTGAAAAAGAGAATTATTAAATTGTAAATCTCATTAAAAAAGATTTGCATTTTTAAGAACGTAATTTATGATACAATTATTTGCATTTTTTATACAACCGGGATTTCAAATTTCTTGTTTTTGATTTTAAAAAAATATGAACCTGCAAATTACCTACCAGCAACTTAAAAAATTATACAACAACGGATTATCTAAATTACGATGTTACTCATACAAATAGGATAAGCATTTTTTTTAAAAGTTCTTTGAATAAATCTTTTAAAATCAAGAAATAATAAACTTAATTTCTTAATATTTCTTAAAATTTGTACCTATATGAAAAATATTTTTGCTGCTGGTATATCTATGCAAAAGGGGAAAGTTTCAGTTCTACAGCAAGAATTGCTGTGTGTTAACCTGATCAACATACGTCTAATTGTTTTGAAACAGTTGAACAGATGCAGTAATAGAGTTGTAAATTGTCAATTATTGTCATTTTAAATATTCAACTTTTTAATATGAATTTGGCACTATTTTAATATTTTGTCTCTGACGGTTTGAAAGTACATGTAATTTAAAAAAACATTGAACACTTAAAATAAATCATTATATTTTAAATAAACAAAGTAAATTAGAATTTAAAATGGCAGAAGATAAATTAAAATGTGATTTATGCCAATCCCAAAAAAAAAATGAGTTAAAATATGGAAAGTTTTATGTCAAGAATAAACTGAAAGTTCATTATTTTTGTTTGGTAATTATAAGCTAAAGAATAAGTTAAATAAAAAATTTAAATGATGTAGGAACGAAATTTTTTAGCTTTTATCTACTGGCCTAGCCCAAGAAGGAGATGATGACGAAGGTATATTAGGATTTTTACCTATGGATATACAAGCGGAAAAAAGACGTATAAAACAAAAGGTAAAAAATGATTTAAAGGGCATGTGAAGAAGCCTACTAAAACGGTAAAAAATACTTTAAACATCATTTTTTCATAGATGTGCATATATTGTAAAGAAAAAGGAGCAAATATTTCGTGTTGCGAAGCGAAATGTAAAAATAACTTCCATTTTATTTGTGGGATTAACAATGGTGCCCAAAACCATTTTCTCGATACATTCCCATCATTTTGTCACCAACATGCTGATAATCCAAAAAAATACAAAAAGAGCTCCAAAGAAGCTTGTTCTATTTGTTGGGAAAGTTTCTCAAGAAATGAACCACAAACGATGGCTATATCAACACCCTGTTGTAAGAATGGTTGGTTCCACAAATGGTGCCTTCAAGAATTTGCTAACAAAGCAGGATATTTTTTCAAATGTCCTCTTTGCAATGACACTTCTATATTTTCTAGAGAAATCCCTAAATCAGGAATTTTTATTCCTCAAAAGTATGTAATTTATAAATGAATTTATATTTTTTTTAATTTATTTTTTTTATTAGGGATGCAGATTGGGAATTGGAGCCGGGTGCTTTTGAAGACCTTCTAGTTCGTCCCAGTGAATGTTCTGCTCGTCAATGTGCTTGTAAATCTGGAAGAAATTTTACTAACGACGAGTTATTTAAATTTCTTTTATGCCAAATATGCGGAGGTAAAGCTATACACAAATTTTGTCATGTTGGAAATTGGAAAATGTCAGATGAAAAATATTTATGTTTAGAATGTTCTGACATGGTAAATAAACTGAATTTACATGAATATTCAAAGGATTCGGGTATTGTTGTAATTAACAAAAATAATTTTGAAAATGATGTAATAAATATTGAAGACTCACTCGACAGCGACGAAAACTTAACAGACGAAGACAAACAAGTGAATCAAATTTCTTCAAATTATTTTTCAGAAGATTTTGTGTTGTGTAACAGAAATGATAGTGTAGAAAAAAAGGGAAAAAGGCGTAATCGAAAACGTCAAAAAAGGTAAATCAATTATTTTGTTCGCAAATAATATCGCAAAGTTGATGTTTTTCCATTTTTAGAATTGAAAGTCCTGACAATTGTTCTGAACTATTGGAAAAGAAGAAAGTTAAAAAGTTTAAAACATCTACACTTGGATTAGAAAGCGATTGTAGTTTTGAATTGAAAGGTAATTCAAAAACTATGAAGTATAAAAATTGTAAGGAGAAAAAAACTGCAAACAACGATATGCCAAATGAAAATATTTGGAAAAACAAAATATGCAATTGCCTAACGAAAGATATAAAGAACAAAGGATGTAAAACAAGCGAGAAAGTTACGGAATGCAGTAATAAAAAAGGAACTCATAAGAATGATCTAACGGACAACAGTTTTCCATCGTCTTCAAATCCTGATAACGTAAAATATAAAAAATCTTCTTTTGATTCCATAGACTATTTTGATCAACCCGCATCAAATTCTCGTAACCAATTTGAAAAAAATTGCAAACACTCAAAAAAGTTTCGCGGAAGAAGAATATTTTCAAGCAATGAAGAAATATTTAAGAATTGTTCTTCGCAACGAGACCGAGTTTGCTTGAAACAAAATTTATATGAATATAACAACAAAAACTTTTTAAAAAATAATGAAAATAAAGGACGATCATCAGAACAAAAAAAAATATGTTTGGTTGATACTCATACATTGAAAACTAACCATTATGATAAATATAACGATCTTAATTCAAAAGAGACTGACGATATAGGTTTTACGCCAAGAAGTCGAAATCAAAATATAAATAAAAATGTAAATATTCATCAAACCGAGCAAAGAAAATATTTATGTATTAGGGATCCGGATAGTGATTCATCAACTTCATCTTTTGCAGAACGAAACTTCACTCGTAATAAAAGCGTTCTTAGAAAAAATTTGAAAAATAAATTAACACCAATTAACCTTAAAATAAGGTCTAAATACGCTAAATTTCGAAAGTCAAAAAACTCTGGTTGCACAATTAGAATTGAAACAAAAAACTAAAAAAGTATTTTAATTCTGAATTAGTATTATATTTATCAATACTTAATATTATCGTCACAAATTTTAAATATGTATATGTATGTATGGTTTAATTTTACATAATGACATTTTCTAAACATACAATTTCAATTAAAAATATGAATGGATGCTGACAAAGAAAATTAAAAAAAATTAGGATCAAACAAAAAAATTTTAATTTTTAATATTAGTTTAAGAAGTTTTTGCGGAAAGCGGGTTTTTCTCAATAATTTAAGTTTTTACAAAAAAAAAGAATAAGAGTTAATTTTTCATCGAAGTAAATAAATATGTTGGAAAAATTGATAATTGATTTTGTTTCGCTCTTATTCAATTTTAATGTATTAAAATATTTTTTAAATTATGTATTATGCAACATGTAAAAATTTTCATTCAACTTTTCTGACAATATACATTAAACACTATTATGTATTAAAAATTGTATTATGTAGTTTATAAAATTTTCGATTTTCCAGTTCAACTATAATCTTATTATAAAGCACGTTCAATTAAGTCAAACCAAAAAATCTATAAATTCAACGAGTTCGTTAAATCTAAGCAGTAGTACTACGGAAGAAAATTGCAGTTTTACTCAATTTTTAAAAAGTACTTAAAAATTATAAAAAAAAATAAAATAAATATTTTAATTTGGAAAGAGACAGTAAAATATTTATGTGAAAACGTGTGCCATATTGAAGACAATTACAAATCTTAGTACATATATTCCTAAATATTAGCATATTCGTAAGTGTACAATAAAAGATTGTTATGGCTCTTTTTGTGTTTCTACTATTTTTCATCAATTTTATCGCTATAAATACTTTTCGTTAGCCCTTTAATGTTTTCATTAAAAAATTCAATGAATAATGTGAAATTAAAAAACCCCTTAAAAATCTAAGGTATATTTTTATGAAAGAAAGCACCTAAAAAGTTTATTTTTGAATTTTGCCTATTAATTTATAAGTCCTCGGTAGTATAGTGGTTAGTATCCCCGCCTGTCACGCGGGAGACCGGGGTTCGATTCCCCGCCGGGGAGGCAAATTTTTTTACTCTCTAGCTCCTCTACATATTACAAATCACAAGATTGTAAATGTAAAATTTAATAATAATGGACACTTTAATATTTTTTATGACAAGACGCAATTAATTTCATCATCTCTACTACATTGCGTATATGTAAAAACAAATTTTATATTTATTTAAAATGAAAAAATAAAACTAGCCATGCTTAAAAAAAAAACCTCTGGTTCCATCCAGGATCGAACTGGAGACCTTCTGCGTGTAAAGCAGACGTGATAACCGCTACACTATGGAACCATATATTCAAATCTTGTCTAATAATGGTTTTAAATTAACAAGGCATTTTCTGTTAGTTAAAAACAAATTTATTGTATTATTCACAAAAGATTTTTAGTAAATATTATTATTTATTAATCATGCTTGCAAAAACCATTAGGATGATAATTAATACAAGTTGAAAGATTGCAATAAATATTAGGCACTGTTAGTATTATTTCATTTTATGTAGGGTACCTACATACATAATGTTATTCATAATATGATATTAAAAAACGCACTTATCCACTATACAAGCAGATGTTTATACACTTTTATACTTTTAATTGCCTATGCATTTAAAAGTGATTATAGTTCGTATTTATTGGCTTCAAGTGAATTTTCAATACGTGGTTTTTTAATAAACTCCTTGTACGACTCATGATTTTTTACTTCTTGCACTGCCTTTACAACAATCCGTAAAAACTCTTTCTTATCAAATTTGTAATTCGTAAATTTTTCATGAGCTCCACCATCAGGATGAGATCCCTCATCTTCAGGATATAATTTGGAATTATCCTCCCAAGTAGCATAATTGATGCCTCTTAACCTTGCCAAATCTTTATAACAATTTGGGTCTCCACAATTATATAATTCAAAAATAGTTGCCCAATCTGGTAAGAACAATAAATGAGTAAGACCAGCTCCGTGCATTCCTATTAAAATATCAGTATTTCGCACTACTTCTAATTGAGTTGTAAAACTAGTTATAGCCTCAAATGATACCGCTTTAACAACATAATTTAAATCGTCTCTCAAAGCTTTTATTAATTCATTTTCATTAAGTACTCGCCGATATTTAGTTTTTCGTATAACAAATGTTATTCGAATTTTTGGTGGACTGATGGATAGCTCTAAGGGTATCTTTAGCCTATATAAGATGAATTCGGAAAAGGCTTTAAATAAACCACTGTTGCGGCAATTATTTACTATTGGAGTGTTATAATATAATCCAAAAATCATGCGAGGTAATAAAGGCATTAATAGTGATCTAAAACAAATCTTTTGTCTGCTTAGGTCCTTCAAAGTCCATATTGAATTATCAGAAAATGCATTAAATGTTTCTCCAAATGGACCATAATAATCGTACGTCTCCCATAGCAAAATTTGTACATCCTTTGTATATAAACTTGAGAATGTTTGATTAACATGTAAAGATAAGTATAAGTTAAAAAAATCACAGAAATGATGGTACATATTTGACTGAGCGTCTAGCTTCATTAAAATAGTAGGTTTATCTATTATAAGATCACATTCCTCTTCATTTAAAGGTAATTCTGTACTTTTAAAAAATCTCAATTCTGGTGCCCAAGATTGCAATGCTCCTAACTGATCGATTTCTTTATCTAACTTTTGTTTTTCAAGATTGCAATGACCACCTATTTGTCCATACTTCAAAACGTCGGTTTTATATCGAAAAGGTTTTCCGTTTCTAGATATGTCACTTAAATCAATGTAAATATTTTTACCCTTACAAAATCTGAGGTATTTCGAACATTCAAGAAATGAATCACTTTCATTGCGCGCACTACAGATTGTAGTTAATTCATTAATCTGTTCTTTAACATAACCAAAATCAGCTTGTTGGTAAAATATTTCCGATGCAGTTTTTCCTTCAATTTTAAATTTTGACTGGCACTTTGGTGAAGAAAATCTTTCTTTAACATCACAATTTTTTTCGTATCCCCAACATGCTTTTTCATTATAGTTCCCATATTTATGATTTAAATAATCTTTATAAATACAATCACTGTCGTGTAAACACTTATTTTTCTCTTCCGGAAAACTGTTAAAATAGTACTGAACATGACTTAAAGGCAAATTTAAATTATAAGAATTAAAAACAAGTGTAAATTTAATATAAAAAATAAATAAAAACAATATACTATGAGTAAAGCTTTTCATTGTCAAGTACAAGTGCAAACTAAATATGTATGTATTTTGTTGGCAGAAAACAGATAACATAACCACAAATTTATAAAAAAAAACACTAAACAAATATATAGCACCTTGTTTTGTTCATAAAACTGAAAAAAAAAGATAAAGGAAAGTTTACACGTACATTGTTCGATGAGTTTATTTTACTTGACTTAACGAATATAATATATATAAAGTCTGATTTGTTTGAAAAAACAAATTGCCTAAAAATTTTGCAAAAATTTTTCTAAAGATTTTCTTTGAAAGAATCTTTGCACTTATTTTTAAAAAGACTTTATTTTTAAAAGTAACGCAATTTTTCTTTATAAAAGTTTTCGAAAAATAAAACATAAAATTGTATGATACACATAATTAAGCATATCGCAAACAAAATACAACATTGGACGATCAATGCAGATGTCAAAAAAAATACGCGCAAGTAACAAATAAAAGCAAATTTACTGCTTACGCATACGCATACGTATGCGTGTTTTGTACGCTGCGTGGTGTCACTTTCTAAATGTGTATGCATATTTGCAAATATAGCAATATACGATAGGACCCCATGTACGTGTAACATAAAAATGTTTTTAGTAAAAATAACCGTTCGCTTAGATCGGTAAACAAGGCAAACGCCAAATAAAACTAGATAAAATTAGATCTGTCTGGGATAAGCAAGTTTTGAAAAACTTTTAAAAACTACATAAAATTTTTGCATGCAAACTGTCTGGGATAATACTTTTTGAATAAAAATGAAAGAAAGTGATGACATTCTCTTTTTCAATTAAAACTATAATAAAATAACCAAAATGGGATCATACAAGGTTTTTTCTAAGTTTCATATTTTTTTTCTTTTTGTGAGAAAATTCGTCATTGTTTCAATTGTTAAACTTTTTGCAAATTTTACCCCAGACCCAGACAGACTTATTATTTGCAGGCAACAATACGGGTTTGTGTCTTACAAATCATTGACTTTTAAAGAATTGTTCTGAGCTGGACCTAATTGATACTTATAAAAATAAAACAAAAGTCTTATGTACATAATATGTATTTAGAAAGAAAAAATGAATATAAAAATACCCATTCGAAAAAATATACATATAAGTAGATCTACTTTCATACTTACATATAAGATCTACTTACATATTATGTAAGTAATATGTAAGTAGATCACTATCTATTTTAGCTATAAAAAATTTGTTTTTTTTTACAATTTCAGCTAAATACTTAATATGCATGTATGAACATATTATGTATTTGAATTCATTTACATTTGCAATATAAAATCATCTTAACATTATAAATGCATTATAACAGCCTTATATCTATGAATTTGATTCATTTTATGTTTTTCACATAAAAATAATTAATTTGTTAAAAATTCCTGTAATTTGAAAAATAAACATAATAAAGAAGTTATTGCTCATCTGTTAATAGAAATAGAGCTGGGTTTTCTAAATATTTCTTCCAAGTATTAGAGAAATTAGCCATAGTAACACCATCGATTACACGATGATCAGCACACCAGCTAATGTTCATTATATTTACTTTAACTATTTCATCATTAGCTCCAAACCGTGGGAGAACCTACAAAACAATCATTTATTTCTGTAAAGAATTAAAAACTAATTTAAATAATATGCCTGAGTTTTCCCCATCGCTCCGATTGCAACTTGAGGTGGCATAATGCATGGATGGGTATAAGTACCTCCAACCTAACAATATTTTAAACGTGACTAAATAAAATTATATATCGAAATTTCTTTAAATTTAATTTACATTTCCAATGTTCGATAAAGTAAATGTTCCGTCAGCAAAATCAGGAGGATGTAAATGTCCTGTTCGACCCCTTTCTACAAGATCATTAAAATCTTTTGCTATTTCTAAAATTGTTTTACTTTGGCAGTTTTTCACGTTGGGGACAACTAGACCTTGCGGGGTAGCAATGGCGACACTTATATTATGAGGACCTTTAAGCATAACTTTTTCATTTTCAACGTCCAGAACGCTGTTGAGAATTGGAAACTTTGTTAATCCGACTGATGCAGCTTTAACAAAAAACGGCATAAATGTTAGCTTAGGAACACCGCGCTCTTGGGCAAGCTCTTGTAATTGGTCCCGAAAATCAATTAGTTTATTCATATTGATCTCGTCACAATACGCGAAATGTGGGATTTTCTGCAAAATAATTATAGTTATGATGTTAAAAATAATGTAAAAATGTAGTGGAAAACTTACCAATGATTCTGACATTGTTTTTAACATAACCTTCCGAACACCTTTTAAAGCTTCAATACGATCAGGTGCCGGCACACGGGTTCCAACAACTTGCTGTTTTTGAAGCAAAGTTGGATGAGGCTTGTTTGTTCCCTGAGGTACCATTCCCAAATATTCCATTATATCTCCTTTTAATACCCTTCCTAACTTTCCTGTAGCAGGAACTTTGTTTAAATCAACATTGTTTTCCATGGCAATACGACGTACAGCGGGCGTTGCTAAGATTTTATGACGATGATGATGGTGGTGGTGGTCGGTATCACTTAAGCTGCCTTTTTCTTTATCAGATTCACTACCGCTTGTACTTGATTCTTCACTAGACTCTGAGCCTTCGTGATCCTCATCATCAATATCAAAATCAACAAGTGGTCGTCCTACTAAAGCAATTTCATCTACTTTATGATAAAGTTTGACAATCTTTCCATCATATCTTGAAGTTATAGTAACTGAAGCTTTATCAGATTGCACTTCACATATATTTTGAAATTGTTCTACGGTATCACCAACCTTAACAAACCTAAAATAAAAATTTAATTCACATAAATTAAAATCACAATAATTCTTAATTTGCGTATATTTGTGTATTGATTTGCATATATTTACATATATATATATATATACATATAAGAATATACAGGTATTTAAATTACCATTCTTTGACAGTTACTTCACGTATTCCTTCACCAATGTCACTTAAATTAAATGAGATTATCCTTTGTAAAATGGGACTTAAATGTAAATTCCTTTTGTCTAAATGTGCCACCTAAAAATATGATATTTCTCAAGAAACATTTTCGCAGTATTATATATTTCAAAAATTTGTATAATTTTTTACTTATTTATTAAAATTACTTATTTTAAAATCGGCATAAACCCATAGCAACCTTTACTACTTCAATTTTTATATAGTATTTTATCATACTGTTGTCATTACATAAAACGTAAGTTTGATCGATAATTTTATTTCATTATCAGTACATGTACATATTTGCCACAGTAATTTTAAAATTTCGATTTACTTATACAAATGTCGAAAGCTACAACAATTAAAGAAGCTCTTAAAAGATGGGAGGATCGTACACATCAAAATTCAGCAGAAGCTAAGGAAATTGATCTTCAATTTCAATGGCCACCAATTGAAAAGATGGATGCCACTTTAGGAAATTTAGTCAATTGTGAATTTCTCAGTTTATCAACTAATATGATAGAAAAAATTTATGGTTTGAGTGGCATGAAAAATTTGCGAATTTTATCTTTATCAAGAAATTATATTAAAAATATATCGGGTTTGGTTCGTTAAAACATCAGCAAAAAAAAACTTTTTACTGAAAAGAATATGAATTTATTATTATGTATATTTTTAGGAATCTGTAGCAGAAACACTAGAAGAACTTTGGCTTAGTTACAATCTTATTGAAAAATTAAAAGGATTAAATTGTTTAAAAGTTCTTAAAGTTTTATATATGAGTAATAATTTACTAAAAGATTGGTCTGAATTCAATAAGTTGATTGAAATCGCAACATTAGAAGATCTTCTTTTAGTTGGAAATCCTTTAACAGAAGGTATGGATGAGCCTTCATTCCGTGCTGAATGTATCAAACGTTTACCAACAATTAAAAAATTAGATGGTGAACCAGTTGTAAGAGATGAAGAACCTATAATATTAGTAAAAGAACCAGAATAAATTTTATATTAAAATATTTATGTATGTGTATATGAATTTCTTTTCTTAGATATTTTAATTTTTTTATTTGTAGCTACAAGATTTTAAAAATATATGATTATGCACGTATGAAAACATTTATTAGAGCATTTATTGTATTTTGTTGTTATTGTTAGAGTTGTCTGATTGACGGACATACCAGAAGTATGGTCCACCCCACGAACGATTTCTGTAGGAGCTGCCTATGACAAAAAGGAGAAGGAAACGGTGAAGAAGGAAATGTGTGGCGCTGCCGGACTGAAAATAGAATTTTCTTGGTTCTTGCTTGTTTCAGCGAGCTACGGACTTAGCGAACGGAGTTCGGGATTATTCTAATGGAGGGAAAGTGGAAGGATTCGGTGGTACCTGAGCCGGCCTAAATGAGCTCATTGTACCATTCGGGGGGCCGCCTAATCTAATCTAACGCAAACTTTTTTTGAAGTAATATGTACGTGTATTTATACGTATATTTAATATTATATATTAATGTAAAATCTAAATTGTGCACCTCAGTTTGAAAATTATTCATTATCACAATAATTTGCCTATATTAGCCAATTTTTTTTCGAAAATCCTTGATATTTTCTATATCCTTTACTCATCTCAAATGCATTATGAAAATTAAATAGCGTTTATACTTATGTATACGTGCTAAGTAAGTACAAGTACGTATATTTTACTACACAAAATTGCCAAAAACTAAATGATACCTAATTTTTCATATTTAGCGTAGCTTACAAAACGAAATATGCATTCAATTAATGAATATGTATACGTGTTGCTGATTCAAAAAATATTGACTATTATTCTATTTGAGAATAAGCTATACTATGGATAAATTTAATTAACCTTGTTGGTAAAAGATAATTATAATTATGTATATGTTAATGTAGGTAAAATATACCATTGAGTTGTATTTGCACCTTTTATTATTACTACCCATAGTCCATATTCCTCTGAAAATATTATATGTATTCCACAATTTAATTTCAAATAAATAATTAGCCACTTTTGTGATACTGTGTACATAATATGCATATTATGCATGTATACAATAATATTTTGCTTTCGATTTTTAATTATTTGGTTTTTACTTCACCAATTCTAAAATTCTATTTAAAATTCGTATCAGGTCCGATAGTAGAAACTTGTAATTCTTTTATGTTTTTTTGTTTTGTTTTCTATTGATGAATAACATGACTTTGACCCTTGAATAAGTTTTAATTTAATCTATAGGTATTCAAATAATAAAATTTGGAAAAGAAAATTAAAGAAAAAAAAAGACTTAAGAAGCAAAACAGTAATAGAAAAAAAAAGTGAATAAATTTTCAAATAAATTTTAAAACATGTCAAAAATTTTTAAAATAATAAAAGGTCGTCTATAATATCAATAATATTAAAGTTCTACAAAATACGTATGTAAACTTCTTCAAATTTAAAGCAAAAACAATAATATTAAGTAAACAAAATCTTTTTAACTTATAAAATCAATAAATGTTCATAGCATTTTAATTAAGAAAAAAGTAATTTTGACCAAATTTTAACTGACTATAAAAGTCAAATGCAAAAATTATAAAAATTTATTCTTTTAGAAAAACTTGAACATTTCAATTGTTTAATCCGTTCCCAAATATGTTTAATTTAAAAATTTTTATTTTGATTGCAATTTTAAGCATAGTAAATTCTAATGCAGCTAGACTCAGATCTTCGTCTCGTTTAAGAACATCTCAACAAAAATTCGAAAGGCAAGAACTTTTAACTACAACAACACAAGCAACACCCGAAGAAATAACAACATTATCAAATAATGAACCAGAACCGACAACAACAGCTTCAAATAAACCATCATTAGGTGGACCTTATCAACCATCCGGATGGAAACCAAGTGGACGTTCTTTTCTTTTACCAACAGAAATAGAAGAACGACAAATTCAACCAAATTTAAAATATGGACCACCATCAAACTCATACGGACCACCTGTTGTTAATTCTCCAGATGTTAATGATATTGAAATTGAGGATCCAGATTCTATTTCAATTGATGCTGCATCACTTGTTAATGATGGAGAAATACCAAAACATGGTTCATATTTTGTTCGTCTATCAGATGGCAGTTTACAAAAGATAATATTTTCACCAGCAGAAAATTCACCCGTAAAAATTGTTGCTCAACCGTTATCAGCTTTTAAAAAATCTGAAAAATTACGACGAAATCCAGTAAATGGATTTTCGTTAGTGAGAGGATTTTAATTGAAAATTTTAAAGAAATTATTGTTGATTTTGTATTTTATACTTAATATTTTACACTTATATTTTCCTATTTTATTGAAAAAAAAAAAAATAAATCAATAACCAAGTAAATAAAAATATTTTGTAAATTTTATTTAAATATTTATAAAAAAAAGTTAATTTTGCATTATTTAATGTTTTTTATTCCGAATAAAACGGAGTTTTCTTATCATACACCTAAAAAAAATTTTTCGTTTCGGAAAAATTGCCAACCATTGAAGAATTTATTTGAACTTTATTTAATGCTTTTTTTTGTAATTCTCTTTTATGCTAAATTAATATTGCTATAGCTTAGACTAATCAACATAATATGCATTTCTTTCAGTGAAAATTATGGTACTTTGGTATACATATTTCATCCAAACTTTGTGATTTCCAACACGCCATATTTAAATGATAAAAGTAAATAAATTTTTTAAATGGGTTGACATCAGATAGAAACAATATAACTGTATACAACAACAAATCAAATTACAAGAAATGATACAAGAATTACACGGCAACTCCTTAAAAAATTGTATTAAAATCACTGTACAGCATTAGAAAATTAGAGTTAATCACTGTCTATAAGTATTTTACTATTAAATGAAAGTAGTATCGAATGATTATAATATTCATTAATTGAATTATCGAATGAATGTAATATCAATTGATTCTCAATTGACAGTAAGACATGATAAATCTTGAAATACATATTTCGATTTACCACAAATCGACCTTAATAATTGAATCCTAAGATAACCTTAACATATGCTGGAGATATTAGTTTATTCTTGCGATAAAATCATCACATATAGAAAATTTTAAATGTGATAAGTAGGCTATTGTAGCTATTACAAAAATTAATTAATTAATTATAGTACATATAATTAATTAAATTAAATTACTTTTATGTATACTAACTTATGAATGGTCCAAATATCTATTGTCACTTTACATGTTATATTGTAAAAATAGTGTGATCTCATTTTGGCTGTAATAATGCTGTAATATCGTATCAAAAATGATTACTTAAAAATATTCATATTACTAGTCACGTCCTTTATAAATAACTCAACACACTCAGAAATAGACGTTGGATTATTGGGTATTTGTTGTACCCAAGTAGAACCAAGAAATGGTTCTAGAGACATTAACTTGTCTTGAGATGTCCATTCTTTTCTATTTAATTCACTATCTTCAAATTCACTCTCTGAAGACGATAATCTACGTTGAATTTTTTGTTTCTTGGGAGATAAAAATTCGCTTTCATCACTTGAAACATCACTTTCTTCATCAAGGTTCCCAAACTCAACATCACATCCCGATAAGTTTACTAAAAACTCTTTGCTGCTTGTCATTTTTACCGTTATAAAATTATTTAGAAATATTTCCTAAAATCAAAACTACGCCGTAGGAACAACAGGCAGATAGTACTTTAAATAATAGTATTAAGAAAAGATAACAATGTGCATAAGAGAAAACCCAATGTGCATAAAAAGAGAAAGAGAAAACGTAAATCTACGGGTCCGTCCGTTAAATGTTAAAAATATGTTGGTACCTATTTATACCAAAAGTTTTAATTGATTAGCAGACGAGACTAACAATATTAATATAATAGCGAGATTATATTATGTATAATATAACAATTAAAAGGACGGATATATTATTAAATTATAAGCAATTGAGAAAAAATTGTTTGAAAAGAATACTGGTTGATAATTTAAAGTAAATTATTAAATATAATTTGTTAAATTATAATATGTTTTGTGACAACACCTTAACTGAAGCGCAGGCTTCAAGGTCTTAGAACAATAAGTTCATGATTATTTGTGATGATTACGATGAAAAATTGCGAAAAACATCAAAATTAATACAAATATACACAAATAAGTATCGAACACTTAATTTAAAACATTTAAATTTAAAAAAAAATTATGTTATATTGTAATTTTTTTATATGTATTATTCTTTAATAGGTGACGACACATTTATGAATCAATCGAGTACATAATTTTAATTAAAATGTAACGAAAATGTTTTTGCCACTACTTATATTAATTTTTTGTGAATTAAATTTTACAATAATGATTATTGTAAAATAATTTTATAAAATTCTCATTTACAAACATGCATATTTTTATGAATAAAAATATATGAATAAAATTGCAAACGTGACTATATTTTTAACATTCAATAAATTCATTGAACTTTAAAATTGAAAACGTAATTATAGGCTCAATAAAGCTCTATTGTTTAATTGTTTATAGTGTAATTAAATAAAATCGATGCCCAAAAACAGAATTAGAATTAAATAAATCATAAATAGGCCAAATCACATTTTAATATATTAATATTAATAAAAAGGTCATAATTCTATTCTTTATATTTTTGTTTTAATAATTTTTTTTAAATGTGAACAATGTCAAATTAGATCATTTCTGAAAAACTTCCTGCATAAATTTTCAATATAAATATCGATTTAATAAAAATTTTTTAATTAGTTCCAAATATTTGTTTTAGTTTTACGGTTCTGGTTAAAAATCAAATATTTTTTTTTTTATTTTTAAAATGATATACTCAAAGGGTTTAATTTTATTCGTATGCATAAATGTGATATACTCGTTCGAAAGTAAAAGACTTCCACGCCAATCATCAACAAATTCTACAACTAATTTAAATAAAACATCAGAAGATGTAACACCATATCCTGAATCTGGATTTAGACCTGGTCGAGCATTTCCTTTACCATCTGAAATAATCACAACGACTGAAAATATTGTAGAAACTACAACTATTTCAATGACAGAAGAAGAAGGACCATATCCTCCACTTGGTTGGAAACCACAAGGTAGATCTTTTGAACTTCCTCAAGAAGAAAAAATTGAAAAAAATATACCGAGTGTAAAATATGGACCACCAACTACATCAGCTCCAATTTATTTACCGCCAAGTAATAGATATTTACCATCAAAAAATCAAACCGAAATTGATGAAACGAATGAAAATGATATCGATAATGTCAATGCTGATCAACCAGCTCAACAAGATCCAGTTGTATTACCACAATATGGATTCTATTATGTGCAATTGCCAAATGGATTATTACAAAAAGTTTATTATAGGTCTGATAATGTTTTATTATCTGGACTGCCAGCTAATTTACAAGCTCAAGAAAGAAAGCCTTTAAAATTAGTAGAACCTCAAACTGAAAATATTGTGTATATGAATCAATATAGACAATTTTGGGGTAGAATTTTTTAAATATATATGTATATTTTAATATATAATAATTAAATATTTAAGTGTATTAAATTTTTTAATAATTTAAACGTAATTGAATTTATCCTAAATTTATAATCTCAGAAAAATTATTTTCAAAAATAAACAACGATTTTTACGAAGTAGAAAAAAATGAAATTGTTTAAATTAAATTTTTTTTCATAGATCTAACCCAAGAATGATTAATAATCAATTAAAAACGAAGCTAAGAACATACATTATATAAATTGGTACATATCAATTGGAATTCAGTTAAATTTACTTATGTATATTAATATTGTTCGACAAAAATAACGAAACAGATAATCCTGATTTTCATTCACTATATGCTATATTGGAGACCTTTGTCTAATGAATGCAGAAATGAATATTAATTTCCTAGTTGCAAGCCACAAGGAGTACATCACGATATGCTTAATTCGTTAAACTTTTTATACAATAAAGTAATTTTTTCAAAGTGGTATTGCTCTATTTGAAACTATGTATTTGTTGGTTAACTTTACATAATTCAGCAGATAGTCACAAAAAAACGATATATGTATGTCCACCTCTCCACATTCAGTCTTGATTGGAACGTTTTTTCCTTCACTTTCAAAGAAAAATAGACTATACAAAAAAAATCAATTTTAGTGCCTGCAAATTTTACTTGTGATTTGTTTACCGATTTTTTCACTCTTATAACAACAAAATTGTTTGCTCAAAATAAACTATGGTCTCCAGAGAGCCAACCATAGCTTCGAGTTCCGAAACTTTTATTGAAAACCCTGTTATTGAATTTGATTAACTCATTTAAAAAATTTAAATTAACATAATGTACAACATTGAAAAATAAAATATTTAAGTATACTGCAAAACAGTACTACTATTTATTTACTTCTATTTGTTTACTTCTATCGTTCCAGTCATTCAATGCAATCAAATTTTTCCTTTACAGTGATCATAAGTGAAAATTGTTCATCGCTCTTGTTTTTCATCACAAACAATTCTGATATTATTTATTTTGTTCCTATTACAATAATGTTATATTGTATTATTTTTACTGTTTTACCGTTTTACTATTCTAATTCAACTCATTATTAATAAGGTACGTAATGTTTATTTATTAAAACAATAACAGAGAAACACTACACACTACACATTAAGTAAACAGATTATTGTTCATATAATCGTATACATAAATTCTTTTTTGCTTAGAATTGTAAACAGCCACGCAGATGAGTTTGTTATTGTAAACAATTATAAAAATTTTAGCCGGCCAACTCTTATCAATTTTGACAATTATTACGTTATGTATACATATATAATATATATGTATTTGAGATAAATTTATATTTATATTGTTATCAGTTGTGTCATTTAAAGAAAAATGTATCTATTTTGTAGAATTAAAGCTCAAAATAAAGATGTACATATATATATGTAGGTACATACATATTATTTTTAAATTTTAATTCTTTTCAATTTGTACTTGAACACAATTTCAAATAGCATGTTTGTTTATATGTATACACAAGTATGTAGATATATATAATGTTAAATACGTATTTTCATATAAACACAATGTATTATGTATTTGTGTAGATATTTTTGCATATTCGTTTAATTTGCTCACCAGACTAAAATATATTATGTAACTTTCTTAAATTTGCCTTCCCAATATGAAACATAAACTAATGTATATACATAAGTACATTTTGCGATTAATATTTTTTTTTAATTTTTACATTATTCAGTTGCTATACGAATAAATTTTAATTTCAATATGTTTTAAATAATAAATTTCAAAAATTATATAGATATTATACTAAAATTAATAAAGTATACTTAGAAGTATCTACTAACATTTTTATAATTAAAGAACTTTGTTTGGAAACATTTTTTTAAAATATGAGTGCTACCACGAGTTAAATTGAATGCCATAATAAAAATAAAAAATAAAATTTAATTATAACACAAAATTTATGTTGTATATATAAATGCAATTTATATTAGTGTTTTAAAAACAATAAAACACGAGGTAAAAACAATATTAATTTTATTATTTACGTCAACTAAGCTTTTTTTCTTTTTCTTAATAAATTGACGAATTAAATGGCACTGATTATAATTTATAGAACAAGAAGCAAAGTTTATCAATTTACTAAAAGAATAAGAACAGAATAAAAGCTTTTTTGAAATTATGATCACGATCGTTAATTGTATGCGATCTCCATTTTGCGTTTTTTAAAAGCTATGGCGCAATGGAGGAACCGGTCTAAATGAATGCATGATGCGTAGCTTTGTGTCAAAATATTATCATATACATAAATTTTAAATTGAGCGATCGAAATGAGCTACGAGTATTGGAATTTTTGATTCTGATTTAGATATATTTGTTTTCTGATTTTTTTATTGTTTTTTTTTCTGATATCGAATCGATGTGGTTATATGTAAAGCGCAAACATAAAATTTAAAAGTATAAACTCCTTTTCGAAAAACATTTTGAGTTGATTTTTACAAAAATAAGCAGTAACTTAAAATTAAGGAATATAAACTTAATTGCCCTAGGTATCTTACGCATAACGCAGCCTAATCCAAAATAGTCTATGTAGTTTTCATGTTATCTGTTTAGAAATTATGGAAAATAATAATGCTTATTATACCCACTCACATATCCATCTTAGTGGGAGTCAGCTATGGTTTTTAAAAATACTTTAACAATATGACTAAAAATATTAATAATATTGTTAGTCATATTGTTGATTCTATTTAGCAAAAATATTGACAACATAATAAAAGTACTTTAGTTTAGAATTAGATAATTAGAGCAACAAGTTTATATAGGATCAAGTTTACATGTCAAAATTATTTTCAAAAAACATTAGGTCTTAAATAAATAAGAACTCACTTTTATTTGATTACAAAATAGAAATTTTAAAATCGGCTTTTAAGGAGTTAAAACGTTAAGGCTTTCTTAAGACAAAACGAATTTGTTAAATTTTGCGCACAATATACCCAAAAGTCTTACGTATGTTTCATGCATTTGAATACGCAATAGCGCATTTAGTAGATAAATTTTTTTTTGAAAAAAAATTAATCTTAGAATAAATTATAAGTTGTGTTATAGTATAAATCATAAGTTGTGTTTAAGCCCAGTTATATTTCTAAAAAATTAATACAAAATGTGTCATAACATACGTACATCTAGAATAAGTGTGAACGTGTTCTTAATACGCTCATTTTATTTATTAATAAAGCTTAAAATATATTGCAGTTGTTAAAGCGTTTTTCCCATCTCTAGTACAAAATTTTATTTTATTATCACATGACATTTTTTTGTTTACAAATTGCAAAATCTAAGTTTTCAAAATAAATTAAAAATTGTTTTTTAATTTATTAGTTTTCATTTGCTATATTTAATATTATGATTAATGGGTAGTGTCAATATTTAACAAAAGAAGTCACTCTAAAATAGCAAAAATTGATAAATGTACTAGAAAAATAAAAATGGAACCAACTCTAAAGGAAACAGATGAATCAAATAATTATGATAGCTCAGATTTATCAGGCACAGGAAAAGTTTATTTTTGGTTAATAATATGCAGCATAATGATGTTCACATTACCTTTTGCGGCGTTTTTTCTTGTAAAGCATTGGCTAGACGAATATTACCATATTGATGGTTTTGAGAATAATTGCTGGTCAACCTTGGCGGCTGTTGTTGTCGTAAATTTGATTATTGGTTTTTATGCTTACATAGCTTATCTTGAAGATAAAAATGATCATCCAAAAAATTCGAATAAGAAGGCACAATAAATAATATAAAATGTTAATTGATTTATTATAAAAATAAGACTGTTACTAAGATAATATTTGTACATGAGTTTCAAGGAAACAGCAATTAAAAAAGAAATATGCTTAAGAGTGTAATGTTTTTTATCAGTACTTTTTGTTTTTAGGGACTCGCTAATGCCTTTTTGATTTGGAAGACGGAATTATGAAACCAACACAATCCTTAAGATAATTTAAGTGATCGCAATTTCAGTTGGAGAAAATAAAAATGTACTCAGAACGCATTTTATTATCAAAATTTTTCTCAGCGGTTCAAAAACAATTATTGAAAATATTGATATTTTTTCGAAACATAAAAAATTTTTTTTTAGGTGTATGAAAAGAAAACTCATTTTCCTTCGGAATAAAATACTTTTATTTTTGGTAATATATTTTATGCGCTTCATACGCACTTTGAAAAGCTTTATCCTAATAAAGTTTTAAAAATGTTTGATTTATTTGTAATTTGAGGAAACAATGGCAGAAACAATTTCGAAAATTGCAATTGAAATTTTGAACTTCGATATGAATTACTTATGGAAGCTTTTATACATAATATGGAACTTCGATATGGATTACTTATTGAAGAAAAACCGCTTTTGTTCTGTATTTAGAACTTTTTCATTACCTTTTTAAAACAACAAAGTCAAAAAATGTACAAGTATACATAATATTTCAACACAAAACTAAATTTAAAACTTTTTATTAAATTCGTCATTAAAAATGCTAATATCCATTCTAACACTGTTGGTTAAAGATAGTTGTTAACGGCAAACTTTTCCTTTTATTCAATTTGTGACTATGTAATACATTTTTACCTCGACAAAACTTTATATTATTAAATATTTTATTTTTTTGTTTGCTGTGTATTTTTTACAAAATGTCAGCTCGTAAAGTAAAAATTAAAAGGGAAATTAAAATATTTCATGATGATAACGAATAGAGTAAAAATAATGAAAATAACAATTATGCTAAAAACAGTAGTAGTGTGAAGCATAAGTTCATGAAGAGGAAGAATGTGCAATATAGAAAATGGACGGATAAAGAGTTGCAAAACATAAAAAACCTTAATATTTTATTTGCATTCTCTAATTGTAAGATTGTAGAAAAATAAAATTGTAAATCTCTAAAAATAAAAACAACCTAATTTGTATGTATGTATGTTACAATATTATTAGCATGTGAACAGTTAAATTATAGCGTATCTAATTATTTTTACTTTTAAAGAAACCAACATATCAGATATATTATAACAGATTTTTGTGAGAAAATAATATAAATATTCAGTGGATTCTTGTAAAGTGGAAGATGAGACATTTAAAAAAAAGCTATAAAAAGTGTTTGAAATGGTTATAAACTACAGGAGGAGTTGAAGAAATCAAGGGATGCGCTATTGTTAATGGAGGTATTGTTATTCTATAATTCTCTTTTTAGACAAAATAAAAAAAATGTGCAATTACTTCAAGCAATTGCAGTCAATTTTTGGAAAAGAAGGTGAACTAAACGATTTTGTATTAGACAGCGGAGATACTAGAGATGCTGAGGATATATTAGATATCGACACTTCTCAAAATTTTGAATGTGACAATGAGGTATTTTTTATGAAAGATGTATCACAAATTCTAAGACAGAGAAAAAATTATCATCCAAAAAATTTTTTTAAAAGAAAATAGCCCTTAGCTTTGAGTGAGTTCGGATTATTTCAATCTGAACGAAACAGCAAAAGATGAAGATTCATCTCGAAAAAGAAAGATTAAAATATAATAAGTAGAATATATAAGAAAAAATTGAAACTGGAAGAACTAAAAATAAGGCAAGAGTTTGAACTAAAAGAACTTGAACTTAAACAACAGACCTGAACTTGAACAACTTGATCTGAAATACCTATATGAATCAAAATAAAAATGTGTAATTTTACAAAAATTGTATATTACGTATAGCATGCATTTATGAAATACTGTTACCTGCTGAAAAATGAAATATTTTTTTTTATAATAAAACCGTTTATTAAATTAGTTGACCTAATTTAAATTATTATTTAATTATTTTGTCTTTTTATTTTCCTTGTCCTATTTGAAATATCAATATCTACTATCGTTCCATCGTTTGCTTCAAAATCATGAAACCAACTGATTTTGCAACTGATTTCGTGGTTTGTATCAGAATTAAGCCGCATTTCAATTATTTTGAAATCAAAAACCGCTCTTTTAAAATTTATACGCAATGTTTTACTGTTACCCGCAATTTGCTGTTATAATTTTCTTATAGAATAGCCCATATAGATAATATTACTGCGTCGCAGTCAGTTAATAGACTAATCTTTATCGATCCCTTAATCAAAACATTTTTAATGATCTTTGAATGATAATGATAATCTTTGAATCAAAACATTTTTAATGAAACTACTACACAAAATTACAAAAATTTCCTTGAAAATTTTAAATTTTGCACTTATAAAATTTAAGTCTGTAAGCATTTAGTTTCTTTTTTTTAATAATGAAAAACAATAATTTCTTTAAGAATGTCTTTACTAAAAAAAGTGTTATTTTCCAAGAAGAATGAAATTTTCAAACAACAAAATTCCAAGTTTAAAAAAAAATATCAGTATCAAGAATTTAAAAGTTTACGGAAAAGCTATCAAATAAAATAAAACGTTTTTAAGATACCAAAATGGCAACACTGATTTTAAGAAGAAAAAAGTGTGTACATACATATTACTTGTTCTTCATCATAGAATTCCTTTGTTTGGTCTTTCCTTTTTTCTATTTTTATTAATTTTTTTTTATAATAGAAATTAAAATTTGATGCAAATTTTATCGAAGGTCAATTAATAGCTCTGAGTGAGAATGGGAAACATAAATTTTTCCTACCCAAAAATTTTATCTGACGATATTTAACTATTCTTGAATAGTTTGGACCAGTCAATGGAATTTTTAAAATTACGGGTCTCAAATACATATATTGGTGTTCAAAATACAATTTTTATATTTTTGAGCTTGTTTTTTAGTCGCTGAAATTAAAACTCAAATGGAAATTTGGTATAGTAATGAAGTGTGAAGTGCATGAAACAAGTAGACCTAATGAAATTTAGCTATATAGACTACATTTATGACAGTTCTTCGGAGCTGCTAACACACTCTTTTCTCATTTCACTCAGCTGTTTAAAAGTCATAGTGACAATAAATTGAACGTCATTGACTTTTTGACAATTAAAAAATTGTCATATTTTAATCTCAATGAAAAGAAATTTGAGGCGGTGTTGTGTTGATAACTCTTATTTCTAATTATTAGTTTCAAAGAAATATTGACTTCTTTTAATATTTATGAACGTTAAAATTTTAACAAAATTTTGTTAACTAACAATTATCCACATTGGAAATACTCTAAATACAAAAGGTAAAATTTCTTAAAAAATATTAATTATACATTTTTAATACATATAATTAATTTTATATTAATTAATTTATACTATAGGTTCCACAAATTTTTCACTAATCGATAGAATTCTTGTTTTGAAATGAATTTTCTTGGGTTTGGTCAATCTGCAGAAGTCGATGTTGCGTTTGATGGGGCTGAAAATAGAAAGTATGCGGAAATCAAAACTGAAGATGGAAAAAAGGAAAAATATTTATTATATTATGATGGAGAAAGCGTATCGGGTAAAGTTAACATTACTTTAAAGAAACCTGGAAGTAAACTGGAGCATCAAGGCATAAAAATTGAGCTTATTGGTCAAATTGAACTATTTTATGATAGAGGAAATCATTATGAATTTTTATCTCTTGTAAAAGAGCTTGCTAGACCAGGTGATTTAATTCAAAATACTAGTTATCCGTTTGATTTCCCAAACGTTGAAAAACCGTTCGAGGTATATGTGGGTTCAAATGTTCGTTTAAGGTATTTCCTTCGTGTAACTATTATACGTCGATTAAGTGATATTGTGAGAGAGGTTGATTTTGCGGTTCATACTCTTTGTAGTTATCCAGATATGAATAATCCTATTAAAATGGAAGTAGGTATTGAAGATTGTCTACATATTGAATTCGAATATAATAAATCGAAATATCATTTAAAAGACGTTATTGTTGGAAAGATATATTTTTTACTGGTCAGAATTAAAATAAAACACATGGAAATAGCTATAATTAAACGGGAGACAACTGGATCTGGACCAAATACTTTTACAGAAAATGAGACAATAGCGAAATATGAAATTATGGATGGAGCACCTGTTAAAGGCGAGAGTATACCAATTAGAGTATTTCTTGCTGGATATGATTTAACCCCAACTATGAGAGACATTAATAAAAAAATGTCCGTAAAATATTTTTTGAATTTAGTTCTTATGGATACTGAAGATCGACGTTATTTTAAGCAACAAGAAATTACACTTTGGAGAAAAGCAGAAAAAATTAGAAAATCTACAAATTATGCTGCAGCAAATGCTCATATACCAACGCATTTAGTAGGAGGTCCAGATAGTTCTGACCGCAATTTGTATAAAACTAATGCCGACTCCATTCCAAACGTTGAAGAAAATCCAAGTAAAGAGACAGAAGAACCTAAAATGGGTTTATTTACGAGGGAAAATTCAGACTTAGCAAATAAAGACCTTTTCCAAAACTATGAAAAAGGTAGTAGTGGAGAAATAAATAAACAAGATAAACAAGATAAACAAGATAAACAAGACAAACAAGATGACCTAAAAAGTGAAGAACCAAATACAGTTGGAACGCTAGAGAAAAATAATTCCGATGTTTTGGGAGAACCTCTTTCGACAGAAAAAGATTTAAAAGATAACGAAGAAAAATAAGTTTTATAGATTTTTGTTTACAGCATATATATGTAAATAACAAATAATATTTAGACCAGAAAAAGTTATAATTCAAGTATTACATTTTGTTGTAAAGGGTTTATTATTCTCTTAATAAAGTTTTTAAAATAAGAATCGATTTTATGATTTCAAATTTATAAAAATGAAATACTCTTAGTCATTATATTAACGTAAAATGAAAATTACGTTACGAATTTTAATCTAATTGCTTTAACTATTGATTTTTCGTTCTAATTTTTAATATTTTGGAACATGTTTTAGTAAAAATACTTTTATAAACAAAACAGGATTTTTAAAATTGTATATGTACATGTTATAAAATAAATTGTTAGTATTAACATTATTTACATACTATAATTTGCTATAACTACCTGATAATAGCTGCGTTTACATGATGACTCTTGCATCAATGATTGAAATACGTTTCATTCAACCTGCAAACAAATTAAATTTGTGTTTTTGTGCAAGAAAAGTATGTAAACGTTTATTACAACCATTTATGTAAACGTAGCTAATTACACTATCGTGTGTATATATACATCTCTAATCGATAATGCGAACTTGTTCTTCTCAAATTGTTTTTATTCTATTTATTGCTTTGGCTTTGTGCGAGGTAAGTTTTTACACTCGCAGTAGAATTCGTCATATTTTTTAATCGATTAAAGTATATTCGCTTTTGGAACTGAGCTATTTATTTCAAGTCTAAAATAGTTTTTCTATTGACAGTTTTATTAGTTCGTATTGTTTTAAAGTAGGTTTTTTAATCTTTGGATAAAATTGAATTTAGTCTTAGGATAATCAAAAAGTGCACATGTATATTTGTGAAAAGTTACATAATATGTTCATACATATAAAGTATCTCTATGATAAAAGAACTATAATATAATATATTTTAAGTGGAATACCCCTTCAATATTTTTCTAATTTATTTCATTCCTTTGAAATTATTGTCTTTACAAGATTTTAATAATATATTTTTATCAATAAATACTACATATGGTAAATTTATAATAAAAAATGTATATTTAAAGTACATGCTAAATAAGTATAGGTATATGACTAACATAATGGATAACATAAAATACAAATTTAAGACACATTTTATTCACTGACTAGATTAGCAATAAAAGGCTAGCAATAAAAAGAAATCAAAGAAAATTAAAGCATAATTTGGCAGTACTCTTTGACTTTCTATTTTCGTAGTTTAAGAAATTAAATGTCAAAAGTTACTTGCGTTAATGTTTTGTCAATAAAATTTCATATTGTGATTTGTCAGCTGTGTAGAAAAAAAATTACAATTAGAAATTTGTAGGCACATTTTGAAGGTAATTTTTTATTAAAAATTTTCCCTAAAAATGCTTTGATGGAAGTAAATTTCGCTTTAGTAATTTTTCAAATTTATTGAAAAAAACTTATATTATCGTAGTTTTATTTTACCATTACTTTATAAAGGGGTTATAGAAAAATCTAATTCTTATGTAATTAGATAGTCAAAATCATATAAAATTAAAATTTTATATTGCGTTCTTTTTAATACTAATTATATTAATTACGTTTCTTGATTTCAAGACAAAATGATTAGAACGCCGCTAATTCAAGCATTAAAGCTCCAATCTCCGGCGCGGTTAGCAAATTTAGCGGCATTGCAATTGCATACTTCCGCGAAACAATTTCAAACACCAGCCAAAGCACCGGAAAAAATAGAAGTTTTTGTTGATGACATCCCTGTGCACGTCGTTCCTGGAACAACTGTTTTGCAAGTAATTTTCGATCGAATTGTGTTATTTCTTGCGTAAATTTACATGTGATATATATATTTTTTATTATTTAAAAGGCTGCTGCAATGGTAGGGGTTGAAATTCCTCGTTTCTGTTATCATGAACGTTTAGCAGTCGCTGGAAATTGTCGTATGTGTTTAGTTGAAGTTGAAAAAAGTCCCAAACCTGTTGCTGCTTGCGCTATGCCAGTAATGAAAGGTTGGCGTATTAAAACAAATTCTGAAATGACAAGAAAAGCTAGGGAAGGAGTTATGGAATTCTTATTGATGAATCATCCGTTAGATTGTCCAATTTGTGATCAAGGAGGTGAATGTGATTTGCAAGATCAAGCTATGGCTTTTGGATCAGATAGATCAAGATTCACGGACATTAATCATACTGGAAAAAGGTTCACATACAGGAAAAAGAATTAAGAACGATTGTATTAATTTTTTTATATTGGTATAGAGCTGTTGAGGATAAAGATATAGGACCTCTTGTAAAAACAATAATGACTAGATGCATTCATTGTACCCGCTGCATACGATTTGCTTCTGAAGTAGCTGGGGTTGATGATTTCGGAACAACTGGACGTGGAAACGATATGCAGGTCGGCACTTATGTTGAAAAGCTTCTATTAACAGAATTATCCGGAAATATTATAGATTTGTGCCCAGTTGGAGCTCTTACTAATAAACCATATAGGTAAATAGAAAAAAATAAAAAAAATAATGAATTCTAAATTGTAATAAAATTGGCAGCTTTGTTGCTCGTCCATGGGAAATTCGCAAAGTAGAGTCGATTGATGTTTTGGATGCTATAGGAAGTAATATAGTAGTTAGCACGCGTACTGGAGAAGTTTTAAGAATTTTGCCTCGTGAAAACGAAGAAATAAATGAAGAATGGCTCGCGGATAAATCTAGATTTGCATGCGACGGACTTAAACGACAGCGCTTAGTTGCTCCAATGGTTCGTCTACCAAGTGGCGAATTTCAGGCAGTAGAATGGGAGGGAGCACTTATTTCTGTTGCGAAAGCAGTAAATAAGGCTGGCGATTCTGTTGGAGTAGTCGCTGGTCAACTGGCTGACGTTGAAGCTATGGTAGCACTTAAAGATTTAATTAACAAGCTTGGTTCAGAATTATGCTGCACTGAACACAAAATTTCTCAGGATTGTGGTGGAAGTGATTTAAGAGTTAATTACATTGCAAATTCTTCAATTGCCGGTAAGTTTTTTTTATATTCTATCTAAATTTTTTCAAAATTTTGCATTTTTGAATATCCATTAAGGTTTGGAAGAGGCAGATGCGGTATTGCTTGTTGGAACCAACCCAAGATATGAAGCACCACTATTAAATACAAGATTGCGTAAAGGCTATGTACATAATGAGGCAAATATCGCTCTTATTGGTCCTAAAATTGATTTATCATATAAATATGAGGTACCTTGTATAGCCCTTATCATTGCCATGTCATAAAACGATTTTTTATAATATTAACTTTAGCATCTTGGTGACGATTCTTCATTGATATCTGAAATTGCAAGTGGTAATCATCCTTTCTCAAAGGCATTGAATTCTGCCAAGAAACCGGCTATTATTGTCGGTGCAGATATCTTAGAACGCCCAGATGGAAATGGTATTCAAAACACTTTGCAAAAATATGCTGCTACTTTACAGAAACCGGTAATTCGTTTTGATTTCAAACTGTTTTCGAGAAATTTTAATTATTACATACATATATTTAAATCGGTTTTGATACATAGTTAAATTGCTAAGAAAGAAAAGCAAACTGATCTTTGAAAATTTGTTATATTTTTTTTTTTATAAGAATTGGAATCCCTACAATGTGCTCCAACGAAATGCTGGGCAAACTGGTGCATTAGATATTGGTTATAAAGCAGGAGTAGATGACATAATAGCTAAGAAACCTAAGGTAGTTTTCTTATTAGGAGCGGATGATGAAGTCATAAATCGAGAAAAACTTGGTGATAGTTTTATTGTTTACATTGGCCACCACGGTGATAGGGGGGCAACATTAGCAAATGTAATTTTACCAGGAGCAGCGTATACTGAAAAACAAGCCACATATGTTAACACAGAAGGTAGAGCTCAGCAAACACAAGTTGCTGTTACTCCACCAGGTTTAGCTAGAGAAGACTGGAAAATTGTGAGAGCTTTGTCAGAAGTTACAGGTATATTTGTTATAAGATTTTGTTTTTGAAATATCTTTACGAAATGTATATAAAAATTATTTTGCTGTTTTCAATTTAAGGTACTCCCTTGCCATATGATACTTTGGACGAAATAAGAAACCGCATGGAAGATATTGCACCCCATTTGGTACACTATGGAAAATTAGAGTCTAATGAAACAAGTCAAATGGCTTTGCAAAGCGTCCTTAAATCAGTAACTTCTTAATATTAGCTTAACAAATTAAGATAGTGCAATAAAATTATTTTAGGGAAGTGGAAGAATTGAGAGTCCAAAGATTGGAGTTAAGCAAACTGAATTGACAGAATATTTTATGACCGATTCAATTTCCCGTGCATCTCCTACAATGGCAAAATGTATTACAGCAATTAAAAAGGAGCAACAAAAAAAGGCAGCGGCAGCAGCCGCTATATAAGTGAATTTTGATTAATTTGTATAATAGGTCTACATGTTAAAGTAATTGTTATTAGTGCATATAAATTCAAATTAAACTAAACAGAAATTCAAATAACTTAGAAAAATTGCTATGCATATATGTATACATACATTATTCTTTTTTTTGGTACGGAATTTCGTCTTATAAGTGGAATCAAAATTTTAGAAATTGAAAATTGATTGAAAACAATCTTTATTGATTGACAAAAAGCAAGAAATAAAATTGAAAATAAATTCCTTTTCTTCTTATTTTTATTTTCATTTATTTTAACATCACATTTCTGACAAATAATTTATATAAACACTACAAAACTAAAGTAAGTACATACTTATACATTAAAGCCCATATCACGCATGCATTTCTTATGAGCCTCAATTTCTGTTGAACAGTTTGCCTCTCCACGTTCCATTATACTAAAAAAAATAAACTTGTTTAATTTATGATTCAAAAATAAAAATGTTTTAGCAATGTTGAAGTATTGTCGATGTTTAAGATATTTTGATAAACTTTGGAAAACCATAATCTTTCGGTTTATCAAAATATACAATCGGCAAAATGTTTTTATACATGCGTATTCATTTTCGTACCTACATAATGTACTATGTATACAAATATGTAATTTGTACCATACATTATTATAATATCATTAATTATTGATATTTCTACTATCACTACTATCATCTGACTGGTTTTCAAAATTGCAAGTAGGATTTTACGTATGCCAACAACGTAATAGAATTACATAGTTCTAAACCGTGCATATGATATAATTTTTTGTTTTTTTTTTATTGAACAAAAGAAAGGATAATTTTTCTGTTACCTGTGACCACGACTGGTGAAAGGATTAGCAATTATGTGTAATACAAAATCAAAAAGAAAAGTGATAATGTATTTTAAAAATTTACAAAAGAAGAAATGAATACATACATAGGTACATGTATTGAAAATTGTACAAATGTCGCAGTTATATTCCATTAATATTATAATTATGTACGATTCTACGAAAAGAATAAGACTTACTACAAAATGATCGCGGGAGGAATACATATATACATATTATGCTTATATGAAATATGACATTATACTTCGGTAGGTATAATGTTATATAATTTTTGCAGATGCAATTTTTCGAGTAAAACTTATTAAAAACATTGATTTCTTACCATTGATCCCTAACTTTTTTAGTTTCCGGACAAGCACAGCAGGCTTTGCACTTTTTTTTCTCACCTTCTTTTTGTGGTACTACAACGGGATTTGCAATAGCTGGAGATTTTACACCTTCTACAGCTTCTTTGGTTGCAGCATTCCCCATTTTTCTAAAATTGCCAGAATAAAATATATAGAAACTTAAAGTAAAATTCAACCTACAAAAATCGACTTTTATTACTATTAGCTTGCTCAAAATTAGCTAATTCGCTTTAAATTTGTCTTAAAAATTGAAATTATATTTCGCAAAGAAAAAAAGAAAACCAATGAATTTTTGATTGCAATATTTCAATGTCAAAAAACATTCAAACCCAAAACAAAAAAAGCAAGCACATGTCAGATGATATAATAATATCAAAATTGATATGAATTTAACACTGTTGCTGCCGCACGCTACTTTTTTCAAATATGTAGATATAAAAATCATAAATTTATTTTCGACAACTTAAGAAAGAATTTAAACAACTTAACAAAAATTTAACGTTACTAAATTCACTAAGGGTTTAATTTCCATTAAAAGTTAGAAAAGTTGTGAAATACTTTTAATAAATAAATCGCTTTTCTATATGGTAATCTATAAGGTATTTTTATCTAAAAGTAAATTTGACCACCAAAAGCCATTTTTATTTCGATCTGATTAGATTACGATCAATCAAAAAAGTATGTATTTTACTCTAAAATATTTGCTTGCACTTTTCTTATTAATACTTTTAACTAATTCCATTAATTACACAATTGCACTGAACGTTTCTCTATAAGTTCTCAATCTTATAGCTCTAAAATCTAAATCGAATCTGAGCGTGAACTTGATTGAAAAAGGAAAAAATGACAAAGGAAAATATAATGTTCTGTACTTGAATTACTTATTTTGATTTCGTCTTTAAAGTATTCATCGCTGTAGCCTATGGTTGAATCTGATATGGCGGCATGAATAAAAAATGAAACGCTGCAATGATAATTTATCTTTTATTCTCACGTCCCATCACTAACTTATAAAAATTGTTTGTACATAAATTGTATGACTTTTCGTTTTATGTTTTTTAAACTTTTTTGTATTTTGGAATTTTGGATAATCACAGAAACGTCAAGCTGTCAAGTTTGCTACAGATAGAGAGTTCAAGAGTTAAGAATAAGAAAGCTTATTGAATAAAAAGAAGTTTAAAATATTATATCTAATAAAAGTAGTTAATATTACTAAAAGTTCGGAATTAATAATTAAAGTGAGTATAAAGTAGATTTATTGTACACCAAAATTAATTTTTAAATTAAAAAAAAAAATAAAACATTTAAATCAAAAAAAGTCTAAAATTGTACCAGACTATTACACTAACCTCATTTTTCAAAAATGCGTTATTATATTCCAAAAATTAGAGCAATTTCACGTATGCGTGCCTATATTTCCTTTGTTTTTTACATTTTAAAGATATTTTCTTTGTTTTATTAAAGTTATTCGTATATGGAAGGTCAAACGAATTTAGTGTTAAGGTATGATACTTGCAATTTTTGGTTGACCTTAATCATTGTGACAATTCAATGAAATCAAAGAAAAAAGTCATATGTATGTAATAAAAACTGAATTAGGTCAATGGTTGTTTTTTTTATATTTTCATGCGTTTTATGCAAATTGAGTTAATTGTTTCAATTTATATTTCCAGAAATTTTAGACTGCTTAAAATGGTAAAAAAGAAAAGACAAAGTGATCCTCAAAATAAAGATGAATACAGCACAGATTCTGATGACAAACCAACAAATAACAGTAACAGTCCTATAGATTCTCCTGGGGGAGTAGTAGTAGAATGTCAGCACGTTAAAAGATCGCTTGATTTGCAGAAACTTAGGAAGCTGTATAAAACAACTCCCCTCGATATGAATAATTGTGGCGAATGTCTCAAAAAATCACCACAGAACACAGAAGGTAAGTTTTTTTAAAGTTATTCACAGTTTAAATTTATTCATAGTTTAAAAATATTCATAGTTTAATTTTAACCGAAAATACTGTGTATTAGTCAATTGAGCTAGTTCAATACTCAATAACTAAAGTATTTAACACAAGTTTTAATATATATTCATATATAATTGCAGAAATTAATGGAAAATTTAGCGAAGATATGTTTGAATTCGATAGGACTTTGTGGTTGTGTCTTAAATGTGGAACACACTTGTGCGGGCGTGCTAAAAATCAGCATGCTTTAGAGCATTTTGAAACTCCCCGTTCTGATTCACATGCTCTAGTTATTAATACGACTACATTTAGCTTATGGTGTTATGCATGTGACGAAGAAGTCAATTGTACTACAAAAAAGCAACTTTCGGAAACGGTTGATTTTGTTAAAAAACTAACACAAAGACAACAAGCTATTGTGCCGCAAATTATAACTCCGACTGAGGGACAAACTATCGATGGTAAATTTTAAATTTTGTGAAATGAATTATCAGTAACATTTTTATTTTATATGAAACAGATTCAGGTTTAACAGATCACTTGAAATTAAAACTTAATTCGAATAATAGTGTAAATAATAGCTCATCACCAAACTCAACACCTATACCAGGAATGGCTAGAAGAATTCAAACAACGACAATGCAAGGCTCATCAATTTCTACGTTTCCAATTGATACTTTACCCCGCGTTAGAGGACTTTCTAATTTAGGAAACACCTGCTTTTTTAATGCTGTTTTGCAATGTTTGGCTCAAACACCATTTTTGTTAGAAGTTTTGCATGAATCTTCTGAAGCTGGTGAAAGGTTAGTTTATTTAATTTTTTGTGTTTTTCATTCTTAACGTTCTTTTCATTAAGGTTTACTCTTCCCGGTGGTGAGTTTAAATTTAAAGATGGAGAAACAAAAATTTTACCAGCCATTGAAGGAGTTCTGAGTGAGTGGGGCGAATTAACTTCATCTTTAGCTGATGCTTTAGAGCAATTACAATCTGGTGGTATGAAGTATAATAAATTTTTATGTCTATAAATTTTTATACCCAACTAAATTAATGTAACAGGTAGCGTTTTTAATCCATCAAAATTATTCAATAAGTTAACAACAAAATGCCCTCAATTCCGGGGGGGTGATCAACATGATTCTCATGAATTACTACGTCATTTATTAGAACGCGTCAGGTAAAAAAATTAAGTGAATTCTATATGAATTACAAATTTTTCTAAAAATACTTTGTTAGGTCCGAAGATTTGAAGCGATATCAGAAAGTTATATTGAATGAGCTGGGCTATAATTCCCAAATAACACCTGGAGATGACATGAAACAAAAATGCAAAATTTATGGACAACAAGCTCAAGATCGCATTTTACGCCCGGAGCAAGTTTTTAGAGGTTTTTTAGTTTCAACATTAACTTGTCAAGATTGCTTCTATACATCTTCGAGGCATGAAAGTTTCCTCGATATGTCATTGCCTGTCAGCGTGGAGAAGCCACCACCTCCAATCAGACGTAGAACTAGTCCTGAAACGTCTCCCAATTCCACTACGCTATCAAAGCATCAATTAAAGAAAGAAAAAGAAAAAGAAAGAAAGGCAAAGCGGGCAGCAAAACATCATAATAAAAAACTGAATTATATACCAATTGGTCCAATTGGAGATAACATGGACGATTCCATAGATACCAATAATACTTCATTAAATAATAAAGAAATTGAGAATTCAAGATCTTCTGATTCATCATCATCAGAGCAATCTGATGCCGATATTGAAGACAATTTGATAGACGACATTCCGAAAAATGGACAGTCGTTGCTACATCTGCAGAAGGCTTGCGATACAAACGGAAATAGTGAAACACCTAATAGTCCCGAGAAACGTGGAGATTCTCCAGAGAATCCTAACAAAGATTCTAATGATGATGAGAATGGTAAGATTAAATCTATCAGAATATTAAATTACATCATTACAATAAATTTATGGGTGTGAAAACTGTATTTGATTTTAAATATTTAATAAATTGTAGATTCTGGTATTGCTACAAGTCCTGCTAATCCAACAACTTCTATGGACTTAATTTCTTCTGCCAATACATCATTGACACGATCCAGAGGTGGTTCTACTGAATTAAACAATTCCATGGAATGTAACGGTTCTAGTAATTTAATTTTAAATTTGGGAATTAATAAAAATGCTAGTTTAGTTAGAAATCGTTCTTTAGAGTTAAACCAAAAAGAAAATCTTGAACGAAATTTAGAAAAATTAAATTTATCAGATGATGATATTCCTAACGATGCAAAAGATAATAAAAATATTTTAGATATTAAGAAAAAGAAAGCAAAGCAGAAACGTATACGTACTCAAAGTTATTCTGATTGGAATACGACCATCGCACCTCGTTATCAATGCGATGCAGGGGAATGTTCTATTCAATCATGTCTAAATAATTTTACAGCAGTGGAGCTAATGACTGGAAACAATAAGGTCGGGTGCGATGCTTGTACAAAACGTATTAATGGAGAAGGCGAAAATGTTAAATCTATTTACACGAACGCTACAAAGCAATTTTTAATTTCAAGTCCACCAGCAGTGTTAATACTACATTTAAAACGATTCCAGGTTGGTCAACGTTGCCTATTTAGTAAGTTGACCAGACCTGTATCATTTCCAGTGGTTTTAGATATTGCACCTTTTTGCGGATCTAAGGTGAAAAATTTACCAAATATAGACAGAAAACAAAAGAAATTACTTTATGCATTGTATGGAATTGTTGAACATTCGGGTAGCATGTATGGTGGACATTATACAGCGTATGTTAAAGTCAGACCAAAATTATCTAAATCAGATAAACGCTGGAAATTTATGCCACAAGGTAGCAAAGCTGAATTAGATCAAACAGATGAGCAAAAAGCTAAATTAGATGAATTGCTAGCGAAAGAGAAAGCTAGGGAACAGCGAATGAAATCAAATGATAGCGACGATTTTACATCAAGTAATACCTCTTCAGATTCAGATGATAGAATCCGTGGGAATGAAGTTTCAGATGTATCGAAGCCTTTAGTTGACCTCAGTGATACTACTGAATGTGAAGGTGCCGTTGGTGGTGCTTTATCTAATAATACTGAAGAACAAATTAATATTGAGGCACCTCCAGGCAAATGGTATTATGTTTCTGATAGTCGAGTACAAGAAGTTTTGGAAAGTGCTGTTTTGAAGGCGCAAGCATATTTATTGTTTTATGAAAGGATCTATTAGTTTATCCTCTATGTATTTTCTTATCTTCGTTTATTCTTAAATGAAATAATTTTTGGGGCTTTCCTTTAAATATACGCGTTTAAAAAATGCGAAAATTTATTAAAACTATAGTAAAAAATATCTGCTTTTAGTATCAAGTTTTCCTTTTATTGTATATTTCTAATAGAAAATTATTCCAAAATGTTCATAATAAATTTTCGTTCTACATTTTTTTTAATAAAGTCAAATATAATACAGAAGTTAAAAAAATTAGAAATCGCTTTTGTATAATCTTTAAATAAAGTCGATTTAAGAAAAAAACTTTCATTTATTTTTGAATTGAAAAAACGTAAAAAATTCAAATTTTGCGTTAAAATAAAACCTATGCAATTATTTTATCCATTTATATTTCCTAGATATTAAGATAACAAAAATTTAAATGTAAACACATTAAATACAATGTTAGTTTAACTATTTCTATCCACAATTTACAAGATAAATATTTTTTTTAAAAACAATACTATATTTAAAAGTAATATATTATCAAATATTCCCATAGGTTGAAAAAAATCATAAGAGTGGAAACAACTTTTTTAATTAAAAACTTATGCTTACATGCATTTATCCTTTTTATTTTATTCTTTTTGAATTTTGTTGGGAATCCATGATTATAAATAATTCGATTTTAAATTTTCTCAAAACAATTAAAAATTGAAAAATAAATAAATAAAACACAAGTCACGAGATTAAATTATTAACGTATTGCATTTTATTATGAATTTTATTTTATGATAAATATTTAAAAATTTCTAGATATATTTTATGACAAGATGGAAGTTTATTGAATACATACTTTTGGTGTCTTTAATTATTAATGTAATATGTATTAAGAAATATTGAAAAAACTGAAACGGCTAAGTGAACATTTTATGAAACTAATTTATACTACATTAATTTTATATACATATGTATAATTTCTACAGTGTTAGTTAATTTAATTAATGTCTTTGTTTTTAAATTATAATTAGTTTTGAAAGGTATAATAAATATGTATATATATATATATATGTATTATGTAATTGTAAAATTTGGTTAATAGTTTATTATCATCCTTAAATCGTGCTTAACTTGTGATAAAAGATGTGATTTTCTTATGATTATTTTCCTATTCTTTAAAATTCTAAATCATAAAATTCATAGGAACTAATGAATTTAATATGTCAAAATTAAATAGATTAACCTAAGTTTGTGATTGTGATCTAAATTAATTTGTTATTATTGGTGAAAAAGAATGAAAAAAATTTGCATTAATACACTTGTGCAGAATTTTTACTTTGATAAAATGTGCTTGGTTTTACATGATTCTGAAATTTTGGTTTATGTATAATAATAACAAAAAAGAACAATCATATAAATTATAAACTCTTAGTATTTAAGCATTTTTTTTTTTAAATAGCATTTTTTTATACATTATTCAAGCGTGTAAATTTTAATTTTATTAATTAATTAAATCTTTTGATTTTGTGTTTTCGATGTTTCCACTCACCATATTAAATTAAATTTACCAATATTTCTATAATATAATATAAAAAAAAGCGAAAATTCCAAATTTTCTACATTTTTAAGCCGTTGTTTTGCATTACATAATTTCCTTGTATTTAAAACAAGAATAAATTCGAAAATGATTTATTTTCTCTTGCAATTTAAAATAAAAATAAAATAAAAAATAAAAAACTAATAACTTTTAACGAAATTTAATTTTTAAGATTAAATATTCAACTGTTTATAATTTTAAAAAGTGTTATTTTGAGGGTTATTAAAAACAATAAAAACGAAAAAAAAAAAAAATAATATTAGAAAAAATACATAAATTACATTTAAATTATAACTACATAAGATGTAAAATAATTATATTGAAAATAAATATATTAGAAATACATTATTGTCTTTTTTATTTTGATATTTCAATATGAATTTTATATTATTTTTATATTCATACATAGTACGCTTAACAAATTATGAGCGGGCGGCCTAGTATGGGCAACAATGTTGCGTAGCGGGCGAATATACAATGTATACATCCGGATAATTTATTTTAAAATTATTATAAGACCTTTGTGTATAAAAAAATAAACTAAAGTGGACGATCAAATATTTTATCAATCAGTCCCATCAAACAAATTGAAACATTGTAACAAATTGGTTGAGGTGACAATCACACAAGCGGGTACTAGTACCCGATCCGCTCATAATGTGTTAATATTGTTATAATATAATTCAAAATGCCAATAGAATTTTTATATATTTTAGTATTCTAGACTTTTAAAAGTAGAAGTAAATACATTGAAATATAATTTGTCCTAAACCATGGGTTCATATTATATACAATTTGTCTGATTTGCTCTGAGGGATTCGCTTTAATAATACTTTATAAGATCAGGTTGGGAAAAATTTAAGTCCTAAATCTGAAAATTTCACCAATAGCTATATAATAAAAATGTAAAAACAAAAGTTTTAAAAAAAATTTAATTTTTATTTACAATAATATTGTGTACATATGCACACATATTTTTAATATAAATGCCATACATATTTTTAATATTACATTTTCTATATAAAATTATTATTTAAGTCTTCTTTCAAATTACAATATATAGTACTTCTTATATTGTAATATTTAATTAATTTTAATATCTTACGTCAATCTTTATAATTATTTTATTCTATTAACTATTAATAATCTTAATAATTTTAATTTCAAATATTTATATAATATTTTTATTTTATACTTAAATATTAAATTTGAATAATTAATTAATAAACATAATATTAAACAATTATTTTAAAGCACAAACACACAAATTTTACGTTCATCATATACTCTTATTTAATTTTTATGTTTTTATTAATTTTTTTTTTAAATTACATATTTTATTTTATTTTAATAAATATTATTATTTAAAGCTTTATAACACTTAAAATATAAAAATTAAAATTGAAATATAAAAATTAGTTTTTATTTTTCTTAAAAATTTTTTTTTTTTTGCAAAAATTTAATTTTTACAGTATAGTATGACGGGTTTTATAGATTAAAATTATTTGAATTTATTTACATAAATATTATAAATATTATTTTAATTAATAAACTTGGACACAATTAGATATAAAAATTGAATCTCCGAAATTATGAAACTATTAAGAACATTGTTAAATTTTTGGAATTGTTTTTCTATTATTTGTTTTTTTTTTTTTATTTACTTTAAAATTTTCTAAAGATTATCCAATATCAAGAGTCTCTTGATTCATTTAGAATTTCAAATTGTATTTCTTTTGTAGAACAGGATGTAGAGGAAAAAGTAAAATATTTATTTCGCATGAGAAAATCTTGAAATTTTTTAAACAAATCAATAATTCGGTATAGTTTTCAAAACAGTTGTAATTATCGATATTCTGTTCGAGTTTAATTTAACAAGAAATTCATTTTTATAAGTAAAAATTTTATATTTTTTAATGTTAGAATAAGTAACAAATAATATTACTTATTCTGCAACAATAATTGTTACTAAATGAAAGTTTAAATGAAAAACATGTTGATTTAAATTCAGTTTTAACATTTCTACGTTCTTATACTTAATATTCTACGAATACTTTAAAATTAATTCAATGTTTAATATGTAAATATATATTATTATATATAACTGTATATATATTACAAAAAAATATAATTATAAAAACCTAAAGGAATTTTTTTTAATTTAAAAAAAAAAATAAAAAACAAAATTATTAAAAAAAAAAAAAAAACCTAAAATTTCGTTAATTGCTATACTCTTGAATGACTATTATAAACTGGAACATTATGAAAATTAATGCCACTATACAATGGTGTCACATGTTTATTATTTGACATTTTTTTATTTGGTATTGTCATACCAGATTTCGTCGATGTAGATGAAATTGTTGGTGTTGTTGCTGTTACTATACGACTTCTATAAGATTCACATGTTTTACGTGACCATACCCACATTCCAGTTAAAGTACCACCAGTTAATTGAAAAAATAATTTTAAATATGTTGGTATTGCAGATGATTTTTTAGGTTGCTCACATGTTTCAATTGATATACACGGTGATATACGAACATCTAATCTTTCAAAAAATGTTAATAAAATTGCAATTACAGTTGGAATAAAGAATACTAAACTAAAAATTAATACACGTTTTCGAATTTGAGAAAATCTAAATTGATTATTTGTTAATGCTGGTGTTCTTATTTCTTCTTGTAAATTTTGAAGTGATCTAGATGCTCTCATTGTAAATGTTGCACCAAAAATAAGTAATATAATAGCTGGTATTTCAACAAAACCTGGTGCCGTACACATACCAGTTAATTCATTTGATTTAACAGCACCCCAAAGTAATGCACCAATTGGTGGTCCTAATGGTGTTACCCATGCTAAAACATGAAATAGACCAGATTTTTTTTCTAAAGCTTCACTAGACCATTTTTTATTAGATGACAAATAAAAACATAATGCAAATATTAACCACCATGATGCAGCACATAACATTAAATAACTTGTTGTTATATATGATGCTAAACATGGTGGAGCTATAGTACATCCAACTGTTATTGTTATTTCATCGTTTGCATTATCAATAAATTTCTCTTTGATCGGATTATGAAAAACGATACGTTCTAAATATGAAACACTTAGTAAATTATAACAAAGACATAAAAATAGAACTGGTCGTTCAGGATATCCGAAACGTGTTGGTTCCGCCCAAAATGTTACCAATGAAAATAAAGTTAATATAAAACAAACTGCTGATAATGATAATATTAAGGCTTGAGTAATTTTTTTTTGTTGTGAATTATAAATGGCATCCGTATTACATTGTGGAATACAATCACGATCATAAGCAGTAAAATTAACAGGACAAATAATTTTTAATCCTAAACTATTATCAATATTAATACCACCGGTATGATGTGAATGATGATGATGATGATGATGACTATGATGTGTACCACTAATTATACCATTTGCAGTAACTTTCCATGGTAACCATGATGGCCAAAATTTTCCATTATTTGGATTCTTATCAATTTTAATTTCTTCATCTGGTATTTGCATACATAATTCTTGTTTTTCTGGTTGTGGTAAAATTTCACAATTTAAAAAATCTGGCCATAAATGATTTAATAAAGGTTCAGTAGCACAATCTTTCTTCACTTTTTCACATAATGAACGACATGCTGTCACCGGTCTTGGTACATCAGGTGAACATAATGGAAAAATTGAAGAACATATAAGAAAACGAATATGTTTGGAGCATGTTGATTCCAATAATGGTAAAAATTTTGTTAGCTGCAAGAAAAACATAAAAAAAAAACATTATGAATTAGGTTTTTTAAAATTTGACAGAGATATAAAAGGTGTAAAAAATGAGAAATATTAATTCATTTTTCACTTTCTGAATATTCTACAATGATTTTTTTTTTTGGAAAATTAATGTATTCCAGTATAATAATGTATTGTAAAGCTTAATATGTTAAAAAAAAAAATATGGTGGAATAATAGAATTAAAAAGAAGTTAGAAGAAAGCCTAATGAACCTTAGATTTTTTTCTATATCTATTGAACAAACCACAAATGTTGCAAGATTAGGTACAAGAGAGGAAATCATATAACAACAGGTATTGTTAGAAAATAACCAAAAAGTTAAAAGTGTAAAAAAAGAAAAACAATATCTTTCAGGAACAGAAAATTAACTGAAATTGGTGTTCTGAAAGAAAAGAATGTAACAAAAAGCTTTTCTTCAGTTTTTTTTTACTATATACACGCAGTACAATAATTAACGCTTTTTAAATGTCAGATGATGAGATTTTACGAATCAGAGAGAAAAAAAAATGATTGATCTAGCGTACACTTAAAAAATTTTTTTTTAGTCGGTTTTCTTTCATTATAGAAAATATTTAATTCTAATAATGAAAGTGAAATATCCGGGAACATCTAATCATTAGGCTTCCTACTGCTAGCGTTTTGCAAACAAAAGAGCTATCGGTTATCTTTTAGATGGGCGATGAAAAATCCATTTGTGATTCGGGATATATTTTAGAGATATTAAGAGCTCAGGTAGACATTAAAATTTTAGTATTGAAATTACTATTTGAATGTAATATCGTTGGGTGCAGATTTAAGCAAATAAACTATTGTGTCAATTCAAATCGAGTATGCCGTAACTAAAATTTGTAAAAAAAATTACAAATTGTTTGATTAATTAATTGTATGCGATCATACAGCTGCATGTGTGTATGCTTGAGTATATAAACCTATATGGAATACAAATAAGATATCAAACAGCTCCAAAAACTAAAAATTGAATGTTTGATTGAGCCCTAAGAGAATTTAATTAGTGGTACTTATATACTATAACATTCTTATTGAAAAGCCCGATTCGGTTCGAAATTATGAAAATCTTTGTGATACACAATAGTACGAAAACAAATTTTCATAATTTCGAACCGACTTGGGCTTTCTAAATGAGCCATAAAAATATGCCGAACAAATATAAAAAAAAATTTGGGAAATTGTTTAATAATTTGTGCTTGTAAATATTTGTGGTTATTTTGATCAATTTTTTTCCCTTATTCCACTTATAGGAGCATAAGAAACTTCTACTTGTCCTCTTTTTAGAGTGAAGTTTCGGTTTTAGAAAACATTGTGCTACCTACAGGAAGTGGTCAACCGTAATTTTTTCTATCTTATATTTGAGAGAATTTGTTATACCCCCTTAATACAGAAAATACATAGTGTTACCGGTACTCACAAATGAAAAACATCTTTCGATTGAAACAAAATGTGTTTCATAATTTCAATTTTTTTTTTTGAGTGTATCTATATATTTAACAAAATTATAATGATAAAAACTTATTTTGAAAAATTTGATATTGGTGCACGATATGCGCTGCCATCTATATTGATTAAGAAATTACAATAGAAATTTTTTTTCTACATAAAAAAATCCTATTTTTCTATAGATTCTGCTGCGTATATAATATGTACATATATGTATACTCTAGAAATAAATAAATCTATGTAATTAGTTATGGATGTGTGTATAACAATAAGAAAGAAAATAATGATGATGGATAGAGTGGCTATTCAAAAATCATCGTATACATTGGTATATAATAAATAATGAAAATGAAAAAAAAAAGAAACCCAAATTAAATGATTGTTGTTTGTAATTTTTGTTTCTTTTGAAACTCTTTTAATATTCTTTTAAATGTGCTACGTCATGGTGGTACACAGTATTTAACATTGCATTCATGTAACTTCTACGTATACATATGTATAAAATAGTAAGTGAAAATTAAAAGAAAATTTCTCAATAGAATTGATTTTTTTTCTGTTACGCTTTAAAACAAAAATTAACTATAGTTAATTTTGATAAATTCGATGTCATTACAAAATACCTGCTCTTATAAGTAATTGCATTGAGAAAAGATTAAAGGTAATTTTTATATAGTATATAAAAGTGGAATATAGAAGGGCAATAAGCCATAGTTGGCTGCAATGTTTAAAATCTCTTTTCAGTAATCTATAATCTACAATTATGTTAGCTTGAAAATTCGAACTAGATTAGTATACTTTCTAATAATGTATACAATATAATTGTGGGGTCAAATGAATAATAAAATTATATTAAGATTTATATTCTTTAATTTAGATCCAAGTATGCAAAGATTTTGATATGATTCAATCCTTTTCATTTTGCATTATGGTGATGAGACTTAAAAGTTTCATATACATATGTGTCTAGTATATGTAATCAGACAATGAAAAAGACAATGATGTTTTAATTCTTATTAAAATCTTGTTTAACTTAATTAAATTTCAATTGTATATTGCTATTATATTGTATTAATTAGGCTATTCCACATTAAGAACTTCTCCAAAAAAATTTTTAAAAAAATTTCCGTTTGTCTGTCTGTCCGTCCGTCTGTCAGTATGTCTGTTTACAAAAATTCTACATTCTCGAAGATAAAACCCTAAAATTTTATATGTACGTAGAATTTTTTTTTTCCTACTTCACTCCCTTTGAGAGTATTGAACTTCTACAAAGCTTCTCCATTGAACTCTATTTTGCGCCAGTATTTTTATTTCTTCCCAAGTTTTTCCAGCTGTTGATAATTCTTTTGCGATTCTTCGCCTCCATGTAGCCGTTGTCTTCTTCTTTTCTTCTTTTGCCCTGTGGGTTTCACTCCATCGCCCGCCGCGCTATTGTACTCGGTGCCCTTCGGAGTGTATGTCCAATCCATTTTCTTCTTTTGATGGTGGACTTCACAGGATAGATCTTAACTAGAAATTTATTTTCGTAAAAAATTTTTATCAATTTTGCTACCCTCTAAAAGTAATAATCGCTTAAAGGCCTAAAAATGCCGTTTTTAAACTATTTGTTGTAACGAAACGAAAAAAATTTTTTTGTGACATTTTTGAAATTTCTGCAAAAGCTACTCTGCAGATTTGTTAAGCTACGCTATAGATTTGTTAAAATTTAAAAAAACAAAATAGCCGTTAAAATTAACCATTATCTAAAATAATTTCTTTTCAAATTTTTAATACCGGTTATTATTCTAGATGACAAAATGTAGGACTCTGAAATTTTAACAGCTATTCATATAAACAACTTATTTTCTAAGAAGAAATTTTTTATTCTTCTATTATCTCTAGAAATTCGTAAAATTCGAATTTTCGGCATCTTATATTTCCGAAACTGCAAGATTTTTCAAATTTTCAATAAATGCGGAAAGCTAACCGTAAATTCCATTCAATTCAACTATTATTTTAATGCTTCTTTTAATTTTTTTTTATTTTTGGTCATCCTGAATGTATGCAATATGTTTTATTATGTAGAATTTGATATATGAATGCAATTAATTTAAATAATGTAGCCTAGATTGCTTTTCAAAGTAGTGTTTTCGCTTGTTGAATGGAAAAGTGCTTCTTTGCAAATCATTTGTTTGGACAAAATTTATTCCGTACTAAATAAGGTTTAAAATGTTGATTTTTCCTCAAAATAATACTAAACATTTACCAATTTTATCAAAAATTTATACGATATTATTTCTATGCAATTTAAAATCAAATATTTTCAATATTAGCAGAAGACCAATTGGTATGGTTCAGATCAATTCAATTTTCAAAGATTCAAATTGAAATAAATACAATAAAATTTGTGTAAATGGAAGGTGCTTAACAAACAAGCACAAATTATTGAATCTGTATAATTATTGTGCTCATTAATTTTAAATGCATTCATGCATTTATGCAGTGACTTACATTGAAATTTTAAGCTGTATAAAATACTTAATTAATAATGGTATTAAATTTTAGTATATACTAACAATTAAATTTATGTAAATTCCAAAAAAATTTAAATCAAAAATTTAATTTTAATATTAATTATAATTTCACTGATTTTCTAAATATAGAATATAGAAGATAAAATTTTATGTTATAATTTTTTAATGCTCTTAAATTTTTTTGTGATAAAATAGAATACGAGTTTAAGGGAGCCTCAAAATTGAAATATCTTATTTCTATCGGTACCTTTATATTGCATGTATCATACACAGAAATATGCATATATACCAAATTTACGATAAAAACTTTAGCTTTTATAAATTTTATAAATAATTGTACCTGGACCTAAAATATAACTATCTTGAATTTTGAATATAGAATTTAAAAATTTCGATTTTTTTAAATAGGAATATATAATTAAAGTTGAAGGTTTAAAATTAAAAAGAACCCAAAAAAAAAAGGCTTACTAAAAATGAGGTACACATTAAATATTTCAAAGATTAGTCATATAATTAATTCTGTTTATTATATAATAATTTCTTACCTAAAGCTTATTTTAGGATGCCATTATAACCATCTAAGCATATATGAGAGAATATGTTTTATGTATATTTGGCGGGACTTTGTTTCTGTTATACTTAAATAATAAATTTTTTGTGGCTTATTTTAATGACCGTATTATAATTTTATCATAATTTTATTCTTAAAAAAAAAAAACAAATTCAAATTTTTTTTCGACTTCCGTTTCGATAATTTTTATATGTAAATTATATATGTATATATATATATATAAGTATGAGGATGAGTATGAGTATGAATAGGAGTATGTAATATAGATTTGTGTATCATATCTAAATTTGTTGAAAAAATTAGTTAATCTTCTTATGGTTTTAATATTTTTTCTTCGAAGGCAAACAATTTTCGTTTTTTATTTTAGAAACGTGGGAATAATTTATGGCTTATAATCATCCTGATATGTTATTCTTATTCTAATAAATATATTACTTTTAAATTCTAATAATATATTACACAATGCTTAAAACGAAATTAATGAAATTCACCAATTTCGAAGCAAAATCTAAATTAATAATTTTGGTAATTTTGGTAGATTCGTAGATTCGTAGATTCCAAGGGATCCGAGTGGGGCAGGAGCATCCCCCCAAGCCACCGCAGCCATTTTTGACTTATTGTAGCCACCCCACTCCCCCGTCTATAATATCCCCGTCCCGGTAATTTTGGTAACATCTAAACAATTGAGATTATTTGATTTAGTATTCAGGGAGTATGTTCTTATATATTTCTAATATTACTCGGGATTTGTGATTTAAAAATCGTGTTTGTTAAAGGATCACTGTCATGACCACCTTAAAGGATCATTTCAATATTCAAAATTCATTAATAAAGTTATTCAGAATTTTCAATATACGAGTTTGTTTTAGTATGTAATTAATATTGATTTAGGATTTACGTATTTTAAATCCAACCTAGTATAGTATAAAAGACAACGGAAACACATAATACAAGTATATTATGAATTAGCAAATGTGATTGAAATTGTTCGCCATTTTGTGAAAATGAAAAATTTGGCCGGAGTTTCTTTACAATATTATAGAATTTTTTTTTAATAATATTCTTTTAGGTATATATGACCATTGAATATAAAGAATTTATTTATAGTATATGAGAACTTGTTAACACTCAAATGAACACTCAAATTATGTTAATTCTTAAATTATATGCATTGAATTTATATAGAAAATTGAATTTTTTAAAGCAGTTACAGGAAAAATTTAATTGTATGTAATGTACAAGGTATAGTTCAAAGGAAATATTCTTTTAGAGATTTTCTAACTAAAATGGAAGAATATATCAATCGTATGGATGAAATTTTCGATTCGGTTATCATAACATAATGTCTTAGAACGAATTCGCTTTGCAAAGAATTTTCTATCACAGTCAATTATATTCTATGGCCTATTTGTGTTCTTAAAAAATAAGAATTTTGCAAATTTCATTGCACCGGAATTCTCTGCTTAAATACAATTTTTGCTAGCGAAATTATATAGGATTTCAGCTCTTTTAACTCAAAGCTAGCTTAAAAAATTGCTTCTCTTTTTATATTTCCTAAAATTCCTTTTTATTATTATTAAAAATTTTTTGCCAAATAATTTTTCCAAAATAATTTTTCCAAATATCCAATGGTCCAATAAACTTTTTTAACACAAATTTTTATATTGGAATTTCTTACAAAATATACTTGTATATGCATACAAACGTACATTCATTTGGTTCACAAAAATTCCTTTGAAATTTTGTAAATTTTATGCTTATAAAGAACAACTTATGTTTTTAAAATCCTATTGTCTTCAATTTGATGGACAAGAGATGAAATAAAAATAAGACAAAAATAAAAAAAAACTCGGGTCAAAAAGAGTTCGATCTTTAAATTTTCGCATTCATCACATTTTATTTTTCTTTTTTTCAAATAAATTGATAAATTTCAGAATTGCCAAATTTTTGCAATATTTTTTTATGTTCTTTTTTTCTGAAAAATATTTTTAATTTTAATTTTTTTTTTATGAATGAATGTCAGGGTAACGATTAAAAAATGATTTTCACCTCATTTATAAGATTAAAAAAAAAAGCGCAGACATTAAAAAAAGTGTTGTAAATAAGAAGGGTACAATTTTTTGCCCCTTGATTTTCCATGAAGCAGAAAATTATACAAAAGTGGCCATTTTTAAAAATTTCTCAAACATAACATGGGATTTCTCAAACATAATTCGATTCTATAAATTTGTGAATTAACAATATTAGTTTTCGAAAAACGACTACGATGTATGCACTACTTATATACATAATTACTATTTTCTTGGCAAATTCTGTTCAATTGTGCTTAAACAGTAAAAAATTATTTGGTATTATTGAGCTTATTATACTCAACAAGAGCTGATACCTATATATCGATTATTATTGTAAATTAATTAAATTTCTTTGTTATTCTGAGATATTCCATTTATTTTCTATTAAAGAATTAGAATATAAGCTGCTGGAAAAACACAAATTTTCGAACGATTGCAGCAAAGAAAATATTAAATTTTTGCATAGCTATAGGCGCAATTTTTGCATAAGTATAGGCAAAACACCTGCCTAATTAAAACTTTATGACTCAATGAGAGTGGAGGATGACTACCTATAATATCATGCACTATAGCCCTATTTTAATTATTTTAAGAAGGAAAAAATGTAAATATATAGGACCAAAAATTTTCTTTTAAATTATTTTTCCTTAGAATTCATATGATATCCCTCTAGAAAAGGGCTTATTCTGATATAAATAAGACACGCAAAAGTTGCTATGGATAGTAACCTAACTACTTATATCAACATCCAACTACTTAGGCTCAAGTATTATGCTTCAAATTCAGCATCTTTAATTTGTAGTTTCTTCTAATTAAGTTCGTATTTTTTGTTATTGAATTGAATAAAACTCCTAGTTACACTATGATTGGACTATGGTTTTCAATTTAATTCTGAAATTTTTTTTAACAAGATCATAACTAATACGTATTAACTCTATATTTTTCATCCTAATTCAATACTTCAATGATTTTTAATTATAAAAACAAAAAATAAATAAAATAAAAATCTTGGAATATCTTTTCGGAAACGAAATCCATCTAATTTGACAATAAAATTTTTTCCTTTGAAAAAATATCAAGATCATTTCATTTTCTTTTCATCTTCCTTTCAATAAATAAAGGTGTGTACCATATAACAATATCTTTAAAGATGAAAAAACAATATAAAAAGAAAAGTAGAGAAAAGGCAAGATGCTGTTGTTTTCTCCGTTTTTTTTGGTTCATATGAGCTAAAGTTCATTTATACATAGCAAATATTTGGGTTCATCTGTATAAATACGTATATCCTTATGTCTGAACATCCTTTAAAAAATGAGAATATATAGTTTTCAAAGAATTCGTCTGATTATTGTTATAAAATGGATAAAAATGAAAAAAATTAAAAACAAGAATCATGTTAACTTTAAAATTGTTAATCCACGCATTTTTTTTCTGCTTTGTTTGTGTTGACTGCTTCGTTTGAAAAGTATGGTTGTTTTTTGACGGCGTATAGAATATGTGATGACGAGCGACAGACAGAAATAAAAATCAGAAGTTAATAATGGTAAATAATTGGTTTGACTTGGAATTTTTAAATTTATTTCAATTTAATTTGATATTTTTTATATGCTTTTAAGTTTAATCCCTTGCAAAGGAGCAAAGAATTTTTTATATAAGATTATTGATTACATTGCTGCTAGATATTAGTTGAGCGGTGATGATTGTACATGTACTTATTAATTATTAATTTTATAACAGTTTCATTATTATTTGCAGTATAAGAATGCCTTTTGTGCAATTTGGTGTTTTTTCTTAATTCTTCCTGTTAATGTTGTATACTCTAATTATATTTTAATTAAAATATGTGTGTTTTCATTTTAGGGCTAGTTTTTGTAATTTACAAAATAAAATTTTAAGTTTGAAAAATTTCAAAAATTAATTTATAAATTTTATTAAACATACATAAAGGTTGACAAAGAGAAACATTGCATGCTATTGTATTTGATTCATTTCATTCAATTCAGACACTTTGTTTTGCCATCGTATTTGGAATAACCGTCTCATCTAAGCTCAGGTTATTGTAATTTACTTATATCAATTAATTATACGAATGAGGCATACATTGATTTCAATATTATAAGATGCTTTTACTATATCAGGTCATGAGTATAGAATAATTGAGTGTTATTAAAAATAATACTCGAAATGTTGTTGTTGGATGTCGTTGAATAATCCAACCCTTTTGCCTTAAAGATCACAACCTTTCCAACGAACGCGGACATAATTATAAAAATTCTCTCAATTTTCTCTTCATGGGGAGCAGTTCTTTCATCTTGTACTAAAGTGAAATAAACTAGATAAGAAGAACAGCAATGGATAGTAATCAAACAATACCATGGCAAAATTAATGGTAACCGTCATTGAAATGTGTTAGTTACTAATATAGATAGTATTTGTCATATTAAATAAATCTGAAAAATTATTTTAAATTTTTAATTAATTGCTCATTACTTTTTCACAAGCTAATTTTTTATATTTGCATATCATATTATTTTATTTATGCATAAATATATTTTTTATTACAGAAATTTGTATACCCACTTATACATATGTATATTATGTATTATATACGGAATATATTCACTTTGCGGCAACCCATGCAACATAAACCAGAAAGCATTTACGGTACCATGAAATATACATATTTGTGTTTATTCTTGCCCTCAACGCAATTCCAAGTTGATCTGCATTTATGATTACCGTCCGTAAAATTCGATATTCGTCCGTTTTGGCTTTAAAAATAGACACGAGAAATGTCCTCAAAAATATCTTTAAAAATTAAGCTAATATATGCTCATGACGTTTATTGTTCCCAAAAATTTTGAAAAACCCTACAAAATAAGTCTTGTTTAGGCGAATATTTAATTTTAGAAAATTCTATAGTTAACTCCTTTACTCATTAATGTTGAATATAATTTATTCTTGCAACACACTTATTTCTGACAAGTTTCGCTTTTGAAATCTCAAATTAATCAAAATGTTTTTCTTCATCTATTCAGTATAAAATTAAAATTTTTTCAAAATACTCAAATACAAAATTTATACTAAATCTGACACTATTAGCAAGAAAATTAAAATAAAATATATCTTATAACAAACAACTCAATGAGTATAACAAAAAAAAAAAAACCACCTAAAAAAGTTCAAAATTATTAATAAAAATTTGGTTTCCATTCCTGGAATTAAAGAGAATGAATTAAAAAAAAAAAAAGGAATACATCAAAAAATAAATTTTAAATTTTTTTTTCTTCCTTAAAAAGAAATTAAGTCATAAATATTATATCGAACACACCACCATCAGGAAACCTTATGACCAAAAAAAAAATGGCAGCAAAAAGACAAGAAAAAAATATGAAAAAAATTGAACTTGATTTGATTTGATTTTCAAAATAAAATTTTTCTGAAATTCTACAATATCACATGAAATTTTCATCTTAAATCATATGAGAATAGCACATAACTTTGCGTATATCTGCAAAGGTCTATATTAAAATGCAAAGTTTAAGAAAAAACGAGAAAAAAAATAGAGTTGACCTTGTCAACTCTGTGATACCCGTACGAATTTGTTATCCTGTGTGCGAATAAATATGCCATAACCGACTATGGCACAGACTATGACTTTAAGTTGTCCTATTACCATATTAATTTATGCAAAATTTCAGTACTGTATTTTTGAAAATACTGTGGTCGCCAAACTACTATTGAAGTTGTATGGCAGCTACCAGAAAGCACCAAGAAATTTTAACGGCCCTACTAATATATTCGCTTCTGAGAAATTTCAATACCATAGCTTTTATAGTTTCTGAGATATATAGCTAAATAAATTTTGAAGTTGTATGGCAGCTATCCGAACCGGTACCCCGATCATGTCCAATTTAAATAGGATTCTGGCACTTACTACAATAAATCATTTTCGAAAATTTGGTGAACTTAGCTCAATTAGTTTAAGAGTTATCGCTGGGACGGACGGAAGGATAGGCAAAGCTAAATCAAGTCAGAATTCGACGCTGATCAAAAACATAAACTTGAGTCTATATCTAAAACCGTTATTTCTTAGCGTTACAAACGGTAAGGCAAATTTAGTATACCTTTCGAACATACGTTCGTACTGGTATAATGAGTGAAATAAGGCCAAAAACTATACAAAAAGGTCTATAAGAAATTGAAATTGAACAATATATACAAAAAAAAATGAATGGCGTTCAATTTTTGTTATCTTTGTGTCATCATTACAATATATATGCATATGTATATGGTTCAATCTTTCATTTTTTTATCTTTATCATTATCATCATTTGTTATTATCATCAATATCATCTTATATATTATAATATTCTGTACTATAATTATATCACAATCTGCGTGTTAAACGCGATGATAATGCCAATTTTTATAAGTGTTAGGTAACAATCTTAATAATATACTTTGTATATTCATTATAAAAATAACTTATATACTTACATACAAACATATATACTCGTATATGTGGTGTATAATTTTGTGTAGCTATTACATATGCACATACATAATATATTGAAAGGCATACAAAGTTGAACGGAATGGAAAATAATGAATTTCTATGAAAAAGTTTTACCTTTGTAGACCTTTTTGTCAAAAAAAAAATTACGAAAGGAAAAAAAATTAAAAAATTAAAATTTTCTTTTACTTACTCGTATATTTATAAAAATTTAAACTTAAAGGGAATCTTGTGTCTGCTGTTTTTCTTATCTTCTTTTTCTCTTGAAGACTTTTAATACTAAAGTATATGGTTAGAGACTAAAGAGTGTATAAAGAAAATAAAAAAAATCAGTGTTTGCATGTACAAGTATAACTATATTTATAATCACATATAGTAGCTATATATAGTACCTTATTGTTATATGTAAGTATGTGTAAGTGTTATATTGAATATTGTATATATTGGTTCGGCACGCATCTTGAATTTAGTTTTGGTATTTTTCTTGTATCTTTTATGATTTTGGTTTTTGTTCCCTTTTACAATGATAATTACAGCTTGTGTCCTTGTTTTTTGTTTCCTTTCTTTCATTCTTTCTTTCTTTTATATTCACATGTACTGGAGTATAATAATGTTATACTCTGATCTTATTGTACCTAATATGCATTTACAACAGTAATATAACAATAACATGAGTATAATATTATAGTAATATGTGGGTATGAATGTAGATATGTACGTAAATAGAGTTTGTTTCTTTATTTTGTATTATTATAACGGATACAGGTTGTTTATATAATAAATAATCGCGATTTTTAAAAAGAAAATTTTTAAAATTATAATTCTTCTATACAAATATATATGTGTATGTACGTAATATTTAGTGCGAAAAATATCATATAAAAAAAAGAAAGAAAGAGGCGCGATAATAAACGATAAAATTAAGACAAATTTCCATTCAAAAGACCATAATATACAAACAAAAAAGTCCTGTTCTTCCTCTTCTTCTCATTATTGTTGTTATTGTTATTTTAAAGAAAAACTGTGTTGTTGTTATTTTGTTGTTAATAAATGTTATACATATACATACATATATACGATTAGATACACCTTGCAGAAAAAATACTCTTTTTTTTTACCGAATAAATTTTTGCTGTCTCTTGTTGGTTCTGTTTCTTTTGTATTTTGAAAATGTTAAAAAAAAAAAACACTTGTTGGTAGTGTTTAGTTTTACAGTATTTTTAAGGTAATCTTCTCATTATAAAAAAAAAATTTTACAATCTGTATAAAAGCCAACTATAAAAAAAAAGATTGTGTTGGAGTTAAAATCAATTTTTTTTTATTCTGGCATAAATTTTGTAGATTTGAAAAAAAACAACAACATTGAAATGTAATTTTTCATTCATTCTCAAAATTATAAGATTCCGACTCAAATCCTCTTCTTTATTATATATCTACTGCGACTCCTAATTCTAATCTGGCTATACGATTATTTCCAAATTAAAACTTCATCTTTGATCATAACTTTGACTCTGAGTCTTTATACATAATTTTTTTTTTTGATTTTATTCCAATTTCGGCACAAATAATATACGAACTCTTTAGCAAATTAGAATTATCATTTTAAATTCTCTATTCCGATTTCAAAAATTTTAGCTAACTAGGTTGTCATTTGATATTACTTACCCCAATATTGACTATTGCTCAAAATATTTTTAACACCGTATACTTGTATTTTCTTTTAAAGTTTGTTATAAGAGCGTTCTTACATTCTAAAAATTTCACCTTTATTAAATTTTTCTATCCTTTTTCATATATTTAAATAATTGTTCTATAATTGCTAGTTATGAATGTAAATTTTATAATTTTAATATGAATAATTTTTCAAATTGTAAGTGATGGTAAAGTAACATCTTTTTGCGGTATAACTACTCTTTCATTTGTTGTTTAATACACAAATGGGAAGTGCGGTAATAATAGCATTTATTATAGTAGAATTAAGAAAATTTAAAAGGAAATTTTTTAATATAGAATTACTGCTGAGAAGTCAAACGAAAAAATAAAACACAAAACCGTAAAAATTGCATACTTCTAGGAAATTCGGCATATTTCTAAGAATTCGGAAATTAAATGCGCCTAATTGATTATATTAACATAAAAACGTCGTCGTGCGGGAAGGTGAAGAACTTAAATTCGTGTCAATAAAACTGCAAAACAATTGGACAAAAATTCGCGACAGATGCTTTATGAACTTATGACTTTCATTTTTTCTAATATTTCCAATTTTAAGAGCTTTCAATCTTCACAACTCTTGTTGTTTTTACATCTATACAAAAACGATCCATTCGCTAATAAAGGGTTAAATATTTTCTTAATTTTTCATTCTCCGAACTTTTTAAATATAATCTTTAAAATATAAATTGTGTAGTTACCTGTTGTATATGAGAAACCATTTCTTCAATTTTTTATTTTCATATTTTTTTTTTTTTTTAGAGATAATGAACTTTAATCGAGATTTTTGTGATTGTGAATCGATTCGATCTGGAAGGTGATTTTATTTTGTGCGGTGAACAACATAGGAAAAAATGAAAAATCTTTTTGATGGTTACACACAAAAAAAAAAGCAAAAAGAGATGAAAAAAAAAATGTGCTTACGAATTTTTCGAATAATTTTTCTTCTAGGAAAAAAAAAATTATTTTTCTGTTTTATAAATTTTTCTTTAAACCAAAACAAATTTATAATTTTGTTTTTTTTCTTATTATTTCAAGAAAACCAAAATTATGAATCTGACAAGAAATAAAATATTAAAGTGTAACTAATTAAAGTGAAATAAAATAAAATAAAATGAATTAAGGCTATATACCGCCGCCAATCTTTATTTCATAAAAAGGCTTTAATCTAGGTGAGGTCTAATCACGTTTTATATAAAATGTGCCCGTGCATTTAATTTATTTATATATATATATAAAGGGGTAGAGTATTGATAATTTAAAGAAAAAAAGACAGGTTTACAGAAAAAGAAACAAAAAAAAAGAAAATAGCTATTAGTTTTGCAGGTATGTTAATACACCTTCAAGAAAAAGATTTACAAATTTTGCCCTGAAAATTTTAAAGATGGTATATATTGGCTGTTATTCTCTATATTAAAGAATATTGTTGAATAAATTATGAATCTTCATATATAGCCCATACCTGCAAATAGAAAAATAGAAAAATAAAAATTATTAATTAAAATTGAAAATAAATTGAATTTTCTTTTTGTTTTTTAAAAAATATTCATAAGAAATTTTAATAAATTAATTGTTGCATAGTTATTTTAATTTCGAATAGATTTGTTTCCAATAGGGAATGGTACAGTTGTAATATAATATGTTTTGTGATTTGTTTTCTGAACAACAAAAAACACCTAAAGGAATGGAAAATAATCCGTGATCATAAAAGTGATTTTTCTGGTTATACACTTGTAATTATAATATAGTGTTCACAATTATAGAAATATTATTATTGTAAGAATAGGCAAATGTAATTGCAAATATTATTCTGCTAAATGAATAATAATATTATGGTGGCTCCCTTTTCGTTAAAACTTGCTTTTCTAACTACCTTATACAAAATAATGTTTTTGATATTAATAAAAGTATTACGAATTTTTTCAATTTAAAATTCTTAAAAATTCAATTCGAAATATTAAGATTTTCATACAATTTTATAATTACTAAAATAATTGCATAATTTTAGGCAATATTATTTATTCTTTGCCTTGATTATAATATTTATAATTGGATATCGATTTTAGAAAATTTATAGGGGAATATTGTAAATCTTTACAGTCAGAAAAAAAAACTTAATTATGACTATGGTACCAGACAAGCGAATAATCATTGTTCTAATGTCCTAATTTATTGTTATTCATTGAAGTTCCCGAATAACACGAACAAAATTACGCGAATTGTAAAGTTTTTAAAATGTTCAAGAATCTAAAATTCTTGATTAATATTTGGACTTGATTTCATGTTCCAAATTGATTCCTTTTTTTTTTTGGCCACTTATAATTTGGTTTTAATTTTTATTCTAGTTTAAAATTTAAAATGCAATTAATTAATATCGAAAAATATTTTTAATTTACATAGTTAAATTTTAAGCCTAAGAACACGAAAATTGTAATTAATTTGAATGAAAATTTGAAGTGCATATTAATTATACTTTTCAAGTATTTATAATTTATTAAAAGTCTTTTTTCCTTTAATATTATGCGACTTTTTAAGTCTTGTGTCAAAATAATTCACTTAATTAAATTTTAATTTTAAATTAAATATGTGAAATAGCAACCTAAATACTAAATTCATTTATTATGTAATTAAATACGATGATAAAATTTATCCTAAATATTTTGTCGCTAATATATACTTGGTAAATAAGTAGTTAAAGATTTTAATTTTTATAAATGTACGACTTCATGTATAATTGATAACTACTCTTAATCGGATAATATACATTCATATTCTTGATATCACAACGTATATTAGTACATTAGCAATAATAATTTCAATTTAAGTTTATATAAAAAAAAAATCGGCATTTGATTAAAAAATCAAAGGTTTAATAATAATTTGTTATGCAAATAGTGTAGTTTTTGTGTATAAGCGAAATTAATGATTTTATAATTTTTTATAAAAAATAGTTATTAATTATAATTTTATGAATTTTAATGGATATTAAAATTTTTAATATTTTTAAATTATATATTGCAATTATTTTAAGTTTTGGAGTATTTTAGCTTTACATTTGAGTTAATAGAATTGTTTAGCTTAATTCAAGACTCAAACCCTGTTCTCTACTCTGTTTTCATTTATTCGAATTCACGAGTAAATTATTAAGATTAATAATGATTTTTAATTCTTTAATAATTTATCAATTTTATTTATTGATAGTTTTCAATAGACTGAACTTGGCACTTGATCACATATTTTTTTTGGTCAATATTGGGACAATTTTTTTCATAAAATCATATAATATAGTTAAATGCAATAATATGTATAGTCAATTCAAATTTCGAATATGAAAAATATTTACTATTTTAATAATATTTTCAGAAAATGAGCTGTTCTTAATCATTGAAGTTAATCAAACATTACTGTTAATCAATTATTTACGTACAATTTTTTTCTTTATAAAAAAAAAAAACCGTTTTAGTTAAATGATGCCATCAGCTATATGCACATATAATGATCATGTTATACAAGAATGAAATATTTGTATGAAGTATAGAATATCAAAATATATACATACTACATATGCAGTACTCGAGAATACTTAAAGATTTTGTAAAAAAAAAAACAACATAAAATATGCGTTACTAATATGTTTTTCTTCTTATACTTGCGCGAACATTTTACTTAAAGAACATTGTGAAACACTAAAATCAAAAAATAATATAAAAAATGTGCATATAAAATGAATTATGAGATTTTAATGCCTTTAGGGTTTTCATTGAGTTGCAACTTCTTATATACCTACAAAAAAAAACTCAATGTATATACTGCAATGAAAAAAACATCACAAAATATCAATGAAGTATAAAAGAAAAATTTTCATTTTAAATTCATTCTATTCACTTAATAAACAACCATTAATATGGCATTTTGATTTGCAATAAAATAATTGCATTGCTTTCTATAGTACGTGGTTCAATGCTAAAAGTATTTATAATATTAGGAAAACAGAGAAAAATTAAAATAAAGAATGAAGAAGAAAAATTTGCAAGTTAAAAAAAAAAGAGTACAATAGTAATAACCTTTGGGATCTCAACTGACATTTAAAATCCTTACATATTATTTTTTGCTAGTGAATTTTTTGATTTTATTTTAAAGCCGCGTTTTTGTATAAAATATATAGTTTTTTATTTATAAATTTATAGCCCTATTGTATTACTACAATTCAAGTTTTACTATAGATCTACATTATATAGTTATAATAGTTTTCTTTTTTATATTGACTCGTAAATAATATTTCCCGTTTTATATATGTATATATGTATATAACTTTTATTCCTGCATTTTGAAATTGTTCTGGTGAACATCACATTAAAGAAAGAAGTAATTGATTAAGAAAAATATTCTCTCATTTTAGTTTAAATAAATTTTTTGACTACTTTTGACAATTTATTCAATATTCTTTAATTTTTGGGCATATTTTCAAAGTTCTGCACACGATCTATATTGCGATAAATATAAAAAAATTGAAAATAAATTTTTTAGGGTTTCCTCTTTTCAATACCTCTTTTAGCTCTTTCAAACACTGTTTATTTTATGGTTCTATTTTGTTTGGAACGAAAGTTGTAATTAAAAAGATTTTTGAATGTGAAAATTTTCTAAAATTTTGCTAAAATCTTTGTTTCTCAGAAATTATTGAGATTTAGCAGCCATTCCGAAATGAAAGTTTCACCCGATTTTTGATACTTTGACCAAAAGTATATACATATTTGTGCTTATCTTTTTGAATCATCGTGTGTAATGGTATACTGGCATTTTTTGTACTATATAGTGCTTTAACAAATTTCTCGAACGGATTAAGATCTTTTTTTTTTAATACTCTATTGCATAATTATAATAAAATTTTGTTCATGTGTTTAAAAATTGCGGAGATCCAATGGTTTACTCTGAGATCAAAAGCGCCCCGTTGGAAAATTTCTTCTAAAATCTACTAACATCCGGAATATTTACTATTAATATTTTACTATAAAGGTTTTTTTTTTCTGAACTCCTCTTTTGAAACAGGGATCATTTCCAGAAATTTTCCTAGACAAGATTTATAGATCTCATCGAATTCCATTCCAACAATACCCCGTGTGAAAAGATTTGTCACATATAACACGGAATTATAGAATTCACATATTACAGGGGGCTACAAATTTTTAGTGTATCTTGTGTTTTACTTTTATGTCATTAGCAGGTTAAGTTAAATGTTCTTTTTTGGATATTGCTCGTACAAATGTCAAAGATTATGGTAATTCTACTCAAATTTAATATGTATGCTATAAACAATAAAAATTTTAAACCAGAAAAGGACAACATTAAGTTATAGTGTTACCGCTTATGAATTCTGTTTGCATGTAATACGTGAAACATAATACAATTATTTCGCTGCCCAAAAATTTAATTTAATTTTTATATTCTAAAATGTTATATTCAAATTTTTAATTAAATTTGCATTAAAAATTAACAAATATGCAGTCTCATATACTAATCTTAATATTATTAAAAGAAATGTTATAAATCTGTAAAAAAAGAAAAAGAAAATTGGTACAATAAAAACTTTAATAGAAAAAAAATACATAAAACATTTAAAAAAAAAAAAGTAATAAAAAACTCATAAATAAAAATTTTTTTTTTCAATTTTCAATTCGTTTTTGATTGTCTTTATGTTTTTTTTTATATAGCAGCTATTAAATTAATATATTAAATATAAAACGTGACTATAAAAATTAAAGAAAAACAAGGAAAACAAAATCCATTAGAGTTAATCAAAATGATCCGAAAATCGTTCAGTTCTATTGAATTAAAAATATTCAAAAAAAAAAAATTTACACAAAAGTGTTAAAAAATTTTCTTATTAATTTTAAAAATGGAAGGTGTAAATTTTCCATTTACAATAAAGCGGATATAAAATTTTGTATAAGAATTTCTTTTATTATTTTCCTTTATATTTGAAATATTTTAAGAATTTTATTAGCGTATATTAGTTAATTAATAAATAAAATACTGTTATAAAATTTATATTTCGAGAAGAATTCCATTTGAATTGTATTTATAGAACTAGAGAACCATAAAATTTTGAAGAGTTTTTATTATTTCTGTTGAAAATTAGGAAGAATCACATGCATATTAGTAATTTATATCAGAAAAAGTGTGTATATATATGACGCAGATTATCCTGTAACTAATTTTTGTATATAAATTCAAGTTTCAGGTTGCGAATGTATACTGGAATTATGTGAAGTATATTGAATATTGAAAAGTCTATCAGAAAAATCACAGAGTTTTGAGTTTGACTGCTGCAATGAAACACTATTTTATGTTGTATTGAGAAGAATACACATAGGCAAATGTATACTTTGTGAGCATTCACAATAATTGAAAATTTATTTACTAAATTGGTTGTAAAACTTGCTTTAATGAAATAACAATGAATACATTTTAGTGAACATATGTGTGATGGGAAATTTACTTTGAGATCTAAATACATTGGAAAAGTGGTATTATTTCTTAAATGTTTTATCTGATTATTGGCAAATCCTTCTGATCACTAAAAGCATTAACGGTATAGTTTTTGTGAAAAAAAATTTAAGAAATTATTAAATATGGATAGTGAATTTGTTTCATTATAGGCCTAGGAACAAACAAATTCAGATATAATCATTTGGTACTAAAAAAGAAGATGAAATTTTTCCGAGATTAATCCTTAAGGCCAAAAGAAGCGAAGAAATATAATTGTTCTTGTACATTGTAAAATATTTCTTACACACTGATAATATTTGTAGATTGGATTGAAAATTATCACATTGTATCTATTAAAGTTTAGACCATTTCTTTCCTTTCGTATAATGGCAATTATTTTATCGACTAATTGAGAACTAGAAAATTTGAACCAAATTCGAATTCATATAATTTTAAGATAATAAAAATATCACAAATTTTTTTTTTTAAAAATTAATTAAAAAACTTTTAAACATAATTTTAAATGATTATTTTCTTTATATTACGAATTTTCATTAAAAACCACATTAAACTTAAAGTAATAAAATCTATAATTTTGTGTTTAAATATCGCGATATTTTTGTACATATACATATATATACAAAGTGCATGTATGTGTATCTTGTACAATATTAAATTAACTTAATTATTTAGATAATTTATTAAATTAATTTTTTAAAAAACCACATGATTATACAAATTGAATTTATAGAGTTTATTTACTCGTATATTTACTCGTATATGAGTGTATGTTTAATTATAAGTAAATTTATAAGTTACGTCCCGATCATACTCACACCATATACTTATACAAAAAAAACAAAAACATAAAAATCATCTATAAAGGTCGTTCATTTGATCATTTGCAGATAATTTTTAATTTTTAATATTATAGGACAAAAAAAAAAAAACAAATAATTTTTTCTTCTCATTTTTAAATCGACAATAAGAGTCAATTAAAATTAAAATTAAAAAATTACGCGATAGCAATAAAATATGTGTACGTATATGAAAAAAAAACAAAGAACAGCAAGAAAAATAAAGTCCTCCTATCGTGGAGCAAAACTCATTAAAAAATTAAGAAAGAAAAGACAAATGAGGAGAATAAAGATAAAATGAAATGAAAATTGTAAAAGAAAAACAAAAACGAATAATTATCCAGAAATATAAAGCGATAAAATTAAAAGCTTTTGAATGTTCATCGTATTGATGGGGCTGATTCTGACTAAAGTAAATGGCTAATAATAATAAAAAAAAAATCTTTTTTTTTTTTAGTGAGAAAAAACAAAAATTTTGTTTTTTTTTTTTTAAACAACAAAACAGCGCACATATGCGGTAAAAATGTAAAGTTAAAAATTTATTTATTTTTTTCTTTTAACTTTAAAATCGTATACAGATAGATCTACAGTGTGTTTCAGGAATTTGTCTTCTGATCTTCTATGCTTGTCTGCTAATATTATAACTGGAATAAGCTTAATGAATTTAATAAGCTTCCCTTGAACTTAGTTTTTATCTTGATTTTGAGGGAGCATTTTTGACAATTTTAAATTTTAAATTATTCACAATTAACCCTTGCATTTCCTCCTCAGTTATGTTAAAAGCGAGTTGAACTTTTTTCACTTTAAGAAATTTCTCAAAAATCAAATAATTTTTAATAAAGGCATAACTGGATATAACACTAAGATTCTTTGTTGAAAATGAAAATAGCACTCTGCTGATTTTATGAAAATAGCACTCTGCTGAAATAAGTAATTTAGTAGCTTCTTATGAAACTTATTTTAACGATTCTTAAAAGCTAAAATCAATAAGATTTTTATCCTACGTAATTTTTATAGAGGGCAATAAAGAGGCTAATTTTTTAATTCAGATGGAAATAATAACATTAAAGATCTTTGAAGAAAAATTTACCCTCTACTCAATTTTTCTTGTAAATATTTTTTTAATCTATAAGAACTCCACCAAGTTTATGATTTTATAATTTCTTGTATGGTACACCTATTTAGCGCATATACACATTATGTCATCCTATATTAAGTATAGGAAATAATTTTTATAGCTCTGTAGGGTACAAAGTATATATGTATGTACACTATATTATCTAAAAGAATTTTTTTGTATATTTTTTTTAATGAAAGAAATTTTTATTATTTTAAAAATCTCTTGGATGGTGGTATCAAGTTAAATAAATGCCGAAACAATTAAAATTATCATTTATATCTGCAAAATAATAATAATAATGAGAAAAAGCAAAAAAAAAATTGAACAGTGAATTTCTTGTTTAAATGTCAATTTGAACTTGTTTTAATATACCCATATAACGAGGTCCGGAATTTAAATCGAAAATTTTAAACTTCCTAAAATGCTAGTGAATTTAAAAACATTTGAATGTTCTGAACAAAATTTTAAAGTTGAAGAACGTATACAAATTTTACAATATTATAAAATTATTATTTTCCTTTAAAATGTACAAGTATCCCACTTCGAACAAATGCGTCAGTTACCTAAATTTCATCAATCTATATGTGGCGCGTGAGATATTAATTCTTAAATTGGTATAGTAAGATGAGAATTTTTACTCAAAATTGAAATAATATAATAGTTATAAAAATAAAGTTCTGTGGTTTATTTTTTACAAATTTTTATTCTTAACTTTAGTGCGCAAACTTAAAACTGATCAAAATTTGGAAGAAAATACGTCAGGCCGCATGGGAATTCTTTTTATATAGAACTACCCAACTTAATCGACAACGCTTTAAGACCCAGAGCAGCAATCTAATCGAATCTTTGACATAATTCCAAAATTTTTAATTCCTTTCAAATATTTTGTTCTTATTTCACATTATATAAAATAATATAAGAATATTTTTTTGTAAAATTATTGAATTCTAATTCTTGTTATTCGTCAAATATTGGATCTATCTTGTACAATTGATCTTAAATCTTTGCCCTTTAAAAATAATCCAATTTTTCCACATAATTTATATTTTTTGAGAAAATGAAAAAAGATAACTGAAAAAGGCACTTTTTTTTAAATCCTTTGCTTTCAACTCTTTAAATTAAAGTGTATTTAAAGATTTGTTTAGATATAAGCATACATACATACAGCATACAACACAAATATGTTATAATATGCAAATTTTTTTTCCTGATCTCTGTCATCACATGTACAATATAATATGATCGCAATTCTTTGAGCATATCATCATCATATACTTAACATCCACATACTCATCACCGCTCAGAAAATGAGAAAACCATTTGATTTACTTAATATTCGTTTGTTTTTTTTGTAATTTTTATTTTACACAATATTTTCGTTGTTAGCCTATACGTACGTTTATGTTATACTTTAATGTAGGATTTGATACAGTTACATATATGTGGGTATAATGGAGAATAAGATATTTTGCAGAATTAAAATTTTAAGTCTGTCATGACTGAATGTCCATTTCTGGTTCACAGATATATAATAAATTTAGAACCATATAAAATGGAAGATTTTTTTTTTAAGAATTTTATCTTAAACATTTTTCTTTTCATTATATTGTTATCTTATACTCATTCTTTTTAAAAACATATTATATGACTTACGTTTTGCTTTGATACGACGACATGAGAGCAGGATTTTTTAAATAAAAACGAAATGAAAAATCCTTCTTTTTCGTTAACGTTGAATTTGGTATTGTATTGGCTATAGCCGCCAAACATTTTTTTTCTGTTTATTTTATTCAAGACCCAAAAACATAACAGCACATATTGAATTATCAACCGTTGAAATCTCTCAGTGGGTTGAGAATAATATTGAGCATATATGCAAATAATATACTGACTCATGTATACAATTTCAAGTTGATTTTGAGTTCATATATGTATGTATGTATAAACAGATGGAAATAATAAAAATTATCCACACCGTTTAATATCATATACATTTATACAGAGAAATATTAAAGTATGATGAAATGATCGAATAAGAATATGAAAAGATTTAAGATTTTTTATGAGCTTAAAGTTTTCAGCATTTTATTTATATTATATAGGAACTTAATGAAATGTGAGACATTACGGTGACTCTTGGTATATTATACTGCACTTTGAATATTATTTACGATTGATTGAAAAATCTTTAATTTTTTGCCTTCCTTTTATTACATATAAATTTAAATTATTAATAGAAATTATTGTAATGGTGACAGATTAGAGGTTACCCAGTATGTTATAGTTTATATCACAATCAATATGAATGCAAGTTATGAAAAGTTATTCGCGATAAAAATTAAATTATTTTAAAGAAATAAATAAATTTGCATAAGGAAACCATGTGAAGAATTCAAAAATAATTTTTAGTATTGCATAGGTTACATACCAAATACTTGTAGAGACAAAAATAATTAGAGAAAACTTAATGGTGATTTGATGAGAAATCAAAATGATAGACTTAAAATTAAAGAACTATGCATTTTCAAAAAAGTTTTAGATTTTTAAAGGTTTTCATTATGATTATTAATAATTTGGAAATTTGTTTCCTTTTCAGCTTATATACAACAATCGAAATCCCGCAATAGTTTGTAAATGAAACGCCATCCTGCTAGGGAATTCTATTATGCACAAGTGTCTTCATATAACAGTGCAAATTATTTGAGCATCGTGTCATTTTTTTAATTTTGTGATAGATATTTTTGTTGTTTCCAATTTTAATTTTGTAGAAGATCGTTCACATGAGTGAGTATTTTTTGGTATTATTTAACAGTGATGCACAGTTATGGCGTTTATATTTCGTTACTAAAACATAATGACATCTATTGAAATAAAAATTTCGTGACTATACTATTTTCAATTATACTCCTTTACAATTTTGTTATAAGTTCAGGGTATTACTTGCATCTCTATAAGAACAATTAAATCTTTTTTTCTCGTCAATTTTATTAAAAGTTATTCACCAAATATTTTAACTATGTATACTTATGTACATCAAGGTCCTCGAGTTTCTAGAACTCTCCGCATATTACCCTTATTACAATTTAATTTTATATTTAACAACAGATTTAAAAACAGAGTTGGGGAATTCGTGTAGAAATTATTTTATATTTATACTATTACATGAAACCTAAAATGGTCTTCATTAAGAATCCTGTAATTTCCTGTATTCAATGCTTAAGCCTTATTTTACGTTTTCTTCAAAAAAAAACAAAAATTGATTTATAACTCTAGTACGTATATTTTCGAATTACCCCTATACATATTCGAGAGAAGTCAGGAGTTCACTTTAAAAGGTTCAACTGAAATATATGATAAAGTAGGTATATAATATTAATCCAGTTTTCAGGAAACCGTATTAAATTGTCAACAGCGTTTATATGAATTATTTTCGAAAATATGCATATGTATATGTATATTGTATACATACATATGTATATATGCATATATGGTGGCATCATACGCGGTATATTATGCAGTGCGGTCCCTATTGTCATTTTTTATATATAAATATAAATGTGCATATGTATACTATAATATTATATAAACATAATACACATATATGATGTGTCTTTTTCTTTAAACCTAATTTTATTACCTTTATAAGATTTTATCATCGTTCTCTTGTTCTTTTTTTTTTTTTTGGTTTCTTCCTTTTTTCCCTCTTAGTGTCAATTCTTTCATGTTGTGAATGAAATTCTTTTTTGTTTTTTTGTTTTGCCCCACTCTGTACTCTAACGTATGCATATTGAATTGAGGTATATATAGAAAACGAATGAAAAACTCTGCGGCTGACTGAATATTTTGAATCGATAAAACTGGATTATTATTTTGATCGTATAATACGATTATCAAATCATTAATTACAGAATTATACTAATTTGTTGGTACCTCAAATAAAAAAAAATTAAATTTAAATTTATTAAACTAACCATAATAAAAAAAAAGGAAAGACTACCAATAAGTATAGATTATTTAAAAAATGTATGACAGTTAGAAGAGTAGAGTGGAGGGGGAAACAGAGTTCAAGAATCAAAAAATTAAGGAATTGAAATTAAATTGGAATTAAGAAAAAAAAATTTTTTTTTTTTTAATCTAAAATGATGATTCGATTTTTTTTTCGTTAAAATTTAAATTAAATAATCTTATTTTTATTATTAATTTTTTTAGTTTTTTTTTCCCTCCATTGCCTTTATCCAATCGCTTTGCGTCTTCTTTAGGTTATCCGCTTTATTTTTTATTCATAAATTATAAAATTATATATATGTATGTACGTGTGTATATTTTAATCTACTCTACCTTTCCGGTAGTATATTCAAAATTTTATTATAGTTTAATAGTTTTGTTATATTGAGAAGAAATCTTTCATATTTTTTTCTTTTCTTAAAAATATTAGGTAAGGGTTTTATAATAAACCAATCGATGCCGTGATGACCTAAACTATCAGAAATCATAAAGAATAATGAAAAAGAAGAATGTGTCTTTAAAATCCGCGCGATCTAATATTAAAATGAAAATTATGATAATATTAAAGAATTAAAATTAAAATTTTCAGTAGAATGAATTTAAATAATTATAAGCGCTAAAGCAAAAAAAAAAACAAGAAGAATTTGATAAAAGATGAAAGATATTAAAGAACTGTGAAAAAAATTAATATCAGAAATAAAACAAATGAGTTGAATACCGATAAATTTCTAAAATATTTAAAAAAAAAAATTAATTAAAATGACACATTATTAGTGAAATTTTGTGTTGTTTTTGTAAAAAATAAATCAATGAGTGTCAAAGCACGTAATATTGAGATTTCACAAATAACAAAATCTCAAATTGTTTTTATAATGTAAGAGTTATAACAAGTAAAAATTGTATTATATGTAAGAGATATAGGCGCAACTTGCTATAGCCCCCTGTATAGTCCTATAAAGTGGCATATCCAGTGAAGTATATATTCATGGTACCGTGTAACTAAATGTACTACTAATAAGCATATATCATTATATAGACTCTCATGACTAGGTAAAACCTAGTCATAGGTATGGAAACAATCTTCACAGCTGAACAAGTCCTGAATTACAGGAACTTAAAGTCATCTCGATTGGTTCCATTTACTTTTTGAAATTTTAAGTATAACCCCGTTCCTCTATTATATGGGCGAATAATTAAATATGATTTATAGAAGCCTGAATTATATTTGTAAAAAACATTATTTTTTTAAGGTATCGTAACATTGCAGCTTAATCTAATTGTAGCACAGTTGAAAACACATTTTAAATGAGCTTTAAATTGGTATATCAATTATCTTCATATCTGTTAAAATTTTGGAATTATTGTGAAAAATAAAATAGACTTCAAATTTTTTATTATACCATAATTTCTTCTTCAATAATTTAAAAAGATTTACAACAACAGTTTAAAATGTTGTTATGCAATTATCACAAAAGCGATCAACCAATTTCCTTAACAATTGCAAATATTTTGGATCCGAATAAAATTTTATATTGCATTTTCCACTAATACGGTTAATTGCTTACTTTTGATTGAAATAATTTGTTGATAAAAAAAGTTTTTAATAAATGAGAAACTAATGGGTAAGGACGATCATTTCTGTCAAAGCAATTTTATATTTTAAATATAAATTATTTAAAGGAAATGTGCTCATTTAACGATTTTAAATTTAGTTGGAGTAAAATTATAATTTAATTAAAAAATTTAAATACAATCATTTTGCAAACATTAAATAAAAATATTGCCATCTGCCGTTTTTAATTTTTAAAACAAAAAAGCAAAATTAAAATTCAAAGAGGATCGAAATTGAAAAATTTTGGTTTGAATTTTTTTTAATATTCAAATTTTATTTATTTGATGAAAGAATTAAATACGAGATTTAAAAAAATAAATTTTTGAAACATAAATTATGATACGAATCTGTAGACTTTTTCAAATATGCGCGTTTGCTTGCTTACGATCAGTATACTCGATTTTTATATATGCACATACATACATACATATGTAGTTGCGGTATAAGATTTTATCAAAGACACAGTCATTTTTGATGTTTTTTCTTTTGTTATTTTTGTTTTAAATTCATATTTGATATGAAAAATACTGAAGGCGACTGCAAGAATTTACTGAAAGTCAAAAAGATTGAACAAATGATTTTTAGCGAAAATAAAAAAACGAAAAAAATTCAAATGAATGATCATAAATTTTATAAAATCACTGTTCCAGTGAGTACAAGAGAGCAAAAAAATTATATATAAGAATAAGAAAAAAAAACTAAATGAAGTTATAAACCGCCCGCCCGCATTTCGGTAGTGCTCACTTTTAATTTGTTATTTTTCACAAAACAAAAAATTGAATGAGATGAAAAATAATTTAAGAAAATAAAAAAAATAAACAGAAAACGCTTCGTTTGGATTAAGAATTCTTAGTGGTGTGATGATACATGAAATAAAACAATTTTTTCGTGATCTTTTTCTTGTGATTAGCTAGAAAAAAATTTATGAAGACATTTTGTGGCTTTTTTTTTTAATTCTAAAGCATATTTTCTTGTATGTATACGTATATGTAGCTGTTCTTTGCTATTATATTCAAATTTTTCAACAAAAAAAAAATATTTTATTTCAGTTTGTTTTTTTTTTCCTTGGTTCTAAATAGTTAAAAGATTGCATTCTTTAGCGTATTAATTTGTTTCCTTTATCTTCGTATTTTTTATTTTAATATTATTACATACATAATATAAATCTAGATTTTTTATATAAATCGTGTAACACAATCATACACACATATTACATATAAGATGTTAACATCTATGTATACAAGTATGTTTTACAATATTCTTGAACTAAAAAAATTATAGCTTTGAATTTTTTAGATTTAAATAAAAAAAAAAAGAAAATCTCATACACTCTTTTTAGCACTTTTCCAAAAAAATTTTGAAAAAAAGTGCTTATTTATCTTAGTTTCACTCTGTCCGTCCGTCCGTCCATCCGACCGCCCGTCCGCCCACCATTTGTTGCAATGAAACCATAAGCATTTTTGCAAACGCATAAAGGCAGTGGCTTGCTGCCCCTAGCGCGGTATACTATAGTTAAACTTTAGAAAAACAAAATGTCCGTTCAAATTTACCGTTATCAAAAGTCCTTTTTTTCCAAATTTTTGATGTCGTTTTTCTTCTAGACCCCAGCCTGTAGAAGCTTAAAATTTTATGGGCTTATAGATATTAACAAATAGTTTATTTCGTTTGAAGAAAATTTTTTTCCATCTCCACCCCCTCTCTAGTTATTGCCTCTTGAAATTTGTAAAATTCGAATTTTTGACACCTTATATTTCCGAAACCGTAAATTTTTTCAAATTTTCATAAACGCAAAAAACTAACGGTAAATTCCATAAAACTAAAATATATAATTATTTTTCTTAACTCACACAATTAACCCTTAAAATCGAACATTATATTAACCCCTTTTTATATTAATTTTTGCTTTATTTCAAAGACTGCATATATGCGTCATCCTAAATATAGGCAATCCTAGAAATAGCTTTGTATATGAATGAAAATAATTTTAATAGTGTGATAGGTATACATAGACTGTATTTAAAAGCAGAATTTTCACTTGTTGAAGGTAAAAGTGCTATACAATACAAACCATTGGTTTGAGCAAACTCTATTTAATTTTGACTGAAATTTTTATAAAATATTTTATTGTAATTAAAATTTTTTTTTGTATAACAAAATAAAATTTATTTGATGTTAAATTAAAATTTAAAGAAAATGATTTACAAATTCATGATATAATTCATTAGAATATTTTTATTTATATGTATTTAATTATTTTTCCGAAAGAATGAAAAGTTGTAAATAAAATTAAACCGGATATACGGGAAAATTACAATGAAAATAATTAAACCTTGAAATTTAAATCTTTTTATAAATTTATGTGAAATCCTTTCTTTCTTTTGTACAAATAAATTTGTACCGTATAGTATTAGAAAATTTAACGTAAATGAGTAGATACCGTACTGTATATCTATTCATACTATATATTTAATTCAGCAAGTTTCAGGAATAATTTTTTTTGAAATTGTATATTATAACATACAAAATCTGTGAATTGTAATTGAGAGGCATATACAGAAAGACATACACGCTATAAAGAAAACAACTATAATATGTAATACTGTAATTATAGTTCCAAAAACAATTAAATATAAATATTAAAATTAATACTTTTTCGAGTGTTATAATTCAATTGTAAAATTAATTTTAAACAAATATTTTAAAATAATAATCAATATTATCTGCAATTCATTCAAAAAGAAAGAATATATATTAAAAATTGAATAAATTCAACATGAAAATGGAAACCCCTTATGTAATGCCTGACCCTTATGTGTAATAGCTTTTATCACTACTGTTAATATATAAAAATTATTTTTGGTAATGTATATTCTCCATCAAGAACTTAATATAGACAGTATTGAAATTTTATTATGGACAATTAATTAAGAAAAATCAATGAATTTAAATTGGAATTACCTTCCATACCCTTTCATTTAATAACATTTGAACAAAAGCAAATTGTTAAATTGACAATATTGTAAAACAAAATTCAATTTAATTTCGTCATCGTACACAATATTCAAATTTTCAATTACAATTTATATTATTAATAATTTTATTGAATTTCTATATAAAATTCGTGATCCATTGCGATTCAATATCATAGAGAACTATAGATACATATATGTAAATATTTTTCATCTAATATAAAATTAATATAATGAATAAATAATTCTCAATAACAAAATATACAATTACCTATATAATAGATTTTTATATGTACTCAAAAAAAAAAATGTTCAAAGTAAATAAACCTTACATACTTAGATATAAAATTTTATGACTACTCGTATCTCAGTTAAAAAGTAAATATTCATTGAATGATTAAAACTCTTCCAAATTGCATTGAACAAGTACATCTATATATATATGTCGATAGAGAGGAAAATTTAAATATTACAAAATCTAAAAAGGAAAAACAAAATAAAAATATTTTGCATTCGATTTGGAAAAAAATTATTTCAATTCAATTTACCTACATAAATACAATGGCCGCGTGTATATAATTTTATAAAAATAGAATTGAGTCTTGGTCACAAAATACACTACATTTTTAAAAAAATAACTATGTTTTTAGTTCTTTAGCTCTGTTTTTGGGTTTTGTATATGTATTTTTGTTTTATGTTCTTCTTTTTATACGGTATGATTGCATTTTTATTTTAGAAAGTTTTCAATTGTAATATTGCCTGTGTTTAGCAATTGAGTAAAGAATATACTTTTTATACCATATTTGAAACTTTTTTTTGAATATAAACCAAAAGATTATCGGCTAAGTTTTGTTATTTTATTGTTGATTTTTCGGATTTTTCTTTATTGTTAAAAACAAGTTATACAATAATAATAACGTAATATCGTTTTGGAAGTTTTAGGTTTTCATTTTGCGATTTTTGTTTTAATTTTTTTTTTAGATTTTTTACTTCATTCATTTTTTTTTTTTTATAAATTTTATTTTATAATTTTTAATCGAACCCTATATATATACATATATATATATATATATATATATATATATATATATATATATTTGTACGAGTACATTTTGTAGTACCTTCACATTTTATATTGAAAAAAGTGCAGTTGAAAATTTGTTACTCCATTATTGAAATTTTATATACATATATTCCAAATTGTATGCTTGCATGTGTGCTAGTTAACATGAAAGAGGACAATGAGAGGGGACTTTGTTACTACAATATTATTATGTTTACAAAAGATCTGAAAAAACGAAGAGAGTATGAACAGGGTGATAAGAGCAAAAAAAAATTCTACTTTAGACAATCAAGCATTCTTCATAGATTTTGTTTGACATCGAACATATAAAAAATTTTATTCAACCCAAATAAAATCTATGAATATGGTTTGATATGTGACAAAAATAAATTTTAAAGATATGCAGCTAATACAATTTTTCCTATATAGTCAAACTAAAAATTGATTTTAGAAATTAGATTTTTTTTGAAGATTATTTATTTAATAATGACAAGACTATTATTCTAACTTAAATATACATATCTGAAATATATACATATATCTAGTGTTAAAAGTGTCAATTAAATCTGAATAATATGAGTTTGAAAATATGTAAAAGAAAATATTTCTTAATAAATTCAACCGAAAGTATGAAGATTTTATTGGTATACAACATGTTATACATACAAAATGTTCGATATCAAAAATGTTTAATTTATAACATGTATGACATACAATTTCATTTTTAATAAATTATTTTTTTTTTAAATAATAATAATTCAAAAACTGTTTAAAACAATCGATCGGTATTCTGATAATTGTCAATCTTTAAAAATCATAATTGTGTGTGATCTTGTAATCTTAATTAATAAAAATTAAAATTTATAAACATTAATTTATTATAATTTATAAAAATATTGTTAACTAACTTAATATCATTAATAATACAAAATTACTTCTATTTTTTTATTTAATAACAGCCATAGAATTGCAAGAAATGTGCCTGTAATTGCATCGTTTTTTTTTCTTTACTTAATTCTCTTTAGTACTTTGATAATAAATTTGTATTGAATAAGAAAAAAAAAATTCTTTCACTTGCTAAAACAATCGTATTCAAAAAGATAATTTAAAAGTAAAAAAAGAAAATAAAAAAATAATTTTAATAATAATAAAAATAAAAACAAGAACAAAAAGTAAAAAGAAAAAAGAATATTCATTTTCAATTCCTGTCACTTCTTTGACATTTTATGTCAATTAAGAGAAAAATCAAAAGAAAAGAAAAAAGAGAACTAAAACAAATATCACAAGCCAATGACTATGATGATGACGACAACAACGACAACGATAGTTAATTATTTGACAGTAGTATTTTATCAGTTTTGTATCATTTAAATGAGCATGAATTATGAATATTCTTCCATATGCATGAAATGCTATAACATATATGTAAGTAACTTTTACGTTATATCCTCTCTTTGAACACAGTTAGTTTTCCGTTTCATTTTTTTTCATATAAAATATTGAACATTCGAGCAAAATGTTTGTTTACATTATTGCAAAAATGTATAATGCATGATACATGAATAATATTGCATGATTCAAAGCTTTTCGAAAATTTATTGCTAAGTAATTAAATCATTTTCAAATTAGATTCAAATTTTATGTTAATAATTAATATTAAATATCTGAGTCAATAATTAATTTTTTTAGAGGGATTTTGCTTCAGAATATTTTACGTAAATAGAAAAGCTAATTTTTAAAAATATAGAATATAGAAGCCAAAATTACAACGGTAAATTGATACAGTGATAAATTATAAATAATTTATAACAAATTTAAAATTTGACAGTACTTGTCATTGCAATATATTATTTAGTGTTATCATTCTATAAAGTTAATTTTATTTCTAGTACATTCCAATTCTTATTTAATAATGCATAGATAGCTACACATTTATGTTACATTTAACTAGAGTTTACTGTAAATATAAATTGAAATAAAAAAAATAACCTATAAGTAGGCAAAAAATCTGCATAAAATGTAGTCATTTTTATATTCATAAGTTTATTTAACAAATTTTAAATAGCTAGATGTTATACATATAATATTTGTGCTTATTACTTGATTTTTTCTTTATTATTTTGTATAGCGCAAGCATAAAGCAGTTATTATAGTATATTCAGGTTTTCAATGAATTATAAAATTTTATAATGGAAATGCAAAAATCGTGCTGTCAATATTCCGTTGTAATGTTTTTTTTTATATTAATATATGTAGGTATGTAAATATAAATATGTATATATTTAACGATATAAACATACGTACATTTAAATAGTATTCGGTTCGCTTCTTAAATTGACATCAAAGGAAAGGAATAAAGAAAAAAAAATTACAATTTAAAAACTTGAATTTTAATTGACATGGGAATTTGAAACTGACATTTTTATTTCTTATTATTCTTATTTATTTTTAGTTTGTTTTTTTTTTTTTGCATTTTATGCATACACCGTTATATCATTATGTATCATTTTACAATTACTTTAGATAAAAAGATGAATTAAGAAATTATAAAAAAATGTTTTTATTTTCAAAGGATTGAATTTGAATAATGGCTAATTAAGAATTTTTTAATTGTCGTAAATCATTATATGCAATATTTAAATTTCTTTTATTTCTGATTCTTATCAAAAGTCTTTTTTTTTTTTTTTCCTTTGTTCACTCCTAGAAGGAGCATAGGGCTAGTGCATGATTTCTCATGCATTAGTTTCATAGCGTCATAGGGTTTAACTAGGTAGGTGACTAGCCTGCCGTAGGAAAAGTCTTATATGCATATAAAATTTAAGAGTAAAAAATATGTTAATTGAATATATAAAAATTAGCTGAGAATTTCTTTTATCTCATGAGAATTTGTAGTTGTGCCTTTGTAACATTAAGTAATTTCCCTATTATAATTTGTAAATTTCAAGAAATTTTGTGTTGTTGTAGAAAATTTGTTTACGGAAATACATTATAGTGGCAAAGGTTATGTTACGTCAAGAATTTTTTTTGGTTAGCACGATAGGCACTAAAAAACTCTAGTACTAAGGATAGCACGATAAGCGCTCGAGTGAAAAGCACTAAAAGCAGCTTTCAAAAACAAAATTTAATATTATTTTAGTCTTATATCTGTTAAAAAGATCAAAGTTTTAAGGTCAACTGAAGCTAAGGTAGGTATATGGAAATTTTTCTTTCATATGAGTTAGCATAAACATTACTTATACTGCTATTAAAATATACAAATTTTTTATTTAAACAAAAATGAAATTTAATTAAATGAACCAATAATTTTTTCTCAAAAAAAATTATGTAATTAAAAATTTTTTATTTCACAGCAATTATTAAATATGTATTTTGAATGAGGTTACATTGCATATTTTTAGGCAAATAATTCAAAATTACGTACACAATGAAAGACATTCAATTAACAAATTTTAATAAAAAAGATATTTGAATACTACATAGAATTCTCGGAATTCGATAAAACATTTTATCCGTATCAGAATTAACGTAAAGAAATATAATTATAGTGAGAATTGAAACTGTTAATGAATTCGCCATGAGCAAAAAATAAATTAAAAAAATTTATGCTATTGGAAATATTTCCAAATCAAATTTATTTTTAAAACTACAAGACAAATTCAATCCGATAGTTACTGAAATTTTCCATATTTTTGAATATCTATTATAGATTTACTAAACTGAACACATTAATTTTTCGCTTATAGTTTATCTATAGTTATAATTAATCGTAACATGCATATAATAATCAATAACTGGTATAATAAATTTAACGACAACACATATTGTGATGAATAATGATCCATTACATTTGTTCAATCCCCGTATTAGTTAAAAAAATTCATAATAATATTTATTAAGCAATAAATTAAAATTCTTCTATTTTATATATTTTTCGTAATTATTCATAAAATATTTCTAATTTTTAATTTTAAAATTACAAAATTAATTACATTAAATAAATTAACTGCTTCCTTTTAAATTATCAACATACTTTTTATTTTCCAATAATATATTTAAACAATATTCATCAATAATAAATGCCTATAATATTAATCGACATTTATTATTGAATAAAAGAATTTCAATTATCAAAATAAAATTTATTAATATAGACCTGAAATACCAAAAAAAAAAAAAAAATAAAGGAACATATTATAAAATAAAAAAGAATTCAAATAAAGATTAATAGTTAAGAAAATGCATCGAAACAGAATTTAACCTAATATCTTATACGAAATATATTAAGAATAATAATTTTCGAATGATATTAATAACTATGAGTAATGGGTTTATGTGCATAAAACATCTATGCATGCCGCCGCCTCTTGCCATTTTTTTCAAATGGTGTTCTTCTATTTTCAATATTTTATTAATATTGTATTGAATGAGATCTATATAAAATCTAATATAGAAAAAGAATACAAGACTATATATAAAAATGAAAAATGTTTAGAATAAAATATTTTTTATCGCATCAAAAGATTAATGCATAAATATGCTCGTATACTCGCGTATCGTATTTGGTTTATATATATAACATCAAATTACGGACACAAATGCAGAAAAAGATGATTTCATTTTTTTCTATTAATATATGGATAGAAAAATTATATATTTCTTTTGAATAGATCAAGATAGGAATTTTGATTTGAATTTCAATATAAAATAATGTGAGCGTATGTGAATTGAATGTGAAGGAATTAATTTGTAATTGAATGTGAAGGAATTAATAAAAATGACGGATTAAGGAAATCTTCAGCAAAGTTATTACCTTATGTGCTATTTATAAAAAAACAAATAACAATAAGCCAATTTAAGTATTTATTAAAAAAATTAAAGAAAAAATGTTGTGAACAATGGTATTTGATTATTAAATTTTGTTATCATTGTACAACGGACCCAAATCAAATAAGACAAAATGATTATTTGTATTTAAAACTGGCATTATTGACGATTTCTATAGCATAAAATATACGTTGTCCGTATCCAGAAGAAGCATTAAGTGATCATTCAAAAAATTCATCATTAAATAAACAAATTGTTACCTTTCCTATACCTATATCTGATTTGAAACACCATTTCACAGATTTTTGTTTTGAGAGTACACTTACAGCTTAAGGAATATCGTTTTTTCCCAATATAGTTCTTTATAATCTTAGTCCTACTTCCATTAAAGTCACTGAACAAAAATTATAGAGCTCAATAGAACTCTCTGAATAAAATATTTCACTATATTGGTCACTATTAGCTATGAACTGAAAATATTGTGATGGGGGCACAGTTTTCGCCTACATTTATTATTAATTTCGAAAATTCATCCGTAATGAGCTGATTATAATTTCACAATTTCAGCTCAATCGCTCCACTATTTTCTACATCTATAAAAAAAATGACAACATAATTGTATTCAAGGTTATTTAAGGGATTTGGATTACCTTTCACCATTTCTAAAAATTCTTAATTATTACAGGTAATGAAATTATTCTTTTTTATTTCAACGCTACTATTAGTGCATGAAATCAAAAGTATTGCCAGCCTTTAAAACCACGCATAGTTATATTATTATTCAAGACTCAATTCATGTAGAAATAAATTAATTAAATGTAATTTGTCTGAGGAAACTCCCTCAAAGCCTATATGTATGCAATTTTTAATTTTGAAATTTTTGTTCTACATCTTTAAAATCTTTCATATTGAATTTTACTTGTACACAAGTACATGACATTTTAATCTCATTTTTGATCAAAAATCTTATCCACTCTTCTTATTTCAATAAAAATCACTTGTTGTATGTATAGGTATGTACGTTTGTACGTTTATCATGCACATTTTTATGTATAATTATCTTGACTCGATCTGGTTTTTTTCTTCAATTCGTTTTTTTTTTTATTTTGCGATTGAACTTCAAAAAAGCGCAACAGAAAACTGAAAAGCATAAAACATAAAATATAAAGAAAGATTTTTTATTTTGATGTTTGAATTGCGCTTTCATGATCTTTTTTCTTTTAATTTTTGTTTTGTTTTCTTCAGCGGAATCATATAAAGGAAAAATAAAATTTACCCGTATTCACGATATATATACGTAAAATATATATACTAACAAATGTATTACATGTACTGCGCAGAGCACACATATTTTCATACAAAATAAAAGAATCCAAGACGACAGATAATTTTTCTTTATGGATAAATTAAAATAACAAAAAATAATAAAAAATTACAATAATAATAAAATACAATAAAAATTAAATAAATTTGCGAAACGTGATTAGAATCGGAAAATGAAAATAATTTCCAGCATATAATAATTTATATATATATATGTATATATACTTATATATATTAAGAATATTTTTTCAATTCTAATTCTACACAAGTGAATACCAAGTATACTAATGGTATGAATTAAAAACTTCCATTTTCAGATGTATACCGCATGTATACATACGTACATGATAAAAACAATTTATTGGTCATCGAATGTGTTCCACACAAAAAATTTTGAGGCATTAAACTAGGAGATATTAACAACATTTTATTTGTAATAATTATGAACATTCTGTTTGGTATCCTAAGTCAAAATTATTAAATAAGTACTTCAATTATAGTTTGCAATTAAATGTACGCGGCGAATACAGTGCAAATAGTGACAAAATTCAAAATAATGAGTTAAACATGAGTTTGTTTAAAAAAATTAGATTTTCCAGTTTGTAAAACATGAAAATTATGGCACCTACGTTAGTGGTTTGTCTAGACCACCTCCCCGAAACTCATGAATCAAATGTTAACTACAATAACTCTAATTTTGCCATAATTAACATATTCAATTTCATTACTGCATGACACGCTTTCATTTATGAATCTGGAGAAAAAAAAAAACAAATAATTCATAACCAGAAGAATCACTCGGTCAATTCTTTGTTGAGAGCACAATTGTTATAATTGCACTTTTATTGCTTTTGTTGTAATCTTTACTTTTAGCTTTAATTCTTTATCCTACATGTATACAAATATAGTCATACCAACCATAACGTAAATAAGCGGCATTTAATTCATTCAATTGTACTTCTCTTCTTATTTTGTTTTCTATTTTTTTAAATAAATTTATTTTATTGATTCGTACATACCTGTAAAAGAAAAAAATTTTTAATTAATAAAAAAATATGTTTATTTTTTATAAAAATTATTTTGGTTTTATTTGTTGCATATATTTAAATATTATATTTCAAAAATTCAAATGTTAAATATTAAATATAAAAAAAAAGAAAAATAAAAATAAATAATCGAAATTCATTTGGTTTAGCCGCTTCAGGAAATTCCTAAAAAAAAAAAGAGTGGAAAATAAAAACGCAATGTGTGAAATAGAATATTAAATAATTTTTTTTTTGTTATAACAAAGTTCAGTACTTATGAACAGTTTGTAATTTTTGCACCGTTCATTTAATTCATCACTTGAATATTAATTTATTTTATGATTATTGGTTGTCATTTATATAGTTCTTGGTAACCAAATACCATCTTAATGAATTATTTTAATTTAAATAGAATATTAATAAAAAAAAGCAATAAAATTATGTAAAATATAAAAAAAATATTAAAGGAAATTATAAATAATTGTAGATAATTTTTATTTTTGTAATAACCATAAGAAATTTGAAATGAAGAATATCGTAATTAGACAACAACTGTCAATAATGTCATAAATAGACAACAGGAAATGTAAATAACAAAATGAAAATTAAATATGATTAAGAAATATTATAGAAGGTTTGTAAAGATGGTATTGCAGTGAACAAGATATAGGTAAGTCAATCTGTCAAATATCTGTCAAACATTTATACACAAATCTTTAGGAATCTTTTAATTAATTATGTACTCGGAATTTTTTTTTTTAATTTGATAATAAATTTAGCCCAAAAAAATTGAAAAAGGACATTTTGTAAATATGTGTGTATGTATTCATAGTTTAAGATTGAGAAATTAATATACAAATAATTTTATATTTCTTTAAATCTATTGGCAAAATTTGATATTAAAATGTCAAATTTGAAAACAAAATAATATTGTACTTAACTTTATAACAAAACTCGTTGCTTTCTTTTAAAAATGCAATTATTTTAGGCAAAGTATTTAAAAAAAATTGTATGGTTTAAATTTTATTTTAAGATTTTCAAAAAATTAATTAATTTATTCATAATAGTTCTCATAATCAAAACAATATTTGTAAAATATATATTTTTATATTTTTTCAAATAAAGGAGGTTTATTCTTAAATAACAATTCGAATTTTCTCTTGAAAAAATGTTTTTGCAAAAGAAAATTCAGATGTTTTTAGTTTCTAATTTAATAATATTAAAATTATAATTTTTTCCAAATAAATGAACACTATTTAAATTAATCAATCTTGCATTGAATATTGTTACATTATCTTTAGTATTTGATAATTATAGTAAAGCTTCAGTTATGCGAGCAAATTTTGCTTACTGAATATAGGCAACAAATTATTTAAACTGTTATAATACCATTTTATATTCAAATTTTTTTAAAATTTATCATCATTTACATAATGTCATAATAATATAATGAGAGAGAGTGAAGTGGGTCTTGACAATAAAATATAAAATTTAAAATACAATAACATTTTGTAATAACTTTGTTTTTTGCAATATTAAAATTATGGTTTAAACTTCATTTTTGTAATTAAAAAATTACTTGTACAAAAATTGCATATAATTTAATAACAAATGAGTATTCAGCCCTCCCTCTAATTTTAAATTATTTCACTTAATTTAATGTTAAAAACCTATAGAAAACAGAAATTTTGTTATAAATAAAGCCGAAGAAATGTTTAAATTTTATTACGTACTTGTCATAAATTTTATTGGCTATATAAAATTTACGAAAAGTACTCCTTTTGTACACTAATTAATATAAAATTGGAATAAAACATGTACATATGCTGATATTAAATACAAATGTTTGGTATTTAAATGAAATAACAAAAATATCCAAATATTTTCTTGTTTTCAAAAACAAAACAAGAAAAAACCAAGAAATGTTCAGGTGTTTTTCAAATTCTGATGAATTCCTTTTTATTTTCTTTTTAAAATTCTCTTTTATTTAGTTTTCCCCCCCCCCATTTTCTTTTAAATTTTTTTTTTCATTTTAAATTATTACAAAGCAATTAAGTTAATTGAACATTATAAACATATTGTGTGTTACATACGTATATATAGTGACAAAATGATCTCGTTTATGTCTGTATACGGGGAGATCAGGAACTGTAAAATTTCATATAATGTATAAACTATATACATATATGAAAAGTGTATAAAGTATTTATGAAGTATTTTATACCAGAGAAGAGACAGACAAAGAACGAATACACCGCCTGAAGTTATTATTTCAACTTTAATATCTTTTATACAAGGCACTTATTACAATGATAGTGTAGGCATTATCAGTAATAGTATACTATACTACTACGATATATATACTATAGTAACTGCAAAGTATACGTAATCGCAAAGCAAAAATTCATAAAGAACTTACATATAAACGCATTTATTGTTATTATGAAGTATAATAATAATAAAAAATAAATAATAAATAAAATTCAAAATAAAAAATTGAAAATATCTAAAAAATTTTCGAGGTAAGTGTAATTATTGTTCATAGCGACTGTTTTAATGCTTTCTTTTTAAATATCGTAAAATGCATGCAATATGAGAGATAAAAAAAACAAAAACTTTTTCCTTTTATTTAATCCAACTGCTCTTTTATTAATTTTTATTTCTTTATAAATACAAAAAAAAATTATAATTCGAGTATTATGGAAAAGTATTCAGGCGATGCAATTGATTTAAGGTGAATTTAATTGTAATTTAAGCTCAGGATAAAATTGCAATTATATAAAAAATATTTTATTTTATTATTTGATTTCTTGGCTACCGTTTATAAAAAAAATGTAATTAAATCAAAAATACGCAACCTATATATAAAATATTAAAACATACAAAGTTTTTAATTATAATATTGTGTAAAAAAATTCGAAAGTTAAAAGGCAAAATCAACCATTATTGTTATTATTACAAAAAAAAGACATTTTATTGAAAATGACATCATAATGATGATATTTTTTTTGACAAATAAATATTATCAATTTTTTTCAGTATAATTACAATTTCGTACTATTTCGTATATACAGTCAACAGAATCTGATCTAATAGCAGAATCTGATCTAATAAACAAAATATGCATGGCTTTAAAATTGCTGTACTTTACCGTAACTATGCTGTATATTCGAATTCTGAGTCGATTTAACCATATTGGCCCGTTTGTCAGCGAGTTTTAACGAGAACTCAAAAGCTAATTGAGTTAAGCTCAGCAAATTTTCACAAATGATTTTTAATAGTAAAACCCCTATTTAAATTTGATTTGATTGAGGCAGTGGTTCGGGCGGCTGACATACAACTTCAATAGTTGTTTGATAATATCTTTGAAACTATTGAAATAACTGAAATTTTGCGTAAACTATATGATATAATACGGCCATAATATTTAGCGAAAATCTCCCTTTGTTATGAGTTCATGTGATAACTGCAACATTATGTATAAAAAAGTATACCATACATATAAAAAAACAGTATTGAATTAATATTGATTAATTCTTGAACCCATTTAGGGTTGAATTTCCGAATAGAATTTAAAAACTGTACTATTGGAATGTAAAACTCCAAATATACCAACATTTCATCCTTTACGAATCCAACACACATATGTATGTATTCTATCATATTTTGTCAGATTACGTCAGGCTTGAAATACGTAACTAGGAATTTTTAAAGTTAATATGCATGGAGCTCAGAATCAGCTTGGCTCTGTTATTGTTTGTTCGATTAAATTCATTTCTGAATATAAAAATTAGAAATTTTTTACATTTTTTACATTATAATTTACAGCTGTCACGATACCAAACGCTACACATTTTCATCATATACACATAACATACATTATATATGTATGTACATATGTATGTACAAACTTACATTATATACCCTATGTGAAAAAATTAAATTTACTTTTTTTTTGGTTAATTACTAACTCGATATACAGATAAGACATCAAATTATTTGCATTTTCACTTAATAACTATTGTTTTTTTTAGCACAATAACACAATACACTTCACACACAAAAGAAACCAGAAGAAATAACAAAATTATATAGAAAGTATTCATCAATTGACTGACAAGTACAAGGCTAACGAATTACAAAATTAAATTGACTTTTTAAAGATTTATTTATATTTATTCAATACGAAAAGAAAAATAGAAATAAATTCAAATTAATAGCTGCTATTCTTGAATACTTAGGTACTCATTTTAATGAAACACAATCGTACAAACTTTAATGTAGTGATAATTGTTTAAAAAAGAAAAAAAAAAGTAAAAGCCATAATCAGTAAGGTAAATTGATTTTCCCAAAATTAAACACAAAAAAAATGATGGAACAAAAAATGAGCACAAAAGGTAAATAAAATAGTAAAAAAAAAACAATTTTTTTCTGTGTTAATTATCTTATGTCTACAATCCAAATAACAGCGTTGTATTTAAGTAATCACGTAAAATGGATTTACAATTATTTAAAATGACTTTAATAATACTTTAATGCCATTCATTCAGTTTTGTTATAAGTTTAGCTAGATTAAGCTTGTCGAATATAACTTAAAAGTCTTATCCTATGATTATTTGGTGGGATATTCGGATTGGAGATATTGGATAAAATAAATGGGATAAAACTTTCTCATTGAATTCAATTGTAAAATAAAATTGATGTTAGTGTTAAGTATATATACATAAATAATTTTTAAACAGTGAGTAATTTGGCGTTTTTTAAATTGAACTATTCAATTACTAGATGAAAATATCAAAAATATTGAAATTATAGATGGATAATTTAAATAATCTTGATTAATTTTCAGTCAACTGATCGTATATTCAAATATTGTTTTGAGCGCTATACTAAAATATCACTAGATAATGAACCAACCACAAGTACAACGTTAATACATTTCCCGTCAAAAGACATGAAATAATTTTAAATTGCATACGGAAATGGCATTTCAAAACGAATAAGTGATATTTCAAGATTAAAAATTTCTCTAATATTTTGAATAATAATACACACTACATACATGTGTACTTTGCTTTAATTTAATTACAAATTAATATTTTTAATTTGCTTTAAATTTCAAAAATAAAAAATTTTCTTTTAACCCTAATATTTTCAACATAAGTACTAATATTTTCAACATACGTAGTTTTTCACCACGTGGTGAAAAACTAAAAGTGTATGGTAAAAAATTATAAAGACCTACCGTTATATCAAGATACTTTCATTTTATGTTTTTTTATTAAAAAGATGATGAAAGTTATTAAAATTGCTTAAGCTATTAAAAGAGGAACAAATATAAAATTTAAATTTAAAGACGGACAGACGATATATTCATTTAAGTACTTGCTTATTTCTAGTTAAATTTTCAAAATTTTATTATAATTATAATAAAATAAAATTGTAAGTGAGATAAGATGAAAAAAGCTTGTGTAAGTAAATAAACGTTTCAAATTGTTTATTATAATATGAAAAAAATAAAAAAAAAAACAACAGCATTAGTGGCGCCATAAAAACAAAAAAAAAATCCAAAAAAAACAAAATTAAATTCCATTAATGAATTTTTGAAATTGTTGATAAAATCAAACAAATTGATAGCGCGAGAAATTGTAATTTATTCTTATCTAAATTATTTTTTTTTCTACATTTTATTTTCATTTTTAAGCAATTTTCCAGCAAAATCGTAAGAAAGTGATGATTAGTTTTAAAATGTCTTTTCGCCTTTCTGTCTAGCCTATTTTCAAAATTTCTACATTCATTGAGATAAAAAGCAGAAATAATAAATAGATATTTGCGAGAAAGGTGTTGCTCTTGTAAGGTTCAGAAGAAATATTTCTAAATACTTGCCATCAGTTATAAACTGTATAACTGTGCCCTAAAAATACAAATTATTTGACAATTTATTGTAATAAAACCGCAAGGTCTTTTTTTCAATTTGGCAATTTAGCGTGGAAAAAAAGTAACTTACTTCTACTATCACGAAATAATAGAGTCAAACATTATACTGCCAAATTGGTCTTATTAGGGGTACCCGTTTAAGGGAGTTGGAAATTCAAAAACTAACGGTTAATGTCCTTTCAAAAATAAATTTAATCTTGTTTTATAACTAATATTTTGAATAAATATCGTACCCTAACTGTTGAATCCAACAATTATCCTGATGTTTCTCTTCGAAAGTTTTATTATTGCCCCAAAAGCATGCAATATTTATGATACATTTTAGTATAATAATTAAAAAATAATTTTAATAGACAATTTTTAAAAAGTATTTTAACTTGTTGATGGGAAAAGTGCTATTTAATTAATAATTGGATTGATGCAATTTTATTTTTATTTTGTATTTCAAATTTCTATCCAACCTGACTTTGTTGAAATTGCGATCGAATACTATTTTGTTTTTCGCATATTTTTATACTCTCTAAAATTAAAGTTTTTGAATTGTGTGTGTTATTTTATACAGTTGAATGTGTTGAAAGCACCTCAATTTACACCTTCCCATAAGCTTAAGTAGATGAAAAAGAAAGATGATATGTATGTACATTTTCGCTAAATTGAAAAAAAAAATCAACAACTTGAAATATTAAAAATAAAATTGATTTGAAAGTTTTATCGAAAATTTTGTTATGTTGCGCCTAATTATTGTTGTTGTGTTTGTTAATTTTATTTTTGCACTGGTTTTTCTTTTTTTCTTTTTTGCCATTTGAGGAAAAGAGATATTTAGATTTGAACTACTTTTGTGTGTAAATTTAGAAATAATGTCTGATAAGTGATAAATATTTTAATTTGTAGTATATTTTGATTTTATAAATACTAACAGATTTTGGTGGTCATTAAAATATAATATAAGTATGTACATGGGGTAATTGAAAACCTTTCTTCTAGTTGGCTGCTGAACAGTTTGATAATTGGAAATTTAGAAGATTTTGTATTAGTATTAACATCATGTGTATAGTATTGAAATTAGAAAGCCCCTAATGGAAGTAAAAATAAATGAATGTCCTTTCTAACATGTTGAACTAAACACAAAATCTTTCCAAACTAGGAATATGAAAAACCAAATGAGAAATCATTAGATAATAAAAATGTCAAAAAATTTGAATGAAAACTTTAATAAAAGTAGGACCACTCCCAAAAATTTTCAAAGTTTTCTCAAATGTTCGTTGCTGCATAATTTTTCTTTCGAATCTCTTTTTAGGTCAAACAAAACATCAAATGTAAAATCAAATAGTGTGAAAGTAGACTTGACATTAACAAGTATGTAAATATATCTGCTGACTAGAACAGTATGTTTGCACAAAATACATTTTTAACGACTTTTTTAAAGATATAGTCCAAAGAGACAGCATAGTCCAAAGAGGAGTACGTAACATTTATTAGAAATTATTAATATATTTTTGTTTTGTAATGGTAATTTATATACACATTTTAGATTTAACTATCGCCACCATCTACTACTATTTTTTTTCACCTCCTTTCACTTATAAATTTATTTTGCCCCGTGATATGCTTTTATTTATAGCCGTTTGCACAAAACAATAAATTACTTATCCTATAAAACGTAAAAGTTTTGCAGCAGATAACGCTAGTGTATAATTATAGAGTCGAATAAATCACGTAATCGGGTATAAGACAGTATATGTATGTATAAATTATTCAAATTTCGAAAAACATTTACCGTTCATAATAAATAAAATTTTTTTCGATAATTGAACAGTTGCAAATTATTGTTGTTAGATTTAATAATAACTTACATAAACCCGTTCTTAATTTTAAATTTTGGGGATACAATTTAATTCTCAGTATCTATTTTATAATAGAAATTTATTTTAATGCTTACCTTAATATTGTTATGATTGTATGAAGAATGAAAACTCAACCAAATATCCTCATATTGAGAATTTTACATTTATTTCTTCTACCCGAAAAAATGTGCGAAATTACTCATCCCAAGTACTCTTACGTCTATTGACTGGTTAAGTTATGCGTGTTATACACCTACATAAAGTGTTTTGCGTTTAGTTTAGAGCGCTGCTGATTTAGATTGTTGTACGTTTAGAGTATTACATGCATAATTGTTGGGACATACATGTTATACTCATAATAGAATGTGTCAAATATGTACTCACAATTTTCATTAAAACTATTTTTATTATTAATTTTTTGCACATTTTATTATAAAAGCTTTCCATAGATTTTCTACTAATCTTGATACGGATATCCAATATCACTTTAGACTCCCCATGTTATTAAACATAATTTTATTGTTACTATATATTTTTCAGTAATTAATGTATGAATATATATATATGAAATAAATAACATGAAATATTAAAAAGAATTCGGTTTTATGATTTATTTGTAAAGATAAGAAATATAAAAAACGCAGAATAACAGGAAAATAATAAGCTTGAAACTACATATATTACGACCATATCATGACACCGCGCTACTATACAAAAGTGTTTATTGGTTATTCCTATACATTATGTATTTTATTTACTCTCGTGTATGAATATCAAAAACTCAATGAAATTTTAAACGAAGATTAAATTTATTATATACGGCTAGGCTAGGTTAAAACATGAATGACATGCCGGCACAACCACCTTATCAAATTGTACGTCATATTGCGGTAAATTGCAAAACAAAAATTTTTTAGTTATTTGAATTTGAAGAACAAAAGAAAAACAAAAAATCATTTAAGTTAAAAAATATTCAAAAAAAAAAAACACTTTTGTTGTTGTTCAATTTCAAGAGGTGGGAAAACTTAAAAGGAAAAGATTTTTAGTGATAAAAAATTTTTTTTTTTCTTTTTTCTATAAAATCGATTCTTATCATTTTAAAATGAACAGTTGTAGATTTTTAAAAGAAATTAAAAATCTGATAATGATCTGATAGCATATAAGAATTTTAAAAAGTTAAACATTAATTTTGAATACAAAAAACCAAAAAACAATGTAGACACTCTTGCCTCTTTAATAGTTTATAAATGTGGAATAATGTTTTGAAGTAATTGACAGAACAGTAGAAAAAATATCTGGGCCGGTTGAATTTTCATTGTTAAATTTTCTAACTGTTTATAAATAAAAAAAACCTGCCTTTTGAGATTTTAATTGAGACCTTAAATAAAAAAAAAAGTTAATGGACATTAACAAATTATGCTTTGTAAAGTGTTAAAGAAACAACAACTCTTTGGTATAGATTCTTATCACAATTGAATCACAATTAAATGCGATTTTCTGTGTTTAGAAAAATAAATTAAATTCTATTTAATAGAATTTAAATTAAAATTATTTTTTATTCGTAATGAGTATGTAGACATTTGTAAAGCCATTAAAATATTAGAGAGTCATGATAATATGTACTATATGAATCATTTATAACGTCCTGTCCTATGCTACTTGTATGTATGTCATACCTTCTTTACCAAGAGAGAGAAGGAAAAAATTTATTACATGTCATAGGAAATATTTATATAAAAGAGAATATAGAAGATGAAAAGGTGAACTTGGTAACATGTTCAATACTGTAGAAACTTCATTAGGGCTTAAATTTTTTGGGCTATTTAAAAATTTTGCTTAATCAAAACAAAATGAAAACGCATTATAAATGCCAAACAATATTTATTTTATTCAATTTTCCAAATTTAAAAATAGAATTCAGAATAACTTTTATGAGTGCAGAACATACTATGCTCTTCTTTATTATCTTGTGAGTAATTAAATTACGTACTAACATTAAATGCTTATAAAATAAAAAGAAATGTCAAATGTTTGTTATTTTTTCTCTCGAATGTATTAAAATATGTTACGAATGACCAATTATATTTTCAACAAATATTTTTGAATATGAATTCAAGTAAATGACCAAGTCTATCAAACTATCCCTATCCTATCATTATTTAATTATAGGTATGGTATTAAAATAGTTGGCAAATTGAAATTCTTTTCATATTCTATTTAAGTAAATTTTAACTAAGCACAATAAAATTTGTGTACACCTGTATAATTTCTATAAAATTACGTAACGTATTATATTATAGTCTTCCAACTGTACATATACTTATACACAATTGTACAGGTACATACTTTTATTTTTTTCCAAACTTCACCTTACTGTTTAATAATACAAGCCTATAGTTCAGAAAAATATCAACGTTCTTTAGAAATCTAATACAACTTATAAAGTGCAACTTAAAAAAAAAAGAGCGAAATGAAACGAAAGAATTAAATAAGGAAAATAAAACTGTTGAAAGAATCCTAATAAAACTAAAATAATAAAAGAAATGTAAAAAGAGAAGAAGAGGAAAAATAAAAAAAGAAGTCAATAAGTAGTTGTTATAAGAGAAAACCGAAAAGAATATAGAGACACAAACAAAATACTGCAGGCAGGCAGAGGCAGAACAGAAATTCAATGACAATTGCAATCCAATGACAATTAACTGATTTTCTGTTGCATTTTTCTTTCTTTTTGACTTTTTTTTTGTCATTATTCCCTCTCTTCTTTATGTATTCAATGGGTTCTTTGGGAATTGTTAAGGATTTTAAATGGAATTTATTTTTTTATAATAAGGAAATAAAATAATGTTAATTATTTATGTGTAGATGTATGTGTGTGTGCAATAATATAATATGAAAATATAGTCGAAAATGCACATTACTACATACTGTGTTTATACGTACATATATAGATTTGCAATTGGATTTAATTACCTGGCTGGTTTAATTTAAAGAATTTCTCTTATATAATATTTGTGAATACAAAGCTATTTATGGACAAAGAAATTCGTCTAGAATGATTTTGATGGCTTTTCAATAAAAAGTAACCAACCACTTTATACGATTGAAGTAAAGAAAAATTGTGAGGTATTTTTCAAAATAAGAAGAAAAAAAATGAATTTTTGTATGGCTTCAAAGTAGCCTTTAATTTTTCAATTTTTGTTTTTGTTTTGAAATTTTCATTTAAGTTTTTTATTTTATTTTAGTATGTACATATTTTTTGGTCAAGTTAGATTATAATAAAGTTGAAATAAAGAAATATTATGGTTCTTAAATTTCAATACGGAAATTGAATAAAGCTTTATTAAAAATTCTTTTGAAGTTAAAAATTTAGTTTAGTTTTAATCTGAACTTCTACATGACATTCTAAAAATTGATTGAAATTGTATTAAAAAAGAAGTGGGGATTATATGAAGTAGAAATGGAAGTAAGAGAAAGGAAGATATGGAGTATGGAAGTTTGAACTATTAACGTGTAAAAATTTCTAAACAAATTTCGAAACGCTTTTAAAATTTTGCTTTACAGCGTTGCCATTTCGTAAATAAAATTCTTAAAAAATCCGATTTTGTAGAATAAATCATTGTTTTAAAAATTTTAAACATTGCCATTATAGTTTGAAGTTGGAAATTGAAAATCAGGATAATCATAAATTTGGATGCAATTCAATTAAAATTCATGAACTGAATATTGCAGTAATATGGTATCACCACAAATTGGAAAATGGTATGTAGCATGTTTTACTTAAAAATATGATTTTTGAGACATATTTAGAATCGTAAAATACAGTTATACGGCACTGATTTCATTCAATTTTACAGCTGTGGTTTGAAATCGAATTCAAAAAATTTATACAAGCTGAATAGTTTGTTAAATAATTGCAATAATATTGAATTTTTGATCTTAAACTCATATTAGGCAATTTTTTTACTTTTTCATTGATTTTTATGAAAATTAATGAATGAAAACAATAAAAGTAAACGCTGCTCAATGATTGACAAATATTTAAATTTCTCTTAATTTACATTGTTGCATGTAATGTTAACGTAATAGTAGGAAAATTAACGAGATTTTAATGAATCTTAATAAATGTTGTTAACAAAACATAAAAGTCATATTTTTAATCATAGTTTTAGAAATAATTAATGGCGAATTAATAGTTAAATAAATGGGAATTTACAATTAACAAAGTTATGCATTGATGATTGTGAGCATATTAGAGAAATGTTTCCGAAAACGGAAAATGATTAGAATTGAGGAAGATGGTACGAAATTAGTAAAGTACTTATAAATTTAATTACAGTACCTAATAATAATTGGGTTTTTAAGAGAAGTAAAAGATTTTATTATGAAAGTAAATATTAATTTAAAAACAATTTTTATATTCTAATTATTTTGGAAAACCACTAGTTTTTAAGGTTACATCTTACTGTTAAACGATTCATTTACTTTAATTTTCGATTTGAATTTTCTTAAGTTTTATTGATATATTAAGTAAGTTTTAAGATATTAGAATTCTATTACTTAATTTAGACATGTGGCATTAAAATTTTAATACATTCAATGTCTTGCATTCATAATAATGTAGGCATTTTTTTATTTTTATTTAAATTATAACCAATTTTCGATAATAAAATTGGTAATAAGTAAACTACGATCAAAATCTATGCCTTAATGAAATTAATTCAAAAAATGTTTGAATGTGTTTTCATTTACAAGAAGATGTCATGACAAAGGTGTCATGATTGTTCTAATGGAATTGAATATCTTTGCCACAAAAAAAACTTGTTTATGCTTTATATACAAAAGAAATATATAGGTGATTACCACTAAAGAAATAGTGGTAAAATTACCATTAAAAATAAGTGATAAAAAATTTATTTCACGTGTCATTGAGTTTTTTGGAAAAGGACAAAATTTACCTGTTTATTTATATTTATATATATATAAGAAACAAATATACATTTCATTAATAAAATTTACACCTCAAATTTGAGGTATAACTAAGCGTTATTAGGAAGTTGTAATTGGATATGTTTTACATATAAGGTAGCCTATAAATATAAAAACCTTTTTATAATGCAAACACATATAAAGTGCGAATTAAAAAATATACTTCTATGGTTATTATTAAATACGATCACTTGAATTATAAGGAAATAAGGACGAAAATGAACATGCGTAAAAGTAAATGTGCGTATGTATAAAAAATATAAATCTATATATGCAAATAATAGAATTTAGTAGAATCCAATTACAATTTCCAGACATAATAGTCATAAAACATTTACTTATTAACTACAACTTACAAAAGCAAAATTGTAAACCACAAAAAATACTTGATGAAAATAATGCATATATCCGAAGGGCACACATATACTTGTACATATAAGCAAGACAAATGCATGGAGCATTTAGTTAGACGTGGTTTTTAGTGGAAATTATAAAAGGATATCTGAAGGTTGCATATTTTCTAGTATTATTTCGTTTGTATGATCTTCTTGAGGGATTGTAATGGCATTAATTGCCAGTTATTTCGTATTAAAAAAATTTCATGAAACTTTTTCTATTAATTGGTGAAAGTATAAAATGTATATATACACATATATTAAGTATCTATATTTCTGTTTTATTAAAATAAAATCAGCTCTGTTTTATATAGAATTAATTTTAAGCTTACTAATTCCTGTGATTCCTTAAATTCCACAATTCATTGATTGATGATGTTGATTGAATGAGTTTATTTCAAGAATAAATTTCCAGATTGAATTTGAAAACCGTGCCATACGCATAGGTAATTAATCTTATATACATATATATGTATGGTATTCCAATATTCTAGCACAAATTTGAATTCTTGTTTTGAATAATTTAATAAAATTTTTATAATTACAATAGAAATAAAAAAGGAAACTCGACATTGTCTTTCTATCTTATATAAATAAATTTCAATCTTATAAAAGTCTTTATTATTTTTGTAATTCCCACTAAATTTGATTATGTTAGTCAATAAAAAAATTCTTTCGTTCATTTCATGCTGGAAAAAAAAATTACTTGTAAAATATGCTCTATGCTCCACCGATGTTTTGACTTAAATAGCTGTTAAAATTTTTAAATTACTAATAACGGTAATATTATGTATCGTTTAATTAAAGTTCCCGCTAGAATATACAAAAAATTAATTGTAAAATAAATAATATGTTTAGCTAAAATTCAAAACAAACTCATGTGTGTCACATGTTTTACCGTTTGTTACCGTTACAGTATAAGAAATCTATTGATTCCCATAGCTTTATTAAATAGTATTACAAAAATAAAATTTAAGTCACATGGTACACAACTATACTCACATTTTGTGGGCTTACAGATGCAAGCAAATATACTTATGGTAAATCTTCGCAATGCTCAAACGATTTTCATCTTTCGCTGGATAAACCGCTTTTCTTTTTTTTTCTTTATTCTTATTCTTCCACCTTGTGTATTTTGTTTTTTTTTTTTTGTTTACCAACAATTTTTGTTTTTTCGTTTTTCAGTTGTTTGCATTTTATTAAATTTCATATTTTGAATTCACTTTATGGAATATAAGCATAAAAAGTGGAACTAATAACCAAAAACATAAAACAAAAAAAAAAAAAAAACAAAATTTATTATTTCAAGCGCGTCTAATAATTATTGACTTAACCGATTATTTAATTAGACAAAAGTAGAAAGAAAAATTCGAGAAAAATTAAAAAAAAAAAATATATTTTTCTCTTCTATATTTTTTTGTAAATTTCCTCTTTATCTTTTAAACAATCTTCAAACAAAAAGACTTTAGGAATATTTTCAAAGCTGTTAAAAACAATCAGAAAACAAAACTAAAGGGGTTTATATAGAAATTTTAAGAGAAAAAAATAACGTAGAAAAAAAACATCAACTAAAAAATTTAACTCTTGTGTACTTTGCACTGAACAAATAATTTTTAATGAAAGAAAACAAAAAATCGAAAAATTAAATATTAAAAAAAAAAACAAGAACAAAAAAAAAATATTCAAATAAAATCGAATAAATAATAAACTAATAAACGAAATACAGAAACCATTTACAATATTTTAAGATCTTTTTAAAAAAATTTTTATACTTTGATGATATTTTAAATTCTTAAATACAAAAATCTTCAAAGCCCAGACACACACAAATTACCAGAAATCAAAGTTTGTCAATAATTACAATTATACATATACACACAAACACACATGCATACGATAATTTAATATAAGAAACTGTGTGTACTCACACAAATTAAAAAAAAATAAAAAAAATTGAAAAGATTTTTAATTTTTAAACTAAAAACAAAAAAAAAATTTTTAAATTGAAATTTTTGAATACGTCGGAATGCGCGCTAATATACGATTTGATTTTATTAATATTCTTTTAGGATTCTTTACTGAGTAAATTTCTTTGGTAAACAAAAAATAATAATTCCACGTTTTCTGGATTTTTTTTTTTTCTTTTTTTTTTTTTGATGTTCAAAAAATTATTAAAATGAGAGAAAAATAAATTTTGTGTATAGGAAAACAATAAAAATTTAATTAATATTAACGTAAAAAAAAGTAAATGTAAAATTATTAATAATAAACTAATACACTGAGAAAAAATTTAGATTAGATTACGATTTTGTAGATTAATTTTGTAATGTTCTGCAGTACAGAAATAGGAACTAGTAAGTTTAATAAAAGGAACATTACTTTCGTTCTGAATATATCATAATATGTGTACTCAGAACTACTTAGAGCACGTTGCAGCGACTATCATGTTCGTTCAGTTATAAATTACTATAAATTTCATATATTATTCAGCTGCAATCAAGGAGTTACAGTATACAATAATATAATTTTTTAAGCAAAGACTGTACTTGGTTAGTCATTCAAATTTAGAAAATTCAAAAAAATTCGATTTTGAGATAACCAATTCTACTAATAAATAGAAAAAATATTATTAATATAGGCAAAAATAGGATAAGGATCGTCCAAAGTATTCCACAGATTCCTATGTGAACTAATCTGAAAATTTAAGCAGGGAATGTAAAAAAATTAAATTCTAATTTAAGATTTTTTAATTTGATATTTTTTTTTCTTTTATTTACATATAATCATTCATCTTCAATGTAATCAATCTCGAAAGAAACTGTTTTCAAATCTTTATTCAGTATAAGAGCAACAGGCAACCTCTATAAACAAAGATTGCCAATTAGTTTTTTTTTTTATCTAAAATTATTTTGAGTAAGAGTTCTTATTAATTGAAATATTAAATATGTACTACTCATAGCAATTATTAATATATTTACACGAACATATACTATAGTGCTTAGTACAGTTTTTAAATTTAATTTATATATGAATGAACATGAAATTTTTCTCTGTGAATGCAAACAAATAAAGGTGTTATATAAATTTAAATGCAATATGCATGCATATTATATTTATTTTATGACATAAATTGTTGTTTTTAACTAGAATATGAATGCATACATACATACATATTATATAAATATACGATACGTATTAATAAATTTTCGATATAATGTTGGCGGCAATTGTTATTGTTTTGGTGTCGGCAATATCAATTAAATCAATTCCATAATGATAACAAAATAATAATAAAAATAACTAATATTTAAAATTTCACATGTGCTAGCGTAAATTTTTCTATATTGTATATTGGAATCCTTTTGATCGAATGCGATTTTCAAATGAAAACAAAAATTAGAAAAAAGAAAGAAAATCAATTTCTTTTTGTGTTTTTTTTTTTTGTTATTGTTTTCATTTCTTTGTTTTACATATGTATGTATGTATACCCCTTTCGCTCATGATCAAAAGTCTATATACGATTGCGAAGTGTAAATAAGCTAACACTAAAATGAAAAAAAAAAAATAAATGTATAAGAATAGAGCACTAATAAAACTATAAAAATTATAAATTGAGAAAAGAAAAAAAAAATAAAACAGAAAAAGGTGAAAAAATGATGGAAAAGTAAACAATATTATTGTAAATAATTTTACAACAACAATAAAAAAAAAAGCAACGAAAAAATTGAAATAAAAATTATTGTTTATGAGCGTATGTAAATGGCCAATCCTTACGATCTTTGGACCCATAAAACCTGCTAAATATGATTGTATTATAAAATAGTGTTAAAAATTTAAAAATAAAGTGAAGAGTTTTTGAATTAATATTTGAGTTCAAAGAAAATTTGAGTTTTTTTTTTTGCCTTTTGGAAATTTGAATTTTAAATAAACCCGAATAAATATGTATTTTTGTGTGTGTACATGTATACGTGAAAAATGTATGCAAAATGTATATAAGATTACAGAAATTTAATTCTAAAATAAAGTTAAAAATATTAAAATATTTAATATGAATTGTATTGGTAATTGTGATATTCTTGCTCACATAATTGTTAATTATCCGTGACATCCATTTTGCAAATAAAACATAAAACTAGCAAAGTCACATGCATCTAAGTTTCAAACCAAGAATTTTTGATTATGCTATATATGACAAAAATATATATGTACATATGTATGTCCATATGTTTAAATTTTGATTGCATTGCCTTCAACTTCAAACTGATGACGTTTAAAATTCTAATATATTATCCAAAATTGAAATTGTAAGCAATGCAGCAAATTGTAAGCAGCAAAATTTTCGCAAAGCAACAAGACTACTTTATAAGCATTGCTTGTAAATTCTTTATTTGTACAAACTTTGCAATTGCGTTTGCAAACTGGATGTCACAGCACTACAATTAAATTTTAAAATATTTTAAAATTTTGTAACTTGCATATTATATGCAAGATCATTTAATTTCTGTTGGAAATAAGGTTATGTTACCTTATTTACAAATGCTGTTGAAATCATTCTTAAATCTAAGGTATGGATCAGTTGACTTATGGATGAGAATGAAGATGCATTGACTGAATTCACTAAAACTAAACTTAAAAAACCAAAATAATTTTGCAACTGTATGGCACGCAAATCTGGTAAAGTGCTTTTAAATGTTTTTTTTTTTTTTTGCTGCCATTTTTTTGATAATCAAGTTAATCTCTTATGCATTTCATGAAATTTTTGTTGTTTCAACTTTCATCGATGTTTTTAAAAGTTTTTTTATTTTTATATATGCGCATATTAAATAGGATGAATTAAATTTTTTTGATCGATAATTAAAAATTCAGATCATGATTATTAATGCAAGCCAAGAAAGAAAACAACAAAAAAAAGAGTGAAAGAATTCAATTTTAATTGTAATTGACAGGATATTTTGGTTAAGATTGCAACATTGTTGCAATTGCATATCGTATTTCAACTTATTGAAGTGCATATAGTAGGAATTTTAATTTCAATGGAATTGAATTGAATAATTAGTGATAAAATGTTAAAAAGAATTTCAGTATAATGGTTTTGCTTATGTAAGGATTAATTTAAATTATTGTAACAAGAAGAAGCTTGCTGATAAAATTTGGAGTAAATACGTAATTAATTTAATATGCTCTTAAAAGTGGAACATAATACTAAAGTGATTTTTCGAATGTAAGATAAAAATTACATGGGTTATGATATTTTACTGGAGTTTAATAACTGATATGAAAAAATTAGTGCATTGATATTACAATGTGCATAGGATTTTTTATTCCGGATTGGTACATAGTCATTGCACATTGCATTGTATACGAAAATTGTTCATTGGAAATTCTACTGTAATGAAGTGTTCATTCATAAAGTTAAACTATATTTATTATTTTTACGAAGAGAGTATAATTTTAGGTTTATCCCAACGGAAAATTCAATGAGTGTAGTTTATGAAGTAGTTTATTTCGTTGAAAATGGTTTTGAAATTTATGAGAACTTAAGTTGTTTTTCTCCCATAAAAAAGATCTCATTTATAATGTTATTGAAGCTATAATTATTTGCAGAGTTTAATAGCTCCAATATATCTATACAAAAATGTGTAGATTTACCTGGACAAGTGCGAATAGTCGGAATAGTCACGCAATTGTAATCTCGTAAAATTGTGGATCAGTCTAAATTCTGATTAATTTTAGTATTTTTATGTTTTAATGTAAAATCTTTCTTTATTTTTAAATCAATTCTGATTTTAGTGAAAATTTTTAATTTTCGAATTCATGACGACTTTCGACATCATTTTCAAAAACTTATACATAAGTATATGATCTTAAATTTTAAATATAATTTTCACGTTTTTCATTCTATCAAATTCCATTTAAATTCACTATATAAAATCTATTAATATTGCCAAGGAAACGTTCCACATGTATTAAACAAAATGTATGTATGTATGTATAATTGTATATAATGAACATACTTTTACTTTTAAGATGTTTTCCTTAAAATCTGGTATACATGTATGGTTTTAATAAAAATACCACTAATTTTAATAGTTGGTGTATTTTTTTTTTGTCTTTATTTTTTTAAGCCATTTTCATTGATTCACTTTAATTTCTTTAGTCTCAAAACTTCGTAAAAGGCAGAAAACGATAAAAATTTTTTATTGTTTTGGTTTTTTTTTACTTTTTTATTTTTTATCAATATGTACATATTATTCGTTTTATTTAGTATCTATAAGATGTGATGTGTAGAGTCGGTGTACTTTTTTTTCTTGTATTTCTTCCACAATATATTCATATAATACCTAGTTTATATAAAAAAAATATAGCGAAAAATCAATTTAATGGAATTGGTATGTTATCTTTTCAAAGTCATTAAAACATTTAAAAAAAAAAAACGAAAAAGTTCTGTTCTGTTTTTCATTCTAATAAAAAATAAATTAACATTAGGGTGGGTTACAGAAATTCGATTCTGTCGGATTTTCCTTTTCCATTTTCTAAAATTAAAAATATTTTCTTTTTTCGGATAAATTACAAATCCGTACTAAAATAAATTACTAATCCATAATATTAATTGATTTTTAATACAAAAGACAGCAAATAGATCGATACGTTGCGTATTAAGTTAAGCAGCACGATTAAGCAATACCCTCCGAAACTCATTGATTTTTTATAAGTATTAATATTAGAAATAGTTCTGGTTCTGATGGCATAATTTTGACAGAACGAAACGAAAGTGGTTGCACTCGTATCTGGCCACATGATAGTGAACTTTTTTCAGTTTGCTGTGAATGTGACCAAAATATACTTAACCGGCGATGGTGGCGCGTCTTAAATTCATTGCACATATTATGTTATAGAAATAGTTAAGTGAAATATAGATTAAGAAAATGAGAAAAAATTTCATTTAAATAATTTTTTTAACCGTATGAAAATCTCATCATTAAGGGCTCAGGCAAACATGCAATTTCTTATTTTGCAACTCCCTGATTGCTTATCTCTATTTTATAGACATATGTATATTTAAGCGTGCATACATAGTTGCAATTAAGCAACCAAACAATTTGTAGTTTTGTACAAACCGATTGCAATTTTTGGTTAACACAATCTACTTTAATTAACGCAACACTCTAGAAGTTGAGATGTATGCCGAACGATTTTACAATAGAGTCCGTAATTGCAAAACTAAAAATTGCATGTATTCCTGAGTCCTAAAATATAAATCTAAATGTTTTTGCCTACACTATTGATCCGCTCTAAATTGTTCATAAATTTATGCGTATGTACAAGTAAGTACACAACACGTCTTCTATAGATTAGAAATTACATTTATTTAGAAGAAAAAAAAATTTATTTCCCCTTTATTTTATGGTATCTTTTATTGATGGATTCCAATATCTCCAATAAAAAAAAAAAAAACGAGACCGCGCCATCAAAATTGCGTTCGTTTTGTTATTAGCCGCTTTTAATTTTATGTTTTTATTTTTTACTTTTTTTTTCTATTTACGATGAAAAAACAAATGAAATAAAAATTATACAAAGTTATCAGTAAAAATTTGATGACTGATTGAATTAAATTTTTGATATATTTTATAAATTACGTATAAATTCGATTCCGAATTATTTTTAAGAAGGTAGATAGAAAGAAGAGAGTGTAAATTAGTGATCCATTAACGAACTTTATGCATTATGATTATCTACATGCATACATGTGTATAATTAATTATTCATATGTGGATTTTAAGTGAATATTTTAGATAAAAATTGTTTGATCATCAATATTCTAAATTTTTGGCCACTCACATATTTCAATGAACCCAGAGTAATAAACATTTGTTTTGAGAAATAGGAATATCGTTTGAAATAAATGGGGAAAAAGATGGGCTGCATATTAGAAATTTCAAAGACGGAATAGAAAAAACAGGTTCTCCTCTTAGCAACTTTTAGCAGTTTTACGGAATATTTATACTTTACGTAAATTAAAAATAAATTTTTAAGCTGTTATGATTTAGCTTACCAGAGCGATATGCAACCGCGCGTCATTACCCCTATCATACATTTATAATACTTATTTAATTTAACGTGTGCATACCTAGTTATTTCGTATATCAAACTTTCGTTAATGTGTTTAGAGTTGAGACCTTAGCACTTCGTTCAATCCCTATTTCCGAAGTACTTAAAAGATATTGAACAAAAAAAAACTGATGCGAAACAGAGTTTGGTATGAAATATAAAGCTTATAAAAAAATGTCAGTTTAATATATCATCGACATTCCGCATAACTCAATTCATTTAATCTCGTGAATTTCATTACAAAAACTTGCTTTTTTGGAAAAGAATTATTCGATTCCAAGCTATTCAAGGTGATGCATATTGTATTTACAAATATAATTATGCGTATTTTAAGAATAAAATCACAAAGATGTTATTAATGTACGATGTATGGTTTGAAAAGGAATTCTGGAAATATGACTTGGATTGAAAGGGGAGTGAATTTTACCGGTATTAAAGCATTATAAAGATAGGTATTAATCCAAAATAATTTAATTTACGAATACTTATGAACAAATTAAAAGATCAATTTGTACAAGAGCCATAAAACGTTAATTGAATATTATTAATACACACATACTTATGTAAGTACGTATGTATAAAGTTGTTCAACTAAAATTTAATATTGTGTTACTTCATTCATAGGTGCCCTTTTAGAATGTTTTTCTTTTTTTTTGGTTTTGTTTCTGAAGACAAATGACAAGTGCGGCATTTTTTTTTCATCATTCAAATGCAAGGAAATTCAATTTTAAAGTTTATTTTTTTTTCTTCTTATTTTTAAAATGGGAAAAGAACAGAAAAAAAGCAGAAAAATTGAAAATTAAAAACAAATAGAAATAGAATAAAAATTAAAAGCAACAAAGTAATATGAAACTGTAATTTATATGATTCTATTTATTAAGAAGTAAAACGTTCATACATACTTACATATACATACATACATATAAACATACACAAGAGTTATTCGATGTGCGGGATCATACTAATTGACTATTTGTATAAAACCGTTGTCATTATTTTCATTTACTGCAAGCATAGGTACATTCATATTCACGTACATATATGTATATACATATACATACATATATGTACTTGAATATGAATGTACCAATGCATTTACAATGTGTATATATGTAAATGCATTTACAATGTGTATGTCAACTATCCAATAATTACATATTAAAACAGAGCCGGCGATAGCATATACAATTAACAGCCTTTGTTGAAATATTTTAAGAAGTATAATAGAATTTGGAAAACTGATTTGATTTTATGCCAAAATAAACAAATGCATAATAATAAGTACTTAATAAGGTTGTTGATAATTTATGTTGGCTCTATCCTACCCAATATTTTCCTTTATTAAAGTTAAATTCAACTATGTGTATACACACACACATACATATGTATCTATAATCAACTATTTTGCAGGATCCCAAATATCTAAAAATTCAAATAAGTTGTTTACTTACTTAATTATTAACAGATAGAGGTCTCTGTTTCATCATCAATATTTCAAAAAACAAAATTTTCTTTTTAAAGCTTTTTTTCATTCTTGTTTTTCTTTCCTCTTTTAACTAATATCATATCGTGTTTCTACAGAATGATAACAAAAAAAAAAATAATAATAATAAGAAAAAAAGAAAACTAGCCGCGGGAATTTTGTTTGTTTTTAATTTTTTTCTTTTGCTGTTTTTATTTTTTTGTGTTTGTTATTTGTCTCTTTCTTATTAGAACTGTTTGTCTATTTACTTAAAACAAACATCAAAAAAAAATAATTGTTTTTTTTTCACATATGTTTGTATGTATAGAAGAATAAATGTTTGCAGTAGAATTAAAAAAAAAGTGTAAACTAATATTGACATTTGAACAAAGTTTTTTTTTTGTATTTTGTATTTTTTAAGAGGTTTAGGGTTAAATGTGTGCCGCTTTTTAAGAGAAGGTGTTAAGTGTTTCTTACAATTTTTGTTTATAAATAAACAAACATGCAAAAAAAAGGGGTAAAATGTAAAATAATTTATCAAATTCCAAAAAAAATAATAAAGAAAATAAAAAAAAAATTAAAAATATTTCCTGATCTATAAGCCAAACAGTCTAATGACGGTAAGTTCAAAGCAAAATTTATGGATTTTGCAAGGAAAGGAATTTAAAAAAAAAATAATTGCAAATTTAATAATTCAATTGATGATGGAAGGCAAAATGCCAACCATTATATTATTATGTTTTTGTGTATAAAAAGAGTTTACGCAAGAATGAACGCCACATTGGTTTCTTCTTAAATTTTTAATTTGATTTCGTCAGTATTAATTTCTTAAGGTTGAATTCCTCACTGCTCATTATACATTAGTTAGAATTTAAGAAAATTTAATACAATATCAAACAATTTTATTTATTATATTTAACTAGGTGATATTCAATTCAGTAAACCTCGAATAATTGCGAACTGACTCTGATTAGTATCGTTTATACGTTAGAATGTTAATAATTTTATGATAATGTAATTATAATGCTATATGTATATATGCATAGCTAGGTGGTTTCAATTAGATTTTTTCTTAATTTTCATAATTTTAGGTTCGGTTTCTAAAAAATACAGTACATATACATAAGTATGAATATTCTAGTTTTCTAGTAGGTGCCGGGGTATTGATATTGTGGATTTAGATAGATTTCTCAAAAGAAGCGAAGGGCTCTGATAGATGGCATAAAATCAAATATTTGATGGCACCCTAGTGGTCAAAAAGTAGTGATATAAAAATGGCATATTTGTGCTAATTGTGATGCGGCCACATTACCTTAACGGCCATTTAAATCAACCAATCAAACGAATATATAGTGTATTTTATGCGCGTACGTACGTCTTAATTAATTCTTCCTGATATTTAATTAATTTGCCGTTATGAATTTTTTCTTATACGCGATTTAAATTTTGTATTGATAATAATAACAGGTATGAAAACTTCCTACACGTATCCAAAAATTTTGAATACCATGGTAATACGAATTAATATTATAATATACATATACACATATATAACATCAATTTATATTATGTACACATTTTTTATTTTCGAAAAATCAAAAAGAAATTAAAACATAAAATTTGAATATAAAATTATTTTAATAGTTTTAATATTTTCCATATAATCTGATATTTATATCTTCTCTCCTATTAAGAGTGCGGTCGGTCTATTATACCGGGTTTTATTATTTTTTTATTATTAAAGTTTGCGAAATATTGTGTCATTATTGGAAATTATAAAGTTATAAAACTATACATATACAATATGAAATAATAAACAAAATGAACGACAAGGCCATATTGATTATAATCGTTTGCAGTTCCTTAAACAAATCAATCTACATATTCTAATGTTATATTAAGTTTTGTGAGTTATTGGATTATTCATTAATTAATCGGCATTTTACTGAAGAATTTCATTTCGTGTAGTTTTATTTCAGGAATGGAATACATATTTTGACATTGTCGAACTTGTTGAAAAAAAAATCATAATTTTCTAAAGAGTTTAATGATTATTCAATAAGTTAATTTGGTCCCTTATTTAAATTATAACACAGAATGGCAATACTTTTAAAAGCCAATGAAGAAATCAGTGAGAATATTTACTTCTAGCAAAATTTTAAAATTTCTTTAGAGTTGAAATAGAGACTTTGTAAATTTACGCATAAATTACAAATTTTAATCTCAAAACTTATTTACTTATTATTAATAAAATTTAGCCGATTCAAAGTTAGGCTGCTTTTGCAACTAATTTCCACATGAAGTTTCCAGTTGCCAGACTTTTAATATAATATTATCTCTAAATAAGATTCTTTTATACGAAATTTTGCAAAATTTTCAAATTTATGAAAATGTTTAAATAGAAAACGGGAATTATAATTATTTCATACAGATATAAAAATTCCACTGATTAAAATTTTAATAAATAATTAGAAATACAAGTTATACAAAAATAAAATCAAAACTAAAAGGAAAGAGAAAAATACATATGTACATATGTATGTATTTGACCTACAATGCGTTCGCAACTAATAAAAATCATAATTTTTCTATAGGGTCATCTTTCTTTTCTTAATTATTTATTCATAAAATATTTTTTGAATAATTAATTTTTTTTAAATACTAATTAAAATATTCTTGCCTAAAAACAATAATCATCACATGTAATGAAAGCTAAAAGGCATAGTAATATGCGTAATTAACCAGGTTTCTGTATTTGTACAATTTCTGTATGTATGAGTGTATACCCAAAAAGTTCCGGTTTTTCAGGTACATATTTTAAAATTTTATAACGAAACGACTTGTGATGTTAGGGGTATGTATGTACTCGTATATATATATACGGTATATGGTATATACGAAAATTTTTTGTATTCGTAGAAAAAATCGTATTATTTTATTGAATCGATAAAATATATTTTTATTATAAATAAATTAGCATAATCGATTGACTTAGTAGTTCGGTGAATTATTAAAATAAAATTAAGAAAAAATTAATTTTTTTAATTGCCTTTTGTCATCTTTTTTTATTGTAGAAATGTCATCACATTCTTTATGTCATATAGTTTATACATATTGTATTTCTATAGAAATATTTTGTATATTTTTTTTTTTAAAAAACACCAAAAATTCATTATTAATACTATTGTTGTAACATTGTTAATATGTACATACATATACAGAATGTGTAATAAACGTATATAATAATTTGATGGCGCTTCCTTTTTTAATTTTTATCAAAAAAGTTTAATAAAAAATTTACAGTAAAATGGGATTAATCTTAAGAAAATATTCAAATTTAATAAGATTTCTATACGATTACTTGTGTTGTGAACTTGTGGTGTTTCGTTACCCACATAACACTTAAATAATATAGTTGTGTCGAATTATAGTTGCTCGCATTATAAATTGTTAAATCAACAGTGTTCGAGGAACTTTTGGAGTGACATTTTTATAAATTTTTTGAATATGTAGGGTTAAGAGATTTTAATTGAGTCCTTTATGCTTGGAACTTTATAGTTGAAGAGCACAATATACCCTCCTCTTGGGTGGCAATGAATTTTTAATCTATATTGTAACTAATCTGAGTTCTTTTTGATTCAAAACGCATTTATTATTAATAGTGTTGATTAATTACTATTAATTGGCACAAATTTTTTTGAGAAAATGAATTTAGGACTATAAAATTATGAATATTGTATAGCGTTTCAAAATAAATTCAGAGAGATATTGAAATATATCTGTATTAAATTACTTGAGGTGATTTATTTTAAAGATCAAGCATGTTTACTGAAATTAGTCCGATTGTTAGTATTGAATCAAGTATAATTGCATTGTTAATGCAAATTATCAAGTTCAGTTTTAATTTTGAGATAAATTACTTTTGAATCTAAATTTTTCATTAAAAAAAATATGGCAGCCTTATCGTCGAATTTCTTTTATTATATAAGTACTTCAAGAAATAATTAATTTCTACCAATTTTATCCCGTTTAACGGTGTTTTTTTAGTATCTGTACACAATTCAAAAACAAACTTTTAGCAAAAACAAAAAAAAAAATAAAATGAAAGAAAAAATACCACAAAGTTAAAATTTCAAAAGTAACAAAAAAATTAATTTTTTAAATTATGACTAAATTTACATTTGAATAGATGAAAGTCTTTTTTAAAAAATAATGGTATAATTTTAACATAAATGTGAAAGATGCGGTAAAATCGTAAAAGATATGAAAAAGATGATCGCATTTAAAAAGTCTTGTAGTTTTTTTGGGACAATAAACATTACAAAAACAAAAGAACAAAACAAAAATAAAATAAAAAATATAAAAATTTCTTTTAAGTATAAATTATGATCGTTATTAATTTGAACGATAACAGAAGAAAAAAAAAACAAATGAAGATTAAAACGAAGTAAAACAAGAAAAATTTACATAATATTAGCGATTAAAATTTATATTAGGGGAATTAAGAATGTAGGCACTAAAAAAAAAATTAATTTGAACCTAAAAATATGCAAAGAATGCTATTAGGAAAGAAATATATAGAATAAATTTGTAATTTGGTTCTTTTCCGGTTTCTAAAATAAATTATTTTTGATTACATAGCTATCTGCTGTCTGAACAAAAATGTGAATGTAACATTTATAGAATTTTTACTTACACATAGGTTACGATATAGGATCTGACGAATGATATATCTGACGGAATGTATACTATAAGCGACATTTTGCAGATTTGCGACAAAAATTGTGTCCGTCTTCACAAAAATTGTAGCAGATTGTAAGGTTTTTATTCATGGAAAAGCAATAATTTCTGTTTTGAATATTTTTAAGTATACATTCTAACAAATACCTATATACCAACTCTCGTACATAAATTTCAATAACATTATTAAAATTAGGCCACAGTAGTTAATAAATAGTATGTTTATAATTTATAAATTAAATTTATTTGCCATAGAACATAAATTTCTACCTTCACAGTAAAATATTTAGGGTAGAGGTGCTTTCCTTTAGAAATTTCAGCTCTCATATTTAAGAACTTAATAGCCATGTTTATATTTTAAAATTTAGTTATTTTCAAGTACCAGTTCTTTTGAATATACATCTAGTAAATTAAAAGAAATGATCCTGTAATATTACAATAATTCATTATTATACATTATAGAGACACCGGTTAACAAAATGTTCATTAAAGCTAATAACATTGTTGTTTAACTAATTTTTGTAAAATTAACATTAACACTTATTGAATAGAAACATAAGTGCATAACATAAATTTTGTTTTAACCAAATGAAGATCCAAAATTATTCTAATTATTAGGGTTTAAATATCTCATATTAATTTCAAAATGTATTTATTACTACTTATAAGAAATATGTATTTTAAGAACTTACCTTTGTTTCAGCTTCTATATAACTTTGATCACCGGCTAAATTTGGTAATGCCGTCATATTATATCCTAACCCTTGACATGTTTGGACTGTTATCCTTTGACATTGTAATCCATTTGCATTAATTGTTTTAATAAATTGTAAAATAATTACAAATATTGTTGAAAATAAATAATTTTTTAAATTAAACATATTTGAAGTAATCATAATTATGCACTTATCATTTAACTTATTAAATTACAATTATTTTTTAAATATTAAAATTAATTTTTATTAATTAAAAACTTATTTAAAAATGTTTTAATAGAACAATAATAATTGAATTCATTTTCAATAAATGAACATTTAACATTATTCTAAAATGAGATTTATTTGTTATTTAGTATTTTTTTGATATTTTTATAAAATATATGAAAATCAAAGATTTATTAAAATTTTTAATAAATTTACGTAATTTACACTAAAAGCAAAGACGTAAATGTAAAAATCAAATTGTATTTATAATAAACTTTGTAAAATAATTTCGATTTTAACAATTATTTAAAAAAAAAAAATTATAAAAATTTCCGCTGAAATACTGTCTCATCCGATGTTTTAACCGCGACTGATACTAGTAAATTTTACAATATTTATTATTTTAGTTTTATAGAAGGAGAGTAAAATATAAACAATCTTTTGAAATTAAAGGTGAAATAAGAGAGAGAGAAAACAAGAGAAAATAAAACAAAATATAGATTTTTAGTTTTTACCGTATCATATTCATTTGTCCGTACACATTTCGTTCGTACATGGAAATTCGATTTTATAATTTGAATTGAAGGGAGTATTGAACTAATTACGAAGAATAGTAATAGACTGGCTACAGAGTAGAGAAATGAGTGAGGGGATTAAGATTTTATTTTTTATATTTACTTATTTTATACAATAAACTAATGTGAAAAAATATTAAAGAGAGAAAGAGAATAACAAAGATTATTCGATTTCGGGATTTTATTAGTACACAAAAATTGTATGTGTATGACTAACTAAATAAAATTGACCGGTCTGCCTATATAGAGAGACAGAGAAACAATACATAATATTAAACTGAAGAGAATAACCAACATAAAAAAAAGTTTAAAAAATATTTAGGTGAGAACAAAATTATGCGAAGAAGAATGAAATATAATAAAAAAAAAATAAAATAAAACAGTAAAATAAAAAAAAAATAATTTTTATCAAAAGAAGAAGAATAAAAGAGCCGACTTTACGGCATAACAGCAGACGTGTACGAGTACAATATAATATGCGATATACTTGTACCGTACCTTTGTATATTTTATATATTTTGTATATTTTCTCATATTTGATATTTCAGGGAGGGTTACCATTATTAAACTATGCTATGCATATATATACACATATATATTTAAAAATATACAACTGCAATACATATTTATGTACGTTTGTGAAATTGTTGTATGTTTCAGAAATTTTGATGCATGCATGATCGGAAAGAAGTTTGACGTTACACTCAAAATTATTTTGTATGTGAATTTATTTTTATTTTCACTGAAGGAATAAATGAAATTTTATTGTGGATCTATATAAAGTAAATTAATTAAAAATAAAATGATGAAAGTCTGCCGATTTGAAGAAGAGTACATAGTTTACTAGACTTTGAACAAATAGAAAAGTTACAGACTTACAGTCATATCAAATGTTGTTGAAAAATGTGACACATCTATTGTTTACTCTAAAACACCTTACTGACCCTTTGTGTAACTAGAAGTAATTTAAGAAGTTTCTTCGCATTTAAGAAGAAATACGCAGGACTTATGTGAATTTTATAAATATATGGAAGTGAAAAGGGTAAATTTCAAAGGCTACAGCAATTGTATACAATACAAGAGTCAGTTTTGAATTAAATTCAAGGAAACAATTTAAAATTTATAATGAAAGCGCCTTTAGAAACTTGGATGAAAATTCCTAGTAACACAAATTAGAAGCAAATATACGTACATTAGTTTCCAAATTAATGTTAGTCAGGGAAGGTGGTCACCTAAAAATAACACGTTCCAGTGACTTATATCCACGGCACTTTGGATCATCTTTTAACTTTTACGTCTCCCACATTCTTTTTTCATTTCTTTACAGATGAATGTGTCACTACCCGAGAAAAATCGTTGATTTTTTATTTTTCTAATTAATTGTATAGTTGCAAATTTGTAAAAATTTCAAATAGGAATATGACTTTCCGATTTAGAATCGCAATAACACATTTGAGGCAAGTGCTTCAACTCCACTAGACAAGTGGAAAATCTAATTTTTTTATTTTTAAACTTTATTAAATAGAAATTGTGCATAGCATTGCCTTCAAATTCAAATTTCTAAGACATATTTTTTCATTACAAATTTATTTCTAATAATATTTGCTACAATGCTTGACCTTTAATAATTTTTAAGGAAATTTCAAAGAAATGTGTCAAATGCCACACCGGCACGTTTCATTTCCTTAATTGATATTAAAGAGCCATAAAGACTATAAGTGATGGACTATCGCCGAAAAAATAATATTATAATTTGAAATTAATATTCAAAGACGGTCAATTGACAAAGGAAAGAATCATAATTCAAAATTTTTACCACCTCGATGTTAATAATTCTTATTTAATATTCATATCACAAAAAAAATTCAATTATTTTTTTTTTGGCAGTCTATTTCTGAACAATTTTTGTTATTGACCATTTCATGTTCAAGTAATGAAAAAGATTTCATTCATTGTACATTCATGAATGGTTTTATAATAATATTTTAATAATAAAATTATTCAATTGATAACTGATAAATAATTTTGATTTCAAGATCAATAATTTTTAATTTTCAATTAATTTCTATAAGAAAAACGGATATTTAAGGTTACGCATAATGCGTTCTAAGGCTACAAATTAAACTATTATTGTTCGATTGAACATTACCAATATTAACACGTGACAAATTTATATAAAAACATTAACCACATAATTACAAATCATCAGTATCCAATTATCAGTCTTCATATCCGGATTAAAAAACTAATTAGAATTGTCGAATTATAAAACAATAATGGAATTAAAAGCAAAGATTTTAATATTAATTGCAATTTCAATTATTGAAGTCAATTCCGAACCACCAAGATTTCGTTCTTCTTTTCGTGTAAGAAATTCAAGATTAAGATTTGCTAAACAAGAACTTCCACCACCACCTGAAGAACCTACTCCCGAGGAACCAGCACCATCGGCCGCTCCGAGTGGACCATATCCACCATCCGGTTGGAAACCAAGTGGTCGTGCATTTCCCCTACCAACTGAAAAAGAAGCTGAACCAGATAATACATATGGACCTCCAGAAAGAACAACAGTCCCTCCAGATACAACCTATGGTCCACCAGATAATACATATGGTCCACCAGATAATACATATGGTCCACCACAAGAAATGACAACAGAACAAGCAAGTGCTCCTTATCCTCCATCACAACCACCAAGTGGGCCATATCCGCCTTCTGGATGGAAACCAAGTGGTCGTGCATTTCCCCTACCAACTGAAAAAGAAGCTGAACCAGATCAAACATATGGAGCACCAGATAATAAATATGGTCCACCAGAGAATACTTATGGACCACCGGAATCAGAATCAACTTCAACAACAATACCGGATACTGAAGATGATACCGTAATTGTGGATGCACCAATTGAAGGACAACCCGAAGCATTCTTTTATATTCGTTTACCAAATGGAACAATACAAAAAGTATCGTTCTCACCGACGAAAACTGTAGAACAATTTAAATCTGCAAGATTACGACAAAATTCAAGATTCAATGAATTTGGTACGTTATCCAAAATAAAATAAGGTAAAATCAGTGATCTAATATTTTAATGTTTTTTGTTTAATTAGAAAATGTTTTATGATAATTAAATTATATTTTAAATGAATTTCTGTTAATAAAATAATGTTGAGTTTCTTTTTTATAAAGAAACAATGAAAATGAACTAGAAAATTTTTTATTTAGGAATCCAAAGAAGTTTATGATTGATTATAAAGAAAACTGTAATAACAAAGCAAGGCTGTGATCACAAAGAGGTCTTTTAACCTGAATAGCTTTTAATTTTAATTGCAGCCTGTTTGTAGTAAATGCTTCCCTAGTAAAAATGCGTTCTTCGTAAACTAAACTGTATCACTACCTAACCACTCTTGAGTTGTAAATCAATTTAAATTTGAATATAATTTTCTGAGTGTTTTGACCTTTAAAACTTATTGTTGTTACTTTACAGTATTACAGATGGACCAAAATGTGATGATAGTAATAGCATTAAAATAAAAGAGAAATTATTTTTTTGAATCTCTTCTTTTCCATTTTTTACAAACTAATACTGAAAAATAAAAGCAACCATACTACGAGTAAGAGGTAAGAAGAAACAACAAATGTAATTTTTTTCCAAGTTTAACGAAAATATTATATATGAATAAAACAACAAAAAAAGTTGAAGAAGATAAACCAACCGATTCTTTACGGTAAGTCCATTTTTCGATCCCAGTTAGACTTTATAAATGCACTCGTATATTCTTATATGTAAAAATTATTATTGGCAGGAAAGCTGGAACTGTAGTAAAATAATGACCAAGTAAAAACATTTAACAATTATCAATCATTCAAATAAATTTTGGGACTGTTTGATTGAATGATCACAAACTTTTCAAAGAATAGAATTTTAAAAGGGACTCCTTAATTTTATAGAGTTTTGCGTCATATATTGCCGAATTTCGTTTAATATTGCTCTTTCCGGGTGCTGCTGGATTTGCTGCTAATATTCCTGTTTCCTTTTGCTAATTTATATAATCCGGATTCTTTCAAATGAATCGAATTAGATCTAATCAAAATATGAATAGAGTCGAAAGTCTATCTGGGAAACTTTGTAAGTATACAATGACTACATATATAATAATATACAAATAGATATCACTATAATATGTATGTATTTACGTATAATACTGAAATGCATAGAAATTCAAAAATTTCAAACTCCATTCGTAAAAGGGAAACAAACCAATTCGTTATGGATGGCTTTTTCATGTAGAAAAAATCATCCTTTATTAGTTTTTTTTTGCTCTTCATTTTCATTATTCCTTTACTTTTTTTTATAAATTTTTATACTGTGCCGCTCATACCGTTCTATATACTTACGTTCATGTATGTTTGAATTTGAGAGAACTATTTTGTATACCTATATGTATGTTTTCCATTCTTTCATCAGAATACATCTTTTAGTTAGCTGCAGAAGGTACCTAACCTATCTATGTTATATAAAGTAAAGATTATACGACTGAATTATAATTGCAATATTTTTTTATTTTTGTTGTTGTTATTATTATTACATTTTTTTTTTTTAGAGTTTGTGCTTCTGCTGTTGCTTTTGTTGCTTGATATTATAATGCAGCTTTCTTTATGGTTTAATATGATGATCATCAGCATTATTCCAAAGAAGAATTAAAGAAGAGTTTAAGAATTGGAAGAAGTGGTGGAAGAATAAGTAAAGAAGTATAGGGCAACAATAACAGGCTATAACTCTATATATACAGAGCGGTAGGAATCAATATCACTTTAGAGAAGGTTTAATGAATATAATATGTAGGAATAAAATCAAAATAAAAAGCGAAAAAAGAAAATATTGAGAGGAGATACGGGAACGCATAAGACAATCATTATCATCAATCCGTATCAACATCATTTTGTTATGATCATCATCATTGTTCTCATCATATTGTATTTTCGATAGTGACGTATATATATCGCATCATATTGCATTGCATTGGACCATTAAAAAAGCGTTTTCTTGTAAGGAACTCAGCACTTTAAGAATTCATCTTTTTATTCTTGTTTTTTTTTTTTGTTTTGAAGGAAATTATTATTATTCAGGCGTTTTTTTTTATATGCCGTTTGTAGTTTTTGTTGTTTTTTTTTTTTTACTAATGCTTGATTTTTTTTTTTGAATCATAAAATATTTTATTTTCAAATAGTTGTAATGAATTTTTTATTAGGTTTGGAATAATAAAATAAATTAACTCTTAAAATTAGGAACAAAGAATAATTTGTAAGCAAGTCTTGCTTCCTCGGGTTTTTCTTCAAAAAAGCACAAAATTAAAAACAGATTATTATTCTTTTTTAAGTTGGACACAGATTTAATTTAGTTGAGTTATATAAGACAAGGATCTTCAATTAGGCAGAAGATTTCCTTGACTTCCGAATTGCATATTGCATATAGGTGTCTCAACCAAAAGGATTCAATTTTATGCTTCAGTATTTTGCGGTCAAATAATATGCTTTTGAATGACGCTTTTTTTTAGATGTAATATCTACTTGTATGTACTATTAAGTTTTCTTTTGTCGATTTCAATTAAAAGTCGATTTCAAATTCATTTCTGGCTCCTATACATCACTCTATTTGGGGTTGATTAATATTCCCTCTCCTTAAAAATCGAAGAGGGAGCCAAGGTTTTCAATTGAAATGAATAATGAAATATTTTTAAAAATTTATGTTTAAAATTTTATCATTAGACATCGTCTAATTTCCGACAGTATCCTGTTATTCTATAAATTCTATTGCAGAATTATGGCAATAGAGATGACCAACAATTATGACTTAAAAAAGGCTTATTACCTAGCACAGTGCGTATACTTTTGTTTCTAATATACACCATTCGATATCCTAGAGTATTCTGACATTATTTCATATATTTCTTGATCTTTTATTTATTTTTTTTCCCTATACGTATTCGATTTCTTGTTTGATCCATCATACATTTATGTGTATATGCTACTTTTTGATGATATAAATTAATTTTTTTTTTTTTTTATGGAAAAAAATTTTTATGCGCTGCTTTTTGTTAATGTTCTTTTGCACTGTTATTATGGGTTATTAAGAATGAATATAACGTAATATATGTATGTATGCTTGCGTCAAGATGTATACAAGTTACTTGAAAATTAGTCGGTTAAAAATGCTTTGAAATCATTCTTTTTTGCTGTTGTTTTTCTTATTATTGTTATTTTTAAGAATCTGAACATTTTTTTTTTTTTTTTGTTTTCCTTTGAACATTGAATTTTTAAGATTATTGTTGTTGTAAAATTTTAAATATTGCCTTTAAGAATATTTTTATTTCGGTTTTTTTAATAGCTTATAAGTTCTCTAAGTATACACTTATGTAAAATTGTATATAGAAGATTGTGTATAGAAAGAGAAAAAAAAACAATAGTGAAGGAGGAGATGGATAGCATTTTTTTAAGGGTTTCTTTTTATGACACCGATTTTTATTATTGTATTACGAAAAAAAAGGGAGAAAAAAGGGGTTAAATTATAAGTTGGAAGAGTTGTAAGGAAATTTCTTAATTTTCATATTTTTCGTTCTCTTAATTTAATATGTACATATATATATATATATATATATATATATATATATGTGCAGTATATGTAAATTTGTAATTCAGTATTTTTGTGTAATTGAGACTAAATATATTGTAAAGATATTATTGACCTTGGAACTTTGTTTTAAACAATAATATTGTATTGTTTTCTCTTCGTAATATTATTTGAGCGTGCGTTTGATGTATAAATTACATGGACAAACGTTTCCACATATACACACGGTTTTTTTAGCGAATTTATTAATAAACAATTTAAGAAATTCTAGATATTTTTGTGTTGATATACAGTTGATATTATATTTGTAGATTATTGTCATATTGTTTTTCAATTCACTTGGTTCAGGAATCACTGTAATTTTGTATAACAATAAATTTCAATAACAATTTTCGATTATATTCACTAGTATTATAACTACTGTTTTACTTGTATATTAGTTACCTTAGAGCTTCTTATATAAATGTAGAGTGTAATGATTTATTGTGTTTATTATAAGGAAACCTTAAAGATTTCTTTTAATATCTGTTCCAATTTCTGACATTTTGGTGCTATTCGTACTCTTCAATTTCGTTTTCTATTGAAAATTAAAAAGAGTTACAGGATATTATTAAAATTAATTTAAATATTAATTTATTTATTCCAGTAATATAAAATACGTACGATGATGGTTCATTTTCATTTAAAAATGATCTGGAGTTCATTTTATGGTGAATGAAGCTGGATATTTCACTATATTCACCTTGTTTTTTCTTATCTTATTTAATTTGAACAAAGTGTTTGAAATAGGGTAGTGCTTTGTGTCATATGATTATAAGTTCATATTAAGAAATTAGTCCATCAATTGAACTTCACAGTCATATACATGATTTAATTTATCTCGATTAATTGTTAATTAGGCAACGTAAAGGATACTTGTGTGTTGAGTTGTGCTAACAAATCAACACAAACGCTTCATAAGCCATCAGAAAACATATTTTATTGTGACACATTTTTAACAGTGCCGGAAAAAGTCATTTTAAGTTGTAGATATCATGAAATCTCCGTCGTTAAATTGCAGCTGTTATTTTAGTTAAATTTCAAGTTCTGTTGAGTTTTATCATATTAATCAATACCAATTATATATACCCAAATATATATATATATTAATTTAGTTATTAGATCATAATTAATAAAAAAAATATATGATTCATTCTTAAATGATGCCCGCACAAATCTCAATAATTTTAAATCCGCAAATTTCTTAATAAGCTGCGAAACTAATGACATTAAAATTGATTCATTTCAGGATTTTTCTTGAGTGATTAAATGAATTTTAAATGTGTTATAAGTATAATTATTTCAATATCAATATAAATCTTAAATATTCCAAAAGAAATCCCGAAAAAAGCAGATTTTAGCTTTAAAATCTAAAATTAGTGCCCCTTTTTATACCCTGCATTTCGTGAAGGGTATATTCACTTTGGTATGGAGTTTGTAACCACTTGAAGAAGCCGTCTCCGGTATTGACATATATATATATTCTTGTTTAGCGTAAAATTCTGCGTTGATTTAGACATGCCTGTCCGTCCGATCGCACGATAACTCAAAAACGAATAAAGCAATAGGCACCAAACTTTCGCAAGTTGTTTCTTTTGCGCAAGCGACAACTGCTATTGTAATTGGGCCAATTTGGACAACGGGTTCGGGTAGCTGCCATACAACTCAAAGAGATTTTTTTAAATATTTCAAAAACTAATAGATATCAATATCAAATTTTGCAAAGATGTGTTCAATTACATTCTATATATGATCTGAAGGTTTTAATGGAATCGCTGCACTGGTTCGGGCAGCTACCATACAACTCCAAAAGCTAATTTTAAATATTTAGAAAAATAATAGAGTTAGATTCATGAAACTTGGCAGTTGTGTGTCCAATCATAGGTCACACATAGCAATGCAGTTTCTATAGAGAGGTTTGTCAGGTTCGAATACTTGGTATATAACAATGAGAGCTAATTCTAAATATTTCAAAAACAAATTTTAAACTCAGATTGCTCAGACATACAGGGTATAATTCGGTCTGTTTATACCGACTGAAACGTTGTTACTTGTTTATATATCATTCATATATAATTTTTAAATATCATTCATTATTATATAATTATAAAAATTCTTGATTTTTATCTATATATACATTTATTTCTAAAACATATGTTAAATATATTCTATTAATGAAGAGTCAAATAGTGATCTGAAGGATAAATAAAGATTCTAGTTAAAAATATAACAGATATTTAATACAAAATTATAACTACCATTATTATTATAATTATTATTATCCTTTTTTCACAACTTCTAATAAAATTTTTGTATATAAAATTTTTCATCTTTATCTTCTAAATCTTAAAATAAATTAATCATTTTAATATTTATCCTTAAATATAATATATGTGTGTATATACATACATATGTGCACATAATTATCTTCTTTATTCTTTTCCGAAAATTTCTTTTAAAACAGCATGTCATTTTTCTCTTTAACAAGAAACAAGAAAACAAAAAAGAAGAGAATATTCACAAATTAGAAAAATAACAATAAAATGCAATAAAATATGTGTATAAGTGTGTAATATGTGTTTTTTGTATATAATTTTATGCTGTCATTTTATTTTTTTTTCTATACTAATATCATTAATCAAAAATCTCTTCAGCACCCTGTCTAATTGACCGATTCAACATTGAAAACATGCTGATTTTCAACACTAAGAATGAAAAAAAATTTTTTTTTCTATTGCACACAAATAATATAAAAATTGTTCTGTTTTTTTTTAAAATAACATGAATTTTATATTGTTGTAATAAAACCGCACATATATTACAATACACACAGTATATTTATTATGAATAAATAAGAAATGTCCTGTTCAATGTTCAGGAAATAATTTATTATAAAAATATAAAATTATCATTGAGTTCATAAGGAAGCAGAAATATTGTGAAAAAAGGAAAAACAAAAAAAAAGGATTTTTTTTACAATATCCCATTTTAAGGATTCTGGAAGCAAAAATTATATATATATATATATATACCTTAAGACTCTTACAAATGGTCTTATAGGTTCTATTGTTGCGCATATATTTAAAATAATTCTATTTTTAAGGATAACTTATTGTGTGGCCTATTATGCTTAAATATAAAACGGATCAGTAAAATATTTTTCTCTTTTGAGTTTAAAGTTTTTGAGCTGTGAATATTTGAATTCTATATTCAATATATTAAATTGATGTTATTCTTATTATTATTAATGTGTACTTGTAAAAGTGAAAGGACTATTTTAAATAACAATATAATGGATTAGTTTATTTTCTTGAACTTAATAGCTATGAGAATATTAAAATTAATAGAATAAAAGAAAACATATTAAAAATGTAGTCGACCAAACTCATAGTTTTTAAAATAGTACATTTCTCTTTAACAATTCAATTATAGAAATTGTATTTATACATATTTTCTTAGGCCTAAAACTAAATCGATCTATTGAAACAATATTTTCTTATTACCGTATAACAAATTTTGCATAAATTTGGGAGAAATTTTGGAAGAGACATTTATACTCGCATACAACAAACTCAGTTGTAATTCTAATAAATTTAGATAAGGTTTCGATGGATGAAAAATTTGAGGAATGAGAGCTCGAAAGGTATAAGGAAATTTCGTTCAAGTAAAACACAATTTTTTCTTTATACTTGTATATACTATAAACATTTCAAATTTGACATTTATTAGAGTTCCCGTATTAAGTAAAAATATTAATACGAAGATTAATGAAAACCTAATTTGAGATAGCACCCAATTTGAAGGATCAATTCAACAGATAACTTCTGACTTTTCTATTTTGATAGCGTAAATAAATTTGCTTTTGGATTTTGATAAGCAATGGCATATGAAGAACCTGAATATTTAAAATTTTGAACAGCTGTAATCTATGGGGACGGTAATATATTACTGAAATCTATATGTAAAATTTCTATTCCAGACTGATGTACAGACAAAATGAATCTAATAAGCACATTTTTTACAATTTTTTTTTTTTTGAAATGTCCAATAATGGAATACAAAATTTTTCTTTTGAATCTTAATAGCATATTGAGAAAAATTGAAATACAAATGGAAAATCATTGAAGCGAATTAAAAAATTCTTTTCATATTTTAATTGTTGTTATTTTGTGAAAATTTATAGAAGCTTAAAAGTGTGAATGGTAATTTACAATCAAGCGTGATTTATTTTTATTTCTTAATTTTCTTAATTTTCATATGGTTTAAAATTTCTGTTTTGAATTTGAATTGATATATGCAGTTTATTGGACAACGACTAAGAGTATTTGTGATTTATGATTTCATCTGCCGTGTGTCATGAATTTTGAAACTAAGGAATTTACACATATGTATACACATATATATACGAGTACATATGTCTTAATTATTTGTTAAAGAACTATTAAAATGAATGTTTTTACACAATGAAAAAAACGGTTGTCAATATTTATTTAAATGATTAAAAGTATGTTTAAAAGTCACGCACATTAAAAAACTGAATTTATATGAAAGAATAAGAAATTAATTATTATTATAAAATTCAGCTGTTTTTAGTTAGAATTTTGAAGGAGTCTTATATGAGATCTACACATTTGTTCCTGTTGATTTCCTGTTCGTTTCAAATTGATCGAGATTTTGTTCTTTTAATTCGGTTATTGTATAACTAAGAATAGAAGCTCTGTTCCATCTGTGAATTAAGAGCTTCTGTTACTTTACAATATTCATAAGAATTAAGTTTTATCCCAAAACGAGGAGATCAGGAGAGGAAGAGAAGCAGGAGACGGTGACTCATCTTCAGTGATCATTCCCAGCTTTGTCACAAGGAAGACGAAGGTTTCTTGCGTCACTTGTTTTTTTTGCCAGTTACAGTCCTGTGAAATTTAAATGCCAATGAATATCTTAAACTGTTAATAAGGGATTCGGGCTGGTTCAAGTGACCTAGAGGGTGTGCAGATCCAGCGATACCATAACGGGCCTACCTGGCCTACGTGTGTCATTTAATAGCCGCCTCAACATAAACTGAATTAACATATATTTCGGGAAAAATATTTTTATAATATCATTTACAATAGCAACATTTTTAACAAAGGTTTACAGAATGGCATCACAGCAGTGTAATGTGGTAAATGAATAGAGATGTGCATGATCGGGCAGGAATCTTCACTCAAAGACATCGTTCTATACGTACAAAGAAGGCAAATAGTAATTTTTTGAAATTTTTGCTTATATTTTAATAAGTAGAATTTTTTGCAAGGTCAAATTTAAATTCTGGGGTTAATATTTTAAAATTTTAGGTTAATAATGAATAAGTACTTCAAAATAAAATTTCGGAAAAACTTCAATTTTTCAAGTATCTTCAATAAAAAATTCTTTGAACAAATTTTAAATTACAATTAGTACAAATATGTACAATAATTACTCATAGCTTTGAAGATGCATTACAATATGAATTTGAGCTGCTTCATTTTGCCTTTCGGCTATACACAATATTCACAATAATCTTATATTTTTCAATGACAAAAATTATTTAATAATCAAATAGAAAATTTTAAAATCCTGAATAGTAATAATGTTAAGTAAATACCTTGATCTTTCAGCAGTTGATCTTGTAACAATTGATTTCACAAATAAAAAATTTCAATACGCAAAATTATGCTATTGTTCAGCCTTAGTATAATTTAAAAATGATTGTGTACTTAATATTATTTGAATGCCCTATTATCATTAACGAAATTAACAATAGATTTTTTTTTTCGGAATTTTATTAAAATGAAAATTTTATTTTCAAAAGAATCATTCAAAATTTGGATTAAATGTTATCCTTGATAACAAATTTGATTAAATTGAACTCAAAATAAATAATAGTTTTGAAATTTTTTTTCTTAATTTTTAATCCTAATTCTTAGAAACTCAAGTATCTGTATATATGAAATAAATAACAGGCAATTGAAAAATGAGTTCACTTAAAAAATTGTTGTCCTTCATTGTTAATTGAGAAAAGAAAACTATTTTAAAGGTATTTTAGTCCTATTTGTTTTTTGCTTTCCTTATTACAAAATGATTTTAATAAGAACCAAATTAATTTTTTTCTATTATAACAATAGTTTTATTTTTTTTTAATCTTTTCAAGGATTAAAAAAATAAGGATATCAAAATAGTAGAAAAATTAACAATAGAAATTCATAGATTTTATTTGTTTAGTTTTGCTTTTTTCTTTAAGATTTTGTGAAGTAGTTTGTTTTCTTTCTTTTTTATAATTAGGTAAGGACATGGATTCTGCTTTTAAGATTAAAATCCGATCAAGAATGTCTTTGTTTAAAATTTTATATGGTGAATTAGCTAATAATGTAAAGAATTTGGATAAAGAATAAAATTTTAAGAGTCGTTTTGTCATACAAAACCAGTTCAAATTCTAGTACAGTTAGTTAACTAGCATTACTATATTGTATTTTATTGGTAGAAGGGAAGCATAATAGATCGAAGAATAATTTCATTATTTCTTTAATTATTTGATTTGATTTGACTCAATACCAGAAATTAACATATTCTAATGTTTTTGAGTTGAAAAATTTGTAGAAGATCCAAAATGTGTTGTTCTTTTTCTGTCTAAATGTGTAATATTTTTATTTCTAGTACTAAAACCATGAAGATCTTGTCTTGTAGTTAATGCAGTTGTAGTTTGTATATTAGAGAGTGCCATATCATGAATATGCGCAGCATTAAGCTTAGATCAACAAAATCTTTGACCAAAAGGATTTGTTTATGTCTGGAATATGTTTAAAGGATCTGGAATATGTTCAGTGCTTTCACAGAAACCGTAATTATACAACACTTTTAATGACATTTAATGACATGACATATTTAATGACATAATAAATATAAATATTTTAAAAGATCAAGGATCCAGAACCAAACCATATTACCTTGCGGAACACCAAATTTTATTTCGCTTGGTATATTGCCAATCTGTGTAAATTGCGAACGATTATTTAAATATGAGTCGAACTATTTTAAAAAGAGATCCTTTAATACCGTATCTTTGAATTATTTCTTTTTAGAAGAATGATATGATTAACGGTATCGAAGGCTTTTGTTAGATTCATAAATAGCATTGATACTACTTTTATATCGTCTTTCAGTTTTTGCATACAAGTTGTCATAACAATTACTGCCGATTCCGTGTTGGACTTCTTTCTGAACCCATACTGACGATTGGAGAGCAAACAATTTTTTTTCTAAAAAGCAGCGTAATTGGTTGTTAACGACTTTTTCTAAAATTTTAAGTTAGATATTAAGATTGTATGGCAGCTTCCATTCGAGCCATTCTACAAAAATTTCTCTAAGATATATTTGAGCCAGAACCTGACACATGAGTACCTAATTTTATGCAGATATATATATTTTGTAGTTTTATTATTTTTTTTGATGTATTTGATATTATATATTTTAAGTTGTAAGGCTGGCAAACCCGTTTGTTCTAATTGGTTCAATTACAACTATAAGTATATATGTATACATACATATCCTTATTGTCGATGACTCATTCAAGTGATATCAAAATCCAAACTTAAGTAATCGAAAATTATCTCACCATGGTTCATCTGAACGAGATGGGCAAGGTCTTGTCTGTACTTGGAAGGGGATAAGACGGGTGTGAGGCTTTGGTCCGAATAAGGCTTATCGGGCGTATATTTGTGTCTCCCTCAGGGTCTCGCATACCAAGTGGATATGAGACTGAGATTCATCACGGTCTAGGAATAGTGCTCGTGTAACTGGATCGGGAATCGCAAAAAATCCTATGGTTCGAGGTGAGATTGGCCACGAGGGCCCCGGTCCCTTCTTTGAGAAAAAAAAGTAAAGAGCACAAAAATATAGATACCAATTACTATTTAATATTTCAATTATTTGAATATTAACCCTCGAAACCTTTATATACACTTATAAAAAAAAACTGAATTGTAGTTATTATTATAATTAAATAGATTAGTTCGGAGGAGTAATAAGTATATTCGGGCACTTTAAGAAATTAATATGTCATTACCTTTATAGGTACGCGTTTGGATAAGTCTATTATTCTAAAGCTCACATACAAAATCTAAATACAATAAAATGATCTAACATTAAGTTTTATAATTATAAAAGAAAAAAGAAATTAATTGCCTTTTTGGTCCCAATTAAAAAAAAAGGGAAAATACCGTAAAGTTAGAGGTATTTTCGTTTTATCGCCTGTGTTTCGGTACAAATCGCTCTACATTCTTTAATTTAAAATATCATTGTTTGCCTTTTTATTTAGACAATATAATTGAGTTTTTTTTTCTTTCGAAAAGATCAATAAAAGCCGACTAAAATCTGTTCATAATTTTTTGATTAAATTCGAATTTACCTGAGTTTTATTTTAATTTTTTTCTTAAATCACTTTCTTTTTATATTGCATTTCATTTTTTTTTTGTTTTAACAAAAAACACAAATTAAAGAGCAAAAATCTTTAAAGAAAAATCTATAAAATTAAATGCTCCTGTTTTATATACAGATCACTTGATACATCTATATAAAATGTGTGCACACAAACTACGTATACATTTAAGTATCATTATATAAGTAGATTGTTTTGGTATCAACAATCTTCAATGTCTGGCAAATGAATTAAGAATATTTTTTATTTCTTCAAAGAACGGCAAAATCAGAAAAAAAAAATTGTGTATGGGTGCATTAAAACCCTATAATAATAATTCAAATTTGTGTTCAAAACATTAAAAAATTATGTTTAAGTATCATTTTAAAGGGGTTCTTACATGATGATCATCATTAAAAACAATTATCTGTAAATTTTCCTAGAATTATGTATATGTGCATGAACATCTTATAAAATGGTGTTTCTATACACCTTTATAGTGTGTACGAGTTTTGAATATTATGTGTGCTATTAGCAAAGTATTTATTATATATATACAGTTGAAATGGAATAAATAATGACTTTTAAATTGGTACAATGGAGAATGAATACGGGGGAAAAATTTTAAAAATACCTTTTCTCTTAAAACTCGTCTAGAACAGTAGGACAATCGCATTGCTATATAAGAGACGATGTTCTGCCGACAGAACGTTAAAAAGTTCGGATTCTTAATATTTGTCATTCCGAAAGAATTATGTATGTATAACATACAAAATTAAGTTATATCTTACACACCAACCATATTTTTGCGATATATATATAATGAATTTCGTTCGCAGCTCTGAAATTCGGATTATTACGAATATCATATAATCAATTACGAATTAATAAAATTCTGCTCAGAATATTCGTAATGGAGGTATTTGAAAGAAATTTATGATCATTGTACGTTATAGTTGTTCGTACGAATGGAATTTATGATAGAGCTGCATTTTTCTTTTAGAAATAAAGTTTTAGTAAAAAAGTAAAAATTTCGCGAATTTTTTTTTAAAATCCAAGTATAAATTCCATTGTATGTTACATGATCGGCTTCGAATATTTCTCTATATTAAAGTTTCGTCGGCTTTCTGACGCATGTGTTGTGTTGAGTCATTTAGATTTCTTTTATTTTCCTTATTCTACTCAGATTAATGAGAGATTTCCATTTGATATTTTAAAGTCAAGATTCATTTTTTTTTTAAATAATATTGAAGGTTATTGACATTTGATTATTTATAATGTATATTAAGATTATAGTTTAAGCTATGCATTAAGTAAAATTATCAGAGTGGTTTGATCCTGAGATCTTTCGATTAAAGGACCGATGCCATACATTGCATTGGTAAGAAATTGTAGTCATTTAGATTAGTTCCATTTAAAAAGAGCTAACTGATCATTTTGTGAATTCCAAAAATATAAAATTGTTGTTTTGTTTTAGTTACCCACTGTATATCATTTTATGTAATTAATTTGGTTTGAAAACAAATTTATAGTCATGAAACAAAAAAGAGATGTAAAAGATGTGTTCGTAATGGCTCATTTGTTTTTCATTGAAACAGAAAAATCAAGAAAAAAGTACACCGAGCCTAAGATTATTATATTGAAGATTTTTTTGCACATTTCTCAAGAATAATGATTTCAAATCCTCTATCAGTAGTTTTTCTGCATTGAAGTTTCATTTTTTCTTTTCCTTTCTTTATACTTCGAACTCGTCTTCTTTTTTTTTACATACCATATTTTTATTATTACGTATGTGCTTTAAAACAAACCTTCACATCAGTTTGCACATCAGTTGCAAACGAATGGTAAGAGCATAAAATATTGTGGTAAAAAAATAAGCCTTAAAATATGCACAAAAACTATCAAATTCGATTATCGATTTATATTTTCCTTGAATTGGTGCGCTTATAAGAAAAATATTGAAACGAAGGCTAGTTGAGATTAAAAATTAAAATTCAATCGAAAATAGTGAAAATGAATTTTATATTTTTGTTGCTTTTTCATGTTCATCTTCTTCGATACACAACGCTTTTTGCAAAGAGCGAAAATAATAGGAAGAAAAGGAACCGTTTCAGGTATTCATAAAAGACTTAAAAACAGGAAAAACCAAAAAAAAAAATAATTCTCAAAATACTCGTTTTATCTTCATAAAAGCGCCAAGTTTTATAATAGATTCCACCTAAAGGTATTCTTAACACTCCCAAAAAGAAAAGATTGAACAATAAAAATGAAACATCATATTATTATAATAAAGTGCATATTTGTATGCAATATAAGAAAAATTAAGGGTTACCATCATTAAGAGTTGCATGAATGTGGCATATACAAATGTAAGTATGTGCATATACAATAAATGTACAGATTCCTTTTTAAAAATTAATGGAAATTTTAATTTTTAGGGTTCACAATAGAATGAGACACAATAGAATTTTTGGAATTAGACACAATAGAATTGTATTACAACGCATACTAAACTGAACTGAATTTTTAAACACATTTTAATTACTCATTTTGCAGCTTAGAATATTTTAATGTATTGGAACTCAAATTTAATTTAGAACTGAATATACATTTTTCGGTTCCTGTACTCTTTTATGAACGGATTATAGAAATATTAGGAAGTTAAGAATACTGTCATTTTTGGAAATGTCGCGTGCAAGTTTTTATTAAGACCGATGTTATAAAAATTCGACTATGTGCTGAATAATTATTGAAACAATGAGTGTTAGAATTTAATTTTTACACGTCTTAACAATTTAGAATAGAATTGAAACATGTGTGATTGTTATACCTAATAATTATTTCCCATTCAAAATCATACAGAAAATTAACAAACATGTAAGTATGCAATTTATGATTTTATATTTACAGAACTGTAGACACCCTTTCCTTAAAATTTCTTATTCTCATATTTATGTAATTATATTAATTATGAACGGACAAAAAGAAAAATTCATAAAAACTATATAAAACCATCAAAGATAGCAGTAAAATGTAATAATATCAAGGTATACACGTACCTTATATGCATTTTATACCTGATAAATAAGTAACCATTTATATGTAAATATGTATGTATACGTATATGGCGTGGATGATGAATGCAATTAATGATTGTAATGGTATGGAAGCAATCAAGTATTGCTGCAGACGTTAACTCCCTATATAATTACCGACACCCTGGGCACATCAAATGTCTATAATTCTTCTTAAAAAAAAAGGAACAACAAAAAAATAAAAATAATAATTTTTTTTTCTCTCGTTCAAATTATTTCTTTTTTCAACTCGCTATTATTACGCTCTTTTACTTCTTTCTTTCTTATAAACTCACAAAATATCACGATATTCATTGAATCTGTTTTTCACTGTAATACAAAATTTCAATGGTAGGTCAACTAAGTTAGTCTTAAAATGAAAATGGAAAATTAAAATAACAAAAACTTTGGGAGCAAAAAAAAAATAAAAAGAGAAAAGTGAATACGCCCAAAGCTATTACTAAGAAAGCTATGAGTTTGCAAGTTTTGTATTGTTCATTCTGTACGTGAAATTCGAATATTAAAAATTGGCCATACATAAAAAGTTTTAATTTTATTCTTCGTCTTTCCTCTCTGTTTTAAGTTGGTGCTTATTCAAAATTTTGAGCAAAAACTTTTCAATAATTCATTTTTTGTATAAGTTTTTTGTGGCACACTGTAAGTATATCAAAACTAAGCGATCACACCTTAAAGAATTGAAAATTTTCGATAGATTTGTTTAACATTTTTTTTTAAGTATAAAAATAAGGAAAGAAAAATTGTAATTAATAACTACTGTCTTGAGTGTGTATGCTGCTTAATGAAAGTTTTTTTTATATAACGTGTATGTGGAAATGTTAATGCATAGCCAATTGAACATTCTAAATTTTAAATACCCTGTAAAAAATTAAATTCATTCCATTCGAAAAGAAGCTACATATATCTGGGGCACAGTAAAGCCTCCATCAAAGCAAGCCATGAAAAGGTGCAAGGAAGACGAAGTTCTTGAAGAATTTCGCCATTTCTTTTGAGATATTGAAAAAAAATCTTAATTTCGTCAATGACCTACAGATGATCATCAAAACTCATTGTGGATTTTCTATAATCGCAGAAAGCTAAAATTTGGTTTATACGCTAATATTAGTACACAAACAACTAAAAAATTCTAAAACTTGAAAGGTTTAGCCTCCAATCCCTTAAACAAGAAAATAGAACCAGAGCGTGTAGATCACTTGCTCCAATTTTCCCGAGCAGTAGCTAAAAATAATCATCCTTGACAGTGAGCGTACCGAAAAAATTTTCGAAATACTTGCTTAGATGCACCTTACACATATTCACGTAGACATAATAGGAACGACGACGGCCTCAATTCTGTCTCCGACTTATTTATATTAATTAAAAAAATTTCTTTTTTAAAATTACGACTCCAATTCCAGACTTTTCCTGTAACGTTTAAGAATTTTTAATATATTTTTGTAGGAACAAGCCCATAATGGGTTAATCCATTAACTTTAGAAGTATGCTCCCAATTTTTTTTTTAAAAATAAACGAAATTAAATCATTTGCTCATGCAACAAAAACATGAATTACAAGAAAAACCATTAAAAAATATCTTCATACCATAGTAGAAATTAATCGATCCACTCTCAAACATTAAAAACAATAAAAGATTAAAGGATCTTGAAGAGAAGATCTTCATATTTACGTTTGAACGGCAATTCGAACTTTTTTTGTTTCGTTTTTTTAATTTTAACATTTTTTTTTTATTTTCACTCTAAAGTTCTTTTGAAATGACTCTTTCTTCATCTTTTATAACCAATAATGAATTCATGATATTTTCTTTTCGTATCATGAAAGTTTGAAAAACATTATGTTTGTTGGCTAACACTGCGGCGCGCGTCCGTTCGTCTGTAGTGGTACATTTTATACACAAATGCGAATTTCATGAGAAACTTATTTTGTTAAAAGAAAAATTTAACTTCCTTAAACAATATGCATAATACGTAGACCTTCTGAAAGTTCGTACTGTTAAAAGTCCCCCTCTCAATATTAAGTTGTCAAAAAATAATATTTTTAACAGCTTATTGCGTTTTACAGCTTTAAAATCCCGCAAAAAGAATTTTCTTAGAGCAAGTTCCGATGCTAATTCTATCAGAAATTGAATCTTCTATTAACCGTTATTTCGATTGACTTTTTTTTTTAAATTTGACAAGTCTCAGATACGAAATTGCAAAGATCTTAATTTTAACCAGAATTTGGCCGTCAATTGTTATTCAATTTATTACGAAATTTTTTTGTGTCACCACATTTTCTCCTGCGTTATTTCCGTCTCATAAAAATAACAATATTTCAATATTCAGCAACTTACTCCTTTGACACTATATAAGCTTTATCAAATTTCCTGTTAGAAAATAAATTAATTATTTTACAAAATATCACAATTTGTAATACAAATTATATTACACTGTTATAATCGTGTTTCTATTTTTGATTTTCTCCCCAGAGTTATGTAATAACGTTACGTATTATGGTATTAGAAGAATTATGTAAATAAAACATAGTTTATTTTGAAGAATTTTTTTTTTCAAGTGAAATGTTCTGCTTTAAAAATCATTGAATTCTTCCTAAATCGTTCTTCATTCATGTGATGCGTTTCAAACTATATACAACACTATTATTATAACACTAACGTTAAATCAATTTTTAATGGCTGAATTGAATTGAAATATAATTTTAAAAGGATTGCACGATGGCCGATGATTTTAGAGTTTTAAGATGAATTTTACTTGAATCAATTTTATTTCTTCTAGATATGTATATATTTTTTATTATATAAAATGGAAGGTATACAAGCTATTAGATTTTCTGGTGAAATAAAGTCAAGAAAAAAAATGTTAAATTTTTATTGAATTTAAAATCTTTGCACCACGATTATGTACACATATGCATATCACATTTACAGTACAAAAACAGTTTTTTGACTCTTCATTTTTTAAAAACCATTTATGTACGATATTTTTTTATTGTACTACGTTGAATTTTGGGATTGCACTCCGTACGGCTCTGTCTAAACCGGCTGTAACCTAAAAGTAATTTAATTTTTCCCAATTAAGCTACTGGTAGCTAAATTATGACCACAAATTATGACCATGTATACAAAAGAACTAATATGAGAAAGGAAAGGGTTAGGATTTTGTTCGATATTAAATTTTCTAATATTCAAATTAGTTTCGAGTGTACAGTGTGTAATTACTTATAATTACTTGTTTTTTAATAAATTTCTGTTTTTCATAATTACACTAATTTATTTTATAATCACCATCAAAACAAAAGAAAAAATAAAAATATTTTTAAAAAATGTAACGTACCTACCTTATGAAAAAGGAATTTTTTCTTAATAATCAATGGCAAAGATAAAAATTACACCTACCTACCTACCTGTCTCTGAGGATAAAATTTAAAGTAAAAAAAAAAAACAGATTAAACTAAATAAAATTAAAAAATTAAACCGAAAATGTCAAAATTCTTCAAAAAAAATAACAAAAAAAACTGAAAGGTAACGAACAGGTAAATTAAAGTTAATATTTTTGTTTGTTTGAAGCGCGCATTCATTTCTATGATCTGAACAAATTCATCATTAAAGGATTCAAGTAAACATGCCTCTTTGGCATAAGTTTTTTTTTTGTTAACATTAATTTAAGTTCCTTCAGCTATAGGATTAAAAAATTTTTTGAATTGCAATATTTTTACTGATCCCACTGCAAACAAGAAGGGTTGTGTTATGGCACCAATTTTCGGATGTAGTTCAAATTTTCGGTGGGAGCACACTTGGTATACTGGGAAGCGTAAAAAAACTATTTTCAGAGAGATGCCGTGTGTTCATATGTTTATATGTAAGTTTATTTTAACGGTGGGACGGTTTAATTAACTTTTGCGATATGTCAATTCCGAAGAATTGGACATTATAACGGGCTGATTTTACATTTTTGCGCATATAAAGAGAGATATTCAACCAGCATGATATTTCATATTTAAATTAAAACAATATAACCTATAAATTTTTATCAAAATATCAGGACTCAGAAACCGAACTGGGGGCCGGTTTTACATTTTTTACCGTATATACGCAACTAATTGATGGACTTTCTTGAAATTTAATATTTGAGTTCTGGTTGTTAACAGAAGTTATTGACGAGCTTTTCATATAATTCGGACGGCACAAAATGAAACTCTACTAAGAGCCAAATTCACATTTTTCTAGGAATGTTAACTAAAAACTTATTAGTGCTCTTAAAATTGTAAAGAAGTGTTAAAAACGCATTTTTATAACTTTCTGTAACACATTCGCTAACCTAGACAGTACACATTGGGGGTCGGTATGCTGACCACATCCAAGTCCTTTTGTTATCAAACCATATCAAAAATGTAGAAGTTCAATTTTATCGTATTTACTGAATAAGACAAAGTTCATTTGTTTATGGTAGTTCAAATGAAGGCTCTTATAACTTAACTATATGTTTTACAACTTCGTGACTTCGTAACAAAAATTAAAATTTTTTCTTGTTATAAACGTAATAACAAAAACTATATTATGTACTCCATTTTAAAATAATCAAAAAAGAATCATTATTAAATTTTCTTCTTTTGTAATATTTTTTTTCGGTTCTCTTCTCCGTTTCTTCTGGTTTGTTTTTTTCCTTGTGATATCGATTAGACTTGAACATATACACACATATTACATTACAAAACATATTTTGTATGCAAAGGTACACTATTGAATAAGAAAAACAAAAATCCAAAACCAAAAAAGAAAAAAAAAACCTTAACTAATTGAATCTTGGTGTTAAATTTAACAATGGCATTTTTGAAAAGTTGTATTTTTTGTATAGAAGGCAAAGGTAAGAAGCAGCTAGCATTGTTGAGAGGCGAATCAGCCAGCAAAGCAGCAAAGGTTTGATTTTATTTTTATAATTTTTTTTTTTGAATGGCATATAAAATGATTTAAGGTACTCTAGAGAGAATTTAAAGAAACATTAATTAAATCAATATTTTTTTTTTTTGCTTTTTTTTTGTATTTTTTTGAGTATGGTGTTTCGTTTTTCATAAACTTGCAGACGAATTGTTTTAATCCTTTTTTTTTTTGTTTTAGTTTTATTCCGAGAGGCTATTCCATTGGGTTCAGGTGATGGAATGATGAATTGTTTTTTTTTTGTGTTTTTTTTTTGCATCTTCTCATATTAATTTAGTTGCTTTAGTTTTAATTTTTTTTTGTTGTTTTTGTATTCTTTTTGTATTATGTAGAATTGCTGATATGTTGTAAGATTAGATTGCATCTGCGTTGATGCGATTGTGCTTATGAAGTGTATGAGGAATAAATATGTATATATATTTATGTATATGAAGAGATTGAAATATATTTGTATGAAGAGTTGAATTCTTTTGCTTACTAAACTAACACTAATATTGTGTATAGATTTATTCATTTAAATGATGATGTTGGTAATGATGTTGATAGTGTATATTGATGATGATGATCAAAATGATGATAATAATAATGTTATGGTGGGTACATCAGGTTGAATATTGTATATGTTTGTATTTTGGTTGTTGATTCTTTCTGTTCCTTTGATAATATTGCGAATTTGTCGTCGTCGTCTTCGTCTCCCATGTTTAACAGCACAAAGAGAAAAAAAAACAAACAACAAACTTACTTTTGTTTTTGCTTATATTATTTTGCTATATGGGTACACCTTGGTGTAAAAATAATAGTTTTATTGGGGGCTCTTATATGCGTTATTATTGTGCTTTGTTCTTATTGCTTTTTATTGCAATTTTTTTTTTTGCTTTGCTTATATTTTAATGCATAAATTTTTTTTTAAATATGCTTGATTTTTCGTTTTTTTTCTCATATTTATTTTTTGTTTATTATTATATTTTTGCTTATATTTTATATATATATTTTTTTTGTGGGCTGCTTCCCAGTAATTTTAGCGGCATATAACAAAAGATTTAACTTTAAGATAGACGTATGTATAAATTTCACGGTATATTGCGTCATTTATGCATAATAAAAAAAATTATTCTTACATGCATGAACACATATACATATTAAAAAAATATAGGTATGTATATATGTTGTATGTACATTTTAAATTTCAAGTGTCCATTAGATTTAGTGTTCATTTAGTGACCACAAATTCCTTTGAATTTAATCCGCAATATTTATTTTATATTATTTTATTAAAAAATAATAATTTATTAAAATGAAAGAGATCGTCGCTTATGCTGTGGCCATGGTACTCACTATGGGTTTAAAAAATAAAAAAAATTATTAAAATAAAATTTTATTTAATATTTTTGTTTTTTTTTTACCATTATTATTGCAAAATAAATGAAAAAGAAAAAAAAATGGCAAATATTTTTTTTTTATTTTAAATCTAGGATTGGTTTTTCTATAAGTAAATGTACTTGCGGTTATATCAAATATAAATATTTAAATAGTATATAAGATTGAAGATTAAGTAAATAAAAAAAGTACGTTATGGTATGCATGGCACCTTTTGTATGCCTATGAACCTGGGTATAATAAAATTTTTTGTTTTTTTAAAAAGATCTGATTAAAAATTTTTTTTTCTAATAAAATTATGTTTTAATATTTTTAAAATGATGATTTTTTTTTGGATTCAAATAAGTTTTTTGCATATATCGAATCCGTAAAATAACACTTTCACAATTTTAAATATAGTAGAAAACGAGGTGATGACAATATACGAATAATGCACTTTCTACAGCCCTATTTTGGGTTGCTTGCAAAAATTTCAAGATAATAATAATATGTAAAACTATTATTGGGACTTTTTGTTTTTAGGTAGGTATATGTGGAATTAAACTATTACTTCGAAGAAATAATTAACATTTACGATTCTGAAAGACGATTATGAATTACTATTAATTACGATTCTGGAAAAATTTTGTGATATTCATCCGAACGAGTTGTAAATTCTTCATTTGGACGATCATACATCCCGAAAACAGAAAAGATTTCCTAGATAAAATCGAATTTCAATGACAAATTAAAGATTTCATAGATATGTGGGTTTCTTAATTGGCCTATACTATATCTTATTTCAAGTTACTAACTCCTTCGGCTAAACTTAGATTGTTCTCAAAATATTCGCAGTTTTTTTTACAAAAAGTATGAATAAAATTTTAAATAAAAGATTTTAAATTTGAAATGTTTGATATCTGAACTTTGTCATTCTCTGTATACGTTCTCAGTATTTTGCGTGTAATAACATCCAGTAAATTATATATGGAGGTCAAAATAAAATATATTATTCATAATGTCCACGTAATAAATTGCATTTTTCAATTATTTTACAAGTTTTATAGATTCATAAGAATATTTTATAGAAATAATAGGACAGCTGATGAGGTTGTCATTAATATTTTGTTATAATGAATGAGAAATTTTTTTTTATATCACTTGTGAGCTCTTATAGCAAATCTCTAAAATCTCTTAAAAGTTTAATTATATAAGTTTTCTTTTCATGACAAAACTTTTTTTAATAGCACACTAATTTATTAATGGTTGTTACAAAGTAAGGATGCCGTTTTATTGCAACTTTGCTCATATAGTAATTTGCTGACTTAAGAATAATATAAAACAATTAATTCTCTATATAAAAGAATGTTATATTATATGGTATTATAAATATATGTACATAAATGTATACAACATTTATTTTTTACTCCATTTTATATATAAAAAGTTAGTCAATTATAAATTACATTAAATAATAACTTCTGTATAAATTTACGTTTATGATTCTAGATTAAGTTATTAGTGACTAGAGCTTACAGTAACTAAAGTTGAAAGCTTATGTTCGTATATTTGAAAAATAGAATTGATTAATTTATTGTTATGTCTATACTAACAACTTTTTTCCTAAAAATTTCAGAAGGATTCAAACCCCCGGAAATCCTGTATTTCGCTCAATATTGCTATTAGCACATAAATAGCTGTCTTTTCGCTTTTACTTTCGCAAGTAAGTTCGTCTTACTTGTTAATTTTATACGACACATCTCCATTCATCAAACTTAAGTACATTTTTTTAAAGTAATGAGAAATACAAATTTTGGACTCGTTTATTTTGGTGGAAATAAAATTCCCTCTACCTTCCAACTAAAATTTAACAAAATGTCAATATTTAGTTATCAGTTTTTGTATCACTATAAGTTTTATTAAATTATTATAAAACTGACAGTATAACAGTAATCGTTTTCGTGCTTAAACTAATACATTCTTATATAATACAATAATTGAATTAATCTGTTAAGCAATAGGAATTTAATAATTGTTCTGGTATACCACTTTTTTTTTTTCATTTTAAGAATCTGCCTAAATTTATGCAAAATTTTATAATAATAAGAGAATTGTATAAAAATAATTTCAAAATTTTTTTTACTAGTTTATACAGCTATATTATCCCTCTTAATTTCTAAACCTAAACTGTTAAATGAAAATTTGTTATTTTGCAAAAATCATTAAGTTTTGGTCTACTTATACGGTTTTCGTATTAAATATTAAAAACTATGGCAACACTAATTGTAATTATCAATATAATAACAATAATAACGGAAAATATATAAAAAAATTAATTATTTCCAAATTGTTATTCGGTTGTCAAACGCCAAATTCAATTCTGTCAATTGTAATCACTCAGTTTTGTTTATGATGAAATTGATGTTTTGCAAGAGAAAAAAAATACTTTTCAAAGAGAAATAAAGAAAAATCAAAAAAAAGAAAAAGGACGAAAACTTGAAAGAGAATTAAAATGAAATGAGAAGGAAAAACTTTGTTGATGACAGAAAACAACTTGGGACTTCAATGCAATGCAACTATAGATCAACGCATCAATTTTATAAATTTGTTTTTCTTATGCTGCTTTTTTTTCTCATTTCTTGATCTTTTTATGATATTTTTTTTATTCTTATTTTACCGATGGATTGTAATTGTGGTTGAAATTCTTTTATGGTATGTTGAATTTAATATACGGTGGCATCTGATTAATATGAGTACAAACAAGCATACATACATTGGACAAACAGGCATACATATACATATAATAACAATTACCTGAATGAACATATGAATGTATGTGCATTTGTATGTTTAGTGAGCAATTTAATATGGCTTTCAACTGTACATAATAATATTGATTTTTTTTTTTGTGTTGTCTGTTGGTTTTTTTTTTTTGGTTGTTGTTCTTTAAAAGCTTTTTGTGATGTTTGATTATCGGTTTGTTTAATTTTTATTTGTTTTTCTCATATTATCATTTTTATTATTATTTTTTGAGTTTTTTTTTTTTAATTTTTTTTGCAAATTTCTTTTTGCGGTATTTTGCTTGCTGTCAAATTGGTTCTTGTACCGCCTTTTATCTTATTTTGTCACATTACATATATAGCGTTGCTATTTAGATGAAATCTGACTAGCATGAGACCGATTTGATAGTTCTGTTTATATATATTTTTTTTTGAATTTATTATTATTGCTTTTTTATTTATTTTTAATTTTTTTTTCGATATCTTTCAAAGTTTTTATTCAACGCTTCAATATTTCTTGTAATATTAATTTGATATAAAAAAAACATATTTTGGTATTATAAAAATTATTAAACGTTTAAAATGTATTTAACTACATATTTATGTGAAAATAAAGAAAATATATATATTAGCAGTTGGTAACACTTGTGAAAATTGTCCAGCCTATGCAGAAATGTAAATGTAATTAAAAAATGTAAGAAGAAAAAGTTTTATTATTCAATTATATTTTATTATGCAATATAAATTTGTCATACATACGATATACAAGAAGAAATTTACGATATTCAAGTTGATATTTATGTATGCCTACTTGTATATCGTATATAAGAGCACGTAAGTCGAGAAATTTAAGTCAAAGTGTTAGCAAAATTTAGTCTACAAATATTATGATTTTAAATTAAATTCTTAAGACTTTTAGTTGTAATTGCAGTTTTCTTTTTTATAAAAAGCCCGTTGCCGGATTTCTTTAGGTACTGCAACTATAATCTACAATGTACCAAAGCTCAAGGGTTTACTTTTTATGTTTTGCAAAATATGTATAGTTTAAATAATTGTAGAATTCTATATTTTAAGATGTGGCCATAAGAAATATTTAGAAATAATCGAGTAAGTTATGGATTATTTCAAGATTCCACCATTGATGTGACAGACATCATTAGTAATTCAACCCTTTAACATTTGTAATTAAAGAAACAGTCAGATTATTATAGTCGACTTTAAAAATTTGACAAAAAATTTTAACTTCGACATTGGAGTTTTCTGTTGATGAGTCTAGAGCTTTAAAAAAAAAATTGCACAATTTTATAGGATTCTCGAAATTAATAGTGATTAAAAAGGTTATCCCTTCTGATAATTCGCCCTATAACCGCTTATATTCATGTTTGAGAGAAAAAAAAACTGTAAGTCGGACGTGGTTTCAAACAAAAAAAAATTCATTGATCGTTATTTAAACTAAATCATAAAAAATAAAGTTGGGTCAAACCAATGGTTTGTATTGTAGCACTTTTCCCTTCAACAAGTGAAAATACTGCTTTTAAAAACAGTCTATGTATATCAACCACACTATTAAAATTATTTTCATTTATAAATGAAACTATTTCTAGGATTGCATATATTTAGGATGAACCATTTATGCAGTCTTTGAAATAAAGCAAAATTTAATATAAACAGGGGTTAACATAATGCTCGATTTTAAGGGTTAATTGTGTGAGTTAAGAAAAATAATTATATTTTTTAATGTCATGGAATTTACCGTTAACTTTTTGCGTTTATAGAAATTTGAAAAAACTTGCGGTTTCAGAAATATAAGGTGTCAAAAATGCAAATTTTACAAATTTCAGGAGGCCATAACTTGAGAGGGGGTGGAGATGGAAAAAAATTTTCTTTTAACGAAATAAACTACTTGTTAATGTCTAAAAGCCCCTAAAATTTCAAGCTTCTACAGGCTGGGGTCTAGAAGAAAAACGACATCAAAAATTTGAAAAAAAAGGACTTTAGATAACGGTAAATTTGAACGGCCATTTTGTTTTTCTAAAGTTTAACTATAGTATACCGCGCTAGGGGAAGCAAGCCACTGCCTTTCTGCGTTTGCAAAATTTTAAAAATGCTTATGGTTTCATTGCAACAAATAGTTAAAATAGGCCATTTTTAGTGTTTTGGGGGGGTATAACTTCTAGAGGGGGAGAGATACGTAAAAATTTTGTTCTACGAAAATAAGTTTCTAGTAAAGATCTATGTACGTATTAAATTTCAGCTTTCTATCTTTAAGAATGTAGAAGTTTTGTAAACAGACACACGGACAGACGGACGGACGGACGGACGGACGGACGCACGGACGGACGGACGGACAGAGTGAAACTAATAAGCACTTTTTTTCAAAAAATGTTTGGAAAAGTGCTAAAAACTACAAACGATTGGAGTGGTTTATCACGATGTCAACAAAATATTTTTGTTTTATTTTACGCGAGGGGGCAAGGACAAAAACTATAAATTTTTCCACTTTTTATCTACTAATTTCCAGTTCCTTAAATAGAGAGAATACAATAAATTTACGATGAATTTAAAAACCATAACAAAAAATTTGCTATTGCCCATACCCAATCAAATACACTCTTTTTTATCCTATAGGATTGATCGTCTCAAATAATTTAAAAAAAAAAAAATTTCATCATTAGAAATTAAATTTATATATTATTGTAGATTCCCGTATTTGGAATAGAAAATTTTATAAAAATGACATCAGCATTTAGTATTTGATTATAATTTTGGTTCGATTGTCATTAAAAATAATAGAAGATTTGCCATTTGATTGAAAACTTTGGTGGTCCTAATTAGTTTTCTAATTTAGTTTATTTTATATAAGATTTTTCTGTTTTTCAAATAAAATTATTTTTAATACCAAAATTGGTGATACAAGTCAAGCAATCAATTAGAAAATTTTATTTTATAAAATAAAATAGAGTAAAACAAAAAAAAAATAATGGCAACTCAGGAGGTTTAGAGGTTTCATTTTTGGTTTACTGAATTTAAAAAAAAATCACCTTTTCAATTTCAATCAGTAATTTTAATTGAGCAGAAACATTGATGGGTCAAAATACATAAAAAATGTAGAAAAATGCAATTGTAATTTTATGGTGGTCTTTATAAAAATAATATTATTTTAATGTAAGATTAAGATATTATAAATTAATTAAAATGTATGTATATTTTGAATTAAATTGCATAATTAATGGCGCCCATTATGTACTTTTGATTTTGCTTAATATTGATTCAAATTGAATTGGATAAACATACAAGGTTTTTATGGGAAGAAAATGTGGAGGGAAATATGAATTGAATAAAGTTTTATATAAGTCCTATAACAGTAAAATTTTATTTTCAGTTTATGTTGAATTTATAGACCTAGGCCATGTAATTTTTCCATCAATCTATTGAAAACCTGACATCGATTTGGAATAATGTTTGGAGAAAGAACTTCTTCTTTCTTAATCATTTAATTATCAAACCAGAGTAACATTCTTCACAAATTCTTAACTTTATTAAAGATGCAAACCATTTTATAGTAATAACTATTTTAAGATTACACAAATTAAACACACACACCCTAATCCACAATATGCCTAATAGTTATTAAAATTTCGTTATAATTTTAAAGTAAATCTATGTAGATAATACAAATTGAATACATCAGAGTTACCGCACAACGCCGTAATTTCTTCGTTGATCGAAGAAATACTTACACTACACGTTGTACAAGGGTATAGGAGTATTTTAAATTTCATAAATTGTGTGATATGGCTACGGTTTACTTTAAAAATTGAATTGCTTCAAGGAGATGAGTCAAAATATTTAAAATAATATTTGTGATATTTTCTATATCAATCTAAATCTATATGTATTGCATTTGGGACGTCTTAGTTGATCTTAGACGTCGGCTTCAATTAGCTTTAAAGCTATGCTTAAGTAAATGTTAAGCAATGCACCTTTATTTGAAAATGAACTGGTAAGCTTTTAGAGATTAAATTTGCTTGAAAGAAAATTTTTCAACTAAACAAGTTTTGGAAACGTTAATTTTAACACTCTTCCATCTCAAAGATGATTATAAGAAGTAATTTATAGCCTATTTTTGACATGCTTGGAATTTTGTAGCAAAGGAATTTAAATAAGAAACAAGAAAGAAATTGAACCCTTTATGCTTTTAATTTTATTTCAACATTAAAATTTTGAGCAAAAATATGTGGACTTATCATTTTAATATGAAAAGAATTCAGTTTAATTTTGTTTTATTTTGAATCTTTATCTGCAAGGATTATTAAATATGACTAACAAAAAAACAAGAGGCAAAAGAAATATTATAAAAGTATGTACAATAATGGGGAAGGAAGCCTACAAAATAACAATGTAGGTAAATGGAGAAAAAAAAAATAAAAAAATATTACAGTGGCGCCATGGTTATCAATTATATTTAGTAGGCATTCATTTAGATTATAACATTCACCTACCTAATGCCTCTGCTACCCATATATAAAAATAAGAATTAATTTGTGTACAATTCCCTTTCATCTTTTTGTTATACAAGTACGAGTATTTATAGGCATACCTCTACAACTTTTGCATTTCATTTTTATTTTTTTACTTTTTAATATTATTTGGGGTTAAACGGACTGTTTTACCTTAATACTTGCTATATGTATAAATATAATGAAAATAAAAAAAATAAAAAAAAACGGAATAAATTAGAATCAGACGAACGGGGCGATTTAAATTTTACATAAAAATCTTTATATTTAGCATAGATTTTCATATATGTAGTGCATGCGTGTTGGGGGTATTCATCAAATTTTTATGATTGCCCCCACCTCCATATTGTAAAAAAATTGTTTTCTCTACAATATTTCATGTTCTATATTGTATTTCTTCTAAAAGTTTTTGACGTTGTAGTAAGTTTCAAAGTGGTTGCAAATTGTTTTGAATACGCAGAAAAAAGCAGAGAAGGCTTCGAAAAATTTCCCGATGCTAAATTTACCGTTTAAGCGGTGCTGTCACTGAATGTAAAATTTATAAAAATCTTTCTGTTTGTTAAATATTTAAACATTATTTAAAATTTTTTTTGGAAAGCTTAAAAATTTAAAAGCGGTTTATAACTTTTAATGAAAGTCACCCATACTTTGCTCTTTCGTGCACACACTTTATTCATTACATTTGTTGCCGCAAAATTTTACTCATTATGGAAAAACTGGCGCCTAAACTACACTTTAAAATTGCATATTATTAAATTAAGAATTTGTTCGGTGAGCAGTGGATTTTATGTTTTAAATCTCTCATCATCTGAATTCTCTTGCTTATACTCATAATCCTATAGGATCTGAAAATAAATTTTTTTAATCACTAATTAATTGGTAAGAGAATACGTTTAATTAGTGATGCTCGTAATTAGGAAATTACCCTAAACTGGATTGTGGCAAATGTGAAATTTGAATATTTCAAATACATCACAAAAGAAGCTGCCGCGACCTACGTTGGTAATGAATTATATTTAAGCAATTGATTTAAATAAAAATACATATTTTGACAAACTACAATATATTTTTGGCTACAATTATTGTTTCTCTGATATATACATATTATATATTCTTGTAAATTCGATTTAGACTTCCAAACACGACTTATAGAGATTGCCCAGATATTCTCCAATGTACAGATGTATGAATACTTGTAAGAATAAAATAAAAGTAAAAACGATTTCTTTTTTTTGTGGCTTTTATTATCAAAAAACCACAAGAATTGAAGACGATCTAAAATGAAAAGTACAACATGACTTCATACTTCTATAAACGTACGTATATACACACATACATACATACATATGTAAATATATATAATAAGAATAGCAATAATGTTAAAAACAACTAAAAATTCACCTTAAAGTCAATTAGTGAATGCATTAATGGACTTTAAAAACAAAATGACATTAAAATACCTTCACATCATTTTTTTTTGTTTTTTCAGTTTGTTCCCCCCAAAATCGAAAATCGTAACAGAAAACAAAAATAATATAAACACAAGCATAACACAATAAGAAGAAGAAAAGAGAAAAAGAAGAAAAGAAAAAAAGAGAAGAAAGAGGAAAGAAAATAATAAAATCATTTTATTTTTCATATCTCATTCAAGGATTGTCTTTATCAGCCGCCAAACATACACAATCATTCATACATAAATATTAACATAGAATGATAAAAAAATAATGAGTAAGAGTACAAATACGTACTCATGCAACAACGCCACACCACAATTTAATATTATTATTCAGTGCATTAGAGAAACTACGATAAAACTTCATTCTGTGTATGCGTGTGAATGTGAGTGCTTGAATACGACAATTCTCTCTCATATACGAATGTGACTGATAAGACTAATTAATCGACGATCGGGTGCAGGTCTTATGCAAAAGGAAATATATAGAATTTTTTTTCCTTTTTTTTATTTTTACTGATAAAAATATTTTTTTTTTTGAAAAGGAAAGGGGAACGAACGATTTGAAAATATTTTATTCGAATTGAGACTTTCTTATCTTAAAATAAAATTTGTTTTTCTTTTTTTTCTTTAAATAATTCCAATTTCTTTTATAGTTGAGTTTAATTACTATGCAAATGAATGCATCAATTAAAAAGGCGTTGATTATGAAAGAGGCGGCATTTTTTCATTTATTTTTTTTTTTTAATATTCGTAAAAAAAAATATCGCAGGCACATTTCGTAGTGATGACGAGTTCATACAGGAAGTTTTCATTTCATTTTTAGTTGATTGTGGTTTTTGTTTTTGTCTTTCTTTTACTGTCCATTTTAATTTTTCAAAGATATAGGGATTGAACGCGAAAAACAAAAAATATAAAATGGAACAAAAATGGAAAAAAAACATTGTAATTAATGGTAGAATTGATAATAAAAAAAAAAATTAATGATGATTGGTAGCAAAACAAAAAATTTTTTTTCCATATTCGAAAGCGTTCTTAAAAAGGCAAGGAAAGGGGGGAAATTTTTGTAATATACATATGTATTCGAAAATTTGCAGCGTATGTGAAGTGAATCTTTTTCACATCCAAAATATTTCCTAGAATGAACATTTCAAATATGGTATTTTTGTTTTGTGTTTCATAAAATATTTTGTCACAGATTAATATTTTCATATGTATTCCATGTTTTGTTCTAGTCATTAGTCTCATTGTGTCACCCCACAAGCTTTAAATGATCTGTTTCTCAAATAATTCTCAACAAACAGTAGATCTAAGTGTCACTTCTTACAGATAACAAATTGAACATATATTTCCAAGTGAATCAGTTGTTTAATGCCAAATGCTCTACAAAAGTAAGAGATATGAGATAGAAAAAAAGGTAACGTACATGTGTATATTTCTACTAAATTAATAATGGTAGTCTATTCGATCGCTCTGCTAACAAAAATAGTCGACAATTAATAAAAAAAGAAAATCCATCAGAACTCTACTGAAGGGAAATTCAAACGATTAAAAAACTGATTTTAATTTTTAATTCAAAGAATTTTTAATTAAAACGTCCCAAGAAACGTATATAACTTTCAATAATGAAACAACAGTAACACTTGGATTTATTGTTCTCCTTTTAGGTTTTACTTTTTCTCCTTGTACAAATTTATTTTTTGAAGATATAGAAACATAATTGCCTTATAATATTTTTACAGAAGAAGGAACAAATTTTTGACTCTCTTATATTCCTTTTTGAAAGCTCACCATATTTCTATTATACATGGACCCAATCATTGTCTATCATTATAGTTCTTTATTTGTGTTAAAAATGCTGCACATTAAAGAATTGCTTGCCCTTCTCCTGTTACACGAATATTATGCTAAATTTTATTCTCCCAAAACTTTTATATCCTTTTCTTTAATACGCTTATGCATTAAATTTAGATGAAATGAAAAAATTTTTCGAATAAATCTGATAAAGATTAAAATTTACTCGATTACTTAATTGAAATAAAAATAAATGATTAAAGAAAAATTGTTAATTTTTTCTTTTTTCAATTTAAATTTCATGATTAGGACCAATTCAATAATATTAACACGCAAATATTTAAAATCTTCCAGAAAGAGTTTTTTTTTCATAATCTTCCGAGATTATCGTATTTTCCTTTTAAAAAGAAAACCTTTTAATTTAAATTATAATTGGTAATTTATTAGTGATAAAACATTGAACACGAATCAATTCATTTATATTGGGATAAATTAATGTTTATTAAATTTTCTATTTCATGTAAAAGATCCTGTAAAGATGGTGTGTAAATATATTAAAAATGTCTTATAGACTATCAGTTACATGAACTATTCTACATATACATTATTTTAATGGAGGCGTGGATTTTATAAAGATTTATATAAACAATTAATTTTTTGTTTTTCGAAACCGAAAGGGAACTACTGTTCAAAAGAGAATCCTTATATAACGATCGGCAGTGGCATATTTTATTAAAAAAAAATTAATTTGTTCATTTATTAACAAGAAGCAATTAAAAATGAATTTTCTTAACATGCTCATGTTTTAATGAACTTTATACAAAACTGAAATTAATCGCATATCTAAACTATAAAAAAAACTGAGTGACTATATTTTAAATTAATGAATTAAATATAAATTATGATTTTATACTAAGCAAATATTAGTTCTGTTCTTTGATCCAAAACTGCATTATTAGTATTTTGATTAGTAACAAATAGTATAACCTCAATCACGGGAATCGATTGAATTTCAATAAACTAAAATTTTTAAAGTCATTCAAATGAAGGTTGGCTACCGCCAGAATCGGGAATATACAGTCACAGATGCTTTATGTATAAATAAATTTGGGTCAAGCCAATGATTTCTAAAGAGTCTCACTTTTTGCCTCAGCAAGTGAACATACTGCTTTGTAAAGCAATCTGTAGCTAGAGTTATTACATTATTTAAATTAGTTTCATTCATATTTCTACATATTCTATAAAACTATTGCATACATTTAGGATGATCAAAATAAAAATTAAATGAAGTATTAGCATAATGGTTGAATTGAACAATTAAACAAGTGAGTAAAAGAAAATAATTACATTTTTTGATGGCATGACATTTACCGTTAGCATTCTGCATTCATAGAAATTTGCAAAAGCTCACAGTTTCGGAAATATAAGGTGCCGAAAAATAGAGTTTTGCGCATTCGAGTAGGGGATCGAGGAATAAAAAAATTTTCTTCTAGGAAAATAAACTGCTCATAAATATTTAAAAAGCTATAAAAATTTCAAGCTACTACAGCTCGTGTTGAAGAAAAGCGGTATCAAAAATTTGAAAAAACGGATTTCGGATAACGGTTAATTTTAATGGCCTGTTTGTTTTTCTAGAGCGAAAAAAATAATGTATTCTATATTATTTTTCGTTTGACTTTAAACTCCTATTCCCTTCGGAAGTACTGCATAAAATCGGACACACTGCATAAAATAGTAGCTTGTTGGAAGGCCGCTTTATATTTTTATTCGTAAAATAAATATTGAATTTTCAATATTTAGAATTTCCATATAAATTACCTGTCCATTACGTTCCAACTGTCTACTTTCTCTCAATTCACTACTCTTAAAGAAAGTCGCAGTTTTCGAGCTTTACGAAGGAATAACCGGCTTATCAAAAATTTATTAAAAATTGATATGCATATATGCAGAATGCTCTCTTAATTCTACAGTTCTTAAATTTAATTCTCTTTTAAATTCCCATAAAATTTACTTTTTCCACCAAACCATTGCAATTCTACATTCGCCGCAGGAGTTGTTTTGCTTGCATTTAATAAATGATTTTTAAATATAGGTATTATTATGTACATACATACATAAGCACAAATTAAAACAATGTTATTAAGGTCATTAATTGATTTTTTGAGGTTAATTATTATACAAAAAAAGAAAAGGCGAATTCTACAATAACCGTTTATTATTATTTAATAAATTTTTACCCTTTTGCTTTTTCTTTGTGTTTATATAGTTACTTTTTAAGGAGGCGCCTGCCAAGCACATTTTCTTATACAAAAAATATTTTTAATTATCACGAGCACGAAAAAATACAATCTAGATCTTTTTAATAATTTTAGATCCTTGTATTTATTCTTCTTCTTAAAACAATAATTTAATGATGCACTTCAAAATAATTTACAAGTAAAAACTGCAAGAAAAAAAAAAATTATAAATAAAAACTTACTGAAATGATGAAATGAAATTTAATACGTTTCTCTCTTTGATGTTGAAGATGATGATGATGATGATAGCATCATTATAATAATTAAAGAAACTGCTACCACAACTAAACACAGCTGGATATCTTAATATTGTCGACCAATTCTCATATATTGTACAATTTTTAAAAATAAAATTGCATTGATCTTTTTTTTTTCTTTAAATTATGCAATTTAGTAAATGGCGCACAGCTTGAATTATTTCCATATTTGAAATATACAATAATTTTAAATTTTGCGTATATACGCGAAACTCAAACAAAAAAAAAATGAAGTTATTGACAAGAGATGAAATATTAATAAATAAAATGCAAAAGGCTTTTATATAAAAATATCGAATTCACATTTTATAGTTTTAATCAATAAATTATTAATTTTTTTTTGTATTTTAGTATTTTAGTATTTACGTGAATTTAGTAATTGGTATTCAATTTGAAGCTGCCATGTAGGTGAATTAATCATGTAGGATTGATTCACCTAAAAAATTATTTACCTTTAATTATTCTATGTGGTTCTGTTTCTTTAAAACGAGAACTTTGTGTTGGGAACAAACGAAATTAAAAAAAATTTACAATTTTTATGGTACCGCTTTAAAATGCTTACTAAATGGTCTTTACATTGTGCCCTCGATCATAGCATATCACTTTTCTAAATAAATTTATTTTTAAAATTTTTTCTAGTTCTACTAATTTGCCCAAAAATTATAAGGTTTTCTGGGACCAAATAAATTTTATTTGAAAATCAAAGACGAAAAATTTTAAATAAAAACCCTCAACAACAGAATTGTAAAGATCTTACAATGAACAAAAATGTAATTACTAGTTTTTTTTAATGTTTAAATATTTTTCTGAAAATTTTTAATTAAATTTTCAAATACTTTAAATTTTATGAGTTTTACTTAATATGAAAGTGCTCTCAATATTTTATAATGTGAAAATGGATCAATTGGGTGCACAGAATACAGATTGAAATAATGTGAAAATAACCTATTTAATTTTAAAATTTTAGATGGCCTCAATGTTAATCTGATTTATTCAGGTATTCGTAATTAAAATTTTAATTGATAAAGTTTATTTTGAAATTAAGACGGTATTGCTTGAATAGGTCAAGTTTGCTTTTCAGTGGACGTTCATAGAGTTGCTTTGAATTTTATATTGAAATATAATATAATTCTTGAATTCGATTCAATTTTGATTCGAATCACTGAATTCAGTATTATAAGCATGTACGAGTATTTCTGAATTTAATTTAAAAATCGTAATTCCGCACATTCATTGGAACTCTAATAGTTTTGATTTGAACATTAATTTGTGCATGTTAATAATTTTTTAAGTTAGTAGGCATACAGTACATTTTTTTTTGAATTGTTAGCACAAATAAAATGGTAATCAAATTATTATTAAGATTATTACGTGATTATTACAGCGAGACAACCAGAGCATTTCATTAAAGTTAAAATTGATTTTGACATCTCTTTCAAATTTGTGTATTATCAAACTTGTGTGATTAATTTGAATTTATGTTCATGTATGTATTTTACCTAATTGTATTGTCATTCTTACTCATTATCTACACGAGATCACAATCGTTATTAATTATACAAATACGATATTAAAAAATTTACTAATATGATAGTCAAATTTATTAATGTTATATAAGTATATTTCAAAAATCATTATTAAATTATAGTTAAAAACTCATTATTTCGAATATAAATCTACATAGCTTTCGAAGTACATATTACAAAATGTTATTCAATAAAATTAATAAAAACAAATTAAAGAACTTGAAAATAAATTTCAGCAGCTTTTTAATTCTTAGAAGTACATGTACATATACAATTGTTTTAGGCACATTTTCTACCGGAATTTTCAAGGCAAACAATAATTTTTAAAATATACAAGAAATCTTAAATGACGATTTTGTTAAATTAATGTATGTGATTGTGCATCGCACATACATAAAATTTAAAAAATAAAACTTTTAATGCCTTCAAAACAATAAAAATGTAAACCCATAACAAAAAACTTTAATTGAATCAAAATAGAATAAATTCAATATAAAAGCCATTTCAATATTTTACTTTATTTTTTCTATTTTAACAAAAAAACAAAAAAATTGTTGTTCATTTGTAATTGCCCTCTAAAACAACTCCAACAACTTTATCTTACAACATTCGTTAAAAACACAGGTATGCTCGTATACACACTGTATGAACTCATAATATAATTTATTAATGTTAAGTTCAGTAAAATTTCAGTATATAACAATCATTCAATTTAATGTTGATGATGATTATTATAACGATTACAAATAGTTGATGATATTAATGATGTTGATATGCTCATAAGTTCTATAAGTATACTACATAGCTTTCGAAGTACATATTACATATAAATCTACATAGCTTTCGAAGTACATATTACAAAATGTTATTCAATAAAATTAATAAAAACAAATTAAAGAACTTGAAAATAAATTTCAGCAGCTTTTTAATTCTTAGAAGTACATGTACATATACAATTGTTTTAGGCACATTTTCTACCGGAATTTTCAAGGCAAACAATAATTTTTAAAATATACAAGAAATCTTAAATGACGATTTTGTTAAATTAATGTATGTGATTGTGCATCGCACATACATAAAATTTAAAAAATAAAACTTTTAATGCCTTCAAAACAATAAAAATGTAAACCCATAACAAAAAACTTTAATTGAATCAAAATAGAATAAATTCAATATAAAAGCCATTTCAATATTTTACTTTATTTTTTCTATTTTAACAAAAAAACAAAAAAATTGTTGTTCATTTGTAATTGCCCTCTAAAACAACTCCAACAACTTTATCTTACAACATTCGTTAAAAACACAGGTATGCTCGTATACACACTGTATGAACTCATAATATAATTTATTAATGTTAAGTTCAGTAAAATTTCAGTATATAACAATCATTCAATTTAATGTTGATGATGATTATTATAACGATTACAAATAGTTGATGATATTAATGATGTTGATATGCTCATAAGTTCTATAAGTATACTGATATTTAATAACGATCATAATGTTTACTGTCTTTAATTTGTATATATATGTACATACATATACACATATGTATTTATTGATGTGAAATATAACTCTGATACGTAATATATAAACAATCTCTGTATAGTTAAAAGAAATAAAGTTGGGTCAAACCAATGGTTTGTATTGTAGCACTTTTCCCTTCAACAAGTGAAAATTCTGCTTTTAAATACAGTCTATGTATACCTACCACACTTTCAAAATTATTTTCATTCATATACGAAACCATTTCTAGGATTGCATATATTTGGGATGAACGATTTATGCAGTCTTTGAAATAAAGCAAAAATTTATATAAAGAGGGGTTAACATAATGCTCGATTTTAAGGGTTAATTGTGTGAGTTAAGAAAAATAATTATATTTTTTAATATCATGGAATTTACCGTTAGATTTTTACGTTTATAGAAATTTGAAAAAGCTTGCAGTTTCGGAAATATAAAGCGTCAAAAATTCAAATTTTAGAAATTCCAAGAGGCAATGGTTTTAGAGGGTGTGGAGATGTAAAAAAAATTTCTTCTAACGAAATAAAATATTTGTTAGTGCCTCAAACCTACTAAAATTTCAGCCTCCCACATCCTGGGGTCTAGAAGAAAAACAACATCAAAAATTAGAAAAAAACCGGATTTTATGTAACGGTAAATTTTAACGGCCATTTTGTTTTTTTAAAGTTCAAGTATAGTATTACGTGATATAAGAAACATCCCACTGCTTTTCTGCGTTTGTAAAATTTGAAAAATGCATATGGTTCAACTACAGTAAACAGTTGAAAAATGGCATTTTTAAGGTTTTTGGGGGGGGGGGGGGGTATAACCTTTAGAGGGGAGGAGATAGGTAAAAATTATGTTCAACGAAAATTAGTTTCTAGTAAAGATCTGTGTACATATAAAATTTCAGGTTTCTTTCTTCAAAGGTGTAGAAGCTTTGTAAACAGACATACGGACAAACGGACGGACGGACGGATGGACAGAATGAAACAAATAAGCACTTTTTTTCAAAAAATTATTGGAAAAGTGCTAAAAAGTTGCCGTGTTCACTAATGGACAATATACATACATATAGTCGCTGTAAAGTGAAGTGAACAGTGGCTTTCAATTTTTAATTTTTATCGACAATCAGAATGAAAATTTTTATTTCTTATTCCTGTAGCCAGAACACAACTGCGGTCCACTCTTTTCCAGTATACATAAATTTTGAGAATGATATTTTAAGCATAAGTGCCAAAAATCTGCCTAATACGGTAAAATTTTTAAACTATTTCTGTTGTCATTACCTGCTTTTGTTCTGAATAAAAAAGGAACATGTGTGAAGTTTATTTTTAATTTGAATAAAATTTGCTGAGTACTTTCCATTCATCAATGAAACTTATCACCGTGTGCTTGTTGAAAAGAATATTGATTCATTTGGATGCACTGGTTTTTAAATTTCGAAAGTTTGTAATAATTTGTCAACAGTATCTTGGCAAGCAATTTGTATATATATTTGGAATAAGCAAGCACATTTTAAAAATTTACACATTTTGCAATTTTTTGGAATATTTGTTACTTTTGAAATTTTTGTACGATAAATCTCTTACGTAACATATAGCTTGTAAAGCAACAAACTGAAAATGTCTTTCAATTAGAAAAATATGGTCTCATTTATAAGACTTAAATTAAAAAGGGAAAAAAATAAGTTAACTTTAGGTAGCTAAAAATTTTGGTATTTTAAAAGATAGTTGTGATCTGAAGTTATCAGAATAGTTAAACAAGTTCTTCTTTCCTCGAATTTCTTCTCAATGGCAACACATTTTCTAATGTCAATGCCATCAAACAGACATGACAAATTATTTTAGACCATAAATATTGCATTTGGCACTGTATAATATTGAGAAACACTGATATATAGAAATATAAATACTTATTTTTGTAGAATATGAGATCCTTTGATCTTTTTTTTCATGGGCTATTTCTTTGTTTTTTATGATTTTCATTTTATTTTGCTTTATTAAATTAATTGCCGATGTTGATCGGTGGCATTCTCAATCAGTTTAATTGCCCTTTCTATATAAAGAAGAATTTCACTTATATAGCTATACATAGATATATATACATACAAAATACAAGATACATATGTGTGTGTAAACTACTGTATCTGCTATTGTATATACGTAATTCGAGATTTTATAGTTACAAATTGATTTCGAACTGAATAAAGAACTGGTCATAAAAAAAAATATATTTTTTTTTTCTCTTAATAAAATTTTCATAGAAAGTGCTTAAAAATTTTTGTTTTTCAAACTTTCTTCAATAAAAATAAAATGCATTAAATTTCTTTTAGGATTTACTAGAATTTGGAAGCTATAAAATCTTCTTATGACGACTTAATTTGTATAATAAAATTAACTCATTAAAATTTTAATATTTTAGTTTTAGTAGCTAAAATAATTAAAAAAAAATTTGAATTAAAATATAAAATTTCAGGAAATTTTTTAATTTGAAAATGCCTTGAAGAAAAGGTGGAATACTTCGAACATATTAAATGTTGAATGAAAGTGTTTTGACAAGCCTATAATTATTGTACCGGAGTGGTGCAGCTTTTTTATTGTTGTTTGACATGTAGTCAACATAAGGTCATATATAAATGTAAGTGCACAAGGAAGTTGGAAGGAAAATATAAAGAATTTGAAAAAATAAATCAAAATAGCTATAACTAAATTATTTTTAAGGGGCGTTGTAAGTTGCGATAATTAAATGTTTGTTAACTAAAAACAAAAAAAAAACGGCAACACGAAAACATTTCAGCTACTGAATGATAAAATTTTGAAAAGCTCCGTAAAGCAACCACAATCTTTTGAAGATTTAAACTTGTAAGAATTAAATGATTTGGAACTTAAACAAAGTTTGTTTATCAGTTCAGTGCAGAATAAAATGGAGCAGTATGGCTACCAACATTAACGTTAATGCGTAATATGTAAGTTTAACAATAAAAATAATTAAGGGCAGTTTATTGTATTTGAACTTTCATATAATTTTGGAGCCCTATTCGGTTTCATTCAAAGAAGATCAATAAGGTGTATTGAAAGTCCAAGATGATTAAAACAAAACAAATGACTTTACAATGATTTTTTGGCTATAATATTAAAAAAAATGAAAAAAAAAATTTTTATAAAGGAAAAATACCAAACACTTTTAAAAAAGTTTTTGTACAACCCTTAGGACTCAGACAGACATGCATTTACTAAAAATTGATTGCGTTAACTATTAAAATTGCAATCACTTTGTACAAAATTACAAATTGTTTTGATTGTTTAATTGCATGCAATCATACAGTTGCATGTCCGCACGACTGAATAGTATAAACCAATGGAATACAAATAAGCAATGAAACAGTTGCAAAACTAAAAATTGCATGTTTCCTTCAGCACTTACATCAACAGAAAATTTCTTACAATTAAAAGAAAAATTTAATTAAAATTATTGTCCAAGTGCTCAAGTTCAAATTGCATATATTTAGGTGTAGTCCATTCACTCTAATTTAGCCAAAAATTGCACTTAAATTTTTCGCAAAAGAATATTGTTTGCACAGATTTAGAATCTTCATTTCCATTTAAATTTATGCCAGAAAATTCATACACGTACACATACACACACATATAAAAATATTGTTTAATAAAAACTTTCACTTAATTGTGCTCCTGATTTAAAAGAAATTTTTTAAGATAATTTTTTGAATATTATTGTATTTATAGTTGAAATAAAAATTTTATTTTATAATTAATTTTACGATATATAAGTATATTTATACATAGCTATTTATTATATAAAAATATAACAATTTACGATTTAAGTGATTGTACGTGAATTTCATATTCACGGTAATTTTGAGAAATTTTTTAGTTTATTGCTATTTAAAAACGTAAATTTTAATATGTGGATGCGACTAATTTAATTGTCATAAAAATTTAATGTGTATATTAGTATTTTGGATTATTTGCTGGAATTTTACATTTTGGAAGAATCAAGTTTCACTTACACGCGTGTAAAACATTGATTTTACATTTTACTTTTACTTTTAATCTTTTACTTTTGTAATAAAGCTTAAAATTCTTCAAGGTCTTACTATGTAACACCACTAAATAATTAATTAATTATTTTATTATTAATTTTATTAGTTGTATTTTATTTATTTAATTTAAATATTGCAAATATATAAAAGTGAAATTCAATATTATAAATTGTGTAATTGAGTAATTAAACGAAAAGTTTTACCGGATCAAAACCAATAATAACGCATTCAATTTAATGTTACCCACTTTATGTTTTTTAAATTTACAAAATATGATTAAAATATTTAATCTGCTTATACAAAACCAATAAAATCTGCTCACAAATTCTTTTAGTAATTTAGGGGTATAGTACAGAATAGAAAGCAAAATATCCTACATCCCAAACCTTTTTGTGTACTGACAGTGCATTCCACTCCGATTATTAAATTACAGTTAACTACGATCTATATCCAATTCCACTCTGATTACCATTTTAAAGAATTAAAATAAAATACTTAAAGTAAATGAGGGTACTTCTTTTTTTTTCAAAAAATCATTAGTTGTCTATTTAAAAAAAGATGGTTTTGAAAATAAATTTAACGAAAAATAAAATAATGAAGGCCAAATAGGCAAATTTCAGATTTTTATATTTCAGGAACAATTTCAATTTTAATAAAATTAAAATTCGAAATATCTGTCCACTTTGGTATTGCTTCAAAATATCATCTTTTCGGTGTTAGTTTTTCGCAAATTACTTTAACTCTGGATTTCCAACCCATTTCAGTACTCTTTTTTTATCAACTGTGAGTAAATTTTACTCACACATCATAAAATACCAAATGTGAGTAAAAAAAACAAACAGTTTTCTTATAATGCCGACCATGAGTAAAAATTACTCACAAATATTCGATTTTTAAGTTCGAAACGAGTAAATTTTACTCATGGTTGGCAATCCAAGACTAATAAAACGTTTTAATAAAATTGAGTTTTTTTAGAAAAACTGGTGACTTACTGATATATGTACGTCTCTTCTGATCTCACTCTTCCATTCTGTGTAATTTTATAACTATGTACATAATGTACCCTCCGGGTGCAGAAAACAATAGAAAAAATCCATTAAATGAAAAATTTCAACAAAAAACTAGCTTCCGTAATTTTTTTTTGTTATTAATAAAATTCCTTTGAGCTTAATTTTTTTTCTGTTGTATTTTTTTTTTTAACATGACATACAAAAACGAAGTTATTTTTAAAATTTTTCTTTTTCTATTTTTTTTTTAAACAAAATCTCCTATATTAGTCCAAAGTTGTTGACTTGCTTATTATGTTTTTGTTTTGTCTTATCATTAATTATAAATTGGAGTCAGTCTGTCTCTTTTGAAATATGTATACGTGATTTTATGTTTAGTGCAAAATTTAACTATTTCTTTTTTTTTTGTGTTTTATAAAAACATGTTACGTAATGGTTAAAAGCTAAAGGTACACATAGTATAAGGTAGTACAATACAAACTTTTACATCGTACATCGTACAGAGTGGTAAAAAAATTAATGATTTGAATTGCATATTATAATTCAATAAGAGAAATTCAAACAAATTCTTAATGTTGTTTTGTTGAAGCAGTGGAAATAGTGATTAAGTTGTGAATTGTTTTCTCGAAAAAAAATCATCCTCATTATGAATTTTTAAATATGTAAGTGATTATTTTCGAAATGCTCATTGTCCAAATTTGAACTATAATGTAAGTAAAATCATGCGACAAACTTAAATTCAAATCAAGTTTAAAGAAAATTTACAAATTCCCTGTAGTAATTTAATTTTGAATTTGAGAAGAACCTACAATTTATACAGAGAGCCAAAAGAAATTGCGGCGCGAAAACTGTATTTAAATTCACTAATTCCAAACTAATTTTCTAATATTTTGCACTATAAAGTCACCTCTGGCGTGACAAAAATATTTTTCTCTAAAACTCTGAAGTCACCTCTGGCATGACAAAAATATTTTTCTCTAAAACTCTGACGTCACCTCTGGCGTGACAAAAATACTTTTCTCTAAAACTCTGAAGTCACCTCTAGCGTGACAAAACAGTTATGAGTATTACAAACAGTATTGAGTGTATTCTCCAAGTAATTACTTCATACCTAACATATGATATCAAAACCAGAAAAATTAAATCAAAATTGACCGAGAACAAATTAGAAAAACAATTATAGTGCAAGGGGCTAATCAATTGAGAAATTACTTTTATTTCAATTAGCAAATACTTGAAATAAAAATATAATTTCTAATTCCAAACGTGTAGTGATTAAACAAAAATTGTATAACACATACCGGGTTAACTACACTACCAAGGAATTACCAACTTCGACTTTGGTTCTTTTTTCCCTATAATCACAGAATTAATTTCAAGTTTTGTACAAAAATAATATTAATTTTGAGCTACTCTGTTTATATAGACACATTTGTATCCACATATTATTTTTTCTATTTTATGTAGCTATTCCTGTTAATTAACATACATGCATGTGTGTGTGTATATATACATTGTAATATCTTGATAATTAATTTTAAAATAATAGCGAAAAAATAATAAAAAAAAAAAGATTAAAGAGAAAAATGTTAAAATTAAAATTCTTGAATAAATTTTTCCGCTATAACGTTAATGAAAAATAAATTTTTTTCTATAAAATTTCTACATTTATGCATAAAATATGAATTAGAGAGAGGTAGGCCTGCATATATGCATGCTCACATATGTAGGTTTAATATGTATAATAAAATAATAAATTTCATATTTTTAATTATAATTAAACTTTAAACGATATGAGAATCCTCTTTTAGTTGCTTTTTCTCTCTCTCTTTTATTTTAAATTATTATTTTAATAAGATCAAAGCGTTGCCGCCTAAAATTTCTTTTTTAATGTTCTACTGCTGCAAAATTTTAAACTTGAATTTTTTTTTTGTTGATATTTTCTGCAACTATTAAGACAAAAACAACAAAAAAAAAAGAAAATAAAATCAAATTTGTTTTGCATGTTTTTAAAAATTAATTCCCATTACATAAAACGACAAATAAATTTTAATTTTTTAACTTATAGCCTGTAATTTTATTAAAATGTGTTTAAGGTTGCATGATAATACAAAAGTTTGTATACATACATATATTATGGGAATGTATACATACATATGTGCTTACTATACAACTCTACATTGTATGGTCTCGTGCAGTAAACGAAAATTGTATACACATTTATGGGAGTTTTATGTTATTACAGGATTGCCATATTGTATTCAAAAAAAATTTTTTTATAATTATATAATATTGTTGCTAAGGCGACAAAGTGTGATAGTTAATTCTGTTTAAGTGTATTATATCGTAAATTTACTTTTCTTCTTCATCAGGAATTTCAACATCTATTTCAATTTTAATAAAATTAAAGTTTTTCGATTAAGAAGAAAATTTTGGAAGTCATGTGAAGAAATTATATTTCACTGCATAAAAATCTTTCAATTGAATATCTAGGAAACGTTACGGAAGTTCCGAGTAATAGTATTGCAACTAAAATAACAGCTGACAACATTTGTATTATTAAATAAAGCAAAAAAAAAAAAGATTTGGTGACCCTCAACGAAATAAACGTGAAATTGAATTAAAGACAAATTTTCCGTTTGATATGAGTAAGTGTCCATACCTATAAATTATATGTATGCGCATTTATATCAAAATATATATGTATGTAAGTATGTTATTAGCAGAACGAATTAAAAAAAACTCAATTAATTTACAATCCAGTCCAATTTTTTTTTTTCTATATACAGTCAGGCACATATGTATAAGAAAATTTCATAAAATCAAAACTCTTTCATTACCGCAAATCTCCTTTACTTGTGCGATAACAGTTCATTTATAAGAAAAAAACCTTTTATAAACCTACATTAACATAAATTTATCGCATTTACTTCTTCTGCTTTGTATCAAGATACTTAATATCGAGCAAAAAATCCAAAAACAAATTTTTGACATTATTTTTGACATAACAATCATCATAAATTATACTTCAATAATCTGAAGCAAAATCATCTACCCGAAACTTCATTCGTTAATCTCTTTGAAATTTTTTATGAAGTTACGATTTACGAACTCTTGAAAGCAAAATTTGTGCTTACAATTGAACTATTTTACGAGAGAAGTTATCCGCGGCAACGAAATTAGCAACGAATATTAGCAATGAAAATCGTATGTGATGCGCTTATAAATGTGTCTGACCGTATGTACGTAATGCTTTAATTCTAACTTTGTTTATATTATTTATTTGTATTTAAGTTGAATGTTCTAATGCGGAGTTGTATGTAGAATGTATGTATGAGTATATGATATAAAAATATGATCAAAATATTTGAAGTATTTCGATTAATATATGAAAAATCTCATATTTATAATTTGAAGCTCAAATTTTGTATATAACATACGCGTATACATGTACGTAAATATGAAAATGTACATACATATGTACGTATATACAAACTAATTGTTGCAGTATATTGCTTTCAAAATATAAAAAATCTGTCTCTCTTTCTCTTCTTCTTATTTTTTTTTTCTTGTTTTTTTTATTATATAATAAATTTTACCAACTCTATGGACATGGACACGATTTATTCGCATCGCATGAGTTTGGATGAAACGATTTTGTTTTTTTTTTTATTTCTTTGAGGATGTTCAATGAAAATTTTCACTATTGTCGGCAATAACAAAAGAATAATTAAGTGTGGGATTAATTTGTATTGAACCTGGGTTATATTATTCGCTTCAAAACGGCAATACAAAAAAAAAAAATAAGAAAAATAACAAATACCATTTTTTTTTTATATTTTGCTTATTTTCGCAATACTTTAATTTTTTTTATAGATATTTTTTACCCTGTCTCTTTTTTGCATAATATAAAAAAAGTTTACTCCTTTTTTTAATATAATTAAGTCGTTATTCTGGACGTACACACATAAAAAACAAAAACGAAGATTTTATTAGTTGAAAAAAAAAAATACAAATTATAAATGTACAAACATACATAATACATGCACATACACCATGTACGTACAACAGTTTTACGATCATAATCAATTGAATGACGACAACACAATTTTTTTTTTTTTTTGTGGCTCTTTTAGTTTTCTGGTTTAAACTAAAATAAAAAAGCGTGATTAAACTTTATTTTAACATTTTGATTGCATAGTGATGGTTCGGTTTTACTTTTAATGTTTTAATTAAATAATTCCACTATATATACACATACATACATATATCGTGTATATCGTATATATAGCAAAACTCATGTTTTTGTTATTGTAAATTTATTTTAATGGTAAATAAAGAAATATACATACTAGGTGGTCTTCCAATATAATCTTGAAATCTTTAATAATATAGCTTAATTAATATTAATTTTTTATAAAAAAAAAAAAAATCTTAAAATGCAATTTAAATTGTTTTTAAATATATAGAAATTGAAGAAATTATTTAATTAAATTGAATTGTTAATATTTTTTCAATTGAGAAAACTTAATAATGATTTAATTAATATACGATATACGGTATTAATAATTATTATCATTTGCTTTCAAAATTGACTTGGTTTCAAATATAAAATATTTTAATAATAAGAATTAAATAATAAATTTAGAATTAAGTAAATGATTAATAATTGTGAGGATTTTCAAAAAGAAGTTGTGAAGTGAAATTCCGAATCCGAATTTTCTAAATTTCTATATATTTTTTTAAAATTTTAAAAGAAATTTAATTTTTGGGTCAGCTATTGCAGTTCCATAATACTGGTTTATGTTGTTAGTGGAATTTTTTTTAAAATTCCTCTAACAACATGTTTAATTATTTAAATTAAATTAATGGAATATGGTAATACTGATTTTGTTTAACAGAATTTGAAATCGTATTCATAAAATTATAGAATTTCTTTGGTTGTATGGAATTTGTTGCAATAAAGTTTCTGTTGCAAAATTCTTGTTCGAATTCGAAACCTTGTTCGAATATTTATGAACAAGTGGAAGACCTACAAGAATTTTTACTCTGCAAACAATAATTGGGAAATATTATACAATTACAAATATGAAAATTAAAAATACAAATATGAAAAATTAAAATACAAGTATGAAAATTAAATATTTTTTATTGCAAATTAATTATTAATTTTATTTGAAATATAAAATTTTCCAAAATAAAAGTTATTAAAATAATTTTTATGATTTTACAAATCTTCATTTTAGTACTATCGAACACCATTAATATTTTTTTCTAAAATTCTGAATAAAATTATTTTATTTATCCTATTCGCCAATAGATGTAGTAATATAGTGTGCTCATTATCTTAGACACATTTTATATTCATAAAATTCAGAAAATACGATTTTAATGAAACAGTAATTATATCGTATTTAATATCGTACTTTTTTTAAAAAAAAAAAATTCAAAATATTTAAAGTATGAGATTTTTAAAAAAAACATTGCATAATTCATTTAAATGATCGTAAACTAAAAGTGAAAACTATAAATTTATTTTTCCTCATTTGTTAACACTGACATCTATTGGCAGATACTATAATTAAAATTTTATAAAGTTGATTGAAATTATTTTTGTACTAAACATAATATTATTTTGGTTAAATTAATATTGAAATTAATTATTTTAAATTTATACTTAATTATAAATTATAAAAAGAAAATGAACGAATCTAGAAGATCGTAAAGTTTAATTGACAATATGTGTTAGGATTCTATTGTTGGAGAGCTTTTTTTGGAAACTGTTCGAATTCCATTCACAGATTCTATTATTGAACAGCTTCTTTTCGTAATGCCTTACTTATACTTGTATCTGAATAAAAAATCTCGTTTATTATTAATTTCAATTTAATTTTAATTTGCATTGCAACGTGTCATACCGGTCAAATTATGGTTAAATTTCTTACTGGATAAGAATGCAACCATAAAATACATTTAAGTACGTGCGACTGCATTTACTTCTGCACATATAGTGACATACATACAAACTTAAATTTTTTGCCTTTACCATTTTCTTAATCAACAGCAATTAAATTATTTTTTTTTACAAAACCATAAATATTATTATGATGACTAAATTAAATGAATTCCAACAAAACAAAAATAAAAACATAACCCAGGAACTAATTTAAATTTGAATTTAAATTAAAGCTAATCTTATTTATAAACTATAATCAATAAGGGAGAACAAAAAAAAAAATCAATATATATACATATGTACATATGTATGTGTATGTACAACATGTTACGCGTGTATTTCGCTATGATTTATTAAGATCCGCACATATTGAAAATTGTGCAAATTATATAAGAAATCTACTCTTGTTTCTTCATTTTATTGTACAATAATCTACGTAAAGATTTACGTAAATAAAAACAAAAATTGTTTACAGAAATATTATACACGAAATTTTATTTTAACCGGTTATCATTTTTTTTTCCTCCAAAAATTTTTGCTTAGCTAAACCAAAAGAAATATAAAAAAAAATGACGATTTTCTATTTACATTTTAATGTTTACGCATTTAAATTTAGATTTTATTCAACACTCATACACTTATTGGTTGTTTGTTTTAACAAATAATTTCTAAAAATTAAATAAAATATCTTATGGTTAATGGTGTTCGAAATAAGATAATTGGTTCTGTATAGCGTAAGATGTAGGTATCTGGTTTTTAATGAAGAAGATGATTTTTTTTAGCAAATAAACAATATTTGCATATTCACTTTCGAATTTTGTTCACTTTTAATGTGAATAAAAGGGGATTTGTCATCATAAGAATTGTTTAACAATAATATTTAAATTGTCACTATGTAGTTGTCAAATTCTATCACATGTAAATGTCATGACATTTAATGCGGTAATGCGGTAATGCGGTAATATTACGTAGTTGCATGGTAAAATTATGAGGAAATTATAAAATTATGTACGAGTACCGCATTTAATTTAAAGTAGCGAAATTTTATAATTCGAATGTTTATGGTACAACTATGAGAAGTAAATATTTAATTTCGTCTTAATAAATTTCTGATAACAGACAATACTCGTCTGGGTTTCTGACAATAGACAATGCTTGTACAGATAATTTTAGAAAATGCATCATTCCAATCGAAAATTATTACCGTAAATTTACTATTTAAACCAGATAATTTGCTATATTTTATTAATAATCCCGTATAAAAATCCCGTATAAAAATCTATTTTTAAATATGACAAATTTGAAAAGTGCACACCGATCTTATTAAATACAATATTTGCGTTCCCTTCTCGTGTACAAACTCTTCATGAGTTGTAGTTGTTTTATCGGTATATGATTAAAACCATTGTGTATATACTTACATATATTGTTTATGGTGATATACAGAAAGTAACTTTTATAATCACACAATTTTTTACACTACATTTTTTTAAGTGGCGTTATTTTAAATTAAAAAAAAAACTTAGTACTCATTAGAGTCCTTCAAAAATTGTACTTTGTTTGGTAATTACAAAAATGGTCTTCTGGTTATCACTATAAACTACATATGTATACTTGTACACAATATTTGTCATTTTTTTTTTTATTACTCAAATATCAATTAAACAAGTGTGAACACATTTTCAAATTCAAACAAGTGTGAACGATATTTAAAATTCATATTCTTATATTTAAATGTCAAAATAACTCCAAAAACAAATGATCCATTTGTTTGCAAATCAGAAATACAATTGTCATTTACCGGAAAATGGGCATCTATTTGAGTTAGTGTAGGAATGCTTGGTTTTCGTTATTCATGAGTAACTTGAACATCTAAATAGAGTACAAATATGTAATATTGATTTTTTTTTTAGGAATTTTCAAAATAATTATGTTATTTCTTAGGAATCAGTAATAATTTCGAGATATGCCGAAAATTTTGATATCCACGCATAATCATCAAAATCCAAATTTTGATATCCACGTCAGTATAAGTCAGTTCAGAATAATCCATGTATGTCAGTATAATATTATCATCTTAAGTATATACACAACTACAAATTTTAATTAGTTCAAATTTAACATTTTACATTTTAAGTTTAAATGCAGTCTTTATAATATGTAAGCGTAGTCAACTTGAATTATTGGCTTTATAAATATTATAAAATTATTAAATACAAACAAGTTTTAATTAATAATGTTGTCTGACATCTACATATTATTTATATAGATTTTCAAAATGCAACAAAATATTTATTAATTAATTTCTTTTTAAAACATTTTATTTCATATTAGAATTTGCATATTTTTTAAATTGTGTATTCATCGCTTATATAATTACAAAATGTTATTGAACAAGTAAAAACGTTTCAGTCGGTATAAACCGATTGAATTATACCCTGCACCTTTCGTTATTGTGTAGCAATTACTCGAACCTCTGAAACCATTCTATAGAAACTTCACGAACATGTCTGACCTATAATTGGACATTCGACTGCCAAGTATCATGAATCTGACTTTATTATTTTTCCAAATATTAAGAATAAGCTTTGAAACTTGTATGGGATCTACTCGAACCTGTTAAGCAATTCCACCAAAACTTCAGAAATATATGTGACCTATAACCCGACATACAACTGCCAAGTTTCATGAATCTGACTTTATTATTTTTCCAAATATTTAAAATTAGCTTTTGGAGTTGTATGGTAAGTACCTGAACCTGCCAAGCAATTCCACCAAAACTTCACAAATATATCTGATCTATAATCGGACACACAACTGCCAAGTTTCATGAATCTGACTTTATTATATTTTCAAATATTAAGAATAAGCTTTTAGACTTGTATGGAAGCTACTCGAACCTAACGAGCAATTCCACCAAAACTTCAGAAATATATTTGACCCATAATTGGACACATGACTGCCAAGTTTCATGAATCTGACTTTATTATTTTTCCAAATATTTAAGATTAGCCACTGGAGTTGTATGGCAGGTACCCGAACCTGTCAAGCGATTCCTCTAAAACTTCAGAAATATATTTGACCTATAATTGGACACATGATTGCCAAGTTTCATGAATCTGACTTTATTATTTTGCCGAATATAAAAAATTTACTGTTGGAGTTGTATGGCAGCCACCCGAACCGGTGCAGCTATCCCATTATAATTTTTAGAGCATGTTTAGAATATAATTGGACACATGTATACAAAATTTTATATTTATAGCTTTATTAGTTTTTGAAATATTTAAAATAAACTCTTGGAGTTGTATGGCAGCTACCCGAACCCGTTGTCCGACTGAGTCCAATAACAATAGGGTTCGTCCTTGGCACAAAAGAAAAAACTTGTGAAAGTTTGGTGTCGATTGCATTATTCGTTTTTGAGTTATCGTGCGATCGGACGGACGGACGGACGGACGGACGGACATGTCTAAATCGACGCAGAATTTTACGCTGAGCAAGAATATATATATATGTCCATACCGCAGATGACTCCTTCAAGTAGTTACAAACTCCATACCAAAGTTAATATACCCTTCACAAAGTGCAGGGTATAAAAATTAGAATAGAAAAGCTTTACTCGTAGCAATAGAAATAGAAAAACAACAAAATTACAAAAGAATTTCATATAAAATTCATTTTGTATTAGTCAAATTGTATGGCTAGTAAAAAAAAAAAAAAAATTATAAAAAAAATAATAAAAATGAAATTAATTAAGAATTCTATAGGTTCCCAACTATAGTCTTGTTTTCTTGTTGTTTTTAATTTATTTAAATGAAGATTAAATTATTGAAAATTTTATAAAATAGAAAAACTGTATGAGAAGTTTCACATTAAATTGTACTTTGACCGTGATTAGTTCCTAGCTCTAGCGCTATATTATCGTTTTATATATATGTAGAAGGTTTTAATATTTATGAGAAATTCAGAAGATAGCGGCTATATAGAATTGTTCTATAAAATTGATGATTTAGACTGGGTTTTTGTTTCTATCTCTTTCTTCTTGATTATATTTTTTTTTTACAATATTATTTATTATTCTTTTCTCATTTAATTTTATGTTTTATTTTTTTTTTAAATATGCTAATAATTCATTTGTGTAAATACAGTCGAGCACGGTTATAAGCACACTTTTTCCATATACAGTTGTCCATTTCACGAATTACAGATTTATACTGTACACATGAATTACAAATTTCTTGTAAGTAATCCTGAATTTCTTATTACTAGTTATCAGAATTTTCATGATATAAGTAGTTGCTGTGCGAATATTCAATGGGATGCCGAGGGCAATAAGAACAATTAGTAATTATAACCTTTTTAATGAAAATGTGAAATTATAGCCTTTTCATTTTGAGCATTTCCTGTAATTGAAGAACTGTTAATTATACATTGATTCAATAATTTGCATATAGCTTATAAAAAAATTAAATGAATTAGAAATTTACTTTTTATGTAATTTTAAATAAAATAGGCTTTTAACACGGTTTTTTATTAAAAATATAAGATGCCTTCTTCCTTATTCGCTTCAAATAAATTTATCTAGAAGTAATATTAAAGGCAATGCATATTTAATGTAGTTTTACTGTATATGTACATGTCTGTGTTTTCTCTTTATATTTTTTATATACAGTAGAGAATTTTCTGGTATTTAATGTACTTAAATTATAAACAACAGCAATATTGAAAGTAGTGGGCATAGAATACACATAAATCGATAAACAAAATCATAAAGCATAAGTGAATTGAAGACAAAATTTAACATAGAAATCAAATAATACCAATAATTCTGAGATTTTACTGCCTTTTTGGGGCTGAAAAACTAGAATATTTCTTGCTTATTCGCTAAAATTAAAAAAAGCCACTTGAAAAGTAAAATGTAAGTTAGAAAATGAACTATTAGAAAACCTTTTATTTCGTGAATTTCAGAATTACATGTATGTTGATGTTTGATTTATATGGTCATGCATTTGTTTAAGCCAATTTTTATTGCACACCATACATAAACATTTATAGTTAATATACTATTTCTCCGCTGCCTTTCTGTGAGTTGCCTTCCTCGGAACACTAAGGGGGGTCGTCATCTGAAGATGTTTCTTTCATTGCGCAGATATTGTGGGGATGGTGTTGAATCTGCCTCGCATATTCTTTGCGACTGCCCTGGCTGCCCGTCGTCGCAATTGCTTTGGGCAGGTCTTTCTGAGCGTTCGGGAACTGCTGTCTTATTCCTAAGGAGATATTTCCAATTTTATTCTAGGAACAAGGGTATTATACACGAGAGCGTTGAGAGGCTACAATGAGTCGCGAATGGCTGCGGTAGCCCGGAAGATATGTCATCTTGCCCAACTCAGTTTCCTTGGAATCTCTACCAATCTAGTTAATTGTTGCTTTGAACAATTTGGAAATTTTCACAATTTAAAAGAGCTGCAACAATTATGGTATATATAAAAAATTTGAGAAAATTAACTGAGGGTAATCATTAAACAAAGTTTGTGTGTATACATTCATATTATGATTTATGAACTTTAAAATACTTTTGTCACTATCACTTAGAAATTCGATCCTTAGAATATGCCCCAATTATAATATTATGCACACATAATAAATGCGAGTATGATGCTGAAATTCATTATACCTAATTTGCAGAAGTGATCTACAATTACAGGCGTGACAAACATTTGCTGTTACAAATCATACCAAAAATTATGTAATTTTAACTCCAAATGAAAACGAGAAAAAAAATAGAGTTGACCTTGTCAACTCTGTGATACCCGTACGAATTTGTTATCCTATGTGCGAATAACTAATGGGGCATAACTAACTATGGGGCAGACTATGACTTTAAGTTGCCATATTACCATATTAATTTATGCAAAATTTCAGTACTATGTGTTATTCAAAATACTGGTTGTGCCAAACTACTATTGATGTTGTATGGCAGCTACCAGAAAGAGCCAAGAAATTTTAGCGAATTTTATCAAGCACATCGGCCCTACTAATATACTCACTTGTGTGAAATCTCAATATCACAGCTTTAATAGTTTCTGAGATATAGTCAAATAACTTTTGAAGTTGTATGGCAGGTACCAGAAGGAGCCAAGTAATTTCAACAACTTTTACGAGAGACATCGGCCCTACTAATATATTCACTTGTGTGAAATTTCAATACCATAGCTTTAATAGTTTCTGAGATATAGTCAAATAACTTTTGAAGTTGTATGGCAGGTACCAGAAGGAGCCAAGTAATTTCAACAACTTTTACGAGAGACATCGGCCCTACTAATATACTCACTTGTGTGAAATCTCAATATCACAGCTTTTATAGTTTCTGAGATATAGCCAAATAACTTTTGAAGTTGTATGGCAGGTACCAGAAGGAGCCAAGTAATTTCAACGACTTTTATGCGGTATATTGGCCCTACTAATATATTCGTTTGTGTGAAATTTCAATACCACAGCTTTTATAGTTTCTGAGATATAACCAAATAAATTTTGAAGTTGTATGGCAGCTACCCGAACCGGTACCCCGATCATGTCCAATTTAAATAGGGTTCTGGCACTTACTACAATAAATCATTTGTGAAAATTTGGTGAACTTAGCTCAATTAGTTTTTGAGTTATCGTTCGGACGGACGGACGGACGGACGGACGGACGGACGGACGGACGGACGGACAGACAAAGCTAAATCAACTCAGAATTTGATGCTGATCAAAAACATACACTTGAGTCTATATCTAACACCGTTATTTCTTAGCGTTACAAACGGTAAGGCAAATTTAGTATACCCTTCGAACATACGTTCGTACGGGTATAAACATTGCTTCATAAATATACATACGTGAAATATATTATATATGTATGTATATATATACAATGTTATAATACCTGAAATAATAGCATAATAGTGTTTTAATAATTACTATTATCTGAAATGTTTACATTTTAAGTCATAATAATTAAATTTCCAAATATATATACATATGTATGTATATACCCATTATTTTTTACTATATTATTAAATTTCTTAATTTATAATTTAACAGTAACATGACAGTAATTATAACGCGACAGTAATTGTAATTTAAATAATTTGGTTTAATTGAAGTAAAAGTAGTAATTACTATATACAGTAATACAATATACCAAATAATGTGTACAAACATTCTCTAGTATAACAACGAGCATGAGTACATTGTCATGCTTATTAATGATCTGTAATGCAAAAATTAAGAGATTTATCATAAATAAAATAATTTTAAATATAGGCTCCTGAATAATCTATTCAAATAATATTTTACTAAAAATTCTGTAAAGTATTTTATAACAAAAATTATTAAGCGGTACAGAATAAGTGGTAGCGTTAATGCGTAATTTGAAAACATTTTGCTAATTTGTCAATGTTAATTTGAGTATCATGAGAGCATTATACTGGTTTGGAAAAAAACCAGAACGTTTCCAACAATGTGTCAAGGTTGATTACTATTATTTAGACTGACTTTGTTATTTATTATTACTATCACATGCTTCTTTATTAAAATTATTACTAAATCAAATAATTTCTGAGATTCTGCTGTACATTTTTCTATATTTGCAAATAAATTAAATTAAAATAAAAATAATAATGAAAAAAAAAATCATTCAGAATGTAATCAAAACGACAAGTCAATTATTATAGACTGACGTCAATTAAATGCCTTCTTTTGGTTTTTGCCTTCAATTCGAATTTTTCTTGAATAATTTCAATCTCAAAAGTTATTGTGTTTTTTCTTTCTATCTTATGAATTATTATATGAATATTATTTAAGATAACTGCGATAATATTAATTTTAAAATTAAATTTATGATGATTAAAATTTATTCAATGGATCGTTATAATTTTATTATTATAATGTGGTGGTCTTTTTATTTAACAATATTTTTTTTGCTTTATTCTTATGCAGGGTGTTTCGCATATGGTGGGGTGTAATTTCAGGGCTAATCATAATTGATCAATTTCTAGCCAAAAATTGTATGGGAGGGTTACTCTATGTGGCATGGTTCCGAAATTATAAGTATTTATGTGCAGAAAAAATATCAATAGCCTGCAGCTCGAAAATGAGTATATCTGCACCCGCCCCCCCCTCCACCAATTCAATTTCTTTCTGGAAATCGACCAATGAATGGAGTATTTGAAATTACTTGCAACCTTAAGTAACCAACCCTGTATTATAAATGAAAAACTTTATCGTTTAAATTGTGTATTGTGTAAGCGAAATATTTTTATACAAATCTACAAAATGTAGATATACATATGTACATAGTATATAGGAATCGCAATCAGAATTGTAGGCAGAACTTTTGATATTTTTAAATTAAAATTTGCCATATTTTCATTCTTTTTTCCGCTTTTGGGGTTCTTAGTTTTTTTTATTAAGATAATAAAAAACTAAAAAAAAAAAAAATAATAATGTGTTTTCACTTTCGTTTCTTTCGTTTTACTAAATAAAAAAAAAATTAATAATAATTTCGTTTTGTTTATATAAAATTGAAGATAATTTTAACAAAACTTTGAATATGAATTCGAAAAAAATAAAAATGAATTTAATTTTATATAGGAAATTCAAGAGAAAGTAATATGATCTGTAAATGAAAAATGTTTATTTTACTATAGATTTTATTTGTTTATTCCAATTCTCTATAATTATAAATGAATTAGGAAATAGAAAATAAAATTAATTTTCTCTCATTCGGCTCCTCGAACAGCAATTGATCTATTGTGAATTGTGGTCGACCACATTGATAATTGCAATTATATAATATGTGCGGAACGCATTTGTAACGTATGGTGGAAATTGCTGAATGAGTAACAATATACGTATACAAATTTTATAGGTATTTGGAAGTTAGAGATTTCATCTCTCGAAACGATTAATTTTGTAAAACAGTTGCATTTGGCCAATTTCACCATTTGGCCAATTTGTGTTATGCAAGTATAGCTAAAATTTAGAGCCGTCGTATTGTGAATTTATTTATTTTATTCAGAATATCGTGTGAGTTGGAAAAAAAAAAGTAGGTAGTTTTTCCCAAATAAATTCGAGAAATTTTATTTTAATTAAATTGAAGGTGCTCAAACACATTCATGCATATATAAGTTAATACGCTCATTTTTTTTAAACTCAATTTACAAATTTATGCTTTGACAAAACCCATAAGAGACAAAATATGTCAAAAAATATCAGTTAAGTTTCTCAAATAAATTTTCAACTGAATGTTATATAGTTAAAAATTTCAGTTCAAAAAATTTGAACGGGCCGAATTCTGCCCATGGGCTGCACTTTGCCGACGGCTGCAGTAAAGTAAATAATTAGTATATTATGTATGACTCTGACATTATACACAATACTTATGTGGCTATATCACAAGAATTAATTGCTTTTTTTTTAACATTTAAAGGATCGAAATTTTATAGAACAAATGAAGTAGCTTTCATAAATTATTGTATTTCACATAAACTTTTAATGAATCATTGAGCTATTTTGCAATGATTGTGAATGAATGCATTTTATATAATAATATATAGGCTATTATCAACTGGGATAAATTTTAAAACGTGATGTGATTTAAAATTAAATTATAATTTAATAAATTAGTAAGGGTGTGTTCAAATTAAAATTTTATAAATGCGCAATAATAATAGACATGGTGGTTAAAATTTATTAATTATTTTAATAATTATCTGATAATTTTTTTATTTACGAACAACATATTACAATATAATATATGTATTTAGTATGTAATTTTGTTACAAATTAAGTCTTATGTATGAAATCACGAATTTGATTAAAATTATATTTGACAACAACGATTATTGTATTTGCTAAGTTAGTAATTAACCTAATAATCATATTAATAACAAGCCGCATATTAAGAAAGAGATATAAAATATGACAGGAATGTCGTGTTGTAGGTGTAACAATGCTCTATTAAAAATTCTGCTTTCAAAATATTTTAAATCCAATTTTAAACTATAAATTTTCAATTGAATAATGTTCAACATCGTAACAAATAAACGCCTTTATATAATAATAATTCTGCATATTTAAAATCTACGTCTACATCATGTGTAATTTCCATATCCTTTAATTACATTTTCTATGTTATACTTTAATAATGTCATACACTGAAAGAAAAAACTCATTAAAATTAAACCAAAAATTAAATGAACAAATATCATTTACAGTTTTTCTACAAAATATTCGAACTTTATTTTAAGCCAAATTACACTTGAGTGAGGATTAATTAAAATAGGATCCTACTTAACTGAGACGGCATGTGGCACTGCAGTGTCCATTAACTAAGTTAATCGTATTTCAAAATATTAATCGTAAGTGTTAATTAAACAGAAAGAATTGGTTATTTAGCATAAGTTTGGTTATTTAGTTCTGCAAACACGTACATATTGTTTCTCCAGATTTCAATATACAATTGAAATTTCGAATATTTCTCTCAAAAATCTAAATGATTTTTGTAAAAATCTAATGTTTTTAATAAACCATTTGCAATAAACGAAAATTATACTAGATTTTTTTAATATGTCCATTACAAAATAATATATTTCTCTTACTATATAATCAAATTGCCTAATTTTAGTGGTGACTCCCTTTTCATAATACTTAAACATAATATTGCATTTTGTTTCGCAGATCAACTATTTCTTTTAGTGTGCAAATGCATGCGAGAAATTCAAAACACACAGCTAACATGTTTATTTTCTGTTATACAAAATAAATAATAACCAAAAAAATAAAGAAATTGGAACTGATAAGAGATTAAAATTAGAATTTCAGTTATCTTTAAGGCCATTGTACATAAAAATGTATTTTTTTTGTCAGAGGAAAATTTTTTAATGGAATTTTTTTTTATATTAAAACCAATATAAAAACATCAACCATGATCCAAGTATTTGATAACAGAAGTATAAGTAGAAAAAAAAACTTTATTTTTTCTCATTTTTTTATTTAAATCTAAATAAAAAAATCCAATATTTTAAATAAAAAATTATGCAGATTAAATAATTAATGTTGATATAAGATTGGAATATTATTTTATAATTTATTTGAAACGCGTACACAATTTGTTATACTAATCAAATGAAAATTTTTATCACAATTTTCTAAAAATAAAAAATTTATTTAAAATTATCACAAATACAAATTCAGAATGAACGAGAAAAAATAGAGTTGACCGTATCAACTCTGTGATACCCGTACGAATTTGCCATCCTATTACCAAATAAATACAATATAGCTGACTATGGCATATACTATGACTTTAAGTTGCCATATTACCATATTAATTTATGCCAAATTTCAGTACTATGTTTTCAATATTTTCTAAGATATGGCCAAAATACTACTGAAGTTGTACAGGAGCTACCGGAAAGAGTCAAGCAATTTCAACGAATTTTATCAAAAATTCTAGCGCTACTAATTATATTCACTTGTGTGAAATTCCAATGTCGTAGCATTTATAGTTTCTGAGATATATCCAAAAAACTTTGAAAGTTGTATGGCAACTACCGGAAGGAGCCAAGAAATTTCAAGGGATTTTATCAAACACATTGGCCCTACTAATATACATATTTCCTTGTGCGAAATTTCAATCAGATCCAATATAAATAGGGTTTCGACATTCTCATAATTAATTATTTCTAAAACTTCGGTGAAATTATCTGAATTACTTTTTGTGTTATCCTTGGGAGGAATGGACAGACGGACAGAATGAATATAAATATACAAAAAAATGTACATAAATGCAAGTCTTATAATTTTTTTCAAAATATTTAAGCTTTTATATAGTAAAATATCGCGTAATAAATGAAATTTATCCATAAGTAAATTAATCACAATAATGAAATAAAATTTTTAAAACATGTGTTTTTTTAAAAATAATTGTAAAAATAATAATCATGCAAGTAAGCAAGCAAAGCTTGAATATCTGTCTTAATATCTTCTGAAGGTTATTAATAAATTTAATATTTAATTATAATACAATGAAAACGAAAGAGATGGAGAGAGAGAGAGGGAGAACGACGAATAAACAAATAAGATTTATAATAATAATATTAATAAAACATTATAAGATTAGAAATGCTGTTATACCAGCAATTGAAGTAAAATCACTGCAATATAAAAAAATTTAATAAGCATAACAATAGTTTGTAAATGAATATTTATAAACGAGAATTCTTTCTATAGACGATTTTTTCCTAAGCAAATTTAGATTTTTTTTAATGAACAAAACGAATCTATACATACATATGTACATACATTTATCATATGGTTATAAAAAGTTTTATAACGAATACAAAGCTAAATGGCAACATAACGCTAATAAATAAAGAATTCACAGTACAGCTGGAGTTGCTCTATATACATACATACATATAATTACTAAGAAAAATATTTGGAGAAATTTGCTTCTCAATCTTACATAAAAATAACATATAAAATAATTTTAAATAATTAATAATAATTATTAACGTTCTTATTAATATCCTGTTCTATAATTTTTTCAGTTTAACCTTTTTAACAAAATTGTAGTATCCGAGCCAAAGAAGTACAGCCAAAAAGTTTCAAAGTTTTCAAATATTGCTGAAGTGAGCGTCACAAACGAAAATTTAAATTTTATATTAGAATCGGCATTGCAATCCGGACCAGAGTTCAATTCGAGCAAAAGTTGAAACAAAAATCGATTTATGCGACTCTTCAGCCGCTCGAAAAATTTTAGAATTGACTAACGCTTGAAAATTTTTGTAAATTTCTTGTAAACATTATTTAAAGTATACATACATACGTAAAAATTTTAAATGATTTTCTTTAATTGGCAGCATTTTCAAATTAGGTAATTTATATACCAATTCAGTAAACTTGCCAATTGTCGAAAGTATTAATAAAATTTCTTAAAAATGATTTATGTATTAAAATTTTCAGTGAATATTGGGAAAAGCGTTCGCTATATTAGTGCAATATTCATATGTTTGTATGTACACCTGTATAGCAATGCATAAATTTCCGAAATATATTCAAAAAAGGAATGAATTCTATGTTGCCAAGTTATGAAATCACAAACTTTTTAAGTTTGAATTGAAAAATTCAAAATATTTGCTTAATTTTATAAAGAAAAACCTGTTCCATATTAAATTTTCCTTTGTTTAAAGTAAATTCTGAATTTGGCGATAAAATACCCAAAAAATGTTTGAAATAATATTTGAATTATATAATTGAAGTTTTTTTTTTTCAGAAAGCAACTTAATCTTAATCCATTCACCCAATAATTATTATTGACACATGTGTGCTTTAACTGAAATGGAAAAAAAAAGCAGAATAATAACAATAAAATGAAAAATAAACTATTAAAAATTTACATTTTTAGATATTTTGTTGTTTTGTTTTTCCATTTTTTTGCTTTTTTAACATACATACATTCACACATATTTGAGAATAGTGAGAAAATACCAACCACTCCCACTAAATTTTAAATAAAGCGCAAAAAGTTCTAAGTCCAAAAAAAAAGTTGTTTATGTTTTTTTGTCCTTGATTTTCTGTTTTTTTTGTTTCTTTTGTTTTTTTTTCTGTTGTTTAAATTAGTGACAATAAAAAAAACACCGGTATTGCAAATATTTATACACACATACAAAATAATCTAAATATATTTAAGCATTTATTTAGATTTATTTTTATAATTTACAAAATGTGCTACAATTTATTACTGAATTTATGTACAAATAAAAAATGATTTTAATAATCAGATGGCGCTGTGTGAAGAGTTTAGTGGTGTCAAGAAAAAGAAAGCAAAAGTTGACACAAGAATAAAAATTAGTTTAAAAGAAAACACACGTCATACACAAATGAATTTGATTTGATTTGAAAGTCCTTCAATGGGGTCGTGAGTCTCATTAATTGTTTATTGTATGTTGGTTAGGTAAACTATTTAGTATATAAATAGATGAAGTTTCTAAATGTGTATACTCAAAATGATGGTTGTAAACAGATATTGTATGGCTAGATATAAGTAGAGGTGCGTTGTTTTAATCTAAGTGATTTCAAATTATCTGACATTTATTTAAATTCTATTCTCTTACCAACTATACTACTTGCTTATATTTTATTTATGTTTATACATACTTAGATGCATTAGTATATATTTTATATATTCATTCACCACATTCACTGATTATTTTGTTTTCTATAAAGTTTTATTTATTTAAATAGAAATTCAACATGAATTTGTGAAGTAAAAAAATTATAAATTTTTGAAAAGTGTCAGTGTCATTTTATTTTATGAAATTCAGAAATACATACATGCTTACATACATATGTGCAAATAAATATCTACTTGTTATATAATAAAGTAATGACAACTCTCATACAAAATTATTCCAATTGGAGTACGGTCCAATGTGAATTTGTTTGACAGGAGCACACAGCTCATATAGATATTGACATTTTGTGCAATATAAATGAATTATGTTTCATATCAGTTATTGCACAAACCTTAATCAGCTTGCAATTTCTTGCAATAGGGCAGTAATTTTCATATCTGTTACATTACAGCACATTGTGTTGTATCAGAATCTCTACTACATTATATCATATCAAAATTTTTACTACATACTACATAGGTTTTTTTTCTAGTAGAAATATTTGATAATTTCATTGAAAATTAAATAAGAAATATAAGATTAAAGATTAATATTACAATGGGAACATTATTATTATATTCATATGTACGTATGTATATATGCATATAACTTAAATATTTATAAAATTTAATTAATATAAATTATGTATGTGTGTAAAGCATCCGATAAATGATCTCATTTGTAATCTCATATTATATATGAGATATAATGTAATGAATGAGAAAAAAAATTAATTTTATATCATAATTGAATGGAAACCAATTATTTTAAAATTTCTATGTATAATATTAAAAATTTGACCTAGTGCACAGATATATTATAGCCGCACCGCATATATTCAACAAACTGATGCACGTTCGTAATTAATCAAATAAAAATATACATAAATATATGGTATGTATAAGTATATATACATATGTATGCATACGTTAATATGTATGTATGTATGTTAATGTGCTGGTTGCCAAGCTATTAAATTTAATAAGTTTGTTTATCAGTATTAATCATGTTAATAGTATGATGAGATTGGATCATTTACGCGTGCAAATATTATAAAAATAAAAATAATAATAAATAGTATTATCCTTATTTATAATATTATATCTACAGAACAATTTGTAAATATGTACATACTTTTATGTATATTAATTATGTATCACATGTATATGTTTCTACACATCAGCATTATGCGGTTTATGTTCATTTTTCATTTTTAGTATATTTATACGTACGAACATTGTTATAACACTTGGTAATCAATCATGAACTCCTATATACAAGTGCATATACATTAAGTTTGATCAAATTAAATACGGTCTGTATAACCACTGCAAGTTTACTTTTATATTTGAGCAGAAAGCCAAAAAATTGTGAAAATCTTATGTAAAATTATAAAATATTATGGGAAATTTGATTTACGCATGGAAATTATTGTTATATGTACCTATAAACTTAAATTTTATACCTAAAACTTAATGTTTCAAAACCCACGCCTCGCGCCCCATTTCTGAAAGAAATATTTACTATTGTAAAATGGTTGCTATTATCTTTAAAAATTCTGGTTCATTAATATATAAAAATTCAGTGTTTAAGAAAATGCAACATTAAGTGAAATCTCTAAAGGAAATTCTGATATTTCTAAGATATTTGATCTGTAATAAAGTCATAAAAAGAACCTGACGCGTTTGTTTAAAATTATTAGTTGATCGTGTTTTAAATTCTGGTAATATTAAATGTATAGCTTATGGTTAATACCCAAGAATACCTGCATAAATTATTATAATTGGATCTGACTGTATATAAAAACATAATACACATAAAATTTACAAATATACATACATGTATTTATTGTATATATGTCGCTAGTATTATGGAAGAGTCACAAAACTGCTGTTTTGAGAGTTTTGAGTTATATATACAAAAAAAATCAGAATTTTCTAAACTATCTTTTTGAAAAACCCACATAACTTTTAGGTTAGTATTTTCGGAAAAATAACGTTGTAAATTTTACATGTATCTGCAAATTGACATTAGTATGTATATTTTCAAATGCGTTTTTCTCGAAATACAAAAAAAGTAGTTTCGTGACTCTTCCATAATACCGACGACGTACAAATATAACGTAGTTTTATGAAATATCATCTTAATAGAAAAATATCGGATTAAACATTCAACCTGCATTGCAGTACATACGTGCTATACTATAAGTATATAATTAATATAATATGCATATATGTATTTGTATTTATAAGTATATATAAATAGTTTACTGTTTAATGAACTTTAATTTTAATGGACCCAGTGACTGTTAATTATATTCTGTTGTGTTCATATTTATAATAAATTTACAATATTAACTTGTTCTTGAATTACGAAACGAAATCATACTTTAGAAGTAATATTAAAGCTTTTTACATACGCATATACACATATAAAATAAAAAATATAGGTCAAATATAATAATAAGAAAAAATACTGTACATAGTTGTTTATTTTATCAGCAATGGTGTACTATTGCATACTTAATATAAATTTTTTTAAAAAATTAAAAATAGCATTAAAATAAGTAATAGAAACGTGTAAAATGTTAGAAAAATTATATACTTATACACTATTCTATTATGGAGACTAAATTTTTAGATTAAAAATTTTGAAATAATTTGAAAATATTAAAGATTTCAATCGTAAAGTAATTTTAAATGCCTGCCTTACGATTCTAAATGAAGGGCATTTTGGGAGTACGAATTTCAAAGAGAGATAAATTGGTTTGTGGATTCGATATTTTGTTATATGTATTATGTATATAAATGGTACATAAATTTTGACAATTTATTTTTTATTTTAAGAAAATTTCCTTCACCGTATTAAATTTTAACTTTAACAGTTACCTTAGTCAATCGTAATCGTTAATTTTTTTACCAAAAATTCTTACTTAATTCTTTGACAGGTTGTATTAAGTATAGTATCTACTTTGACGTTGTCAAAAAAAATCATCAAAATATTTTAAAATTGGCATTTAATAAAATTTAATTGTTATTTTCTAAATTTTTGTGTAGCGAATCCAATAATCCGTGACTTACAAAACGCAGTATAAAAAAAATTAATACAGTTTAAATTTATATGCATTGTAAGAAAAAAAGTCTGCTTTTATTTTACGTTTCGACTGCGTATTCGACACATTTTAGAATGCTGTACAATTCGATACAGTTAAGAATAGTGTATACAAGAGCTTTTTACATACATTTTCGAAAATGATACATTGTAAATTTTACATTTTCACTGCGTTTTGGAAGCCACTGAAAATTTTTTGTTTTGGTAATGCATTATTACAAATTTTCATTATGTACATTATTTGACATTACGTATTGACTGACATAAGATCAAAGTCACTTTATTAATAAAATATTTGAAATTATTGGCATTATAAATTATTGAAATTCTTATTATTTGATTTAAAATTCATAAATTAATATAAAATATTTTGTATTTCTACAACAAATATAACAAATATTTTTTATGAATAATTTCTCGTGTACTGTCAAAATGATTTAAAATTAAATTTTCTATTCATTTACGATATATTGCAAAGTTTTTTTTTAATAATTATTATGTCACATTTAAATTTATACCAATTTGAGGTTTTGCTTTGCTGTATAAATACTTTCATTATATTTATGAATAATACGAACCTACATACATACCATATATTACTTTATATTTGTATTAAGATATTTTATATAATATACTCATTTAATATGAAAATATATTTATTTTAAAAATTTTAACCTATTTGTGTAGTGAAATTCGCATTCGGTTTAATAAACTTCAAATTTAATTGTAGATAGTAACAAAATATTTGAAAAAATTGACCTTTGTAGGTAATAATGTAGAAAATTAAGTTTCAAAATTTTCGAATTGAAATGATTAGGAGAATTCTGTTAATTTTTTATTATAATTTGATTTTTTTATAAATAAGAATTTTGTAAACAAGTACAAAGATAACACATCGTATCGTTCAGACATGATGTTTGTGCGCTGTTGTATATATATGTACGCGAAGTACAGATCTGCAAATTTAATTTCAATTAGTTCTAATTACATATGTATATAAACTAATTTTTAGAATGCACGCAACTCAAATATTCAAATATTTTTTAAAAGCGTGAGTCTGGCCGTTTTTACATGATAATATCATAAAAAAATAAAAATATTTAAGCTATGCCTTAAAAACTATTGTTTTATTTAAATTAGAAGATTGAAAACTTATTACTAAATTAGATTTTGCAAGGTGGTTATAAACAAAATTTTAATATTATTACACATACAAAATGTATCGGTAATGTTGAGTTGCAAAGAAAATACTGTAGTATATCACTATTGTTCTCTAAAGAAACAACTAAGTAATAAATTGTGACAGAGCAGAACGATATCCTGCTCTATAACGAAATTTACGAATCATGGTGAATGACCTACAGTACGCGCAGAATGGTTATTTGCCATTGCATTAAAAATTCTTCATTAAGTTGACGAACTTAAACGAATTCGCATGACAAGATATAGCGTTCGTCTGGAGCAAAACGTCAACATTGAAACCACCCGACCCCAGTTGATATGTTGTCCGGAATTCCCTAGAAGAGTAAAAATGGTTGTGAATGTGAATGCTTTACATTCAGCGGAAAATGGGCTTCACAAAATTGGATACAGTAGATTTTTTTCTGAGTTCTATAAGAATGGGTTATTAGGGTAAATTAGGTTAGCAGCTTTCATGATGCTTAATAAAAAATTTAAATATTAAAAAGAATTTTTAATTTTAAAAAACAAAAATTATTTTATTTTTTAATCTTACACTCTATGCTTTCTTTATTCTTATCTTTTTTTGATTGCATTTAATATTTTTCCTCTCAAAATATAACATTATAATTTATGCAGCACACTATTGTGTATATAGAGTTGTAATATTGTTATTGTTAATAATCTAATGGAAAATTCCATAATTTTAAAGAATATTTTATAAAATTTTTATATTAGAAAACTTAGGAAGCAAAGCTGATATGGTATAACATTTGTTTGACTTTTGAAGAAAAAAAAACATTAAAAAATCTCATTTAAATTTTAGATTTATCGCATAAAACCAAAAAACAAGAAAAAAAAAAGCAAAAAATTAAATTTTTTTGTGGCTGATTCTTCTTCTACATTTTTCTTTCAATAAAAAATCAAACTAAGTATAGCTAGTTTGTTAATCTAATATGTACATAAAAATTTTAAAATCTAGTGTGATCAGTAAATGACCGAACGCGTTGTTTATTCGAGGCTGCTTCAATGGAAACAGTTAATTGATAATTTAAAAAAAATTGGTTCCAGTTCCTGGGATTTGATCATCCCCAAAAGTTGATCGATTAATCACATCCACAAATTACTGAAATGAAGTTACAGAGATGCATGAACAGACAAATCTCAGATATTCGAGATATTCCATTCTAAAATGGAAATAACAACTAACATGTTGTGGAATTTGTTTCAATCACAATACCTCCCTTATTTTATAAGCAATATGGTAGGTTAAAACTAATATACATATTTACATAATATTAAACTTTAACTAGTTTTATTATTATTTTCTATTTTTATACCAACTTATTTTCTAATATAAAACACTGGTTACCCCACAATCTATGCGCACATCAAAATATTAATTAATAATCAAATATAATAATTAAGTGTGTGTATTTACAATAATATGTATAGTTATTATATTAGAAGAGGAAAGGAGAGGGAAAGATCACGTACATACCTATTACCTATTATGGCTATACATACTCGTATGTACATATGTATATTGTGTGGTAATAAAAAAAAGTGAACTTTGGATTGGGACGTGTTTGAATTCACGTATAACAATAAAAACATTAAAAAAAAAAACGAATAAAATGAATTGTTGAAATTTACACATTGTTTACAATTTTATACCGAACGTACATACATACATATGTATATATAATTACAATGTCTTCACAATTTAATAATAATAGTAAAAGATTAACTGTTATAAAAATAAAAGTAAATAAGATGGTATATCAAAGTTTTTATATTCATACATTATAAAGCTTTTATATTGTTATACGAGCTGTTGAAATGATTCATACCCAATAATTATTAATAAATTACGAAATTTTTCTAAACTCACTTACATCTTCGCTGAAATATTTTTATACAATTTGATTTAAGATGAACTAAGCAAAACTAAGTTTATAATGACAATTTTATAATAGTTATCGTTCTCTTATATAAAACAGAGGGCGGGAAAATCAATTACTTGTATAATGTGCTTATTAAAATTTTATTAGAAATTTTTTTTTCAGTATTTTTTTTTTTTTGCTTGGAATAATTTTGTAATTTTCATTAATTTGATTAATCTGTTATATTATAGTCTTTAAATTTGATTATAATGATAAAATCTGAAAATTTTATTTTAATTCTAAATTAAGTTTATTTTTTTATATGTAATTGTTAATTTGCAGAGTAGCCAATGTGTTTAGAAATTTCAATGATATTATACTTATTCAACAGTATAACCTTCGAATTGTTATTTCTAAGAAATTCTTAGAAAAACTAGCTCTTTTTTCAATATTTATAGTCTGTTCATTCTAAAATTTCTATAAAATCTCAATATATGGAAGCGTAATCATAATAAGGAATTCTAATAATATATAACCCATTCGCTGTAATTTTAAAAATCTGATAATGTCTTATATAAATAAATATAATGGTATAGATGTGTAGTGCCAAAAACGTGTCGTAAATGTAAGATAATAAAAGAATAAAGAAAAGAATAAATGACCCTTGATATTTAACTAATTTAAATACTTTTAGGAAATTAAATTTAAAAAATTATTTGATAATATTATAAAATTATTGTTTCCTAAATAATATTGCTAATCAAGTAAAGATTAATTTTTATGGTATAATTCAATAGAGTATAAATTTGGTCATCTATTGTTAAAAGTTTTAATTACTTTAAATCATTTTTACTACTCTAGTGTACTTTGATCACATTGCTTTCTTTAAGTTTAATATTTTTGGGGGTGATGTAATTTTTTGCTATTAAAAAATATCTAATCAAATTCAATATTTCAATCAAATCTCTACTTGTAATATAAAATTTAAAACAATTGAAAATGGTCAGTAACTAAGTCATAAAACTATTGAAAATTTTACTAGGTTTAAAGTTTGTCATCAAACTAAAGTTAAAAAATTTTTATAACTTAAATAAATACTTCAATGCTATTTATTAATTGTGCGATTTGTAATTTTAGAATTACGTAAATTTAAAGAATTAAGTTTTAAGTTCCGAATCAATAATCGATCCTATTCAAATTGTTATCACTTTTAAAAAGTGGGTACACAAAGATTAGGTAAAAGTACAATTGAAAATATAATCATGAAAATCGTTAAGTATGCTGAATTATAAATGTATATTAAAGAAAAATTGATAAAGAACAACTAGATTTTATAAATATTTGTAAACTGTTATAATTACAAGAACTTGATTATCACAAATTTATCGCAGTTTTTGCATGAAAACTGATTTTTTTTTGAAATAAGTTTTTTATCTTTTTAATAATAAAATTCACCTTTGTACTCATTTTGATCTCTTCAGTAATATTTTCAAATATTGATTTAAAATTATTAGTAAAGTTTATTTGTCCATATTTTATTGATATCAGCTTATTACACGAGCATATTGCTAGTTTGCTACTGCTACAACACAGCATAATAACTGTATTCTAATTTTTTTCATAAATAAATAAATAATATTATATATTATGTATGCATTTATGATAATAAAGTAAATCTTGCACTTACACCTTTACACATGTACACATATACATACATGTGTTATATTTTTAAATTTTCTGTAGGTTATTGAAATATTCCTGACTTTAAAATTTCAATATTGAGATATTTTGTTATATGTATATGTATATGCACTGTAATACATAATATGGTAATCATAATACATAAGCTGAATTGTCTATAACAATCAGTCTGCAATTTCAAAATTAAGAAATTTTTAATATTTTATTTGTAATTTGCAACCTTTCAAATACTTGAGGAATCTAAGTGTCCTACATACATAAACGCAGATCTTTTGTCACTCACATTCAGTAAATAAAACAGAATTGTTGAATAAGTCAAAGTTGATATTAGATCAGCATTTTGGTATGTTAGGCGCCCTATGTTCTAATGAGAATTCGATAATATATGAATACATATGTACATATAAAAATTATACAATACTTATATAATATGATAATTTATATGTGTGTATATAATACATGATATCTATGTAATGCATATACTTACATATAATATATGTATATAATATGTATATATGTAAATATTTTAATACACATACTTGAGTGTAATACGTAGGATGTAAATCCGAATTCGGAATAAATTTTACAATTGAATTTTGGAATTATATTGCCAATTATATTTTTGAAATTGAAATTATTCTACGGTTCTTATGTTTCTGAAAATAATATGGAACTATAAAAAGCACTTACCTGAGTTTTATTATACTTATAAAAACACAATTACAATTAAGTATTTATAATTATTTTCTAAAAAAAAATTGTTTTTGAATCACATGCTGCATATTTATAATTTTTGAATTTAATTATCTTTGTCTAGTCTAGAATTAATATCAATGTGTTCATGGATATACACACATACATACATATGTATGTATACCATCTATGTAAATTATTTTTCCTACAGATTTGTCTTTAATTTGTATGTACGTTAGTATGTTGAATGTAAGGGAGTGAATAAACCAAGTGAATTTTTACACCACTGCTCATTGTCAAAAATATATTATATTTAATGACATTATAAATTAATGTTTCTTTCACATTTTGAAGTTCAAGCATATCCTCAAAAATAGAATTTAATAAATTTAAAAAATAAAAAACCAAAAACAAAAAAAATTTTTTTTTAAAATTTAACTAAAATTAAGAACAAACAAAAAACGAAATAAAAAAATCATTATTTCTTTGAGGAGAAATTTTGAAACTCTTGTACACACCATTTCGTATTATATACATATATACATGCATATACTTATGTATATGTATGTATATTTTACAAATTTGGAAAACTGTGTGCATTATACAGTTTCCGATATTAATTTTCTACCTATGTATGTATATACAAAATTTTGCATTTTTGCATTTCTAGTATTAAGAATTCTAATATATTATGTAATCTAGTTACATTTGCATATGTTAGTACAAGAACTTGTCTGTTAGAAATTGAATTTCTAAATTTTGCTAATAATTTTTTGATAAATTAAACTGTATGTTTATTTTTAACATTATAGAAAATGAAATTTTATTATACGTACACGTTTTTCAAATTAATACGCGTTATACCAAGAATTTCAATTCAATTATATAACAACGTTATAGTGAAATTCTAATAACTTAATTTATTCTTTATTACCACTATAGGTCACATTATTTTATTGTGTGCTAATAAATTCAATATCAAATATTAAACAAGTACATTTTTACAAAGAAAACTTTTACTTTATTAAAAATAAAAGCAAAGCTTAAAATTTCGTAGGTATTAGTTTTATTGTATGATTAATTAAATACAAATGTGCATATGTATGTACAAATATAAATATTTATTTACACTGATCATTAATTTTTTATTGTCTAATTTATTAATATCTAAATAAATAGTCAGTTATCATATCACAAAGTAAATAAATCAATAAAAATATTCTACAAATTAATTTAATATTGATCTAGGTTATATTTTAAGAGAAATTTATTATATAATAAGTGTAATTTGATTTATTTTTATAATAGCATAAAATACATAAACAAAATTTGAGTTCAAGGAAACAAAAGATTCATTATTATGTAAATCCTTATATGTAATAAATCTTTATTACACACATTTATATTAAATAAATATTGATGTAAACATTAAATATTGTTTTGTTTAAGTGTTGTTAATTAAATTAGACCAAGTTCTAGACGATTTATGAGTAAATTTATCTTAAATTGAATGCTTTTCATAATTCTTTTGAATTCTTTTTCATATTCAGGACAATAACTTCGACAACAACTTCTTGAAAAACATTCAAAATTTACTGCATTTAAAGAAGTTTTCAGAATTTTATAAAACTTAAAATTTCAATGGGTTTTTTATATAATTTTAGTTTGTACGTAAAGTCTTTCTTTATTGAAATTGTTATATGTATATAGTATGAAAATAAAAAAATTGATTTGTTTTCATCTATTTTTATAAAGAAGCATAAAATATTTAGAGATGACGTTGACCTTAAATGTACTCTCACAAAGGTTAGGACATTAGCATTGTGTTCTATTGATTGATGTAGCACTATTTTAACAAAAACTAGCTCATAAACAACTAAGATTTTGATAAACTTAATTTCACTTTTAAGTTAAATTAATTTTTTTATATATGCGTATATAATTATAATTTAATTAAAAGTGAAGAAAATTGTCTAAACTGTAATAGAAATTCTTTTATTTTTGCAATTGTTATACAGTATTTACATATGTACGTATGTACATCCATTTTTATTATTTTTATTTTTCCATTCACATTATACATATTTTGTATTATGTATACATACAAAAATGTACATATGTACATACTTTAAGTATATGTAAAATAGTTGAAAACAATAATTGTTATAAATTTTATGATTCACTAACCTTAGTCTTAATTTTTGATTTGTGATTTATTTCAATTAATTCTATTTAAATTTATAATATTGTAACACATACACAATACATGCAAACATGAATATATGTATGAATATGCATGCATGTACATAATGTATATGAATCGTGCTGATAAATTATATGTATGTACATATTTCTTGAGAAATTCATCAAACTTTATTGATTCAACCAATTAGATATTTTCCAATAAAAATAATATTGTTCAATTTATTTCTGATATATTTGTACTAATGTAAGTATATACTATTACTATTATTTTAAATTATCATATATGTATGTATGTATTATACGTATGTAAGCAAGTACATAAGTATACATACATATGTATGTACATACACAAAATAAATTATTAATACTGTTTGTACTTAATTTTATACGCTTTACAAAATAAAATAAAGTATTTCTTACTATACTAGGTACAGTTCTCCCCGGTTAATTGAACCGAGAAAAGTTGCAAACTTTTTGTATCAATTAAGCGGGTAAATCAATTAAAAAAATCCCGTTTAATTGAACAATTGGTGCAATAAAACGAATTTTTTTAACTGAATCTTTTACGCATGAAAACGAATACTCGCTATTGAAGATCAGGCGCAAAAACGAATTTGATCCTGCTACTGCATAAAATTAATAAAAACAATAGGAAGCATATCCTATTACATATACTTATCAAAATATCCTAGGTAAAAAGCTATATTTAAAATAGGGGATACACTAATGAAATACTAAAACTCAAATTTTTTTTTATTTCAAAATTTAAAAACTTAAATTTTTCTTTATTTCAAAATTTTAAAACTTAAATTTTTCATCATTTTAAATCCATCTAAGTAATGTAACTGTGAATTCAAATTCAAAATATGTAAACCATAATATTTTTATATCACATAACATAACAAAAATTAAAAATAAATATTTCATATCAAAAATAAAAACAAATTATCAGGTCAATAAACAGGGGAATTTTTCACAGTTTTTATAAGGTAATACCAAAAAAAGAGATTCATTTAAGCGAGTTTTTCAATCAAACGGGACTCAATTAAACGATGTTATTCATGTATATTTTAATAGGGATTTAAAGTTGCCTTAGTTTTTCGTTCAATAAAAGGGGAAAATCAATTAAGCGTGGTGCATTTAACCGGGGAGAACTGTATGTATGTATGTATGTATGTATATCATAATAAAAATTCTATCCAATTATTTAATAAAAAGTGGGCTTGACTAGTTAATTTAGAAAAGAAAATATGTATACATACTTACATATATACATACATATGTACGTACTTATGTATCCATTATAATTTAGGAAAGACATCATTATTATAAGTACAATATAAAATTGTAATATATGAAAATTATAAATCGGAAACTAAAATATTATTACATAGTTGCTATCCTGTTTGTTTTTATATTTTCGAATATACATACGTACATATTCATACATGCACACGTACATATTTATGTGCAGTTTGTATTCTAAAATAACTGGGGATATCCGTGCGTCTATTTTTATTCGACTTGACTTGTGTGTATGTACACATGCATGTGTAAAAATACATAAATACAGTATGTTTATCATAAATTTCTTAGATAATAATACAAAATAGCTATGTAAGAAAAAACAACAACATGCGACTAAAGATCACTTCTGTTCTGTTATATTTTCGACAATTTCTACAAAAAAAAAAAAAAAAACAATTTTTTTTTTGTTTCTTTAAAGAACGATAAAAATATCAGTTTTCAACGCTATTTTCAGCGAATGGAAAAATTATCATGCGACTTTTGTACACCAGCAAAACAAAATTTTTTATGTTTAACAAGAAGTTGGGAAAAAAATTATAATAATATTTAAGTGCCATTTATGTATACATACACACATAATGTATAACATCAATATATAACAGCTATAAATATACTACATGTATGTATGTATATAGACAAAAACATTTATATGATGAAAAAGTCAAATTGAAGGAGGAATATAGGGAGACATTAAATTAAAGTGGAGGCAAAAAATAATTTTTTATAAAAAATCAACGACAAAAATGCCGGCACTTTGTTTTCATTTTGTTTTCATTTTTATTAATAATTTTTGCTTTCAATATACATATGTACGTACATATGTTTCCACTAAAAACAAAAGAGAGTAAAAATAATACACTCAAATATATGTACATATTTAAAATATTTCAATTCCAAACCATTAAATAAGTCAATTAGCTCTTAAACACTCTCACTCACATACAACACAGCAATCCAAAACAGAATAGCAAATAATTTTTGATTAAATTTTATATGTTTTCATTTAGTTCATTTTTGTTAGCCAATTTTGTTAATTTTTTTGCTTTTTTAACTCAATTTTTCGTAAAAAAATTAAACCAGTGGTGTGAAAATATATTAAGAAATATTGTGTTATACATATTGTATATTACATAAAAAATTATACAATTGCTATTAACTTAAGAGAGAAAACGTAAAAATAATGTTTAACATAGCTACATAATGCAATGGAAAACATTAAAATTGCATACTTCTAGGAAAAATTAAATAATTTTTCTATATGTATGTGTATTAAATACACAGTTATATAGTATAATAAATTAAAATATAATCACGGAAAGTATGATGGTTTCATAGTATTTACATATCTTTGTACATAAATATTTATACAATGAATTACATATTTACATTTACATTGAAGAATTGCATAGTTACAGGCAAATATTAAAAAAGATTTAATTTTTCCATTTTCGTTTTGAACTAATTCAATTATGAGTTCAAACTATTGTTATGTAGTAGTTGCTACTGTCTGAAAAATATTGAGAATTTTAGGGAAAAGCATGAAAATTTTAATGTGAAAAACATCGATAATAAGCATAGTTAATTATAGATGCATCGAATCATAATGATATTATGTTTTAAAATTATACTTTCGGGAAATAATTGAATAAGGAATTTCATCTTGTTAATTTATTACAAAGAAAAGTATTAGTATACCAAAGCAATATATTACGAAATGTAATACATTACGAGGATGCCGCTTTTTAAATATATAGATAGGCTGCCGCTTTTTAAATATGTATATTTTGGTTCAGAAATGCTTACCGTTAATATGCAAGAACAATAATCAATTGCTTGTAATGTTGGATGTTTTTGAAAATTCAGTTCTTAAGGTTAGAATTGCAAAGTTTTAAAAAGTTCTACATTTAATTTGTACATGAAGTTTTAAAAGCTTTACAATTCTAATCTTAAGAGCTACGTTATCAAACACACAAGTCATTGCAAAGTTTTTAATCAATATTAAATTATATAAGAATATTCTGGTTATACAGAATTTATTTAAAATTTATGACTCTATTATGTACCTAAATAGTAATTAAATTATTAGAAATTAAGTCTGAAATATCAAAACTAATCACTTAGTTTCGAAAAAAACTTTTTTTAACAGAACATTTTATAAAACAAACTAAAATAAAAGAATATAAAATTCATTTTCCATGAATTTCATCGCCAAAAAATTTTCATACTATATTTTGGGTTCACCGCACCTCTAAATTAACCACAAAATTAATAATGTTGTTTGCCCCTATGTTTTTTGGATCATTGTTTTATTATAATTTTTCGTTTCAGTACAAATGCATTCTATATGTGTTAGTAGAATATTATGTTTAAACACTATCCTCTATCTCACATATTATGTGTGTAGGCATGTGCATATTTTATTTATATAGGTTTTCTCAAATATAAGTACAGAGTAATATACATATTTTATGTATATACATATATGGTTTTCACTATTATTTATGTATTAATGTAGTTCAGTTTAGTAAAAAAATATGTATGTGTGTATATAAAAAAAAATAAGAAGATAAAATTCAATATCGCAGCGTGTGTATACTTAAAAAGAAAAAAATAATAAAAATAAAACAAGAAAAGGAAAAAATAAAGTAGAAAAAAAAGAAAATTGTTTGCTGACGTTCTTCTCTTATCAATTCAATTCCGTGAGTCCAAAGTTCAAAAAGTGGCGTGATCGTAAGGAAAATACAAACATAACCAATCAGAAAACAAGTAAATGAAAGAAAAAATATCATATTCGGGCAAGAGTGAATGAAATGCAAAAAAATTGCTTTTTTTTTGTTGAAATTAAAGAAAACAAGTATAGGAGAAGAAGTAGAGAAAAAAGAAGAAAGAAAAATCATAACCACTAAAATGTATAACGTTGACTGATTAAAATTTCAATGATCGTTTATGACAAATAAATTTATTCCGTTGTTTCTTTGCATTAACATATTAAGTATGTATAGGTTACATTCATGCATTTAAACTTTGTAGGTATGTATGTATGTATGTAAAACGATTTTCAATATTATGAACAACTTTTTATACAAATAATATTCTAATAATTTTTTATACAAATCTATTTTAATTTATTTGGACTTTATTTATTTTGAAATTTTTCTAAATATCTACTTAATTTTAGATTTTATGTACTTTTAACTCTAGGTTTATGTATTTGTCCACACATACTGGCATACTTAGATACGTATAAAGAATAATGAATATTTAATTTAAATTTCATTAGAGCTTATGAGGCAAATAATTATTTGTACACGGTTAAGGTGTTAGAATTAATTAGCGTTAGAATAATAAAATCAAAAATATTGTTCAAAGTACTTGTTATTGAAAAAATGTTAATTAGTATGTATGTATAGAAAATTTATATTCTATTTTTACAAATTAATAAAAATAAATAGAGTGTACTTACATATGTGTGTATGCATAAATATTATTTCATGTATGTATATATGTACATATATAAAAAAGTATGTACAATATTGTGTAAGAATGAGTCAGAAGTTAATATTAAATTGAAATTTACTTATTTAATTTGGGAATTACATATTATGTACATACATAGTTCTTGCTATTTAGAACGTACTTAGGAAGAATTTATGCATATGCATAATTAAGATTTATGCATATTTCATTATAAATATGGAATATCCGAAAGTTATTTTATACCCGTTTCCAATAAAATATAAAATTTTCATGTACCTACCTAGTATAACTAATGAACTTTTGGGTATATTGAAAATTTGGCTGAAAATTTGGCAACTCAAGTAAGATAAAATGTTTGAATTAATATGTGGTCGAGTAGTTATGTATGTTCCATCAAATCATTTAAAAATTACGTAAGATTTACATTTGACAATCGTACAAATGAGAAGACTGTAGAAATATCTAGCTACTACAGGCGTAAAAAAACAAATACTTATACATACATATGTATGTATGTATGTACAAAAGAGAAATTCTGTGATTTTTTTTATAGAAAGAAATGTTTTTATTATTGTTTTTTTTTAGTCTTAATCTTAATTTATAACTCATTAAGCTCGAAAAATTCTGTTATCATTTTAGTTAAAATATTTCATCACCTGATCACCTTATTTTTCATTATCTTTAAAATTAATTAATCAATTGATAGTACCTATGTATGTATATTTTTATATTTTCTTATTTACAAAAATCTATTTTTATTTATTCACTCAGGCGGGTTTTGTTATCTAAATTTCAAAATCCCATAAATAGCCTATAGCCTAGCCTAGACGAATAATTAAACAAAGAAGAAAACGCTGGCTTATTTAAACATACATATGTACATATGTATATACATACATATGTATACATGTATGACATAAATTTAAGACAAGAAATCGATAACACTGTTTTTTTGATATCAATGTTATTTGATCTTAAAATATCAAAAATATTTATAAAATGAAGCACAAGTAAGTATGAAATTAAAACGTACATAATATTATGGTCTATAAAAACAGAACAATGTATACACACATAATATATATATATAAATATGTAAATAATAAATGAATCAACAAAACGTATTAACATTCATACATATAAGATTATATATGTACATATGTATGTACATTCAGCAAAGAAAAGTAATTGCGGCGTAATACCGGATCAACCGGGTGATAATTTAAGTAATAATTAGTATATGTATAAAACAAATAAATAAAAATGATGAAAGCAATATTTGGCTTTACTTTAATAATAATTTACACTATATATGTATATGTAAACAGTGAGTATGCATAACATAAGTATGTTTTAATTAATTTGTCATGGTCGAAAACATAACCTAATCAACCTTCATTTTTGATCATTTCTATTGATATTATATACTTACATAAAAGTATATATGTACCTACTTGTAAACATTTCAATGTATTTGTTATATAAAGAAGATACAATGTACTTAGTAGGAGATTGGAGAAGAGACATTTAGAGAAAATGCCAAAACAAAGAGTAGAATTAAGATTTTACAAAAAGCAAATTTCCTTAAAAATTTTAAGAATTTTATTTTTGGGCAATTGGTTTTTGGGCAAAAACATTATTGCCTAAAGATATGCAATTTTCTTAATTTTTATAATGCATTAATTAATTTTTGCGTTTTCTTTGTTTGTCAACAAATCAACAAACTAAATGAAAACATATTATAAAATTTAATTAAAAATAGTCCGCTTACTATTTAAACTTTTTTGGAAATTTCGTTCCTATAAGTATGCCGATTAAATTAAGTTTATATTTGGTCTGCATTTAGGTGATTGTCTACAATCTGTATATGTATGAATACGCAGTTTGACAAATTAAGAACTATTCTAAGTTTTTTATTTTCTGTAGTTTGCAATAATTTTTACAAGAAATTTTAAAACACTAATGTAGCTGTACCTAAATATTTTTGGATGTACAAACAATTTTAACTAAATAATTTTTTTGTGAACTCAACGTAACTAACACATTCTAAAATAAAATGTAAATAAAATTACATTTGAAATTTTTTTTTTTTGTTACAGTTTTAAGTATAGCGGTAGCAAACAAGCAAAAACGCTAAATTTGAAATAATAAAAAAAAAGTTGATAAATATGGGTATTTGTTAACTATAGTTACTTGATTGAATGGAGGAGCGGCGGCAACAAAATTGAAAAACAACAAAATCATGTTATAGTGGTTATATGTAGTGGTTCAGAAGCCTGAATCTATTATTTTGTAGCCTTTGTTTATCAATGATTTTTTTTTTTGTTTCGTTGCGAATCTTGTTTATTTCGCGTATATAAGGGTGTTATTAAAATGTATGTATATATACATTGTATATATGTATATAGAATTGTAGCCTCATTGAGTTCATCATCATTGAGAACGATTTCGTTGATTATTGCTATTTTTTTTTTTGTTTTCTCAATCATTTTATTGTCTTCGCTGTTGGTTTTTTCTCATGTTCATTATGTTAAACAAAGTATATTTTTAGCTACAAAATGAATATCACATTAAAAAATATTGTTATTACTTATACATATCTATGTATATACATGTTATGTAGGAATGTAATGTGTGTGTAGTTATAAAATATGCGATCTGCACAAGTCAATCATAATAAAAAATTCAATATTTTGTTTCTTTTTGTTTCGAATAAATTTATTTCTTGATTAAATTTTTAAATATTTTATTTTATTTTTAGGTTTTAAAAGACTAGAATGTTATTTTAAAGAAAAAACAAATTATTATCGAACTGGATTTGTGCTTTTGCTTGATAACCTAATAATATTATGTACATATATACATACATATGTATATACCTGCATACATACATCTGTATATTCAAGCGTACTTAAGATAAAATTCTTATTATGTGCATAGATGGAATTTCAGTGTATATACATATGTGTGTGTACATACATACATATGTATACAATCATAAAAGATATTTGAATATTTTTTTTTTTAACTTATTAAAGACAAACGCTAATATCTAAACTCGAACAATAAATAAATAATTTTGTTTTTTGCTCTTAAATTGATTTCAAGACGGCCTTGATGTATCGATTTTTTGGCAAAAAAAAACCAGACAAAAAGACTTGCTTTTAAACATTTTAACATAAAATTCATACTTACATACATACAAATGTATGTATGTATGTATGTACAATAATATAGTATGTCTATAATGTAAGTATCTAGGTATGCATAATTATAAATTTTAACTAGAAATTTATAACTGAAATTAAATTTTTTTTCACGATTTTCTTAGACGCGACAAAATTTTTGGTATTTGAAGTAAGTGCATATGTACGTAGAATGTTATAAAAATAGTTTTATTACATACATATATACTAAATATTTAGTCGATAAAAATCGAGAAAATCGACTTTGCAACAGGAAAATGATAATTTATCAGAACATTTTAAATACCAACTTCCTTGGCTTTGTGTATATTTAGTAAGATTTTATTGGTTTTGATAGTTTTAGTTGTTTCAGTAAGATTGTTTTTAACACTTTAACCCTTGATCACTCTTTTGAAAATTTTTTTCATTTGGCAATGATTTTCGATTGAATTACAAATTAAATTATGATCTACCAAAATATTAAATCTAGTTGTTGCAACAGTTTATTCTTAAAAAAACAAGTTAATTTTTTGATGTAGATGAAGTTGCTCTTTGAAGTGCACTAAACATAGTATTTCCTGAAAAATTTAATGAGAAATTCTAAAATACTTATTGCCTTTAATTCTCACACTTAATATACCATAAAATTGAAAATAAAAATAATTCTTAAAAATATTGTTGTGCATACAATGGTTAAATTTTTTTGATTTCACTCAATTCTCAATTTGATTGGAATTTGAGAATTCTCGATTTATGAGTTTAATTTTATTCATTAAAATTTAGTGAACGACGATTATTAGAATTGCGTTTAAAAAGTAGGAGTAAATATATGGTAAAAATTCAAAAATTGAATTGTTAAGTGAGATTGTGCTTACATAGAACCAATGGCTTTTGGTTCTATCAAGTGTTTACTTTAACACTTATTTGTACCGATTATATTTCAAATTTTTGTCCATAATCTAATATCTTAAATGTCGTAACTTTGATCATACTTTAATATCTTATTCTTTTCAAAGTATTTAACCAACCATTTGTAAACATGTTTAAAATTAAAAGAAAAATTTTCTTCTTGGCCAGCTTTTACATGTGTAGCTTTATTGCAAATTATAATAAATTTTCTTTTATGTTAATTATATTTAGATTCTCTGTTCAAATGAGTTAAAAAAAATATTCAATATTAAAGTGAAATTTCTTGGTCAGCCAACACTAAAGACTAATTCATACCAATTTATCATTGCAAATATAATGAATAATATATGTATGTGTATATGTAGGCGCACATGTACAAATGTTAATTAATTTCATTCACACTTTTTCTCAATTGCACAATAATTATTGTACTTGAATATCAATTATACGAAGATTTTTTCCATACACATATTGACATTTTAAATTACATACATACATATTTGTTAATTATATATTTACGATATTCAAATATAATTAAAAGCATAATTTAACACATTTAAATTAATAAATATAGGCCTAAAAATATATTATTAATGAATTTTATATTTCATGCGAGTATACGCCTATGCGCAAATAATAAATGTGTAGATATGTATGTACATATAATTAATATTACGTGCACTTTAAATTGAAGTGTCAGCAAAACGATAGAGAAATATACTGATTATATATTTATTATTATTTTAATTGCTGTTTAAGTTAACATTAGATGCGCATAATTGTAATTATTTACACATAAGAGCGTATATGATTATTACTATCGTATTATTATAATAATAATATGTAGGTCATTTGATTGTGCAGGTGAATGACTTCCATATAAAAAAAATAATGAAAAATATAAGAAAAAAGTGAAAGCGCGCTACGTTTATACTAAAATGCGTTATTTACACAAATAAAATAAATAAATAGTTAATTAAATTATTATTAAATTTTATCACAGCAAAATTATTTAAGACGTGCTGTTATAAAACAAATTGGTTGTAGAATAATATTCTGTTAAATATATGTATGTACACACATAAAACATACTGCTTCATACTGCTTTGTATATGTATGTATGTCGATTTTGTCAATAACGCATTTTCTGTTTTGTTGTTTCGGCAAATAGGCGGACAGTTACCGGGTTTCTGGCTATTAAATCAAAGTTTTTTGTTTTCTGTAAAAATTACCTATTTTACCTAACAAATTATAAAATTAGAAAAAATTATAAAATTAGAAGATGTAGAAGATATAGAGAGCTTCATAATACTTGAATTATATTTGTGGGAACAGTTTAACTTAAATTAAATTCAAAACTTGGAATAGACTCTTCCTTTTTCCAATTCAATCAGTTTGAAATACATTTATGTATGACATATGTACATACATACACATTTTGTAGAGTGTACAGCAATTTTTTATTTTCTAATATTTCTTAATATTACGTAATAATTTCGGGATGATTGCAAATCGCATATGAAAGTATGTACGTACATCAAATTTCTATACAATATTATTAAAATCTCTTTAATAGATTTTCTGACATAATCATTTTAAATATTACGCAGTTTAGATCGATGCTATGATCCGAGAATTACTGTAAATCACGTTTAAATCTAAAATTCAAATAAAAGATTTTATATTTTTTTAATTGATAAAATAATTATATTTATTTATTTAATTATATTTTATATAATATTATTGCTTTTATAATCAAATTATATATACAAAATATAAAGATTTTCAATTACAATTATTGTTGTATACATTAAAATAATTAATTAATATAAATTATTATTAAATTGAATGAAAACATATCAACATTTACACTTACAATTAAAAGAATTTAAATGGGTATATAAAATGATTTTTATTTTAAATATAATATTGAATTATTTAGTAGAATTACGCAGAGGTCATGTAAAAGAGATAAAAAAGTAAATCAGTTTTGATAGAGTGCGTATTTTGGGAACGAAAGCACAAATAAAATCACATGATGTAGATACAGAATTTAATTAAAATTTAAATATGTAAATATGAAGAAAAAAGAATGTGCATGAAAATAAAGCGTGTGGACAAGAATAACTCAAAACAGGAAAGTTATGCAATAAGAAGAAGAGAAGTACTTTCAATAATTTTAAAAACAAGGAAATATGAAGATTAAGGTATATTTTACTAACATTAATTATTTTTAGAAAGAAAAACAAATTGTTTACTACAAAGTTCAAGGACCGACTTATTAATTTCAAATTTTGTAAATTAAAATAGATGCATTATTAGCTTGAATAATAACAGATAAATGGTGAATTGGGATTACGATTCTTCAGACATTAAGAATTTAAGAGATTGTATGAATTTTATAATTCTTTCAATAAATCGCAAAGAATACGGATGGACCAATATTGAAAATAAAAAGTTTATTCATCAAATTCACATATATCTATACTTATAAAATTGAAAAGATCGACCCCTATATAGAAGCAGTTAAATTTAACAATAACTTCAATTGGATATTTCGGTTTTAAATCAATCACTATGTTGGAGTACAATCAAATCAATTACATGACCTTACTTAAAACAGAATTTTTACAATTTTGTTTTCTAGATGTAAGTTTGAGAAATTCTGGCATAAACTTATGCTTCATAGCTTCTGTTTTTGTATTATACCCAAAATAATTTTAAATTTTTATATATGCAAATATAATTGAACATACAAATATATTAAAAATATAAAAAAATATATAAAACCAATACATATTACATTTTAGATATTTTAGATTTCTAGCTAGAATTAGCTAACAACTAGCTTCTACTAGCTAGAATTTTTTGGAACTTTTTCTACGTAACATTCAACAACAATATTAAGCGTTTTTCAAATAAATTTTGTACATAAATTCATAGAATGCAGATTGTTCATATTTATATTTTGTTGAATTTAATTTAAATATTAATTTTCTAATTAAAATAAATATTAAATATTGAATTAACTAAAAACATATTTAGAGACCAAAAGATTTATTTTTTTTAATATTACTATTGAAAATTATCATGAATTTTCAAGAAATACTTTTTTTATAAATTTTTTTCCTAAATCGGATGTAAAATCACAAGTGATCGAGAATACAATCAAAGGGTATCATTGAGAAATCCAGTATATTAGACGTATTTGTTTATTAGTATACTCTTATTTTTGTAGTAAAGTAATACGAATACAAGTTTTAAAACAGAAAATATTTTAATTGTATTATGGGAGTATTTTAAAAGCAGAAAGAAAATTAAGAAATCGGTACGGTGATAAGATCTTATGATTTAATTAAATATTTTTAAATCTGAGAATGTGAGACCTAAGTTATGTTTCATTTTCAAAAGAATAAATAACTATAAATACGGAAAATGGAAATGCACAGAAATAAATAATCCTTTGAGATTTCAAAAACTGTAAATATGAATACAACCTATAATTTTTCTGCATATGGCCTTTTATTTCTTAATTTACCTTTAAAGTTTCATGCGAAATTTATACCAAAATCAATGAGAAGAATGAGAGAATAAAAAAATATTACCATGGCAGTGACAATTTTGAGTATAAAAACCTTCAAATCAGCATACTTTAAAGAACACAAATTTAGAAATTCAATTTTCACTCTAAAAAATAGACAAATTAATTTATGATCACTCTGTACTTTTCAGTGAATAATGATATAAATTAGATATGTAAAAAAAAATTTACTGTACTTGAAGAATAATTTTTTGTTTTTGTTGAACATTTTACATATGTACAAACATACATGAATACAATATGTTGCTTTTTATTATCTTTTATAATATTTTTTTTTTTTAATTAAATTCAATTGAAAATATTGTGGTACTGTATGTATTAGTATGTATATGTAGAAAAAAAAAGTATGTATGCATGTTGAATGTTAAATTAATAAAACAAAATTAAATAAAGAAAATGAAAATAATTTGTACTTAAACTTCGATACTTTAGTTTTATATACCACATAATAATTATGTTTGTATGTATGTATTGCTTTTATTATTATAACATTAATCTATGTATATATGTATGTATAAATTTTATTGCGTATATTATTTTGTACATTTGTTTTTTTTTTTTAAATTTAAAAATTTTTAATGCATATGTGTTTTATATAATATGTAAATTATATTTATATAATATACAGGGTGATTCAGTAATTGGTACAATATTAAATGCCATCATTTAAAAATATTAATGAAATATTGTTATTTTTACTGTATCACCCTGTATAAACATTTTATGTATACATAAGTGTATTTATGAAAAATATAAAAATAATATAAAAAAATTTTAATATTATTATTATGATGGGAAACAAGCAAACGAAATAAATAATAAGAATATGACCCCAAAACAAAAAAAAAAAAAAAGTTCCAAAAGGAAAATTTTTTTTTGTACATTTTATTATTTTTGTTCTATTCTAATATTTTAGTTTTTTTTTTTTGTATTTTCATATTTTTAGATTTTTAAAAAAAATTCTATTCTAACTTTAAATATTGTTGATTTTATTCTCAGTTCTTTTAATAATGTACTTATAGATAATGTGTAAATAAATTTATATATGTATGCATGCATGAGTGATGTATTATTTTCCAAAATGAACAAAGTACCTATAATGGAGAAAAAAAAAATTTTCCACAAATTGTAAACAATTTTTGTTTTTGTGTTGTTTATGCAATGAAAATTTTCATTACATTGTACTTTTTTTTATTGCGAGAGATAGAGAAAGATAGAAATGGATATTGAGTAACATTATTGAGTATTCGAGCATCCAATTCAATTTAAATCCTAAACGTATCTCAATCATATTTGTTGTATTTACAAATCTCTATTGCTTTTATACACTCAATTTATACTCTCGATTTCTTCTCCAAATTCATTTTTTTCTCTGTATAGTAAAATAAAAAATAAAAATTATTATGTACATTGTGTGTATGTATGTTAATTTATGTAAATTAAAATATGAAATATGAAAAACAAAAAAAAAAAATTTCGTTTTTAAATCAATTTTTTAACAAAGTTAATTAATTTAAATTTATTAAGTAAATTGATAAAAAATTATTGTAAAATTGAAATGAAAGAGTTGTAAAAATTAGTCGAGTTGAAAAGAGCTTTTAAGTATAGAATTTAGTACAGGCGCCTTAACTATGTAATTCGATTTTCGTATTCAGAAAAACGGTAAGGTAGCATAAATAAATTTTTATGGTACTGTATGTAATGTAAAACCTTTCCAGTAAACCGAATTACATAGTAAGGTCTCAGTTATGTTTTATAAAATTTAGGTTAGTTCTACTATTGAATATATGAATTTTTAAAACTACATATTATTATAAAACCTTATTTATTAAATACTTTATCCCATTTTCATAATGCTACAATAAAAAAGTGAGCAAAACGTAGTGATTCTCATATTATTATAAATCTTAATATATATAAATACAGTAAATGATAGCTGATGTTATTTAATTTAACGGTTCTCTGACAGCTAAATTAATATCTAAATTGCTAAAGGCTAAATTGAATTTTCAATAATATCGGTAAGTACAGAATTATGTATTAGTTAAGATTTTCTCGTATAATTTGGATGCTTACACTTGTGGCTTAATTAAACTCCTTTCTCTCTTTATTACAACATTATCTATACAATTCATGTTTAAGATTTTAATTACTTTTACTAATATAATAACCCTTGGCTTCAAAAATGCAGTAATTTTGTGTTAATACGCAATTCAGCAATTCATACTTATAAGCTGAATTGTGTATTAACATCGTATTACTCTATTTTAGAAGTTAAAGAATATCAAAATTAATTCCAAATAATAAGTATAAAAATAATTCTGCGTAATTTGCTTCTAAAGTTTTGCAGACATTTATTGCATATTATGAATATCTCTGTTATCAATATTTTAATTGACAACAAACATTAATTTCAAAATAAAATTTAATGTAAATATTAAATTTATCAAATCAGAATTTGTTATACAAAAAATTGACTTGGAAATTCCCTTAAAAATAAAAATCGTATGATTTTTTCTTTAATGTTATATTCTTGATTAATTGAATATTAATTTGCAATTCAAACATCATAATGAATTTTAATTAAATAAAATTCAATTAATAAAAAAAAATTAATATTCTTTACATTTTAAATCACGTCAGACTCCTCGCTTTCCGCCCCGTCCCGCATATAGATTTCACACTAATTTTAATTAAAAAAGATGTCAAATTATAATTTATATAGGCAGTAGTAAAATTTTCAGATTTTGAGCCTTCTAATAAAATAAAATTTAATTATTGTTTTAGTAAAGGTGAGTTAAAAGTTAAAAAAGGAAAACAAACAGAATAGAAAATTAATAATACAATATAACTATAGTCTTTTAAAATATATTTTGTATAATTAGTACAATATATAAATAATTTTTGTTTTTTTTTTTTACATAATAAGTATATAGTAAATTTAATAGCTTTATTTTACATTTATAGTAATGAAATTAAAACTACATTTTTTAAAAATTAAATGTAAAAATGCAAACAGGCACATTATTTTTTTAGTTATTCTCTTTATTTTTTTTTTATATTATTGTAGTTTTGTTTTTGTGTAGAAAAAATTTAATGCATTACTCATGAAATTAATATTTAATTAATTAATTTTTTTTTTGTTTTAAAACAAAATACAATCTAAAGGTGTGTTAATTATTTTCCTCCATTTGAATTGCAATAATTCATAAATAAATGGTAATTATAAAATGAATAAGTTATTGTGAGAGTTTAAGAAACAATTAAATTAATTTGCGTATTATTTTAGTAGCGGATTTATAAGAAATATGACATAAAAAATTAAACGTGATTAATTCTTTTAATAAAAATAATTTTTACTTTATAATTATTAAATTAATTAAATTCAGCTTCAAAATTTTCTCCAATAATTCAACGATATTGTTACTATCATTGCTTATATTTCCCGGGTATTACTGAATAACAATATGGATCCGTACAAGTGCAAGTAATAAAAATTTTATTTTAATATTTCTACAATATGTTTACAATATTGTTGTTCAAGAACACTGTTATTAAACGAAACTCAAGTTCTGTTCAAATTCAATTACAATTCGAAATTATTATAATATACTACAAATTTCGGAATTATTATAATAATTAATTGTTTATCGGTACTTTAATATTTAGGATAGTATTTTTTAAATTGGTCCATGTCTCTACTGCTATATTATGCAATTGCTTTTGAGAACATTTACTCAAATATACAAATTTATTATTTAATATATTTTATATCTATAATTTATTCTGATAATTTTATTAGTTTTTATAAACAAGTTTCAAATTTTTTCATAGAACTGCTCGTATATCAGTTTTTGAATTAAAATATTTCACAAAAGTTTGTTCCAAAGTTAATATTTCTGAATAAGTTCTAAATTATAATTAGTAACAAGTTTCAGTAAACTATTACGATATACATACCATTTTAGAATATAATTTAAAATTCAACTTCTACGTATAAACAGGAATAATACAAGAATAATTAAAGAATTTGGAAGTAAATAGAGACAAAAACAAAACTACATAATTTATACTTAATTGTTGTTTTTTTTTGTTTTAATACAGTCAAAATATTAAATTCTAAACTTACAATCATATTTTATACTTTCTTCTACTATAACTATATACTTTCTTTTAATATAGTATATTATTTTCAATTAATTTTTAGTAAATATTTTCAAAAAAAAAAAAAATAATTATTTTTTTTCTTTCATAATAAACTACTACTATTTTGTATTAAAAAAATATTTTATAAAATAATTATGAATTATAATATTTATAATAATAATAATATTATTAATTAATGAGCTAAATAGACAAAAAAAAAATATTACAAAATTAATTATTTAAATTTTAAATTATAAACAAAACAGAAAAAAAAAATAAATTTATTATTTTTGTTTCTCAAGTAATTTAATATGATTACTTAAATCATTATTAAAATTTTGAATATCATTATTACTTGTTTGATGTTGTTGTTGTTGTTGTACATTTGATGTTGTATTAATTGGTGTTGATGCAATTGTTGGTCCAGATGATGATGATGATTGCTGTTGTTGTTGTTGTTGCTGTTGTTGATTCATTTTTTCATTAATAAAATTTAAATATTGTGTCAGTCTTAATACAGCAATTAATGATGCTACATATTCTTGTACATCTTCTTTCTTTAATTCTTTTATTTGACGTGAAACTGTTCTATAGACACGACGTGCAACTTTATTTGATAAACGTCCAACTGTTTGTACTGTATGTAAAACTGGATCATCATTTGCTGATATTGGAACTATATTATGGAAAAATATAAATAAATAAAAGAATGAATTAATAAAAAATTTTTAATTTAATAATTATTATTAGTCAAGACTAAAAACTCGTAGATTTCGATTATAATCAATTGAGAAAAAGTATTCGATTTGAGTATATTTCTCGGATTGAAAAAAGTATTCGATAGGGCAATAAAGCTATAAAATTGTAAAATTTTAATAGTATGCAAAACACTGTGTATTTATTAATAAATACGCAGGATTTAATTTCTCATCATTGTGAACTTCAAATATTTTTGCATTTATAATTATTATTTTTCGTTATTGTAATTATTATTATAAAATTTCATTATTATTTCCATGAATTTTTGTATTCGATTTTGGAAATCGTTATCTTCAATATGTTCTTAAGTAATGATCTGACATTAATTCTTCAATATTAAGTGTTGTTAATCAAATAATATGATACACATTTGGGGAGTAGGAATTTCTACTTAAAAAGTCGACTTTCGTACTTATTATGTACGTAAAAAAGTTTTTTATTCTGGAATAAAATATGTTTTTCCAAAGAAAAGTATTAAAATACTTTTATTATCATTAATTATAATGGAATAAATAAAAAACCATAATTGATAACAATATTTTGTTAACAAACAATCTAAGAGTACGCACACTGAAAATATTAGTTCTTAAGCATTGTTTACATAATATGTAGTAGATAACATAGAAATTATGTTTCCAATACAACATTGTATAAATTTTAAGATTTTTGAACTCAATTACAAAAATTAAATATGGTTTCCTATAACCGGAAGTCATATGACATTAAAAAAAAAACAAACAAATTTTATTTAAAACTCACCATTATCACTTGCTTCTGTTTCATTTTCAATTTTTGGAAAATAATAATCTAATAATCTTTCAGCTAATGCTGATGTATTATCAACACCATTAACAGCCATACTACCATATTGTGTTGCTAATACTTCATTAGCTTTTTGCCATGATAAATCTTTTAATGATGCTGCTTTTTGTTGTCCAGCAACTCTTAAAGCACATATTGGTTGTACAACTTCAATTACTTTATTTTTAGCTTGATTATATATTTCCTGTGGTTGTTCTTTAATAATTGGTGCACATACTTCTAATTTATCGATACCTTTAACTAATGTTTCATCAACATAATGTATTGGACGATCAAATTTTGATACAATTGGTGCTGCAATTGGTGCAGCTGTATTTATAGCACGATGTACAGCATCTTCGGCAGTACGAAATGCCCAGTTCAACATACGATTATGTGCTGCAATAAAGAAGGAATAAAATTATTTTTTCTGTTTTATTTTTTTTTTCTTTGCAAAAATTTTTTTATGTTAAATTAACTACTTGTATGAAATCTGAGTATGTCCGTGTACGTATAGTATAGTAAGCATATTTAAAAAAAAAAAAAAAATAATATTGTGAAAGAAAAGGGTTAAAAAAAAGGGTTACGCTTAAATACGAGTAAAATGAAATAAAGAAGGAAATAAAAGAGTCAATGTTCTATGCTTTTCGTTTCGTATACTGTACAATAGGCAATAGAATGTTCCTAAATCTATGTATATTGTTTAATTGGATTAAAATAGTGAGTTTTATATTTTGTTGGCTTATAATTGTTATAGTAAGTGTAGGGAGGCATATACTTAAATACCAATATTATTTATATGGTTGATTCTATTTAAAAAATATATTTTTTGAATGGAAGAGATTTGTTTGAATTTAAAATATTTCACAAAATAATATTATAATGTAACGTGTTTGTTCTACATCTGCTTAGGACTTGAATTTTTTTTTGTAATTTATTCGACCACGTCAGTAACTACACTCTCATAATATTTTATGTGGTGATAACGAAATAGTTTTCAAACTTATTTATATTTTTATTACCAACTACCTATGCATATAGTAATCTACGTCTAAAAAACCAGACTATAAGAACAAAGTTCAAAAATTTTGTGACTATAATATTGATTACAAAACTGGTGATTTTCAAAAAATTTTTTTGCTTATCATATTTATTTTTATAATAACAAGTATATAATATGTTTCTTATCATAATCACAAAGGAATCACATTCAATAATTTAGAATTATTTATACACAAAAAAATTTTTCGAAGAAAAAAAAACTTAGAATCAAAGTTTTTAAATTTAATTTTTTAATTACTTTCAACAAGCAAGTCCTAAATTTTTCCATTTTTATTATGATTTTGATAACCGCATTTTAAAAAATAATAACTGATAACCACAATTCAATTGAAATTTCACTTTAAATAATTAAAAAATATTTAACTGTTATACGCCATTATCAATATATAGTCATGTGATATTATCAATTTAAAAATCAAACAATTAAATATTATTTTTAATTTAATTAAAAACTAAAAATATGTGTGAGTATTTATAAATAATCTCATATTATTTTTATAAACTTAATATCAAAGGTTATCAAAGTTTATAATAATAAAATAAATTATAAAAAAAAAAGGCAAAATTCAAAAAGTTCAATTTATTTTCAATAGTTCAAGTATTTGCAAATGTACTTTATAATTTGTACTTTTACTTGTACTTACATTTATGCTTGTACTCATGTATAACAATAGTTAAAAAAAAAATAAAATAATAATATTAATTTTAATATTGAATAATCTACCTATTGTACTTGAAAAAATTATTAAATTTTGTAATTGCAAATATTTCTAAACAAGTATTCGTATATCAAGTACATAGGTAGGTACAAAGTATTCAAAAGTACGTACATATAAGTATAAGGTACGTACGTACTTATATTTTTGACTTTTGATTAACCTCGAATATAATAGTTTAACTTGAATTTTAATTATAAAGTTAAATTTTTTATTTTATAAAATAAAAATATATTTAAGTAGTTTTTATAATTCGTTTCTAATTTGATTTTATTGAAAAATTTAAAAAAATTAGATTAATTATAATAAAAGTATATAATATAACAGATTTTGGTATGAGTATAACAATTTAAGAGCGAATCAATTAATGTTTCACGTCAATTAATGTATGTATATTTTGTTTTTAATTAAAAGTTCAAAATTTAGAGTTAGACTAATAATGACCTTTAAATTGCATATCATTATTTCCAATAACCCCGGCGTAGGTTCAAGAAGTAATTGAAGAATTTAAACCCGAATACAATTTAATAGTGCAAAATAAATAAGCCTTGTAAATTGGATTAAACTAATACAATATAAACTAAGCGCTCGAGTTCCAGATTTAATTACTTCTTTTTTTTTCAAATATTTCAAAAATTAGGTACTTCTCCAAACTACTGTGCCTCTTCAAACTTTTCTTCTGAATATTTTGGGTTATATAATTAATTTTATTATTTTTTCAATAAAATTTTATACCAAAAATTTTAACTTTTTTTTTTTTGGAAAATATCTTTTTAGAAATGTGGGACTTCATCTTTCTAAAGGGCAATATAAAATAATATTAGAAAATATTACTATTATTATACACAATAATAATGTATAACAATAAAAATTTATTATAAAAATTCTTTATTGTTATGATAGTGTTAATATTTATAATATAATAAAAGTTAACATATGCAATATACATAGGAAGGTACTTTGTTGTGTGGGTACAATTAAAATAATGATGAATCATTAAAAAATTTATAATTATTATTGTTATATTAAATTTATAACATGCTTATTATTAAATTGGTATATGTATATACAAAATTATAGATAATCTTGTGATTATTATTAACAAAACGATTTTAAAAACAATTATTTTAAAACAAAATGTTAATTTGTATTTTGACAGCAGTTAAACCTCAATTAAAACGTGTTTGTATAATACTAAATTTATTATACATATACTTATTATCTTATGTACAATATGTGCTAATGAACAACTATAAAATTTATAGCTCACACATTTCACAACACACATACATCTATTCTAATGTAAATAAAATTTTTTTTGCCCTTTGATCAACGAACAAAAAATCATGTTATTTTTCATATTAAACTATTCATGTCAGGGTTGGGAAATTTCGTTTTCTAATACAGAAATTTATAAGAAAACGTGGCATTAGTCATTGATTTTTTATAATTAAAAAATCATTCAAAAATTGAAACGAAATCTTGAAAATAATTATTAAGGGAATTCTAAATTTGATCTAAAAATATAAGAATTCTTTTTAAGTAGTATATTATATATTATGGGGGTCCGAAATTGGTTTTTCAAAATTACTGTTGTACCTAATATTATAAAATTATTTTGATTAAAAAATGTAGGTTCATAACGGAACGTGATGGTATACACACATATAACTTATGAAAATCTGAATACTTTTGAGTATCACATTAAAAGTAAAAAGTGTCATAAAAAATATACTCTGAATTTGAATACAAATTCTTGCCGCATAAGTTTGACATATTCTTTGACATTAAAACAAAATTGCAATCAAATTTTAATATTCGCTTTTTATGATTTTAAAAGTGATTAGCCAAATATTGGATATATTTTAATGTACAATATAAAAATTTATGAATTGAATCACCACCTGGTACATTAAATACAAAAACTCAAACTTACTTAAAATATGAATTTGAATTGATTATAAAAAAGTTTAAGTGGGTGGGGAAGTACAATGTATGGGTACACATTTTAAATACCTCCGAAACTATTTTAAGAGCAATCTTTTATAAAATTAAATTTAACATTGATTAATTATATACATATCTGAAATATTTCCAAATAACAAAGGAAAATGTGAAATATTTATTATTAATTAGGTTATATTTAAATTTATTAAAATGTGTTTGTAATTTCACGTGATTTTTGGAATGTGTAATACATATGTGTGTTTGTGTATTACGTAGACACATTGCGTTCATACAAATTTATGCATATTTCTATAGATAGGTAACTGAATCACTTCATTAATTAACACACTAATTAAGAAATTGTAATTGTAACCAATACCTAATAAAGTGGGATCAAAATATACAGTGTTAAAAAATATACTTTTGTTTTTCATTTCACAAAAAAAAAACAGTTATTACGAGTAATATAACAGAATATTTTTTTTGATTTCGGATTAGATATGGTTCAGCGCATTGCTAAATTAATCTCTAATATAAATTTTTGAATTATATTTTAAAAAATTAATTTTTTAATTAAATTTTTTTTTTAGTATATGTATTCATAATAATTTTGTTGTTTAATTATTTAACTATAATATTATTTTCTAAGTTAACATTTCGTTAAATATTAACTGTTATAATGATCATTGTGGAAACTAATATTTTTAATTTTTTTTTTCTTGGGTTTTATTTGGTTAAGTTAAATATCAAAATAAATTTTAAAAATTAAATAAATATTTTTAAATAATTTATTTATTTTAAAAAACTTTCTATTTGTTCACATGTTAGGGTACTATTTTTTGTACATATTTAATATTTTAATGTAATCACAAATAAAATATGCTTTATTATTCAAAAAAAAATTCCTGATGAGTACAATAAGTAATCAAGTAACTAATGTAGTAAATTAAAAAATATTTTTTCTTGTTTTTTGAATAAAATGAAATGAAATTATTTTTTTCTCGCCCGCTTATTTTGTTATTAAACTTAACTTACATTTTACAGTTTCATAGACATTTTGACTTTGTTGCCATGCAGCACCAACAACAGGTAACTGCATCATTCTTTCTAATGATTCCAAATGTGGTAATAAATTCATTGAATCTGATGTATCCATTGCATTGGAATTAACAATATTTTTTTGACTTTCTGATTCCATTTTTAATAAAGTATTTTTATTTTATTTTTTTTGAATAAAATTGATTTTTTTTTCTTATATATTATTTTTATAAAATTCCTTTTTTTTTTATTTAATTTTTAAACACATAAAATTTTTATAAATTAATAATTTTTTTGTTTTTTTAATTAATATTGTTCACAGAATAAATTAAATAACACAATAAAATTTCCTTCTCTTTTTATTTTTTTTCTTTCTTAATTTTATTCCTTTTAATGTTAACCGTACCGATACTCAATTTAAACTAAATGGTTTCTCTTTATAAAACCTGATTATATACTACTCTATATTGGTACAAGTTTACAGTTTTATTCTGAATAATAAAATTGAATAATATTGTATGATTCTTACGACATGAGGGTTCCTTTACTATTGACTCATTTATTGTTTAAGAACAAAGTTTAAAGTACTGTACTTGTATTATCTCGATAATACTATTAAATACGTACTATAAAAGTATATTGAATATTTTATTATGTGTGGGGAAATATAAAAGAGAGAAAATTTTATCAGTATATATTATGTATTTTATTTAAAATAAATAGCTATTATATGAATAACTTTAGTACTAGTCTGGTATATTTTTAGTTATGTTTATGTACATATATTATCATAATCCAGCCACTGTTAAGTCTATGTAAAATAAAATATTAAAAGGGAGAATTTTTTTTTCGGAGAGAGAGATATGAAAATTACATACAAATGTATGTATGTATGTATGTATGTATTTCAAATATATCATACAATATAACAATAGAACAATATAAACTTTTATTTTAAACTGAAAATATTTAGGTATATATGTACATATGTATTTATATTTTCTTATAAGATTACAAGGGAGTTATTTTTGTCATAAAATGCAACAGTGTGAATAATTTAACTTAAATTATTTAAGAATAAAATTATCTCTGGACACATTTTATAAATATTTCGAAATAGTAATTTTAAATAATTCAATAGTATTTGGTTCTACAATGCACATATGTGTGGAAGTATGTATGTATGTATGTATGTATATGGCAGGAAATTGCAAGTAATAAATATCATAGTACCGGAAAATTTGGCTTTTATGTATTACAAGAAAACAATCAATGATTATACTTTTCAATATCCATACTTATACATATGTATGTATGCTTAATATCCTGTTTTAATATACCACATATGTATGTATGTATATTGAACAAGTAAAGAATAAAATTTGTTATTTCTCCGACCTTCAAATAAACAAAATTTTAAATATTGTTCGAAATTCGGTAATCCATCATACATTAGAATTTTGACTGTAAATCAAATAAATAATATTTTATTTATTTCAGATTTGATTATTGCTTTAAAATATAAATCATTAAAATGGCAACGTTGTAAAGAACAGTTTTTGTTTTTTGTTTCATACCCGAAAGGGAAAATTAAATAGAGAGAATAAATAACTCAAAAAATAAACTGAATTCAATGGGAGAGAAAAATATATATATACTTTGATGATAGATAAACTATATTTATAAGGGAAATATGTATTGTGGAAAAAAATTAAGCAAAAAAAATAAAACGCAAGAGAAGAATAAATTTTTGCTCCGAACGAACTGTATAATGCAAATATGCAACATGTTACCATATTTTGATTTTAAACTTGACCAAGTGGAAAAATATAAACATAAAATGAGAAAATACGATTTTTTTTGTAATTTTGAGAATGTAGTGAAGTATTTGTGTTGTTGTGTTGGTGAATGTGAATAAGCATATGTACATACTTATGTACATATATTGCAATAATTCATATTATTAATCATTAAATTTTTCTTTATACTATTAATTAATAATATTTTTGATTATTTTGTTTAATGTGATATGACGAGGAATATTTAATAAACTGCATTTATTATGAAATTTTTTTTTTTTAAAATGTAAAATTAAATTTATTTTTTATGTATGTATGTATATATGAATAGTTTGTTGATACATTTTGTATGATTATGTGTAATTATAATTATTGCTTACATTTTTCTATATTTTTCAAAGCACATTTAAATCATATTACATACATATGTATGTATGTATGTACTCATTTTCTGCAAAATATTTTTCCGTTTCCTACATTTTTAATGGTTCTATCAAAATTCACTTCTTTATAAATGGCAAACCGAGTTCTACCAAAAATGCATCCTGCAAACAGAAAGTAAATCAGACAGTTCATATTTAACAATTGCATGATAGTAGCAATTTCCTGCATGACAGTTCAATGTTAGAAGTTTAAATTTATCTAATAAGCCTATGAAAATATTAAATTTTGTAGCAAAAATTTAATTTCTAGAAAATTTTTTAATTTCTAGAAAATTTGAGGCCTAAAACTAACAAAATCTTTAAATACGAAATAATAAAAGATTTTCATTTTAAAAAACAAACACACCAACATTACTAAAATTAAAATCATATTTAATTTTTATTAAAATTTTTAAAAGAATAAAAAACCATGTTTTTAACAAAGAAAAATTTTAAGCAAAAAAAAAAAAATTATGCGAGATTGAAGAACATATAAAATAAATAATAATGAGATAAAAATAGATTTCTGAGAAGCAGGAAAGAAAATTACAATCATAAATAAAAAGTACAAAACAAAACAAGAACAACAAAAAAAAAATACGATCAAAATTATTATTGCAAAATGAAATGAAAATTCTTTCATTGACTGACGGTATTAAAAATAAGAACAAAAAGGCAGGCCAAGTAATTCCAATAAACTTTTTTAAAGAACTTATCATCGAAAATCACATTGATCGCAACAATCAACATCATTATACCTTTATTTAAAAATAAGTCTTATTATTAAGACCATCATCATCGTAAATCATGATCATTTCATCACATTGCCATCATGCTATGCCATATGAATAGGTATGTATGTATGTCTATACATGTGCAGATACATGTTACCAACACGATATTTAATTTACAATATTATCTGGACTTTGAACTTTGTTGTATATTTATTGTAAATTATTTTTATTTTTAGTCTACTCCAATTGTGTATTATCTACGTGATACGTCTGAGTGAGATATTGTTGTAAGTAGTTTATAAACAATATATGTAGATACATACATACATATATAACATGTTGATATAGTAAATTCTATTATAAGTGCCGATATATGTATGTATACATCTAGTAACAGTAGTTCTCAAGTAACGTGCTGTAACCCCTCGCGGGTTCCGAAAAATTTGTTGGAGGGCGATGGAATTAACTTTTTAATTATTTATTTAATTCAAAAGTGAAAAATAATTACAAAAAAAAAAAAATAAAATTAAAGTAAAATTATATAATTTAGAAAACATTTCAATTTAGATCTTAATCTGTTTTAAATTAAGGTAAACGGAAACGAGTAAAATTTATAGTTTCGAATTGAAAAATTATCATAGAAGCAGAAGTAAATAAACTATGTATACGAAATTGCAAAAGATATGGGAAAAAGTTCTGCATGAATTTTCAAGGGCAAGCTAAGTAACACCAAGTAAAAACTTTTTCCTATGCATGTAATTTTTAATATGTAGGAAATAAAGGAAAAAAATAAAAATTTTATAAGGGAACATGCACTTATGGCAACTTTTTTTTTGGTATACTTGTACACTACTCATCTGGTGTTAAGTATGCTAGAATGAATAAGTAAATTTCTTTTGTAAATGGTACCCAAAATTTTTGAATTTCTTTACTTTGACTTCAAAACTGCAGCAGCATTCCATTAATATACAGGGGTTGGTTAATAGTTAAATCGAATTTGACTCAATTTGTGGTAAATTAATTAATTTTTTGAAAAACAGTTACAATATTGATGGAGATGCAAGGTTTATATCAAAAATAAAAAATTATTATTATAAAACAAAATACCTTGTAGATCGTCAGTACAAAAGTTTTAGAGCCACTGCTACATATAATCAGCGAGTATAAGTATTACATACATTTATACGTAATATTGTGGGTATACCACATTTAATCGATCATTCTCTTTACGAATTACCTGTTTTTTTAATTTCTTTTTTTTTCATAAGGTGATTCTGCTGATATTGCCTTCTTTTATTTTTCATCTAATAAGCATTATGCCTTTGGGTGTGTGTGCATTAAATTAATAGCATTTAAATAAAAATGATTCACTTTATGACTGAGAATGTATATACATATGTATGCATATATGAATATATTTTCTAACTATGATTGTATTATTAAGAAAAATATGGTTGGAATGCTTTTTTTTTATAAAATAAATTTTAGCTACCTTTAATTTTAGAATACGGAAATCCAAAAAACGTGTGATTCAATAATATTCAATGTTAAGAAAAGATCAAAGGTTCAAAATTGTTGATTGTTGTGTCTCTTTGATTGCAAACACATACATACACACGTACATACGAACGTACAAGCACATAAATTTTATTGAAAGTGGAAAGGGAATTGAATTATGACAAATTTCATATTAGAAAGAAAAATAATATTTTGTAATTTTGTATATGTTTGTGTGCATGATTAAAAATTGAAGTATTTAAATTGACAATATTTTAGAGTTTTTTATTGTATAATTGCAGTGCTATTCTATGCTGTAAATGAACTGAGAACCCGACAATAAAATAATTTTTGGTGCACATACATTTATGCGTCAGGGATCATGATACAGAGATTTATTCTAAGAAATGAAAAAAGTGATAGTGGTAGGTGGAAGTTTCTCGAAAAAATTTTTGACATTTAAATATTCACCCATATTTTGTTAGTCGCATCACGTGATGGAATGATGTACAGACCAAAATCAATTTCGATTTAACACGAAATATCAATTCCCTTATGGAAGGTATTTAATTCCTGTACGGAAAAACCAAGTTAGCGCGGAGGTAATAGTTGGTCTGTAGGAACAGTTTTATCCGTTCAGAGTTTAGGTGATTTTTTAGGGTAGGAGTCACGCTCCCCCACTGTCGGAAGAAAAAGGCCGAAAGGGCCGTCCTTCTTCGTCTTTCGAGATTTTTCCACTTAAAAGAAAAAAAAAAATTTGGGCATCTACAATTTATAATTTTCTTATTAGAAATAATTATTTCTAAAATGTAATTTTTAATGATATTACAATTCAGTCAAAGAAGTTTGAAATTTTGTGATGAATGGATCAACAAATTTGATAAATTGTCAAAACAACTAATTGATTATTAAACTATAAATGAATCCATTTATGTAACTGTTGTACCAGGAAAATTTTGAAACATGCCAATTTCGGAACGTATTTACCGTGCATTTACCATCCCTGAAATAATTCAATTAGGATTCAAAAGTATTATAATACAAATATTATAATTGGCTTAATTAAATAGACACGTTTTAAGGTCAAAAATGTGTCAGGTGATTTAAGTATGTACGTATGTATGCACAAATGTATTTGTACGTTGATTTGTTTATTGATCAATTTGAATCATTGTCCCATGGTTTTTATAATATAAGTAAATCTGAAATAACCTGAAATATTTATTATGAAAAAAAAAACTGTTAATCATTTTGTAAAATTAAATTTTACAATTAATCCAAAAATTTATTGGTATTTTCTATTTTGTTTTTTTGATTCTAAAATAAACAAAACTAACCGCATTCATTTATTTTCCAATTAAAATATTTCCGCGTTCAGTCATTGGCTTAATTATGATATAAGTACCTTATATGTACCTACTCACCTATATTATAAAAACTTGTGGTTAATTTTTCAAAAACTTGTGAAAGTTTCTGAAAATTTCTAAGTAACAAAAAACAAAAAAAAGCACGTAGTACAAGTATGACAAAGAAAAACCACAAATAAATAAAAAAGAAAAATAAAACGATCACATTTTCGAAAAAAGCAAAAAAAAAATTGTTTTTGTTTTCTGAATTTTTTTTTTTTTAGTTTTTTGTTGTCATGATACGAAAATTTAAATAAGTAGGGTATAAAGTTCAAATATAATAATAAAAAATTTTTTTTTTTATTTATTTACAAATTTATTTTAAAACACGTAATCATTGTTTGTATTTTGTACAAATAATGTGTACGCTATTCAAATGATAAGAATATTAATAATAATGCCTGGCTGAAATTAATTTCAATAGAAAAAAAATCATAAAGGCTCTAGGTTGCATAAGTCACTATGGGGCACTCAAATATGTATGTATGTACATTGAAATTATTTTCGAAAACTTTAAATTAATTAAATCAAATTTGAATGAATTTGTCCGATAACAGAAATTGAAATGATTTTCAGAATTTTAATAATAAAATTAAAATTTAAGTTCATTTTAGTACACTTCTACTAATGGAATTATTAGCGGGCCAAATTAATAAAATGATTTTCAAAAATGATGACTTAGCGATATGGCAACAACTTATTGAATATTTGACGGAGTTGAGAGCAAAAGAAAATTATGGTTCTCTTGTGATTTTTGTAGAAGAGAAAAAATATAATATCACAATATTAATTTCGAACAACAATCTAGCTCATAAAAATGTAGTTAGTTACTGAGATGTTCTACATATAATAAAATTTAAGATTTAATGTGAGTGTGATGAAAGTAACTGTTAATGTGAAAATCATTAAAAGTCAAATCAGAGATTGAGAGATCAGACTTTGTCTGACAGCAAAAACAGAATTGACAGAAATTGCTCTATTCTCATTATATTTACTGTCAGATTTTTTAAAAGTCACTTGGCAACAAATAATAATTATTTGTAAGAGTTTGAAACAACGATCAGTTGATTTATATTTAATGATGTTATAATTTTCTTAACAAAATTATTAAATTTTGATGTGAAGTTAGAAAATTTCGATCTGATATGTAAAAAGTGTCATGAAACTTTATCGTAGATTTTGTCTTATATTTTGTCGTATACGTTACCAAATTTTTGCTAAAACAATCAATTTACAAATTTCTTATTTTGAGAAAAATGCGTTGTTTTTTGTTCAAATTTTAAAAGTTGTTAGTTTGGAACGTGTTAAATAACAGTTTTGTAGTTAAGGGAGACTTCTATGGTTTTGGTATTAAGAATAATTAAGAAAAAGATAATAATTTGGCACTTACGTAACGATGTAAACAATGCCATTTTATGTGCCATTTTTAAAATTTATTCTCACCGTGCTATTTATGAACTAAATTCTCTTCATAGTGTAGAGAAGAAAATGTTCTTTAATTAAAATTTAATTAGAAATAATTTCAAATATTTCATAGCGTTGATAGTATAGTGGTACATTGCCAATATTTTTACCTTAGCTCTTACGAGTGTTAGACTCTAGATTAGGTTAGTCATTATTTGTTACAACTATTATTATTGTTATACATAAAAAAGAAATATAAAAATATGAAGATTAAGTAGAAAATAATTTTTTCTTACTGTATTCGCCACTATTGGCAAGACTTTCAAGTTGACGTTGACTCATAGTAAAAACTATATTATAAAGTCAATGATAAATAAATAATTCATATAAAATAAAATAATAATTTATTGAATTAAGTAAATATGAATAAAAATAAATAAAAGAAAGCTTTTCATGAGTGTTTCTTTATGCAATCATTTTGAAATCTCAATTGTCTATTAATCGCAAAATAACACTTTTTGTTGATTTCAATATAGAATTTCAAAAAAAAAAAAAATTATACTTTAAAATAATTTACAAACTGTGTGTAAGGGCTGTACTTTTTTCTTCATCTGTTAAATGAATCCATATGAATTTCAAAAAGGAAATTGTGCGAAAAAGGGTTGAAGAATAAATTGTGATTGCATGCAAAACAATTTAAATAATAAAATTTCAGGAATGAATTTCAAAATTCGTGATATTCGGCAATTATAGAAATCCGAAGTCTACTACCATCTTTAAACGCTGTTTCATTGAAACATCGTAATTCATTTCTTAAATTCAGTTACAATTTTGCTTTAACTATTGTCATAGAATATTTATTACCGTTATTAACTGGAAACAGGAAATATGTAGCATGTATAAAAGTTTTTGGATGTCTAATCGTCCCGGACTCTGTAATATTAATTATAAAATTTTTTATCTTTGTTAAAGTCATTGAATTTTTCAACACTTAACTTACTGTATGAAAATATTAATATTATACAAAGAACAGAATTAGTATTACAGAATTGAAATTAAATGAATCAAACTGATATACATACTTTATATTGACATAACAATTACATATGTACATATGTACATTACAGTTATAAATTATATTTGTCTATACATAGGTATATTTATTTCTACAAATTCTTTTATAATTATTTTTTTTTTAATTTCATTATCTTTTAAAATTACGAAATTATTACAGTTAATTGACGTAAAAGCTAATATAAGCTTTAAAACGTGCTCTTGTCCAATTGTTATAGGATTTTTAAAATATAAGTATATGTATGTAAGTATATTTAATTTGAACTTCAAAGCTGATATACCGATAAAGTAATTATTTCCGTAGAAAATTAACCTAATAAAGATTATAATTTCAATTTTAAAAGCTAATAGAAAGTAGGACAAGGTTTTATTTTTAAAAAAAAATATTTAATATGCGCATATGTATGTATGTATTTATTCTTTTAAAGAATATTTATTTTGTTGTTAGCTAGTAATTAAGCCCATATTGATTAAACTTTAAAATTATGCTATCGCTGAAGCCATCATTTTCGAATTGATTCAAAAAATTTTAGAATGTACATACTACATACATATAATATACAATATATTACGTAGGTCACTATTTATATTTCGGGTCCTGGCAATACTAGTGCTGCCAGGTGCAATCTGACACTTCCATTGGAAAGTTTGACATTTTTTAGGACAACTTCACTCAAAACGTTTTGTCATTCGAGCGCGAATTGTTTTGTTTACAGTGACTTGAAAAATTCATCTCGGTCAAAAAATGGAATTGTCCCGTGAAAATTTTCGTGCGATGATTTTTTACGATTTTCTCGTATGTGTTTGTAAGATATAAGAATCCTTGAATTTTAAAATGTAGTAATACGGTATTAAAGTACAATTCAGCTTATAAGTGTGAATTGCTGAATTATGTATTAATACCGTATTATTGCATTTTGGAAGTCAAGGAATCTTATACTCTAGTAGTGTATGCCTTATACTACTAAATCGTAGTTATATTATCTGTGACTTCAAAATTGCTGTATATCGTATTGATATAGAATTTTGCAATTGGCGTCTATTTAATTTTTTCACAAAAACAATTTTAATAGCTGAATAAAGCAAATTTCAAAACATAGTTTCCATTGTTTACAGTTAAGCAGCTATAGCTAGTTATGTTAAAATATATTGAGTTTCTAATATCGTAACCGTTAAAAAAGGGTATTTTTCTAAAATTTCTTATACTAAAATTAACTTTACAATTTTTGTTACGAATAAAATTTGTAAAATTGTCCTATTGTTCAAGCTGCAAAGTACAATTTCAAAATAAAAAAAAAATATTTATGTATATAACTTTTACGATCATGCAAGATCCTTCATAGTTGAATTAATTGCAACAATTATACAAGGTTATAGGTACAACCTGATAATTTAAAATATTCGTTTGAGATATTGATGATTATTTATGTATACACTATTGATTTTATGTTGTTTTTATTAAATGAACACATTGCACCATAATATAATTTAAATTATTTATAAATTTAAGAATTTAGTTACAAGCTATAAAGTATAATTTACACGATCCTTTTTTTTATTCTTTTACATTACATGAATTAATTTATAGAAGGAATATCGGAATAACTAGAAAATAGGGTTTTATAAAATTCTACACAAAATTCCATTCCCCATATTAAACTCGTTACTATTCGTTTAATGTTAAGGTATTCATTAAACATACATGAAATTGTGTACCAGCTATTTTGCAAATATACGTGTATTTGTAAGTGCATAAATTTAATGAAAAAATGTTGTCATATCTGAGTATATTGCAGGTTTATTATAAAAATGCATGTTTAAAAATATGTTAAATTTAATTTTAATTATAACTTAACCCTTTATTAAAAAAAAAAATATAAAACGAAAAATTAAATTCTGTGCATTTTTTTTTTATATTTTATTTTTTACCTTTTGTAGGAAAACTGGATTTTTAATTCCTTATAAGGATACCAATGCATTTTCACATGAAAATAAGCTGAGAAAAAGTTATTGTAAGTATACAGTAATAATAAGGATAACAAAATTGTTTACGCTCTTAAAATTATTTACAAACTAAAATTGACCAAGTTGGTATCATTTATACGTCATTGTTATTTACAAGTATGCATTCATTCATTTCGATGAGGAACGTGTCTTCTTGCAAGACAAGAAAATAAAATAGCAGTAACAGTAATAATATTTTTAATTTAAAAGAAAATCACATATATGATTTGTAGTGACATCTATTGTACTAAATTGAATTAAAATAATTTCTTTCAAAATAAAAATAAATAGAACAAGAAAATTGGAAAATCATTTATTAATAGATGGCGTGTTCATCATTAAGTTGTTGTTTAATGGTTCAGAAAAAAGCTAAAACGAATGTATATAATACAATAATATGAGTGTATACACACATACTCACGCGAGTATGGAATATGCTTATTGCTTATACCATATATGTTAGCTTTAGTTTGGTTCGGTTAATAATTTAAGGACTACTCTTGCTTTCATGCGTGTACATACATTTATATAAATATTTAAATTTTATTTATATATATAAATAAACAATTCAAATATAATTTATTCTATATTAAATTAATATAGAGATTTACAATACAATATTACAGGAATTTTTCGCAACATTTTATAGTTTTTTACTTGCGTAACGATTAATACCAGTAGTGAGTATACCTTTAGTTTCTACTTAAAAATCAAAGTGCTGTGATGTGTCCTCGATTTATTACAGCAAGATATAAAGATATTTGTAAACACTAAACTTAAGTCAATTGTTAGATATACCATTTTCATTGTACAAGATTAATTAATTTAGCCTTTAAGCGAATTGCATTTCAACTAAAAAATATTATGATCAGGGGCGAAGTGAAATTACCATAATATGGTAGATTATATCGTATATAGAAATAAGAATTGAAGGAATGTTTTTAATCGAAACGCTTCTATAATATGGTAAAGATGCTTTGATATTTTTTATTAAATAGTTTAGAAATAATTATTATATAGAATAATTCAAAGAATTCCAAAGATAGTCTAATTGAATTTGAGTATTTATTAACTAAAATTCTAATAGAATATTATTATTTCAGTTTGTTCCCGTATTTTATTTGATTAAATACAAATAATCCATTAGTTGTTCAATTAATATAATAAAATAATTATCTGTTCCGTTTGTAAAACAAAGAAACACTATTCTATATGCTATTTGTCTTGTCTCCAATAATTACCGTTCACAACTCTGATTTATATCGTAATTAATATATAATGCATTTGAAAAATGCTCTTAAAGTTAATAAAAGTTTCTTTAATTGAAAGTACAATATTTTTTTTTTTTGCATTCAATCAATTCAATTTTCATACACAAGTAGAATCTATATTATTTACAGAAACAATGATATTGTAAATTTAAGGTAATAATGCGACAATACTAAGGATGTAGAATGTATAGTATACCTATACATATAATTGATTATTAAAATAGATGCTATAGATTTATATTTCTATATAGCTGTGAAAGAGATAAAATGTATTCTATTTAGGCGTATATAAAACGCTCTCAACGGATAATTTCGGGTTTTTATAGTAGGTATACTTCCAATTCTAATAGGAATAGAATTATAGCAACGCACAATTGATTTTTTATGCTTAATATTTTTATTGGTAAACATAGATCCAATAAAGTTTTTTATATCAACATAACTGGAAACAACGTTCCGTTCATAAATTGTTCCTGATCTTCTCAGGAGTAGAGTGATAGAGAGTAATTTTTGAGTTTATATTCACTGGGATAAACAGAAATTTCGGCTCAGATAATAATAATTTTAAATTTTTAATAAATTTCTACGTGCTTTTGTTGGGAAAATGATAAATTATTTACAACTCGCAATAACATTCTCGTGTCCGAATTGAACAAAATTTTATTTATGCAAAAGCAGTTACAAGAATTAACAGCAGTAGGCATTAAATTTAGGGTTTTTAGTTGGTGTTATTTCAAATAGTTGTAATAAGATGTTTGTGGAGCATTTTAATTAACAAATTGCTTAAATTAACAATCATTATCTTATTGAATTCAATTCTTGCAACAACAAGAACGAATTCATTTTTTATTCTTTAGAATTAGAAATTTCAATTTAACAATGGTAATTTTTTAAATGTGTAGCTGCGGACATCGTAAAACCCAATAAAGAACACTATACCAGTCCTATTACCCGTTTTCTCAGCTACCATATTGATAATTTTTATTAAATTTCTATATTTAAGCATCACTTCAAGACAAGCTAAAAAAGCAAACAAAATGATATGCTATAATCAAAATTACAAGCTATCTACTAGTTTAGATAATGATAAAACATGTCATACTCGTACACAATATGACGTACTTAAATATAAATTAGAAAATATTCTCGTGCCAGCACATTTCTGAAATTTTTACAACTCATATATTATAACAATAAGAATATGTGTGTATATAGTCATTCTAACAAATTTCATAAATTTATTCATTTTAATCTATTAGAAAATATTTTTTTTTTCATAAAAAAACAGAAGCTTTAAATCATTTTTAATTTAAGAATAGAAAAGCAAAAAAAAAAAAATTACTAAAAATAGTTATTTAGAAACTGTTCTAGCGGAAGGTTTTACATAAAAAAAAAATTTTTTAATTATACAAAGTGATCGCACGAATTTTACGATATTATCGATATTGAATAAATATTAAAAAAATATGATTATAGAAAATAATAATTTTCAAATTCCAAATGAATTTAATGAAGATTTTTTTAATATAATTCTTCAAAATGCAATAAAAATCCCAAATAAATCAACAATAATTAATAAAGTTTCAATAACAATGGGTAGTAGTGGTGGTGAAAATTATATGAGTAAAATATATCGTGCTAAAATCGATTTTAATTATTATAATTCGAAAAATAATTCGAAATCAAATGAAATAATTTCAATTATTATAAAACATATGCCAGATTTAGTTAAAGCAACATTTTTACAAAGATTTTATTCAAATGAAATTGAAATTTATACAAAAATCTTACCAATAATGGAAAGTTTTTTTATTGGAGAAAATATAAAATTTGGTCCAAAGTGAGAATTAAAATTTAATTTTCTTAAAATAAGATAATCAAACTTAAAAAAAAAGGATAATATTATAATATTAATGCTTTGTACTAGAAGTAGAGGTACACGGGGAATGCAGTGAGTATTCGAGGAATGCAGTGTGATCATATGAAAATTCGAAATATTGGCTGACATTTAATAATTGGCCGAAAATTTACATTTAATTATAAAAATTTCCTTTACTTGGATTCCTTTATAATTTGAAATTCCTTTGAAATTAAACCTATTCTCATAGTATTCACGAATTATTCCTAAATATTTAACTGTTTTCTCAAAAGTTTCCATATTTCGAACTCATTCCTGAACTAGTTCAAGTTAAAACTATTACAAATAAAAGCAACTAGAATACAAGTGAAGAACCATAGTGAATATTAGGGTATTGTATGTATTTAACTCTGAATTTTAGTAATTTTGTGGTAACAAAGGTTCAGACGAATAGGGGCAGTATAATCTGCAGAAATAATACAATAATTTTTATTAATTATTTATAACAGCAATAACAATTTAAAACTTTTTGCCAATTTCGAATATTCTTGGAGTTTTTACCTAGAAATCTGAAATATTATGCTAAATATCCTTTGAAGTTAGCCACTTTTATTGGTGAGCTTCATAAATTTAAAAATTTGCAATATATTATCCTTTTAAAGTTTGTCATATTATTAATTATTATACCTTAAATCTTAACCCTGTATACTAATTCACATTCACATTCAGATATTATTGCCGATTTGATCATGAGATTCCAACAATTGTAATGGAAGATTTAGGATCATTAAATTATAATGTTACTGACCGTTTAATCGGAATGAATGACATTCAAACACAAATTGTATTGAAAAAAATTGCATATTTTCATGGTGCTTCAATGGTTCTAGCTGAAAAGGTATGCATTCAATAATTGTGTCCTTTTTATTAAATTTTTAATAAAATAAATTATCCTTTTTTTAATTTAGAATCCCGGAATATTTGATAATTTTAAATATTATATTTATCAAAAAAATAAAGACGGAGAAATTGTTGAGGAACGTCAAAAGATACGTGATCGTATTTTTCATGGTAATATTAAACATGTTATACAAGAATTTGAAAAATTCCCAGAATTTCAACCAATAATGGAAAAATTAAAGAAATTAACAGTAGATGAATTATATAATTTAATTGATAAAATAATTGAAAGACCAAATATTATAAAAGTATTAAATCATGGTGATATGTGGGTAAATAATGTCCTTATCAGAAATGAAAATGAAAATGAATTGGCTGATGCAGTTTTTGTAAGTATATAAGAATTTTTAAAATTTCAAAACGAAATTTCGACTATATTATATGTGGTGTCTTTAAAATTTCAGGTTGATTTTCAATTATCATATTATGGATCATTAGGATTAGATTTACAATATTTCTTTAATACAAGTCTTAAAATCGAAGAGCATCGTAATCGTGATGAATTAATAAAAATTTATCATAAAAATTTAGAAAAAACTTTAAAAAATCTTAATTATAATGGTGTTATACCAACATTAGATTATATACAAAATGAAATTAATGAATGTGAATTTATTGGTTTTATGGCAGCTCAAACAATATTATTGGTTATATCAATTGATCGAGATGAATCCAAAGATAATTCATATGAAACATTTTTAGATAAAGATAAAATTTTAAGGCAATTAAAAAATGTTTTAACAAAAAATGATAAAGTTATTGAAATTTTAAAGACAACAATTAAACGTTGTGATAATTTAAAAGTTTTTGATAATTTTAAATAAATTTTATATATAAGTTTTTGGCTGTTGTAAATCTTATACTCTTTATTATTATATTATAACTAATATATAGCAATTATATCGGGAAATATTCTATATTTTTATATAGATTAATTTTAATTCATTAGACAACAATATTAATTATATATCTTGGAATAAATCAGAGTATTATTATTATTACAAATAAATAAAAGTGTTATACAAAAATAATTTATAGTTAAACTTGTTTTCTTTGAGAATTTTGAATAAAATTAATGTTTTAAGAGCCTTGCCAACGGAATCTGGAAATATTATATAAGGAAATATTAAATTGAATTTTATGAAATTTAATATTAGTAACTGAGCCAACTAATTGAATTTTCAGGATAGAATCTAACCAAAAATTTCTTACCAAGAACTGAATTTATATTTTTGAAGTTATTATTATTTAGCATGCTTGTATTAGTACTTAAAATTGAGATAAGGGAGTACAGTAAAAATTAGATAATCTTGTGCAATCCAATTGCTTTAATTAATATAAGAATAAATTTATTGAAATGTGGAAATGTTGTTCAGAAAATATACATTGTAGTCGGATTATGTACTGACAATTTTAAATTGAATTCATATATGAAATTTTACAAGTTTCCAGATTAAAATATGGCAAAAAAATGTATACAAACGAGAATGTAATTTAGACTTATTTGTCATTCTAAATTTATTTATTAATGAATTTTATTGAGGCAAAAATATTTCAATTAAACCCAAATAGTAAGGTGAAATAGATGAAATTTTATTATGATTTATAATAAAATATTTTTTGTTATACATTTCATGTTATACATTTTTTTGTTATACATTTTTTTGTTATACGCTGTATAATTAATAACATAGTTCTATTATCTATACAAAAATGTAATTTTTTTTTTATTATTACTTAAATAATATGAAATGTGCAAGTCATAAACAAAACAATTACACAAAAGCTTGTATAATAAAATTTTCACAAGTATAAAACTTTTAACAGAATATATATATATATATATATATATGTAAGTACAGTTTATTCAATGCCGTATGATCACTTTGAAGCGGCAGACAATTCAATTTGTGTATAATTTTATAATTTATTCATATAAGTATAAATTTCATAAAAAACCAATTCTTTTTACTTTAATATCGTATGTATTTACAATTAAAATGTTGAAAATAAAAAATATTTATTTAATTTATTAAATTAAGGGCGGCATTTTTTTTTTCTATACAAAACTAGAAATTAAAAGTTTAATTATACAAAATATTGCTGAATCGCCTTTATAATAATTAAAATTTTTCCAAGTAATTTATTTGTAAGTAATTTTTAAATCACAATTATAGTTTTGTTTTTATTTTTTCTTATTTATTTTAATTAATACTAACTATACTGCTAGAAACCGAAAAGTAAATAAATAATATTTAATAAAGGATGGTAATTGTTACAAGAGGCTTGTAAAGTAGCACTTTTCCGTTCAGTAAATGAAATGCTTATTTCATTCATATGCAAAAATATTTAAAAAAAATTGCATAGATTTAGGATGCCGCAACCAAAATATGTAGCTTAAAGATTCGTTAACATAATGCTTGAGTTCAAAGGCTAATTGCGTGACTTAAGAAAAATAATTGTACTTTTTGAAGGGACTGAATTTTTCATTAGCTTCTTGCATGTATAGCAATTTAGAAAAGCTTGCCGTTCCGGAAATTTAAAGTACCGAAAATTCAAATTTAGCAAATTCCTTAATGCAATAACTTGAGAGAGGGAGATGAGGTGGAAAAAAACTTTCTTCTAAAATTGTTTATTAATATCTAAAAAATAAATTTCAGACAACCACAACATGTGGTATGGAAGTAGATCGATATCAAAGATTTGAAAAATAAAAAAAAACGGATTTTAGGCAATGGTTAATTTTTACGGCCATCTTTTTTTTTTTTTTAAAGATCAACTATAATATGGCAAGGTAGAAGAAACTTCTTTTCTGTGTTTGCAATATTTGAAAAATGCTTATATGGTTTCACTACAATAAATAGTTACAAAATGCCGTTTTTGTTTTACGGGGTATAACTTTAAAACGGGGAGATAGGTAAAAATTTTGGTCCACTGAAATAAGTTTCTATCTATGTACATATAAAATTTCAGTTTTCTATCTTCAGGGAACGGACGGACGGACGGACAGATTGAAATTAATAAGCACTTTTTTTTTTTAATTTTTTTTTATAGAAAAGTGCTAAAAACCACATAATTTTTATTTTTAATTCTCCACTCTTAATTATCAAAGTATAAATTAAAATTATTTGTTCTATACTTTTATTAAATAAAATAAAATTGTGAATGACTTGTAAAATATTTTTAAGCTATTAAATAGAACAATAAGTGAGTGCGTAACTTAATAAATTGTTTTACATATGCATAATATAATATCTGTCCAAACTTGCTGCAAAATAATTTTACATACATATTAAATAAACCTAAACAATGATGGTAGTAATTATTAGTGAGACTTACTAAGCAACTATGATTTAAAATTTATTTGATTCTCAATATTTGTTTTCATTATTTAAAGAATTCTCTTTTTTTGAAAATATTCTCTTGTTCTCAAATATTTCTCCCTTCATCACATTAAGAGTAAAAAGAAAGCTGTGACGTGTATATTATGTAGTACATTTATAGATATTATGTATAATATATTTTCACAGTATATTTATGTGTACGTTATTATATCAGTATGAGAGAATTTGATTAGAGATAAAAAATAAAGCATTGAACTTTTGTGCTGACACAACAGTAGAACATTATAAATTTAATATCAAAATGCAATAATATAAAAATAACATAACTGTACGTTTATATCAATGTCATCTCTTCTCATCTCAATTGTTTGCTATATTATAATTAGTATATTTTCTGTTGTCTCATAGTATGGAACAATTTACACGGCTGAAGGGATCTTTTATCAGCTGCATGCAAAATTAATATAAAAATAAAATAATAATTTATTAATTTATAATTAAAATTAAATGTACATAACTGCATTTTATTTAATAAATACAATTTAATATGATGGAAATTATAAATTTAAGTGATATTAATTTACCAGAATATTTTAATGAACAATTTTTTGAAAATCTATTAAAAAATATTAATTCATATGATGAGAAAAAATTTCAAATAATAAAATTAGAATTTTCACGTGGTAGCAATGATGGAGAAAATTATTTTAGTAAAATATTGAGAGTAAACATAGAATATTTTTGTATAGGTGAAAAGAATGAAGAGACAAATCGTATTCAAAATGCATATTTTATAATTAAATATTTACCAAATGATGAGAAAAGACCATTTGGTGAGAATTTGAATTTTTTTTGTAAAGAAGTCGATATGACCGAAAATATAATACCAAAATTTGAAGAAATTCTCAATATTAAATATATTTTGGGTCCAAGGTCAGTTATGTTTAATTCGTTTTTCATAAAATTTTTTTATTTACATTATCAAATTTTTAGGCATTTCTATATTAAAACCGATGCTGATCGAATTATTATATTTGAAGATTTAAAAGTTTCTGGATATAAATTAGCTAATCGTGAAATTGGAATTGATGAAGAACATGGTAAATTAGTTTTAAAGAAATTGGGAATGTTTCATGCAGCCTCTTTAAAATTAGCTCAGCAAGTATGTAAATTCAAAAAAATTTCATAAATATTTAATATAGATAATAAAATATTTAAATACGATAAACATAAACAGGACCAAAATTTGATGAAATTATATGATAAAGGATTCTTTCATGAGAACAATCGAAATACAACTTTACAGAAAAATATTTTTGAAGGAAATTTATCTTGTATAGCTGAAGCTATAAAAAATTGGCCTGGCTATGAAACTATTTCTATAAAAATTCAAAATCTTAAAGAAAAATTTTTTGATAAATGTTTAGCTATAGAAAAAACAAATGATTATGAATTAAAAGTTTTAAATCATGGTGATTTGCATTTAAATAATTTTATGTTTCAATATGATAACAATGGAAAACCAAATAACGTGATATTTGTAAGTATTTTCATATTAACATACTCAAATTAGTAAACATTTTAATTTTTAGCTTGATTTTCAAATGTGTCATTATGCTAGTCTTGGATTGGATTTAAATTATTTTTTTAATACCAGTTTACAAATTAATATTTTAAAAAGTAAAAGAAATGAACTTCTAAAGCATTATTATAATTCGTTAATAGAAACTTTAAATAAAATAAATTTTAAACCAATTCCATCTATGGAGGATATTGAACGAGAAGTTAGAAATAAAGAATTTTTTGGTTTTTTTGCTTTTGAAGGAATTCTACCAACAATTTCAATGCATCCAGAATATTGTAAAAAGGCAAATGTAGATAAATTTTCAACAGATGAAGTTTTAGCATGGCGAAGGAAAGTAATGTTCTCAACTGATCGTTATATTGAAACAATGAGATATTCATTAAAAAGATTTGATAGTTTAGGAATTCTAGATTGATTTTTGTAGCTTTAGAATTTTTGTTATAATTATAATTTGTAATATTAAATTAATTAATTTTTTTTATAAAGCTTATATAACAGATTTTATTTGTTAATATTTTAATTGTCAGATTGTTTGAATTGAAAATTATAAAATTTTTAATTTAAACTCATATTGTCTCTCTTTCTCAAAGAGTACGTTCTTGTAAAGTTTTCTTAAAATTTTAAAATTTTTGGTAGGAAAAATTTAAATTTAGATTCTGAATATTTTTATCAAACTGTGGCTAATTAAATAAATTTTTATTTTATAAAAAACCATTGAAAATTGAAAAAAAAAATTATTGAAAAATTTCAGATGAAACAAAATTTCTTTTAATTTTAATGTACTTACTGACATCTAGTGGTGAATGTTATTAAAGAGAATTGAGTTTAATTAACTTTGTTTGTAGTTTTCAAAAAATAAATTGCATAAATCAAGGCGAAGTAAATTTCAAAATACAATATCGTAACAAATTTATTTTCGATTATGATTGTAAATTACAAAAATTTATAGTTTTGTAAATTATTTGTAAAAAGTAAATTATTAAAAATTTGAAATTTTTGAGTTTTTATTAAAAAATCGGAAAGGATTTCGTTTTCTACCAATATGTTTTTTAAAAGAAAATTTTAAATCATAAAAATTATTGATAAAAACTATTGATTTGGATTTGAAATCTTCGGTATCATTGATATACAAAGGGGTATGGTACATTGCTTAATTAATATTGTAAACGAGATTTCGCCTAAATTTATGCACGCAAAGGCAAGTGTAGTATATGAATTTGTTTAAATTCTGTTTTTGTGTTGACGATTGTCTGTTGAGAAATCTGTGGTAAAAAAAATATTCGCAACACAATTTTTAAAAATTGGTAATGTAGTTTTATAATTTTTTTATACACCCAACAGATGTCTCTCGGTAGATGTAAAAGAAATTAATAAGCTTTTTTGAGCAGAAAATATCAACAGATAAGTTTATCAGGATAATGTTGAATTTCTGTACTGTATTGCAAAATTTTTAAAATAAGAAAAAAAGAAAAATAAAAAAAATTAACAACGAAATGAAATTTAACAGTTTTGTTTAAATTTACAGGTTTGTTTTTCGTTTATTTCAAATGTAAATTTTTTAAGTTGCAAAATGTTTGCTGAACAAATATTTTTAATTTTTGATAAGAATTACTGTTATATTTTGTACATAATTTTAATTGTCCGAAAGAAATTTTTTTTTTTTTAATATTTTTAATTTATTTTTATATTTTCTATAGGAAATTTTATACTCACTTAAGTTGATAAACGTCATACAATTTTTGATTTTCAATTTCTGCAACTTATCGAGGAAATCCACGTAGAAATTAAAAAAATTTCAGTGGTGACCAGACTTCTACTGGTCTTGATTTATAAGCGACAATTTGCTTCAGAAAACGTGTCTTTAATAAGATCCTCTTTACATTTTGCATATTGATTCACTATTTTCCTATTACTAGTTTCTATAGTAATCTATTGAACCAAATTATATTAAAATAGATTCATGAAGAGAAAATGTATTCTGTAAGATGCTAAAAGCGTTTTCTGACTAAAATTGTTTTGGTTTATTAGCTTCAAGTTGAGATTTTTATATATGAAAAATATTTATTTTTATTATTAATCTTTATCGTCAAATTTTGTTAAAGAGGCAAATATTTTTATTAATAATCAGCCCCTTGAACTTTACTATCAAAAATGAAGAATGAATTCATTTTCTGATCAATTATTTCCGCTTTCCACTTTTCAATATTAATCCTGTTTTAAGTATTCTTTTTCATAATTGCTAACAAACAGTTTCTAACCGGAATTTATCACATTTATCTCTTCAGTCTCTATTTACACATAGTTTCATAAGATTCTTCTTATTTTCATTGTAAGAACAAAAAAATTATGCACCGCATCACAAATGCATATACAAAATTTAAATTTAGCAATTTCACTACAAAAACAACCTAATACTCACACATACAAATTTAAATGACTTTAGTCTTATATTTTTCTTCTTCCTTTACAAAACTAAAACAAAAAGGAGCAAAATAATAAAAAAAAAAAACAATAACAAAATAATAGTTATATACAAATTTTTTTTTATCATTTTATATGGCTTTTAAGTGCTTTAACCGCTTTCATTTTATTTAATGTTCCAAAATTCTCCAGACAAAAACAATTTATCTTTATGCAGTAAAGTACTTAATATTATAAATAAAAAGAAAACAACAACAACAAAAAATGCAAAAAATAAAAATGAGTGCACACAAAAATATTGTACAAAAGCCACACATAAAATATTTTTAAACTGAACTAAAAACAAGAGCAAAAACAAAAAAATGAATTTAAAAAAGGACACAATTATATTTGTAAGTGTATATACACACACACACACATGCACATTTATATGTGCAATTCACCTAAAAAAAAAATAACGTATGAATAATTTTTATTTTTATGTGAAAACAAAAAAGGCATACGCATTTAGTTAGAAAGTTATGAACTGAAAATTTTACTCAAAAAAAAAAGGGATACGGTAATATTCTTTGCCTATTTTATGACATACCGGTGGTGGAAACACTATGGTTCCCGAGCCATATCCGGTCCCTTCGATTCCTGTCGACAAAAGTACTCGAAATCGCTTTAAATTTTTGTATTATTGCATTTAAAAGAATTATGATTGTTTGATATGCGGCCTATTCCGATCAGTCAAAAAGTATCCGAACGGAGATCAAAAGTGACATTAACATTCTGTAGTTGACTGACTGTAGATCGATTTTGAATTTATGAACGAAAGAAATTCATTCCAAGGGAGAGTTTATCCATATTGCATTCTTTGGATGAATTTTTTTTAAATAGGCACCTTTTTTGCATATTATTTTTATGTTGTCATTTTGGCTCACGAAAAATTTTAAATCTTGAAAAACGGTTCTGATTATTAAGTAGCTTAGCCACACGTGTGCTATACATTTTTTTTTTTTTTTTTTGTGAAAATTGTGATGCCATCCACTTTGACCCTTGATATATTTTCTAAATTTTCAAATATAAAATGGGAATCTTAAAACAAGAAACAAAAAAAATTTAAACTTTAATATTAAAAACTTAAAATTTATTTTCATGGCAGCCGTTATATGTTGGGTAGCTTCTATTGGGTGGCTTTATTATAAAATCATTAAAATATTTGAATATTGTGAAAAGTGCATCACATCCTTCATTAGACTTTAATGACTTCGATTCCAAAGAAGTATGTTTTTGTTTTTATTGCTGGATCTTGAAAAATTTATCAAAAAGATAAAAGCTTCTTATCTCATAATAGGCAATAACGTCTTGAAATAATGAAATTATTATCTAAAACCCTCTTCTGTCGTTGCAAAAATTAAAAATAATTATTAATTTAGCTGTGAGTATGTATTCTAACTATAGATTGTGGACTATTGTGGTCATTAAGATTAACGGTCTCCTGAGATTTTTTGAGTAAATTTAAATTATCAAATATACATCAATCTTTTAATTACTTAATAACGATAACTGATGCGACTCTTCTTAATTGACAGGTTCGTTCTAATCATGGTGAACTTCACACTATTTTGCATAGTTCAGGTTTTAATATCTTGAAATTCAATATTTTAATAATTATATAATAAATTTTATATAATATCAAGGCATTTCAATTCTTTGGTAAATAATTGGAAGCATGTCAACATACTTTGGAAACAAAACAGGTTCAAACTTTCACATTATTCAAAAGTTTTAAAACTATTTCAGAAAATATTTTAATGGTGACCTTATAGTACAAAATTTTACACCTAATATTTTTGTATGAATATTTATGTAATGTAACAATTTCTATATCTATGTGTATACTTATATTTCGTCTATAATAGAAATAGTACATACGTATATACTTTGGAAATTTTCCACTACATTTGATGTCATCCATGGTCCATGCTATTATAGGCTTTATATATACTTTTTGGGTACGATTAGAAATTTTATTTATTTATTTCTTTTTTGCGACAATTTTCACATATACCTACATTATATCCATAATTGTATATATAAGGGCATATTATATGCATGGTTAGAACTTATATATGCATATGGATAAATTTGAATAATTGCAAGTATATGCAGAATTTCCACATCTTTAGCTGTTTAAAGCTGTTAGTTTGAGGTATTGTCTAATATCGTAAAAGTTAATTTATATTACAAATTTATTTTTATAAAATTAATTTGAATTCATGTACTTAACGTATATATAGGCATTGTCACTCCTTTATATTATATGTACGAGCAGTTCAACGATTTTTTATTATTTTTGGAACTGGTTCGAATCTAAGTTCCAGAAGAGAATTATTTTCAATTCTTCTGAATTGACTCAGTTATTTTGGCTACATTATTCATTTGCTCTGTAATTTTATGAAAAAACTTCAATTATCATTTACTTATGAGAACAAAAGAAATCCTGAAAGGATATTAAACAGAAATATTTTTTAAAAATTGTCAAAGCTACAAAGTTTATCAAGAGACTATAAAATTAAATTGAAATCTCTAATACGATAATTATGCTATTAATATCATTTTAGTATCGTAAAAATTAAATTCTTACTAAAAAAGGTCAAATTGTTTAAATTTTCAAGAAAAATCATAAAAACAAAAAAAAACCTTATTTACTAGAAAAATAACTTACCTCAGATCAGAACTGTCCTAAGTCCATATTTTTGGAAAATCCATTTTTTACGCTCATTAGATTTTAGTCCTCCCTTTCCTGATACTGTATATGAAAACATGGTCTGCCTTGGAATTATTTTTGTGTTTTTGGGCAGAAATATCTTATGTCCATTTATATTTTATCCTATGAAATATCCTGTGTACGACTATAAAAGTAGATTTAAAGTTTTAACTAATTAACAATTTTCCTAGGAAAAGACTGGATAATATGATTTTGTTTAAGATTAAGTTTTACAAAATTAAAATCCTTTTTCTGTAAAATTTTTGAAATCGGACTTACGATATTTCTGATCTAAGATCACAAAATGCTATTTGTAACATACACCTTCAATTATTTACGATATAATATTTTCTTTCACAAATAATAAAATTTAAAAACTCAACACATATAAACCAATAATAATTGTTTTCATTTTAATGTCATAAATTTTTGATACCTTCGATTACTACTTAATTTTTATAATAAACTTTACTACTAAATTAACCATTTTATATTTTCCGAGAATACAAAAACAAAAACAATAAAAAAAAACATAATAAAATTTTTACCAATTATGACTGAATTCCCGTATATTTGTTCCGCAAAATAGGATTAAAGAACAAAAATTTCTGTCCTAACCTGACCATTATGACGACGACCAATTTAAACAAAACCATATAGAATGCTTAAACTTTAATTGAAAAATTTTCTAATATTAATAATAAATAAAATAAAAAAAAAATAATAATGAATTATTTCAACATTTTCAACTACAATATAAAATGTTGTTCGAAAAAATGAAAAGGAATAAGAAAAGAAAAAAACGAAATGAAAAGAATAAGAAATAAAAAGATAAGTAGGTTTCCCGGTGGCCATATCGGATTCATTTATTATTCAAATGTCACCATCATTTGATTTAACCGATACCGAGTAGTTCAATGATTCATTTTCTTTTGTTTTTTGTTTTGTTTTTTTGTTGGATTGCAAGCTACTTACTTGAATAGTATTGTATAACTATTTGCAACTTGCAGTATATTCTCTCATATTATACTTGTACATTTGCCATATTGTTGAATATATCAGTGTTGGTGAACCTTTTTCTTACTGAACTCTTTTAATTTACTAAACAGGGTTGCAATATTTCTAGTCCTGAATTTCCTACTAAACAATACCCTTTAATATAGATTCTCCCATAGAACAAAACAATTTAAAAATTCTCAAAAATATTTTCTTGTTTACCAAACGTTTAAAACTAGTAACGAAATTCAATAACATTACTAGAATAAATGTCGGGTAAAAAATCGTCGATATCGAAAATTGACAATGGAAACAATTCGCATAGAAAAATGTTATAATGCAAATGTCACATTAGAAAAAACGTCAAAAAATTTTTATAAAAAAAATGTCAAGTAAGTTTGATTCTGTGGAGCTCTCACAAATCTCTACTTTTTGTATATATTTATGTAACCGTATCAGATAATGTTGTAGCAACATCGCATCATACGCTAACACTTGGATTCTAAAAAAATTTATGAATGGTGAACGAGTTGTGATTTGCAATAAATTCCCTCATATTATCGTTAAATTTTCTTCTCCGTTTCTTATCTTTTTAAACTTTATTAGCCCAGAGCCATATCTTACTATTTAAACATGATTTAGTGAAGATAGAGGATGGAATTATTAAACATTTACCATTTCCGTTCCTAATTTGAGAAATACTTAATGTGAACTTACTGTTTGCTTTATAAAAGGTGAAAAAAAGGGATGTCGTAATTCATGAATTGAGCCGCTGACTTCACGTTTCAGCATATGAAAATCTTAAAGAAACAAATGCGAATGTCCTTTAAAATATTGAAGTTGCCAAAATTAATGAAAAGGTAATTGGAGCAATGAATGATTGTGTTTGAAATGAAGGGTTGTCTATTATTTTAGCATTTCACGAATCTGTAGAATTGTTATACCATACAGTACATCAATTTATCTGTAATGCAGTTTCAATGTCCGATTCTGGAGAGTAGTCAAGGTTTACTACCACTGACATAGAAGATAATTGGGAAAAATAAGACATTTTTCTTTAATAGGCTGACCGTGAACTGAATGCGGAGGTTTTTCCTACATTATTTTTATTTTTCATCTCTGTTTTTTTTTTTTTAATTTTTTTATTTATTATGGTTTTGTATAAAGATGGCATTATTAAATGTCGTTCGGTGTGGTTTAAAAGGTTACAGAAAAGGCATTTTTTTTTTCTCTTTTATTTTTATACAGTTTTTTTTTTGACAGTAAAATAAAGACAGTTAAAATAAATATGAAAAATTAGAAAACCAGTAGCAATTAAGATTAATTGAAGTAAAATCCTTTTTAATATTTTCAATATTAGACAACATATACACGCTGGTATATCTATATATGTTAGATATGTATGTTATGCAGTTTTGTATATATGTAAATAAACTGGAAGATATTTAGGGATAATAATATGGGGGCTTATACAATGTGGCAAGATTTAAAAAAAATATGATTTTGTATATGCAATAAGAGTTTAATTAAACCGTTACTTATATTATTTTATTTAATTTATTTTTTTTTTTTATAATTTTTTGAAAATCAAAATATCAAAATAGAGAAATTTTAATCTGAAGTTTTGAGGGAAAAAAATATTAGAGAAGGAAGAAATTATTCTTTGACAATTGAACCACAGACAATGGCAACAATTTTCTGTTTAATTGTGATTGCCGCTTTACCAAATATTCCTTGATAATAAGAGAAGTAAATTTGTCATAGATTTTATGAGACTTTGACAAATTAACAATTGAGTTTGTTCAACAAGAACGTCAGAATTAGGAAATTTAATTTCTTTAGCAACCATGCAAGGTTTTTTAAAATTTTGTAATCTCTTTTTACTATTAAGACAGTTCATCTATTTTTTATTGCTGTATTTTTTATGCTGTATTAAGAAAAGGAATTTATTCTCATTTGAGTTGTTCTGTTGTTTACAATATTCAGGCCTCTTTTTGTAACGAATTTATAAGAGCAGGGTTATAATTATTATTTACGTCAGTATTTATAATTAAGAATTTTATTATATTTTTATATCAAATAAAATAATGGGACTATGTCTTTAGTAGAGTGTTCAATTACTGTGATATATGTCGAAATTTTCGCTTTGGATGAAGTATATTTATTATGATAAACTCTTGACTTACACATTCTAAAAACTGCACGTTATTTTCACGTTCTGCGTTATTTTCGCTTTAATTCTGCGTTAAACTGCGGGTTTATGCAAAAATTTTGGCAAAGCACTCAACACTATTTTGTTTAAAAATCATTTTAAATGCGACAGAAGAAGCAGAGAGAGTCTCGAAAATGTCGATATTTTTTATAAGCTTTCAGAATGCATTATTAAAAGTTGATACTTCATTTGACTAATTTTATTATTTTTTAGCAATAAACTAGTAATTTATTTTGGAGTTTCTTTTGTAATACTCTCTGTAAAATTTTTACGCTACAGCATTTAAGTAAAAATATAGTATAAAGCCTAGAGGTCTCTTATAATTTGGAAATTTCAATAAAATTATAAAAGGGTGTCTCGTATCTAAATGCTCTGCTATATATACCATTGTTGAGGTCCTTATGAGTAGACAAAAGTTTGGTATGGAGACAATTTTTACAGCTCAACAGATTCCGAGTTACAGGAATTTAAAGTTACTCTCGCTTATTTTCTTTTTTCTTCATGGAATTTTAGGTATAAATCCGTTCCTGTATTAGGTAGGCTCATTATTAAACATGATTTTGAAACAACAGAGCAACCGCTTTCTCATAAATACATATTTGCATTAGCTACATTAGGTTCAGATTTCAGAATCACATGACATAACATTAGAAAAATTTGAATTTTTTTTACATTGTGAATCATTCTTTTGATTACGTCAACCATTAGTTCTGCTATTGTCCATTAGTTATTCTAATAAGAAATTAATAATAAAGATAAACAACTACATGTTTCATTGGTAATTAGTAATATGATTAGTGTAATATAGGCACTATTTGCATGTCCTTGTGATTGTGTGTTTGGAAAAGAAGATTGTATGAAGAAATTTCATGACAACAAATACTTGGTATAATCATATACATTACATTGTAAAGCAATGTGAAGAACAATTTACTGGTAATTTTTCAATTGATATAGCGTTCGCCTAGAAAGCGTTTGGTCACTGGTTCACTATAGCATCTATCTTGGTCACTGTAAAATCATTTGTATGTTCGTCAGTCGTCTTTTACAATCAACTTTTAGTATAACGCATACTTTCATACAAAATTTTATTAAATACCAAATATTTTCTGTCAATTTCATAAATTTTTTAAATACATATTTACATACGTGTACATTAAAAAATAAAATTATTAAAGGCGTAATGTTCTTTTCACGATTTTTTACTTAAAAAATAAATTACATTTTCCTCTTTCCTACGTATAACAATTAAATGTTAAGCATTCTTTTGACAATTTTTGCTTATAAATCTCGTTAAAAGAAAATTTTTGTTGTTTCCAGAAAACAAGATACTAGCCATCATCAATTGTAACCATTTTTAATAAAAATTTTTGGTTTAATAACCAATTGAGGCTTTCCACTTAATTTTAATATACTTTATGTACAAAATATAGGTCATGTATAATAAAAAATAAAATGTGATCTTAAGGCCATAAATAATTATAATAATTTATTAAAAATAATTTTTTGATCATCCATCGACTAATAACTATTCAAAAAATTTATTTTTTTTTTTCGTTTTTTTTTACTGAAAACTAATAATTTTCCAATAAAAATGTCTTTTAAAATGATTGACAGTAATTGGTTGTATGAACAAACGGTTTTTTTTATTTTTTTTTCCATGTTTTTGTGGTTATTTGTGGTTTTGTTGTTTTTATTTTTTCGGTATTTTTGCCTCCGATATTCTGCTATATTAATTTAGTATACAATATATACAAGGTGTATCTTATATTTTATCGAAATAATCCCTGGCTTGAAATTTGGTTGGCTATTTTTAAGTTTATTTTCTATTATTATTCTAATATAATATTTTTTGGTTTTAACAACCATTTCCTTTCCTTTGCCATCCGTAAATGGGGATATAGGGCTATTGATTTGCCTAATCGAGCCTATGCTTGATTTCATACGGTAAAGAATTGAATTCAAAAGCTTTCAATCAACTGTGTAGATAGAATAATATTTGTTGCATCCACCATTGTCTGATCTTTAGGTTTAAAATAGAACATGATATCTACTGGTTCTCTTGATCTATGTTGTCAAAATCAAATATAAAATATTGCTGCATCAATGATCTGATCTTTAGGTATAAAATAGAACATGATATCTACTGGTTCTCTGAATCTCTGTTGTGAAAATCAAATATAAAATAAATAATATCTTAATTATTATTATGAGCCTATTTTGTATTAATATATTAATAATTTTTCCGAAAAATATTGCTGCAAGTTAAACAAAATTTTTAATATTTGACTTGTAATAAAAAATAACTTGTGCCGCAAGGGGTTAATGTTTTCTTCTATTAACTATTGACTCGCAATGAAATGAAATTGTCTCTTATGAAATTTTTGAAATTACAATTATATATTTTGAGGAATGCCCTACGAATCTTGATAGACATATATAAATGCTGATTTAGGTAATGAAATACAAAGTATACAAGTTAAAAAAATTTAATATAAAATTAATGGCGAGAACATTTTGATCAAAATTATTAATCTGGATTTTGAAAGAATTTCAATTTTAATTCTAAAATATTTAAAAAGTATAACATGCTTGCAATACTAGTCTAGAAATTTCCCTTTAATTTCAACTTTTTTGAATAAAAGAATTTTAATTTAAATAAGAATTTTCTGTCAATGTAGGACTGGAATCAAATATTTCAGAGTAAAAAATTTCGCAATAGGGTGTTCTTGAATTAAATACTGTTAGTCGCGAAAATAATACTCAATATTACTTTCTCCAAATTGCAATAATATTTAGAATATTCTCCCTCATATAATTTTGGGAAGATGGGAAATAATACAGCAAAAATTTTAGACACTCTGTTTGTGTATATACATGCATAGATATACAGTGGGTAACAATAATTTTTCATTAATATTAAATTGATACCTTTTTTATTTTGGAATAAATAATGAAAAAAAAAATTCTCCACCTGGATGAAGAATAGAGGATCCATTCAATCAATATATGTATAAATAACAATATTAACCGCATGGTGTTATAAAATATAATAATAAAATGCAGTAAGAAAGAAAAGCGCAACGTTATTATGCAAATTTTTAAAAGAAAAGAAATACAAAAACAGAACACAAAATGTACAAACATAACCCTACTTTATTTTTTCCTCTTATGTGCAATTTTTTATTATTTGGTTGTATACTGTAATACTAGTACTTTTCACTCTTTTATTCACTCTATTTCATATGATTGTTATAAAATTCATAATAAAAATAAATCTTTCCAGAGAATATTTTAATCCTTTAATCTTTGTATAAAAATTATAAAAAAAATTTTAATATACCCTTTGTCCGCCCTCTTTGTACTTTCCATACAACCTATCATTCTTTTATTTTGTTTTTGTTATGGGTTGCTGCTTTAATTTCATTTCAATAATGTCAGCTTCAATTTTGGGTAATTTGTTTTTTTTTTTTTTTTTAATTTTATTTTCTTAAATTGCCACTGTACTGTTATGTGTTGTTAGCTGTTATAATCCCAGTCTCTCTCTTTAACGACGAGACTATGGCACTTGAATAAAATAAAAAAATATATTGTTAATGGCTAGGTATTTCTAAGCCGTGTATATGGGTGTATAAATTTCGTTATAGGTTGCAAAATGCAATATTTTTAATAATATGTAAAAAAAATATGATGAATTTTCATTTTTTTCTCATTTTTGAGTGTACATTTTTCCATAACTTTTATTTGAGGATGCCATATACACCGTGCCGTCATTTCAACATTTTAAAAGAATGATCTTTACGAGTATTAAATTTAACCTTGATTTTTACTTGACATTCAAAATTAGCCTTATTCTTAAAAGTAAGCCTTAAATATTACTAATTGGTACGGATACAATTTAAAAATACTTTATGACTCTGTAACAATTGGTAGTAGCATAAGTCGGTGTTGTGGTGGTTAGTGTTTGATGATATTGAAAAATATGCATAATTAAATTTTTGAGAGTTATTTCGGCAGTAATTATTTTCAATATTAAGCAATTTTATTTTCGATAGAATACCATTTTTCTTATTTAAAATTAGGCCTTAGAGCCATTCTAGTAAAAATTAGGAATTCTTTTATTTTATTGATAGTATATACAAAATTCTGATCATTTTTTCAATCAAAACATATTTGGCCTCCCTTTACACACTTAGTTGGTAAGCTCTTTTCATATATAAAAGTTTTGTTCAAACGTCAGCTTTATATTTGAATAAAAAATAACAAAATAATAAAATATTATTAAAAAATTATAAAAAAAAAAAACAAAAACCTTTTGCAGGATTTATTGAAGTATGGATCTATATTTTTGATGATACCTCATTCCCTTTATATATGCATGTATACATATATATATATGTATATATAGACGAGATTAATTGAATGGTCTCAGCGCCTTTGATGGGAAATTATTTTGCCGCCGCCAGTATTTGGTCAAGTACGTGCTATTATGTACTTAATACAATATTGTATAATAATAAGAATAAAGTTAATATTGCATTTTGTTGGAATGCTTCATTATTATTATTATATTGTAATATACATCACAATGTCCAGGCAGTACAATATTGTTATACACTTTTTTTTTTGTGTAAAGCTTTAACATTGTTTTATTGATAATTTTATGAAATACACACATAATAAAAAGAAACAAGAAATATTGAAATTTTTTTATGATAGTACATTTTCCTGCCGTTGCTGTTGCTGATGCTGTCGCGTTATTACAATTTTGTTATATACATATTTTTGTTTTATTTTAATATAGCGGCCAATATTAATGTGTACATGAAATGTTGAATGCAATGTAAAAATTTTTACTCTGTCCATATTTTTTCTTTTGATCTTTTTATTTTAATAATGTTTTTTTTTTTTGAATTGCTACCGGTTGATGAATGATCATGGAACGTTCAAAATTTCAATGTATGAAAATTGAAGAAAAAAATTAATGATTATTTTTCAATTTTTATTTTAATATTTATTTTAATTTAATTTTCTTGTTTTTTTTTTCTTATTTTGAAATTATTTACGTGCATATTTTCATGATAGTTCTAATTCAATCTAATTTAAAGAGGAATTTTTTCTGGGAAATTTTTTTTTTATTCATTTTTCTTTGAATACTAAAAATATTCTTTTTCAATATGGTATTATAATGGGATCATTCGTCTAATAATTTCAATCAGAATTTTATAATTTCAAATTAAAATTGCAATTAAATTTCAGCATACTTACAAATTTTGAAAAATATGTCACAGGGCAGCGATACTGCAGTACAAAGTTCAAAAATATTTACATAAAATTTAATTCATAGTATACAGCTTTTGTGTTTGATTACAGGCAACATTAACCTTTGGTTAGAAAAAGTGAAATTCCTATGGCAAGTTTCTTTCATTAAAAATTTAGAGCAAAATGATTAACGCTTCCGTAAGTGAGTGCTAACATTTAAAAATTAGTGGTAATATTTAAAATTAATAAACCCCTTAATTTCCGGAATGTAGACGTTTCTCTTTCTTCTTCCCCATAATTCACCAAAAATGTTTTATATTGACGATCCTGATCTAAGAAATAATAATCATTAAAGGAGTCTTTTTTGATTAATGAACTTATTTCTTGGTAACGCCTTACGATATGCAATTTTCTTTTAATTTACTAATCAAATAATATCAAAGTTGCATTTACAATTTCAAATCTTTGAAATTGATTTGCCAGAATAAGATTAGTTTCCATCAGAATTTCAACATTAAAAAATTTAAATTTAAATAAAAATAAAAATTATATAGGAATTTTTACTTCTTTTAATAATAAAACACTCGAATGTTCAAAAAAACCAGTCTCAATTATATTTTGTTTTTGTATTTATGGTGCCTTGATCTTCTGATTCATTTATGAAAAAATAAAAATTTAATTTCATATTAATCATATCCAGAGGCTAGACCATTTAATTTTATCACAGAAAATATGCACAGGAATTGAAAATTTTTATGCATGTGAATGTATTTTGTACATACAAATGGTCTCAGCGCCTTTGATGGGAAATTATTTTATTTTTGTAATTGAAACATATGTTCCAGTTTTTGTTGGGTTCCAAAAAAAATTTTTGGTTCCATAACTTGTTTTTTTTTTCCAATAACATTAACAAGTATATAAAATATACAATCATTTTTTATGGTGGAATTTTTACACGTGTATGTACATGATATTTAAATGGCATATGAGAAAACATTAATATTAAAACTGTAACAATAATTTTTGCTGTTGCTGTCCATCACGTCATTATTAACATAATAACAATAATTTAAAGATTTTGAAGAGAAATTTTTAGCTCTGGTTTTTTTTCCGGTTTATTTTATTTTAATTTTTGTCATTTTTGCCATATTTCGCATTAATTTTTGATGTCACCAAAATTTGAAAATAAGGAGAACAACACGGAGAAAAAAATTACGATTTTGGGAAAAATAAAAATTTAAGAATGAATTGCAGTTGTTGAGTTGTTGCTAAATTATTTATATAGTGTACTTGTGAGACTTATACGTCCTAATATCTTAATTTTAGAGAAAATATTCTTGTTAAACATATTATAACCCAGGGCTCTATAATACTTTATAATAAATTCTAATTATTCTTTTTAATTAAATAACTACCATTTCTATGACAGTAGAATCTTACAAAATGAAATTTGTATTCCCATTTCTCATATTTTTCTCATTTCATAATTTTATTACTATTTCCTTGACTCTCATTTTAAATTTAGAAATAATAATAAAGAGAATATGGGTGGCATGAGAAGTGATATGCTTTCCATTATAAAGAGAATATGAGTGGAATGACAAGTAAAACGCTTTTCAAGAAAAAAAGTTCAGCTTTAAATTAATTAAAAGTTAAAGAACTTAAAACTAATTTAAATTCTTTTAGTATAAAAAACGTGTTTACTATAAAATGCATTTTAATGAATGGTCTTAAAATCCTTAAAGAACTTATAGCTTGCTCTTTTAATTGTATAAAGAATTTAGGAACAAAACGCTATTTTTCTCAAGCTTGGCCTTGATAGAGTTTATAAATATTGGGTATATTATTTGAGGCAAAATTTTGTGACAGAATTTAATGGCGTATATTATTAATCTTGTTGCATTAAGTTATACAAAATATTGTATATACTTATTGAATTGTATATAATTAACAGACAGAGACGTAAACGAGAAATTTCTCATTTCTTTTTAGTGTAAAATAACAATGACCAAAATTTTTTGTATTAAATTGAAAAATACAGGAAAAAATCTTTATTTTTGAAATATTCTACTGCATTAAATTGCATATTTTACTAAAAATTTTTATACATAGAAGTCAAAGTAAACCAGTATTACAATGTGTCTGAATATACAAAATTTAAATAATAACTCGAATATGTATGATGTACAAGAATCTGTCGAAAATCATGAATACACAGCCATAAGTAAAATTTTATGTTCATCATATGGGCTTATATGTAAAGACGATACTAAAAGACATGTGATCAGAATTTTTTGATTAATTTACAAAAAATTACAAATTAATTTTGCTCCAATTTTCATATTTATTTATTAACCATCGATCTTTTATTTCTGCGCATTTTAATCTTATATTTACTCTTGTATATAAAAGTTATTTATATAATAATGTATATTGTATGTTTGTATGTGACTGTACATTTTGTTTTGTATTAAAATTTGTTGCATTTTACATAAAAAATTATGTAAATTTTTGCTTTCAGATCATACACTCTATAATATCTTTTGTCATGTTAATATTTTACAATCAACAATTTTAAATATTAATTTTAAGTGTTTTAATATAATCGTGCATAAATATGTAAATGGCAATTTTAGGAACTTGATTTAAGTTTTGAATCGAAATAAAGAAAAATCATTTCAGAAATTTTTATGTTAAAAGATCACTTAAAAAATTTTATTCTTTGTGAGAAATGTTGGCTCTTTTATTTAATTTAGCATAAATTTTATACATCCTTCACTAAAAGAAAATTAAAAAATGAAATTTTCAGGGCTTTAATGTCTTCAAATGCAAAAGTCATTTAGTGTATAGGAAACTATACTAAATTTTTGACCCAGTTAATCATAATAATTTTATTTTGCCCACATTTTACATGAGAATGTCTGTATTGATACTTAATATTTTGTTATTCTGTGTTTAATATCATTAAATTATTAAAATATGAAGTGATTTTCAAGAAATCCTAAAACTGCGGCTACGATATTTGAATTGCTTCATGGAATAATTAAGATTTCGCTTCAAAATGTTTCATGTTTTACCAAAGTTTTTTTGATTAACCCTAATTTATTTTTTATATTAATAAAAACAAAGAAAGGAAAATATTAATTTTAATCCAGGGGTTTTATTACAAAAGAAGACAATGTTTAAGATTCTGATTGAATTTTCAAATTTGAATAAGAATTTTATTGAAAATTTTCATAAAATTACTACACATTTTAATTATGACCTGTTCAAATTTTGAAGTAAATAATAAATGTAAGAAAGGTAGTAATAAAAATATAGAAAGTATGTAATAGTACTTTCTATTACAAATCAAATATTCTATTATCAGCAGAGTAAAAACAGTAGAATTACCTAGTTATTAATTTAGTTGCTAAAAATATAAGTTTGAATATTAGGGGCACATGTAATATATGAGCTTTTATAATATTCTCGCTTTTGATCTCGATTAATAATACTAAAAAGAAAAGCAAGGGAAATAAAAATCTTTGCATAAATTAATTTTTCCATTCGCCTTTCATATTTTTGCTCTTTCATTTCTAATATTTTTCTTAATTCCTTAAAGCATTTAGCAAAAAATTCACTAACATCACTATCATAAAATGAAATTGCATAATATTATGTAGATTCCATTAATTTTTTCAAATTATTATAAAAATAAAAATTGTACCATAATCATCGTTAAATATATTGATTCTTTCTTTTCATAAGTGTACTAATAATGCACAAAAAAAAAAAACTAGCCACTAGCCAGAGAACAACACGCCAATGCAATTCCCTAACAATAGTATAACAACAAAATACACCAGAAATTAAAATGAATCAAACACACATACGCGCACACACACACATGAACTATATGATATATATGCAATGTGTATTATATTTACTCAATAAAAAAAAAAATGTGAAGTTAAATTGTGCATAAATAAAAAAAATTTTTTTTAAAATTAAAGTCCAGACAATTTTTGCTACCACCTTATGGTAGCTATCATCGCTCTATCACGAATTCCATTAATGCGAAAATTTTCTTAAAAAACGAAAAAGAAAACTATAAACTACAATATATTACAAAAAAACAGCAACTGCAACAACAACAACAGCAATGTAACGAGAGAAGAGAGGGGAGAAGGCAACATAAGTAGCAAAACCAACGTACAAAGAAATTAAACAAAGTTAAAATATTTTTGTTTTTTCGTTTTTCCGCAAAGATACCCGGACGAAATCTTTGTTCATCTTCTTGTAGAATTCAGTGTTCTTGTCCTAAACTACATATACGCATCACATATAATATCATAGGTGGTGTACTAACATATGTACATCATACATGTAAAATTCATTCATATTGTAGGATGCTTTATTAACAGGAACATTAAGAAAAAAACAAAAACCAAAGAGAACAATAAAAAAATATAAAGTGCTTACAGAAAAAAAAAACAACAAACAGAAAAAATGAAATAAGAATGAAAAAAACAATTATAAAATGGGAAGCAAAATTAAAAATTAAAAAAAAAAAAAATGTTAAAAGGCGCGAAACTGAACAAGATTCCACAGATATTTTTTAAGTGTCGATATCAAATCGATCAGACAGCCATTAATCATAACCGAGAAAATAATAATTGAAATATGATCGGCCGGTTGGTCGGTCGGTCGATTGGTTTATTGGTCGGTTGGTGTATGGTGTGTGTAGATTTTTTTTATTACATATGCAGATTTTTTTTTTATATTAATTTTATTTTTTTTTTTGGTTTTGCTTTTGCATATGCATTTTGGAATCTTTTCCATTCTTTTGTCTGGTATCCTTTCATCCGACAAATTTTTAAGAATTTTTTTTTGCCATTTTATGGGAAATTTATTGTGGAAATAAAAAATTATGATGAAAATAATTTTATATTGATTTTCGAGCCGATATATATATAGATCTTAAGTTCTTTTGTAATACCAATATGTTGGAAATTAGAACAGGTTGAACAGATGATGATCGAATTAATGTTATAAAATGTATTGAAAATTTTGGGGGAATTTTCGAAAATATGAGGATTTTAATATGGTTTCATTTTTTATAAACTTTCTCTATGCAGTGCTACACAATCCGATTAACAAAAAACTTTGGTAAATTATTTAGAAAAATTCCCGAGAAATTGGGGCTCTTTCATTTTTTCTCATATTAAAATTCAAATGTCAGTGGATAAATGTCATAAGGTTTGGTGTATGGTGAAAACTACTAATGTTGTTGCAAGAGTATTTTGGGAAATCACCACTGTGGGGTTCCAGGAAGCAAAAAAGAGTGCAGTACAAATTTTTCTAACTGATATTTTATAAATTTTAGTAGGTTTAAGACGAAATTTATTAGAGGGCTCTATAGTGATCAATATGACCAACAACATACTAATACAAAAAGGAGTTCGACAAGGATGCATACTATCCCCTTTACTTTTTAACATCTATGCAGAGGCCATTTTCGAAGAAGCAGTTAACGACGCTGATGTAGGGATAAAAGTCAACGGCACTTTTTTAAACAATATTAGATACGCGGATGATACAGTGATTATTGCAGACAACTTAGAAGACCTACAACATATAGTCGACAAAATAAACCACCATAGCAAAACATTCGGATTAAAAATGAATGCATCTAAAACGAAGTACATGATCGTAAGTAGAGCAAGAACGCCGTACACAGCGGCCAGAATTGAGATCGACAACATTCCAATCGAACGCGTAAAATGTTATAAATACCTTGGATGCTGGTTAAACGAAGACTGGAATTGCGAAATGGAAATAAAATGTCGTATTGAAATGGCAAGAAATGCTTTTATGAAATATAAAAAGATTTTGTGTAACAGGCAGTTAAATTTGAACTTACGCTTACGATTCATGAAGTGCTATGTGTGGTCAGTACTCCTGTATGGAGTGGAAGCATGGACCTTGAAAATCAAAGACATCAATAAACTAGAGGCGTTTGAAATGTGGACGTTTAGAAGAATGTTAAGAATCTCATGGATGGATCGCGTTACAAACGAAGCGGTTCTACAGAGAATGAATACAAAACGTGAACTATTCCTGAGTTTAAAACGTCGCAAAATGTCTTACTTTGGCCATGTAATTCGCGGAACAAAATATGAGCTTCTTCAACTAATAATGCAGGGGAAGATTGAAGGCAGAAGAGGAGTAGGGAGGAAGCAGTTGTCGTGGCTGCGAAACATCAAAAACTGGTCCGGAATCAACAACATCGGAGATCTGGTACATGCGGCAGCAGATCAAAACATCTTCCGTGATCTGGTCGCATCGATTCAATAGCTATTGACTGTTTAAATATGATCGCCAACATCTGGAAACGGATAGGCAGCAGAAGAAGAAGATAGTGATCAAGGGGGAATGTGTAAGATCTCTGGAAACAATATAATAAAATTTTGGTATGATCATTGGGGGTATTAAGAGAAACGTCTTATAATTTGCTCGAAAAATAAGCTTGTTTATCAATTAGAAACGCGTGACATGGTGTTATATTTTCCTGCAAGACGAGTGTTTTATTCTCAATTAACCAAATTTATATACGATTTCCAATTTGATTAAATCGTGTTGTATGAAATTATCAAATCATGTTGCACAGTTTATTTCTATGAGAAATTGTCCATTTTTTTATTTACAAAAATATGTCTGATTTTTAAAATAAAAATTGATTGGATTTGTTAGAACAACATGGTATACATTTTTCAAGAAGTTCATTAAAAATTTGCCAAGAAAATTGTGCGGTTCATCTTTGATTGTTCAAGAATCATTTGGTACGCCTCAGATTGGTACAGAAAAACAACAATATTGTTATTTGTTTTAGAAGTTTAGTCATTTTTTTAATTAACAAGGTTTAAAATTTAATAACCCTCGCTATTCCTAAAATTTTATCCAAAATACCATTTTAATTCTAATTAGTCTTAATACAAATATGAAAATAAATTATTAAAAATTTTTTCTTAATAAATATACAGAAACTTTTCGCATGTGCAGAACTCATTTTTTTCGCAAACTTTATGAAGAAAAAAAAAATTAACAATTTCACACTTTTCCATTCATTTTATTTTTAGTATCCCTTTAAGGTTATGAGACAAATTTGAATATTTTAGTTTTTTTATTTGATGATACGTGCATTCTCGTATATCTAAAACGTTCATTACTCTTATGAGTATATGCATCCATACTTTTGTGGAATTGTTGTAGGTGTTAGATCTTGTTATGAATTTATGGCATTTAATATACCATAAATGCATTTGAGTTTCGGTTGTTTGTTGCCTTTTTCAGTATGTAATAATAATGGTAACATCTGTTTTTTAACTGATTTTGGCTAATTACGTTAAAAAGGAAAAATTGCAACAAACAAAACAAAAAACCAAGTTCAACTAATTTCATTTAATTCAAGAGACAAAAGAAAACGTAAAATGGAAATCTTTTGGAGAAAAGAAAAAGAGAGAAAATTATTTTTAAAAAGTATAAAGGAAAAACTCCTTTTTTGAAATAAAGAAATAGGAGGGTGGAACAAAAATGTCGCCTTTTTCCACTTTATATGACCAAAAACGTATGAAAGTAGCGAATTTGAAAAAACCAGAAAACAAAAAAACAATTCAAATCTTTTAAGATAAATAAGAAAAAATATATGAAAAAATCCTTGTATTTTATATTTTTTGCTTGCATCTGAACACAAGACTTTGATTTTGAATTTTGAATTGACAATAACACTACACAGAAATAAGAAGCGTAACATTAATAAAAAAAAGAAACAGAAACAAAATTTTTTTTTAACGCTTAATCCCATTTAAGGATTAAGGAGCAAAAATAAAATTTTCAATTTTCATTTTAATTCTCTTGAAATGAACTTTGATTTTATTTTACCTTTGTTAAAAATGTAATGGGTTATTCATTAAATTCCATAGTATTATTTTCTTGTTTAGAATTTCGGAGTCATCGCAGATTATGAATGCCGTATGAAAAAAAATATAAATTATTCTAAAGAAGCTAGAAATCTTGAAGAAAGACTAAAGACCATCTTCAATAGTGGATAGTGGTGTTAGTACGCCCCCGGAAAATTATGTCATTGAAGCTCTTTAATTTCAAAATAATTCGTTCAAATTTTTTATTTGTCGTAAATTCGAAAATTGATTAATATGTAAGTATATATGTAATTTAATGGATTAAAGGGGTAAAAAAATTTTTGCAGAATATTAAAATGCTGCTTTCTGGCATATTATGTCCTCTTGTCCCACTCGGTTTTCTTTGAATCTACCGAATCTCTACCGGAAAACTGCTTCTGCAAGACTTTAGCAAAAATTTATAGGAATAAATGCATTTAAAATTTTCTGTGAAACAAACCTTTAAATTTTGGATATTTATATAGTTTTGGTTTTATACTTAATACTCTAACCTTTTGACAAATTTGGGTAAAAATAATGCGAAATACGAGTTGAAATTCTGCATTAAATTTTTGCATATCTTTAGGGAATTGTGTGTAGCGAATTGCGGCTTCATTATTTTGAGAATATTTATAAGTGCATTTTAAGAAATATTACTATGAGAGTCATTATTTGTCAAATTTATTTGTATTTATCTACATCAAATCTCTAAATACTTATATTTGAATTCTTTAATTCCAGATTTCTACACAATTTATATTTAGAATTTCTTAGAAAACCCTTTACTAACACTATTTCAATATTAGATTCTCAAAATTTAATAATAATATTATGTTAGTTAAAAATTTTTTTTTTATTGTCTTTAATATTGACTAAAACAAGGTAAAGAACATAAAATATTTTTAAGGAGATTTTGAGAAAAAAAAAATCAATAAGAAAAACAAAAACAAATAAAATGTACATGTTCGCTAAATTCCACAATTTTTTTCTTATTTTTGATTTGTTTTCATTAATTTTTCGATTTCAATTTACTTTATTTGCGTTTTGTTATTTAAAACAAAAAGTTATAATGGTTTATAAGATTTTTGAATATTTACTCTTCTATATAATATGCATATACCATAATAATAAAAATAGTAATGAAAAAGGTATGAACGAGCTGGACATAATTTAAGCGACAAGAGAAATATTCCATATTAAATTCGATTCAAAAAAGTAAAGGTATGTGTGATTTAAGCGAGAACAATAGCATTCAAAAGTTACAACAGAACATAATTTTTCAATTTAGTTCGATTCTAATAGTAGCATGGCAGTGATTCAAAAAAAAAAAGACAAGAAACACAAAAGAGAAAGAGAAAATATTACAGAAATCAAAGAGCAACACGAAAAGTGATTGTAGTTTTTTCGTGATAGTGCTACTATAAAAACTCTTAATAATTCTTATACATTTACAAATTCACATAACACGTTATACTTGCATACCAATGAAAAATAGTTCGCATAAGAATATTGCATTTTTTATTTTCTCATTTTCTGTTTTTTTCTTTATTTTTTTTACCTATGGTGATAATATTTAAATTTCCAGATAATTAGAATTTTATCCTTTTATGATTTCGGTTCATTATTGTTATTGTTTTATTGTTTTCTCTTATGTTTTATGCTATAATGTTGCTATAAGAAAGCAACTGGAATTTGTGTGAATGGTGAGTTGTGATTGCTTTTTCTAAAGCAAACAAAATAAATTTAAAATTGAAAAAAAAATATGATTGCAAAAGAGACAATAAGAACTAAAACAAAAATAAAAACAAAAACACAAAAGATTCGTGATTGTGTTTTGTTAATTATCTTGACTAAATTTGGTTACTTTGTAAAAAATATGGTTATGTGCGGTGGTTAAAATTTATGTATAGAAGCAAAAAAATATGTTAGGATTTTGACCAATTTTGATTTTTATGTGTTGCGTTCCTTAAATTTTTTAAATACAAAAAAAAAAAACCCAAATAAAATATTATGGGAATTTGCAATAAAGTTAGAAAAGGATAGCAATAATATAAATTAAATATGTTAAAAAAATTAATGCTAACACGTTAAAGGCGAGCTACCAAAATCCTTTAGATTTGTAATTATAAATAAATGTTAGAATAAGAAGATAAAATTAAGATAAACAAATTAAGTCTGTGATTTATTTCAGTGATTCTAAAACTTTTATAATAATTTAAGGACTTCATAAAATTTTTCATGATTTATTTAATTGGTTTATGAAGTATTCAAAATTGTTTAGCAATTCCCTGAAACTGTTGTTTACACTCTTTTCCTCTCTTTTTATTTGAAATTCAAACAAGTAAGAGAGCGCATGTGGAATCGGGAGCAGAATGTTGTCAACGAAATTTTATCTTGACATTTAATATGAGCAATGATTAAATTCTATTTCAATCTAGAGTTTTACACAATACAATTTAAAAATTCGCACTAATATTCTTACCATCACGAAATGTCCAAATTTGACAGTGAAAATAAAATAGTTTGTGATAAATCATAAGCCCAACAGACATCATTACAATTTCGATAGGAAAATTCCATAAACATTTACATCTAAAATAGATCGGGTGGAGCCTCATAAATTTTGTTTTATAATCTATTTGATTATAAAAATTCGGCATCTGGTCAGTTAGTTGGACATTCTTGAATGAATTTTATTTGCTAGGAAAAGTTGAGTGCCTGAAATTCATTTTTTTTCTACTTATTGTCATTTTCATTACAATTTATTTAAATTCATTGCAAAGATCGTCAAGCAACTAAAATGAAAACGAAAAAAAAAAATTAGAATTTATGTAAAATTCATTGCCTATATGAGAAATTGTTTGACACCACTGATTTTAAAAATTATTTTATATTCTTAAATTAAAAATAATATTATAGACCTTATTTGACATGAAGATGAAAAAGGGAAAACAAAATCAACTCAAAATGAATATTTTTGCAAAGTTTAACTCAGCTCTCGTATAGACGAAGTTAACAATGAAAAATATTAAAAGAATTCATTTTCTATGTTCTAAAGTTTCTTTCTGTCCCCCCTCGCCCCTCTTTAATTTAATTACAAAATGTTTGATTTAGTTTTGTATGATGGTGTATAAGAATAGAAGAATGTTAGAAATTTTTTAACATATTTTTATTTTTTATTATTATTTGTTAAGTTTTTAAAATAATTATTCATGAAATTTATCAACAAAATTCAGAAACATAAGAATCCCTCCTGTGTTCTGGCAATGTGACATTGTTTTAAGGTTTTCTTTTTCTGAAATTTTACTGGATACACCGTCTTTAATTGCGAACATTTTTCGCTTAGGTCTTTTAATTCTCATACCAATTACCATATAAGTGTAGTGTTGAATGATGTACGTAACGCATATGAAATGTGACAATGTATTTGATAATTAAGTACTAAAATGTAATTTTTTTTTATATTATGGTTGAAATTTTAAAAGAAATTTGAAAATAAGAAATATACGATTATTTTAAAATAAGTTTTAGTTTACTTCTTATTGGGAGAAATGTGTTCAATTGCTTACTTTATCCGTCGGCTTTTGAGTGTTTACTAAATTTTTCATCTTTTAAAATATGAAGCTGCAATTTTATGCAGAATTGCATTTTATATACTCTTCTGTATAGGAATTGTGTGTTACACTAATATTTGCTATTACCGATTATATGACCAAATCATATATAATATAACAGTTCATCAAATTTCTATATATATGTTTATAAAGAGATGAACAACGAGAAAATATTTCGTTATCAAAAAAAGGTAATTACACTATATTTTAAAAGTCTGTGATTTGAACATTGTGTTAACGCGTCTTTTAATTTTTGTTAGAGGTTAGGTTAAAGCGGCTACCATAAGGTATACATAGACCACATAGGCAAGTTGTAATACCTGCGGATCCACAAAATTTAGAAAGCTTTTCAAAAAGATTTTTAAAAAAATTATCTAAGGCATCTGTACCTGTCGATCCTCCAATCGAGTAAACAAAGTCGGTCACCGTTTCCTCCCCACCCCTGTCACAACAACTTCGGCAGGTATAATTTGCAGGACCAGGCCCTCCATAGATGCAGTATCCTAATTCCTAATAAAATTCACAAAAATTTTAGAGAAGTTAACTTGTTCTTGATCTTATCGTTTTTTGTAAATTTATAAATTTTCCATTTTAATAAATTTCCCTTTTTTGTGTAAACATTACGTGATTAAAAGCATTTGTCAATCTATAAAACAAAATAATTTATTTTAATGGAACAAACGAAAATTTCGATCGGAAAGAAATAAAATAATTGTTGTAGTCATAGGCCCCGTAAAATTAAATAAAACATTAAAATTAAGAAAAAAAAACATCATCTTTTTCAACCTAAAGTCAAATTTAGAACATGTTCAATATGTTTTTTTTAAAACTTTAAAAATATTTGTTATAAATAAATTAAAAAAAACCATTATCCAATTAAAGAAAGATGTTAATTGAGCATTTAATTTTAAAGAAGACAGTCATAACCTCAAAAAGAAATCAATAAATTTCAATACACAAACTTTAAAAAAAATAAAAGTAAATATTTAAATAAAATGTAAAAAAAAGTCTAAAACCCTTTCATTTCTTGCATGCAGAACAGTATTTTTCTCAAATTATCGCTTCTATATATTAAGTGAAGGAAAGAAATTTACAATAGTTGCAAAAATTTCCTAATTTTTGTAAGAAAATTGACCCAGTTAACCTCAATTCCTGGGATTTAATTTTCTGATTGTCTTCATATTTTGATTGTATTCTTCTTCTGTTCTTCTTCTTTCCTTTCCTCATCTTGCAATATAATTTCATAGAATTGTCAAAAAAACTAAAAATTTTATCAGTTTTGCACGCACAATGTCGTGTATACGACAAACAAATGATGACAATAATTTCTTAAAAAACCAAAAAACAAGCAAAGACAATAAAAAGGAAATTTAGGTTAAAGGAAAAAAAAAATTATGGTTTCTGTATTTTGTCAAAACCTCAACAATAAAACAAAAAACAAAAACATAATAAAGCTAAGGTGAATAAGTCAAAAAATTTCTTTATTCATTACTAACTAATCCAAAACTAAAAGTGACAACAAATACAGAGGAAAAGAACAAAATCTTCTTTATCACGATCATCTCGAGGACAGATAAGAATTTTGAAGAAAATGAAAAATAACGCAACACAGTGAAAACAGTGATTTTTGTTTTTTTCGAAAACAGCAGTAGCTTTTGGAGTTCTCAACGATCATCAGATTCAAAACTATACTCATGGATTGTACAAAAAAAAAGAAGAAAAAACAAACAGAAAACATAAGTAATCTGGTTCAGATTCCAAAATTCTACGAAATTAAAATTCAATGAATCTAACATGTTGTACAGGAACAAAAATGCAGCGCGTTTTGTATTTTTTTTTTTCTCAAAATTTACGAGGAATATTGAAAAATTACAGTTTTTTTTCTTTCAGTGTACGTGTTTATATATTAGAACCCAATCTATGGTATTTGGAACTATGGTACCAAACTTCTTCATGAAGATTTTTCAAGCCAAATCTAATGGAACTGTAGAAAATAAAAACCATTAATAGAATGTGGAATTTTTATATTTTTTTGTTCAAAGACCTTTTAATTTCGCTCACTTATACGTAAAATAATTGATTTTTACAAATTATCAGGGCAATCGGCAATAGCATTTTTTTCTGATAAGTAGGGCTCATTTAATCAAATTTTAGAGTATATATTGTAGTTTTTGAAAAAATATTTGAGACATAAATTAATGAAAATATAAATAATTAAAAAAGAGCGAAAAAAGAGCGAAAAAGTGCAGGTGAAAAAATTTTGTAGAAAGGAAAAAAAAGAATTTGAAGACAGAATTTAGAGGAACGTATTATACTTTTTCTTCTTCTAAATTATTTCACTGTCACTTAGTTTGCTCAAAAAATTCGAAACGAGCATCGTATACAATACGAACTTTCGCTCAGTTGTAAAACTCAGTTGTAAAACTTTAACATTTCTTAATTTACTCTCGTGTTGAAAATATGCTCTTTTTGTGTTTTATAACTCCTGTGTTTGTTCTCAATTTCGTATTGAACAAAATTTTTTCCTCAATTTTTTTTTTTTACAATAAAACATTAAAATCATTTTAATTTTGAAATTCCATTTTAATATCACTTTTTTGTTTAAGAATCTGAATTAAAGTATAAAGGAATCAAAATTCGGTAGGTAGCTTGCCAAAATATATTCTGAAAAGACACACACATACTAGTATGTATGTGCAATCTAGAAGCAACAACACAATAATTGTTGCAAACTCTTACTTTAAAATAATAAAAATGCTCCTTTTTCAACTGAAATTCAGAGCATCTTGATGGCATTAAAAATTTTGCTTTAGTATTGCTTGCTACAATTGCATTATTTTATGGTCATAAATTTTGTGTCAAATAAAACGAAAGAATAACAACTCTTAAGTGTCATTTAAATACCAAAAAAATAACAATAAAAATTTCATATTATTTTCTACCTTTTAAAGACAACAAGTCCGCACCAATTTTATGCTTTTTTTAGAAAATGAGACTACAATTACTGGATGAAGTGAGTAAGTGAGGGGGGGAAGGATATGGTTAAAAACACTTTACTGAATGAAACAAAAAGCAATCAAAAACTAAAGTTTTTATTAATCCTTTTGTCTTTTTTTATTATTATTGTTCTTTAATCATATTGTTTTATTGAATTACCTTAAATCAATAGCATTACTGTAATATTATGGATTTAAGCAGATTTTATGAAAATATTTGGAATTTGTTATAAAAACGCTTTCACATGCTTCTTTATTGTGAGTGGATAATTAGATACAGGTGTCTGTGTTTTAAAAAAGGACAAAAATTCTTAAGTTTGCGAGAATTTGTAAATTAATAAATTGAGTTTTGTATTTCCGATTTAATCAAGGTTATCATTTCTACAAAAAAATTGTAAGAGCTCAATGGAAGGATGTTAACTAAAGTAGTTTTATTAATTGAAGAATTTTACTGATTTCTCGCTTCAGCAAATATTTTAGTTTCCCATAAGATTTTCCTCAAACTTTTAAAAAACTTGTGCGTCTAAAACCACAAGTTCTGTATGGAACGATATTAGAATTTGCTATATTTTAGATTTTAGAGAAAAACAGCCAATTTTAAAAGCAATTTCATGACAACCTTATTTTTTATTCCTGTGTTCGTATGGATGTTCAAAGGATTTCATTGTGAACCTAGAAATAAACGCCTGAGTTATATCTAGAATTTTGATCAATGTCGAATTTCGAACTGATGCAGCTATTTGTGTCTATCTGTGGTCTAACAGTGGTAAATCAAAAAGCAATTCAACGAACGCTCTACGAAAGTTTTCGCTCGAGTATGACAGAGCTAAATTAAAAATTATGAATTTTTTTACTTTTAGCTCATTCTAAATTTTAGTATCCAAATTTAAATTAAAACAAGTAAAAACGTTTCAGTCGGTATAAACCGATTGAATTATACCCTGCACCTTTCGTTATTGTGTAGCAATTACTCGAACCTGTGAGATCATTCTATAGAAACTTCACGGACATGTCTGACCTATCATTGGACATCCGACTGCCAAGTTTCATCAATCTGACCTTATAATTTTTCAAAATATTTAAAATTAGCTTTTGGAGTTGTATGGTAAGTACCTAAACCTGTCAAGCAATTTCATCAAAACTTCACAAATATATCTGATCTATAATCGGACACACAACTGCCAAGTTTCATGAATCTGACTTTATTATTTTTCCAAATATTAAGAATAAGCTTTTAGACTTGTATGGGATCTACTCGAACCTGTTAAGCAATTCCACCACAACTTCAGAAATATGTCTGACCCATAATTGGACACATGACTGCCAAGTTTCATGAATCTGACTTTATTATTTTTCCAAATATTAAGAATAAGCTTCTAGATTTGTATGGGAGCTACTCGAACCTGTCAAGCAATCGCATCAAAACTTAAGAAATATGTCTGACCCATAATTCGACACACGACTGCCAAGTCTCATGAATTTGACTTTATTATTTTTCCAAATATTTGAAATAAGCTTTTGGGGTTGTATGGCAAGTACCCGAACCTGTCAAGCAATTCCGCTAAAACTTCACAAATATATCTGATCTATAATCGGACACACAACTGCCAAGTTTCATGAATCTAACTTTATTATTTTTCCAAATATTTAAAATTAGCTTATGGAGTTGTATGGCAGGTACCCGAACCTGTCAAGCAATTCCTCCAAAACTTCGGAAATATATCTGATCTATAATCGGACACACAACTGCCAAGTTTCATGAATCTAACTTTATTATTTTTCCAAATATTTAAAATTAGCTTATGGAGTTGTATGGCAGGTACCCGAACCTGTCAAGCAATTCCTCCAAAACTTCGGAAATATATTTGACCTATAATTGGACACATGACTGCCAAGTTTCATGAATCTGACTTTATTATTTTTCCGAATATAAAAAATTTGCTGTTGGAGTTGTATGGCAGCCACCCGAACCGGTGCAGCTATCCCATTATAATTTTTAGAGGATGTGTAGAATATAATTGGACACATGTATACAAAATTTTATATTTATAGCTTTATTAGTTTTTGAAATATTTAAAATAAACTCTTGGAGTTGTATGGCAGCTACCCGAACCCGTTGTCCGACTTAGTCCAATAACAATAGGGTTCGTCCTTGGCACAAAAGAAAAAACTTGTGAAAGTTTGGTGTCGATTGCATTATTCGTTTTTGAGTTATCGTGCGATCGGACGGACGGACGGACGGACGGACGGACGGACAGACGGACGGACGGACATGTCTAAATCGACGCAGAATTTTACGCTGAGCAAGAATATATATATATGTCCATACCGCAGATGACTCCTTCAAGTAGTTACAAACTCCATACCAAAGTTAATATACCCTTCACGAAGTGCAGGGTATAAAGAATATTTAAACTTGAACTCTAATTTTCCATATGTTTGCATTTAGACTGATATTTAGATTATATTTATTTTAACCTTGTAGAAAAATTAATAATCAATTTCAAATTTAAAAAAAATACGCTAATATTGAGGTTGGAAGTGGAGTAAATCCAATTTATATTTTAATTTTAGTAAAATATATTTCCAGAAATTAGGGAAATTCTCATATGTCTTTGGTTCAATATGCAATATATTTTTCTTAATTAAAAGGATAACCTTTTATAATTACCCTATATACATATAGTAGATCTTCCAAGAAATACATTTGTAAAACAAATCCTATTCTCTTATAATTTCTTTATATGTATGGCAGATAGTGCTGTTTAGAAGACCATCAGAGCACAATATATCATGTTAAACAATCGTCAAAACTTCATCTATAACTAAATTACAAAAGAAATTTTTTCGTACACATAGATATATAAGGAAAACTTAATTAAATACAAGTTTTACAAGATATACGGACTAATGTACAATGTGAAGGAAGTGAATTAATTAGAAAACCCTTGTTATTTTACCTTTTTCCTATACGTACTCGTACATATAGGGATGAATATGCCCATATCGTTTCTCATTTTGTGATTCTATAATAATCTTTTCATCTCTATATCTTCTAAGTTTCAGAACCATATTTTCTTCCAGTTTTTGATTCATATATAATAAAAGGATAATAAATTGTATATATAGTTAAATTTAACGGATTATGTTAAGGAAGAGAATTATATTCTGTATATTAAGAAAAGGATGCTTTCAATACTGATTAGCTATACATTTAGTACGTATAATAAATCCATTTACAGTATTGTGTGTTTTTAAATTAAATGATAGTTGAATTATTTATAATGAGTATAATGAATTGGCTATCTGCTTCGAACGGTCTAAAATTTACATATTTACAGGCGTTCCTGTAAATATGTAATTTTTAGATTCTTCCGTATATATGTACAGCATCGAATTTCGAGGAAATTTAATTGCACTTCTTAGTCTCGTATAAGCGGTAGGCTAATAACGGTAGTAATACATCAATTTACTATTTAATTTACTAATAATTTCAGGTTAATATTAATACTTTTAGAACTTTTAAGGTTCTGGCAAGATTATTTACTAAAATAATCATATTTTATTGCATACAATTGGGAGGAATTTCTTTACATGCATAAAATTTTACAAATTCAATTAAATTCTCGCTAATTTTCAATTATAGTTCATGTAATTTTTAAAACTATTTATTAATACGATCATCACATAGAGTTTAATCTCATATAGTCCAGTTTACCAATAAAATAGTACAGTTTTCATTTTCGGAAAAATTTGTTATAATATACGAGTACACATGTTGAGTACTTTAACTATATTTAACATTAAATTTCATTAAATTCCTTAACCAAAAATAAATAGAAAGAAAATAAATTGGAATTCCTATATATAAAAAAGGTTAGGTATATAGAATTTAGAACAGGATATAAGCGTATGTGTTATTTTGATGAATGAATCCTTCAAATAACATTAAATAAAAATAGTTATGGTATACCACTTTACGAGTAACAGCTTATATTTAATACGTTACTTAATTGTATACAAAAATTTGTAGATTTTCATTTTCATCTAAAAATTAGGGTTGGGCTATGCTGTAAGTTGATTTACTTTTTCCTGTCGGAATCCTTTTCTTCTCTAATATGCTTTAATATGGAAATGAAATTTCAAAATGCTTTAATATGGAAATGAAAAACATTCAATAGATTCATAATTTGTAATTCCAATCTTTTAGATTAAATTGTGAATGCTCACTATAATGGCTAAGAATCACTCACTTAATTTTAATATAACCCTTATATTTAAGCTGAAGTTCACAGTTCATCACACAATTATTATTGAAATTTTAATATTTTATATTCGATATTAATTTATCATCGTAATTAATTTAACATACGCGTTTTGATAATGAACATTCGATTAAAATTACAATTATGTTAATTTAGTTGAACCTTAGCGAACTTAATGAAATCTATATAATTTGCATTGAAATAAGTACAAGTAGATTTTGACCTAATCGAGTACATATGCGAGTATATGAAAGATCAGATTTCCTTAACTATTTTATAAAATGGAAAATCATTTTATTGTTAAGAACTTTGATTATAAAATCATGTATAAGAATAAAAGAAATACAAAATCAACATTGTGAATTTCTTTTGAAATCTGAATTAAGATGTCAAATGAAATATCATAATACATACATGCAAGCATACATAAGTATTTATGTTTTTCCTCTATTGTCTATATTGTAGTTGTTTTATTTGTTTTCCATGTAATTCACATTATATTTGTAATGTATGTTTGGATGGGTAATCATTTTTCACAAAACAATACCGTGAAAATTCGTGCTCTCTTAAAATTCCTTTAAAAATAAATTCCTAAAAATTGATATTTGATTGCATTTATATAATAGCCTTTATCTTTTTGGTATATACATTTCAAAAAGGGTTTACAAAAAAACCAAAAACCAAAAACACTTTTCCCAGCAATGTAACAACGTGATTTCATACATATATGTGATATTGTAATGGTTGTTAAACATGGTATGATGTAAATCAAATAAATGAGTAAGTAAAGTAGTGAAAATAACAATAAAATTACAATAAAATACTCGTACTATTATTTAACAATTACAATATTATTCATGAAGTTGATTTAACTTAAACTTTTTTTTTTAAGAAGACAAAAGGAAGAGAATAAAAGTTCGAGTTGGATTTATTTTTTATTTTTTTCACAGTAGGAATATGAAAGCAAAAATGATATTGTTAAAGAATTTGGAAATGAAAAACAAACAACGTGTCTTAAATTTTTATAATTGGATAGTTCACCTTAAGTACTCGTAGGACTGTGGTCAAATAGGCAAATTTGACTATTCGGGTTATATTCGGAAATATTAATCTGTTCTGGTTTGCTAGAACTAAAATGGTATAGATTCGTGTTCAGTCGTTTACAAAATGTTCTCAATATTTTAAAAATGCAAGTTCCAGAACTCAAATTTTTGTTATTAAATTTTAACTAATTTACAATAATTTTAATTTTTAGAATTTTTCTTATTTAAATTTCGAAATTTAAATAATAAAATTAATTTTCTTTTAATTATTTAACAAAAATTATAAAGCAAACATTTCTAAAGATTGGCCACAATTCCTCTTATGTACAATTATTCCTCTTCCAAGATGTTTTTTGTTAATATCCAATTATAAACCTATTGTTGAAAAACTATAATTTTTCCAAATCAAACTACGTTTTGTTTAAAAACCACAATTTCTTTCTTAAAAATTAATTAATTTTCTATAATTCTTTATATATAAATTTTAAAATTTTAATATAGAATAATAAGCATGTGATTAGAAATCTGAAAAAAAATATTCATTGATTTTGAGTGCTTGCTTATATGGTAGTAATCATAAGAATTTAATGTTTTTGTAAAAATTTACTACTGTCAGTTTTTAAAAGTACTAGGCATTGAAAGAAAAGGAGGAATTTTCTTTTACAAATAATTAGAAGTAACTATGTACGTTATTGTAGTAAAGTGAAATAATAGATATAGTCCAATATAATACCGGGAAATCGCCCATAATATTGTATGAAGCTTTAAAGTCTCATCGAACAAAATTTTAAAGTTAAATATTTCCGACAATGGTCGGAATGGACAACATATTTACAAAATTTGATAAACTGCACTACAAGCACAAATAAATTGAATTTCAGAAATATTTGAATGAATTTGTAAATTTTTAATCTATAATCGTTAAAAATTTGATTATAATCGTTGTGTATATAACGGTAATAAAATTAATTTTTTTATTAAAATAAAAATTTCTAAGTTTAAAACATTGTTTTAAATACAAAATATTCAAGATGATGTCAACAGTCACCTGCTAACTGTCACCTGTCATCTGTCAATTGTCACCTGTTAACTGTCACCTGTTAACTGTCACCTGTCATCTGTCAACTGTCACCTGTCAACTGTCAATTCACACCTGTCAGTTGTCACCTATTGACCGTCAACTGTCAATAGTCAAACATCAACTGCCAAATGTCAACTATCTACTATCTAGTTTCATTTGATAAATTGAACTCCAATTCCATAAATTATTATTTATTTTTGAATATATACCTAAATTGAATATATACCTAAGATTTATAAAATACCTAAATACCAGACCGCTTTTAACTCCTTAGAACTTATTTTGAGGCCTAGACTCTGCTAGGGATCAGGGCGGTACTCAAACAAAATTTGTAAAGAACGCTGAGACCTTTTCAACAGTATCCCACTCGACTACATTTATAAGCCTTTAGCTTGTTTTAGCAGAAAATTGTTTGGAAGGACTATCCAGGGCTCGAAAGGATATTTGAGTTGAAACTATTATCGAAACGTTTCTAGTAAGACTTTTCGCAGTCTTGTAGGATGTCTAAGGGTTGAATTATTAAAGTTTAAAAATTTGCAAAAAAATTCAATATTATCTGATTTCCGGACAAACAAACAAGAAACGAAGTTAGAAAATGACGTGGTACAATAGCATTTAAATGCCTCAGTCCCATATACGATAGTAATAAAATTTTGATATCTTAATAGTAAAAAATTTTAACTGCGATTTTTTAATATTGTTGTTCTATTGTTGCTTTATTATTTTTTTTCCTTGTTTCATTATCATGTAAAATTATAATAATAAAATAGAAATTTTACTCTTGACACGTTTTTCTTCATACATAATATACTTTTTTGCTATATATATATATATTATGCATATACTTACAACTTAATATACAATGTACTTATGTAAATGAATAATATGATCAACCAAAAATACTTTGTATTTTCTATTAAAAAAAAAAACACTCTTTAAACACAAATTTTTGCCATATATGCCATGAAATATGTGTGCATTAAAGTATAAAAAATAAAATTCTAAAGGGATTCTTATAACAAAAGCCTACCCACAATTATACAATAAAGAGATAAACATTTTAAAAGAAACCTAAAAGTTTTTCGTTTCTTTTTTTTTTTTGTTTTTTAACAAAATCTAGAAGATAAGTTTACCAAAAATATACGAAAATAAAAATGTTAACGTTGTTGGAAATTCATACTTAAATTTTTCTTTTTGATTTCTTTATTCAATTTGTTGACTCTTTAGATACCATTTAGTTTTTCCAAAAATGAAATCCAAGAAGGAAATTTATTCTTTCCTTGTTTAAAATGTATTAAAAGTTTTAACAATAATAAAACAACAATATAATGGTTAAATTCGCTATAATGGTAAAAAAAATTTTTTGCTACTATTTTGCGGCTTTAATTCGCTTGGAAAACTGCAAACAAAAAAAAAAAGAAGAAAAATTTCGGTTTGCATTTTGTATAAGTAAAGTTGTCGATCTGCCCGCACAACAAAAGGTGCATAAACAAAATGAAATTAAGGGAAAAAAATCGTTTACGACATAAGTTTGTACAAAAGATGTTTTTTGTTTTTGATTTTATAATTTTTTTCTCTGTTCCACTCTTTGGTAATTTTTCAGAATTATTTTTAGTATTCGAAGACTGATCACCACTGTTTTCTTCTTTTTATTGTTATCATATACACTTTTATTGTTATTTGAAAAGTAAAGTCTAAAATATTCAAAATACTGAAAGATAATGATTTTGAAAAAATGAAACAAAAAAAAAAACAAAACAAATTCAGTGACAATAAGGATATTTTCTTTGTGGGTATTTTTATTGCAAATTAATTTAAATTCGGCAAAACTTCATTACTTTTTGCTTTATTGTGACTTAAATCATAAAATTAAAATTTAAAATCAATATTTGATCTTATATTCATAAATTCTAAGAGCTTAGGTAGCTTAAAATGTTTTCGGCAACGGTCTGGTATTAAATTTTTTGGGTAATTTTAAGGCTTAGTTATACTTGTATATCACATCTTTCTACTAGCCGAGTGAATATCACATATTCATATAATGGATTTTTCAATTGAGAAGAATTTCTCTTGTATTCCGTATCTCGTTTCTTCCAAAATTTGAACAAAAATTTAGTCCCCATTTACTCATTTTACTTTTAGAAAGTGACGGAATTCCATATATATTTTGAGAAAAACAAAATTACATACATAAAATGCGAATAACAATTTCAATTTGGAAGTGATTAAAAAAGTGGACCAAGAAGGCAGGATACATAATTAGCTTAGTTAATATTTTTTAAATTGAAATCATAATTTATAAAATTTTCAAATTTTTTTTGGTATTGCATATAACTTTGCGTTTTCATTGACGTTCAAGAAAAATTTTGTATTGTTGAATAAAATGATTGACAGTTTTAACTGTTAAAATTTGAAATGTTTCTGTAATGTATAATAATGTATCAATTATGTTTTTATGTATACGAGCAATATAAATAAATTCTGGAAATTGCAATATTATACAATTAACTTCATTTTTGTATTGCTATTATGCTATGGTTCTAAGTATTATATTTGGTTCTTAACAATTCAATTAATCACATTTGACCTCATTTACTAATTTTTAATAATCTTATATGTTTATAGTGGACATAACAAGCGGTTTTATAATCAACAAACCTAAAAGTATGCAATTTTTTATTTACTTTAAAGTATATGTATGCAAAAATAGCCAAAATAATTTCCACAATATTATTCAAATCTTATTTGAAAGAACCATCACTGTTTCGAAAATTTTCTCTATTTGCATTTAAAACTATTATTTATTTTGTGAATAAAAAAAAATGCATCCCTATATGCTTATAACAATTGTACCTTAATCAAATTTACAAGTAGAGGAAACAAATATACACAACAGATTACAAACTAAAAGAAAAAAGTAAGCAACCAAAAATCTTTTCTCTTCCTTTTTTTTAGTTTTCTGTTTTTTTTTTTTTTTTTTGGTTTTTATTCACAATTTACAACTCAATTTATTTGAAAATCGTGACAAAACTTGAATAACTACGCCAAATTCAGATAGTTTTAAATTTCCAATAATAAAATATCCTCCAATTCAAAAAAAAAAAAAACCAAACAAAAAACAAAACAAATTTTTACTTTTTATTCAAGAGATAAGAAGGTTTTGTTTGAGAAAAAAAAAAATATTAAAAAAATGGCTTGAGCCCAAAACAGAATTAAATAGTGATATGAGCAATTGTGTAATAATATAGAGTTCTTTCTGTTCTACAGTATATAAAGGGATACCAGATGATAGTGGTAAAGATATGGTAGCTTGATAGTTCAGGTAAAAAATTATAAGAGAAAAATTAAGTAGTTATATAATTAACTGTAAATACGAAAAATTAACCTTAAATCTGAAAAATGAGAATAAATTTGGTAATCTATTATATTCCTATAAATATAATTTCAAATCAGTACAGTCTAGTTTAATAGTATACATTATAACACTAATAATTTCAAGGCTAACTAATAAACTCAGAAACTGACATATTGATTAAAAATAAGTCCTCTTACTTGTCAATTGTCGATTTTTTTATACGCTATCGTAACACTAAATAACTTTTACTAACTAAAATGCGGCCGACGGTAATGAGAAAACGAAATATTATTTATAAGGAGAGATAAATATTAAAGAACGTGCTCTATGATTTCTTATTTCATACTAAAGCTTACCATCGTTACTTTAAAAAAATATTGTTGGAAACTCTAATTTTTATACCCGATTAATCTACCATAATATACATCTAACAATTTCTGTTTTTGCAACTACTGTATATATAAATATTAAATAGACAATACAATTTCTATCATTTCAAAGATTTCATGAGAGATGAAAAAATTTTAATATTTGATTTTTTTACTAGAAAGAAATTGAATCTTTAAAAAAAGCGAAAACTATATTCTCACACTATAATGTTTTTTTTTTTTTGATTTGAACAACTATGCAAATGAATTGTTTTATTCGTCTAGATTAAGTTCTTGATTCAATTAACAACATACACATATTGTTAAATTTTTAGTCAATATCTAGATTATAATTTAAAATTTCTTAAAGATCTTTATAAAGAAAAGAGCTTAGTTCAGGTCCACTATATTCTTACAGATTGATAATGAAATTTTCGGTAGCTTAAAATAACGCAAATTTAAAAATCAATCTAAAAATTATTTGTTAATTAAAAATTTATAACATTTGTGTTTGCCAATGCGAATTGTTTGTAAAGAAGTACATTGTCTTTTGGACAAGTAAAAATAATAAAGGTGTTTAAGAAACTGTGGATCTGTGTAAAAATCAAAAAATACGGCCCAGTCCTGTTTTTGAAGACAATCTAGGCGTGTTTAAATTTTAAATTACGAAGTTATATATTGCAGATGACGGCAATGTTATCTACTTAAAATAAATGTTTAGTGGTTACTTTTCATAAATATTTACGAATACATTTCTAAGAAAATGTCAAACGAAATTTCAAAAATAAATAAAAATATTTTCACGAGAAGAAATTTAAATTATGCCGTATCGAGTAATTACGATACATATTTTTTATACATGGAATACCAATTTTTGTTCTATGTCAAATGTCTATCAAAATATCAAAAAAGATCATCAATGCTTTCGTACTAGACCAATTTTCATCTTGTTACGTTAAGACACTTAATTTTTTTAAATAAACCCATGTTTTACTTAAATTATTGTCATTAATAGCTATATACTAAAATATTATATTATTAATAAAATGAATAATTATTGCATAATTTCGAAGGGAGAATAAGGTTGAAAGATGCGATGACATGATGATTGAATTCGATACAGTGGATGAGTTAAGGTAAAATATATTTTTTGATGTCAAGGCAAATTTGGAAATTTGGAAAAGCTTCTTATGGTTTCGGAAAATTAAGAAGCCGGAAAAAGAAATTTCGATAATTTGGATAGACTGCGGAAGGAAGAGAAGAGTGGAAAAATAATAAAATAAATTATTTATTATAATGTGTAGAAGCCAAAACGGTGCCAGTTGAAAATTTAACATAATAAATAATAAAAAAATTTATTTTTAAAGCTTTCAAGGGCTACAATTTTTGGGGGAAAAGGACCGAACACCATATGTAAAAATTTCCTTTTCAAAAATGAATTTCTAAGCAAAAATTCATACCCACATACAATTTGAAATTTCCTGCTTTATATATTGCGCGTAAAAATTTTCAAAAGGAACAGGTGTACAGACGGACAGATAGGGTAAAATTTACTAAAATATTTTAAAATACATATATGATATTCCGAGTTATGTCAGATGTATTTAATCATCATAAAATGTAAATAATTCTGAGTAATTATGCTCATATAAGCACGTTATCCATTAACTTAACTTTACATAATTAGAGATGATCTTCATGTTAATTATATTGAAATTTTAATTAAATTATTATAATTATTTACAGTACGTATATATGAACAAAACTGCAGTCAAATTACTTATCAATTACATTTCCATATACATACATACATACAAATATAATATGCAATTAATTGAATGGAATGCTATTCATTTATAATAAAACTTAATTATTACTGCTAAAACAATTTCATTTCAAAAATGAAACTTGATTACATCTCTTTATATAATTATGTATTGTACATAGGTTCTTATAAAAGCAAATTTAAATTCATAATACAAAATTATTTTAAAAGATTAAAAAAATTTCATTATCATTTTTAAAATAATTCAAAATATTTAAAGAGTACGTAAGTTAAAGCAGCAAAGAAAATATTTGATAAAATTAAAAAATAAACCGAAAATAAGAAAGAATAAAAGATTATCAAATTTGTATAAGGTTGGTTTAATCATTACTAACTTAAATAATATAATACAAGCATATAAACACCTTTAATACTGGCCAATCTTTGATGCAGTCGGAGAAAATTTTGATTCAAAAAGGTATAAGAATCGTACACAAAACAAAAAAGAATAAGGGAGGAAGGCAAAATGTGTAAATGAATGAAACCTAATATACATAAAAAAATCTTTCTTTTTTTCTTTTTCTTATGTAATTATTATTAAAGTGAAAATTGTATTAATTACATCGTTTCTTTATTAAAGATTTGATAATTACCACAATACGAAAAGATAAGAAATAATAAATATAAAATCTACTTACGTATTATACAAATACATATACTATATATGATATTGGAAAAGGGCTCATATCTGCACTCTCCACAAGAAAATTTAAAAATCTGCATTATTTTATTTAACAACAAAATAATATTTTCATTAATATTTTCTGCATTACGTGTACATACAATAGCCATACTCTCTTTTTACTGTCTACAACAGTATATAACATGTATGTGGGCATAAAACTGCTATAAAAGCATTGTGTCTTTCTATATTATGCGTGTATGTTTACGTTGGAGGCACGATGTACATATCGTTGGTTAAGAAACAGAAAGCATTAAGTCAGAAAACTGTGTTTTGAGTAAATTCAATTTGAAAATGTCGTAAAATTGTAAAACTAATCAATTAGTACAATGGGATCGGTCCTTTAATTTCTAAACTATATTCTGGATTTACATGATTTTTTGCCACAACTAAGAATATATTTTTCTGATTTAATTCATATGGATAATTCGAATTCTCAAAAAAATGCACTTAGTGCTTTCTGCCTTTTAACCGCCGATATTATGTATAGAGAATTTTATACATATAGTTTACATTGTATAGGTATAATACAATTTTGTGTACATTATAATACTGATAACTGACCCGGATTATAAAGTTGTAAGCTTTGGTGTGTAACGATTATTATCGTATACAAAAAAAAAAAACAAAACAAAAACAGAATGTAAAACCCTAAACCAAAAATTAACAAAAAAAAATAAAAGCAGATGTGGGAATATAAAATTAAATTTTGCGAAAAATTCTGATAGTTTTTAACATTTTATGTTGTACACACAAACAACAATGACCATTAAGAATCTGATATTAAAAATGTAGAGAGAATTTGCAAAAAAAACAGAAAAAAAAAGGAGTTGTAAGAATATTTTAATTGCTTCTTTTAATGGGTGTAATTATGCATAGGTACAAATGTACATGCATATGCATAAATACATATGTATATTATAATTATGTAAATATATGCATTATATTTAATGTTACAACTATATATTTATGTGTGTGTGTGTGTGGGTATATAAATAAGTTTTTCAGTATTTTATCATTTTAAGTTGATACAGAATTACATACTTATAGAGGGTTATACATGTTTGTAAGCATTTGAAGTTTAATTTAAGTGCAATTTAGTTCTTTGAATGCGGATAGAATTATTTCTAATAAAATTATTTTATTTCAATTATTAGTCTATTCCGCCGTCAACTTATTGTAATTTGAAGCATAAATTTTTTTAATATTTGAAAATTTACGATCAATATTTAGACTTCCTTAGTTTGATTAAATTTTTTAAATTCCACGTAATTTCAGTGATTTTTGAAATAGAATTTTGAGGCACGAGCATTAGAGACGAGCATTAGGGACAGTTAAAAAGTTGTTACAGCTAACTCTGGTGAAAATTTTTAACAAAATGAAGAACTTTATTTCTATTAAAGGAAAATTTCAATAATTTTTTAGATTCTTTAAATTTACGAATATGTTTTGGGCTTAAAGTAAATTGTTTTTTCATTTATCAGTGAGTGAATGCTCTACGAAGCACTTTATATTTGTTCAATGATACATTGTGGGCGGCGAAATATCGTGACTCAACTTAAGGTATTGTTTATGTTCACCGTTGTGCATTGTCTTAAATTTGATTGTACTTTATATAAAAATTTTTCTAAAGATTAAATTAATAATGAATTTGCCTACGGTTTTGTATATCAGTTACAGCCGAACTAATAACCTCCTAAGTCTGAGCAAATCTAGTACAAATACAGCTCCCTTCATAGCTGGTTTCTTTCCGCATTTTCTCGTCTATTCAAGAAATTATTAATATTTTATGAGAAAAACCTAATGAAATGTTATTTATAACGAAAATTAATAATATTAATTTTCGTTATAAATAATAACTGTTTATTAAACATAAACAATTACTGTTTATTTTAAATTAAAATAAACAGTATTTTTGCATCACTGTAGTTTGACTAAATATTTAACAAGTAGGAAGTATATTACAAGTATAAATTGAGTGCAGACAGAAAACGAGGTGCAGACAGGAAGTAGAACCATGTACATATCTGCAAAAATTTTATACAATTCTGTACGAACGATTTTAAAAAAAAATTTAGAATTCATTTAAATATTTTCTGAGTTTCGAATGCGTTATAAGAATTCAAAATATTTTTATGTAATTTGACAATTTCATTAACGAAATTATTTTAAATTTCCACACAATTTTCTTTTATATTATTTTTTCATCTTCAATATGTTTTTTTTTTTTTTCATTTTAATGGGCTGTAAGCCATTAATAAACGTGAAAAATAATTTTTAATAGAATTTAATTGAGCATAAAGCATAAATGATATGATTTGTTTATTTTTATTGCAAAAATCATGCAAAACAGAAAATATATAAAAGAAAAAACTCCATGTATAGGCTAAAACCAAAAGAAAGTGAGACCATCAAAGATAATTCTGATTGGGGAGTTTCAAATAGGCTGCCATAAAAAAATTTTCAAACAATGTAATTATTATAGTTGGATGGTGCGCGTATATATAAAATAGGTAATTTCCTAAGATAATGTAATAATTAAAGAAAACATTTTAATACTTTGATGTTATAATTAATAATTTTAATAAAAATGGTTATTTAAAGATTGTTACAGATTATTATTTATATGGGATGAAAAGATTTATTTTGATAACTGAATTGAATTTTTGAAATAAAAAACTATATTTTAATTATATAGTTGTATACAATTCAAAATTAATGTACAATAGATGATTCATTATTGTATTTGGAAGAGTGAAAAAATAAATCTAAATCTTCGATCTGGAATGTTAAAGGATAGGGTCTTTCATATTTAGTTGTAAATGAAAATTAATATATTATATAGTTAGACTGTACTTTACTAATCGTAAAGTGATTCTTTGCCATCAAAATTTTTATTGAAAAAACTAATTTTTATCGCCTGTTATAAAACTTGAGAAATAATGAAAAACAATTAAAATAATAAACAGTTCTAGAAGGCTAGTAAGTTCTAGATTTTTTTTTCTAGAAGGCGAGTAATCATATACGGAATTGAGTTCTAATAGGAATTAGAATTTTTAGAGCTTTACGATTAAATATACACAATTGTCTTTTCACAGGCAAATTAAATTAAATTTTTAAGAAAAGTTATTCGTAGTTTTCGACTTAATAAAAGCTGAGTATACAAATTCTTACATGGTAAAAATCAAACTATAAGGAATCTAAATTTGAAATAAAGTAAGGCATTGTTCGGTATAAGCATTATATCAAGACTGGAAATTTACTGAATTGAATTTGGAAATTTCATTACATCTATTTTATTTTATTAAGCATAAAAAGTTGCATTTTTACATAAGCTGTTATCAAAAATACTTTCAACTTGAAGCCTTCAGTTTTTTTTAAAAGTTTTTCAAAAGATCATTTAGTTAGACTATTTTATAAAAAAAACAAATTTGAAATATAAAATTTGATAGAATTAGCTTGCTTATTACGATCTTAATTACAACTTTTGTAACGCAAAATAATATATTTTTTGTTGAAAACTTGGCATATGAATTGAAATATAAAAATTAGTAGCATCCTTGTTATATGCAATGCAATTAATAATAAATTAATAATAAAATTTAGTGATAATTTTTTTCAATTGTTGCTCGTTGGGGACTTTATGCTAGCAAGTAGCACAATAGTAAAACAGTACTAATATTTTAAAATTACTTCCAAACAAACTATTTTAACCAGTTTTTTTCTGGATTGTTTTATGTTTTTAGCAAAATTATTAGAGATGCTGTTAGCATTTTTGTTTAATATTCTTAGCCTAAAATGTTAATTAGTTTATTATGAAATTGTTGAATAATTCTTAAAATTTTTGTATTATATCTGATGAAATTATGAGTAAGTATTATTAAATTTTAGTTAAATTTAATTTCATCACTCACGAATTCATCTCAGCTATTTACGTCCATTAATATAAATCAAAAACATTTGTTAAATATTACATAAATCCCACTGTGAAATATAAAATTAACACTAAAATTTATTCTAATCTCACATTGTTTCTAACATTCATAGCATTTTTCAATTATAAAATAATGTTAATTGCAATTATACATACCTACATTTTTATTTATAAAATTCAATTAACCTATCCCGTATAATATTAAATTTTATTGTATTAAATATCAAAAATTTGTTATATTTTTAAATTATACCGTTATATCCTTTCATATTTTATTTAATTCTGATTAACTAACTGTAACAAATTTGTGTAACAAAAAAAAAAAAATAAAGTTATTATACCGTAAATGATTTTCTAAAATGAAATGCTTAGAAAAAATAGAAAACAAAAAAAAACATTTCCTATTGAGTTGACAAGGTTTAATTCCATTATTAACACTGGATATACTAACTGGATAGTGTATAGTTAGTTACCATAAAAATTCCATTATTAGTAACAATTCACTCTCTCTCTCTCTCTCTTAATAAGATTTACTGACCTTAGAAAATTGTATAAAGTTAATTTAATATTCATTCATATATTTTTTTAAATCTGATAACTCTCATACCAGTAATTGTTGGGATAGTTTATGAAAATTTTGTTTTTTTCTCTTTATCGTAAAGTATATGAATTGCGTATATAAATTTTTTGATATAAAAATTTAATATTCTTATTATGACGAAAAATTAATATCTATATGAAAATGTTATACGAGAGTACATGAAATAGACTGTGATATTAACTATACAATAATAGTTATAATTTATTTATATACGAGTACATGTTTTATATATGTATATTTAAAATTCTGTATATATACATTGATTTGAATTGTTACTTTTTATTTAAATAATAAAAGGAAAATATTGCGATGGTGAAATTATAAATTATTACGATATTAATCTAAATCTTATTGTAAAATAATATTAACAATAATATGTGTTTATGTACACATTGTACACTATTCTGTAGTAAAACAGGGTTTTTTTTACTTAAAACTATTCCAATTTATTTAAAAAAAGGGGTAAGCTATTAGTATATAGGGATAGTTCGAGAGAAACGCATATATAGAGAGAGAGTCCTACTAATTTATCATAAACTAAATTGGTTTACGAAATGAAAGCATTTGACGCAATTAGAAACATTTTAATATACAGAAACTGCTTAAATTTTTGGCAATTTTCGTACAAAAAATTTGATTTTCTTATTTTTCAAATGGGCCAATGAATTTTTCTGAAGGTAAAAATAAACTGGTTGCCATGTTTATGAGATTTATTCGAAATATGGCCGAAACAGTATTCGAATTCTATACCTTAAGTAAGATTGGCTTGCACTTCATTTTTGATCTATATCCATGAGCTTTAGCAATATTTGACTTTAAAACAGTGCGATAGAATTTTTGCAGTATTCGTCAATAGCTTCACTATTAGCTTTTAGGTTTTCAATACAAAATCTCCTTCAATTTGTAAATTGCAATGAAATCCAATTTGCCCATGTTAATAACTTAGTTTTTACAAATTTTGATTTGATTCAATTTTGACCTACAAGTTCGAAATTAGATTATTATTATTTGAGCAAAAGAACCTCTACTTACCACATGAAATATTCTCGAATTTAAAATTTTCATAAAATTCGGCTAAAAATGAAATTTTTTTAAAATTTTTTATTTTTAATTAAATTTTAATAATAATATGTATGTTATTGAACTCAAAACCAATTATTTAAATACATCTTCCACATCTACATAAGTCAATAATTTTGTTCAAATTCATCACCTTAACACGAACTTCTGTTTATTGATCACAAACTTTCTTTCATTCGTTTCTGGATTCGCCTCCGGAATTCATTATTCTTAATCATACAAAATGTATAACACATCCTGTATTAATATGAAATACAAAATAAGTGTACATTTTTTCTTATATAGTTGACATTTTAGCAGCTTTATAATAAAAAAAAAAATAATAATAATAAAAATAAAAATATAACAATAATATTTGTATGGGTAGAATGAAAACTATATAAAGAAAATAAAGTCAAAGCCTATTTAAGGCTTCTTTATGTGTGCTTTAAAAGTTAAAAATCTAAAGTATTATAATAGGGGGGAAATTGCGCGATAGTATCAAAAAAGAGAACATAAAAAAGAAACAACAGACCTTAAAAACTAACAAAAGAACTTTGTCTACCCACACTTTTCCTCTTGTTGTTATTATTGTGTATGTGATTGTTTAGTTATAGAGTCAGAGTCGTCGCTTTATGATGCAGTGTGCCATTTTTAGTTATTGTTGTTTTTTTTTTGTTTCATTTCTTCAGTGTTATTATTTTTATATTTTGATAGTTTATTTTATTGTAAAAAGTTGAAATTGTTGAAAAATAAAAAAAAAGGGTTCTTCTAGTATAAAAGTTGAATGGTACTCGAAGCTCTAGTATTTACAAGAAAAACAAAGAATGGTTAACAAAACAAAAACAAAAACAGAAAAGAAATAACAAAGATGGCAATGGTAATGATGCGGTTTTTGATTATTGTGACTGCGTTTAAGGAAGAAGTTGAATTTTTTTTTTTATTTCTTTTTTCTTTTTTTTTTTGTTTCTGTTATATTTGGAGGACCACACTTGACTGAAATTCATTTTTATCTTTAATTTTGTTTCGGTTTTTTTTCTTTAATTTTTTTATTTTTTTTTTTTTTGATTTTAATTTGATACAGGATTCTTTTGCCGTTGTAATTATGGTTTTTTATTGTTATTTTTATTTATTTTTTTTTGCAAATGATAGCATTTTTGTTTTGTATTATTTTTATTTTTAATTTTGAGGTGTTCCTCTTAGAGTATATTTTTGGTGAATAAAATATTTTAAATTTTTAGTCTATGAGGTTGGTTGTTAAAATTGAATTCAATAAGAATACTTGTGGTGTAAAATATAAAATTATGGAGCATAAGGAACTTGGATTGAAACGCGATTTAATATTGTTATTGAATGCAGAAGCATTAACTCACAAGAAGAAAATACTGTCTTCATTCGCCAATGAGTACGTTGTTCTATTTACAATTTCTCGAAAATTTTCGAATTCATTAGAAGATAGAAAATGTACAGGAAATGTTTTAGAAAAGATTGGGGACGGTTATAGGAAGGAGGTCACAATACATCTTTTAAGAGTAACAATTCAGCAATATTTTTGGAGGCGAAGACTCAGTTTTCATTTACGAATATCAAATTCCTGTCATTAATAAAAATTGATTCATCTTCATTTTAAATGTGTTCAAACTAATTCAAATTTGTTTCAGTGTTGTCGTTGTAGTATTATGCAACTTTTTTTTAGTGTGATGATTAATTATAATTTTTGTAAAACTTCATTCTAAAAATGTTCTAATTTATAATTTTTAATTTAAATCCATAGAAATAGCGATTTTTATTCGAAATTTTCAGTTCTTAAAATTGAATTTGCAAGTCCTCTAGAGCTTTAAATTATTTGCTTGCACGCCTTTTTGTATTTCAGATTTCTAGCTTTAAGAATTGATTATTCTTAATCGAATGTCTTACTATCCAAATATAGATCATAATTATTAGAGAACTTGCGTTTGAAATATTGCGAATTTATTTTGTTATACAGCCCATAAAATGTAAATTTGATATAAAGTCTGTTTCACATAAAATTCTTATTAATATTGCAGAAAAAATTAAAATGTTTACCGTAGTTTCCACAAGTTTACAATGTATTTTGACCACATACTTACCATTTGTCTGTAAATTAAAGATTTACGAATTAATTTAAAAATTTTATTTTAAAAATCACATTTTTCACATATAAAATATTCAAATAATTACAAATTTTTGTGATAAATATTTTTCAACACGAACCTCTTTGCCTAATTTTAATGAAAATTTTTCACAATAATATTTGAGAAGAAGAATTCGGCTTACAATAACAATAATATCAGACAATTTGCACTCGTTTTTCGATTAAAATACAATTCTGTATCTTGTATCTTTTCAGATACTAAATAAAAATTTTAATTTTTATTATTTTTTTTTTTTTAAATTTCTTCCTTTTTTGTATAATATTTTAATACAGTATCCCCATATACACTACAATGAAGTTAAGATTCATAAAAAATATATAAAAGAACAAAATTAAAAACGGTAGAAGGATGAAGGGAGCGAAGGACGGGGGGAGGGGAATAAAAGAGGAGCACAAAATAAAATGTAATTTCAGTTCTTTTGGAAGATTAAAACTGAAGATATGAAGATTATTTTAATAAGTTTATTACAACTCAATTGGATTTTTGTTTCTCTTTTTTTTTTATTTTTTCAATTTTATTTTGTTATTTTTTAATTTATTTTTTTGTTGTTATAATAACTATTCAAACTCCAACTCCAATTTCAGTTTAAAATTGTTTTGTATTTGGCTTTAACATTGTTTGGTTTTTTTTCTTTTTTTGACAAAAGAAAGGAGCAGGGGCGATTACTTCATCATGTTAAGTTGATAATATTTTAAATATTTTGAAAATTTGAAATAAAGTTCACTTTGGAATTGTTAACGTAAGTATTACCATATATTATTTCTCTAAAATAAGGCCTCGTAACAAAGATAAATATTTAGTGCCCTCTTTGGTACGCAATTTTTATGACATAGTGATGAAAATTTGGGAATCTTTAAAAAAGTGAATGCATGAAATATAGAGGAAAAGCATATAATTTCAATATTTGGAATTTTAGCATAAATTAATCTGAATGAGTAAGAGTTTACATGAACGTCAACTGTTTGGACAGTAAGCCAAACAATTTCAATTGGATAAGAAAGAGAACAAGTATATTTCATGGTCATAACACATGGTCAAAAGAAAAGATTTCTAGTTATCATTATTGCTGTTTACAGATTCGCTCATTTCATGGCTTTTATTAATATTGTAAATTGAAATTTTATTTAAACCCACAGCAAGTTTTATGAGTTTCAATAACAAGATTTAACTGTTATACACATATAAGTAATTAAATTTAATAATTGGTTTGTTGATTCGTCGAAATAAATTGTGGTTTGAAACCTTAATTTTTGATTTGAGCCTTAATTTCGCTGGTTTTAAACTATTTCGAAAGCAATTAAATATAAAACAACTAATCTTCATACTGGATTCCCAATTTTTTTTAACCATATTGCATTCGTTTAAATTTTGATCAATAGATTTCAAATCTCATAAACCTTTAGTTTTCAGGTAAAAATATTAAAATCCCAGAGTAAGAATTATTGCCGAAAATTATTTGCCGAAAATTATTACTTATAAATTTTAAAATCTATTACAATTCGAATGACACGATACGTCACTGCTCTTTATTTTCAAAAAAAGAAAAAAAAAGAAAAGGAAAATGAAATAGTGATCGCAATTCTTTTGCGTTCGTTTACATATACTTATATACAAACGAACATACACGTCGAATCCGTATATCAGTTAATAAAACATTATTTACGAATGTTATATATTCGAGTTTGTGATTTTATGTATATATGTAAATATGTACATATAAATATAAATGGCATGCAATTCGGATGATAATAAATTAAATTATCATTATAAAGCAATTAAAAAAGTTTTAATGGAAAACAAAATAAAATGAAAACAACAACAAATAACAGAAATGATATTTAATAATAACAGTATATAGGAACATGAGAAAGAAGCGGAAAATTTATATTTTCTTAGTTTTTCGCTGACTTGATGAATTTACAATTCTCTTTTATGAGCCGAACTAAAAAAACAACAATTACAAAAGAATCAAGAAATTAAAATGAAAAATATAAACTATCTTTTGGTATACCCTGGTTGTTCTCTTTCGGTGTTTTTATTTGCGGGACTTTTTCTTTTTTTTTGTTTTTAAACAAAAATATCCGCAAAACTTACATAATTTATCATAGCATCCTGCACACTATATTTTCTGTTCCCTATAGGTGAAATTTCATACTTTGTTTCATGCAAATGCTTTACTTATTTTGTATGCATATTTATTGAGAATTCTAAATCTAAAAAATTTTAAATAGAATGGGATTATTAATATTGAAAATAATATTGAAGAAGTTTTAAGGGAAAATTCAGTAAGAATTTATTAGATAGCTTCATTTTGAAGAAGAAGAACAAACGTTTCATCAAAATATTTTACATTTATTGAAAAATGAACTGGGTTTGTCGGAGCTACAACAGTACAACTTTAAAAATTTTACAATTTCAAAATTGATTGTGGTACTTATTCTAAAATTGACATTAAATGTAATTTTAATTATACAAAAATTCAATTACGCTAAGTGGAAAAATGAGATTTTCGAGTTTTTGAACTTACCACGTGAACAAGAAATTTTCATTATCCTTGTGCAGAAATATAGATTTTTGGAGTTGTAATTCTAGTATAATGTAATGGTAATAATAAAAATTTATATTCTACTGGCAAGACACTCTTTAGGGGTAATACTTCTAATTTTACAGTGGAAGACTGCTTCTTTCCTTACAATAGTGTTAGCGTATTATTTGATAGATTGTTGTTGCATGTTATTTAAAAGTGATTTGAATTTTGTTTCAATTATCACACAGTCACCTTATTTATTACTCTTGTTTGAAAGCTTAATAGCTTCTGGCAACAACTAAAGGTGAAATTTTGTTATTTAAACAAACAAAAAGTGGGATCGAAGCTAGTAATAGTAGCATAATCTCAAATTTTTTCCAAATATTTTTCAACTATATTCAATTACTTCCTGACTTCTTTCGTCGTCAACCTCATTCCTTACTGAATTATTCTTATTTGTACGCACTACAAAAAAATAATTTTTTAATTTAATAATGCTACTCCTTAGATCTTACTTAAATAATAATGGAGCAATAAAGTGATTCCAGATAACCTTAACAAAATATGGTTCTTATCAAGAAAAAAAAAATTTTTTTGATTTTCAGTTTTTTGACAGACTACGTAGTCATTGTGTAATGTAGAATTAAAACGAATTTTTTTGTCGAAAATGTTATCCTTTATTTTTTATAATTTTCAAGTACCCAAAAATCAAGAATTACATATATAAAAACAAGGAAAACAAAAAGGGTTTTAAAGGAAATTAAAATAAAAAAAAAAGCACATCCTTTATTTTTTTTTTTTGGTAAGTTTTATTCTTTTGGTCTAACCGTTGACATATTTCTTTATTATCCTTGTTAATGGTCATCAACAATGCTAATTACTCAGCTGGAAAAATAAAGTCTTTGTATTTTACGATTTACATAAAATTTATATTGTTGTAGTTGGTACATATACGGATTGGATTTAGTTATAGAGTAAACAATAGAAAAACAAAAAGTTCAAAAAATGACAAAAAATTAAATAAATTAAAAGAAATAAGAAATAAAAAAATCAGAGGACCAAATTCACATATTGAAGGGATTAAAAAAAGGATCAACATTTTATTGTTTAATTTTTTCTACACGTATAGATAAAATTCCGTTTTTTTTTTAATTTTTTTACATATTACTCTTGTAATAGGGTTGTCCACTATTATTGGGGACAATTAATTGTTTCTCAACAGTAAACAAAAAGGGAAAAATTTAAAGTACTCAGTTCATTGTCGGTTTGGCTCAAAGTTTGAGTGCTTTTTTGTTTTTTTTTTAGAGTTTTGTGTCCTTTAATATTTCGGTTTTATAATAAGCATTCGAAATTGTATACAATATATTTTGTTTTTTTTTAAAGATTTTTACACACGATTTGGAAAAAAATTATAAAAATATAGAAAATAAAAAATTATTTAACAGTTGGGTTTCTTTCACATGATAAACATATTAATAAACACAATTGGTTCTTTTTTTAAAATTGGTTATATTAAAAATATTTGAAAGCTTTATTTCTAACATAAGCTATTCCGAAATTTGTGCTTATTTTGTGAAAATAAATATACAAATGAATTAAATCATATGAAAGGCTTGTATAGTAGCATATTTCAGTAAAGGTAAATTGAAACAAATAATTGTGGAAAATAAAAAAAAAAAAAAAAAAACAATTTTTCTAGTAATTAAAGCATTAAGTAATTGTAGATTTAAGTAACAACACTGTTAATAAAATTATTGTGGCATTTACACTATTTTATTGTTAAATAATAATGCCATATTTCTTATTCTCTTAGTTTAAGCAAATTTTGTAGAAATATAGAGAATAAAGTATAAATAAATAAAAAAAAAAAAAATATTTACGTTTAATAATTCAATTAATAAAAGTTAAAAGTTTTCTCCATAAAAATTAGTGTTTAATTTTATATTATTGCATACTTTTAGGAGAACAATTTATTTATGGTTGAAAAAATAAACATAGTTAATAAAATTTTTTTCCGTAGTGTCATAGAAGTTTAATAATTTTGAGAAAAACAATTATATGAAAATTGGAATTTCGAAGGATGTTATCTCGGAAGAAGAAGGGGGATTCTGTAATTTTAATTGAATATAATAATATTGACGTACCCACAAATGGTTAACTTCCTTTTTCAAAAATTTTGAGAAAACCAGATTTTACGGAATACGACTGGTAATAACTCAAAATAATTTTGATTAGTGGAAGATAATTTAAGGTGAAAGTAAAACTGAAATAGGAATAATAAGAAACAACCTAGGTATAACAACTAAGTTGAAACTAGGTTTCTTATAGTTACTTGTAGGTTACGACAAAATGGTTCTAAAAAAAAGTAATTATTGCTTATATTCAAAATTTTAATTTACTAAATACCTAAAAATTGTATATTTCGTTTCTTTTCGTCTCTATGAGTGTGAAGCAGACGTGCAGACGAACATAAAGGCATAATAAAATTAATAAGCATATACGTCTAAAATTTTGTTAAAAATATGGGAATTAAAATTTTTTTTAGAAAATTTTAATAAGTTGTAAATAAAATTTAACTAGGAAGCTTAACTAATTTGAGGTTTGATATTGAAATTAACATTAATAACTTATGTGTTTAATGTCCTTTTTGAGAAACCAAAAGAAATGATTTTCAATATTAAAAATTCTCTGTATGAAATACGAAATTTTTCGAGTAATATTATGAAAATTAAAACTAGAAACACGTTTTATTAAGTGCAAAAACTTCTTCTCCATGTTTTTGTTAAAAAAGAAATAAATAATTTCAAAATTTAAAATTTTCATAATAATTTCCAATTTTTCTATTAATTTTATTACCGACCGTATTGTGTATACAATAGGTAGGTTATGTGATGGCAACAAATTTTGCATATCGAGTTTTCGGTGGGAATGCACTTCTCCATAGTAGGGAAGTGTAAATAAACTATTTTTAGCAACCTGTCGGTCCGTCGGTCTGTCGGTCTGTCGGTCTGTGTGGGCACGCGTGTATCTCAAGTTCTGCTGAACCGATTTTGATGAAATTTTATATGTAAGTTTATTTCCACCATGGCACGGATTGACCAACTTTTGGGATATATCAGGCCTCGGGAACTGCACTTTTTAGCGGGCCTGTTTTATTTTTTTGAATATTTTAAAGAAAATATTCAACCGATTTTCTTGAAATTTCATATATAAGCTCTGCTCGACCGTCCGTAAAAATTCCTAGCTTTTGGAACAAATCAGGCATCAGCAACTGGACGTTTACTACGGGCCAAATATACATTTTTGAGTATATAAAGAGAAATAATCAACCGATTTCATTGAAATTTAATATATGAACTCCTCGTATTAAAACAATGAACATAAAAATTTTTTGGAAAGATCAGGGCTCGAAAACTGATCTGCGGGCCGATTTTACATTTTTCACCATATCTACGGAACGAACTGATGGAATTTCTTGAAATTTGATATTTGAGTTCTGGTTGTTACCGAAACTAAATGGCGAGCATTTCAGGGAATTCGGGTAGCACAAAGTGAAACACTACTAAGAGTCAAATTTACATTTTTCTAGGTATGTTAACTATAAGCTTACTAATGTCCTGAAAATTGGAAAGAAGTATTTAACAGACATTTTTATAATATTCTGTAACACTTTCACTTAACTAGGCAATACACATTGCGGTCGGTTATGTGCTGATCACATCAGATTTTTTTTTTCTTTCCTGTTCTGTTAATTTTATTGTATACTGATTTGAAAATGTTTTCATATTCGAATATTTTTTATTCTTGTTTTTCTTTTTTTTTGTTAATATTTATACAAAATTTTTGAACCTTTTTTTTTCTTTTATTTATTATTACTATTTTTTTCTCTGTAAAAATTTTACTTTAATTTCTAATAGAATCTGGAGACTGTGAAATACACTATGATGTTATGATTAAAATACACGACAAAGATATGGTGGAATAATATCAAAAATGCGGATTCGGATAGTATAAACGGGAGAGAGAACAAATAATAAAAGTGAAAGAAATTTTATGCTTTTCAACATTTTCCAAAAACAAAAATTAATTTTGATTTTGAATTTTTCTTTATAATTTTTATTGTTATGCTACTAAAGTACCGTGCCGACTCCATCCATAATAATAAGAAAAACAATAAAGAGAACAAATAAATAAAACAATAAGATGAGAGAATGTGGTCAATGGGAATGGATAGATTATGTGAAATAATAATAATACAAAAACAAAAAGAAAAAAAAAAGGTAATAATTAGACATCTCTTTCTCAATTTTTTGTATTTATTTTTTATTATTGTTTTTATTTTTTTTGTTTTGTCTCAATTTTTTTTCTTGCACAATAATCTCTTGGTATTTATTTTTGTTCTCTTGTTTTTTTTTAATTACAAAACAGAACAACAGAGATTTTTGATATTCTCAAAAATTTGTTTCTCTTTTTTATTTTTATTTTTCTTTTTAAAGTTTTCTTCGAAATTTACGGAAGGTTTAACAAAAACATCGGATGTGGATATTTTTTTTTTGTTTTTGTTTTGGTTTGTATTTTGAATAATATTATTGTTGTTCTTTGTTTGTTACTGTCATATAAAATCGTATAGAAAACCTAGCTGATTGTTTATAAAAAAAAGGGATTAAGTGACCGAATATAAAATATTTGACATTTTGTGAATGCACAAGTGTACATACATACATGTATATGTAATATTAGTATATTTACATATATTTTTTTGCATACATGTTGTTGGATAGTAATTTTTTTTTTTTTAATTATAATAATAATAATCTGATGATGATGACAATAAAAAATAAACAAAAGCAAATATTTTGTATATTGAGATGTGTGTGTGTGTGTAATATGCAAAAGATGTTGATGATTCTTGATTAAAGATATGATAAGAAAGAGGAGGAGGGGAGAGAGGAAGTAATAGGAAAGAGAGGAATATGTAAATGGTGCACAATATGGTCTTGAACCGTAAAATCAAAAGAAGAGATCGAAAAAAAATTGTAAATTTTTTTTTTTTTGTGTATTTTTATGTACCATTTGGGATTTCGTTTTGTTTTCGAGAAATCATGAAGTAGAGAGCGTTGAATATGATTTTATAATAAAAATATTTTGAATTTTCTGCTACTCTCGTATCTCTATACTCCCCTCTTCTTACCAAATATTTTTTGATTATAATTTATACCAGTAGAGTGTTATTATTTTTCTTATATTTGCAATCACATTAGAACAAATGTACAGCCATACATATATGACGAACAAAAAATATGAACTCCATAATAATTGTAGTAAGTATCTTTTGTGTATTTTGAAAAGGTCTTTTGCAACTCTTAAGTTTATTTAATTTTTTTTTTTTTCATTTTGATTCTTACGTTTTGGTTTTTCGGTTGATTTTATTGTTTTTATTCACTATAGTTGATATGACCATTGAAATCTGCAAAAAAATTGTACAATTTTATGAAATAATTTTTGTTCTTGATGATGACGATTACATTTTATATTCATATATATATGTGTGTTTGATATTGATAATCATAATGATAGTTATGATAGGTATGTGTTTTTCTTTTCTGCAAGAATATTGTTGAATTGATCTGAATGTGGTTTTTATTCGCTTTTTATTATTTTCTTATGTGTAAGTATATATTGGGTTTTTATTATTATGCTGTATTTATTTGTGTATATGATGTCCTATTAAATATACACGTGCACGGAATTACTCGATATTCTCACATATATGTATGTAATTGTGTATTTAAAGGAGTATTTAAAGGATAATGTAAAATAGATCAGTATGAAATTGTTTAAGATAAATGAATGGATATATGGATATTAGAAGGATGGTATTTTGCTAGTACACATTTGCATTATACTACGTTCATTTGATTAAGAGTGAATAAAGAAGCTGTAACTCACATTTATAGCATATATTCCGGTATATTTGTGTATGAAAGCATAAATTATAAGAATAGCATAGCAGATATTAAGCAAATAAGCATAAGAAGGCAGGCAAACTTGCATGTCAAACAAAAACAATGAGCAAAAAAAAAAAAAGGTTTTGTTTTGAATTTTTTTTTTCTTGTATTTTTTTATGTATACTAGCTATATGTATCAGATTTCATTATTTGGAAATGAATTGTTTACAAACAAATAAAAACAAAGATCGAAGAAAATAAAAGTTATACATAAATTTTAAGTGTATGTGTATGTAAAATGGGAGTTATTTGTTTTTATAAAAAGTTATGATAAATAAAGTATACTTGAATAATGAAGAGGGTCCTTTGCCTTTTTTTCTGTTATCTTTTCTTCTTTTTTTGATTGTGTATGGACACTCAAAAATCATTAAAAGGAATGAAAAAAACTTTTGTAATAAAACCACATGGTTGTGGTTTCTTTTGATTTTTTCTATTGTAATTCTTTATTTCGCATGTTTTGTTTAAGAGACGCATAATATCAAAGAGTATATGATGGAAATGAAAAATATTATTTTGGTTTTAATAAAATCATTTTATGTTTCCTTATCCTGAATTGGAATATTTGAGAATATTTTGACAAACATGCAATATTTTCATTATTAATTCTAATGATTAAATTAATTTGATCTTTAAAAATTTTTACTAAAAAAATAACAATGAAAATTAAAATTGAAATTTTTAAATATGTAGAAATTGCAGCATTAACATTTAAAAGAGAATTTAAGATTAGCTGATCAAAATTATGTAATGAAAGTGATTGAGAATTGAAAATTTGAATTTTACGAAATTAGTTAATTTTTTTCTAAATTTAAACTCAATCCTTCAGAAAATTTTAGTAATAATAGCAAAAGAAAAATTTAAATTTTTTCGAATGAACGCAGAAAGTAGGAAGTTGTTTTGAGATTTTCCTAGAAATTATAGAAATTTTCGGGTTATTAATATAAAATCTATAGATTTAAGCTTGAGTACCAAAAAAATCGTTTATTTTGAAATGTCCACAATATACTTAATTTATTGTTGTAAAAAATCATAATTATGCAAAATCTATTTATCTATATATGGTACTACAACGATTATTTTGTTTTAACTTAGAATTTTCATATTTTCTTAATAAAATGTTCTGGGACCTTACTATGTAATTTTCGATTTTCGTTGTACAGTTTTTGTATTTGCAGAAATGGAAAAATACTACAAACTGATTCATACCAAAACTGGTACTACAGACTGATTTCTGATTGCATCTGAAACCATACAGACTGATTCTTAATGTATAAGTACATAATTTTAGCTTTAATATTGCTCAGAGTAATATTATAATTGAGAGCAATTAATAATAGCTGTATATATGCGTTATCTAATACAAAATAATTTTAACATTTAAAATTCAATTAAATAATAATTTCTGGTAGTACCATAGGACTTTTAATAAAACTCTTGAATTTCAATTTTCAATTTGTTTGCAAAATATTTTTAAAAATTCTTCATATTAAAGAGAAAACTGAATAGCAATGAAATTGTATGAAAAACTTTTTTAAAACTAACCTGCTTGTTTTTTCAACAAGCCCCCTAATTTTTTGTTGAATATTCAATTTTTCTTTTAGTGATTAAAAAATGTTGACTTTGATTTCAATGAGACATACTGTATAGCCTGGTAACCATGACTACTGAACAAAATTTAACTACTGTAGCTCCCGAATATATGCAAAAATAATTTTTCGCAAAAACCAAAATCTCATAGAAACTAAAAAATTTCTAAAAATAATTTTAAATCTTATTGTATTCAGACAAAGTAATTGGTACTTAAACACTATCATCATGCAAAATTATTTAAAATTTTAAAATTTCTAAAAAAAATAATATCTCATTTATTTCAAAATCAATAAATTTGACTTGATTCATTTTGTATTCTGTAGAATTTTTTTCTATTGAAAATCCAGTTTAATAACTTATTTATCATTATTTGTAAAATTTAAACAATCAACAAGCTTTTTTTTTGTTTCTTCTTTATTTATTATTGCTCTTTTTTCTTTCTTTTCTCCTAAATCTATTGAACAACTTTATTATTCACAGGTTTTAAATGTAACAACTCAAAAAAAAAATTAAATATCACAAAAAAGTAAAAGGTAGATAACTCAAAGGAAAAAAACAAAATAGAAAATAAAAATGTACTTTTATAACAGGTAACATATGTATAACAGATAAAAATTTCGTTCAAGTTCACAGTCTTTGCCTTAAAAAATAGAGCTTTTATGAATATAAAAATTTCATGTTCAATTTATAAAAAAAGCTCTTTAGTTAAACATTTCTGTAAACATTTCTTATTTTTTGCAGATTTCATATTATTTATTAAAATCTGTTTAAAATTTAATATTTCATATTATTCTCACATTTTACAGAAATATATTATATGTATATCCTAGTTTGTTTCTCTGCAAAATTTTACAGTATTATTCTTACTGTATTATTGAATTCTGTTAAAACTGTTAACATATTGAAATTTTCTCTTAAATTTATTGATGTTAACAAGTTTTTTTATCATTTTTCATTTCGAAAATACAGATATTGCAAAATTCCCCTCGTTTTCAATCAAACATTTTACAGATTTTAAAATACAAAATATAAACAGTTACAGATTACAGTAATTCTGCTTCTGTTTATTATGAAGAAATACTACAGAATATTGAGAAGAGAATAATATTTTATATTTTGTATAAATTTTCTGTTTTATGAGAGAAAAACTGCAACTGTTTACAGCATCTTTCACTATAATAGCAATTACAATAAAAAAACGTAAAATAAATATTGGATACTCTCTTTTTCTCTATATCTTCTCATTCTATTTATCTGTGAATTTCTGCTTCTGATGCTGTTATACAGTTGCTGATTGCTGATGCTATTATTTTATTGCTATACGTATTATACTCTTTTTTTTTTTGTTTTTTATTTTTCTGTACTCAGAAAATCATCTCATTTCATATACATATATTATTTTATATTGCTTTTTGCCTATCTCTTATCATCATCATTGAACTTGGTAGTTGGCTCTTGGTATATTTTTCTCTAAATTCAATAATTTCATTATGCAGAATGGTGTTTTATTGTTCGTATTATATTGCTTTTTAGTTGTTATTGTTGTTTTTTTCTTATTATTTTTTTTTATTATATTTTACTGTTTTAAAAGAAAATTGGCTATGGGTGTATTTATGTACATACGTACTGCAAAAAAATTTTCTATACATATTTTTAACTGTATATAAGTATATAAATATACAAACATATCTATAGAATTGTGTATAACATTAAAATTTAAAGAAAAAGAAATAAAAATTGTACCATTTTTTTATTTTTCTCTTATACTTTTGTTTTTACGATAAAATTGAAAAGATGAGCCGGGATAATTCATAAGCAGCATCAGCAGCAGCAGCAGCAGCAGCGGCGGCATTATCAACATCAAAATCATCACAATCATAATATAATATTATCAGCGGCATATCATCATAATCATCATCATTATTATCATATTGATATCGCGGTAGTAGCGGCCGTCGGAACAGTATAATACAAACAATATCAGCAGAATTTAAACAGTATTGAAGAGAAGTGGCAGAGGGAGGAGAAAGATAAAGAAAATCGATAAAAATAATACTAAAGTGCAGAACTGGAAATTTCGTTTTTTTTTTGGTTTTGTTTTTTCTTATGGATCGATAATATAATTTATGTATGTAAAATTTGTGTATATACGTTATAGATAGAATTTTCTATATAAGCATATTAAAAGGTGTATTTATTATATTTAATAAATAATAAGTAAGTTGGAATTATTTTGTATTTTTTTTAAATTTCAGAGTTTTAAGTTCAAAAGTACAAAAGGATATCTTTTTCCCTTTTTAAATTTCTAACATATGTCTGTTATAACACTGTAGATAATACATAGATAACTTGGGATATTATAAACTTTTAGAAAAGATTTTTGTTATTCATATTTTATAAAAATCTTATAGTTTTGAAATTTTTAGAAAATTCATCTATTATGTTAGATTATATTATTATAATTCGATGCAATTTAGCAATATTCAGTAATATTCATAATAGATTCTAAAATATAGAAAATTTTAATATTGGAAATTTCTATGCGGAAAAATATTTTCATTAAAAATGACTGACTTTAATGTTAAGTATAAAATTTTAAAATAGGCCAAAAAATATGATAATCGGTTGAATTTCATTAAATTAAATTAGATTATGTAAAGAGAACACAGAACAATTAGAATTTTTTTTTTTGAATAAAACACGTGCCTACATTACGCATTTCCATAAATTTCTAATTAAATACTTATTTAATTTATGTTGTCTAACATAAAATTAATAATTGATTTTAAATTATTTTTATGCTCAATAAATTTAATTATTCTAATTCTTTTTTAAATTTTTAAAGTTAACATTATTCTACAAATTCATTTTATTGAATGTATATGCGTATATGGGGCAGTGCCTCCAAAAAATTTTATATTCTGTTAAAAACAATTGAATTAAACTTAAAATTTTATTAGAATATAAAAATTTATTTCAGAGATTAATTTTAGTATTAATTAATTAATTTTAGGAGATTAAACTACCTTACGCCATTTTCGTAAGTTTTAACTCAAAGACGCCATTTTAGATGGCAACTTTTTGCACTCGTTCCTCGTTTTTGTTTTGAAATTTATATTAAATACAAGAAATTTGAGTCTACTTTTTTGTACTTAAAATGATTGCTATGCCATTGCTACAATAAAGTTTTTAAAGAATTTTGAAAAAATTTTTAATTCTTCTTTTCTCAGTAAATTGTGAGGCATTAAAGAGTTATAGAATTTTTATTGAAGATTATCGAATATTCGTGATTAATTTTTTCAATCTATCACAATTTGAGCATGTGTTGGGGGTTTGGAAAGTCAATCCTGAATTTAGTCTAATTATAATAATATAAGACTGGGCATAAGTGCAATTATGCTGCTAATCTGGTAGTCCTTTTAAGATATATGCAATATTTTTAAATTATATAAGTTCCAGTAAATTATCACAATTCTAAGAGCAATTTTTTAATTTTATTAAAATAATTGAGAGCTGATATCGAAATTAATTGTATTTTGAAATTCAATGAAAATTTTAATGCTAATTAAATTTTAATTTTAAAGTTAGAAAAATTGTATACAGTTCCGACTCCAAATTTTTGATAGAAAACAATTGAATAAAAATAATTTAAGCAATTTCATATTAAATTTAATTTAAAATTTTTTCAATTTTTAAAAATTTTGAAAATTTTTTAATTTGATCTCAGGTTGTTTTGCGAATTACAGTAGTCCTTTTCATTTTGCTTATTTTAGTATAAGGTTGCATAATTAAATTTCAATTCTGAAAGCCTCAAATTACAATATTGAATAAAAATTTGATATTATTTTAGCTCAGAGTTCTTCGATATTTGTTTTATATTGAAATTATTTTTTTAGATGAAATTTTGCAAAAATACACAAAATATTTTCTGGTGCACTTTAAACAAAAAGCGTTTTTTAAACAAAATTCTTTTCAATTCGTGTACATACGAGTGTTTCTATGTACATAAAATTTTAATATTAAATTTAAAAAGGATAATTTCTTTAAAATTATAATCTAATTTGTGAAGGAAGAATATTTTTTTTTATTATTTTCTTATTCTCTTTTTTGATTAAACAACCCAATTGTTGTATCCATCCTTTTGTTATATTAAATTTTAGATTTGAAAGAGGGTAAATTTTTTTTTTTTTTTGATTTTATTAAAGAGAAAATTTTTGATATGTTTTTTTGTAATGTTTAGTGATTTTTCGATTTTATTGCAATGTTGTTTTATCCTAGCCCCTTCATACTATATGTCTTTTAGTTTTAATCGTAAATATTTTTCATATATGGTGTAAGAATGAGCATGGATGGCATAGTCATGTTTTTTATTATACGAAATGAAATCAATTTTATATTGAAGGGTAACAAATTTGTTCTGCCATTTACTCAATTTTTATCTTATTTTCTTCTATTTTCTTTAAATAGGAAAATATTATTATATTTAGAAATTTTTTTATATCTATCTACATTATATACGATTGGGATGTTTGAGGTTGGTATTGCAAATTTAGTGTATAATTTTTAGTACATTTTAAAAAAAAAATATCATGGTGATATTGTATCAAAGGTGAAATGAAACAAAGGTGAAAATAAAAAGAGAATAATTTTATTCTATTGTCTTTATTCTTTAGCAAATTTTGTTAGATTAACTTAATTTTCTTAAATTAATGTACAATATAGTTTATTGAGAGAAATGTTGTCTTAATGTAGTGTAGTGACAAGAGAAATCTCATATTTCTTCTTGCGATAAATTATGTTGAGTTCTCATGGTATGATTACCGGGTGTATCATTCAATTCAAAGTGAAATTGCTGCAAAACAATAAAATGTGAACACCAAACTTAGCGACATCGTCGTTTTAACATTTTTGGTATACTTTTGTTTAAAATATAAGTATCACTCTTAGAATTATTAATATTTAAATTGCATTCAAATTTTGCATTATTGAGAGATGAGAATTTTGAACATAAAAATTTATTACTCTTTCTTGTATTTTATTACTTACATGTAGCTCTCTTTCCCGTAGGTCAAAATATTATTTTTAAGTACTTTTAGTGTTAAAATCTTTAACGCTATAAGTATACGTAGTGAATAATACTTAAGGTCATAGATTAAGGAGTTTTTTAATTTTGTACAATTTCTACAATTCACTTTTTGAATATCCTATAGTTTACTCAGCCAACTGTTATTTTAATCGTTTTTATACAATTTTTTTTTTTGTTTGTTACTTTTGTAAATATTTTCCTTTTTGTTTTTAAATATCTTCAGATTCTTCTATATATTATTATCCTTCCAACTTTGGTTATTTTTTTTTTCCAAATCTATTTGTAATAAAATGTGCTTTGTACCTTCTACCAAATAGAATACACATACAAATACATAATCATATTATATAAGGAAAATTTTGTATTTATAAAGTTACATAATATTTAAGATTTAAAATAAAAGAGAATAGATATAGGTCTATCACTTTTCCTAGTTAGATAAATGAATAGATGAACATGGAGAGATGATTTTATCTCTTGTGTTAGTAATCGAGAATAAGGAAGAAATAATATTTTGGTAAAAGTGTTGCAGTATACAATAAAAGTGTTTTAAGTGTTCTACAATTGAACAGTGTGAAAAAAATTAGGAGTGAGATTAAATTCAACATTGTTTAACATTACAGTTCAGTTTACATAATAAAAATTGAATAGATTAAAAATTAAATAAAAATTTTGAATAAAAAATAAATTTTGAGATTGTTCTTGTAAAGGTACTCAATAAAATTGGTTTTTTTTTAAAAAAAAAATCAATTTTCAAATGATAAAGAAAAGCATTTTTATATTTAGCAGACTTCATGCATTAAATTAAAAATTTTATTACAATTGCGGAATAAGAAATTCTTAAAGACCAATTGAAAGTGAATTTCAGAATTTTGTTTATAGAATTTTATGGTTAAGATTATAATTTCATGTTTTTTTTCGCATAATATACGTGAACGGAGGGAGATTTTAAATTGATTAGAACAAATCTCAAGTAAATTGGATTACAAAATTTCTAATATAGCAGGAAAATGTTTCCTATGTACAATGAGAACGTTAATTTGCTATAAAAAATGCAACACACTATGCAGATTAAACATTTAATGCTCAACTTGTAGATAAACTGAAAGTATTTTGGCAATACTTTCGAATTTCATATCATATTTTCGGAGTTGCTCTAAAAATTGATTTAAAAATAAACTGCATTTCAATTCATCAGAATTATTCATATGACTTTAAAGGAAATTGATAGTATTCATTTGTAAGGTATTAAAAAGAGGTTCAATGAAGGCGATTTCCAGATTTCATATTTCTTATTGAACGTTGTTCGAATTTCAAAAATATTCACAAATTTAAAACATATTCTCAAGGAATTTGTTACAATAAAGAAGCTTCGTGATGGGCTAGTTGTTAACAAAATTTCACTGTAAATATTACATAAGAGCTAGAAAATTTGTTCACTTCAAGGGAAGTTTCTTTGCGAATATGGACGAGTACTTAATGATATCTCGTTATTTTGAATTTTGTAACACTGACTCTCATAAGAACAAAATAATTTAAAAAGTTTTGCCTAAAAATATGCAATATAAAAATATTATATAGTTTGTTAGATAAGGCATATGATAAAAAAATTAATTTCCAAATTAACCAAAAATTTAAGTAAAACATTGCAATACACTAAAAATACACGTGTGATTCCTTCTGTATTATTAAAAAAGTCAAAAATATAAAAAAATATTAATTTTTTAATTTTTTTTTTGTTTTTCATTCAACTTTATGATCTTACACATATTTAGGCAACCGCATACTACCGTTGCTTTGTTCTCTTATCTATTGTGTACCTGTTCATATCATTAAAATAAATATTGTTATAGCAAAACAAAAACAAAAAAAATAAACAAACATAAAAACAAATCTCTTAAAAATTATGAATATTAAAAAATTTGTTAGTCCTTGTTGACATTTTTATTATTATTTAGTTAAAAATCATGTTTCTATTATTCAAAAACACAAGAAATTCAAAAACACAACTTTATAGGAAGAAACCATTTTTATTTTCCAAATAATATTAGCGTAGGTTTTTTGGCGTTTTAACAAATATAAAATACAAAATATTATGAAATTTTTATTAATTTTCAAGGTAATTTACAATGTACATACAAGCACATTCAATATTCATGCATTAAATCTGAAGAGACGAAAAAAAAAAGAAAAAAATAAAAACAAAAAATTAAATTCGATGACTTTCTAATGTTTTTGTTTCTTAGATTAAAATTTGTATGCTCTCCAATTCCCTTGGTATATACATACATACAGTATATATGTGTGGGAAAAACGGAAAAAGAGAGAAAAAAAGCTTTACTTACTTTACTTTAAAAAAAATGAGAGGAAGAACTTTATGGTATGCTTTTAAGACTTAAGAGTGAATTTTTGGTAATACCATTGATAGGTTCATGATTATGTTTTACGAAATCAGGCTTTGCTCATCTTTAAATTTGGTAATTTTGACCTTAACAAATTTTATTGTTATGTAAGTGTAAGTAAAATTTTATATAAATTTTTGAAATTTGTTGTTCACGAGCACAAGAGATCTTGGTTCGTGAATGTTTTCCACTTTCTCTCGAATATGAGAAAAAGGTAGTTCAGTCTAGAATTCGGAGACTACCTATTAATATTTTGGAAGTAATTTACGTGTAGGTGATTAAATAAAAAAAAAAAAATTTATTGATTTATTTTATACAAAAATTTTAATATTAAGCATTTAGAATTCACTAACAATTGCATTTAGTATAACAGTTTTGCATATTATTGTATTTATTTAATTAATGACAATCTTTAGTTTTAGATAACTTAAATTAAATTTAATCTACTAATTTATTGAATTTACATTAGGTTGACTGTTTTTGAAAATATTCATATAAAGGCGCAATTTAGACGATATCTTGATATATTATGTAAAATTCTAAAATGCAACTTTAGAGAAATTTCTAATTAACAAATTTGTGAAATGTATTTTCAATTGTATAACAAGCGTTCAAAAGAGTTTATGTTCAATTAGTGAACTTTTCAGCATATAAAGAAAAAATTATTGCTATGTACGAGGTTTTCCTCGTATATTCCTACCCGTATCTAGTTTCCTATCCGTTTTCGTACAGATTTCCAGGAGTATCAGGCTCACATATATGTATAATGTGCAACATTCCTTGTATTCGTCCTTCAAAAATTTATTAGCATTTCATATTGTCTATCGGGAAACATTCATACAAGTTAGGCACAAATTGAGCCAGTTAATAATTTTATCAACTTATTTGCGTTACGCTACCTATCGATTTACAAATACTGAAATTTCAATAAAGAATTTTTAAATGTTTTGTATTTTTTTTTAGAAAATAATGGAATGGGGGAAAAAAACAATATAATAAGTAACCGTTGAAGAGCAGTAAAAAAATAAAAGATTTTATATTCTGTTTTTTGTTATATGAAAAGTAACATTACTTTTCAACATATTTTTATGTTATGTACGAAAAAATTGCGGTAAACTTTTATAAAACTCTTGTGGCCTCTTTCTTCTACTTGTTTTTTTTTCCTTTTTTAGCACTTTTCCAAAAAATTTTTGAAAAAAAGTGCTTATTAGTTTCACTCTGTCCTTCCATCCGTCTGTCCGTCCGTCCGTCAGTCCGTCCGACCATCCGTCCGTCCGTCCGTCTGTCCGTCCGTCCGTCCGTCCGTCCGTCCGTCCGTCCGTCCGTCTGTCCGTGTGTCTGTTTACAAAACTTCTACATTTTTAAAGATAGAAAGCTGAAATTTAATACGTACATAGATCTTTACTAGAAACTTATTTTTGTAGAACAAAATTTTTACCTATCTCGCCCCCTCTAGAAGTTATACCCCGCCAAAGCACTAAAAATGGCCTATTTTAACTATTTGTTGCAATGAAACCATAAGCATTTTTGAAATTTTGCAAACGCATAAAGGCTGTGGCTTGCTTCTCCTACCACGGTATGCTATAGTTAATTTTTAGAAAAACAAAATGGCCATTCAAATTTACCGTTATCTACAGTCCTTTTTTACCAAATTTTTGATGTCGTTTTTCTTCTAGACCCCAGCCTGTAGAAGCTTGAAATTTTAGGGGCTTTTAGACATTAACATGTAGTTCATTTCGTTAGAAGAAAATTTTTTTTCATCTCCACCCCCTCTCAAGTTATCACCTCTTGAAATTTGTAAAATTTGCATTTTCGGCACCTTATATTTCTGAAACCGCAAGCTTTTTCAAATTTCTATAAACGCAAAAAGTTAACGGTAAATTCTATGATATTAAAAAATATAATTATTTTTCTTAACTCACACAAGTAACCCTTAAAATCGAGCATTATGTTAACCCCTGCTTATATTAATTTTTGCTTTATTTCAAAGACTACATAAATTGTTCATCCTAAATATATGCAATCCTAGAAATAGTTTTGTATATGAATGAAAAAAATTTTAATAGTGTGATAGGTATACATACTCGTAGACTGTATTTAAAAGCAGAATTTTCACTTGTTGAAGGGAAAAGTGCTACAATACAAACCATTGGCTTGACCTAACTTTATTTTTTAAAATCAAACATTTTGCTTTTATTTTTTTTTTAAATTTTTTTTTTCTTCTGTAAATCTCCCTTTACATTAATATTTTCGTAGAACAAAGGACTTCCTTTACGAAAATAATTTAATATTAAGAAACAAGAAAAAATTGGAAATAAAAGTATAGATTAGTTGAGGGATGAGGGATGTAGAAAAAGGAAAAAAAAAATAAAAGTTAAGAGCAAAATTAATAAAAAAAAAAAAAACTTGTAAACAAATAGTCAATAAAATTTTAAAATTAATATTAAATTTTAAAGGGACCATGCTATTGTTTCACATAATTTCGAAGAATTATAGGTGAAGCATAATTTGAAGGTTATATAATATTTTCAGTAGTGCCTTAATTTTCACAATATTTTATTGTTTATTTGCTGACTAGGCAAACGAGTAATGCAATAACATAAGAAATTTTGAAATGAAAATGAAATTTAAATTAGAAAATTTGTGCTTGTTAAGACTGTTGTCACACATTTAATTAAAGTTTTAAAGGAAATCTGTTAGTGTTGTCTTAAATTATTACAAAATTTAATTCCCGTGTTAAATTAATATAAAATTTTATTTGTTAATAATTAATTTCGTAATTAGCTTGTTGCCTTACTAAAATATTTCGAAAAAATATGTGCCATGTTTAGAAGAAGCAATCACAGAATTTAACATAAGGAATGTTATAAGTGTTATGCTCTTATTCATGCTCGTATCCACATTCTCTAAGCTGTGAAATGTTTCAAAATTCATTTTCGGGAATAATATTAGAGTTTCAAAGAACATAATCTGTTCAACGAAGATCATGTTTTGGAAATTTCTCTGTTTATGATTGTCTGTCTTATTTTGTCAGTAATTTACATGTACTTTAAATTTTTTATTACCAAATCACAATGTAGGTATAATTTCTATCAAATTTTGAATCTAATTTCAGCTCTAATTAAATGTTATATACTGGAATATTTAAGCATTTGTATATTATGTGCTCGTATACCTTTCTATTCTATTAAAAATATCTTATGTAAATAAATTAAAACTATTCTGTAATAAAAATGGAATCTAAAAAAAAATATCTATACGTTTCATATAGCGTGCGTTTATTTTGTTGTTTGTTCTTATTTTTTTCAAATTTACAGTTAAATTTTTAAGGATACTAAGAGAGGAATAAAGATAATTTTCTTCTTTAACATTTTATTCTCTTTGTTTGTTTTTATTTTTTTTTTTATTACATACGATACGACAACTTTATGAGTTTATTTTTAGGGCACTACAGGAACATGTACAAAATAGGAAGAAGCTGATTTTTATGTATCTTTATTTCTTTTTATTTTTCGTATATAAGATTACACACACCCGTACATTACTATGAGTTCATTGTTAAATTTTTACATATTTTGCTTTTGTTTTACAATATGTTCATATAGATATATATATATATATATATATTATCTTCAAAATTTACCTGGTACAAAACACAATATTTTGTATATTTTGTAACATGTGAATTTAGATTTTGAAAATGCGGGAGTCTGTACAATATACACAACAAAAGTGTATTTTGTCATTACCAAAAAAAAGAAAAAATTTCTAAATTTTTGAAAATAAAAAAAAATATAACAATATTTTTGTTTGTTTGTGTATGTATTAAACGTATATAATAGAGTAAGGTGAGATGAGATTGTTGACAAAATACTTGGAAAATATTTTTCATTTTGTACTTTGTTTTATTCGGATCAAAAATTTCTGGAAGAAAAAACTGTTTTATGCGAATTATATAAAATTTGTGCTGACTCAAATAAATTATTATTGTTAAATAAAATTTAATATACAAAACAAAAACATATACATTAGGGGTTTTACAGGTATACTTAACTGAATAATATTGACTTTGTATACAGGATGTTTCAAAAATTTAAAATAGATGTTGTATATGACTTAAGACATATTGTATATCAAATCTCGTACTCAATTGGAATATAATTGGGGAATAAAATGTGGATAACCGGCCGCATTGTTAAATTGTTTCATGAAATTATGAAATTTCCATTGGAGATTCATTGTCCGTAATCCGATTTCTCTGGAAAACTGAAATTTTAAAAAATTGTGTCATTTAGTTCCTGAGATATGGTCAAATATGTAAAATCGACAAATTAGTGCAAGTTTTGTTCCCGAAAAAAGTGGAAGTTCTGTTATTCCCGAAAAAAGTGGAAGAACCCTGATATTTGCGAAAAATTTACTGGTGTATCTTAATATCCAGATATTAAATATGTGAAAAAATGCTAAAAGCAAAAATATAAATTTTGGCCCGTAGTAAATATCTAATTCCAGAGACTTGTTATACCCCAACAGTCGATCAAATCGTTTCATCAAAAAAGTAAGTATATATAATAACGCATATTCGTCAAAATTGATTCAGCCGAATTTGAGATACTGATCTACGCGGATAGCCTGACAGACAAACAGACTGATCGACATACATCTCTCTAAAAATAGCTTGTATGTTTTCAGAGCAAGATACACCCTGCAACATATACTAAACAGAAAAAACATTTTATATATGTTTAAGTACATTACATGAACATGGAAATTGTTAGATATTTGGCAATGGTCTGTGACATAAAGACAAGTTTTTCATTTCCTGAAGCTTTTATTGTTTGTATATCTTTTTTTTATATATACGGAATTGTAAGAAAAATAATACTTTTCTTTGGAAATTTATTTAATTTAATAAAAAATTCGTTTATTTACTTGGTTCACAAATTTTGAATTATTTTCTTAGAAATCAGGTGAAATTTTCAACATTACTGAATTATTTTGTTACATTGTCTTCTAATTTTTATTTATTGTATACTATTTTGTATATAGTAAACACTAGCAAATATAAGTATGAAATGTAAAGCATAATATGTTTTTATTATCAAATATAATTGTATGGTTTCTAAAATTTGGGAATAAATATTTTTTTTTAAATTTAATACAATATAATTATTATTAGTGTCTTTGTATATTTAAAAGAATGATTCTAAATCTAAAATAGTGTACTTTTCTATTCGCTTACCACACTCATCAATAAAATATTGAGTAGCAAACTCTCAATATTTCAATTGATATTTCAAATATTGAGGAAAGCTCACAATATATTTTCTCCCGAAAATTTAATTCTTTAATTAAAACAGTAGAACCTAATTTGAATGAACTTTTAATTCTATATGTGTTGGAAATATGTTGGAATTAACAGAAGTTCATTTAATAGAAATGTAATTGTAAATATTCATAACGTAACGTCATTAAGTAATCGTTTACGTACCAATACGACAAAATCTAAAATTTACTCTAAGTCTGATAAAAGACGTAAGTACATATATGAAAACACTATTCGAAGTCAGACATTGTCCGACTGCAAATAATAGAAATTATAGTCTATTCTCAACAGCTGTACTTTTAGAATTTTTGAAATTGTAATGACAACAATTAATATTTTTTGACTGAGTTAAAACTCAGTCAAAACTGCGATTAACTATTTTTTTTCGTTATAATTTTTTAAACAAAATGAAAAAATTTTGATACAAAGTTTGAACTGCATTAGATAATTTCAGTCATGCGATAACTAAATATCATCAAACTTGCTCGTACATTTTAATCTAAGATTTTATCGTATATTGTGTATACGGAGCCCAGCAATTTAGTCCGATAGTAAAGTTTAACTTGTAGTAGAATCGAATGAAATTAATTAGACTGTATTTTAGTTACATACGAGTATATGTATGTTTATGTAATTTATGGAACATGCTCTAATTGTATTAATAATTAAAATTTACAATGGAACACAACTATAAAAGTGTGAAATAAAAATTTTTAGTTTATAATATTTTGCAATTTCATATACACTTCACGCTTTCGTAAAACAATAAAAATAAAAAAAAAGTAAAACTAATTTAGAAAATATGTTTTCCATATGCTGCGCACATTGGCAAAAAAAAAAAAGAAAATTAACGAAACGTAATACGAATAATATGCTGAAACAGGATTAAAATAAGATTGGATTCACGTAATATTCTAACGAAAATCTTAATTTTTCATCTACACATGGGCACATCTATACAAATATGGCAATTTTTTTTTTTCATTTACTAGTACAATAATATATATGGTTACAATATTCATGTATAGATGACTATGTGGCATACATTCTATGCATGAAATCGTACGTGGGTGATTCAATGTTCGTAAAAATCTATATAAAGGTATATAAAGGTAAAAATAAAAATAAAACGAAAAAAAAAAAAGGTTTATTAGCGAAAATTCATGATGCCTATACTACCACCACCATAAAATCATCCCCGCCTTCCTCCTCCAAAAAAAAAAAAAAAAATTACTGTCATGTGTGTGAGTATGTTTGTATGTATGTATATAGAGAATGAAAATAAAAATAAAAGAATTATTTTTTACGATTTTTTACTTTTCATATTTTTCGTGACATTTTTATTATGCTGAGGCTGTCATTTATACTCTCTCTCTCTCTTCTTTTAAATTGTATATATACGTACATGCGACTTTAGTTGATGAGATGAGATGAGATGAGTCGTGAGGGTGCAACAGAAGAATTCTTTTGTATACGTGAATAGAATTTCTATTGTTATGTTCATTTATATTATTATTTAACTAATCTTTTATACTTTAATATATAAATTTTTTTTTTTAATAATATTTTCTATTTTGAACATTTTTATGTCACATATATTCATAAGGGGGCCCTAAAAAATATTATATGTGTATTATTATATTATGCAATATGAGTTTTAAGGGTGATATTATCTCTATCAAATGACGAATAAGGTTGAATTCTATATAATAATTTTTTATTCAGCTCATATTGTGTTCTATTCTTTTGATCTTTCCTATAACATTTTTTGCTCTTATATCCCTACATACACAATTTTTTCTATTCTGTATAGTAAAAAAACAAAGAAAAAAAGAAAAGAATAAAATTATTTATTTATAATTAAGGCAAAATATATAGGATGAAATTCATGTAATGTGCCAAAAGAAGTGTGTATTTTAATAATTTGTCGTTGATTTTAAAGGATTAAATTGGTAAAGAGATTAGATTTTTAAGAATTATTATCTACACTTTTATCATTAATGGTTGAAAGCTCCTTGACAAAATAAATTTGAATAAAGTTGTTGCAGGCCTTATGCTTCAAACAAAATAATTTTTTAGTAAATCTGCTTCGGTATTTTAATATTCAAATTCTTTTCGGAATACTGGATTGATCGTGTGTACTATTTTCAAGTTAAATAGATTGTACCTGGTATATTGTACAAATAATGCCTTCAATTGGCTATCAATCTTGAAGATTTTCCGCAATGTTTTACAAATTTCAATTTCTAAATTAAATTTTGTAAATATTTTTATTATACAGATACATATATTTTGAGAATATTACAGTAGACAAAATTCAAGGGAATAAAATGACGGCAAGAGGTCATTTATCCCATTATCCTGCCATTTTTAGAAATTTGGCCCAAAACAATTGCGACGCTAGACCGTCCGTACGGCTGTATGTGTATGTGAGTTTCGTCATTGTTTTTGGAGAATCTAGACAAGGGAGAACCTAATTTTCACAGCTAGTGCGGTTAATATTATGTTCTCAATATTAAAAACCTGAAAATCTAGGCGAATACAATACGTATAATTAATTGCTGCTTGGTAACAGGGTTGCATTTTTTTGTAATATTATAAGCGATGTATATGCCTTGATTCAGTGAGAGCACTTTAAAATTTAAAATTTTGTGTAAAATCTATGAAAATTTTAATAAGACAAATTTTAATCGCATAAAATACTCAGAAATAAATGATAATTATATTCATAATTCTAAAAAACGAAATCTCGACATTCTCTCTTTTCTGCATAAAATTTACTCATAAAAGAAAACCTCAATTCTACTACTACTTAATTTTTAATGCATCAAATAAACTAAACTTCATTTTTAATTTTTATTTTATCCTAATTGAGTTTACTATGCGTTAACATTCAATTTTATTTCATATAATATGCATTTGGTACATTTTATGGATTTCGTACTGCATTAACACTCACCTTGTATACTGTCATATTATTATATAAACGATTTACTGGTATAAGTGTATAACTGTTCTACATTTCTAATATAATCTGATACATGCATATAAGCTGAAGAATAAAATAACAAAAAAAAAGAAAAGAAGAAAAAAATATTTTAAAAGTCAGGAAAAAATAATAAAATAAAAAATAAAAGAAAATATAAAAACGAAAATACATGATATGTATTTTTAATTTTAAGGATTTAAAAAATAGAGAATAATAACAAAAAAATGCAGGCGATCAAATCAATAGTTAGCGGAAGAAGTACATTTCCTTTCAATCTCTAGAACTCAATAGTATAGCTTATAGGTATTTAGGTGTTAATTTTGAAAACCATTCTGCTGTTCAAATAATTCAATTACCACTAAATAATATTGCATATGCTTAGGAGGAATATTAGAGAGCAAGTACTGAAACGATATTTTTATGTCAGAAAACAAACATTTTTACAATCTTACTTTAACATTAGCTCGATGAAGCTTATAGTATTGAAAAAATACCTAGCCAATTAACATTCTTCAAAATTATATACATAGGACGAAAATTTACTTGACTAAAATTATATATTTTGCTGAAATTTAGAAACTGTGAAATATTGAAAGCCACTAAAATTCCCGCTTATAAGTGATGGTATTTTAAAAATTAAAGAAAATTGATTTTCAAATAAACGAGTAATTCACATATTTGATATTTTGGATCCAATATTTTGTGATCAAAGAAAATAAAACGTAATTTTTCTGTGTTTGAATACTGTATAAATTTTTACCCATGCATTTATTCTTCAGACACGGTATTTGAGGATAATAATTAAACAAATTGGAGGCGTAAACAGACAATTTTTTTCTAGAAGAATATTCTATATACCCATTATATTTAGGCTTTCCATCTTAACACGTGAAACACTTTCGTAAACGGATATGTATATCAGATGGACAAACTGTTATACAGATAGTAAAATTAATTGCTACGATTCTTTTAAAAATTTTTGTTTTTTATTTTGAAATTTTCTATAAAAATGAAACGAAAAAAACAAATAACATAATCTTTGAAAGTTTTTTTTATAATTTTTTAGAGAAAGAAAAAGATAGAGAGATAGAGCGAAAGAGAGAGAGCAAACGAAATGAAATTTATTACTTTAAAAAATTTCAAGGATAAATATGTCGTACCACTCTCTCACATTTTGTATATATGAATAATATAATATGCACGTACCCGGTGTGTGTATGAATATGAAAGTATAATATTATGGTCCATGTGTGTAAGATGAGAGAAAAACGCTAATATACGTACGAATGTAGTAGAATAACAATATTTTGGGTTTTGTTTTACTTATGTTTTTTTTTTCCATAGAAATTTCTGTGAAAGCTTAAATAAAAATTTAGGTCACAAAAAAGAAGTTTTAAAATATAAAAGTATAAAAATGAGAAGAAAAACAAAACAAGAAAAAATATTTTCATTTCAGGATATAAAATGATAAAACAAAACTAAAAAAAAAAAAAACAGAGGAAATTTAAATTAAAATTTAATATCACCATAATGTCGAAAATTTAGTATTGGTTTATTGTTTTAAATTGGAATAGGAAAATGGAAAGAAAAAAACTTTAAAAAATATTTTGTATGAAAAAGTTTTGTTTTCAATTTTGTCGCAATCGCAACTAAAGAATATTCTACATTATCCGATAGTATATACAGAGAGATTAATAAAATAGGAAAAGTTTAAAAGAACTCTTCTATTTCTCGCCATAATTTTCAATTTAATTTTGCATCAAAATGTTCACATATATTTAAATTATAAGTATGTATGTATACACTTTCTATATACAACATAATATTGTGAATAAATATTGTGATCATATTGTGATTTCTTTATAACATATTGGTTAAAATTATATTATCGAACTTGAGCTTAATATATGCGTTATTGAAATAATTTGGGACAATATTTTTATTTGAATTTAGTTGAAGAAAATTCTTAAATTTAATATTTGAGTATTAAATATTGGAATACAAATTGGAAGACTATGGGCGGGCTATCTTGAAATTGCAAAACTTGGCGTAAAATACTAAATAAATTTAGAATATTTTTGAACACTCGCTTTAGTACCAATATATGGCAGTAAAACTTAGCTAATGAAGAAGTGTTATATGAATGAAATGCAGATCTTCATCAATAAGTTCCTACATGTTGTATATGGAATATTCTGGTAAAACATGTGGGCAAGAAGATATCTGAGAATTAATAGGACATTAAGTCGCATGCATCTGTATATCAGGAAGAGAAAGTTATTCGTATTCGCTATTCTATTTCTTTCATTTATATTTGCTGTCTTTTATGTGGTATTCAGTTATAAGATTGGTTTTGTTTTTCGAATTTTGTACAGATATACTTTTTTCAATTAAATGTCAAATGAATCACAGAATTTTATTTTAGCGTTAGTATATATACGCATTCGCTTAGTTATAAGTGTTTATTCCTCATTTACAACTGTTATGAATAATACACGAGTAACAAAAGTGTTAGGTTTATTTTATTGTTTGTAGTTTCAGCAATCCAATTAAGATTTTTTAAAATGATAAATACTACTCAATAGCTTAATAAGTACTATGAGACAGATAGATGATGGCATATTTTAAAATTAGCTGACTTATACAATATCGTAAGAAATACATAATTGAGAGAACTATTTGTATAATGCGTTATATTCGAATTATCATTGGAGTATAAAAAAAACGAATAATTTATAACTGGAAATGTGCCCCAATATCATAGGAATTTAACTTTAAGATCTCCATAGAATTAAAATCTATGTTCAAACAACTAAATTATATAATACAATTTAAATTCTTAATTCCCACTATTATTGATCGCATATGCACTTACATTCCTATTTTAATATTATCATAAACTAACTCAGTTTCTTTTAAGTTCTTACAAATCTCAAAGGTATTAAGAACACTGCCATTTCAATATACGAATTTTCCACCACAATAGTATACTCGTTGCATACTTCTCGGGGATCATATAAATTTTTGCATTTGTTTTAAAATTATAAAATTGCATCCTTTTTAAGTTGTGTTGAAACTTGTCTATATACCTTATTTTTCCTATATAACAAATTGAAACGATATGATTGAGCTAATTAAAATAATTGAAAGTAACGAAATAATATTTACTTTTAATAATAATTTTCAACTATTTTCCCATTATAACTTCTTTTTAATTAAATCAATTTTCAATTATATTATTAAATCAGTTCTCGATTATATAATAATATAGTATTCATGTTCTTCTTTATGTGGATCATTATTTTATATGTGTATACATGAAAGGTATTTAAAATATCCTTATAATAAATTTTACCCTTATGTGTTCGTATCTATATGTGTTTAATATAATAAAATTATCCTCCAAGTAGGTCATAATAACTCAATTCAACCGTTAAAATACACAAGAAAATTGCAATCTCATCTTGTCTCGCTCTATTTTCTTCTTTTTTCTTTTATTATTTTTATTCTGTTCAGTTGTTTTCTTTTCATTTTTGTTATTTACTCTAGATTTCAATCTTCCCATGTATAGTAAAAATAATATTTTTTTTTCATGTTATTTATCAGTGTGTTTGTTTTTCTCATCGTAAATCAGAGCAATGTTTTTCCACTTCAATTTTTTTCCAAAATTTTCTCTTTTTTTTTTTTCAATATTACATGCATATTTTGTAAAAAGTATGTAAGTATAATATAGATGCATAAAATGTTTGTATGTAAGAATGTGTATATAGAAGAATATTATGAGAATTTAAGAATATGTTTTTAATTTGTGTGTTGTAAAGTTGATAAGGAAAAATTGACTTATTTGAAAATTTTTAGAGAAAATTATCAATAATGTAAGGAAGTTATGAAAATAAGTAATAATATTCTAAGGAGGATTAGACTTTTAATTTGTTTTATGTGGAAAACTTGGTGTATTTTATTAGTTTGTATTATGTGCTTTGAAAAATGTTTTAAGACGAGATTTTGAAATCTTAATGTACTCCCATATCACTGGTAAAAGTGTTTAAAATTAATTTGCATTTTAAAAGCCGTAATTCTTTTAGCAATTCCGAAATAAAAGAAGCCGTGAAATGAAATATAAGGATGTGAATGACGCTCTTTTATAAGAATTAATGGCCATAATTCAAAAAGGTCACTGATTTCGGATAAGTTTACCTTAAAAGTGAAAAATTCCAAGTGTTGTACATTTATTTTATTTTCGAAGAATAGTAACACTTAATCCAAATTTTTAAATTCTTTCTCCTCAAAAATATTAGTAATTACTATTGATTTCAAGCGCATATTCCAGTAGTCACTGAATATTTCAGGAAGACATTTTTTTTTTTTTTTTTTTCATTTCATTTCATTTATTTCAAACCAAAGTAAAAATTGTACAATTCAATAGCTAATTATTTACTTAAAAATAGTTGGAAATAAAGAAGTAAATTAACCATTTGTACTAAACAAGTGTTGGTTAATCCCTACCATAGTTTTATATACTTATAATATATTTACAAGATTATTTTATCTTATTTTATTTTATTTTACATACTTTAATTTTACACTAATTTTAAATATTGAATGAGTTCCATGCTAAAATATTTTCTATTTTTGCAAGTTCCTTCATTTTTGTATAATTTTGGGTAATCGTTATTCTTAAATATTTTTGTAAATTTACAATTTAACTGATTAAATTGTATAGATTCGATTAAAAAGTAATATTGAAGTTCTAATTGTAGCGTCCTTTATTTTTAGTATTTAAAATTTTTTTGTGTAGTCTGGTGTAGGACAAATAAAACAATGTTCTTTTACCTTTTCACCAACTTTTCGATTTAATTTTAAATCTTCATCAGGGCTAAAAATAATATTTTTATGATAATAATGCTTTCACAATATGTCATACATTTCTTATATGTATACTTACACTAAGTTATTGAATAAATTTTAATTTGATTTTAACATAATTTAATAACTCAATAGCTTCCATAAATTAATTTAATAAAATTTTTAAAAATCGTCAATTAATCTTTTTAATAAACAACATATATATAAATAAATAAATAAAATAAATTAACACAAAATTGTAAATGGAACAAAAAACTAGACTCTTACAAAACTTAAACTATAATAAAAATATCACAAATCAGCTGTTTATTGTTTTCATCTATTGTTCGCTCTATTGGGCTATTTTTTCCTCTTTATCTTTAAGTTTTGTGTAAAGTTTGCGTACTACGTTTTTGTTATAGAAAATGAATTTGTTATTTTGCATATATGGTTTAAAGACATTTTTGATTTTGTATGCTATTTCCGGAATATGTTGAAATTTTAAAAATTTGGTGTTGTGTGAATTTGTAGAGAATGTTTCTTGTATGTTGTTTTTATTGTCCCTGTTTTTGTATTCCCTAATTATTTGATGTATGAAAAATTTTGGGTAATTATTGTTTTTTAATATTTCTTTCATTTTTTGTATATTCTTTTCTATGTATTCCTCAGAGCTTAATGAATAAATTTTATCTAACATATTTATTACTACATTTCTTTTTTGTTGCACTTGATGTTGCGACAGAAAATTTAATATTCTGCCGGAAGCAGAAGGTTTCAAGTGCCAGTCTGTGGAGATCGTTCCATCATCATTTCTAATTAATAACACATCTAAAAATGCAAGCCTATTGTTTTTTTCGGATTCCGATGTGAATTTTATTCTATTGTGAAAACCATTAAAAACCTTTAACACTGCCTCTACCTTGTCTTTCGGTATTGCCATTAATAGATCATCTACATAATAGTTTCATTATAGGAATTTTGAATTTTAATTTTTTAACCGTTGCAATTATTAAGTAATTCATTATTAAATTAGCAAATGAAGGACTAACTGGATTACCCATCGCTGCTCCATCTAGCTGTTGATAAACTTTATCATTAAATTTAAAATAACTCGAATCAAACACGAATTCTATTAATTCTAAGAACAATTTCAGAGTCAAGTTAGTATATTTTGACTACACCAGACTACACAAAAAAATTTTAAATACTAAAAAGTAATATACAGAAACCTTTTAGTATTAATGAAATTGTTATTAAACATATTGAGATACCGGGACTTAAGAAAAACATGTGTGATATAATTCTAAAATCGTATACGTTCTAGCAACAACAATGCGTACACATTTCTGACATTGATAAATTTTCTTTAAATGAAATAAAATATGGCAATGCTATCAAATTTATGACCTTACCTTCGAGCTAAAATTTATGAATTCTCGAGGCTAATTCTTTTGTGTACAATTAAAAAAACCTCTATATGCATATTTGAATAAAAACTTTTGAAGGGTAAGTTTAAAAAAAAAAAAACAAAAATTTTAAATCGTCATATTTTAAATTAAAGATTTTTCTAATATTGATTAAAAAATTTTTAATGCATTTTTAAAATTTCAATTTTTTCCATTATATTAGAAAAAATAAAGAAATGGCAAAATTTTTACTAAGAAATTTTCTTTTTACTAAACTTTTTATAAAATCTATTTACCGAGAAAGGATACATTTAATTTATTTTCTTTTAAATTAAAAATAGAAGTACAAATATAGATAATAAGGATGCAATACACTACACTTGACGTCTATAATTTTGTATCAGTTTAATAATAGTTATTTTCATATTTCTCTTTAAAACAAAAAACTAAGTCAAGGTCAAGAAAATTAAATGGATGTTGGAAAAGAAAAACCTTTTAAAATTTTTAAAAGAAAAAAATAAAAATAATTTTCTTCCCCCATGTTTAAAATTGCAAATTTAATGTAAGTAAAATGTGTGCAACATTTATTTTAATTTTGTTATTAAGAAGATTTATTGCCTTATTTTTTTAGTAAATTTCCAAATTACTCCATAAAAACAAAGTTCTGTTCTTTTTTAATGTATAGAGAAGATGTAAAATGTAAATTTTAAGAGATATGAAAAAATTTAACTTTGTTTCATAATATCAAAATATTCGGTTGTGGGGGGGGGGGGGGGTTAGCACGTAGATCGATTTAGTATATTGTAATAATTTTATTACATAATTTAAAAGTAAATTAAGGTGTTGATTTATTACTAAAATAACAATTAGAACTTTCAACCCTTATAAGGTTTATTTTATTAAGAAAATAAGTTTTAGTTTTAAAAGCAAAAATTTGGAATATAAATCAAGTATAATGGTACTGTGAGTAATGAATTAGAACAGTTTAGTAAATTGACAATGAGCAGAACATGTAGAACGAAAGCCCAACGGTATAAAATAAGAACTGGAATAATTAACAATCTCCTGTGTTACATTAAAAAAAAACAAGGGCTAAATGAAGTCCTATAAATACAAAAGGAACAATGCACAGATTCTAATTGGAATATAAACGGAGAAAATATTTGATAAAATTAACGCTTCCTGCTTTTAACTGGTTACTTTGATTACGTCGTCCATCTGTTCAGCAGTTGTTTGAAAAAATTTCCATTGAGTTACCGTTTTCCAAATATTAATGTCACATTTTGTTCCCATAATTATAATTCAGCAAATTCTGCTTTCTATTCTCTATGATAAGATGTATTTTCTGTTAGTAGAACATTTAAAACTCTCCAAACAGTCAACAGTCAACTGTCTCTCCAAAAAAAGTTCCGGCATTTAAAACTCTACAAAATATTATTATGCTTTTCAGTAAATTGTGTATTTTGCAACCTAATCTGTAACAAATAAAGGACATGAGTGAATATTTTTCTTTTTCTGACAATATTTATGTTCTAAGTAAACTCTCGGAATTGGAAATTTGAAAAGCCAAATAAAATCATTTTATTTTAGTATATTATTCCGAAGTATTTTATTCCGAATAATAGTGTTGAGTATTGTCGAATATATCACCGACTCTAACTCAGACTAAGAAAATGTCTCTATACTTTTGTGTATTCGAAATATTTTTTGAAGTTATATTAGAAATACTTGGGTGTTTTTATTGACGGGTATAACTATAAATATCCAATTTTATTTTTTTTTTTTTTTGTGTTTAATGCCCACTTAAATATACTAATATTTTATATATATATATTTTAAATATGTTTATATGTATGTACAAATAAATAGATATTTGCTAAAAAAATCCATTTAATTTAATGTTGACATAAGATTTTCACTAAAACTTTAGAGATTGACTCAAGGATTAAAAACAATAACAAACAATAATTTTATATATTATAAAAATTGTAAAAAGGACTATGTAGATAAGGATAAGAAAAAAAGAACAAAAATAAAATAAAATGAAAATATTGATTTTACTTTTCTAATACTTTTTTTTCTTTGTTTTCGTAAATTTTACAAGAGATTTTTATTTTTCCGACTAAAACTCTTAGAAAAAGGGTTAAGAAATGAGAACTTTAAATTGTTAAAGGTTTCAAAGTTCCTTTATTAAACTTAAATTGTATATTTTATAGAAATTCAGTTTATATCACCTGAGAGATTTCGGTAAGTTTGATGGAAATGTTAGCACTAGTTTAAAACAAATTTAGATAATTTGTAATTGCTATTGAGAAGAGGAGTATTCTAGATCTGAAACTATCATAGTAGCAATGATTAAATACTAAATTGTAGCTTTGAGAGAATAGGTTCTGATATACGCATCTTTTGAAGGGAAACACATATTTGAGACGTTGAACTAGGACGCTTGCACTCTACAAATGAGCTGCAGTACTCGTTTTAATTACATTGCAACACAATGGTACATTGATTTTTTTAAGGGTTATCATGACAGTGGTACCGGTATTAAATTTCGAGAGAATCAAAGCCACCTCGAAATTTATTTTTTTTTCAAAATCTCGGCTGTGAGAGTGGGTATTCCAGAAAAAAATTCTCTCAATAGAGCAAAGATGTCGTCTCCCTCTGCGTGTGTTCAACTTAAGTTTTTGTTCTTCGAATAAGCTTAAGTATTCGTGTAGATGGCATTCTGTCTCTTAGTAAAATGAATGACATAACTCAATTGTTCTAGAAAACTCATTAAGAGTCACACTATTGTAAATGTAATACACTTAATAACCAATTGTAAGATTGATTTTGGCATAATCCCACATATAAAAAGAATATATTATGTTAGTATTATTAAGAGTAATAATATCGACTACGTTGCATAAAATAAGGGAGGTTATGTGATAACACCAAATTTCATGACTCGAGTTTTCAACTTAAACGCACTTCTTACACAACTTCTTCTCGGAATTTTTTTGACCTAAAGATTGGATTTTCGCGAGTGATCGATTTTATATTTTCTATGGAACTGATTAATGTAATTCTTGGAAATTTAATATTCGGATTCTGTTTGATGAAACAGAAATGAAACTTACTGCAAAAATTTGTGGCAAAGTCTAAACTATGAATAACAAATTTTAATATGCACTGAATCCAGACACAATACAATTTGGTCGATTATGTGCTGTTCATTCAATGTGCTGATCCAATTTTTCTTGTTTATAATTTCACAGTTTGTCTTAGTGGAGAAGGAAAAATCCTTAAAATGAATAAAAAATAAAACGATTTTTTTTTATTTGTTGTTTGTAACATTGAAATTTTTTATTTTTCCTTCATTTTATATTTCAAATGATTTTAAAATCATACTAGATATCGATTTTTTTTTTCCAAGATAGAAAACTTTTTCATTTAGTAAATAAATAGGTACACAAATATCGAGAAATTCACTGTTTATCCCATATTTTATAGTCAATTCCAATATGAAATCATCTTGAAAATTAAAGTAAGGGAGCTGGGGAACTATTGTGAAAAAAATTTACAAGAATTTAGATTTTTTTTTCTTTAAAATTTTTCTATTTTTTAAAATTAAAAGTTTATTTCTTCGCTTCAAGTTAGAAAAAATTGAAATACAAAAAACAAACATTGTAAATATAGGGTAGATATAGTAAAAAAAATGTCTATTGTAGGGTGCAATATTTGTTAGTTCACTTGAATTTCTCACTGTGTACGTGATTTTGAATTGTGATTCAAGAGAAAATAAAAGAAACTGAGAAAACATGGGGAAAAGAGAAGAGTGAGAAAAAGTGGGAGAAAAAAAATTATAGTAAAAATTTTCTATAGAAAAGAAATAAATTGAAAATTTTTCTTTTTTTTTCTTTCTTGTACTTCGTAGAATAAAATGAAGTTTTTTTTGTGTTATTTTCTTGCTTATAATACTAAGGTAAAGAAATAAGGAATAATTTGTATGTGCATAGAGTTTGGATATACAAAATACTTACTTTTCAATAAGTGATTGACATAAATTGAAAACTTTATATTTAAAGTCAAATATTATAAAATTAAATTAACAATTCTTTCCCTTAAACTTTTTTTTTTTGATGAATTTCTTTAACAATTTATACAATTTGCTATTTAAATTGTAGAGTTGGAGAAATTGTTCCTTTGTCGGAAATTTTTATACTTGTTATGCATTTCATATTTAAAAATTTCTGGAACAATTTAGTTTTTAGCTAAACTAATTTCGTGTTAGAATTTTCGAGCAAAATTTTTGATAATCAAATCGATTGTTTAGTTCGGATAGTCTGCGTTCTAGATTGTAGATTTGTAAATTTTAGAGAGAAACGAGTTGGGCAAGAAAATCTCAAATGAATCACCGCAGCCATTCACGACTTATTGTAACCTCCTCACGCTTCAGTCTATATATCGTCGTTCCAAGTATAAAGCTGGAGATGTCTCTAAGGTAGTTAGGAAATATTCCTGAACGCTTAGGAAACCCTGTCTAACTGAATTGGAAATAAAGAAATTCGCAACAGCACGAGTACACGGTTTCTATCCCTTCCCAACAATTCCGAACTTTTCGAGCGTAAAAGAAGAAACACCTTCGCATGACAACGCTCCTTCCTAGCCCGCCGTCGAAAGAAGGAAGAGCACAGAAAGACAGCGCCAGATCCCCTTCGAGCCACCCTGGCGGCAAACTCGTTGGCAGCATGGCCACTAAAGAAGTATGTATTTGCCCTGTGCATTCAGATAATTTCGATATTTAGGTAATCAGTTGCTTCAACTGGGAAAATTCGCTACAAGTAAGGTAATTTTTATTTTTAAAACCGAAGTATGCTAACATGTTAAAACCGAATACAATAAAATACTCAAATACTTAAAATTGAAATCAAAGTAGGCACTTGTCACAATAAATCCACAAAAATAAAAATTAATTTTAAATTATTATTTTTTTAATTGAAATCGTGCAATGTCTTTCATCAAACCAATTTCAATTGTGAGAAATTTTAAAACATTCTCAATATTTTATCAGAGAACTAAGCCTCCAATTAATGTTTATGGTATCGAAGGTCAATATTCAATTGCATTATTTGCAGTAGCAATTAAAACGAAACAATTAGAAAATGTTGAAGAAAATTTATTCTGTTTAAAATATACACTAGAAAAGAATCCCCCTTTAATGGAAATTTTAAAAAATCCTACAATAAATAATTTTAAAATTGGTGAAATTTTAAAACTTGCAATAGAAGATTCAGAATGGTCTAAAATAACTGGAAATTTTTTAAATGTTATTAGTCAAAATGGTGATATAAAAAGAATTAACAAAATAATAAAATCATTTTTATCAATAATGTCAGCTTATCGTCATGAAGTAATCTGTGAACTTATTATAGCTAAAACAATTGATGATGATATCCTAGAGAAAATTGAAGATATTATAAAACAATTTCTTAAACCGGATGAAAAATTATGCTTGAATATTGTTATAAAATCAGAGATAATTGGTGGTATGCTGTTAACTATTGGTGATCGTTTCATAGATTTAAGTATTAAAACAAAAATTCAAACATATAAAGAACTTATTTCAAAGGACTTGTCTATTTAACAAAAATTGCTACATGATTTTCGTTAAGTTATTGAATTATTTACTGTTCTGTTAAGTGATTTGAGTTAGTGCTGTTAATAATTTTTTTTAAATTAAAAATCTTATGCTATAGTTAAAATTTATTGCATTTGCGTGAAAATTCGCTTTGGATGACATTATTTTGGTCGATTTGGTTGAAATCAGGTTTTTTTACAAAATTCACTTCAATCCCAGCTGAACACAAGACCCCACTTTCTGACTCAATAGTTGTAGTCGACTCCTTGAATATTATCGGGCTTTAAAAAGACTGTTCGGGCCAATGTTGTTGACCATGCACAAACATTTAAGTAAATTTCTGAATTTAAGGTTATGCAAGTTCTTAAAAGTGAATTAACTTTGGTGGCTTGAAACAGTCCGATTCGGATCCAATGAATTCAAATGGTAAACCCTTGGCTTTTTACAAAGAAAATACATATGCTCTTGTATAAAATTATAATAGATTTAAAAATGGGCACCCTTTGCTTTCCATTTTTTGTATCTATTTTTGAACGGATTGGCATCGGAAAATTTAGATTTTTAAACAACCTTTAATAATTATTAGTAATGATCATTTTGAAATCGAAAAAATCATACTCGTAATGCACATTTAAAATCGAAAAAAATTGCAAGACTGAATTTTCAAATCCCAACTTCTAGTATTCCAAATTTAAAATATTTTCAGTAGATTTCACTGATTTTCCAAATTTTCTCATTAATTTCAAATAAACAATAAAGTTTTCTTATTTTTGGGTTCTTACATTTTGAAATTCAAATTTCATTTGGAATCTATTGAAAAGTTAGAAGGGAAAAAAACCAAAGCAAAAAAAATTTATCTGTAAAAACCGCCTAAACATAACCAATGCCATAAAATAATTATTTTCACCTGATTAATTTTTAAACCGAAAGTTGCTATTGGGAATTTTCAAAAAGTAAATAACAAAACTTTCTTCCTTTTTTATTAAATTCGCTCACAAAAATTTACAAGAAGACAAGAATTGAAAACAAAAAAAAAAAAGAAATCGTTTCCTTCATTTCCCAGGTATTTATTGAATTTTTTGTCCACTTAATTAAGTAAATTAGCTTTCAAGGGAAAAATACCTATAACAAACATAAGCATTAAAAATACGAACACCATGTCTTAAAAAAGAAAACAGAAGAAAGAAAAATTGAGAGGAAAATAATACGAGGAAAATTTAACTGGGGAAACTTTTGAAATTAAAAATATTGAACAAGTCTTATGCAGCTCAAAAGTTTTAAATATTGAAGACCGAACAGAATATTTTTTGAATTATTTTAACACAAGTTTTATTGTATGTCAGTACATAACAAAAAATTTAAGAAATTTAATTGCTATGTCAGTACAGAAATTGTTTTTAGGTACAAAAGTTAATATTGAATTGATACTCGTATAAAGCGACCAGCACCAATATTTTTGAAAGTTATGCATCTAAAGGGACTTTTACTTCACTAAAATGGCAGTATTAATTAAATTCTAAAATTGCTTGCAATACTTACTCTCTTCATGAAATGATTTGATGAGATTTTGGGATTAAAAATAAAAGTAAATTAACTGCAGTATGTTGGGATGGTATACAAATTCGATAACTTCAAATCACTCTTCCGAAAACTGTATTAAAACGCGTCTATTTATAAAAAGAACTTTTCTTATTGCCTAATTGTATGATTTTACAAGTAAGTTAGTTAGTTTAGTTCAAAAAATAATTTTGAAATATGTTTAAAATGTCATACCTGTTACCGTTATTGATGTTATTTCGAATACCGTTGCATGTTTATGTAAAAATTGCTAGTCAATGAATAGGTTTGTGAAATCTAAATTAACGTCACTTAACAGATATGCATTATTTTTTTAAGCAACCGCTACATATTAAAATTTTTGTCTTGATTCTATGAGGCTCTTATCATATGTAAACTTAAACATTTCTCTCCTATTAATCATTCTCAATACTCTGTTATACTCAGAACAACTGCTGTGACTATATAGCAACTGGGATCCATTTTGGTATTTTCAATTTACAAATTATGTACTTCAGAAGCACAAACAGAATTCAATAAAATTAATTTGCTGACTTGGTCGGTTTAATCTTCAAGATGAGGCGGTTTACGCTTCGTATTTTCTTCCATGTCTACTTTATTGTAGAGTTTTTCATCTGTTGGAATTCATAAAAAAGGCAGTGTGAAGTACATTTCATTAATGACAATAAATTCTTAGAATAGCTATTACTCAAAAATTAACAAATAAAATTCAGATCGGGAGAAATGATTAATATCTTTGCCCATATTTTATTTCTGTTTTTTATTGAAAAAAGTGTAATGTAAAACAAAATCTTATTAACGAAGAAAAGAAAAATAAACTTTTGAAAGCAAAAAAGAAAAAAGAAAAGTTGAAAAGTATAAGAATTTTTTAAAAGAAACATCATGTCCTTCTTAAAAATTAAATTTTTAGTTAATGGTTAAAAATAGATGTAAGTACATTACTGTTTGTTTATTTCTTTCGTTCTTATAACATTATACTTAAGTAAGTATCAATGGACCCATAAGGATTCCAAGGATTTTCATATTATATCTGTCGTATACTTTGTTTTTTCTTTAATATTTAAGAAATCTTTGTCGTTCTCATTTTACTTTTTCAAGTAGCTATATATAGTAAAATATTTATAGGATTCATGTATAACAAATGGTATTTATTTATAAATAAAAGATCAATAATATAAAAGTTAAAGTGAAATATAAAAAAAAAATATATAAAAGATAAATATTGCCCTAAAAAGTTATTAAAAATAAATCAGTATTAAAATTAAAGAGTTTAAAAGCAATTTTTCTTCGTTTATTGATTGAATTAAATAAAAAAAAATGTCGAATTTAATTTTATATTTTGCAATTTAAGTGAATATTTTAATATTAGTGACATTTTTCAATACAAATTATTTTTTACATTTGATTAAAAGTGCAAAAATTTATGCTGAAATACAAGCGGAGAGCGAAACAGTTAAAGTTCTACTCACTTTTTGTGAAAAAATTATTGATAAGAATTTAAGAGAAAATTACAGCAACATATTTAGAAGTCTGATCGTGTATCTCGTTATTTTACTCGCCAAGTGAAAAAAAAGTGAGTAACTATCATCATAATAATATAATCAATATATGAAAAATGAGTAATTTGATTGGAAAAAGTGGGTAAAAAAACGAGATACACGATTAGGCTGCTATTCACTTTGTTTTTGAAGGTGAGACGTTCAGTCGATAATTTGAGGAAAAATGCAAAAACCCAATTAAAAAATTAATAATCTTATTGGAAAAAAGAAATATCCGAAAAAGTGAGATGAGACAACGAAATACACGATTTGAGCCCTCAATATTTTTACACCAAAAAACTTGAAATATTTTACAATAATTACAATAGAAACGCCGTTTTGCAACATTTTTAGCGCAAATAAATGGGTATTTTGCCGTTTTGTACCCATTTAGCGACAAGAAAAATATTCGATTTAAAAGAAATTTAGGGAAATTCAATTTGATTTTTTATTTGATGTACTCAATGAAATTAACTTTTATGCTTTTTGAATTTCTCTTACTCAAAAAAATTGGAGAGTATTTCGTACATGAAACGTAAATATTGCTCTGTGTAGTGAATAAGCAATACGCTTTTAACATCAGTTGCAAAATTTTGATATAGGCTTTAGACCCAAAGATTTAATACTTATGTATACATATTTATTATAAGAATATTATTAGAACGTTGTTAATTGTGAATGAAACGCGGTTTTTGTTTTAAACCATAGGGTTAGTATTAAAAAATTTCAATAATTTTCATTTCATACAATAATTATGAGGAGTTTTGGAAAGTGATCATATTTGAGCAATTGTGGGTATATTAACTAAGATTATAACCATTCAACCGGTAATTTTTAATTGAGATTGGAATTAATTTTTTGCAAACGATAAGAAAGTAAAGCTACTCACTCAAATTTTTTGCTTAATTTCAATTATAAAAATTTTTTAATTTTAGAATGAATAATAAATTCGGATGACTGTGTTCCAGAAATTAATGTCAAACAATATCTTGTTATTATTCTTCACATCAATATACACGTGTCTTATTCAAATTGTAAAAGAACATTTTTACAGAAACGTTCTTATTAAGACTATCTCATATATAACTAATAAGAGTATGCTTACAAGACGGACAGTATAATGTTTTCTTTATTGAAAGTCAAATCTCAAATAACTGGAAGAAAAATAGATAATAAAAAGAACAAAATCTAGAAAATAGAGAAGTGCTTTTAACATATTGGTGGTCAAGAACCAAATATGTACCTGACTGAATTCTCTAACAAAAAAAAAACATAAAACGAAAAAAGACCAAAGTTGATCCTACAAAATTTCTAAATTTCCAAGAATTTTCTTGAATTTCAATATTAATATCTCATATAAACACACCCATACCTTTGTATACTTATATTTTCTAGTTACGATTTTAAGAGGGCTTGAAGTTGTTTCAGTTCCAGACACTTAAAAAAAAATATTTTTTTTTTTATTTTATTTTTCCCATTAATTTCTAAGAAAATTTCTGTAAAATAAAAATTTTTTTTTTTATTTTCTTTTCATTTTCATTTCAAGTAAAATTAGAAAAACAAAAACTGAAAAGGAAAAACTCATTAGAAAAGGATTTTCTTAAGGATTGAAATTTTTATTTACCGTAAGAGCTGTAGATGCCTTTTGCAAAGAAAAAGGACAATTTTCCTTCATTTTATATACATACATACACATACACATACATATAATACAGTTATGCTTTTATATAAAAGGTTGATGGTTGTTTTGGAAAATTTTTGAGTAGGCAATAAAAATTGAAAATAGAATAATGAAAAAGGAATTTATATTAATTACGTTTGATTCTTTTTGACGTTAAATATTATTTAATAAGATCTAGGTGGGTTCACTTCTTAAAGGATATAATAGGCAATGTTTACAAATACACATACATAGAACATAGATATAGAATAGGTTAAAAATGAAATAAATTTAATTGGGTATATTATGTGAAATGAGTATTGTGAATGGCTCTTGTTGCCTTTTTATGTAATGTCGAATATTGTTAGAATTTTATTACAATTTATATATTGATGTTTTTTTAGAGTCCTTTCTGAAAATTATTCAATTTTAGATTCATTATAAAATTGGAAAAAATAATTAAAATTCAAGTGAATTTATATAATCATATAGCAGCATTATTTTCGATTTGCAAGCGGGTCAAAATTGTATATTATTGCGTATATTTTGTATTTAACATGACCAAGTACTCAGATACTTGCATTCGAATCAGTGAGAACAGAGACATTTAGAGCTATTCATTGATGAGTTTTCAATATCTTTATTATCTGTATTGTTCTTCGAGCTTTGGACATTGGGCAATAAAAAATTTGGTTCTTTGGTTCAATAATTTTCTTTTGAAGAATAATTTTGATCTGGAATTCAACTAAATTGGAATTATTTAAGAATTTGTAAAATTTAATCTTAATAACGTTTTTATAAATTTATTTTTATAATTAATAAATATCAATTTGTTAAATTCTCAGTGACAAATTTTTACATTTTATTAAAATTATTTCCAATTATTGAGCCATAACTTATTTTATTATAAAATATTTTAATTAATTTTAATTGATTTTTCAATCAGTTCTATAATTTAGTCCGAAACTATTAAAAATTTTAAAAATATGAATGAGTCTGAAATGATTTTCAATTTCTAGTTTTATCTGGTGCGGTTCAATAATTGTTAATATCAATACCATTCTTAAAATTTAAACGATCCTCCGTCAGCCATAACAAGTGTAGGAGCTGTTCCTGTAATATTTAAATATTGAATTTTATTAATATCTCTTAAGGTTTTCCTAAAATTTAAAAGATTTATTTTTCTTACAAAATAAAAGCTTAAGAAACCCTTTAAAAGGTTTTTGAAATTTTATAGATTTGTAAGTAAAATTCAATTTAGTTTAGAATTAAGTTGTGGATTTAATAATAATATTTAGTAGAATAATTAAAATAGATAAAATATGAAGTACAAATACGATTTTATACACGTGCATTACCATTTACCATAATATTTATATATATATGGGGTATAATTATATACAAAATATATGTATACGTTAATCCTATTATAAAATTGAACGAGTAATGTAAGATAAAATGTGGCCAACTGCCAAAATATTATTATAATGTTATACGTCTTTTAAAATTATTTATAATATTAGAAAATAAATATTATTGGATGTATGGATATAGAATTTTAATGTTTTTTAAGATTACACATAAGCCTCATAAGGTTATGGTTTTCGAAATTTTATTTATTTTAGAATTATTTATTTGCATAGAAGTATTTTAGATATTAAGGAATTAATTTTGAAAATCATAGAAAATAAATACACATATGTCAATATACATGTGTGTGCTTTAATGTGTACATATATACACATATTTGTGTCAATTAAAATGAATTTTATTTCAAATAAGCGCAAAAAGGAGAAAAAAGAATTTTAAGACAACAAGGATAATTAAATTTTAATTCTTAAAATTAATTACAAAAATTTTCAATTTTAATTATTTTTCATGTTTCGAAAATATTTTATTGTACTACTTACATTTTATATTAAAATTTCATATACATAATATAGATAAATAAATTATGGTTGGAATAGGATTTTAAACCATTAAAATATAATATCGAATTTAAACTTGAAAATTAGTGGTCTAAAAACTAATCTTTTAATGCCTAAAATTTTCAATGAAAACGTCTTCATTTCCAGTATGAATTTTTGTATATAGAAATGGAACCTTATACTATGCAATACTTTGTTGTATATTGAAATTTTTTTATAATTGGCAATAATGAATTTGTTATTTAGAAAGAATTTCAAAAGTTTCTATATTATAATATTTTTGTTTGGGAAACTATACATGTATATACAGAAATGTTGAGCAAATTTAGAGTAAAATTGAGAAAATTCAGAAATTCAAAGTGATTGTAAACATTTTATGAAAAAAAATATCACGCCTAGTTGTATGCAATTTTACAATTATTTTTGAGTGTCTTAATGAATTAGTTTTTTAAACTTTTTGAATGGGTTTCTACAATACTTCAAAATTAGCACGTTCGTTGAAACAGTCTATTAAGAGAGTCACCAGTCTATTTAGGTTATTATTGTTTTGTGATGTTCTTGCAATGATTTTCAATTTTATTTCTAGTATTGCAATATTGGCCACTATAAGTTGTACTGTAATTTAATTGAGATTTCATGCTTTTATCACACTTCAAAATTTTTGATTCAAATTTTAGTTTTAAATTTGTGAATAGCTACTTAACAAAGCGGCGTTTTGCAATTGATTATTCCTTTAATGATCTATTATGATTTTAAATACTTTCACCCAAGAACGAAATAAATTTTTATTTTCTTTGAATACCTTCCATATATCAAGTATGCTCACATCACTTAAAATTTAAAGTCTTTAATAAATTAAAAAACCATCTTAAATATTTTAATGTTCCACTTACATAATAGTTTTCTTTTACACCTAAGAATATTGTCGTTTTTGTTGATATTTAAAATTTTTAGACATTTCCTGGATATTTTATTAATAATGTTACAGCAAGGACATTTTTCTAATCATTAAATTTATATGTCATCATAAATGATAGTTTTTTTTTGAGAAAAAAAAAAAAAATTGCAACAAAGGAAACAATAAAGCCAAGATGAAAATTGCATGTAGTTTCCTCTTATGCAAATCTATCTTTTTAAGATCGTAAGTAAAGAAAATGAAATGAGTACAAATGAAAAGCAGAAACAAAACGAAGGAAGAAAAAAAATCGATTCTTTTTTTTGAGGTTAGTAGGTCTAATATAATTCTCTATTTCTTCTCCTTCTTAGAACAGTTCACTAAGAAATTAATTGTTTCTTCTTTAAGCATTCCAGTCGGTGTTCAGTAAAATCTCATCAAATCAAGAAAAAGGGAACCAAAATAAAAGATATAATTTTGCGGTTTGTTAGCCTTAACATATTATTATAATATCTATACCCATGTGAAGGTATGTAGTTTGCCTAATTCAGCGTATATCTGAAAAACCAAAAACTTAAATTCAACCAATTTTCACATGTTATTATAGAAATAAGATAATTATTTCACATGATTTATTATAGAAAATACCAGAACTATTTTAATTTAGTGAGACCGAGGCGGTATTTCCGATAGCTGCTGCACAACTTCAAAAGTAATTTGACTATATCTTAGAAATTATAAAAGCTATAGTATTAAAATTTCATGCAAGCAAATGAATGATTAGGACTGTTATGTTTAATAAAAGTCAATGAAATTATTTGAAACGGTAGCTACATAGTCAATTATTCTACCTTTTCTCATTTTAAATGAAATTTTTGCTAATAGTACCTCTCTCTGTAGAGAAAATTGAACAAAATGTCAAAAGAGGAAAAAAAGAACCAATGTGGAGAAAGCGGAGAAAGGAGACCAATTTTTGTGCGAAATTACCTAAAATGGTAACCCTGACTGCAATTAAATACGCAATTAAAATTTTATTTAATGAAAGTTTATTGAGTAATAAAGAAAATTATTCTCTGAGTCTCTTCTGATGTGTTGCTCCCAAAATGTTAAAATGTTTACTCTTAAATATTAAACTATTTTCTTATTTTTCACATTATTGACTTATGCAAAAATGTAGTGATTTCCTTACCAAAGAGCTAAAAGATTTTTTTTGTTAAATAGTTTATCCTCTATTTCAATTTGCTAAGAAGTTTTTCAGTTTCTAAGAAGAAAAAAAAAGAACTACGTAATAGGAAAATTGAAAAATGCCTTTATTTTGGGTAAAAAATTAAAACGAAAAAACCAGAAATGACAAAATGCTTGACTTATTAAAAAAAATTCATTCTGTTTTTTTTTGTATTTCCATTTTTTATCGTACAAGAAAAGAGAGAGAAAAAAATAACTGAGTTCTAAGGAAATACTGGGGTGCAAAAAAAACCAAAAGCAGAACAAGAAATAAAAATGAATAAATAAAGAATAGAAGAGAAGAAAAGAAAAATGGTGTCTTTAAGCTTCACTTTGTTTTTTTCTTTTTATTTCATTTCTTCAGCGATTTAATTTTAGATAAGGTCGACAAGTGAATCTCTTTTCTTTATCTTCTATCTCTTTTTTTTATTCATTTTTTTTTGCTCTTGTTGTTTTTTTTGCTTTTATTAATAATATGCCCAGATCTCCTAGATCTTAAGAAAAGATTAAATTATTATATCCTGAATACTCGATCTATGTATAAACATGAAACTATAGTTATGTAATATATGCTTAATATACAGTATATCCTATAATGCGACAAATAATACTTATGCCTGTATAGCCTTATATGTAGTGACGTTGAATATACAAATTGTTTCATACAAGGACGAGTAGCTAAAATTTGATATGTGTTTGTAGTTATATAATGGTTTTTTTTTGGAAAATTATAAGAGAATAAAAATAATATACATATACATGAAAATAATTTTAAATTTAAAATGTATACGTTTATGTGTCAATCACGTATTTACAGTGGCTCAATTGTAATTTATCAAGTTATTCTTAAATTATCAAAATATTGTTCGATATAAGGTTGATATGGCATAGTAGAGAATTTAACGTTCTCCTGTTATTATTTTACTCTTTAATTCACACATTATTTTTCTCTTTTTTTATTTCTAAATTTTTTACTCTTAATTTATGTTCTGAGTGTTAGATGCAATATGAATATGGCATATAAGTAAAATAATTTGATGTGCGCGCAAAAATACCGTAGAAAATGTGTCCATAAAAATTGAAAGCATTTTTCACCATCATCATAGATTAACAAAATATTGAAAACGAATATTATATTTCAACGAATCATACATCTTCCGAGAAACCGTGGATTGAGCGTCAATTCACTGTGTATAACACATTTTATTAGTACAATCATGTATAACATTAAAATAAATAGAAAGAATATATTTACCACGAAATGTTCTACTATTGATATTGAAAAGGCCAATAATGGCTACTAAAATTTAAAGTAAATTTCAAAAGAAGAGGAAAAGCCTTAACATCACTCAGTTTGAAGTTTGTTTTTTATAATAGTGACTTTAATATACAAAAGCACCCCTATATATTCATGTATACAAAATCATAATGTGCTTGTATTGGACATCTGACCCATTAATTGGACCCTCATGAAAAAAGTAATAAAATTATGAAATAAAAGGAAGAAGAAGGAGAAAGAATATAAAATAAAATGTTACATAAAATAAAAGATTCTTGAACTTAATTCGAAAAATTGCAAAATTTTGATTACAGACCTGTGTGAAAAGAGACCATATTATATTTTTAACGGAATTGACAGCATGGTTTTCTAATCAAACATCTGCACTATGAATCACAGATACCGTATTTTGAATTTAATTGAATAAGAGTAAAATCCGATCGAAGTATGAAACAATTCCCTAAAGGTATGCAACAAAAATTACATATTGTGATATTAGGACAATATTGTTAAACATCGTTTTCTTTGGAGGAAAACGAGTTTACGGTTGATGAAATGAAAATTTTTACTTTAAAATCTATTGGGTTTTCGAGTTTATTTAGAAAAAACAGTATTTATTCGGAAAAATTAATTATGCAGAATATAAAAATGATCATTTCAAATGATCTAAGATATTCTGCCCTATAAACAAACGCAAAACTTTTAATTAGTCTTAAGGTTTACATAAAATTGTTTTAAAATTTTGGATTGCCAAAATAAGCACCATTACCATTAAAATTTGCGGGTTTCAAGTGATAATGTTTTTGTTACCATTAAAAGGGGCTCCAAATACTGATTATATTTTTGATTGACTTTCTTAAATCAAGTTAATATAAATATTATTTTTCTCATATTATATTCTAAATATTTGAAAAGAAATCCAATACAAAAACTCTATAAAAAATTTTTCTTTTTGAATTGCTCTTATTATTTGTATTTTGCCATTATTTTGTGGGTTATACACATATATGTACGTAAATGAGGAAAAATAACGTCCGATCTGATAAGGTCATTTATTCATAATAATATACAAAATACAATATACATTTTGTTAAAATAAAATGAGAAAAGAAAAATCAAATGATAATAAAAAAAAAGAAAGCTATAATTTAAATCCTGTTTAGGGTTATGTTATGTTATATGTTATGTTATTTTATTCATGAATATGAAATATTGCATGACTTTTACATACACAAAAACTGCGAGAAGAAATAGACAAATATCATACGCAAAAAAGAAAAGAAAAACCTATTTCTTATAGGTTTCTTAAATTTTATGGTTTTTTTTTATATATATGCGCTATATGCTTTTTTATATGAATTCTAACTATGTGACATAATTTTTAAGGACTCTTTACATTTACCTAAAACAATATCATACAAAAATAACTAAATTTCTCTAATAAATGCTTCTAATTGGCTGCGTTAGCCTTAATTTTGCGGCAATTTGTAAATAGAGATACTTTATAAAGCTATTTTAGAAGATCTGAGACCGCAATATACTATACAAGACAAATTTTGGTACACTATTAAAAATACAATAATATACAAGGTATTTGTCGTATGCCGGAGCTAAAACCGTTTGTAGATATTGTCAGTGGTCGCAAAGTAAATTGAATTGTATATAAAAATAGGGTATTGTTGTCAGAAGTATTGTTGAGTTCAAAGCGTTTCTCTTCTAAAAAACTTAATTTATATTTAAGTCTAATTTAAAAATCATTGAAAACTTAAAAGCTTATTTCCAGAGAAGCAATCACAATTTTCTATTTTTAAATTGTCTATTAATTGTCTATTTCATCCGTTCTATTTTTAAAACAATCATTGGAAGTCAACCATAAAAAGCCAAATATTTTAATTATAAAATTAAAACCACTGAATTTCGAAATTGATTTACTTTTATTTAATTGCGGCGTCATTCTTATCATTGTCAGAATTTTTTTACGTAAAATATAACATAACCATAGAAATAAGTGTTAAGATATTTATAGAATAAATTACAGGAATTTCAAATTTGAAACAAAATTAAGGACTAATAAATTTGATTTACAAAATAGAACTGCTTACAACTGCAGATATCTAATACACTAATAAGAAATTTTTATTTAAAATTTATAACAATTATTCTGTGGCCTCTAATATAAGTTATTGAATCAAGAACATATTAAAACTTAAAATAAAATTTGCTACAATTTCTCATGATTTCTTTTGAGTTGTTAGCAAAATTAGAAATTGATATTGTTGTGAATGACCCTTTGTAAGCACTAATTCCGGTTTCTTTTCTTTTTTTCAAAAAAATTTTTTATATTATATTTTTTTTTTAAATCTGTATAAACACATTTGTATTTTTTTTTATTTCCCTTTTAAAGTCACCACACTTCTCCAATCTTAGAGAAATGCTTTCATAATATTCGTATACGATCCACGAGTATATTTGTATATTAAATTGCGAAACAAATGAAAATGACATATAAAAAGAATAAAATTATTATGACACTGAATAGTTTATCTTTTCAATGTGTATATACATATTCACATACATGTATAATATAGACTCATATGTATATATGAGTCTATATTATACATATGTGAATATGTACATATTCACATACATGTATAATATAGACTCATATAAAATAATATGTGGAATAGAAAAAAAAAATTCTTCCTTGACAACAAAACAAAACAGAAAAAGTAGTAAAATGAAGATAAAATGAAATCAGAATTCAAAAACAAGAAAAAGAAAAAAAGGAGTCAAAAGCAAAACTACATAAGCATAAAATATAACAGTTCATAACCTACAAAAGGACTTACCAAAGTGGTTTTGTTTATAGGGCATCAGAACTTCTCATTTTTCTTTACCTTATTTGTTGTTTTTTTTCTTCGGTTTTTTTTTTCTGTTATTCACAACGAAAAGAGAAAGCAATGCTTAAAATGTTTTCTTTAAAGAAAAAAAAAATGGTTGTTATCTGATCTTTAAAAAATGAAAATCTGGGTAAAATGAAGAGAATAAAAATATCAAAGAAGAAAAAAGAGAAGAAAAAAAAAACAGGTCCTTTTCATAATAATAAATAAACGATAACAAAAACGTGTTTATCATATACAATTTCTGTTGGGTCGTAAATTTCTCTAAACGTCTCCAAAAAAAAACCAAATTTTTTTTTGGTTTAAAAAAAATTTTTAATACTTTTTTGCTCCGTTTTTTTATTTTTCAGAAAAAAAATGAAATTGGAGCCACGATTTTCTAATAAGAAAAAAAATTTTTTTTTTTAGCCGCTAAGATTTTCCCATTTTTTTGTTTGGTTATCCTGTTTAGTAAATGAGAGAGAAATATAAGAAGAAAGACTTAAGGGTTAAACGGATTATTCGAAATATAAAAAAAAAGAGTAGGTATAAACTTTCGGTTCTTGTCTTTTATAACACGATTTAGGATGACAATTTAGTTTACTCTTATCGTAAATGATTTTTTTTTTATATTTTGTTCAAAAATAGAAAATCTGAGGAAAAAAATTTTATAATAATTTTCTATAAAATTTTTTTGAAATTCATATTTTTATATAGGGGGGGGGTTTCGAAATTTTTTATAGTTTTAAGCTACTTTAAGTCAAATTCAATAAAAATACAAAATTCTAATTTAATTTAGTCAATTCGGATTATAATAATGTGGAAACTTAAAAGTTGAATAATCTATTTATAATGTAGATATATATAGAGACCATGTAGAGAAAGTTTAATACTAAAATGAGAAAATTTTTATAGTGAATTTTTTATATAAATATTAAAATTAAATTGGAATTTTTGTATAATTTAGTTTATATATAGGAATTGTTTACATAATAAATCGCATCTTGAAAATAATACCGCAATATCTCAAAATTATTAATTTTTCAACTATAGGCGTATAGTTGACACCGCAAAATATTTCTTTATATTTGGCCCTAAAACATGTGACTATAATAATATATTAAAGATTACCGATTTTATTCACAATTTTCTGAATTCATTTAATACAGCAATATATTGAAATAGTACTCGTAATATTCTCAAATCAGTTGGAAATCAGTTGCAGCAACATTTGGACTTATACCAATTTTATGAAGAGAAATTGAGATTTAAACCGCAATATTTTATTAAAATAAAATATATATTTTTTTATTGAATACAACATTTACTCGAAACTATCAATTTAGAGATGTTGCAAACAGAATTCATATACAAAATATGTTTGATTTGTAAACGCTGACTTAGAAAATATTTAATAATTTGGTTGCATTAGAGAAATTGTATTAATGAAAGCTGGACTTATTACTATTAAGCTGAGTACTAGTAGTAAGTTTGTAATTTATGTAAATACTTTGTATAGTTGGCAATCAGAATACAAACTGTTCAAAATTTTACAAAAAATTAGTTAATGAAGTTTTCGAATTATCCATGAAAAAAAGTTTCAACATTCAATTTGATTCTGAGTATCTGGTTCGTGTTTCCGACTATATGAAATTTTTAGAGAAAACTTCTTTTTAAAAGTAAGTTTTCGAAAACTTTAAACCTTTAAATTTAGATTATACCATGATATATTTATGCTCCGTTATGCATATTTTATTATGTTTTCAAATTAAAATCATTTCTGGCACGAATATTGCATTATTGCTGCTTTTATATTGTTGTTTATGCATAACCTTTTGCAGAGCGTCAATGACTAAAATTTTATAAATATATAACTTCTTAAATACAAAATTTTAATTTTTGAATATGAAATTTACAATATTCAATTTGTTTACCATAGACACGAACCATAGAAACTGGGAGAATATGATCGCAAACTCAACTGATCTTGTATGACTTTCTATTGAACTTAGGTGAAAATTGCATCTTAGTTATTTTATACATTTTAAAAAAAAAATTTAAGACTAACAAGGAAATAGACTATGAGCTAACAAAGAAAATATTAAGATCTTGATTATTAATCAGTTTAGAGCTATAACAAAAAAGTAAAAGTTTAAATATTTTTTATAAAGTTATTAATTCTTACAAGTAATTCTTAAAAAGTACAAGTTGCATTATTACTTTCAAAATTTTCCATATATTTTTAACTACTCCTAGCAATGTTACATAATATTAAAAATATTAGCGATATTACATAACAAAATTGAATTTTCTAGAATAGCATCTGCCGGAAATGTGATAATCTAAACATTGAAAAAAAATTTTTTTTCTCTCTAAAATAGAATAAATTAAATTGAATCAGTAGTCTTATATAGCAGAGGATTAAAAAATATTATATTTTTTAGTTATGAATTGAATTTATTTGTAATTCTATAGAAATTTCAATATAAAAATGGTGTTATGGTATAGCCTTTAATAATGAAAAGTATAATAAAATTTTCTTCATCAATTACACAACAGTACATTTATTATTCACCATTTGGGGTTTGACTTTGAAATACAAAGAAAACATATAATAATAATAAAAATTATGAAACTATAAGAATAAATTTTACAATTGAAAGTCTTGTAGAAGCTGCAGGTCATCTACTGAATTAAAGAAATTGCGATTTCCTATTGTTTCATTTATTAACTTCTGTGTTTACTACGTATACCTACTTGGAGGATTATGCGTACTTAAGTATACTTGTATTATGCGAAATTATGTATCAATATGTGAATTGATTTGTATTTAATATTTCTAAATAGTGGTAGAAAAGAAAAATTCCGATATGCCTTGAATTCTATAAGAATTAAAGGAATTTAAGATTATAATTTCAAAGGTAGCTAAATAGGAAATGAAGTTTAACAGCGAACAGATCAATTGAAGATATCGAAATCATTTGAATTAGCTAAGTTGTTCATGATCAGTAGAATTTTCATCATGTCACTAAATTGCATTCAATTTTGAAATTGGACTTAATATAGTAATTGACGCTTGACATAGCCTTTTATTATTTTCATTTAGATTTTGGACACATTTGTTCTACCCTTGTTTTATTGGTCAATAATATACGCAAAATTTTAATGTTTTCTTTTGATTTTAAATGCTTTTCTAATTCAATAAACTTTTCAAAATTTTCTCAGTAATTTTCCGATACGTCATGGTAAATTAGAATCAAAGATGCAATGATGCTGTAAAATAAGATCTAATTTTATTAGTGTTACCATGCGTTTGCTTGAAAGTTATCTATTGCTGAATGAGATTGTTTGGTATTAGAGGAAGGGTTCCAATTTTAATACGTTTGTATTTTTGAAAGGATATTGTTAATGTTCTTTGTTACAATATTTGATTCACTTTACCTAAAATTTTAATGAGCAATGGTAGCATTGCATAAAGGTTTGTTCTAAAATCTAAAAAATTTAAAATTTTTTTAATAAAATGTGTTTCTTGTACTTCAGAATTGCAGAAACGAATACTTTATTCGTTTGTTCTTGTACTTTCACAAACTTCTCGAATATATCATTCTTTTTATACTGCACATTATTATACTAAAATTTTACTTATATTTAAAAGTTTCACCATATTAAGACCTATCGCTGGGTCACGAGTGCCTTCTTGATAATATTCTTTTTCAGCTAACTGAAATCTATCAAATATCAGTTAAACAAAATATGTAAATGTATTTGCCAAATCTCTTTTTGGAAAACTAGGAGCTCAAAGAACTCAAAAATCTTCCAGATATAGCTCTTCCAACAATACTTTGTAATACCACTTATATTTTTTTTCAATATTAGTATAGCAAGGGTTAAAGAACATTAAAAAATTCACTATAAATTTCGAAACGACAATTGTTTTTTTTTTGTAAATTGTCGCGTGACTATATTAAACAACTTTCTAGAGTTTCATGGTGAATAATATAGTTTATTAGTGTAGTAAGGGATAATTAATAATGGACAAGCAGTGGAAGACGGTCACACAAAATTTTGACTTGAATTTCATAATATGCATGTAAATAAATTGCTAGAATACAATATTGCAAATTTTCCGTGATCAAACTATAATATTTATCTGTACCTAATGTAAAATTTTTATTCAATTTTCCTGCCATATACAATGTAACATTTTAAAATATTATTTTTCATATATTCCTATTATAATTTAAATTTTTACTTATATATTTTATTAGTATTGTAATAGGTTTTTAAAAATTTTGTAATCTTTAAACTCGCGTTTGTATTTCATACAAAATTTCATTTGAAAATCTCAAACATTATAGCCCCATAAAATCTTAAATGTGTAGTACCTATATATACTTACATACTTAAAGTTCATAATACATTTTTCGAAAATTTTTTTCTGGTTTAATTCTTAAAGATCTTAAATTGTAGATAAATTGTTAAATTTTATGTTTTTAACATGAAATTGGAAAGTGAAATAAAAAAAAAACAAAATGTTTAATATTGTGAATAAGCGGTTCCCATATATACTCATCGGGATAACCACTTTTCTTTAATTAATGCCCATTTAAATAAAAAACGCGCTGATTTTAAATCGAAAACAAATTATTTTTTATTTTCCAAAAAAAAAAAAATAATAAAAAAAAATTTAACTTTTAAAATAAATAAAAAGTTTGATCTTGTCTATAATAAGATATTTTGCAAAACAATAAATTTTTAATACCAGAGCATAAAAGCATTTTTTAAGTTTGAAAATTGAGGGCTATGATATTTGCTTACCATTTTGTTGATTTCGAATGCAGTTTTCTAAGATTAAATCATTAAAGTGCGTATGTGAGCATATATTCGGCAGTAGGCTAGTTAAAAAGTAGTTCTGTTGTTAAGAACACAAATAATTAATATAAGAGTACAGTCAAACTTCCAGTTCTTGGGACCTTCCAGACATTCTAAATTTTATTAGTTATTCAAATGCTTTGTAACCTGTACATATTCCCTCAATTTAAACGTTCATAGATCAAAAATTTTTTTATACTAAAAATTTTATATGTAAAATTTATTTCTGACATTTTCAGTAGTTTGAGTTACAAAAATTTCACTTTATAATTTTTCACCTTCAAAATGTGAAAATTAACCATACTATTCTTGAATAAGATCTGAAAATAATAGAAGATAAAGGAAATTGGACAATAAATAGAAAATGTAATTGAATGTTTATAATCAGAATTTGTAACTGGACCATAAATGTCATTAAATGTTTGAGTATAATGATGTTTCTTATACGTAATAAATCTGAGGTTGTTCGAAGTAATACTGAGATTCGCCCACAAAAATTTCGGGCTTTAATAAAATATTACTTTAAGCTTACAACATTACGTTGTTAACTTTCCGACCTTTAAGTTGTTGATAGCAAGTTATTGTTAGTTGGTTTATATTTCTTTGCAAATTGTTAAGTTTAAGATGATCCGATTTGTTTTGCTTTTATAAAATTGCTGTTGGATGTTAATATTTTCTTTAAAGTTTTCGTTATATTTTTTGAAGCTCTTCAATACTTTTTAGAAAATGGTTACTTATAAACTATTAAAAACGTTAATTGATTTCATTTTATATTATTTTATTATTCTTCATTTTTAATTTCGTGCAAATTTAATCTTAAAATAAAATTAAAAAAAAAATCAGAGTAATGGTGCTAAAAAATTTGTTTTATGGGGCTCTAGTATAAGATAACTGAAAAAGAATAAAATCGTGCAAAGAAAAGAAGAAAATCAAAAGAGAAAAAAAAATGGTAGTAATAACAGCAGCTAACTACCCAGAGGGCATAAACTTGTAATATTCTGACTTTATTGTTTTGTGCCTTTTATTTTTCTTAACAATAAAATGGCTTTTCTATACACATACGCTTAGTATGTATAGGGTTATATTAGAAAATAATATCATTTTTATATCTACGATTCAGTTCAATTCTTTTAAATAAATTTAATTTTATTATTTAAATCTTTTCGATATTTTTGCTTATATTCTTCTTGTTTAAGGTTGTATTTTAAAGAAAATGTCTTTTACGATCGATTTAATTCAAAGAAATAATAGCACAATTTTATTAAATATACTTAGTGTTATTCGAATATTCTAAAATGATTATGTAATATCGAAATCAGTGTAATATGGAATAAAGACAGTGTGCTCTCTTAAATAGCTAGGATCTGAAGTAATTTAATTTGTAAACCGAAAAAAATGTGGTTAAAGATCCGAATTAAACACATTTTTCAAAACTTTAACTTTCAATAAACCGATGATAAACCGACAGTTCCAAAAATAATAAATTTTTTCGCGTAACGACAACAGTTGCAAAACAAAAGAAGGAGAGAATATTTTGAAAATAAAGAGATAAAAAATTTATTTTGAGAATATAGAAAAGGCGATACAGAAAAAATATTCTAATTTCACTTGCAGCTAAGGTTATTCACTAAATCATTGATTAAATACATGGTAATCAGAACTTAGTTTAGTGTTAGGGTATTCGAAAAAAGTCATAACCAATTACTGCTTCATTGTAAAATAGTTGTACTCATATCAAAACAACTAAATTATTCCATCAATTCAAATCAATTGTCAAATTGTTTGATTGCTTATTTGCATGCGATCATACAGTTGAATGTGTGGAATAAAAAGAAGCAATCAAACAGTTGCAAAACTAAAAATTGCATATTTATCTGAGTCCCTAATATGCGACAATATGCCTTTTTTTGCGTTTCGAACATAAACGGCAACACTCTTGAGCCTAATTACAAACAATATACTTCGCATTATTATTTTTGCATAACAGTTAAGTTAGAGATTGTGTGAATAACGTTTAAAGCTAGTTTATTCAATTGATATGCCCACAAGGTTTATAATTTTCTTTTTTTTGTTTTTTTTTTTTTTCTTTAGTTTTTTTTTTTTAAATACGTCGATTGTTTTTAAAAGTCAAGTACACAAATATTTTTAAGGTATTTGATAATAGCCATTAAAGTTAGTAGCAGTAAATTTTAAGGAGAGTTTCTTTAACTGAAATGAAAGAAAAGTTAAAAAGTTTTGCGAGAAAAAAAAATAAACAGAAATAAATGAGTAAGTAAGAAGCTATAAAGAGAAGTAAATCAGAAAAAGAAAAAAAAAATCGAAATAAAAAAATTTTGTATAAAAGTTGTTAAGATTTACATAAAACCACTCAGGTGTAATGAGAACAACGACGAGTGTATTGGGCCCAACCAAACCAAATGAAAACTACAAAATTTTTTTTTCTATTTTCTTCTTCTTGTTTACTTTCTTTATTTTTTTTTCTTTTTCGTTCTCATTTCTTATAATTTTCTTTCTCTTTCATTTACCTCTAACTTATTTTATACTAGAATTGACTGTGTTTTTTTATATAATTGTTTGTATACCAAGAATATTTTATTATATTATATGCATATTTATAGGAATATTTGTGTATACTTCCAGAATTTCAATGATTAGAATCTTTCTGCACTGTGCGATTTTTATATTACAATAATTTTTTATTTATACTTTCTTTTTCCTTTAAAAATTCTTAAAATATATTTTCTGATTGAGATTTTTAAGATGTGTTTACATAAGAAAATAGGAAAATTTGTAAGGTGAATTGTCGAAAAGAACGGTAATGCAACAAGTTTGAGAACAGTCATCGAACCAGTTTGATTAATGATAATCAAACCAAGTTGCATAGCACTGTTCGATTTATTTTAAAGATTTGAAAGATAATTGTCAAAAATGCCATGAGTACTGAATAACTTTTGTCAAAAATAGTGTAATTGGAAAAACAAGTGAAGTTTTTTAACATAACTTAAATCAAACTTGTTTTCTTTAGTTGTGCATAATAACATAATTATATTTTTGTAAGTCAACCATTTAATATTTTCCTATTCGAAATATGTGTAGGTCAACTATTTAATATTCTCTTATTTTTGCAAAGGTAGAAGAGTGGCATAGTTGGAATGCAGAAATATGTATATTTGTCGGAACTTTCAATTGTAGGTTGGTTATAATCCGCTTAAGTTTTTAATTCGTTTGATTTAACTTAGCACTATAATCTGCCACACAAACAATATATTCATAAATAAATTATTCAATTCCATAATAACATAAAAAATTAAACAATAAGTTGAAATTGCAATCGAACCTTAAGAATCAAGAAAAATAAAGAAAAAGAAAGAAAAGAAGCACGAGGCAGAATTGAATTTTAAGTAAACCACTTCAATAATTTTAAAAATTAAAATTAGGTGCTGATATTTATAAGTTTGTATACATATTACAGTAATGTAAATATGTATACTAAATTTCCTACATACATATATGATTTTTACCTGTTAATATAGTAATAGTTTTTTATGTACAAAACATACATGTATGAAATTCGGTATCGTAATTCTGTTTTGGTATGAACAGAAAGTAAACAAAAGAGAAAAAAAATTTTTTCATTTAAATTTTCTCTACTATTATCAAATTCTAAATTTTTAGCCCCTGGAAATAAGAATTGTTATTTTATTAAAGTTTAAATTTGTTTCTCTTCACTTGTTTTTTCATTTCAAACATTTTAACATTAACTTTTGATAATACCAAAATACCTAGTTATTATCAAATCGTTTTATATTATTTTGTAAATTTTAAGCGGTTTCTACATTTCAATATCGAACAAGAGTATTAAAGCGAGTGTGAATTGGTTTGTGTATTAAATGGCAATTTAGAGAATTTGTCTTACTAAAATAATGTTTTCGATATAGAGGTTGTATGACGGAATTTGTATGATTAGTAAAATTTTGTGTTGTATGACGTCATTCAAACGAAAATTTAAAATTGAGTAAATAGACATTGATTTTGATTCCGAAACTGTTTTTATTTTTATTAAATATGAAATTATTGTTCATTAATAATATACCTTACTATGGATGAAGCAGAAATTGAGCTACTCTTCATTGTCTAATTCAATTGCAAATTTTTGTTGTTGACCTATGTAAGTAAACATGCAGACCAAGTGTTTTAGGTCGATTACTACTCATTTAGTTGGGCCTATAAACAAACAAACACATACATATTTGATACTGCGGTGTGTATTGTATACACTCTTTTAATTTTCAGCTGGGTGCTCCTTTTTTTTCTGTGTTAAATTAGAAATTATTTTTATGTAGAATTTTTTTCGTTATTTTCATTTTTTAAATGCTTTTCTTTTTGTATTTAAATTTAAGTTTTTTTTTTTTTTTAATTTTTCATTTAGAAAAAAAAAATTCATTTAGCATTTTAGCCTCTAGATTTAGTCCGCGTAACAAATGAAGCGTATCAGGCTTGTGGTAATCGTTTTTTTTTATGTAGGTATATTTTATATCTATGTGTGTATATTATACATACATGCATAACGTATATTCGAAATTAGAATTAGGTGTATGAAAGTATAGATAAAACTCAGATAGTAGACTCATAATATTTAAAGTAAAAAATTAGAGTTAAATAGAAAAAATAATGAAAAAATCGTTCTAATTTAATTTTTTTTAAGATAGAAAATATAAGGTAAACGGAATAATAGCGCGAATTTTATGGATCACTTGCAGCGATCTTTTAATATTTTGTATTATGTTTTTCTTTTCTTATACTCTCTACATGTTATACACAACACAATGGAAAAATTTTTAGTCATTTTCAATTTTCCTTTACCACAATATCCATACGTACCTATATGCTTTGTGAAAATCAATTTATTTAGTATAATTTAAATTGATTTTATTTTTGGTGTACGGTGGTTTTAGAAGTGCACATGAATGACATAAAATTACAAAATTTTAATTCTGTTAATATTTTAAATGGATTACTTTTAGTTTAAGAGCTCATTTAAAACTTTATTACTAGATCTGTAATTGAAAATACAAATTGTGGAGGTGTTTTCTTATGTGATACTTAAACTTTACACTTTAAGTATTAAAATTGATTTAAGTCTAGACTGTTTATAGGTATTCATTGATGACTAATATTTTATTTTGAGTGAATTCTCCTGCAAAAGGAAGGTATTGCGTTAGAATATTCGTTGAATTTATATTGGAGTTTACATTTTGCTTATGTGCTGGAATGCGGTTCCGAGCATAAAATTTTGTTATATGAATAAATAATCTCAGAAAATAATGAAATCTTCAATTTTTTATGGATATTTAAAAAATGCATCAATGTGTTAAAAAAAAAACAAATATGGAAAACATACAATTTTTTCATTATTGTATAGTAATTATACGAACCTGTGAAACAATTTTATAGAAACTTTACGAATATGTCTGACCTCTAATTGGACACGCGTTTGCCAATATTCATGAATTTGTTTTCATTATTTGTTAAAATATTTAAAATAAGCTTTTGAAGATGGCAGCTATTAATCCATAGCAGCCACTTCAGTAAAATTTGTAGAATGTAATTAGTTCCGATTCATCCCAAGGTCCAATCACTTCAAGGAAAACGCTTGAAATTAATTGTTTTATAAGATTAAGTCACTTTTTTTTCATCGTAAAATCCAAGGCAATTATCGAAGTCATATTGTTTTTTCCTTAGAATAACTGATATTCTTAATTCTATAATTTCACTAATTTTTCAAATAGTTGGTAACGAAGCATAGAATTTTTCATATTTCTTGATTGATGTTAGATAAAAATGCTTACAACACACGAATAACAGCCTTTAAATATAGAATTAAACAATAGATACAAACAATTTTTATATTATGAATGTATGTGCATATAGAACAATTCTTTGAACGATTCTTTCAAAAAATCTCTTAATTACTCGCTGAGAAACTCAAATTTTTAATTGCATGTATAAGACAATCAAGACAAGTATGTTTCTTAAAAGCGATGTATTCATTTTAATTGGAAGACGCAATTCCAATTAAGAAAATTTTCTTTTTATATTCTAGCTCTTAGAAAAATAAAAAAATTCTTTTGCATTAAAAACATGAAAGCTGTTGAATTGTCATTCAAATTTAATTGCCAAATTTTTAGAAAAATCTCAAGAAAAAGGTTTTCTTTCTGAAAAAATGAAAATGTTATTAAGTTATTAGAAGAAAATTTTTCTAAAAAAGTGAAGCAAAAGATTTGCTTGTTGGAAATTAGAATTAAATTTTAGAAAGAAAATCTTAAGATGAAGAATCGCAATTAAGAAATAAAAAAGAAGATGAAATACTCGTAATTGGGAAAAAAATTTGGTTTCTTGTTCTTAACGAGATCTTAAAATTTTAAGGACATTTATGACTTATGTTATTATTCAATTCAAAGTCTCAGATGGAGAAAAAAGAAATTACGACGGTAGTAAACAAAAATTTGAAAAAATTAAAGCAAATCGAACCAATTTCTTACTGTTTAAAGTTTAAATACATTCAAAGCTATAGTTAATATCTAAATTTTCAGTCAAAAATTTCATCGACGTTTTCTATTTAAAGAGATTACTTCTTTATTCTCACAACGTGACTTTAAATTAATAACAAAAAAGCAGTAATGAACCCGTATTGATGAATAAAATGTAAAAACCGGTACGCTACCAGACTTGCTATCATTTGCTAAACTTTGAACTAATATTTTGTATTCTAATTCTCAGAAGGAATAATGCACATTTATTACGTGTTAGTCTTTATTTTATATTTTCATCTTCACATATTTTAGGTATCTTGATTTTTGAAGTATAATTGAATTTGAAGTATATATTAAAAATTAATAGACAAGTTACTGGAAAATCGAAATTGCAAAGTAAAACGATCTTACATCGTCTGAGTTGGGCTCTAACATCTAATAAATTACCAGAAACAATTTTGGAATAACTTCCTAAGCTTTTGAATCATCAATTCAACGATAGCCAGTAAAGTTGAGGAATAAGCTTTATTTACGCAAAAAAGTGGCCACCGTTTGTTTTCTTTATGTTTATTAAGATTCTAATTGATTCAGCCAAAATTTACGCATTCTCTAATTAAAGTTAGTAAAATAAAAATTAACATCTTTTGGCTGTTATATTAAAATGATTAAAGAACACCTAAAAGTATGCAAATTTTATTTTATCCAGCATACAAGAAATAAAAAGTAAACAGTTTGAACAAACTTTCAGATTATTTTACAGGTCAAATTTGATTTGGATTTATTAAAATGAATTAAAACTAATTGCAAAATTAATATTTACTATAAAAGTAAGTCTATACTAATAAAATAATTCAATCTCTTCTATTTTCGCAAATCTAAATATGAAAAATACCCTCCATTATCTCGCAACATATGGAGCATACAAATTTACATTTATACACAATGTGCTATTCTATTGGTCTTATTTTTTTAACAATCAATTTACTATATTTGGCAAATATGCATAATTCTGCATAAATAGCCGTTATTCCCATTTTTTTGTTAATATTCGAATAAAATTTTTTTCCTTTATTTTAATGACTACTAGTGAATTCGCGATATTATTGTAAAATCGTAGGCCATTTGTACTTCAATTTATGGACACATGCTTTTTAAATACTATGCTTTAAAATTCAAACATTTTCAATTCATAATGCTTAAAGTATAGTGCAGGATTTTTTTTGAAGAGCAATTTTCAAATCGCAAAATTATGTAAGTGTCGCACCCTTGTAAGTATATAAAATTATCAGAAATTTTCTGTGTGATCTGATATAGTTTTGATTTCGAATTCAACTGTCCATGTTCGGAAATTTTTTGGAAAGTGTAATGAAGATTCATCTAAACAATGTTATACCAGAAAATTTTCCTTGCAAATTGTTCATGTATATTGTGAAAAAATTATTTTGTTCAAAAATTTACACATCTCTTCTCTTATACGTTAGGAAATATGATTATTTTCAGATTTTCAAAATATAAGAGAAATAATAATTTCCTGTTCGTATTCCATATATGTAATATAATGTTACATATAGATATGTAATCAGTTGAAAATGCCATCAATTTGAAAATGTAACAAATATTATCAAAATCTCGCAGTCATTTTGATTTTTAAGTGGAAATCAAAATTTTATACAAAATGTTAGAATGTACTTTATATCTTTGGTTAATTTCATTTCAAAATTTTGGCTATCTGTCATTATAACACGTCATCATAATAGTAAATGGATTGCTGTCATTGTAATTGGAAATTACTGTGTATCTGATCTAAAAGTGCTAAGCAATTCCATGTATGCTTTTTAAATAGCCTATTGTGCCGTCTTTCTAAGGTATTTTAAAAGGTACACCGGTTGCCATAAATGGGCTTATTGTGGAACAATTTTTTTGTTTACTAACGAAAATCTCTATAGTGGAACATGCTGTACAGCATTTGTTAAAAATTTTCCATTACAAAAAATTAAGAGTTTAAAATAAACTTGTAAAGTGTGTTTCGTAATTCTTTTATCTACATTTGGGGATGCCAATATTTTATGTATATTTATTATATACATATATTATTGTGGTTTAATATTTTCGACAGAAAAGGAGAGGAAGCTATTATTGTAGAAATACTACTACTTATATAGATTTATAATTGGGATTTGCTTTATGAAAATAATAAAAAAATATTAAAAGGCAACAAATTGCGCTTAAGTGAGCAGTAACTATATAATTTGATTTTCGATTAATTTAACAATAATAATTTTATTGTTAATATTATAGATATTAGAGTTCGATTAACAAAAGAAAAAATGAAAGTTTACAGATAATCTTTTTTTTTCCCTCTCTCCATTATTATTTCTTTGATTTTAATGGTAGTAATTTACTCACTTTAATTATTTGTAATATTTGTCAAGGTTTTCTTAATTTTTTGTTTCTTTTCGCCTTATTTTCTTAAAAGAAAGTTACAATGTATAAGCATTAATGATCATAATTATTATACCCTGCACTTCGTGAAGGGTATATTAACTTTGGTATGGAGTTTGTAACTACTTGAAGGAGTCATCTGCGGTATGGACATATATATATATTCTTACTCAGCGTAAAATTCTGCGTTGATTTAGACATGTCCGTCCGTCCGTCCGTCCGTCCGTCCGTCCGTCCGTCCGTCCGTCCGTCCGTCCGTCCGTCCGTCCGTCCGATCGCACGATAACTTAAAAACGAATAATGCAATCGACACCAAACTTTCACAAGTTGCTTCTTTTGTGCCAAGGACGAACCCTATTGTTATTGGACCAATTCGGACAACGGGGTCGGGTAGCTGCCATACAACTCAAAGAGTTTATTTTAATTATTTCAAAAACTAATAAAGGTACAAATATAAAATTTTGTATACATGTGTCCAATTATATTCTACATATGCTCTAAAAATTTTAATGAGATAGCTGCAGCGGTTCGGGTGGCTGCCATACAACTCCAAAAGCAAATTTTTTATATTCGGCAAAATAATAAAGTTAGATTCATGAAACTTGGCAGTCGTGTGTCCAATTATAGGTCAAAGATATTTCTGAAGTTTTGGTGGAATTGTTTGACAGGTTCGAGTGGCTCCCATACAAGTCCAAAAGCTTATTTTAAATATTTGGAAAAATAATAAAGTCAGATTCATGAAACTTGGCAGTTGTGTGTCCAATTATAGGTCAAAGATATTTCTGAAGTTTCGATGGAATTGCTTGACAGGTTCGAGTAGCTCCCATACAAGTTCAAAAGCTTACTTTAAATATCTGAAAAAATAAAAACGTTAGATTCATGAAACTTGGCAGTTGTGTGTCCAATTATAGATCAGATATACCTGCGAAGTTTTAGTGGAATTGCTTGGCAGGTTCGGGTACCTGCCATACAACTCCAAAAGCTAATTTTAAATATTTGGAAAAATAATAAAGTCAAATTCATGAAACTTAGCAGTTGTGTGTCCAATTATAGGTCAAAGATATTTCTGAAGTTTTGGTGGAATTGCTTGACAGGTTCGAGTGGCTCCCATACAAGTCCAAAAGCAAATTTTTTATATTCGGCAAAATAATAAAGTCAAATTCATGAAACTTAGCAGTTGTGTGTCCAATTATAGATCAGATATATTAGCGAAGTTTTAGTGGAATTGCTTGGCGTGTCCGGGTACCTGCCATACAACTCCAAAAGCTAATTTTAAATATTTGGAAAAATAATAAAGACAGATTCATGAAACTTGGCAGTCGTGTGTCCAATTATAGGTCAAAGATATTTCTGAAGTTTTGGTGGAATTGCTTGACAGGTTCGAGTAGCTCCCATACAAGTCCAAAAGCTAATTTTAAATATTTGGAAAAATAATAAAGTCAGATTCACGAAACTTGGTAGTTGTGTGTTCAGTTATAGATCAGACATCCGTGAAGTTTCTATAGAATGTTTCACAGGTTTGAGTAATTGCTATACAACAATGAAAGTTGCAGGGTATAATTCAATCGGTTCATACCGACTGAAACGTTTTTACTTGTTACTATTATTATTTTTCATTATCATTATTTAATATGGTTATTGTATTCTGATTTTTAACTATTGTTAAAATGAATGAAATTTTCTATACATATACATATATGGAGTAGAAAAGAAAAATTTAATATTTCATAAAACAAGTGATATAATTATGTTATATACAAAAGGTGGAAGTCAGTAAATGGCAGCAAGATTTGAAAGTTTAGAAAAGAAGCATTGAATTTGGAAAGTTAAATTGTAATAGCATGCTTACATATTTAAATAATATGGGCAATGCCATTCATAAATAAAATTTTAATTTGAAATTCATTTCATTAAAATATTACGGAATTTTTTTAATTTATTATTTGATTATAAATTATTGATTAATATTCTTTTATTTTCTATAATAATAAAATGTATACAATGCAATTTTCAATTGTTATAATTTAGGTCAAATTTCATTAAAAATGTTGTTGTATCCAGTTGCTATTTTAGCATTGATATTTGAGAAAGAAAATCTTTCTCTTTTTAAAATTATTAAAATTTCGAATGAAATTCTTTCGATTTATTCATGTAAAAAATTCGTGAATAAATTTTTAAATTTTGAAGGCATAATTTGTAAATATTCAAATGTTCTAACAAATATTCAGAATGAGATGGAATTGCATAGAAGAAAATTTAAGAGAAACTGGATTTCAAAATGTATTCGCAGTCACACAATAATATATTTGAATTTGGTGATACAAAAACTTGAGATGATCGTGTGTTCTGATGGTGACGATTAATAAAAGGACGATAATTGTGATAAATGGCAGTGTTCTTAAACAAACCAATTTTATGAGTGATCTAGGAGTTTTGCTGAATTGAGATTTGAATTTACAACTTATAGTTACAACTTAGTATAACTATTATTCGAATTTATTTTAAAATATGGCACCGGTTCTTTATCCCAGAAGGATCCCGGGTTCAAATCCTGGCTAGGTCACTATAAAAAAATTATACTTAGCTAAATATGCAAAACTATAACAGAAAATGCTATTATATAAATTTATTATTTAAATATTAAAAATATAAAAAATAAATATAAATGATCTTCAATATTTAATATAAATAAAAAATCTAGGGCAGACTAGCCACCCGTCTAGTTACTTTAATGACTTATGAAACCTGTAGATTGATTCTTATGATTCAAGTCTGTAATTTGCAAAAAGTTAAAACTGTAGTTTGATTATGAAGAGTAAGTGAAAAAGACATTGTGTTGGGGGGCCACGGAAATTAAAGATTTTTTATATTGGTTATGAAAATTCCATTATTTGTACCGACTTTATCATGAAATTTTAATAACTCCGGTATTTAATTATACAGTTCAGTATTTACCGGTACTTAATTATAAGCAGTGCCAGTATATTGAATTGTCTAGCGAATCATATTACTGCAATTCTGTTTTCCGAGTTTATTTAAAAATTTTTATATTATATTTGGGGTTAATATTATTTGAATTTCTACTTCTTTTTCTTCTGTTTTATTTTAAATACATTAAAAATATTAATTTAATTAATTTTATCTATTAAAATTTCGTTGTGTTCGCCAATGTAAACTGCTTGTTATAGATCAATATCAGAAAAATCTATGTTTTAATTTAAATAAAATGATTTTTTTTTTCTCGGTTTGCACTCATAAGTGGATGATGTTTTATGTATTTTTTAAAGAGAAAATATTATTTTTTTATTTTATTTTTGTAATATCATTTAGTAAAAAATTAAAAAAAAAAAAATTATTGAATGCAAGAAACTTATTGAAGGCTTTTTCAACTATATTTTCAATTTTTATTTATCCTTTTAGAGTAAAATTCATTTTAACATTTTGAAGGATGAGAGTTTGTTTTTCGATAAATGCAGTACAATTTATTAATTGAATAATTTCATTGTGTTACTTGGAATTATAGGATACCTGCCTAGAAATATATATTTCAAAAGTCGCCGAATTTCCTCTAAATACGATCGATTTAGCAATTTTCTAATTTGACATCGTTAAATTCCAATAGTTTACTAGCTAGTTAAAATTTTGAAAGATTGTTGATAACATACAGAATCAAATAGATATTTCAACCGTTTGATTTAAAGAAGCGTCGCCCCTGTTTTCAATTTATTTTTAGATAGGGTCCAGATTTTAGTATTCAATTATCAACTAATTTCAATTAAATAGTGGAGACTCAACAAGGATTTTACATTTTTTATAATGCCCAAATTGCAAATTCAAATTGGAATTCCGCAATTTATAATGCTAATTTTTTTAAATTTAATATTGTAGTAAATTTACTACATTTCCAAAAAATCAACAACATTAATGCAATGTTGTCATTTTTTTGTATTATATAGTGAAATTGTAATTTTGTAACATAAGATTTTTTTTTTTTTTGTATGTATTATCCTTTTTAATATCCTTGCAATATCGTATTATTTTTAGGTTTATGTTCATATATGCAATTTTTTTTTACATGAAAATGTGAGAGATAAAAATCGGTTTTTAATATTATTGAAATTGGTTGAACAAAAAACAAAAAAATGGTATAGAGTAAAAAAGTAATAAAATTCCATTATACAAAATAAGGATAAAATATAACGGATTGAATTATAGTGGTTATAAAATATGTGCATTTCATAATATAACCAAAATTATTAGGTCATGTAGTACAAAAAAAAAATTGATTTTTACTTGTTTTTTTTGTTTTCTTTATAATTTACAAATTGATTGCATATACACCGAAAGAATATCAAAAAAAAATCCTGTAAAATTCACGATTGTAATTTTATGCAAGAATAAATTAAAGAATTTATGTAATCATAGTCTAATTTTTTCCCATTGTGCACTACGTGCTATGCAAAAAATGGTTAACTTTAACGTTGAATGATAACTAGCTGAAGAAATGATTGGCTAATATTGTACTTTTTGAAACGGATTTGAAAGCATTTGAGGAAGTAAGGGCTTAGTTTAAAAATATGTTGGTATGTGAGTTTAAAAGAGAGTTTTGACTAGACTGGGATTATAATACCCAATATATGGAAGTTAAAAGTTTACGTGGAGCTTCCGCGAACAATAAAACTGAAATATGTATCATTCTACAGAGAGACTGTTAGGACTGTTGCTTAACATGTATCATTCTACAGAGGGAGTGAGAGAGACTGTTGCTTAACAGAAGATGACGATTTATAATTAAATCAAAATTGTTATTCACTTACAAACAGAATATTTGAAAATTATAAAATCAATTGTAATTTTTGGATATTTCATATATGTAGGGTTCTTGGAAATGGCAAAACAATACTCATTCCCATTTTTAAAAACCATAGTTTATTTGCCTTAAAATTTACCAATGAATTTAAAATTTATAATTGATAACCTTCTAAGAATCATATTTTATAATTTTTGATTTATTATGAATGAAAAATAGTTGAATTTTAAATGATAACAAAGTTTCAAAATGGCTGTATGTTCCATAGGTCTATAAATATCATACGCCTGAACATTGCAGTTCTGAAATAGATTTGAAAAATAGGAAAGCAGGATTGTGTCCGATAAGAAACAACAATATTTTGTGCCTTAAAATCTCACCATTCCCTACATAACTATTGAAAATATACGGTTAAAAATTATATAATTCGGTTATATAATAAAAAATGTATTTTTGAAATTAAATTTCTTTGAGACCTTAAAATGCATATATTCTCCATCATATTCCTAACCAATCAACTATAGATTTTGCAAATCATCAATCTTGAAAAAAATTTAATGCAATCAATATTTTATATGTAAAAAAATTCCCTTTCGATTTAGAAAACAAAACCAAAACAAAAAAAATTACAAGTCTTCTGTGAAATCACAAAAAAACAGGGAGAAAAAAAATTGAATTGAATATTTTTCAAAATTGGGTCCAAAATATTTCAACCATTAATATTAGTCTAAGTATAAAAATTGCTTGAGACAAAAATTCTCATATAAAATATTCTTTTTTTTTATTTGCTATGATAACATGAAACAAATGCTATAAATTGCTTTAAGCATTGGAAAAAATCACTAGTCATTGAAACTCATAAAATTCACTAGCTTGCACCCAGATAAAACAGAAATCAAAAGTTTTTTTTTTTGTTTTAAAAAAAAAAAAAATTGAAGTGGAACAAAAAGTTTAAATCTAGATTTATAATATATGAAGAGTCTGGATGTGAAAAAAACTCATCATCATACTTAAAATCAACCTATCATTGTAAATTGCAAGAAATAAAAAATAAAATAAAAGTTTTTTTTTTCATTCCATTTCTTCTCTGCGCCTAGCCACTTAAGCTAAGGTATAACAAGTAGCACCCACAATTTTGAATTTTCTTCGATCTTTTCATCATTCAAATACTGATTGAAAAAAAAATGAATAAAGTTGGTCGATTAAACTATGAGAATATTAAAAGAAGCAAGAATATTTTAAAGGAATCCAAGGAAGAAAATTTAAGGGCTTAGCAGCTTTAAAGAAAATTCTTAGTATTTTCATCTCATGAATTGAACTTGATTAGTATGATCACAATCTACATTATCAATCTGGATCATCGTATATAGTTCTACCTCTTGCTTTGATTTTGGTTGCAAAAATTTAAGATTCTTCAATTGTTGCAGCTGGGGTCAGTTAGAAAAACATAAAACTAATTTGTGAAAAAGTTGTACAAAAATCTTACAGTTTGAGATTTGTGTCAATGTCGAAAAATTTATTTATTTATAAATATTTATTGTGAGAACCGAACCATAAGGTTTGCATCTTTACTATTGACACTCGTTGTTCCAGTGTTATAAATGTTGGAACAAATTTTTTTTACAACATATTTTGTACAAATGATTTGACGTGTGTGTGCTCTCAAATTTTTACTACAAAAAAAAAAAAAAATTCAATCTTGAAAATTTAAGGAAGACAAAATGAAAAAATTTGTTTTTTTTTTTTTCGTTCACTTTTCTCTTTAAATCTTTGTCTTATAGTTTCATTTATGTATATTGCTTTTCTTATATGCCGATGGTGTAAGTTATATAAGTAATAAAAAGAAAATTTTCCAATAAAAGCGCAATGAGTGCACAATTCAATGATTTGACAGTCGATTGAGCTCAATAATTTTAACAAATTTGCTTACAATAGATTGAAAAATTCTCTAGACTAATGGTATATATACTTATATGTCTATATTATAATACTGTTATATAACATGAATGTTAAAGAACATGGGTAATATAAATAAGAAGGATTTTATATTAAAACGCTAAAGTAAATATAAGAAACCAGATTTTTTGGTATTTGTTGTATAAAGTTCTTGATTTTCATTTTATTTTATACTTTTTACACACTTCTTATCACCTATAAATTCACAATTCATTGTAATAAAACAAAGAACGAAAAAAAAAAACTAGCAGAAAATTCGGAAATTTTTCTCATCAGTCATCATGATGATGCAATAAAAGATGAAAATAAAGTTTTCCTTCTTATTTTCATTACTATGTATGAATATATTGAGTCTCGCGATATAATTTTACGTTTTTTACGCAAAAAATATGTTATTCTTTGCGTATTATATGAATGTTGCGAATTATTTGCGTTTAATATAAAAAATTCCAAATTATTTACGTTTGATGTAAAACATACAGAGTTAACTTTTTACATGGAATTATTTGTATTTTATATAGAAATTTCGAGTTATTTACGTTAGGGGTAAAATTTAAAGAGTTGTTTACGTTTTATGTAAAAAACATCGAGTTACTTGTATTTTGTATAGAAATTCCGAGTTATTTACGTTTAAGATAAAATATAAAGAGTAATTTACGTTTTATGTAAAAAACATCGAATTACTTGTATTTTGTATAGAAATTCCGAGTTGTTTACGTTTTACATAAAATATAATGAGTAATTTACGTTTTATGTAAAAAACATCGGGTTACTTGTATTTTGTATAGAAATTCCGAGTTACTTACGTTTAAGGTAAAATATAAAGAGTTATTTACGTTTTATGTAAAAAACATCGAATTACTTGTATTTTATATAGAAATTCCGAGTTATTTACGTTTAAGGTAAAATATAAAGAGTTGTTTACGTTTTATGTAAAATACATGGAATTATTTGTATTTTATATAAAAATTTCGAGTTGTTTACGTTTAAGGTAAAATATAAAGAGTTATTTACGTTTTATGTAAAAAACTTCGAATTACTTGTATTTTATATAGAAATTCCGAGTTATTCACGTTTAAGGTAAACAATAAAGATTTATTTACGTTTTATGTAAAAAACATCGAGTTACTTGTATTTTATATAGAAATGACGAGTTATTTACGTTTAAGGTAAAATATAAAGAGTTATTTACGTTTTATGTAAAAAACTTCAAATTACTTGTGTTTTATACAGAAATTTCGAGTTATTTACGTTTATGGTAAAATATAAAGAGTTATTTACGTTTTATGTAAAAAACATCGAATTACTTGTATTTTATATAGAAATTCCGAGTTCTTTACGTTTAAGGTAAAATATAAAGAGTTATTTACGTTTTATGTAAAAAACATTGAATTACTTGTATTTTGTATAGAAATTCCGAGTTGTTTACGTTTTGGGTAAAATATAATGAGTAATTTACGTTTTATGTAAGAAACATCGAATTACTTGTATTTTGTATAGAAATTCCGAGTTGTTTACGTTTTGGGTAAAATATAATGAGTAATTTACGTTTTATGTAAGAAACATCGAATTACTTGTATTTTGTATAGAAATTCCGAGTTGTTTACGTTTTACATAAAATATAATGAGTAATTTACGTTTTATGTAAAAAACATCGAGTTACTTGTATTTTGTATAGAAATTCCGAGTTACTTACGTTTAAGGTAAAATATAAAGAGTTATTTACGTTTTATGTAAAAAACTTCGAATTACTTGTATTTTGTATAGAAATTCCGAGTTGTTTACGTATAAGGTAAAATATAAAGTGTTATTTACGTTTTATTTAAAAAACATCAAATTACTTGTATTTTATATAGAAATTCCGAGTTATTCACGTTTAAGGTAAACAATAAAGATTTATTTACGTTTTATGTAAAAAATATCGAATTACTTGTATTTTGTATAGAAATTCCGAGTTGTTTACGTTTAAGGTAAAATATAAAGAGTTATTTACGTTTCATGTAAAAAACTTCGAATTACTTGTATTTCATACAGAAATTCCGAGTTATTTACGTTTAAGGTAAAATATAAAGAGTCGTTTACGTTTTATGTAAAATACATGGAAGTATTTGTATTTTATATAAAAATGCCGAGTTGTTTACGTTTAAGGTGAGATATAAAGACTTATTTACGTTTTAGGTAAACAACGCGGAACTACTTTGTCAAAAACGCGTTTTAGAAACGAGTAAAAGTAAAAGTGAGTAATATGACAACGGTTTTTTTTCCAAAAAAATTTACACTTAAAACAATATGAGAATATTTTGTTTCAAAAATAAAAAAAACTGGAACATTTTTTATTAATATTGCAAATGCGTGATAATGTATGACTTATATGCTTCTTTTCTGTATAACTAAGAGTAGGCGAATAAAACCTGCTGATTCGACGATCCAATTATGTTAATAGTTTGAATGAGAATGCAGCAGCTGCTTGTAAGAATAGTTGCATGGGAGTAAATGGTACATGTTTATATGAATATTTATCTCTGCAGGATAAAGAAAATTTTTCAAATAATTTTCTTGAAAATTTTGAAAAATCTAAATTATTAATTATTAAATTTTATTAGTAAATTTTTTTAATTATTTTATTCATATTCTCATGTTAAATTCTATGTCCAATGTAAAATTCCAAAATTTGCAAATAAACATTAACGTACACTTAGTTAGGAATCGATTTAATTTTTTTTGTCTTAATTAAACAAATTAATAAATTTTCCAATTTAAAGCAGGACTTTCGTTTTACTTATGAAACATTTAAGGCGTTAGTATGTGAAAAGGTGTTAGAGTACAAAGGTTTTTTGCGTCATATATGAAAGAGATGAAATGCTTTTATGATAAAGTTTCCATAATGGAATATTTCAAACGAAAAAACTCTGTAGAAAATGAAATTCTCTTAAGAACTTTACAATAAAATTCAATGGAAATAGGGAAGGAAAAGAAGGAAATAAATAGAACAAGGAAAATTGTGTACAGAATGTCCTGCATTTGATCAACTCAATTTAATTCTTTTTTTTTTTTATCAAGGATAATTTCATTTCACTTTCAAGTTTTTTTATCAACTTTACGAACTCAAATTAGTAATGATTTGAATTACATATAACATTTTCTTCCAAATCAAGCGTGAATTAATTTTATTTTTCGTAAGAGTTGATTTTGCGAATTAATAATACCGAAATTTCCGTTATTTTGTGAATATTAATTAAAGGTAAATAATATGAGATGAATGTAATTATATAAAAGTAAATTAAATGTACAAAATTAGCAGAACATAATATAGAGGACAGAGCAATATTATTTTCCAAATAATATTCTTTTTATCCACATTCTTACTCGCTTAAAATACAATTTCTAATCAATTTAATAAAAATAAATTTATTGATCATGTTATTGAAAAATTAATTAATGAAATTAAATTTTGTTTTGTTTTTCTTTATCCATTAATGTTAAACAAAATCAAAATAATTTCAATTCAGGTCATTTCCTACATAGCTACCAAAGAAGCAGAATGAGAAAAACAAATTTTAATTTCATTTGAAATAAATTTCAAATATTTCTTTTTTAAAATTTTGTGTTCAACTGTGTGTACTGTGTTCATTCGTATAATATGAGGCTTCATAACTCAATTGATTTTTTCGGCTTAAAATTCGAACAACTCCATTATTCTCAAGGATTTGAGTTTCAGCTTAAAGAATTAAAGCTTGAAATTTGTTATAGTTAAATCTTTTATTGTTATTTTTCTATTATATTTTGTTATAGTAAATAGGGAGCCGCCTGGCTTGTTTCCAGAAAATTACTATTTTCACGTTTAATTGACAGTGAAGGTAAAGTAATTGCATACATTTTGGAAAATTCGAAAATCTAATAATAAAAATGCTTCTTGAATATAAGCAGATTCGCTTAAGTTCGAAGAATTTGTAGTACGAGAATTTAGAATCCCAATTTTGTATTAAACGTAAATTTGTTTTACATTTAAAATTCTACTGTTAATTAACCATTTTTTTTTAACTTCCATTAACGGGTTAAAATTTTCAAAATATTATTGTAAAAGTTGTATGGCAATCTAGAAATTTCTATCAGGAACGCATTCGAAAAATTGAAGTAAAACCGTAACTTTTATTAAATTTTCATTTTCTTATGTTGTACAGCTACTTATTTATTTGAAAAATTCTAATAAAATATTAATAATTAAGAAAAAATTTTAATTTTAAATTCAGAATGCAGGCTGGACCATCAACCATCATTGAATTTTAAGCACATTTTCATTTAAAAACTATTCTGCTTATTATTTCTCTTCTAAGACATCTACGAATTTAATTTACTGTTTTAACTACAAAATCTATTTTTTTGACTAATCACACTTTCTTTCTACCCGAAACACAATACAAAACGAATTATAATACGTGTTTGTACCTTAATTTATATATATATGTATATATACAATAAAAACACAAAATGAAATCCAAAATCTATTCTAAGACATAAACAAGTAAATTTATTGATTTGAAGTAACTTTTGGGAATTTAATGAGCCTCAAGGTGTTTTATGGTCATTACAGAAATTAGCTTTTCTCTTCTTCTGCCATTATGCTGTTGTGTATACCAGTATGTATATAGTTATTATTATACACATATAATTATAATCCTGTAGTACATTGTCTCTTTTTATTTTTGCTTTATTTTTTTCCATATATTTTTCTTTTTTTCGTTTTTGTTTTAATTTATACAAAAAGGACATTTTGTTAAGTTTTATTGTCTAAATGTTTATCCATTTAAGTCTGATTGTGATAATTCTATAGTTAAAATACAATTTTATATTTTATAGACTTATATTTTGTGTTTGTATTCGATTAATTTTCTTAAAACTAAACTGTTGTATATATGTCTGTATGTATGTGCATTAATATTGGGTATATAATGGGGCTATAATACTGCACGGATAATTTTTTGGGGAAAAATTAAATGAATACACAATTTATATAGAAGAATAATTAAAGAGCGTATACAAAAGGAAGGGCAGAAGGTTACACAAAAAATTAGGTATAAAGTAAAAGACGATAAATGAGAAAAAAATGAGAGTTTAAGCAGCTCCTTGTTTATGTTCTAAATTTGAAGTGGAAATATATAGGGAAATCCTTGATAAAAGTTCGATAGTCACGTTTAATTGCAATTTTATGTAAAACTCACATAAATACACACATATAAAAAACATTTTCATAGTGTATTTTCTGTGGTTAATTATTGTTTATTGGTTCCACTGAATTAAACCGTTGTAACCGAAAAAAAATGATCTAGAATAATAATAATTGCATGTAAATTCATAGAATTTTATTATTGCTTTTTTCCATTTGGAACAAAAGTATAGTTGCAACATTAGTACGTATGTTTATTTAGTTCAAATAAATCAAATGTGTAATACGAGTATACGATATATGGGACTAAAGCATTATACACATTATTGTTATACAACTCATAAAATTAATTTTAATTTTTAAAAAAATTAAAAATTTTTTGACCACAATTTTTAAATTATAGGAATTGAAGTCCTAAAGTCAATATAATTGTGTACCTAGGTTTAGTTTTGGTTACATTAATTTAATTTTGTTTGATTAACAATAGTATAACGCGTAAAATCACATTTACTCAATCAATATTCAAAATTATGGGTATAATGTGAGAGAATAAAGTAATAATAAATTTGTGTAGGTACATATGTAACGTATGTAGTAATTATTTATTAAAAAATATAATGACTGGTTAGAAGTAATTATAATTAAATTGCAAAGTTGGAGAATTGTGTTAGGTTTGTTATACAGCAATCATGCAAAAAAGTTTTGAGAAATGAACTTAATGTTAATATTGTTGAATTAAAACTGTTTTTGTTTTGGTATTATATTCGGAATGTGTTGCGTTTTTTTAACAAAATAAAATTTTAAATTTTTTGACTCCATATCGATTTTTAGAACTCAACTTTATTAGTAACTTTTTTAAAAAATACTTTGATAAATTATAAATGGATGCCAAAAGTGGTTTATCTTTCTGGTACCAATGTGTGATTTAGAAAAAGATTTTTAATATTTGAAAATTATTTTTAAAAATAGAGTCACAATAATTTCACATTGGCGGGATATTTATAGCACCTGTTGAATTAAAACTGTGAATCCCAAGACAATACCACTCGATTATATTGATAAAAATTTCAATAAATTTTTTGTTTAATTTATTTACAGTAACAGCAAAATAATAACAATAATTCTGGCCATACTCGTCCGGTACAAACTGTGTTCATATATTGAGTAATACCTCCTTTTACCTTAATCGTGCATTGTATTCTTGTTTGAATAGAATTCTGGAGACCTTCTACAAGTACCTACTAATTACTTCACTCCACATTTCTGAAATTTTTAACTCTAAAGCAACCTTTGTTCGGAAACAACATCATCTGGGTTTTTTTTTTTTTAATTTTTTTTATAAATTTTAGATCACATGAGTGATCATTAAGACTTGATGTGATCATTAAGACATGAGTGATGTTAAGGCCTGGATAATTTCCCCAAAAACTATTGAATTTCAAATCTTCCTCTATTTTTTGCCCTATGGGAACTGGCATAATCTTGTTAAAAGAAAAGAGTCACTATCAGAATAAATTTTCTCAACAGATGAAAGTGAACATTCGTTTAAAATATTTTGATGCTTTTATGCTTGGTCGGACAAACAAAGTCGGAAACTTTAACGTTTGTTTCATACAATCAGAATGGTATGTTTTATTATTTTTCCTTATTACTCCGTCCCGCTAATCGTCATTGTATACGCAATAAAATTAAACATGAGTGAAATTCTGTTTTGCTCAATTAGAAGTCAAAATTTGTTTTAGAACAACTATTGATCCGTACGAAATTTAATATCGCCAGGGTAGCATTTCAGTAAAAAAAATGTGTTGGAACATTATAAAAACAAGACAATTTTATGAGAACAGAACAGGATATATTTTTCATGATTAACTGTCTTGATATTAAATACTATAAGAACGAAATGAATGGAATGATTTCAGGTCAGAATGGGTTAAATATAATGAGAATAGATAATAAAGTTATAAGATTGAAAGTTGCAAGGTTTATTCAATTTTTATTGAATCAAAATTTATCGTCAGGTGGTAATTTACAAATAATTTAAGGTTTTTTATTTTCTTTGTTAACCTTTAAAATATTTTTCTATTTATTGATTTTGAAAAATTTTATTTTTCATTTGCTAGCTACTTTTTTTTTGTATTCTCTTTTATTAAATTTTCTATTGTTAGAGTGGCATGCCATTTTTTCATTATTATGGTAGCTGTTGTAAAAAGATTTCTAATGTATCACGAGATTTAAACACTATGCCTTAAAGACAAAATTCTATTATGTATTTTATCGTTTCAATATAAATAGATTTAGACTTCCTCTTTTTTGAGTTCATACCGTATATATTATTCTCCTAAGTAATTTTTTTGATTTCATATACACATACTTACGTTGGTAAAAATATCAAGTAGGTACCTATATGAAATAATTTTCTCTATAAAATTTACAAGTATTTTCAAATGATTTAAAACTTTGTTTTTTTTCTGTTTCTATATAGTTCAATGTACCACCATTTTATTATATTCTCAATTGATTTCAATGTTCTCTTTAAAAATATTACATTTTAAGATGGAATAGTATTAATGTATTTTGTTGAGTACCCAGTATTTATACTTTTACATTTATAAGTAGTTTCTGTCCTTGGCATTACTTTTAATTTTAAGTGACTGGTCAAGTAAGCCTTGGATTTGAGAATAAATAGTACGAAAATTATAAAATGAATAACAAAAAAAACAAAAACCTAATTGAAGCTTAAAAATATTGCACCAATTTTTAAGAGTCTTTATAAAAGAAAAATTTTCTACTCAAAATATAGAATAAAATAGAGGAGCATCAAGGCAAAAGAAAAAACAAGTAAAAATGAAAGTGAACACCATGTTTAGTGAAGCTGAAGTTGAATTTATTTGAACTTTTTGTTTTTTACTTGAATTTATACACAAAAAAAATTTGTTGTATTGTTTTGGCCTAGATTCCAAGTAGTTTCATAAGAAATTCAAATCTCATCTATGTAGAGAACATAATTGCTTTCAAGTGATTTTTTCTTGTAAAGAAAAAAGATGATTTTTTAAGAGGGTTTCTTTTTTTTTCCATTTCTTATTTTATTTAACTTTCATACTGTTTTCCCAATTTGTTGTTTTTTATTTTTTTTCTTCAAATTTAGGTTAATCAAAACCCATTAAAAAAATAGTTTGAATTTAATATTTGAATTTAATGTTGGTGTGTTATAGATTACTGATGGAAATTTCGCTATTGAAAATTATGGTGTGTTTGGTAATCGAAAATCAAAAATGAGTAATTAGAGCATAAAATGTTCTGTTTAAATTTTTATTTTTCAATATTGGTTCATACTATTAGAGATTTTCAAGTATATTTGTATATGCAGAAGAAGAATATTAATTAGATGGCATACACTAGAATTATTTACTGAGTACTTAATGGTAGTGTAGGATGTTAGTTTGATAAATTGATTTTCATAATATTTGTACTATAAGAAATTGTTTTCTTTTAAAAATTTTGAGATGATTTTTTAATGAGGCCTGTTACATTAATTTTTAAGTTATTATGTAAATTTTTTTTTGAAAAATTTATCAAGATTAGAGATTGATTAACTTAATATTTCAAAACGAAATTAGCAATATTTTTTGGTTTAAATTCTTAAAAATAAATTCGATTTCCTTACGAAAAATTCTAAATAAAAATTGAAAATTTGTTTTTAGTATATAATAATTTTTAGTATGGACGTGAAACCTGGTTCTTACGATAAAACAACATAGAGAAATTACAAACAATGCCAAAGAAATGCCTATCTGCAACATGCAAACTATCTGAATAACAAACGCGCAACTCAGAGAGATTACCACTCAGGAATCAGAAGAGTCCTCTATACCAAAAGAAGAAAATGAAAATGACTTAGACATACTTTCCGAAGGTCGCCGAATACGATAGCGCTGCAGGCGATGGAGTCGAACCCACAGGGCAAAACAATTGTGGAAAACAACTAACATGGACGGCAACAATCGACAATAAATTAGCAACAGCTGGAAAAACGTGGGCGGAAATAAAAACATTGGCGCAAAACAGAGCTCGATAGAAAAGCTTTGCTGGTGGCCAATGCTCCTAAAGGGATGAAGTAGAGGGAAAACAAACTTGGTTTATGAGCACACATAATTATTACTATATTCAAAGAAATTATAATGGTAAATTTAAAAAACAATTTTTAATGTTTCTTCATATGCAATTCTAATAAATTCAATAATTAAATATAATTGCAATAATTACAAAATTTAAGTGTTTTATGACAGCATTAAGCATACCTTCTAAGTTTAGTTGTAAATTAATGCTGAGTATTTAAGATTTTTGTTGTAAATTTTCAAAACTAATTCAGAATTTCATAAAATCAGTTAAGTTTTTCCTAGTGCTTCCATTCATTTGCATAAAACAAAGCTTATTATGAACAATTTGTTTCTACTTGAATTTCAAGTAGAATTTTCGTAAAATGTGCGACATAACAAATATATTGAAATATAGTGAAAAAATTTCAATTGAGTATTTCAGATTTAAGATAAAACGAAACTTTTAATAATTTTATTCAGAATTTACTTCTCATCCTTTATTCCAAAAACTCATTTTGTACAGAACATCTAATTGAAATTCTGTATTCATTCATGAATTAGTAAATATAATAAGGGAAAATTTCATGAAGAATTAAAAAATTTACTCTTTTTTAAAACTTTAGCTCTAAAATTTTAGAAATCAGAAAATATTGGCGTAAATTGGATAAAAGATCAATTTCGGTTATTAAGTTTTTTTAATCTTTTACTCCCTAATTATATATAGAGAATCATTTAATAAGAAAAAGAATTTAATAAGAAAACAAAACTTTTTCAAATTATTTAACGTAAAAATAAAACTCAATTACCGCAAATAAATATAAAAATTTAAACTAAATTTTATAAGTATATTGAGTGATTGAGTATACGAGAAAAAAAAACTTTAAATACCTGTACGTTAATCCATTCTTTTGGCGGATTTCTTTTATTACATTAAGTTCACTAGCAAGAAGGAAACACAAAAAACACAATGTTTTTTTTTTTCAAAAAGATTATTATTGTGCGTATGAGTTTTTTTTTTGTTGTAAATAATTTTTGGGGACAAGATAAAGAAATTCAATTATTTTCGAATTATTATTATTGCACATATTTTTAAAAAATTTCCTTTGTTTATTTTAAAATCGATAATAAAAAAATTTTTTTTGCTGTTTTCTTGTTTTTTAATTTTTAATTTAAGGAAACTTAAAAATTTTTGAAAGTTATTTCAGAAAATACATAACTATTACGATGAGAATAAATTGAGAATATTTTTGGATTGAAAGTTTTATAAAACAGCAAATTTCTTTCTTTTACAGTTCTACAGATTTTGTAATAATGAGTCTTAGAAATCCAAATACTTTCGGGTAACTCAGCATTATATAAGCTTTTGTAAGGGATCACTTCTATAAAAAGGAGAAATTTATAAAGCAATAATCAGTTAAGATGACATTATACCACTTCCTGTAGAATATTTTCAGTAAAATTTAAAGAAAATGTGGAAGTAATAATCAAGCCTAATTGAATCAAATCTTCAAGAAATTCTTATTTTAAATACAAAATTTTAATATTTGAATTTCCTCTTATATTTATTCCTAATTTAATTTTGTTCATGTTTCTCATAAGAACCTAAAAAACTAACAAAGAATTATTGCATACTTTTGGGCTATTAAACAAATTTTGGATCGATGAATGCGGAATCGCTTAATTTTCGCAACCATATTTGGAAATTTAGATTTGTCCTTCTTTCATTTATTTATTCAGATTAAATGTCACAGATGGAGACGGGCACAGATGAGGCGAATTAAGATTCAGACAGTTACAACATTAAAATGGATTGTTAGCCAGTGTGAAAGTGAAAAAATTCAATTTAATTAAAAAATTTTACTTAAAATATTTCAAAAAAAAAAAAGAAGCAAAACAAGGGACAAAAAAGTAATCATATTTTCTTAAAGAAAGCATTAGGAGGACTTTATAAATTAAAATTAGTTGAGATATTTTTGTGTACGTTCATATCTACATACATACACTTATGCGGTAGCTATCCATTATTACGTGTATTAAAATAATAAAACTCGGAAATAAACGAAATAAAAAAATTACAAAAAAAAAAACAAAACAAAAGTAACAATACGGCAACTTGGAACAGAACAAACTAAATTGTATGAAAAAAAAAGTCACCAATCACTGACCATTTCGTTGATATTTCTGAAGGGAAAATAAATCGATGTCAACAACCGTATAGAATTTTTAATTCTTTTTTATTTATGATATTTAACCAATTGTAATTGAAAATTCAATTCGATAAAAAAGACAATCTTCTTTTATAATACGATATAAACCTTAATCTGATCTGAAATCTTAGTCAGAAAAAAAACAAAACCAAGAAAAATTAAGAAGAAAAAAAAAACACTTTAAACAAAAGAAGAAACGAAGCAAATCGAACAGTAGCTATGGGTGAACTCGAATGCGCACGGATTTCAAAGGTCTCAAAACAGAAAATTTCAAAATGAAAAAAAGAAGTAAATAAATAAATAAATAAACAAAAAGAAAAATGCAATGCACAAAAAATGTCAAAGTTTTTTTGACGTTTTCTTTTGATTTTTTATAGAGTTGCCGAGATTTTCTGCTTTTTGTTTCACTTTATTTTTTTCAGTTTTTCTCTGCCTGATTTGTGTTTGATTTTTACTGTTGACTTTTTTTTTTCAACTCTCAACTTTTTAAAATGCTATCGAATTAAAAGGAGATTGCAAATAAAAACAAACAAACAACAAAAAAAAATGGAAAACCTGAACTTTAAGAACTAGTAAAGTCTTGGGTATATATTAAGTTTTGACTTGAGAACTAAAAATGAAAAAAAAAAATCAAAAAACAATTTTATAATCGCACCAAAGGGATAATAATCTATAGAAATTAAAAATAATAAAAAAAATATTTTGGTTGAACAGTAAAACTATAGGCACGTTTTGTCATTTCATTTAGAATCAATGAAATAAGAAGTAAAATTGTTAATGTTGAATACTAAGGTTATAGCCTAAGACATTATTGTTTATTTTAAAAAAAACTTGGGTTTTCAGTATATGAATTTAGGTCTTTACTGTGAATTTAACATTTAATACTATTGATGAGATATGATGCTGAAATATAAGAGATTCTTCTGAAATGATAAGAAAATTCAAGTAAGTTATGAAAAATTTTCATATGAAAATTTTAAAATTTAAATAAATCAGGCAGTTTTCTTATAGTTTGCCACAATATTTAAAGTGTAATTAGCTTGTTAGCTTATATGCAAGAATATTATGAGATATTCACCAAAGAGATATTCCAAAATGTAAAATCAACGACTACGAAGAATGAAACTTAAAATTTTCTTTCAAAATCCCGGAGACATAGAGATTTGTAGCTGTGTAGACATTAAAAGCGCTATGTATTGAAATATTTTTATGAAGTTAAATAAAAATACCGAAAAATTTAACTAATGCAATTTTAAATGTTTTAATACTGTTTAATAAAATGTGTAGGACTTGTCTACAATAACAATTTCTAAAATCAATTAAGCTGTCCATCTTTTTTTAATTTCGCGCAATCTGAATTTCGCACAGTCTGAATTTTCCTAACAAAGCCATTATAAACCTGTTTTATTAAATTCAATATGAGACTTTCATAATACACTGCGTTGAACTATAAACGAGTAATAAGAATAACAAAAATAAAAATATAAAATCCACCATAATCGCGTTCAATGATTATACAGTAAGTGAACATGTGAAATTACTGCAATAATATTAAACAGAAAAAAAAATTGAAATTGAAGAAAAAAAGTCGTGGAAATCTTTGAAAACTCTCGTCATGGATACAAACAGCAAAAAAAAAAAAAGAACTACAATTGGATCGGTAATTTGATGGATGGATGGACGGCATGGATTCAATTTAAACTTCTCTACTGATTAAACACAGAAGAAGAAAAAGAAGAACAAAAAAAAAACGAAAAACATAAATTGAAAGCATGAGACTAAAAATTTTTTATTTCTTTTTCTTTTTTTCATTTAGAATTCCAATGCGCACCTAGAGAATTTTCATTAAAACTATAAGAAAAATAAGAAAAAATAAAAAGAGTGAACAACATTTTTTTTGTGTCTCTTCAAATGCAACTTATATGTGCATGCCACATATCTAGTTAATATATTATAAGAGAGCGAATATACAAGTAGCTATATTTGTATATGCATGTAAGTAAATGTTATGCAAGTAAATTTCATATAATAATAACAATAGTTCAATAAGTGGTTTTAAAACGAAGTTTTTAAATTCATATTAATACTTTGGTACGAATTGAATTTTATATGTAGGTATGTATGAATTGATGATGCAGTGATGATGATAGTAATGGTGACGGTGGTGGTGGTGGTGATTGTACTGATGGCGGCATTTTCTCTTTTATAAAAAAAACTATCAAATCAAAGAACAAATAAGAATGATAACAAACCGAGTATAAAAGATGAACAAAATTTTTATACTAGATTTTCGATAATTTTCTTGTTTTTGCTTTTTTTTTCAATATTGTATAAAAGATTTATAATATTTTTTGGTGTATACTTAAATGGTGGCAACTAGCAGATATATAAAAAAAATTCAGTAAAAATTTAATATTTTTTTTCTTATTTTTGTAATTCTGTTGTTTTATAGCTTTCATAAAACCAGTGAAAAAAAAAATTACAAATAATAAGAAATAAGAAAGAGTTGTAAGTTAGTGTTTGTGTGTGTGTAATTTCAAAAGAATTTCAATCTTTAATCCGAAAGAAATTAAAATTAAACACGATTTTTCTTCATCTATACTACAAAAAAACAAAAAAATACAAGTGGTTAGAGAATTCTTTTAACTATTTGTAGAACATGATGACTTTTATTTTTTATTTATAAGTTTTTCTTTTAATATTTTATAGTTTTTAAACGTTTAAAATGAGTATGACTGTAAAATAGTAAAAGGACCTTTTGAAAATGGCATATAAATGGGGAAAAAATGTGAATTTAACGTGAAAAAATAAAATTATATTTGATAGGTTGTTGTTAAGTTGCTTGTTTTCTCATTGCTTTTTTTTTCAGACTTTTTGTTATACTATGGCAGAAACTTCAGATTTTGTGTTATAGCGTACAGTCAAAAATAATAAATCAATCTAAATTTGTAATGAAAAATATAATAATGAAGAAAAAATAGTAAAGTCGACAAAAAAAGAAGAACTGAAATGAAAGTAAAAAAGAAAAAAATCCTATTAAAGAATTTTTTTTTTTGAATCCTTTCAATGTCACTATTAACTAGCCATAAATTATATCATTCGAAATTGAATAATATAAAAATTATTGTAGGAAAAAAGTTATTTTTAAAGGTGTTAAATGATGTAAAGATTGAAAGTGAGACTCATTTTGTTTTTTGCCTTTGAAATGAAAATTTTGTGTTTTAAATTTAATTTGGAATTTTGCTTTAAATTTACTTATATAATGGATTAAGAATATTTAAAATGATTTGATTTGAGACTGCTTCAGATGTCTGTGATCTACAAAATAATTGCTTTATCTAAGCAATAATTTATTAATCGTATAAAATTGAATCGATTTTTGAAGACCCTTTCAAAAATTCTTCATTTTTATTATTGCAATTTCGTTAATTAACGCAATTTTAAGTTAATTTACAAGTCTATAATATTGCAAACAAAAAACTGCTTGAATGTAATTAAAAACTACGTACATAATTTAAATTCAAATTCGAGTACTTTATAGTATTTTACACTGTACATTGTCAACATTGTAGCAATATTTCTTATTTAATTACAAAGAAGTTATTACAATAAAATTTGGCTCCTAGATTTTTTGAATTATTCGTAAAAATATTTTTTCGAGATCGATTTTTCAATACCTTATGAATAATATTGGGCAAGAGAAGAATTAGTTCAATTACTTTTCTTTTAAATTCTGGTTAAGTATGAATTATTTTTGGTAGCTCTCAAAATTTGTACGAGTAAATCCAATATGTATTTTATATGAATTCTATTTTTAGCTCAACTTTTATTAAAATTTAATTAGTAAAATTCGATTTTAAATACCTCAAAAACATTTTAATTTAAAATATTTAAAAAAATCTAAGATTATGAATTATTCAGAATTAATGCTCCTATAAATATGCAATTTTTTTCATTTTACAGGATTTGTCTTAATAATATAATTTTGAATAATATTCGCATATTTTTAAATAAATTTGTGAACAAATCAAAATCATTTCATTTTGAATAGTACTATTAACTAGCAAGATTAGTTTTAATAATAATTGAAAAAATTTCAATCGATTTTGAAAATAAATCGATATTATTTTAAAATTTACTAAAATAGCTTATTAAGCCCCAAATCTTTAAGGCCCTAAACGTACATAATTTTCTATTAAACTTAAATTTTATTTAAACACTTCGTATATAATTATAATTTAAAACGATTAATAACTTGTAATTATTGTAGTGTTAAAGTGTAAAAATATTTTATGATATTTAACTTTCTGGTTCCATTATTAGCCTTGAATATTTGAAACCAAAAAACACAACTAGAAAAATAAAATAAAGAAAAATGAATTTTAAATTACATTTAATATCCTTTTCCTATTTAAAAAGTCCTATAAGGAAAATAAATGAAAAATATTAAATTTAAAATTTTATTACCAAATATCATAAGGGACTCAATACCTAGAATACGAAAATTATTCGAAAAAGGTTGCTGTTTTAAATTTCGAATTGCTTTTTCGTATTAGTGCTTTTTCGTATCGAGAAATCATAGGTCGCGTAAAATATAATATTAAGAATTAAATTTTATAAATTTATTTGAATGACATGAGGCTCTAACATACGTCACAATATTTTATTTCGTAAATCGAGCGTATATTTTGAATTTATATAGTATAAAATTTAATTTTTATAGTATAAAATTCAAAATTTAGTAGAAATTTAATAAGTAATTATTAATTTTATTACGCGGCTTAAAATTTTCCCTATATTAATCTATAATCTGCTAAAATCTTATTAGTTCAATACTCCTACATTAACTCCAAAGCCATAGCCCGAAATATCGAAAGATCTGAATTCTATCAAAATCTATTTTTAATCCGTAACAAGTTTTCCTTAAAGAAAAAATAGGTATTTGAAACGTATAATTTCCTCTATAACATTTACAATTGCTCTATGAAAGCATGTACGTGAACACCAAAAAAAAAAAAGCAATGAATTATAAATTTCTACCATTAATTTTGAATATAAATTTTGAAAGTACACATAATAATAATATATTTTCTATAATATAATGCAGAAAAACCAGATTATATAGTTAGAATCATTAGCATCTAGGAAATTTATTCCGATCAGGCGTATAATCATAATATTCATATAATAAATATAGGAAGATAGAGAGACCACACAGTATAAAGTACAAGGAGCAAATATTATCACAAATATATTTTTCACTCATACTCTCATTTCATTCATTCCTATTTTTTTTTTTCATATTCTAGCTAGTGTATATAGATAGTCTGTATAATTTTTATTACTGCATGCTTTTGTAATAAATTTTTTTTGGGACTTAAATTACCAGTATCGTCGTAGGATTAAAAAGGAATCCGCTACAAAATAATAAAGAACATGTTACAAGAATAATAAAAGGTGGATGGGAGGGTGGTAAAGAATTACATAGCTATTTTAGTATCCAAGTTTTTGCATTAAAAATAAATATTTTTTCTCTTTCTAATTTCATTTTAATATAATTTTTACGATAATTACATATTATACAGAAAAGGAATCAAAAACAAGAATAAAATAAAAAATAAGAAGGAATTGAAAAGCAAATCTGGTGTTAATATTTTATGATAGTATGTAAGTGTATATCGTATATGAGTGACTGTGTGTGTATATATGCGTTCATACTAAATATAGAAAATGATTATAATCAAACACTTCCTTTCATTTTATTTTATTCTTTTTGTATTCCATAGAGAATTCCTGCATACGCTCATAAAAACTGGACACTTTTTCACAATAAAAATTTTCTATATTAAAATCTGTAAAGGACATTAATGAGAAAAAATAATAATAATAAATAAAAAGAGTAGAAAAAAAAAGAGAATAGAAGAAAAAAGAGAAATTAAAATGAAAATTCAATCACAAACAAAAATAATTTTTTTTTCTTCCAGAAGCGTAAAGGAATTCATTCAAAATTTATGTGATTATGATGATTTTATAAAACGAGGGCTGCTGAAGAAAATTGAATATCTATTTGCAAATTTGATTTAGTTTAAGATTGCGTCATTTTTACTTTCCTCATTTGTTTTATTGTAAAATATAATGTCGTCAGGATTAAATTAATTTTGAATGTAAAGGGGCTCAGAAACAAAGTGGTCTAACTTCACTCCTAAAATTTTTCATACAATGTGTGGTTTAGGCCTCGTTTTCGACTAGAAAAAATTAAATTTTGGGTTTTGGCCAAAAAAAATAAGGCAATATAGGAAATATTTGACTATTTTGTCGATAAAATTAAATTTGGGACCTATAATTTTATATACATTTCTTACAAAAAAACAAAAATTTTGAGAGCGAAGGTTAAGCCACTTTGCTTCTGAGCCCCTCATATGTTTTTAGGAATTCAATATAAAATAAATAGTTTATATTCTAATAAAAATACATAATAAAACTAGTGATTAAGTGAAAATTTTCATAACATAGTTTAAGCGGGAAAATTAATTAATTAAAACTAAATCACAAATTGTTTAAAAACTCTGAGACTCTGAAATCAAATTTAAAATATAATACAATAAAAAATAGCTGCCTAATTAAGTGAGAGTCAAGTGAACACAAAAAACTTAGAATTATTAAAGTACCATAATAATTAATAATAATTACGGATAATGTTGCAATTCCCTAGCTTTTTCCTTCTAAAAGGAAATACAAAATGGTCAATATCGTTGAAAAACACATTATATTTAAAATTCTATAAGCATATTTGCATCATATAGAAGCTTTACAAAAATCCACGTCATGATTAAGAGTCTGCTCTTCTAAGAATGAACTTGTATGATTTTATACTTAATTCATTCATAATTTATTTTTCAATCAGATAATAATGGTTTTAAACCAATGCTTATTTTTCTATGTTAAAGAAAAATATCGTAGATTCCCAAATTGCTGGAATATTTCTAGCAAAGCTATAGTAAATCTTATAATTTATTAATATACCCTCGTAAGCACACCTTTATATACTAGTATAAACTGTTATCATTAAATGAGCTAAACACGTTAAAGATTTTCTCTATTGTTATTTTTCTTTTATAATTGCGAATATAAAGTCAATGAAAAATTTATAGAAATGCTTATGTTATAAAAATAATATTTTCACGTATACTAGAGAAAAATTTAATTGATTTTACGTTTAATAATGGAATTTCAAGTCTTCATTTGTAAAAATGTTTGTAAAAAATAAAGAACTTGATTTAGCTAACCTTTTGATCTCTTTAATTTTTATAAATTAAAATTTTATAAATTTTTAATCAAAGTAGAGAAAACAGTACAGAAGCACACTGGTAACATTATTTATTAAACGCACTCAACAAAATTTCTCTTTCATAAAATAATTTTGTTTGCTTTCGTTAGATTTGCTATTAATTTGTTCAAGTTCATGCAAATATCTTATAGTAAGTAAGAAACTCAAAGGAATGCTTGGTTGTTTGCAAGCATGCCAAATTATTATTGAAATAATTTCAAAATCACACTAATTTTACGCAAATAAGTAAAATCTTGCAGTGAAATGCAATAAACTAATTCGAAATTGTGCACTATCAATTAGTTAGTCATATTTTAATGAAAACAATTATATTAAAATTAGATAATCTTGTAAATGTTTAGCATAACAGCAATCAATTTAAGTGATTTAAATTTTTTACAAATTTCAAATGTTTTTTTCATAAATAGTAACAGAGTGCCATTCTACAACTAAATTGCTTGAAATTTTGTATTTTATTGATAAAAACGAACTGATGAGCCTCATAGATTTGATTTTAAGCAATTTGTTTGAAGGTACTTTTTAAACTACGCTTGAAATTACTACATCTTTGCTAGATGTAACTCTAAGATTTGTTAATAAATTGATTTTGGAAGGCGATTAATCAAGGCATTGTTTCTCTTTTAATTTGATCAGCCCAGAAAAAACTTGATAACTAAAACTTGTAGGGCTTTGCTTTATTATCGCTATATTGTGTTTTATTAACAATAAAATACCCTAAAATTACCACTCTCGAGAACGTTTCATTAAGGTTACAGTTGAAAAGTTATAAATTTTGTACAAATACTAAGTCTTCTACATATTGAATCAGAAAATTTAATCAATAGGCATAATTAATGTCAAATCGATTATTATAATTTTTTTTAATAATTATTAATTTTCTTAATCGATATGAAATTAGTAAAATAAATTAGTTCCTTGTTATTCCGTATATTCCATCATCAGTATTAAGATTTACTTATCTTAAAAATAATGAAAGATTTCAAACTTGTTTGATTTTCAATCAAGTATGCCGGCTTTTAATCGCCTCTTTTAATATCATATATACATATGTATGTCTAATATGCATGTACATAATATGTATGTATGAAATTACAATGATGACTGCATAACACTTTACAAAATTCTCATTGGGAACTCAAAAAACGTTAAATCACATTCTATTTAATTTATTGATTTTGTACAGCATGTTCCTTAAATACAAAGACGTTTTCATTATTAATTTTAAAACATGATTAACCACCTTTTTAAAATCCGTACAGTGTCGCAGTAATTAAATATAGAATGAAATGGAAAAAAAAAAACCACAAAATGATGACTTTGTTGCAATTTAACTCTTTCAATTCATGAAAAAATGTTAAATGTGAGAAACTCTACTTAATTAAGTTATAAAAATTAAAGAGCAAAGAAAAAAGAAAATAATAAAACAAAAAAAAAAATCAAACAAACCAAAATGATTTTTTTTTTTTGTACATTTTGCATTTTGTAGTCCTTAATCCCAAAAACTTGAACTGAAATTTTCATTTTTATTTCAAAAGAAACGCAAAAAGTCAAAATAAAAAAAAAATGTCATTATGAATGCACATGAATTGAATGGCAAATTTTTTTTCCATAAAAAGAAAAAAGAAATGAGAATAGATGTAGTTGACCGTGCCAACTCTGTGATACCCATACGAATAAATGATTTTAAATGTCGAAGATAGTTGCCCTACAGTTTCATACAATCTCCTGTTTTTTGTGACAGATGGACATACGAATAAACATACAGACGGACAAGCATGGTCAAATCGGCTCCGAATTGGATGATCGATCAAAAACATATGCTTGAGTCTATATTTCGAATCCTGATTTCTTAGCGTTACAAACGGTAAGGCAAATTTAGTATACCCTTCAAACATACGTACGGGTTTTAAAAACCGTCCAAAAGAGTTGAAGATTGCAGAATTTCTGTTTTTCATTTTGTTGTTTTTTTTTTATAATTTTTTCCCCTCAATGTAATGTACATAACAACCCGATTGACTTTAAAGTTAATTGAATAATTTTAATGTTCGTAGTTTGCGTACTATGCTCACTTTATCAATGTTCATCGCAATGCCCAAATTATTACATTTTTTTTTTAATAAAATATTAAAGTCACATTTACTTTTTAAATGATTTGACATCAGGAAGGCTACACGTATAAAAGAATTTTTATATTTTTAATTTTTGGTTTTCAAACCAAAAAAAAAAATTCTCCAAGGCAGATAAGATTTTTATGGTAGCATACGAACGCGATGTCTAAATTAAAATTTTTGTGAATACTATCTTGGGAGTTGTAGATATGTGTTGATAAAAATTAACATGTGGGCATGTATGTGTGTATGTACATATATAAAATCACCTATCAGATTAAATTAATTGATATAATTGGAGATATTTAAATTAAAATGAAAAATCAAAATATTTAGTATCACTTGAAAATGAAATTTTAATCTGACATGAGAATAATTTTTCTCAGCAAGATTAAAATATATTATCTTATACATACACACATATTAAGTATTCGTATTTAAATATAAAAAAAAATTTTCAATAACAAGCAACTGTCTTAATTTTATAGTTGAAAGAGTTTCCGTCATGAAAAATTTTCTGTAAACAGGAAATCTAAACAGAAAAAAAAAACATTGAAAACTTGTAGAAATATTTTTGAAATATTTTGATTTATTAGAAATTTATGCCAAAGAATTAAATTAAACATATACATTTGTATGTACCCTATATAATGGATGGTATACAATAGTACTTTTGATTTTTCACTACCAGCAAACATTGTTTTACGGCTTAGCAATGAGTACACGAATGCTGTTATAACAGAAGAGGCTTATAACAGAAAATTTTTTAATATAGAAGAAGAATGTTGCAAAATTTCATTGTCTTAGAATTTTCAATTGAGATGAAATTTTAAATATTACGAAAATCTTGTAGTTCAAAATTGCTAAAATTTAAATTGATATGAAAATGAAAAAACAATAGATAAATAGTATAAAAGAACAATTGAGAGTCTGAGAAAAATAAATACTGAGTTGCTATAGCATATGTTGTAAATATATTACCTAATCCAAAATTTAGAGTAGCCTCTCTTCATTTACAGACATAATAGAACATCTTATAGTTACTATCACTCGACTGTGTTGTGGTTGAATGAGGATCTGATCTTATCATTTCAAAACCGGTTGTAGACATACCTATAATGAGGGGGTTTTAATTTTTTGTTCTATCTTTTACAAATAAGTATAATTAACAAAATTGTGAAGTTTCATTGACAACATTATAATGGTAGAGTAGGAAAACTCTTATACTAATACAAATTCAAGTTGCTAAATTAATCTTCTGTATACATTTACCGATATTTTACAAGTTTTAAACTCTACATTAATCTCTATTTTAAACGACTCTACATTATGCTGTAAACATTATTGTATAAAAAATGTAATTGAAAGTAACAATTTTTCTTAATGATAATCACTTCCTTTTTTTGTTTTAAGTAATTAAAAATATCAATTTATTACTGTTATTACCTACTCACATAAACTCAATTTTCATTCAATATTGTTGAACCAAAAAAAAAAAAAAATCTGATGTGGTCAGCACATAACCGACCGCATTGTGTATTGTCTAGTTAAATGAAAGTGTTACAGAATATTATAAAAATGTCTTTTAAATACTTCTTTCCAATTTTTAGGACATTAGTAAGCTTATAGTTAACATACTTAGAAAAATGTAAATTTGGCTCTTAGTAGAGTTTCGCTTTGTGCTACCCGAATTCCCTGAAATGCTCGCCAGTTAGTTTGGGTAACAACCGGAACTCAAATATCAAATTTCAAGAAATTCCATCAATTTGTTCTGTGGATATGGTGAAAAATGTAAAATCGGCCCGCAAATCAGTTCTCGAGCCCTGATCTTTCCAAAAAAGTTATATGTTCATTGCTTTAATATGAGGAATTCATATATTAAATTTCAATGAAATCGGTTGATTATTTCTCTTTATATACACAAAAGTGTATGTTTGGCCCGTAGTAAACGTCTAGTTGCCGATGCCTGATCTTTCCAAAAAATTTACATGTTCATTGTTTTAATACGGGGAATTCATATATTAAATTTCAATGAAATCGGTTGATTATTTCTCTTTATATACACAAAAATGTATATTTGGCCCGTAGTAAACGTCTAGTTGCCGATGCCTGATTTCTTCCAAAACATACGAATTTTTGCGGACGGTCGAGCTGAGCTTATATATAAAATTTCAAGTAAATCGGTTGAATACTTTCTTCAAAATGTTCAAAAATGTAAAACAGGCCCGCTAAAAAGTGCAGTTCCCGAGGCCTGATATATACCAAAAGTTGATCGATCCGTGCCATGGTGGAAACAAATTTACATATAAAATTTCATCAAAATCGGTTCAGCCGAACTTGAGATACACGCGTGCACACACAGACCGACAGACGGACAGACCGACAGACCGACAGACCGACAGACCGACAGGTTGCTAAAAATAGTTTATTTACACTTCCCTACTATGGAGAAGTACGTTCCCACCGAAAACTCGATATGCAAAATTTGTTGCCATCACATAACCTACCTATTGTTTACACAATACGGTCGGTAAAAATTAAAATAATCGGAATTTTTTTTACAAGAATTCTCGTTAGTAAAATCACTTTTAAGCTCTAAATTTAATCAAAGATAATTTATATTGGCATACCAATAAAATAATACCTACCTACCTACCTACATACATACACACTTAAAAATAATAACATACAAGAACATTCACTGCAAGTATTTCTGACACAATCGACGACACAATATGATGGTGTCAAAAGAATGTTATAAATATGAATTTAATAGCACTAGCATGTTAGTAAATTACTACTAAAATAATAATTATTGTATAAGTATAAAGTAAAGGTGATATAATCCGTAAAGGAGAAGTTAACAATAGTTATGTATATGAGTTTATTACCTGATTTTATTATAAACTACTAGTTTAAATACGAAAAAAATAAATAACTACCTGCGCAACATATCAATATAAAAATGTTCGTAAATTTCTAAATTAATGCTTTTAGTGAGAGCAATTAAGTCATAAAAATACATATAATCTTAGATTAAAAAATACAAAACAAAAATAAATTAAAAATAATATAATAATTAAGGAGGAGAGAAAAGAAATCACAGAAACTTCATTATTAAGAACATCAATGTATAATATAGTATAACAATTTCAATCATGCAAGCTACTACCATCATACAGAATTAAATTGTACATGCGTGTAATCATTATTGCGTGTCATTTGAACAATTTTAGCATGCAATATTTTCTTAAATTTTTTTTCTCTCTTCTTTTTTTTTTAACTAGTGTTTTCTAAAATGTTAAAATTTCAAAATAGATGTAAATGCATATAATAGGTTAATGTAGATATTTACAAGGAAAACTTGCTCAAATAATAAATTACAAGAAAAATTGTAATCTAAATTTATTGAACAAAAAAAAAATTGTAACGAAATTATTAAAGAGAATATTATTTTTAGAAATTGTTCTCGATCTACTTGTACGTAATAAAGTGATTGAGTGCGATAAAGTAATCAGTATAAAAACAATATCATAATAAGAAATAAAGGGAGCATCTCTTGTTAAAATGTAGTCATTTCTGATGTCAGAGAGGCTGCCGCTGGATATTTGTGCCAAATAAAATGAAAAGTTGATCAAAAAATTTAATTTTTTTCGAAAGATTGTATAATATGTACTACAATCTTATAAATTCTGTTATACATATAATTGGTATAAATTCTGTTATATTTATATAATAATGCAAATATAACAGAATAATATAGAATTTTAGAATATTATTGAGTTACCGTTTATTACGATAAAGTTTGATAAAATCAGATTTATTACGATAAAAATTATTAAACTTTAAATTACATTCGCTTTTATACTGAATAAATTAATGAATTTTGTTATAACCATGTAAATTTTTTTAATTTTTCTGCTAATTACGTAATTTTGTTTTAACTGCAATTTATAATATTATTATGTTATTGTAAGAAAATTGAAATTATGCAATTCCAAAATCAGGCTTCGAGTAATTCCGCTTAGCTATAGACAAGGAGATATCCGAGATAATTAAATTTCATCATTTCAAACAAAACTATATTTAAATCTTTATCTTTCAGCATAATTTTTGAATATTTCTAAAAATATTTACAAATTTGCTGTAGGATAAATAAAATATTAATGGTAATACTTTAAATGAATATAGAAGTATGGCAAACTTACGATATAATATATACTTTATAAATTAAATTCTGGAAAAAAAATTATTTGTTTTTTTTTTGTCAAAATTCAAAAATTATTTTTATAATTCTATTGTGTCCAATGCAACACCAGTGAATTTTTTATTTGGATATTAATTTTGAATGCATTGTATTGAAATTTTACTGATAGCCCAATAATCGAAAACATCGAACAGCGTTGAATTTGAACGTATTGTAAAAACATTTAGGTAGTTCATGTACTCCATAGAATAGAGTATGTTAAAAAAAAATTGCTTGAATATTTGATTTCCGAATATTACTTTGGACCTGATGAAATATTGCTTATTATCAGTTTTAATTAAATTTTTGGTGAAAAACTCAGTTTGTTTATAGTTTTCCATATTGATCTGATTTAATATTCCAGTATATTTCCAGAGTATATTAGTAAAAACTTTTCTGGAATAACATAAGAAACACTATAAAGATATTATAAATGTAATAACTATAACAAATACTTTTAAGATCTTTTGCGTTTTTAATAAAACAATGGCATTTTATATATAAGAGCGCTGTAAATTTTGTTTTCTTTTTTCAAAATTTTCACTTGTTAAAAACTCATTTTTGAATTTCTAGCTATAAGCTTAATCAAAATTAGGTATTTGTTTAAGAGCAGTATTTTTTTAATATATTTGCAATGCACATACTTCAGCTTTTAACTAAAAATTAGATCAACTTCATAATATATAAGAATTCATTCTGACTCACTAGGTGTAACTTAGTGCACTTGCCAGTTGCCCACTACTGTTTCTCACTGTTCTATAAAAATATGATATTTCTTGAATAAAAAATAAGAAAAACCAACTGAAACATGATTTATAAAACAGAAATTGCAATTTCTCATATTGCAATTTCAATAGCCAAATAAAAATTCATTCAAGAAAATAAAATTTAACCTTTCCAAAAAAATCAACAATTTTTATTAATTGAAAACGATAGATAAAATAATATAAAGAACTTGTGAATAACTGGCATAAGCATTGGCTATTACAAAAATAATTAAAATTATTTTTTTTTTTTGTTAAAAAACAGAAAAATCCCAGAAGTCATTCGTTAATGAACACTTTATGAATACCAAATATAGGAGTATTTCTATAATTTTACCTATACTTACATAATATACTCAAAACTTTTAGTTAGTAACTGAATCAGTTAGCAATGGTTAGTTAAATTTAAATGAAATATAATTTATTATCTTTTGAATATTATAAAAAAAAACTCATTCTTTATTTAAAATATAAATTTACCTATAGTTGCTACAGGTATATGCAAATGTATAGAAATAACCATTATTTAACTATCCTGGTAACTATTTAGTGAATGGGTACATTTATCATATTGTGCTTTTGAATTTATACAACCTCAACTTCTTAATAGTTAATCGTATAGTTTTTTTTTTGTTGTTTTTTTTGGTTGCAATTTTACCTTGCATAATAACAAGCACGATACTCGTATTATTCGCTTATATTATTTTTAAACTATAAATTTTTCATAGTTCACATTGTTGTATTGTATTTGAAAATGGTGTTTTTTCTTTCCATTTTCATTTTACTGAAAATGCAAAAAAAAAAAAAACAATTTCGTAATCAATTTTTCATAAGTTTAAGATGCGGTGCGGTTACATACACTTTACTCATTACTTACCTAGTGTTTCTAATATTAATAGTTTTTTTGTTTTGTCTTTGAATTATAACTCATGTCATTGGCACCACCATTGGAGTGGTTATTTGTAACTAAATTAAATAAATATTTATTAAATGTGAAACAATATCAAAATTTTTAACAAAAAAAATTATTAAAAAATAAAAAAACGATGTATGGTGTTTTTTGAAGCCAAATCAAAAGTGTTCGCAAGTATGTAAAAGTATGTGGATGTGCAAAGTTATAGATAAGTTTTAAATTTTAGAATGTATAGTATTAAAATCAAAAAAATCCAAACAGATCTACTATATAATGTGAACTTAACTAACATTCAACGAATTGCGGCTGTTTTAAGTAAGTTGAAAAAAATAATCAATGAAAAACAGTTTCAAAATGATACCTTCCATTTAGTTGCGAATACAATACAAATAATATACGAGTATAATTACTGCCTTTAGACGATTATTTAACCCTTTTCCTAGATCCTATAGGAATTAAATAAAATTTTAAGATTCTTTCCAAAATTGATTAAGAAAGCTTTCTACAAACATATTTTTACAGGAGAGGAAAAATTTTTAGAACTTTTCCAAAAAAAATTTGAAAAAAAAAAAGTGTTCCCCGTCTCTTCGTGTGTCTGTTTACAAAACTTTTATACTCTTTAAGTAAGTAAACTTCATGTATACGTAGATCTTTACTAGAAACTTATTTTCCTAGAAAAAAATCGTATTTTTTATCGTAACGAAACCACAAATATCTTTCCAATTTTGTAAACGCAGAAAATACATAGTGTGACATTTTTATATCACAGCATAACATTGTTAATATCGCTTTCCTTCTAGACGATAAACTGTAGAATTCTGAAGTTTTAAGAGCTTTTAGATTCTAATAAACAATTTATTTTGCTGGAATAAAACTCAATCCCCTTTCACGTTATCATCTATCGAAATTGGTAAAACTTGAATTTTCGGCATCTAATATTTCCGAAATATTCAAGTTTTTAAAAATATTTAAAAATGCAGAACGCTAATTATAAATTCCGTGCCATCAAAAAATATAATTATTTTTCTTAACTCACTCATTTAATTGTCCATTTCAATAATTATTTTAATGCTTATTCCAATTTTATTTTCAGCTCATCCTAAATATAGGCAATATTTTTATATATAGTTTTGCATATCAAAGAAAATAATTTGAATAATGTAGTAAATTATTGCTTTTGGGAGCAGTATTTTCATTAGCTGAAGGAAAATGGGCTTCTTTACAAACCATTTGGTTTGACACAGGTATTATTTTATTTTAATATCTAAAATCTACAAAGTTTCGATGAAAATGTTAAATGTATAACTACTATAACTATTCTGTTATACAACTACTTTATGTTACTATAAAAAAAGCTTAGAAAGCGAAATTTCATTCATATTTTTCGAATTTAATAGATTGAATACAAGTTTCAGTGTGAGAAATTGTCTTAGAATTAAAATAAATCATGATTTTAGTTTTTACTGTTACAAAAGAATCTTAAATTAAACCTTTTAATGTAAATTCAAAGGCGTTTTTTTTTCTTAAACTTTAATTTTTATAATTAATTTGAGAAATGTTTAAATGTTGTAAATTGCAAATTTTATTTGCCTAACATTTAAATGATTGCTTGTCTTTTAAGACTCCGACTCACAACTTATACAATCAGCATTTTATTTAACTAAATATTATTAAAGTAGTAAATCGCTTCAGAATTCAAAAATTTTAAATAATTCCAAACTCTATGCAAAAATTTTATTTTTTCATCGATTAAAATTTAAGCATTAAAAAAAATTATCATTTTTAATGGTAGATAGATAAAAATTATGTTCAGGTATTCTTATATCTTTTACACCTGTTTGCTTATATAAGATTTCAATTTTTTTTCCTCTCGTATTAAATTTTACATTCATGATATATAAAAAATCAATTATTTTTTAGTTTTTTTTTTTTGCAAATAATGAAAGGAGATATGAAAAAAATTAAAAAAAAAAAATTTTTTTAATGTGCGCTTTAATGAAGTTTTGTGACTGTTTAATTTCAATTTGAAATAGGTATACAAACATTTAACACTACCCATTCATAGACAGTGAAGTGGAAATAAAAAACTTTGACAACTCATTTGCACTACGAAGACAAGAACGAGAAAAAAAGTAGAGTTGACTTTGTCAACTCTGTGATACCCGTACGAATTTGTTATCCTATGTGCGAATAACTAATGTGCCATAACTAACTATGGGGCAGACTATGACTTTAAGTTGCCGTATTACCATATTAATTTATGCAAAGTTTCAGTACTATGTGTTTTTCAAAATACTGGTTGTGCCAAACTACTATTGAAGTTATATGGCAGCTACCAGAAAGAGCTAAGAAATTTTAGCGAATTTTATCAAGCACATCGGCCCTACTAATATATTCACTTGTGTGAAATCTCAATATCACAGCTTTTATAGTTTCTGAGATATAGTCAAATAACTTTTGAAGTTGTATGGCAGGTACCAGAAGGAGCCAAGTAATTTCAACGATTTTTACGAGACACATTGGCCCTACTAATATATTCGTTTGTGTGAAATTTCAATACTATAGCTTTAATAGTTTCTGAAATACAGTCAAAAAACTTTTGAAGTTGTATGGCAGGTACCAGAAGAAGCCAAGTAATTTCAACGACTTTCATCAGGCACATTGGCCCTATTAAAATATTTGTTTGTGTGAAATTTCAATACCATAGCTTTTATAGTTTCTGAGATATAGTCAAATAACTTTTGAAGTTGTATGGCAGGTACCAGAAGGAGCCAAGTAATTTCAAAAACTTTTATTAGACATATTGGCCCTACTAATATATTCGTTTGTGTGAAATTTCAATACCACAACTTTTATAATTTCTGAGATATAGCCAAATAAATTTTGAAGTTGTATGGCAGCTACCCGAACCGGTACCCCGATCATGTCCAATTTAAATAGGGTTCTGGCACTTACTACAATAAATCATTTGTGAAAATTTGGTGAACTTAGCTCAATTAGTTTTTGAGTTATCGTTCGGACGGACGGACGGACGGACGGACGGACGGACGGACGGACGGACGGACGGACAGACAAAGCTAAATCAACTCAGAATTTGACGCTGATCAAAAACATACACTTGAGTCTATATCTAACACCGTTATTTCTTAGCGTTACAAACGGTAAGGCAAATTTAGTATACCCTTCGAACATACGTTCGTACGGGTATAAAAAGGAAAAACGTAATAAAAATCTGATGTGAACAATACATAATCGACCGCTAATTGCATTTTGTGAATAATTTCAAGAAATCTCAAGTAATTCTATATCTTGTTAGCCTAATGAAACAGTTCGATAAGATTTTGAAAATACGATTTCCGGGCAAATATTCGTATTTAATTTCATTGAAAAAACGAATTTTAAAATTAAATTTCAGGATACCTTTTAATTATTAGCCGAAAAAGCGGCTCTTGGTAATAATCCAGCTTCTGAGCCATAATATTTTCGAGAATTTTTCTGGTTCTTTGTTTAACTAAAACACAATTAAAATAATAAATTATAAGGAAATTTGTTGATAAATATAAAAATGTGAACTTGACCGTTAGTAAAATTCAATATACCCTGATTATTGAAAAAAGCTAAATGGCACGTCATATCACTATAATGAGCTTGTATACAAGATTTCGAGGGAATCAATTGATTACTTTTTTAAAAATAGTGAAAAATGTAAAATGGAATAGTAAAAAAGGTGCAGTGGGTGAGATCTGATGCCGAACTTATGATACAGAAGGACAACAGGCAGACAAATAAACAAACAGACAGATAGAATGGACAGATAGAAAACTTGACATATAAAATTAGCTGCTATCACATCATCGCCCTAATTTTTTTGTAATGCTGTTGGTAAAATAAACGTATGCACGTAATTTCATCTATTATGCAATTTGACCAACATTTTACTACTGCACATTATGTCACTTTTAACCACTTTAACACAAATACAATTATTATTTATAAAATATATAAAAATTATTATTTTTAACCTATTTAATTTAATTCATTAGTGTATAAAAGTAAGTATGGTAAGTATAAAATTTTTACATTACATTTTTACATGAAATTGTTACCCTATAAATATTTCGAAATTGTCTTTATCAATATTGCGAAAATTCAAATTGTTGCGTATTATACAAATTTTTGATCCGTTTGACATAATTATGTCAATTTTTTTGCTATATTAATCAATATTTTAAGTGTTTATGAAAAAGTGGATGTTCTTGAATAAAAACTAATCACGTACTCGTTTTTGAATCTATCATCAAATTATATCAAGAATTGTGCAAAAGATTTACGTGGAAAATAAAGTTTTCAGATGGTTTCCCTTAGAGTTTTTTTTGCGACGATATCATGCAAATGGAAGATAGGAATGTTTTTCGTAGATTGCAATAAATTTATTATCATACCGTGAGTGAATATTTTATTTTGAAGCATGTGAAATTAGAATGTACTGTAGAATCATGTGGATTACAGTATAAAGCAATGTAGAGAACATTTCGTCGGCAATTTCTTCATGCCTCTGTAGCTCAGTTGGTAGAGCGTCCGCCTAGAAAGCGGTAGGTCACTGGTTCGAGTCCAGTTCGAGGAGAAAAATTTTTTAATTAATTTTTCTGCCTTTAACTTGTTCCTTTAATTACGTCATCCATCTGTTCTGCAGTTGCATAAAGAAATTTCCATTAAGCTAAATTAGAATGTACTGTTTAATTCCCGAGGTAATCATTTAATAGAAGTTTGAAATTTATAGTAAATAGGCATTCTATGCAGCCTATAAGATAAATATTAATTGTCATAAAATATACTGTTGGGCCTGTTAAAGCATTTCGTGATTCACCTCTTAATTGAATTTATTAAAAATCTGGTATTAATTGAGATTTGTTAAAGACAATCCAAGAATTCTTTTTAGGATTTTTCGTATACCTTGTAGTCTTACATTTTGTTCAGTAAAATATTAATAAATATGAGAAAAAAATTATACAACACTATAAAGATACTAAAATCAAATAGACTAAAAACGATGACATAAAATAGCAACCATTATATAATTAATAAACATAGCATGGGCTCAAACTAAATTACTTCATAATGTTTTCAATGAGTACATGGCTTAAAAATTAGGTGCAACCTAACAAACCAAACATATTTACAATTAATCAAGTAGCGCAACAATACCATTTTTATGCAACCATGTGAATAAAGTGCATTCTGTTTTTTTTTCTTTGTTTTTCCTTGTTTTTAATTTTAATAATTTTAAAGTGTTCACTGACACAATTGCTTATAAAAAATTGTTAAAGAAAAAATCATTGAACAAGAAAAAAAAGAAATATTAGGACAGTAGCAATAAATTTTTTTTTTTTGACTACTTACAATTTTGTTTTGCTTGTTTTTTGCTTATTTAATCATTGTAGTTAAAGCTAAATAGTTAAGTTGTTAAATGAAATACATTATCTTTTGATACTAAAGAGTTAAATAATCTATATGAATTTGCGCGTGTTTGAATCCATGTATATTATGAGTTGGGGAGTTGGGATTGTTGGAAATTATTGTCTAAGCAATTAATATTCTTGTATTAAGATCTGTTATGAGTAGGTATGTGTATGCAAAATTATATGCAATATTATAAACGCCATTACTTTAATTGGCTTAAATGGTTGCTGTTGTGTTGCTTTTCCACATGAATTTTAATTTTCTTTAATAAAAAATATTTTTATTTTAAATGTATTTTATTAAATGGAAAATATTTAATTGAAATTTACGAAAAAATGCATAAAGATTAAAAATTCTTATCATATATTAGTGGCTGATTGACATTCCAGTATGTTAATTTTCTTTAATCATAATAGTTTTAGCCTTGTGCATTTGTGAAAATATTTTGAAATTCTTTTGGAATTTTATGAAATTTTTGGCAATTAAGTGTAAATATTTGTAATGTTAAATATTTTTTTTTTTACAACACGAGCAATTTGTTAACACTTTACATAATTAAATAATTTGATAATATCTTAATTAAAAATTACGATACGTAGAAATTCAATTAATAATTAGAATTTTAATTGAAAATTTAAATTGATTTGGTAAACGTGGATTAATTACTTGAAATTCAAATGGTTAAAATATTAAAGCTTAAATTGTGGGAAAATTTGTTATCAAATTTCGAAATATTTCATACGATTATTGCATAAGTAAAGGAAAGTAAAAAATATAAGAAAAAGAGAAAAATTTGCTCCCGCATTTTTTCCCTTATTTTCTTTGGGTGAATAGGGCTTCCGATTGGCATCTCCATCTTTGGTTCTATGGTTTGCTATTTTCCAAAAAAAACTTGATCCCATATCAAACTGCGTTTTTTAGCTCCGTTTTTACCGGACTTCTTTGTTTCTTGTGGATTCCACTCTAAGCTAATTGTAACAATATTGCTTATACTTTTATTTAGAGTAAGTTCGATCCTCTTCCACTTTGTTGTCGATAGGTTCCTCGTCTGTTATTGTCTAGAGCTCCTCGTTGTTAATAGTTTTCGCTTAGAATATTTAGTGTATGAAGACTTGTGGAGTCTGTCCGATAGCTTTGGTTCAGCAATGTTGAAAAGCATTGGTCGCAGTACCGTTAAATCTGATAAGTAATATTTTGTGCCAGAGAAATTTTTATTTCCGAATACATTTGTGTAGTATTGATAATATTACTGTCAATTTTATAAGTCTTAAGTACTAAGGTTAAGTAATAGTTTTCACAAATCCTAAACAGGCTTCAAAAATATTATTTTATGAAGTGATCACCGATTTCATCTTCAATTATGAAAACAACATTGCAAACAAACTCATAAACCAAATTAAAGCAGCATTATAAGCAATGTCACGTGCTGCTAAAAACCTGTTCTATACGTATATGTGCAATATTACAATAAATGCAAATATTAATCTATAAAAAAGAGCCCAATCATAGGAAAAAATCTGGAAAGAATTCTTTTCATTTTTATAATATGCAAAAAGAGAAATACCTACTTACTATTTTGAGAATATTGGTTTCTTTTCTTGATCAGTTGATCGGTAAATCAATGAATTTAAAATTGAAAGTAAAGCAATGGCAAGATATTTCGATTTTTCTTTTTTTCATCATCTTTGCGAAAAAGCAATGCACCCGTATTCAATTTCATTATCAATAAAATTAAAACTATAACGAGATTAACGAAATGTTGTTTTTATGGGTTTTCCATTGTACATTAAAAAATGTCTGTACGAGAAAATGCTCATGGTTCGCTATGAATTTTTACTTCTTAAAATAAAATATTAATGTTCCATCGAATAGGAATGTTAAAACCAGAACGGTATTAATTTTGATTATGTGAAATTACTCGCTGATTTCAACATTATAAGTTCAGTTCTTGGCTTTTAAATTAGTTTGCAATTTCAAAAATCAATAAATGAGTTATTTTTGGTGTGTACTTCTTGCGAATGAGTCACGGTTTCTATTCCAAAAAGCCTCAAATTTCGCCAGCATCCAAATAGAAATTTTAGAAAAGAAAGTTTTTCTTTTTTCGTTGTTTCTACTAATTTTCCAGTTGCAAATCGAATGCATTCCCGATTGAAGTAAGGAAAGTTAACACTTTTTTCCATAATTTTAGGCTCCTTATAGCCTTTAACTGAAATTGTACTTAAATGATTATTTGCATGTTATATACGAGTATGAAAAACGTTCAAAATTTAAACCTTTACAAAGTGTTTTACATAAAACAAAAGGAATTACTGTATAAAAGAAAGGAAAAACAAAAGTAAGGGAACTATAAAAATGAAAAAAATATTTGAGATGCTAATCAATAAAATCCATATGCCACATTAATGCCAGTTTAATAAAATCTTTTATCACCTACTTGAATATTTTTTTCACTTATTCTTTTTTTTGCATTTGCAAAAGAATTTACGTATAAAATAATACTGAATGGCGGTAACCTTTTAAATTTACCTTTTGTTGCATAAACCAAGAATTCTATTCATGCAAAATATATACTCACTTGCACACTTGTCTATATAAATTACAAATTTTCTACATAATATAATAAACAGCAGCATAAATACCAGCATATCCGACTACTTATATAACATAGAAGATAATCGATATAGAAACATAAAAGTATATTCGATACATTGTACGAATTGACTAACTTTATCAATGATGAAAATGAAACGTCAAAGAGAACAAACAATAAAAACGAAAAATATTAAAATACAAAAGGAAACCTGGGCATCAGATCACACATAATTTTTGATAAAATCAAGATTTACATTAAATTTTCACAAATCGAAAATCATCACGCTACTATGTGTAAAAATAACAAAATCAAAAAAGGAAATCAAATAATAATGGACACGAGATGGTGTTGTAAGACTATATAGAGATTTTCAGAATAAAGGTAAAAGAGCAAAATGTGGGTACGTATGAATTGTTTGATTGCAAAAACGCATAAAAAAAAATGCTTTGAAAAAAAATGCAAAATAATATTCATTTTCGTTTCATCTTGTGAAATCTATGTGTTTCCATATTCGTATATTCTGGACCGCATTTAATGACGTCAATATTATAATTGTGATGAATATCTACGTAAAGTAATGCACTTTATATAAGAATATGGTCAGTGAACATAATAATCATGTAGGGTCGATTGTCGGGCAAAATTTTACTAATAAGTAATGTGCAAATCAGTCATAAATTTTAATATATTAGTTTAACCTTTTCGGACCTGTGGTTATTATACCTTTGTAATGTTTTACTTTAATTGGGATATTTTAATACAACGAATAAGATTTTATATGAATTGAAATAAGTTAAAAAAATTTTATGTTCCCATGAGTTACTTGGGAACCCCGTACGTTTTAGTTTTTTTTTTTAGTTTCAAAATTTTTTAATTTTTTGACAAGGTAAAAATTACTAAGTTTTGATTTATTGCTTCATAAATTTTGTTTAGAGCAGAAAACTACCCGTTTCGACCTAACTTTAATTTGTTGTCACAGTTCTTTAATTAAAAATTGTTACCAAAGGGTTAAATAACTATTTATGTGAGTGACGTTAAACGTTAAGTACTCGTATAATCTGAGTTGATTATATGATTTAAGTTCTAAATTGGTTAGCACTTTTTGCACAGGATGATTAAGTAATCAGTGACATAGCACATAGCATCATTTAGGGCACCAAAAATAAGTAAAATTTTTTTTCAGGAATAGGTAATAAATCTCAACGGTTTCCGAAGTACAGAGATTTAAGAGAATTTTCATGAAATTTATACTTACCCAAGTTTTTTTTGCTTAAAACATCCCTGTGGTTTTTGTATTTTTGAAACTTCACTATTTTTAGATAAAAGCTTCAAATAAACAGTTTTTGAAAGGGCTAGCACAGCATATTTTTTTTTATTTTATATTTCATGTTTGATGCGTTCAATGGTTGCATATGTTATGTCATTGATTACTGAATCACTCTGCATAATATAAGGGCAATATTAACTCCTTGGGCTCCTTATGCATTTTATGTTGTTCCTTATTGAGCATTTAATTTAATTCTCTAGTTTTCAATTAAAAAATTGCAACAAGTCCATCGAGCATAAGCTCTTTAAATTAAAATTACTTAATTTCAAATATTCATGATTAGGCTTTGCAAAAAAGTGAAATACTAGAAAAACTAGTGAAATTGTGAAATAACGAAATGCAAGTTTCAAAGTAGCTATTTAACAAATCCGAATTGAATTAAATTCGAATAACATTTTAAAAATTCAATTCAAATAATCATATGGTTCATTCGTTGCATTCTTCAATAGTTTTTCAATATCACAATATGCAAGAATTTTCTCTATATATTTTTATAGTAAAATGGGAAAAAGGAAAAACCCATAATGTAAGCCTATCTTTTAACTTTAAATGACTATGTTTTTTATATTTTTACATGACTGTGAAAGGAAAATGAATTCAAAATGTGAAAAAAAAAGAAACAAAATTATTTTTTTTTCTTTTAATGCCTTCTTGCTTATTAAATGATTTATGTTCAACAAATATATGATTTATAACCGTTCATGGATAAAAAGCTATTCATAAAGTTCCAACATTGTTATGTAACACAAAGCAGTAGGACTTATAATATTATTATAGTGTTTTTAAAGATGAAAGATGAAAGAAAGTACCTATTCATTGATCTATTAAATAACTATATTATTATGTATAAGAAGAATATAAAAGATTATCGGGAAAACTTTTCGGAAAACTTACAAATATGTTATGTGAATTTGTTTTTAAATTAAAAAAAAAACTCTTATACGAGTACATTATGTATATGAAAGAGACTATTATTATATTTATGTGTTTCAACTTTGAACTTGAAAAGAAATTCCGTTAATATGGTGCATAGGAGTTGAAATCTATATATTATACAAAGTCGTAATATAATGTGCATTAGGTATACTCTGGAAGTAATTGAATTCCATTCGAATTTTGTGTATTATTAAAGGTAGGACTAGAAATTATTATAGATGTTTGATTACATACGCAGTAAGTATGAAAGAGAGTTATACAAGTGTATTATGTAACATTGGTCATGTCAGTGAACACGATTATATTGTTTGATAGATAAAAAAGAAGGTTGTACTTGCACATTGAAAAATACAATAATTGTTACCGGGTATTGGATCAATTCAATAGAGCCACATTGGCTCGTTAGGGGTTAAAAATTCCGATTTATACAATAAATTTTTTGGAATGTGCATTAGTACTAGCTATAATTAGTTAAATAGTTAAATAGTTCAACCAGTTCATATGGAAGCAAGCGAATTATGCTTAATCCTTGAATGAAATTATGATTTTTTTTTAAACTGCTAGAATAAACAGGACATAATATTTAGCTAATGACATAATATAAATAAATTTTATATTTTCGTTAAAAATATCTTTATTAATTTTTTTCCCAACTAGAACTATTATTAAAATTTATTGTTCAAGTAGTATTACAAACTATAACTACATAATATGTTGGATGATTTCGCTTCTTGACGCTTAGACTGTTTTCAACTTTTGTGGTTCGAAAAACAAAACAAAAATAAAATAGGCCAATATTTTTTTTGGTTATTTTGAATACGTAGGTTTAATTTTGGCACTAAGCTTCTTGTGCTGAGATTAGTATAATTTAAATTTAGGTGAAAATAATGGTTTTTAAAGTAGCACTTTTGCCTTTAACAATTGAAAATACTAATAAAATAATAATTTTAAAATATTTTTAAAATTACTTTTACTCATACCGAAATATTACAAAGATTGCATACATTTAGGATAAGGCACAAAAAAAAGCAAAAAAATTGAGAGCGGTCTGTAATGCTCGAATTTAAGGGTTAATTACGTGAGTTAAGTGAAAAAAAATATATATTTTGATGTCATGGAATTTATAGTTAGATTTTTGCTTTTATAAAAACTTTTAAGAAAAGCTTGCAGTTTCAGAAATATAAGGTGCCATATAAATTCAAGTTTTACAAATTTCGAGAGGCAGTAAATTAGAAGTGGATGGTTCTATTCAATGAAATAAACTTAATTTATTAATATTTAAAAGTTGAAGGAATTTCACATTCCTGTCACTTATTTTCTGTGCGGAAAAAATTGGCAAACACACAAATTGACGGACGCGCAATGGCAATGAATTTTTAAGTAAAATCGTAATTGTAAATTTTTTCATATTTAGAAGAATATTTTTTGAAATTCTATCCTAAAAATTTGTTCATTGTCACTAATAAACTGCTTTATTTGATCAAATAAATTTTTGGTCTTTAATTTTAATATTGTTTTTTTCTAAAATTTATGTTTCTGAGAAAAAAAAACTTAAAACCATATTAGTTTATAGGGTGGTAAAAGGCTCAACCATTAGAAGTATTTTGTTAGAAAAATATTCTTCTTAAGCTTCATATTATATGATCAAATTTTATTAAAATTTGCAATAATATTGAGAAAAAGGTGATAAAAATTTTAAATTACCTTGATAGCTTAATAAAACAAACATACATGCATATTATGGCGTATATGTCATTAATATTATATTAATCTATACTAACTGTAATTACATAATTTATATCACTTTGTCCTTGTTCTATACTATAAATAATATCTCGTATATTAAATCTTATTAAGAAGTTCGAAATATATGAAAAATTTGCATAATATAGAACTTTTGAATACTTTGATTAAGATTAATAATATGCTAGAGAATTATATTATTGCTTATGAATAATTTATAAGATATTTTATAATTGAATATAAGAATTTAAGGTATTCAATATTCATTATTCTTTTCATATATATATATATATATTGAATTATAAAATATTGGCAAAATGACAAAATATTGTCACTTTAATATTGAAAATAAAACGTCATTTTTATTTTTTTAAAAATATATTTTTAAATTTATGATCATAATATAATTTATTATTGAAATTGAATTTAAAATTATTCGATTATATGAAAGAAATCTCAGGAATCTTGAAATATTTGCAAGGTCTTATCAAAATTATATGTAAGTATACATAGGTTTTAAAATTAAATTGAGATTCAAAATGTTATTGAATACTGAGTTTTTAGAATCAAACAAATAATCTTCTATATTCTGTCAGTGCTTAAAATATTAAGGTCATGTGTGGGTATTGTTCTATTAAAAAATATTTTTATTTGTAATGAAAAGGTGACAATAATATTATTGAATTCAATGATCACACTTATTTATACTAACATACATCATTTATGTATACAAAATTAATAAAATTGCAATATTCTGATTTCTTAATAAGACGTGCTATTTAAATAAGAGTAGTGTTACATAGGATCTGAATTTTAATAATATCGAAATTATAGATCTATATAGATAATTATTTTTATAGTTGGTGGGCTGTTAAAACATTTGTTCAGATTAAATCGCATATAAAAACAATTATTTTCTGAATATATACGTATGCATATCTATTATTCTGTGATGAAATCTAAAAATATAATATGTATACATGACATGTTTGAATGTTACACTAATTGTGATCTTACTTGTTATATACATAGTTTAATATTTTCGAAGAACATATTTTGGAGAGCATAAATAAATTTTTATCACAATATAATGTTTCGAATGGAATGATAAGTTTAAATATCAATATATATTATATACTTGAGATTTTGTTCAAAATTTTTAGAAAAGTAGAACTAGTTAGGAATTCCTACAAAATTTAACTGTAATTTAACAGATACTACTTAATTTGAATTTCATATTTGGGTATAAAAATTTTGTTTACCATTCAGCATGGAATCAATATAATAGTAAGAATCTACAATTATCGTATGTTACATTCATCATTTATAACCATAGAGTCACAATAAGTAAAGACTGACTGCTCATATTTTCTTTCTTTAATAATCTACATATAATCTAATCTACCACAATAAATTCATTTGTTAAGTTTGCTTACTTAAGCGCGAGGAAATTGTTATAAAATTGCATGTGAAATTTAGAATTTCATGTAACGTTAATCATAATTTTCAACACTTCGATATTAATAGTATATAATAGTTGCTTTTATAAGAATACTTTTTCGAGATTTGGGCTTATCATAATATTGAGTCATCAGAAAATGAGAGTGTTGCTGTTAATTTATTTTAATCCTATAATTTGTTAGATTAATTAGTAAAATACATTTGATAGCATAGTTTTCTACATATGTACGCCTACAAAGCTTTCCTCTTACTGATAGTCATTTATTGCAAATAACCAGGATATTACTAATATATTTGAGGAAGTAAAATTATTTAAGCAAATACCTAAACTTGAAATTTATACCGAATTTTTTTGGCAATTAATCAAAATTTTTTAAAGTAAACACCTTAATACTAATATTTATTTCAAACATTTCATAATTTCTAAAAAAATTGGTAATATTTTTAAGTAAAAATTTTCATAGTACGTTATTAAGTGTAATAAATTTTTTAATAATTATCTAGTTGTATTTTGTATATTCATTTGAACATAAAGTAGTTTTCAAATGCCTATAGGAAATTCAATAAATTTTATTATGCAAAAAAAAAAAAATAAATCATAAAAGAAATTCTTAAAGTATAATCTAGTATAAGTAAGAAGATCAAAGGGAAATTTATAAATTTTATAATATTTTAAAGAAAAGATTCACATAAATATTGTGTCATGTTTTCTGTTATAATAGGCAGTTATTTTGCATATAAAAATTTTCCAGTTTATTATCATGATAAATTGCTATTCTATTTTATGTGTATTAACTATATTGTACGTACTCGTACCTGATTTAGTTGTTTGCTATTTCTTCTTTTAATTTTGATATACTTTTGTGCATGTACGGCCGACAGAGACAGTTTAAGTATAAATTTCTCTATATTAATATCTCAAAATTAGTATGTTATGGTGCTTTGGTATTGTTATTTAATGAGGTCCTTTGTCACGTATTGTTGGTGGGGTCGTTATTCAAAATTCACATGAAAGTATAAAGTATAAGCTTAGTCTTAAATAAAAACTGAAATCTTTCAAGGAGATCTTCTCTTTTTCAGATAATTACTGTAAATTATATTGAAAATAATTAAGAAATTTTGAAATTTTTGAAATATTCAATTAAAATGAGAAAAAGAAGTGTTAAGTTTTTTTTTTTCAAGTCCAGCTAAAAACGTTTCTATGTTTGAAAATTATAGGTACCCATGTATAATGTGGACAAAGCATTTTGTATTTTAAATAATTGTAATAACCTGTAAAACAATGTTTGTAAAAAATGGTATTAGAAATCAACTTGGTAAATGAGGAGTCAATGATGAATTTGTTGACATTTAAAATGTCAAGGTTAATTAAAGGTTAAATTAAAAGCTGAAATTATGTCATCAATTCAAGTTATATAGGTGTTTTATTTTGTGAAGCAAATGAAATCAAAATGAGTTGTATATTGAGTTGCTTTGATAGACTTATTTAAAATTATAAATTTATACTTATCTTATACTTCTTGTTTAATATAAAATTTTTTACTTCTTGATAAACACATTTTTATTTAGACTTTGCTGCAAGCATCTGATATCAAGAAGATATCAGACCAGAAACCAATTCAATTTATTTTGTTTTAATTCATTGTAATTATTATTCTTAGTCTCCAAAATTTAAGCGAACAAAGTATTAAATATTTTTATTTAATTCACAATAATGCCCTGTTTTGCATGGACAATGCGACTCTGTTCTATAATACTTGGACATAACCAGTATTTTTGCATTACTTCATAATACATAAATGGCTATAAATTATTCTTAAATATTTGTTTTTTTTTTTTTTCAAAATATTTTCATCTGATATTATACTTGTTAGCATGAATAGGTCATCGAATATTTTTGACACGAATACCTAGAGACCTGCATTATATGCATTATATAATCATTAACTTTTAAGTAACTGTAACTTATACTTTATACTCTATAAAATAGTAAAATTGTACTTGTTCTGCTACTAAAATTTTTTTTGTAACGCGACGAATAATAAAAGGTGAAAAAAAAATTGTAATAAGTAGTTAATGTGGTGCCATACTTTTTTTTTTCCATTTGCAACGTTTTACAATATATTAGAAAATTAAATGGGGAAAAAAATAAATGAGAGAAAAAAGCAAACAATTTGATTTTTTTTTTGTGCTTCTACTTTGCACAGAGTGCTTGAATACCGCTCTAATGGAATTTGGATGCAAATTTTGTTAAAAGAAGGATGAAATTTAAAACTAACAATCTTCATCATCACATTACAATAGAAAATATCTCACCTTTTGTAATCATAGATGACTAAAAGAGCAAAAGCGAAAGAAGAACAGGAAAAATTTATAAAAATGAAATTTTTTTTTAATACAGAAAATTTTCTATCAAAAGGAAAAATAGAAAATAAAAGAAGAAAATTGGAAAAACTATTTTCTTTTTCTGTTGGTGCCCCCCCAATTTACCTCAAAAGCTATACAATGAATCCAACTATGTTTAAGCTTTTTAAGTGTCATTTAATTGAGAATTAGAGAGAATTAAGTAATTTTATTTTTATTAAAGCGTTTCTCCTTATTAGTGCAGTTGATAAAAAAAACGTGTTTATTTGTTATCTTATTATTAATTTTTTTTTGGAATTTTGTAAAAAATATATTCCACGGCATACGGTCGTATTCATTATAAAAAATTTTGCCCAAATATTAAGAGATTTTTTCTGAGATGCAGAATTGAGATGGTACATAGTATGCAGTTAAGCAGTTTTACACCATTTAAAAAGTGTTATGGTTATAAAGTGTTAGCATAGATGCAATTTCATGCAAAAAGTGTTTGATAGAGGTAAGTATACTATGCAAAATATCAGAGAGTTTTGTAAAATAATTTTGAAATAATTTTTGAAAAATTTTTGAGGGTTATTACTGGAATTTTCATTGTTCATATACAATGTTGAAAATTTCTTTTGATATATGCACGGTAGATTTTAATAATATAGTACTTTCTCTAGCTTTATTATTAACTTTTTTTGTTTGTAGTAAAGAAACTTTGTATGAGGACGGATATGTTTATTTTCTTGAATAACAATAATTATTATTTAAATATAAAGTGTGGAGGGGTTTAAAAATATTAGTTTGTAAAATGTAGTATATCGAAGTAACAAAAAAGAAAAAGCTACGTGAAATTATAATTATTAACAGTATTCAGATTCTTTTTTGAAATATTTTTTGGTCTTATATAAAAATTGGTAATTAATACTCTAGTAATAATTTTAAAAAGTAATTTTTTTAAAAAAATAACATTATTGGTGACCAGAGTTTTAATTATCAATAAATTTTCATATAACAGAGCGTTACAATAGACAGAGTTTTAATTTTTAGCGAATTTCCATATAAAAAGTGTTCCAGACAAACAAATTTGAATCTTTAGCGAATTTTCATATAAAAAGCATTTCAGACAGACAGAATTTTAATTTTTAGCGAATTTCTATATAAAAAGCGTTTGAGACAGATAAAATTTTAGTTTTTAGCGAATTTCTATTTACAAAGCTTTCTGGAAAGACAGAATTCTATTTTTCAGCTAATTTTCATATAAAAAGCATTCTAGACAGACAGAATTCTAATCTTCGGCGAATTTCCATATAAAACGATTTCCAGAAAAACAGAGCTTTCATTTTCAGCGAACTTGCACGTAAAAAGCGTTCCAGACAGACAAATTTGAATCTTTAGCGAATTTTCATATAAAAAGCATTTCAGACAGACAGAATTTTAACTTTTAGCGAATTTCTATATAAAAAGCGTTTGAGACAGATAAAATTTTAGTTTTTAGCGAATTTCTATTTACAAAGCATTCCAGACAGACAGAATTCTAATCTTCGGCGAATTTCCATATAAAACGATTTCCACAAAAACTGAGCTTTAATTTTCAGCGAATTTCCACGTAAAAAGCGTTTTAGACGGACAGAATTACAATTTTCAGCGAATTTTCGAATAAAAAGATTTAAAGACAAACAGAATTTTAATTTAAAGCGAATTTCCATACAAAAAGCATTTCAGACAGGAATAATTTGGATTTTCAGTGAATTTCCATATATAAATAGCGCCTTGGACAAACAGGATTTTACTTTTCCACGGATTTTCAAAAAGAAAAGGTTTTTCAAATATTTTTGAATTCAATTAATCTATATGATTACATAAATTTTTCTAACGATTGTAAGAGTTTTTAATGCCAAACTAATTCAATCAATTTCTAAGAGAGTATGAGTTCATAAATTCTCAATTCAATTAATTTCAAATAATTATTTATTACTAAACTCTCGTTCATTAAAAATTTAAAAATGTGTAAAAATAACACTATTTAGAATTATTAATTAATAAATTTTAAATATTTTTACAATTTTATACCATAATTTATTAATATTATTAAATAAATTAATTTCCGATTTATTATATAAATCATCGATAAAAAAAAGGCTAACGAAATGCTTTTATTTTTGAATCCTCAGAATTATTTATAATTTTACTTAATATTTTATTAATTTAAATTATGAATTTATTGTAGGAAAAAAAATTATTATTGAACAATTTTTGTTTTCACTCTTGCACATTAATAATTTATTTTATGCCATTAAAAATTCAATAAAATAAATATATAAATAAAAATCATATTATAATAATTAAGTTCAATTTAATAAATTAATATACAAATAATATTTAAAATAAAAATAAAAATAAATATTATTTGACAAATAAAATGCAATGCTATTACAGAAGCATTTTAATGCAAAATTGCATGAATTTTGTACCATAAAAATTATCGCCACTTATCATTTACATAATATTAAATGAGAATTTTCTTATTTATTGCAATTTAAATGACAGCCACTATATAAACAAAATCGTCACCTGCAATTTACTTAACCTAAAAAAAAAAAAACGTTGATGTAATCGTAAATAATGAAGATTTATGTATATATGGGGGCTTACCACACAATAAAGGTTATTTTTTGAAATTTGAACTCATAAATTTTTTTTTTACTGTCATTTTAATGTAAAATGTTTATCGCGTTTATAATTAATCGGAAATTTAAAAAATTTAATGAGCAATAATAATATTGTGATAGTACTTTGCATGCTTTTATATAGAAGATCAATTTGTTTCGCACTATTTGAAATGAGAACGCTGCTTGACAAGCAATAAGAACTGCTTAAATATTAAGACATGTACCTTGCTAACTAAATTAAGTATTCTTATGTTCCAATTAGCTATAATTTGATTGTTAGTAGAATTAATTTACTACAGTGATCTTTTTACACCTATTATTAATTGCCACTCGTCCTCTAGCTGGCGTATTGGTCTTCTAGCTTACGTTTTATTCAAATATCATCACAATCATTTTTACTCATTTACACATATTTTAGCAGGTCTTCATCAACCAATTCTTTAAAATATTGTAACAGTTTAAATCTTTGTAGTTTTGTCTCTAAGCATCTCCTGTTTAATTTTTATTTGAGTTGCACTTCATTTAAATTCGTAACATTTGGCTCTTTTCAGTTTACTTCCAAAGGTTTCGATAATATTCTTCTTCTCTAAATTCTTTATTTATCTTGGCAACATTAGATCAGGAACTGTGACTCTTAGTACAGTTAGGGTAACCATATGTTAAGGTGGCGAAAAATTGCCTTATCCAGATCTATTCAAAAATTTTATTTAAGAGCAAAGACTGTTGTAATATGTTTCATTTAATTAGTTCTTAAAGTATCGTGTTAAATCTACTTTCTTCAAGTCTAAAAACTGATTTGTTTAAGCATTCAAATTTCTCTTTCCGACCTCACAATTAAAAGTAAAATTTTCACAGGCAAATCGTTACAATTCCCGCATATCCTATTCGATTCGAAGAAGATATCTCTCTGTTGTTACAATTTACTGATTTATTAAATATCTTAAAAGAAATGATTTCAGTGAAGTGATTCACTCAGTAGGTGAAAATATAAAATTTTTATATTTATATGGTTCCCTTAATTAAGTTAAAAATATTAACATTATTTATAAATTTATTACCTCAAATTTATTTAATATTATTACGCATGTGTTTATATATAATATTTATATTTTTAATTTTATGAATATATAATTTCATTTTTCAATAATATTTTGTTGTCCTTTTTCGAATTTCCCATCATATAAATTTGAATTCGATCAGTGAAAATTCCCATATAGTGTGCATTTTTACCAGATAAGGCTGAGCCAATTTATTTAAATTTATAATATAAATAATAATAATTATGAGTTGAAGATTAAATCGAAAATGATGGGAAAATTTTATAAGAATATCAGATGATGTTAGGGATGATGTTATTATTAAAAATGTGAATATTTATCAGAAATTTTACTATTATCGTTCATTAATTGCAATATTTAATTAGATTTCATGTTATGTGCTTTTATGTTCAACATAATAAAACAATTTTAATTTGAAAATTGTTGATAGAACTTATGAGCATATGAGTCTCTGTATATGAGAAATATATTTTGTTCCATAAACTCGTAAAATTTTCAATATCAACACGTTGTATTAAGTTGTGCTAATTTATATTAAAATCATGAAGTTTATACTTAGTTTCTGGTTTTCTTCAACAAAGAATCAAAGAAATATTTTACTAGGAAACATTTTTTTATAACGAAAATATTTTAAGGATGATTCCGCGAAATTTAATTTTTATTTCGAGATTTGCAGCCATTATGGAATAAAATTGCAGCGACCGTAACGTTTTTATTTCTTCTTTCTTAATTACATGGCCTTCATTATTGGAAACATAATTTGCAAAAGCAATCAGCTGCAGTTATATAAAGATTACCAGTTAAAACTTATTTAGTTAATAATTTTAATGTAGCAGGCTAAATATTAAACTAAGCGATTTTTATTACGAAGTGCCTATATCATAAGTATGTATGTATATTCACAATAAATCAATAATTTTATTGCAATGAAAATTTTTATCTTCTAATACCAAAACTCAAATATTTTTAATTTTAATTTCACATAATAAAATTAGTTTAATTAATTTCTGTAATACACAATGTACAAACAGCAAGAATTTTGTGTAGGAATGTTATAAGTTGCTCTCAATGAAATTTATTTGTTATAATATATGTATATAATAATTGCCTAAAAATTTGCAATGCATATTGTGAACTAAAATTTTGATTAAATAAATAATATGTAAAAAGAATTTTTATATTATTTTTCTATTACTGAAATACAAAGTTATTTAATAATGTAAACCACAAATTTACATATGATACGTAAAAGGACCTTAAACAGCTTCAAAACAGATCAGTTTTTTTTTTGTTTAACTGTGAATATACAGGCACACGAATATATTGTGTACACACATATATAGGCCCATACAATATTATTTTGATTATAATATTGGTTTTTCCGCTCTCTTTTATATTGGTAATGTTTGTAAAGCGGTTTTTTTAATGGACAAATTATTCTTATTCACATTAATGATACTCACAATATAAATGGTACTTTTTTAAAAAGTGTTATACACTATGTAAATTTTTATATTACATTTATACATTATATAATATATAGGTATAGTATAAAAATGTTATTTTCCTCTTAGATCATCAATAATAGTTAAATAATAATTACATGTTAAATAATAATATGCAAATGTAAATTTTAAATGAGGTGAGATGACTATAATATTGTTATAATACCATTGAATATATACATTGATATTACTTAAAATATAATATGTAATAAGTATGTGCATTTCGATATATCAGATTAAATGCTGTATATAACATATAAAAATAATTATTGCAGTTGTTTAATGTAGCAATATGAAATTAAAATAAAATAAATAACTTGGCTAGACATATCGGTATACCGATTACGATGTAAATTATAATAAAAAAAAAAAAAAACAGAATAGTGGACAGTACATAAAGTTGGCATAGAATGAAGAAGAGTGGTATCCGGAGGATTTGTTATGATGAAAAGATAAAAACACATTTTATATTAACGAATGAATTGAATTTTTGTGTATAAGGTAGAACATTCAAAAATTATAAAAAGTGAAAATAAAAAAAAAATATTAAGAGAAATTAGTCTAGAGCCGTCTTGCCATAATTTATAAAACTCAATAGCACTCCTAGGATTCCGATCTAAAGTTTAAATGAATATACGATTAACATCAAATTACAAAATATGGTTTGAATAGCTTTTATTGAAGGTTAATATACAAAATAACCCTAAGTCAATTTTAAATTATTGGATATCATACAATTTTTTTATTCCATTAAAATCCAATCATATTAAACTTCATTTTACAAATTAATCTCATAGTTAACCATTCCAAAGTCAAAAATATAACCCTTTGCTTAAAATCCGTTACATTTTAATGTACTGGTGCCGCCTGATGTTGCAACTTTTTTAAATTTTTTTTTTTGTATACCACTTTTCAATTGATTATTATTTTTCATTTCTCCACAATTTTTTTTTTTTTTTAAATTTGTCTGACAACACAAAACCTCAAAAGCAAAAAAAAAAAAAAAAAAATTTTTTTTTTTCGCTGAAACATGAATTTTATTAAATAATTTTGTTTATATTTGAAGTATTTGAATATAAATCATAATATACAAAATGAAAGTATGAAAAGTACATTTTGTATTATACTATGTGTATTTGCATTGTATATTCATGTGGTCAAAATAATAATAATAATAATAATAAAATAAAAAATATTAATACTGTAGCACTATACTCTTACTTGCAATGCTTGATGCAAGAGTACCTGTTCTCTTGGTTTCATTTATATTATATGTTATGAAAAAAAAAGAGGCATATAATATTGAGGTAAATAGGAAAGAGTGTTTTAGATAAATTTTGTTTTTGTTCATAATTTCAGTCTATGCTATGTATAAAACTTCTTTCTTTATGAGTGAATTTCCAATTTAATAATTGATAGCATTTTTATATATATATGAAATAAAGATAAACACAAAGGTATATCCATGTATGGATGTGTTTTATATAATATTTACTTTGAATATCAAAAGAAAATTTTGTTTTTCATTTTAGTATAAAAGAAATAAATAGAATTTTTTTTTTAGATTTTCTATATTTTATTTTTGTTTTTTGTTTTGGTAGACAGACAATTTTACTAATTGGTAATGCTTCAAGAATATATTTATGTCTAGTTGAATGTGATACATATTATTTGATAAGAAGCATCAATGTATAAAAATTATTGTATATTCTAGACTAAATTATAAAATTAAAAAAAAAAAGTTATAAAAGCACTCATTAAATTAAATTTTTAAAGTTTTCTTCTTCTTTTAAATTGAAAAATAATATCTAAATTTTGAAATTCTTATTTAAATAGATTTTGTATAGGAATAGTCTTTCACTAGATTGTACATTTAATTATAATAGTAATTAAATTATTTTAAACTTTTGATAAGGCCAAAAATATTATCCTCCGAACTGTTGAAAGAAGTTCGGAGAATAATAAAAATGCAATAATTTCTTCACATTTTCGTCGGTATATTCATAAAGCATTCAGTTAAAGAGCCGCAGGTCACTGGTCCGGTCTAAGTCGATACTCTTTTTCTCACGTCATCTGTATTTTTATGAAGAAATTTTCTATATTTATTTTCATTAACAAATTTTAAAATTAAATAATAGTTTTTTATAAAATAAAACATTCTAATTGCTAATTTATACTTAGGTGCATTATAAAACTTTATTTTTATTAAAATAATTTTCTCGGGTTCTACACAAACTTACTTAGAATATTATATAAAGTATATTAAAAATTTATACTTGTTAGAACTGTACAATTGTTTAAGTTATGTTTGAGATATTTCAGAGTTTTAAGAGAAGAGAGGAAACATAAAACACACATGTACATTCTAACAAAATTTGGAACATTTTTTTGTAATTTTGAAATTCTGTTATTCTTAACTTCAAAAATTTTTAATATTCGAGCTAAATGTTTTATAGGCAGAACAAATCTAGTATTAACAAAGTAATTTCAAAAATTTTTTTGTAGTAGCATATGTGGGTATTGAAGATTTTTCTTTGATATACATAACTTAAAAAGTCCATTATTTAACTCAAAAATTTTATTTGTTAAATTAAAAATTTTTACTGTTGACTCAAAATTTTTTGCTGTTGACTTAAAAATTTTTTACTGTTAACTCAAAATTATTTTGCTGTTGATTCAAAAAATTTTTATAAAAAGGTTCTCTTTTTTGGAATTTAATCAACGATTTAAAGCCAATACATTCACTTTATTTTAACAGAGTTTTGTTTTACTTTCATTTAATTGGACGGCGAATAATTTTTCGGCCTTATTAAAATTTTGTTATTCTGAATAGTTATTATAATATAAATAATATTATTACCGTTACTATAAAATTTCATTATTCTAACTTCAATTAAAATAATTTATTGTAAATAATATTCCCGTATTGAAAAATGCAAATCCATTTAAACGTACAATACTTTAACAATAAATTAACAATAAAACAACAATTCCGAATTTATAAATTTCAAAAACTTCATTTAAATACATTTTCATTATACACCATTAAAATTTACTGATTTAATGAAAATTTATTATACACACTTATGTTTTAAATAAGTGTAGGAAAAAACAACAAGACAACACATAAATTTTTATTACTTATATTGAATAATAGCAAAAAAAAAAAAAACAAAAACAGAAAAAAATTTAATAATTTTATAAATGATTTATAATGATTTCATTTGTATTTTGCCCTCACAATATTTAGTTGATTTTAATAACTCTCATTAAGTGTTTATTTAGCATTTAAAAAAAAAATTATAACCACGAATTAAAATTTCAACCAAAAAATATTTAAATTTGTATATAATTACAACCACTGCAACACTTTTTTATATTCTTTTTTTTTTTTTTTGAATTTTGAATAAATCATTTGGTTGCCAAGTATACAAGTGTATACAGGTGTGGGTTTCAATTGGAAATATTGATTTCATATAGAAAAATTATGCATTTTTGAATTAATTTATAAAATTTTTTTATATACATAGACGTATGCAATTTTCACTAATAGTGTGTAATTGATATTATGGTAAAAATAATTGAGGTGTCTTCTTCATTGTCAGTTTTATTATAATTTATTGCTGTAATATAGCGTGGTTTTAAATATTTTATTCAGTTTTGAAAATATTAAAAAAAAAAAATTATAAATAATGAAATTCTGACACTATGGTATAAGCAAATTTGTTATAGCACAGTTCTCACTCACTTTGAAAATTTGTATAAAAAGACAAACATATTTTTTTAGTTTTACATTTTAGTTCTCGTTATATTTAATGTTTCCGAACGAAATTTATTGGTAATTCGTATAAGATTTAGAAAATTCTGATATCGAATTCACATACTCTTAATGGTGGACACATACGCAACCATAGATTGTAGAAAGAGTACTAAATCCATACAATATATACAGGAAGATTCTCTCAAGATCCAGATCTCAAGGGTTTTCGAGTTCCAGGGGTTTTAACGAATTTTCACGAAATTTTTACTTATCCAAGTTTTTTGGATTATAACTTCCATTCTAAAAAAGATACGAACTTCAAACAAAGAGTTTCTAAAAGGCCTAGTAAATGGCTTAAAATAAACATGTTGCTTGATTCTTTGTTTTATGTACCTCCATAATACCAAGCTTTCGAACTTTATAGGGAAAATCAAATTTTACCCTTGTTTTATTTTTTCAGTTTTTTTTATTTAGATAATATCGTAAGAAATTTTTTGAAAACTTGAATTTTTTTTAATAGAATTTTGCCTTGTTTCTTAAGCTTTAATTTAAATGCTCAAGAATTAAAATTTTTTTTATAGTACAGATGATATAGCACGAAAACCATTTCTAAGTGAAGATTTTAAAGGCCTAATTTTTCATTATTTTTGATTTTTATTGATTTTTAAGCTCTGTAATTATCAACTAACATTAATTTTTGCTGAGAAGAGTCACTCAAAAAAACAGTTGACATTTTTAAAAAGCCATTATGCTCTGAAAACTATAAACCATCTGAATTTTAATGTTTTTATTGAAATATAACAAATATTAACAAAATTAAATCGAAATTTTATACAAACTTTTAATTTAAAAAACAAAAATTTATTTTAAAAAATTTGAAATTTTTAAAAAGAAAAACTAGAATTTTGTAATACGAAAAACAAAAAAAAAATCTAGTAATCAAAAAATTTTTTTCGAAACTTTTCTTGGTAAAAAAATTTATAGGTTTTTAATTTTTGCCAGTTTTTATAAGAAATAGTACCTATATGGTTTGAAATTTTTAAATGCATTTTTCTCAGATTAGCTGCAATTTAAAAATTTAAAAAAAAATATTTTCGAAATCTGGGCATTTCAATACTTAATTCTACAGCTTATCAAGATAATTGGGACTGAATTCTTTGACATTGATGTTTTTGACCGCAAATAAGTGATTTAATTAACATTAATATGAAAAAATCAATTAAAACAAAGAATTTAATGCAAATTACAAATAACACATTAGAAAATTAAATTGAATAAAATTAAACATTTTACTTATATTTTTAAATTTCACATTTTATGCGAATTTTAATTATAAAATATCAAAATTGAGTTTTTTAATTACAACAAACTATAAATTACATAAAAAGCAAAAAAAAAATTTTCAAAATGAAAAAAATTAAATTTTTTGATAATTAAATAAGGGTTATTGAATTACAATTGCATACTTAGAATATTTTAATTAAATTATATATTTTATAAATTTGTAATTAGTTAATTTGTATAATAGAATTGACCATAATAACGTAAATAAATAAATGCATATTATATTATATAATTAGAATTTGGAAGTTTACATGGCGTGACTCTTACTTCATAGTAGCTATTCAAGATATTATTGCAAAATTATAAAAACTTTCAAATAATATAAAACCAGAACTTTATTTTGTCGAGCTGCTATAGGACAGGCTTGTATTCAGAGTTATTAAAATACTATAAATAAAAATTTACGTCTCCTCATTCTAAATTTAATATTAACGATAATTTATTAAAAAAATTTACGATATAAACTAATAATATTGAATTTTGACTATTATGAAACAGAAATTTTAAATTCTAATACCAATGATTTTCATAAAGTACCTAATTTTTATTTAAAAAACCAATTGACATTTTTTGGTTTTTTCATCATCAAGAGTATTAATTTAATTACAGTTGCAAATACAATTGTAAATACAACAGACTCCAATTATAAAACCTGTTAAAAAAATTAATTTATTTTGCATTTTGATACAAAATTTTTTTTTTTAATTTGTTTTTTTTTTTTCTAGTTTCCGTTCGATATTATTATGTGCCACAGGTATTTTTGGGAAAATTATTTAAAAATTAAGCGATTATGTACTTTTTTTTTTAATTATTTTTTATTTTATTCTTTTTTTTTACAAATTCATGACTTTGAGTCTAATTCTTTATTCACCTAGTAGGAGTACAACGGTGAACAACTGTAAACAACAGTTGAACATATTTTCGAGTATAAATTTTAGTATCATTTTGTGTTATTTTGGTTTTGTCTCATAAAATTTTATTTAAAATTTTCTTGTATGAATATTCTCTTTCAATTGTATTTTTTTCTCTCTTTCTCTCTTGCTGTCATACTGTTATATATGAAATGATATTGGTTTGGTTTGGGTACGTAAATTTTTAATCTGAAATTAAATTTGAATTTTCAGAAAAAAAAAAATGAAAAGAAAAACAAAAATGTTAAAGATCACGATTTTTGTTTAAAGCGACAAAAAAACAATAACAACAAAAACAACTACAAGAACTCTCAAATAAAAAACGAATAAATGTGATTGAAGTCACAAAAGTTCATTAAAATCACCTGTGGTAATAAATTAAGATGTCATGTTGAATTTTTATTACATATTTCTGATTTGCATACACAATACAATATTATTTTAAATTAAATTTATGAAAAAAAATGCAATAACAAAAAATTTGGAAAATTAAGCATGGAAAATTAAACCAAAAAAAAATAGTTGAAGGTTTTAAAAAGTCAAAATGTCTTAATAATATTTTTATTTTTTTTGCGCCAAAATATAGGTTTATGCGAACAAGTACGTGCCTTAAAAATCAAAAGAAACGAGAAACGAACGGAACAAAGAATCGTACTTTTGAATGTCAGCATTTTTTACACCTGTTCAAGTACCTGTATCGCATACTTTTATGACAAAAAAAAAATTATATTTTGATTATTAGATTTTTTTTTCTTCTCTTTTTCCTTTATACCGCACCATTTCATTAAATAATGTCTATGAATTGTAAATTATCTGTTATTAAGATTGCGACAATAACAACAACAACAAAAGGCGAGAAAAAAAAAGGTATTAAAACCAAAATTGGTATGTCTAGTGCTTTTTGTCTGTACTGTTGTTGTTATTGTCGCAATTTTTTTTTTGCATATTATAAATAATTGAAATTTTAATTCTATATATTTGACATAATTGGCAACCAATTTAATGGAATTGTTGTATATTGTGTGTGCATACATGAAGGCGCTAATTTTAAAATTTTTAATTTTTATTTTATTTTTTTTTGCCTTTTGATGTTGATTTTATTTTTTATGGTTATTAATAATGTGAACTAAATTAAAGTTTAATTATGCGACATAGGTCATGTGTTATTCATAATTCGTTTATGAAATTTATTTATAGGATTTATGGAGAGGATTACTTGTCACGATGCAGTTGGCTGGCATATGATGCTGTTGTGATATAAAAAGTAAGAAACTCTAACTTCGATAGACAATGAAAAAAACAATAAGATGAAGTTAAAATTGAAATCATTTTCGTTGAATCACAGGTGTGTTAAACAATAATTTTTCTAGGAAATTTTTAATGAACTTGAAAAATAATTTCAAAATCTCTAAGCAACTCTGCAATTTTAAATTTCAGTCACGCATTTGAATATTATAATAGAAAGCTCTAATATTTTGAATTATGTTTCGGAAGCTTTTCGAATAGTATTGATAACGGCCTAATCGTGTATCTCGCTTTTTTACTCACTTTTTATTCATTTTAAAATCAGAATTCTCCGTTTTTCTAATAGATATTTTACTTCTTCAATAAGATTGTCCAGTAAAATTACATTATACAAATATATTATAATAGTCACTCACTTTCCCCTCATCTGCCGGGTAAAATACTGAGGCAATCGTTCAGGCCCTAAATATTACTGAAGACTATTCAAATGATATAGAAATGGAAAAGAACAGTTTTATCTAAAAGTTTATTCAAATTTTGCTTTATTTGGACCTTGGAGCTTTTTATGGTTATATATAAATATTTTGTGCAGTATAAAGGGATTTTAATTATGTTTCGTATTAAAGATATAATTGCTAGTTCTGTCGTTTCATATTAACATATCATTAATTTAAATTGGAAAAATTGAAATTTTCACGATCTAAATTATTAAATTTTGCATAACCATCCAATTTCATTGTTCTTTAACAGTGATCTAAGAGTTGCTTGTAACAACTGTTATGGTTTTCATTTTATATATATTTTTTTATTATTAATTTTAACGAAGGTGTTATAATATTGATAGAATAACAAACATAGAAATCTAACAACATAATATTTTTTTTTATTTAATTTTTACTCTGCATTACTCTGCAAGTTATTTGAAAAAAACAAATTTTGTGTATAAACCAACCCAATTTACAAAAACCAAAAAAAAAAACATGATACCATGGTATCATGTCTAGCCGACAATTATTATTTATTTTTATATGGAAATTTCAATTTTATGTTGAAAATATAATTGTATGGTGTTTCCAGTAATTATATAAGTAATTTGACAGCCTTTTATACAAAATTTGAATGATTTTCATATGTGAAATGAATAATATATAGAGGGCAAGTGAATAATTTAAATAAAATATTGCTACATCATTCCTTTTGAATTTAAGCAATATTATTGCGAAGAATTTGGTCCCATACATGCAAAGTTTGTGTATTTATATTAGACATTTAATATTATAGGTACATATATAATTTGATTTTATTGTGCTTTGTGAAAAATTTTTGCATAAGCGACTCTGTAGTACTTAAGAAATGTATTAAAAAATTGGGTTTACTATGGTATAGATGGATTATAGAGTATTATATATGTAGATTGTGATTATTTTCATTAATAATGTTAAATTTTGTTAATTATATAATCAGATTTTGGATAATTTTAGGTTTTCTTTCTCTATAATTTTGGTAAGATAATTTGATCAAATTTTTTATGACTACATTTAATATGAATTACATAATATCAATTAAAAATTTGGTACGCACCCAAATAATGTAAAATAGTATTATGAAAATTTATTGTAGTCTTACTGTTATTTACCAGGACAGTTGTATAGGAAATATTTTATTCAGTATCAAAAATGGATCATTGCTCTAAAACAATTCAATATTTAAAAATAAAATATTAGAAACTATTTTAGTTAAGGTTTAAATTTAACACAATGAACAAAAAACTAACATTTAAGATTATTAAGTATATATATAACTGAACTGAATTAAACTTTAATTAACACCCAAACTCAAATTTGGATAAGAAATATAAGTGTAATTCTATTTTGGCTAAATTATGATAAAATCTCATTGGTATAGAATGAGTTCCTGGTTACATGATTATGAAATAATTTTAATTTAAAATATGTTGAAAATAACATTTTACATTTAAAAGTATGAGCGCTTTTACAGGGAAAAATTAATGGGATTTAAATGGGAATTAGATAAACCTTACACAAATGAAAATTTACCAAATTTTACTCTGTTTATGCTTATTTAAACACATAGGGACTTTCAACATATTAAAATATGCCATCAATGCGTTTTTCGAAAGAATTTAATTGCAATATTTTAGAATAATGTAATTATAGACTAATCAAAGGAAATCAGAACTTTTTACAATTTTGTTCATAATTTCCAAACTAATTGAAGGTTTATGTTGTTTCTTTTAAGAGCAATAGCAGAGATATTGAAATTATATTATGATCTGTAGTTTGTAGTCACAGAATATGCAAAGCAATACAAGGTGTTCGATATCAAAGTGCACTGCTATATGCCATTGTACACGCTCTCATAAGTAGACAAAACTTTTGTATAGATACGATGTTCACAGCTCAAAAGGTTCGAAGTTAAAAGGTTCGAAGTTAACATTAGAACAGTCTGCAATTTTAGCACAACTGGAAACCTGGTCAACTAAGCTGCAATTTAATATATGAGTCATCATATTTGCTTATCTGATTTAGAAATTGTTGATAAAAATGAATTAGTACAAATATTTTTTTATATACCACTTTTTTTTCTTTAATGACTTAAAAAAAATGTGCAACAACGGTTGAAAAAGGTGTCTATCTTCTGTTATGCAAATTAACAAACGAGTTTTGAGTTTGCCAAAATTAATAGACTGGAGAATATTATATAGTAAATTTCATTGATGTAGTCTTATAAGTTACTTTCGATTTCAATAGTGTTTTGATATAATACAATGTTGGTAGATAGATGGATAAAATTTAAGAGAATCCAACGTTTACAGATATACTAATTTACTTTAAATCAGTAAAAGACTAACTATAACGTGCTTGAAAAAATCAAATAAGTATTGTTTAACAGTTCGCAAACATACATTGTAAATTCTCGCTTAATAAAATTAAACGCTTATTTAACTTAATTAATTTATAACATTATTAAATAAGGTGACCTGAATTCTGAATAATTATAGTGCCTATAGGCCTATATGTAGCTTATTTATGTAAATATCTATATGACATACAAAAATACATAATTAATTTAATATTATAATTATGAATACATCATTTAAGTAGAAATTGAAAACATAAATCGAATTAATATTAAAAAATAAAAATGTAGAATCGATAATTTATTATTGTTAATTTCTTAATCCTTTATTATTTTTTTATAAATGTTATTGTTGCAGTACGGCAATAAACCAATTATTAATTAAACTATTGATTTTTATTCTTTTAGTATTTTTTTTATATTAGTAAACACGTATGCACACTAAGCGTATTATACTACAATATAAAACAATAGAATAAAAGAATTCCAAATTCTAAATTAATTCTTAAAAATATATAGGACGTATGTGAACTAAAACGCTTAATTTAATAGAATTATGAAGAAATCACTCATATTATTTATTTCACTGTACTTAGTTTTAAATAATGGTTATGTAATTGAATGTGTACTCGTATTATGAAATTTATACTCTAAGAATACGCGTGCTTATATCAAAAATATTTTCAATGGACGATAACAGCAAATAAATGGTTTTTTTTGCAACCATACACAAGAAGTGCAAGTCACAGGAGTATTGTTTGTTTTAATTTATGATAATTGAAATTACAATGCTACAAAATAAATAATAATTAATATAATATTACCATAACTGTAATTATGGTGTGATTTGTTTCATGTCTCTGTTGAAAAGTGTTAAAATATTATTCTGGTTTCCAATTTTATTAATTAAAATGATTCTTTATACAATATCACTTTTATATAGAACATATTGTTGTTTCATATAAAGTGCGATAATAATGACTCTCCCAAAATCCTAAAAATTCCATTTTCTGATAGTTCAATTTGTGGAAATTATAAACATTTTTAAATTCCGCAAACGCGAAAAAATGCCAACTTGCTTCTTTTATTTTAAAACAACATACTCATGTTCTAATGAATGTGGTTATTTTGCATTTAAATTGTTAAAATTCTCCAGTTTTAAGAGTAGAATTTAGGCGTCTCCTAGCAAGAATCAGGAAATCTTTGATCAGTAAAGCGAAAACTGTCAATTTAAAACTCGTTTCCATTAAACATAATGTCAAATTCATAAAGATTCAAATTAATTGTTATCCCCGATTCTTTTAGATTTTTTTGCGTCATTTTTCTTTTAGATGTTACGCTGTAAGGCTTTACCAAAAAGCTTTCTCTATCATGCGCTAATAACCAAATATGAGAATTTCAACTCCGTGGTACAGTTAATTCTTCTGATTTCTATTTATGCTTAAAAATAATTAAGTATAAGTATTGATCGAAAAATAAAACAGCATTTATTTAAAAAAAAAATAAAAAATAAAAAGAGAATTAAAAAGTCTGATTGAACCTGTCACAATATTTTGAATCATTTGACAATTTGATTCGTTACGGGAATTGTGTATTTTCATAAATACCCAATTCCCGAAGGTTTTTTACTTTTATAATATTATAAAGCATTAAAGCCAATACAAATAAAAACTTATAAGAGAATAATTTCATAAAAATAACGTACCGTAAAATAAAGTATTTTCACACCTGAATCAATTTTAAAAACACCAATTTTTAAATTTGTTATATACAAACACATATTTCTATATACATATATGTACAAGTGATATACAATAAGAATCTAAAAAAGTAATTCAATAGCTGTAGAATGCAATCGACAAAAAAAGAGAAAAAAAGGAAATAAAAGAAAAAGAAATCAAAATATGAGGAGAGAAAAAAATCGAATTTGATAATGAAAATGCTGTAAGAAGCTAGTGGTTGTAATGCCAAACTATAGGTATTCGAAAAGAGAAGAAACATTGAAAAAATTTCAAATATTAAATTGTTTGATTTAGGAGTTCATGTTTGCCCAGATTCCCTTTGTTTATTTACAAAACAAGAATTTACAATCTACCGCAAATATATAAAAATACAATAGCCCGGAACTTGTGTTAAAACACACGGGGGTTCTGCGATTCCTTGGAATTTTTTAAGACAAAAATTTTATACGATTTTCGATCAGATTTTTTTTCAACCCCCCTCCAAAAGTACACCTATAAATTAGAGACTATTAGTACGAAATGTTAAATTATGCTTATATATTAAACAATGGGTAAGTGGTGAATGCTTTTCAGAAAATCGAACTGATTAGTCGCACAGCCGTAATAATTGTATTACGTTATTTCATATATCGTAATCATAATATTAACAAATTTTCATCGCTTTTATTTAAATAATTGAAATTTTACAACAGCGGAAAGTGAAAATACACCATAGTGAAAACCTGATTCAGTAATTCAACAATTCAGCTTATAAATTATGAATAATTGAACCTAATATTCATGTAAATTACACATTAACTTTTTTATTGAACTTGCTAAACCGCCCATATTACTTCATTTTGGGATTGAAGAAGGGCAAATCCAAACGTTAAGACAATTTGCTGACGTACATTTCATTTAAAATTTTAATTCGGAATAACAAAAATTAAAAAAATAAGAAAATGTTCTTCTGTCACCATTATAATTTGACGCCCTTTGAAACAAGCGCTTTACAATTTTTCCTTTTTTTTTTTCTTTTGTTTTTTTTTTTTTAATTTTTTTTCTCTTTCCACCGTTTTTCATAAATTCTTTTTTGCAATTATTTATTGCAAAATCCCAAAAGTATTTTCGCTATTTATAAAAAAAAAAAGAAGCTAAAGATTTTATAAGACTCTTATATCTTTTTATTGCCGTGATAGCATAGAGCAATTGTAGAACAAAAAATATTAAAACAATAAAGTTGGGTCAAACCAATGGTTTGTATTGTAGCACTTTTCCCTTCAACAAGTGAAAATTCTGCTTTTAAATACAGTCTATGTATACCTATCACACTATAAAAATTATTTTCATTCATACACAAAACTATTTCTAGGATTGCATATATTTAGGATGACGCATATATGCAGTGTTTGAAATAAAGCAAAAATTAATAAAAAAAGGGGTTAACATAACGCTCGATTTTAAGGGTTAATTGTGTGAGTTAAGAAAAATAATTATATTTTTTAATTTCATGGAATTCACCGTTAACTTTTTGCGTTTATAAAAATTTGGAAAACCTTGCGGTTTCGGAAATATAAGGTGTCAAAAATTCAAATTTTACGAATTTCAAGAGGTGATAACTTGAGAGGGGGTGGAGATGGAAAAAAAATTTCTTCAAACGAAATAAACTATTTGTTAATGTCTAAAAGCTCCTAAAATTTCAAGCTTCTACAGGCTGGGGTCTAGAAGAAAAACGACATCAAAAATTTGGAAAAAAAGGACTTTAGATAACGGTAAATTTGAACGTCCATTTTGTTTTTCTAAAGTTTAACTATAGTATGCCGTGGTAGGGGAAGCAAGCTACCGCCTTTCTGCGTTTGCAAAATTTCAAAAATGGTTATGGTTTCATTGCAACAAATATTTAAAAAAGGCCATTTTTAGGGTTTTGGGGGGGTATAACTTCTAGAGGGGGGGAGATAGGTAAAAATTTTGTTCTACGGAAATAAATTTCTAGTGAAGATCTATGTACGTATGAAATTTCAGCTTTCTATCTTAAAGGGTGTAGAAGTTTTGTAAACAAAAAAAGTGTCCACGGACGGACGGACGGACGGACGGACAGAGTGAAACTAATAAGCACTTTTTTCAAAAATTTTTTTGGAAAAGTGCTAAAAAGGAAAATTGCAACAAGAACATACAAAAGAAGAATACAAAAAAAAAAAAGAAATTTTCTAGCACCTTGAAGTCGTCAATTTTTTTTTTTTATATTTTTATTTCTGTTTTTGTTTTGTGTGTCGTCATCATTGGACTTCTTCTTTTTTTTTGTGTTTTTGCCATATTCCGTGTTCTTTTCATTCTTTTTTTTCTTCTTCTTCTTCTTTTGTAGCTTGTTTTAAGGCACTTAAATTCTGATCCCTTTCAATTTTCACTTCTATCAAATTTACACCAAAAAAAAAATTTCTCCTTGTTTTTTCCCTATTTTTGTTTTTTTGAAGGATTCTTCATAGTTCGTTTACGTTTGATGGCTTTTATATGATTTTTTTTTTTGTTTTTTTTGCCATTATTGTTGTTCTTGTTTTTCTTATTTTATTTTTTATTATTATTTGTTGCTGTACATACTTTTGTGTTCCCTCTTTTTTTGGTTTTTTATTTTTTGTAATGATAAAAAAATGAAAATAACTGTAAAATATTTTCTTTGTTACTTTCAGATTTTTGTTTTATTGTTGCCTGCTTTTTGTTTTCTACCTCACAAATTTTAAGGATTAATTTCTCATCCATCACGCTAGAACTAAAAACGCCAACAGAAGAAATAAATGAAAATGTAATAATCAAGACTTTTTTTTTTGTTTTTTTTTTTTTTTTGCCAAAAAATTAAAAAAAAAAAGTATTATAGAAGATGAAAAAAAAAAAAAGAAACTTTGAAATTACTTTGGTAACAAGGAAAAATTAAAATAAAAAATCAAAGTGGAGAAGAAAATGGAGCTCAAGTCATTATCCTTCGTTTTGTGAAATATTTTCTAGGACGAGTATTTTTAGGTATGTATGTATGTATATGGTAATGTACGGATATAGAGAGTGCCCACTTCCTGGTGCAACACATGGTATGCTTTTTAAACTAATCCTTGTAAGCAATATTTTATAGAATATAGAATAAAAATAGAAAATAAATTGTTGCTCATTAGAAATATTGATGGGAAATGATCAGGAGAATAAGCTTACTCGTAACATTCATGAGATGCAATGAATTTTTATGCAAGATATTTTAAAATCATTTCAGTTTTAGAATTGTTGTAGAAAAATTTATATGTGGGTCTTATTAAAAATTGAAGAAATAATATTGAGAAGCAAACAGCTTTCTACTACATGACTTTGAGCTATAGGTTCTGAATTGAGGGGGTCGGTCAATCGTAAGGAAGTGGAATAAGTTTTATAAAAATTCTCTGTGTTTTTAAATACCTAAGTAACTATCATAATTTTTCCTCTTAATTCGTTTTTCATATAGAGTATTGAAGCAATCGGGCGACATAGTTTTCGGCTTTATTTAGAGGTAAAAATTTTTAAAGTGAATTTGGTGAGAAAACCGGTATGACTTTTATTCCCAAGTATGAAACGCACACAAATGCACACAATAATTATAACAATTTTCAAAAATTCATTTGAAAACTTTTAAATCTCTTTCACCCTCTGTGGTAAAATTAGTGAAAGGACATTTTGCCGAAAAAGAGAGAAAAACAACAATCCAATCTAAACAAAAATAAAGAGAATTTTTTAAAGTAACAGTTTTACTGCACATTACCGTAATAAAAATAAAAAAAAAGGCAACAAAATACAGAAGAATTTTTTTTTGTTTTTGTTTCGTTTTTTTCGTTAATGAGAACATGAGAGTGAGACAAATAGATTCGATTACTTTTTTTTCTTTGTTTCGTTTTGCTATTGTCTCTATTTTGAAATATACTTAGGGATTTGAATTTCATGCATATTATTATTGTCCCCCAACTACCTTTAATTTTCTCTCTCAATTTCTCATTATTTTCTTTTTTTTTGCCTATTTTCCGTTGGCCGTACTTTGACAAAAATGTAGGAAAATGTGATTGCTGTCTTTTTCTTTAATGAAAATTTTGTATATTTTTTTTCTTAATGTCATTCACCTAACCACATAATCATTTTAATTTCTCTTAAGGACTAGAAGGGGAATTTTATACTGTATTGAAGGAGATTTGCTGTATAGGAAATTTTTATGAGCTTTTTTGCAAATTGAGAATTTCATTGAAATTTAATAAATGAGTTTTTTTGATAACAAATTTTAAAATTATAAAATAAAAAATTTGAATACATATTTTTTTTGTAATTATGGAGCCATTCGTATAACGAACGCCGAATTTGTATAGAAACTCAATTAATTAAGATGGGTATGTGATATTAAAGATATATTCGATCACTTGGCTGAAATTATTTTCAAATACTCGATTTTCGCTAATGAATATTTGTGCATCCCGCTTTAAATATTTTTATATATTTGTAATGGAATGTATAACCTAAATGTCATGATATAAAGGCTTTCGCTTATTATGATACCCAAATTATTCATAAATTTTCATAATACATTGGACGAATATTGTCAACATTATAAATGTAAAATTGTTGATATGTTTTGTAAAAATCCTTTGGTAATGACTTGATGCCGTATCACCATATTAGAAAGAGCACATTTTCGTAAAACTTATCGAAATTCACCGGAAAATTTCGAGAACATTTCTTTCTATAAAATTTAAAAAAATGGCTTCTATAACGTTTCCTTTCTATAACTACTAAATATTAGTAAATATAAAAATTAACTTTGACCAATGAAATGTTAAAAAATTTTAAAATGAAAATGGGAAAAAGGATTCTGAAATAATGTGAACTGAATGAATGAAAATCATATGAAATTCGAAGAACTGGGACCGGGACTTTATCGAATGAAATTGAAAAAGTAATTCTGAAAGAGAAATTTTAAGGCAAAAGAAAAGAAAGTGAATACAAAAGAAACAAACAAGCAAAAAAAAAAAAATATTGGAAAATACTCGTATTAAAAAAAAAAGTTTTCCAAAACCGAAGAAGAAAAAGAAAAAACCAACAAAATTTCCAATTTCTCATCAAATTTTCCGCTTCGGCAGGTTTCTGTTTGTTAGCCTTACGAATAAATAATTTCATTTCTTTCTTTTTAAGTATAGAAAAAGGAAATAACCGCATTCGTTAAAAAAAACCCTTAATTTTTTTTTTTTGGTTACTACAAACTTCGATTTGTGAATATTAAGAGAGATTTTAAAGCTTTAAAAATTTTTAATTCTCGACAAAAAAAAAAAACTCAGTTTTTCTACAGTTTTCATAGTCATATTGAAGAGGCAAATTGAATTCATTTTATTGACATAAATTTTGTGGGTCGAAATGGTGGGCTCGCGAATATGAAATAATCTGAAAGAATACGAAATATGGTACAATTGGAACTTATTCATATTGTTTATTCAAAATGAGCATGTCTTTATAAAAACCGAACTAATTAGTTATTTCTGAAAACCAAGGTTAGTATGCATGGGTACAGCCTTTCGGCAGCAATTATATTAATATTATATTAATATTCTCTCAGCATTTATAACTGTCATTTATACATTAAAAGTTTAATTCCAAACATAATGTCACTAATAATTTGACTCGATTTTCTAATTATTTATCGGTTTTTTCTCTTAAAAACAAAATTAAATGGAAAGTAACTTACATGCTTTTCAAATTAGATTTCAATTTTTATAATATCTTCGAGAGCTTTTAATTCTTTTTGAAATTTCACATGCACCTTCAATTTGATCATATGGTATTGGTAAATTAACATTTTTCCGATATAATATCACACATAATTCATCTTTTTTCTTAGTTAGATTAAATGGTCGTATTCCAGATTCTTCATCAATATAGTGATTGTAATAAATACGAAATTGTTCTTTCATACCAGCACGTTGTGCACGAATTTGATTATTTAATGTAAATCCTAAATATGTTATACATGGAATTTTTAAAGATTCTGTCATTCTTGTGAGAGCATTCAAAAGTTTAGGTTTCCAATTAAATCCTTTATGATTTTTTGAAATTGCTATTGAGAAAACATGAACGCTATCCATAGTTGTCACATGATTTTGTAATTTATGGGCTTCTTTCATCATTAATAAATGTAGATTTATTAAAATTTTCAAATATTTATTTTCAATTTTTAACATCAAGTCAATCCTAAAACAAAAATAGAAATTTTTTTTTTAAATTAAATAAAGAAGAATTCTTTCTTAAAAAATTTTATAAAAACCATGATTTCATGTAATCGGTCATAATTAAGGAAATTATAACGCCGACAAGTTCATTTGTATCCCGATTAATTGCTATTAAACTTTGTTTCTTATTCAAGATGTACTTAAAGAAATCATAATACATTTCTGGTATCTCATCCTTATGATCAAATATCATATTCATAATATTTTCTTCTAAATGACATTTTATAGCAAATGTTGTAATATTTTCGATGTTTTCTCGAAAAATATCTCTAATATCAACATTTTCATAACTCTCCCATATTATGGGCTCAATCATTTATTGTTTTCTATGTATAATGGTAAGTTTTACAGGCAAATAAAATTTATATTTCAAAAATTTTTCAAATACGAAATGTTAACTAAAAATTTTGAATAATTCCAAACTTGAAAGAAATAAATATAATAATATGATGGAAAATAAATTTCAAAGACATTTAAAAAATAGCCATTTAAGAATTAAAAGTTGAGATCTTATAAACTTGTACTTTTTGTTTAGTTTTATAATTTTTTTAATGGCAAAAACAGAATTATTCTTCGTATTAGTTGATTAGTGAATATTACAGAATCGCCTCACAAAATAATAAACTAGGGCACAATTAATGGTAAGTCAATTCAATATCGACTTTATCCGTCAAATATATCAGTCTAAATCGAAATTAAATCAGATATATCTATTCTTAAGGATTTCTGTCACACTGACATTATCGGTTTAGGTTTTCGTTAGGTTACTACTTGGTTTCCAATATAATGGCAAAATTTCAAATCGTTTTCTATTATAGCATTATTTATTAGAGATGACTTAATGAAGATAACGTGTTCTATAATAGCCATGACCTATTTAATGGAAATCAATGAAGTTCGACTTATTAATTTTCAACGAATTGCTAAAAACGAATCGATTTAATTGTATTCTCTTTCCATAATTTAGCCGTTAGATGCAAAAAACGAACAAAAAGAAAAAAAAGATAAGGGTAGAAGTGCAGTTATCGGTACTCTTAATTCTTGATTTACTCCACTCACAATACGATTTTACTTAGAAATTTGAAATCTTCACCAAATTCAAAGCTTACAATCACATATTTCAACAAAAATTTTTGCATTCATTCATATACACATTTATGTATATGTGTATATGAATGCTAACCTAATCCAAAATATATTGAAAAATTCACTTGAATACAACAATACATTTTATATTTTAAATTGTTTCTATAAGTTGCTTATTCATTCATTTAAAATTCTACCCATATTTTTCTAAAAATTAAAAATTATTTTGTATAACAAGAATCAATTTTTCATCTGTCTTAATAAAAAATCTTTTACTCGTGTAAAATGTCTAAATAAAATTTTAATTTCGTTATCCTAAAAAATTCATTTAAAAAGCTGTCACACCTTTAAAATAACGTTACATATGAATGCATATATACATTTACCTGTACCCATTATTTATTCACCTAGAAGGTGTACACAAGTACAAAATGCATAGTTATTAGCAGCTTTATTAATCTTTTCATAGTTCAATATGAATAAACATGATTTTCAAAATTGATCTTTTATTTCTATAATAGTTTAATTTAAATTCTTAGTTGAATAATAAAAAAAAACAAAAATAAAAAAAATTAAGAAAAACTAAAAACACTTATTTTAATTAGATTAGAAATCGTCGTCATGTCAAGTGATTTTTGTCTAACACTAAAAATTGTTTTGCGGTTTTCTTTTCTTGTATTCGTTTTTGTTTCCCTCAAAATGAATTGAACACACTTAACATTTGTTTTATGCCAACTTTAACTAAAAGGTTATAATTTTGCATTTATTTTTTATTTTAATTTATTTATTTCTTAGTATTTCTGTTCTAATTTTATTATTTTTACTCTTAAATCAAAATTTATATATAATGGGTGATATTTTACTTTTTAGTTTCTGCTGCCTTTCGATTTTTGACACTGCGTTACGTATGATTCGTTTAATCGCTAGACTGCTTAAATTACCATATGATTTTATTTGTAATTGTAACCAATGAGGCTATTCCTTACAATGGGACTGTTCCTTACAATGGCTTTCTAAGTGAAATTTTTGAAAAATAAATTGCGTGCGGCGAGCTAGAATTATTATAATTATGTCAATATATCGTGTTTCAGTAATCCGACATTAATTAAGGCTTGGAAAAACATTATTATACATCTAATTGGTGATATTTTAATTGAAATGCGCAAAAAATTTTCTAAAATTTGACAATTCCAATAGACCACCTAAAAACGCAGTCACGGTAATTACCATAATAGTATCTTCATAAATTGAGGCAATTGAGTTAAAAATAAATGAAAATCATATGGAAACTTTAAATTTGCTTTCCTGTTGTTATATAATTCAAATTTTAGAACATCACCTTTTCCTGATATAAGTAATTTTTTTGTATGTATTCAAATATTAAAATTTGTTTTTGCTGACATCTTTGACATGCTATATCGTTAAAATTATTTTTAATAAAAAGCGTCTTAAATAAATCTTTAAAATAAATATTAGTAGAATATAACAATAAAATGTATGTTTGTATATTGTGCTACATATAAATATATACATACGTATAAAAACATATCCACATAATGACATATTGTAGGAATGATGAGGGTATGCCGTATGTGTGTAAATAATTTGAATCTTGTGTAATAATTTGAAAATTAGGTGAAATGAGTTATTTTAAAATTTAAAATACTATTGTTTAATTGACAAATTTGAAGGATTTAATAGAAATACAATTAGGTTATAGCATAGACAAAATGTAAATATAGTTGCATGTATTATATGATATAAAAGGGCACTCAACTTATACTTCCTTAAAGTATATGTTTTGCAATAAAAACTAACCGCACTTTTAAGTAATTGAAAAAATAATTTTTTATAAGATTATTAAAAACTTTTTCTTGTAACCGGGCATAACATACAGGCCCGATTCTTACTTGTTCGACGTCTTACGCCGTTTCCGAAAAGCAATGAACTTTGAAAGCAATGAACAATCATGCATAATAAATCATTTTTTTGTAGCTGTATCATGCTAAATGCATTATTATTAGTAATAGAATTAAAGTCTAGAATTAAAATATTAAATTTTTGTTTTGCAATGTTAGGGACATGTTGTCAATTTTTATTGACATGTTAGTCTCGTTGTAAATATAAAGAAAATTATTTTAAAAACATAACAAAAAAAAATGAAGATTTTCATTTTTGAAAATTTAGTTTTTCTTTTTTAAATTTTTGATGGCGCCTCCTTTTAGTGGTGCCCATTGCAAATGCTTACTTTACATATATGGTAGATCCGGTACTGATAACATATATAATAATCATACATATAAATAATGCATTTTATTGTCTTCTTTATTAAAAAATTAAAATGAAAAATTATAACAATATTTTGTTTTTATTTATTTGCGATAAGTAATTCAAAAAATTGAAAAGAACCAGAAAAAAAATTAATTAAAAGCTAAAAAAAGAAACTTATATAAAATATAAAGATTGTATAGAAGAGATTTCATCAAGGCCAAGTAAAACATATTTATCTTGACAATGTAATCGCGCTCATATAAGATACACATAAATGATTTTCTTGAAAAAAGAAACAAAAATTAAATAAAAAGGTTATGTTTATTTATCTTATGGGTGTATCTTCTCAGAATAAATTACATATTATTTGTGTAACATACAAAAATATTCGTACATATTAAAAAAAACTCACATACCTGTAGACTTTTTTAAATATAATCACATACCTGTCAATTATGTGGCAATAATATTTAACAAACAATTTTATGTGACATCTTAACCTCCCTAGTCGTAGAGTTTTAGTATTCAGTTTTGTTTTTCTTTTTTTTTTCTTTTACTGTACACCTAGATTATAATTAATCCTTGTTTCTGTTAATGTAATTTTGTCGTGTTTTTGTTATTCTGTTTTGCAATATAATATTTTTAAAAATATTTCTGTATGAAGTTAAAAATTTCGTAGGTTATTGTTATCTTTTAGTTTCTTTCCTTTAGCAACTTTTATCCCCTACCCCCTCTCACTACACTAAATAATTATTTTAATTAAATTTTAAAAGGGAATTTAATTTAAAAGTCAGTCTGAGTTCTTTTCATTTTGTATTAATTTTTGTCCTATATAATGAAATATGTAGTTCGTATGTATATTTTATAAACTGTACGAAATTTTTGTTGTATATGTAGTAAATATTAAAAACATAATAAAAAAAAATTAAATCAATGAAACAAAAAATAGTAATTAAAATTTATTGGAATTCAATCCTGTAGCACTCTGTGCCATTTATTACTTTGTACATATATACAACACATGAGTAATATTAAAGAGAAAGAGCATGTAATTTAAGTATTTAATTTATATTCATTTTATTTTAATTCTCTCTTCTTTTTTTTTTGTTTTAATTATTGTCCTGTTCTTGTAATTTTTATTATTTTAATTAAATGAGATTCACATACCCGAATAATATGTGTAGATAATTTAACCTGGATAAGTATTATTGTGGATGTGGTATAGCAATAATATTCAACAGTTAGGCTTCTAAAAGGGATCTAAGTTATTAAACAAGCCCTTCTTGTAGGATTGGACTAAGTAAAATTCGTGAGGTACTATAAAAGTTGGAGTTATAGAGGATGCAAAAGGCTTTGCACAGGTCCCTTACGGGACATATTGCAGGCTTTTGTACTCGTACCGAAGGAGAGAAGACACCGATGTAACTTTTCATTGTTCCAAAATAAATTACTCATTAAATGGCAACTTGAATTGCAATTCCAATTTAAGAATGCATAATATTTTTCATTTTAATTTTAATAAATATTATTATTTTTAATTTATTTTAACAAAAAATTTTAATTTCATTTCATCAGCGGTTGGATGATCCTAGTGATATGTAATGAAAAAAAAATATACGCAAAATTGATGGAGTATAAAATGAGTAATTTTTTTTTTTTGTCATGTTTTCTCTCTTTCTGTTTTTTTTTTTTGTATTTTCCATTTAGTTTACACATTTAATTTCGCTGTTGTTGCGATCATTTCATTTTTTTTGTTATAAAATTTTACCTTGAATATACAAAACTGACTAGCTTGACGGTAATTATGTCTTGTCTGTAATAATCTCTTAACATTAAATATCTCTGTAATAGCGCTATCATAACAATGTTTTTCTGTTATATTATTATGAATGAATGGCATATTATGCAATGTATATGAAATGGACGTATAAATATTATATTAAATTTCAACACATTCGTAGTCGCAGTCAAATGTAATCAAGTTATATATAAGTTTGAATGACTGACTTACTGAGTTTCGATTTTTTTTTTTATTTAATTTAAAATGTTTTTTTTTTTAATTGTTTATGTCTACAGCATACATTATATAATATGAAAAGGATCTAGGAGATATTTTAATGTGAATATTTACGCAATATTATGTACATATGTTAGTGGGCAATCATTTAATGACGAATAATAACTGTTGTAGTTTCGTACGCTAATTTAAGTTGATGTTGATAGTTATTTTTTATAAATTCTATTAAATGTTGACTGAAGGTTGGCTGTAGTATGTATTTTTAAAGAATTGATTCTGGCAACTGAAAAATTCAATTGTTTCTGGTGACCGAAAAAGTCAATTAATGTAGTTTCATTCTGTTCCCTAGTTTCTATTTTGTTACAATTATTATGTACTTTTGGCTTCATGCAAAAACACAAAATTTGTAACAGATATATCTTAAAAATCAATATAGGCCTTACTCCATCTTACGTTATTCGGGATTAAATTTTATAAGAAATATTTTTCGATTAAACAAAGATTATGTTTATAATAATAGATTAACTGAACCAATGAAATCTAATGAAAAACGCCAACAATATCTTCAAATATTAGATGCTCATTTACAATAAATTGTAAATTGTTTATTGTAATTGTTGTTATTTTGAGAATAACCGTTCTAAATACCGTCACGAATTTAATATTTCTTCAAAGTAAAATCTAATACTAGATCCCATGGCAGAATAAAATAGTGTTTTTTTTTAAGATTTTGTAAAATCGCCCGGCAATTATAAAATTAATTGTAAAAAAAAATTTTGTATGTATGTATACAAATAAAATTTTTTAATTAATTGTCCCACCTTGTAATCGATAATGTCAATTTCATATAACAAATTTAAAAAAAAAATACGAAAAATGAAAATTTTGAAACACGTCAGTTTTCATACTAGTAAAATTCTGTATAGAGTTTTACATTGTGAATTTTCAAGCTTTTTAGGAACTCACCTGTATACTCATTTATCATTTTGTTTTTTTTTTTTTTTCAAATTAAAGGCAATTTTTACCGATCGCATTGCATACAATAAGGGAGGTTATGTGATGGCACTAAATTTCGGATGTCGAGTTGTCAGTGGGAACGCACTTCTCCATAATAGGGAACCGTAAATAAATTATTTTTGACAAGATGTCGAACTGCCGGTTTGACGGTCAGTCTGCCTGTATGTGCATGCGTGTAGATAAAGTTTAGCCGAACCGATTTCAACGATATTTTATATGTGAGTTTTTTTTAGCTATGTGATGAATTAATAAACATTTCGGATATATCAAATTTCGGGAACTGAACACATTTCACTTACATTTTAGTCCATGTTAAGAGACAATAAACCAATTTCATTGAAATTAATTAATGGAGTTAAAATAATGAACCTATAAATTTTTTGGAAAGATCAGGACTCGGAAACCAAATTAAGGCCGATTTTATATTTTTTGCCATGTCTACGAAACGGATTGGTGGTATTTCTTGAAATTTAATATTTGAGTTCTGGTTGTTACCGAAACTAACTGGCGAGCATTTCAGGGAATTCGGGTAGCACAAAGCGAAATACTACTAAGAGCCAAATTTACATTTTTCTAGGTATGTTAACTATAAGCTTACTAATGTCCTAAAAAATGGAAAGATGTATTTAGAAGACATTTTTATAATATTCTGTAACACTTTCACTCAACTAGACAATACACATTGCGGTCGGTTATGTGCTGATCACATAAAATTTTTTTTTTTGATTTTCCTTTTTGATTTTTTTTTTCTGTTTTTAATTAAAATATAATTTAACATACAGCGAAAAAAAAAAACAAATTCATACACATTTGTGCGCACACATGTGTCCCAATAAGATTCACATTATTTTTTTATTTTTATTAATCTTTTAGTTTTTTTTTTCATAAAATGCATAAAAAACTTTTAAAATTCATGTTAATCAATACTGAAATTATGTTGGAATTATTTTTTCATTTATATTTATTTTTTGAACGCTTTTTAATATTATGTTTGCCTTTTTATTAATAAACCAGTAAAAAAAAACCAAACAAAATCAGCACAAACCAACCAAATAATTTTATTCAAGTAAGCTGATAACATTCAGATTCAAGTAATTTTTAATAAAATGTATAAAAATACTATAAAAGTTTTATCGTATTAAAAAAAAAATACTTTAAATGATCTTTTTTTTTTATAATTTGCAGTAGATTTAAATTGTCACTTGAAAAGAGAAAAAATAAACCGAGCGGATTAAAAACGACTTAAATTTTTTAGCGTAAAAAAACTAGGAGAAGGAATGTAACAAAAACGCTTTCAATTAACTATTCGGCATTCTGAGATATAGATATCCAAAACAGCATATAAGAAAAATGGAAAAAAAAAATTGTGTACTACATAATCTATATAATGTTTTAATAATATACAGGTATACGCTTTGAAATCACAGGTGCAATTGAAAATTTATTTTTAATAATTAAAATAGTTTTAAATTTATTTTACCAATTTGTGTTTTAAAAGAGTGACCAGTATTTTATGTGTTAATGAAATACTTGAGTAGGAAATTATGGTAATATTGCAGTTATGTATACTCTATTCCGCTAATGAACGGTTGTTGCTGAACAGTATATCAATTGCTCAATTGTATGTATTATGTAATAATATAATAGTTTTCAATAAAATTTATAAATACTATATTGAATTTTAATAAAATTCAGCGTCCAAAATTCAAAATTACTTTACTTCTATAAAATATCATAGTAAACACAGTACCATATTCAGCTTGTGAGTGGAAATATTCATTAAACGCTTAATAAATTCATACTATTTTAATATAGGAACATATAAAAATATAAGCATGGAGATACTAGCATAGGGTTAAGTAGCAATATTAAAAAGTTACTTAATTTTTCCTGCTAAAATAGAAATTATAAACTAAGATAATAACCGAGTTCAAATTTTTATTGATTACTACCGATTAGATACTGGAAAGGAAAATGATAAAATAAATCATCAGATTTCAACTAATTTCTAACACTTATATGCACTCTAGTGCATAAATTTCAAATCTAGTGGATCTACTGCATTCTTTTTCCTCCATAATGCAACAATTGCAATTGGTCAAGTCTGGTAGTTCTGCATTTTTGTAAATTGGAATTTATATTATAGTTTAATCTATATTATTCATAAACTTTATATGAACCTTAATAAATATCGTAACAGTTATCGTAAATTCTGTCAAACAATGGTTAATGTGACGCTCTTAGTTTCGTAACTTTGAACAAAAATAGATAAAGCTTTCAATATACGTTTTTTTAAGAAATTAAATTTTGAAGCATTTAGGTTAATTTTTTTTCGCGATAGAAACCTTTCGCTTAAAACCATCAAATTATTTTACAATATACCTTTTAATTTGAAAATAAATGGGTTTTTGTCCTTGGCTATCCGGTCGGCATTTTATCTAATATCTATACGTTTTTGCAACACTCAATTAATGCATGAGACACCTGAATCATATATGGTAACTCTATTCTTAATTTGATTTTAAATACAGATAGATACTTTAAGGAGTAATTAGAGACACTTTAAATAAATATTAGTAAGTAGCTTATATTATTGTATTATTTACATACATAAATACATATACACATTTTAATAATATATAATGACATGGATATGCATAATATGTATATGTATTTATAATTAAAAAGACGACAGATGGTGTCAAAGATAATATTGTCAATAGATGTCATACAGTATGCGGGTAATAAAAATTTATAATACTATAGAAAAATATTATATGTATAATAGATGGTATGTACGAATGTGTATAGAAATATGTAGATTGCATGAATAACTGAACTATTTTAAATTACCAGTAAGTTTTCATTATTTATTAGTTGCCTCAATAAGTTTTTAACAAATATTTATTGCCATGATGTTTTAAGGTATATAAGTACTTATATAATATAAATATCTATATGTAGTTACAAATACGTGTTAATTATATTTAATTCAATTGAATATTTTTCTAATTTAATAGTTAATTAGATACGAATAACATTTTTTATATTTTAGAGATTTTTATTTTGTATATAGTGAAAAAAAAAAAACAAAATTCTCAGATGTTTTCTTAAATTTCAATAAATTCAAAAGAATTTATTTCTTAATCTAATTGGAATATCATATTAGAGTATTATGTTAATTTTAATTATTATTAAAAAATAGTTATTTTATTTTATTTTTTAAATTAACATTTAAATTTGCAATTTGAATACATGAACTGGATTAATTGGATATCAATTGTAAAATTTATTGCGTGCGATTTTTTTTAACGAAGGTTAAATATTGTTTTTTTTTTGTCTCTAAAAATCCTTGTTATTTTTCATATAGTTTGTGTATATACCATTATTTTAATGTTGTTCTTAGAAGTAAAAGTATTGAATTTTTATTTAAATGAATGAAGATCATTATCAATTGATATTTTTCAAATAGATTTTAATTGGTAATTAATTATTATTGTTTTTCTAACAAAAACCAAAAAAATTTATAATTTATTTTTTGTTATACTACATAGCGAGACAAAAACTGGATCATGTTGAAAAATATTAAAAAAAATTGAGTGTAATATGGGGGCAATAAATATTATTGAAATTTAAATATTTTGACAATCAAATCCTGGATAATTTGAATAAATTTTCAATATAGACACTTGATATTTTCCCTCTCTTTTATTGAAAATTAAATATTTCATTTAGTAATGACGACAGTATTGCATGAATGGTTTTCAATAAATTTTTTTGTTCAAAACCATTTTTTTGTTAAGATTGAGAAATTTCGTACAAAATAAATTGGGTAATTATTTTTATATAAGTGTACCTATACTTTTTTTTTTTAAAACAATCTACTTACTAGCTATTAATGTTTAATTTCTTTTATACGAATCATATACGAGTATTTCAAAAATTCATACATTTAATTGAATAGAAATAGAAATTCATACATTTCAAATAATTGCATATATTTAGGGTAAACGGAAATAAAATTTAAAGAAATGTCAAAATAATGGTCGAATTCTGCAGCTAAGTAAGGTAGTATTAATAAATGAATTTTTTGATGTAATGACATTTACCGTTATTTTTTGTTTTTATAAAAGTTTAAAAAAGCCTGAGGTTTCTCAAATACGAAATGTTAAAAATTCGAATTTTACGAATTTTGACAGACGATATTTGAGAGTGATAACTACATTTACTTAGGCAGGGCTTTCTTAGAAATAAAATTAAAATAGGTCCTAAATATCTTAAATTTTCTTACCTTTATAATCTTACCTTTATATTTACATGGATTTCAAGAAGGATGACATATCTCTTAAATTAAATGTTCAATTGACTAAAGTTTGTTTAAAAAGTCTTTAGGGTAGGAACTTTTCCAGCAAAATATCATTAAAATATTAAATAATTATTATTTTAAAACTTTTGTAATTAAAAAAGCAAAAGTAAAATTTGAATAAAAACGAAAAATTGATGAAATAACAGCAGAAAAGCAAATTTCTCGAACTTCTACTGCGAGTCCTGTTCTGTTTTATTAATAGAATATAAGTTAAATTTTATTGGTAGGATTTCCGTTCGCATTTCGTTTTTCCAAAAATACTTGACGATTTTTCATTCACAACAAGCCATTAAATTCAAAATTCAACACAGTAGTGTCTACGACCTTCCTGCATTTGCATATTTTGAAAAGCGCTATTGTTAATAGCCAGATATTGCGATAGAATTTGTAAATGAAATTAGATAAATCTTTTTTCTTTAGACTTAAATACGTATACAAATAGACTTAAGCTCCCCTCAATTAGTATATGAGTTATTCACCAAGACTAGTCATCTTCAAAAGAAATGTGAATTTAGATTTTCATTTTCTCGTCGATTCTTGTTTTGATTCTTGTATCATCCTTTTTTGCATAATACAAAATGATGTATGTGTATAATATAAAAATGTAAATATTGTCTTTTACCGACTGCAGTTAGTTGATCTCGTATGCTTAGAGTATAGAAAAATAAACAAAACTAAAAAAACTAATTTTCATTAAACTAAATTTAAATTTTCACGTTTTTATTCTTACTTTTATTGCACTTTTATTCTGTTCCATTAAAATAAAATTTAATAGAAGACAAAACCCAACTTTATTTAATTATTTGCCTACAAAATATTCATATAAATGATTTTATTGTGAGTGCTGCTCTATACCACACAATTGTGTAGTATAAGTTTGTAGCTTTTCTTCTTGGTAATAATCTTGAATTTTAAAATTTAGTTTTAGTTCCTCTTGTTAAAATTCTAACTGCATAAGTTTACTAAAGATGTACAATTCTTGAAATAATGGCGTGAAATTAATTTACAAAAAAAGAAATAAAAATAAAACAAACAGAATGAATGGGAGAAAAATTTAGAACCGCCATGGTATTAAAACTTTATAAGAAAAAAAAAAATCAAATAAGAAAAAGGCTATAAATTGCAAAAGTTTCTTAATCGACACCTGATTAAAATCTGTTTTGATATTTTTTTTTTATATTTTTTCTTCACAATTTCACACAACAACTAATCGTGAATCAAGAAACGTTTCTTCTTATAAGTGCTCCCCGTATATGTACGCTACACATTTAAATATCGGTCTGAATTTTTGTCTTTTACATTATTCTTCTCTTTCTCTTTTTTTTTATTATTACATTTTTTAACCTTTTAATTTAATTCTGTGTGTTTTATTTTTTTTTTTTATTTATTTATTTTTAATTTAGTTTTTGTTTCGTTTTTCTTTAAGAGATTGGTAAAACGATCTTTAATGGGCTCGACATGGTTTTAATATGAAGTTTAATGCACCTTGCTGTAGATTAAACGCGTTATTGCATTCAAAACAGAATTAAATAAATAAAAAAAAAATTTTTTTTTTTTGCTTCTTTATCAAGGCAACAAGATAGTTGGCACGATTTTTCAGTTGACTCAAAAACAACAACAACAATAAACACAGTAAGAAACAAATAAGTAATAATGAAAAGAATAAACAAAACAACAATAATAACAGCAAAGCAAAACTGTTATAATAACAAAACAGTAAAAGTAAAAAAATTTACACAACACAAAACAAAATCAAAAGGAGAAAAAAAAAAAACAAAATGCTGCAGCAGTGTAGAACAGTAACAACAAAAGTATCAATGTTACCAAAAATACAAAAAAGAACAAAACAAATAAAAATGGCGATCTGTAGTAGTAAATTCTCACATGATATCATGTTTACTCTTTTTTCGTTTTCTTTCTTCTTTTTACATAATTATGTTTCACATTTTAACTTATATAATTCCCTTTAATTTCTCTCTATCTGAAAAAAATTCCCTGTTAAATTTTAAGCTTATCGTTTATATTAGTGTTGTTTCTGTTTAAAATCGGCTTCCCCATTCCCCTACTCTTTTAATCTCTTTCTCTCTTGGTCGGTTCTGTTCTGTGTTAAATGTATGAAGATCAGGCGACAATTATTATATCAGATTATTAAATTAAAGAAAAGCATGTGAAATAAGGATTTAAAAGAAAAGAATTTTTTTTATTTTGAAAAAAAAAAACAAGTAGAAACATTAACGAAAATTAACAACAAAAAAAAAAGAGAAAGATGAAAAAGGAAGGAAAATTGTATTAAAGATTAAGTATTATTGTCATTTAATCGGAAATTTAATCGTTTAAAGATAAATGGATAATCTAAAATAAATAACGGATTCTCTTTTTTCTTCTACTTTTGGTTATTTTTCTCTCTGATAATTTTTTTCTCTTGTTTCTGTTTTTCCCTTTTGATTATAATAATATGTGTGTAAGAGTGCCTTTAGTCGCTGTTATTTTTATATTCAATTAAGGATATTTTTTAATGCTGCCACGATTAATGAATAATGAAATTAAATATTTAAAAAATAAAAAATTTATAAAGTTTATGATAAAGATATGATCACACTCACTCAAAACATCGACTTAAAATTTTGGTATTTTTTTTTTTTGGTTTTCGGTTTTAAAGACAATTTAAAATGCAATTTAATTTTATAAGATTATATTTTTAAGAAGGTTAAGGAAGTCAATAAAAATATATATGTATATACAATAATTACGTATAATACAATATGAATTATGGTTATAAAAATAATGTACACAATGATAGTATTATTTTTATAACATCTTGAAATTTAATATTTAATGTATTTTGATTGTCCCTTGTTTCCAAGAGAAATATTTTATATTTTGGTGAGAAATTAATTGTATACATACTGTATGTATAATTTTGTATTTAATAACGTTAGTGTGAAAAAAATTAATTATTATAGCAGAAATTTCATACAAGATGTTTTATCATTTAATATCACACCATAAATAAATGAAAAGAAAACCGGAAATTTTTAAATTAAAAGTTTTCGAAAAAAAATTTTAGTGACAATAATATTATTAGTTAGGTTTGCATCTATTCAAAACCCATACTTGTAACTATATCGTATAAATTTGTTGTGTTTGTATTGAGAGAAAAAGACAAATCTAAGTGAAGTTTGAATTCTTGGACATTATGTGGTAAATTTTAATTTATTATAATTTTTTCAAATGATATTTTTGAAATTACCACATATTTTTTAGGTCTTGGTTAATAATAGTATTGATTGATATACATACATAATTGTTAATATAAATGATTGAATGAGGAAAGAAGAATGACGACCATTCTTTTTCCGAAATATTGGTTGAATAAAAATTGTTAATAAAATTCTTGATTTGAATAAGTTATATTTTCTCTTTCCTTATTGTGAAAATGAAGAACAATGTGAGATATTTCCTTTTCTTTCGGAAAATATACAATTCACCAGAATTTTCAATGTTATTTGAGCAATTTTTTGAATTGTAGGCTAAAATCCATCTGTTTTTGTTTTTTAAAATTCATTTATTCTTGGCTCCTAGATCATAGTTATAAACTGGCAACATACAATAAGATGTTGATATATATCCAAATAACGAAGCCTATATGGACATATTGCTTGCAGCTGTTTGATTGTATTAAGCAAACACACATCAAACAAATACAAATATTCCAGAACAAAGTCCTTCGTGACTTGGTGGCTGCTACCTGGTATGTGCGGAATAGTGACATAGGGATCTGGATGTTCCCTAATCGAGAACATATTGCGCATTTCGAGTACGGTATATAAATGTCGAGACCTGTCGACTTATAAGGGGAAGAGTTGGGACTAAAATACTAAAGCGAATGAGACCTCTCGATTTAGTCTAAAATATTTTTTTGAAACATAAAAATGTAGACAAAAAAACACGATAGTGCAAAAGTAATGGTTAATCAGTTTGACTAGTTCTGGGAATTTGTGACTATCCGGCTGTGTTTTAAGTTAGGGTAAAGTCTCCTATTCTTTATAGTCTGGATGACAGTTTGGACTCGTTCATCTTTGTCTTTCGATGATTTTTAACACCTGTATTAAAAAAAAAATATGCTTTCATTTACCTGTTTCCCTTTTATTAATTTCGCTTTACCACGATATAACTAAAAATGAATCATTCAATAGTCGATAAAGAATAAAACAAAAACAAAAGTATAAATTTCACCCCCACAATTTAATCAAATTTTAATTTAATTTCGGATATAACAAACTTTTGTATAGTGATAACTGATTTGATGATTATTTAAAAATTTGATCCTTCCTTATACTATCTTCTCCCATCTTTTATCTACTCTCAGATTTATTAAAAAAAAAAATAAATTAAAAAAAGTTCTAGGAAATTGGAAAATTCGCAATAAAATTCTTTTTATTACTTTTGATATTTTGTTTTTTCTTTTTTTCCAATTCGGTTATAATATTTTTTGATTTGTTGTTACCGGAAACTAATTTGCCAATTTATATTGCAGTTTCCTTCAATTTTTTCTCTTCATTTTGTGTTTATTGCGAATATTTTCATTTTATTTTTCTTTTGCACGAAATTTAAATATGACAGGTACTGTCATTTAAATTTGTTTTTATATTATTATAAGAGTTTTGTGAAACAATTTTGAAATTTCATCTTTAGTATGATGAATGGGAAAATTTTTGCAAATTAAAAGAAATTTTTCAAGTAGTATTGGAAATGGTTTATTGCGTATATTTGGAATATAATGAAGGGTTAGTGATGATTGTTGATAATTGATTGAATTATTGAGAGTAAAAAATTTTCTTTACAATTCATTAAATGAATGGCTAGTAAAGCGTTTTAAATTCACATTAAGTATTCTAAAGTTTTTAGGAGTTTTAAAATATTGAAGGGTTGAAGAAACCTTACTCTATGTAATGTAGATGGAATGAATTTCTGTTTCGTAACTTTACAAATCAGAGACGGTAATATTTACTACAACCTAAGACACGTATTTTTACAAAGTTACAATTGCTTTCAGAGGAATTGGTTATAAAAGCTTAAGGTTTTTATCAGCCCCTCTTATAACTTGGAATAAGTTTAAGAAGTTAGTATACTGGTATACTTATATTGGAATATTTATATCAGGAGAGATGCAAGCCATTTTAAATGTCAGTTATAGGAAGTGCTTTTGAAAGAGATATTTGTGATAAATTCAACGCGAAAATCAAAACAAATAATTTAGGGGCAAAACATGGTATCCAAAAGGTATCTCCTTTCATAAAAAAAATTTCTACTCTTATAGCTACTGAGCAATGATACACATAATTGGAAATTAATTTTATTTCCATGTAAATATTTTAGGAGCGGATTTTCTTTGGAATTTTGTACAATAATATTTTTAAACCAACGTAACAATATCATCAAAATTTTTAAGCTTAATTAAGTTATTAAGGTGAAGAACCACAAGAATTCTTTCAATGCGAAAACATTGATAAAACATGTTACCTCAAGATTTTAGAATTCAAGGACTATGCGCATAAATGTTTAAGAAAATTAAATTATTATATGGCGCATACAATTAAATATTTTCTAGGAAGAATTTTATTCTTGAAAGCGTTATACAGTAATTATTCTATTCTATACAAGATAACACAAGAACTATTCCATGAAATTTAAACCATATACACAACAACAATTTCATCTTAAATTAAAAAAATAAATTTCTTTTGTTTTTAGAAGAAGAAAAAATTAAGATCTCATTGGAATTTAAAATGTCATATGTAAAGAGCAATAAACAACGATGTGTGTGGTTTACAAAGAAAAAGATATAATGAAATTCCGCAAAAGTGTACACGTACTATTTCTATTTGTTGTTGATTTCCGAAAAAAAAAGCAGACTTCACAAGAGATAATTAAGAAAACAGAAAAATTCCAAAGGATTTCATCAAATTGACATTGATCCTCTCTAACCTATGATATGTTTTTTTTTTCCACAAATTCAAAAATTTTTGGTTTAAATTTTACAAATACCATAAGGAACTGAAATGAAGTTGTGGAAAAAAAAATTGATGACACGGAAAGCAAAAACATAAATGATGAAACTGAAAACATATCTTTTACATTTCATCATAAAATCATTTTCGGCTCCAGAAGTCATTTGCAACAAAGAAAACAAAAAGGAAATGAAAAAAATTCGTACTAAAAATTGGAGTAATGCGGTTAAGAATAAAGTAGTTTAAGTCTGCTTATCATAGGATATTATCAACAATTATAAAAATTCAAATATCTTGCACAAAATCAATTTTATAAAAATATTAAAAATTGTAAACTGAAATTAATGCTATGACGCGAAATTTGAATTATGTTACTATAACATAATTTTAAATGGTCCCCATACATTTACATAGGGAGAGAATTCCACTTAACAATTTTGTTAAATTTCATTGAACATATGACCAATATTACAATCTCCAGCCCATCAAGTAGTTTTTTTCATTTAATCGTCATTTAGTCCAAATTTTAATTCATTTAATCAATACTTCAGTCTATAAATTAATAATATTCATTAACAATATGGTGTAGTTATTGATGACAATCTTAATATTGGCATAATCTGGTCTTAAATTATTCAGATTTTTGAAAAATGTTTTATTTTTTGTTTTTTATAATATTCACTTTATTAGAATTAATTTCCTTACATACTCTTATATCTCAACTTAGTGAAAAAAGTTTGTATGAATTTCTCAACTCATTCGTATGAAAAATTGACAATAATAGTCTGCCTTTGAAGAAACCCGAATTCAAAAAAAAAAAATCGCCTATCATAAATGGTAATTGATATTTTACTCTTGTCATACTAATCCCTTGAGTGTGTTTTAAAAAAATATGAATATTATGAGAGATAAACTGAAATAATGTGCAACGTATTAAGAAAAGGTTGCCATTATACTAAAAAATTAATAAGACAACATTGAATAAATTTTTTTTATGAACAAATGAAGCACATTTTTTATGCATAGTTGTGAAAACAGTACAGTACGAAGCATTTTAATTTTGTAAAAAATTTGTACACTTCATGCTATTTATGGGATTATGCTATTTATAGGATTAATTTCAAAGACAGAGGTAAAAATGTGAGAACAAATTAATATTAAAATTTGCTCGAAACTGTTAAGCAAATTAATTTTAAACATTGTGCGTTAAATTGAAGCAGGGGTACATGTGAATTATAAACTTAAACAAAAACAAACAAAATGATTCTTAGTCTTGATTTTTGTTTTACTATGTGACAAATCACTGACAAATTACAATGATTGAAGAAATTTACAAAACTTTCATTATTTTACGAAAAATTTTAAATAATTCCCTGAACATTAGAAAAATCTTCAAATCTCCTGGAACATTTTGTGAGAACTAAAAAAAAATTTTCGAAGCAACCAAATATTAGAGGTGTAAAAATACGTTAAATATTCTGTTTCATTTTGCTATAAACTGAATTTTAAAATTTGAATCTATTGAACTTGATTCAATTCACTTCTGGAGAATGGATAGAAAGTAGACGTAAATAATGTTGTATTAGAGAACAGAATTATATTAAGTCTTTTATTGTAACTTAATGAGTTCATGATAAATGTTCATGTTATTAAATTATTAAATATAATCAGGTAGGTGTGAGGTATAGTCGGCGGCCGATTTACCATATACGCAAAATAAGCATTTGCAATGAGCACTAACGGAAACAATGAGCGCTAACATTATTTGTCACGGTGTTACCATAAAATAAAAAGTAGATTATCTAAATTTACTCATTTACTTCCAGAAATAATAAACTACACTTACATTGGTAACCCTAAACAAAATATTTTTATGAAAAGGTAATCAAAACTTTTCAACCAAATTTCATTTTACATCATTATCACATAAATCCGCTTTTTATTGTGTCTTTTATTCAATTTTCTCTTTAAATTCTCATTTTTCTTTTTAAGAAAATTATCGCATTTTATGGAATCATGTCAGTCTACATGTGATTCGCTTATTTAAAAAAAAATAGTTTCATTAACTACCGCTTTACGTTAATTTTTTGGTGTTATTTTCTTATTTCATTCGCAATTTGGAAATTTTTCAAAGTAAATTTTTATTTTTTGATAAGTTTAATTCGTTTTTATAATATTAAACACAAAATACATATATTATAGTAGAATTAAAAAAAAGAAGAATGGAATTTTGTGTCTTGGTTTTAAGTTTGAATGCAATTTTGATATTTTAAATTGCCTTTATTCTATTCATGGTCTGGTCTTGTTTTTCTCATAAGAACATTTAATTCTAAAATTTTACCTTTAGCAATCATCCATCATATTTTCAATCGGATTGGTTTATTTAAATTGGCGGCTCATATAACATTTGACGAGTTGGTATATAAGAATATAGAATTATGTAGAGAAATTTTTCGGGAGTAAATTAAAAACCTGGTGTTTTTTTTAAGACATTCTTCAGCGCTCTAGTTAATTATTTGGGGATTTTCGAATTTTTTTTTTTTTTTTTTTGATTTTTTTTCAATTTGTTGGTTATTTTATTTGTTTTACCTTTCATCTTGTGTACAAAAGAAAAATTTCGTTTTTATTGATCTTTATCCTTGATTTTATCCTTAAAAAATTTTAAATTAAAAAAAAAAAATTATGTTGTTTTTATGACTTTGATTGCATTTCATTCGTTTTTTTTTGTTGTTTTTTTCGAATGATTTTGGATTAAATTTTTTTGCCATTTTTGTTTCCGAGTTTACTGACGAGCAAAAAAATAATCAAGTTTTCTGTCCTTGTTTATTTTTTAAAGATTTGTTTTTTTTTTTGTTTTTGTAAATTTTGCGGTATCTTTAAGTAGATTTTGTTATGTGAAAATTTTATTTGTTTTAAAATGAAATACCGAAAGTGCCACAAGTCATGATCAGTAGTGTAATCATTATTCATTTGATTCAATAAGATGCTACTGTATTGTCCAATATACGAGCTTTAATACCAAACCTTGGAATAATTTTGATGGTAAGCAAGTGGAAAGAATTAAGAGTTGGATAAATTTAAGTCTTTGATTATATTTTTTTTTTTAAAATAGGAACGGTGAGTTGTCGAAAGCATATTCTAGTTGTCAGGGACTCAAGAGTATTCTCAAATTGGAAACAAAATCTAGTCAAATATTTGCCTTTCTTCCCATCTTTTTTGAGACGCAATAAATTTATTTTAAAGCCAATTAAATGCAAAACTGATAAATCCGTTCAAATTGGTCAATTCTTGCAAAAAGTACATTTTTTTCATTACAAATGCAAATATCTAATTCCTTTTTTCCAAAAAAATTTTAAGAACAAGTGCTCATTAGTTCCACACTGCCCGTTCGTCCGTCCGTCCATTCTTCGACATGTTTACGAAACTTCCGCGGTAAGGTTGTACGAGTATGAAATTTAAGCAGCTTTTAGACACTAAATAATTTATTCCGATGGAATACAATTTTTTTCACCACCATTCCCCCTAAAGTTATCTCTCTTCAAAATTTATAAAATTTGAATTTTTTTGCATCTTATATTTCCGAAACTGCAAGCTTTTCCAAATTTCTATAAATGCAGAAAGCTAACGATAAATGCCATGCTATTGAAAAATATAACTATTTTTCTTAACTCATGCAATTCACTATTAAAACCGAGCATTATCTTAACGTGTCTTTCAATTTTTTTTTTTTTGCCTCGTCCTAAATGTATGCAATTTTGCTATTTTTTCGTATACGAATAAAAGTAATTTCATTTTCACAATTTTTCCCTATTTATTTTACTGGGAAAAGTTCTACATTACAAACCATTTGTTTGACTTAATTTTATTATTACAAAGTTTCAAAGCTCATTAATTTTTATTTATTTGGACATTTACAAAATCTTCTCTTAAATAAAAGTTGTCAATCTTAACTAAACATTTATTTTGTTTAATAAAATTCTCATTTAATGAGTAAAATTAAATTTACTTAATCATGTTTTAAATTTTTATATACAAGAAATTTTCAGTTTTGCTTATCAACAATTTTTAGTTCGTCAATTAGAATTTAAAGATAATGGTAATAAAATTAATTTTGTTAAAATTTATATCCAAGAAAAATTTCATTTTATTCCTAAAATAAAACAGCAAATAAATTTCTTAAACATGCCAAAAAAGCACAAAAATAAAACAAAAGGAAAATGCCGGTTTTATATGATTGCGATTAAAACGGCAAAAATGTTTTTATTTTCCGATTTCGTATAGGTACTTTGTTTTTTTTTTTTTTGTTAATTTCAAAAAGAATTTTAACAAAATCCAGAATGAAAGAGACAGGTAGATTATATTCATATACAAAATATAATAAATTTGGAAAGAAAACAACACAAAAAAGAAAAGACAAGCAAATAAAGAGAATATCTGACAATCAACTGGTAAACTAACTGACATTCAATGTCTACTAATTGAAGAATTCTGTCAACTATAAACCAAGGATTCCCAAAAACGTTTTGACCTTTTCAATCGACAACATATTTTAAAATGTGGACTGTTCTTTCTCTCTCTCTCTCTCTCTATGTATAGATATAATGTATGTATATATTGTATATAGTGGTTTTCAATGTGTGACTCCATTATTTTTTGAAATTGGAATCTACATTTGGAAAATTGAAATTTATTCAATTGCATTTCAACAATAATTCCGTAGAATATAATTATGTACCTACATATATACATTATATTTATAATATTATAAAGAAACAGTAGCTTTTTAAGATTAACGACAACTATGACGTGCATTGATGATAGTTACACAACAATGATTAACAAAATTTTGTTCGAGGACGATGTGAAATTATTATATGATGATGGAGGATATTTGATTAAGGCTACGCAATCATTTAAGAAACTTAATTTCTTTTTTTTTTTGTTTTTTGTTCTTTTAAATTGTGTATTAGTATATAAACAATGTAATCGAATATTTTCGAACTTTTGTGATTATTTGAAAATTATAATAGGTGATTCCACGTAAAATCAAAAGAATAATTGAAATTTTAACTTCAAAATTATGTAAAAAGAATAAAGATACTTAAAAGAAATTCGTTGACGAAATAGTAGCTTTATTGCACCATAGAGCCATTAGAATTAGGAGTAAATGTTAGTGACTATTCTTTAACATATTTCTCCCTTACTTAGGCCGACATAAAGTTTGGGTATTATGAATAAATAAATTGATTATACGTAACTAATAAGCAGGAAAAACAATGCATTGTTTAATTGTCGTATACAAGTTTTTGATATTACATCGGATTACATTCGAGGTATAAGGTTGCCTGTTGAATGAGGTAAATTTTACCTTTTTTTGATAAGGTTGTCTTTATTCCAGGTGTAAGACCGAAAATGTTTCAAAACAGACAAAATCATTTGCATATGCATAGAATATTGCTTTAAAATATGATGTACAACTATGAGTTCCGGTTTTGGCTTGAAGAAAAACGGCATAATATATACAAAAAATTGGCAAATTCCCTTGACATTTTTTGATATTCGAAAAGATTGGATGCAATTTTCAGAAAATAAAAAATTAATTTAATTAAATTATAAAATTCAAATTTCGATTAATTTATAATAGAATCACCCAAAAATCTTTCTACGTATAATGTTTGTTACCCACATCTATAAGTAAGTGCATAAAAACATTTACTCATTGTTGTTGGATGAATTGATGGCGGCACTGTTGGCGATTTATGTCCCCTAAAAATATAAAGAATATATAGAATGTTTTTAATAATTGTATATTAAACTTGAATAAAATAATATTCCAAAAAAAAAATAAGAATAAGAATAAAACCATTCAAATTCAATTTTTTGAAACAACAAAAGTCTAATCCAATCAAAAAAAAAAAACAACAACACAGAACAATTTTCATTGCGCGGTGTTTTTACTCTTCATTCTTTTATTCAGGAGTATTTTTTTTTTCTCTTCTTGTTCTGTTCTTTTTTTTTTATTGATTCGGTTTATTTTATTTTAAAGCGTTGGATTGCGCGAAATCTTTGTTATTGTTTTCGAAGATTTTATTTTTCCTATTTTTGTTATTATTTTTTTTTTTTTATTGAAAATGAGAAGTCGGTAAATCTTTTTTATATGTACCATCATCATGATTGTCATCATCGTCTTTGAAATCCAAAATACACACATGTATTTATATAAATATGGTACAAATCCAGGTATGTACAAAATTTTGCATTTGTTGTCCTTTTTATTCTGTGAGAAAAAAAAATTAAAGAAAAAAATCATAAGACAACGCGCTGCGCTCTTTTTTTTAAGTTATATTATTTTATGTTATTAATAAAATAAATGGTATATACACACATATAAGTTGGTACCATAGATAAACTACCTATATATGTATAATTTATTGTAAACATAATAATGATGATAATGTGTCCACCATTTCATTTCATTTGATTTCATTTTTATATTATTTAATCTTTATAGGAAAAGAAAAAAAAAACGGCCAAGGTAATCGCGCGCAATCACTTTTATCTTTTTTGATTATACCCTCTGGATTATTTTGTATACTAAAGAGGATTTGGAATATTGGGATTTATACTTACTTCATTTTATATAGTACCATGTTAGCTTTACAGTTTAGTAACTTTTTTTTAGTTGATGATGACAATGACAAGTTGATAATAATAATAATAAAAATAATAACCGAAAATGATAATGATTATTATGATAATAATGATGATGTTGATTGTATACTGATGATTTTTTTAAATCATAATACATAATGTATGTATTCAAAATATAAATGTATATGTGAATTTAACTAATACAAGGACATGCCTACATCATAATAATATTTTTAATTTTAAAAAATTATTTATTCTTATAGGGTTAAAGACTATTCTTAGAGCTTCTCTTTGCAAAGAGAAGGGAACACGTGTCCATAGAAATATTGACGTTCAGAATTGGTCGAATTGAAACTAAATTCTAAATATTCTTTTTAGAGAAAAGATGTAGCAATCACCAATATTTGAAGTCAATCTAAGGTATTACTCTCAAACAAATGATAAATTTTTCACAAACGCTCTAGCTTATCCCCTAATAAATCTAATAAATATGCAAAAGTTCGATAGACTAGCAAATTAAATGAGTTAAACAACATCAAATATTCTCCGTGGATTTTGTTTGATTTGATAAAAATTTTGAATGCAGAAGTTTCGATATTTTTAGTTTGATGGAAAAAATTCAATGCCATCTCATTCTTATCCTTTGTTTTCAACATTTACATTTAGATTGCGGTTTTATTGATTTAAGCTTTGCGGTTACCAGATCCCTTACATGTTTAGTTTTATGGTTGTTGTTATACAAATTAATTGAACAATCAAGCATGTATGAAATATGTGCGATAGAAATTATTAAACCTTGTCTAGGATGGATTGTCGACGTCAAGGGCACAAATTTTTCCAAATTGAAAATCGAGAATTTCCAATATTTATCAAAAATTTTGGAATTGATTCCGCAAAGCCGGAGTACGCTTGTTAAGTCAAGTATCATAACAAAAATTTTTCTCTTATTCTTAAGCCATTTAATCTACTATAAGCATATGTTCAGATTCAATATTTTTCTAAAGTACGCTTTCTACACTTCTTCTTCGTAATATGTGCTCTTTATATCCCGTATTGTTTCTTCATCTTCTTATATTTCTAAGTTTAAGCTTTAAAAGCAATAATAAATATAAAATAATAAGCTATATAAATGAATACCTAAAATAATGTATATTATACTCAATTTATATAACAATAGAAAAAGAGTTTTAAGAAGACAACAAACATTTTCGGAAATGTTATTATCAAAGGCCCAAATTATACCATATTGAGGAATTCACTATTGAATTATTATATAGAGTAGGCTAAATACGAGTATTAATATTATGTGTACAAGAAATAGCTGGTTTTATTGAGATGGTGAGTCCTTTCATAAAAGAATAAGTATTAAGTGTATATAGGTACTATAATAAATTCCAAAAAAAAAACAAAATTTTTTTTTGAATTATGCACATTTAAAAATATTTTGAATGAATTCATTTGAAATTTTAATTGAAGTGCGAATAAATTTTACAGGTTTAAAAATAAAGTGACTATAAATTGCGTTTTTATGAGAAAACAAAAAGGACGTTCAAAATAACATAGGTATGTGTATAATTCTTTCTTTAATATTATTTTATATTAAATTTAATATTTCATCTAAATGATTTGGAATTAAGACGGTCCATTTATAATATTTTTTGATTTAATATAATAAGAGTTGAAGTCTGTATCTTGCGTCTTGGAATGAAATTTTTCGATTTAAAAGAAAACAAGTACGTCAGACGGAAATTGTTTAATTGTATATATAAAGGTATGTTTCATTGATGGTTTAAATACTAGGAATATATTTCTAGGAATTTTCTGCTACATAAAGTTATGTTGTAGTCTCTAAACTTAGAAATTTTTATTAAAACTGCGTTATGTACTTACAATCGATATGCTATAATTATTGTGTAACCACACGTCATTCTATTAATGTAATCCAAATCACCTTACAGTATCAAAATGCTGCCGGTTTCGGTTTTAATCTTCTAACGGTTATCTTGCATTTTCCTTTTTCCCATTTTCTTTCCTTTACAATTTTTCATATTTCCATGCTTTCAGGGACTTAAGTTTATGTAACACTAATGTTATACTTAAATTTACTGAGAGTTTATTGATCATTTCATTAGGTGATTGTCTTATTACTTTTCGTTAGTACAATTTTCAAACTCGTTCTTTATATTTATTCGACATTTTTAAGGTTTTCATTAACCATCTGAAAAAATTTAAAAAAATTTTTTATGAAAAAGAATTGAAAGCACTTAAAATAATATGAAATTCTCTCTCATTTTCGGCACTTTTCTAACAAAATTGAAAAGAAAAGTTTATGTATCTCTGTCCGTCCATCTGTCCACACTGTTCGTCCGTCTATCAGTGTCTCTTCGAAACCCCTGCACTCTGTTAAGGTAAAGTGCTAAAAGTTTGTATCAAATATATTCAACTATTCCGCCTCTTTTAAAAATTGCAGTCTCTCAAAAGTCCTAAAAATATTTTTTTTTAATTTTTTACATGGATTTTCAGTAGGTGGTGAATCGAAATGTTGTAATCAGAAATATTGGCAGCTTCTAGACATTTACAAATAATTTATTTTGTTAGAACATTTTTTTTCACTCTTCCCTTACAGGTTATCATCGTGAAAATTTTATTTTTTGGCGCTTTAAATTTCCAAAATTGTAAGCTTTTCTCAAGGTAAATGTAAAATGTTAAGGGTATATACCGGGCCAATAACAATATAATTATTTATTTTTACTCACTTACTTAATTATTGAATTCAACCGTTTTGTATCGCTTGTTTATAAATTTTGGCCTAAAAGTATGCAATTTTTCCGATTTTTATTTAAGAATTTATATTTGATTTTTCAATATTGATTAATAATAAAATAATTTAATTTTTTTTATCCTACTTCGCTCCTTGGAGGAGCATAGGGCTGGTGTATGATTATTGTATATAACCATGAAGCAGTTTCTGACATCATTGGGTTTACTAGGTAGGTGACGAACCTACCGTAGTTATATTGAATATAATATTTATAGTGACCTGACTGGGCTTTGAACCCGAGACCCTTCAGTTAAAGGACCAGTCCACCATTGGTCAGGTTTAATAATAATTAAACGACTGTTTTTTTTAAAAAAAGGTTATATAATCACTTTTTCAAGGAAAATGTGCTATTTTACAAACCCTTGATTTGATTCAAATTTATTTTTTTCAATATTTTATGCAGTTATTTTATAATAAATAATCGGTTTTAAATTTTTTACCAACTATTTTTAGTATTTTAATTTTAAATCGAGGATAATCGATTAAATAAAATGAGAGCCGATGGACCGCTTATTAAATTTATATTTATATAAAATAAATTTTAAAAAAAAATCATAATTTTTGTTTGGTATAATGTAGATAGAGGGAGGATGAAAAGAATCTGGTTTTGATTTAATGATGCATTTAAAATTTATGAATTTAATGAGAATTTTTGAAATAATGAGAATGAAAGTTTAATAAAACAAAACAATAAATGAAAAAATATAAAATGATCATTAGTGAATGTTATTTGGAAGGCTATAAATTATTTTTTTTTTTGTTTTTCTTTATGGAGGAACAATGAAAAATGAAATTTGTGTGTGTGTTTTTTTTGTTTTTTACATTTAAGTAGATATAGGTGCTTTTAATTTAATAAAATACTAAATTTAATGTATTTGATGGTGATTACATTAAAGTTAATATTAAATCAATAACATGATACAATGGTTTTCAAAGCGAAATTTATAAAGTTTAGAAATAAAAATAATGATTTGGACTAAATTATTATGTGATGGGGAATTTTACTTTGATGTAAAGCTGCTTATTCATTTAATATCTACCGTAAGTGTCCAAAATTTATTCAATCACAAAATTGTGACTGTATAATAGTTTGCAAAAAAAATTAAATTTTTTTTTTAATTTTTATATTTGAAAAATGATATTTTCCTCGCAGCTTTCTCTAGTTTACATTAATTACCAACCCTATAAACTAATTTTTAACGAATAGAAATCAGATGATGTTACGTATTGAGTACCTATGTAGTGAATTAGTTCTTTTCTAAAACCGAAAATGCTTAAAAATGGAAATACATTAAATTGGTTATAAAATCCAAATAATTTCCAAAGATAAATACGAATATCAAATACTACCAATATTATGATTTAAAATTGATTTTCTATACTATACACACAAAACAAACCAATTCCAATAAATCAATTATATACACACAAAACAGTTCCAATAAATCAATTAAAAAAATATGCAATTAAATTAATAATTAAAAATTATAGGGAAATTTTTAAAATTATAAATTAACACGAAATCAAAAAAAATTTTGTCCTATTTTAATAACCAATTATAATTCAAGGTACGCGAGCATACAAACATACTCAATTGAGTATAGTATTGAAAATTTAAGTAAATATTTGATTTAATTTTCAATGTTTCAAGTCAAAAATAATATTTGTCCAAAAAAAATATCATAACTTTCTTCTATATTTTTAAAAAAAAAAAGTTAATCGAACCCATAAAATACTGAATTATATGAGTGAACTCAATTTTTGAATCAATTAATATTTTATGAGACCTATTTTACCATTTTATTATGAGATTTAATAATCATACGCTCACATTGCAAAATAATATACGGTCAATATAGAGGAGAGAAGTTTGTGATTCATTAAATGAAAATATGTAGAACAATTTTTAATAATTAAACAATTTTAAATGAATTTAATCGATTTTTTTTTCCAGTTTAAAATTTTGGTTTATTGACAGTGTAATTTTTAAAAAAAAATATATTCATGGTTTCCTGGATAATTCCGATTTCCATCAAAAATGAATAACCTTAAATATTTCAATACTTATTACTTTTAAATTGTTACAATTTTCATCAATTGTAGTATATAGGGTCTTTGTTTTAATATAGATAAAAAACTTATACATTGGACTAATGAGACTATCAGTAGAAATATTTTCAAACCAATGCAAACTTTTAATAACACTATGGACCAGAATACTCTTATAGCTTCTTTTATAAATTCTAAATTCAAATATACATACACATATTATACATATACGTGTAGTATATTTTCATTGTATAATAAACGTATAATGTCCGATACTATAAAATAAACATTATGGAAATAGAACGATTCACTTAACTTGACTATTGTTTGCACAAATTTTCAAATATAAAACCAAACAAAAAAAAAAAAAAGAATATTTTAAAAAATTGGAATAAGAAACAAAAAGACAAAATATAGAACGAGAATCCTAAAAACACAAATATTCCGAATTCATTGAATATTTTTGTTTCCCTCTATGCCAATGAAGATGAAAAAAGTAAAAGCAAAAAAAAAACCAAACCATAAAGATACTTTGGCGACCAATGCTTGAATGGGTTATGTAAATAGTTTTCATTAAAATAGTTATGAGTACATCGCTTTCTTTTTCCAATATTTTATATAGTAATACAATGTACAGTGACCCTATCTATATATCGTTTGTCGTTTGAGCATTTGAGGTATTAAAAATTTTATTAGCAATTAAAATTTCATTGAAACTTTTGAAACGTCGGCCAAATATTATCGTAAAACTGAACTTTTTGTGAAGTTTATTTAGCATTTGAGCACTATAGGCAGTTTGGTATTTATGTCAGATATTTGTTCGAACTGCCGTTTCTATTGAGGTTACATTTAACATGACATCTCTAAACTTTGAAAGATATAAAATATGCCTATCAAGCTTTCAATAAAAATTGTAATAACTTTCATTCGTACTGTATAATAGTGCTGATATAAAAGCGATACCCTTAAAATGATTCAAAATATCAAAAGCATAATTTACTATCTCTTTTGACAATTTTTACTAACTGCCTCTATTCTCAATATTCTCAATATTACATAATTTCTCTCAATTTTTTATTATCTATTGTAATGTAAGTTTCATCGTTTCAATTTTCATTTCATTGAATAAGAAGAAACATTTTCGATCTTTTCGGAGTTTTTATTTAGCTATTATAGATTTTTAGTTGCGAACCCGCAATATATGAAGAGCCACTGTATTTGTAAAATTATTTTTAAGTAAAAATTCAGTTAAAATTCTTTGTATAAATGGAACATTTTAACCAGGTCATGGTATAAAATTTCTATATTAAATATTTAATAAAATTATATAAGTATAAAAAAAATTTAATAATCCATTTTGTAATAATTTATGTGCTTGTACTGTGCATATAGAGAAAATATTTATGATAAAAGTTATATAAATTGCATATTATAAATTTCTAATTTATATAAAATAATAAGGATCTATTCTCATAAAACGAATAATATTTATTTGATGACCAAGAAAAATAAAATTGGTCAAGTGGTGTATGGTAATTATTTTTTGAGTATTTTGAAAAATATTAACTCTACACTTAATGGAGTTCCAAAAAGTTACTCCTCAAAATTACGAGTATTTGTAGAATTTTTCGCTTTAAAAATTTTGTGAAAATTTTAAAGTACGCATAGTATACATACAATATGAGACTTAAAAATCAAAAAATACGTGATTTCATACTTAAGAAAAATCATTAAGTGAGGTGTACCTAAAAAAAAGTGCTTTACCACCATTGTACAGGAGAAAGAGTTAAAAATAAATGTGAATTGTATTAATTTCTTAATTATTGAATTTATTCGCGTATATATACAAAATTTTGGCAAAAATAGTATGTAAGAATCAGCTAATTTTACGAGAAACAGGGAGGTTTAGTAAAATTCCTGTATGAATGTAAAACAGGCGACAAAATTTCAATAAACAAGGTCTTAACCCCATAAGTGGGTATATGTTTAGAATCGGGGTAGTTTAAGTGGGATATGGGAGGGCTACATGACTGACAGAAGTGGCTGGAAGATAAAAATTCCTTCGTCCATGTCTCTCTTTGGCATTAAAAGAAAAAGTAATAATTTGACCATTACAAATCGAAAAAGTTGAAAATTAATAGCTTATTTTGTGTTGTTTTAGATTTAGTAGTTTATGGACTGTAATCAACTCATTAGTTGAGATTTTTGAATGAGATATAGTGATTCGACTTAAAAGATCCGAAAATCGTACATGTCCGATTAAAAAAATACTTCTCCGAATTTCAGACTTTTAAGCACAGAATACAAAATTCAACAATCTTCCAAATCCTATTTCTTATTTTCTCAATTAATTTTTAATTGAATTTTTATAAAAAAAAAAAATATTTATTTTCCTCAAATTTAGCAGAGAGAGAGAGAGAGAGAAAGAGAGAGAAATTTCTTTTTCAATTTTGAAAATTAAAAATTTCTTTTGCATATTTTTTTTATTTTTTTGGAAAAAAAGGTTTTGTCATCTTTTGTTTTTGATGCGCACATTAAAGGAGGTGAGTCGTTTCGCTTTAGAATTATTTACAAAAAGGACATTTTTTGTTTACATATTGGAAAAATAAATGCAATCAACTTTAATTACAAAAAAAAAACAGAGAAAAAAAAACATAAAATAAGAAAGCAAAAGAAATTTCTCTTTGAAAAAATTTTTTTTTAATTAAATTTCAATATAAAATCGTCGTATATCCTTTTTACCTTTATTTATATTTATTTTTGATTTTTTTTTTGTTTTTCGGCATCGATTCTTATATACAATTCAAAAAAATGAATTTTGTTCATTTCACGTCTTTAAAAAGTAAATACTAATCATGGTAAAAATTTCTATATTTATCTTTTATTTTTGTACATTTTCTTCCATCTAAGATTCAAGAATAAAAATAGGAGAAGAAAATCAAAATAAAACTCATATAAAAGATATTTATAATGGAAAAGGACGAAAAAGTGCACTATAAAGTTCAATTAAATTTACAGTATTTTCAAATATCCGATTGCTTTTCAGGCGTAAAAGAGTCAAATTAAACTTGTTTTTGTATGGTTTTTTTTTTTTTATTTTTAATTTTCCATCTTGTTTGATTATTGTTTCCGTCTACCCAATACTACTTATACTATACGTGTATATAACTATTGTGCTATTGTGCTATATTAGGGAAAATATTAAAATTCATTGTCCGGATGCATAAGTTTTTGCCTTAAAAGTACAAAAATTTTCGAATTATATACGTAGGTATGTATACATAAATGTTCAATTATTTACCTATATACATAATGTATATATGTAAATGTATATTGATATTGTAATGAATTATTTATATATCTATGTATGTATATAAAATATAAAAAGGATAATTGCATACAATCGTAAATAGAAAATACGTTTTTATGTCCTTTTTGATTTCAATTGTACATTCAGAATATTAAATAAACGAGAAATTTAAATGTGAATTTCTAATTTCTTGTCAATTATGAGATATTTGGCATTATAAGAATTTAAAAACTAGGTGCAAATTGCATTTGATTCAAAGTAAAGGTTTCCATTAATAACAATTGAAAATCATCAAATTGCTGCTATGTATTGAAATTAATATTAAGCACCTATTGATAAGTTCTAATATTTATTTGGTATATACGAAGGAATTTGTGTTTGAGTCGATGAACAAAGTCTATTTGACATAAATTTTTTGAATTCAAAATTTTATTCAACTGCAACTCTGTACTATAATTTTTGCATGCTTTCTTAAGTATTTAAGTCATAAGATCGTATAAAATTAACGAAAAATCATTTTGAACTTCCGAACTCTCTTTGGGATACTTTTCAAATACTTGAAATAAATTGAGCATAATTGATCGGATTTACTAGGTTTTTTGCTCTTTCTTCTGTTGTTATCTGTTTAAAAATTGAAAACACATAATTTGTATGCTGAATATGCTAAAAATTCTCGATGTCTCCAAGTATTTGAAGTAAAATTGTAATAATTGACTTATTCAATAGCCTTGCTCTTCACAATAATCAATCTGGAATCTCATTTTTTTATAAAATTACTAGTTTTTTTAATAATTGCCTACTTTGTAAATCAAAAATCACATTACACATACCATAGCATTGGTAATGCCCTTTGTATGAATACACAAAAAAAAACCAAATTACATGAAAAAGGTAAGCATTGTACAAAAGAAATAAAAACCTCCTGACAAATAATCAACGATGACAATGTTTGTTTCGTTTTTATAACATACCATGTTTCCGGAACACTCAAGCCTTATCAACAGGATTTATTTTCCACTTTTTTTTTTTTTTGTAACAAATCAAGTAGGATAAAAGTAACATATAATGTTATTGTACTTGTTGTAGATGCTAAAAGTTTAATAAATGATAAAAAAAAAACCAAAAATAACAATACATGCAAAAAAGAAGTGAACATAAATTGAGATGAAAAAAGGAATGTACTTGGATGCACCTTCATAGTCTATAAAAAAATACATATACATATATTTGTATAATATAAAATAGTAAAAGTCCTTTGAAGCCTAAAGCCTTAAAATTTAATGCACAAACATCAAGAGGATAAAATGCAAACATTTGTAGATAAAAATTGGTAAAGAGAAATGAAAATGGCATATAAAATTTTTGCATCTCTAAATTTTCGTAAAATTTTTTGTTTTTTTTTTTTTTATTATTTTGTAGGCTTGCCATACTCGTATACGAATTATATTATAGAATATTCGAGTCAATTTAAAGGAAATTTATTAAAAATTTTAATTAAAATTTTTGAAATGTTTCGAATAGTCGCGATAAATATTAATTATGTCGACAAAATTCTGATTGAAATAATAAGAAAAATTATTTATCCGTCCAGAATTGAAACTGATTACAGAATAGTCTTTTCCCATATTAAATACATCGAATCTGTTTAGAGGTAGAGTATACGAGACAATATATACAATTTGCAACTAAAAATTGCACATTTTGTTACGAACTTATCGATTCACCATATAACAATCTCAAACCACGTCATACATATTATTAGTATGAGTATGGTGAGGTTTGAGTATGAGCATGTTTAGTCTTGGTTGAACGGATAGGTACCATTAAAAATTGTGCTTTATTGTCTTGTTTTTTCATTTGCGAGTAACCTGGTTTAGAAATTATTTTTGGAAAAATGTTTTTCTATTATGATATAAAAGAGTATTTCCGCACAATTACACTCTGATTACATTATTAACCTATTCCACTAATAGACTAATAAGTGCATAATAAGTTTTCCTCAAAAATATTGAAATATGTATGAATAAAACTTTTAATAAATACAAGAAAAATCTCAACTAACCATCACTTTTGACTCTAATATTCGTACAAAAGGTAAGCTCCAGCAAGAAGCCTATTATGTAGAGATATGGCAACTCTTTTTAAATCAATTTTTTTTTTTTTCAAAATTTTATCTTTGTTCAACACTCTAGAAAATGGCACCTGTACATTTCTATAAATTCCTTTAAATTATGACGTTTTTCATCAGTATTTCTCGTTACTTCCTATACCTATCAACTACCAACCAACCAACAACACAAGCACCTATACCATAAAAATATTTTTTAGTTGAAGGGAAGTAAAACGTCTGTTAAGTTTTGTGCACATATTTGATTTAGAAATTGTATTTTTAGCAATATAAAGACTAAAAAAAAAACAAACAAAACAGAATACCAAAAAAAAAAAAATAATAATTTTGCTGGAAAGAATATCCGAGAATTAGTTCTGATGAAAAATAACAGGAAAATGAATGAAAAATTTCGATGTTTTAGCTATAGAATATATTTAAGGTGCATAAGGAATTTTGAATTGGAGGAGATTGCATTTTTGATGTGAAAATCTTAAAAAAAAAAAAAACAGAAATAAAAAATTTTATTTTCAAATTTTTTGGAAATCTTTTAACTATTATTTTAATAATGTATAAGTGTGCATGTAAATATTGTGTGTGTGTATGTGTGTGAGTCTGAATATTCATGTACCTACTAAAAATATTTACATATACCCGTAAATTCCAATTGTATAAATTTTATAATAAATTTTCTGTAGGTAAATTTTATTCCTTTTTTTATGTTTTATTATAATCCATGTTGTATGTACTTTATTTTATGTATATGTAAATAAGTATATATTATGCATAGGTTCCCGTATATACCAACATATTAAATTCAATTTTAGGTAAATATTTTTCTTTTATTAAGCTGGTAAAATAAATATAACGATTCCCTTTTTTCATATAATAATTTATTCTTAATATTTATGCATAGAGGAAAATTTTGATTTCCATGTATGAATTAAGATTAGTTTTGTACATAAAATACTAAAACGTTCAATTAATTAATGAATATTTTTCACTTAAAAGTATTTAATTTGATACTAAAACGATGTGTTTTGAATTAAAGAAGATTTGAGATGAAAAAGTATGGATAAGTTGCAATAGTGTTTGAAAATTGTGTAGTGAACAAACATCTCATTATTCGGTAAAAAAGTACTTTTTATACTATACAAAATTTATAGATTTTAAAATGCATGGAGCGCAATATTCTTCCACATTTCTTCACTTTTAATATATCAAACTGCACTTAGCCTCAATTATCATGCAAAATTAAAATTGTACGAAAAATAAATTAAACCATCATTTAGAAGCACAAATTGCGACTATCAGATTGCTAAACAAACTAGTCATCATTTAAACAGAGAGAGATAAAAGAAATTACAAGGAGTTAGTAATTTTTAGATTACTGTTCGTTGTCTTAGTATAAGGTACATAAAGTTATTTTGGAAATCATTATTATGAAAATTAATGCCAACACAATCTACTTTCATATAAGCTTCAATTAAATATTGAAATTACTTATGGAAAGTCTGGACCTAACAGTATCTTTACTATCATAATAATCAGATGGCCATAATAATCAGAATTAGAATTTATCCTTTACATATTTGGAGTAAATCATCGGCGCATTTCTACTATATAGCCCGGTTTTTTGATGAGGGACATTGATAAGCTCAGTCGGCCTGAAATTATTCGAATATTTTATAAAAGGGATCTGTTTCAATAAGAGTGACGAAATAACATTTTCCATAAAATAATTTGATAAAAAAATTTTAAAATTTTCGAGAAAATTGGGAAAATTTCTCAAAACTTCTTTATTCTTCACATAGGTCAACTTTTTTATTAACATCAAAAATAGCAATTTGAATTTTTAAATGTATTTAACACTAAACTTATAGTACCCATATTTTATAGAAATTTATTTCTATTTTAACAAAATCTGATTTTCAATTTTTATTAAGATTTTAAATTTAGTCAAATTCAATATATTTTTTATAATGACTTTTATGGTATAGTTTAAGACTTTCTGAAAGATAATCTTAAATTTTAAGTTTTAATAATAATTAACAACGTGTTTAATAATGTAAAAAAAGAAAAATATTTAACAGAAACTCTATATTCTCTGTGGATTTACACAACTTTTTTATTTTCCAATAAAATTAACTTACAACAAAAATATCTTTTGATCTTTCACAAAATTTTTCAGTAGATCTATGAAAGGTAATAAATATATTAAATGATTATATTTATGTAAAATTTTATTGCAATGCGTATTTTATCTTTCTTGTAAAATATACATTTATTATGGAAATATAATTTAAACAGAGGCGTATACAGACAAAAATTAGTTCAAGTGTTATACAAATCACAATTTTTTCGAAAAATAACAATTTAATTTTTTGTTAATTTTATATCTTATAAAAATATTTGAAAATTCATGTTTTTCATTTTGTTATCCAAAAAATTTGTATTTTGAACCCAAACTTGTGACTCCCTAACGGAAAATAGTAACTCTAGTTCATTCGAATGGAATTTTCGATTCTATTTTGACAACGAAAATTATAATCGAAATTTAAAATGGAATTTCAATGTTTAAAGTAGATCTTGTGACCCTCGGAACTTTTATTAACTAATTAACGGAATTAAATGCAAAATTTTTGACTTCTTCTTGTGGTAGCCTCAAAGTTATATGATTGTCTTAATTAGCCCATAGCTCGATATTAAGCCCATAATAATTGGTGTGAAGCCATGGTTAAATTTTGAATAAATTAACATATGAATTATATTCGCTAAGTGTTAATATCCTCCTTAGACTATTAACTGTAGTGGGTAACCAAAAACCTGTTATTACTATAATATTATTGAATACAATATTACAATATTAAGATATTCTTCAATCCGTAGGCCACAGAACTACTGCTATTTGCCATTATGACGCAAAATTTTGAACTTGAACCTTCAAACTCTTTTTAAAATACAAAATAGTTCACCTCTGTTTTTTTTTCATTTTTACCAAATGTGTATAATTATTTAATTTACTTTAGTGAGAAATCTTATAGTGCCTCTATAAATAACTAATAAATATTTATTTTAATGTACAATATAATAGGCATACATAAAAACTGTTTATAAAGCAATTAAAACATGAAAATTGCAATAAATATATAAAATAGCATATAAAAATGAAATTTTAAAATTAAAGAAAATGCCAATAGCATTACAGATACACGATCATTGGACATCACATATAAAATATTTGAATTTATGTTAAGAGAAAAAAATCTTCCTCTTTTTTTCAAACTAATTTTATTTATTTTTACGTGTTTTCCAATTCTTATCGGATTTTTGTACATATTTACGCTTATATATACGTAATGTATATAACATTTCGATAAAAATATAAAAAATTAAAAAAAAATCCAAGAAGAGAAAAATTGTAGATGAAATGTCGATAATTAATTTGAATATATTGAAAGAAACCAATATGTGACATGAATTTTATATTATAAATTAATAAACGTGGAGAATCCTACTTAAATTTATAGTCTTGGAAAGTTTGGCTGTTCTATTCATTTGTTTTAATTTAGAAATTTTATTTTATATTAAATATTGCATTATTAACAATAGCACTTGTACCAAATAATCAAGCCGGATAGCGCAGAAAAAGTGGAAAGGTTTTTAAAACTTGTTTTGCAACTTTATATTTTTAATCAATTTTTAGTAGATTTTCAATTCGGTTTCGATATAGCCATTCTTTTCCTGCTATATCTGAGAGCTGAAAAGGCTAGTTAGTCTTCTTAACGAAAAATTTAAGGTAATTGTACTTGCATTGTCGAACTTGTTTAAATTCTTAGTAAGATATAAACAAAAATTGTAGTATCAAAAATACGATACTCTATATTATTTAATTTAATCGTTTTTTTAAGTCTCCTTTTTGGGTAATGGTGTCTTAAAGGGTTACTTTCAAACGAGATACTATATTAGGTCATTGGTAGTAGAATGAAGAAAAAAGCTTCCTCTTGCAGTATAATATACGAAATATGAAAGACTAAGTTTAAATTTTAAAAGAAGATTCTTATAATTTTTCTCTCACGAGAGAATATCTTGTATTTTCAAATTCTACTGAAAATGAGAGAAATTTCCTAGCGTAACTCGAAACTTTTAATATTATTCCGAATATTAACCGCACCGAAGTATTTAAGACCTAATTTAAAGAAAAGACTGAGTTCTGCATAATATGCAATCCAACATTCAAATCAAACCAATTTTATAGCAAAAATAATCTTAGTATAATGAATACTAATTCAAAAATTTCCCTTGCGTTTCGAATATCTATAATATATTTTTTTAAAAATCAGCCTTTGCTGTTACGATATTTATTTGGATTTCTAAAAAATTTTCCATTTTTATTTTACAATATTTTTTTATTACAATCTTTAATACATTTATTATTAATGTACAACAGTAGTAGATAGTTTTTATTTTAAAAAGCCGTATAGAATATTACCGTACTACGAGACCTCTAATATTAGGAAACTACGATAAGGCATTGAATATTGAAATGAAAATATCTATACAGTTTTTTTTTCCAAATGTGCATAACACCATATTATGTACTTTTCATTAAATTTATATAAGCTCGAAAATCGTAGCAATGCTAATAAATAGAGAGGAAATGGAAACTAAAATTCATTATAAATTAAAAGAAAAATAAAAAGAGAAAAAAAAAAAACTCAAAAATCTATTGAGAAATTAATGAAGACATTTATACGCAAATATAAAGATTTTCTAATATACATACTTACATACTATTTTTCTGTTACTCTTACCATTTTTCTTTAAATTTTTCATTTCTCGTTCTTTCTCAATTTAGTAATACATATTATGTAGCTTTAATTAACCAAGTGGAATAAATCATTTCATAGTTAGTCCATAGTGCATTATTGAGTTAATTAAGTGATATTTAATGCAAAATACGTTAAACTGCGATATATATATACTTACATACTTATAGGATTATATTTAGATGTATAAATAATTTTATGTTACTCTGTAAATATCCTAAGTGCTTCTTAATTTCAATGATTGGAGGATGTTTCTTTTTTAACTTTATTTTTATTTTTTTCACATAAGAAAAAATAATCTTAAGTTTATGTCAATGAATCCTAAAAATGCTGTATACCGTTTTTATATCAAATAATAACATCTTATCCGATTATAAAGTAAATAATATTACATACAAATTCTATGTATACCTATATGTTATACGTTTATTTAATATTCTTTTACGAGTAATGTTTATTAACGGAAATACTTATACGTGAAAATGAAATTTTTTTTATCATTAACTTTAATTGATTTTCTATATACGTTATACTATTTTTACAGTGTACGAAAAATTCCAACGTAATTCAATGTGATTGGTAAAGAAAATTTTCATTTTAGCAAAATTTTTATTGATACAATTATGAAAAATTTGATTTTAATAGGAAATAGACTCTTTAATCGCTCCTTTATAAGTGGGCTTTAGACGTGACATTCTAAATATTCACAATTTATTTAGATGTATTTAGTCGCTGGCTGCCTCTTATTGCTATTCAGAATTAATTAAGCCAATGATTTTGAAATGATAAATATTATGAGACAAATGGGATGTCGAAGATGTAAAAAATTTAAATAGAGCGCAGCAAATTCTTATCAATTTTTAAAAATGGATACTATGTTAGTTATACGATTTCTGAATTAATGCCTAAGGTAAGGGCTAAAATCTATTATTCCATTAATCGGTGAGTAGTTGTTGAATATTTTTAAAAATTAATGGTTAGGGTATAAGATTTGTCAATCTAGCAAATTTATAAGTTTTCCTCAGACAAAAAATGGGAGCAATTTCTCTTCTACATTTTTACATTATTAAAAAATTTAGAAGATTTTGAGTAGCATATAGGAGACAGTGAAAAATTATATTCAAGAAAAATGAGGCTCTGCGGTTTTAAATCAGATTAACAACTTTGGCAAAACAATTGGACAGATTCCAGCTTAAAGGCATATTTCTTTTCAATATTTTTAAAAGAATATTTAAAAAAATGAGGAAAAAAAAGAGGCTTAAATAAATGTATGTTATATGGTATACCAGTTGTATATGTAATGCTAATAACTTTTAATTTAGTAAACATAAAAAAGGAATTTTTATTTTTTTTTTTATTTTTCTTTTAAAGCTATAAATGCAATATAAATATGTCAGCGGATTAAATATTTCTTTTTAATTTGATCATTGAATATTTTAACTAATGTTGACATTTTCTTGACAAATAAATCTGTGCACATTACATTACACAAATGTATGTAAGTATATATGTGGCATATACAGTCGTATAATACACATACCATATAGTAGCTAGGATAATGATTATAAAATTATTAAATGAAATTGTTTAAATAAGAAGAAAAACAGATAATAAAAAAAAAAAAATTAAATAAATATACTTTTCTTTTACCTGTCATTAAATATTTGCACATAAGAGGTGTTAATTTACTTATACATACATATCACATATGTATAACATATGTAATTATACTTGGATACAAAATTATTATATTGATCTACTATTTTAATTATAATTACTATTATTTATGTGTGTATGTATGAATAAAGAAAAAATTTTTATAATTAGAATTTCGATATTTATTTTAAATATGTAAACATTAACATATACATATGTATGTACATATGTACATAATACATATTATTATTTTTGAAAAATATAAAACATATTTTATGTCAATATTAATCAATAAAATCATTCATTTTAGAAAATGAATTATCAATAAAATAAATTGACATTTTAAATGCTTCTTAAAATTAATTTTATTTATTTATATTTAATATCAAAATTGTATAGATGAAAATAATTAAGAGAAATAAACAATATTTGATATCTTTGGCATTTTAGACATATGAGTTACTTATAATACTTATAATAAAAATAGAGAGTTGTAAAAATGTATCTATGTATGTATGTATATGAAAAACTGTGTATCTATGGCTCTGTAAGTATTAAACTAGATAAAATTAAAGAATTTTTTCAGGAATTTTTAATGATTTTATTAATAATTGCTCTAAAATAAATTTAAAAAAAAAAAAAAAATAATTTTGAATGCTTTAGAATTTATTTGAATTGTTCATTAACAGGTGAGAAATTAGATAGTTTATGGCAGGTGAAAAAATTAATACATTTATAAACTCTTTAATTGACACCCGCTTTCATGGGTATGTTTTTCAATTATAACCCTTAATTTTACGTGTATATCTTTTAGAGGTTCAAAAAATCTGGAATTTCCAGTAAATCCCTAAATATTAAAAGCCTTAAATTAACTCTGCCAGGTTGAATTTATTAAATTCTTTAAAAAATATTTTCAAAATATCATAGAAAATTGCTTATTATTGCATAAAGCGAAAATTTTAAGTATCTAATAGAACAGTTAAAATTGATCAAGATTGTTGTTATATGCACACATTATATACTTTTCTTAATTGCGTTTACAACTTTCATAAGATAAGAAATATTTCTTTTTTTTGCAAAAATCTAATTACTTTTGTTAGAAATTATCACCCAGACTGTTATTTTGAAAGCAAAATTATAAAGTTTTACTACAATATTTTTAATTAAATTTTTCAATTTAAATCACACTAAAATCAAATTTCGCCTAAAGAAATAATTCAGTCTCTTTGAGATTGTGTAGTGTCTCTAACAAAGAATTTCTATTTATTATAATGTTTTCTAAGTTTATTATTATAGTCGCGACTACATTGACATTATTTTTTTTTTTATAATTAAATTTTGTCTTAAAATTGTTTACTATTATGTTTGTATTCTTTTTTCTTGTTTTATTTGATTTTCTTGTGGAGAACAATAAAAAACACTTTAACAGACAAAACAAAGTGAAATAAGGAACTTTTTTATTTTTAAGTTTATCAATATATAATTATATAATTATAGTATTTTATAGTATATAATGTGCATTCATTATTACAGAGTCGAATTAAGTCAGCATAAAGCCTAGTAACCGAATTTTAAGCGAAAATAGAAATCAGAAACGGAAAGCAAGTACACTTGTGTACGTCCGACGATATTGAAGAGAAAAAATTTTATCTTATCAACAAAATTAAAAATATCAAGCTGAAATGAAATAGTTTGGGATAATTTGAGATTTTCATAGAGCCTGATTTTTGCTTACTCTTAAAAGAACATTTCCTCTCAATTTTTAGCCAGTCATATTTGCTTTTCTTTTACATTTTCTAATTACCGTACTTGTATTATTTTCATGTTCATTTCGTTTTCATTTGTTTCATTAATCCGTTTTAACGACGCCAGCGCCACACTATTATTCAAAGAGTGAAGTTGAATGCGATAAATTATTAAGAAGTAGCTTAAAATTCCTCTGATCACACATAGAAGTAGCTTAAACCGCCTCTGATCATCCTAATTAAAAGTCTTATTATAATAAATAAATAAAAATAATAAATAAGAGAATATTTTTAATACAAAACTTTTTTAGTACAACAAAATAAAAAATCGAAAACAAAATAAAAAATAAATTTCCTTCTAGGTTCTAATATGCTTTTCCGCATTTTATATCCTTCTTTCTTTACTTGCACACAAAATTATTTTCAATTTGTATTGAAATGCGTACAAATTTTTATTCTCAGTGCTTTTTTTGTTTAAATAAAATATATGCAATCAAAGAGACTCCTACTTTTTTTTACTCTACATAATATAGAACTTTTTCATTTTTTAAGGTTTATTACAATAATAAATACAAATTTACAGCATAATATTTTCATATATTTATAAAAGGGAAGAAAAAAATAAAAAAAAAAATGATAAATCTTACTAATTAATTATTTCATCAGCTTGCTGTCTCATTTTTTAAATAATATACACTCAAACACAATCACATATATATATGTATCTCTAAGCACTGCATCACACACAATAAAAATATTGCTTGCTAGTGAAGAAATAAAAATAAATATTAACAATATAACAACAACAATATTAATATTATAAGGAGGAAGCAACAGAAGAAAAATTGTTAGGGAGGATTTAAAAGTTAAAGAATTTATTACAATCAGTTCTATTATTATTAAACTACACTACAAATATAGAACAGAATAACAACAATACTGCCAGTGGCAATATAATGAAAATTTCTAATGGTGCTATAACAGGAACTAAAATTTATTTTTGTGTATAGATGACAATTCTACAAAAACATACAAAAAGGAGTCTTACGATTTCTAGTAAAAAAATATTTTTTTTATTTTTTCTTTTTCAATTTTTTATTTGTTCTAACAAAATGGCTATATTTCCTCCTTATTTTTGCACTTTGATCATATTCATATACATACGAGCACATATTATGTATGTATGTATGAATAAGTACATAAAAGTGGAAACTGAATATATGAGGTTGAAATATTGTGTAAACATTTGAAGAGAAGAAATGGAAAATAAATACCATGAAAAATATTTATAACTATTAATTTATAAAAAAAAAGAGTGAAATTACTTTCAAAATTTGTGTCAAAATGAAAAAGGATTTTTGGAAAAACTTGTAATAAAATTCATTGTTTTCAAAAAAAATATTTTATGTTACATATACATACATACATGTATGTTTCAATTGTGGAAGATGATGGTCTCCTTTCTACATAGAAACTTTAAGTGTTAAAATAAAAATTATTTTTAATAATTCTGAAACGAATAATTCTGACATGAATTTTGCTGAATTCTTAAGAACAATTAAGAGAAAAAAATTTATTTTGGAAAAATTTTATAAACGTAAATTCAGACGGAATTCACTCGTATTAAAATAGTTAAAATTTAACCCCATACGGTCATTACATGATTCCTAATTTAATTACAATATATCACATTATCAGAACAAAACTAGCAGGGAATTAAAATCTTTCTCAAGGATTACATTTCTGTTCTGATGATTTGAATAAAACAAGTATATCGTATTCAGTAAGAACTTTTAGAATGTTATGTTTTTTTAAATCGAAAAATTGACAATTTACATGCATTTTTTACGATCAAAATCGTCATTTTACAAAAGATATTGATAACAAGTAAAAACGTTTCAGTCGGTATAAACCGATTGAATTATACCCTGCACCTTTCGTTATTGTGTAGCAATTACTCGAACCTGTGAAGTCATTCTATAGAAACTTCACGGATATGTCTGACCTATAATTGGACATCCGACTGCCAAGTTTCATGAATCTGACTTTATAATTTTTCCAAATATTTAAAATTAGCTTTTGGAGTTGTATGTCAAGTCCCCGAACTTGTCAAGCAATTCCACTAAAACTTCACAAATATATCTGATCTATAATCGGACACACAACTGCCAAGTTTCATGGATCTGACTTTATTATTTTTCCAAATATTAAGAATAAGCTTTAAGACTTGTATGGGAGCTACTCGAACCTGTCAAGCAATCCCATTAAAACTTTAGAAATATGTCTTACCTATAATTGGACACACGACTGCCAAGTCTCATGAATCTGACTTTATTATTTTTCCAAATTTTTAAAATAAGCTTTTAGACTTGTATAAGAGCTACTCGAACCTGTCAAGCAATACCACTAAAACTTCAGAAATATATCTAACCTATAACTCGACACAAAACTGCCAAGTTTCATGAATCTGACTTTATTATTTTTCCAAATATTTAAAATTAGCTTCTGGAGTTGTATGGCAGGTAACCGAACCTGTAAAGCAATTCCTCTAAAACTTCAGAAGTATATTTGACCTATAATTGGACACATGTCTGCCAAGTTTCATGAATCTGACTTTATTATTTTGCCGAATATAAAAAATTTGCTGTTGGAGTTGTATGGCAGCCACCCGAACCGGTGCAGCTATCCCATTATAATTTTTAGAGCATATGTAGAATATAATTGGACACATGTATACAAAATTTTATATTTATAGCTTTATTAGTTTTTGAAATATTTAAAATAACCTCTTTGAGTTGTATGGCAGCTACCCGAACCCGTTGTCCGAATTAGTCCAATAACAATAGGGCTCGTCCTTGTCACAAAAGAAAAAACTTGTGAAAGTTTGGTGTCGATTGCATTATTCGTTTTTGAGTTATTGTGCGATCGGACGGACGGACGGACGGACGGACAGACAGACGGACATGTCTAAATCGACGCAGAATTTTACGCTGAGCAAGAATATATATATATGTCCATACCGCAGATGACTCCTTCAAGTAGTTACAAACTCCATACCAAAGTTAATATACCCTTCACGAAGTGCAGGGTATAAAAAAATTATACATATTTCATAAACAGTTCGGAAAAAGAACTCTGAAATTCACTATTGAACTCCTCTAAAACCACATTTCACTATTGAAATGTGGTTTTTTGCCACATTTGTTTCTCTAGTAAAATTGATTAAATTGAAGTTACAATGATTCTTTCCAGATATAAGTATAAGCAATAAAATTCATGTTGTTGTGCGGTTAGAAACTGTTATACATCTCTTACATAAACAACTTTCTTAAAATTCCTTTCAAATATGATCAAAACGATGATCACATTGTCGATTATTTTCTCTGTCTATTGAAATATTTACCTAATTGGAATATTGCAGCACTATGTGTTAAGCCGCAAGACTTCCGACAGTGTAAGACAAAAAATTCGTAAAGTTAGGTGGAAAATAGTATATTATGGACTACGTTCGTTTAAGTACGAGCATTATAATTCAATTATCCGCCGCATTCATTTTGTTAAAATGGAAAGCTTGATTAATGCAATTTATAATTACGAAAGTAAGAAAACACCAAACTATCTCCCTCTGCATAAATATTTCTAAACGATAGTAATATTAATTTGATCGTAAATTAATTTTAAAAATTTAAAATTACATGCCCAATTGCATTTTTATGATTCTTAGAACTTGAAATCTTCCATAAACATTTGAGTGCAATAAACAAAATTTTTTTCATAATAGAAAAAATATTCTTGAATTTGATTGAAATTTTTTTCTTTCACTTTTACTTAAAAAAATGAAATAAATGAAAAAAAAAAAAGAATTTTTACTGCAACAATATTTTCTTGTAAAACAATTTATTTAACATCAGAAAGGAAGTGAAACAGATATAAAGATAGGAAAATGCTTATAAAGTGCAAATAGCGCAATCATTTAGGTACTGATGACCAACAGTTATAAATTTTTCTCTGCTTTCATTTTCGCTACACCAAAAATAGCAGAAAATAAAGTTGGGTCAAACCAATGGTTTGTATTGTAGCACTTTTCCCTTCAACAAGTGAAAATTCTGCTTTTAAATACAGTCTATGTATACCTATCACACTATTAAAATTATTTTCATTCATATACAAAACTATTCCAAGGATTGCATATATTTAGGATGACGCATATATGCAGTGTTTGAAATAAAGCAAAAATTAATATAAAAAGGGGTTAACATAATGCTCGATTTTAAGGGTTAATTGTGTGAGTTAAGGAAAATAATTATATTTTTTAATGTCATGGAATTTACCGTTAGCTTTTTGCGTTTATAGAAATTTGAAAAAACGTGCGATTTCGGAAATATAAGGTGTCAAAAATTCAAATTTTACAAATTTCAAGGGGCGATAACTTGAGAGGGGGTGGAGATGGAAAAAAATTTTCTTCTAACGAAATGAATTATTTGTTAATGTCTAAAAGTCCCCAAAATTTCAAAGTTCTAGAATATAGGATCTAGAAGAAAAACGACATCAAAAATTTGGAAAAAAAGGACTTTAGATAACGGTAAATTTTAACGGCCATTTTGTTTTTCTAAAGTTTAACTATAGTATACCGCGCTAGGGGAAGCAAGCCGCTGCCTTTCTGCCTTTGCAAAATTTCAAAAATGCTTATGGTTTCATTGCAACAAATATTTAAAAAAGGCCATTTTTAAGGTTTTGGGGGGGTATAACTTCTAGAGGGGGGGAGATAGGTAAAACTTTTGTTCTACGGAAGTAAGTTTCTAGTAAAGATCTATGTACATATAAAATTTCAGATTTCTATCTTCAAGGGTGTAGAAGTTTTGTAAACAAAAAAAGTGTCCACGGACGGACGGACGGACGGACGGACGGACAGAGTGAAACTAATAAGCACTTTTTTCAAAAATTTTTTTGGAAAAGTGCTAAAAACCAAAAGTGTGTAAAAAAGGAGGAAAAAACGAAAAGAAAATATCCTGACTTGCGTATTTTTTTCAGTGCCTTTTACTTGAACTTATTCGTATTCGTTTTTCTTTACTTTTCCTGGACAAGAACCATCTATTGCAACAAAATTGTCAATAATATAAGAATAGTTATATGTAGTTGGTTTGTGTGATTTTTTAGTGCTATAGTAATTTTCTGAAGTGACAGAATCCGTTGAACAACAAACACACTTAAAAACAAAAAAAAAATGTGAATTATAACAAGATTTTCTTACGTTCTGCTTCTTTTGTTAAATTTTCTACATATTTGTTAAAACTGTATTACAGTTGCAGTGAGATGATGCAGAGGAAATCTTTAAAAACAAAAATACTTTTATGCTGGAGCCAGTACACGAGGACAGTATGTTGGAAGGAAAAAAAAGAAAAATAATACAAACAAAAAATATCATTTTACGATAGGCACTTTTTGCTTGTACCAAACAAGGACCACATGTCATTATATTAGAAGTGCACACTTTTATGTGCACATATTTGTTTTTTTTTTTTTGCTTTTGTTTTTGTGCTTTGAATAGTTTGTCGCATCACTTTATGTTGTTTTTGTTCAAAGAAATCTTCATAATCATTTTTTCTTATTTTCGATTTTCCCGCTTCTTAAATTAATTTATTTTTGAAAAGGCAAACTGGGTAATTTTTAATAGCATCTCACTGAAGAAAATCACTGATGTCACGGTTTGTATGGGATGTACCTATTACACCAATTTGATAATGGTATTTTATCATTTCAATCTCCGAGGGCTACAAGAATAACCACCTGCACTGAATTTGAAATTTTTAGATTACACACTTCATAAATAATCTTTAACCGTTTTAAAAGCAGATATTCAAGAGGATGCACGAAAACGCCTTTTTAGCAAAATTCTCTGTGAAGTCAAAAATACTTCGATCTTAGTGTCACAGATGAGGTCTTAATTTGCAAATATGCTCTGTAGGGATAGGAAGGTTTTGTAAATTGCATTATACACGAAATGTTCCCGTTTTAAAAAATTTCTGTAATATTAAGATAATAGAAAAACGATTTTTATTCTATTTTGAATTCAATTAATGAATTCGAAACTGGACTGATATCCTAATTATTAGTATTATGCATTATTTAGGTTTTTTAAAATTACTGCATCATTTTTGCCAGTTATCGCGGGAAAATTACAAAACAACTAAACAATAATTGTTGTATTTTCAAGAAGATGAAGGATCAGTAAGACATAAAACATGAAATAACATAGGAAACAAAAAACAAGGAGTTGCAACAAAGAAGTGCTTTCATAGAAAAGCAAAATGAAAAAAAAATACTAGATCTATCGAGTAAAATTAATTGCTAATTTTTATTTATTTAAGAGTTTTTTGTTTTGCCTCCTCATTTTATTTTTTCTTCTTCTGCTGTACCATTCTTTTCTAGTCCAGTGTCAAGGAATTAAGTTGGACAAATGGCTCAGTTCAGGTTGATTTTTATGTTATGCAGTTAAAAGTTGTACACAAACATTAAAATAGTTTTTTTTTTTTTTTGTTCTTTCTAGTTTTATTCTCTGTTGTTTGGTTTTTAATGTTTTTACGCTAGAATTGGCAGCAAAAACAAAAAAAAAGGAGAAGAAATGTAGAGAGAAAAGTTTTGTTGGTGTTAAATATATAAAATGAAGGAATGAAATATGGCAATCCATGGATATTTCTGTTTTTATAAGCATGTCTTTTAGTGTTATTTTTTTTGTTATTTTTATTTTGCTTCGACGAGTAGATAGGTTACAGTAGTTAGAAAGTTAAATTATGCTCATCAATTCATTAGGTAATATGTGTACAATGTGTCAGAACTAGTTTTCTGTCTTCTTCTTCTTCACTAGCGTTTTTTTTTTGTTACGTTATTTTGTTTATAGTTTGGCTATTCTTTTTCTTCTGTACCGTTTTTTTTTTTGGTTGAAAAATTGCTTGGTTTGCTTAATTTTGACGAATTGCTCTTGAATTAGATCATAAATTTTACGATATGGTGGTAATTAAATTTTTTGCTTTATAGTTCAGTGCTATTATTCATTTTATATAAACGTTTTTTGCCATATTTTCATTTTGTCGGTAAAAGAGATATTAAGAGGGAGGAAGGTATAACAATTATTAATAATCGGATAAATCGGTCCTATTTCAATTTTTTGTTTTTTTAGAGAATTCCCAGAAATTTATTAGAAAAGTGTGTTTTTAGTGGTTTTGCAATTTAATTTGTTTTTTTTTGTTCATTTGATTCTGTTTATTAATTAATTGGTTTTTTTAAATAGAAGAAATTTAATACCTTAATTAAGATAAATTTAAATTTTTTATTTTATGCGCGGACATTAGGAACACAATATTTATATACATATCCACATACTGTATTGCTGTTTATCATAATCATTCAGAATTCATGCCTACTAGCTATATCAGTAATATAAGCTATGCATGTATGTTTATAATCTGGTGTTTTATGAAAAATTTGTGGTTAAAATGTGGTGTTTTTTAATAATAAATTTGGAGTTTATTAGCAAAATTATAATTTTCAAATTGCAAAATTCATGTTGAGTCATCATTAGATTATTTCTTTTTTGTATCATCCATCAGACTGTCTCATCATTAATTTTTTTTTTACCATTATGACAATAATATGAGGGTTATTGTATTCAATTTTGGATTATTTTTTTTATTGTTATTTAATTTTAATTTATCAAAATTAATTTAATGATGATGAGATTTTTTTTTAAATATTAATTAGGGAAAATTATAATAAATTTTATTTTAATCTAACGTGAGTCATTTTTTGTGGTTATATCGATGGTATTTAATTATGATTCCTGATTTAATATGATAAGTTTCAATTTTTTTGAAGAAAAATTTATTATTAAAGTCTTTTTTCAGAAGCCTTTTACCTTATAAGAGCATTGATATCCAAAATTTTTAGAAAACATGTGAAAGTTTTACATACTTTTAAGAACTAATTTTTATATTGCTAAATTTAAAGAGCATTGATTATACTTAATAAGAGTTTAAAATTCAGATTTGATAAAATAAAATTTAAAATTAATAAGTGTGCACAAGTATTATATGCAATGTAAAATTCTGGCAAATTACCGAAATTTCCTTAAATTGCTATAGAACCACAGAAAAGCAGCAGCATTAGTGCAAATTATTCACTTGGTTAAAACTCAAAAGCCTTTTGCGAGAAGTCCCATTGTGAACTATTTTCGAAACTTAATTTTGGGTTTTTTTTTTCACGGAGGAGACTGAGGCCCTCAAACCCTTCTCACGTCGACCTATAGGATATTTTGCGGTTCCCATCCATACCTATATTAGCCCTATATCTAGGCTCTTGGTGAATTGCATTATTGCAGCCAAATCAAGGTGCGAGATTTCCAGGATCACAAAGCCCCATCCGAAGGTTAATTTCTCCATTTTTGAGTGTTTTATTGCATTTATAAAAGTTATACGTACACTCAGCAAACATAAGTTGTTAATTTATATTTCCTAGCAGAATAAATACAGAGCTCTTTAAAACTGCTTGATGTGTAACATTTTATAAAAGTCTAACGAAAAAAATGCAAATAATCTAACTGTAAAACTTTATAGACCAAAATATTTTTAATATAAAATTTTCAATTTTCACTTCTTAGCTTTTTACAAAGTATACTCATGCAAAGAAACAAGGTAAGATAAATAATTTTAGTGACAAAAACTTTATTTATCTACTATATACCAAAATAATACTTCAGACGCAATCCAAATTTAACTAAATATAATGAAAAAGAAATTAAAATCACGAAATCGTGCGGTTATCCTGAATAATATAAGAGAAACACATACCGCAAAACAAAAAACAAGTGCTGCACCTATATGTCTACCGATTACATGGCTATTTAATAAAATATACTGTACCATAAGCCATTTTGAAAAATAGGAAACATAGTTATATGTTGCACAGAGGGAAAATGCACAAAGATTTTCGAATTTTAATGAAATTTAAAAATTAGTCATGCAATTTTAGCGTTTTACAAACATTACTTATTTATAATTAATTTTAAAATAATCAAATTTTTATATAATTGTAAAGTTTTAATTTTTAAAATTAATATTTTTATTAAATCGAAGAAGTGTTTGAAATGAAAGAAATCTGATTTGTCTAGTTTAGTGAAATTGTAATAGAAGATTAAGAAAAATCTGTTTTAAACACTTTTTTTGCAATTTTAGGAACACTAGTATGCTTAGCTAATTAAAGTTCTTCGAAAAGTATAAAAATTTTATCGGTTCAGCCGAACTTGAGATACACAGACAGAGAAACGGAGCGATAGAAAGCCGGAAATTTGATGCTCAACTCCTATATTGTATGGAATGCGGTTGGTACAAATAACGTATAATTTTAGAAATTTTGAGTTCTTTCGAAAATATTTTAAAAGAATAAGGCTTAGAGCAAAATTTAGTAAAGCGTTTAATTATATTGCATTATCTAATCCTTGAATAACTTTGAATTAGGGTTGACCGATCAAAAATTGTCCATTGTCCATTGAAAATATTTCGTATTTCACCAAGGCCTTAAAATAACCTCATTATTCTTACAATTTCTTTAAAATACGGGTTTTTTCTGAATTCTTGTTCATAAAATTCATTCAAAATCGAAATAAATTAAATCAAATTTAAGTTAATTTCAGCTTTAAGACAAAAATTCAACTACCATTTTATAATATGAAAATTTTGTTCAATAATTAATTCAAAACCATAAATTTATCTCACCTTTCTTCCCACATACGCGGTAATAAACTAAAAACTATCTTATCAATTTAAAAAAAACAAAAAAACTTGACACTCTTATAAACATATAAAAATTTATCTCTAATGACAGATAATTTACTACCGTAGATTTTTACTATCGCCATATTATCTATACTATAATTTCTTAATACAATTTATTTGTATATTTAATAAATGTTGGTATTTTGTCTTGTATAAAAAATTTCAATGTTTGATTTTATAAATTGTATGCATGTACATTTTTAGTATGATAAACCAATTTATAACTAGATCATAATACACGATTTCCTTTATATCATACCGAGTTTAAATGTCTGCTTTAATAAACAAAAAAAAAATACTTATATAAATTTTATTTTGGAAGAAAAATGGACCGTGCACAGCAAAAATATAGAAAAATCATTTGAAATATTTAGTGAAATCGCATGTTTAAGATAATTTTCATTTCAACTTTTATGAATTAAAGTCTCCAACATCTCATGTATACGAGTATGTATGTACGATATATTATGCGAAAATTATCATGAATTGAAATCTAATATTCGATAGCATATTTAATATTAGACGCGTCTTATAATTCAATATAAATTGTAACCATTTTACTAAGCGACGCTGTTGTAAACCAAAAAAAAAAGAGATAAAAAATCTAAAATCAAAAAACAAAATTAATATGATTTTATTTGTTTGCTAATGAGGTTGGCCATGTAACAATTTTGATCAAAGTGATCTGAAGAGGATTTGAAAATTTTCTTCCAGTTTTTAATGTTATCGAATACGATGGAATCCAACAATTGCGTTATTACGAATTTTGGAACAAAAATTTATTAAAACTGATTCGGAATTTGCTCTAAACTATTCTATCGTTCCGGAACCTGAAACGGATGGGAATAGTTTAAAATAGTCAAAAAATGGTTATCAATGGTCGCTTTACAATCGCCACAAAATCAACGGCGTTTGTTTAAAAAATTTTTGGAAAATATTAAGAGCCTCTCTATATGTACACATATCTGAAGCTTGTGTGCATATTATCAAAGTATTCGCAATCATACTAGGCTAACTTTCCTATTTTATACAAAACTATTTAAAGAAATTTATACAAAAAATTTATCTAACCTAAAATTGTAACTGATATAATTTTCACGAAAGCTGTGGGAAAAAGTTGTTGTATTTTATTCGGAAACTCAAATTTGCATTATTTAACACGCTCCTTTATCCATGCACTAAAAATCACGCAATAAATTCTAAATTAATTTATGTTATCCTAGAGTAGAATGGACATAATATCGATATTACTTATAGTCAATATTTGCAACATTTTTTTACAATTCCTTTGATTTAAAACGACAAAGAAAAAATTTATGCTTTATTGCATGCATGCTCATTTGTTTGCTCAAAAAACTATTATGTGCAAGTTGCAACCGCATCTATACACGTACAAGCATAAATATACATACATACTCGTACAATGCAATTGATAAATTTTATGAATATTTTTTTCTTGAAAATATTTTTGCACTGATTTCACTTTTACAATATGACGTTATTAATAAAATATTGCAAAATTTTTATGAATTTTAACTGTGTTGCAAAGTAATTTTAAAACGCAGGTAGTAAAGAAAAATACAAACAAAGAAAAATCGAAAACAATAATAACGAGAAAAATAGAGTTGACCATGTCAGCTCTGTGATACCCGTACGAATTTGTTATCCTATGTGGGGATAAATATGTCATAGCTGACTATGGAACAGACTATGACTTGAAGTTGCCATTTTACCATATTAATTTATGCAAAATTTCAGTACTGTATTTTCAATATTTTCTTAAATATGGACAAACAACTGTTGAAGTTGTATGGCAGCTACCAGAAAGAGCAAAGCAATTTCTACGAATTTTATCAAACACATTGGCCCTACTAATATATTTGTTTGTGTGAATTTCAATACCTTAGCTTTTATACTTTTGAGATATAATCAAATAAATTTTGAAGTTGTATGGCAGCTACCCGAAGCAGTAAACCGATCATATCCAATTTAAATAGGATTCTGGCACTTAATATAAAAAATCATTTGTGAAAATTTGGTAAACTTAGCTCAATTAGTTTTGGAGTTATCGCTGGGATGGATGGACGGAAGGACGGACAGACAAAGCTAAATCGATTCAGAATTCGACGCTGATCAAAAACATACACTTGAGTTTATATCTCAGAACATTATTTCTTAGCGTTACAAATAGTAAGGCAAATTTAGTATACCCTTTGAACATACGTTCGTACGGATATAAAAATTGTATTAAAAATGTACAATGTAAAAAAAATGAAATATATAAGTATGTAATAATAATCATAATGAAAAATAAAAGCAAGAATAAAAACAAAAAAAAAATCACGCTAAAAATTTCATCTTAGCACCCATTAATGTAACAGGAGTCCAACATTTGGCATAACTAACTTTTTGTAATTATTAATCACATTAGCTGAGCTCTTATTATTATACGAACACTCTTGTGTGTATGTAGGTATAAAAATTGTACAAATTATGTAAAGATCAGCGGCGGCTGTTAAAGCGCCACATTTTTATAAATCATGAAATAACTTGGCTTGTCTTGTCGGTTAAATTTCTTATGATATTTTTTGGTTTTCCTTGTACATATTTTGTTCCCATTTTCTTTAATAACCAACAAAAAAAAAAACAAAAAGGTTGACGTGCACGTTCGTTTTAGGATTTGCAGCTACCTTCGTTTTGTACTTTACTTATAGCGTGGTTTGGTCGGATTCTTTTATTTTTTTTTTAATTTTCAGAAATGAAAAACGCTATTTAATGATCTCGTCAGCGCAATTAGTAAAAGAAAACTTAACAGAGATGTATGTATTAGTGTATAAGAGAAACGAAATAAAATAATATGCATACACTTTGTAAATAGGTATAAGTATTTAAGAATATTGATTTATATAATTTCTGCTGGGATGAATACCATCTTAACTCAAAATATCACATTTTTTAGATGAATAACGTACTGAACTGTAATTTTTATCTAAGGCCAAAACGTTGATTGTTTTTTTAATTAACTCTTTGATCCTGTTAAATTTAATACTTTCAAAATTCATCTCAGTTTCCATTATTATTATATTTCAACCTAAATTTATTACAACTACTTGAGGGTGTGGGAAACTAAAGTGATATTTTACCACAAAATATGAAATTTAAAAAAAATTGTCACTTAATTGATTGAAAGGAATATATTAAGAAGACTATGGGTTAATCATATAGATGCCGATCTAGTGCTTAAATATTGGGGTATTTTGAAAAATTCAAATCTATATTGTGATTATAAAAAATTAAGCGAATTCTTAAACTCTACACCATTATATTTAATATTTTGTAGCACATTCGAAAATTCGACGCTCCGGAAAGCTGTGTTCCAAAACTCAATTTGGAAAATTAGAAAATTCAGCATAAAATTTTAAAAAGATTACAAAATTTTCAGTTTCATTTTACACAAAAAAGGTGATTTTTGAGTTAAAACAATTTTATTTCCGATGCAGAAATTCCGATTATACAAAATATAATTTGTATTAATGTTTATAAAGTGTGATGCTTTCATTTGTTTTATATTTTTCATTTATTATTTTCATAGATATGTCAAAAGGTGAGTTTAATTATTGCCAAGTAATATGTCTGCATTAAGATATTAGACGCCGCTTTAGTAAAAAAAAAAAGAAACAGTGTGAAATTAATAGGAAACACGCTTTAAATTTTGCTATTTTCAATTTTTCAATCAACAAAAGTGGAAAATGAAAATATTTTTAGTTTCTTGACCATTAATTTCTGTAATTTTCTTATAGATAGATGTAAGCATTGTATAGCTATACAAAATATAAAATTTATTGTTCATAAAACTTATACAACGAAATAGAGTACCGCGACTGTTTTTGAAAAAGAATGGTTCGACTGCTTATGAAAAATAATTTTTGTTTAATGCGAAAACAAAAAACAATTAATTTTAATGTTCTAATTTTTTTCATAATCAATTATGATCGCGATATTATATTTATAACAAATTCATACAAAATGATATGAACATGTGTAAGTACTTTTTAATCTGAGTCAAATCCTATAACACATAATTTATTTATTCAAAATTTCTTCCTTAGAACACGCGAAATTTTAAGATATAAATCAAAAATTTTAAATATTGGTTTAGTTGATTTTTTCGTCGTTCCCTACTATTTTTAATATAGAGAATAAATAACCAAAAATTTCTTAATACATTTGTAGCTTAAGTGGTACAGCATCTAGGTAAATGGCGATAGCTCAATGTTTGCAGGCCAATTTGAAAAGAAAATTACTCCAATTTGAAGAGCTTTGCTTAATTTTTCTGTCCTTGATTGGGCCCGTTTGCTGATCTGTAATAAGATAATCATTTCGGAGACAAATCATCTTAAATTTGGATTTTCTTAAATTCTAAAAGTTTATCTTAAAAAAATTTTTAAGTGATTTATTCAATTTAATAAATTAAGGTAATTGAGCTTTTTTCAAAGTTTAATATTATGTCGCCCTTACGGAGGCGAACTTTAAAAAAATTTCAAAAGAATATGAGAAAAACTCAATAAAACTAAAACTTCCTGAACAGAAAAGTCTGGGTTTATATGTGCTTTATTAGCTTTTTTATTACAAATGCTATTGAAATCACCCCAATCCCAAATATGTTTAATATCCCAAGTTTGGGGTTTAATATCCTAAATAAGTTCAATTTTGAAGATTGTCTAAATTCATGTACATATAACCATGTTACGTGTGCCTGCTATCCAAAAACCTTAATAAATGTAAACTTATTTTAAGCATTAAAGCTACAATTGCTTCTTTCATGACAAACATTCATGACAGTGGTTTTTATTATCATTAATCCTTTTTAAATTATTTACCAATACAAATAATGTTCATAATTCCTTCTAAATAATCATAACGCTCAATTCCATAATATTCCAAAACTATATAGCTATGCAGTAGCAATTTTTTTCTTTTTGCAGTAGTATTTATTGGTTCTCTTATTTTCATGTCTGGAAATTTGCATAAATATATAATTTTTGCGTGCAGAATACACAAAAAATAAAAGCGAAAAGATCTTTTTACTCTTCATCATTAAAAATGCATTAATATTATGTTGGTTGCTTTTAATTCATAATCTTAATAGCTTACCATAAGATACAAAAATATTTTGTATATTTATTGTTGTATAAAGTGGGATGTCGCGAAATGCTATTAAGAATTAGATGCAATATATAGAATAAATTAATAAAGAGTATAAAGAACCTGTTCAGTTTTAAAAGTGTATCGCCATTTTTCTTTACTCTTAGATGTTGTAGATTATACATAGTGTTTTTATACATGATTTTGAATGTACATACTCGTATATAAAATAATTGTATATAAGTAGTTAAATTAAAAGATGAGCTCATTTGCATTTTTATGCAAAAAAACTTCTGGTAGTTTTTGAACTCCTGTATAACATTTTACAATTTTAGACTATAATAAACTGTTTTTTTGTGTTTTTGTTGTTTAATAGATTTGGTGTTATTATTGTTATCTTGAGGTTGTTTTCGCTTTTGTATCTTGTTAACTATATTACACATTACTTTATTTTTATGAAAAAACACAATTTTCTTTGTACATATACGGTAGATATGAATTTGTTACTTTTGTTTTTTTTTAATTTAAATTTTTAAAATGGAATTAATTTAACCCTTTAATGTATTCAGTAATTATTGTAATCGATTATTGATGTTAAAATATAGTTATAGAACTACTCAATAATAGATGGCGTAGTAAACTATTGGAAATTTAAATTATACACATAAGAATTTGATAGAAAAGAAACGGGTTTCTTAAAATGAATTTTAAGATGATTAAATTATGCAATTAAAACATCAAATTTTTAGAATTAAATTGTTCATAATTGAAATGAATGAAAAAGTCAATTGAATAATTTGATACTAATAAAAGAAGCTGATCTCAACTTTGTCTTCGAGGCCTTACCACTGATATGAATAAGTGAAACTGAATTTCTACTTTGTCTTCCCTTCGAGGGCCCACCACTAACCATGGCTTAGAAATAGCGCTCTTGTGGACGGGGTCGAAGATCGCAAAAAATTCAATGTGTCGAGGTGAGAAAATCTGAAAAGCTCTGGTCCCTTAGTGGAAAAAAAAAACAAAAAAGAAACTGAACTGGATTTAATCAAGTTATTGCTTTTTGAGTGCCTGTTTGAACGAGGATTGAATTTGGGAGAAGCAAACTTTGTATTGAATAAATGAATTAAAAGAAAAATGCGGAAAGTTTATGGCTTCAATTTCACGAGCTATAGTCTCAATTTTATTAAAATGAAAATTTTCACGACTTCACTATCAAAACCTTTTTCAATTGTAATAAAATAAGTCTTTAACCACGAAGAGGTTAAAAAATTGCATAAATGAACGAACTTTTATTAATAAAGAAAAACTAAATAGGTAAATTAAGAATTGCATTTGGTTTATTTAAAGAAGCTTGTTATCAATAATGTATCAGCTATATACATAATATTACAAGTTTAAGGAGCTTAACTTGTAATATAATTATAGAAACGTTTGTATTATGCGAATTTGAATATCTTAATTGCTTTTTTGGTCTATGTTTTCTCAATCTTTTTTTTTTCATAATCATTTCTGAGCTAAACAACTTTGACTTCCTTCTTAATACTAATTTAATCTACAAATTTGAAATAAATTAAAAAAATAAGCTAAAATAAATTTTGAATTAAATGGTATTTAAGGAAATATTTTATTTAAATAATTGAAGAATAATATTATATTGCTTTTAGTTTAATGTCGATAATTGGTTTATTGCTACTGCTATACTTAATATTTAATTGAAGTTTAAAACAAATATGGATTTTTTGTTAAGTACTCTGTACTATTGGTAATTATTATGGTAGTAAAATAATTTTACAACTTTTTATATGTTATGTTTATCTTTAATGTAAATTATAAAATTACAATGAAGTTGATGTTTGTAATTAAAATTTTTATATGCCAGGAGTTTGAAAATTTCTAAAAAGAGAGTGTGGTATATGAAAAATTTGGTTTCATTCATGAGATACTTACACATCTACGCTTTCTGTTCGGAATTTCATTTTTTATAATAATTGTAAAGCAAAAGTTCGATAAATATTTTTGTTTGTCACAATTTCAATTACAATAAATTAAGTGTTATACCAATTTGTGAACTTCTTCACTAAGAAGAAAATATCATATTTTTGTTATTTTTGAATTTGGAAATTTTTGCAAAAATTTCTTCAAAAAATCGAGGATTATTAAGTAAAATATGAAAATTTTTTATTTTGTAAAGCATCGTTTATTCTTTTTAGGAAAAAGTAAACGGATTGGAATTATTGAAATATGAAGAAACCATTGTTTTTCTGATTTTTCTTAAAAGCTAGGTATAAAAGTCATTTAAGGCAAAGCTTATATATAAAATTTCAAATTAATTTCGACAAGTGGACCTTGTTTTAAGAACATATTTAAAATTTTCTCAAAAATTATTAAAGTGAAGTTCCCGCTTCTTGACAGACCTCAACGGTTGATCAACCGGTCACAACTTCAAGTGTAAATTTTCATTTTTAAAAAATTCGTTCAGACACAGTTGAAATACAAGAGTGCACATACAGACAAAACAACAAAGAGTGTATTTACGTTTTGAAAATATGTCGAAGTGCATTTCTACTTAAAATTTGACATGCGAAATTCGAATGCGAAATTTGCTGCTATGACATAACTTTCATAATTGAATGCAATTAATCGGTAATTAGCAGTTATTTATTACAGTACAGCAAGTAATTACAGTATTACAGTACAGCAATGAGACAACTTAATGTTCATTATTTTATTATTAAAACATCTAATATCCAAAACACATTGGATTTTGAAACATCTTAAAATATTTGAAATTGATTTAGATCTTAAGAGTATCTCGTTCATATATGCAAATATTTGGGCTTGCTACCATAAAATTTTCTTAAAATAAATTACAACAATTGAAATTTACACAAATTTGTATGCATCTTGAGGTTCTCATATTCCAACAAGGTAACAATAAAATTATAATAAAAAAATAGTTTAATTAATAGAATTAAGAAATTTTCTAAATGAAACTAATGAAAGTTTTCAATCACATTAAAATAAATGAACTTTAAATTACCAATTTAACTTTACTATCTACAATATGTATTATACATGAATGCATACACATATACCTATATGTTAATCAATGCATCTTGTATTTACATACATACACATTAAATTATCAGAAATTTACAATTATCTACAAAAAAGCAAAAAAAAAATAATAATCTTAAAGTATTTTAGATTTCAAATCGGATTTATTTTCACACTTTATTATAACTGTTATCTGAATGTCAGAAATAATTGAAGCAATCAATGATTGCATATATATAGGCGCATCATACATTAATTTCACTTTATTAACAAAATAGAATATTAAACAAAACACATTTTATTGTTTCCTTGAAAATTTTGTTCAATTTTTTATATATGTATGTAGGTATGTGTATTTATAAAAGAATGTGTGTTACAGACTTACAGAGTGTGAATTGTTTCCGGAATGTTTTAATTTTCTTTTGAAATCATTGTCAAAAACCAACTGTTTATGTAATTGAATTGATAGCTGATAGTCAAAATTAACTTAAAAAAAATAAATATTTTGATAATTTTAAAATAATATCATTAATTGTCGTTGTTTTTGTAAATAAATTCAAAATTTATGAATATCTAGGGTTAAATTTATCTACATAACTTTGATTTCAAACTTTAAACCAATTTCTTCATGAATATTTGCAGGCAATGGAATACTTATTAAAAATTATTTACATTTTACCAATTATGTTAGCCTTTTTATTTACATGCATTTAAATATACTGGCCCACCTATTCGCATTTACATTAGTTTAAGAACTAACTCCAAATATACGCCGCCTATGGTAATATTAAATTTCTTAGTGCGACTGCAGTAAATAATTGACGTTTTTGTATCCTGTTCAAAAGAACAAACAACAAAAAGGGTATTTTAACGCACACTAGGAATTAAAAATCTTAGTTTGTTACGAATATTGCATTCAAATATTTAATTTCAAAATGTAGTAGAATTGGAACAACCCAAACATAAAACGAGAAGTATATGTGCGGTCATTTTATTCCGGAAAGTAGATTTAAAATTAAATTTTAAATTATTTTTGATATTTGAAGTTTAGAACTCGATTAACTTTGCTTTTTTTAAAGCCATATTTCAATCATTTTTTGCCAAATTAATTACTAATATGCCTATATATTTTATTTGCCTTGAATTGCACCCTGTATTTGATACAAGCTCATAGACTTTAAATAAACTCCTTGAAAATTTGCAGCCTATATATTGTTTCGAATTATAACATTACAAAGCAAACACCATGATATCTTAAAAAAAATCTCACATCTTAAATTTTACCAATAATAAAAACTGAAAACAAAAATTATAACTTTACCATGTAAATTAATTTTTACTCATCATTATCAATATTCAATAGGAATAAGTATAAATTAACGGCATTATAAATTCTCTATATATTATGTGCCTAGTACTCAACGACTGTATATATATTCATACACAGGTTATAGATTTCGTACAATTTTAATATGTAAAGTAAATCTTGCATTATAATATTATAAACATATTCATATGCACATATTTTCATCATATAAGAGATCAAATCCTTCGTAATTCTATGTTCATATCCTTAATGAACGGAAATTTAATCAACCATTACAAGAGAATTTATCATGCATTCATAAAATAGAAAAATATAAGAATAGAAAATACTAAAAAAAAAATGAAATTTTATATTGATTTAGATTTTCGAACAAAAATTACAAGTATATATATATATATATATATATACGACTATTATATATATACACTTACTATACATATCGTATATCCTGCATACATTACCAAAAATACTTTAATGATATACAAAAAAAAAAATCCAGTAAGAAAAACAATAATAAAATAAAAAGTACCATTATGGTCTGCTTAAATATTGCACATTATACGCATATAAATGCACACAGATGAAGGATATTCCATGTTTATTGCTTAATGTGCATAATGTATCTATATACGAACGTGCAAAATGAATGATATGGGGATCATATCATCTGCTTATATCGAATGGGCGATTGACCATTCCGAACAGAATTTTTTAAGGTGGTATAAAGAATACGAATTAATAAAATTTTGGAGGGTTGAGAAAAAGATTTGTGTTCGTCTCCATTATTTTTCTTTTCAAATTCTTTCCATTTTTTTTCCCCTATTCTGTTACATTCCAGGACATTTTATCTCACATAACTAAGACAAAAACTCAGAAAAAGCAAAATGAAAAAATTAAAATAATAAAATATCAAAAGACAAAAACAAAAACATAGAATGTTGTTTATAACATTGCATAATAAATCCAAAGTGGTAATGCAAAACGATTTACAATTGTACAACAGGATTTAATGTATGCCTTCATAATTTTTTTTCTTTATTTTCAAAATAATGTTATAACATATAGGTATGTGTAGATGCTCCTGTATATAGATGGTCTTTTACGAATATTCATAAATAACTGTGAGTATATGAAACTATACTGATACTATATAGAGCTTAGCAGATTAAGAAATGCACAGTTGGTCATTCTAACTTTAAAATTAGAACGTTGAACAAAAAAAAAAAAAAAATATGAAATTTTGGTATGTAATAAGCTTAAATACGTGGGTAATTAGTTATCTATTTGTGTTTTTAGGAATTTGGAAGTTAATTTTATTATATACGTACATAACTTGAAAAGGTAGCAATGATAACAGCTACAAATAAAACATAACTCCAAATTAATTCATTGGGTCCATTGATGTTCATTTAATTTTTAAACGGATTATTTGCTTTACAGATGTCTTATGCGAAACTTGATCCTGCGAATAGGTACTGCTATATTATACAATAGTTATGTATGCTACTTATTAATTATTATCTACTAAATTTGGTGTGATAATATTAAATTACAAATTTAATAAAATTTTTTTAATTTTAAAACATTAAAAATGATTCGTGTATGCAATAATATGGCACAATATTTATGAAAATTTTTAATATGTTGCACATCATTCATGTTCCCATCAATACAGTCGAAAATAATATATTATGTAGGCAATATTTATGGTGCGCCGACTGTAGGTGGAAAGCTCTGCCAATATTCGAGACGGCCAGAAAGATGTGACCAAAAAACGACCGTAGGAAATCGGATGGATTCCTAGTGATGTCTTGCCATACGGCAGTCTAAATGGGCCGTTGAGAGAGTGTTCCAGCTCTGGGCGGGGTCAGACTACTCCCTCGGCAACTATACGTGTGATAGAGTAGAGCATATGTAACGAGGCTGGACGAGATATCGAAAATTAATATTGGAGATTTAGATAGATTCCTCAAGAGAACCGTATGGCTTAGATAGGTCACCTATAATCGTACGCTCAATAACGAGGGCTGATGATCATGGGGTAGTGGTAGAGAACTGGGACATTTGTGCTAATTGGCACTGCAACCCAATTAACTTATTACAGCTTTTGAAAATATTGAAATTTACAGCAAATTCAAGAAAAATATATGAATGTACTCGTAGATTTGCTCGAATACTTTTGACCATATAATCAGTTTGGTTAATTAAAGATATTTACATTCTTTTTTTGGTTTAGTGGTATGTTCACTAACTTGTGCTGTAAACTGTATTAATTTATAATTTAGAATTTTTTTGATTTTTGGAGATTTTAATTACTTTGTTAATTAATAAGATTCAATTATAGGCTGAAAAAGCTCCAGTTAAAATTTAAAAATTCCGGACGCGTCTTTTTCTGCTTTAGAAGCAAGTTATTGTTTTGTATTAAATTTTCATGCAAGTGTAAATTAACCTCATTAGTAGAAATCCAAATTAAAGAGTTTCCTCTAAAATGACAAAATTATGAATAATTTTGGATTCCGGGTACTGATATACCTAGTCCAAATTTCAAATTCGATTACAATTAGAAGTATAACATCCCTCAAATTCATATTGAGAAAAATTACCAAACATAGAATTTCAAATTATCTACGATCACTAAAAATGTAGTTTTAAAATTTTAATTCTGTATTAAACACCATACTCTTAAATGGATTCTTAAAATTATAATACTTGTTTTAAAAATTAAACCTAAATGCATGAATTTTAATAAAAATAAAATCTCATATAATTCTAACTTATATAGGTATAAGTATATTTTTCTTTTAATACCCACATACTTACAGATATATTAAGAATTTTTCTCACGTAATATTAAACCATAAAACGTATATTATCCTTTACATATATATGCAGTAAAATAAGAAAATCTCCATGTCTGCATTCTATATTATTTTGTGTGTATACACATAGTATTAAAAATGAAAATGAAAATAAACTAAACAAGGAAAATTCGAAGAAACAATAATAACAAAAAAAAAAAAACAGAATATTAAATAAAACAAAAAGAAAAAGTAAATTTACGGACCCAGAATCAACTAAAATGTAAAAATACACTTAAACCTCATATATACTCACCATACTAAAATACCATTGGTATACTTATAGTATATGTACTATCTATATGTTTTAAATTCAAATATATTTTCCAAAATAATAACACATAATACGTATGTATGTATGTGTATATGTAATATAAATATGTATAATGTTATATAGCCTGCAATAAAATGCAAAACATTAGGATAATTGCATAAATGCTTTGAAAATAAATGAACCATCTGATACCATATACCAATTTAATACATGATACATTTTACATTTCATTGTTTTACAAGTATATACGTATATAATATAAATATATATTATATAGGGTTGTATTCAAGTTGTATATATTTTGTACATTTTATTTATATATATTTACATTTTATGTTTAAATGCAAAACAAAATATCCTTTCTCAAAAGTGATTGTAGTGGTTAAAAAAAATTTTGTTTAGTTTTGTGGATTTGATATATCTGAAATATATATATGTATATATATATATATATATATATATATATATTATGAAGATATATATACATATAATATAGATACACACATACATATATATGTGATGATGGTTCTTGTTTTTTTTTTTTGACAAAAATTAAAATATTCGGAAGGATATTCAGAAAATATTCCAGTCAGATAATTAAAACCACAAATTTGGTGAAACCGCGTGCCGTCATTTCATAATGCATATTGTATTGTAAAATTAAAATAATTTTTTTTTAGAAAAAAAAAATATGAAAAATGCAAAAAAAAAAACAATCGGTTTGGACCTGACATCTTCAATAGAGGAAGCATTGGTTGTATTTCACATGTTTGTATAAATTTGAATTATTTATAAAGCAACAATATTGAATAGTAAGAGGTTGTTTTAGCAATAAAAGGGCAAAAAGGTAAATTTTCTGCGACACTAGACTATATACATGAACAAATGTAATGAATTGTGAACTTTATACATTAAACTTTGAGGTATACCTGAGCCATGCATTAAAAATATTTTAAAATATTTGCAATGAAAAAATTTAAAGCATATTTGAAAACGGACTGGAAGTAGGATCAGTGATAGGGGGACTAAGTGTTCCCTCAATAATAAAGCTATGAATTGCATTATTTCGGACAAAATAATTAATAAAAATTTTATTTTAAGAATATTTCAACTTCTATAATAGCATACCGAAAAATTTTTTGCATTTAATAACTCGTATTATTCTATAATATTGTTTTTTAACTTTGCTAATTAAATTTGAGTGAACATTAATAATACGAGTACATATGTATGTTATGATTTATTACAATTCGAACAACAAGTTAATGATACCTTCAATATCCTGGAAATTTATAACGACATATGTAATGAATAATAATGAAAATATAAGATTTTTTGCTTGTATAGAATGTCAATATTTTGGTTTTAATTTTTTTATTCTTGTCTAAAATTAATTAATTTAGAAAATAATAATGTATACTGATGTAGAACCGCACATGACAAATAAAAGAAAATAAATTGTTTCGTCACAAAACTCTAATTATAATATTGACAAGTTTAATTGGATGGACATGAGAAATTTGAAGTGAAAAACTCTGAGAAAGACATTTTAGAAAATTTAATTTTGATTTAAATTGAATTTATATATTTTTTTGAAATTGTCACCATATACGATTTGCAAACATCTAAATACGATCATGCTTTTGAACATTTCAAATATTATAAGATTTTGAAAAAAATGTTCCATTCCTAAAAAATATTGATGACAATGTGAAATCAAACATGTAGCCCGTAGATTTCTAAGCAGATGACTACAATAAATACAAAATTTTAAGTTAGTGTATTAAGTGACCAAATACATTTACAGATACATTCATATGTGTTCAAGTAATGTACCTATATGTATGTACTTACATACTTTCTAGTTGTAATTCAAAACTATTCATACAACCTTATTTCTTTGAAAATCATCTAAGTTTCATTAAAATGGTAGCATATTTATTCGAAAATATACGAACATATAGAGATAATGCAAGCAATTCCATTTGTGTTTATAATGTAAATTTGGGGGTTATTCCAAACGAATCACTAGTCTTTGATACACTCATATAGTAGAGTTAAATATTTAAAAATTACTGCATCAGATGATAACAACACTCACACCTAAAACGCAAAATGTCCGAAACCAAAAATTAAGTATTTATTAAGGTTAAAATTTTTTTTTTGTTTATACGCTTCTGTCCAGAATCCATGCGGTAATGGTAAATCATCCATTGTATTGAACTTATTATTGCCAATTTTTAAATTATTTCTTAAATTTGCTGTGTTAATTGAGTTTTTAATACAATGTGAATTTTTTTGTATTCCTGAAAAATTTTTTAATTAAAAATTATAAAAGATTGAATTTAATTTTCTTATACCACCGTTAACGAGTTAAGGGGTATAAAATTCTATTCTAAAATATTAAAATTTTAAATGCTTTGGAATCTTATTATTTTAATTGCCTTTTATTGTTTGGAATTCAAATGAATTTTAATTCTGCTCAACACGCTTACTTAATCTTTATTTACATTCATAGATGAACGCACTTATTTATCTACTTATAATTTTATTAGATTTAATTTTCAATTCATTTGTATCTAGATAATGTTATTATTATGGACCAGTTATTTAAGTTTTTAGAATGCAACCCATAAGAATAATTGTGTACTTAATTTAAAAATTGCATACTTCTGGGGGTTGGGATTTGGTACGTTTAAAAATCTTATGTGTGTAGAGTGTCTTCGGAATTTCATCTAGGATGTATCAGATAAATTGCATCATCTTCTGAGTCGAAATATCTTTAATTTTATATAAATGTAATGGTGAAGAAACTAAAATATCTTTCAAATTGTGTTTTTCAAAAATTTTTCGATAATTTTCTGCACAGCATAATCTTTTATTGCACTTCTTTTTCACTGTTATTCAACTTTACTTTCAACTAAATTTAAGTAACTAAATAAAATATTTAAAGAATAAAACCTTTTATTAATGTAAGGGCCCAGGTAGACGGGCAATTTTTAGTTTTACAACTGCTTTACTACAATTGCTTATTTCTATTCCATAGGTTTATATTTAGGCGTACACAGAAGCAACTGTATGATTGAATATAATTAAGCAATCAAAAAGCTTGTAATTTTTTACAAAGTAATTACAAATTTTTGTTAACGCAATTGATTTGAATTGACGCAATAGTTTAGTTACTTAAATATGCGTCCAACCATTTCACAAACAGAAAGTAATTGCAAAACTAAAAGCTGCATGTCTGTCTGAACCTTAATGAACCCAAATGTCAAATGTGTTTAAAAAAAGAAAACGATGCAAAAGAAAACTTTTATTTGTAATTTCGAATATACCTATAATATCAATATTGTACACATAGACATAACACACAATCTTTCGGAATAATTTAAAGAAAGATAGTACAATAAAATTTTAACTTTATTAATATTAAAATTACAAAATATTTACCTTTTCACTTGTCTCCTGCCCCACCCCCTGCTTTTTAATAATTGGATTGCCGATAAGAATCAAAATCTTATGGTTTGAAAGAAGCCCCCCCAATTTATTTTTACCTAAATTTTTATTTTAATTTTTTTAACTTTTTAACTTTTCTTAATGCAACATCATTAAATTCAAATTCTATAGAATTTGAAAGTTTCACAAAACAAAAAAAAATCCTAAATATAATCTCACTTATGTCATATCCTGTTGCGATAATACATAAGTACCTTATACGTACACAGCATTTTTTTCCTCGTCTATTTATTTTTAAAAAGAAGGAATGAGTCTATATAGGTAAAGTAAAAATTTAAATTTTCATTTATTCCAATACATCGTCGCAAATAACAGCATAAATTAGATATTATAACCATCTCTTTACAAAAAAACACAAAAAAAAAGAAAAGAAAAACCTTAAAAGTTGACATTTAATAAATGTCCTTAAAATTACCTCAAATGATACCAATATTAGTCTTCATTTTTATCATCACTGAATTTTTTATTCATATGAATATTTTATTTTTGTTTTCCGTGTATCTAAGTATGTTTATTTATAAATTCAAAATATATATATATATGTATATGCCTAATATTACAATATTATGTAGATTATAAAATGTAACCATAGCTCTAACATCGCCGAAAACTGTGAATAGATTTTATTTCTAACGAAATCTCTTTTGATTATACAAAAATGTTGGTATGTATTACGTTTACCGACCGTATTGCATACAATAAGGGGCGTTACGTGATGGCATCAAATTTCATATGTGGAGTTTTCGGCGAAAATTTATTTTCACATGCTAGGGAAGTGTAAAATAAACTATTTCTAGAGAGATGTCTGTCGGTCAGTTTGCCTATTTGTGCAGATCAGTATCCCAAGTTCGGATGGGCCAATTTTCACGAAAATTTATATATGAGTTTTCTTATCGAATATAACATGGTTTGATCAGCTTTTGGGATGTCGGGTCTCTGGAAAAATATCTTTACTATGGGCCGATTTTACATTTTTAAGTCTTATATATAAGCCTAATTTGACAGTACAAGAAACTACCTAACTTTAACAAGAAATCAACGCCCAGCAGCTGGACATTTACTACGGGCCAAATTTACATTTCTGCGCATATAAAGAGAAATAATCGACTAATTTCTTTGAAACTTAATATGCTATTTCAGGGTGATGAAATTTTTGAGAAACCGAATTAGGGGTCGAATTTACATTTTTTAGCATAACTAAGAAACTAATTGACGGAATTTGCTGAAATTTTATATTTGAGTTTTATTTGCTACCGGTAGGAGCTGGCGATGTAATTTTGTAGCGAATTCTAAAGCCATAAATTGAAACTCTACTAAGAGCTAAATTCACATTTTTCTAGGTATGTTAACTAGAAGCTTACTAACGCCCTTAAAATTCGAAAAACATATTTAAAGGACATTTTCATAATCTTCTGTAACATTTTCGTTAAACAAGCCAATACACATTGCGGTCGGTTATGTGCTGATCACATCAAATTTTTTTTTTCTGTGATAAAATATTTCGTCGTCATCAACATTAAAATTTTATACAATTTTATTATGTATGTATATATTTTAATGATAAGTTTCCGACCTTTGAATATCAGCTACCATTATACATTATTATTGTTATGATCATCCCCATCATTATTATCAAAATAATCATGAATGTCCTAGATATATAAACCACTCCTCTTTGATAAATTCAAGTTTCATATACATATATTATTTATACAAGGTTTTGTATTGCATAATATACATGGTGTTTAGTGTAATAGACAAAAAACGAGAACAATTTTTTTTTGATTCAGCAGTTATACATATTGTTGTCAGTTAAATTATTCTATAACCATCATACATATCAAAATCAGAGGTCTAAATTTTCTATGAATAAAATTCTTATCATTTAACATTAGAGACTAAAACAAAAATTATAAGAGTAGCAAAAAAAAAAAATTTTGAATTTATCTCCTGCTATTATTTTCCTTCAAAAAATCTGTATTTTTTTTTTCCTTAATTCTAAATATGACATTAAAGCAATTTAAGCCACCCAACGTGTGGTAATATTTACACCATTAGATTTTCTTAAAGAAAACAACAAAAACAACAAGATATAAGAAATATGTAGGAAATAAAAATGAACGAAATTTCTTTGTAATTTAAAAAAGCATACATCAACGTCCCATATAATAACTGAAGACATTCTTCTTATTTTTTCCCTAAAAAAAAAAATTTTGGAAAAACCATTTACATTTTTCCATACAAAGACTTTGAATTTGTTTACTTGTACACAATATTTATAGAAAATTTTCTTAAATGAATTCTAGTATTTTACAATCATAATATTATTATATAATTTTCATAAATCTATAATACAAGACCATGATAATATGTGCCATTAATGCATTTACATATAAAGAGTTTTCCAATAGGAATATTAAAACTTTGAAAATAGCTATTTTGGTGCGGCCATAATTGAAGCAATTGCACTTATGCAGCATTTTTAACAATAAAGAAAATTCTTGTTAATGGAGTGAAACAAATTGTTAACGAGCTTTTAAAGCTCGTTAAAGTGATCATTTGGTATGGGGTATGCCACAGCATACTTAATCCTCCTTATTTCTTTCGAAATAAGGACAAAGAAATCGTTAATGTCAACGAGTGTGCACTGTAATTGACCAGTGATGAACTTTTTTTTTATAGTTTCAGCTGAAGGATGATTTAATCAACACTCAATATAAAAAATATGACGGGATAGCATACCGTAAGTATACCATCCATTTTATTTTGAATAAATTTTGTTAAATTAAATTGATTATCTTGCGAAATTCACCTAACAATAATATGGTCACAAAGAATGTGTTATTTTTCGCCACCAGGTTTTTGAAAATGAATATTAACCGCTGTATGAGACAGAAGGCTAAATATTGTTCAAAGTTACTGAAAATTATTATTATGCATACAAATTTCTGAGATACTCTCCAATAATATTCTTTATTGTAAACTAACCTTCTAATAAATGTTATTTGAATTCGCCTCGATAAGATCATTTGAGGTTTTCGCTCATTGCTGCGGAGGCCGTCTGAATGTTATTCCATTTATAATTGCTGATTTATTACAACAGCAAATTCAAAATATTATACTCTTTATTTAAAAACCTTTTACATGTATTTTTATATTATCATATAAGTTAAATTACATATATCTTATGATATATAAGATATATGATTAGTTTAACACAAATTAATAGACTTTTATTAAAGTCAAAAGGTTATAAACTAAGGGTTATATAAAATAAGTGTTACATAAAATTTAATAATAATTTTGATAAAGTATATATTATGACATTATATAAGTTCTCTTGCAAATAATTTGTATATTTGTATATGGTTATAATTTATTAGATATATTTATTAATCTTTTTTCACTCGCACATACTAATATACTAACATAATACGTATATATAAAATATCTAGGTTAAATTAAACAAAATGGTCTATCTTTAATTTTGTTAAAGATTTATTACAGACAATTTGAACATTTCCAAATCGTATATTAAATTTTGGAAATTAAATGCAAAAGAATGATGAATGAAGAAGCTAAGAGTCGTTATTCTTCTAAAATTTTGTTATATTATTAAATTTAGAGAAATTTATGTTTAGAATTTGTTCAAGTTCAAAGAACTGAAAAAAAATTTAAGTGATTAATAAATTTGACTAATTATACATTAGTACAGTGGTTTTTACTCTTAAATTTTAATGGCGAGAATAGTGAGAACTTCAATTAACGAACTACTTTCTAAAGTACATTAGAATTTTTTAATATATAAGATAATTTTTATCTGATTAAAAGCACCATTTTTGCCGTTGGGTCAATAACCATACTGAATATTATTTAAAATACCAAATTGCTTAATACCGAAAAACTAATTTACATGCTTTTTTTTCAGACCCTAACGAAGAACTTCTCTAGCATTTTGCTATTTGGAGCAAAAATTAAAATTAGGAATATGAGTTAAGCATGTTAACTTTAACTCTCTTCAAATTTTAGGTTATTTTGCTCAAATGAATCTAGAATATTAAGAAAATTTTGTAAATAATTAATTTAAATTTAATATTGGTTAAAAATTCACAATTAATACACTACAATTTAGTACGTATTTGGAAAATATTAGTACAAACTAATACAAAATATGTATTAGGTAAATAGATTGAAGACTTTTATCGGTACAGCCTGGAAATATTTAGTCGGGGCTGATCTCTAACTCGCAGCGTCCATTAAATAACTATGTTCATATAGACTTAAGTTACAATTATTAAAATATTTATATGTTTTTTAATACTTGTATTACTTTGTAATCTAAGTTCTTATTCAAATATAAAATTTATTAGAAAAAGTATATATTTTTCTATAAATCTGTTATAATGTAGTTACTTAAAAAAAACAGCCTGAATAATCTACAATTTCAAATAAAATTTATTGTAAATTTTTCCAACAAAATAGAATTCAGAAAATAAGTAAACTATGTGAAGGGGTCTGGCTATGTTACTGGCTCTTATGCATATTGAAAATCCTATAATATTTTGAATTTCTTCTATAAGTTTATAATTTTTTCTGCATTCTATTTTAACTTGATATCTGCTTACGTAGGATCTTCCGAGATGTCATAATACTATGTTAATCATTATAGTCTTATATAGGTAGAAAGAACAACATTAATTACCGAACCAGTCGCTTTGTTATAACCAAATTTTAAAATAAAGCGCTTATACAAGTAGCCTTTTTGAGTCAAAAATAGAAAATGGAGGACTCTACCATAGCTTTTATTATTATTTGGATGCCCAAACAAAATTAATTTCAAATTTTACAAAATTATTTTTAGAACTTTAGAAGTTGACATTATAAATTTCTTAAAGTAAAACATAAGGGAAAATTTCCAAACTCATTTTTTCACTCCACTGTTAAAAAAGTATCCATTTTTTGTACATCTAGACGTCATGTCGTATAAATGAATGATTAAATTTAGTATACCTTTACTCTATACCACAATAACAAAATTATAATATTCACAATAGGATAAATAAGAAAAATTTAAATAATAAGTAAGTACCGAAAAATCAAAGAAAAAAAGAAACAAGAAATATTTAAAAAAAAAAATCCGCCGACGTCAAATCAATTTGACAGCTGAACATAAACAAAATACACCTTTTTGTCATATAAATCACTCGAAATGCAAATTTTATCTGTTTTTGGTAAATAAATAAAATTTTCACAACATTTTCATTTTTCAAAAAAAAAATTTTTTTCATTTTTATTTTCTTCCAACTTCTCATAAATAATTCAAGGTATTAACATATTGCCATCAGGTGAAATTTTTTTTTGTATAAATTTTATATTGTAACTAAAAAAGTAAAGCAAAACACCATTTTTGATGTAAAAAAAAAAGCTTTTTTAAAGCTGACAGAGATCTCGTGTTCACTATGTTTTCTATTTTTTGTCATCTTTTTATTCCCTTCCCAGCGAGTTAAGCAAGAAATTGTTCTCTATGTGCATGTATGAGAAGAAAACAATAAGAAAAGAACAACAGCATACTTTGTAATTCAGGCAATTCAGTGCAAATGTGCTCAATTTCATATTTTTCTCAATAATTTTCCACTACTTTTTGTGAGTTTCATTATCGCTTTTAGTGCGATTTGAGTAAAGGTTTTACTGTTTTCTGCTGAAAATTTTTTTTCTTATTTCATTCTCAATTTTACCCAAAAAAAAAATTAATTTGCTCATTGAAGAGAATTATTATGGAATTTACAATTAATGTAAATTTATGAAATTTATGTAGATTTTTGAGAAATTCATTCATGTTCTACTCGCAGTATCATCTTATTTCGTGCTTGGTTATACTTATTCTAAAAATGTGTGCGTTTACAATATGAATTGTTTGTATTAATTTAATTAAAATTTAAAAGTTACAATACATTGATATTGATTTTGGAGCTTAATTTTTTGCAAACTAGCACACAGTGCATAAATTGTTATAACTTATTGACAAAAATACTATAAGAATTTAAGATACCGTATTTAATAAGGATACAAAACAGTCTTCAGTAGCTACACAATTCTCCGTTTTTGTAGAAATTTAAAAATAACAATAAAATTTATTCATTCTTGTATCTCAACACATTAAAAGAAATTATTGTTCAGCGGCATGAAGATCATTTTTTTTAAGTAATAAATTTTTTATTTAATATTTACAATAGAATGACATATAGTATATACTAAGATGATACTATGATAATACTAAGATGAATAAGAATGAAAATACTAAATTGATTCCAAACTTTATCAATTTCGAGTATAAAAATATCGCCATTTGATTAAGTAATAAATAAAACTTATAAATACTGAACTGTAGAAATTAAATTTGTTAATTTTATTTGCAAATAACAATAACAATTTTGGGTTTTTGTATAATAGCTTCAAACTACTTAGGTACATATGTAAATTTTTTTAAAATTGTAAAATTTAGAAAACTAAATACGAAATTTTCTAATAATTTTTAAATTTTTTAGCATGATATGAAATATTTGAAATATAAGCGTAGGGAAAATATTGTTGTCAGTCAGTCAGGTGAATCAAGAAACATTTTTATTTTTATGTTATATTACATAAATGAGAATTATTCTTAGCGTTTTCTTGGAATTTGAAGATAAATTTGAAGCTTACGCAAATATTAATTTTAACAAGATTTAGAGGATTTTCATGCAATATTTTCTTCTACTCCTAGCCTATAACAAGCTGTTTGGACTAGGAATAGAAGTAAGTTACTGCGTTTATTTTAATAAACATTAAAAATGATTGGAAAATGTATCGGACCATGCAATAAATTTTTTATTTTCTTAAAATTTATAATCTCTCCGATAGTTTTAAATTATTTTCTTTTTCAATTTGAGCTCAAGTACATTTAATATATGGCCAATAATGCAATAAATAAAATCAAAATAAAAATTTATTCATTATACTACTTGTATTTATATTTTAAAATTTTGAAAAAGATTCCAATTCAAATTGACATTAAACTTATTTATGATTATGACTACGATTCAATTCTATTCCGATCTCAAAAACTCAGTATAAGAAAAAGAAGAAATTATTACTAATGATGTTATATTTTTCTTTTTTAACTTTATGGCAGCATCTTTTCTATATAATCAGCTCTTGTTTATAGCTTTATTCATAATAGCATTTCTAGATTAGTGTTGTAAATTTTTTAATTCTTTTCATAGAAACTCATTTATAAGAAGTACCTATATTTTTTAACATACTTTCAGTGTAGTTAATAAATTAAGAATTTCTTTTAATATACTCTCTCTCTCTCTCTCTCTCTGTCTCTGTTTACCTTAAAACCATTTATTATTCCGTATACTGTCTTGTCAAATGTCTAAATTTTTAGCAGAATAATTTAAAATTAAAAATTATTTCTTACTTCCGTGTACAAATATAACCTTTTCAGAACTATCTAACTAGCTATTTTTATTTCTTGAGAACTACATAACTCTAATTATGGTCTCTGTAAGCTATGTTATAAGTATACCATAATATAATGTTCATTAAGTGAAATTATACATCTTCATTTTAAGGGTTTATAGAAAAAGAAAAAAAATTTAAATATTATTTTTCTATTATTGTTAGAATAGAATTTTCTTTTAAAGAGGAGTGAGTGTGCATGACTATAAGACTAAACTGGTGTATGATTTTCAATTGAATAAATCGATTTTTTTTTCTTGTTTTCTGCTTTTTCTTTTACCTATTATCAATTCCGTTCGAATTTTTTTTCTCTTAATTCAATTCAATTTCCAGTGTATTGAAATTGGATTAAATGGTGCTGGTAAATTAATTCTAAAAATTTAAGGTACAAAATATTTTTCCAGAAAATGTTGTAGGTATATAAGTAGCTAGAATGAATTTTTTTAAAAACAAATGTTTGAAAATTTTTGAGATGGTATCGGAATTCATTCAATTTATGTACTAAAGGTTTAATATTTTGGCTGTTATAAGCTTGATTAACTTGTTACTTATAAGGTAATACAACGTGTAGTTGTTTATAATTAATTCATTATGGATTCTTATAAGAATAACTAATGGAAATTTCTAGAGTAATGGCAACTAGAAGAACTAGAAGAAGAATACCTATTTAAATGTGTTCGTGATTGTAAGTTTCAAATAGAAGATTGCAGGTGGCATATAATGTTAACAATACTTAGTAATCATGTAGATTACAGTAACCAATGTGAAGAACCGCAATCTCTTCATGCCTCTTAAAGAGATAAAGTAGCTCATTTGGTAGAACGGTATGTCACTCATTCAAGTCCAGTTCGAGGAGAAAAATTTTTTAATAAATTTTTCAGCCTTAATTTGTTCCTTTGATAACGTCATCCATCTGTTTTGCAATTGTATGAAGAAATTTCCATTGATGTACTTCTTTAATAAAATAACATTCTCAGTAGAGTTTGAAAATTTATTGAAAATTTTTTCTATTTATCATTTAAAGTTATTAATGCAGCTTCTCTACGTTTGCTTCTCTATGTCATGGTATAGTTTCTACTTTGTTGTGCTTAAATATTACTAAAAAATAGTTAAGCAGTTTAACGTAGAACTGTAATAACAACTGAAAATATAGTGTAATTAAGAATTTCCCTGACAAAGTTTCAAATTTTTCAAGTCTGGTTACAAAATGTGTTGGTATTGCAACTTATAATTTTATTTCAGAACAATCTTTTTTTATAGATTTTTGTAGAACAAAACACTATAATGCCATTTTTGTTCTTTTTTGGAATGGAAACACTGCCCTAAATACTCAAGATCAAAGAGCAAGATTATATTTCAAATTGGTCAAATCGTCATACTGCGAAATTGTATTTGAAGTTGTCGGGTTTTAGCAAATTTTCATAGTATTTATGTATATCACATGACGTGACAACGTTCATTATGTGATTCACTGTATAGTTATTTATAAAATATTTCTTGGAATATTTTTCAAGCGAACTTAATTTATGTAGTTAACCGAATAGCTTAGAGAAACAAAAATAAAAACTGTAAGCTAAAAATCAATTGAAAGACAATTTTTAGATTTTAATTTTTTAACTCGATCTTCTACTTAGATTAAAAATGTGATTCCATAATACATTTATGTAAATATTGCATATTATATATGTATATATATATGTATATTAAGAGCATCTAATAATCTTTATTAGGAATTAATGTTCAGGTTGCGTTTTACATCCGTGTAATATAAATTCACCTGCAATAAATCAATGTATGTATATATATACATATTATATATTTATATAAATATATATGGCTGCTACTAAATAATAGTAAAGTTTATTATATTTTTAAAACTTCTTCTTCTATTTTCTTTTCTCTGCTATAAATTTGAGGTTAAATAATGTTTTTTACATTGGACCAGTTTTAGTATTTTTGTGTGAATAGAAAAGAGTAAAATTGATTTGAACTTATTAAATTCATTCCTTTTCGTTAGTTGAGTTTGAATCCAATATTAAATTGCTGATTTAATTAAAAGTTATGGTATTTAAAATTAAAATTTCAATATATGTTTTGTTGGTTTGGGCTCAAGCAAAATATATGACAGTAAAGAGTAGTGATTGTTCTTGGGTATTAAATTTATGGTTATTATAAATTCTTGAGCATATGACATGATTATTTTTATAATTAAAATGAAGTATAAATATTACACATAAGGCCTAAATTTAATTAAAGCTTATATTACTTGTAAATAAAATTAATAGCCATTAATATGGTATGACTAAAATGTAACAAGAAGATGATGATTACGTAGTAGTAGTAGTAGCCCCGCCTAGCCACCCACCCGAACACCATGTGCAAAGCCAACAAGAAGGACTGATAATTATATGAGCACTTAATAATTTTCCGGTTGCAATATTTTTTATTTATTGTGAATCGTTGTACTGCTGTTCATTTCATTCTTGCCGGAATAAATATTCTAGTTTAAGAAAGACTGAAATTAAAAGTTTATATTTATATTCGGACTTGGTTAATTGGCCGATGTTGTTAGTTTGACTTATTAGGTCAAAAAATTTTTATATGTTGTATTTTAGTTTGTTTATTCATATCAACGGATTCATTTAAAAGGTCCTTTTAAATACAGAATTACTAATAAAGCGTGTAGTTGTTTTAATTTATAAGTAATGTGCCTATTACACTAATAATATTAACTTAATGGAAATTTGTTCATACAACTGGAGAACAGATGGATGATGTAATCAAAGGAACGAGTTAAAAGTTTTTCCTTTGATTACGTCATCCATCTGCTATGTAGTTGTATGAACAAATTTCCATTAAGATTCCTCTAAACTTCTGGTGAATTCTTTCATTTAGTACGTTCTGTTTCGGTTTTGTTCTCGATGGCTTGTTCTCAATGACTGATGTTAACTGATTTCCTGATTGCTTTCTTAAAATTATACTCAACTCTTTTATAGAATAATATAGAGCACTTTCTACTTTTATAATTTTCCTTTAATAATACTAAAATAATATTTGAATTTTGTAAATGAATTCTAATGAATTTAGGTGTCGTGCCTGCTTAAGAGCTATAAATAATAACAACTTGCATTTCAGAAAGCCGTGCACCATAATAAACCTGTTTACGTTCAACAGTTTTGCCTCTGGTGCTAACTTAAACAGATTTATAAATTTGTACTGTTCAAATAATTTTCATAATTATCCAAATTAAATTGCAATACGAATTTTTGTTCCTTAATTTCCAATTTGAACCGCATGTAAAATACTGAAATCCATTGCATCTTGTGTATCAATCATGTTAGCTCCTTAACATTAATATAAAAAGAGTTGCAAGATAGCAAATATATAAATTTATGAAGATACTCTGTAATGATTTATCTTTCCTTTCATTTACCATATACAACTACAATACATACACATATATGTGCATACAACATAGTTTAAATAGTTGATTTTCAGTTGCTCTAAACTTTTTATACATTATTACGTCATTACTTGTCTTGTGTATTGCAAAAACTGTTAAAATTACTAATAAATTCTAATTCTCTTTAGTTCATAATAGAGTGAATTATTTAACATGTTCAGTTAGTTAATATAAGACAATGTACATAAAATACACATAGTAGTAAGTAGTATGTACCTATATGTACATGCGAAAGAAGAAATTAAGCGAAGAGAGGCATTATGCACTCTCAAACAATGCAATACTTGAGATAGAATTGTGAAAAAATACAATTTTATACAAATAACTTCTATCGTGAAAATAATTTATGAAGCTGTCAATGAAGCTTTTCTCTGTAACACAAAAACAAGGAAAAGCAATAAACAAAAAAGAAAACACAATGTAATAGAAAAGTAATAAGAAAATGTCAGGCAAGTTAGCGTTTCTTTTGAATGAACCGAAGTGTTAACAATTGATTTAACTGACGCTTGGCGGAAGCGTTTCAAGTCCAATACAGTTTGTTGTATTTTCTGTTTTTTTTTTTTTATATTCCCATTCATATTCCTATTCATTGCACATACTTATTAACATTAATATGAATTTGTATTGTATATAAGTTTTGATTTACTACCTATTTATTATAAGTTTGAAGAATAATATTTTGATCTAATGAAATTTACAATGTACTTACAGACATACTCATATTTTGTACATTATCACGGTACTCGGTATAGTCTCGGGGTATTACAATTCAAATTAAATTCAGTGGAATATTTCTAATACATAAGTAGAAATTTGTATATTAAAATCATTTCAAAATTTTGTCACGTATAACACTTTATATTATACGTGAATATATGATTAAATGAAATTGTGTGTTATAGACATATTATAACTATTGTATTGACATTTATTTGACACTATGAAAAATAATTTTAATTATTACTTATAATATATACTTATGTAGGCACAGGTGGCAGTGAGTGTATTGTATGGGTGTATGAAATTATAAAATTCACAATTGTTATCATTATTATTGATTGAACGGTTATGAGTAATGGTAATAATGCTATATAATTTAAATAGTATATAATGCGATAAAAGAACTCATCCTGATAATCTAATATTTTTGAAATAAACACTATATGTGTAGAATGTAAATTCGAGCAGGTACACAGAAAGTAATATTGTTACGCAAATCGAATACGTTTGATATTTTTAAATGGAACTTTTCGAATATTCTAAAAGAATAAATGATAACTCGTTTGAATTATAGCTATAGAGACTTTTCATAGAGCTCCTTGTTTTCTATTAAAAATTCCGTTTTCGATTTTTTTTCCAGATCTTAGATAAGAACAAAAACATCTTTGAGACATAAGAAGTTGCCTTTTTTAAAATATCGTATACAAAGTTCGGAAAACTCCAGAGTTCAACAAATTTTGGAGCTCCCATTCCAATTTGACTCAGAACAATAGAAAAATTAAAAATAATTTGTTTAATATGAGTCCTCCGGAAATGTGATTCATTAAATGGTTTTCCGTTTTTCTAATTGCATGAGGTTCGGATATAAATTTTTGTAAAAGAGTCATAATAAACCTTCTAATGGAAGTTTTGTTTTCTGATATGGAATAAAAAGTATTTTGTGTGTAAACAATTACAAGGGAAATCAAATTTATTTTTCATATTCTTAAATCTATTCTATCATAACGTTGTTTTCCTACAGCATTTATGTTGACTAATTAAAAGTTTTCCACGTGTCTACTGTATACTTTGTGCGATTTCATTTACATAAAAATATAAAGGACTCTTTATTATATCAAGTCGCATAAATTTAGATCAAATATTTTTCATCATAAATTCTCATAAATTTTTGTGTTTTTGTTTTTTATTTGTGCCAATAGAATTAAAAAATTAAAATTTAACTTATCACACATGTCTATTAATTTTTTCTCTCGTCTTTTACAAAAATATTTTTTTTTGAGAATAAAGTTAAAAAGTTAAATTATAACTTTTTTTTTGTATATAAAATATAAACTTTGTATATCACTTTTAAAACTAAAATTTTATATTTTATAATTTTTGATAGTCAAAGAAAGAAGAAGTAGAGTTTTCAATTTTCCTATCCTGTATACTTTGATGTTTATCTCTCTTGAAGTGTTGAACTTTATATGAGTTATTTTTTGCGCCATTAGCAGTGTAAATATTATCTCACATATTAAGCATACATATCTATATACATTAGTATGTGTATATGTAAAATACTTACATACATTAAAAGTAAATTTCGTTTAACAAAAATTAAAGTTAATATATTTAGATTTTATTTTTTGATGTTTGAATTTTGACACATCTTAAATTTATTCGGATGAAACTTAAAAGTTTCTCTGTTTTTTTTTTTCACTTATTTTTCTTGTTATAATTTTATTTTTTGTTTTCTCTCCCACTTTTTTTTTTCTTCCTTAATAACTGTACATTTCGCACATTAAAGAAAAAGAGAAGTTTCAGGAGATTGGTGGAGGGTGGAGGAGGGGAAGCGAGGAATAGAAAACTTTACAAATAACTGAAAAACTTTACCGTTTTCATTTCCTTATTTTGTTTTTAATTTTTTTCTCTGTTTTGCGTTTTGTTAATTTTAATAAGCTTCAGGCAACGCACTGACATTACAAAAGGGGGAAAGAAAAGAAAACTTTTTTTTTTTTGTAAAGAAAAACTTTTTTCGTCCTTTTTCTTTCTTTTTTTTGTTTTGTTTTGCTTTGTGTTTTTGTTGTGCTTTGCTTCTCTTGTTTCGTTTTTGATTATTATTTCTAACTTCATCCGAACTCAAATAATCTAAATATTAACCAATTTTTATTTTTTCTTAGTTTAATTGTTATTGCTATGTACAATGGCTGGTAAATACATAAAAATTATTACCTATGTATGTGTGATTTGTTTTTTGTTTTGTATATTAAAATACAAATTTTTCTTAAAGGAAAATATTTAAAGTGACAATTTGAAAATTAACTTCAATATTAAAATACAGTTTTTCTTACATAAGTAAGCAGCATATAAAATAATTAACACGTAAAATCTAGTAAAGTAAGAACTTATGTTATGTCCCCACATGTATTATAGGTGTAATTCCTAAATTTCAAGAAATTATATAATTAAGGAAACTATAAAATCTTTGAATTTTTCTCTTAGACAAAAATTAAAATTATCTTTCCGTCATTTCGTTATGGGGCTTAGAAAAAAAAATAATTTAAAAATATTCACCGGCGAGACATTTGAGACGTTGGGACTCGATGTGGCAAAATCAGCCTTATACTACTAGAAGCGTCGCACATAAAAATATGTTAGGTGACAAATTTGCTATTCTATTAGATGCGCATCTCACTATTTGTCATAAAACGCATCGATAATGTTATTCTGTTAGACGCGTTGGAGAAAGAATGAAGAAGATGTAAGTATAATTAGATATTTCAATAAGCAATATTGAGTAGTTTTATTAATTTCAGTATAGAAGTAACTGATTGGCAGAAATTTCAAACTTTAATCGAGTTAATGAAAAATTCATAATTTTCTTTATCACTTTTAAAATTTTGAAGACGTCATATATTCTTTTTTCTGCCACCAGTTTATTTAAAAAAAAAATTTTCTACATTTTTAGTATAAGAAATTTCTAGTTTTGCTTCTTCTGTCATACCACATTTCGCGTCTAGCAGAACAGTAAAAAAATTAAAAGGTGACATAAATATTTAGCGCGTCTAGTTCAAATTTGTTGAAAAATAAAGAGTCATTAAACTCAAATTAGAAAATTTTTGTTTGTGACTGTACCGAACTGCAATCGAAAATTCTAAAACATGAATACTAAAATATAAATCATAAAATTACTACACCGCGTTCAACAATAATCTACTAACATTGGACGGGCATTGCAAAGATAATTTTCCATATATTTATAACAATGTTGGTTGAGAAACATATAACACTCCCGGCATCATAAATGTGTATGTACATTACATTGTAAATGTATTTAAGGAATCATCATCAATTTGAACAGATTTACTTTAATCTTATTATACAAAAATTATAAAATCTGTATAAAATATTATGTTAGACTTTATGAAAAATTATTTGAAGAAAAACAAAGAAAATTTCATTTTCTTTCGAAAAATTTTCAACTACTATGCATTTTAAAAAAAAAAAAATTTTTCCTTTTTATTACTAAAATGTACAATAGACATTTATAGAATTTTTGTAAATGGGTTCATTTTATGTTTATACCGCTACTCGTACTACTTGGTTTGAGTCCGCATATTCATAAACATTTTTAGAATTTCAACTAAATAAAATGTGATACAAGTATTTTGAAGGATAATACTTTTTTCATATATACAATAATTTTGTATGTATGTACATATCCTTTTTTTTTATTGCTAAAGACCATATTAACAAAGAAAATCCAAATTTTGTATTCAGGACACGTTTTAACATAAAAGAGAAGAAAATAAAAGAAGAAAAGACTTTCCTTCTTTTTAACATTTCATTTTTCTTCGAATTTCTTCTTGATGGAATTTGGCAGACTTGGTTTTTTTTTTTTCATTACGTTTGTATTTTTTTTCTCTCTCTCTCTCAATTTTTTTTCCTATTTTGATTTGTCTTGTTTTCATCCGTATTATGAAGGATTTATTTGTTTCACGTTTTTATTTAAAAGCTAACAATACATTCAACTATAAACAACAACTTTATTACATTTTCTATATAAAAGGGCAATATTGGATACGTTTATGCGTATTAAGTATAATGGAAATATATTTTCAAAAATAACACTACTTACATATTATAGAATAGAGAGACAAAATGATAAATGAAAAGACGCAGGATCAAAAATTTTAGGAATGTAATAGTTCTGTTTTTTTTCTTCTGTTTTCATCTATTCTAAAGAGTAAATTTTGGTACTCAAACCTCATTTTGAATTCTAATGTTTCTTTTTTTTAAGAAAATAGTAAAGATGTTAAAAAAATTTACGAAGATATGTCTAAAAATTCTACTATAGTTTAATTCTATTATTTTTGAATCCTGAAGTTCTATTATTTTTTCAAAGTGTTTCTTAAGAAAATTAAGTAGGTGTTTCAAGTTCGTGGTATATGAATTAAGTTTTAATACTATTTCAAGCAGAGAAATTGGATGACATTTTATAACGATATTAGTTTGAGCAAAAAACAATCCGAAAATATTTTGAAGACAATGATGATAAGTTGCGTTGGCTAACTACAATCTTTACATTTGATTAGACTCTATTCTAGGATTATTTTGATAAAGCTTTTAAAAATTTATTTAATTATTCCTCAAATTTGGATAAAAATAAATTTTTCGGAGACGGGGTTATAATCTTTCAAGCACTATTTGACTGCAATATACGTTTTCTTTAATAATCATTTGAAATTTTTGGTCTGTTGTTCAGAACTTGCGAAATGAAAGTATGTAAGTACTTAATGTGTATATCAAGACCACCTTTATTCTTCTCTGTTTTTAGTCTTTGAACTTGTTAAAAAAAATATCAAAATATAATCTGATTTTTTCAATTAAAATTGTAATTTTCTCAATTTAGTTTCTCATTCTTACAGTCAAAATAGAATTCTTATTTTTCTTCTTAATAATAAACCAAGAGATTATTCTCAGAGAAAGGCCCGGCTCTGTTTTGTTCGGCGACCTACAGTGTCCCAAAAGTACCGAATTCCTCGCTTTGAAAGTAATGAGCAATATGTAGTAAGCATGCACATTGCGCATAATAAATTTCTCTGTGACTTAATAGAACGAAAATTTTAATGACGTCCCTGTTTTCCGGCACTTATTATATCATATATACTAGCATATATGGTAGATCCGGCGCTAATCCAAGCCTTCTTCTGTTTGGTATTAACATTTTTTTTTATAGTTTTTCAGGAAAGTTCAAGATTAAACATTTTTCTCAATTAGGTATACTTAAAATAAATTTTATTAAGGAAATTCGAAAGCAAGAACTTAACTACCAGACACATTAATGAAAAATATCTGACTTCAACCCGTGTTTCTTCTTTTATATATACATTAGATAGGATTATACTTTGTAGTTGAATTTTATGTACAAACACATAACATTTTAATTAAAAAAAAAAAACGTGCTTCCTCAATTTAATAGGAAAAATGTTGATTAGTCCTGAAAATGGTGAAAAGTTTGTTAAATTTTTCAAGCCATGTACCAAAAATTTTAATTAATTTTTTTTTCTTGTTTTTAAACAAATTCTAATTTAAGTTTCAAATTATCGATATATTTCGAATATTTTATGTTCTTTTCCTTTTTTTTTTTCTAATTCTCTATACAGCTGTAGAATGAAAGTTTTTCAAATTAAATTCCAACCAATAAAAATAAACCCGTAACTTAAATGAATCTAATCAAAAGTTTTTGAAAAAGTTAATAAAATAATACATGTGTCTTGTATACATATACACGCACATGTATGAATATTTACACATATGTTTCCTGGAAAACTGAATTTTCTTAATTTACTAACATTCTTATATTACTTATTTATTTATTTATGTATATGAAAGAAAATCTAAAGTTTTAGAAGATTTGATACATACATTCATACAAAAGACTTTTACTATAATGTTGCGTATGTTTACTTTCTTAAAGAGCATAAGAGTTTGAATGAGAAGGAGTCACAAATGTTGTATTTTATTATTTTAATGTTAAAATTATTTAATTTGCAAGTGTGTATTTATTTACATAGATACACGTATATGGTAGTGTGTATTTGTAACTAAGAGTAAAAATATTTGAAAACTATTTAATTTTTAAAAAGTACTTTTCATTTCGATATTTTATTTCGACAGCCTAATATTAGTTTTTTTTTGTATATTAAAAGGCTACACTCTTTCTGTTGCATAATATCATTGTATTATACATACATATACATACATATAGAGAAATATACATAAATACGAGGAGACGGAACCGACTTTTCTGTTGGTGGTCGTGCACTTTTTAAACTTCGAAACTATTATTACTTTAAATAGCAATGTGAATAATTTAGATTAGGCGGAAAATTAAAATTAAATTTTGTGATTAGGAATTGCCAACAATTTATTGTATGAAGTTCTGAAATTTGGCTGTACAGTACGTTTCTCAAAATCTATCAATCAAATCTCAAATCAATAAATCTATAAAGTTTTATGTATATAAAAGACGATGGTATTCCATTCATCAAAAATAAAATCAGATTTCGAACAACTTCGGGAATTAAAAAAAAGAATATGAGCAACAAGTCAAATTCGAGTGGAGGTCAGTCACCTTTACGATATTGAACAAATCAATTCCTGTAGAAAAAATATTCGATATCTTCTATATGAAAAATGTTACGTTGTCGACATGCCGTAAGGTTGTTATTTCGTTTACTTCTTTAAAAACGTTTTTAAAGTTGTCTTGTGCTCTGTTGCCTCGCATGATGAAGTTTCGAAAAGTACTTCATTGTAGGAATCCTTTATATGTTTATTTAACGAACTTTAACTGTACCTAAAAGGAGCTATTCTGGACTCGAGAGTTTTCAATGCTAAAGCAGTTTAGCTCATATAGAATTATTGTCTGAATTCGTTACCAGGCATTAACGGTAATCTGCGGAGAAAAAAGAAGAAGAAAAGACAATAAACGGAAGACTAATGTATCGGAAATATAACAATTATTAGTGTTGAACTGAATGTAGTATTTATTGTGAAAATTACTTACTTATCCTGGTGTCGAATCAATAAACCTTCTTAGTATGGTTACAGATTATTGACTATATTATTGACATAGAAATGCAATTCATTTTTCGATATCGGAATATTCACGTACAGGAATAAAGATGATTTTCTTTCATTCAAATAAAATAGTGAATTAAATTTTGACTTTCATAAAGGTTTTTTACGAACTTCTCATATAGTCTAATGTAAGCACAATAAGACCAATAATAGTGTTGATTTTTATTATTTTGGAAATTTGAAATTTTCAAACAATAATGTACTTAAAGTGTAAAAAATTCTTGTATATAAAAGTTGTAACTTTTTCCATAGCTTCGGCAGAAGTATCCCTTCAATTTCTAAATTGAACAAACTGATGAAAAAGAGGAAGTTTTGTTTTTCCCCTATATAATATATTCTTCATCTAAGAAAACTAAAGGAAACTTAAGAAAATCAAAACTGATAAAAATTCAAAACACGTTCTAAACTCATACATATGAACAAATGCAAAATAAAGATGAAGAAGAAAAAGGTCCTTAATAATATTTTTCGAATAATGTTTTTTATTTACATGCATAAAAATTTTATATTTTATACAATATTAACATGTCTATAATATTCTTGTTCTATAGCACTTGTGAACTTGTGTGAGTATTTTAATAATGTTTCATGTATGTATAGTTTCTAAGGCTGTGTGCAGGGTTTTTGTAAGTTTATTGATAATTTCAAAATTATATTATTACTTTTCTCACATGAGTGCCTTATAATTCCATTTGTTAATAGTACAAAAGTTATTACATAAGATGTAAAAGTTTATTAAGGCATGCTCTTAATCAGTGTCGACATTTAAATCATAATATGAGCATCATTTAGTGCTCCGTTCTTATAAAAATTCCAAATCTAATTAAACTTATTTGAATTAGAACGTGTTCACAAATTAATGAAATTATTTGAATAGAAATTATTGTTTTTAATTGTTTCGGGAATTAACAAGAAATGTCTTATAAATTATATTGGAAAAGGAGATATGTATGTATATTTAAATCTGTGACCTAAGAGACTGAACTGGATTATTGTTATACAATTATAGACTGATTGATATAAATTTTTTTTACCAGTTTGGTAAAATATCTATTTTGTGGAAATTTTGGAGATTTGGATGGCCGAATAACTGTTCTCATTTAACCTATGGAATGGGACCCCAGTTAGTCTAAAACAGCTGGTTGACTTTCATAGGTGAATTGGAAAGTGGTCGATTTTTGATTGCAAATATAGAATATTAGATAGAAAAATTTGAAATGAGCAGTACTTTTTAGATCTTAAGCAAATTGGTTTTCATGTGCACGTCCGGAGTGAGTTGGCTGCTCAATGTCATATACAAAGACGATCGTTAGGAAGTAGTGGTTGTGATAGATTATTTTGAAAATGGTTGCTTTCCACTTTCAGTACGATCTACGTTTCCACAGTTACATGGTTCGGTAATTGTTTGTTTTACCAAAGAATGAGAGTGATACGACTCTTCTATATGACTAATATCTGATCAACATACTGAAACAAAATATTGTTGTAAGGTGGTTGAGTATTATATCTACTAAACGAGTACATTGAACCGAAGTTGGCTTCTTTATTTTTAAGAATGTGATTATAATGCAATGGTACGATGTTTAACAAGTTGGAACTGGTTCGATTCGAAAAGAGCGCTGAAAATCAATCATATATTTTCAACAATTTACTACATAAACACGTTCACGCCAATATATTTGTCAGACTTTGAAAAGATCGGGGCTCGATTTTGAATGTGTAAATTTTTTTTTTGGATTTTTAAATTCCACCAACAATAATTGATAAATAAACAGTGTTAAATAAAGTTCTCTTTCCTTTTTACGTGAATTTTTTTTAATTTACTCAAATTTCATGGAAATTGTTTGAATAAGTACTGTTGATTTAGGCATAATTATGAATGTGAGAAATAATTAAGAGTTTTCCAATAGATCATTTTCAATTTTAAATTACTCTTGGTAAATTAATTGAACGACTGCACTCAGCATTTCTCCTTTAAAACAAATGTATTGTGATTCCAAACTTATATTTTTTCTTAGTATTTATTTACACTTTTCCAGACGGCCCCGCCCTAGTTCATATTCTTTTTCATAACTTTGCCTCAATTCATTCCTAAATTTTCATTTGTTTGAGCAGTTTTGTAGTTTCAGAAATCTGCGAGTAGATATTAGTAAGTATTGAGCCGCTCATAGTGATATACATTAAGTTTAAAATAATCTTCATTCCATTACAAAATTTTTGTAATTTTTAAAAATTTAATGTGCAATAATTTACAATTATTTTTCTTCAATATTTTGATTGAAATTAATATTTAGGTATTCTTTTTAAATAATTTTTTTATGTGTACCCTTAAGGGAATCCTGAAAAATATACAAAATCGTAAAACACTTTATTTTTCAATCAAATTTTTATTAACAATATTTTTAAAATACAAAAGAGTTTCTCATATAACCGGAAGCAGATTAAGTACTTTTCAATTAAAATTTTCTGTATGAATTCATAATGACAATAGCAATTTTATATTTATTTTAAATTTTACATTTAGTTTTGCTTTGTCTGTTCTTCTATTTATTTTTTGCTGGTATTATTCAACATCAACTATCAAAAAAATAAAATGAAATATTTTTTTCTCTTTTGTTATGTTATACCGGAAAAGGATATAAATGAATTTAATTGACTTCCGATGTTAAGTATTGTTTAATAGAGATTTTCATATTTTATTTAAAATTTTTGTTTTTTTTTCATAAAATGAAAATTCTCTGTTGTTTTTCTTTCTGTTTTTTGCTAATAATTAATGAGTTCTTGTTTTTTCAAAATGCATTTATGAAAATTATTTGAAATGATTTTGATTTATTTTGAAATAAATTTGAAAATATTTTTTAAATTGGCATATTTTGTTAGAGATTATTTTTGCTCAGGTTCTATACATTCTAAAATAAATTTGTAATTATTATGAAAAATGTAATTATGATAATATGATAAATAATATTATAAAAATTGAATTTTAGAAAAATATTGGGAATATAAGTATATTTTGTAGCTTAAAAAATATAGGAATTAAAATTTACTACGTCCAACGGCTGCAACGGTTTACATGGTTCACAATAGTGTCATTCATAGGGATCTGGGTGTTCTCCAAGTAAGTGAGGAAATCAGGAACTTTGCCATGAAACATAGGTTGCGTTTCGAGCGGCATTTTATTGTGGAGGCCACTCGTGTTATAGAATACAGGGGGATTTTTAACACTTGTATTAAAAAAAAACAAGTTCCAACGACAAAATAATGAAGCAGTTGAATGATATTATTTTGTAAATCTAAACGGCTCTTATAATTAATTTAATAAGGCTTAAGGGTATGCGCTTCAAGCTTAATCGCAAGTAATTTGATGTTTTGTTTGACAGATTAATTATGTTAAGAAGCAATATACAATTAAACAATAATTGTTATACGAACCTTTTATAACTTTAATGGCTCTGAATGCGCATCTACATATATTCGGTAAGTTAAAAATCATTCTCCAATTTTTAATTTGGTTGAGTTTTTCTGTATTTAAAGTTTAAAGTTTCTGTATGGATCGGGCTTGTACACTATTCGAAGATTTAAAATAATTCACTGTTATTCTGAAAGCTAAACGAATGTTAACCAAATAAAACATATACATATTATAAAATTCGAGGTTTTTTAACGTATTTACGGAATAGAGAAATGTGCAAATTTTATTATATACGAGTAGCGTTCTTATATTTAGTGTTCTATATTGAAATTGATAGAATTATTTAAATTTAGGTCACAATATTGACGTCCTATTATTTGTTCTGAATCTTGAATTTACGTAAATTCAAATTTAAAATTTTCGAAATTCCTTATTGTTCGAATTTCGTAAATCAATGATTAGACTAAATCATATTCAAGTACGTAATATACACTGCGTAATACACTGCATTTTCTAATTTTTAAAAATTTTGTTGCGTCTTATATAAATAGTGGCATTAAAACTAATATACAAGCTCAAAAATGTTTTTAAAGCAATTATAGATTTTATATCAACTACATGTCGCATGAAACTGCAACTATTAATGGACTACCAATTGCAGTACACTGCTATACTTCAAATTTTAAAGAAGAACACTATAAAAGACTCCGATTTTATATGAAATGCATCTTATTATGTAATATTTCAAAATTATATATAAATTCAATAACATTATAATTTAATCTTTTGTAAAAATATTTTATTTGACATTATTAAATTCAATACGAAAATAATTCTACACACGTGCACACAAAAAAAAAAAAATAAAATTTTATTATAAATACTTTTTTTTTACAATCGATTTTACTTATCTTACCCATTTATTCACCTTTAAAATTCAATTTAAGAGCATTGCTCTATAGTCTATAAAAATGGTATCGAATCATGTAATTATTGCGATAATAAAATAAATTTTACATCGTTTTAGCTTTAAAATTAGATACTCTAAAAATCAAATTAAATTCTTCAGATACAAACATTTATCATTTCATATATATATACATATATATACATATTATGTATATATATGCACATTATCATTGAATAAACCTATTAAATTCATTAATTCCGCATTCATTCATTTATTCATTCACTCATTTCATTCAATGTGATTCGTTCAGGGGTTTTTGAACACCAATAATAATTCATCTTACACATCATTAGGCATAATAATGACGCATTCTTACTTTTATGCAGACACTATATACATATGTATGTATATAGAAAAAATTAATAATAAAAATGCGAAAAAATGAGAGAAAAACAAGAAAAAAAAATCAACAAAAAAAAATTGACTGTAACCAAACCCCATCATTTCCGTAATCACCCTATACACACCCATACATATATGTGTACAGGTATATGACGTATACGTACATATATTAAAATATTGAAAATTTATACAATATTCTTATGTACCTACCTATATGTATACAATATTATATCAAGACTATAATTTTATAACATTATTGTATAACAGTAAAATGGAATATTCTTAAAAATTTACTATCTTAACTCGTAGGTATGCTATATGATGCTATATAAAGAATGAACCATGATTTCAAGGTTTCTCTCTATATTATTACAAGTATAATATGTATGTATGTAGCTACTTATAATTTTGGAAATAAGGATATTTTATTATGGGTTAAAATAATTTTTATATTGAGAAAATTTTTTATAGGGTTAATCAAAACTTTCGGAATAATGCACAGTTTTCAATGGCTAAAATTTTTTTTTTTTAATTTTCTTACTTGTTTCATTGTGATTTTAAAATGTTAAAGGCTAAAATTTATTTGGTAAGTTTATAAAATTAAATTAACTATGAGATTTATGAATTAAATTTAATTAGTGTTTTAATAAAAGAATAATAACTGGTTTTTAAAAAAATATTTGAGTGATTCTACCTTGTATTTTTATATTTACTCCAGTTTCGATCTTCTGGATCCCATTTCGACCTTCTAATTCGGAAGCTTATTTCTTTTTCAAAAAATATTGGACTATATTATAGTATAGAAGTGTAAGTTAACTATCAATCTATGAAATATCCAATAGGTCTTATAGTATATTAGAGAATTAAAATTAAACTGTTTATGATTTTTGGTATTTAATGGAATGAAATATTTCTTTTAGGAAAATTTGTGAATATTTTTCATAATTTTAAACAAATATGTATTAAGTTGAGAGCATGTGTGATGGGGCTGTAAGAGATATTGAAGATAAGTATCGATGATTTAGATTGATTTCTCAAGAGAATCGGGTGGTTTATATAGGCCATCTGTAATCGTACGCTCAATGACGGCCTGGTGATCACGGGGTAGTGGTTGCAAAACAGCATATTTGTGTTAGTTTAGGTGCAGTGGATCTGCTATATCTGCCATCTGCCACATAAATCAACCAACCAATCAACCAGAATATCTGAATATAACTACTATTGTTTTTATTATATTAAACTTATTTTATTAAAAGAAATTTTTCTTAAATTTAATAAAATTTTCAAAAAATCCAAGAGAAATTTTGGAAAATCTTATATTTGGAATATAATAAATATAAGATGCTCCTAGTTAACTACAAATAGAATGTAAAAAAAATAAAATGAATGAATCTAATTTTTATTGCCAAGTATTGAAAGAACAGAACAAGAACAGTAAAAAATAGAATCCAAGTAAAAAAGAGATGAGAAGCCTCAGAAATTGAGATCTTGTCAAAGATTAAATGTTAAACTCATTTTTCTTTCTTTTTTAGTTTTCGAAAATCTTTGAAGAAACACCAAAGAATCCTTTTTCGTTTTTTATTTTTTTATTTTTGTTGTTTATCTTCTCTACACAATATTACGATATTATAACAATAATAGCAATAATAATAACAATAATAATGATAAAATCCTTGAAGGAAGATTTTTGGTTTTATATTCTGAAAGAGAATAAGTTGTACCACTCAATTTTATCTTATTTGGTCGTCAATTGAGGTATTTTTTTTTCTTTTTTTCTTGGATTTTAAGATTTTGACTTGAAAACTCTAAAAAGGAAAAAAAAATAACAGATAATAACGAGAGTTTCTTCCTCTTTTGCATATTTATAAAATGATTTTGTGGTTTAATTTTTACCATTTGTGTTACAGAAATGAAAAATAAAAAACCAGTTTTAGGATAAACTAAGAAAAATATTTTTTTTTTTCTTGTGTTATCGCAAGTCCTTTTCGAAAAATTTTCTACTCTGACAACTAAAAGAATTTTTATCTATTTTTTAATATTTTGTAATATTACAATTTTCAAAAAAGGAATTGGAAGGATTTATTTAAAAATAGAAAGGATTAACCAATATTATAACTTAACATTTAAAGGGAGTCAATGGGAAAGAGGGGATTTGTAGTAGGGTTTTTGTATAGTATATAAAATCAATATATTTGAATTTGAATATTGAAGGCAACTTATGATGATATTATAAAGATATTGGGTAATTGAGATTTGTCTAGCAAAAATAAAAAATATAAATTTATTATTTTTATTATAATATATAAGGGTTTTATAACCTTTAGGGCTTTCTGTTATTTAAAAAATAAATTTCGTTCCTATATTGAAGTTAGGTGTTATACTACACTTGTATTTTGTGTTTCAATTCTTCATACTGTTATATTGGTATTGCAGTGTTGATATATACGCGTTCAACATATTATAAATTTGTTCTAAAATGACAATTTAGAATTTGAGTTTAAATTTATAAAAAGCAAATTCTATTAGAAGTACGGAATTAATATCTTGAAAATTAACTTGTAACTTTCATTTGCAATTCGAAAATGGCATAATTAGAGTAATTTGAAATTTCAATCTTTTAGGAATCCTATTAAAATTATTCTGTATATAAACAGTTTAATTTGTATCTACAGGCCTCTTTGTAAGTAGGTTCATTAAATTTTATGAGTAAAATTTGGGAAATCTAACAAATTTTAAGAACTAAAAAGAAACTGTTATTATTATGGGTAGATTTTGCGTATTTTTAAATATTTTTTAGCTAAAGGTATGATATTCCACAGTATTTTATCTCAATTTATATGTATATAGGGTGTTTCACATACGGTTACAAAATAATATTTTCAGAAATGATTATTTGACCAATTTTCAGCAAATAATCGTACGCTTGCTGGGGGGAAGCGGCAGTCAATTACTTCGACGATTACTTTATAACGCATCGTTCCGAATCCTGGACATCCATTATTTATGTCCAAGAAAAATCTGGTATCATTTTTTCTTCAGATGCTGTAGCTCGAAAACGAGTATATCTCATTTCCCGAATCATTTATTGGTGAAATTATTTGCCATTTTATGCAAAATACCCTGTATGTACTTAATAAGTATTTATTTTTCCATTTATATTGCATAAGGATACTTGCATTAGCGTAGGTTAAAAGAAGAATTTTTGGTTAAATTTAGTATGGTAAAAATTTTAATTCCTAAGTTTTGCGTTTCCAAAATTAAATAAATTTTATTTATTTAAATCTAATATCAATGATGCGATTCGATTTATAGCCCTGTTTATAAATGCAAATAAAGTTGGACAATTTAATTTTGTTTATGAAACAATCGAAATTTGAAGCAAAGCTATGTGTGTTGTGAACGTCCAATTTAGTCAAAACTGATTCGTATGGGAATAATATTTGTCTATTTTCTATTCCGTTTTTTTGACACCTGACACAAATAAAATTTTTTTCTATCTGTAAAAATATTAACAGTGAAAGCGGGACTCGATTAAAAACATTTCTGTTTGTAAATACTATTTCGAACTTTAAATTAAACAATTTGTAAGCGGTTTAATCATAACCTTGATTTGTAAATGCTTTCTGTATTATAAAAATAATTGTAAATTTTGAGAAAAATTCTTATTAAAACTTAAGTTTTTATAAAAGAGGCATAGAATTTCCAGTTTTTCGTATTTTTACGCATTACAAACAATATTACAGCGTATAGACTTACATTGTTCAATTTCAAAAAAGCTTCATAAAATTCTTGTACAAAAGATTTGCCAAAAATGTCAATTTATTATCAAAAATACCTACATTTTTCGTTTGAATATTCGAACATACATAAATCATACAAAAATATTCGTTGAAAAAAAATTTGATACCAAAAATGATTTTTGTTCATATTTCTGGCATTTTGTTGAAATGTGGTCTTAAAATGGTATCTGAATTTAATTTTACGTTGCTAAAAACAAATGATGCAAAAGAAGATTTCTATTTTTACCTACATACATTTTTTATACACATTCATCTAATAGCTATTCAGTCTGATATTAGAATTAATGATATACATATACATATCTATATAAACCATATATTATAATAAACTCATACATAATAAACCAATAAAAGTTCATCACTTTTAGTACTGCAATTTTATCACCCATACCAAAATTATTACATTTCGAATACATTTTGTCGTATATATACATATAATATACATACACGTAAACTGATATACGTAAACTGATGTGCACATACAGATGCGTACATACATGCATATTTATATGGAACAGGAAAAAATAAATATTACACCAATTTATCATACAAAATATTAAAAAAAAAAAAAACAAAACAAAGTAGGTAAATGGCAGTTAATTTCGAAAGGAAATTTTTCACTAAAATAAAGAAATTTATTAATAAAATAAAGCGTTTTTCTTCAAATAATAATATTAACTATATACCATATATACAAACTACCCCCAGAAACAAAAAAAAAACAAGAAACATTTATTTCATCAGTGCTACTTTCCTTTCGGCACTTTAATAATTTCATATTCTAACCGTACACATTTTCATTTTATAACTGCTATACTCTTCTTATACATATAGTAGTCGACTTTTATATTCATGTATGTCAGTTTGTAAAACTAAAATTTGAAATAATATGTGCAAATAATTATGTATGTGCATGTGTAAATGAAATAAAGTCATCATATATCAAATTGTATTATTATAAGGAATATAGGGATGTAGAAACTAAAATATCGCATATTATTATGAAAATATGATATTTTAAAAATTTATATGCATACATACATATATAATAATATATTCAGTACATACATACATGTATATAAATTTAAATTAAGCACTTGTGGTATGAGGTGAAAGTGAAAGAGAAGGTGAATGAAAATAAATTCCCATATGAATAAAAAATTATAAAATAGAAAATTGTAGTGAAAATATTATTATTACAATAATATTTAAGGTATATATAGATTGAATCAATGGTAATGTTAAAGAGTACATTTCCTTTAATATTAGGAATCATTTTTTGGAAAATCAAAAATTAAATTATTTCCTACACTGAAATCTTATCTATTAATCTTATCCTTTATCTTATCTATGAATACTGAATTGATTTTTGCACTGAATCGAGAGATACTAGTATCAATAATAAATCGTTAGTCTAAAAATACCCAAATGTATTCTATAAATACGAACAAGTTTTAGCCAACATATTTACACAACACAATTCCTTATGAGCATCGTATTCGCATTACTTTTCTTTTTAAAACCCCTTTTGTATAACAACATAGTAAGTGATATTCAGAATGAATATTACTGAGAAAAAGGAGTAGAGTAAAAATTATCTACAACAAAATAATAATTTCGGCTAAAATTAATAATATTGTCCAAAATGCTATTAGTTATAATTTAAAGAAATTAGTCATGAATAAAATATAGTGTTTGCAAGGTTATAATACTATAGCCATTCAATTTAATTAAACGATTTTATTAAATCAAAATCTTATAATGTCGTCGAAACTGAAATAGTCGAATAGTTTGGAATTTTTTGTTTAAAATATAATTGTGTACATTTGAAATGTGCTAATAATATCAGGAACAACACAATACAATAATAATACATGGAAAAAAATTACAATAAAGTAATAAAGAACACAAAATTTTAATAAAACAATTCAACATCTAGTCGGTACAGCATTCTTCTACTCAACCTACTATCAGCTCTGTGTTATAACAATGTGCTGTGCTGTGCTATTATTAGCACAATATTTCATCAAACAATCATTTCAATTTATTTTCATCTCTTGTTTTTTTGTTTTTTTGAGAAAATGTTTAATTTTCTCAATTCTCTGAATTCGGTTGGGGTTATTTTCACGAGTAAAAATTGGTATAAATTACGATTGTTACAAAAATATATACATTGTGCATATTTAACGTATACGAATGCCATTGTATTTTCTGTTTCATATACATATAATAGGATATGTATACAATATCGCCATTATAAATTCGATGCTCCTTTATAGAATTGTATACGTATGCATTTAAGTAGATATTGTATGTAATATGTTATACGAATATATACGAGGTTTCTATAATATATGTATATATATATGTATTGCAATTTAATATAACATTGGAGAACGTAATATAGTAAACGTTATGGGTTTTATTTTTTTTTGGAAAACGTAAATGAAAAAAGTACGCAACCAAAAACCATAAATTTTTTTTTTCCCAGGTTTTCAGTTTTAGAGTTTAGAATTCCGAAAAATGAGACAAGAACAAAATATATACGTACTATATAATATTATAAAAGGAGTATAGAATAAAATAGATTTCCTAGACGCTTATAAAAAAGTTAAAAGATTACAAACTATACTAACATAATATTTTTGTAATATTGTAACATTGGTGAAATAAAACAAAGAATAAACGTGTGAAAGGTAATTTCATGCATTTTCAAATTTTTTACCAGATATTGTATTTTGTATTCGTATACATGTAGATGTACAATCACACAATGGAGTAGAAAGTTCTGTATATGAAATGAAAATTTGTGTAAGTGAATAATAACTACTAAAAATACACAAGGATATTTTGAAAAATAATAAAAAAAAATCTAATTTTTGTATAACAATTTAAATATTCGCGTAAATATTTTTATGTATTATGCATGTACGTACCCCATCGTATTATTATTGTGATGTTTCCGGGGAAGTCTAATTTATCATAATAATGTAAAACAAAAAAAAAATGTGGAGATTTTGCATTCTGACTAAGAAATTCAGGTGATATGCAAGATTAATAATAAGCTCGAATAACTGCAATAATATATAAAAATATATTTTTTTTTTAAATAATTAAAATCAGATTAAATTAAATTTAATCCTTAAATTACATTCATTCCACAGTTTCTATTAAAATTTCTATTCTTACATGACACATTCCTTTTTTGGTAACAGTGCATGTTTATTGTGTATAAGATGGTTTAAAATTTCAAAGAAAATTTTACCAGTTACTGACAAGCCAAACAAATCTACTGATCATACAGATATCTCATGGCTGAATCTCTCATTATCATCTTATGGCTTAAAAGTGAAATAAGAACAATTGAAAATTTTAAATATAAAACTTGTATAACAGTGTTGTTCTTTGTTAGTACAGCATCTCCCAAATTTTTTAAATTTTTAAATTTAAAATTTTATCTATTTTTCTACTTCTGCACTTTTACAAAGCCCATGAATTTTTTTTCATATTTCGATTTAATTTAAATTTCAACAGTGTATTTGAATAAAATTAAAAAAAAATATTGCAAGAGGGCAGAAAACTCATACATATATCCTTCAAAAAGAATATTTTTTGAAGGATATATGCGAGATAAAAAAAATAAAACAATTGATGTGGAAAATTGCATTAGCATAACAGTTTATTTTTTATAAAAATAAGCAAAATTTAAAAAGGAAATCATTTATATTTACATATTCAAATACAAAGGCATACATACACACATACACACACAGACTAACTCATAATATAAAATTATATTTATACAATATTAGCGTAAATTATTCCATATTTTTTCTTTATGCCTTATTCACTATGTGACATTTCCATTATCATTTGAAAAGCAAATTTACCTTTGAATTCTACAAAATAAACAATAAAAAAAAATTAAAGGAAAAAAAAATGGATTGAATATTTATTTAGTCATTCAAGTGTTGCAAGCAATCAACGAAAAAAAAATATTTGTTTTTAGTAGGTATGTTGGAAATTACAAATTTGATCAGAGTTATCAAGCTTGTGCTCGTAGAAAGATGAAATTTTTCGGAAAATTTGAAACGGAGTTGCTTTTGTCTAAGCCGTATCGTGTAAATTTAGCTTCGAATTCATTGAAGAGCCTTGATTTCAATTGATTTCCAATAAGAACTCAAAACAATTGTCAAAAAAATTCTGGAATACTTTTCCTTACCCATAAATTTTAGATTTTAATCAAAATTTTAAACACCAGGTGGATAAACATGCGAAAATCATTTTAAAGAAACAAAAGATTTAAATTCAACTCGCAATGCAGGAAATTTTAACATTTCATTCTTTAATGTAAACTTATTAACCCATTAGTGGCTACCGTTTCATTAATAGAATCAGATCACATAAGAACTACGATTCCATTATTAAATTCCTATAGAAGACTCCTATTATAGTCGCTTAAAATAGAATCAGTAATTTTTAAAAGGTCTATAATGAACTGCGAACGATACAATTTTAAGTGGGTTAAAAACAGAAAAAATAATATTAAAAATTGCAGATTTTTAATATTATTTGTTCTGACAGAACTCAAATATATTTTTTTAACCAGTTACAAAATGTGAAATGCAACTTTGCTAAGACAAGCGAACTCGGTGTTAATCGTATAAGCGATGCAAGTTTCTTAAATTGGCAAGAAATCTTTGGAATGCCTAAAGCATAACGAATTATGTCCTAATATAGTTTAATAATTACACTCCTTTACACCTATAACTATACTCCTTTTAAAATCGAACAGATTACACATATTGACCTACTTAATCACAGAATATTAAAAAACTTCTAATTTTTAATTTAAATTTTTGTGTTGAAATTTATTGAATCAATATTAAAATTTTTTAGATAACAAAAGAGCCAAAAAGTATGCAATACCGAATTGTTTTTTTTAATTTGTAAAACGAATTTTTTATGTTTTATTAGTTTTTCCCTTTCAAATTTGATTCTCACATAACCAATTGTATCTGGGTTTACAAAAAAAAAAAAAAATTTTTTTTTATTTGCTCTTGCACAGAGATTGCTCTTCCATGTTCTAAAACTACAAAGGATTTATTAATTGTAATACGGATTCCCAATTTCATGTTTTTCTTATGCATTTTGTATGCCAGTATAGTAGTAGTTCAATATGAAAGTGAAAATTAGAACACTATTGAATGTTTTTGAACTTTTGAAAAATTTAACAAAAGAAGAAAAAAAACTGTTCTCAAAATTCAAAATAGTTTCATATGTCTTTTTTTTTCGGAGTAGAACAAAATATTTTCGATTCAATAGGCATTTTGTGTGTAAAAAAAAATATTTTTCAAAATTTTTGTATTTTGTATTAGATTCTGTTTTTTTTTTTTTATTGTGCAAAATTTAAACGACTTTTTGTTCAAAGATAACCCTGAACACATTCTCTGCCCTGAAAATTTTAATATTTTCTTTTCTGTGGCAATTAAGTTCATTGAATTTAGGTCAGATAAAAAAAATATGATATATGGAAATTAATGTATGCATATAGAGAGAACAAGACTGTAAACATGTACAAGTTATTATAACAATGAAACGGAATTGATATTGAAATATAAAAGGATAAATGGAATTAAAAAAACAAAAAAATTTCGGTTACTTTGCTGTTCTAGAGGCAAAATGCATAAATTCTTTTATTCTCTTTGTATCTATTGTGAATAATTAAATTCTCTGCAGCTAGTTTCTTTGAAATTACAAAATCGTTTGGGTTAGAAATGAGAAGAACTTGAAAAAAAAACATTTTAATACATTCAAACAATATAAAGAGAATGAGATGCGAGTGAAATATTGTTGAATAGTAGTGGATTTGAAATATATATTGTTGAAATAGTAGTGGATAATAACTTAACTAATAAATTTATTTGTTATAGAAACTCGATCTTTTGTAAAATTTAATTGTAAATGGAATAGGTTTTAAAAGCTTTGTCTATGCATTGATATTCACATTTTGAGATCAATAACTTGTAACCAACATTCAGAAATATGGAACAAGTTTACTTTTAGGTGTACGTCGTGTAGAATGGTGTAGTGTTTTGTAATACGCAATGAAATGAAAAATTTAATAAATTTGACTACCACGACTCGATTTTGAAAAATATTTTAGATTAGTAAAAGATATTTTACAATTTGATATTATATAAGGTCTGATATGAATTTATAAAACCAAGCAACAATGAGGATAAGCCGCAAAAAAAACTATCAGAGGTGATTTTATATTGAATTTTAAATTGGACATCGGGTGGAAAAAGGAATAACTCTAATAAAAAAAAAACAGACTCAACAAAAATATTTTTTAAAGGAACTTCTTGTATTACAGTATAGAATATTCTAAAATTAATAGTTCCATAGTATTCAATTCTTTTTCAATTCTTAAACAATTTTAAACTAGTCGACTTTACTAATCCATTTCTAACATGACTGCAAAGAATAATTGTATTACTAATTTTTTTGTTATTCCCCGGGTATAAATTTAAAAAAGGAAGAAAGATATTGTCATTTTTTCAAATGAAATTGCTGTTTTGTTGACTGACATATTTTTCCTGTTTTTACAACTTGCAACTTGTATTAATCGTACTCTATCAGAAGAATTATCAACAGCACGTACTTAGTCAAGTTCATTTAGAGTGCGTACCTTATAAATTTTGTGGGCTAAATCTAAAGGATATATGCAACTTTTGGAAGAGAACTTTTAAAATTTTTTCCAATAACTTTTGTTATACCTTAGATTTATGGAATAAATTTTGATAGTCAGAAGTAAAGCAATTGAACTACATATAAAAAAATTAAAAACTATTAAACACGACAATTTTTCAGGGCAATCATACACCTTAATTATTTTGTCCTAGTTTTCTAAAAGAAGGTTTTATATTTTACTATTCTAGACGTTTCATTTTTGAAATTCCAGACATAATTTGCTCCCGTTGTAAAAGGATATGCGATTAATAATATACGATCCATAATTAAAATGAAATCGGGTAATTTTTAGATTAATATCATATACTTATATTTTTCAGGTAATGCATTTTGGTAAAAATTGATATTTTCAGGCAAAGCCACAATGAATTTATTAAACAAACTGCCACAACTTGTAACTGATATGGAACTTCATAACCATTACTTTTTTAAGTACTGTATAAAATCAAATGTTGAGAAACTCCTTTAGAATTTCTTTATAAATTTCTCCCTTGCATTCAATAAAAATTAATTTTGTTAAGAAAATCTTCTGAAGATGTAAAGTTTAATTAATACAAAATCAAAGATAAATTTAGTAAAAAATGAGGGTTACGAAAACAAAATCCCTGTATGAAATAGACTGAATGAATAATCAAAACTTCAAGATCAATGTTTACTTTTACACTAAATGCTATATTAATATTTTCGCCCCCATTTTGTAGTGTTATGTAAATTTGACTAAAACTAATTAAATTTAAATTCGAATTTAATATTTAACTCTCTACTTTTTTTTCTTCTTCTTCTAAGATCACACAGACAATGTCTAATTATATTTTATTATAATTTTTCTTCCCTTCATTTTTTTTTTTCAAAAAAAATATATTTAAAGAAAAGAAAAAGTTGTAAAATTTAAATTTTCATCACAAAATATATAGAAAGAGTCTAAGAACTTATGAACATCAAACACAGTTTTTCTTTCATTAGTGTATAGTGCATTTAATTAGTTTCGAAAGTTTCAACTCGAACATTTTTTTCTTTTTAAAGAGAAAATGTATCTGAAAAAATGTAAAATGTAGAAATAATTTTCAAAATTACTTTGTTCCAGTTAACGTTAGGATTCAATTTTAAATATGATGTGAAGCATTTTGGTTTTCACTTACTCCACTTGGAAACGTTAGGACATTGCACTTGACTTCAGAGTCAAACCTCAGTTTTACAGGTCTTTGAGTTAATTAAATATTGAAAGTTATTAATTTTTATTGTTTTATTTTTGTTGTTATGCAATATCGAATATTATGGATTATGGAGTGTAGTATTATTTCCCGAATATTTATTTGAATGGAATTGTATTAAGCTTAGACGTTCAAAATTTCAAAAATTTTTGATAAACAAACAAAATAGTTCAATTTTATCAATTGATAGTTTTTGTGACATTTGTGAACTCGATTTCAATTTAGAGTTGAGTTCTTTGATATCAGCAATTTTTCGTTAAGTAATGAAATTTTCGAAATTAAATAAGAATCGTCAATTTCATAATACTTCTAAAAAAAAAAGAAAATTTTCTTTAGCTATTCACACATTTTTTGTTTTTTGAAATTTTTATTCTTTTTCATCAGCTCAAAATGGATTTTCAAATGGTATTATAAAATTTGGATTATATTGATAACATTTAAAAATAATATGAACAATTTGATTTATCATAACTTAAGCGACTGCGACACAATTCCGGAACAGGTACTTTATGAAAAGCGTTCCACTACACTGAGTAATTAATTGTTTTACAATAATTCCGACTCGTTTGCACAAATCAACAATATTTTGAAAGCCATTCGATTTATAATGCAGAAAAAAGCTTATGGTTTCCATCTTGAGTATAAAAGTTGCTATTATGTAAATCAAAGTCATTTTTCATTACGGGTCAAGTTCGAAATTCGGACATAAATTCAAAACTCTATGCTAACCAAACGGGTCGATTTGAAGCAAACTGATAATTTACATATAAGAACTTATTAAACAAAAAACAATTATTGATTACAGCTCGAAAAAATAAGTCGAAATTTTGTAAATGGCGGGGATTTGCTAGAATAGTATAAGTTTATGCTACTACATTCTCCGCATAACTTCACCTTAAAATTTATTTACAAACACTCCAGTTAGCCTATAGCATGTTTGACTTCGTAATCAATCTTCTACATATTTTGTTGATTGAACAAAGTTCTCTATATATTAGGTTGATTCAAGTATCCTAATATTGACAAAACCAACTCTATACAAAAATTCTGACTATTTAAAATTAAATTTTCTTTTTCTTTAAGAAATTTCGATATTGTATGTATGTATGGTTGTAGTTAGAATTTCACACTTAACACAATTAAAAATCCTTTCCCTTATGTATACGTGCTTTTTCTTTTCCTGTATATACATTTATGCATAATCTGTATGTAAGCATGTACAGTGAAACATTTTGTACGTTTTCCATTCTAAAATAATCTTGAATCTTTCCTTTTCTTCTTTTATTTTTCTTTATTTTATAAGGCAATTTTTTTTTTCTTTTCTTTTTCCCACATTCATATTGTAAATTCATGTTCCAAAAAATTCACAAAAAAAAAAAAGAAAATTCGAAATAAGGACCTTCTTCATAATGTGTGTGTGTGTTTAAACAAGAGAAAGAATAATGAAATTCTAATTAAATTTTTTATTTACTTTTATTTTTATTATTCTTATTCTTCTCATTAAATGTTAATAAAAAAAAGAAAGAAAAGAAAAGAAGGAAAAGAAATCAGCAATTCAGATGGCAATCCATTCTATTCCTTGTACCTCTATACCTACCACCATAAACCGCCAATGTGTTATGTGCCACCATTTTTTTTTCTTTCTCATTTTCCTTTAATTTCTTTGTCTTCTTTGAATTGTTGTTGAAATCGAAATAAATTTTATATTTCGTACTTCTTTATGAAATTTTCCAAAAAAAAAAATTCATTTCTTTTTTGCTTTTTATATCCTAGAAAGAAGAGTAACAAACCGTTAACGTTGCCGCTACGTGTAAATTAAAGTCTTTTTGTATCAGGAAAAGTTTTAATGGAATCGTAAAATTCGTATTGAAGTATGTAACAATGTATGATTGTAATTTTAATCTTGTTTTGTGTATATTTACAAAAAATTATGACAAAATTAACCCAACCCGCCTGTTTCATTCATATCGACTTGCCAAATTTATGAAGAACGAGGAAAAACATAGAAAATAATGGGTGATTTTTTTTGGAGTTTGGTTTGTTTTATTTTTGATATTTTGAACAGACTTATTAGAGTACCGTTTTACTGAGATCTTATCATTATGTATTTAACAAGTTACTTATTATTGGTGAGCAATTAATTTCACATTTAAGCTTACCGCAAATTGCTACTTTGGAAATTCTATGCTTTATTAGTTATTTAAGCTTGAATTTTTCAAAGAAATGCTTAATATACGACACAAATCGCTCTCAACTCCAACATTTCAATGAAAATCTATTTAAAATTAAAACGAAGTGAGCGATAAATCGATTTAAATAAAAAGTACCATGCAATGTTGTAATTTGTTTGCGTTTTCTCAAAATTTGCACCCAAATAAGTAAAAAATCACCTTTTATGTGGCGTATGAAAAACCGAATGAATATCTACCTTAAATAGAAAACAAAAGCAGGAACAAATTTTTTTTTAATTTTTGAAAATGAGAACCGGGCTAAAAGAAAATTAGTATGCCGGTGTTAAATTTTTATTATTCATGAACAAAGCAAACTTTTCTACAACCATCATGTCCTTTTTACGAAAAAGCAACTTAGATACCTTAAAAAATTTACATTTTCTTATTGTTTTTTTTTATAAATTTTTGATTTTAATGTGATGTTATGATTATATTTTGAGATTAGGTTTTTGTCTGTAAATTTTATACGTACCCATATTATATCTTAACCTATTGTTAAGTTTGAAGTTCAATTACAAATTTTTTAAAATTAATGAATTTTTAATAATCAGAAATTGAGTAGAAGGTTTTAATTCCTTTTGAATGTACTTTTGTGAAATACTTTCTACATTCTTTAAAAAATATGTGAAAAACTGTTATTTTGGACTGCAAAAAACTAAAATTTTTTTTTAGAAATTTACTCACATAGGTATTCGAATAATAAATATGGGCATAAAACAACTGCAGTTTAGTTAAGAAAATAAAGCTTATGATTCTTACACCGTCGTTGAATGCTTAGCAAATTTGATTGAGAAAAGCAAGCACCGGGAGGGGGTTCGGTCAGATAAACTGGTAACAAGCTACAGCTTTCTGAAAAAAAAGGAAATGGTAGCAGATTTTTCCTTCATATATAAATAAATGCTTATATCTTCGGAACCATGCAACTTAGAGTATCCATCCGGGGATTGATTTACAAATAAATGATTAATTTTTATTTTCGACGGCGCAAATAAAGAGATAGTTAGAATATTAAGGCTCGTCGAAGTCAGAATTTTTGTTTTTTTTGAAATTTTTTTTTTCAAGAAACTCGAAATTTCATGAAAATTTGTGTTATTGTTTTTTTCTAGACATTTCATCGTATAATAAAAATATGTATAGGATGAAAAAATAAAATTGTAAAGCTATTATAAATTTGTCAAAAAAATGTAGATTTTTTATGATCCAAGGTCATACTTTAAAATTAATTTTTTAGAATAACTTCTTGAATTTTTACTGAATTATAAATCAAAGAATAATTCTAAGTGTGTATGAGTAAAATTTAGTAATTAATTTCAACGAATTTAGAAAATAATTTTAAAAATTAAAATATTTCTTTGATTATATTAAATTTAATTACAATTCTTAGAAGACTTTTAAACGGGAATGGGTTAAAAAGGATTTTTGTAATTTTTTTTAAAGTTTTACTTTTATCTTTCATTGTTAGAATTGATTTCTTCTTTACTTAATATATTTATCGGAATTGTATGTTATACATACACATTTATATTCAATATAAACGTATACAATTAAAAATTCAACCCCAAATAATAATTTTATTTCTTGAAAATATAATATACTTATAGGTATATATATTGTTTGAATATTTACAGGATGACTCCAATAATATTAAAGTTAATAAGAAAAATCTATTACTCTAAGTAATTTGAGAAAAATTTTGATTCTTAGTATGTATAGGAGGAAAGTGGTCAAACATTTTGAATTATGACTCGCATATTATCCTCTCTGTTACAGATTTTGAAAGAATCTCTATTACGTATTGCACTCTTGCGGTTATTTCAATAAAGCTATAAAGCTATTTTCTTCCTTTTTTAAGTTTTAAGTTCTAGTTTCATTTTCTAAGTCTCAAATTTCCACTATATTGGTTTATTTTCTATTAAGAGGATTTCTTCAAACATTGGAACCGTTAAATGCTTTTAAATGATTTTAGACTGCATTAGCGCGTTAATGTGAATAAAAAATACAAATTTTATTAAATCAAATATACATAAGAGAAAAAACGCAGTCCAAACGCCATTTTCAGAAATAAGTTAGAATTACATGATAAAAATAATATATCTACTAAATTTATTGAAGCTGAAAATGGGAAAAATTTGGAAAAATAAAGCAGGACCTTAGTTTCAAGCAGTAAGCGCTAAACTATTGAAAAACATAGATCTAGAAAATTAAATGAACTGAACAGTTGAGTTCACCAACAATTGGACATGCCATGTAAAATTGAGAATAAACTCCAAAGAGTGGATTTACTTAAAACACCAATGAATGTTATTGTAAAAATTGCAACAACCAAAAAAGTGAATTGTGCTAATTTTTTGTAAATTTGTAGGCATCTTACAAACAGTGTGAAAAATTTTCAAAAATTTCTTAAATCGGCTTTTACAGTTGTCGCATACCGTAATGGCAATTCCAATTTAAGAAATTAAAATTTTTAATAATTCTAACACACAGCTAGCAACTACCACAAAGCACACCCTATAAATGTGAAATTATTATTCTTGTATACTTATAGTGTTACAGTAATTGTGAAAATGAAAAAAATTACTTTTATTACTTCCCAAGTTTCTTAGATTCTGTTAATTTCTTTGACTCAATATCATTTGTTAACAATATTGTTGTTATTGTTGCCGTTCTTATTACTTTTTGTATTTAATCCTCCTTTCGACTCTATTTGTTTATTTTATTTGGAACGTTGTTTAAATATTATAAAAGCTGGTCGATATTAGAGAATCGTCTTATTCTTGTTAATTTTCATTTTTTTTTTGTTGTTCTTATAATTTTTTTGCCTGTATCTGAACAGAAACCAAAACAATCTTCAAATTCATTTACACTTATCCCCACCCCTTTTGTGTTTTGTTTGTCATATTGTTATGATTGAGTTTTTTGTATTTTTTTCCCCCTTTTGATTATCGGTTTAAAGGTGGTAACTTTTCATAAGAGGTATAACAGTTAACAACTTAAATATTTCTACTATCATTAAAAGTTGCAATTTTAACCACAAAATAATTATTTCTATTTCAGTTTTTTTATTTTTTTAATTCTTTTGTTGGTTTTTATATTTTATTGTTGTAAGGGTTCCATGGGATGAAAATTACAAATTTTTTTAATATAGAGTAAATATTACATTTTTACTCGTGTATTGGTTTGTATAATTTTCCTATTTGTAATAATTTTGTATTCACCGTGCAATTTTTAATGAACAGCAGGATGGTGATAGACTTGAATGGTGTAACCAATACTTGTTCGTGAGAAATTCTATATATCCAAAATTGAGATTATTGGCACTCTAATTGTTGAGTACTCAGTGCAGATTTTAATTTTTGTGAAGGCTAATTAAAAATTATGTCCTTTTCCGGTTTAACATTAACTAAAAGCATTTTCATATGTAAAATGTTGCCAAAACAAAACCATGTGGACCTTACTTTCAAAAATTATTCAAGTTTCATGTAGAATTACTTTAATTAGAATTACACTTCTTACTCGTACTTTACATGTCCTGCACTTTATACGGCATGCAGTGTTAGCCTTAACATCACAAACTGTACATCTTACTTAAAATACATAAGTGGCTACCCTACTATTTGCACTGTCTAAGATAGGTAGTGCTCTGGACCTTTGCTTGATCTGCTTGGCGAGGGCACTATAGCGTTGCAGATTATGCTAATTTGCATTTTAATAATATGTTCTTTAAATATTCTATATACAATATTTGCGTTAATAGTTTTGGTTTCTTGCATATTTAAACCGATATGTTTTCAAGTTAACCTATAAAATATAAGATTATTCGTTAATAAATTCTATTATTTACTGATAATTTCTGATATTTACCATAGAAAATCATGACTGAATCGCATCTTTAATATGATGATCTCTGGGAACCGTCCGTTTGATAAATCCTTACAATTATTCCTTATTTTTAATTTGAAAATTTTGTCATGTTTAATATAATCGGTTATATGTCTATGCATCTACGTCAAAGTCTTTCATTTCTAACTATCATAAATGATCAAACTACTCAAATTCTTATATAAAAAGTATGTAAGTTTCTTCTCATCATCCCAATAATTCATAATCACAGTTTTAAAATAAAGTTGTCAATAAATTTTTTGCTTTAAATTTTCATTTTAAGAGCGTAATATTTTTTTTAAATGCAACTTTGTTGCTAAAACATGATGAAACCATATCTATAATAATTTGCAACAAAGTTTTTAATAGGTAGGTTGTGAGATACTTTTTGAAATGGTTTCAAAAGAAAGACCAATAATTGATTTGTTCATATATTTTTGATTCACAAAATGTTCTGTATAAAAAACATGTTTAATGGCGTCACATTAAAAAATGAAAAAAAAATGTTAATGCCAAACTAAAAACATTCCTTCTTCTTTAAGAAACATGACCTAGGTCATGTAATTAAGTTTAAATTTTAAAGTTCAAGAAGAAAAATTCTCCATATGAATCGAAGAGAAGAAAAAAATATTATGTAATTAATTTGTTAAATGTATTGGCTAATAAAATTATTTTAATATTCAAATTGAAAATTAATTTTCTGTGTTTTTTTTTCAGTGTAAAGGATATTGTATACGATATTATATTGATGATTTTGTTTGGAACATTTTAACAGAACAAAGTACATAATGAGCAAGAATTGCTTGCAATTTTCAATAATTTCTTAACAAAAATGATTGGTTTATAATGACAATTCAAGAGGTCAAGTTGCATATTAAGATATATACTTATATATGTATAAGTTGAAATTGATATTGCATAAAAAATGAACTCATTATATTTGAAATTGATTCGATACTTTCGCTGTCATTTTTAATTTCTTTGTTTATTTCACTTTATTCGTTCATAATTTTGCAACTTTGTTGCGATTTTAAAATGCAACACTGCTTAATATATTATTTTGCAAACTAAAACATTTTATTTAACTATTTGCTTTGTATTAAATTAAGATTTTTTTTTTACGTCATGCTGTTTTAAAATTCATAATTTAAATAAATGATGCTTATATTTGCATTCTCTTTAATATTATAATGACTTTAATAATATTCGCAGTAATATTCAACAAAAAAACTAATAATTTACAGCTGAAGTTGAAAAAAAAAAATAAATTTCAATCCATTAGAGTATTCTTGCATTTCGAATTCTTGAATAAATTTTAAATGATCTCATATAAAAACAAAGAAGCAAACAAGAACTCATTTGGGAATAGAAAAACACAGCCAATATTCGATCGATTTCTTTTAATCATAATAAGAATTTCGAATTAATACTTAAGAAATAAAGTTGGATCAGGCCACAATGGTCTGAGAAGTAGCACTTTTCCCTAAATACTCTAGATAGAAAGGTAGGTTTGTACAGTGGAGACAACAGTGCACTGCGACCACGTATAAGGATCAATTGTGCGCGTCCCCTGAGTGCGGGACATGTTCTACAATTCTCGCTCGAGACCTACCCTCTTGATGAGCTCAAGCAGCTTGTGACGCCCGGAGAACTAGAACTCAGTCGCCGTGAGATCGAATCCCCCCAGCATCACCCTTCTCCTATGAGCAAGGCAATCGCAGTCCCCAAAAGGTGCACTGAGGTTGGCCCATTCCCCCCACAAAATATGCAAGCGCCCTCACTTTCTAGGCCCAGGCGACTAACGTGGCCTCTAAGTCGGCAGTGAACCGACAAGACCCCGGTGAGAATTCTTACCTGGTTCTTGCCCATTCCTATAAATTACTTAAATCCTTTCTTGTAAGTGTATCGTAAATATACTATAAATATATTTTGGTAAATCTTTCTTGTAAGATAAGTTGAGAGTGGATGGCTTCTTTCAACAAAATATACATACTATTATAATTGGTATTTAAAAACTGCTGAAATTTCAGACACGTATAATTTAATTTTATGTAGAAGTTTTGCAAACGTGCATACTGGACGGACGCACAGAAGGTTGATCGGACAGATTTACACCAATTACACAAAATTTTTATTGGAAAAGTGCTTAAAACAATTTTTTTTTTTTATTTTAATTTTTAAATTAATATTAATGAATATTTAAAAATGGAAAAGAAAATTTTTAAATTAATAAATTGTTGTGTCACTAATGGCGTACACATTGTGTGAAATAGAATATTATATATGAGATAAGCCATTATTGTTGATTATTTCTTCGGAATGATATTTTTGTTAAGGTTAAGAATTTGAATTATTAGCAGTATTAAGCCATCAACAATAAAAAAATATTACACATTCATTTGTTCTCATATTAATGACATAAAAAGTGAAAATAACATTGACAGTGTTGTTATAGTGATTTGTCAGTATTGACAGTGAAATATGAGTTTAAATGGAAGAGTGAAGAATGGTTTTATTAGTGAGTAATTCAATCGTCCCTTGCAGTCGTCAATATTTTTTGAACTTATAAGGCTTTTATCCTCACCTGTTAATTTAAAGAACCGAATTGAATCAGATTTTTTTAATTGGCTTGAAATGCGCCCTAACATTCATTTATATTATTTGAAGAGATCAAAAAGTAATTTCATAATATTTAAAATTTAAATTTGGTTAATTTCCACAGAATCCGGCAATATAATAATAATAAGCTGTGGCAAAAACGTTTTTGAAGATATTTGAAAAAATCTTTTGAAAATTTTTTAACGCTTTTTCTAGCTGAACTAGAAAAGGTAGAGTGATTCTAAGTAATTTTCGTAATTACCACGAACTTACAGAATCTGCTAATAAATTATTATAATAAGCTGTAGCAAAATGAAACGGAATGTGCTATGATATTAGTTCTTATACAGAGAAATTTTAAAATTAAATTCATTGCTTGAGAATTAAAATCATTGAAAATTTAGGAACATTAAAGACGAAAGTCCCGTTTTTAATAGTTTTAATATTTTTGTGTTCAAAATAAAAAAATATTTTTTCAAAATTTTTAAATAAACAACCAAAACTGTCAAGTTTACAGTCAAATGGAAATTGCTTATGTATTGTGAGTCCAATTTTCTCTAACATGTTATTCTCCTGTTGACTGAATAGGGTAGATACCAAACATTTTGGAACATATCTTTAGTATGTACAATTGTGTATGTACCTCGTTTGTAAACACATAGTTAAAGAGGATGTTAATTTTTCTCATTTCTTATGCAATAAATAAATTAACAAAATTTAATTTACGTTGATTATATTTAAAAAAAGAAAAGAGAACCGTCCCCTAAAAGTGTGTTGTTGTGTGAGCTCATTAATTTACTTCATTACCTTTTTTTCATTTTTATTTGAATTGTTTCATTTTTGTGTTGGTGGTGTCAGGGTTCTTAATAACTTGCAATCAGTTTAGCGTTGAATACAAAATGTTTTTATTTTTTATTTTGTAATTATTTTGAATTTTTCTTATTCCATTTTTCTATTTCTTTCATTATTTTATTTCAATTTTTTTTTGTTTTTCTACTTTTATTATTCCGACAATTTAAAACATTTATAACGCTTCCTGACAATATTCATTATTCACCTCCAACTTACCGCAAAAATTTTTTAACCACATAGCGTCGTACATATACCAAGAATTTATGCAAAGTGGTGTATAAGATACAGAAAATGTAAGTATGGATGTACATATGTAAAATGGACGTTTGTAAAAACTTGTATAGTACGATTGTAAATTTATGGGCAGATGCGGATAAAATAATGTCAGGTTTTTTCCCCTAAAAATAGGAGTATGGGTATAGAAGAATGATTATTGTGCCTTGTTTTTATTCTATGTTTTTGGTTTTTTTTGGACACCTTTTGTTTTTTCACATTAATAAAATGTCGCACGAGCTATAATTTTATGCACATGTACACATTTATAAATTTACGTCTACACTAGAGGTAAGTATACTATATAGAGGATTTTCATTTAAATTTTTGTTGAGTTCCTAATAAATAATGGTTCTCACATAAAATTTGTTACTTTTTTTTTTGATTTTGTTTTCTTTGGATTATCAGTCGACTCGACTTAAAATGTTTTTTGTAATTTTCGATGTTATTTATTTGCTATTTTCGGGATTTTTCGTATATTTCATTTTTTTTCTGGATATTATTTTTGTTTCCCAAAAGTCTTAACATAATAATAACGTATAATCTTTCATTCTTATAGTTATAAATTTTATTTTTAGCTCATAACTTAATTCACAATACTTTACTATACTTATAGAGAGTGTTGTATAATAATATGAATTTTAGTGTAGTGTCGCCGTCAAATAAGGGTGGTTCGAATAATTTCTTCTTTCCCGTCAATTCTAAGAGAAGAGGAAAAAAGAAACACATAACATACTAACGAATATAGGAAGAAAATAGTCGAATAGAGAGAGCATGAGGTAGGTAGCTTGATAGTTAAAAACAGAGCAAATAAATAGTAAAAGTATGTAAGATAAGTGGAAAATTTAATAAAAAAGTATCTTTTATAAATTTGAATAAGTTGCGAATTTTTCAAAATAGCTACAATTTAATTTTCAAAAGTCATAAAATATAATTGAAATGCGTTGGATTCCATTTGCCATTAATTTAACAATAAAGAATGGTGATGATTCAGTTTTGAGCTAAAAATTCAGAAAAATTTTGATAATTTCGTACCTGCCTCTTCTCATTCTCTTTTTTGGTATAATATCTATCAATACTGCAATAAAATACTTTGGCCTACAGTTCAGCTATATTATGTTATTAAAAGGTGTGTCTGATTTTCAAGCAACATTTACTTAACCTAAATGTATTCTTACTACATAAATGTGTAGGATCTCATGTAGGTAAACACTCATACTAGTAATTCACTATTAAAAACGAAAATTTAAATTTAGTATTCAACTCATTTTCTCTTAATACTCAAATATTCAAGAGGAAGCATTAAAAAGAGAGCAAAAAAAAGCAGAAAATAATAATTTTATTCATTGAAACACCAAAATAAAAAGCAAAGCTTTGGGTACAGCAGCATTCAAATTGCTCCAAATTCATTTGTTTTTTTTTGTCCTCTTTTTGGATTATAAAGAACCGCACATCCTTTAAAGAGACCATTGGGGAAAAATACTAAAAAAAAAATAGTTGATCTTTGCGACAAATGAAAAATGGTTCAATTGTAATAATGTTCTGGGCTGAATTACTTTCAACAATTTTATACTTTTGTACATAAATACATACAAACATACGTACATATAATAAGACTTTACGTATATATATTCATACATAAATTTTTTGTATATTTTTATTTAATTTCTGTGGTTCTTAATTTTCTTTTTCTCTTGTATAATGGTCTTTCGTTTTTTATATCGAGTATATTTTAATAGCATAGAGAGAATCTAAAATTATAAATATAATTTTAAATGAAAATAATATAATAATGAAAAGCAAAAACAACTTCAAAATAAAAATCATAGAATCGGCGGAGGAACAGGACAATATTAAAATGTCCACCTCCGAACATATTATTATGGTAATGTATACTAATCTGAAATTTTTAAAGTTAATTCATGTTTGAAAAGAATTTATAATATTAAAAAATTTAGATCATACATATTATGTATGTTTGTGTATTTAGCTGTTGTGTTGTGCATTTATAAAGAGAGCACAATAAAATATGTATAACATACTAAAATATTAAGGTAGATTAAAATACATTAGAAAAAGCAAGAGAAAAGAGACAGAAAAAAAACCGAAATGAAAAAATTACAATCCGATGGTTCGTTTACAACATAGATTTAACATAGCTTTGTATCCAGCATTTTGCTTTCTTGTTATGATGATATTGTATAACAAATTTTTGTTTAAATAATCAAGAACAGTATAACATTTTATTAAAATTATATACTCCTAAAATGTAACATAATTCTGGATAGCAATAGGTTGAGTTCGGAGATTAAAAAGCATACTGTATAACGTCTGCTAAAGAATGTAGAAGTTTACTGTAATTACTAAAGGGTTTGTGACCCCCTTTTGAATATACTGTAATTCACAATTTGCGTATTATGTATTCTAATCTAATAAAGAATAAGAATACAAAAAAAGTACAAATACAGAATGATTGCTTTGGCGAAATCAACATTGATTTTAAAATGATTTAAAAAACATTTTCCCAAAATTTCATATTTCTAATTTTGTAGTTATATTAATTTTGTAGTTACATAGTTGTCCATGTGAGCTGAGTAGCACGGGTTTTCTACATCTATTCCACCCACTTGAAAGATTGTCATTGTATTTTATTGATTGCGATTGAAAAAGCGATTCGTAGTAGAAGCTAACTTCGTGGAAAAATTGTTTTTCCCGGGACCAGGGACTTCTTAGTGCTTATATTAAAAATATTTCTTGGAACTGAAGTTGTAAATCTATATTTTCTAGCAATATTCTACATTACCGCATTTGTTGACTTTCAATTTTAGTATAACAAAGCTTAAGGAGACCATTGTTTCCTATAAATTCCGGACCGACAGCTTTTTCAAAAAACAAAATTGCCTTTTAGAAACCATTGCGGCAATTTTATGAGAAACTTGACAAATTTAATGGTCATCAAATTAATGTTGCAGTAGCGCATTAAGGACTCAGATAAACGTCATAACATTGAAGGTATATGGAGCACTAATATGCAATATTCGAAGTCAGGTGTATTCTTTGGTAACAACATCGAGCACGGGGAAATATTTTATATTATTTTTTTTTAAATTATTCATGTAATAATCCATTTCTATTTTATATTCTATTTTCTACATAGAATATAATTTAAATATCTAACAAATATGAATATGCAATTTTTTTTTTGTTACTTTTTTTTTTTCGTTGAATGGTCATAATCTAAATTGAGAAAAAGTGAATATAAATGAACAAGTTTTTAACTATTGTAGTACAAATTTGTTTTTGCTTTTCTGATTTTTTTTTTATTGTAGAACACTTTTGAACTAAATATTTTTTTTTGTTTTGTCCTCAATGGAATTTTTAATAGAAAAAATTTGAAAAATTCTATTTTCAAATCATAATAGAAAATAAGAATGGAAATGAGAACGACGGATGAATTTTTCGTTTATATTAAAAAAAAAAATTTTTTTTTGCATCCATGATTACTTTTTGGTTTTATTTTCATTTTTGCATTTAAATTTTAGGAATTCAGTTAGTTAACCATGAAGCACAATAAAAATAAAAAAAAAATATATAAAAGATGAAAATATAGTCGAAAATTTTTAGAATTTAGAGAGGATAATGTTTGCTTTGCCAGATGAGTTGAAATTTTTTATTTTTAATATATTTTTCATACAATTGTATAGAATTTACTTTTGTATTCTATAATTGCTTTCTAAATATATGCAATTGCATATGCATAGAGTTTCAAAATATTTTAACTAAAAATTATTAGTAACTATATTTGATTTCCATATAATAATTTAAAATAATGTATAAAATTTATTAAAGATTATACTATGAGATATAGCGCGTTGAACCAATTAGTAGTAATCTCGAAGTAATTTGCAAAGACGAAAACCTGTTTAAAATGAAAATGTAGTTTAATAGGCGTAACAATTTATTTGTAATTTTGAGTATCAGGAATTTTAAACTTATATTTTGAATCTCTATATAAAAAGACATCCCCCCGACTAAATTTGTGACACTGCTCTTATAATTATACGATCTTATTTATCTAAAAGAAATGTGCAAGTTTATCTAAATTTGCACATTTAACATATTGTTAACATATTCCTATAATATTATGTATGTGGTATGGTTAATGCGCCTGAAGAATAGGAAAGCAAAATTATACACATTATTTTTTATATGAGAGGAGCATCCATGGCGATTAAGTATCCATTTATAGTGATTAATAGTAAATATTAATAGTACAATTAATGAAATATTAATGCTAGCAAAAATATTAATAGTAAATATTAATAATGAGCTATTTCATTGCAAGCTTCTTTTAATGAACAACTTTATTGAAAGCTTTTTAACTAACTAATATAATAGTCCTGTATATAAGGCAGTATCGTAGTCTTATAACAATGTACATAATAATATAAGGGAAGCAAATTATTATTCTTAAATAGTTATAAACGATTATGATAAAAACTTATACAGTTAATATTATATAATCTCGTGGAATCTATATGAATCCTATAAAATTAACGTAAGTTGGAGCTCTAATAAACCTTAATGTTACATTTATGTACATTTTTATATTTTTGATATATTCGAAAATATTTTAATAATTTTTGAGTTGTCGTTGTTTTATAATTTTTTTTTTTTTTAGCCCGAAGCTATGATGTTGATGTTAAAGTTTTATTGTTAAAAAAATATTTTTGAAAACTATTTATTTTAAAATTTTTCAACAAAAAGAAGAAAAAAATTTTATACTTATTCATTTTAAAATGTAAATATAATTGACATTAAAAAAATATTGTAAAATTACTAAAATTAATTTGAAAACAAAAAAAAATTCAATAGTTTATTGTTGAAAACTTCATTGTATAATAGGCAAAGAGTTAAATGCATACTTCATAATTTACAAATAGTTTTTTTTTTATTTTTTTATTTCATTTTGTTCAAGATATTAAATGTCAAGCACATGCTGAACTTGAAATTAATTACTTTATTAATTTGAACAGTTTGTAATAATATGTTCATATATTATCTCGTTTAGTCCAATAATTTTGACCGGTTATTCACTCTTACATGTTAGGTCGCAGTCAAAAAAGCTTGACACATTTCTGTTGACAACGGCCATAAAGGAAATTATTAAAATAGTTCCTGGTACTGCAACCATTTTTTGTATTTGATCCGTTGCCGAATAAGAAAAACCTCCTCCTTAATTTATCTATCAGGGTCAAAATTTTTCTTGATTAATCTATAATGACCGTCAGCCTCTCAAAATAATAAAAATATATTTTAAGAGTTACTATCGAGGCAATTTTTTAATAGCGTTATGTCAGATCGAAATGTCCGCCAAAACAATTTATTTACATATTATTTTGTTTATTTACATAAGTCAGGGATTTTTGACCGACAACCAGGCGAAATAATTTGATAAAACAATAAGCTATGTGGAAGAAAGGAGCTGCTTAACATTTTTGTTCTTCTTACTTAATAATTAACCAATTTGGCTGTAATAATGTTAAATATTCTTACGAATAGTAAATGATACAACAGTATTATCGCTTTTATTTTAGTTAGACTCCTAATGTTTGTGAAGGAAATTATCAACCATCAATTAAAGTGTACGAACAAGTAAATCCAGCCATGGTCTTATTTCCATTAAAAAATTTCAAATCTCAAGACAATAATAATGTTTCAACGGCATATTTTTTTTTTGCCGCAAAGGTTAATAAATTTTTATATTTGGTTAAAATAGCTGATCTAATGTCTACAATATCTAGTGAACAGACGTACGCCAGCTATGTATAATTAGCATATAAATAAATTCAATTTTTATTAAAAATAAATATGACTATAGTTTTATTAATAATAAAATTTTTAAATTTCTGTTCATATTAAATAACTCGCATATTTCTCTCAATTTTATGCTGTCACATTTCTATCTTGAGCAGGTTTTAATTTATTATAATGAATATTACGTACCTTGGACAGAACTATTATATATGTAGTTCATTGTCGCCGTTCTTTAAAAGATAATTTTAAAATCTCAATTCATTGTTCATTTATCCTCGTCTTTTATTTTACTATTGTAAAATTTTTATAAAAAATCCCTTTTAATTTTTTTTATAATAAAATATTTTAATTAATCTTAATAACTTCCGTTTTTCCACTTAAATTTTACACAATATTTCATTTTAATCACAATCAAACAAAGAGTACCTATACTGAATACGAAAATCCTATCAAAATATTTTGTATAATAATCAAAGAATAACCACCGATTTGTATAAGAGAAATCCTTTCTATTGAAAATAAAATTCGTATAATATCCAGAAGCAATATAATATTTTAGTTATTATGAAAAATAATAAAGAAATTTTTATTGATTAAACAGGGAAAAAACAAGAAGAAAATTCGATTGAATTGAAAATAATAATGATTGTTCCGTCAATTAATTGAAATTGGAATTCGATTATATATTATTCAATAATTAAGTACCTATACCCACGAGTACGTACATATACATATACATATGTAATGTACAAAACATATAATATCGAATATCGGATGTCATTTCTTTTTTCTCTACAATAATATTATTGTTTTGACCTCTTCCGTACATTTTTTTTTATTGTTTGTTTACAGAATCAGAAAATTCAATTTCGTATGAAAAAAATATTTAATGAAAACTGTTTCCCAATACCGGTGTACGCATACATGTATAGTGACCGCAATATAGACCCATGATATTTTAACTTGAAACCAACTTTTAAAATGCCAAATCAACGGATATAATAATAATTATGTCCAGTTTATTGTATAATATCTTCCAAATGTATTAAATTCTCTCATTCATTATTTTTCATTTGATCAAAAACCAGGTTGTTAATTTAAAGCTGATAGTTGGATAACAAAAAGGTGGTTATTTTGTTTGTTAAAAATATTGTATAAAAAGGTATGCAGGTTTTTTGTAATTTTTTTGCCTCTTCATATCTTGTCATTGCTTTCTTTTTTTATAATTTAACTATACTGCTACCAAGTACCATGTTATATGTATACAATGATTGCTTCATGTTATACTCAGCACGCTGTATAGCAGCTATATTATTGTTTAATTTTGGGCATTTCAATTTTAAAATAAACATTTTATTTCTTCTCGTATATTATTATTTTTCTTTTTCATCGTTATATGTACATATATACGTATATATACATAATATTATTATATTTATATCATCTCCTTACACATACCCGTATACCAGTATGTACATAAAAATTATATAAGTAAAAATCTATATTATTCATCCATCATAATTCATAAAGTCGTCAATTATTTCGAATCATTAAAACTGGTAAATTCATCATATTTTGTGTATATTCATATTCATATATGTATGAATGATATAAGTACAAGTGTAATTATGATGGTACCAAGTAAAATCATTGTAAAAAAAGAGAAATGCGTTGATAAGGTTATGAGTGAGTTATACGGTACAATGTGAGTACGATATGTAGGATATTTTTGTCGACATTGAATTTAAGTCAAAATAACTTGTTATCTCATGTTAATCTCATAATTTTTGTTTACTCACTTGATTTTTAAGTTGCTTTTACTTTAAATAAATTTTATCAAATATAAGTAAATCCATTTTTTTTTCATTCAATAAAGATTTCACAAAACATTTAAAAACTCACTCCGAAATATAGTAAATAAAAAAAAAACCCTTTCGGTTTAGTGATGTAGTCCAGGCACGTTCCTTCATAACGCTCTTTCAATAACACAACTAATTTTATACACAATAAAAGAAATTTTTCTAAAGTCCTATTGCCGTAGAAAATCGTACACTTAAACTAAAAGCATGCTTTTCACAGAAATAATTCACCCTTGACAGAACAGGAAAATAGTTAGTGAAAATTATTTTGTCAATTAGATAATTTCTGTGTTTTGTCGGAAGCAATCGAATTTTCCTATCCCATATACAGTATAAGCTGCTACAAACGTGTTATGGCAGTATGATTTAAAAAAAATGAAACAATTCGTATGTATATTTAAAATTTAAATCACTAATGGAGACCAGAAATCAATTTTCGGCCACCAATAGCAAAAATATAAATATGTGAATATAACAGTAGATTGGTATTGTATTAGATGTAGACTTGATTATTCGATTTATATTAGTTTTACACCGGAGCTCAGAAGTCAAGTTTATTATAACATATGTACATGTTATGTACTTTAAAAATTTATTACAATATTTTGTTGACTTGACCTGTAAGTACAGAGAATTCGATTTCATAATAATAATTGTGAAATTTCAATAACAGATGGACGCATTGTAAATTTAAAATGGTAAAAATAAAAAAAAAAGCATAAAAAGTTTGAATTTGTTTGTATAGTTGAATAAAATATTTCACAGTTGTTTATTGATATTAGGTTTGTAACAACAGCTCTAAAATCTGAAGTAATAAAAAATTTTTTTACTCCAAAACAAATTAAACATATTTTTACAATTTGAAAAATTATTTAAAACTTCTTAATTAAATTTAAAATGAGTGAATGTGTGTCAGTTGCCAGCGTGTTCCTTTTCGTTCTTATATTATTTATCCGATGATTCAGTCACCATTTGGGTCATCAATTATTATCAAAATTTTTTGGGAAATCGTTTAGAAAACTCCCGCCAATATTTCTAAAAAAAAAAGTAATTTGAAAAACCTGTCCGTTCGGAAGTTTATAGTGAAATTGTTGATTTTTCTTGACTTTCAACTCTGGATAACAAAAATTTAAGGGTGATACATCATAGGGTATTGCTGGACCTAATGGAGATTAATCACTTTTATTCCGGAAGATTTTTCGAAACCACTCCTGTTTTGACCTCAAAAACAGGAGTTTAGAAAAAGAAATTTAATATTAATATTTAGTTTTTAATTGGTTTAAGAAGGATTTTGTCAGAAGGTCACTTGTGATTACGGCTGAGGTGTTAAGTCCCTCGGAAATCTTAAACATTAACAAAATTTTAGTACAGTCATGTGATGATTCAAGAAAAGGTGCGTTCATGCAATGCGTTCACCTGACAATTAAAGTAAACAACAGATCTGAAATTTTTTTTATTGAACAAAATTGAAAGCCTGTTTTTCGGAATATGTAACGCAGCCTATTATAAAATTATTACTGTAACTAGATATTTTACAATACTGTTGCTAGATCTCATAAAACTGCTTCACAACGATTTTCATATTCAAGCATTTTACATCAATAAATTAATAAAAATGAAAATCAACTGAAAAAAGAAAACGACACCATGCTTTGTTACTAATTATGGCCATTCTTAACTTTTGAATTACATTCATTAACTGGGATGATTTTTGCAACTCTTTTGACCATATTTTCCATTGTTATCGTTACAAAATAATGCACAAAAAATAAAAACGATCACGAATTTGTCCTTGATTTGTTTTTTTTATTTTAATTTTTCTTTCCTTTATTCAATAACGTCATAATGGTGTATTAAATAAAATTTCAAAAATATTGAAGGTTTCTTCTCTTTTTGCAACTCTCATATAAAAGATATCAATCAAAAATACAACCATTATGATCAAAACGTAATAATTTGAATGACAAAAACAAAAAATTATGAAAGCAAAAAGTGGAAAAAAAGCATGGAAAATTTAAAATGAAAGAGAAAAATAATAAAAAAAAAATCATTAATTATCGATGAAAATGCCAGGTAATTTGTAGAACACCAGTAGTAGTTAGCGCCACTCAGTAACGGTATTTGATTATTAAAATACCATCGTTATTATGCATTACTCGTGCTCGTGCACACACACACATACATATTTACAAAAATATGAGTTATTATTATTTTGAAGGTCGATCTTTCGTTTCTTTTGTGTATTACATGCTTCTTTTTTGACATGAAAATAATTATTATTTAATAATTTAATAATGGACGAAATTTTTCTCAATCAAATTTCTGAAGTGAACAAACAGAGACCAATTTAAAAGATAAAGTAAGCGGGTGCTTCTTTTGATGTAATTTGCTCTGTTAAATCTAATTTTAGATTAAAATTGAAACTGATTGTAAATTTGGAATATACCTAGAGTGAACTATTGTGTAAATCATGAAAATTAATTATGAAAAGATTCACAAAGTAGTTGCTTATGTAATATGTACGTATGCCAGTAAAATTTGTTTTTCCGTGATTTTTGATAACAGGCGAATAAAAGATTTTATAATGAGAAATGACGGCCTTTGTCATTTTCAACATTTTTATTACGCGTGTTGTATTTGAATACGTTCGTATGGTATGTAGAATTTGAGTAATTTGCACTAATAAAGAAACCTGATTAAATTTGTTTCCGTAAAGTGCATAATATGTACATAATAATTCTGGTGTAGAGTCAATTCGCCGGTGAATAGACAAAGAAATTTAAAAAGGCCAGGCATAAAAAATTAAATCCAAATTAAGTAGGAAATTTTAAGAAATATTTTCAAAATCTTAAATTGTCTGCGATCAATTTGATTTACTGAGTAGAGTGTGAATTTCATTAAAACCGAGAATGAAGAGAAATAATATTGAAAAAAGTAAGAAATTGCATTAAAAGTGTTTTCCGAATTTAAGAAATAAAGCTTAATCTTTTAGAACCAGACAATAATTATTATCAAATTGAGAAGTTTATAAATTATGAAGCAATTATAAAAATTATTTAATTACAAAAGATAATATAACTGAGACGTGTAATCAGCAAACATTAAGACAGTTCTGATTTGTTCCGCTCCTCATGGGGTTTCCAAAAACTGTGCCTTCAATTCAACGATTATAAAAATTTCGCATAATAATTGCACCACTTTTATACGGCCCTCATCGCATATGCTTATTTTACATATAAGGTAGATTCGGTGCTGTTCAGGAGAATTTACGGGATCAATAGTATAATGTGGTAGAATTTTATGTGCAATTCCAGTTTTTTTGTTAACAATCCTTTAAAACTATTACTCAAGTTATTATTGATCCTTAATTATATATGCAACTAAAATAAAGTAATTGAAATTTATAATTGAATTTTGAATTTAACAATCTCTTTTAATCTTTGAAAATTTCCTAATAAATAAATTTGATTATTTCAACAATTTATTTGGATATTTCAATCATAAAATAATATTAATTTAATATCTTGGCAATATTGCTGAAGGCAGAAAAATGGTCGAATCTACATTGTGAATTTCAATATTATTAAAATAATATTATAAAATTAAAAAATAGAAAAAAATATTTTAATTTAGGCATGATTGTAATAGGTATAAGCTATACTTGTTAATATTATATTTTTGAAAAATATTATAAATTTGATATTCCATTTGAAACGCAAATAAAATCTATGCCAATTGGTTGTTATCAAAAAATAATTATTGGAAAATATCAAAACCTACTGGAATGAGCCGATAACTATACTGCTGAACTAGTGCTTCTCTCTCAAAGAGGAGGAAAAAAAATGTAGTCCTCTTACGGAACATATTAACATAAAGTACCATTGCGGCCGTACACTTTTAGATGACAACATTGAACTCTGAGCCAATCTCAATGTAGACTGTAAGGTATCTCACACTATATGTGAGTACTAACGTGATCATTGTACTGTAGTTATAATTGGATGATCCTTTTAGTCTTAATACTATTCAAACAATTATAGAAAATATTAAAAGTCCTATGAATCGCTTATAAATCCAATAGTTACTCAAGTCAACCTAATCCCCGTTATTTTTGGTTTTTTATTAATTTTAATAAACGTTTTTAAATTTTCAATTTTTGTTGTTGTTCTTTTGCTTTTTGCAAAATCTTGTATTATTTTTAATAATATGAAAATTATATACAAAGCAACTTATGATTGGCACTTTTCAACTCTTATATTATTTCTCTATGCTTATAGACTTTCACCTTCATTTAATCAACGCCGATTACCTGCTTCGTTGGTCAGTGTACTTTATTATTTATTATGATTTTTTTTTTTTATTAAAATATGCTTGTGCTTAAATTGAAGTATGTTAAATCAACGTGCAATTGTTACAATAGCCGTTTAAATTGTTGAAAGTGAAATGTATGTATGTTTGTATGTAAACATTCCAGTAAGTTTTAGTAGCATTGTATTTTATGCCATAGGGTCAAATTTTAATGATAGCATAACGTTTTGTTTTCTTTATTGTCAGGTTTTTTATTCAATTTTAATTTCATGTTGCCATTTTATATCAGATTAATATTATGTAGCGTTTTTAAACGAATTGCTGCTGATTTTGTTATTCTTTTTTATAAGGTATAAGTTGTTTACCTCATTTTATCGAACTGCTTCAAGAAGATTTTAAAATATTGAATATAAAAATAATCAGTTATTTAAATTTTAACATATTATTTTTAAAAGACAAACAGATGATGTTGCAGAATTTCACGGAACTACTTTAGCAATAAAATGAATGGAGAAGTAGATATTTACCACAAAAATGCCGAATTTTGACTAAAACAATAAATTCTATCTCTTGTCTGTACTAAGCATGCTACATTTTCATTGTTTTGTTACAGCAAAATCGTTTACAGCGTCAAATGGGCTACTTTAGTAAATTCATTTACCTAAGCTATTTCTTTTAGCTAAAATTCTAAAATTCTAAAATTTTGAAAATTAATAAAATTTTAAACATAATTCCATAAAAATATAGAACCGAGAGACTGTTTGGAAAGTTTTAATGAAAACAGCATTTGTAACTTCATTTATTTATATAACCAATAACTGGGGCGGAATCAAAATATTGTACTCAAATTGACAACAGGACCTTTTCAACTGGGGCGGATCATAAATATTGCATTTAAATCGGGAATTTTTTCTATTATTATGTGCATTTGACATGGTGGGTGAGTTATTCATAAATATTATGAAAAATTATACATTACAATTGCGATGCTATAAAGTTTTTAAAGCGTTTTTTAAATAAGCCCAAGAGCGAGTACACAATAATCAATAATTTTCCAAACCTTAATAGGTAATAGGAGTATAAGGCTGTCGCCATAATGGTGGCATTATTTTTAGTCATTGAATTAATTAGGCGTTTCAGATTAGCTTGCCGTACATACTCTACTTGTACCGTAGTAGGTATCAATAATACACATGTAAATCACAAACATCTGCCAATTATTAACAAGCGCAGTTTACAAAAAAAAATTTAAAAACACACTTTTATTATGGATTATTTACATTTTTTACTGCTCTTTCCCGTTTTTTTCGTTATTGTCTACTTAACCTCAACTCAATATACAATAGTAATATAAAATTAAAAATTATGATATCATAACTGTTTTGTTAAGACCTTTAAATCAGTCAGCAGGAGATTTAACGTTTTTTTCTTTCCATTGTTTTTTTTTTTTTTTTTGAAAAAAAAAAAAACGATATTATGTAATTTGTTAATTGATTTGCTAAAGATTTTTGCTACTTTTGTTATTGTTGTTGCTTCTGGTTGGTTTTTATAACCGAATTTCAAATACGATAAATGATTTCATTCATTAAAATCAGATCAACAGCATTTTTAATAAAAGTCAGTGTTAGTAGAATATTGGTTAGTATAAGTGGGTTACTATTGGATATGGTGGTATTTAAGTTGCCGATTTTTTTTGTTTTTCTTCCTTTCATTTATTATTGAGTGCAATTTTCGACATAATTTGATATTTGTCAATAATTTTTTGCTATTATTTTTTTTTTTTTTGGTATTATTGGAGAGAAACTTTTGTTTTCTTTAGGTATTTTTCTACTCATAAGCTATAAACTCTTGCATTGTAAACGTTTTGTGTATACATAAGTAAAAGAGTTTTTTTTTTGAACATTCATACATACTTACATTCACATAGGCATGTTGTTAGACTCGATTGTTGAATAATAATAATTGATTAAACGGAAATTGTATATAGTATTACGAAAGGTGGTTAACGTTTTTCTAAATTTTTTCTAATTTTGATTCGGTTGTTAAGTGTACTTTTAACAATAAAATAAAATTTATTATAATAGTGTTGCAATATAGAGATAAAATGTTAGATATTATTTAGAGTATATATAGGAAAACATGAGAATATTTTTATTAATTTTACAATTACAATTTTGATTAAACAATAAGGCCGTTTTCAATAATTTAGAAACAAGCAACAAAAAAATATTGGAATATTCGTGATAACTTAATTATGATTATAGAAATAACAATGTTATGGTATCTTGTATGTAATAAATTACGATATTGTGTGTATTAATGGTAGCTATTAACAGTCGGTATGTCTTTGAATAATTTTTTAATGGCTAGTATGTAGAAATGATTCCGGTAACAGGAAAACTATTAAATAGAACTTATGTATATTTTGGATTAAATTACGGTAATTAATTATTATTTGTTTGTAAAGTATGTTTAAATATTAATAATAGAAATAATTTTGAAAATAAAGCTTGCAAATTTACAAAATTAATTTTAAAATTATTGTAAATCTAGTTTTTGTGCTGTATTTAAGACATGATGGATGCAACTCCTTTGAAAATGTTATGAAAAGTGCGTTGAATTTTTCAATTATTACGTATTAGAAGTAAATATTATTGTAAGTATAACGTAAAAGCCATCATGTGGGAGAATTATGGTGTAATATACTCAGTAATCTTGTTATTCATAACTAAAATGTCGTTAATATTTTATTTGCTTCGTTTTGAAGGAAAAATCAAAGTCAAAATATCCTGTTCGAACTTAAATATTTAAAAAAGATTAATTATGCCAGGAGTGAGTGGAGAATATTCATTTAATTTCAACAAAATATGTGATAGTTCATCATCTTCTTCTCACTTATGGTGGGTAAAATAATGAGATACACAATCAGGTTCTAAAATAAAATTTGAAACTCAGTTTATTAATTATTTCCGAATTTTTTGTGATACGAAATATAAAATTTAGATAGAATTAAAATTAAAATATTTAAAACTGAAGTTAGTCGGTTTGTGCTTGTATGTATTATATTAAATGTAAGTATGTATATAGCACGCCATTAAACGAGAGAAAAAAATCAAAAATTATATACATAGTCAGGAGGTCTAATTTCATCATATAAACAATTAAACGTTTGTTTATATGGGTATTTTACAATATTTAAGTTGTCTTCAAGTTCAGTCTTTGAAAAAAAAAATAATTCGCTCATAATGGAAATTAAATAAACATTTCTGAACTACGCCAAACTTTGGGGAAAAGTCCAAATTCCTGAAACCGAATCTAAAAAATTATAAATAGAAACTTATTCTTGTAAAGGTCCTATTTTAGTTATAAAATTACAAATATTAAAAATAAATTTTTATGTACATGAAGAATTTCCTATAATCTCTCTTAATCATTTAGAATTATTCTTAAAATTTTCGGTTCAAAATAATTTTCTAGTTAAGGAAAAATTCTTGTATTTCATTTGTAAAGAAAACCAATATCTTTTCTTTTTTCAGATTTCTGCATTTGAGATTTTCTCTTTTATCAATTGTTTTAAAATTTTAAAATTTATTAATATTATCTTATTTTTCTAATGGCGCTTTTAATGGATTAAAGAATTCTTACAAGAATTATATTATTTATGAATGCAGTATTATTTTTACTTGCTATCTATATAGCCTATATGCAGTATAAAATATTGCAAATTGTAACTATCTTGTACTAAAGTAATGTATGAATATATTATTTATATTATGCTCTATTTATGAAAATGTTCAGGGCAAAATGGAAAATTCTAATCATTTTTATTATAAGTAGGTACTGCAGAAGACCTTATGGAGTTTTGTATTCGTAGAATGGAACTTGAACAGTAAATTCATAATATTTTAGAAAGTAATCGGACACCTGTACCGAAAATTTAAATATGTGTGTTTAAAATTTAATCGAAATTATTTGAGTTTTGTTAACGGCTGCCATTACTCGTATTATGTATTCATAATAATGGCAGCCGTTGTACTCAATTCAATTAAATTAAACGCTGGGAGCAAATTCAAAAGAACTGTTATTACAAACTATTATTCGACATGTAAAAAAATGTAATATGAAGGAATTAAGGAGTTTCGTTTTTTGAACTATACCAAAGTAGCTTCTGTTCCCTTATAGGCAATCTTTTCCTGAAAATTACTTTTATTTAACTTTAATTTGCTGGTAATATAAAATAAGAATGTATGTATATACAAATAATATTGTAGATTTCAATATATTTATAAATAATTTTTATTCTTAATATTAAAATTTTCCATCTTGTCACTCTATTTTTTAACCTTTAACAAAATAGAACAAGTTACTGCAGATAAAGAGCACCATAATATAGATTAAATATATAAGCATAATTATGTATAAGATGTTTGTATATACGTAACATACGTATATATTTAAGTATGCAAGTACATGATGTGATTTCAGAATTCTTTAGAACATAAATCTGTCGTTTATTCTTTTGGTCTCATATGTCTTTAATATCTCTAAGTTTCGTATATATAGAAGAACAAGATGTTCGTATGTCAGTGTATGCCCACTATAATGTCCAAGTAGTATATTATTTTATCCTTATTAAATAAATTTTCTTGTTTTTTTATTCTTCTGTTTTTGTTTTACTTTTGAATATTATATTTTTACTCTTTCTTCTTTTCATATAATTTTATTTGTTCTTGTGCTTAACTTTTATTTACTTTATTATAACTGATTTCCTAAAACAAAATGAATACAAAAATCCAGTGTACAAAAAAAAAAAAGAAAAATTTTTTTTTTTATTTTTCTTCTTGTATGTATTCTAGAGATATAAAATTGCGGAGCTATAAATTTCCCCAAAGAGACAACAACAGCATTATATATTTTACTTACCTGTCAAAATGTCGACTTTAGCCACCTTGAGACCTTTGAAAATGAATTGAACGAATTGTGTATTAACAGTGGGTGAAACAAAACTAAAAGTATAAAAATACAACAAAATACAAAAAAACAAAAACAATATAAAAATAAGAAGAAAAAAAAAAAAGAAATTATAATGTAAAGGACAAGAGAATAAAAAATGTACAGAGTGAATATTTTTCATTTTTGAAGAGCAGAATGAGACCGTAAAGAGTATAGAAAACCTGTACCTACTTAATAATATAATAAATATATGAAACGGATAGATTAAAGGAAATTTTATAATAATAAATATTATTATGTTATATGTGCTTACATAATAATATATGTATGTGCATATGTAGAGTAGTGTGTATATGCAAAAAATAAAAAGATAGGAACATTGTGAGTGAATGAGGAATCTTATGTGAATGTTTAAATCAGAGCAACTTAAAGATACAAGTGAGAAAATTTAACAAATTTTATTATTTTTTTTTTGTTTAGAAATGTTTGGAAATTTCTCATTCACTCACATTGTCTAGATGTTTTTTTGTATAAAAATGCATTTAAGTACGTGTACTAGATATGTGTACATCTTGTTCTAGATATCGGTCTTTTATATTATATTTAATTTAATTTAATCTAGACTTTGTTTAATTGTTTTTACAAATTATTGTTTTTAGAATTCATTTGTCAAGACAATGCTGAAAATTAATTAATTCGAAAGCATTTCACATCTATGAAAACACACTTTTCCCCTCTATTTGGCACCGTGGCCCTTGTAAACATATCATTTAACTTCTTCTTAGTTTAGTTTTAAATTTAAACCAAAACTGAGTGTGAATTATGCACGGAATGAACATCTTAAATAAGTGCTGTCATATTCTTGTAGGTGATATTTGTAAATTTCACTTATCATGTCCATATTGAGTACAATAATTGGCACATTATATCCGAGCATATTATTAGAAGAACCTCAAATTTTGAGAACACCAATGCGTTGTTGAATTTCTCTGTTGCTCGGTTTAGATTGTGCATTTATAATGTCTAATTTTTAATATATTATTTAAATATATAAACGGCTCTACAATCTCCTTAAGAAAGACATAATTAGGGGTCTGATAACGAAAGAATTTAATAAGAATAATTATAATAGATGACATTTAATAACGAAATCACATGCAAGTTTATATATATATACTCATATATAATATACACTTTGATGCAGTACAAATGGATTTTTTTAAATTCGTATTTCAACTACAAAGGCCGTTTTGTAAGCTGGCAATTGTATTATTTCACTAAGATGTTTGCGTCAATGGAAATAGAAATTTTGAATACCCTATATTCTTTGAATTGAAATATACTCATATGTCTATAAAAATTATATGTATATCAATTCATGTAGCCATTAAGTAGTTCTCTAAACTATATATATGTATATACATATATATATATATATACATATGTATATTAGTTAAAGAAGATTATCTGGTAGCATATATTATTATAGTTTAATAACAAAATTATAAAAATATACAAGAATCAAACGAAATTATAACAAAAATATATCTACATATTTATTTACTTATATGTATATAGTAAAAATAAAATAAATATGCTATTTGAGATCTTAAAAAACCCAAAACAAAACTTCAAATATTTAATTTGAACATTTTAGAGAATGACACATATGTGAACTTAAAATTACCTTTCTCCCCTCTCTCTTTCTTTACCACATATAACAATATAAAATGTTTGTACGTATTAATGTAGTTTGATTTTTAGAGTATGATTTTTTTTTATTAAATTGGTAGGTAAACTGATACATTACAAGTGGACAGGATGGACTGACTGCTATACAATATTACATTATTAAAAGAAATAAACAGAAAACTATATAAAAATGAAAAATTAAAATTAAAAGGAAAATTTCATGATGGCATTTAATAAGGACATAAATAAAATGGACAATGCGAATGATTTTATTTAGAAAACTAAAAACATGCGGAAAAGAAAAATTGAAACAGAATTTTGAAAAATTCAAACGAGTTAGAAGAAGAAATGGGAATATTATATCAAGGAATATGACAGTAGACATATTTCAAACCTATACCAGCACAAAATTCTTGAAAATCTAGTGTGAAAACTCTTTAATTTTAGAATTTTAGGAAAATGTGTGTTTGATTTACAATAGAACGAAAGCATTCAAAGTATTAATTTCCAACTAATAATTAAATGCAACTATTAGAACAACAAGGACGATAACAGAAACAGGTCTGTAATTATACTGAGCTTAGACGTCAACAAAATTTTTCGATAATGTAAAATTGAAAATGATTTTTTAAAATTATGTGAATGCATAAATTATGAATGAATTATTATGTTCTATACTAGACAATTACTTTTCACTAATATTAGAAACGTAAGTTAAAAATATGCAATTCATTCACTCCGGTTAAGACACTCACCCATTATTATGTCCAATTATAATATGCTTTACCATTAGATTCAACCAGTATATCTGAGACTTCACTTAAGTCTTCCATAACTATTGATTTTTACATGTAAGGTAGTTAACCTTACGCTAACTCCGAGCTGGGGTAAAGGTCCGCGCTTACAATTTCGGCCAGTTCTACCAGCCGGTGCTAGCAGAAAAGTTGTCAGGGGCCACCACGTGAGGGTAGTATAGGCACTTGCCCAGGAACTCAAGCAGTTACACAACTGGATTAGTCACCGATTAGTTGCTACACTGTTGATCCCAGACCAGATCCCGAAAATAATACTGTTGTCGTTTTGTTATATTATTATGAATGAGAAATTTCAGTGACTTTTGGTGTATTTGACATTACAGTGTAATTGAACGGTGAGACATAGACATTATTTCATATAGTACTTTGAAAAACATAAGTAATTTATGAAATATTAGGTAATTTTACTAATAATTATTATTAATCAGTAAAACAGTTGTAAAATTAACTAACAAAATTATCATGGCATACTTTTGAGTTTTACTAATTTTGAAAACATTATTATTTTCCTTACTGTACCTACCATTATTTCCCCATACTAGTTAACTTCAATTGTAATTACTTTTACTTTCATTTGAAGAAATTATTATTATTTTTTTTTAATCATATTGTCTGCTTCATTTTTACTTTTTGAAATTTGTGAAAAAAAAAAATGCGGTCAAGTACAACTAAAAAACTGCGACTTAATGAATCTTAACCAAATTTCAAACTGACATAATCAACACATACTCATTTATTACCACCTTTACTTAAATAATTAAATCTTATATAATAACTATCCACTTATTGTTATTATTATTACATTAAATACGTACTCGTACTGACAAAACTTATATTGTTGTAATAACAGTAACCAAAAAAACAGAATCGGAGAAAAGCAGAAAATTCAAAAATAATTTTAATGATTAAAAACAATAACAATCCAAGGTAAGTTAACGAGTTGCCTGCATTTAAAGAAAAAAAAAAACTAAAAAAACATGCTACAGGTATTGTACTCGTACTGTAAAAACAAATGCGTTTTTTCTATACTCGCTTTAATTTTTGTTTTTTTTTTGTGTTCTCAATTTACTCTTTTATTAAATTAAACTTCATTTTAGCTTGTTAATGCTCTGCAGGTTTTCTCAATAGGATGAAAAACTAAATATGAAATTGTGAGATTACAAAAAAACATACTCGTAAGTATACAAAATGAGAATATCGTTGTTTAGGAAAACTGTAGGATTAATGACACATTAAGAAAAATAAAGTTAATAAAAGTAGTGTTAGAAGAATTAAAATTCGATTGAATATTATAGGTAATAGACGCTACCTGATTCTGATCTGTTATTAAACAATAAATTGCCTATATTTTTTGTTTAATTCTAGAAAAATAATCAAATTCCCCCTCTAATAAATTGATTGGCAACTTCGTCAATTTTTAAAGTTTTATAGCTTAAATTTTATAAATTAATAATTTAGGCCAATTTTTCACTTTGGTATGTACGAAGATTAAGTTTTAACTTTTCGAAATGTATAGACAACTGTAATTATGATGCAACATTGAACCTTTAACCACACAACATTCAAAATTCTAAAATTCGATTTTTGATCTCATCCCTCTTTTATGCCATCAGTGATACAAAACAATCAATTTTTAGTATTTGTTACAAAAAACTTTTGTAAATTTTTTTAGGAGTTATTTTATGCACAGTTGTATGAAAAATGTTCTTCCGAATAAGTTTGAGCTATGGATCGCTAGAATATGTTCTTGTAGAAGGTACTTTGTGTTTTTAATAAATCAATTAATTCAAAACTAAATATTTAGAAACTGTACAATGTGTGGTATAGAAGTAATTTATAGATAACCGAACCTCTAAATATTGGATAGCTAATAGCTGTGCATAATGTACGTATTATAAATGTAAGAATAAATTAATCATATCAACTGCTGATAAAAAATTTGTTGAAATGAAGCTGAAAAAAAAATTTTTGAAATATAAAAAATCCAACTGTTTTTCTTCATTGTTAATTACATATCTAGGTACATGTAAGTTATTATGCACAAAAATAATGTACATGTATGTATATATGGTGTATGTAGATATGGTGCATATCAAAAAGGCATCATATTATGTACACATAGGTGAGGTTATTAGTAATAAACGTACCTAAAAACATATTTGTTTATATTTTTTTTTTATGTTTGAGCTCAATAAATTTTATATTTTTTTAAATTTTTATACTTACTTTACAAAACAAATTTATGATTTTGTATATGTAGAATTCCAAATTAAATGAAAACCAAGTGGTGCCTATATAATAACAAAAACAAGAGCAAAACCTAGGTCCGCGTATATTTATTGCTGCCATAAAATGTTTGTAATTATGACGTTGAAATTATAGTGATGAGCCATAAGAGAATGAAAACTTTTTATAACAAAAATTTTCTATAATATTTATGAAGAGCTGTTAGTCAGTCTTTATTTATTTTAAAATTCGTGAAAATAACAACTGCTGTTCGACAAGACTTCCGCAATGTTATGATAGGTTGTATGACAGGCTGTGCTAATGCCAACAATTTAAATGAAATTTAAAATGCGTTACGCTTACGCTGAAATAGACACATTTTTTCGTACACAGTAGCAAAAGATACGATCTAAACAAGGTTTGATATACTGTAAGATGCTTATAAGAAACTAAATATCAGGTTGGAAACAAGTTTAACATTTTGCTTGAAATGATTAATTTAAGCTTTTTACCCCACTAAATCTAATTCAATATAATTCTCTCTTTTGGCAATTACAATCCGATTTGTTTGCTTGTTCCATGTTACTTGTACAACAGACGATATCAACATTTTCTAATATTATTCATTTTTGTCTTAAACACCAAATGCATCTTCTTATTTTTAATATTTATAGTAAATGATTTTGAAAAATTATTTTCACATTTTCATTGGCATATAATTTATTAGTTTCTATCTTTTTAATGCAATTAATCAAAAACATTTAATGAAATTTGCTTTTAAAAAATGTTTCCAGAGGGTTTTAGCTAGCGCGGCATTGCAACGCAGTCGAAAATAGATTTTTTTCTTCTTTCTTTTGTTTATAAAAAGGAGTTAAATAGCGTTAAATTATTCTTGAAGACCATAATGATGAAGCCTAATTAATTATGGTATAGACGCGAGTCAAATACATTATGAAATTATATAGCTTTTAGTGTTGTCAAAAATGGAACATAGTACGCTTAGTACGATTCTGTAACAAAAACAGAACTTCAACTAGAGCGATTTTCCGAGGGGCGGCGAAAACAGAACAAGAGCGATTTTCTGCGGCACGGCGAAAACAGAGCAAGAGCGATTTTCCGAAATGTCAACTTCCCAAAATCGAACGAAATTACGGTGCTTAATTTTCATTGCCGGTGGTTAAATTTATAGCTGACGCTTTTTTTTGACGTTATTTGTTTCCTTGCAAAATACTGAGCTATTTATTTTGTCGTTCTTTTTTTGTTCTGGGTTAGTAACGGAAATTGTCCGCCTTTGCGTTCACCGCTTTGATTATGTTTCTACAATTAGTTTCTTGCTAATGTTTTTTATATCTCTAAAATTTTACTATAGTGATATTAATTTTGCCAGTTATTTTCTATTTGTATAGAAATTTGTCTTAAATAATTCAAAGTTCAGTAGAGTAATAAGAGTAAATGCTGTTCACAGTCATCGTGTGAGTATCTGATAAAACAAATAAATTTCTAAAATCTTCGAATCACTGACAAACCAGATTTAATATTGAAATAATATTTTCCAATTACGAATACATTTATGATATGAGCATTTTTTCCACTCCATTCCTGAAAACTGAAAAGAAATGGAAAAAAATGTACATGTTTTATGATCAATAAGTTCATTAAACTAATTTCAAAAATGCAGATTATTTTACTATTAATTTAAAGCAGTTTTTTTTTTTCAAAATATTCTCTATGTTATCCACAATAAACACTTCAATTTAATTAAATAATTTCAGAATTTAAATAATATCAAATTCACAGGATATTCTTATACATAAATGCATACATGCATGTACACATATTATATGCATATTATGTAAGTAGAATATAGAAAATTTATTGAATACATTTTATTGAAATTTGAGTGTATACTAGATATATGAAATATTTACAATATAAAAGCTACATGATTATTGTTATATTGCAGTATAACATGAAATTTTATTTATAAAATTGACAGGATATTTTATTATATTAAATTTTATTTTATTATTGTCATAATTATCAAAAGAAAATCTGTAATTGAGTATTTAATAACTATATAATATAAAGACAACATCATGTCGTTCTACATCTACATCTTTTCAAATATATATATTATATAAAATATTATGTTCATTGAATATATTGTAAAGAATTCTTATTTTAATTAATTTTTTCTTTATTATATCTTAATATTTTAAATATTAAAATATTATAACAAAATCTTAAAATATATTTAATTAATATTTTTACTAAAATCCATATTAAATAAATAATAATGAATAGAAATATGATAACATCAATTGAATATAATTTCCAAAATGGCATATGTATTGCTAAACTTTGTAAATGTGAAGCACCATTATACCTTAATGTATATTCAATCCAATATATTGCTGTTTTCATTGGACTTAATGGACGATCTTTAAATATTTTTGATATTCTTTTTATATTATCTCTATAACTATTATTATATAATACTTCTTGTATTGTATCATAAAAATCTGTTTCATTTAAATTTTTTATATCTAAGAAAAGACCCCAACCAGATGTTTTTACATTTTTTAAATTTGTAAATTGATCACCAAGTAATGGTAAACCAACAATTGGAACAGCATGATGTCTAGCTTCTGTAATACCACCATTACCACCATGTGATATAAAAAGTTTTATATTTGGATGTGCTAATATATCATTTTGTGGTAACCATTTTCTAAAAAGGATATTTGATGATTTTCCTGGTTTTATATTATCTTTTTCCCATTTCCATATTATATTTTGTGGTAGTTTTTTAAAAACATTAAACATTTTATTTATTGTTGATTGATCTAGGTCAGATGAATTTACATTTGTACCTAATGAAAAATATATTGCACCATGATCTTTAGCATCATCTAAAAATTTTTTTAAATCCTATAAAAAAAAAAAGTAAATAAAAGGGAAATTATTAAAAGTAAAATAAGCATTAAATAGTCGTATACGAATATAAAAATATTAAATTCTATTTTTAGAAAAATTTAAAAAAAAAATTCTCTATAGCAGGGCTTCTTAAACTTTTTTATATAGCGACCCCCTTTTTACTTTTTTATATAGTATTCTTTAATCCTTATTTTATTTACAATGTAAATAAAATAAGAATTAAAGAATACGTACCCATTCATTTCACATATATATAATTGGAAACGTTGATGGGATATCGGTCGTAATAAAACACAATAAATAGAATGACATAAAACTATATATATATTTATTCAATAGAAAAAATAAACTTTTGTAACAATTTTTTGACCCCTTTTCTGTAGTCTCGCAACCTCCCTGGGGGTCGCGACCCACAGTTTAAGAAGTCCTCCTCTATAGGATTCTTCATAGTATTGGCTAGTTACTTAGTTTAATTCCTATTATTTTGCACACAATATTTTCATACAATATTTTTTCAATTAATATCAAAGAAATTTGGACAAAATGCTCACAACTTTTTATACATGTATAACATTAAATACGATTTAAATGTCCGTGTTTTACGACATAATATGAATTAAATATTGGAAATTCGCCATACTTATAATTCGCATTCAATTTATGATGACACTCTTTTTTACATCTTGAATAAGAAATCACAATATCTCTCTATTATTCTCCCTTCTTTTAGTTGTAATTATCAAATCAATGAGACACAACACAATTATTGTCCAAAAAAAAAAATTCGAATAATTCGATTTTATAGTAAAACGAGAAAAAAAATAGAGTTGACCTTGTCAACTCTGTGATACCCGTACGAATTTGTTATCGTATGTGCGAATAACTAATGTGCCATAACTAACTATGGGGCAGACTATGACTTTAAGTTGCCGTATTACCATATTAATTTATGCAAAATTTCAGTACTATGTGTTATTCAAAATACTGGTTGTGCCAAACTACTATTGATGTTGTATGGCAGCTACCAGAAAGAGCCAAGAAATTTTAGCGAATTTTATCAAGCACATCGGCCCTACTAATATATTCACTTGTGTGAAATCTCAATATCACAGCTTTTATAGTTTCTGAGATATAGTCAAATAACTTTTGAAGTTGTATGGCAGGTACCAGAAGGAGCCAAGTAATTTCAACACCTTTTATGAGACACATTGGTCCTACTAATATTTTCGTTTGTGTGAAATTTCAATACCATAGCTTTAATAGTTTCTCAAATATAGTCAAATAACTTTTGAAGTTGTATGGCAGGTACCAGAAGGAGCCAAGTAATTTCAACGACTTTTACGAGACACATCGGCCCTACTAATATATTCACTTGTGTGAAATCTCAATATCACAGCTTTTATAGTTTCTGAGATATAGCCAAATAACTTTTGAAGTTGTATGGCAGGTACCAGAAGGAGCCAAGTAATTTCAACGACTTTTATGTGACATATTGGCCCTACTAATATATTCGTTTGTGTGAAATTTCAATACCATAACTTTAATAGTTTCTGAAATATAGCCAAATAATTTTGCAAGTTGTATGGCAGGTACCAGAAGGAGCCAAGTAAATTCAACGACTTTTATGTGAGACATTGGCCCTACTAATATATTCGTTTGTGTGAAATTTCAATACCATAACTTTTATAGTTTCTGAGATATAGCCAAATAAATTTTGAAGTTGTATGGCAGCTACCCGAACCGGTACCCCGATCATGTCCAATTTAAATAGGGTTCTGGCACTTACTACAATAAATCATTTGTGAAAATTTGGTGAACTTAGCTCAATTAGTTTTTGAGTTATCGTTCGGACGGACGGACGGACGGACGGACGGACGGACGGACAGACAAAGCTAAATCAACTCAGAATTTGACGCTGATCAAAAACATACACTTGAGTCTATATCTAACACCGTTATTTCTTAGCGTTACAAACGGTAAGGCAAATTTAGTATACCCTTCGAACATACGTTCGTACGGGTATAATAAAAGCCACTGTTAATTAAAACGAGAAAAAAAATAGAGTTGACCTTGTCAACTCTGTGATACCCGTACGAATTTGTTATCCTATGTGCGAATAACTAATGTGCCATAATTAACTATGAGGCAGACTATGACTTTAAGTTGCCGTATTACCATATTAATTTATGCAAAATTTCAGTACTATGTGTTATTCAAAATACTGGTTGTGCCAAACTACTATTGATGTTGTATGGCACCTACCAGAAAGAGCCAAGAAATTTTAGCGAATTTTATCAAGCACATCGGCCCTACTAATATATTCACTTGTGTGAAATCTCAATATCACAGCTTTTATAGTTTCTGAAATATAGTCAAATAACTTTTGAAGTTGTATGGCAGGTACCAGAAGGAGCCAAGTAATTTCAACGACTTTTACGAGACACATCGGCCCTACTAATATATTCACTTGTGTGAAATCTCAATATCACAGCTTTTATAGTTTCTGAGATATAGCCAAATAACTTTTGAAGTTGTATGGCAGGTACCAGAAGGAGCCAAGTAATTTCAACGACTTTTATGTGACACATTGGCCCTACTAATATATTCGTTTGTGTGAAGTTTCAATACCATAGCTTTAATAGTTTCTGAAATATAGTCAAATAACTTTTGAAGTTGTATGGCAGGTACCAGAAGGAGCCAAGTAATTTCAACGACTTTTATGTGGCATATTAGCCCTACTAATATATTCGTTTGTGTGAAATTTCAATACCATAACTTTTATAGTTTCTGAGATATAGCCAAATAAATTTTGAAGTTGTAAGGCAGCTACCCGAACCGGTACCCCGATCATGTCCAATTTAAATAGGGTTCTGGCACTTACTACAATAAATCATTTGTGAAAATTTGGTGATTTTAGCTCAATTAGTTTTTGAGTTATCGTTCGGACGGACGGACGGACGGACGGACGGACGGACGGACGGACGGACGGACGGACGGACGGACGGACGGACGGACAGACAAAGCTAAATCAACTCAGAATTTGACGCTGATCAAAAACATACACTTGAGTCTATATCTAACACCGTTATTTCTTAGCGTTACAAACGGTAAGGCAAATTTAGTATACCCTTCGAACATACGTTCGTACGGGTATAATTATTGTTGTAGCTCAGAAAATTTGAAAGAGAATTTCAAATGAAGAATTTGAGAGTAAAATAAAAACGTAATTAACTACATAAATAAATATTAAAATATTGTTTATTGTTATAACAGTAAGTTGAAAGTAATTTTATGTCTTACGATTTGCGAACAATAATTCAGAGAAAAAAGTTGCAGGAGAACTATTGGGAAAATTGTTAAAAATTATCAGTGCACATTTTTCAATTAACATGCAAATTATAAAATGTAAAAGTCTAATAAAAACGAGTAAAAACGTTTGGTATGTACATTTATAATTTACCAGCTAAAGAACTAGAATTATAACATATTTAGAAGATAATGACAATTACGATGAAAATACTATCAGACATTGTGAATTCAAGAATGTTGATAACAAATTTTATTTAAACAAATAAAACATAGATTAAAATGAACAAAATTAATAAGCATATTAAATCTTCTAAATTTAGAAAAAGAATAATTTTTTTATCAAGTGTCTAGTTAATTGATAATCACTTCAAAACTATATAATCAATGTTACGCTTCCAAGTATTATCGGTTTCGACTGAGTATGGTTTGATAATAATTTATATTTGAATTTTGTTTGTGAATGAGATTAACGTGTTTGATTTGCAATATTCATCAGGTTCAAATATATTTGGGTTCAGCTTTTTTGAAATCTTTCGATTTTCTCTTAATTTTTTAATTCAGCAAAGTACGAATGAACTTTTTGTGGAAATTGTGTTCCATAAGAAAAGTAGAGGGACTGATTTTTTATACAAAATTATAATAACTGTTAAGAACTTAAATATAAAAGACATATTACATGTAGTTATGTACACTTACTTCTGGCAATGGATCCGATTTTTCTTTAACTTGAATTCCACCAATTTCAATTGTATTCACAGTCATTGGTTTAATTAATTTATTACAGAAATGCGTTGCTTGAAATAAAACCGATACATTTCTTAACATTTCATTAAGGCTTCTGTATCCTTTCTGTGGTGGAAAAATTTCCCTAAAATGATGCGTAAAACATAATATAACATTAGTACTATATTATATGTGAATGTGCATTATAATAAATTTCACCTATAAACTTCCTCTTGTTGACTCAATAAATCATATTGTCGTAATTTTTCATAAACAATTATTAAAAAATTAACAACTCTATCAAAAAAATTCAATGGGGTTTTTAATTCTGCAAAAATTGATGGAATATATGACATTTCCAATGGATTTCCAACAAATATATCAGTATTTACGATATTTGTATTTACCCAACTAATTATAACTGGACATTTAAAATGATCAGCAATACCTAATTGTATTTCATTGAAAAAATATCCCAATATAACTAGATCATATTCACGTGTTTTAAAAATTTCTTGAATCTTTTCACTTTTAATTACATCAATAGCACATTTAGTTAAAAAAGTTATTGATTCAGTTAATAAATTTGTTTTACGTAAAATTTCATTTATTTTAGAATTTTCATTTAATTTACTTAATACTTTAACAAATTCTTCTTGATGTGATGGCATATTAATTTCAATATGTTCAAATCCTGGATTTTTTTTAGGTAATGGTATTGTTGTTATAACTGTAACATTATGACCATGTTCAACTAAACCTCTTGCCAATGATTCATGTATAATTAAATGAGATTTTATTATTGTTGTAAAAACACATAGAATTCTTGCCGATTCTATTGATTCAATTGAAATTGCACTTATTAATATTATTGATAATAAAATTCTTAAATAATTCATAATTTTTATTAAAATTTTTCACAAAATAACGACAAATAAAAACAAAAAATCTTATAGTTTTCAATATTTTTTAGAGCGTTCTTGAACTTATTAATAAAACGATTGTATAAAAACTACTGAGCAAACTTTCTTCATATAAAAATATTTTTTTAATAGTTTTCTATTTGTACACAATACTTGTACACAATAGCACAACAATATTTTAGAATGATAAATATAAGAAGTGGGATTTACTAGATTATTAGTTTAAATTACAGCTTAAATTACGTTTATATTGTAGTGACAAACTTACAGATAAAAATATAATGTTTTATGTTTAGGCGTGTGTGACCACTTTGTTATAAATAATGTTATTACATTATCTTCCTCATAATATTGTAAAAAGAAATTTTTATGACAACAAAGTTATAAATCAAAGGTTAGAAACAAAGTTTATCAACAATAGCGCGCACTTATGAATTTTTTATGAGGCGTTTTGGCGCACTTCCACAAAAATTTAGAAAAAAAAAATTATTTTAAATTTCATGGTATTAGTCTGTCTATTTGTCTATCAGTTTGCCTTTTCGCCTGTCCGTCTTTCTCAAAATGTTTAAACTAAAGGTAGATAATTGAAATTTTATAGGAAAATAGATATTATTATAAGAGCTTTCTCTATGGAACTTAATTTGTGGAATAATTACTTCCCCAAATATAGAGCGACTCTGTGATGAGGCTTAAACAATTTTTAAATATCGATAATCATTTTAACCCACTTGCCAAATTTCACGAGTGCTATTCTACTCTACACTTCGCGAGTGCCGTTTTGAGACCTAATTCTTCTAATCGAATTCTAATACCTTAACCAATGTTCTATACCTTAATCAATATTCAAATCGTAATGGTACGTATGAAATTTAAATTTAAAATATTATTTTAAAATTCATCTTTAACTCCTTCAAAATTATATGGCAATGCGAGAATTATTTCAATGGGTGTAAAAGCTTTATAAATGCATATTCTATAGACTTGCTAGATAAATGTTCTATTTTACAAATCATATTGTATTTGATCGGCTATACAATTGTATAGTAAGTAATCTTAATTGAGCTTTTAATCAGGTGAATTTTTTTCTATATACGTACATCATATGCATACACGTGCCTATATTATTATATATTGTATGTATGTAAGTAAATAGAAATATTATGTGTCACATTTTTATTATAATATGCTTATTTAAATGAGTGAAAAACACAATCATAACAAAAGTAATTTCGTAAATGGCAATAAAGAGAAATAATTCTTATAAAAAGTGTTTTCAAGTTCATCTGTACTAAATTGAAAAAGTATGTTTGTATAACAGTTATAAAACATGAAAGAAGATGCGGATATCTTCTTTCTCTTAAAATGGAATTTGTCAATAGTTTTCAAATTTTAAATTTGGTTCTGATTTTGTGCTTCAGCAAACAACTTAATGTGCTGTTAATGTAATTAAAAGGGAAAACCTGTCTGTTAAATGCCATCAACCTTAACGTTACTTTTTAATTTTTTTTAAATATTCAGTAGTTCAGCTGTTACCTTTGTAGATTTGGTAGAATCCAAGCGAACCGAGTGGGGAAAGTGGACATATCTTCCGGGCCACCGCAGCCATTCTTGACTTATTGTAGCCTCCCCACGTTCCCGCCTATTATATCAATGTTTTAAGTATCAAACTGGAGATAACCCCAAAGAAATTAGAAAGCAGTTTCCGAAAGCTCAGGAAACGCTGCCAAAAACAATTGCGACTTTGAATACTCTGTATCGGGCAGTCGCATAGAATGTGCACGGCGGTCTCGTCGCCTAAATCCTTATTAAATAAATATATTAAATTATTAAAGTTACTTTCTTTTTAAATTCTTAAATATTTTTTTAAAAATTATAGTAGCAATTTATTAAAGAAAAAAGACAACTAAATTCCTTACTGAAGCGTTTGTCTTTATAAATTTTCTTAAAAAAGCAACTCCAATTTATATTAAATTTTCATAACATTATAAATTTCAAATCCTTGTAATAAATTACGCCCCTTTTTTGAATATTTAAAATTAAATCACGTTATTTTATTCTTTGTTTTATAGTCAGTGTCTCCGTTTCTAAAAAAGCTAATGATTAATTGTTAACGTTTTTACCGTCTAGCCGGTGCGGATAAAAAATATTTTGCGATTGTTTACATACATACACACATTTTTCATAAATTCACCTCTTAAAAGAAAGCAAAAAGAAAAAAAAAGGAAAAAGAAAATTGTTGAAAAATCTCGTCAAAATAAATTTAGGTTGTAATTAATTTTGATATCAGAGGTTAAAAACCTTTTGTTTTTTCACATTTTTTTTTTCTTTTCATTTGCTTATTTTCTTTTGTTAGGTACGAAAGAAGGTATAAAGGGTTGAAAAGCCAAACCAAAAAATATTACTGTGTTGTGTTCACTTTCTTTTTTCATAAAATGAAAATAAAAAATAATGTGTCACCTTTAATATAACGGGAAAGTAGCTAAATCTATATAAAACATATATATCATATATATTACGTATATATTATTATAATATTGTCGTATATAATAAATTGGAAACATCAGTATGAATATAAAAAAATGTTGTACACCTGACAAAATTATTTATTTGCATTAATCTCTTAAATAAAGTTGAAATTCCCCATAGGAAACCTACACCCATACATTTATTCGGATTTATACGGAATAGTCGAATATATTAATTTTCTTTTAAAGTGTATAGGTGTGCGTACATTTGAAGGTAAACAATATACTCGTGTTAGTATTGGTGTAAACACAGTTTGATATTGCAATAAAATCAAAGTAAGACGGCACTTGACAAACTAGATTCAAGGATATTTTAATAATATTATATTGGCATCAGTAAAAATAATTTTTGACAAATGATTTTTATATTTTTTTAATAAAAGAAGAAAAATTTTATAGAAAAAATGAAAAAAAGAGGGAAAATGAATGAAAATATAAAAAGAAAATTGTAAATTTTTTAAATCCTAAATAAAGTGTTATTTATAAACAAGCAGGCTGCTGCAAAACAGGAAACTATTATGACGAGCTGTGAGGAAAATATTGTTCACATCTTATTACTGAAATGTGACTTAAATATTTGAATAAGTAAAGCAAACAGAAAGAGCTCTGAACTTCAAATATCTTATCGTAACTAATTTTAACAGACTCATCTTATACTTAGTTTTATTTTTAAATCGCATATAGGAAATCCCCCTATTTGTCAGTGTAATCAAAAGTTTCTTTTAACTTAATGTAAAAGCCTCTTCTTGTTATCCGGGATTGTTTCAGAAGGCTAAAGAGGACTTCGGGTAGCGTTCAATCTCTTTCAATCTGTATTAAAGAAAATTTGATGGTTGGTCTAGGGGCACTAGTACCAGAATATGAGGAGAACGTTTTGGTAGTAGAACCAATAATTAACTATGGGTTGTCAGGGAATGGCATGTCAGTAGCTTTCATGCTTTCCTTTTTCCTTCGATGAAAAAAAAAAACAATTGAAAATATTTTTACTGCCTAATCGTGTACATGGCTCACTTCAATGGATGTTTAATTTTTTCAATTGGATTATTGCATTTTTTCTCAAATTGTCGACTGAACGTCTTGCTTTTATAAATAAAGTTAATAAATTTTCTATACATTTTAGAAAAAAAACTCAGAAATTACATTTTACAAATATTTAATAGTTACTCATTTTCTTCGCATTTGTCCAGTGAAATAGCGGAATAGATAAAAATATGGTTACGACTTAATATAATTCATAATTCAATATCAACCTCAAAACCGCTTCTTGTGTAGAGTTAAACGAAAAATTTTTAGAAAAATATTTCGTATATTACTGAAGGCTATAAAATTTTTAATAATCTAGGTAATTGTAAATAATTATTGACAATTAGCAAAATAAACTATTCTTTGTCCAATCGTGTCAAAATATCAAAATTATCTAAAAATTAAGAATGTTTTTTCATTGCCAAGACGTATCTAGATAAAAGACACTTTTACGAAGCAGATAGAAAAAGACGAATATTGAATCAAAATTTACTTATTGGAGAATAATATTTTTCAGTCCAGTCTTATTGGAGAATAATATTTTTCCACCCAAAACAACTCAATATAAGAAAATTTTTTTAATATTTTATTATAATATATATGCTACTCGTATGTATTAAACGAACATTTCAAACCCTTGTAGATACTCGTATTATTATATTATTATATATATTAAAATTTCAAAAATTATAATTTTTGAAGCTAATATATTTTCGTCTCAGGTACCTAGGCAATACACCAAAAAATATATAAGTTTATTGTAACATGATCTAAGATCAAGGAAATTAAAACATTTTTTATTATATCTTCTTTTTATTGCATAATTTAAGGCGCTCAGAAATTCTTATTGAAAATAGCTTATCAAAATTTAATACAAACAAAAAAAAAAACAAAAAAAGTTTTTCCCATTCTCTCCCTTTTTTCTCTTTCATCGTATAAAATTGTTAAATTCAGTTTTTCACCTTTTATACATCTTTTTTTTTGTGTTTTGAGTGTATTCCGGCACCTCTATATTATCATACGATACGGAACGATGATATTTTCAGGTGTTATACACAAATAAAATAACAAGAAACGTTCCTATACGAGAAAGTAAGAAAAGTAAGAGCAAACAAAAAAAAAGAAAACAATACTCTAAAGAGATTTTCATTGACTTATTTAATGTTGAATGATTTATTGTTGTGTTTGCTATATATGAATGGTATATAAGAAAAAAAAAAATAAAAATTTTCTTTGACTTGTTTTCACTGAACACATAAAATACACACACTTACGTATAAGAAGAATTGAAATAATAAGAAAATTTTCGAAGAAAAATCAGTAAAATTGCAAAGAAAAACAAAAAAAATTAAACAAGAAAAAATTAAAGTGTGTAGGTAAAAGAGAAAATGAGATTTTTGTTCCGAAGCCCTTAACAAAAGGTGGATTTTTATATTATATTATTTATTTAAATGATAAGGTGACCATATTAACTGAAGTTTAAATTCTTGTTCTACATTTATCATAATGATCATTAATTAATGAATATATGAACACTATAATTTTTACTTTAATTAATGGGACAATTTAAAAGTTTTGTTAAAGAAGAACCATAGGCATGGACTAGGAAAATCTTATTTTGTTCAATAAATTGGCAATGTAGTCTAAAATCAAATACGTTTACAAAAAATAGGTCTTTTTCAAAAGAAATTTAGTTATTAAACTGTCTCATTCTATTAAGATTTGAAATTATGAAATACTGAGTGTTTTATTGACAGAATTTCCAACTTTCAATGTAATTTCCGGAAGGAATTTTTGGTTGATTTTCGACATACATATGATATGAGCTTATAAATGAGCAGATTAGCAATATTCAGAAGAAATTTTAGAAATGAAAGAAGTTCATTACCTTAGATAGAGAAAATACATAAAGAGAAAAGCTATTCGACTTCTTGGGTAAATTTTAAGTCGGCAAATATTGCTATTTTACCATTATTTCTTCTCTAGTTAATTTTTGTTAATTCTTTTATTATACTAAGGTCGTGATCGTGTATCTCGTTATTTTCCGCACCAAGTGAATAGAAGGTGAACAGATATCATCTTAATTTCAGTAAAAAAATTACTTGCATACTTTCTTTAAAAGAGAAAAGACTGATTAGATTATATAAGTGGATTAGGGATATTATACACGCCTTTTCAAATTATTTAACTCGCCTTTATGGCTAAGCAAATTTGCAAGAAACACTGACAAAATACTCTCATAGTCAAGTATGGTGTTAAGTTTCTTTGGTATCAATAAAATTTTTACAAAAATTCTCTAAAATGTTAAGGATTTACCAAACATCATATTATCAGATTTTTTACCCATATTTATTTTTTAATTAAATCTGGCAACCTTAAAATTTATAAAATTATATTTACATATACATATAAGAGTTATTTATATTTGGTGATAGGATATTTACAAAATTTATTTTTGCTTTCTTATGTTTTTTTTCCAATTTTCTTACTATTTTACTGTTATAAAGAAATAATAGCGAAAGGAAAATTGTAAGGATTTATTAAGAATATAAATTCTATATAAAAATAACAATAATAATAATAATAATAATGATAATTGTATATATACCTATACACACACGTATATGTATGTGTTGGTATATGAAAATGTGTAATTCTTAAGAAGGTGAGAACAGGTGTACGATTTATTTGATGTGTATATAAAAAAAAATTTTTTTTTTGTATTATTTATATTGTATTTTCATAATAAATAAAATGTATAAATAAACAAGCGAAAATAAAATTAGGTATAAGAAGTTTTGTATAAGAAGACTCTTCTGGGGGAAATCGAAAATCAAAGAAATCGATTTTTAAGATTACCTATAATTTTTTTTTTTCTGTTTATTATTTCTTTTGTAAATTTTTTATGTTATTTATATAAGAAAGAGAAAGTATTTTTTTTCTTGATCTGAAAATAAATTTAATTTAATAAATTTTTTATAACTTTAAATAGAAATTATTTTAATGAAAATTCGTGTAATTAAAGTAAAATAGAAGAAAAAAAATGAAATATTTTGAATTTACGCATCATGGTTTTCTATATTAATTTGCGAGTCAATTTCAGAATGGATATTGGAAGAAATGGAGATTAAGCTACTCCAACTCGTTTAGTTTTCAATGTTTGCTAAAAAATTTCATATAAATTTTGTTTTAAATAATAAAATTTGATTTGATAATGAATTTTGGCAGATGAATAAGGAAAATATGGTTAATCGTCTACACTCGCACTTATTTTCGTCAAACAATTTACTCACACTTAGGTCTATCAGACTCTACTGAGTAATATCGTAAAAAATATTAAAAAAAAAAATATGCTAATTTAAGTTTTCTTTTCTTTATCTTAATGGAAATTTCTTCATGCAACTGCAGAACAGATGGATGACGTAATCAAAGGAACGAGTTAAAGGTAGAAAAATTCATTAAAAAAATTTTTCTCCTCGAACTGGACTCGAACCAGTGACCTACCGCTTTCTAGGCGGACGCTCTACCAACTGAGCTACAGAGGCATGAAGAAATTGCCGACGAAATGTTCTCTACATTGCTTATACTGTAATTCACATGATTACTAAGTATTTGTTTTGTTTACACAAATTAGTAGTGTAATAAGCACATTCTTATTAATTCCGCAACTATGATGTTGTATTAGTAAAATTCATAATTTTCTTTTCTTATTTTGATCAGTTTTATATTCTAAAATACATAATAGGAGAGGAGAGATAAGAAATATAAGAAAAAAAATCTACATTTGAAAAATTTAAGTCATATATTTTTTTTTTTGTTTAAACCTAAGTCTTTTAACAGAAATGAACTTCAAACGGCTCTATCAATTTTATTTCTTATTCAAAGTCATTATTTGATTCATATTTTATCGGCACAATCGGAGCAAATAGGTGCTCTAGAGTAATGGTTGAGAACCACAATTCGCAGAAAAAGGAAATTTGGAAAAGAACACGAGCTTTCATGCCATACAAGCACAATTTTTTTTTATTTTTCTTTATATAAGTTTCCAATAAAAAAAAAACAACTAAAATTCAAATCTCTTGCACATTACTCACACTAGGACTCTTCAGACCTCACAATGACTTTTAAACCATTTTTCGGATATATTCGCGACAAAATACTTACCGTTCCCTTTTTACCGACCGTATTGTGTAAACAATAGGTAGGTTATGTGATGGCAACAAATTTTGCATATCGAGTTTTCGGTGGGAACGTACTTCTCCATAGTAGGGAAGTGTAAATAAACTATTTTTAGCAACCTGTCGGTCTGTCGGTCTGTGTGTGCACGCGTGTATCTCAAGTTCGGCTGAACCGATTCTGATGAAATTTTATATGTAAGTTTATTTCCACCATGGCACGGATCGATCAACTTTTGGTATATCAGGCGTCGGGAACTGCACTTTTTAGCGGGCCTGTTTTACATTTTTGAACATTTTGAAGAAAATATTCATTTGATTTACTTGAAATTTTATATATTAGCTCAGCTCGACCGTCCGCGAAAATTCCTATGTTTTGAAAGAAATCAGGCATCGGCAACTAGACGTTTACTACTGGCCAAATATACATTTTTGCGTATTCATATAAAGAGAAATAATCAACCGATTTAATTGAAATTTAATATATGAATTCCTCATATTAAAACAAGGAACATGTAAATTTTTTGGAAAGATCAGGCATCGGCAACTAGATGTTTACTACGGGCCAAACATACACTTTTGTGTATATAAAGAGAAATAATCAACCGATTTAATTGAAATTTAATATATGAATTCCTCATATTAAAACAAGGAACATGTAAATTTTTTGGAAAGATCAGGGCTCGAAAACTGATCTGCGGGCCGATTTTACATTTTTCACTATATCTACGGAACGAATTGATGGAATTTCTTGAAATTTGATATTTGAGTTCTGGTTGTTACCGAAACTAACTGGCGAGCATTTCAAGGAATTCGAGTAGCACAAACCGAAACTCTACTAAAAGCCAAATTTACATTTTTCTAGATATGTTAACTATAAGCTTACAAATGTCCTTAAAATTGGAAAGAAGTGCTTAACAAATATTTTTATAATATTCTGTAACACTTTCATTTAACTAGACAATACACAATTCGGTCGGTTATGTGCTGATCACATCAGATTTTCTTTTTATTGTAAACTGATAATAAAAAGAAAATTTACATATATTTACTCCTCGAAATATTAACGCTCATTTGAAAGAGAAATCAGTAAATTAAAATGTATTAGGGTCTACTAGATTCAGTGTAAATACCCTGGGTTAAAATAATCTTACGATCTTATTTCAACAATATTACAACAATATATCTAAAAAATCCTAAATCGTGCCTATAACGTTTATGATAAATTCGAAGTTCTATTAACTCAAATCTATTATTTAGAACAAGATAGTTCCGCTCTTGGAACTCTGTCCCTTAAATAATATATTTAATCTACATAAGTTTTGTTAAAGTGGTTCATTTTGAAAATTTAACAAAAAATGTAAATTGATATGCAGATTTCCGGAACCAAACAAAACACGTAAGATTTAAATTAAAATTGAGCCAAGTTGACTTGAATTATAAATTAGAATCTTTTAAATAAATAATACTTTAAAATTGACCTTAAATATTTAAAATTATTTTCTTCGAAATTTTTTCTTAAGAATTCGAATTTTAGGAATTTTTGCACAGAATTTTTGTCACAGAATATACCCATTAATTTAATCTAAATCTGTCTAAATTATGCAATCTTAATATTTTATTTAAATGTTATATAATAAAAATAATATGCATTATGACAAATTGAATTATTGTTATACATAAATAATAAACATTTGGGATTAAGTAATTTTTCTAGAAAATTTCAAAGCAATAATATATTAAAAAGGATAATCTAACAAGTCCTCAATTTTATAAATCTTATTATTAAATAAGATTATTATTAATAAAGATATTATTAAAATTTGGTATTTTTTAGAAATAATAACGATTAATATAACAGTAATAATAGTTGTAATAATAATTTTAAAATAAGCCTTCTTCTTTAAAGAAAAGCACACAAATTCATATTTTTCATAATAAAAAGGCAAATTTTATTTTTTGTTATTCTTTAATATCCTTGAGCCATTTTTAAAATTAAAAATTAACCCTTTTATGTTGAACGATTTTATTAATTGATGATAGGATTTTGTTTTTATACATCAGCTTTTGTTTTTACTTGTCATATTCCTCCATCTTCATTTTTACTTGGATGATGTGTGTACATATGCATATTTCATTGTCAATCATTTTATGTTAGATAACTGAACATATTTTATGAAAATCATATTATTATACTTACTATATACATATATGAATATATGAATGTCATCTATGAATGTTACGGTATTGTATTGTATAAGATTTTGACATAATAAGAATTGTGACATTAGAAAAATTTATAAGGTTCTCTTTTTTCTCTTCTGTAATTTTCAATCTTAATATTATTTTTGTTCTTCTATTTTCCACGTTTTTGTTTTTTTTTTATTTTGATTATTATTTTTGACTCTTTTGTTCGCTCTAATTACGAATTATTTTCATTGTCATTTCTGGTTTACAAAACATGTGATGATAATAATTATTATTGTAAAAATGATTTGGAATTTTAAGAAAATCATTTTAAATGCCTTTCTTTAACTGTATATAAAAATGAAAAATGAAATAAAAAAAAATAATAATAATGAGAGAATTCACACAAAATATGTACAGTTATCTCTAATAATATGTATACAAAAAATATTATAGAGAATAATTTTTGTATATTAAGAGAGAATCCTTTTGTTTTTCAAAATGACAGCTATACCGTATGTTCTTATTTATTTAAAATTACATATTATAGAATTTATAGGTATGAGAAATGAGTAGCTGTAATGACACATCATATTATAACACTGTATATAAGTTTGTTTACATGCATATGTTATGTATAACAAAATAATTATAATAATGACAATCATGTTATAGAAAATTGTATATGATTGCGATGATGATGGTTTTATATTAGCTTTAATTCTTAACTGGGTTAAGGATATAGAAATAAAATTTTGATCCTTTTAATATATAAAATATGTATATACATATACATATATATAGTATTTTGTGTTCAAAAATATTTTTATTATATAGATATTTTGTATATTATTATAATCATTTACCATAAAATCTGTATAATTTTGTCTATATAAGGGTATACTCGTAGATATTGTAATAACTGTGTATGTGCATAGATAATATAAAATAGAGGAAAATTTTGATTTTTATTATTTTCGGTTATTGTGGGTTTTTATAATCTATTCATGCATATAATACTCGTATGAACATTTAAAACTATTATATAATATATGAGATTTTATATACATTTAATTGAAGAGATTATAAAATAAATATTTATTTATATTTTTTTATATTAAATATTTACATAGTATTTCAAATAATTAAAAATTTTGTAAATAGTTGTATTTGTAAAATTTCAGTACTATAATGCCATATTACCGGAAATAATTTTAAATTATGTTCATTTATGTAACATATCCAGGTCAAATATATTTAATTTGAAACTCGATTATTTTCTAAACCAGTTTGAACAGCTTAAGATTACTTTTTTACAGGGTTAAGTAAATGAATAACTGATAATTCGATTTTCAGACAATTATCTATTCACTCTAAGCGAAATTACTTAACAATGTAAAAATTACCAAGAAATTTGTTTTAATACAGTTTGTATTAAAAATTTTTAAAATGCAGTTGAACTTGGATGAAAGGGAAACTTTTAATATAATGCATTTTTACTTTCGGTTCTATTAATTTTTTAACAAATTTCATACAATTATGAAGGAATTGCTATACTTCACTATATAAATGTAATTAAGTATTTCAGTGCATTTTTGCGCTCTATAGGCGGAGTATTTTAGTTGCATTAGTTGTGTTTGGAATTACATTCAGCATTAAAACTGGATAAGTGCGGAATTTTTAAAAGTGGAATAAAATCTCTCGCTTTTTTTCTTCGAATTACTCTTATTCCAGTCTTAACTGTAAAACAAAACTAATTTTATATTATTACTGTTCTTTCAGATTTGTTATAACATTATTTTGATTAAAATAATTTCAATGGTCAATTATAACATTTTGTATATTTTACGTTTATACATTGTATTTACCCTACCCTACCCTACATATTCTATTATTATTGTATACTCGTGTGTACAATAATAAATTTGCACACATATACAAATAATACTTGATTGTAACAATATATGGCGCACATACATACACATATGTACACATATCTTTCTCATATTAAAATATAAATTTTAATTTTTCTTTTTTAATAAATTTATTATAAAAAGTTTTTCAGTTAAATGATGGAAAAATTGAAAAATAGAAAAAAATAGAAAAAATAATATTTTATTTTGAAAAAATATCTATATATATTTGAAAAATTTAAATGGCAAATGGTTCGGAAGATTATAAACATAATATTGGGAATAGAAATTGTTTTATTCCTTAAAATTGCGGTATTAGATAAAAGTTTTCTAATAAAGGAGTAATGATGTGGAATAATTTTTATTTTTCCAGTAAAAAACCAAAATGAGAAGAAAAACCAGAAAAAAAAACAAAAAAATAAAAATTTTTTTTTAATTTTATGTAGAGGTTAATAATAGAATATTATTTGCTATATTTTAGAATTAGAAAATATTTTTAACTTGTAAACATTCACAATCTATGTACTTACGTGTATAACATATGTATATTATAGTCCCTTTAGTTTGTCGAAAATAAATTATATGTAGGAGAAAAATCAATAATATTATTAGAATTTATAATTAATATTATAAAAGTATTCAACATAATTATTTAAATTTATATTTTTATTGATTTTATGTTAATTGAAGAAAAAAGAATTTGAGAAGTTTAAATTATAAAAGTGAGAATACAATTACTTAAGAGTAATTAAAAATAAGGTTAAGAGCTTTAATGTTGTTCAAATTTATTTAAATTAAGGATTTATTTTAATTTTTTAATATGAATTATGGAAAAATTTAATGAATTTAAAGTGAATGGGTATTAAATTGTCCTATATTCAAAAAAAAATGTAGAATTTATCATAGGATTTAATATATTAAAACTGCATTCTTATTTTATTAAAAAACTTGTACATAATTAATAGTGACAGTAAACGAGTGATTTTTTGTACTAAAAATACAAATATAATTGCTGTTTTCAAAATTAATGCCATAGTTGATCATTATTATCACCAAACGCGTATCCGACCAATACAATATTTGATCAATTATAATATAATAATGAAATGACTAAATTGGAATGATTAGTGTGAGTTAGAATGATTGTTATATTAGCTTTTAATAGTACATGTTACCATATAAGTAAATATAACAATTATGAGAAAATTTTCTACGGATTAAAGAAAATTGGGAAGATAGTTGAGCGTTTTTCATCTATATTGCTGTGATAAATGAATTTGTGAGAGTTAAAATTGAAAATGAATTTTTTATTGCTAGAATTTTAAAATTAAGAAAGTTTTAAAATTAAGAAAATTGCAATTTTTTTAAAAAATCTGTAGTTTTTAGAAAATTTTTTTGTATCGTAAAGCTATGAATTTCATAAAATGATTGAATGAATTCCATATTAAATATAATAAATAACAAGGCATCAAATTTTTCAGATTATCGTTAAAATTGCATAGTTTTAGGGTAATAGCACTATTATATATACGAATGATTACCCGCACAATAATGTGGTGTCTGTGATACCGGTTTCGGGTATAAACCGTGGTCAGTTTAATATAATAAGTAACTAATAAGTTTAATATAATAATTCTCTTGCTGATTTCTAAATGAAATCTTAGTTAATGCAGGCTTGAAATAATGAAAAAATTTTAAAGAATTTAGTTTGTCGACAATTTTCGATAAATATAAGAGGCTAACCCAAGGCAATCACATTTTCTATTCCTTTCCTGTATTCTCTATTCCGTTCCTAACTTTGTATGAAATCATTATTAATAGGAGTGACAAAATATTAAGTGGTTTTCAATTTTCAATTTAACAATATTTTTGAAGCTTTAATAAATAAATCACAACAAAATAAATATAAAATCTAAAAGTTTTAAATTTCTTTGGAATTTCTCCCCCTCTTTATAAAATATTTATTACAGATGACGTATAAAACTTCTCATCCCAACTACTTTATTTTATTACAATAAAAGATTGTAATCCAAAAAACATTATTTATGTTCAATCTCTCATATGTCAGAAGATACTAAAAGATTAAACTTTTTTTTTTTTGTTGGAAGAACATTAAAAAAAATCAGCGAAAAAAAAAATAAAAAACCGCTAACTTGTTAAAAGTTAATGCATATCACCTTTATCAATTTAGCAACCAAAGCGTTTACAACCAGAAAAAAAAACAAGTCCTTGCCACTTTTTAATGTTTTTTTTTCTTTTACTTTTTCAATTTTCAAAAATTTTTTTTTTTTTTTTTTTGAGTAAATTGAACATAAGTACCAACAACTTTTTTACCTATTGAACAATAATGGAAAAATATTTTTGGGAAATTTTTTTTTATTGCTATTTATCAGTAACTAAATGAAAAAAAAAAAATACAATAACAGGGTTTTCATTTTACTCACATGTTATTATTCATATCAATCAGTATCATTGCAATGATGATTATCAATATCATTGTCACCATACACTTAAGTAAATTTATTCTTATTTTCTTTGCTTGTTGTCGTTTTTTTCTCGCACTTTTTTTTTTATGTTGCTCCTTGATGACTTCACCTCATATTTGTCATATAGTGTTAACCAACCGCATATAAATCCTGAATATTCTCACCTTATTTTCATTTTTAATATTATATTTATTATTATGTCTATATTATATATACATATATATGCATTGGTACTCGTTTAGTATAAAAATGGAATGGCATGGCAGTGAATTAATTTGATTGTTTGCGATATAATGTACGTACGGTTTATTACTGTGTGCTTCATAAGTACAATGCAACATTTTATTTAGAGAGATAGAAAAATAGTGAGAAAGGGAGAGTGGATTTTTATGCAGAATAAATTAGTCTAATTTGTGATATTTTTAACTATTTAGAATGAGAGGATTTAAAAGCAAATGTAAAATAAAAGCAATTAGAATTAAAATTATAATTTTTAATTCTGTAGAAATTTTTAATACGACCATAATTGTAGGAAAAATATAATGACATTAATATAAAAATTTTATATTTTGAATAGCCGGATCTTAAGAATTTTAGGTCGTATGGCCATATTAGATGCTTAAATAAGTTTCAAAGACCAAAATCATCATAGATTTCCTGACATTAGCTGCAATATTTAAAGAATATGACTACTCTATCGTATAGAGTATGTGAAAAATCTGGTGTGAAAAATATTAAAAAATTTTGTTATTGCCATTCACGCAACACCCTGTATACAAAATTATAATCTATAATATTATTCTATACAAATACAAGCATATGCGCTTATAATTTAAAATTTCCATGTTTTTGGCATATGAATCTATCATCGTTTCTTTTTTTTTTTCTTTAATACAATCGAAATCATTATGTTTATCAATATAATATCAATATCATCATCATCATCGTAACCTCTATAAAATTGACGCCGCCGTTATATTATCGTCATACAATTGGAAAATCAATCAAAAAATATATTACGTGAATTAAATGTATGTATGCATGTACATAAATTTTCACCTTAAAGCGATTCTAAAGAAATTTTTTATGTAATAATGAAAATAAAAGTGTTGATTTGAAATTATTAAGAAGGAGTGGATTTTTTTTTTAGAATAGTTGAAATTGAATGAAAAATTTAACAAATCCCCAAAAATATAAAAGAAGAAGAAAAAAAAAGAAAAGAACAAAAACCTCAAAATGGTGGTGGCAACAAAAAAATTTTATGAAAAAAAAAATGAAAAGCAAAAATTAATTTCCGTATTTTTAAATTTGTGGGATCAGAAAAATCTACTCGTAAAATTAAAAAAAAATCTTAAAAATAAAAATTTTTTACGAAAAGAAATTTTCCAATTTTAAGTAAATTTTTAGGGATTTTGTAGTTATATAAAGTCGCTAACGCAATAAGGTTCTGATGAGCTCTAGAAAATTATTAAGCCCCTCTGAATAAAATTTATTTTAAAATAATATTTGACAGAGGTTGCAGTTCGAGAATGCAAAATTTTGAATTAATAGCGAATAATTTGTCGTATAATGCGAAATTTCGAAATAGTTTGTATTAAATAATTGAGTTTGCAAGGTCTATTAGAATTTTTAATAATGTCTTTACACGTAGATATTGCACAATACCTCTGTAGCATGAAATTACAATGTTGAAGGAAATAGAATACCTAAACTGAATTTTTAAAAATTATTAAAAACTGATCTGAAAATTTTTAATTTTCTTTCAATTATTTGGGCACCAAATTATTGTACGCTTCCTTTTATTTTATGTTTTTTTTGCCACAGTTTTTTTTTCACCGTGTATTTTATTATAAAAATGCTGCATTCTTTTGGTTTCTCTCAATTATTGTGTACTTATTTTTAAATTGTATCCGAAAACTAAAAAAAAGTATAATAAAAAATATAATAAAAAAAAATTAAAATTTTTATATAAACGGATAAAGAATAAAATTTTATTGATTTAATAGGTAAACAATTATTCATAAAAGAAGAGTACTTAACCCTTACATTACCATTACGGGTAAAATTAATATGTACAGAAATGATGCTTTCTTAAATTCAAAAGTAAAGTAATATTGTCCCATAAGTTCATTATAAAATTATAAGTGAAATAATGAGGGCTCCGGGACACATGAACAATTTCTAGTTCTGCTATTACTGCTTGATTGGATGGTAATTCCACACTTTACTTATATGTAACAAAACTATTGTGTCAATATAAATTGATTGCATTGAATAATACAGAAGTAATTTATTTTTAAAAATCTGCAATATATTGCAATTTGCATTTATATTTGCAAGGGGAACGCGGCTTAGTATTATATAGTGAAACAAACAATTCCATCAAATTATCAATATCAAACCTATAGTGGTTTGGAATTGTAAAAATGTGCGCAATTAAGGGTTAATTATGACTGAGTGTATATATCAATTTATTTTTAATATTATGTAATCAATAATAGCAACATTTCATATACAGCATACTCATACGCTCCAATATGAAATTAAAAATATACTCACTCGCATGATTCATGACGGATCACATACTTATGCTTAATGCGTCATAATATTCAATAAAAATTGATTTTTACCAACTTTAATTCAATGAATTTTCAATAATTTTATTTTTATAACCATAGAAATATATTTTTTATAGTTATTTTTCTTAAATATTACATACAATGTGTATTTGTATTACTTTTCCTAGTGATTTTCCCACAAAGTTGGAAAAAACAAAATATTTTATGAACGAAACCTCTTATTCGTCTGTCTATCTATGTGGTTGTTTTGCAAAACTTACGAGAAACGATTGAAGAAATCAAATGGAAATTTTTTTCCAAAGTAAACCTTTACTAGAAATTCTTTTCTTTTAAAAGAAAATGTTTATCGACCTCCTATCATTTTAAAAGCTATTGCCGTTTAAAGTTCTAAAAATGCGATTTTCAGATTATTTAATGCAGAATAACTACAAATATTTTCTGAATTCGTAGTGAGTTCTTCTGCAGTAGTGATTGAGTTCTTCTAACGCAATTCAGAATAGTCAAACATTACAATGACAAAATGACGGTTGAAAATAGTTGTTATCTTAAACCTGTTTCTATCCTCAACTTCTGGACATTATTTCGTTAAAGGTTTTTTATAAATAAATTTTTCCTACTTCTCCTTAAATTTGTAAAATTACATATTTCGTCATCTTAATGGTTAAAAAATGTAATTATTATTCTTGTTTCACTAAATTAACCGTTGATTTTGACCATTATCAAGAGTTCTTTTAATTTTCGTCATTTCTCCTAAAACTATGCAATTTTTTATTGTATAAATTTTGTATGTCATTGAGAATAATTTGAATAAGAAGAAATTATTTTTTTTAAAGTAATTTTATTTGTTCATGGGAAAAGTGCTGCTTTACAAGTCACTGTGTTGTTCTGAATAAATTTTTTTTTTATTTTATCACTTCTGCAAATAATTTGGGTACAGTTATTATTGTAACCACTTAAAAATTGTATGTGTGCTTTCTTATTCTTTTTTTTCCTCGATTTTATAATAAAATGTGGATAAAAATTTTTATGTTATATTGGATAAGTCTGACTGCATTAAAAGGATATGAACACAATTATTACAAGTGTATGAATGAATGTGAATGCATATGGTATAAAAATAAAAATAGGGGACAATTACATTTTTAAATTTTTTTTTTCTACATACACTTTAATTGTATTGCATATATGTACGTACGTATATAGCGTATTGGATACACAATATTAAGCTGACTCCCCAATTTTTTCATATATATTAGGTTAAAAATTTCGCATAATTGCTTAAATATTTATAATATTATGTGTGTGTAATATTGAAAATGAATTTTATTCATTCAAAAATAAAAAAAATATGATTGGTTTTATTTTTATTTGGTGTGATTTTTTTTTATTCATAAATTATTTAAATATGGATAAAATATGAAAAGTAGGTCGATCGTGAATTAAATTTGTTTAAATGTTTCAATTAAAGAATTTGGTTTATCCTATTTTTATACAATTTTAAAGTAATAATATTGAGTTGAGAGTAAGATAAATTTGAATTCAGTTATCTACTTCTGTGCTTATGTATATATAACAATTCAAGTGCCTTAATATCCTTAGGAAATTTGTAAATTTCCGTACAAGTATCCATTAACAGGCAGAGTTTTTAAGTTGCCTATCACAAATAAAGTGCATTAGAATGTAAGAAGAAGGTACTCAATGGAAATATTTAAGGTAATTTTCATTTAGAATTTACTACTTACTATCCAGTTCACATTCTACTACCATAACAATATTCAATAAAGCTGTGATCATTTTCTAGAAATAAAGCATTAAAATACAAAAGATGATAGGAGAGTAATTTGCTAAATTCGCCGATTATTTGACAATACTAAGAGTCAAAAAGTCCCTTTGAAAAAATGAACATCTTTGCTAAACTAAAATTGGTAGAGCGATTCTATGAGTAAAAGTATAATATTTTTATAGAACGGTTTCAATAATTTAAAATGGAGTCTGTTAAAATACAAATTCTAGATTTAAATTATTATTTGCTATAAATGTTCTTGGTTCGAATATGTAAAATTTTACAAAAGATCGATGCAATTGAGTACGTTTTTTATTTAATCCTTTAAATATGAAAAATATTCTTAAAATTTCTTCTAAAATTTTAGAACAAATGTAAGATAAAATATTAATTGTTTTATTATTCAAAGTAATAAAAATATTCAAAATTTGATATGAAAAATTTCAATATACCTTTATAATGAAAATAACAAACCTACATTGTACAGCATATAAACATACCTCAATACACTTTCATAATAAAAATCCATACAAACTCATACAAATATAACATGAAATATAGGTGTAACACGTACCACAAAATGAGAATGTAATTTTGAAAATAATTTCTTCATTATAACAAGAAAACAAAAAAAAAATAAAAAGCTAAGATTAAATTTGATGAAAAGGAAGCATTTTCTTTTCAACAAAAGAAAACAACAGGCAAATAAAAGCCCAAATATTATACTCATTGTATAATATATACAATATGTATGGAGGAAGAGCAGCACATTGTTATGTAATAAGGAAGGGATATGAAGTATACTTCAAAAGGATTTCTTCATATATTTTATACTTGAAGATGATGATAAATGCCTCAAAGCTTTATCATATAATTTTTTTATTATTAATTTTTTTTTTTATTACGTCTGAGTAGGGATTATATCAGGCGATTATTCCCCACTAATAAACATACTCGACTCATATAATATTGTTATTTGTATAATATGTAATATAATTTTAATAGAATTATAACAGATTTATTACAAACGTATATATGTAAATAAGACTGTGTGCAAATAGAATGAGTTTTTACTTAAAAGAAAATGAAGTTTATTCTGCATATATTTATGAGTTTTTGTGCCTACAAATAAAATTATTAATTGAAAATTTAATTTTTAAAGAAAAAATGTGCGTCAACAAAATGCCTTCTAATTATATTGTCTATATTGCAACCATGGTACAAAATTATAGAGCTAATTTTGTTTTTTTTCATAATTGGTTTTACAGAATCAATATTATTTCCATTAAAATAAATTTCATATAGTTCAATTTGGAATTGCATTCTTATTACTATTGTGAATTAAGAAAACCAAATTAAGAATTGTAGGGAATTCTGTGCTCCTTTTAATTGTATAAAAAAAGAGTACAGAATGTAGTAGTTAAGGTTGGTTCATAAATAAGTTTTGGGAAAAAAATTTAATGTAATAAATTTTAATCCTCCCAGATTTGACATTGTTTATACTTTCTATTTTTACTGTGAAAGTATTAATTTATTAAGATAAATGCTTGTACAGTACTTTGCAACTAATATTTTTTCTAGGTAAATTTAGTATATTCAATTGATTTGTCAATTATGGTGAGCTCGAGTAGGTAAAAAGCGAAAATATTTGTTGGATTGTTGGATTCGATTAAAGCCACAACAAAATTCAACAAGTATAGCTTTAGATTAAAATTAAAATTCCTGAAAATTTTGGCTAATTTATATTATTTCTAATTATCAGCTTCTAATTCTCTGTAACACTATTCTAATTGCTGGGATGATTTGAGAGTTATAACTCTCATTCAATTTGTTTAAGCTTAGATAAGTCGCAAAAAAAAATTTTAATCAACAAAAATTTTGTTATAAAATCAATTTGCGTCATAAAATGCTTTACCTAAGTATGTATAACAGTTAATTAAATATTGAATTTTAAGAAAACTTTGACAAAATAAATAAAAACTGTTGTATAAAATTAAAATTTATTTTTGAATTAAAATAAATTGAACTTTACATGAATAATAACAGCGGCCATATTACCCGTTCCAAATATTTACAATTTTAAACTAAAAAAATAAAAATTTATTGTTAACAGAAAATTTATTTTTGTTACTCGTATAAAGATAACTTTCTTTAGAATAGTAAAAAAAAATATCAAAATAAATAATAAAATTACGCTTGAAGCGGATCAAAAAGACGAAAAAAGGAACGTCTTCATTTTTATGAATCAATGGGAAAAAAAAAACTCTTTATTAAATTTATTATCGAGTGTTATATGGAAAAAAATAAAGTTGGGTCAAACCAATTGTTTGTATTGTAGCACTTTTCCCTTCAACAAGTGAAAATTCTGTTTTTAAATACATTCTATGTATATCTACCACACTATTAAAATTATTTTCATTCATAAACGAAGCTATTTGTAGGATTGCATATATTTAGGATGAACGATTTATGTAGTCTTTGAAATAAAGAAAAAATTAATATAAAGTGGGGTTAACATAATGCTCGATTTTAAGGTTTAATTGTGTGAGTTAAGAAAAATAGTTATATTTTTTAATGTCATGAAATTAACCGTTAGCTTTTTGTGTTTATGGAAATTTGAAAAAGCTTGCGGTTTTGGAAATATAAGGTGTCAAAAATTCAGATTTTACAAATTTCAAAAGGCGATAACTTGAGAGGGGGTGGAGATGGAAAAAAATTTTCTTCTAACAAAATGAACTATTTGTTAATGTCTAAAAGCTTCTACAAGCTTCTACAGACTGTTGTCTAGAAGAAAAACGAAATCAAAAATTTGGAAAAAAAGGACTTTAGATAACGGTAAATTTTAACGACCATTTTGTTTTTCTTAAGTTTAATTATAGTATACCGCGCTAGGGAAGAAAGCCGCTGCCTTGCTGCGTTTACAAAATTTCAAAAATGTTTATGGTTTCATTGTAACAAATAGTTAAAAAAGGCCATTTTTAGGGTTTTGGGGGGGTATAACTTCTAGAAGGGGGGAGATTTTGTTAACAGACACACGGACAGACGGATGGACGGACAGAGTAAAACTAATAAGCACTTTTTTTCAAAAGTGCTTATTAGTTTCACTTAAAGCGCTTTCTTTGGAAAAGTGCTAAAAATGAAGAAAATAAGCTAACAAAGAATTTTTATTTTTTTTTTTTTGAAGAAAATTTATGAGAATGTCCTCTAAACAATCACGTGAATATTTTTCTTAATATTCATTTTTATACTTCCTGGAATATTTTATACTTCTTGTATAACAGTATATAAAAAATATGTTATTTTGTTTATTATACACTTACATAATATATGAATTTATTACATAATATACACACCTATATAAAAGAATATTCATATCCTTATGAAAATGTCCTATAAGTATAATATAGATGTACAAAGAGAAACACAGAGAAAATAACATAATATAATTTAAAATAGTAGGATTTATAATGCTAAAATGGGTTAAGGATTTAATATCCAAATTAAAATGGGATAAAAGATACAATACATAATACATACATATACATACAAACCCATTTACAAATAAAAGAAAGAAAATTAAAATGAAGCAACAACAATCAAATAATGTATAACAATAATAAAGAATAAACAAGAAAATAATGAAAAAAAAAAAACAAAATGAAAGAAAAGGAAAAAACTACCTTTTGTTAAATTAATTATGGTTCTTGTAGGAAATAAATTCGTGAGTTGAATTGCTGATTAATTAATTATTCAGGGGAATTATAAGGGAAAAAAATTTTTTTTTTTTTTGATGATTCAATAATAATAAATAAAATATTTGTACACATGTCTACATTACATATTATATACATTGTACCTTCATTATTATTTTATATACAAGCATAAGTAAATTTATTTTGTAAATTAAAGGTAACCAAAGTAAATTTGTCACAACACATTTTAATGAATATAGTTGAGAGAATTAATGAATTAATTTTGATTTGTGGAAATATTTTTTTTTTTTAATTATAATTATTAATTATGTATTTCTATATAGAGAGATGTGTATACCAGAATTGTTATATTATATTGTATATAAGTTGTGTCAAAAAATATTTTAATTAAAATTTTTGCATAAATATTTTTAAATCTTATCTTAAATTTATATCACGGACCCAAGAGTTTTATTAATAAATATTATGGCTATATTTATAATGTTTTATGTGATTTAATTTCTTAACAAATAAATAATTTAATATTCAATGATTTTGATTAATAGAATATTTGAAATTAATTACACAGCGATGTGGGAGATGATCATAATAGATTTGATTTTTTAATATACGTACATTTGTGTACCAAAAATATAATAGTTCTTATATGTACCTAGTATCGATTTTAATACTATAAAAATCTCCCATGTTTATTAAAAAACTAAAGGGCCAATTCATTTCGACTTCATTTGTCGAAACGGTTTAAGCCAAATATAGTATTTAAACTTTTATTCACATCTAGGTTATTGTTGATATAAAACATTTTTGAGGTAGAAAAATGAAAACACTAATTTGGTTTATTGAACTGCTTAATAATTTTTATGTGAATTTTAAAGATAAGAGGTACAGAGTGCGCCATTTCATTAAAAAAAACTTTTGGAATTAAAGACATAAATAAAATTATATATACCTATATTTACAATATAATATTATAAAGATTTTCTCTAGTTCAGTGTTTCTTTATGTAGACTATGTCTCTGCAAATTGGAGGATCGTTCCCATTGAGAATTGAATGAAATATTTTTAAACAGAAATTGTCGTTACGCTCATTATTGGCATAAATGCATTTATAATTGGATTTTTGCTAGATCACAAATTGAAATATTCTTATCGTAAATGATATTTATTACCGTACAAGATGTTTGTTAGTTACACCGAACAGTATTAAAGTTAAAGTGAATTGAAAGGTTTTATTCACAATTTGAAGTTTTCTAAAAGGTAGGCTTTTTCGTTTGTTGGCATAACCGTGTTTGGTTTAACTTTTGTTGGCTTTGACTTTAACTTTAAACTAATCTAAATTGTTGAAGATCCAATGTGTAAGATGAGCCTACCAGCATTCTTTCTTCGGCTAACTAGTTTTAGCAACATTATTTTGTATAGATACAAACCAGGCGAAAATTCTTTTGAATAGACAGACAGATGAAAATTCGGATAGTGAAATATTTTTTTGATTAAAAGCAATAAGAATGTTCTTAAAAATAAAATTCTTTAAAAAAATAAATACGCTAAGAAATATAAAAACGATAAAAAAATAATTAAGAAAAAAAAAAACAAAAACAAGCACAAAAAAGAGCAAATGAAATTTTATTGACATTTGGAAGGCAAAACTTTTTTTCAAAGCACTTTATTAGATTATTTTTAATTAAAAAGTTTTTATTTATACACATACTTATATAATAAAAAAATTTATATATAAAATATTATATTAGCACAAAATACATATTTTGTATATAACGTATTGTGTACTTAAGCAACATAAATTTATATGCAAATATGCTGTTATGTCATTTTACATACAATAATCCTGTTTTGATGTTTGTATATTAAAAATTCTTTCTTCATCTGTGTTTATTTTAATATTTTTGCTTCTTTTTTGTTTTTCTTATTTTTCATGTTTTTTTCCATATACATACTTCTGCCAATTTTGTTGCTATTTTAATTTTTTATTAAAATTTACTCATATTATAATATATTATCCATTAAATAATTCAAAATTCCATATAGGCATAATAAATTTGAAAATAGTTTTGTAATACACATATGAATTTTTGAAAAGTGATAAGTTTATAACGTTGGGGTCGAGCAATACGAATACAAAATGTCGAATTTGAGTTGTATAGTATTGCAACTCATTCTATTATAATCTTCTTATCGATAGGAATATAGGAATTTGGAAAATTTTTATAGAGAGTATGCAAAATGTGTATTAAAAATTTCCTACAGGAAGGACTAATATTCTTTGCCGACTATTAATTATGTACTTATACATATTATTTGCAAAATATTTTACGAATAATGAAATAGTTTACGAATCTGTAAATGTAGCATTAAATTTAATAAACAAAATATTTTTCGACAATTGAAGTCAACAATTACCCTATAGAAGTCAACAATTCCTGATACATTGGACGACGAAGAATAAATTAGATTTATTAATCAAATTGATCCTAAAGTTGAACTCAATGCCATATTGAGATCATAGTAAAACTCATTTAATTTCTTAGCAGAAGTTTGCCATTTTCATTTAATTTTCAATTAGCACTTAATTGATTTTCTTCAACAACAAATTGTATTTAACGTTTGATATTTTGAGTTTTTTAACTGAAATTATGGCATATTTATAATATTATTGAAGTGTTGCTTGCAGGACAGCAAACTCTCATTATGTTAATTAAAAATATTGTAGGATTCCAATTATTCAATTAAGTATATAGCAAACTAGAATCCTAGAGTAATCAAAGCCAACTATTATATTATTTTCCCGTTTTAATTTTAATTTTATTTTTGTTTTTTCTCTTATATTAACAACTCATATAACACCATAATCTGTAGTTAAAAAATAAAATGAGTAAACAAAATGTTCTTTTGTATTTTCACGTTAAAGGAAGAGCAAAAAAGAAAAGAAAAAAACAAAAACAAAATTGACAAAGTAGTAAGGGGAAATTAGTATTAGCATACTCTGTACTCAGTTCGAAAAAAAGAAAGAATTATGAAAAAGAAAACAGCACTAAAATAAAATATACGAGTAGAAGAAAATATTCGCTTTTATGGAAATTTTTTTAAAAATAAAATAATAATCAAGTTGTCGAAAATTGTTTTAATTTCTTTACGTAAAAAAAAATGGAAGAAATTTGGTTTCTTAAAAGAAAACATAAATTTAAGGCAGCCGTACATTCCTCGAACTATGCTTGATTTTCACAAAACATCTTAAATAAAGTAGGGTTAAAATGTGTAATTAGCAGTTCTGATAGCAGTTTGCCTGATAATTGAGATTTGAAATGTTAGAAAGCGGGATTTGTGTTTGCTATTCTTTTGCTTTTGGCAAATCAACTCAGTCCTATTTTTTTTCAAATATGGCATACTCGAAGGATTTTCGAAGGATTTAATTGTAACTATAATTTTATTTTATTGCTAAACAAAGGCATTTAACACCATTAATAAATTTGTATTTTATTCTAAAAAAGCGAATATAAAAAATATTCTTGTTCTATTTGTCGTTAATGTAATTTAATGTCTTAATCGAAACTGTTATATTAAACTGAAAATTTCTTTTTAACGAATTTTATTCCATTCCTTCGTTCTATTTATAGATTTTCTATTTTCAAAAATATTTTATACATTTATTTGAATTGTAATGAGTGTTAAAAACGCGATTAAGCTTTTATTATTTCATTGAACTTTAACATGGTGGATATTTTTGTTTTTTTTTTTTTACTACTATGACCAAAGATTTTTAAGATTTAGGGAGGAATTGTATGAAAACTTTTATATTGTTTCAATAAAAAAAAATTTAAATCAATTAATGTATTCAATGTGAAAGAAATAATCAAATGTATAGCTATTCAAATTAGTCAGAAAATATTTATGTACTATTATTATAGATAGAACATTGGAATTGCGAATTTAATTGAAATTTCTAAAATTAGCCGAGAATATCGTCAGCTTACGGCCGAACTTTGGGTACAGAAATATTTTACAGACTAAAAGTACTCTTAAACTAAATTTATTTTTATTTATTTAAAAATTTTAGTTCATTCTCAATTTAAAAAATTATAGGGAACTGTACTACGTAATAGGGAAGGTATTTTTTTAATATCATATATAAGAAACCGCCAAAAAATTTCAATTTTAAAAACCATGTTTTGATAAACTTATGTGGACAACTCTCGCATATATCTCGAAATTATAATGTACTGTTAATTCATTTTTAAAAAAATCGACAGAATTTAGTATTCTTCAAATAATTCTTATATACTGTTCAAATTATAAGGGCTAATACTGAGCAGTTAAAGTGATACACTGATTTTTGTGTATGTGACATTGTAAGCACAAACCCATTCACACTAGATGATTTGTGTCTCTAATAAAGTTTTTACGATAATTACTATCACTTTGTTCACTAATATTATACCATCGTTTGTAGAATAAATTCTATTGGCCCAATTTAAAGTGTAAGTGTAATTTTAAAAATTTTTTGAGTCTTCACACTTAATATACTCTGAGAATCACTGTTCGTTGTCATACTTCTTCTGTTCTACTATTATGAATATAAAGAATAAGAGAAAAAATAATAATATATATGTCACACACAAAATTATTAAGGAAATCCTTAATACTATATAAAAAAATAAGAAAAAAAACAAAAACAAAATCGACAGAAATTAAAACAAAAATAGAAAAAAATTAAAATTAAGGAAACAATTTAATTTGAAGAGAATGAAAAAAGGATAATTAAAAACAAAAAAGAAGAAGAAAACAAAACCAAAATAGAAAATGAAAAACTGTTTATGTTCTAATTTCCCCTATTCCTTATATTTTAATACCGTTATTTTTTCTTCATTTCGTGCACAATATTGTTCTACATATTACGTAAATTTTATGTGTGTTTGTTGTTTTCATAATATTATTATGAATATACTATATTGTATATAAGTATATACAATTAACACTCAGTTTCATTTCAACTTTGTGTCATCACAGTAACAACAGCTGTCATTCAACCATTATGATATCTTTTTATAACCTAGATTTATTGCAAATGTTCATTTAATTTTCACTTACTTCGTATTTTTATTTTTGTGTTTTTAATTTTTTTTTTTCCTCAATATACGTATAATATAATTATAGAGAAGGTGAAATGAGCATAGAGTCAAAAAAAAAAAAACAAAATATAAAGAGAGAGAGAAAAAAAAACAAGTAAATCCCGTTAAGATTTTCATTTATTTTATTTAATATTTTCATTTTTTCTTTGTTTTTTTGTTTTGTTTTTTTGTTTTCTAAATTGATAACTTTATTATATGAAAATTAATTAAGGGATTTGTACTAGTTTTTGTTTCCCTATATTTATTTGCTTTTTATACATGAATATAGCGGGAGTACAATATCAGCAAGTAGTATAGTACACCGTGTGAAGGAGTGGTAGAGAGGAGAAGAGAAATGGTTTTGTTCCTCTTTCGCCATATTGAATTGTGTACATACTTCTGTTACGAGTATATAGAAAATTTTCTTTATTCTTATAACTAGATCATAACTAAGTTAGTATATTTTTATGCATATTTATTTTATTATATAATTTAATATAATAAAATATAGAAATTAATTAAATCAAATGAATTAGAAATAAAGTGAAGAACAAAAAGCAAAAAATAAAATTAATTTAAATAGAAAATGTGGTTTTCTTTGTTCAAGATTATGTGTGCAATCAGGATATAAAAAATAAATTTTTTTTTTTTACCTACATATTTTCTCGTAATATTGTGTATATTGTGAAGTTATTATTGTAACACCAATTAATTGAAGTCGTGTTATATATAACATAAGACAAATTGAAACGAAGAGTAAAAAATTTAGAAATTTAAAGTACCTTCAGTTGTAACACAAATTAAAAAGGATGAAATCAGGATATACAATAATAAAAAAAATATACAATAATAAAATAAACAAATAATTTGTTGATTTGTTTTAAAATTAAAGTAGCAATGAATTATAAAAAAAAAGGAATCACAAAAATATATAAACGAACTGGGAAACTTTGGAAAAATTACTCACAAAGAAAAACCGGGATCGAATTTAAAATGAAATTTTGATCTAGTCAGATCAGTTATAGAACCTAGTCAGATCTAATTTAATTTTTCAGTTATAATAAAAATGCCGACGAACTATATAAGACCGATCTACCTATAGCTTGCTTTTGATAAATTAAATCACAGGGCACGACGTTCTTTTGAAACACACCGTCACTTTATGTTTTTTACTGTATTATTATTAATTAATAATGAGAAGGGAATGGATGGTTTTGCACCTAAGTTACTTCATTTTAAAAATAAATATATTTTAGTCACTAATAAGTAGTTTTATCCCGGAAAATAGAACTTAAAGAAAAATTTAATAACTTTTAAAAATCAAATCACAAATTGCGAATTTTTGACATTATTGAATTTTTTTTTGACATTGTTCACGGTGTTTCGCGCAATGTGACAAATAATTTTATTATATGATTCTTTGATACATTTCTTGTAAAAAATTATATGGGTAAATGCAGATATATTCGCTTCAGAGCTACAGTCTGTTGAAAAAGCAAAATACCAGATTTTTCCCGCCTATAAATAAATGCTTATAACATATGGAACCGTGCTACACAGAGCTTGTTTTACAGGCGATTATTAAAACCTTCTAGTCAAATATAATATTTTAGCAGAGTAATATCATAACCAATTTGCATCTAATCGCCGGTTTAAAATAAAACCTTTTCCCTAATAATTGTTTTTTTTTTAATTTTGAAGAAAATATTTTGGCGAATGAACTAACATGAACTCTTTATTCAACTTTATTCAACTAAAATCGGTTTAGTTGAACTTGAAATACACGCGTCCACACACAGACCGACAGACAGGCAGATATACCGACATCCCTCTAAAAATCTATACTATGGAGTTCCTATACTATGGAGAAATATGTTAAGGATATTAGAGGTACTCATCGATTTTGAAAGATTATTTTCAATTTCAATTTTCACCTTACAGACACATTTTTACAAATCTCGAATTTAGATCTACACTAATGTAACAATTTAATTTCACATAGTTCTAACAAGAATTCAATTTTCTATGTTTCCCGAAATAATGCAAGTATAAGCAACTAGGAGAATCTCTTTTAATATAGTGAAATTATGATTGCATTGGAATTATTTAGCACTATACGCTGTATGTTATAGAAAGACGAAATTCCAGGTAATTTAATTTAAAATATTATTAATATTTGAAAATTTTAATATTATGCAGATTGAATTTATTAAATTGAAATTTAGTAAATTCATATTCACCCATATTTCTTTATTATTTCGTTTTTTTTTTTAACATTATGCATAATTTTATTTGAAAAATGAAATTTTATTTTGACCCCAATATAGCGAAAATCGAAATTAAATTCTTATAAAATATTCAATGAATTTTTTAAAAAAAATTAGTTGACGTCTCAGAAAGTCTAAATAAAATTCAATATAAAATTTATTCTATTTGAATTTCGGCATGAAATTTGAATTTTTCTTTTTCAATTTTCCATTTAAATTTAAAATTCCTACAAAATACCGAAAATGAATAAGAAAACTTTAAAACTAAAAGTAAGGAAATTTTTTTCTTATTTTTTTTTCGTACAATTTACTTTTTTCATATTACGAAAATCGATTTGAATTTTCTTTTCTTTTTCGACTTAAAAGTGATACACGCGCCTTAATTTTTTTCCGCATTCTAAATTTATTTACATACATTTTTCTTTTTGGATTTTTCGTGAAAATTGCGATAGATGTGCGGGGGCTGTTAATTTAAGTAATGAAAATTTTTTTCTTTTCAATTGTTATTCATTTGTTATTCATAGAAGGTAATTTCTATGTGAACGGGACGGTATATAAGATGTGATAATCGCACTTATACATTTAGTTTTAATAGGGAAAAATAAAAGTATATCGAAAAAAAGCAAGAAAAGTAAAGGTATTAAGTTTGTTAGTCTAAAAATGACTATAAAAATGCAAAAAAATTTGTTGGTGTAAGTTAAGTTTAAGTCGTTGTTATTTTCAGTCTGTCAGTTCTAACCCTCTTCTCTATATTCACAGGCTGTATCAAACGCAACCCTTGTTTTATGGCATAGATACTGATTTATTAACTTACTTTGGTGATACCCAGGTCCCTATAAATGTCACTATTGCGAAATTACAAAGGTGCACGCACAACACTACAAAGTATCTTGTTTTAGAAAGTTTGTGTTTGTTAGATATAAAATGTGTTTGCATATAAATGTGTCTATATAGACATAATACCATTATGTCTATATAGAACACTTTATTTTATCACCTTTTTATTATATGTTATTTGTTCAATTTTCAGCAGTTCCGTGTCTTCCTTCACGGAATATGAAGACAAAAATACGATAAAGCAAAACTAACCGTTAGATGGTTTAACTAGTTTTCAGGTGCCTTTTAGGTTTTGTTAAAGTCACTCAATATTAATAGACGACGATATGATTTGGCTTATTTTTGTTTGTCGATAAATGTGTAACATTTGTAAAGAAAAAACGTGTGAATGCGTACAAGATAGAATTTGTATGAAGTTGTTCCTTAAGTTTCGTTTTATCATAAAAAGGTTATCATGTTTTATAATGGCCTAAACAAGAAAATAGGTTAATTAAAATCGAGTGTGAAATACAAAAATTTCCTACAAAGTGGGGATTAAGAGGTTCCTTTTTCATCTTTCAACAAAGTTTTATGCGAACAAACTACTACGAACGTGACAAGCACATCAAACTGGTATTAGAACTTTTTTGAAAACAAACAAAAAATGTTTGATTGTGTATATATGTATGTCATTTTATAGCTTATGGAAGTATTTTCTTGAATTAGTTCAAAAGTGTAATAACATGTGATCCAAAGAGATATTGTAATTAATAAGGGACACTCCAATTGTCAGAATACTTTGGTTTTTTGTCTATGATCAAAATAAATTTTCACCACTTTTTGATTCTTTATTTTGAATTTTTTTTTGTGTATTTTTTATAGAACATCTCTTTTAGTATATTTATTCTTCGAATAATTTTATAACAATTTTACTAGCACATTATACTTATTTTTCAACTAAAATCTCCCGTTCTTTTTTCTGATTTTCAAAAAATGATGGTTAAATTTGTACCAAAGTATAATTAAATGCAAGAAAACATTTAAAATTCCAATTGAAATTTAAAAAAATTTCACATTATACTAAAAAAATAAATTCTTTCTTTCCCTTTAATTTTAATACAGTTAAAAATTTTAAAATAAAATTTTTTTCCTTCTTTTATTCTTCCTTTAAACAAATTCAAGGATAATAATGGTTTCGATCTTATTAGCACAACTCACCGCTCAAATATACTTTTTATTGTACAGCGACTCTATGCCGCTAAAAATAACATAACGTAAGTAGATATCGTAAAGAGGATTTAAAATTTGTTTGTGTTTTTTTTTTTAAATAAAAATTATAGCAATTGAATTTTAAATTGAAAATGAAAACAGAAATTTTATTTTCATTCAGAGTTCTTCCTCCATTCATATGCAAGTATACGTTCCTAATGAAAATAAAAGAGAAGAAAAAGAAAAAGGACATTAGCAAGTAATTTGGTTTGCTTTTTGTTTTTCCTTTTATTAAAAAATTCATTTTACTTTTTACCGACCGTATTTTGTAAACAATAGGTAGGTTATGTGATGGCAACAAATTTTGCATATCGAGTTTTTGGTGGGAACGTACTTCTCCCTAGTAGGGAAGTGTAAATAAACTATTTTTAGCAACCTGTCGGTCTGTCGGTCTGTGTGTGCACGCGTGTATCTCAAGTTCGGCTGTACCGATTTTGGTGAAATTTTATATGTAAGTTTATTTCCACCATGGCACGGATTGATCAACTTTTAGTATATATCAGGCCTCGGGAAGTGCACTTTTTAGCGGGCCTCTTTTACGTTTTTGAACATTTTGACGAAAATATTTAACCGATTTACTTGAAATTTTATATATAAGCTCAGCTCGATCGTCCGCGAAAATTCCAGCTTTTGGAACAAATCAGGCATCAGCAACTGGACGTTTACTTCGGGCCAAATACACATTTTTGTGTATATAAAGAGAAATAATCAACCGATTTTATTGAAATTTAATATATGAATTCCCCGTATTAAAACAATGAACATGTAAATTTTTTGGAGAGATCAGGGCTCGAAAACTGATTTGCGGGCCGATTTTACATTACCATATCTACGGAACGAATTGATGGAATTTCTTGAAATTTGATATTTGAGTTCTGGTTGTTACCGAAACTAACTGGCGAGCATTTCAGGGAATTCGGGTAGCACAAAGCGAAACTCTACTAAGAGCCAAATTTACATTTTTCTAGGTATGTTAACTATAAGCTTACTAATGTCCTAAAAATTGGAAAGAAGTATTTAACAGACATTTTTATAATATTCTGTAACACTTTCATTTAACTAGACAATACACAATGCGGTCGGTTATGTGCTGACCACATCAGATTTTTTTTTTCTAAAAATACTCGTATTTCCTGTACAACCTACACGTTCATAAGCTAAAATTTTTATTTTTACACTCAAATACTAAAAACATTTGGGGGTTTTAAAGGTGAAAAATGAAAATTAAATTTGTTAAGATTTCAAAAAAAAAAAAAAATGGAATTTAATTTGAAATATTTATTTAAAAAAAAAAAAGGAGAATAAAATTAAAAATTTTCTGATATAAAATGTTTGAAATTTAAATTTCATTTTCTGTAAGGAATTCAACAAATTTCACATGGGTAGCCAGCTATTCCTTTTTGAAATTAGTAAAATTTAATTTTCTCATTATTTTAATGTTTATTGCTACTCTACATTTTGTTATTCTACGTGCAATTGCATATATAAAATTAAAAGCGGCTATATAATATTTGAATAAGGTAATTTTGGGCTTAGAAAATTTAGGGGGTAAAAATTTAGTTAAAAAATGAATTTAATAAGAAAAGCCGAGGATATTCATTTGTGTGTTTTGCTACAGAATTACAGGATTAAAGTCGTAGTATAAAAATAATAAAATTTTAGAAGTTGCTTTAAATTACAATAAAAATTTATATTAGATTTTAATCATTTTAAACTTAATTCTACGTTATGCGAGTCATAAAAATAATTTAATTTAATTTTGTATTGTTAATCATTTCAAAAAGTATCTATGCCCTATAATATATTCAGGAAATATAGGCCTATATAATTGTAAGTGGGCAAAATGATAAGTTTATAGAAATTATATAAAGTAAAATATCACAATGGTATTACTGGCTTGACGAAGCAGCAGACGTACTGGCCATATATTTTGGTTTTCCGCTGTTGAAATATTGAACGGGGGAAAAAAAGTTAAAACTTTGTTAGCTATAGATTCTATTTTTGCGAAATGAAATGAAGGTTGAATTTCGCTTGTTTAACGATTATTTACGAATTTCTGTTTAGTATTTAGGTTCGTTAGTTCCTTAGAAAACTGAGTATTCCAATTAAATTACCGGGAATTAATGATCAAATTTTTAGAGTTTCCTATGTTACTCGTAATTGTATGTTTAGAGTAGGTTATCTTGAATATATCTTAGTTTTTTCCTTCATATCAAAATCATAGTAAAAATTAAATTTGTATAATCTGCTCTTAACTCGATTTAGGCGATTAATGAAAGTGCACATAGTTATAATTTCGAGTTAAGTCATGTGTGAATTCGACAATAACTGCGGCTACAACAGTCGTAGAACCACCAAATATGCTTTGTGAGCATATGAAACTCAAAATGGAGAATTCTGTGGTGAACATATCTCATTTTTGTCCTAATTCGACTTAGGCCATTTTTAGGAGTAGTTTGTGTTTGAGGCCACTGATATAATTTTCGTGCTTTATAATAAAGTTGAAAATATTTTACTTTTATATATCGGGAATATTATTGATCCTAATTCCCTAATTTACTGTCTAATTCTATATTTTGGCATCATAGCTCATTTGAAATTTCAAATGAATTTTTTTTTTTAGGATAATTTTAATTGGGCATTGAACTAGAGATTATTGATTTAAAATGATATCAATTTTTAAATGAAAAATAATGGAAATTGGAAAATTCTCCGATTTTAAAATTATTGCAATAACAAAGTCATCTATAGGCATAGTTTCCTCTCAAAACTTTTTTAGAAATTTTAACAAATAAATAATAGAATAAATGTAATATTAGAATAATTTAAATTCATTTATAAATATTCATTTTTGATTTCAAAATATTATTGCTAATATCCAAACTTTTCATTTACATTTCGTTATTCAAATGTTAAGCATGAAAATTATTAATTTTGCATGCACATATGTAAGTACTTTACATACATATGAACTTTACTTTGTCTGTGTATAACAGTATGTGCATAGTTACTATATAGCGCATGAAAAATAGAACGGATTTACTATGAAAATACTCGTATTTTAATTTATAAAAAATTTCTTCTTTTCTCTTCATATTATAAAATATTATTATCCTTTTTTTTTCCCCATTTTAAATAATTTCCATAGTGTATAATAAATGCATAACAACATATGGTGTTAATGCACCAGAACATAACTTGTCTGAAAATATTTTGATACTCGTATCTTTAAATAAACGAGAAATAATTTATAGTTACTCCAGTCGACTGTATAGAATATATAGAATGAAGAAGTACAGAGAGGAGGTGAAAGAGAAATAAACTAAAAACAATAATTTATATAAGAGAAGTACATACGTTTATAACACCCATTATAAAATTTTAAGATTTTTTAAAGTGTTCGAAATTTAATGATTAAATTTTTGGAATTCGAACTTGAGTGGTGTATTTGAAGTCATAATAGAGAATATTATATTATAGCCGAGATAAATAATGTTAGTTCATTAATTTTAAATTTGTACAATAAAAATTTACACAATTTGTCTTAAATTGTGATTATTAATTAAAATTGCAGTATATACCGTAAATGAATATACAAAATCATTATTAACGCATTCGCTGTCGAGGGCTTTTTTTCATTTTGTCTCCAGGTGCCATTTCTTAACTTTTATCTTGTATTATAAATTATGAAGTAAAATTCTAAAAAGAACTACAAAGGACCTGTAGAACTTATTCTAGAATGTAATCATCACCATCATCTGAATAATCGTTGTCACTTCATGAGTTAACAGTATCAAAAAAATCTTCTAAATATTTTTCTTCTGTATCTTGATGGTTACCCATTTTTTTTTATCAAAAACTCCGTCAATTGAACAGGAATAAGTTTAATTTGCTTGAATAATATTTCAGTGTACACAAAATTTGCAGGAAATTCCTTAAAAATAAACAAAAATAGATATTCGAGCCTCAAACAACATTTAATCTCGAAAAACTGAGCAATACTAAATTTTATAAAATTCCATTCCAGAACAATATAAATTTTCGTTCAAGTAAAATGAACTTCTTCCTGTGCCAAAGTACAAAAATAAATTAATTTAGTTGTGCCATATTGATTTTAAGTAGAAGTAACATTCCTGGTTTTAAATACGAGATATCTCGTAGCTGGCAGTGAATGCGTTAAAATAAATTTTCTATTATGTCTATATAGTTTTACTGTTTAATAACATAGAACTTATATTTTTCATAAAATATATGTATATAAAGTTGAATTTCTACAATATTAAGAAACAACCTCCTTCATTTATGTGTGAATTTTATATCAGTTATCGGAACTGGCATATTAAGATCCTTTTTCGGTTATACTTTGATTTAATGAAGTTCATCTATTTTGTATACAAATATACAACGTATTAGTGTGCTATGTGTATGTTTGCTAAAAACTCATATTGAAATAAAATATGCGAAAAAAATATCTTTTTCTTAAAAAAAGTTTTAATGAAACTAAAATTTTTAAATTAGGAAATTTTATAAAAAGTTTTATTCGATAAATTAATATTGTTCTATTTACATTAGTATTTAATTTAATAAGATTTTGGATTAATTTTTTGTATATAAGTATACAATTGGAAGAAAATGATAAGTTGGCGTGGAATAAGGATAATTGTGCTCTTCATATGAGAATAATCTAATTTGCGTTAAGGAGAGGTTTTCTAAAGGAAATTTTTCATTTAATTGAAATTTTTATATTCTCTTAAACGTATTGGAATTCCTGACATCATTTCTTAATACAGAAATAAGAATATTGAAATTGTTTTTTCATAATTTTTAATAATTTTTTTTATTCTGATGTATTTTAGTAGCAATTTAATTTTAGATAACCAGCTGGAATATTATTTGCATTGTTTTATTGGTATGGTAAGGTCAGATTTGTCGTAAAATGCATAAAATGTTTTGGAAAAATTTAGAAATTTCCCGGTATTCCTGATTACATTTTCTTTACAGCTGCAGAGTAATACGATGTCTAAGATATTTCTGAAAATTAATAATTATAATTAAAAAAATAATTCGTGATTTTGAGGATTTTGTAAAAACCAAGATTTTTTAATACAATATGAGGGAGAGATTGTAGTAAAATAGCGTTCATTCAACGCTTTGATATAAACTAAAACCACCAACTAAATATTATATTTTATTTTATCGTAAAAACTACGTGTAATGCACTATCGGATTTTGTTTGTTCGAGAATGAGGAGAGAAATAGCTTTATGGGCAGTGAAAATCTTAATCGTTCAATATAATAAATAACATTGATGACATTGATAGGATGAAAGTGTGGTTTTAACAAAATGACGTTAGATTTCATGTTAGATGTTAGAGTACAGATTTCCAGTCGGCTTCAGTGGTGCGCGATTTGCAAACTTTTGGTTGTAATGTAAAATAAGTGGCTATTAAGATTAACAGCCTATTCGTGTGTATCACTTTTTTGCTCACTTTTTATTCGCTTTCAAATCAGAATTCTCCATTGTTCTAATGAATATTTCTTTTCTTTTTCCATTTGCATTATTTCTCAAATTATCGACTGAACGTCTCACTTTCAAAAATAAAGTGAATAAAAATTTTTTATACATTTTAGAAAAAAACGAGATACGCAATACCGAATAATTTTTCTCACTCGAAAATTATCCTACACAAATACATGATAGTTACTCACTTTCTTCTCACTTACCGAATAAAATAGTGAGATAGACGATCATGCCCTAAGTTTTTGATTTATAAAACAAATCAACATAATGAACTAATCGCCCAATTTGTTCAGTATATTAGTTGTGAAATTATAATAACTACTATTAAAGCAGCAAAAGATATTGAAATAAATGATTCCCGAAGTCTTAACTCCAATTATTCACCTGATATTTTTGTTCTCAAACCAATAACATTCTGTAAAGTAAAGAATTTTTATAATTTATAAAAACATGTTCTTCTCATATTTTGAAAAATCTTTAATGAACACAGTATTTATTTTCAAGCGAGATGTAGGCAGAACCTCTAAAAAAAAAATTTTTTTCTTTTAAATCCTTTTATCTCCCACCATTTTTTAACATTCAAAGTTTATTCAACTCACTTCATATCTCTGTTTATATTTCATTGTTTTAATCAAATCAAATTTAAAATTAAAACAGAAAACAAATAATCTCTAGGAAACTTTTGAAGTATTTCTAAATAATAACAAAAACAAAAACAAAGCAAAAATAAAAGAAAAATCCTTTTAATAGGCACAAAATGAATAAAAGGGTTAAAATAATTTTGTTTTTATTTTCATTTTGTTTTTATTGTTTTCCTCTTTAATGTAAAGATAATCCTTCGTTTCTTTTTTTGTCATTTAATGCATTTATTTTTGAACATCTTTCAATTAAACTGGACAAGTGGTCTACCCCTTTCTATAAAATTATTTCTGGTTTATAATTTAGAATTTAATATGTCACATAACAGTGTAATGGTTAAAAAATAACATGTTCTGACTCACCTTTTTCTTTTTTTTTTGTACTAATGATGGCTGCCGGGGAATACATATGTAAATGTTATGTTTTATATAAGTATGTTGTGCATAATAATTGTAAGAGTCTAATGAAATTTACTTTAAATATAAAATTTAAATTTTAAAATAATGAAATAATAAAAATCATGGGATGAGAAGGAAATCTAATTTGTCATCAAGTATATGCGAGATTAGGATAAGGTAATATAAGAGACAAGGATATTTTTTGTTTTTTTTTTTCTTTAAATAATGTTCTGCTCTGCTCTGCTATCTTTGTAAATTGGTTGATGGCTGAATGAAATGCAAGGGAAATATGCAATGAACTCTTTTGAAAATGTCAACATTTTATTCCAATTTAATAAAAAAAATGTACCGTTAAATAAGGGAGATTATAATACCATTTCGAGTACAAAAAAAAATTTAAATTTAATATAAAATATTCAAGGAAGAGTAAAAAAAGAGTAGAACAAGAAGAAATTTGAAACAAAATTGAAATTACAAAATATGTGTATAAATTTTCTTTTTATTTGTTTTTAGTTTTCATGAATAATATGTAGATGTGATGAGGATTAACAGTTTGATTTTTTTTTCTGTTTCTTTGTTTCTCTTTTGTTCTTTGAGTACAAGGACAGTATCAAAAATTTTAAAATTATTTTATTAATTCTCATTTCATTTATATAAGACAAAGGTGTATATTCGTTTTGCCACGACTTTAATAAAATAACAAGAAGAACACATTTCCGATTCCATAAAGAACATAATTAACTCTTGTTCAGAATCAAATTCTAAGATAATATGGCTATGTCCATTTGCACGTCTCCCTTTTTGTATTTTAATGAATCCGAATACAGTTACAAATCCCAATTGATTAATAATAAATAAATTTGGCATTTACAATAGAAATTTCATTTAATCTGAACTCTTAGATTTCACCCTTAAAATTGAAAAATTATAGAAACGACTATCACGATTATAAATAAGGAAGTAATGCAGTTTGATTCAAGTGATTATATAGGAAAGTTATTTTGAATGTGAGTTTGATTTGAATGACAACCAGTTGAATAGACAAGCTTGCCTAATTGCCGTAAATATTTTATCAAGAAATTGTACACCTAAAACTTTTTAATGCAATTTCATTAACGATTTTTAACGCGGTTTTGTAGACACAATCCGGAATCGTGTTTATAACCTATGTACGTAAAATAGTATTTTTAATATAGTTATCACTGAACTTGAATTTAGTATAACAGGCTACATAAGCTTATCATGGATTACAAATCTTTGTAAGTGTTGTTGGAATGCGCACTGGTCATACCTCCCTAAAGTAAACTATTTCTTAATTCTTATCATAAAATTTTTCCAAATCTTAATCTGTCCAACTCATTTTTAATTTATTTTCTATAAGTCTTATTTTCATTTCACTAATATTCTAGTTCTGTAAAAAGAAAAATAAAAAAATTCGCGTTCTTGCCAAGAATCAAACTAACTGCTCACTTTCTTTTTCAGACACCATTAATTATAGCGTATCCTCGTATATTCAAAAATATAAAATTTCCATTGCAACAAAACAAAAAAGAAAAAAAGAAAAACAAGAATTTTTTTTTTGTGTCCACTTCCTTCGTATAATAATAATTTTCTTTTATAGCGGAAAAATCCCCTCAAGTAAAACTTTCGGAAAAAATAACAATTCAAAAAAGGATAATAATAATAATAACAATGAAAAGAAAAAAAATATTACAATAATTGCAAAAAATTTACATAAATGCGTGTGTGTATGGGTGTGTAAATGCAAGTTTATTTTAACAATAAAGGGGTTTGAATCCAATTTGTGTTTCAATTTTTTGACTTAAATAAAATAAATATGAGTATGTATGCGTATACCCATGTATATTTTACATTGATATACGAAATGCTTGCATTAAAATAAAAAAATAACAAAAAAAAGTGCAAAACGTTTTGTATTTACAGGGCGCATTTAATGTAAACAAAAGAATTTTTAAAATAAGGACATTGGAACAAAAGTATTAAAAAATTTTACTTTTATACCCACTACCACTATATTGATAGCTAGTAGATAAATTCTTAAGGGTCTTAAACAGATTTTACGATATAAATAAAAAGATAATTGTTATTATGAATTCATTTTCGTATTCGTACTTTTGTACTATTTTGAATATACGTGAATTTTTTGTTATTTCTTGTTTTTTTCATCATCGTCATTTAAAATTTAATATCTATAGCAGCTATATGATTCATGCGTGATCAGATAACTGTATAGAATATCTGTAAATTATTCTGTATATATACACTTTTTCGATTATGAAAAATCGGACAAGATAAATTTTTCATAATTTAAAATTTCATTAAAAAGACAGTAACATTACGAAGACTGTGAATTAAAGGTTCTAATTTCTGTTCAGAAAATAGGTGCAAACAGGACTTTGAGAAATATTCTGAAATTATATAGTTCTAGAATTTAAATTTTAAAATATTTGAGATGAAAGCTGATTTATCCAAATTTCTAGATTGCATTTTGAATACGTTAAAACGACTTCAATTTAAATTGAAATCCCAGTGGTTTAATACCAGTGGAAGCAACCAGGGCTACGTTTTAAAATAAATACAATATGAAGTTTGAATCCATTTGTCCTGGTCTGAAACACAAAAATGGGAATAAAATTGTAACATAATCAACAGTTAAACGATTATAACTAGTTTGAGTTATTCGTACTAAATATTTTTTGAGGAAATTCAAAAAAAAAAAAATTTATTTTACAAAATTCGAAATCAATCATTTAACTTGATAAAAGAGAACGTATTATAGCCATGGAAAAATTTGTTTGTAAGTATAAATTACGAATTTGAATTATTTGTGTAAAATTTCTTTAAATTTTCTGCAAGAATCTTATAGATTGGAAATTCTAAAATTTTAACCACTACTGTAAGTACAAAAAAAAAATAATGCCGTTTATTTTAATAACCGAGAAAATTCTTAAATGAACAATTTTCTCAACTATCTTCTTTGAATTAGTACCATGTAAATGTCACATCAGATTATCATGTGGAAGCCACGTTTCTCTGTTATTTAATAAGAGTAATGCTTATGACATTTGTTTTTTGCTTTATAATTTTTTAAGTGTATACGCATGGACCTTATATAGATATTGGCATTGTTTTGTTTTCACAAGAGTATTAGAAATGGATAGTTATACACAACCACTCATTAACAAATGCATAAGAATTAGAACAGTTAATTTACTAACAAAAAATAAAAGTATCGGCTTAAAAACTTCAGTATTATTAAAAATGCTGATTGAGATGAAAATATTCGTTTATCACAATTATATTTTGATAGCCAAACATTTCCCAAAACCAACAATAATTATTTTGATTTCTAGTTTCAATAAAATTTTTCTTTAAGAGGTGAACTTAAAATTTAAGTAATTAAACCGGAAAAAATTAAGAAAAATTAATACCGTTTTATACAATGTTCAATATTTATTATAAGATAAAAGTATAAAAATAAAAGTGCCAGTCGATAACGAACTCTTTTCGTTAAAATTACTCAAAGAAAAATATGTGTACAGGGTGAAACCGCAATCCAGGAGAAATCGTTATTTTACTCTAGGTAAAAATTACATAAGCTAAGTAAATTGACTCAAGGATAAAGTGTAGTTTGTTTGATTCGGACGTAAACTGTTCAGTTTCCAATCGAATTATCTTGAAAATGGGGAATAGCACAAAAAAATTATGAGGAATTTGAAAACCAACTCAAAACTTTTCAAATTATGACAAAAAAAATTTAATCAGGTAATTCTTTTAGTAATTAGGCAATTTGCGAACATTCTTTATGTTGTTATTTTTTTAAGTATTCCTTAAATTATACTCAAGGTTTTTCCTCAAATTATACAGAAAGTTTTTTTAAATAATGAGTGTTATCGGTTAATAATTACGGAAGTTATAGCCATTTAAGTCGATACATCTTTTTGCCGAAAGCAAAAATATTCAACTCGGATTTTGGAGGTTAAATATTCATTTGCGACCCCCTCAGAGGAACGATTTTCTTTTATAAAATTGTCCCACCTTTCTGCCCCGAGAAATCATACCACGTTACAGGTTCACCCTGTATAGCAGCAGTGCATACTAAGTTTAGGTTGTGTAATACATGAAATTTCTATTATTAGAAATATTTTTATGTTGAAAAAGTGAGTGTGATAAATAAGTGCATATCTCGAAATAAAATTTTATGTACATAAGTTTATTTTGTTATCGTTAAAGTACTCGTATGTACTTTTAATCTTAATATTCTAATACCAAATAAATTTGTGTAGATGCCGGTAAGAGCAAATACTAACTCAAAAGAATATTACTAAAATAAATTTATTTAAAATTCTGATTCCAGGCCTCACATTTCTCTTCAAATTTATTTGTTATATTTTATTTTATAATTCGATTAATCATGAGGTTTTGACGTACATTTTCGATTGAATTTCATTGCACTCGGGCATATACCTACAAAAAGAGAAATATGTATGTAAACCCATTTTGCTTATCTAAAAATATTAAGTGAAAGTTAAGGCGATACAACGATTTCTTTCCGAAATTCAAGGCAATCTAAAATCCTGAAGGAATACGAAAAAGAAATCCATTCAATTAAAACACACACAATAACGAAAAGCTTTTTGTATATTAAAAGTTCTTATCCTTGAATTGAATAAGCTAAAAACAAAAAAATAAGAGGAAAAAAATTGCTTTTCTAAAATTTTTTATATTAGAATAAATTATTTTTTTTTTTAGGATACTTAATTTTCGAGGTCATATACGTGTTGGATCGATTCAGATGGTGTAATGATAAATTATTTATGTTAAATTTTACCTTGTTTACCTTGTTTATTATTTTTGTATTCGGCTGTGCAAATTAAGTGGAAGTTTTGTTTTTAATAAAGTTTATTATACCATGTAGTTACGAAATTTTATTATATGCTTACTGAAGCAAATTCAAAGAAATTTTTATGATATAAAACATTTATTTTTTTTTGTTTGTAAATTAACATAATTGGGAATCGAAACGAACAGTATTGCTGTATAAGTTTCTTAAATTATAGAAATTTTAGAAATCAAAGCTGTTGTTTCACAAAAATATTTGATTTGAATTGATTTTAATTGATCGACAACATCACTGTCTTTAATGGTTTTTAATTCATGTATATATGTACATGAATATTAGGCTTGAAGAAGATCAAAATGAATACAATCAAAAAATTTGTTTCAATTTCATGTTCGCAAATCTAATTAGCAAAGTGGCATCTTATACACTTATAGCCTTGTTTTTTCGTGAAATTTTAAATTACACATTCTGGGTTTTAAAGTGCGGGCATGTTTATGCATACTATTATTTAAACTTAACTACCACTTTTGTAATTTTATAAGAACTAATCAGAGATCATTTAAAATAAAAGTTTAAGTACGTAAGTTTGAAAATTATTGTAAAACAAAAATTTAAAAATCATAGTATTTCTAGAATAAAAACGCATATGGAAAACAAGGCAACAGGTTTGTGACATGGATGAAATTTTAACGAAAAAAATAAGCTATACAGAAAATTTCATTAAACCGTCAAAGTAAGGTATGAAGTTATACTCCAATTAAAAATATTAAATTCTTGCAAATAACAATATTTATACAATATTAAATGAATCAAAAGAATAACAATAAATAAGAATTTCGACTAGCAAATAAAAATATTAAAAACTCTTGCAATTTAGCTGCAGCACTTTAATTAGTTTCGATTAAACAACACTAAAAGGTAATTTTGCGATTTGCCTGCCTTAACTCAATGCTACCGTATTTCTTTCATCTCTTGTTACCTCGTCACTACAAATAACACTATTCTCAATAAAACAGGATGTAATTTGGTTTAAGTTCTTATTATAATACGGTAGAACCTGGATAAGAGAAAAACCTCTTTAAATAAAATTATTTTTCCCGTCCTTTGAATTTTGTAATAAAATCTTCGTCTATAAGAGGAAATCCTATGTACTATGCAAGTGCAATTAATTTTGTATTGAAATTTTATTATATTTCAGAAAAACCTCTTTAAGCGAAAAATATTGAAAAAAGCCTGGATAAGTGAGAAGCCTCTATAAGTGGAACAAAATCATTGGTCTCTTAAAATTTCCCTTATCTAGGTTCAAATGTTTTAATAAAATTTTAATAATAATTTTATAAAAAATCTTTAAAAAAATTCACGTTATTAAAAATTTTTTCTGATCTCCATGATTCTTTAAATATAGTGTAGTATTATTATGATCTGTAATAACGCAATCAATATGGATAAGCAATATATAAGTACCAAACTACATAAAAAAGTACCAAAGATTTTAAACTAATGTTATTTTTTAAAAGCTTTAAAACTGCTATTTTTATTGTACCCTAAATGTATTTTTCTTACAACTAATATTTTTTTTCTTATTTTGATAATTTTTCACTAAATTTAACGTATATAACTATTAAAAACGTTAAAAACAAAATAGAAAAAAAAACTTAATATTATAACAAAATCCTTTTTATATAAATTCTTTTAAAAAATTTTCAATAAAACTAGTATAATTTAACAAAATTCACTTAAAAATAAATCTGACAAACAAATGAGAGAAAGAGAGAGAAAATAAGATAGAATAACGAAAACATAAAGAAAACGGAATGTTGCAGCAACAAAATAACAAGAAAACACAAAATGAAAACACTTTTTTAAAGAGTTATCTCCTTAAAACTGAAAACATTGTACACACACAAAAGAGTATCCTTAAAATCATTTCCAACTTTTTAAATATACAAAAGATTTTTCCAAAAAAAAAAAAAAAAACACCAAAAACTAAAATAAAAAAGCAGAAAAAAACCAAACTTCCTTTACATCCCTTTTATTTTTTTTTTTTCATTTTTCCTTTCGTATTTTCATTGGTATTCACAAGGGAGTTGAAATTCATGTTTTATTCAGTTGACCAAAAGCATATATATACATATTATATACACATACATACATGAATATTTTATATTTTGAATGTATTTGTTATTCAGTGATTAAATTGCAAATGAAATTGTACTTTATTTGAAAAATGTACTTTATTTGCTTTACAAGATTCTCTCCATTTTCTCTATTTTCTCTATTCTCTTCAAGATTGAAGAGAAAATATATTATATATCATTTAAGCTTTGAGTTTTCTCTATTGGAATAGTGTCCCTTAAATAAAATTATTATGAACTTAATAAGGGTTTACATAGCAAAAATTTCAAAATTCATGAATTTCCTTTGATTTGACATGCATTTCAATTAGCTACGAATTATGACCCATATGTTGAACCACTTTTACAATTTTCTGTTTAGAAAAATAATCGTGACGGATAAAATTTCTGATATAAGAAGGAAAATCTGTTTAAATACATTTTATGCTTCTTTCTTTTGACTTGATTAACTTTGCTCCTTAACTCATATTTGCTTTTTCACAATTGATCTCGAATGTTTATAATGTCAAAAAAACAATTTTAATATCGTAGTGATATACCATTGTTTAAACGCTCTTGAGTGGGTAAAACTTGTGTAAGGAGGCAATTGTTTACAGCCTGTTGAGCAGTCCGAATTAAATAGGAACTTAAAGTCAATTTCAGCTCCTTTTTTTAACTTTAGAAATTTTAAGTAAAATCTGATTCCTGTATCAAATAGGCGCATGATTAAATGTGATTTGAAGACTTCAAAACAAGGGCTTTCTCATGAATATCTATGTGAATATCTTAATTTTTATTAATTCATTTTAAAATTAAAATTTTATTAATAAGAACTTTATTAAAAATTCATTCAATAATAAGCTAAACATCTCTGGTGTTCAAAGGAAATACAAAAATTGTACAGTAGAATATATTTAAAACCTATTATAGTACTTTTGTTTTTCGATTTCAATATTACAAAAACAAAAAATTAAATTCAAATGAAAATAATAAGGAAAGCTAGTATAGTTGGGAGTTCAGAGGAAAATGAGTTTTCATTTTAATTCTTTTCTTTTTTTCTTGTTGTTGTTTTCGTTCTCATCTTTCTTTCTCTTTTTTCATTCAAGCTGTCCCCAAGGGTAATAAACTTGAAGAATTATTTTGGAATTTAAAAGGGTTTTTTTCCGACACAACAACAAAAACATAAAAATACAAAAACAAAGAAAAAGAGAAAACCAAAAAAAAAAATAAAAGTATAACGAGATTTACTTGTGTGCTATACTCAAGGATAATGTTGCAGGATAATAAAATATATAAAAAAAAAAATTTTTTTTTTTTTATACTACTAAAACATAAAGAAAAATTCTGATACTATGTTTGTTTTTCTATACGTTTTCGAGTATGTGTGCATGTTTATGCAACTAATTTAACAATTTATCCCTCTAAATCTAAATTTAATATGAGAGTTGCATTTTATCCTCAACGGGATTGCAATATTAGAAACGGTTATACTGTACTGATTTTTTTTCCAGATGAAAAAGAAAAAATTATTTTTCATATTTTTTTTTGCATTCTTGTTTTTCATCTTTTTTGTCTCTTTCCTTCTTGTATAATTATGGATTTTGTATAGTTATAATTAAATTAATAATTAATTAAATTTGTGGAACGTATAACCTTTTCAATTTTATATTTTTTATACTTACATGCACTTTTTCAATATTTTATATAATACAATATTCAATGATGATTAATTTGTCTAATAAATAATATTTCTTGCTAGACTGGTGTATAACCATAATTTTAAACTTTGATTATTGGAATATTTTTAATAATATATATAAACGATTCGAGTTTTATGTATTGAGAGATGTGAAAAGAAATTATAATATGCCTGTAATGACGGACTGTATAACAATATGTGTGTTATTATTAATCACTTATATGTACATTACGTATCTAAGTATTTAATATGAATATTATAAAACCATTTTACACCCATAAGTCTAATGCGGTTTATGTAGGCGTTTATTCTGTAAAATTATCATAATTTTAATTACAAAATTATGATTACATAATTATTATTATTTTTTATTAAGTTTGAGTCTCCATTACATGTTATATGAAAATATCTGTGGTAATAACTCAAAATTGTCTAAATCGAAGTTGGAAATTTTAATTAAATTAAATTTAAAGTTCATTTTTTTTGGTACAAATTGAAAATTAATAATTTTATTAAATTATGCTTCAAGAACAAAATTTTTGGTTTAGCAAGTTCAAGTCAGCTTTTGTTAAAATTTTCTTAACATAACCAAATTTTCCAAAACAATGTTTTTCAAAAAATTCATTTTAATTTCACTTTTTGAGGCTATAGCTTTTTTCACTTCAATTCAATGGTCTTCGAGTTTCTATAAACTGAACGAAATTTTAGCGATTTATAAGTTTAAAGGATACAAAATATTATAATATCTTGATTTTGTGTTAAATTGAACTCAACGGTGTATGAATAATTGCGTAAAATAACGTAAGTAGCTGCCGGGTTTTTTTCTTCTTATTAGTGAGCTCGTTTTGTTAGGTGCATTTGTATAGTAATACCTATTATTGAAATTAAATTTAAAATAACTCGATTACCTATTAGACCAGCTTTAATCAACAGGAGATATATTCAACTTGAGTAACAATTGATTTGAAATGATAAGGGAGAGATTCTTACATCGACACAACAGGACAAATAAATTTCAAATTGTAATAAGTTTCCGATTTACAAGTAAAAATTTCTTTATTTAATGGCAAGGGACGGATTTTAGCTGGATAGTTAAGGTATTGTAGCTTTTAGTAAGAGATAACGAGAAATTCATTAATGATTTATTCTGTAAACTGCAATTTAAATTTTTTATTATGCAAAAAAATTAAAATTATTTTCGTATTACTGAAGAATTTTTAATTCAATAAAATTAAATAGATTTACTTCTCGTTAAGATTAATAAAATTTTCTTAAAGGAAAATCGAATAATTTTATTACTGAAATTTCTTGCAATAAAATTTAATAATAATGAATTTTGTATTTTAATATGCAAATTCATTAAATAATTACAAAAGAATAGAAAAAAAAAATTAATTGATTCCAAAATCAGATGTGCGTATGATGTGATTTTAATGAATTTTCTTATTATCCTTCAAATTATTTCATACATACACAAACTATTATACACATTTTTTTATTAATATTAAACTAAAATTATCATAATGCGAAATGAAATTTTAATTAAAAATTCAGAATATTTATGAATTATTAAATATTAATAACTTTATGTTATTAGCAATTTTGAATGGAAAAGGAAAATTCAAATAAAATTTTCCTTTTTATTTTTTGTCTTCCTTATTATTTTATCATCTTTATTTTATTATGAATTTTTAAATATAAAATCCCTATGTAGCTCCTTTATAATTTTCTCTCTCTCTCTCTTTTCTTTGAATAAATAGATTAATGTAATCAATAATAATAATTACATTATTATTATTAAAAAGGAAAAATATAATTATTTTGAAAATTTTTAATCAAATAAAATTTCGCATATTATAAATATAATTTCATTAATATTTTTTGTTATTTTAGTAGCACATAAGGATGTTTTTAAAGTTATAAAGGATAATGTTTTTAATTTCATTAATTTAAATTTTTTAAAAATATTATAAATTATTATGGTTTATGTTATAAAATGCCTTAAAAAGTCTTTTAAAATTAAATTTTAATTAAATTATTATAAACGTATAAACCACATTTCAAAAACAACTTATGTATACCTTATGTATACAGGGTGTTTCGCATAAGGTGGCAAGTAATTTCAGGTATGATTCTTTGATTAATTTCCAGCAAAAAATTGGATGGGGTGTAGATTTCTAAATATGAATTTTTCGCATATTTTTAAGCACATTTAACACGTTTGACTGGCAACACTATGAGAGATAGAGGAAAGTTTTATATGGGTTAAACACTATGAGAGATAGAGCAAAATTTTATATTGAAAATATTGGCGTTTTTGAAAAGAAAAACTTAAAAAAAAAAAAAAACCAAAATTATGATTTTGACGGGCTGGAAAACTATGACACAGAGCAATAATTTATTGTAAGACCAGAAATAAAGAAAATTCAATTTCCTGTAAAAAAACGGCCGATGGTTACTGTATGTCACATATTTCCGAAGTTATAAGCACTTATTTTTATGCCGGAAAAATCTGGTACCTTTTTTTTTGTAACAGGCTGTAAACTGGAAAATGAGTATATCTGCACCCGCCGCCCACCTACCTTCTCAAGGCATACTAATTTTTTTGCTGAAAATTGATCAAGGAATCATCCCTGGGATTATTTGCCACTTTATGCAAATCACCCTGTACCGTAACATACATTGTAAATCTTTATATAACCTTTGGAAGCATATGCACACTTTTGATATTAAAATAACTTTTACAGAGAAAAAAAAAGTTTTACTAAAATATTAATTTATGTATGTATATATGTATATGAAGTTGAAAAGTTAAGTACTATAAGATAAAAATTCTCATGTTCCGGGTACATGCATTTTTTACACATGTATAATATGGAAAGTATGCCTCTATTATGGAATTTTACACAACAAGAAAATATTATGGTTATATAAAGGAGGAAGAGATGATTCTTGCATGTATATTGCACAAATATCATAATAATATGTATATTAAGGGGCCATGTATAGTTAATACATATTGTGGAATTATATTGAAGTTTTATAAATTATAAAATAGAACACTTTCAACAGTAGATGTCATTGCAATTACATACATAATATATTTTGACAATTTTCAAGAATATACTCCAAAAATTAGAGTTATTGAGAAGGGTCCTTTGGAATGTCAGGGCATTGCTATATACCATTATGTATAGGCCCCTTAATATACATATTATTATAGAGAAAACTTTTGTTAAAGTAACTAAGTTAGTTACAGTAACTTAAAATTAATCTTGGCCGATTTTTTTTACTTTATGAAATTTTAAGAACAATTCCTTGACTGTGCTTGACAGGCGAATTACTAAATATGATTCGAAAACCTAACGGTTAGAATTTTCTAATGAAAATCTACATTATTTATAATTTGTTTAGATTTTAGAACCTCGTCATTATTATTGAAATTTGACCTTTTAATTTTTAAGAAACGTTATTTTTCAAGGAGACGTAACATTTCAAACTTCTCTAATTTTAGCACAGCTGTCAGCCTTGTAAACTAAGTTTTAATTTAGCTTCTGAGTAATCATCCCACCTGTTTTGGTTTAGGAGCTATTGAAAAGAATCAAATAATGCAAATGTTATTTTAAATCAGAAATTTTTTTCTTTAATGATTTCAAAAAATTGTACAAGAACTATTCAAAATAGTTTCCGCTGAATTAAAATGTTAGTGCAAATGTGTAACTTAGCAAACAAGTTTCCCTTACATTTGCAAAAATTAAGGCCCTTACAATATCATAAAGTGTTCCTTATTGAAAAAGCCCTGTAAGTCATTGGTACAGCTCTGTATTTATCAAAAGACCAGAACATAGCGACGGAAAATGTTAACAACAATAATTTTCAAAATTTTTTTCCTATACATGAGACTTCCATGACCATCACTGCCTCAGAAACATATAGCTTTTTTTATTTCATTAATAAAATGAAAATTTACGATATTAAACGATATCATATTTAATTGATATCTAAGGCACATTTTCTATATTCATAGTTTTAAAAACAATTAAATTTATAATATTAAAATTAAATTTTCTTAAACTCCTTTTGAGCCAAAAAAAAAAATTTTCTTTTTCAATTTATTAATTTTATTTTTATTTGTGTGTTGCAGAACCAATTTAAATCAAATTTAAATTTTTTTTTTTTATTAAAAAGGACAAATTGTACACATGATGGTATGCACTTTACAAAAAAAAAAATTGATATAAAAATTAAGAAAAGAAACTGCAAACTGAAAAACAGCAACTAAAAATTCATTACAATTCACTTGTTTCCCAAAAAGAAACAAAAAAAAAACAGAAGAGTCAATTTATATAAAATTGAAAGTTTTAATACTCCGATCTCTAGAGTTTCCACTTTAGAATAAAAAAAGAATATTTATAAAATAAAAAGGAAAATGAAAATGCATATAAGAAAATTTTCATTTCCTGCAAATATAAGTGTTTCGTGTAGAAGTTGCAACTTGCAACTAGCAATTTTCAATACCATATAAAATTCTATTCATTTGAAAAAAATTCTACTTTAAAAAGAAATGCACTTTGTGTTACCAACTTCTTTTTACACAGAAAGAAAAATATTTTCAAAAAAATAAAATAAAATTTGAAATTTTCATTTTTTCTTTTTCTAATTTTAAAATAATTTTATTTTAGAACATTCACTCGGATAATTTTATTACAATTTCTTTAAATTTGTGTTTTTTTTTTTCTTACTAGATTTAAATATTTAAAAAAAAAAAAAACTTTTATATCCAGACTTTTATATCCAGAATCTTCACAAAAGAAACAGAATTTTTATATATTTTTTTTTAAATAAATCCAAAAAAGAAAATGGAAAATAATGTCTAAAGGGAATCTCGTCTTCTTCACATAGAACAAAAAATAGTTTTCAGGTTTTTTTTTTTTCTTTCATAGCATGAACATTTCACTTTATAGTTAACAATTTCCCTCTGGTGAAATATTCGTATACTATGAATGAAATTTAATTTAACTAAAAAATAATTTTTTTTTTTATTTTTATTTTTATACTTTTATATTTTATTATTAACTTTTATTTCTTTGAAAAATATTTTTATGAACAGAGTGATTTTCGTAAATTAAAGTGATAAAATATAGGAAAGGAATTAGAATTCGAATTTTGAGGTTTTTAAATGAGAAATTTGAAAAGATTGTCTAAATCTAAAATATTTCAAAATCTATTCGCCATTTTCTCAATAATCTGATCGTATTGAAGAGATATTTTATGTGGAGTGATAGCTATAATGTTAGATTCCTTAAAAATGGCGACTTTCGAACATCACATTTTTAAAAACTAATGCTATTCACTAGACCATAGAAATTTTTACAACATGATTGAAGGTGGTACATAACGTTGCGGTATTAGAGAATTTGATGTGAAGTATTATATCAAAATATTGTATCATAAATTTTCGATTTAATTCAAGTTCTCTTAATTTTAATAACGATGTTTTCTCTTACATGAGACATGAGATCTTTGGCATTTAAGTAAGTGTAAAAATTTTCTTGTGAATTACAGAGTTTTTTACGATAATTCATCAATTTATTTTGTTAAACTTGTCAAAAACTTTTAATTTTATACCTTTTTTCGTATAAACTTACTCTCTCTCTCTCTTTCTCTCCTCTGTTATTCATACAGAAAATAAATAGTCCATGCTATTAAATATAAAGGCACCTTTAAAATGCTGAACAGAGAAATTTTTTTTTGGTATAAATTATGGGTATTGGATGTTCAAATGTGTCTGTATAGGAAATGACGTATAGTAGCCGTCTTAAATTTTATGTAAATGCGGCTTTTTAGTGAAACAATTTTCTCTTTTAAGAAAATATGACTTATTTGCAGCGGCTTTTAAAAACTATTGAAAAGCTGAACTTAAATTTGAAAAGAAAATATTTTTTTTTTAAATATAGAATTTTATTAAAAATATGTTAGGCACCCTATATAAGTATTTTTATTTATTTTCTATTAAAAAATTTTTATTTTAGCGATTCTTCAAAAGTTAACAATTTTATTTTTTTAAAAAATCTCGAGTAACTATGTAAATGTGTATTCATGTACTATATGTATGGGTGTTAAATGCAGAATGTATACATAATATACAAGTATAGATATACCAACATGTATGTAGCTATAATATACCCAGAATAAAAGTTAAAGAATCGAATTAAGGTAATTCACATGAGACTAATGTGAATTGAATTTCAAAGACACCTCGTTAGTTCATTTGTGTCATACTGATTTTGTCATTTTCAAAACATACAATATACATTTACATAAGGTATACTATTTAAATAAAGAAGTTTGTATATATATATAACATTATGTGCATCTTAAAAGTATTTTTATATATTATTTAAAATAAAATGAAGTGAGAAGGATAAAACCATAAAATTTTGGGATAATATGGGTTTTCAAATTTATATTAATGGAGAATATGAAAAGTAAAAATATTTTAAGAAGAGGAAAAGTTTTTATTTCATAGAATAATTATAATGTGAAAATACTTAATGATTACAAGAACTTTGGCTTGTAATTTTCTATATAATATCAATTATAATAAAGATAACTGAAATATATTTTTCCTTTAAGTTGAAATTTTATAATTAATTCAACATAGGAAAAAAATTTATTATTTTTCAGCAAAATTGCGATAAGTTATAAATGAATATTTTAGATTTCGGAAATCTAATTAATAAAATTGTGTATTATATAGTACAATTCCCATTTTACTATAGCATCGGGATTATTCCAAAAATTTCGAAATTTTCCAGAGTCTGCACAACCTGATTCAATTACGAAAATAAAATTTGGACCAGAACGACGCATTTTAAATTTTTTATTTTTTATAATTAAGGCACAAAATGTTTATGCGAAAAAACTACTGTAGCCGACTTTGAAACTCTTTATACCAAAATGAAAAGTATAAAATATTAGAAATTTATATTAATATTTTTGTAAATCACTTTCGTATTGGTCTCCGTCTAAAAGGCGATAAGTCACATATTGGAGTCCAGTTTAAAGACAAAAATTTTTTAACTAAATTTTTTTTTGCTTTAACTAGTTCCTTTCTTAAGGTTCGTCATCAATTTATATTCTGTAGTTTTATGCGGAGCTGAAACACAACACTTGCAATAAGATTGCTGTACTCCATGTGATAATAAGACCTTGTATTATTATCAATAGGTGATTAAAATATTTCAGTAAGCAAAGTGCAAAGAATGTCAATCTAAAATATTTGGTTCACTATTGATAATTCCTACATTTCGGAAAAAATTTTATATTTAATTCAGTTGTTTATTTATTTTTTAAACTATAATTTTCAGTGAAGCATAAATAAATCTGGCTGCATCCGTATGATATTAATTACTTGCTGTTTCCTTGTATCTAGATTGAGTGATAAATAAGAGTTATGTTGTATAAATGGTTTATATATAAAATGTATCCGTCTAAAACTCCAAGCATTTCGTCTAATATAATGAAAATATAATCTTCATTAAAAAGTTTAAAATTTATTACAAAAACAATTTCGTAAAGAAAGAAATTGTTTTCTATTCTGTTTTCACTTTTATTAACAAACATTAAGCCAATATTTCTGTTACAAGTCTTTTGGCGCAAATTTACACCACCAATACGTATATCTAGTTATTCTATGTAGATATAGAAGGCATTTTATTTTATGATTATTACAAGAAAAACCTTAAAAAATTAAAATTTATAGCATATTTTTTCAATAGAAAAACATAAGAAAATATTGAAACTTTCTTTATTTTTTTATATTACAATAATTTTTCTCTTCTTAATTTAATATGAATTCCATAATAAAATATGTTTCGAAGACTAGTATAGAAAAAAGAAAACAAGCACACCAAATTAGAAAATATCGCGTAAAGTATATTACAAACAAATAACAAAAAGAGAAAGAAATCCTTAAGAAAATCCTTTATTGTGTTCTATAATGCGATACTTACAGTATTGTATTTTTATAAAAAATAAAAAAGCGTTATAAAGAATATTAACATACAACATTCTTCCCCATTTTTTCCCATCTATTGTATTTTATTGGCGTCTTACAACAACACCATAACTACTATAGCTCCTAGAACAATTTTGTAGCCCGTGTATTGCCACAAAATGACTAGACGACATTAATAACTCCATATAAAAATATTGAATTAATGTCTACTATTCTGACAGTATTGGAGAGGCTCACGATATAAAACTGAACATAAAAACTTAAAATTTTCTGTTTCAGAAAAATCTTGTCAATGTAAGAAGTTAAACCTAAGATACTTAAGAATTTGTTTTATATACCTAGGTATTTAAAAATTGCCATCTTTGAACCGCATGCAATATTATTTTTAGTTTGAATACAACAATATTCTTTGAATTTTAACTTTTAAATATGGACTCATTTTTAGCTGCCAAAAAACTAATAAATAATATTGCTATACTTACTGCCAAACTGTTATATTGCAAAAACATATCAAATAGAAGGGAAAATAAAACAATATTAAATGATGTGCGCACCTCATTATCGACGTTGTCTATACATTTTGATAAATAAATAACTAGAGGGCTAGCAACTGGGATAAGTACCTTTTATTACTCGATCAAAAATTTGTACGAATAGCGGCCACTTAAATATGCTTTAATTTAAATGGTTTCACCTCCTGCCCGATTTATTTTGAGCATAAACTAAAATTATTTTAATAGCGGGCACAAGGCATAGTTAGTTTTTTTTCCAAAAATCTTATAGCTACGAAATTCGTTGTGAAAACAATACGTTCCTTTTACAAAAATTTTATCCAAAAACAAAAAATGAATGAAAAATTTTATAACAAAAATCCACTTTCCATTGAAATAAATTGTTATGGCTTTATTTTATTTTTACAAATATTTCTCCCTTGAGTTAAAATATATAATATAGAATATTTTATTGAGTAAAACACAACAAGTATAATAATATAAGCTCCTCCACAATATTTAACAGCTCCTTTCTGTCGTCTATTCACGTGCGCACACGAATTCACATTAAAATGTTGAAAACCATATTTTGTATTATTTTATTTAAAAAAGAAGAATGATTTTTAAATTCATTTACATTAAAATATATTCGAATAATCATATTGTATTATATTTTAATAGTGTTGATCATGCCAATTCTAAGGTTCATAATTATCAGAACAAAATTAAAATATTTTGATATTTTGCAAATTGGAATGTATAATCCTTATTGACAGTTATGTATTAGTTATTTACAATATAGTAAGTAATCTTTTTTAACATGTGTTAAAGCCCTTAAATTATCAAGAGGTAATAATGTTTTATTGGGTATTTACCAATTATTATATATTGGGTCTAGAAATAAACGTAGAAAAGGCCTTTGCTTATAAGAGAATAAAGAACACCAGCACGACGAGTTTGCAACTCAATTGCGAACTTGCAAAGTTCGTTTAGCAACAGCATCTGCTACTTGAGCAGAGTCATAACACCAGATGGCGGAATGAGAGAAGACGTAGATAGCAAACTGAGAAAGACAAGGACAGTGTTCGGCAGGTTGCAGGCAAAATGGTGAAGTAGCCAGATATCTAGGGGGATCAAACACAGAATATACCGGCCTTGGGTAAAAAAAGTTCTGACATATGGTAGCGAGATATTACTAATATGAAGAGCTATCGGACAGAGGCTTCCGGTCTTTTTCAATAGATGTCTCAGCAATATTAGCAATAAGGAGATAATAAGAGGTGTGGAACCCATCGTCCAAAAAATACAAGGGAAAAAGTGATAACCTATAAGTAATATTTCCCAAATGAGCTTAGTGTGGAATCCACAAGGAACAAGAAAGTCCGATCGCCCCAGAAAATCTGTGAGAACGGAGTTAGAAAGCGCAGGTTTAATTTGGGATCAAGTTAAGAAAGTATTCAACAAAACAATAAAACCAATTGGAGGTTGAAGTTCTACGCTCTAAGTTGAGTAAGGTAAAAAAAATTATAATTTGCTGATTACCTAGTGAAATTTTGATTTCGAAACAGAGAAGTATTCATAAAATTTTAGGCTAACCGACAGTGTGTTATAATTTAATGTATATAACATCATTTTAATATAAAATTCATTACAACAATTTTAATGTTACATACAAAGCAAAAAATTTATAATACCTATAGGATTGTACTTAATTTTATTTTTAATTTATAACCAAAGCCTTACTAAACTGTGTATAAATCGATTTTATTAGTCCTGTTTTTTTTTATTTAACGGGGTAAAATAGAAAACTCATTGTTATTTTTACTCTTCTGGTGCGTAAATATTATTTTATTGCCTGTCTATCGTATCGTCTATATTTTTTTTCAGAACTAGGAATTGTAAAAATTTTTTTTGGGGTATAATGAATTTATTTATTCAATTTGTATATTGTTCCAAAAATATTGATTGAGCAAGATGGCATATAATATAAGCACATATACATTCTGGTATTCAACCTAGCATTGATTAAGATTTCCAATCATAAATATAGAGCGACAATATCAAAATTAATTAGATAAAAGTACGTTATACGAAAATTTCAACCGCTTGATTTGGGTTATAAAGCTCGAATTTTTGATCGATTGCGATCGTTCGATAACGCAATTAAAAAGGACGATCAAAATTTTTTTATGTCGCTCTACATATGAGCTATATGATAACAATTTTTCAAAATATATGCAATTATACTTACTTAATGTATAAAACATATTCTCGCCCGCGTGTATCCCAGAGTTAGCTTAACCAAATTCTATTGATCATAATATTATTAAGGGTTCGTTTTTGATGGTGGTTTTTCATACCATCAAATCATGTGAATTAACATGTTTTAGTAGTGCTTGAAACAAGAAAACATGAACGCCAGAATGATTATAGGATTGAAAATTTATTTTCTGTTTTAGAAATAAAAAAAAATAAAAAAAAAAACAAAAAAAAATCAATTTACAGCAATATTTAGGAAAATTGAGGCAAGAAATAAAGGAAAGCCAAAAATACATTAGAACTGCATATATAACTGTTCTTTTAAATCGAATAAATGAGTGGATTATGGTGAAAAATATTATAACGGTTATTGTAATTGGTGAATAAATAATAACAAAAAAGAAAAAATGAAAAAATAACGAAGAAATTTTCATTTGTTGTTCTTTAGTCGATTTATCAATATTTTTTACTATGCTTTTTCTTTACTTTTGTAATTTTACAATTATTTTTATTATTATTATTGCTTTTCTTTGTATTGGCTGTTGTAAAGTTTTCGAGAATTTTTCTAGTAAATTTGTAATTTTAAATATGGAACAGATTTTCATTTTCCAATTTATTCAAATTTTAAATAATATTATCAGGATATTTTCATGCGCGTATAATATATATTTAGGTGCGAACACACAAACGAATAGTATATGTAGTTAATATACAGTAGTATACGTTCATAAAATTGATCATTCATATTCATGTGACTTACAGAATATTCATGTGATTTGAGGCGATTGAGGTATTATTGAAAAGTATTTCGGTTTTCAGTACAGAATTTCATATTTTGAAATTAACCTTATTTTTGAAAACTCAAAATTTCTGAATAGCAAGCCATTACGTTAAGTGAACATAACTGCAGAATATTGTTGTATATTGTTAGGATTCGATTGAATTTGAACATAAACGTGAAGAAATAACAACAAAATAGTATAATAAGTTTATAGTATGAAAAATTATTATTTTATCCATTCTTGATTCACGTTTGTAACATCGGGCTTTCACACATCCTCTAAATCTTACTGTGTTTTGTGCTAGGTATATATCTTCTGACTATGTCTTTCCGTTTGACTGAACTTCTTTTAACATTTTCCTTTTGAATTGTGGATTCCACTCCAAAGCTTGCTTTCATATTGCCTTCCGTATAGTGTGACCTAACTATCTCCACTTTCTTTCTTTTATTGTTATATCTATACTAGTTTCTGTTCTGTTATTTCCCAGAGTTCTTTATTTGTTATTGTCATTGGTCAGAACACTTTGCATACTCGTATTATCCTCAGATACTTATTTATCTATACCTGTATTGTGTTGATATGTATATGTTGCGTTAGTCAACAATTTTTACAACCTAAGAGTTTTAATTTTACTCAGGCGTTGAATACTTTCATTTTTAGCACTTTTCCAAAAAAATTTTTGAAAAAAGTGCTTATTAGTTTCACTCTGTCCGTCCGTCCGTCCGTCCGTCCGTCCGTCCGTCCGTCTGTCCGTGTGTCTGTTTACAAAACTTCTACGCCTTTGAAGATAGAAAGCTGAAATTTAATACGTACATAGATCTTCACTAGAAACTTATTTCCGTAGAACAAAATTTTTACCTATCTCCCCCCCTCTAGAAGTTATACCCCCCCAAAACCCTAAAAATGGCCTTTTTTAAATATTTGTTGCAATGAAACCATAAGCATTTTTGAAATTTTGCAAACGCAGAAAGGCAGTGGCTTGCTTCCCCTTGCGTGGTATACTATAGTTCAACTTAAAAAAAACAAAATGGCCGCTCAAATTTACCGTTATTTAAAGTCCTTTTTTTCCAAATTTTTGATGTCGTTTTTCTTCTAGACCCCAGACTGTAAAAGCTTGAAATTTTAGGAGCTTTTAGATATTAACAAATAGTTCATTTTGTTAGAAGAAAATTTTTTTCCATCTCCACCCCCTCTCAAGTTATCACCTCTTGAAATTCGTAAAATTTGAATTTTTGACATCTTATATTTCCGAAACCGCAAGCTTTTCCAAATTTTTATAAACGCAAAAAGCTAACGGTAAATTCAATGAAATTAAAAAATATAATTATTTTTCTTAACTCACAAAATTAACCCTTAAAATCGAGCATTATGTTAACCCCTTTTTATATTAATTTTTGCTTTATTTCAAAGACTGCATATATGCGTCATCCTAAGTATATGCAATCCTAGAAATAGTTTTGTATATGAATGAAAATAATTTTGATAGTGTGATAGGTATACATAGACTGTATTTAAAAGCAGAATTTTCACTTGTTGAAGGGAAAAGTGTTACAATACAAACCATTGGTTTGACCCAACTTTATTTTATTTCTGACTAAGCAGGGTGACTTTCAGACATGCCACAGTCTGCTGAATGTTGAATAGGTGTATTTTTTTTCGTTTTTACTCTAAGGCATTTCATTTTGTTGACGTTAATCTTAAGACCGATTTTTGCAGCTTCTTCTTCTAGCAACTAAATTTTTCGTTGCATATTTTGCATTTGTGTGTGCCAAGAGGCATATGTCATCGGCTTAGTCCAAATCTTCTAGTCTGCTGGTCAGGTTCCATGTAATACCGCATTACATCGTCGAGAACAACCACGAAGAGGAATGGCGAGACCGGGCATTCTTGTCTGACTCCTGATTTTATTTTGTTAGGTGCTGTTAGCTGACCGCCGTGTAGTAATGTGGTTTTCGTACATAGACTTAATTATGTTTACAATTTTTATTGTGACGCCTTTGTGATATAACGCATTCCAGATGGACTCCTGCTTGATCGTTTCAAATGCCTTTTCAAAATCTATGCAGCTTCTGTTTCTGCTGAGTCGTACTTGTTCCGTCCTCATTATCAGATCTAATTTTAGTTCAATCTTTACCATTATAGTGAGAGCCAATACTGGTCCTCACTGTAGATAAAACAAAGTACAACAAATTATTATTGGTTTGTTCAAATTTTTAAACAAATCAACTTCTGTCAATTATAGTGTAATTATGTTATGTATAATATGATAATATTTATGTACATATGAGTATAACACAAATTAATGTAATCTTCATTAAGTTGTACGGTACGAAAACTGACAAAATTTCAATTTTGGATTAAATTTGAAATCTTAAAATTTAATTCAAAATTTAAGAGAAATATTACATTTTTTCAATAATTTTTATTTTCTCGTAAATGAATATAAATGAATGCAGTTTTGTATTTAAATAATATAATTTTAATATATTATTATCCTTTTAAAAAACAGTTTTCCTCACAACATCTACTATGATTTCAATCTTTAAATCAATATGTGGTTCACGTAAAAATTGAATAATAGTTTTGTACATCCCTGGTTCCATATGATTTGGTAATTTTACGTCTTTACCTACTAAACATTTTTCAAAATGATAAACGTTTCCTTTTGCAGTGTATTTTTTATCAAGAGTGCCTTCAAATTGTGGAAAATTTGAACATTTTTTAAAGGCTTCCATATAAAATTTTCTGTATGTACCAGACATAAAATCATAAAAATTTTGTGATCCAACTTTAAATGGTAATTTCTGATAGTTTTCTGTATTACGTGGACTTCTGAAAAATGTTACTGCAAACTATAAAAAAGAAGTGTTTGAAAAAAAAAGGTAAAATTATCATTGTTAGTTTAATATATTATAGTTTTAACCATTTCAATAGGTTTTCATTCATTTAATTAAAAAAAATAAATTGAACCTGATTATGAACTTGGAATATTGAATGTGTTATACAAGCAGCGCTAGATCTACCATATATATATAAAGTAAGCATTTGTAATGGGCGCCGGTAAACAGCCCCGTCACTGAAAACTTAAAAAAGAAAATTAAATTTCAAAAAAGAAAAATTTTTTCCATTACATATTTTCCAAAAATTCTTTGTAATGGAAAAAGGGCCGAACAACTCAGAATCGGGTCTGTATACAAGAATCGATTATTATTAAAATAAGTAATTCGCGTTCTTTCATATCCAGGTTCAACACCCACACAAAATTCTAATTAAACAATAATTATTGTATGATTATTTATTATTGCATATTTGTTTTAATATTAAAAATGGTTACCGTAGCTTTATCATCAACAGCATCTGTTTTTATGCTAATATTTCCAGAAGCTCCATAAACTCCTCTTTCAATACGAATTTCCTTCATAACAACTTCAACTTCATTTTCATTCGGATTATCTACATTTACTGATATCAAAGTAAAATCCCAATCCTATAAAACAAGTTTATTAGAAAAAATAAAATTAACTTAAGGACATCATCATGAAAACCATCTTAAAGTAAATAATTTGTTTCTTTCTTTATTCAAAGTGTTGTAAGGAAAAGCTGCGGTTTTCAAAATCAAACTGTGGCTTTTAAATAACTTCAAAATTAATTTTGTTACTCTATACATTTGGACGAATTTCGACATAGTATTATAAAACCAAAAATGAAATAAAATTATGAAAGTATTTCTAAACTCAGCAGGTTACTTAGATACCGTAAATAAATTTTTATAGAACTCTCACCAAAAACAATACCCATATTACCACATTCGTTTGTAAAAAATTTCGGAACATACTATAGTTTTTATAATTTCTGAGATATAACTTAGAGACTCCAGATAACTTTTGGAGCTATAACAAAACTAATTTAAGTTACTTAGTGTTTAAACTATTGCTGAGACGAGGCAACCAAATATGGCTAAATCGACTCAGCGTTACATAAATGATATGACTTTAAGCGTACGTTTGTACGGGTATAATTGACAAACCTTGCTATTAAAATCAGTACTCTGAATTACATAAAATTGCAAAACAATTATTAAAAATAATATTCTAGATGTCACAAAAAATTTGCACATTTTCTTATTTTTTAATTTTTTTTGTTTTTGAAATTTTTAATTTAAAAATCTCAGATGTAATCTAATGTTATTTAAATTTATGACTGAAATTGAAATTAATAAAATTTTTATTTTTAAACTAACATTGTTAAAATCCGGAGTGATGTTGTAAATTTTTCTCATACAAAATGCGACAACCGCATTTATTAAATTACAGAATAACGTGCAAAAATTACATGATTTTTTTTTTTAAAGTTGTAATGAATTGTAACTTTTTAAATACTTATTAGAATTTTTATAATATTACAGTAAACACAAATCAAATTTGTAATTTGCTTAATTTAAAAACACTAATAATAAAAGACTAAAGAATTCATAATTTAGATAGAATAGGGTATCGTGTCGAGTCTATGATACTCGTACGAATGAAAGATTTTAGATGTTGTATATGATAACCATTGCTAGATTGCTTTTATTTTTTATATACTTCTTTTTCTGCATATGCGGCTATTACGTGTTAAACTCTTTCAATGTCAAAAATTTTTCCCAAAAATGATATTTATATTACTTTACTTACTTGTGCCAAGTTGCGATGTTCCAGCTTCTATAATTTCAGAGATATATGGTTAAATAACTTTACAAGTTGTATAGCAGGTGGATGAACAAAAGATTTATCTCGCTCATACTCAAAATTTGCTGAATTTAGCTTTTTTGATTTTTGAGTTCTTTCTGTGAGTACGTCCGTCACAATATGACACAGGTCAAAAACATAACTGACTTAAGTTCACCAAATTTTTAGAAAATCCCTACATTTAGTTATTGAACCTTATCAAATTTGAGTTTGATCAAAGTACTAGTAGCTATCATACAATTCTATTGTAGCTCTATCATACAATAGAATTGTATGATAGCTACTAAGTGCCTAAGCTCTTATAATAGCAAAGCCTTTGTTTAAAAGGTCATTAATCTATTCCAATTAAATTTGGTAGTAATTGCACAAATTGTATTAAATTTAGCAAAGTAACAACACTCAAATATATAGCAGGTGAATAAGTTTGGCCACTAAACAAAAAATTGTTAGTAATGAATTGGTGTGTCATCTGTGTCATAAGCTCTTGAAAAACATTCATTCGTGTATCATAGTACAGTTGAACATAGTCAGTTCTACCTTTTCTCATTTTAAATATTTTCAAAGTCTAAAAAATAATTATTTGAGCTTTCCTCATTGCATTTACAATTTTACCACTTATCTTTACAATCAGAGTACAAATATTAGAATGTTTGAACTATAATATTATAGTATAATTGAACTAGTTTGTTTCATTTTTAGCACTTTTCCAAAAATTTTTTGAAAAAAAGTGCTTATTAGTTTCACTCTGTCCGTCCGTCCGTCCGTCCGTCCGTCCGTCCGTCCGTCCGTCCGTCCGTCCGTCCGTCCGTCCGTCCGTCCGTCCGTCCGTCCGTCCGTCCGTCCGTGTGTCTGTTTACAAACCTTTTACACCCTTGAAGATAGAAAGCTGAAATTTTGTACGTACATAGACCTTTACTAGAAACTTATTTCCGTAGAACAAAATTTTCACCTATCTCCCCCCCTCTAGAAGTTATACCCCCCCAAAACACTAAAAATGGCCTTTTTTAACTATTTGTTGCAATGAAACCATAAGCATTTTTTAAATTTTGCAAACGCATAAAAGCAGCGGCTTGCTTCCCCTAGCCCGGTATACTATGGTTAAACTTTAGAAAAACAAAATGGCCGTTCAAATTTACCGTTATCTAAAGTCTTTTTTTTTCCAAATTTTTGATGTCGTTTTTCTTCTAGACCCCAGCTTGTAGAAGCTTGAAATTTTAGGGGCTTTTAGACATTAATAAATAGTTCATTTCATTAGAAGAAAATTTTTTTCCATCTCCACCCCCTCACAAGTTATCGCCTCTTGAAATTTGTAAAATTTGAATTTTTGACACCTTATATTTCCGAAACCGCAAGCTTTTTCAAATTTCTATAAACACAAAAAGCTAACGGTAAATTCCATGAAATTAAAAAATATAATTATTTTTCTTATCTCACACAATTAACCTTTAAAATCGAGCATTATGTTAACCCCTTTTTATATTAATTTTTGCTTTATTTCAAAGACTGCATATATGCGTCATCCTAAATATATGCAATCCTAGCAATAGTTTTGTATATGAATGAAAATAATTTTAATAGTATGATAGGTATACATAGACTGTATTTAAAAGCAGAATTTTCCCTTGTTGAAGGGAAAAGTGCTATAATACAAACCATTGGTTTGACCCAACTTTATTAAAAAAATAAATTTGAAAACTGCATATTACATGCCATTTCGTTGTAATTAAAAATGTTTAGGAACATGCGATTAGACTGCCTTATTAAAATTTATAATATATGTAAATTGTGTACACATTTATTACAATAAAATTTATGTATAAAAGATAATTTTTTTTTTCAATTATCTGTTATACATAACAATTACATTCTATGAAGATATTTTATAAGTTTTAATCACAAATGTTTAATAACACGGTTTTCTTCAAATCTACGAAGGTATGACTTTTGTCATACAATAAAAGTAAAAAATCTTATGTAGTCAGCACATCACCGACCGCAATGTATGTTGTCCAGATTAGTAAAAGTGTTCCATAAGGTTATGAAAAAGTATTCGATAAGATTATGAAAAATATCTTCTTTACAATTTTAAGGACACTAATAAACTTTTAGTTAACACACCTAGAAAAATGTAAATTTAGGTTTTAGTAGAATATGTAAAAATGTACATTTTTCCTGTAGTAAACATCCAGTGTCTGACACCTGATTTCTTCCAAAAGTTACGGAAGATCGCGGACGTGCGAATGAAGCTTTTATATGAAATTTCAAGTAACTCTGTTGAATATTATTTTTAAAATGATCAAAAATGTAAAGCAGGCCCGCTAAAATGTCCAGTTAACGAGGCCTAATATATACCAAAAGTTGATCAATCCGTGCCATAGTTGAAATAAACTTACATATATAAAATTTTATCAAAATCTTTTCAGCCGGACTTAGATACACGCGTCCACACACAGACAGACCGACAGCAAGACAGGTTGCTAAAAATAGTTTATTTGCACTTCCGAAGTTATACGGAACCGATCCCTGAACATTCACAAAATAATAATCAACTTTCACGAATTTCAAGAGGTCACTATGGAACAACTGGAAGCATTACTATTTTATATGATAAGCTTGACGAGGAAATTGAAGTTAGTATGTTTTTCAGAGCAATATGAAAGATATTACTTCTAATATCTACATATTTTTTACAAAATAGTATTACCATTTTATTAAAAATTGTCTTCAGCGTGGAGTGTTTGTAAAACTATATTGATCATGCAAGTGAGTTGCCCTAAATTGAACTCTCGGATTGTTGAAATTTAAGTTTATGTAAGAATGCACTTTCTAGTTTTAGAAATGTAACTATTGAGCTACCTATTTCCATATCTTTAATAGACATTTTAGAAAAAATTTTCTCTATTTTCCTCATTATCCAGTGGTTCAATTGTATTGAAAATTTAAATGCTAAAATTTATTATATTGAAAATTTGATTTAAAAAATTGTTAATATTTATTTCTATAACACTTTGCTAATCACAAAACGCATACCACTGCATGTATTGATTAATAATACGATGTAAGCCCATGCATTAACCTACCTAAAAATAATGTAAATTACAAATTTAATTAGATACTCTTAATATTTAATTAGAATAATATTAGAAAAATTCTAAAAAATATTGAAAATATCTTCTTTTTCTATAAATCCAATATTTATAATTTGAAAAGAAATCATGTAATTTTTGCATGTTATTATGTAATTTGCTCTAATTTACAAAATACGGTTGTCGACATTTTGTATTAGCAAAATATTCTTTAAAACACTGGGTTTAAACAACATGTTCTTTAAAAAAAAAATTAAAATGTTTTTGAATTTCAATATCAGTCGTAAATTTAAATAACTTTGGGTAACATCTGAGATTTTCAAATTAAAAATTTCAAAATCAGAAAAATTAAAAAATAAGAAAATGTGCAAATTTTTTGTGACATCTAAAATATTATTTTTAATGATTTTTTTTCAATTTTATGTAATTAAGGGCTATGATCAGGTTTTGAATATGAAGGTTTGTATTATTTTATTCATACGAATTTTCCAATGAACCCTGTATTGAAACATGAACATCATATTGTATATTGTGATTATTTTCGGAAAAATTTTGATTCATTCAATTCATGAATTTGTGTGGTTATGTTTTAAATTAACAATAGCTATATAAATAATTAAAAGTTAGTATGAACCAGTATGGCATTTATAATTAAACTCCTAAAATTATGGATTGTTATCGGTATCACAGGGTTGACTTAATCAATTTCACCTAATTTCGATTTTCCATAACACTAATGACAAATAATACGTATTATTTTTTGTTTTGCATTAAGAGGAAATAAACCATACCAAGTACAATTAGGCTACAAATTTTAGTTTTGCATGTTAACTCACAAATCGATTTCAATCAAATAATAAAGTTTTAAGAAATGCAAGTACAAGCAAATTAATTGCTTAAATAATTATTTTAATAAAATATTAATTACATAAACTTTCGATTAATTGTTGATTTAAAAATTTTATATAATATTTTATAGGATTGGGAATATACTTTGGTAAGAGTGGACGTAGAGAATAAGAACAAGGATCAAGTCGATATTTATTTTAAAGAAAAGCGTATTGCTAGAGGAGTTTATTCAGTTTATGGGAACGTCAGCTTACTATCAGATGGATTTGATGAAAAAGCTACGGTAACTTTTAATATATGTATATATCTGTATACCATTAAGTTGATAATTCAAATGTAATATATCCCAGTTGAACCTGGATATGAAGGGATCCTGCAAATATTCGTTTCAGTGATCCACTTCTTATATATGTATTCAATATGCCATGTTCAAAATCAAGTTCAATTTTATTTAACTAAAAATTTAATTATTTGTGAATGTTTCAAATAAAAAAAATGCTCAATTGACCATGTTAACAGATTTCCAACTAAATTCCGAAGACATTAGTGTTTTTCTTTTTATAAAAATAGTCACTTTAATCAAAGCGTACCATTGTCGAATTTTCCTTGAATATAATGTTGGAACAAAATGCTACAGTAGAGAACAGTAGATAATACAGTAGAGAATTTTAAATAATTGCTTTGAGTTTTTGAAACAGGTACGTTTCAAGTACGTAGCAAGTTTACGGAAATTTCTAAAGAAAATTATTTGGTACATTTAGAGTTGATACAGAAAATTCTAAACCTGGTCAATTGGGATTTTACAAGTAATTAAATAATTCATTGCGTTCACAAAAAAAAATTATACACTCGTAGATTAAATTAATTCAAATACTTGTTATACAACCCTTTATAGTTTTCCGTCGACTTTTATAAAAGTCCACGTAATAAGGATAATTACCAGAAATTAGCACACAGACTTCCTCCACAAAATGCTATTGATTTTATGTCTACCACATATAAAAAGTTTTTCATGGAGTCTTTGAAAAATTGTTCAAACTTGCCACAATTTCAAGGAGCTCTGGATAAAAAATATTATGCAAAAGGAAACGTTTATTATTTTGAAAATTGTTTATTTGGGAATGATTTAAAATTGCCAAATCATGTGGAGCCAGGAATGTATAAGGTTTCTGTTTTATTTTTACGTGAACCATTGATTGAGGTAAAATTGGATATCATAGCAGATGTTACGCAAAAACCTCTTTTTTGAAATAAAATATACGAAAATTATAATGTTTTAATAAAAAAGTGTATATAATATTTGTATTCTTGAAAAAACTTAAAAATTGTTTAAAGTAAGTACACCCCAACAACAATGACATTCATGTTCAACAACAATTCATTTCCAAAAATTTGAAAATGTGAAAAACTATATGAGGTCAGTATAGTTTATACATCAGTACAAAAAAAAAAACGTATACCACTTAAGGGTTAATAATCATATTTTGAAAATATCTTAATACATCAAATTTTTATTTAATAATTTATTCATGGGTATAAAACCCATCTACAAACATTACGTCTAACCACGTTTATTTCAACTAATTTTCATTCATTATGCGTTTTCCGCTTGTGATAAAGATAGTGAAAATTTTTAATCTAAAAATATTTTACCGAAGTGAAGAAAACTGAACTAAATAAAAATTTTATTTGTGTATTATTATGTTCTTCTTGTACTTGTGGTCGCCATTTTTACATACATACATACGTTTATCCATAAGGAAAATATATTAAAAGCAAGAATGTCATGTTGAATTTTTTAGAAAATGTTAAAAAAACACACTACTGTATGTTCTTATATAAAAATGCATCGCAAGTTATCGCTTTTAGTTATACAATTTCAATAATTCTACAATGAAGGTGTTTGTATATGGATTTTTATCAGAACAGAACTTACAAGATAGATTTCTTTTGATGTATATACTTATTTATATTTAAATGGTAAGAGGCACCATAGGGTTGAAAAATTTTTATTGTGGAAAAAATAAAGTCGGTCTACTGTATATAGGCATAATACAGACACATTTTCGTGTCATTCTCAACCAACGGATAGATATAATGTTCAATCACATACACACACAAATTTGAAAACAGAAAAGGGTGGCGGTATGCAAGTATATATTGTTGTTGTCAGTGTAATCGGTTAAGTTGCCTTGATTTGTGTTTTTTTCTTTCATTTTTATAATAAATTTTGAATTAGAATAAAGAATTCGATCCAAAATAGTAACTCATTCCTTTCTATTTCTTTATTTTCTAGCATTTTTTCTTTATTACCATAATAAAAAATGTAAAAATAATATTATATTAGAATAGTATTAAATGAACTTTTGTTTTTATAATATTGTGCTCTCACACCCTACATAAATGATATGCAATACAATATTACCGTTCACCTGATATGTCAAATATATATACATACAAATACATACAGAATATCGCATGCACCCTCGAATGTATGTATTTATATGTAGCATGTTCCAGATTTATTAATGTTTGCATCAATATTATGGGTGTCAAATATTTATTTATCGATATGTTCGCATGCATCGCCTTTCGTAACGCCTTTTCTTGTCATCAGGATGAAAAAATTTAAACATTTGGTTTTTTTTTTTCCTTTCCTTTTTTATTTCTTTCAGTTTTTGTTTTTTTTTATTATTTATTATTTTACAAACCATTATTATGAAATAAGTATACAATTTCATTTTCTAGTAATAAATTCGTGCATGATGTGATTATAAAGGAAATAACAAGATATACGTATGTGTGTGTATTTTGGTTTTAATGAAAGTAGTTTATGCGTGCGTAGCAAAAAAAGGACAATAACTGTAAATATAGTAATATACCACATTCGTATAATGTATATGTATAATATTTTGTATAATAAAGAAAATAATGACGTATCGTATATTGGCACGCTTTTGAAATTATCGCTCATTTATTATAGATTGAATTGAAAATAGACACGTGAGAGATGTTTGATTTTAGTTTTCATTTTCATATATACATATTATATATTTATGGCAAGTACATTTATATTGAAATGTCCTTATATCAATAAATAATAATAATAATATTATAAATTTTGCAATATATCAGATTTTGTTTCTGTAATAATTTTATCAATTTCTATGAAAGAATCATTTCTTTTGCATTTTTTCTTTCATGTTTTCAGTACAGAACGCCAAATATACATTATATTTAGTATAGGGCTAATATTTAATATGATATAAAAGTCTATAATTTAATAAGGGAGATTAAATTGATTTATTATAATGATTCTGTGTAGAATTTTACTATTTTAACAAATTACAAATTATAGATTTCAACACTGAACCGAAATTAAAATATTTATTGAAAAATTTTTGAATACAAACTCAGTCTTTTGGGTCATAAATTATCAAGGAATGCTTCACATATGTGGATTTCTGTTTTAAAAATTTTAGGCATGATTTGTTTTAAAGGAAAACATTTATAATTTATTGAAATTTATAAAGTTTATATTTGTTTTCGGCTTTGACAAATAGACTGATGTGGTTAGTAACAGTTAATACTATTTTACAAAAATTAGGATTATTGTGAATATATTACCAATTTACCTTACAAAACCTCAATTTTCGTTGTATTTGCTACCTTCGTTTATCTCTTGAGATCAACGGGTTCATTCTGTTCGAATTTCTAAGTAATTTTCTAACTAATTTGTACAGTTGCATAAAAGATTAGGTAAGCATGAATTGATTTTTTAATTGTGTATGCGTTGACTTAATAATTTAAATACAAAATATTCCAAATGTTGTTTTCCTAAATATCAAAATAAGTATACCACTAATAAACTTAATATTTCGGTTTGTTCACATGAAAATTTCGAAACATTTTGTCAAAAGTCAAAAAATGAATTATTTTACTGAACTCAATAATATTTCATACGGCCAAAATGATTTCCCAAAATTTGCATTTAATATCAAAATGTTATATGTTATATTATGTTTATCTGCGATTATATTATTCTATACGTTATTATTATACTCTACAGTATGAGCATTACCCCAAAAAAAAAGTGCAATATTGATAAAAATGAACCTGTCTTTTATCATTACGTTCAATGTCTATTTATGTACTCATATACAATATACATAATAAATAACTATAATAATTCTTAATGTGTACTTTAACACCATTCATAAATCCATAATATTTATATTAATCAATACGTACATATACATACATCCTCCCACATTCGTATAAATCATAGATTAGAGGAACATTTTCTTCAAAAATCATTCATTTTTAATACGCAAACACAAACTCCAGAGAGAAAAAAAAAACATTTACGATAACGAATGCGGAATTCGAAATTGAAAAATATTTTAATAGCATAAAAAAAGACGCATATACACACTTATTTTGACTATGCATTTTACACTTAATATACATTTTTGGCGGATATAGACGAGACACGAGACAGTTACGCCCATCGATAAATTTTGATAGAGTAATACAAAAATAAAAATTTTTTTTTGTAATAATACAAAAAATTTTTATTTTCGAAGGGTTCCAATACTCTTTTGATATATTCTGGTAATTTTGATTTTGAAAAATTTAGTTTAAAGCATAAAAAGCATAAAAATATTCTAGAAAAACAAGAAAAGAAAACCAAATTGCGAAAAAAACAACACTATAATAACTAAAAATAGTCATTTACTTATCTTGGTTACCAGATAATAGAAAAAAAAATTAGTTTCTGTATAAAGGATTTTTTTTTTTTATAAAAGAAATGGCAAGGGTGATAATATGTAAAGGTTCCTTGCCTATCTTGAAGTAAGCTACAAAATACTTAAATCACAAAAGGAATTGCCTAAAATATAAGGTAAGCTTTAATATTTAATATAAATGACAACTGGACTAAAATGTTTTAGTAAGTATATATATAGTATATAGAAACGGCCTGCTGTTCTTCCGAAGACTAACTGTCTGAATTGGAATAGTACGACTTTAATTTCAGGTTTAGTTTATGGTAAAGCAAAAAGAAATTACAGATTGTCTTTATATAAAAAATCTACTTTCGAAAATTGATAACATTTGATATTACTTGTAAATATTAAATTTATTGTTGCAGCGGAAGAAAACTGGTACGGGGCGAGAATATTATTCACAAAATTAATAGTAATCTATATCGGATGCATATCACTTTTACGTGTATACCATTTACGAGTACAATACCTATAGAAAGACAGTCAGTTTTTCAAAATTTCAAATATAAAATATTCCGAAATTCACAATTTCATTTTAAATATTTCCTTTTTCTGCTTTTTTTGAAAGGGGTGGAAATTGATGAATTGAAAATAATCGAAAAAATTGAGTTGAGGAATTTCGAATTTTTAGAACTTTTGTTATAATAAATGTATAGTGTTTTCTTATTATACTTTTTGATAACCAAGGCTGAAAAAAAATATATTAAATTCATAGCCACTATATTACAAAAAGAAAAAAGAAAATTTTCATTCATATTTCCAGGATACAAGCACAAAAAAAAAAGCAAAAACCAACAAAGGCGAATTCTTAAGAAATATGGTTTTTATGCTCTTATATTTGTTTGCGTTTCTTTTTCTTAAATAAAGTGATATTTTTTTTATATCATGCTATAAAAGTGCACTAAAAGTCAAGAGTTTTAAGGGTTCCAATGATTTATTTCAAAAGATTTTCCATATATTACAAATTCTCTATAAAAGAAAGTTCACATTTTGATAAGCGTGAATGAGAAATTTAAAAAAAGAAAATTAACTTGAAAATTAATGTTTTTCTTTATAAGAAAATTGTAGAATATTTTAAAATCAAATTACAAAAAAAAATGTCAAAAATAAAGGAAAAGTTATTGGATTTATTTTGTTTTTTTTTGTTTTCCAAACTTTAATTTAAAAATTCATGTTTTGCAAATCTTGTCGATGTAAGAGGAAGAGTAAGTTTTGTTTGATACGAGTATGAACTGAAATCAACTTGCGGCGATTAATTGTTGATTTTGGGATACTGCTTTGTTTTTAAAACTTTGAAAAACAGTTGGTTTATATGCAGAATCTAGAAAAATATGCTGGAACTCTTAATTCATAGTGTCAAACTTAAAAATTATTTTGTATTACCTATAAATCGCACATATTATAGTTCCCATAAATTTTCACTCTAAAAAAGTATCCATTGAGCACATAGTTTAAGTTTTTGTGTTTTTTATACCTTTTATATACACACGTATAAAATGTAATCTAAGATTAGTACACAAACAACATGAAAATTCTAAAACTCGGAACTTTTATCACGTAAACCCTTACACTGCGAAATGAAAATTTTGTATGATTCTAACTTCCAATACTAATCTTTGCTATAAATTAGCAAAAATAAAATACAAATTTTATCGACCTATAACTTCACAAGTTTTAAAACAGAACAAAATCGATTTTCAGCGGAAATTGAAATCTCAGAATTCATATGAATTAAGAATATTTTTAAATGGGACTGTCCAAATTAATTCAGCGAATTTTCCATCACAAATTTGAACTTTTTCTGGCGGTTGTTTTTAGCACTTTTCCAAAAAATTTTTTGAAAAAAGTGCTTATTAGTTTCACTCTGTCCGTCCGTCCGTCCGTCCGTCCGTCCGTCCGTCCGTCCGTCTGTCCGTGTGTCTGTTTACAAAACTTCTACGCCTTTGAAGATAGAAAGCTGAAATTTAATACGTACATAGATCTTCACTAGAAACTTATTTCCGTAGAACAAAATTTTTACCTATCTCCCCCCCTCTAGAAGTTATACCCCCCCAAAACCCTAAAAATGGCCTTTTTAGCACTTTTCCAAAAATTTTTTGAAAAAAAGTGCTTATTAGTTTCACTCTGTCCGTCCGTCCGTCCGTCCGTCCGTCCGTGTGTCTGTTTACAAAACTTTTACACCCTTGAAGATAGAAAGCTGAAATTTTGTACGTACATAGACCTTTACTAGAAACTTATTTCCGTAGAACAAAATTTTCACCTATCTCCCCCCCTCTAGAAGTTATACCCCCCCAAAACACTAAAAATGGCCTTTTTTAACTATTTGTTGCAATGAAACCATAAGCATTTTTTAAATTTTGCAAACGCATAAAAGCAGCGGCTTGCTTCCCCTAGCCCGGTATACTATGGTTAAACTTTAGAAAAACAAAATGGCCGTTCAAATTTACCGTTACCTAAAGTCTTTTTTTTTCCAAATTTTTGATGTCGTTTTTCTTCTAGACCCCAGCTTGTAGAAGCTTGAAATTTTAGGGGCTTTTAGACATTAATAAAAAGTTCATTTCATTAGAAGAAAATTTTTTTCCATCTCCACCCCCTCACAAGTTATCGCCTCTTGAAATTTGTAAAATTTAAATTTTTGACACCTTATATTTCCGAAACCGCAAGCTTTTTCAAATTTCTATAAACACAAAAAGCTAACGGTAAATTCCATGAAATTAAAAAATATAATTATTTTTCTTATCTCACACAATTAACCTTTAAAATCGAGCATTATGTTAACCCCTTTTTATATTAATTTTTGCTTTATTTCAAAGACTGCATATATGCGTCATCCTAAATATATGCAATCTTAGCAATAGTTTTGTATATGAATGAAAATAATTTTAATAGTATGATAGGTATACATAGACTGTATTTAAAAGCAGAATTTTCCCTTGTTGAAGGGAAAAGTGCTATAATACAAACCATTGGTTTGACCCAACTTTATTTAAATATTTGTTGCAATGAAACCATAAGCATTTTTGAAATTTTGCAAACGCAGAAAGGCAGTGGCTTGCTTCCCCTTGCGTGGTATACTATAGTTCAACTTAAAAAAAACAAAATGGCCGCTCAAATTTACCGTTATTTAAAGTCCTTTTTTTCCAAATTTTTGATGTCGTTTTTCTTCTAGACCCCAGACTGTAGAAGCTTGAAATTTTAGGAGCTTTTAGATATTAACAAATAGTTCATTTTGTTAGAAGAAAATTTTTTTCCATCTCCACCCCCTCTCAAGTTATCACCTCTTGAAATTCGTAAAATTTGAATTTTTGACATCTTATATTTCCGAAACCGCAAGCTTTTCCAAATTTTTATAAACGCAAAAAGCTAACGGTAAATTCAATGAAATTAAAAAATATAATTATTTTTCTTAACTCACAAAATTAACCCTTAAAATCGAACATTATGTTAACCCCTTTTTATATTAATTTTTGCTTTATTTCAAAGACTGCATATATGCGTCATCCTAAGTATATGCAATCCTAGAAATAGTTTTGTATATGAATGAAAATAATTTTGATAGTGTGATAGGTATACATAGACTGTATTTAAAAGCAGAATTTTCACTTGTTGAAGGGAAAAGTGCTACAATACAAACCATTGGTTTGACCCAACTTTATTTTTTATGTGTTCCTATGTATGTGTGACAAATATTGATCCGTTATTGTTCTGATAATCAACACAAATCACCGGGCGTTGCCGCTCACCGCTTTAGTTCTGTTTTCCCAGACAAAAAGCAGGGCTCGAACATCTCTTGTCGACTCGTTTTCAGTAAACAATTAAAACTAATAATTATTTTTGACACTAAGTACGTCTATTTTTCGCCCTAACTTTACAAGCTTTAAATTTTAAAAGCTTGTTAAGTTATGGCTTGTTATTTGGAAGCTTTTAATTTTACAAATTCTGCAAAATTCAAAATACATATTCTTTTTTGTAGAATAATGTAAGACTTTACAATTCCATAAAGAAAGTTGTTTAATGAATCGATGAGCCGATGATAATGTAAAATAAATGTAATTTTTATTCATATTTCTTTAAAAACTTCTTACTTGTTGTAACCTCACCTTCAAAAATTGATTTAATTGATTTTTGCTTTTTTTTATTGATTTCTTGTAAGTACTTAGTTTCTTTGTATATATCCTGTAAGTTATTAGATTTTTTATTATCAGATTTTTACAATATTGTCATGTTATTACTTGGCACGCCTTTTCTCACAAAAACAAACACAATAATCAAAGTACGATGATGATGTTTGCAGTTCCCATACATATAACATAAGTATAATATCCAACTTGGATTTATAACTATGTTAAACTAAGTATACATATTCCAGCTGATGCCGATGAACGAGTGTAATTAATGATTGTACTATTTACCTATGAGCGCATTTATTTTGTAATTTAAAATTTTTCCATATAGCATTTCCTTATTGCAATCGATTTATGTAGGTTCATGCAGTGATATATGGGAGTGTAATTAATTTTAGTAATTATTCATTACAAATTATTGATATTTTATTTTTTGTTTTTGAGTACTAAAACTGATTCTTCTTTTTCTTTGAATACAAAAATTAATAAAATGAATAAATATAATCATAAGTATATTAACTGGTTGAAACTAAGCAAAATATTGAATTTTTACTCTATGAACCAATGTAGAAAGCGATGTACATAGATAAGTTACGTACACAGAATTAGAGCAATTGCTGAATACTTTGATATTTTCTGCTATTAACATTCTATGTTGACTAAAAAATAAAAATTTTTATATAAACACCTAAAATGTTTTTATAACAATAATTGAATTTCATATTTCAAATTGTTATGTTCGTAAGAGGCAAACAAATACTTGATGCCTTTTATTAATTAATCATGTTAAAGAATACATTTTTGCCTAGAATCAACAAATTAGCAATTTATAATAACATAGATTTTATGCTGCCCTTTACGTTTTATTTGAAAACTTACAAAAATTACATTCGCACTGGTCATACATGTTACATAAAATATATAATATGATAGTTTTCTGTTAAACATATAAAATTCGCAAAATTTTTAAGCAGCTTCAATAATACAAAACCATTTCAATTTTACTGATTACAAGGCTACTTACCTTAAGGAAACTTTTTCTTGTTACTTGTCTTTTCTAACACGAAATAAATTAATTAATTTTTGTCTTCACGTTAAAATTATTTTGTTTTGTTCTGTTCTGTACAAAATTCACTTATTAATTTTACATTTCTAATTACAATACCAGGAAAGATGTAAAAATTAATTATCCTTAATTTTATTTTATATTTTTTGTTTTTACTTTTACCATACTATTATTCTTTAACATCCTAGAATACAAAACCAAAAAGGAATTTTGAAAACTTCCTGGTTTTATTTAATTTTCTGAAAATAAAAAAAAGCAAATTTAAGGTCTCTAAGAGAGAGACCGAAGGAAAACTTCTTGTTAAAACCTTAATTAATTCAGAATTCTACGCGTCTTTTCAGATAAAATGTATAGTGAGTCCTATTGGTATTTAATTTAAAGTGATTTTCTTTTTTCATCAACTTCTTACTATGCAGTATGAGAGGTATTGATATATTGCGATAAATTTTGTTCTAAAAAACTTGCCAGTTAGTTTCGATAACAACTAAATATTAAATTTAAAGAAATTCTAAAAATTAGTTCCGTAGATATGGAAAAAAATATAAAATCGGCTCCTTATGTAAATATAAACCCCGACCTTAAATACTAAATTGGGTGATTATTTTTCTTTATATGTTGAAAAATGTAAAATCGGCCCGAAAAAACGGCTAATTCCCAATGACATAATATACCAAAAGTTGATTAAAATAAACTCACATATAAGATTTTATCAAAATCGGTTCAGCTGAACTTGAGATGCAAGAGTGCAAACTCAAACCGATCGGCAGGTACACCAGCAGACCAACATCTCTCTAAAACTAGTTTATTTAAGCCTCCCTACTGAAAACTCGACATCCGAAATCCGGTTGCATTCCATAATCTCCTTTAACTTATGCAATGTTGTCGGTAAAAATAGCTTTTCAATAGAAATATGTTTGTAATTTTCTGCAGAGTTTTGGTCACTTTTTTTATGATTGCTTAATTGTTTCATGTGTTGACCACATCACATTTTTTTCTTTGAATACCATTTCCTTTTGTCATACTTTTAAATAATTACGAAATCAAAACTTTTTATTGGGGTTGCTTTGTTATTTTATTTTTTGTTTTTCTTTTGAAAAAAAATAACTTTATTGAATTTGGAATTTGCCGACGGATTCTTATATAGCAATTTCTCAGTGTATTATAATAAAAAAAAACAAAAAAAAAAATAAAACCTTTCAATGGATATAAGAGGTAAGTAATAACAATAAAGTTAAAATAAAATGAAAGTTACGGACTCTACGGAATTATTGGTCCCCTTCATTACGACAAATTTTCGATAAAACTTAGGACAAGTTCTCAAGTAAGGGAAAAGTAAGTTTGATAATTTTTTTTTTGTCGTTGTAAATCTTCTTCTTTGTGTTGATTGAAAGAGGAAGGGGGGTTTCTTTTTCTTTCTGTAAAAAAAAAGTTTTTTTTTAATGTTTTGCTTTTCTGTTCAACTTTCCAACAATTTTGTGCCTTTTGAAATCAAATTCTCCTATAGAAAATTAAAGGCAGTTTTTTATTTATTTTTTGATTAAAGTCAAAAGAGATAGACTACTTGAAAAGTTAATTTACCTGGTATATGTGTGAATTAAATAAAGACTTTCTTTGTATAATGTGTTCTTTCGTGAACCTCATAATAAATGAGCCCTATTCATATAAGATAATAATATGAATGTGTTAACGTTTTCACAATTATGAGAATAAATAAAAATAAAATGAAGTTTTCGTTAAACTTTTATTCATGCTTCAAAATTGTGTAAGCAAAGTTGTACTCTATTTGTTGAAAGCATGAATGTGTTTTGAATGTTTTCATAATCTTATATTTTGTTACAGTATCGTTTAAGTAAAATGTTTGTGAGCAAAACTGATATTTGAATTCCAAGATATCAACAACATTTTAACCATATACTCAATCAATATCAAATAATTTTTGTACGAGCAGGTAACACTAAATGAGTAATACTATCATCACAATATTTTGAGAAGCTTATCTCTTACACTCTTTTATTGTGTACTCTCATTCCATTTACGCAATACTTACTATTCGTATTTCACTAAATATGATGTTTCTCTTCGCTTAATATACAATTTTAAATTGGCTCACATAATTTTAGTTTGATCACAACTATATATGAACATATTTAGAAAAAACAACAATTTATATGATTGTTACACACATACATAGATGTTAATTCTTATTTTTATTGAATCAAAAATCATTTCGTTTATATTGTTCAATAATTATTTTCAATTATAATTGAATATTTTTATCAATCCAATTTCTTAATGATCCAACATCAGTATAGACACCAGGACGACGTGGTTTACCACATTCATCACCCCATGATACAATTCCAATTAATTTTTTATTATATACTAGAGGACCACCAGAATCTTGTTGACATGCATCTTTACCACCATTTAAAAAACCAGCACATATTTGTCTTTCCGATACTAAATTATTCATAAGTCTATTACACTGTTCACGATTTATAACTGGTACCATAACATATTGAAGAATTTTTGGCACTATATTACTATTATGTCTTAAAACGCCCCAACCACTAACCATTGCCATTGTTCCATCTTTAACAAATGAATTTTGTTCTGCTAAAGCAATTGGTTCAATTTTATATGGAACATATTGTAATCTTTTTCTTAAATATATTAAAGCGATATCATTATGATACGTTGATCTTGAAAAATTTTCATGTAATTTAAAATCTTCAACTTGTAAAAGCATTCCATAACCATAACGATCTTTTGTTCCAACACGTACTTTTAAAAAATTTTTATTTATGGTATCTAAACAATGTGCTGCCGTTACAATTGTTTTTGGACTGATAATTGAGCCGCCACAATAATGACTTCCGAAATGTACTAATGATACTTGCCATGGTATTAAACCATCTGTAACATCTTGTCCGCCGACAATACGTCCAGAAAATTTTAAATTTGAATTAAATGGTACCGTATCGATGTAAGCAACACATAAATGTGCTAATGAAAAACTAAATATGAACTTTATAAGCGAAATCATGTCGACTAAACTTTAATTCATACAAATTGTTTACTTTTATACCGAATTGAATTAAAACAAAAGTTTTTCTTCAAATCGAATATAATCAACGTAAGACATTATAATTTGAGAATAACGTTTATAAAGTGTCACCTAATAATTCTATTGTATATTAGAAATATGTTTGTATTTATCAGTGAAGAGCATGAAGTTTGAGGATTGGGTTGACTGGTGTAACATTGCAGTCAACCATTGACATAACAGTCAACCAGTAAGATGGCAAGATAAATTGTTTTAATTTTTCAACGATTAGCTATCAAAATGATGCAATTTTTAAAGCAAAACTAATTAGGTCCACAGTTCCAATTACCAAACACAACGAACTTGCAATACAACATGTTTTTAAGAAAAATTTTTTGCCTGGTTAAAATAATTTTATCGAAGTTTTCAAGTAAATTAAGAGTGTGTTTAAAAATATTTCCAACTAAATTGCAATTTCTTGTTTATTATTAAAAAATTGAAATTTTTTTCATGTATTTAAATGTCTTACCTTTAATAGTTTTCATACCTTAACTTAGTTTGGAATCAATTATAATTTCTGGAAAATTTTTATACTTGGTAACTTTTGCACATTCATTATTCTTGTCATCTCTTATCTTTAAAGGTTGTATGTAATTTGATAAACTGAAGAAATTCTTATCAAAAATTATTGTTAACTACATTGCGCTATTGATGAATTTTTCAAAAATAATTAAATAAAAAAAAAAAACAAGGATAGATAAAATTTATTTTGCTTACTATAGGATATTTATGACAATTTTCAAAATTATAAAAATGTTACAGAAGCCGTTTATTTAACAATCTTTATAAGAAGTCATCAGTAAATGCTGAAGTTTAAACTGTTTGCAATTTAATCACACAGGCAAGTTAAGATACAACTTCCAACTTATAACAATGCCAATCGATTTGGTCATTGTGTTTTTATGTTTGTATTATAAACGAATTGAAAGATTTATAATACATTATGAAATTATTTTATAATTAAATAAAAATCTGATGTGGTCAGCACATAACCGACCGCATTGTATATTGTCTAGTTAAATGAAAGTGTTACAGAATATTATAAAAATGTCTGTTAAATACTTCTTTCCAATTTTTAGGACATTAGTAAGCTTATAGTTAACATACTTAGAAAAATGTAAATTTGGCTCTTAGTAGAGTTTCGCTTTGGGCTACCCGAATTCCCTGAAATGATCGCCAGTTAGTTTCGGTAACAACCAGAACTCATATATCAAATTTCAAGAAATTTCATCAATTCGTTCCGTAGATATGGTGAAAAATGTAAAATCGACCCGCAAATCAGTTTTCGAGCCCAGATCTTTCCAAAAAATTTATATGTTCATTGCTTTAATATGAGGAATTCATATATTAAATTTCAATAAAATCGGTTGATTATTTCTCTTTATATACACAAAAATTTATATTTGGCCCGTAGTAAACGTCCAGTTGCTGATGCCTGATTTCTTCCAAAAGTCAGGAATTTTTGCGTACGATCGAGTAACGCTTATATATGAAATTTCAAATAAATCGGAATAATAGTTTCTTCAAAATGGTGAAAAATGTAAAATCGGACCGCAAATCTGTTTTCGAGCCCTGATCTTTCCAAAAAATTAATATGTTCATTGCTTTAATATGAGGAATTCATATATCAAATTTCAATGAAATCGGTTGATTATTTCTCTATATACACAAAAGTGTATGTTTGGCCCGTAGTAAACGTCCAGTTGCTGATGCTTGATTTCTTCCAAAAGTTAGGATTTTGTGCGGACGGTCGAGTAAAGCTCATATATGAAATTTCAAGTAAATCGGTTAAATATTTTCGTCAAAATGTTCAAAAACGTAAAAGAGGCCCGCTAAAAAGTGCAGTTCCCGAGGCCTGATATATCCCAAAAGTTGATCAATCCATGCCATGGTGGAAGTAAACTTACATATAAGATTTCATTAAAATCGGTTCAGCAGAACTTGAGATACACTGGTGCACACACAGACCAACAGACCGACGGACCGACAGGTTGCTAAAAATAGTTTACTTACGCTTCCCTACTATGGAGAAGTGTACTCCCACCGAAAACTCGATATGCAAAATTTGTCGCCATCACATAACCTACCTATTGTATACACAATACGGTCGGTAATAATTCCTTTAAATCTTACGGTATTTTTTAAAATTCTGTTATAGTATACACTTACCTGTATATAGTATGCAAGCAAAAATTAATTAATTTTGTGAAATTTGAAGAAAATCAAATTTGTTTAACACCGTAATTAATATTTCGTAATTAATCGAGATTTCAATAAACAAGGCAATTTGTTTTTTCACGGCTTAAATTTTTGATAAAATGATTATGGTTATCATCATACCTGTTATTATAGTGATTGTTATTGCGGTATAAATATTATCGCATAATGTTCCTTCGAATTGTCAATTCTTATTAGTCTAATTTGTTTCTTTAGCCTAATGCACTAATTATTATTGACGCACTTTGGTTCACAGTATGCTTATATATTTTGTACAAAATAAAAATAAATTAAACATATGCGTGATAAAATTGTAGATCTTGTCATGAATTTCTATTTGGTATAATAGATTTTTTAGGTCGGGGTCAGAATAGATTTTTTAGGTTAGCATCATCACTCCAACCTCAATATTGTATTTCTAATTATTAAAAAGTCTTAAGTACGAGTATTCAGTCTTCTAAATGAAATCTTAATTTTGTTATACCTTTTTGCTTAATTTAGAATTAAATAATAATTATTAAACAATAAACTTGCGTCAAATAGTGTAGACGCAAATACTCTAATTTAAAATTCAATCGTTCAATTAAAGTGGAAGCATTCAATGCGTTGTTCAGTTTTTTTTCATTTTTTTTTTATCAACCAGATTATTCAATGCAATTAGTCCACAAATATTATGTAAAAGTAAAAACACAAGCATACACAGTTACAAATCTTGTATGCCAATGTGTATATATATCACAAATGTACAAGTAATATTTGTATGTACGTAGGTGCTTTTCAATTTAATTGATCATGTGAACAGGTAAATGTTTGAATAACATTTTTGATAAAAATTTTGATAAACACGATTTGATACAAGAAAAACACGTGAGTAATCAAATTCAATGCCAGAATCAAATAAAGTAAATTTATTTAAAATTGATGAGCGATAGCGAAACTTTCTTTCGTTTGCGCAAAATTTTTATATTATCACACGAAAATGGCTTTCATTTCAATTTAGTTTCTAACATAATACAGGGATGTGCAATCCAGTTACCTTGTGGTATTCAAGAATACTCGCTATTTTACTGATAAATACCCGTTACTTTTCACTCGTAACTAGGTACTCCTAAAAATTTTTTAAGGCTCTGTAATGAAACTTTTTATATTGGGAACCAAAAGTCGGACAATTTTCGGCTTTGATTTTTTGGAAATTATAAATTTTTCCAAACTTCTATAAAAACAAGAAAATCAACAGTAAATATGTTTTTATTTTAAATCTTAACTTGCCTATAGTAGGCTCGTTCCCCCTACCCTCCTTCAAAAAATTTGAAAATGTATATATAAAATTTATGTAGATAAAATAATATTAAATATCATGTGTTAATGATAAACTTTTTCAAATTCTCCACCCATTCAAAATTTGGACCCATCAGTGAGGTGAGGATGATTATCTATGGAGTACACTTACATAACAATTCTCTAGATTCATGCACAGTGTATACCTTATATGCACATTGTATTATAATAATAATGTTGCCATACACAACAATGTGGTGTGTTGCATGACTAAAGTAATTTGGCATCTCAGAGCTACTAAAATGTATACAATTTGCTATAACCTAAATATAGAATTTCATTCTTAAAATTAAGAAAAAACGCAGTTTTATAATTTTTCTTCAATTAAATTTAATTTTTTTTTTTGCTTTCTATTTTCGAAAATAAAATGTATAATTTTCAGAAAAATACCAGATGTTTTAGAGTTTTAAATTTTGGTATTGCAATTTTGTTAATGAGAATTAAATTAAATACAAAAATTTGTAGAAAAAAAATTCTGTTCCTTTTTTGCTCTCATGATGAAGGCATCATTCTAGTTTTTCTTTACATTTTTTATTAAATAAATGTGCAGGAGTTCTATCTGGCAAAAATTTATTTAAAATTTTCATCTTTAGTATTATACCATTTTTTTAATTTTCTAAATGAGAAAATTAGAAAATTTTTATTTCATTTGAGTTTTAAAGTTGTTTACTGAGGTTTTGGGCGGAGTAACGTAGCAGCAACAATTAAAGTAAAGAGATTTATAGTTGAGTCATGCTCTAGTTCACTAGTTAATAGCAAAATATTGTAAGTTTTTTGGTGTAAATACTTTTCCATGCCAATATGACTCTAATTTCATTCGTTATTCGTAATTCTAATTTAATTCGTACCTCATAATTTAATTCGTTCCATCTTAAAATCCATTTGGGTACACCCCTTTTTTCAAACGTTTCGTACACTCGCTCGTTCAGTGATTATTTTATTTTCCTATTGACAATATCTAAGTGTGTATAGGACAATTAGTTTACGTTTGTAATTTTCTAAAAATTTTGTCGACTCTAAACGGATTGAAAATTATGCAATACTTTTAATTTAAATAGAATAATTATTTTTATTAAACAATTTATAGTTTTGCATTTTATAACAATTTAAGATTTACAGAAAACATTGCATAATTTCAATGAGAACAAAAACAAATCTAAGTAAAACCTTTGCAATTTTATTTTTAGATGGAATTTTGCCAAAATTCAAATGAAATTTAATGAAACTTCATTATGAAAGAACACGATTCTTAAAAATTTGTATGTATATCATATTGTATGTACGAGTATGTAGATATATTAGGTATACAGACCTCAAATGTAATATTATGTTCTGCGAGTTTGGAGTGGAAAACTATTATTTTAATCATTATGAATTTATCAAAGAAAAACAAAACAAATATATTAAAATTTAGAAAGTCATTTATGACATTGCACGTCTTTGTAAAGTGGCTCTTTCGGGCAATTCATAAAATTATTTTGTATTATTCGAAGATGAGTAGAAAACTAATGCATTGCTTATTAAAGATGTAAATTTGCAACTTCTCGTTACATGTATTATGGCAAATTCCTTTCCATTCTTCTCAACGTTTTTGCTCTTTCTGATAATGTCAATAGTTTCCAGTATAATATCTCATATTGCTTCCACTAATTGAACATGTCTTCTCAAAGCTTTGTGTAATTCATGATAATTTGTCGGAAATTGCTACTTTCGCCCTTTGTATAAATTTTTTCGAATTAGAGTATGAAATTTTAATGATGCATTCCACAAAATGATTGACCAAAAATAAAAATAACAACACAAAATCTGTGATCTATAATTAAATTTTTTTATAACATACACGCAAACACTTTATATATAATTTTGAGGAAGCGTGTTTAATTAAATTTTTTGAATAAACAATTTTATTTAAAAGCTTTGTACTTTAATTTTTAAATGTTTTATTTATAGCTAATCGTGTAATGTTTCTGATCTAATTATTAATTTATTACATTCAGTGTATAATGTGTACTTCACTGATGGTGCGATAATTGCAATTGCTATATAGAAATTGTTGCGGTTCAGAAATCTTATTCAAAATATTTTATAATGAAAAATTGAAATTAATTTTTAAATAATTTTTTTCAGAATCATTTCAAATTTCGAATATGAAAGAATTCAATTCATTCAAATGATTTCTTGAAAGCGGTCAATGAATTGCAAAATTGGGTCTACCATAACTCGGTATTGAAAATAATGTGATATAAAACTTTTGTAAGACAGTGTCTAAAAAAGCCAGCTTTTTATTACATCACCTGCTTTTCAAGAGACTCAACTACAGTTGAACCTCGGTAAAGGGAATTTCAAGGGACCGAACATTTTGTTTCTCACCTATCCAGTTTTCACTTTCCACAGTTTTTTTTTTCAAAATGTTTCCGTTTAAAGATTTTTTTTTGAAATCTTAGAGAGAAATCATAAAAACAAAATTGACTGCACTTATAAAGTACAAAGGAATTCTTCTTATAGTGGGAGAGTTTTTTAGAAAATTTAAGGAACCGGAAAAATATTTCCATTTAAAGACGTTTTCCTCTTATCCAAGTACCGTATATCAAGATTCTCTTGTATTATATTAAAATTGCAATTTAGAATCAGTTTCTATTGCGGTAACTCTAATATTGGATTTTAAAAGTGATTAATTTTTTCTTGCAAATAATCATCTTGTTTCGAATACCTCCATTGTACTTTATAATATTTTCAATTTAATTTCTATTATTTTTATATTCTGTTGAAAAATTTAATCCGAATCAATTTATTCTTCTTTCACTTTTGAAAAATAATGAGTGTTTCACTCATTATTTTAATTATTTATGAATTTTTTAATTTTACCACAAAATCGATTTTAAATTTACCGATTATTATTTAAATATTCCCAAAAAATATATTTTTTTTTCTATAAAACAACATAATGCAGTAAAATACTTTCATATATTCGCGAGTATTAGGTTAAAAAAAAATTCCAACCATAAAAATTTTTTTAATTTTTAAATTCCCATTTAATGTAAACATTATGGAAAAATCATTTGAGGTTTATTTTTATTTATTGACCTAAAAACAAGAATTTTAAAATATTAATTCGATGATTAAAAATTAAATTATTAATTAAAAAAACCAAATTCCAAAAATGATAATTTACGCCACAAAATATGCAATTATTTAAAAAAAAAATTTTTTTCTGTTCAGGTGTTTATAAATAAAATGTTTTCGAATAATAGAAATAATAATTTCAAATATAAAAGTGTAATGTAAGCAGAGCCAAATCCAATCATCTATTTTATCTCTTATGTTACCAAAAAAAGTGTATTTTAAATTAATTTCGTTAAATTAACAAAATATAAGGGATCAGTGAATGAATGAGTTAAAGAAAATTTTAATTTTTTGGATTAATATCAGACTTTCTATAATTCTGACCTTGGTATTTTGTGTTTAGTATTTTGCATTGTTCTGACTTTAGATATTTGCCGAAGTCTAATTTTTGACAAAAATGTTGCTTAGTTCACTATCCACTTTAAATATTAATCTTGAAATTTCAATGCATTTCACTACTTTTTTAAAAATTATCATTTAAATTGGTAGTTACAACAAAGTGATTTCAGGATATAGTCAATTATTATCATTATTACAATGCCACACACAAAGAAAAAATAAATTGGTTTTAAACATTCACTTTCAATTTAAAAATATACAGAAAATGTTCGCAACAATGAGCTCGATATGGTGTGTGTCTACGCTATAGGAAATAATATTATGCAGTAACCTCTCGCTTGAAATCATTTTTGGTACCGAAAATCTACCTTAAGCGGAATGACCATATGGAAAAAGTTGATATCTAATTTTTATATAAAAAAAATTGGTTTTTAAATTTTTGGTTATTAATAAAGAAAATGTCTTGTAGCAAGATTAATCGTCACGATTTTAAATGACGATTGAATATTTTGTTAAATATTTTAGAGAGTTAAATTGAATTTTTCTATGTCGAAGTGATTGGTGTAATTAGCTATTATGTTCCTCACAATTTATTTTGTATAGTTCCGAAATTATTAATTTAAAAAAAAAAATATTTTATGTTAATATAAATTTAATTATATTAAATATAATTACTAAAATTATTATTGACGAGAAATTCTGATGAAAATTCTCATAAAAAATTCTAACTGATCAGAAAACTCTGAGTTTATTATGATTTCGAGGCGTGTGTTATTTTATTATTATAAACGAGATTTTTAAATAATAACCATCACTTCTATTTGCTTTGTATTTCTAAGAGTCTTTGCTTTGTAAGAGTTTTAAAAATTATTTGTATGCCTTTGTGAATATTTTATAATATCAGACTTCCATGTATAAAAACCGCGTGTCATTTTAAACTCTAAATTCTAAAACAGTTTTAATTACATATGATTTAACTATGTAAAAGGGAAATATTAATAATAATAATAATAATAATAGTAAAGTAATTTTCATTACACCTATATAAATATAAAATGTGTAGTGCCATGATGGTACTCTATAATTTTATTTTAATCGCGTTTTCTTAACCTATCAACATTATTTTTTTCTTAAACATTATTTTTGTGTAATAATCTTTGTATATTTTTCCAATAAAATATTCTCCTCTATATTATTATATACAAATTTTATTTATTATGACTTAATCATGAAGTAAAAATAAAAATAACTTTATTAAAAACGTCACCATATACACAATAATTTTCATTCAAATGCAAGTGCTTCATTATTATTCCGTGATAAAATGTTACACTTTTTATACATATACGAAATATTTTATTTTTACAAGCTATAATCAAAAAAACCCTCTTAAAACATTGCTTTCCTATTAAGTTATTAAAAATGTTTTTTGACTTTCTATATAATAAATATGTAAGTAGTTGTAGATGTATGTAATAAAGAATTTTAAAATATTTTTCTATAATGTCAAATTTAAATGGAAATTTGAATAGCAATGCTATGTGCAAGGTATTTTATACTAAGGACATTAAAAAAATTAATTCAAAATTGATACTTCCTTTTATTTTTTTTTTACTCTTATTTTGGGTAACGCCTACTGTAGGCATATTATGATTGTATGGTCGAAAAAAAAAAAATTTATGATTTTGTTTATATGAAAAAAATTACCATGTTGATTGTTGCAATTTAAAAACAAAACCAAAAACGCAACTTTAACACGCTAAAAAAATTTTTTTTTGAAATTTACATTCTATTTTTTGTTTTTAGTGGTGTTAAATACACATATTGCGGTTTTAGGCTTTTGGTTACCAAAATTTTTGGTTATTAATGTGATCAACACTATTAAAAAAATTTTTTTACAAATAAAAACAAAATTATTACAATTAATTGGATTAAAAATTTTTTTCTTGTATAAATTATAAACTATCTCGTCTAGGACGTCAAACGAGAGGATTTTTCATTTTTTGAATTTGAGTCGAAAATTAATAATTTTATCTCATAGAGTACCCATAGCAATAAAATGAATTGAACAAGTAAGAAATTTAAGAAATCTAGCCGGAAATTTTTGAAAAATTTGAAAAGAAGAAATTTTAAAAAGAAAAGAGATAAAAAATATTTTTTTTTTTTTTCATTTAAAAGAAATATCTACCGTTTTATTGATAAATTTCAAGCTCCTACACCTTACACTTCCTATTTGAGTGTAAAATCATATGAAAAATTAAAAAAATTAGGATGGTTTCGGAGAATGGTTAATTTGAAAAGCAATTTCCTTTTTGAAAAACAAAAGTACACTATTTTCGATAATTTACCTTATTTTTAATTTAAAATTTACATTAAAATCGTTGTAATTTACGAGAATTTCTTAAAAAATACACGCGTTTTAATTAAACCAGAAATTAAATGAAAATTAACGGAAGGACATATTGTTGACATAATAACTTTGGAATATCTCAGGATTTTAATGCTTCAGAAAATAATTAAAAATTTGTCCAGTAATTTAAAATATTAAGCTGGAATAGTGATAATGCAAGTAGGATATTAAAAAAATTAAATCTCACTATGTGACAATATTTAAGTCTTAGTTATACCGTACTCTTTGACAGGCATTTTGATGGGTCAGTGCTTGCTTAGGGGACACCTTGTTCGGCTGGGCCCCGAAATGAGGATACTTGCAGATTCTTTGGGGAGTATGTGAGGGGGCACCTCCCCCCCCCCCCCCCCCTTGCTCATGGGAGGGGGGAGGTGCTGGAGGCTTTCCTCTAACAATGGCGGAGTTACGGTCTTCTGGTCCTCACAAGTTGCTTGAGTTCATCAGGAGAGTTGGTCTCGAGCGTGTGTTGTAGGTGTATGTTCCGCACTCGGATGGGAATCTAAAAATCTATACCGTACTCTTGTTGAAAAACCTTGCTATTATTAGAACATAATACCCAATATTTCCTTTCTATTATAAATGTTAATAATAATGTACAGAAATACTTTTGTATTTCTAGAGCAGTTGGTAAGAAGCTCGTCGAACTTGATATTTTTTTCTATATTTTTCTCTCTCCCGCCAATACGTAATAGAAAATTTTGCTATATACTTGGAATAAAGTCCACACCACATTATAGACGTAGTGTAATTAATTTATTTCCTTTTGCACTTGAAAAACAACCCCAAAATTGTATGTAGAATAAAAATCTTATATTCATATAAATATAAAAATACACGATTTCATCCACAAAATTTCATTAACAAAATAATTTCTTCAATTAATAAAATCGGATTTTCTATATAAATACACTCGAATTCAATAACATTTTATTTTAATGCAATTACCTGTATTGTAAAAGTTAAACGCCGCATAAACAAAAACTTGTTATAAATCGAAAACAATAAAAAAAATAAAAGAAAATTTAAGTACTTAAAAACCTCCTGATTATCTCCTCCGTCTCTGTATTAGGACTTTTTATTAAATCACGATATTAAACCGTAAAAATTGCATTTACTTAAAAAATTTTCTATAGACCATTTTTATTAAAAAGTTCAGGACGACAACGACGACAATTTATTTTGTCTCTTGCTTTATTTTTTAATCAAAACAAATATTTTTCATTTATAGCCGATGAGGAAGAAGGAAGAAGGAACATACATAGTTATTTTACAGCGTAACTTTTTATATTGCATAAAATTAATATTATGCTGCATTCAACGAATAAAAGAGAGAAAAAGATAGTAAAAAGAAAAAAAGAGATAATAAAAAAAAATACTAAGTAAAAAATAATCGCGTGACTACTAACATTAGTTTTGGTCCTTATATACATTTATGTATATCCTTTTTGTTTATATTTCGCCGATACAAACAAAAAAAATAAAGAAATTTTAGTGCACTTTTTAAAGAAAGAAGAAACGGAAAATAGTTTGGAAATAAATGACATAGAGAAAATAATCTAAATAAATAAAAACTGGAAATAAAAACAAAATGTCGTTAACTTTTTTTTCTAAATCCTTTTTTTTTTTGTTTGTTGTTGTATTTTGTTATCTTTTCATACGGTTTTCTCAATACAAAATATTTATGAGTTTATAGTTGTCTTTCACAACATTAGGGCTGATATTATTATGGAAAAAACTTGAATAACATGAAATAACGTTATATTTTTCCGGTAAACCTTAGGATAGCGTTTAAAATAATTAAAAATGTTACATACAATTATTACATACCTTTATATTACTACTGAATTTTAAATTTGAAAATAATGGTATTATAACTAAGGTGTCATAAAATTCTAGTTAAAAATTTGGAGTCAATTTGAATGCATTTAATCGATTCCATTTTATTATAAGAGCTTGAGGCATTTATATATCCTCTTGTTCAAATGCTAATTGTATTATGGTAATAAATTTCATTACACAAGACGCATAATATATAAAAAAATGTATTTTTTCTTCGCAAAATACGAGTATATACGTGAATTTTCATGAAAAATGTCATGGATTTCCGAATGCTTTAAATTGATTTTGAAATTTTTTAAAATTTTGGAATATCGAGAAAATTTGACGTAAATAATATTTACATATTATGTCAGCTCTAAAATAAATGTGGCACTTTGTAATGGAAACGGCCTGTATTTTTTGGCAGTATAAGATGAAGAAAAAATAGGAATTAATGTTAAGAATGCAGTGCAATTAAACATGACATAAAATGTTATTTTTACGCATTATCCCGATTTCTACTAGTTTTTATCGCTAAGAGCATGCAAAACTATGGCAGATGTAGTAATATTGTTCTTGGCTCAGGGTAAATTTTTATAAAAAGTTCATCAACAAAATTTCCAACATAAACGTTCTGGATTTTTCAACAATTGATTCATTTTCGCTATGGCCATTCCGAACGAATTAATAATTTTTCTACACACTGTAGAATAATAAACTGAATAGAGTTTTTTTTTTCATATATATTTGAAAAGTAGTTTGAATTTAACAGGATTATAAATTACAAATAATTTTTTATTATATTTAATTGTAGCTCAGTTTTTCATAAAAGTTTTTAAAATTTATATGGATATCATGATATTAAAAAAGGATATTTTTTTGTATTATTATTTAAAAGAATATTACAGAAAATGTGAAACGAACAATTACATGAAATGTGAATAATATTGTTATGATTGTAAATAGAAAAATAGAAAATAAAAATAAAAGTACCATTATAAAAATTGAATGCCACTATTAAACAGTCATGGATTTTTAACTATATATATGTAAGTATGTTTATGTTATTATGTCAATATGTGGTTTGTTAGTTTATATTCATTAAGGTTCTTTTGATATATCAATTAAATAAATGAGTCAATAGTTTTATATTATGCACTTACATTTTGATTAAAAGCTAGTTCCGCGGTACTCTTAATGATATATGTATATGAAACAATGTTATATTATATATTTTATTTGTAATTCAATCTGTTCGCAAAGAACTAGGTATACTTAATAATATTTAATTTACTTAAGTTACTATAGCAGTAAATTACTATTGTGTTGAGTAAGAAAAATTGAATTATAAAATTCATAAACATGAAATATTGGCCGTTATTCTATACAGGAGTGGGTCGCACAAAAGCTCCTTATATAAGTGGCCATAGTGCACTGTTACCTATGTTGTATAAATCTACAAATACATATGTATACTGCTATCTTGTATTTTAAAGCATAGATGTAGCTAAGAAATATCGGAAAAGAATTTAACATCGAACATAATTTTAATAACTTAAAGAAACCTTATCTATATTAAGTAACAAATTCGTAAAATTGCCAAAATATCAAACAACACAAATCAACTATTTATGAACAGCCTTATATTTCCTTAATATTCTCAATTAACAGAAGACAATAATCACTGACAATAATATCGGCTTTGCTGCAACAAAATAAATTTATTGCTCTGAGAAATATTACTGCATATACGCCTGCATACGCGTGTATCCTTGTAAAGTAAAATAAAATTAAAATTTTCTTATTCATTTTTTTTTTTTTTACTTTAAATAAAATATAATTAAATTTGTGGCATTTTATGAATATTTAATCAATTTATTTACTGTTGAAAGATAATTAAATAATGTAAAAAACAAGCAGAAAAAGAAAAATGAACCAGGTAAGTATAAAATATTGGAAATAAATCAATTAAATGAGTGCAATTTATAAACCAAATGACGCCTGACGATTTTCTGAGGTTGCGTAGGTATTTTTTTTTTTACTTGATAATAAAATTAAAAGTATTTTTCGTATTTTTTTTTTCTTTTTTTTTAAATGCACGTAAATGTTTTTTTTTAATTGAAATATAAATTTTCCATTATCCTTAATATAATTTTCTTGTTTTTTACTTTTTACTGACCCAGTTGCATACAATAAAGAAGGTTATGTGATGGCACTAAATTTCTGATGTCGAGTTTTCGGAATAAATGCGTTTCTCCGTGCTAGGGAAGCATAAATGAATTATTTTTGGAGAGATGTCTGTCGGTCTGTCCCTGTGTCTGTTAGTCTGTCTGTGCAAATCAGAATCTCACGTTCGGCTAAACCAATTTTGATAAAATTTTGTATATGAATCTCTTTTATGTTTTTATGTATGAAACGCTTTGATAAACTTTTGGTATAGGCCAGACCTCGAGAGATGAACTTTTTACGGACCGATTAATTATAGCGTTTTTAATTATTTTTTAGAAAATATTCAACCGATTAACTTGAAATTTTATATGTAAGCTTCGCTTGACAGTAAAAGAAATCATTTAATTATTTACCAAGAAATCAGGAGTCTGCAACTGAACTTTTTAACTGCGTCCTAAATTTACATTTTTTTGGATATAAAGAGAAATGCTCAAACAATTTCCTTGAAATATATTATTTGATTCTAGGATGTGAAAATAATAAATTAATATAAATTTTTTGAGAATATCAGGGCTCGGAAACCGACCTGGTATCCACGGAGCAAATTCATGGAATTTCTTATAATTAAATATTTGGGTTGTGGTTGTTACGAAAACTAACTCTTCAGGCCTTAAGGAATTTGGGTGGCACAAAGCCAAATTATAATTTTCTAGGCATGTCAACTAAAAGCTTAATTCCTTTCGAATTTCCTTAAAATTGGAAAAAATTGTTTAGGCATTTTCATAATCTTACGAAACATATTCGTTTAATTGGATAATACACCCTGTGGTCGGCTATGTGGTGGTCACATCAGTTTTTTTTTTTTGACGGGAATGTAAAATTAAATTTTTGATGTAAAATTTTATCTTATATACAAAATTAATGGCTATTTTGCATAATATATAAATTAATATAGTAAATTTTAATTTAATGTCTGTTTTACAAAAAATAATACGAGAAAGTAATGATTGCAATTTTATTGATTTTAAGGAATTTTTTTCTACCAACACAGTATTTTATATTTAGATTGAGATTTGTTAAATAATATAAAATATTTGCTACAAAGTGCAATTAAGTTATACACATGTAATGATTTTTAAAAAAAAATTTGCTTAGAATGTTTACCAAAATTTATAGACAAACAGAAAGTAAGTCAGACTACCTAACTTATTGAATTATTAAGTAATTTTAGATTTTCAATTACAAATTGTTAACGCAAAAAAAACAAGGAATACTTAACGCAAGTCTTATCATATGTGCAAATAATTCTTGGTTGTTCAAACTATGGCAATATTAATTAGATTTTTTGAAAATTTCGTTAGAGCCAGATTATATTAAACCGAAACGAAACTATATCAATTAAAATTAGATTATTTATAAATTATGATTTAACTTCGACTGTTTCTGTTCCCGTTCCTGATAATGAAACAGACTTGGTTTTATTAAACCTTACAAAATATTAATTTTGCTTTAGTTATTAAACAAAGCAAAATAATGTTTTGTATTTTTTTAGTTACCAATAAATTGTGGTCGTAATAATGTCAGATGATGGTAACAATTTTTAATCTTTAATAATTTATTATAAACCAAAAAAAAAAAAAAAAATATGAAAAAAAAGTAGGAAAAATGCAATTGAAAAATGTGAAAAAATTCGAAGAAAAATTTTTTTTTTAAATTTATCTGTAAATGTCATGCAATTTATTGTTTTGGTTTGTATATAATATTTTGAGGTGAAAATTTTCGAAAAACCACAAAAGGATTTATTATACTAGCGTTTTCGTATATATACGAAATAATAATAATAAACTATATTATGAGCTTGCAAATGATTATACACCTGAAAATTTTATACATACAGTATGATTGTTTTTTTCTCCCAGGATTTTTCTATATATTAATTGAGTTTATGGGAAAAGGATATTTTTAATTCTTAGTGTGATATTATTTCAGTTTGACTGTACTATTATGCAATATCCTGAGCATGTAGGAGAGTTAGCAATATTATTCGAAGACTTTTTTCCAAATCTAATCTGTTAATTCGTTTCGATATTTTAAGCTTTAAAATTGTTATGAACCGAATCATGAACATATGGGAGAACACTAAGAATTTAAAGAATTTTGAATTCCTGATTAATCTCTAACTCTTTTATTCAGTGAAACAACAAGATTTTATCACCAAATGTTAATTTTGAGCAGTTATAACATAAATTTTTTGATTGTTATGCAATAATTTAATAATATTCATGTGGAGATTTTCCAGAAAGTGTTTTGGAAAAATTATTATAGCAATTTCTTGTCGATTTTTCATTTTAAGTAATTATTTCCATAATTAATAATATTGGAATATTAAATTAAGTGCGACTAACGAGAAAACTTTCTCATTTTTCAATTTCTCATTCAACTTTAAAATTTCTCGAGAAATTTTAATTTCTTTGATTTGAATTTTAACTAAATAGGCAATAGGTCAAAATATTTCTTTAAGATTCTAATTCTAAATTTCTTCAAAAGTTTTAAGAAAAAAATTTTTTCTATTATAATTTCCATGATTAAATTTCTATTTTTTCTATATTATATTGAATTTAATTTCGAAATTACAATTCTCATTCTATGGTATATTCCATAAAATTCTTTAGAATCAAAAGAACTGAAATAAGGTTCAGCACAAATGAAACAAAAGTAAGATTTATGCTAACGCTTGTATCATTATAAGTTTCTACATTTCAACCAAAATAAACCCTTAATTCCTAATAAAAAACAATTTTTTTTTCTGGTATTTGCGTATATTTTATCCTGTCTCAATATTAATACAAACCTAATTCAACATTGTGTATGAAGCACTTGTATTATACCATACTATCCTCGAAACCTCCAAATCGTATAAGGGTTTTTTATGGTTTTTGTTACACTTATAATTATTTTTTTTACTTTTTCTTTTGTCTTTTTTATTTTTTTTTTTGGGGGGAAATGGTTTATTTTACACGTAATAAATCTAACAAAGTTGACGTTATCAGACTATTTTATAAATAAAATAACACCAAAATACAAGAGAAAAAAGTACATTGGTATGTTGGGGAAAAAAATCTAGCAATAGAAGTACAAAAAAAAAAGAAAGCCTTTAGCCATATTCAATGGTAAGTTGTTGTGTATTAGTATAGCATGAACGTTCAAGAGTGCAGTTTATATGTTAAAATTAAGTACAAGAGGAATATGTAAGTATAGTGAGAGAAAGAGAAAGAGATGATGATAATATCGAATGTGTAACGAATTGAAAAACAATTTTACTTAAGTATGAGGAGTGCAATAAAATCATCATGCTATAAAAACAATAGCTGTTCTTTCAACAATAACAGCAAAAAAGAAGTTTGTATGGCAGCAAAAAATATTTTCCTCAACAAAAACACCGTTTTTGTTTTTCGAGTAGGTTTCATTTTTATTTCCAATATCAAGGTTTTATTTTTATTTATTTTGGTATTCGAAACTGTTAATTCAATATACTCATTTACGATTTCTATTCAAAATGGTTTTGATTTTGTTTACATGTGCAACCACATCTTTTTTAAAATGAAAACAGGTTTATCAATAACAATTTTTCTATCGTTCATTACTCTTAACCTTTAGTTGTTTTATAGTAAAAAGTATAATCGCAAGTAAGTTAAGGAACTGAAATATGAAAACTAAAGTTAATTTTTTTTTTTTGAAATTTTGCATACCATCAGGCGTTTTGAGAGAATTCAACCCGAATTAGTGAAAATAATTGTTACCAAAGTGCAATGCTTACCAATAAATAAATAATAGCTAATGAATGAAAATTTGTAAAAAATCATGAAAAATTGTGGAAATTCTGAATTTTCCATGAAAATTATTGAAAAGGACCGATAATATTTGGTCAAAAAATTAGTAAATTATTAAAAGTTACTCTAAATAATTTTCCATGAATTTAAATTGAATAAATTTTAATTGTTACCCACCTATTATAAAGTAAATTTGCTGATTAAATGCAAATTATAATTATCGAATCCGAACAATTCCTTACCTCTGTTCATTTCCTAGAACATTCTATATCCAAGTATTATATAACAATTAGAATTACTCATAAAAATATTCTTCCAAAATATTTTATGAAGAAATACAAAATCCTCTAAGTGAGCCATCCTATTCTAATAGTGAAAAAATACTTTACACTCCATGAGAACATTTTGTTAACAAAAACGGCCCCGTTAACAGACCATAAAAATTCATTCATTTTATTATTTCTATATTATTTTTTGTGTATTAACTGACATTTGAATATAAATCAAACCCAATTTAGTATATAACATATATAAAAAAAGTTGATTTCCCATATTCGGATTTTATTCCATTTGGTCTTTCATATATCCTTTGATTATTTTCCATTTCTTTTCAAAATAAGGAAGAAAAAAAATTGAATAAGTTTCCTTGTGTATTTTGTATTTTAATATTATAAAAATTGTTCATAAGAACTTTTAGACTCTTAGACTTTTTCAATTCTGTGCAATAAAATAGCAATAACGAAATCTAACAAAAAAAAAATAGTAGATTTTAAAACAAAGATTAAGTAAAAGTGTTAAAAATCATTATCATTTTCTTAATTTGCATATTATCAGGTGTGAATCTGAATGGAAGTGAAGAGAAACTTTTACTCTTTATTAAATTGGAAATCAAAAAAAATTTTAATGGACAAGCTTAAAGTGTTTTTGAATTTTAAATTTTATTTTTTTAAATTTTAATTTTAAATTTTTTAAAGTGAATAGCATATAAGAATTTATATAAAAGCAAAATTTGTATAAAGATGGAATTACGTCTTCTATGCGAACCAGTTTTCTTCAAAAATTTTACACAAAAAAGGAAGTCTGTTACGGATTTTAGAACATTTAAAGCTGAAAACTGCAATTAAGGGCTTAAAATCAAAATTAAATATGCTCGCTCAATACTTTCCAGGAATTTAGTATAGGCACATTTAGTCACATTCCACTGGACCCTTAACATTTTATATGGAAGTTGGCATTAAATTGTTCATATTGTGTACAGTTGTGATCCTGAGGAATGTTTGTATATGTGTGCACTTTCTTTCTACAATATAAGAATAAAATTGGGATAAAGAATAGTGAGAAAATTGTTCTCTTTTTCATTAATATTTCACCAGAACAAAAAAAAAAATCCGTAAAGAAAAGTACAAAGCACAGGTGTAAAAAAAAATTTTTGAATTTTTCTAAATGGTAAAATCGATATTTACGACTTTATTAAAAAGAAAAGTCATAAAAATGAAATATTTTCCAATATTTTTCATTTTTTTTTTCAATTCAGTTTTCTTTTTCAATTCTTAATATTTTTATATGTGCAAGTTTTTTTTCCAATTTTCTTAAAGAAGTAAAAAATATTCCGGATCATATTGCCTAGTATAAAACAGAAACCAAAAAAAAAATTGTCTTATATTCAAAAACAAAAAAAACAAAAATAGGAAATCATCATACGGTTTATGATTGATCCTTACATACCTATTATTATTTTAGCCATAGCATCCATTGAAGGATATTTATGGTATATTGTACACAGAAGAGTTTGTGCATATCATATGAAGGGTATATGGAACAGCCTTTCGATGTTCACTGTAGTGGAATAGTGTTTGTACATGTATATGATATTGGCTTGAAAAATACAAGTAATGGGACAAAGCACATAATGTGGTATGCGATATACATACCTTTCATAGCTAGCTAATAAAATTAAACTTTAATTTAACAAATAAATTAAAGAAATTTGCAATTAACCAAGCTTCCATTATATATTATGTAAGAGCTTCGAAGTTGTTAAGCTTAATTCGTTTCCTTAATTTTAAAAATTTTCTTATGATTTTCTTTTAGAGGCCTTGGTAATTTTTAATCATTTAGTGCTGCATTGCTTGTAAGGACTCAGATCAGTTATTATATGGAAGTTACTAGATTGCAACCACGAGTACCACACTTCTGATGAATCCGAGCAGTTTTTCCGGGGAGATATCCTACCACGGCACTCCCACCAGCCAGAGCACGCTCAAGCTATGTCTTCTGTTATGAATCAACGCTCCACACTCATTGAGAAGGTGCATCGGAGTCTCCTGTCCTTCGTTACAGTACCTAAAAGATCAGTCGGCCCCTAGGCCAAGTTGGTTTAGGTGTTTTCTAAGCCTGCAGAAATATACTTGCTTTACCTTAATCTAAATTGCCTTATAGCACTTCCAATCATAATTACCCAAAAATACCTTCGCTTGTCGAAGCCGCAGATGTGCGGTCCATAGCATCAGTCTTTTTTCTGCCACTTCGCTTTTAGACATCGCTTGGCAGTTGCTAATAATTGAACGTTTTATAATAATTAATCAAAAGCATATTTACTATAGGATACTCTGATTAGTATTTAAAACTCTGGAATATTGATATTAATCTTTTCAGATTTGTTTCAAGTCATTGCATTATTTGGTTTCAAATTTGTTAACACTTTTAACATTATTATTTTGACACGAAACTAAAGGAAACTTAAAACTTCGAACATATATTAGACCTTTTTCAAAGAAACTTATTTTTGGTTTCTCTTCTTGGCCGGAGTGAAAATTAAGAGAATAGTGAAAAGATGAGAAACTATTGAAATTTACAGAACAACTGATAAGTATTTGAAACTGTGTGAGTTAGAAAGGATTATTTGACTTGCTTATTTTATGCTTAGTATTTGTAATTTATATTTACTTTGTAGTATGAAGTTTTAAAATATTCAATATATTAATCAAAATTATGAAGTAAATGTTTTTGAACTCTTTAAGATTATTCAATAAGTTTTGTCTTCGGGTAACATGCCCAATATTTCATATCAAATTAATTACTTTCAGCTCAGTTGGCAGTTCAGTGTGGCTACGTAATTCAAGTCTGTGAAAAAATAAAATTCATATGTCATGTTACAGGATACAAAACTACAGCACAGTACTGTACAATAAACCAATATTATTTTACAATAAAAAAATTACTATGCATTTCAAAAAAAAAAAAAGAAGAAATATGAAAAAAATTTAAGAGCCTTTATCATCAGAATAATTTTTTCGTCTTTTAAACATAATTTCCACCTTATTTTCTGTTATTTTCGTTCCTTTTTTCTTTTTTGATCCTCTATGGTTTGGATTAAAAGTTTTCACTTTTATAATTTATTCGATTTTTCTTTCTGAAAAAAAAAAACGAATAATAAAAAAAATTCCATAAGAAAAATAATATGAGAATTCTATGAAAACACATAAAAAAAAGGCAATAATTCAGGATTGAATTTGCCAAGGTATAAAAGGAGATGACACCCTCTAAGTAATAAATTTGTATTAAATGTTTTCCCATCCTCCACATCTTTATCACGTATTACTAGAGAAAAGCTGAAAAAATGTAAGAGGAAAAAGAAACAAGAAAAAAAACTTTTAGATCTATAAACTTTGCCGTTTCTGTTCCTTTTTGTTTTTTTTCTGGCAAGGAGCACAAAGAAATTCTCTTTTTTTTCACTATAAAACTTCTACAGCTTTACACCATTCAACAAACACCATGATGTATTCAAAGAAGTAATCATATTTGTTTTGTGCTCGTAAATTTCTTTATTTCAAAGAAAATCGATTGGTTGCTGAGATAAAGATGCAAGGGAAAATTTTTGAGAATTTCGTCATATTATTATAGAAGATGCACATGAAATAATAAGGTTTTTCAGCACTTGAAAATCCAAATTTTTTCTCTTCTTTATTTTTTTTTTGAGACAAACGAAATTTTATTTGAAAAGAAAAAAAATTGACTTTGGCGAAAGGTCCTTTTTGTTGTGGATAATTTTTTTTTTGATGTTTGTAATTTTCGGTTTTATACATAAAATTTTTTGTTTGGTTTGGTATTTCATAAAAAAAAGAAAATGAATTTTTTTTCTTACTAAATTTTTGTATTTTATTACATCACGTTTATTTAGGGATCTTCTTCTGCACAAAGAAAGAAAAAAAAGCATACATATATAAAATAAATAAAAGAAAAATTAAAATATGCGCCTTTAGGGAAACTTTATTATCTCTTAGAAAAAAAGAGAGAATTTTTTTTTTCTTTTTAAGGAAATACTTGTGATTTGTGAAGTCTTTGCATAATAGGACCCTGTATGGGAGGGTATTATTAATCACATTTTTCGTTCCCAAAAGTTGATTCTTTTAACATCACAATCCCTTACACAAATGAATTTTTGGAAACCGGATTGGTATTTTTGGCTATTATTCATAATCTACTGGAATTTTGGAATATTAATTACGGTGTGGAATGCTAGTAGCAAGGCTAAAGTAATGAGTTGAAATTGCCTACACAATTGAGTACTTACATGAGTACATTGTCAATTCGGTTCAAAATGCATCTTGATTGATAGATGAGTGTGTCGAAATGTAATTCAGAAGATTTCAGAATTCAAAAGATTCAAAGTAAAGAATCCACAGTTTTAACACATTCTTTCATTGTTATATAAATAATTCTCAAATTTTTATTGAGTGACAAATATGAGAACGAGGGATTGTTGTCAGAAAGAGTTATATTGAGCTCGATTTTGACTTAAGACCACTTAATAGATTTTTGGCTTCTCCAAGCTAGTGAAGTTTAAATAAACTCTTTTGTCTATTTGGTGTATTTACCTGTCTGTCATTCTGTCTGTGCATAAGTACGAGTATCTCAAGTTCGGCTGAACCGATTTGCATAAAAATTTATGACGCTATTTGATCAACTTTTAGGATACTTGGACCGAATGTATATTTTTACTCATATAGACAGAAATAACCAGGCAATTTACTTAAAATTTCATATTTAATATCTGGATATTGAAGCCATGAACCAGTAAATTTTTCGGGAACATTAGGGTTCGAAGACGGAACTTTTGCTAAGGACCGATTTTCCATATTCAACATATCATTTCAGTTAATTGACGTAATTTCTTAAAATTTAATATTGGAGTTCTGGTTCTTTAATCACAGAAAATGAATATCTACTAAGAATCAAATTTGTATTTTTCTGGGTATATAAACTAAAGTCTACTTTCTATCATTCGAAGAATTTAAAATAAATATTTAATGAAAATTTCATAACTTTATGCAACACTCTAACACTGCGGTCTGCGATAATGTGCTGTCATAGTAGATTTCATAAACACTTATAACTCTGGATTTAAAGCTGACAAAATTAAGGACGTATTAGAGTAACTTTAACAAAACAACCCACAGTTAAGTGGCATAACTGAATTTCTGCTCGTCTTAAAGTGTAATTTTCGTTTTTTTCTTGTTTAGGTTTTTCTTTATCTGGGATGAGAATTTTGAAATTTTGTTTAGATTGTCATAAATTATTCATATCTCGCGTTCGTTATATTTTTGCCTTTTTTTTTTATTTATTTATTTTGTTTTTTTTTTTTTCATCATCTTTTCATTTTATTAATTTTTTCTTTTCGTCCTGTACTAAACTAGCAAAAATATTTTGCTTGTATTCTAATATTCTCTAACGTTCTCTACATACAAAAATTCTGTTATATATAAAATTAAAAAAAAAAATGTAAAAAATGAAAATTTTATTTTGTATGTGTTGTACTTACATTGCTTCCAGAGATTAAAAAAAAAGTATGCATAGTTGATCGTTTGTCGCATTGTCAGGACTCTATGATAATAAATAATTCGGCCAATGTAAATAAGTACTTATGCTCTGTAATCATATATATGGCATTGTAAAATGGAATGTAGCAGTAGTAGATGAATTGTACAAAAGTATGTAGTAAACATAAAGTGTATACATAGAAAAATTAAGTCAAATTGTACAGCATTTGAAATATTAGGAAAAAATTTAATAAATTTTTCAATATAAAAATCTTATTTTGTGAGTTTTTGTTAATAAATTGACTTATAATGCGGCTATAACATTCCCAAGCTCGATTCATACAATTACTTTAAAATTTATAACATTAAACATGATTAGTTGTGATATTAATATGATTAAACGTGATTTGTTGTACAAAATGCATGAAAACTTGCAAAATTATCATAATACAAAAATCATTTTAACCCATTTTCGCCAATACATCATAATTTTATAGATGCACCAGATCGATATTCTGTTCAGAATTAATTTTCTAAAATTAAATAACTGGCTAAAATTGATGATATACAAATTATCACTTTTTATATTAATTATACCCGGAGTGACGAAAATCCTTGGTTTGGCGTTTTTATTTTAGTTTGTGGCATTTACAAAATTGCATACTTTTAGGGATCAGCATTTATTCTGATGAAAATGGAAACCTTATCATTATTTGATAAATAATTTTAATATTTCTATTCAACATACCTAAAAAAACTTTATTGAAATTGGGAAATAGTTTTCTCTATATGTTTTAACTAAATTCGGTATTATTTACAGTGATAACTAGCTAGCTATATGTAGAATAAATAAGCAATATATATTACTACGTAGTAGGTAGCTCGAAACCAATTTCGATTGTATTTTTTGTAATTTTAAAATTTGATTTTTCTATATTTATTTAATCAATTATTATTCGTTTCTCAACTCAAATCTAAAATTTTCTAGTAATACTCACAAAAGTTGATGATTTGAATGTGAAATAAAATGCTAATATTAATTCAAAACTAATTAATAAACATTCTAAATAAATGACTGCCACGAATTCTTTTCTTAACATAAACTTCGCAATCTACGCTCTAAAAACATCAAGACTTCGTTTCTTATTTCATATTTATTAATTTATGTAATTTCAAGTGCATTATTTATTTGCATACGTCTTCCTTTAAAATGTTGCATGTATGAATGTGCTCTACAGGCACAAATATATAGATTGCATTCATAAATAAATATTTATAAACTTATTTCTATGTTGCCCCAATTCCAATATCTCCTTCAACTTTTTATAATATTTTCAATTTTGTTTGTTTTTTTCTATTTTCCTGTTCATTAAATTTTTGGTCATATCCTGTGTACTTTTGTAATAAAATTGTCTAAAGTAATTTTTGTTTTAGTCAAAAATTTTAACGCCCCTCAAATATTGAGTGCGGTTAGTTTGTCCGAAATTTCTATTTATTTGTTTTTTTTTGTTTTTTTTTTCTTTTATTCATTTACATTTTACTTTTTTATCAATAAAATATTTTGTGAACTGTAATAATATTAGTATAATATGGGTGTTTGTATTTGCATGTATGTATGCATTTAATTATTTTGAAAATAGAGGTAACAACAAGTTTTCAACCTTCATTTGTTACAAGTATAACAAAATATGTATAAAAATAACACGATCAAATCATGTATAAATAAAAATATTCGTTCTTTTTTAATGAAATGATGGGTGGATTTAATTTAAATAAAATAATTTTTTATATATTACTATAAGTATATAAATATGTAAAAAGAATATAGTTAAGTGTATGTGTAATTAAATAAAATATTATGTGTGTATGCGGGTATAATGAAAGTTACATTTGAATATTAAAGAAAATAAACAAACCCAGAAAACCAATGCAATTAAAATAATGGTTTTGTAAAGTAGCTCATTTCCTTTGAACAAGTGAAAACAATATTTCTGAAAACCAATCTTTTATATTATTTTATTAAATCTGTTCTCTAACATAATTTCATATTAATTATATACATAATATTCATTATTATTGCATACACTTAGGATGAAAAAAATTAAAAGAATCCGATCTTAAGCAATAGAATTATAGCTGCTGTCGGCTAATTTAAAATACTCACTTAATCATTATTATCGTTTATATAGAAATTTCCAAAAATAGGAGTTCTTTCTATAGTGAAATAAATTTCTCAATGATTAGATCCCATTCAAGCGTAGAAATTTTAACTTCTAATCTTGAATAATGTGGAAATTTTTTAAGCAGACACATTGACGGGCAAAATGAAATTAATATCCAAATTTCTCTTCGAAATTAATTGATAATGTATTTAAACTTGAAAAAACGCTTGTGTTATACTCAAATTAAGGCTTTACATTATTATGCACTTGTATGTCGATTTATAATATTTTATATTATTAGCACTTTTCCAAAATATTTTTGAAAAAAAGTGCTTATTAGTTTCACTCTGTCCGTCCGTCCGTCTGTCCGTGTGTCTGTTCACAAAACTTCTACACCCTTGAAGATAGAAAGCTGAAATTTTGTACGTACATAGATCTTTACTAGAATCTTATTTCCGTAGAACAAAATTTTTACCTATCTTCCCCCCTCTAGAAGGTATACCCCCCCAAAACCCTAAAAATGGCCTTTTTAGCACTTTTCCAAAAATTTTTTTGAAAAAAGTGCTTATTAGTTTCACTCTATCCGTCCGTCCGTCCGTCCGTCCGTCCGTCCGTCCGTCCGTCCGACCGTCCGTCCGTCCGTCCGTCCGTCCGTCCGTCTGTCCGTGTGTCTGTTTACAAAACTTCTACACCTTTGAAGATAGAAAGCTGAAATTTAATACGTACATAGATCTTCACTAGAAACTTATTTCCGTAGAACAAAATTTTTACCTATCTCCCCCCCTCTAGAAGTTATACCCCCCCAAAACACTAAAAATGGCCTTTTTTAAATATTTGTTGCAATGAAACCATAAGCATTTTTGAAATTTTGCAAACGCAGAAAGGCAGTGGCTTGCTTCCACTTGCGCGGTATACTATAGTTAAAATTTAGGAAAACAGAATGGCCGTTCAAATTTACCGTTATCTAAAGTCCTTTTTTTCCAAATTTTTGATGTCGTTTTTCTTTTAGACCCCAGACTGTAGAAGCTTGAAATTTTAGGAGCTTTTAGACATTAACAAATAGTTCATTTTGTTAGAAGAAAATTTTTTTTCATCTCCACCCCCTCTCAAGTTATCACCTCTTGAAATTCGTAAAATTTGAATTTTTGACACCTTATATTTCCGAAACCGCAAGCTTTTCCAAATTTTTATAAACGCAAAAAGCTAACGGTAAATTCCATGAAATTAAAAATATAATTATTTTTCTTAACTCACACAATTAACCCTTAAAATCGAGCATTATGTTAACCTCTTGTTATATTAATTTTTGCTTTATTTCAAAGACTGCATATATGCGTCATCCTAAATATATGCAGTCCTAGAAATAGTTGTGATAGGTATACATAGACTGTATTTAAAAGCAGAATTTTCACTTGTTGAAGGGAAAAGTGCTACAATACAAACCATTGGTTTGACCCAACTTTATTTAACTATTTGTTGCAAAGAAACCATAATCATTTTTGAAATTTTGCAAACCCAAAAATGCAGCGGCTTGCTTTCCTTAGCGTGGTATACTATACTTGAACTTTAAAAAAACAAAATGGCCGTTAAAATTTACTGTTACATAAAATCGGTTTTTTTTTCAAATTTTTGATATCGTTTTTCTTCTAGACCCCAGCCTGTAGAAGCTTGAAATTTTAGGGGCTTTTAGACATTAACAAATAGTTCATTTCGTTAGAAGAAAATTTTTTTCTATCTCCGCCCCCTCTCAAGTTATCGCCCCTTGAAATTTGTAAAATTTGAATTTTTGACACCCTATATTTCCGAAACCGCAAGCTTTTTCAAATGTCTGTAAACGCAAAAAGTTAACGGTAAATTCCATGACATTAAAAAATATAATTATTTTTTAGAAATAGTTAATTCAGAAATAGTTTTGTATATGAATGAAAAAAATTTTAATAGTGTGATAGGTATACATTGACTGTATTTAAAAACAGAATTTTCACTAGTTGAAGGGAAAAGTGCTGCAATACAAACCATTGGTTTGACCTAACTTTATATAAATAAATATTTTATATTGTTGTATATATAATAAATATTATGTCCATTATTGGGTACATTTATATATTATTTATATGTATACCTAATATAACAATTATTAAGTGAATATGTACACATGCATATAATTTTGGTGATTACGAATTATCCACAATATTATTTGCTTATAATGAATGTTAAGTTATGCATACAAGAACAACCTATAAATACCCTCATATACAAAAGTACATATATATTATATAAATCCGTAAACACAATATTAAGTAAGTCGTAGGCACCTACATGTAAATGCATATATATGTATGTATAACAAAACGTTCAAATATTGTATGATTAGAGTAAAATATTTAAATTGGTATTTAAAAACACACATACTATGTATATGTGTATATACTTATTATGTATTACCAGAATAAATTAATTTGTTTATACAAAAATTTATGTTTAGAATTAAGATGCCAAATATTTTATTATTTTAAAGAAAGCCAAAGGTATAGTAGAGTTGGTACTTACATGTAGTAAAATTTAATTTTCTAATTCCAAAAAATAGAAATTTCTGGAAGTCTTAGTACTGCAGTTTGTAGCCTTGATACAAAATTGTGCCATTTTCGTTTTCAGTACATCAAAACTAATTAGATATACTCACTAAAGTTAAATAAAGTATTAAAGGAATTGTGTGAATAAAAAAGGTATTAGGAATTCCATTAGGAATTCCACTGTATTTCTTTAAATGAAAAATTTCACGTGAGACTCCCGTAACAAGAATTTCGAACTGGGCTTTCACTACTTAGTAAATACTTACTAAATCCTTGATGAGCAGAATACACAAAAAATATTTGCTTATAAAAATACACAGAAATTTCACTGTTACAGGATAAAATTCTTAAAATATGAAAAGAAAAAATTTAAATAACTAAAAGAAAGAAAAAGGGTGGGCTTCCTTCCAGGTATATCACTTGTTCAAGTTTAACTGGGGCTCTACTATGTACTTGAAAAGGTAGTACCCGACGAATGGATTGGTGCTACTTTACCATTTTTCACAATATGAAAATCGAATTACATAATAATGGCACCTGTTTGTTTTTACTATTCAAAATTTTACATTTGCAAAAAATTCGCCATTTTAATTTTGATAATTTGGTAATCCGTTGAAAAATAATATTATTTAGAACTCAATATTATCTTTATTATACACGATACATTTTTTAATCTATTATACAATATTAATATTTAAATTGTTATATTTTAATAAATAGATATACACACATGAACACAATAACATCGTTGTATATTCAAATGCATAAAGTGTTATACATAATAACATCATTTTTGCAATATTTGCATTGCAATTTCAAATAATATTCAATTATATGTTGGGTTTTGTCCAAATAATCCTCAAATAATATTTTTTTGTTTGTATCTTGTTTTTTTTTATTTTTTTTGATGTTTATCTATTGACACAAAATTTTATTGAGTTTTTGAATTTTTTATAAAGCTATAATACGAAAAAAAATTTACATTTTTAAAATATCAAAAAATACAATCCCACTTCCTATTTTGTTTCCCTCATATCCGGCTATATATTATTTTTGGACAGAAAAAAAATAACAATTTAATAAACCTATCCTAAATATTATTAGAAATAGTGTATATATGATAGTATAACATTTATACATATAGGTAAATGTGGTGTATATTATTGAAAATTTATAGAAATTTAGAAATATTTAGGTTTTGTTTTGGTAATTCACCTTGATATGGTCTCATATTTTATGACTTGTAGAATTACAATAGTCATGAAAGGGTCACTACTTGAATAATTATATAACGCCTCTGTTTAAACTAAGTAAAATAGAATTTTTCAATTTGTTTTGATATAAATAATGTTTAACGCGTTCCTTGTCAGCTGAGCCACATATGGTTCAGGAAACGTGCGCTTGATAAGTACTGATACGTTCCTGAGCCATATGTGCGTCAGGGGGTATATGATTTTTTTAAAGCAAATTATTAGACTGGACGTAACGAAACTGTAAAGTTTCTGCACTGGACGTGCTATCCTATGACTACAAAAAAACAAATTATTAAAAAAACCATATTGGACTTGTCGGTTAATTTTGCATATTTGTGTTGGGACAGGGAACGTGTTAAGAAGTGCGAGATATTGGTCAAATTGAGAATATTCTGCAAAAATTATCTACAAAATTTCTAGGAAATTTTTGAAATAATGACAGTCAACCATTTATATAATTTATGTGTAACATATTTTAATGTAGAATAAAATTTATAATCTTCAATTTTTTCAAAATCCAATGAAACTTTCAGGGGCTTTTAGCTTTGGCTTACTTGTAATTAAAGTAAACTGTTTCGAAAAAGTTTAAGCAATCTGTACATATTGGAACGTTTTACATTGTATTTTTTGCAAAATATTTTGCATAAAGTTTTTAATTTTGTGGTTTAAGTTTATACCGATAATCAGGAAGAGTTGTCATATTTCATAAATTTTAAAATTTTTAATTGATTTGCTATAAAGAAAAAAAAAACTCTCAGCTCATATTCCCAAATTATATTTACATTTTCGGCGATTTTATTGACATAAATAAAATCTGCAAAAATATTGAACAGTTTGTTTGTTGCAGAAAACTTGGGGCAAAATTTTAGTCATTCTGAAATTTTTGTTGATACTTGAAAAAGTATTCCTGGCGGGATTACAATATTGCATAAAAAATTTCATTTCTATTTTAATCAATTTGCTTTTGTTTCAAAAAAATGTTCGTGTAATTTAAGGTGTAGGGTATAAAATAATTATCATCATATCTGGTTTAGGTAAATGTAGATCGATTTTTAATTAAAAAAAAATAATAGCGAATTTTTGTTGCAAGTTCAAAAATTAACCAAAAAAAGAAAAAACCAAAAATTTAAAATTCCAATTTTGAAAGAATTTTTTACATAGATATTGTTTTAGGTCAAAATTTGATTATGCATGTATCATTTGCGATACGTATGCACATATGTATGTACATACAATGCATGTTTACATACATAGGCTACATACATATTATAATATGTCCACCTACTTATATTGGTTTAAAAAATATAACGATGATTCGCTCTATTTTTTTTTTTGAGTCGGAAATAAATGAAAAATACAAAATATGTGTATGTTTGTGTATAGATAATAGTGTATATACATATATATGAATATGTATGCTATGCATTATATGAATACCAATTCAGAAATAGATGATTTCCGTTTATGGTTTTTGTTATTTAAAATTGTTAAATAATCCTTTGTTTTCTGCATTTTTTTTTTATTGCAATTCCCATTTTTTTATTGCAATTCCCATAAAATCCACATTTTATTCGATTTAGGTCAGTTGTTTTAGATTTAAATTATGCAAATCGAACAATAAATCATGTATGTGTATATTTTTTTTAAAGAATTTCTTTTGGTTTCTTTTTTACTTTTGTTAAATATTGTTAAAATTTGAGGTCGATAAAGCTATATTTATGTACAATGTATTTTTTATTTTTCGCAAAAAAAACAAACCCAATATCAATTTTATATTATGAATAAATTAATATGTATGAGGTATACCTTGTTTTTTTTTTTTTGTAAAAATTTTACCAATTCAATGAAAACAAAATCCAATTACAATATTAATGGTAGAACGTGCCATCAATAAATCGAATGCATTATGAATTTTAAAAATTGTAGTTTTAAAATATTGAAATGCACGTATGTCGGCAATAGCAATAAATTAAATAATATAAAATTTACAAGAAATTAAAAATTCATAACATACTAAACTATTAAACAAAAGGATTTTAGGATAATTCAAATTTGTACTTAAAGTCGAGAAGCAAATATGAAAATTCGTCATTATTACGATCCTTTTTTTATGCATATTTAAATGTAAATAAATGCTATGCTTTATCAAACGAGCATTATACTAATTTTTAAGTTAAGAATTAAATTATCGAAAATCTCTTAATGTAAGGCATAATTTTGTCATAGGTATGTTTTATATCTGATGCAAAATTTTATAACGCCAACAACATGTACTAAGAACTCAATGAATGGAAATCTAGATTCACAACAAAGAGATTATTTGAAACGCATGTCTGGAGTTTTCAATTGAATTAGTGTTCCAGTTAGGTACAGTAACTGTGAGCTCCGCCCAAATGATGGTTAATCATTTTGTTTTACGTAAAATTTAATATTAAAAATAATAAAAACGAGAAAAAATAAAGTTGACCGTGTGAAACTCTGTGATACCCGTACGAATTTGTTATCCAATGTGCGAGTTATGAATATCTCATAGCTGACAATGGGGCAGACTATGACTTTAAGTTGCTGTATTACCATATCAATTTATGCAAAAATTATTTTAGTTTTAGCTCAATTAGTTTTTGAGTTACCGTTCAGACGGACGGACGAATGGGCGGCGAGATAAAGCTAAATCGATTCAGAATTTGACATTGATCAAAAACACATTCTTGAGTCTATATCTCAGACCATTATTTCTTAACGTTACAAACGGTACGGCAAATTAAGTATGCCTTTCGAAAATACGTTCGTACGGTTATGAATATTATCTAATTTTTGTGGATAAGCAAAAATTTTTAGTTTTATACATAAAAATTTTCGTACTTTTATTTGTTGGAATAACCTAAATTCGAACTCATATTATAATAATACAGGAGGCTCAATTTAAATATAGTTCTAACTTTCAATTACAGAATTTTTGTATCTTATAGTCATTCTGTTACCCTTATAAGATTTCATTTAAAAATGAGAATATTTAAAGTTTGATTTCGTCAACTCTCAATGTTACCTTTTGTAATGAATGATTTCAAGTGCTGTGTGTTAATTGTCACAAGTTGTATGGTAGCTACAATCACAAGTCGAGAAATTTCAAGTTGTTTAACAAAATTTATAACCGAAGTTCTACTTAGATTTTTATTACAATCGCTTAATCTTTTCATTTATGAACACTTTTTGATAAGGAAAAAATGTCCTTATTCACTAGAATGTTTAACTCGTTATTTAATTCTAAAAATTTAAGGATAGTATCTGTTATCATAATTATAGCTTAAAATTATCCTCAACAAAATTCCCAATAATAAATTTTTTCCATAACATCTATTTAAATTTCTATATTATAATCAAATGCAAGTTGCTTATAAACTTTACTCACATCATATAAAAATTATAATAAAAAATCATTGAATAAAATGAATTTTATCTTAATTGGAAATCATTAAATTTATGAATCTGCATTGTAAAAAAATTTGTTTTTCGCATATAAATAAAACGAAAATTTATTCTTCTTTCATTTTATATCGAAAATTAAAAGAGCGCAAAAAAAGAAGAGAAAAAGAAATTGATTAAAATTCAAAATGTTAAGATTAAATTAATTAAAATTGTTCCAGCAACACGCTATAGAACAATAACTGCAGTGATCCTTGTACTTTACCCAACATTTTATCCTTTTTTCCCCAAAAATATTTTATTGCCATTCCATTTTTTTGTTCTCTTTTTGTTTTACACTCTTCTCGAATTATTTTTAACCTAGTTATTTTTAATATAAAACTATTCAAATATTGCGAATAGAATTTTCGCGCCCGAAAATAAAATTTTCACTAAAAAATAAAAGAAAAGAAAAACATGAAATTTTTATCATCAACTCATACATAGACTCTTACGGTTATGGCTCTTTATATGTAGAAAAATATTGAATTAAAACATTAAAAATTGCTCCACTTAGGCGAAAAAAAAAATAAAATTATAAAATAAAAAAAAAACTGCGAATAAAATTTTATGCATAGCATGCTTGCAACACTTCAGCAATTGCCATGCTGTTATACTATGGCAAGCTGCCTTTTATTTTATTTTTTTTTGTTTTTTCCGCGTACTCTTCTAAATTTTACTTGAATTTTTAACGACCGCCGTTGCGTACAAAGGGGAAGGTATTGTTTTCACATCAAATATTTGACATGTCAAATTTTGTGAAATGGCCATTTTCGTATTAGAATTTTTTTTCCCTTTGTTCATTCCTAGGAGGAGCATAGGGCTAATGCATGATATTGTGCACTAGTTTCAAGACGTCATACAGTTTTTTTTGACTAGGTAGGTGACTAGACTGCTGTAGTTTCTTTATATTAAGTATTTAAGTTTATTAATATTTACTGTTTATTTTTTTTAGTTTTTAATATCGAATATTATGAATATATGAAAATTACTTGTATAACTTAATATAGTTATAAATACTGAATGTAGTTTTTATTATGACTTGACCGAGTTTTGAACCCTTCAGAATTATTATCAACAGGATTTATTGTTTAATTTTCATCTAATGTTTGCTTCATTAATAATATAAAGATGATTTCCCGTCAAACTGAAATTATTGAATACAAATTTGAGCAATTATTGCTAAATTCTTGACCATTTCTTCAGGAAAATACTTCTCTGGTGTACTGAAAATAAATGTTTAAAAATTTAACATTATGTAAAAGTTTATAGGCTCTTTTTACCTCTGAAACATAAAATTAGCATACTATTTATTAAAAAATACACGCCCAACTATTTACTTACTATGCGGTCGAACCAGTGTGGATCACATCGAAATATTTTTTGTTTTGAAGTTTGTATTTTTTGCATTTCCCTAAGCATTATTGAATAATACCCGTAAATGCATTAACTAAAAATTCTTATATGTATATAAGAATGAAAATTGTTAAAACGTTTCATAATTTATTATGAAACGAACAATAAAAAATTTGTTTAAAAAAAAAAATGCCGGAAAATATCCAAATTAAATATAAACTGGCCGTTTTCTATGGTATAAGACCTAAGTATACCTTCAACAGTATACGTGCAATCCCATATATCTGCATACTATGGGTAAATTCAATAATATTAATGAAAATTAAAAATTTTGCCTTCGAATAATATTATAAAGCTAAGGGACAGTGCAATATGAGAAAATTTAATTTAGCTTTCCATAACTTGATTTTTCATTTAGGATTTCATTCCATTATTGATATTTCATTTAGGATTTGCGATACAGATTTTGTTAATCGACAAATTATAATTTGTCTTGTAATATTGCTCCACTTAAGTATGCAAATACTCAAAAACTATTCCAAGTCAAAACAAATGCCCAACAATATCTTAAAAGCAAAAATAAGGCTAAGAAATTTCGTTATTAAATGCAATGACATTGAACAAGTGCCATACTTTTGACGGAATCCGTTCTAAGGACTTTTTGTGCCCCACATATATGAGTAAGCTTATTGTTCCTGTAACACTTTGTCACTTCGTAAGAATTATTCTATTCTATTGTATGCATTCGCGTTCACATTGAAATAAAATTCGAATACACTTTATTTAAACCTATATAAAATTCTTTCATTCTAGAAATATGAGAAACAAAAGCCCGGCTATTTAGAATTTTTGATAAGTTTAAAGTTAGTTAGTTCCGTTGTAATAAAATTAGGACAAATTTGATTATCCTGTTATATTTACCTTATTCAACTTTACATTAATAAATGTATGTGTATATTTTATTGTGTATAGAATACTTATATATAAAACTTATTTATAAGTTATATTTATTCAATACACAAATCATAATATCATAATAATTCTGCAGTACATTCACATGCACATTATGTTCTGTATACATAGGATCACAGTACCATAAAAACAAAATAATGCATTCGTTATATTTCATTATCAGTACATTCAGTATGATTCAAGGATATTTTCAATATATGATACTGAAAAATACCGTTAACAATTGCAACTGTTGTGTGTGTGATATAGTGCGTACAATACTCATAAATTTCGTATACGTAATCATGTCATGTATGTACATTTCCTGTTATGCATACGAAATTAGCTGTCATGTTTTTGTGTTTATTTTTTTCATCGTTTCAAACATGTTGTTTTTATTCTAAAATTTTGTTTTACGATATGTTCGAATGCAACTGCTGTACTTGCATTAGGGCATACAAAAATTTCTTTAGGTAAATGTTAAAAATTCACGTTTTAATCAACATCTTCAACAGGCTTGGAAAATTTTCTTCTAACAGAATAATCAATTAAAAGCAAAATTATAGTAAAGAAGAAATTGCAGATTTGCGTGTTAAATTACATTTGCATTGTACGTGTTATTTTCAAGGGTTGTATTCCCTTGTACGCATACACAATACAAATAAATGAGTATTTAAAGAAATAATTTCATCGGACAGCAAATTTTGCATTAAAACACGTCTTCAAGCAACAATTTTTTCATCAAGCAAGTCATTCAAATCATGGATTTTCCAATACTTTTCAGCAATAACTCAAAATTTAGAAATTTCAACTGCAAAATTCAGGAACTGTTAGTTTAAATTTCTTTTTTTTTTTTGTTTCAGGTACAAGTATCTTTGAGCTAAATTTTGTGGTTGAATATCAAACATAATTTTATCAAATATGCGAGCTGCTTCAGAATGTTTTTTACTGTATTTTTATTACAATCGTCAAGTTTTGATTTCAAAAAATAAGCTACTATTACAATATTATAATTCATGAATCATAAAACCGATAACAATTTCTCCAAAAATTATTGTATTGCATATTTTTAGGGGCATGATATATAAAAGAAATATTAAATTTTTATTGCGTATAACCTGATTTAACATAATACTATTCACAAAATGACCTATGAATTAAATTAATATTTGTGTGTATGTAAGTATATAATGTAAAAATCCCTATATTTATCTCTATAAAATTCTATAATCTTTTAATTCTAGAACACACCATAGCGAATAAATTCAATGTGTAAATGTCCGGTATAATTTTCCATAAATAATAATTATTTAAGAATTTTTCATAATACAATCAATATTTTTATAATGTAATTTTTCATAATCTATGGCAGTTTGTTTTGATGTAAATAATTTGGTAAAAATTACAATTTTCCGATTAAAAATTTATGTATGTATAATGTGCTTTTCGTACTATACACAGATATATACGTGAGTATGCAAATAAATTCGAAAATTTTTGAACAGTAAAAATTCTTCAATATTTTCTAATAAAATTTTCTCTAATTTATTGTAATACAATGGTAAATAAATTAAAAGTAATTTATATTTTCGCTGTCAAAAATACCACAACTAGTATTAGCTGACATTTTATTATTATTATTAAATATCTGAACGGAAAAAGTAGTATAGCCGATTAAAAGGATTTGAACGTGATTACCTATACCGTTGCAAATGTCATACTAATTTTGTAGTTTGTACTTTAAGTGTACATATTTATACATTTATGCAAAAGAAGAGAATAAAATGCAAACAAACGCATTCACTCGAAATAAACTGCAATTGGATTTGATTTTTTTAATGAAATTTTGAAAACGGAATGATACTGGAATATTGTTGAGTACACAAATAAATAATTTTAATTGAAGAAAATTAAATCTCAGCGGAAAATATAAAAAAAATTTTAATATTTTTCCATATTTTCTTTTCTAAAAAAAACATTTAGGAATTTTTAATTAAATTTTGTCAGTCAGTCAAAATGTTATACAAGAGAGTGTTATACTCAGTATAGGAAACTAGTATTTTTATTTATTTGTACGTGAGGTTTGGAAGTTCCATATACTTTTGCTAAAAGGATAAAATCATTTTTATCAAAAAATTTTTTATAAAAAAGCATTATAATTATTATAATTAATAATTGAAATGCTAAAAATTAGTTTTTAATTTAATATTTGAGAATGCGAGTAATGTGAAGTGTTGTGTATGTGTTTAAATTTTTAATTATTTTAACGCGCAACAAGGAACTGAATTTAATTTGCCCCTTTAGTGCTTGATTACTCTTTCTGTGCTTTTGTATCCACTATACACAGAACTGAGAAAATCAATCCGGATGTTTAGAAAATTTTTCTTTTCTCTTTGAAATTTTGATGAGATGCGATGAAATGGGGGAAAGAAAATCATCAGATAATTGTTATATAATTTGATTAAAGTATTTGAAATTTATGAAAAGTTTGTATTAAAAAGTTTATATTAAAAGTGAGAAAAAATTAATTGAAATCATAAGTTTTTGCTTAAAACAAATTGAAAATTATAAAAACAAAAATATTACAATCAAATTTCTGGCGGAAAAAAAAAGTTCTAATTGGGCTTTTGGATTTTTAAATTTGTTCTTTTGATGATAAAAAATTCAGAATAAATATATTGGGAATCATAAGAGCCAAATATGAAATTTTTTGAACACTTTGAAGAAATATTATTAATGCCATTTATATTGAGGGTGGTTTTAAGGAAAAGCGGAATAAATAGGGAAAAATGAATTTTGAGGAAAATTTAATTTAAATTTTAAATAGAAGTTTTTTAAAAATAGTTGCAACTTTTCATAATTTTTTATGTAGTGCCAGAGACACTATTATTCTTAATAAATAATGAGTGCAGTATTTCCGAATCTTTAACATCTATTAGAATCAAATTTTCAACATAAATATTTGAAACATATGGACCGAAATTAAATACCTTAGAAAATTTTAATAACATTACACGAATAGAAATTGTACTTGACAGTTTAGGGTTAACTTTAGGTATAAAGTAATTTTTCACAATTTTTAGACAAATATAAACATGACTATACTGAACAGAGTGTTGAATTTGACTTAACAAAATAAATTATAAATTAAATTTTAATTTTTCTACCAGAACTAATGTTTATAATAATAAATTCTGAATAAATTTAGATTTTACATTATTGTGCAACATTGCTTTTCTTCAGAAGTGAAGATCTATACCCTAGAATATCAAGACCTTAAGCGCCCTATATATGTCCTTTTTTCACAGAAATGCAAAAGTAAAAATTACGAAATATTCTGATATTTTTGCAAGTAAAATTTAAATATGTGAATCATATCTTCCATTTCCAAGCCATACTAATAATATTCTTAATATAAAAAACCTCATTTATTATGGCAGTTATGGAACTAATAGTAAAAATTGTATAATTTTTGGGAAAAGTATTATGAAAATTACAAATTCGTTAACTAAAACTTCTTTCGTATTATTTTTCATATTCATTTATAAAATTTAACTTATCAACTCTCAAAAGTAATTTGTATAACATTTAAATTTTAATAGTGCACTCAATTTAATTTTCATTTTTCTTATTTTGAAAACTGTAAAAATTGCAAAAAAAACAAAAAAAAAAATTTTTAAGATTTCTTAATCTAGATTCTAGATATTTTAAACTTTTCCAAAGTTTTTGTTATTTCAGCTAATTTTAATTTTATATCTATGGTTGCCGCCCTCAATCCTCCCATATTTCTATACAAAATTTGTATACAGCTTACATACACTCATGTAACATGTGTGATCACTAAAAATTTAATTGTCTTCAATATGTTCTCATTATCCTAATCTTGAATAAAATTTTACCATTGGCACCAATTCTCTTTAATATTTTGCTAACTTTAACTACAACTATAAAAATGAAATTATTTAAAAAACAAAAAACAAAGCAAAAAAAAAAAATTAAGAAATATGAAAATTCTTTAACTTCAAACTATAAAGTATTTGCTATTTCGTATTTGTTATAGTGTATGTAATGTAGTAAATAATCGTATTCAGTAATGTCCTTGGCAAAAAAAAAAAAATTAAATAAAATAAATTACAAACATTTATGTTTTGTTACGTAATATATAAATCTAGTTTTCATTCTTTTTGACATTTTAATTCGATACCATAGATAATACGAGAAATTTGAATACTTACACAACATACATATACCCAAAATATCATGCATATGTGTTTATGTATGAATTTTACTATTTATCAAATGAGCTAAATCATACAATAGATCCCGATATAATAGTGCGTATGTATGTGTAAAATATTTAAGAAATTTATGTACATTTTGTATTATGTTTATAGGTCGTTTTTCTCTGTGTGCATGCATATATAGTCTTCTATTATTTTGATTTTGATTATATTCTTTTTTAACGTATTTAATTTCCCAGTTAAGCAATAAAAATGTGATAAAAATGAAAATTTTACATATTATTATCCTTGGAACAAAAAAAAAAATATGATGATTTTTTTTTTTGTTCCTTATCTATGCCATATAAAAAAATATATTTATTTTGGTTGTATGCGTGTCTATTTTATATTTGCATATGCCAAGGCTTTTTCTCCAAAAAAAATTTTTTTATAGCATAAATTTTCATAAATGAGAAACTCGTATTGCTTTTTAAACTTTATATTTGAACATTTTTAAAGAAATTTTCCTTGTAGAAATTTTTCTGAGTGTAACTTAAATTTGTACTTGAGTATTTTTTGTAAAACTAAACTTTTAAATTTTTATTATGTAATATGAGAAAATAAAATTACAGTTAATTTATAATTTGGAATAATTTTTTTCTGTAATTCTAATGAAAAATAATAAATATTGGGCTTAATTCCAAGAATATTAGTTAAAAGAAGAAAGAGACTCAGAAATACTTTGAAATTAATTTAAAATTTGAACTAAAATATTCAAAAAATATAAAATTTTTGGATATTATCTTAAGTACGTATTTAAGCTGGAAATATTTTTTTTTTAAAATTGCTGTTCTAATGTATTTGAAAACTATATTCTTGATCTTTGTGTCCAGCGGTAAATAAGAATGTGAGGTTAAAATGTAATTAAGATCTAAACTAACCATATTAGAATTCCGGTTTTAGCAAATATCTTTACATACTGCTCAGAAATGATTAGGATCAAGTTATAAAGCTGAAATTTAGTAGTTTTTCTCTTAAATCACTCCAGGTAACACCCATGTAATTCTTAATGAAGAAATATTATTTTATGGGTAGAAAGCAGAGTTCACTGAACAATACCCGACAGGATTGACGCCCTCACATAGACTTTTCCAACAAGTCACCTTCCAACTAATTAAGTTTTCTAGTCCGAAGAGTAATCAAGTTTAATAAGGACCGAAATTAAAAGTCATCCCTCAATTTACGCACATTTGATACGATTTTACCCGTAATCAAGACCTTTCCAACAAATCATCGCTCAACAACTTCCCTGAGATTTTTAAAGATAGAGAAGTTTGTAGGATGAGAACATATGTAAAACGAAACAATGCTGCCATCGAAACCTTCTCAACGAACTATAGGGCGTCAGCTCGCTGGGTTACCTTCGAACTCAGTTATTGCAAAGTTTAAATATATCGATAACAAGAAAAAATACAAAAATCAATAAGATTCTAGTGAAATTATAAAATGATGTTGAAAAATTAATCTTAACCCTATAATCTATGAAATTATAAAATGATGTTGAAAAATTAATCTTAATCCTATAATCGAACTCTTATATAAAATTGCATACGTTTATAGGGATGTTTACAAGAATTATGCAACTTCAATATTCGCAATTTAACTGAAACCTCAATAATATAGAAGAAGCTTTTTAAACATTACACGCTATTTAAAGGTTGTGTGTAAAATTTCTTACCTATATCATACCAAAGTAAAATTTATTAAAAAATTGACACTCACATAACCTTCCATTTTTAAATTTTAATAGCTTGAATCTCTTAGTATTTTTCCTATTTTTTTTTCGGATGACTTTGCATGTCTCATATTTTTTCATATTTCTATACATTATTTTGTACATAACGTTATATATTAGAATCCTTATTATTATCCTTTAGTATATTCTATATGATATTTTAATAAAACATATAAAAACATAAGTCATAAAAAAATATAATGATGTAATAAAAAAAAAAAGTCATATATTCTTATTATAAAAGTCGAATTTTTATTGAAATGTAAATCTACTTAATGTAAGTATATTAGTGAGTTACACATTATCTGTATACATGTATGTTATATTGGTAAGGATCTTCATATTATATACATAGTGGGAGTAAAAATACATTCTCTATATAAAAGTTAAATTCTCCCGTTATTCAAGTTTTTATGATGATTTTTAATATGTTTATATTTTTATACTTAACTACTTTACGTGTAAAATAAGATTAAGAATACCGAAAACACAAAAAAAAAAAAAATAAAAAAAAAATTATTTTAAAATTCGTCAAATTTTAATTTTGTTTCTATTGTTAGAAAAGTAAAGTTTACGACAGGTTAAAAAAATAAAAATATTTTTTATTTAATAACTTTTACTTTGTATTCCTTAGTGTTCCTTATAGTCACAAACCTGCAATTTTTTATTACATTCTACATTCTTTATGTTAAAATTAAATTTTAAAACATTTTTTCGAATTTTTGATGGAATTGCAACTATTTATGAAAAATGTATTGTGATATTCAAGAACTTGCAATCGTATAAATTAAAATCTAATGGTTGTGGACGCTCTTTTAATCATTTCGACCCGGTTGGTACACATATGTACTAGTAAAGCCCTAAACATTCCTAAAAGTTAAAAATGGTATTGTATTTGGTTGTTTGTTGTACCATTTCGTTTTTACATTATTCGGCAAACTAAATTTTAATGCGAATTTCTTTTTAATTACAGGCAATTTGTTTTATATAAAGATAAGACAGGCAGTTTGTGGTGGATACTAAATGTGAAATATCTGTTAATTATGCTATTTGTGAGCCAAGTCGGAAGGGTCAAATTAAATTATTATCAAAGAAATTAAAACGTTTTCTTATACCAAAATATTTAGGAGAGGCAAAAATTTTAGGAATATACAATCTTGATATTTTAGTAAAGATTTTCGTCAAAAAAGAGATTTAAGTCCTATGCAGCTAATCAAACGTTTAAATAGGGTAAATGTAACCCGGCTGATTGCCTTATTAGAATATCTTAATTATTAAAACAAAAGAAAAAATCACCGAAAATTTCGACAAGTGAAATTTAGTATGGCATCACATAACTTTCTTTTATTGTATGCAATGCAAGTCGGAAGGAGTTGTGGGTCAATTAAGATAGAGTAAAGATTTAGAATTAAAATTGCCTTGTTTTTAAATAGATTTGCCATTTCCTATCATATATAAACTTTAAGACGTTAAACAACCTTAAAATTTTCTAAAATAAGATTGCGAATAATGCTTGGCTACTTATATTTTCTTTCGAGCTCGTACGTACTTAACTGTCTTTCACATTTCTGCGAGGAAATGTAAAAGTTCATTTGATCGAATCGGTTTGATTTGATAAAAATTTGTTGAATGTTAGATGTGTTGTCGATGGTCTGTGAATTTCGCTTGATGTAAAAGATAGAGGGAATTCAATTCTCACCAAGACCATATATTTCATGAAAATAGGTTTGATGTGCAAACACAGTTGATTTTGTGAGTTAGTGTTACATACAATTGAGTCTGAATGTTATACAATTTCGTAATGTTGTTCCTCAAAACAAATTTTTGATGATTTCTTAAAATTTTTTTATTTTTTATATAGAAACTCATTACAAGTGTACCATAATATCAAAATTTCATTTTAAACATTCCATGCGAACCTTAAAATTATTTAAGACTTTATTTACTATAGCAATATAGTAAATTTTATAATTTTGAATTTTTTTCTCAATTTCTTTTGAAAAATAATATAATTTTTATTAGGAATATGGGATTAAAAAAAACACACTTCAAGAATTTTAAATTTTATAATTTCTTGATGATCTTAAGAATTAAAGCGTTAATATTATCTTATTATCACAAAAACAAATAAAATAGTCAAAATTTTATTACACAGTCTTATAAGACAAAGAGCGACCTACATTCGTACTCCTCAAAACTGAAATTTTCAACATAAAACTTGAAAAAAAGAGAAAAAAACCGAAAATTTAAGTATATAAAATTATTCTGAAGAGAGAAAATTTACAAAGAAAAGTTGAATTGAAATATAAGATGAACAATAAATTTGTAAAGACTTCAGTATAACAATAACATTATAATACTATTATATTGGGTATATAATAATGTATGTACAGAAGGATTTTATTCAAAAATATATAGGGCTCATAATATGATGAAAAGGCTGATGAATAATGCCAATTTTTTGTGTATTTAGGTTCATACATTATTATGTAAATATGAGATCAAATGTCATGTATAGCATATGGGACCTTTTATTTGTATAATATAGATTTTTATCTTAAACTCTGTTATACATAATGTTATATTCTGAGTACTAGATGTAGATAGGATAGAGTTTAAGTTTTAAAAAATATTATTAATTTATATTATATGTAAAAATGTATGTCATCATTACTTTATTCAAAATTATGTAAAACTGAAAATTGTACAACATAATTAAAGAAGTTTTTATTTTTATGACATTATAATTTTCTTCATTTTAAGAGGCTTCTCTAAAATATAAAAGAATTCCAATTATACATACAATTTGAAATTAGTGTCTATACTTTTTCAAGATTTTTATTACTTTTTCTTTACTTATTGTCCTTTAAAATATACCCGTTTAGTGAAAGAGAAGTTATGACGTAATTATAGAAAAATACGAGAATTTTAATATTAAATTTAGCATTTATAATTAATTGAAATTGTAAGTAAGAAAACCCCGTCGAATCTAAATTTTGGGACGTTTTGTAATGTATGTAAAAGTAACCAGTGTAGAAGGATCCTGGCAAAATGGTGGTGAACTGAAAGTAAATAATTTCGTTATCACTTCTAATTATGAATAGAGATTTTTTTAGTTGTTATAGTTTAGTAAAGTTGGGTACTAAACCTAATTTTTTAAAACTCAAAAAATCAAAAATACTTATTTTATTAATAAAACTATGCTTAAAGTGTAATGAATTAAAGCAATTGAAATTGACTTATTATAGGAGGTCTGAAAGAAAGTGAATGTGAGAAAGAATGTAATCAAAAGTATCTTTATGGAACTCAAAACTCGCGTTATCGAGGTTTCTTTAAATTTTCTGAGAGTCAGAAATTTCTTTCTGAATTCAATTTTTTTGTCGGTTACCTTAAATTTCCAGACAAAAATCAAATAAACTAATAAATTAGTCTCTTAGAATTTAAAATGCCTATAAAAAATATTTAATAACGGAAGAATGTACGTTGATAATATAAAAGTGAAGTAAGGGTTCTAATATTAATTTTTCAACAAAGCATATTCCTTAAAATTCGCATATGATTTTTAAATTCTATTCTATTTCATAATATTATGTAAGTTTAGTTACAGTGCCTTCGGTATAAGCTGGAATATTTAAAAAAAAAAAATTATAATTTTTATGAGTTTTGTTGTCTCTACTTTCTCATTATAAAAATGCGAAAATTTTATTATTTATTTTTATCTTTTTTTTTGTCCAAAAATTCGAATTTTTTTTCAATTTTCTCTCTTAAAAGATTTTACTCCTGATTTATATTATAAAACAAACCCGTACCATTATTTTCTTAAGAATTTTTCATTTTAAACAACAATAACCATTAAAAGGCAAAAAATAATAAAAATGAATTGAAATTTTCAATCAGATAAAATTCCAATTAAAAACAAAGTTTACTTTTCAAAATTTTGCAAAGTGTGGGTATAAGAATATAATGTGTAAGGTAACATTCTTTTCCTCAATTCAGTTTTTTGGGAAAACTTGCCATTATCCTTGCGTTTATGATAAAATATTTTGAAAATTTTACACAATTTTTTTTATTAAGCTGGTCATATAAATTCCATTTTATTCTTTTAATTATAATTGTATACAAGTTTTATTTTAATTTAATGATAACGGTATATAATATACAAAGTACATACATACATGTATAGATATTCATATTCGTCCACTGTTCTTGGTATAGGTGGTAAGCTAGTACAATAAAGATGTAAAATCAAATACACGTCTTTAAAACCTCTAAAATATTTTGTTGGAAGAAAATTTTTTAAAATTGAAAATGAGAAATTCGAACTTAAAACAATTTATAGCCTAAAGTATTTTTAATTAACCCTACATTTCCTAATTTCATACTTTTTCTCTTATAATATTGTTTTTTAAAAAAGCTCTAAATAACGACTTTAAAAAAAATTGTATAAAGAAGCTCGTATGTTCGAATTGTTAGTAAAAATTTTCTGAGCGTAATTTACGCTCAAATTGATTATCTGAGCGAAACTGAGTGGTTTCAAGAGAACAATTGAGTGAGTATAGTTGAAGAATATTTTCAGAGAGTGAACAAAGTTTAAATCATTGCTATACTCCAAATTTACAATTTGGCATCTTCCATGTACGTTATATGGATATGACAGTGTTGTAAAGTATAAAAAATTTTAAAGTTTCATTTCATTGCGAATATAATAATTATAGGAATTTCAAGATTCAAAACGTATAACAATAATTTTTAATTTCCATGTATACATTTAATCGTATTTACACAGACAAATGTAATTTTGTATGTGTATTTTAGCGAAAATATTGTTTTTCGTTATAATTTCAATTCTAATTTTGCATCCTTGAGAAATATAATTAAAACTTTTTGAATAATTTTTTTTATGATATTTTTTATAATTTGTGTTTTTTTGCCTCAATATTTTATTTATCTGAGAATCTTGGAGCATAAGATATGAGATAAAATGCTTCTAACTAAATTTTGAAAGTATGTTCACCCAAAACCCATAACCCTTATCCGCTTTTTTAATTATAATCGTACTCTTTTAGACATAAGGATATTTATCATCCCCTTCTTAAACATTAGTTTTTCTTCATGTTCTCTTTCCATTATGAAATATGGTGGTTGCAAGAAAAACACAAGAGAAATGAAGTTTCTTATCAATTGTAAGACAAATAATGATCCTTTTTGTAAAGGTTTCCCTGTTAAATTTTTTTTTTTTTTTTTTTCAACAAAAATAAATAACGGTGTTTAAGTTTTTCTTTTTTTTTGTTTTTTCTTTTTGAATCATGAAAAAGACGCTGAGAAATGAGTATTTACTTTTTAAATGAAATTTGAAATATAGTGTGTGCCTCATTTAAATAATAATTAGATTTGAACCCTTTAATGAAATTGAAAAATCGTAAGATTTTTATTTAAAATGGAAAAATTAAAAAGAAAAATGTATTTTGTAGTTGCTTTACCTTTTTACTCTGATTTAGTTTGTTATTATATAAAGTTATGTATGTGTAGGTGAATAGTATGACAATGACAAATGTTTGCAGTCAAATCGTTTAAAACAATTTTTTATAATCTATGAAAGGGGAGTAAATTTTCAATTAAGTTCTAATTACTCTTGCATTAAAAAGAAAAAAATTTGTTTTATCTTTTGAGTATGTGAAATGACTCACAAATAAAAACGAAAACACTTAAACAAACCATGACACCCGTATATACTATAACCAGCTGACGGCAGGCAACATTAAAGATTTAATGCAGAGCCTTACAACTATTTTTGGTTTTTCGCCGTTTTTTCAGAAAAAACGGAAAACAGCAATTCTAATTCTTACAAGGATGGTATATGTTCCTATGTGGTGATCTTTATAAATATACAAGTAAGAGGAGTGTAAAGAAGACGCATTCTGATAAACCCAATTAATTGGAGATTTTGGTAAAAAAAACTTTTAGAACATCTATTGTTTACGAGTTCAATTTTGATTGAACCATTTGAGTGCAAACACATTTATATTTAGTGTATAACTTTCGAATGTATTCTTTTTTAACAAAACCTGCGGCAAAAAGTCTCAATGCCTTTAAATTTTGCGTCTGGAATGTTGAGCGCTATTTGGAAGTTCGTTTTTCAAAACAACTCATTTCGAGTTTTTATTCAAGCCATAAATTTCTTATTTTTTTAATGCTGATGTTAAAAATCCTTAAGAGGAAAAAGACAAACGGACTCGAATAAAAGAGGATCTTAATTCAAGCTAAAACGTACCTGAAATAGTCACATACCGACCATTAGTTTTGCTCTTTAATGCTTTTCAATCTTTCTCTTTGAAAACGCTGTCCTCTATAATTCGAGAGACCTCAATATTTACATGCTATCCCAATAGTTCCTGGTGCTTTTTGGCACAGTTCTTTATTTCACCACTTATTTCGGTAACACCCAAATTCCTATATGAATATCAATTTCCCAAGGAACACCCACCATGCATGTACATACGCACAAGAAATAAAATAATATTTAAAAATTATGTGAAAACTTTATTTAATTTTCTATATTCCAATTAAATAATTTCTATATGTACTTACTCCATTTTACACTTACATACGTACATAAATAATTGTCAAATATGTGCAAAATTTTAATAATAAATCATAGTTTACAAAACTATTGAAATTTTAATTACACTAACGAAAAACATACATACCTACATAGTTATGCAATTATTAATACATAAATAACGGTAAATAAGAAAATAATTTAAAAATAAAAAACAAATAATCAATTATGTTATTCCTCGTCATTTATTTAAAATAGTGGAGTAAATAAATTAAAAAATTTTTATAATGACTACATTTTATGCGTAATGTGTTAAAAACTACCTTAAAATAACAAAGTTTTACCGTTATTTCCCATTATTTTAATATTATTATAATTTTTGTTTCAGTTTTATTTTGTTCCTAATTATGAAACAATAAAAAATATATATATATATAGTAAGAGAATTTATGATATAATACACACATAATAATAATTTTATAACAATGAATTTAATGGAAACATGCACACATGTTAACTACGTGTAGGTAGGTATTGTAAATTTTTTAACTGAATGCTACCGTGTCAACAAAATGTATGTAAATGCATGTGTATATTAAGAGTGTGAATTATATTATGTGCATGTGTGCCTGTATTTTTTTTTTTAAACTCACTGCAAAAAATTATACGAAATCACGCTTACACCAATAGGTTTTCTGAGTGAATGTCACATCATTTTAAAGACGAGTACTTTACGAAAGTATTTTGAAAACGGTGAGCCTAACAGCCTGATCGTCTATCTCGCTTTTTTACACAAATTTTATTCACTTTCCAATCAGAATTATAAGTATTTTCTAATTGATGTTTCACTTCTTCAATAAGATTATTCATTTTTTCAATTGGATTTTTGCATTTTTTCTCAAATTATAGACTGAATTAAAAAAAAAGAGATACGCAATCGAAATAATTCTTCTTTTTTGAAAATTACATTATACTTACAAATATATGATAGTCATTCACTTTCCTCTCACTTTCAGAGTAAAATAGCGAGATAGACAATCAGGCCCAAAGCATATTCATTATAATATAAACTTTTATATGAAAGGATATAAAAGGAAGCCTGAAAATACTCATAGACTCCCCAATAAGTTATCTAAAAATAGCCCTTGGTTTTAGTTATTCTTTACAAATAAATTTTTAAAAATAATTCATTCTTGTTCTTAGTCCACAATCCACTAATTTGGAAATGAACACAAAAATACGAATTCAATTGCATAATTTGAGTAAACCGATTAGATCCGAACTATTCGAACGCTTTAAATTTCAACATTTTGAAGTTAAACAGTTAGTTAGAAACAATACAGTAATTAAATCTTTTGATATTTTAATCGTGAATTCAGTAAAATTATTTATATCTTTCCCAGTAATTTTTTCACAGTGTGGCTTATACATTAATATGTTTTCGCATACATATATGCACACAAGTAAAGCAGATTTGAGTATAATAGGAACATTCATGAGTAAAATTACTAAAATATTCATAAAGTCTGCATTAAATTAAAAGTAACAGTTTACAGTGCCTATAATTCTGTTATAGCTATTCTATACTTATATACTGAGTTTTTATTTTGTTCTCTCATCACATGTACATAGAGTTTAATTTAAAATTAATTCAAATTTATTATTATTTTCATGGTGGAAAATATAAAATTTATTTAATGTTTTAACATCACCAGTTTTGTTATTTTTCAAAAATATTATAAGTGATTTAAAAGCATAAGTATTAAAAATAAATTAAAATTTTTGGAAAATAATTTCTTTGTTTTATCACCTTAATCCAATAAAACAATGAAAATATATTTTTTTGCTTTTAAACATTGTGTGCACAGATATGTAGATCTACATTACTTTAACAAAAAAAATATTAATGAAATTTCAATATACATACAAGAGTTACCAAATATTTGGATTTGGGATTTTTAAGTACGAATATTATAGAAAACTGTTGTTTATTCGACATTTTGTTGGAATTTTTTACAAATAAATTATTTGTACAAACTCGTTAGAGTCAAAAAGCTTGACTTCATTCAAGGAGCTACACTCGAATGAGTCCGATAAGTAGGGCGATAACATATTATTTTAAAGTTGACAATTTTCACAATCGAAATATGCCTCTTCTTGGGAGGACTATCCTTATACTTGGAAAATTTTCAGAACAATTAAAAAGCCTGACAAGGATTTGGAAGATTTTCGAAATCTTATTCCTTGAGAAAGGTATTGAAGTGCTATACACGTTAATTGCTGAAAGTTAATTTATTGTTATTAAGAACTTAAAATTTTATGAAGTAGCTTAAAAGGAACCATGAAAATATTTTAATGTTTCTCAATAAAGCTATTAAAGAATATGGCGTTTGCATACTCCCATTCATAATGAAGGAGTGTCCTGAATGAATGAACATAAGTTGGTAACTTTCAAAATATTTTTCTTTGCAGTGCAGTCGAACTCTAATAAATAATTCAAAAACTTTTACAAAATATTTTTTTTTTCATTTCTATTTAATTTATTTATGGACCACGTATATGTGCTTTATTATATAATGTATATGTATATAAATTTCTATATACATTCATAATGGTTTGGTTGAAATATTTTTAATCAAAATTTATCTAAATTTAAAATGTATTTTTATGCAGATACACATGGCACCATTTTTAAATAAAAAGTAGAAATTTTGTGAAAATTTGAAAAATATTATGTACGCATAAAATTCGTTCGTATATTATGAATATTAACGTAAATGTATGCGTGTGTGTGGATTTGACAAAGATTATAAAATACAATGTAAAAGTGCGCTACGCCATCCATGAATATAATTGTAATTAAATTTGAGCATAAATAACCAAAGAATTTTTACTAAATATTACATTGCATCCTTCTATATATTCTAATCTATTATAAATTTCAATATACTAAATGTTATTCTTGTTGTTCATTATGCACAGATTATAATTAACAAGTAAAAACATTTCAGTCGGTATAAACCGATTGAATTATACCCTGCACCTTTCGTTATTGTGTAGCAATTACTCGAACCTCTGAAATCATTCTATAGAAACTTCACGGACATGTCTGACCTATAATTGGACATCCGACTGCCAAGTTTCATGAATCTGACCTTATAATTTTTCCAAATATTTAAAATTAGCTTTTGGAGTTGTATGGTAAGTACCTAAACCTGCCAAGCAATTCCATCGAAACTTCACAAATATATCTGATATATAATCGGACACACAACTGCCAAGTTACATGAATCTGACTTTATTATTTTTCCAAATATTTAAAATTAGCTTCTGGAGTTGTATGGCATGTACCCGAACCTGTCAAACGATTCCTCTAAAACTTCAGAAATATATTTGACCTATAATTGGACACATGACTGCCAAGTTTCATGAATCTGATTTTATTATTTTAATGTGTAGAATATAATTGGACACATGTATACAAAATTTTATATTTATAGCTTTATTAGTTTTTGAAATATTTAACGGATGACTAAATCGACGCAGAATTTTACGCTGAGCAAGAATATATATATATGTCCATACCGCAGATGACTCCTTCAAGTAGTTACAAACTCGATACCAAAGTTAATATACCCTTCACGAAGTGCAGGGTATAAAAATTGTTTTTTTTCTCTCCACCATTTATTGTTATTATAGATATAAAAACCGTCACTATTTTAATTTAATATCGGTATGTGGCTTTGATTATTCGGTCAAAGCAGGTACCAATATTTATAATAACGTGTATATATGTATCATGTGCACTCAGTTATATTATACAGAGTGATTCAAGATATTTTGTAAAATATTGTTGGTACTATTTAGAATTCAATTAAAGATTTCAATCAATGGCCTGTGAAGCCTCCTGATAAACACATTTACACGCACTAACATAACAATTTTTAAGAAAATATTTTCTCTATGGAAATATAAAATATAGAAATTAATTGAGAATCATGACAAAGAATTAAAATTCTTATGAATTTTCAGCAACCATGGGAATTCAAGGGAGAATAAACATTTCTTTTGAATTTTTTTATATAACATGGAAAAGTGAGTTTCAGGAAAGGTTCAGGTAGATATCGCCAGAAATCGATATGTGTATAAAGAAAATTCATCTTTTTTTCGATCCTATGGGTTTCGCCAAATATTATTCCAAACAATTTCAATCAGAGTTTGGCAAAATTTGTTCACTTTGTATAACGGAAGACCGCTTTATATCCCTGTAATATATAATATTACATCATATTGAAACATGACATGAACAGATGTAAACTTAGGTACATCGAAGAGGGATTTGAAGTAATATAGCGATTTGAAGCACAATAATAAAGTTGGATTCAAATCAAATTATTGCATACATTGAGGATGAATAGAAAAATTAAGTGGATGTACATTTATCGTTAACATATTGCTTTTATAGAAGTTTTGAAAAGCTTGTAGTTTGGGAAATATATAAGGCGCTGAAAATTCAAATTAAGTAAAACTTTACAAAGGGAAATAAGGTTGTGGTCAAGATGTATTTGTATATAAAATTTTATAACATTTTATCCAAAAATATGTAGACAGAGTGAAGCTTTCATTTTTTTATTGGAAAAGCGTTAAAAAAGCGCCATTACATTCTTGTTCTTCTAAGCTTCAATAAATACAAATATTTGCGCAGATATTCTTCCACTTGCCATATTTTAAAATTACATTCTATTATTATGCACCTAGGCGTGCCAATTATTATATTTATACTTTAATAGTCATGTACGTACATACATAAATATAATTTAGTTTAATCATATATAAAACCAATAAAATTGTTTATCGATTATCCTTTTAAGTATTTTATTGTTATGACACGAAATAGCGCAGAAAGCATAAAACAAAAAATATTTTTTGCATATTTTAATCTGAATTAAAAATTTTATTTTTTAATATTTTTTTTTTTCAATCAATAATTTTATCATTTTCTCTCTCGAAATAATAATACGAGTCTTACGCATAAACAAAAAAATGTCCTTAAAGCAAAAACAAAATATCCCAACAAATTTAATGTAATTTTAGCATTTTATAATTTGTGTGTGTCTGAATTTTTTTTAGTATACTGTTATACGCACTATTATTTTAACTGTTACATACTTTTCTAATTTGAGTATGCGGAAATGGAAACTATTTTGTGGTTGCAGAAAGGTAAGGATTAGTTTAGGAGTAAGTGCAGTAAATGAAAATTTTAATGTACAATAATAAATTTTTGGTCTTTGTGAATTTGTTTCTACTTTAATATTTGAAGATTGGAACATGAATTAACGGATAACACGGTACATGTAATGTTATTTTAGACGCGAAATGGTAAAATACAGCCAAATGAATAAAAATATGTAGACTTTCAGCTGAAAATTTCGTCCTTTGCACACGTTATTCCTTTAATTTTTTACAAGAATTCGGAATACCACAACAACGGATAAAATACAAATTAAAACGGAAAGTAACGTTTAGAGGCAAAAATTAAAGAAAACTAAAGGGTCAAAAATGTGACGTACAATTAAAAAGAGTAGGTTTGAATACATTGAAAATCAGGCTAGTTAAATTGGATAAATATATTATAAGCCATAAATGATACTTTTTACGAAAATCATTTTGATGCCAAATAACTTAAAGAGAGGGGGCAAAAGAACCATTTCTTCTCCTAGCATATAAAACCATATGGAATGTAAACTTCTAATTTAATAAAAGTTTTATTATTATTGCATTATTAATAAATTTGACCTGATTTCTAATATAAAATAAAATTTAAGAATGCCTATACACAAAAAACGATTGGAAGATCCCGAAGGATATTAGTAGCTCGAAAAATCTTGCAAACTCTTTCCATTTTAAAAATTAATTTAATTCTTTTCAGAATTTCCAAAGAATTATTTATATTTGTTTTACAAACATTTTTCCCAACTCCACTTACAGTTCTCATACCTCTGTACCATTTAAAAATACAAACCTTAGTTTTGATGATTCGCTACCACTGTGGTTGCCTAAAATTCAAAAGAAAAATAAATTCAAAAATTCCTTTTGTTTAAAATTAATAACAATGCAATTCGCATACAAATCCTTTTTGTTTTGTTTTTTCTAATTTTTATATTATATTTTTTTTCTTTTACCTCCATTCATAACTAATACATATAATATAATATAATATGCATAAAGAACATTTTTAATATACAAGCATATTAAACCTACCGTAACATAATTTTTAATATGCGTACAATATTTTTCTTTTGTATCGATATTAAAAATGAAACAAATATTAAATAACAAGTGAAAGGATACCATGTACATGTATATTTGTGTATGCATATGTCTAATAATTATGGTGTACGTGCAAAGTCTGTTCTTATTGTGTACCGTTTAGATACAAAATAGCGCTGTTTTGTTAATGAAATTTTCCACAAAATAATTATTATTAGGTGTACAAAAAGGTAAAATGAGGAAAAAAATATAATAATTTAATGATTACAGGTGTATGGCATAGCATGAATGTACATATGAATTTTTTTTTTTTTGAATAATTAAACATAAAGGAAAAAAGAACTTCATTTTGCGGTTGATTTTTTCAATGGATTTTTTTCACGTTTTTCATTTTGAATTTTGAGTTTCAGAGATGAATGTATTTATGTTTAAAACAATTACCTACTTAAGTCATACTGATTGTATATCGGAAAATTTTTTAATCATAATAAAAATTTTAATTTTAATACGATCACAATAGGTTCTTAAAAATGTACCGAGTTAAATATTATACACATAACTTATGAATATGATTTTGTTTTGAGAGCATACACAATTTGAACAGAATTACTCTGAAATAATTACCTATAAATAATTTCCCTGGAATCCTTAAAGATATTTCCAGATTCGAAAGTTTTAATTAAAGCTAATTATGTATCTAGCTCTCCATTTTTCTAATGGGTATTTCAATTTTCCAGCATGGGTATCAAAATTTTCCATTGACTGTCTCACTTTCAAATACAAAGTGAATGAATTTTTTATACCTTTTTTTTAAAAATGTATAAAATACGAAATTGAGATATGAAATACGAAATTGTTTTCACTCGAAATTTATATTACACAAATATAAGATAGTAACTCACTTTCTTCTCACTTAAGAGAACTCGCGAAGTTCTCACGCGAGTAAAATAGCGAAATACATGATCATGCTCTTAAATTTTAAAATTTGTAAGCAAACGAAAATGAAATACTCGTAAGTGTAAAATAAAAAATTTATAAAATTTTCTTTATCACTCTTGATTCTAACCCTTTTAACCCTTCAATTTGATTCTAACCCTTTTTAATTGATTCAATATTTTATTACATACTATTTTTAATTCGAATACAATAATAATTTCGGAACTGAATTTAGATTCTTGTTTTGTTAATAAATTTTGATAACAGTTTCGCAACTAATTTTTAATTGAAAATTCAAAGATTCGGTTTTTGAAATTTCTAATCACATGTTAAAAATCTAACCGGAGTCGAGACAATTTTAAATTTAAAATTAACAAATATTCTTGACTGCCAAATCATTTAAGCACTCTCAAAATTTATCTATACCAATGCCGCAACACTATTTAAGAGAAATATTTAAAAATATTTATGTATATATAGAATAAATTATGGTGCTCAATTCAATAACGGGAATGCCATTAGAATCTGATTTAATCTATTAATTTGAAATTTCAATTCATTGTACTTACACATTTCACAGAATCACCCAGTTTATAGAGTCAGAAAATGTCAGAAAATCTTGATTTAGATGAAAAAATCAACCATATTATACAGAAAAATTTTAATAATTATAAAATAAAGGATAATGCAAATTCTGAAATGGAAATTAAAAAAAAAAACATTAGAAAATTTTATTTTTGTAAACAATTCAAAAAAATATTTTTTTTTGAATTTTCAGTATTTTTAAATTTTTTTAAAGTGAAATTATTTGGAATTCATATTATTTTTTAATTTGAAAAATTGAAAAAAAAAATTATTTTCATAAAAATTTATTAAAATTTTTATTTGAAATTCCCGATAACAAAAAAAAAAAATCTGATGTGGTCAGCACATAACCGACCGCATTGTGTATTGTCTAGTTAAATGAAAGTGTTACAGAATATTATAAAAATGTCTGTTAAATACTTCTTTCCAATTTTTAGGACATTAGTAAGCTTATAGTTAACATACTTAGAAAAATGTAAATTTGGCTCTTAGTAGAGTTTCGCTTTGTGCTACCCGAATTCCCTAAACTGCTCGCCAGTTAGTTTCGGTAACAACCAGAACTCAAATATCAAATTTCAAGAAATTCCATCAATTTGTTCTGTGAATATGGTGAAAAATGTAAAATCGGCCCGCAAATCAGTTCTCGAGCCCTGATCTTTCCAAAAAAGTTATATGTTCATTGCTTTAATATGAGGAATTCATATATTAAATTTCAATGAAATCGGTTGATTATTTCTCTTTATATACACAAAAGTGTATGTTTGGCCCGTAGTAAGCGTCTAGTTGCCGATGCCTGATCTTTCCAAAAAATTTACATGTTCATTGTTTTAATACGGGGAATTCATATATTAAATTTCAATGAAATCGGTTGATTATTTCTCTTTATATACACAAAAATGTATATTTGGCCCGTAGTAATCGTCTAGTTGCCGATGCCTGATTTCTTCCAAAACATACGAATTTTTGCGGACGGTCGAGCTGAGCTTATATATAAAATTTCAAGTAAATCGGTTGAATATTTTCTTCAAAATGTTCAAAAATGTAAAACAGGCCCGCTAAAAAGTGCAGTTCCCGAGGCCTTATAAACACCAAAAGTTGATCGATCCGTGCCATGGTGGAAACAAACTTACATATAAAATTTCATCAAAATCGGTTCAGCCGAACTTGAGATACACGCGTGCACACACAGACCGACAGACCGACAGACGGACAGACCGACAGACCGACAGGTTGCTAAAAATAGTTTATTTACACTTCCCTACTATTAAGAAGTACGTTCCCACCGAAAACTCGATATGCAAAATTTGTTGCCATCACATAACCTACCTCTTGTTTACACAATACGGTCGGTAATAACCATAATTGAATAATTAAATTTCATAATTTTTTTCCGCGTGTTTTTTTTTTTTAATAATATTAAAATTATATTAGCGTTTTTGCTCATTTAAAAAAAAAAAACTGACATTAATCTGCTTTGTTGAGTTTTTTGTATTTTTTTAATGGGCTCGATTTAGTGTTCTAATCTTGTGTAAAAAAACGCTTAATTTGCTTATTTTATCTGTTTTACAAAATAAATTAGGTTTTTTTATTCGTAATATTTTTCAGTAAATTATATTTTAATTATATTTTTGCATAAATTTTATTAAAATTTAATTTTCAAATTTTGAAATTTTTTATTATCTATATATTTTGTTTTTTCTTTTTTTTTGTCTAGACATGAGGATTGACTTCATATAATTGCTATATTAAATGAATATTATGTACAAAGAGTTAGAACTTAATTTTAAAAAATTTAGATATAATTGATGAAAATATAATGAAGTCCGCCTAAAATTTAACGAAATTGGGGCTGATATTAAGCTGAATTTTTTATTAATGATATTGGAATACGAATCAATATTGATTTCTTTTACTAACTTATCGCACCTTGAGAATATAACCGAAACCTCTCTAAATTTATAGTAATAAATTAAAGACAGAAATATTTTGTTTTATACTAGTATTTTTTTAAAGTTATTGTAAAATAAAAAAAATAAAACAAATACGTTAAAATTATGTTATGAGAATCAATGTGAGATTGCAATATTTTGGATTATTGGGGTTAAAATCTCAATTTCTTCCCATAAAATCGGTATAAATCCAAATGTTATGGCAACTGATTTAAAAAAACCATGTACTCGTGTTATTAAAATTTGTTGTGTTATTAAATTGAATTATTTTTTTGAGTTTGGGTAATATTGTAAAATATCGCGCCAACGAAACCTGAACATGAAATTTGGAGCAAAATATAGAAAAATATTTTGCTCTTTAGGAAGCTTTTGAACATTTTTTAACTAAAATTGGAACTCATTCTTATTTACTCGCATTTTACTAATATTTTTAATTATTCGATTGCGTTTTCCATATTCGTAATTCCTTTATAAAAGTTATTTATGTTATTGGCATAACAGAATCAATGACAGAATTAATTACAAAGTTTTATTATTACTTACTGTACATAATACAAACAGTGTATTTTTTAATTGTCAAATTTTATTAGAAAATAAGAAACACTTGCTTGCTATTGAAATTACTTAAAATTTCATAAGAAAATAAAAAATTTACTGAACTATAGGAAAAGAATAAGTTCTGGTTCATATCAAAAATCCTGACTCCAGTAAAGCAAAACGGAATTGATTTCTGAAAAATCGAAATTACTTTGAAAAGCGTAATTAAATAATTTCCCATTAAGATTCGCTTATGTCTTTAAATAAAATAATGCGGTAAAAGTTTTATGTTATTTCTTGAATTTCTTGAAAAATAACATTATGGGAACTTTCTTTGTATAGTAGCAAGAACTATCTTTGCATAAAAATTTTGAAGCTCATAGTCAATCAGTACTAAACTCACTTTTCATTTCTTTTACATTCGGCAATTTCGATTTTGCAAAAATTTTTGACCTCTTTCAAATTAACTTTTTCAATCTTATTTATTTGTTGGTAGGTTCATGGCTCATTTAAAGTAGAAAGGGAATACCGTACAGTTTTATTCTCGGTACAGTGTTACTCGAAACAAATTTGTGTTTAAATTTCTATCATCTTATCAAATGGACCTTATGTCGCCACAATGGTAAATATTTGTGGTGAATTTTCTTTTATAAATTTCTTTTTTTTACCATACTATTATTTTCTTGCAATAAATTCACTTTTTATATTTTTAGCTTTGTTTCCTTTCCTTTTTATGCTAACATTTTTTTACTCCATATCTCTAAACGTATGATGACTTAAAAAATAACTGTTATTGCATTTGTTTTCAGTTACAAAAAAAAATATCATCATCCTATCCCAATAACATAATTTGTGTGAAAAGTTGATTTTATTACAGTTATACTTATATCCGATTCACAAAAATAAGTTGGATAAAAGCGTCACATCATCGCTATAAACACTGCTGTGGTAGTTTTCCTGGCGCACACATTTTTTTTTTACAATATTATTTTTCACTTCCTTATTTGAAATGCTAATATGAAATCATTCTGGATCCTGGTATATACAGTGAAAAGTCAATTCACATAAAAATTTTTTTACTCTACGATTGACTGAACATCAATATTCAATATTGAAAATATCGTCTGACACACTATAAAAATATGTGTGTGTGTTTTGTAGTTTTGAATATGGCAACTTATGACATAAAAATTAATGTCATCAAAAATTGGAATTTTCGTATAAAATGCTAGGTACAGCAAGTTTTTTATTTTAACTATTTTTTTTGTTAAGGAAGAAAGTTTTAAAATTAAAATATTTTGTGGAAAATGTAGGTACGTAAGGTTGATCATAAATTAAACTTGATTTATTGGAAAAATAAAAATAAATGACAAAATTTTATGAAAGAAATTTTTTATACGCTTTCACAGGATTTAAATTTTAATTTGTAAAATTTTTTCCAAAATTAAAATGACATTTATATTAGAACTTGGGTTAAAATTACTGAATTTTTCTCTGAAATGTAGTAAGAGTTTTAAGTTCATGATAATAATTGCTAACCACCTAATTTGAGATAGTGCCATCGCAGTGCAATTATTTGAAGAAAATTTTGCGAATTGTAATGGTTAACTTGTAATGGTTAACTAAGTGACCGTATCATTATAGTTATCAAGGTTTTTTATTACATCACATCACTCTAAACTGTTTTCGCTAGGCCTGTGGGTTACACAGAGCGAAAAATATTTATTAAATACATCCCGTAAATCAAATGTCACACCCATTTAGATATAAAAACTATTTGCGACCAAATTTCTAGATAATACATAAAATGTACTCCGCTGTTATCTCCTCAAAAAATTTACAAGGCAAAATTCACACGAATAGTCCACAACCAATCCAATTTACGCATTTTTATTTGAGCTTACACTAAGCCATTAGAGAACCAAATATATAATCTATTACATCTCGTATAACTGCTAAAACTAAATTCATGTTTGCCATATTTAAAACATATTACAGTATAATTGGAAACAACAAGCTTTAGATATAGTGTCCCTTTTTTTGTGAAATCTCGCCTCATTTTCAAGGTGTCATAGATGAGTATGGGTGAGAAGTCGATTTTCATTCTCTGTGATTATTTTGAGTGACAAGAGTTGCACTTTCTGATGTTTGTCACTCCAATTGTTTGTTATGTTAAATAATGTGTTCTTGTTCGAAGTATGTGTTTACGTTATCTGTTATTTTCAACTGCAATTAACATTGCTTACAAGCGAAATACTGTTCTATAAATTATAATATTGTTCTTAAATCAATTTGCTTTATTTTCTTATTATACTCTCATTATTTCTCTTTATTTTACATAATCAATTCCGACTATGCTATTGTAGTACATAAAGCCACAATAATTCATATAGTACATACCGTAATTAAATGACCTATTATCTATTGGAAATTTTAGATTTTTCATATACTCCTTTGATAACCTCTAAAATTTAAAAGAATAAAATAAAATTTCATGGTCAATTATATTCAAAATTCCCTTGCATACTATTATATTACTATAAGAACAAGTGAATTCCTTATAATACTCATACATCCTCATAACATACCCAAGAACAATATTGTAATTACATTACAAAAGAACTGTAATATAATGTTAATAATGAAAATTTTTAAACTTTACTATTCAAATGAGATTAAAAATTTTAATTCATTGTTAATAGAAAATATTCACTAATAAATTCAGGAAAAAAAAACAAATATTAAAAATTCAAACAAAATGTTCATTTTGACTATAATATTATACTAGCTATATATGTAGTTATATACACAAAAATAATGTTATACTCGATATTACAAAATCTTTACAAAATCAATAAATTATATTATTATATAATAGCCAAACATAAGCTATATTGTATACAAATATAAGAACTATATACACATATTTAACTCTCAACTCATATCTTTATGCCAAATAAATGCTATTGAAAGAATTCATTCTTTAACCTTTCCCATATCATAATAAGGAACATATATATATATACAATGAAAAATATACAAATATAACATAATATACTGTTAAAATGATAATGGGACAAGGCCTCATAAATCACATAAGAGAAGGGATAAAAATGAAAATTTATGTGAATGCCCTTTCAACCCTAAACTTTCATTTATTATAATATTCGCATATACTTACAAACATTTACATTCACTCTTAAAAATTATAATAAGAAGAACGAAGAAAATGAGAAGAAAAAAATAATAGGAAAAAGATATGAAAAAAGAAACCCTGCAGAAAATCATCCAGGCTTTTCCCATTCAAATTTTCCTGTTCTAATAATTTTTTTTTTCTCCATTCTCTCGTTTTTTGTATTTTGTTATACTGAGGGCAAAAATAATTCTTATTGTAGCTCTATGTATTGAATAGAGAAATTAGAACGAAAAATTTTATTGTTTACTTTTGTTTTTGTTTTTTGGTTGTTTTCCACTCTTTATTTTTGTATTTTAGGTGTAACCTATATAATGATAAAAGCTACTACATCGGAATGATACAAAAATATTTTATTATATTTACATAGGTATTACAATCCATGCCGCCTATCCGCATTGTATTCCACTAGATATTTTAGACTAAAAGGTATCTTTTATTATTTTTTTTTTTTTTTGTGGTTTCCTCATATTTTATTCTTGTACATTATGGTTTTGCGTACAATCTCGTATATAACTACCTACGAGTATAACAAATACGCGTGGTTATTATATAACAACTAACTAATATACAAAATATAATATTCATAGAGTGACTTTATCAAAGTTCCCAGTGATTTTTAAATTATAACAAATTTTCAATGCGGGAAATCTATCGTCTTCGATTTAAATAATAATATATTAGTAAAAGTAAAAGAAAGGAAGAATTTGTTTTCTTGTTTTTTGCTTGTTTTCTTGTTTTTTTTTTTGTTATATCCTGCGTTGAATAAATTCAGGGCGAATTCAGGGCGATAATACAAAAATACCATTACATTTTTTTTTGTTTTTTGATTGTAAAATTTAATTATTAAGGAATTTTTTATTAGCATTAATTATCATAAATATGAATCAGAGAGTTTTATAGAGAGAGTTTTAATATTTTGTGTAGAAATAAGGGATAAATTTTATTTCAAAAATTTTATAGAGGTTTATTTATATAAATGAACAAGAGTCTTCTATATTAGAAGGCGATATTTGAAATATAAACAGTAATAAAAGTTTATAGAGAAATTTGCGTATATGAAGGGCTAATACAGGAAAGTTTGAACAGTATTTATGAATGTGGGTGTATGCACTTATAATTAACTTGAAACTTTTTAATGGGCTTCATCAATATTTTCATATATTATATTGTGTAAATTCATAAGGGGAGTGTCATGAATATTTTATATAGCAGGCATAGATGCATTCATTTTTAAATAAGTATAGGAATTTATTGGAACGGAATTTTCAAAATGATATTAAAAAACTTTTCATATTTTCGGAAAATGTTATACTAATGTTATTTAATAGAATACGTAAAACATGGATGAAATGGAATAATGTAAACTAAAATTAAAATTTAGTGTTTTTAAAATCGAACATTAGAATTTTCGTTCTTTTAATTTGCTAAGCTCATCAACTGGTGTACCACATCTATTGAATACATCCATATTAAGTTTTTATATATAAACCCTTTTAAACTTTGATATTATTATGGAATTATGCAAATTATGAGTAATTCCAACTAAAATTTTCTTAAAAGGTCATGCATTCTTGTTTGAAAATTGTTACTTTTTTTTGGAATTGTATTTTTAACACTCAAAATAGCTAATACAAAGCTCATTAATTCTTAAATAAATTTATAATTTTATCACTTCAAGTACCTGAAAAATATTGCAAGAAGTGCCAGAACAGTGGTAGTTTATTGAATAAGAAGAGTCAGAGCAGTAGTTTAGTTTTCTTAATGCGGAAACCTTATACGTACATACATTATTGCTGTGCGACTTATTGGACTGAAGCATTATGCGAACTGGAAATTCGATTTAAATTCGATTGGTGTATTTTGGATTTCGATTCGATTTATTGATTTATCTATAGACATTATTTGGCTTAGGACATTACAATAAATCTTAATATAATTAATAACAGCAGCTACTCGCTCTTAAGTCGATTTTTATCAAATCAATTATCACATAAGGAAATTATTTGCATTGTTTGGTGCCTTAGTTTCGAATTACATATTAATGATAAGGGCCTGATTGTGTATTTCGCTCTTTTACTCGCCAAGTGAGAAGAAAGTGAATGACTATCATCCAGTTCAAAATGGAAAATTGGAAAAATGAAATATTCATTAGAAAAACTGAGAATTCTGATTTGAAAGTGAATAAAATGTCAGGAAAAAAAGCAAGATGTATGATTAACCTGTAAGTTTTAATAGGTGAAATTTAATTTTTTAGCTTGAATATTGTTTGCTTATATACAGTTATGTCTCATTGGCGATTGGAATTGAATTTAATGTTATTGTTCATTTGCAAAAAATTTATTGAAAAGTTGTGTTTTGTATGCCATTTTCTTTATACATATAACAACTCTATATAAATTAAAATATTACAAAATAAGTTTGAATAGAAAAATAAATTAAAACCAAGTAACTAAATTGTTAAAATATTTAATTTAGTAAAGTGCAAAAATGTGTAATTTATTCTTAATTAAAACAAATTTTTGATATTAAAATTATTTTCTTATCAAAATTTTTATGACAGAAATTTAAAATAACTAGGAAATTAATTCAACATTTTTAGTTTGTAGCATTTACACATGAATTATACGGAAATTATCACCTAGTTTAACACTCCAAATAAATTACATAGCTAACACATAGCTAATTTGAAAAAAAACTTAAATTGTGCCACTATTTGTGTTTATTGAAATTAGTTTACAGTGAACAGTGAAAACACTTAAATAAATTGTAATTGATAAAAAAAAAAATTTTATGACCATACTAGTTTATCTATCGCACCCTACTACCTACATTTTTAATTTATAAATAGGTAAAAAAACAAGACAGAAAACCTTCCCTAACAGTCTTAGATTGGTAGTTGTTCGAATCGGAATTTAAAACTGTCACTACGGTTTTGTAATTAAAAAGAACGAAAAAAATAAAACAAAATGAAATTGGAAATTAAATTGGTAATAATATTTTTGATTACCTTTTTTACCACAATATTAGCCGATGAAGAAGTTCGTAAAATCGATATGGAAAAGAAAAAAGAAATAACAAATCCAGATTCATTACAAGATCATTCAAAACGTGATGATAATTCAATAATACCAACATTTTCTCCAAAAGTTGGAAATTCACAAATTATTTTGGGTACATTTCAAGGAATCATACAACCAAGTTCTGGATTAATTTCTGGTATAACACCATCAACTGGACTTTTAGAATTTCCAGCTAAAAAGCCTGTTTAAAATTTGAAAGTTTTTAACAATATTAATAAATTTTTATTAAAATTTTGTGCGACTTATTCTATTTTAATACAAAAATTTTTTTATTTTTATTTTATTAATAATATTCTGCTGTATTAAAAATTATTTTGATCAAAAATTATGTTAAAATTCTTTGAAATATTAAGACTTAAATTGATTGTTTATTTTCTTAAATATCTTATTATAAATAAATTGAAGGAAATTAAACCATATTTAGCACCTATTCATAATTTGGATGAATAAATGCAATTAATTAAGGCGAAGAGATCAAAGAAACCGAATAACCACCACAATGTAACCAAGTTTATTTCAGTAAATAAAATTATTGATAGAGAGAGCAAATATGCACATGCAACAATTTCGTAGTCGACATTTCTTGCCATCTAAGCGCCGTTCAGCTAAGTCGTAATTTTTGATTTATGCGAGGAAAACCAATATTGCAATAAAAGTCATCAAATTTGTATTTTCATTTGAAAATTTTAATAAAACATAATATTTCCCTTTATGCCATTGCAACCGATTAGATTGCCTACAATTGTGATATTCCAATTTTTAAAGGAAGATTTCCAGAATTTCTCAAAAATCCTAAATGTAAATTACAATATATGTCAGAGGAATTACTTAGGACAAGTATCAGTTGTCATGTAAATTAATATTGTATGAAAGAGCCAAAACAATCGTCATTTAGACCAGAGGCTCCCGAATTTTGTCATGTTTCTCAATTTTTCATTAAACCCCTGCAACTTTCTTCGATAGATTTAAATTTCTAACAGTAGTAAGATACACCTATGTGAGAAAGTTAAACAGTCAAGTGAATACAAGCTTATGCATATCACTTGCTTTTTTAGTCAATATTATCAAATATTTATAAAAAAATTTAAATAAATTAATGGGAGGGACGAATTTGACGGTTTCATCAACGTTTGGCATTTTAATTTAGTGAGGTTTAACCTCAAATCTCGGTTAATAATTCCTAGTTTGTTTTTTTTTTTGTTATGAAATCCATAACTGCGCTGAAAACCTTTCCAACAAGTTATGAAAATGTGAAAATTGGGAAAAAAATTGAATTTTATAAATGAATTGGAATATTGTCTTTCTAAAAGGGAGTTTTTCATTAAATAGAATTTAATATTTCCATTTCGTAGACCCCTATTTTCATTTGATAGACCCACAATTTTTTTTCACCTTCATAGATCCCTAGAAGGTCTTCTTGGACCCCTGAGGGGGATCACTGCTTACGCTGATACCCCTGAGAGGGAATTACTGATTAAGGCGCACAAAATGCCTTCAGATTGCCAAGCAAAATTATCATCAGAATTTTTTTGGCTATGTACATACATATGCATGTCAATTTTTAAAAAACATTTTTTAATAATTTCTTAAAGCTCAAAGCCTGTAAAATGGAGAGAAAAAAAAAGCTATTCAACTTTAAATCACATTTTTTTTTCCTTTCTCAATTTGCTTTATAAGTTCCTATACCCCTCTATATATACAAAATATCCTATTCCAAAAAAAAAAATAACAGAGCAACAATAACAAAAATTCTTATTATTTTTATATTCTATAATAGGCACTTACAAGTGCATAACTCGTAGTACTTTTGACTTAAAATTTAACTCTAATTTCTTCTATACCATTTATATATGTATAATTATGTATATATATGTATGTATATTGTAAAAATGATTATATAAATATATATAAAGCAAAAAACTGGAAAAAAAAAATAGATAGGTGCATAAACTTCTTATAACAGCTTGTGTACAACAACCCCTCTTTTATAAACACACATAATTTTGTTGCTATTTTGTTCTCATTGTTTTCTATTCATCCTATAGCTAGATGCAATTAAAAATGAGAGAAAAAAAAACAAACAACTACATATATAGTTTTTCTTCTTCTTTCCAAAAATCCTTTTTAATCCTTAATAATAAAAATGAAAAGCAAAGAATATTTTTACAAAACTATGTATGGAAAATTTTTAAGTACACAGTAAAAAATTTTTATTAAAAATTAAAACAAAAATAAAAATTCTTGAAAAAGCAATCTGGTGCTCCCCGTTCAAAACAATTCTCTTGTATAACATTTTCTTTACATGATTCATACTATTATTTTGCAAGAGTGCTTTAGTAAACGTTTTAGAATACAACACAGAACGGCGCAAGACTTATTAAAAACGATATGCCAATCATTGCTTATTACATTTAATGGATTAAGTATTTAGAAGTAGAAATTACTTTAATAATGTTGGTATACACAACTAAACATTAAAATTTTGGTTTTCCAATTTCAAGCAGTCCGACTAATTCTATCTAAAACCCAAATTTTTTTTAAAACTTCGTATAATTTACAGAATAAATTATGATTATTAAGACCAAAAATTCAAATATTAAAAATAATAAACAAATATTTTTAATAAAAATTAAAAATATTTGTGAATAGTCAAAGGTCTACATAAAAATTTGGGCGTATATATATGAGATTGAGGAAAATTACAAAGTTCTGTTCAAATCTCTATTTTTATACCCGTACGAACGTATGTTCGAAGGGTATACTAAATTTGCCTTACCGTTTGTAACGCTAAGAAATAACGGTGTTAGATATAGACTCAAGTGTATGTTTTTGATCAGCGTCAAATTCTGAGTTGATTTAGCTTTGTCTGTCCGTCCGTCCGTCCGTCCGTCCGTCCGTCCGTCCGTCCGTCCGTCCGTCCGTCCGAACGATAACTCAAAAAATAATTAAGCTAAGTTCACCAAATTTTCACAAATGATTTATTGTAGTAAGTGCCAGAACCCTATTTAAATTGGACATGATCGGGGTACCGGTTCGGGTAGCTGCCATACAACTTCAAAATTTATTTGGCTATATCTCAGAAACTATAAAAGTTATGGTATTGAAATTTCACACAAACGAATATATTAGTAGGGCCTATATGCCCCATAAAAGTCGTTGAAATTACTTGGCTCCTTCTGGTACCTGCCATACAACTTCAAAAATTATTTGGCTATATTTCAGAAACTATTAAAGCTATGGTATTGAAATTTCACTTAAACGAATATATCAGTAGGGCCAATGTGTCACATAAAAGTCGTTGAAATTACTTGGCTCCTTCTGGTACCTGCCATACAACTTCAAAAGTTATTTGGCTATATCTCAGAAACTATAAAAGCTGTGATATTGATATTTCACACAAGTGAATATATTAGTAGGGCCGATGTGTCTGGTAAAAGTCGTTGAAATTACTTGGCTCCTTCTGGTACCTGCCATACAACTTCAAAAGTTATTTGACTATATTTCAGAAACTATTAAAGCTATGGTATTGAAATTTCACACAAACGAATATATTAGTAGGGCCAATGTGGCTTATAAAAGTCGTTGAAATTACTTGGCTCCTTCTGGTACCTGCCATACAACTTCAAAAGTTATTTGACCATATCTCAGAAACTATAAAAGCTGTGATATTGAGATTTCACACAAGTGAGTATATTAGTAGGGCCGATGTGCTTGATAAAATTCGCTAAAATTTCTTGGCTCTTTCTTGTAGCTGCCATACAACATCAATAGTAGTTTAGCACAACCAGTATTTTGAATAACACATAGTACTGAAATTTTGCATAAATTAATATGATAATACGGCAACTTAAAGTCATAGTCTGCCCCATAGTTAGTTATGGCACATTAGTTATTCGCACATAGGATAACAAATTCGTACGGGTATCACAGAGTTGACAAGGTCAACTCTATTTTTTTTCTCGTTTTTTTGTTAAAATTTTATGTCTATTCGTCTTGTTTCACCATATACCAAAACAAAATTACTTAAGTTCCATGTTAAAGAACAATCATTTTAAGTTCGAAAAGATGTGCAGTTTTAACATTTAGAATGCCAACAAAATCAAATGTGATCCCATCGGATGTAACATTACCAGTTCTCAACTCTTTTACTTAAAATTGCATTTGAAATTAACAACTTAAACCGAAACTTCCAAAATTAATTTATAATTTTTTCTCTGTGAAGCAAATTGAGAAAAAGTTTTATTCAAACAGCAAAACTATTATATGTTTGTGTACGTATGTATAATATAAAAAAAATAAAAATTGCAAATAATGAATTGCTCATACAGCTGGTTTAGTTTGTTGGGTTGGGACCAATGGCGAAAAACAAAATTAAAAAAGTGATCATTTTTATACTTTTTCTTAGTTGTGCAGTAAGAATAAGTTTTCTATTCATAGATACAACTATAATATCAACAAAATAAAAAACGACTTAAACTGAACAAAACTAACTGTTAACAGAACTTTATTTTTACTTGCCATGAAAATTATTGTGTTCCTCAACAATAGGACAAGAGTACAAAAATACCTAACAAAAAAAAAAAACTAAAATAATGACAAAAGTGGGAACTGGAGACGTAAGTAAAATGATTTAATAGAGGAAAACTTTTCAACAAAATACCAACATGCAAAAACAAAACCAACAATAATATTATAAGTTTAACCAACAACAACTGTATCAACAACAGCCCAAACAAAAAAAAAAGAACAAAAAAAACTAGTCGAAAACTTCCTTTCCTTCTATACTCCTCTTATACAGTTCCCTTTCTAAATTATTGTTAACTTTAGTTGATGTTGTGATGAAGATGACTGTATAGTTTGATTGTGGGGTTTGTAATGATGATGACTATGACAGTGATGAAAATTAAAAATATAAGAAAAAAAATTTAAACCAATTCAGTATTACATACATACCTACAAGAGTAACAGGCTGTGAATTTATTACTTAAGAGCTCCAGTAGCAACTTTATAAATTTAAATTCCAATATTTAGATTCCAATTCCAGGCACAACGACTTGAAAAATGAGCTGAGTACAAATTTCTTGTAACTAAATCAATTAAAAATTAAATTCCTTAAATTAAATAGCTAATATCGATTTTTGAGAGTATGGTGGTATATTTTTATATTAGAGCCTTCGTATAGTAAAATGGGTTTAATATTATGTGTCCAACAATCGGATATTTAATCGGACCAATGCTATTTTCAAATACCACGGATATTGAAAGGCAGTTTTGATAAAATTTCGTTGTTTTTCAAATTTTTGTTTTACGTTAAACACAAAATTTAAATTATTCTGTGACTTCAAGAGAAAACTGAGTTTGGGAGTTTTTAGTTTGTTACGATAATATCGAAAATTTCCAGTCTTTGAAAATTCTGGAGAATTAGGAATTGTCTGATAGACGACACCTTATGTTAACCATTCATAAAAAGGGTTTTACACAATTTCCATTCATATTCAATTTCCAATTTTGTTTGGAACTTTAAATTGCTTGCACCCTGCCTATATTAACAGAACAGCTAGATAAAGTTTTGTTTTACTAACTAAATAGAAATTTATTTTTGCTTTTGTTTTGCAACTATTTTTATTATTTTTTTTTTTTGTTAGAGTTGAAAAGGAATTAGTGTTTGTTACGTACCTAGCTATCTCTGTTTTATATGTGTTCAGTTTGAATGTACAAAAGTATGTTGAAATTCGATGTTTAATTGCACTTTTAAAACAACTAATGAGGAAATTTTCTATTTTTTTATTTGAGTTTTTTATTTTTGTTTTCAAATTTTTTTTTATTTGTTTTCTGTTTTACAAAATATATGTTTAACTATAAATTTTAAGGGTTACACCTGTTTTACCTTTCATTTTATGCACATTTAAGGGTTAAATATACAGAAATTAATTAAAAAATCGTGGTGTTTATTGAATTTATAATAAATAAAATGAAAAACAAGGAGAAACATATGGAGAAACTTTTTTGTTTTAAAAAGGATATTTGAAAATTTTTTTTTATTCTGAGAAGTTTTCAAATTGAAATATAATTATTTATTTTAAATTTCTCTGGAAAGAGTAAACGACACTAATAGATTATAAGAAAGTAGATTAAAGGGTAGATATAACACAAAAAAATTTATTTGATATTCTGTCGAAACCGTATACACACGTTATGTTATTTGAACTAATTTAGAATGGTTTGTAAACTGTAATTAAATTAAATGGAAATTTGAAGAAGAAAAATATGTGAGTGGGGTATTTTAAGAAGTACGATTTTATGCTAGCATATTAAAGGATATTTAAAAAATTGTGTGTCATTTAAAGTGGTGATTTAGGAGCACTAAATTGAATTGTTGTTAGAAAGTTAGAGGTACTCATATTGCAAGTTTGACGTGTTTTTGAATAGATTTTCCGCAAGTAATTGATATTTATTAAATGCAGTATGATTTTTATTAAATACTATTACATTGTCTAACCTAACAATTGGTGCAGTGATTATGGCACCGGTCCTTTAACCGAAGGGTCTCGGGTTCAAACCCCGGTCAGGTCATTATAAAAATTATATTCAATATTATTATAACTTAATATACAATACTAATAAATATTATGCAGGCAATTTTCAAATATTCGTAGAACTAAGAAGAATTAACAGTAAATATTAATAACCTCAAATAATTAATATAAATAAAATTCTGGCAGGCTAGTCACCTACCTAGTTAACTCTATGACGCTATGAAACTAGTGCATGATGTCATGCACTAGCTCTATACTCCTTCTAGGAGTGAATAAGGAAAAAAAAGTATTGTCTAATTAATAAAAATGTTCACTTTTTGTCTAGTCTCACTTCCAAAACTTTTGCTTTTCATTACACATGTATATAAAATGTATACAAAAAGGTCAAATTTTTTCTATATTCCGTAATTTTTTTTTGCTTAAACTTGAAATTTAATTTTTAAACATATTGTGGCGAAAAACTTTGGGAGCGAAAATTAACCCACTTTGCTTCTGAGCCCCTCAAAATGTAGGAAATAAGTAGTAGAATACCTTAATTGGATTTTCTTAATTTCGTTTTCAAATCCGAAAACATTTTCTCTGTATAGTGGAACAACGCTGACAACTGACAAAACAACGATAGTACTGACAAAAACTCAAGATAATTTTAAAAATAAAATCATAACTTTTAAACTTTTGCGATTATTGTTAATTTTAGGTACAAAACGAGCTACTTTATCTGAATATGTTAGGATGCCTGTGAACACGATAAAACTTTTCCTAATTTAAATTAAGTCAAATTCGCATTATAGTTTCCGAAAATATTATATAGTTTTAATGACAAATTTATATTATGAAAATAAATTAATGGCGTTTATATAAAAATTTCAAAATTTGGGAATCTTCATCCATCTTTTCTTACTCTTGTTTCCTATTAAAAAAAAAAATTACCTCATAAAAAATATTTTATTTTATAAATTTTTAATAGTCATCACTAGATGTAGTAATATTGCTCAAATCTGAGACACATACACATTTTCTATAGATAAGGAATCTCATAATGATGTGCTCTAATAAATCTTGTCAATTCAATTTTAAGTTACTGAAATTCTTCAACATATTCAGGGCTTACTTAATTACGTTTTCTATGTAGGATCTAGATATTCAAGTATTTTGTGTATAAAAAGTAAATTTTCTCTTAAATCTTAAATTTTATTAAATAAATCAAAAATTTTGTTTCTTATAATACTAACTGTGTATATGTGTGTGTAATTTAAAGAAACTTAAAATTTAGAATTGAAAATTTCTTTATCCTCTTTAGAATAAAACCAAATTAAACTTAAAAATATTCTTTTTTTTGTTACAATTTTCTCTTTCTCTACTTTATTTTCTATTTTTTTTTTTTTCAATTTTTATATTTTTATAAAATTTGTGTGAGAGTGTGTGTGTATTTGCATGAAAATCCTTTTCTATTCCCATTTTTTTTCTCTGTATGTTCTCTCTTCCTCTTATTATCTGTTTCTTTTTTTCTTATATTCAACAACTACTGGTGAATATACAGATACTAAAGAATCCTTTTTATTTACGCTTTTTTGAACTTAACACTTGACCCAACTATAAAGGATTCTCATCCATTTAGTTTTTTATTTTTCTTATTTTTTTTTATATTTTTTCAATTAGTTAATTCCTTATACCTAAAGTTTTTTTTTTCTACATAATCTCTGTATATACCTTATAATATATTATATAATAATGTAGGTATTTAAAAAGGATCTATTGTATATGCATTTTAGTTAATAATATTATATTATATAAAAATTCCATAAAAATCGTGCCACAATCATCACCTCTAAATCTACCAAAAAAATAATAATAAAATTAGAACCAAGGAAAAAAAAAACAATAACAAATCCTTTTTTTTCTAGAATAAATATTTTTATTGTTAAAACCAACGGCTCCTTATCAAAAATAAAGAATAATAAAATAAATAGAAAAAATTCGGCAACACTATTTTAATATTTCACATAAAGGTTTAAGAATTTTTAGTATTTTCACCTTTCTCAAATCTTATATGCTAACAAATTCATAGACAACAGACAGTATGCAAATTCAAAAGAAGAACAAAAAATAAAGTAAAAAATAAAAAAAAATTAAATTAAGTATAAAAAATAATATTATTCGTCTGAGCCGACAAGATTTCCAACTTTTTAGAAAAGGTCATGCTCTTCCGACCGATTAATGTAAAAAATAGGTGAATAGGTGAAAAATATTGTTAACCTTTAAAGTTATTCGCAGTAAAAATTAGGGGTTTTCAGCCTTATTGAAGTAATTTGGATAATAGACTAGTAAAAGCAAGGAATACTAATGCGAAATCAAAATTAATATTGGTAGATATCGGTTTGGTATTTTAAGAGTTAAATTAGATGTTTTATACTTAGAATTTATTGAAGTGTAGTGAAAAGAAGTTTTAAAAGCCTGTTACTTCTTAAGTGTGCTTTATTTTTCAATTCTATTCTAAATTTAAAATAACCAACAAACATTACAAATAAAAACTAAGAGGAGTTTCATAGTATGTTATCTTTATAATATTAATAACTAAACGTATGATGTAGAGTGGCCGCATTCTCATTTATTGACTAACAGAATAGCAAGATTAAAAAACTTTGTAGAAAGTGGATATTAGAAAGCAATTCATATTAAAAATTTCTTATAGCGCATGTATAATGACGCACTTCTGTCACAAAAATGTATTAACTAAGAAAAAAAAAACAAATTCGATTTTGAGAAATTTTCGTAAACTCATTTTAAATATTAACATCGAAATGCTTGAAAATTTTAATCATTTGAAATATCTAAAATCCAGATTTTTTAATCCAAGAATGCATTTTTGTTGTAATACTGAAATGTTGCTTTTTTGCGAAATATAACAATTATGCCAATAACCACAATGAAAAATAATAGTGGGACCATTTCCGTTTTTCAACAAAATTTAGAAAGAAAAGGTCCACAATTCTAATAAAATCTAACAGCTTGCTTAAAATAATTCAATACCCCCCCTCCATTTTCTATCATACCAGTGTATGTGAAGGAGGAAAATTCATTATTTATTTTGTAAAAGAAAATTTTAAATTTAATTTTTAACTTTACTGTAATCTCTATACTATATAAGTGTTAAAAAAAAGAAAAAATAAAAAAAATGAATTATCTCCAGTGTGTTGTGCTCTCTCATCCCCACTTTTATTTTTTATATTTTACATACTCTCTTCTTTTTTAATAATATTTTATCCAGGCATATGGCACCATATGGAAAAACAAGGAAATTTTTTTTTTTTGAGAGCAAAAATTCATTTTTCTTTTTTTCAATTTCTTGATTTTTCTATTTTGATACAATTCTACCACTACTCCATCTTATTTTCCCATGTTCTCTTTTTTTTTTGGTTACAAAAATGTTTGTACATAATTCGTTTAAAGAACTTTATTAAGTATACAAGTATATATAGGGAAAATGTAAAAGAGACGAAAGAAAATCTATATGTATAACAGCCCTACTCCCCCTGAATAAATAAACCTTTTTCTTTTAACTAAAGTTAGCACAGACTATATGGCAGACAATATTTTAATATCATTCTATAATAGTAAAAAAAAAACAAAATAAGAAAGAGGAAAAAAAAGTAGCTAAGTACAAAATAAAGGCACCTTATAATAAAAATATAAAATAGAAAGAAGAAGAAAAGAAAACAAGATACACAAAGGACCCAACTCGTTTTTACTAAAAAAAAAATATTTAAGACAACAACAACACCAATAATAAATAGAAATAATAATATGTAAAACAGGAGAGCAACAGCAGTAAAAACAACAACAATACCAACAAAATTCATTGCTCGTCCTGTACTTATGCTAGATATATTTTGTATGTACATATGTAGTTGAACTCTTCTATAGATTTTTTTTTTCTCTTCAAAATGAAAACAACAAAAATTACAAATTCGCCTAGCTTGTTAAGAATTTTTTTAACACAAAACAAAAAAAAAAAAACAAAAACAAAAATTTCATTTTTTTGGAAAAAAAAAAAATGTTACAATATTGTGGTACTCTTGTTGTCTCTCTTTTTTGAAAAGTGGCGCTATCTATTGTGAATAAATTTTGTGCTGAGCTCCTTATGTATTCGAAATTGTAAATCATGATTTGCATAATATGTACTGACATATCTACATTCACTATTTTAAAAAATTGTAAAAAAAAAAAAACTCAAACCAATTTTTCCATTTTTTTTGTTTTTTATTTTTTATGATTCGCATATGTTGTGACATAGGTTGAATTTTTTTATTACGAAATTTTTTGAATACTTTTACAAAGCAAAAAAACCTACATAAATTTCTAAAAAATAAAGAAAAACATTGAAATGAAAATTTAGTTTTCTATATTCGACAAAGATTTGTTCGGAAACATTTTAGTAGTAGTTCCATGGTCCCAAATAACAATAGTTAACGTTAGGGAAACAAAATTTTGGGGACAACGTTGCTGTTTCTTTCTATAAAATGGCAACATAGTTAAAAATGAAGACAAAAATCAATTCACTAATCTAACAGTGATGACAGATCAGTTATTTGACAAGAGTATTGATTTTTAAAGGTTCCAGCAAAAAATGAACAGAAGAACAAGAGATTACATACAAAAACAACATAATGTCAAAGTCTTTAGATCAAAACAAAAAAAATAAAATTTAATGCTCGTTTTAACATAACGGATGGTGTAATTTTCGAGTAACATTTTTTTTTTTTAATTTTCTTAATTTTTTTTTTGTAATTTCTTAAAATACATCCTCCATTTTAAATTAAGGACCTGATCTATTCTGTCTTAAGGAAGATCTCCTCGGTTAAAAATCTTCTTATTCTTCGGATAAGAAAGTGAGTGAATATCGTGCATTAACATAATGTAATCAGATTGACGTATTCTAGGAAAAATTTAAGTAAAGATTTTATTAAAAAAATCTCACATACTGTATTTCCCTGGAAAGTTTATTATGGTAATTATTTCATTCTAGCATTTTGTAATCTGTTTTATGGATCACATGTAATTCGAATAATAAGAGTTATGTAAAAAATTTTTTTTGCTTATAAAATTTGCATATTGTTCTTCTTTCGCAACTATGTTTTATTTTCATCAACATAATATGTTTCTATAATTTTTACAAGTAAATCAGTCCCCTTTGTTTATTCCTTAGAAAAATTTTTTAAAATTGGCTCCCTTATAGTCGAATAATAGTTTGAGTTAAAGAAGAAAATAACAGTAAAAATTTATGAATATTTTTAAGTTTTTTTAAATTTTTTTTTTTTTTTTTTGTTTGAGTTCTGCCTCAACCCCAAATTTATGTTATTTGGTTGGTACCAGTTATCATCAGTAATGTATCGACAACTTTGTCAAATATGTTTATCTTATATTTTAAAAAGTGGGTAGAGAAACATGTTAAATGAAAAAGCAGGATTTTTTTTTTTTACTTTGTATGGTAAAAATTATGCCTTAAGTAAATATTGGAAGACACAATGTTTGTGCATACTATTATAAAGCTTGTCCTTTTTAGTCATTTCATTTTTTGTTGTTCTCTCTAGGATTTCATCAAAATAAATTTGAATTTCAAATCGGACATTACATGAATTTTTAATGTTAAAATTATCATAAGTTAAGAGTTTAAAGATAATACGGATTACAGTTAAATAAAATGGCAAATTTGTAGTCAAATATGGGGATATTTTTAAAATAGTTGTTAAAATTATAATATTGATATTTTTATATTAGATATATGTATAATAATTTTGACATATTTTGTAACTTTAAATCATAAATAATCTGATATCTTATGGAATCAATATAAATATTTTTTAAAACTTACGTTAAATTTAAATTTGTGGGTTTAGACAACAATGAGTCGAACTACAATACCATGCTTAGTAAAAAGTTAATGAAACTATTTGGACGCTGCGCAATCTTCAGCAAACTAAAATATGACATTTCTGAATATCTTTCAACTAATTTGATTCTGTCATTCTCGAGGGAAATAGCGGAGTTAGTTAAGCACAAAATAAAAAGAACTTCATAATGCCGCCAATAAATATTAAATAACTTACATCAAATATTGCTTAGGACCTTCATTGGGTTAAAGTCTGGGAACTAGCAGAGGTTCCGGATTTCCGGAGTAAAAGTTTTAGAGCTTCAATACGCTTTTCCCGGTATGCTGCATGATACGCAGCTTGGCTGTGATGTTGGAGAAGCTCTGTGACCAAATTTCGTGCATTAATTCTAAAATTTATACGTAAACAAGTGGAATGCATTTACAATCGGCAAAAAAGTGGAAAATAATGTCGATAAGCTCAAATTTTTCAAAACATTTGTGATCCAAATATTTTCCCATGAATGTGCTTAGAAAATGCACAATTTTTAAACGCACAAGGAAAATGATACACTAAATCCAATACTTTGTTTTAAATTTAAATATCGTTCACAAATGCCTGTTTATGCATTTTATTTAAGCAGGGCATAGAAGAGATCAATTCAAATAAAAATTTGCCGTAAAGACGAAGCTGTTAAACGACAATTAACTTTTTAATTTTTCTTCTATACAATGATTTGCTTCTTTTTTAACTTTTTAATTTCCCCCATAATTTTTATTAAATTTTAGGATTTTAATTTAAATTTTCTTCTTTTTTTTTCTGAGAAAAAAAAAGGGAAAAAATTGTATAAGACAAAGAAAAAATTTATTATGGCTCGTGTTACACGTTCACGCGGCATACAAAAACATTCGAAATCCACAAAAAAAAATGAAATAATGAAACCATAAAATTATAAAACAGAATTGAAACGCGAAAAACTCTTCGCCATAGTTAAGTGGCGACTTTTCAAAAGAGCGCGTGAACCATTTTTAAATTTTTTATTTTATTTCTATTTGGATTGTTTTTGCTTTTTTTTTGTTTAACTCTACTCGTAACATCACGGAAATATTAAATGTGAATGTAGGAACCAGAAAATAAAATAAATTTCAAATTCAATTCTAGAACAATTCAACAGACCGCAGCAAAAAGAAAAAAAAAAGTAAGCGACCCGATCTGTTGTTAATAAACAGCAAACGGAACTATGAAATAAAACTAAACTTCAAGAATAAAAAGAAGGATGAAAATACATTAAGAACATACAAAGTTCTGGCTATTTGCTGAATTTTAAAGTCTAGAAAATTTATGAATTTTAATTTCATTTGAATTGGTTAATAAAAGATGGTCTCCCTATTTGAACTGGTCGTAAATTAAGCCCTTTGAATATCCTGCATTTTAATTGCATTATTGCCGCAATCATGTTTGCATGCAGTTATAATTTAAAATAAGAAATTGGTTCTGATATTACACATAAAATTTAGTGCAATTTTGGAAACAGACTTAATCGAAAGCTTCCATATTAAGAGTTACACTACAAATTCTGTATTTTTCTGTATGTGACATGTTTATCTGCATTCAAATCGTATAAAATTTATTGAATAAAATTTATCCAGTATGAATCAACTATTTTTGATCGATTTCTCGATTCATTCACACCGTGACTAATTGAATAGCCCTATTTATTCATTACGGTGTCTAATTGAATAGCCCTATTTGGATGTCGTTCTTCTTTATATAACGTTAACAACTTCTCATAGAGTATGAATGCTAGCTTACACAGGTTGTGGTAAATCACGGCTCATTTCTCCGATTGCAGCTGAATGGCATCTGCTAAGTAAATGAAAGTTTCTTTAACAAAAAATTAATATTCCAGAAAAAAAAAATATCTCCGTAAACCTAAACTTTTTTTTCACTGTGTGCTCTTCCATTTGACTTACGGATTTACATTTTGATTGTTTCGTCCCGTAATTGAAAACTCCATTTTATTATAAGTTTTTCGGATTCCATAAAAATATTTTAAAGAAGTAATAAGAAAAGAAATTTAAAATGACTAGAAAAATGTGTGTTTGCAAAGTGACTAGTATTGGGTTTCCTTTTGTAACCGATCTTTAAAAAACCAAGAAGTTTATTCAATAGAAAATAATACAAAAAATGGAGTAAGGCTTTATGTTATAAGCTATATTGCTGTTTATTAAATTTTCTTATAAATTTTAAAATACACCTAATAATAACTAAAATAACAATATTCTTTAAATGAAAATAGCATAGAAACAAGATTAACCCTCCCTTCCCACCTTGTAAATCAATTTTGATTGTGCCAAATCTTTAATGTCACAAAACCTTGTTATGCCTGTGAGATTTATTGAAAAATTACTCTGACTACCTACTAAGTTTATGGGATCACTTTACTGTATTAGATACAACTATAACAGACCGTAATAAATGTGTTATACTATTGAGAAAGCAGATTGAATATGAATAAACTCATACAATGTGTTGTTATATTCCAAAGACAAATTACAAATAAAACTAATAAAAATAATGAGATAAAAATAATTTTTTCATTCGCCTAAGTTTTACATTACAATGAAAGGAAATTCTAACAGAGTATTTGATTGAATGGCTTGCTGACTTTATAAGTCGACCAAGGACTAGATGGATGGACAATATAGAAAATGACACCAGAGCTCTAAATGTCTCGAACTGGAGATCGGCGGCACAAAATAGAGACTAATGGAAACATATTGTGAAGCAGGCCAAAGCTCACATGATGATGAACATAGAAGGTAAAATTTGTATGTCAAACTTTATTCGCGGATTTTGCTTAACGAAAAAAGTGCACATCATTCAACTCTCATCAAAAAAAAACTATGAACAACGTTTGATGTCTAATCGGTACCTAACGTAACACGTTTGTAGAACTTTTCTCTACAGTAGTTCTTCTTTCAAAATTTTTTTCTCACAATACTATATAGGTACTTTGATATTTGTACATAAAATAATCTCGAATTTTTTATACAATTTTATAAATAATTATGCAATACACAAACTAATTTGCATAAATAAACTTTACCATGTATACGAATGATGTATGTAGCTGTTGGTCTACGCTATGTTCATGAACAGTTCTATTCATATTAGGATAATATTTTAGACCTAGACTGAAATTTTATTAACTTTAAATTAGTTTTAAAGATAAGTACTTAAAATCTTTGAATTTCTTATTCATCTTTTATTTTTTGTACTTATCTTTTCTATATGCTCTTACTACTATGGGCTCTACTTCCTTAAGTACTTGAAATGTTAATATTATAGTAGAAAAAGAATGTTATATATCTATTATAATTTAAAAATAGAAAAAAAGAAAAAAAATCTTGTGTATCTATTTTATGGTATTAAAGAACGTGTATTTTTTTCCTCCTAAAGAAATGTTATAGTAATTATCCTTTTCACTGGTCTAGAAAAATTCTATTACCCAAACCCAATTTAAATATAAGTTTTACATTCAAATATTTTTAGTTTTTCATGATGATGAAAATAAAGTTGTAAATAATTTTATTGTTACTTCTTTTTTAGCCATTATGCTATTTCTGCTTTTGGTTCAAAGTGATTCTGAAAATTCCGATGGTAGGAAGTAAGCCAGTGTTAAATGTACACAATATAATAAATAAGTTGCATATGGCAGTACCTACACATTATGTGGTGCAATTATAATATGAATATGCAAAATAGTTTTAAGAAAATTGTTATTCTTCAAGTTTATGAAATCTTTTATAAAAATTAGCTAAAATGAAAGATTTAGAATGCATATGAGTATTAAATGAATGGCGAATCAAAAATATGAAAGAAATACGAAATTGGAAATTTCAGTGAAATAATTTTAATTATAGTACTTATACAAAAGTTGGTCGGGCATATTACATACATAATGTATGAAAGGAATTTATTAAATTTTACATAGAAGTTAAAAATATGTAGAGAAAATTTTTGTTATTTTCAGAGAAAAATACCTGTTGAGAAAAATATTTTCGCGTTTCTTTACAACTTACGTAACTCGAATCTCATAAGCTTATAATATTATTGGCCACTGGATTACATACAATAAGAGATCGGATATTGGATTGCAGTGAACTCGGAGTATAAAGTAATAAGAAACATAATATCTTGTGTGTTGTTGCAGCGCATATCAAATTTTTCTTATCTTCTCTTCCAATAAAAAAAAAACCAAATTTTTAGTAACAGTAAAAATATCCTAATCAAGCGAACTTAAAATACAATATGGTTTTTTCATAAAAACAACTAAAAAAATGAGTCCCTCTTTTCTGAATTTAAAAAAATACTGAAAAAAAAACAAAATTTTAAAAGTAAAATTAAATTTCAAGAAATTTTTGTTCGAATTAAATAATAAAATCTTTAGGAAAATCTTTTATACCGACCGCACTGCATAAAATAAGGGAGGTTATGTTATGACAATATATAGCCATAAATTTTGGGTTTTTGTGGAAACGCATTACTCCATGGTAAGAAAGCGTAAATGAACTATTTTTAGAGAGATGTCCGTCTGTTAGTCGGTCAGTCGGTCTGTGTGTGCACGTGTGTATCTCAAATTCCAACGATTTTAAATGTGCGTTTATTTTGGTAATGTCATGAATTAATCAACTTTTGCGATATATCAAGCCTAGGGAGTTTAACGTTTTTGCGGGCCTATTTTAGATTTTTGCCACTTTTCTTGAAACTTACCATTTGATTTCGAGGTGTTAAAACAATGAACCTTTAAATTTCTAAGAAAAATCAAGGTTTGGAAACCGAACTAGGGGCCAAATATATTTTTTTTACCATATCTACAGAACTAATAGAGAGAATTTTTCAAATTTAATATTTGGGTTCTGGTTGTTACCGAAACTAACTAGCAAACTTTTCAGGGAATTCGGATGCCACAAAACGAAACTGTACTAGGAGCTAAATTTACGTTTTCCGAGACATGTTAACTAAGAGTTTTCTAGTGCGCATAAAATGAATTCTAAAGAAATGTTTGGAACGCAATTTTATAATCTTCTGTATCAGTTTCGCTAAACTAGAACATGAACATAGTTGTCGGTTATACGCTGACGAGATCAGATTTTTTTTTTCTGATTGGAATAAGCGAACCGTACAATCTTGTGTATCAGCATAAAAAGGAGTAAAATAAAAATTATTTCAACCCTCTTCGAAGAGAAATCTCCTGATTTAATACCTTTTCGAACTTTTTTTTATTGTTGTTTTTTGCTTTTTTTTTTATTATAAATGATTTTATTTTATAAAATAGATTTTTTTTCCATTTCAATTTTTTTTTTACTATATTATTATTTATTCGGAATTAAAAAACCTCAGTCCTATATATTTGAAAAAAAATGCAAAAAAAACTCACATATAAATGCGATTATTCGAGCATAAAAAATATTTCCGAAAACGCCCGTGACCAGTTCACTTCACTCATTTCAACTTTTTTTTTCATTTTCATTTTCAGGTTACTTTTTCTTTAAAAAAAAAGGGGGATTGCAATAATTTATTCCGGACAAATACAGAATAAGGCAACAAGGAGAGTAAAAATAACAAGCAAACGGACAAAAAAAAATTCGTTTGAAAAACTTTAGATATTTTTATTTGCCCAAGACTAAATCAAGAGAAATTCACAAAAATAAGGTAAATTAAAGGTTTTACTTCCTAATTCTGAGGTTTTGTATAGAATGTGAAAAGATTTTAATAATTTTTGTCAATTTTCTGTTTAAAAAGTTTAAATTTTTGTCTTAACAGTATCTGAGATCCACCATTCTGATATACTCGAGCAACTTGTGAAACGCGGAGGACTGCAACTCCACCGCCGTAAGAGCAAAGTCCTCCAGTATTTCCCTATCTCTCACGCAGAACTCACAATCGTCATCACTTTCCAGGCCCAGACTGCTGAGGTACTCTCTAAATCTGACTGACAGGACATCGGTGGAAATTCTCACCTGGTTCTTACCCATCTCTATAATTATCTCAAATCTTTAATCTGTTGCAGCCCCAGAACGCTTCTCCATAGCTCCGGTCGCCTACTCTCTGATTCCTTTCTTGATTCTCAACGAAAAGTATCCGCAAAAAGGTTCCGACACAAGAAGAGGTGTGTTAGCTCCCTTCCTCGTCAGCACATCAGTTACCTCACTTCCTTTACGTCCATATGACCTGGTACCCTACAAAGTGACCCAGTTTCGCCTACCCAATTTATTGAGTTTCTCAAGACAACTCCGTACTATCCGGAAGGATACTGAAAATGAATTTAGCACTCTGATGGCTCACTAATCTTAATTTATTTTGACACAGTAAGGTACAAATTTACTCTTGAATTACATTTTGAACTCTTCTCTATTTTGACCTCTAATAGGGCTCATCATAGGCCTTATAAATAAAGTTAAAAAACAAAATATTTGTTGACATTTTTGAATTATTTTCGTAATTTCTCTGAAGCTTTAGTATTCTAAACGATTCAACCTTTTAAACGAACCCCTAATTTCATTATACTACCTCAAATTTTTCGGATATAAAAAGCATTAAAATGCATAAATATATAAAAAGAAATCAAAATGTAATCGAAAAAAATAAAAAAAATGGAAAACATTCAAAGACGAATAAATTCTATAAATTTCATTTTGATATCCTCCAATATCTTTTTTTTATGTATTAGGTATTTGTATATGGGGTTGGGGATCCTTGAAATGTAATGATGAAATTTTAGCATTTTTACTTCTGTCAGCATTTTGATTTCTCTTTATTTTAGATTTTATTTGTAAAAGTTTGCATTACTTTCTATATTACGTACTCTTTATATAATATGGGCAGACAATAAATTTCTCCCTTAACTAATCCCAACTTATAATGAGAAAACAAGAACAATAAAAAAAATACAAAAAAAACAAAAAAAATGAAAAAAGTCAAATTTGATTTTTGTTTTTCTTTTTGATTATTTTCATTTTATTTTGTTATCATTTGGGGTCCTGGAGAATGACGCGGAAACCAATAAAATAAAATGGAAAGCTTAATGAATTTTTTCTTCTTTTAGTATGTTTTTGTTTCTCATTACTGTTATAATATTTTAGCCAGATAGCCCGCAAGAATGTATGGTTTATTTAATCTAAAGATTTACAAAAAAAAAAAAAATGTAAAAAAAATTCTTATTCTCTTGTTTTAGTTGAAAATTAATACTTGACAAAATATTTTTTTTTTTTAGATATGAGGGACAAAATTAGACCTTTTATATTATAGAAAAGAAGATAAGAATCAAAAAAGAGTCAATCATTGTATTCACAGTTAGAAATCGTTTAGTACTCACACAATTCTTACTGTAATACTTAAAATTGATTTTCTTTACCCTCATTACATATAGTTTTGCTCTGATTTGTGTGCAATGCTTATTATCGTGAGCTCAATATATACGCATTATTTTGATTTTTCGTTTATACATGTAGTTTGAATAGAAATTAAAGGATAATTTTCCAAATGAAATCATTACATTTTTTTTAAATCTATATTAAATTGAAATTTTTGTCTATTGTGCATTTTGTTTTGGGTTTTTATGGTTGAGTACGTACTTTTTCTTTTTGGGAAAATTTAATTATATAACAAAGTTTTTTAATACATAGCATCTAGTATCTATTTTTTAAATGATGTAGAAAATTGTATTGATAAAAATTGAATTCAGAATGCATGAGAATATCGTAGATTTGCTGAGTGCTATGAGATTAGATGAGTGCTATGAAATTTTTGAAGTTGTACAGTTAGAAAATTCATCGTTTGGCTTATTTGTTTTTCAATAAAAATATTGAAACTAAGAACATTGTTTATAAATTATATCTCGCATTTTTTGACACACCGGGTTGGAATACTTAGATTCCATTGCAAATATAGAGTTGTTATAATATCTCTGACATGTTCTGAAAAAAAGTGAGTTGCATTACTCAAAAAAAATTATTGTTTTATAAATTTATAAAGACTGTTTACAGGTGGTTTAAAAACGAAAAGTTTTGTGATTTGAAAGACAAAAATACTCAAATAAAAGAATCGTAGCTTTATGGGTCTGAGTGTTGAATTCAAATTCAGTTTGTTGTCATATTGTGTTTGAACTTAGCTCATTAGTTGTACAGGAAATTGTATAATTGGCGATATTTACTGAAGGAACTGACATTTTCTTTATTTTATTTCAGAAATAAAATTATTCCAGTAATCAATTAAACACAATTTTTGTTCAAAAACAGAATTTATATTTAAATTTCTAAATAGAAGAAAAAAATAATTCTAATTGCAAATCCGTTTCATTTCCACAAAATGTCGTTTTTATTATAAAGAATTTCTTTATTTATTTATTTTTAAGCAAATTATTCAAAAACAAAAAACGAAAAAGAAAATACAAAACATGACAAAATCCTTAGTTTATTTTTTTTTGCAATTCCCCATTGAATATGTATACAGGAAATCCCCATTCAATCACTTGTATTTTCCCCAGTTTTCACTTAAATGCCAGCTTATAAAAAACAAACCATTTTAAACATAAGCATTTAAAGTATAAAAAAGAAAAATTATAACAAAATAAGACAAAACAAAAAATGGAAAAAAGGATAATAGGATTGGAGCATCAAAATCATAGTAAAACTGTAAAATGAAAATAAAAAAATAAAATGAAAATTAACAAAGTAAATCACCAAAGTGTGAAATTTCAATAAAATTTAAATAATATACATGCAACTTGCAGTTCCAGAAACTAAAAAATAGGTAGAGTTAGCCGTGTCAACTTTGTGACACCTGTACAAATGAAAGATGGTAAGTGCTGTATATTAATTGCCACACTGCTTCACACATACTCGGTATTTTTTATATATGAAAATATATACGAGTAGATAGAAATTTTATTGAAAAATGCAAAAGTTCAGCACTGTAATTTCAATAGTTTCTATAATAAGAGACCATAAAATTTTTGTATGGCAGCTATCATAAGCGCTATCATGATATCTAAGTGCTTCTAACGAAATTAGTGTAAATTTTATTTTTATAATAAGCTTTAACAATTTACAAATTACCACCAAGTAGTTATATGACAGGGAGTCAAGAAATTTCAACGATTTTTATCATAACAGCCCTAATAATAATATAGTTTTTAATGTTGTATGCCAGCTAAGCGAATCACATCCAATTTAAATATTGTTTTGGCATTTGCTGGTGAGCTCAGGTCAATTAGTTTATGAGCCATTTTTCTATTTTATTAATTGTATACACCTATATAAACCAATCGACAATTAAAGGGAACTACTATTTGGAAGAGCTAATTCCAAACAATTATTTAAGAATAGGTAGGAACAACTATCGCAATAGATGGCTTTATTATTTTAATACAATGTAGCCAAAAGAAAACTTTTAAACTGGATTTGTTCTTATTTTCATTAAAGGGTGGGCAGCTAATGAAACTCATTTTCAATTAATTTTTGGTGGTGTGTGCGAAACATACGGTCTTAAGATCCCTCTCTCTAAATTCCAGCCCAGATCTCAAATTTTCAAATATATTAAAATTTGCAAAAAAAAAAATAATTACTAAAAAAATATTACGAATTAAAACCGAAATGAAAAAAATAACGTACCCGAACAGTTTTGATTTATTCAATATGACAGTCAGATCATTAACGTTTACTGGAAATATCCTTATTTACATAATAGTTTTTATAATATTATACTTTTTATAAAATATTCTATTTAAAAAAATATTTTAAGTTATTTTTATATCCTTTTTATCAGGATAAAATTACATAATAATAACAACGATAAAAATAATAGAAAACTATTACATTTTTCATAACACACAATTGTTTTTCTTTGTCCTTCCTTTTAGTTATTTTCTTATTTTCATTCACTTTTCTTTTCAATTCAATGGAGGTTTTTCTATTCAAAATCCTTATTCTTTATAAGGTTTTGGGTGGTGGAATTTTTCACATTTACCCTATTTTTCTTAAAATCTTTTTTTTAACTTATTTTCTAATGGGGTCTGGAGATGTTGTTCAAATCCTTAAATTGAAAAAGACAATTGAAAATCATATAAATTGTAAAAGTTTATTCTTTCTTAAACTTAATGTGCATTATGTATGTATGTGTATGTATATTTATTGTGTGGTTGCAAAAACAATACTCTTAAATTGTATGAGTAGAACGAAATTCCTAATTGAAAATGCGGACAGCATATACAAAGAGAGAAACGTGAGTGAATAATGTAGTTAATGGACAATCGTATATTCTGCCGGAATGAGTTAAAAGTTTTCGATGCATTCGATCAAAGAATACGGTACAATTGCTCTTTTTGGTTCTGATAGTAATAAAATTTTCTTAGTGTTAGCAATGTAAACAAAAATATACTTCGGCTTCGGCCACTTCGGATAGATTTTAGATAGAGTGCACTTAAAATTTTATTGAAATTAGTAGCAGCATTTGACGCAGACAAAACTTTATTTTTTGAATTCCGAACTATATACGAAATTCAGTCTCTCTTAGTTTTTCATTTCAAAATCTGCTCCATACAGACTGGATTTTCGTTTCATAGTTTTTTAGATTTTTCTAGTTTTCAGGGATCGCGTGTTCTCTAAAATATTGAAGAAGGGTTCAACCTGTGTTTTTATAAATCAATTATTTTCTTCTTTTTTATTATAAGAGTATTTCTATTCTTTGATATTTTGCATCCTATAACTAATAAAATAAGTAAAAGCAAACAGATACTAGCAATTCATATAAAAAGGATACATTCATAACTACCGCATCGCAAAAAAGGATTTTCAAAAAAATTCACAACATAGAGCAAAAACTAAATAATGTATACTGGAATAGTTTATACACACATGTACAACTAAAAATATAAAAATAAAAATAATAAAAAGAAAAAAAAAAATGTTGCAGACAATTTATGGTCGAAGATTGTTGCCCTCGGACGACGGGTAAACTATTTATATAATATGTGTGCTCTATAATGGCTATAATGAAATGTCATTGATGGATTATGATTATTGTTACTGTTATTTTATATAAACACAATATTAACTATATTATATTGTTTGTATATTGTGCGAATTTAAACTTATTATATATACTATGTACGAACACAATATGAATAATAAAGGATATACAAAAGGCTTAAGGATCAATTGATGTGAAAACAAATTTTATAGTTCTGTGAAATTTTCCAACACAATTTATAACCAAAAAAGAAAAAAATTGTATTTGTAGTTCTTTACTCCTTTTGTGATAATATATAAAAGGAAAAAAAAGGTTAAAAAGGACACATTTTGAGGTTAGATTTAAAAAAAAAAAATAGAAAAACTAAAAATCTCTTTGTATTAAAGACTTTTTCTCATAATTTAATTTCATTCTATTTTTTTTTTCTTTTTTTGTTTGCTTATTCTGATTCTCTTATTGAATTCAAATCCTTTAAAATATAATAAAGATTATGGTGTGCATGGAATATAAAAGCTAATTGATGAGCTTATTATTTGATTTAAGAATTCCAATTTCATAAAATGCTTATCTTATGCGAATTTATAGAGAAAATAAATTCTTTCCTAAAATTCTTAAATTTTAAGTTTAATTTCAGAATGCATTCTACTTAAAAATGTTCAATTCAAATTAATCCTTTCGTTCATTTCATGTTTATAAGCAACAATACAACCTTCTTTTGAAAATCTCATATTTGCTGTAGTAATTTGGGAAAATAGCTTGATACCTACACTACGAGCATTCGAGTACGACAATATAAATTTTTATTGATTTCAATTAAATTTGTTGTATGAATACTTACTTATGTGGAATTTAGCTCACGAGTTATTTTATACACGATATTAAAATAAATTTTAAGAAAAACATTTGGAACAGAACTATCCCTTATTAATGCCGTTTCACAAAGGTAATCTAAAATTATAATTATATAAATAATTATAAAAAATAATTCAATTTTCAATAATTTTCAATAATTTAGTCTATTAATATTATGAGATCTTAATAAACGTAATTATTTTCTATTAATATTATGAGCTCTAACAACAAACGCAATGCCAAACAAACTTCCACTCGGAAATTTAGTTTTAAGTTTGTAGTTTTTTTGAGTTCGTCAATTATTAACGCATTCGTTGCCGAGGGCTTTTTTTTATTTTGTCCGCAGGTGCCATTTCTTAACTTTGATCTTGTATTATAAATTATGAAGTAAAATTCTAAAGAGAACTACAAAGTACCTGTAGAACTTATTCTAGAACGTAATCATCATCATCATCTGAAAAATCGTTGTCACTTGATGAGTTAACAGTATCAAAAAAATCTTCTAAATATTTTTCTTCTGTATCTTAATGGTTACCCATTTTTTTTATCAAAAACTCCATCAATTGAACACGAATAAATTTAATTTGCTTGAATAATATCTCAGTGTACACAAAATTTACAGGAAATTCCTTAAAAATAAAAATTCCATACTAGAACAAAATAAATTTTCGGGACTTTCCCCTTTATGCTCGAACTAAAAAAATTTTCTTTCAAGTAAAATGAACTTATTCCTATGCCAAAGTACAAAAATAAGTGAATTTAGCTGTGCCATATTGATTTTAAGTAGAAGTAACATTCCTGGTTTTAACAACGAGATATCTCGTAGTGGTGTATTTTTAGAACATTTTACTACGAGATTAATGCGTTAACCAGTTGAATATGGTCGCAACCTGGACAAAATATACAAATATTGTCTTATACGAGCATATACATAAATTCACGAGGTTTTTGAAAAGTAATAAGTAAGTTAATTAAAATACTAAAATTGTTAACACTTAATTTCCTCTTACTTTTAAAATATTGAATGACATTCAATTTCTGGCCTAAAAACATTAGTAACACAAATTTTATTAAAATTGCGTTCACATTAATAATTATATGCATAAACTGTTAGTACTAGAAATAACTCATATGGGTTCTTTACTTCGAAATTTAAAAAGGACTTAAATATTCTAAATAATTTCTATAAATTCTGATTTAAAATTTTTAATAATTTTTTAATTTCATTTCCTGTCTCTTTTTTATAATAATTGAGAGAAAAAAGAAATCTACAAAATGCACGACATATAAAATCGAATTAAATACCACACCATCATTTTTTACAGATAATGGAACAATTAGTTTCCTCTAGAGACAGAGATAGAAGATATCGCATGTCACGATTTAATTTTCATATTTTATGCTTTATTTTTTTTTCATTTTATTAATTTTGTATTTTATTATAATATTATGTTTGTGTACATGTAACACATGAGGATGAGGAACTATTTTGTTTCTTATGAAAAAAAATTTACTTATATCGGAAAATACAAAATCCCATTCACTTCAATTATTATTATTAATAATAATAATAATGAAAATAATAATGACAACAATGATTACAATAACAGCAACAAAAACAACATTAAAAGCTACAATAACCCTAACTAAAACAACAATAAATAGCAACAAAAAAAACGCTTTACTCACCTCATCTGAATGGATTTTTTGTGTACCTCTGAGAGTTTTTTTTCCTTTTAATTTTTGTTTTTGATTATTTCAACTCTTACCTAGCCTTGTAAGTGTTCAAAATGCACAAAATAACAGATAGTAAAAAAATATTTAATGAAAAAATCTTTAAAATGTAATATGGATGGGTGCGCCTCATACGCTCCAATATTATTTGGTATTAAAATACTAGTGTATTAAATAATATTGTGATATTAAATGGGTGACCCCAAGGAAAACCATTATATCTAATGGCATCAACATTTTTGTATTAGCGATCTACATGTTATTTAATAATACATTATAATATTTAAAGAATAATTTACTGTTTTAATAAACTTACAAAGCCTTCAAATTACAATTCCGAAAAACTAATTGAATATGGACATGTCCGCCTTGCTATTGCGTTTCAAAACGACATTTAATGTTCACTAGAAAACAAAAGACTGTTTTTAAAACTTGATATATAAAATGTGCTATAATATGAAATTTGGAATTTGTATGTGTATTGAAATAAAAAGTTGCGTTGAGTAATAATTGTTGTTATTGGTCTACAAAAGTATATAAAAATATATAATAGCTTGTTTGAAGATAAAATCGATATGGAGTGAGTTAATTACGATCAATTGTTTAAAAATTTTAAGATTGAAATTAAGCTTGATCAGATAAACTAATTTAATTCAATTTCCTTCATGAACTGGCAGTATTTTTATATGGTTTCGTTTAGTTAATTGTAGGTTTGTTAGACGAACTCTTTTTATAATACGGTCAACTTTTTACCATTAACCATGCCTTAGACCCATTTTTAATTTTTTATTTATTTGATTGGTTATATATACGAGTGCAGATTTTACTTGTTTTAAAAGTAAAAGAGATTCAGCCTTCTAAACGACAAAATACCTTCGTATTTTGTCCTCTAAAGCTAAAATGTTTTAAGGGCCATCGAAATAATGTTGATTGCAATTATTTAATAAATTAATAAAATAAACAAAAAACAAACTGTTTTAATGTTTGCTATTGTACACAATGTTCACTCAAGTATTTATTATGATTTATTATGAAATTTTGTCAACTTTTTTTTATACATATACATAATATGTAAGTGCGCCGGCATTGTTATATTGATAATGTAGAGTAGACGAATACCTTATGAGTATAACGCATTTGAAGTAATGGTGAAAAATATTCAAGAATGGTTAAAAATGAAAATTATAAAAGTAACGATCATAATGAGTTTTTGGTTATTTACCGACCGTATTGTGTATACAACAGGTCGGTTATGTGATGGCAACAAATTTTGCATATCGAGTTTTCGGTGAGAATGCACTTCTAGTAGGGAAGTGCAAGTAAACTATTTTTAGCAACCTGTCGGTCTGTGTGTACGCATATATCTCAAGTTGTGCTGAACCCATTTTCATGAAATTTTATATGTATAAGTTTATTTCCACCATGGCACGGATTGATCAACATTTGGAATATATCAGGACTCGGGAACTGCACTTTTTAGCCGGCCTGTTTTACGTTTTTGACTATTTTGACGAAAATATTTAACCGATTTACTTGAAATTTCATATATGAGCTTTAGTCGACCGTCCGCGAAAATTCCTAACTTTTTTAAGAAATCAGGCATCAGCAACTGGGCGTTTACTACGGGCCAAATATACATTTTTGCGTATATAAAGAGAAATAATCAACCGATTTCATTCAAATTTAATATTTCAATTCCTCGTATTAAAGCAATGAAGATATAAATTTTTTGGAAAGATCAGAGCTCGGAAACGATTTTACATTTTTCTCCATATCTACGGAGGGAATAATTGATGGAAATTCTTGAAATTTGTTATTTGAGTTCTGGTTGTTACCGAAAATAGCTGGCGAGCAGTTCATGGAATTCGGGTAGCACAAAGTGAAACACTACTAAGAGCCAAATTTACATTTTTCTAGGTATGTTAACTATAAGCGTACTAATGTCCTAAAAATTAGAAAGAAGTATTTAACAGACATTTTTATAATATTCCGTAACACTTTCACTTAACTAGACAATACACAATGCGGTCGGTTATGTGCTGATCACATCAGATTTTTTTTTTTATAAATTAAAATCTTTGGAATTAGGAATAAAAGCGACACCTTATTCTTTAAAATTTTGGTTTTTTATTATTGTTATTATTTTTCATTATGATTGTACTGATTTAATTTACTGATTTTATTATTATGTTTTCCAAATATTCAATTTTATTCTGTAGTTTCCATCTAAATATTGTGTATATTGTAGATGCCATGAGTATAGATTCATACAGCCATATAGATCTGATAAGGAAATATTATAATGCATAAGAGTTGTGGCAGATCATGTCAAAATTAATAAATATACGGACCTTAATATTATATGGAAATAATACATTATTGCATTGTGGAAGGATGCACATTTACACAATCTTAATTTCTTCTTTGTTTAATATAATAAATTTGAAATTAATTGTGTTTTAGGTATTGTTCTAAAACTTAGTTCATAGAAAACAAATGAACTTTAAAAAAAAGTGTGAAGTAAAATATGGTTTGTACACTCTGAAAAAATTAATTAACAAATTTTTAAAGCGTTTACTCTGAAAATTCTATTGTAAGCTAAAAAAAGGTATTGATAATATATTGAACTTTGATTAACTGAAATCGCAATATTAATATGCAAGAAACCATGTCTACAGCACGCATATAAAATCATGCTTATATTTCGTGCTTCATTGATATTTAGACATAATATTTGCCTGAAAAGCTACCATTACATTGAGGAAATACGGAACTAAGGGACAAGGTAAATTATTTTGGGTTAACATTTTATAAGGGGTTTTGGTGAAAGAAACACGAAGAGGTTATTATAGCAAGAACTACAAGGGCTGCTATAGTGCGTAGGACAGGTGCAGGTAGAGTTTGGAACCTAGTGATGCAAATATTTTTTTTTGCCTAAGATGAATGTGTACGATGATGGTGGTGTCGCACCAGGCGTATGAAGCGTTGATGTGTTTGTTTTTTGGAGGTCTACATAATCGTTAGCCACGCTGACGTAAGTTTGCTCAAACTAAGATATTGTTCAAGAATTTGAGATCCTTATTTAAAAATTTTTAGCCACCCTTTCTCTATATTATATGAAACAGAACAAACAGATTGATCATAACCCTTTGATGATATAATGTGATGAATGAGACGAATCTACGTAGTAATTGCTTCACTTTGTCAACTTTTATTCGAAATTATTTAAGACAATACCATTATATCCTTCACTTCTTAGACTATAGTCATGATTCATGAATTTTCTTTAAAAAATATTTTCTGTGTATAAAGTCGAATAATGTGTACCTTTACATATATAACGTTCAATAATTGATACAAATAATGTCATGTATGTATATCGAATAAACAATTTTAATTTACCTCTGACGTGTATTGTGCACTCTAAAACATCATTTAGTGTTTTTCTGTTTTTTAGGTTTTTTCTTGTTCTTATTTCTGAATTTCTATACGTTCGCTTCGATTTACTAAACAATCTTATATAAACAAACCACAAACTTATATTCAGGAAAAAAAATTAAAAAAAGTATTTAAATGTTTATTATAAAAATTAAACATGAGTAAAATAACAAGAATCATGAGTGTAGGTGGTATTATACGTAAGGTATGTACACATATGTGGGTATGTAAAAAGAAAAAAATGAGTTATACTTGCAGGGTCGTGATCAAAAAATTTTTTTTATCAGATACAAAATATTTTTATTGTGGTATTCATGCATTCATAATTTTGTTGTATATATTTCGTGGTTACACGAGCACACACTCTATAATATATTCAAGTAGATCAAAAATAATTTTATTTGTTTTTGGAAAATTTCAAAACTTATGCATAACTTGGAAAATTTAAGTTATGTGCTTTGTTCTAATAATTGTAAATTATTATAAAGAAAGCAAATAAATAATTAAATATCCACAATTTATATTTGTAGTACATATTATTATTATGAACTTACTAAAAATGTAGCAAGGCAATCAAAAGATATTCAAATTCAGACTATTATTGTTATTAACACTATTACGTATTAAGTGCGGTTTGGTCGGTATTGTTGTGTCACCAAATTGTATGTACATACCAAATTTTCAACCGACATGCAATTCTTCTTGATATAGGAACGTTATTAAACTCCTTTTAACTTTCGATATTATTGCCTGTCGGTCTTCTGTAAGTTTACGGGTCTGTCTGGCTGTATACACATGTATATCTCAATTCCTTGAAATTTATATGAAAATTCTTGAAAATTGACATTTAATTTCTATTTGTCAACAAAATTAATTCAAAAACTTTTAGAAGAAATCCAATCGATGAAAGTAAACCTAATCTTAGAACTTAAAACAGGTATACTAATAAAAAAAAAACGAATAGCTTTTACAGAATTTGAAATTGCTATTAAAAGTACATTTTTATAATCGTTCGCTTTCTTTATATTAATTAACAAAAATTAAAGTGACTAAATGATGGTTAAATCGTTACTTAAACTTGTAGAAAAGCGAATTAAGTTCTCTTACTTAAATTTTACTTTAGATAGAAGAGTAAACGTTAATATTTTATTCATTGTACGTTTCTTCTCATTCACTGTAGGAAAATGTAAAGTACAAAATAAGCTTCAAATTTTATTCATACTTACATATATAATAACACTAGTGTTGTGCAATCAAATCAATTGCCCGATCATTAGTATAAAAATAAATTTTAGACTTTGCATTCTTTTAACTTTAATTAACTTGAGTGAAAGTAAGAGTAAATAAATTTATTAACTTTTCTTATCACCAAGCTAGTATTTCGAATAAAATTTGCATTCGAATATAAAATCGCCGTATTCTATATTATGAACTAAACGCATGAAATTTTTGTTCGATTAATGTCCGGTGTTAGCATCTGTACGTCAATTAAGGTAGGTAGATATTGACTTCAAGAAAAAAATTACAATTTAAAATTTAAATGTTTTATTAAGAGTTGATATTGAGGGAGGGAATCCGACCAAAAAAGAATAAAAAAAAAATAGAAAATTAAAATAAAAACAAAAATCGAATACAGGCAGAGGTTGAAACATGTTTTTACAAGTAATGTGTGCTGCGTCTGGTTATACAGTTGAACCTGGATAAGAGAAATTTCAAGGGACCGAAGATTTTTAATTATAGAGGTTTCTCATTTATCCAGTTTTTCTATTATCGACTTTGTTTTCAAAATGTTGCCGCTTAAAGAGGTTTTTTCGTCTTCTTTGTCAAAAAAGAAAAATCACTTTTACTTTTGTGTTTCTACATCTCTTTTCGGCATTGCTTGTACCTCTGGTGGCGGTATACTCCCCATTTTTCGTTTTTTTTTCTTTGCTGAATAAACAAAACTCACATAAATACTCACGAAAATTTTTAGCAACTTTTAACCAAATAGAAATAAAATAAAATAAAAATAAAAATTGCTTTTAAAGGGGTGACAATAAAAATATTCCTCTTATGGAGGTAAAAATGTATCGAAATAGTTCGCAAAACTCGCAAAATTTATTGTACTCACAGAGCACGTAGGAATGTCTCTTATAGATGAAAGAGTTTGTTAGAGAATACAAGTGGTTGGAAAAATAATTTCACTTAAAGAGGCTTTCCTCTTATCTGAGTACTTCTTATCTAGGTTCTACTGTATTGATAATTTTTTTCCCTACCTTTTCAATTATTCTATGGGAGACGAAACGCTTTTTTTGGTTTTTTTTTTTTGTTATAAAATCACAAAATAAAACAATTTGTAACGTAATTAGATTTTGATTACTTTGATTAAATTTTATTAACTGCTGAGATTATGTTTTATGAATGAATGAATCAATGAGGTGGAGAGTATGATTGGTTTTTTTTTATTTTTTTTTTTTTTTTAAATCAGTTTTTGTTTTTATTTTTTTGCGTGGGTTTGGCAATTTTTTTGTTCTGCGTACATACATAATTTTTTTTTTGTGATTGTGTACAAAATGAATATTATACACAAATACACATATAAGTGAATATATATGTACATAATATGTAGAATATGTACATTATTATCTGCAGTATAGAAATTAGTTATTATGACGACGCAAAGAGTTAAACGTAAAATGTATGTACATATGAATACATAGATATGTATATGTGATATGTAGTAAATCGAAGCAATATTTATATAAAAATCACGAATTCATTTGTACAAAATTATTTTAATTTTTGATTTTGAGTATTCATGTTTATTTATTAATTTAAAAAACACAAAAAAAAAAAAAAAACAAAAAATTGGAAAATTTTTTTTTTAAGTACACATGACATGAGTCGGTTGAAATTTTTTTGAAGTCTTACAAAATATTATATTTGTTAATTTTTATAGGGAATATCAAAACTTTGATTGAAATTAAGGATAGTCGATAATACACAAAAAATATTTATAATAATTATATGTGCTCATGTACCTAGATACTTGCATATTATGTAATTTTCAAAAATGTTATACATACTTAGGCCTTTTCATAAACACAGTATATCGCGATATATAGCGAGAACTGCGCTATTTTTGTGTTCATAAACAAAATGTAGCTGACCAAGTTTGCTCATAAACATTGCTAACATATCACAAAAATATTTAAATTATCATGGCTAGCGCAGTTAAATCAACTGCATTTTTTTTACTATTTTTTGCAGTTTGGTTTTACATTTTTAATTGTTAATATTGTTATACTAAAAAATAACAAAATTTCTTTTTGTTTCAATTTTGTTTTTTTTTTAAATTTTTATTTTTCCTGTAATAGAATTTTCCACTATTTTTCCGAAAATAACTAGATTTTTTTAGACAATACTGCAAATTCAAAATAGCAATAGTTTTTATACAACTGTTAAAAATATATTGTATATGTATAACATTATTGTTTTGCAGTATTGTGTTTATGAAAATCTCTATTACACATACTTTTGCGCTAGCTGCATTTAATAATGTACAAATAGATTTATATGAAGTATACGAGTATATAGAGTCCAATCTTATCTGAAACTTACTTTTTATATCATAGAAAATTGATTTTATAAGTATATATACCTACACAAAAATATTATAAACTAAGTACATTAAAACAATAAAATTTTAATAAGATGTTGTTTTTTTTTATTATATTAAAGTTTTTTCGATAACTTCTATTTCAGATATAAGTTTTACCTCAACCGCCGGCTCAAGCTTAAACAAAGCAATTGCTTTATAAATTCCTGAATTCATATGATTTGGATACCTTACATCATTACCAACATCACATTTGTCAAAATAATAAAAGCTTCCCTTTGTAGCAACTTTTTTTGGATCGAATTTTCCTTCAATTACAGGAAAATTAGAACAATTTTTAAGTGATTCCATAAACATTGATTTATAAACGGTATCAAAGAAAGTGTATAAATTTTGCTTTGGCAACCTGAAGGGTGTAGGTTTAAATTCGTTTTGATTACGTGCTCTTCTATAAAAGTCTAACTGAAACTGAACAAAAAAAAAAAATATTCGACACGATCATATTTGATAATAATAATATTTATAATAATCGTACTTTTTATATTAATTTATTTTTTATAATTTTATTTATATTAAAAGTTAAATATGTAAAAGGAAACTAGAAACTTTAAATGTGAAAACTATGCCTTAACTTGTTTTTTTCTTGAAATGTGTCACTGGATACAAAATAATATAAATTTTATTTTGTATTTTTCTTTGTTCCTCATTGAAAGTGCGACTCCCCATTTCAGCTATAGTTTCTGATATAAAATTTGAACGAATGCGTCGAATAATTTAGAATGTTAATGAGTGTAAATTGAATTTTTGCAAAATTTTGTTGCGTAAAATTTTTAAAAGAATTCAATATTCTTTCTTGACAATATTGAAGGCATTAGGTTGAAACTTCGTTAAAATTTTTTAATTAAATGAGTAAAAGTTATTTTCTTAAAAATAAGACTAAATTCTGTGCTCGTACCTGTTATGCAATGATTCATAAAAAAATGTAGAAGGCTTATACTTAAACTTAATTAATACAATTTTATATACTCCACGGCCTACATTTTAATGTAGGTATTAATGTTGTGTGTAGTTTATAACATTTAGAAAGAGTAGACGCTCAGCGTAAGATTCTGTTTCGATTTTTTTATGTCCGTCTGGTACTCTGGTCATTTTACAACTCAAAAACAGAAATAACAAAAATCACCAAACTTCCATAAGTTGTTTCGTTTCTGTCACGGACGACTCTTAATTTAATTAGATTCACTAAAGTACTTGGTTGTTATAAAACTCTGAAACCAATTTAAACCAATTTCAATCTCTGTAATACCTTTACGAATTTGTTATCCTATGTGCGATTAAATATGCCATAACTGACTAAGGGACAGACTATGGCTTTAAGTTGCCGTATTACCATATTAATTTATGCAAAATTTCAGTACTGTGTTTTTCAAAATACTGTGCGTGTCAAACTACTAGTTGTATGGAAGCTACAAGAAAGAGCCAAGTAATTTCAACGACTTTTATGACACACATTGGCCCTACTAATATATTTGTTTGTGTGAAATTTCAATGCCACAGCTTTTATAGTTTCTGAGATATAGCCAAATAAATTTTGAAGTTGTATGGCAGATACCCGAACCGGTACCCTGATCATGTCCAATTTAAATAAAGTTCTGGCACTTACTACAATAAATCATTTGTGAAAATTTGGTGAATTTAGCTCAATTAGTTTTTGAGATATCGCTGGGACGGATGGATGGACGAATGGACAGGTGAACAGACAAAGCTAAATCAACTCAGAATTTGACGCTGATCAAAAGCATACACTTGAGTCTATATCTAAGGCGGTTATTACTTAGCGTTACAAACGGCAAGGCAAATTTAGTATACCCTTCGAACATACGTTCGTACGGGTATAAAAATTATGTCGTATAATGTGTCAAATTATATCGTAGATATTCTAGTTAATTGGCGCGACAAGTTCGTTTAGTCGACACACGACCTTAAAAGACACTTAAATATTTCAAAAACTGGTTTTGGTATCTTCGTGAAATTTGGTAAGAAATTCTCACATTACAGTTCATAAAAATGGCAAAAATTTTGTTCAACTGGTTCACTAGTTCAACTGGTGGCTTTTTTTACAACACTTCAAAGTTTTTTGAAACTTAAAACATAAATTTTGAAGTTTACGCCAATTATTTATGATGGGATTGTCAATGTTAACTACAAGTGATGTTTATTTATTGGTACATTTTTAAGGCAAGGTTTTTTTGAAATGTCATGTGACTTGTCTTATAACTCTACTTCTAACTATGAGTTACTAAAAAATTTATCTTTTTTTTTATGTACATAATACGTGTAATTACCATAATAGTTTCATTGTATAAATCTCGATTTATTGTTAAATTTGCAGTAGTGGCAAAAACTCCCCTGGAAATCCGTATCATATTCAAATTCAAAGTAACATATTCTTCATGTTTATTATCTACTTCCACTGAAAGCAAATTAAAGTCCCAGTCCTGTAAAAAAATAAAAAAAAAATTAATATTCATGCTGGAACTTAAAATTTTATTAAAATTATTAATACAAATTCCAAGCATTGTCATAAAGGAAAATTCAGAAAATGAATAGAAAATGTTTGTCAAAATATATTGAATTTTCCAAATATTCTAAGAAATAGAGAAAACTTTCTTTATTTCGGAAAAGTTACATCTTTGTGATTATAGAGGTTGGTATATTTCATGCGTTACATGCATACAAAACTGAAACTTTAATTTTCATTTGAGGCGCTCAGCACAAAATGAAAAAATCACAAATGGCCTATCACAAAAGTGACATTTCGAGTAAATAGCAATTATTGAAATATTTCAAATTTTTTAAATGAAAACATAAATGAACGTTTAAATGTTTTAATTGTTTATTTAATTTTTGTTTTTATTAACAAAAAGCAAATAAATTCATAAAACAACAAAACCAAAATTCATATTAATTTTTCGATCTAACTGATAAAACCACATCGTTCCACTATTCGAGTATGATAATGTTTTTAAAATATATATTTGTTTTTCAATAAATCCAAAATCCTCAACGTATGGCAAATATTAATGCCTGAACACCATTATCACTGTGACCACTATGATAAATTTCATCAACTTAAAATTCTGGTGAAATTCGGTGACATAGGAACAAATTGCTGCCATTTTGATGTTGCGGTTTTGGCCTTTGTATTGACCACTGTCCATAATTAGCCCGATACAGTTCATACTATATCATATGAACTGTATCATATGTTATGCAATGCAGGATCATATTTCTTGTGACAGCCCTATCGAATATAATAACTAATTTTTGCAAAAATTTTGAATAGGCCTATAATGCGCTGAGCGCCTCATTTGTAGTTTAAAAAACTGTGAAAATATGAGATTTTTTATTATTAACACTAAATTAATATTTCACAATCATAAACCAATATCATGTTTTTTAATTTCATTAAGTATGAGCAAGTCGCACCACCTTCTTAATGTTTGATTGTACACCTTTTTAAATTGTTTTAAAAGCAAAATGAAGATTTTGATTATACGAAAGTGATCTGAAACCAAAAACCTTTATCACATTTAATTAAAATACAAACATAATTACAAACATTTTGTTTAATTAAAAAACTATTACAGTTTAGGTTTTGAATGGAATTTATACCTTCATATTCCATACATCTTCACCCAGAATTGCATACAGTTGAAGTATGGTTATAAAAAGTTTTCCAAACATAGAAAGAGTTTTCATTATGATTCTTTTAAATCTTTGAATATTTTACTTTAATTTGTTGTAAGAAACATTATTTTTCAAAAAATTAAAGTCAAAGAAATTTTTTAAACTTTTCTTGAGTTCACTCTCGAATAAAAGTTTTGTTGTTGAAATTCTTTTTCCTGCACTTTGCTAACTTTTATCTTTCAAAACTCTTAAGCTTGCAAATTTAAACTAAACTACGAATCTTCGTATATGTAACTGGGAATTAATAAATCATTTTTTTGGATTTTAAATAGTTATACTCGTAATTTCATAAAGGTTAATTTTTTTTTGTCATGCAATTGAAATGTAGAAACTTGTAGTTAAATTACATATGTAAGGTAAGTACGACATACTTTTCTAAAATATTCTGTGTTGTAAAATATTACGTGAATATGTAAATAGTATAATTTAATTTTAATTTTTTTAATTTAATTTCAATTTATGGTTTCGTTTTAATTTGATTAATGTTACATTAAACTTTTTATATAAACTGGCTATTGAATTTCATATTATTCTTGTAACGTAATTCACAGATATCACATTATGCTTTGATATAGTAATTAAATATTAATCTATATTATATATATTCTATATTGTATACATAATAAATCGCCGCACTAGTCAAGAATAGTATAGGAACGTAATAATGTTATAACTCTGCAAGCACTGAATATTGGTCAAACAATCTGTAATTCTTGTCTCACTTTACCATCTACTTCGAGTATGTGAGTTATTAACTCAGTTTTCAAACCGCTCAGCAATTCAAATTTGATCCTATAAAAATTTTATATATTATATGTCTGAAGGAATTTTATAGATGAACTACATCTAAATGAAAAATAGAAAAATTACAAAATATAAATTAAAATGTTTTAATTTAAATTGAATAAAATTGAACTTCAAGTTTCAAAAGTTTCAACTTCTTTTTCAGTTTAATTAAATTTTATTATAACACAAAAAATTAAGTCACGTTTAACAAAAACTGCTAAAATTATTTTTGCTGCTAGTCTGGCAGAAAAAAAAAATCGCTTGAAAAATATTTAGATTGCACCGTTTGTTTTCTTCTCCTCAGGCGAAATGAGCACCATAAAGTTGGTGTTAGAAAAAAACCATTATTCCAGAAATTTTATGAACAAAACTTGTATTTCATATTCTTTAATTAAAACTTAAATATATTTAGATCAATTTTATTTGAAGTTGAGCTTATGCGTTATTTTTACAATTTAGAAAATAAACAGCGACAAAAAAGAAATTTAAAGTCATCTCGGGTCCTCCAAATCAAGTTGGTTAATTTTTTTTTTCGATTAGAATTTTTACTTTTGGAAATCTAATTTGGTGAAAATTTCAATTTCTAATGTAATTTCTATGTCAACCACTGGCACTCCTTTAATCGAAATAATAAGTTTGTAAAATCCTGGATTCATATGATTTGGATATTTTGCATCTCTACCCGGATCACAGTTTTCGAAATGATAAAAGGTTCCTTTCCTGGCCCATTTTTCCACATCGAAATTTCCTTCGTATTGTGGAAAATTTGAACAATTTTTAAATGGTTCCATATATAATTGCTTATAAATAGTATTAAAAAATGTTAAAAAACTCTGCTTCGGAAACTGTATCGGCGAAGGTTTATATTCATATCCATTACGTGGTTTTCGATATACATCTAAAGAAAACTGCAAAAAAAAATTATTGTATTAGTACGGTGAATTAGAAATTTTGTTAAATTTTATATTTGTAATTAACTTGAACATAAAATATATTCCAATATAGCCCTTTTCAAAACTTCTTTTGGGCTTTTGTCTTAATTATCGAAACTTATTCAACGGTATGCTGGCGGTAATTGAATTTTAATATCCATTTTTTTAATCAATATTATATTTTTTTACTTTATAAACCAATAATCAAATACATTTTATTTTTACGTAATTACCATAATTTTTTCATCAGCTTCATCTGTATTAATTGTTAAATTTCCACTAGCTGCATAAACGCCTCTGGAAACACGCGTCATCTTAAAAAACATAACAACATTTTCTTCAATTTTATTTTCTATATGTGTTGAAAGAAGTCTATAATCCCAATCCTGTAAAATAGGTATCACTTTCTTAGTTTTTAAACGTAATACAAAAATCATTCGATTTTAAAATTGAAAATATGCAAATTTGAAGTAGAACAAAATTCTTTCTATCTAAAAAATTTTATATGAAATTTGGGGCGCAAGCATTTTTGGTTGGAAAATCTAATATTTTGAAAATAAACTAATTAAAAAAACACTATCTAACACTTCTAACAAATAACCGTAACTTGGCCCGTAGCAAACATGCAGTAGCTAAAGCCTGTTTTCTTAGAAAAGTTAAATGCTTCTTTATGACGAGAAATTTAACAATTTTAATGTAAAACAAATCTTGTGGACTTATTTTTAAAAATAGAAAAACTCTTTGGAATTTTTTTTTTATTTAAATTAATTTTATTTGAATTAAAAAAATTCAAGTTATTTTGGAACTTTAGTAAAAAACTAAAAATATTACAAATTTTATTTTTCCCTATATTGCTGGAACTTGATACTGCATAATTTTTATATTTTCAATTTTGTTATTTATCAAAAAGTAAAAATATTTAAAGGTGAGCACTATTTAAGTTATCTTTATATTTTTTAATTTTTTACGAAGAATTCACACCCTATTCTTCCAAAAACCGTCAGTAATATCAGCAACAGTGGTAAACAGTTGAAGTACGGTTATGAAAATTTTTCCAAAAATAAAAGTTTTCATTATAAATTAATTCAATTTTTAAGCGCTCTATTTTTGTTAGCTTTTGTTGTGAATTGAAAAAAAATTGATTTTAATTTTTAATAGGCAACATTATTGAAAAGCACACGATGTGTTAAAGAACTTTTTCAAAAACACGCAAATGAAATAACAAGCGTTTTGTAGTCTGTCGTATCTAGCATCACTACAACGCAAAAAAATTCATTAAACTTATTTTTACTTCACATTCAAATAAAAATTTTTTAGTTAAAAATTTTTTTTCTGCACTTTATTTTTCACCAACTTTTGTCTTTCAAAACTCTTAAGCTTGCAAATTAAAACTAAACTACGAGTCTTCGTATTATGAACTGTGTAACTGCAATTTAATAAATCATTTTGTTAAATTTTAAATAGTTATAATTTCATAAAGGTTAATTTTTTTTTGTCATGCAATTGAAATGTAAAAAGTTGCAGTTTTAGTTAATCAATTACGATATACTTTTGATAATATTCTGTGTTGTAAATTACAATAGAATTTAGAATATGTCGGAATTTTTTAACATGAATAATGTTAAGACTACTTTTGAAAACTCAAATTTTAGATACGGTTTAAAATATTTTCCATTTTTAGTACTTTTCCAAAAATTTTTTAGAAAAAAAGTACTTATTAGTTTCATTCTGTCTGTCCGTCCTTTTTTCCAAATTTTTGATCTCGCTTTTCTTCTAGACCCCAGCTTGTAGGAGCCTGAAATTTCAGCAGCTTTTAGAAACTAATAAATACTTTATTTCGTTAGAAGAAAATTTTTTTCCATCTCCACCCCCTCTCAAGTTATCGCCTCTTGAAATTTGTAAAATTTGAATTTTTGACACCTTATATTTCCGAAACCGCAAGCTTTTTCAAATTTCTATAAACGCAAAAAGCTAACGGTAAATTCCATGACATTAAAAAACATAATTATTTTTCTTAACTCACGCACTTAACCCTTAAAAGCGGTCATTATGTTAACCCCTCTATATACTAATTTTTGCTTTATTTCAAAGACTATGCATATATGCGTCATCCTAAGTATATGCAATCCTAAAAATAGTTTTGTTTATGAATGAAAATAATTTTAATAGTGTGGTAGGTATACACAGACTGTATTTAAAACTAGTATTTTCACTTGTTTAAGGGAAAAGTGCTACAATACAAACCATTGGTTTGACCCAACTTTATTTATTGTGTATACAATAAGGTAGGTTATGTGATGGCAAAAAAATTTGGATGTCGAGTTTTCGGTGTAAACGTTCGGTCGAGTTTCGGGTAAGCAAACTATTTTCAGAGAGGTGTCTGTCTGTGTGTGCACGCGTGTATCCTAAATTCGGCGGAACTGATTTTGATGAAATTTAATATTTAAATTGTAGGTGTTAAAGCAATTAATCTATAGAGTTTTTGGAAAGATCAGCGATCGGAAGTCGATCTGGGGGCCGATTTTAGATTTTTTACCCGATCTATGGAACGAATTGATGGAATTTCTTGAAATTTGACAAAGGGCCAAATTTACATTTTTTTAGATATGTTAATTATAAGCTTATTAGTGTCCTTAAAATTGTAAAGAAGCGTTTAAAACGCGTTTTCTCTAGATCATGAAAACGCGTTTTATTTAATTTTACTAATCTATTGGCATATTGGCACACAATTCGGAGCTGTGTTTCCACAGATTTAGGCATTTTGAATGTGCGAGTAAGTTGTATGATTCTGAGGCTGCTAAGAAATTCAGCGTACTAGATAATATACGAAAACTTTATTTTTAAGGAGTAAATTAAGGAATAACTAGTTTAATTTAGCTTCATAAGAAAAAAATTTCTCAAAGGACTGTTTCAGTCATTTGTTATTAGTGTGCCCAAAGAATTTCATATATAAAAAAGATAAGCTAAAAAATTTAAAGATAATAAAAAGATAAGCTAAAGTTAAATTGAATATAATAGAGTTGATCTTCTGGGAAAAACCTTGAGCATATTACAAAATATGCACCTACTAAATTCTGAGGCACCAAATCTGATCTCATATAAACATTTTGGGTTCGTAAGCTTGATTAAAATATTGTACAGATATACAGGAAAAGAGCAGTCTTTAAAATCTATTGGTAATTTTACACTAAGCCACTATTTTTAATAAGACAGAATAACAGCAAAATAAGTTATATAAAATGTAAGAAAATCGGTAAAAATGTAAAAGAGAAAATGAGTCAAAAATAGAAATTTTAAAAATCTAACACTGATTATAAAAAAATGTAACATTTGACAAATTGCAATATATATAAATTAGATTAATAAAAAAATTCGATTAATAAATTAGTCTATCAACTTTAGTACAGCACAAAGCAAAAAAATTATGTAGCCAGAACATAACCGACCGCAATGTGTATTGTTTATTTTAGCGAAAGTTAAAATAATTTCGGTTCAGCCGAATTTCCGATACACGCGTGCACACATAAACAGATATACAGACCGGCACCTCCCTAAAAATAGTGTATTTATGCTTCCATTTTATAAAGAAGTGTGTTCTAACCAAAAAATCGATATGGAAAATTTGTTGTCATCACATAACCTTCCTTAATCTATCTGATAGAATAATAACGGCTCGATTACACTCCAGAATAAAAAAATTACAATAGTACAATGTTACGTTCCCACCGAAACCGCAGACGATGAAGCGAAAGATGCATTCTACTACCAATTGACCCAGGTCTTGGGCAATATTCCCAGAACAGACATTGTTATACTGATGGGAGATCTAAATGCCAAGGAAGGAATAAGAAACGAAAATAGTCCTAGAAATGTGGTGGGTCCATTTGGCATAGGCGACAATAATGACAATGGTGGCCATCTAATAGAGTTATGCACAAAATATAACATGGCAATAGGTGGTACCCTCTTCCCGCACAAGAATATACATAAATACACATGGGAGTCGTCGAATGGACAAACAAGGAACCAAATCGACCACATTTGTGTTAGCAATAAATGCAGACATTCACTACTTGATGTCAGGAATATACATAAAATTCAGGATAGGCTAACAGAAGAAATTAACATAGATGGTATACAAGATGTACTCCGACAAGCAGGTGAAGAAGTATTAGGAACCATAGATATAGAAAGAAGAGAATGGATATCTGATTAAACGTGGACTTAAAATATTACAAAGAAGAAAGATAAAAGAAAAATTGCTAACTCATCAATCGGAAAGCCTAAAGCAAGAATATAAAGAAAAATCAAAAGATGTCAAGAAATCGGCCAGAAGAGAAAAATGAAAGTTCCACAACCAAATAGCAAAAGATGCCAAAACAGCGGCGCAACAAAACAACATGCGTAGCCTGTATAAAAATATTCACAAACTCTCAAATAAGAACATAAAAAGGAGTCAACCGATTAAGGACACTAATGGTAACTTAATAACATCCACGCAAGATCAAATGCAGAGATGGAGGGAACACTTTGATAGTATCAGCAACCGTAACAACAGCAACCATATTGAACAACAATTGGAGAACGAAGATGGCCTCAGCAGAATCAGAACCCACCAACATATAATAGAGTCAAGTCGGTTATAGATAGACTAAAGAACAATAAGTCCTGATGGCGTGGCAGCGGAGCTGTTAAAAAGTAACAGTAATACAATGGCCGAAATATTGAAACCCATCCTGGAGCAAGTATAGAGAAATGAAATGATACCACACTCTTGGAAAAAAGGAATAATAATAAAGCTACCAAAGAAAGGAGATCTATCAGATTGTACGAATTGGCGTGGTATAACTATCCAGAACACAATAAATAAAGTATTGGCCCTCATAATCCTCTCAAGAATAGAGGAAAAAATAGATAGAGATCTCCGGGAAAAGCAAGCTGGCTTCCGTAAACGGCGTGGATGCATAGATCACTCGAATACAATAAGATTAATTGTGGAGCAATCGGTTAAATGGAACTCGACATTGTACATCACATTTGTCGACTTCGAAACGGACTTTGACGCAGTATACAGAGAAGCTATTTGGAAAGCTTTGCAAAAGAAAAGAATACCTGGTAAAATAATCAGATTGATCAAAGCTCTATACATTGATAACGAAACCAAAGTACTCACAACGGAAAACTAAGTGAGTCCATAAATATAAGTACAGGTGTACGACAAGGGTGCCCCCTTTCTCCACTACTGTTCAATGTGGTTCTGGACGAAATAATGAAAGAGGCCACAACATCAGCCAGAGGAATAAGATGGGGATTAATGAGTCGCCTAGAAAGCCTTGAATATACAGACGACTTTGCCCTACTAGCCCAATCACATAATGACATGCGGGCAAAAATCAATCTTCTAAGTGAACGAGCCAAAGTAGTTGGTCTACAAGTTAACGTACAGAAGACAAAATCACTAAGAATTAACACCAGAAATAATGAGCAGTTTATGGTTAACGAGACCCAAATCGAGAATGTCGCAAGATTCAACTACCTTGGTAGTATAATTACTACAAATGGGGTGGCTGAGGACGACATAGATAACCGAATTAGATTGGGTAGAGCGGCGTTTGGAAGATTGTGGGCGACATGGAGGTCACCACACTTGGCCAGAAGTACCAAAATTAGAATATTCGACTCGTGCATCAAGTCGGTTCTGCTATATAGCAGCGAAACCTGGCATGCAAATCAGAAACTCATTAACAAAGTCCAGGTATTCATCAACAGGTGCCTTAAAATCATATGCAGGATCTTCTGGCTTAGAAAAATTAGCAACGACGACCTGTGGGCACTGGCCGGCGAGGAACCAGTAAGTCTGCAGATAAAGAGAAAAAGGTGGCGAGGGTTGGGCCATACCTTGAGGAGGCCGCCGGAGGCAATTGCACGACAAGCGCTTGAGTGGAGCCCACAAGGGAAGCGGAAAGTGGGAAGGCTTCGGACAACTTGGCGGAGAACGGTGGAGAAATAAGTTAAAGCTAGTGGCAAGACCTGGACACAAATAAAAGTAATGGCAAATTATAGCGTACGGTGGAGAGGTTATGTGGAAGCCCTATGCTCCCAAAGGGGGTGAAAGAAGAAACAAAAAAAAAACATAGCCTCCCTTATTGTATGCAATGTGGTCGATAAAAAGCTTTATCAAGTGTTCAAAAATAAGGTTTTTACCTACCGCATGGAATATAACAAGGGAGGTGATATTATGGCACCAAATTTCGCAAGTACTGATGCTGACCGCATCAGATTTTTTTGTCTTGTATTCTCGCAAAGAATTTGGCTTAAAAATTAATGTTTAGGTGTCTCAGTATGTTTTTGCCATCTTACGAAAAATCGATTAAAGGTATAGTTGTTTGTCATTATTTTAGTCAAAAATCTCAATATTAGTAAAAAACAAAGTTGCCGGTTAGACAGTGTTAAATTTAGGCAAACTAAATGAATTTTGCAGTTATCGTAATCATACTATTTGTCAAATATATTTTTAGAAAATCCAATAATCCATTAAAATCACCATTTTTGATTGTTGTTCAAAAAAATATGTATGAAATTTTATTAATAAAATTTTCAATTTTAATTGAAGTGTTAAAAAAAATTCATCTCATTACTGTTTCGATCCTCCTAAGACTTTACTATAAAAGTTTTGCTATCTATTTGCTTAAATTCAGTAAGTCTAAGAAAATTCCTTCAATTTTTTTTTGTGCGAAATGGTTTTTTCATTTGAATTTTAGAAATCCAGTTTGGAGAATATACTAAAATCTAAAGTAATTTTTATATTAACCAATGGATCCCCTTCAATCAAAATAATAAGTTTGTATACTCCTGGATTCATATGATTTGGGTATGCTGCTTCTCTGCCAGGATCACAGTTTTCGAAATGATAAAAGGTTCCTTTTTTAGCCCATTTTTTCGCATCGAATTCTCCCTCGAATACGGGAAAATTTGAACAATTTTGAAATTCTTTCATAAATACTTGCTTATAAACAGTGTTAAAAAACGTTACAAAATCGTGCTTTGGAAACTTTAGGGGCGAAGGTTTGTATTCATACCCATTATTTGGTCTTCTCAATATATCTAATGAAATCTAAAAGAGAAAGTAGGTAATTTAATTTATACTTCGAATTAAAATTATTGTTAAAATTTAAATTCGATTCTTAAAAAGTGTTAGTACTCAGAATATTTTAATGTAATTAAGAGAAAACTTTAAATTTGTTGTTTTAATTTTTTGATTCATAAGTCGTCTACGAAATTTAAACCACTGGACTTTTGAAAATTTACGAAAAATATCACTAAGCTTGAGAAAGTGTAAAAATCCTTTTTTCCATTTTTGTAAAAATTTACTTTTGCATCAATCTGAAACCGCATGTGTCTGGACAAAGGCTGTAGATATTTTCAAAAACTTTGCAAAAATATTTTACAAAACCATATCAGCTAAAATTTTTTGATTCCTTTCCAGATTGCAGGATCAATATAAACAGATGAGCACTAAGAAATACTATATAAATTAACGAGACCTTTTCAAGCAGATAATGTATTATGCTCCATAGTTATATTTTTTTAAATTCCTTGTCTCTTTTGTAAAGTTTTCGTCACTTCTGATCGCTAATGTTGCTTACTACTTGGACTTATAAACGAGCGTTTTTTTTAGTTTTATAAAATATTTTATTTTGGAAGTAAGTTACCAAATACATTTTATTTCATGGAATTACCATAATTTTTTCATTAGCGTAATCTGCTGCAATGGTCAAATTTCCGCTTACTGCATAAACACCTCTGGAAACACGTGTCATCACAAAATGCATATTAACATTTTCTTCATATTTATTTTCTAACTTTGTTGAAAGAAGTGTATAATCCCAGTCCTGTAAAATAAATTTTGAATATCAGCTAAAAATATAATGTGAAAATTATAGGTATACGAGTATTACAAAAAAGAAAAAAATAATTCAAAATATCGGCGATACTGAAAATGGCAATATATTTAATGTTCAAAATGACAAAATAATTTTCTAAGTTGACCAATTCGGGAAGTTTAATATTTTTTGGGTTAATTAGAAGAGAATATTATTTCCAAGAACCCTAATTTATCAAACTCATGGAGGTAGACACTAGATCTTTAAAATATGAAATGTGTGTTGTTTTAAAACTTCCCATAATTCAAAATACTAAACCTTAAACAAATTTAGTTGCTTCAGAATTAATTATATTGTCGCGAATCATATGACGTTTTCATATGTTACTACATCTTAGTAAATGAAACTTAGAATTATTATAGAGGAAAGGAAGAAGCAGATGCTAGAGAAGCGGGGCCGGTGGCCAGTTCCTGTTTTGTTTGGCTGGAGCACTTTTGCGGGATTGAACGAAAAAAAATTTGAGAGGTGCTAAGACTCGAAGTGGAAGATTAAAGACTGGAGCTATGTAAGGTCCATCCGGGGCTTCAGCAAGCAAATGAGCTTTTGGAAATTAGAACTGCGAGCGTTATAAGGTAATCATGAGAATGCCGAAAAATCATGTGAGAATTCCCACGGGCTTCCTGTTGAGACACAGCAGGCTTTAAAAATACTTAAATCTATTGGGCCTGGGTACTGACGGCTCTTACAAGTACTTAGGGAAAGGAGAGGAGACCTCAGTGCATCTCCTTAATGAGTGTTGAAGGCTGGTCCATAAAAGAAGGAACAAATATTGTCCTGGAAAATTTAATTCATCCAAAATGTAAGTCTTGAGGTGGTACTGTAGGAAAAATAATGGGCGCTGGTGTGGAGCACAACAGATCAGATTCATGGCCTCAATCTGCGGTCTACAATCTACAATAGAAAAATAAACATATTTATATATTTTATATTTTTTAAGAAGAATTCATACCCTCTTCTTCCACAAATCCTTGTTAAGATCGCCAAGAATGACATACAGTTGAAGTACGGTTAAGAAAATTTTTCCAAGCAAAAAATTTTCCATTATAATTCTATTCAATTTTTAATAACTTAATTTTTTGTTGATAGCTTTTTTAAAAATTTAATGAAAATGTGATTTTAGTTTTTTATATAAATCATTACTCTTCAAAAAATTTAAATTTTAAGTATAAGAAAAAATATTCCGGTTCAATATTTTTAAATTAAGTGAAAAGTACAAAGAAAAACACCCCCAAAAAATATGAGTGTTCTTACAGTGCTATGATACTCCAAGACTAAAGTTGTTAAGATACAAGGACAAACGTTTCGTAGTATGTTGTATTATTACTATACTCTCGTTTTATTATTCTAACAACGGTCGGCTTTGAAATGCAAAGAAATTACAATGCAAAGAAATTTATCAAACTTTTATTTTTCTTCACTTTCTAATTAATAAAAGTTTTGATGCTGAAAAAGTTTTTTTTTTTATGCACTTTGTTTTTTGTTAGCTTTTATTTTTCAAAACTCTTAAGCTTGCAAATTTAAACTAAACTACGGACCTTCCCACATGTAACATCACTTCATTAAATTTAAAATAATTTTAATTGCATAAAGTTTAATTTTTTTTGTCATGCAACTCAAATTTATAAAATTCTAGTTTTATTTAATCAAAAAGAAAAGATTCTTTTCATAATATTTTTAAGTTTCTCCCTTTTATACGACATGATTCTATTATACTTTGTTTTGCAAAATAAAAAAAATCTGAATATAAAACACCATATCAGAAATAACATCACGGAGATAACGCTATGTGTAAAAACTATGTTAATTCTGTAAAACTTGTATAAATCAATGGCGCTTATTCTAATTATCGAATCATTAAGTGATTATCGAAAAAGTTTCAAAAACTTTATTATAGACATAAATCATTTTTGTATGATTTAGATTGTGCTTACAATAATAATACTTTTTACGATAATAATTATGACTATCAGTTAGTTATTCGATAATCACAATAAGTCCCAGATAATTCCAAAACTTATATGTATTTAGTTTTAAATTTAAAAAATTGAAAAGGGTTTTTTTAATATTGCCTGTTCATTCTATTCTTACACAACAAAATCAAGTTAATAAATTCAATTATTACTTACAAATACGAACAAATTGTCTTTGGAAATTGAAATTGTCTCGTTCGCAATTGTAAGATTTCAGCCTATGTGAACAGGTAGAGATTAAATCGATTCAAAATTTGAAACAGTTTAGAGAACGTATACCTGTTTCGAACTCAATGCAGTTTATTTGTACATGAGCTGCTAATGAGTACACGCAAATCGTTGTGATATATTTGAGCAAATGAGCAAGATACCAATACTATTTTGAAATAAAGTTGGGTCAAACCAATGGTTTGTATTGTAGCACTTTTCCCTTCAACAAGTGAAAATTCTGCTTTTAAATACAGTCTATGTATACCTATCACACTATTAAAATTATTTTCATTCATATACAAAACTCTTTCTAGGATTGCATATTTTTAGGATGAACGATTTATGCAGTCTTTGAAATAAAGCAAAAATTAATATAAAGAGGGGTTAACATAATGCTCGATTTTAAAGGTTAATTGTATGAGCTAAGAAAAATAATTATATTTTTTAATGTCATGGAATTTACCGTTAGCTTTTTGCGTTTATAGAAATTTGAAAAAACGTGCGATTTCGGAAATATAAGGTGTCAAAAATTCAAATTTTACAAATTTCAAGGGGCGATAACTTGAGAGGGGGTGGAGATGGAAAAAAATTTTCTTGTAACGAAATGAACTATTTGTTAATGTCTAAAAGTCCCTAAAATTTCAAGCTTCTACAGGCTGGGATCTAGAAGAAAAACGACATCAAAAATTTGGAAAAAAAGGACTTTAGATAACGGTAAATTTGAGCGGCCATTTTGTTTTTCTAAAGTTTAACTGTAGTATACCGCGCTAGGGAAAGCAAGCCGCTGCCTTTCAGCGTTTGCAAAATTTCAAAAATGCTTATGGTTTCATTGCAACAAATAGTTAAAAAAGGCCATTTTTAAGGTTTTGGAAGGGTATAACTTCTAGAGGGGGGGAGATAGGTAAAAATTTTGTTCTACGGAAGTAAGTTTATAGTAAAGATCTATGTACATATAAAATTTCAGCTTTCTATCTTCAAGGGTGTAGAAGTTTTGTAAACAAAAAAAGTGTCCACGGACGGACGGACGGACGGACGGACAGAGTGAAACTAATAAGCACTTTTTTCAAAAAATTTTTTGGAAAAGTGCTAAAAATTACGTAAACCTTAACACTTTTTGATCGAGCTTTTGTTGTTTCGCACTTTCCTAAAGAAATTTAAAAAAAAAGTGCTTATTAGTTTCAAAACTTCTAAACCCTTGAAGACAAAAAGCTGGATTCTTATATCTATATAGATCTTTACTAGAAACTTATTTCCGTAGAACCAAATTTTTATCTATCTTCCCACCTCTCAAGGTATCGCCTCTAGAAATTTGTAAAATTTAAATATTTGGCATTTTATATTTTGTCGAACCGCAATCTTTTTCAAACTTCCATAAACGCAGAAAGCTAATGGCAAATGTCATGCCAATAAAAAATATAATTATTTTTGTTAACTCACACAACTTAACCCCACGTTAAATTTATTTTTGCTTTATTTCAAAGACTGCATAAATCGTTCATCCTAAATATATGCAATCCAAGAAATAGTTTCGTATATGAATGAAAATAATTTTATTAGTGTAGTAAGTGTACATAGTAAGTGTACATTGTCCTCAAAAGCAGTATTTTCACGTCTTGTTGCAAGTGCTAAAATAAAAACCATTGGTTTGACCCAACTTTATTTAAAATTAATCCTAAAAACTTCGAAAAGTCTTAAGAAATTCCGCCATTTTTGTTTAGAAACGGGACATGTATTTTAAATATATCTTCGTTAAGTCTTTTATTTTGTGGAGGTTTCAATAAAGAAGTTCAAAATTGACATTTTTCAATATTCTTTCAAAATTCAGTTACTTAAACCATAATGTTTTCCTATATGTTATGGGATCCATATGACATTGTATATATAAATATTTACATTAAAATGCTAGATTAATTTTTTTTATTGCATAATACATCATGATAATCTTAACTTAGAAGTGAAGAATTTTAATTATTTTTTATTTTAATTTTAACATTGTTTACAAGTTCAAAATATTTGTGCAACTATTTGGACATGGTTCAATTATTTGTAATTTTGTATTATTTTGTAATTTTTGAACAACAATAGAATCTAAATGTTAAAATTGTACCAGAGAGTAAACATCACGATCGCTATATGTTTAAAAAATATTATTTGATTATTTGATTCGATATGAAGCTTTGTTTTCTTTGAATTGTAAGCACATTATTCTGATAATAACTAAAACTATTGAAGTTTTATCAAATAAAAGACTTTAATTTTCTTCTAACAAAAATATTTCCTGTCAATATTTTAATATTTTAGGAGAAATTAATTATACATTTAAAATTATTTTTGATGTGCAAGTGAAGTTCAGTTATTTACAAAAGTTATACATTTTAAATAGCTGCGCGTGTATCATTATTGTCGCATTTACAATATATTTATATAATTTAATTAAATTTTTTATAATTGTAACGGGGATTTAAACCGTATACTGGCGAAATTTTTTTTTAGAGCCTAACACAAAATCCACTAGTGAAGTCTTTACAAAATTTTATGAAAAAAATTATGTCTACTCTTGATCAAAAAACAAAAATGTTTTAATAGTTTTCCTAACAACTTTCGTATCTAACATTAATTGCGAATAAAACTTAGATTTTACACATTATTAAATACATATATGGATTTGAAACTTTAAAAGTTCGTGACCACTTTATGAGAAAGATATAGATATTATTTTTGTGAACTCGACGGAAAATTGAGATGAAAGTACAAAATAAACAAAATTCAGATGTAAGTACAAATTAAGCAAGAGAGAAAAAATTAAATTTTGGCCTTTTCAGCGAAGTTACGAGTTCCAGCAAAATAATCTTAAATTTTATGTCTCTAGCGTTGCGCTTTCTTAAAAGAAGATCTTAATAACAGACGACCAGATATAGCTAGATCGGCTTAGAGTTTCATTGCGAATATGCAAAGTAATGTATACTTTATGGAATTGAAATTGGTTTCTTCTTAAGGAATGACCTTCAGTAATAAATATACGCGGAAAGCGCGATATTATGTTGTAAGTAGCAGATAACTATGGCATTACTCTTCTCTATACATATACATTAATGCATATAAACGTGCCCTACAGGTTCCGTAATTCTTATTTAATATGCAAAAATTATCAAATTGCGTTTAATATGTTAATGAATTTTTTAGTTTTGTGTTTCGTATTTTTTAAGTCATATGCCATTTTTCAATTTACAATATTTGCAATGGGCGACACCAAAAACAAAAAATAAATATTTATTACTTCATTTCTGCACTACCCTTTGCTTGCTATTAATTAATTTAATTTCTTTTATTTTTTCCTTGTTTTTTTAATTTTCTTGTTATTCTGACTTTAACCTTTTTGTTTTATGTTTCTTGGCCTCGACTTTTATTTTACGAGTACTTGAAAATTTAAGTACGAATATAATATAATATATGTACATATATGTATACAATATGGAATAAAATGTGTAAGTATATAAAGTCTATTATGTCCTAGATGCATTTACATGTAAAAAAAATTAATTCCAATTTTTGTTAAGCGAAAACACAAATTTTTATTAAACTCCAGAAATGCAGTAAAACCACAAGCAAAAATTGATGTGCGTAATTATTGCTTTCATATTTTTCTTTTACTTAATGCAAAACAATTCAAGGTTGATAAAGATGATGTCCATTTTGGTAATAAACTATTTCGGGTGTGTCATTTTAAATAATTTTTTTCAAATTTATAACATTTTTTTTCTTTTCAGAGTCCGTGCGTTTCATCAACAAAATACATACATCTCGCATATTCTACTAGATGCTCATTCTACTTTACCATTTCGAGCCTTTTTCTTTCTCATTATATTCTAAATCTTAAGGAATATTATTCATAAAAAAGTAAGTATTAAAATTCATTCAATGATAATATGTAAAAGTGTTGCCGCTCAGAAATTATTACGTAAATGTAGCAGAAAAATTTCGTTTTATTGATTAGTAGTAAACAAACGGGTGTTATTTTTCACTACGCTTCAAGATTTCATATTAGTATTTGCTAGATCCATAAGTAAATTTGATCATAATTGTGTAATTTAGTGTATAGAAATAGATGTAAAGGGTGATTCAGTGAAAAATGCAATATTATATATCATTGTTTAGGGCATCAAAAATGGGTAAAATTTTTGTTTGGAATTAGTTGTGAGAACTCAGCGATTTCCGAGATACAGGGATTTGACAGGATTTTCAAGAAATTTTTACTTGCCCAAGCTTTATTGGTTATAACTTCCTTTTTATAAAAGATAGAAGCTTCAAATAAACAGGTTTTAAAATGGCTAGTAAAGGGCTTCGAACTTTGGAAAAACACCAATTTTTTCCATTTTGTATTTTTTTAATTTTTTTCATCCCAACAATTTTGTGTGAAAGTTTTAGAAACTTTAAATTTTTTTGTTAAAAAATTTTGGCCATTTTCTTATGATTTAGTTTAAGTCCTCAAAAGTTGAAAAATCTTTTACGGCACAGGAGCTATAGCATAAAAACCATTTATATGTCAAGATTTTAAGGGCCCTATTAAAATGTAAAAAATTAAAAAATGGTCACTTTTTTTTTATTTTTGTTGATTTTAAGTGCTATAATTATCAACTCTAAGTAATTTTTGATCACAATAATCACTTTGAAAAGCAATTTACATTTTTAAGAACAGATATTTCGGAAAAGAATAAGATTTTAAGATTTTTATTGAAATACATAATATTGTGCTCTTTATTGAATCACTCTGTATATATTTATTATAAATACAGGGTTATTTCGAAACTAATGAAATAATGTACATCTTTAGTTGCAGAATAAGGAATTGGTAAACTTTTGTTCAGAAATGGGTGCCAAATCTAAACTGTTTCGTAGGCGCCGGAATTTTGAAGAAATTTCAGAAAATTATAGCATGCTTAAGTATTTTTTTTGCTTATAACTTCCGTTCCAAAAAAGGTAGGTGCTTCAAGTTCACAGTTTGTTGAAAGAGTTTATTATTTGGAAATACTCGAAATTATTTCCATTTTTTATTGTTTTTTTGTTTTTTGATGAAATTTTTAAAAAATACACCTGCACTTGTACGTACACATAAAAGTATTTTATATGGAACTAGTAAACAAATTCAGCAACAACAAGTTTTTAATAGTAAAACGTAAAATCTACATTCTGTGTTTTAATAGACAAGAATTTTTTTAACTATATGTACATACATACATTGAAACATAATACAATATTCATGTTGTATGTAAACTCCACCACGTATTTAAAACTAAAAATGTTTATTATTTGCTTTTATTTTTTATTTTTCTTATTACTACGCTACTTAAAACTTTAATGAATATACTCTGGGAAAATGGAATTTTAAAGAAGGAGTTACCATTTTTATTCTGTTTATTATTACATGTTTTCTTTTACATACAATTATTATTGTTGGCAGACAGATGTGAAGGTTACAAAGATAAGGGAGTAAAGATGTTGATTTAATTTCGATCTTCTTTATATTTAATTATTTTTCTTATATAGAATTTTCAATTGAAAACAGAGAAATAAAATAAATTTTCTATATTAATAACAAAATACGATAATATGGTAAGTCTGTCTACCTAATAATAATAGCAACGTTTCGATTAAAAAACGGAATCGAATGAACCAAGTGATGACCTTATTTTATAATTTAGGAATAGCTGTTTACAATTTAGTAATTAAATTTAGAATGAAATTATAATATTCACCGGTTACTAATCTTTTTTATTATCTAAAATGTCCAAGTACCTGTTGCACGTATTTGCAATTTTCTCTTCACTTGAGTTTCACCTGGGGAGCTCTTGTATCCCGAATTGTGATATTATAAAAATGAAGAAAAAGAATGGTATGAAAAAGGTGAATCTTATGCCTGTTTTGTCTCGATTTCAATGATAATCTAAATATTCTAGAATTTTAACAACTAAGATTACGATTAAATTTTGTTAATACGCATCCTTACGAATCGCTTTTGTAATAATAATTGTGTACACTTTTTATCGCATTTTCTTAATTTTGTTTCATAGTAAATTTTTCTCTAAATAAATTTGATAAATACGCGCAAATGTTTATTAATATAAAACAGGTTTTTATTATACAATATAATATTTTAATCGTAAATTTAATTGATTTTCATCATGGTGTTTAACGTAAATTTATTTACCTTTTTCAATATCAAATTGGCTTCTGTTATACGTTTCATATGAAAGATAATATAAAATAAATTACAAATCAAGCCAAAGATTTTTAAAGTAGCACATTTTATTTCGCTTTCATAAGAATAATAAGGAATTAAAAATGAAGGAATTAAAAAAAAAATAAAAATGTTCCATTTACATATATTTGCATACATTTAGGGGTATAATAGAAAACAATTTGAAGAAGTATCGGCAATTATAATTATATTAAAAGCTTTAATCTGTTTTTGCATAATTTTTCCATGTATTTGAATTAATTACAATAATTTTACAGAAATTTAATTATTGCTAATTTTGAGAGCTCAGGAGAGAGAGGATGAAGTTGAAAAAAATTTTGTTTTAGGAAAATTAGCTATTTATTAATGACTAGTTATCACCAGCGTTACGTCCTAAATCCTCAGCGTCCTAAAATCGTGTAATTTAAAAAATGTTTCGAATATCAGAAAAATAATAACTAAAAATTGAACTTTTACAATTTAGGGAGGATATAACTGTTAGAGATATTAGTAAATATAATATATTAAGGGATGTAATGAAGGAGAAGGTATTATACAACTAAAAAAGTGTCTTGCCTTTAAAATTATAACTTAACAATTCTTTAATTGTTAAACAAGGCAAGTTTTGTAAGAGCTTTTGTGTAACGGACGGACGAGGTAATTTAAAATTGTAAGCACTTTTCTTTTAATATATAGAAAATGTACTAAAAAGTTGCCTAGAAGATGAAAATTTCTGTTTTCTTTAGAAATAAATTCAAAAAATATTCATTTTAATTCAAAATTAATATTCATATGTACATATAACAATGCGTATAAATATATAACTAAATTTGCTTGTACTAGACATATAATAGCTGGGGTTTGTGAACTACAAGTACTTAAAATCTAAGAAGGTTGATTCTTTTCTACAAAGCAAATAATATTTTATATGATAAAATTGATGATGAGAATTTTAGGGAATTTCTGAAATTTTTAAAATGACCATGAAAAGTCCTTCGACTTTGATTTAGGGCGTAATTTATGCAATAATTTCTGTTCCTTTCATTTTTTCATTTTTCTTGGTTTTTTACATATTTTATGTGTACATAAACATTTGGTAGGGATTTAAAATTGTCTTCTATAAAGATTTCGTGGTTAGTTTCTTTTTCTCTTTTTATTTATCGTTTTCTTTATTTTTAATTTGTGTTCAACATCTAGTCTTCTTCTTCTTTTCTTCATCTCCTTAAATGTTAATTGATTAAAATTTTTATTTATTAAAGACCCAATAATAATCGTAAGTAATTTATTTATTTGTTTTTGTTGATTATATAATTTTCTTCTTCTTAGTTATATTTGATTTAATGTTTACTCATAGATGATGTTGTTCTTCTGTTATTACTGTACGAATAAATTACTTAAAATAAAGTGGATTTTTTTTTTTGATTTATAAAATCAATAAATAGTTTTTACTTTTATTTTCAATGAGGATTTTTTCGTAAAAGATAATCCGTTTCATACTTTTTTGCGTATGGTTTAAATCAAATTTTGGGAATTACTGGGTCTTAATTTCTCCGAAAGTCATTCTATTTCGTTAAACCCTCAAACATAGTTTATCATATATCAAATTTAGGAAAATCCAAAAATATTGGTGATTTGCAAATTCTTCAGGTTTAAATCTCATATATATTTCAATAAAGCTTTAAATTTCTTGCTTAAAGTCGTTAAATTCAAAATAAAAATGTTAATAAACTCTTGACTCTTGGAAACAATTTTCACCATTTTTTGAGTGATCATTGAGAATATTTGGCTGGAAATAATTATTTAATAGAATTATTTCGCTTTGTGCTATCCGAATTTCATAAACTTTATCGAACCTTCAAAAATGATTTCATGAATTTCAAGATTATAAGAGAAAGTTTTTATTTTATAATGTGGTTTCTTAACGTTATTATGTTTACAATTTACATTACAATAAGTTTTTAGAGTTAAATTTAATATTTAATACAAATTTTTCGACCATTCCATTAGAAATATTGAAATTTTAGTATTAAGTGGTATGATGAATTTATATGATAATGCAATGATATTTTCTATTAACAGTAAACTATTATTAAAACATTAATTTTCAATTCTTATTCTCTAACCTATTCTTAAAATTAATACTAATCAAGTATACAGACAATTTTACTAAATTGAATAAAATTTTTAAGGCGGATACATTAGATGGCACAAATATTTTTTCATTGTTTTTGTTTTTGTCTAAATTTTTGAGATAAAACAAAAATATTTTTCATTGAATGACAGAATAGCTGTGTGCTTTATATTATGAACTTTATAAAAAAAAAAAATTAAAAATTTAATAAAACAATTATTTCACTTATGTTATGTTATTATATTGGGTGTTGTTACTATCTTTTATCCGGAAATAACATGAAAGTACCTATAGATAGTATTATTTTTTTTATATTATTGCGCCTTCATTCCCAGCATGGTAATACACGATGATATTAAATTTCATATATTACATTATTTTCTTTAAAAAAAAAATAAAAATCTATAGGTTTAATTTCAGCCAACACCAACCATAAAGTCCATTTCAAATCGATTTTTACCTTAGAACAATGATATTTTTGTGTATATGACAAAACATTTACACCTTTTAATACCCTTTAATATGAAAAGAAAAAAACATTAATAAAATAATTCAATGAAAAATTTTTCAGAAGAAAAAAGAAATATTAATGGTATTAAATCATCATGAATTTTCTTTAATTTCATATTCATCACCATCACCATCATCATCACCATCATTATCATCATCATAAATAATAAAATCATTTTTTTTCATACAAAATTTTTGTATCTACTCTCGTTGTACTTTTCATCATCATCATCATAAAAATCATCAGCATCAGCATAATCATCATCAATGTATCATCATATTGAACATCCATTCTTAAAATCTAAATCAACACCTCTTGTAGTACAATAGTTAAAAGTCATGACCTTGCAACTATTTTATTGTTGTTATTATTGTTATTATTTTTCATTTCTATTTTGTAAAATTGTAAGCGCTATTTTTTTTTCGCTCTTTCTTCTCCATTTGTTTTTTTTAATTTTTTTTTATTATTATTGTTATTATTATTATTATTCAATCATATAATTGTAATTATTTTTATTGTTAATATTTTTTTATGTTTCTTTGTTTTTCCCTGTTATAATTGTTATGTTTTTGCTTTTGTAATTCTTATGTATTGTAAAAAATCATGATTTTCATTTTATTTGCGGCTCATCTTGTATTTATTTTGTTTTAGAAATTATTATAATATTTTAAATATCACCATACATCTATATAACATATTATATAAGGTACAAATACAAATTAAAAAAAATATTTTTTAAGGTGTGAAAATTTATTCATAAGTAAAATTAGAGAAAATTTTTTCTATAATAAAACGAGAATATTATTGAAAATACCCACTAAAATGCATTATTATTAAATTTACACTAAAATATCTAAACATAATATAGATAAAGAATCCTTTTCGTTGTAATTGTTACAATTTTTTATTTAGAGTACATACGAGTTGTAATATTATGCTAATATACAAAAATATGCTAACATTTTTTAATATTAAAAAATTATTCTGTGCTTCAAGTATACATTATAAGTATGGGAAATAAATCTACACAAGTTAAAAAATTAAAAACAGAAAAACATACCGACATTTATAATTACAAATACATATGTATATGTATGTAAAATAAAAATAATAAAAATAATAATAAATCGTGCCGAAGGCGGCACCTAATGTAATAATATTTTAAATAAAAATATGAACATACATGAGCATGAGCTTGTATATTTGTATAATTATACCTAAATATTTATAATATTTTATTTAAAAGAGTGTTGTCACTTTACTTTGATTGAAATTGCAGTATGAAATTTATTGCAGTCTTCTTTGCACGGTACTGGTTGTCCGGGTTCCTAATTTGACAACATTTCCTGATGTTCGGGAAAATCCCTTGGGGATATCTTTAGTTTTATACTTGGGACGGGGATATTATAGATGATAGCGTAGGGATGCTACAATAACTCAGGTGGTGCAGTTCCCAGGGATATGTCCTCTTGTCCCATTCGGTTTCCTTGTAATTTACCAGTCTACCAATCTTGAACTTTTTTTTTATTGATTGGTCGTTAATACCCAAATGGGATACTCGGCATTTAAACATTTCTAATTAATCAATAATTACAGGGAACACAAGTAAAATTATACAACATTCATAATTGTATTTAGAATAGTACAGTTTAAATTATTACTTTTTTATTTGACCCTGTCTGACCGAATTGGATTCCAACCGCCGGATGTTATTCTAAAAAAAAATTTGATTGTATAGTAAGTTCTTTCTTCTTAATAATTCTACTTCTATCCATTAGTTTTCTATGTTTGATTGCTAATACATTCTAAGAAATTCTAATACTACTCAAATTAACGGAAGCCGCAGCAACGAAATTCGCCCTTCTGATGTATTTTAATATTTGATGAAAGTAGAATTATTTTCAATTTTAATTTCCAATTTAAGTTCTAATTATTCTTAAAATTTTTTCTCATTCAATTTTCTAATTCCGAAATATATAAAATTCATAAGCTGACAACACTATTTTTTAGCACTTTTCCAAAAATTTTTTTGAAAAAAGTGCTTATTAGTTTCACTCTGTCCGTCCGTCCGTCCGTCCGTCCGTCCATCCGTCTGTCCATGTGTCTGTTTACAAAACTTCTACACCTTTGAAGATAGAAAGCTGAAATTTAATACGTACATAGATCTTCACTAGAAACTTATTTCCGTAGAACAAAATTTTTACCTATCTCCCCCCCTCTAGAAGTTATACCCCCCCAAAACCCTAGAAATGGCCTTTTTTAAATATTTGTTGCAATGAAACCATAAGCATTTTTGAAATTTTGCAAACGCAGAAAGGTAGTGGCTTGCTTCCCCTTGCGCGGTATGCTATAGTTAAACTTTAGAAAAACAAAATGGCCGTTCAAATTTGCCGTTATCTAAAGTCCTTTTTTTCCAAATTTTTTATGTCGTTTTTCTTCTTGACCCCAGACTGTAGAAGCTTGAAATTTTAGGACCTTTTAGATATTAACAAATAGTTCATTTTGTTGGAAGAAATTTTTTTTCCATCTCCACCCCCTCTCAAGTTATCACCTCTTGAAATTCGTAAAATTTGAATTTGTGACACCTTATATTTCCGAAACCGCAAGATTTTCCAAATTTTTATAAACGCAAAAAGCTAACGGTAAATTCCATGAAATTAAAAAGTATAATTATTTTTCTTAACTCACACAATTAACCCTTAAAATCGAGCATTATGTTAACCCCTTTTTATATTAATTTTTGCTATAATTCAAAGACTGCATATATGCGTCATCCTAAATATATGCAATCCTAGAAATAGTTTTGTATATGAATGAAAATAATTTTAATAGTGTGATAGGTATACATAGACTGTATTTAAAAGCAGAATTTTCACTTGTTGAAGGGAAAAGTGCTACAATACAAACCATTGGTTTGACCCAACTTTATTTAATATCCTAAAGCAATATTTATTGGGATCATCGATTAATCGAATAATATAATTGAAAGATTGAGAAAAAAAGAGTAGAATAAGTGGGAGAGAAAGAGAAAGGGGAAATATATTGTACACTTATTTTAGAGATATCGTTTTGAGTACAAAGTATACATGTTATAAATAATGACAATGATGAACCGTAAAGAATCGAATTAAATACAATTTAATTTTTTTATTATTAGCTATTATTTTCTTTTCATACATGAATATGTTTTTTTCTTTATATACATATTTTATTATACAAGAATATTGATCGAATTTTATTATTAGATAAGTTCAGTTAAAGTTCAAAAGTTCATTAAAAATTTTAAATATTATATATTAGGTATTTCTATACATATAAGTAATGTTATATAAGAGATTTTTAATAAAAAATTAAAAAAAAAAATTTTAAAGAATTAAAGAATTTAGCACACAATTATATAGACGTAGGAGTTTGATTTTAATATTTTGAAATAATATTAGATTATGAGTCATTGTTTCTTTAGATATAATAGTACAATAATAATTTCCTTATAATGAAATTTCTTAAAATTAAAATCAATATTTTAAAATAAAAAATAATTGAATTTTGTATTAATAATAATGTTTCTTAAATACGTTCTTCTATATTAGAGCACAACACAAATTTTAACATAAAATTTTAAAAATATACAATAAAAATATTCAAAGATACTCGATATAATCTCTAATTTGTTCTAAAAATTTGAGCTCCGATATTCCAAAAAAAAATTTTGAGTGCGTTGTATTAACATCTTGAATTTTAAGGAAATTGGACAGTAAATTCTGTTTATATTCGCAAAAATGTAAAATCCGGGTGTAGAAAGCCCAGTTGTCAAGGTTTGGAAAAAATATGCTAAAAGTTGATTGAACCGTCTTGTCCTCAAAGTAAACTCATATAAAAAATTTTATCAAAATTTTATTATCTACTTCAGAACTTAAGGTACTTATCTACATATAGATAGACTGACAGACGAACCGACAGACCGACAGACAGACTAATACACTGACAGACAGACCGACAACTCTCTAAAAATAGTTAATTTACATTTTCTTACTATAGAGAAATGTCTTTCCACCGAAAATTCAACATCCGAAATTTGGGGCCATGACGTAGCCTCGTTTATTGTATTAAAATTGTCTTTTCTTATTTAATCTTAATGATATATCGATTTCGCCCAAATATATGCAATATTACGAAATCATATTAAAGAATTATTATTGTAATCAGGAAATTTTTTCAGATATTAAGGATCTTCGGTATTGTTAGCATTCATTTATTTTAAAAAGTTTTCGCACTTACTCGTATTTAGGTATAAGCATTGTAATACTATATTTCCTAACTATAACATAGGCATTTAGTATGGCAATTATATTTCTAATCAAAATATACTTAAGAATGTTTAAAGTTAAAATTTATTTTAATATCTTTCATACTACATCATTAAACAACTGCATATACATTTTATAGCTATAATATTTTATAACAACATTTTTTATGGTTACATACAAAAATGTTCTTCGTAATACAAAACTTATGCCTAAAGTTAAAATCTGTATACACTCTTAATTTATTCTTTTATCATTGCCGAGAATACGAATATATAGTACATTTATGAATACGTATAAGAATTAAAATTAATAAATTATTCAATTTTATATTTTTAATTAATAAAAAAGGAAACAAAATAAAAAAAATAAGGATAATATTGTAAAATAAATCGTAATAATAAAATTTTTAAGTATTTTTTAATATCGTAACAAGCCTTATCATTTAATATTACTCATAACATACGCATGTAAACAAGAAAAAATTTATAATATTATGTAAATTATGTAAATGATAATAATATACTCGTAATATACAACAACTCACAAAGATATACACAAATACGTCGAACAAGTATGTAATTAAAAAAAAAACACAAAAAAATATTATTGTTTCTCTTTTCAATAATTTCAGACAAATAAAATACCGGGTGGTAAAATATTAATGTAAATTACCACGTTCTCTTATAATATCATTATGTTATTCACCAATCCCCGTGATCTTTAAAGCAGACTTTAAAGGGTGAGCAGACTTTAAAGGGTTTTGCTTAGTTTAAATTTTTTTGTTTTTGTTCTTATTGCAATATGCCTATGATATGTGCGTATATCGCATTGGTATCGCTATGTACATTTTTATCTGCCAATTAATTTTTTTTTTTTCAAATTATAATTAAATCTTTTGCAAAAATAGCGAACTAAATATAAAAAAAAAATAATTATTGCGAGTTCTATACTTATCAAATGTACCTCTATTAGTCTACTCACATATTTATCTGCCTAGGAATTAATATAAAAAAATTCCTTTTTCTCATGTTTACATAAGCAATTAATTTGCAATGACCATATTGGCAATTGGTTATATATTTTTTTCGAAAAAAAAAACAGTATAATAAGCGCGACTATAGTTAAATACAATGCAGTATAACATAAGGATTTAAAAGTCCATACTGATATTATTAATATGTGGGTAAACCTTAGCGACTTTAACTACATATATGACCGTATGCATAAACATACACACATAAATGTATGTACAAGTCACTCAGTCATTTTTTCTCCCTTTATTAAATGATTTTTGAAGCCAAAAACCATTTAACACAAAAAAAAATTTTTTTTTTTGTATATGAAAATTTCTCTTCCAATATTTTTGTTTTAATGCAAAAATAAAAACAAAAAATCCGCTGAATATGTTCGATGCGGCACAGCAGTCTGCACATTTTAATGATAACTAAAAGAAACACAAAAAATTAATTCCCATAGACCCACACATTTTATCATTCATAAAATAAGAGAAAAAAAAAATTCCAAAATTAAATTTTGTACTACATTGGTTCCAATGCACAATGTTATACTCTTATTATGATAAACCCAAAAAAAAAAATAAAGTGGTTTATTCATTTATGAAATCCAGTTAAAGTGACCACAGAAAAAAAAAAACAAAAACTCGAATTTATATTGAATTTAAGCAATTTGTTTTTTAATTTTATTTTTATTATTCGCCGTTTTTAAATTGTCTAGAATTTTTCGGCTGATTGCCAAAGATACAGAGATAATCATATCGTAAATTTTACCAGATTATAATAATATGGTTAAGCTTAAGATATGAGAAGAAATTCTTAACTGATTTTGAATTTTCTTTCGCGACGTCATATGGGGTTTATTATTATATTTTATATTCGGTATTTTAATAAATACTTTAAATCTTAATTAAATTTAAATTCATATATAATACTTTTTAAATGCATAATTAAATTTATATATAATTTTAATTATAGATAGTTAAACATAAATATAATAATATCAACAATAATTGGTTGATTATAAAGTGGCCAACCATTTGAAATTGCATTACATGAGAGATTTTGTTAAACTAAAATAAAATTTTAGTATGATTTGGAAACTCAACACAATAAAATTACAAAGTGAGAGAACAAATGCCGACTTATAATTAAAGCAAAGCTAATATTTTGATTAATTTATTGTCAAAACAAGTAAACTATTGCCGTAAGTTAATTAGAATTTTTTAAAAAAATTGCAGACTTTGCAAAATGTACAATCAACTCGAATAACTGGTCCACTTCCCGTATGATATGTCCTAAAAGTTACTAACAAACAAATAAATTTAGATAAAGCTACTAAACTCACATATAAATTTTCATTAAAATCGGTTCAACCACAGACAGATATTTACTTTAAATATCACAGACTCAATACTTTAAACTGCTACGCCTAAAATTAATCTTAGTCCAACATCCGAGGTCGCAATCAATTTTATCGATATGAACTCTCCAAATTAAATACGCTGTTATCTCTAAGGTAACTTAAATTTTTAATCAATAAAAATGGATCATTCATTCATTGCCACGAAGAAGCGCAAAAATTTGATATGCGATATTTTGTTACCATCACTTAATCTGACTTTGTTGCAAGTTCAAAATTTTAATTTAACTTAGAAAGACGTTGACATCGTTAACTAATTTTGACATTGATGAATTGAACTTCTTACTGAGCAGATTTTGTGGGGCTGTGATAAAACTGTATCACATTTTGTGAATTTGTCTACCATTGACTATAAGGTGAAACAATAATATTTTTATTTTTCTAATTATTCCTTAACTATCAAATTACTTAAAGAATAACTCCGAGCATGCATTTGATCTCGAAATATAGGTATACCTGTGTTTAGGACTGATTATGTATGACTGTAGTGCAGATATATTCTAGTAGAGTTCTAACTTGGTCTTTAAAATTAATTTATAAATTTTCTAAACAGAGTTGCCATCAGTGTTCAAAATATAAAACCAAACTCTAATTGCTATAAGCAAGACAATATCCTAATCATATGCATAAATTGTCATATTGAGAAAAAATATAATAATATAATTATTATTTAAGAGAGATTTTATAAATAAAATAAAAAATTATTTAAGAGAAGAATTTTAAAAATTCTAGAAACATTATTACTCATATTAGTTTACAGCCACCCTTTGCAGACCTTATAGGAAAAAATAAAAATTCTAATTTAACCACAAAATTTACCAAACAATAATTAATTTTAATATTTTAATGCTTTTAAATATTGTTTAATAAAATAAAGTATAATTATTGTGGCATATTAAATTTAACAAGGCTTTAAACAACTTACTATTCTCGTAAATTCGGAAACATTAAATGTAATAAAATTCTCAAAAAAAAAATAAACAAATTTTTTTATAATTTAACATCAATTAAAAATTAATTATATGAGATATTTTTTACAATCACACATATTAAAATTCAAGGATCAATTAAAATTTTTAAAATGAATCCTTCAACTTTTAGATTTTTTGTTTTTGTTTTCTATATTTTGTGAATTTTAATTGTTACATGCTAGAAATAATGTTCTTTTACTATTGTAATAAATTTTCAATTTTTACTATGTTTTTTATATAAAAATTTTCGTACAATTTAATCACAAAAACAAAAAATATAAGAATCGAATTTTTTCTTTATTATTTCATGGCAATAATAGTAAAGTATTTTATTATAGCTGCTCTAGGGGTTGTCATAAAATTGTCCAATTTTAGTTCTTCTTCGAAATTACCATACATAAAATGTGAATATTTCTAGAGTTTACATGGGTAGCATGTGTACATACATAGTATACTATGTATATAAGTATTTGAAAAAAATTATAATATAACAGTTTGTTAATATGAATAAAACTGTTTTTACTTTAATTGGAAACTTTTAAATAAAAGTATTTTATATGAGAATCGTAAAACTTTTTGATCATAAAATTGCAACTTTGTTAGTTTTATAATCAAAATAAAGTTTTTTATTTTTTCAGTTTCTTCTTCTTTCTTATACAAGTTTTTGTTGTTGTTGTTTATTGGGAAATTTATTTAAGAAAGGCTTTGATTATAAACGAAATATATTTAGTAGTCTTTGCTTATGTAATTTTCCCGACTTACGTATACGGGTTTTTAGAAATAGTTGAATGCACACGGAAAATAATATTAGGGAAAAATAATCGGGTATATTAAGAAATGTCAAATTTGTTCGATAATCGCAACGCCATTGGGTCAGTTCAAACATTTTCGTACATTTGAATTTAAATATAATAATATTAATTTATTTAGCGATCAGTTTACAGCAATTTAGTCACTTAGCTTGTTAAAGCCGAATTACTTACGAAACTGCGGCATAGCACTCTATGATATTATTCAACCAGCCCTGTGATCACTTAGGGGTAAAGTAGGAATAATGGAACTCTACAATTTCTTAATTTTTTAAGATTACAAGCAGTGGTTGAATTTCGTAAATTTTTAACTTACGGATTATCAACTAAACTTCATGTCATATACGAAAAACTAATAAATAAATTGTAAGAGAGAAATTTGAGATTAGGAACTCCTATTTTTTGGCATAAATTAAGGGATTAAATAAGATTGAATACGAAATTTAATAGCTTTTGAAATAAAAATTCGGTTCAGTTATATTAAAAAACTGAGAGTATGGAAATATTGAGAGTAGCGAGTATTTGGTAAGAATATTGATAAAATATGTAAACACTACGTCTGAACTTCAAATTATATTCTGAATTATCTTCAATCAAACACCTTAACACTCGATTTTACATGTTCTTATATAAGAGAATGCCGAGAAAAAAAAAGAATATCATAGTTGTTAAGAAAATGGCAACAATCCGAGTTTTTTCTTACTTTTTTTCAAAAAATTGACACCGATACTTAAATTGTTTAATTTATGATTTTTTTTTTAAATTTATTTTACGATTTGTCTTAAAATTTTTTTTTATTCAATCATTTGTATTTTTTAATGTTTTGTGTTCACCTCGTTTTGCATATAAGCAAAAACTTGATTGGTATTTGATTTTGAATTTTTATTATTCACTTTTATTTAAAATTGAAACAATGTATAAAAAAATTTAATATTTAAATTTTTAATTAGAAAACTTCAAAATATCCATGTCAAATTAAAGAATTTTCAGATAAGAAAACTATAAATGTGTAATTTGTGAACTACCGGATGTCTGCTGATAACATTAATATTTTTTGAGTTTAAATCATTTATCACAAGTTTGAGGAAGCCACAATTTCTAAAATTTAATACTTTATTTCATTACATGATAATCAAGTTATAAGTATTTAGTAATAGAGTGTCATAATTTGACTAATTGCCGCAATAGACCCTATTGTTTTAAAATTTTTTGAATAGTATTAGAAAATTCCAGCTTAATCCAAATTGCTCTATTGAATATCTTTAATTCGATTTCATACTTTACTGTATGATCTTTGAATTTAGCAAAATATGTGCATCATTTACATAAAACATCTGTTAACTAAACTCAACCAACGTCAGATCTAGCATACATGCAAAGTAAGCATTTACAATAGTTGACGGAAAACAGGGGCAACACAAAAAAATTGAAATTACCAATTTTTTCTTATTTTTTACATTACGTGTTTTCCCAAAAATTTTTTTCTTATTATTTACATCGAAATTGACCTTTATACAAATATCGCAAAACAAAAAGCTAAAAGTAATTCCAGGCTATAATTCTATGACTAATTAATGACTCAACTTGATGAAGTAACATAAGCAATTTATTAGGAAGGGGGGCAAGGGGCGCGCGCGCGCTTTTTTGAAACCACGTAAAGCGCCAAATAAGTTCGAACCGGGCCTGAACTCAACTTACTATAATTAACTCACTCGTGCAATATTAAGCCAAACAGTTCACGCTCACTTTCCTCTGTTTTAAAAGCAAAATCTCTTTAATCTTAAATTTGACTTTTTGGATTTCTATTTGACTCTTCAATAGTTATTTTAGTGGAAAAAAAATTCAAATACATATCTTACAAGTAATTAAGAAGAAAAGTAGATTAACACTTCCCACAACTATATAAAATACAACAACTTCCTGTTCTCTCTTTTACAAACACAATTCCTTACTGTGTAAAACCAATATTTAATTACATTAAAAATTTTTGTGGCTCAAATGTAAATAACAAAATTCTTCTTCAATTTAACAAAATTTAAAATTTCTTATGCCCTAAATACAAAATTTCAATTTTGTTGTTTTATTTAAAATATAAAATAAAAATTTATTCTCAAGAATATTTTAATAAAATTCTAGATTATAAATTTTATTTTATATTTTTAATGTAAATTCGCAGAAAGCATTTTAAAATTAAAATTAAATGATTCAAGAGATTTATATTTTCAAAATGCTCATATAATATAATCTATATGGGTGGGTGAACCATGGGAAAGGGGAGTAAAAGAAAAAGGAAGCACTTAAATATTTTTATTTTGTTTTTAGAAAAAATGAAACAAAAATCACTTTTCTTATTTTGAATTTTCTATTTGTTTTTTGTATGATAAACTTCGCTCGTTACCATTATTATAGAAAGCAACCGACATTTTGTAGTTCAGTGTTGAACCACATCAATTTTCTGCTCCAATGAAATGATTTGGATCTAAATATAAGAATTAATTCCACATATGCATAACATGATTGTATACATGAAAATTTATTTATAAATTTTTATACAGAGTGTATCAGTATATTGAGGAGGATTTTTGAAGAAAATTTATATGGCCGCATTGTGTATTTATTGAATAAATTCCCCTAACTAGTTTTGCCTCGTAACATGATCGAAATTATGTATTATATTATTGAAGGATCCTAGTAAAATCTCGGAAGACACTTCAAAACTCCACATATTTCACAGAATTTAATGTTCTTAGTACATTATTTTTATTACCAGAGCTGAAATAATAGAATTCAAAAAATTTTATTGTTTATTTTTCTGTATCAAGCAAAAATGTTAATCCCTCTCGTACTGAAAACCTTAACGGTACTATCGAATAGAGATCCATAAATATAAATTTTCATTAAAATTGATTCTGTTATAGTAATTGAGATATACATGAACTGACGAGCAGACCGACAGCAACTTAAAGCAAATCTAAAAGAAATAATTACTTAATCCATTTTAAATCTGCTCCAGTATAGAATCTACAAAAGAAAAATATGGGTAATTTTCAATTAGAATAGTTAGTATATAAATCAGTGGCTTCGGCGGTTTTATACAAGGTGGTTTCTAACATTTCTACTTCAATAATAATAGCGGTTCTCATGTAAATTTTCATGATCGATTTTAGAAAAAATTTTATTCAACAGACTTAACTGAAGTATAATTTAATTTATATACCCATAAATCTGGAAATACTTTCAGGTATAAGATAATCATTGCAAACTAGTCGTGTAAATCACCTATACAATAATTGTCTTGCAGAATTTAAATTTAACCATCTTGTCTTAATATATCAAAGTATATCACCCTGTTTTAGATACAAATATTTTACAAATATGTTAGAGCATGAAAATTAGAAAAAGAAAAAAAGTTTTTTTCCTCAATTTTAGTCTTATATAAATTTACTTTTCTATCTAAAAACAAAAAAAAGATTAAAAATTTTTTTCTAAATTTCGAAAGAGATTTTCATTTATAGAGAAAAATATTTTCTCCTATATACGTATATGCCTAACATTCGGGTGTACATGCAATTTACAATAGGCTGAATTTAATATTTAAAATATATTATTTAAATATACAAGGACACATACGCAAATATTCTAATCCTTATAGTTTATTGTGTTTTGTGTTTGTGTATAAAGAACGTATGTGCTCAGAAGATTTTGTTATACTCATATAATCAAGAGACTTTTATAGTTTAACATTTTATTTTGTGATTTTCTTTTTATATGAAAAACTTTCTCCCTACAACCACTAAAACCTTATTTTATTATATTCCTTTTACATAATATTTAGTTTATTTTAATTTTTTTTTGTTTTTCTTGCTTTTTGTATTTTAATTTTTAGGGTTCTACTCTCTACAATATTTTCATTTTGAATTTCGATTCTTTCTTTTGCCTATTCCTTATTTCCTTATACATTTTATTTTTCCATAATGTATGTGTGGTACCGGAAAATTTCATTAAAAATCTTTCAAAAAGTTCTTAAAACCACATCCACATCCATAAAACTAATTTACATCGTTAAGTGAAAACCCACGAAATTTTTTTTTGAATGACTTGGAGGAGTTTTTTTTTTCTATGTTATTACGATTTTCTTTCCTCAAAAATTATCATTTTTATATTATTTTTTATATATACAATAAAGTGATTGAAATTTTATAAATATCGTGTCGATAGGGCTATATCTATATAGACCAGGGTTAAAAAAAAAAAATTTTTACATATAATAGGTATTACGTAGGTCCCAATTCTATGAAAACCTTTTAAAAATAAAATTTGAATTTTAGATCAAAATTCAGATTAAAAAGTTTTTTGAAAAAGAGTTTTCAAGTTCAAATTTTAATACTGCTTTGGTTTTTCATGTCATTAATTTGCCTAAGGCCATTTAAGCCATAAATAAATGAAAATTTTATTAAATTAAACAAATTATTGAATTAAAATATTTCACTATTTTCTTTATTTTAGAAATATTACTAAAATTTTACGATGAGGACCAGGATTTTATAGTCAGTTTTTGTAAAAACTTGAAATTTTTCTTCCTGCAACCTCTTTTAACCTGTTAAAATCATTGAAAGCGTTAAATTACGTTGTTCTTCATAGATTTCAGTACGCCTTTTGCAAACCTGTGAAATTTATGGCATTAAAAGTTTAAAGTGGCTTGATTTAATATCTCATACATATTTACATATTTAAATATCATATAATTTGTAAAGGTCTCTTAAGATGTCTTGGCAGATTATTACGATATGATTGCGAAGAATTAAGTTTATTTGTTAGAAAATTTGTTTAAGATAGTTGTAGTTTTAAATTCAGGCACATGACAATAAAATTGAAGAAAATATTGCCCAGCTATTTTTAAAAAAAATATTTTCCTAATGAACTCAAGTTAATTTGAAGCTGAATTCCGTTCGCATTTAACCGGAAAATAGAAATATACATTACCTACAGTACGTTCAAATACACACGTATTGTCAACCTGTTAAGTTAGGAAATTTTAAGTTAATATTTGTTTTATTCTAGAATTCAATTAAGTTTCTGCTTTTGATTTTAAGCGATCTCCGAAAGTCACTTAAAAAGGCATTTAAAATAATGGTAATTAATAAACTATTTACTGAATTAATCAAATTAAATTTTTGAAATCTGCCTGATAAAAACCAATTTTATATCACATAAAATTGCATATTTATAGGACACGTTTATCGTCAATTAAATGAAAAATTTAAGCTATTTCATAAACCGTATGTAGTGCTTAAATCATGAAGCTTTTCCGTTTCTAAAAAGAGAATATCGTATTGTTTTTTTTGTAATTTAGAAAAATTTTTCTGTTATACTTTAATAATTTTCCGACTAGCAAGATTTTAAAGAATAATTTTCAAAATATATTTTGCATTTAATCTAAGATTTTCGATTATCTCTTCCGTCTATATAATGTTTTTATCAACTGATCCAGAATTCTTTAACAAAATCATAAAATATACATACAAAAATTACTTAGAAACATTGAAGATTTAAATCTAAATTATTAGAATCTCCAAAATGATAAGGATCTGACACATTGTATAATATTTTAAACATACGCATATTATGTGTGTATAATAATTTATTATATATTTTACTTATATAATATTATATAATGTAAAAATGTTTATGTTATACGAAAAATATTGAGGGTGGGTAAGACGAAATGAAGAAAAAATTTTTCCCAAATAAAAATTAAAGAAAATTAAAATTTCTTTTTAATGTAAATCACTTTGATGAGAGTTTCTTTTATAAAAGTTATTAACTATTTACATTATAAATTCATAGATAGTATTATACATACATATATAAATAGGCATATATATACATATATATAAAATAGCAAACATAACTTTTAATATTATTAACAGTTAAATTATTTTAAATAAATATATGTGTATTTGCATAGCAATGAATTTTTATATGTATATGTGAATATACGCCTATAAGTATGCATATAAAATAATTTTATTTAATTTATAATGCTTAATCTAATGGATTTAAATGACTTAACGGCAGTCAAAAGAAAAATTAAAATAATTTCGAGTGCGTGACTAATGATTTCTTTATGTTCTCTTCTTGTCGAGATTTAAGGAATCTTATATATATATATATATATATACAAATTCTTAGAGAAATTCTTTAAATATTTTCTTTATTAATCTGTATTATAAATTTGTTTTGTAAAATATGCATGTGGTGTGAAGTGCATTTAGAATTATTATTAAAATGTTAAAGTCATATTAGAAATTTAAAACATTTTCATAGTAATTTTTGTAAAAATTTGGGAAAATTGTAGGATTTTTTAAAATCTAATTCGAGTTTTCGTATTATTGCCTTCTATTGCTATTTTGAATTTTAATTTAGAAATTTTCGGGCTTTGTTATACTACAATATCTCTTCAACAATTTCGATTTTAGGATTTTGAGGTAGATTTTAAATGAGGTTGCAAATAACTACAAGGTTGCAAATTACTATAAGGTTAGCAATAATTTAAAGCATTCAAGTATTTACAAAGGAGGACTTGCATTTTTAATCAAATTATTGCCGTGAATTTGTGAAACCTTGTTGTTGCCACACTTTCTTCTATTTTTAAAAAATAAAATATTTTTATTTTTAAAATATGAGTAAAACTTTCTTAAACATTTTTTTTTTACATTTTTCTATAAAATTTAAAAAAAATAAAAGAAATTTTTGTTGAGGCGAGAAAATGAAAACCTTTAAAAATGCAAAGTTTTGAAGTAAGAAAGCAAAAATTAAAAGTTTAAAAAGGAAAAAAAATTTAAAACTTCTTCAATATAGATTGGAAGCCATAGAATATTTAGTCTTCAATATCTTTAAAATGTAATAATAGAATTAAGAATTTTTTTTTTTAGAATTTATCTGCTCCTACAATTCAGATGTGACTTTTTAATGAAATTTTAAAGAATTTTACTGAATTTGAAAGCAGCTGTACACATGGTAAGCACAATATTTATATTTGGAATGTGATGTCAATTGACATTTCGCTGTACAAAATTTCTTCAGTGACAAAGTGAGCATAGGTAAGTCATAGACAATGAAAATTTCTTTTATGTTAACAACAGTTTTGCAAGGTTAAAGCAAATTTTCGCAATTCATTCTATTGGCCCAAAAATCTTGTAGTTACAAGTTTTGGCAAAAATATTACCTATGTGACAGTATTTTAGCTTGAAATAAAGTAGCTTTCAAGATAAATTAATTGAATTCAAAGTATTTATGAATTCGGTTTAGTTTTTAAAATTTGTCATTTTCGTTCCTTTGTAACAAAATGGTGAAATTCCAATTGAAAATTATTTATAGCTTGAGAAAAAATCTACATTTTACAAAAAATTTATTAAAAATTTCTGAAAATACATTTTGAATTTTTAGTCTTACACGTTTCCACAGTTGTACGCTTTGGATTTGTATAATAAATTCAAAATTTTGCATATAAAATGAAGTCATAAACGTATACCACGTTACGTTTATGACTTCATTTTATAAACAATGGATAAGCTTTTTGATAATAATAAAATCAATATGCTATATTCACTAGACCCATAACTCGCAAAAAAATGCGACCCAGGAACTTCCGTTTTCTTCGTGTCAAAGCTGGGTATAAGCACAGAAAATTAGCCACCCTCTCCTTCTTCCCTTCCTCGTCACAGAAGCAGCTGCAGTGATCGTAAGTGGGGAGCCTCATCCCCCTGACGTGTTCGTTAATCAGACAGTTTTGAGTTAATAGTACCAAATTGATTTCTGTTTCTTAAAGAAAATGATACTAAAACCATATAGAAGTCTCTCTCAGCTACAAAATCGTTATTTTACACGCTCCAAACTAGCAATTTTAAAAATATTTCTCAAAAAAAGAAATTTTTTATTCATTCCACTCATTGTTTTGGCACTTCCATTTATATGAAATTTGGCTACCTTTTTAATTAAATTTTCTGAAATTTAAAATTTTTAATATTAAAGTTTGAAAAAAAAATCCTAATTTGCTCAAAAACTCACTTACAAACTCACCTACGCAAAAAATTATTTTAAAAATTTTCCAATCCAAATAATTTAAAATTATTAGACACGAAGCATTTTGTCTTAAAAACGCAAAATTTTCTCCCTTATCGTTCTATTAAAGACTTTTTATTCAATTCATTTATTTTCTTATAAAAAACTTTAATAAAAATTTCAAATAAAAAATCCTTTAGTTTAAATGTCAATATTTTATTTATAAAACAAATGCTAACTCATCATATTCTTATTTAGTATATGGAAAATACTATATCCGATGAAATTCTAGAGAATGAAGCAAAAAAATGGGAGAACTCTAGGAGCAACGTACCTTTTATACACTTTTATCCATAAAACTAAATATTTTTTAATGCTTTTTTCTGCAAAAAAAAAAAATAAGAAAGCAAAAAGAATGAATAAAAAGAAACCATTTTTATATCTTAATCTTACTATACAAGCACATATTAAGGATTCTTTAATAAGAAAAAAAAAAATAAAATGAAAAATTTCCCTTCATCATTCTACCATTGTATTCGCAGCCATTTTTTTCTCCTTAAAAACAATTTTTTCGTTTTCTGATATCAAATTTTTTTTTTTAAGTTTTTCTTTTTTTTTATGAGTTTTTCAAGACCAAAAAACGAAAAAAAGGACATTTTAACCGGTCATTAAATTTCTAGGTTTTTGGTTCGTAAAATTTTATAAAACAAAAAAAAAAACGAATAATCAACAAAAATAAAAGTAAAACAAGAAAAATCAGCAAAAAAAAAATATTCAATGTCAAAAATGTTAAACGAATTTTTTTTTTAATCAGATTGCCGTCTTCTCAATTCAGGTGGGGGAGAATTTTCATTGTAAACAAATAGTGCAGCAAGAATATGATTACATACAAATGAATCTGAGTTAAAATTAGAGTACAATTGATGCAATTGTACTTGAGTAGTACGAAAATCATTCATTCAATGAGTTAACTTGAAGGACGTACACATTTACGTGATCTAAATAGGTTTTCTCGAACACGGTATTCATCCAAAAGAAGAAGGTCTTCCTGCATGTGGCCTTCTGCATATACGTAAAACTCCTATACGAACTTGTTTCTGAAGACAAAATTTGATAAGAATTTTAAACATTGCAGCTTAAGTTTGAAAGCTTAACTTCGGTATGAAACCTAATATACTATTAGGTTTCAATCTCTTTAAAATACATTTCCTATGGATTTCTGCTAAAATATAGCAACTTTAAGGTGAATTAAATCTTAGACAATAACAGGAAATCTGAGGAATATTAACCTTTAAACGTCAATGTAATTAGATAACGAAAGATTATGGGTTTAAATTTGAAAATTTATAAAAAAATGTGTAAATTGATATTTTAAGATTATTAAAGTGCACACATGAAAAGTAACTTTTAATTTAATTTATCTAGCCGCTACCTTGCAAATATTCGATTACTGGTACCAACAACTAAGAAAAATTGCTTTAAGTTCTAAAAATGTTCCCGAGTTCCTAAAAAGAATTAAGGATAAAAAGTACAAGAGCAATGTTGTCCAAATTATGTTACATTTTCTACAAAAAAATTAAATTTTTCCATTTGATTATTATTCGTTTGACAACCCTTAACCAAGCTCTTACCGTTTCAATAACAGAAATAGAAAAGTGTTGTTAACGCACAACAAAAAAAAAAAAAAAAACAAAAGTTCTAATATTTTCAATGTAATTTAAGAGACAATCTCTTTTTCATAAAATTTTGTTGTTGTTGATATTAAAGAGAGAAAGAAATACAATGTAATAATAACGGTATACAATACAATAATAATAACGGTATATAAATTCGACTAAACTATAAAAATGAAAAACAAAAAAAAAAAGGAGAATAACACACTAAAACAACAATGGCGGAAGATTATAAAAACAAAAATACGTAAAAGCAACAAAAATATGAAGAAAAAGTTATTTTTCTTCATAAAATTTCTAATAAAATAAAAAAAGAAGACAAATATATTAGAGAAGAAGACAACAACAACAAAAAAAAAAACAAAGACTAAATGTCATCTTAATGGTGAAGGTAGCATTTTCATTTTTACAAATCGTCCGGAAAAAGGTTTCGTCTCATATTGTCTTCCTCTCTCTCTCTCTCTCTACTCATTCCGTCTCTGTATTTTTTGATTCTCACTATTATTATGTTCTTTTCTCAAATTTTGTATCTGTTTCACAATTGTTAACACTTGTCATATATCAAAAACACAAAAACAAAAGAAAATTATAAAAATAAATATAAAATTTTGCAATAAAATTCCAAAAAATAAAAAAAATAATACAATAATAAAAAATCGAACCTGAAAAAGGTGGTAATTCGGATAACAATACAAAAATCAAAAAAAGCAGTAAAGAATACAAAAAAAATCGTCCTTTTTTGAAATTGCATGGAATTGAGCGACAAAAGTTCACATCAGTAAATCGAATTTCTCTTATTTTCACAAAGTTCTGCAATTTTTAGCTGTTCACTTTGTATTTTGCTTGAAAATTTAATTTTCTTCGGAAAATTGTGAAATAAAAATGTTATTGCTAGCTACTACGAAAATAAAATTGTAACTAAATAACATAATCTGAATTTAATGGGACAAAAATAATCATTGATGTATAAGGATTTTGTAATTGATTTAACAATTTGGGGTTATTTGGTAGTATAAAGAGCAATAAACGTGTCGTTCAAATTTATATGCGATTAGAAGTTAAGTTAGAGGGTGATGATTCACTTGAAATGGTGTCTTTGAAAACATAACTTTGTAAAACTTTTAAAAATTTTTGTAAATAAAACCAATTTTGTAAAATTTATATGGGTGTCCTGCATAGTCAGAAGGATTGTGAGTTTGTTTTCTGAGAATTTGGGCTGAATATACTCGTACTTGTAATTTGCTTTCTAAAAAATTTACACAATTTTGAGATTAATATTGCAATTATCATATTTTTGACATAAATCGAATCTGTGTACTTTTAATTTTTATTATTAAATAAAATTGGGTCAAACCAATGGTTTGTAATGTAGCACTTTTTGTTCCAACAAGTGAAAATACTCCTATTAAAAACAATCCGTGTACTACAATACTAGCTACATCATTAATATTACTTTAATTCATATACGAATATTACTTGAAAAATTGCATACTTTTAGGGTGAGAATTGTATCCGTTGTTTGAAATAAAACAAAAGATGAAATATAAATGAATAAGTAAATATTTTTTATGGCATGACATTAACCATTACATTTCTGGATTTATAGAAATTTGGAAAAGCTTACAGTTTCGGATATATAAGGGTCTGAAAATTCAAATTTTACAAATTTCGAGAAGCTATAACTTGAGATGGGATTGAGGTGGAAAAAAATTGTTTTTAGTGAAATTAAGTATTTATTAGTTTCCAAAAGCTGTTAAAGTTTCAGACTTCTATAACTTGAGGTTTGGAAGAAAAGTGAAATTAAGAATTTATAAAAAGTTGGGTTTAGATAACAAAAAATTTTAACGGACATTTTGTTTTTTAAAGTTCAAGTTCGCGTAAAGGAAGCTCACCAATGCCAAATACCAAATGTTTTGGTATTTGGCATTGGTTATGGTCTCGTTGCAATAAATAGTTAACACAAAAATAGTTATATAGGAGTTTATAGGAGCTATAACTTTTAGAGGGGAGATATAGGTAAAAATTTTTGTCTACGGAAATAAGTTTTTAATAAAGATCTATGTACATATGAAATTTCAGCTTTCTATCTTCAAGGGTGTAGAGATTTTGTAAACATGTCCACGGACAGACGGACGCGCAGAGTGAAATTAATAAGCAGTTTTTTCCAAAAATTTGTTCTGTGCTAAAAATGAGGGTAGCGAGAGGTTAAAATAGGTAATTTTCTTAACATTTGAGAGTAATATTAGTTGCTTTACTTTACACCTATTCTCCAAAAGCTTTCCAAATTTTTTAAAATATTATTTTGTTATTAAAACACAGGCCATTAAATTGTAATAAATTATTAATGATTAAAAATCTTAATCCTTGAATTATAAATAATTATTCTGTTTTTTCTAAATTATAAATTAATGCGCTGCTAATCTAAAGTGCTTTGATTTCAAATTCCTTGAATTAATAAAAGGAGAATCAAACATTACATTAAAAATTCACTTTAAGGAGAAAAAAAGAAACTCATAAAATTTAAAAGCAATTCTTGTTTTTTTCAAAAATTCGTAGAATAAATTACTTTGAGTATATACCAAAAAAGTATATGGTTAATTGCAAATAAAATTTTAGATCATTATGCTTAACCTTGAAAAATAATTACAAGATAATTAACCATATTAATGTTATGTAATTACATAAAAAGTAAATATTTTTCAGTTAATCTCTTAAATCTAATTTTCTATTTTTGTGAAATTTAATTAATTTTTTCATATAAGCCTTAAATATGTTTGCTTTTAACCTTTCAACTCTTTGATATTTTTGTAATTTTTCACACATTAAAATGTAATTAATATTTTGCTCAAAATTAACAGCTTCTCATCTAACTTGGAAAAAATTTTGATTTTTTCTTTTCCACTTTAGAAGATTGCATTTAAATTTTTCTTTTCCAAAGGATTTTATTATCCAAATTAGAGCAATTTATTAATTTTAAGGCCTTGTTTGTGAGCACATGCGAAAATTAATTGAATATGAAAATAGGCCTTGAAAACACACCGGAAAATTTTATTAAGGAGAGCCAAATGGTCTCGAAATTTAATTAAAAATTTCGTTTATAATTTTGTCATCTTCATTTTTTAGTTATTCATGAAATGTTATCACTATTTTGCTAATATGCAACCAAAAAACCTTCAATTAAAATTTTAAGGATATAACGCCCATGTTAATAATGAATTGGAAATTCAGTAGAAGCAATGTCATGAAAAGGGATATAAAATTTAATATACACATTGTATACTTAAACATTATGAAGCATAGACTATTAAATTCAACATCCGCTTCTCCATATAATTTAAATTTCAAATGGGCACTAAGAGTCGTCTTCAGACCAATTAAGTATATTCATTTAGGCTTTGTATTAAACGCACATACACTTACAGACTAAAATATTAATTACGTTAAGGACTTTCAGGGGGCAAATGCATGACTAAAATAAAAAACAAAATTAAAAATTGCTAATAAACCACCACCCCACCACGGTGAATTGCTTAACAAATCATACACAAATTCTGAAAATCTAAAAGACGACGGAAAATAAAATGAAAAAAAAAAAAATATATAAAAATTCAGAGGCAATTATCCAGCAACTGAAAATTAAAGATAAAAATTTTGATCTCATATTAAAATGAATTTATCTTATTTAATGAAATTAATTGTTGGTTAAAAATTATAGTTTTGAATAATAATTTTTAGAAACTTTAACATTAAACTAGATGTCCAGACTTTCATTCATTATAGTCCGTGAGTAATATTAATGAGGCGAGAATGAATATGTGTGGATAGTCTGGACATTGGCCTTTTTTTTCTTTTGTTGTTAGGAAATTGATTTTATGATAATGAGAGAATTGCATTAAAAGATTATGAAAAGAAAAAAAGGATATTAAAAATTTTTTTTTGTTGTTTTTAATAAATTTATTTAACACTTAAAATTTTAGTTGAAATTTTGAAAATTGAATATGGTTGTGATGAAAAGACCAATGAAGTGTAAAATAATTCACTGGAATCGTAAGTGCGGGAAATATATTACGTTTTGTGTAAATGTTTTTCAAATAATATTTAATGTAAAAATCAACTAGAATGAAATTTTTCCATTATATTTTAATGGAATTTTGGAGTGTTCGGGGGATTTTTGAAAAACAAAATCTTTTTAGAGTTCCGCACAGTACTCAACTAATTCAGATCCATATTAAACAATCATATTATCTTAAATAAAATTAAACATTTAGGCCATATGCGAAAGATATTGTCCTTAAGATTCTTAGATGAAGGAGCAAAGGTATGGAATAAATTTTATATTAAATTAAATAAAAATCAAAAATAACCTTATTGCAAGTATCTTATAAAATTAAAGAGCAGAAATAAAGAGCTTAAGATTTTTTAAGGAAATTTACTTTTAGATAAAATTAAGAATAATTTAAGAGCCCATCAAATTTAAGACTCTAAATAGGTATCAAGTATTCATAGCATATACAGTTCAAGTGATGAAAAGATCCTGGTTTTTCAATGTCGTTATAAGCAGGAATTTGAGTTGAAATATGGAAATGGAAATGATATTTACTTTTCACATGAAAAATTTAAGTCAAGAGAATTAGTAATTTTTAAATGTTAGGAGACAAAAGTTTTGATTTGAATTGGGAAATTTAAAAACAAACAAAAATACAAAATATTAATTGAAGCATAAAGCTAAATCGGAGCATATCCTGCCTCATTACAAGCACATTACATTCAATGCCTACTTAATTATTATTGAAATTTATTTGTTTTCAATTCGTTATAATTTTTCAGGCGGTCTAGTTATACCGCACATTGCACATACATTGTTAGAAATTATAATCACAAAAAATATTGTCTGTATCTCATTTTATTTTTTACTAAATTTAAATTAATAATTATATTAAAATTTTAAATCAAAATCTTTTCTTATTTTTTAAGTACAGAAACTCCCATTGCATTCAATTTCACTCCAATTTAAAACGAAATCACTAAAAAAAATTTAATCCTTGTGTTCTTTACAGTCTTCCCTAGTTTAAAATAATATTCAAAATATTCTAAAATTAAAATTCCAAATGAAAATTATATTAAGTAAAAAATTAATTTTAAATATTATGACTATATACAATACTCGTATCTATTTACCTTTGTATATGAAACCAAATCTTTATAAAATGTTATACTGTTATACAATATACCTAGCTACCTGTACATTTCCTATATTTAATAACCATGTTTCCCGTTTCATTATAAAATTTGTACTCCTATTTTTGTTTTTGTTTAAACAAATTATTTTTTCCCTTAGAAAATAATCTTAACAAGTTTTTAACAGGGGCATATTAATGCCAACAATATAGGAAGTTCTTAATAATTTCCCTATATAATCTACACAATAATATAAACTGTTCTTTCTTATTATTTTTCTTTTTTTTCTTCTTTTCAATATTTTCTATATTGTTGTATTCTTTGTAAAAAGAATTGTTAAATAGAAAATAAAGTATAACTATATTTTAAAATGGTATTATGTATAGAGGTGAGTTAGGTGAATTTTTAAAGCAAAATCTTGTATGAAGAAATTATTATTAAAGAAAATGTTAATGAAAAATTTTTCTTTATACATAGAGGTTTTCCTATATTAACTTACCAGAGGCATAAAATGTCAAAATGCCAAAGAAAAGAAAAAGTCTTATATATTTATAAATTTCTGTATTTTTTGTATGTATATGACGATTTAATAATAAAGAACAACAACAATAAATAGTAAGAAGAAGAACGCTAGATTATTATAAAGAAAATTCAAAATTAGAAAATCATGCAAAGAAAATTCTTTAAATTGTTTGTCTTTAGTGCTGCCTTTGTGCAAATATACAAAAGTTTTTCACTATTTTTTTTTTTTGTTTCTATTTTCTATTCAGAGTTGAAAATTTGCGTTTAATAATAACTTTCCTTTTTGTTTTTTTTTTTGGTTCTGCTTCTGTTTCTGTTTCTCAAAGTAAGTAAGTTGTCTAAAAATAAAACATGAAATGTTTGTGTTGTTCTTTGTTACCTTTTTTTTCTATAAAAATTTTTTTCTTATTTTTTCTTATTTTTTTTATAATAATAATAATAATAACAAATGTATTATAATAATCAGAACATTTTCGTAGGTACCATTCACTTGATTGGTACCAAAGTCTATATAAAATAGAGAAAAATATAGAAAGAAAATATAAAAAAAATACAATTAAGTTGGAATGCTTTCATGTAGAAAACACCGGCACACTAGCTAAATACAAAAAATTTCACCGAAAACAAATATACATTGATATTTTTGTATCAATGTTCCTTTTTTTCTTATCCTTTACTGTTATTCCTTCCGTTATGTTATTTCTTTTATTTGTTTTTTTTTTATTATATTAAATAGAATTTGTTTCTTTTGAAATGGTTCAGAGACAATTCGAGGAAATCATTTATTTTTCAAGTGAAACAGGAAAATTTAAGAAAATTTTGAATTTCGAGATTAATTTAATCCTGCAGAATCTACTAATTACTTAGTGTCCCCACTTTCTAGGCTCAAACTGAGATGCTTCTTAAGTTTGCAGTGTCCCGAAAAGGTTCCCGTGAGAATTCTTATCTGATTATTGCCCGATTTTATAATTTTCTTAAATCTTTTCTGGTGATAATTTCCTAGGAACTCTTTGAATAGCCGTAGCATAGGCAATTCTTTATACTATTTCCATTCTTGCCAATTATAACGTAAAAATTATTTAAAATGGCATATTAGCCATTTAGATTGATTTGATTAGAAGCAATATTTTTATAGAAGAGTATGCTATTTGAGAACTTGTTTGCTGAGTTCTAATATACTACGTACGCCAGTTTTTTAGAAGTAGATGCTTGCCTTTTAGTATGTCTAATGGACATATCCAAATCAACGCAGAAGTTTTGCAGACGATCCCTTCAAGAGCGTATTTATTCTTTTACTGAGATTTGGAACATAAAAAAAGCTCTTCATTCAAATCAAAGTTTTCAAGATTTTCTAATTCGATTCAATATCCTTGAGCCTATATAGTTCTAGTAGAAAAAAATATTATAATATTTTATTATTAAATACTTTAAAAAGTTTAAATGTCTAATGTCTGTTATGCCTTTTTATATAATAAGAACAAAAATAAAAAAACAAAAAGGTGACTTAAGTTCAGTATCTTTCATACAAGTTTTTTTTTTGTTCTTTTTTTTTTATTTTCAAAAAATATAACATTAAAAAAATGACTGTTTCTGTTTCCATTTGGTCTATTTTCTTCTATATTTTTTTTTTGTTTTTAAATGCGGAACGCTTCCGTGAAATCATGAAACATTTTTCTTTTCCTTATCTTCTTTTAGAATGCTCACTACTGAGACATAGAAAATTCGTACAGTGTGTTTTTGCTTTTATTTTTACTTTTTTTTTTTGATTAATATTTCAATTATTTTTGCTTACCAATTTTATGTTTTTGTCTATTTTAGAACGGAATTTTATAACTAAGTTGTTACTGCCATATTGTTCTCAAATTATTTGCTTTTATATTATTATTTTTTTTTTCAGTGTAAAATAATGTCAATTGGAAATATTTTTAGAAAAATTTTTTGTTACAATTATAATTTGGTCTTATATACATATGTATGTAAAAACATATTATGTACTTGCATGGGTTCGTTTCAAAATGTACACAATTTCGAACTACCGCCGGGAAGAATTGCGGAATACTTAAGTGGAAAACTGTTTTTTGTAAAAATTGTATTATAAACGAATAAAAATCTAAGCTATATGCTAAAATATTATTCAGAATTTGACATTTTATTTTTGATGTAAGCCATCTATCAGAATATATGTACGTTACAAGTCCTTTTAATTACTAATATCTAGAAATTGGCATAATATAGTAAGAGTTTCACATATTATCAAAGTATGTCTTCGAATATTATATACATTTGAAGTGTTATACACATGGAAAGCTAGTTATACGATTGTAATGTCTTACATTTTTAAAGTATTATACATTTAGACTATAATAAGGCCCTAAAAAGAACACAACTTTTATTTTAAAAATAATGTTACAAGTTCCTTTAATACAATTTTTTCTTTGAGAAAATTTTAGTTAGAATATCATGCGGCTTATTATAGAATGGAAAAAGGAAAAAAAGCAGGTTGGTATAAAACAAAATTATTTTTTAAGGATAATAATAATGACAATAAAATTAATTTTAATGAATATATATATAAACTTTCATTTTACTGTTATTTTATATAATTTAAACGGAAAATATTTAATAAGGAAGGAAATTTTCTTTTTATATACTTTAATAATAATTATTATTATATACACAAGAATTGTTAATGTAAAGGTAATTTACAAAGTAATCTATAGATTTTAATTTAGGTTCTATAGAAATTAATGTAAAATACAAGTTAGTATATTTAAAAATTCAAATGAGTTCTGAAAATGTTTGTGTGTATTTTAATTTTCTACTAAATATTTTTATTTTTTTTTTAAATTTATTTTTTTCTCATTAACCTATTTACTTTAAATTTAATTAAATTTCATTTTTGAATAAAAATTTTACAATAGAAGAATCTCGATTATGGTGCTCCCATTTAAAATATTTCACTATAATGTGAAATAAATTTTTAGGTTTATTGTTATTCGACCTACATATTTTTTTTACTTTTAATGAAAAATAAATTAAATTATTTTAAAATAATATTATATAAACTAAATAAATTTTCCAATGTATGTCACTAGGTATAGTAATGACTATATTAAATATTATATTATTTTCTATAATTAATTAGTTATTTAATTAGTAAGTAAAAAAATTTTCTAGTGAAACAACAGATGTGTTTTACTTATCAAAATTAAATCGAGAGACTTTTTTATGAGGAAAGACCTTTTATGAGTCAAGTTCATATGAATGATGTGATCACGCTGGTTTTGAGTATTAAAATTTGGAGTTATAACTCCGAGCATTAACCCAGAACTTCAATTGATGCTGGTTTGTCATTATAAATTAGTAAATTCACGTAGGGGTTTATCATGTTTCTAATTTTATAAATCGATGACTGCTATTGCTGTGAGATTGAAAAATGTACGATTTTTCAACTATAGTGATTGACTGTGATTACTCAGTTCAAACCGCAGTGAAAAAGAACAGTGACTCCAATGATTGCTCTTTTGTCCTAATTTAATTATATAATGATTAAATAAATCTATATGATCGATCAGAGAAATCATATAGATAAGGAATACATTTAAGTAGCTGTAATGAAGCTTTGTATCTTGGTGATCAGAAGTCGATTGACTTTGTCCAAAAAGTGAGGTCCAAAGAAAATCGTGCCACTTTTTTCCAAGATATCAGAATCTATTTAATGAGAACATAATATTGAAGTTCTTTCTAACTTATTAGGTTATTTCAGCTAAATTTTAAATTTTTACTTGTATATATATAAATAAATAACAGTATTTAATTGTAAAAAAAATCACAAATTTTCTCCACTTTCAAGTACAATATTTTAATGAAATAAGCATGTCATTTAATAATCGCACCTATATACAACAACAATATCATATGAAAAGATTTTAATACGAATCTGTCACATTCTGATTATGCCCTTAATTATGTATGTAACACAACAAATATTAGTTAATACTAGTATTGATTATAGATACTAGATATTAGATTGATCTAGTTAGATACTAGATTGATGTACTTATTAAACTAGGTACATGTTGCGACAATATGAAAAATTATGTGCAATTATTGAGTAACGAGTAATGTGGTAATTCGAAGTAAAGATTAGGGAAATAACAAGTAGTTAGTATTCATACATCACTATAATGTTGGTGTTAAAAGTAGCTCTACAATTTCAAGGAACTGACCAATATCAAAACCATATGTTTTCAAAAATTTCGTTTTACACAGAGAAATATTAAAAAATAATATTTTAAGCAATTTTTGATTAATAAAATTTTTCTGAACTGCTAAAATCTTTTACCTATACTTCAATATAACCTGCATAATGTAGTTCTTATTCCTTTTTTTCAGAGCAAGAATCGAAAGTGTAAGGAAAAATCCACCTTAAAAACCTACTTCCAAAATAAAAGAATAATTATAATTATAAAACACAGTTAGATTTTTATTTAAGGTAAAAAAATTTCACACCTTCCTTTTTGAATATCATTCATTCTTACAGGTAAATTCGAAAAAAAAATAACAACAAAACGTGTGTAATCATCAAAAATAATCGACCAAAAAAAAATTTTAAAATAAAATTGCAATTGGAATTCTCATCACCAAATAATATGAAACAATTTACACCATTGTACGAATATCAGAGCACACCGGGTTTTTTTTTTATCTTGAAAACTTTTAATAACTAATTTAATCACAAAATCGTTTATCGAATAATTTTCAAAAAAAAAAAAATTCTTAAGAAATCGCAAAATTCTTGTTCGATTTTCTTTTTTTTTTTTTGCGAATTCAAATTGGAAATTTTGTAATCTTCGATCAAAATATCACCAGAAATATTCAGACATTTATTTTCATTCTTTTATAAAAATCGAAAATTTAAGTTACAAGTTGGTCTCCTCCTCACTTAATTCAATATTTCAAAAAAAAAAAATATTTGGGTAAAATGTAAAAAAATTATTACAAAAAAAAACACAACAATCAATGAAAGAACAAAAAATCAGAAGCAAATTGAAGTCAAAAAATAAAAAAAAAAAAATTAACAAAAGTTCCAAATTTAAAAGGGTTTTACGTCTTTTTATTCTATATAGAAAACAATAAAAGAAATAACGTTATCGCCAGGTGAAAAAATTTATTATGTAAAAAAAAAAAACTAAAACGCTTAAGGTAGTAGTGTATAAAGGTAAGTAAGCTAAAAGAAAAAACAAAAATAAAAGCAAAATTTAAATGAAATTCAAATGAATTAATAAAAATGCTTGAAATTATTGTCCAGGTGAGTTAAGTATAACGAAAAAATAAAAAAAAAAACAATTTTTACAATATTATTAAAGAAAAATTTTCAAAAGAAATGAGCACATTTTTTTTCTTGTTTTTATTGTATTTGTGCACGAATTACGAGAAAACAATAAAAAAAGTGCAGAAATTTACCGAAATTCAAAAAACAAAAAAATTAAGACTGATTGCCAGAAATAAGATAATATGAAGGTGTTACTGAATGTAAATATAAAAATTCTAAAGCTGCACAATAATTGTTGCGTTTTTGTTCTTCAAAGTAGTCATTAATCGCTATTTCAAAAATATGGAAGTATTGTAAAACCATCAATGGAATTTATACAATATTTCTAATAAATGAAAGTTGATGATCTACTGAAATAATTTTTGTTATATTATCAGCCCTAACAGCAGTTCGTAGCCCTAAAAACCGAAAAATTACGAATATCATATTATCAATTCCGAATTAAATTAAAATTCTTCTCCAATTATTCGAAACAGAGTAATCATAAATTTTGTTGATAGTAAAAATAAGCCTCAAAAGTCTAAGAAAGAAATAATAGCACACAGTTTTGAATGTTTGAGTTTGAGTTCCTCAAACGCAGCTGTCATGAAAGGAAATGAATTTGTTTTTGTTAAAAATTTTTGTTTCCACCTTTCAAAAATATTCAAAAACTAAAAAGTACTTATAACACAGAGCAAGAAACTCCGAAAAATTATCCTGCCATTAGGAATATTCCTTATCTGTATAAAAGGAATTTGTAGTCATTCAAAAGTCTACGTCATAGCTAATTTCGTAATTTGTAGGATTCTACGAGTGCAATTTATGATAGAGTTGTGTACAGATTTTAATCAGTTTTAAGACTCTTTAGTTAAGAGTCGCCACTCCTGGTCCCACAAAAATTCAAATATTTTGCAATCACCTAAAGTTCATTTGTACTTTTCTTGCTGGAAAAATAATTTAAAGAGTAAAATATTGAAAAGATAAAAAGTTTAATTCTCGTTGCCGAAGTAAAGTGACATAATTACATTAACATCTGAATATAGTTTTCCATTTGCCGGCCTTAGTGACACTCTGCTGTGAATATTGACCAAAAATTTTTCATTTATTATTATTTTTATTTTATTTTTACTATCTGAATCTGATTTTTCACTTAAGCTTAAAAAATTAATAACAGTGGCTTAGAACTAAAAATTCGAATCAGATGAGGACATCAGGTGGAATCTAGAGGTGTCAGTATCGCACTTTCAAAATACAGGAAATATTTTTTTACTGAGAATGGCACGCCGTTTCCATTTAGGTGTTGGTAGTACTTAATCACTTATGCTTACAACATTAAATACATTCGTGTATTTTGTACAATTATCATATCGAATTGTGAATGGAACATTTCCACATCCTTTTAAGAAATTATAATAAATTTTAAGAAAATACAGTCTTTAGAAATTCAACATTTTTATATATAGGCAGAGATTATCAACTCCTTCTTGACGCAAGCTTGCTTACTTACTTATTTTTTTTTCTCTCTCTCTTTTTATTTTATTTATTTTTCAATTTCTTCTTTTATTGCTTTCTGCTTGTATTTTAAGTTCAAATCATAATGTGTCGATTATAATATTATGTGTTACTGGAAAATTTGAAAATTTTTAAAGATTTACTCTTATGAATTGCTACACAAGAATAAATACAAAATGCATTCACCAGTTTATATGAGTACATATGCACATACTATATTATAGTTTTGAAAATCTCGCACAAATAGATATTGTATATACATATGAAAAAAAAAAAATTTTTTTTCAGGTCAAAAGATTGAAATACGAATACAAATGATAAGAGGATGGTCGTTGAATGAACTTGAGAATCTGGTCAGAATTGGAATGAAAAGCAGAAAAAAAAAATAACATTTAAAGCAATTAAATTTATTTGGTGAAGTTAATGGGATCGTTTAAAGGCATATTAAAATGAATTATTGAAAGGAGTTGTAAAAATAAAATTGTTTTCTGTTTTTATGTTTGTGTTTTAGTTTTCATTTTTATAATCTTCCTCTGTGTTCTGATTTTTTTAATATTTTTGTTATTATTTTTATGCAAGTGTGGTTTTTGCGTTTCTTGTAATATTCGAATAAAACGGTTCTTTAATAGCGCGCACATATTATTGTAATTAAAAGGCAATATAAAAATTTAAAATGTTTAACATAAATACTTTTTTTTTCTTTCGATAAACTTTTCGTTTTAACAACACAAAATACAAAGAGTAATGAAGAATAATGTTGGGTAAAACCAAAAGTTTGTAAAGCAGCACTTTTCAACCAATGAAAATATTGCTTTTTTCATTGATATTCCAAAATATTATTGAAAGTATGTAATTTAAGTATTGCATACTTTTAGGATGAAACAAAGAAAAAAATTAAAAAAGGCCTTAACTTAAAGCTCGAATTCGAGGGTTCGAATATAAGGTGCTGAAAATTCAAATTTTTCAAACTTCAAGGGGCAATAAGTTGAGAAGGAATCGAGGTTGAAAAAAATTTTCTTTTACCGGAATAAATTATTTGTTAATGTCTAAAGTTTCGTGTTGCCGCCCACATGCATAAATCTACATGTTGCCATCTAGAAGGAAAATGATAGATTTTTAAAGATCAACAACGTTATACCAAGGTAGAAGAAAGCAGCCAATACCGTTTGGAATTTTCGGGAATTCGTAGGGATGCGGGGGGGATTAGGCAAAAACTGTTTTGTACCGAAATAAGTTTTTAGAAAAGATATTTTTATATATAAAATTTCAACTTTCTAATTTAAAGGGAATAATAGTTTTGTACCCGAATCCACGGACAGACAGACTGAAACTAATAACCACTTTTTTTCAAAATATTTTTGGAAAAGTCTTTAGCACCGTTAGCCTCTATTTTAATTTTTCTTGATATATATGTAAGTATTCCTCGATTCACGAATCTTTATTGAAATATTAAAATTGGGTCAAAAATTGAACTGACTGTGAAAAAAATTTAAACTCTTTAGGTGCCTTTTGATGAATTCATATTTATGTAAGATAATATTTATTAGTAGTTTATTAATGTTGCTGATTTGGTTTACAAGGAGTTCCTATAATAATAGGGTAATATTATTGTTTATTGATTACTTATGTATTTGTATTTAGTACTCTATCAAACGGAAATGAACTTAGATTTTGTTATTATGTGAACATAATTTTAGCTAATATTTTGATGATATTATACATACTCATACAATTTTTCTAAATTCAATTCTAAATTTTCTAATTTTTTCAATAATATTTTTTCAATAATACTTTTAACAATTCTTCTAAAAACAAAATATGGAGAAGATCCTCTTTATAATGTAAATATTTTAGCACTACAGTAACTAGCAATTGTGATAGAGTGTACTAACTATACATGTCATCAAAATCGAGTGTGAGCCAAGTTGAGTAAATAACCATGTTAATTGAAGCTAATCTAGTAGGTAACTTAGTTAACACATATTCTATTCAATAGTAGGTGTATTTGTGTACAAATTTCGTAAAATTGAGTAAACTCAAAAAATTACCTTAAAATGGGGGATTTACCGAAAGTCAAAATGTTATTTTTGAAATCATTTAAAATTTAGAGTGAATGAGTTTGGGGCAAATTTTCTCATACATTTAATCTTTAAAATCAAGAAATGGATATAAATTTGTAAATATTCTTCTTATTTGAAGAACACATGAGAAATTTACTGAATATTCTTTCACCTGGTGGTTCATTCATTTTTAAGGAAAAGGTCAAGATTACTTAAAAAATACTAGAGTCTGAAATAAAATTTAATTTATTTTAATGAAGTTTGTTCATCTTCGAAGTAAACTTAAAATCAATTTCTTAAATTTTTTCTCTAAATTTAAGTTTAAAATAAATTAATTCTTGTATTTACAATGTAAGAAATTTTCTGAATTCAAAATATTCGGAAATATTATTCAAGTCAAAAAAATTTTTTAAAAACGTATTTTTGTTCTTAAATTAATTCACAATTAATTAGACACTGTATAAAATATTTAAATAACAATATCAGATTTTAGTTAATCAAACAAACAGCTTCCCACCATAATTTATAAACTCTTTTTAATAAAAGCCCTTTAAAATATTAACAGTAATAATATGATGATCCTTCAGCTTTCATTTAAAATGAAATATGTATGTATATGTACGCATTAAATCACTTAAGCTCTTAAATTAATTTTGACTTATTAGAAAAGAGAAAACGACTAAAAATAATTAAGAAATGACAGAATAAAAAAAAATAAGAGAAAATAAAAAACAAAAGCTGACACAAAAGGTAATGAAGAAAGAAAGAGAAAAAAAAAAGAAAAGGAAAAAAAATAATTTTTAGCATTTGTTATTTTTTATTCGCCCTCTTGTTCTTTTCTTTTCTTATACTAGAAATTCAATGAAAATTCTAAAGAAAATGGAAAAAGAATTAATTAAGAAAAACCCAATTTTAATTTACCCAATTAACTTTTAACCAACACACTTTACCTCTTAAAAAAATTCTCTTTCCTCTCATTTAAAATTTCGCTGAATTGCTTGTTGTTTTTTTTTTTTTAAATTTCCCTTATTCTTGTTCTTGATTTTCATTTTTTGGTTGATGTACGCGCCTTTCTTATTGTTTTCTCAAATCAACTTTTCATAGTTAATTTTTATAAAAAAAAGGCCGATTTTTAAGAATTTTTATTCAAATTGAGAATGAGAGCCATTGAGAAATGAAATGAGAAGAGTTATTGTTTTTTTTTTTCTAAAATATTTCTCTGCCTTTTTAATGTTGTTGATTAAAATTAAATACGTTTTTCTTGTCCGTGTACAGTTCCTTTACACAGCTATTGTGACGAAACAATTTTTAAACGTCCTTTCTTTATTTTGTATTTAATTTTTTATTAAAAAACATATTTTGTTTTCTACATTTTTAGCTTGTTAAAGGTTATTTATAAGGATGAGCACGCAACCAATGACGATAACAATACTTAAATTTCAACAAAAAATAACAATAAGGCAAAAATACATAAAACAAATATCAGAAGAAAAAAAAAATCTATGTATACCATTATCGCCTCCAAAAAAAAAAATAAAATTTAAAATCATTCAACCCTAATTTCGCGTTATTTTTGAATTTCTTAAATTAAATATGGAAAAATATAAAAAAATCAAAGAATTCTTTTCTTTCTAACCCTTAAAAGAATTCCATAATATTATTATTGTTGTTGCAAAATTTTAAATGAAAAAAAAAACTAGAAATGAAAAGTGAAAAGGATCTCTCTACATTTTATTTTGAATTCGTTAATATAATCAGAATTTGTTTAGCCATACTTTCTTCACATTTTAGCTATTATTTTTTCTTAAATAATTATTAATCTAGTGTTACCAAACTATCTTGAAATAAGAATCAAATACTCATTACAGATAATGGAAGGCAACGTATAACAAAATATACAATTATTGTAAGCAAAGTATAACAAAATGAAGTACGAGCAAATTGTGTTACGTTAAATAAATAAATGTGGGTAAATATCTTTGTAATTCAACTCAATTTCCCAATTCCTCTTTAAAGCTCTGAAATTTACTGCACGCATATTAATTCGAAAAATTAATAAAATTAATTGGTCTATACTATTATCTAATCCAGTTAAAAAGAGATTATTTACTATTTAGCAAATTCTTATTTCTAATTTTATTTTCTATAGCTGTGGTCAAACTAGAATTTGTTACAAATTTCCACAAAAAACCATAAGATAAACTTTTTGATGTGAAAATTCACATCAAAAAGTTTATCTTTAAGAAATTTTAATAAATATTTTTTTACTTATACATTGTTCAGCACTAGTATTAACATACCAACAAGAAAGTTCTGACATTATTGGGAGCAAAGCAATTCTCAAAACAGAACCTGCCGTTTTTGTTTCATTTCGCCCTCTCTGATTTATTATAAAAATTTGACTTATGGTAAAGTATAGGTCACTGTGAGTAAATACAGTAGAAATTTCTTATCTGCGATATGTTCTTAACTCAGAAATAGATTTACGATGTTTTTCTTGCAAATACATAAATAATAAAATAATGTCCTGTTGTTATGGTCACTCTAAAATTTACTATACTCACTTACACCTACTTATTATTTGTTATAATTTTGTTCTTAAGCATTAAAATATGGTAAATATGTAGGCATGCGGCATATTTTATATTCGCTTTTGTTATAAAATCATCCCTGGTGCTTATTTTATAGTTATTGTTATGATTATTGGGCCGTATTACTAATTCAAGGACAAATTAATTTTTTTACTCATTTAAAATTTTCTTATATTAGATCCGAATTTTTTTTTTCTCTTCCTTTTCGCATATTTTTTTATTCTCTGCACTTATAAAAAACAACAAATTTTAATGAATTTCAAAATAGCAAATCACAAAAAGAAAAAAAAAAAACAACTGAAAAAAAAGGCTATAAGAAAAAAAAAACACAGAACTAAGTAAAATGAGGGAGAAAAAATAGCAGCCATCTCTTATGCGACCTTTTATTTTAGAAATACAGGAAAAGTACTTTAGCTAATTAAAAGTTGAAGATGCGCAGTTTTTGTAATAAATTTTTTTTTGTTTTTTTCTTCTTCTTATTATTATTATTGTTATTCCTTTTACAAATCTTTAGATCTGTGTATACACTTAAAATTCTTTAATGAATATATGGCAGTTAGTATGAATGGAAATTGGACGAGAAATGAAGAGAATTAAAAGAGAAGAATGAAATTATTCTAACAGCTAAAATATCCTGCCTATGTTGTTAGTTGGTTGAAATCAGAACCCTTTTAAAATTTTTAGGACCTTTTTGCTTTTGTTTTTTTTTTTGCGTAAAAATTTTTAATATTTCCTCTTTTTTTTTGCTTTTGGTTTGTTTTTTTTTTATTTTGGTCAATTCCTTCAGCTTTTGTTATTTTATAAGTGTTTCAGTTATTGTTATGATATCCTTTGAATTTTTTTTTGGTATTCTTGAACCAGTTAAGATTTTTCTTTTCATTAAATTTTTGTAAGAGTTTAGAATAATAAAATATGATTTATACGTATGTAAGTGAATGGTGAGTAGGCATATAAAAATTCATTCATTAAAATTATGACTATATTTTTAAGGTTATCCAAGGGCTTCTTAGCATCTATTAAAATTGATTGCTGTAAAACTTATGCAAATTTGTGGCAAGACTTAAAATGATGATTTGAATTATTTGGGCGATTTTCTATCTGAAATTTTACTATTTTCTATTCAATAGTACTTTTTTTACGTTAATGTAGGGCGCTGGGTGTAATCTTTTATACAAGGACGTGAGGAATCACATTAAAATTGAGGTGATCGCATTAAAATACGAATAAACTTCATACAGATTTCTTTGTTCTTTGCATCATTGTACCTTTTCCAACCCAGGTGAAATCTGACTAAAAGGAGCGAATTTCGTATTACTTTAGATTAACTATTCGGTTTCTTTATGAAATTTGTTTCTTCTTTTTCAGGCAATGGACGTAGGTTTATCATTACAAACTATTTCCTACAAAGCTGTTATGGTTCCGTACATGAATAGGTCAAAGCGCCGTCTTTTCTGTAACAAATTACATAAGGTAAAATTTACGCAACGCTTTGAAAATGTTCAAGCTTTAACAGTTGAAAATTTTGTAATTTTCATAACACTGGTTGTAATTCCATAGCTTTATTGTGACGTTATGGTAACTTCAAACACTAAATTTCTTGTTCAATCGAATGAGAAAAAATTCAAAACTTATTACCGCAATAAATTAGTCATGGCAAAATTTTCAAAGAATAAAATAATTTTCAATTTAGCATATATACATATATGTGTACACAAATATGTCATGACTTAATAAAACTCAATGTCAAATAAATCGCATGCATAATGTAAAATTTCATATGTTTTTGAAATTTTACATTAAGGTTTAAAAGAATTTAAAATTATAATGTTAATTTTATAATATAATGAAAATGTTATCCTTTTTTTTTTCTTTTGTTTATTAAAGAATGCAGAGGTAACCATTATTATAAACTTAGGTTTCATATCCATACGTCACTTATACGTTTAATATGCAAAAATTTCATCTCTTTCACATTTATTCACTTCTTTTCACTCACAATGAAAAATGAATTTAACAAAGGTTTGTCGTTATTAATATGAAACCATTCAGCTTCAATAATATTATAAAGAAACACAAAAAGAAAAAATTGAATCCTTTACTTTAATTTTATGCTTTTAACTTTTTTTTTTTCTTTTATATTTTTAAATTATTGTAATCCTTTTTTGCATTGTTGCTTTGATAAATTTTGCTTGCTTTGTTTTGTTCTTGTTTTTTTGAAAATAATTTCTTTTTGCATTCAATTTAACTGAATGATCCTTCAAATATTATGGTTTCTGACTGTTTAAAAAGGATCACAATAACAATAATATTAAAATGTATTATAAGCTAAAGCAGGCAGGTGTTATAAAACCCTTGATATTTTGTTAAATTACATATGAACTTTAAAAAAGAAAAATTACAAATTAAATTATAAAAGGATTTTAAAATGAATTCAAAAGGTTGACGAATAAAGAGAAAGTATAAATTTATGTCATGTCAAAGATTAAGAGTTGAATAATAATTATTATGATCTTGAAACATTAATTAAACATCATTGAAACCGGAATTCGATTAATTCTCTTATAAAAGTAAAAGTTGAACTGGGGTGTTTTGAATTTTCAATTAATAATAAGTTTTTAAAGAGAAATTAAGAGAAAATTGTACATTGAACACTATAAATGGAGTATTACTTTAAAAATGGCAATTATGTACTATAAATATTACTGTACTGCTTGAAAGACGCTAGAATTTTGAAATTTTACCAAATTTTATACATTCATTTTGTGTACAGATTTTTTTGAATTAATTTGATTTTCAGTAATATTTATGGAAATAGTGAAAATTTTCTATTCCTTTTACTTTCCGTGTTCCATCTGCTCATCTATTTACAAAATTTCTTCATCTTTAAAAATAGAAAAAGCTTAAAATAAAAATTTTTGTAAAACATATTTTTGAACTACTTCTCCTCCGCCTTTAAACTACAAAACGATTTTCCTCCATTAATTTTTAAAGTAATTTTCTACTACACTGCTACTAATTTACTGCTTTATTCACTTTCAAACCAGAATTCTCAGTATTTTCTAATGGATATTTTACTTTTCCAATAAGATCGTCTTCACTTTCAAAAACAAAATGAATAAATTTTCTATACATTTTAGAAAAGGGCGAGATACGGAATACCGAATTATTCTTCTCACTCGAAAATTACATTATACATTTCAATAAAAATATTGAAATTCAGATTTTTATCAAAATAATAGTTCTTAAGAATGTTATTCGAGTGATATTGCAATAAAAAATCAATAGAAGGTGATAAATACAGCTTTTGATATCAATAAAATTAAAAAATAATGACAATTTTTTGGTTTTTTACATTTTATTAGGGCCCTTAAAATCTTGACATAGAAATGGTTTTTGTACTATGTATATCTTCTGTACCATAAAATATTTTTGACACTTAGTGACTAAAATTAAGGTTTGGGAAAGTGACTAAAATTCTGTAAAAAAAAATTTCGAACGAAGGTACCTGGTTAGAAAAAACTGAAAAAATAAAAAAAGGGAAAAGTTTTATTTTTCCTAAAGTTCGAAAGATTGGTGTTCCGAAAATGCACAAAATACATAATCAAGTAAAGTGCTTATTTTAAGCCCTTCACTATACTTTTTAGAAACTATTTGTATGAAGCCCCTATCGGAACTGAAGTTATAATCAAAAAAGCTTAGATAACTAGAAATTTCGTGAAAATTCGTTAAAATCCCTGTATCTCGAAAATCCTTGAGATTTCGCACCTACTCCGCAACAAAGGTTTTACCCATTTTCGACCCTCTAACCAATGGTATATGTTGTTGTATACCTTTCTGAATCACCCTGTATACAATATATATGATAGTTAAAGACTTTCACCGCTATTTCCGAGTAAAATAGCGAGATAGACGATCAAGCCCTTAATGAGTTATTTTCAGTAACTACTAATTAATTAGCAATATAATTTTATTCAACCGTTAGAGCTATTAAATTGTTATAACGATTCTCCTAACAATATGCAAAATTTAGTATTTATTATTAACAATTAATAATTTTCAGAATGCAATCAGAAATTCAACATCATCATAGTTGAAAATTTTGATATAAGAACAAAATTAGTACTAAACATACCAATATTATCCAAAATATGGATTTCAGTCATATTCCTAATACTTACTATGTTGAGCATTCCTATTCAATTGCATTGAATAAGAATTCTTTAAACCGACCGACGTACAAGGTGGTGATAAATTACATATTATTTTTATTTAAATATTAGATTTTATATATTTTCCAGTAATATTTAACTCTTTTACATATCCAAATTTATAACTTTATTAGAAACAACACCATTATGTTATTATAAGAATTTTTTTTATTTGGTTTCTCTATAATTGGATGCAACACACTTTTGTAATTTTCAAGTCTATATTTTTTCGACTTTACGATTATTAAAAATTTGTTTGGACTCATGGTACATTCTTTATCAACATTCCAATATCAATTTCATCTATAAATATCTTACTATATAGGCATATCATTACTCATTCCAATTCACATTATATAAGAATAAATTTTTTTTTTTTGGAATTTTTTTTAATAAAATATTTTTTTAAGCTTGATGAAACATCAAAAAAATATTTAAATGGCAACTATTAAATTCTCGGCATGGCACACAATTTTTTATTTTATTAACGAGTCATCATATTCTCGTTTTTCTGAAATTGTTATTATTATTGCCTAATATACAAAAGCAACAACAAAAAAAAAAAATTAAAATAATAAAAAATTATTAAGAATTATCCCGCTGTTCATTATACTAAAAATTAAACAAAAAATTATTTAAACAAAAATTGCTTTTACTTTTTCTTTACCACATAAATTTTCAATAAATGTTGTCTTTTTTTTTTAGGCACGTTTTTCAATAAAAATTATGCTTATTTGGTTCCCTCCATGAGTCTATTCGTCTTCCTGTTTAAAAAACTTCTGGTACTAACACATTTTAAGATTGCCTTAAATAAAGTTTTCACTTACGTCTCGCAAACTAACTGTTGTTCCTTCTGAAAATGTCTAAATTCTGAAATAAATAATGATTTACTCCGTCAATTATTGTAAATAGCGTAAAAAAACCTTAAAACCAATCAAACTAACCATTTTCTCAGAACTTTTGCTTTTCTAATATTTGACATCGTTTTGCTTTAAGATTGCAAATCGGCAGTAGACTGGCACCATTTTGTAGAGTATTTATAAATAAACAGTTCATTTTTCCAATAGTGGTCCAATAATTTAAATTTCCGGCTCTTTATTTCTTTGAAACTTTGAAAGCTTTCTCAAATTTTTTATAAAAGCCAATAAGCAATAGTAAATGTCTTCTTGTGAAAAAATATAATTGAATATTATAAATATTCCAACATAACTGCAGAATTCTATCAATTTGCTGCTGCCTTATATTAATGATAAAAATGGTGTTCATTTGGACAAAGGAAATGTGCTACTTTACATACTGTTAGTTTAGTTCAGATTTATTTTTCATATAACTTACATACCTTTTATACACAATACTCGTATAATACTTAAATGAATTTTTAAACATTTTCATTTTGATTATAACAATAATAATATAAAAATGTAAGTATATGGGGAAATGGTAAATTAAACATTTTCTTTTCTTTTAATAATCATTTTTGTAGGCCCATTAAATTATTAAAGACTAATTCACGAATATTATTATTTTATTATTATTATTATAAAAACTGCCTTCATTTTATTGTGTCATACAATATATGTATGTACACTTTAATGGGGCTGCAATGTGCGCGATTATCAATTTTTTGTATATTTAATGATCATTTTCTTAATCCATCCTTATTTTTTTTTTCATTTTTCCTTAATATTATTGTTATTATTGTTACTTTTCATCTTCTTTTTTATTTTAGATTTGAAGAGCTTAAATTTTATGAGATTTATATTTTATTTCCCAGCAAGAATATGAATTGTAAATAAATTTTATATGAAAAGTATTTTAAGTATATAAGATAAAAAAAAATTTTTGGGCCCATTAATTTCGATTAAAATTATTATTAAAATCGATTAAATAAATTTTTTTATAGCAAATAATTATTATTATTGTCATTTGAATTTTTTTTATTGTTTTATTTCATAAATTCATTAAGAAACCAGAAAAAAAAGAAATCTGGTTTAATCGTTTTTAAAGTATCCATTGTAAAAAGAAGGGAAACATGAATTTAATCGATTATTTATTGCTAAAATAAAAATTAAAAAATTTGTTTTTAATTGTATTTTGGGTATGACCGTGTTTAATGGAAATAATCGAATTTCCTGAGTTCCGAAATATTGTGAAAAATGTTGAATACTCTGACTAAATTATTCATTACATTATAGTACGTTGATTTTTCCAAAAATAACTACTTTAAATAAGTTTTGACAGAATTGTAAATTAAAATACAAGAAATTAGAATTTTTAGTAAATTTATATATGAGACGATTGCTTAGTACTAGCATTTTAGTATATGGCAAAGCAAACCTAATACTTAGCCAACAAACGTAGCTATCAGCGTAACTATAACTAAAACCGTCATCATTTATAAATGGAATGGGAAGGAAAAGGAAGTGGTGGAGGATGAATAATATTAGTACAAATAATTCAATGTTAATAAAAAAATAAACGAAAGTATGGCGAGTTAATAGAAAGCTTCTCGTAAACTATAAACAAATTAAATAAAATCAACGCTACTTTAGAATCTGGCCTTAAGAATGAATAAAATAGAATTAAGCAGTTTTCTTAATAATGAAAAAAAAATTTTAGGTATTGAAAAGAAAAAGTCAACAAATTTAAATTTGTAATTATGTGACAACTCGAAATTATAATTAAGAGAAAATGCTTTCTTATCAAAATGTATAAGACGAAAGAAATCTAACCGTTACAAAGAGCCTCCATATATTTAAATTGATTTTTTTCTTAAACACAAATATTCTTTTTCAAAAACCTTTCCTATCTTATCATAGTAAATTCCTATCTTATCATTTCTTAAAAGAAATATTAAATTTTCTAACTAGTCTTGCAACAATAACTCTCAAATAACTAATTCAGTCTCTCCCCATTCTTCGCCCCCTCCCCCCTCCCGCAGCCTTCATCATATTTTTTTCACAACTAATATTAGTAAATCAAACATTTATTATTACACATTTATTATAATTAAAATTACTTTATTAATAATGGGTATTAAAAATTCTTTATTGATTTTAAAGCTGACCTAAAATTTCCATTGAAAATTAAAATTTTACCTGTGAAAAACAAAAAATAATAAATATTTAATTTATAATAAAATCTCATTAAAATTACCGCATCATCTAATAATAATTATTAATTAAATTTTAATTACATAATTCTATCAAAAATGTGCACAATTTGAAGGCGAGAAAAAAAATTAAGAATATTAATAAACATTAACTTATTAATTACATAGAATTTTTAAAAATTATCTCATTAAAATTAAGGAAATTTTTCTATGAAAATACCATTTTAATTGAATGTATTAGTGACTTAACGTAACAATCCAAATACACAGCCAAACATACAATAACATTCAAATATAAGTTGAAAATATTTTTGTCATTTTTTCTATTTAAATGAAAAATTCAATTTAATTGAAAGATTTTTTCTTTTTATAAAAAAAATTGCAAAATAAAGAAAATTTAATTTCTACTTTTGCTTTTACAATCGCTATTTTTCAAAGTTCATTCAAATATTTTAATTAAGAAAAGCAGGAACAAGAAAAAGTAGGAATGAAAACGAGCAATAGGAATACAAACAACAAGAAATAATCAATCGTATTTAATTAAATTCCGAACTCTGATTACTTTTTTACTCACAACACTAGTCACTCACTAGTCGCTACATTTTTTGTTTTTCCTTCAATATTTTTTCTCTTTCTGCTCACTTCTCTTATTTTAATATAAGGTACCTACTGTTTTACTTACATAATATTTATGTATAGATACGTGCATGTAGTATATATTTTTTATATAAAAAATTCGATTTACAATATTCACTTATACACGAAAAATTTATAATATTAAAAAGAAAAAAAAGAAAAACCGTTTCGACATTAATGTTATACTATAAGGATCTAATGGTTTGGTAAAATAATTGGGACAGTTAATTAATAACTGTAGCGCTAAAGAATACAAGAGCAAAAAAATTAAAACAAAAAATAAAAAGAAGAGAAACAATAAAACGAAACTGTTATAATAAATACAGAATTTTTTTTTTTGCTCGAAACTTATAGCTATAATGGAACATAAATGGTGTCGCGTCTGTCGCGTATATAATTTTTCAACACTGACAATGAAAATTCCTTCTGATCACTAATTTTTTTTTTTTTTTTGTTGTTTTTCTTTATTCTTGTTATATGTGTATACTATTCGTTATTATTATGCAGAAGAAAAAATTATATGAGAAATTTAAGCAGTGATGTTATGAAAGTAATTTATTGTTTATACGACATGTTGTAAATAATGCAGGCAATTTTTGCTTATTATAGTCACAGAATTAATTAACAAAATTCTTGAAAATAATTTACTGCATTTACACATTGTGTTTGATAATTTGAGGACCTTCCTGGTTTTATTACCAAATCTTCCAAATTCGTTTGGTTGAGCTACAAAATGAGTTTCTACGTTGCATATTTTTCTAAAATTTCTTTGGTTCTATACGAAGTTGACTGAATCTGCTTTTTTAGTTAAGATTCTTATTGAATCAAAAGAATTAAAAACGTCCTATCAACTTTAAAAAAAAAAATCAACTTTAAACAAATTCTTTAATAAACTCTATATATGTAAGTACTAGCCTAAAAAATTTTAGTTTTCTATTTGGAATGGAATGATAGTTCTGTTACGAATGAATTTTATAAGAAAATTTTTTTTAATTTTTTTTGGAAATGTTTTACAGACATGATTTTACCTCGTCTCAAACTTGTTAAATATCTTCCTCAAATCGCGATTTAGACGTCGATATTGCTCTCACAATGTATTTGTTTTTAGAAAAGTGAATAAAATTTTTTAAAAATTTCAATATCTTACAGTAGACCAGATCATTTTACATATAATTTTGGTATTTTACAAAATATTCGAAAGGAATTTTTCTTATTAATCTTATAGCGGGAAAAGTGGGCGGAAATTTCAATGGGTGTTCACTAAAATTTGTCTTTCTTTTACATAATATTATTTCAAATTTTTCTTTCTTATTTTGTTCTCATTTTTATTTTTCTTCTTTACTTTTAATTAATGCTTGCTAATTATTCATTTTGTTGTACTTCTTTAAAAACGAAAAAAAAAAATAATTATTTTAGTATTTTTTCCATTCTTTGAAATTTTCTTTGCACTATAAATGTACATTGTGTGTGTCGTCTAATAAAGTAAGACAAGGGAAAAAATTACTTTCACGCTTGTGTGTATTTTTATTAATATGTTTTTTCCATTTTGTCGCCAGTTTCTTACAAAAAAAAATTTTAAAAGGACATATTTTTGCTCCAATCAATTGAAGGGTATTGCTTTAAAAAATGCTATGTGCTTATATTGTAATTAAAATTTTAAATTAAAAAAAAAATTTGAAATACTCAACAATTTTTAAAATTTTACTCAAAATATTTTATGGCGGAGTGTGACCAAGAGCGAGTATTTATTTATTTTTCTTTCAAAAATTGTGTGAAATCAAGCAATTTTTAGTCAATTTAAGTTCAAAAATTTAGGATTATTCACGGAATATTTGCAGTGATGTGAAATCTCATCGGATTTGAACAGTCGCAGTGTCAAGAGTTTTAAATTCATGTCGGGTTCAAAGTTGAATACTTTAATTCGGAGTCCGTCTCTTGACTGTCTTCTTGACTCTGAAATGCAGTCTACATGAAAGCATTTTTTGGTTTTTCAATTCAGGGTTAATTTGTAATTTTTCAAATTTAAAATTATGAATATATTCCTTTGCATTTTTAATTCAACATTTTCTGATTCAATGCCTTCTAGTTTCAGATTTATAATGTGAATATGCAAAATCATAAAAATTAATTTTTTAACCGACAGTAATATTGTAGTGAAAATTTTCAAAAAAAGATTTTTTTTCTGAAACTAGTCTTTGAATTCGAAATTATGTCTAAATAATGAAGGCTTTCATCTCGTTATTTACTATGAAAGGTTGAGCACTCACAATTTTTTCACTCCGATTTCCTACTCATTTTCCCATTCGTGCGGTATTCTTTATGGAAAATGAGTTTTATCATGCTACATCCAAAAACTTATTTAATTTTCAAAATATTATCAAGCTAAAGTCAATCTTTAGACAGATAATTATAAGTTTTTTTCTTTTTTTTTGCATTTATACAGACATTATAATACAGCGAGCAACACCATAATAGAGAATGCGCCAAAATTGATTTACTGCATAATCCGTACTTATGCGTTCAAATAATTTTTCACATTATTCCTTTTATCTTTTTTATTTCATTCATTTTTCCTCTATAATGCCAATGCGCTACTTTATCACAAAACAGAGTATGACATTTTTTTTGAAAAAAAAAAATTTAAATGGAAATTTTATTATAAAAAAAAAAAAACATTTTTCTTGTTTTTTGTCCTTTGTATTTTATGTAAGTAGGTGTGAGTGTATGTGGTTATATAATTGTTCTTACTGCATTTTTCAAAAAAGAATTTTACACGCTAAAACAGAAGATTGTGGATTAGGTGTAATATTCGGTTGTAATTAACCTTTTCGGTACCTTGGTATCATAAATGCGATGTGATTCCAAATTAAGATTTCAATTTTCTCCCATGAATGTTTTTTTTTGTGGGAAAATTATTGGATGAAAATTATTGGTTGTCAGAAGTATACCTACCATGCCAAAAGTTCAATTATTTACAAATTTTCACAAAATTTTCAAAGAAAATTTAAATCATGCATACACAAATTATTCTTTATAATTCTAAAATATTTTGCATTCCTCAATGAAGGCTATATATGTATAGAAAAAGATTCAATGAAATTTCAAATTTATTTCCCTGCTTATTCAAAGATTATTTCAAACCAAAAAAAGAAAAAAAAGAAAACTTTTATTTCTGTTCAGCTTCTTTCTACACAATCTCATTCATTTATTTTCAAAGACGGTAAGAAAAAAAACGTGTAAAATTATATTGAATAAAATTATAAAATTAATAACTAATGACCGCTTAATAAAATAAAAAACCATATGACCTCGTTAAGATTTCTTGTAAAAATTTATTGAATCTGACATTCTTATAACTCTTATACGTTATACGCTTTACAATGATTTTAGCTTTATTGTTATTTTTGATATGAAACGATTTGGCTATGAAGAGATGAAATCACGAATGGATCGGATAAAATTTAATTGCTCTATATAGCAAATGACCATTAAATTTCATCAAAATTATTATAGCATTTTATTTAATATGATTTGAAGTGTATGACGTTTTGTCGGTAGATTTCAATTAACTTATATGTATATTGTTCGCGTACTGATTACAGAATATTTTTTTTCATATTTAGGTTTTTAATAAGCGCTTATGATTAATTTTTAATTGGGTAAGCAATTCAAATATTATGGTTATACTCGGGAGAGCGTATGTTAGAAAGGTATAATAAATTTGCCACTAGGTGTGTAACGCTAATCTGAGATATAAGCATATGTTTTTAAATAACGTCGAATTCTCAATCGATTTAATCGAAATCTGTCCGTCTACCCATCCGTCCGATTGAGCGTCTCTTCGTTTAGCTTTCTGTTCAAGTGATAACTCAAAAACTAATTAAGTAAATGTCACACAATTTTCGCAAATGATTTTTTTATAAAAAATGTGAGAATCCTATTCAATTTGGATGATTGTGATCAATTGCTTCCTGTGAGTTTATGTGGTAACTGCAATATATTTATAAAAAAGCACTATAAAACAACAAAATATTTTACGAAGCAGTATGATTATTACCATACAACATTAAAAATGATTCATACTTACAAATATCACAGAATTGACATGGTTAACTCTACCTATACTCGTTTTAATCTAATATAAATTCTATTTTTTGGTTCGACAATCAGAGTAATTGCGGTTTATAAGAAGCGCAATCGAAATTATCTTGAAAGGTAGAAACTTAATGTAAAATATTTCCCTCCTAAATCAGGTAATATTGCTTCCACGTTTCACCTAACTTGAAAAATATGACTAATTGGAATCCTGTGATCATTTTCAAATTTCGATAAAAACAAAGTTCTAATTTAAAAAACTTATAGCATAAACGATCTCTATAGCTGTCTGCTAAACTAATTTGAGTCCAAATTAGCGATATGAACAATATTATAAAATTTCTTTGAAAAACTCTAAATATTTTGATTCCTTCGAAAATTTAGGAACAAATTTTATATTTAAAATACAAAGTAATTAATTCTAAATACCGCATTTTTACAAGAACAAATTTCAATTTTTAAAGTAAAATTCTAATAATTTCATTTAATTTAATAAAAATTTATAATTTCCTATAAATTCTTAATAAAATTTTTAATTTGTTCAATTTATTTTGAATATCCCATTTATGATAAATTACGTTAATTATACAAAATCATATTAAAAACCTTCAAAATACAAAAATTTAAATTATTTTATTCCTATACATTAAATCAAAAAATACAAACCATTTAACAAAATCCCCAATACTATATACAATATTGTGAGGCCTACCATAAAAATAATGTCCAATAAAACACACATACATAAATTAATACATAAAACAAACCTCTACACACATTAATGTAAGAATGAACTGACCATCTAAATAGTTTTTGACTTTCTTAAAAAAAAAATACAATTTCATCCTTTATTATCTTCAATTTTCAAGGACTATATTTTATAATATTATTGTTGTGTGTGTATAACAAAATCATATTGCATAAATAAATTAATATTCTATATACAATTTTACATACATATTATACAGACATATCCTTGATCCTAGATCATTATAATTTTTAATAAATTCGTGATGAACTCTATAATTTAAAATGTCTAAGAGCAATATTACAAATTTGTTATCATTGTAGAAATATAAATTGAAAAAAAAAAGAAAAAAACAATAGAAAGTAAAAAAAAATAATGATAATATCAAATTTTTTTCAAAAACTCCTTCAAGGATTTTCTAATAAAATCTAAATATATGCATATTATATAATATACTATACGATTATGTATAATATCCCTGAATAACGCCTATATATAATGAGTATATAAAAATATATAGAATCGGTTCAATACATAATCATATTGTGGTATCAAAAGTTTAATGTTCTTTTCTTAATGCCATCCCTAGTTCGATATTTTTATCTATATACCACGAAAATCATTATAAAATATTCCACACACTTGTAATATATATATATAAGCCTATATATATATATATATAATTATGTATGGATAACCCATGAAAATAATAATATAATAGTATGTATATAAGTATAAAGACAAATTGCTTCCAGGCGATAAACCCATCAAATTTATACCATTACTATCTTCACAATAATACATTGTAGTATACAAAGACAGTATTGTATAACTTAAAAATATATATATATTCAAATGGATCTTTATATCCTTTGATTATTTTATAGAATAAAAAGTGATAGAGGGAAAGAGATAAAAGATATTAATATTTCGGAATTTTTGAATTTCTTGTATAGTTATTTTTGAATTTTCTATGTTTTATGGAAAATTTTTGAATTTAAAACAATTTTCGGCAATATTGTTTTGTAATATAAAGTTATACAAGTATAACAATAATAATATAATAATAAAGATATCTTCCCATATATATGTACGTTCATTTATATAAATAGTTTCCCATTTGCTAATACAACTAAATAGAATTTGTTCAAATTTCAAATTTACTTTTCAAATGTTTATTTGCCACCAAAATTAAGTTTTAAAAGTTCTTTTAATTGAATACTTAAAGTTTTTTTGTCTAGATTCTTTAGAAAAGTAAACTGCAATTAAATATATTGAAATTTTTATATAAAATAATTTTATAAATAATGATTTTAATTGATTTGTCATTTTTATGATTAGTAATAAATTTTAAAAGTTTTCCATTTAATTTTGTGCAGGAACTTTGGTGTCAGATGTGAAATTTCAAGATTTTTTAATAAATTGTTGAATTTAGTATCGAAATTACAAATAAAAATTTTATGTATACTGAGGTCAGAACTGCAGCCGGAAACTGCATCGAATTTATAAAATTAAAAAAAAAGCTGACGTCAGGGTAGGAGCAGGAATCGCTAATTTAGGATTGCTTTGAATATATAGAAAAATTGTGAAAGTTCCAGTAATATAAGAGATTTTAAGACAAAAATTTTTTTTTAATTTTTTAAAATTATTTAAAAATTGTGAAAAAACAATTTTCACAAGAGTTCGGTTCAAATGACCCTCTCACCGGAAATAATGTCTAATTTAATATAACATTTCAATGTATGGTCTTATACAAAGATATACTACCAATTTCGCAATTTAAGCAAGTAATTAGTGAAAACGGCATAAAAAATTAAAAATTATAATTAACCCATTGATACTGGGATATTTGATCATATATAAAACTAGATTACTTTTCTAATTAATTTACAAATTATTTTGGGAAAGACCAAATATCCTGTTTTATACATTTTTCAAATTATTTTGCGTTCCAGACAGACGAAATTTCCGTATTTGTACAGTTTTCATATAATAATTATAATCCTAGTACTTGTGTGTCGTACGTTTGTCGTATTTGCAAATTAAGATAACACATTGAATTTGAGTTTTCCAGCTCTTAGAAAGATTTTTGTATTAAATTAAATTTTATGTTAAATTAAATTTTTGGCAAAGATTTTATATATATGAAGAAATCTTTAATGCACGCTAATTTATGTTGCGTACATACGACAAATATGATGAACATACGAAACACAAATTATAATTTAGTGTTTAATGAAATATCGTGTCAGTTTTTTTGTATATGCTGTTAAAATAACAGATTTCAAAAAGTAAAATATTCAATCTTTATAAAATGCATGATATACGATAAACTAGAACGGAAATTACCAAAATGGAAAAAAAAATTATGTCGTATAATATGACAATAATATGAATGTTGATGCGTTTGATTAATTTAAATGGCAATTACAATAGTTCTATGTAACTGCAAACCTAGAAAACTTGGTCAGTTATTTATTATCATTTTTATAACCAACAACCAGCTTGAAATTTTAAAATGTATTAAAACGTAAATTAAAAAGTTATCGATAAAAAACTAAATAAGCTGCTATTTTAATTATAATAAATGTTGTAATATCTAATCAAAATTTGACGCTATAACATTTATACAAATTTAACACTATACAAAATAATAAAAATTTTCATAACATGTTGTTCCCTTTTTCAATTTGGCATATTATGTGCGCTCTTTTCACATAATTTGTGAATTTATGCACAACGAAAATGAAGTAACTTGAATGACATTAATTATAATCTTAGATACAGTAGCGTCAGAATGTGAACATTAAAACAAAGAATATGTAAAATCTAAGAAAACAGGACTATAAATAAAGGATTTGATCATAACTGAATTAAAATATTACAACCCAAAAAATATTTTCTTTTTTTTAAGATTTTTTTTAAAATTTAAAAAAAAATCTTTTCCAAAACTTTAAACGCGTTTGCTGGCTAAACTAGAAGAGATAGAGCGATTTTAAGTGTTTTTTATGACCACTGGGAATCCATAGATTCTGCCAATATATGATAATAGGCCGTAGCAAAAATGTTTTTGAAGATTTTTAAAAAAAATCTTTTCCAAAACTTTAAACGCGTTTTCTACCTAAACTAGAAGAGATAGAGCGATTTTAAGTGTTTTTTGTGATCACTGGGAATCCATAGATTCCGCCAATATATGATAATAGGTCGTAGCAAAAATATTTTTGGAGATATTTAAGAAAATCTTTTCCAAAACTTTAAACGGGTTTTCTGGTTAAACTAGAAGAGATAGAGCGATTTTAAGTGTTTTTTGTGATCACTGGGAATCCATAGATTCTGCCAATATATGATAATATGCAGTAGAAAAAATGTTTTTGAAGATTTTAAAAAAAAATCTTTTCCAAAACTTTAAACGCGTTTTCTCGCTAAACTAGAAGAGATAGAGCGATTTTAAGTGTTTTTATGATCACTGGGAACCCATAGATTCTGCCAATATATGATAATAGGTCGTAGCAAAAATATTTTTGGAGATATTTAAGAAAATCTTTTCCAAAACTTTAAACGCGTTTTCTACCTAAACTAGAAGAGATAGAGCGATTTTAAGTGTTTTTTGTGATCACTGGGAATCCATAGATTCTGCCAATATATGATAATAGGCCGTAGCAAAAATATTTTTGGAGATATTTAAGGAAATCTTTTCCAAAACTTTAAACGCGTTTTCTACCTAAACTAGAAGAGATAGAGCGATTTTAAGTGTTTTTGTGATCACTGGGAACCCATAGATTCTGCCAATATATGATAATAGGTCGTAGCAAAAATATTTTTGGAGAGAAATTTAAGTATTTAAGAAAATCTTTTCCAAAACTTTAAACGCGTTTTCTGGCTAAACTAGAAGAGATAGAGCGATTTTAAGTGTTTTTGTGATCACTGGGAACCCATAGATTCTGCCAATATATGATAATAGGTCGTAGCAAAAATATTTTTGGAGAGAAATTTAAGTATTTAAGAAAGTCTTTTCCAAAACTTTAAACGCGTTTTCTGGCTAAACTAGAAGAGATAGAGCGATTTTAAGTGTTTTTTGTGATCACTGGGAATCCATAGATTCGGCCAATATATGATAATAGGCCGTAGCAAAAATATTTTTGGATATATTTAGAAAATCTTTTCCAAAACTTTAAACGCGTTTTCTGGCTAAACTAGAAGAGATAGAGCGATTTTAAGTGTTTTTTGTGATCACTGGGAATCCATAGATTCTGCCAAAATATGATAATAGGTCGTAGCAAAAATATTTTTGGAGATATTTAAGAAAATCTTTTCCAAAACTTTAAACGGGTTTTCTGGTTAAACTAGAAGAGATAGAGCGATTTTAAGTGTTTTTTGTGATCACTGGGAATCCATAGATTCTGCCAATATATGATAATATGCAGTAGAAAAAATGTTTTTGAAGATTTTAAAAAAAAATCTTTTCCAAAACTTTAAACGCGTTTTCTCGCTAAACTAGAAGAGATAGAGCGATTTTAAGTGTTTTTATGATCACTGTGAACCCATAGATTCTGCCAATATATGATAATAGGTCGTAGCAAAAATATTTTTGGAGATATTTAAGAAAATCTTTTCCGAAAATTTAAACGCGTTTTCTGGCTAAACTAGAAGAGATAGAGCGATTTTAAGTGTTTTTTGTGATCACTGGGAATCCATAGATTCTGCCAATATATGATAATAGGCCGTAGCAAAAATGTTTTTGAAGATTTTAAAAAAAAAATCTTTTCCAAAACTTTAAACGCGTTTTCTACCTAAACTAGAAGAGATAGAGCGATTTTAAGTGTTTTTTGTGATCACTGTGAATCCATAGATTCTGCCAATATATGATAATAGGCCGTAGCAAAAATATTTTTGGAAATATTTAAGAAAATCTTTTCCAAAACTTTAAACGCGTTTTCTGGCTAAACTAGAAGAGATAGAGCGGTTTTAAGTGTTTTTTGTGATCACTGGGAATCCATAGATTCTGCCAATATATGATAATAGGCCGTAGCAAAAATGTTTTTGAAGATTTTAAAAAAAAAATCTTTTCCAAAACTTTAAACGCGTTTTCTACCTAAACTAGAAGAGATAGAGCGATTTTAAGTGTTTTTTGTGATCACTGTGAATCCATAGATTCTGCCAATATATGATAATAGGCCGTAGCAAAAATATTTTTGGAAATATTTAAGAAAATCTTTTCCAAAACTTTAAACGCGTTTTCTGGCTAAACTGGAAGAGATAGAGCGATTTTAAGTGTTTTTTGTGATCACTGGGAATCCATAGATTCTGCCAATATATGATAATAGGCCGTAGCAAAAATGTTTTTGAAGATTTTAAAAAAAAAATCTTTTCCAAAACTTTAAACGCGTTTTCTACCTAAACTAGAAGAGATAGAGCGATTTTAAGTGTTTTTTGTGATCACTGTGAATCCATAGATTCTGCCAATATATGATAATAGGCCGTAGCAAAAATATTTTTGGAAATATTTAAGAAAATCTTTTCCAAAACTTTAAACGCGTTTTCTGGCTAAACTAGAAGAGATAGAGCGGTTTTAAGTGTTTTTTGTGATCACTGGGAATCCATAGATTCTGCCAATATATGATAATAGGTCGTAGCAAAAATATTTTTGGAGATATTTAAGAAAATCTTTTCCAAAACTTTAAACGGGTTTTCTGGTTAAACTAGAAGAGATAGAGCGATTTTAAGTGTTTTTTGTGATCACTGGGAATCCATAGATTCTGCCAATATATGATAATATGCAGTAGAAAAAATGTTTTTGAAGATTTTTAAAAAAAATCTTTTCCAAAACTTTAAACGCGTTTTCTCGCTAAACTAGAAGAGATAGAGCGATTTTAAGTGTTTTTTGTGATCACTGGGAATCCATAGATTCTGCCAATATATGATAATACGCCGTAGCAAAAATATTTTTGGAGATATTTAAGAAAATCTTTTCCAAAACTTTAAACGCGTTTTCTGGCTAAACTGGAAGAGATTGAGCGATTTTAGGTGTTTTTTGTGATCACTGGGAATCCATAAATTCTGCCAATATATGATAATAGGCCGTAGCAAAAATATTTTTGGAGATATTTAAGAAAATCTTTTCCAAAACTTTAAACGCGTTTTCTGGCTAAACAAGAAGAGATAGAGTGGTTTTAAGTGTTTTTTGTGATCACTGGGAATCCATAGATTCTGCCCATATATGATAATAGACCGTAGCAAAAATATTTTTGGAGATTTTTAAAAAAATCTTTTCCAAAACTTTAAACACGTTTTCTGGCTAAACTAGAAGAGATAGAGCGATTTTAAGTGTTTTTTGTGATCACTGGGAATCCATAGATTCTGCCAATATATGATAATAGGCCGTAGCAAAATATTTTTGGATATATTTAAGAAAATCTTTTCCAAAACTTTAAACGCGTTTTCTGGCTAAACTAGAAGAGATAGAGCGATTTTAAGTGTTTTTTGTGATCACTGGGAATCCATAGATTCTGCCAATATATGATAATAGGCCGTAGCAAAAATGTTTTTGAAGATTTTTAAAAAAAAATCTTTTCCAAAACTTTAAACGCGTTTTCTACCTAAACTAGAAGAGATAGAGCGATTTTAAGTGTTTTTTGTGATCACTGTGAATCCATAGATTCTGCCAATATATGATAATAGGCCGTAGCAAAAATATTTTTTGAGCTATTTAAAAAAATCTTTTCCAAAACTTTAAACGCGTTTTCTGGCTAAACTAGAAGAGATAGAGCGATTTTAAGTGTTTTTTGTGATCAATGGGAATCCATAGGTACTGCCAATATATGATAATAGGCCGTAGCAAAAATATTTTTGGAAATATTTAAGAAAATCTTTTCCAAAACTTTAAACGCGTTTTCTGGCTAAACTAGAAGAGATAGAGCGATTTTAAGTGTTTTTTGTGATCACTGGGAATCCATAGATTCTGCCAATATATGATAATAGGCCGTAGCAAAAATATTTTTGGAGATATTTAAGAAAATCATTTCCAAAACTTTAAACGCGTTTTCTGACTAAACTAGAAGAGATAGAGCGATTTTAAGTGTTTTTTGTGATCACTGCGAATCCATAGATTCTGCCAATATATGATAATAGGCCGTAGCAAAAATATTTTTGGAGATTTTTAAAAAAATCTTTTTCAAAACTTTAAACGCGTTTTCTGGCTAAACTAGAAGAGATAGAGTGGTTTTAAGTGTTTTTTGTGATCACTGGGAATCCATAGATTCTGCCAATATATGATAATAGACCGTAGCAAAAATATTTTTGGAGATTTTTAAAAAAATCTTTTCCAAAACTTTAAACGCGTTTTCTGGCTAAACTAGAAGAGATAGAGCGATTTTAAGTGTTTTTTGTGATCACTGGGAATCCATAGATTCTGCCAATATATGATAATAGGCCGTAGCAAAAATATTTTTGGAGATATTTAAGAAAATCTTTTCCAAAACTTTAAACGCGTTTTCTGGCTAAACTAGAAGAGATTGAGCGATTTTAGGTGTTTTTTGTGATCACTGGGAATCCATAAATTCTGCCAATATATGATAGTAGGCCGTAGCAAAAATATTTTTGGAGATTTTTAAAAAAATCTTTATATATGATAATAGACCGTAGCAAAAATATTTTTGGAGATTTTTAAAAAAGCCTTTCCAAAACTTTAAACGCATTTTCTGGCTAAACTAGAAGAGATAGAGCGATTTTAAGTGTTTTTTGTGATCACTGGGAATCCATAGATTCTGCCCATATATGATAATAGGCCGTAGCAAAAATATTTTTGGAGATATTTAAGAAAATCTTTTCCAAAACTTTAAACGCGTTTTCTGGCTAAACTAGAAGAGATTGAGCGATTTTAGGTGTTTCTTGTGATCACTGGGAATCCATAAATTCTGCCAATATATGATAATAGGCCGTAGCAAAAATATTTTTGGAGATATTTAAGAAAATCTTTTCCAAAACTTTAAACGCGTTTTCTGGCTAAACAAGAAGAGATAGAGTGGTTTTAAGTGTTTTTTGTGATCACTGGGAATCCATAGATTCTGCCCATATATGATAATAGACCGTAGCAAAAATATTTTTGGAGATTTTAAAAAAAATCTTTTCCAAAACTTTAAACGCGTTTTCTGGCTAAACTAGAAGAGATAGAGCGATTTTAAGTGTTTTTTGTGATCACTGGGAATCCATAGATTCTGCCAATATATGATAATAGGCCGTAGCAAAAATATTTTTGGAGATTTTTAGAAAAATCTTTATATATGATAATAGACCGTAGCAAAAATATTTTTGGAGATTTTTAAAAAAGCCTTTCCAAAACTTTAAACGCGTTTTCTGGCTAAACTAGAAGAGATAGAGCGATTTTAAGTGTTTTTTGTGATCACTGGGAATCCATAGATTCTGCCAATATATGATAATAGGGCGTAGCAAAAATATTTTTGGAGATATTTAAGAAAATCTTTTGCAATACACGTCATTACATACATATAGTAGATAATATAGTTAAATAATATAAAGAGATATCTTGTATAACAATATTGTGAATATCACAAGGATAACATAAAAATTTTTTACAAATATGAATACTTACATGTATAATAATATTATTTATTTTAAATGAACTTTTGTGAACTAACGATATGCTGTGACGCCATGAACTGTAAATATGTCCTCGATTTGTATCATCATCATCACTATATAATTATATTAAGCAGATATACAACGGGTGGTGGTAATATTTTGTATATTAAGATAATGACAGCCAAAAAAAAAAAGTAGAGAAAACTATTATAAATAATATATTAGTACAAAAAGATATACTGTTATACATGTATATATGTATATAATGTTTTCAAAAATCTAGAGATGGAAAAAAATCTTAATATTTTTGAAAGGACAAAATGAACAAGCGAAAATTTTCATTTTTCTTTTATTTTTGTTTTTCTAAGATATCACAATCTCATTTTCAATAATATATTGTATATGGTATAACAAAAATTATCCGGATGAGTTGTGTTGAGGATGCCATTGGTAATGACTATAATGATGACATATAATAAAAGGCGTCAATCGATAGTTTATTTCTGTCGTTCTATCTTCTTTCATTCCCTCTCTCTTTTTCTCTCTATTTATCTTTATCTCTCTTCCTTTCCGATTTCCGTAAATATGTCTATTCAGTTATCCGTTTTTCTTAAGCTATTATACAACAATACTTTGTATAAGTATAAGAAACATTAAAAAAAGTTATGAAAATAATTAACAACAGTAGATTCTCAGTATTTCGACTATTAATATTAATGTTATATTTTAAAGTTCTTTAGCGATTAAAATAGTAACTGGAAGTCGGATGACAAATTTATTTTACTTTAAGGTGAATTCTTCTAGGGGAAGTTCACAACATCAATTTATTGCATAATTTAAGAAAAAAGCAATAGTTATCACAGTATTATATTATTTTTTGATATCTGGGTTGGAAAATTTTGCAGATTCTATAAAAATATGAATAAAATTATTGTTGCCTCACATTTTAACTAAGTTAGTGAGAAAAAATTAGCATTTATGCTAAAGTAGGATGATGTTTTTAAAATTATTGTAATATTACTCCAAAATGTATGCAATATTTAACAGTATATTGATAATTTTAATAGAACAATAGCGGGTTCAAATCATAATGCATCTAACAGATAGAATAAATTATAATAAATTTTAAACTTTACTTATTTATAACAATTTATGAAAAGATTCAAATAATGAAATATTCACTGTTATACTACACCCAAAAAAAAATATATTTTTATATATTAATGAACTTTGCGAAAAAATTGTATATGAGTAGTATAAAAATACTACTATGTGTTACAGGAAAAAAGAACATATGAATAAAAAAAAATTGAGATCCTTTTAAAGGATAATCTAATATTTCAGCTTTATTTCTATGATATACGAATATAATTTGGTGTATAAGATGGAGAAGTCATTACAACTTGTGTTTTCTTGCTTGTTTTATTTCTCGTTCTTGTTCTTTTTCGAAAAAAAAAATGATAAAATTATAATGACTGCTGCTCTTATATTGAAGTTGAACAAAATAATATTATTTATATAATGAATATTATTATACACGGGTGAACAGTGAACAAGATATGTAACGAAAGATATGAACGGAAAGAAAGCACGAAAATTCTTGTTTTTCCCAGTTTTTTTGGAAACTCAAAATTTAATTTACGATGTATTTTTCTGTCTTCGCTATATAAAAAAGAATCCTGATCTCTATATACACATTTATATTCGTTTACACAATATTCATAAGTAAAATTTTATCCTCATAATGTTATACATTATATAACAAAATATATAGGCATTTTAACGAAGTGTACATTTTGCACAAAATATAAAAATTGAAAGCAAATTAAAGCAAGTTGGACTAGAAGCAAGTAAAACGGAAGTTTTTGCTCTGAACTTTTTTTTTTCTCTTTTTCCTTTATTAATAGTAACATTGGTAATTAGGCAGAAAGAATAAGCAAAAACTCATTAATTTTGGATGAGATATTTTTGTATATTGATCTTGTATTATTGCTTGCTTTCTCTTCCAATAATTTTTATTATACTTCGTTCTATTGTATTAGTTGCAAAAAAAGAAAAAATAGAGAAAAAATTCAAAAATAATAAATTGAAACAATATTAACAAAAACAAGAACAACAGACAAAAAAAAAATATTTTACTTTTTATGTAAAGGACCTCAAGGACTACACAATAAATTCCGGCTGATATGAAATAACTTTTTATTATATATTATTTATAAAGACAAGATGAAATATTGGAAAAAACACTGGAGGATAAGAGAAGGTGGGTATTATCGAAAATTTTTGATTTTTTCTTTCTCTTCTTCTTTTTCGTTGTTCCTTTATTATTTAATTTCATTTTGAAAAGGGGTTTTTTTTCTCTGCGTTTGGTTCTCAATGTTGAAAACTATATAAATGAGAATGAGATGTACGGTTATTATAGGTGGTTGGGTTGGTGTGGTGTGGTAGTATAGTGATGTCGTGAGAATTGATTAATTGCTACTTTGTATACGAGCATACGAATTCCAGTTTTTTTGTTATAACATTTTTCATTTCTCTTGTTCTTCTTCTTACTCTTTTATTTTGCTTCATTACTTCTTGTTTATATTAGTATGTGTATTCATTTTTCTTCTTTTCCTTTTCTTCTACTGCTATTGCTATTACAGTGTTATACAGTTATTATTTTCTTTTTGTTTTTCTTTTTTTACTCAAAAATTAATCAACTATGCTAGCGTATTATAAATATACTATTTGAGAAAAATAACGGTTATACTTTTTTTGCCCTCTGTTACACTTTTAGTTATTTAATATTTAAAGTTATACTATACGAGTATACTAGTATGTATTAATAGTATTTTATATATGAAGAGAAGATTAATTTTCATATTAAGTGAAGTTGAAATTTTCTTACCCTCTATAATTTTTTTGTTGTCTCCATTCATTTTGATACTCTCACTCATATCTATAAGGTTTATGATTACCTTAGTGATATACTCATATATATATACACAATTTAGTTTGATTCCGTACTCTGTTATACTGCTCTGTTTATATATTAACACAATGAAATGTTTTTATATTTTTTCTGTTCTTAAAAAAATTATTATAATATAAAAGATATAGAAAGGCTGGAAAATTCAGTGAAATTAAAGAGAAAGTAGTATATACAATATTATATAAAAATGAAACAATAAGGCAAAAAAAAAAAAAAGAAATATTGTAACGAGATTGAGCCGGGCATTGAATGAGGCAAGAGGAAGTGATATAGAAAAAATTGAGTGATTAATTAGGTCAATAATTTTCCATATTGACGATTTTAATTTTTTTTTTGTTATTCCTATTTTCTCTTTTGTTTTAAAGAAAATGATTTTAATGAAGCGTTTAATTGGTAAAAAATATAAAACAGAAACTAGAAAAAGAGAAAGAAAAATACACAGGAAAAAAAGTATGGAAAAAAGGTCTAGTTCTTATTATTATTTTTTTTTCTTTTTTGATAATTTATAAATGTAATTAAATATAAAATAAATATTTGAGTAATTTTTAAGAAATTAAACAATTATTTAAGAAGATTTTAAAGGTCTATGCTTAATTGTATAAGTACACATTTTAAATAATTAAACAATTTTGATTTTTGAAGTCATAATGGATGATAAAATGTAGGGGAGAGTGTTAAATTAAGCAAAAAATTTATTAAATTTTATATGAGTCGAAAGTGAAATTTTTTTATTCTCGGAATTAATGCTTTGAATTCTGTTATAATACCTCTTAGATTTAATTGAATACGTTCAATAAGTTTAAGTTAGGGTTAAGTTTCAATTTAGATTAGAAATTAATTTCTGAATCCAACTTAAACATGCATAAATCGTAAATGCATGTGTGGTTTTTTAAATTTCTTTTAATAATACTACATAGAATTTGCATAGAAAACTGAGTTTATAATTTGTAGTTATCGAATTCTAAAACATACAATCCTTTAAGCGATCAAACAAATTTTATTCATTCAAAATTAACTATGCTGGGCAGTTCGTGATACTACAGGACGGTCCTTCTCTCTATTGTTTGGAAGAACTTTGGAGAGTTACTTCTTCTCTAGAAGAAGTAACTCTCCTGCCATTCTTATACCTGTCCAGTTGCAGATGTTTCTCAATCATGATGGCTGTTTTCTCCCTAAACCTCTTCTACATTCGACTGTTTACCTTCGACTACAAACTGAAGAAATCGATATTTTGTACCATGCATTGAAATGCCAAAATAGGAAGTTTTCCTTCCTTCAATCGTAAGCAACAGTTTTCTTATTCGGTTGATCCTTCTGAGAACATCTCCATTAGGTTTATTCAGGAAAATTTCAACTTTCTTCAGTAAATCCACAACTTAAAAGTTCCGCATATTGCCACATTTTTGAATTTACATTTAAAATACTAATTATTTTAGGTTCCATAACGCATTATTACTGTTTTTAGGTTAATTTAGGCTTAGAAACATATGATTTAGCATAAACAAGTAGAATCCTGTATCCTGGACAATGAGTTAATGCAGTTTTAGAATTTAATTCGGTTTAAAACTGAAATTTTGGAATTACCACAAAGTAAAAATCATTAAGATATTTTTGACAATGAGTGATGTAGTTTTAGTGCAGAATTTTATTTATTATTTATTTAAGTTGGTTCGTGTACAATAATAACCATAACATAACGTGTGGTAAACTCAAACTAAATTATTACGGTTTTCCATTTATAATAAGCTTCTAAAAGAAACCACGTCCACTTTCAAAACAATAGAAATTGAAGAATCGATTCAGGTCAATTTCAATAATAAATATTTTTCCTTATCACGAAATAAACAATATTTAATATTACTTAAAATCAGGAGAATTTACAAGTAAACGTATGTAACAGCTTACGTACAACAATAAATTATTAATAAGAATGTGATAGTTATGTCTGAGGTAAAAATACCTTTATGAACCTACATACAAATATCCTGCAATCTTATTTCACAAAAAAATCTATTTATTCTACTTTTTTCCTTTTCACAAAAAAAGCATATACGAGATATTAGGTCAACTTTTTAAGGACATTTAATAGAAAATATTAAAGGATGTTTCCCTGTATATACTATGCTTTATACACAGTACACGCATAGCTGCAATCCTTTTGTGCTACAAGAATAATAAAACCATGTAGTTTACAAAAACTATACACTAAAAGACTGTACTAATAGTGTTATATAAGAATTGTTTGTATCCCTTTTAACTATTTTCTAAATTTAATTTAAGATTTAAAACAGACTTTGTACGGTTACCATAAAACTTATGCATATATGCTTGTAAAATTAGTGTAAATAAAATGTGCATAAATAAACATACTTACACATTTAATGTAATTTATGAACCTGGTACTTATTTTTTAAAAAAAAAAACAACTAAATTAAAAATTCTCTTACACTCTTTGGTTGGAAATTTTTCTTGTATATCTTGTACATAGAGAAAATTTAGATTTTGTTGTTTTTAAGTAGGTTACCACTAAAAACAAATGGTATGTTATCTTTGCAATATTGTACATGACATAAAGGTAGGCAAAAAAAAAAAAGTAATTAAGAGCTCTTTCTCTCTTTATACCAAAATAAAAAATAAATATTGTTCTTGTTGTTCATGTGTTCATTATGTTGCCAAAGGCCTTTATGGTTTAAAATTTTCTTTGTTTTTCTTTCGTTTTTTTTTGTTTGTAGTTCAAATGTGAATTTTGTTGAGCAAAAATTATTGTTGTGCTGCAGCAAATGAAAAAGCAGTCCTGGTACCTTACATACATACTTATATAATTCAAATTGTGTTCTTTACCTTGGTTTTTATCAAAGAAAGAAGTATAAATATGTAAGTTTACAAACTAAACTATAAAAATAAATAACTTAGTGGTTTTACTTAAGCAAACATAGAGTTTTTCATTTTTCATAGAAGTTTAAGGGAAATTTAAAATAAACGTGTAGACTAGGCTCATATATTAAATGAAGTGATCTTAAATTCAGTGAATTTACATGAGGATATAAAGATATATTAGATTTCTTGAAACGTATGCCAGAAATCAATCAGCAATTAGGTATTATCTGCAATTAGTTAAACACAGATTGATGCTCCCAAAATAGAAATTATCTTGGTTTTGGTTTAGTTTAGAGAGGGGAGGCGGCAGCCCAAATTCTGCCACCCATCACCAGTCCATTGCAGAAGGCCCATTGGTGTCCCTCCAAAGCACACACCATCCTCCTAAATCCATATTAAAGTCCCTTGGAAAATCCAAGCAGATCTCTGAGAGTTCCTCCAAACCGTCGAACCGAAATCCTCCCAAAATGCGCTCCCTCCTCCGCATCAGAGCGGGGCACTTGCACAGCATACGATGCACATCCTCCATCACCATCTTGACATCCCCGGCAAGTATCCAATGAGGAAATGCTAAGTTTCTTAGCCATCTTTCCCAATAAGCAGTGTCCCGTCAATTAGCCTACCCTGCTCAAAGCCAGCAGCTCCCTCGTTTTTGCACTGTTTCTTTTCGGCCATAGGACCATTATCTTTGACTTATAAATTAAAATGTATTTTATTTATTCAGGAGTGGATTTAAATATAGAAATATGAAGTAAATGCTACGTTCTCTATTGATAAAAGTCAAATGAATTGAAATGCCTTGTTTTCTCCAGCGATTGAAATAATTTTATAATTCTGGAAATTTAGTGACGTTTCCTCTCTATCCAAATACCTGTGTTAATTTGAATTAATTTGGAAAAAATTAACTAATGATATTTCACTTGAATACACTAAATTTATAATCTAACATTTTGTGTTTTACAGCAAAGCACACGATATATGGTAAAATTTCTTTTTGAATTCAAGCAAGTAAAATTTTTTAGAAATTATGGTCTTTTTCTGGTTTTTAAATTTTTATTTAAAGAATTGTATTGGCAAATTTTTTATTACAAAACTAAAATCGAAGGGATACCCAAAACAAATATTATTCAGTTCCCGAAAAAATCAATGAATCAGAAGCGAATCATTGGGATTAAATTTCTGCAACAAAAATAAAAGAATTCTATTCTTAATATATATGTAATTCAAATCTTAACTCAATATTTTATAACAATCTTATAAGTTTTATTAATAATTTAGTTCATATATTTCGGGTTTATTCAATTTTCTCTGATAGCATACAAAATAAATTGTGTTTAACAACCAAATAATTCTTTTTGATTAAAATTTAATCTGAATAAAATTTTTTTTTCTTCAAATCTTTAAGAATTTTGTATTAAAATTAAAATTATAAAAAAAGTACCTTGTTTTTACCAGGGAATTCAAACAACTTCTCCCGAAAAAAGAATAGAATTTATAAAGACATTCTTAAATTTTGCATGAAATTAAATTTTCCGACAAAAAAAAAAATCGCTCACCTCACTCGATACAAGACAATGTTTAAATGAGTTTCTCCCCACAAAATAAATTCTTGCCAACAAAAAGAAAAAACCTACTTATTTGGGTTCATTTAAAAAACCCAATCTTCCAAAACTCGAAATTTGAAAAAAAAAATGATGCTTTTCTTTTTTACTTATTTCAGCTAAATTGAACTTAAAAAAAAACCTTCACTTAAAATTTACATTAATCCCAAAGAAATGAATAAAAAATACACGCAGAAAAATAAAAAAAACACAAAAACAAATTAAAATCCTTAAAAACTGACGAGATAATTCTCTGTAATTTAAAAAAAAAAGAAAGAAAAAAACTAAAAAGTAACAACATGACGTTTAAATGACTGAAAATTTAATGTTGAAAAGAAAACAGGTAGATGGTTAAATAAATGAATGGGCGGAGGATATGGATGATAATTGTGATTACAAAACAACATTTACATACATATGCAATTACACACATACGTATTATATTAATGTACGAGTATGTTTTGTATTATGGAAAATGGTCAAGAATGAATGGTCAAATCAACTAAAATACCAATTTAATAATGAGAATTAGGAAATATTAAAAAAATAAAACTGTTCTCTTACAACAGAGTGAAAAAATATTCATTTGGAGAAGACTGAAGTTGCCTTGTCAACTATGGGATCATTTTATTGAAATGTACAAGTTTTCTGCTTGATTACCTTGAATTTCGACCGTACAATACCATTGTTTATAAATTAAATTAATGAAAAAGAAGAATTTATTAACTTTTGGTAAGTCCGGAAATAAATGACTGCCGGTTTTATATTTTGCAAAACATTTGTTGAATATTATCTAACTAACAAATAAAAATAATAACAAATTTAATAAGTTTTCTCTTCCACGTTCAAACATAAATTGTTCACTCATTACAGTTCAATTGTTGAAAGCCGCCTGATGTTTTATATTTTGACTGACATTTAACAGTAAAAGTTCAGTTACTAATTTTTGATCTTCTCCAAAAATTACATGAGTTGTCGTATTGTTATACGGAGCTTATGTGCATAAAATTTCAAGAAAACCAGTTTAAAATATTCCTAAAAAAATTATCAAAAATATAAAATTTGTCTGTAGAATAAAGGTTGAATTCCAGATGCTTGACATGATATATAACGAAAGTTAATCAATTTGTGATATCTCGCTGAAAATAGTTTATTTACTCTTTCCTACCACCAAGACGATTTTTTAGCAAATGTTTGTTTAAATGGTCTTTTATAATATTAATCGAACGTTTAAAGCAATTTTAATTCTAGGGCGAAGCTTGTTGAGATTTTGATAAAATTCTTTATGTCACCGTAATTACAATTTCTAAGTGTGTCAGAATTAAAATTTTAGGAAGTTGTCTTGAACACTTTTATTTTGAGTTTATAATAGTACAATATTTTCCGTATAAACAAGTCCATAAATGAAATTGCCGGGTTTTGATAAATTTTTTCAAAAATCCGCATTCTAAAAGCTCTTTCAATTTTATCACAACTCTTTCAGCATTCTAGCATTCTATAATATCAAAGAATATACAAAATTGTGAAAATATTTTAAACAACATCATTTAAAACAAAATGTTATAACATAAATTACAAAAAAAAAAATATTTATTAAAAAGGATTTAAAGAAAAAAATTTGTATACCTATACATTTATATATAACAGCGATATACCAACATACATGAATGTAAAGGAAGTTAAATGAATACGAAAAACAAACAATACGAAATATAATGGGATCATGCAGTCAAAAGTCAAATTTAGAGCAAATAATACAGATAAGCCGCGCACCGCACAATCGTCAATATGAAAAGAAAACAAAAAATAATAAAAATATAAAAAAAAACTTAAAAAGTAAAAAAAAAATTGCTTGAAAAGAGACAGGTAATTAATATTTTTTTAGTATGAAAGACAAAGACAAAACATAAATTTGGGACGTATATCGGAAAAACACAAGGAGAAAAAAAAAATGTTAATTTCACTCATCAAAATTATAAATGCATTTATAGTATAAAGGGGCAAATAAGATGTTTTGAAAACGACCAACTGGGTAGATGATTGATGATGAACATACAAAATATATTAAGGTTACCAATTGCTCTATAATTGGGGAAAAGTATAATACCGCAAGTTTCGTTATAGAATTTTATTAAATTTTGAAGGCATTGGTTTGTTAGCGGCACTAATTATCTTTCTAAATTTATAAACTTAAGCTTATAATTCAACTTTGATTTAGCATATAAATGCCATTTGCTGAATAATGCGGTAATTATTATTTTTGAATTCTACGTAGGTATATCAAACTATTTCCTGGTACGAAATAGTCCTGAATATTAACCATTTACAATCTCGCTGTTCGGATTTTGATGTTAAATCCAAAAAATTCTGCTGTTTTCCTTAAATAATTCACCATTTCACTTGTTATAGGTAAGGCAACACTTACGTATTACTCGTATATAAAAATCAAGCATAAATAAAAGCTATCACATCATGTATGAAGCTGGAAATTTCATATATGATAAACGATCCCTTTTCATACAAATATTTTTGCTGTTTATTTGGATATTTTTTTATTTAATCTTTGTGCCTCCTTTTTGTTGCTGTTTTTAGAATAAAAGGGAAATGTCTGAATTTTAGTGTATGTTTTCTATATAAATGAGATATTGTAAGTTTTTACTTAATGATAATGAGTTCGATATAAATTAAAAATAAGAATGAAAAACGGAAGAAAAGTTTTTTTTTTCAGATAAAATTTTTGTTTATAGTTTTGGATAAAAAAAAATTTACTGTGATTAACGGAAACATGTTTACAAAGGACATATTATATTAGAAGTAGTGCTATTTATATTAATGATTCTACACATCATTTCAAATATCTGAACAAATGCGGAAATTACCAGAATTTTAAAGTGTTCCTTTACTTTTTTAGAGTAATATTTAATCGATTTATAAAAAAAATTAACATACGTGAATGCTTATTAATAAAGAACAAAAAATGGGGAGAAAATTTAGCTTAAAGTAAAGCTTTGTAAGATTTCTATTACCGAAAAACCTTGGATATCGAATTTTTAACTTGAATCTCTACTATATGCACATAAAATTCGATAACTATTTTAGATAAAAAAACCATATAACTGTGGTTTTATACTAATTGGCCTCGATAACACATTACATTGGAGAAGCACTATATCTTACGCACAATTAAGATCTAACATTTCTGGTTTTATGTATACTGCAAGTTTTTTCAAAGGCTTTTTTATAAATCGTGCTTAGAGCAATACGGATTTCATAAAAAAAAATAAATAAAAGATTTTAGAAAGTTTTGAAAGCTGATCTATTGAAATCAATTTTAATATATTTTGTCAACAAAGAGATCCATTGTTCTGTTCAAAATTATTTTGTCGCTTAAAATTCTAACTCTTAATTTATCACATGGTATATTCTTGTGCATTCCCATAGATTTAAAATTTAAATTTTTAAACACGAAACTGCAACTCTTTTACCGAATGGTTTGTATCCATAATGCGCTGTTTTCAAACGGTAATATTAATTAATTGATGATCTTATAAATCTTATTAAAGTATTAGATAATTGAACTGAATAAAAGGTCATTGAGAAAACTTGAAATTATGAAGTGAAAAAAAAAAAAACTAAAATATTTTCAATAAATTTTGTACACTCCAATTAAAATGAAAACTTATGCATTTTATTGATTTCTACTTTTTTCAAAATAATTCATTAATTAATTTTAATTATGTGTTTTTTTATTATTCTACCAGATTTTAGCACTTTTCCAAAAAAAAAAAAAAATTTGAATAAAAGTGCTTATTAGATTCATTCTGACCGCGTGTCTGTTTAGAAAACTTCTACACTCTTGGAGACAGAAGGCTGAAATTTTATATGTACTACTATCAGAAACTTTCTTCCGCTGAAGAAAATTTTTACCTATCTTCGCCCTTTTCAAAAGTTATAACGCCTCAAAATCCTAAAAATGCCATTTTTTATATATTTACGGTAGCAAAATCATTTTTGTTGAAGATGGCTGTAGCAATATGAATTTTTATCAGCTTTCATAATTCAATTCGATATAAAAAAAGTGTTTTCGACCTGTAGTCCTTCTCGAGTTATCGCCTGCTGAAATTTGAAAAATTTGAATTTTTGGCCTCTTATATTTCCGAAACTGGGAGCTTTTCATTTTTTTAAATGCAGAAAGTTAACGGTGAATGCCATATTATTAATAATTGTAATTATTTTTCTTAAATTTCGTAAATAAGTAATTAATTTTTTAATTCGTATCTTTCAACGTTTTTTTTTTTACTTCATCCTAAATTTATGCAATACTTGAAATAGTTCTTCACTACAATTGATTTAATATCTTAATAATGTAGTACATACATAGATAATTTTTAAAAGCATCGTTTTCGCTATCAGAAGGGAAAAGTGCTATATTACAAGCCATTGGTTAGATCCAACTTTATTAATAAATTATGTGCTTTATTATATTTTGCAATTTTATAAATTTAATAATAGACAAACTTTTGAAAATATATTTTATTTAAAATAGTGAAAATAACTATATTGAAGTGGTAGTAAAATAATTATTTCGATAACTAAGTACATAATCGAGCAAAATAGGAAAATAAAAAAAGGAAAACGGAGAATTTAGGTCAAGGATAATGTTGATAAAGTTTTCTAGAAATAATTTTTCTAAATTAATTTAAATTTTTTTTCATTGAATAACTTCTACATAAGCCTCAACTTATCAGCCTGCCTGTATTCCTAAAAATGAAAACGAAATGAGAGAAATAAACATACAAAAACTATGCCCATTAAATTCATACGAACCTGTATCTATTATATTTCTATATATCTAGAACTTTCCACTTTTTTTAGCACCTGCAATAAATTTTAACGATATATTTACCCCTGGTCAACTTAAAAAGTCCTTGTTAAATAATATATTTGAAAAACATACACAATATATACAAATATAATTTTCAAGTGTTTGCCAAAAAATAAAGTTTATTATTAATTTTCATTTTGTGAGTCTCAGCAAATTTTAGATTGCAAAATATTATTTTGAAATATTTTTTTTATTTATTGTTAATATTAATTGGTATCTAAATGAAAATGTTCTTTTATGGTGATGATGGCGGAAATTTATATTAATAAAATAAATTTTTGTATTTATGTTGCGTATGTACAAATAAAAGCATAACAGAACTAAACCAAAACAAAAAAGCTATAATATGTTATAATAACTTGGATCTGTGCAGTTGGAATATCATTTCGTGGACACGCATAAAAAATCCGGAGAAGTTGTTTCCTTTCAAAGAGTTTTATTATTTGTCTTATAGGCGGAATAAAATACCTTATCCCAAACTTGGCAACTCAGAAAAATCACATTTTTACGCGTTTCTTAGCGGAATAAATTTATTCTGGGTTCTTTTCAAGTGTTTTATCTAAGAACAAGAGAGTTCTAATAATTTGAAAGTGACATTGGTTGTGATCGCAAAAGTTAGCAAAAATATAAAAAATTATCTTTGAAATACAAAATTAGTTTTTCACTGGCTAATTACGAGATTTTCATTATTAATAACGAATATTAATTATAAATATGTTGTTTATCTGAAAGAAACTCGTAGTATTCCGAAAACATATTACTGATCCGAGGAGTTAAAACCAGATTAAGATTAATTAGACATTAATTTTTTCAACTTAAAGTTTCTAAATTAGCGAATTATTTAAATATGGTTGAATCAACGCGTCCATCTGAATGGAACACTTAAATTAAGTAAGTCAGTTGTGAAGAGAAATCTTCAAAATTGGTTTCCAACCAAAATTATTTCAATAGAATTTCAATATTATTTACAAAATTCTTAAATCTCTTAAATAATGAATTCTTGCAAATATTTCAGTGAATTTAATATGAAATCAATGTCAATGCTATAATATTATGTACAAACATTCCATTACTATTCCCATATATAACGTAGTAATTACAGATGATCTGGTTAATATTAAAAGCTAATTCTTTGTATTATATAAGCATAATGTAGGAATTTTTAAAATTTTAACTCAATAAATAGTGTATTACAAAAATGTACTGTGCATAACCGCAATATTCTGAAAATTTATTATACGCATTACACTCCCATAATAATGATAATGTGCATTCACGTATAACTTGAATATATAGAAGTATACAAAAAATAAATAATAAATTTAATAATAATTGACATAAAAAATTTTTAATATAACAAAAAAAAACCTTTAAAATATTTACGTTAGTAATAAATATACGCAAATACATATTAAAGTTTTTGATTTTGTCCTTTTCCAAAAACAAAAAATCATTGCTGAACATTATTAAATATTTAAAACCACATAATATTATAATCCTTAATTATTTATGATTACTCCATGAAATTGGGGATTGAAGAATGCATTTTAACTGACCAAACTAGTTCTTACTCTGTGATGTGTTAATGGACGAAATTGGTTTCCTGTCATATTGAATGATTTCACTCACTTCAAACAGGGCGGAAATTAAGAGCTTGTGTTTCAAAATGGAAAAAAAAACTTCTAAGACTAAAATATTGAACAATCTTTAAAAATGTACGCTTCTTAAACAATTAAATTTATTTTATTATTCAAGGTGATATGAAAATAAAATGTAGAGCTACAAAAGCATGATTCAAGTGAGGTTATACCAATATTGTAAATATTTAAGATATCAGATTGAGTATTACATATAGTTAAGGCGTTTTGTCTTTTGTAAATACAAGTATTTCAATTTATGGAACAACACAACGCTGTTTTTGAAGTTTGCTCTTATTTCAATTTACTTCAGTTACACTTTCTTTCTTTATCAATAATCTTCTATCTTTGAAATATATTACTAAATGAAAAAATAATAATATAAGTGAATAACAGGGGGCTCTCAAAATTTCAAATTCAAACAACTCTTATGAATATCTAAAATTTCCAAAATTCGATTCAGCTTAGCCATAAGCTATCGACTTTATGTTAGAACGTATTTCTGAACTTAATCTTAAAACAAAGCTGCGGACTTGAAGCTGTTGTTCTTCCATTTTTATACTTTTATAGCAGAAAGATATTTATATTTTTCTGATTCCTTTAGTTTGCTTATCAGTAAACGGAAACCGTATGGGCCCTTAACACAACAGCAAATGTTAAACTTCATGAATAAAAACAGGGGGTTCATAGCAACACTCAAAATAGACAAACCCTCCCCTTTAACGAGAAATTGACGGAGAATCTCCGCCGAAACACAAAAATCCTTAATTCTGTAGCCAGCCCATCACCTTTATAAAACTTAGCAAATTTGATAAGGAGATACCTAATACACTGACGCGATATCCTGACAGCTTACCTTAAAATGGTTAAAATTAAATCGAACCGTGGCAAGAAATTCTTTTGAATTTTTTTTCTCTCTTGAATTTCTCTATATAAGGAATCTTAACGTTATTCATCGAAAAAATTTAAGCTACTCCAGCATACTTCAATTTAGTGCAAATAAAATATATAACGAATTTCACGTACATTATGTATTTTCACTCTATACTCTATAGAAAAGTTAAACCTGAAATTTTTAAGTCATGCCACTTTTTACAAAAAAAAAATTTTTAACATCAATTTTACATCTTCATATTATTATTTTTTAATGAAAATTAAATAATTTGACCTAAATTATGGCATTATTATCAAGCGACAACTTCAATATAAGGAATACAAAATATCTAAGTATACCTATATACATTATTATTATCCTTAATAATATCTTTATATTGATATAATGTCTATAAATCTTGTAAAATAACCCATAATATGCTATTAGGATCAAAAAATCATTTCAAAAAACATGTGAAATGTTGTGGGCGTCAATAAGATTTTCTTTTCGCTTTAATTTTCATACTATAACATTGTACTATATTGTACTTTATACCCATATTTAAGTTTGTACTGTAAATAATGAACAAATATTTTCACCGGATGATATTCTTATGTTATGTATATTATGTATAGGTATACATTAGGTTATATTTATAAATATTATGTGAAGTGAACCTACATATTATTATAAACTGAAATTAAAAATTAATTTTAATAATAACTGAGTAAATAATTCCATATAGATGAGCCATAACCTTTGTAATACTTTGTGTAAACTAAAAAAAAAAAAAAAGTCGTGACTTTTATAAACTTTCTTGATTTAAATGAAATTGTAGAGTCGATGCAACCGACATTTAAAAATTGTCACTAATAAAAAACTGTGAGAACAAAGTAACAGCATAGACTAAGTTCTTCTTAATATCTTGCAATTTTTAAATTACTCAGTACATTTTGAGTATGAAGTGGACCTTGCCATAAAAGTGCTTTCAGTTAAATTTGCAAAATATTTATCTGAATTTGTTTGAAATTTATTGTAAACTGCACATGTTTTTTTCTTAACAAAACTTCATCGTTCTTGAATATCGAATAAATTCAATATGCCGCTCATATTTTGGAACGATTTGGAAAGAAATAAATTAATTATGCCGCTTATAATTATACTTGATCATGAGGAATTTGTCAAAACTAAATTTGAATATTGTGGCAAGACAAATTTTTGTGCAAATATTTTCAATGAATGTTACAAAAGAAATTTTAAATGTGTGAAATACATAAAGTTCGAGCTCCAAAGCATTTACAAAATTGATGTGTACAATTGAAAACCGGTTTGATTCGAAGTAAGTATGCATTACAACATAATTTAGACTATAAAATCACATAATGGCATAATGTCAATAATAGCTGATACAAAAATGAAAGTTTAATTAAAATTATGGGCTAAAAGTTCTTTACAACATAATCAAACATAATTTCTTTTCATTTTGAAAGCCTGGAACTCTGGTAATTTCTTGCAAGAGTTTCAGTTCTAATGGTTGTTTTAAAATTTTCTACTATGGGTATTGTGTTTTAGTGCAATAGAAAGTGCAAAATTGAAAGCAATGGCTACTTCACATTATTGGGTTTTAAAGCATATAGCAAACTGTTGAAATAACAGCAATTTAGTTTTAACAATTGATTTAAATGATTTACAAAAACCCTAATAAGATGAGGTAATTTTCAAAATACAAAAAATAATTAAACACTGATATTTTATTTAGAGGAACCAAATCCAATTTGGAAAAAATGGTGGAATGAAAATTTTTGATTTAGCTTAAAAATTATACCAAAAATGTTTAAGGATCTTATAAAACGGCTTTATACGTTCGCAACAAACAAAAATATGCATAAAGATCTAATATTGGATAGTTCAAAACTGAATTTTTTAAGATGAACTATGGTGTACAGAACGATAGAATGTCGTTCAGACCTTAAAATCCAAGCAAAACGCAATAATTTTTTTCGTACGACATGTAATTTGTGTGCACAAAACATTTTGATTTTACTATTCATAGTTTATAGTACAAAAATTATAAAAAATGCTGCAGGGATAAAATTTGATTATACAAGTAATTCTGTGCTCGTCTTGTTTTTTTTTGTTTCTCTTTATTGTTTTCTTAAATTCTTTTGAGATTTTTCCAATCCCTTAACAATTATGATATAAAAAGTTATAAGTAAAATCAACAATATTCATATATTTTAATATAAATAAAAAAAATAATTTATATTTTAATATAAATTAAAAAAAAAAATTTTCTTTCTCTTCTTTTACGGAATTAAATAACTCAATTAAAGACAAGGAACAGTCATTTAAATGCATGTGTATATGAACAGTGCTATTCTATATATATAGGGACGGGCATAGTTAGATTGCTGCTATTATGGTGCTTTCTATATTTTTAAAAAATATTTTGTATTATTCGCTAAGGCATTGAAAGTACACAATTCTTTAATTTCTTTTAGAAAATAGAAAATTCTGATATGCCCTGAAAACAATTCAAAAATTCTATAATTTAAATTATTTGGATTTAATTTACTAGCTATATAATTTTTTTTATGAAAATATTAAAAAGGAATGAAATTAAAATGTTTAAAATATTTAAAATTGTGAGATTGTTAGGTTTTGAAATTTTAAAATTTCTTTTACTTAAATTGCAACATTACACCTATTAGACAATGTTCATATTAAGTAGAGATAAGAGAGACTTAAGGAGTTCTTGTTCATATTATGTAGAGATTTGTATAACAAGAATCCCTTAAGTCTCGAAATAATAATGGTAAATTTTGATATGGGAACAGTATGCAAAGTCAGCATATGATAAGTATTTGTTGTTATGATCACCGGTATTTCATATCATATTTATGATATTGAGATTATTGTACATAATATGAGGAAAAATATAGATACTCTGAATCGTATTAAAAACGTATCTAAACTGAAGACATTTGATCTGTAGTATTTGGTGAACAAGAAAGTTGTTAAGCAATCTCGGAATAATAAAACCCCTAATATGTTAATCAAAGACAACGAATGTTCAAACGATATCCGGTTCTACTGCTTACTTAATACTTGTAAAATGTGCAATATTAATGAAATACATTACAAATATTTAAGAGAGGTTTAAAACACTTCAATTCAAAATTCACTTTATTGAAATAAATAGCCCCAAACTAAAGAGATAATTTTTCTTACTTAAAATTTATATATGAAATTTGAGTCAATCGTTTGAAGTTGTAAATTCTCACTCCAAAAAGCAACTTTAAGCATGAAATTATTGTTTACATTAATATTATGATGTACCCCCATAATGTTACCTACAACGCCTGTAAGCAGGCAATTTCGAAATTTTATAATATTAATAAATTATAATTACATAATAATTATGGTAACTACTTAAAATGAATGCCTCTATTCTAATTGTTTTGTTAATTAAAATTTTAAGGTCTTCATTAATTTACATAACACTTAAGCCATCACATAATGAAATTATTTCCTGTACAATAACATTTCAATGTTATAGTTTCTTTAATAATAGAAATAATATGATAGAAAATTAAAATATAAAAAAATTTTGTTAAAGCTATTAATCTTTCAGAATCTCTCTTTGCCAATATTCATTTTGACAATGTCTTTATATATTTACTCACTTACATATTACAAATTTATACAATAACACCTAGCTAACATTAAAATATTGAAAAAAGATTTATCAATGTACTTTAAAACATTTTCAAATTAAAGGTGTCACTTTCTTGTAATCATTTGATGGATTTTCAGTTGTAATAAATTGAAAATCCAATAAAAAAATATTAAAAACTTTTTCAAAACCTGGTACATAATCGTAACTTCCGATACCTATAACTTGCTATTACCTATGTTTACCTTTGATTGAAGAGGTTATTTTTTGTTATACAAAGGGCGACGATAGTATTTCGAAATTTATGAAAGAAGTTAAAAATATTTTTTTATTTTTATTGAACTTTTATGAGTGAAATGCGTTGTTGATGGTTTTTGAAAAATAAAAACAAGAAGCAATAAATATTTTGTTTATTAGTTTTTCATTGTTTTTTTTTTTTTTTTGTTGGACAACATATTCTCGTTAAAAACCAATAAAACTATGATGACTATATGAGTAAAACAACAATAATATGTAAATATTTGCTATAACATTGACATCTTAGTTGTAAGGCATGCATAGACGGAAACTACATACCATGCTAGCATTACGTTACAAACAAAACAGAAAATAAATTTTCGCGTGATGTTTACTTTTTCAAAAGAAAGTTTAAATTAAAATTTTTACTTGAGGCTATATTGTAAAATGTTGAAATTTCCTTTGAAATTTAGACATACATAAACCTATGTCTAATGTATATATGGGATTGTATGTTAGGCAATATAATATGTATACCATGTATCATAAATTTGTACTATTTCATTGTATAATAATATAGTGTACATATTTAAAATTGAGTAATAATGTCAAGCTATCACCTAACTGCTATATTATTTTTACATATTTGAGGTAACATTCAAATATTAACAATCTTAATTAAATTTAAGTTTAGAATTTTGTCGTATTTTCAATTGGATATAAAATAAAGTCACAGTTTAATCGCACTTCCTCTGAATGTCGATAAGCACACGTTTTATCTGATTTTAAAAAATTATTTTCAATCACCAGTCGACCGAAGTATCATTTATTTTGAATTCAAAACAGCTACTTTATATTTAATTTTGAATACGCTTTAGGTGAATTTTCGAAAATGTACACCAGCATTCAATTGGTTTCTCATTTTCTTAGTAATTCAGGCCTTACTCTGCATGTTCACAAATTGCCTCTATTGTACGAAATTCTTTGTAAGGCTAATCAACCATTACTTAAAAATTATTTAATAATTCACGCAAAAACTGTTCCATACATATGTACCAAAATTAGACAAGTATGTGAATTGCATAACAGTCTGAATAATCGGAACATAAAATCAGTAGTTGTACAAAAAAGGACCGATAATTCCTAAAATTGACTGTTGTTTTTATAAGAACACTGAAATAAATATAAAAGTATGTTTAATATTATAAACGAATATGTTAATTTCATATTGAATTTTAGTGAAAAAAATTTTTTATCAGTTGAATGAACACTATGATGTACATGGAAAAATAAACACACAATAATAACCATGAAAACCAATAAATGAAATTAATCAATCAATTTGTATAAGACCAGCCAGTTACCTGAAATACCTGATGTTTTTGTTTAGATCGTATAAACTTATTGAAAAGGAAAACAAAACTTTCAATTTTTTGTTTTTTTTTGATTGCATTTAATTTCATTTTGTTTAATAAAAACTTTTGAAACTTTTGAAAAAGCAATAGGTAAATTTTTTTTTTAATTGAAAATTAAAATGATTGTTGGTTAACGGTTAAATCCTTAAGCATTTAATTTTAAAAGTATTGTAATTAAATTATTAAATTTTCTTTATAGTTGAATAACATTTAAAACACATTATAACACTTATAGCTGTCTTAGCAATTGAAAACTATATTCCCGAGAAGAGCGACGCCGGTCTTGGATGTCACAAAAAATATTGCACGTTAGGTAGTGGTAGTATGGTACACTAGTGGTAACATGATTGCGGTAAATTAATATGAGTAGAGGTAAAAATCAATACAAACTTTTGAGAGCAAAAATATAACAAGACACATACAAAATTTTAAATATTAAAGAATTTGGCAGATCAACGAATCAGCAGAATTTGGCTCGAAAACGCATCTGCTTTTTGCAGTGTTGTCACAAAAACGCACTGCAATTTTAGATCTAAGTAGGATATGCCAACGTGAACTCAACCTTATTCGATGGTATCACAGTATTAGTAGGAATTTCAAAATAATATTAAAAAGTATTATTAGAACACTATTGGGATGGATTCAATTTAAAATATTCTAAAAAAAATATTTTAAAGACAAATAATATTGAGATGTTCCCAATTTGTACTACTAAAAATTAAATTTTTAATTAAATTTAATCTTAAATTTTTATTGTAATTATTCCATACAGATACCAGTTACAATTTTATTTTTCATTTGTTTACTCTCTATATAGATTTATTGTACATGGATGCTCTTTTGTTATATAAATTCATTAAATATTGATCATTAAAATATTCTGCATTTAAGTAAAAATCAATAATTTTGCAAAATATTTATTGAAAATTTAATATAATTTAAAAAAATTTCTTGTTAATAATCATAATGATAAGTTTAAGTGCTCTTGTAAGTATAAACAACACACTCATGTACATAAACAAGAAATATGTAAATATTTTTGGAAAATATTGTAAAATTTTATAATAACATACATCTACATATAAAATTTCTGAAATTTCTTAAGAATATTTTAAGGATATTTAAAATTTTTAGAAATAAATTTTATTTAAATAATAAAGAGATTGATGTAAAATGAGAAGTAATTTTATATGAGGATTATTGAATGATTTCGAAATCTCAATATATACGAGTGATATTGCCTTTGATTGGTTGATTGACGTGGCCGGTTCAACAGATTCACCACACCCCAATTAGTATAAATGTGTCGTGTTTCTAAGACTACTCGTCGTCACCAGGTCGTCATTTAGCGTCCGATTACAGGTGGCCTATCTAAGCTAGCCAGTTCTTTTAAGGAACCTATCTAAATCCCCTATACTAATCTTGGCTGGATTGAAAAATGGGCTCATTTTTTTTCGTTTTCCGCCAGTTGCGACACTTTGTGTTGATGGGTAATCCATATTTAGTGACATGATCCTTTAAATTTTATTTGCATACGGTGTAGGTTTGAGATCATATTTACCTTATAGACTACTCATTTGAATATTCATCACATTGAACTAGTTCGTAATTGAATTTCATTTTATGCTAATTGAATATTACCAAATTTATTATTCAAATATCACCGCATTTAATCAGTAATTAAATCAAATTACAGTTAAATTGAAAAGTAATCAAGCCTTATTAAATATAAGATTCAAAAATGCTTATACAAAAATTTCTCTAATAAACTTTTAAAATAATAAGGATTGAAAAATTAAAAAAATATATGCAGCATTTCTTTTAAATTTGATATTGAACTCCAAAGGCATATTTAAATCTCGAAACCCGTGATATTATCTGAAATAATGATATCATCTCATGAATTCTCTTCAAATTCCTGTCTACATCGAATACTAATGCAAACTAACCTATCTAACAATTTAATGAAATTTTTTAAGAGCTCTTATGAAAAATTCTTCTTTAAACAATTTTCAATTAGAAATATTCTAAGATTCTTAGTGCATAGTATGTATCCAACTATCAATATAACAATATGTTTCTTCAAAGCTTAATTGTATTATTAAAATAGTAACACCCATGTAAAATAATGTTTTTGACATAAAATCATGTTTTATTCCCTATATTTATAAATTAATGTTATACTTTAAAGATTTTCAATGATATAAAATAGTTACTTTCATTAATATTATAAGCATCATTAATATATTATAATATCAAGCATAATTAAAAATATTAATAATAATAATAAAAATAATAATAATAACAACCATAGTTTTAATCAAAAATTGTAGTATATAAGTACAAATCTACTGCAACACAACAAGTACATGCATCACCATTTATGTTATGTTGAATGTTTGTTGTATGCATTGTGTCTGTACATATACTATTGTAAAGAGATCATAATAATTATGAAAAATCTATACAATTTATATGTTATATACATAATGATGCGTCCAATATGGCCTTATACTAAACTTACTCAATATTATTAATATTATTTTGTTTTACACAACTTTACGTATATACGTGCTTGCATTATAATAATAACACTTTGTTAAAAGCAAAAAATTAAAATTACACAATTCACTGACCTAAATTTCTGATTGAAAGAATATTTCTATATACACAAAAATAAATGAATGGGGCCATTGTATACATAACTTTTTGTTTTGATTATTTTGTATATTTTTAATAAGTATGAAAAATATATTAAGTAGAGCTACACGAACTGTACTATACAATGTAATACTCTTAATGATCAATAATTATTATTATAACAATTATTATTATTATTAATATTACAGACTTTGAGGTGGCCATAGTTAATATTATTAGAAGGACTGCACGATTGAATATTTCCCAAATCACAAAAGTTATAAGATTTGCAATATTTAAAAAAATAATTGTTAAATTTAATTTAATATTAAACATTCTAGTTGGCCCACGAATTTAATATTTTGTTAATACAATTACATTTATCATAGTGTATATTTAACAAAAATAAATACATAAATGATTCCCAGTATAGATTCCCCAATTATAATCATTAAATATTCTATATTCTAACAATTTACTTTGGGTATGTTAAATATTTTCGAAATTTTGCCCAAATTCTAAAACTATAACCAACACATTTTAAACTTAAATCCGAGGTTATATGAATACAATTTTTACGGCTTAGTAAAATTTTGATATAGATTGTTTTCTAATTATATTGTATTTTGAACGTATTTTCAAAATTACAGAATAATTAAAGTCACTGAAATTAATTAATTAAATAAATAAATTTATATAATAATGCTGAGATATTAAAGAATAAAAATTATTATTAAATTTATTATGATTTCAATTCTATGAAACAAGAAACGAAAACGACCATTGTGAAGTGAAATGCCAATATTATTCAGAAATATTTTCTAAAAAATCTGGCCACCCTCATAATATTTAATTTTTTTAAATAGCTATGTATTTTTAAATGAATTTTTAAACCTTAAATTTTGAGTAGAATAATTTATACAATTTAAATTGCATAAATAAAATACAAGTTTTGCAAACTTTGCTAAAATACATGATATAGAATATATATAAAATATACAATATAAAGATTATATACATCATATTTAAATATTATAGATATTATGTAAGTCTATATGATTATCGAAAAATATATTATTACAATAATAATAATTATTTTATATATAAAATATCTGCAAATATTATTGCAATTTCAAATAATTATTATTAATATTATAAAGTGAAAAATATCGATGAAATTATAATCTTGCAGAACCACATTTATGCATGAACTTTCCATATTATGATTAATATTATATATCTGGTTTGAATTGCCTATAATGTGCCTTACATTATTCAATGTATGCATTGCACATAAATTTCAGTGGTTTACTATAAATGTTACCATACCATTTATTTTTTGTATAAATCAAATTTAAGCACATTTACACATTCACTATCAATATATGAACAATGAACAAAATGATTTTCCAAAGAAACAAATCAGTTGGTTACCTTGATTATTCTATTTTTTAATATTATATAAAATCTCAAAAATAATCATTAATAAAAAAATATATTGTAATGAAAATTAAAAATATTTTCAAATATTTAATAATATAAAATCATAATACAAATTAACCCCTTTCATTCCTTAGTGAATTTTATTTCAAATACTAGTTTAGTTGTTCTTCATTTTATCGTTTCATATAACCTGACCATTTTAATATGAAGAGTTAAAATCCTTGCAATTTCATTTCTAAAATTTTTATTATACCAAATTAGTTTTAGAAGCAAATAGTATTTGTGTCGTAAATACTAAATGCGATATTATTACAGTAAAAAGTTGGATATTACCGCAAACATAAACTAATAAATGTATAAAATATACAAATGATTTGCATTTTTTTTTAAATTTTACGGTAATTATCGCAATTACTTAGTGATACAATTGTACGATAAAGCTTGTATAATTTGACTAGATTAAAAAATCTAACTTAGTATTTCCAATAGTAGAAAAACTATAGATAAAGCTTTTATTTCCAGAAATATATTGAGTTTATTATTCATTTGTTTAATATCATGCAAGCTTCCAATTATTGACATTCTATTTACGATTTAGTCTATGAATCACTCATTTTTACGATAATAATTATTATTGATTTTCCTTTAAAGAATAATCAATCCCATTCTCTATCTTTTTAACCTTCACACCTTTCTCAAATTATTTCTCTGCAATTTTTTTACTTAAATGTCACTTATAACATCGAAATTTATTAAACCTTTAAAAAGTTCTAAGTTACCAAAGGTTTTCTTAAAATGTCAAAGTATTATAAACAATTATTTTAAAATTAAAATTTCTAAAAAGAAAATATTCTCTTTCAGTAGCCTAAGGGTTAAAACGTTTTTCTTATTCCTCCTTTATTGTAATTTATAAATACTTAAAAATATTTTATATACAAATAACTTGTTTTTTCTTCTCTCATTTTAGACATGCATAAAGTAAATAATCTCCATAGATAAGAGACTATGTATAGGGTAAATGATTCAAGTGGACTATTATAAAATTTTCTATATCCTTTAATAGTTTTCATTTTCTTTTTACTTTTATAAAAAAATGGAAAAAATTTTCTGAACAAATAATACAAAAGTTTTATATTAAATATAATGATAAAGAAGAGAAAGTGTAATTAAACAAATCAGAAGGCTAAGTACCCATAAGATAAGACCATTATAATCTTATACTGTATATAAAATTTATAGAAAAGGATAAAAAGTAAATTGATCAGGATTTCCTATAAAGATTATTTTAATAAAATTTTCTTTCTTATTATTTTCTTTAATATTTTACTTTTATTTTTTATTTTTTTAATTAAAACAGAACTTGATATAATCCTTAAATTTTCCGGCTATACTATGAAAAGTGAAAAGTTTTCCAACATTTTATAGACATTTTTCTTCATAATTTTCAATTATTACCCCAATCTTAAAGAGAAGAAGCAGTGAAATTGTATAAAATATTTTCAGTGTATTATAAAAATATTAAATCAAAAATTAGGACTGTAAAAATAAAAGCTTTAATTGTTAATTTAATAAATTCGAAATTTTTTTTGAGGAATAATAGAAGAGAACGCGTTTTGTTTGAAGAAAGAATTTTGAAATTTTTATAAGAGAATTGTTAATAAAAGAAATTTAAATAAATTACTTTTAAATTGAATTTATTTTAATAGTATCCAAGACTGTAGTTGTACCAACTCCGTTTCATTATAACAATTGATGACTAAAAATCAGAAGTACCAGTAGCTATGTAAATTCTATAATAACATCGATTCAAATAATTTGAATTTAATTTTTATAAAGATCATATAGAAATTACACTCTTGAAATTGGCCATTACATACATATGGCACATTTGCGAGAATAATAACATAACAGCTTTTCTGTAATGAGGTAATACAGTCAATTCGTTCATACACTTATAGAATAGTTCTATATCAACGTTTTTTAGCCTTCAATAGCAATTACACTTGACTATAAATAATTTAAATTCTGGGAGTCGAAGTTATATTTTTGAGTTGTTTCGTTATTCTTCCCAATGTGCGATATATGCAATTTATATGAAATTTTATTAAATTTATTGAATATTTTTTTGAAAGATAACAAAGACATAATTATGGGCTTTCCTATATTGCTTAACGTATTCCATAAAAATTATAAACGAAATTAATTATACTGCCACTAAATTGGATTCCAATTATTAGAAATCTTAACTTATATGTATTCCTGTGTCTTGGGTGACCGGAAGTTAATATAGTTTTCTTTAACTAATTTCATCGCTTTTCCGAATCATAATATTGTTCTTTTACAATTTTTTATTAGAAAATTCATTAAAAATTTGTAATGATGAGAAATTTCTATAAAGAAAATATTAAAATAGCTTTCAACTTATTGAAAATTGTAGACAGCAGTTATTAAGTACCGTATTGTAAAACTATAGAATGAAAATTGTAGGTTGTAAATTTATGCAACTGGTGTAACTGTTCACCACGTATAAAGATCTAACTCAAGCAACTTGTGAGGCCCGGAAGACCATAACTCAGCCGCCGTGAGCGTCACACTCCCTTAAAATTTACTGAGGCCCTTTTATCTTCCCAACAGAATTTAGTAAGGTACCCTGTTGAGTAGAAGAAAGAAGAGTAAGAAGTTTAAAATATTTAACATAAAGTCCATAATTTTTTTCACATTCGAAAAAAACTTTAAAAAACGCACTCCTACGAATAAAACGCTATATATTTTATATAGGTATGTGTTATTAAGAAGGCCATTTATACAAAAGTAGTGATGAAAATAAGAATCGCTTTTCTCAAAAATGAAATTCTCATTTTATTCAAATATACTGTAATTATGTGTAGGTATTTTGAAAAATATTTTCTAAACTATAGCCTTTATAGCTATTCTTTTCCAAATTTACAATATAATATAAAATTTTTCAACTTACCATTATATAATTATTGTTCTGATGTCACAATATGATCCTAAATTTCATTAACCATATTATATAAGAAAACACAATATCACCCACATATATAAAATCACTACAATTTATCACGCGTATTCTCAGCAACATTATTTATTTTATTTTACTCGCATATGCATAACATTTACGGAGTATATACTTATGCATTGCAAGTATTTCATACTCGTATTATTAATAACATTGTTAAATAAAATCTAGAAAAATAAATTTTGTATGTAAATGGGTGTATAAATACAGTAAAATATTTTTATATTGAAATTCAATAATTCAAGTTTCGGTATTCCCTAGTCCTGAATTATTCTAATACAATAATTCGAGTTTCAGGATCCCTAGTGCTAAATATGGCAAAAATGGTTTCTAAACGATGGTTGTAATGATTTGTAAGTGATAAATTTTCAATTCTCAATACTAAGAAAGATACACTAAAATAAAATATAAAATATGCACTTAAAATTCTGATATAAGTTTATTAGAAAAAATCTTTTTAAATTTTGGTAAAAGTTGATACAATAAGTTCAAAAACTCCATGCAATATAACATAAATATCTTACACTTACAACGAATACAAAGAAATTTTTAAATTCCTGCTTAATCCAAAATTTTAGATTTTATGCAAACAATTTGTTGTATGGATTTAGAAATCTTGAAAAATTAAAACTTTGAATCATTGGAAGTTTATCGTTTTATTCTGACTATTAAGTGAAAAAAGGGAGTTTGGAAGTATTACGAAAAGTTGGGGAGCCTCTCTGCAATTACACATATTTTTCATTTTATATTATAAAATCTGCTCAATAGAACCATATTGTATGAAAAAACTGAACTCTTACTGTATATGCAATAAAACAATCTGTAATTTACAATTATTTATTTTTTATATACAATATATGTATGCATGATTGTACATTAATATAAATTTCACTTGACAATTATATATCTTCATATGTCTAAATTCAATATTACTAAAATTAACTTTCATAATATGAATAATAAATCATGAAGCGTTGGAAACATGAAAAATCTTTTAAGCGAAGCAAAATCATCTTATAGTTTTAATAATATCTTGTTGGCTCGGCTCATCGGTTGCTTAAATATTAAAGTTTGTGGTATACTACTATAATTTTTGTTGGTTACTTACTATAGGATGTTTACTTTTGTTCTTCCCCAAGAATTTGAAAAAAAAAATGAAAAATTTTCAAAGAAATAAAAAAAATCTGATGTGGTCAGCACATAAACGACCGCATTGTGTATTGTCTAGTTAAATGAAAGTATTACAGAATATTATAAAAATGTCTGTTAAATACTTCTTTCCAATTTTTAGGACATTAGTAAGCTTATAGTTAACATACTTAGAAAAATGTAAATTTGGCTCTTAGTAGAGTTTCGCTTTGTGCTACCCGAATTCCCTGAAATGCTCGCCAGTTAGTTTCGGTAACAACCAGAACTCAAATATCAAATTTCAAGAAATTCCATCAATTTGTTCTGTGGATATGGTTAAAAATGTAAAATCGGCCCGCAAATCAGTTCTCGAGTTATCAGTTCTCTTCCAAAACATACGAATTTTTGCGGACGGTCGAGCTGAGCTTATATATAAAATTTCATGTAAATCGGTTGAATATTTTGTTCAAAATGTTCAAAAATGTAAAACAGGCCCGCTAAAAAGTGCAGTTCCCGAGGCCTGATATATACCAAAAGTTGATCGATCCGTGCCATGGTGGAAACAAACTTACATATAAAATTTCATCAAAATCGGTTCAGTAGAACTTGAGATACACGCGTGCACACACAGACCGACAGACCGACAGACCGACAGACCGACAGACCGACAGGTTGCTAAAAATAGTTTATTTACACTTCCCTACTATGGAAAAGTACGTTCCCACCGAAAACTCGATATGCAAAATTTGTTGCCATCACATAACCTACCTATTGTTTACACAATACGGTCGGTAAAAATGATGAGGAAATATAATTCTATAATTTCTTATTTTTCATTTTTATATTTTGCCGATGGAAAGACAAATAAAAAAAAAATTGCAATAGAATGGCAAAAAAAAAATAATCAATTAACCACCCACATAAGACAAAAGTAGCGATTCTCTCATGGGCTTCTGTTATTATGGTTTTAAATAATATTTTTTTTTGTTATGCATATTATTATCCGTTGCGATTACAATTGTATTTTATATAAACAAATATTGTGCCTATATTTGGGTATAGGAAATATGTATGTAAAAGGCTTTAAAGGACATATGTATATTTACTCATAACACTGGCAAAACAAGAACAAAATTGGCTTATGTAACAAAACTTGGAAAATATTTTGTAAACTAGCATAGAAAGTAGCATGCAACCTCGACGTTAAATAATTTTTTTTTAAGTGAAAGTTGAAAATTTACTCATAAAGGTCTACACATTATATAAACAATCAGGCTTGCCATTTGGTATGATCCAAATTAAATTCATCTTGTAATTCTGAAATTATTTTGGAGTCATATTGTTCCTCGTTTTCCTAAATTTGTTCCTCGTTTTCAAAATAAAAGCTGAAGCTGAATATAAAATTTATTTTTATTTTCATCATCTTTTTGTAAATGTTGTACTCAGCTCAAATGTTTGAATGAGTTGTAGACAAGATTGGAATATATTCTGTATTCTAATTTTTCTTTTTAAATAATTACCGACTGTATTGCATACAATAAGGGGGGTTTTGTGATGGCACCATAAATTGCAAATGTCGTGTTTTCGGCAGAAATGGGTTTCTATATGCCAGGGAAGCATAATTAAATTATTTTTGAAAAGATGTCTATCTTTCTATCAGTCTGTCTGCCTGGTTGTCTGTCTGTCAATCTTTCTCTGCAACTTGATGCTTATTACGGGCCAAATTTATTTTTTTACAAAAAAGTTAACCGATTTCTTCGAAATTGAATATATGAATTCAAAGTTTTATAGCAATGAAATTGTAATATTTTTGAAAATATCAGAGGTCAAAAATTAAACTAGTGGCCGAATTTTAATATTTTTTCATATTATTATTTTTATTTGTTGCCGGATGTAAAGCAAGTGACAAAAATTTTCAGGAAATTCAGATAGCATAAAATGTAACATTATTAAAAGCTAAATTTTTATAATTAACTAAAAGCATCCTAGGCTTCTCAAAATTCGAAAGAAGAATTTAAAGGCCATTTCATTAATCTTATAGTCGGTTATGTGTCTTGTGGTCGGTTATGTGCTGATCACATCAGATTTTTTATTTTATTTTAATAAAACAACAAGTGAAACGGTAAGTTTTTAATATGACTGCAGTTTCGAACATAAAATTAAATCTTACTTAAATTCGTGCTATACACATAATCTTGGGTTTTAAACTAATGAAATTTCAATTTAACTGTTATTATGTCATCGAGAGTTGGAAAGGTAAGTTCTCACAATAACAATTCGAAAATATCATTTTCAATAAGACAAAATCAAAAAACTTTAGTATAGCACTTCCTTTTTAACTTTTTTTTTCTAAAGGGATTTTAATTCGGATAAATAATTTTGAACCCAATAAGGAGGTAGAATATCATAATCATTACTAAGCATACATATAAAATATTTTAAAATGTATGTTTTACACTTATTTTTTATTCAAATTTTCCTAATATGATCACTTACTAGAGATGATTTTTCTTTCAATTTATTCTTATTTCTTTTTTTTTGCCCATCTCCTTGTTAAATAATTTCAATATTTCGTGCCTAACCACCTCTTAAATGAACCTTCAAATAAAATTTGTATACAAGTATGTATATACCTCTAATAAATACTTAATATATATTTTCATGTTTAACTATATTAGAGTCATTAAATATTACAGTTAAGTATTGATCTTTAAATAAATATAAATTTAAATCGATTTTGAACGGTAACCGCAAAATAAGTAACGTATCTGTTAAAAAAAAATAAAAATAATAATACTTTTTTTTTTTCTTTTACTATTAAAGACAAAATTTTCATGAGAAGTCATTATTATCATCACCTTCACCACCCAGTTAACAGCTCAAATATTGTCTATAATAATCATATGATATATACATTCAATCTGTTATTTTGTACAAGGTTGTCCAACCAAAACAGTCCACGAAATCAATTTCTTCATATTTACAGAAAGATAATTTTATACCATAGAAAATACTAATAGTAAATTGTGAATTATTTTCTTTGAAATTCATATTTTAAATAACATGTTCCTTGTCCAATTTGGTAATTAGAACTAAACATAATTTTATTTTCTCTAAGACCAATAATAAATTGAATTTTTTATAATATTTTCATTAGTGTTATGCATTTTAATGCAAAACTGAAAATTAATTCGCTGTCGACATTATTACGGTGTTGGGTTAGTTAATTTTTAACAGTCCCAATAAATAATTATAAGGTGTAAGAACTGTTAAGAAAGAATATTTTAAAATAAGTAAAATAACAAAAATTTTGAAGATGTGAAATAGTCTCTAAACTCTAAAAAGGATTATACCTACACCTTTATTTTTGTAAAATCAGAACGTAAATTTACGTGAACATTTGACGATACAATAATCACTTATATAATTAAAATCACAAACTAATTACGTTTCAATATAAAAAGTCTAAAATATAATAAATTTGAATTAGGTAATATGGTCGAGATATTGTGTATTAAACTAAGTACTATGGTCGAGATTTTTAATGAATAATGGTATTGGTAATTATATTTCAGTATCATTACATTATATCTAATGTATAGGGAGAATTATTACTCTCTCACTAGATCACTAATGGTCAATTATGATGGACTGTCATAAATCTTAATATGATATCACAAAAACGGGGATTATCTAACCACTAAAGCAAGAATCGCTTTTAGTTAAATGTCTCACAGACACAGAAGATGTGTTCAATCGTTTCCTACTGTTCACGTCCTCCTTACTCACGATAATAATTTTCTTTTTCGGCTTATCAAAAATTCCAGTTTCTGCAGACAGCGGTTCAGGCGGCAATCGCTAAAAATCGTTTGAAAAGTGCAAATGTTTCATCTTTCATTTGAAATTTAAAAATATTTTTAAAATTTTCAAATTCAAATATTGAAAACTCCTATTTCTTATATTTTCACAAAATATACAATGTGCATTATATACACGTAACATGTTATATATATATATATATATATACATATATAATTACACAATAATAATAATCCATCACCGAACTTCAATTATTTTTTATCGATCTTTTATTTTATGTTCCTCTAAATTTCCTATACTTTACGTTTTTTTTTTTTGTTTTCTCTTCTTATTATTATTTTTCCTTCAAAAAAACTTCTTCCTGATTTCATTTCACACTATACACCCAAAGTGCTTCTACTATCATTAATAATAAATCGCCACCATAATACAGCACATATAATATATACTTATAATATATACACTTACCTATATACTCACCTGGAACTATCTATTCATTAAAAGTAAAAAAAAAAACAGGGAACTAAGCGAGAAAAAAAAAGGAACAGAATAAAAAAATGAAAATTTTTCTTTCTTTTTATTTTTTATAACCCAAAAGTTAACCTAAACACCCAACATAATCCACCAGCTCTAGCTATTATACAAGCAAATCGACCTAACTGAAATCAAAATAAGTTTTTTTTTTGTGTTGTGTTGTAATTGTTGTGCAGTTTCTCTTAATATTCTTATTATATTTTTTTTTTGTTTTGAAGATTTCCAATTCCACCAACAATTTTCATTATTCTTCTTAATTTTCTTCTTATTTTTATTATATCCAATTTTATAAGAAGAGTAAAAAAAGTTGAACAAAAAAAAAAATGTACACAAAGTACCACCAACAATATTATTATTACTCGTAATCACGGATTTATCCGTGGAAGTCAACCATGGAATGAACATCGGCCAAAAAAGTCAGTTAGCTTAGAATTTTCTTGACATTAAGATAAACTTTTCCACACGTTGGATATTTCCTCTTACATTTTTTTCTCTTGCCTTTTTTTTTGTTATTCTTTCTAATACTTCTTTTTTTTGAAAAATTTTGTATTTGTGAATTGTGAATTTCCATCTCTTATTTTAGTTTAGTACACCAACCAATTCAAACTATTCACAATAAAAGTATTATCGTTATTATTATGACTATTACACAGTATATAAATTAAGTAGATATCTGTTGAATTCGAAAAGTTGATCTATACTCTTATTCTTTTATATTTATTATACTATTATACGAGAAAAACAAAGTATAGAATAATGAAAAATCAAGAAAAACGACAGACAGATAGAATGTTTATCTATATAAATTACCTTTTGGTTTGGTTGATGTATTACAATTTGAAGATTCGTTTTTCATTTTTTAACTCTTCATATATTAGCTATATATATATATATATACCTACCTATCTATCTATCTACCTACCAACTTTACCTTACCTTCAACTATATTTCAATAAGAGTGAAAAAAAAACAAGCATCAAAAAGCCGGAAAATTAGGAAAATAAAAAAAAAAGAAATGAACCAAAAATAAAAGAGAAAATCGAAGAAAATAATTTGAAAATTTTTTATACCTTAAATTTTTTTTAACTTTTATCTTAAAATAATTTCTGTTGAAAATAAGAGAGAGAGTGAGAGAGAGGGAGATCTAAAAAGAAACAGAGAACGAAAAGAGAGAGAGAGAGCTGTAAGAAGTAAAAAAGAGTTGTTAAGAGGGTGGGAGGTACAAAAAAAAATAGTCATCGTAAAAATTTTTTTATATAAATTTTTTAAATAAGAAAAGATGACACTTTATGATTTGAGAAACGTTTTTGTTTTTCCTATTATTTTTTTTTCTATTTTTTATTACTGGTCCTCTTGCTTTACGATCTAAATAAAGCGCAATATTTTTCTATTTTTCTACTATACGGTGTTTTTTTTTTAAAATTTTTAATATTTGTATTTGTGGTTTTTTTTCTCTTTAATATTGTGACCAGGATTTGAAAACATTTAAGCAGACAATGGACAAAGCAAAAAAAAAAAAATACAAGTGCTTGTTGGCGACTGTGTATCCCTGTAAGAATGGATCAGCTTGATTATTTTTTGTTAAGACACCTAAGAAATTTATAAACAATTAATTTTGAATTTGTGTGGTATGTAAGAAAATGTTTAAATCACATCGAAATTAAATATGAAGCAGACATCTTCTATCAAAATATTATGATCTTGAAATCTTCTATTTGAAATTATTTGTAAAAAATTGACTGAGCAAGTCCAATTGTGTAATTAAATTATTGTTATATAAAGAAATGCTTAGAAACAGCTAAATCGGTACAGAATTCTGTACAGAGCAGCAATGTATGTTTATATAATTCACATATTTTATATAAGATCCTTGTAATATCACCTGGAATTATCAGCTAAGTATTATTATACTGATTAAGATTCGAACAACTTCGCTATTACTGGTCTTTATTCCATCAACTACAGAATTCCATTATAAGGATTATGACTCCTAAAAATATGCAAAATTAAATTTTAAATTTTATTAAAGTTAATCCAGATTTATAAAAATTTTAAAAATTTAAAATGAAGAAAACATGATTTTAATAAAATTTTAAATTGTAAGTATTCTTTAAATAATTATTTATCATATAAAAATTGTATTTCCTAATACCACATTGGGATTGATTAAACACGTGGCGAAAAACCTCTTACTGTTTCAAGCCACAGTATTTTCTCCTATGTTGAATTTTGTTTTCTTATTTCGTATTTTTTTTTGGTTATAAGAATCATAAACCATCATACACATCGCACATAAAGAAGAAAAAAAAAGACAAGAAACTATAAGATAAATTGAGGCAATCAAATCCAAATATTCCTTTATTATTCATTTTATTAATATGTACTTTTTTTTTTATTTTCACTTCATTTTATTTTTGATACTTACCTATGCTCGCTATACTCGTTTATAGTATGATTACCCATGCAACACTATTACTTTTTAATATAGTTAAAGCTTCTCATCATAATTACATTATTGTATAATACAGATTACATATTATTCACACAATCGAGATATATATATACTCGTACAATCGAGAGATATACTTATATACGGACAACTTAGAGAAATGAGAAAATTTATAATATATAAAATATATAAGCAAAGTTGCAATAAAACTATAAGAGGACAAAGATCGTCACGGGAATTCATATTAAAATCTAGGATAAGAGCAGTCAAACCATCAAGAAAACAAAACTAAGTTGAAACATTTAAAGAGTATATGTATATACTTGCTTGCTATATCTACATTACATTGTACGATTATTTATATGGCATAGAAATCGGCTTAATTCAGTTTGCAATTTATTATTTCATTGAATTATTCTGTACTTACATTTTATATTTTTATTTGTATATTATTTGTTCTTGTGTGAGAGAAATGATGTAGTATATAAAGTTATTGCTTACGTGTATAATGCTCATATATTGTGTTGAAATTTACACTCTGTATACAAAATATACTTACATTTTTGTATGATCAGTTCTAAAATGTATGAACTTTGCATGCTTTTTAAACATATTTAACACGTTTTACTGGCAAAACTATGAGAGGTAGAGGAAAATGTTATGTGGGTTAATTTTTATATCTCATTGTACAGCATTGAAAAAAGAAAAAAAATTTAACACAAATTTTGGAAAAATTTTGAGTTCGAATTTTGAGCAAGTCCTCGTTGGTTATTCTATATTGCATGAGTCCAAAGTTATAATCATTTATTTATATGCAAGAAAAATCTAGTAACTTGTTTTTTCGGCTGCAGTTCGAAAGCCGGTATATTTGCACAAACCCCCTCTCATAAAAGTTTTTGATGGAAATTGCTGATTTGGTCAGAGAATCATCCCTGAAATTATTTGCCACATCCTGTACCAATTGACAAAAGTAATTTCTGGGAATCACTGACACGGAGTCGAATAATTTTCGAAAAAGTTGCAGACAGACCTGAAAATAAAATCAGAAAATATAGTTAGAACATATCGTTCATTTTATGTTTACAAATTTGGAAAAACCTTGTAGCTTATTTGATCGGGTATGAATTTCAAGAAAGATTTAGTCTTACAATCTGAAAAGCCTTTTAAAAAAAAGCTGAAACCTTATATCCGCTATATTTTCGTTTTAACAAAAAATTGAAATTTTTCCAAGAAACGCTCCGACAAGAAACGAACGAAAATTTTTCCAAGAAATTTATGGTTAGCTTCCCAATTGTTATTTGAAAGAGTTTCACATATTTCAAAATAATACTATCCTAGAGTAGGATGAAATAAGGTTGTTCATTATATTTTATTATTTACAAAATTACATTCTTTTTCTCTTTCTCTCTCTCTCTCATAATATTCTGTGTAATATCACAAAATAGATCGAGTCTTTTGGTTATTTATACAATGAAAACTTTAATATAGTTGAATTGAATTTCAAAGGACGGAAGGTTTCAATGCATTTTTTCTTATTTTTTTTTTTTTGGTTTGTTTTCGTCTTTTTATTCTATACTACTAATGTGCCCTATGTGCATTCAACCAATTCTAAGTGACTGCCATAAGAGAAGGCTCTAAAGTATTTTTTTTTCTTTTTTTATTCTGGTATACTTTACTACTGCAAAGTAATGCAAAATTATATAAAATAAAAACATAGAAAAAAAAGAATACGAAATGAAAACATTCCCAATTGGGTTTATATAGATGGAAATTGCAATTAATGCTAGTGGAGGCAATAAAACTAAATTTAAATGAGAAAGGAAAGTATGTATATAATATGTAGGTATACATATGGACGAGAAGATGAAATATACAACTGTGAAAACAAAAAAAAAAGAAATCACATGGAAAACAAACGAACAAAATGAAATATAAATAAAGAGATGAGAGGAGTAGCAATCGAAAAATAAAAGACAAGTACATTTAATGTAGGGAAAAGTAAAGAAGAGATGACAAGACAAGTATGAAGTAAGGGCAAAAGGAAACTAACAAAAAAATGAACTATAGCAATGCGAAAATGTTAAAGTGAAGAGCACAAAATTCAGAATCCAAAATGACTTGCTATATTATCTGTAGTCACGTTTGTATAACATTATTACATAATAAAAATAAAATAATTTAATAAAATAAAAACAAGTAAAAACGTTTCAGTCGGTATAAACCGATTGAATAATACCCTGCACCTTTCGTTATTGTGTAGCAATTACTCGAACCTGTGAAGTCATTCTATAGAAACTTCACGGATATGTCTGACCTATAATTGGACATCCGACTTCCAAGTTTCATGAATCTGACTTTATAATTTTTCCAAATATTTAAAATTAGCTTTTGGAGTTGCATGGCAAGTACCTGAACCTGTCAAACAATTCCATCAAAACTTCACAAATATATCTGATCTACAATCGGACACACAACTGCCAAGTATCATGAATCTGACTTTATTATTTTTCCAAATATTTAAAATATGCTTTTGGAGTTGTTTGGCAAGTCCCCGAACCTGTCAAGCAATTCCACTAAAACTTCACAAATATATATGATCTATAATCGGACACACAACTGCCAAGTTTCATGGATCTGACTTTATTATTTTTCCAAATATTAAGAATAAGCTTTAAGACTTGTATGGGAGCTACTCGAACCTGTCAAGCAATCCCATTAAAACTTTAGAAATATGTCTGACCTATAATTGGACACACAACTGCCAAGTTTCATCAATCTGACTTTATTATTTTTCCAAATATTTAAAATTAGCTTCTGGAGTTGTATGGCAGGTACCCGAACCTGTCAAGCAATTCCTCTAAAACTTCACAAATATATCTGATCTATAATCGGACATCCAACTGCCAAGTTTCATGAATCTGACTTTATTATTTTTCCAAATATTTAAAATTAGCTTCTGGAGTTGTATGGCAGGTACCCGAACCTGTAAAGCAATTCCTCTAAAACTTCAGAAGTATATTTGACCTATAATTGGACACATGACTGCCAAGTTTCATGAATCTGACTTTATTATTTTGCCGAATATAAAAAATTTGCTGTTGGAGTTGTATGGCAGCCACCCGAACCGGTGCAGCTATCCCATTATAATTTTTAGAGCATGTGTAGAATATAATTGGACACATGTATACAAAGTTTTATATTTATAGCTTTATTAGTTTTTGAAATATTTAAAATAAACTCTTTGAGTTGTATGGCAGGTACCCGAACCCGTTGTCCGAATTAGTCCAATAACAATAGGGCTCGTCCTTGGCACAAAAGAAAAAACTTGTGAAAGTTTGGTGTCGATTGCATTATTCGTTTTTGAGTTATCGTGCGAACGGACGGACGGACGGACGGACGGACGGACGGACGGACGGACGGACGGACGGACAGACGGACATGTCTAAATCGACGCAGAATTTTACGCTGAGCAAGAATATATATATATGTCCATACCGCAGATGACTCCTTCAAGTAGTTACAAACTCCATACCAAAGTTAATATACCCTTCACGAAGTGCAGGGTATAAAAAATTTAATATAATTTTGTAGAATTCTGTTATTTTTCTTATTCTTCTGTTTTGTTTGTTGCAAATTTTTTTTTTACAATATATTTACATAAATAACACATACATACGTACCTATAAAATCATTTTATTGCTGTCTTTTTGTTTTTTGTTATACAATCTACATTAATTTCTCGAAAAGGTTTGGTGTTTTCAAATTTAAGTGTGAAATACTTAAACTCACTAATTCACTATTCACAATAATTAACACAAAAGTCGCTTCAACAGAATAACTAAATATAATTAAACTTCAATTGATATAATGAGCATTTACGATATAACACAAATAATATAACAGAATGTTCTATAGACTCACTCAGAAAAACTACTATCCTGTTCTATCAAAAAATGTTTTACTATAAGTTGTATTTGTACTGCTGTAAACCATTTTTCAAAATAAATTCTTGTAATAATTTTCATTTTACTTATATTTTCCGTTATGACCGAATGCCGAAATTAAGCACAAAAAACTGACAGATGCAACAGATTTAACGCAAAAGTAGTAGTGTTTAAACGTTGTAATGCAGAATTAGCCGTCAATGTGTTTTTTTTTCTAAAAGTTTCCAAGTACATAAATGTAAAATATTTTCGAATTATAACAGCTTATATAGAAAATACTGGACAAATCGAGGTCATAAAATTACCTGATGTACGTGCCACGTCCATATCAAATCTAACAAAAATTAAAATTTTGGTTTAATTTATTCGATTCATCTAAGGAAACTAATTCAAACCGTAAAATAACTCATTTAGATAATATTCAATAAATGAGTTATAAAGGAGTTACGTTTTAAAAAAATTTTATTCTTGTTCACATTCTCAATATTATCAAATATTTGAGAATTTCGAACGATAAAAGGGCTTATCCCCTTTTCATAATTTCTTATATATCTCCTTCTACATTACTCCTTTAAGAAACTAAAAAGCGGACAAACTTATTATTTTTTCGAGATCGAAATATTTTACTAATTAATTTGTGTAGGCTATTAAAATAGAATAAATAATTTTGAAAAATCCCATCACATTCACAGTTCTTTTCTATAATTATGTAAAATTATAATAAATTTATAAAATGTTCAAAATTTAATATAACACTAAATATATAGATAATAAATTTTTATGTTAATAATCTTATTAGAAGACCATTAACATATTCATTACTAATAAATATATTTTTATAGATCGTAATAAATGTCTAGAAGAAATATTTTCTAAATCTTTATAATATTCATAAATATAATATTTTTTTTTTTGCATTTAAAATATTTTAAAGTAAATTAAGATATTATTTTTATGCAATAAAATATTTCAATGCGATTTTTCAACACTTTATTTTAATACAAATTGCATAGCTAACCATAAATATTTAATAATATAGATAATATACTTTAAATATATTTGTGAATTTATTTTATACGTACCTACATGATATAATAATATGTTAAATAATATTAATATAATAACGAGTCGCCATGGTGTGATGAATAGGGTAATATGTGGTACTTAGTCAATGTAAGTAGAAAAACAATGTTTTACATAAATAAGGGCCTCTTTCGAAAATTCACAATTTTATACGGGCTTATGACATATTTGAAATATTGCCGATTTAACGCTTTGTTTTTATTTGTTTAGTTCTTGTCGAATTAAAATGAACTAAGGATGAGATGAGAACAAATTTATATCTAATTTCAAATAAATTGTAGGCATTTTAATAACAGTTAGTGAAAAGTAGACTGAAAAATATTTTATATCACAACTATAATTTTAACCTGTTTAAATTTCAATCGTATCTTTCAGGAACCGGTGATCAAAATTCGAATAAGACAAAAAAGGGACGGTAATCCTCTTATTTTTTTTCAGTGACGAGCTATATCTTATATACGAGACAGTAATAATAATTATTATAGGAGATCTGATTGTTATCAAATTTCTAGCATGACAAATGAAGGCAGAATACTCGTAAAATTTGGTACAGGAACAGGTGGTTACGATAATCAATTTTTCAAGAATTAAAATTAGTTCATTTTAAAAATGGGTTTATGAAGATCAATTGTCTTTTTGAGAAAATTCGTCTCAAGGAAACTCATCGAAGGTTAATTTCAATTTGATCTCAAACCTAAGGAATTTGTCATACCAATGTACAATCAATATATGCAACAAGCAACAATACGTATATTTTACCCTATAAAAACCTACAATTCCGTATTACATTTTTCTCCATACAACATTATAACTGTTTTTGTACATTATTTTTAATAATTTTCGAACAGAAATACATTATATAACATTTTTATTGTTTTCTTTTTTTTTACTATAATTAAGACACCAATTTACGTATATTTTGTAAACATTTTTAAATAATAAATTTAATATCAAATTATAATTCCATGGAAAGTAAAACGCGTCTCCATAAAATAACGTTCAAAGAGATGACCAAAAATACAAAATCATAAAAAAAAATAAAAAATAAATAAAAAAAATTTTGTTTTTTTTTTTTTTTTTATTTTCAATCATAATAATTTAGTATAATAATTTCTGAATATGAACGTTAAATATGATAATAAAATGCATCTAATATGCAATTTAATTCGAAAAATAAGAAAAACAAGAAAAAAAAAAGCACGACGGCAAGACTAAAAATATTTCATGATTTTTTTCTTGTTTTGATTTTTCTCTTCTTGTTGTATAATAAATTTAATATATTATTGGTCTAAATAATAATAACCGATTTGTGAACAAACGCTTCTCCGACAAATCGAATGAAAGAAAAAAGGCATTTAGTTAAAATGAAAAAAGGATGAAAAAGTGCAAACAAAAAATTACAAACGGAAAAATTATTAAGATTTTTTTTTGTAAAACTCTTATACGATTTCTATATGATTTTCTTTATAATATTTTAGCCTCTTCTGTTTGCATGTATTTCGAACTTGTACACTGATTTTATGGCAAATATTTAAATGGTATTTGAAGATTACAAGAGATTAAATTTTAACAAAATTGCATTTAAATTTGAATACTTAAGCGTATACTAAAAACATAATCAGTAACAAAATTTATATTTTAACGGGTAGATTTTTGCCAACACTCTTTGAAGACTCTTTTACAACGGAGATCAATCATTAATTTATTACTTATGTTTGTTACACCTAACTTGAAAGTTATTTTATAGGAATTCAAAAATAAACAATATTTAATATGAAATTTAATAAAATCACATTTTAATCGGCGCTATTAATGTAAGATTGAGCAGATTAAATTCACTGGTATGATACCTTACAAGCTATGAATATACTTGGATATTATAAAACCTTCGCTTCGACTTGATTTTTATGATTCAGTGTATTTTTTATCTTGAAAATAATAAGTGCACAAAAAAATCAATTTTTGTAAAACTGATATCCATTATGATAATGTTTGAAACAATGTGAAAATCAGCTATTGTACAGATACTATAACGAATTTACTAATTACAAAGAAAAATGGATATGTGGCGAAATATTTTGAGAATCTGGTTGTAAAAATTAAAATATCACTTATTGTTTTTGTTAATGTCGTGACCCATTTTACCATTCTGCTTCAAGAATAAAATTGAGTTTCGAGTATTTTATGTATTAAAAGAATAGATAGTGTTGTACTAAAATTTTACTAGATTTAGTTTTCAGTGTTAGTGTTTTTGACATTCTCAAATTCGAAGTAAAAATTTAAACCTTCTCAAAAGTTTTTGAGACATAACCGATTAGTATTATACGAGTAGATTTAATTAATTCTATTTGCTATAATTGTTGCTAGAAAATTAAATTATAATTATAATTTACCGTACAGCACAGTAATTACGAAAACCTAAATTTGGATCAAAATCAATATTAAATATGTTCGATTTAAAAGATTCGTGTTTACATTTTTTAAAAATTTAAGAATACTTCCTTTTAAGGGGTTAAGAATACGTCATTTTGCATTTTTTTCACAGAAAAGTCTAAGTAATATGAAATATAGAATACGCCTCAAAATATGCAATTTTCTCAAAATTCAAAAAATTTCAATTGAAGGTACGAAAATAAAATTGGTTTCTTTATGAAATAATTTTCCTTTCAATATTTTAATAATTTTATTACTGGGGATTAAATTTAATGATTATTTTTTAAATTAGTTGTTAATTAAATTAACATGCAATAAAAATAAATTTTAGAGATTTCTTAAAGAATATTGTAATTAACAAAATTCTTTAAAAAATATTACAAATACAGTTAGGTTATAAGTAAATTATAAGTGTTTTCAAATTCAATAAATTTTTCTAAAACACAGAAATTATAATTTCCACTTTGGTAGTTCTGAAAATCCATACATATTATTTTAGTTGTAAATGTCAATGATAATTAAGAAAGAATTTACAATTCACAATATGGAATTTGTTCTTGCTAAATGTTCAAGATAAAAAATATTCATTGCCCTTATGGAAAATATATTCGAAATAACAGTAAAATATTAATAATTATACAATTTAAAATAAAATATACAGATACAAATGTGTTTGTATATGAAAAAACTCAAATCGGATCCTAAAATTAAAGGTAATTCCGCTACATTGTCTTAAAGATTTAATGAAAATTTTTAACTTATAAAGTAGTTATGCAAAATATTCAAAGACGGGAACTTTAAATTTTAGAGACAAACGAAGATATTTAAAAAATCTGAATTGAAACATAGAACATATAGCCTCACAAATACCAATACATATGATATATGTGTATACGTTTGTAAAATAAATACATAATTAAACATAACCATCAAAAATCTCATAATGTGAAATTTTGAAATGCGTTTGTCAAAACATTTTCGGAATACAATTTAAATTAGAACAGGTTTCGAGCGAGCTAGGTTACGATATTCTCTATAGTGCTACTTGTATTTTTAAAGAGCACACGTGTACATATTTCAACAATAACTCACTTACAGTGCAAATATGTATAATTGTTTTTTTCAAAGATTTACACCGCACCTTATTGCTTATCTATACGCCACCCTATAAACAAAATAATTATAACAATAATTCAAAATTTTTAAAATTTTCTATTAAAAATTATTAAAGGAGGTGATTAAAATAATATTCATATGATAAACAAGGTGTTATATTGTTAAATTAAATTTAATTTATTACCGTAATTTAAGAGTGTTATACAAGTTTTTCCATATAATATGAAAATTTTCTTTTCCTATACATATACATGCACACTTTATATATGCAAGCAATTCAACAATAAATTTTCTTTAATATTTGTTAAAGGATTGGCGATATCTCTATACTATTATCTTTCTAATATTTCTAACTTAAAAAAATAATCCTTTTATAAAAGATGTAATTTTGTAATTTAAAAAAAGCAAAGATCTCTTTCGCGTATATGCACTCTTATAATAGTAAAAGAGGTGTTAAAATTCATGATACTAATATATTATTAAATTGCAATATTAAAAATAGAGAGGAAGAATAAAAAAAAAATAATTGGTTTCAATTTAAGGAGTGTTATTATTAAAGTTATTATAGAAATGTTAAGACAAACGTTTAAATATAATTAGATATTTTTATTGATATTTTTATAAAGAGATTTTAAATCTTACTTTCCCAAAATGAAATTCAGTGCTATTATACATTGTATAAATTTCTTTTGTATTTCAGTCGATTTGAACAAATTATCTAGATTTAAAGGATTTTTATTTTTTAATTTAATATTTTATTTGCCTAAAGTATTCATTAAACAAATTAATTGATTTTCTAATAACAATATAATAAGACAGTTATTATTATAAAGAAATCATTCAATTGCATTTGGTGATATTTCCATTACATATTACAAGGAATTAAATTTCACAGGGGAGTGCTTTATTTTATAAAAGCATACAAATATCATTTTTGAATAGTTTAAATAAAATTTTAAGAAAGAAGTCATATTTATGTAATATGATAAAGATGTTTTCGACATCGTGTATCTCGATTTTTTAAAAACATTTAAAAGAATGTTTTAATATGTAAATTCCATAGACACTTTTGCATGGAAAAAGGGGGAAGTCTAATGAAATATACAATACTAATAATTACAATTTTAAGATAACTGAATCAATATCTCGATTATATCCGATTTAAATATGCTACTGGCATTTACAACCTATAATAGAACAATCCTGGAAATTTGGTAAACTAAACTCAATTAGCTTTTAAACTATTACTGTAAACAGTATAAATTATTACTAAACAGTACTAAATTGACTCAGAATTCAACATTGATCAAAAACATATATTTATGTCAATATTTTAGTCCGTCGTTTCTTAGGGGTGTAAAAGGCATGGCAAAATTACAATGCGCTTCGAAAACAGGTACGTAAGGGTATAAACTTTCATATATTATTTTTTTTTCAGGATTTAACAGGAAAATCATCCTGTAAATAATATGAAAATCTGGTAATTTTTTGAAAAAACACTACTCATAATGAGAAAGATCTTACTATATACAAAGTTATAAAATATAACCCTGAGTTGTTGCTGAGAAAATATTCTGGAATTTACTCTTGTACCTTATGCGACATAAAATGCATCAAATAAGTGTTTATGTAATTGAACGATTCTGAAAATACTAATTTACTACGTTAATTTCAAGAACTCAAGAATTTAGTATTGAAAATCACATTCTACTGCCTAACAAAATATTAAACGGCTAAGGTAAACTGTTTATTCTATGTAAACTTTTTTAATAATTCTCCATTTCCATTCAACGAAATTGACTTAACATCCTACAAAATTTTCAAAATACACTAGAATTTTATTATTCAACATTAACATTGTTACATACTATGATGAAAAAACTCACATTGTAGTGTTTGGTACCTTCTACAATGCAATTTACAAAATTTAGTTTACAATAATTTCACACCATTACAAGCCATTAAATTTCAAGTGAGAAAATAAATAAACAATTATAAAAGAGAAGAAATAAATAATTTTCTTAATGAATTTAACAATAAATTTAATTTTATTATTTTTAAGGTAGCATTTATTTTAATTTAAAATTAAATTTATTTTTAAAAGGGTGTTCTTAAAAAAATTTTTTTTATATTCGTTCTAAATTTAATTCTACGTTCATAAATTCTCGATTAAATATAATAAAAATATTTGAAAATAAAATTTCATTAAAATTAAATTTTCTTTAAATTTTGTTGTGCTCATTTCTTTTCCTCTTTTCTTTTAATTTAGTTCCCTTAATCCCATAATCATAATATAAACGATTTTATAAATGCATGTGTGTATGTTATATAAATAAATTTAACTATCATAGTATATAAAATTTAACGGAAATATAAATTCAATTTCAATAACAAGCAGCTAAAAAGAGTTTTCTTTTTATTCTTTGGAAAAAGAAACAATCTTTTCATCTTTAAAAATATCAAAGTCTCATTAATATAGAATAGCAATAGAATTATAAGGGAAACGAATAAAATTGTATAGTTAAATGTGTATATAGAGTATAAGAACGTTTGTTGCATAAAAATGTAAGTACAACAAGCGGAATATTTTCTTTGTTGTTACAAAAAAAAAAAAAAAAAAAACTTGTAATGCAGTAATATAGCATTTTAAATTGGAGTTCAAATCGAAATTCGATAAAATACTATAAATTTAAAATCAATCAGTACATAGGTTGCTTAATAAGTTTTCAGTTCACGAGGATGAGTGCGAAAATGAGCGGAAATTCAATACAAATCTAAGCTTTATAAGCACGTGGGCATAATCTGAGTTATTTTTAATAATTAATTAAATTTTGTTCACAGTAAAAGTTTTTCTAAAACTAAGGCCCGATCTCCATAAGTCACATTTTTTCAGTGACATTTCAAATTTCAAATCAATAAAGATCAGTGAGATTTCAAACTTTTATATTGATTCTATGAAATCATTTAAAACAAAAGATTAATTTTTTAAAACAAAGTTCCTAATATTATAACACCAAAGCATTTGAGCGAGAAATTTAAAGGTTAACCATTAAGGTCGTAAAATCAATAAATTACAAATTCCAATTATAGTGTCTTAAATTTGATTGCATTTAAGCTTCGAGAATTGGAGCATTCATCTTCCTTCTATAATAACTGTAGAACAAAATTGTTCAGGATTAAAATAGTTAAACCTTAAATATAGGTTTAAAGGATGCAATAAATTTCGCAAAATAATAAAAATATTTAAGGTTTTTGTTTATTAGCTTTTGATTGCAAAACTTGTACAATAAACTATAAACTCTATAAATGAGAATAAACCATGAATCGTTTCAGCTTGTTGTAATTTTTTGCAATATTTCACGAATAAGAGCAGATTTGGGCACATTATTGTGCAGTATTCTAACAGATTATAAAACCTGGATATGGGAATTGGGTTTTAAAACTTTAAAATACACGCTTCCAACTTTTTTCTATAGTAGCATAAGATTCATTTAATCTCAATTTTCAAAACTGTTCAACATTACTTTGTAAATAAAATGAAAATTTTTGTAACCTTGGCTGTTGTGTAATATTTAGAGATTTTGTTTGTTGTTTTATTTTTTTTTTAACTTTTTTTTTTTTTTTGCAAAATTATAGAAAATAAAATTCTATATTTTATTATTTGAACAAACGTTTATGCTTACATGGAATAATGCTTATGTATAACAGATAGTTAAATAATATTCGTTATATATGAATATTATGTATATAACACTTATACTTTTAGAATTTCTATTTCATTTCGCCAGGGAAGCAAAATGAAAAAGAAAATAACGACCAAGATTACACCAGAATTACGTTGGTTTAAGGCTCATTTCATTTTTAGTTTTCTGCTTTCGCTTATCATCTTATTGTTATTATTTTAGTGTTGTTGGTACTATTATAAGAAGTAAGTATAACATAAAATATTATATTAGATTAATATAAAACAAAAGTTTTTATGATTCAACGATTTTTCATACCTTTATATACAATATTAATAAAATATGTAGGTATTTTGCGCGAGAAAATCGCGATTTCATACTTTTCAAATAAAATAGTAGAATTTTATAATAATTATATCTGTATTTCTATTTTTATTAAAGGTTTAACGTCATGTGGGTATAGAACTAGCAAGAGCATACAATTTTTGGTATTTTTTAATATTACCCTCTAGATTATAGTCCATAGATTTTGGCTCCACATACTCAAGTTTATTCATTTCTAGAAATATTTAATTTTGAATTTAATATTAATGAAGTAGACAATATTATTCGATTGAAAAGGAAAATTTAAAATTCATTAAATTGGAAATTTATTTTTAATATATTTATATTTAGAATATTTCAAAATACAATAAAACTTTTCAAATATTACACGATTGGGCACATGAAACTTAAAATAAGAGTAATATACCACACACATTTTAAGGGGACAAAGTATGTATATCAGACATGTCTAACTTATTGGTCTAAATAAAATTAGAAACACAATAGAAAACGATCAAGGCATTTTAACTAAAGCACTGATTTAAAGGACACTTGGACTCATTTATTTATTGACAAATACCATGTGAAAGGCACTGTAAGACATAATATTTAAAATGAAAGCTATTTTGAATTCTCTGCAACTCAAGGCATATGAATTTATCAATTTGTTTTGAAATATTCCAGATAAACTCGTCAAAAAATACAGTCAAAAAATAAAATTTGCAGAAATTTTACAGAGATCGGAAAATGGAATTTAAAAAAAAACTGATTTAATATTATATTTGTGGTAGACAACAATTAAAAATCCACTTTTGAGCTTAACACAAATACTCTCTTAGAAAATTAACATAATTTAATCACACAAGAGCTACAGATAAGTCAAACAATTCCCACATATATCCTCATGTATTTTATGTATGAATAGAATAAAATTTTCGGGTTAAGTTACCATTATTTTTTCGTTTTGTTCCAATCGCCCAAATTATATATAAATTTATTAGTCTTGGGACAAAGAACATTTTCCAAGAAGATCATCAAATATTTCTTCGAAAATTTCGAAAACAGTTCCTTTCCGATAAGTTTATCACACAAAACTCGTGGAATTAAAAAACATATTTTCAAAATTTATAAAACAATTAAAGCAATGTAAGTTCTTAAGTGAGTAAGGAGTGGTCAGCCCTGGTAATAATTCAATTCTTCCCTCTGATTTCTATGTAGAATATAAAATAATATTAAGTAATAGAATTTTAGCAAGTCTTTGATTAATGAAAAAATTACACCTAAGTTCCAATCATAATTAAAAAAAATTACTCATGATTTAAGCATGAAAACTCTATTTGAAGTTTAAAACATTTTTACAATTAGAAAACCTTAAATCATTACAACTTCATAATTACAATGGTAAAGTTATTTTTATTTTCAAGTTTTGCAAACCGCAATTTTAAATTGATTAACTATGCATTTAAGATAATAAAATTCAAAGGGAACGATCATTTTAATCTTTCAGATTTTGTTTTTGTTTTTTCTTTGTTGCAAACCCATTAAACAATATTTTTTTTTATGGTTGAATGAGCTTCTGTTTGGCTATTATTCTTGAAGCCAAGATTTCTAAAGATTTATTTTTATTCATTATTAAAATTTTCATTTGAATAAGACCAATTTTTTTTTTCTATAAATAAAAATTAATTGTTATTTTTACAATAGAAAAAAAATTTGTAACAGGTGCATAAAACAATGTGAATAGCTTAAAGCTAAAAATTAAATATTTTTTTTTTTGTAATAATAATTGAACCTTAATCTTGCTTATTGAAAAAGCAAGAAGAAAACTGGCCGCATACAAAATTTGAGATTTTTAAGATGAAATTCAAAAATTTTATGAATTTTTAGTACTTCTCTAAAAAAAATTTGAAAAAAAGTGTTTATTAGTTTCACTCTGCCCGTCCATCCGTCCGTCCGTGGACATGTTTACAAAATTTCTACACCCCTGATTTTTGCTAACAAAAAAAAGAGTAATAGCCTCAGAAAATCCTAAAAATGCCATTATTTAAGTAATTATATTAGCAAAACCAGAAATATTTTTTTAATTTTTCGAACGCAAAAAAGTACTGGCTGACTTCTTCTAAAGTGACATACCCTACTTGATTGTTAAAAAAACATCGTAGCCCTTAAAATTTCTAAAAATCTATAAAATTTGTTTTTTTTTTTTCAAATTTTCGATATCGTTTTTCTTCTAGACCGCAGGTTGTATGAGTTTGAAAATTTAGCAGCTTTAAGTTTTTAGACGAAATGATTAAATTTTTTTCCACCCTAACATTATCTCAAATTATCGCTTCACGCAATAATTATTGCAACCATACATTTAGTACATGGATTGCATTGATCATCCTACGTGTATGCAATTTTAAAAAATTTTTTTTGTATACGAATAAAAGCCATTTTAATAATGTGGCTGGTGTTCTGTTTTTAAAAGCAGTATTTTCACTTGTTAAATGGAAAAGTGCTAATTTACAAAGCATTGGATTGACCCATCTTTAGTTTTTCTATATTCTTTTTCATATAAATTTTTAAAATATTTTCCAAATTTGCTTTATTTGCAAATTCCAAATTTCTTTATTAGTTCCGCATGATTACCTTTTTAAAATATAATATTTAAACAAATTTATAAACAATATTAAAATATAATATTGTTTATAAAAAAACAGTTACTATTATGAATGACAAATAATTGGGTTAAAAACAATATTATGCAAAGAATTTGACTTCTTTTGAAGTAGTAACCTTAAAATTTTCAACTAAAATTTCGAAATAACTCGAAAATATTCGCAATTAATTTTCATGCAATCGTGTTAAAAGAATGCAATCTGATGAGGCTGAATTTTATATTTATTTAGTTTTGAATTATATTATATGTATGTTGGCTTAGATTTCAAGAGGATGAAGACTGCAAATCCATACAGACTCAAGATTTCATACTAATTTCGATTTAATCTAATTTTAAATCTACATTTCAAGAAATACAATCCTTAAAAATAATTCAATTTTCTGATTTCAGCTTTTCGATATTCCAAATTGGACGGATTAAGACTATCTTCTATTAGATATAGTCTAAATTGGACTGATGGACTGGAAAATCTTCAAAATTGTAGTGTTTCATAACATTTTCAAATTTAGCAGAAATTTTTTTTGTAATTTTAATTGATCTAGTGACTACTCTGTTCTAGTCAAAAGTATGCTATATTTACGTAAAGTCTAATAGACGCATACGAGTTAAGGTCACAGGGTTCATAAATTCACATTATTCATTAATACAGTACCTCTATAATTTTCATATAACTGTGTATAATAAAAAATTTCGTTTACGAAATTAAATAATAAACCAATACACTGAAAAAAATTTCTTCGAAAATTAAAAAAGAAAAAAATAAATAAAAAAATTTTTTGAAAACTATTAAAAGGAAATTCTATTGAAAATATAAATAAAGTAGAGTAAATTTAAAACTCTAGAACAAAGTAGTCAATACAAAAAATCAATGAAATGCAATCGAATACATAAATTTTATCTTTTCATTTCATTTTCAAAACAGATGTACCTACATTAACTACATACATATATATAAATTATTTAAATTATAACTAGATTAAAGGAAATACGAAACTACTAAATTGACTTCTTGATGCACTTGCTCACATTCTAATCCATAAGAAAAAAACCGATTAAGATTAACGATTTTTATAATAAAAGGAAAGTTAATTCTGGAATAAAATATCAATAAAGATGCGATTCGTTTGACTCTCTATACAATCTTTGGGTTTCTTATTTTCTGATTTTATTATTTGTTAAATTCAAGTTGTGGTTTTTCTAGTCATTTTTATTGGTTTTGCATTGCGCATATAGCAAATACGAATAAAAAAATACAAAGTGCATAAACTATGATTTTTTAGGTGATTTTCTTGTTTTTTTGAATACCTATTTCACTTCACTTCAAAAAAAAAACCAATCATTGATTTTATTTAGAACGTTTGATAATTTCTAAGAAAGTAAAACTTGTCATGATATTTTCTTTTTAAGATTAGTAATGATTATATAATCAGTAAATAAGTATTAAAGAGTATAGCTTCGTATGTGTGCAAATATTTCAGTATAAACGTACATAAGTTTGTCACGGATCATACAAAGTGACTAGATATATAAAATGGGATTAAATTACAAGCGACATGGTTCTAACTTGGAATTATTATTCTTTGTTCAGGAGATTGTTTTCTATTATAATTTCTAGTCTTTATCGTTCTTATTTTTACGTATAGTATTTAAAAAAAAATACATTTAATATTCTTGATTACTATTTATTTAGGTTCGTTTTTTAAATATATGCAAATATTTAATCAATATAGAGGGTGCTATGTACATTTTATCGACGATTAATTACCTTGTATTCTGAATGAATAACAATTATTACAATACAGCAATTAGAACAGTAAGCAATTCTTGAGAAATAGTCCTATGAAGTATAGGCTTGAGAAAAGTGTTGTCATATAAATGTTACAAACTGCGTATTTTTTGAGTAACGTGTTCTGTTTTTCGTCTGCCACTAGTAACCAATAAAAAAATCCAATTTTATTGAATATCTAAATATTCAGTTTTTTCCGTGAGCATTTTAATTCAAATTAACGAAAGCAGGCATAGAATATTCAAAATTTTATAGTGTATAACTGAGGTTTGAAGAGATGCATATATGCAGAGTGTCTTGTATCAAAGTGCACTGCTATTTAGCATTGTATGGCCCGAAAATTTCTCCACGATATGAAAAAATCTACCTGATACAGCCATGTCATTCATACAGCCGAGATTAACTATAAAACTTTGTAATTCCAAATTATTAAGTTGTAAGCATCGTCTCCATATAAAAGTCTTGTAAAATCATGAGACACTATAAAGCAGTATAGAATAGTTCACTTTATGTAATAGCCAGAAAGTAAACAAATATTATTTATATTACATTATTGTTTTTGCTATTTGTTACCTACACACAACACATATGAAAATTTTTCTACGGGTTTTTTTTTTCTTTGTACGAGTAATAAGTTTCAACATAAAAATTAATAAATTTTCATGAAAAGACTGAAACTCGAAACCCTAAATTAAATTTCAAATATTAAATAATAATTAAGGGAGAGAGCGAGCGCCTTATACAAGGATTCCCTAAAAAAAGAAAAATAACAGACCCAAATGAACAAATTAAGAATCATGGTTGAAAAAATTCAGAATTTTGTGTTATTTATTTCGTTTTTTATCAATAAAAAAGAAGTTAATAAATGAAAAAATCAATAAAATACAAAAATAATCGACGCTAATCTAAACGTGAAGTTAGAATAGGAAAGAAAACACATTTTTATGCAAAAAAAATTACGTTTAAAACACGACGGGAGATCGGAATTTTGTAAATCAATGCGATTGAAAATATGATCTTGCCGTTCATCGCAGTCTATCGTTTATATTATATGTGATAAAATATTTTATATATAAAAGGAGAGAAAATTCTGTTAATAATAGCGGTAATAATTTAATTTGAGTATCAAATATATAAAAAATTAAAATTATGTAAAGATAATTTTGTGTAAAATCGATATAATAGTTAAACATTACACTTTGCTACTTTTAAAATATATGAACGATATTAAAAATTTAATGATCACAAAAAAACTGTATGAAAAGAAACACTTGAAAAATCTGGAAAAAGGATCATTTCACTACACAATTTTATAAACATAAATGCACATATCTACTCATTTTAATGTTTTGTGAAAAATCTTTACTTTATCTGTTATATGGTGTTTGTATTCACATCCTATTGCATGTACGAGTATCTACGTACAAGAACTGATTGCATCACATAGTGTGATAAAGCCTAACTAATAAAAAATAAAATTATTAAAATATTTTATATTTTTGCGGGAAATACAATTAAAAATTAAAATTTGATAATTTTTCATTATGAAAATTTTATAATTGCACTTATATATTTAGCACATTATATTTAAATATACATGTACAATTGTATATATTATTAGCTATAAAAACAAGGACAAGGATTATCGAATCTGGAGAACTTATAAAAATAATGTTGTTATTCACAATTCATTCAAGAATAATTAAGTAATTTTGAACAATTACAGCATTTTATCAGATTTGGTATCGAAATTTGCCATGTATGCAATGCTAAATTTCTAATCCTCCCCCAAATTTTTTTATCATAAAATGTTCAGATAACCATGATAAACCTCCAAAATTATATCAATTTCTTAAAAATAAATCTTCTTAAAATAAATTGCAAAATTTTTACTGTTATATTTAACAAAAACGGTTGATCTACAGTTCGGTAAATATCTTTATTAGTACTTCACATTTTATAATTTCAAATCATTAAAGAAAGAGTGCTAAATCGGAATTTATAATTCTTTTCTCCAACTATAATATTATTATTTTTCCAAAAATTTATGGGAAGTGTTCATTTTCGTGCTTTTAAAAAATTTTGAATGATAAAGTCATCACAAAATTATTTCTCATAATATAATTTTATTGCTATAATATAAACACCATATTTTATGTTCTAATTTTCTTTGCAATTTTGGTCAATTATGTGCGTAAGTCAATTCTGGGCAGTTCAATTTAGAACGTCAATTTACAACCGTAATTAGGTTTCGTTCAATTAGCATTAAATATTCACACATTTTCTTATTGAAACTGTAAATTTGTATTCAAATGGAACTTTTTTATTAATTTCTCAAAGCAATAAAATGCATTAATTTCAAGATTTACGAGAAGAAAATCTGAAATTCTCTTAATATTTTTGCATTCTAATAATATGATTATGAATTAAGAAATGAAGTAAAAATCTAATTTAATTGCGGTACCCTAATAAAAATTTTATATGATTTTAATTTAATATTTTAAAAAAATAAAATTACAGATAAATCTCATAATTATATTTTATTGGATTTTTATATTTGAATGCATTACTCAAAATCTGCACATTTGAAAAGAATAATACTCATAAGAACATATGTATGTATGTATGTACATCGTTTCAAAGGTCAATTAAATGTTAATTTCATACATACACCACTCCTTAATAATTAATACAAAAATACAAATTATAAAAAAAGTACTACACACATGTGTATATACATACATAATTTTGCAACTTAATAAAAACGATTTTTTAATCATTTTTGTTCTTAACTCGATTACTACCACAGAGAGATTTTGAAGCTGTTAAAAAACTTTTCATGTTACACTTTACAATAACATTGGTTTTACTGCTTTCAGGATTATCACTTTTGTCTGCTAGTTGCAAAATCACATGTTCGCCATTAATAACCTTGTGTCTACTTGGAATTCCATACGGTCAAGTACGGAAACTAAATAAAATTTGTTCAACAACAATTCAACAGAGATTTCTATAAACATTTACCATAAGAATGTTTTGCAATATCATTCAACATAAGGTTGCAAGTCAACTAATTGAATGTAATTGAAACACGTCTATAGCGTAATTTTTTCTCTTGCATTTAATAATTAATCGTTACATCAAAAATCTCGAAAACAAGAAACTATTTTTCTATTCTTCTGTATTCTTCATTTTTTTTGTATTGCAAATATAAACTTTATTTTTTATTAAATCGCATACTAACTTCAAAAACATCTGATTTTTTTTCTTTAAACTCTAACAGTAATCCTGCGAAGAAGGCGAAAGCGGAAGCCTAGAAAGAATCCTGAACATAGTGTTGTGCAAATACTGACTACTCGTTATTTCACTAGTCGTTACTTCAAGAATTCGAAGTAACTTATTCCTCATAGATCAAGAATACTCGTTACTTAATACTCTCTCATAATTTTCCATGTCGTAAAATCATAAACCTAATTTAACTGTTATTTTTTGTTGGAGTTCATGGAATAATCAGAATGTGGCCTCATTTTTGTTTGGATTTTACCTCTATAAATATGATCATATTTCTCAGATGGATCATATAGTTTTGTTTCATCATTATAATTATATGAGGACGAAAAAAACAGTCATTGGAATCACTGTTCTTTTTCACTGTGGTTTAAACTAAGCATTCACAGTCATTCGCTGTGAATCGTATTTTTTTCTATGCCTACTCGAAATATGTGAAAGAAAGAAATTAGGATTAATGGGTATTGATTAATAAAGTATTAACGAATACCACAAAGTAACTGAATTGTATATTACGACCTGAGCACATAATATTTTTAATTTTTATCACTTAATGCGAACACACTTCTTTGACTTCGTAATATTTCGTGAAATTTCGTTTAATTAAGTGTGTGTTGTAACTTTTTCTTTAACGAATTAATTTATTTTTAATTTTTTTTGAATACAAATGGAAGCAAAAGTGTTAATTTTTCTGTTTATGTTAAAATCAAATTACAAATCTTTAATAAATCCACTTTTTACTGTCTTTTAATTTATAAAATTTTTTTTTCTCTTTTCTTTTTTGCAAATATTTTAAAAGAATTGCTTTTAAATCAAAAAAAAAATTTATATACCTGTATGTTTGTATGTACCTTTGGGTATTTGAAGTTGTAATAAAAATGCCAGGAAAATTACTTTTATTTCAAAATTACAATCACCTTAAATTTAACTTTTATTTTTATATTTTTTTCGGTTTTTTAATATACGAGCTGTAAAAAAAAAAAAATCACATTTTTCTCACCTTTCGTGTAAAACATTCTACTGTGTATATACATAAAAGAAAGAAAATATATGTATGTGTATGTATATTCCACACTGTTAGTATAAACACAAATAAACATAAACAATATTTTAATGTTGTATAAAAGCGACAATCAGTGTACATACATCTATATATCCGAAGCACGATTATAAGGTAAAATGATGATGATGGTAACTAACAAAAAAAAAAAAAAACAAAAAAAAATATTAACAGGTATTATAACTTACCTAATATTTGACCCCGTAAGCTCCTTTCAGAGATGTAACTTGAAGATAACGGTGTATTTATTCCGACCATTAAAACAATAAAATTATTGCAATTGTGCAATAATCTTGACAGAAATAAATCAAAACTTGGGCGATATTTCTTTTCTTTCTTTCTCATTTCGTTTTATAATGTTTTTTTTTTTTTGTATTAATTTTTGGTTTCTCTTTTTTTTTTTGTTTTGTTGTTATTTTCATTTCAATCGAAAAGCGATTTATAAAAAACAAAACAAATTAAATTTCATTCAGCCAACTATGGGAACTATTAAGGTTTCATTAGGTAATTAGTATGACTACTGACTGTTCAGTGTACGCTTAGGTATGATGGTCGAGATTAATAAAATAAATAAATTTTTAGATGTAGATACTTAAATTTCTTTATTAGTGTTCAATAATATTTCGACATAGTTTAATCAAAGTATTGTTTATAGTTTTTTCAATATTTTCCAAAAAAAACAGTTTAAATAACAGTTTTCGAACAGCTCGAGGGAAAACAGTTTATTATTATTAATAATACTGATTTTCTTCTCACATTCTTTTAAATTACCTACATATTTTATTGCTTCATTGTTGCAGCGTCGCAATACCTTAATAAAGGCGAACATATGATTTTCAAATCAGTTGCAATTATATAAAATTTTGTAGCTATATAATAAGCAAGACGCGCATTTAGATTTTTCAATTTCTTCTCTTGCATCATTAATTATTAAAAAAAAAAGAAATGACATTAAAGAATAATTTAATTTTATGCAAATCTTAAATATTATGTACTGCAAAGCAGTTGTTATACACACAGTTTAAAACAAAACTTATCCATGTTTATGACCATACTTAAATCGGTTACAAATTCCAAGATATCTCAAAGTTGAACCACTCCTGCTGTCATATTCATGCTTTCATTTTGTTATAGGCACTCTACTTCAAAGTATAAAGAAGAAGAATTATTAACGTTTATGTCATAATTATGACCCGTAATTTTGCATTTTGAAATGTTCTTATATTTAATCTTATATTCTAAAAATTAGAATGAAAATTTTAATGTCCTTTAAAAAAGAAAAAAGAACATTATTTTTATATTTTGCTTTTATTACAAAATAAATTCAATATGACATGGAGAGTGCAAAATAGAGATCGAGTCAAATATGAAAAAAAACAAGAAATACAAAAAAATAAGAAAAATAACAAAAGAACCTGCTAAAGTGTTAACTTGTTAAGAGAATCTTAGTAACGAGTAGTTAGTCTGGTTGTATTAGAGAATGACGGCATGACCCGTTTTTTTTTTCATTTGCTTATTTTTTACTCGTTTTAATTTTCTGCTCTTAAGAGTTTTTTTTTTATAGTGTTGTTTACCGAAATCAGTGAAAAAAAATCTCACGTTTTTTATGTTGCTTTGGGTTAACCTTTAAATATATTAAAGTAAAAAAAAAAACAATAATAATAATAAAAAAAATGTCAAAAAATAAATTTAGTTTTTAAATATTTTTTTTTTTCTTGTTTTATTATTATACCAATGTACTTAAAGTTAAAAGGGATTTTTTTTTATTTTAAATGAAAAACTTGGCATTTTATTCTAAAGAAATTAAAATTGTTGATCTATTTAAGATGCAATGTGGTTTGGTTTCAACCACTTCTCAACCATTTTCTTCACAATTTATTTTTTTATTTTATTTTTCATCTTCAAATTTTAGAGATTTTCCTTTCAGATGACGTGACATCCAACTATAATACAATAACATTAAAGTCTATCTGTTTATAAGTGTATATAGAATGGGCATCTTTTATGATTCAAAAAATTTTTGTTTCTTTGAATGTATGCACATATTATGTAAGTACTCGTACAACATTCAAAGAAAACATTGTTCTGTTATCTAATAAATCATTAAAGATGTACAAAATGCATGTTAATTCAAATGACATTTCATTCTTTATCAGGAAGTAATTATAATTTTTAAGTCATAAAGTGGCGAGAATAAAATTTTTAAAGATTAATATTAATTTTTATTTTCCGTTAATTTTTGCACGTCAATTATTTTAATTTTATAAGGAATTGAATTTAGTTATAGAGTTTCCAATTCAATTGAGTTGAGAATTATGTAGAGTTCATTTTAATACTTGAAAAATTTAATAAGTTCAATAACTACAGAAGAAATCTATAACCACTTATAAAATTTTAATGTATTTATACATACATATATTAAGGTTTACAAATTGTCGATAGAATCTTTTCATAATGCCATTTTCTAATAAACGATAACAAAAACCTTATTTTGACTACACGAAAAATGAGGTATACACAGTTTCCATGATTAAATTTAGAAAAATAAAAGTCATATCAAAATACTAATCTACTTCTCTTTGTGTTCGATTCATGGACATTTCTTAACTTTTTTCCCCTAAGTTAATGGAATATGTCTAATAAGTTAAGAGAAAATGTTTAATAATTACTTATGCCTGCAACTTACGTTTCTAATGCAGTCATTTTGTTACCTTTCTCATCATAAAAATGCTATTGTACTTCGTGACGGAAACATTGGGTCTGCATTCGAAAATTCGTGCTGCTCGAAAATTCATACTGCTCGAAAATTCATACTGCTCGAAAATTCGTGCTGCCTTATCACATTTACTTCGGCAATTTTTTAGATTAATTTAAAGCAAAAAAAGGGACAACAAAGATTAATTTAAAACAAAAAAAAAAAAGCAGAATAATAGCAAATTTTAACGAAAATAAGAAATTTTTATGTAAAAGCCATATTTGTTATATGGTTTATTCTATAATGTGGTTATTATATAAATTGGTGAATTGCAATTTAAATTTAATTGGGCAACAATTCAAGCTTTCATCTTTTTTCAAGTTATTTTTCAAATTTATAATTCAACAATACATTCAAATTACTAAATTCAGAATACGCAATTAATCTCGATTTAAACTGAACTGCTTGAAATTTATTCAATAGAATCTAAATATTAAAGAAGAATCACGCTTGATTTCATGTTACTTTCTTAAATTTAAAAATAAATGGCATATCTAAATCGATAAATGTTATATATATTAAATAACGCATCTATATATATATTTATATATATAACATGTACAAATAATAATCGTTTTAAATTTATAATTAAATTTAATATTTCCGCTTTTATTTTAAAAAATTAAAAACAACGTGAAAATCTCAACAATCTTATTTCTCTTACATATTGTACGAGTATGTGTCTATACTATGCGTAATATTTATAAATTTCAAGCTTGTAAAACCCTTATCGATAAGTGTAAAGGCACTTACTTTTCAAAAAATATAATATTTAGTGTTACATACACTTATAAAACTAAAAAGAGTAGAAAATTTTATATCAGTTTGTATGTATTGAGAAGACAACAACATTAAATTTTTTTTAGAAAAGAAAAAAAAGGAAAAAGAGCATTTAAACGCACTTAAGGACATCTTAATTTTGCTATTATTCACACTTTATATTTTGTATTACACACAAACGCACACACTACACTCGTATATCATATTTATCCCTCTGTTAGTACAGAAAAAAAAAATAAAATTGTAGGCATGTGTGAGGGCATATTGTACTTGTTACACATATGCTTGCTGCTCTGTTATCATTAATGTGCTTTTTAACTTTCTCTATTATTTCCTCCTTGTTGTTATTGTGTTTTTATAAACTATTTTAATTTAATCTTAATTGTCTTTTTATAAAATCTTTAAATATACACTTATGTATGTAAAAAAAAAAAAAAATTGTTGAAAATTTTTATAATGGGTTTTTTCTATAATGTTAAAACGACAATCTTCATTCTGCTCTTTTAAAATAAACTCGCACAATAAATAAAAAAAATTAAGGCAAAACAAAAAGAAATTTTTGAATGTGCTTGCTTACTTTAGGATATTTGTGAATAAAATTTTGGTAATGCTGAAATTCATTAAGTATATTTGTAAAAATCTTCAAAACAATTTGTTTTAATTTGAAAATATTTCTCTTGATTGAAATTCAGTGGTCTTAAAGGGAGGTTTTCCTAAAATAATTAAGCACATATTGTGTGTTATTATATAAATAATGATAGCAAATATGACATATGCGTATGCATGTGAAAGGTGGCAAAATGCTATCTTACTCAAAGGACGAAAATGAGCAGATTGATAAAGTTTTTTTTTAAGCAACCCTTTTGAAGTAATAAATAAATTGTTGTCTATTTGTTATACAGTTTGAATTAATTATATGTGTATGATGAGTTACAGATCTCATAAGAGCACATGAAACGACATGTAACGTGTTGAAAACAAAAATTTAAACAGGTTTTATTTATTGATAGCAAGTTCTTCTAAAAAATTCTTGCTAAAAATTTATGTAAAATATAAATGAAATGCTAAAAAGGATTAGGGCTCAGTACTCATAATGATGCGCCCATAAAGCATTATATTTGTATATAACATAATTCATCATTATAAACGATAGAACAAAACATGTAGTCTATCATCACAATTACTGATACATTCGAAATAGGGAAGAAAAAAAAAATTTAATCCCTCCTGTACGTAATTTTCTCGCTTGGTATATTGAAGCGTTTATAAATTATCCAACGGTTTTAAAATTATAAGTGTCAACTCTAATAAAAAAAAACTCTTACTTCTCTTTATTTTTCTTTTAACTTTTTTTTTTATTATTCTCACCATTTCGTCCTTTCTGAGTTAATCTTCTCTGTTGTAATTTCATTTCTTTAATCCTTTTTTTTCTGCCTGTTGTTTTCTAAATGTTTTACCTTATAATGTAATAATAAATATATACGCAAATATATTTATGGATAAACATATAAATTTACATATTGTGAATATTGTTAACTTCTAAACAACAAGTGAGTTGTTAGTAGTGAATATAAGTACGCATTAACTTTTTATACTACTTACGTATGTAGTATACAATATATGTAATAGGTTCCTTTGAATATGAATATTCATGTGTAGCAAAAAAAAGCGACTGGGACAATATTATAACGCAATAGAATTGGAAAAAAAAATTGAGAAAGAACAGGGTTGGATATTAAAAGTATGTAATAAATATACCTGAATAATTATTAAGAATTTATTAAAAAAATAATTAAATATTGAATAAATTCGGAAAAATTAACAATTTTTTGGTTTTTATAATTAAAATTCAGATAGTCCAGCTTAATCTGGAACAATTAAATATATTATGTATATCGTTCGAATAATATATTATTACACTTTACCATAAAAATTAATTATAGGTCAAAAATAATATTTGTGCCATATACATAGCCAGCTTTTTGTTTGGAAACAATTAACAAAAAGCTGAAAAACATATTTTTATAATAGATACAACAAAAATTCTTCGTAATTATAAATTGACCACATGGTTAAGATTAAAGATATTGAAATACTCTTTTAATGCTTTTTTAATAAAATTTTTTTAATAAACAAAATTAATATTGAATTTTCTCTATTAAAGCCGAAAATATGGCCTGGGGTCCTACTATATGTAGTTCGATTTTCGTGAAACGATTTTTGTATTTGCAGAAATAGAAAGGTAGTACTATAAAAATTGATTGCTTTCCGAAAACCATTTTTCCGAATACAAAAATCGTTGCACGAAAATCAAATTACATAGTAAGGGTCCTGCAGAATTAACTTATTGGTTTTAATCAGTTATTAGTATTAAAACTGTAATACTACTTTAACGTGCCACAAAATATGTACATTCCTATAATGACAAAAAAATATTTCCTATTTACTCCTTAATATAAAAATAAAACCACCCTGTAATAAAACATCAAAAAGGTGTCATTTATGTCGTCATTGTCGTCGTCGTTGTTTTCTATACCACAATTATTATCATTATCATCACCTTCATCTCTATAATATGCATACTATCATCATCAACATCATCATCATTATCAATATTATCATTGCTATTGCTGTTATTTCTCGTTGTTCTTGTGCACACTAACATTGTTAATGAATGAACATTACGCAACATTTTAACACTTTTTCCTTTACTATTATGTACATACATATGTATGTATGTATGTATGTAACGAAAAAGATTTTCACATATGATTAAAGGCACTTTGCTTAAGTGTCATACAAAAGTATTTTCCATTGAATCGGTTTTCAAAAGGATTTTTTTTTTCTCAGTCTGTTCTCTTAGTGTTTTTCTTTTCTACTTTGCTGTTACAACTTTTTTATTTTTTCTTGTTATTTTGTTTTTTTTGTAATATGTTTTTGTAATTTGTTTCTCTTTTCCTTATTTTGTTTTCCAATTTAGACTTAGAATTGCGTAACTTTGACACATATAATAAAATTATAAATAAGAAGAAAGAAAAGAAAAAATAAAGAGTGCAAAACTCGGTAATGGGTACATGACGTATGGGATGGCAGTAGCGTAATATGTAAGTACCTTGGCATGTATATCTACATAATACAAATATATGCATACATTTAAATGTATATACAGGCGTACATTAAATAAAATGAAATAAATTTGCACTCTATGAAAACCACATGTGGCGCCGTTAAAATAATATTTTTTTTTTTAATTTTTTCTTTTTTTCTTATTATACTTTTACTTGGTTATGCTGATAAAATGCAGTTACTTGTGTGTATGCGTGTGTTTATGTGCGACAAATGTGATGGAAAATGAGTCATTTTCTCTTATTCTCCTATGTATAATATTTTTTAACTTTAATGTTGCGATTCTTTAATTTTCTTACTTTCTCACTTCATATTTTGACATCAACGCAGTTGTTTAATAAAATCATATACATACGTATTAATATATACGTACTTACTGTACACAAGAATGTCTACCGATTTTTAGAGAAAATTAAAAGGATTGCTTTAAGGACTCTTTAAATAAAAGTATTTTAAAACAAAAAAAAAAATATCAAATAAAAATCTGCTACAAATTGAAATATAAACCGGTTGAATATTAAAGGAAAACAAACGCTGTAAGCTAAAACTGATATGAAAATATTATAGAGAAATTAAAAAAAAGGGTTATGATTAAAATCAAAAAGTTCAAGAGTTTTGAAAAGTATATTTCAGCTTCTGCAACTAAAATTAAATGAAAATTTTATTATTATTGAAATATTTGTAAGAAAGGCATAGACTTATATTTTTTTAATATCATATGGCAACATTAACTGTCGTATAAAAATTGAGATGTTAATATTAAGGATACGAGTACGATATTATAAATTAAGATTTAATTAAGTGTACACTTTTAACGTGTATAATAAGGATTATACGATCTACAAATACTTTGTTGAATGAAAATTTGCAGAGTTTTAGGCGCTATAAATAGAAAATTCGCAATTGTTACAATATGCATGCTTATTAAATTATAAATTTAATATATCATCTTATTTGTAGAGTACGGAGTTCATGCTGCTATATCCTTGGTACAGATACATGGGTTGCTTATTTACGTCTGAAAAAGTCTTTTCAAGAAGTCTTTTCAATAAGCCTTAACCAATTTCGCATATAAATTTAGTCTGAAAACTTCTTCAGGCGGTAGATAGTAAGGGAAAGTGTTTAAAAAAATTCAAATAGATTTGATCTTTCGTGATTTATTAAGAATATTTAAGCAGTTTTTTCTGAATGAAATGCGATTCAATACATCTTGCGCAACTTCAATGCAATGTTCTGACGGTTCTGGAGTTACAATATATAAGATTAAATTACGGCAGCGATCTGTGGTCAGTGGACTTCAATTTATACTTCTTAAATATCCAATTACATGAATTATATTCAATAATATAAATTATAATTACAATTTAGGAATATTCCCTGATATATTTCAAGGTTTTTGGAAATATTTAATAATAATTTTATGCCTCACCAAATATTCGCAAATTGTAATTATAATTTGCAGTATTTAAAAATATTTTTTTAACATTAGCAATTCAAATATTACTAAAGCTCCTTGATAAATAGAAAATAATTGAAAAACAATTTCGATTATTGGTAAAAAAAATTAAATTGGAACAAAATAATTCATTGCTACCTACTATTTTTATATAAAAAAAAAACTACTGCCACTTATCATTATTTTTAGGTGACAATACATGAAAAATCAATAACCTTCCTAAATAAAGTAAACAAGATAATAAAATTTTTTTACTGCAATAATTAAGTAAAAAAATCAGAACTTGTTTATTAATTAGTTGACTGCCAATAAACCTACTATCTTCAAATTAACTTCTTACACATGTTTTATATTACGCAAATTCTACTACCAATTAGCTAATTAATCGAATTAAAAAATTTTGTTCCACGAAATATTCTGTTAACCAAAAATTAAATTGTTTTCTCTAATTAAGAAAAATTCAGATAGCGTTTCTTTTGGAAATATTATTTAAACTTTTTGATATTACGGAGTTAGAAAGTTTTTTTTTCTACCACTTTTGCTTTTTTAAACATTTCATCAAAATTGGAAAAGAAACTATTCTTATTAATAATTCCTACCTAGCAATGGTGTCTGCCAGCGACTGGCTTATTTTAAAATTGAGAACAGTGAGAGCTCACAGCATTAAATACATTCTATACTATAGTACGCCACTGATTTAAGTGTGCGTGAGAACATTAGAAAGAACCTCAGGAGACGCAGTATCTATAAAATGTTAAAAATCTTTCCTGTTCTTCGATATTGTAACATTTGTAACAATATGAGTACATTGATATCTATGCGACTGGCTAACGTTCCTCAGAGACAACGAGACAAGAATTGACATGACAACGAGACATGACTGATGAGTTTGCTCAAAACGGACCGGGGTTCATTTATCGCGCCAGAGTTCTGCTTTGTAGGAAGATTTTGCAAATGTGAGATTGTTTATGTGCCTTGATAATATTCTTTGGCTGTGATATGAATTATTTTTTCACTTTGAACAACATAAATGAAATGAAAGAGTAACAATATTATCTTTTTATATTTTTATAAAAGCAGTGTTAAAAGAACTTCTTCAAAACTCATATCGCTTGTTTTTCAATTTTTCTTATTCAACAACACTTCACAAAGTATAATATTCAAATTATAGGTACATACATCTGTGAAGACAAATACTGAAGGGCATAAGATAACATTATGATATTTGAAATGAATATTCAAGGAAAATATTCCTAGTGCTTCAACAAATAATAATGTATAGATCCTTGAAAAATAATACTATCAATAAATCATATTAAATTTTTACTAAAAGAGCAGTCGTTGAAATTATTTACAATAAAAAACAATTTTTATATGAAAAATTTTATTAAACAGAAGATTTGCCATAGTTCTGTTCTAAATGAGATCAAGTAGTAAAGTGATAAAAATAAGATAAAAATCATGTTTTAATCAAATAATTTATCATGAGATGACATAAAATTTGATCCACTTAGTGGCGTTTTCACCCAAATGTTGTAATGTACTCTTCCCATATGCACTTTATAACCATAAATGTATAAATTAAGTAAATAAATTCAGTAAATTAAGAAATTCAAAAACTAAATTCAATAAATTGAAGAAAAAAAGCCTTAAATCACTTTATTCAAAAAGTACAATTTTTCCAACAAAACAAAAAAGGACATTCCAAATTATTATAAAAAAGAGAATAGGTAGAGTTGACCTTGTAAATTTTGTTATGCTCGCACGAATGACTGATTTAAAGTGATGTGTGTTAATTGCTACAGTCTTCTATATTTACACTTGGATTTTTATTTATTTTAATTTCAATAGTTTCCACAATATATGACTAGATGACTTTCAAAGCTGCATCACAGCTATATCATCACAAGTCAAAAAAATTCGACTAGTTTTATCAAATATAAGAGCCCTAATAAATTTTCTACTTGCGCACAATTTTAAAATTGTAGGTTCTATCATTTATCAGATTTAGTCAAACAGCTCTTCAAGTTATATTGTAGCTATCATAGTGCTCATGATATCTTGTGATAACTGCTTCTTCTGAAACTAGTGACCATTACACTATGGTTGTTTTTGCAAAATTACATTAGTGTAGTTTAAACAGTTTCTAAGCTATGACAGAGTAACTTTTGAAATTGTATGGCAGTTACCACAAAGAGTCAAGAAATTTAAACAACATTTATCGCACATAATAGACCTAATAATATATTTGTTTGTGCGAAATTTGGATATTACAGTTTCAATAATTTCGGAGATTAAATCAAATAATTTTTAAAATTGTTTGTCAGCTAACCGAATCACTGCCTCAATCATAACCAATTCAATCCGGTATTTACCATATTTATCTTTTGTGAAAATTTGGAAAACAACTAGTTTTTGAGTTATCGTTTGAACGGACGGACAGACGGGCAGACATCGCTAAATCGAATAAGAATTCGACGCTGATCAAAAACGTACAAATATGACTCAGACCATTATTTCTTAGCGTTACAAACAGTAAAGTAAATTTACTATACCATTCGAGCATACGTCCGTATGGGTATAAAAAGTTTCAATTATATTTTCTTTTTTTTTTGCAGACTCCCGCACCTTATATATAACTTCCTTAATATTTAATAATAACAACAAGAAAAATGTTAATAATTTTAAAAAATTGAAAATTTTACAAAAAAAATAAAAAAACAAATTATTAAAACTTCAAAAGCAAAAATATTTTTTGGTCATACAAAAATGATAAAATTTCATAATTTAATTTGGAAAAGAATCTCTTTTGTTTTTTTTCCATGTTTGTTAAAGTATATACGAAAGTAGACTTTATCCTTCTTGTATTATCTACATTAAGTAAATTGGAATAAATTCATATACAAGAAAAAAAAAAGGAAAAAGTAAAACCAAAAACCGAATCAAAGGGAACTTGAAAAATCCTTGGGGCATATTCTATAATAATTTTTTTTTTTAATACTACAAACTCTAAAATTTATAATTTTTTTTTTTTGTAAATTATCTTATAATAATGTAATATTAAAAATGAAATAAGGAAAAAAGAGAAAAATAGAATCATAGAATTAAGGCCACAAAATGGGTTTTAAATTATGAAACATAAAAGCTAAAAATATATTTTATGTGTATATGTGTGTAAAGTAATACAAAACTTAAGTGGGTGTCCATAAGGATAGAAAATATTCTACTTTAACAAAAATTAATTTTCCTCATTTCATATTAAGTAGATCATATTAAATTTTGAGTTGGAATGAATGAAGAAAATGAAAAAAATTAATTTGGTCAATATTGGGATTTTATTGGAGTTTTTACAGGAAACTATGACTAAATTTATACATATTTGAAATTGCTTCATCCGAATCTTACTGTTAAGACGGTTATAAGCTATGTATTAATTTTCATGGTTTATTATTAACGGCCAGGTTTAACAAAGTATTTTTATTCAACCTGGCCGCTCTAATAAAAATAATTCAATCTCCAATAATTTTTACTTAAAAATGAGCACTTACATTTAAAACTTAAAAGTCTGTACGGTTTGATTTAAGGTATTTTGCATATAATTCGATTCTAATTTTGTATAATAAGGTTTTAGTTCTTTTTGATAATTAAGTACTACATCAACTGTATTTTTGAAAATGATTGAGTGATAAAAAAGCACCCTAATTTTAAGATTAATAAACGAGGCTTTAAAAATTACATTACAAATATTTTGAAAATTAAATTGAACTTAAAATTCAAATTTAATTGATTTCAAGATTTTGGATTCCAAATGACTAAACAGAATTACGAAAACGGCAGAACTATACGAACACACCAGAATTACGATATTTTTGAAAAAGTCAAAATTAATTAACGCAATGTCCTATTAAAATTATTAAAATAAAACATCCTGTGCGAAATTAATAAATCTGTAATTAAAAAATCTATAATGGAAAGTAACGACCTATTGCAAAGAAAATCAGAGAAAAGCCTTAAAATTTCTAATTCCGGCAATTTCTATATTTCATTATCGTTCCGGAAACCTCTTATATCTACTACGGGAATCTACACGATTTATCGAATAGATAGCAAATTTTAAAAACACCTCTAGTAAAAGTATTATAAGCTGAACAAGAATCTCAGCATAACATTTGTACTAAAATAAATTCATATACGAGCACATTTATAACAAAAAAAAAGAATCTAGAAGCAAAAAAAAAAGGAAAAACTTAAAGTAGAAAAAAAGGGACACCGTCGTAATTTGAAAAATATTTGGTTCCTTTTCTTTTCTTGTTTTGGCTTTTGTTATGCCTAATACTTAACAAATTACTCGCCTGGGATTAATAGGTCTGATGTTACACAGACATCAGACATTTTATATTATGTGTTCTTCAGTTACAAAAGCTGCTATAGTTTTTTGCCTTTTCCAAAAAAAATTTTTTCTTATTTTATATTTTTTTTTTCTATAAATTTTTCTTTTCCTTTCTTGTCATATACTCTTATTTTTTTTTTCAAAAAAAGATATTATAGGCTATACAAAATTTGATTTAAATTTGCTTTAACAAGATGGTTACATCGAGTGGATTTTCATTGGGATTAAAGTTTATATTATTAAGAATAAATTGATTGATTGGTGTGAGTATTAAAATAGAAGAAGCTTACATTGGAATTTCGAATTCAATTGGTAAACATAATTTTTTTTTTAAGAGCTCTTCAAATAATACAAGCTACATGGAAGGTACAATAAAAAATGGAAGGCAGCCAACAACAAAAAGAAAAAAATGCTTTGTGTTTCGTTAAGGATATTTTATTAGAAAAGGTCTAAATTGGATTTTAATTCATTGCTTGTTATTATTCAAATCAAAATGAATTAAGAAAATAAGGAACTAAATTTAAGGATGAATGAATTTTGTAAATAATTTTTATTTTATATTTGGCAACTAAATCAAAGAGTAGTTTATATGTATACCATCAGACATAATTCGATAATCAATTTTTGGAAGGCGAAATCAAAAGGTATGAAAAAGAATGTTTCTATTTAAAACATAAAATTTAAAAGAACAAAATTTATACTTTTTGAGATAACAGAAATTTATAGAAATTTTGTGTATGTGTTTAGAAATTTTGTGAACTATGTATTAAATTTATAGTTGTTCTGAAGTAGTGATAGTGGTCACTAAGTTATGTGTTCCTTAGAAGAGCCGTCGTAAATTGATTCCTATGTCAGTTATCGTTCAAACAACTTCGAGTTCTATTACAACATTAATTTTTACTCATACTTTAGTGAAATTAAATTTCAAATCAAAATTCATTTGTACGCTATCTTAGTTACGAAGAGTTATCTCAAAAGTAAGGCACAACCATTTAAAAATTCTTAAATAGATTGAAAGAGTTTAAAATATTTTCACACACATTTCTGTAGAAAACAGTAGAATACATAATTGATTAAATATTGATGTAATTCGAAAAATATACTCCTATTATTCTTAATTATATCAGTTATGATGTACACTTAAACGAGGCGAGTGTATGAGTCAGTTTTTTATACGGTGTGTCCCAAATAACCTGCAAGTAGTTACTCTAAGCTCTAAGCTGTAGGTGAACGAAATTTCTACGTTTTCTACCTCTTTTTATAATGTGTTCTTATACTATTTTGTCATTGTCTAAATACGTGATTTGAGCATGATTTAGCTAATTAACATAAGGATTGAAGAGTATTTTACATGTTTACATAATTAAATTGTTAAATTATTAGCCCAGAGTAACTTTACTTCTAATAATAAAGTTTTTAAGGATTATGTAACTTCTACGTGTTAGTTAACAGCATTCCTAACTTGAAATTTCAAACTATAATAATAATTACGAGTATAATAAGTAGGTAGTATAGACAAATAATATTGTCAATGAGTTGAGTTCTGTCAATTAGATGAAAATAAAATCAATTTTCTGAATTTTATGAGATTTAGAGTCTGTCGATTTTTTATGCTCAATTATAAAATCAATATTCACATATAAATATTGAGAAAATTCAAGAAAATTTAGTTAGAACGTTCAAATATTTTACGTATGTTCATGAATAATACAAAATCTCCTTAAAAAATTTAAATTTTTACAAGAAATTTTATGAATACAAAACAGTTTTAAGAAAAAACACTTAGTTTCGCTAATAGATATTCATAATTACGTATAACTTTTCTCTGATGGAGTTGTCAATACTTTGCTTTGCTGCTTCACTAAATTGATCTGAATTTTACATTTATACACAAACATCTTTATTAAAATACAATCACATTGTAATGACGTATTACCAAAAATATTGTACTTTTGAATCTACAATTCCATTCAACTATAATGGCTCAATAACATTTATATAATCATATATTTTGTATTGCCATATAATATAAATAATAGCTTCTTCTATTTCAATTATATATCTGGAAAAAAGAAGATAACTACAAATTTCATAAGAAAATTCTTCGATTTATTAAAAAAAAAAAAATTTATTCAATCTCAATATTTCTCAGCACTTTCTTACATCTCTTATAATATATTTAATAATAATGGTCCTAGCTATAATTTAGAAAATAAAAGCCTAAAATTGGCACTCATACATTTTATTGAATTGCTATAAATATTATAATAAAAATGAATTGTAATTTCTTTAGGCTACATTGAATAACACAATAGTAATAATAATAATAACGTTTATTGCATACATACACACATACATTTATTTTATTATATTATACAATTCACACAATCTTATAAGAAACTTTTTACATATAAATTATAAAGAAATTAGGATTATGATTTCGAATTATTTTTTTTCTTATTTCTTTCTCTATTGGTCTAAGTGCAATGTTACAAATTACAAAAATTCTTTTATTTTCGATTTTGTGCTCAATAATCATTTTGGCAATATCATTCATTACATTATTGTCCAACAACAATAATAACAACAATAATATATAGAATTAAATATTGATAACATATTATGCCTACATACTATAGGTCTGGTGTTTAATAGCAGAACAATTTGAATGAGTAATAATTTTATGTGGTAAAAATTTGTGTTATTCGTCTATATTGTTATTGGTGTAATTATTGATATTGCAGGTTTGATTATGGTTACTCTATTATAATACTTTCAAGGAAAAATAAGTTCAATGAGAAATAAAAGTTTTTTGCACAGCCTGTTGAATTTTCTCAATAATATTCATTATTATTTTTGCAACAAATTTTTAATATAGGAGGGTTATGCCTACTATTTTGTTTACTATTAAATGTTTACTGTGCAAATTTTGAATTATATTATTTAATTTTTTTAAATTACAAATTTCACCAAAATGAATTTCATATATTGTATTGCTGAAATTATATTCAGCATCGCTAAAGTATTTTATTAAATCAAAATATGAGAATGAAAATTTTTTATGAAAAAGAAAATTCTTTTCTGGTTAAACGATTGAATGGTATAACATTAATGTATGACGTACTAAACACAATACAAGAATAAATCTTAAATACATAATTCAAAGCTACTGTTATACTGAATTCACAACACTTTAATAATTCCCATGTAACAATTAAAATATTTCATTCAATACTCTATAGTTTTAATAAAATTATAAAAATCAATTTCCATATTTTTCTTGGTTTTGGTTCAAGTTCAATATAATTTCCTTGAATCTATAATATTTATAGTTCTATAAATTTTATCTAATCATAAAAAATTTCTTTGAATTTTTATTTTTTTTTTTTTTACCGAATTTTCAATGAAAATTTCTTATTTTTTCATAAATAGATTGCAAAAATTTCTACTTTTATTTCCTTGGTTTTCAAAAATATTATTTCTACTTCAGTTTCAACTATCTGTGGTGCCATCAGAATATTCGAACAAAAAAAAACTTTATTAACCCAGTAACGAAATTGAAATAATAAAAATTTCCTAGTTCTACTTGTACAGTGGAGGATAGATAAATGGAACTTCATCATACTAAAAAATTCTGTGTAAAATGCAAGAATAAATAACAACCCCCGGTCTGGTTTCTATCTATTGCATGAGTCCTTCCGCTACATAAAATAACAAACCCCAGATGCAGAAAAAATCTCGTAATTTTTTTATTTTAACAAGCTAAAGCTCGAAAACGAGTGTATCTGCACCCAGACACACCCAAACAATTTTTTCCTGGAAATTGATCAAAGAATCATCCCTGAAATTATTTGCCGCCTTATGTGAAAAATTCTGCATAGAAATTAAAATATGAAAACCAGTTTTATTCAACTCATTTCATTTTGTTTTCTATTCCTATAATACTTTTTGTATGTTAAGTATTGTAAGTGATGTAATGTTTCTCTTCTTATATTCTACTAATTAGATTTCAAATTTATCGACTTACAATCAACAATTCAATGAATCGATAGTGTCGATAAGTGAAGAATATTTTAGTTAATTTTTTATCTAATTAAAAATATCAAGATAAAATTTTATATTTTATCTTATTATAGAACTAACGATACTAAAATTTCGAAAAGGTATAATAATATTGGTTATCAATTATTTACTGTGTTACACTGAAATTTCCTGAAATTTCAACATAATACTTATTACATTAATCATTTCATCATATACATACAAACATAAAACAAATAAAGATAATCCAATTTAAAAAACACACGTGTGCGATTTATCTCTTAATTGGTATTAAGGACACTACATGGGAAATTTTAAATATCAATGATAAGACTTAAACGAAAATTGCCTCACTCTATCTCTAACCATTTTGTCGGCTGAAATTCAAGAGTGGCGCCATTATCATTATTTCGACCGAAGAGTGGCATCACACGATCATATACGATATAACTTAAAGTAAACTTTAATAAAAATGAAACTATTATGAATTGTAGTTATAAATAAAATCATTGATGCTTTGAATTTATCTAGAATTGCCTTACAATTTTTGTATCGGAAACAAAACCGTCTGTTCATATATTTTGCGTTTTATGTCAAAACACTAACTTTCTAATATTATTATAAAACAATTTACTTAAAATAATTGCATGATATTTTTTATTTTTAACAACAAATTTTCCATATCGTGATGTTCTTTTTATCTTTTGATCTATTCCGTCAAACTTTTTTCGGCAAAAAATAAATGTTAACAAGATAAATTAGCAATTATTGCACATTATTGCTCTAAACATTATTATGATAAATGTTTGAAATATTCTAAATATAACAAAATGAACTGTGGGTGCAGTATTTACGGAAAGGAAGTTTGGTTTCAGATTTTTTAAACTATTTTTTCCAAGATAAAAAATAGCTTAGAACGGAAATAATAATTTTGAATTATGAAAAAGGGAAATCCCCTAAATTATGAAAAATTAATGAATCACTTTTAAAAATGGTGCTTCAGCAAATTATAAGTCATTTTTAAACTTCTAAATTTAAGAAAATACTCATTTGTATGGTACTCTAGTATAATTTGAGAGAGTACGCCTTTGTATTTTCTCGTAGAACTCTAGAAATTTGAGTGGTTTCTTTAATGACCTTCTTCATATATGTCATATTAATGTCTTCATTTACTAGATTCCACTATTCCCCTTGCAAAACTAGCTTTATTAGCTTTATTCCCTTTGTTGAGTTTACTATTAAAATAATATATACGTATGTATGTGCAATGGCATACCTTTTTATTCTGGTGTTTCCTCATGCTTTTTAAAATTTTAGTGCCATCAGTTGAATAAGCATTTCTTGTGTGCTTAATAAAAGGCAATCGGGTTAACACTGCAATTTAGTTTTCCCAAAATTTTTTTTAGCAATTTCAAAAATTGTAAACTACAATATTTTATAGCTCTAGCTATAGCTCAATATAATTTTTAATAGCTTTCGAAAAGTACATATTTAAATACTTAAACACTTAAAATATAAAACATGTGTAATTATTTTAACAAAATTTATTTTTATCAATATTATTTCTTAGAAATTTTCAAAAATTAATTATTATAATTAAACAAAAAATAAACATTCTTTAGTACACACCTTAAATTTTTAAAAAAGTTCTAGTAACTAATAATAAGTTTTTACCGAAAGTATTTAAATTTTCCAACTTTTGCAATTTCATTCTGTTTATTCTTCTACAATCTACATACAAATTTTAATAATAAAATCTTAATTGCCCTTAATTTCAAGCGTAATTCTAAAAAATCAAGCCGCCAAATCACTTTGCAACTGTGTGAAATATACGTTTACAGGGTTTATAATATTATACTAAACTCTTGACTCTAATTAAATAAAACTTCATACATACACAAACATATACTATAGTTCTAAACTAAAACATAATATTCCCAAATTAGATATTACATATTATTATGGTTATCATGTATATTAACCCTATACCGAATAGCAAAAAGTATAAATGTAATCAAAACATAAAATACCGGATAAATTAAAAACAATCTTTTATTTCTTGTTATATACAAAGATAATGAGCATAATAACAATATTAAATTCAAATAGTTACTAATGTATACACACAAAAACACCGCATTTCATAAAAAAATATTGTATAAGGTACTTACGTATAAAACCACCACCAACCATAACCTATAGCAATTCTATTATATTGATTTCAAAATAATTGTTATCCGTCAAACATAAAATTCTTAATCATAACTTAAGTGTTATAGATATGTATATGTTCCTATAATACTGTCCATAAGTATCTGTAAACATAAAATTTTTCGCGTGCAATAAAATAAATTTATTACTTTAATTTATTTACACAAGCATTATTATGTTTTTATTAATATTTTGAATTTTAAATATACTGATTAAATTAATAATTGAGCATATCTTAAAATTTCGGTACATTTTATATTAATTTGTACTTATGCTTTTTCAGCAAATTTCCAATAAAATTCGAAAAAAAATTCTTATTTGTTTTTATTCCGTTAGTTCATCAATACGTCTGTTTATGAAACCTTTAAACTCTTCAAATTTTTACACAAATTAAAATATTATTTTATAAACTAATGCCGCAAAACCTAATTCTTTAAAAGAACATTTTTCCTTACAGTCCCTTTTCGATATTTGCAGCCTCTAAAAGTTCTAAATTTGCTATTTTTGACAGAAACATAAAAAGCAGTGACTTGCTTTGACATAATTTTTGTCTTTGACGGTAAACTGTCCATGTTCGAAATCTCAGAAATTTCTAGAATATATTTTGGAAGAAAAAATTTCTTTTTACTCTTATCTCAATCCCGTATCTCTATTTTCAAATTGTGACTTCTCGTTTCTTCGAATCTACAAACTTACCAGATTTTAAATGATTCAATTAACTTTTGAATTCTACAATTTGTTAAAGCTTCTTCTAATATTCTTTCCATATACTGAAGGTATGCAGTAATTTTATAACATACTAGTATGATATGAGAACAAATTTAAATATGTTATGTGTATAGAAACTTGGAAATGTGCTACTTTAGAAACTATTCGAATTTTTTATTAATTTTTTTTTTTTCGTTAAGAAAATATTAGAAAATATTTCTTTAAAGTAAAAAAATTATGATCGAAAGATAAGAGCATTAAATTACCATTAAATTATTAATTATATGTAAATAAAGATTACCGCATCAATAAAAACGTAGATAAGGAAAATAATTCATAAGTAATAATTCCGTATGGGATTACTATTGACATAATGAGATTTATTTGGTTAACATTTTTTTTCTGCCATGGTAAAGTTTAATCTTTTTTAACATAATAATAATATTTTAGAAAAAATACTGATTAAGTAATGCAAAGTATAAACTAAATATGCATTGCTACGTCATAGTACGACATAAAAAGATATTGTTATATTACGTGTAATGCGTTAGATAGATACGTGATCAATATAGGAGTATAATTTATGTATGAACTATGTATATAATGTATATGTGTATATGATAGGTAAATAATACTTATTTTCGAATAATTGGGCTCAAAGTCCAGTGATTAGGACTTACTACAGTTTGTCCATTAAAAATAAATTGAACCCTGTGAAATAAAATACTGCTAGCCGGAATTTAAATAGAAGTAGGCCATTTTCTTGCCGAAATATAATCAAATTGCCATGAAATCTGACCAATTTTTGACTAAGAAAATTAAACTATAGCTAAGTTTTTAAATATAATAAAAATAGAATATGAAAATAACAGATTGTTGGAAAAGTTAGCGTATTGACTATCTATTCTTTTGTAAATTTTAATAATTATCAGAGATTCATCAAGTAAATTACAACAAGTCCCTACATACTTACATAAGTAAATCTTTAAGCTCAAATAATAATACAAATTTTCCACTTCAAAATAAATTGACACCCGTGAAAAAATTTAAGTCACAACTTTTTTATTTCAATTTTTCGGTATTATTTTTATACTTTCTTTACCGACCGCATTACATACATATAATAAGGGAAGAGGGGTGATGTGATGGCACAAATTTCGCATATCGAATTTTCGGTAGAAATGCGTTTTTTCATGGTAGGGAAGTGTAAATAAACTCTTTTATTAGCAAGATATCGGGCTGTGTGTAAGTTCGGCTGAACAGATTTTGATGAAATTTTATTATGTGAGTTTGCTATGGCTATTCACGGATTGATCAAGTTTTGGGATATATCAAGCCTTGGTAACATGAGTTTTTTCCGGGCCGATTTTACATCTTTGCACATTTAAAGAGTAAAATAATCTACTAATTTCCTTGAAATTTAATATTTAAGTTCGGAACACACAATGAACCTATAAATTTTTTTGAACAAAATAGGCTCGGAAACCGGATTTTTTTATCATATCTAAGGTAACAATTTATGAAATTTCCTGAAATTTAATATTTCAGTTCTATGGTTGTTATCGAAACTAACTGGCGAGCTTTCCAGTGAAAATTCGGATTGCACAAAGCGTAACTGTAAGAGCCAAATTTATATTTTATTAACTAAAAGCATACTAAGTCCCTTTAATTTGGAAAAAATCGTTAAAAAGGTATTTGCATAATCTTCTGTAACAGTAGTCTAACTTTGCGATCGGTTATGCGCTGACCACATCAGATTTTTTTATTTTTAAATATTTTTTATACTAAAAATAATATGATTAATTTTATATTTTCATTTATTTGTATATGAAATACAGGTATTCATATTATTTTAATACATACATTAATATTTTAATGTAAGTACCTATAAGTACACAGTCACAAGAGTATTTAAATTTGCACACAATTTTTTTATAATAGCTTTTAAATAAATCATTTTCCTTTAATTTTTTTACCTCTTTTATAAAACCAAGCGTATATACTCATACTTATATGTATATAACAATAAAATAAAATATTAAAGTCAAAAATTATATAGAAATTTAATGTAATTCTGAATACATTTTAATAATACCATTATTTAAATGCACACCATATTAAGCATATACTTTTCCCGAAAAAAAAAAAAATAAAACAAATTAAACGTAAAATGAGATTTTATGCTTATCAATCGAAAAAGGAGTAAAAAAACTTTACATACACCTTCCACTACCTTTACACAATAATATTTTAATTGTTCGAATCAAGCATTGTTGTTGTTATAATTGTGTTTTCTCTCTTCTAGAATTTTATATGCGAATATCTTCCTTTTATATTGAACATTTTCATATTGCATACTGTTAGTAAGTTTGAATTTGAGAACCTCTTTTAAAGTCAAAAATGTAAGCTGGAAGGTTTAAGAATTTTTTTTTTATAAAGGATTTTTTTGTGATGGCAAATTTGTTTTTTGATCTTTTGGATTATTTTGTTTTTGCTTTATTGTACGAATAATAATTTTATTTAATATTATAAAAGCAATAAAAATAATGCAAATATGTGTGTATGTTGTAATAATTATATTAAGTAACGGCAATAATTTTTACCGTATAGACATTTTAGAATTGAAAATTTTCTTATTTCTTTCTCTTTCTTTTACTTTTTTTTTCTTGTTTATATTTTGGCAGAATTTCAATTTATTATGATGATCCCTTTTTCGTAATAAATAATTCAACTTTGATTTTTTTCTTACTGATTTTTTTTTCAATACTTTTTGATATTATTTTCGGTTCGGTTTCAACAGGATGCAATTTCAATTTGCGGCTACACAAACTTTAATATTATTAAATGAAATTTTTATGCAATTTAAAGATGTTTTTTTGGTTGTTTCAAATTTTTTTTTTCTTTTTATAAAATTTATTAAAAGAGGAATAAGTTTTTTTTAGCAATTGAATAAGTTTCGATCTTATTGACTACTACATTGTCAATGTTTTTTAATCCGAAAACGTATTATCGCCCTTTTGGACTATACAATATTGCAGTAATATCGTATTGATACAAAATTCAGGAACTTGAGCAATTCATAAGTTGAATCGCATATTACCATCATATTATGTACTCGTACTTCAATTTTCAATTAAGGAACTATATTATAACTTCTAACTAAAATGTCTATTAATTGTGTGTGAATATTGTATAATACGGCAATATTAAGTCGCATGTAATACAGAATGACGTATCTGTATCATACTCATCATACTTCTCATATCATACTGGATTCTATATTACAGACGTGTATATAATACAGAATCCAGTATGATATAAGAATATAAGTCAGCACCAACTTTTTATAATTCATAACAAATAGAATATGCGTTGACTACAGTGAAATAATGATTTATTTAGTCTAGTATTTAGTTTACATAGTAAGTACTAAGAGACCTCAAAAACGTCTAACTGAAAATTGCCAAATATACTTTAGAGAGCTGTAATGCAATATTAATATTATTTGTTCAAATAATAATTAATATTAATAAGCACTCTCTTATTTCGGAGTAAGCAAGTGAGATATTCAATTTTTAGAAAATTTCTATAAAATTTTTAATAATTGTGTGCAATTTAAAAATTCCTAAATGAAGGAGAGCTTATTTGCTTATTTCAAATTTTAAAAACATCTGTCTTACGACATCATACACCCACTAAATACTAGTGCATATTACATTGAGCAGAGTCAACTCATCAAAATTAAAACGTAAAAGGAGGAAGAGATAAAGGGTAAATATAGATTTCGGTTTTCCTGTTTTCTTTTTATTTTTTTGTTTTATTCAATGATTTCAGTAACCTCACTTAATTCAACTGCATATCAAATTTCATTTTTGTTTTTTTTTTTTTTTTTTTTTATTAATTTTATTCCATTTTCAGGCTTTAAACATTCCGGTATTACATTTTCAATTCAATATTATGGATGTATTAAATATGCATTCATCCTTATACATATATGGACAAACATGAGCATTTATTTAAGCCTTTAATATATACATAAGTAGATGTATAGGCTTTACATCGTCTATAGAAGCTTACAATATAATGTCAACTACATTTAAATATACATATGTACATATATTAAAGGAATATAAATGGAATAAAAGAAAAAGAAAACAAAAAAGAAAGAAAAGAAAAAAAAATAATTTTAAACGGATTTGAATGCATGAAAATTTTGTTATGCCTTGGGGATATCATGGTGCATTGTGCATATTTAAAATATTGAAAAGGTGCATTAAATACGCATGTTAAATATAAAAAAAAACATAAGAATAATAATATAATAACGTTGTGATAAAAGGTGTTTTAAAATCAGGTAAAAAGTTCATTAATGAATATTTTTTTTTTGGTAATTTATATTTGATTTTTGTTGAAATTTTATCTTAAATCATGTCTGAATATTATGAAATATTATTATTGGTTTATTTTTTTTCAAAGTATAACATCATTCAGCAAAGAACAAAAAAAATGATCATTAAATTTCATGAAAATTAATTTGTTTATTGTACAATATTAATTCAGAATTTAGCATTTAGAGTCGTAATTGCTGAATTACGAATTAATAGAATATTACTTGTATAATATTGAAATAGTAGCTATCTATAATAGAATTCACAATATATCTTTGTAATTCCAAAAAAAAAAATTGAACTAGGAATAAGTAATATCGAGATCTTTACAAAAACTCTACAACTATAAGACTCAAAATCAATAATTGCAATTTTTTTTCGTATGTCATGATAATGAGGTTCGACACGCGTAATTCATGACATGCAACTCAATACAATATAATACTTTCTTTTAAATAAATTTATGTTTCTTTAATTAGTAAGTTTGGTGAAATGCATGTGCGAGAAAATAATAAATAAAAACATTATTCTAACTCTAGATAGATGAAATAGTTTGACATATAATTTTTTACTCAAATTAATTTTATGTTGTTTGTATTGAGTCTTACTTATTTAAAATGTCATTTTTAGTGTTTTAACAAAAACTTATTTGCACGTGGTTTTTCAGAATTCACAATGGTTTTATTTGTGAATGAAAAATTCATAATTAATATTTAATTTTTATCACTCTGCATTTTTTAAATAATGAATTCTCTTGACATTAAAATGGCCACCTACACGTCAAAAAAAAAATTATTTGTCAACTCGAATTACACAAGTGCATAAGCTTAAAAGTTAAGCATATGTATTACACTTTAAGTACAAAATTAATATGGTTTATTTGGAAATTAAAATACGGGTTGCAAAAGAAAAATTCGGAGGTGATAGCTATTGTAATAAAATTTAATAGTATAAGGAATTTTCCATGAACATTCTTTTTAAATATAATATAAAAAAAAAAATTAAAATTTATAAATTTTTAAAATGCAAAATTTTATAGAAAAAATTTTTATTTATTTTTTGCATTATAAAATTAAAAACAAACAAAAGAATAAAAGAGAATCTTGTCAAGGGCACAAATACAACTACAATAATGTTAATTATTGTTTTATAGATGTAGATAAATTTTAATTTTATATTATTATGCTCACTGATGAGTTCTAACTTTACACATAGCTATGATATCTATCATATACATACATATATATACATTCATATATGTAATTATAATATTTAAAAATTTTCTAACTTGACACACATATGTATAAACATGTATTGAAATAGGAAATTTAATATTTAAGAATACAATAGAAGATTTATTTATAAATCAGGTTACATACATTTGCACATCATATACATAATGTAACTTACATATACGTATACATACCAAAATATTTGTATAAATATACAAATATAATAGTTTTTCTTTTAACCAAACATAAGAACATGATGTCTATCTCAGAATGCTTTTAACTGATAAAAATCAAAAGTTAAAATCAAAAATCAAAAAAAAAAAAAAGTTAGAAATTGATTATAAGATTTGATATCACTTACATATATATATATATATATATATATATATATTTACATGCAATTATTTATAATTATGTACAATATTTGTATATATTATAATGTAGGTACATATTTGAAATTTATATAAAAAAATTTATCTTAGTATAATATCAATTTTATGTTTGTTCAACATTAAAAAAAAAAAAAAAAATACCATATAACGATAAGATAGAACAAAATTATTTTTTTCTTTTTTTTTTGGTATAAATGATCAAAAATTATTATAAAAAATTTCAGATTCACTTTAACAATATTTATCGATCGATCTTATTTATAATATTTTAATTATTGTGAATAACTTAAACTAAAATTATATACAAGAAATTTTGGACTGAAACGATCTTGTAATATTTTTTTTTAACATCACTGGTTTTTTTTTTTCAATTAATTAAGGAATTTACTCGTCATATCCTTTCATAAAAAAAATTAATATACAAAAACCTTCCAAGGATTAAAATAATAAACAAAAACAAGAAAAAGGAAAATAATTAAACAACCAAGGATAATTAAAAAAATTTTCACTACACACAACAAAAGCATCAAACAGGAACAAATCTCTTAAAAAATAATAATTTAAAAAAAAATAAAATAAAAAATTTTATAAATATACAATGCTTATATTAAAAGAATAATATTAAAAATAAATTTAGTTTTAATAAATAAGTGATACCTACATATAGTGAATAAAATATATTTATATGAAATTTAAAAAAAAAAAAAAAATAACATAGAAAAAAAAAAAATAATAAGGAAATCTAAATGAAGTTTTCAATTGTGGTTTTTATTAATTTATTAATAACAACAGTTGCTATATTATGTGCCGATGAACGTTGTTTTCAGCAAAATGTTCACGGTTTTGCAGTACAGGTAGCACATCCTACAGATTGTCATAAATTTTTTAAATGTGATGAATCCCATATTTTACGTGAACAAAATTGTCCAAAAGGACTTGAATATAATCCAATTTTGGAAGTATGTGTATATCCTAGTGGTTTTTGTATGACAAATAGTACAATACCAGTCCAAAGTATTTATGTAAGTTAATTTTACGTTTATAAAATGAAAATTTTGTATAACTGTACATTCATATAATATTTTAGTGCAAATTGTTAAAAAAAATAATAAAAACTAGTTTCAATTTATTCTTATTAAGCTATTTAGTGTAAAAAATTTTAGAAAATAAAAAACAAAAATATGAAATTAAATTTAAATATGAAGAACTCACGGATTATTTCGTCCTTCAAAACTTTTCAATTAGTTTTTTTTGTTTTTGTTTACGCGTACATTATTTTTATATTATGAAACGAAAATTAAAAAGAGTTTATTCCTTAAAAAAAAAGACGCATTTTTTTGGAATTTCTTTCAGTTCTTTTAGTTTCTAATTTTTTTTACAATCTATTGTTTGCTTCTATTCTGAATATTGCTTCTGATTTCTGATTTTTTCTACAATCTGTGAATAATAAAATTTTGTTGCAAATTTTATAAATATTTATTTTAAAATTTGAAAACATTTAATTTATTTTATTTAATTAGTTAGCGAGTTTTTAATTACACAAGAAAAAAAAATTTTTGTAATATTTTTTAAGAATTACATAAGTTATAAGAAAATCAACTTTATCTTATTATTAATTAAGCCAATTTAGAAATTATTTTTAATTTTGATTATAATTATTAATTTCTGAATACTATTTGTCAATAATTTGGAATTAATTACAAAATTAATGTTTTTATTGAGATCACTGTTTTTGCTCTGAAACTTATGATTAGATATTTTACATCATCTGTATTATGGGTGTAAAAATCCAGAAAAATTAAATTTTTTGAATAATTATTTGTTGATTGAATGTAAAATATTTGATTGAAACTTCATCTATTCCTATATAACTCGAAATTTTTACAATTAAAAAATGTCAAATATTAAACTATAATGCCTACATAATTTTTAAAATACGCAAATATGGAAGCTATTTAGAATATTATTAAAAACGATCAACATAGAATTTGTTTTTTATTAAAAAAAAATAAGCTTAACATTTTCTATATTTATATATTACATATTTTTGTAATATATGAGTTTTTGTTTTCTCAATTTCTGAGATTTTTAAATTTATATTAAAAGTAAAAAAAAAATCTGATGTGGTCAGCACATAACCGACCGCAATGTGTGTTGTCTAGTTAAGTGAAAATGTTACAGAATATTATAAAAATGTCTTATAAATACCTCTTTCCAATTTTTAGAATATTTATTACATTTTTTCTAGCATACGTAGAAAAATGTAAATCTGACTCTTAGTAGAGTGTCGCTTTATGCTACCCGAATTCCTTGAAATGCTCGCCAGTTAGTTTCGGTAACAACCAGAGCTCAAATATGGAATTTCAAGAAATTCCATCAATTCGTTCCGTAGATATGGTGAAAAATGTAAAATCGCAGTTTCCAAGCCCTGATCTTTCCAAAAAATTTATATGTTTATTAGTTTAATACGAATTTAAATATTAAATTTCAATGAAAACGGTTGATTATTTCTCTTTATATATGCACAAATGGATATTTGACCCGCAGTTAACGTCCAGTTGCTGACGCCCAATTTCTTCCATGAGTTTCGCTCGACCGCCCGCGATATTATTTTCTTAGAACAGTTAATTTTTGTTATTAGAGTTAGAATTTTTTGTATTATTAAAATTACTAATAATTATTATTAAAGCTGCTATAAATATTAATTATATAGTAAATTAGAAAAAAATAATTCAATCGAAAAAAGTAACCTTTTGAACAAGAATTTTTGTTTTTAATAAATCTTTAATTAAATGTTATTTTTAGAACTGTTCCTCGCTTGAAGATGGTTTCCGAATAGGAAACTATTACGATAATTGCCGATCTTACATAACATGTTCCGATGGAATTTCAAAAATAGAAATTTGCAGTAACGGACAACTGTACGACTCACGTAGAGGTGAGTGTACTTTTCAAATTGGGAATGTAAAATGTGAAAACAATTATATTTCGTCGCTTCAAACCCCAAATGTGAGTTAAATGCATACATATGTTATAATTATCTGAAATTATTCATTTCGGACTTTTTTCGGTTTTAAAGTAAATAAGAAAAAAAAAAAACCAATTTACAGATTAAAAAACAATAAATATTTTTTTTTTCAGGTTTTGAAGAAAGATCAAATCATTTTTTATCCAAATTTAAATAACCGTTGTAGATCTTATTATAAATGTGATTATCAAAATAATTGTCAAGAGATTCATTGTGAATACCAAAAAGTTTTCGATGGTTACTCTAAGCAATGTGAGAATGAACCACGTATTTTATGCGGAACAGATTTTAACCCAAATAGTCGACGAAAGCGAAATGCTCTTGGAAGCTGTTCTGAAAAAAACGAAAAAAGATTAGGAGAGACTTGCCTTGATGGGCAATATATACCAGATGATTGCTACTGTCGTAAATTTTATTTGTGCGTTTCTGGAATTTGGAGATTGCAAACGTGCTCCCGAAATCAGTATTTCAATAAAACACAAAATTTCTGTGTACCAGATGATGGTACATGTGTTGATGAATGTGATCATGGTGCCTATAAAGAAGATGATCAAAATTGTGCAAGGTATTATTTATGTGTTAATGGAAAATGGAGATTACAGGAATGTAGTATATACCAATATTTTAACAAAGATTTAAATTATTGCGAACCAGACACAAACAACGTATGTTCTACCGTCAAAACTACGATAAAGCCTGATTGCCATCATGGTCAATATAAAGAGAATCTTGAAGATTGTACGAAATTTTTCCTTTGCTTGAATGGAAAATGGCACAATAAGTCATGTAACGCAAATCAGTACTTTAATGTAGATAAAAATTACTGTATACCAGAAGATGGAACTTGTAAAACTACAACAACATCAACTACACCAAAACCAGAATGCATACATGGCGAATATAAAGAATTTCCTGGTGATTGTACAAAATTCAACTTATGCGTGGTCGATAGATGGAGAGTTCAACAATGTTCCGAAAACCAATATTTCGATCCTATCAAAAATAATTGTGTGCGTGACGATGGTACCTGTCGTTCTACGACAACGTCGTCAACTACACCAAAACCAGAATGCATACACGGAGAATATAAACAATATCCTGATGATTGTACCAAATTTTATTTGTGCGTTGTAGACAGATGGCGAATAAAAACTTGTTCTCAAAATCAATACTTCAATGTAGAAAAAAACTATTGCATACCTGAAGATGGAACATGTCGCGTAACTCCCACTCCTACCCCAACACCCCAACCAGAATGTACGCACGGAGAGTATACATATCACCCAACGAATTGTGTTAAATTTTTCTTATGCGTTCTCGGACGTTGGAGAGAACAATTCTGTTCAAAAGGGCAATACTTTAATAAAGAAAAAAATTATTGTATTCCTGAGGACGGAACCTGTAGCTCTACAACTACAACTTCAACTGAACGTCCAGAATGTATACATGGTGAATATCGATCTTATGATGAAGATTGCACTAAATTTGAACTGTGTGTTCTTGGATACTGGAGGCTCCACAAATGCTCTCCTAATCAATATTTTGACAAAACCAAAAATTACTGTGTTCCAGAAGATGGAACCTGCAAAACAACATCCACAACGAAAAGTACTACAACTACAACAACGACAACAACAACACCAACACCAGCTCCCGACTGCGTAAATGGCGAATTCAGGGAATACGACCAAGACTGCGCCAAATTTGAGTTATGCATTTTAGGCTACTGGCGACTACATTCCTGTCCCGAAAATCAATATTTTAGTAAATCTAAAAAGTATTGCATACCTGATGATGGAACATGTCATACCACTTCTTCATCCACTACAATTTCAACCTCAACAACTACTACAACTACAGAAAAACCCGAATGCTTACACGGAGAATTTGAAGAATATCCAAATGACTGTGAAAGATTCCGCGTATGCGTAAACGGCAAGTGGTTAACCCAATATTGCCCAGAAGGTCAATACTTTAACAAATTTAAAAAGTACTGCATACTAGAAGATGGAACATGCAAACCAACGACACCTTGGAGTACAACTTCTTCCACTACGAGTACAACTACTTCATCTACTAGTACAACAGAAAAACCCGAATGCACACATGGCGAGTTCCAAAAATATCCTAATGATTGTGAAAAATTCCATTTATGTATTAATGGAAAATGGAGACTTCACACGTGCCCTAACGGACAATATTTTAACAAAGAAAAGAATTATTGTATACCGGAAGATGGAACATGTAGAACTACTACAACGTCTAGTAGTTCTAGTACAACGACAACTACATCAACTACAACTACTACAGAAAAACCAGAATGTGAACATGGCGAATTTGAAGAAGATCGTAATAATTGCGAAAAATTCTACTTATGTGTTAGTGGTAAATGGCGATCACAATCGTGTCCAACTGGTCAGTACTTCAATAAATTCAAGAACTACTGTATTCCTGAAGATGGAACATGCAGAACCACGACTACCTCTACCACATCAACCACTACCTCAACAACAAGTACAACGACGCCTTCAACTACAACATCCACTACAACCACTACACAAAAACCAGAATGTCAACATGGCGAATTTGAGGAAGATTTCGAAAATTGCGAGAAGTTCTACTTATGTGTCAACGGTGTATGGAGACAACATTCTTGTCCTAGTGGCCAATACTTTAATAAAGCAAAGAATTATTGCATCCCTGAAGATGGAACTTGCCGAAGTACAACAACATCGACAACTTCCAGTACGACTACAACCACCCCTTCAACAACAACCACATCAACCACTACAACAGAAAAGCCAGAATGTCAAAGCGGAGATTTTGAAGAGTATCCGAAAGATTGTGAAAAGTTCTACTTATGCGTAAATGGAAAATGGAGACTACATACGTGTCCTACCGGACAATACTTCAACAAAAAAAAGAACTACTGTATACCAGAAGACGGAACTTGTAAAACTACAACAACGTCCAGTAGTTCTAGCACAACTTCAACTACATCAACTACAACTTCTACAGAAAAACCAGAATGTGAACATGGTAAATTTGAAGAAGACCGTAGCAACTGCGAAAAATTCTTCTTGTGTGTGAATGGCAAGTGGAGATTGCACACGTGCCCTAGCGGACAATATTTTAACAAAGAAAAGAAATATTGTATACCAGAAGATGGTACCTGTCGAAATACTTCATCAACTACTTCTAGCACAACCACGCCATCAACGACAACAACATCTACAACCTCGACCACAACCACCACAACAGAAGCCCCAGAATGTACACACGGGGAATTTGAAGTATATGCGGAAGACTGCGAGAAATTCTACTTGTGCGTCTATGGTAAATTGAGATTGCATAGGTGTCCCACAGGGCAATACTTCAACAAAGAAAAGAATTATTGTATTCCTGAGGATGGAACATGTAGAAGTACAACCACATCAACTTCTTCCACTTCTTCTACTTCGACGCCATCAACAACAACAACTACTTCAACAAGTACGACAACAACAGAAAAACCAGAATGTCAACATGGTGAATTCCAAGAGTATCTTAGTGATTGCGAAAAGTTCTACTTATGCGTAAATGGAAAGTGGAGATTACATACTTGCCCCAACGGTCTGTACTTTAACAAGGAAAAGAATTATTGTATTCCTGAGGATGGCACTTGCAGAAGTACAACAACATCAACTTCTTCCAGTACGACTACTTCCACGCCTTCATCAACAACAACAACATCAACAAGTACGACAACCACAGAAAAACCAGAATGCGAACATGGTGAATTCCAAGAGTATTCTGGAGATTGCGAAAAATTCTACTTATGCGTAAATGGAAAGTGGAGATTACACTCCTGTCCTAACGGTCAATATTTTAATAAGCAAAAGAATTATTGTATTCCTGAGGATGGAACATGTAGAAGTACAACAACATCAACTTCTTCCAGCACGACTACTACCACCCCTTCAACAACAACCACCTCAACAACTACGACAACAACAGAAAAACCAGAATGTCAACATGGTGAATTCCAAGAGTATCCTGGTGATTGCGAAAAATTCTACTTATGCGTAAATGGAAAGTGGAGATTACAGTCGTGTCCTAACGGTCAATACTTTAATAAGCAAAACAATTATTGTATTCCTGAGGATGGAACATGTAGAAGTACAACAACATCAACTTCTTCCAGCACGACTACTACCACCCCTTCAACAACAACCACCTCAACAACTACGACAACAACAGAAAAACCAGAATGTCAACATGGTGAATTCCAAGAGTATCCTGGTGATTGCGAAAAATTCTACTTATGCGTAAATGGAAAGTGGAGATTACAGTCGTGTCCTAACGGTCAATACTTTAATAAGCAAAAGAATTATTGTATTCCTGAAGATGGAACATGTAGAAGTACAACAACATCAACTTCTTCCAGTACGACTACTACCACCCCATCAACAACCACTTCAACCACTTCAACAACTACGACAACAACAGAAAAACCAGAATGTCAACATGGTGAATTCCAAGAATATCCTAGTGATTGCGAAAAATTCTACTTATGCGTAAACGGAAAGTGGAGATTACACTCCTGTCCTAACGGTCAATATTTTAATAAGCAAAAGAATTATTGTATTCCTGAGGATGGAACATGTAGAAGTACAACAACATCAACTTCTTCCAGCACGACTACTACCACCCCTTCAACAACAACCACCTCAACAACTACGACAACAACAGAAAAACCAGAATGTCAACATGGTGAATTCCAAGAGTATCCTGGTGATTGCGAAAAATTCTACTTATGCGTAAATGGAAAGTGGAGGTTACAGTCGTGTCCTAACGGTCAATACTTTAATAAGCAAAAGAATTATTGTATTCCTGAAGATGGAACATGTAGAAGTACAACAACATCAACTTCTTCCAGTACGACTACTACCACCCCATCAACAACCACTTCAACCACTTCAACAACTACGACAACAACAGAAAAACCAGAATGTCAACATGGTGAATTCCAAGAGTATCCTAGTGATTGCGAAAAATTCTACTTATGCGTAAATGGAAAGTGGAGATTACAGTCGTGTCCCAATGGCCAATACTTTAATAAGGAAAAGAATTATTGTATTCCTGAGGACGGAACATGCAGAAGTACAACAACATCAACTTCTTCCAGTACCACTACTACAACGCCTTCAACAACAACCACCTCAACAAGTACGACAACAACAGAAAAACCAGAATGTCAACATGGTGAGTTCCAAGAGTATCCTAGTGATTGCGAAAAGTTCTACTTATGCGTAAATGGAAAATGGATATTACATTCGTGTCCTAACGGCCAATACTTTAATAAGGAAAAGAATTATTGTATTCCAGAAGATGGAACATGTAGAAGTACAACAACATCAACTTCTTCCAGTACGACTACTACCACACCTTCAACAACAACTACTTCAACAAGTACGACAACAACAGAAAAGCCTGAATGTACCCGCGGTGAATTCCAAGAGTATCCTGGTGATTGCGAAAAGTTCTACCTATGCGCAAATGGAAAGTGGAGATTACATTCGTGTCCTAACGGTCAATACTTTAATAAGGAAAAGAATTATTGTATTCCTGAGGATGGAACATGTAGAAGTACAACAACGTCAACTTCTTCCAGTACAACTACTACCACACCTTCAACAACTACCACCTCAACAAGTACGACAACAACAGAAAAACCAGAATGTCAACATGGTGAATTCCAAGAGTATCCGAGTGATTGCGAAAAGTTCTACCTATGCGTAAATGGAAAGTGGAGATTACAGTCGTGTCCCAATGGCCAATACTTTAATAAGGAAGAAAACTATTGTATTCCTGAGGATGGAACATGTAGAAGTACAACAACATCAACTTCTTCCAGTACGACTACTACAACGCCTTCAACAACAACAACCACTTCAACCACTTCAACAAGTACGACAACAACAGAAAAGCCTGAATGTACACACGGTGAATTCCAAGAGTATCCTAGTAATTGTGAAAAGTTCTACCTATGCGTAAATGGAAAGTGGATATTACATTCGTGTCCTAACGGCCAATACTTCAATAAGGAAAAGAATTATTGTATTCCTGAGGATGGAACATGCAGAAGTACAACAACATCAACTTCTTCCAGTACGACTACTACCACACCTTCAACAACAACTACTTCAACAAGTACGACAACAACAGAAAAGCCTGAATGTACACGCGGTGAATTCCAAGAGTATCCTGGTGATTGCGAAAAGTTCTACTTATGCGCAAATGGAAAGTGGAGATTACATTCGTGTCCTAACGGTCAATACTTTAATACGGAAAAGAATTATTGTATCCCTGAGGATGGAACATGTAGAAGTACAACAACATCTACTTCTTCCAGTACAACTACTACCACACCTTCAACAACAACCACCTCAACAAGTACGACAACAACAGAAAAGCCTGAATGTACGCGCGGTGAATTCCAAGAATATCCTGGTGATTGTGAAAAGTTCTACCTATGCGCAAATGGAAAGTGGAGATTACATTCGTGTCCTAACGGTCAATACTTTAATAAGGAAAAGAATTATTGTATTCCTGAGGATGGAACATGTAGAAGTACAACAACGTCAACATCTTCCAGTACGACTACTACCACCCCTTCAACAACCACTTCAACCACTTCAACAACTACGACAACAACCGAAAAACCAGAATGTCAACATAGTGAATTCCAAGAGTATCCTGGTGATTGCGAAAAATTCTACTTATGCGTAAATGGAAAGTGGAGATTACAGTCGTGTCCTAATGGTCAATACTTTAATAAGGAAAAGAATTATTGCATTCCAGAAGATGGAACATGTAGAAGTACAACAACATCAACTTCTTCCAGTACGACTACTACCACCCCTTCAACAACCACTTCAACCACTTCAACAACTACGACAACAACAGAAAAACCAGAATGTCAACATGGTGAATTCCAAGAGTATCCTGGTAATTGCGAAAAATTCTACTTATGCGTAAATGGCAAGTGGAGATTACAGTCGTGTCCTAACGGTCAATACTTTAATAAGCAAAAGAATTATTGTATTCCTGAAGATGGAACATGTAGAAGTACAACAACATCAACGTCTTCCAGTACCACTACTACCACCCCTTCAACAACCACTTCAACCACTTCAACAACTACGACAACAACAGAAAAACCAGAATGTCAACATGGTGAATTCCAAGAGTATCCTAGTGATTGCGAAAAATTCTACTTATGCGTAAATGGAAAGTGGAGATTACAGTCGTGTCCTAATGGTCAATACTTTAATAAGGAAAAGAATTATTGCATTCCAGAAGATGGAACATGTAGAAGTACAACAACATCAACTTCTTCCAGTACGACTACTACCACCCCTTCAACAACCACTTCAACCACTTCAACAACTACGACAACAACCGAAAAACCAGAATGTCAACATGGTGAATTCCAAGAGTATCCTAGTGATTGCGAAAAATTCTACTTATGCGTAAATGGAAAGTGGAGATTACAGTCGTGTCCTAATGGTCAATACTTTAATAAGGAAAAGAATTATTGCATTCCAGAAGATGGAACATGTAGAAGTACAACAACATCAACTTCTTCCAGTACGACTACCACCACCCCTTCAACAACCACTTCAACCACTCCAACAACTACGACAACAACTGAAAAACCAGAATGTCAACATGGTGAATTCCAAGAGTATCCTGGTGATTGCGAAAAATTCTACTTATGCGTAAATGGAAAGTGGAGATTACAGTCGTGTCCTAACGGTCAATACTTTAATAAGCAAAACAATTATTGTATTCCTGAGGATGGAACATGTAGAAGTACAACAACATCAACATCTTCCAGTACGACTACCACCACCCCTTCAACAACCACTTCAACCACTTCAACAACTACGACAACAGAAAAACCAGAATGTCAACATGGTGAATTCCAAGAATATCCTAGTGATTGCGAAAAATTCTACTTATGCGTAAATGGAAAGTGGAGATTACAGTCGTGTCCTAATGGTCAATACTTTAATAAGGAAAAGAATTATTGCATTCCAGAAGATGGAACATGTAGAAGTACAACAACATCAACTTCTTCCAGTACGACTACTACCACCCCTTCAACAACAACTTCAACCACTTCAACAACTACGACAACAACAGAAAAACCAGAATGTCAACATGGTGAATTCCAAGAGTATCCTGGTGATTGCGAAAAATTCTACTTATGCGTAAATGGAAAGTGGAGATTACAGTCGTGTCCTAATGGTCAATACTTTAATAAGGAAAAGAATTATTGTATTCCTGAGGATGGAACATGTAGAAGTACAACAACATCAACGTCTTCCAGTACGACTACTACCACCCCTTCAACAACCACTTCAACCACTTCAACAACTACGACAACAACAGAAAAACCAGAATGTCAACATGGTGAATTCCAAGAATATCCTGGTGATTGCGAAAAATTCTACTTATGCGTAAATGGAAAGTGGAGATTACAGTCGTGTCCTAATGGTCAATACTTTAATAAGGAAAAGAATTATTGTATTCCTGAGGATGGAACATGTAGAAGTACAACAACATCAACGTCTTCCAGTACGACTACTACCACCCCTTCAACAACCACTTCAACGACTTCAACAACTACGACAACAACAGAAAAACCAGAATGTCAACATGGTGAATTCCAAGAGTATCCTGGTAATTGCGAAAAATTCTACTTATGCGTAAATGGAAAGTGGAGATTACAGTCGTGTCCTAATGGTCAATACTTTAATAAGCAAAAGAATTATTGTATTCCTGAGGATGGAACATGTAGAAGTACAACAACATCAACGTCTTCCAGTACGACTACTACCACTCCTTCAACAACCACTTCAACCACTTCAACAACTACGACAACAACAGAAAAACCAGAATGTCAACATGGTGATTTCCAAGAGTATCCTAGTGATTGCGAAAAATTCTACTTATGCGTAAATGGAAAGTGGAGATTACAGTCGTGTCCTAATGGTCAATACTTTAATAAGGAAAAGAATTATTGCATTCCAGAAGATGGAACATGTAGAAGTACAACAACATCAACTTCTTCCAGTACGACTACTACCACCCCTTCAACAACCACTTCAACCACTTCAACAACTACGACAACAACCGAAAAACCAGAATGTCAACATGGTGAATTCCAAGAGTATCCTGGTGATTGCGAAAAATTCTACTTATGCGTAAATGGAAAGTGGAGATTACAGTCGTGTCCTAACGGTCAATACTTTAATAAGCAAAAGAATTATTGTATTCCTGAGGATGGAACATGTAGAAGTACAACAACATCAACGTCTTCCAGTACCACTACTACAACGCCTTCAACAACAACCACCTCAACAAGTACGACAACAACAGAAAAACCAGAATGTCAACATGGTGAGTTCCAAGAGTATCCTAGTGATTGCGAAAAATTCTACTTATGCGTAAATGGCAAGTGGAGATTACAGTCGTGTCCTAACGGTCAATACTTTAATAAGCAAAAGAATTATTGTATTCCTGAAGATGGAACATGTAGAAGTACAACAACATCAACGTCTTCCAGTACCACCACTACCACCCCTTCAACAACCACTTCAACCACTTCAACAACTACGACAACAACAGAAAAACCAGAATGTCAACATGGTGAATTCCAAGAGTATCCTAGTGATTGCGAAAAATTCTACTTATGCGTAAATGGAAAGTGGAGATTACAGTCGTGTCCTAATGGTCAATACTTTAATAAGGAAAAGAATTATTGCATTCCAGAAGATGGTACGTGCAGATCTACCACAACAACGGTTAGCTCTAGTACAACTACATCAACTCCGTCAACGACGAGCACGTCTACTAGTTCAACAACAACTTCTACCGAAAAACCTGAGTGCCAACATGGCGCATTTGAGAAGTACCCAAATGATTGCGAAAAATTCTACCTGTGTGTGAACGGAAAGTGGAGATCTCAAAGATGTCCTAATGGGCAATATTTTAACAAAGAGAAGAACTATTGCATTCCAGAAGATGGTACGTGCAGATCTACCACAACATCCACTAGTTCTAGTACAACTACATCAACTCCGTCAACGACGACTACGTCTTCTAGTTCAACAACAACTTCTACCGAAAAACCTGAGTGCCAACATGGCGCATTTGAGAAATACCCAAATGATTGCGAAAAATTCTACCTATGTGTGAACGGAAAGTGGAGATCTCAAAGATGTCCTAATGGGCAATATTTTAACAAAGAGAAGAACTATTGCATTCCAGAAGATGGTACGTGCAGATCTACCACAACATCCACTAGTTCTAGTACAACTACATCAACTCCGTCAACGACGACTACGTCTTCTAGTTCAACAACAACTTCTACCGAAAAACCTGAGTGCCAACATGGCGCATTTGAGAAATACCCAAATGATTGCGAAAAATTCTACCTATGTGTGAACGGAAAGTGGAGATCTCAAAGATGTCCTAATGGGCAATATTTTAACAAAGAGAAGAACTATTGCATTCCAGAAGATGGTACGTGCAGATCTACCACAACATCCACTAGTTCTAGTACAACTACATCAACTCCGTCAACGACGACTACGTCTTCTAGTTCAACAACAACTTCTACCGAAAAACCTGAGTGCCAACATGGCGCATTTGAGAAATACCCAAATGATTGCGAAAAATTCTACCTATGTGTGAACGGAAAGTGGAGATCTCAAAGATGTCCTAATGGGCAATATTTTAACAAAGAGAAGAACTATTGCATTCCAGAAGATGGTACGTGCAGATCTACCACAACATCCACTAGTTCTAGTACAACTACATCAACTCCGTCAACGACGACTACGTCTTCTAGTTCAACAACAACTTCTACCGAAAAACCTGAGTGCCAACATGGCGCATTTGAGAAATACCCAAATGATTGCGAAAAATTCTACCTATGTGTGAACGGAAAGTGGAGATCTCAAAGATGTCCTAATGGGCAATATTTTAACAAAGAAAAGAACTATTGTATACCAGAAGATGGTACGTGCAGGTCCACTACAACGTCAACCACCTCAACTACAACCACGGTAATTCCCCAATGTCAACATGGGAAATTTCAGGACTATCCTGATAATTGTGAAAAATTCTACGTGTGTGTTAATGGAAAGTTAAAATTGCAAACTTGTCCAATTGGTCAATATTTTAACAAAGTCAAGAAGCACTGTATACTTCACGACGGCACTTGCGGTTCTACCACATCATCTACCACAACAAATGGACCTCAGTGTATACATGGTAAATTTAGAGGCCATTCAAACGACTGTGAAAAATTTTATTTGTGTGTAAATGGAAATTGGAGAATGCAAAATTGTCCTAATGGTCAATATTTTAACAAGCAAAAAAATTATTGTGTACCAGAAGATGGAACTTGCAAAACTACTTCATCAACCAGCACTTCAAGCACAATAACATCGTCAACTACAACTACAGAAATCCCACAATGTCAACATGGGAAATTTCAGGACTATCCTGATGATTGCGAAAAATTCTACGTGTGTGTTAATGGAAAGTTGAAATTGCAAACTTGTCCAATTGGTCAATACTTTAACAAGGTCAGAAAGCATTGTGTGCCACACGACGGTACTTGCGGTTCAACCACATCATCTACAACAACAAATGGGCCTCAGTGCGTGCATGGTAAATTTAAGGACCATTCTGGTGATTGTGAAAAATTTTATTTATGTGTAAATGGAAAGTGGAGAATGCAAGTTTGTCCTAACGGTCAATACTTTAGCAAACAAAAAAATTATTGCATACCTGAAGATGGAACATGCAAACCTGGAACACATTCCACCATGAGCACAACCACAGCAAATCCAGGATGCGTGCATGGAAAATTTGAAGAATACATTGGAGATTGTACAAGATTCCAATTATGCGTTCATGGAAATTGGAAGATCCAGATTTGTCCATCGGGACAGTATTTTAACAAAATCTTAAAGCATTGCGTAGTTGATGATGGCTCATGTCATGGTGGTATGACTACCACTTCGGAAAAACCCAGTCCGAATTGCATACATGGTCAATATAGAGAAGACCCAGCTAGTTGTTTTAATTTTTATTTGTGCGTATTAAATGTCTGGAGACATGAAATTTGCCCGGAAGGTCAATATTTTAGTAAAGAGAGAAATGTTTGTATTATAAATAATGGATCTTGTAGCAGATGTATTCACGGTGAATACAAAGAACATGAGCTGGACTGTTCTAAATTTCATTTATGCGTAAAAGGAATTTGGAGAGAGCAAAACTGTTTACCTGGTCAATACTTTAACAAAAAAGCAAACTTTTGTATTCCAAACGACGGATCTTGTTCTCACGGAAAAATTGGAGGGATTCATCAACCAGTTTATAGAAGCCATAAAATGAAAAATTCAAATAATCTTTGCTTAGGAAAGTCGTGGGGAACATCCGTGCCACATCCGAATAGTTGTAAAAAATATATTTTATGTCTTAATCGACCAACAATAAAAACCTGTAAAGAGAGTATGTATTTTGAATCTAAAAATGCGATGTGCGTGACTAACAAAGGAGAATGTCTCGAGTAAACTTTGACTTCAAGAATTTATATATGTAGAAAAACAGAACATAAAAAATAAACAATAAAGAATTTATATAAGTATTTAAAATAGTAAATTTTTGTCTTAAAATAATTTACAGAATTATTTCATTACATTTTGTCCTAATCAACACTGACCAGAAAACATCCAATATCTTTATTAAGAAAACAATAAAATAGATTCAGAATTTGACGCTGGATGAAGAATTTAACGCTTATAATTTATAGCTTTACATAGTTTTAACTCCTCGTCGTCATGATCGTGTTCTTGAACTGATTGTTTCATTCAGATAAACAAACAAGTGATTTTATTTTTCAAGAACATTATTCTTGAGAAGCAGAAATGCGTAGAGCGACAGACCGATAAATACACAGTCGTTCTTTTAATAATAGTATATTTACGCGCGCTAGCTAAAACAAGAACATTTTCGCCGCAATGGATTTTCTTTCTTATTGAAAATTAAACAAGTAAAAATGTTTCAATCAAACTTAATTGACTAAATTATACCCTACTTATTCTATTGTAGGGTATAATTTACCTACTATTGTATATATAATATCTACTGACTATTAAAATTAGTTTCTGAATTATCTATAATTTAATATTTCTTAAAGTTTTATAGCAGGTACCCGAAATAGCTGAGCCATTTAAAAAACAATTCTAGGATATATTATATGAGCTACAATTAGACACAACATCATTATCAAGTTTTTGAATTTTTAAAATAATCTCTTTGAATTGTAAGCCAACCACAGCTGAATCCGTTGCAGTTTTTAAATCTTTGATATGTCTGTTTTCAAGTTATCTACCAATCCTTCGGAGGCGTCCAAATTAAAGCAGAATTGTGTTTCCTTTTAAGAAGTTACAATTTCCATACTAAAATTAAATACTCTTTATCAAGGTATAGGGTATAAAAATGAACTAAAAAGTCAGATTGTCTGGATGAAATCAGAATCAGTTTTCGATTATGTTTATCTTTAATATTTTTTTTCTGCTTTTTAAAAGCGACAGGTAGTAATCGTTTTATTGGGTGCCATTTGAGATAAGATATAGATTTTCAAATAAATATAATGCATAACTCCATATTATCTGCTTTATTTGTAATTTTACATAAAAAGAATTGCAATGAAAGCAAAAAACAGAAATAATAATTTTAAAGTTAAGTGTATAAGTGCTATTAAATAAAGCAAGATAAATAATCATTTTGATTGCTTATATATCGGTGATCTTATGTGTAATCTTAAAGTTAAAAAAAAATCATCATAAATTTCAGAGTGAATAGTGTTTTGAAAATATTAAGAGAAACCAGATAATTTTTTTTTTCGCAGCTGAACATTATTTTTATCTGGATTAATGATATTTCAATTAGATGTTGGCATTTTTTATTCGATTCTTGAATTGATAATTTTGTCTTCTTTATTTTCTTATTTCTCGTATATTTTTTATGGTATTTAAAATACAAAATTAAATCAATAATATGTTAATAAAGTTGTTTTTATGCCCCACATCTTAGCGAATGATATTTTAGCTTTAGTATGAAATTTATAACCCTTTAAAGGAATCGTCTGCAGTATAAACATGTAGTATTTATGTTCCTGGTCAAAGTGAAATTCTGCGTTGATGTAAACAATATAGTCTAATTTAAAAAATGAGTTCGGATAACTTCCATATAATTTAAATAGATTATTTTAAACACTTTTATGAATTTACATCGTATACAAACCATAATTCTTTATTTACAAATAGAATTATGGTTTGTATACGATTCAAAAAAATTTTCAGCTGCCTTACTAGCTTTTGATGTGTAGAATATATATAATTCAGTCAGCTAATATCGACTGAAACCTTTTTAGTTGTTTATTTAATGTTTTACATTTTTATTGTTAATTCAATAATTATTATACCCTGCACTTCGTGAAGAGTATATTAACTTTGGTATGGAGTTTGTAACTACTTGAAGGAGTCGTCTCCGGTATAGACATATATATAATTTTTGGTCAGCGTCAAATTCTGCGTCGATTTAGACATGTCCGTCCGTCCGATCGCACGATAACTCAAAAACGAATAATGCAATCGACACCAAACTTTCACAAGTTGTTTCTTTTGTGCCAAGAACAAACCCAATTGTAATTGGACTAATTCGGACAACGGGATCGGGTTGCTGGCATACAACTCAAAGAGTTTATTTTAAATATTTCAAAAACCAATTATAGGTCAGATACATTTCTGAGGTTTTAATGGAATTGCTTGACAGGTTCGAGTAGCTCCCATACAACTCTAAAAACTTATTTTAAATATTTGGAAAAATAATAAAGTCAGATTCATGAAACTTGGCAGTTGTGTGTCCAATTATAGGTCAGACATATTCGTGAAGTTTCTATAGAATGGTTTCATAGGTTTGAGTAATTGCTACACAACAACGAAACGTGCAGGGTATAATTCAATCGGTTTATACCGACTGAAACGTTTTTACATGTTGAAGTTTGATTTATTCCGAGAAAAAATAATTGCATTTTTTGAAAGAATTTTTAAAAATTTTACATAAAAAATTAATTACATTTTTCCAATAAAATCTTCAAGTCACTTGCTATTTGTTTGCGTGCACTAAAAAATCATCAAATGAATATTATTAAAGTTATTTTTAAGAATAACTTTGAGTCGCTCAAAATTATTTACAAATAGTGTAACTTCATTTAAGTTTTAATCGAATTCACCTAATTGGTAAAGTCTTTAATTTACAAAAGACAAATTATGCAGAACGCTTAATCTAGTTCTTGTTAAGGCGTTTTTGAGGCGTTATTTTTAACTTAGAACTTATAACTTTATAAGTTATATATTGGATCATAGAAGGGCACAGCTGTAAAACACACAAATTTGATGTTAGCATAAAAAATTTCTTTATTATTGACAGCTGAATTTATAAATTCAAATTTTTTATTAAAGTAATAACAAAATTAAAAAAAAAACCTACATATATCTTAAATACCTTAGCATACAATTATAGTTATAAAACAAACTTTCAAAATAGTACCGCATTACAAAACACATTTTTTTGATAGCAAGTGCAGTATTTTATTGTAAAACGTAAGTTACATTAATTAATATTATAGGTTAGAACTGGATTATCAAAAACGCAGTTGCTTTGCTTGTCTTTCTCGTAACATTTAACTGATTATAGTAATAAAAAATCAACATGATTTTTTCTTATAACAATATTAATAAAGTTATTTTTATTTCTTTTTTATTTCAAAAATAAAATTTAATATAAATGAATTTTTGTAAATATGTAGGTATGTGCATATTATTAGATTTGTTTTGATTGTTTTGATGATTGTTTTAACATTTAATGCAAAAAATTTAAACTTGTTTTGTGAATAATGACTGACATTTTATACAAAATTTCGAAAAAGACGACAACTAATTTAAAAGAGAAACCAAAATAAGAGAAAATGAATGTTATTTTTTTTATGTATACATACATGTATTTATTTTTTTAAATTTTTATAAAAAAATTTATGTGCTCCAAATATTTAAACAATTTTATAATATTACTTAAAATTTTATATCTTTTCAATATTATTGAATTTCAATATTATTGATTGATTTGAACAGTTTCAAATTTGGAGCAAAACAAAAAAATTATAATGAATTCGAGAAACTGCATTAACACAAAAATTAATGTAATTTTTATTATAGTCGATATTGTACATTTGTATATGTGATCACACAGTGCTTGGAAATAGTTAGTACATAAAATTATTGAATATTAGAAAAAAACAAGAAGCTAGTAAAAATTTGGTTTTCGCTCAATCTATAAATGAATTCATTTTTTTTTTATAACGACTTGGGCTTGCGGTATGGAGACATGATGGTATTTTGTTCAACGCACATATTGCTTTATTATGAATATTATGAAATGTATCTAGTCTTTTAACTGCGTATTTCAGTTTTTTGTAAAAAAAATTTGTGCCTAAAATCAGCAAATCATTTCGAACATTATATATATTATCGACTTGCGCTATTAAAATAGCTTAAAAGCTGGCTTTAAATTGTGTTTTTGATACATTATCTATATAGATAAATGCAGTTTGTCCTTTGTCAGCATTGAAATAGCGGTATATCAAGTATACATTGGTTTCAATTTACTTTTTCTACAATTTCTTTATTTTTATAATACAAATTTAATAACTATTTCAAATAAAATTTTTATAAATGTCTAGTGAAATTTTAACAAATCGGCAATGACTTTTTTGTCTTTGAACATAATTTGTTTTTATATCGCTTGCAATATTATATTTAATAATTTTCTAAAATTAAATGTAAAAACAAAGTTATCCCCAAAAAGAGCACATATATGTAGGTACATTCCTGGCAATTTATAATAATAACGTATATACGAATTTAAAGTCTTTTTTTATTATTCCAATATTATGTAACGGTGGCAGCTTGTAAAAACTTACTGAAAACTGTCTCTCTGTTTCATAAACTGCGCTTTATAATAATTCATGTATTTGAGGAAATAATGAATATTTTAACAAGTAGTAAGAGATATGGTTTAAGACCGTGCTAATTTCGTATTTAATTCAAAATTTGGAAATAGTTCCATACGGGTACTAGGTACTACTTACAATATTAGTGACAAATTTCACAGTACCGATCATTAAAACTATTCGATGTAAGATTTTTCTATTTAAATTTTAATTATAATAAATTTAATTATGTAATAATTTAATAAAACTTTTGTCAGAACGTATAAAATTAAATTTAATAATAAAAAAATTTCAATTTCATGCATTCCCATTCCCACATTATTTTTTTGATTTTCATACCTCACTTATTCACAATAACAACCCAAAAGTAATCATATGTTGTGCTTTCTAAAATAATTTATTTTGAGCACGAACATAAATTTTGAATATTCTTTTTTGCCTGCTGATTCACATTTTTATTTTTTGTATAAATTTCCCATTTTAATTACCACATTTTTAAATTCAAATTTCCTTTAAGCATATAAGGTAATTATTACGTATTGTATTGGTAATTTTATAATCACTTTACTTTTTATTTTTAAAAAAGAAATTGATTAAAATGTAAAAATGGCTCATTAAATGCAAATATTAAAAAAAATATATATGTAAGTATTCTAAATTAATTCTGATTCATATCTTTTATAAAAATATAAGAGTTTTATTTGAATACCTACATAAGAACAGAGAATTTTTAAGTCGATGAACACTTAATTAAAATTCACAATTTTACGTTCTCACAATAATATTATTGTTGTAGGCTCACAGTATCATATTATTTTTTTGTTACTGCCATTGTTGTTATTTTTGCACACATATGCTATATTCACAATTTTTTTTTTGCTTATTTTAAATTATTTTATTAATCTTTAATTAAGAGAAATTAAAAAACGATTGGCATTTTTTTTTTCTTTATTTATTTATTATTATGTATTTTTAAATATTATAAGAAGAGTTACTCGTAAAAAAAATAATAATTTCTTTGCAAGAATAATAATATAAAAATAAAATTTTATTATATCGTATAAATTTACGTTAACAGAATTAATATTTTTTTTAAAAATCAGTAATAATAAATTTTATCCGCCTCTGTAACAGGATCTCTACAGGGAGTTTACTGTTAAACGACAAAAAATAATTTTACTGTTTCTTTTTTCAATTCTACATAAAATTTGGAAATTATATAAAATATAACTGATTTTTGAAATATTATATGAAAAAATTTTAATGTTTTTTTCAAAATTTTGTTGACCTCTGAAATTATAGGTATTCTTACGTATATTATATAGCCACTAAAATGAGTTCTTGCTGAAAAAATTATTTAATAACCTTTAATCAGCAGGATATTCAAAAGTATTATTTTGATGGAAATTATTATTACAAAATAAAATTCAAATTTGTATAATATAAGCTTTTATAATATTATGCTTTAGGTTTAAAATATTGATGACCAATCAGTTGCTTGTTAGTTATTTAAATCATACGTTTGAGCTTGGAATTTTTTAAAACCGAGTCCACTACGTTAAAGTTTTTAGCATATATTCAAAATTTCAAAATCAGTTTTAAAATATTTTAAGGGAATTGATTTATTTCTAGTTTCATTTAAATTTTATGTCAAGTATTTTCACAGCTTAAAAATTTAGATAAAGACTTATTTTAATTTCACTGTATTTATTTTTCGCTGTATTTAAAAATTCTATAATAAAATTATTTTAAACAAAAAAATATCTACTATAAAAAATAAAAATTTGTTTTAGTAACAAAATAGTTTTATTTAATTCAAAAATATTCCAATTTTTTAACTGGACTATTTATAATTTTATTAATGTGTTTTAAATTAGTGAAAATTTTGAATGATATTTAAAATTTAAAACTTGTTCTAATCTAATCCAAGGTTGTTTGACGTGCAAGTCAATAATATTAAAAACGGTTTATACCGATAAGCTAAGCTAGATAACAATATAGAGAAAAACTTTATATTGATTAATATTAGGTATTTACTAAACAGAACTCATATGTAAACAGAAAATGGTTTTTTTAAATAACTATTGAACTTGATCCTTCAGAACATATGAAAAAATGTTAAACAACAACGCTACTCACTCAACTCACTCACATTTAATCGGGTAATTTTTTGAAATACACACTAAACATACATAAAAATGGTACATAACGATGATACCTGATACAACTATTGTATCTTAAAAACATACGTTTTCAGGAGATAGAATATTTTTCTTATTATTGTATGCATAAATACCATATTACAAAAATATTATAAAAGGAATGCTTTCAACTGTGAGAAGAGTTAGAACAAATGTAATCTTTATGAAAATATTGTAATTCTTTTTAATAAAACCTTATTGTTGTGTGATTATTATTGCGACTTTGACTAAAATTTATCATTTTTCACGCACTTGAAGGGTCTAATTGTCTATTTCTCTATTTTATTCGGAAAGTGAGAAGAATATTATTTGGTATTGCGTATGTCGTTTTTTTTTCTTAAATGCATACAAAATTTATTCACTTTGTTTTTGAAAGAATGCAAATACAAAAATTCAATTGAAAGAATGTGTTCCAATGGATATTTCACCGAGAATTCTGATTTCTATCAGATGCCGAGAATTCTGATTTGAAAGTGAAGAAAAACTGAGTAAAAAATCGATATACGATACTCGACCAGGTTTTAAATGCAACTTAACAAATACTAAACGTTTTACGATACCTTATTAATGTAAACCATTTTGAAATTATGTTTGCGAAACTTATCTTCTGCAAGTACGAATACAATATTTAAAATCCTCTTGAACAACTTACAATAATTTTTTTTTATATATTTTCTGGAATTTCTATTAAGCTAGGTATACAAAAATTTATAGTTAAGTAAATGCTCATGGTTATAGAGAATTCACAGAATAAGGGAAAACTTTCATTTGTAAGTCTACTTGAAATTGTTGTATTTGGAGCTGGCAATACATACTTACCACACATATTGAATAATAAAATTTTTACATTAAATTCCCCAAAACAAAAAAAATTATTTTTAATATTTAAGCATAGCATGGCAAATTATTCTTTCTCATAAAACTCTTTACTTTTACCATGTATGTTGCGTTTTATATGCAAAACTCATTAACATATCCGTCCAGACAAATATAACGTTCAACGTTGACTACCAATTAGTTCCAAAATAATTAGTTTTCTGTTCCCTTTCAGATAATTTTTTTTTTTGTGAATTAAAATAAAAAATGTAAATTTTTATTAAAAAGTATTTTAGTTAAAAAAAAAAATTCAAAAATAAAAAAAAATACTAAAAATATGTCAAATATGTCAAACGTTCTCGTTTTTGATGAATACTAAATTAAAAACATCATGAATGACTTAATTATCATTTACATAAACGCTGTAATTTTAATGATTATTGCGCGCTCGTAAATTTTGCTTTTTTTATTTTCGCATATTTTTTCCTATACTTTTTTTTTACTGAATTTTTTCAATCCTTGTTTTTTTTGGAATTTCTTAAAAATGCAAATTAGTTGTGTTTTTTTTTGTCTTAGCTGTCATTGGCGTTTCTTTATTTTTTTATGTCACATTTTATTTTTTTTATCATTTCTTTAAATTATGTTCCATCATGTCCACTTGTGGACATGGGGACATGTTACAGATTTCCATCCGAATTTTGTTAACCTTCTTCTTATTTATTTTTTTTTATTGATTTTTATTAACTTTATTTTTATAGAATGCTTGTTCTTTCTTTACTGTCCATTTGTTCCTATACTTCATTTTTATTTTATGCATATCTTCCATACTCGAATTAAAATGAATTTTCAATCACAATTTAAATCAATAAAAAAATAAAATTTCAATCGATTCTGCGCTAATATTTCATTTTTGTTTTTTTTTTTTTTAGCCATCGTGGTTCAATAATTTTTTTTATTGATTTTTATTTTCCATTTAGTTTTTCAAATCTTTTTGAATTACACAAAGAGTTATAAGGAAATATAAATTTTATATATAATATGAAATTTGCATAAAAACTTTAAAAAAAAAATGAATATAACAGAAAACAAAAAGTGGAATAATTTATTCTTTTATACTTGATTAAAATGAAAAAAAACAAGTAAAAACGTTTCAGTCGGTATAAACCGATTGAATTATACCCTGCACCTTGCGTTATTGTGTAGCACTTACTCTAACCTGTGAAGTCATTCTATAGAAACTTCACGGATATGTCTGACCTATAATTGGACATCCGACTGCCAAGTTTCATGAATCTGACTTTATAATTTTTCCAAATATTTAAAATTAGCTTTTGGAGTTGTATGGCAAGTACCTGAACCTGTCAAACAATTCCATCAAAACTTCACAAATATATCTGATCTATAATCGGACACACAACTGCCAAGTTTCATGAATCTGATTTTATTATTTTTCCAAATATTTAAAATAAGCTTTTGGGGTTGTTTGGCAAGTCCCCGAACCTGTCAAATATTACTTCACAAATATATCTGATCTATAATCTGACACACAACTGCCAAGTTTCATGGATCTGACTTTATTGTTTTTCCAAATATTAAGAATAAGCTTTAAGACTTGCATGGGAGCTACTCGAACCTGTCAAGCAATCCCATTAAAACTTTAGAAATATGTCTGATCTATAACCGGACACACGACTGCCAAATCTCATGAATATGACTTTATTATTTTTCCAAATTTTTAAAATAAGCTTTTAGACTTGTATGGGAGCTACTCGAACCTGTCAAGCAATTCCACTAAAACTTCAGAAATATATCTGACCTATAACTCGACACAAAACTGCCAAGTTTCATGAATCTGACTTTATTATTTTTCCAAATATTTAAAATTAGCTTCTGGAGTTGTATGGCAGGTACCCGAACCTGTCAAGCAATTCCTCTAAAACTTCACAAATATATCTGATCTATAATCGGACATCCAACTGCCAAGTTTCATGAATCTGACTTTATTATTTTTCCAAATTTTTAAAATAAGCTTTTAGACTTGTATGGGAGCTACTCGAACTTGTCAAGCAATTCCACTAAAACTTCAGAAATATATCTGACCTATAACTCGACACAAAATTGCCAAGTTTCATGAATTTGACTTTATTATTTTTCCAAATATTTAAAACTAGCTTCTGGAGTTGTATGGCAGGTACCCGAACCTGTCAAGCAATTCCTCTAAAACTTCACAAATATATCTGATCTATAATCGGACATCCAACTGCCAAGTTTCATGAATCTGACTTTATTATTTTCCCAAATATTTAAAATTAGCTTCTGGAGTTGTATGGCAGGTACCCGAACCTGTAAAGCAATTCCTCTAAAACTTCAGAAGTATATTTGACCTATAATTGGACATATGACTGCCAAGTTTCATGAATCTGACTTTATTATTTTGCCGAATATAAAAAATTTGCTGTTGGAGTTGTATGGCAGCCACACGAACCGGTGCAGCTATCCCATTATAATTTCTAGAGCATATGTAGAATATAATTGGACACATGTATACAAAATTTTATATTTATAACTTTATTAGTTTTTGAAATATTTAAAATAAACTCTTTGAGTTGTATGGCAGCTACCCGAACCCGTTGTCCGAATTAGTCCAATAACAATAGGGCTCGTCCTTGGCACAAAAGAAAAAACTTGTGAAAGTTTGGTGTCGATCGCATTATTCGTTTTTGAGTTATCGTGCGATCGGACGGACGGACGGACGGACGGACGGACGGACGGACGGACGGACGGACGGACGGACGGACGGACAGACGGACATGTCTAAATCGACGCAGAATTTTACGCTGAGCAAGAATATATATATATGTCCATACCGCAGATGACTCCTTCAAGTAGTTACAAACTCCATACCAAAGTTAATATACCCTTCACGAAGTGCAGGGTATAAAAAAAAAATGGCATAGTAAATTTTTGTTAAACGCGTGCCGCCGGAAGTTCGCATATCACTCATTTAATTTTACTTATGTAATAAAATTTTTAATAAAGTTTTCATGTATAGTGTAAAACTCTTGGCCGGAAAGGTCATTTTGCAAAAGCGATCAACTGCAATTGCAATGTAAAATTTACAAATTTGTAAATTAATTTTTCAAAACTTATTTCTGTAATGATTGGTTCAACGTTAAAAAATTGCAAATATTTAATTCAATTTCAATTAAAATTAATTGAAAATTAAATAAGGGCATATTAAACCTGTTGACTAATAAAAATATTTGTGTGAAATCAATAAATTTTTAATTAAAAATATGTGGGAAGCCACGCTTAAGTTTGTTAAATTATAATTAAAATCAATGTAATATTTTGGTTTTCATGAATGAATGGTTATGTGATTTAATAAAAAACTTAGCGTCTTATTGTAAAGGTCTTATATTTGTAAATTCAATAATATTTTTAAAAATTCGTTTTCTAAGCTATATTATTTCGCCTAAATAGTTAAAAGCTTTTATTAAACCAACATAAACTAAATAATCTGAACCTGATTTACAGAAAACCACTTCACCATTTTTTGTAATTGACAGTTATTAGCATGTCATGGGTTCTCTTATATTGTGTCATACTGCTATACCAATTTTAACTTTTCTAAAAAATATTAATCGTAATATCCAAAAAAGCACAGAGACAATGTTTTCTGAAAATTTATTTTCGATTCTAAATTATTGAACAAAAATTGTTTTTTTATTAAATATTTTAGAGATCAATTTGAATTCAGAAACAACACAAATACTATCTTGCGCTCAATTGTGGATAACGTTTTCAGCTAATTTTTTGAATTTCGTACAGCTAGTAATGCGTGCAATTCATTAAAAGAAATTGTATATCACCACTGCTTGCTATTCACATAATATTATGTGTGGTGTTTGATGTGTTTTATAAAGAATAACATAAAAGTGTATAAAATATTTTAACTATATAAAACAATATGAAAATACCAAATTTGAATCACCATGAGTAATAAAATTAACATCTAAATTTGTCATTGATTGATTGCATCTATATCCAGTGGAAGAAGAATAACATAAACATTTTTACTCTTCGAATGACTACACTGGAACTTCAAATAAAATTATCGAATTGATTTTAAAGTATTCAATTGTTATATATAGCTCATAACTTAAATTGATCATAAATATCGCAATTTCGTGATAAAAAAGAGGAAGAATGGAAGTAATATAGGTACATATACGAAAAGCATAAATAATGCAATAAAGTTCTCAAATCTGTTTTAAGTATTTTTAACAATTCACTTGTGAGACATCTTGTCTTGTAATTAAAGGCAATAATAGGATACAATGACTTCTATAATATTTTTTATTTATTTTTTTAATCAATAGAACTTTTTTTAAATAATAGTCTTACTCTTGTAATTTTTTACGTTTAAATTCTCATCGAATAAGGATTTTAAATCTTTCTCAATATCTTCTCATCTAATACTCATTTTAGTTACGTAAAGTTGATAATACTTGGCGCAGATCGTTAAAACAAAGCTGAAAAGTGCATGTTTGACATGGGATCAAGTTAAAAAATTGGCCATCAATAGGATCAATAAAATGGAGATGTCAATTGTAAGTCGTATACTGCCAAGAGGAGTAAGAATAAAATCAATCTGATGTGGTCAGCACATAACCGACCGCAATGTGTATTGCTTAGTTAAGTGAAAATGTTACAGAATATTATAAAAATGTCTGTTAAATACTTCTTTCCAATTTTTAGGACGTTTATAAGCTTATAGTTAACATACCTACAAAAATGTAAATTTGGCTGTTACGAGAATTTTGCTTTGTGCTACCCGAATTCCCTGAAATGCTCGCCAGTTTTGGTAACAACCAGAACTCAAATATCGAATTTCAAGAAATTCCATCAATTCGTTCCGTAGATATGGTGAAAAATGTAAAATCGGCCTGCAGATCAGTTTTCGAGCCCTGATTTATCCAAAAAATTTATATGTTCATTGTTTTAATACGAAGAATTCAAATATTAAATTTCAATGACATAGGTTGATTATTTCTCTTTATAAAATTAAAAATTGTTATGATAAAATTGCATATGATCAGGCGTTTGTTTTTCAATTGAAAAATTACAGTTAACTGCGTTATAGTCGCGTTGCAAAAATATTCCCCAATTTTGTTCTTAAAGTGAGTTTTAATTATTTTTTTTTTTGTTCAATTATTTTCAAATTTTCTTTTCTTATAACAATGTGTAATTGATATTGTAAATGATGACGTAAGTATAAGTGTATAACATAAATATTTCCATTTCCAATATCATTTATAAAAACATACACACACATGTACATACATACTAAATGAAAAAATAACACTGTACATTCAATACTGATCTATTTTAATTTTGTTTTAGTGGCCTACTTTTATTTTTCTGAAAAAGTTGAAAAGAATAGTATGAAGGTTATTTCTGAGAGTGCAAAAAAAAATCCATTAGAGATTTAAAAGAAAGGATAACAAAATGAAATAAAATTTTACTTTATAAACACATACATACATACGTTACGTACTCACATCGTAATATGAGTATAGCTGTTTGCTTAAATATTGATTACAAAAACATAAATTTTGAATGTAAAAAGATCTTCTTCTCTTTATTATTATGTAAAGTAATTGAACAAATTGAAATTCAAATACGAAAAAAGGATAAAAGCGAAAAAAGAAAAAAGTTACTTTAAAATGAAATTGTAATTTTCATTTCAATTTCAATTTCTTTTCTCTCATACTTTTTCTGTTCCACTTCCCCTTTGCTTGTACATTACTTAACATTTTGGATGTATATATTTTGGTAACAAAAGAGAAGAAGATACTATGCTCATTGTAATGGAAATTATGATTTGATTTTCGTAGTAATTTTACATTATAAAATATAGAACAGGGATTATTTCAATTTTTTTAATCTGAAAATGTAATTTTCACTATGCCTCTAATGATACTGTAATTTTATTAAAAGCTCTTTTATGTACCGATATGCTTAGTTTAAATTTCAAATTCTATTTTCATCATTTTCTCTTTTTATTAATCAAAATTAGGGTTTATTCTTCATATATAGTTATAATTATTATATGGACAAAGGATAATATAATTGAGTTAAATTGGAATGATAATTTGAAACGATTTTAAAGTTAAAGCTAAAAAGATTGAATAAAAATATTTAGGTTAGTCAGCGAATATTCAGTATTTAGCAATATTTCTACGATAACGTGAACATTTTGCTTAATGTCTTACTGCCTGTATTTTAGAATATTTCCGCAAATGAGTAGCAATGGAGTCTGTTCAAATCCATGACTTATTTCATAATACCGATAATTTACATGAATTACCTTCCTGATCTGATCAAAGGCAATTTTAGATCCCAATTTGATTATAAATTACAGATCTTCAAAAGGAATCGTATATGAGAACAAGCATTTAATTTTATCAGCTATTTAAATTTCAGTTCCACACAAAGTACTTTTGGTCAATTATTCGTGACTTATATTCTAACTTTTCTACAAACGCTCCAGTACTAAATTATATCGAACGATTAATAGACAAAGAATTGAATAAGTATTGTGAAGCCGATAACTTTTTGTATTTTCAATAATCATGGATCATTAAAGTCAATTGAATTATAATATTGCTTTCACCATTTTCAATTTTTCCAAAAGCTAAAAATTCATGCCAATATTTTGTAAAATTCAGTTTAATAATACTCGTATGAAATACAAAATTCGCATTATATAGGAATCATAAAATTGAATATGAAAATTTTAGTGACAACTCATTAAAAACTTATAATATCCAAAATAAACTATCGGATTTAAACGATAAGAAATTGAAAATTCACAAGACCACCATCACGACTACAAAAAAAAACTGTTAATATTACAACTAAAATTATCATTTCTTCCAAATATCCCCAGTGCTATGGCATTTATATGATGATTATATAAAATTTTTACATAATATCAAAATTTCCAATATAATAATAATCCGATAAGATGTAACCATATAACTTCTAATACGATATAACGTTATTCTTCTTATACGGTACATTTATTTAATGATGATGAAATTGGTGAATATAATTGGAATTTATTGAATGCTTAAGTGGTTTAAAACTACTTTCGGAAAAATGATAATCGCAATTTCTATTTTCTAGATATTTCTCACACTAACTTGTTCAATACAATATTGTAATATTCATTGAACTACATTATACTATATGTAACCATATGTATATATATAATATAGACGTTATGTTGTATATAAAGAACCACATTGCGCTTAGCTTAGATTTTAGTTATGGTTTCTACTCTGTAGAAGAAAAATAAAAGTTCTTAACTTTCCATTCTCTCCTAAAAACAAAAAATAAAATTTCATAGTTCTTAATTCAATAATGTGTCAATGTTGAATTGTTCACGTACACATATTATACATATATATAATAAAATAACTTAAAAATCATGCAACACACATTTTCACCTTAGATTGAAATCATCCTAAATCGAATTTTGAAAATTTTTCAGGAGAGCAAATTTAAGGTTTTTGAAATATATTTATTTTTTTTAAAAATAAAATCAATGGCGACTAGGAAAAGATTGACATTCCTAATTTTTTGTAATTTCAACTTGTAAATTTTAAAAGAACAACAGCAACTCTGAAAGAGTCTAAGTTTTCAAATTAGCCGCAAAAATAAAACTTTTTTCTTGCAAATGAACTAAGGCTGGTTTTCATCTTAGGCGACAATACGTATGATATAAAAATACAACGTTTCATACAATGAAACATAATAATATAGTACACACTGCAAAAGGATTCACGACATGCATATATTATAGGAACTATAGTATCGTTTACACTACACATACTTTAGCGCAATTATTGAATATGGTGTGTTTTTAATAGTTAAAATGTTTTTGGATATTTTAAAATTGCTTTAAAGAAAAGCTCCCTTATATATTAAGTTATTAGAACAACTTAGTGTAGCACTGTAGAAATGATAAAAGTGTTAATATTCGTGGATGTACAGAAGAGAGACTAGATGTACGATTTTCATTACATACGTATGTACTTTTTGTTATTGTAGAAATAATAAGGTTACTTAACATATACACACCCACATGCATTTTTCGAATATGAATTAAATTGGAAATTTATTCGAATAGAGTGCATTTTAAAGGATAAAAGTGCACTGCTTAGCCATCATGAATATTGAATTGAAAACGAAGTTGAACAGAGAGAAGAAGGAGAACGAAAAAAAAAGGAAATTGTTTGGTAAGAAACTTAAAATTAATTTAGAAAGGAATAAAGTTTGCTTTGAGATCGTTAAAATATTAAATAATAAGTTTTAAAAATTATTATTTTATAGAGAAAATTTGGGGGTTCAATGCAGAATTTTAAATGAATTTTTTTCCCAAATTTTTGATATTGTTATCTTTGTATTTGGATATTGCGTTTTTTATTAACGAAGCTTGTAAAACGGTGGTTTTGGAAGACATCTTGAAATGAATAAGAAAAGAATAAGTGTTTTTAATGTAGTAAATTGAAGGCGTGATAAATTAAAAAAAAAAGTACAAGCATACACACTTCGAATGTTTTAATATTCCGGCAAATTAATAAACATAAATAATATAATGTCGGCCATATTGCATTTTCAATCGTTACTCGCCATTTAACAATATCGTTTTTTTTGCACATCCTATATGTATGCAATAAATTTAAATATTTTGGTATATGATTTAATTAAATTAATAATTAACTAGTAGATTGTAGTATTAAGCTATTAAAATGACGGTAATTTTAAGTAATTTTACAAACAATCGATTTTATCCAACTTTATTGGGTAGTAAATGTCACCAATATTCTCAGGAAATTACTCTGGTCTTGCAGACTTGAATTACCCTCATTGCACGTAATAACTTTCCTTTACTCGTCAGAGATATTTCGTAGTTTCTATAGAATTCCTATTCTAAAGAAATAGCAGCAGAAGTGCAAAAATTATATTGTATGTCAAGGAAATATTAAAGGACCGATTTTTATACAAGAAAAGCCGAAAGGAATATGAAAAAAAAATTTATGTTTTTAAATAAAAAATTAAAAAAATTTTGTGAAAATTTTTTCCAAGTAAATTTATTAAAAATTCAACTTTTTTTTCCCTCAATTTATCATTGTATATAGTTAGTTGACTTAATTTTAAATTCAAATCAATAAAAAAAAAAATATTTTTTTGGTGTGGTGTGTATTCTGTGGTGGTTTGTCATGTTATCAACATCTGAGAATGTCATTAATTACGTGGAATATTTAAAATTCAATTTTTTTTTGTTCTTGTGTAAATTTTACTCTTCTTTTCTCTCTTTTTTTCTATTTGTTTTTTTTTTTTTAGTTCTCTCTTATAAAACAAAAATTTTTTTTGTTTGTCATCTTATGTAATATGATTTTTTTTTTGTGTTCACTAAAGCAGATATTTCTGGTGAAAAATGTTTGGTCTTCGGTGTCATAAATGAAATGTTTTCTTGTCCGAACTTACAACAAAAGAACATAAAAACAATAAGAACAACAACAAATAATATATGAAAAGAACAATTCAACATAATATTGAACATAACACAAGTCCAACCCTTTTTTGTACCTTGAAAATTTTAAAATTTATTATTTTTATATTTGATTTTTGTCACAATAGCGTTTTTTTATGTGTATACCCTACATTTTACGTTAGAATTTGATTAATTGATAAAATTAGCTTTTTGGATTATATAAAACCTGAAAATTTTTTTTTGTAATTGCAATTTTTCATTAAGAACAAATTTTATTGCTGTTTTTCTCCAAAACTGTTCATATAGATCGAATAGTTTTTATTTGTTCTGGTGCCGGTGCTCTATAATTGCCCGAAAAATTTCCAATAAACTATATTGCGATACACTTCTCCCAATTCTAGTGATAATTTCCAGATGTACCTACAATATTTGGCAATCTTAGTGCATAGGCATGCTTAAAGTACATATAAGTATATTATGGATACATATAAGTATATCATAAAAGAATTTACTTGATTCGCTTTGGGTTAATCATAGGTTGGGTTAATTATTCCAGATTTTAACTAGCTCTAGTTAAAATAACTCAATTCTTATATACTTATTATGGGATACGAGTAGAACTGAAAGTCAGTGATAAGGTATCAAATAGAACTACCATAAGATAGAACTGAATTTTTTAATAAAAATTTTATGTCAGAACTTTCACTAAATTACAAATTAACATGGTTACTGTTTGCTTTAAAGTATAATAAAATCCTCAGAACTCATTTAGTTAAGCCTAAAACTGCAAACATGAACACAATACCAATTTTACTGATGTAGTCTACGAATTGGACGAAAACCCAAAATAGAAAAAATATTCATTTTGTTGTCCATATTTATTTAGTTTATTTATCCCTGCTTATTTTTGTGTAAAATTCCTAATTATTTTATGACCATAAATATTTTTTTCAAGTTTTCTATTAAGTGTAGGGTGTACAACAGACAACATAGACCGACATAAAACACATTTTCATTGTTATGTTTTTTTCTTCTGTTTTTGGTTGCCAGATTGGTGGTTTCTCTCTGTCGCATAACTTAACTGTGTATATTATAACAACTTAAAAGAAGTCAATAGTCAGTAAAATTTTGAAACATCTACCAAAAAATATGAAAATGAGAACAAAACAAGAAACTCAAAAATTTGAAAATAAGAATAATGACAAAGAGTTATGAATAAACATTATTGTACAGAAAAAAAAAAACAAAAAAAAAAAAACAATAAAATAGAAAAACAAGAAAATTTCGCTAAAAAATTTTACCTGTATACGGCAAAAGGTGTCCTTTAGAAACGTAAAATATTGAAAAGATTTGAAAATTTTTTAACAATGTTTTTAAGTCTTGTCGTGTTTTAGTTTTTCTTTTTTTCAAAAAAAAAAAAAAAAAGAAATTTGTCAAATATTTCACCCAATATTCCAGCAAAAAGTTATTAATTATGATGTCAAAAAGTGCATTCATTGCACGTGCAAATATTTTTTTAACATTTTTCATTTGAAAGAAAAATTTTTCCTTTTTTTGTTTTCGGCATTTTATGATTAATGCTGTGCGAAACTTACATGCGAACATCGAAAATTTTACCATTTTTTTCATTATTTTTTTTTTGTCGTTTGGCTATGCTTTCCTGACTTATAACACACACACATAATTATACTTGTATGTATAAAAATTCATGAAACTTCTTTAAAATTTTTGAAAATTAATTAGTTTTTAACATGATTGAGTTTGAATGTTAAATTAGGTATTAAGAAATTGACTTTAATATTCTTTTTTTAAGTAAAAATTTTAAATTTTATTATCAACTTATGTTTTGTAATGATTAATTATTGGTTCTGTTGATAATTTAAGAAATTTATATTTAAAATTTTTTTTTGCCAAAAATTTGTATGTATTTGATTTTTGAATTTCGTCGCGAATTGATATGCCAGGAAAATGAGGTTAAATTCAACATTATGGTTGAGTTTATAAAAAGAAACGCACTTTTTAATTATTAGAATGTTGAAATTTTCCATCTTTAGCCGAGCTAAGATTTATTGGCCTAAATATTACTATGTATTTTAAATATTAGCTCAAACTTCACGTGATTATAACAGAAATTTTTATTGAATTTAAAATTAAATTCATTGAATTTTGGAGCACATGGGCTATACCCGCAACACCAGATCTTTAAGACATTTACATTTTATTTCAATTGATATCTATAATTTTAATTCAAAAATTTGAAGCTTTAATTTGTTATAAATCGAATCTCAAAGGGTCGGGTGTCTATTCCATATTCTTGAACAGTTCCCATACAGTAATTAACAACATTTTTTGGGAAAATTACAAATTCTTAGTTAGTTGAATTGCCTACGGTTCTAATTATACCAAATTCTAAATTTACACAACAGGAGTAACAGTGCACCGACATCACGTATTAGGATCTATCATGCGCCTCCACTGTGTGGGGGGAATGTTCTACCTACAGCATACCTCCTCATGAGCTCGAACACCTGGTGAGGCTCGGAAGGCCGGAACTCCAAGGCTGAGAGAGTAAATAGGGTTATAGGGCCATTACATAGCGAAAACTCATATATATTACATTTTCAGGACTGCTGTATTAAGTATGATTTTCAAAAACTTTAACACAAGAAGATTTATAACATACTTAATTGAAAAACAAATTAAGAGAAACTTTAAATATTAAAAGAAACACAAAATAGATTGCATGAACTCTAAAGAAAATTTTCAAAAACTGACGCTCACTTCATTTATTCAGAAAATAAAAGAAAATTTTTATGACCATAAAAGCATTTGTCTTCAACTTTTGCTAAGATAGAAAAAGAAAAACAAACGTCATCATTTAAAATGGTCACTTCTATATATTTATTTTGCAACTGCTGCACTTGATCTATTCAATTTAACTTCAGTTCCATACCATCTTCTAAATTATAATCCATGTCAAAGTGTACATGAAATTCTACAGATCCTTTCATACCATATTCCTTAAAGAGTTTAAAATGGTCATTGAACGAAATTTACAAACTTTTTTCCTCCGTTTTTTTATTACACAGAGTTTTTTATGTATAACATTAACCGTATTTCATTTATACAACAAAATGTCATTCCGTCTTATGTCATTTTATGTAAAAGTTTTCTAAATTAATGCTAGAGAGAAAGTTTGAATAACATTTTGTTGCAATTTGTTCATGAGTAATTTGTATTGCGTTAAACTCTATAAAAAAAAAAAAGAAAGTAGGTAGATATGCAAAATTTACGAGTTTCATACACATACATACATACAAAATAAAGTTCAAAAGAAAGGGAGAAATGGAGGTTGTTTATAGTCGTTTGAAAGTTTTTAAGTGTTGTCCGTTCACATAGTTCTTAATGGAATTCTCGTAGAAGTTTACGTTTTAAAATTGTAAATTTTAGTTTTAATATTAAATATTTAGTAAATGGAGACTTTTATATAGAAAGAAATTTTATAGTTATAAAAGTTTGTTATACATAGTAGTAAAGAAAGTTTTTCTTTCTCTAAAACATCGTAAGATTTAAAGTTTTACTTGAATGAATTGACTAAAAAAGAAGAAGTAAATAATTAATTAATTGAAATTTATTTTAAAATTTTGAAGAGATTTAGTTAGAAGGTTTACATTTTTCTTGTTTTTCTAAATTTTTGAAAAAATTGTGTATAAGAATTTTGCACAAACCCATAGAATTTATCACACATTTGATTATTTAACGGTGAATAAATGATTTAAATAACACAAGTTTCGAAATTTGCTTTTTGTGTTAAACAATAATATTATTTTCGATATTCTATACCATGCTCTCTATTGAAAAAAATCTACTGAAATCAGCACATAACCGACTGCAATGTTATTATCTAGTTCAACTAAAGGGTTACAGAAGATTACGAAAATGCCTTTCAAACACTTCTTTCCAATTTTAATGAAACTAGTTAGTTAATATATCGCTCCGAATACAGTTTCCCTTCGTGCTATCCGATTTCTCTGAGTTAATTTCGGTGACACCCAGAACTTAAATATAAAATGTCAAGAAATTGCATCAATTAGTTCCGTAGATATGACAAAATATGTAAAATTGGTTCCTAGTCCAGTTCCCGAACCCTGATTGTTCCAAAAAATTTATAGGTTCATTATTTTAACACTCTAAATTTAAATATCAAATTCGAAAGACATTGCTTGATTATTTCTCTCTATGTACGTAACAATGTGAAATCGGCTCGCGAAAATGTTCTATTCGCGAGACTTCAAATATCGCAAAGTTGGCAAATTCGTGAAATAGTCAAAATAAACAAACATAAAATTTCATCAAAATCGGTGCAACCGAACTTGAGTAATACGTGTGTAACACGTTTATCTCTCCAAAAATAGTTTAATTACACTTTTCTACCACAGAGAAATGCGTTAGAACCGAAAAATCGACATCCGAAATTTGATGTCATCACATAACCTCTCTTATTGTATGCAATGCGGTCGATTATATGCCATTCGCAACTCATTAAATTTTTATGCGTGAAAGTATAGACCCGAAAGCAATATCAATCTATAGCGATAATTACGACAACAATATACAATATTGTCATACAATACCATTGTCTATATTGAGTTTATTGCTATACGACAATTTTGAAATTAAATTTTTTTAATATACAAAAATTATAAGAAATACGTTGGTGATTTATGTATACGAGTAATTAAAAATTATTCGAAATTCATTTAACAAGGAACACGTTAACATTATCGTATATTTTGAAATTAAAATTTCACAGAACTACTAGGACATCTTCATTTAAAAATGCGTTAATCAATAATATTATATACAAGTTATTTGCGACTAAGTATATCAGAACAATTCCAAGTGATTTACAAACTATGTAAGTATATTCTTTTCTCATTTTAAAATTATTGAAACCATTTTCTAATAATTTTAATTTTTAATCGCTGATTATGAAAAATATTTTCTTTCTTTCCAAATTCATTTCAATTTAATTCAAAACCCTTGCACAGATCAACATTTGAAGAAATTTTAGCAACCCTGTATACAATCTACCAATTTTTTTAATTGTTTTCTATCAAAAACCAATAAGAAATTCAGAGTGCGAATACCATACTATACACAAAAATATGGAAACCTTTGCATCAAATAAATTTCTTGGAAAAACTATGTAAAACTTTTTAATTTAAAAATCGTCTTACACCGCCTTAATTTGTCTGAAACGCATGTCGAATATAAAACAAAATTTTAAATACTCACCTTTATATTTTAATTTTATTGATTTTTTCTGTTCCGTTTACTATTTATTTTAAAATTTTTACTATTTCTCTTACACATTATGTACATTTGCACACACATACATAGTTTTAAGAAGTTGGACGTGTACCCGTATGGCAATGACTTTCAATGTATGGTATATAAGTATAAATACTTAATACTTTCTATAAAATTTTGAATAAAATTCCTTTAAGATTTCCATCTTGTATTACACACTTTAAATTTAATAAAAAAATATTTTTTAACGTTGAAAAACTTCTTTAAAACTTTAAGTAGCTAAAATTCTAAAGTATAAGGACTAACTTTTATTTGCATGTGATTCAATAACTTCAACAAGATCTTCTATTTCATTCTAAAATTCCATATTAAAAACTTTTCATATACTTTCGTATGTGTATATGAAAATCACAACAACAAGAAAATACAAAAACTTTTTTAAATTCTTAATAACATAAAAATAAAAAAAAAATTAATTCAACGATTATTAAATTTTTTTGTTTTTTTTTTTTTACTATATTCGAATAGAGTTTCCTATAGTAAAATTTTCAATTCATATTATGCTTGCAATACTTAATTTCTATATATTATACAGTAAACCTTCATTAAATCGAATATTTCTTAAATACTGTTTATATTGGGGGGTTTTTTCAATTTAAGCACTTGAAGCTTGAATTTTAAATTGAAAAAAAAGAATACAGAAAAATAGTGAATTTTTGCATAAATTTTATTAGAATCACTTCGGAAAATGGCCAATATAAATAGAATTGAGTGGACGGTGACATTTTGTAACAAATCTCAAATGCATATATAAAAACAAAAATCTTACAAACAACAACATGAAAAATCTTACCTCCTATTTCTTTGAATTATGGTTTTATATTCTAGTTCCATTCTAGTTCTTTATATAAGAATAATATAAATAAATTTTTAAAATTTTAAATATAATTTACCACCAACTTAATTGGTGGTTGACTATATATTGTAGATTTCTAAGGAATCCGAGTGAGGCAGGAGTATCCTCCGGGTCACCGCAGCAATTCCTGATTTATAGTTACCTCCCTACGCGCCCACCTACAATATACCCGTTTCAAGTATGAAATCGAAGACATCCATAAGGGAGTTGAACAGCAGGTCCTGAACGCTTAGGAAACCCTGTCCAAAACAATTGCGGCGCCGGACAGCCAGTACTGGGTAATCGTAAAGGATATACAAGGCAGTTTCATCACCGTCCCCGCAAAATCTGCGCTGGGAAGAGTCCAATTTTCCAAACCTATGCAGGTGAATCCTTACAGTTGGTGGCATTAACATTGCACTTTGAATAAATTTACCATTAATTCTAATTGATTCTCATTCAATTTTCAAATGAAAAGGTTCTTTTAATTTGTTTATTTAGTTCAACTGAAAATTTTAAGTCAAAATTACAAAATAATTCGAATAAGAAAATTCCAATTTTTGGGGAATTTAAACCTAAAAAAACTATTTGAAAATTCATAGTAAATAAAAATGTTTCTATTTAAAGTTAAGCTTAAGTTGGAAGAGGTTCGAACTAATAAAGTTTTACTGTACATTATATTGAATAGAAGGATATGTGGAAAATAAAAAACCCCATATAAAAATTTAATAAAATATAAAAAAAAACACTACTACTACAATGCCTACATACATTTATAAAAATTCATATTATACCCATGTATAACAGTATAACACATATAAAATGTATTATTAATATTAGAGTATGTATAAAGTTTAAAACTTTTTCTATGGGGTGATGCCATATATTATATAGGGGAAAAAAACTTTTTAAAAACTGAACTAATTCAGTTGATATTTTTGCTGCCAGGATATATTTTTTATAGTTTTATTTTCAAAATAGTATAGTGTATGCTATGCCTTCATAAAATGCATATCATCCATATTATTTTAGTATTTTTAACAATATCAGGTGGAGACTCAAGTGGAAATATTAAAACTTGGTATCTCTTACTGTATGCTTTTTGTAAAAATATAATATTTTTCACGTATGCCTATTTCAGAACAGAGTCTGCCGGGTTCATATTTTTAACTTATATTGAATATATTGCTGTCTGAAACAATTTCGCTCCGTGTTATATATAGTTTTTGATGTGGCAATATTAGGACTCTGGGTAAAAACAAATGAATTTTGCGAATTCATTAAAATTGGCTTTTTTCAATCCAGCTTAGCAATCAGTTTAGTTTATAGTAGAGTAAACTGCAAACGCAGAATAAAAGTTTTCTTTGTTTTTAAAAAAATGCCTGAAGTCTTGTTTTAACAGTGGAAAAATTTTAAATATTTTTCGTTTTCCCCAGTTATAAAACAAAAACCTATTATAAAGTTGTACCTTAATTTCTGATTTTTATAAAAATTTAAAATTTTCAATTTTCCCTTAAATTATGCAATTTTCGGTAATTTTACAATTTTTCCAGTTTTTCCTGTAGCAAGCTATTTGTGACCTGAAAATTCATAGTCAAAACAAAGCCTTTTAATACAAAATCATTTCCAGAATATTGAAGTCGGTAAAACCGAATTCAAATCTCTCTAATTTTTTCACACAATTTTTTATTTAACCAAACAAGAAGAAAAAAAAGGATCATTATGCTTTTTAAAAATCTGAAAATAAAAAATTGTTGCATAAATAAGGGGGGAACGCAAAAAACAAAAATAAATTTCTCACGTTCATTTTCTGTCTCTATGACTGTGTAAATTGCAGTATTATATAATATGAAAATGCTATTAAAATCAAACAAACACACACACACAACAAAACTACCAACTATAAAATCTTATACCCTTGCATTTTTTTTTGCATGACGATTCAAAAAAAAAAAAAAAACAATTTTACTGACTTTTTCCGGAATAGAAACGTATAAGGACCTTTCTATATGAAATTTTGAAAAAAAAAAAAAAAAAAACATAATCGTTATTTATTTACTTATTGAATTTTTTCTCTTCTTCTCTTTTTTTTAAGCAAATATAAAATAATTAAAGAGTGCAGTGCAGTGCAGTATACAGGGAAAAAAGCATGCAGTATAAAGATAAAGTTTGCCAGTATAAAATATGGGATAATATTATACATTGTATGCTATTATATAATTGGGTATACATACACACTTAGACAAGAGGTTCTTTTTTTAATTTTAGTTTTAAATGCTTCCGTTGGAGAATACTTTCCGTTCAAGTTTTTTTTTTTTTTTAATAAATTTATTGCTATAATAGTCACTTTTTATACTGGGCTAAATCTTCAAATTATAATTGTGTGTGTGTGTATGTGAACTATTGAAATTTATTTAGAATCGTGGATAAAGAATGCTCTTGTTATAGTTATACTGTAAATGAAAATCTGTAATAAATTTTTAAGAATAATAAAACAGAAATGCAATCATGAATTTTTGAATCCACATTTAAAATACGCAGTAATAACATGATTATCACAGTTACAGGAATATCTATATAAAAATTTATATTGAATATAAAGCTCTCGGGAACAGTCCGTAATAAATTTTTGAAAATTTAGTCAATCTCCTAACGAAAATTTCAATTTAATTGCAATTAATTGGTGTTATAAAGTAATATTTTATTAGGGAGGTCATTTCCAACTCTCTGAGTGATATCTTCGGGTATTTCCTTGGAATCGGGGTAGTTTAAGTTGAATATGGTAGGACTATAATAAGACATGGCTTGTTGCTGTGGCTGGAGGAGAGGAATTGCAAGGGTTATAAGTATATGGTAATGAAAAATTTTCTATTTAACTAAGAACTTTGTTACCAGGTTTTAGACTCACTGGAATTCCAACCACTTCTCAAAGCAGCTTTATATAATTATTCAGGTATCTACCACAATTAATTGCAAAAATTATATTAAATACTATTCCTATTCTGAAATCATTTCATAATCATGACAACTAGTTGACCTCGAACTTGACTCAAGAGTTTTAACATTCATAAAATTTCTTAAGGGAAAATAATGAAATAACGAAAAACTATATTTCTATATTAAAATTTACTTTTATATTTTCTGCTATAGAAAGTTTTTTTTACTAATGTATACTAATGTATTAAAGTACACATGGTATTCGTTAATAAGGGGTACATAAGCATACATTCAGTATGGTCCTTTTTATAAAATAAATAAAAAGTAATCTACTTTTGAGACTTCTTTACGGCATAAATTGCACACTAATTAAATTAGATAAGAATTTAAGTATAATTTTTTAGTGTTGTTTACAATGTGAGTGCTTTCTTTAACACATTTTCCCAGTTTAAATTGAAATAGAGAAAATTTTTATTTAAACAGATGCATTTAATTTTATTTTTAAAGAAAACTCGAATTATGAACTTTAATTTCAAAATTTTAATAAGTTAAAGAAAAAATTTTCTATATTAATTAAGTTTAATAATTTGTACAAAAACGTACATACGATCCTATGCATAAGCTAGTGAAATATTAAAATAATTGGAGCTTTAAAAGTTAAAAATTTTAGAATAATGAACGACACTGTGGTTATATGTTACATTCATACACCATTTTCTATATTTGTTACTAAAATATTTTCAGCCATATTATGGTATACCATCAAATTCGCCTGAAAATTTTCATTAAAAATGATTTAAACATGGTCTCTAGTCGCCTGTTTAGTAAACTAATTTTATATACCTTCGATCTCGAAAAATCAGTTACAATAAAACGGGGACAGACGACTTTAACGCAACATTTTATAATTTTATTTAAATAATCTCAAACAAAATTTATTTCTGCAATTATCTATGGAATGTGCAATGAAAACTTGTAACACTTTCATAAGATCACATTTTGAATATTATTCCCCCATAGTGATTTTACTAAATCGTGAGAGTGTTGAACGAATGTAAAAATTACAAAGTAAAGCAATAAGATTGATTCTTCTTGTTCATATATCACGGGCTCAGAAGCAGAGTGGCGTAAACCAAAATGTGGGTTACGCCACTCTGCTTCTGAGACCCTCATAATATTTTTACTCATGAAATTCATATTTGAATGTATACAGTGGATATTAGTCTGTTCATCAACGTATCCTGGTCAATCAGTAAAATAGATTTCGCATTATGCTTGTGTTAGTGGACATTTTTGTCACGGTGCACATTTTCGCATGCTTACCGTCTAAGCTCTGTTAAATTTTTCTTAAAATTATATTGATTTGGCGGACCGCGTAAAAAGATGCGAAGGTTCCAGATTGCCGACCCTTACTATAGCATCCTAATATAATTTGCTTGTTAGCCAATTTTCATTTGAATCACGTTGTGTGCCGAGGGCGTGTAAAATAAGAAATAAACACAAAAAAGATTTTTAATTATTTTTATATATAATAAATTTTTATTTTCCAATTTTTTTTATTTTCTTCATCTTTTTCATTTAAAGTTTTGTTGCTTTCTTTTTATTTTCTTCAATCATATTTTATTTTTGATTTACTTTTTATTACTTTTTTTTCTCTCTTCATTTTTTTTTTTAATAATTTTTATTTATTATTCTAAATTTAATTTTTTTTTTTTTTGTTTAATACTAAAAACTAATATTTTTTTTTTATTATTTGATTTTTGCATATTTTTTATAATATATTTTTATTTCTTTTTATATTCCTTTTGTTTTTCTGTTTATTTATTTATTTTTTCTTTTACTTTTTACATAGTTTTGCATTACCATTTCTATATACCATCATATTTTTAAATTTGAATTTTATTTCATATAATTTTTAATAATTTTTAATTAATTTTTTATTTTTTTATTATTTTTATTTAGTTTTTGTTTTTTAAATAAAAATAATTAATTAAATAAATTGGTTGGTAAGTTTTTTTTAAATTATTTAATTAAATTCATTTTTTTTTATTTAATTTTTATATTAATTTATTATTTTTAAAAATATTATTTAATTACTAAATTTTTATGTTATGAATTTATTTTTATCTTCTTTTCTTCATTAATTTATGAAATTATTTAATTATTATTATTTTTTTTTTGTATTTATTTATAAATATAATTATATATTAGCTACATCTTAAATCATTATGAATATTCAGTTTTTTTTTTTACTTTTAATTTTTTTTTATTTTATCTTAATTTTTATACTATTTATTTTTTAATATTAAAAATCTAAGGATAAATTGGTTTTTTTTTTAATTTTTTTTTCTTTTTTTTCATTATTAGCAAAGTTAAATATTATATATAATTATATTTTTTTTTTAATTAAATTTGTTTTTATTATTTTTAATTAATTTAATATTTAAAAAAAAAAACAAGAAAAACAAAAAAATTATATTTACAGTCTTCACAATATTTAATTAAAGAAAATTTAAAAACTAATTACATAAATAAAAAATTTTGCATTTTTAAGCTCTTCATTAATTTTAAAAAATATATAAAAACAGAATAGAAAATTAATTAAAATAAAATTTATTTAAAGAAATTATAGAAGATATAGACAAACAATTTAAAAAGGATTAAATTATTTTTTTAATAAAAAAAAATTTGTTTTTCAATGAGGAAAGAAATTGTTTTTTTATTTTACTTTTTAAATTCAACAGGATAAAAATTTTAAAATATTTTATATCATTTTTAATTTTTATATTTTTTTTTTTTTTGCTTTTGTATATATAATATTAATATTATTTAATTTACATACACATAACGCATATTATTGAATGCAGTTGATATTTGGAAAATTAATTAAATGGAAAATTATTATGTACAATTAGTTATACAGTGTTTAATAATTGAGCACTATATTTAATATAATGAGTGAGAAGATTATTATAATATAAAAATGCAATAATTTGCAAAAATTATGAGGAGAGTTCATTAAAAATATTGAAAACAATTTTAATTATATTTTAAGATTTTAGATTATGATTTGATATTCATTCTAATTGCAAAAAATTGTTTCAGAACCTCGACATCTCTCTATTTGCATAACGCAAAAATATAGGGCTTTTTTTTTAAAAATTAAGCTGAATTTAATGATTTTTATTCGAATATACTTTAAACTACGTAATATTAACACTATACTGTTATCTGATAATTATTAAGAAATAAATTCAATTCCAAATGTCAATATATTTTCTCTCACTTATATACGTTTCCGAAAAGAAACGGAGGAAAAATAATTTTGATAATTTAATAAAATAAATATTTGGTAAATAAATTTTATAGTTAACTTTAAAATCAATATTTTTCATTTGTATTTCATTTTATTTCTCTTGACTTTAAGATACTTACTCTCATAAATTTTCACGTAATAATTAAATATCAGCTAATAAATTACGGTAATACGTTATTCTGTTTTTCTAAATTGCAGCAATACAATATTTCATTCACAATTTAAATTATGAGTTTTTTTTTTTGCTAAATATCAGTATAACTGGTGTTTTATAAAATTTCCTACGGAGTGGGATGTGTATTTCTTAATTCGTTTAAAATCAAACGAGAGAGTCGTAATTTGTAGAACATCAAACGAGAGAGTCGTAATTAGCAGTAAATCAAACGAGAAGACTCGTTATTCGTAGTAAATCAAACGAGAGAGCCGTAATTCGTAGAAAATCAAACAAGAAGACTCGTTATTCTTAGAAAATCAAACGAGAGAGTCGTAATTAGCAGAAAATCAAACGAGAGAATTTATGAAAATGATGACTTTTAATTAGAGGAACTGAAAATGAGAGGAAATGAATTTTAATTTTAAAATTGAATGTTGGCTCTTAATTTGAATATGGAGAACAATTAAAATTATTTTACTGTTATTCAATGCTGCCATTTAATTATTTGATAATAAAAAAATAAAATTTTGTAAATAATTTCGAGATTCTTAAATATTGCAATAATAATTTTCACATTTTTTATAATTTTCCTTTACATTAACCAGCATTATAAATATTGCTGACACATAAAAAACTTTTTCTTTAAAATTTCAAACATATTTTTTTTTTTTACTTTCAATATAAATTTTTAATTAATTTCGCACATTTTTTACAAATATATTTTTTGTTATTTTATTAATGATTTTATTTTTTTTTTTTTCAATATTTTTTTACTTTTTTTAATATTTTTTTTGTACAAAAATCCACATTTTTCTTTTATCCATTACAAATTTATTAATTTTTTTTTTTTTTATTTTTTTTTTTTTTTTTTTTTTTAATACAATATAAATTTTGATCAAGCCGAAAGGTTAAATTTATAAATTTTTATATTCCAAACCATTTTTTTTTTATTTTAAATTAATCTTTATATTTTTTTTTTTTTCTTAAATTTTGATTTTTTTTTTCTTTTTTCATTTTAATTATAAATTTAGATAATTTTTAAATTTTTTTTTTAAATTTTTGTTTTTTGTTTTAATTATGAGGAATTTTGTCGTGCTCATTTTTTGTTAAAAATTTTATTTTTTCTTTTATAATTTTTATAATTTCTTACGATTTTTTTTTTATTTTGGATAATTTTTATTCAATATTTTGTGGGGGAAATAAGGATTTTTGAAATTAAAATAAAAGTAAAGTTTGTTAATATGCCAGTAATTAGAATGAAAGTAAAATATTAATTAATAAAAATATAAAAAATAAAATTAAATTAAAAAAAAAAATTATTTTAAAATTTTTATAAAGTTTATTTCATTTACGATTGATTACGTATGCTTATATTTTAAAATTGTGAATTTCAACGTAAAAAATTCTATTGTGAATAAAATTTTAAAAGTACTATTCTGTATTATTGCTTAGGTTGAAAAATAAATTTTAAGTTTTTTTTTTTTTACAATATAAAATGCATGTATGTGTATAAGTATTTAAAAATTTTCATTGTTAAGGCTAAGGGAAAAATTGTTGGTAAAGAAGGTAAAAAAAAAATTTATAATTAATTTTTTTGTATTGTTGTTATATAGGATTAGAAAATGATTAAGAAAGAGAAATGCTAAATTTTTTTTTTGATTTTTCTTTTTATATTTTTAGGTTTTAAATTTACATTAAAAAAAATTTTTTTTTTTTTATTAATCTAATATTATTTTTTTTAATAATAATATTATTTATTTATTTTTTTATTATTAAATTATATTATAGTCTTAATATAAGCAATTTAATTATTATTTGAATCGATTGTAAGAATTGAAAGAATAATGATTTCATTAAAAGTATGTAACAAAGAAAGGTGGTTATGTTTGATTATTCAATTGATAACAATTGAGTGATTTGACAATAGAAGACACGAGTGAATGAAGTTGTCATGTTGAATGTTTATCTTCAAAAAAGGACTCATTTTAAGAGACAGCTTGTCTTTAAAAGGTGTTATTTAGGGTTAGGTCACACTTTTGAATTATTTTTGCTTTGAAAGAAGATTAATTTACTCGAAATTTCAACTGTAGTAAAACTGTAGTTGACACCTTTATTCACTTGTGTCTTCAATAATTAAGTAAAAGAATATTTATACTGGCATTCCCAGTATACTTATATTGGCAAAGGTTTTATGGTGTAAAATCTAGTAAAACTGGTGTCAAAAACTGCTCGAAAAGTAATTTTAATTCAAAAGTTTATACTGATTATGGTAATCAATCAATTTGACTAAATATAATGTGATATTGAATATTTAGTTCTAAAACTTAGCATATTTTTTTATTCTGATGAGCCAATAGGGCTGGTGCATTATATATTGTGGATAACTACCATGAACTAGTTTTAAAGTTATATAAAACGTGAAGATGATTTTATTCGAAAAATCAGCATCCACTTTTTGTTGTTCCATAATCCGAACATATCGAAATTCAACGAACTTCTCTTCGTTGTAAGTCAGCTGTCACGCTGTATTTTTTTTTTGGTTGGAAACCCTTTACCGCACAAATGGCGTAAAATTAAAATCTGGCGTAAATTTTGGGACATCTTTTATTTATTATTGATATTTTATTGTTCGAAAGATGGAAATTAGTTGATATTAATTTTTCATTTTATATGTAATCAGGCTTTGAGCCTGAGACCCTTCAGTTAAACGATCAGTGTATTAACTACTTGAACCATTGGTCAGTTTAAAAAAAGTTAGCAATTAGAAATTTTGAAAGCTTCATGTACAGTAAACTTTAAGAAGTAAATTTTATGAAAAAACAACAATATTTCACTAATTTATTACATGCGGTAAATACTATGCCAGACTGTACATTGTTATGTCATCATACAAACATATTAAAATTTAAAAGAAAATTTCACTTAATCCAGCAAAAATTCTTAAATCTGCTTGAAAAAAAATTAATTTCAATCGATTCTAAATAATTAAGACTTGCTTTTATTTAGGACATAGTTGGTTTTTTTTTTCGGTTTCATATAATTTCTACATATAAACAATTATCATGGAAAGACGGATTTTTTCTAAGGTTTTAATATTTTTTCAATTAATATCCTTATATAAATTGTAATATTAAAAACATTTTTTATTTAATATTAATATCATTTTTGTTTTTTTGTTTAGCCAATTAATTTATGAGTATTTTACAATAATACTAAGTCATTACTATTATTTACTAGATATATTATATTTTTTTTTGTTATTAATTATTAATATTAATATTAGAATGGTAAAAAAGAAATGAAGGCGAAAAAAGAGTGGTAGAAAGCAAAAATGTTTGGCTGAAAATTAATTTAAATTTGAAAAATTAAATATTAAATTTTTTTTCATTTTAAATTCTTTCAGTTAATTAATTAATTTTTTTTTATTTATTAATTAATCAACTATAATTTTTATAATTTAATAGTGGACTAGGTATTTTTTTTTCTTTTTTTTTTTTTTTGTTTTTTTTAAGCTTATAAAAAAAAATTTTATAAATTTTATTTTTTGTTAATTATTTATAATTTTTTTAATATTTAATTTCCCTCTTATTATTTTGAATTTATTCTTCAATAATAATTTTATAAATATAAATTAATATTTTTATTTTATAAATTTATATTTATTTTGCATTTTTAATGTTGATATTTTGATTATTTATTTTTGATATTTTGGGAATATTGTTTTTGAATTTTGTATTTTTATTTTATGTAAAAAAAACATTTTATATCATTTACTAATTTAATAATAAAAAGAAGTATTGGTTATATTTTAGAATGGAAATGAAAATATAAAAAATCATATAAAGATCAAAAATAGTAGTTTGGCGTATAGAAGATTTTTATTTTGAAAATATTGCAAGTAAATCTTAAATTTAGATATATGCGTTTAAAACACAACGAACCCTATAGCGTAGTTCATTTCTATAGTTTATTTTGATTTTATTAAATCGGCCATACAAGGCCGATTTATTGTAAAAAATTCTAAATAGTTTTAAAGACTAAAAGTGGGTACTAACTGAGGCTAACATACGAGTAATAAATTTCACACTATACATTTTAGTAAAATCTGATTTTTATGTTTGGACTCAGTTGTTCTAGAAACTAATAAGAAAATTATTCATGAAATATTTATCAATTTCTTATTGGATAGTAAAACTAATTGTTTGTGAATATTTTAATAAAATTTTTTTTTTAAAAATTATAAGAGACGTAAATAAGAAATTGCACAAAGTAACACTGTACCTAAACAATATTAAAGTTTTCGAATTAAATAATTAATATACGAAATTATTTTTCGACATTATTTTAAAACAATATACTAAAGACGTAAGTTATTATTTATATCTTAGTACATAGAAAATTAAATAATCAAAAAATTTAATTAATTATGAAATTAATAAATAATTATATTTTATGAGTATCAACTTATATTCCATTCCATAAAAAAATATAATAATCAAAATTTTTATTTCTATATATAATATTATGTATAGCTATAGTATTGAGCGAAATTTTTCATTATTTATTTTAGTACATACATATACGTTAAAATATATGTATGTGTACCATAATATTGTTATACAATATTGAAATTATAAAAAAATAAAATTAAGTATTTTAATATTTTAAATATTTTTTTAATTATTTTATTCATGATTAACGTATACTAATTAAAATTTTATTGAAATTTTCTTTTATTGCTAATTTGAATATTTTTGGAAAAAATTCTATTATACACTTTTATTATTATTATTATTATTTAATATTATATAATATATTATTGATCATCTATTGTTATTTTAATTATTATTGTATATTATATAAAGTTGGAGAAAGAGGTATAATACAAAAAAATATTCAAATATATTAAAATAAAAATTAAAAAAATATTTAATGAAAAATTAAGATTTCAAAATATTATTAAATTTTAATATTAAATTGTTTATTTTTTTATTTATTTTTGTTTAAATACTATGATATAAATTTAAATTTTATAGTTTTTTTTTCTTTCCAGTTTTTATTTCTATAATTCCTTTCTTTTTAAAAAATAATCCGCATCGTCTATATTTATGTAATATAGATGATATACGAGTATATATATATATATATATATATATTTTATTTATTTTCAAATATTAAGTATAATTAATTTTTATTATTTCTTTATATAGATATTGTAATTTATGTACTTTAATTTTCTTTCAGTATATTTTTATATAAATATACATTATATAATATTAATTACATAAATATTGTATATGTATAATAATTATTATTGTTATATAATGTAAATATGCAATTAGTTTTCTTCATTTTTCAATTAGTTTGTCTGTATAATAATATATTTAGTGAAAATTTCTTTTTTTTTAATTCTATTTTTCTTTTTTTTGTATCAAGCAAATTTTGTATAACAATATTCAGAGTTTTGTTTTTTTTTTTTGTATTGTCAGAAAAAGAAACGGAAACAAAGAGAAAACAAAACTAAGAAAAATAAGAAAGTATTTTTTTAATTTTAATAAATAATTTTAATTTTAAAATAATAAAAAAGTATTTAAAATAAAAATTGAAATTTCTGTACTATTATTTTTTTTAAAATTATTTTTAATTTTGGTTCATTAATTAAATACTTATATAATATTCTTATTTAGTATTTAATTAATTTATAATTATATTTTTCTTTTATAAATATTTAAATTTCTGGTACCAATAATATATATTAATAAATATTATATATAATATATATATATGCACATGTATGTAATATATTGAAAATTTTCGGGCAGACACACAAAATTAATTTTAAATTTTTAATTTGTTTGTTATACAAAATTATAATTTTAAATAAAAACAAAAATAATAAGGTATAAAGTATAACATTTAAATTTTTTTTTTATTGTTTTTGTGTTTTTTGTTTGTTTGTATAATAAAAATATACTCATGATTAATATTGAAACTAACTTAAATTACAAATTAAAAAATTTCTTAATTTTCATTCGTACAAAATAAAAAATTGTAATTTTTTTTATTATTAATTTTTTTTTTGTTTTATTTTAATCAAAAATATTCACTCATTCAAAAGTACACATGCACCCAAAATATCTCACTCATAATACAATTTTATCACTCAATGTTTTTTTTTTTTAAATTTAATTTTTTACCATTTGTTTTATTGTTATGAAGAAGTTTTGTTTTACATTTTGTAATTGTTTTTTTTTTTTTTCAATTTTTCGTTTTTTTCAATTTTAGGAAAATTAATTGTAATAAATTTTTTTTTGTATTTTTTTTTTTTGTTTTGATATTTTACAATACATACTTACAAAATACATGTACAATTATCATTTTAACAAAAAAAACTCATTCGAATTCTCGCTCATATTATGGTTTGTAAATACAAGAAAAAAAAATTTTTGTTTAAATAAAAAAATAATTAAAATTAAAATATCAATAAAATTTTCTTTATGTAAAAAAATTTTTGAGCAAATTCTGTGATTTTATAGAGAGTGTTTACTTTTGCTGAATTTGATGACATTGTCAAATTCATAAATGAAAATGTTGCTGTTGTATACTATTTTTTTTAACACCGTCAAAGTTAAAAAATTGAAAATATGCTGTGATGGCAATGCTACAGATACTCATTTGTTATAATTAATTTAGAAAATGAATAACACAAACGCAAATAATATTTAACGTACTTATTATGTAAGTCACTACATTAGAACACGAATTAAAGGTATAAGATAGAAGGTTCGATATGAAATTAATAATGAACTGTGTTGCATCGTTGTTACAAAAAATATTCTCAAAATTTCAATAAATCGTCAAGAGCATAATCTCATATAAGAACAACTCTCTTATAACAACAACTCTCTTATATGAATTTAATCAGACAGATTGTTGGTACACTGTCCCAAAAATTTTAATTTAATAAATCAACAGAATTTGACATTTATTTAATTACATTTACAATTAAAATATGATTGAATTTTAATTTTTCGGCAAAAAAAAAAAGTTAATATTAAATTATTACAAAGAGAAAATTTTAATAATAATAAATTATTTTTATGATTACTCGTATTATATAAAAAAAATTAAAAAAAAAAAAAAAACTTTTTTACACAGTCAATACATGAACATTTCTAGAATAAAAATTTGGATTTAAAATATTACTAGGACCACTACCAAAATGATTTGTAGCAGCATTATATGGCGGTATATTAATATTTGATGTTGCTGTTGGATTTATAATACCACCGCCAACACCACCGACACCGCCACCACCAATTCCACCACCTATAACTGAATCACCATTACAAATACCATTACCATTACAACCACTAAAACCATTTTCAATACAACTACTATTACATATATTTGTATTATGATTATCTAAAGAACTATTACAGCCATCATCTTCAATTAGAGCTGTTTTGTCACTAGGAACACGTTGACTGCGTAATGCACAAATATACATAGCTAGGACGAATGTTAGCAATAATATGCCAGCAACAACACCAAATAATAATGGTTTTTGTATATCAGATAATGTTGCTATTGTTATTATATTTAAATCAGATTGATTTAATGGTATTAATTTATCAATTTGTACATCAGATTGTGTATTATCATCAGTAATATCAATTGCTTTACCATGATGCCAATCAAATATATAATTTGTATGTTTATGATTAATATATTGTATTGGTTGTTGTTTTTGTTCATGTTGCTCATCTTGTATCTGTTGATGCTGTTGCTGTTGTTGTCGATTTTTATTAGATGATATTTCATTCAAATGTTGATCATCAATATTTTCAATATTATCTTCATCATTATCTTCAAATGATGATAATGGATGATCCATAAATGTTGGTATTGGTGCTGATATTGGTGCTGATGCTGATGATGATGATGTTGCAAATGGTAAATTAGCCATTAATGATGATTGAGTTGTTGTTATTAATATATTTGATGTTTGTGATTGTTGTTTTGATGTCGATTGTATAATTGGTTTACGAGTTGTACGTATAGGAAGATGAGTTGTTATTGCTTCTGATGTATCAATATTTAATGGAAGTGAACGACTCATTGAACCAGTATTCTATATAATTTTGAAAAAAATAAAAAAAAATTAAGGTATTAATTTAAAACCTTAAAAATTTAAACATTTTATTTCTTTAGAATGCAAAAATGTATTTTTAATGAATATTTTTACCTTATTTTTGCAGGTAACTTGTACACGATATTTTGTATCTGGCCATAATGATAATTGTACACTATAAGTTTCAGTTAGTAAATTTCCCATTAGTCCACCACCAGATACTTCCCATGTAACCAAACATTGATTTGGTGTATTCAATTGTGGATCCCATGCAACATCAACTAAAACTAATGAATCTTGTTGTAACATTGAAACTGTACGTAATGACCATGTTTCTTGAATTGTTTTTGCTAATTTTGATGGTGGGGGTTTACCACATTCTTCCCAGCACTGAAATTAAAAAAAAATTATTATGATATTAGATCTTAAATTGCAAAGTAATTAAAATTTTAAGAAATATTTCCTGAAATTTAATTTTTTTTTTTATTTTATACAATATTGTTGTGAGTCTACACTACACATTGCTTAAATAGTTTTAATAGAATGAAATCACCCCCTATTATAGGCAATTATTGTAATACATGCTGTTAAATTGTGCTGTGTGTTAAATTCCTTTAGTAAAATTATAAAATAAGAACATCAGAAATTTTAGAATATTAAAATTTCAAATATTTTCACTTGATTTAAAATTGTTATTTATGTATTATGTAAATATTTTTTAATATTGTATTGAATGCAAAATTCATATATACACAACTTGTTGTGTAGGTTCACTGTTAACATGCATATTTCCTTATATTAAATTAAAATATTATAAAATTCTATATTTTAAAATATAAACATAAAATAATAAATAAATACCTAAAGATTGAACTAAGCATAATTTCTAATATAAAGTAAACATGAAAAGCCGTTTTAATAATCAAAATATTAAACAAATTTACATACAATATCAAAATTTATATGTATGTGCTTAAAATTTCTTATAAGCATTATAATAAACAAGAAAACAAGTAGAACATAATATAGCTATCAGCTAATTAATTAATTAATGTAAATATAAATAAGGTTCTGGGTACATTATAAATGAGGTAAGGAAATACTTACAATACGCATACATACATTAATGCATAAAATATAAGAATTATTCGGAAACCTTTTGCCAACTTTAAATATATGCGTATCCATAAGCATTTCCTATATATATATATATATGAAATCTTAATTTTTACTCCGACATTTTCATATTGAAAATTTCTTTTAAAATTTTACATGTTTACATATAAATCAATTAAATCCATAAATAAATTGCTAAAAAAATAACAAGAAAAGAATATTGTTGCATTTATATTCTAAATTTTCCCCTATATATTTATTAATTCGCAGAACATATTGCAGTCATTTTATATTCCATTAATTAATAAACAACATCCTTTTAAATAATATTTCATAATATAATATTTATTTTTGTTATAAATTTTAAAAAAAATTCTATTATTATATTAATGAAAACTATATTATGTAAACTTGTATAGAACAATCTAAATAATATATAGGTAATAGATATATAATGTATAATATATACAGAATGTTCTACCAAAATTATAATTTTAGAAAATTTTATAACATTCTGCAGAATACAATGTAAACTTTTAAAAAATCTTGCAAATTTTGAGAAACAAATTAAATTTAGAACCGTGAGCAATTCGAAAATCGCCTAATAATAGTTCTTTGAATTTCTCAATAGACAATTTTGACCATAAGATCAAGTACAAATTTTCAATACAATTAATTAATTGAGAAATAAACTAATCCGAAAACTGTTATACTCGTATAATTATATACAATTTTTATTTAACTGCAACAAATATTTTTAATATCATAATTTCCCTTATAAAACTTTTTTAATCTTTCAGAATATTTTGCAAAAATTTGCAAGCTTAATTGATTCTACAATAAAGCATTTTACTAGTACCACAAAATTAAAACAGTTGCAAACCGAAAACTGGAATTAAGAATTCCATATTTTATCAAAAGGCCAAAATTTGTCAAAATCTAGCAAAAGAATATGGAAAAATTTCGAAAACAAGACTTATGTTCAAAGATTTTGCAAACAAAAAATTGCCAATAGAGAACCAACATAAAATAGGAAATATAATTACGTGAAACACCCTGTTTGTTATACATAATATTGTTGAGTACGTATACGCACTTTTATATTTAAAATATTCAATAAGTTCCATTCTATGAGTGTACTTCTTTATATTATCGAACATAAAAAGAATTTAAAATAAGTAAGTATAAGAAAAATTCCTGTCCGGTATAATTTTCAATGCACATTATTGCACCATAATAACATTTCCCCCTCCTCTCTTTTTTATTTTACTTGGTGTTCATTTATGTATAATGTCGCTAAGCATATACAAGTATGCTTATTAAAAAAGGATGTTTGAAAATACTTTTTCAATATCCTTTTTTAACGCTTTTGTTTTTATAAAAGAACGCAACAAAATTGAAAAAAATTTTCTAAAGAAAAGAGAAAACAACAACAAGAGTCTTACTTTTGTTTACCTATATTGTTAAAAAAAATATATGTATTTATATATAAACAGGAGGTACACATAAAGTATGCCTTTATTAGCCTACTAGATTACCTTTATTCTCAAAAGTGAAATATAAGACCCTCACTTTATGTCCTTAATATTTTTTCTTCTGATTTTTCCGATTCTGGTTCAGTTTTCAAATTAAATACTTATAATAATGTTTGTGTTGTATACTATAAACGACACGCAGAACTTCTTATACTATACTTGTATATACGAGTGCGGATTCTCCCTGCGTTTTATATAAAATTTTCATGTGAACACGCACATTTCAAAGTATAAAATTTTCCGCCTAGAGAATTTTTTTTTTGTTCTTTACATACATGCATACATATTTTGTTTTCTCTAATAATAATAATAAAATGAGAATACGTATTTGTGTATACTGGTGCGGTGGTGCACTGCGGCGCACATATAACGTAAAAACGGTGTGTATGTGAACACATAAAGGCTAATTTACACTTTTATAATGAAGCAAAAAGTACCTACTTGAACAATAGAATTCGGTATTATTGATTTATTAAGAGAAAATAATATTATTAAGAAGTACGTGCCGCAAAATTTTTAAGAGTTTGATGAGTATGCTATAAAAGTAGATAACGTACAATATAATTCGTGACATATAGTAAAAAAGTTATAAAATAATATTACGAGTAAAGTATTCTTGGTTATTTGTATGATTTAAAATCGATATTAAATTCATAAATCTTTTAATAAAAATGACAAAATTTTAAATTGAATTTACTGAATTTTTTAAGGTTATTAGCATTTTTTCAGTAATACAGATTGATTGTAACCGAGAGGTTGATCAGCCTTTTCTGAATACGTAACTAAATCATGATTATTAATTGTGAGTATGCAAGAGATATTTTGATCATACGTAATTATTTAGTCATTTTAAGGCTAATACAAACATCTACGTCTTTCGAATATTTTTATAAATCCATCTACTATTGCCGATCAACGAGGTTTCATATACTTTGAGTTTTCATCGAATATTATGAGTACTAGATTCACTCCAATAGAATGAAAATATTAGGTTTAGTATAAACACATTTTTTTTTGTTCTAATATCCATCATAATGACGATGAGGGAAAATAATCGATGATCCACGAGTTGTATAGGTTGCCGATTCATGATTTTTTGTAACAACATTCCTTTTGTTCCTTTCATAATTTCGTTTTAATTTTTATATAGTAAGAATGGTATCTTATGAATAATTAAATTCTTTAGAATTCTTAGATTAATCAATAAAATTAAGGAATTCGATTTCTACTAGACCGTCTTCTGGAAAACTCACCACAAAATATCTCTGTAAAACACAATTATCGATAAAATATCCCGTTGATAATTAAACATACCTATATAATTTAAAATTGAAATAATAAAATATTCTATATTTATACACACTATTGAAGTTCGTTGTGCTCTACGAGCTAGACCAATATTATACGTTTATGACACAATGAAAATATTAATAAATACAAAATGAGCTTTATTATTTTCATTTCCTATATAAAATATCAATATTTACTCTAATATTAATATGCACCTACATTTGAGTATATTTATATATATGTATATGTATGTATATATGTATAATTTACAAATAACTATGGTATAGGTAGATTAAATATGCGTATATATTTATTTAACGCGAAATAAACACGGAATAATTTTATAATGGTAAGTGCGTTTTTTAACCTTTTGGAAAAGATTTCTTATATACATACCATACACATTATACTTTCTTATATACTACACGTATACGCACATTTTATATTAGTCTTAACTAATTTACATTAAAAGATATTACAAATGAACAGGATATTACAGACATTATACAAAGTATAAAATGTTTATTATAAAATGTTTGTATAACGGAAGGGTTTCTATTATAAATTTGCCTTACCATTTGTAATGCTAAGAAATAATGGTCTGAGGTGTACGTGAAACATAAGTGTATGTCTTTGATCAGCATTGAATTCTGGGTCGATTTAACCACGCATTTCCGTCTGTTCATCCATCCCAAATATAACTCAAAAATTAATTGATCTAAGCTCACCAAATTTTCACAAATCATTTTATGTAGTAAATGCCGAAACGCTGTTTAAATTAGATGTTGTCCAGTGATTCGGTCGAACTGGTTGAAATTTTTTTATTCGTGGTGATAGCTGCCATTCAACTTGGAAAGTCATGGCCGTAAATTATAGTGCTTTTACAGTGCTGAAATTCAGTAAAAATCTCTGAGATGATATGAGTTTACGTGGTAATTGCCAATATGAATAAAATATAGCAGTTTACATAAAAAAAATCATGGTCGTGTAAAATATTGTGGCAATTATAATACAACTCTTAAAGTCATTCATTCGTACGGGTGTCACAAAGTTGACATGGGCAACTCTACCTATTCTCGTTTTAATTCATATTATTATTAAGTTGATATATTTCGTATTTATCAGCGCGTAAGGTAAACAAAGTAAATATTTGTTATATAAATATACTTGTATTATGTATATACATTATATACATATATATTATATTTGAAGGAATAATAAAATTAATTATTAATATTTTTTTGTAATTTAAGTTTTCTTTTTAATGGTGTAACTATTTACAATATAATTTCTTGTTTGAATTTGTACATTGTATATATATGAAATAATATTAACTTAGCATTTATACAATAATAATTCTCTTTTATATAATTATATAAATAGAATAATAAATAGCTTATATAAGAATTTTTAATAAGTTGTATATATAGACTGACATTTGATTTTTTAGTATATGAATTAATAATTAGTAAAGGTTTATTATCTTAGATTCTTAGAAATATTTAAAATAAATAGATAGTAATTATTATAAAAGGTTGAATTTAAATTATTATGTACAGATAAATATTTTAAATATTGATGATATTATGGTTTATTTGCACAAAATTGTATCTACACATTATAATTATTTACCCTCTAGTGAAGTGGCATTGACATTATATTAACAACTTTGAGGTTATTGTGATTTATGTATTTATTATAGCGTTTATCAAAATTATTCGCTAAAGAGTTTTTAAATTGCGACTAGTTATATTGTCAACTGAAATTTCAAATAATTGAAAATATTACTAAGCCTTTATGGTGATTATTCAATAGCAGGTATAATTAAGTATTTATTTATTATCTGTTCACATTTGATTCAATGCTTCTTAAAAAAAATCCATGTATTGTTCATAGAATACTTTAGAAAGATTATTGAATATTTAAGAAGTGTAATATTCAACCAGCCAGTATAACTTAATGAAGTAATATAGTTAATAATAATAACGACTCCAACCACATGAATTAATATTCGTCGCATTATAAGAAAACACCGAACATTTTGTTCACTAAAATTATTAAGTTAGGTTAAGCTTGACTGACACTGCTATCGTAAAGTTTACATATAGGTCAGATTGGAATAAAGCTTTAGAATTTCATACTTCCAGATTCACATGATACAACTCGACAATTGTGTAGAATTGTTGAAATACCTGGTATTTTCACTAGATTCATAGTAAACAAACAGAAATACAACCCCGTCTTGGCCTCTTTTTGACAAAATCGAAGATGTGTAACTGGAATGAGTAAACGTCTTCTCCTTTCCTACCTGGTCGCAATGATTCTGTCAAAAATCTCTTGCGGCTCTTCTTCTGGCATGTTCATTATTCAAATGATTCCCTGTTATGACCTGTATCACAGGTACAACATCTCTTCAATTATAATAATATGAAATATAAAATTATGACATACCAAAAATAAATACAGTAGAAATAATAGAAACACATGTTTGTTTTATACTTGTGCAATAATATATTCTTTGACCATCTCTTTTTCATTTTATACCTAATTACACAATTTATATAGCTCATCCCTAATAATATTCAAACAAATTTATTTAAACCGTTTCCAACACAACAATTTCCACATATGCAATATGGAACAATTGCGTAAAACACAAGTGAATAAATTAAACCCGCTTTTATATTATTTTTATTAATAAAAGAAATGCATTTTTTTTTTGATTCCCATAGGCATTAAATATGAATACTTCACTAATTCATCATATGGTACACAATAATTTTGAATTATAAATGAAAATTGTTTTAAGTATCTCTACACAATATTATACGCGTACCATTATGACAGTAAAGAATTACCTTTTAAAATATTTTAATTTTTTTTTTGCTTTTGTTTGTTCTAAATTTTGAAGAATAAAATTATAAAAGGCAAATAATTAATTATGTTCTTTAAAAAAATTAATAATAATTTTCCCTTCAAAAATTCTAAATCAAAATATGTTCATATTTTCTTTGCATATATAGGCAGACAGTGTATGTGCGCCAGTATAATAATTTTTGCTTTCGCTTCTCCATATACACTTAATATTTTAAGTTTTTGAAGACGCACCCTTATAACGTACTCGACTAATAATAATCTTCTGTCAAATATAAATTTTATTTGCTATTTTTTTTGTTTTATTTCCGAATTTAGATTGTAAATGTCAAGAAACAAAGAAATTTTTTTTTGTTTTCTACATTTTTATAAAAACTTCTTATCAAAAGAGCAACAGTATAAATTTAAAGACAGAGAACGGAAAAAGCATATACACACACGAATCCAACAAGCCAAAAAAAAATATATATCATTAACTTTAATCTACGAAATACCTCCAGGACATTAAGGGTTTGTGTGTGGTTTAATTTTTTGTTTTATTATTTGGAGGTGAATATTTTTATTCTTACACTGAGAAAAATTTGGTGTTTCAACTCTGCGAAAATTATATATTTTAGTTTTATTGATTATAAAATAATGGTTATAGACTTGAAAATTAAGCATGTTTAGTCGAATTTTGAAAATGTTGACATGTGACAGAAGTATGAGCTCAAATTTATTGTTAATTCTAAAGTATTGAATCTAGTAGTTTAATTTATTGTATTTCTGTTATATTATTTCATATTCATAAATGCCTACACATTATGTACATAGTTGAATATATTTAGTGTGTAGTTTGTTAAGCAACAAATTATAATTTTTCAATTAATTTTTTAAAACAATGAAGATTTTCATAATAGCCAAACTGCAAAACAAATAACTGCAAAACGCAATACTATGCAAAAACAGAACGTGAACAAATTCACATGACATAACTGCACTGCACATAACAATTTCACTAAATTGCTGACAATTTAACAAAGTTTATGAACGAAATAAAATATTACTAGCATTTGTTTATGACATAAATATGAAATATCGTTACATAGAGGCCTAATTTAAGGTTTTCATATTAAACATATTATTTCAAAGAAATTTTCGAATTTTTTCTTACAGTGTACACTAATATTTTATGATTAATAACATTTCAACAAATCTCAATATTTCAAAAATTCTAAAACATATTTTTCATTCATTTAACAATTTATATCTATATACCCTTGTAGTTTACAAAGTACTTCTATTAAAATAGTCGAACACAATAATAAACAACAAGACAAGATAAGAATAATAAAAATGTAAACTCTTGAAATAAAATTTGCGTGTTTAATAGAGAGTTCAGCTTTAGGAAATCGAAGGAAGTGCTGTTTTTGGAGCCATGTCTGATTTAATGAGCATCAAAGGAGTATATGGTTTAGTTGGGATTTAATTTCGAACAAGTCTTACGACGATGTTTCAATGGTACTTTGCCTGTTTGATAGCGATTTATGTGAGAAATCAGCCTGTTAATACCGGCTATATTGAATGTCTAGGAACTTTGTGCCCATATGCACCCAAAACTAACACAAAAATTTTAATTCTGGCTACTCATAAGCACACACACATGTGCCCATCCTATTTATCATCATCATAATTTTCTCAGTCATCATCATAATGGTTATTAAAACAATAATAATAAAATATAGTTACAATGTTTATGAAGTTTAAAGAGTGTGCTAAGTATGTAAAAGTGGTATTAAAAGTAATATACATGCCAACAAATGTTGTTATTACAGTGTTAAGTATTATTGTGTGTGTGCGTGTGTGTGAATATTCTGGAAATGAAATTTGAAAGAAAAAGTCTTTTGCACTTATGCTTTGACTTATGAATAGTTTGCCAATTTAATAAAACAGTTAAGAATAGAATAAGTATAAGTATGGATAAGTGTACACGATGTATGTGGTTGGTAGTCGGGCATTTTAAATTGTACAGAATAAGAAACTTTTAGTTTTTTTGTTTTTATGATTCTTTAAGAAATTTTTTTGTTTTAAAGAACAATTATTGTAATAATAAGATGGAAACAATAACAAGATCCATATAAACTCTTGGTTACAGATGCTTCAAAATTTGTTAAGTGTTATACAATATGTGTGAGCGTGAGTGTGTGTTGTGACATTCAGAAAAAGTTTTTAAAGAAATTTCGTAAATAAATTTTTCTTTATTGTTTTTTCTTTTGGTTTTGAAATTATTGTTTTTTCATACTTTAATTTTAGTAACTTTTAAGCATTGGCGGTTCTTGGACTATGTGAATAAAACAATAGAGTAGTCAAAGAAAATTGATATAGTAAAATTAAAATAGAAATTGAAGTATATATTGCAGCACATATGTAGTAATTATAATAATAATTTGTATAACACAAGTAATAAAATATAGAATTTCTGTCCCTAAGTTGTATTAACATTTTAATTGAATGCATCTGTTCATATTGCATACTTTATTAAATTCTATGAATTTTATTTACCACGTGATTAATTTTAAAATTGTAGTGCCGAATTCAAATAGTTTACCGTAGCTTGAAGTCGTAACTTTTCGTGAAAGACCAATATTCGTCTCTATAACCATGAAGTCTGAGAAAATTTTAGATTTTATAAAGGCAATATTGTTATGTCGATCCAAGCTCATTGACTTATTCAATTTCGGAATCTTTAAAAGTAAAAATATTAATAAAAAAAAATTTTTTGTCCTAGAAAACTTGAGTACCGAATGTATTTATAAAACACAAATTAAGAATCAAATCAATTAATAAACAAATGGAATATTGTAAATTATGTTCAACCGCAGAGAATAAGAGATAGTTCTTCTCTATTCTCTAATAGAAAACACTGGGTATAAGAAGTACAAAATGAAAGCCGATAATAGAGAAGTTGAAGTCTCGTAACTAGAATGTAGTGGCAAATTATATAAAAGTCAGAGTTATTATTGTGTTATAAACCATAAAATTAAGTGGAAATTATCTTAAGAATGAAAAAATTATTTTGATTGCACTTTCATATAAATTAAACTCATATTATACCTACTCATATAAGTTTGTACACATGTATATGTATTATGTGCCTAATAATATACAAGTAGTAATTTTCTAAATATATTTTATTATTAACGATTAGGCTTGCAAATTGCTACCAAATGTAACGTATGAATGAAATAAAATTAAAAAGCAAAGAAAAAAAAACAGAAGAACAAATGTGTATAATAAATTTAAAAAGTTTGGAGGTAGACGTACTTTAATATTAACACATATAAGCCACATGTATATATGATCATTACAATAATTCCTTCATACATAAATTGTTCGTATATACTGCATAATGTATGTTGTACACACTTTCAGTCTCGGCCTCACTCAAAAATATACTACAAATGTATAGTAAATCTAAAAATTACGAGTATATCTGCGATAGTACATGTATAACACTTGAAAATCCCTTGAGGTAAACTTTATATATTGTACATAAATGTTCACTGATAATAATAAGGTTTGTTTTTATTATTAATTTATTTTTTATTTTATCATTTTTATTTTGTATACCTTTATCATTCTTCCTTCTACCTTCACTACTTAAAAATGATATATGACTTATGCGGGGAAAATATTGTTTTTTTTTTTATTTATATACGAATTTATAATACATTATATGTACGAGTATATATAAAATTTTATTTGGGCCTATTTGAACAAATTGTCCCAAATTTGAGGCGAAAAAAATTGGTGTTTTCAAGTAAAAGTGAAAGGAATGAAAAAAAAAACAACGTAACCTAAACTTTAACCTCAGTAAAATGTACAACAAAATTTTTAGTCTGGATCGAATGAACGTAAATTATTAATAAGAAGATTTGGGAGACACAACGAAAATCATTTTCTATTCGTATATCTAAGCTAATCTAAGATAAGCGAGGGTTTTGTTAAACAAGTGTCAAATATAAATTATAACGATATACATTTTTTTGCATTATAACAAAAGTAGCTTCGTTTAGGAATTTCATTATGCTACAATCATTGTTGTTGTCTTTTTCTTTGAATGAAATTCACAGTGAAATCCCATTGAAATTTAGGATGAACAATGTCTCGTGTTTTTATTGTATTCACCGTTCTGATTTTATTGTTTTCTCTCCACAAAGAAAAATTATTCACTTTCCAAATACATTATGATCACTTTCATTAAGGTATACACTTCACCCGAATATAAATTTCTGTACAATTTCCAAAAGTATTGAATAAATAAAAAATTCAGCAACATTATGACAAAATGTAATTACTTATTAGAAATGTTAAAAATATTAAGTTTCTTTTGGTTAACTTGAGCACCTTAGTTCGAGTCACCAATTTTTTTTTTAAGAATTTTATGTTTCATTTGTTATGGCACATCTTATACATTCTAGTCTTGTTGTTTCTAGTACTTTAAAATCTTTCAATTTTTTTTTTTTTCCTTATTCACTTCAAGGAGGAGTATAGGGCTAGTGCATGATATCTATCATGCCCTAGTTTCTATAGTCATAGAAAGTTAGCTAGGTAGGTGACTAGCCTACCGTAGTTTTTAATTATATCAAATATTTCAGTTTATTAATATTTACTGTTTATTTTTCTTAGTCTTTAGTATCGAATATTATGAATATTTGAAAATAACTTGTTATTTATTAGTATTGCATATTAAGTTATGTATATAATATTGAATATAATTTTTATAGTGACCTGACCGGGGTTTGAACCCGAGACTCTTCGGTTAAAGGGCCGGTGCCATAACCACTGCACCAATGGTCAGGTTAAAAAATCTTTCAATGCTTCTATTCAAATATATGTATATATTTCTATTCTCAATTAAACTATACAGGCTATACTGTGAACACGAAGACGTTACGTCAATAAATTTCCATATTAAGCAATACAATTTAAATATAGGCTGAAAAAAAAATCAATTGACATGAGATCTCTTACAGCTATATTATTAACTCTTCTTATGTTACAGCTACATTATTTAGTGCGTTTGACAAAATTTTTTTTGTATTATTTTTAAAAATTCATGAAACTAAAATATAAAACCATAATACTCAAAAAATTATCAAATTTATTTAAAATGGAGTCTATATATTAGTTTCTAAATAAAATACCCTAGGTCGGCGACACCTTGTACTCATATTACACCCAAATACAAAAATACAATAATATTATTTTCAATTGTGTTTAAATTGCTCTATCAGAACAGAAAAACTCGACATTGTACAATAATGAAAAATCTACTCTATAGAATTGCTGAATTTAATAAACAATATAAGAGAAACGAGCTATAAAATAACATAGACACCATCTATATGACTGAAATCCAAAAAATAGATATATATATAGAAGATTCAGTAGTACAATAGTTAAACTGAAACAGTGAAAAATAATTAAATAAAATAATAATAATAATAAAAAGAAAACAATTCTACACAGAAAAAAAAATTATAAAAAATAATAAGATCAAAATATCCTGAGGATTGGACATAATTCATAAAAATAAAAAAAAAACAATTCTAAAATCATTTTACATGATATATTCTTCGAGCCCATATGTATTACATAGGCATACACAATATTCCAAGGTGTAGGTATATAATGTATAAGAACGTGTATGTAAATATGTGAATTATCAAGGAGCAGGCTAAAATATTTTCTTCAAAATTACTTCAAATATTCATGTTTAGTGGGTTTTTTTTTGGAAGAAGTAGAAAAATTCACAATAATAATGATTTTTTTCCCATTTCTTGATTTTCTCTTGTTTTTTTTTTTTATTAAGAAAATGATGAATAGTTCATACAAATACCTTGCGGGCGAATAATTTTTCAAGATTATAAGACGCTCAATGAGTTTTTTTTTTTGCCTTTCTAGAATGAAATTTTTTTTTAGTTTGTTTGTTGGTTTGGATTGGATGAAGTACTGAATTTTTATTTTCTTAAGTACCTATGGTTTATGGATTTTGGGATTTTTTTTTTTCTGCTTTTACTTTTTCTTGATTAGAATTTCTTAAGCATTTTCGCCTCTTATGAATGTTTCCATTTAAGATTTGTTTATTGTTGTTTGGTTGGTTTGCTTGCATTTATATGAAAAATGAAATGTAATTTAGAGATTATTAGATATTTAACCTTTTAATAACGAAAGGCGCTAAAGAGAAATGACTTATAGAGTAGATTTAAGTAAAGATTTACAACTTTGGTTGGTTTTATTTTTTTCAACATTTTTTATATGTTTGAATTTGAGATTCTTATTATTTTAATGTTGGTTGTTATAAATATGTGTAGAGCTATTTTTATGGTGCGTTAAGATGAATAATTTTAATATCTAAGTATCTAAGGTAAGTATGTGAATTTATTGTATTTATTTAAGAGATTTTCAAAAAATTTTTCTTCTAAAGTTATAATTTTTAATTATTATAGATAATTTTGTGAATATTGCAAGTATTATCGGATATTAAACAAAATTTTAGATTATTAGAAATTATTTAATTGAATTCAAAATAGCCTTAATTTGTAGTCCGGACAGCTGTTATTGCGACTACAAATTTATATACGGTTTTCAAAGAATAAATTTTTGTTTCAATTAAAATTCGAAGTACTTGGAGTTATTACAATTTTATAACAGAGTCATGTTACATGAATATAAGTAAAATTTTTATCATTATCATCAAAAACAAAAATTTCAATTATTTAAATTTTATGTAATAAGAATCCAATTTTCAATTAGTGTTATTATTTCCCACACTATACTATTCAACAAACTATTTTCGAATAAAATAATTCTGAGTTCAATGTTATTCAATTAAAAATTTTTTAAAAAGCTAAAGAAAGATTAGCGAAAATTTCAAAAAGAAAAGGATTTACAAAAGTACTTATAATAATTTTCTTAAAATATCGAAAAGTTTTGTTAACAAAAACTTTTCGAAAAGTACCAATATTTTCATAAGTTGTGATAAAAGAAGATAAGAAAGTTGTAAACATTTTTAATAAAAAGCAATAAATTAAATAATAAAAGGAAATACTTATAGGGAAAGATATAAGCAATTTCAAATTACATCTGTAATAATATAAAAAATATAGACTTAAAGTGAACAGGCGTTTATAAAGAAAATGATAAACTTCTGAAAGATTCGTAATTTCAGTTCCTCATAACTCGCCTTGATTTTTCGAACATAAGAATTAAAATTTCTTTACAATGAAGAAATTTAACTAAATGAAAATTAAACTGTATAGGCATTTTGTTCTACCTGCTTTTTGCATATTCACGATGTACAATGGATCCTGAATGGAATAATAAGCACAATGGAACATGAAATAATAATCACAGCTGTAAATTATCAAACAAGCTTACCTTTACGTTCAGTATTGTGTGATAATAACCTGAACTAAAATTCAAAAATTATTTCCAGCAAACAATCATATTTTTAAGAATAGATCTTATAGTTGGCCGAACAAACCAAAAGTTTTTCATGGTGTTTTTTCAGTGCAAATTTCTGCTTATTTCTCAATTATTCAAAATTATTGGTGTTCTCTTATTAGAAAAATTAAAGGTAAGAGAAACGAAAAACTGAGGGAAAAAAAGATGTCAACACAAAGAAAATCTACTAAACAGTATACAAAAGAGTATACAAGGTCTCCTCTTTTTGAACTCAACTTTAATCTCAAAAATTATTTTTATATTTTGTTTCTTATAAAAACAAAAGCTCAAACAAATCCTTTAAGAAAAAGGTAATTTTCTTTTCAATTAATTTAAAAGATTTTTAAAGGATTTATAATTTAAACAAAAGTACAATAAACAAGGTGTTTGGCATAAGGTGGAAAATTTTAATTTTAGAGATGATTCTTTGATAAATTTTAAAATAAGTAAAAAAATTGTACCGAGGGGCAGATATAGAGAATTGTTTTCGAGCTAATATGGTATCAGATTTTTCCTGCATGTCGGAATATTACCGGTATTTTATAGAAATAAAGCAGTAACAACACAATTTCAATAATTAAAATTTATTTAAAATGTTGCTTAAATAAATATTATTAAAAATACTTTGAATTCAATGAAAATATTTTATTAAATTAAAACAAAGAATACCCGATGTATATAGCATGTAATTGTGTTGTGCCATCGAACCAAGAATTGGAACGGACCAGAAACAATTTAATTAAAGCACTTACTTAAGGCAATAACTACTTCAGCAGCTTAAAATATTGTTGCTTAATTTAAAAACCAATTTTAATTTAATTTAAATTCGAATTTCAAATATCTTAATAGAAATTATAAATTTGCTTCCAAATAATATTGGTGTACCACCAATAACATTCTTCTATATATAACAAATTGACCTACATATTCTTGTAATGACATCCTTTACAAAACAATGTAATATCGAATGTAACATTAAATTTTTTTTTCTTTTTAGATGCCAAAATCTTCAGGTCATTCATTCTCTTTTGCCTTGGATTCCATAATATTCGGAGCATACATACATTTTTTTTCCATAACATTTAGTTTTCCAAACATTTCAAAATCCTCTTTTCTTTTATAATTGTTTTAGATTTCTATTTTCATATTATATTCTTTGTATATACACACTTCTATTTTAAGACGCAATTGTATATAAATTAAACTTGCTGCTATTCTGTACTGTGCTACTTAGAAATTTTTAACAAATTGAAGGAAATCTTTGTCTGTTTTTTTTTGTATAGCTCTTATTTTCATTAAAAGTGTAAATTGTATTATCCTTTTTCTTGGAGTTTTTCCTTTTATAAAAAAAAAATTATTACATCACAGAATGCATGTATATTTTCACTATCCTTTATTTTTGTTGCTGCTCTTCTTCTTGTTATTATTGTCATTGTATATTGGTAATGTAGGTATGGTACACATTTTTAATAAAACGTTCTTAAATATCACTTTAAAATTTTTCATTTTCTTTATTTTTTTTACATTTATTTTCTTTATTTTTTTTTCTGTGTAAGAAGCTTTAAAGAAAATCTTTGAAAAAGAATATTGTGAGAACAAAAAATTAAAGTGAAAACGAGGAAAATAAACAGATTTTTCACAAACAGAGATAGAAAGGAAACAAGTGAAGGAAATTCTGAAGTACTTATGTAAGTACAAAATGTATATACATATTTATATGTATGTAGGAATGAATCATGTTATGCACAAAATGTGTATGCAACTGCATATATTATGTATATATTTCGGAAATTAAATGTACATACTGTATATTTCAGTATATATTTGTGATAAACACATTCTTTACTCTTATACATACTGCATCTTTATACAATAAACACGTACATATTATATAGATCATGTAATTGTGTGACATCTGCAATGAAGTTAAATATTGTACACAAATATGTCATTCCAGAAAAATAAAATAAGAACAAAATTAATAGCATAAAACTTGTTATACAGCACGTTTAAAATATCTTAAATATCTTGTGTATATATGTATGTACATTTGAAAGCATGTATGGATATGTATAAAATATTAATTTGTATTTACAAAATGTACTCGCATACTTAACAAACCTATAAAAATGCATGTAATTATTATCTTCGGTGTTTACAAGGTGTTGTAAAAATTGTTGATAAAATTTAATAAAATAAGGAAATGTAAATGGAAAATTCTTATTAAGTTTTGGAAAAAGTTGCATTTCTCAAAAATATAAGAAATTCTTAAAATAGATTTTAAGTAATTTGACTTTAAAAATTTAATGCTCTAAAAACAAGTTTGATGCAAAATTACTATAATAAATGAGAAAATCTAAAATATTGAAAATATTGAAAATATATTAATTTCAGTATGAACTAATTATACAAAAATGTGTTTAGCAAATCATTCCAGGAACATTGTTCAATGAATGAATAAAAAAACCTTCGTAAAGTAAGTTAGACTCTTAATTCATATAGAATGGCTGATTTCATACTAATTGATTCAATAAATGAAGTTCTTTTTTGAATCACATATTTTCCTTGATTTTACCGTAAATTTACAAACTGACTGAATAAACTGCGAAACTCTTGTCCAACTGAGGAATATTTATTTTGCTTTGAGTAAAGCCGTACAATGAAATCCATCAATGCCGTTTAGAAACTTTTTAAGCTGAGAAATTAAATAAACTCATTCAAAGTTTATCATTCATTAATTTATTAATTTAAAAAAGAATTGATTTTCAAATAAATTTTCAGGTTATTTTTCGTAAGAAGAAAACTAGAGAACCGATTGAATTTTCTGTCGGTTCTTTAATTTTTGTTTGAAAATAAATTTCAACTTAATGAAATTGATTCGGTTTTAGATCAGAAAATTTTCAATGTTCTGACCATGATATTGTTACACAAATGTTACAGTTCGGAAGTGTAACATGTAATGTTGCATGTTATACTTCTGAACTGCTATGGATCTGTTATACAAATTTACAATAAAATTTTGGAATACTGTTCGAAAATATTCACTACATGAACTTCTTATTTTTATACCATATTGTCTTAAAATTATTTATTTATTTATTTTCTTAAAAATATTTCCTTTAAAATCTGTGATTTTCACTTGAAAGGACACACATGTACATTACGTACGTGTTCTATTTTCTTTATATGTACAATATCTTATACATTTAGTTTTAAATTCTGTATAATGATTTTAAACTATGCATATAATATTTAAAGTGTGTGTAATTTTTTTAAGAAATTTTCTTATATTTATTTTTAAAGAAAATAAAATATTCACAATACCATTTGTGTACTATAACCATAGTAAGTATATAAGAAAAACGTCAAGTTCATATCCTTTGACATATACGTTATATATAAGTTATATTCATACAAATATTATAGTTATAGAAAAAATTAAATACGTAAATGCAATTATATAACATTTTATATAAATTCAAGATGCACTTTGTAATATTAATGCATTTAAAATAAATGTGCATATGTAGGATGCAAAATAATACTAATGGTATATCTTTTGTTATAACATATTAAAAATAATATATAAGAGCAGGAAAAGCAAAAAAAAAAAAATGATAAAAATAAAAAAAAAAAATAGAAATTTTCTAATGTCAACATTTCACTAAAAAGGATAATAAAATATAAATTTTTTTTCTCATTTTTTTCACAGGGTGATTCTGATTTTGTATTGAACCCTTGGATTTTTTTTAAGAAAAAATAAAATCAATTTGAAAAAATTCTATCTGGCAAATATCCATAACATATATAGCTTCGAAGCTGTTGAAGTTAATGTAAGCTCGCAACTGCTTTCATTTAATAGACAAACATAACGGCAATACCAATAATGTTGATGTCAATCTTATAGTTTTTAAGTAATAGCTGCTTAAGCATGTAATTTTGAGTAAGGAAACTGATAATTTTCAAATTATATTAAAAAAAGTCAATACATATTTGGTCACAAATAATTTTCACCTCTAACAACAAGGGTTAGACGACTTTTTGAATACTAAAGAAGAAACATAAATAATACATAAATTATAACATTACCGTCAGTGTGTTAACTGAGAAAAATAATGGCGAACAATGCATTTCTATAGCTTCATAAGTTTTAAAGCAGTTGTGATCATTTCTGTAACAGAATTTTTTCAACCTGATTTTCTTTAACCCTTCAAAATTATCCCAACACGCCTAACCTTCCCGTCTTTCTTCCAATATAATAAGAATATTCTAAAAAACTTTCGCGGGGGCTTAAAATTTTCTTAATTCAGTAGTGAATCCTACACACGCAGGTAGATGTAACATCAAATCCGGACCACCCTATATATATATATATACCTAAAAGCTATATTTATTAATTTATTTATGTACATCCCTGTACATAGAATATTTTATTAAAACTATACACATAGATACATGGATTAACAATAATATTTAGAAAATCTCTAATATGATTTCTGTTTTGTTGAATGAAAATTTCAACCATGATACTATGATGATCAAGAGTATGTTATGGAAATTAAATGAAACAAAAAGAAAAAAGGAGAAATTAAAAAAAATAAATACAACAAGAGAAAAGGATTCACATATTCACTTTCAAAATAGAAAATGAAATAAAAATTTTCATTTTATATTTAATAAAAATATTTATTTAAAATAAATTATAAAAAATATAAAATAAATTACAATGAACTCTTCTTTTGTTTTCTGTTTTCTATTTTTTTTTTGAATAGTAGATTTTTAATTATTTAATTGTTTGTTTTGTAAATGTATATATAAAGGATAATAATATTATATAAAACGTTAATTAAATAAAAATTTTCCATTTAAAGATCAAGGTTACTCAACCCTGAAAATATTAAAAGAGGAAATCATTTTTTTTTTATAATTGAATTGAAATTTATATGATGGCATATACATGAGCTTATATTAAGTATAGGAATTAGTTTATGCATTGTACGCCAATGGTCGTATTTAATACGTTTTAATGTTAAGGACACTCTAATAATTTTTTTTTATGATTTTATAAATATAGAGAATTTCGATGTAAAAATATGTGCTTGTTTAAAATTAATTTTTTTCATTTTAATTTATAATGAAAAATTTTAATTAAAGGCTTATTTATGTAATTTTGAGTTTAATGTACTTAATCAATTCCAGAGTTAAATTATAGGAAACAGAATTACTGAAATCAGCCGCTTATATAAGAAATAAATTTACACACAATTAAAGAATTATGTGTACTATTTAAAAATAGTAACTGCCTTTATATTTCAAAAATTTGTGTGAAAATAATATGAATTTAGTAATTTTCGGGAAATATTGCTTGGAAATTTCGAAATTTTATTAAGAAATAATAAGAAATTTAATTGAAAAAGTTATAAAAATCCAATAGGAAAATTGTAAATTCTAATTGTAAAATATTTTCCTATTCTGATAATCAATAATACTAAATGAAACGCTCAGCACATTAGTGGCCGGTCTACTTGCAAAAATGACATTTCGAGTAAATGGCGATTAAAATATTTAAATTTTAAGAAAATCTTTAAAAGGCTAAAACGAACTTATGTCAAAATAGAGTAAAAAAAGAAGTAAACTAAGTATTTTGAAATTATAGAACAACACCTTAGGCCATTACAACTCTATTGAACTTACGAGTATTAACTCATTTTCGCAAAAATCTTGGATAGGTCACTGATGTGCTGAGCTCCTCAAATAAATTTTATAAAATTATTCTCCAAAATTATTTTTTATAAAAAATATTGCATTTTGTCAATATGAATATTGGTAACATAATCATTTCTAGAAGTATTGGTCCATCTCATTCACAAATTCCCAAACAAAACAAGAGTCTAATTAAAAGAATACTCGTATTAACGAAGAGTTACAGACATCTATCCTAAATGGAGCGTAAATATTGTAAAATAAATAGCAGAATCATATTATATTAGTTCCTCATTAAGGCGTTTAATCTTGAAAACAAAAATTTATGACTTCTAGGATGCCCATGTTATAAGGATAAAAATATAAGCATAGTACGCAAAATATGCAAGGTTAACAGAATTCGAAGTGAAATTGATATGGTATAAATAATAGAGGGTCTTCCACAATATACTCAAGTTTATTAGTAGAATAAGTTTCGGGGGAGAGTTTTAGACGTGACAGTGGAAAAATAGATTCACTTCACGGGCTGTGATGCATTGTTACCCCATGTATATTTGATAATTTGACTTTTACTCTAAAGTTTATTATTAATTAATCGTGTTTCTGGAAAATTATTTAGAAATTTAAATTTCGTTCTTTTTACTCCAAATATTTTATTAAAAATTCATGTCTCATGCAACTGCGATTCACATATTTCACAATTAAAGAAAAACTTCATAATTTTTCAATGACATTCAAATTTTATGTGGAATTTTAAACACGAGTTTACGAGTATAACGTGTGTTAATTAATAAATTTTTTTTGCATAATTGAATTTTCTTTTCTGTTTTTTCTTTTTGTTTTTTGGCAATGACCGATTTCCGTATCCAAAACGCGGAAACAAAAAAAAATGTAAAAACGTGTTAACTTTGTCTTTAACTTTTGTCCGGAATATTTTTTTTCATTAAAATCCTTTTAGAATTTAAAGTCAATTGTTAATGAATGAATGAGTTGAAAAAGTTGGAAAATAAAAACGTTATCATTTTTATTCGTCCTTTTTTTCTCTTGTTTCAAAATGTCTGGCAAATTGCTTTCGTATTTAATATTTTTTTTATTTTTATTTTCTTTAACTTCCTTTTTGGAAAATTTTTTATAATTGAGTACAAAAATGATAAAACTATAAAAAAATACAGAATACTAAAAAAAAAAAATTGAATTGAATAAAACGGCTGAAAACGTCCTTATAACTTTTTTTTAAAAAAAAATAACAAAAATAAAAAACTCAAGAGCTTTTTTTTTTAATTTTCAATTTTAAAACAATATTATAATAGAATAACAAGAAAACAAATGAAAAAAGCAAAAAAAAAAAAATAATAAAGAAAAATGACAGTGAAAATGAAATCGTATGAACACAAATGGCTCGTTATCCTTGCAATTTAAAAATGAATATCTGAAAATACTAGAAAAAAAAAATCTTCAGGGACCATTACCATTAAATCCTTTGTGAAACATAGTTATGTATACATCTATATATATATGTATTTATTTAATTATGTATGCATGATTACGGCGATAGTTGATGTCCACAGTCTAGGGCAATAATAACAGCAATGGTTTTTTTTAATATTTCAAGAAAAATTTTACATTTTTCTGAAGGATCACGCAAAAATCGAAAAATGAATTATGCTAAGATGAATTTTGGAGTTGATAATGCAAAACCAAATATCATTATATCGCCAATTATACTCAACTCAATTATTTCTTCATTGAAACTTGAATTAAAATTGAATTATTAATTCCATTTTAAATAAGTTAAACATTTGTTAGTGCTTCATTTATAAAATTAAAAGTAACACATTGTTAGAACCAACATGTTTTTTTTCTAACATTTTTATGTTTAAGAATAAGTCATAACACTCAATGGATAAGAATTTATTAAAATAATATGATTAAATTCTTATGAACAATTCGGTTTACCTATTCAATATGATAAAATGTCCATAATATAATGGAAGACCTCAATACAGAATTCATAGCCAAATTTTAGTTTATTCACCACCTTTGCATTCTATTCAAATTTGGCTTAATACTATTTTTATTGTTATACAAGTGCAAGTCTGTTGTGATCATGTCTCTCAAACTGATCCAAGAGCCTAATTTTTCAATATTATCCTTGTTCAAAATAAAAACAAGAGTTTTTAGGAGGAAAAATACTTTAGTACAGTACTGTTACCTCGTATATAAATTCATACTATTAATATACATATATATGCACGTATGTAATAATATATTTATAGTTTAATTGTTGTACATCTGAATACACTGGACAAAGTATAATGATGTTGAATGAGAAGAAACGTCATGGAAAAATTGAAAGTTTTGTTAGCGACATTTTAAGTATAAACTAATTTGCATTTTATTTACATTATGATAGTGACAGTTTGAACGATTTCTTTCTCTTTTATTATTTATTCAATTTTATACACATATATACATACATACATAACGATTTTATTCTTCATATATAAATACATGCATTAAATATGCACGTAAATTTAAATGTAGTAGTAGCTTAAAGTATATGCAAATTATTGAATTGTTTAAAAAATATTTGCATTTTTTTATAGAATATAAAGGATTCGAGTATCGTAACTATTCTACTTTCTAGTTCTTATACAGTTTTTTTGTAAAAAAAATTAAATTTTAACTGAATTAAAAATTCTGAATTAAGAATTATTTTCCGCACAGATTCTAATTTTTTTTAGAAATTATTCTGTAAGAATTACTTTCGTCGTATCGTAGGAGTCAATTAAAATTTGAATATTTCGGATCGAATTTCTTATAATAATATAATTATCCTTTACGGTGATTCCTGTAAGTCAAAATTTCGACCATGGAAAGTCTATTTAATCTTTGGTAATAAATTCATAGCCTTACAGTTTTGATTCATATTTTAGTTTAAAATTAACAAAACTGTTATATACACCAATAAACAATAGAAATTTCTTTTAAAATTCTCAAATTAAATAACAAAGCCTTACGAGAATAGAAAATATGAAAAAAGTAAAAAAACGTATACTAATTAATTTTTACGTTTGTTACAATTAATAAAAAGGATAATTATGAAAAAAAAAATGCATTTTGCTTTCTAAATATCGCAATTTTTTTCCTAATTTAATTTTCACTACCTACATATACCATAAAAATTATTATTAATTGCAGTTGTATATAAAGGGTGCACAATATACTTTTAAATAACATGCATATGTACATACATATCACACGTAATACATACATATGTATACATAATATGCCCTCAAATACTCGTTTTATGCACTTTATAACATGTAGTAGGGGGGAATACAAACAAAACTACATTAAATCATGTAAATTCTATTTTATTATTAAAATTCATTTATATAGCGAAATACACACGTGAACACATACTTACGTACATATTCGTACATTATGTTGCATTAGCATAAGCATACATCACGCTAAAAACATACATAGAAATTATTAAAAAAAAAATATTTAAATTTGCATGTTGCGATATTCTGCGAGTTCATTATAGTAGATACTCGTATTTCACTTGCACACTCCCTATGTTATGTACACCTGAATGCAGTATATAAAAGCATAAAATGCAATAAAAATAAACTAAAAGCAAAAAAATATTCTACAAATTATTATTTGCTTTAAAATTGCTTATTTTTTCCCATTTCTATAATAATTTTATTTTTATTAGCTTTTTTTAAATAAAATATAAAAATTAATCCTAGCTCTACATATATAATTTTTTTTTCCATTAAAAAACTTATATGTATGTGCATACGTTCATTGTCATAGGTCACGGTTAATAATTTTAGAGAGTGAAAAAAAAAAAATACACATTTTTTTTTTTATTTATTTAAAAATTCATGTAAAAAAATGAAATAAAAAATTTTAAAAAATGATATTAGAAATTTGATATTTTCCATTTATAATACCAATAAGTAAATATGAAATATTCGTAAACTATAATAAAGTTGATTTGTTATACAATTCACTATGTCCAACTCATTCGTCTGAATAATATTTGTAATAAAATTTATGATAGAATTATAGTTTCCCTAATTAATTTAATCCTAATTTATCGCACAAAATTTTTGCTTAAGTATAAAAATTTTCCGATTAATTTGATCTACTGTAGTAATTTCCTATTATAACCCTCTTTTATACCCGTAAAATTCCAAAAACTTTTAATATGTTCAATAATATGTGCTTAACTTAGATAAAATCAACAGATATAATAAACTTGCAATTTATTATAAAATATGCACTAATCTAACATCATTGTCTAGGTTTTAAACTAATCAATTCGAAGCGCCACTAGTTTAATTGACAATAATCTGCAAACTAAACCTTACTGGAATTCTAATCTATAATAGGAATTTCTATTTAAAATGTAAGGTTTTTAAATTTAGCGAAAATAAAGATTCAACAAAAATAATAAATTATAGCAACACACTATTGATTTTTCGAGTCTGCCACATATTAAATTTTCAGAAACAATTCCGTAAGAAACGTCTAAGATTTATTACATTCCAATTGCGTATTTGAGAACATTCCAAATGTTTTTAAGATTTTATTGAAAAAAATTGTTTTAAGAAGTATTCCAAATTTTTGATGCAACTTAAACCATGGCAATATTCCGTACTGTTAAGAAAACAAACAATGTCTTAAGCTCCTGTATTGTATCTAGGCAAAATTTTACAATTTTATGATTTCCGAATTGCATTTAATGCGTTTTTGAAACGAAAAAAGAAGCAAATCATGCCTACAAACTTCATTTTGTAGATTTTATTCCGTAATCCAATATTGCTATACTGAGAAAAAAAGAATTAAAATTTCCATTTTGTTTGTGAATATCAATAAAATGAGTACCTTTATTGCCAAAAATTAGACATTGAAACTACATCCTATTATTGCTAAAATAAAATTTCCTGAACAGATTTAATTTATAGAAACGAAAAATTAAAGTTTGATCTACCGAACTGTGTTTGTACCCGTTCTGCATACTCTTCTTGTTGGATATGCGTGTTCGTATGCAACCATTCGTAAAGAATTATTTTTCTGCGCAAATATTGCGCATACAATAATAATAAATTTTTTTTGTGTTTTGTTTTTATTTTTTAATGTTTAAATAAAATGGGAGGGGATTTTTTTTTTGTTTTAAATGAATGTTAAAAAAATGTTAATTAAAAATTTTTAATGAATACTCGCTTACGATTTTTTTTTATGTTTTTCTTTTTTTGTATTGCATAAATTTTGTTACTCTTTTTCCTGTTATTCTTTTATTTAAATATTTTTTCGGAGATACTTTTATTTGCACAATATGATTTTTCTTTAACCTTAAATTTTTTCAAACATTTTTATTAAAAATTGACTTAAAAATTTAAACGTAAGAAATTATGGAATGAGAGCATTAAGTGAAGTTAAGAATCAAATGGTATATTGCTAGTATTGCCGGGTCATCACATTTCTAGCGAATGTTTCAAAGAGATATTTCTGAGAAGAGGACGCCAGTTGAATGTTGAATGGGATAGAGAAAGAGAGAAAGTAACAGAAATTTCATTACTTTAATATTCTCTGAGGGGTGTGAATCATTTATTCACTACCGAAAAGCGATTCTCCGATTGACAATAGCAAACAATTAATAAAGTAGTTGAATAATTATTGAATGCGAGATTAAATTTATAATTAAATGTATTGTGCGTTCAAATTTTTTTTTTAATTTTTTGTATAAAATGTCACTATATTATTATTTCTGAATAACCTAGATTTCTATAATTATGCGGATTAAAATTACATACATACATCAATTTTGCTGTCTTTCTTGTCATTTCTATAAATTTCAAAAAATCTATAATCTTTTCGACATTGAAAATTTTGAAAACAAATGCGGATTAAAACAAAAAGATTTAAAATTCAAAATTTCAAGAAAAAAAACCAAAACCCACTTAACAATACGAGTATTGAATTTCAAATCAAATTAATTTGATTTTTAAATCATATGATCAAAATTTTTTTAAATTTTTTAATAAGATAATTGTGATAATTAACATGTTTGTTTTTTCTCATTTTAATAACAGGTACCTACTCGAGTTTTTTTGCCATACTGACTGTATGTGTGTAGGCTATTATCAAACCTTACTTTCATAAGAAATCAAATTTTATAATAAAAATTTTAAAAATATTCATGAATTCATATGGAAGAATTTATTTATGGCCACAATAACCACGCATGAATATTAACTCAATACTTATAGCAGATTAAATGTTAAATGAAATGCATCATATTTGATTGCCTTGTTTTTTTCGCTTTTGCTTTGTTGGTCTACTATTCTTAATTTTTTTTTCCTTACAATTTTCTTAAAAATAATCATACGGTCTTAACTAGGGTTGTCGTCGCCATTTATAATCCCATTAAATCTCTTCAAATTTAATAATCACAAAAGAATTTTCTATTTTGTTGTTTTTTTTTCTTTTATTTTCGCCTTTATTCAATTCTTTTGCTCGATTATTTATCTTTTCTTAATCCTTATATACTTTTACTTTTTTTTCTCATTTAATAATTATCCCAATAGAAAATAATAGCTAAATAAGAAGAAAGTAAAAAAAAATTATACGATAACAAAAAGAGAAAAAAACAAGTAAAAACGTTTCAGTCGGTATAAACCGATTGAATTATACCCTGCACCTTTCGTTATTGTGTAGCAATTACTCGAACACGTGAAGATATTCTATAGAAACTTCACGGATATGTCTGACCTATTATTGGACATCCGACTGTCAAGTTTCATGAATCTGACTTTATAATTTTTCCAAATATTAAAAATTAGCTTTTACAGTTGTATGGCAGGTACCTGAACCTGTCAAGCAATTCCATCAAAACTTCATATATCTGATCTACAATCGGACACACAACTGCCAAGTTTCATGAATCTGGCTTTATTATTTTTTCAAATATTTAAAATTAACTTCTGGAGTTATATGGCAGGTACCCGAACCTGTCAAGCAATTCTTCTAAAACTTCAGAAATATATTTGGCCTATAATTGGACACATGACTGCCAAGTTTCATGAATCTGACTTTATTATTTTGCCGAATATAAAAAATTTGCTGTTGAAGTTGTATGGCAAGTACCCGAACCTGTTAAGCAATTCCACTAAAACTTCACAAATATATCTGATCTATAATCGGACACACAACTGCCAAGTTTCATGAATCTGACTTTATTATTTTTCCAAATATTAAGAATAAGCTTTTAGACTTGTATGGGAGCTACTCGAACCTGCCAAGCAATCCCACCAAAACTTTAGAAATATATCTGACCTATAATTGGACACACGACTGCCAAGTCTCATGAATCTGACTTTATTATTTTTCCAAATATTTAAAATAAGCTTTTAGACTTGCATGACAAGTACCCGAACCTGTCAAGCAATTCCACTAAAACTTCACAAATATGTCTGATCTACAATCGGACACATAACTGCCAAGTTTCATGAATCTGACTTTATTATTTTTCCAAATATTTAAAATTAGCTTCTGGAGTTGTATGGCAGGTACCCGAACCTGTCAAGCAATTCTTCTAAAACTTCAGAAATATATTTGACCTATAATTGGACACATGACTGCCAAGTTTCATGAATCTGACTTTATTATTTTGCCGAATATAAAAAATTTGCTGTTGGAGTTGTATGGCAGCCACCCGAACCGGTGCAGCTATCCCATTATAATTTTTAGAGCATGTGTAAAATGTAATTGGACACATGTGTACAAAATTTTATATTTATTGCTTTATTAGTTTTCGAAATATTTAAAATAAACTCTTTGAGTTGTATGGCAGCTACCCGAACCCGTTGTCCGAATTAGTCCAATAACAATAGGGTTCGTCCTTGGCACAAAAGAAAAAGCTTGTGAAAGTTTGGTGTCGATAGCATTATTCGTTTTTGAGTTATCGTGCGATCGGACGGACGGACGGACGGACGGACATGTCTAAATCGACGCAGAATTTTACGCTGAGCAAGAATATATATATATGTCCATACCGCAGATGACTCCTTCAAGTAGTTACAAACTCCATACCAAAGTTAATATACCCATCCCGAAGTGCAGGGTATAAAAACGCTTATTCTGGTAGAAAGAACAAAAAAAAAAGAAAAACTCTGAAATCGTCCATCTTTTTACGGTTTTATCTAATTACAAGACAGCTTTATATTTTTATCCGCATATTCTTATAAACCAATAATAAATAATGGTATAGCAAGAAAGAGAAATAAATAAAAAAGGAAGAGTAGAAAAGTTAGAGAGAGGACAAGAAAGAGGGGAAGTAATATAAAGAGAATTGAAAGAAAAGATAAGCAAAGACATAAACACAGATAGTCCGAGAAGGGAAAGTTTTATATAAAAAAAAATATATATTTTGGATTAAAGTTTTTCTTCTTATTGAAATTTTCATCTAAAGAAATAGATCAAAACTGAAAATAGTATTAAGTAAAAATAAAATAAAATAAGAGCAATCGAGATTAATAAATAGATAAACAAAAAAATAAAAACAATTCGAAAATAACTGCTCCCGAAAATTGTAAGTCCGTTGCCGAATTTACTTGCCTCATTTTTATCGTAAATTTAAATTGGTAAAAGCAGATTGCAATAAACCTCAACTATAAGAAAATCGAAAAAAGAGATGAAAAAAAAATATAAGGAGGTGGGCAGACAAGGATAAGAAGATAAGAATTTTCAAAATGATACAACTCGTATAATCGGTTTTACTTTAACTCTTTGCTTATAATCCCTTTCTAAATCAGTTCTATCCATTTTCCTTACCGAATGCGTATTCATTTCTTAAGAATGACAGATATAAACAATAAAAAATGGTATTTCAATTTTGTTCTCAAAAACAGACTGATTGCAAATGCAGCTTACAACTGTAATACAGTCTCAGTAATTTACAAAGATCTACTTAAATTAGGAAACTTTAAATAATTTGAGCTGGCAATTTTACTTTTTTAATTTAGTGAAAATATAATGTAGCTGCAAATGATATTTCTAATCAGCTCGCCCTTAAGTTGCTTGCAAATTCCGGCTTTGCATTAGTGAAAAATTATAAATTTCATATGTACTCGTAATCTCTCAGGTAAGGTACTTTATTTTCGATTCCAATGTCTAACTTATGTATTCATTTTCTCTTATTTTTAGCCCCAATTGGAATCAGTTTTTAAATATACTAATAAAATAGGAGACTACATTTGAATTAAGCCACAAAATCAAGTACTAGGATCAGAAAAAAATATTGTAAATTGATATTCAATCACAAAACTATACAATCAGTCAACGAAAAATAAAAAAAAAAATCCAAAACATACAAACATTCTTTTCTTTTTTTTAATCCAATCCAATTCAGAATTCTTTACATTATTATGAGATCTAAAAACAAAAAAAAACAAAAACTGAAATAAATAATCAACCAACCAACAAAAAGACTTGTCAATAAATTTACTACCATTTCCCTTACTCCTCTTCCTCCATGTTCCTAACTTCTTTTCTATAATCCAATAAAAATGCGTCACAATTTGTTTTCTTTAGTTTTTCAATTGAAAAAATCAACACGAAATGACAATATTTTTTTTTTCATTCTTATACCACATATTTTCGTCTTACATACTCGTTGGTAGACCAACAATCATTATAAGAATTTTTATAGATAATAATTTACTTGTTTTTAATTTTTTTCAAAAAATAACTACGATTTTAAATACATATATACATACATATGTAATGTCCGTATGTATTTTAGAGCCCTTAAGTATTTATATGAGAAAAACGCTCCAACAGAGAATTAATGTCATTATGATTTTAATTGAACATGAAAATTTCATCAATCAAAAATAGAACGGAGAATGGAAAACAAAATATTATTCAACTGGATTATGATTGCTGGGGATTTAACTATAATTTATGATGGAAAAGAAAAAAATTGTATGTTAACAAACTTGAAATCTTCCTATTATTCAATGTAAGTAAACCATATACGAACATGCGACTATACATGTATGTATGTAAGTGAGAAAAAATATATAATTTGGCTAAAGGCTATTGTTAAATATTAGGCCATAGTATTGAATTTTTTCTTCTCCTATTATAAAAATTTTGGTATATACTAAAAATTGTGTTTTATATAAGTATGTAAGTAGTGGGTGTTATTTGAAATATTAAAATGAAATTCTTATTCTCTTCTGAAATTCTAAATAATTGTGAGACGAACATATACGAATTTAAGAATATAAGCGAAAAACTATGTAGTTAAATTAAGAGTGGTATTGAGTAAACGAGTTTCGGATTTATATTAGAGTGCGGTTCTAACCAGTCTATAATAAAATAACCAAATTACAAAAATTCTGGTGTTGTGAGTGGAATAAATTGAGGTGAAATACCGTACGCAATAAGTTTCGATAATTGAAAATCAAAATTATAATTAAAATTGAGAAACTTCAAGTTTATAACGAGTTCAAGTTTTTATTTAACTCCTGTTTTCCTGTACTGAACGAGTGACATCGAGACTATTTCGTTTGCCTTTTCAAAAAAAAAAGTATGGAATTTGTAAAATTGGCATACTTATAACACAACTATACCCCAAAAATTTTCCCCAAAAATTGAATTTATTTTTGATTAATTCATCACAATTTATTGGCGATACCATCACATTGTACAAATTACATATAAAATAATGCTTATCAGAACCGATTATAATCTTTTAATAAAATTGTTTTATACTTCTAGTTCTCGAGTAATAAAATGAAGTGATTTGGGGGCGGGGGGTTAAAATATTCAATGTGTTATTTTTTTTTATTGCGATAATCACTGTATTTTGTGTAATTGAAGTCATTCATGTTTTGCTTTTTTATTTTTTTTTTCTTTTACTTAAATTAAAATAAGAATTACTAAATATTTGATTACAATCTTGAAATTCTAAGAGGGTGGTAAATATATTAAAGTAATTATTATATGCGTACATGTAGTATATACGTAAGTATTGTTTACGTGTTATGCACATAATCCATAGATACGTAACTCTTATACCCAATACACACTTTGCTAAACATAATTTTTATAGTCACATAGTCAAGACTCTGTTGTTGTTAGTGTTATTATTGAAAACGTAAATTTTCACCCTCTTTAATTCCAATTATTATTTATAATTGTAGTTGAAGTAATAGTTTTTTTTTTTTTCAAAAGATAATTTTTAAAAGATATGTGAGGTTGTTGTTATTGTTTAGTATTTTTTTTTTTTTTTCAGAAATCATAATTGATAGGAAGTGATTTGAGTTTTTCTTTTATTATTATATTTGTACTAAATTTGTGCGCTTTTTAGGAATGAGTGATGAAATTTTATTGTTAAAGAACTGGGGATGATTGAATTTTCTATACCTAGTTTATAATAATATATTATATAGTTATAATAAAATATATATGTATGTGGTTAAGGTGACACGTTCATGTACACTTTTGAGGTAAATGAACTCATAAAGAATTGCATGTTAAACGCGTTAGTGTTTATTCTAATTTATAATTCAGGTTAAATCAATAAAATGCTATAATTATACGTACATAAGTAATTTTTAAGGTAACAAACAATATTATTATGAAGAGAAAAAATCGAATTGATATTATTTAGGAACAGGAACGTTAATGTTTAGTGAGATTTTTATTTCACTATTTAATTTTTAAATTCAAATAAACTTTTGAATTTACATAATTCATAAAACGTATAAGAATTGTCTAGCCGAGCTTGATATATAGATTTACAATTTTTCACGGCACAGCCCAAAATTAGTCAAGAAAATTATATTTTAGAATTTTTAATGACAAAAATTGAAAAATCAATTTGAAAATGCCTTTAATATGAGCATTTTAATATGAGTCCCCAAGAACGTTTATAAATGTTAAATAATTATGGAGCACTCCAATTTAATCAAATATCTTAAATTCATTTATGAAACTATTCTACCCAAAAAGAAGCTTTTATATAAAAATGAGTCAGTATTAGAAATATGAAATTTGTTCAGATGGAGTATGTATACACTAAATATAATCAGTAACTAGAAACAAATGAATTGAAAAAATTGCGATAACATTCAATCGATGGGCTAAAAAAAAATACGAATTTGGGGTTTTCTTCTCTCTATATTTAATATTTTTTATAAAATTAAGCCCTTACAGAAAAAAATCAAATAAAATCGTAATTTGCGGGTACATACTACTATTTCTTATATTACACATGACGAAATTAAATTACAATACTATATACATTCAAGAAAACAGGAAATTATAATAAATGTTTGCAATTATGTTTTCCTCCTTTACGCATTTCAAAATTCTAAATCTTTTTGAAATTTAATTAATTAAATTTGAAAATGGAAAAAATGTTAAATTTGCATCTCGTAAAAATTTGTGCTAAAATATTATATACAAAAATATCAAATTTCATTTGAATTTCATTGCATATGCGGCGGGAGTAAATGCCATTGTCAACATTTTATGTATTGATTCTATTTATATATATATATATATATATATATATATATATATATAATAGAGATTGAGATTACACATACAATATGTGTAATGGATTTTATATAGTACAAATACTGTCGACCATTGCTTAATTCTAATTGTGCCTATTATTTAATTATTATCGTATTAATTTTCACACTATTCCAGTATAATTACTACATTTTAATTCTAACATTAAGATAATATTGTACATACTTAAATAATTAAATGAAAAAAATTTTTTTTTACTTATACAATTTAAATAATTTTAATTTTAAATCTGAAAAATCAAACCACAATTTTATCATATAAATTTTTTAATCTCGTAAATTATTATTTTGTATAATATAAAAAAAATATTTATTTTACATAAATGTTAGATGCCAAATTATGAAAAAATTTGTTATCTAGGTCAAAGTTATAACTAGATATTTTGTTTCCAAATACAAAATATGATGACATTTGTTATAGGGAAGGGTCTATATATTCTCTATATTTTCGAAAACAAGAAAATTCCATCGAAGTAATTGTAAGGAAATAATAAGAAAAGAAAAACTAAATAATAACAACAATTTGAAGCAAAATATTTAGAACAGGACATAAAAGCGAGTGTAAAAAAAAACCTTGTTCCTGTTTCATTTCATTTTTTTTATTTTCTCACCCAGAGTTATAATGTAAAAATAATGTTAAATAATTACATAATATATGGGTGTGTGTAATATGGATAATATGGATAAATACGTTGTAAACGTAGAATATTTAAGGACCATGAAATATGAGAACTATGAATTCAAAATTTAGCAAATTCCTATAAGTCATATAAAAAAATATCACATTATGATTTATTGAAATAGAGAAAATTCTTTTTGATTTTTCATATTTCTATGTAATTATGTTAGAAATCAAATTCAGTATAATAATATTATCCTACATATGTATATGTACAGAAAAAGAACCCTGCAGGATATAATTTAATTGTATTCAAGGATATTGCATAAAATATTATTATATATGGGTGTGTGAGGGTTTATGTTATACTGTATAACAAGAATTACTATGAATTAGATCAGAAATTAGAAACCTTCATTGGCTTTGAATCAAAATGCGAGTGTTGAAAAAAAATTTTAATCACAAATTTTATATTAAGATTTAATTAAGATAAATGAACAATATACAGGGTGATTCTGTAATAAATGCTTTGATATATATTATCGTTCTTGGTTCTATCAAAGCACGAATTCTATTCCGAATATGCATAAAATAGAAGATAAAATTGTATTTTGATCTCAAATCTTCACTATCCCTTTCCAAAAATATTCGTAACTTGAGTTATAAGCAATAACACTTAGGCAAACAGAAATTTTATGAAAAATCATTAAAATTCTTAAATCATGAGTGTAAAATTCAACGTTAATTTATCTTATATTATTCAACACCGAAGAGTGTTGTTCAAATATCCTCAAATTCAATTGATGTTAATTTAATAACACGGTCCCAATATATGCCTTGACACGGTCCCAACATTTGAAAATTCACTTAATTTATTTATTATACTAAATGCCATAGTCATGGCCATTTTGTAAAATTTCATTCATTATTTTATTACGTTAAGCATTTTAAAAATGATTATTGAACAGAACTGAGACATCTTGCATCGACATTAAATTTATTAACCGAAATATCTTACTCAACCAATACAATTGTTTTAATCCGGATTACATTATTAATTTCATTATTAAATTTTCACTTTATGTGACATACTATAAAGTTATTGTAAATGTAGACTTGCTATCGATTTTAATCCCAAATTCATAAAGTTGTTACATCAATATTATTTGAACATTTTATTTATTACAGCAGAAATTATTGTTTGCTCCTTTTGTTATAAGGGTACACATAAGTTACAAATAGTGAAAACCCTAGCAGAATGTTAAAAAACAAATTTATATTGAAAAATGAACCAGGAAATTGTGGCCATTAATTATTATGAAAATTTTATTTTCCTATATGATTACGATTTTACCTTTTTCCCCAGAATATATAAAATTTTTTTTTATTTATAGTCTAATTCTACAGAAATATTATTTTCTATTTGTCATTATCAAAGACACTATGTAAAACAGATGGCATCCATTTATATTTTGATTGAGTAAAGTAAAAATTGCAATTGCATTAGATAATGAATGAAAACTTAATCAGAAACCATCGGATGACAACGAAGCCATTGAAAAGCTCCGCCGCCCTCAAGTTATTGGTATTCTCCCTGTAAGAAATTTCGCGAAATAAAACCGAGGACACTACGTTATTGATTATTCTTAGAAAACTATATCAGAAACCACACTACTACAACGAACCGACCTTAACTGCAAAACCTGAAGTTTACTTTCATTACGGGGCAAACTAAGCGGATCCGACCATACTGTACCCAAAAAGCAAAACGAAGGAAACACTTCGGTACATCCTCAGTACCATCTATATCAACATTATGAAGAAGAAGACAAGACCTGACGTATGTACTCTGAAACGGCCCTCACGATTATCATCAAATACAATTTCAGTACCGGCTGCATTCTTCCAATTAAATATATGTCAAAAATTCACAGTTGTAATATAATTACAAAACGACATTGATATCTAATAAAAAAAAAAAAATTTTTACTTTCATTCCTAAACATATGATGTGAGAAATTTTAATTTATTTCACACTACTTATATGAAAAAAGTAAGATTGAAAAATTTTAAACCCTCGTATGCCAATAGCCATGTTATTTGTGACTGTTTATAACTGACAATGACAAACATATGCACACATATTTTTTACTAACTTAAAATATTATAACTAGCTAGACAAAATAAAAAACAATTTTAAGGGAGTCAACTCAAATAATAAATTTCCAAAGATTCGTCAATGTCAAAAGATAAATTAACCCTATCAATTACCTACCCTAAACTCGTTATGTTACATGATACGTGTAGGTTTTAAATTTTTTTTTTTTGTGTACGGTTAGATTATTTTGCAGGGTTAATAATTTTTTTTTTCTTTTTTTTCCTTTTTTTCCTGTCTTTTGTTAATCTATAATGTGTGTCACAGGAGTTCACAAATGCGTGAAATATTATGGGATTAAAAGGATATAGTCAAAATAATTTCTCAAGGATATTTATATGCGAATTTCTTTAAAGTGAATGAAATTATGATTTAAAACGAGAATTTATAAAATAATATTCAACTCTGGGACTCTTGTAGAAATTTAAAAAAATTATATTATTGTACAACTATTTAGAATGCAACTTTATATCGAAAGAGTCCGGTATATTAAAGCAGAAAGAGTCCGGTCCGAAAAGCAGTCCGGTATATTAAAATTTCAGTCTCTTTTTCAGAAGTTCAAAAAAGCTGAAAAAACAGTGACAATATTTTAGCTGAAAAAACAGTGACAATTTGCGGTTATCCTTCTCAATCTTCAGAGATTCTTAAGGTTTTGAATGGACAGATTAAAATATTTGTACCACAATTCTGATTTTCTAGTATTATAAATGGGGTGGAAAATATGAAATATCTAATGTTAAATGCATACTGCATAATTATTCCTAAGTATAAATATCGTGAAAGAGGAATTTAATTAAAGAATTAAAAATCAAATATTCTTTTCAAACGAACATATGTGATTTGAACTTAAATTTATAAGCCATAAATCGCATAGATAAGTAATTATTACAAAAATATTCTTCCGTTTTTACGTTTTGAAGGGGTAAGTCGTCTTAATTACCGGGTTTTACAATAAATTTATGTTTTAATACGAAAATCTTTTTTACTGGTTCATACAAAATCTTTATAAATTAGTCATAACTCATTGAAAACCATGCATTGAATCGAAGCGAAAATGTTAAATTATTCTAGCTAGGAAATTAAAATAATATCAGAGATCCCAAAAACTATTTCCAATTCTATTAAAGGCAAAATTTTGATACTATGTACATTTTATTTCAAATATTATTAACACAAAGGACAATACCTTGAGAATATTAAGCAAAAAATATTATAGTTTAATTTTTCTAAAAAATCTAGTAATAAAACCTACTTAATTATTTGAGTTTAATAGTAATAAAACTAATAGATTTCAAAAATTACTAAAATAATTCAAAATTCCCCAAATTGGAGGTCATATTTTAATTTTAATCATATTCAATAATTACAGTATCTATATACTAACACTGTATGTAAATATTAAAGCATGTTACATAACATGATAATCCTTTAAAATTTTATTTTCCCTTTCAAAAAATATCCTATTGTGTGAAATGAATTTAGTACAAAACTAAAAATACTGCATATTATACAAATAAATTATAATTTCTGTTTTTCTATAATATCATAATAACCTAAAAATGAATGAAATAGTTTATGTCCTTTGTTTTCCAGATAAAATGCACCAATGATGCAATAAAACACAAAAAATAAAAAACAATAAAAAATTATCTCTTATATCTCATAAGAGCAATTTTTTTTTGAAAATTTATTTTACTCTTGTTTATTATTCAAAATATAACAGTATATTCAAAATATGACCTAAAAATACAATGAAAATATAAGAGAAATTAAATTATGAAAAGTTTATCCTTGTTTCTATTCTATAGAAAAAAATAATTTTTTAAATGAGAATTTAATGTTGTTTTATGAAATTTTGAATTTTTTTTTTAAATAAATCTTTGTCTTGTACACATAAATAATGTATAAGTCAATATTGTGAATAACACAATTACATCAAAAATTTTAAATCACTTTTGTTAGGAAAAGTGTAATTATAGAAACTATCATAGTTTTAGCATTAGCATTTAATTTTTTTATCACACGAAATCCAGTGTTCTTGAATCAATCTCTACATTAAACTATAAGTTAAAAACTGAAATTTTTCAATTTTAAGTCAAAAAACCCTTTAACAAATGAATAGCGTTTAATGGACCTAAGTGTTGGGACTATAAATATTAGATGAGATTTACGAAAGACTAAACAAAATTTTTTTCACAAAAATAAGCTTTAATTTCAATTGAAAGTCAATGAAGCGATGCTGTATCTAACGAGAATAGTTTTCTAATGATTGTATATTTTAACTGGAACGCTTTTTTTGTATAAAAAATTCTGTTATACAAAGAAAATACTTATCTATAAATTTAAATATTATAGATTTGATTTTTCATTTCCTACCAGAATTAACGTAACGATCCGTTTTTATAGACTAGTATAGCGGGAAGTGTTATATAAACCAAAGTGTTATACACTTTTATATGACACATTACTTTCATAGGAATATAATTATAACGTATGCCAGAAATTTTACTTTAGAATGATTTGTAAATAAAATGCTAATCTGTAAGAAAATTCTGTCATACAAGAATGAAAACTGATATATATAAATTTAAACAAGAAGGATTTGGCATTTATTTTCTACTTCAAGTTATGCTTTATATCGAAATAAATTTACTTTAATATTTCTCTCATTTGATATTGATATACACTTAAAGTAGTATACAATCTTAACGCTAAAATTCTGTTATACACTTTGAAATGAAATAAAACATAAACTAAATCTAATTCTAACTAAATAATTTTTTTAATAATATAACAGTTTTTAAATAACTTTTATATATACAATCGATTATTCGTAATAATTGAAGATATCCTGCCGAATATTGAATATATTCCAAATTATTAACATTTATATATATATATATGTATGTATTTATTTAATACTATTTATTTAAAATAATAATTATGTTCATTTTATATAGACGAATATAAAATAACATTAAAAAGCCTAAATAAAAACATTGAAAAGATTTATAGAGAACAAAATGTTTTTGTTAAAAAAATAAACAACCAAATGAAAATTCAAACAATTATTTTTGTTTCATATACCAACATACATATACGACACAAATGGACCTATTATATAAATTTAAGATAATAAAACTTTTATATGTATATTGAATAAGAGAATACTATAATGTACTTATATAAAATTAAATTTATACCAAGAACAATAAAACAGTAATAATAATATGTAGCCGTATATATATATAAAGGATATGCAGAAGAATTGTAAAATATTGGAATCCTTGGTAAAACACATTATGTGGTATGTACGTTATTAAAACATTTTAATGTATTCTATGTATGTATATTAATATGTACATATTTGTACATTCTTATATTACAGCTCTCAATTAGGTCATTGTTGTATATACTATGTATACACAATATCAATGTATATATTATAATAAAATTGAATAAAATAACTAAATCTAAAAGCAAAAATAAAACAAAATAAGTATTAAAGAGAATAAAGGATTCTCTCCGCATGGGAAATATGGCTAATGTGGTTAGTAAAAATTTAGGACAATAATATAAGATACAAGCATAGTACATTTTAAATACAGAAGAGTTCACGGAATATGAACCAATTAAAGAATAATTTAAATAACAAGAGTTTGAAAAATACTTTTAAAGCGTTTTCCAAAAATTTTCTTTTGGAAATAATTCTTGAAGTGAAAAAAATTCATTTCAAATTCTGTTTCATACAAAATTTACAAAGAAAGTTTAATTTTAAATTTTAATTTTGGAATTTATTATTGTTTTGTAGCCTTCATCTAGTTTTACTTATAACATTATTGGTAAAATAATGAAATTCGCGCAAGAACTCTTCTTGTTTTTCAACGAGCAAGAATCTCGAACAAGGTACAAAATAATATGTAGTTTTATATGTGGTTTGTGTCTGTGATATGTCATTACAACACTCACTAGGAATTTAATCATTTATAGAGAATTTTTTAGATATGTACCTTTAAATTTGGCGTGCACTGTAATTAAGGCAGATTATTAACCAAAAAATATTATTCTAAAATTCAATAATAATTGTTTAGCATGCTGTATTCTCTAGTTCTATATTATTCAATTCATCTATATTAAAACAAAGAAGAAATAAAATTAAATGACTTTTGATATTATACATTTTTTTTTATGAATATTTGTTATATTGTTATATTGGCATCACTTTTATATTTTTTGATAAAAATTTTTATTTTCTTTAATTTTACCCTAGTTATTTAGGGATATTCGTAATCAGATATTGGGGACTATTTAAAAATGTGTTTCAAAATCGAAATATTTTATGAGCTTTTCTTTTTTATCACTATAAAAAATGTTGACTAAATATTTTGAATTTAATTTAAGCCTATCTATTAAATTTAAAAATAAATTTTCATTTTTTTGTTATATTTTCTTTTTTTATTTAAGAGAAAATTTTAAAGTGATTTTCAATGTTTTGTTCGAACGTAAATATTTGAAATTAGTTCAAAGTGTTTGAATGGACTTGTAACTCTTTATATACAATGTGTGTATGTATGTAATTTTGCAGTATTTTATGCATTTTAAGAAAAGAAATTTGAAAATGTTGAGGACAATTGACCTACTTATATAATATACTCGCTTAGGAATGCGAAATATATAATACCGGAAACGTTCTCATAGTGAATAAGAAAATAGTGTGTAGAATGAGTCCTTAAAATTATAAAAGGACTTTATTTAATAATATTTATATTTTTAGTGGAATTAAGAATTAAATAAAATTTGCATTTAAATATGAGTAATTACTTCGAATTAGAATTTAGTTACATAATTGTTCTTCATAAACAAAGGTACCATAGGAGCGTGTTTATGTAACATATGAGCGGAATTTTTTCCGATGGCAAATATTGTGTTACCAACATGGGAATTTCTGATTTAATTTTTTTAATATTTTCAACAATTTCCAACAATTTTTGTACTCTTTAAATAATTTTTTGCTACGAAATCATTTTATTTTCTGGTGTACTTGCTTTTCTATTACATTTCTCCTGTTTTTATTTTTGTTTTGTTAGAAAGGATTTATTTTTTTGGTACAATTTCAAAAATATAAGAGAAAAAATTAAAAATAAAATATTCTTTTGGGAAAAATGTGAATTTATGTTCAATTTTTTGTTACCAAAATTTTATTTTGTAAATATTTTCTTTGTATATGTTTTATATACGTATGTACAGATGTTATATTCTTTTTTAGTCTTTCTGGTTAAAAATTATTGCGTTAACAAATAAAATGTGATTCAACAAAAATTATATTGTTCAAATTTATTTTTTTTATGTTGGTATACAAGTATGAACAAATTATTGAAAATTGGTATAACAAACAATTATTTTCGTACATTATGTTGAAAAATTATTCCTTAATTATTATATGAACATTATAGGGCAAATTGCTTGTAGTCTGACAAGCAATTTTTCAATATATTTTCATCTAAACAACAAATTTGTTCTTTGGCATCAGAAATCAACAATAAATTAAATAACCAGATGGAATATGTGTTAAGTGTAAATTATAAGCTTTAAGCTTAATATTTCTAAATTAGAGTAGCATTTAATTATTGGTCTCTTGTAAAATGATTCTATACCTGTTTGTTAATAACGTAAGCGTCACGTATTTTATGCAAATATGAAAACATCGTGTATAATTTTCTTTTATAAAAGCATTAACATTGGGATGTATGTACGTTCGTTTCATACACGTCCGGATAATAACGCATACATGTCTTTCAAACACGTTCGGCGTGCTTTTCAAATAATTTCCAAATAGATGAAACAATTCCGAATATAATGAAATTGTGTATGAATAACACCAGTTCCATTTTCAAAAACTTCAATTCGGAAATTTCAATCCAACCGCAATTTGAAATACTTAATTTTATTTTCACTATTTTGTTTAGCTGAAATTTAAATCTAGAACAATCACGAATATCTTACAGTTGCATTGAACAAATACAAAATTTAGAGAATAGAACAATCTTCAAATATACTAATATATTCCTTATATTGCTGATATTGCTGCTGATTTCTACATATTATACTGCTTAAATTTTTACATTCTTATTTCAAATTTGTGTTTTTTTTTCTTGGTATATTTTCGTACGCATTACAAAAATATTTATATAGACTTTCAATTCTTCTTTTTTCGACCATTTTTACCCATAATAATATTAACTGTATATTATTATATAATTGTACTATTTATATTGGTTAAAAAATGGGTTTCTATAAATTTCGTTATTTTTGGTAAGAAGAGGCAACAAATTCTTAAATAACATTATTTTTTTGTGTATATTATAAAATACGAATATAGAAATTGATATATTTTTACAGTACTCTCGTACATTATAATATTATTTTTCTTTTTTTATAAAAATCTATTGTTGTATAACAAAAATATTACATTATAAATTAATTGGAAAATTTTTGTTTCCTCTTTTTTTTTTTTTTTTGTGAAAAACATCGAAAAAGAGGCTGAAAACTTAAAAAAAAAAACAAGTCTAAGAACGTAAATAAATAAATAAAAAAGTACCATTAATTTTAGTTTAGATTTTAATGGGCCTTTTAAGGTTCCTATTCTTATTCTTATAATATCATGGGGTTGTTTTTGATGTTGTTGTTCTTTCTATCTTTCTTCCTCTCTTTTAATTCTATGTTGTTATATTCATATATATTATTGTTATACACACAGTATATAACATTATATATTATATTGTACTTAACTTTCTTTTTACGCTAAATGAGTATTTAAGGCCTTTTCTTATAATTTTTACTTTTATATAATAAAATATTTTCTTATAAGTTTATATTTCTACACATTATTAATAGGTATATAACACAATATTTGTATTAATATGAAAACTTATATACAATTGTATAACATTATAAAATTAAATACTTTATGTATTTTATGGTAATAATAATTTAATATGAAAAAGTGCAAGATATTTCTAAAATAAAAGCATATCTACATACGTATAATATTATTGTTATACATATAATTTGTATATGTATGATGATATTATTATGTTGTTGAAATTCATTTATTATAAATGGTTTGTCTTGGTTAAAGGATCCGTATACATAAAAGAAAAATAATTGTGGCTTTATATAACAGAATTTCCTTTTAATTATATTTAACATGTAAAATATCTAATATACAATTAATGCCTCTAGAGAGTAAAGTAGAATAATTTTTATTGTATTACAAACATATTTGCACAGAGAAATTTATATACAACAATAATTTATTATTAGAAGAGAAAATTTTTATTAAAGAAAAATTATTATCAGCATTTTTTTAAAATTCTTACACTTTTATATAACAATATTATTTACATAATAAGTAAGTATACAAGAATATGAGTATTTAGTGTTGCGTGTAGTAATTAAAAAAATATTATAGAAATTTTAAAATAAATTTCAAGAAAACAAAAATATTTTCTAATTTAAAAAAAAAGTCTAATTTATTTTAATTTTAGAATTTTTTTTTTTAATTTGTTTTTCATCAAGTTGTTAATATCAAGTTGCTTTTTCTATAAATGGAATATTTAACTTGAAGAAAATTATTGCGTTCACCATTATTATATACTTTAGGAGCAGCTATACATTTATATTAAATTATCCTTTTAATGGTATATAAATAGAATTAATTTGAATTTAAAATTTTGAGCTTTCCTTTTGGTAAATTTTATAAGAATCACCTAATTTATTAAAAAATTTTTAAGATATTTTTGAAAATATTTTTTAAAAAATTTTACTCTTCCTGCTTTCTTATGATTTGAAGTAAAAGTAAATATATTTTTAAATATTCCTGAATTCTATTAAATAAAAGTAAATTAAATAAACAATTTATTCTAGAATATTATTTCCTCCAAGCATTACTCTTCTAATTATTATGTCAACTACATTCTATTAGTTACACCACTGCTTTTAGCTTCTAACTACTGGATTTATCAATTTTCCCCTTTTATTCATATTATGCATTTAAACTTAAAGACCTTGATGGGATGGCCTTTCGAATGCAAATATTGTGGTGATAAAAATAACTATCACGTCACAATATGGAAAGTTTTACAGAAAGAGCAATGATTTTAATATCTGGCATCACAGTAAAATTGGTACCACTTTTAATTATCACTTCTACGAATTCTAAAATAATAAATAGACATGATAGTATTACTTTATACGATATTTACATGTGATTTTTAATAGTTTCTCGTTATACAATTTTGACAAACCCAACAAAATCATGCTTATACTTAAAATTAATATTTAAAGTATTTTCGCCTATATTTTGCTATTCAAAGACTTGATTTTAAAAAAATGAGTGGTTTTTCTAATTAGGAAATTAATAAGAGCATTATGAGCAAATAAGTAACAAAAACTGCTGGCAAACTAAAATTTGGTTACTAATTCATAAATTTTCTACCATAAAAAATAGTTTACAGCGAAATATTTACAAAAAAATCTCATTTACAAAATTATTATACAAATTTTTATTATGCTGTTATACAAACAACCTATTACATTTGCAATAAAAGCAATTCTTTGGCACCTCATTTCAAAGCCTTTCTTTCGTTTATATTAATCACTTTTTAATTAAAATGTCTCATTCCCAAAAAAAAAAAAAAAAACATCTTCATTGTATTAATAAAAATATAATTTTAATAGACCAAAATGTTTATGCTTTACAAAATATGACACTACCTATAATAAAATTATTAAAAAATAATGGTAAGTCAAACCAGTGGTTTGTAATGTAGCACTTTTTCCTTCAATAAGTGAAAATATTGCTTTTAACAACAATCTACCGATATATTACTACATTATTAAAACTACTTTCATTCACATACGAAAATAATTCAAAAATTGCATACTTGTAGGATGGGACAACACAGTGCTTATAATTTTGCCATAATGAATTTAAAATATGGCATTTTTGGGTGTTTGAGGGGCTATAAATTTTAAAGAGGATGAGATAGATAAAAATCTTCTATTATTATATATAGACATAAGATTTTTCAGCTTTCTACCTTCAAGGGTGTAGAAGTTTTGAAAACATGTCCATGGACGGTGAGACAGAGTGAAATTAGCACTTTTTTCAAATTTTTTTTTGGAAAAGAGCTAAAATAGGAAATTCTCTATAAATATTATTAAATGCTCTTATACAAAGAACTAACAATATATTTTATTTTTCTCTCTAATAAAAAAATTACCATACAATTAATAATATGACAATAAAATCTTACCCAAATAGAAATAACCAAAAGAAAAGTAGTTGAATTAATTAAGCTACTTAATAAAATTTCATTTTAAAAAAAATCAATTCATCCGGTTTTGGTTGCTTGTACCATAAATCAAAAAAAAATAAAAAAATTTTTTCCAAAATTTTAAAATATTTTCATCATTGTTATTATTGTGATTCTTATTTAAAATTTTAAAATATTCAAAAATTTAAATACCAATAAAATTTGTACATGTACATACATACATACAATTGGTATATGAATTTAAATATGACTAATAATAAAAGAAGAAAATAATCAACGTTTCGTGTTTCATAAATCATTTGAGTGTAAATTAATTTATTGAGAATTTTTTGTATTTAATTTGAATTTCTGTATACATCATTGTATACAATGAAACAATAATATTTTATCTAAATATTTATAATGGTGAAGATATCTACATTTAAGTATTCTATACAAAAATTTTATTTAAAACTGTTATACTATCTAATATAATAAATTTAATTTTAAGAGATAATAATACAGAAGGTGCATGGTAAAAAAGATAAAATAGGTCACCATTTTCTTGAAAGCGTTTTATAATACGTATATAATCTAATTCTAACACTTTGTATAAATTAAAATTAATCGCTCTATATTAAATAAGAATTATTATAGATGGTATTATAATGGATTAAAATCGGTCTTGATTACTAGATTATAATTGAATTCAGGCTTATTCAATCAGTTATTAAAATGGTGTCGAAAATTAGTTTTGATATTTTTTGTATTATGATGCATTTCCCTTTAATATTTGAAGACTGCTATGTAGAATAATTATTTAATTTAAGAAATATACGCATACCCTTCTTTCTTATAATTTTATATAAACAGTCAAATACGCTTTAATATCAACACTGTTTAATATCACAACTCGATTAAATTCATAAAATTTTTGACAAAAAAATCCAGAATATATGATAAAAATTTTGTTATTTAAATGACCAAATCACAATGAACAACTTCCATACCTTCAGCAACACTCCGATAACCTACAAAAATATTGAAAATTTTATAAAACGTTTACCCACAATCTACTTAATAGTTTTGGGAGAAATTATGTAAATTACTTAATTTTTATACCATATAATCTTGTATGGCTTGTTATAAATATTATTAATAACTTGCAAAAGGGAAATGTTATTTCCTCAATAAAAATTCTAATATATTTTATACCCAAAATTTTATCTAAATATATACATGTACATACCTAAATCTATAATATATTTATAAATATTATGAGATGACGCGATGAAAAGCATAAGAATTTAAAAGAATTTTTCAACGCATTGTTCTGTACAAGAATTTCGCCAATCTTTCAATACCCTAAATACTTCTTGATGATGCATTTTCTAAATGCAATACAAAACCCTATAATATACGCATACATTCTATAAATATAAAAATATTGTAGCATGTTCAACATGAAAAATGTCGCCCACTAACATTGTATAATATAGAAGAAAAATAATTTTTTTTTTTAATTTTAAATAATTAACTAGAAAAAAAAAATTATGTTTTTGGTAAAATTTCCCGCCCATTCGAAACTATTCATATATACAGTGAATAATATTATTATAAAAGAAAATTCTTTAAATTGTATCATTCCTCTATATACTTGGCTTCATTGAATAGTAATTTATCATCATGTTTTCAGTATTTTTCTTTTGGAATTGAAATAATGAGAGTTCCAAAAATAAAATCATTCTTTATAGTCATCATAATCATTATATGAATCCGTTGTGTTGTTACTGTGCTTTTTCTCAATTTGCTGTTGGTTGTTCAAAATGTTCATTTAACAATACAAAAATTTATGTGAATGCACATTGTATCTACATTTTACAATAAAAGTTGTAACATGAAAACAAGAGCCAAACAATAGGCAACAAAAAATAATAAAAAAGTCAAATAAACAAATAAATATAATGATCACCAATTAATCAAAAGGTCGTTTTTACAATTTTTTTTTTATTATTTTAACCTAATCATTCGTTTTCTTTTAACAAGACACAAAAATAAATAAAGAGAAAAAAAATTAAATAAAATGAAAAAGTAAAAATAAAACAAATAAAACACAGTAATAAATAAATAAATAAAATGCTATAAAAATTAAAGAAAAGAGAAAGAAAATAAAAAACTTGAAAAACACGCAATAAAAACTAAATCAAATCAAACAGTTTAAATGTTTGTTCAAACACCCACAATATAACATGTTTTTTTTTTACATTTATTAGACTATGGTAACCATTATTTACATGCTCTGTTAAAAATTATAAACATTTTTTTAATTTCATTCCACTCGGCTCAAATTCAAACAATCAAATTTGAAATATTATCAAAATAAGTGATAAAAAATCGTAGTTTATTTAGAAATTTTGATAAAATTTCACATTTTATATTTTGATTTTTGTCTAATTTGATAATAATTTGATTATACTCGTATGCGAAAAATTTATCTATTTACATTTTATGTATAAGTTTCTTCTAAATGAATACTTTATGAAAATTTTAGAATGAAATACCTACTATGGCACTAGGCCATTTCATAAACGCAGTATATCGCAGTATATAGCGAAAATTGCGCTGTATTTTTGTTCACAAACAAATGTTGCTAATTAAATTTGTTCATAAATCGCAAGGTAAAACGTTTTAAGTCGAAACATTTTAATTGTCTGAATACCATTTCCATACTTTGCTCTGACTTCGATGATTTCGTCTATATCCACCTCCGTTATTGTTTTATTGACTCGGTAAAATCATTTTCAGCGCAAATATTTCTCAATTCTGCACAAGTCAAAACATCTTAAGCTTAACTTAATATATTATGCATTTTGGTCCTCTATTTACTTTTTTTTACGTGTATTTAAAACTTTTTTAAATTTGAATCTTATTTTCGTCATACTGAAAAGTTAGAAAAACAACTTAAGATGTTTTGCCTTGTGAGTAGCGAAACATTGCTAAATAATTGCAATAGTAGTGGAACTAGTACAAGTATTGTAGTTAAATCATTTTAGAAATTCCCTTCATTTTAATTAGAGCAGTTAAAAATATATTGCATATATTTATCACGTTATGTTTTTGCAGTATTGCATTTCGCATTTATTGTTTTGTAATATTGCATTTATGAAAATCTCTATTATACTCAAAAGCTATACAGTAGCAATAATTCTATAATTAGGAATAAATTAAGAACATGATAAAAATTTTATAATTATAATAATAGTATTTAAAATTACCCAGAAAGCAGGAGTTTTACTACAGTTTCCTGTTTATTTATTTCGAATTCGTATTACGAGTATTCTAAAATAAAATTTTAGGTTTAATCTTAACATTTAAAATTTTTGTCGACTTTCATTACAGTTACTTCTTTGCTTAAAATATTTCGCTTCACTACAATGACTATTTCTGTGCCGGTATACGGTTAGAAATTTTTTTATTTTGCGAGTTAACGGCAACCTGATTTAATTTCAAAATTTTCCTACATTCATATTTCCTTAATTTTGCTTCAATATTTTCCAAAACATTTGAATTTAGTGCAATTCGCACTAGGGGCTTCAGGTTTGTATTTACAGAAATATAGTACATAATATAATTATGCTTTGTACTTGTATTCAATAATGGAAAAAATTAAAACATTCACTAACTACTATGTTGATGTTTCAATGCTTTTTTCATTAATTTTTTAATACAAACAATTTAGTTAAATTGCTATTATGATTTAAACTGTTTAGTTACTAAATACTTTAAAATTGATTTTATTTTTAAATCACAAAAAAAAAAAAAACTAAATTAATTACAATTTTGTTACCAACAGGTTGACGTTACGAGCATAAATGTTACAATCATGACTATTTAATTCTTGTGAATGCGTTTCCTATGCTCAAAGTGGCACAAAATCGTGTTTAAATTTTTTTTTTTAAATTAATTTTTAGTGTGTTTGTTTAGTGTTCCATTTCATTTTATTTTTTTTTGCTTTTTGTTAATGATTTTCTTTTATATGTTGATGAATGATGAATAGGTGCCGCCCGCACTATTTACGTTAATTACATGATTCCCTAATGAATGTTATCGACAAAAAAAAAAAAAACAATAAATAGAAATGAGAGAAACGAAAATAATTTTTTTTCCCTATTTATTTGATGACACAAAAATTCATAATGGTATTCTGTGATAGCTCCAAGTTGACGATTAAATTATTTATCATTAATTATCGTATTTTTTCTAGATTCGCGCTTTCATATGAATTTTATGTATAGTCAAATATTTTTACATGCAAGATGTAAAATAAATGATTTCTGGTAATTTGTTGTGTGATTTCAATGTTTCCATGCTATTTCAATACGTAGTTGAGTTCAATTGTTAGTAATAGTTACTAACAATATTGAATTCGATTTCAAATTATGAAAATTTTAATTTTAGGTGAATTAAAATTATACTTCATCTACCTAATATTATTAATATCTTATTGGGTAATTGGACGTATTTTGAAAAAATCAGTATAACTATACAATTAGAATTTTATCACTTTCTTTCTGTTACTACAATACGATTTTTCAATTTATTTTTAATAAAAAATGATTTCGTAAAAAATATTTTTCACAGGTTATAAAATATTATTTAAGAAACCATTAGTAGCACTTCTATACAACCTTAAAATCTAAAGCTAAACTAAATTCTGAATGAAAGGAAGTTATTAAAATTCATAATAATATCAAATAGCAATTCTTAATACACACTGCCTTTATAGGAAAAATTTCTAACTATTATCTATGATTTATATACTAAATGATATTTTGTTCGGCTCAACTCCGTTAAATATTTTAAATAAGCTAAGGTTTGCCGAAAAACTCATTTTGGGTTGTCCAATGCATAATTATTCCTTTTAATCCCCAATAATAAAAGTACAACCAAAATCCATAAATTTTTCAAGCATTATTCCTTAATAACTTTATTGACAATTTACTAATACTGTCAAGATTTTGTAAGAAAACAGGTAGTTGGTCAATATATTTTTCACCTTAGCATGTTGATGTCAAAGTCCACATTAAAAAGATTTAAAATATCAGCTTCCAATGCTTACCTAAAAAAAAAGAAAAAAAAAATTCGTGTTAAAAGGTACTACTTTACGATATTATTGAAATGTAGGTTCAAAATATAAAATAAATTAATTTTTATAACGCATACTTTGGGCACAATAAACCAATTTATCGAAACTTAAACAAATTTTGTAATTTTTCAATATTTTAGCGATAATATGCTTTTGAAACTGTTCCAATGCTTTTAAGACAATTTTATAAATGCGTTTATGTAGTATCAACAGTAGCTCAACAAACTTATACAAATAAAATGTTGATCAACAATCTCAAATATTAAAGGTATAAGTAATTTTAATGAATGTTTCTTCTAAATGTTTTGAGACCCTTTTTGAGTTAAAAAATTTAAAATTTCATTTACAATCATTAAAATTTTCAGTAAAATAAATTTAATTTTAATTTTAATATAGGACCCTTTTATATTAAATGTTTGCTATACCATAATCATTTCCATTGTATATTTAAAATATATCTACATACATACATATATATTAAATTAAACCCATTATTTTTAAATTAAGAATATTTTTGATCTCTTCAAAATTTTAAAAAAATTTTCTTTAATCAAAATATACGTATATACATATTTATAATATACACACATATAAATATTATGTCTGTTTGTATAATGATATTCCAATTGCCTTAATTTACTCACAAATCCCATAGCTTCACTGTTTGTTTGAATTATTTTTCATCAAGGAATCAAAAACACAGAAAAAAATCCATGAAAAATAAGCAAAAATATTGTAATATTTTTATTTTATATTTTATTTATTGTTATTGTTGTTGTTGTTGTTATTACTGTTTTGTTTATATTTTTTTATATTTTCCGAACCATAAAAAAAAATTCAAAATATTTTTTCGAAGCCATTCTATCTATTTGAAATATGATAAACACAAAAAATATGTACGTATTTCCATGCTCCAGATATTTTCTTTGATGATCTCAAAGGAGAATTAAATAAAAAAAAAAAAGAAAACAAAACAAAAGAAAAAAAAAACTTTTTTTATAACATACTGTTTTGTTATTATAGTACGTCATACTTACATACTTTATTACATCTGTGTTGGTATATACATACATACATAATTTATTTACGTAAAAACAAAGTGTCTATTCCATATGATTGCCATTTAAATGATATTAAATGAGGGCCTATTAATCATGTGACAACACTGATATAATTGACACTGGTATAATTACTGGTAAAACTATTACGGTAAGTGGAATAGTGCAATCAAGAGAGCCCAGATTTCAGAAGAAGAAGTGATACGAGTACTATTTTAGTAAAATTTCAAGAGAAGAATTCAGGTGATCCTTCTGTTTTGAAATTTTATTAAAATAGCACCACTCACACAACCATCAGAATGGGCGATCCGATTGAATTCTATAAAATTACTACCTATCTTTAAACCTCTCAATAGTCACAAACGAATTAGTAAATAAATTAGAAAACTTAATGAGATTTCAGGAAATTATGTTTTTTTTTTTTTTTGATTTCCATGTAAACTAGAGAAATTTGCAGCAGAACATGAAAAAGTTTTATTTAAACTAATAATTTGACTGCCTATGTCTTCGCTATTTTAGTGTTTACATTATTAGCTACTCTTTAGTACCAGAATTCTCATATAATAATACATTTTGTCAAATATAAAAGATTCCGCCAATTATAAGAATAAAAAGAACTCAATGAAACATCTTATATAACAAAAAAAAACATGTTCAGTCTTAAACATAAACAAATTAAATAAAATATAGATCAAAAATATTGAAATAACGAAAATGAGAAAATATATAAGCAAGAATATATATATATGTAATATAAATATAAAAATAAAAATAAATATCCTTTTTTCCCTTTATTCGCGTGGATGAATTTTCATAAGGAAAATTTCGATAAAAAACAATATGAAAAGGGTTGAATAATGACTATATTATATTCCAAGAATACAAGCATAAATATTTATATGAGTATAAGTATATAAATTATGTAATATATCATGTAAATATAAAGTTATGTACAAAAAAAAAACAAAACATTGAAATAACGAAAAAGATGAAAAATAATAAAATGAAAAATAAAACAATTTTCCAACAATTCCTTTGTTATTTTACACTGTTAACATGTTGTTCAGAACAACAGAATTTAGTTAAAAGAAATAAAAAAATTATTTTCATTCTAATCATTATTGCATAGCGATAGGCCTCTACATTATACTACTTATAGAAGTAGGTAGATTTTTTTGCAGGAATTTAGGCAATGACTTATAAATTTAATATTTAATAGAATTTAATAATTAAAATGTTTTAGAAGGTTTTATTAGTGAGCATTGGATCTTAGTATCAGACTGGTGTTAAAAATTCAAAGTAAATTAATATTTTAGTACACAAACAATCTATTATATTTATAATTTTATAATATCGTCGGTTAAGAAGCAGAAAGCATTAAGTCAGGAAACTGTGTTTCGAGTAAATTCAATTTGAAAAAATTGTAAAATTGTAAAACTAATCAATTAGTGGTTGGTCTCTTTAATTGTTCCTTTTGATGGCTGTGTTGAAATTCGATTTCAAGGGCTTGATACCATAATTAAATATTAATTTCGTATTACAAACGGAAAATCAAATTCATTTCACCATTATGATAAACGTTCATCCTATTCATGTGTAAATAAAAAACAAAAACAGGAATTCCTTTTATATTTATTTACACACGGATCAAATACTCCAATTTACTTGAAATATTCCAAAAGATTCCATATTAACATTTTAAAAATCCGGATATTATTTTTACCCATAGGCAATATTTTTGTATTTTGTTTTTTATTTTTCTTATGGTTTTGTTATATCCTTTACAATATATACAATTAAGTAGTTTGGACTCAGTTAATGTTACTATACAAATAATAAACGTCCTGTGCAAATAATATACATATGCGTGCTATTTAGTAGGGACAAATTCTGTATTGTCATAAAGCCCATATTATGGTGAAGTAATTAACTTTACAATTGGGTAAGTAATGTATATTTTGAATTGTTTTCATAGAGAGCCCGGAATTATTTAAGTTATCATTAATAATACAACTTAAAATATAGTATTAACGGCCAGTACGGGGATATTTTTAAATTTACATAATTTAAGACAAATATAATTTCTTCATACATGACCATAATTTGAAACGTTCATGACAAATACCCAATTAAACTTACTTGTATAACAGAAATACTAGTCACAGGGTCTTATTAAATTTTTATTACCTGAAATCATATTCACATTCGAATGCCTATAAAATATTTTGTTTCTGAAAAAATATTTAGAAGTCTGTCATATTTAAATCTACTTTCAAAAATTCATCGAGAACTCTAGGTAAAATAATTATTTATATATTTTTAAAATTAAGACTAAAATCAGTGTTTCCGTTTACAAGAAAGCTTCTCGAAGTAACGCATAACTACTGAAAGTTCAACAAAAAGCCGAACTTACAGGAAAAATTCCCTTAAAAATTAGAAATTTTCCTCTTGAATTTCCTCTTGAATCACTTAACTTTTCTAATAACTAGTCGGTTGAATTGATTTTAATTTTTAAATTTTTAGGTATTGTTTGTGTGTACTACATATTTTAATTGATTTCATGACTTTTTTCTCATATACTTAATAAAAATTACGCTTGAATGTTTTTGTAACGATTAAAAAAGGATCAATATTGAGAAAAAGAGATGAGTAGAAAAATTTATGTAGACACTATAATAAAATTATTAAAAGGAAAATAAAACAAACAATTATTCTTGCTTTGTTCTTTATCATTAATTTCTATAACATAACAAAATTTCATGGATGCCGTGTATAAAGCTTTCTACCGCATTTCCAATGAACAAGCACATATGCAAGACCAAAATAATTTTTGGGGAATTATGTAAAACGTTGCGAGAAACAACAATAAAAGTATAATAAAGCGAATTTAATTAAAGTAATCAAGGGCAATTATTATTGTGAAAGAGTTAATCACTTCTTTGACAATATTATTATCATGGAGTTTATGTATATATAGATGCCCATGCGTTGTAAATGTTCATCGTATTTAATAACTTTACAAGATCCAAAAAAATATAAAAAATTATATTTTTGAAAAAATTGTGATTATTTCATATGTACTCGTATATAGCTGTCTTTATTGTAAATAATACCATCCGTACCATCCGCTACCTATGTTTCATTCTACTCATAAAAGCAATATGCTTCCAATAACTTCTTCTCATTATTTAGTGCAACCGTATTGTGTGAAGTACCACCAGGTATAGTAATTCTTGTATAATAATAATTATTTCTATAATAATTAATTTTAATATAGATAAATTAGTTATAAAAAAATTATAATTAAATTATTAGATAATTGAATAGTATAGGTAGTAGTATTCTTGTACGGATGTTATGAGAACCGGATTACGATATACGACATTAATTACAGGAACATTGACCGCTACAGGAACATTGGTATATGTACATATTATATACGATTAGTTATGTATATTAGTTATGTTTATTAGTTATATTAATTATGTATATTAGTTAGATTACTATATACGATTAGTTATGTAAACCTAAATTGCTTATTTGAATATTGTATAATTGAGTCATACCCAGTTAGCTTTCCAATAAAATGAATAAGTGTTACTTAGCTTACTTAAATTTATCTTAATATTATAAAAATTATTTTCGCCAAAATACCAAAAATGAGCATATAGTGACATAATATGAACAACATATGAATAAACTTCATTATCGCAGCGTCAAATTTGTTAGTCGTCAGCGATTTTAATATTAAAAAATCATAACAATTAATTAATAGCTTTGTTTATATGCTAAGTATTTAATCACGTCAAAATATTTATATACACAGTTTATATTAATCTACTTATATAAATAAAATAAATTGTATATAAACCATAAAAATTGTATTAATCAAATTTGAGGAAAAAAAAAATTTAAAATTGATTAACGTTGACAACATTTTTATTAATTTTTATTATTACTTAATTCAAATTAATCGATTTAAAAAAATAATATTAAAGTGATAAAAGAAATTTTTTCTTTTGTTGAAATTTATCAAATTATGGCATCATATAATTGGAATTTTAAGCTTGATATTTGAAATTTGATAGCTGCGCATCTCATATGTCACTTTTTAAAATTATTCAAATTTTCGTCTTTTATTTATTTCTCTTAATTTTAAAGCTTTCTCTTTATCTTTCCCATGAAGATTAACTAAAATCAAAATAAAAAAAAAATTAACAAAACTAAATTCAGGTAAACTGCAGACTATACCATTCAGTTTTATCGTAAATTTCGTAAATTTCTACTGTGAAACTAAAATTTTAAAAATGTTGTGTTATAAGCAGCGTTTTTCTTTTTTTTTTTTTGTGCTTCAAATAACGCGTAGGAATTTTACTTTTGATAAAATATATTTAAAGTAATAAAACAAAGACAGAAAATAAATTCTGAATTTATATTGAAGATGAGGCTGCTATGGGACTGCGTAAAGAAAGGTAATATTTTTGTTATGCAAATAAAATTTATTTTTAATGTCAAAAACAAACCACACTACTTATAACATATCAAAATAACATCAAGTTTTGGGATACTCAATGTATTGCATCATTAGAATAAGACTGCCACATTGTAAAACCAAAAAAAAAAAAAAATTATCAATCTGTCGCACTCATGATATTAAAACTATAACAACACAACCTAATGTGCAAATGACTAATTGCTTTGCTTTCGAGACAGTCAAAGTTTTTGTGAAATTTTCTTTACAAGAATCCCCAACGTTTTGAATTATCACCTATCGAGAAAAAAAAATTGTCAAAAAGTAATACTTAACTATACTGTAATTTTAATTACTCTTCCAACTTTCACAAATTTTCCTTGTTGGTTGCTTTTATTAATTCAATTTTAACAATTTTGCAAATTTCGGCCATATTTTGTTATACCAAAATAGAACAAAATTTTGCATTTATTCACAAAATGCGACACTTTATAAAAATATGTGCCAAAATATCGTTCGATTCTTATGGAAATGAAACAGCAAACATGAAACAGGGTTAAAGATCCAGTTTATTTCAAACATTCCAATCAAATTTTCTTAATTTGTTTTTGTTTGACGCAATCTATTACCAGAGGTGCAAAAGCTAAGCACGACACCAATAAAAGAGCTGAAGTAAATATTATACATAAAAAACACTAAAATAATTTAAAAGAATTGAAAAACGCAAAAAAAAAAAAAAAAACGAAAAACTTTTTCGAGAAGCAAACGTACGTTTTATTGCATTTGTCAAGTCATTCAAAGTAAAACACCTTACAAAATTTTTTTTATTAAATTTATAAGCTAAAGTAATTCGATATTTATTAATTGGTCAAAAAATATAGAATGAGATGAAATTAACGACAAGAAAAAAAAAATTTTATATTTTACATGAAAAATTTGTTTTTTTTTTCCAAAAGTTTTGAAAATTTTTTAAATACGAATCTTAAACACCCAGTTTTTGAAGGCATACTTTAGAATTAATGGAAATTTTTGGGAAATAGTTTAAAATAGCATATTAGTAAATTTGTCCGTTCTTTTTGTTCAAATTCAACAAGTAGAAGTGGTTCTAAATTCTGTTAGCTTTATCAAAAAGTAGAAGTGTTCACACAAGATTAATAATACGTATAGGCATGCGCGTTCGAAATTGGTTGCTTATAAAGGGATGCCCTGAGGATTGTCTTTTATTACTGAAGCGGGGGGTAGGTTTAGAGTAAACTAACCGGCTGCCGTACCTTATTTTAACATGAATTTTTTTCTTAAAGAGTACGATAGCTTGAGCACATATTTTGATGTCTAAGCAACTTCAACATTTCATATTTTTCGTAAATTGATGTAGGTAATTTGGTTTACGATTTAGTTTCTATATTACAACTGTGTCAAGTTGATGAAAATTAAATTTTTTTAATTTTATTTCTTATTAACAATAATAAAAGACAAAACAACAATGATTTTTATAGTTTTTTTATTTGTTGTCAGTTTTAGTCATTTTTGTCAGATTTGTTAGTTAGTGGTTACGTCAAGAAAAGACGAAATTTAATACATGTTTTTGTTTCTTTTTTTTTTGTTTCTCAAATTTATAGTTTTTGTTTCATTTTCATTTTAAATAAGAAATTGAAAACGACTTGAATTGGAACTGACCAATATATCAACATTTGTTTTAATTTTTTTTTTCATCATTGTACTCTCCTATCACTTCCCCGGTCTACCATCACTCGAAATAGAACAGAACAACGTTCTCTTGTTTATATTTTATTGTTTTACAAGAAAACCGAAAATTAAATTGCGTACATTTTATTTTCAATAATAAACAGAAAAAATAAAGTTGAGTCAAACCAATGAGGTTTTTAAAGTAGCAGTTTTCCATTCAAAAAGGGAAAATACTACTTTTAAAAGCAATTTATTACATTTCATTCATATAACAAAATATTTCAAAGATTGCATACATTTAGGGTAACAGAAAAAAATATTAAAAGAAGCTGGTTAACTTCTGGAACTTTTAGAGATTTGCGCGGTTATAATTTTCTAGAAGGTAGGAGGTAGATACAAATTTTCTTTTATAGAAGGAAATAAGTTTCTAGTAAAAATGGACGAACGGACAGAGTAAAACTAATAAGCCATTTTCATTCAAAAATTTTTTTGGAAAGGTACTAAAAATAGAAATAAAGAGAGGAAAAAATTTACTAGTTTTTTTATTTTTGGGTGTTTTTTTATATACGAGTATTTGTGTCATTTATGGTTTAAATAAATTCTCATTAAGTCCGACATAAATCTTTGAACACCTTAATATTATTCTCTCATTTTTTATTTTTGCCTTCATTTATTTTGTTTTTTCGTTTTCTGTTTGTTCGGAATTCATATGCATTTAAGTTTTTGACATTTTTCGGAGTTAATTTTTCTTCTTTATGTGTTACAGAATGTTAGTGTTACAACAATGCTACAAACGTTAATGTTCGTGGGTAATTAAAGACTGAACAGCAAATAATTCAAAGTTTTCAAATGTAGATTGTTCTTAATGTTTGTATGGGAACGATATTAATTCGTAAAGTATTGCTGTTCTCGTAATAAGTGAAATGTATTTCAATATAAGAAAATTTTTGTATATTATACGTGCAAGTGTAAGTTTGAAAATTGTCTCTTAAATGTTCTTGTCTTGTTGATTCGTTGACGCAATATAATAATTATAATTTTCAGAAAAAATATAAAATTTCTTCTGAAATCATTTATTTCTAAATTTTCTTCATTTTTATAAAATATATATTTAATTGGGCACAATATTTCTTCGACCATCTAAAATCATTTACGGAAAAATTTAATAACGATATATGAAATAAAATATAAATGTACAGCTCAGTAGCTGTACCAAATGTACTCAGTAGCTGTAGTAGCAGGCATCAATGTTATAAATATTGCAATCTCAATTTTTTCAACCCTATTTTCTTGTAAAACTTTCAAATCCCAAAAAAAAAACAAAATAAGTAAAAAGACTAAATACACATACATAAAAGATTGCATCCTGTTAAAACCTGAAGGAAGGGTATATAGATAATATTATAATTTTCAAAATATCCTTTGGCAACAAAGGATAAATTCAAAATATGTATATGAAGATACAAACGAAAAATATTTTCAACATCAAAAGATTCCGAAGATTAAAAGTTATTTGAAATATTTAATTGTTGAAGAGATTAACACTTTGATGTTTTTCCGTAATGGTATTATTATAAGAGTTGTAATTTATCAAATTTCTGCAGGAAAAAAGCCCAAAAAAAAAAAAGGATGAAAGTAAAATTTTTTGAAAAATATTTAAAATTATATTATTTTTATCTTTTAATATATAACTAGGATATCTTTTTTTTTATTTTTAGACTAACTGGTGCTTACCACTTAATACTAAAGTTCAATATTTTCTTTGGGGTTAATGTATGCTTACGTATAAATCGCATAGAGACATTCATCTTAAATGAGTTTACAAAAATACATTAAGTTGTTAACGGCCTTTTTATAAGTTTTCAGAAGAATTCAAGTTTTAGTGAATTTGTTGCTCTATAATATTGAAAATTTTATTATAAAGCTTTGCAATATTCTAAAGGATATCTTAAAAAAGCGTACTGCGTTAAACTCAATTTATACCTATAAGAAAGAAGTGCCTATCTACCTCATGTATAAGTTCATATTTTTGTTATCATTGACAGTGATTAAATTGGGTAATGATAATAAAATAATAATATCGTTTAAATACGATTCTAGAATTAAAATCTTCTTAATTTTACCGATTAATAAAAGCAGATTGTTCAAAAATTATTTTAATAGCTATAAAAGAAAAAATTACCCTTATCAAAAAATATAATTTTTTAATAATAATTTAATATCTTAAAAGAGTGAATTATGAACTAATAAAGCAGATTATGAACGTAAACACGAAGGGTATACTACATTTGCCTTACCGTTTGTAACGCTAATAAATAATGGTCTGAGATCAGCGTCGAATTCGGAGTCGATTTAGCTTTGTCTGTCCATCCCGTCCGTCCTTCCGCCCCAACGATAATTCAAAAACTAATTGAGCGAAGTTCATCAAATTTTCACAAATTATTTGTTATAAATATTAGTAAATGCCCGAACCATATTTAAATTGGATATGATGGGGATATTGGTTCATAAGCAGTTTGTTCAAAACCTAGAAATTATTAGGGTAACAAATCTGAAATGTTGGACAAAGGAATTGTGGTTATCATTTGCAGTAAAGCCCCTTCAGATGATATTTGTTTATATAGTAACTACCATATATGTATAAAATAGCATTAGATATAAAAAACAAGAGCTTGTAGGAAACTGTATGCCAGTTATATCCGACATTTAAAATCATTTATTCGTAAGGGTGTCTCAAAGTTGACACTTTGACATTATTTTGAAAGAAGTATATGAGCAATAAAAAATAGGTTGCATGAGGTTAATAATCCAGTTTTTTGGTGTTTTTTTTTATGAAAATTAAATCCATTTTTACACCTGTCAAACTTTTTTTTTTAGTAATCAATAATTTTGTGAATTATTTATTTTGTTTTTATCCACATTTGAAATATTTAAATTTTTTATAAAATATAAAAATAATTAATTTAAGAAAAAAAAGTTTCATTTAAAACGAGAAAAAAAATAGAGTTGACCTGTCAACTCTGTGATATGTGCGAATAACTAATGTGCCATCTCTATGTGCGAATAACTAATGTGCCATAACTAACTATGGGGCAGACTATATGACTTTAAGTTGCCGTATTACCATATTTATTTATGCAAAATTTCAGTACTATGTGTTTTTCAAAACACTGGTTGTGTCAAACTACTATTGAAGTTGTATGGCAGCTACCAGAAAGAGCCAAGAAATTTTAGCGAATTTTATCAAGAAACATCGGCCCTGCTAATGTGAAATGTCAATATCACAGCTTTTATAGTTTCTGAGTTATAGCCAAATAACTTTTGAAGTTGTATGGCAGTTACCCGAACCGGTACCCCGATCATGTCCAATTTAAATAGGGTTCTGGCACTTACTACAATAAATCATTTGTGAAAATTTGGTGAACTTAGCTCAATTAATTTTTGAGTTATCGTTCGGACAGTCGGACGGACAGACAAAGCTACATCAACTCAGAATTTGACGCTGATCAAAAACATACACTTTAGTCTATATCTAAAGCCGTTATTTCTTAGCGTTACAAACGGTAAAGCAAATTTAGTATACCCTTCGAACATACGTTCGTACGGGTATAAAAATTTTACTTTTATTGTTGTAAATCCTATTGTTACATAATACTTTAATTGAAATCGCATTTCAATAAAAATTAATTATGCATTAATTCTGTTTAAAATTTCAAGTTTTCAAAAAAAAAAAAAAGTTTTTATATTAACAAAATTAAAAATTATTTTAATATTAATTAATTAAAACGTAAGGATATCAATTGACACTCATATGCATATGTACGGTTTATAAAAATTCGCAAACATACTGAAAAATAATCATAATGATGATGACGGCTACATTCACTTTAATAATGTTAACAAGTAAAAACGTTTCAGTCGGTATGAACCGATTGAATTATACCCTGCACCTTTCATTGTTGTATAGCAATTACTCAAACCTGTGAAACCATTCTATAGAAACTTCACGGATATGTCTGACCTATAACTGAACACACAACTACCAAGTTTCATGAATCTGACTTTATTTTTTTTCCAAATATTTAAAATTAGCTTTTGGAGTTGTATGGCAGGTACCCAAACCTGCCAAGCAATTCCACTAAAACTTCGCTAATATATCTGATCTATAATTGGACACACAACTGCCAAGTTTCATGAATCTAACTTTATTACTTTTCCAAATATTTAAAATAAGCTTTTGGACTTGTATGGGAGCCACTCGAACCTGTCAAGCAATTTCACCAAAACTTCAGAAATATCTTTGACCTATAATTGGACACACAACTGCCAAGTTTTATGAATCTGGCTTTATTATTTTTCCAAATATTTAAAATTAGCTTTTAGAGTTGTATGGCAGGTACCCGAACCTGCCAAGCAATTCCACTAAAACTTCGCAAATATATCTGATCTATAATTGGACACACAACTACCAAGTTTCATGAATTTGACTTTATTATTTTTCCAAATATTTAAAATTAGCTTTTGGAGTTGTATGGCAGGTACCCGAACCTGTCAAGCAATTCCACTAAAACTGCACAGGTATATCTGATCTATAATTGGACACACAACTGCCAAGTTTCATGAATCTAACTTCGTTATTTTTCCAAATATTTAAAATAAGCTTTTGGACTTGTATGGGAGCCACTCGAACCTGTCAAGCAATTTCACCAAAACTTCAGAAATATCTTTGACCTATAATTGGACACACGACTGCCAAGTTTCATGAATCTGACTTTATTATTTTGCCGATTATAAAAAATTTGCTTTTGGAGTTGTATGGCAGCCACCCGAACCGGTGCAGCTATCTCATTAGAATTTTTAGAGCATATGTAGAATATAATTGGACACATGTATACAAAATTTTACATTTGTACCTTTATTAGTTTTTGAAATAATTAAAATAAACTCTTTGAGTTGTATGGCAGCTACCCGAACCCGTTGTCCGAATTGGTCCAATAACAATAGGGTTCGTCCTTGGCACAAAAGAAGCAACTTGTGAAAGTTTGGTGTCGATTGCATTATTCGTTTTTGAGTTATCGTGCGATCGGACGGACGGACGGACGGACGGACGGACGGACGGACATGTCTAAATCAACGCAGAATTTTACGCTGAGCAAGAATATATATATATGTCCATACCGCAGGTGACTCCTTCAAGTAGTTACAAACTCCATACCAAAGTTAATATACCCTTCACGAAGTGCAGGGTATAAAAAAAGCTATGAAGTTATTTAAATTGACTGTTAATCTACTCATATGTTTTAGAAAAATATCTGAAAAAATATCCGTTTTTGTTAAATTTAATTATTTCCGAAAAAATACAAATCGCACCTGAACTTACATAGATTTGAATAATCTCTAAAAATTCAGAAAAATTCCATGGTCCAATATTTGATAATTTTGTGATTTTAGAATGTACAGATTCGAGAAAAGGAGTTGAAGGAAACACATTTCTGAGCATTTAGAAATAAAGTAAACAACTTCATGTAAATAGCCAACATGTTGAAGAGTAGTAAATGGTTCGCCATTTAAAGTGATGAGACGAATTGAAATGGACGAATTGAGCTTGAATATTAAAAAACATCTATTGGGAGTTCAAATTAATTCAATTAAATTTTATTTGAAAATTTAAAACTAGGTACTTGTATAATTTATTAATTTAATATCTGAAAATTTATCAAACACTTTGCATTAAGTTAATCTGCATTGAAAAATTCACATACACAAATTGCATTTCACATTACATCTTCTCTATAAATATTGTATATAGAGAGAATTAAGTGAGCTGTTAATCTCTTTTCTTCAATTACCCAATCTGTGAAGACTATTTTGTTCTCTAGTATGCTTTAAATTTTTATACCTAGTCCTTACATTTTAAATTTAACTTTTTGTCTGTAGACTAAAATTAATAATATTTTGTACAAATTATGTGTACATATACAAAAATCTTTTATAAAATAAAAGAAATATGAAATATTTTTTCTTTTTGGGAAATTTCATTTATAATTTTCTATTGTAAAATTATTTGATTGTCGAAAATTTTTTGTAAATCTTCCAAAAAATTTAAACGAAATTGGGAAAAGAAAAAGAATAAAATTTTTTTTTTTTTGTTCAAAACTTTATTATGTCGGTACCATGAGAAAATTGAATTTAGTTTGTTTCTTAAGAATTACAGTACAAGTACATAAAAACACGTATGTATATATATTATATAGATTCAGAATCGAGAATATCTAGGACTATATTGTGTACGTTTTAAAAATTTTATATCTTGGCTTGTAAATCTATTTTAGATCATAGTAATGCACGTACTTTCGAAGTAATTTTATTCCAATTTTCCTTTACTTTTTCATCTTGGTTTTTTTATTTTAATTTTCTTTTTGTTTTCTTGTTTCTCTTTAACTTTACAATACAATGAAAATGAAATTATCTTGTCTCTTTTCTTTACTTATTTTTATCAATTTATTTTCATTCTATTATATTGTAAAATTATATATTTTGTAATGGTAGTTGTATTTTCCTTTTTAAATTATTAAAGTAATGAGTGTTATAAAAATTAATATTATGTTTTTTTTGTTTATTAGGAAGGATTAGTGCTGCCGCTTTAAGATTAATTAAAGATAATTTAAATTTATTTAGTTTGGACAATAAGGTAAAGTTGCCTAAGTTATTTTACTACGAATCCGTGATTCGGTAGTGCTTGAATTCTTGATGTGTAAATCTATAATCTAGCGAAATTTCGTTCAATTCGGGCAACTATACATAATGTGATAAAACACAATTAAAAAACAGAATTAAAATTTTGAATATTATGAAAAACCTCCGCCACTTGCATTAAATTGCACTATATATAGTTCAATTTATAAAATATATAGAAAATAGCATTGACTCTGTCCTATGAATTATAATGCAAAATATTTAATTAACATGGCGCATTTTGCAATTAGTGAAAAATTACAAAAATGATAAATTTCTTGACTTTCTTTCATAGTTGAACCATGTGGAACTCGACAATCGAAAATTATTTGGTATTAACACGGTAGGCATATTTTAATGTCATACTAATGCTTAAATTTACAACACAATATTTTGCATAAAATTTTTAAAAGTAAACAGTTGAAAATGATTATATAAGCGTTCCTCAGAAGCAAATATTTACTCTAGACCGTTCCTTGTGAATGTAAAATTTACTAAACATTTTCTTTTATCAAACTAGAATCTGTTTCTACTACAATGTTTAAATTTCATTTAAACATTTTTCTACCATACTGTATACAAACGCACACAAATACACACTACTCCCGAAACATAAAGATCAAAAGAATTTCGTTAAAACTTTTTTCTTTCTCTCTTTTTATTCAATGGTCTCTTCTTTTTTATTTGTGTCCTTTTTGCAAGAAAATTCTATTTACTCTATTTGTATACAGAGGATTGTGTATATTAAATTTTTTTTTTTTTTGCTTTAGGCGAAATTATAAGAATAATATGAAGATAAAAAAGAGAATTTAAGTAAAATTGTTAAGAAAAAGAGAAAAAACATAAAAACAACAGAAAGGATACAAATTTTATAAAATTCTCTGCCAGGGACACCATTTATATTTTTTATATTATTTATTATCTACAAAATACACACGAATACCAGCTTTACTCAACTTTTATAAAAAAAAAAAAATTAGGAAAGTAAAAAAAATATGTGTACCAGCAACAATTTTATTTTATTGTAAAAGTATAAAGAAAAAGATAAGAAAAATATTCTTTAATAACTTTTGTGTTTTCCTTGAAAGAGCAAAATATGATATAGAAAAGGAAAACCGGAATATTTATACGAAATTTAGAGCAGAAAAATTTCTAGGAACAAACGAAGCTATTATGGAATAAAGACTACTCTTTCCTGATATTCTTGGTATTGTGGTAAAAGGGGGAAAAGTATTTTGTTCTGTTACAGAGAAAAAGAAGAAGAGAATGCAAAAAAAAAAAATAACCCTAGCGGTCTTGTTCCTTTAATTGCTCTCATTTAAAAGTTGGGGTTTCTTTTCTTAATACACAATATTTTGCCTTCAAGTAATATAATAAATTCCGTTTGTAATGTTGTAAGTATAATGAAATCCTTTATACACTATATAAGTATAGAGGTAATGTAAGGGCAATGTGAAGAACTTTTTCAATTGGAAATTATTGTGTGTACAGGAATCGAATGATATTTATAAATTTTTGAATTATAACTAAAAATTTATGGCCAAATTCGAGAAAATTATTTTATTATGCAAGGATTATCATCTTAACAAAGAAGTCACAATGTTTAATTCAAATTACAAGAACTGGTGAAGTAGCAAGTTTTGCAAATCAATTTTTATTCTGCTGCCCTGTTCACAGGAATTTCGTTCATTTAAGAATTAAGTAAATTTATATAACTTTTGCCACTCTTGTCTTTTCCCATGATTCACTAGAAAATTTTTATTAAACAAAGTCTAAAATTTTGTTTGAAATTAATCATTAATATTCCCTCGTACTTTATTCCAAAAATATTATGAAAAATCATTTGAAGAAAACTAACGAGCCGAAAGTTCTCTGTCTTTTACAAAATAATATCGGTTGATAGCTATTAGCGGTTTAGGAGAGATTATTCTGGTTTAGAAAGTATAATTATATTTCTTGTTTATATTGAGAAAGAGGTATCATTTGAATTCTTGCTGTTCTTGTATTGATCCAGTTGCTGCCCCAATGTCAAAATTATAACACCAAATTTTGTACGTCTTAAATTTATTCATATATACCAAATTTTTTCCAAATTTTTCGAAATCTCATTAACATTATGGAAAACTTGTAATCAATATTTTTTTTCGCCACATTCTGTAATCAATTCTATACAATAAATAATTTTTTATAAATAATAATAACAGGACTGATTGGGATATTAATTGTGGGTGGCGGTTAATTTTTTTTTTCTCTTAAAAATTTTTCTTCTTCACTTCAAATTTTAGATTTACGGGAGTGGAAATTTCGGGTAAGAGAAACGGTGCTTCTATTGTTACAAATTTCTTTATATTATACATTATTATGAATATACGTATAACAAAATCCGAAATAATATAACTGTTATTTAAAAAGAATTAAGTGTATAAAAATATACAAAAAAGGGAAAGAAAAAATTCGTATACACTGTGAAAAATTTCGAATTACTGATTTTAAAAAGTTTTTTTTTTTGCCTCTTTCATAGCAGCTTTCTTCCTATACTCATTTCACCCGAAAAATTACTCGGGACAAGTATCTATACACAATAAAAATAAAAACGAAGAAACATAGAGAAAAATAAAAAAATATTTTTAGCAAAAGCGAAATAAAAAGGAATGAAAATTTATGTAAAAAGTTAATTGATTTCAAAAAAGAACTTCTAATTGGGTGTTTTGTAAAAAAATGGAATATCTTTAGTTATACAGACTGTATTTATATCTGTATATATATATATGTAGAGAGAATAAATAAATACAAATTTTAACAACCCACCTACAATAGAATTAGTGAGGTTATTTTTCATTGTTATAAAAATATTTTTTGTCTTGTTTTTATAATTTAATTAATAATTTTTGATAATGAACTTCATTGTTAATATTAATTTTGTTTTTGCAAAAGAAAATCATAAAAGAAAAGAAAAGGAAAATGAAATTTTTTAAGTAATTGAAAATTTTAAGTCAAAACTGTTTACACTTTTATATATAAAAGGTTTTCCTTTATAATTTTTCTTATAATTAAAACGAGAAAAAAAATAGAGTTGACCTTGTCAACTCTGTGATACCCGTACGAATTTGTTATCCTATGTGCAAATAAAGATGCCATAACTGACCATGGGACAGACCATGACTTTAAGTTGCCGTATTACCATATTAATTTATGCAAAATTTCAGTACTGTGTGTTTTTCAAAATACTGTGTGTGCCAAACTACTATTTAAGTTGTATGGCAGCTACCAGAAAGAGCTAAGAAATTTTAACAAATTTTATCAAACACATTGGCCCTACTAATATATTCGTTTGTGTGAAATTTCAATACCATAGCTTATATAGTTTCTGAGATGTAGCCAAATAACTTTTGAAGTTGTATGGCAGGTACCAGAAGGAGCCAAGTAATTTCAACAACTCTTATTATACACATTGGCCCTACTAATATATTCGTTTGTGTGAAATTTCAATACCACAACTTTTATAGTGTCTGAGATATAGCCAAATAAATTTTGAAGTTGTATGGCAGCTACCCGAACCGGTACCCCGATCATGTCCAATTTAAATAGGGTTCTGGCACTTACTACAATAAATAATTTGTGAAAATTTGGTGAACTTAGCTCAATTAGTTTTTGAGTTATCGTTGGGACGGACGGACGGACGGACGGACGGACGGACGGACGGACGGACGGACAGACAAAGCTAAATCAACTCAGAATTTGACGCTGATCAAAAACATACACTTGAGTCTATGTCTAAGACCGTTATTTCTTAGCGTTACAAACGGTAAGGCAAATTTAGTATACCCTTCGAACATACGTTCGTACGGGTATAAAAATTTAGTATACCCTTCGAACATACGTTCGTACGGGTATAATAAAGAGAAGAAAAAATACTGAAATCTTAATATTAAATGTCAAGAAAAGCATTTTGAATATTTAGTGTTAATTTGTGTAAACAATGCTGTGACAACGTTAATTCATTGGCAAAATAATTTTATGGAAAATATTGAAAAGTGATGATTTTAAAAATTAAAAATTGGAAATAATGAAAATTATAAAATAGTAATATTGTTAGAAGGAAGCTATTTAATCTATTTAATGAAAAAATTTTATTGATAAAAAAATTTTTACTACCGCATTGAATACAATAAGGGAGGTAATGTGATGGACCAAATTTCGGATGTCGATGGGGTACAAACGCATTTATGGTGGGCAAGCATAAATAAACCATTTTTAGAGAGATGTCGGTCTGTCGGTCTGTGTATCCACGCGTGTATCTCAAGTTCGGCTGAAACGATTTTGCTGTCAAATATCAAATTCGGGGTGTTAAAAATATGATCCTATAAACTTATTAGAGAGACCATGGCTATACAACCGAACTCGGAGTCGATTTTTTACCATTTTTTACCATATCTACGAAACGAATTGATGGAATTTCTTAAAATTTGATGTTTGAGTTCTGGTTGCTACCGAAACTAATTGGTGAACTTCTCAGAGAGTTCGAATGGCAAAAACGAAATTCTACTAAGAGCCAAGTTCACATTTTCCTAGGAACATTAACTAAAAAATTCCTAACTTCCTTACTTGTAAAATTGAAAAGAAGTGTTCAAAAGACATTTTCATAATATTCTATAACATTTGATTTTTTTAATATGAAATTTAAGAATTATTTAATAATATTTTTTTAAAATTAGTGTCAAAGGATTCAATAGGAATGAGTATGATATTCTGCAATTTTCCGGGTGAGAAATTTCAAGAAATTATTTAAAATAATAGAAATTCCAATTAACGCAGAATACCTTCATATACATATATAGGGTGGCACACATAGTCACACATATAAAGGAAAAGAAACTTGCTAGAGTTTTTTTTCTTGCAATTAATGCTTTATAAAAGTATGAAAGAAGCTTTAGAAACAAAATTCGTATATAAAAAGTACCTATATATTTGGAACTATTGAATTTTCTTTGAAGTTCAACTGAATGTCTAAGGAAAGGATTAAAAATATTATGGATTATAAAGAAAGTTAACCATAAGAATATCAATATCTCGTCCTTTTTAATGATTTTTAGAAATAATTTTGAAAGACTCAAATAATCGCAATATTAAAATACAAAAATAACTACCATGAAAAGTTGATTTCTATATAGTCCAAGTAACTGCTTTTCTTCAAACTAAAATTTTACTCTTAGCTTAAATTTTCAAGTAAAATCTTAGCAACTAGGCTTTCCTTTCAATTAGTAACAAGTAAATTTTAATTTTCTTGACCGTTTTCCAATATTTAATTGTGTTTCTTGTGATTGAAGTTATACTCTATATAAATTTAATTCTAATAGTTAGTACTTTAAAAATTTCTGTCCAAACGCTTTTATTACAAAAATATCACTGCTGATGGCATAGTAACTCAGTTATTATAATAATAATGTAGTAGTAACTTCTATCACAAATTCATTTAATTAAACCTGACATGAAGATCCCTTATATAATATTTGACATAACTAATATTTCTAGCATGAGGGCATAAAAAAACAAAACAACAATAAAATAAAAACTTATTTAATCCGCATTGTATTTAATAAGGAAAAAATACAGGAAAATAAACTTGACAACAACAACTGTCTTGTATGTAATTTGATATGTCAAAAAAAGTGAAGAATATAAAAAAAAACAAATTAGAAGTTTTTCACGGAATTTTTTTCTGCAATATAAATTGAAATAATTTTTCATTCTTAATACTAACAACCAAATAAATAATTTAATTTTTAACATAAATACAATATTGCTGTATATTATTTTTCCTATTTTTATATTTTATTCAAATTTTGTATATGTAAATGCATAATTAACATAATTTTACGGAACTATGAAAATATTTTCATAATAACAATATTATTTAAACAATAATATTTTTGTAGAACTATTCAACTTCATCATTTTTTAACAATATGAATAACATAGTTTTGAAACAAAGTTACTCGTATTAAAATATTATTTTACATGCCAACGCTAAATAAATTATAACTATTCTAATTTAAATGTTTCCGAAGAGAATAAGTTAACTGGGCCACATTATTCGTATGTCCAATGAGACAATCTTGAAAAAAATCTCTATGCACCACGATCAAGGCGTAAGGGCGAGAGGAAGACCGAAAAGTAGATGGTTGAAAATGCTCATAGTTGATTTAAATGTGATGTATATCAGAAATTACAATACGTTGGCTTAAAATCGCAGAGAATGATGAGAATAAGTTTTGGCTCACAGAGAACTGCAATGTTAAGAAAGAAGAAGAGGAATTTAAATGTTGAAATTCGCAAATTTTTGATTAATTGATCAAAAAATATATGAAAAAAAGGGAAAAGCAATAGGGCCCCAGATGCAATATGGGTGTTCCCTTTCATGATATGGCAGATGAGGGATTAACAATTATTCACTTTCATCTGATTTTTTATATTAATTTACAATTAGTTCATTTTTTAGAGTATGAGTTCAGCTTTTTATAAATTAGGTTTTTAAGCATACATTAGTAAGGTTATCAATGGGAAAGCAAAATATGACCATGTAATCGCCATTACTCAAGTCTTATAATTTAATTTATAGCAATTTAACTAGTAATATCGTAGTATTGCCAATGGGTTCTGTAATATTAAGATTATTTCGGTATATCTAAAAGAAATTTTCCCAAATTTTTGTATTTTGAAATTGAAATTTCAAATCTGCTCGAATCCCTTGTTAGTTTAAGATTTCTAGCGGGATTATAATATTTTCCTATAATCAAAAAAATAATTTACTAAGAACTGTCGCGTCTTTATAATTGTGTGTTTATAGTGTACAGTAGTAAACAATTTTTCCTAAATAAAAATAAAAATATGAAAATAAATGATAAAAAAAAAACAATGATTTTATTTTTTAATATTTAAAGTTTGAAAACAACAATAAAAAGTAAGAACGCGATGGAATATGGAACATGCGACATAATAAATAATAAAATTCAAACAGAAAAATAAATATGAAAAATTAGGTAGAAAGCAAAAAATAAAAGAAAAACAAAAGCGAAAATTAAAAAATAAACAAAATATGTATATGAAGTTTTAGTTCATTCGTAAAAACGATAAACAACCAAAAACAATAACGATATATCAACAACAACAACAACAACAAAACCAAAGAAGAACAAAAAAATACAACAATCCTGGAAAAATATAACAAACTTTTCCATTTTCCTCTTTATCTACACTATATGTAAAAAAATTCAATAAATTTCCACAAAGTATAAACAGCTATAAATTAAAATGTTAAATGTATGTGCTGAAACTTAAATTGTTATTTACATTTTGTAGAATTGTATGAATTCTTTGTATGTATGTATAATATTTATAATGTACATACTAGTACATGCACTATTTGCATAGGTAAATGATATTTTTCTAAGGATATATGTAGAGATTTAAGTATGGCCAGGTGTTTGTGTAGAAATTTAAGTGTGGCCAATTTACTTTTTCTTCCAAATAGAATTATTAGTGAATAAGTAAGAAATTCGAGAATTTCCAAAGGAAAATATTTGAATAAACTATAAAATTAGTTCTGAATAAAAATTCGATTACATTCGATTACTCAAAGACTTAAAACATGAAGCTTTCCATAATTGTAGCGTTACAACCCTTTTCAAATTGGGCAATTTTTGTATGTTAAAAAAAATATACGAAAATACTTTTCGTGTCATATTGGACTCTTCCAAGATTTTGATTTTAAATATAGAGAAAGGCCAGAATATGAGATTTTTTTAATTCAGCGAAAAATAATATCATTCATTTTAACTACGTGTATTATTGTGTTGATAAAATAAAGATACGAGTATTTGACGATAATTTTCGATAACAGGCATACTTTTAATTACTGCATATTGTAAATGTAATTTTAAAAGCGATCTGTATATATTTAAGAAAATTAATGTCATTGGTTCACACTCGCTTCAAATTAATGCTATTCACATTTGGATGTCATCATAAGAAACACATTCATAATATGCAAAGTGTTTTGAGTCACTTAAGAAGAACTTAATATGATTTAATTTTTATTTTGTAAATTTAATTAGAAATTGAATACAATTGGTAACATTGCCACATATAAGCTAACCAAATGTAAACATAGTTATGTTTTCTTGCCACGTTTCATTTACAAGAATAATTTTTATTTTCATATATGCTGCTAGAAAGAACCATTTTCTATATCTCGACTGCCATAGAATTAAATTTAGTTGGTTTTGAGTCTATGGCGGCTTTTCAATGTAACATTTAAATTTATTTTAGAGGCGTATTCTTCAAATTTTCAATACATTTTTATTTTGAGCTATGTAATCAAAATTTTTCTTCTAAAATCTATTATGGTTATTTCCAGTTGATTGAAAATAGTTCCCTATATCTGGCAAGTATTTCGTCAGTGTATATATTTAGTAAAATCTTAGAAAAGTTTTTGCCCCTTAATAAAAGAAAAGTATTTGTTTTCTCGTATCATGCAAGAAGGGTGCAATTTGAAATACATGCATACATTATTTTATGTTATACACATGTAAGTATAATATCGTGCACATATGTGAACCTATATTACTGATAAAATTTCATATTTAGAATAGAATTTTTTAAAAACCTTAACTATATAAACAACGATATCAATTACAATATAGAATACGTTACATAGGTGTAAGTAAATTCGTGGCATATGTTGTGTATAGCACAGTATTAGAAAGTAATGTTAGGCTACCTCTCCTTATGCAATAAATAAAATATTATAGTGTTTGTGAATCAACAATATTATACTACAATGCAGGCCCAAATATTTATCTTATCACATACTATGTACTTGTATGTAATTGTATTATGGTAATAAAGCTTCTATATTATGGACACGCAAATTATGCACTTATTTTTTTTATCCTCTCTTTATGCGGATAATATTTAAGTTTATGGTTTTCTCGTAAAAATTACTGAAAAAAGAAAATTAAATGAATTTAATTTTATAAATTTTTTTGAGACATTTAGATGTTAGACTAGTTTTATCTACGAAATAGTCGAATTGTATAGTAAAAAAATTCTTGCTTTACAGAATATTACAGGTGAACTAAAGAGGTTGAAAAAGATTTTTGTTGACGCAACCCACTCGTTCACTCATATTATCGAGAATACCTCACTCGGATTATTCGATTTTTTCTAATTAGGTAAATTCTGAGAAAAAATAATGAAAATTCTTTCATACAATTACAGAACAGATGGATGACGTGTAATCAAAGGAACGAGTTCCTGCACAAAAATTAAAGTATTTTTCTACTCGAACTGTACTCGAGCCAGAGAATTACTTCTTTCTAAGTGGATGCTCGGCTAACTGAGCTGGAGAAGTGTAAGTTAGTTTTTGTGGGAATCAGGTAAAATTTTAATATTGAAAAATTTTTTTAGCAAAATTTTGAAAACTAACTTAATTCGAATTTATAGACGAGTTTCTTTGAATCGAGCCAGAATTCTTCTACATAATATAACTTGAATATTTAAATATTACGGTCTTAATTTTGTGCCAGGTCAACTTACATAACTTACAGCTTTTTTTTTTTGTGTGTGACCATAAATTTTTTCTCCATTAAATTGCGCCCAATAACGAACAAAAGTTTTCTTTACCGAAATTTTCTTTTCTTTCAAACTGCTGTTCCACTTTAGAATCATTTGAAGGTGTTTCAATGTAGTTGCAATATAAAAGTTTATGACAAAAATGTTTTTTTTTTTTTCTAAATAATTGTTATACAAGTTGTTCAGAATATAAACCTATAACTATACATAAAAAAATTAATTTTTAACTTAAAATCAATTTGCTATGCCTCCTTTTCCCTCCCTTCTTACACTAATACATATAAGCTCTTGTTGTAATAAAGTTTAACATCATTTTGGAGGAACAAAACATTGTTAATATGCCAGATTTAACAAAATAATAATATTTAAGAATGGTTTAATAAAAAAACAAAAAACAAAACATGTACAAGATAGGCAAGGCCTATAGGTCTATTTATTTTAACTATAAAAAAAACATTTTTATATCTTTTTTATTCTTGTTTCAAAGAAAACAAATTTTATTTTTCCAATAATCCACCTATAAAAAGGTACACCAAAAAAAAAGAAGACAATATTAAACTAATAATGCAGGTTGTTTTTCTTTATTAAATAATTTACTTTTACCTTTTATTTTCTCATAATATACACAATGTGCACGTGAACATTATAATATGTGTTTAGAGAAAATTTTAAGTACATACAAAAACTTAATAAAGAACTTTCTTTTGAAAGAGTACCAAAAAAAAAAAATAAAAATAAGAAAGGCCGGAACTAAAACTAAATTAAAAAAGAAAATTTATTGATCTTTAATTTGGTACTCGTATTCTTTATCGAATTTTACAGTGAAATATAAAAATTTTTGAACATTTTTAATGAATGGTTTTTAATTAGTGGAGACTATAAAATATAACCACCCAAATTGTCTGTTAGTTGCATCACATTATTGATTTTTGGTATAGAACTTCAAATTTCAAAATCGCTTTCATTCCGAAAATTGCACAAATTTTTAATAACAACCCATCCTGTCAATTTATTCATGCAACTAACTATCAATGAATTTCGGTGGAGCAACAATAATACATTGTCTACTACGAAACAAAAATTCTGTTGCGAGACCCACCGTTGTAAGTCGTTGTAATAAAAAAAAACATTTCTTAAGAGCAATATTTTGCAAAATTTTTTCTCCGCTTCAACTTATAGACCTTTAAAGTAAAACAGAAAATTGGAATTTTGATGTGAAAGCTCTGTGATATTCAAAAATATTAGTTGTTACACGCCTTATTAGTCGTGACGACTAATAAGGCGTGTAACATTCATTAACATTTAACATTTTTAATTTTACGTTTCTCCTTAAATGTATACATGTATAATATTATTTTAGTGACAACTGAACATTTTGAAGAAGTTTTTGAAACCTTGACTGCAAAATTTCGACTAAATATGTCATTTTAAAAAAAAATTGTGGCTACAGTTCGAGTATACTGTCAATTCTAGAAAAATTGAGATGAGCAAATGAGCAAATAATATTTATTCTCTTTTTCCTCACCATGTCATCCTGTACATAAATCAAAGTGATGCCGATAAAGGCTTTGTTACTTCAAAAACTAATTTAATTTATGCATGGTACTGATAATTTCGGAAAGTACTGTAATATTATCTTACATGTTTTATATATTTTCTTTTCACAGTAATTATGTACTTGTTTAATATTATTTTGTTGTTCTTTTCACCTGTATCTTTTTATTATTTTTTTTTTGTCTTAGAACTTTTTTTTTATGTTATTTTTATTTTTTATGTATTTCTCTTTTTTGTTTTTATATATATATATATGTACATAATAATGGAGAACAAACATATTTATACATTATTAATTTAGAATATTCCAATTTACTTAAAAATATCTTGTATATTTTTTAAGAAAAATAAAAAAAAAAAAACAAAAGCAAAGAAATAATCAAATAAGAAAAGAAAAAACTTTATATGGTTTCATTGGTTTCGGTTTATGCGGGCCCAAAGGTTTTATTTTATGTATATAATATGTATATAATGTATATACATAAATATTCTTAAAGAACATCACATTAAAAATCTATAGAGCATACACTTTTATATTTGAACCTGTATTTACTGTTATGTTTGTTTGCAAGAACATATATGTGTATGTGTACTTTGTAATATTGGCATGCATGTTACCTGCATAAGTTATTTATGTATAATACTATTTATGTTATATACAATATTATATAGGGGAAAAAAAGTTTTTCATTAAAAACTAAAAGTTTATTTCAGATGTTATTCTGCCAGCCATGTTATTAATATTGAAATTTAAAGAGAGAAACTTTAAGAAAAGAATAAAATCTTTTATAATAACTACATATATACAAATATATGTAATCTACATGGAAATTATAGTTTTATATGAGAGTCATTTCACATGTTAATTATTGCTATCAAGAATATTATATTTTTTGAATAAAAAACCAATAAAAAAAACAACAAAAATAAATAAAGAAGTTTTCTTTAAAAAACTGAATTTTGAAAATTTTTGGGTGTACATAAAAAATAATTAAGGAAGTTGTGAGTAAAATTTAGGGTAGAAAATTACTTTCCCTTGCAAAATAGAAATTTTTGAAAAACTAAGAGTAGAAAATTTTATTACTTCTTTTTGGACCATTGACTCGTACCGTAGACCATAGAAAATCAGTTTTACAGGTCATTGAATTAATTAGGCGTTGATCAGCCGGACGTATTAAATATTAAAGGTTATTAATATTTTTATTGCGTATTTTTTTTTATTAACTATTATGGATATATGCGCCATTACTTTTATATTAACATTTTGGTATTTTACAATATTGTATATGGCGCTATATAATATTAAGTATACAATTATCAGATTGACCTTACCAGGATTTAATCCCCAGGCCCTTCGGTTAAAGAACCAATGCCATAGCCACTGCACCATTGATCAGATAATTGAAATAATATCGAAATAATATCAAAATTGAATTCTAGTGACTGAGTTTGTTTAGGAATTTTAAATTAAATTCATTAAATTTTTTGTAATATGAAAAAAAAATTTTTATCCTAAATTATTTTAGTATTAGATTTTTCAAAAATTAATTTTTAAAAATTATTTTAGAATTTTTGCGCGTTGTAATGAAAAATTATGCCTTGTAAAACATTTTGTTCACGTCCTGCAATGCTTTAAAAGAAAAGCGTACTATATAGGTGCCACAATGTGAAATATTCAGTCCACTATAGAAATTTTGGAATAAAAACATAGGTACCTATATTACTAATTTTCCAAAAAGATGTACCATACCCAAAATACGCTTCCAATATAAAACTTGACTTACCTGGAAAGAAATAAGAGAAAAAATAATTATATATTAATAATTAGCTACCTTTTATTTAAAGAATTACAAATAAAATTTTTTTTATAAAATAAATTTGCAAGATTTAAGAAATTAATAAAAATTCAGTTATAAGTTACTTAATTAAACAAAATAGCTTTTAATTGTTGCTTGAATTTGAGATTTTGCGTCAATGTTAAATTTAACATAAATTATCATAGCATTCCTAGATTCATAAAATTTTGAAAGAAAAAAAATAAAAAATTTGGAAAAGAGGTTAATAAAAATAACTAAGAAAATCGTATATGTACACATAAACAGAATTGCATACTTATAGGGGTCCAAACTTAATAATTTTGTAAAAATTAGGCAAAATTATTAGGTTTCATTTAAAGGTAAATGAGTTTTATAACACTAAATTTAATATATTCATTCTTTAGATATAGATTCCTTTAAATATAGGAAACCGCAATTTTAAGTCATATAAAATTTTTCAATTATTCAATTTAATATTAAAGTATAACGATGCCATCCTCTACAAATTTTCATATATTTAAAATACATAATTTTATTTAGGTTAAATTAATAACTTAAATACAAGATTAATACACTTAAGTTTATAAAGAACAAAAACCTTATAACAATGTTCTATATACCCAAATAATTACGTATAAGAGTAGACGATGTCATTCAACAAATTCGAATGCAATTCATATATTGCATAATAACAAAATATACTTTTGAATAATATTAATATAAAGATACTTTCAATATAATAAGAATACGTTACATATTACATAGACCTACTTAAGAATTGCATATTCAAATTCTTAAACTAAATACATAAGAAATAAGAAACAGAACCGCAAGGAAATAAATTATGAAAACATTTTATAGAATTAAAAAAGCGTATGTGTTTATATACGTATGCTGCAACTTTATATATATATATATAGAATTGCGTAAAATACAACAAAAAAAAATCCAGCCAAACATGAAATGGTAACAAGAAAATGAATTGAGACAATGAGCACTTACAATGAGCGCAACAACAACAATATTTATAATAACATACTTATGTATATTTATACAATATAACATGAGTATGTAATTTATTTCATCTGACAATTATTATTACACAATATACAATGGCCTGGTATACACATTGCAAAATTAAGAGGAGGCCTTTTTGTATTGAATTTAATACTTTGAATTCGCCATTTAAATGCCATATTTAAAATGTAACAAATATTTTATACACGTTAAAATAATAATAAGAAAAAAAAAATTTTACATTTACAATACTTGAAACATTTACATATTTATGCGCTTCTATAAAATTTGTGTGTGTGTGTTATTCATTTACATTCATATGTAAAATAAATGATTATTTTATGTAATTTAAAGATTATAAAATTTATATAATTTAGGTATATATAGGTAGACGCACGTAATGTATAGGAAAGCTATTCACTTTATACTATACATGCACTCTGTATTCTAGTAACTGTGCATGTAAGTGACAACGATCTTAACAATAACCATTTATTTTTTTCATGTTTATTTTATAAAATATTCATTTTATATGGGAACCACACTCACCTCACAACCCTTACAAAATAATTTCTCTTATATAGTCTTATATAAATTTTTGCTTACATAATAATTTGTGTGTATGTATACGTATGCGTGTATATTATCATAAAAATTCACAGGTATTTGAAAAGTGCATTAAAATATTTATAAATATTTTTATGTGTGCTAATAAGGATTTTTTTTTCTTCCATTTATTTTCTTTTTGTTGGTTTTGGTTTTCTGAAGTTTATTATTCTGCGCCTTGTTTAATGCAATTTTTTTGCTTACATTATATTGTTTGTTCTGCTTCTATCTCATTAATATTGAATGCATTTATTATATATGTATGTACATATATATAGAAACCATTCTTAGAAGGAAAGAAAATCTAAATAAAAATGTCAATGGAGAATAAGAAAAATAGGAGAAATAATAAAAAATTATTATTCTCTTTATCGTATTATAATGTTGTCTTTTTCTATATACGAGTATAAACATGCAATTGTATACATATTTTCAGTCTATATTATATAATGCTATGTATAAGAGGGTATAAATAATAAAATAAATGTTATATTTTCTTATAATATGTGCCCAGAAACGATGAAGTGGAACACATTAAAAAAGTTGAAAAATATATTTATATATATATATATATATATACATATGCATACTTATTTTACATACTTATATACATACGTGTATAGTAAAATAGACAAAATGTGCAACAAGAATTATTTGTTGCACATATAAATTAAAGAACGTAATCCGGTAATGTTCTCGTATGTGCAAATATACCCATACAATTTGTCTATGATAAATATTAAAAAATAAGTATGAAAATATCATAATATACACATATTTACATACTTATAACACATTATTGAGAAAAAGTATATTGTAATTTGCAAAAATTATAACAGAAATTCTCAATACGAAATTGCATACAATTAGGGGCATTCCATTAATAAACTAACTTTTTAAAAAAAAAATTCTTGCTTACAACACAATTAATTCATTTTATTGCATAATGTCGAAAATTTCTTTTTGAAAATTGTTTTGAGTGTATCAATTGTTTTTAAGTATATAACTATTTTTTCTGAGTGTGTAGTCTACATACAAAATTTTTGTTTGCAAATACTGCATTAATTATTCTTTTCTTTTTTCTGTTGTATAATGAACATAACATAAGAAATTAGAAAAATTTTAAGACACACTGAAATACTTTATTAACTGTAAAATAATGCAAATTTAACATAATATAACAGATAGTTAAAAAATTGATAATATTGCCGAGGAAACGCAATGATATTGTTTCAAAAGAAAACTGAGTCTAAATTCTAAGATTCTATAATTAAGAGAATCTCACTAGAATTTTAAATTCTCCAATTTTAAGTTGAGTTAAAGATCCCGGCTTGCTGCAACAGCTTATTAAATAAAAAAATTATTTTCGTTATTTTTGGTAGATTTTTAGTTTTGGTCCTATCCCTGTCCTGTTAAGAATAATGTTGGCTTTCCGGACACACGTTATAAATTTCATAAATAATAAACTTATTTACAAATTATTAAATATTTTTTTTATTTTAAAATTCTCTTCAACATAAGCAATAATATAGTGCAGTAAAAAAAAAAACAATAAAAAAATAAATAACAAAATTAAGTATACATAACGGTAAAATCTTTATAATCATAATAATAATAATGACATTCTATACCCGCATTAAAATATTTATAAAAAATTCGTACTTGTATATGTGTTGCTATATACTGTTATATTTAAATATATTTAGTTTTATACATATAAGTATAAAGTTATAATTTGACTTAATTATGCGTTTTCGCATTCGTATACACATAATATAAATGAAAAATACCTACATTTTTTTTTAATCTTTTTAAAACAATTTTGCACCACATAAATTGCATTAAAGCGAAATATTTTTATTGTATACAGGTAAGCCGAGGAACGCACACAAAAACACACACACACATATTTCTTTCGTATAAAATATAATTATGCATTCTATAAGGACACGCATACACATTATTATACAAGTAGGTTGATAAAATTTATGATAATTGGTTAAAAGAGAATTGCATATAATAAGTATTTGAGCACATATTCGCATATATACAAGAGACGACACACGCAAATGCACATATAATGCACTTTTCAGTGTTTTTTTTTTTTCTTTTGTGTTCTTTTAAATAAGGATAATGGTTAAAAGCTGTAAGAAATAGGGTATTATTTTAAAGTGTTATGAATGTGTTAACGGTAAATATTTTTATTGGTTTTGATGGGGTGCATGTTTTTTTTTTTGTTTTTTTTTTCTATATTATAATTCTTTTGTTCTTATTGTGGTTATTTTCTTGGTGACTGGTTATATAAGGTATTTTTAAACGACAAAGAATGCAATTTTTTTATTTATTGTTTTGCGCTTTTTATTTTTATCATTATTTTTTTTTCTGTGTAAACGCATTTCTTATGAGCTCGTTATTTGTTGTGTGTTGTGTGCTTGTTCTTTTTATTTTACCTTCTCTTTATTGCATTATTTTACAGTGAATTTTCTTCTCAATTGAGTGGAAATAAAGTTGTTTGGGAATAAAAATGTGTACAAAATACAAAATAAAAAAAAAAATAAAATTAAATATTTAAAATAATTATTCTGCTTGATGACAAAATGAAATTAGAATATTTAAAAATTTTCATTTTCTTTTTTTCAGCTACTCCTCCCCTATTTAAATTGTTTAGTAACGAGTATTATGAGTGAAATTTTTATATGGGTGTAAGAATGAATTTGTATGAGTTTGAAGTTAATAAGTATTTTAAGTTGTTGGAATTGAGGTGACTGTCAATTTTGTGCATTATTATGAATTCTTAAGTTTTTGCATAAGTATAGATAAAGAGTTTTTTTTTATTGGAAAATTGTAAATTATATTATTAAAGAAACTGGAAAAATTATTTAAGTCACGCGTGTAATGCGAATGTGTACACATATTTAAAAGTTGTAGTTCAAAGTAAAGCCGAAAAATAAAGGAGAATTTCTGTTATGAGATACTTAGAAATTAAAGTAGTAGTTAAGAAGTATGCAATAATTAAAAATATTGATTCATAATTGGTGTAATAAAAAAATCTATGCCATTGCTGTATGTAATAAGCACATTGTTATTTATATATACAATTATTATACAGTTAAGTCCCGTAACACAAACTTCAGTAGGATTCTTTAAAATGAATTGTGTTAAGGAATAGAAAATATGGCATGAATTTCTTGTATATTTTAAGAAACCGAACCATAAGTGATATTCTCGCTGACGCCAACAATTTTCATCTCATTTAGGTGACCGTTTCCACTATATAACAAAAAATTAGTATATAAATAATTCTCTCTAAGCTGAATTTTTTGCAAAACCGAGCAATTTTTAAAATGTAGAAAAATTTGTACATTTTTTATTTTAAATTTCTTTTTTTCTCATTCTCAGTACAAAGGAATGAAATGAATATTAGTATGAAAACAATATTTTTATATAAAATTTTAGCCTACGAGTATAACAAATTTTTAATCGAATTCCGGAAGTTCAACATTAATAATTACGTACACAATCCCTTCCTCAAACTAAAAAGAATAGAATTTATTAGAATTTATAAATATGCCATATTTTGGCATTTCATGCTGATATTTTGATTTTTAGAGAAATTGAAATTTGTAGGGACGAATTTTATTAAATTTTGTTATATTTTATATCACTGTTAAAAGGAATCGATAAAGAGCACTGAACGATGAGGAATAAACATCACTCGAAAAAATTGTTTCTAGAAAATAATCACACAATATGTAATTACATTCGAATATACAGATACATGCCATCTATATACCAAATTTGCATATTTAGCTCATCTAGTATTTTTATACACATTTGTATATGTAGTTGTATTATTGATGCTAATATAAAAGTATAACAATAATAAAATTATAATATTTATAGCATTTTACAACAATTATCTTTGAAATTTAAATTTTGCACTACTTATTTTTTTTTCTTACTTACATTTTTCTTTACCATTTTGTTTTTTAATTTAAAAAAAAAAAAAAGAAAATTATACAATTTTATTCTTTGTGTACATGCGACTTTGTCTACTACTGTCAAGAGCTTAACATTATTTGCGTATATATAAATATATATATACTTTTAACTCCAAATATATACTCTTCCCTCTATAAAATACTGTAAAAGGATCCTAAATTATTTCTGTATGAAAAGCAATAAATTTAACACGTAACATTTTACTAAGCGCAATATTATTATTATATGCTTCCTTTTTTCTTCATTCCTATTAACTTATACGTCATATTATGTAAATTTAATTTTATTTTTCCTACTTATAAAATATATAAGAATAATTTAGTTTTAATTAAATTGTTAGTCATAAATTGTATAAACTTTTATAATACGTACTAAAATGAATGAATATTTAAATTGACGAATGCATAGTGTTGTGTTGTGTTGTGAGCCTTAATTTACTTTGAGTGAGGTAATTTGACAAGAGAAAAAATAGTGAAGTGGAACGTGTTCAATTGAAAGAATTTGAAAGTCCAATATAGAGAGGCGAAAAATTGATGAGAAAATTGAGAAATTGCGTTAATATTGCAGAAGTTTTATAATTAATTCAAAAGTAAATTTGTATTTTCAAATCAATAAAGCAAATTTTAATTTCCTACAATAATAATTTGACTCGTTTTTAATAGAGAGCCATTTCTCTCTTTCTTCATATCTAAGAAAGTAGTTTCATAGGTAATATAAGGTAATATAGATAACGATTTTTCTAAACCTTCTTTTCGTAAAAATTTCTCAAAAGGAAGAATAACTTTCAAAAAATTTTCGAATTTCCGAATAAGTGGGATATACCAATTAACTGGTGTGTTGGCTTGACTCTTCCTAAAAAATAATAAATTTTTGACTAGGTAACACTCTGCATTAAAATATGTCTGGTGAGAAACTCATCTTCTACATTAAAGCTATGCATAAAGAAATGAATTTTTAAAAAAGTCTTCAAATTTGACAAACCCTTCTTAAGAATCTTATAATTGTACGAAATACACTTAAATTACAAATTATATTTTAATTTTATTTTTATATTCCTTTTACAGATATTTTTAGTTAACTAAAGGCATATCTAAGTTACTTAAGTTAGCATGAAAATAATAAATATAATAATAATAATTTGTCGAGAATGAAAACAAAAAATAAAAAAAAAAATATAAGAAAAAATGAAGTAGAAAATTTCTATAGAAAAACAGAATTTTTAGAAAGGAATAAGAAATAAAAGAATATGAGAAAAAATAAAAATATAAGAACAAAAGAGAGTCGTAATAGCAAAAGAATAAGAAAACAAGAAGTACATAATAAAAATGAAAACAAAAATAATAAAATGAGCTGAAAGCAAAAAAAGATTTATGCTCGCTAAAGTGAAATTCAATTATATTTTCTCCGTTTTGTGCTACTCATGTGAAATGTTATTGCCGTTTTTCTCATTTGCTTGTATTTTTCTTATTCTATTTAACTTATAACATTTTATACTCTTAAGTTTTGACAAGTAACTTCTTTAAATGAATATTTAGAAGGTGTCCGAGACTTGATTCGTTAGTAGGTCTAAAGTAGATCAATATAAAATGAACAGAGATGAGCAACAAACTGTCCGGTTCATTTTTTAGAAATAATATTTTTTCTTCCTTAAGTTGTTGGGCTGGAAAGTTGGTTTTCTTGAAAAGTGTCGCTTTTATATTATGTTTTTCCTCATATAACTTAGAAGATATGAGAGAAATATCATAAGTATGATGATACGAGAGGGATAGAATTAATTAATAAATTAAGTTTATGAAATTTTTTGGAACCGTGCTCTAAGTTGCATTGAAGGCGTTTTTGCTTTATGAATTTTCTGAGTGGGAAAATTAAAATTTTTGAAATATTTTTTTTTAACCGTTATACGTAATTAACCTGTAACTCGTTTCAAATTGAATTGCTTTTATAACTTAAACTATGATAATAAATATACGCTTCTATTATTTGAGGAATGATGTTACATTTTGTGCGCCTATGTGAAAACCTGTTGAATTTAATGTTTACTAACTGTTTAACTGTCTATTTTATTTAACAGGGCTCCCATTTATTTCAAATACCATTGATTTTTCTCTTGGACATCTTGTAAACAACAGCTGTATAAATACGTATACGCCATGCCATATAGCGGGACAGAGTTAAAACACTAGAGAATATACGCGAGTATATGAACATATCGGAATATCAGATACACATTATAAATTATACTATCGAGAATCATAATTTATTATCATATTTTTTTTCCCTATATTTTCTATAATTTTTCCTAGAAACGTAGATGTATGTGTACATGGTACCAATTCAACTTCAGAATTATTTATTTCTTTTTTAAGAAAATTTATTTAAATGTTTTTTTTTCGTACTTAAAAATACAGAAAGAAAAAAAGCAATAATAAAATAATAAAAATAATTTTTGTTTTAATTTCAAAAGAATTTCGCGATAAATAAGTAAGAAAAATAAAAGAAAACTTACTGTATTTTTTTTTTTTCATAATAATAATGACAAGTAACTGGAAGACGTGAGGAGCGTGTAAAACGGAAATTCATATTCCTTTTATGTTATATTTTTTATAGTGTAACTAACTTATAACTCGTTACCTCATTAAGTATAAAGTAGATGTATGAAGCTACATATTATAAATATGCATTCATATGTGTATATGTAGGGCTAGGTACCACCTGTATTATTAATATAAAAAGTTTAAATTCAATTTATCATTATACATTTAAGTTAAAAGTTATTCACTTTAATTTTTCGTTTCGAGTGCATAGTCGCAAATATACCTGTTGTATATATATATTTAGTGTAGTTAAAATATTGTCAAATAGAAATTTATTAAGTCTATGACGAGCTATACTAATGGGTTATTTACAGTTAATTCTTAAAGTTTAGTAAATTCATATTGTCATTTCATATCTAAACTGCAAAAAATGCAAGATAAAAAAGAGTAACTAAAGCATTCAAAGAAGCCAATGATTTGTGGTCAGATTTCAACTTTTGGTTTTAATGAAAATTACTTTTTAATTTCAATCCTCTTGTTCCCATAATTTGTTAAAATCAATTAGTTTTTTCAATTCAAATGACAGTATTTACTGAAATTGTTAAACCGAAAATGTCATTTTCCATTACAATAATTATTTAATACTCTACAAAACACACACAAAAAATTCCGAAAGTATCATTTAGAAGTTTTCTTCCCGAATTTTTAAAATTGCCGTTCAAAGGTTAATAATAAACATTCGAAATCAAATAAGATGATTCAAAATAAATAGAGAATTTATCTTATTAGGTTGATTTTTGATTTGAGTTTAAAAAAATTAGAAGTTTAGTCTAAATAGAGTGACGATAATAAAGTATTAGAGTTCCACAAGGCAAATTTTATTTCTAGACTGCAACTTTATTGGTAAAATGTGAAAGGAATTTATGTATGAATTTATTTTTCATCCTATATGATCCACTCGACAGCATTGTTGTCATAGTTGTTGCAAGTCAGACGTAGTTCATTTCTCTATTAGTCAAACTCATGATCTTCTATCAACAAAGCTAATAAAATTTTAATAAATTCACCTTTTACAGTGTTTTAAAATAGAAAGTTCATTCTTTTTACTTATCAGAATTTTTAAAATATTTAAAATGGGAATATTTTAGTATTCCGCTTCCACGTATAATTTTCTATTTTACTTGCAGCAAATCTATAAATAAAAATTCTCAGTAACTGTTCTGTTATATAAAACTGCCAATCTATAAGAACATTATTTTTTTCAAGTTCACAATTTATAACTCGAGCTCCTAAACTATAAATAGATTACAATATGTTTTTTTCAATACATGACACGAATATATAATGGATACATAGCGCGCTCTTGCTATGGATGATCAACTTTCAAAAAAAAAAAATTTAATTATATAACCTGAATAATTACATACTTCGAAAAATAAAGTTAACTTGCACAAATAATAGATATAATTTTCGAATAAACAAAAAAATCTTAAAAATATAATTAAATTTATACGAGTATTATAGAATTGTACCAAAATCGGAAATTAGGAGAGTAGAAATTGAACAAAAGATATGCAATTAAAATCAAATGATCTATAATTACCATATTAACACTTGGTATGAAATTATTTCTATTATTATTGAATCATGAAAGTGGGAGAATTCTAAGATTATTCACATGAGTTTATTATGAATTTGCAGCGTGATATGACACATTAATCATAGTAATGCAGCATATGTGCAAGAGTCAATTTGCAGGTTAAATAATATAATAATTGTGTATTAAAAAATAGAGAGTTATAAAATATAGTTATATATAGTTATATCGGAGAGGAAAATAGAGAGTATTATGGAATTTTTTAATGAAAGAAAACTTTATCATCATTTTGTTAGATTAACGTTTTATTTAACAGCTTCAATAAATAGTAATATCCGATATTTTGCAGCTGGATGGCTGGAAATGAGGTCGTAGATAAAATGAAAACGCCATAAGGAAGAGAACTACCACATCTCTTCGTGGTCCGGAATCCTACTGTGGAGTCGCACCATATACCGTTCGTAGAAACTTAAAAAAGAAAAGTGAAGAGTACTGAAGAAATCTTTCGGGGCTTCGAAAGGCCAAGGAGTTTCTCAGAGATTATATGGGGTTTTAGGGTTAGACAAGATTCAGGTATAATCCCCACAAGTGTCTTCTCAAGAAATGCTACTTACAGATTTTGAGTAGGAGGATGCACCTTCTGCCATATTTAAAGGACCTCGCCTGTAAAAGAAAGGAAATACTGTCGAATTACGTATTCACGGCGGCTGAGTTACGTTCCTTCAAGTAAGTGCAAGCCTTAACTGCATTCATCTGGTGTCGAGGCATTAAAGTCCATCTAAAATCTATACAAAAGACAATTTGTCTAATTTAAAAAAAAAAATAAAAAATTAATAAAAATGTATCACAAAAAGTTAAAGTTTTAATTCTTACTTCAGTTAGACTTTGTAAAAACTTGATTAATTGTAAATTTAATGGAATTTTTAAATACACACAAACGTTCTGTAAAATGTAACACGCACTAAACTATTATTGGCTTAACGACAATACAACTGAATTGTGCTAAACAACAATACAACAATTTTTGTATACTACTGTAATTAAGCTATAGTTGCATGAATTCAAGAAATTATCTCTTGTGAGCAATTATTTTTATTTTAATTTAATTCCTAAACTACAAAATTTCTAAAGGTAATTTTGAAGTTTAATATAATAGGATTATATAGACAGCGCATGTCTCACAACTTCGAAATTAATTATGTATAAAAAAACAAAGTATGTAGTTAAAATTTATTACAATTTGTCACAACAATACAAAAATTTTAACCTTGAATAAAAGTATAAGGTTGTTAAATTTATTGAATATTACCCTTGAAAAAATTCATTTACTCAAAAAAGAGAAAAAAAACTTATTATTTCTTCAAAAAGTTCTACTTAATAATGATAATTATTTTTAAGAAGTATATTATTTTTCTTGAATAGAGAAATTTCCCAACAATACTTTTATTATTTTACTATCTTTTCTTACCTATCAATAGGGTGTCTCATAATATAGTAAAATTTATTGCTCGAAATAGATTTTATTACCTTTTACTTCCACTGAATTAGAAGATGAGAAAATTTTCTTAATTTTATCAAATTCATTTAAGGATCCAGGTTTTTCAATTATTTCAAAATAAAACAATATTATATTAATAGTTATTAAATACCTTATTTTAATTCGCAAGTAATTCACATTGCTTCTTCATCTACTTTTTCAATTCACCACGTTTTTTTTTTTGTAAAATTTTTTTAAAAATATAAGTGCAACTCGGCAATATTAGTGGCCTATTTAACATTTTGAAAAAAAAACTAGTTGCTACGCTCAATTGAGCTGTAGTATCCTTAAGAATCGTTTTATACTTTTAAATGCTATGTTTACCTCTTCCATTGTTATATAGGTTCAAATAGAAAAATTTACGCGAATAGACAGGCCAATAGTCCATCGAATGTCTCTGTTGTTTTGTTCTGAAAAAATGGCCCAACTTCTCTTTTTCGAAATTTTTAATTATTTCTTATTTCAAGTTTGAGCAATAAAGATCTTTAGTCTTTTTAACTCGAATTAAAATTCGGTTGTGATTTCTTAAGCGAATATTCTTTAATAAATTTTTTGTCATTAAATTTTATTTTATCTATCTAATGGTATAGCCGTCGAATTTTAGAAAAGACGCCGAATATCCCGTGATTGCAATATTTTCTCTATATAGTTTAATCTCTGTTACCTCTGTTGACGGCATTATTCGTTTCTTATTTATGACACAACCTGTACATTTAATTATAAAGATAATTTTCTTTTGATTTATTTTATTATTGTACATTATCTATATCTAACAAATTTTGAATATAGCTATTTGCATAGAATATGTAAAACTACTAATACATAATAATTTTTCGTTGTCATTTTAATTAATTAATATAAAAATAAAATTACAACTATATTTATCTATGTGTATGTACATAATTTAAAATATATACATATACTGCTCGTGTTGAAGTACATTTTATTAAAGTATAAGTCTGCACGTAACTCTATATACTTATAGCTATAATTAATTGTAATCGCACTACAATATTATATATATATATAAAATTATAATTATATTACTTTACATGAATGTCAAAAATAATTGCAAAAAAGATTGAGTGATTATTCTAATTAATTATAATTTTAGCATAATTGTAGGGTACTTGTGTTGTACATTTATGCATTACAAAGAACTTTAAAGAAAAAACTTTCAAGAAACAAAAAACAAATTTTAATAATTATAGTTTTAAATGAAATTATTAAATAAGTACTTGTTGTTCATGAATTTAATTATGCTCTGGAACTACAGTATAGCTATAATATTGTAAATGTTTGTATATTTGTGCATAAAATTTAAATAACATAGAGTAGCTGCAATAATTTAATTAAGTAAATAATATGTAATTATATATTTAAAATCAAATCTATTACTAAATTTAGATTAAGGTAATTCAAAAATTTCTTAAAGGCTCTCATGAAAATTACAAATAGCATGTTTTCTAACACTTAATACTTATAAATACTGTATTTATATAGTTAATTAGAGGTTAAAAAAAAATTGATTCAAAAATTTTTTTGTCTTATACTTAATTCACAATAATCGTTATTCTAAATTCACAATAAGCATTTATATTTTCCATTCTATTTGATTGTATTGCAACATGTTAGGGAGGAAATTTTTGCAACTATAGAGAGGGCAGTAAATAATAGTTAAACAGTGTGCACTATATTGTTGGATGCAAATAATATTTAAAGGATTTTTTATTTGTAGTTTATTCACAAATGGATTTGAAACTTTTATTTATTAATCTCATTTCAAAATCCAAGCTTGTTAGGTGATATTATAGCCAGGCTCGGTTTTAACTTCCACGTCTCTATTCTTAGGCGCTTTTTGCAAATAAGGTAGGTTCGGCACTAAGTATAAGTAACCAGAGAAAACACATAATTATATTATTGAAAATAGAACAACATAGAGCTTCTATATATAATTCAAATTCTCTAATAAACTATCATTTCATATCATTTGAATTAAATTAGAAGTTTGTGTATACCAAAAACACTGGTGAAGAATGAGAAAAAAAAATTAAAATAGATTTTGACTAGGATATTAAGATACATATCGCCATCAATTTAAGCAACAACACTATATTGCTAACGGTTGACATAATACACAATGATTAGTATTTTCATGAAATATTATACGTTCCTCGTCTATTGGCCTTATAGTCCTAGCGAACTCGGTCCACTAAAAATGAAATTTGTATTATTTGTAAATATTTGAAAAAATAAAAATTTTAAATTTTTTTAATTTATCAAAATGTTGATGAAGTGAACAATATTCGGTAGTCAAATATGAAATACGTCATAATTTTCTTAAATTGCAATATCTTAAAAATTGTATAAAATATTATTGTTTTAATATTCACTTTTTCTCTTCACTTTTTTAATAAAATATTTTGCTTAAAATTATAAAATTTATTATTGTTATTAATACATTTGAAATATTTTACATAAAACTTAATACAAATGTCAAAAATATCACCTGAATTAATTAATATTCGTATAATGTTGTAAAACTAAATGAGTTCTACAGATATATATGAGTATGTACATTGAATATATTCCCAATAATATTATAAATGTAAAAATGTCTTACAATAAATATTTCAACAAAAAGTTTTGTCATCATTTTTGTATAAAATCTTCACATTGCTTACACAAGTTTCCACATACAGTAAAATCACTTGAATGCAACCGAAAGAATTAAAATTCTTCTTATTTTTCTTCTTATATTTTTAACTATGCTCATACGTATTCTTACATATTTGTGAAATATATAAATTAAATAAATTAAATTTATAATAAATATGTACGTTTATTAATAATTCATTATTATTATTGTTATTGATTTTGATTTATATTTTATATTTATACGAAACGTTATAACACTAATTATATCCCATTTGAAAGACACTGTTATATAGGTATTTAATGTATGTAGCTCTATACATACAAATATATTATGAGTATAATGAACTGAATGCCTATACCAGTACACCATAAGGAATAAAAAATTATGTTGTCTTCTTAATAATATTAAATTCAATGAATGTGCGTTAACAGATGTAACAAAACACCTTTATATTACTTTAATGTCATTATACTCGTAGTATTTTATTTTTATGATTCTTTACTTCTTACACATTTATGTGTATGTATGAATATATTGACATTCTTACGTACATAACTATAGATTATATTTTTCATTTTGCATTATTAATAAATTTTCTTATTAAAAAATTCATAACATAAATTACAATTTTTTTTTAATATTTTTAACTGAATTGAAATTGTTGTGGCACATTTCAAGAAAATAAAAATTTTCAATTATTTTTTATTCCCTGGCCTACCTTTTTGTTGTCGCTTTAGCATTGTTAGTTAATTTGATTATAAAAATTATTTTTAACACTCAGTGTTACCTAAATGAACGTAGCCAAGCAATTTTAAAAAAAATGACAGCACCATTTTGAATTCAAAATACTGGGCGACAATTACATCCGATTTGATTTTTTACATTCAAGTGCAAATTGGTACAGAAAGCAATTTTTATAGTCTTTCATTTACTATAGAATTGCAGTTATAAAAATTTAAAAAAAGAAATGAATAATGCCACGTGTACGATTTTAGTGTGTCGCAGCGGCAGTGATGAACTTTTGACAAACACCATGACTTATCGAGCATCCCATATAAATAGAAAAATATTTAAAAAAAATGACTTTGTTTCACTTTGTACATAATAAAATTCGATAGTATGTTTGAAGAAAATCATGTATTTCATATACATATGTTATCGAAAATGCATTTTGCTGAAATTTGGAAGATGTCAAGAAATTTTCACATTTTAACCTAATGATTTATTCGGCTGGAATCTTTGTTATTCAAATCCCAAGAATTGAAGAATTTTTACGATTTTCCTCCAAAAGGCTTAAAAAATTTCACTAAATCTGAAATTATTCTAATTGTCAGCTCTAAAATTTGTACAATTTTTTATTTTCGAATATTGTGGTTTCCATTTGCTTCTATTTTTGGAATATTGTGGTAAACCAAATCAATATAAACGCATTGTTAATAAAAATGTTAAAATGTGCTTCTTAAGAATTCCTTGATTTCATACCAACTTATTTTTTATCAAATTTTTATCTTATTGTGTCTCTTTTTCTCTTCTTATTTAAAATATGAAAAAAAAAAAAACAATTTTATATATCAAGAAAAATTCATTTTCATCATTAATCTTTTTTTTTTTCGTGCTGTTTTACTTTTTTTCCTTTAAAATGAAAAAATAAGAGAAAAAAAAAACTGCATGGATATGAACAGACATTTAATTCGATTGACACCATTATTAATTAAAGCAAATATAATGACAAACTATTAAATCGTATATAGTAATTAATGGATGACATGCACACATACAATTTTAATATTAATAAGAGAAAAAAAAATAAGGTAAAAAATTGAATGCATTTTTATATATTATGAGCGCACAGACATGCTGCATTAATGCATGATTGATATTAAATAATGTTTAGATAAAAAATGAAATACGTACGTACGTGTATTGTGAGGCAGAGTAGACAGATACATGTAGGAAGAATTGAGGATCAAAATTTTTAATTTAATTCTTTTGTTTTTGCTTTATTTTTAATTATTAGAGCATTTATGTATTATAGTATGAGTGTATATATCGTATCAAGTCCAGTTCTAATTTCAAATTTTAATAGTTCAGTTATAATTAAGGTTTCTGTTTGTAATATTAGTGTCAGGAAATGATGATATTTTAGACATAATGTGACATTTAATTAAAAAAAAAAATTTGTAATAAAAGTTTTATATAGTGACACAAGTGTTCATAGATGCAATAAGCGAATTAAGCAGATAGGATAACAATAAAAATTTAAAAATTTCCACGATAAATTTATAAAAAAAAAATTTATTCGTATTCGTACTACTGTGTTTAATTAAATAGCACACCCAATCGAAATTCTTAAAATGTGCATTTTGCTCCTTAAATGTGATATACGATTGATAACTCCTTATTATCATAAGATAATTATAGTCATCCGCGGTTACAGTTTTATTGAAACATATATCAAATTTGGAATAGCCTGCCACCTTAATTTTCAAAATAATTGTTGAAATTGCAATACAGTGTAATTAGTATTTAAAGTGAATATATCTAATGACATTATGAGTATTTTATTTCTCTCCTACAAAAAATTTGCTTATTTTGTAAAGATTCAATAGTTTTATTTATATTTTTGTTTTGTGTAATATTAATATGAGTATCTACACATCTTGATTTAATGTGACAGTAACAACATCTTAATTAAATGTGACAGTAATATTACTTTTCCTATTGTAAAGGTATTTTATTGGATTTTTTAGAAAACCAATCAATAAACGCCGATACAAATTAAAACAAAATAATTTTTATTGTCGTATATAGTCGAAATACAGCCACCTTGTTATAATTTCAACATAAAAGTAGTAATTATACGACGTAATTTTGTAACCTGCATAGAAAACAATATTTTTAGAACTTTTCAAAAAAATTTAAAAAAAAAAGTGCTTATTAATTTTACTCTGTTCTTCCGTCCGTGGACATGTATACACAGATCTTTACTAGAAACTTACTTCCGTAGAAAAAAATTTTTACCACCCAAAACCCTAAAAATACCATTTTTCAACTATTTATTTTTCAAATTTTGCAAACGTAGAAGAGCAGTGGGTTGCTTCCTTTATCGCGGCTTACTATATTCGAACTTTAAAAAAACAAAATGGCCGTTAAAATTTACCGTTATCTAAAATCCGTTTTCTTTTCAAAATTTTGATATAATTTTTTCCCTATACCCCAAGTTGTAAAAGTCTGAAATTGTAACAGCTTTTAGACACTAATAAATAGTTCATTTCTTTACAATAAAATTTTTCACCCCCTCTCATTTTATCGCCTCTTGAAATTTGTAACAATTTGAATATTTGAAACCTTATATTTGCGATCCAATACCATCCAATACAACTTCCACAATACAATTGCTGAATTCTAAATTTACTTTAATATAATAATATTATATGTATTCATATTGGACTTGATAAATAATCAACTGAAGTCTTTAGTAATTTTAAAGCATGAGAAATTTACTTTTTTCTATCGATGTATTTTTGATGCTGGGGTATAATCTAAACGCCGATATAATTTTTAATATAACAATTGAATAAAAATGTTTAAATTTAATTCAAAGAACAATTACAATTAAATTCTATGTAAAATAGTAACCCTCTTATATTTATAACAATTACTGTTATTTTGCATAGTACCTGATGCAATAAAAATGTCAGTATAAGCATATTAAGCAATATTTTACTGTTATAACATTGTAACACTAATATTATTGTGCAAGATCATAGTATTTTGATAATAATATTGCGTACATGTTTTATGATTTCATTCACATTTTTTTATATCTATGTAATTTGTGTATAATATACAATATAAAAGGAATTTATTATTGTGAATGAGAACCAATAATTATCATTTACCATAATTTTCTTATACGTGCTAAAATAATAATTTTTTAATACTATAAACCATTTTCAAATGCCGTATACTAGATTATAAATGTAGTACAGTTAAAATATTGTGTGTTTTTAAAAGCACTATTTCAACATGACCATTGCTACAGTATAACATACAGTTAATAACAGGTTCCTTACCATATTATCGTAAAAATCAATAATAAAATAAATATTAATAAAATTTTAAAATGTAAGAATTATATTTTTGCATATATAAATATTGGTTTTCTTATTAAATAAATTTAATCATTTCCAAATATCGATAATTCGCAATAAACACTCAATCGAAAATATAATAAATTTATTAAATAATATAAGAAAAAAAAAATTATGAGAATTTTATTCTGTTGAAATATCGTAAGTAGATTGAATTTAAAGACAAAAAAAAAACGTGTTATTTATGTAATGATAGTAAATTGCAAATGCAATAATGATCATAGAGATATGAAATTGAATATTTGCATAATGTTATTTATAACATTTAATACGCATAAAGTATAAAATATTTGCATAATCCGAAGTATAGAAGTTAAAAATGAAATCATTGCTGCAAAACAATTTATTGTTTAATATTAATATAGCCTCATATATTGTGAATAGGAACACATTAGGCACTCGAAACATTAGTTCACAATATTGTTCAAATTTCAAAAAAAAACAATTAATGCTCAAATTTATGCAATTCTAATAATTAACAATAGTTTCCGTGAAAATGTACTAAATGTGTCACATTTATTCATTTGTCTTATTTCTTAAGAATTATAAATTGAAAATTATATTCTATTGTGATCGCATATTTTAACTAATATTCACAATTCTGCATAATTTATATCTTTACGCTATTCATGATAAAAATTGAATTTGAATTTTCAAAAAATATTCTTTTAATCTAATTGAAAAGTAATCAAAAAATTTAATAACAATCTCAAGAATTTTCAAGAAAAACTTTGAATTAAATAATTTCTGTCGAAAATGCCTGAAAATTTCAATGTGAAAATCAACTACATTATAAATTGTTACTGTAATTTCAAGCGTATACAAAAAAATAAAATAAAAAGATTTCAATAAATTTATTTACAAACATACAAACAAGAAACCATTAATAAACCAATATTGATTTACTTCATTTTCTACTTTACCACATAATTTTTCCTTTTAAAAAATCTTGACATTTTCATGCTAATATTAAAATTAACCATACCTTAACTTTAGCAATTCCATGAATATTTATGTAAACTTATTTGTATGTAAATGAAGTACAAACATTTGTACAAAACTATACATAAATCGATTATAGAGCAAAAAATATCGCAATTAAATATCAGATTTTCTGATACAATGTATGTTCTGTTCGTGGCACAGGTATTTGCATAACGGTATTATAGTTTAAACAGTTTTAAATGTAAATTAAAAGTTATTTTTACAATTAAAAATGAAAAACAAAATATTTCCGTTATTTTATTATTATTTTTTCAAAATTAATTGACTTCAATATTATTGACAATTTAAACTATATATTTTGAATATTTTGTTAATTTATTATTTTAAAACAATATGGTGGAATATAGGTACCTAGACCTAACCATTATAGTAACAGAGTAAATCTAAATTACCTATAATAAAAAAAATTAACTTAATACATTGAAATATTTAAATTTTCAAATTGTTTTTTTTTGTTTTCAATTTTATTTAATTGCTATAATTGTAAATTCGATATGCAATAAAGGTATGCCAACACACACTCATACACACGTATATACATGATGTAAATGTATAAAAATATTTTACTTTTTGATTTTTTAATTGATGGATTGTGAATGGGATGTAAAAACAAAATAAAAAACAAATTTAAATTAAGCATTATAAAATTATATTTAAAAAATAAAAGCTACATGGTAAAATAAATGGTATATTTTAAAAATTTTAATTGAATATGTCATTCATTGTAGACAACGATAAATCAGTCAAATATTATATCTAAAGCATTTATATAACAATAATAATTATTAATAGGGAATTTTGTTTAAGTGATTTATGATTATGCGTATTATACATAGAGAAAAGTAAATCAGAGAACAGGGACGGATTTGCCACCTATAAACCGTATTACAATTATAACGAAAAATTGAGACTCTTGGAGAACGTGGAAATTACGAATTAATTATGAGAATTTGAATCACTTTATAACATTATTTTGATTACTACTTGTTGAACGGCCGAAAACTTATAATTCGAAAAGGGATGAGGCTAGGATGCGAGGCTTATTAACACTAAGTTGGTATTTTGAATTATGAATTCACAGTAAATTTAGCATTAAATTAGAATTGATTGTAGACCGAAATTAATATTATTAAACAAAAATTTTTACAGAATTGTGCAGAAAGCTTTAAGTTTAAAACTTATTTTCTTTCTTCTTAATTAAATCGGTGTAAATTCACATACTACAAATACTATAAATTAAATATAACAATGATTAAATAATTTAAAAAAACTTGGCTAGATTATGGCTAAAGATGCTATTACTGTATTGCCATATATTTAATTGTTCTTATTCAAATATTCTTCTTTTTTTTTGCTTTAGAATATTTTGAACATAACGAATTTCTCTAAAATTTTCTTCTAAATGAAACTTAAATTTCTGGTAAAAATTCTGCAACTCTCTTCTTTATTAATTTAAGAAACATATACAATACCATTTGGTCATTTTAAGAAATTAAGACCTTTTATTATAGCATTTTCATAATAAACAGAAATTATATTTTGGTTTCTGCTTCTACAAGGAGATGACAAAAAAAAAATACCAGCTGTAACTTAATGTAATTACTCTGATGAATGAGCCCACGTGATATTGAAAACAAGATGACAACGAAGAGATTTTAATTTTATTGTTCTCATTAATTCGAATTTAGTGCAATAGCTTACATTAAAGAAATATTAGAGTATTAAATTTCAATTACAGTTTGAAATTCTCAAGCTTTCTAAATGAATTTTCTGAAATTTCGTATACCTTTGTTATTTGTTATCTTGTCTTAATTGAATCTCCATTAAAAATTCAAATCCGCCTCAATTAAAACTCAAATTTCAAAGCGTTTAAAATTATTTTTCTTGTACAGATTTAATTTAAATATCTTAAAGCGAAAATTATGTTCCACACATTTTACTTATATAGACTCATACATGTATTCACATACATATGTAAATGACATTTAAAAAATTATTGTTAACATTAATTGAATTGTAATTAATATTTTCTATAATATACGAGAGTATGTTATGCATTTTTAAAATATAAAATTATTTAATTTATTAATTTTATTCAAACAACTTATGTATTCAACATGAACAAAAAAAAAATATTAAGCAAAAAGATAAAATATGCAAAAATCAATGAATAAAATAAATAAAATGTTTGTTGTTTGTTTTTTGTGTTTTATTAAAATTTTAATCCAATTATGTTTATTTTACAAATTATGAGGTTCGCTATTTAAATAATTTATGTAAAATTAAATATTTTATCTTTACATACAATATAATATGAATTATTAAAAAGATTTATAAATAACCAATAAAAATAAGAAGAGAAGAGAAGAAAAGCAAAATATCGTAAAATAGTTATGCAGCTAAATTGAAAACGCTTCAAGTTGTAAAAGATACAAAATTGGTACATAAAATGAAAAATGTGGCAAACATGTTAAAAAAACATATATGAGAATCACGTCTCTTGTAAAACATAATAAAAAAAAAAAAATTTTATCATAACTGATGAATAAAAAATATAATTAATGAAAGTAACATTTAAACTGGTTTTAATTAACTTGTTTAAGAGTTTATAACAAGCAGACTGAAATTGAAGAATGTTCGGCAAAAAAAATGTTCGGCAATATGAATAGATATATTATGTAATTGACATTGGAACAGTAAGAAAATATTAATATTATATGGGTGACAATAACACATAAATGGGTGGAAGGATTGTGATGCGGTTCTAACATCGTGCGAAACTTAAAACAATTAAAAATCGTTAAACGGAATTTTTAAATTATTGTTGCAGCGAGTTGTTTTTTACAGAGCAATGAAGTTAAGAAAGGCATGACTATTGGAGAAATTTTTGGGAAAAGAAAACTAATGTGAATCTTTTAAAGTTTTTATCTAAAAGCTAGTGTAGTTATAATTTAAAGTTTAATAAAATGCAAAACCTTTCTTAACTTTCGAGTTACCGCAAATAATTTTAAAATCTGTTGAGAAATAATATGTAATAGCAGTGGACAAATAATATGTCAATAAATACATATAGTTTCTAAATGGTTATGCATACAAACCTACCGGTGATTCTGCATTATGATTTATGAATTGAGGTTTCAATGAGTATTAATGCGTAAGTAAATTAAAGGTTATTTAAATTCTCTATACAAAATCCAAAAATAAGTATAATATGTAGGTAAAAATCAAAGGAAAACTTGGAGAATACCCCCTTAAAATATTCCGTCAAATATTATGAAAACATTTGGAGAAATAGTTTTGTTTTGATAATATTGATAGTGTTGAAACAACAGGCTGTAATTTTGAAGGGAAAGCCGAAATTGTTTAATTCAACCAATTTAAAAAAAGCTCCACTTGAAAAATAATTATAGTGAAAAACTGTGCAATACAGAATTTTGTTGGAAATTTCATGAAGAATTTTAAAACCCCGTTATTTATTTTTTTGTTAAAAGTGAAATGGGTCTTTTTCCCACACTCATTATGTAATAAAAATTTATTTTTTTTTTTTTATTTTGAAAATCAATATAAAATTGCAAATTGTATAAACACATTGTACTTTTATATGACACTCAATTAACTGGGATTTTTTTTTTTCACTTAATATTTTAATAATTTTAGTATTGTGTGTGAATGATGCAAAATTTTTAAATTTATGACTGAAAAGGTTCGACTAAATACAACAAAATAAACAAAAAGAGCACAAGATAAATCCCATAAATAATTTTGAAAATAAAATTTATTTGTTTTTGTATTTTTATTTTTAACAAACTTAATATTTTTATTATTATTTATTTATTTATTTATTTAATATTTTATTTAATATCTTTTATATTTGTGATAGCTCATGTGCCCAATTAATATTGTATAAGTTATTGTCATTTTTTGTATTGTATATAAAAATTTTATGAGTGTCCCATTTTCGTTCTTTTTTTTTCAAAATGCGCAGCTCTTGTGAATTTCTCACATTGTATTTAAAAATTTTTTTTGCATAATATTTGATTATTTAAAGTTTTATTAGCGAAAATATTTTTGATATTAAATTACACGAAATGAATTTATTTTAAAGCAAATTCTTAACATGGTTGGCATTAATAAGTGAATTTTTTTTCCAAATTTCAAAGGTTTTTAAATAGTTTTATTAATTTTTTTAAATACATAAATATATAATAGCTTCAGTAAAAAAATTACTTACAATTTGAGCTTGGAGTTGGGAATAATTATTGTCGAAATTATTAGAAAAATTTCGCTTTTGTACCTTATCGATAATTTTGTTCTTAGTGTCTCTAATTGTTTACCATGTAATTGCAATTTTGAATCGATTTAACTTACCTGTAATTAAAAAGAAAAAAAAAATCAAAATTAATTAATTTGATAAAAATAATTGTATTTATTGTTTTTGAACGTAATTTGTAATTATTAATTAATTGATATGGAAATAAAAATTTTATTATCTATTGTAAATCGCAATATAAAATTGTAAATAGTTAGTAATTATTATGATATTTTTTTGGTAAATTTTCATCGAGGAATTTATCAAAATTTTTTGACTATAAAAGTGTTGGTAAAAAAACAATTTTTTTACAATTGGTGAAGCCGATGATTACAGCTGATTTAAAAGGTAGAAACCCTTAAAGGCAAGATTTTTTTCGGTCTTTCTTTATTGAAATTAGGTAATAGTTTTGAGTCGTAAAAGGTGCACTTACGGTAGGCTCGTCACCTACCTAGTAAACTCAATGACTTAAGAAACTGGTTCATGGTTATCAACAATATCATGCACCAGCCCTATGATCCTTCCGGTAGAGAAGTAGGATAAAAACAAAAACACTGAATATGCGCTGGAAAGGTGATGCACGAGACTATTAATACAACATACAACGAACTTTATTATACTTGCAGTTACCACAACCATTTAACATATGAACTTGTAAAAGTTTTTTAATTCTTCTTAAGTAACGCTAAGTAGTATATAGAAAAAGTTCACTTATCGAAATCAGCTTCTTATTTAAATAGTTCCCTAAACTTTCATAGAAAAATATCGCTGTAAATAGGCTAAGCAATCAATATTTTCTGATGGTTTAATAAATAATTGAGCGCAAGAGGACAGTATTATATGCTCAATTATGGAGCATTATTGATCGGTTTCTCATAAAACGATTAAGTTTTCAAAGATTGCAACAACATGGATGACAGTGCACCTCAATCTAACATTTGTTCGATTGGATTTTATTGGATTAATGAAGGATAAGTGCAAGATAAAAGTCTTTTTGCTTAAATAAATTTCATATTTGTGATTTAAAAATTTTACGAAAACCATTGAGTAAGAATTTATATCAATATTAATCTCTGACAATAATCATTTCAGTATAATGGAATTTTTGTCAAAAATATCAACTGTCAGGAATTATGTTTTTGAAAATGCAGTCATGTTTTGTATAAAACTATATTTTATTTTTAAGAATTTATTTATCAGTTTGCATTAACAAAGATTGACACACACACGTAAGCACCGCGCAAACTTGATATCACCCTTCCGTAGTAATCTGTGGTGTTGAAATGGAAAAATTTTGAATTAAAATCAAATATTATTATATTCCAGGCTCCCTATATGCATAATGTTATTGTAATGTCTAAACTATAAACTGAAAATTTCAATTTTATTAATAAACAGAAATCTGTTTTCGAAAAATTTTCTCATTTCTTTTAATTAATCAATTAATAAGCATTGAGGTGAATATTTGCAATTTAAAGAAAAAAAAGTAAATAAAATAAATTCATTTCTTCTTTTCTTTCATATTTTCTCTGTTACAATCAAATACAAGACACCTGTTGACATTTTAATCACCTTTGAATATTAAATTTTTTTTTAATTATTCATTAGTGGCTCTAAATTTTTTCTTTACTACTCTCCATGTTATGAATATTATGAATTATTATGCATAAACTATTAAAAGTAAAAAATATTGTTATAAGCTTGCTTTTCAACATATTAAAAATTTTATAGGGTTTTCCGAAAATGAAATAATTTAGTTATTAAAATTCATTTCGTTTTTATAGTGTCTCAATTTTTATTTCATTTCTAAGTTTAATAAAAAAAATAATATATGTATAATAATTATATTATTATAACTATTTTAATGATGGTTAATTAACAATGTTAGTTTGTATATTAAAAAGGTGTTTTATTACTTTTTTCGAAAATTTCACCTTAAAATTTTTATTACTCAATTCTATTTTTCTATTTTTGTGCTTATTATGCATTTTTGTCCATATAATTTATTATAGTTGTTATTAGTTACTTTATTAAATACACGGTAAAAAATACATTTTGTTTTATTTCAATATTTTGTAACAATTTCGAAATTAAGTATTCAATTTGTTCTTTAATTGCAGGGTGTCTGAGAAGGCAGGATGATAAAATACGTCGAGTCGATAAAAAAACATCAAGTAATATTTTGCTTTTTAAGCCTTCCTTCTCGACTTAAGAAAAATATTATAATGGCATCTCCGAAAAACGCCGATTTAAATATTTTTCGCTTATAATTTAGACATAGTTAAATAAAAGCAAACTTGGTGTATAAATTTTAAATCTTATGAAGCTCTTATGAAATTCACTTTTCATTACTGCCAATGATACATTTCCGGATGTATTGAATCCAATGGACGTTTTAAATTGGGCATTTTAAATTTGAGTAATAATTAAATTTCAAATTTCTTCATGCTCTGTAACTCAGTTGGTAGATTTGTAGATTTGTACAACGGGGGCAACAATGCACCGCGACCACGTATAAGGATCTATTGTGTGCCCTCATCTGAGTCCGGGGCATGCCCTACAGCACACGCTCGAGAGCCACCCTCCTGATGAACTCAAGCAACTTGTGACGACCAGAAGACCGTAACTCCGCCACCGTTAGACCAAAGCCTCCCAGCACCTCCCCCCTTCACTCCCAACAGAATCTGCAAGCATCAACTCAGCAATCTACAATCTACAACTCAGTTGGTAGAGCGTCAGCCTAAAAAGCGGTAGATCACTGTTTCGACTCGTTTCTTTGATTACGCCATCCATCTGTTCTACAGTTGTACGAAGAAATTTCCATTAGCAATTCAAAATCAAAATTTAAAACGTTTTGATGCCAAAGTGCTAAATATACTATTAAATAACTGTAAATCTGGTGTAGCATAAAAACACAACACTAGTTACATTTTACTAAATATTGTATGTTAAAAGGTTGTTAACTATTAATATGAAAAATTAAATAATCCGAAAATTTCGAAATTTTTAACAGTGAATCCGAAAACACAAAATTTTTAACAGTGTATGATATAGATCGATAATAATTGTGTTTCTTGTTTTTTTTGTCTTTATACATAACATTCATTCAAATATTTCTTTTAAACATGCATCTAATTAAATATTAAATGGAAGAGTGAAGTAGTTCAAGTAGTTGAGAAACTGCTGTTTATTCCGTTATTCCAAGACAGTGTTTATTCCGAGAGGTGCCTGTAATAAATGTTTTCTCAAATACATAAATGGTTATAATCGAAGTTTATGAGTTTTTTTTTTTAATTCCATTGATTTTCCATTAACTTTTAGCGTCCTTAATTAAAATATACAAAATTTTAATGAAATTTTCTTATATGCATATTGTCGGAAATTTGAAAAAATCACCCCCTCCCCACCATGAAATTTTATTCTTGATAAAATTGCTTGAATAAGAAAGAAAAAAAATTATAAATTCATTTTCATTTCGGTTCATAAAAATCTTCCTAATTATCTTAAATTAATGCTTATTCTTAGTATGTAAGGAGTTGACACCATTATAAACGAATAAATTATAACTATGATAAAATTAATGTCAACTTTCCGGGACTAGTTAAGCCTAACCTATATATTAATAAATTTATATTTAAGGTATATAAGTTATGTATTTACCTACACAAATATTTATTATTAATAAAATAAATAATTGGGTCAAACAGTCTTTCATTACGTCAAGTACAAAATCTTTTGTTAGAAAAATATAGAAGTAGTTTTTTTTGTTCTGCTTCCATTACATAAGTTAACTATGGTTAGGTAACTACCATCCTGATATATTTATATTTATATATATATAATTAATGCATATATATTTATATGTAAGTCATAATGTAAATTTCAAACATCTGTGAATGAAATTTATTTTAAATTGACATTTTCTGTACCATGACTATGCGGTGTATGTATGTGTGTGTTAAATGCTATATGAAAAAAATATTAATTTATAATTCTACAGGAAACCAATTAAAAGTTATTTTACAACTTTACTAATTTTATGGCCCAATTTTTTTCACTTCATTATTTTTTACGATCATAATTACTATTAAAAATTTTCTCTCTCCCTTCCATATTTTATTTTTTTTTTTTAAAGAAAAATCATTTTTCTGTTTTTTTTTTTCTATTAAAATCTATATTCTATACTACACACAATATGACTTATAATTTATATTGATTTTTAGTATATTCATACTACATAATATTAAGAGAAGACACAGTGTACAAAATTCAGAGAGACGAAAACATATTTTTTGTTACTATGCAATTTTAAAGTTAGAATATTTTTAGTATAGCATGGTACAACAACATTTTTTATCCAAGTAAATTGTAAAAAATTGCAAGTAATTAAAATTGATATTATGGGTATATTTTATGTACGAGTCTCTAGTTATTGAATTCAGTGAGCGCAATAATGGTTCTTAAGGTAAAACCTACCGTGTTTTGTTCGATTTACAGATGCCCATACTTGTATTTCCAAGTGTTTTATCATACAATATAATTATTAACACAACAATTTATTTTAAAATTGCATAAATTTAGGGGGAAAAATTATTTTCGTTAATATTCTGAAATACTCTGTATATAGATAAATAACTATTATTTAATAATGGTAGTTAAAATTATATTAAATATGATTTTATATTATAGTCTTATTTTTAGAAATATGATGACGCTAGTTAATTCAATATATTTTAGTTTATTAGAAAATCAATAGTTATAAATAAAAGAAATAACTTGAACCGTACGTGTGCCCTACCATCCATCAAAATAAAATGTACTACATATTAAAATATGGAATAAATTATGTATGTTATACATTTTCTTATTTTCAAACAACTCATATGCCAATGAGTCCGTATTGTAAGTTTAGTATTTTCATTCAGTAATAAAGTAAAATAGCTTGAGTATAACATTAATTCTCCTATAAATATGCAATACATAATGCAACTTCATAATTTTCCGAATTCTCTTAACTGATCTTATTACTTTTGCAAATATATTGTTATACTTTTAATTTTTAGTGTATTTTTGGTACTAGTTTTAAATATTTGGTGTGAAAAATAAAATTTCCTATCGTAATTTTTTAATTTAAATCGCAAAAATTTCGATAAAAGGTATAGGTATCAATCGAATTCAAAGAAAAATATTTAAAATTTTTAATAAATTTTTAACTTTTAATTCACTTTTTTATTAAGTTTTCTAAACAGCGAACTTCTAGCAGAGCTTCAGAACATGCATACAGTGAAAATATCAAACTCTTAAATTTATACTGTGTGTTTAGGCTTTCTTAATTTCAGATTGAGTTTCAGAAATAATTTTATGCAGAGCTGTGCTTTAGAATGCCCTACAGGTACGTAATATGCGGTACGTATTCTAAAGATCTCAATTGTATTACTCTATAGCTTCGTTATAAAAATTTTGTAACACTAGTTTAAAATTACTGTTCTTTTCAAAACAAAAATTCAATAACGATTGGGTTTCCAAAAAAAAAAATTGGTTATAATTGAAATTATGTATGTATTTATCTCTTTAAAACAAGGGAAACAAAAACATCTTGTGCCAACATACATTTATTATGATGCTTTCTCATTCTCATTCACATTAACTTAACAAATATATGTAGTAGAGTAAAGAGAAAAGAAAAAAATCTCATAAAACCATATGGCGATTAAATTTTAACAAAAGACTTAAATTTATGTAAATTAATTTTTATTAAAAAAAAACAAAAGAGAAAAAAAATAAAAATGACATACGAAACAATCGAAGATGAGGCATTTTTTTTTCTATCATGTTTTTTATGTTTATATTTTTAGATAAAAAATATAAAATCAATAAAAAATGGAAAAGATAAAGAAGAAAACAAGAAGAAAAGATTTTAGAAGCAAATTTTGATAATGGAAAACAAAAAGAGAATATCAAAGAAAGAATCAAAGTAAATTATTATAATTATGTTTCAAAAGTTTGTTGTTTCTTCAGTATTTTATGAATTAACATTAAATAAATAACAATATTGGTTATATAGCATGTATTATATACAGTCGAACCCACATGTAAATGCGTCACTAGGCCGCATAATTTTTGTTGCTTTTCTGATTGTTTTTATAAACGAGCTGAGTTGCCTTTAAATGTGCCTTTCTAAACCATTGATTAGAAAAAATTCTAATTAATGGTTTCAAAAATGGCAAGTAAATGAAATTTCAAACGAATAATGTTACTTAAGTTAATTTGGAATTGAATATGTAAGAGCTACAATGGCAAAATTAAATTTTAAATAAAATTATACAAAATTTTTCTTAGTTAAATTTTGTATTTTTTAAATAGGAATCGATAAAGAAAACGGTCAATGTCAAAGGTAAAAATGTCTAACGTTCGGAAAATATTCTGATGTGCTTCTGATCGCTTAAATTTCGTGTAAGAAAAAGAACAAGACCCACTTTTGGTTTGCTAGTTTTAATTTTATGCGAGTTAATTTTATTCGGGTCAGACTGTACATGTGATACAGTATATCTGATTCTATATGTAACGTATTGAAAATCTAATAATATCAAATCGAATTTATTCAATATTCTTCTTTGTTTAATAATCGTTAATTTACTATCAAAGTCAATGAAGTAAACGAGTTTTTGAAAAACAATAATATTAAATAAAATATCAAATTAAAACATATTTCACGCATATTACTTTTGTATTTTTGTAGAATTTATGATTTTTATAATATTAAGTTTTTCTTGTGGTACAAAAAGAATGAAAGAATATTGATATTTCAAAAAATAAATATGACATGAACATTTATAAACATAATATTTGTATATACATATATATACAAGATTAATTTATTCAAAAATAAATAAATAAATTGATCACTAAATTATGAGCATATGGTGGCTGCCATTTATAATATTGATAAAAATATTTATTTCGAGAAAATTTGATTAATTACAAATGATTGCTTAATATCATACGATTTAACTATAAATATGGCGCTTATATAATTACCTTTAACTTATTTAAATTAAAAATCAACAAAATACAAAAAATTTTAGTATAAATTTTTAATCAACTAAATTTTTCATTAAATGATCTTCGTAGCAGATATAGTACACTAGTTGTAGTAGAAATGGAATCCCATATCATCGTAGACTACTTGTACAAAAAATTATGTTCAAAGCTTATGATACACTTGTGACATAATCCAAAGGGAATTACTGGTAGCACAGTCATGATGCGATGCTCCTGGTACCCTTTATCTCGTAGTGGTATTTGATTCCAAGTTCCTTTGGCGAAGTCACGAGGAAGCTGTATGTGTACGGGCCACCCGGGCATTTATGTTTTGCACGGCCATCTTAAGTAGGTTGTGGGTCTGCTCCCCGGCTGTCATGTTCTGGATATATACCATGATGGTCATATAAATCTCAATGAATTGGGTGGGCGGATCCGGATTACTCTGAACCGGGTGCCACACCATGTGGGTGTAGAAGAACATGAGGCAGCTAACGCGCTAGCGAGAGCAGAAGCTATCTCACCTATTCTGAAGCATCCGATGATATTCTGCGGAACCGGATCACATATTGTTTTACTTTTTGAACTAAGAAAGAAATCAGGGAGGAGGCAGTCAGGGCGGAATCTCAAAAACGGCACTGTCGCGTTGCGGTGTTACTCCGGGTGTACAAATTTATAATCTACAGTTATAGGATTTATTGTACAATAAGTATAAAATCTCAACTGCGCTTAGAATATTACTCTTACAATATTACATATCTTATGCGCGCTTAGAACGAAAATTTATCAGTAGGACAGGTTTCGAGACTTTAGACGTAATAAGTAAATACACAAAATTCTTTCCATAATTAAAGTGGCCAAATGCCTCCTATATCCTAAAAGCCAAGAATTTTAAATATTTTTTTCTTACTTTTTGAATTTTTGTTACAATTTCTTTATCATACTAAGTATTGTTGTAGTTACAGGGAAATTTGAGTTAATATTTTGCTTTTGTTAATTAAGCTTTTGTTAATTAAATTATGTTGCAAGTATCGGCTTAAAAAATATAATATTTTCCAAAAATTTCGAATTTTCATTTTCAGTTCCACCTTTTTAACAAAACTGTTTGCAAAAAAAAAACGAAAATCAAAAAACCTCATAACATTTTAATTAATTTCCAAACCAGCGATTACAGTATAATGTACGACAAAAAGTCTATCTGGGAAATTCAATAAAATTCAATTAGCTTACAATTTTATTTATACATGGTGTACAAATGTCATACAATACCAACATAATATAGAATCGATATTCTATTAAAAAAAAACTTAATTTATTGAAATTGTTTTTTTTTTTTTCGTTTTCGTTAGAGTTAATTATATGATTAAAAATAATTATAAAGAGTTAACAAAAATAAACAACAAAATATAAAAGAAGAGGTTGAGTTGTTTTTGTTCGAAAATTTATAAATAAAAAAACGCCTACCAATAACACAAAACATCAAATCAACAAAACGTATAACGCGTAAAACGAGAAATCGCTATGGGGGGAATGTATGAGAAAAAATTCAGTTTTTGACAAGTGATTTTTAAACACTCCTTTGAAGGCATTTTTTTTTAAAACTTTTCGATTTAATTATTCAAAGTGAAAAAGAAAACAAAATTAAAAATTAAATAAAAATTCTATATAGAATTCGAACAGAGAGGTTCACAATAAAAATCAATTAATTAATTTATGTATTGTCGTTATTGAAAAGAAAAATTGCTGAAGTGTCAAATAACTTTTTGTTCTTTTTCTCCTTTTGTTTCTGTTCTCATAATATTATTTTCTCGATAGTTTTATTTGAGTAGTTAAGTGCCTATACTTATGAGAATAATGACAAATAACGATGACAATAATTTATAACAGTACTGCTGATTAAGATGTTCAATGACAGAAACAAATTTCAAATTACGTTAATATTTTTAATTATTAAGTGTTGGTAATGCCATTAATAAATTAAATTTTGTAATTGAATGAATTAAATTTTGACAGTGTATGCAGATGCTAAACTCTATCAAAGAAATTTCATGAATCTTATGAGGACTATTGTGTTTTTCACTTTATTTTCTTTCAAGTTTACATATCTCACTTTAACTGATCTAATTGTGAACAATAGTATAAAAATAGCAGTATGCAAGACAATTCAAAAGCTGCGATATAAAAAATGTTTTGCTGACAGATTCTAGCAATAAATTCAGCTGTCTCTCATATAGGAATTATGTGTTTTAAATCATTAACTGCAATGTTTAATTCGTTTAGTAATCCAAACCAAAAATATTGGTCAGCATATACGTATGCATACATGCCTTACATATTCCTTCAAATCTTTGATTTTTAATTAATTCAAATATTTTTTTTTATAATAATTTTATTACAGGTTGTTGAAATTGTAAAAATTAATTTAAAAATGAACTAAATGCTTTAGCTTTAGGAAGAGTCTTATAATTTAAAGAATAGTATACGTGTTAATGCAAGGGAATACAGAACTTCTGAGAGAAGAGTGGAAAATATTTGCTGTTTAATTAGAATATATATGTTAGACTAGACTCTTTAATTGAAAATTCACTGTATTTATTGTAAAAAGGCTGATCTGCATAACAGAACTTTAGAACTCTCTGCTCTCTGTTAGAAAGATTAGCCTGTTACTCTCTGCTTCAATAAATTATTCATTTTAACAACGTATAATAACATAGCTCTCAAATTTTCTGTCGGAAACTGTCGGGAAAATTCGGATGCCTATATATTTTACTTTTTATAATATAAACCCAATATTCTTTTGCAAATGAAAAGAAAATAATTTTAAATTAATAAAAAAAAAATGTTAAAATAAAGATAAAATTGTAAAATTCATTCAATTCGTTGTTATTATTTTCACAGTTTTATTTATTCTCATGTTTAATTATAATAATTATTTAATTTACATTGTAATTGAAAATTAAGTTTAATTTTTCCTTTTTTTTTTATTTTTCAATTCAGTAATGGATTAACTTGAAATTCTTCATTTTATTTTTTCGTATTTTTTTATATTCTTTGATTAAATTGAATTTCGCATTATAGACACAATTTATAGGGAAATTTAATCAAAAAATAATGTTTGACTAAGTATTATAAAAAATGTAGAAATGTTGGAATTCATATAATAAAATCAGCATAATTTTGTATTTAAATTTCAACTTTATTATAATTTTAATCACTTAAAATTCTACTTAACATTATTTTCGAATTTTTTTGCCCTTGTTTTTTTTTTCATAATGAAATTATTGTTTTTATTTGAATTTAAAGACTGACACAATTTTTAACACACTATTTATAACAATATTGAAGAAAATTATACAAAATTTTAATTTTAAGTTTTGTGAATTGAATTAAGAAGAAAAAAACGAATAGAATGAGGGAAATTTGAGCCAGAAAATTGAAACCGGGTCTTCACATTTATTCCTATTGTTAGATTTTCTAAAGATGCTTTTGGAATTTTATTCTGTTTAGTCAGCAGTTATTGGACTTATATAATAATATTTTGAATACTTCTGGTATTATTCAATATTTTGAAATTAAATTCGAATTTTGTGATGTTATAGAATGCGTGTATTCAAGAATGTTCTTGATAAACTTATTAATTGTCTCCTAAGAACTGTATAATAACCAGAGATCATGACTTTGTGATATTACTATTAAATAATTAACAATAATTAATTATTATAGATATATAATAGAATCTACATTGTTACATGAATTTTATGAAAAAAAATTTGAGTTTGTAATGTTAAATTTTGTTTTAATTTTTAAAAAATTCAGAGAATTACCGCGTTTTTTGAATTTCCGTCATTATTCTAAATAAAAAGCACTAATATTGTAAATTAAAAGGCATAAATCAGAATTTAAGGCATTTTCTAGAATCCTTATCTTATCGGACTGGTAATTGCAAATGTTATTGGATATAAACAAAAATTATTACAGCATTTTCTTGAGAACTTTACAACGATACTCTTTCTCACTATATCGATTTACGTGATGGAAAAACAAGTATTTCTCTTAAATTTAAGACAATAATAGGATGGACACATATAGCTTAGGTATTTTGAAATTTGCTTCTGTTAATACTCGAAAATTATGATTAAACTATGATAATATACTTAGGTGTTACATAGCGTCATATAAGCTGATATGTCATGTATATCTCTTAAATCCCTACACAATATACACTTATAAGAGTTCAAGGTAAATTTAAAACCACTCCAGTATACATTAAAACTTTTATTTGCTGGTGTGGTTTTACATTTATTAAAAGAAAATTTATCATTTTGAATGTTTAAGAAATAAAAATAAATTTAATTCCAAAATTTTTGCAATATTTTTACAATCAAAGTGCAATTTCGCCACACCACACAATTTTTTATTTATTTTTATGCATACATGTGCTATGTAAACGGATGTAAATTTTTTTTCAAAGTGTCAAAAATTTTTTACGTAAAAATTTATTTTACTCTAAATTTTAAATGTGTGTTTAGTGCTATATAGGGTGCTTTTTATTTCCAAATAAATTAAGAAAAAAAAAATATGTAAAATAAAATTATTTTGTGTAATTTACTTGACATTTTACATATTATATTTTATGGTATTAGGTCACGAGAAATCGGGCTAAAAAATAAACCAAAACATATTCGAATGATCTTGTTTTTTAGCACTTTTCCAAAAAATTTTTTGAAAAAAGTGCTTATTAGTTTCACTCTGTCCGTCCGTCCGTCCGTCCGTCCGTCCGTCCGTCCGTCCGTCCGTCTGTCCGTGTGTCTGTTTACAAAACTTCTACACCCTTGAAGATAGAAAGCTGAAATTTTATATATACATAGATCTTTACTAGAAACTTATTTTCGTAGAACAAAATTTTTACCTATCTCCCCCCCTCTAGAAGTTATACCCCCCCAAAACCCTAAAAATGGCCTTTTTTAAATATTTGTTGCAATGAAACCATAAGTATTTTTGAAATTTTGAAAACGCAAAAAGCTAACGGTAAATTTCGTGACACTAAAAAATATAATTATTTTTCTTAACTCACACAATTAACCCTTAAAATCGAGCATTATGTTAACCCCTTTTTATGTTAATTTTTGCTTTATTTCAAAGACTGCATATATGCGTCATCCTAAATATATGCAATCCTAGTAATAGTTTTGTATATGAATGAAAATAATTTTTATAGTGTGATACATAGACTGTATTTAAAAGCAGAATTTTCACTTATTGAAGGGAAAAGTGCTACAATACAAACCATTGGTTTGACCCAACTTTATTTTTTTTCAATTTTACTTTTTTATAGAGTGTTTTTTTTTTGTATTTCTAACATAAACGCTTGTTTTTTATAGATTTTTTTTATTACAACAGTTTAACAGGTAATATACTGATTTAATACATACTGAATTCATTTCCCGCCTCTTCTTTCCAATATATACGAGTACATTAAGCTCTAACATTTAAGAACGCATAACAGTATAAAAACCATACCAAAAGTATAAAAATGAACGGAAAATTGGAAAAAAATGCGAATAATAAAAAAAGCAAGGTAAAATACAAAATGTTAATTTACTACACATTTTGCACATACTGACATTTGGGTTATTTTTTTGTCACAGAATAAATTTTCGACTAAAAAAACAAATAAAAAATCTCAATATTTCCAATCATTACGATTTTTCTTATTATATGGAAGGCATTACTATTGGTATTGTATGTAGAAACGTTTTAAACGTTTTATACGTTTTGTATACGTTTAAACAAAAACTTTGATTGAAAAAAACATAAAATTTTATTACCTGTTAAACTCAAAATGCAAAAAATCAAAAAAAAAAAATTCCAATTTTTATTTCTCATTTTGTTTTTTTTTTTATTTCTTTTTCAGGTATTGAACGTATTTCAAGAAAAACCAATTTTTATGCAAAAAAATATTTGTGAATGAGATTGTCATTTTGCATGCGAATGCGCAAAATTTAAAAAAAAAAAAAACGAGAATAGGTATAGAGTTGATCCTGTCAACTTTTTGATACCCGTATACGAATGAAGATAGATAAGAGCTCCAATAATGTGCTTGTTATAGCAAAGTTTCTATGTTATAGCTTCAATAATTTCTGAGAAATAATAGGCAAATAATTTCTAAAGTTGTAGGGCAACTAACCGAACCACTTCCTCGATTACTTGCAATTAATATGGCTCGGACATTGACTATTATAAATCATTTTGTAAAAATTTCGTGAGCTTGATTGAATTATTTTTTGAGTTGTCACTGGGATGGCCGGACGGACGGTGAACAATTGGACAGACATGGTTTAATCGACTCAGAATTTGAGACTGATTAAAAACATGTACTTGAGTTAATATCAGAGACCATTATTTCTTATCATTACAAACGGTAAGGCAAATTTAAAATTATCTTGGAACATACATTCGTATGGGTATAAGAATGAAAACCAATTTCAGATATTAAAACTGAAAAATGAACTAATATGGTAAATTACTAATAATAATAGCACACTTCCTTAAAAATTATACTGAATGTAGTAATATTGATTGTGAACGACATTTCAATTTTCTGGCAATGTCATTGCTTTCTTAAACAAAACAAATTCTAGATCATATTATGGTACTTTCAAGAAGCACGAGTTTACCAATGCCATTTCTCATATTTGGAAAATATTAAATTTTGCATTATTTTGGGGGTACATTAATTTAATAATTATTTGTCTAAGAATTTCAAAATTAATTAAATTTGTAGTATGTAAAATTAAATCTTTCCAAATTTAAAAAATTTATTAATTTTTACATAGAACTAAGATTTAGTTATAAATTTTCGTTTTAATAATATAATTTGTATAACAATAACATTAGTACCACAAGTTTTGCTGCCCAAAATCTTTTATAAAACACAGATGTTGCCAATATTGTCGTTATGGCTTTAAAATTTATATTCCGAGTTTTAAATCAGAAAAGACAATTAACTATGCTAAATTATTAGCATGCTAAATAATGTGAAATTAGCAAGTATATATTAAGTTTTCTTATATAGAGTCAATAATTTCACATCTATGCTGTAGTTTCGTTATTCGCTGGATTCCTTAACAAAATAAGAAAAATTTTGAAATGAATGCCCAACTGCTTAAAATATTTCTCATTTCTATTAAATTTTTAAATTTCTATTTTTAATGTGCTAAAAAAAAATAAGTCTAATCATAAAAGTTATAAAAACGAAAAATCCAAGGGAACATAAAATTCGCACAAAAAACAAAAAAACGAAAATCAAATTTTATTGCTAACAAAAAACCAATTCAATATTTATTTTTATTACAATGTCCCCATTAAAATTTTCAAATTAAGGAACGTATAGTATACCTTGTATATATAGCCGTAATTATTATTTGAGAATTTAGTATATATTGGTCTATATTACATATAAAATTGGATATTTATTACAACTAGGTGTTCACAATATAGACATTATTTTAATATTAAAGACTATTGTTGTTAAAACAAAATACTTTTAATATTTATATTATTATACATTTGTAGCTTAATACATGCACAATAGAAGCACGCCTATTCTGCAAATATCTTAAACACCTAGTAATACTTAATCTTACATATTATGTACATAATACGTACCAGTATTGAATTGAAATCAATAAATAAAAATATTCACCAGCCACAATTCACAATAATAATAATTACTTGTACGATATTATAGTTTGTATTGTACGTATATACCTACATAAAAGTGTTAGTGGGTAAATTAAAGTAAATATGGTGAGAAAATTTTTTTCGTTATATGAGAGCTACGAGTATAATACAAGAATTAAATGTGTGTATATGCTTTGTTAGAAGAAGAAAAACAAAACAAATTTATTTCGAAAAAATATTTTTATTAAAATTTATTTTTTAAAACATAATAAATTACTATAATTTGAATTCCCAATATTCAAAAATAAAAACGACATTAAATTTAGTTTGTACTGATAAATCTATATATTTTACACCAACCCAAAAGAATAGAACCACAAATTATTAATAGCTTGCATGTGCCAATAACTATAATTTTCGTTATTTTTTCTCTCTCTCTCTCTCTTGTTTTTATGCATAAAATTACACAATGTGGTAAAATTAAATATTAAAATAAAATATGCAAGTTGGTGTACATACGAAAATTTCCTACAATACGACAATAAGAAAATTCCATTTGAGTAAGGTTTCTATTTGTTGTTGTTGTTACAAAATTATTTTATATGTAGCCCACGTTCAAGATTTTTCAATAAGTATTACATTTTTAGTAAAAGACTATTTTTTATTTTAAAAAATGTAAAACTACTAGCTATTTTTATAAAATATCTAAATTAATTTAAAAAGTAAGACTTTGTTTTTTTTTTTTTTGTCTTAAAAAATTAATGAAAATTTGCATATCAGGAGTAAAAAATGGTACATAATACGGTGTACGACTCGAGTTATTGATTAATTGTAAAACAGCACATATCCCTTTTAACAATTTAAGTCTACAGTTAATATTTATATTTAGCTTTAGTAAGAAACTGATCTATTAAAATAATTTGCTCTTATTAATTCATTCATATTATAATTTTGCATAAATTTAGGCGAAATTTTAACGGAACAATAATTTTTGATGTTTAATTTAGTTAGGATATAAGACTGTACTTTTGGATAAAAGAACGGTACAACTTTTCTTTGTTACATTTTCACTTCATTTTTTGAGAATTTCGAACAAATAAGAGACTACAAGTTAAAATATTGCTTTGTGACTTTGAGTGATAAAAACCCGAATTGTGGAGAAATTGCAAAAAAAAAAATATTTGTTCTAGTAAAATAAAATACTTATCTTTTAAACTGTTAAAAATTCAGAGTCAAACACATTCGAGCTGACGTGTAGCAGAAATATTTGCTCAAAAAAAAGTCGCGAAAAACTGATTTTGGGGGAAGTTCTAATTTAAAGAGTTCAAATCAATATTATTTACATTTATTAGTAGTTTTTTGTGATAAAAGATGCAATCTCTTACCTATCTGTGTTTATAGATCTTAAATGTTGTTTTTCGTTTGAACTAATTAGCCTTTCACTACTTTCATTACTTCTAAGAGTTAATAACCTGGTTGAAAGAAAAAATATAACAAAATCTAATTCGCAAAAGTAATGTTCTCTTTCTTCTGTCTCTTTCACATGAAAATCTTTCACATGAAAAAGCAGTTTCATAAAATGAGGAACGAACGGGCAGACAATGCAAAACTAAATATACAGGGAAAATATGCCAAACAAAGTAAAAATTACATTTTATTTCTAAATTTTGGGAATTTACTATCTATTATCTATCTTACTTTATTTCTAAATTTTGGGAACTAAGTTTACAATCTTAGTTTGTATGTCATTTCTATTTTGAACACTAAAATCTAGTAAATTTTTTTTGAAATTCGAATTTTTTTTTTGTAAACGAAAATTTTTTAACTGTCGTGGCACCAAAATTTTTAACACTTTTAAATATTATTGCAAATATTAGAAAAACCTTTAGGATATTTTAGTACAGCTAGTAGTTGAAAATTATCATAAAGACATTTTCACACCTCATTTTAGAAAAAGGAAAAAAAAAATTATTTTATTACAATTTGACCTCTTAATAATTGCATGTTTTAAATTTTTATATTTTTGCTGTTATTGCTTTCGCGAATGCGAGAAAAATATTTAAAATTTATGACTTTTGAATTTATTTTGTTATATAAAAGTGTAAAATTGCATATGTCATAAAATATGGTGGTAATTTTTTTAAAAGACATTTTTTAAAAATAAAATATTAGAAATAAAAAAATAAAATATGTAATCCTTATTTATGATTGTTACTGTGGTATTCAATATTGCAAATTTTTTTGGAAATTGAGTACATGAGTAAATACAAGTAATTAGGAGTGTGTATACACAAGTATTTTTGAATATTTGAAATTCTAATACGTACTTGCCTTAAACAAAAAAGATTAATTATATTATTATTGATGAACAAGAATTTTCGTAATAAATTTTGTATATTTTTATTTAATTTGTTTAACCTTTGTTATCTGGAGACTTTGTATATCTATAATAAAAATATTTATTAGCCAATTAAGAACTTTATTGAAAATATAGATACCGAATTTTGTTTTGAATTTCTTCGCGACAATATAATAGGCAATTATAGTAGAAAATCAAATTGTAGGAATACCCTTCTTTTAAAGGACGACATCTATGAACATGGGATAATCAGTTTTGATTTTCTTAAATTTAAAGGTAGTTCAAAGTATGAATATTTCAGAAAATCAAATTTAAATTTTTTTATAATAATTTAAGCGGAAATATAAAGCGAATCTCTAAATAGCTAAATGAAATCAGAATACGTTGTGTATATCAAAAAATTCGACTGAGTTCCCATTATCATTGTAATTAAAGAGTTATTATAATATAGTTAAGTCTGTATGGGTCATCACAATATAATTTTAAATGCCACAGTTGGCTGGATTTAATTATAAAATAAATTTGGTAGAGAAAAAATTGAATTCTATTTATAAAAAAATTTATGATTTTAACTATTGATTTATTATTAAGCCTCCATATTAGTTTTTAACCCATTTTTATCCTATAACTCTGATTTCAATAAAATTTTACATAAAATATTTTCCAATATTCTTGATTTTGATCATTAGGTTTAAGAGAAATGAACAAACACGATTGAAAATTAATAAACTAAGAATGAAATGACGAAAATCTTTGAAGTATCAATTAAAAATTTTTTGATAGTAAGTTAAAAATACTTTTTGTTAAAAGAGTTTATAGCCTAAACAAATACGATCTGTGGATTTAAAATTTTATATTTTGAAACTAACAAAATTAAACTCAATTTCATGTGCGTTATTTAAGGTTACAATCATCAGATCAACCCGGTTTCGATTATTTGCGATTTTAAATTTTATTTGTGGTGTGTTTGGTGTCCACAGAGGATTTGAGATTTTTTATATTGTTTTCTTTTTTTAGGACAGACTTAATTAATGTCAGATTAAACGTGTAAATAAAAATTGTGTCTTGTCTTTTGTATTGTATTTTTGGAATTCAATTTGTCGTTATCAATAAAAATCATTATTTAATGACACTTTTTATATGGCAATTTAGGAGGAAAATAAAACAAAATAAATTTAAATAAAAAATTTTTTTTTATTCGAAAATAAAATAAATTTGTAATAAAATTATTTTTTAGTTTTTATTTTATTTAAAATTAAATTACATAATTATTCTTGTGGTTTATTGTATTTGCAAAAGGCAAATTAAATTATAAAAATTTTTTTTTTGAAATCAAATTGAGGTTTTTGTTTTCTCGCAAAAACGCAATTGAAAGTGAGATTGTTTTCGTAATCAGCATTGTACGTTTAAGATTATTGTAACAACAACCACAATAAAAATTATTTTACAGAAATAAATTTAAGACCTTATAGATTTGCTAATAAAATAATTTTGTGTTAAACAAAAACTGGAATATTACAAAAAAAAAAAATTAATGAATGGGCGAATATTTTAGAATGCGCGAGCTTTTTTAATAGTGCTAAAGTGGTAATAAACGATTTGGTTGAGTTTAAAGCGAGAATATGAGGAACAAAATGTAGGAATATTTCTGTATAGGAAAAAAAAACCTAATCGTGAATTAAAATTAAATTTATTTTTTTTTTCACTAAACTAATCTAGCTGTAAATTTATGTAATTCATTTCTTGTTTTTAAATTAAATGTACTCGTAATTGTAAAAAATTGTTATTAAATTGTAGAAGAAAAAAATCACCTAGATGGCAATAATAATTCCATAGTTAAAAGTAAAAACTGCTTAAGTGAAATTTTACTACTAACTCGATTTTCGTACAGTTTAGTCTTTATTCTATTCAAATTCGATTAAAAGATCTCAAATATTATGAATTACTCGTATAATACAAAAATTTGTTGTAATTTTTTTTTCAAAAAATAAATTTAAATTTTAAGATTATTAAGCTGTGTTATGAGTTTGTCTTTAAAATTAATACAATTAATTTGAATTCTTCTTTTAGTTCTTTCTATATCTATTAATTAAATGGCGAGATCGTTGAAAGCGGGATGTGACTTTATATATAATACACTTTCCTCTATTTTTCTCTCTCCTATCAAAATCAGCCAAACTTGAATCCATGCTTTAAACGGATCCAGCTTGATTTAAATGGATTCACACGTAAGCAACTATCTAATGAATAAGTATGATACTATTTAAGATTTTTATAAATTATACAAATTATTAATAATACATGACCCGTATTAGCATTATTTGCAATACCAAATATTTATATTTAATAAATCTGTAGCGTGCAGTGAAATATTAGTATTTGTGTGTCGAATTGCATGCATATTGTTGAGCTGCTGCATCACCACAAAATTATGTGTACAACTTCATAAATGCAGTTTTTAAATAGCATGATTTAATCTCAAAATATTCTTAAATATTCGATCATATTTCTCTTGTTATGCCCAAAATTCTCTCATAATATTCTGTCTGCTTTTTTCATTTAGTTAAAATTCAAATTTTACAATATTGTCTTAAAAATTTGTTCCAATACAAATATAGTCAAAATCAAAATCATATTCAATAAATTCAATTTTTAAATTGTAAAAAGTGTAGGGGTCCATCACTTGTACTCTTATAAATTTTTCTTGTCTGTTTTTCTATTTTTTTTGAAATTATTTTAATAACAAACTTTTCGATTTTAAATCTACTTTTTGTTTTCCACACCTTAGAAAATCAATTTTTTTTTCATTATTTAAGTACATATATATAAAATAAACAATAAAAAAATAAATAAAGTACATTTACCAATAAATATCATTGTGTACACAAACACACGAGCACACACATGTAATATAGATTTATTAAAATGTACGCCTTCGCTATGTACTCAATTCCAAATCATCGAATTGAATAATTGAAAATGACTTGACGCTTTATTAATGATATTTTTTCGTTTTTTTTTTTTTGGATATTAAAAAAAATGATTTGATGTGACTGAAAATTATAAAGATAAGGCCATAAAGATTTTATAAATATGCAAATTAAAAAATTCAATGATGGAAAAAAAAAATAGAAGAGATTTAATTTTAATGGAAAATCAGTTTTGTGCATCAAAATTTTTAATCTACTGAGTACAAAATATCGATTTATGATTAGGTACCTATGTATATACTTGTGTAGGTACTTAAAATTTTTAATAAAATGGTATTGAAGTTGTACGCATTTTTAATAAGATTTAAAATTCCTTTCTTCGGTATAAGAATCGCCAAAACCTGTTTGAATCTGTTTTGTATGTACTTCAAAGTCATAGAGGGTTGTATGATTAAATTTTGTTATTTATGGAAATTCTACTGCATAACTTTGTTCAATATTGATAAATTAAATATGAATAACATAACTGTTTTCCTGAAACTTGCCCTCGCAGAAATTGAATATCAATGCCATTTTATAAACGTAAAAATTGCATCTCTTCTCACCAAGAAACACATATTAATGTGTTTTTTAGGTAGAGTCTTATTGCAGCTCTTACTAAATCAGGTCTTATATATTTGCTACTAAAGTGTGATGGAACTAACAACCATACTGCCAATACAAATATTTATTTGCAATAAAAATCAAAATCGAAAACTTCAGTGCAAGAACTCTTCGAGAACTGCAAATTAAAATTGACTGTTGTCAATTAAAATTAACTGTTATATGAAAGTACATTTACAATTACATAAAATTTCGACTTAGAACTGTAAACGTGAACATATTTAAATTTTCAATGTAATAAAATTCCCTCCAAAGACAACAATACCAGGAGTTACTTATCTTACATACCAAATTGCACTATCAACTTAAAATATTGCTTAGACAGTAATAATGTGGTGTATTAGACAATGATAAGTATGTGGAACATTATGAAAGTTCCTACTGAATATTGTGGAAGTATATGTGGAACATTATAGAACAGTAAAATGCTTCGTATAATTTCTTAAAAATTATAATTAAATTGTGATTGTGATTGTTGTTCGAACGGCATGTAAATTTTGTACATTTTAAATTCGAACAAATTGTCAAAATTGTTCGAATTGCCGAACATTGTAAATTCGAACAAGATTTCAAAAGCATCCAATTTTCACAATTATTGTAAGCATTTTTTCTAAAGCCTGTTAGATTAAAATTCAAAATTGTTGTGTCAGAATCTCCTTGATTCTTATTTAGAGTAACTATTAAATAATTCAAAAAATTTTGTTCAAATTTATTCCGAAACAAGGCGAAAAAATCACGTTTTTTTTTATTAAAACCGTATTTCAAGTGCGTGTTGCTGACATTTTTTAATTAAATTACAATAAAAAAAAATTCCACTGGTTTTTTTTTTCTATTATTTTCCAAATAAAATTTTCATTTCCATTCCAATATTAATAAATGCAAACTTAATGTTCCAAAAACAAAAAAAAAATAGAGAAAATTAAAAAATTCCAAAAAAAAAAGAAAAGTCTCAAATTTTTAATTTATTAATTTAATTTCATTTTTATGAGCCCATTAATTTAATTCAGAACACCAAACACAATAAAAAATAAAAAATTAAAATTTATTTTATTTATTTTAAGTAGAAATCAAAAAATGGGAAAAAAATTTATTGTTTTTCTCTCAAAATGTTTTAATTAAATTTTATAATTTTGTTTTTCTTGGTTATTTTAATTCTTCCTCATCCTCAAACATTTCACGAGTTTATGGTCCAAAAAACCGTTTTATAAAAGGTGCTTGTGTGTTTGACAATTCGTTCATAAAGTTGTTAAAAATTTTTATGATTCAATTAATTTTTTATTTATTAATTTTTAATCTGTTAATGAATTTATTTCTTAAATTAGCAAAAATATTCTTTTAAAAGCATTTTTATCGAGAATGCAGTCTAAATTTCACTGTTGAATGGTGAAATTTATATTGTATACTCTAGTTGACAAGTAGTAAAATTTCAAAATAAAAGCAAAATTTGTTTTTCCAAATAAGTTTCTTGTAAAACAAAAATTTCAGAAATTTCAAATGAAATTTTCCAAAATAAAGCGAAAAGAAACATTTTTAAGCAGAATTAAAAGAGGTTTTCATATGAGCTTGAACCATTTAGGGAATTGAATTTAGTTTACTGATAATATTCTAATTTAAAAATGATTACAATTTTTACATACTAAACCATATTCAAATTTATGACTAAAAACCTAATTCAAATTTTTCACACTAAAAGTTTCGTTATCATTGTCAACATTATCTAAAACATATTTCACGGAGAAAATGGCTAGATTTTACTGCTTTAGTTATCAAAATTTTGCTAATGTGTTAATTTTTTATGAAATATTTGGCACTTTACTACAAATGGTTAAATGTAAATACTTAAACAAACAGTTAATATTAAAGGGGGTCTTTGCCCTAGTCTTATGAAAAAATTAAAATTCATTGTCTGTTCAAGCCGAATCTGGTGTGAAAGCTTTCGGAGAGTGATTTCTTGCATAGTTTTTTCTGACACTGCAACACTGTCGGTGTTACACAGATCTAGTCTTGGCAAGCATTTCTTTTTGGAACAGAAGTTTTTTGAAAAATAGCTATAAAAAATTATTTTTCTATATAAGGCATTAAAAGTAGAATATAAGGTATTAAAATATAAGGTATTAAAACTTGACACAGGTCCTAACCCCCTTGGGCCCGTTTTGTAAAAGTAAAATTTTTGTAAAAAAAAATTTTAGAATTTTTTTTTAGCTTTCAATAAGCAACTTTTATTTTTATTTAAAAAATTAATTAAATTTCACTAAAAATTTTGATTTTTTACTCTTTCAGTTTTTTCAAAATTTTTCTTCTTAACCCTTTCAGGGCCATGTCAACCAAAAAAGCCTGACACATTACTGTCAATTAACGACCACAAAGAAAATTATAAAAATCCTTCCCGTCACCGTCACTATTTTTAGCATAAATGGTTTCTTAAAAACAGGAAAATCGCATTTCACTATCAAAATTTTTCTAGATTTATCTACAATGACCGTCAATCTCTTACAATAATAAATATTTATATACCAAGAACAACTGACGAGACAATTTTCGAACAATTCCTTGTCAGGCCGAAGTGTCTGCCAAAACCAATTTTTTAGTTTATTTTTGTCAGGTATTTTTGATTGACAAAAGCCTATTCAAAATAGGTTTAAAAATGTCGTGGCAGTGAGAGTGATTCGCCATCTCTATATAGTATTTATTACATAAATTCGGGAATACTTTCATTTTCACAATAATAATAATAAATTTTCAAAATTCTTTTCAAAAACGAATTTCATAAAATAACGTTCGATACAAGAACAACCTTGTGTCGCGGAATATTTATACAAAATTTTTTATACTATAATGTTGACATGGCTTATATTCACATATGTACATATATTGTTACGTACGCATGTAGGCTATATAACGCGAAACTAGTTTAATATGTTGAAGAAGTAGAAGAAGTAGAAATCATATTTCAGAAAACACAAAAACATATTATTATTATAAAAAACAAAATAAAAAAATTATTTCTCAGATTACCATTTTTATAATCTTATCTTATCTTTTTTTTCCTCCAATAATTTTTATAGTGGTCGAAAACAAATAAACGTTAAATATTGTAGCCGTTTTATAAAACGATTTCAGAGTTAATAATTTAAATAATTTCTTGTTCGTTTAACGAAAAAAAAATAAAATAAAAGATTGGCTATAAAATATAATTTTATTCCATATTTATTTAATATTATATTTGGTTTTTTATTATTTAAAAAAAAAATAAATTTATAAAACGAAAAGATTAAAAGAGATTTTAAACGAATTGTAGCGTTTTCCGTATTATACAAAACGAAACAATCTTTAAAATGAGAAATTAATTTTTATATTGTAGAATAAGGCTATATTGTTAATAAATTTTGATGTAGAGGAGAGAAAACAAAAATGAAAAATTGTATTTTAAATATTAAAAAGATAAAATTTATAGTTATGGTTTATCGTAAGTATATTGCGGATATTCAATAATATTGTGGCAATATTTAAAAGATGATTTTTGATTTAAAATCGTAAAAATATGAGGTATATACGTCATAATGGCTCATAAACTTGATGCTGGTAAATAAAATGTGAAGGTAGTAATAAAATTTTTGGAGAAATTTTCAAAGTTATTTGAATTTAATATTGCAATAGGGCATAACTTATTAATAGAGCACACTTTCTTACAATAATAAGGGATCACATATGACCTTATTAAAAGAAATGCTAGATATGAGGAAATACGCCATATCAGAGAAATTCAAAATGGCAGAGGTAAAACTAAATAGAAAATACCAACTTTCATACATGTTTGGAATTTGACGTCAATTTATAAAACAAATCTATGAAACACCTTACGTTTGTTGTGACCAAATACTTTGGAATTAAAATACGCTGCTTACCATTTACCATTGTATTGGTCCTCATGAGTAGACAATACTTTTGTATAGAAACGATGTTCACATTTCAACAGGTTCGAGGTTACAAGAGACTTAAAATCAATTTCGACAAATTTTTCTATTTTTTTAAAATTTTAAGTATAACTCCGTGACATGTATAAGACAGGCGCATTATGTATGCAAATATGATTTGGAAACCTCAGAATAGAAGATTTTTTGAGAATATCTACATTAGTTATAATCTGTTCGGATTTCGCAATCACATAACTTTTAAATTCGAAAAATTTGAAATTTTAACTATTCATTTTCAAAAAACGATAATTTTCTACGTCACATAACCTTAGAGGTTTCTTCAATTTTAGCCTACCTGACAACTTTGGCAACGAGTCATTATATTATATCATTATATACATGCAATTAATAAATTTTTTTCTATGTGTTATAATTTACATATTTTTTATTTGCTTTTTATTATCTCAAAGGTTTAGTTCAAAGCAGTTGTGTCGAAATTATTTTCTAAGATCGAATTTCTATTTTGCATGTGCAAAGCACAGTTCCTCTAATATTATACAAATAAACAGGGGCTGGAAATATTAACATATTTAATTTTATACCTTCTGTAAATTGCCACTATGTTCATTTTTCTTCTCTTGTACAGAGAAAATTATATTAATAAAGTGGTGATAACACAAATTTTAACAACACAAAATTTTATTGAATAAATAAAATTAAACGACTAAGCACATTTAGAATCTTTAATAAACTTTTGCAATTATAAAAATTGCAAACATAAGCCGAACTCAACAAATTTTTCTCATGTGTAAATTAATAAACTTTTGATTACTGAATTATGAGTTCTGTACTAAAAGCTATCAACCCCATAAATTATTAATTATAATTCACTGTCCCATTCTATGTAATTCAATTTAATATTTCGCAAATTCTTGCTTCTTAATCATAATCAAAGCTCTTTAATCTTACATTTTATACCAAAAATAAATCCATCCTAAACCGTAATGAATCAAAATAATCATAATCCAAAAAAAAAAAATTATTTTTAATGACTAAAAATATGAATTAGTATAATATGAACTTGGAATTTTCGTCAGATCAATAACCTTCATTTAGCAGTTAACTTATAAGAAAACAAAAATCTTTAGGTCAAAATACTTTAGGTAATTTTTTTGTTTTACCTTGTTTTTTTTTTTTTTTTTGGTTTGAAAAATGTTAAATTAATTATATGAGATCGTAACTTTTTCTATCATTAAAATCTGATGGTGGGTACCAAGTAAATATTTTTTTAGATTTTTCTCAATAAGTTAGAAAGGGACGACAACAAAAACAAAATTAGAATATTTCAAAGCGAAAATTTAGAATCACCTTTTGCTTTTGCTAAAAAAAAACTTTTGTTTTAATCTTTATTACTTTTTCTTGTTTTTTTTTTTTTATTTTCAGTTTTTATTTCCATTTTTAATCGTTTTAATCACTTTAATCATCATCGTTAAACTTCCGACCAAAGAGTAAAGTAAAAGAAACAACAGAAACAGAAAACAATGAAAGAAGAGATCAAAAATACTCAAGAAGTAAAGAAATAAAAAACTTAACTAGTTTTTTATGAATTTCTTAATTGAAAACTAAACCTATCCATCAATTTTTTATGAATTTTTTTTTTTTTTTTATGTTCCACTTTTTTTTTTACCTCTATGTTTAATGTGTCGGTAAGTTTTTTATTTGTCTTTTGTGTATTCATATGGTTAGGTAATAAGATAAATGTTAGATGTGCGTTCTTATCATATGATACGCTGTCATAATAAATGGAGTTACCATATTAATGAATTAACAGCATGTCAATTACGTTCCGGATTTCCATTTCTTTTCATAATCTTCGAAAAGCAGTGTTGTCATCGCATTCTTTGAACAATATTTAAAAAAAATACTTTCATTGATTGTGATCATATAAAAATTACTCATTCGTGATTCATTTGCGGCTAAGATATTCAAATTCTAGTCTTGCAACTCTTTAACTGCTTATTTGTATTAGATATAGCTTTATATTGAAGCACTCACATATAGAACGGTATTGTCGCATGCAATTAAATACTCAAACAAATGAAATTTATTGCAAAAGGATTGCAATTTTTATACAAACTGACTGCAATTTTTATTTAGTCGCTTAAATGTGATCGCAACAGTTCTAAACATTACAATAGCCCTTATACCTCAATTTCATAATTATTATAAGGGGAACGTTTCGGTCCGCTATTATTTAAAGTATATATTATAGGAATTATTTTAGTTATTACTTAATAGGCTTTATATTAATAAGGTTGTCATAATTTCAAGTGAACTTTGAAATTTATCAATTTAGATAGGAGTAAATTAACGAACTATTTTTTGACTTGCTCCGTATTGTGAATAAAATTTCTCTGAATGGTATAGATATTTTCAAACAGAAATCGATTTGCGAGTGTTTTCACCTATTTGTGCATTAATGTAGCACAATTCGATAAACAGATCGTCTTCGTACGGGCATTTTATGTGTTGGTTTCTGCGTACTTCCATTTGAATTCCATAAAAACTATTACAAAATTTTATTATAAAGCGAAAAATTGCTGCATAGTGATTGAAATGGTCTCTTAAATTTCTAAAAGTATTTTTTGTGTGATTCAAGAATATGTGTATGTAACTTCATTATACCATCATTGTGTGTACCAATTTTTTTTTAAAAATCCTGAATTAAATAGAGTCTATTTATAAACCACTTAATTGTATAATGGTTAGCCATATTAAATATGTTAGCAAAATCAAGAAGAAATTAAAATCTCAAAACAAAACCATTTATTAAAATTAAATTATTATTATTTGATTGCGGCAACACCGAAAATTGCTATAATAACAATATAAATAAAAAAAAATAAAAATTAAATATTAAAAACAATAATAATAAAAAAAAGAGGCTCTAAACAAAAATTACAATCAAACGCCAATCATTATGATTTATACCATCTTGTTTTTTTTCTTACCATCTTACCACTTTTTGCTTCTCTTAATTCAACTTATAAATTTAGTAAGTTGCTAAAGATAATTTTATAAGATTATAATCAGTATAAACAAGTAAGAAAAATAGAAAACAAAGATTATCTCTTCTTATTTTTTTTTTATAACAGTTGCTTATTAATGGTAGACTTGTTTAGTATAAAATCCACACAAAATAAAAACGAGAAAACATGCTGAAAAGCTAAACCATACCAAACCGAATACATGTATGTATATATAGAAAGAATTTAGTATTATTATTATTAAATTATCTTCCAATATAATCAAGTGAATCGTTAAGCACTATAATTAAAAATCTACAATGCGTATACCAACTTTATAATATTATAAATTTATTCAACGTATACAAGCAGTTATTATGAACTTACTGTTTTTTTTTTTAATAAATAATCAGTCTATACCCTATAATATATTACAACTGCAAGTTGCTTTTCTTTTCATTCACAGTTATAAGTTTAATTTTACATTATTAGTGCAAGTATATTGAGCCGGGAAAAAAAGATGAGATTGTTATTACGTGTGCTTCTAGCTGATTAGATCGCGTTATTTTATAACAATAATAATTTCTTTTAATAGAACTATGAAAAATATTAAAATAAATAAAAAAAAAATTAGTTATATACAGATAAAATATCAAAAAAAATTGGATAAGATAAAGAAGAGAAATTATTATCCTCCTTTAGCTGAACTATAATGTATCGGAATTTGTTTTAAGGAAGTATGTGTATTTCTATATAATATTTTGTTCCCATTATAGGCATGCATAATTTGTAAATACATTTTTAACTTGTTTTTTAATTTGTAATGCTTACTGAAATAATGGTAAAATGAAGATATTTTGGGGTTTTCAAAGTAATTTTGTAAAACTGCACGAAATCAACGTCATTGTGTCTAGGCTATAGGTTTGAAGAACTGTAAACATTCTTTATTTACATATTTTGGACAAGAAAATCTGCTTGTTCGAGTTTGTATAAAGTGCTCGATATACATGTACTAGAACTAGAGCACCGAGAAAGCGTAATATTCGCCAACAATTCGAGTATTTGCTAATATTGAATTTAGCAAATATTTAAACCATACTGAACGGATTAGTAATTTCCTTAGGTATATTATATTTGTTTTAAAATATATTTACTGATAATTAACTGTAGTATTTTTGAACGAACAAGATGTTCGAAATAGGCGAACTAGATTTTTGGAAATAAAATCTTGTTCGAATAGCAAAGATAGCCAAAGGTTTGATTCTCTCGAGAAAAATTGCTCCGTTTCAAATGGTTTACATATATATGTTATATTATTTTATGGGGCAGGGTGATTTTACTTATACAGGGTGATTTACCAACAAGTTAGGAGCCATATACCATCTTAAATTTCAAATAATTTTCTTAAAATCCCTATAGCTTGAAAACGGTTCCTATTTAGCACTATGTTCCGAACTAAAATTTTTCTCATTTTCGAAGCTGTACCCGTGACAACTTATTTATAACAATTATACAACTTATTTATAACAATTGGAATAGGCTTTTCTAAGATATTTTTCCGTACTAAGTTAGTAGAAAATTTTAACAAAAGTCGACATAATTAAAGCTTCTTTAAATTAAAGCTATATTAACTTTTTTTTTAAGAACTTCTTCTATAAAAAGATTACTTATGTTATTCAACATAAATCTGTAATCATCCTAAGGTTTTCAGAGATTAATATAAAATTTTTTATATAATATAAAAATAGAGTTGATGAAATGCTTTAAAATAGAAAAAAAATGTTCAATTTATAAAATTTATAGGTTAAAAAATAGAATTTTAAGTCAGGTATACGGAATAAAATTGAGATTTAGGTAAATAGGTATTAAAAACAGTTAGTTTATATTTTAAGATATAACATTGATAACATGCCTTAAGATAAATTCGTCCCATTTACTCGTATAGATGCACAATATTGGAGTAAAAAAAAAAATTACTTAAAAAATACGATAAAAAAATTTTTTTTAAAAAGGATTTCTTTCTCATTTTTAATAGTTTTTAATTAACATTAACCTACATAATATTATTATTATTAAAAAAAAAGATTCATTCAGGTTTAGATTTTATTATGAGCATAAAAGCATAAAATATTTAAAAAACTTTAAGAGATATTTTTGATTTTATTTTTAAAAGAAATAACCTTCATATTAGATTATAGAGAAAGAGGAACTTATCATCACTTGATAATTTTAATGAAAAAATAAAAAAGCGCATTCAAAATCCCCTTAAAGGTGTTGAAATAAAATTTAAGTAGTAATTATGTGGTGAGTTTTAAATTTTTTTTATTATTTTAGATACTTTTTAGTAATTTTATTGAATTAAAAATGATAAGAAATATAGAAGAGATTTTTTGTTTTTTATTGAAAATGGATGAAGTGATCCCGTAAAAATCATCATTAACATTTTTTAAGTGCACTCTTAAGTATACTATAAAAATAGTAGTTTTATAGTACTCCTATTGAAAGAAAACCTTGATACAGTTGTTTATTATTTTATTCTGTTATTGTGAATTTGAAAACATTAAATTTTAAATAAAATAATTATTACTACTTATGTTAAAATAATTTTATACATTTAACCCTTGAATTCATGGTGTAGTAGAAAAAAAAAGTACAAATTTAAAGAAATATAAGAGAAATCGAAGCGGAGTAGTTGCGCAGTTTTGAATTATTGAGATATAGTGAACTCTAGGATAGTTCGAACTCCGGTCGTGTCTAGTAAAAGTTATTTTACATTTAAGGTCAAAAATTGAGCTTAATCCTTAATGATTCTTAAAAGACATAGATGCTTTAACTTACTACAAACTTTCAATATATGTGTGTAGTAACGCTTTAATATATATTCATAAATATTCCAAAAACCATACACATTCAGATAATGATCGCAAGTAAAATTTGAATTTGAACAGAATTTTTCGTGGATTTGCGTCCGAACTTGGCTTAATTTAAGGGAAAATATCGAATCAGAGAAGATTTTGAATTTAGTTTTATTGTAAAAATTTGTCTTGCTTCTTATATTTTTATTTGAGAAAATTTTGTATTAAATTTAGTGTTAATCAATTAGCAACTTACTTACTTACAAGTTAAGGTCACAAGTTCTGTTAACTGTCAGTTCCAACCAAACCCTAACGTGGCTTTAAAAAGTGTCTTCCTTCCTCCCACCTTTTCCTTTCATAATGTTTGTATATAGGTATTCATGTTAGTAAATTAATTGCGATGTAAATAGATACGAAAAAATTGTTAGAAAACGCGTAATGGAAAAATTTTTATTTTTTTAACATTCAAGTTTTTAAATTTTCAAAGGCGTACACAGGTAAACGCTCATTTACAAATGCTCACTTCAGGCGCTCATTACAAATGCTTTGTACATTTGATAGGTCCCGCGCTTATTCTACTACACCATTATTCGTCTAAATATTATTATATGATATACTCGGTGTAAACTCTCTAATTTTTTGCCCAAATAATTATTAAAGATGCATTCAAGTTAACATGTTCTTGCAAATTTGCTACTTACAAATAAAATTTCCTAAAAAAACAGCAGTTTTTCTAACAGCAACTTTATAGAAATCTTGTTTTATTATAAAAGTTGTTTCTATATTTACTTGTTTCACACAATTACAACATTTTATTAGAAAAAAAATTTTATTATTTTCAAATTTTTATGCACAAATCATCAATAACCGTTGTATTTTTTATCTTGTTTTCATAATAATTCTTTAATAATTCTTCATCACAAGAATATCCAATGATAATATCTTTTATTTGGGAAGATTAAATTAAATCACATTGTATAAAATTCAATTATATGTTTTTAATGCCAAACTCTTATGTTCAATTTAATAAAATTAAATTTAATTAATAATAATAATAAAAATTCAGTGAATTGGACATAAAAATTAAATTCTTTAAATATTTTCATAATCAGTGTAGATACAAGAAATATTTAACTTGTATAGTGAAAGAAAATACATTTAATTCATACTACTTATATGCCGCATGCATAAATGCGGTAGCAAAATTCACACTGATTAATCAGATGCGATCTTGAAGTAAATTTAATTTTTGCATTTATGTCTTCACTTTGATATCAACGTATTATACTATAATGAAACTTGATTTAAGTAGTAAAAAGTATTTATGTGAGTAATTAATAAAATTTTTTTATTTAAAACTTGTTGGAATATGAACGTGTGTTAATAAAATGTTCTTTCACAACTTAGTAATCACAATATTTAAAAAAAATATAAAAATTAATTAAAATCTAGTTTTGATTAAAGATTTAATTTTTAAGAGTAAATCTATAGTACGTCGACTCAGTTGCCTGAACATTTCAATGCACCTGAAATATTTAATATTTCTCTTCTTTATGTAGGTATTCTCCATCTATTCAGGTTGATAGTGCAAAAGGTCATTTACAAAATTACTTATATTTTCTCTTTGGTTAAGCAATTAATTGGAAATTCCAGTGGTCAACAAATTTAATAACAAATTGGATAAAAATACCTTACATAGACATTTAAGGCTTTTATAAAAATACTCTAGATTTCATGTTTTACAATATCTAATAATACCAAAAAAAAAACTGAAAACAAAAACATATAAATTGCACGAGACAATGGCATTTATCATTCAATCACCTTGTAGGTGAAAAACAATTAAAATTTCTATATCAATTATCAATTATCATTTTGATATTTCCAAAAAAAAAAATTTGAAATTTCTACCAAAAATTTTCGCCTTACTAATCAAAAATCACAATGGCAACAAAAAATAAATTCGAAATGTGTTAAATTAAAATTCTCTCCGCCAGCCAACAAAAAAAAATTTTTTTTGAAGAAAACAAAAAACTGAACATCAATTCATGCCATCCTCCATCAAAATCAATTATAATTTTCCGACAAATATCAAAACTTATCAAAATAATAATAATTGTACATGAATGGTTATCAAATGGCAAAAAAACCGAAATATGAAATTTCATAATATTTTTTTCCTTATTATTATTATTTTGTAAATCGCGAATTTATAATGAATATCTGAAAGCAAAACTATAAGCAATCAGCCAACCAAACAACCAACCAGTTTTTTTATTATAATAGCAATTAAATTTATAATATTCTTCTCTTTTCATCTTGTATCAGAAAAAAAAATATTAAGCATAATCTACACATCATCATAACAATCCAATATACTTGTAATTCTAAATGTGTATATTAGTATATGTAAAAGTGGACAATATTTTATGGTATTATAAAACGCCTTCAACCAATGGTACTGCGTATTTATTTATAATATGAGGTGAACTTTATAATATTATGCAGTCATTCGAATTCAATAATCATTGTCATCATACTCTTCCTTCTATATAGTAGAGTAGATCATAATAATAAAAGAATATAATAAAAGTTAAAGAACAAGTATAAAAATGTTGAGTGACATTGACACTGCAATATGATAACCAAAAGTTTCTTGTTCCATTATAAAGGTAAAATTTTCATATATATAAAAGGTGCACTGAATGTAAACAATAAAAGAAAAGTATATTTCGGTTCCGCTCAATTCTCTTCTCCGTTTTTTTTTTCTTTAATTCAAAAAAAAAACTGAAAAATAATAATGCAAAGGAAGACCATAAAAAGAATTCAAGCAATAAGAAACTTACAAAACTGAAAAAAAAACAAAAAATTAAAATGATCTTAGATGGATCGAATAAAACAATAAGTAATATAAAATAACCATTATAACCAAGTATGACGATCTTCGAAACAATAATAATGATAGGAAAATACAAAAATAAAAAAAAATCAAAATGTCAAATAAGAAACACATTTCATTCATTAAGGTTTTAAAATCTGTATGAAAACAATTTGTTGTCCTTTTCTCGATTGGTCTCCCTTTAAAATCAAGTGTTCTATAGCCAAGAAACGCGTGAAAAATTAAAAACCACAGCATATTGAACAATTATATTTTATTTCAGAAAAGTAACCTTCATATTTTATGAACCTTCATAATGTTGTAAACATATTGATGAGGCACTTGCTCAGGAGCCATCAAATACGTAATAAGTATAGTAAATTAAGAAATAATTACAAAATTTCAAATTAGCTCCTATAGTTAATGCATTTTCGATTAAAATATATGAAATATGATTCATCTGCTCGGGAGCCATCAAAACTATAATGACTATAGTTAATTAGAGGTTTTTAATTATGACGTCTGCTCGGGAGCGAATTTTATGAAAAGTTATTAAATTGTACAAAATTTGTACGAAAAAATTTTTTAAGGTTTGTGTTCGGGAGCCATCAAACTCTAATAAGTTTAATTAATTAGGAATGAAATATACGCAATAAATATATAGAAGGAAGTGATTTGATTAAATTATAATACATTTGATTATGACGTCTGCTCGGGGGCCATCAAAACTCTAATGCGTATAAAAAAGCTAGTACTGTCCTGAAAAGGTCTACACCCCTTTATCATTATTTTTCACCGTTTTCTGTTTTCAGATGATTAAGAATTTTTAATTGACTTTAATAGTAACAAGCTTGCTTTCACTTTTTCTTGAATTTTACGAAACATACTTTATTAACAGACCTCATTTCATCGTTTAGCAAAAAATTAATTTATTCCTCTACAAAATATCGGGAAAGTAAAAGTAACAAAAAAAAAATTAAAAAATACAAAAGCCTGCAAAATAAATATTTTTCTTGTATCATTTTATAACCTTCGTACGTGTACATTTTTTAACGAAAAAATAAAAAAAAAATTTGTTATAAATCAGAATATTGCGTGAATTTTTAATCGAAATCGACACTCGAATTTTAAAGTATAAATTTTGACAGCACTTCAAAAACTTAAAGAAAGCGACAACACAACAGCAAAACACATGAAAAAAAAATCAAAGTCAGCAGCATCTTTCATCGAAACTGCCTACCTATCTCATAATATACAACATGGTCACAGAAAGAAATCTGGAAATGGTCCGTCATTAGAGATTACAAAAAATGAAAAAAAATATCAAAAAAAATTAAAAATATTCTTTAATTTTATTTTTGAAAAAGAAGAAAAAAACCCAATATTGCAACGATGTTAAACTGCATTTTGCCTTTTAAATTTTAACAGAGGAAAAAAAAAAGAATATTGAGGCTAAACATTGCGCTGACTTGGTGTGATATTAATGTCAGCCTTTCAGATTATATTTTGATGTTTGTATAGTTGCAGAGAATATATTTTTTATTGAAAAGTTAAATAATAAAAAATGAGGTTTTAATGAAATATAATTTTATATTTTGCTCTCTTTTTCGTTTTTTTTTTTCTTTTTTGTTTTAAGAAACAAAATACGTGCATATAAGTGAAATCGAGAGGAAAGAGATTTCATGTCATTTTGACAGTTTTGGTTTTCAATTTGATTCGATGGTTTCTTTAACCAGAAATGAAAACAGATAATAAATTTTAATATTTCATGTAATGTAGGGCATAATTTTCTTTATAATGCTTATTTTAGCTATTCAAGCAAGGGTATTATAAACAAGCAAGGGTATTTCAAAGGTATTATAAATAGAATTTTATTAATTTTTTGTATAATTGTAGCAATTGAGATATATGACCGAAGGATTTATGACATTTGTATTGGCCCGGATTCTTCACTGTTATTTGAAATTTAATGAGGGTAAACGGGACTATTATCACATAATGAGTGACTTCTTAAAATAATATCCGGTTGCTTCGGAAATCTTTAAGAAAAAACCTAAAATTTATTTAAATTTTATTAATTTACTGAAAGAAAAACATTTCTTATATATGGAATAATATTAAGACGATAATAAAGCACAAGATTTAGAATAAGGTAACCAATGGATAACTGTATTTTATAATTTACTAATGTGTCCTGATTTTGTGCAACTATTCCAAGATTTTATTTTTCCAAGTTACTTAGAATTTAAGTATTGTGAAATTGTATGATAATACTAGTTTGATTTGAAAAATATTCCGTCATTTAAAACATAATTATCCCACTTTTGTAATACACTTCGAATATCTTATAGTTTTGAGGTACAACACTTAATTTTCATTCTATTTAGTTTGTATATGTATTATATTTTTTAAAATGGTTTTAACAAATTTAATATAAAATATATTTTTGTACTCGCTCTGTATTTTACTTTTCAAAAAAAAATTTTTTTGACATATGATGGAAATTTATACTTAATGTTGCGGTATAAGACGATACACACATGTACACATTAATACAAAATGTGAATTCTAATTGTTGTTTAGTCGTATTTCAAATTTTTGTACTGTGAGAATTTGTGGTGAACTCCAATTCATTTTATTTTTGAAAAGAAAAATGTAGCAATTGTTAAAATGAGTTTTCATTTCATTTATTCACTTTGCTTTGTGTTTCTTAATGTATTTTCGTTTATTTATTAAATATTATATGTACATGGGTCATTCTACAGAAACGTGCTTATTTGATGTCCCCGAATAATTTTAGTTAAAAAAATAAAAATTTTTAAATTTTTTAAACTTCTTAAATTTGCTGGTGGACTAATAGTTCGTTACCACGAAAAAAAAGTTAAAATTTTTTTATTGTTTTAGTAGAAATTTTGTGATAAGTTACGATTTTGTCATTAGCGTGGCTGTCGCCAAGCCTACTACATCAAATAAACATCTAAAAATTCGTTATTTCAAATTTGATTTTTGATTTCTAGTAATTTCTAATGAAATCAGAATTGAACAAGTTTCTCTGAGAGTATGCCGCATTCACAATGCTCTTTTTGTTTTTAGTTCAATTTTTGTTTTTCTACTTGTCGCCATACATTTCTTAATTTCACACTCTCTTTACTTAAACTTAATTTTTCTAGACATTAAATTTTTGAAACTTTAAAAGTTAATGCATAGAGATCAGTAAGTATTTAGTACTTACGTGTGCAAAGTCAGTGCATACCTTTTTTATGGGAAAAGTGAATTTTTTTAAGATAGAATAAGAAAAAACTTAAGTGTCACAAGTGAAGTTGTCATTTTCGTGGTAAGTAATTTTAATTTAAATTTCTTAAAAGTTTTTATTTTTTTTATTATAATTTAAATAATATTTGAAAAAGTTATTGTTAAATTTTTTCGGCGTAAATATGTGCAAAACTTTTCGATTTATTTAAAAAAAACCTGTAATTCGTCATTAGAGTGGCGTCATTAGTTTGGCTAATGTGTGATCACGCCAATGACATGCGGGCACGCTAATGACTTCTTTTGCTTAAAATTTCCTAACTAACTAACTTTTTCTAACTAAAATAATTCAAAGAAATACGTAAATGCTAAATTAAATGTCAAACCAATTAAAATACTTAATGAAATAGAATTTCATATTTACTATATTATGTCTTAATATGCTATATTATGCAATGAAGAAGAAAAAACATATACTTTATTTAAAACTAAAACGGAAATTGCGAATGTGTTAAAAACTACTTCTGCACACTTAACTCATCCTTATCCCATGATGTTTCAGCAATTTGGGCGAACGGTTAAAGGTTTTAAACATATTACAACGAACTTTCTATATAATAATACCAATACCAAGTTCTATTTTTTGACGAAGAATATAAAAAAAATTTTTTTTGGAAATTATAAATTTACATTGAACTAAACAGAGTCTGGCCATGGAAGAGGAACACCGGACGGAATTGGCGGTGTTTGTAAGCGAACAGCTGACCGTTGTTGCTTCCGGGAAGGATGTGACTAACATTTTAACTCTTTTGGAATTTTTAAATTCGAACTGCAAAGAAATATGTTTTTTTATAACTAGCAAAGAAGATATTGAAAAGGTAGAAACCATACGAAAAAAAATCAAGCCTTTTAAAGGTGTTACTGTTGCACTATTATTTTTGATCATTTTTAACTGATATTTTTATTTTAGGAACACTTGCAGTTCGGCAGATCGTATCTGGTGAAACATTTTCAACGTTACATATGAGGAAATTATGAAGTTATTTCAAATGCCAAAATAAATGTTCCCATTTTGACTTTGGAATTATGAAGTATGCCAATGTCAATGAAGTTGAAATAGATTTAGACCCAAATAAAATGCAAAGATTAAATTTATATGATGTGTATTTTTCTTCGCAATTTTTATCGGCTTCGCCAACTTCATCACTAGCTTTGAATTACATTAAAAAAGGATATATTTGCTTCTAGAGTTTCCAGGACAAAATTGGGATACGTCATCAATGTTTGGAAGATCCCAAAAATGAAGGAGAACACTTCAACGTAAAAGTAATATTTAAAAAAAATGCTAATTCCCAAAACACAAGATTCAAATTAATTGAGAATGATACCTCGTACATTAAGGAAAAACAAATATTAAAAATTCTAATTAGTCCAAAAAGTATATATAATGATAATGAGCAAATTTTTGAGTTTCAGGAAAAATTACCAGTGTGTGAATTCTGGATTTAGATATAAATTTTTATTACTTTTCATTTTTTCAAGTTCCTTTTATGTAAACAACGTTTTTCTTTTTGTGAATTGAATTAAAATAAAGAAAAAATTTAATAAATTGATGTGTATGTCATTTTCGTGGTATCCTTGTCACTAGCGTGTCAGCAATATTTTTAAATTTCGTTATAATTCTCTTAAAATTGAAGAAATAAGGTGAACCTTTTTGGAAAATGTTTTAAAATGCTTTAAGTAACCATTTAAAACTTACTTTGAATAAGGAAAAACATATTTTTTTTTGTGCAAAATTTTATTCACTTTTGGCAAGTTTCCGTAGAATGACCCACATGTGTTATACATTTGTTTGTGTGTATATAAAAAATATCATTTAAAATTAAAGGTGAATGTACACGCAGTTTTTTTAGGGCTTCTTTTTCAAACAAAACAAAGAAAAAAATAATACCAAAAATATAGAAAAAGATTTTTTCTTTTCTTTTCTTTCAATAAAGATTTCAAAAGAGTAATGGGTTTAAATGGAGTAAATATTTTCAATTTATTTAGAAACAATTAGTGGAATTATGAAATTATCGAAATGGGATCAATCATCTAATGGGTTGTTGTATATATGAAATGGAAAGAAAATATATTGAAAAAGATTGAAGAGAAAGATAAGTCTTAAGATGATTTTTTGAATATTTTTTGATTTAAAAAATACAAAATAATGAAATTCTTTTGTATTTTTACTCTTTCTTCAAGAAAGAGTATTGAATTTCTAATTGAACCTGATATGAAACGTTTTGAACTTTAATGGAGAAATTTTCTTAGAATCAATTAAATTCATCCTAGTCAACAAAATGCTGTTATATACTTTGTTATTTTTTGCTACATGAAAATTTATTTCGTTGGCGAATTTTTTCTGGTGATCATCCTTGTTTCTTTCAATAGAAAATTGCAGAGGGGTATCAGTGATCCAACAGTTACCATTGTGTTAATATGTTCATATAATATAAGCTGGCTGTTTACTGGGTGTGGTCAAAAGTATACTAATATGCATCCTGTTGTAGGCCCTTAAATCAGTCACAGGCTGAAATATGACACAAGCATTGCTACAGAATAAATCAAATTTTATTTTATTCTAAATTACGATTCTAAGCCCATTCTTTAAATAAGAAAAACACAATCTCTACAACAATTTTAATTATAAATTTCAATTTTAAAAATAATTTTTAAATCCAATCTTATATGTTCTGAGAATAAAAATATGTAAATAATATTTTTCCAAAAATCTCAAAGAAATTATGCACGAACAATTTTTTTTTTTCAAATTCAATACAAAATCGATTTAATTGATTGGTGGCCGGACATGATTTTGATTAACTTGTTGATAGCTTATTATTATAAAATCATGGCAATTTATTCGAAATCTCTTTATAATAATAAAAATACATAAGGTAACCCAACCTCATTATGTGTCTATTAAATTCAATGAAAATTTGTAATACTTATAACTAAAAGTCTTTTTTTCTCTTTTTTTTTTCTTGAAAATTTATATTATTATGGTTAATAAAATAAATTGTACTCGTAATAGTAAACGACTCATTAATTCTAATAAAGTATGACTTGATAATGAGCAGATGTTTATTTATTTTAAATTTTTAACGCATCGATTTAATAGGGTATTATAAAATTGCTTTTGATTTAAAAGAAAATTAACAATATCGACTATGTTCGGGTATGATCGAGTTATTGATCCAAGAATTATTTTAAAATTGGCGGAGATTAATACGAAAATCATTATAAGTATGTTTAACAAAAAGCTCTCAGAATAGAATCTCAACTGCCTTATACCTATTACACTGTTGTGTTTTTCTATGGAAAGTGAATTATGTTTCTCTGTTGAGCACATACTATATGTTAGTAGGTCGGAGACTAAATAATGAACAAATTACTTTTTAGATGATCCAGTATAAAGTAGCTCATATTTTCAAAAAATTCATAAATACTGATTGCATAATTTGATATTAATTTTTATATTATAGACTTGAATATGTTCGAAAGTATCAGAATCCAACTGAAAATTAAATTGACCTTCATATATGAAACAATAGTTTAAAAGTTCTTCAAATCATATAAAATATTCATTGCCTCAAAAAAAAAAAAAAAATCCCTAAACATACGAAAATTACCCGTATCATACAAGAGTTTATCGTATCATACAAAATTTTCTGTGTCATACAAAAATTTTCCAAATTATACAAAACAAAATTTCTTTATTTCATCCTAAAGCAATTTATACTTTTCAAAGTGATGCCTAAATTTTATTGATAAGGATAGTTGTAAAGTAACCTAGAATTGAATTGATCAACTCCTTAAATAAATAAAATACACATATTTGACTTGTTTTAACTCATTTTTTTAAACTTTGCATACAAATTGTGACTTAATTTTAATTTACTTACACACAGAGAGCTGCTCTAAGTATGTACATGTACGAGTATATTATTATAAATAGAGAAGCAGAAAAAATTCACATAAGATTTTGATGATAGTGAAAAAAAAAATATTTTGTATTTTATTTTTTACTTTTTAAATGGAAATCTCAATTTAAATTTATTGTGAGTACATTTGCAAACATATTCACACACTCGTCTTTATACTCGTACATTATACACTAGACAATTTGTTGTATTATTGTGAAAAAAAAAGCAAAATATCACTTTTAGTTTGGTTTTTCTCGTCACACTTAAGCTTTATTTGATTTCGTCTGATAGATTACCGTAAAATTTATTGATATTGCAAAATACATGCATATTAATATTATATGTTGAGAATATAGCTACATACATAGTTGTATAATACTTATGTATTAACAGTAAATAAATTTTATAGGAATGCATCAATTTTGCAAATACTGACGGATTGTAAGGTGTGTTGATCAATTCAACATTTTATATATTTTGTATATGTATGAAGAGCAACTATACAAGTATATTAAATTTTATATTTTGGTATTATAAAAAAAAAAATAGCGATTAAATCAAATATAAATTATGGTTAAAGACAGATTGGATAAATGTATATGGCAATTTAATATGCTGATTAACCAATTTAAAAAAATAAAAAATGAACTTGCAAAAATTATTTTCTTTAAAGTTTAATAAAATTTTAATACTTAAATTGGTATACGTATACAAAAATCAAGTGACATATTTTTTTTTTCTAATAATAAATTATAATATTCTTAAGTATTTATTATAAAAAATAATTTTGAAATTAATTCCATTTATGGGTTTAATACCCATAAGAAGGCAGCAATAGAGCATTTTACAAGTTTGTCATTATAAATTTAAATGCCATCGAATTTTATTTTAGTTGACAATAAACGTATGTATATAATATAAAACTTATCTGTCTATGGCGCTTAATAAATCATTATATAGAAATTAATTTGAATATTTCAAAAACAAAATGATAAAAATAAATGAAAAATTACAAATAAATCTATGAAAAGTAATTGATTTGATAAATTTTAACAGTGCGCATATCAAAGATATTGTCTTTTGAAAATTTTTTAATTTTTTTGATATATACGATTAATTTTGATTATCATTAAAATATAGAGTCATTTATTTTGAGGTCAATAATATAGAATTCAAATATCTATAATGTTAAATTATTATTAAAGGTGTTTAATTCTTATTATAAAGCGCACTTAAAGGGTCTTTAGATTGGTACCGATTTACGTGTCAATTAAATAACTGCTTTATTAGAGTTCTAAATGAAATTTAATTATTCCAAATTTTATTGCTGGACGAAAAATTATTGCAAGTCATTGAATTGTTTAAAATCGTCACTACGAATGGAAATACGTTCTCTCGAGTCTGTAATAGATTTTGTGTTTATAATAACAAATTATTCATATTATGTTAAATGAGTTCCTATATATAGTTGGCTTTACTTGTGAACAATGGTAATATTACAGGATAATATAAAAGTTATCATTAAATGCTCTACAGACCCAGAAAATGTTTATCACTTCCGAAAATATTATTCTACTTTTACGCAACATTTAAAATGCTTCAAAATGTAAGTAAAAACGCCTTAAATGAGTTAAAGCACTAAAACACGTTTTAAAGTAAAAACGTGTTTTAGTTCTTTTTGAAGTTCTTTGTGACTATTCCAATTGCTTCTAGAGAGATCGTTTGCGGGGGGACCCATTCTCATTGCATGTTCGCCAACCAGACAATAGGCCATCAGTACCCCTATCAAAGCACCGATACCGCTCAGTTGAAGAGATATGAAATCCTTTATTTGACGCAATTCTACCTTGCACAAGAGCTTCCTCGTCGCGTTGCACGTTGTTCCATTTGCCAATCTGAGATTTGTGCACTCCACTGTCACTTTGCGTAGTGACCAGCTTATCATTACTAAGAGGCATGCCCAGGTTCTGCTTTCCGGGCATAATCTCGAGAGTTGTTTCAAATTTTATATTAAGTGCTTTATATATTTTATTAACTGGAGTCTTCTTAGTATTTTAACCAAGAGTATTCTGTTCCGACAAGATATTCTGAATTATACTCCAAAAATGTATCTAAAGACACAATGTGCCTTGTACCTGTTCACGAATATCATTTTACATATTATTTTATTGAAAATGAATAATATAAGATGTAGGCTAAGAAATCATGATAAGATTCCTACCTATAAATGTTACTTGTTAACCATTCCTAATATATAAAAGTATTCGCTTAGAGGGCAATGCTGTACCCTCAATAGAAATTCAATGGTAACACCCCAATAATTTCTTCAATTAAAATTTACATATTTATTATATTTAAAAGGAATTTTTTTTTTATAATTGAATTAAATAATGGCGGTGTACGCCATATAAGATCTCGTATCGATATTTTTGCTATCTTTTTGATAAATTTTTATTTGATTTTAACAATAGAATTAAATTTTTTTAATTTATTTTTGGTATTAAAACATAAAATGTGTATGTTCGTGTGTTCATTAATTTTATTGAATTTTGATGGGTGAATAGGTGAATAAAATCAAAAAGGTTAATAAAATCACTTTCAATATCTACTGAGATTTAGGTTTCTGTTTTTCCTTTCTTTTTTAATAAATTTAATAAAAATTAAAATTTGCAATTTTATTTTTTCCAAAAATAGGAAAATTTGATTATAAAAATTGTGTTTTCTTTGCGAAACAAAAAAAAAATATGTATTTGGGTTACAAAAAAAAAATCATATACTTGCGTATACCAATGTGATTATTTTGAAAATCAATTTTTGGTATTTAATTTAAATATTACATGAGTGGTAAAATGTTGCAAAATTTTTTTGGAATTCATTAACTAAATTATGATAAAAAGGATTTCCAAATAGCCAGATGAGTAAGATATTTTAATTTGTTAATGGATTTGTAAAATCCGATTGGACGCTCAATATAAGGTCAATATACGAATTATATGCATTTTAGCTTCATCGTATCGGTATAATGAACAAAAGCTGAATTTTCGTGACGCATAGATTTAAGTTTCGATAGTTAGTTGATTAATGACAATTAATCAAAAAGACCTATTATGGACCTTCAAATATTATAGACAAAAATTATATTACTTGAATTTCACATTTTTTCCCATAACTGATTCATGTTGTCGTCTATTTAGAGTTATAATTCTAATTTGTCAAACTTCAAAGAAGATTTCATTACGGCTAACATAATCAGCTAATATAGTAGTGTCCGATAATGATTTTATGTTGCCAATTATTAAATTAACTCTATTAAAAAACTCTAATTTATTGCACTATACAAGAGTTTTGCAAGTCGACAACTCTATTATTGAATTTATTTTTGTTTTTGTTATTTCCCAAATTCAAAAATATTTGATATTTGAACTACCCATATAAATACCTACATTATATTGTCAGTAGTCCTCTCATTTACTTCTCTTAATTCTTTATAATTTATTATTTAAATTTAAATTGCTTAAATTAAATAAAAAGGAAAAATAATCAATATTACAACCTCACCTCTTTTTTTTTTCCTACTTCAATTTTTCTCTATAAGAATAACACCGAAACTATTGATTGTACCAAAAATTTTTTAAAAAAAAATTCGATTTATTTTATATTTGAAAATTATAGCTTTTTTCGACTTATAATTTTCAATTTCAATAAATTTTTATATTTATGTCAATTATTTTGAATTTGGAACAAGAAGCACACGTTCATTTCATTCATTTGTCTATCTTTGCAATTTGTTTTTTTTTTTTTCAAAAATGTAGGAAACTGAATGAAAACTAGTATAGGTGAACACTGAACCACCATTGTATCTCGTGCTCAATAACAATATTTTCGATTATTTTTTTTTTTTTGCTTGTTTATTTGTTCCGTTTTACTTTATAGTGTTCCCCTATAGTTCAACTGTAGCATTATTATTTATACTAGTAAGTTTAGTATAAATAATATTTATGTACGTTAGTATTTAAATTTAATTTTATAACAGATATCAATATTTATGTAACTACACGTACATAACTACATATATACAGTTATTCACATGAGGCTACAAAGGGAAATGATAATAGTATAAAGTCATTTCACTGAAAATAAAATTACATATTTTAGAACAGCGCAATTAATATCATTTCATTAATATTCATACATATTCGAATACATAAGTATGTACATACATGTATGTATGTAAATATATTCCAAATAATTTCATAGACGTATTAAAATCTGGTTAGTATAATTTTAGAAATTTAAAAAAAAAAATTGAAAGCGAAAACACAAAAATTTTTTTAACAAATTAGACTAAAACCAGCTAGGAAAAAATAAACTATTTTTCAAATTAAGATTATATTATAGTTTCCTACTAATAGCCTCATTGAAAGCAAACACAGGTACATATTATGTATGTAGTTAAAAATATTATTCATTTGGTTTGGAGCAATATTTGGAAAATTGTGTAACACTTTTGGTTCTAGTTGTAATTGATAAAATGTAATTGATAGCACCAAGTGCACTCAGCCGGTAAACTGTGAGTTTGGTGAACTGTGAGTCGTTAGCAACTTTGATATATTAGGAAACAATTTCAGAAATTCAATTAGAATTTCAGAAACATTAAAAATGGCGAGAAATTTTACGTTCAATAACAAATTAATAAAAAATTTTTTAACGTTCATGGAAAATTGTCAACTCAAGGGGTTCGAACTTAATAAAATGTGAAAGAAACAGTGTTAAAGTAGTGTCACTTCTGATGATGGAATATTACTACAGAGTGTTTTAGTTTTCAGTATAGAATTTCAATTTTCATAATTGATTTTAATCAGAAACTTGCAAAATTTTTTAAAACCCATCACGTCAAATGATGGGACTAACCGAATATAGGTGTATTTTTTGATAAAGAAGAAACTACGTTTTTTAGCCACAAAACCGAAGGCAGCTACAAAATTTGAGTTCTAACCGTGGCTACTATAGCTTTCAGATCCACGGTTACTTTTGTATTCTTTCATTTAGTGTAACTGTTTTTTTTTATTATTATTTCTTTATTTTTTTTATGATATTATTATTTTTATTTTCTGTTTTTCTTACATAGATTTTTTTTTAATGCCGAAAAAACAGTATGGTGCCATGTTTATTGTAAACTAAACAATAAGTGAAAAGGCGTTCGGCACAATTTTTTATTCTTCTTTTTATTATTGTTGTCGTTTTTGTTGTTGTTGTTCTGTTTAACTTTATAGTCATGTTACGTTTAATTTTTATTTTATTTTTTTTTTGTTTTCTTTATTACTTCTTTTAAAAGTTTGAAGTTTAAGTATTAGAAAGGAATAGAAAGGAAATTAGAGGAAAACATGTTTAAGTTTTCCCGCAGAGTTTTAAGTATGTATGCCTATATACATATTTTGTTATATATAGATGTGGATATGTACATAATATGTATGTACATTGTATATGCATAAATATGTTCATATGCTGTGAGTTTTGTTTATATGCGCTCTGAGAAACTAAAAGTCAAAAAAAAAAACAAGAGAAAATGAATAGCTGTTATAAAATTGGAATGATGATAGGACAACATAAGGTTATTACCTAGATTTTCAAATGGAAGGTTATACCTACTATCATTATTGTTATTATTGTAAAGAATATAAAATAGAATGAAAATAGTAAAAGAGTAATTTTATTAAAATATCGTTAAAATTATTTTTATTGAAATATTTTGAATAAAATATAATAGGTGATAATAAACGGGTTTTGTGTATTGTGGCGTTGCAAAAAATATTAAATTGAGTAGTTGGTATTGATGAGTGTCTATTTTGAGTCTAAGACATAAAATTCTCAATATTATTAAGAACTTAAGGTAGTTGTTAATGTTTTAGTTTTGGTCTTCTATTCTTAGTTAAATTTATATTCTAAATTTAATATTAATTTTATATTTTGTTGATTAAATACTTGAGATTGTGACCTTTTAAGGTTTTTATAAGTTTACATCAGAAATAGAGTAATTTGAAATAATTTTGGAGAGAATATTTTATGAAAATTCAATGATGATATTAGTTGATGTGTAAGTAATTGTAATTTGAAGTAAAAATATATGGAATATGATGACACATGGGATTGAAGGTGTTGAACTGACAGAATCAAAATGTCATAAACTCTCCATTTTGTCATATTAACCGACTGAAGCAGTTTGTTCTTTATATCGTCGAATATTTTTGAAATAATTTTAAATGGAAGTTGTAGATTGTAGAATGAGGCAATGATGCACCCCGATCTAGAGCACTCCTCACATTTTTGATGAAAATTCACATTATCCGACAACGGCATGCCTACCAGCCAAGGCCCGCCCAAGCTTTCACTTCTCTTATTAATCAACCCTCCACATTCATTGGGAAGGCGCATCGGAGTCCCGTTTAAACTTTTACAATACTTGAAAGACCCTTCAGTCTCTAAGCCCAAATTACTTACGTGTTTTTTAAGCCTGCAGACCCGTGAGAATAAAATAGAAGTTAGATTAGGTTAACGTAATATTATTCTGTTTTGAAAAAAATTCTAGTATAGGCATAATTTTTAACAATTTCTCACATAATTTTGAAGTTTGGGATTGTGTAATGAAAACCAAAACACTTTACTAACTAATATCTCGCATGCGACTAAAAGAATATAGGAGATCGTTTCCTAAATTAACTTAAATATTTTAACAGAAATTAAAGTTATTTAAAAACAGAAATCTAAGTATTTATTGGAAAATGTTATTCAAAATTGAAATAATTGTGGCAACAAAACAATGATTGCTAATGTCTAAGGGTTATGAAGGTTTTAGTTTAACTTGGAAAGGATATTCAGAAGGAAATGTTAAAAATTTACTTTTTGCTTATCTCGATATATGCGACTATTGTTTGAAATCACAGATATTATGCAAACAAGATGTGACATTACTTCACATATTTCAATATCACAAAATTTTTATAACAATTAAATAGACCAAGTATCAAATTCCCAATTTCTTTAGCTTAATGTCTAAATTTAGGCTCTTCATAAAAACTCATTCACAATATTGTCAAATAATTTCTTAAGCTTTAAGTGAAATTTTTGTGGAAAATTTCTCTCTTTTTTTATTTTGAGAAATAATCTGTGATTTCTAAAGCGATTTTAATCTGATTTCAAAATGTGTTATCCTCTTCTGTCTGGATTTTAAAATCAAATTATGAAAATCTGTTTTTTTATTTTGTATTCAAGTAAGAATCAAGAAAAATCAAAGGCACATAAAGAGAAAAGGATTTTTTCGTAAATTATTTTGCAACGCCTTATAATAACACTTTATTCATTCATATACACATACATACATACACATAATATGTAAATAGACGATGTAATAAATACAGAATATTGCATAATGTCCGAAAAAAAAAAACAGAATTTTAAAAATTGCCATTTCCTGAATTGCTATATTAACTCTGGCTGACCATAACTTTTTTGTTTTTACATAAAAAGAAAATTCACATGTGATATAAATTGGATTAGTTATGGTAGGCTGGATAATTTTTGATTCATATCAAAATGTTTTGGTGCCTGTCTGACTGACTGAGTTCTATATGAGTTTAAGAATGTAAAGCGGAGAGAAAAATTTTTTTCTTTTGATTCTTTTTTTTCCAAAAAACTTATCTTTTCATATTTTATATTTGACCGACGGAAATTTCAAAGGTTTTTTTTTGTATTTTTTCTGATTTTTTTTTTACTTATGGTTTGTGAATAATCTTCTCTTGGTCTTGCATAACGTTTGTGTTCTACACCTTATAATATTTTGCATTTCATTTTTTTGAATTAATTTGATAAGCTATAAGAATCGCATAATAATGTTATGTAAGGTTTGATTTTGACTTTTAGAATCATATTTTGTACAGTGTATTTGGTACGCTTTGTCATGCATAATATAAACAAAATTTTGTTTTTTTTTCAAGTTCTTTTTAATTTGGGTATGTTATTTTTTAAGAATAAAGCTGCGTAAAATCATATTAAGGCGTACACATGGCACACATACTTATATAATAAGATTAACGTATATGTATGTCTTAAAAGCATGTTTGTGCATCTGTTTATGTGATCTGTGTTTGGTGAAAATTAAAAAAAAATTTGGCGGAAATTTGAGCTACATATAATAATAACATTCATATCATAATAATCAAAATGTAAATTGAGTGCAAGATCAGTTTATTATCTTTGTTTTTTTCTTTTAAATAAAATTTTGAAATTTTCATTTTAAATTTCAACAATTCAATTAAATATTTTGTAGAATATAGATAATTTGATTTTAAAAATAAATTTTTTGACCTAGTGGAACTTGTTATAAAACTATTTACATATAAATTTTACGTAAAGGACATCCTTAAGGAAGGCCTTTAGCCCGAAATAAGAATTATTAATACAATTATGATAATAAATTGCTGGTATTACAGAATATTTGCTGGGTCAATAAGTTTTATTTAATATTGCAGTGCAGCTCGTAGTAAACAAAATTTCTCTTAAAAATTTTATTCAAAGATCTTATGGTACGAGATCTAGTATATCTGCAGTTCATAATGGTGGCCGATTCTCAGATGAATAGTGTTATGTACAGTATTAATACTATTAAGTCGTCTATAACTTAAATGAATCACAGCTGACAATACACACACCCTTAAGAAATATGATACTTTTATTTTTTGTATACCTTAAAATAAATTTTTTGAATAAATTAAAAAAGTACAGACGAATATATAAAATAAAATTAAAACTTACCGTAGCACATTCAGGATGATCTGGACATAAAGTTTCCTGTGTCGAAAACTGTAATTAAAAAAAAATTAAAAAGACCTAATTAGTTTAAAATTTCAACATTTTTAACGAAAATTATTTTTATTTTTGAATCAATGTGGTTATATTATGCATATTACACTAATCTTTAAAAAAATTTTTCGAAATAAGAATAGCTAGCTTGAAGAATCAACAACAGAATAAGAATCAGAGCGAAAGCTAGAGCAGAGGTAAAAGTATAAAGCAGAGTCTGGGTCATATACAGTATCAGAGTCAAACAAAGAGTGTTAGTCAGAGTAAAAATAATAGTTATGGTTACAGTTAAAATTATGGTTACAGTTAAAGTTAGAGTTGAGCTAGAGTTGGAGTCATGTAGTTAGATTTCGAAAGGGAGATTTCGTAAAGGAAGAAAACGAAATAATATAATTAGTGTACCTATTTGTTGGGAAATAAATTCGGGAAGACAGCAATTCAATAATCTTTGAAAAAAGTTAAATTATATTCGCATTCTTTAGTGGTTTTCTCACTAATTGTTATAATGAGGAGATACCCTGCAAAAGATTCATAATGTTGTAATTCCTGGATGTATTTTAAAAGTTATAATTATTTTCGGACATAATAATTTCATAAAAGAAGCTACTTATGCTTCATACGTAATATTATAAAAAATTTTCTTTAAAACTTAATGTCATTAAAAATTCGTCATTTAAGAGCAACATAAAAAACAGATCTCACTGGGAATTCATTTATGTAACGAACAACTTTAAGACTGCCCTTGTAATAGGGCAGGATAATTTCGTTTCCAAATTTGAAACTATATTTCAAACATAAATTTCAATTTAACTAAAAATTGTAGCATTGGAAAATACTTTGAACTTCCAAAGGATTTTAAAAAATATTCAATGAATCTTACTTAATGAAATTCATTAGATTACATTGTATAGAAAAATCACAGATGAAACTAGAATATATTTTCAGAATGTGGTATAGATAAATTTGTAATTTGTATTAAATTAATTTTTTTTGGTTTTTTCATCAACCTTAGCTTGTTAAATTAATTATTCATAATATATGCAATTCTAGGGTGATCTCTTTACTATTATAGAAAATCCCTATTTGGAATACATATATTTGTTATACCGGTTATATCCCACCTTAAAGTGAATTTAATTTAAACTAGGATATAAAATAGCAAACATCACTTATCATAATATTATTATATAAAAGAATATTAAATGAATTACGCATAATTTTGTCATTTTATAATTCAAAGAAACCACAGGATTATTTTTTGTTTTTTTTAAATATTCCTCTTTTTTCTCTCCAATATGACTTGACTATTTGTAAATTCTTACAATTTGCCACCATCATAATGCACCACAGAATAATATTATATGTATGTACATGCAATATGATGATCTTTTATAAAAAAAATTTCTTTAGGTTGTACAGCAGTAGGTATACCATACCTACAGCCTATAAAAATTCAAGTAAGAGAAGAAAAAAAAATAAAATTTTTTTGCATTCATTTTTATATGGTAATCAAATTTAAACGTACCTTGACTATCTATATATATAATGTTGATATCACCATTTTTGTAGCAACAATGTTGCTATTTAAGTTAAAAAAATTATTTCAGACACTCAACTGAATTTGTGTATTAATGCTGTGAATTTATTTTTCAAGAATTACTTAACTCAGACAGAAGTATAAAAAGAGCATAAAATTAAATGAAATTATTTAAACAGATCTGGAATCAAATTGTATTGCACATTTAAGTATTTAATATAATATGGGTATGTGTAATAAGACTTGTAATTAAATTGAAACGTGAATTAAATTATAAAACAGTTTAAAGATCTCTATACCATCTCTTTCACTCTCTGGAAAAGGTTAACCTTTTATTTTTAGTTTTTGTATAAAATTAAAGGGTTTTCCACATTTGGTTTTTAGTTTTATTTTTCCATTTGCCCTTAAATATACGGTAGACTTTTAAAAACATTATTTAATGAGTTTACTTTTGTTATGTAATGGGATATTTAAAGTCAAAGTTTACTTAATAATTATATAAATTTTTTTTTTGTTTGGGAGGTCTATAATAATTTATTTGAGAAAAATAATTTGTATTGAAAATTTTACACTACTTATTTATATTGGTAAATAAAGTGTTTAAATTAGGCTCTATATTTATATCTGTTGAGTAGAGCGCCATCCTGACATAAGTTAACAAGTAAAAACGTTTCAGTCGGTATAAACCGATTGAATTATACCCTGCACCTTTCGTTATTGTGTAGCAATTACTTGAACCTCTAAAATCATTCTATAGAAACTTCACGGACATGTCTGACCTATAATTGGACATCCGACTGCCAAGTTTCATGAATCTGACCTTATAATTTTTCCAAATATTTAAAATTAGCTTTTGGAGTTGTATGGTAAGTACCTGAACCTGCTAAGCAATTCCACCAAAACTTCACAAATATATCTGATCTATAATCGGACATACAACTGCAAAGTTTCATGAATCTAACTTTATTATTTTGCCAAATATTAAGAATAAGCTTTTAGACTTGTATGGGATCTACTCGAACCTGATAAGCAATTCCACCAAAACTTTAGAAATATGTCGGACCTATAATTGGACACACGACTGCCAAGTCTCATAAATTTGACTTTATTATTTTTCCAAATATTTAAAATAAGCTTTTAGACTTGTATGGGAGCTACTCGAACCTGTCGAGCAATTCCACCAAAACTTCAGAAATATATTTGACCTATAATTGGACACATGACTGCCAAATTTCATGAATCTGACTTTATTATTTTTCCAAATATTACGAATAAGCTTTTAGACTTGCATGGGAGCTACTCGAACCTGTCAAGCAATCGTACCAAAACTTTAGAAATATGTCGGACCTATAAGTGGACACATGATTGCCAAGTTTCATCAATCTGACTTTATTATTTTTCCAAATATTTAAAATTAGCTTCTGGAGTTGTATGGCAGGTACCCGAACCTGTCAAGCGATTCCTCTAAAACTTCAGAAATATATTTGACCTATAATTGGACACATGACTGCCAAGTTTCATGAATCTGACTTTATTATTTTTCCAAATATTAAGAATAAGCTTTTAGACTTGCATGGGAGCTACTCGAACCTGTCAAGCAATCGCACCAACACTTTAGAAATATGTCGGACCTATAATTGGACACATGACTGCCAAGTTTCATCAATCTGACTTTATTATTTTTCCAAATATTTAAAATTAGCTTCTGGAGTTGTATGGCAGGTACCCGAACCTGTCAAGCGATTCCTCTAAAACTTCAGAAATATATTTGACCTATAATTGGACACATGACTGCCAAGTTTCATGAATCTGGCTTTATTATTTTGCCGAATATAAAAAATTTGCTGTTGAAGTTGTATGGCAGCCACCCGAACCGGTGCAGCTATCCCATTAAAATTTTTAGAGCATGTGTAGAATACAATTGGACACATGTATATAAAATTTTATATTTATACGTTTATTAGGTTTTGAAATATTTAAAATAAACTCTTTGAGTTGTATGGCAGCTACCCGAACCCGTTGTCCGAATTAGTCCAATAACAATAGGGCTCGTCCTTGGCACAAAAGAAAAAACTTGTGAAAGTTTGGTGTCGATTGCATTATTCGTTTTTGAGTTATCGTGCGATCGGACGGACGGACGGACGGACGGACGGACGGACGGACGGACGGACGGACGGACAGACGGACATGTCTAAATCGACTCAGAATTTTACGCTGAGCAAGAATATATATATATGTCCATACCGCAGATGACTCCTTCAAGTAGTTACAAACTCCATACCAAAGTTAATATACCCTTCACGAAGTGCAGGGTATAATAAAACAGGAAAGAGTAAATTTACTGTCTAAACTGAGAAAAAATTTAATTGTTAAAATGTCAAAAATACGAAATAAAACATTGTTATTCTTAGAATGAGAAGAATTTCTCACCGTTTTTGCACCACCATCATGGATAACAATTACGATTGTGGTGCAAAACCATAAGCAAATCGATTATAATATAATTTTGTCAAATTTTGAAAGATTATTTTGAAAAATTTTCTTATTAACTATAAAAAGAAAGATATACAACTTGAAATTTGAATTATTCGAATGTCACAGGCGAATCCGATATAAAAAAATTTTCGAATATAATTAATTATTAAGAGTAATATTGTGCTGAGAACAAATATTTGTCCTGTCTTAATGAATGAATATAATTTAGAATGAAATCGTGAAAATTCCAAATTCATTATTGCAATGCAACTCCTACAATGAATAAAATTTCAGCTCACTTTAAATTCGGATAAATTTCATGAGCCAAACAAGATTGAGTTACCGTACTCAATTCAAAATTTAATATTGGAAAATCAATAAGATCAAGTTGTTTTGTATAAATTAGACTGCGACGTCATTGTAACATGTGCAATAATTTGTGAAATTTTCATAAAAATTTCCGTATTTAATAAATTCCACTCTTTATAGCACTAGGTGGAATTTCTTAAATATGATCCCTTGTAAGGCAATGATAATGAATCTTTAACCTATACCATATAAAACTTAATAAACTTTTCTTGAAACATTTTCCAGCTTCAAGTTATTGTTATTATATTGTTTTTTCATATTAAAATTTTCAATTATTCATTGCTATAGTAGAAAAAAATCCTTTAGAACAAAAAAATAATATAAAAGTAGGTCAAAGTATCTTCTTCTCTTATAACTTCTTCCGTTTAATATTAAAATTTTTTATTTTACACTCAAACTCGAATATAAGTGTTTCAATCTTTATGATATCTTATCTTGTATAACAATGTAAAACAATTTGTTTTTCTCTTCTTGTGTTTTTGAAAACATTTTAACTTGAATTAATGTTAAAAACCATAGTTTCTGACTATATAGATAAGGTAGGGCAGGTATGGAGTATAAGCATAAAATAAAATAAAAAAAATTTTTTAATTAAATTTCAAATTGATTTTGAGAATTTCAAGGAATTTCAATGTTAAAAACCTTTTGAAGATTTTTTGTTTTTTAATAAAAAAAAAAAATTTACAAAAAACAAGAAAACATGAAAAAGAAAAAAATAATAATAAAAGCGTAAAACAAACAATAATTTTTACTCATTTTTTTCACAGAAGGCTTTTATAATAACTTAATTTGTAGGGTAAAATGAAAAAAGCATCCTGCACTCCCGTAGTTCTCAAATATTTTATTTAATCTTATCATGTACCTTTAATATGCTTGCTATCTCTGTATATATGTATATACAAATTTTATGTTTTCTTCTTATTGAAATTTTCAATTTCTCGGTATTATTTTAATGTTTAAAGGACCACCACAATCTCAATCAAAGAAAATATTTCAATTTTTTCTCTACTATAAAAATTTAATAAAAATTTTCAAAAAAAAAAAAAAAAAAAATTTTAATACTTAGATAAAAAGCTCTAGAAAATATGGAAACCATAGAATTTTTCGTTATCTGAAGTTTAAGGCTTATTAAGAGCATAAAGTATTTAAGAGCTATTGTAACATTGGTATAATTCTGTGGTTTAGTGCAATCTAAAGTGGCATTTCCCATTAATTAAATTAAAATGATATTGAAAAAAATTTTCGTATATACTCCAAATTTTTAGTAAGAGAATAAAAGATTATTTTTTTTCATAATTGTGGATGTGATGCGTGGCTGGATTTTTCGGAGTTTCTGGAATTTTTGTAAATCACTGTGTTTGTTGGGTGATTTTGTAATAAAAAATATATAAAATGATTGTGGTCCAATTATGGAAAATTTCTTTAGTATCTTAGAGTCTAAGTTCGTCAAAGTAGCTGTAAAAGTACAATATAGTTATGATATGTAACTAGTGTAGCATTAAAACTCCCTCGTTTTCTTCTTAAACACATAATTAAATAAACTTGTTCTTGAATAAATTGTTGAATAAATTAGAGAGAAAATTAAAATGATCCAATACGATCCAATGACTTTGAGCCAATAAGTAGTTCTTGAATAAATATATTGGGTAAATTATAGAGAAAATGGAAATGATCATTAACAATTTACATAATTTTTTTGCAGAAATTCTAAAATGACTCGTTAATATTTGCCTTGGTATAACTGAAATATTTTTCGATATTTGGATATTTACGAACTTCATGCACTGCAATAAAGCCGTAGTGATCAAAATATTTTGAAACAAATGAAATTTTGCAAATAAAGGGAATTTAATTTTTTGTTTTTTTAAAGATGTGCCAAAAATGATTGGTATATTTATACTTACCTTATCACAAATCAATATTGTTTTTTTGTATTTTTACATAAATTTATATTTCTGAACACGTACGTATATTAAAACTTCTTGATCATTATACAGCAGCAATACAATGTATGTACGAGTATTATAATTTAACCATATTGGATTCCCTTTGAGAATATTTTTTAACATGTAAAACTATAATCATCAAGTTGAATTAAAATTTAATGTTATACCATTAATTTTAATGTTGATTTCAGTATTTTTAAAATGTTTATTGCAAACATTCATTATATAAGTACATACTTTACCATTAAAAGTTTCAACTTATTGTTCTGTTTTGATTTTGTTTTTTTTTTAAACTTAAAATTAACTTGAAATCAATGTATCAAGCCCTTAAGTGGGAATGGAATTTAATTCTTTAAGCACTTTTTGTTTTTGCAACAATGTTGCAACTAACACGCAGATGATTAAAATTGGGGAACATTAAAATTAAATTGTTCTAATGATTTGGTTTCATTTAACAGATCAATTTTCGGAGACCAATTTTATGAAATTATTTTAATACACATAGTATTAACAAACATTAAGTAGCAATTGCCAATAATTATTATTGAGAAAAAAAGAAAGAGAAAATGAGAAAAAAAAAATTCGGCGTCAACACACAAATACATGATATAAAAGAGAGAGAATTTTTCGATGTTAAGATTTTTATCATACCTGAATTTAAAATTTAATTTGAGTTGTAACAACATTTTTCGCATATTGTGTATGTCATATGAAAAATGAAAGAAACGGGATATTTTGATTGAATTTGTCAACAAAGAAGAAAGAAAATTCACAAATAAAATTTACAAAAAAAAAAAAAAACAAGTCTTCTTTAACATTGTAGGCATTTTATAGCATACAAAGTATTTGCTCTTATATTTTTTAACAGTTTTCCAAAAAAAATTAAAAAAAAAGTGCTTATTAGTTTCATTCTTTAAGTCCACGGACTTGTTTATAAAACTTCAAGACACTTCTAAAAATAACATTTCTTGAAAAGTCACCATAACACATTTGACTTTAAAAAAAAACAAGATGGCCGCTAAAATCAATTGTTATTAAAAATCAGTTTTTGTTAAATTTTTGATATGGTTTTTTTTTTTTCTAGACTGCAGCATGTAGGAGTCTAAAATTTAAGCAGCTTTTCGACACTAATAAATAGTTTATTTAATTAGAAGAAATTTTTTTTCCAACTCCACCCTGTCTCAAGTTATTGGCTCTCGAATTTCGCGGAACCGTTATATTTTCGAAACCACAAGCTTTTCTAAATTTCTATAAATACAGAAATCTAACGGTAAATGTCATACCACCAAAAAATATAATTATTTTTCCTAACACACGCAATTGCCGCTCTACTTCAAGCATTATGTTAACGTCTCTTTCACTTTTCTTTCACTTGACCCTAATAATTCTAAAAATTCTTATTATTTCATTGAATATTTTAATAAATTGTCAATAAAGTCCGGGAAGTTAAAACACGCTCTAAGCCCCAAACTTGTATTACAAAAATATGCATTGCTTTTACCAAAATTAACTATCATTATGGTTAAAATACTGAAATTCAACGATTTTATAGTTAAAATACTGAAATTCAAAGTCTCTGAAAGTTTAGTTCAATCATAATTCGAGTCGGAAGGAGTTTTTAATATGCTCACAAAGCCCTTAGGTTCAGAGATATAGTGAAAAGTGTGTCGAATTTTGTAGTTCATTTTAAGCACTAGTTACTAAATTCTTTTAGCCGTTCTTCTTTAATACTAAGAATATTCATTATGTTATGTTCTTTAGTGTTCTTTGATAACAATTACAAATATTATGTATGACAGTACTGGAGCTAAAAAAAACTAAAAATTTTTATTAAATAACAAATATTTTCGATCATAAAACTTTGCATTTTGCGATTCCATGTTGAATTCAGAGTTTTGATACTAAAACAGAAGAAAAAATTATTTTTACAAAATGCTAGAATTGTATTGCAACTATGTAATAATGTACAAAAACTTTAAATCCTTTAACTACACCATCATCTACTTAAAATTCACATTATTTTACATATCAAATTTCTTTTACCATAGCTAAATAATTTTTATTAATTCTCTAATCCATTTAAATTCATGATTTAATCCAAAAGTGTTAAACAAAAACGATATTTGAGTACATTTTCTTTCTTCTTTTTTGATGCTATAAATGCAAATACAATGTTGCAACTAATTATTACAACTCGTTGTAATGTTCAATCATTGGCTATTCAATGAATTTTATTGACTCGAAATGATTACATTTTTGGAACTTTTTAAAAATTTTACTTTTTTTTAGTTTAGTTCTAAAAATTAATGTTGAATTTGTTATTTAACACATTCGTTCTTTATTGTAAATAACACTAACATTATCATATGGTCATCGTCATCATCGTGATCATCGTAAGAACTTTAAATATTTCTACATTCCATTCTTTGTCCATATAATATTAAAGTGAAAAATTAAATTCTTATTTGTTATTTTATCTTTTTTCCCTTTTCAATTTTCTTTTTTCATTTCTTTTCCATTTATCCATAAAAGGTTTATAAAAAAAAAGGAAAACTAAAAGAAAACACGTTTTTCTTATATTTATTTTAAAATAAAATAAAAAAGGGATGTTGAAACAAGAAAAAGGAGACAAATAATTTAGCCGATATTGCACTTAATTGGAAATAGAGCGTATCTAAGTTGCACAAATTACAATTGTAGAAAAAAATCGAAAAAAAAAACTAATCTTTTCTTATACACTTTTCTTAACTATATAGTTAACATACAAATGATATTGAAAATAGCAACGTGTTAATAAAAGAAATGGATAAAATTTTTAAGTAAAAATAAGAAGAATTTAAAAAACAAAAATGGTAAAAAAATTTGTGACAATTTGAATTTGAACACCATTCTATTGTAATTTTACCAACCGAAAATAAGAAACGTAAAAGTAATGGTATAAGGTTTGAAGACTATTTTAAAATGAGATTTCAATATTAAATATCCTATTGAAAGTACGAAAAAATGTATGTTTGAGAGCCTTTCAACTGGAAAATTTTGTATTATAAAGGAGAAAACATAAACTGGGCAATGAAGAAGAGTAATTAATGATAAATGCGATTATAATAATTTTCTTTTGAATATTTTTAGGGAGAAAATCCATCTAATATAAAAAAAACTGGAGGTTTTTATTGTTTTCAAACCATATACAACATGTTTGATAAGAAAACAAACATGTTCGATATTAAAAAAATCTATATCATGAAAAATATTAACTTGTATCATAATTGTTAACAAAAAATTTATTATTTTGAAATTAAGTAGCTCTTAAAGTGTTATACATTACTAATTATTTTAATAAGAAACATGATCATATACAAATAATAGAATAATATGCATTTCGCAACGTGTTTGTTAATAAAATTAAAAAGTTATGTTTGTTTCTCACTCATTTCTATTAAATAATTTATCCAAAAACCAATATGAACGCGATGCTTTTACTATGATGCCTTAATGTTGTAACATTTATAATATCTTTTATATTTTATAGTTATTATATAACTTTATAGTTGTCAAACAATAAATTGTATGCATGTGTTTGATTGCATTTTTACTATATTGCATTAAAAACATGTTTTAGAATAAAAACCATTTCACATCTATATAAAATAAATTTTGTATAACAAAATCTATACTCTTTTAGTCTACACACTGTGTAGAAAATTTTTATTTTAAGTATAAGCAAATGAAATAAGAATTGACATTATTGTGATCCTAAAAGTCAATGCAACTATATAAAGATAATGTTTATGTATTGTATACTTTAATAAAAGAACAAAAACCAACTTAAAGAAAAAAAAATTTGTAAGAAAATGAGAAAAACAATTATAATAATAAAATTGAAAAAAAAAAAACACGCGTAACATCATCGCGTCAAGGTCTACAAGAAAACGTAACCAATAACAAAAAAAAAAAAATAATAGCAACAGCAACAAAATTTTATTTCTTAAGCACGCTTCTTATACATTAATTGGTGCAAGCATTATACGACAATGTTCTCAATTATAAGAATGATTATGAAAAACGTATTGTTTAATAGTTATACACACTAAAGGTTTACAATACTATGGTGAGTACCCTAACTAAACCACTTCATTCTTTTTTCTTTTTTGTAATGTTGTTGCTGTTCTTATAAAAATAATTCTGTTCCTATTTTTCATTTTAATAAATGACTACTCATATATATATAACTTTGGTTAAATAATGTATAGGTATGTGAAAGTTGGCTAATTTAGAAGGGAATTGTATAAGAGACAGGGCTGGATTAAGGTTATTGGTAGCTCATAAGAACGGTAAGCTGGGCGACCAAATAACTTTCGTCTACGCTAGATCTGCGTGTAAAGCACAGCGAATCTGATGTCTCTCCTTCAGCGTGACATCGGAGCTGTCATAGGAGTTATAACTGGGCACTGTCTTATTGTTCAACACGGAGAAGGCCGAGGTTTCTTTGGTCGCAATGTTTTTTTGCGAGACACGTACCTGGCCTAGACGCCTAAATAAATCTAAAGAATATGGATATCCAGCAGTATCAAAAAGAGCGCACTTGGCCTAAGTATATCTAACCTAAACCTAAACCTAACTTAAAAGAATCGTGAGCTACTTTTTTAGATTTTGCTAGGTTACATCCTACTCACGTGACAGAAACATTTTATTCTAGGCATTTCTATTACTAAATACTTTTAATGGATAAAATTTTAATTTAACAAAATTATATTCAGTTTTTACAAGTGATAAGGTCATTTTTAACTCAAAAAAACTGATAAGGTCATTTTTAGAGGTTGAATAAGAAGCAACGTTTATTTTTCAAATAGATTTTGCTTTAAGAATCTATAGTCTATAATCCCCGCTTCTTTTAACAATTACAAGATTTTTTTACAATATTCCTGGATTTTCTCTCAAGTGTTCAATAATATTTTCTTATATAAAATTCATTTATTAACAGTAAAATCAAAGACAAGCTACATTCCTTTATTGCTCCATTATCACTAAATAATCTTAAATATTTCAATAGGCATCAATTGAATTCCTTAATCCGTCACTTATAAAATCAATAAGCATTAACTATTATTATGTTTTGTTAAACAAAAAAAAAAAAAAATTATCAGAAGTTCATTTCGCTTTGGTTATTTTATATGCATACACCTATAGCAGTTTCATTCTACTTATAAAAAAAAAAAAAAAATTAAATATTGTGGTCGTTGTAAAGTGCAAGGTTTGTTTACCTGGAAAATACCTAGAAAAACAAAAACATGTTATTAACGATACTTTTAATATTATTAAAAAAAAAAATGGGAAAAAAAAGTAGAAAAAAAAATACAAAGTTAAGGCTTGGTTATATGCAGACTTTTGAAGCTGAAGCTGATTGTGATGATGATGGGCTTCTTTTATTATTATGTAAGTAATTTGTTTTTGCGTTTCTATTTATATACGATTGCAACTAATTGAGCGTATGATTTCCAATATTTTCTATAGAATTTTCATTTTGTTTTCATTCATTTGTTGTTGTTGTTGTGTAATATGCGTGTTTTCATTTATTTATAAATAATTGCGTTTTCTTCTTCTTCTTCTACACTTTATTTTATTTTTTCCATTTTTTCTTTTATAAAAGTACAAGATAATTTAAGTGAATTACAGAAAAATTAATTTGTAAAAATTATCAATATGTTATATAAGTATGATTTTATATTTTATATAAATATAGTTATGGAAAGTAGGGATGAAGGGGGCCCAAATGCTTTAATAATTATGATTTAAGATGTTAAAATTAATTTTTTACTACTTTTCTCATTTTGTGTGTGTTTTTTTTTTTTTTTAGAAAAATAAAAGATCCGACAATAATTTGTAATTTTTATTTTTTACAATTTGTTTTTCTTTGTATTTGTAATTTTGTAATAAATCTTTGTTTTGTAATAATGAAGAGGAATTTCTCGATTAAAAAAAATTGCATATTATAAACAAAATTCGTACACAAAAAAAAAATATTAAAAATTTAATAATTATTTTAAGTAGAAAATGTTAAAGTAAAAATTGTAGCTAAATATTAGTAAAGTTCAATTAGGAATTCTGTGTTCATGCGGATAATTGCTAGTTTTCTACAGCAACAAGCAATATAAAATGAAATATTTAGCTACATTTTAAGTGTTTTATAAAATTTTCTTAATTATTAAAATATTCAGAAAATTATTAAGTTTCATTATGTTTATACAGTATACAATTTGAGTCAAAGACAAACGGCTTCTATAGGAATTTACTTCCTTTTAATTTCAGAAAAGTGAACCGCTTATTTACAAAATTTCTGGCATTTAATTATTAATAATATTATATTTTATCTAAAACCGGCTTACGATGGAAATTTTTATTGTATAATATCGATGAAGATAACTAAATCTCTACAGAAACCACATATCAAAATAATTGTGTATTTAAAGTAATTGCACTCGAAACTGATGGAGATATTTTTAATTAAAACACCATTCTATGAATAAGATTTCCCAATTGACATGAAAAGTACTAAAATTCCTAAATACTTTGTTATAATCTCTAATTGTAAGCTTGAAAATATAGTCGCATATAGAGAATAATACCATAATATCTCTAAATTTATATTTTCGGGTAAATTCAGTTTAAATTACCCTATTTTTATATGGGAAATTGAAGAGCGAAACATTTTGTTTTACACTATTTAAAGTTATGTAAAATATAATCGAAATATTGCTGCAATTAATTTGAGATAAGCGTGTATTATTTCAATATGTCGTGGTATTGAATTATAACATCTTTTGATGAGTGATATCGCAAAATATCGTAATATTGAATTTAGCAAGAAACACACTCTTCGAAAAAAGTCCGAAAACTAAGAAATTTGGAATAAGCGGTAATTTTTGATATATCGTTACGTCATTTAGGGCAAAATAAAGAAAAATATTTTGAGCTTTTAACTACATGCTTAGGTAAAAAAATTGTACAATTTTGAGATGTTGGGGTATTATTCTCAGAGTGCCAATTATGATGTATGATTTTTAACAATACGAATAAAATTTATCAAACCAAAATCCTAATTTTATCACATTTTCATTTATTTTAATGAATTATAACAAAAAAAATAATACCTTTTAATACTAAGAATATAATTTAACAATACAAATATAATATTATCCATTTAAAAAATCATTTTAAATATGCCACTATAACTAAATCCTTTAAGTACCTGCATTCAAAAAAAAGAATTTGCAAAGAAAAACAAGTCATGTTCAGTCTTTTTCTTTTACTCTTAAAAACCCCAAAATGTCACCAAATATAATGTTTATTTTCTTATTTTATTTATGGTATAAAAATATTATTAAATATTTCAACTTCAATTATAATTATTTTTTTTTTTTTTTCAAAAAAACAAAAGAGGAAACTCTAAAAATAAATCTTTAAACATAAGCAAACCAAACCAAAATACAAGGTGCACAAATAACAATCAACATAAAAATCCGGTCCACATGTTATGATGACATGTGTCACAAAATAACATACGTACATTATGTATTTACTATAACGTAAATATGTAAACTTTTTTATTAAAGAATCTAGGGAAGACTTTACAAAAGTAAATTGTATAAATACGTACGTTTTTAAAAATATGAAATAAAAAAAATTTTGTTGTCTTCTTAATACAAAACCAACAACAAAAAAAAAAATAACTAAAATATAAAAGTAATTTTTAAATTTAATAAGATCACAATGAAACTATAAAATAAAAAATAATAAAAAAAATAAAAACGTATGTTTAAAGGACATAACCATCAACTCTCTGTCAAAATATTGCATTACCAAAAAAAAAAAAAAAACCAAAAATTCAAAACCAAAAACAAAATTAAAAAACAAAAGAAACCTCCAAACAAACACAATCAGAAATGAAACTGAAATACACAAAAAAAAAAAAGATATAAAAACCGTACATGAAGCGAATCGAAATGAAATTAAATTTTCCGAATATGAAACGGATGTAATGAAACGGGAATGAGAGAGAAAAGGGGGGAAAAGAAACGAAAAACAAAAATAAAAACTGAAACTGACATTATACAAAACAATGCAACTGTAAAACAAGAGACATTGCATTAAATTACATGTACATGAAGTTTACCAGATTACCTGCAGGTTATTTCGTGTATGAGTGTGTGTATATGTACTTGTTATTTCACTGCTAAAATGACAATTTATTTTCTCTTTCTATCTTTTTCTTTTTTTTTTTTTTATGAAGGTATACGTACATATATGGTTAACATTGAAAACGGGGCAAAAACTAAAAAAAAAACGAACCAGACAAAATTTCACCGCTTCTCTTGTACATTTTGTTGAGAAAAACAATTTCGAAAGTATAAAATGACGACAAAGCTGGAGAAAGAGAGAGAGAGAGAGTACACAAGGAAAAAAAAACGTAATTTCCTTTTTTTTTCTCTTATTGTTTTTTTCTCTCGTATATTTGTTTTTTTTTTTTTAACTTTTTGAGTTTAAAATCACAATAAAATAACAATAATTTTATTATTTTAATTTTTTTTTCTCTTTTGTAAAAAAAAAAAATATTGCATTTATTTTTTTTGTTTTTTTTTTTTTTTTTGTACACTTACAAAACAAATAAACACACCTTAGAGAGAGATTATATTTCTAACGTATGTGCACACATGTGCATGGATGTGTGTATGTAATTTTAATTTTAAAGAATTTAAATTTTTTTTTGTTTTTATTTTATATTTGCAGCTGGATTTCAAGTGTTACAGTTACTATATGTTTTTTTTTTTTTTGGGATTGCAATTTTAAGTTATATAGAGGAAGAAAACAAAAATATTTCGGAAGAAGTTAGTGGTTTTTGAGAATGAGCACATTTGAGTCTTCTGAACATTACTTTTCTATTTGTATAACTTAAAATTATTCACAATTGTACCACAAAAGCTACTTATAGCTTTCATACAAAAAAAGATAGTGTGATTCTATTCCTGTTGTAAATTAAATTAAATTTCGGCAAACCTACATTCTTTCGCATTATTTTGAATTTTATTGCCATAATATATTCGTACTACATTAAAAAAATTACGCTTTTGCATAATTTAAGGAAAAAAACATTAAGAAATAATATTATAGGTAAAATGGAAAAATTATGATCTATACTGAAGTAATTTCAAGTTAATATGAACTAGCTAGTTATATAATACAAACTAGCTATATTTATGCTAGTTAATAGCTAGTTTGTATTATATAACTAATATAGCTAGTTAATATGAACTAGCTATATTTAATACAAAAATTTTATTAAAAAAAAAATTGCCTATTTTTGAGAGTTGATTTCGAAATTTACTTTATTTTAGTAATTGATGAGTGAATATTTAAGAAGCTTCCAGTTATAATTCGACATCATTCCGTTGTTGCACAGGAATTAATAGAAATTGTAAATAGCTTCAAATTTAATACCATATTGTTTGCCATGTTTCGCTTGCAATGGCATAATTTGTGTTTAAAATTTTATTTTTCCTTGAGTGTACAAATGTTGTGCAACATAAATATATTATATCAACATATGTAGATCATCTTTAATATTAAAAAGAAAAACTTTACATAAATAAATACACATACTTACTTTTTATTATTTATACTGTCACTTACATAGTTTAGTTGCATTTTTAGACAATAATAAACGGGTTAAGTACTTTTAAAAATATTTTATAAATACATAAATACAAATATATACGCAACGACATACTATTCATTTTTTGAGTTTTAATTTAACAGTATTACACTGCACCATTTTCTGTTTTTGTTATACATTATAAAGCTATTAAAATATTTTTACAAGGTTGATCTTATATTTTTTCTTTTGTATATTTTTATACATAATATATACAAATATAATATGTAACATAAATTTTTAAGTTTATTACACATTGTATGTGTATGCGGGTATATTCATAATAATTTAAAAATATTTATATTGTTAATAAGAAGCATGAGTGGAATGGTATAAATAGATTGAAAAACGAAAATCGTCTCAGACTTTGTACAATTTGAAGAGTAAAATTATAAATGAATTTGAGTCTTGGTTTTTGTTTAATGAAGCAGCAAAGTCATTCAGCCTGCATTTAAATTAAAATTTTTGATCACATTAAATTTTTTCTGTTATTGAATGGTAAATAAATAATCTAAAATTCGCCACTATAACCTAGCTTAAACCAAATCAATATTGACACTCCTACGTACTGTAAGCCGTTAATAAACCATTTTAGCTTGTATTAATCCTATTAGTTCATATTAGATAAATTGGCCCACGAATAATTAAATTTATTCAAATATTTTCAAGCCAAAGTTTACTCCATCTCATTTTCCTCATTCCTCAAAGATAACAAAAATTTTCGTTTTTTTTTTATGTAGTACCGTTAATAAACTGTTAATATATTTTGTGCAAATAATGTTGCACTCATAATATTATCTACAATACGATTTTCAATATAAATTTTATACTTAAAAAATATAAAGTTAATAACTACCATTAAAACTGTTGTTGACATTGCAGTTACTATTTTATATTGTTACTCTATTTCCTCTGTTTCTTTAACTACTTACTTACATATTTTTGTAAAATCGTTTCTCATTGCATTTTATTTTAAAATTCACAACCTACACAACACATTATTTTTTTTTTTATTAAATTTTTATCAAACTAATTTTATTTTTAAAATTTTTATCAGTTTTTCTTTTACAACAGTAATTTTTGTTCTTCTACAGGGTGTATCGCATAAGGTTACAAATATTTTCAGGGATGATTCTTTAATCAATTCCCACGAAAAAATTGTACAGGCTGGGGAGGAGCGGGGAGAGCGGTTCCAGATATACTCATTGAAAATAAAAGAATACCAGACTTTTCCTGCACATAAAAAATTGCCTATAACTTTGAAACTATGCGACATAGATTAACCATCGGATCGTCCTTAAAATTATTTGCTACCTTATACGAAACAACCTGTAAATTACATATTATAAGTATACTAAATTTTAATAACTTTTTGCTATTATTTTACTATATGATACGCTGTTTTAAGCTGCTTAACAATGTTAAATTTTGCAATAATGTAAGAGAAAAGAAGATTTAATAAAGAAGAAAATTCAGTGCATTTACATTGTCTTTTATGTGTGTAGCGCTAAATTGAAAAATATTAAAGTTAAAATTGTTATATTGGTATATGCGTGCGTATATGTATAATATGAGAATCAATGAAACTAGTGTCAAAATAATGTTTCAAGTTAAATAGCAACTACTTTAAAAATTCAAATAACAAATTGAAATAAGTGAAAATATCTTAAAAATTATTGACTTTAAATAAAAATGTTAATGGAAAATAAAGTTTACATAATGTTGCTATAATAAAATTATATGTGAGAGATAAAAAGAGTTTTAAGAACAATATATAAATAATATTTTTTACCAGTGTATATTGCGATGTTATTTAAATTGCTCAGCAACACTGTTACTGCTCAATATTGTTGCTATGAGGAAATAGAAAAATTGAAATAGGATTTTAATTTTTATGTTTCTGTACATTGATCTAATATTTGATCTACGGTCTATTAAAGATGGATTACTGTGGATTAAGGATGGATAAGACCAGATAGAGAACAAGTTCACGATATTTTTGATATCTGAATTCCGTCCTGCAGTTTAAATACCTCAATTATTCTCAAATAAGTTTTTGATTTTTAAAAATTTTTTTAAATATGTGTGAATTTTCTGGTATGTAAATACAATGGCATTTCAAAAATAATTTAATTTTTTAGAAAATTTCCATAACAAATTCAAGACACTATATGATTATGTATTTCTTAGAATTACTCAATAACACTAGTATTATTTCACAGAAGAGAAATTGTCATTTCTATAAAAATTTCGTCTTATCAAATTTGAGTTCATGAATTAAGTTTGCTGTGTAAGAAACGATTTCATAAATCGCTTTAATACGTATGTATATTCCACTTTAAAAACAAAGACCGTTTAAACCACTTATCATAGTATAACATCTAAAACCTAAAATCTATATATTTTCGTACTAAAATTTTGCATACTATTGAAAGGGATAAGATTAAGATTAAAGATAAAGATTAAAATAAAAATATATTTATACACACACACACATAATTTATATTGACGTATAAAGATATAACAGTTGTGTATAACACATATTTTTATATTATTAAATACTATAACAAAACTGTGATGGCACTGTAGTAAGAAAAAGTTTTAAGATTTTTCTCTTATACAATCTTAAAACCCACATATTATGAAATTAAATAAACTGAAGCAAAATAAATGTAGGTAACAATAACATCGTTTATTTTGTCTTATATACCTCATATAACATTATTATTTTTGTCCTATTCAATTGATTGTAATGTTCTTGAAAAAAATGTCAACATAAAAGAAAAAACAGAAAACAAACGAAAACTTATCAGAAATTTGCCGAAATCTTTAAATTTTGTTATTTTATAAAAATACTTCAAAAAAAATATAAGGGTAAGCCGCCGTATATGCATAAAAACAAAAAAAAAACAGATTTTGTCTTCCTTAGCAATAGAGTTCATACAACAAATGTATTCTTAGAAACATTCCACATGTTCACACTACACAAGAGAAATTCGACAATTTTTACATTAAATCTTGTATTACTGAATGGATCAGGTAATCTAAATTAGCTCTAGGAAATATTCTTTATAATGCAATATACGCCCTAAATAGTCCTCAAGTTCATTATGGCCACACAGGAAATCGCTGAAATATCTCTTAAATTGCCTCATAAGAAATAGCCTTAATACGTTTCCGTCTTACAGAATAAGGAAGCAAATTATGGTTTCTGTACTAACAGAACTTTGCCGTGTTCAAGATTTTTCGTTCAATTTGTTACACTTTTCTCTTTTAGCTCTAGTTTATATTCCTATCGCTCCCCGTAGTTTAAAATTTCTACCGCCTAATATTCTAGCTAAAAACCAAATAACCGTTAGAGAGTTAATCACATTTATGTGTAACAACCGACGATGTAATATTGTAAAAGTAGTCAAAAATAACCTAAAATGTTCAAACATTACAGTATTTTTGGTCACCGTAAGGGTAAACCAAATACTAAACCCTATACCTTTTGATCATATACTAAAAATCTTTCATTTTATCTCTCCCATTTTCAAAAAAAAAACTTCTTGCTCTCATTTTTTGACTTTTTTTCGAACAGTTTTTCTGATGAAATGAACAATATAATATTGAACAAAAAAAAAAGGGATGTAATTTAATTGAAATTGGCAGTAGAAGACAAAATAAACCATTGGAGATGACAAAATTCTAAAATAAGAAAAAAAAAATGACAACATTCAACAAAACAATAATAATAAAACTATAAAACAAAAAACAATTGTATGAACACAAATTTCAAATACCCACTTTAGATGTACAGGTACAAAAAAATGAGTATACGACAATGTATACGACAAATAAAAAACGTCCAACATTAAAACTGCAGCAGAAAGAAAATTTGACATCAGAGAAGATTTTCGGTTTTTGTCATCTTTTTTTTTATTTCAACAATAATTCCATTATAGTTTTACTCTTTTTTTTATTATTATATTTTGAATCCTTTTATGAAACTTTTAATTTTCTTCAAATTTAAGAAATAAAACCAAAACCAACATAGGCACACATATACACTCATAATATTATCAATGTCATCACTATCAACATCAGGCATCATCATCACCCCAGCAATATTATGATCAACATCATCATATTGTAAGTTATTGAAAGAGAGGATCTTAACAAAATAAAAAGAATAAGAACAACAGAAAATAAAACAAGAAGAAAATTTTTTTATAAACTTGACAATTTTAAAACAAGAGAACAAAAATTGCTCCAAAAAGGAGCAAAGGAAAACAAAAGCAATTCAAATAAAATTTTAAAGCCCCAATTTTTTTTTTTTGTCTGTTTATTATTGTTGTTGATATTTTTTTCTGTGTAATATCATTGTTATTGCTGTTATCTTTCAGTTTTTGTTTATAGTTCGGTTTCTTTTTGTTTTTATTATATCTTCTTGTGTTGTTTACCTTGTTAGCCTCCTGTCATATTATAAAAATTTCAAAAGAAATACAATAATAAGACAGGAGCTAAAATATTATATAAGACCATCATAATAAAAATTTACCTGGGCATATACCTGGGTATAATAACAAAAAGTAAACAGAAAAAATATAGTTTTAGTAAGACTACAACTTTTGTTATTGTGGAAAGTAAAAAAGAAGAGGAACAAAACAAAACAAAAAAAACAAAGACAATAATTTGAAATTTCAAAAGGATCGAAAAATTTTGTCTCCCCTGATTGGGGTTTTTTTTTCGTCTGCTTGTTTTTTTTTTTTTTTTTGTTCATTTTTAGATACCTGTATGTATTCGCATATATACGTATGCTTAATAAATTTGTAATTGTGCATTTACAGTACCATAAAACAATATAATTTGGTATCATTTTATATTTTCGGAAATTTGAAAATTAAAAATTAATGCCCAATTGAATTGTATAGGTAATAATTGAAAAGCAATGAGTTTTTAAAAGTTTTATGCAGTTCTATAGTTACATTATGTTAACTGGGTCTAGAATTTTTCAAATCATCTTTTATAATTATGAGAGATGAAAGTTGATTTTTGAACTCTTTAAAATTTAAAAAAAAAAAATTTTTTTCAAAATTTACAATACAAAAATTCCTTAGGATAGAAATTCTATTGTCTTATCCTACAGTATGTATGGTAATTCAAACTTAAAAAATTTTTAATATTTGGGTCGAAAGTCAAAGTTGAAATATTTAAATTCAACACCAGCAATAATTTTGGATTCAGGTAAATTGAATCTTAATACAGAGTAAATGCTTTAAACCGTCTACACTGACACTTATTTTATATGAAACAATCTATTCACACTGGGGTCTACAAGCCTGGAATATCAATCCTATTTTTTGTAAATTGAAAATAGTCGAAAAGCAGAATTTGTACGAGGTCTTTTCTGAGAAAACAAGCATAAATTTTTTTATCTTTTTTTATAAATTTTTAATAAAAAAAAAAACTAAAATACAAATTTTTTCCAAATTCTCAAACCCCACGGTGAGTAATGCTATTTCTCGGGTATTTTCGCCAAAATATAATTACCGTTCAAGTTCTTGTCGTAAACTAATAATAAAAATAACTTACATGTATTTCATGACATGTTTGATTACTGTTACTTTGAAAGAGAAATAAGTGAATTAAATTCTGTTGGGGTCAACAAGACACCATTGTGAGTATCCCGGGTTTTAAAATAGCAATGACTTTTATTTTTTAGATTGAATTGCTTTAATACCACATTTCAACACTGTATTAACCCCTGACTGCTAACGTGAAAAAATTTCAAATAATAAATTGGAAATTTTCAAAATGTAAGAAAATTTTAAAGTTATCTTCCCATTCTTCCCATTCGAAATAAGCATAAATAAAAAATTTGAGATTTCGTTAGCAGTTAAACCCTAACACGATTTTTAAATTTAATAATAATTGAGGATTAGATTTTATTTTTAGAACTTTGTCTGTCTTTCAATTAAGTTTTGACGGTTTTGATCACTTTTAATTGTTCATGATCCCAAACGACTTAAAAACAATTTTATGAAGTAATTCAATTATATTTGTGTTTACAATTTGAAATACTGTAACAATCCTTTCTTTCTATTTTCGCAGAAATTTATTTTTCAAAAAGTTTATTGGAAATTACAAATAAAGTTTAAACTAAATGACAATTTTTTGCTGTAAATGAGATCGAACAATAAATTGTTATTAAAATAATCAGCACTACCCAGTTAATTTTCAATAGCAATAGCATCCTATCATATCCTCATGCATGTAATGTAAGTGTACATAAACTATCACCAAAATTTCATTTATATGTAAGAATTTGTGCCTGTAGGCATTTTACATTTAATAACACACGCCTCTCTTTTAATTCGCAGCTGACAAAAATTATGTCGTTATTGTTAACATTTCTAAAAGATAAAACTGAAACATTTTCATTGTTAAATTGTTATGTAATTATGCGTATATGCTGTTATTTTAAAATTATTTCCTCGTATTTTCTTGTACTTACAATGAAAAGGAGAAAAAAAAAACAAAAAAAAACACCATCGACCCCTGACGATTTAAATTTAGAACTTTTATAGTGTACTGTTTTTAGTAGGAAATGGAAAAAACAAATTCGTTGTTTTCCATTTGAAAACAATTTCATTTCTTTTGTCATTAACATCCCATTTGATTATTATAAAACTACAGGATTTTTTATGAGAATTTTCCTGTGCATATAAAATTATTTTACACATTTTCCTAACAGACTTGTTCATCTAACAACATTATAGCATTAAATATCGTATACAAGTACAAAGCCTACAAAATGTACCAAAAAAAATTATTCGAACATTGGATCACATAAGAAATACACTATTACAGGTCAAGTATTAGCAACCGTATTAAATAATTTCAGTAATTTAGTGATTTCGATCTCTACATGTATGAAAATTAGAGCCGCGGTTCGTTCCATTAACTAATCAACTTTTAAGTACTTAATTTGTAAAAATTTGTCAAAATTCCTGGAGTTCTATATTATTGATGAGGGTAATTACCATGACTAACTTAAGATGCCTTTAAAATCAAGCAATTTTTTACGTTCTCTATGATTAATTAACTCATTTTCTGACGCGATAAAAATATTTCCAATTTGACGTACAGATGTTCGAACATCCATTTCGAACATGTGTGAAATAAGTTTTAAGCACTATCTTAGACCGGTTAGTTGAAATAGAGATACTATAACCAAACCAGAGTCTTATTCACTGAACCATTTTTAATAATGTTGAAAGAATGAACCGCATTGCAAAGCAATTCATGGTGAAACTCCAAATATTCTTAGTTCCACAATATTATTAAATTACCATCATATTTAGGTGAGAATATGGATTGAAGTTTTTAAGAAACATTATGGTGTAAAACTGGAATATAGCTATAGTTTGTCCTTAACTAACATACCCGATCGGAATATAATAAAAATGGTTACCCCCGAAAATATGCAATTTTTTTTTAATTTTAAATAGTGCTCCAAACTTTGAGTTTTTCGAAAATTTTTAAGTGTTACTCATATTTTATGTGAAAATAATGTTCATAAGTTACAAATGAATCAAATTTTTATAATCAAACATTTGTCGGGAAGTTTGTTTCATAACATTTGAATTTTTTTTCTCTAACAATTTTTGTTCGTTTCTTCGATTGGATTCACCATTTGGGTCAAAATTGATTTTAGTTTTTTATGTTATTACATATTTATGTTTTTCTCATTTATTATTTGTGCTTTTTTTTTTTTTGCTTTTTATATATAGAGAGGATTCTTTTAGTTCAATGAGTAAAGTTATGATGATATTTTGTATGCGGATATACGGTACTATTGGGACACATATAATATGACAGTAAAACAAAATAACATTAAAAAATATCATAGAATGAGAGCATGCAAACAAAAGAATACATATAGCAAGTATCATAAACATACAAACAAACATTTTGAAATTGGACATTTTTTTTTTTGTTATGCCCTCTTCGGTTAGTTTTTTTGCTTTTATTTTATTGCAGTCGTTGATAACTTTTTTTTAGTATTTTTACCGACCGTATTGTGTAAACAATAGGTAGGTTATGTGATGGCAACAAATTTTGCATATCGAGTTTTCGGTGGGAACGTACTTCTCCATAGTGGGGAAGTGTAAATAAACTATTTTTAGCAACCTGTCGGTCTGTCGGTCTGTCGGTCTGTCGGTCTGTCCGTCTGTCGGTCTGTGTGTGCACGCGTGTATCTCAAGTTCGGCTGAACCGAATTTGTTGAAATTTTATATGTAAGTTTGTTTCCACCATGGCACGGATCGATCAACTTTTGGTATATATCAGGCCTCGGGAACTGCACTTTTTAGCGGGCCTGTTTTACATTTTTGAACATTTTGAAGAAAGTATTCAACCGATTTACTTGAAATTTTATATATAAGCTCAGCTCGACCGTCCGCAAAAATTCGTATGTTTTGGAAGAAATCAGGCATCGGCAACAAGACGTTTACTACGGGCCAAATATACATTTTTGTGTATATAAAGAGAAATAATCAACCGATTTCATTGAAATTTAATATATGAACTCCTCGTATTAAAACAATGAACATGTAAATTTTTTGGAAAGATCAGGGCTCGAAAACGGATTTGCGGGCCGATTTTACATTTTTCACCATTTTGAAGAAAGTATTCAACCGATTTACTTGAAATTTCATATATAAGCTTTGCTCGATCATACGCAAAAATTCCTAACTTTTGGAAGAAATCAGACATCAACAACTGGGCGTTTACTACGGGCCAAATATACATTTTTGTGTATATAAAGAGAAATAATCAACCGATTTCATTGAAATTTAATATATGAATTCCCCGTATTAAAATAATGAACATGTAAATTTTTTGGAAAGATCAGGCATCGGCAACTAGACGTTTACTACGGGCCAAACATACACTTTTGTGTATATAAAGAGAAATAATCAACCGATTTCATTGAAATTTAATATATGAATTCCTCATATTAAAGCAATGAACATATAACTTTTTTGGAAAGATCAGGACTCGAGAACTGATTTGCGGGCCGATTTTACATTTTTCACCATATCCACAGAATAAATTGATGGAATTTCTTGAAATTTGATATTTGAGTTCTGGTTGTTACCGAAACTAACTGGCGAGCATTTCAGGGAATTCGGGTAGCACAAAGCGAAACTCTACTAAGAGCCCAATTTACATTTTTCTAAGTATGTTAACTATAAGCTTACTAATGTCCTAAAAATTGGAAAGAAGTATTTAGCAGACATTTTTATAATATTCTGTAACACTTTCATTTAACTAGACAATACACAATGCGGTCGGTTATGTGCTGACCACATCAGATTTTTTTTTTTCATTTCAATGTTTGTTACGAATAAAGTTTATACGAAGTATGAATAAAGTTTATATGAAGTATTGTTGTGTATGCTCTTTTCATTATGTATTTTTCCGTTCTTGTGTATGTTTTGTTTGCCTTTCATAGTACAGAAATTTTGTATACAATTGGGATGAAGCTTCATTCGTTTTCAGTACAATTTTGGTTTTTTTTGTCATGTTTTTTTAAAGTAAAATTTTGTGCGCGAGTCCGAACCTTATGTCTTATCAAGCAAAATGTATTGCAATTTGAAAATGTGGTAATCGTATTGCCATGTATGTTAATAAATTTATTGGTAGAAATTCTTTTTAAGTTCATTTTTGGTTTGGATCTGTGATTAATGAGGAATATGTGAGATATTTTGTAAATTTTTGTTAAAAACTACACCATTTTTATTTTTTAATAATTATTTTAAATAACTTTTAATATTTTAGCATTGTTTCATATCAATTTGGCTGAAATTTCGTTTGACTTAGTTCATGGAACTTGAGTTGATCGGTAGAAATTCCTTAAAAAATTACAACTTGGTGAATATTTTTTACTGTTTGTGGTGTATTTAAAATTTTTAACTGATTTGGAAGAATCTCAATATCATTTGATGAAATTCAAGAATTTCGGAATACTGATGAATGAGCAAGGCAATTGCTTGAGATGACACGCATCAGCACGAGCATTTCGCTTTATGAAATTGTAAAGTTACAAAAATTTCAAGCTAAAGAAACCATTAAAAAAGAGGATACCTCGACCATGATGAGTACTTGCTATTCAGCATCAAATTCAAATAAACTTTTGCTAATTGAAAACTGTTTTCAGTATATTTCGGTTTGTTGCTTTGATTTTTAGTAGAAATATGGCAATACCTGTTCCAATTGTATTAAATAGTATTATACATAACTACGAGTATCACTAAGTAGCCAGTTATTCTGATACAATGTGCTTTTGTATTTTGGTTTTTTTTTTTTGCTTTCCACGTATATTGTTTTTTTTTTCATCTTTGTGTCTGTTATATATTTTATTTTTTATGCTGACCAAATGAAATATTATGTTGAAAAGTTTTATTTATGTGTTTTTTATGTTTTCCAAAACAAGAAACAAACAAAAAATGAATCAAGAAAAAAAATTAAGCAAAAAAAAAAAATGTAACATAAAAAACTGTTTAATTTATGTATTTAGAAGAGAAATGTATACCGACAAATAGACGATTCTTTTTCTGGTACCGTTTTCCAGAATATAAATACATCCATATTGATGTGTATATGTGTATAGTGAATCCCATGGGTAACTGCTGTTATTGTTAATTTAACCGTTCATGTTGTTCTTTGTTATTGCTGCTTCGTTTTTTTTTTGTTTTTCTCAAAATACGAATATTTTATGAAATGTTGACTATGCAAAATGACAAACGAAGCGAAAAGGAGCGAAAATTTAGAGAGTTGTCTGTATATATACAGATATTTTCATACACATATATAGTTATTGTTTTAAAATTGAATTCAATATATAGAAGGTAGGTATACTTATATGCAATAAAAACTTTATTGAGGACAGTCAGGGGACTGATATCTAAGATATAGTTTTTGTTTTTGTTAAGGGAACTTATGAACCACGAAAATAAATTTGGTGTAAAACAAAATAGTAATTGAGCATTCGAACAGGAACAATTTACTTATACTGTAGATGGTGTTTCTGGTCTATTACTGTGTTTTTTTTTTGTTTTACTTTTTTTTATTAAAATTAAGTTTATATGGCAGGTTGATAACAGTTTCTAATTGAAATATGAGTGCGAAGTAAAATTAATAAAAAAAAAATCAAATAGATTTAAAATATTTGAAATCCGGAATTAAAATAATTTGGTTCCAAAATTGTTTTAAACCAAAACTGGATTTTGTTATATTAATAATTAAAATGGTCTAGTAAAGTGTCCATTTCTACATTTGATTAAATCAATTAACTATTGAGTTTTAACAATTAAAAATTTAGTTATTTAGAATTATTATACCATAAATCATCTTTAAAATTCTTTGGCCTAAAAAAAAATTCACTATAAATCGAATCGGAACAATTTTGGACAATAAAATCTCAAAAAAAAAACAAATCGTTCCATTTCATTGTTACTATTATTATCATTAAACTAAACAGTGAGTAACAAAATTATGATAACATTGATAATATGTGGAGAGCACAATAGTAATATTAATGACATTCTCTCACAATTCAAAAATTTCAGTTATTCTCACAAATCTCACAATATTACCTAAACAATATTCAAAAAATTTTATAATTTGAGTTGAATAATACAAAACATGTAACTCTGCATTAAGTAAAATTCAGTGGCAGCATTTAGTTTAAAACAGGTCAAGTACGATATTCTGCAGCAAAATATAAGAATTCATATAGAATACACACATTTAAATGGCACTGCCCTCAGTTAAGTAAAATTAACGCCCCGAATTTAACTACTGGCCGGAAAATAGCTTAAATTTCCACTTTACGACTGGCTTTTTTGTTTGATATCATCTGTTTCCACGTGTGTGTGTGACATTATATTGCAAAAACTCATGCATTTAATTTTGGCGTACGGTTCTTGTTCTGGTCCGGCGTTTCTGTTCATCTCTTTGGTTCTACTTTTACAATTATAAAATGTAGTAGTCGTTAATTGTTGCAATTCAATATTTTATCGTAATATTTTTAGTCTGTCAGTGTCTGTTGGTCATCATATAACGATGGTAACGCTATTGTTTATTTTAATATCATGAATTTTTATACTATATCTATATACTAAGAGAGATGGAAGGAAAATGATAAAAAAAAAATACAAGAAAAAATGAAATATAAATGGAAATACTTTTTTTTTTGCTGCTCTTGTTACATTTTTTGAATAAATTATGTTTGCATTTGACTTTATTTATGATAATTTTTTCGGAAAATGAATGGTAAGTATAACGAAATATTTATGTATATATGTTTATATGTATATTTATATTTGTAGTAGAAGACAATTCTGGACATTCAGCGTAAAAATGACAAGGAAAAAACAGAAAAGAATCGAAAACAAAAAAAAAAAAAGTGAGCAAGTAAAATTCCATTTTGGAAAAATCTAAAGCAAAAAGAGACAAGGATACTTATGTCTCTTTTTTGATATTTATTATTATTTTTCTCTTCTTTTGCTTTTTCTCTTCTTTCTTCTTATTGTTCTTATTATTAGTTATCCGTTTTACTCTTATTTTTTTCTGTTATATTTTTTTTTACTTGTTATACACTCGAGAAAAAATATAAATTTGATGGTATTTATGTCAGAGAAAATGTTAAATGATTTTCTTGGTCAAATAAATTCAAAAAGGATGTTTTTTTTTTCCCCCATTTTTATTCATTTTTTTTTTATTTTTCTCTTTTATATGCGCTTTTTTTTGAGATTCTTTGTTTGAAACGCTTTCATTTAATTTGAAAGGATGTAATTAGAAGAAAAATTATGAATTATAAATTATAACAATTTTTTTTTGGTGATGTTGCTATATATAAAAAAAAAAAGAGGAAAACTGAAAATATTGTGATGTTAATTAGGAAGTTGACCAAAAAGTTTTTTCTTTTTTTTGTTTGTTATAGAATTTTGGTTCGTTTTCTTCATGACAAATTAGTTATAATTAGACTATCTTTTCGAATAATTATTATTATATTTTTTTTTTGTATTTTAAGTTGATTATAAATTAAAGTTAATTAGCTCATATATTATGAATAAAACTGTTATAATTTTATTTTAAAATTTTACATGAATTTTTGATAATTATTGTTATTGCAAGATTTGAATGAAATTATTGTTAAATTATTGTTGAATTTTTGAATTTTAAGTCTTGGCATTGGATTTAATACAAAAATCTTTTATAAGGAATTTGATGGTTAGTTGCATAATAATAGTTAATAAAAATATATAAGTTTTGTTAAGATTAACTTTGTTATTTTGTGATTAATATTAATTCAAAGGTAAATTTTAAAATTTTAGAAAATTCTTAAGATTTGCCAAATTCAAGATATCGTAAAAAAATACAATTTGGTAGTTCGGATAAATTTGGTATCTAAAATGCATTATGCCTATTAATGTTTTAATTTTCTGATTTTTTTTTTTTGAACCATCAATTAATTTTACAATAAATTACAATTTCTTAAATTACAAGAAAGACAATTTTTATAATTCGATTATGATAAAATTTTCATTTAATTTAAAAGCATTCTTAAAATTTAAATTAATTTAAAATGTTCAGTATTTCGCGAACTGCAAACAAAAACGGATGTGCTGCCGCCACGTAATATAATTTTAAAGAAATTAATCGCATTTCGCCATTTCAACTTTGTAGAATTATGAAAAATTTTCTTGTTGCGTGAATGAAATTTATGAAATTTGAAATTATTGCGTAGCTATACTAAATTCAAAGTGAGAAATCTGTAAAAATACTCTGATAAACTTAAAAAATTGATTATTTTTGTCAACTATATTATTAATGCGAAATCAAATCTAAAAATAAATCCACAAATTTAGTTCAACATTAAGGACTAGAATTTTGTGGAAAAATTAAAATTGTTATTTCTGGTCGCAATAATTGAAAAATGTGCATAATAAATCTAAAAAAAATTGCTTATTTTGCATTCTATGTGTCTGCATTTTGACTTAAGAAAGAATAAGTTCATGAAATACCATGTTTTTTAATGGTTATGTGTACAGTATACGTTAAGATAAAGTTATGTTAAGCGTATTTTCCAATAGCTGAACTTACAAATGAATAAGACCGTAAACCTTAAAATTAAAATATTTCCTATCAAACCCACACGCAGACGTAACAATTACTACATTAATTTCTCTATAAATTAATCGTAAAAATTTCCGAATTTCCGAAATTTATTGCACTTTATTAGAAATCGATTCCATTAAATTACAATTTCTAATTCTAAAAATTGTAATTAGGAAAAGTAAAAATAATTTTTCATTAAACTGAAAAATCCAATCAAATTAAAAGGATTTTCATTCAATTAAAAAAAAAAAATTAATTTGAATACACAAATAAAAAAAAAATTTTTTTAAATTGCAATTAAAAGAGAAAAAAATTTAATTTATAATGAAAAAAAAAATTATTTTTTTTTTCTCTAAATTTCCTTTAAATCAATAAATTTAGTACAGAGCACAAAATTCTGATAAAAAAAAAAATAAAAAACTTAAACAAAAAAGATAAAAGCATAAAGGAAAATATAAATTTGAAATGTAATATAGGAATAGGATATGAACGTCAATGATATCCTTATTATATTTTATAGTCTTTCTTGCAGGATGAATGCAATTTCCATTATATTATTTTCATATTAAATTCTGTAGGTATGTATACCATATACAATATTTTACTTTTCAAACTGGAATTGGAATACAAAAAAAAATTGTGTAAGTATAACAAAAAAAAAAAAAAAAAAAACATTCTATATTATGTAAGAGTCTGTATGACAAATGAAATCCTTTTCTAATTTTATATTTTCTAAATTATTCGGAGGCAAATTTTGATTAAATATCCGGAGATTTATAAAGTTTAGACACATAAGTGTATATATAGACATATTTATATTATGTTGTATATGTTTGTGTATATGTACATTCAAATTTATGGTAAAGTAATTTGTATTTAAAGAATTTAATTTAATTTTAAATTTTATGATTTTTAAAACAGTAGTGTATTTGGAAATTTTTTTACATAATTATGGTAGTTTGTAATGCCAAATTTATAGATGTAAATGCATTTAATAAAAAATACATGTTAAGAACTGAAATTGATTCTAAAATTTATATTCGAATAGAGTAATTAATTTATATTTAAAGACAGCCATACTCAAAAGCACCAATTCTGACAATACAAGTGATTAATTTCTGAATTTTGGTTTTCAAGGGCTGTTGTCCACTTGAAATTTGTGCGTTTTAAAGAGCAAATTTATTAAGAAAAATTTATAGGTACTTGAAAATATAAAATTTATTGTTGTAGCGAAAAAATTTTTGACGAGTTTTTACGTACCCATTAGGTAGCGCGTACTCTATAACGTGAAATTTGCATGAAAAATTAGGAAGAACAGCGGGTAAGGAATTTTGAAATTGAGCAAAAAAAAAACTTAATTTTTATTAATCATTCAAAAAATTTTATGTTAAAATATGGGGTTTAGAGAAAATTCATTACAAATTGAAATATTTAACTATTATTGCCACTTTATATTGATTATAAAATCTTGAAAATTTTCTCAATTTTAATGAGTTTCAAGTATGGGAACAACATAAAAATCTTGAAAAATAGTTATAAACTTGATAAACTTTAATTGAAAAATAGACTCATTAAATAATAAATACCACTAATCTGACTGAAATAAATTTACAGAAAACATTCTTAATTTGTCATAGACCTAAAAGTATGCAATATTTGAATATTTATAAAAAATAATGATTATTCCTGCAGTAGTAGCAAAAATTTCGTAACTTAAGAATTAAAAAATTATTTTAATAATTTAAATTCTTAATTCAAATTTTATTGACAAAGGCTGTACCCCCATATTATTATGTATTTTCTATTTATAATAATAAATTGAATTATCTATAAATGATTATTTTATAAAAATGCAAAATACAAAAAAATTTTTTGAAATCTTCAGACAAAATGTTAATGTTTATAGCATGACTGCACAATGCACACATAAAATATGTAGTCATATTATATATACATATATATATATAAATATTCCTACATCAGTATTGTAAATTTTTTAAATGGTAAAATACAAAAATTATTTCAAAACAAAAACCAAAAAGAAAAATTAAAACTAGTTTTTCATTTAATTAAAATTGTCATGTTCTTCTTTAATTGATGATATTTTCAAAATTTTCTGAAAATATTTTATTGCAATAAAATTTCCTAAAATATTATGCCTACATATATGAATTTTTTCATTCATATTTGTTTTTATTTTTTTTTTTTTTTGGGTTCTATTTATTAAATTGAAAAATAATTCAACTTCAAAATTATTTTCTATCTATGTTTCTTTCTATAGCTATGCACATACAAAAATTTATTTCTTCATTTTCATATTATTTATTTTTTGTATTATTTGAAAATAATAAAATTTTCACCCTAAGGATATTTTTGCAATTCTCTTTTTTGACAAATTGTTTTAAAATTTTACAACTAAACAAATTCACAATAATTTTGTGCACACATTTTTGTTAGGGGCTGGATAGAGGGCCCATAAATGTAAAAATTTTTGCAAATATTTTCTAATAGATGAAAAGTAGACTATTTTTTTTTGTTTCTCTCTCTCTTTTTACAATATTCAAATTAAGTCAATAATGAAAAATACATAAATAATTTCAATATTTTAATTGGATTATATCAGGATATTAAATAATAAATTAAAAAAAAAAGAAAAAAATAAAAAACTAAATTTTTGGAAAATTTAATATTTTGCATTTTCAGAAATTGTAAAAATATTTTTTTTGTGGAAAAGAATTATTAATATTAAGTCTCAACAACGAGACACAAATATTTTTTGTCTCTTTTTTTTATTTTGCATAAAATTAATCAATTATAAACATGAAAAGGAATTTTTGTGTGTTTGTGTTTTTTTGTTCTTTATGTTTTTCATTGAAATATTTGCACAAAATGAAAGAGAAAAATAAATTACATTTTGGTTTTTATTTAGAAAATTTATAAATTTTGGTTTCAAATATAAAATTTTTTCTTTAATTGTAAAAATGTTTTAATATTTATAGACAATGAATAACTCCCAAGTGCAAAATTTAAATTTTTCGAGAGTGGTCTTTAAAAAGTCATCTTTTAAGCAGCTATACCAAGAGTGGCTAAAATGCGTCTCTCGATAAATATAGCCTAAATTTCATTTTTGTCATATTGTGAGTATTTTAAAAATATTATTAGAATTCTGTATGTGTTTCAAAAAATATTTAAAATTACTAAAAAGAAACGGAAAGAGTAAGTGTAAAGTTATGACAAATTTCATATCCGTTCTAGTTAAGAATGCTGTGTAATTGTCCGCAATCGATAAAACGAATTTTTTAATTTCGTTTGCAATGTGCAGAATTGAAGGATACTCTTGCCAGAAATGTAACTTTTGATCTTAAAATTTTAATTCCGACTTTCGAAAAATTTGAAATTTTGAAAAATGACTTGGACAATCAAGAAATTTTGTCACTTCACTCCTTAACTGTGTTCATTTTGTTCGTTATTTTTTATTTTTCAATATTTTGTTTAGTAAATAACATATTACATTAATTACAGATCCGTATTAAGAAGGTAAAAACTTTTACTTGAAAGAGTTTGGAAATTTTTCGTTCGGAATCTATAGGTAGAAAGAGAAATTAATTACTAAATAATCTAAATTTTTTTTTAATTCTAATGTAATTTTCTTAAAAGAAGACTCTTTTCTAAAGTCTTTTCGAAGATTCTCTGTTCTTCAATTTTTCTTAGAATATGGTGACCATTTTCTAAAAATATAAAACATTTAGTTGTTATCATTGTGGAAATTCTAAATATGGATGAGTGTAGTCTACTACACTGCATGAAAACTAAATGAAATGCATTAAAATTAACAAATATTTGAGAATCAAAAGTAAAATAGAGTAGTTTTTAGATTTTTCGGATTTTTCCTGAAATTTTCCATAAAATTACGAGTTAATATGGTTCTAAAAACTTCATAATTAATTTACTATTAAAAGCGATTTTTTTTCTCAACAGGAGATCAAATTTTATTATTTTTTTTCTTTCACTAACTAAAAATCATAAGTGAATTTGAATAAAAGTTTTCACAAAGAAGATTAATGAAAAATTCCAAAATAAAAAAAACCAAAATTTGACATGTTCATAAATATTTCTAAATACGAGTATAATATTTTTAACTCACTAAAATGTCAAAATTGAAATGGTTATGAAAAAATCAATATTGATTTAAAATTAACCTTAAAATTTCAATTAAAAATCAAAAACTTTTTTTTCCATATTTCCAATTCTCAGTTGCCTAATTTTCATTTAATGCAATTATTTTTATTTCAACAAAAAATTATTTTTGATTGTCAATCTTCATAAAAATTCTTAATAAAAATTCATTTATAAGTAATTAAAGTGAATTGAGTAACTAATAATATTCACAGAAATTCTATATAACAAATTAATTCTCAAGTCTCAATTTCCAAAAAAAAAAAATTTTATTGAAATTTAAATAAAAATGTCAATCAGATTTTCAATTTTTCAGCACACACAAACACAAATACAAATTCATTTTTTAAATATTTTGTATACATATTCGGAGCCGGTTTTACCTTGCTCGGCGCCCTGAGCGGTTTCTTAAAAATTGCGCCTCTCATTTCTTAAGCAATGAGCAATATGCAAAAAACATTGAATATTACGCATAATAAATCACTTTTTTATAATTTTAGCATGCTGCATGCAAGACTAGTCACAGAATTAGGTAAGGCCTAGAATTAAAATTTCAGCTTTTTGTTTTACAATGTTTGTATAGTAGATATAGGTAAGTAATTTCGCTGGAAATACAAGCAGAAAGAAAAAAAAATTGGAAAAAATTGAAATAGTTTTTAATGCAGTCCTGTTTTCCTGTGCTCATTCTAACCATATATGGTAGATCTACCGCTGTACAAATATAACTATTTAAGGAACCAAATTATTTTGATCTGAAATTCTTTTAACCTTTACAACATTTTTATTAAATATTGAATAATTTTTATAAATTTTTTTTTTTCAATTTTAATTTTTTCTTATTGAGATTTAATTTTAGAAACCATACAATAAAAAGGGAAATTTTTTGACAAAATTATTTTTATATTCAATTTTAATTGTTCACTTTTGGAGAATGCCCTTTAAAAACCTTCAAAAAAAATTAAGAATTCAATTAAATGCCACTTGAATTTTATGAACACTGAATAAAAACCACTTTTTGCCTCTTATTTTTTTTTAATTTAAGATAACAAATTCTATAATTAATCAATATTATTGTATTTTTATTCCCCCCCAATTAAAAAAAAATTCCTAATTTCCCCCCATTTTTCTGTTTTTATTACAACTGAATTCAATATAAAAAGTTTAAGTAAAAATTTAAACCAAAAAAAGATGAAATATTTATTGTGCAAAAAAAAAAATCACTCATTAAGCTAGTGATTAAATTGTACCAGCATACAAGTTGTATATCAACTTGCTTACTTATATCTTAAGTCGAAAATAAAAATGAATGAGGTTTTTGCTATAGTAAATGAACTCAAACCAACTCTTTATTAGAATTTTTGTACTCGTTATACACTTAAGTATTTTATAAGCCACTTATAGCTACGATATGGAACTATTTTTATTCATTACAATGTATTCAACTTCATCTATACTCAACTCACTACTTATCTACCTCCTACATACCTATAACATGTCAATGCAATCTATCTGGATTATCCTTTAATTTTTTTAGTTATTATTTTTGTTCCTTTTATTTTTATATTCCTGTTTGGTTTTATCTATTTATGTGTGGTGGATATAGAAAAGAATTTTATACTTACTTTACAAATGTATAAAATTAACTTGGTAATTTAAAAGTTACCATCATTTTATATAACTATACACGCATTACCATTAATTTAATTTTAATTATTTTGGTTTTTTTGTTTACGTGTTCTTGCTTCCTTTCTTATTTAGTCAATCAGAAAACAGATTTAGCATCATTATTTTCATCGATAGAGTAAAGTATATATGAGAAAAATCGAAATAAATCAATCAATCACACAATTAATAATGTAGCTCCAATGGATTCGTATAGCATAAAAATAGATGGGGGAATAAGAGTAAAAACCAAAACAAATTCAAAGAGAATATTGTAAAACAAAAAAAAAAAGTGGATTGTTTAATTCTGAGAAAAAAAAAAGGAAGAAGAGTTCCAAACTCTCCACAGCAAAAAAATCACATTTAAATTCACAGAAAAAAAATATTTAAAAAAATTTTTTTGAATAATATTAGTTGCTTGTTTAGTGAAGCTTTAACGAAACTCCCATATTTAAGTGAATTTTGAAAATGCATTCAGGTTAAAACTGCAAGGTTTTAAAAAGTCACAATAAAACATAGAGTATAGAAATTAAACGAGAGCTTTTAAGCCTTGCAATTTAACTCTCAAAACAGTGGCTTATATTTAATTCTCAATTATCTATGGTACGAGTACTCTCAACACTTCGAAATTAATAATATTCGAAAACATTCTTTCCTTTTATTCTGGACTATGTTTTGTAAATTAATGTGTTCTTAAAATTGACATCGCATTTGGTTATTAAAAATTGTAATTTATTTACTAAAAATTTCTAAGATTTGAATTAGAAAATTCATGGTTCGTGATAGTAATGTAGTCATTATGAACTTTGACAAAATTCATATGTAAGTAAATAAAACAAAAAACATATAATATGCAAAAAATATTAGCTGTGAGAATGGGAATTTGTGCTATAGTCATTGTCAAAAACCATTGCTGATTTTGTTAATTACATTCTGGGATGTTAGCATTATTCTCTACACCATTAAACCTCAAAACATACAGAAACCTCAAAACATTTTTTGAACTTCAAAAAAATGTATGAATGGCGATTATTCACCTAAAAAACTAACGATTTCAGCGTTTTGTTTAACAATCAATTTCCTCTAATATTTCATTTTGTAATTCCTTTGTTTCACAATATTTTTATCTAATATTATTAATTAAGCATGTAATTCATGCTTAATAAAATTATTTATATTTCAATTGCATCTAGATTATTATACTAATATTTTTATCATTTACGGTAATAATTTTTTATTTCAGTGAATTTCCTAGAATAGTAATAATACGCTTTACCCACTATTTAATAAGTGAATATCCTATACATATATAAAATATTTAAATATATTTACATAATATACAAAGTTTACTACATACTATTTTCAATAAAGATTTTAATCTTAGAGGTTATTTCATTCATTAGAAATCAATACCACATACGGTATTCCATACAAGTATTACATATATACACATGCAATATTCGTGTTCAAATGCATATGTTTGACACATACAACCTGTAGAGAATTAAAAAACTACATCTTGTTAAATATGGATTCGGTAATAGCAATTAAACAAAAAAAAAAAATTCCCGTATCACCCTTCATACATCCTTTCCGTCCTATCATACATTGGTGTAACATGTTTCATTATTATAGGAAACTGTTGCAAATATTGTAAATTTGATGTAAATTCAGTATACAATGGATATAGAAGATGATGACAGGAATAATAGCAACAATATTGTGAAAATTATTTAAAAAAAATGGTAGGGATATTGCATTATTTTGTAAACAAAATCTTAATTTACATTAATTCATACATTGTTGTATACGTTGGTATGTTTTATGTTTGATCATCAAAATTGTGGTTAAAGAACAAAAAAAAAAAATTAAAGTTTTTTTTTTTTTTTCAAAATTGACTATGATTTCAACTAGATCAATATTAAATGTATAAATCCTTTATATATTGGGATATCAAATTTCAATAGTATTGAAAGAGTGTATTGTATGAGTATAGATGAGAATTTGGTATAGGTATGAATACAATCTATATAGATGTATTAATGCATATTGTATTGAGCTCAAACTAGATTTTTTCATGATAAAATTCTATATTCAATATTCAAATATAAGCTACACACACATTTGTGTACATTACAATTTGTGTACAAAAAAAAATAGGAATTTTATTCAAACGTACACGTACGTGTATGTACGCAATCATTTAACGTATATCAATTTGATTTTCAGTTATTTGACAATATTTGTTAAAATATTTTTTTTGTTCTTGTGTTTCTTTTTTTCTCTACTCAAATTTTGATTTCATTTATTTTCATCATCATTGTATACATATTTACCAAACATACCAAATTCATTTGATTTTTACCCAACAAATATTTGCAGAGTGCTTAGATATGGAGAAAAAATTTATTTCTCTCTCATTCCCTCCCTATCCTATATTAAATAATGAAAATATTGGAATATTTGTGCATGATTTTTCATTCAAATCAAGTCTATCATCACAAAGTCTATTATAATTGAATCACATTCCTATAAATAAAAATATATAATTATGCAGTTTCGACTGTAATCATTCAATTCCAAAATATCTTCACGTTAGAAATAACATTCTAAATACATATTTGCGTTTACATAGTGCACATAGATCTAAAATATGAATGGGAAACTACTATTTCATCCTAGATTTGTATATATATACAAATATACTTAGTAAAAGGTTTAATTAAAGATTTGATAAATTTTCTTTTTCTTTTAAAACATCAACAATCGGCAATTTTATAAATTATTCTAATACTAATATTATTGTAACTATATGTAGTGTAATATATTCATAGCCTCATCATCAATTTATTGTTTAATGTACAAATTAGGAGCAAATAAATTTAAAGACAAGAAATTTTCTTATATAAACGGCGATTCAGACATAAAAGCTACAAAATTATTTCTTTTAGTTTTTTGGGACAAAAATTGTTTGCGTTAAAGTGGGGAACTGGAACGTCCAAATGTGGCTTCAAGGGTCAAAGAAAATGGCATTAAAAAATTTCTGTCTGACATAATATCCGTAACAGCATGAAAAGGAATAAGATTAAGAGTCATGTATTCTTCGCAAAGGTGAAACAATCTCAGTAATATTGACAAGTAATTTTTGTTTTGCAAATTTAATTTTACAATCAAAATTCGGCACAGTTATTCCGGGAAGCACAACACTTTTACTGAAATTATAATGAAAGAAAATTATAATTATGAATTTCAAAAATAAACTATTCAATTTATTTTGAAAAATTCTTCAATAATTTACTGTTTAGTCTCATTCACGCAGCATTATACAAGCATAATATAAAGACCGATAAAAATATTATTATCAATTTTATGAAATATAGAACAATATTTTAAAGAAGTACTGCTAGCTATGCATTTAATGTGGTAGATTTTTAAAATTTTTATTTGTATTTCCTCTGTTTGATTTCATTTTCAAATAACTCTAAAGTTATTTAAAATTATTGACATGTGAATGCCATCACATCCTTGGCTTTCATCTTGAAAAATCAAAAAAAAAAGGAAATATTTTTATTTTTGTCTCCCTTTTTTTTGTTGTTCTTGCTTTTTTTTCTTATTTCATTTTACAATCCTTTTGGGATATGAAAAATTTAAGAGAAAATTAAATGAAATTTTTTTATTTCTTCTATATTATTTTTCGTCATTTTATTCTCTATACAAATTTTTCTATTTTAAACTTTTACATTTTTAGTATTCCGATAGATGTGTAGAGTTTTTTTTTTTTTTCGAGAAAAATTTCTATCAAAAATTCTTTTCATGTTGCTCAAAGTTTGTCTAATGATTGGGAAAATAGGGAAATAAAATTAAAAATTCTTTGATATTTCGTTTGTGTTTTATTTGCCATTTTTGTTTTTTTTTGTGCATGCCTTCCTGTTTCCCATTCTTTCATTTAAAATGCAAATAAAATCAAAATATTTTTTTTTTTTTGCTTTTATGAATTTTATTCTTCAATTGTTTGAATTCAGATATGAAACGTTTTAATATAATTTTAACTCTATATTATTTTACTAGACGTTTATGTGTATGTGTGTGGATTGATACGTGACGAGTTTTCTATATTAAATTTAGTTTATATAAGTAGTATAAGAGAAACGGAGATGATGATATGAGATTGAAGAAATTCCAAATTATCAAAATTGAAGGAAAAAAAATGAAAGGAAAAAAGAAGGAATGAGTCGTTTTCGAAGCGTTTTATTTGACATCCCATTTTGATTATATAAAATAATATGTGAAAAGAAGAAATGATGATAATAAAATCATTCTTGAATATTTGAAGTGATTTTACTAAAAATTAATTTATGTATATAATATTATGCATGTATAACAGTGTAGAAAGTTGATTTTTAGTAAATTGAAAGTTTATACTTATGCAAAAGCCGAACGAATATCCAAAAATTTATAGCTCATGCATTTTTTATATTGTTCTCATTTCTTCTTATTGTCACACAAATCGTATACATAAGAATTTGCCGCACGACAGTGCAGTAAATGAGCGAAACTTTATGTAAGGTAGCAATAAATTGGGAATATAAGAGATTTCTATTTAAGGAAAAATTAGGAATTCAAGTCTGTTTTAATTAAGTACTGTTTATGCTGTATTTTCCGTAAGCGCATCAAATATTCAACACCTTGGCGTTTTGTTAAAGAGCAATATTCTATTATACGAAATTTTAACTCCAAATACAAATTACCAGATTAATATACCAAACTAACCTTCTCTGAAAGAAATTAGCTCTAAAACTATATATTATTATAAGAACGGTGTCTTACTCTAAATAGTGCGGTTCAGGTGGTTCTGTTCTTTAATAAAAACTGTTTTTAACATGAAATTTTCTGTATAACAGTAGAAATATTGGTGATATTCAATAATTAGTTTATCTATCATCATCATAAATATTTCATTTCATTTCTTCTTTTCCAAAATTGTACAATCATATTATATATGTATATTTAATAATATTGTGTCAATTAGTTCCAATCAAATAATAATCTTAAATTATTAACCTTTTCAATACCAGTAGAATCAACACAAAATTCTAATAAGTAAAAGCTAAAGAAAAAAAATTTATAATAATTACTTACATTAGTTTCAGAAAAATTAAATATTTGTATTGAAAAAGACACACATACACATTTTAGTTAAGTATGCATTTGTATTATAGTATAAATATGGAAAACTATATGCACGTATAAAAATTTTTTATAGATACTTTTGTATAATCACAACAATATTATGTTGATTTCTCTAAGAGTTTTTTTTATTGGCGCCACAGCGCCACGCCAATCAATGTTACAGAAAAGAAGATGAAGAACATTTATTATACTGCAATATAAATACTATAATAATGCTGAGAGTATAAAAAGATTACTAAAGGTAAAAACCGAATTCATTATAATATTATTATTATTTTATAACAAGTGTATTAGAATATACATACATATGTGTTATACATATAGTACTCATTACAATAAATATTATTCATAAAGATATATTGACAGTCCCAGGTAACATCAAAATAAAATTTATTTTGCAACTATTTAAGTTTTATCAATTATAGAAAATGTTAAGTTATTTGAAAAATATCAAGTTCGAAAGAATTGCACGTACTAAGAGGAAATTAAGACGTAAAATTGTACTGCAGTGGAAGTAGAATTTTTAAATGTTCTTGTGCTCATGGAAAATAATGTGCTCATGAAGATTCTTTTAAAGAGTTTTAAGGTGAGAGTTCTTATAAACAAAGCATCGATCGCAATGCAAAGCTAACTTATAATTTAAGTAAACATAATATATATTTTAGTCAAAAATTCTATTAATTTGTCTTGTTACGCCTTCGGATATGGAAGTAAATTCAGAACTCATATATACAGGGTGATTCAGAAAGGTAAACAGCAACATATACCATTGGTTAGAGGGTTAAAAATGGGTAAAACTTTTGTTCCGAACTAGGTGCGAAATGTCAAGGGTTTTCGAGATACAGGGATTTTAACGAATTTTCACGAAATTTCTAGTTATCTAAGCTTTTTGATTATAACTTCCGTCCCGAAAAAGATAGGGGCTTCAAACAATCAGTTTCTGAAAGGTCTAGTAAAGGGCTTAAAACAAACAGCTGACTTGGCTATGTGTTTTGTGTACTTTCGGAATACCAATCATTCGAACTTTAGGAAAAATCAATTTTTCTCCCTTTTTTATACCCTGCACTTCGTGAAGGGTATATTAACTTTGGTATGGAGTGTATAACTACTTGAAGGAGTCATCTGCGGTATGAACATATATATATATATATTCTTGCTCAGCGTAAAATTCTGCTTCGAATTAGACATGTCCGTCCGTTCGTCCGTCCGTCCGTCCGATCGCACGATAACTCAAAAACGAATAATGCAATCGACACCAAACTTTCACAAGTTGTTTCTTTTGTGCCAAGGACGAACTCTATTGTTATTGGACTAATTTGGACAACGGGTTCGGCTAGCTGCCATACAACTCAAAGAGTTTATTTTAAATATTTCAAAAACTAATAAAGGTACAAATATAAAATTTTGTATACATGGGTCCAATTATATTCTACATATGCTCTAAAAATTTTAATAGTATAGCTGCACCGGTTCGGGTGGCTGCCATACAACTACAAAAGCAAATTTTTTATATTCGGCAAAATAATAAAGTCAGATTCATGAAACTTGGCAGTCGTGTGTCCAATTATAGGTCAGATATATTTCTGAAGTTTTAGTGGAATTGCTTGACAGGTTCGTGTACCTGCCATACAACTCCAAAAGCTAATTTTAAATATTTGGAAAAATAATAAAGTCAGATTCATGAAATTTGGCAGTTGTGTGTCTGTTATAGGTCAAACATATTCGTAAAGTTTCTATAGAATGGTTTCACAGGTTTGAGTAATTTCTATACAACAACGGTGCAGGGTATAATTCAATCGGTTTATACCGACCGAAACGTTTTTACTTGTTTATTATTTCAATTTTTTCTAAGCAGGTACTTTCGTTCGAAATTTTTTGAAACTTCGAAATTTTTTTTTACAAAATTTTGGCCACTTTCTCAAACCTTAATTTTATTCACTAAGTCTTAAGACATTTAGTTGCCGAATTGTTTAGAAATAGCTTATTATTACAATTTTAAAATCAGCGGTTTAATTTATGTACACCAAAACATCGCCTTCAATTAAAATTTAAAATTAAAAACTAATATTATAATTTTAAACTTAAATATATTCAGTATTAAAATTTAAAGCAATTCTCCTTGTAGCCATCAATATTTACAAAATGTATACATATTCTACAACGTATAAATAGATAGACTGTAGAGTCCATTCATAATACTCTAGACAATTTTTCTCTTCTAATTAAGTAATTATAATTTTTTATTCATGTAGTATTATACAAGTATACGTATGATATGCTCTGTATTACAAATTCTTCTCATCTTTGTATACTCTATATTTGGTTATTTCTTCAAAATCATTGATTGCCAATGTTTTTTTTGGTCTTTTATAAGAGCCTGTAAGCAATAATAATATAAGCTATTCTATATATACTATAAACAACGTGTATAACTAATTTCAAAAAGAAAAAAGACCATAACAAAATAATAAGACCATAAAATTTAATTTTAAAAAATATACATAAAATCTGTATAGTGAAAAATTTATGCTTTTATTCGTCCGTCATCGTCTTAATGGAAAGATTTTCCGTCTCCGTATTGTAAATAAAAAAATTTCTCTAATAATTTTGTTATCAAATCAAAAAGTTTTCGATAGTTTTTTTTTTAGTTTTTTATTGTATAACAAAATCTTATAAAAAATTGAATAGGAGCAAAATAGACAAAAAGATAATAGAATTGTTTTGACTCCCAATTTTTATAGTTTTCAAATTATTTTACATGTGTTACTGTTGTTGTTCTTTAAATTTTTCTCATTCTTTGTATTCCACTCAAAAACTGCTTTATTCTTTACAAAATGTTGTTTATTTTCTGTATGTATTCCCCGCCGCCTGTTCCGTTTCAAGTGTTTAGAGTTATAGAAGAAAATTACAAATTTTTGTTTACATAGGATTTAGTTCTGCAACATTGTATAAAAAAAATCATTTTTGGTTTGAAAGATTATTTTTTAAATTTCTTTTTTATTTTCATCATCTTCTATTTGGTTCTTTTTTTGGTTTTTCCTGATCAGTCCGAGTTGAATAATGCAGCATATATAGGAAACGTTTATTCAAGTGAATAAAAGAATATCATGATCACTTGATAAAGAAATTTGAAAATAAAGTAAGGAAAACCAAATTTTTATTATTTTGTTTTTTAAAAGTAATCAAGCTATGAATGCATAATGCACCTATAATAATTAAAATGCTAAATAAGTAATCAGTTCTGTTATCTATATGTATATGGTATACCAATACTATTAAAAATTTCGAATGGATGCAATACATATATATGTAAATTTAAAGCAAATTGTTAAATTAACATAACGTAGATTATATGGAATTGAATTAATTATGATTACAGTTATTAAGTAATTGAATTAATTAAAAATTTACATATCAGTTTGTATATACGGGTATTTATTATTACTATTATTATTATTATTAGTAAATTATGAACTAATTTCAGATTCAGCTTATATGAAGCTATATATCACATCTATAGGATAACACTGCCACTACATATTAAATATAGCAGAAATAAGCCTGTTAAAAGAATGGTAAAATTAATTTTTGTTCTTTGATTTCGTTATTTTGGAGCTGGTCGTTGCAGATTTTATGGTAAATAGCTTTCTAATGAATTTTCATGAAAAATTTACATTGTAACTGATTTATATTAAATAAAAGAGTGCAGTTTTTCTCTATCTAAAAGTATCAGCCCAAGCTATCTTAAGTATTATCTGAGCTAGCTTAACAATAACATAAAAACATAAGAATAATTCTATGCAATGAATTAAATTTTCAGTTAAACATATTGCTTCTCAGTATAAAAATATCTAGAAAACAGAAACATCTAGAAATATCTAAAAATATTAGAAAGCAGAAGGTGAGGACATTAGTTTGAAAATAAGTATAACATGTTTGCAAAATATTGTAACTATTTTGTCTGTTATTTATTCTAAACTGTCTGTTTTAACCCTGCTGCCACAATATTATGTCATCATATATGAAAAAGTATCTGTTAAAGAACAAAAATAAATTCCCATTTTAAATTTTTGTTAGAATCCATCTCTTATTATACTTCAATTATTAAAATTAATAACGTTCTCAGTCTGGTCGAAACTCAAATAAACTCTTTCAAGTAAATTGTTAACAAAATTTTGAAGGTTAAACTGCAAGTTCAAAGAAATCCTTAACCATTTTTTTAATTTTTTCAATCATAAAAAATATGAAAAACAATTAAAAAATTTAAGAAAAAACAAAAATTTATTTGGTCAGGATCAGGACTATTAAATGATCATGTCAAATTACTTTGTGTTATATTTTCTTTTAGAAAGCGAGAAAGCCTAAGAGAGAAAACCTATGAACCTAAGAGAGAAAGCCCAAATTTTTTTATCATACAAAAATAAAGGGTAAGCTTTATTATTTTAAATTTTCTTTGCTCTGCACGAAAATGAGAGTTATATAGGAATTTTGGGCATCTACCTAAATTCATGTAATCTTACTATAATTTGTCTTATTCAAATTATTCAATATAATTTTACTTTCTGAATTAGTCAAATTAGGCATTAGTCAAGTTATTAGTCAAGACAACAGGTCTGCATTTTGGTACGCGCCTATATTAAGAAAACTTCTACTTATCTGCCTCACATTACTCAACCATCTTTTAAATATAATTTATAATTTTTGGGTTATGTCTGCATTTCTGTTAAAATCTTGAAAATTAAGATATTCGATCCGAATTTAATACCTTCCTTACAATATACTAACTAGTCTCTGAAATAATACACAATAAATAAACGATAAGTGAAAAAAGAAAACAAAACATTACAAGTGATCCACCTTACATATTATGAAGAATTTTTTTTTTTTTTTTTTTTCGAACAAACTGTGAGAATGATTGTGGCGCCCAACTGAGAGGGTTTACCCAATTCCTCGTATTTAATATATTATTATTTTTGTTGTTGTTGCTATATTGCGTTTTCCTATAATCTTTTCAGATTTTTTTTTTCTCCTGCACTCTTTTTTTTTTTTTTGTTTTTATGAAAGACACAAGTACACAAAACATAAAATACAATATTCTGCCTGTGAGTTTTAGTTGTTGTAGCCTGATTGATATGAGATGCTTAAGTTCTATGAAAAATGTAGTTAGTACTCCTCTACTTTTTTTTTTGTTTTTTGATATGCTTATTGTGTATAACATTGAAATCTGTTATGTTATTCTTGTATTTTGCTTAGTGTTGTTTGTTTTTCTCTTTTATAGTGTTCGGTTGCTGTTGTTGCATAATTTCACTTATACGTTCCAATGATTTTGGTGTACTTATATGCAATTTTTTTTTTCTCCACTTCTTTATCTTTTATCATTGAATTGTACATGTTTAAGATTGTACTTAAGGTAACCATGATTATTTAACTATTATAGTTAAAAAGGTAAACTTACACATAACTACCATATACCTGGGATTGTTTTACTTTTGTTTTGGCTTGATATCGTAACCATTTGGTTTGTCTTTTTTTTTTGGTTGTTGTTTTGTAAGAAAAAAAGGACAGGTACATGAATTTCATTAAATATCTACTTTAGATCAAAATCTATTTCAATCGAATAATCCTTTTTTTTTTCTTGGTGTTTTCAATATATTCCAGTTGTGGGTATTTATTGAGTAAATGCATATTGTGTATGTGTATGAATGAATCTTTATAGATATCTATCTGTTTTTTTGTTTTAGTTTTGTTTTTATACACAATTGAGAAAAAAATTAAGGATAAGGATAATGCATATGTACTTATGGATCATGTTTTTGTTTTTTCAAAATTGCAGGATTGCAAATAAAAATATGTACTTGTTATGAATAAATGTATATGTACTTATATGATGGATTTACGGGTGATGAATGAGAAGATGTGGGGGAGAGAAAAGAAACATTACAAGTATGAAACAAAAAACTAAATGAAATTCTTAGAATTAATTCAATAACCTTAAGTGATGGGTTTTGTATTGTTTTATGATTCTGTTGATTTAAATTGACGAGAGTATAAAAATAAATACGAAATGGTATTCGAAATGAATGAATGCTTTTATTGGTATTTCATAAAACACACTGTAATATTGTGTATACATGAAAGTAATCAAATGAATATTCGTTTATTATCAATTATAGAAAAGAAGAATATGGAAATTCATTTAAAACGTAATCGAATGAATGCATAGTGCTTTATGAAAGCTGATTATTCGCTGGTTATTTTAAAAATTTCTTCAATTATTTTAAAAATTAATTAATTTAATTAAAAATAAGTTGAAATGTTACTGATTGTAAAAATAATAGCTCTTGTATTATTTAAACAATAACAAGCAAAATTGCTTTTATTATAGGTAGAAGTCTGAAATTTTAGCAACTATTGGACACTAATAAATAGCTCATTTCGCTAAAAGAAAATTTTTTTCCACTTCCACCCATACTCAGATTAACTCCCTTAAAATGTGTAAAACTTGAATTTTTAGCGCTTTATATTTTCAGAAGCTGCAAGCTTTTACAAATTTATATGAGTGCAGAAAGCTAACGGTAAATTCCATTAAAAAATAAAATTGTTTTATATTGTTATATAAAAGCCTTTAAATCTGAGCATTACGTTAAGACCTCTTTAAATAGTTTTTTTTTCATTGTATTTTAAAGTATAAATATATTGTCACTCCTAAAGGTATGCAATTTTTGAAATATTTTCGTATATGATTTAATAATGTAGTATTTATATTTCTAGATAGTTTTTAAAAGCAGTATGACCAGTATTCACTTGTTGAAGGGACTAATGATGAATTCACTATCATTCTGAGTGATATAACGTATACCTGTTCTTACATATCTGGCTGTTCTTACAATAATAAAGAAAATTTATCAAATTTATAATTTTTAAAATAACTTGTTCCCTTATTTTATTATGACTTCTCAATTATGTTACACAATAAGAGAAAATTAGTTCTACATTTGACCATATTTTATCTTTTACAAAATTTCAAATATTTTCTTTTTTAATTTTCGAAATACCTGCTACATATGACGTAGATATCTACATAAGTTCATACGTTTGAGAAATTTCATAAATTTTTCGTGAATTAAAAGAATTTTTTTTTTTTTTTGTATTCTTTAATTTTTTTTTTGCCCTCTCAATCGCCTCAATTCTTTTTTGAAAAAATTCCCTCAATTTTTTTTTTTCTTGCATTTCTTATAATAATTCTTATGACGAGCAAACCAATTCAAAATTCTTCAATTCTCCAAAAAAAAAAAAAAAATTTCTACATATTCCAAATGTATTCAAAATATTTTTTTTTTTTTGAAAAATAAGTTTATGTTTTGGTCAGGTGAATTTTGGTTGCTGCATTCCATATTCTATATATGCATATATATATATTTTTTTTTCTGAGTGTATAACAATAAAAAATTCCATTTATTCTCTTCTTTTTTCTTATTTTTGGAATTTTTCAAAGGGTTGAATTTCAATCAGAAAATATGAAGAGTTTGGAGTTGGAATTGAAAACAATGAAAAAAATTCAGGGGCAAAATAAAAAAATGAGAATAAAAACTAAAAAAAAAAAAAAAATTTGTCTCTTTTGAATGAAGAAGAGGAATTGAATTGAAGAGAAGAGTTATGATTGTTATGAATATTTGCAATTCCGATATACACAAAAAAAAAAAAACTTATACTCGTCGTACGTAGTTACGTACCAAAATATTATTAATATTACGTAGTAAGTTTACCGATATACAAGCACACATGTTTACTTACATAATCTACATTATAATATATGGACTTTTTTCATTTTATAAGAAAAACGTAAAAAAAAATAAAAACTGTAATGATTTACGAGATATGCAATGAATGTTAAAAATTTTCTCTTGACTTTTAAAAAAAAAAAGACGAAAAAGAAAAAATTCCTTTTTATTTGTTATTGAAATTTTTTTCTTTCTGTCTCTCTCTCTCTGCGTCTCTATATGTATAGTAGTTCTGAAAAACGCCTACGGATTTCCGTTGATAAAGTGAATTCGTGTATTTTAAGGGATACTTTTTGTTTCTTTCAGGAACAAAAACAACAAGAAAACGCTTCATCTTTTTTGATTTTGATTTAAAGGTTTGGTGAATGCAAATAAATAAATTTTTGTTAAAAAAAATATTGAATATAAAAAAAATCATAAAAAAAAATCATTTCAGTGCCTCTTTTTTTTTTCAATTTTTTGCATATTTTTGTACATTTAATTTTTTTTTTATTAACAAGGTAAATAATATTTAATAAAGATGATGGGTGAGGAAGTATATAAATCGTAATAAATCTTTTCATTTAATATTTATTACATTTTTTTTTTGTTTTGTAAAGGCTTTTCATTTTTTATCTCTTCATTATTGTGTTTTATATGTTTTTCTGTTCTGATATTTTTATACTTTTTTCTTTACTGAATTTATAATGAAAATGAAGAGATTTAAATAGAAAGATATAAGAGATATTTTATATATTTCATTCTATCTACAATATATTTTATGCGAGTATATTGAATTTATGTTATACAAATTTTTCAAGTTTCAAGAAAATTTTTAATGTTAATAAAAAAAAAGTAAAGGCGAAATAATAAAAAAATTTCGCAGAATATGGGAACAACAAAAAAAAATTTTTGATGTGATCAGCACATAACCGACAGCAATGCATATTGTTAGTTGTTAGTCTAGTTTAGTGAAAGTATTACAGAAGGCAATGAAAATGCGTTTTAAAAACTTCTTTATAATTTTAGCGACTCTAGTAATGTTTTAGTTAACATTCCTCGAAAAATGAAAACTTGGCTGTTAGTTGAGTTTTGCTTCGTGTCATCGGAATTCCGTGAGAAGTTTGTGAGTTAGTTTTGGTAACAAAACACCAGAACTCAATTCATCAATTAATTCCTTAGATATTAAGAAAAATGTAAAATCGCCGCCAAGTTCAGTTTCCGAGTGGTTACAATTTTATGTGTGTACTGACATTTCGAAAAAATTTATAGGTTAATTGTATTAACACCATGAGTTCAGATATTAATTTTCAAAAAAATCAATTATTTTTCATTATATCTTCGTAATATATTCGAAATAAACTCACACATAAAATTTTATCAAAATCGGTTCAGCCGAACTTGGGATACACACATGCGCACACAGACACACAGACCGACATTTCTCTAAAAATATTTTTATTACGCTTTCGTACTTTCCCACTGAAAACTCGACATCCGAATTTTGATGCTATCGGATAACCTCGCTTTTTGTATGCAATGCGGTCGATAAAAAAAAATAAAATTGTTTTAATCAACTAAAAGAAGTTTTGTAATCAAATAAATAATTTTTATAAGTACATTTTCAGGAAAAAAATAATAAATTAAATATTTTGTATGAATAATTTTAAATTTAATTTATTAAGATTACAATTCAATATTATGAGTGCAATATTGTTGAAAAAGATTTTTCAAAATTTCATTGAATTGGACAAGTTTTAATGTGTTTGAAAGAATGCGGTCGTTCGATCGAATTTTTACTCGAGTTCGAACAAAAGTTCGATCGAAAAGACTTGATAAAATAAAATCCTTGTAATATGAAATTTATAATTATTTAGTAGGAAATTATTAGCTCGATTTTCTTTTGGTCGATTTTCGATTAGCTCGATTTTCGTTCGATTTTCGTTTCCTTTTTTAAATGGGGGGTTTTTATAAAAATAGAAAAATTTCTTAAATAATCAACTAATTTGTTAAACATAATTAATTCCATAATTATTTTCAATTCTAATAAATTAACAATAATTAATAAAAATTTTACGAAAACTAGTTCAAAATCATATTGTATAAATTAAATATTTTACTAAAAATTTTTTCTTTATATTATCAACAAACTATACTCTTAGCCAGTCTAAATGAAATCGTTAATATTTTGATCTCCAAATTGCGAAATTTTTAAATTCACAAGCCTTATACAATTACAGACCTTATACAAGTACTTACATATAGTTAAATTCTTACACCCTTTTCAATATTTTCCACTAATTATTATATAAAGTAATGGTATTTTCTTACCCAAATGCACGGCACGAAAATATTATGAGAAATCGAAAATATGGCCATAATTATTATTTAACAGCTAAACGAGTTAATTAATTTAAAAAATTGCTAAAGGATCAAAGAATAGTTTTAATTTTTGAAATTAGATCACAGGTTTTTCTTTTTCATATAATAATTATATACATGTATATTATCCTTATAGCACATATCCTTAGCGTTTTTTGTTAAAAATCAAATTCTTAAAGAGTACAAGAACATTCAAACTTAACAATATTTATTCTTATAGGATATTTTATTACAATATGTTTTTTTGGAAAAAAAAACACAGGATTAAATTAATTTTCTTAGAAAATATTGTTTACGCCTTTTTATTACTCCAAAAAGGTAAACAACATAATAATATTTTTTCTACAAAAAAAAAAATAAAATTTTTTATTACAAAAATACCAAAAGAAAAGAAAAGCATTTTACAAATGAATGAACAAAAATAATGGACGAACGAGCAAAACAAACCAATTAATCATATTTTAAAATAAAAATTTTTTTATTATTGTTATAAAGAAAATGCTAAAAACAATATTTTTCTCTTGCCATTCTTAATATTAATATTGGATTCATCTTTAGTATACACAATTTATAAGTTATACCTATAGAACGTATCTACACTTACTCATGTGTTTGTACCCAATATTATGTAGCTCGTGTATATCATATATGAAAATTAATTCAAGGAGAAAAATGAGTTTAAAGGTAACATTTTTTTTTTTTTGCGCAAAATGTTCGATTTCAAAAATATGTTTGTAACTATGTCCTTCTGAAATTGAATGGGAATTGAAATATTTTTGTTGAAAATGAAAAAAAAAAAAAAAAAATCATTTACATATTTGTCATGTCATATTTTATAATTTATAGTGTCAAAATGTAGCGCCAAAAGAAATTTGTTTTTCACTTTATTGTTGTTATTTTGAAAAAAAAAAAATTGTTATTACGCGATGAAATTCTTTTGTAATTTGCCTGCTGCTGCTGCTGATTGCGCTCTTACCTTGATATATTACACCTATTTTTTTTTTTTTTTTGTTGAATTTTATGCAATTTTTATTCATCATAAAATTTGAGTTATTTACAAGATTTCATTCAATATAAGTATAAGCAAGTAAATTTTTTGTGATTTACAAACATGGAACGTATGTGTGATTGGAAACTGACAGTCTCATATTTTTTTAATATTAAAGTTAAAGAGGGTTAAAAATATTGCAATGTTTTTTTGAATTTTATTGAAATATAAGGTGACTTTTATGTAAATTACTCAAAAAATATTTTATTATTGTATAAGAGATTAAAATAACATTGAATTTTAAAATATGAAGTTTGTGAAAAATTTGACTGGATAATTTAAAATTTTATTGGAATATGAACTACAGAATTTGATACGGAATTCAATTAGAATATTTGGTTTTCACTCTTCAAACATAGCAATGATATATTCAAGTAAATTTAACACAGCCGGAACTTTGAAATTGGAAAAATACTTGTATAACAGAATAACAGAATAAATTATTTGAAAATTGAAACCTGTGGCAAGCATTTCTTTTGTATTTCTAGTAAAATACTGAGTTTTCACAAAAATTTTATTTGTATTTTCATATTTTTTTCAGTATTTTCAAAATTCGTTCTAAGAACTCTTCTTTTACGATAACAAAATTTTCTTTCCTCTTAAACAAGTTGCATAGTAGCTAATTAAGTTAAATAGCAATGAAGTTTTCCTTTTGTACAAATTTGTTAAATAGGATCACTAATTTTAAAAAGAATGCCATCTAAAAGGATAATATTCGACAGTAGTTTTGAAATTTCAATCAGCATAAAATTGGAAAATATTGCACTATAAAAGTAATAAATATGCATATTAAACATTAAGGTATAAGAATATGCCACTGAACAAGAATGTTTCCGATGTTTTACGGGAGCAATTTGAATATTGTTTACTCACTAATAATGATTCAATACGAAGGTGATTTTAAATGAATAAAATAATTTTCTTTTGAAATATCTTTATTATACGTAGGATGTAGTACCGATTAAATGATTTTGCAAAAAATATAGAGGAAAAAATTTTATAAGAATTCTTGATATTTTGATATTGGGAGTTCTCACTTAGGAGAATGTTAAAGTAAGTAAACGTTTTCTGTTTTTCATTTTAAAGGCAACTCACTTTTCAAATATTAAGGTGTGATCTTTGAAATTATATTTTTTTAAGCTACGAATATTGTTTTGCGCAATAATGCTCTTTTATGTGAATTTTTTTTTAAGGAAATATTTTATATAATTTGAAATTTATAAACCGAAAATTGTACTTAATCTACATAAGAGTATAAAATTCTATGTAATAGAATTTTAGTAGACATTATTTGAAGCAAACATCTTGTACGCAATATTTAACCTGCAACAATAGTGTAGCTGCGAAAGGTTCATATTACCATCTGTACTACATATTATTTGAAATACTTAAAACAACAAAGAATTTTTTAGAATTATTAATTTGCATGGTCCGCTTAGTTGTAGTTCTGTACTGTGACTGCCACATAAATTATTTTTAATTTGAATTAAACAAGTATTAAACAAGCGTTATTGTTGAAAATTATGATTTTTTGTTACAATGTCCAGAGTATTGTTGGAAATATAGTGAATTACCTGAAAAGAAAAAAGAAAAAGACATAATTTTAGTATAAAAATTAAAATATTTTAAAAATTCAACAAATTAATAAAATTTTGAAATTTATTTATAAAAATATTTTAAGAATAATGTTGAATACTCAATCGCACCGAGTGATAAAATCGATTGAATGATTTTTTGTGAAGAGAATATTTTTCTTAAAGAAATATATTTAAACTTAATGCACTCTTATTCTTGTAATTTGAAAAAATTAGTATGGATAGAGTTTACCGTGTCAACTTTATGATACTCGTACGAATGAATGATTTTAAGGGCTGTATCTCACACTGTTGCCATATCACACATAATGTTGGCGTCTTTCATATCTATATGGTTTTTTTATAAATTTATAACATTTTATTGAAAATAATGGCCAAATTTGTTTATACAAAATTTCTGCTCTGTTAAATTCAATAGTTTCTATAATATACGAAAAAAAACCTTTTGTAGAATCAGTACCTCGATTACAATTTAAATAGGTCCTAAACAGATGGAAGGTTCATAGTTAAATCAACTCAGAATTCGGCTTCAGAATTATATCTATATCCCAGATCATTATTTCTTAGCGTTACGATTAATAAGCACCTTTTGCTAAAAATTAGTGTTATTTAAAGATATTTTTGAAAATCTTAATTGATTCAATTAAAATATATACACAAGAGCAACAAAATCTAGATATCTCCAAACAAATTTTTTAAGTATCGTACAAATAATTGAAGTATAACTGTGTTCAATCACAAATTCCTAACAGCATAAATTCTTCATTTTTTTCCTAACAAATTTTTGCTCAAATTTTACTTATTTCGATAATTTATAGCTCTAGCTACTTCCAATGTATTCAAATGTGCAAACAAAAAAAAAGGAAAACTTAAATATTTTTTTCTCAATTCAAATGATTCCACCTTTAAGTTAAATCATTAATTGAAATAGAGAAAATAAAAATTTAAAAATTTGTTTTTTGTTTTATCAATAAGGTAGAGAGCAAAAAAAAAATTAATTCTGTAATCAATTTAACTCTTTTTTTTTTAACCCGTTTTCTATACTTAACTTTCTTTTGTATTTTATAGTACACTTAATCAACATTGTAACAATTTTCTGTTAATTCGGTTAAAATACACATATCTTAAATTTTCAAACCAATAACATTCACCCTGCTTTTGAAACCGCACATTGCGTTTATTTACAAGAATTTTCTATATAAAAGCAGTGAAATGTCTAATGAAAATGCTAAGCTCGCATTTGTTTTAAAATTTTAAAATTAAATGTTTTGCTTTTTCTTTTCATTTGAAAATATTTGATTTTTGATATTTCCACCTAACTAATTTGATTAAATAATTTTATATAAGATTAATAGTAAATTCTAAAAACAAAAAAAAAAAATAGAAAAAAATTTTAAAATTCTTAAAATGTTATAAAATAAAAGTATATAGAGAATTTCAAAGAAATTAACCTCAATTCTTAACCAATTTTCTTTTGGTTTTTGTGATAAAATTTATACTTTATTACTTTTAAGAAAGGCGTTAAAATCAAAGAGTATTGAATAGAAAGCCAAAAAAAAAAAAAAAGAAAAAATTCACGCAGTATTTAAATTTTTTTATGAACTGGACACTATCGGACATTGGCTGATTACATAGGTAAAATAATTTGAGCATAAGTAAATGAGAAATTTTTTATAAAAAGCAGTAAACCAAGAAAACCTTTACTGGAAATTTATCTTTCCTCAATTCAGTTTTTGTATAATTTCATTTTTGTAAAAGAAGAATTGTTATACATATAGCTATAAGTTTAAAATGAGGGAAAAAAAAGAGAAGTTTATCATTTTGCGGTTAGTTAAATTCCATTTTTCTTTGAAATTTAATTTTTGAATTGAAAATAAAAAAAAAGTTATAATAAGCGTGTAAATGTTGGTTAAATTTTTTAATGTAAATTAAATTGCATATAATTTCATAATATTTTTGTATAACACTTTTTGATTCGAAGTTGCAATGTACAAATTTATTTCAATGCCTGTGTGAGAATTCAAAGGTAATAAAATTAATTTTTCATAAAAGCGTTATTATTGTAGGGTTAAGCAATTATTACCGAAAGTTTTCGGATTGATGATTATTTTTTTTAAAGTTGTCCGCCACCACAAAAGGCTCGTTTATGTTTATTGTGTAATTTGGGACTGCTACTCTGACTCCGATATCGACTTCGAATAGGATACCGCCAATAAAATTGTGACTTTCACTTTAGATGACCCTCTTTCTGCTATTCTCTTCAGATTCTGACCATTACTCCGATTGCGACCACGATTTTGACTTCGAGTAAGAGTCCAACACCGCCTCTGACTCTGATTTCGGTTACTGTTTCGGATAAAACTCCGACGTTCACTTTCTCTTCCCAGTCTGACTACTACTCCCACTGTGACTACGTTTTGGACATCGACTAATAATCCAATATCGCCTCTGATAACTGACTTCGACACCGTCTCTAACTCTGATTTCGGCTACTGCTTCCAATAAAATTCCTACTTTCTCTTTCATTTCCCGATTCTGACTCCTAGTCCACCTCTGACCCTGATTTCAACTTCTACTCTGAATTAAACTCACATTTTCACTCCCACTTCCGAATCTAATTTCAAATGCGCTTTCGTGTTTTTAGTATATTTTGGATTTGTTAAAAATCGTTTGACTAAAATTTGTTCGGAAAATTCTAAACTTTGTTAACTTGGGAAAATGTGAGGATCGTCTTAATTTTTGGTGTTTTACTCTTAAATCACAAGAAAAAAAAATTATTAGAATTCAGATTAGATAGACCTGAACAACTTTTTTCAGAAAAATATTTTTTGAAAAATTTTGGAAAAATTTGTAGTCAAATAGTTGGCCGAAAATCATTTGTGAGCTCATAAATGTTACACGATTCATAAGCATAAATAAATATTCTAATAATTTTCCATGAAAAAGAAAAAAAATTATTTGTGATTAATTGGTTACTCTAAATAGGTATATAAAAATAAAAATGTTCTTTTTAAAGGTTTTTTTTGTTTTTTCTGTGTTCTTTTTTCAACAAAGAATTGTTTTACGATTTAAACGTTTTTGTCTGATATTTTATACGCTCATTTATCATATTTTACTCTTTTTCTTTACAAAAAAAATTTTTTTACATCTTTTTCTATAATAACAATTTTTCAGTTAATTTTTTTTTAATAGGAAATTATTATAGAAGTAAAATTGTGTATGTGAAAAACCACAAAAGTTGAAAACAATGCATCTTTCAGCTTTCATAAATTTTTCTTAAATTTTTTTTTTGTTTTCTAAAAAAAATATTCTTTCTTCTTTAAGACTTAAACGCTTCTTGAATCTTGTGTATTGTTTAATATTTGTGGTTTTTTTCAATGTTTTTTCTACAAATTATTCATTTATAGCACCTGATTTCACTTGTAAAACTAAAATGTAGTTAATAAAATTAATAAATGTTAATCTAGTATAAATGAAGGCACTTAATAAATATTTTGGCGAAATTTAATGGGGATTTTTTATTCCTAAATTATAATTTTGTTTGGTTCTTATTCTAAAATTTATTTTGATTAGGGTTTAAATTGGGTGATTTTAAAGAATATTGTTTCCTCTTTCTGCTTCTAGGCCTCTCTATATATGTACAACTGTATTCAAATTTGAATTTGGTCTATACAACAGACAAAATTCAAATTTGTACTTATGCGAAAATTTCTAAATTCAATAATTTTTGTTTTTTTGTGAATATTCTCTTGTGCATGAATGTAATCATAAACAAGTAAAAACGTTTCAGTCGGTATGAACCGATTGAATTATACCCTGCACCTTTCATTGTTGTATAGCAATTACTCAAACCTGTGAAACCATTCTATAGAAACTTCGCGGATATGTCTGATCTATAACTGAACACACAACTACCAAGTTTCGTGAATTGGACTTTATTATTTTTCCAAATATTTAAAATTAGCTTTTGGAGTTATATGGCAGGTACCTGAACCTGCCAAATAATTCCACTAAAACTTCGCTAATATATCTGATCTATAATTGGACACACAACTGCCAAGTTTCATGGATCTAACTTTATTACTTTTCCAAATACTTAAAATAAGCTTTTGGACTTGTATGGGAGCCACTCGAACCTGTCAAGCAATTCCACAAAAACTTCAGAAATATCTTTGACCTATAATTAGACACACAACTGCCAAGTTTAATGAATCTGTCTTTATTATTTTTCCAAATATTTAAAATTAGCTTTTGGAGTTGTATGGCAGCTATCCGAACCTGCCAAGCAATTCCACTAAAACTTCGCAAATATATCTGATCTATAATTGGACACACAACTGCCAAGTTTCATGAATCTAACTTTATTACTTTTCCAAATACTTAAAATAAGCTTTTGGAGTTGTATGGGAGCCACTCGAACCTGTCAAGCAATTCCACCAAAACTTCAGAAATATCTTTGTCCTATAATTGGACACACGACTGCCAAGTTTCATGAATCTGACTTTATTATTTTGCCGAATATAAAAAATTTGCTTTTGGAGTTGCATGGCAGCCACCCGAACCGGTGCAGCTATCTCATTAAAATTTTTAGAGCATATGCAGAATATAATTGGACACATGTATACAAAATTTTATATTTGTACCTTTATTAGTTTTTGAAATAATTAAAATAAACTCGTTGAGTTGTATGGCAGCTACCCGAACCCGTTGTCCGAATTGGTCCAATAACAATAGGGTTCGTCCTTGGCACAAAAGAAGCAACTTGTGAAAGTTTGGTGTCGATTGCATTATTCGTTTTTGAGTTATCGTGCGATCGGACGGACGGACGGACGGACGGACGGACGGACGGACGGACGGACATGTCTAAATCAACGCAGAATTTTACGCTGAGCAAGAATATATATATATGTCCATACCGCAGATGACTCCTTCAAGTAGTTACAAACTCCATACCAAAGTTAATATACCCTTCACGAAGTGCAGGGTATAACAAGTTGCTCTTATTAAGACTATTGAAAAAATTTAATACTCTTATTGTTCTGCTAGCTATAATAGCTTTTTTCTAATTGTTTAAAATTTTCATTAAATTATATTCATGTATCATTGACTCTGATTCCTCCATAAATGAAATTGCTGTAAAGTAAAATTTATTAATTGCATTTTCTTCCAAAACTTGTAAGTTAATACAGAGGTCTGGCATATATTATGAAAATTTCTGCAGTTCTTTTTTAATAATTTTTTAATATAGTTAATAATTATACAAATTTTTAATCGGCTCCCGTTTGCGAATAGAAATTTTAATATATTATTTCGTGAAAACTGTAGTACAAGAGTATATTAAGGGCAATCGTTGGGTACTTTTAAAAAACAGATTTATTTGTTTCATTATATGTAACTGTATAAAAGTCTATATTAAGAGGCAGCAATAAATTAGTGTAATTTCTTAATGAAATTACACTTATTTATTATTATTTATTATTAATAAAAAAAACTCCTAAAAATATGCAATTTTTTCAATTTTTCAGTTTTACATTCAATTTAATTGTTTTCTTCTATTATTTTTCAAAGTAATTAGTATTAGGTAAATACTGGCGTTGAAAATCTAAAAAATAAAATTGCCTCTAAATAAATAAGTAATTATATGTAGACCGTTATATGCAAATATTAATGATTAAAATTTTTTTATTTTTCCACTTTTCATTATCATCTAGTATAGTTAAACCTAATTGAACTCAAACTGTTCAGCACAATTATTGTATTTGCGTTAATTTTAAATATTTTATTAGATGAGTTTTTTACTTTGTTTACTTTGTTTACTCCTGTTTTTCCTATTTATGTATATAAATTTATTATTTTGTTTGTTTACCTACAAAAGCTATTTGAAGTTTTTCATCACGCAATTTATAATTACTTTGTATATAAAATATTTATATATAAAATTTTCCCCTTTTATTTCAAAATTGAATGAACATCAAAGGAATAAAGTTTTGCAAAAATGTTTATTCAGGTTTTATTTATAAATAATTTTCACTTGATTAATTTTGTGATAAAATATTGTGTTTTTTTTTTTAAAGACAAGACATTGGTAAAATATTTATAGTGGGTTTTCATTAAATTACGCGTTTCAATGTTAGCGATATATTTTTATATTATTGTGTTTTTTGTTTCATGTTCAGAGAAATAATGAAATTTAATTTTAGTTTAAATGAGAGCGCGGAATTGATATCGTATTTATTTAGGATATTAGGAATTAACATGAAAGAATCACTTCAAACTGAAGTTGTTCTAATAGCGGCCGTAATTTCTATAAAAAAAATAATTTTATTCGACAAGGATTTTCTATGTTTAATTGAAGATATGATTTAATAATATAGCTTCAAAATCCTCATAATCATATTTTTAATCAATTTTACTTAATAATGTCAAATTAAATAATCAAATCTTAATTGTATCAAAAGCACGAAAATTTCACATTTTCAAAACAAAATAATAGAACTTTTTTTTTAGTATTCAACACACTTAAAATTACCATTTTACAACTATCTATTCGATTCCGGTAACATTTAATAGTTCAAAAATTTTAAAAGGTATTTGTAAAAAAGTCTTTGGTAAATTGCGGCTCGGCATTCTGATTGCAAGAAAAAATTTATACAATTGCGACTATTAAAATTTGAAAAACTCAATTTATGTCAATAATATAACATAACTACATAAAATTCTACACGAATTTATTATTTATCAAAACAAAAAAATTAATAAAATAAGTTGAAAATGTCATTTCTTCTTGTTAGTAGGTAATGTAAGAAATTCGAGTGACCCATGCTAACACTTACATAGTGCATATTTCCCGATAACCCATAAAAGTATGCCGACGGTTGTTTTAAAGAGATTGTGATGGGCTAAATTTTAAGGGATCATATTGAAAATAAAAGTCAAACAAAGTAATCAACAAAAACAATTGATAGTCAAATAAAATCAAAGTAATCAAGCAAAAAAATATTTTTATTTTCCTTACTCTACTTGGGGCAATTGAGTATTAGAGCCTTCCACTTGATTTTTTTGTAGCAAAGGTTTAGTTTACCCAACAACTAATGGATTAATTAGGCGGATGACTAGCCTGTCATAGTTTTTTCTCTATAACAGGTATTTATTGTTTTATTTTTGGTACGGTGTACAATATCGTTTATATTTTATATATATATTGATAAATATTTTTTATATTAACATTTTATTTCGTATATTTTATAATACTTATAACATTAATATATTTCTTATAGTATCTTAACCAATGTTTGAGCCCAAGTAATGTAAAACATTAATTAAAAAGTAAAAAACATAAAAAATAATAAGCAACAGGGTGTTAAAAATGTTAACTGCTGTAAATTTTTGTTTCTAATGCTCTCATTTACTTTGATGTAGTTACGCCTGAAATAATGAAATTGAAATCATATAGAAATTTAAATTAAATAGAATACCAAACAAAATGATGGATCCTACAAATAAAATTTATTCACTATATCTATTAAAACACGATTAAAATTAAATAAATTCAAATTAAATTTGTTCTGAATGGAATTGTATTATAAACTATTGGGAGAGTCATTAATATTTTTAATAAATTTTTTAATCAAAATCAAATTTAACATTTTACAATTAAGATAATTTCGAAAATTATTCGCATAAGTAATTAAATAAATCTTAATCCTTTCATTTAATATTTTATTCCCATAATTTATTCAATCCCATGAGTACTTGCTTCTATAAATACGTAAATTTTGCATTTAATATTGTGTGCATTGCGTCTATTTAGAAAATATAAGTATTTTCAATTAATTTAATTCTTAATTTATTAAATTTTCATTATAAGAAAAAAATTTTTTTTTTTTTCTAGCATTCTTCTTGTTTATAATTTTAAATATATTATAAAATTTTTCGTGACTAAAATATATTTAAAAAAAAAAATAGCAAAAATCTAACATACTTACATATCATATCATCATAAAAGAAAAAAAAAAATTCTTCAATATTATTTTATAAGATAGATAGAAACTAAAATAGTTTCGACAATAGCTGATTATAAAAAAAAAAGTTAAAGCAGAGTTATTTCAAAAAGTTGAATGACATAAATAACCCTAACGAAATGACATAAATGTCTAAATTAAAAAAAAAAAAATCAATTTTTTTTTTTGTTTTTTTTTTTATTTTACTATACGAGTATTTATTATTCCTTTTATTTTAAATTTTCATTAAAAAAAATAAATAAAATAAATATACGATAAGGAAAAACAAAAATATTAAAAAAAGAGCGAAAAACGATTTTATACATATATTTACGTAATCTATATTTAACAATCGTTCATTAATTTGATAAAAGTCTAAAATCGTGATTTGTGCCGACCATAAAAATTGGAAAAATTGCAAACAACAACAATAATAATAAGAAGCAAAGCAAAGCAAATATTAAAAAGAAAAAAAAGACAGTAAATTTTATCTACTCTAATGCTTAACTATTATTATTATTTTCTTTTTTTTCGCTTATTTGTTAACTTGACAATGTTAACTGCAATATCGTAAGAGCATTTTAGTTTTTGTATTTTACCTCAACACATACGTCACACACATTATAATAATAGTGAACAAAACATCATGCCAACATATTGGAAATACAAAAATATTTTAGAATCGATTTTTTTTTTGTTATCGATACTCTCTATATAGGTAATTATATATATACGATATTACGATATCGATCTAATTTAATTAAATGTCATCGAAATAAATAAATAGTAAAAATAGAGTTTTTTTCGTTTTTTCATTTTTTGTTTTGTTATTTTTTTTTGAAGTCACCACAATTCACAAAAATAACGCAAAATAATAAAGAAAACAAAAAGAGGAAAATTTTTTGAGATTTCTCATTATGAGTTTTATTTTTTATATTTTTTTATATTTTTATTATTTTTATATACTCATTTTATTACTAGTCGATATTTTAGTTTATGACATTCGTGTTAAGAATTTATAGGATCGCTTAAACCATAAACAGTTGTCAATTTATTAAAGATAACCAACATTCTTGTTATTATAATTATAAAAAGAGAAAGCAAAAAAAAAAAAAAAAGAAAGAGAAAGAAGAGCGTATCATCATTGTCAAACAAAATGTCATTTTAATTATGATATAGAAAGGGTATTATAAATATTTGATTTGAATTTTCATCATGATTGCAATAAAATATTTTTTTTGTATCAGTTTTAGCACATCATCGAATAGAAGAAAGATGGCCAGAAAGAATAATTTTATTATCTGCTTTTAAAAATTCATGCTAAGAAATTTTAGCATTACGCCGAACTTGAAAATGTCATGTTTTCAATGCGCAAAAACAAAGTAAAAAATGCAGGGAATGCAGGAAAGATAACCGAGGCTATTTTTTATTTGTATTTCAATTAGAAGTTATCATAGGATCAACTAGTTAATAAATTTAGTATAGATCTGAAAACTAATTTTTTTAAAGTAAACAAGTCATAATGGATCGAAAGAAGTAGTATGCAATATTCTCTTTTGAATGTAATTTTTTAGAATCTACATTCAAGTTACTTAATTCCTTTCACGCAGTTTCTCTAAAAGTCTTCCTACTATTCTTTTTTAAGCATCTTGTAGGAAATTGTATGCTATATTTTGACTGCTTGATAAAATTGATTACAATTATAATAAAAAATTAAAAAATTCTCATAATGATGACCGCAAAAATATTTAAAGTAAGAATGTTGTGTACCCCATGAATAGGTTGAATAACTTAATTATTTACAACCTAAAACCAGAAGTTACATTTTAGGTTACTATTTTTTTTTTTCCTGCTATAGATAAAGAGCCAAAAACCGAAAATATATTTTTATGTTCTTTTTTTTTCATTTTAATAACTTATTTTTAGAAAATTAGGTTTTCGATTTTTTGAACACACGAAATTCCCATTAAATCGCTTTTTTCCGTTTTCGATCGCTTTTTCTCCCCCAATTTTTTTTTTTTTTGAATTTCTTCTTCTCTTTCTTTATAATGTTATTATAAATATATCGATCTCTTATTATTTTTTTATAAATATATTAAATTTTTTTTTTATGGTTTTATTTTACTTTTTTTTATCATTCCATAAAAATCTTTATATCCGTTATGCCTTCGTTTTGACCATAAAAATATTTTCATGAGGCATGCAAGTCATATTATCATTTTTCGTATCGTATCGTATTTACTTATACAATTTTCATATTCCGTCCGTTTGAGTTGAATTGGAAGGAAACACATGAAGTCATATTAAAATGTGTGTATGTATATGTGCTTCTATTAGTAATAGTGTGACAAGGCAACTCCTTTCTTTTTGACATTATTGACTTCACAGTTTTTTCTCGCTTTTTGTCGTGTTGTTCTTTTTTCATTATTTTTCCTTTAAGGATCCATAAAGGTTAACAATTAACATCAATCAGTCTTTAAGTTGATTAGTTTATTAAAAAAAAATATAAAAAGCAGAGTATAAAAAATCAAAGATTTCGATAAATTTTAATGGTGTGTAGTTATTCTACAAACTTATTATTTTTTTCTTTTTATATTTTCAACAGAATGTTTTTTGGGGTAACCTTTGCAAGATCTAATGTATGTGTCATAATTTTTTACTATTGAAAACCAAAATTTGAATTGTAACGCAGGTGATAATACTAAAACGGAGTGTCAAGAAATTTTTTATTACACCTGGAATTTATCATACTTCAATTATATTGTACCTCAATGAATAACATTTAAATTTTTAATACTGCGTTACAATATTATCCCCTTCGTAACATTAAAATAAAAATTTTTTTTTTTTTGATTTTTCAAAAAACTAAATTTAAAACAAAATTCAAACTTAATTGAAGTCAATTAGTTTTTTAATAAACAAACCAAGATTTTCTTTTAAGCTACACACTTAGAAGCCGCAGTACTTAAGAGAAAATTCGAAGTACAGAAGCCGTTTAGATTTTTATTATTGAGAAATTTAATGTGCTATATTTTTCCTTGAAACTAAAAATGTTAAAAGCTAATGAAAGTATAATTATTCTTTTTCAAAAATTTTATATTAAAATTGGGTATATTTAATATTTTCAATTTAATTTAAAGAATTTAGTAAATCTCCTGCATTATATCATTGTGCTTTCAAATATCAAGCGAAAGAACTATTATTGACTAGTATGTATTGCTTCTCATTTTATAGAAAATCGTTATAAAATTGTTCAAAAAAGAAAGAAGAGAATTAAAGTGTAGAAAGAAAATGAATGACACTGGGAACTTCATATAAATTGGATAATTATTAGATTTTTTGGATAATAATCATATGCTTCCCTTAATGATTTCTAATAGACTTATAGTTATAGGATAATATTATTATTTCTTTACTTGTAATCACGATTTTTATTTTTAATTAAAAAAAAATTTTTTTATAATAAAATTTTTAATATTTTAATGAAGAAAACACTGCTGTTTTCATATAAAAATTTTAATTATTTTCTTTAACTGTTATACTGTACTTGTATAATTTAATATAATATTAATGATTAAAATTGTTTTCATAAAATTTTAATCTTTATATTATGGTAAAAATTTCATTATTTCTAATGGTTCTCATTTATTTGGTGATAAATTTATGTGACTGTTGTCGATACGGCATGCATAATAGACATTTGTTTCGTTACACTACAATAGTGTAAGTAAAGTAATATAAGATTCCCAGCTAATTTTTAATATTCCTCACTTTGATATTAATATAGGCCAATAAATTGATTTTGAATAGAACTTTTTAAAAGATAATTGAAGTTTTAATAATTATAAAAGATAGTTGAGGGTCAAGTATTTTAATAATATATAGAGAAATTTGTAGATATCTAATGTTATACAGTATATGGGACAGTTCATCATTAACTTATTGATTTATCAATCAACAATAGCCAAAAACATCACGAATTTTGAAAAATATATTGAACTAACTTAAATAATTTTGAAATTTATAAAATTGATGCCAAGGATAATAAAGAACCCTTTGTTACAGTATTACTAGTAAACCTCATTAGAGCATAATTAATTACTTAGAGTAATAAGTTACTTAATTTAATTGCTTACTTATTTAATATTAGCTTATTTAATATGTAAAACTTCTGAAATTGCAAGATATTTTACCCTAACGTAGCGCCTATGTATCTGAAAATCCATAATCAAATGCAAAACATATACGAGCACAAATTTTATTTCCCACACATAAAACTTTAAGAACAAATTTAGAATTTCTTATATTTTTGCAATTTTCTCCGAAAACGTTGATTTGTTTGTTTTTTTTTTCGCAGCTATGTACAATGCACTTTATAAAATTTCATTTAAAAACTAATCAACTTTTACCTACTTTTCTCATATTATTTATGATCAAATTCATGAATTCACGTATGAAATACAAAATTTATTGTTATTTACAACATTTTGTGATTTAGTATAGAGGCAACAAGTGATCAAGGAACATGTTGTTTAAATTTTTATAATAATGAATTACAACATATGCGCTTATGTGCTTATGTTCAACAATGGTTTTTGCACATTTAAGTTAAATATTATTTGTAATATTTTTCAGCGAAAAATATTTTTATTTAACGCTCAGGTTTATTGCTGCCAGGAATATAATTAAATTAGTTTTTTCTTTTTTTTTGTTAAATACTCACTTATATGTATGATAATGCTTTAGATCGCATATTGAATTTTAGCCGATAGAATATTTATTATTTTAAAATCTAGCACAAAACACAGTAAGCTCATTGGAAGCAAAGTAAAAAAAAAAGAAATAGAAATTGAAAATTAATTTTAAAAGCCGGCCAATAAATCAATATTAAAAAGAAAATTTCTTATTTAACTTTAATAAATTTAATTTTTTTTTCTCTGTGCTTAGTTAGTAAATTTCAAACACCACAGTTGGATTGCTTTTTTTTTATTAAATGTTATTTTAAATTGAAATTCACTAGTACGTATACGTATTTGGTGTTTGGTTTGTTATGCATGTAAGCATATAAATCTTGGCCGAAGAACTATTTTTTATATACAATTCAAGAAATTCTCACAGAAATTCTCACGCTTAATATAAATTATACTTATTTATATTTAACGGTAATGCAGGATATTTATGTATGTATTTGTTTTTGATTTAAGTGCGGGTTCAACAATTGAAAAATTCTTTCGGAATTTAATTGGTTCCTAACTAAATTACAAGTCTGGCTTTAACCAGTTGGTAAGCAATACCAACAATTCTTATAATAATTTACCTCGTTACTTACAGAAAAAATTTATGAATAAAACGAACGCCTTTAAATATGCAATATTTTCTCTTATTTACTAAAACTTGCTCTTGAAGTTTAAGTTATTCTTATTTATTACTAAAATTTGACATTAAATTTGCATTTTAAAAATTATTTTTGTTAAAATTTTCTAAAATCAAATTAGCGAATTTTCCATTACTTTAATAATTGTCAAAATATTTTGATTTAATATTTTAATAATAAAACTTTAAATATGAAATTTTCTCGTGTTCATTTCGAGCCTGTGCCAGAATCATAGAAAATTATGATTTGATATTGTGACTTTTTTTGTAAAAATTTGTTATTGTTGTACGTCAATATCAGTGTAATAACAAATAAAGTATATTGGGAAATATTGTCTACTACATAGCAATCATTAAAACATTTACTTATAACAAAACTCACGTAATACTGAAATTTTGCCCAAACGACCATGGTGCCATAAAAACACAAAAGCGCTAAGTAATTCATAGAGGATGGCAGAGCTTTACTTATTATATGGTATTTTATATTACCATTTGATAATGTAATTTGATGCAAATCGTTTATATTAACTCTTAGCATCTAAAAGGGCTATCTTCATAGGACAATATTCAAATTATAATTTTAAATTTCAATCTATAATCTAAATTATATACATTATATATATTTTCATATTTTGTTGCTAAATTTTCATAACCACAACCACTAATTCATTAACAAATTCTATGTTGTCGAGGTTTCACTGTTTATACAGCATTAAAAATTTATAATATAAATTGGTGAATCATGAATTCTTACTAAATTGAGTTCAAAATTTAAATTAATTATTGTCAAGTAGCCATTTCCAATTTAATGTAGATTTTATGAAGGAAATGTAAAATTTTTACATTTTATACCTTTTATTTTATTAAATTTATTGAAGCCCTTAAACAATGCTAATATTATGATTAATATAAATTTTCCTTTTATGATTTAATTATACTCAACAAAATCTAAAATAATAAAAATAACATATATTTATACATATATATTCTTGTATTCTTTACAAACATATTTTGTGTATATTATCTATAGAACGAAGTCAATCATAATAATATAAAAAGGAAACATCAAATCAAAATCATTTGGGGGTCTTAATAAATTCAATGAATTCCTTTAAAATCATTGGTTATACTAAAATTTTAATAATATGACAAAAGAGAATTACTAACTAAATATTAAAAGTTAAGAAATATTTTAACAGAAAAAAAAAGATAAATAATAAAGATATATGCAGGAACCGAACAACTCAAAATGTAACAAGTATATGATCCCCTAAAGATATTTTGTATTTCTAAAAAACACAATGTACATAATACATTGAATCTTTGTTTTACTACATGTACTATTCTGCAGCAGGTTGTTAATTTAAAACCTCATAATTTGAAAATTAAAGTAGAAGCGATTAAAATTAGAACTGTGTATTATTTGGTATTGAAAAATTCGAAATAAGTAAGAGTAATTAGAAAAACTGGCAGTGTGTAGACATCGTTTGAATGATTAACCGAGAAAAATCATAATGACGACTTAGAACTTAAATTGCAGTATTAAAGTAAGATTAAACTCAAATGCTTGTAATAGTGTGGCGATAATGAGGTATAATGTAGTTATTTAAACTAATGACGTTGAGAAATTTAGAAAAAACCGCTAATTAAAATTTTCTGTAAAATTCCAAAAGATTTATCCAAATAATGCACATATTACCCATAATAAGAGATGGAAATAATTTATTGATCCATCTTCTCTGTACAATAAGCTGGGAAATCATTCCTCATGCATCTATTATCAAGCAACTGGATGAAGCTTTGATTAGCATGTTAAAAGTAATAATGTAAATTTTTGTTCGATAACTTGACAATCTCATTTTTATACACAAAAAAATTTTTTGCTACTATTTTATTTAAAATTAAAATTTAAAAAGTATTGGAACACCCTTTTGTAAACGATCTCATATAAATGTACACGTTGCTATTAGTATATCTGGTATAAAAAATGAAATAAGGGTAAAAGTAAAAAAAAAATATTGAAAATGCCAACAAATAAAAGTATGCAATTTTAAATTGTTGTTAATGTTAAAATATTAGAGTTGATGAAGCAAGAAAAAAGAAATCATCAGAAAATCAACTGTAGAATATTACAACATATTGTATATAAGCATTCTTATATAATTAATTTAGGGGCAGAAATAAATGGTTTACAATGGGGTACCTTTAGAGTACCCAAGTTAAATTCTTAAATGATAATTTCTAGGAAAATTATAATCAACATTTTATTGAACTAAACAATCGCCTTATTAAAGTTGCATTGTTTTTTTAGAATCAGGATATTTTGCAGGGTATTATTTAACTTCTTATTACCGTAGTACACACATATTATTGTATAAATATTTATGTATAAAGAGCGTGTGCGTGTATACAAACCTATGTGTTATAAATGTGTTTCTTTTAAATTGAATTTTATGCTGTTTGTATTTAAAAGAGGAACTTATTAAACTGAAACATTTAAGCACTATATAAAAATGTAATTATATAGAAGAAAAGAAAGGTGCGTAGTAAAAATTTATTCTTTAAGTATGGAAATAATTTGAAAATTCAAATTAAATCAAAAAAAAGTTGATTTTTGAATAATTTATGAATAATTTTTAAAATGAGTCCGAATATATTACGCCCGCTGAATACAGAAGTAATATTCATAGTTTTGCTACCATCTTTTATCATGACCATATTATTAAATTTAGCGAATTTATATCTCAATGCATAGATGGTCTTGCTAATAAATTGCCTTGCTAGTCATACAATTGACATGAATCATACCGCCAGCATGCTCACTATGAAAGCTACTTGTATTAAGAGCATTTGAAGGAGAATTTGTGTCCTTATCTTGTGTGATTACGATGAATAAACGCACTTATTCGGAGTCAAAGAGGAAACGACATGGAATGAAATTGTAAAGATCGTAATGGTTCAAAAATATGATTATTCTGAAAAGACTATAGCTTTCCAGAATCTCCTGTTCAAGAGGTATTAAAAGTTTACTATTACTATTAACCGAAATTATTGAATGTCGTTTTAAATTTAAAAAAAAATTAAAACTTTAATGTTCATTCTTGAGAAAATTTATTTTACCAAATTATTGACTTCTTAACAATTTCAATCAAGAAAATTACCCTCATAGTTCGAAAAACTCGAATTTTTTCTTTTTCAAATAGAAATTTTCTCAAACCAAAATTTTGTTTTACTACTTTGCATGGGACTATACTCGTATGATTACAAAGAATTCAATTTGACGTTTAAAAATTACACTAATAATTTAGACATAAGCAAAAAAATAAACGTAAAAAATTAAAGGTAAACAAACACGGTAAAAAAAAAATCTATAGCTAGGCACGGATATTTACAGCTTTTCTTTGCTCTTTCTCTTCTGTTTTGTTTGATTTAAAATTAATTCCTATAATTATGTTATTGGAAAAAATCAATATTAGGAAAAGAAATCATTGATATTCGTTCAATATATACACACACACACACCCTATATCTCTCTTCTTCACTCCCATTCTATTCAATTATAAAAAAAAAATATTGCCTCAAAATTATTACATTAGATTTTAAATTTATGTTTTGTTTGTTTAAAATCTTCATCATTATTATTTTTAATACAAGAGTCTATAACTTAATACTTAATTTAAGTTAGTATGTATATATACAAATATAATAAATCATAAACATTCGTATAATAGTTATGTTACAAAATCTATATAATTTGCAATACTAAAGTGGTGTTTCTTTATTTTAAACGAATGAAACAGAAACAAAAAAATTGGAAATAAATTGTAAGTGGTTGTAAAACATAAGTTCGAATAACGCTAATCATTGAATTTCAATGGTAACTTGAAGCAAAATTTTAATGAAAAATTGAAATCGATTAATTAAAAGATTTGAATTCATGCAATCTGTTGGTTTTTTGTTTTTCTTTTTCTAAAATTTTGATCGATTATAGTGTCAGGATATCATTTTTTACACTATATCCGTAATGGATCTAGAATATTTAATATATTGTAGCCATTGATCAGGAGAATTTTAAGGTAAGAGTTAATTTTTATGATTTGATTACTTTGTTGTATACAAAATTATGATAATTTTATATGATAGAAAATTGATTAAGAGTAGTTCAATATATAGAAAATTTTAAAGCTAAAATTACTAAACTTTTATTAATACTAAAATTTTATGTTATTATTTAAAATTATCATGTAATTTTATATTATATATTTAATAAAGGAAATATGGAAACAATATCTTGCATGATTAAGTAAAATATTGTAAGTGTTTTTAGATATTTTTACACTTTTTCTCCTAAGGAACGTTTTATTCTTTATTATACTCTCCTCAGTCCTCATTCCCCTTTACTATAATGTAGTATTCATAAATTTTTGTACTCTGTTCGAGTAGATATGCGCATATGTATATATAAAACACATGAATTGAAGAGTAAAATTTTTTGTTCACGTAGTTCATGTTCGGGAAGAAATTGAGTATGGAAATGTTTAGAAATCTAGATTAATTTTCAAGCATAGAGTAAAAAGTTGAAGATAATTAAAGCGAAGCAAGAGTTTTTAAAGTATATAGCATTAGAGCTCGGACAGTTGTCAAAAACGATATAAGTGTTTGTTTTATTATAATAGAGCAAAAGCGTTTTTGAGAAATATGCGGGAATTCATGACAAATTCCACGTAAGGATAAATCCGCGTAATAATAAAAACTTTAAAATTCTGACAGTCTCAAATTAAAACTAAAATAAAATACATACAAGAACAATTGATTCAAAAAATTTCCAAGATTTCTTAGTAGTACCCACACGTACGTAATCAATTCTTTAAGTAGAAGAAAAATGGCAGTTTTGTAATCATAAAAAAATTAATAAAAAATCAAATCATTTGTAATCAAATTATTGAAAATGAATCGATTATTAATTATTAAAATAACATAAATTATGTATTATAATAAATATTAAAAGCTAGTGAGAGTTAAATTTAATATTTTTTGCTCAGCTTCTGTTTATTTTATTAATATCATTTCAATTTTAATGTATTAATCATTTAATACAGACGAGCTCTTATAATAAGAAATAATATGAAGAGGCACAATGTTTTCAAGTAAACTTAAATAAGAAATAAATCATGTTTATTATTAAAATCTCAGTTGGTGGTTATAGAAAAATTTCATGCAATTAATTATAAATTTTTGTGTTATTTTTTATACAGCTTCTTGGTTTACTTTAAAAAAAAAAAAAACAGAATATCATTGGTTATATATGACGCATATTTAGCTTTAAAATTCTAGATATCGTAAGTATATGATTTGTTACTATGATTAATATACTATTCGTATTTCAAACAAAATAAACACTTACCGCATCAAATTTTAAATCAAATTACAATTTATTAATTAATTGAATAGTTGAGAGAGTAAACAATAATATGAAAGAGAATAACACTTTCATAATTGACATTTAAAAATTTGGCATTTAATTTGATGAGCAAAAAGTTGTCATGTTTTTTTTATATTACAATGACAATATGTGCTCTTGTTACTGCACATTATTCCGATTGAGTTAACGATAAATTTTATTAATAAAAAAACGTATTTGGAGAAGAGAGTTACAAACTTCTGTAAATGGCTATTAAATGGCAAATATGACTGGCTATTAAATGGCAAAAAAGAGAAATATCGCAGTCAATTTGAAAATCAATAACTTATAAGGTTGTCAGAAAATAGGCCTAAATAACTGGTGAAGTTCGCTTTGTTGCTCCAATTTGATAATGAAAATTGATTGAAATGCTTTGTAATGGGATATAATGTTGATTAAAACTAAGTCATAAGAGTGAATATAAGATTTAAGATGGCTTCAATTAAAGTGAAAGTGATTCTAAGGTTAATTACGTAAAACTTATGCATATTCATAGTACGTTACATACTTATACCTATATAGCAGATTTTTCTCAATTCTATCTCTCATTGAAAGGGGCATTTACAAGTCAGCATATCTATTTTTATAATAACAGTCAATGTAAAAAATTTAATAAATAAACTTGTAATTTAGTGTATATATAAAGAATCTTCTAATCGCGAATCCGTCTGTCACAATTACATACTTCTTATAATTGTTATTAACGCTTTTCTAATACCAAAAAAAAAAGACGAAAAAATCATTTTCAGACTTTTAGCACTTTTCCAAAAATTTTTTGAAAAAAAGTGCTTATTAGTTTCACTCTGTCCGTCCGTCCGTCCGCCCGTCCGTCTGTCCGTGTGTCTATTTACAAAACTTCTACATTCTTAAAGATAGAAAGCTGAAATTTAATACGTACATAGATCTTCACTAGAAACTTATTTCCGTAGAACAAAATTTTTATCTATCTCCCCCCCTCTAGAAGTTAAACCCCCTCAAAGCACTAAAAATAACCTATTTTAACTATTTGTTGCAATGAAACCATAAGCATTTTTGAAATTTTGCAAACGCAGAAAGGCAGTGGCTTGCTTTTCCTACCGCGGTATACTATAGTTAAACTTTAGAAAACCAAAATGGCCGTTAAAATTTACCGTAATCTAAAGTCCTTTTTTTCCAAATTTTTGATGTCGTTTTTCTTCTAGACCCCGGCCTGTAGAAGCTTAAAATTTTAGAAGCAATTATACACTAATAAATGCTTCATTTCGTTAGAAGAAAATTTTTTTCCATCTCCACCCCCTCTCAAGTTATGGCCTCTATGAAATTTGTAAAATTTGAATTTTTGACACCTTATATTTCCGAAACCGCAAGCTTTTTCAAATTTCTATAAACGCAAAAAGCTGACGGTAAATTCCATGACATTAAAAAATATAATTATTTTTCTTAACTTACACAATTAAACCTTAAAATCGAGCATTATGTTAACCCCTCTTTATATTAATTTTTGCTTTATTTCGAAGACTGCATGTATGCATCATCCTAAATATATGCAATCCTAGAAATAGCTTTGAACATGAATGAAAATAATTCTAATAGTGTGATAGGTGTACATAGTGTAGTTAAAAGCAGAATTTTCACTTGTTGAAGGGAAAAGTGCTACAATACAAACCATTGGTTTGACCCAACTTTATTCAGAGAAATTTTCTTGTTTTTGTAAATTTTAAAGAGAAAAACTTAAAACAAAAAACTTAAGTTTCTACGAGTACGTGTAATGGATTGAAAACGTTGCAAAAAATATTTTATTATTTAGTTTATAGTTATATAATATATTATATATACATATATATGTATATACATATTACATTTCCGTGTACATATTATACGTGCTATAGAAATAAGATACAAGTAAAATCTTTTTGGAATATCACATATAATATGAAATTTTTGTTAAAAATTCTTCAAAAACTGAGTTACCACGAATTACATGTAATGCTGTTATCATGTTATAGCATAATTAAAACAATTTTACGACAAGATAAGTATTTCTTTTTTTTTTATTGTAGGTATTATATGTGGCCTTATTTTCGTCTTTTTCTATCTTAGCGACTCAACGAGTCTATCTCCTTTTATTTGTGGAGCTATGAGATTTGTGTCTATATTTTATATGTGTTATATATGTGTTTGTTTAATTCTTCTTCCTTCCGCTCTCTCTCCCCTTCTCTCTCCTTGTGTGGAGCACCTTTACTAACGTTTGCCTATATCAGTTTATTTTGTTTCCCAGTGCATCATACAAAAAAAAAAACATTCACTAAATTTTTCGTTTTTGGTTTTATTGTCGTTTTTCCTTGAATTTTATTCTTTGTGTTGTGCTTTTTATTAGAATGATATTTTAATGCACAAAACTTAATGTAGAGAGGTTCGAAGGTAGGTAGTAAATGTATTGATCGAATCAGTTTTATTAAAAAAAAAATATCGAACTATTCAATATTCTATTACCATTTTACTAAAAAAAAAAATTTTCTTTTTTTAATTTTTGTTCAAAAAAAAAAACAAAAATAAAAAATAAAAAAGTTGAAATCTGCATTAACAGTAACGTTTTTCTTTTTTTACTTTTTTTTTCTTCGGAGCATGCCTGCTTTATACCCTTGGGGCTGTTTATAATATTCATTCATTTAAACAAAAAAAAAAAAAAAATAATAAAAATGGAAAATGTTTCGTATGCAAACAAAATTTTGCAATTTATGCATAAAATAGTTAATAGGAAAAAGTTCATTGCCTTATTTTTAATTCTAGCGGCACTATGCATACATTTTATACATACATACATACATACTACATAATAATATACAAAGAACGTTCAATAAATTATGAGAATATCGAAAATAAGAGAAAAAAAACCGATTTATTTATTGTTGCATGAAATGTTCTCATCCAACGAAATTCCGGAATCGAATTGCTATAAGATCTCTAATAACAAAATTATTATGCTCAACCCTTTGCACTATAATATTGTTTTTCTAATTTGTTCTGGACCAACTTTAAATTAATTTTTCTGGTTTTGATATCATATTTTAGGTATGAAGTAATTACTTGGAGAATACACTCAATACTAACAATAATTGAATTGCGCAAGCATTAATAACGGTTTTGTAACGCCAGAGGTAACATCAGAGTTTTAGAGAAAAATATTTTTGTCACGCCAGAGGTGACTTCATAGTGCAAAGGGGTTAATAGTATTTGGAATTCAAATCTTAATCTTCTAATAAAACCTCATTAAAACCTCATTAAAATTTTAATGTCAAGAAATTTGCTATATGACAGTTTTATTTATTAAGAGGGCTAAGTTGTAGAAAGATTAAAAATTTTTTACATCAGATTTGATGATTTAAGCAAAATGCAGAAAATAGAACCAAATGTGGAAAAATATGGATTGCCTGTCCGGCCTTATCATATCAATAATTGATATGAGTAAGTAGAAAGCAAAAACTAAAACGCTGAAACATTAGCAAGGTACTAAATAGATAATCAAATTATTTATAAAGCTCATCTAACTATAAAATTAATTATACTTCACTTTTGGAATTTTATATTATGGTATTGAATTCAGTAATCAATTTATGAGATTTGTATCTTGCTCTCCAAAGCTACTAACACAATTGTACTAAGGCAAAGTTAGGATTAAAGCTAAACCAATTGTACTATAACATAAAGCTAAATTACGTAACACAATGTAAGAATTCTGAAATAATTTAAAAAATATTATTCAATATTCAAATATATTGCATACTGCCTTCAACAATTAACAAAATTTTTTTAAAAATCGGCCATTGGTAAATTATAACTAAAAATTCTCAGTTCAAACCACGTATGCAACTCTTTAATTTATACGAAATTTAAAAATTTACTTTTAAATGATTTAATTATTTCTCTTGGGTTTCAATGATGAAAATAAATTTAGGTCTTGCCAAAATGCCCAAAAATTTATTAGACATACTGTGTGATATTTATTACAATCTATATGTGAATTTTATTGTTGCCCATTTTATTATCATTTTGCATTATACATGTATACTATATATATACGTGTATATGTATGTACATATTTAACTATAAGCATAATAAACGACTGACAATAATAATATAATGACAGAATTATAAAATGTACACAGAAAATTTTGTACAAGTTGACTTGTTTTTGACTTGTTTATTTTTTTATTTTCCGATTATTGCTGTTCTTTTGACGCATAATCTATGATCAACATGATGAGTTTCATGTAATTTTCATTATTTCATTCGAAAGAATTCAATTTTGATTAGAGAATAATTAGTTATGAAGTTTTCAGTTCATAATACTTACTTGTATTTGAATAATATTATAAGATTGGAAGCCAACTGTATAGTCAACAGTTCGATTATAACAGAAAGGCGTACAAATTTCCATTTAAAGACGATAATCACTCTACTAAACTTACATATATCACTCCAAACAAAACCAGTTTATAATAAGAAATAAGGAATAAGTGAGAGAATCAATTTTGCAAATTAAATCCGATTGCATATGTACGAACCCTTGTTGGGTTCGGATATTTGCAAATATATTACTTTAGAATATCACCGGTTCAAATAATTTCACGCAAAAAATCACAGTGTCTAAGTAACAAATCCTCAAGTAATCCGGACCGATATTCATGAAATATTTATGTTCAAATGTTTAGTTGAGAGATCAATAATCAAAATGGAAATTTATGGTGGAAGAACATAAAAAAAAATAATAATAAGAACAAAAAATAATAATAATAATGAATGCGCTCTTATATCATGAAATTGTTCGTCATCCGCGCACCGTCACCTCTAAAACGTTTTAGCATATTATTTAATTTTCTAATTTTTTTTTTTAATTTTTTTTTTTGCCTTGATTTTTGTTTAACATTTTCAACGTTTCAACCTGATTCAATATTCTTCAAAAGTAATGTGGAGAAGAGAAGAATATTTCAAAGCATGTTATATAACTAGTCGTACCTACATATTATAGCTAGATGGAAGTACATGAATAATACTCATACAAAATTTGTATACAGCAATAGTAATATCATGCAGTATGTGTGTACGTTTGTGTATCGTAAAGATAACCAGGCGTGCGCGTGAAGTCAAATCATTTTCTTTGGGCAATTTTTTCCATGGTCTCTTCTTTTTGATTTTGTTCTTTTTTTTTTGTTAGATTTTTTTTCTATTCTTGTTTCTTTTTTGAAAAATTAAAAAAAAACTCATCAAATAATGTTAGCCTTAGCGTATCTCCAAAAGTTGGAATTTCAATCTTATAATTTACAAAAAAAAAAATGTATGTCTCAAGCACAGGTGTATTGGTCACTTAAATTTTATTTTCGTTTTTATTTAATTTATGTAGGTATACATACATATGTGGTATGTTTGTTATTACGAAGAATATGTTACGTACAACCTGAAACTTTTAATAGTTGGCGTTTTTTAAGACTGGGAGTATTTTTACACTCGTTCAATTAATAAGAAAGTGAGTGAGTATATAAAGAAAAAGTGAGTCTGTACATTCTTCACGACATTTTCACAAATAAACGCAAAACTCGCCATTTTGTTTTAAAAATAGTTATAAGATTAATACAAATGGAAATTTGTAAGTTATCAAAAATTTTGTTAGTAGGCCTTTACTTTTAATACAGTTTTAAGACTTAGAATAAACTGATTCTCGTCCTATTACATCCAATTCCTTTCGCTACCGTAAATTTCAAAAGATTATAAAGATTAAAGAAAAATCAGAAAAAGAGAATGATAGTGCTCTAAACAGAATTAAGGGCATGGATCAATGCGAACAATTAGTTTTAAAGCTAGTTATTGTGCGGAATGAATACTTGAAAGCAAAAAGAAAACAATTTAAAAGAACATTTTTAAGAGATGGAAGAGAAACAGAAATGAAGATTCTTTCAAGATCTTTTTAGCCCCGTTTCAATCATGAACGTAGGTAGAGAGTAGAGAATGTATAGAGTTATAGTAATTTTGTTTATAATTATTTTGTTGCTTTAATTTAATTCTTCAAAACTCTTCTTCTTCTTCTTCTTGTTTTTCTTTTTTTTTTTTTTGTTTAGGACGAGTAGTAATAGTCTTCTTTTTTAATTTTATTTGATGGTAAGTTGTTTATTTTTAAATTTTGTTTTTCTTTTTCGGTTTTTTACTGCTATTGCCTATTACATACATACATACATATGCATTTGTTGCTGTGTTGTATAAGTTATGCGATACTGCAGTTGTTATACGTTATTATGACTGAAAAAACAAAAATTTTGTTTTTTTTTTGTTTTTTGTTTCTTGTTTTGATTTGATAGCATCAAGTTGTTTAGAATATAATCTGTTGATCTTTTTTGACGTGATACAGCAAAAATAATGATGTTGGCGATTATAATTTATACATACATTATATGCATATACATGTATATTCTATAATATATCATACATATATACGCAGTAATGATGATAATAATGATAATAATAATGGTCAAATATAATGATTATAATGATGATATAAAAGATATACGTGAAAATATAAAATAATAATGTTATATGTGATTATTTATGTATATTTAAAAGTTGAAGAAATTTCGAATACCAAAATATTGTTATATATATTATATAAGATTCCAGAATAATATTCAGAAGTTGATTGATATTGAGATTAATAAAACGTTTTATAGGAATTATTAAAAATAATATGCAAGAAATTGTTTGAAGAAATTATTAAATTATTCTTGATTATTTTGTTATATACATACTTAAAAGAAGAGAAATTTTTGCATAATTTTAAGTAAAATTTGTAATTTAAAAATTCTTTTAATAGCTTATTTTTAAAGATTTGTCGTAATTTTAATTGTAATTTAGTATAAAAAGGAAATTTAAGGAGAAATCGTCTATATTTAACAATTATATATTAAAAAAATTAATATTAGTAAGAGGTGATGGTTTGAAAAATCAAACAGTGAATGCCACACAGTAATTGTGATTTACCTCAATAATTAATATTGCAGAAATTGTTTCCCATATAATAGCTTCAAAATCAAAATATGCACTTTTTCCCATATACTTGTGTTAATGAAACCGTTTTTGGAACAATAAAATTTATAATGCATGACTATTTTTAAGAAAGAATTTATATATTTTTAAAAAAATTCTAAGCAAAACTTTTTCATTTCAATTCAAAATATGAGACTCTTAAGAGAATGTTAACAAGTCTACATTCGCACTTCCAAGGAACTCAACTATTTCGACGGACTTTTGTGTTTTCACTTGAGTACCTATTTTCATTTTCATTCAGCCACGTTAATATTAATGTTATTTATTGAAAGTCAACCTGTTTATTTTCACTTGCCTTCTAAATTCCTTCCATTTGCTTTTGAAAAATTTATTCCAATTTACTTGAATTCACTTTTAAATTCAATTTTTCAATCTAAATGAAAAATTTCTTTTCGAATATTCTATTCAATTTTATATGTGATTCATGAACCAAAACATTCATAAAACATAAAATAAAATAGAAAGAAAACGAAGACACAAAAACCATCAAAAAATAATCATGAAAATAAACTATACACAGAAAAAAAATCTTAAACGAAATGAACTATTAAGTTCGAATAAAGAAGTCAAAAGCCGCATTTTGTCTAATAAATTGGTTATAACATTGTTGTATTCTTTTTGTTATTGTTCTTTTTATTCTTTTTATTCCTACATTTATAATTTTCTTATTTTCTAATTCTCTTCAAAGTTAAATATGAAAAAAAAAATTGTTTTATCTAATAGCATATATGTACGAGTATGTGATTATAAATTTGAAGATCCACTCATATAGGTGAATTAATGTTTGTACCTTTAGCCTGAGCGACTGTTGAATATTAACGTTACATTTGTATGTGTCTAGTTATTTAGCTATTTTGTTGGTTAAAAATTTTTATCATAATTTTATTGTTATTCTTTGAATTCATTAAGTACAACAACGGGTGAGAGAAGCAGAACACAACGAAGACGAACAAAAAATAATAGTAAATTTTTTTTTTTATGTTTTTATTTGGAAACCCTTTAGGCTATACAAAATATGATACTGTGGCACTCGTATCATCATTATTTTTATCGTTTTTTTTTTTTTAGATATCAACTTATACTAGAACTACGTACATATACATATGAAGGTATATTCGAAAATAGTTCTCAGATTGTATCAAAAAATTAATTTTTTGAAAGTTAAATTAAATTTCACTTGTTATTGTGCAACTAGGTAATTTATTAAATTTTAGTAATATTGACTCAATAGAGATTTCGGCGCCAATATTTGATTGAATATCTCTTAGAAAACAGGATTATAAAAATTACAATTATTGTAGGCTTTGAATCGTTAATGCTAAATAAAAAATGCGTATATAAATTTGAAATTCTGCCACTAAACCAGGCTTAATTGAATTTATATTTACATTAAAACACAATTCGGTAATTTCAAATTAAATCAACAAATTTTCAAGAAAATTTTTGCATAATGAATCGCAACCCAAGATTTTTAAATTTTACATATTTGTTCCTTTTTCTGAAAAAAGGAACAAATATGTAATATAAAAGATTCGAAATTAATTCCGAAAATAATTTCTTGAAATATTTTTATTCGAAAAAAAAATTTCCAAGTCATTAATAATAAACATTCGACCATCACTTGATTTCAAATATGAAGAGACAGATTCGAATGAATCAGATTCCGAGCGAATTAGATCCCAACCTATGTAGTACAGATAGCGGTGCATGGCAACACTGTTTGAATACCGTTTTCATAAAAATTAAAAAATACAAAAATCTCATAATAAGAAAATACTTTAATGGTCCAAGATGGGCTATCATAAAATTAAAAAAAAAAAAAACCAGAAAACAAAATGAACAAGACAAAAAAAACCTAAATGATAAAAGACCAAAGCTATAGAAAAACTATAAAATCATTGCACAGTGGTCGAGTTGTTTTGATAAAATTATAAAAAAAAACGAAAAGAGAGAGGAATAAAAGTTTAATTTTTTGTTCTTTTTCATTACTAATTTCTCATTTTGTTTATTGGAACTCAAAAAAAATTAAGAGAAACAAAAAAAAACTTTAAAAATGTCTTAAAATTTTAAATTAAAGAATAAAAAATTGAATAATTTGGGAACACAAAAAAAAAAAGTGGAAGTAATTTGACCCCTATTTTTCCTCATAAAGAAAAATCAAGAATTATTATAAATCTCGTAAATGAAGGAAGAACAAAAAATAATCATTCAGTATCGCATAGCGTGCTTACAAGTTTAAAATAATTTAAAAAAACAAAAAAAAAGTTATCTGTAATCTTACATAACCCGGCATAGTTCATGTTTAACCAAAAAAAAAAATATTGTCAAAGAATAACTAACACAGAGATCATTTTTTAACATTTTAATCGTTGTAATTTAAAAAAAAAATTTTCTCAATATTTCAAAGGGCGAGCAGAGAAAACGAAAAAGAGAATGCGAAATAAAATTTGACTATTGTGAATTGCTATAAATTTTACATCGGTCAAATGAAGAAAGCAATAAGAATAACATTGAAGGCGCATTCAATGCAGTAATATTGACGAAAAGATTAGGAATTGACAGGTTTTGTATCTATGGTTGTAATGGAATTATAGAAAATTTTAATTTTAAAATAGATACAGGTGAGAAATTAATGATAGCATCTAAATGCACATACAAATCTAATAAGTGCTGCATGTTAATAATTATAAATAATTTTTGTAGACGGTGCCAATTTATTATTTTAGATTAGCAATAACAAAACAGACAAAGAATAATATTACTGTCGTAAATAGAAGCAAATTTTGACAAAGTTTATATAAAATATTTTGTAAGTCTACTTATATTAGTACAGGTAAATCCATATTTTCCGAATTTAAGGAAGTTTGCTTCAATTCGAAATACTAAAGTAATACGAGTACACACAATATGTGCGTATATATGTACATAAATAACAAATCTAGAAGCCTCTAGTGCGAATCGCACTAAATTCAAATATATTCGAAAATATTGAAATAAAATTAAGAAATGAATGTGTATGACAAATTTAACAAATAATAAATTTAAATCCAACTTAAACACAAACAGTCCTACTTAAACAGTGGGAAGGAAAATTTAAAATTAAATCAAGTTCCACTACATTGCGTAAAATTAGCAGTGCTTATGATAAAACTTCATTCGCAATATTTTGTTTATAAACACAAATATAACGCAATTTTTGCTATATATCTCAATACTTATACTGAGTTTATAAAAACGCAAAAATTTGGCTGGAATTTGTGTATTATGTATAAGATTATTCAGGCGGATCTTCAGAATTAATCTAGTTCTAACTCCCAAAATATATTGAAAAATATTTAAACTTGCCTCAACAAATGCAAATGAGAAAATTTGCATAATTTTATTAGAATGTTATGAAAAACAACACCTAAAACTATAAAATTATTGTAATAAAAAGCTACAATTACTTAATATAGAGCAATTTCAGAAAACCTTCCATGATAAATAAAAAATATAGGTATATATACTTATATGTATGTATATAATTATGCGTGCTACAAAATAAAAATGTTGAAAGAACAAATTAAATTTTAATGGGCAAAACAATTTATTTTTAATTTGTTGCGAACAACCGCATAAATCACAAAACAAACAAAATATTGGTTGACAGCACTAAAAAATAAAAATTTTCAACTTTTAAAAATTTTCTTCATTTCAAGTGTGTGAATTGCAAATTTTCATTACTTTTTTTCTCTCTCTTTTTTGTCAACTAAAATTATTTTTTTGTACCTAATCGTCAGTTAATTTTTTATTAAAGAACTTTTTTTTTCTACTTTTCTTTCTTTTTTTTTTGTGATAGGGCGGTCCCCAACATGTTATCCAATTGAAAACTGACATTTTCTGTTTGATGTACGAAAAAAAAAAATTAAAAATGAAAAATTACTTTATTGTGGACGTACACAAGAGCAAGGAATTCCGATTTTTTTTTTTTCTTCAAATTCTCTAAATTTTTTTTTTCTTTTCATTTTCACAGAAAAAAAAAATTTTCTATTTGAAAAAATTAAACTTTTAGGACAAAAAAAAAAATAAAAATTTCAGAATTTTTTTTCTTCAACAAAATTTACGTAGGTCTACGAGTACAAGATTTTTTTTTTTTTTTTTTTGCGAAAATAAAAGCTAATTTCTTTTTATTGTTGAAAAAGAAAAAACAAAAATTACTTATAAATAGTTGAACAAGCCAATATGTAAACTAAAAATATGAAACAAAATTATTTTTGAAGAAGAGAAGAAACTACAAAAATTTAGAACAAGAATCAATAATCTGTCAACTATAGGATTAACAGAATCAATTTTTGACATAATTCGAGTATAAAAATTTTGGGATATTATTAAAAGGGCTTTGTCTGCTGCAACAAAAATGTTAACTATAATAAATATTTTGTCAGAATTTCAAAAAAAAAAATTGTTTCAGCTTTTCTTGAACTCCAGAAATAACTTCACTCATTGTGCTTTTTTTTTTAGAAATTATTTTCGATAAGTGAATTGTTATTACGAACGAATAAAACCAAAAAAAAATAATTTAAAAATCTTAAAAGAGAAAAATCCAAGTACATAATTGAATCAGGTCCGTTTTATTACCAGAAGTCTTTGTGAACAAATTTTGCCTCTTCTGAACTGAAACACAATATTTTGTGACTGCTTCATAGAAGGCAAGATAATAAAATGATTCGTATGAGCTTGAATTTATAGTTCCTGAAAAGTTCGTAAAAATTATTCAAATATACAAAAAATAAAAATGAGCTCTTCCTGCTGAATTGAATTTCCTGGCTAGTTGGGATGCATTTCTCTTTATGCAATAAAATTTCTGTAGAATATATACGCCTTTTCTAATTTAAAATTTTCGAATTTTTTTTTTTTTTCTGAATAAATTGTAAAACATTGTTGATTTCCTGACTAAAAGACGCCAAATGAAATTAAAAATATTGTGTAGATGCTAAAATTTTTCCACACTTTTAGTACTTACAAAAAAATATATGAAAACGTTCCCTAACAAACAAAACCAAAAAAAAAAAAAATAAAATTGAAGTTAATGTGACAAGATTTTTATGTAAAATTTTCATGTTTGCAACAAATCAACTTTGAAAATGACATTTTCACTAGCCGCCCATTACAAATACTTTTTGTAAACGTTTAACAAACATTAAAAGACGAAAAAAAAATTCAAAAAATAAAAACAGATGAACTCAACGATATGTGAAATTTGTGATTTTTTTTTTTAATTTTATTGGAATTTAAAATAAAAGTTTTGCGTAAAGGTACAACATTTCAGAAATAAAAATAATTTTTAAATTTATCTTTTTTAATATCAACGCGTTGATCATGATGATGATGATGATGATTTTTTTATTGCAATTTCATTTTATTTCAATTTTTATGGATGTTATTCCTAATTTGTTAAAGTAAATTAAATGAAGTTAAAGTTAATTTGATTGGATAGAGGATGACATCATTTTGAAAAATATATAAATGTGTGTGTTCATCATTAGGTAGTATACCTACCTATGAATGGTTTCTATACGCAACCAATGTGTAAATGTACACGCATATAGTTGAATTGAATGAGCAAAAAAAAAGTTGGACAATACACGACTCTTTTTATGTTTAAATTTTTTATTTAAATTGTCATCACATATAATGTGGTGTGACAAATAAAATGCTGCCACTACAACTAAAATATTTCTATATATGTTTGCATTTTGTCTCTTTTGAAGCCACATTTTAAAAATATTTACTCACGATTACAATGTGCGTATAATTTGAATTGAAAACTTTGTACTGTTCTGCAAGGTATTTATTAGGGATGCGAGTGATGGTTAATTTAATTAAAGAAATATGTATATAAGTATACACTAAGTAAAATGTGAGCATATTAGTGTTGGTCCGGAATTCAATATGAAAATTTATTTACTGAATAAGTAACACGTTTATATAAGTTAAAGAACATAGCGAGTTGCATTATTTGCTACACTCACATTAGACTTTTTGTGTAACATCTCATTGTGTTAGGTTTGCAATACAAATACAAACTAATATTAAACTTAACATGTATAAGTAAATATTATAATTTGTTAGAAAGAGCAAAACAAAAGCCAATTCACTTAAAAGCAGCAGAAAGATAGAATTCCGAACACAGAAACAAGAAACACTTTAAATGTTCAAAACGTGGTAAGATGGGTAAGATCGAGGAGGCGTACCTGGAATGAACAAGTCTTTTGAATGCAAAACAATGGCAACCTAAGAAACACCAGACCGTCGAGCAGACCACCGAAAAAATGAATTAAAGAACTAATTGAAAAAGAACAGGCCAGAGGCCAAAGAAGAAGGCAAAATGAATTGTCCATAATAAATTATTGTTAATTGTTACTGTTTCCTCTATTTATTTTTAAAAGAGATATGAGTGAGATTAGTTATGATATGCTTCTCAGTTAATATGTAGTCAAATATTTTATTATGCATGTCAGCTATTTGAAACTCGTCAACAATAATTTTTCATAATAATTTTGACTTGTCAATCATAATTTCATAATCTGCAGGAATAAGTACAACAGCGCATTTATTAATTTTGTTACTGCAAAAAATTAACAATTTTTAAGTTTTTAAAATTTTTTATAATTTCCAAAATATCCGAAACGGAATCAAGGAAATTTGTATACCATTACGCTTCATAATAATCAATGACAAATGCAAATATGTAATTACAAGAAGTGACGATTCCGATATTTGTGACAAGCATAAACAAATCGTCTAATTGTTGTCAATTATGAAAAGTACCATGCGTACTTAATTAGAACAATAAACTATTAAATAAATCTTATTATGTAATTAAAAAAAATGTTACGAGTATTATTAAAAAATCTTCCAGAGCTTGAATTATTTTCATTTTCCTGAAAACTCACTCATACTAATGATTCTTTTAAATATTCTTGCTTAAATTTCTAATTTAATTTCAAAATATTTAAATTAAATTTTTTTTTAAATATTCCATAATATGATAAGAATCTAATATGCATACGAAGGTTTTTTGCATATTAAATTTACAAATTTTTATCTCCACACATTTTAGAAATGGAATCAAATTATTTTTTCCAAAGAAATTATGTAAAGAATGAAAAAAAATTAAAAAAAAAAAAAAATTATTGAAATGAAGTCCCCTGCAGCCTTTTTCCAAATGAAATTACAATTTTCCTTTACATTCATATTTTTTTCTCTCTCTCTCTGTTCTTTTTAGATGATTCGTACTTCATATAGGCGTAATGGTTATATACACGCTTGTCATTTAATTTTTTCCTCTTAATTTTTTCATTTCTCTTCTCATCATTGCGTTGTCTTTTAATTTGAAAATAGAAAATTAAAAAAAAAGCAACATAAAAAAATATAAGCAAGCATTTTATATACCTAGCTGTTAATATTGTAAATAAAATTTATGGAAAAATTATATTTAAAATAAAAAATGGTTCATGTATTCGTAGATAATGGTGAAAAGTAAGTAAACTAGGATAAAAATTTATTTATGTAAATGTAAAAATTCACAAGCATAAAGTCGCAATTTCCTTTTCTACATCACGGGTAATGCTACAAAGGAGGATGGAATGAAAATTTGAGAGAAAAAAATTCTTACGTATATTTGACTCGATTATATTAGAATTAGCACACTTATTTTATGAGTTGGTTTTATTTTTTTCTCTTACTTCACTCCTGGGAGGAATATAGGGCAGATGCATGATATCCTATAGATAACAACGCCTCAGTTTCTTCCGTGTTTGGATTGTACTAGGGTGGATGACGAGCCCTACCGTAGTTGATATTTACTGTTTCATTTTGCTGGTATTTAATACTAAATACTATTCAAATATGGTACATTATGGAATGTTCAATATTATGGAAGTATGGCTTTATTAATCTTAGATAAATCTTGGTTTATAGTATCAAAAATTAAAATCATTAATTGTAAAGCCGAATATCTGTATAGAATTGTTGCCACTCGCCATAGTCAATGAAGTTAAGAATAAAATAAGTTTCTAGCAGGATGATACTAAATGCAATACTGCAATATCTTCTATCAATCAATTAATACTAAAATTTAGCAATAAGTTTAGTTACGATATCGCTTGTTTATAATCGCTTGGCTAAATGTACGTAAAGCAACTGATTCATGCTAATAAATCAACAGATTTGGTTAAATTTAGTTAAAATTAAAATTTAGCATAGTTCTTAAGGCATATAGTTAATTTTTACTCCAACTCCGTATTTTCTTGTAATATATATAATAACACACATAGTATAGAGAAAAGAAATAGAACTTCTCGCAGTTATATGCCACATGAATGCCTATTTTCTTACTATACTCACATCTATAAGGATTTAAGCGATATTTTAAAGTTTTGTGTTTTTTTCCCCCTTATTTCTTATTTTAATCTGTGTATAATAACCATTTTATTTTTCACTCATGCTCTCATCAAAATAATAATAATAATAATAGTAATTCTAGAGATGTGTGCCTACTATTTCATCAAATACACATTTATGTATTAAAAAAAAAAATGATAATAGTAATAGTGCTGATAGTGATGCTGTTGGTAATCAATAGGTAAGCATACATGAAGCACGAAAAAGTATACAAAAAAAAAAGGTAGCATTAAACCGTAAAGTTTTTAGAATTTTCATTTTTCTTATTTTTATTTATTATTATTTTAATGCCTAGATTTATTTTATAGCTTATGGAAGACATCATATACGCATGTAAGATACATATGGAACCGCACATTATAAGTAATGTTGGAAAATCGAAAAAAAAAACTCTCGAACAAAATTTTTTTTTTTTTCATTTTCTATTTTCGCGTATGGTTTGATTTTTTTTTTTTTTGCATTAAAATATGATAGACATTGAAGACTGTTGATTGAGACTAAAGATATTTTAATATTTTCACGTTTAAACTCTACATATGAATTTGAATAATATGCGTTCCTATCTAACTATATGGCTATGCAATTTTATATTACTTATAGCGTTGTGTTGTATTAAAATATTTATGGTTATAGTGTGCTAGAGTTAACATGACATCAATTCGTTAATAAAAAAAAGAAAAAACAAGAAAAGTAATAACGGAGGGAGATTTGTTTTGTTATCTTTGGATTTTTGTTTTTTAATATTCCACGGTATTCAACCTATCGTTTTGAATAATACAACCATTATTCAATTAAAGTTCATGTATTCGTGCATGCATTATGTATATAAGTATATATAGAAAGAAAAGTATTTATAATTTTCAGATTTTCTTATAATATTTGCAATTGTTTATAGTCATAATATCGAGAGACCTAATTGAAATTTATGATAGTCTGCGGTACATACAATATTTTTCAAATTTTCATTTAAATTTTAAATTGTTTGCTATTATTGTTAATATGTGTGGAATAAATTTTGACCGAGTGTAACTAATCAATAATTTAAATTTATGAAAATAATATTATATTATTTAAAATTAAATAATCAAGCTACTTGAAATTTTTCTTGTGTATCTTGAAGATTATTGTAATTTTGAAATTGTTGTAGAATTAGATACTTAAATTTTTTAAATAAATTAGATGTTAGGGTGTACTCAGAGATATGGGTGATTTAAAAAATATACTTATATAACATAGAATGTGATACTTATAACACTTGTAAATGATGATTTAAATAACGAATGAGTTGCTTCCGATTAGATAGATTTGTAAAATTTCAAATCTTTTATATCAAAAAGCCAATATTTGCGAATTTAATTTTAAGATTCAATATGTTATCTTAAAATAGAATTAAAATTTCTTCAGATACTTCTAGTCTTTTGGTGACAAAAAAGAACTTTCGAAATGTGGTATATGAGGTTAAACGGTGTAGCAGTATATTAATGATTAGAAGAAATCTAAAGTGAATGTTAACAGACTCAATCTTTATTTCTTGAAAATAATTATCTACTTTAAGTTTGAATTTGGAACGTCATTTTTAAAATGATCTCAATTTAATGAAACGATATTAATGTGTAGCTGACGTGATATTTCATTTCTATAATCTTATGAGAACTTAAAAATTTCCAAATAAATTGTTTTGGTTTATGCAAGAACTTCGTGTTCTGTTATGTGCAGATTAAGGGACGGTAACACAACAATAATATTGTGGATTTTAAAATTACATTCTTTCATCCAAGCGATAACTTAAAAATTCATTCACCTGGGCTTAGAAAATTTTAATAATTAAAATAGTAAATTGCTACTAGAATGATGTTTAAGGTCGCTGTTGTTGGATGAAAGCTATTTGAGCATATGAGAACGATATTGATGTGTTGCTGGTGTAATATTTCATTTTTACAGTTTTATCATAATAAAATTGCAAAATTTCCAATCAATTGTATAATATTGTTTAATTGATATAAGGTAGGATATAAGACTGTAACTTAACAATAATTGTGAAAATTAAAATTATGCGTGGACTATGGTGAAAAATATTTTCAACAATTTGAGAAAATTCAAAATTTTAATTTTATGTCTCATGTCGCCTACCGTCTTCCTATATCTTATAGTATCGAATAACTCGGTTCGATTGATTTTTCCACAATAAAATTAGTGAAAAATTCATAAAAAATGAGAAAATTTTAAAGGCTATTTATATTGATTTTGAAATCTTAATTTTCTTTAAATTTTGTTTAAATTTTTCACAAACATTTCTTATACACAATATTATGCTTTAATGGTTCTTTCTGAAAATTTTTCGTATTACAAAATACAAAAACAAAATTTTCCACATGTTCCCACTCATATACTTTCTACAAAACCTTCAAAATTTTTATAATATATACATACGTATATATATATATATATATATATATATATTTCAAAAATTTGGTATATGGGTACACATAATTGAATCTCAATTATTTATCCTCAAATTGAATAATTTAATTCGAAGAATTTTATGGAATTTATTTTACCAAGAAACTTTTTTGTTTTATTTTCGTTTTTTTTTTTTTTGGTAAAATTAATTTGCTTTGAAAAATGTTATATATATATATATATATATAATTATATATATATATATAATTATATAGAAAATTGGTATGTGACGATTTTTGGTAAATAATTTTGTACTACATTTTGCGAGTGTGTACGTGTGTGGGTTGGTCTTCTTTAAATATAATTCTAATAAAATAAATTTGAAAAATTACAACAAATTGATTTTAAAAAAAAAAAAATTTTAAAGTTTAAAGGAAAAAAAAAATTTTATAATTTTCTCATACCCAAAAAAAAAATTTCTTTTTTTGGAAAAAGTAAAAATTATTACACTTGAACATTTTAAACTTTTAGTTTATTTTATTTTTTCTTTAATTTGTGATGGGGAAAAAATTAACTTTTTGGTTAACAGACTTTTCCAAATCTTCTGCTGTTTTATTATTTATTTTGGAATTTTTTTTTTTTAAATTTTCGTAGTTCAGGTGAAAAGTTTTTTCTTTAAAAACAGAATAAAAAAAATTTCCTAAATCACATATAAAGTCGCCCATTTTAGTTCTATTAATTTTAGGAATTTAGATGTGAATAACTTCAATCAGTTTGCATGAATTTTTTAAAATAATTGAAGAAATTATATGAATTGTACGTTGTATATATAGACATTTAAACTTATATATAGTTGAATTTTAATTCTCGAAGCTTGATTCAAATTCGGTTTGCTTGAGAAAAATCGTAGAGTTATAGGCTTATAGAAGCTGGTTATATCCTGAAATCTCAACAGTTATTTTGTAATTATTATTTTTGAATATTTCGCGCTTCTGCTGAGACGGTTGGCGGCGGAATCGGCCGCACGTTTGAGAACTGTATGTATCACAGTAGTTCGATGGTCTCCTGGATGACTCAGCTATGTTTCAAGCCGAAGGACATGTTACTGAGCTAATCGATAATGTCTCTCCTGCACTTTTGTTTACCATAGGATGTGGGTAGGCGGGATCAAAATCCTGGTGGGAAAATATGTGGCGTGGATCTATTCATTTCTACACTGATGGATTTCATTTCTACACTGAATGATATTGTTGGGCGGGGCTCCACTCCGAGCTGCTCAGTGTGCAGATCTCCTTTCGTCTATCGCATCTTGCAAGCAGAAGTGGTTCCAATAGACGGAATTATTTGACCTAACCTAACTTATTCGTTAAATTAGTATCTATATCAACGAGAAGAAGTTAAAAAAAGACACCAATTTTCGAAATTTTCTACTTGTTGTTTTAGAAATTTTAAAAATGTATAAGGATATTCAGCATTTCTCTTATTCTGATAATGTGCACTAAAATTTCTTGTACTATTCCGAAATTCATACATTTTAATTAAAATGAGAATAATAGAAAAACAATTTTAATTTTCGAACTGAAATAAATTTTCATTTTACTTTCATTAAAAATTTAAAAGAAATATAATTTTTTTCTTTGGGTTAAAATTATGGTTACTTTATGTTCGATTGAATTTGGCACGAATCTTATATAAGTACTTATAAAAAAGAGTAAGTTATACTTACTTAAACATTTTGTTAATCAAATAATAAATTGAAAGAGAAAGGCAAAGTTATTATTTTTAAGTTTTCTTTAAATTTCTTTAAAAAAAAGCAAAAAAAAAAAAAATTAAAATAAACTTTTTAAAAATATTTTCCCGACCTATTTTTCTCTAAACAAGAAAATTTTGCAAAAAATTTGTGTGTACTTGTAAATTGTAAAGTTTTCCAACTTACATAAATGAGATATTAAAAATTTTCAACCTTAAGTTTTTTATTTTTTTTTTGTTCTTTTATAGTTTTGAAAACTTTAGAAAATATGTAACTGGGGTTCCTTGTTTGTAATATTTAATGGAGTAACTGGAGCAAAAATTTTTACTTTTATTTTTGTATACGAAAATTATAAATTATCTAACAAAAATTTTATATTTTTAAAGTTTTTTTGTTGACGAACTATTTATTTTCATATAGAACCTTAAAAAAACAACTACATACATATATTATACTGACATAATTGTGAACATTAATTCACAATTCAAGTAATATTTATGAATTCCATTAAAAAAGTGCTAGTTTTAGGAAAATATTTTAAAGATTTGTTTTTTGTGTATAGTCAAAAGTTGGGGATGAATTAAAAAATAATCTACTTATCTTGCAAAATATTTCATTATTATTTATTTTAGAACAAAAATATAGAAGAAACTTTTAAAAATAAAATTACAAAATTGTGTTAAAAAATAAAATATAATAGATACAAACAGTGAAAGCTACATATTATGTAACTAAAATTTTGTTATACGTATTGGTCAATTGGTATTAAATGGTCGAATAATTTGCAGAATATAAAAAATACTTGTGATTTCGTAATAATAAAGAGTCAAAGAATGGCATTTTTAGTACTTTCAGGGGCTCTAATTTTTAGAGGGATAAATACTTTCTTCTACGGAAATAAGTTTCTACTAAAGATCAATGTATATAGAAAATATTTGATTTCTTACTTAAGGCATGTAAAAGTTTTCTAAACAGAAACATAGACAGACGGACGAATGGACGGGGGGGGGTGTCTGTATAAAAACGGACGGACTAACTGAGTGAAAGTAATAAGAAATTTAAGAAAAAATTAAAGAAATATAATTAAACCTAGAAGTATGCAATATTCCAATAATTTGAAATTAAAATATTATGATCAAAAAATTCAATAATGTGCAGCCTCTACACTATAGGAAAAGAACTTTAAAAGCCGCAATAAGAAACTACAATTAGAGAATATAATAACGAAGCCATTTGGGTAATTTTAATTAGTCATATTGTACAGGTTTGAGTTTTTATGATCCTAATTTGTCTTTTGAAAAATTTGCGTTATTTTGTTTTTTCAATGCTGTATACAATTAAAATTAAAACTTGCCAGTAAAGTCATTGTTATGCCAGTAAAACGTGTTAAATGTATTTAAAAAGCAAGAATTTCAACTACATTAAATTAAAAACCAAATTATATTACTTAGCATGAATTCACTCTAAAATTTTCTCAATTAAATTAGTGAATTAATATTCTAAATTTCACGATATTTCGGTAGGATTAACATCTAAATAAACAATTAATTTTATTTTCAAATAAATCCTTTAAAATTTCTTTAAACATTTTGACAATATCTACCTACAAATAAAGCCCTTTGTGAATCATTAAAAAAACTTCAAAACAAACAATAATAATTTTATTCATAATACCTAGTCTAATTTCAATATTACTTTTACTATCATGCAATTACTTATCATATATACAATAATTAATTGTACTGGCAACTGGCATACAATAAATGAAAATAAATTACTAAGTAGCTATCTTTTAAATTTTCAAATTCATAACATATACAAAAACTTGTCAGTAGCCAACCCCCTCTTAACTAAATATACTATAGCATACGGTTAAATTATACAAACAAATTTATATAGCTACTTATGTATATATAAAAAAATTCAGTTAAACCATGTTATGTTATTCAATTACAAATTTATTTAAAATTTTTCTCTTATAAAATTAAGTCAAATAAATTTTGTTGTATTTGAAAAAATTGGACATTTCAAATTATTAATCTTCAATCTTAAATTACATATTTTGATCATCAATACATAATATTTTTATTATTATAATTGTATTTTATGTACTTATATTTCAAAAGTATTAATTAAACATAAAAGAAATAAGTTAAAGTCGGTAAAATTTAGAGAAGAAAACAGGGGAAAATTTTAAACTAACCTTTAATAAATAATAATTAATTTTATATTGTACATATAGACATCGGGAACATGGACGGCTATCTGTAGAAGAATAAAATACAAAAAAGAAGCTTGTCAAAATGCATGCATATCAATGGCTACGTATAGAAGTAGTCAATATAGAAGTATAGTTATAGTAACCAACCAATGTACTAAATACAACTAATGTGCACCCTTAAAGATTAATTTAAAAATGTTTTCAAGTCACGTTATTCTTTATTTTTGAAAAAAAGAACAGAAAAAAACAACAATATATTGACTTAAACGTCTGTCTCTCCTATAATAATAATATTTAACTGCAATATGAATTCAATGACTACAAGAGAATTAAAAATTGGAAAATTTGCAATATAAGAGACTTTAGAATGAAAACTATCCATAAAAATAATATAGAGAAAAATTATTTTATAAAATACAAGACGTATAAGAGGAACCATATTTTGACAACCTGTAATTATAATATAGAAGATTGTAGATTGAAAAAAAAAAAAAAAACAAAAAAATTATGCTCAGTTTTTCATAAAAAAATTTTTTTTTTTATTTTTAAATATTTTGTACTATTATTTTTACATAATATTTAAGTAATACGAGTACAAGTTGTCGTTTTCTTCAGTCTATATAACTATGCATATTTATTATTAGTACCACCATACATTATTATTATACAACTGATATACTATATACGATGCAAATGTAAATTAAACCAGTCTTTTAAAGTCTTCTATCTATATATACTTGTAATATTAATGAATTGTTATTTAAATGGCATTTCAATTTTTATACTTTATTGTTTTTTAATAACTGATTGGTAGTTCATTCTAAATTGGAAATTTACTATCATAATATTAGATTCTATATAAATATATTCATATATATAGAATACCTACGTGTATAATATTAAATCGGATGTTTATGTTGACCTAGGAAAACTACATATTGAAAAAGACTATAAGGCGACTTCTTTATAAAAAAAAAAGGCGGAATAAATAGGAAAAATTATAAAAATAGAAAAATTAATAATTATTAAGTTTATTATACATCAAGAGGAAATTAATTTTTTGCCCTTTTGTAATTGCACTGGAAATTTCAAAGTATAAAGAATTTTTTTCCCCTATGAAAGTATTGGTTGTTTTCAAACCTACATACAGGGTGATTCAGAAATGTATGCAAAAACATATACCATTGATTAGAGGGTCGAAAATGGGTAAAACTTTTGTTTCAGAGTAGGTGCGAAATCTCAAGGGTTTTCGAGATACAGAGATTTTAACGAATTTTCGCGAGATTTCTAGTTATCTAAGCTTTCTTGATTATAACTTCCGTTCCGAAAAAGATAGGGGCTTCAAACAAACAGTTCCTGAAAGGTCTAGTAAAGGGCTTAAAATAAACACCATACTTGATTATGTATTTTGTGTACTTTCGGAATCATTCGAACTTTGGAAAAAATCAAATTTTTCCCTTTTTTTCATCAAATTTTTGCAGTTTTTTCTAACCAGGTAATTTCTTTTGAAATTTTTTGAAACTTTGAAATTTTTTTTTATAGAATTTCAGCCACTTTCTCAAACATTAATTTTAGTCACTAAGTGTTGAAAAATATTTTATGGTACAGAAGATATAGCACGAAAACCATTTCTATGTCAAGACTTTAAGGGCCCTAATAAAATATAAAAAACCTAAAAAATTGTCATTATTTTTGATTTTTATTGTCTGTCCCTGTATCTCGAAAACCCTTGAGATTTCGCGCCTACTCCGGAACAAAAGTTTTATCCATTTTGGACCCTGTAACCAATGGTATATGTTGTTGTACACCTTTCTGAATCACCCTGTATAACATTATACTGTTGTATATATAGAATAAATAGAATGTAATTGAAACTATTTCTAAATTATGTCATTTTATTATATACATTTAGTGTAATTGCATTGAATAGAATGGTATTTATTATGAAAAATTATACTATAACTAATTTATTAATTTCTCTTTTAAATATATACCAAATAATTTGTACATGATTGAGTCAAATGAGACTATAACATATGAATCAAAGTCACAATGAAAATTAAAAAATTTTAATTGAATATAAGCTGGCAATTTTTCAAAAAAATTAAATTTGAAAACTAGATCCTAGAAATCAATAGATTTTATTTTAAAGATATTTATAATTTTTCCTTTGTACGAAATTTTCTATTAAAAATTATGAAAAAAATATTTAAAGTGCCATATTTCAGAAAATTTTAGTGTGAATGAAGCAAAAAATAAATATTTTAACAAAATAAAAGAAAAATCCAGTTGAACCTCGACAAAAAAAAGGTCTCTAAATAAAAAGACAATTTCTGTTGCTGACCCAGTTCTGTGTATTTCGACCAGTTCTTTCAATAAACAGAAGAGAAGCTTTTGCTTATGTTCTTTAAGTATACAATAAATTTAATTACTCTTTAGTTTCCAGTATACATTTTTACTTTTATATAAGAATCAGAAACATTTCTCTCATTTTGAAAATTTTTTATGTGAGAGAAATGTCTGGACCTTGAAATTTCTTTTATTTCAAAGATCAAACAATAATAACATTTTTTTTTTAATTCAATACTGTGTTTAGTATGCATTTTAAAAGAGTAGGCAAAACTTTTCAATTCTTTTATACAATCGTACAATTTCTTTGAACAAAAATGTATTCCAAACGTTTTCATATAACGGTAAAACATAATAAACTTCAAGACAATCACAGTACAACTGGAATAATAAATTTATTTTTGATAAATTCAATTTGAAATTCTAAAATGCTCAGTACTTCAGGTTTTTTAACTATAAGAGATTCCGAAGTAGGCAGAATATGACTATTTTTAATCATTAAATTTAATTAAATTGCTTAGTTTAGTCATTTCTACATATTAAATTTCTTTGATTAAATAATGTAAAAGTAAAGTAAAAATCTGTGACAATTTTATTCTGTTGTTCGCCATTTTTATGCGATAACTCAAAAAATTTTTTTACACACATATTTTTCGCTTATTTCTTTCCATATTGAAATTTTATCTTGAATCTTATATCTTAAAAATTTCCAATAAATTCAATCTTCATTACATACATATAATATTTAAATATTAAAAATTAACTAATGACTATTTAAGGAAAAAATATTTATTTATCATTAAAAGTTCTACTCACTTAACCACATTACATTTTGTGCAGTTATTTGACAAACAAACTAAACGTTATACAAAATTTCTTTTTCTTTCATTTGTCACTTTATTATGGCCTTTTTTTCTGCTTTTTATTAACATATTTTTAAATCATTTAATATTCAATTTCAATACGAATGTTAAAATTAATTAAGGAAACAGAATTTTCTGGCATTTTATGTAAACCAACTAAAAGAGGAGGCAAAAATTGCTACCTATATTGAGAAAATAAAAAAAATGTGTGCTACATCATACAACATATACTTATATTGTATAGTGTGGTACAGAGTGTACGCACCACACTTTTGAATAATGGATAACAAAATTTTTCACTTTAATTAAGCAACAATTTTATATTAAGGTGCGCAATATACTTAAGAGGTGTATTAAATCACTTAAATACTGAATCTGCCCCTATAATTATGCAATATTATTTTGTGTATAATAAAATATCTGAAATTGATATCAAGTGCAATTTGAAATTATTACTTAACTATAAAAACGCAATCATATCATAATTTCGCGAGATAGTAGCGATAGAACCAACAGGGTGTTGATTAGAGTGGAAGCAATAACCACTTCAAGCAACCAACCATCCAACCAATTGAATAACTTAAAATACTCTAATAATTATTTTTCTTTGGATTAAAACAATAAATTTTTATATTTATATTTCTAAATCGCTGGCATGAATAGCCACAGTAATTTAGCGTAATAAGTAAGTCACTTTTCAAAGTAAATACAAAAACAGTTGCAATTATCTAACAAAAACTACTATACTAAGTTGCTAATATTTTTAAACTTGATTTAAATGAAAAACCACTTATGTAACAACAGTAAAATTTTAATATGTATATATAATTGCATTTAACGTAACATTTCTGTTAAAATGTTAACAATAATAATTGTTAACATGTTTAATTTATTTTTAGCAAATTCAAGAATAAATTAAGTGGCAAATGGAAAATAATATATAAATATGCAAGAATATTCTACATATACATAAATATAAAATATGTAGTTAGAAAATAACTGAACCGCTATGATACATACAAAATAGTTATCAACATAACAGCACAAGTATAATAATAAAAGTTACAGGAAATTGTTATTTTGTTTGTACAATTATTATTCTGCTGATTATACTGATTAAGCTATGTTTCTAAGATTTCTTATATTATGTTGTTTGTGTATTTTTCTGCTGATGTTGTTGCGGTTTGTTGCGAAAACAACTAAAAATTAATGAAAAAATAGAAGTTTTAGAGAATACAAAATTTTAGTCTAGTCAACATTAGGATTTTCATAAAAATTATTATAAATTTACCTGATTGAACACTAATGTCCAACTGACGTAAAAAAGCAAGTATAAAACTGAGAATTTTCAAAAATTCGCAATTTGATATCTCTTGGATCCAGATATTTCAAGAAACGATTAAGGTCTATAGAAGGATACACATGTTCAATTCTGAGAATAGAATTTAAAATTAAACAATAATAAAATTAATTAGGGTATAATAATATTCTTCTACTTTCAATCCAGTTTATTTTCGTTAGAGTCATGAAAGTGGAATGGAATTTCCATTGCGTTTTTATAGTATACTACAAGTAATATAAGAGAAATGTTGCCTTGATTATGCATTTTGGAATTTAAATTTTTGTTTTCAATTTTTCTCTTTTCTTTTTCTCAATTTCATTAAAATTAATTCTAAAGTTAAGAATTTGAAAGATTTTATACAAAAAACTTTAATAAAATTTTAAGAAAAACCCCAAAAAATTTTGTACGTAATTAAAAGATTCAGTATATTTTGTTTAGTATTTAAATTTTGACGACATATACGAGTACCGCTTGTGAAGAGAATATATATGAAGAGGTTACTTATAAGTCACCGAATCTCAACCGAAATGTCACTAACAAAACTTCCAATAAAATTGAAATCAATAACAAGTTATTAAATAGAGAAAGTCAATATGTTCTTACCTATTAATTGGTTTATATACCCATAAAAGAGCCGCTCACAGAAAATTTTGTTAAGCGAATTTTTAATTCGCTATATTGAATTATTTTTAGAAATTTATTTAGAATATAGTGCCGAGTTTTACAATAAGTGTTAAGTTGTTCCAAATTTAGAAAAATATTGTTTTGTATTATGTGTCTCGCTTTTTCCAGAAGGTTGTGTAAAGATATGTGAAATTCTTAGATTGATATTTTAAAATTTTTACATGCAGTGTATTGAGAAAAAATTAGAACTTCGTTTAAAAAAAAAATTTTAAATTTAATTAGAAAATTAACAAGATAAGTTAATAATACAAAATTTATTGATGAAATGAGAACTCTGGCAAAATGATGAAATGAGAACTCTAAAACAAACTAGAAAAATGCCTCAAACCGTGATATTCAGAATATCCCAAGTTTCCTAGAAAATTTTCATGTTTTGGAAACATTTAGACGAGGTAAAGCTGCTTGAGAACGTCAGTCTTTGGTAAATTTTTTTTTACAGATACGCATGACTTCTATAGCCTAATAATTTATTATATCGTGAATATTCTGAAATATGTGTACAGCTTGTGAACAAATTTATTTTACATATTTCAAAGAAAATATTAAAAATATTTTACCTTACATTTTCTAGTAACCAATAAATTGCAATAATGTTGTCATATTTATGATGAACTTACCTGAAAAATAATAATAAAAACAAAAAAATTTTCATTAATAAATTTTTTCACACTACAAAATATACATATACATAATTTATATTTAAAATTCAATGTTATATAAGTAGTTAATATTAATTCTTAAAAAGGCGAAACTGTTATACAATTTTCTAATATCAAATTTCATATGATTTAATCTTAGAAAAAAAAACAAACTTTATTCATATGAAGAAAAGTATGTAATTTCTATAAAATTTATGTATAACAAATATGCTTCCTGTAATAACTAAAGTATGTATATGTGTTATTTTATATTTTACATATACAAAATAATGTGTAATACTGATGCACCTACATTTCAAATCATTATTTATAGCCTTATAGTATTATACAAAATGGATCATTATACAAGTATATCGGTATTACACATTAAGCAAAAAAAGGAATGTTAAAATTAATTTATTTTGTAGGACAATAACTCACACCATACTTATATACTCATTTTTATGTACTCGTATGAAATAACATAAATAATAATTACGCGAAATCTTAACTATTATTTTTTGCCTTTATTCTGTTTTTTTTTTTTTTGTTGGAAAATTTTCTATTACTGATTTTATAAAATATAATAAATCATTTTCTTATATATAGAGCCTCCCGTATTATAAAAAATTGCACTTGATATAACTTACATATATACCTATACCTGTATTATATATTTTATATAATGTTATTCTTGTGTGTACCATCATAATAGTAATAAGTTATAGTTGGTAGTTTTTTCTATTTTATGATTTTTTTGTTATATTGACTTAAAACTTAATTTATATTCATACAACTTCTTCAAATATACTTCAACTTTAATAAATTGACTTCAATTTAAACTGTTTTTTTTTTCTCTTCACCTTATATTATTATGTGTATACATTTTATATGTAGTATAACAGAGCGATGTACATAATATGTATAATACACATGCACTGCGATGAGTTTTTAGTATACTGGTTATTATTCATAGTGTAACGTTCTTATTCTTGATCTAATACAATATTTATATAACAGCATTGTCATAATATATATTCGCACTAAATTATATTATAAACTAAGAATAATATGAGGATTATCAAGGATTGACAACCTTTTCTTATTTCAGTTCCGAAAAATTTATGGAATTTTTAATGATTGTACACACAATAAAATAATTAAAATAAAGAATTAAGAGTGATTTGTTCTACAAAAATTAAAACAAATACTTAATTAATTAGTTCAGATTTGTTCTGAAAAATTAAAGAGAACTTCGTCTGATAATGAAATTTATCGTAAAAATTCAAAAAAAAAAATGTATTGTAGATAGCAAATCCTGATTTCCATGAATTATTTTGTTGTACAAGTCAAGCAATCGCATAATATCTAATTTTTTAAAAAATTTTCTATTTAATTTTTTAGTTCCGATTTCTAGACTCAATATGTACCAATAAAATTTTAATAATAATAACATTTGTGTCTTAAACTGTTTAAGTTGTTGAAAATTAAAGCAATTCTATGAAATAAACTTTTATAATGAAAGGAAGTCCAATTTATTCGATTTGCATAAAATGATGATAAAGAATCCACTCAACTTCTTTTAATTATATAAGAACTGAATATTTACGATATTGCGGATGCACTTCACAATTCAAACTAAATTTTGTATTGAAAATTTTTCGAACTAAAAGGTTTTGTTCAAATTTTAATAGAAAATAACCGTAGCTTTGAGCTATTTAAGTTTCGTATGAGCATTCGCAATAACAAATAGTTGAAACAATATAGGGGTTCGCAACTGTTTGGTTGGCCAATACTGAACTTTATATTATATTTACTTTCATTATACTAAATTTTTTATTTTTTTTACCTTAATCTTGGATAAAATATTTTGTGTCTCTTTTAATATTAAATTCTAACCTCTTTAAAAAAATTTTTTTTTTCTTTTATACAATATTTATGTACACTGAGAATATATTATACGTATGCATATAGAGGTACAAATTTTTTTTTTGTTTTTTGTAGATATTGCAGTTTTTTTCTGTGCTAATATTCAAAAATTTTTTTATTAATATTTTCAATGTTACAGAAAAATTCCTCTCTTTTAAGATTACATAGTTTCCTTTACATTCTTTTCCTCTTTGTGCTTTATTTTTTTTTTGCGTATTGTTCTTGTTTACATCATAGTTAAGTTTTTGCTTTTTCTTCTATACTTTACTGACATCTTAATATTCATTAAAAATTTAGCATAATTCTCCAATATATTACATAACAAGTAAGTATAAAGAAAAAAAAATATATATATAAAGACAAATAGTTTTGTAAACTACAAGAAATAAGGCAAGCATGCTTATAAGAAATAAGAGAAGTTGAAAAAGTGGCTATATTTTGTGGGGTCCTATATAAAATATGTCGTATACTAGTATATTGTTATAATATGCAATAAGGATAAAATTGTAACTTACTTACTCTTCTTATGTCAAGAGAAAAACTAATAACGAAAATCATCAATAATAATTTTCATAAGAAATTTAATTTTTTATCTTTTTTTTGTTTTTTCTTTTAATTTTTAAGTTATTTGAACTGAGATTTTTTCTTCTATCACATAATTTTGTTTCTTTTTTTCATTTTATTATTTAATATACTTATATAATACATATTTTGTAATTTTATAATTTTAATGTTGTCAGTGTTTTGTATACAAAGATAAATTTATTGTTATATTGTTATATCCCCTCTCTCTCTCACTCTCTTTCTCTCTTTTATTTTCTATTTTACTACTATTGTAATTGTATAGTAACATCGCTTTCATTGTATCATAGTCATCATAGAGCATTTTCTATTGAATGCAATAACAAAAGAATTTCTAAGTTTGAATAAAAGAAGAGAAACAAGAAAAGCAAAAAATAAAAGATGAAAACGGAACTTTAAATTGTTATTCTCATAATCTTCATCACTCTTATAGATGACATTCATAATAATAACAGAAATGAGAAATAGAATTATTCTTTTTACTTCTTTTAACTTCCAAGTAATAATCAACATCAATCTATCGTCGTATACCATCATTACTATTATTATATTTACAAAAATAATATTGTTATGATAGTAAGTTTTTGAAAAAAAAAAAATATAAAGAAAATATATTTCCATGTTTCATAATTTTTCTTTGAGAAATGTTATACGGCAAGTCTAAGAAACAGTAAATAAGAAAAACAAAATAAAAGAGTAAAGTTTTTTTTTTATTTAATAATATGGGTTGGATTTGGACCAAATAAAAAATTTATAATATAATTTTCTATAATGTTCAAGAAATTTGCAAGAAAACTGATTCTCATAAGAACTGATTCTAATATAAGAAATTACGAAAAAGGGTTGTTAAAGTTAAATAAAATTATTTATACACTCCTGTTTTTGTATTAAGAACGCACAATCGCTCAGTAATAATATCTACTCATTAATGCATCCTATAAATATGCAACTTTAGGCTAACACATTTGAATCCTTTAACATCATACTATTTTATACAGCGATGACTCTTGCTTTAAGCTTATCAATCATACGAGTATATAGAAAGTCGCTTGCAGTCTACAAAAAAAAATCTTGATAAGTTTCTAAGTCTTATATTTAAAAACCTTTATTTAAACTGTTATACAAATTTTTATTATAATTTTTCTTCGAAATTTTTATATTTCTCGAAAAAAGATCATTGTAAGTACACTATATATCCAAATTTAAATATTGAATTTCTAATGTTATAACCAGATTCTAGAAAACATTCGTTGCACCATATTATTCGTATTTCAGCGAAAATTGGGCGAAAATTGAGCGAAAATTTCGAAAATTTTGCTCTGGATTGAATTGTTTAAAAACTAGCCAGCAACTATTTTTTACAACTTACATTTGAGTATTCTTGAATTGAACAACTCTCTCCATTCTTTACGGAATTCTATAAACAGAACGAAGTAACTTTTTTGGACTAACAATAATATAACCATGCAAGTGAGTATAACAATAATAAAAAGAAAATCACTCTTTTAAAAATAACAATAACTCTATACAATTTTTTTTTTCCTTATACTTTCAATACTTTTATCATATTCTTGCATGCGATGTACAACAAATAAAAATTGTAAGTATATATGAGTATATTAAGAATTTGTAAGAAATATTGAAGACGACCGACAATCTAATGTTGATAATGGTGTAGATGAAACGTAAAAAAAAACTAACAACACTAACGACTACTACATTATCATGACAATTTTTATTTGTTTTTGTTTTTTTTTTTTTTGCGTTTATTCTTAAACGAGATGGCGACAGTTTTTCCTTTTCATAAAAATAATGACATAGGGTCTTGTTAACAACGCAACAACGATACAAAATTTGATACAAATGTCAACAGCAGAATTAGAGAAGTTTTTTTTTTAGTTTTGTTGGCATTCTTTTAGTATTCTTTATGTTTGTACATAAGTAAGTTATTCTCATAGATTTTTTTTTATTTTTAATAATTTTCTTCCTTTATTAATTTTTTTTTCTCTTATACACACAATTATTTTAGTGTTGTCGTTTAAAGTCGCCTGCTTTCACTATAAAAAAAGATTTTTTTTTTTTGTACTGTGCTTTTCGTCCTAAGGAATTTTTTTCTCACTCAGAGGTCCGGTCCCTCTATATATCGTAAAAATTGTTAGAAAGAAAAATACTTATAAGAAAAATGGGTGGAAACTAAAATAATAAAGTTGGGTCAAACCAATGGTTTGTATTGTAGCACTTTTCCCTTCAACAAGTGAAAATTCTGCTTTTAAATACAGTCTATGTATACCTATCACACTATTAAAATTATTTTCATTCATATACAAAACTATTTCTAGGATTGCATATATTTAGGATGACGCATATATGCAGTCTTTGAAATAAAGCAAAAATTAATATAAAAAGGGGTTAACATAATGCTCGATTTTAAGGGTTAATTGTGCGAGTTAAGAAAAATAATTATATTTTTTAATTTCACTGAATTTACCGTTAGCTTTTTGCGTTTACAGAAATTTGAAAAAGCTCCCGGTTTCGGAAATATAAGGTGTTTCAAATTTTACGAATTCAAATTTTACGAATTTCAAGAGGTGATAACTTGAGAGGGGGTGGAGATGGAAAAAAATTTTCTTCTAACAAAATGAACTATTTGTTAATATCTAAAAGCTCCTACAATTTCAAGCTTCTACAGTCTGGGGTCTAGAAGAAAAACGACATCAAAAATTTGGAAAAAAAGGACTTTAGATAACGGTAAATTTGAACGGCCATTTTGTTTTTCTAAAGTTTAACTATAGCATACCGCGCAAGGGGAAGCAAGCCACTGCCTTTCTGCGTTTACAAAATTTCAAAAATGCTTATGATTTCATTGCAACAAATATTTAAGAAAGGCCATTTCTAGGGTTTTGTGGGGGTATAACTTCTAGAGGGGAGGAGATAGTTAAAAATTTTGTTCTACGGAAATAAGTTTCTAGTGAAGATCTATGTACGTGTTAAATTTCAGCTTTCTATCTTCAAAGGTGTAGAAGTTTTGTAAACAAAAAAAGTGTCCACGGACGGACGGACGGACGGACAGAGTGAAACTAATAAGCACTTTTTTCAAAAAAATTTTTTATGATTTTTAAGGAATTTGTGACAATAAACTCTACACAATATAACATTATAAAAAAAATAGGAAAAATAAATAAAGAAAAAATGAAAAAAAATAATGCTGACATTTGAAATTTTTCTTGACCTTTTCATCAAATTTGTCAAAAGTTAGTTTCTTTCTTCTTTTATGTTTCGCTCAACTAACTTGTCAATAAAACAAAAAAAAAATTTTATTTTTCAATATAATTAGTTGAAAAGCAAGAAAAAAAATTTAAGTTTAACAAGTTTCAATTTGCCATCTAAAATTTTTTTTTTATTTTATTTAATTAAATTTTCTAATATTAACTGTATAAATTATAAAAATTCAATTGAAAAACTTCAAGGTCATGAAATACATCAATTATTTTAAATAACAAGGAAGAAAAGGAAGAAATTAAGAATATTTTGCAAATTGAAAAATATAAGAAAGTCACAAAGATTCGAGATATCGAAAAGGATCTGAATATTACCAATATTAGAAAATTAGTCTGTTTTCGAACTAAAAAACATCGTCTTCGTCTCTAGTGATTCTTCAGACCATAATTATTAAATTAACAAGTAACACTTTGAAAGTTTAGTCAATCTATTCTGGCAGGAAAATTGAACTATTTAGGCACTGTAATAACAATTACTAACATTAATATGTCACAATAATTTTGCCATCATGCAATTTATTTTTACAATATTAAAATATTTATATAGGTGTTGCCTAAATAGTGCTTTGATGCCGTTCCAAAAAAATTATTTAGGCAACTGTTAAATTATCGATTAGACCAAATGAATAAATCAAATGAATCAAGGCAATTTAAAAAAAAAACTCCCTGAAATTGGTTTCATTACGACAATTTAAATTTTTAGCCAGAAATACACTTTTATAATTTTTGAAGAATTTACGATATTATAGAAAAGAAGAGAGAATCAGGACTATATACAATATTATTATAACAGTCTAAATAGTATTTAGTTTAACACAGTCTTACTATAACAAAATTCCATTGAACGAGAAAATGATAAGGCCAAGTATGACTTAATCGGTAGTTAAATTTTTATTCATTAACATCCTCGTTCCTTCTTTGCTAACTATGTATACATATACAAAAATAAATGCCGACATTATGACTTAGAACTTAGTCAATAATAATTACCATTTTGATAAGAGAAAAATCTCAATGAAAAATCTCTTTTTTTTTACTACTTTATAGTATGCTCGTAATTGTGTATAAGAAGAATAAAAAATTAAATGAGAGTGAGTGTATATGAGAATGAGAAATATATAAGTAATACTTAATATAATATACCGTTAAAATTTTTTAATGTTTTGATTTTTATGATGCAAATAAAGGACAACTAAATTACTTTTTTTATTATTGGTATACTAATTTTTTTTTAAATTGCTTTTATTATATTAAGGAGCAAAGGAGAAAAAAATAAGAAAGAAAAACAAAACACAAAACCAAAATAATAATTCCGTTTTTGTTGACCTTAAAGCTTGGTGTGAACTTTAATACCAATTACTTATTAGGATTTTACAAAAAATTAAAATAAAAATACAAAAAAAAAAAAGAAAAAAAATTTCTCAGCATGATATTTTGAAGGTTGGTTTTGACATTTTGATATTTTTGTATATTATTTCTATTACATATTCAGTGTTTACAAAAGCTCAGTAGGATATTTTAAGAATATTTTTTGATACCTCACGTATATACATACACACTTGTATATATTTGTATTACAAGGAACAAATTTTATTGTTCCTTTGCGGAGGACACATTTATTATTTTTTAAAAATATAAATGTGATTGAGTAAATTTTTGAAAATTACTAAAGTCATTTTGGTCTTGATTTTCTCTTCCTTATTTATTAAATGAAATATAAAATTAAATCCAAAATGGTATTTTTTGTAATTTTCACTTATTTAATTTAAGTTATTTAGTGAAAAAGTGTAGAAATGTTAAATGAAATAATTATGAAATAAAGTAATCATTTTATTAGTTAACACTTAAATTTTCGCAATTTTTTTATCGATTACCTTTTGTTCCTAGCCTAAGTTAAACAAACTGGGTTTATGTAAGAAGTTCTTACACAATATTCACATGTAGAAAGTATTCTTCAAACTGCAATTAAGTACAAGTATTAAGATATAATAAAGCTAATGTCATCCTTTTGCTTCAATTAGGACAAGCTGTGTGATAGTATGAAAGTATGTCATACACAACGAATATTTCAGATTTCATTTATAATGGAGAGAGAATCTTAGAGAGAACAAAAAATAATTTCTTTCAGATTAATTCTCAACAGATTTTTCTCATTTATTTTGATATATTATGGGGTTTGCAATGTTAGATTTACTGACTGTAGCAGTTAAAATTTCATTGATAAAATAAAAAATTTTCAATATTTTTAATAATGGAGGTCATAGTTCATATTTGCACTTCAAAACCAAAAAATATTAATTTTCAAACCAAACAGATTAATTTTACCTTTCATTACTGATAAATGCATCCATTGCTGGCAAATAATATTCATTAGATCAATTAAAAAAAAAAAATTTCAATAGTGTTAATTACACGTAACAAATATTCTCATTTCTATCATTGCCATACTTATTAAATAAAATAAATTCTACCAATTGTTTAAATTTGTTGAATAATTTTTTCGATTATGCTCTTCTGTGAACTACCACAAATTACGAAAGCTCATTTATAGAATTCAATTTTCGAACACTCATTTCGGACTCCGCATTTCTCTGAGACGACATTTTACTAATAACTATTTTATGTTCCAAATTCTATAATGAAATGGTGTGGACGTGAGCTGAGTTATTAATATTCTTCAATGTTATAACTTCAAGACATTTGTGTTATTTCTATATTATAAGAGTAGGGTATCATTAAAAATATTTAGACAGCTATGATTTTATTACTTTTCAAAATTAATAATAGAAAATTTCTTTAAATTTTTAATGATGTTAAACTTTGAAATAGATTTCAATAAATTAAATTAAATCTATAATAAAATAAGTTTACAACTTTCTCTATTCTTCTTATTTCATTTTTCCTATTTTGTTTTTTTTTTTTTTTGTATTATAAAAGATCTTTATTGTATTTGAAATTTTGGTTATTTTTTGAATAAGATGTGAAAGAAATAAATCAATAAATTTTATTTTTTGGGTATACAAACATAGACAGAATTTATGAGTCCTTCATGTAACATCTTTATATTTTTTATACCATAATATACAAAAGCATGCTAGAAATATACAAGTTCAATATGTATACGTACATACATAAAATATGTTATTATATTGTATAACATTATAGATCTAGCTTGAATATGTTCGAATGATATATAAAGAAGAAGAATTATTACTTAACCACAAAATAGCTTTTGGCAAAAATGATTTCATTTTTACATTTTTTTTACAAAATTTTTTTGTAAGTATCCAAAAAAAAAAAAAGAACCAGAAGATGTACTCGTATAATATGTATAAGTAATAGGGAAACGGAACTTAAAAATTCGTTCAACTTGAAAAATATGTAGAAAAAAAAAAAACCAAATTGAACTCTTTAATTTTCTTCTTTCTTTTTTTACTGTGAGACAAATTTATATATATGTATACGTATATGTAGTTGTATACAAATTTAGTATGACAGTGATTTTCAAAGTGTATCTGTAGTTAGTTGATTACGTTTGGTGTAGCCAAAATGACGTTAATAATTACGAATCAGCTTAAATCAATCTTGTTTTTATTTAAAATATTAAGCACTTAATATTACGTTAATTGAGATTAGGTATCAGTAGGCGTTTGAAGTACATACATGATCAGCTGTATCCGATTGTGAGAGCAATAGTAATATTTCGCAAACTTATTTTTTTTCTCTTAATTAATTCGCACATAGTCGTAAATTTATTTATTAATCTCGATACAATCGTTTGTATTTTCAACTTATCGAAAATTGTGTTTTCCAATATGAGACGACAATTGCAACTATTAAATAGGATATAGACGGTAGTCTTAAATTATCATCACTTGGTTATGAATCGACTATAAAGATCGATTCAATTTTAACAACAATAAGCTAAATTAAATACTAGTTTTAATACGTTGGAAATTCTAAACACGACGAGATTAATGACAAAATATCAATAAAATTTTGAGTTTAGTCGAATTTACAGCAAGAGATAAAGTTTCAGCTCAGAAGTTTTTTTTGAAATGTTGAACGGCCTAATAAACTAAGAGAATTAAATTGAGGGAATATTTTTATTTAGAAATGGGAATGTATTTATATTGTAAAACCTTGCAGCAACAACAGCAAAAGAGAAAAGAAAAGAGGAATTAAAATCCCTAAATAATTGAAAATGACAATTATTTTTCGAAGTGTGTGTATCATTATGCTTACAAATGATTATTAATAGAGGAGGAGTGATATAACAGTTAATAAAAACTCGGAAAATACTAAAATCTATGTAACCGATTCAAAAATAACTAGGATTTTATTAGTATTTCAAAATATGTGAGACTACTTTTCATTCTTACTGTTACTGAAAATTAAATTCAATACAGTTTGGATGACAGTTTGGAAATATTTTCTCTTTACAACTCTGAAAATTATTTGTTATAATAGACATTTTTTTTCTGCTTCTCTTTATAATAAGTAAGTTGTGTATTTTATATTTTTTCTCATCCATAAAAAAAAGAGCTAAAGTAAAGAAAGAGAAGGAAAAAAAAACCCCTAGAAAAATCAACTTTAGAATAATGCCTTCAGCATAATTTTTTTTTCTCCGTATATTTTAATCTTCTTCAGTAATAACTTTCATATATTCATATATCACTTAACTCTCTTTGTAGCACGTACTGTTATTGATTTTTTTTCTTTGTTTGTTTTCTGTTTTTATTTTTATTCATTTTCATCTCGTTTGTTCCTTTTTCTATGCTCATTTTTATGTTATGCATTGCAAAAAAAAAAAGGATAATTTTCAGTTCTATAAAAGTATATGAAGTTCAGAATAAGAAGATGGTAAAAAGTAAAAGAAAAAAGAAGAATAAAAATAGAAAAATTTTTACTGAATGCAATACTTTTTTAATAAATTGCAGATATTTTTTTTATAATACTGTCAGTGTGAAAAGTTATGTTTAAGTGATTATGTAAACAAATATGAATATTTTTTTTTTATATTTGTATAAGTATGAATAATAGCGATGACAATGACATGAAGTTAATATTGATTTGACATTTTTTTTGTATTTTTTTTTTTTGTTTTCAAAAATTTAGCAAAAACAAATATTTTAAATTCGATTTAAAAAAAAAAACACACAATTTAATGATAATTTACACCATGAAAGTTTTCTCCATGGGAAATTGAGATTTTTCTAGAATTTTATGTGCCTTCAACTATGATTTCTGCCCAAAACACAAAAATTTAACCTTACTTTCCTGAACCGTTAGACCCTAAATAATAATATTAATTTCGTTGCACGAGATCATACAAATTAATCTCAGAAGTTCGAATTTTTTTCTCATTTGTGTTTGCAAATTATTCGAACAATTTTATTGACCCAAATGTCAGAGGCGTAAATATTTTAAAATTTTAAATATGGTCTGTGGATGAATGTTTTTTATATTATCAAATAAAAGTTATAACATTTTTGCTTTACGAAATTCAGCTGATTTATCAGATGTTTTGTTTTGAGAACATCAGTTGTTTGATAATCACAAAATTGTGATTATATTAGAATAGAGGTTAAAACATTTGAATCTGCTGTTATTGGAGAACATCTTTTAGAATCAATAGGGTTTCTGGAAGGCCTCATATGCACCTCAATTCGTTTAATTGAAAATTCTTAAAATTAATGAAAATTTATAGTATTCGTTGATAAATATTGAACATTATTTAATCAATTTAATTAAATATCAAATAAATTTTTGTTAACTTTAAATGGAAAGCAATAAAATATTAAATCTAAAAATTTAATATATAAAAAGTATTAAACTTTTTATCCCCTTATTTTTTAAAATGTTACAAAGCAATGAGTTTTTTTGGTCGAAATCCAGTTTGAATTCATATTGCAGATCAATATTTCAAAAATCAGCTATTTCCTCCTATTACTTAACTATTTGTTACCATAACTAACCTGTAATAACTGAAATAGAAAAAGAAAACCACATATAGTAAGTAACCCTTATAGTAAGTATTAAAACTAATCTTGGACTTAAAATTAAAAAAAAAAACAACCTACTCATTATTACATTAAACGGACATTAAAACTTTATATTGGAAGAAAAATATTTCATCGAGTCATTCTATATAACACAAAATAATATTACTTACACTATGAATAAACCCCAAGAGTGTTATCAAAGTATTTTAATTTTAGCAAAATCATAATGTATGTATGACTGACTGTATACAAGTAAAGTATATTATATTATGAAAATAAACATCTTATCAGTTTTAAAGATTGCTTTATCACCATTTGACAGACATCATCCATTATTTGTTTTTTTTTTTTGTTTTCCTGAACTCACATACGAGTACTAAAGTAATGCAGATTTATTATGTAACCAAGCGCAAGTATACATATATGCAAATAAAGTTGGGTCAAACCATTGGTTTGTATTGTAGCACTTTTCCCTTCAACAAGTGAAAAATAATACTGCTTTTAAAAACAATCTATGTATGTCCACCACACTACTAAAATTATTTTCATTCATAAACGAAAGTATTTCTAGGATTGCATATATTTAGAATGAACCATTTATGCAGTCATTGAAATAAAGCAAAAATTAATATAAACAGGGGTTAACGTAATGCTCGATTTTAAGGGTTAATTGTGCGAGTTAAGAAAAATAATTATATTTTTTAATGTCATGGAATCTACCGTTAGCTTTTTGCGTTTATAGAAATGTGAAAAAGCTTGCGGTTTCGGAAATATAAGGTAAGGTGTCAAAAATTCAAATTTTACAAATTTCAAGAGGCGATAACTTGAGAGGGGGTGGAGATGGAAAAAAAAGTTTCTTCTAACGAAATGAAGAATTTATTAGTGTCTAAAAGTCCCTAAAATTTCAAGCTTCTACAGGCTGGGGTCTAGAAGAAAAACGACATCAAAAATTTGGAAAAAGAGGACTTTAGATAACGGTAAATTTGAACGGCCAATTGTTGTTTATGGTTTCATTGCAACAAATAGTTAAAAAGGGCCATTTTTAAGGTATTGGGGGGTATAACTTCTAGAGGGGGGGGGGGGGGAAGAAGGGTAAAAATTTTGTTCCACGAAAATAAGTTTCTAGTAAAGATCTATGTACGTATTAAATTTCAGCTTTCTATCTTTAAGAATGTAGAAGTTTTGTAAACAGACACACGGACAGACGGACAGAGTGAAACTAATAAGCACTTTTTTTCAAAAAATTTTTGGAAAAGTGCTAAAAACACACAAAAAATTTTTTTTTCTATAATATCAAAAGTAAAAATCAGCGTAACAAGCAAATGAAAATAATTTACTATATATATACAACAAAATTATCATCAAGTAAAAATAAATAATATTTAAGGTAAAAAAAAAAAAGTATTCAAAAACATAAAAAAAAAAACAAAAAATATTTAATATACAAACATTACTTAGTATTATAACCTTAAAAATATGTTATAAAACAAAAACACAAATAAAAAATAAAAGAAACAAGAACATTACTATAATATTTCCTTTTTGCCACCCACATAACCATCTTGTATACACTTACATGTGTAATAGAATATAATATGAGAACCAAAATACCCTAAGGATATTCAAATAATTTTGTAAAGAAAAAGGAAACAAAAACAACAGACAAAACAGCAAAAAAAAAAAATAATGTAAAAGAATGACTTAAAAATTTATCAAAGAACTGCAAATATTACACGTTTACCTGTTCTTGTACATACATACATACATACATTTATATATAGAAACATATCGCACGTATTCACTTACACAGTATAAGAAGAAAGAAGTACGTTATAACATATTTTAACATACGTATTATGAATACTACACTTATATTATGTTGAGCAACAGTGACTCTCTTTTCATACATCCAGTTCATACTCAAATGAACATTAATGTGTGTTTTACAGGTACAACACTTACACTGTAAAAAAAAATATACTTACTTATTTGAAATTTTCAAAAACAAGCAAAGGCTTAGAAAATTTATTGAATTTTTCATCAATAATTAATTACTGTGTGATATTAGTTTTTATGGATATAAATTGCGAAAATTTTTAAGAAGAATACAGAATCCCCATTTTAAAAGAAGGCGAAAATTTTAAACGAAAATATAGAAAATCTTAAATGTGTAGAAAATACAGAATAATATTTTGATTAGAAATAAATAGAAACAACATGCTATAATTTTAAAAAATAAATTGTTAAAACAAATTGGTTGAGTAAAATTTATTACATACTTTTGTTATAATATTTTTTTCAGTGTATGAAGAATTTTATAGTGCAATTACATGGCATCTAAGAATGTTCATAATTTTGTATAAGTACTAAAATATTTTTTAGATTTTGTTAGAGAATATTTTTTTTTTCGTTTATTTTATATAACAGTTATTATTATTATAATTATGTATGATGTATTTTTATCAGATTTGACAGTAAAATGTTAGGTAGATAACAATGATTATTATTATTATAAAAATGTAAATATAATAGAGAAACTTGACCTAAGACTCGTGCTGTATTTTTTTTAAAAAAGAAAAATAAAATTCAACTGTTATATTCCTTTTTTTGATTTTCCGAGAGAAATTCTACATTATAATATTAAATGTTTCTCAAAATAGTCTAAATAATATGGATTTTAAAATTCAATATATTATTTAAATTATAATTTTTATTTTCTTTACAGAATTGTATATATACGTTAATTTAAACACTTATTATGATTGAGTGAAAAATTTAATAGAATTTTTCCTAGAACTTATTTTTTAGGTGTGATAAAATTAATATTAAGATTTTCTTTGTCCACAGAACTACAATATCCATACAGTCCCATAAAAATGTAAATAAAACTAACTTGGACGTAGATTCCGGGCCAAATTTCCAAATAAATTGGTTCTGAATGTTTAACATATTATATGAAATGAATAAAATATTGAATGTGTAGGGAGGGAGTACTTAATGTGATAGGTAACAGTCACATTCTTAATTTTAACACGAAAGACTTACATTTAACTTTATAAAACAAATGCGTTATAAATGATGAGTACATAAGAAGTGTTTTTTAATAAGAAGGGATTTTTTGATAAGAGCTTGCTGTAATCCACAAAGTCTTCTTTAAGCTACATCAATGAAAAATTGCTGTCTTCCCATTGCATTTTTTAATTTAAATTTCTTGTTTTATAACACTTAATAAACAGAATATTTTTAAATAATTTTGTTTTATACCCAATCTCAATAATTGGTAATATTAAATTTATAAAATTGATAAAGAATTGAATAGACTAAGCATGTATTATGAAACAAATATTTCCATACCATTAAATTGAGTACAAACGCTTGCCAAGCAAAATCCCAAATACTTTATACATAAATTTATCTACATTATGAAATTACTAAAATCATTTGCTAAACTTTATCATAAAAAATAATTTAAAATTCTATATCCTATATGATAAAAGTACTTATACGAAAAATAATTGAAATGCACTATCAGCAAAAAATTTCTAAATGATTATCAATTATACTTACGTTATACATAAACGTATAGGTACGACACCAAAACCCTATAAAGTAGGATTACTATACAATACTCTCTTTGTTGAGCTCTCTTATTATTTCTACCATTTATGTACAATTGAATGTACTTATACTTATCAATAAATCTATACTTTAAATGTTTATACACAAAATACAATAATGTTCCTGTACACTTTTTAAATAAACTTCATACATAATATTATGATCCAGACTGATGAACATAATAATTTTCACTGTTATATTATTGGGGAATAAGAAAAATTAAAGGAAATTTTTTTCATCCTGTTCTTCCTTAAATTATGTATTGAGCTCAATTTCCAAACAAATTGTATGTATATACTTAAGTATGATTTTTTTCATATAAGGAAAAAAATATAACAAAATTTTTTTATTCTTTTTGCTTTGCAATGGTGTGTAGGTAAATAATTTGAATGTTGTATGGTATTTTAAGTATGGTAAAAACTGGTATACCTGTACATGCCTGTGCATATGTGTATAACTATTCATATCGTACCGTCATCATGAATTGGTGATATGTTAAGGCAACACTATAATATTTTACTTATATGAAAATTTTTTCTTTTTTTATAACCTTGACCGTATATGAATATTTTATGGAGGATAAAAAAGGATGAAAATGAAAATATTGTATAACAACAAATTCATTTTTATTTGAATTTCATTTTTTTTTTATTTTTTGAATATTTCCTAGTATTTTTATTTGTAGTACATTTTGTACATTTTGCTCATATGTCATAATAATGAATATTTAAAGAATAATATTAAAATGAAGGAGAAATGATAAAAAAAAGTCAAGACTATTTTAGAAAAATAAAAATAAAAAATAAATAAATAAATAATTACAAAAGAAAAATAGAAAATATTAAAAATGAGCACAAAGAAAAGGAAGAGAAAGAATGAAGAAGGGAGAGAGAGAGGGGGTAAAATAGAAAAATAACGGAATATTTAAATAAAACTTTTATTTTTTTGTCTCTACAGAATAATGGAGACATGTTTATTAATTATTATTATCGTAAAATAGGACCGTCAGTGTTGCCAACAATTTAAAAAATAATTAATTTATTACTTAAAAGTATTTTAATAATTGTATTGGTTTACTTAATTTTTATTTGATCTCTTTGACTATCAAAAATTTATGGTCAATTAAGTAGCACACTAATTGCCATTACCAATAGCAATTTAAAATTAGCGCTTTTATAGTATTGGCTTTGAATTTATTCTTTAACAACTAATTATTAATTTTACATAAATTTAAGAAAAGTTCGAAAAATCTTTATCAATGCGTAAACCTTAAATTTTATTGGTAATTAATTAATTCACGGCATGAGGGTAAATATTTGATAGTAAGGTAAAGTAAGGTAATTTCGTCAGTGCATTTAATTTCGTCACAGGTCGCACTTCCTTCACATATTTGTCGAATATTAGGAAACCCCATCTATTTTCAATAAACTTTAAAAATTTTTGTTTTTAAATATACTTGAAGTGAGAAGATCCGATTTTAAATTTTAAAAAATTAGAATAAATTAATTTTAAAAGACATTCTTAATTACTGAAAAAAATACCGGGGCAAATTTTTGCTTTTTCTTAGTGTTTTCGTTAAGAAAAGTAGAAAGTTTCTTAAGGGTATGTCTGTTGAAATATGTGTAATTTCTTACATATTTGCTTATATTTTGACAAATTAAACTTAAAAAAACATTATTAATAAGAAAAAAATTGAAAAAGTGAAATATTAAAAAATAAAAGTTAAGTGACGAAATTACCAACCAAATTTTTTTGAGTTGGAGATTATTTCGTCAGAATGACGAAATTGAGTGGTTTATTAAAACATTTTAATATATGAATATTTATTTTTGAAACTTAAAATATTAAGAAAAATTGAATGCAGAACTTTTATTTACAGTGTTTCTAGCCAAAATATAAAATTTCGTCAGTTATGTTTTATTCAGGTATCACCGGTACAATCTATTTTAATAGTGACGAAAAATGTACATTGCCAAAGTTTTTCTACAAATAATGATAAAAACACGAGAAAAACAGAAATTGAAATGTTAAATTTGACAAATATAACAGTTCTGTACAATATCTAAAAAAACTATTAAATTTAAAACTAATTTTTACTAAAATTTTATTTACAATCATATTTTGTGAGGCGGCGGAATGTAATACTTAAATAGGGTGCTGACGAAATTAAAATTTTACATAGTTTTTGAATTGTTCAAATTTTGTCATGCTTTTTTTTCAAAATTGTTACCGGATATTTATTAATTATGATATACACAGTTTAAATTTGCATTATTTTTTATTTTAGTCCAATGAACTGTATTAAAACCTAGTTTTTTTTGCCATGACGAAATTAGCAACTCCACATGACGAAATTAAAAACTCAAAGTTTTTGCTGACGAAATTACATGACTTTTGGAGATATTTTAAAATTTAAAAAAATATAATAATTCACAAAGTAACTGTCTAAAAAATTTAAAAATAATTTTGTCAACATTCCAAACTAACAAAAAATGATACTTTTATTGCACACACATTGACTCTTCGAAATACATGGTTAAAAAACCGAAAAAGTCCCTTAACATGACGAAATTACCTTACTTTACCTTACTTTTAATAGTATACTTTGTGTCACATGACAACCGCTGTTACATTTTTGATATTATAAAATATAGAGCTTGGACAGAGCCGAAGAGAAATGAAACTGAAAATTAACATTAAGGCGTAATAAGGCGGGAAGCGGAGGACATACAAGAAAATTATTCTCTTGTAAAACAAAATACGTTCTTCCTTACCGGTGTCTTTAAAACAAGGAATTTTCAAAACATAACAAGCTAATTTTGGTTTTACAACACTTACTTTACGTAACCACCTAGAATATAATCTTGCAATATAAAAATGAAAAATAGTATGGCAATTCTTATTTAAAAAAAACATAATATCTAAGCAAATTTATTCTGTTATATTTTAAGAGCCTTGACGCATAAAAAATATGCAAGCTTTTAAAGATTTACGATATTATATTTCTATTTTAGATTTTTTTTTTTGCCTTATTTCTTTTAAAACAAAAGCATGTTTTTTTTATGTGTTTGTGTTGATATTTCTTGAGATATATATATGTGTATTTAATATTATGCTTACTGCATGTGTTTGTTGGTGTATATTTAATATACACATGTATATTAAAAATATTTTTATTAAAGGACGTGCAGTAGACAAAATGTATTATAATCCTTGTTGATGAATTTTATTTCATATTTTTTTCTTCAAATATATTTTTTTTCATATATATATATGTGCATAAATTTGTGTGAATTAATGAAAAATATATGCAGATGTGAAAATGATAATATATAACATGTATGTATGATGTATTGTAAATGACAAATTTGTGGTTTTAAATATAAAAAAATAACATGATAAAATATAATTTTTCTAGAATTAAAATAGAATATTCGTGTACATAAAGTTTATTCCATGTTGGTACTAGTAATATATTGCATATATATATATATACATATATATATATATATATATAAATTTAATATGCTTTTAATAATGATATCCTTGAGAGGTAATAAATAGCTATAAACAAAAAGTAATAATATGAAAGCAAGCACCAGTATAATATAAAAATAAAAATAAATTTATGAACTTTAAAATTTCTATATAAAAATTGTCTTGATTTATATTAGGTTAAAACTGGTACGCAGTTCAAATTTTTCAAAGATTTCTCTTTTAATACCATAAAGTTGAAAATTTTACCGTATTTGCTCTACCTTCTTATGGGTACACTCGAATATTTCAGAAATCTAAGATGTCAAATATAAAAACTATGAGATTCATCATTAATTATTTTTAAAATGAGCATCTATTGAATATAATGGCAAAATTCTTAAATTAAGGTCTCAACTAATATTCAACTAATTTTGTATAAGACAACCTTGATTCATATAATATTAAACTGCCTAAGATATGTCACATTATTAAAATCTCTAAAAATATAATTTAAATTAATACGAAACCATGTTAAGTTGATTGTGTTTAAAGTTATTAAAAGTTATTTTCATAAAATTTTAGTTAAATATTCTTACATCTCATATATACCAGCACAATACCATATACACCATCTCACTGTCTTATATACAGGCATACGAAACATATGTTTTAAGATAAAATATCTTACAAGCATACCCATTAGCTACATTCTGTAATTCATTAACAATGTGAAACTGAATGGAAGACTTGCGTAAAAAATAAAATTTATTAATAAAAAGAAAAGTGGAAATGAAATTTTCAAAGCTAAGAAACTTGTAATTCATGCATCTATATTATATAATATGTGTGTATGCGTTTTTTTTTTATAAGGACTACGATATTATAGTTTTTTATGTATGTGAGGTACAAAAATGTGTTATAAATTTAACAAGGATAAGATTAATTGCTAAGGATAAGAAGTGTATATATACTTAGAAAAAGAAAATAACAAGAAAATGAAAAAAGTTTTGAGTTAATTTTTATTTCAAAACTGTTATATTTTTTTCTTATTTTTAATTTAAAGAATAAAAGAAAAACTTTAAAGTTCAAGGTATTTGATACTTAAGTTTTATTTAATTTAATTTTATAATAAAAATATTGTAGTGTACTTATGAGGAGCAAATTAGAACTTAACGCTCGAATATTATAAGAAAAGGAAGAAATAAAGCTGTTGTGAGGTGTTATAAACGTTGAATGTCAAATATAGACAATTTACCCAAATAACTTATAATAACTAAATTAATTTTTTTGTAGAACAATACAATAATTATATGAATATGTGATTAATTAAGGGTTCCTTTCAGTAATTAAAGAAAATTTTGGAAAATACTCCTAAATAATTGACTAATAATGATAATCTATTAAAAAAAATATATGCTTTCAAAATATTAAATTTAGTTAAATAAGGTCCTTGTCATACAAGTCTAACTTAGAAATTTTCTATACTGAAATACTCTAACAAAGTCTTATGAAGCATAGTTTCTTAGTTTGTATTAAACATTTAAAATTCCAAATTCATTTATAATTTTAATTCAGTACTTAACCTAAAAATTTTTTTCTAAGTAGAAGAATCAAGTGAAAAATACTTGTGATTGTGTGTTTAAAATAAACAATTGTATGTAGCAATCTCATATAAACATAAATACTTGGTAACGATATAGATTACTATGTATAAAGCAATGTGAAGAACAATTTGCAGGTAACTTCTTAGCCAGAGCACCTATGTAGTTCAGTCCACCAATAGTATGGTAGTTGGTAGTACAGCCTACTTGTGATTCGAACCTACCTCGGTTAGTGATTCGAAAATTTTTTTAATTTTTCTGTCTCTTTGATTACGTGATCTATGTGTTCTACAGTTGAATGAAGCAACTTCTACTATAATTATTATCTAAATAAGATATTCGTTTACATAGAAATTTCTGGCAAATCACTAACTACTTATATCAAAAAATTCTATAACTTTTAAGTAATATTTTACTTATAGGATCGAATTTTTATGATTAAAATTTACAAAAAAAATATTTGATTAATTTCCTTATTCACTCGATCTCTTCACCAAAATTTGAATAACCAAATACAATAATGGCAAAGTCAATTATTAGCTTAATTTATTGCGGTCTATCATACATATCCAAATTGGCAGGTATTCACAAAGATATAAATATATCGTAAACGATTGAATACTGAAAAATTAAATAAAATCCTGAATAATTAAAACTACAAAAGGTTTTTCAATAATTTTTGGAAATAAAATGCTTCTATGGCCCCACAATTTATGTAAACACTAATGAAATAGAAGGTGAAAATTAATAAACACAATATTCTTGTTAATATTAAAACTTTTAATTTTCCTCTCACAAATCTTTGAGAATTCTTCCTTAATTCACCTCTCAGGGTAAAATTTATTTTAAAATTCTTTGATTTCTAAATAAACAAACACAAATAATAGTTTGTCCTACTTATATAATTTCTAAAACCTTTTAGATATTTTTATAATTTAAAAAAATAAAAGCAAAGAGATAACCTTTTAGCATTTCCTTATACCCGCAATATGGCAACTCTAACAATACAAATATATTGTTATGTAATTATAATATATAGGGTAATGATTTCTTTATACAAAGATTTACTTTATTATAAACACTAGGGTACTTTGATGTTTTAGAAAAAGCAAAAAAAAAAAGTATGTTAGCTTAAATATGAAAAAATTGCTCTCTCTGTTCTACATGCTCTGCTCTACTTTAAAAATAATCTACTTTATATATAAAATGTCAAAAAGAGAATAAAAATAAATGTTTTTTTTTTTTTATTTTGATTTTCTTTTTTGTTTGTTTATTTTCTTTTTACATATAATTTTTTTGTTCCATTTTAAAGGACATGCAGCAGACATTATTATATTTTCTTGTTGATAATTTTAAAGTGCGTTACGTACTCACATATACAAATATACGTGTATTAATACTGATAGGTGCTGTACTGAGTGTGTGTGTTTTGAATATGCGATTTCATTTATATGAGTATAACATGAAAATTGTTAGGTTTTTCTTTTATAATTTTATTTTTAAGATTGAATGTAATGAAAAAAAAAGGATACACTTATACGTATATGAATTTTCATAAGTTTTCTGATGACATTATCCTTGAGAGATAAGAAAAGTATATATGATATATAGCATTTACATTCGTATATAAATATTGTAGAATATATTGTAGAGCACCAAGTTTAAGAGAAAATTTCTTAATGGAAAAAAATAAGTATAAAGTTTTAGGACACCCAAATGAATTTAATTAGATTATTAAGTGCTTAATTCTTATATTCCGATTACATATACATACTATAATGTTGGTATATGAAACCGGAAGGTTAAGTTTCATTGAAAAATTTTGTACTTTAATTAAAAGAATTTATGAATTTTTAAAAGAAATTTAAAAGGAAATTCTTTTAATAAAATTTAAACAACATGAGAAAAATTTTCAGAATAGTGAGTGTATCCTACATAAGATTTTCAATATTTTTCTTTTATCCTGTAAGTTATATATCCTTGTAATAACTCAGGACAATTACATAATTTTTAATGTTAGAAGAAGTAGAAAATTTTTACATCTTTAAATAAAATTTTTAGATTATAATTTTGGGGGCTGATAAAATTCATTTCTCATTGATTGTGTTGCAATTTAAAAACGATAATTATGAATAATTTTTTTTTCAAAAACGAGTTTATTTTAATGGTGGTATCAAGACCTTTTCCCATATAATGATATTGGATGGTTGGTTGGTTGACGTGGCCAGTGGAGCAGTTTCCCCGTACACCAGTGTACTTTGGTAGCTTGTTATTTCAAAAAAATTTAAAAATTATATTTCCAAAACCCTTCCGAAATAGTATAAAAGTTTTATATAATTAAGTAATAACTAGGTACTTATAGCATTATTGATTAAACAAATTTTGTCATTGAAAAACTTATAATCTTATTAAACTTGGGTATGTTCAATCAGCATCAAAGGTACTGTGCATATACTGAACTTATGTACCACTTTATGAATAAATCATCATTCTGATATTCGTAATATTCAATGAAATGCATAAAATACAATAAAAAAAAATACAGTCACACCCAGTTTAACGTGAAAGAAGACAAAAATTTTGTATATGTATTTTGCATGGGTTCGAATTTTGTTCGAAATGCTACTGAGTAAGGATGAATCGAGTTTCTGCTTCTTGTGACAATTCATCGGTTACAATTTCATGATTAGTTGATATGATTAGTTTTAATTCTTTTATTAATATTGGAACTGAAAACAATTTTGCCTAGGAAATTTAATTAATTCGATAAAAATTGATAGGAATAATTCAAGTCTAGCATCATAGCAGATATCTTGATTAATAAATGAACGCATATACATGCTATTTCATTTACTTTCGTATCAGAACTATATTTTGATTGCGTTGATCACGGTATTACTGTACATACATTTCCTTTATAAAAATAACATACTTATTAGGTAATTGCACTAATTATTAAATAAAATTTTAATTTAAATTTTCTTTTAAATAAAAATATTCTAGAGTACTGAATGACTAATTTACAAAGATAAATGAATTAAACTTTAAAAAATAATGTGTATAATGTGTGGTTAACAGATTCTTTGTATAACTTACTTGTACTCATATAGCACTATATTTCATGAAACTCACATAAATATTATACCGCATTATTGTGGGTATTTTTATGATGAAAATTGCAAAGCAAAGAATAAAATAAAACTTTTCCTTTTATTTTTTTCATTCTTTTGATATGCGGTTAAAATAATAGTGCTTATGCTTGAATTAAAAGAAATTCCAACAATGAATTTGCATAGTATCTAAAATACACAGATGATTGTATATTATGTGCATATATAGTTACTGATTGTAATGATGATGTTGATGTGCAAATGATGTGCAGATGATGTTCTATGTTCTACTTTGAAATATAAAAAAGAAAATGAAAAATTATTCTTTGACAACAAAGGAAATTATAGCTAAAGCACAAACACACACACACACGATATTATGTTGTGTATTAAAGTACAAAGCATATGAATCCTTTTTGATGAGCTATTCCTTATAGAAAAATTGTATAAATGAAAAGAAAAAGTGTTTTATATTTAATATTTCAGTTGGAGTATATGTGTGCTCATATCACATTTTATTTACAAAGTATACGCAGCATATAAGTACATATATATTATCTATGTGTGTATATATGTATATTTTTTTATTAAATGGTAAATTTGTATAAAAATTAAAAATATGACATGATTAAATAATTTTCAAAAAGATAAATTTTTATACTATATACATGCATAAGTATTATATTTTAAAATATATGCAAATTTATGCATGAATGCATTATACATGCATATATGAATATAGTTGTTTATAAATTTAACAGGTTTCTGATGACATTATCCTTGAGAAAATGAAATAATAATAAAAACAAAAAATTTAAAATTTATGAGCTTAAGATTTCTGTTAGCAAAATCACTTTGTACTGTTGTCGTTGTTGATCTTTTCTCTTATATTTCAAAGTTATATCAAGTGTTTGTTTTAATATTTTTTTTTTTGTACTTACTAAATGTAATGCTATGTATACTCAGTATGTGGTAATATAAATAAGGTGACACTAAAATTACAAATCAAAGGGAATGATATGGAAATTTTTATGCTAATGGTTATAACCTTACAAGTTCTTTTACTAAATATTAGAGAGAAAGTATTATTAGACAAGTTTAAGAAAAATTATAAATTCTTTTGTTGATTTAAATCCTTTAATGTGATAAAAATATAAAGTATTTAAAATAACTTGCTATAATTGTATTTATTTAAAATGTGAATAATTACATAAAGAAGGAACACAAGCGGCCGCAATAGTCAGCACATTGTCTAGTTTAGTGAAAGTGTTACAGAAGTTATGAAAATGCATTTTAAAAATTCTTTTACAATTTTTATTTTAAGATACTAGAAAGGTTTTAGTTAACTTTTCTCGCAAAATGTAAATTTGGTTCTTTGTAGAGTTTCGGTTTGTGTCATCCGTTGATTTTGTTGGTAAAAAATTTTCAGATTATTTAACGGTGCGAGAAATAAACCATGTAACAAAAACGGTCTAAACCAATATTCATTTAATTTTGAATTGAGTTTCAAGAACATAAAAACGTTTTCAATTTAGAAACGTTGAAGCGCAGAAAAAAAAATTGTGGACGCATCATCATATAACAATAATGTGAAAGATAAATTATTGTGCTTTAAATAAATTCATAATTATTCAAAATATTAAACAATTCAATTACTCTGCAAAACTGTGCTATTTATACTGAGCATTACAACTGCATTCCTTTAAAAATTTCAGTTTGACTTTAAGAAAATTCTCTTGATATTCAAATTTCAATGCAAATAATGCCATATATTTTACTTAATTACTAGATTTAAGTCTTAAAACCTTCTCGTAATTGTAAATTGTACTAATAACATATACGAGTAAGCATATAAGTATATATATAAATTTATATAAATTGCTCATTTATCAAAACATTTCCTGAAGCCTGGGTAACAGCGAATAAACTATACAACTATTTGCCATTTAATGTATAAAATTAACAACTTGTATATATTACAAGTACAGTAATAATAATTAATTACGATCTTATTGTTATTATTATATGCAAATAAAAATTTTAAATGCCCTCATAAGGGCTATGTTTTTCAACAGCGTCACTTCACTCTTTAAATAACATTTAACAAAATAAAACATTATAAGAATAATTCTAAGCAAAACTGGGTGGTAGGCACTAGTACATACATGTACATGTACGTAATTTGTAATATTAATATCCTGTCAACAATATATTATTGATGATTAGACTGTTTGCTTCAGTCTCACATAATTAGCTATACATAACGAACACATATGTTTTCAAAAAAATTTATAAAATTTTCTATTTTTTCTTTTTTATAATATGCAAGCTTACAATAAATTAATTATTCCATTTGCTATAAAGAGAATAATACAAAAAAAAAAATAAGCAAAAAACAATAAACTAAATCCTTATATTCATTCAATTAAATTCTTCACCTTGAGAATGAAAAAAGCAGGTTCAAAAAAACATGAAAATTGCGACAACAACAACAACAACAATAAAAAAAAATAGCAAAAACATGGAAAACAGCAAAAATAAATTAAATTGAAAAAAGGAGAAAAAAAAATGAAGAATAATCAAAATATTCACACGAAAACATAAAATTCGTAAATAGCAAATGAAATTCAAAAAAAAAACAAAAAAGAAAAGGAAGAAAACATGAAAATATTTTATAAATAAAAATTTAAGAATGAAAAATAACAAGGAAAAATTTGTGTTCAAATTATGTATGAATGTAAGTAAGTATATTGAAGAGAAATGAAAATGAAATAAAACAACGGTACATTAACAACAGTAACAACTCACAATTCACAAATAACACTTCTCCTTCTCTTCTTCTTCTTGTGCCTCTCCTTGTTGCTTCACTCCATCCCAAAAAAAAACAAAATAATGTGCCTATAAACGACTTTATGGCTGCTCGTTAATTCTTTTATTCTAGGTATGTATACGAACATTTTGTATTTTGATATTATAATTGTATGAATGTATGTATGTATATAAGTACACTTAATTTGTGACATGTATTAATTTATTTTTGCATTCTATATTACATAATGTTACATAATTACATACACATATATTAAGTATATTCACAGAATGCCAAAAATACATATTTAATTGAAATGGTGGAAAAAAAAAGAGAAATTGTAGCCAAAAGTCTCCTAGCTATAGAAAATAATATTAATATCAAGTGTACGTACATACATACATACATATACCTTAGAAAGCAGTTATAAATTTTTAACATGTTAAAAGTGCAGATAAGTATATAAGCATGTGTTTAATATATGTATGTACATACGACATAACAAAAATATAATGAAACATTAACAATATTTTTGGTATATTGTTAAAATGAAAAAAAAAAAAAATAAAAAATTACAATAACATTTTCAATGCCGAATTATTTACACTCTTCACCGCACAATGTCGCTGAAATAAAGTACAAACATACATACATACTCTCAAGCAATATGTTAAATTTTTTTATTTTTTCTTGCTTTCTCAAATAATTATTATAATATCTGTATGTACTTGTATGTTAGTATTTATGTAGGTATGATAGATTTATTTAGATCCTTGTTATTTTTTCATTTTAATTTTTTTTTTTGGCAAGCATAAAATTTGAATCAATCTAACAGTATTACAATACTATAACTATATATATACAAAAATTTTTTATTCTTTACCCTATGTACTCATTCCTTAGTAGGAAAAAAGAGCCATTACCCTACCATTTAACGCATATATAACATGTATAAACAGGTTATTCGACATTCAATTGTGCTATTTGAGGAAAGTGATAGGATGGATACAATGTGACCCAACAAAAAATTATTTAGTAAATTTTTTCTTCTTCGGTTTCGTTGTAAAATTGTGTCTCAAATCTGGTATCCATACGAAACGTCTCCTCTCTTTGAACTTCTTATAACTCAGTAAATAAAACGAGTTGGACAGATTTGTTTAACTCATTTGAAAGCCAATTAAGGTGAAATTGGTGTTCTGACCTTGATTTTAAAAACAAAAATTAACCTGAGAATATGTATGTAAGACTTTTTTAATACCATTGACACATTGTTGCCTCTATTATCAAAATTGTTTTGGCATGTTGGTAAACAACCTACCAAATTTCTGCACTTACTACTTATAGTGAAAATGTGAAAAAATGGGATACTTTTCAGATTGAATAACTTTGCAGCTCAATAATTTCGAAAGAGAAAACTTAAAAAATGATCACATGTTCAATATTTTTGGCATGCCCATTTTATTATCCTATATAGGGTAAATTATTGTTGCGATAATTTAACATTGTCGGAGTTTATGTCACCCTATGTATAAAAAATATTTACATACTTATAATATATTTAACAAGAAAGTGTTATTATACTCCTAAAATTTTTTGTGTACTCTCTGTGCTTTTATAGGCATAGTTACAACCATCGCTAATATAAGCAACACTATTACAACTAAGTTTTTTTAGGTACAACATCAATATAACTATAAAAATATTAACTTGTATATAAATTGTATAGTATAGCAGAGGGCTATAAGTTTTGAAAGCCATATCAAGGAGTTTCAAGTGTAATATGTGAATAGCAATGTAAATTGTTCATAATTGAATACAATACACTTACTTGCACATAGTATATCTAAATATACATAAGTACTATAACATGTATTATTCATTGAAAAAAAAAATACATAAAATATGTAAATTTGAAAAAAAAGCATGTTATAGGAACAATGAATAAAAGTTAGAAAATAAAAATTGAAAAACTCCAAAGTGTATAAGGTATATAGGATGAAAGCATAAGTATAAAGAAAAAAGAAAGTGAAATAAAAATAAAAAAAAGTAAAGAAAATTGAAAAAAAAAAAAAGGATTTTGAAATTAAGGATTTGCATTAAAATATCTACCTATACAATATGTGTATATGTTTATGTACATACTTGCATATTTCTATTATTATTACTCTTAGTTAAGCACTTGTTCAAAAAAAAAAAATTTTTATATACTTAGTACCTATACCAATAGAAGTTTAATGTGTTTGTGTTTTAATTTTGAAATGCGCTTTAAATATTGCAAAAGCACAAAAATAATTTGTATAACAAAAACTTATGTACCTTATATGCCCATATATCCTTTAAGAACTCTCATTTTTCTTCTTTATTTTATAATTTCAATAGTCTACGAGTATAACTTCTCTTATATGATGCTTACATACTAATTCATATATATTTTTATATGTGTGTATATAAAATGCAATATTCTAATATTCAAAAAGGAAAATCTTAAGTTAAGATGAATGAATTGTTATTTTGTATTCTCTTGTACCTTAACTTGCACCTTGAAAAAGAACAAAAGAGTAAACAAAAAAAAAAAAATACGGAGAAAAACAAAGAAAAAATTAAAAATAATGCAACGTTGTTTTATTTACAATTGGAACCGATAGAAAGAGAAAAGAGAAACAGAAAATCGATAAAAGCAGGGTATGCAATTTTTTTTTTTTTTGTTCGAAATAAAATGCTCTCGTGTACTTCACCCAGTAAGTGTATACGTAGGTAGTACTTAAGTATTGATTTGAAAGTACAAATTTTTTTTTTGTGGTAGATTATTGCAGTTTTCAAGAGCAAACATTGAGATTTTTCCCATTTTTTTTTTTTAATTTTTGTAAAATGGCATTATTAATTAATTAATAAACTGAGTATAAAATCAATAAAATGCTAAAATAATTTTAATTATTACTCTAGTACTTACAGATTAAAAAATCTCTTATATTTGAATTAAAAATAATTTAAAAATTCAACTTAAATTTTGAAATATTTTTATAATTTGGAATTGGAAAAGTTTCAAATTTTTTACGATTTAAAAAATTATTTGTGAATTTATTCAAAAAGCGTTAGGTATTTATTATTTATGAAGGGACGTTATTATTTAACAGGAATATTAATAATTAAGAAGGTATGCAATATTTTAAAATTAATTCTTATATAAAAATTTGTGAAAAATTAATAAAATTTTTTGTCATATAATTATTTTTTCTAATTAAGTTGTATGGCAGCGCACACAATACTCAGTATGTTTACTATAATAAAATAAAATGTATGTAATAATTTATTGAATGAGTCATGATAAAAATTAAATACAATAATTGTGCCAAAATTTTGCTAACGTTCAAAAATTAAAATGGTCTTATTATTAAATTCTAGCTTCGAATTATTATTCCAGCCAAAATTATTTCGAGTTATTTACAACACACACTATCATATAACATAGTTTCTTATTACGTACATGCATGATGATTGCAATTTTTCACTAAAGCAAATTTAAAGTTACGAGTATGTAAAATAGCATTGAAAGCATAAATAAATGCCTTTTTTAGTTTTGCTTTATTAAGAGAAAGTTTGAAAATTTTAATCCTCGGAATGAAGAGACTTTAGTATATTCAACATTTCCTGTTGAATATGGAATATTGAATATGGTATACATTTGAAAATAATTCATTAAAGAATTACTTAATTTTATTAAGAATTCCATGTCAATCAGAAATTATTATTATTTGTCATACTTAAGTCAATGAAAGCGGCATAAATAATTGCATAATTTTTAGATATAACAAGTTGATTAATGCAATACCATAGCTTATTAACAACGGATAATATTCCTTTTAACATATTTTAATTTAAAACAATAAATTGGAAGAATATGGCTTTCACTATTGGCAATATTCGGAAAGCAAATAATTCTAGTCATTCTCGCTGGTAACCGGTTACGAATATTCTAAAAGAAAAAATCAAAATTGCGGAGGAGCAGCGCAAATTTTTTTTTTAAATGATTTTCGAATTTCTCATATTTTTACCAATATTTTATGTACTTTTTTTTTCCCCTACTTCGCTCCTAGGATGATTATAGGGCTGGTATATGATTATTGTATATAACCGTGAACCATTTTCTGACGTCATTGGGTTTACTAGGTAGGTGACGAATCTACCGTAGATTTTATGTACTAAGAGTATGAAATTTAACAGTTTGAGAACATTTTTACAACATTCCACTCACAATAATATATAGATACTCAAAGTTGTTTCTCAAAAATTTCAAAAAAATATACAAGAATAAGTTGTATAAACTCCCCTGATATCTCAGTTATTAACAAAATTTTATTTTTTTTTTGTTTTACATTTTCAATTTACTGTGAACATAACCGTTGTGCCATTGGCATTTTAAATTTTAAATCGAAGCAACACGATTTTACAAGAGAACTTCCTTTTTACATACATACGTACTTGAATAAAAATTTGAAAATTTTTCATTCTTTATTTTTTAAATTTTATCATTTTTTTCTTGCTTTCGTCTACTCTATACTGTAAAAAAACCCCAAAATTTTTATATCTTTACTTTTTTTTGCCGAAATCCAGCCGACTGCAGCCTCATACCAGTAAAAATAATTTTTTTTTTTACTATTTTTTTATTCATTAATTGTTTTGTTTTTTTTTTTTTCGGTTACTCATACCTAAAAATTTTGGTCGTTGTGCCGGGGAAATTCATTTCATTTGGGTTCTGTATCGTTATAATTACTATACGATTTCAAAAGCTTTTTTTCCTGTTGTATGACAAAAACCGAGCATAACATGCAAAAAAAAATGGAGGAATGTAAAATGAAAATAGGCAAAATGTGAAAAATGAAAAGGAAGATAAATAAAAAGAGAAAAGAAGAAAGGAAAAACAAAAATGCTTTTTTGATGGGTTTTTTTGGTTAACTAATTTTTTTTTTTTTTCCTTTTTTATTTTCATGTTGAAGTTCCCAATCCTTTCTCTGCTATATTCTCTTTATGATTGTAGTTAGCATGTATGTCTGTATATAGAATTCAGAATTCAAGTATAGAATGAAGGTGTACTGAAAGACAAAGGTTGATAAATAAGCTTGTTGGTTGTATAAGAACATTTAACAGATATATGCGGATTTTGTGTATAAAGGCACCATACAAAAACCTTTAGGAGAATACACAAAAAAAAAACAAAGAGAAAAGCTGATTTTTTTTTTTCATTAACAATTTCAGCTAGGTAATGTTTTTTAATTTTAACTCTTTTTTTTTGATTTTTTTCTATTTTGTCGGCTTTTTTTTTAGAGTTTTTACTTTTTTTCGAGTACATGACGAGTTATAGTTGATTGTTTTTTTTTGTTTTACTTCTTCTAACAAAGTAACAACCAATGTTATGTAAAATTTTAATGAAACCATATTGTGAATAATTTCTTTTTAACCATTAGGATTTTTTTTTGTGTTTTTTTTATTATTTTCGCTTAATCCTTTTTTTGGATTTTTTTTTTTGTTAAATTTTTTTATACTGTTTCCTTAATCGAAAGTATTTTTTTTTTTAGAGTTTCTTTTGACTTAAAAAATTTTGGTATTACAATTTAAATTCCTAGGTTTTACTTAAAATTAGAATATCTAGATTTTTAAGTTTTAAATTTAATAAAATTCCTAAATTTTGTGTGGGTGTATTTTATTTTAAAATATAATGTAGAATTAAGTGACTAATTTTAAAGGCGCTTAAGGGCTAAGAAACTGTTCTTAATAGAATTTATTTTTTGCAGCTGAGAAAATATATGCAACTATACAGGATGGTCCTTATAGTGGTGTATTGACAGTATGTAGATCTTCGTTAGTAAGGAAAAAAAATTGGTTCGCAACAGAGGACTTTTATCCTTTGTCGCAACCAGTTTGGAAGGTCTTATAAGCAATTTTTTTTTCTGGTTTTATTTAAAGTATACTATAAATGAAGCGGTGGAGAAAGCAATTGAAGGACTGTCGCATCAGTACTAAAAATTAAAAGACATTCGCAATGTACTCAACAATTAAATGTTTTCCTCAAACAAATTGTTCGTGAAATATTTTCAATCAAATTAAAATTTGTTTCCTTAGAAATTTGAATTCAATTCCTGTTATGAAATGACTAACTATATTATATTCCAACAATTGGAAGAATTTAAAAAAATCCTGTCATAGCGTGAAATTTTATTATGAAAAATTGCATAATTTACGGCGCAATGTAAATTTCATTTTGTTAATTCGGGCACAAATGACTAAATGTTAACATTAATTATGATTATTTTTAACCTTTTCTTGAAATATAATGTTAAAAAATTTCAAATACGAATTTGAAAGCTTATTAGATTAATTTGGAGATTTTAAATTGGAATAAAAGATTTCCATAATCTTTCAAAGGAGTTTGTCCAAACATTGAATCTAATTAATTTTTTAAATTTAAGTTCAATTAATTAAACATTTAATTTTATATTTAATTTAAGTATAAATTTTCTTTACGACAAATTCGATATAGTTGGATGTAAGGAGTAAAATATAAATAACTGTTAAAAGAAAAAAAACTTTCAAGAGGTCCTACATATAAATGCAGAAAAAAAAAAAGTTCAGTCTTCATTGAGTAAAAACAAATGCAATAAGTACGCTATAACTATAGTCAAGCATACGAGGAATTCTGTGAATGTACAATACGAGTAGTTTATATACTTATAAAAATAATGTTAAAGAAAATGTAGGGCCTACATGCATAAAATATATATATTTGAAGGTAAGAAGGAAACGAAACGTACAATTTACATATATACCTTACAAACACATGCATACATATATAAATTTGTGAATTTCCATTTTGTGTTCATTCATAAAGGATGTATGTAATTGTGTACATGTTTGTATACAAGTACGAATATAATATTAAAAACAAAAGTAACAATTTTTTTCAACAACATATTCAAATATTGCATGATAATTTACCAAATATAAAAAAAAAAAAAACAAAAAAAAGTCCTTGCAAATTCTTCCTTTAACCAAAAAAAAAAAAAAAAAACAAAAATGGGGAAAAAAAATAGAAAAGAAACACGAATACAACAACATGAACGTCTCTGTATGCACCTTCAAGATAAAATTTTTTGCATAAAATGCAATTCCTAGGATATGATTTTATTTTTGTTTTTATTGTTGTTGTTTTGCTTTTTCGTTAAATTTTCCTGTGTCTGCACAAAATATAAAAAAAAAAAAATTATAAGAAAAATTGTAGAGTTCAAAAAACCCTAGACATTAATTTATTTTTTGTTTTTGTGTATTGAAAATCATTTGTGAATTTGTTTGTTCTCGTTTAATCCTAATACCAGCCACGAAAAAAATTGAAAATCGAAAAAAATATGAAATTGAAATATTTTTTATTTTTTGCTTAATTCACAAAATTGAGACTTCGGTTCTCATTATATCTAGTTAGGAGTACCAGTATACATTGTTATATGCCATACCCGATCGTTGTTTATTGCTCTCGTTTATTGCTCATATATTCTTGGTATAAAAAGAATGTAATTTATGTAAAATTTCAAATAAATTGATAATATATTTTTTAAATAAGACGTGTATTGGGTTTGATAACGTACGTAGGATAGGAACGCGTTTTATGAACAGTACATGGTGTTAATAAAACCAGAATTTCGAAAATATTCTAACAATTTAAATCAATTAAGTGAAATAAGGAAGAAGTTTTTTATTGTTATTTATTTTAAGAAAAATTTTAAACAACAATATGTATTTGCTAGATATTTAAAAGCGAGTAAAGAATTTTAGTAATTAATCGGAAAATGGACTGCGGAAAGTAGATGATTTCGAGCAATAGTTTTTCTTTCAAAATCTGAGATTAAAAGTTTTCGGTACAAGTTATAAATTTCATGTATACTTTCATTTAAATCTTAAGTATGAAAAACATTAGCCTAAAGTTGTTTGTTAGCAGTTTTCTTAGCTTAGCCGACTGTTCTAAAATTACAGCAGTAAAAACATCATTTTAATAAAAATTCCTTTTTAAATCATTAATTTTGAAAACTAATATACTTTTTCCGCCTCCTTTAAAAAAATCTTTCTGATTTTCAATAATTCATTCTCAATCACCAAGTCCAAAAATCTTTGATATTTTTTCTCATATCTCAAATAACGAATAAAAGTAAAAGAATTTCTAATGCAAAATTAAAGCAAATTTTTAAAGAAAATTTTTTCCACAATTTTCCGCAATTAACAAGGATAATTTACCCTTCAACTTTAAAGTTTTTATAAATCAAAAAATTAAATAAAGCGTTTAATATAGCAGAAAAAATTTGAAAGTATTAAGTAACTAGTTTGTTTTCTTTGCTAAGATTTTTTTTTTTTTGTGGAAAATTTTCAATTTTTTAAAATTCAATAGAGAGATTTTTAAGATTACGATGAAATTTATGATTTTTTATTGAAGCTTAATAATAATAAGATTAAAGTACAAGACGTTTCTTTTTTTTTTGACTTATTCTTTTATATTTTCTCATGAGCTCTTCTGGAATATAACGTAAAGAAGGGTGGATAATAATAATTTTTTTTTTTTGTAAATTATGATTAATAGATTTATTATTTTTTTGCTCTATAGTGCGATTGTTACTTGAGAACAGTAAACTGATTTTACATACTTTAAAAGATATTGTAATTTATTCATTTCAATAGTTTTATAAATTATTTTCTTTAAATTTAATATCTTCTAAGGAAAATTTTTAAAACCATAGATTTATTCTAGAAATTTTGAACTTTAAGAAGCTTTGTATTATAGCAATTTTATGTAATGTCAATTGCAAATAAATTGAATCAGATTCACTAAAAGGATTCACTTATCTTTAGAAAAATTATTGGTAAAAATTACAATTGTAAAATTACAATTTACAATAATTTTAATTTAGGGACAGATTATATTAATAATTGCCAACTCAACACAATTTCGGCAAGCTTTTTATTTGTTCAAGTGTAATTCAGGAAGAATATGCAAAGGTTCTGTTATATAGATAGGCCATTTTTCATACACAACTATTTAATATTTATTTGCGTATGCATTGTAATAAATTGTTAGTCTTTTTAAAATTTAAATACTTTAGATTAATTACAATAACTCTTGGTTAATAAAAAAAAATATATATAACTCAACTCACTCATAAACTATAATTATATAAAAGGGAAATATTTTTCATTTAAAAATCCCCCATTTTTTATCAAATTATGTTTAATTGTATATCTTTTATAAATATTATATAATTTTATATTACTTAAGTACATATATAGTAAATATTTTGTTATTATTTTTAATTTACGTTATTTACGTTATTTACATAATATAACAGCAGAGACTCATATATAGTCAATGAATTCATTGTTTAAAAATTGTAAAAATTTAATTAAGCAAAAAATTTGTTTTTTTTTTGTTTTTCTCATTAAAGTGATTTTTTCATTAATTACACCGAAGAACAATTAATTAAACTTTAATAAATAATATTGTGATGAAAATATTGTTATACCTTATATATTTAAGTATATACATACATACCTACATATTAGTGTTTGCTTTACATAAAATGATACAAAAATTTCATATATTTTATTATGAGTATTCTTTGTAATTTTATTTTATGTATAAGATCTACTTGTATTGAAATATTTTGAAAAATTAAGTGGAATGTAAATAAGTATATAGAAAAAATTTAAAATGAAATCAGTATAAAATTTAATAAAAATAAAATTTTGACATCATTAAGATTCTTTTAAAAGGATATGAAAATAATTCCTTTGCTGATATCATCAAATTTACAATATTATATTTTTAAATTATTGTTGTCTTATATAGAAAGAAGTAAATTAATGAAATTAAAATTTTTTTGGGGAAAGTAAAAAAAAATTAATTTAAATTTATTAAATATTAATTTGATAGAAGCACGTTCTTCAGAAATTATTTTAAAAATTCCGAAATTTTCACATTTAAATGAGTTTAAATAGTAAAATTTGTGGTATTCTAAGATAAATTTAAGTTCTTAATAAAATTTTGGAAGAATAATTTATTAAACAATGTACTTAATTTAATATTAAATAAAATTAATTTTAAATTAAATTTGGAAATTGTGTTGAGATGGCAATTATTAATTGTTTAAAGAAGAATAAATTTCATTTAACAAAGAGAAAATCTCACAAAACTCATTTTCTTAGGCATTTTTCACTTAATTTGTTGAAAAAGAATAATTATAGGTAATGAATGTTGGACTTGATAATTCAGTGTAATTTGTTTAAGGAAGTAATTATATAAATTTTGAAAACTTTGATGGTTTCATGATTATACGTAATCTAATTTCAACTTATACTTAGTTATAAAAATTTCTGTGACATTAGTTATGAATTTCAGCTTTACAAAAGTATATAAAAATAATTAAATAAAATTTAAATAAAATGAAAACTTTAACATTTTCAAAAAAAAATTTTTACGCTGGTCTTATTCTGAAAGTCTAGAAAATTTCAAAACAATAACGATTTATATGCAAATATGATTGATTACTAAGCAGATTGAAGATTACTCAATTAGCAGAATTGAGCCTTCAATTAAAAATTCACGTTTCTTGGTACACAATTGAGCAGCACTTTATACAATAAAAATGTCTTAAGCAGTTGTACATGGTACAATAATTATTATTAAATTATTTTCATTTTAATTACTTATTTACATTAAAATAAAAATGGTCTAATAACAATATTCTAAATTAAATTTAATACTCTATTAAGCAATAATCCCCTATCCTAACAATTTTAAATAAAAGAAATATTTAATTAAAATGTAAAATATTACAAATATTACATTATTGACTACAGGTACTCGAATTCTCCTAAGTGAACTAAAAGCCGTAAATTTCTATAACACACACTTAATGACCCCAACTTATATGTAGCTAAAATTAGTGCAAACACTGAACAGTTCAGCATAAACGTTTATGTTATGTAACCATTCAAATATTAAAAATTTAAAATAAATATTTAAAACTAGTTAAAGAAACACGAAATTCTGTAAGTAACAAGTTGAAAAAATAACATTTTACATAAAATTCATATCGAATAGACATAGAAGAAAAAAAAGTTCAAAGTTTTCTAGTACAAAATTGAAGCCTTTCAAAAGTAAAATTACTTAAAGGAAATTTGAAAAAGAAAATGTGAAAAATATTTAGTGAATATTATTCCAAGTTATTTAAAATTAATTCTGAATCGTTGTATACAAGAAATTCAAATGTAAGATTATTTTTTGTTAGCTTTAATATTAATGGTATTCAATAAAATTTGTTAATTACTACTTAATATGAGAATTGACCATTTTTTGGTTATATAAAAAGTAAATTATTCAATTTATTTTCCAAATCAATATTTTAAAATATTTTTATTTTTTTGATTTGGTCTTTATCAATAATATACTAAGTACCAAGGCACATAAGAAATTTATTAATAAGTATAACTTGTTCTTTTCGATTAAATTATTTTCTCGATTTTTTAAATAGCTTCACGTTTTATACAAATGAAATCGGCTTTTATCCTATATAAGTAATGGAAACTAATTAAATACTTTTAAATTTATAGTACATTTTTAGTACATTTTAGTATTTAATTTCTTTTAACTTTTATTTCAACATCACAAAGCGATAGTGAATCCTAAAAATACCAGTAGCAACTGAATAAGTGAATAAAACTTTTATGATTAAAACTAAAATCTCGTTCACTTAAAACTTCACTAATCAAAAACCAATTTCGTACAAATGCAAAATTTCATTGAAAATATTAAAATAATCTTCAGGTTTAGGTACATAAAAAGTACTTTTCTTATCAAAAGCCAACGATATAACTACCGTATCTAATATGACAGTAAAATTTTGTTATACGATCCTAATCATTAATAATTGGGAGAACAACGTGAATAGCTATTAACATTGTCCTATATCACCCTTAACCTTAATAACTTTTTCCATTCTAGCAGGAATTGTAGCAATTAGTTTCTGTTATATGGTGTGATATAGAGTCCCAGAAATTTTGGAATTTTTCTTTTAAAATCAGAACCGTAGACTGCGGATCATTTCTTAATTGACGTTTCATACCTGACCATAAGAACTCAATAGGGTTGAGATCTAGACTTGACGATAGCAAGTTTAAAACATTAATACTGTTATTTTTAAACAATTTTTTGGTTACTTTGGTAGGGTAAATTTTTAAAATTTTTAGCAGTACATTTCCAAGTTAATAAAATAAGCTCAGGTAAAGAGCAATATAGTTTATGACAAATTGTTTTAGAATAGACCCTAATATGAACTAAAAATGTCAATATAGTTAAAATGTGTACCTGTTCCAGTTAATAATAGGAAGACCTGGTATTATTTTAAAACCACTATTCATATATTCGAATTTCAAAAAAAATTCATTCACTTTAAAGATATCTATAACTACACAATGTCACATATTTCTATAATGATTTACGTCCTATTCTTTCATTTAAATCAGTCAGAGTGACAAAGTTTTCTGCAATATTTTATACACAATAAATAAAATTCTTTAAGCAAAATATGCATATGTAAGTATATAACACCCGAATATAATATAATAGAAATAATAAATTACATATCTGTATATATATGTACTGTGTACATAAGTATGCCATGTGTAATACAATAATTAAAATATTGGATATCTGACTTTACAATGTAAGAAAACATAAGAAAAAAGGAACATTCTCATACTGATATCCTTCCTAACATTAGAATGAATTAGAATATGCATTATAGAAAGAAAGAGAGTGGGGAAGAGAGAGAATTAGAGAGGGCAGAGTATTATTCCTATAATTATTTTCCATATAAGTAATAATCTTATATTCATTTTAGGACACGTTTACAACACATTGTACTCGTATTCTATCCTGTATATTTATATATAAAAACCTATTATATACTCATACACACATAATATTTTATATTTATTCTAAGAATTTTCAATGATTTTTCGAAATCCTTTTATTCATTTTCTTTTTAGACGAGTATACATATAAGTATTATTAGTTTAGTAAAATTTTGAACAAATTTTTTTCTTGTTTTTCTTTTTTTTTTTTCATTTACTTGTTTTGTTTATTTTTATTTTACTAATTGAGCGGTAAGGAATTTAACAAAAATTTTGTGTGCTCTTCAATGTTCAAGAATTTCAAATCTTTTGGTGTCAAATTTCAATGTAAATCCATATTATGTACATATACATATGTATGTGTGTATAACGTAAGTAAATATGTAATGTATAAATATTTTGAGCTCATATGTTCATACTTCATTTGCTTATTTATAACCTAACAAGAACTTGTGCATGTTTTCTATAAGTATGATAGCTATATGTAGTTCTTGTAAGTTCATGTTATAGAAAGCGATTTATAGAATAATATATTATTATTTACATACATGTACATAATTATATTTAAGATATTCAAAATAATATAGCGCGTGTAAAACATTTTTGCGATAAATCAAAAATTTACAATTCAAGATTTCGATATTAGAAGGAGAATTTTCATATTATTTTCGTGGTGAAGAAGTAGATAAAATTCATTTTACTAAACTAATTGGCAAAAGTTGAAGAAATTCAAAATGTTTGAATACTCTTTAGAAAAATAGCTATTTTGTCTAAATCGCTATATTTTCTGGTCGAATTTAATTCTTTTTCATATGCACAGTAAGCATTTACAATGAAGATTGGAAAGCAGGGGCCTCCAAAATGCAGTGAAATTAAATGGATGGATATTATGTATACTTATATTGAAACTTTACAAAACAAAAAAAGCTGGAAGTTTAATTCCAGGCCCTAATTCTATTATTCAAGCTGGCATTCAGCATGATTATGATACAACAAAGTGATTTATTGTATCTTCATCATGTTTATTGTATATTGTTATTGCATCATGCTGAATAGCTCAGAATCAGGCCTGCTTGTGTATCGTATAGTTCGATTTTAAAATATTTGGAACTCATTATCTTGTGATTTGTCCAGTTCATAAAGTGATAAAAATCCTACATAGTGCGGCATTTTTTAAAATGTTTGCAATGGCAAAACAGGCTCCTAATGTTTGCAGGGTCTTAATGTATATAAGAACCTCTTTATGAAAACTAATTAAATAAAATTATTCACAATAAAAAAATATTCACAATTTACAAAAAATATAAAATAAAATTATTCACAATTTTACAAAAAATATTGTCATAAAATAAATTGTAATGTAATGGTGTAAACCGGCTAAACTTAGCGGGAAAATAAAGCAGATGGAGAAGTCTTTACTTTCTTGTTACTATTATGTACGATGTGTGTCCATAGTTTTCAACGTATTTATAGAGTTGAAAACGTTCTGTATTGGAAAGTGTTCAAACAGTTATAAAGATTTATCAAAAAAGTTTTTCATTTATCTAATAACGCTTATAAGTATTACTTTTATAAGGATTACTTATAGCCTGAGGACACAGTCAAATAGAATTAAATTTGTATATACGTACACGTATATTTTATGTGTACATATGTAAATAAATTTTATTTGCATACGATTTAATTCTATTGAATAATTTTTTTAAGAAAATCAAATTGAATTTAGCATTAAGCATTTTATAATGTATAGCATGTTTGTATGTATTTTGTGCTTTTATACAAATTTTTATATAATTACATATATATATATTTTATTATACATATATTTAACCAAAATATTTAATTAGAATTAGTGGAAATTTATCGATCCTTTTTGATTATTTTTTGTTGTTTTTTTTTTTTTTGAATTTTTCCTATCTTATTTATATTTTTTGCTATTTTCCTACTTTTTGTTTTTCCTATTTGTTTCCTAGAAATTAATTTATTTAATTAAATCAAAAAGGCAAAGGAAGTGTATGAGAGCGTATACATATACAAATAAATAAGTATACAACATGCATATACATATATATATTAAACGTATATATATTTATTCATTTTATGTGTGTATACTTCTGGGATTAGGATAAATACTTTATTTCAATGTACTTACTGTTATAAAAAATTTCCGAAAATTTAAACTTAAATGACAAAGAAAGAAATTTAAATATACTTAAATTTAATGAAATTTAAAATTAGAAATGATTTTAAAGAGTATAACATGAATAAATTGAAATTTAATTTATGAAATTTGTCTATATTGAGGCATATTTGACAATAGCGAGTGACAAAATTAAAAAAGAAGAAGAAGTAAATTTATTTTTATGCTAAACTATCAGTGTAAAATTAAATACAAAAATTTTATATATTTTCTATAAAAATTTCATTCAACAACTTTTTAAATTTTCATTATTTTAAGAAAAAAATGTATTGAAAGTATTAACGATTTTAGTTATAACAGTTAATTTACTTCAATCTAGTATACAATTAGTTATATATACAAATATATACCAGTTTCTGGTGAAGTTATACAAAAACAACCAATTAAATACAGTTTTTAAAATTAGAGCTGAAATGCTTTTAAAACTCTCCATTTAAATTTAACATAAAATTTTGAATTTTTTAAACTTAGCATTAATCTATTCGTACTTAGCATTTGCGGAAAATTTAAAAGATGTAGGTAGTGAAATTTGAATTAAGTATGCTTATCACTATTCTTAACAGATTAATTATAATTTGCTCACTACATATTTACATAGTTAAAGTTGCGTTGATTTAAATCGGGGCAGGCTTGCGTTTATTAAAACGGTGTGCTTATTGTCGGAATAAAGTGACTCAGATGGCCATGATAAAATGACTCAGAGTTTTTTTCTAGGATATTAGTGCAGTTGCGTTAATTTTATCTTTAAGAATATTCTTATATATTCTAATAAGTATGAAATGTGACACAATTGTGCGAAGACAATCTAAAATTTAAAATAATTATTCAAATTAAGAGTTTACTACAATTATGGAAGTTATGAAGAGAAATGTATTAATACTTATAGTTTATTAAAAAATACTTAAATAGATTTTTCCGTTAGTTTTACATTTGTACAATGATTTCGAACACTAGCCATACACAAGAATTTGTTTTTAATTTCATTAGTGTGCAGTATCAAGTGTAATTATTTAATTCTGAATTACAAATACCTAAAATTGCATTTGAATGTATACCCTATCTTTCTCTATAACATAAATATAAATTACAATAAAGAACTAAAATATTTTAATTCTAAATCAAATTCAAATTCACAATCCTTAATCAATAAATTTATTTTAATAACAGGTACATATTAAAATAATGCCCATTCATTTAACAATTATTTCAAAATAATTTCAAGGCTATACTTAACTGTAAGTTAATGCTTCTGTTATTATAAATTACGAAAATAATTATATACTTACTAACAATATATTAAAAATGAACGTCTAATATTCAAGGTCGTCCAAAAGAAAAAAGAATAAGTGTTGAAATAGACTTTTATATAAGTGTTTAATTTGAAAAACTTATTACAGAAGGATCTAATGATGATAAGACTTTATTTTTGAAAAATTTTCTAAAAATTAGGTAAGTATAAGCAATGAAATTTGTATTTAACTATGTAATATGAAATAATATTGTGCTATGATTAATTTGTATAAGATAAAATTTCTCTTATCGATTTTTAATTAGATGAATTTGGTTTTTATAAACTAAATTTTTTTTTTTTTTAAATGTGAGTGCTATTTTTATAGAATGGACATAGACCCAGGACTTATATAAGAATTTTCATTTAATTTTACTTGAATTCCGCTAAAACGCATTAGATAATTACTAAAATTTCATACTTACTCAGTTAATTTTAGTAAAGCAGTAATTAAATAAGAAAATTTATTGTACAAAAACTTTAGTAAATTTTTTCAAAATTTAATGGTTCTTACGCGTAATAAATAAAAATCATTGCCCTACATCTTTATTTTAAATTTGTCTATCTCAAATTCTAAATTTCAATTATAATTACTTTCTTAACTGAAAATTTCATAATAATAACAAGATCTCAATAAACAAGAACAATAAGTAAACCAATACGGTCGATTTGGACAAATGGAAATTGTAAAGATAAAAACAATAATTTTAATATTATTGATAAAAAAAAATACTCGCTTTAATTACAAATTTTCGGAACAAGCATTTAGACCAGTTCAAAAATAATTTTTGATGTTAATTTTAAAATGTTTTGGAAAGAAACGAACACAATATTCATTCTTAGCCTCTTACAGTGTTATAAGTACGATTTCTTTCATCTCAGACAATATCTAACAAAATTCCTTGCCATCTCTAATAGAAATCAAAACAAAATTTTGATATTTATAATTTCTCTAAATTACTATGAAAATTAATTAATTTCTCTCAGTAAAATTCCTTTAAATTCTTGATAGAATGTTAACCGAGAGAAAACAAAACCGCACTTGATCTAACTTTATTTTAATTTGATAATAACACTTTTCGTATACCCCATATATACACAATATGTAATCTCAATAATTTGTATGAAACACTAATTAAATTTAATATTACTTAAATATTTAAACAAGAAAATAAAAATATCAAAATAAATTGTAATGATTGATTACCTTTTCTAAGCATCCTTCACGACATTGTTGTATACGAATTGTTAATGGTGCTTTTGATGGTATTGTAGCTGCATTTAATATTTTAATACAACCAAATAATTGTAATCCAATTATAAATAATAATGACATTTTAAGTACATAAAATCTTGATAATGATCGTAATGATGATGATTTTGATTGTGATAATGAAGATGATATTTTTTTAGTTGGCATAATTATTAATTTCTTAGACATTTTAATTTTTTTCTTGTTCTCAATTCTTTATTTTAATTTCACTTTAATAATTATATTGTTATTTTTTAATCAGTTATTTTTTTTAATAATTATTATTATTATTAAATATTATTAATTAAAATATAATTAATTGTAAATTATTTTCGGTCGTTTTATTTCATTTTACAAAATTAATATATTTTTTTTTGTAATAAATTCAGAATTATTATTGGAAAGAAAACTAGATCATTTTTTTTTTTTTAATTTCTAATTTCAAATATTAATTTATAAATATTTATTAATAAATTTGTTTACTTGTTAATAAAATTGTTTTATAAATTTAAATAAAAGTATTATACATGAAAATTTTATTATAATTTTAATTTTCTATTATTTTTTTCAAAACTATTAAAAATTATTCAAAAAATTTCTAATAATTTTTTATAAAATATTGGAAAAATTAAATATTAAAATAATTTTTTTTTTTGTTAAATAATTTAATTTTAAAATAATTTTAAAAAAGTGAACACTTTTCGAGCAAATATTTTAATAACAAATAAAAAACACACACTTTCTAAATAATTTATGAATAAATTAAGAATTATTTTTTATAATAATTTATTTCGAAGGTACAATATGGATATGATTCGAAAAACCAATATATGTAATATGAAATATGTTGGTATATTAATGAAAAATTAATATAAAAATAATTAAATTTAATTTTTTTATTATGCTGTTTAATTGCCCTATTAGATGCGCTTACTTAAAAGATTTTATAGTTATTTTATTAAAATTCATGTGTGTACTCATTATTCTTACTTTATTTTTAAGTTTTTCAAATTTGAATTTTTCTTATTCTTAATATTTTAATGTTTAATATTAAATTTTATAATTTACACACTAAGTAGGTACTTACTTTTGAATCGCACCGAACGAAAAACAAAAAAAAAAAAATTATCGCACTAATAAAATTTGATGTATCTTTCACTGTCAATTTACCAGTAGGTATTGTAAATGGTTTTCGGGGCAGACGTGAAGAAAATAAGAACAATTCCAATAACAAATAACAAAGACAACAAACAAAAAAATCAAAATAACAAAAAGAGTAGCAAAAAAAAAAACAAAAATAGAAGGATAATCAAGTGTACTTTTTTTCTATCCAATCTTCCTTTTGTTCAAAAATAAATTTCATTATTTTTTTTTCCTCCCTGCTAGAGCTATTTATCTTATGTAATCATATTATGTAGTTATTAAATTTAAATTTTTTTTTTTTTTCTGAAATATTTTAAATTTAATTTGATTATAAAATTAAAAACAAATTTTCTTTTTTTATTCTATGATAATTTTACTCTCTTTCTCGGTTATCGATTTTTTTTTTCAATTGTTACTTTTTCGTTTTTATTTTTTTTTTTTTTGTTTTTTGGGGTAACACAAAAAATCAAATGAAAAAAAATTCCTTAAACAACACAATAATATTAACACGCGACGTCCCAACACAGACGAACCGCTTTTATGTACAGTCAAGGCAAAACTAACCTTTGCAGACATAAGAAAAATAAAACAGTATTGAAAAATGCAATTGAATTTTTTTTTGTTCTTGTGTTTTTCTTATTTTATTTTTCGTTTCTTTTTTCTTGTTTATTATTGAAATCATAAAATTCAAAATTTTGTGTATTTTATAAATAAAAATATAAACAGAGAAACAGAATAATTTTTACGCAGATAATGTTACAGAAAATTATTTTTGTTTTTTTTTTTTTATTTTCTATTTGCAGAGAAACAGATCTCGAAGATTTTGTGTTTAAATACAAACACTAATAATTAGCAGAGATAAACAGCATGCAGAAACAGAACAACATGTTTGATGTTGGTAATAATTTGCAGAATTTGAGAGGAAAAAAAAAAGAAAAAAAAAATAAAAACAAAATATGAAGGTAATTAATAATTTCTTTGAATACCTACTTAATATTTTTTTTGATAAAATTTTAACATTTTCGAGGAAATTTAAAAAAAAATTTATTTTGATTAAATATTACATAAAATAAAAAAAATTCCTCAAAATTTTCAAAATGAAAAAATTTTTAACTTAAAACAATGGTACTTTTTCATCTAATCGTGATGATATTGAAATGCTGCATTAAACAATGAGCGTAAAAGAATGAAAAAATCTGCTAAAAGTAGTAGATTGCTTAGTATAAAATATGAAAACAGAAAATATTGTATTAAACAACCTGTTTTCTACATTCCATTTCATACATGTAATTTAACAGTCTGTTTTGCTCTAACAAATTACAATTGAAATTCTCTTAAAAAATTTTTAATCTGTATAATACATTTTCTCCTCATTCTGTCTTTTTAAGAGAAAATATTCGAATAATTTCGAAAAAAAATTAGAATTTTTCTCTTTGTTCGATGTCATACAAAACAAAATAAATTTAAGAGAATTAAATGTTGAATGGACATTATGTATGATGTATTGTATGTTATCAAACAGTTGAATTCATACTCAGACAAAGTGTATAATTATGTTTGATAGTTATGTTTATATTTGTCGAATCGAATATGTTTGATAATTAAGTTTAGTATGTGAGCAGTTAGAATGTATAAGGTTGGTTTGATAAGAAAATAAAATATTTTTGACTTGATAGCAAACTTACTTTTCATTTTGATTTTAACATTCAAACTAAATGGATGAATTCTTTGTTGTAAATTTAATGTGTGCGGTTGATATAAAAATTTAATAGAAATTTTTGGTGATTATTTTTTATATTAAATGAAATGTAAGGATTTAATAATTCTTGAATCCGAAAATAATAGAAAAAAAATATAATTGATACTGTGAGATAAAATGATTTTCTGGATGGTAATAGTATAGGCAGTTCTTTTCTTGCAATAAATTATTTATATGTTTAATAGTTAATTAAGAAAATTCCTATGTAAACCCGAGACTGATCAATATCTATATCATAATTATAATCACTCAATCATATCTTAATTGATAATCGTATATGTTTTCAAAGTCATTAATTACTGATTGGGGAAGAGAACCAAGTTAATATCAAATGTTTTTCTTTATAAGCAAAATAGTAGTTGAAATCTTAATAGTCACCAGTTAAGAATGGGTTTAAAATTTAAACAGTTGGATTAATATTACTTTGAAAGAAAAAGGTGACCATAGTTTGATTAGAACTGGAAATGTATGATTATATGCCATAATATCATTTAAATTTATAGTTCGCTCAGGCTTGTTGATGTCCAGATTTGCGTTATTGCATAATAGAGGAGTTTCAAGAAATATATTATTAGAAAAATAGCAAAATAGAAAAATTAAAAAATTGCATATAAAATATCTAGAATTGATTATTTTTTAAATGACCGATTAGAATGTAGAAAATTCTTATTAATCTTTTCTTGTTTTGTTATAAAATTATTCTTCGAATTTAATCAAAATCTTAAATAGCTGAAGATTTAAAAAAAATTTTAAATTTGTGATTTCTTAAAAAAAATTTTCTGAATTGCAACCATACAGTGTTTCAAGGGAACCTTTAAAAATTTTTACATTACTTCAAAATATTTTATAAATTTTTGAGATTATTTTTTAATTTTTTATAGAACATGATTTAATAATACTGTTATTTAAACGAATAAAATCTTCACAATTTCCTGTGAGTAGTTAAAATACTAGTACATAGCCCTCTGTATTATGTTTTTCACACAATATAATTCACATACACTTAAAAAATTTCAATATTCTTTAGAAAATTTTTAAAAAATTTTATTATTTTCTTCTTATTCTTTGGTCTTCATTATTAGTTTCAAATTTCAATTATGTAATATATAAGCTATTATAAACTATTATTACTTTTATTATGTTTATAATATTAATAATTGAAACTATATAAGCTATTCATGATTAATTATAAAATCATTCAAAGAACAACTAAGAAAACCACAACCACAATTATAAAAAATAAAAGATACTTTACCCACCATTACATTAATGAGGCATAGGCATTTAAACCACAGAATAACATTACATATTTTATTCCCCCGATGAAAATTAGAATTTTTGTACATACTTGCATATACATATTTTTAATAATAAGTCAGGTATATTTTATTTGATCTAAGAATAAAATCTATTAAGAATTAAAATGTGTACGCATTAAGAATAAATGAATTGCTTACTAATATCAAGTAGCTACCGTAACATATAAAGTGTGTGCTGTAAATATGTGCGATATGCACGCAAATTCTGTTTTTATTTCATTTGAATTTATAGAATAATATGCGAGTTGATTTTTTAAATAACGAAGAAATCACTTGAATGTGTGTTTTTTCTTTATGAGTGCGAAATGGAAAATCGATTTAAGATAAGAAATTTTAGGCGTAACGTAATATTATCTTGTATAAGTTTATTGAGTGAATTTCGTGATTTATTACCGATGCGATTCTAAAGTTTATGAGAACAATGCGAATTGAGTTCATTTAGGATCTTATTGAAGGCTTCAAGGTTTATGTAATGTGTACTCCCATATACATATAGGCAATTTGTTTGTATTTGTAAGCGAAAAATATATATTAGTTTTGCATGTAGCAGAGTTACTTTCTTCCGGATATCGCATGGTTCATAAGGGGGATGATTCCAGAGCGGGTGTTGTAGCGCTTTTCCCACACTCCGAGGGTTGACGTAATAGAACATTCTACACATTTGCGGTGCATCGTTATCGTTGTAAAAATCTAAATTTTGTTGAATTCGATTTTGCAAATTGGGGGAGAAGAAATTTCTTAAAAATTTATCAAATAATTCAAAAGCAGCAATCGTCCAGAAGGCAAAGAACAACAAATTATTTTCAAACAAAAAAGAATTCTAATTCGTTTTAATAATCAACACTTTCATATATTGAAATTAATTCCACACTTTGTATAATGGACAGATTTTAATAGGTTCAATTTATGCCAAAAAAATAACACTAACAATAATAATTTCAAATATTTTATATTCTTATACAAATTTAACGTGCACTCGCATTTATTATTCAAACCAATTTTTTCCCTTTATTCATTACACTTTAACATTTTATTTTTAAAAATTTTAAAATTTTTAATTCGTTTTCATTAGATTAAACTTAAAATGTTAAAAAATTTTTTTTATGACCTCGTCACTTTCAAAAGAATGCTTCCAAACAAATTATTGTACATATTAAAATAATAATCCATACAGAAAATATCATTTGTAGCACATTATTGCATAATGAAATTGAAATAGGAACGCTCTTAAAAAATATTTTGTATTTTATTTTCTCCTTTTCAAGAATGTCCTTTCTCACCTTCAGTATTCAGAAAATATGTTTTCCAAAAACATATTGAAATTACAAATGAATATTAATTCTACTAAAAATGTTAACAACTCATAGATTTCAATACATCTGAATAAATCGTTTAATAAATATTGTCCAATTTAAAACTTTTCAACTCTCAACTACACCTATAATTCAATATTTATCTAACTGTATTGCAGTAGATTATACATATTCTATAAGCATACTATTTTATATGTCAAGACTGCCTAAATAAGATTCACTAGAATTTCTTATGCTAACTTATGCTAGGCCTTCATGTAAACCCTTAGGCAAGCTCTTATATTTGAAAAAAAAGTTTTGATTCGTGCACGACTTCCATATATTTTGACAAAATTTCATTTCTAAATTTTATTCTGACTCATAATTCAGTTTTATTAATAATAACAGGAAATGTGCTTGTTTACAAATCATTGCTTTCATTAAAACTTAATTTAACTTTCTTTTGATTTTGTTTTTAATTACTCATTATTAAAAATTTGTTTTAAATTTAAAAGCAAAAATAAAAAATTTGAAGAGGAAAACAAAAATTTTCCCACAACATTTTTTTTAATTTCCGTAATATTTTTTTTTTTTAATAAAATTTTATGATTTTATACAAAGGAATCTCAATTATAAAAAAAAAAAAAATTTTTTTTTTTTTAATTGCTCATCCGTCAGAAACACCAGAAAAAAAATTTTAACCGAAATTTTTGCTACTCGATAAGAAAGACTTTGAAAACAAAATTTCACTCACTGTTTTTTTTATTTGCTTTTTTTTTCTGTTAAAAAACACTAAAATATTAAAATTATTAATAAATTTTTTTTTTATTATTAAAAATTTTTTATTAATTTATGCAAAAAACAAAAAAAAAATCAGTAAAAAAAGACGAACACTTTTTCTCTTTTATTATTTAATTCGCGTACTAAGCGCTCAAAACACTTCTCTTGCAAATTTTAATTATAAAAACTCACATTTTATTTATTATAATATATTTTATATACAAATATATATACTTAAACGTAATTGATCTTATATGCACAAAAAATTTAATTCAACTCGTATCGCCGAAATACAAATTTTTTGATAATCAAAAGGTGAAAACTCTATACTAAAAAAAGAACAGCTAAAAACTCTATTTTGAGTGAAATTCAGCTACAAAATTTGTTACCACAATATGATTTAAAGTTTGTTAGTACGAAAATTCCAAAAAAAATTTTTGATATACTTCAACATAAACCGTTTTATATCATACGATATAGACAGGAGGGGTAGCCTTTTTTTTCCATACATGAATTTCTGATGCCAAAAATGCATTTCTGATCTCTTCTTTTTCACGCATTTTGATGATGCGTATTTTTGCATTATTCATTGAAAAATTCCTTGCCTTATAAAATTTAGAACTTAAAATTATTCCGTAATATAAGCTAACTATTGCTTTATTATTAGCATTCAATGCGCAACAATTAAAATGAATCTTCGGCTTAAAAATGACACACGACCTACTGCATTATTTTACTGATTAAAATAGTCCGATTCGTTTCGCATAATTTTACAATATTCATGTAGATTAAATGTACGGATATTTCTAATATAGTGCCGAATACTCAAAATTGTACATGGAATACATAGCCCTAAATTTGAATTATATTTAAAGACTATAAAAGATAGCAATATTGTGACTCTTTTAAAATTTATTTTAAAAAGAATATTTTCAAATATAAAATCAAGAATTACCGAAGTAGAACATTCAAAAAATGAAAAATCAAAAATTTTTTGAATAAAATTCTGATGACGAAAAAAAAATTCGCAAAAATCAAGAGAATTAAAATCAAAAAATAATTATTTTAAATTTAATGTTTTTTTTTTCTTTTGTTTTAATAAAAATTTTAATAAAATCCAGAAAATAAAACAAAAAATAACACTTTTAGTCAACTGTTTTTGGGATTTTCACATTCGGGACTCATCTATGTTTGTGCTATAACAGCTAAAAAGAGAGAAAAAAAAATTATTCACAGAGGAAGCAGAAAATATTTTTGTGAAATTTTTTAATTTCTGTTTTTTTTTTTTTTTTTTTTTGTTTTTACTTACATATATTTAAAATTTTGCCCCGGGGACTTCATTTTTATGTTTTGTATCCAACAAGAGAAGGACACAATTATAAGATAGAGAAAGAGCTTATAAGTTTAAAAGAAAAAAATAAAATATTTATGGTGATGAGAGCAGACATGGGTTCATCAAAAAGATTCAACAACATTTTTATGCCTTCATTCTTTTCTTTAATGCAAATTTTGAATTTTTTTTTTTCTTTTTGTGATTCTTTTGGTTTTGTTTTTTATAGCATTTTTGATTAGGTTCTTGAGGTTATTGGTGTAAGTTATTTTTTCTGTTCACCTTGTATGCTGATTTTATTGTTTTTGTTTTTGATGTTTATTTGGGCTGTTCCTAGAATTTTATATTATATATGATATTTTTATTAGTTTTGATTCTTGTTGTATGGAAAAATCATCAAAAATAATATGAAGAGCTACAAAATGTTGAAAATTTTTGCTACCTCTTTCTGTTTCTAGAAAACAAAAAAATTTTTTTTTTTAAGCAATTATTTCTGCTTCCTTTTGATATTTTAATAACTCGAGGTATCATGTTTTTGGCGTTTATTAATTTTATACTATATTAAAAATATTGTTTACCTTATAAGTTTACAAAAAAAATTATACACAGTGTGTCCGATTAAAATATTTTCGAATTTCGTTATGACCCACACTTAATCATTATACCATGGTGGTGGTGCCGCTGCTCGCATATGGAGTGGTGGCATCAGCAAGAACGATAGTTCTTGGAACGGCAAGAAAGACGCTGAGACGATTGCAGAGACTTGCATGCTGATGTAAATACTAAGAGAATGTACACAATCGCGGCAATAGAGATTTTGGGAATAAACCCTTTGTCATATTGCTTTCCCATGTTGACATTTACATTGATGGAAATTTTAATATTGAAAAGTAATGTAGAGTATGTTTGCAAGATTTCTTATCGAATACAAAAAAATTAATTTCAACAGAAAAATTTGATCAAGAAGCACTTTATAAAAATTGGAATTACCTCAAAATTAGGAGTTTTCCATAAGTGAAAATAAAACTTAAAGGAACAGAAAGTACTATTGAATGCAGTAATTTTAAAAATAACTACTACATATACAATATTCCAAACGAAATACACATTTCACATTTAATTACATCAGTTTTAGTACGAGTTGTTGAGAAGAGTCGTTATATGTGCAATTTATTCTGTTAGAGGGAATAACAGGAATTCTTTACACAACACTGAAGTAATTTCAAGTCCTTTTGTTTATAAATTTCATGTCCTATATGTTTATATAATTCTAATTTTCTTCAGATCTCTTATTGAATTATTTTTGTGTTAAATGTAAAAGGTTTTTCAATTTAAGAGTGTTTTCAAACACATTTTATTGAAAGCAGGTTAAAATAGCCGCTTAGTTTGTTTTTCCATTTGCGAACAATATTTACGAATAACTTCCCTAGGAAATTTATTTATGAACAATCAATTCCTAAATTTTATTAAAAATATTTTTGTAATTTTATGTCTGAGACACTCTGTACAATTCGTATACATTTACATATGTATATGTACAATATATTTGCAACATTTTATATTTGTTATTTTTTTTTAGCGGATGTAGTGTTGTAGTGATTATTTAATTCTTTTTTAATTTAAAAAAAAAAAAAAACAACAGAATAAGAAAATAATAATAATTTTTATGCCCTCAACTTTTGATCCGACACTGATGACGAAATTTGATGCAAAAATAAATTTTTTATTTATTTTTATTTTTGTTTTGTTTTTTTTTTAAACTTAGAAATTATGATGGATTTCTGATGAGTTTCTGTTCTTGCTATTTTGTTATTCTTGTTTTGTATTCCTGAATGATGAATTAAAGTTGAAATATTTTGGGGAGAAAAAAAATTATTGGGTTCTCATTTTCGAATTTTTTTTTTTTTTATTATTTTTATTTTTTGGTAATAATTAGACGATAATTTTCTGAAAATTTCAAAAATTGTGTTCTGATTTAAAAATTTCTGGGTATCAGGAGACTTTTTAACAATGTAAAAATATAATAAGTCCAAAAGTAATTTAGTAATAAAATTTTTTTTTATGATTTTAACCGCGTGTTATGTTTTTGACTAAATTATAATGACGGTGATTAGAATTTTGATGTTGTTGTGGTAATTAAAGGAATTAAAAATTAAATGTGAATTTTGTTTTTTTTTTATTATATTTTTCCTCTGTGCTTTTTGTGTATGGCATAATATGCAATAATTTTGGGTATGTACTAGCTCTTAATGTTGATATTATACTTTGAAAATATTTTACCTTGAAATGTTATACATAGTACGTGTGATCAAAAACTTGTTGGAGTTTAGAAATAAATTTTAAACAAAGCAATATTAAATAAAATTTAGAAATTATTGCCAAATATTGTTTTAAAGCTCAGTAATAATAAGAGCATTGCAAGCAATCACATTTATTAATTCTTACGATGGAAGGAAGCCTTTAAAGAGGTGCATACATTATACATACATGGATGTAATCGTAATAAACATCAATTAGACTAGGATTTTAAGTGTTATATGTATTTTCTTGCATTAGTTTATGCTAAATAAAATATGCTATAATTTTTAGTATTCATAAAAACATAGACAATAATATTGCATAAATATTAATTATTTGTTCGACAATTTCAAAAAAATTTTAGCATTTTATTTTATTATTCCCTCATAAATTTAAAGTTCCCTTATCATAAGAACTTCCAGGGTCAGGAAATAAATTGCTTAATTACGGAATTTCATTGAATATAATTTCTATATGAAATTGAAGAGGTAAGGATGAACATTTTCCTGTTTCATATCCTTCATATTGTATTATAGCCTTTAATAGCATAAGAAATTTTTCTTCATCTGTTTTTCTTGAACCATTAAAATTTTCAAGGACATATAAAGGTCAACAATCCAAAATTTCGTTTGTAACATTACTTATAAACTACATGTTGTATTATTTAGTGAAATTGTTGAAATTTAATTTGCAATGTAATAACAGAGCATGGATTTCCAGAGTCATTATATACTTATATATTACAATATAGCGTCAAATATGTTAAGTTTCAAAATATTCAACGTGGAGTGTTGCAAAGAATCACGCCAAAATGCTTATAATGTAAGGTATTCTATATTTCAATCCATATTAAGTATTCAAAATTATTGAATGGTAATTGCAAATTTAAGAGCATTTTAAAGTCATAATAACCTACTCCAACACTGTGTACCAATTCTATGATTTTCAAATTCTCGATATAAAATTATTAAGGATTGTCCCATAATTTTTATATCAAAAAACTTTAAATTTTCATTGCAAATTTACGCATAACATCCCCGAACACAATTTTGTAATAAATTTTTTTAAATTCATTAAAATAATATTAAGGCGAAAACCGTTTCATAACCATTATTATGTAAACCTAAACCATACAACTATACTATAATTAATTATGAAGGTTATACAAAAAATCTTTTACTACAAAAAGGACTTTAATTAATAAAATTTCCAAATTTATGATTAGGTACGCGGATATAAACTTAAAGGTGTACAAATTATTAATCTATTAAAAATATATACATATATATGTAGGTGTGTGGGTATCTAAAAAGAAAAATAACATGTTCCAAATCAGTGCTAAAATCATTTTTATATACGCCAATTAATTTCAGAGGTCTCTAATTTACTTTTAAATTCGTTCTTTGATTTTTACAAAAATACAAAAATTACTCGTATCCGAAATTTATACCTCATCATATCTCTAAAGTCTATATTTACTCAATTGAAATAAAGAGCAATAAAAGGTGAAATTAAAATAAACACACACATACAAAGATTATGAGTGTGTATATTTAAATATGTGTGTATATACGATATGAATCAAATTAATGAAATTTATACTCATATGACCCATAAAATTTTTTTTTTTTTAATTTTTTAACTTTTAATCTTTTTATTTTGGATATGAAATACTTTGATATTAAAAATGCATATTGCTATGTACGTACAAGTATACATTGAACTAAAAACAAAGGCTTTCTTTGAACTTTACGCTGTTAGTGTTGACGTTGGCTCAATTTTATTCGATTTAATTTTAAATTGAATACTCCATTTGAATTCAATTACAAATTGTGAAGCTATTAAAAATGAGAACAATTGCGTGATTTTAAAATTTTTATAATACGGTACTTAAATAAATATTCGGCTCATCATTTATTAGAGCTGAATTTGAGAAAATGTGATATGTGCAACTTATTTTCGATTGTAAAATTTTCATTCAGATACTTCAAATAATAAAATGAATTTCAATTTAATTTAGAAAATTGAGTTGAGATTAGGTCAACTATTTGAACTCGATATGGCAGTTTTGATGAATTGCAAAATTAACTGCTTAATTACAAAATAAACTGCTGAATTCGATTTAAAAATTTATTTTTCCGTTATTAAACACATGGACTTTTAAACTGAATACCTTTATAATTTTATGATTAGAGTCGGTCTATAAAGATTGGCGATCGAAATATAGCGGAATCGATTAAATACTGATTCAAATACATAATTCAGACATTACTACTATTAGGCTGAATTCTATTAATACATTATTTCTACTGTTTCAGAATTATACTACTCCAATGAATTTTTTTAAATTTATCCGGCTAGGTAATCGTTTCCTTTATCTTAACTTATCCTTCATTAACTTACATCGTATTATTCAAAGGATTCTTGTATTCAGATAAATATCTTTAACATAATATTTCGCGAATATAACATAAATATTCAAAAACAGTGCAACATTTTAATTTCCTCACTGAAGTCTCCTCATACTAATCTTCGCTAATCACAAATCATTAAAAATAAAATAAAGAATAATTATAATATAAAAACCTAAGGGATTTTAAGATAAGAATTCATGTTATGTGTTTATTCATTCGTTTGCTCGATAATTTGCGTTCGTTCTATATTTTCGTGGAATAACAGAAAAAAAAAGATTAATAAGATTCCTTCCACAGTATCGTTTATTTTCAATAGAAACTTAAGTTTATCTAGACTTTATTAACTATGTTATTTTTGTTTCTTAAATATTAACCTTGTATCAAACCTAAATTAAGGAAAAAACCCCAACACCATATAAAAATTAAATGAAATTAATGAAGAGTTTATAAAATGTGTAAGCGGAACGAAAAACAATAATTATTGTGATATTTTATTCAAAATAAGGTTCCGTAATAGACACAAAAGCAGCAGATCAAAGTTGTTATAACATTTTTTTTTGTATTTTTTTCTTTTTTTTTCAAAATTTTGACAACTAATCAAAATTTTCAGACCAAAAACATTCATTTCTTTGATTTATATATGATTTATTTTGGTTTTCTTTTTTTCTCTTTTGCACATAATTATTTTATACCTGTGAAGTCCTTAAAGTGACCATGAATGCGTACGTACGAGTAAAATGAGAACAAATAAGTAAAATAAATACAGGGTTTTGCAAGAACTAAATATTTTGAAAAACGATATATTTGATTAATTCAGCAGTATGAGTACATTTACTACCGCTGAATAAAGTACATTAAACTCAATGTACTTTATTCAGTATACTAAAGTCTAATACTAATTGAACTGTTATACTAAAGATTTTCTATTGAATATTTGAAGATACAAAATGAGAGGAAAAATGAGTTACGTATTGTAAGGTTTTTGGTTTGGAACCAAAGAATTCAATTTAATTAATTTAATTAATTCAGCAATATAATAGTAGTTGCTGAATGAAGTATTTATATTTGTGAATTCTAGTTTTAGAAATTTACTTGCTCCATCATTCATTCAATATTTATTCAAAAATATTTCGTTACTCGATTTCCAAAATCGTTCAAGTGGCATTATTTTAATATGCCATTCATAAACAAAATTCAGCTTATGAGTTGTATATTGCTGAATTACACAATACAATGAGAACAAAAATATTTGAATGTGTAAATGTGCTCTTTATGGTCATAACTCATAACTGTTTTAGAATTTTTTGATGAGATCAAATTTTAGTGTTATAGAAAATTTCAAAAACAATTAATTTTAATTTTGTATTTTGTTGCACGGTACATTTATTAATTTAAAAAAAAAAAATATGTTATACCTGTTAGGATCGGCGAAATGTAAAAACATCAAAAGCAAAAAGAAAGAAAATTTGTAAATATGAAATCGAGACCTGAATATCAAAAAGGAGATCCTTTTTTTTTTTCTTCTTTTATTCTGAGCCCATGTTTTGATGATCGCTTTTACTTTTCATATACAAAATTCACAATAATGTTGCTATTGTGCCAAATATTTTCGTTATCTTTTTAGAGTTTAGATTTCAGAGTTGACTGGCTTTTTGTCAGGTGAGATTATTTTTAGTTTTATTTAAACGTTCTTTATCCATAGGTAAGTCCTTTATTTCTTTGATTTCAGGTATAAAAGAATTTTGAAACATTTGCTTAACAAATCCATAAACGTTTTTGGTTTCTTTTTTTTTGCTTAAACTATTCATGTATGAAAAATAATTTCAAAAGCATTCTGGAACTATGGACCTTTTTGAATATGACGTTTAAATTTACGTTTTTAATTCGACAATGTTCGTTTTTTTAAATTGTTTCTATTCAGTAAAAATCATTTCATGTCCTATTTGTATAATTAAATATTGTAAAATTTTGGAAGGATAATCTAAATTGACAAAATAAAAGATCCTATATTATCCTTCTTTTCATTAATGACAATTTGTTGTCTTATAAGGCTGTTAACACAATAAACACTCTTATCATTGTATTCGCCTTAATTTGTATGATTTTTTTTTTTAGAAATTTAAATCTCGAACATATGGTTGGGAGTTTTAAGTGAAATTTTATATATGCATAAAAAATTCAAATACAAATTTCGAAAATTTTTAATTTCAGAATTTTTTTATTAAATTTGATTTGCTTGAAACCAAACATTAATTGTGTTGCAAAGAGCATATCATAACGTGTGCAAAGTGTGTTTTTATAAAATATTCAAAATTCGTTGTAGATATTTAAGGTTGGCTAGAATATTAGGATTAAAAATAATTAAATTTGGATTTAACACATGACTGAAATTTTGGAGAAGAACCATTGAAAATCAAATTAAATAATAAATTAGTATTAATATTTTTAATTGTTTAATTGTCAATTAGAGATTATTTTTCGATTTTTATACGCAAAACGTTGAAAATTTTGGCCCTTTGTCGTTGAAAATAAGTAAGCCTTTGATAGATGGAAATATGTTGCATTACAGATTATTTATGATGATATTTTAATTTAAGCAATTGAAGTAAGTTGTGGAGACGTGGTTTTACTAAAATAAATGTTGTGCAGCTGCCTCAAAATATTATATTGGAGTCAGGTCAATTGTTTAAGTAATTCTATTTGGTTAAAGTTAATTAAAAATATTTGAGCATATTTTTTTATACCTAGAATTGGCAGATGTGAACTAGAATTCTTAATTAAAATTTCTGAAAAAAATTGATTAAGATTTTTCAACTTCAATGTTTTTTTTTTATTTCATGTTTAATTTTATACAGTCTTGTACTGGTATTTAACCAATATTTACTTAGTAAAAGTCAAATTTTTTTGTTAGGGTTTTCGTTTTATTCTAATCAAAATATTAAATGCTAAGAGAAGGAAGCGAAGGGCACATCAGAATTTTTAAGTTGCGATGCATCTTTACCGTTTATTCATACAATTTAGTTCAATTGCTATAACAAATACAGCTGGTTATAAGAGTTTTTCGCTTAAATGATATTATTAAAATTATTTCAAGAGTACAGAAGCACAAAAATCACATGTAGGACAAAAACCACAAATTCTGTGAGCCAAAAATTTAATTAAAATCAAAGTAGATGTTGATAAAACTAAAATTAAATTCAATTTAATATTCCATTATTCAAAAATTTTACAAATTTCTCACAACAAATACCAAATTCTCCTAGGAAATGCCCCCCATTCGGCAATCCGGCAATGTTTTTCTTCTTTCAAATCTATTTCTATTTAATCGCATATTTCAAATTAATTGCTTTACTGAAATTTCTCTTTAGTTGCATTCACCGTACACCAATTTTAGTTTTTGTAGAAATATGGTGAAAATTTATTAATTGCCTTAAATTATTTATTAATTATTTATATTATTTATTAGCTTAATAATGTTAATACCTTATCATTTAAAAAACTCCATTTTGTGTAAAAAAATTAAATTTTAAAATTTCCTGGTAAAAAAATTTTTCCAAAATCGTTCAAAAATATGGCATATCATTAAAAATTCGCTCCAGCTGGATTATTTTAATAGCCTCATATGCTAAATGGTGTCTAGATTCCGAAAATAATTTTTTCAAATTTTTAATTTGCACCAAATGTGAGAAAAATGTATTTAAAAATTTCAAACCATATAGGTACCATTTCTTATAAAAACTGGCAAAAATTAAAAACCTATAAATTTTTTTTACCAAGAAAAGTTCCGAAAAAAAATTTTTGATTACTAGATTTTTTTTTTTATTTTTCCTAAAACAAAATTCTAGTTTTTCTTTTCAAAAATTTCAAATGTTTTTAAATCAGTTTTTGTTTTTCAAATTAAAAGTTTGTATTAAATTTCGTTTCAATTTTGTTATTATTTGTTACATTTCATTAAAAACATTAAAATTCAGAATTTTCACAAAATAACGTGATGTTCATCCAAAACAACACTCTCGTCATCCAAAATTAATGATAGTTGATAGTTACAGCGCTTAAAATCAATAAAAATCAAAAATAATGAAAACAGGGAATTTAAAATCTTTACAAAGAAATGGTTTTTGGGCTAAATTTTCTGTACCATAGAATTTTTTTTTATTGTTTGAGGACTTAAATTACAGCTTAAGCAGCTGGACTAAACTCTATAAAAAAATAAATTTTCTTACGAAATTATCTAGTTGGAAAAAATTTGAAAAAATAAAACAAGGGAAAAATTCGTTTTTGGCTAAAGTTCGAATGCTTCGTATTCTGAAGATACATAAAATACACAATCAAGAAACATGTTTATTTTAAGCTGTTTACTGGGCCTTTCAGAAAATGATTGCTGAAGTCCCCATCTTTTTCAGAACGGAAGTCGTGGAACTCGGAAACCCTTGAGATTTGGCACTCAGTCCGGAACAAATGTTTTTCCCATTTTCGATCTTCTAACCAATGGTTTATGTTGTTGTATACCTTTCTGAGTCAAACTTATTATTGTTAATAAAAAATTTACAGGTTGTAGGTACTGTTTACATTATCAGAACTTATTAAGAAGATAGAAATCACTTAAACCAATTCACATTCCTATAATTTTCCTATATAGCCACGACTCCTACTATTAAAAGAATAAATTTATTAAATATTAAAATATTTACATCACATATTTCAATTTTTTTTTTTCACAATTATAAAATATTTTATAGACTCTTAATTTTATATCTCTATATGTAGACTTTATATCAGAAGTGAACTATCTGAAATAAAACTATTAAAATGTAGTAGTCATAATATTATTATTTATCGGGATTCAATAGTGTTAAGTGTTACTAATTTCTGTGTCTCATCTTTTTTTTTACTGCCCTTTTTAACAAAATACAATTTGAATTTTTAAACATAAATGAAATCAAGAGAATTGAAAAAAAATGAATTATTCCAGCGCATTTAAGTTCAACATATTTTCCTTCAGAATAATTGAATTCTGCAGTTGCTTTTCTATACTATAAAAGTTTTAGTCTTATAAATACAAGAGAATATAATTTTGCTTTAATTTCAGTTTTCTTATATAGTGTATTAATTATTGATAAGATGGAATTTTCAATTTAATATAGAAGAAAAAATTTTTCTACTTTTGCAATTTATATTATTGTCCATCACATCCGTATCGCGTTATAAAATATTCCTCATACAGGGTCTAGTTATACAATCTTTTATATAAAAATTTCTATTCTTTATCTTCATATATGATTCATTAATATACCTATAGAACTTGTACTAATACTGATACCTTTTAAATTGAATTTTAATATTTCAAGGCTATATCCACCGATACATGTATGTATGTGCATATATAGCAAATTTTTTTTTTTCCTTTTATCTCATTAGTATTCTAAATGTGTTGGACAGGTACAGACGTAAATTTTATACAACACTCAAATCTGATCAAGATCCAGATCAATAATAATGACCTACGTTTTTATTAAATTGCCACTATGATGATGATGATGATGATGATGGATCATAATATTATGTGCATATGTATAGGAGCACATAAAATATGCAACATTCACAGTATAAACTCATCATAATACATAATATTAATATAAAACTGATGATATGGTCCAGAATGAATTGTAAGATGATGGAAACAAAAATGTTCAAAATGCATCAAAACAGAGGAAAATTAAAAAAAAAAGTCAATATTGTCTTGGACAATGCAATGATAATGTGATGATTCCCCAAGATGGTTAGTTACCACAATCTATGAATAATACAATAAAAGTGAAAATTAAAAATCACTAAATTTTTTTTTTTTTGTTTGTTTGTTTGTTTAATGCAGCTTTTTGTTTCTTTTTTTATTGTATTGAATTGTAAAATATTTTACAAATGCAAAAATACAATAAAAAACATTTTGGTCTTTGGTAAAAATAGTATTGCCATTTTAAACTTTTCAAACGAGTAGCCTCCCAATAAATCTCTACTTTAACTTCCTAAAATCTTAAATTTTAATGCAGAATATTTTTGGAACATGTGAGGGCCGATTTCCAAGAATCTTCTGAAACAAAAGTTATAGATCTAGCTGAGATCATTTTGTTTCAAACTCCGTATGACAACATTTTTGGATTTTAAATTTTAAAACAACACAAGTTCTCGGAAAATGGATTTTGTTGATATAACTCCCCCCAAACAACTGTTCGTTCACAAGAGTTTTCTAAACATATTCCAATTAATAAAGAGTTTTCTAATTTATTTCCAATAAACAAAGCCTCATGGTGTGTGGATAAATAGTGTAAGATTGGCGATTGCACAAAAAACAAACACAGATACACTCTCATATTTATTCATATGTATATAAGTGTGCAGATTACCATAAGTTAGGGATTACGTCCAAAAACACAGATATTCCGTATTTTTGTTTTCCAATTCTATATTATTGCATTGTTGAGCACAATTGCTCTGAAACTAACTGCAAATGAATTAGCTTCAACATCCTGTTTGCCACAATAATTAATAATGCATATTTGAAGCCTAAGACAAATTAATTATGCAATCATTTTATTACAGAGTAACAAAGATGGTAACACTTTTCCTTAAACGTACTATAAAAATACTTTTCTGTTTTTATCTGTTATACTTACCTTAGAAATTTTTTTTTATCATCCTTTTTATGGCTTTACTGTGTTGTAAACCTTGTCTTGTATATTTAACTTGAATTGTTTTGGATCGGTTGAAATTGCTATGATAAAAACAAAAACTATTAAAATAACAATAATTATAAAAAAAAATTACGAATAAATTAAATCCAATAGGACAAATATGATTGAAATAAATCTGAATTTCAAGAAACAAACAAAAAAAACCCGGGAAAATAATTTTTTTTTCCTTTACAATTTTATAACGCAGAAGTCGGAACTGAAGAACATGGGTGCAAATAAAATAAGGAATAAAAACGAGAAAAAAGAAAAAACCGTCAAGTAAACTGAAAATGAAATAAAAAATTGATCGAAATCGAAAACCATTTTGTCAAGGTTCTTAAGTGAGTGGAAGTTATGACGAGAAAAGTAATGGAAACAAAAAAATTATGTTGAACTGACGACGGCAACGGCTGCAAAATAAAAATTTCAAATATCTTGTTGTTGTAACCTTATTTTTTTTTTGTTTTCGTTATAGCTAGTTGCATTTTAATTGTTTTTTTTCGCCGTATATTGCCGTTTGAGATGTTTGAGAAAAGAATTTTGTCCTTTTTAATTGGAAAGTTTTAATTTATGAATGGAAATAAAAAAATAAAATTGTAGTTTTGTTTTTTGTTTTTCGCCTTTTTTTTATTGGTAGTATTTTATTTATTAGAGCAATTTTTTTTCCTCTTATAATATTTTATTTGTGATATTGTGGAATCCTTGACAAAATACATGTCATTCAACATGTGATAAATGTTTCTTTACACCCATTTATCTTAAGATCAGAAGTTTTTTTTTTTGCCCATAATGATTTAAAACCTATTTCAGGATTATATAGAATGAGCGCTTATTATTTTCTTATTAAATTTTATTTTGAGATCTAAGAAAGCGAATTATTGAATAAAATATTAATAATTTCAGATATTTTTAACAATGATAGTTAATTTTTGCAATTCAGTACGATATTTATACCAAAAATGTAATAAAATAATTTTTGTGATGGCGTTAAATTTAAAAGAAGAGGAAGAGAAATAATAGTTTCCTTTGTTATGAAATATGCGAATGTAATAAATTTTTATGAAATTTATAATTATGGGATACACACAAGTTTTATGTAAATTAACTTAAATATTATGTATATTACAATTAGAAACTCAGAGTATATACCCATGTAAATTAAATCTTATATTATTAAATCCAGAATTCAATATTGGTAAAATTTTAATTAATACACTAACATTAATGACATGGTTTTTATAATCGTCAATTTATGGTAGTACAATAACATTAATATTAAAATAAATTATTTGATTTCTATAATATTTGTGTTTTCGTAATCTCATTCAATCAATATTTATCATATTTAATGATATATAAGAAGCGTAAACTAAATATGACATTTAATTTTACTTCAATATTTAATTATTAGAATCTAAAGGATGAAATCGTAAAATTGTAAACTTGTAAAATATTTCAATGATTCTTTATTATATTACAATATTTTACTGTAAATTAAACATTTTGTCTAAATAAACAGCAACACAATATAGTACGAAGAATTTGGGGTATTTATATAGGTGGTATAGTAAAGTTGCAAACTAATCGAAACATTTTCAAATTGTCATGTTGGCATGAATGAATTTCATATCGAAACTGTTAATTAGTTAAACACGTCACACGTGCAATATTTTTCAAGTATGTAGAAATGTCAGAATTCATATAAAACAGGGCATCTTAAACTTTTTTATATAGCGACCCCCTTCAAGCTTAGGAAATTTTAAACGACCCCCTCCTCCATACAATGAAATATATATTAACAGTAGATGTAGATGTAATATCGCACTATTTTACAATGTAAATAAAATAAGGATTAAAGATACGTACCCATTTATTTCACATATATATATATATAAACACAGTAAATAGAATGACATAAAAACTATATCTATATATTTATTCAATAGAAAAAATAAACTTTTGTAACAATTTTTTGACCCCATTTCAGTAGTCTCGCGACCCACAGTTTAAGAAGTCCTGATATAAAATACACATATTTAAATTGAACTGTCCTTAATCAAGCCCTGAATCAATCAAAATTACCGCCACGAATTTCTCCAGCGTGTTCCCATTTCTGTGTTGCATTGCAAAATACACCATATGGAAAATACTGAACAGTTAATTTGCTGGTGGGACAGCTGTTTCACTCCTGTTTTTGGGTTAACAATGGAAATCGCTCACCGTTGCCGTTCAACGCTTTCAATATGTTTTTACAATATTATTCTGCAGCAGCAGTATAAATAAACTAATGTTCGATCTTGAATATTTTATCTAATTTGTTTGGCAATTTTAAAAACTTAAATTCATTACACTTATTAATCATATCTAGATTCATATTTACGAGCTTGCGTTCACACATTATATAATATCTAGTTAACCCTCCTTTGTTCTTAAAAAAAAACTACGTTTTTATACTTCATGTGTAGATTTCTACACATATGAAATATCTATTATTTTTTTATACTTTATTCAAATCAAAATGTAGAAAAAGGTGAAAATATATTAAATTAATTTATTTGAAAAAAATTTTGTGCAAACATATCTATTGTGCTCCGCTTTACAACATGGTTTTTTGCAACAACAGCAGATTGTCTCATGTACGTTATTTTTTTTCTTTGAATCTTCTTCGTAGCAAATGTGGCATCTACCTCTTCCTTTGAGCTGTTCTGGAATGGTTTTTAGGCGTTTTGAAGCTGGGGCTTCGTTTTCAATATCAGAATCCTGTTCTGTTATATTTTGAAGCAGTGATGATGACATCAAATAACCAAAAATCTCATATGTGTAGAAATCTACACACATGGGACAAAAAGAGATATTTTTAAATTAAGCAGTGACATCTACCTTAAAGTCTTTAAAATTATGTGTTTCTGGTATTAAATAGAGAAACTAACAAAGTCATGAAGTTTCTTGATTTTGGTGACAATAGTTGCCGCAAAATTCATAAATAAAAAACTTTTTGTGTAGGTTTCTACACAAGGTATAAAGGAGGGTTAAGCCATTATACGAGCTTAGTTTAATCACAAATTTTTTCTATTTCAAAAATATTTTAAATAAACACACACACACACAAACTCATACTCAGATTTTGTTTCATACTCAGATTCTAATAAAAAATATCAATTGAAAAAATATTGAACTCAATTCTCAAATATTTTTATAGGTGCATTTTTTAAAGTTCAAAAAAACCATTTTAATTTTTTTTAAATTCTTACAGCTTCATATAAAGAAGCGCTACATAGCGTCATGTTATATTGAATTTTAATTTGAATTTATTTCGCTACTTGTCTTCAGTAATTTAAAATGAATTACTATGGTAATTTAGAGAAAAAATATAAAAAATCTGTTTCAATTATATATGAATATAATTATTGTACTCATATATTTTTATTTAACAAAAATTCTTAATAAATTTTAATAAATATTTTTTTCACTTTATTTTTTTTTTTTTGTTTAATATGTGTATTAAATATTTAGAGGTAACTAGGCATCTATTATTCTGTTAATTGCTCATAAATCCTCATTATATAATTTACAGAGAAATATTCATATATCCTGTCGTATTTATACGAATGCACTTACACATATACCCTCGCATTCTATTCTTAATTTTTTTAATTCGCAATATCAAAAGAATTATATTGTCATTACGTTCATTAGCATAGCATCCTTCGATATTTTTGTGTTGAAAGAATATTAAAATTTTTTTTTTGCTTTTTTTGTATAAATCAGCGCTAAACTATACAATAATAATATCGGCGGTTCATTAGTACAAAAAAATATTATAAAATATCAAGAAGAACAAAAAAACAAACATGTAAAAAATACGAAATTGTAATAAAATTTTTAATTTAATAACTTTTATAATTTTATTGTGAATATTTTCATAATATTTTTTTAAATAAAAATTCTCTCTTATGATTTTGCTCCCATAATTACAATTCTAGTTATTTGAATAGGTTTACAATGATATGGCGCGCAATAAATTGCTGAATTCCTATTAGTTAGTCTTCTGAGCATTTAGATTTCAATACTACTGTCATATTAGTCTTCCTATCAGATAGACTTCAATACTGTATAACAGCAGTCTTTTAGCATTTACTAATGATACATTCAGCTTATGAATTCACTGCTTATATATAGTTCATTTGCTGAATTGTGTAGCAAGTATTATTGGAAATTTGAATTCAAGTTATGTAATCCCCCATTATATTATATGAAATTTTTACATTATCTGAGTAGTGAACAATAAAATAGTAGCGGTCAAAAACTTTAATTTTTATCTGAATTTAGAATCAAATTACCGAATATTAAAATTTAATTCTAATTTTAAGCATTTGACAACGGGACGATAATCTCAATAAAGTTTAAAATATAATGTGAACAACTACCCTAACATCGAATTCACTGTAATGTTATTTAACTACGCAATTCAGCAAATACAACCCATAAGCTGAATTGTGTATTACCACCGTATTAGTGTTATTTCAAGTCATAGAACCTTCGTTCATAAGCTACTGGGTAAAATTGACTGCTATTTTCAAAAAACCCTTTTCAATTTCCTTGAGAACACTATTCTGTTGGATGGTAGTGTAAAAATGTTACATAGATATTATTAAAGGCTATCTGTAATTTTACGTAATGAAAACTAGAAACTTGGATAAAAATTACTATTTTCATGTGATTATTTAATTATGCTGGAATATTAACATAAATATAATATATATATGTGTACATAGTTATAGCTGTATTATATACAAATGGATTTAAAATAGAATTTAATTCTGGTTCACATTAACTGCATCATAATTTAGTATATATTGCATATTTATGCAATTCTTTTGTAATCATTATTATATTTTAAATATGAGCAATTTTTTTTTCTCTTCTGTACTATTTCGAAGAATAGTGCCGTAGTTTCAGAAGCATGAACGTTGTTGCGTGTGATATTTTGAAAACAAAAAAAAAAAAAATTACAGCCTTTTTTTCTATTTCATTTAATTTTAATTATTTTAGGTGCCTGCATGCAGACATATGTACATACATACTCTTAGTATATTTGCTTACATATTTGTGAAATAAAATTATTACAATTCTAGTCATTCTTCACACTTGCATTGTAAAATATGTTTTTTTTTTTTTGTAGCTTTTTATTTGATTAAGACTGCTTTAATTATGCATGGCCACATAGGTGAATTAAAAATATGTTATCGTTTTTAATATTACGTTTATAATAGTGCAGTTTTTAAAACAAATTGTTTAATAAAATGTGGGTATGCCTGACACAAGAACTAAATTATATAAATAAAAATAAATAAAATCACGAGAATGTGAGATTATTTAATAAATTGCTTAACATTAATTTGTGTAGTTACGACACATTCCTGACAAGGTCAAATTTCGTATAGGACAAGCAGAAATATGCGAAATTACCAAAAAAAGAAGGAATGTCGAAAAAGATCAATGATGACTCCTGAATTTTAAAAATTTTCAATTATCAATTCTGTGTTTGGGTTGTTTAATTTAAAAAAAAAAACAACTTAATAAAAAATACTTTTGAAGAAATTTAAAAATGTAGAAAAAGCCAATGAATATTCGAACATTTTCAATTTTATATTACAGTTTACGTCGGGTAATATAAGACTTCCTTGGTTATAATATCAATACGAAAACCTCTAATTTTCTCTAACCATTTGGCATATAATAGAATTTTCTTTAAAAGCAATAAGCTAGCACATGCATGTTATGAAAATCCCATTGAAAAAATTTTTTCATGTCTACTGGAGCGGGTTATAGAAACGCTCTTTCTAATTGGACACTTCCCACAATTCAATTCAACACATTATTATTAATTATCCTATAATATAGGGTAAACTTCATTTAGATTTTTCACATTTTTGACTTTGTTTTTTAATTTCTAAAATACAATTTTTTAAGTTTACTACCTATATTAAGAGTACAAAATAATATCCAATGACTTTTTTTTCCACTTCTCTGGTTCAATTCATTTTGTTTTTTAGTCTTTCACTTAGGTAGGTATAGGTTAGGTATACATACTCTAGGTACGTTAAAATATAAGAACAAAATCGCATCAACAATCATAATAAATTTTTTTTTATCTTGTTTTTCTTATGTAACATGAACTTCAACATGGTACGCATAACACCAACAATATTGTATAGGTAATGCCAAGTGCCGGCGTATACAGAAAAGTAAAGTAAAGTCAGAAATGAATGCGAAAATCTCGAAATTTTTACTATATAAAATAACATACAAAAAAAGAAAAAGAATAAGAAAAGTAAAAAGGGGAAAATAAAATGAAAATCTAAAAAATAACAGAGAAATAAAAATTGGAGAAGAAAAAAAAAAACAAAGAGCAGGGAAACAAAAAAAAAATCAAAAACAAAATGAAAAAGAAAATGAAAATTCATAAAAATGTCGTTTGGCATTTTTAGTATTTCATTGCGTTTATTAGTTAAAGAAGGATTTTAGCGACTGTGTTGAAGAGCAAGAGGGTAAAAAAGAAAAAAACCGAGTAAAGAACATTAAGAACATCAGAGTTAAAGAAAAAAAAATAACAACATCTAAAAAAGGAACAAGAACAGTAAAAAATAGTAAAAAGAGCAAGAAAAGAGCAAGCAAAAAAACAGAGAAAACATAAGGAATAAAATTATTATTATTCGTTTTTTAACAGATTTATGCATTTTTAGTGACGCCTTGCTTGCTTAATAATATTTATACTATATGAATATAATATAACATACACATACACAATAATACCGCGTTCGGATATTAACAAAATAGTCGCACTCCTATCATATACATACAAACTGATACACATAATACGACAATATTGTCGTACAGTGCGAATTTACTCAAAATCATAAAATTCATTCCAAGTTTCTTTAAGTTTATTTTTCTCGCTGCTTGCTTACTTGCTTACAAAGCAAAAAAAAAAAAATTATCATTTCATTCGAATTGGTCACCGCACTTACAAAAGGGGGTATGTGAAACACAAAGGGAATTATTGTGTACGAATAAATGAAGTCAGTCAGTTATAATAAGCTATGGAAGCGATAAAAACGTTTATGTTACTTTTAAACATGATAAAGAACGCATTTTATTCTTTTGGTTTTTATGTTTTTCTTTTCATATGAGCTAGTCAGTCAGCAAGATTTGCTTGTTTTTTTTTTTGTTGCAATATTCGCGTTAGTTTTTTATTTTATGTTTTTTGCTTGTTTCTGTTCTTGCCTTATGTTTTTATTTCTTTGTGTTCTTTTTGCGCGTAACGTTTTAAGAATTTGTTATGAATATGTTTTATGAATTTTTTATGCGTTCTGTTGGCTTTTCTTTTTCTTCTAGCTAGTTGTTTTTTGTTAACGTTTTATTTGGTTGTAAAATATATATGAATGTGTATAAAATTATGTTAGTATGTATGGTTCTTTTTTTTGTTGTTTATAGATTTTCATGAATATTTGTATTTATGAATTCCATTTTTTTTAATGATCTTTATGCAATGAGCTAATAATAAATAAATTTTGTGTTCACAAGATGATTTTCATTATGAATTGTAGGTATAATATGCCTTGTTCATTTCGTTTTTTTTTTTTTAATATTTTCATTAAATTTTTTCCTTTAATAAAAAATATGAAATAATAAACTGAATGAATTTAAATGAATTGTTCATTCTGTCTGGTGAATAATTTGTAATATTTTATATGAAAATGGGTAGATTTTGTTGATTTTTCAATATTATAATTCAGAAGTTTTATGAAATAGCTTCGCTTTGTTTTTAATAACAGCAAGTAAACAAAAATATTGAATTTGTAGGATATTCTTATTTTCAGTTCGAGAATAATTTCCCAAAATAATTATACCTATTCTTTTGAGAAATTATTCTTTAATATAGGTTGGTAAATAATAAGGTAATTAGTTTCCAAAATTTTAACTTTGCCTTCTGCAGAGAATGAGAAGTAAAGAGATGATAACATGAAAAACATTATCTTTACTTCAGAGAGATGTAGTACAGTGCTCGACCACTCATTTTCCGAACAAAAATTGGAGACTAAGAACCGATTTTGTGTAGAAAGACTCATAATTTCTCTGAAAATTTTCTGTAAAAGGCATAACTACTAAAACGGAGTCAACGTAAAGAAACTGATATTCAACAATATTCTTAAATTTTAAAAAATTTTAAATTCAAGTACAAGAATTTTTACGAAAAAATCACAGTTCCACTCAAATAAGCAATTCCAATTTCGACATAAATTAAGACTTTAAAACATTTTTTTTTTATGTTTCAGATTCTGGTTACTTTTGGTGTTTAGTAATTTTGTATTATTAGCCATTAAAAAAAAAAAAAAGAGTAAAAAAACAGAAGAAATGTTTTTCATGTAGGTTCTTTAAAATTTTTTTTTTGTTGTTTTTATAAATTTTTATTAGGAAATATTGAAATTAATATACCTATTTTTTATGACCGTGTGTGTATCATAAAATAAAGTTTACTACAAATACATACATATATACATAAATATACACAAAATATGGCTCGTTTGTTGCTCGTTTTTTTTTCTCTCTTTTATTAGTATTTAGTTATGCTCGTTAAGAATTCATAAATAAGTTGTTAATAAGCATTGGAAATAATAAACAAAAAGTCAGAGTAACAGAAGAAAAAATTTTTTTTTTCAATATTCACTTAAGAAACGAACGTTTAATTCTGAAAATGTTGATGAGGTCTCGTTTGCAGACTTCTTTCAATTCAACACTTATTTTTTTACGATGTCTTTTGCTTCTTTTTCTTTCCCTCATTTTTTGAATGCTTTTATGAAATGAAACTGAATTTTCAATACTTATGGAATTGTAATTATTATGTTTTTTGAAAGATAGACACAAGACTGTTTTGTGACTAAAAAATTTTTCAATTGTTACTTTCAATAAACCCATAAAAAAAAAGTCCAAAACCTATCAAAATGAATGTTGAAAATGTGTAATAAGTCATGGGACTGCCATATGAATTTTATTGAATTGTTTTGCTTGTTTTTATTTTGTTTTTTAAATAAGGCAACAAACACCTTTTTTGAAGTGAGAAATCAGTCCAATGAACGAAAGAAAAACGATAAAGAATAAAAAAATAACGCTAATAACGTGAAATAAATAAATAAAAAATTAAAATTAATAAAATAAAAAAAAAAATTCTATTGTTGGAAAGTAATAAACTGACAGCCGTTTATATTGTTATTTTGTCTTTTTATACACATACATAAGTTTATTTTTCAAAGTGACTTGGAAGTATTGTATTACAATAAAAGGTTATTGTGACAAGTTCAACAAGTTTCAATATTGTTCTGAATTTTTTGCTACTTTAAGTTGAAAACAGAACAAGAGCGATTTTCCGCGGAGAAATGAAATTTTTATAGAATACACACATGACTGCTCAGAATAATGTGAAATTACCGCCGCAAATTTCACCACCAGTGATGAACTAGCTTAAATTCCTATTTTATACCTTAATGTTTTTTTTTTTGACATTATCTATTTCCATTTGTGTGTGACATTATAGCGAAAAGTTAATTTCGCCATTCCACTATTGTTCTGTGTTAGCAGCGGAAAACGTCCACAATTACCGCTTTGGCGATGTAAGAGGGAATGCTGATACAACTCAGGTATGAATTGCTGAACTCAGTTTAACCATAAATTTTTGAATGGAATTGAAAAACTGTGTGAAAATCAATACGAAGTTATACAGTAGTACAAACAAATTCAGGATTTCTCCATACAAAATTTTTCGAATCGCAAATAATTTAAAGTTTTTTCTAAGAATTTATTTTTACCCATGCTGTATATGTATATGTATATATGGCGAAACTCTTAGAGATGTTTCAAATGAAAAATTAGAATTTAAAAATTTTCGATACAAATCATCTATCACTTTTCAAAATATAAAATTTTAGAGCAAATTTCGATTAATATAAGAGTTCTTATATGAATGCTTTAAAGGCTTACAGCAATTTATTACAAATCAGACAATAATTTGTATAATAAATGGAAATATCTTAATCGTATGCACTTCAATAGGGGATGCGATAGAATTGAATGCAAAAAAATAAGCTAAATTAAATTTAATTGCATTTGTTTTATGAGATTTTTTGATTTATTTGGTTAAAATTTGCTTTCAGAATGACTTGCACTATTAAAAAAATTGTCATATAACCGAATATACTTATGCGTCGACCTTATTATGATAATTAGACCCCTTAGCTTGAAAATAAAACAATATAGATTCTAACACAGAACTAATTTCCAACCCACACGAGTCTATTCTTAAGGTTTTACAAAAAAATGTAAAAAATTAATTTAATTAATAAATAAAAAAAGTTGAAATCTAAATTGTGTGGAATAACTCCACAACATTCAATACTCATAAATTTTTTAATTATCATAACTCTTTTTATTATTATGTTATTTTTTTTTTATTTTTTATAGAAATTTAATAAAATGCATTTATGAGTGATGATAAAAATAAAATGAAATGAAATAGAAAATGCTTCCGAATTACAATTGGGTGGGCACTTTCTCAAGTATATTTTTTATTAATAAATATAGGTGGGCATAATATCAATTCTTTAAAAAAGAATGTATACAGTATAAAATACTAAAGTATGTATAATTAAATAATAAAAATTATGAATGAGAAAATAAATTTAGATTCGATTTTACCGACCTATATGTATGTTTGTTGCAATGACGTAGCAGGTTGGAAGAAGGTAGGATTACCAAAGGCTTATTTGTATTATTTCAGTAGAAATTTTAATCCTAAATCAGTGTGTCAAGTACGAAACTGAATATTTCTTCGCAATATTAAATTTGGATTTCAAGGCCCAATATCCAATATAAAATTTCCGAAATTATATGGTTTTTGAATAGCTAGATAGCTAGGTACATTAAATTTGAAAATTTTCAAATTATTATTTATAGTCAAGTTTTGTAACAAATCCAAAATTTTCTAATAGTCCACAATCAACAAAATTATCAACGGAGTCCACAATCAATAACTAAATAGCTTTTAAACTAAAATTACTAACAGTATTTACTAAAAATGTCCAGAAAAATTTCAGTCACTTGTATTATAACTTAAAATATACAATAGATTGAAAATTTTTGCCATAAACTTTGTCATAAACTTTAAATATTAAACTGGGTGCAGCATACCAAACGGAAAATGTTTTATGGTCAATATAAAAGAAAAATTTTATGACAAAGTGATGTGCTGAAATATTTATGAGTTTTTTTTTTTGAACAAACAAAGAACTTGTGAGTAGGGTGAATAAAGTAATAAACGAGTAAATATTTGAAATTTTAAAACTAATTTGTTAAAAATTTTTTTATTTAATAATAATTCACATAAAAAATTTTTAATATTTTTATTGTCCACCTTTATAATTTTAATTATTTTTTGTTAATCATATCAGATGTAATAAACACTACCAGTCAATACCAGACATTTTGACAACAATAATATTGTTAATTTAAAAAAAAAATAATTGTTATTGGGTACCAAAGGATTTAAATATTCAGTTTAATGGGAATTGTTCTCTATACAAAATCCTGAGTGTATCAACTTTAAATTAAAAACTTGTACATTATTTTAATTTCCAGGAATATTTTTTTTTTTTAATTTGCAAAAATTCTTTAAAAATAACATTCTGTGTGTATGTTATATACATATTATTAATTCTTAATTCCCAAAAGGTCATTCCTATGTTCATCATTATGCAATAAAAATCATAAGAGACCGGATACAAGATATAGGAATGAATTAAAAATTCGTTATAAAATCACATTCAAGTTTTTGGTCTTGTTTTATTTTTTCTTTAAGTCATACGAGTAATAATTTTTAAAACTAAATTTATCCTTATGACATGTTATAAAAATATTATAATTTAAAATTAAGAAAAATAAAGGCAATTTAAAAGTTGTTCCTCACTATTTTAAGGTGATATAAAACGTAATTTACCTTTATATTATTAAATGGTTAACATTTATTGGATTCAAGTGCTTCAAAAACCACTATAACTCAATTCAAATAGAAATTTATAATTTTAAATTTAATTCTGATTTGCTACCATCTAAAAGTATGTACAGTAAGTTGTGCACCTTACGTGCAATTTTGCTGTAATGTATAAAATAGAATTTTAAATGGAATATAATTGAATTCGCTGGGACTTATATATTTCATGAACATGTTTGACAAGGATAGAATATTATGATAATGCCGGCCGTCAAATATTGAATAATATAAAAATTGTATTTAAAATCTGTTCACAATGCCTGCATTCCACTTACGCAGGCATTGTCGCTTAAAAATTATTGAAGCCATCTATTGTAATAAATCTGTACTAATACTAATTTTGCCTACTCTTTTTTTGTATCTCGTTTAGCAGTGAGCGATTTGAATGATTTTGGGAGTAGTTTAAGGGATTTCATACGGCTATCGATTCTATTGTCTTAATATTAGAACATTGCCTTAATATTGGAATAACTAGCTATTTATATAAAACGGTTACATGTATTAAATTTCCTTAGTGTTTGAACAAAATAATAAAGCTCTTTTGTTTCCTTTTTTGATTAGGGACTATATAATACAAGTTTTTTGGTGCACGAAAAATGATGTCAGAAGAAAAATGTTAAAAAACATTAAAAATTTGTCATGCCTAAAGATAATTACAATTTAATAACACAAAACAACAGTGGCTTTTTTTTTGTTTTTTGAACATTAACATTCAAATTCCCACATCAACATCAAAATATTGGCCTTCTTATCAATAGAAAAATTATATTATAATATGCCTTTTGTTGTTTGCGGTAAGAACAAACATTAAAAGCTCAAATGAGATTTGTCAAATTTGTATCCTACTCCAATTTTATGATTTTCCGTTTTGGTTGGGCAATCATGTGCATCATCATACCATTTATATGTGCATGTGGAATCACCTGCCAAAATAAGATTTTAATTTTAAAATTTACACAAAATATTATAAAAAAATGTAAAAATAATGAGAGAAATATTTATTAACTTGAAACAACCATTAGAATTAAAACAAAAGGAAGAAGAAGTCTAAAATTGTTAAAATTGCGACAAAAATTAATACAATTTCTTGTTAAAAATAAAAGAGCTACCTACGATTACAGTTTTCTTTCTAAAATAAAATGTTGTCAGTTCTATGCAGCGTTCAAACGTTGTTTTTGAGAAAAATTAATATTCCGTAACTTCTACTGTTTCTTTTACGACACCGTTCTACGACAACCCATTCTAAATTGCAAATATCAATGATTTTTACTAAAATACTCTAAAACTTACGACAGCATGTAATACCCATTCTAAATTGCAAATATCAATGATTTTTACTAAAATACTCTAATGCTTTTACTGTAATTTCACTGTCAAAATACGATTAATCAAAAGAATTAATGATTTTTATTTGACCAAATAAATTAGAGATTACGAATTTTAATACAACAAAGCTTGTGTTAACAGCTTACAGGCGTTACCGGTGTAATAGCAACTCTGAATATAAACAAATGACGATAAATTTTAAAGGAATATAAAAATTTTGTATTTTAAAAAGGTGGGCTAAAGAAAAGGAAAAATTTTATCCTAAATTTTTATTTCCTTTTTGGAAACTCGAAGAAGTTTGTTCGAAAGTTAACAATGAAATATTGTTCTACCAACAAAACGAAATTTAACGACTATAATTTCAAGTTTCAGAATGTATTCCGAAATTAAGTTAAAGACTTTATGTTAAGATTGAGTTTCAATGACCTTAATCAGGTTTCCTTGGGATTCACATTTTATTTTCTAAAAGTGAACAGTAGCATTGGCGCCTAATATTACAGAAAAGAATCGCCCTTCTTGATCCTCCTAACGGACATTAAATATTTTTTGCATTTTGTTATATTTTTTTTATGAAATGTTTTAGGCTCTCTGTATAGGTAAGTGGTTCTTTGTACAAGTGAAAAATATTCTTTTTTTTTTTTGTAAATAACGGTAAATCGCAAAACGTAAAATTTATAAGCCTTCATATTTATTTTCTCCTCTCTTTTTTGATGTACCGTTATCTTTGTAAACAAATTTCTAACGGTTTCTGCGTTCTTTTTTTTGTGTATCTTTTTGTGATTGTGTCACTAAATTTTTCAACCCTCATAAAATATCTTTCAAGGGTTAATTTAGTGTCATCAAAAAAGGATTTACAAAGAAAGAAAATCAGAGGACACCTTTTTGATTTTTATTTTTTTTATTGACTTTTTCTCATTTTTTTGTTTAATATTATTTTTTTTTATGCTATTCTCATCTTTTCTGTTGAAGAGGACAAATCACAATATGACAATGGAATTTATGAATTAGATGTTTTTTTTTGGCCAAATTTTTATTGTGCAATCCGATACATTCCAGTTTATTTCATTACATTTTTCACTCTCTTTTCACTTCCATTTAATTTTCGTCAAAAAAAAACAAAAAAATTTGTGCTGAATCGAGTCAATTAAAATCTCAGAAATATTTTGTTGTTTAAAAAAAAAAAAATGGAGTCACTTATCATACCGAAAGGTTGCATGTTAGTTATTTGTTTACGGGATCTTAAAAGTGGGTTTTTTTGGTGACACGCATAAAATTTTGCTGTTTCGTGCTCGTTTATACTTTAAAAATTTTGAACAAAGATAATGGAAAAATAACCGTAAATTATTTTACAGTTATTTTTATAGTGAAATCTTTATAGTTCTTATTTGTATAACTTTTGCCAAAAAAAAAATAAAAGGAAAAGTAATTTAAAAGAAACCAAGATTGAAATGAAATGATAGATTATTTTGAGGGTATAAAGACTAAAAGAGTTGTTATGCGTGTGGTCAAAAGGACTTGTAATAATTATAGAATAAAACTTTAAGGTACTTTACTGTTATTTTGTATCAACTTTATAGTCTGCGATTATTTTAAATTTTTCAACTTTGAATTTTAGAATTTCAGTTTTTCGGAATGATAATTGCCTTTATTATTGTACAAAAAATAATGGGCCGTTGTAGTAAAAAAAGTTTCTTCTTATTTGTAATCTTGTTGATAAAATTTGATTTGATATTGTTGTTAGTAGTAGTAAGTGTTATTTTAAGATTTGTTTTTCTGATAAAATTTTTGCATTTTTCCCATTTCAATTTAAAAATTTTAACAATTTATTCAAGAATTAATTTTCTTTTATATTACCGAAAATTCAATATACATATTTCGCTTCAGTAATTTGAAATAAATTTGAAATCAAACGATACTTCAAAATTTGAGAGTCTCTGGGCTGATCTGTATTTCCTAAAAATTTATGGCATTTATTAATATTCTTGGTAAATTTTTCAATTCAGGCAGATTGGAACAACTAATTAAAATCAAGCTTTTTACATTTTAGAATGTTAACTGTAGCTAATGTTTACTAGTTAACGAATGCAAATCAGTTAACGTTCTAGTAACATTATTGCTAATATATAACGGAGGGATGTAAACTCTTATACGCAAAACAGTTTTTCATTAGAATGTTACGAAAATACTTTTAATCACATTGGAGCCTAATTTGAGCCTGATAAGTACTCGTATGTATATGAGAAACGCAAAGATGAAACAGTGTTGCAGTTTCTTACAATCGTCATAAACAAAAATTAATTTTCGAATTATTTCAAACAAATTATACAGGTTTTTCGATATAAATTGTGAATTTTCAAATAAATTATATAAGTAAATCCAACCTACAGGATTATCACAGCAAGAATTTATCAATATTTTTTTCTTTTTTTATAGAACAAGATCTGTTTTAAATGTTTTGTGTCTACTTTCAATCCAGGACAACAAAAAAATATCATTTCAAATAAATCTTTTTATGAAATTTCTACAATAATCTTAAATTTTTCTCTTAGTTCATTTCTGATTTACTCAAATAGCAGAACAGAATAAACATCATATTTCATTTTAGTTTGTTTTTTTTATTTTTATATAGTTGAAGTGAATTTTCTTAAGAATTTTAAATATTTGTCATGTTTTCTGTACAGCCCAAATTTAGTATTATTTAAAATGGGAAAAAAAATAATAATATATCTAGTGATGTACACATGTCCATGACTCCATCCAGCCTCCATTAATATTACATGGAAGTAAAAGTATACCTCCACATTTTAATATAATATATAAAATGTTTCAGATCTCTTTCTCTTCTTTTATTTTACTTTTATGTTTCACCTTATCCTTATTTTGCATTGCTTTTATTAAAATTTTAGAGTTTAGAAATAAAGAAACATGTATAACAAAGAATCACTTTCTTGGCAGAAATTACTTTACAATCATTCCAGATTGGAAAAAAATTATTATAACATTTCAGTGTTAGTATATATGAAATTTGTTCCAAGGCAATAAGTTTAATTTTGAAATATACAAAATTCACAATTATTGTGATATTAAAAATTATTATTATAAAATTTCATCGTATAGTTTCAACTCAATCAGGTCCGTCCCTGAAATTATTGTTTGATGTTTTACAGTAAAAAGTGGTTTAGCACAATAGCACCCTAATTACATTGAATAACAGCTTTTTGGATTAATTTTTAAGGCATTTTTGTTAAACGGAATCTTTTAAAAAAAAGTTTGTGTTTCAATATTTGTAAACTGAGAAAAAAACTTAAATGATAAATGAAAAGAAATCATTCAACAATTTCTTATCTTAATAGTAATGTACAAAAAATGCAAATATGCTCGTTTTCGAGCAACAGCCTGTTGAAAAAAAAAACTACCGGACTTTTCTTGTATGTAAATAAATGATTATAACTTTGGAACAATACAACATAGAGTTATCATTAGGGGCTTGTTTTACAGATGATTGATTGTTCTTTATTTATGGTCTTACAATTGATTTGATTTGAGCCATAGCTTTCGAGATACAGCTCACCAAAGTCAGAATTCTTGTTTTTTTTGAATTTTTTTTTTTACAAAACTCGAAATTTCTCGAAAATTTTTGTTATTATTTTTTTTTTTTTGTAATTTTCGATGCACTAAGTTAAGAGTTAAAAGTAACATTTTCCTCTATCTCTAATAGTTTTTCCATTAAATGTGTTAAATGTGTTCAAAAAACATACGAAAAATGCATATCTCTTTAAACTCAAAAAATTTCTACCAAAATCCTTCTCTTTTTTCTGTAGTTTCTCTTAATTCTATAATTGGACTTATTTCCTAACATCACAATTCCTGTTATGATGTACATGCATCATATTATTATGCATTTATATATGCGCATATGAATATGCAATTTTTTTTGTTTGGTTTTCCATTCTGTTGTTTTTTGTAAGTAACTTACAACTTGATTTAGATAAAATAGCACGTTTATGTAATCATCTTTGCTAGACACATTATTTTATTTTTTCTATGCTTTTCTTCTTCTGTTTTTTCTTTCTTTTTTACTTGTTTTTACTCTTGTCTTATAAAAAAATATTAATATACTTTTCCAGTTTTGTCTAGTATTTTGTTTTGCATCAACAATAACAATAATAACAATAATAATAGTATATGCCATCTATGTACAAACCTAATAACTATGCAATGTCATATACTTGTACCGATTTACATTATTTATGCATATATTTTTTTTTAATTTAGTTCTTGTTGTTGTTGTTGTTGTTGGTTTTCTACTGCCTGTTACTGTTGTTTTTTTGGTTTTCTCTTTTTTGTTTTTAATGTAAGTGCATCTTCTTCATAATTTTATCATCATTTTTTTTTTCCAGTAATAACAACAAAAAATTTTTTACTCTGTGTGAGGTAATATTGAATTTTTTTTTTATTATCCTTTATAATACTCTTTTTGTACTGTTTTGTTTGTAACACAACTTTGTCCTTTTATACATAGGTCGGAACATTTTATTTTAAACTTAATATTATGAAAATGATAAAACATAATATCTAACATTGAAAATAATAACAAAAAAAATTAAAAATAAAGATATAGAGAATTAATAAAACTCATAAATAAAAAAAAAAAGAAAATTAAAAAGATTACACAGAAAAAAACCAATGTAAAAACAAAAACAAAGAAACACAGAGAAAAACATTAAAAGTTTGTTGTAAAACGACAGATCAAATTTGATTTGCATTTTTCTGCATATTAAACGAATTATTACATGAAGTTCGCGTGATGAATGCACCTCAATATTATATGCACCATGAATCTCCTCTTTTATATTATAATATGCACATGGGATGCATATTGAATTGCTTTCGTTTTTTTTTCTCTTTAATTTTTGTTTTCGTTCCTTAGCCTTTTGTCTTGGCGTTTTGTATTTTATTATTAACAGTTTTTTTTTTTTCTCTTTTGTTTTTGCATTTTTATTGATTATTTTATTTTTTCTCATGTTTTGGTTTTTTTTTGTTTTTTGCTTCTGATGCGGAGCACTACAAAATGTTCTCAATCTGTCTCTCTGATTATTTGATCTGTTCTTCTATTTTTATTTCGAATTTTTTTCCCATTATAATTTTCTACATTATTATTGGAGAATTTAAGAAATTTAATTTATTAAAATAAAAATTATAATGTCAGTCAACTATAAGATACGTCCGGATTAGAATAATAAGGTATAATACAAATACAAGAATGTTATGGTTTTTCATGAATTTTAGTATGCAATTAGTTAAAGTTTTTATGGTAAACAATGGTTTTTTTTCAGTTTTGAGATGAGGTCAATTTCTGGATTTATCTAAAATACTGTATTTATCTATATAGTTTTCGAAACTTAATAATTTCGAAAGGACAATAAAATTTAAAATACAAGAGTATAAAAACCGACAACATTTTTAATCAAGAATGATGAAAATTAAGTAATAGATTAACGTATAAGAATTAACGAATAGCTAAACGTATTTGAATTTGCAAATATAATTAGGAGAACCATGAAAATTCGACTTAATCAAAATGCTGTTCGTAACTAAAGCATTACATGTTATGCCAATTTTTATTCGTATCTCTCAGCAGGTACTTTGAATTAGATTAATTTGAACTTAGGCCTTCCTTTAGTCCAATTTAAAGAAAAGAACTTGATTTTTCACATTACAAAAATTTTAAAAGTTACAATTTTTAAATTATACGTTATATAATTGAACAGTCAGTCTTTTTCTCAACTTGTTTAAGAGATTTTATATTCAATTGTTAGACATTCTGATCCAGAAACACCATTAACGGAAATTTCAACTTGCCAATATTTTTCATAACTTTACAATAATATTTGAGAAATTAAATTTACCATAAATTAATTTTCTTTTAAAGTATTCTAGTAATTATTACAAATACTACTTAAATATCAAAACGTTAAAAAATAATTTATTATACCCTTCCAATAAAAAATATATTCTTTATTAACATTTTATGAACAGGTAAAATTATAATAATTATAACAAACTTTATATGAATGTATTTTTCGATTTCAGGTTGTACGGGAGTTAAATATGTTCACATAGTAAACAACAAACACACAAATAATTCTATTATAATGAAGAGATAGACCTATAATGCAAGTATAATTATGTACATATTCTTTTTTATAACAATTTTTGGTGTACCTGACATCTAACTGGCTTAAATTATAATGTTTCCTTCCTGTTTTGTTGTTGGATTAGAATTTTTTTTATTTAATTGTTTTTTTTTGCTACCGCAAAATATCGACAGGCAGCGCCAATTTTATCCAATACCAAGAAATTGCATTCAAACTATTTTAATATGAATATTATATTTTTTATAATAACGATATCCCAATAGTGATGATAACATTGATGATGATTTGGATGTTATAATACCGGTGATATTGATGAGATGATGTTGGTGGTGGTTTTAGTGATTCTGCTGTCATTTACGTAACTTCAACTAACTATATAAAAATTGTGTAACTTTTTATTTTTTCTTCTATAGGTACCAACTTTTTTTATTTTTACTAAATTTGCCGCGTTATACTTAAAATATTAACATATACCTTGTTCCGATTACACAGAAAAAAATAATTGAGAGAGAAAAAAAAATAAGCGATACTTAGCATTTTTCGGATTTAATAACAATAACGAAAAAACAAAAAAAATTAACAAAAGACACCATGGTATTGAAAATGACGATACAAAATGTTTGTTGTTGTTTTTAAGAATAATGATGATTATTTTTGCAATGCCAGGCTATGCCACTGGTAAATTTTCATGATTTTTACAAAAATTAAATCAAAAAAATAAACGAAAAAATAACATAGTGAACAGCATAATAACAGACAAAAAACTTGTTAAATATGAAATTATGATAACATGGCAATGGCATGTTTCATAATTGTACCATTAAAACATGCAACATAACAAGTACCAAGAGTACCTTTACAAAAAATTATTAAAAGCAAAATGAATAAAAAAAAAAATCATATTGCAGTAAGTTGAACCCATCAGTATAAATAAATTTGAAAAAGAGTATATTGTGAATAAATTAAACGTAGTGCAACAAAAATAAAGGCAGGCAGAAGAAGAAGAAGAAGAAGAAGAAGAAGAAGAAGTCAATTTTACATGTGAATAATTATAATAATCTTGTTTTCTCTAAATAATGTGATGGTCATATTTAAAACAGTATAATACTGTCCAATACTACAATACATGGTAAGTTTAGAGAAGAAGCTGGATAACTAGATATATGAAGAAAATAGAAAAATCAAAAAAAAAATTTAAATAATAATTGAGATTTTGCGTTTTAGTGTCATGAAAGTCCAAATATTATTCTCGTCTTGGCTTTTTCTTAATATTTTTATTGTTGTTTCTTTATTATAATATTAAGCTGTACGAAATTTATTTGACATTATTATTTAATAACACTTGTTAGCTGTTACATTTATTATAGGGAATTAAATGATTTTTTTATAAGAGATATTTTACTCTGTATAATTTTACTTTCTCTCTCATTAACTGCATGGCATTATCTTAGTTGAGGTGTTTTGGGTGGAAATATGCACGTTGTTAGAGTGAATCATGCAGAACAGTAATTTATATTTTGTATTATGCTGATTATTACGATTGTGATTTATTATGCACTAAATTATTTACGATATTGAACTGAATTCAAACAAAATTTTCATAATTCTAATATTTTCCATTCCAATTTCATAATGTATTAGTATGACACTATAATTTCACGCACACGCCATATGTATTTTTGTCAATGAAATGCTACTAGTAATGTTGAGAAACATCAAGTATTAGAAGTATTAGAAAATAATTTTATCACGGTAATCTATGAATATTTATTTTACGGAGTTCTTAGTTTATTCGTATAACTAGTTCGTAGGCAGACATTTAATTTTTAATTTTGAAATTACCTTAACTAAAAATTAATATGTAAAAAACTTGTTTGATTTGGATGCGATCACACATTTATATATGCGCGCGCTTGTAACCTATGGAATACAAAACTAAAAATTACATATTTGCCATAGTCCTTACTACGAAATTAGAAATTTAAACGAACTATACTATGAGCAAGGAAATATAAATATCCATACAAATAAATAGTTTATCTTAAGTTAAACTGTTATAATCTTAAAAAAATACTAATAAATAAAATTAAAATTAATTTTTCAATTTGATATTACTCGAGGTGTCAGAAAAACTATATTAGTCCTTAGGTGTACTGAGATTGGACTGAAATTTTGAAATTTTTGTATGATCTTCAAATTACAACAATATTTTTACAAAAATCTAAAAGACGTACCTCCCTTATTATTTTCCTGCGTGACTTAAATTCCTGATCACTTTCATCATCTGAAATTTGGAGTCTTTACAATTATTATCAAAGTAATATTAATTATTTATTAAATAATATTGGTTCAAAAATATTTTGAATTATAAATTAAATTACATACTTATTTGAAGAAATTCATTTTTTCTATAATCTTTTCATAATTCAAAATTTAACGCAGTATAAATAATCCCCTAATAAATATAACAATTTGCGATTTATTTATATAGGTACTTATAAACTTCCGTATAATATTTTATAAAAGAATTTACCTGTTTTGGTTATAACAATTTTTTGCCATACTTTCTTATATAATATATAAAAATTATTACACATTTAATTTACTATATGAATTGTATAGTAAAGATATTCAGCCGCTTTTTTATGCCTATTTTTGATGTATATTTAAGTATATGAGCATATAAAAACTATAGGTAGCAATTTTCTTGTTTAGGATTATAAATTGAATAAGAATTTCTAGCTTGTAACTATATGAACATATTTGATTCATAATTTTATTTGTTTATAGAAATCTTAACAATTATTTTTCTGTATAGATTGCAAAATTTCCATCTTTGGTTAATCTTTTTAATCCTGTGGTGCTCTGTTTTTGATGGGAATAAAACAAAGTATTACATGATAATAAATATAATAATGATGCATCGCTACTTTAAAATTATTTCAAAGATTAAATTGGTAACATTTAACTTGAGATTCCAGGAATATACAAAAACCCATATGTCTATTTTTTAGTAGGTATGTTTTTGTAATTTCAACGATTGATTACCGAAACCAATTTTTCAATAACTCTTATATTGCATACTATGTACATATATGCATTTTTTTTTTGAAGTTTATTCCATAAAAGATGCTTCGCTCATAATAGACTTAAGTGAAACGCATTTTATTAAGTATGAACATACTTGTTATATTGCACATACAACATGTTCGATTGCTACTTCTTTTTTAAATTAATTGTTAATAAAAAATGAATTTACCGATTAGTCCTTATTTGACTACGAATATGTTGATTTGTGTCTAGTGCCTTAAAGACGGAAGGAGCCTCAAATTAATTTTTAATACTATTTGATCATGTTTGTAGGAAATTGCTATGACACTTTGAAAACGTAGCCTGTATTGACAATATTTCTACGTAATTTCAACAAATCACTGTTATATTCAATCCAAGTTTACACAATTATTTAATAAAACCAATTTCAGTCATAATACAACGCATTTTAACTTTCGTGTAATTAATTTGTATGATTTGACCGAATGCAACACGTTTCATACAAAAACAAATACTGCTGTTTTAATACAATTTTTCTCAAATTTTTTTGTTTGGTTGGCTTCCCTAAACAAGAACGAAACGTGTTTGAAATTTATCATAGTCCACCTTCTCCTTTTAATTATTGTTTTTAAATTTGTCGCTGTTAAGTGAAACTATGGCTAAATCGCCCCAAAATGTTACTGATTTAAAAATGAAAATAATATAAAATGTTTGTTTTAACAGTTCCGTAACTTTTTTCAAAAAATTTCGTTATTTATTGTTTTCCAATGAACTGATTAGACTTTCCAATTATATGTATTTGGATAGACATTTGGCATTCTTAAGGGAGACTGAACTTACCCATTAAGAATTCCGGCTTGGTAAATATCACTGTCATTAGTCATTAATATTTTTATCCCATAGACCTAGACTAATATTATTGATATTTCAAGAAGTCAGCATTTTTTACTTAGATCTTTGAGTTAAAATGCAGAACTGTACTATATTAGATATCGTTTATACTCCAATATTTTATATTAGTTCGTAAAAAAAAAATGTTGTACTTGTTTTGTGCGACGATGATTGCCAGCTTCTGTTTATTTTTATTTGCTTTCCTTGTAAATTCTATAAAAAAATAATTTTTATTTTGTATTTTTATGTTTAACTTATGTTTTCTTTTCTTTTTCTATTATTTTTGTTTTCCGCTAATGAAGTTGAACTTGTGCTTATTTATCATAAAAAATTTATTATGTTCGTACCTATACAGCTATTATGATTTGCTATTATGTTGGTATATTGCTTTTTAAATCAAAAACTTACCGTAAAGAAAGAAGAAAAATAAAAAAAAAAAGGCAAAAAGAGATCAACCGCTCGCTGGTTACTGCCATTGCTGCTGCTGTGAAAATTATATTATGAGAGATGCCGGTAAACAAGATAAATTTTGATCTTAGATAAGGTAGTCGGTGGTATACCATTATGGTTATAAATATAAAATTGATCTATTAATGGTCTATAAAAGAGAAATAATAATATTTTGATTAGTTCTTTAATTTTAAAATTTTAATTTTTTCGATATCATTTTATTTAAATAAAATACAAAAAATATGGGAGAAGAAAAACAAAAATTTAATTTTATTGATTTTGAAATATTGTAATGGGTACGTAATGTTGAATTGTTTTTTTTTTCGGTTTCTCTATATTATTTGTTATTGACCGCGATATTAAATTTTGTTGATTGGTTTTTCTTAGAATCATAAAAATCTAAAAAGTTAGAATTATTATGGGAATTGTGTGTGTTATAGCTGATATCTTTGTGTTTTTTAACATATTTGGTAATATAGAGAATTTTTTATTAATACTTGAAAATTAAAACGCTTTAATTTAGATTAAAGTATAGCGAATATTTTAAACACGTTTGAAAAATAAATTCAACACAATTCATTATTCAATAAAATCAAATAAAATAAATGCTTAAATATTGTAATTCTTTAAGCATATAACATGTATAATGATTGCTTTATTAGAAGTTGAACAATTTAATTTTGAGATTTAAAACTTATGTCTACAAAAATAAACTTAATTTTTTAATATTTCAACAGGCCGCAATAAGGGCGCCGGAATCAGAAACGTCTGTTTCTAGAACGGTTCGAGACTGCAAGTCGTTTCGTAATGTGTTGGCGAATCAGTTCGAAATTAACCTGATTTGGGTTGCGGGAGACAGTAGAGTTTAAGGAAACTTCATGGCAGATGAGCTCACGAGGCATGGTACAATTCTTGGGGTTCTACCTAAAAAGGAAGACCTTGGGATGCCTCTGAGTATCTACAGGCTCTACCTTGCGGATCTTAACGTAATATGCCTAAAATGGAAAATATATTTAACAAAACTCAACATTTAAACATTTTCACATAGTTTTGTGTCTACAGCTTTTGGAATTTGTTCATTTATTATAATTTTTTGTATGTGAATTTCTGAATATTCAAAAAGCCAGGAATATTCAATTAAATGCTGTAAAAATGTGGAGGGATATGGAAGAATTCGGATCTCAATAAGTAGTAATGAAGAACTGAATCTTAATTTCCATTTAACTGACATAAGAAACAAGTGGGACTGTCGCAAGTTTTTAAAGTTAAAATTGCAAGACATTATACGTTAAGTTCGATGTATAAATTAAATATAACGCTTTTTGTAGAATGCATTTCTGCCTCTAAGAACTGAATTTTCGGAAAGCTATATTAATTTAATTAGTAAGATTTTAAGAGTAAGAATTTTAAAATATTAAATTTTCCTGTAAAATATCAACCTAAAAAGCATTGCCTTAGAAACCCTGAAGTTAATTGAAATTCACTTCATATTTTATTTCACCTGATTTTAAGATTAATTTTTGTAAGTTTTTTGCCTTGCATGGTTTAAATGATAAATTCAAAATAGATTTTTCTGAATGTGAAAACTATGTAACACCTATATGGGCTACAAAAATAATAGTCAAGCCTTAACTAATGTTTTATAGAACTAGTTTTGGATATACTAATTTTTTTACTTAAAATTAATTACCTACTTATATAAAAATATAGAAAATCATTTTTCAATTGAAAATAAGGCGAAAATTTAATCATATTCCAAATTTTTAATACGTTATCAGCAATGGAGAACAGATATAAGCATACCCATAGTTAAAAATTTGACACTGAAACTCAGAAAAAAAAAATTTACTATTTATTCTTTAACATTTTCTGTTTTATTTGAAGTGACGATTAGAAAAACCCCTTTGGGAAAAACGTATAATACCAATTAATTCAACTTAATCATAGCTTTGCGATTTATACTTTAATTTTAACCTACATTTTGTGTTTCTTTGATGGTTTTCACGGAATATAAATTCATCTGCTGAATTTTAATTTTTTTTGTTTAAATAAAATTAATCAATGCAATAGTAAATTATAATAGTGTAGACGTGAACAATATTTGAAATGCAATAATATTAGAATTGAAAATTGAGTTTGGGATTAGAATGTACGCATAAATATAGAAGTAATTTTGTACGAGTAATAGATGTATGGTTATTGGTTATATAACTAAGTATACATAATATAGAACAATAATTCGAAAAAAAATTTCGTATATAATTTTGAAGGATTGGCTTTGACTGTCACTTTTAAATTGTTTTTAAATTAAATTGCAGATTAGATATCGTAAATAATTACGAATAATTTAATATTTAATTTCGGGAAAATTTATACAGAAAATTGAATTTGTTTCTGTTCATTTAATTGATTTTGGTTCAACGAGAAAAAAAATAATTTGTTCTTAATATAATTCTACGTTCCCATAATAATAAAATTTTTCGAATTTACTTGGGTTACAATCCAGTTCTATAGTGGTTACTTGTTACTTTTATTCGTAAAATATTCGGTAAAATATGTGTAAACAAATCCTCATAAATAAGAAACACGGACAAAACGGAATTTTTACGGTATACGGAATTTACGGTATACGAAATTTTTAAGACCGTAAACTATCATCTTGATTACTTTAGAGTGGTATGATCTTTTATTTGACCGTAAGGTACGATTCCGTATACCGTAAAAACTACAACCACATAACGTAAAAAGTTGCATATTTTTATAATATTAAGGTTTTTCCCGTGTTTCATATTTCAATACATCTTCCTTAATTTAAATGAATCGTAACTCTTACAGTATTTTTTAAAATATGACACATGAAAATTTAATTTATTACAAGTCTACAAGTTTCGGCTGGATATACATCCCTATCTATATAACGGTAAAATAAATTTGATGTATTTTCATCATAAATCTTGAAAAATTAAAATTCTTATGAAGTATTCAAAAATGTATTGATAAAATTAAATTTTTAGTAAATGTGCAGTACAAAATAATCGAAAATTTTCGAATTCCAAATAAAGAGAACAGGGTGAGAAAAAAACTAAGATTAAAAATAATTTTTTAAGCTACACAGATTAATTGTATTAAAAAAATTTTTATTAATAATCTTCCTTTTTTTCTCATTTAACGAACAGAATCAGAAGCCTCCGCAAAAAAACCCGAAATGAATTTAATCTATATTTTCACTTGCTATATTTTTGTTCTTTTATTATTTTAAATCAAATTTTTTCATATTAGTGTAATTAAGGTTGCCAAATCTAATGGAAATCACTATAGTTTAGGTACTTTACATTTTCGTTATAAAATTGGATTATCCGTTTTCCGTGTTCAGTAATATAGTGTGTAATACTGCCAATTAAACTCCTAATTAAAACTTCACTTACATAATTAAGGAAAATAAATTAAAAATTGTTGAAGTATGTGACAAGGTGTGAGGCAATGGAGTTATATATAGTGAATATTTTGCACACAACTTTCATTTAATAAGACTAAAAGAATGGTACCACTGATGCATGTATATGGCGACATTATTTATTACAGATTATAGCAAAAATATTTCAAAAGTTAAAAAAAAAATATTATCTGGCAACTCTTCTTTATTGAATTTTTACCAATCATCATTTTTTTAATATGTTTGGATTATCATTCTCATCACCATCATCATCATCACCATCACTTCCACTATAAAAAATCATATGTGAATTGTGAGCGATTTATTCTTTGATTAGTTGAATTAACTACAGTTTCTACCCACCTATATTTTTCACCCTGACTAATATCTCATCTTTAAAACAAATATAGGATGAAAGGATTATAATAAAAGCACATAATATGTACATAAAAATACAAAAAAATAAAAGAAAATAAAAGAAAAAAATAAAAAAAAATTAAAAATGAATTGAAAAAGTTCCGCATGTAGATGTGAATAAGTAATGGGACCAATTAAATTCTGAAATATTCACGATTTAGAACTCGCAAACTTAAAATGAAAAAAAAACTTATAAAAGATAAAATAAAAAGACAAAAACTAAACACAAATTCTTACAAAATATGTAAAATTTGTTGCTTTAAATTTTCACATTATATAAGGGGTGTTGGATTTGTTCAATAGTACCGACTTTGAGAAGAAGACTTTATTCGCCTGTAAAAATCGCCTCATTATACCACTTCCACATGACCCGCAGATCTGTATCCTCTGTTTATTTTCTTCATTTAATTTTTTCCAATGGATGGAATCATAGATTTTTCCCATCATGTCGATGCTCCGACCCACTTTCAACTATCGGAGTTATATTGAATTATGAGTTCTATCATAATTGGATAGAACGCATAATTCAATAGAACCCATAGAAACGAAGCTCATCAAATCTTTATTTGCTTTTTTTTTCCACTATATCCTGGAACCCATAATTCAATAAAACCCATGGAATGGCCGAACATATACTATTAACCATTCATATTTCTTCCTTGTAAAGTGTCACAATAATATCAATTCTAATAGCATTGGATTTGTAAGCACCAAAGGTCGCTACAATGACATTCCACTCTCCCTATTTGGCCTTAGCCCCAATGTGAGATATTGTAACAGGTTACGCTTGAAAAGTCAACATTAGTAATGCGGCCTCACTAGTATTCCTAGTCCTAAGAACACCTGAAGGTTTGAATTGTTATACCAACACCGGAAATTTTAAATAAAATAAGTCAAAAATTTTTTTTAAAAACTCGGATTGTTAATTAGGTAACACGTGCCAGAAAAATTTGGGAAAAAATACTTAGAATTGAAAAACTACAAATAAGAATTCCTAGCGTTTATGCTATTTAAATGGATTATAAATTAATATACAGTGAGCTGTTATTATCCAATGGTATAACATTCTAATCTTTGTTTTTTCGAAATTTTATAGGTCGGAATGGTTTTGAACTTTCAGGAGTTGAAAGACTTTTGAATGTTTTGCAACACTGTTTGATAATGAATAATGTATAAGAGCCATAACTAAAATATGCAAACATTTGAAAAAAATGAATCTTGAATTATCACTGAAGCTCACGTCTTTCAAAGTGTACACACTTTCCTATTTCATATTTCAAACTTTCAATTTGAGATCGGACATAAAATAAAATGAAAGCAAGTATACAATATAAATAATTAAAAGGCGCAAATTTCAAGTCACTTAAATTGCTACACAGAATTTTAGAGAACTAAATTTTTGAGACACAGTGTTGATTACAAGACTTATATAATAGAGTATGTATAGGTACTTTTACGCCATTTATACCAATTTATTATACATAATATGATATACGTATATCTTTAGCATGTAAAATATTTAAATATCTGTTAAAATTTTGTTTAATTTATTTCTTGTTACCTGAAACTGGGAGCAATAAATGCGCGGATTCAATCCAGGTGATAAAAAATAATAAAAAGAAATTGCAAAAATTAAAAAAAAAAAATTTTTTTGAAAAATTATCTTTGGTGCTACTTTGCTTGATTGTTTTATTTCTTCTCCTTTTCTTTTTTTGGTATTTTGAGTTTCATTTAAACTATAAAATGAAATGATCCTCATCATCAGACTCAATAATAACAATAAAAAAAGAACTGCAAGCCAATATCAAATTAACTTAAAACAATAAAAAAAAAAATAAAAGAAAAACAGCAGGCTCTTGTAAAATAAAATGAAGTTGGCTCAATCCAATGGTTTGTGGTGTAGCACTTCTGAAAATGATGATTTAAATTACAATTTATTTTGTTGCAACATTATTAAAATCACTATTATTCATATACGAAAATATTTCAAATATTGCATACATTTAGGATGAACAGTGTATGCAATCTTTTAAATAAAATCCTAAATATATGCAATATTTGAAATAAAACAAAAAAGAATTTAAAAAAGCGTTAGCATAATGCTCGATTTTAAGGGTTAATTGCGTAAGTTAAGAAAAAAAGTTATATTTTCAATTGGCGTTTACCTAACGGTTTTTATAGAAATTTGGAAAAGCTTACAGTTTCAGAAATATAAGGTACTGAAAATTCAATTCGAAAAATTTTCTTCTAGCAAAATAAACTATTTATTAATTTCTAAAAGGTGCTAAAATTTCACACTCGTGCAACCTGTGGTGTAGAAGAGAAACGATACCAAAAATTTAGAAAAAATAGATTTTAGATTGCAATAAATTAGCGGCCATTTTCTTGTCTTAAAACTCAAATTTGTAACTTTTAAAGGGAGGCGGAAGGGAGATAGGTAAAAATTTTCTTCTACGCAAACTAAGTTTCTATTAAAGATCTATTTTCATATTAAATCCCAATTTTCTATCTTCAAGAGTGTAGAAGTTTTGTATACATATCCGATGAACGGATGGACAGAGGGAAATTAAAAAACCCTTTTTTCCAAATTTTTTTTGGAAAAATGGTAAAAAATACTTTTGAACAGGTAAAAAAGAATTAGTGTTTTTATTTTTTTTTGTTTTTCTGTTTTTATTTGTGTAATACCTACGAAAAACAAATATTGGTGGATCAAAAAAAAAATTTTTCTTTCATTGAAATCTCAAGTAACAGCAGAAAATAAGAAAAGTCTAAAATTGAAGTAAAATTGCGTGACATCGGTCCATTAGTTTTGTTCATGACTTAAAAGAATTTTTATTTATTAAAATTAAGAAGTCGATTCAGATTCAATTCGACGCGATTTTTCCTCTATATAGTTTTGAATTTTTCTTATTTTTTATTTGATTTAAATGTCTGATTTGGTATATGTAACAATTTTTTTTTTTCAATTTAGTAATTGTATTTTGTAATACCAAATTCATATAAAATTTGAATGCATACTCGTAATATCCTAAAAGCTACTTTTATAAATATTTAAAATGTTAATTCACGCGTTAAATACCAATGGGTATACGTACGGTAATTTAAATAAATTCGAAGACTGAGCATTACTTTCTAGAAGCCCGTCTATTCGATCAATAAGTTAGAGTTTAAAGAGTCTTTCAGAGTATATGGTTTCTTTATTTTGTCAACACAATTTGGGTGTAGTTTTTGAATATTATTGAAGTTGTGAAGCCTGTAGTCAGAATAAATTGACAACAAATCAAAATCAGATTCAACAGACGCGCAGAAAGAAACGTGAATATTATAATATATTCAATCAATCAATTATTTGAATTAAAAATATTTACTTAATAAGCCTCACAAAGAAAACCTTCAAATTATCAATTTTATTACTCTTACTCAATAAATTATTATTAACAAATTATTTGTAATATTTATTTAAGACAACCTGTTCTCATTGAATTACTTGTATTTTTCATAATTTCTCTTGTATGCACTTTGTACTACAATATGTTTATATAATCACTTTTGTACTTAATTAAATATTCACATCATAAATAATAAATCTGTGTTATGTACGTAGCTACAACAGCTGTAAAATCCAACATCTCTTAATACCGGAAGAAATCTAATTTATTTTCTGAAATCATAACAATTATTTTAAAATCATGTATGTCTTATATTTATTTTTCTTATAAATTTTAAATTTAATTTTGAAATCATTAAAATTAATCGTAATTGTAAGACAAATATTATTTTTTAAATACATATATAAAAATATATTTAAAAAAAAAAAACTATTTCCGACGGCATTCTTAAGTTTCCATTCATATATGTACACCATAATTATTTGAGATTTAGAATCAAATGTTTGTTAATCCTGGGAAATGAAATTTTCATGCCTTCCTATATCTATAATACCTAAGTATATTATAGACTATTATTTCTAATGAGTCATGTACACCATTGAACGTAAAATTAATTTTGTAACTCTTTTAATCTTAAAGTTGAAATACAGGTATTTTAAAGATGAAAAAAAAAAGTAATTTTTTTCTGTGATAATGCAGATTTCCCTATTATGTTCAATTCAAATCTAGGTACTTAACTTTTAAGTAAATGTAATTGCAGTTATCATAAAGGCTATAAGAAATTTAATTGAATTTGTACTTTTAATTTTGCATCCGGTGTGAAATTACTATTAAGTTACTTTGAAAACGGACATAAATTTAGAACTCTTTACCAGGTTTCTTTTGAAAAATTTCATATTTTTTTTGGAATAATGGTAGTTATTATAAATATCTCAAATAGGGGCCTAAAAATAAGTTCTAGAATTCGGCATTAAACAGTAATCTAAAAAAAAGACGAATAATTTCAAAGATTTCCGTAAAACGATTATAAAACGAGCAGTATTTTTATCAGTAAGAATTGTTGGAATATTACAGAACGCTACCCAAAACTTTAAACTTAGTTACTGGTGAATTTCAAGATATTGTAATAAAATTAGCTCATCTATTGTAATTTTTGTATCTTACTTAACTTGAGTATCAGTATCACTGAATTTGCAATGCTTCTCTTTCTTCTTCTTCTACCCCTTCGTTTTCGAATGTTGGCGATCTTCATATTCATAATATTTAGTTGATGTTATTGGCAATTTCTTTATATCTTTCTCTATCTCTAGAAATGGGGGTGAATATAGCTCACACTCTCTATTAATTCTTTTCAAAACTTCTATTCTATTGTTCGATTCTATTCATTTCAGCTACTTTCAGAGTAGATGTTTCCATTCCAAATACAACAATACTGGTCACAAGTATCATTTTACGAATCTAACTTTTAAAGTTATATCGAGATTGGTAAGAATTTTTTTTTGTATTTAAAGAGCATTCGGAATGCATAAGTAAACTTAAATTCACTAGTATTGCTCATATAATGAGCGTCAAATTTTCGTATTGCTTCTTCTTGTACAACGCATATATTATTATTCCAATTTCTGCTACAATAATCCAACCTTGGGAATTCATATATGACGGATCCTTACATCATTTTAAATATATTCTCTCTCTCTTTTAAGTTCATTTGAAATTTTAATATTATAGATTTAATAATAACTTGTAATTTTCATTTTATGACTAATAATATACCTATGATGTGCATTCATAAAAGCAAACGATAATGAAGAAAACAAAAATAAAAACAACAAAAAAATAACATACGTACAATTTTCTAAGATTGTTAATATTATAGAACAGATGAATTTACTCAGCTATCATAATAAAAGCCATAATATTAAATGCAGATAAATATGTAATAGGATAATAATATTTTCTCCTATATAATATATTATGTATGTTACAGTATATGCATCCATGTAATATTCGAATATGTTAGAATTGCACAATTTTTGATTTATGATGCAGAAAAGACTCTTTAACAAAAATTATCTACTATTAGTAAACATTAATAATATATTAATGACAATGTGTGTTACGAGTATATTTGATGTATATGTATATTTAAATTGTATGAAACATGTAAGCGAATGCATTATTTATACATGAATTATTTTACTTAAAAAAAAAATATTTTAAGTTTTCTCTTTTCGTTTAAAATGCTGAGTAAATATTAGAACTTAAGAAACACACTCCTTAATTAAACACTCTTCACTTTCTTTACATATTTATTTATCGCACTCTCTTTCAATTTAAAATATTATGTTTAATTTTTACTATTTATATAACAATTAAGCACTGTCTACCTCAATTATCGTGTGATTGAGAAATCTGCATGAAAGTTGTATGTATATAGTGAAGTAGATTTAAATTTGATTTAAGTATTAAAATTATTAATCATTTATCTGTGATGTTAAAATTTTAGGCTAATGAGTTTAGGTACATGTTAGTATTTCTAGGGATTTCAGGATCACATGTTTTCGACAGTTTTACCAATGAGCGTCCGTGCTTAATCTCTTTTTCACAAAAATAATTTGTGAAATAAAAATCTAACATTAAATGAGTTGATATTTGGAGGTTCAATGCCTAATACAATTGCTATTATACTGCGAAAAATTTGTTTAAAAAAGAATGAATTATATTATGCCACAGCAATTTAGGCATTTTTAATTAAATTAAGTGATTAATTTTAAATAACCCTGATGTGTTTTATATTAGGTGGTTATTTTATTTGCTTTTCTATTATTACATAGCTTGGTTTGAGTTTTTTAATGCAGCAACACGATTCTTTAAGTATGTTTAAGAATTCAGTAAGATGAATTCAGCAATTTATATAATATCATTGTTTTGTTTTGATTAATAGCATTATACTACGTCTTGAAAATCAAGCTTATTTTCATAACAAATATTATTTTTATATTTTTTTTATTCCGTGCGTTTTGTTAGCATCCGAGAGTAATCCAAATCAACTGTATTTATTCTTGTTTCTCTATATACAAAATATAAATCTGGATTCGTGAATTGAATACGCTCTTTTGCTTTTTTTTTCATTTTGTTCCATTTTGAGAAATTTTAGACATGAATTTATCTAATTTGATGTGCAAATATTTGATTTAAGAGAATTTTTTCTTCTTTTTTCTTATAATATTTGTAGATTTACAAACAAAATGTGAGTATAGGACTTTTTGCTCCGTATAATTTTGATGACGGTAATGTCGACGGCAATAGTACCAGTTGATGACGATGCAGAAATGAAAACAACGACTATAACGCAATCCTTTCAATATATTTTTTTCGTAAAAAATTTTCTATATTTTTTTTTTTCTAAGAATAAAAATTATTGTTGTTTCACAATATTTGAAAATAATTTTTTTTTGCAAAGAATCAAAATATTTGTTTTATGTGCATGAGATAGGTGCATTGTGTTCTCGGTTCTCTACAAGAAATATAAGTAGATGCACATATTCATAATGTACACGTAATATTTTAAAAGTACAGATTATTTAAATATTTAAATGCTTAAAAATTCATTGTATATGATTATTTTAAAAGATTTATTTTTTAGAATTTATTAATGACATGCTGAGTTATTTTTTTTTTGTTTTTCATATTTTTGCATAAATAACTAAAAACAACTTTATCTATTTGAATATTATTTAAGAATATTGAGAAACTTGTACATGTTTTATAGTGTGTAAGTTAGTTTTGACAAATTTTAAAAATTTTTTTTTTCGTTGGTTTTAATTTTATAGAAAACGAATTATTTATATTTGTGAAAAAACTATATGTTGATTGTGTTATGTATAATAAATTTGTTCTACCGCCTACAAGATTATTATTATTATTATTAAGAAAAATTATTGGAAAATGACATGTAATGCATTTCAGTGCACATGATATAAGAAATTATATTGGCATATTCTTTGAAAGTTATTGTAATTTATACTTAAAACGTCAAGTAACATAATGCCAATCATAAATAGTATTTTAAACAACAAATTTTTAAACAAAATCTATATTATGTATTCTACATTCAAATAAGTAAAATTCCAAGTCTCAAAACTTGTAATTAAGAATTCGGAGTCGTATGTTCGGAGTTTCGGAATTCGGAATTTCGAAATTCGGAGTCGATTATTCAAAGTAAATGTTTAAGAGAAAGTATATTCGGACTGAATGATTCAGCATTAGAATTAAAATTTCACGTTTTAAAGTAAAAAATTCGGAATCAGTTATTCGGAATCGAAGTTTTCAGTCTTGTTAATTGACTGATATACAATTAAGGCTTATCTCAAAATTTCGATACATTTCTCAATTTCAAATGTCAAGGGTTAAAAAACAGCTCTGTTTCAATATTATCAAGCTTTTTAAAAGCATATTTTCAAAATTTTAAAATTCACATCTACGAATCACAAAATGTGAAACTCTTACTTCGAAATTTGGAATTAATCATTTATTCTTAATTCTTGATTGCAGATTTTCTATTTCCCTTTACAATTTTCAGTTGCAATGTTTAATAAGATTTTATTTATTAATATAATATGGAGCAGTTTTGGCTCTGTCATTTCAGTAAAATAGTGATAATTATTGAGAAGTCTAAAAATAATTACAAAATTGAACGCATGTTGATAGCCAGGCTGCTTATTATAATAATCTAAATGCAATTTAATTTAATTCATATAATTTTTAGGTGTGGCCGCTAATGAACTCAAGTATTACCTACTAATTTAGTTTTTTTAAATTAATATTTGAAAATTTAAAGTTTCCTAGAACAACTCTCCAATTTTTACCGACCGTATTGTGTAAACAATAGGTAGGTTATGTGATGGCAACAAATTTTGCATATCGAGTTTTCGGTGGGAACGTACTTCTCCATAGTAGGGAAGTGTAAATAAACTATTTTTAGCAACCTGTCGGTCTGTCGGTCTGTCGGTCTGTCGATCTGTGTGTGCACGCGTGTATCTCAAGTTCGGCTGAACCGATTTTGATGAAATTTTATATGTAAGTTTGTTTCCACCATGGCACGGATCGATCAACTTTTGGTATATATCAGGCCTCGGGAACTGCACTTTTTAGCGGGCCTGTTTTACATTTTTGAGCATATTGAAGAACATATTCAACCGATTTACTTGAAATTTTATATATAAGTTTTGCTCTACCGGCGATGAAACCTCCTAACTTTTGGAAGAAATCAGGCGTCAGCAACTGGACGTTTACTACGGGCCAAATATACATTTTTGTGTATATAAAGAGAAATAATCAACCGATTTCATTGAAATTTAATATTTGAATTCCTTGTATTAAAACAATGAACATATAAATTTTTTGGAAAGATCAGGGCTCGAAAACTGATCTGCGGGCCGATTTTACATTTTTCACCATATCTACGGAACGAATTGATGGAGTTTCTTGAAATTTGATATTTGAGTTCTGATTGTTACCGAAACTAACTGGCGAGCATTTCAGGGAATTCGGGTAGCACAAAGCGAAACTCTACTAAGAGCCAAATTTACATTTTTCTAGGTATGCTAACTATAAGCTTACTAATGTCCTAAAAATTGGAAAGAAGTATATAACAGACATTTTTATAATATTCTGTAACACTTTCACTTAACTAGACAATACACATTGCGGTCGGTTATGTGCTGACCACATCAGATTTTTTTTCTATGTTTTTAATAATTTTCCAGGTGATGTTTATATATGAGATTATTAATGAATTCTATGCAATAATTTTAAGATTAAAAAAAGTTTATTAACTTTAGAGTCAAAAATTAATTTTGTTAAAGCTCATAAAGTGTATTATTTTAATCTTAATTGGCTTTTAATAAAAAATTAATTTTAATTTGTTTTTTTTTTCTTTCTTTTTATATTATTATTATTGATTATAATTATTATTGAAATAAGTACACACATATTGCATGTACATTACATGAATTACATGCAATTCTTTATATGGGTGTGGATCAGTTCAAATTTTTTTTGAAAATAAGAAAATTCAAACTACAAGAATTATTATTATCATTGCGAATATTATAGAAAAAAAAAAAATTGTCAACATTATAAAAAATAATGAGGTGTTCTTCGTAAGTTTTCCAATTTTTTTTATTGAGATTTTTTGCCAGTAAAAGTTCAACTTAAGGTTATCAGTTGATATGTCATGTGCTCACTGTTTATTTTAAATAAAATTTATTTTTTTTTTTTATCCAAAATATATTATTAATAATAAAATTATAAATTATATTTAAGATTCAAGTAATACGGCCATAAAAAAATTCTTGATTGTGCGCATATTTATATGTGATTGAAATAATTATTTTTTTTTAATGTATAATGGTATCATAAGGTTTTTAATTGTTTGTATTTAAAAAATAAAATAATTTTCATTATAATGATAAAATTATTGATAATTATATTTATGCATATTATATTTTCTCGTATATATATATATATTGTAATTCATTCTGAAATGAAGCTATTGCAAGTCCAAAACTTGGAAATTTCTAAGTAACAATGAAAAAAGCTCGAAAGATTGGTAGTAATTTTTTTTAAGAAATACCTGGTATCAAAAATTTGTAAATGTCGTTAGGTTTCAGATAGGTTGGAAATTAAAAATTTTTAGGTATTAATACAAAAAACTCGCAAAATTTGTGGTCATTTTTTTTTTAATTTAAGGTCAAAATAAATAATGTAATTTTACGAGTATATGCAGATAAGCTTCAGGTACGAAATTTTCGATGACGGTAATTACAGTCATTTTTTTTGAAAAATTCGAATAGAAAATATTTTTGAATAGTAGTTTTAAATATTTATATTGGTATTGAATATTTTAATCTTAAGGCTTTCGGAATGCGGTGAAGCAGTGATATTATTATTTTCTTGTGACTTTACAAGATTAATATATTTGTATCAAATTTCTCCATATGTGGATAATTTGTCTGCCATAACTACATTATCTAAATAATTTTATCTATGTTGTTCATTTGGTCATCCTAATTTTTTGTTGATAGTTTATAATTATATAGATCTACAATCTTAAACAACTGTTACTATAAGGTTCTTTCATTTTTGTTCACCAACCACAGTTCTAAAACTTTTAATAATTTAATAACAATAAAATTATAATTTTGTCCTTAAATTCTATTAGTATTTCAAAAATAAATTAATTTACTAAGACAAGACTCAATTTCAATTCTTGACAAAATAAGTTTTTGCATTTGTGACATTATTTTTTCAGATGAATGTTGAACTTTTGCAAATTAGAAAGGAAATTTATTATTTTTTTATTAAAATTAAATTATAAAACTTTTATATGTGCTTAATTATCTTATAAATAGTTTAAAAACTTTAATATTTTGTGCTCATAAAAAATTGTTGCTATCACAGAAATACCAATCCTAAAAAGAGTAAAAAATCACATATATGTATACATATGTATATACGGTTAAGATTTAGTACAAATTAAAAATATTTTGCTTTTTTGAGAAAAAAGGTAATTTTGTATATCACAAATAATTCGTTATTGAGCTTATAGCAATTCTTTTAATTGCAGATTAACATCAAACATTCCATCCGTTTTCGTAATCCTGTCGTGTGTATGAGTTTTTTTTTTTTTAACTGTATATTTTACAGACATTCATATATGATAAAAATCTTATATTACTGATCTAGTAATTAAAAGTTTAATTAAAATTCTCTAGGTAAAAGTTATTTTAATGGTGTTTTCACTTTTTGGCTATCTATTAAATATTTTAAATATAAATTTAAAATATTTCTAAATGTTAACTAGGCGGTCTGGGCAAGGATAAACAGGGTAGGCACTGACCGGTCGCTGACCCAGCGCTGCAACTGTTTAATTCCTAGTCAAGTACTTGCGTTACCTCCCCGTGGTGGCCGCTGGAAGGTAAAATAATACCATCAGGTAATATTTTACACTAAAATCGCAAGTGCTTCGGTCCTCCTAATTGGGGGTTGGCAGTGGTCTAACGAACCCCTCCAGAAAAAACAGCAGTTACGAATTCTTCACAGATGCCTCGGATAAATTACATAAATAATGGAAATAACGGAATAATGACCAGGAATAGTACAAAGGATTATGATTTAAGATTAGCAACTTGGAATATACAAACATTACTACAAGCAGGAAAGATGCAAGAAATTGCTAGAGAAACATTAAAATATGGCATCGATATATTAGCTCTCCAAGAAGTAAGGTGGCAAGGGAATGGAACAATTAAAAAAAGCCAATATACCTTCCACTATAGTGGCCATACAAGAAGAACCGGTTTATACGGCACTGGGTTTATTGTTAACAACAAAATTCAAAAATGCATTCTGGGGTTTACTCCAATCAACGAAAGAATGAGTTGTATAAGAATAAAAGGTAAATTTAACAATATATCAATTATATCAGCCTATGCACCAACTGAAAATGCCGACGAAGAAGAAAAGGAAAACTTTTATGAAAATCTCAGTAATTTATGCGAAACAATGAGTAGTTACGACACACTGATACTCATGGGTGATTTTAACGCTAAGATTGGAAGAGAAGATCATATTCAAAAAATAGCTGGTAGGTTCTCGCTTCATCAATCGTCAAATGATAATGGTATGCGCTTATGCCAGTTCGCCGAAGAGCATCAACTCAGAATAAAAAGTACATCTTTTCAGCGAAAAGATATATATAAAGGTACATGGAGAATACCTGGCACAAACTCTGCAAATCAAATTGATCATGTACTCATATCAAGCAGATGGAGCTCTTCTATAATAAATGTCAGAAGCTACCGTGGTGCGAACGCTGACAGCGACCACTATCTCGTTGGCGCGACTTTACGACAACGAATAGCAAACGTAGCGAAAAAACGAGGTGCAAAAAGAACTAAGTGGGATAGTGATAAACTAAAGGATAACAACATACTACAAGAATACCAAAACACGATATATTTACAACTTCATACGCTCGAGGGACATAATCAAACCATCGACGAGGAGTGGAACGAAATAGAAAATAGTATTATCTCTGCTGCGAGAGAAGTAATCGGTATAAAAGCTAACCAAAGAAACGCAAATTGGTTTGATTCAGAATGTGAAACAGCAATAGAAGAAAAGAACAAAGCCAGAAAAAAAATGATACAAACTAATACGAGAGCTAATAGAAATATATATATCGAAAAAAGAAAAATAGCAACAAAAATATGTAAAAGGAAAAAGAAGACTGCCATAAAAAACAAAATACTGAAAATAGAAGAGGAACAAAGACGCAACAATGCGAGAAACTTTTACGAAAACATAAGAAAAGAAGTTCATGGATACCAACCTAGATTAAGTGCATGCAAAGACAAAAATAATAACATAGTAACTGAAGACGAAAGCATAATGAACCGATGGAAAGAATATTATAAAGAAATGTTATACGTACAGAATGAAATAGCAAATGATGAAAACGACCCCGCAATATACACAGTAGAACCAGAAACACCAGCACCATCCATAGACGAGGTGCGAAGTGCTATAAGCAAGCTTAAGAACAACAAGGCACCAGGGGAAGACAAAATTACGGCAGAATTACTGAAAAATGGCGGAGAGTCGCTCTTCCATAAATTATTATACATAATATGTAAAATTTGGAACGACGAAATCATGCCGTATAAGTGGAATGTAGGTTTAATATGTCCCATACATAAAAAAGGAGACAAATTAGAGTGCCAGAACTACAGGGGCATCACACTACTAAACTGTTGTTATAAAATTCTGTCAAACATAATATATGATCGGATAAAACCATTTTATGAAGAACAGATAGGAGAGTATCAGTGTGGATCCAGGTGTCAAAGATCTACAATTGATCAAATTTTCCTAATGAAACAAATTATGGAAAAAAGCTATGAGTACAATGTAGACCTACACATTATATTTATCGATTTTAAACAAGCTTTTGATAGTATTGACAGAACGAAAATCTCAACGGCCCTGGGATTCCTAGGTGTACCAAAAAAACTGATCAATTTAATAAACATGACAATGAAGTTTTCTACGAGCAAAGTTTTGATACAAGGTGCAATATCGGAATCATTCCAAATAAATAGTGGTGTACGACAAGGGGATGCACTTTCCGCTTTAATCTTTAATATGGTTTTACACTATGCAATTAGAGACATTGACAAAGGAGGCAACATTTTTGTCAGGTCTCATAAAATACTGGCATATGCAGATGATTTAGCAATCATTGGCAAAAATTACAATATAATGGCGCAGGTATTTAAAGAGCTAAAAGCAGAAGTAATAAAAGTTGGTATGCATATAAATGAAACAAAGACGAAATATCTTAAATTGTCAAGAAATGAGCGACGACGGCAACCTGAGAATATAAAAATTGACGAGTTGGAAATTCAGGGAATCGAAAAATTTAAATATCTTGGTGTTCTATTGTGCAATGATAACAGTATGCGAAATTGCATACAAGAAAGACTTCAGGCGGGTAACAGATGTTACTATGCACACAAAAAACTAATGAAGTCAAATCTGCTATCGAGAAAAACGAAATATAACGTTTACAAAACGCTCATTCGACCAGTAATAACATATGGCTGTGAGACGTGGTCCTTAACATCAAATGACGAAAACTATCTTCTCAGATTTGAAAGAAAAATATTACGACAAATATATGGACCAATTAGATTAAGCAATAATGAGTACAGAAGAAGATTTAACGATGAATTATATGCACTTACACAGAACGAAGACATAGTAAAGTTTATAAAATCCCAACGATTAAGATGGGCCGGACATGTCATAAGAATGCCCGAAAACAGAGATCAAATACAAATACTAAATGCAAGAACACTGCTAACAAGAGCAAGAGGACGACCAAGAAATAGATGGTTAGATGACATAGAATTCGATGCGAGAAAATTAGAAATTATAAACTGGAGGACGACTGCAAGAGATAGATCAAATTGGAGGGAAATAGTGAAGAAGGCTAAAGCTCATCAAGGGCTGTAACGCTATAAGAAGAAGAAGAAGAAATGTTAACTAGAAATTATTATTGCTTTCAAAATATTACTCAAATTGAAACAATTCATTACGTATAATAACGCATACGTAGCTAGAATTTAGACATTTAAACTAAAGGTGCTAAAATTTTTCGTATTTCGTCTCTATTACACATGATAACACTGCAATAGTATTTAATATTTTTACAGTACAATTGTCATTTATTAGCAGTGCAATATAAGAGAAATGGAAGATCGAATAATATTAGCACAAAATTGAAAATTTATCATCCAATAAAACCAAAATAATAATTAATTATGAATTAATTGTTCGTTTGACTTTCAGCTTTCGTGTAGAGTAGGTCACCTTAGTAGTCTGTGAAAAAAACAAAAATTAAGTGGAAATTAAAGAAATTCATAGCTCAATGTTGGCTCAATAATCCTCAACAGGGTCATTTTCATAAAAAGAAAAGCAATAATCTCAAAGAAATTTGTTCAAATTTTGTGAAATCTTTGAAATTACTCGTATAAACTCACTTTGAAAGCCAGTCGTACATACGTTACAAAATTGAATCGTCAAACAATATTGGTGCATAGATTTTCAATGCTTTTTCTATAATACAGGTGTATAAAATTTGTTAAAAGGTGCTGTACTCATACACAGAACATATTAAACATGAGTTTTTAATTTAATTTTCCCATTGAAATTCCTACTCTTTCTTTACATCTTTCTTATCATGTTCAATTATAGTAAACTAAAGTAATTTTAATAAAATATTTCTACCTAAGTACAATTACAATAATATGTAAGAATTGAATAAAATTTAATTATACATAGGTAGCAATAATTGAGAACTCACGAAACTAAATAATTAATTAACATTTTGATAAGAGAAAAAAATAAAATTTCAGTCGTCTTTCAATTTAAAAAAAAAGAAGAGAAATAAAAGAAATTTTTTTTTATGTTCAACTTTCAAATTGAAAAACTTTTTCGTAGATATTTAATTAGTTCAATTAAAAACAGTAAAAGTTTATCTTAACGATATGTTTTTTTTTTTGTTTTTGTATTTCTTATCCTTTTACAGCGGAAATTCAAGTAGATATTCCAATCCAACCAATAATATAAATCAATCAAATAATCAAAAGGTTAAAATTGGAAAAGTTTTTGCCTTGTACTATGGAATATTTCAAGAAAAATGTAAACTTCTCGTTCTATTTATATTTAATTATGTAAGCATGTACGTAGGAAAGTGAGGCATTAAAAAAAATTTAAGGTGTGGAATAAAGAAAGTTGAACAACAAAAACAACAAGAAGGTATAAATTTTAGTTCTCGGATTTATCATATTGACGTGCAAAAGCAAATCTTTTTACACTAGTGTAGTTCAAAGGCATAGATATAATTATGCAATGGAATTACATACACTACATATATGAATACATACCTATATAGATAAAAGTGTGATAAAAAATTAACAAAATGTTTAATTGAAAGCATGCCAAGATGAAATTAAGTTCTTTTGTATTACAAAATCCTTTTTTTCAAATAATTTTTCTTCCTTGTGTTTTTAAAATTTAAAAAAATATTTTGTGGGGTTTTGTTTATCAGCTTTTTAAGAAAGGTTTTTGGAGTGCATATTCCACATAGAAAGATGCCTTTTTCGAAATTATTTATTTACAAATAAATTGGAAATTAAGAAATTAAATTCTTCTGAGTTAGACATAAGAGAAACGTATTGAAATATTGTTACATAGGTTCTATTTTACTGAATGAGGGTAATAATAGCTTACTAGAGAAATTTGTGTGTCAGAGCAATTTTAAAAGCAGTTATTGAAGAATAATAATTCAATAAGATTAGAAGATGTTTTGGTTTCTTATGAATTTTTGTAACTCTTTTAAATATTTTAAGTAAAAATTCATTTTTCATTAACAGAATTCAAAATCCGTTATGCGCTTCAAAACATAATTTTCCTGCACGAGTGTTGATGAATATTCAATTACAATACATATGAGTCTACACAAATAAAACCAAAATTTCCTGAATTCTGCAAGAATTCACAAAAATTCCTTCCAATAATATTGTTTTCTCAAAACAAGTCTACAAATATCAAATATTGTGATATTTTAAGAATTAAAACAACAAAAATTTTAACAAAACAAAAAATAATTAATTAAATTTCAAAATTTTAAAATTCAAAACTTTTATACAAATTTGTGTGGTTAAAAATAGACCAGACAAAATATTCTTTTTACTTTGTAATTTTCCACTTTTAAAATTTTCTTTAAAAACTTCCTCATTTCAAAGCTTTTTTTGTTTTTGTTATGATTTTGTATTTTTTACAATTAATCAAAAATTTCTTTTTACATTCTGACAGTACAAATTAAAATGTTGCAAAAATTATTGTGCCCGTCTTAGTTACTCTCTATAGTCAAGTTATTAATAAAAGTTGAAAATTAAGTTAAAAGAGAGATGAAAAGAAAAGTGGTAAAACAAAAATGGAAGCCACACGTTTTTCATTTTTCTTTTTATAATCAAAAAAAAAAACTTTACCATAACTTTTGACTTTTTAATAAACTTTCATTTGTCCTTTTCTCACGGAGAAAAAAGATTTATTTTTTTTTGTTGTTTCTTTGTTTTTCTTTTTTCAAAGAAATTAACATTGATAAGGGAAAGAGATTTTAATGAGTCTAAACTACAATTTTCTGACATAAAAGTAATTGTGAGAAAATTTCCTTAAAAATTTGAATTTTTATAGTATGGGAAATTTTCTTCTTGATGTTTATTAAGAGGGATTAAATAAATAAGTTACGAAGGATTTGATTACAAATTTTATTGAAAACTTAATTTAAGAAGTACTGTGCCATTTAAGTAGTTACCGTGCACCGAATATTTGCCTTAAACTGTTATGCACTTCTACCAATAAATTATGATTTTCTTAATTTAATGGTATTTTATTCATGGAAATATTTTGTTCTGCAAGTCGATATTAAATTTAATACGAGAAAAAATAGAACTGACCGTGTCAACTCTGTGATACCAGTACGAATCTGTTATTCTGTGTGCCATAGCTTATTATGGGATATTGGGACGGACCTTGACTCTAAGTTGTCATATTACCATATTAATTTATGTAAAATTTCAGTACTGTGTTTTCAATATTTCCTATGAGAAATGAGTCAAGAAATTTCAATGATTTTTACCACATATAACAGCCCTAATAATATACACTTGCTTTCACGAGATTTCTACGTTATAATTTCAATAAATTCTAAGATAATGCCAAATAACTTTTGGAATTGTATGGCTGCTACCAGAATGAACCAAGAAATTTCAACAAATTTTATTAAATATATCGGCCCTACTTATATATGTACTTGTGCGAAATTTCAATGTCTTAACTTTTACAGTCTCTGAGATATAGCTAAATAAATTTTGAAGTTGTATGGCAGCTACCCGAACCAGTACCCCGATCATGTTCAATTTAAATAGGATTCTGACACTTACTACAGGAAATCATTTGTGAAAATTTGATGAACTTAGCTCAATTAGTTTTTGAGTTATCGCTGGGACGGAAAGACGGACGGACAGATAATACTAAATCGGCTCAGAATTCGACATTGATCAAAAACATACACTTGAGTCTATATCTTAGAGCATTATTTCTTAGCTTTACAAACGGTAAGGCAAATTAAGTATACCCTTCGAACATATATTCGTACGAGTATAAAAAGAAATAAGTAATTAAGCATAACAATATTTACATAAGAACTCTTATGTATAAACTTTGTATATATTTTAGCAAAATATTATATTATAAGTTATTCAAATGCTTTAATAAAACTAAGCTTTGAATATGCACGGAAATAAATATGAATTTGTCATAAAAATTAATAATGGATAATAAATTCGAAGCGTGATTATTTTGGAACAATTTCTCATCTTCACAATTCATTACCACGTGAAATTACCAATATATTTTAATAACAAATAAATGAGTAATTCCCTCTTTAAAATAATGTCATAAAACTTAATGTATCTACTTGCAAATTGGTGCCTTTTTTCGGCGACTCTGCTAAATGGTAACGTATGTTATGAAATTTAAATCAAACCCTAATTTAAAGCTTCAAACTTACAAAGCAATAATAAGACACATTTTTCCAACACAAAAAAAACCAAATTCGGCTAGAATCATAGACCAAATTCGGCTAAACTTCTTCAGAATAATCAAAAAAATCTCACAATATCTTTTCATTACCACCTTCCAATAATTTGAATGACTGCATTTTGACTCCAATAAACTGAAGAATCATACTTTTTTCTGTAGACAATAAAATATTATTTTTATTCAGTGTTGCCAACTTTTAGAATAGATAATGGAATAATTTTTATGCAAGAAACTTTATTTAATGAAATTTATTATTTTGAATTTTTTAATTTTATATTATAACTTTGCTATAATTGTATGTGTGTTTATACCTAAGTATTTTTAATTCGGCTTTGTATTAATAGTGAGACTAAATATTTATGCAAGAGGCATAAATATTTAGTTATGTATTCAAAGTATGTGAAATAATAATAGATATAATAATATAAAGATATATATGGTATAAATATCCTTTTTTGGATATTTTTGGAGAAATTTTGAACAGGTGCGCTAAGACAGTAAAAAGTTTTTAATTCTTTTTGGAGATAAATTTGAAAAGATTAACAAAATCTGCCAAAAAGTTTTATCATATTTGAATAATGATAAGAGAAGAAAAAAAAAATTTTTTTTTTTAATGAAAGCAGATTTCTACTCTTACTGAAAATAAAATCTTATTTACGTTCAGGTTGCATTTTAAATCCCCTTTGTTTATAATTCAAATATTATATTTAATTTGATTATGCCACCATCCCATTTTATGTATATGACTTTAAAAAATTTAGACATTTTGTTGGAAATTCAAAAATCGTATTTTGATATACATAGCCAGTACATAACCATATAGACTTCTGAAATTTCATTTATGAGAGCTTTTGCGTATAATAACAAAAATTTCTCACAACACTGCTCAGCTACATTAAAGTCTTCTTAATTTATTATTTAATATAACATGAGTACTTTTTATTTCATTCAACATTAAACACGCTTTTGTATATCATTAGATAAAAAATTTAAAATTCTCTCGTAATATCGTCAATTATTTTGATTGAGTTTAAATCTATAACACTCATTTAATGCACAGGTGTTGATAGTGAGCAAAATATTAAGCAGTTGAGAGTGTACTTTATACAATTGTTAAATAAGTTGCAGTAATTAATTCTAAACATACTACACATTTATTGAGATCATACTAAACACTTATAATATCTATGTAAACATAAGAGTTATGAGAGAGTTTCAGTCAATAGTTGCTTATTATAATAAATTTATTTATTTTAATAGAGTAAATCAATTGTCTCTTCTTTATCTCTCTTTACATTTAGTATTAATATATTACAGATTTCCCCACTTTCACAAATATTTTTAATTGTTAAGACATTTTAAGAGATTTTTAATTATCAATGAACCGAAAAAAAAAAAAACAAAATTATTTAATTTATTTGAAAAAGAATTTTAAGTACATAAATTAAATTTAATTAAAAAAATTATTAACTATGATGTTGTAAGCACTTTGAACACCAAATATTTACTCAATTATTATTAACAGAAAAACCATAATCCACAACAATTATGATGCTTATGTGAACAATTTTTAATAGATTATAAAGTTCATATAAGTGTATATGATGGTTTTAAAATATTCTCATATACGAGTAGTTGGAAATTATGAAAATGAAGATAATATTTTCAAAGTTTACTAATGAAAATTGAAATTTTTTCATTAAGTACAAAATAAAACGTACGTATACAATATTTTGGTTTGTTGAATTATGTGAGTTTATGAACATGCTGAAAATAATTAATTTTAAAAATTACAAAATCCAGTAATAATGTACATATTCTGGTTCTATAATTTTTGTGTTTTTGCATTATTGGTGCTGTAGTTTTGTTTAAAAGCATAATTTCAAATGAGTTTAATGTAAAAAAGTTTGAAAGTTTCATATATTCAGTCATATAGCGCATTATAATGTAAAGAACATTTTTACAGTCGAATAATAATAAAACAAACATTTCAGTAATAAATTTTTAAGTTTTTAAAATTTATTAAGTATCTATTACTTCTAACATGGTGAATTTCAGGAAAATAGTTTTTCAAAACTTATACCACTATTAACAAGTTAGTGTTAAAAATGAATAACTTCATGCAAGATTACAAATTAATTTGAAGAGTTTAAGAGTTCGAAAGTAAGTCGCTCTAATCTTGCTCTAGTTATTCTATGATGTACTATGAATGTCCTCATAGAGTTAAATTTATCAGTAAAATTTTTAAGAATCGGCTACTCTCTGTTACGCTAAAAGATTTTTTTTTGTTAAAAATATTAAAAATTAGTGTTTTGTAACTCTCTATGGAATTTAATGTTCTTGTTTGCTAAAAATGAAAGTCATGCTGATGAGTTGTATTAAATAGAAAAATGATGCATCTTATGTTTGAATTTTGTTAAGGGAAGCACAAGAATAAAACAGTATAAATAAATAACAGAATAAATTTCCTTAGGATCCGAATTGTAATGATAATATTTATTAAGGCAAAATTTAGCTTATAAATGACAATTTCTGAATTGTATATCGATACAATATCATAACAATTTCGTTGTAAGGGTTTGGCTGAAATATACAAAATTTTTTTTAAAATGGATTTTAATTTTAATTTCAACCAAATAGATTGAATGAGTTACTTTGTTACAATACCAAATTTCTGTTGGTATCCGATTACTCAATATAGGTATCTGATATTATTAAAAGAAATTTCCATTAGTTATTCTCATAAGCATCCGATCTCTACAAAAATTAATAAAACGAAAAGTTTTCCATATATTCTGAACTGCCGAATTTTTCTTAATATGTTTCTGAATTTTCATATAAATCAGATTCTACTGTAAATATAGAAAATTCATAATAATAAATTTTGTATTAACTTTTTTCAAAAATAATAATTCAACAACACTTTATAATTCAACTTGATTCTTTATAAAAGTAGCATTTAAAAGAAACAAATTATCCAAAATGTACAATGTGTTTAAGGATTTTTAGTTTTATAGTGGTGTAAAAACCAAATTTATTCTGACATTTGCATGTACTTGTACCACTACATATATTTCGAACTTTAAATATTTAAAGCATTTTATTATATTGTAAATAATACACAACAGACAAACACATCCACAAATTAGTTGAAAACTGCTTGTAACTTATTGGAATACCATAAAGAAATATTTTTCTTTTGAACTCATTTATGAATATGACTTAATTAAGAAGAAAGACTGAAATATTTGTTGTATAGTTTAAAATGTTATATATATATATATATATATATATACATATATATGCAACAGCAGAAATCATATTATTATTTCAGGAAACCGGAAGTAAACTAGTTGTATCCTGAAAGTTTCAAAATTGATCCGTTTTCTTGATTAATAATATACTATTCTATAACCTGTTATATAAACTGTTATATATGTTGTTATATAGATGATTTTTTATGAATATTAAATTTATATATAGAGCGTTAGAGTAAAAGATTTATTCGAAAGAGTTCATTCTTAAAGCCAAGTTATATCAATGTTATAAAAAGTTTTACAAAATATATTTTAGAGTTTCTTATTCATAATAATTAAAAACTATTTTAATTGTAGAGTATAAGCATTGTTATATTTCGTTTTTGAGTAATTTTTATTAAATTTTTCAAAAAACGAAACAATGTCTTATAATTTCTTCAGATCCTCTAATCTTAGAAGAAGATCCTCTAAGAATCTGAAATTAATATATGTATATAAAGTACATACTCGTATATTATATTAAAACTTAAGGTTTATGTATTCCAATTCATTCCAAAATTAAGTCCAAAATAAATGATTAATTTTCGAAATATAGCATATATGGAAACCTGTCGTTGAAAACATTTCGTTGAGTTTAACAATCGTGACTATATTCTCAATAATTTTGGCACTATATTGCTAAAGCTAAACTGATGATTGTTTTTGTATTTAGATATACCTAACTACTGGATTTCTTCTTCTTACCCGGAGAAATGGTTAAATATTTTCATTTGAAAAAAAAGCCAGCTTGATAATTTAATAAAAAAAATTTTGCCTATAGGTATGCAATTTTCTGAAATTTTTTAATTCAATATTGTGAATGAAAAATTTTTGTAAAAGTTCTAACTTAATACTGTTTAATTTATGAATTAATTATTAATGATTATAATATTAAAGACGACATGTACTAAAATTTAAAATATTCTAAGCTTACAAAAAGTATATATGGTGAATAATTGTAGTTGATCCTTTTAATATGATCCATTGAGTATGAGATTAAAATTTTTTGAAAAATTGATAAATTCCTGAAAATATAAACCGTGCCCGGCTCGTGCTGGCAATTATTTTTATTAAAAAAAGACACTTACATTTCCGAAATTTTTAACTTAATAAAGCATTACAGTCAAAAAGAAGTTTGCTTTCTTGAGACATTAGGTACTTTTTTTTTTGTTGATCTTCTAAATCTTATTAAGAACTTTTGTGAATAAAACTGTAAGACATTTAATTTAATTTTTTGTAAAATTTTTATAAATAAAAATTTGATTAGAATTTTATATAACTGTAAAAATTTTATACATTATTTAGCATAGAAAAAGATCACAATTTATACACCATACATTTTGTCTATAAAGCAATTTTAATCCCCATAGATCAATTTGAAAGTTTTCAACGAAAATTTATTCAATTTTATGTGGAATATCTTTTTATTGCCAGTAATAATTCGTTTATTTTCTTAATTTTGTATTTTTCAAATTGTTGCTTTTATATAAAATTTATTTACCATATTATTTATTTTTTTTTTATTCGAAAAATATTTTTATTAAAAGGGTTCGGTTTTTCTCTATAATATTGTACATATATAATATTATGTGCCTTTTATTATGATTGTTTATTGGCATGAGGAAAAACTTTCTAGTGAACTTTTTAAAAGATATGCCAATTTAAATACCATGTATTGAATGAAACTTAATTGTGTAACTGAAGAAGTTTTACATAAGTTTTTTTTTTCTTTTTATTTTATATAAATATTTTATTTTGTTTTTCTTGATTTCCCGGTATAAAAAGGATATTTTTAGTATTATCATTATAATGAACGTATCGAAAATTAGAATGATTAATTTCCGACCTTATTCTTAAATTATTTTTAGCATGAGAAATTGGTGAAGAATTTTGACGTCGTGTATTGAAATGAGTCTATTGTTGCTTTGTTTTTTTTTAATTTAAAATTTTGTGTATGATTAATAGAGTGTTATGGTGTGTTATTGTATATAAAGCTATTAAAAATTGTATTAATTAAGGATCATTTTATATGGTGACATGTGGTTACAAATTACCAGCAATTAACCAAATTTAATCAAATTTTTCTGCATAAAATTTAAAAGGCTACTATTCAATAGCGCAAAATTTCAAATAATTATTTAGAAATTTTAGAATAAATTCAAAAAATATTACAAAATTAAATAGAAATCTTATAAATTTTCAAACAAATAACTGATTAGTTTGCATAGAAAATAAATTGAACAATCCAAACGTCGATGTTAATTAAATTGTGTGCGTTTTCGGTTACTCTTACGCCGTTTTATTAATTTCATCTGGTGATTTAATCAATGATTACGTGATTCGAAAGAAAATTTCATTCCAGATCGCTTGGTAACTATTAACTGCGTGCTATTTTTGGTAAAATGCATTTTGCAATGAAAAATTTCAAGAGAACTAATGTAAAAATTCAAATTCCTTCATAAATTATAAAATTAACTTATGATCTTTTCACACTCAATCGTACATCTTGTTGTTAATATCCTGAACTACTATTGCAAATTGTATCCGGAATTTTTCTTAAGTTGCTTTATAGATTTCTTTCATAATTTTCGATATTATAATTTTTCAATTCCAACCGAGAAATGAACGCTTTATCGTTACTAAATACTTGATTTTATTTATCGTTTCTATTAATATAGGAATATATACATATAGATTTTAGAATGTGATGATTAAAAGTTTATCTCCATTTTATTTAGAATCATAATATAATTTTAGAACTTGTATAAATGAATTTTCTTATACTCGTAGTATTAAGTTTCAAAAAATTTTATACCATATATAGAAGAATTTTTTTTTATAAGGATATATGAAATAAAATCCTTGATCAGGTTATTTAAACTTTTATATTTGGTATAATAGAAAAGATAAAGGACTATAAATATAACTATATGATCTATAATATTAATTATTAGGATGTCTGTACAATTTATATGCGTGCAAGCGTATGTACATAATTTATAAAATGTAAGGATAATATGAAGTGAGTGTAAATTAGGAGTAAAAATCTAAGAAAAACAAAACAAATACAAAAAAATAAATAAATAATAAAGTTGGGTCAAACCAATGGTTTGTATTGTAGCACTTTTCCCTTCAACAAGTGAAAATTCTGCTTTTAAATACAGTCCATGTATACCTATCACACTATTAAAATTATTTTCATTCATATACAAAACTATTTCTAAGATTGCATATATTTACGATGAGCGATTTATGCAGTCTTATTTCAAAGACTAAATTAATATAAAGAGGGGTAACATAAAGCTCGATTTTAAGGTTTAATTGTATGAGTTAAGAAAAATAATTATATTTTTTAATGCCATGGAATTTAACGTTAGCTTTTTGCATTTATAGAAGTTTGAAAAAGCTTGTGGTTTCGGAAATATAAGGTGTTAAAAATTCAAATTTTACAAATTTCAAGAGGCGATAACTTGAGAGGGGGTGAAGATGGTAAAAAGTTTTCTTCTAACGAAACGAACTATTGGTTATTGTCTAAAAGCCCCTAAAATATCAAGCTTCTACAGGCTGGGGTCTAGAAGAAAAACGAAATCAAAAATTTGGAAAAAAAAGAATTTAGATAACGGTAAATTTGAACGATCATTTTGTTTTTCTAAAGTTTAACTATAGTATACCGCGCTAGGGGAAGCAAGCCGCTGCATTTCTGCGTTTGCAAAATTTCAAAAATGCTTATGGTTTCATTGCAACAAATAGTTAAAAAAGGCCATTTTTAGGGTTTTGGGGGGTATAACTTCTAGAGGGGGGGGGGGGGAGATAGGTAAAAATTTTGTTCTACGGAAATAAGTTTCTAGTAGTGATCTATGTACATACAAAATTTCAGCTTTCTATCTTCAAGAAGTTTTGTAAACAGACACACGGACAGACGGACGGACGGACGGACGGACGAATGGACGGATGGACAGAGTGAAACTAATAAGCACTTTTATTCAAAAATTTTTTGGAAAAGTGCTAAAAAGGGGAAAATTTTTTTTTTTTTGATTTAGATGATTTTTCTTAAAATATATAAACTTTATATTATTACAAAAAATTAAATGAAAATTCTTGAGGGAAAAATTTTCCAAAAGAAAATTCTATGTAAAAGTTTTCATTTTCCAAAATTTTATTTTATATGTTTTTCTTGTTCTTCTTATTTAGTTTATTTATTTTTCTTAATTTCATTCTATTGTAAATGTTTCTTTATTTTATTATTAGAAGAAGAAGAAGAAGAAGAAAAACGAAAAAATCAAAATCAAGTCTAGAAGAGAAAATATTTTTTAAACTTTTATCAATGGGAATCAAATTTAATTCCAAAGGAATTACATAACAACAAAATTTTGTAACTAAAAAAACAAAAAAGGAGAACAAAAATAAAAGATGGACAAAAGTTTCTTGCTCGCTTATTTATTTTGTGGTTAAATACTTTTTTAATTGACTCCCTTCTTCTTAACTTTATTCTTTGTTTTTGATTTTCTCGGTTTCTGATTTTAATTAAGGAAAATAATAATGAAAATATAAAAGAAAAAATTAAAAAATAAAAAAAAATTATAATAAATGTTGACGTTTAATTAAAAATCGGTTAAATAATGAAACGTGAAAATTTCTTTTCGAAATTTAAATACTAGAAATAAATAATTTGACTTCGTGAACTTTTGAAATATTTCGATGTTTAATATAGCTTTTTGTTGAAATTCATTTTCTTTAATAGAATATAATTTTTATGTGAAAATAAATTTAGGACTCCAAAAGAATATTACATATATTTTTTTCTATAAATTAATTGTAGGATGCATACTCTTACGAAAAACAGGCTCTTTATCTTATTGTAGGATATATTATAATATTAGAGCAATTATAAGGGTATAAGAAAATACTTCAAATATTCATCTCAAATTTTGATTGATTAAAAATATTTTCACAAATTAGAAGATATGTGAATCATAATGACTACATATTTAAGATTTCTTTTTCTAAAATTTAAATTTTATCGTAATATAATCTGAAGTCAGAAAGTATCCTGGAGTAGAACAAAAAATTTGAAATTTCAAAAATTTACCAATGTAATTTTAATTTCAATTGAATTCTATTAATTATGCTCTGAGTGTTCTATAATTCTAGCAAAAATTTCGAATATTTTGTTAAAAATTTCGATTAGTTCTAATTTATTTTAATTGAAAGTATATTCTTACAATTAAAGTAAAACGAATTCCAATTTTTAAATATATTTTTCATTATGGTTTTTGTAGTAGTTCATTATTATGTAAGTCGTTCAATAAAAATTATCCTTGTTAGTTTTTATGTGTTTAATTTTTAATTTTAACAAATCCGACAAAGTTTGATTTTTCAAATCTTTAGTAAAATTTGAATAAATTTTCAAGATCCATTCGTAATACTCTTAACTTTAAAATTAAAGTAAAACGATTTTACTGCATTATTCAGTAATTATAATGCATAAAAGGAATTGTATATTAATATCGAATTATACTGGAACTTTGAAATCGGTGCATACCTAAGAGCGGTTTGGAAAGTGAAAGAACAAATTTAATAATACGAAGCCGGAAAATTTTCGAATAATTAAAAAAAAATTTTTTTTTACAAATATATGAGTGTGTAATATTTTCACAGCCCTTCGACCTAGGCCCAAAAAATAGGATCCCAAAAATATGATGTGATTTTTGGGAATTTTTGTTTTTTAGCTTCTATTATAAGATCGGGCAGGACATTTTTTTAATTAAATTGGTAGGATATCCATTATGCTTGTACCTTCCTAGATATCCGAACTTGTTTAGCAATAGTGAGGTTCTTATATAAAAATTTAAATTTTTACTATAACTCTTTTTATACACATATACAGGAACTTCATTTTTCTGGTACATAACACATAAGTGCATTTAGTACAAATTCTTATCAAATTTTGTCAAATTATTACTGTTCAAAATTTGAAAAATGATAAATTATATCGAAATTTATCCAAAACCATATAGTTACGCTTCAATTAAATTAATAGTGTGTTCTAATTTTAATCCATCTACTATTAGAAAATAAGTGAAAATTTAAGATTGCTCCTAAAAATATGCAAAATTTTATAATATTAAGAGAATTATTTCAATTAATTTTAATTCACTTTACTTAAATCTAAGACCATGTAAAGATAAGTTTTAGATTAAATTTATTAAATCGAAATGGAATTTTTTGCAAAACATGGGTTTAAGATCAAATATATTCGTTTTAATTACCACGTTTCGATTAAACGAAAAAAATTAAAATTTATTTTTTTCTCTCAAACACTATGTACTTCTCCATATTGAGCGCAAATCGGAATGAGTAAAAAATATTTAATTTGCTTCTTAATATATTAAAATAACTCCAGACTTGGTGGGTACAACGATAAATTACGTAGGCTATAACGATTTTAATAAGTTAATTTTATTTTAGTTATAGTATTCTATAATTATATCAATTTTTCAAAAAATAATTATATGTATGACCATAAATATTTCTTTAATCTAAAATGAAATTTCAATTATTGCGGTTTTTAAACTTTAATTGTTTAAATATTTTCTTTTTTATTACTCCTATATAAAAATTTACTTCAATTTTTTTTCCATATTAAAAAAAAAAATTAAAAATTATCATCAATCATCCTTTTCTATGTTCTATGTACGTACAATATATATGGAAATACCAAACCATATTATTTTAATGACAGATGACGACATGACTTGAACTTGGTAGGTCATTTATATTATAATATACATATATTTAGTAAATAAACTCAAATGTTAAAAATATAATGTTTTCGGCAACCAACTAATTTTAAATAATAACTTAACTTATTCCAAAGAAAAGAAATTATTTATTTTTATTTTTCTTAAATTTCTATAAAAAACAAAAAAAAAAAAATATAAAATTCCAAACTACCTTTATAAGTGTATGAAAATGAGTGCAATATTAAAATACCGAATCGAGTAAACTATAATATGAAGGGTGTCCCAGACTATAATAGGGTTACCTCAATATTTGATATGGTGGTAGAAAGTATAGAAGCACATAATAATAGAATGTGTACAACAGATGGAATTATAAAGAACCTTTTCCCTCCTTCTCCAGTTATAGGCCATTAAATTTGATTTTTCACAAAATTGTGCAATTGTAATATTTTCTCTTATATTTAGAAATTATAACAGAGAGAAAAAGGTTAGTGAAGCAATTTTGAACATCACAATAAGCTCATTGTTGTTAATGAATTAAATGTCCGATTTACGGGTGCAAAATTAAAATTTTCTGAATTTTTTCGGCAACTTTCCCTCTTTAACTCTTTTAATCAAAATTACCCGTTAGTCTATATCAATAACTTTTAATGTAAATTAAAAATTAATAAAAACTGATAACTCAGATCTTTATTTTAATACCAAGTACTTGTAAAAAATTTCATAAATAACAGGAGATCCATTCATTACAATCCATAGCTAAAAAATAACCATTAAAAATTCTGCTTCGAAGGTACTATCGAGTCTCGCACACCCTGTTTAATATATCTTTATTCAAGTACACCATACGTACTTATGCTGACTTCCTTGAATAAATTTTATATATAAACACATATAACAAATTATCCTTAAAATTTATTACATTTTATCTTTAAAAAAAAAAAATTATCTTTGTTATAGATCATCATATACAACATACAACCTTATGAACTCTAAATGTACATATCCATATACAGATTTGTTCTACCTTAATACTGAGCTGCAAATTTTCTACATATATATTATACATCATTGAATACATCATGTAAGTAGGTATGTGATTCTTAAATAATATTATATGAAATAAAAAATACGAGCAGAATTCTGAAGGCATTTAATATTTATATTCGTATATTAAATCGAGATAAAGAGTATGAATAATGCTGATATGTCTGTAGGTGATCTCAAATCATAATTCACATAGATATGAAAAGGAAGCGCACACGCTTTTTTTTTTTTTTCTTATTTACTTAACTAAAAACTGATCATTATATTTCATTCCATAAAAAATCATTATTTATAAAGAATACTTTATAGATTTTTTCTTTATTCTTACGATGTATGTACATAATTTTTGTATATGTTTGTAGGAATCGTTGCTTAAAACTAAAGTGAATCGTAGATTTATAAATGTGTAAAAGATATGAGTTAAAAGATTAGGTCAAAAAGTGAATATTTGTGTTGGAAAACAAAAAATATTCACAAATTTTATAATCAAAACGGTTTTTAACATAAAATATACATTTTTAAAATGTTTGGCAGAAAAACTAAATCACATATGTTAAGGTTATTTAAGCGTGTGCGCATGCATATATGGAGCCAAAATGGTATACAGGGTTTTATAACCTGAAAATTTATTAGAGTTTATGTAATAATTATTATAAGAATAGGTGAGGTTTAATTTGAAAAATCATTTTAATGAAGTAAATTGGACAAATATAACCAGATAAGTTGGTACCCTATTACAATTCTGAACTCGCTAAATTGAATATTTATGAGAAAATGTTATGATAACAGACAATATTCTCGGTTATGTCAACTATCAGATTGAATATTTTATTAACCTTTTTCTGAATTCAATTAAAAATTTCATATTATACTAGAGCTGAAACACTATTACATTTGCTCTTCAGCCTTAATTTTGTAACAAAGATTAGGCAAAACAAAAATTGCAATTGCATTTTGTGTGCGATTAATATAAAAAATCAGATCTGTTTGATTGTGTTTTAATTCACAAAATATGCATTTCAGATTTCAGGTGACTGCATCTAGATCAATTTATATGAGATACAAATTTTAACAGACAACTGCCAATAATTTAGTAATTTATTTATCACTTATCGGGCAAAATTAACTGAACATTTCACTTTAAAACATACGAAATGCCACACTCTAAATAAATATATGTACTAAAGATTCAAGTTTAGGTAGGCTCATCACCTATTCAATGAACCTACTGATGTAGGAAACTGGTTTGTTTTTATCTACGATATTATCACTCCTGCACTTCTCCCAGGAGCTAGGTAAGATAAAAAAAAAAGATTCAGCTTCAATATTCTATATAAATTGCTTGATATTAAGAAATCTTAAGATAAGAAAATAAGATTAATGGATTCACTATCACAGTTTTCTTATTGTTCTCTTTTCACAATATTAAGAAGATTGAAAAATTTTCTTAAGTTGAAGCAGATAAAAATTCGAGAAATAAGGTATTGAAAATCCACCTAAAATTTATGGATCTCTTTTGATCTTTGGTTGCTTATAACAAAAGGTTGGAATGCTCTGCTAAACCTTGCAATATTTTATCTTAAAGGTTATAAAGTAAAACTTAACAAGTTTAGCGAAAATCATAATAAAAAAATTTTATTTTTCATACAAAAAAAATTTTACTTAAGAATTATTTTGAAAAAATCTTGAAGTAAGAACGTTTACGTAATAAATAATATTTTAGCAAAATACACATACATACATACATTGAAAATTGTATACACACACACTTATGCACGTATGTATATAATATTATTAAAGTATTCATTTTGGTATAGAAAAGTTGAAAAGATTTGAGATAATTGCAAATTTTATGCGTTCTTAATGTTTTTGATTTTTTCTTGTTCGGTTTAATATTGCATAAGTACATAAACAATTTGAAATGAAAATTAAAAAATCAAAAAAAAAAAAAAATTGCAATGAAAGTAAAACAAATGACTTTTTAAAGAACAAAATAAACTTGTAACAGGCGAGTAAATAAGTGTGTGTGTAGGCAAGTACCTTTATTTAGATTGAATATTTAAACACTGGATGATCCTTGTAATCGGATGGAGAAGGTCAGGTTAGTCTTAAAATTTTTTGGTGACACACAGTTTCGCGAATTGCAATTAAGTCGAAGGAAAATTGTTAGTTTAGTTTCTTATTGTTAAAAAAAAATTGGCATCTTATGAATGTTAATCTCTTATAATATTGACATAATTTATGAGGTGAATTGAAATAAAGGGAAGATATCCATATAGATAAATAATATACATAGGTAGTTAATATAAATTATAATTATTTTTATTAAATAAGAAATGTATACGAAATTCAATATTATTGTTAGTAGCTGTTCTCAATTACTTAATTCGAATGAAAATACAATTAAAGAGTTTAATTTACATAACAAACACTTAATATGCGTCTGTGTAAAATAGAAGAAATTTACTGACGTCAGCTTTTCCCAAAACTTAAATTTTCGTTAATAAATGAACTACGGTTTCATTTACTACAACTGAGCACTAACACTATAGGGCCACGATGTTGGAATGATAATCTATTAAAGGTTTTAAATCGTTGAATTTGTATAGTTAGTTTCGGAGTAGAAAATTTTTCAGATACACGAATCGAAATAGGGCACTTCGAATTTTTGTTTGTGACTTGTATGATGTGATTATAATGCACGCAACTCTGACCGGATAAAAAAACTTAAATTTAATTCAATGCAAAACAAAAAAACAGATCAATTAAGATAATTAATTTAAGATCAGCGGAAGGGCGCTTTTTTTTTTTGCACGAGCCGTCACTGCTTTTTTAATATTCCTGTTTTTTTTCATTATTACGATTGTCTTTCATTTAGTTTATAAACGAATAAAGGTTGATTTACAAACAAAAAACAAAAATTAATCCATCAGAAATGATGCATTAATTTTGTATCTTTTCGTTGAAAATGAAAATAAGTTACCGACCAACATATAAGAAATATTTTCGCCTAAATGAACTAGGATCAAATCTAAGTATGTTATGATATTGGCCTTACGTTTGTAACATATAAACAAAATACAATTATAAATTGTATAAGCAAAACTTTTATGTATTGTATAAGAAAGTTGAATTCTAAACTGCCCGCTTGTTTTACGTATATTTTTTTATAGATCAGAACCAATTCAAGTAATTAGCAGTTGGAATTGATCTCGCATAAAATTAAAAAATCAGCTACAGAAGTCATTTAATGTTAATATTCAAATAGATCCATGTGTATCATTATTATGGAAGCTACATCATCTACGAAATCTTACGTGTATTACTGAGGTAATATACCAATTATAATCTACTTATCCTTGCTCTTATGTTTACTGTTGCAGGCAACATAAATTGAAAATAAGAAAAGAACAATTTCTTTATTTATCACAATAAAATTTGATACAAGAAGAATTGAAAGTATACAGACGGATCCATGTACATATAGACGCAGGTATAATATAAACATGAAGAACCAAAGAGTAAGCAAAGTGCTTGAAAAAATCCTCAACTATTTTATAAGAAAAACAAAGTGTAGAATTAAAGTATAACATAACTATTATTTCATTACTATTATTATTATTATTATTTCATGATCTTTGAAATAAAAAGAACAAAAACAAAAATAAAGAAAATTAAAGAATAAAGAGAAGAAAATTTTAAGAGAGTGAACGAATTAAATAAATCGCGCAGAAATTCGTGAACAGCCTTGCGAAAAATATTGCAAAAAAAACAAAAAAAAGAGCAAAAACAAAAGTAAATAAACAACAGGAAAAATGAAAACGTAATGACGACTTCGTCGGAGGTCTCATCTGATGGAATGATTTTGTTATTTTCATTTCAATCCATACAGTTGGCGTTTTGTCGGCTGTTAGTCTTTACATTCATTTTTGTTTAACTTTTTTTTTCTGACTTTTAGTTTAAGTTTTCCTCTTTTTTTTCTTTTTCATTTTAAATTAAATTTTCGTTTATTATTTTTGGTTTTTATTTTGTGGTTTTTAATTTTTTTTTTTTGTTTTTGTTCCCCTCAATAGTCTGTTGAAAAAAAAATTGCTTTGTAATGATTTTTACTTTTATTTTTTTTTAACACAAATTTGTACAACGTGAACGCAACTCTTAAGCGAGAGAAATAAAATAGGAAATGGAAAATTTTAAGACTAAAACCTTTTAGGATACCATGTCGGGGTTTGAAATTTAGAATTAAAGTTTAATGTTTAAGAAACCGGGGCATATTTTGATTTGAATTTTAAAAGACAAAAGGAAACTGAAGTTGAAGCTTCTAAAAGAAAATTTAAGAATCAAGTTATGCATTCAATGAACACTTAATATGAGTAGTTCAAAGACTCTACTTAACTCTTGAAATAAAACTGATAGCTCTTATAGGATATTAGGTACAATTACGGGATATGAGATGCAAACTTCATATGGGCTTGTGCACGCATCTTCATTACAGTTTCATTATTTTTCATATATTTTTTAATAGTGTTATGAACGTAATATTAAATTCATTATAGATGTTGTTTCGGATTATTTTTTAGGTATATACAAATAAAATATAACTATAATTTTAAAATACGCAACATAATGTGAATTTCAAATCCCATCCCAGTCATTTCAACTTTTTCAATATGGTATCCGTCAAAAAACTCAGAAGTAGCGAGCAAATTGCGGAGTGTTCAACTATATATGGCGTATCGTAATCTATATATTATTTATTATTCTTTACGTATGCAATTCACTTTTATTACAACAAAAGAAATAAAAGAAAAATTAAAAATAACTTCATGTCAAGGTTATTTCAACTTGTCAAAACCGCGGAGACAGTTTTTCTGTTGTACTGTAATGTTATTCCTTATTATATATGTGAAGCATACTTTTTTATAACAAAATATTTCAGAAATCATTTTGGCAATTAAAAGAAATTTTAATACAAAAAAAAAAAATTTAAAATTTTCTTCAAAAAGAAGGTGAAAACGTATGAAACAAAAAAAATAAAGAAGACAGGAAAGGAAACAACCATTTTGCTTTAAAACTCTTACCGATCGATTTCAACACTTACCGTGCTACACAGCATGAAATTTGACAGGAATTTTAAGTGATTGTCACTCAAAATCTTGACAAGAGAAAGTGAAACACTAAAAATTTTATTAAAAAAAAAAATGCATTTTCTAAATTTGAATTGTAGATAAGTTGTTTGGCTCGTCTTCTGTTTTTTTTTTTTAGGTGTAGCAATTATAAAGTGAAATCTGTGGATCAGCGGAAACAACCAGTTGAATTAAATTCTGCTGGCTAAAATTTTAATACTAATATCAAAATTAAAAATTTTTTTTAAGACAAGAACTGCACTTTGGATATAATCAAACCTAAGTGGAAAGAAGACCAATATTATTTATGTATTATTTTAATTAATTAAATTTGAGAAATAATTTACAGCTTGTTTATTAGATATAAATTCTTTTTTCATATAAATTTTTTGTCTGTTTAGGAATAAAACACATAGGATACGTGATAAAAATTGAATTTATAAAAAAGAAACAGTGAGCAACAAAATGACCCCAATTGTCAACTGACACTTCCTTCCCAGTCAAATTTATTAAGGTTTTAATTTGTGTTCTTATATTCAATATCGTTTATGTTAAATACTTTAAATTTTACTTTAAACTCTAAATTATGTGGTGTTGTTCTTATTACAATAATTTTATTTTATATTCAATTAACAAGCAAAAATAAAATATAAATTTATGTAAGTAGAACAAAAATTAAGAGAAATTTTTTATTAAATTAAATAATATGTCAACTATATTGTACTCTCGTATTCTTAGCTCGTAAATTTATTCAATAATAATTGAATGATGTTAACTATAATATCAATTCAAAATAATATTAATATATGCCATTCAATAAAAATAATGTATTATATAAAAGAACCTGTAAATAAAAAAATCAGATATGGTCAGCACATAACCGACCGCAATTTATATTATTTAGTTTAACGAAAGTGTTGCAGTACATTATGAAATTTACTTTTTGTTATGAAAGACACTAATATTCTAAGGACACTAATAAGCTTTTAGTTAACATTTCTCGAAAAATGTAAATTTGGCTCTTAGAAGAATTTCGCTTGTGTTATGAAAAGTTCGCCACTTAGTTTCGGCTACAATCAAAGTTCAAATATTAAATTTCAAGAAATTTCAAGAAATTTAATATTTGAGTCATACAATTTTCACCGGAACATCAGTTTATTTTAGTTCGATTTCTAAGGATGTTCATTGCTTTACCACCTCAAATTTAAATATAAAAGTTCAAGGAAATTTGTTGATTACTTCTCTTTATATTCGCAAAAATTTTAAATTGGGCCGGCATAAAAATTCAGTTTCCGATGTCCTGACATATCCTAAAAGCTGATCAATCTGTGAAATAGCCGAAATAAACTCACATATAAAATTTTATCAAAATCGGATCAGTCAAATTTGATATATAAGCGCGCACACACACACAGCATCAGACTGACATCTCGACTATGAACGAGGGCGTTTCCACCGAAAACTCGACATCCGAAATTTGTTGTCATCACACAACCTTCCTTATTGTATGCACTGCGGTCGGCAAAAAATATTCATGTACATAATGTAAGTTTGCTCTCATAAATTCAAAAATTAACGTAACAGTAAATAAGTGCGCATTGATTTTATTTTACATGCAATTTTTTATTTTAACAAAAATTACTCTAATTTTTGGCAATTTGTTAAATCAATGAAGTTTTATTTAATGTTCTAAAGCCAAAAAAGAAAAAACATTTTACAGTGATAAGTAATTTATCATAAAGATTTTTTTCATTTTTCTTTTCTTTGAAATTCATTTTGTTACTGCATTTTACATTAAAATTATACCACCTTACATATTAATATTAACTGACATTAATTAGATATATTCAATACTATTCAGAACATGCATATGAATACATACATACGTATATAAATACGCATATACACGGGTATTCTGTTATCTGCAATGCACATTTTATACACGCTTAATGGCTAAGGGTTATTAATAACTTTGAATATTTTTAGCCTTTGGTCAAATGAATTCATTTCTCGTTAAAATGAATGTAACTTGGAATTAAAAAAAAAAAAATAAAATAATAAAAAGAAAAAATATGTTGAAAATTATTGGTTCGAATTTCGAAATTCAAACATTTTAAAAAAAATTTAAATTTTTATTATTCTTAATAATTATTAAAAATGGAAAATAATATTAAGTTGGTCATAATTTTTCTTATACGAGTAGTAACATGTATAAGAATTATTTTAACATTATATATCATAGTGTGTATATGTGATGCCTGTACAGATAATTACTCAGAGAATCCTGTATCAATGTAGAATATAGAGTAAAAAGAGTGAATAATTGTGTACAGAATCCAGCTATATCATGTAAGAGTAAACATTTTAAAATGAGTACCTATAACTTTTGAGAAAAATAATGTCCTCAAGCAAAATAAGAACAGTATAATAAAATTCTCTTTTTACCGACCGTATTGTGTAAACAATAGGTAGGTTATGTGATGGCAACAAATTTTGCATATCGAGTTTTCGGTGGGAATGCACTTCTCCATAGTAGGGAAGTGTAAATAAACTAATTTTAGCAACCTGTCGGTCTGTCGGTCTGTCGGTCTGTGTGTGCACGCGTGTATCTCAAGTTCGGCTGAAACGATTTTGATGAAATTTTATTCAAGTGATTTACTTGAAATTTCATATATAAGCTTTGCTCGACCGTCCGCGAAAATTCCTATGTTTTGGAAGAAATCAGGCATCGGCAACTAGACGTTTACTACGGGCCAAATATACATTTTTGTGTATATAAAGAGAAATAATCAACCGATTTCATTGAAATTTAATATATGAATTCCTCGTATTAAAGCAATGAACATATAAATTTTTTAGAAAGATCAGGGCTCGAAAACTGATTCGCGGGCCGATTTTACATTTTTCACCATTTCGAAAACAATGAACATGTAAATTTTTTGGAAAGATCAGGCATCGGCAACTAGACGTTTACTACGGGCCAAACATACATTTTTGTGTATATAAAGAGAAATAATCAACCGATTTCATTGAAATTTAATATTTGAATTCCTCGTATTAAAACAATGAACATGTAAATTTTTTGGAAAGATCAGGACTCTAAAACTGATTTGCGGGCCGATTTTACATTTTTCACCATATTTACGGAACGAATAGATGGAATTTCTTGATATTTGATATTTGAGTTCTGGTTGTTACCGAAACTAACTGGCGAGCATTTCAGGGAATTCGGGTAGCACAAAGCGAAACTCTACTAAGAGCCAAATTTACATTTTTCTAGGTATGTTAACTATTTAACAGACATTTTTATAATATTCTGTAACACTTTCATTTAACTATAGACAATACACAATACGGTCGGTTATGTGCTGACCACATCAGATTTTTTTTTTTGTTTACTCATTTTAAATCTTTTTAAATTTAGTTCAAAATATTTTTTGAGAAATTTAGTAAGTAAAATTATAATTTAATTTTTAATTTGAATTCATTGAGTCAAATGATTTTACAATGAAGACAAAAGTTACTCAAAAGTAATTTATTTACAGAATTATTATAGCGGTAATGTGTGTTATAATGTGTGCTGGGTTAAATTTTACACTGAAAATTTATTCTATTTTAATTCTATGCAATTTGAAATTGAAAAGAAATTCATAATTGAATATTACTTAAGGTAATAAATAAATTATGTAAAATAAAAAACTTACATATAGAGTGTGTGTTTGTGTGACTACATAATTTGCATAAAAAAGACGCATGCACTGTTAGTTTCCTAATTTAATTTTAAAGTCAATACATTAAAAAAATAAAAAAAAACAATGGTTAATTAAATAATTTAAGAAAAATATTGTGTGTAGTCAACCATTAAACCATTAAATATATAGAATGATGACATTTTAAATCAAATATATTAATTATAATTTGCCTAAGGCTAAGAATTATTCTTATATCATTATAAATATATTTATCTATATATCTTCCACATTGATATAGTAGGAAAAAAAGCGCCAATTATATTAATACATTGAACATCAAGTAATGAGAATACATGAGACTCTGACATTTCCAAATGTGTGAAAAAAATCGATACCATATTAGAATTTCTTAATTGCGTTGTAGAGTTTTAAGCTGATGTTATTTAACGCAAAAAGAAAAATTAGAAAAGTCGAGCACGAATCCAAAATAATATTGTACAACACGTTGGATCGCATCTATCTGTAAATATTACATTGGCTTATATTATGCGATTTTAAGTTATTAAAAATCCATGTACATATCCATTCCACTGCAATATAGACTGAGGATCTTTTGTATAGGTAATTAATGAGCAGCTTCCTGTACAAAATAAGATAATCCAACAAATCTATTATAACACTAATTCTGTAATGTACTAAGTCAATGCAAGTATTATGCAGTATAATAATCGCATTCCGTTAGGTCCGCTTAAGAAGTAGAATTCTTATTTTTCAATTTAAATTTTTTTTTTTAATCAAATTTAGTATTTAATTAAAATGATATTTACTGTTAAATGACATTTCAATACCTTAAAGTAATTATAATTTATATAGGTGTGTTCATAAGAAACAAGAATTTTCATAAGAAATTCTCACAGCACTTGAATTTTCACTAGCTCTTCAGTTAATGAGAAATAATACTGATATTTCAATTTTAAATGAAATTAGTTTTTTAAGAATTAATAGTAATTTGTACAAATTTCAAAAATTATATTTGGTATTCCATTGCACATGCTATTCCATTAATAATAATGGAATAGCATGTGCAATGCTAATTAATAATATTCTCTATATTTTCAGTTTAAAATTCTCATTTATACTATTGAAAAATGTTTAGACCAAATTGTGTATAATACCTAGGGCGGAGGAAATTCAAATTGTTTTTTTTTTAATTTCTTTACCGAATAAATTGGTATAACTTATGAGTACACTAAATGATGGATGAAATATAATTCAATGAATGTTTAATTGTGGCCTCATATTACCCCCATGGCAGCAATAATTCGAGGAATAAAATTTTTGTATTTTTATTCCATATAAAAAGAAAACAAGATACACTAGGTTTGTACTGTTTTCAGCACCAGCTTTTTAAAGAATATAAAAAATTGACTTTGCATTTAAAAACTTAAAGTAAAATTTCTTTCGTACGACAGATAAACTCAAAGTGCTTTGCTATGGAGCTCAGACTATGCATGAAACGATAACTTAGAAATAACAAAGCATTGAAAAAAATCTAACGAATCATAAATTTTTCCAAGGATGGCACAAAAAATAAAAGCAAAATTTTGAATTTCCCATCAACACGACAAAAAAAAAACAAGACAAAAATTTTACAATACTTTCATCCGAAACAGTAAATTATCGCTTTTTTTTTCAGTTTTTTTTTACCATAACATTTATATTATGTATTCCATGTTACCTTTAAATTGAAAATAAATTTTCACCAGGTGCAATATATTAAGTTGTAAAAGAATAATTAATTACGAAATTTCAAAGTATGATAAAACCGTGTTATTGATTTTTTGTTTTTTTGTAAGAATAAATTTACTTTTTATGCGAAAATTAATATAAGGAACAAAAATAAGAGAAAACGCTAATACAAGTATATAATTATAAACTCCCGAAAATTGATCCTTATATTATATGCAAAGAGAATAAAAATAAGGAGTAATAAAGTTAGCATGTGCAACAACCAAAATAAAAACAGAAAATATTTTCGAATCATTGGGTTAGAACCGTATCCAAGTTAAAAATGATACTGTGATATAATGATGATAATGATAGTAATGATGACACTGATGATTATAGTAAGGATCATTATAAAATACGTATTCCATTATTGTATTAATATCATGTTATTTGCAAAATTCTTCTGATGCTTTAACGGGGTTTTATAAAAAAATTTTTTTGGTTTTAAGCTTACAGGTCATATGGTATATGTTAATATACTTAATATACTTTGTAACACACGTTCTTAATCTTGTATTAGCAATAAAAACTAAATATGGAATCTGAAAAACCCAATTTAAATTTTTATTGTTGATTATTCACAAAATATTGTTTGTGAAAAAAAATTAAAATGTTAAAAACCAGTAGAATCGTTTAAATTCACCTTAAATTCATATGATGCATCCAGATTATAGATTGCATAAATTTAGGCTCTATAATACTATTAAAAATTATTATTAACATATTGTTACCTAAGGCTTATTATCTTTGAAACGTCATTACCTTCTAATGCAAAACTATTTAAAGATTAGGAATAATTTACCTATAAATTAAGCAGATCTAGTAATATTAGTAAAATTTTACTGAAATAATTTGCCTATTGGCATGACACTAACTTTTAAAATGACAATCCCAATCAAAATTTTAATGATATCTTGAAGCATACTCTGCATCCCACCTCGTGACTTTCTTAAATAAATGCGGAATGAGAATCGAAATTATGGGTTTGGGTCGGAATTTGTATGTAAAAACCAAAGGTTAGAATCAGAACAAATTAAGACATTGATTTAGTAAGACGTAGTCTTAAAAGAGCAAGTGCTAAATAAGAAACGGAGAAAAAATATGGAATTCAGAATTGTGGAAAATTTATAAAATTTTATCTTATAAAGGCTGAAATTAGATTGAATCAAGTGATAATTGTATGTGATCATAAAACACGGAACTCAGATTAGTAGTCGTGGTTGAGGACTTGGGTTTGAAAATTTTAAAATTTTTACTTTCGTATAAGCATAATTTAAAAAAATTCGTGACTAACTCGTCATATGTCACTCAAATCATTGATAGTATTAAGCCTATCAGAACGATTATAGTATTAATAAAATTTGACCTATGTATATGTATATCAAATAAACACATACATACATACATATGAATGTATGCATAGTAAATATGACGATATAGTGAGTGGATTATTGTTAGTCGATTACGCAATTTTTTATTATTACTTTTCAAAAAAAAAAAAAATTTTCTTTTCTTTTTCAATTTCTACATTTTGATTTTCTTTGATGATCAACTTTTATACCACCCAGACAGTTGAGCACGATTTGGCACGAAAATTGGTCTTACATGAAGCAAAAAAGTTAAAAAAAACGAAAATAATTTCTTTATCTTTTACAAAAATAATAACAGCCACAGAAACTACTCTTTTATATTATATAAACAAAAATTACGAATAAGAATTGAACAGAATTTCAGTAATCGAATGGAAAAATGTGGTTTCTTTATTGCTATATTATCATCATCGCTTATTAAAGCGATTTGTGTATTTTGATAATCTTATTGTGCCAAAAAAAAAAAAAAAAATAAACAAGAAAAAATTTATAAAAAATAACTTTATTATAACATGATTTTGCTGATTAAATCCACCCGATTTCCAGATCTTCTGTTAATTTATTGTTAATTTTTTCGCCCCTCACTTTAACGCAGCAATTCCTTAAAATATCTACAACTTGAATATGTATTTTAAGAGTTTTTGTTGTTGAAAGTTCAAATGAAATGAAGTAAGAATGTCTAATACAACAATCCGAAAAATACCCTGCACAATATACCAATAAAATAAATTTTGTTTCTTTTGCTTGTTGTTGTATTAATTTTCTTTGGGCAAGAAAAGGGACGTAACCAAATTGTACCATCTGTCTCTTTAATTTCATTTTAGTTTTCAAATTTTGTTTATTATTTTTTTTTTTTCGTTTTCTTCAAGGATAATTGATATATTTAGTTGCAATTTGAAATTTTTTTTTTGTAAATTTTTTTTTTATATAAAAATTTCGGGGGATAATAATTAGGATCATTGAATTTATACTAAAATCGAATAATTACATCAGAATGGGTGGCACCGTACAGAAAAATTTTTTTGGAAAGTCATAAAAAGACCAAAATTATTTTGTTTTTTTTTTTTTTTTTTTTTTTCATTGCGATGGTTAGTTTGTGTGAAAACTTAATTTTGAAAATTTTTTTGCCCTCTTTTTATAGTTTTTTGAAAAATTCATTAATTCTAATTATTCCTCCTTAATTCTGGTTTTAGGTCAATTTAAAATCTTTTGTATAAATAAACAGTAAAATATTACATACTGAAAATTTACGATTTGTGTGGCATAATTCGGCCATATGTGTATAACAGAATAGTATTAATTGTTCTTTTAATTATTTTTGAATATTAAAATGGCTCAAGTTTTATATTTTAAATCGAATTTTAATTCGACAATTTACGGCTCATGTAAGGTTACCATTATTTTACCATTGAAAACCGGAGTTTACTAATTGTGAAGTTTCGAAAAATTTTTTTGCTTCGTAATGTATATTCATGAGAAAAACCTGAATGTTCTTAGGTTTTTGAAATATAATTAATCAGAATCCAGTTAACACAGTACAAATTCTAAAAAATTAAAAGAAATCAACAATTATTTTAAAATCCAGTATCTCGAAAATTATGGGACTATGAATATTGGTTTCACATCATCCAAGCGTTTTAAGTTAATTTTTACAAGAGGCTTCTTAAATTAACTTGCAACTAATACCTCAACGAATTTTTTTTCCTGCTTTAATGTTAAATTTGATAAATTCCTTAGATTTCTTAAAATTTTCAGAATTAATTTCATAATTTATTAAAAAACAAAAAAATTTAAGTTATAATTTCCAGCAACCGTATGAAAATTTTATAGTAAACATAACAAACGTTGTAAATAACAGTTAAAGTAAGGCTCTTGCATATCTAATAAAAAAAATTTTCAATATTTAGTTTTTTTTTTTTCGAATACCATCTGGCTCCATAAAACAATCGTAAATTCTAATATGGAAAAAAAAAATTAAAAATTTAATGTAAGTTTAAAAAAAAAAGAAAAATGTCATATGATCATGATGCGCTGACCCTCAAGGTTGTGACTGTGAACAATTTTTTCTCTCTTTATATAAGAATATCACATTAGATGCGAAAAACATAAATAAATTTTTTGAAAAATTTCACATTAATTTTTTGTTTTTTTTTTGCTCTATGCCTGGCTGACACTACGTCTAATAAAGAAAATTAAAAAGAATATTAGAAAGAAAAAGACAAGAAACAGGCCGAATGATGCTGTGGAATAATTTATGGCGATTTCTGTTTTTATTTTTTTGTTCATCTATTCGGTTTCTACTTTCTTGAGATTGTAAATCACATAGGACAAGTAACTTTTGATGACAGTTATAAAATATCATATATAGAATACTTAAAAGTAAAAATGACTACATAAAATAGTATAGAGAATCTCTAATTTCAAATAAAATGTTGATATTTTCTTTTAAATCTTGCCGTTTATTTTGTTAGGAGGCATATTGGATTTGGACATATAGATAATCTCAATTTTAAAGCGATTTAATAGCTCTCTGGTGGAAGGATATGAGCGGTGCGTTGGGAATTCAAAATAACCATGGTCTAACCGGCGACCATACCAGGAGGGTAGGCTGTCCAATAAATGAGCTCTGTAGAGAGAGATGTGACCCGTTTTCTGTACTCGTATATAGCACTGCCTAAAACCAGGAAAACTTTTCGTGGATCTCATTTCTTCCCGCGGGCTACAGACTAAGCGTATACAAATGCTATGGGCTTTGCGAATATAAATACTTAATGTAAATTTTTACTGCGTTTCTATATTTTTCTCAAATAATATTAAAAAAATAATGCAATATGCATTTGAATGTCTGAAGAATTCTCAATGCCTTCTCTTTTGAAAATTGTTACTCATTTTAAAAGTTTTGAATTTAGTACATTAATATTTCTGTAATAAAACTAAATTTTTCGTTCCAATAATCCCATACAGGATTGTATATAGAGGAAGAATGCAGTCAATTTCCCAAAGCAAGCAATTTAAAGCTTAACTCGGTTTAAAATTATTACGACTTAAAGTCGGTGAAACTTATTCTAAACCATGCCCCAGAACAATTCTCAAACATTAATGTAAGTAGTAAATCTGGTAACAAAAAAAAAAAAAAAAACTGAGAACTTTATATGGGTTGATTGCTAGACAGTTTTTATAAAATATATTGCAAAATAATATTTTCAGATGTTATGTGCATACATATAAACTTCTTGAAATAATATAGAAGGGAATTGTGTGTTTAAACATCACTTGTCTGATGACCATTACCGCTCTAAGGTGTATGAAGAAACAAAAAGAAAATATGAATGTTGTATTAAAAGAAAATTTGTAGTCAAAGAATTAATACTTATCTTTATTCATTTATTTGTTTAGAAGCCCAACATTTCAAATAAAACAAAACAAAAAATCAAGAACTAAGACACATTTTTTTTTTTTTTGTTAGCTCTTGTAATATCATAGAAAAGCAAAATGCGTTGGCATCTCTTAAACGTACAAGACAACAGAACGGTTTTCTTTTTTTGCCCTTTCAATCTTCAATGTTATATAAGCCATGTAACAAGACAAAAAAAAATTGAAAAATCAAGTAAAGGATTAAGGTAGACATGAATAGCATAAAGACATTTTATATACGTTTTTTTTAATATTTTCTTTATGGAGGAAAAAAATTAAGGATGTAATATTAAAGTTAAAGAAACGAAAAAAAAAGAAAAGAAAAAAACAGAAGTAAAACAGAATCTCTTATATTCAAACCCATTAAATATTTCAGCACTTGTCGCCATTGACGTAGCAAACGTCAGAAAAAACTTTTTTTTTAGTTTTGCAAAGGTTTTATTGTGTTGTTTTAATAATTTTAGGATTAAATTCTTTAGTTAATACTTGATTTAATTAAAAAAATTAATAAAGATTTGAACTGAAAATATTTTGAATACAAAATAATTGTACTTTAACCTAAAAGTATGCAATAAAAATAAATATGAATTTTACATGATTAATATTAATCAAAAAATTTGCAAAGTTTCTGTTGCATCGAGAATCCAAACACCAATGAACTTTACTAATAGAAAAAAAAACTTTTGTTAAGTTAAAAAATAAAAAGGAAAATTAAAAGTACTCGTAAAAGTTGTTGATGAAATGGGGCCCAATTATGCAAATATATTTTTAAAATGTCTATACATGAGATGAGCTATTTTAGATTCTTCAAACCATTTTTATTTGAAGATTTTAATTAAAGACCTTAATAAAACCTTATAAACACAAACAATTCTCGTCATAATGAATTTTATTAATAATATTTTAATTGCTATTAAGTTTTAATTATCAATAATTTTCAATTAAAAAATAGTTGACATTTTTATTAGCCGTAATTTCTCAATTTAAAATTAAATGCTAATTATCAAATTGCAAATAAAAATATGTAAAATTCTCTCAAAATTGGCATATAATAATTAATATTATTTTATCTGTTAATATTATAGTAGAAAAGAAATGGCCCTTATAAATGTGAATTCTATTGTGTTGTATAAGGAAGTCTTGGAAATTCAACCATATTTTATTAAACATTAAAAATGCAATCATCGGGATACAAAGCAAATAATATAACAGATAATGAAGTACAAGTGATTTATTAGGTTTTTTTTGTAGTATCTACGTTAAATGTTGCAAATATTCCACAACAGTTCCTGAAAATATTCTGAAAATATTCCTACAGGTGTTTTTAATTAAAAAATTCATCATTTAAATGGTAAAAATCGTAGGAATAAAAAATTAAAATTGAAAAAATAATATTTTAAAATAAATAGTTATTCTTACATACCCGAAATATCGTTTCCAACACAACTATAATAATGTTAAATTTTGAATACCATTTACTGTACATCGAAGCTATTTAAAAAATAATGTTAATAAATTTATTCGGTATGTGTTTTGATCGGCACATAGCCATACTTTTCTTTAAAATTCAATGTTTTTCAAAAATTGTTGAAAAATTTAGCTTATTCAGCAATTCGGTTTACAGTACCAACACCATCAGCAACTATTAACACATTCCCATAACGATATTTTACTTTGTTAGCATGCTATCAAACATGTTCAGCAATATTTTATTTTAAGTCCCTATATATATTATTTAGGAAATTGAGAAACAAATTGAAAAGTTGAACGTATTCACTTTGTTTTCTTCAGCCATTTAAATTTTTTACCTTTAAGTTGGAATGTTTTGTACATTTACGAGTCGTCAAATTAAGCTTCCATTTAAGATAGCGAAATCTTTTATTTTATAAAGCATAAGGTTAAATTTCTTTTGACTTACAAATTTTAGACTCTGTCAAACATCATATTTGTTCCTTTATGAATCATAATTTATTGTAAACAAAATGAAGAGGAAAGTTGCAAAATCTCTACGATTTAGAAAGTAAATAAGTTCGCTTTAAGAAAGACCAAATTATTGTGGGATGGTTTTAATTACATAAACTAATACAATATTTTTGTACTTAAGGATTTACTCATCAAATTACTTAAAAAAAGCATAATAATAAATTATAGAATAACCATAACGAATAAAAGCAAAACAGCTAGAACACTATTGAAATAAATGACGACAGTTTTAATGGGATAATGCCAATTTCCAAGTGTTCTCTTTTTCCTGCCATTTTACTTTTTAATTCTCAATATACAATAATATAAATATAACCATTTTAATATACCTACCATTATAACAATTACTGCCAAAACATAACCAATTTTAGAATTTAGCAATTTTTTCATTTAAAACAATAAAACATTTTAATGTTTATTATAAAATTTATAAAAAATAAAAAAAAAAATTAAAATAATTTCAATATAAATTTTAAGAATTTTTTTTTAAAGAAGAAAAAAAATAAACACTAAAAAATTGTGATGCTAATACCGAACGACCTGTCTCTAGTCAAAGAATGTCCAAACAGAAATTTCAGAGTTTAAAATTTATTTTAACAAAGTTTATACGAGTATGTATGCATGTACTTAAGTAGAAATGGCAATACGCCACAATATTATGTAGCAAAAATATAAAAGTAATAAATCTGCTCGTTTGTATTATGCAAGACTCTTAAACATAATGCAGAAAAACAAAAAAATGGTATGAGTAGAAGAAAAGAAACAAAATAAAACAAAAAGGCAAAAGAACCTTAGAACTCAAATGATAAATTGACTTGAACTGCTTGACAAGTTAAGAGAAAAAAAACACAACACAACTTAAAAATCATAAAAGAGAAAAAAAACTTAAGACTCAAGAAATAAATAAGCAAACAAAATGAAAAAAAAAGAGAAAATTAAAGAGAAAATCAGAATTTACAACATAAAATCAACAAAATTATCCTTTCATTTAATAATAATATAACAGTAACATAATAAGCACAATAAAAATAATAACAGTTAAAAAAAAAATTAAAAAGAAATATGGAACTTCTTTCTAACTAACATACAAAAATTCTACATTATTCTTCCCCCCTTCCCCCACACCGCCTCAACGGTTCACAAATTCTCTGCATTAAATTTTGTCATCTTATAGATAAGGGAATCTTTTAATTTTTCATTATGTTTATTTTCATGGTTAATTTAGATTGAATCTAGAGAATTGTCTCCATAATTTTTTTTTTTATATAGAGACAGTGAAGTATTGTATAATAATATTGTAGGTATATAAGAGAAATAATAGCCTATATATAGGGCCGATATATTATATATATATATATAGGTATATTATGAGAAAACGAAATATTGTCAGTGATGAAGCTTTTTTTTTTTTCCAATTCTAGGTTTTGCATTGTTATTGAAGAGATTTTTATAAATTTTCTAATTGAACCTATAATCACGTTATTTGTATTACTATCACATATCTCAAGAAGAAGGTCATCAAGAAATTTACTTGAAATTAAAGTGATTGCTTGTTTTCAGTAATACTTAGTCCACGTTTAAGTATTTACTCGGTTTTCAAGAAATTCTTGCTGTTTTCAAAAATTCTTTCAATGTTGATGTTACAAGGTGTATTGCTATAGTTAACTATAGAAATAAGATCGTCATGTTTTTGTTTTGCTTTACGAAGACGAATCATCATCGGAGCTGCTACATTAATTTTTTAAATAAACCTCTTTTTCTACAATCAGCATCTCCCATTATACTAATACAGCCAATTACATGATAAATTCATTTTACTAAAGAAAAAGATAACCTCATTAGAACTTATAGTAAATAGCCCTAATCTATGCAATTTCTGTGGCGATATTTTTTTGTCTTCTCTAGGAAATTTTATTTCAATTCAATTTTATTAAGGGATTTTTCGAAACGTTTTAATGCATTATTATGTTTTCAATTTTTTTAGAATGCATTTAAAACCAATTTCGAACTTGAAATTTCGACTAAACAAGATTTCAAGTTTGTATCTCAAGTTCGATTTATTTGATTCCTATTATTATTTATAATTGGGAATCAATAATTGGCCCGTCGGATTTTAATAAAGGACGTTAAACCACGGACAAATTTTATATTTTAGAAATGTTCTATAAGCATAATTCTAAAAATATTTTGACATCACTGACAAAATTTAGAGTAACACACTTAAGGACATAATTTTAATGATACACGCACTGATATTAAACTATACATAAAATAAAATAACCTTTTGTTCATCCTCGAGACATTGAAATATGAAAAAAAAAAGAATAAGAATTATATCAAAAAGTTAAAAATATCACACTCCTTTTCCTTTCAATCCACATATACAATTTTATTTGTAACAGTCGGATCTCTATAAAACTAAGCACCACCAATTGAGGATTTCATTTAATTGTAAGCACAAAAGAATTTGTTTACACTAAAACTGTTTGATTTTGACAAAATTTTTAGCTTTAAGAGAATTTTAACTTGATAATTTCGTTTTATAGATTTAAGCTGTCATCAAAATGGCTTAAAAATAACTTTCGCTTTAGTAAGAATTTTGTTTTGTTGCAATTTTTCATTAATAGGTCCAAAATAAATAAAGCAAATTGCAACGAATAAGTTTTTGTTAAAGCGAATTTCGAACTAATGGAATTTCGAACTATTAGAATTTCGAATTAACGGAAACTCGTATTATAGAGGTTTGACTGTAGCAGTAAGTTTGTAAAAGTTCATGTATACTTCATTGGTACTGTAAACAAATTACATTTATAAATAGAAGTATAGTGTGTATGTTTATGTGGTTAAAATATATACCAGATGATGATGACGATGATGGTAAATTTTACATGATATTTTGCGGTAAATGACTGAACTTAAGACATTTTTACTTTATTTTCTTTATTTTTGACATTTTTGGTTTTCCTTTAATTTTTCTTTTGTTTTTTTTTTGGTTGTTTTTGTGTTTTTCTCATTTCAATTTTCAATTTCCTAAAGAATTCTTTTCGGTTGAGTGAATGAATCAGTTGACTTGTGAGTTAAGTTGTGAGATGGATGTGCCAAAAGTTCAACCGCAAATGAAATAAAAATGTCAACTAAAAGGTGTACAATTACATAAAATAAGAAGAAAATAAAAATTGAAATAAAAAGAACGAAGAAGAAGAGGGGGTAGATTTTCCACTTTTTATTTCAAATGTTGCTGCCATACAATACTTTTGTTTTACAAAAAAAAAAGAGAAAAGAGAAAGAAAAGAATTACATTTTTGTAAGTATTTTGTATGTATGCATGTTAACGTATCTATGATTACAAAAAGATTAAAGATGTCTATAAAATGTTGGATATATCGAAATATGAATGAGTAAAATAGACAGAGTGTACAATAGACGAAGGTGTAATTCATCGTAACGAAATCTTGTTTTAAGACTATTAAATTTTTTGTGATATTCATTTTGGAACTTTTTATTTAACAATCAGAAGCGAAATTTTTGACTAAAAATCGGAAGTTTGATAAATGGTATGCCTGTTCACGGATAAATTCGTCTTTTATATGCTCATAACAGCTATAGCAATATAAAAATATGCTAGAAAAATTAATATTATTCTACCTCCTTTACTGGCTACTAGCTAACTTTGCGACTAATAAAATTGATTATTCAAATTGTAGATTACTAAAAAAAAATGAATGTTGAACCTATATTAACACTATAAGCAAAAGAGTTGATCTTTTTCAAGCAGACATCAATTTTAATTGTTTAATTTCGATGATCATTTAATTTAAAATATTCTAAAACAATTAGACCTTTTAAATTAAACTCTATATAATACCATCATTTTGACTTTTCCGACATAAGCATACCAATTTAATATTGCAATTTTCTGAACTTATTTCAGTTTACATGTTTTACTCATTTATGTCAATAGGCCGCCTATCAAATTCTCTTCCAGTGCACTTATGAATGGTAAAAAGTAAATAGAACTTATATCAACCGCTATGAAACCATGCGCTAACCAAAAAAATTTTGATATAACTAAGAATGTATTAAAAATTTTACAGCACAGAAATTTATATTTAAAATTAAAAAAATCTTAAGTTCCCTATTGTAAAATACATTTTTTAAGTTTCATATTGTAAAAACACATTTTGATTTTATATAATAACTAAGTAAAGACTGTTAATACTTCGTCTTATCCAGTTTACTATATAGTTGATAATTAAAATACGATCAGCATATTGAAAACCTGGTTGGGCTAAGAAGCTTCTGGGAAATAACATAATAATAATGGTGTTCAGCAGGAATCAAGTAAGAATTCTTACCGGTATATTGACGGGATATTGTAGGCTTTGCAGTCACTTTAACAAACCGGGCCTACAAAGTGAAGATATTTGCAAAAAATTGAAATTATAATTTCACTTTTTTTTTGGAATTGTTTCTAAGTATTTGATTACCATAGGTGCTGCCAAAATTAAATTAAAACGGGCAATATGAAATAAGATCAAATCGAGAGCTAGAAGAACTAATTGATGGCAAAAATATCGTCAAATATATTAAGGGACACAACCTAAGATGGACAGGATACGTATCTTGAATGACAGAGCATCGGGCGCAGGAAAGAATTCTAGACGCAAGACCATACAACACAAGAGCAAGAGGCAGGCCTAGATCTAGATGGCTCGATGGTATAGAGACTGATTGTAGAAGACTGATTTGGGTCCATGACTAGAGGGCAGCTGCCCAGAACCGTGAAGTTTGGCGGAAAATTGTGAACAAGGTCAAGACTCACCCGGAGCTGTAGAACGAAAAGATGATGATGATGAGGTGTTTCTTCAGTATGATTAATTTAAATAAAATAAAATGTGATGTAATTGATAGAAATACGAGACACCTTATATGTTTACATAATAATATATTAAAATACCTATAATTAATGTGTATACAGTCGAAGGTATAATTTTTGCCCTTTATCTGTGTAAAACAAAAAATATTATACTTTTTCAAAAAATATATAAGTAAATGGGGGAAAAAGAAAAGAGAGAAGATGAGCAACAAATTAATTATTTCAAATTTTTTTTTGTTCTGTTTTTTTTTTCTTGAATATTTTATTTGCTCCAGCTTAAATTTTCCTTTTCAGAAAACATTGTTAAAATTACTTTAAACAAATAATTTTGAACTAAAACAAAGAATCAAAAGGAGTCAAAAAAAAAAAAATAAATGAACTTTAAAATAAAATTTATTTATTTTTATTTAATTTTAGATTTTTTATTGTGTGATGGCTTTCAAGATTGATGGAAATATGGGAGGGAATGAAATATAATTTAAATTTTTCTCTTTATTTCTGTTCTTTTCTTATTTTTTTGTGCAAATTTTATACATTTTTGAAATAGAGACCTATATACACATATACATAAAGTATAACAAATAATAAATGGGTATGACAAGTCGAGGAGATCTCAAAGGAGTACAGAAAATTTCAATTTTTCAATATACAAATTGCAAAGAGAATAATATTCTAGAAATAGTGATTTATTTTTAAGGACTTTATACTCTTTTTTTCTTTAAATACAAAATTGTTTACTTATTCTTTTCTATGTAATTTCTTTGTTTTTAAGAAGTAAATAATAATTATTATCAGTTTTTTTTTGTTTTGTTTAAATATTCATTTAATTTTTATTTCTTTTATTTTTTTATTAGTCATTTATATAGTTTGAAGAGATGTACTTAATTTCAAGGTTGTATATTAAATGTAAATAATTGAAGTGTATAATTTCTAGGGGAGTTTTAGGACATAAAGATCTACAATTTTTTTCTTCTTTTGTTCAAATATATTTTAATTAATATTTTAAAAATCTATAGGGTATTTATTGTAGGGGATTTATATTTGAAATAAATTGTTGTTAAAAGATAAATTTTTAATTTAAAATATTTTGTAAATTTATTTTTATACATAATTAATTGGTATTGTATGAATAAAAATATACATATTCTACTACTGTATATGCATATTCGAATATATTTTGCATTGTTCAATTTTTTTTTCTTTCCTATGTACATTAAGAAGCTGTAACTGTTTATGAGACTCTATTAACAGTATTGTAACCGCAATACCCTAAGTCAGTAACTTACGTTCAATAGGCTCAAAAACGATTATATCATTTTCCGAAATATTGTAGGCTCAAATATTTGATGTTATATTATACTTAATATACAAAAAAATGTTATATATAGAGATTTTTAACCAAAACTAACTTTAGATAAACTTAAATTCAATTTGCGCTGCGATTATAAGTTTCACTTGTGAATATAAGCAACTGTGAATATAAGCAATAGAAGATAACAACTGAAACTACGAAAAAATTTTTTATCAATTAAAATAATTTAGAATTCGTTATATTAATACGATTTTTACTGTAACAGGCCAATTATAATATTTATACACTAATTTCCAGTGTAAATAATCATTTGTTCGCATTGTAATTAAAATGAACAGAGAAATTAATTAATAATGTAACCATAAAATAATTGCACATTAGATTCTGAAATTAAGGTAGAATTCTTGCTCTAATTGAATATTATACAAATATAAATTTTGACAGAAAATCGGGCAGGAATGAAGGTTTAAGGAACTTCGACGGACCAAGAAGTTTCTGGAAAATAACGATCAGGAGAGTTTTAGTACAATAATGGTGTTCAACAGAAATCAGGTAAGAATTTTTACCGGTAACTTGACAGGACATTGTAAGCTTGGGAGTCACTTTAACAAGCTGGGCCTACAAAATGAAGATATTTGCAAATTTTGCTGGCAGGATGTAGGAGTCCTCGACACACTTTCTGGTGGAGTGCGGAGCCCCCGCCCGCACAAGAAGGAAGGCACTGAGAAACTACGTGCCATCTCTTGCGAAATTCCGGCGGAATTCATCAAGATAGGTAGGTCGCAAGGGGTGATGCTGTAGGGCTTTGTCCCACATCTAGTTGGGGGGTAAAATAGATCTTTATATTTTCTGGTTGCGGTGCACAGTTACCCCTTCTTTGCAATCTTCAATCTACAATGTACAAGGTTTTATAGCAGCTATAATTATTTCTTGCAACCACTTCTATAACGTATGTGTATTTAATAGATTAAAAACAATAGAGTTTTTTAAAAATTATTTGAACACAGTGCAGAGCGGGGCAAAAAGGTGGTATAAAATTACATTCAATCAAATTATATCAAATAATGTAATAAACTTAACATACTCATTTCAAAATACTTACTTAAGTTCAAAACACCTTATTATACACATTAAATTTAAGACTGAATTTATCTGCTCACTTATAACTCATAAGCAAAATACAATGTCAAACAAGTTTTACTTTTCTTTTTTTCTAGAGACTTTGCCTTAAACCGTACTTAAGTTCCTTTATATATATTACTCATATTTTATTGCATTTGTGTATGACATTTATTTTCAAAAATATTATTAATTACAAAATATTTTTACTTTACTAAACTCCAAAAATACTTGTTATACATTTAGACTGAACAGGCCCATTATAATTAATATTTATCATAATTATTTTATATTCTCATTCCTCTTAATATATACGTACATACATATATGTGTGATATACAAGATAAATTATATTTAAATGCTAATTTATTTTTTATATTTTTATTTTATACAAAAATATTGTAATAATTATAGCTTTTTAATAAAAAATATATTACGAGTATGCAGTAAAAAAAATCCTAAATCCTATTTAATAATAATTTTAAAAGTCGGGTACATTTTTTGTTTTCTTTAATTTAAGAGAACTGAAAAGAAATGAATCAAATAACTCGATTAAAGCATAATATTTTTTGAATATAAATTTAATAATAATGTAAAAAAGAGAAAAAACATATTTATTACACAATATATAAAAATTATTTTTTTAAAAAATTGAATTTTTTTTTTTAAATAATTAATTACATTTATATGCAATATAATAATTTTAAATTATATTTATGTCATATAGTATAACATGCAGAGCATCATTATTATTTCATATACATACATACATTATATATATTGCATATACAGAGTGATTCGTATAAGATGGCATATAATTTCATTCATGATTCTTTGATCAATTTCCAGCAAAAAATTGTATTGGTGTGAGGGGTGCTGATATACTTGTTTCCAAACTACAGCCTGTTAAAAAAAAAATACCAGATTTTTCAAGCATATAAATAGGTGCTTGTACCTTCGGAACTATACAACCTAGAGTAACCCTCAATCCATACAATTTTTACTAAAAATTCATTAAGGAATCTTTTCTAATTCTATTTGCCACCTTATTCGAAATACTCTGTATACGTGTACAGCTATATGTAATATAAAATTATATTTTAGTTTAAAAATTTTCTTTAATATTTAAAAATTGCTTGAGGTTCAAAATATAAAATTGAATATTATTAATTACGGTATAAATCAATTAAGTATAAGCATATTATTAAAATCACAAAAATATACAAATAAATTGCCAATTATATTATTATTGAACTCTTGAAATAAAAAAAAAAAAACCCAAAAATAAGAAAAAGATATTTTGAATGAGAATTTTGTTTTTTTTTCCGTAATTTTATATACCAATACTTTTATAAAAAGAATTTATGTAAAAATATTTTGTAGAGTGAAAGCATAATTATTTCAAATATACATAACTGCTTTTGTTCTTAAAAATATTAGAGTTACCATAAATGAGGTTTTAAAATGAAAATTTTTGGCTACAAAATTCTATAAGTTCAGCTGTTATCAAAAATAAACAAAAGTCGAATTCCCAGCTTTGACATTAACCCAAAAATTAATCAATCCGTAGCATAGCCAAAGTGAACTAGTATCATTTATAAATTTTCATTAAAATCGATCCAGTCGAACTTGGAATACACGAGTGTACACACAGGCCGAAAAGTCGTCAAGTGAATTATTATGGTATGCAATGCGGTGAGTAATAAAGAATAATTCAAAAACATAAAAAAGATGTTTTCTGCTCCTAACTCGATTTAGGCGATTAGTGCAAGTGCACATATTTACCATTTCGAGTTAGGTCATGTGTGAATTCGACAATAACTCCGGCCACAACAGTCGTAGAACCACCAAATTTCGTGAGCATATGAAACTCAAAACGGAGAATTCGCTGGTAAACATATCTCATTTTTGTCTTAACTCGAGTTAGGCGGTTTGTGTTTGAGGCCACTGAATTATAACACTGTATTTGTTGGTTGTTTGGTTGAAGAGATCGGTGCAGCAAGTTCACCACACTCCAATTAGCACAAATGTGCCATTTTACTAACACTACGGTGTGATCATCAGGCCGTCATTGAGTGTATCTAAGGTTATCTAAGCCGCCTGAACTTCTTAAAGGAACGTGACATAACACTGTGTTAGTCTTTTTTTCTGTTTCAATTCTAGTATCTTCTTTTATATTAAAATATAAGTAGCTGTGTATACTTTTAAATGATTTTCAAAATTGATTTGAAATTTTTGATATTTCTGGTGCAAAGAATCATAAGTCTGACAACACTTTTTTAATACTCATTTAATGCAAATTTTTATAACAGTTAGTTATAAAAATAATGGTAGACATTATATCAATGTAAAGAATTTTTTTTCTTTCAAATAACGACAAAAAATATCCCTTCGAGCTTTTTTATATTTATTCAAAATTAAAAAAAAAAAAAATTACAAAGAAAAAGGAAATCAAAAGTTTATTTGTAAAAATCTTTGTATTTAATTTTTTTTTTCTTTGACTTACTTCAAGTTCTGGTTAAGTAAACTTTTTTTATCATTCCTTTGAAGTTCAAATTAAAATAAATTTTTAATTTATGAAAATTTCACAAAGAATGTCGTCTTACATAATACGTACTTACTAACCATATCATATATTTGGGAATGATGCGAGTGCATGTTTATCTGCACTTAAATTCAAATCAAATTTAAAATTGAATCATCATTATTGGTCATTAGACACAACGCATGCATATAAATCTCAAGAATAACGAAATTTTAGAATCCAAATTTCCCATTCAAAATCAATTGACGTATTTCCAAATTTGTATTAAGGGACATTTACTTAATGCAAACAAAAACATATCCTATAACTTACAAAATAAAATAGGTTATCATGTAACGGTATTTATAGATAATTCAGCTTATCGATTATAATTGTTGAATTGTGTAGAAATTAATAGTATTGCAATATATTCCTGTTCTTTTGAAATCAAGCATATTAATATTATATAATTAAAAATAAACATAGAGCGGACGACTTCTAGAACGTTGTATTGTAAAAAATTGCTTCATTTAAAAATGTAATCAAGGTAAAAGTAACTATATTAAATATTAAATTGCCTATCCTTATTGTACACTTTAATTTCATCTATATTAAAATTAAGAATATACAAAATTCATACAAAACGATTCATATGATCTTAACATACTCACATAACATAATATTATAGGTAACCATTGTGATCGTAAACATTTTTGTATATTTTTAAAATCTAAAATTCCAAGAGATCTTCGAAAACTAAAAATAATTATGTTGTATAAATTTTAAAAGAATGGAATTTTCTATATATATCAGCTAATATGTACACAAAATATTTTATATACAAACAAAAAAATATCCAAACTGATGTTATAATAATGGGCATTAAAGGCAATAAAAATTGTAATAAAAATACAAAGAAAATTTTTTAACATCATTCCGTTTTTTTTTTCGCAATCATATAATATCCGTCAATATTGAAACAAAAACCCTTTAAATATGTACCTATATTATAATAAGAGTTTCGAAAAATATCGGGTTTATTACCTTTATTTATACTGTCAAATAATATTGTACAAATCACAATAAACCTTAAAGCTATTGTGAATGTACACAACAAACATATATAAAATGTTGGTGAGATGTTGAAAATTTTTATATTAAAATGTTATATATGGCGTATAACAATATTTCTATAGGTATTCACATATTATGCATGTGATGTGCACACAAACTCATGTACGTTAATAAACCGCAAATATTTACATTTCATGTGATCTTTTCAGATCAATCAATAAATAATTTGCTGAAAGAATAAGACGCGCAGACGTAAAAGAAAAACAAAACCAAAAAATAAGAAGAAATTCTACACTCATTTGACCACGCGAAGAACAATGAATTCATCCTGACAGCAACAACTGCAGCAAATGCAAAAAATTAAAAACAGAATACCAACAATACTGTAATAAAAAGAAGAAGAAGAAAAAGAAGAAGAAAAGTAAAATAAATAAAAAATTAGTTTTTATGCTTAAAAAATGGTAATGTAAAGGATACACAAAATACCTTGCCTTTAATATTGAAGGCCTTAATATTTTTTTTTAGTATAGAGAACGTGGGTGATGCGGATCATGTCCATGATCATTAAAATTTATTAACAATTTTGTTCTTTTTTTTTTTTTTAATTTTTAAAGGTTAAGTTAAAAGGTGCAAGAACAAAATAGCTTTAAAGAATTTGTTCGAAAAATTTTGTGTTTATTGTGTGTTAATTTAGAACTAAGGTAATTTGAGGATTAAACTTAGGGAGATTATTTCATTAAAAGTAAAGAAATTTAGAAGAAATAATTTACGGAAGACTACGTAGAACTTTAAATATCAAAAAAGTGATTGAGAAGTGTGAAGACACATCAGTCATCCCGGTTTGTATATAAGTGTTATAAGGAATATCATAATATTCACAAGGTTAGTAACAGGAAATGTTAGTAGCAGGCGTATCATTTATAATTTCCAAATACTGTTAAAGTTGTCAATGCAAATATAAGAGGAGCACGAACGAATTGTATTGAGAATTGTATTTATATTTTTGAGCTGTTCATGAGCTTACAGAGAAGATTACACATACTTGTTATACACAGCACCTTGAATCCAATGCAAACCGTTGAGCACAAAAGAAAATGTTATCAATTTAAAAGCGTTATCATTTTAATATTAAATTAGGAGTATACCTCGGTTGATATTACCTATAAAATTCAATTGAATTTTAATACATTGAATTCGAAATATTGATGTGATCACCTATAAAACGCCTATACAAAAATATCATAAAAAAAAAAAAAAATATTCTTTAACATAAAAATTGTTATTTTTCTTCCGTTAATATTTTCTTTTCTCCTTTGCAAATCATAAATTTACTGGCGTTTCCTTCTTCAATATAATGGTAATGAAAATAAAAAATAACAATAAGAAAAACAAAAAAACACCCAAAATGTAAAAACCAAAAAAAAAAAAAAACACTGAAAATTTGATGAAAGAGGAGGAGGAATTCTGCACGTGAATATTATAATATCAATCAAACCGGAATAAACAAAATTCTTACCATGTGATATGAAAGAAAGTAAAGGCTAAAATATCTTTGGCAAAAAAAAAAATTCTATATGAACATTGTGCATATGCGCTCCTCCAATCAAGGTGGCACATAAACATTGGATTTCAGTCAATATTTTTTTTTTTCATTTTGTAATCATACTTTGTGCTCAATTATTCGTTAGCTTAATCTTAAAAGATAACCATATATTTAAAATTACTCAATTTATGATTATTAAATGGATCCATTAAAATCATTATTTTATTCAGACAATAATTCTTTTAGATTTTCAATAACAAAAATAAGTTATGAAATGAATTTAAGGACTTGAAAAAAGATATTATTGTAGTTTGCGGGAAATGTTGAATATTTTTCCAAATTTTTCGGGAATTCAGCAGAAGAGTCAATATTTAGAAAAATTTCTCATAGCGCATGCAATCCACTGCTAAAAAAATCAAGAATATTAGAGACGTTTATTGAAAGTTCTTTACAAAAATGTTGAAACAAGAAGGTACTTGAACTGCTGCTTTTACTAGAGTAATAAAAATATTATTTTTTGTTTAACAATTAAAATTTTTCGAATCTCTAAATTTATTTAGGCTTTCAGTAAAGTAACATATTCTCGAATTTTAACTAATTTTTCAATAAAAATGGACACCATTTTTTATTGGAATTTCCTGTAATAAATGAAGAGTATAGCTTTCTCTATCATTGGGTTTGCTTAACTAAACGACTGCACTGAAATAGGGTTTGCATTTTTAGAAATAATTGGGGATCGGACAGACATTATTAAAAACTCCACACAAGTCTTACACCTTCGACATTTGTTTTTCTTCAATTTTTTTTTTTTTTGTAAAATTTACCAAAAATCATATGAAATTGCAAAAAAAAAAAAAATTTCCCGTAACTTATGAAAATATTTTTTCTTGTGATTCTTTTTCTCTTATTCTTGTGATTCCGTTTTAAATGCAGTTTATTATTATAAATTTTTATATTTATTGTGTTTATTTTATTCTTTCAAGACGCCCACAACATCTTATGGTTATCTTTGATATGATGTCGAATTTCGTACGCATCTGATGATGAAAAGCGTATACGTTCATATGGATGATTTGAAATTTGCGTGCCCAATTGGTTTGTAAAATATTTTTCTTTTTTTTTTGTTTTTGGAAATAAATCAATCGTTTTTGAATGACGAGGATGCAGATGAAATTTACAGTTTAATATCTGCATAATCCGAATGGGATCAATTTAATTTTTTGGTTTTTGTTATACGTTTTTCTTCTTTAATTTTTGATTTTTTATAATGAAAAATTTATTGAGGCAAATTAAATTCATATAAAGATGATGATGTGATGATACGGCTTAGTATACAGGGTACCGTTAATATTTCATATAAAATTTATTTAAATTAAAAAAATTTTTTTGTTAATGTGAGTTGGGCTTTTTGTGCTTTTAATTTATTTTTCCATTGGTTATGGTTTATTTTTTGTTTGATTAATTAAAAAATTTTTGAGATTTACGTTTAATATTGCCTGTCGTCATGCAATTTCGATTCCAGGAATATTTAATTGAGATTTTTTTATTATATTTTTGTATTGCAATAATATCGGAAAGATTTCTGTACGGGAAATTTTTGTAAACCTTCTATCATTTAGCAATTCTTATATAAATATTCGGCTCTTATGCACATTGTACGCTATAAGCTACTTTGCTTTGAGTATATCGTCGGTGGTATATACAAACTTTGGTATACAATAATCGTCTTAGATAAAAGCAATCTAAGCTCTTGCAGCTAAGCTATTTTACAAATGGATTATTTTCTAATAAAATTGCATAAAATTAGGGGCAATTTTATATTATTTTTAATTTCCGGATATCGCTAGATGTTCAATAATTCACCTATCTATTTCATTTTAAATAATCAAGCGTTTTTTGTTTAATAAAAGAAAATAATATTGTATACCAATTATAAATTAATTCTATAAAAGAAATTTTGTTGTTCCTAATTGTAATTCAATATTTTTAGAACCGATCACCGAGGCACGTTTTAAACTTTTTTCTTCAACAAATTTCTCTATACTAATGAATTAAGGTACAAAAATAATATAATGGTCTACAAATTAGACATGAAGCGGCAGTAGTTTTTTTTTTGCTCACGCATGTAATCTAGCATAAAACAAGTAATTGTGTACAGAACCACAACAGCATGCACATATTTATGAAAATTTTTCTAGTATGTATACGAAAACAAATTTTTAAATGAATTCAAAAAATTCTATTGTAAAATATATAAGCTGCCGTCAAAAAAAAAAAAAACCATAAGAAAAATAACAATTTGAAGCACTTTGAGTAGTGTTGACAGATTTGTTCTGTCGTACCGCAACACGCATTTACAATAAGTAAGTGTATGACATGATACAAAAATTATAATGAAGACGACAAAAAGAGATTACAGGAAATTTGCAAAAGAAAATTTTATTTGCAAAGGCAATTTTCTCTCTCCAATTATTTTCATGTTCAAAATGTATGTATATAAAAAAACATTTAACCACAATGAAATGTGACAATAATGATTGACATCTGACATTTCTCTTTGCTTTTTTAATTGAATTTTTTTCTTCTTTGTTTTTCTAAAATTATTTTACAATAAAATTAAATAGCATAGAAAATGATTTACACTAACGATTAGTATTTAAAGTGTTTGAATGTTATTGGTTTCAATTATTATTAGTTTTTGGTGATGTTTCACTTCCAAAATTGAATATACATAGCTGGGAATTGAAAAACTCAAAAACAAATAAGAAAGATAACCGTCTGTTATAAATAAATTTCCTGTGCTAAAATTACTTTTTGAAAGAAAAAAACTTATACTAGAAACACCTTCAAATACACTTATAAGTTTGAGGCTTCATGGGACCGATACTTATCCTAGTAATTTTCACTAATTAAATTAAAGAGCCTTGCAAGAATTTTTTAACGAAATTAAGTAATTTAAATGAAATTGAGGATCTTTTCTATAACGTGACGGGCAGGATGTATAGTTCGATCTATGAGTTAAGTTTCAAACATTCATCTTTTTTCCTTTCAGAATATGAGTGTTTTATAACAGTAAACAGACTGAGAAATGTTATCTTCGATATTTGTTCCAGCACCTTTACACTTCCTCTACTTGGTCCCTACGTAACTAGTCTGGTCCAAGTCCGGAGTCAGCCATTCACAGAGATTGTGAAAAATATCTGCTTCTTGCCGATTTCTCGGTAACTGCGACACTTCGTATTGAAGGACAATCCCAGCCAAGCTTCATGCTCAACCTACGGTCAGTGTATAGACTGCCGTCAGGTAGACAATACCATCCCGAGACATCGCAGGAGCCCATTCGATTTTCTAAGGTCGTATTTTGGCCTAATTTATCTTGCCATCTCTTATGAGGACTGGGCTTTCCCCTTGCCGTCGGCAACTGAAAGTACTAGAAAATATTACGTAAAATTCTGCAAAACTAATAAAAAATCAACAATTTTTACTTTGTATAATAATTTTAATGAATATGGAAGAAAATCAAGTTTAATCTGAAATGTCATCGAAAATGCTCATAAAATACTAATAAAAAAAAAAAATAAAAAAAATTATATATACAAAACAACACTGTTGCCATAATAATTATTGCCATTTTCTTTCTCTAATTCCCTAAAGTAAAAAGAAATTCATTAAAATTGATCGGGTTTATGAAAAACTTTTCAATTGAAAAAAAAAAAAATTCCACAACACAACTGCACTTTTTATATTATCACTCCCAGCTTATACTCACTCAACTCTCGAACCATTTAATTGTTTCTCCGGCAATATTTTATATATTTTTTTTTCTAAGAATAAATTTCCATTGCCACTATTACAACGTACCTACACTTGAAAAATATAAACTTAAAAATACAGAAATAATTTGTCTTGACAGTCGTTAATTATTGTCATAGAAGTAAATATTTTATTTTCCTATGGCAGTAGTAACATTAACCGGATAAAAAAGAATTATGATTCTTTATGTTTGTTATTGTATTTTTTTTTTGTATTGTGTTTATTCTAAGTTCTATTGTTCATTCAGTTGATCTGTCAGATTTTAAGAATATATTAAGAATAGAGTTGAGGTTTTTGTTTTGTTCCCGAAACTATTGAAATGTATCTTTTGCAAAAGTTGATTTTTATTTTAATATCCACTATATATCTGGTGGATTTCCTCGTATATACTGTATTAGATAAAGGTGAACTTAATGTTATATTTTGTTTTTTACTTTTCAACTTTGCCTATTGTTGGCGTCACTAATTTCACCGCCTTTTTTGACCGCACTATAAATTATATATTATGTCGCACTGGTTTACCGAAGATTAGTGTGTTTTATTCTTATTATTATTGTTTTTTTGCTAAATCAACTTTTATATTACTTTTCAAATATTATTTTAACCGGATCGTCGTATATTATTATTGTAAATGTTATACGTGTACGAGTATAAATGTATAGTTGAAAAACAATTTTGAAAGGTAAGATAACCAAAATAAGAAAACAAAAATAGTCACATTTGATACATAAATGACTATTTGGTTATATTTAGTTGGTTGGTTTGCTTGTATGATTCTTTGGTTGGTTAAATTATTGTTATATATGGATGATAGTTCATTGGTTAGTTGATCGCTATTATTTAAGATCATTTAAATGTGGTTTAGTCATTATTATATACATAATATTTTTGTTTCTAATTTTTTTTTTTGGTTTGCAGTTAATAAAAATTTCTTTTAATATTGAAAACAACAATAAACCAACATATAAGGTAAGCTACATGTAATAAATTTAATGTAGGAAGATTATATGAAGGGCAAAAAAAAAAAAAATTACTTAGATTGATCTAATGAACTTCTTCTTTGACTTGGAGCAAAATAGAAAGCTCATTACTTTGAATATAAGAGGGAAAAAATAGATATGTAGAGGAGCAGTAATGGAATAAAAAAGATGATATTGAATGTAAAGCAAAATTCATTATTTTAATGTTCAGATTATTGCATATGAAGAATGCTAATATGGATAAATTTGGGTATTATAGAGAATTGTTGAGTTCGTTTAGAATACCAGTAAGAGAAATGTTATTTATCCTTCATTTATGAATTTATCTCGTACTTACATGATTCATTGATTACAATGGATATTGTATGAAAAGCACAGCTAACAAACTCTAAAAAAATTTAAAAAATTTTTTGTTTCTTACAGAAAAAAAGGGCTTATTAATAAGATGTTAAATAAGTCTGGTAACGAATTCGTACGAAGTGCTCATGAATAAAGTGAAGAATAGTTGAAAATTTTTGTTATCCAAATCAGCGATTCTTCCAGCGTATTGTCGTCTTCGTTTTATTCATTTTGAAAATTATTTTTGTAAGGCATAATGTCTACAGAGTTATGACTTAATGCAAGCTTCTTTTATCCTCATCAATGTTATTTAAGAGTTTTATATGACTTCCTCAATTTCGACGAAAATATTTGTACAACATTATGATCAGTGCCCTTCCGGCATCTAAATGATATTTCACTTTACTTCCAGGGAATTCTCAGCGTAGAGGGTATCGAAGTACCTTCCAGCAAATTCTACAATTATTATTAAATGTGTATAATTATTGCTAAAAATTTTCTTTTAACCATATCCAACAACTGGATAAGGTTTAAAACACAAAACCTAAGATTAATATGATATGTGGTAAATTTCTAATGAAAATTTATAATTGCGGAAGAAAATGAAAATAAAAATTTTTAACGTCATACCGGTGGGAGCGATTTATTTGAAATAATTATTTGCATTTATTTTCTTTCATTTTTTCTAAACCTTAATAAAATAAAAGACTTTGCATGTATTTGGAAATTGAGTTGTTCAATAAAAGAGCAACTCATTTAATTTTTGGTTTCTGGAACTTAATTTGAATTCAAATTTTTAAGCTTTAGGAAATTACAAGAAAATTGTAAATAATAAAATTATGATTATGTTATGTATGGTTTGCGGTAAATTTTTTGGAAATACAATATTAATTCAGGTGGTGGTGATATTTCTAATTAGGTACGTATATAAAAGAAAAAAACTTTTCTAAAAATAGTGATTTAATTGCTAATATAACAAATTGCGTTCATTCATAATCGAAACTAATATTTTTTTTTTCGTTACCTAATGGTAGAGACATTTTTCCTGCCTTGCCTTACCCCCCCTATAATAATATCATAATAGAAAATTTTAATTTTCTATAATTTACTGGTAAAATACTGATTTATGCAAATTTATTATATTTCAAAGAAAACCCTGAAACTGCGTTAATTTTGACTTAATACACTTATTTTTTTTTCACAAATTACATAATTTCTTTGAAATCTTACCCTAAATTAATGAAATCTTTGCCTTCACTCATTTAAGGTAAGCTATACGAAATTAATTGAAAAGAAATAGCTGACCATCTGGAGGAATAGCTCTCTACCTTATAATGTGGTTTTTTATGTTACAATGTGTTATAATTTATATATACCGATGGAATAATGTTACATATATTATTTCACATAGTAATACGTTTCGTTTATATAGTTCACACAACGACACGCTACACGACGCTTTAATCAAAATATACCATTTGATATAATTTTTATTTCGAAACTTCTATGTAATATTTCGTTCGGAAAACTGAACCGATATTATGCTCACTACATGTGTGTAATCATATGACAATAAATGAGCGGTTCAGCAGCAATGTGACCTAAACCTTACTCAAAATTTTTGCTTTTTCTTAGAAGTTTATATAAAATTTTATCGATAAAAAAGTCAAATATTTCCTATATTCCGTTATTTGTTTTGGTCTAAATTAAAAATTCAATTTTTTCCAGCGTAAAAGTGACCTGATCCATATATTGTGGGGCGAAAATTTTGGGAGTGTGTATTTGACCACTTTCCTTCTGATCCCCTCATGATAATACAAAATTGCATCCCTAATAAATGGAATATATTATTTCTATAATTTTATCTTAAATTATAATTGATCGGCAATACAAAGATATTATTAATTTTTAATTCAAATTAAAAAACCCAAAACAAAATCTATACATATATATACCAACAATCAAATCTTTTAAGTCAATCCAAATTAAAATTCAATCGAAGAAATTTCCATTTCAATAAATTGAATTACCAATCAAAAGTTATTTTGCTTCTTTTTTCTTCACTTTATAAAATAAATTTTAAAAAAAACATAAATCTTCCTTGTACATTATAAAAGACAACAAACACTCTTATTGAAATGACTATACATAATGCAAGTATGTGTAGATGTATGAATAAATTCAAATCTAAAAAAATTGAACATTTTTCGATGACATCAAAACATCGAAACGAGAAAAATTATAATAATCGAGTGTGTACAAAAAAAAATTAAATGTATTCCGTTTCTGGAACAATAACTTTATTTTTTTTTTTGTTAAAGCCTTTATGGCTATTATACTAACTTGTCCATATGCTAATATGTAAATTATACTTAAGACCATTTTCTAAACTATTAAAAAAACAAAGAAAATACTAAAGAATCAAAAGAGAAGAAAAGCAGAAAATAAATGTCTTATAAATCTTCAAAAAAATGTTGTTGTCAGTCATCACTTAAGTTAACTTATCATAACCAATTTCCATTTTATTCTATATATAATGTACATATATTATTTATAAACATGGATGGTATCATTTTAAACATTATTGACAAATATCTATGCAAATCAATATCACTCAGCGTGGTGCCATCTCTCAAATGCCTCATTCATCTTTCAATTCTTTATATTTAAATAATATACTTATAAAAATTTGTAATCTTTAATATTATTCCAAAACAAGCTTAGGAGTTTTGTGTACTTATGTGTTATATACATATATATAAATATTATATTTTATTTAAATTCTTACAAGATGTACCGTAAAACAGTGGCCTTTCTGATTGCTGTGCCAATATAGTTGAAATATTCAAACAAATTAGAAATTTCACAAACACATTTCATAAAATTGAACATTAAATTTTAGATTGAAAGCTATTGCTTTAAACAGGTATTGGATTTCAGAAATAAATTTAAGGGAAAAGATTTATAAAAAATCACTGAACTTGAGGTTCTTATTTAATAAGGGCAGTATGTAAAATGTAATAGAAAATTTAGATTAGAATTATTGATAAGCATGTAATATAATAGTGTTTATTGAACTGCATTATATAACTCACAAAAAATGATGTTAATTAAACTAACTTAATCTTAACTAATTGCCACAATTTCGTCGACTCGCAGGTATGCAATCAAACCAATATGTTGTTTTGAATTAATCAAATATTTGACAACTTGTTAAATAAATAAAATCATCTTTTGAATTAAACAACTGAGTGTAGTAAATTGTTCGTAATGCAATTTTTATAAATGGTCGTAAAATTTTAAGTTGGGGTGTTTCCACCATCAAACATGTTTCAAGAATTTTGCTATTATTTGATTAAAAATTATTATATAATATTGGGTGTCAGAAGTTTTTTTAATACAATAGAACATAATGTAATTCTTTTCAAACAAAATGTATGAAAAATGTTTGATTGCTTTCTTATACTTCTCTTAGGGTTCAAGCAGACATTGTAATTTTTAATTTTGAAATTACTTCGCATATCTAACCAATATTATTGCGTAAATTCACATCATTTGCGTTAACTATTTGTAATCAGTTTGTAAAATATTATAAAGTATTTGAGTGCTTAATTCCATCATACAGTTGCATTGTGTGCGCGCTTTAATATAAACCTATGGAATTGAAATAAGCAATCAAACAGTTTCAAATCAAAAAATTGCATGCATGTTTGAACCTTTATTGCGAATCTACTTGTACTCAATTCATAAACCCTAGTTCAATGTTCCGTTTCCTCTTACATAAATAACATTATGTAACAGGACACCCTGAATGAATACAATAAATTTAGTGACAAAAATATATATAAAGAATACTGTTAATACATAATGTACGAGTATATAGGTAAAGTTGTTAAAAAGATTCAAATCGTCCATCAAGTTGTTTGTTTTAAATAAGCAGCACACAAAAACGAAAAAAAAAAAATTAAAATGTGATTTTTTTTTTATTCATCTTTTGGGATTGCGGGACTTATTTATGGTGATTTTCTTTCTTGAAGAGTTAAAAATATTGACAAATAGGAAAAGACACAAATCTTTATTCTTTAATTCTAAATGTAGATATTAAGTATTATTTCAGTTTTATTTTCTGATCCTCAGTGGACAATGATGGACATATATAGAGAAACAATAGAGATTTTGATATTTCCACTTTTTAATGTATTTTTTTTTTTTATTTTATGCATAAAATTATTATAGAAGTCGTAAATCGTATATAAAAAAGTTTTTCAAAGTACACACGTCATAATATTAGAATAATATTATGGATACGACTTGGATGTTGTGAATTTTTATCAATGAATTTCGGAAAAAGACTCAGGAATATTATAATTGTGTTGAAGAATTTTTGTTAAAAATTTCAATGCCATAATTTTAAAGTTCTAATATTATTGAACAAGCATTCTAATATTTGGAAATAAGGCTTTGTAAGTGGTTTGTTTTTAGATTATTTTGGAAATACTATGCTCAGATTTTTACCTCGTTGTATCATGAAGAAGAATATTAATTAATTTTACTAATATCCTGAAGAAGAATATTAATTTCGAAACAAAATATAAATTTTAATGGTATTCGATACTTCATTTCGCTGACATTCATTCTATGCCTTTGTACAATAAGATTTATAAGATAATCATACAATACAGATTTACGATCATATACTGCTCATACATATTAGGTATATGTATGTATATATTTATAAAAATATTCAATGAAAACATTGTTAAAATTTAATTTTAATAATTAATTTTACCTCGGCCTCTTTTTTTGTTTTAATAAAACAACGATGGCATTCAAAGTAGGCATTCTCAATAATATTTATAAAATATGCTCAAACATATTGAATATGTTTGATTCACATGTTCATGCAAAATAAATGCATGCTGTGTATCAATTCAATACAACAACACTTTTAAGCTCCTGATCACTACTACTATAATACTACTTAAATAATCTAAACAAAATTTAATTTTGACTCACGATATTTATGAAATTATTTTTAAGCTTCTTAGGCGTATAAAATATCTTTTAAGTATATTAAATTGCAATTGACCACCATTGCGTTACAAGCTTTCATAACTTATTCATAAAATAATATTTTGTCACTATAAGAATTTTTAAATGTGGGGTAGAAAAAAAAAAGAAGTAGAAGCAAAATGCCTATTAGCAAAATAAATTTAAATTGATTAGAAAAATATTATTACATTTAGCAATATTCACCTTAAATGCTAATTATCTTAGTGACTGCATACATTCATAAACAATAAATATAAAAAAAAAAAATAAAATCTCTTAAATTATTTTCAATTATAAATCAGTGAATAATGCCGTGGGTCGAAACATTAATTTAATTTATTTTCAAAAAGAGAAAAAAATTCATAATTTATTACAGTTTTAACTGGATAGCTGTTAGCAGGAATATTTTATGAAGTTGAATTAATTTTAATAAATTATTTAAATTTAAATTTTTGATTTTTTTTTTTTTTGGATATTTAAGGAAAGTGATTTGATTTCAATTAAAAATTATTATATGTACATTGTATTACAATTCGTTCCTCAAACTATTATAAATGAATGTACGAGTAATACTAGCTTGATAGTAATTTCAGATCTAATTTTCCTTAAACGATCATTTCTAATTATAGCTATAATAACTTTATTAAAATTCAATTAACAATATTCGTTTGTATATTAAATTTGAAATTTCGTTTCATTTATGATCAGGGAGGGAAAACGGTTGAGGTTATGTTGGCAATTTTACTTAGATCTGTAAAGATATAGTGCGTTTTTGTGACAACAATGCAAAAATTAGATCGTTTTCTTGTAATGAAATTTTGAAAGATCTACTCTCATATTGTCAGCATGAAAATTAATGCTAATTAGAAACTGACAATACAACTGATACCTGACAGACAAAAAAAATACAATTGAGAAGCTATAATTATAAAGTAAAGATGGCGTAATCGATGTTAATATTTTAATTATTTTAAATAGATTTTAATAATACCTTTGAAATTATTTTCTTAAAATTTATTGCCATTATTTGAAAGTACTACAACTGTTTTTAAAAGTAGAGCTAATTTCTTCCGTATTTAAATTATTTGCTTTAGAATAGCGCTAACAGAAGTAAAATTAAGTTTTAAGATTTGCCAACATAAACTTAACCAACTATATGATCGCTTTCTTTCAATTATTTTTTGTTACAATGATACTAAGATGATGTAATTCATAACGAACTTGTCTTTAATATTAGGTTTGAAGAATATTATAATGTCTTCGAAAAAAAAATAGCATTTTTCTTGATTCTACACAAACACTTGACTAAGTTAATAAATAGTATCTCAGCTATTTAGGGTTTTACTCATAAAGAACCTTTACAATAACACATACATTCTTAACGCGATCTAATGCACAAAATTCTTAAAAAAATTTTACGAATTCTGCTAAAATATGTACAATATTCAAAATTGATGTAAGGACCAAATAAAAAAGTGAAAGATTATTGTATGTCAAAATGCGATATATAAAACATAAAAGATCTGTGGAATATAAAGTGCTTATACAGTAACCAATTCATTTTCGGAATTCTAATTAAGCAAATCAATTTCTTGCTCAATCTTTTCTGTTCAATCACAATTTCAATTCATAAACGAGTGCTTTATAGTCCTTGAATTGAGAGAAGCTTTGTTAAACTATAACTACAAATTAATATCGTGAATATATTTCAAATTTTGAGCTAATTGTAAAATTCATCGAATATAGTTAAATGCCTCAATATTTGACCAATTTTTATTATTAAGAGAGTGTACAAGTTTAATTATACTATTTAGAACGCTGATTGCTAAACACTAAACCATGATACTAAGGTTAATTCTAAATCAATTTGGTCAAATCAATATTTTATTGGCTCTTTAAAGTTATTCGTTAAAAATTTTGATACTAAACTAATTATTAATGTTTGCTTTTAATGGATGCTATGCAAATTTTCAAAGAAATCAAATAAATTATAGAAATTAACCAACCTTAAGAATTTCAAATCCTCTAATCTATTTAAATCCTCAAATTCACTATATTAAAAATTACTATAATTCTATTTTTTCTAGAAAAAATTTACTTTAAATTTCTTTTGTTCTAAATTCCTTAACCCTGTTTATAGCGCTATCATATTTTTATAAATTTTATAATGCAAATAATAATTCACTCATAAATTATATTACGTAAGTACGCCGACACTAATTTTGATTTAAATCATTTTGATATGAATAACCTTTTATACCAAAAACAAGCTCATATCTGAACATACATACACAAATATTTATCCAGAGAGGACTAACTGACTATATATACGATAAAAGATCGCAATATTATAATGTTTACTAAAAGAATGAATACAATATTTATTTATTTTGTGTTCAGTATTGATTATTTACTTTAGAGGAATTGGATGATATCGATCAAGTAACATAATATGCCATTTATCAAACAGAATTTATAATGAATATGTTTTAAATAAAACAAAAAGAAAAAACAAAATAGGGGAATAAAATACTAAAGAGACTGACTTTTAAGTTTAGAACAAAAAGAACGCCAGTTTAAAATTGAAAACAAAATAAAAACAGAAAAAAAAAAACAGTTTTAAAATAATAAATTGGTGGTCAGTGTAGAGAACAATTGGAATTCCATATTGTCGATATTTTTTCTTTTGTTATATTATGGTACATAATGGTAACCATAAAGATTAAAATTGAAATTGTTGTCTGGACATGATCTAGAACATATTGGAGCAGTTTTTTGTTTTTCTTCTGCTCTGAATACCTACTATATTGCAAAAAAGAAATATTATTGATCTTTTTATTTGGTTTTACGAGAATATTGCAATAAACGCGTGGTAATAAATTATGCAAGAAATGAAAGAGAAGAGAACAACAAAATTGGTATTTTTGCTCAAATTTTAATGCAAATTTTTAATTTTTTTTTTTAACTTTTATACTTATTTTAGAGTACCTATAACAATTTTAAAATTTTCAACGCTGAGAAGAGAAGTGAAGAGAAAAGAAGTGAAGGAGAATTGTAAATAATTGTGGTTTTTGAGATACGGATAAAGTTTTATGTGTATTTTTTGCATGATTTTATACTATTAAAGGTGTGATAAAAGTGACCACATTTTGTAAATTACAATTGGATTTAGAACGTTTTGTACACAAGGTTTTTTCCTTTTTGAAATTTTAAAATAAATGTTTATGTTTAATTGCATATTTTAAGAAAATGAATAATTTACTATTTTTCTTACAACTACAAATGCATAGAATATAAGCTTGAAAACTAGATTTGGTAATATAAATACATGGAGAGTATTGAAATGTTATTTTGCATGAATGTTTTGTCAAAAATTAATCAAATAGGGAAAGTCATAATGACTTCCTAACATTTTCTTTGCAAAACACTTAAATTCACTAACAAAAATGTGTTGTATGTTTTCGTAAGTGGTAGAAAACTATTCAAATGTGTTCAATTTATGTATACATCTTATATATATTTTGTAAACATTTAGTAGCTGTGCGGCTCAACCATTTCGATCCGGCCGATACAAATATTATGTAGTAGTAATGTCCAAACATCCCTAAAAGTTAAAACTGCATATACCATTTCGTTTTTACATGATTCGGCACACTAAATTTTAACGTAATTCTTTTATGTCTCACATATGAGACATTTTCTAATTACATTATTCGAAAGCCGGTTCGAAAGGGTTAAATAAATAGTTTAAAGTTATTGTAAATAGTTACAATTTTCATAGTACATGATGATAATTGTAACTATTAACAAAAGCTGTTGTACATCTACATTTCATTGAAGCATGAGCATTTTGTACAAAATAAAAAAAAAACCCTTAAAATCTTACGAATATTTCTAATAGAATTTTTAATTTAGTTGTACTAAATATTGTTAATATAATTATTAATACTACAACTACAAATAAATTATTGATTTAAAAAATTCAACTTAAATATTCAATAATACAGAAAAAAATTTATTTTTTAAAAAAATATTAAATTTTTTATGGTTTGATCAAAAAAAAAAATTTCCTGTGACGGTTTGACAATATAAAAAATTTTAACATGAGTAAGTACATTTTGATTGCACATGTACATATATACTTATTCATGTACTTATACTCATTATATTTTTATGTAAACATTACAAGACCATCCGTTATATTATTAGTGCCGATATTATAATTTAAAAACCTCTGATGTAATTTCATTCCGGTCAACAATAACATATTATTATAATAATAATGTATAACACTTAATTATAATCTAGTATATATATTAAAAAAAAAACATGACCACTAATTCAAAAACCACATTATGAGAAAAAAAATCAAACACCAAACAAAATTCAATCACTAATTTTTGATTATTGTAAAAATATTAACAAAAATTTTTAAATAATTTGTAATTATGTAATATAATTATAATATTATGAATTTAATTTAGAAAAAAAATTAAATAATATTTTAGAAAAATTTATAGCCACACAATAGTGTAATTACTATAATTAGTTATAAATTGATTGTTATACATCTTTATAAACAGCTTTGTATTTAATATTTTTAATAATTAAAATTATAAAATTAATTTAAAAAATTTAATTTATGCAATTATGGCGTATTTATTTGTGGACAACTAACACAATATGGCGAAAATATAATGATTTTTCAAATAATATTTGTAGGTCTATAGTAAGACTAATTGAATATTTTTATACAATTTCAATAGGTACTAAACAATATTTAATAATACCGTCACTTTATTTTCAGTAACGATGTAGTATCTCATTGCGTATATCATTAACGAGACGGTAATAATAATTTCAGTTAAATGAAAATCATAATGCATACGATATGTAAAATAAACTCACTTAATATTATTTAATTACTTGTATTACGAGTATCAAGTGTTACACTCATTATTTATCTCAATTTTTCTCTCTCACAACCTTTATTATCAAATATTGTTATTAAATCATTATGATTAAACTGTCATATTAATATTAAATACAAAATTTTCTCTCAATTCAATTAATTAATTTTTAATCGATTGTTGTCATAACAGAGAATATCTTAGTTCTTATAAACATTTTATATAGTAGCTCTAAAAAATGTAAATTGTATATAATTATAGCTTACGATTTTAAACTAGAGAGAGTGAGTAAGATTAAGAGGGGGGGGGGGGGACTCCCCGTACACCCGCGCAAAGCCCATGCACTAGGCCAACAGAAAAAGGTCCATCGGCAACCCCCAGAAAACACCCAACAACCCCCATGCAGTTCGACACACAAGACCCCCCTATCCAAACCGGCCAACCTCCCTGGCAAAGCCCAAAAGCCGCGCAAGATACATCTCGGAAAGTTCCCCCAGGTTACCGCAAAAATAAGCCACCAAGACACGCCTTCTCTTCCACCTCAGAAACGGACAGGCACAGAGGACATGCTTTACATCCTCCACCTCCGCCACATTCCGACACCCACGACATACATCCGTCATAGCAATCTCAAGCCTCCTGGCCATTTTCCCCAGAAGGCAATTCCCCGTCAGGACCCCCAACCAAAATACGACTTAACAAGGCTTGTGGGCAGCGAAATATTGATTTTACGTTTATTTTGTATGATAAAGAAAATCACTAATTTTTAAAAATTTTTGTGTTTATTGCTAAAGTGAAGAGCATAAAAATTCAATTTAAATCCTATGCATTTTATTCATTAAATAATCAAAGGAAACACGTGGGAAAATTTAAAAAAAAAATTAATGAAAAAAAAATTAAATTTATTTTTCCACTTTTCCTAAAAAGAAAGACAACGGAAAAAAAACCAAAATATGCCAAATCAAAAATATCAATGAAATCAAAAACAAGTCGTCACCATAAGAATCAATTTCATATATTCATAAAAAGTATTAAGAAATCATCAAATAAACTAGATCCATATGACAGTGAACACCATATTGCAGACAAATTCAAATTGAATTTTGAAAATTTTTTTTTTTAATTTCCTTTGCTAACAAATAGTACATGAAATATGTATGTATAGCCATATGTGCTATAATTTACCATAATAATAATGGTATATGTTTAGATTTCTTCAGCTCGTGTTCATTCCCTTTTGTTATCTTTTATTACTTTACAATAATATTGTGAGAACAATAGTGTTGAGTTCCACATTCTATATTATTAATAACATTCACTGTTTGTTCTCTTGTATTCGTTTCAAAACATGTGTTGAGAAAATCTTTGAAAATCAAGCAAAAAAAAATTATTTCAATATCCCTGAGACTTGCTGTTGTCACTTTTCTTTTTCAAGTCATATTTTTTTTTTCAAGTCATATATCATAAATATTTTATAATATATACATACATTTCATGTGGGTACCTGTTACAGCCATGATTTTGTTAAACATGAGCATAGCTAAAATGGCACATGCTTTATATAAGAGTTAAATTTGGCCTTACCTATATATTATGTTTTAATTTCCTCAGGTTTGCGAGGTTTGGCACTGTATATAGAAGGTTATTCAAAAGTCAATTTTAAATTATATTTATGTTTGTTACTACTCGTAAAATATAGAAGTTCAAATTATGAAATCAAAAACAAGTTGTCGTCATAAAAATGGGTCAAAAATATTAAAAGAGAATTATTTAAAATAGTTAAAATGATAAGAACTCCAATAATAGTATTCCAAGAAATAATGCTGCAATAATCAAGTCCACTTCACTAGAGTATTTTAAAGCTTTTTGGTAATAAACTCGTTTGAAATTTATCATAGAGAGTTGTACGACTACTTAAACAAATTTTTTTGAATCGAAATGAGGAAATTGAATTGAAGTTCAATTAAGCTAATGAAACTTTAGGAGATTGTAATTAGAGTAAAAAAAATTACCATGATGAAAATGAGTCAGGTGAAAATTCTCGTTGGTTTTTATTATATTTGGAAATTACCGACTAAGGATGATATCCTATAAAATTTTAACTTGTCTTATATATATGAAAATATTAAGAAATTATCAAATAAACCAGACTCATGTGGCAGCGGACGTCAAACATAAGATACATAACTTTTCATTCGTTCTTTTGAACTATGAAACTATTGTAAGTGTTATTGCAAAAGTTGCATAAATTAAAACGTCTTACCCCTACTTCTACCTTCTAAATTTATGGAAAATTCAAATAATTTTTTTGGAACAAATTTGTACATTGTTTTCTTTAAATAACTTATGGAAAAGGGCACAAAATTTGCCCTTACTTATGATTATATAAAAATTTATATTATATACCTAAGGAGTGTTATATTCAGCCTGTCTTACATACTTCTGAAGATAAATGAATATTATCATGTTATTGAAAAGTAATTAAATTTTAAATAAAGAAAATCAATACACCGTATTAAAATGGAGCTTTCTAGTTAATGACTATCAAAATTCTGGATAATTTCTCCACGTATTTTACAGAAGTTTACTGTTGAGAACAAATCGCTTTCTCAACATTAATTTATTCTCAAAAATTTGCACACTCTTTGAGTAATTCATCTTTTAGTACAAAATCCAGTAATAAATCGATTTATGACGCTAAAATATTATTTTATTATCAAAAATTATTATATTTTAAAGAAGTTCACAATACCTGCAAGAAATGTTCGGTCGAAATTTTCAACACCTAAAATATACGCAAAAATATTTCTCTAATTTTTTTCATGCTCCTAAAATTATACGATACTGTTTAAAAATTTCTCCTATATATAAAAAAATTTTCAATTGAACAACAGGTTCATATTATACTTTTCCTATTACTGTTATATGAATTATATGATAAAAATATTTTTACCTGCTATGCTATACTACAAAATGAATTCATATCTTTAAGAATAAATTTATGATAAAAATTTCTTAAAAAAAAAACACAAAAATAATAATAAATTTTTCCTTCATATTTCTTTATAGAAATCTAATAGGTATGCAATATTGGTAATAAATATACAAATACATATTGTGCATACTTATACATTTATAAATTAATAAAAAAAAAAAAAACAAAATTTCCAAAATTGAAATATTTTTCTATATAATAAGAATTCTTTAAAAAAAAAAATCCGTCTAACAATAGTAAATTCTAATATAACAATAATGATATCAGCTAACACCAAACAACAGCAGCAATATATTATAATAGAGAACAACAGCAGTAACAGCAACAGCAGCAGCAGCCAAAATATAATGTTATAACATCATATATATCCAGATTATTTAAGAATAATATTGAAAACGTGACTTGGTTATGATATCTTAATAATTTATTAATATTTGAGATCACAAAAAGAATAATAATAAAAGAGAGAAAAAAAAAATAGCAATGATATTTTTTTTTGATATTTATTTTCATTTACTTCAATTCTATATGCTCAATTTTCTTTTCTCTTTTTCTTGTTTTCTAAACATAATACTATTCAATAAATAGTATTTAAATATGAAGAGAATTGAATAAGGGAATTTTACTATTAAATATAGGACATTTTATTCCGTCTGTCTCAAAATATTTAATATAATTTTATATTATATGAATAATTTATTAATGAGAGCTTAAATTTAAAAGTTTTTATTAAATACTCTCAGAGGAGAATTTATTTGAGATTAATAAATTTAATTTTTAACATTTGATAAATTTTTATTAAATTTAAATATTTTTATTAACATTACGAACAAGTTAAATGACAATGAAATATTTTTTAATAAAAATTTTATAAATTTTCTGAACATTTCCAACAAAAAGGTTTGTTTAACGTTAACGATAAAAATTAATTTAGAAGTCTTATTTAATTTAATACTAAATACCTATTACACAAACAAATATTATCTTGCCCCGGAAGGTATGCAATTTTAAATAAAATTATATGAAAAAGTAATAATTGTATCTACAGTTTAACTACAATTTATGTTTAAAGAATTTTCAATTCACATAATAATAGTTTACAAGTCCATATAACATAATAAGTTTTAAGGATTTAAAATCCTAGCAATTAATAATTTTTTTTTTGTAGAAATGAAATTTGGTTTAATTAATGCATTATAGCTATGCGGTAATATTAAATTTTTCTGAGACTTAAATTCAAAAAAATTGATTTAAAATAATTTTATTATTTTATTTTTTAATTCTTCTTCTTATTCTTTCTCTGTCTTTATTCCTTATCTGGGCCGTCAAATTTTCCTACCACGGGCCATCAAATTTTCCAGGTTGTCGCCTTTAATGTCTTGCATAAAATTTTCCAGGTTGTCGTCTCTGTTGGTGCTAAGCCATGTGGCAGTTGGTCTTCCTTCTCATTGGCACTCATCGATGTTGAGTGCGGTTTTTACGATATGGTCTTCATTTTTTCTCATTATATGACCATCTCAATATGTTTTTTTTTTAATTTTTCAGCGATTGGAGTACTTTGAGACTTTATCTGATGTATATGTTCCTTATTTTATATTATTTAATTTTTAATAATATTTTTAATTGTTATATTTATATTCCGAAGGTAGTTAACATTTGATAACTCTGAATTTTGGATTTATATCATGAATTCTATAGTGCAACCGGAACCTAAGCGAAATCTTATATAAACTATGACTTTATTTTAAATTTACATCCTTATATTTTATAATTTTTCTGAAAACTTGTGTATTCCCTTAGGTATTTACTTTATAATTCCCTTCAGGAAATGTGCTTATAGTATGATTATAATCCAAAATTTTCCCTGATTTTGCTTTTCACTAGCTTCATATTTTCTTTAAATTATTTAAAAAGATTTTCCTATCCTATTTCACGTCACAATGATGATTTTCCTATATTCAATATTATTTTATTAAAAAAAAAGAAACGGAAACAAAAATTTTTATACAAAAGTGAAAAAACAAATAAGAAAATAAAAAAATTTCTTTTTTCATATTTTTGATTTTTTTTTTTTGGTGAAAATTCTTACGAAAATCTGTTCCATTTTTGTCGTTTTTTTGTTGTTCAATTCGGTGTTGTTTTCCTTTAATATTCTTGTTTTGCCACAGTTGTTGTCGATTTCATTTTCTTGTTCTCAAGTATCTATAACCCAAAAATTATACCGAAACAAAAAAAAAAAAAAACACAAAGCAAGATATTTGAATTTCAAAATTGGCACAAAAATTATTCCAAAATGATGAAAATTTTTTGATAAAGTCGGTTGGTTTCTCTATATTAAAGATTGAAAATAATAATAATAATGAAAATATTGAAATTTATGAAAATGGGAACACATGTTATTTGTATTACAACATGAAAATTCTATTAATAATATTGTTGCGAGAAAATTAAATATGTAAGAAGAAAATTCAATATAGAAAAAATTGGAACAATTTTCATTATGCGATTTTGTATATAACAAAATATTCATGCATATGCGGTAATTGAAATTTGTTATTTTAAAAATATATTGGAAAATTTAAATAAAATTGAAAATTTTAAATTAACGAAATTTATTATAATAACTTTTGTTAACGTTTATGGTGGCGGTAAATTTGAAGATTTTCTTATTTAATTTAAATGAAAATGGAAAATTTTGAAAATCTTTAAATACGAGTGTATGCTAGTAGAAGACTTTTAATAACATTTTGTTTTTTGAAACCCAAAGATTTTTGGCTATCCAGGGATTTCCAAAACCTTTTCCGGATTTCTTATGGCCATCGGTGTAATAGATGACCTTTTAAAGCAGCCGTCGGTAAAGTGCGACTCAAGGCAGCAGGCGGGATATTCAACTTTTGGGGCCAATCGTTCTGCTGGCAAAAAAAAAAATTTAGTTCATTGCGACTATTAAAATTTTTGCAAAAAAATTTAAGAGATTAATCATAGATAACAGATTTAGGTACATACAAATTTATTCATACAAATTTTTTATTTGTCAAAGCAAAACAATCAATTAACTTAGTTGAAAATGTCATTTCTTCTTGTAAGTAGGTAATATGAGAAACTCGAGTGGCACATACTCATATTATACATATTACGAAATTTTTCCCTGCCTAACATAAGCTATAGCTTAAATTTCTTATAATCACACTATAAAATTGCTAAATTTAATGAAATCTCTCGAATATTTGTCAAAAAAATTAAAAAACTGGGATGAATTCGAGCGCATAGTTAAAATTTTGTTGAAATGTTAAAATATTGAATAGGTTTAAAACCCGTTTCTAAATTCCAATTACTTTCTAGCTTATAACCCTTATAAATTTTTTTCATCACTAATTATCATTTCATTATACAATCAACTTTTACTTCAGATTAAGTTTGAAACATAGCTGTGGTCATCAACATCATCATTGTTTTAATTTCTGCAAATCTTTGATGAGTAAAATTGCATAAAATATGCAAGAAATAGCATTCTTTTTTCTCTCTTCAGGTTTCTTATATTAGAACTTACGGCAGAGCAACAGTGAGTGCCTCTTTTGTATTACCAAAAATAGTATTAAAAGAAATGCAATTATACTAGATTACCTTTACTGTCTTCATCTCTTCATCAACACAGTAATATATTTGCAATATTTTTGCTCTTCCGTTTTACTTTTATTTCAAGTGTAAGTTGAAGTTGAACTGAAATTTCTTTTTTACTTGCTATTTTGTTACTATTGCTTCGTGTTGAATTGTTTATGGTGTATTTGGCGAGAAACTACTTTATATAGATTTACGCTTCGACACAACCTATATTATGAAAATCAATATACATAATAGTAATAGCAATAAAATAAAAATATACGTTTTATACGCACCGTAGCATAACAATAAAAATGTTAAAAAAAAAAGTGAAGTTTGCATTTAATAAACAGGCGATGATTGCATTTGTTTTGCGCATTTTTTACAATTTACTATAAAAGTTTGATAGCCATACAAGAAGCATACATGCATATGTACATATATGAATTAATAAGGTGTATAAAACTTTTTGTTTCTTGTGATTCAATAGAAAATTTTTTTACTTTTGTAACTTTAAGAGGAAAGTAAGTTTGAAGGTACTGTCGAATTTATGCTCCAGTTTATAATGTACAAAAAGTACGGTAGTTATTTGCGGTCTACTTGATGTTCTGTTTCTAACTTGATGTTCATCGAAATCGAACCAATATAAGTTGAGTCTTTTGAACGCCTTCATTTTAAAGTTCTAACTCACAGAAATTCTACTATTTTATGATTATTTATACAAAAAATATCTATGTAACCCGTTACACTGTTCGTTTTTTGAGTATTTTAGTTCGAAACGGAGAATATTAAAGTATGATTTATAGTTCTGTGCCGAATTGCTTAAACTTATTATTAATATAACACTTACCATCGCATTTTTGAATTCGATATCTGAATAAAATAAATGTAGTTGGATAAAAAATTCTTTGAATTAGAGATTAAAATCTCAATTACATAAAGACTCCAGTTTACATGAGATTTTCAGTACAAAATCCAGTAATTCTTTTTTTAAACCATGAAAAAAAAAGTCTAAAAATATGCAATTCTACTTTGATTTTTTAAAAATAAAAATAATTTCTACTCAACCGCGGTACAATGGGTTCCCCATGTGTTTTTTATGACAAAATAATATTGCAGTTACTGCATTAGAGTTTCTCATTCAGTTTGTTTTCAATGGATTCCTCGTATAGTTCTTAATCCTTGAACAATTTATTTAGAAAATTTAGAAATTTAATTTAATTGTAAATCTAAGTTTTAAGAAATGTTCAATTCAATTGCTCTCTGAAATGAAGTTTTTTTTTATTCGTTTCTGTTACACGCATTCTTGTAAGCTAGAGAAAAACTTCTTAGAAAAAAACACGAAATCTAGTTTTTCTTTTAAAAAAACGCAAAATATATATAAAGAAGAAAACGATATAAATATATACATATACCCGCCGCCTTTAATTTTGTAAAATAGAATAGAAAAATAAACAAGGAATGGAAAAATTTTCTAGATGGTGCTGGAATAAATTTGTTCGGAATTTCTAATTGATTATAAGAACAAGATTTTGTTAAAGTTTACTTGTGTGAATTAAGTGGTTTGAACATACTGTAATTTTTTAATTTTGTTCTTTTCTTTTGTTTTCTTATTTGTGACCCTTATCATACTATTGTGTGGAAAGACAGAGTAAAAGCAGATCATTAATTTTTAATTTTTATAAATTTGTAATTGATCAGAGAACTATTGTTGTAATTTGTATATTGAGTGTTATTATAAATTGTATTATAAATGAAATATAATAAAACACACAATTAATATTGAAAAACTAGTTTTAATATTGGAATAATATACTAATATTTCAAAATTTGGTAAATAGCTCTAGCTATATTAATTTAACAATTTGATTATTATATTTCATTGAATCAGTTTTTAATGTTTTGTAAATGTTACTTCATTGAATTCGAAGAAATTTACAAAAAAATTCTTAAATAAATTGTATAACACTACTTCTTTCAGATTTTGACATTCGTATTTGTTTTCGGGGGCACACTCAGAGTTCAGACAGACATGTAACTTTTAGTTTTACAAATTACTACTTGATTGTAAAATTGTTGCGGACATGTCATAGCAACTAAACTATTGCGTGAATTTAAATCGATAACCTCAATTGCAAATTTCCATGATTTTGTAAATGCTTAATTGCATGAAATTTTACAGGTGCATAATGCAAATCTAGAGAATACAAATATAACCAAGAAAGACAAGAAAATAAGTATATTTCAATATAAACCGAGAAAAGAAGTATGTATGGAATAATTCCAATCCAATTTTTTTAAATAATTGTGAAGTAATGAATGCATTATTTTGCCTTCTTATTAATTTACTTCAATCACTTCAAGTTAAGAGTTTATAATTAATTCCTCGTTGATTATAGCAGCCAAGTGAAATTTATACAAAAATCAATAAATTTTATATTAAAAAATTTTTCTCACACCCTATAAGTATGCAATATTTCTATTTTAACATTAATAAAACAATTTTCAAAAAATAAATATTTGGCTAATTTTTTATAACAAGAGAACTCCATGATATTAAATTACAGAAATTTATATTGTTTTAATTGGAAGAGAGAATTGGAAATCAACTAATTATTTTAGAATTTTAACAATAACATTTATACAATAATTTCAAATAATGTTCAATAAAAGCCGCCTGCCTTCTTGTTATATAAACAACTCAATTATCTACGTGCATAACTTTCAATGTGAACCTGTGTATACATTGCAGAAAATACGATTTTAATCATAAAAGCTATGCGTACGTCTAACTATGATATCTTAAATATAAGAAACGATTGCCGTACTTCCTTATATTGCAACATAATTTTAAGATCTTTATTGAAACTATTAAAAAATATAAAATTTTACTTCATTATTATTGCAATACAATGTAGAGTAGATGAACAAATTAAACTAATTTAGAAATGAAAATATAAGATAGCTGGTAATAGAAAAATTTTCTATTTTTTATTAAAGATTAAAAATATAATAAAGTTAAAGATTTTTAATTCAATTAAATGGTAGCAATATGTTTTTCATCTTCTAAAAGAATTCCAAATTAAACACATAGAAAAAGTTTAAAAATAGCATTCAGCAAAACGAAAATTATTAGATTTCTTTTTAAAAAATTATTATATTCGAATTCTTACTCAATGTACCTTGCTTTTGAAATTGTAGTGCGTATAACAATATAAATCGTGATTTTACAATGTTAATTGTAAACGCAAGTACATGGCATTTATTATACGTGATCTTCAATATTATTGACTGTTCTTATATAATCCGTATATTTATGTGCATAGTAGATCATGAATTCAATATTGTTGTTGCACCAAATTATGATTATATACCAGTAACAACAACATCAAAACAAAAAAATTTCCTTTCATTTAATAGCCTCTGTACATATTCGTTGTAAAACAACAACTAAAAAAAAAAGAAAAACAGTCCTAATTAAATTGCTCCAAGGGTTTGAGTTTAGTCAGAGAGAATATATGAACAAAAAACAAAAAAATTATTATAAAAAATAAATAAAATAAATAAAATAAATATAATAAAAAACCAAGTCATTACATACCATATCGGATTAGAGTTCAATTTTTTTTGTTTTTCGAAATTTTCAAATTAAGCCTAAGTATAACATGAAATTCTTGCTAGTTCTATGCAGCTAATAAAAATGTATATAAGATTAACAAAGTTGGGTCAAACTAATGGTTGGTATTGTAGCACTTTTCCCTTCAACAAGTGAAAATACTGCTTTTATACAATATAGTCTACGTATAGCTATGACACTATTAAAATTATTTGCATTCATATACAAAACTATTTCTAGGATTGCATACATTTAGGATGAACGATTTATGCAGTCTGAAATAAAGCCAAAAAAAAATTTAAAGAAGGGTTTATATGATGCTCGATTTTAAGGTTTAATTGTGTGAGTTAAGAAAAATAATTATATTTTTTAATGACACGGAATTTACTGCTAGCTTTTTGCGTTTCTAGAAATTTGAAAGTGGTTTCACAAATATAAGGTGCCAAATATTCAAATTATGGAGATGGAGATAAGAAAAAATTTTCTTCTAACGAAATAAACTAATTATGAATATCTAAGAGCTGCTAAAATTTCAGACTGGTGTAACGTACGGTATAGAAGAAAAACGGCATCAAAAATTTGGAAAAAAACAGATTTTAAATAACGGTAAATTCTAACCGCCATTTTGCTTTTTTAAAGTTCAGAAATGGTATGCCGCGATAGAAGAAGCCAGCTTTTTGCTTTTGCAAAATTTGAAAAATGTTTATGGCTTCATTGCAATAAATAGTTAAAAAATGCCGTTTATAGGGTTTTAGGGGGGTATAACTTTTAGAGGGGGGGAGATATGTAAAAATTATGTTCTACGAAAATTAGTTTCTAGTAAAGATCTATGTACATATAAAATTTCAGGTTTCTATCTTCAAGAGTGTAGAACAGATACACAGACAGACGGACGGACGGACGGAGTGAAACTAATAAGCATATTTTTTTTGAAAAATTTTTTGGAAAAGGGCTAAAAACAAAGTTATAAACTTATATTAAGCCTGTTGTTGCCTTGTTGCTATTTATACGAAAATTTCCTTTATATACGAAAATTTTTAATTTTTTTTTTATTATTTGATTAACAAAATAAAACAACGAGAATAAGAACAAAAACAAAAAAAATAATTCGTTAATTTTGATTTTATATTCTTTGTTATTTTTTAGGAACGTCCAAGAAGAACAAGAACAGTAAAACTATAAATGCAAAAAAAGAATTATGGATTCGATTATATAGTCATAAATTTTACCAAATTGATCTCATTCTTTCTCTTTTATTTTTTAATTCACCACCTTTAGGGCATCAATTAATCTTAACTTTTATTAGTTTTACTTGCTATAATATTCTTTATTACAATATTATTATTATTATATTTTTTTTCAATTGCTTGCTGTGTTTTATTTTATTTGTTTTGTTCTTCTTCATTTCAAATTTTTGTTTAAGGATTTTAAAATATTTGAAAATTTTCCCTTTTTATAATATGATTTTTGTTCTTATATTTGTTTTTGTTTTGTTTTCATTTTCTGTTAAAATTATTATACCAAGTCAATTATTATACCTGAATTTTTTGAAAGAGAATAAAATTTAAATAAAAACAAAAAATAAAAAAATTTAATTTTTTTTTTCTTTCTTCTTCTCTTTTAAGTTACGAGTATATGGAACAGCTCTAAGATACAAATAAAATATTCACATTTTTATTAAAAAGAATAATTTAAAATATCCTTGATTAATTCCCATTTATGTATATGCTTGTTTTTTGTGAGAGAGAACAAAATTATAGAGTCTTCAATTTGAGATTCTCATTTAATGTTAAAAATATGTACTCTCAATTCACTCGCACGATAATTTGAGTAGCGATGTTAATGTTAATTCATTTTTGTTGAGATTTTGCAAATATTAGATCTCATCGGAATGAGTTAAAAAAGCATAGATTTATTAAATAAAATCAAGCTGAAATTAATCAATTATCTGAAATCCAAAATGTTAACACATTCCCGGAATAAGTTGTTTAAATTATAATTATTATTGGAACCCGAGAATTCTTCACAATTTTATAATATTTTGGGGCAACAAATAAACAAGAAGCAAATACTTATACTGGATCAAAATAATAATTTATTCAAGAGCAAATTAATTTAATTTGATCATATGCTAAATATATGATAAAAAGTGTTGTGTCTATGGCAGACAAAATAATAACAGGCAACAACTTTATTCTACATAAATTTCTACATATTAGAAAACAAAATGAAATCTTAAAAAGTGAAACACAAGTTAGTAAATTTTAATATTCAAACCAAAATTAATAATTCCTAGTTGATATTTTTCCTCATGGTTTGCTTGTATTTTTGTTGTACCCTTGTATTGATCTGTGATTATATCTTGAAACTTAAACTTAAAATATCTAATGAAAATGTTATTAATAAATTAATTAACATTAAAAAAAATTACGTTTTTATTCTTCAACAAATATTATAAACGTGAAACTACAATATATACAATGCCAACTATTCTAATTCTAAAAAAAAGAAACAAATAAAAAAAAATTTATAATGAAAATAAAATTTATTTTATATAAATAAAAATAATAAGAGTAAATTCACTCTCAATCTAATTGTATCTTCGGGAAATAAATCAATGATCTAGAATAAAATTTTAATAATTATTTGTATGTAAATTTCAAGACATTTTGTGAATTTAAAAATTCCATTATATTATTTGTATATTTGAGTTTTATAAAAAAAAGGCAGTTGTTATAAACCAAGAAGAAGTTGTCTTATGAGTAAATGAAATTTAAAATTTAGATTTAATTTTAAGAATAGAGTACAAGTTTTGTAAACTTTAATTTTGGCTCTAATTGGGCAATATTATCACAAGTTAATGAATTTTAAAATGCAAATTATTCAATTTTTGCATTTCATAAGCTAAGGCTTTAGACATTTTTATAAAAGTACTGGGAATTCCCAGTCGATGGTCGTAAATTTTGCTCTTATCTTCCTTATTAATTTGTTTCTTATAGTACGTAAACAAAACTCTGTGCACCATTAAAATTATTAAACAACAATTTAGTAAAAAAATTATTAAATTGTCATTTGAATATCATAAATATTAGCTGCTGACCTTAATATATTACTCAATTATGAATAATCTGTAGGGAATTCGGATACTCAATATAATTTGGTATTACTTAATCCGGCTTACACTGTTTTACTTTATGTCTTTTAGAGTTCTTAATATTACAGATTATTCTAAATTGAAATGAATATGTTATATTATGGTTAGAATAATATTATAGTGACATGAGATTTTATTCCACTTTATATCGTTTCGGAACAATTGAAAACTGAAACTGCTATATAGATTTAATTTAATGCAATACAAAATTAAATTAATTGATGATTTGCTATTACTAGTGCGATTAGAAGCAAAACGATAAGGTGACTAATAAAATACAAAACAAATAATGCGAATTCAAAATAATCTTTTGAATCAATTCATTTGGGCCTTGCTATTCAAACAAACACAATTTAGAATTTGACAAATTAGATATAATAGAATAAATTTATTATTGTTTTCACAAATAATTCTTAAATATTACCTGAAGACTCGTAATATAAAACTACTTGCGCTAAATTATTTCCCAAAATTTTAAAGAAAGAAGTCTTCAATTGGTAAAAATTCATTCTACTTACCTATTATGAATCAAAATAGCATGAATTTAAAAGGTTTAGAATTGCCAATTGCTTCACAATTTCATAAATTTCATCAATGCCCTCTTTAATTTTAAAATTTAATAAGAAAGTGAAAAATCTCCATTAATAACGTAAATTCGTATAGCAACAAAACATTCTCCTAAAACTATAATAAGATAAAAATTCAATTTGATAATGTTTTAAAGTCTTTTCCCCCTTTAATCCGTTCTAATACACGTATAATAAGATGACATATTTCTGTTCGATTTCATCAAATGAAATGATGAGATTTTTATGTACTTTGGAATTTATTTGCTTTTTTTCTCTCTATTTCATTACATAAATTTTATGTGTTCAGAAATATTATAGCGAGATATGGTCGGAAATTGATCCTCTTAAATAGATTTAAGAGATTTGAATTTTTTGGCTATCTGAAATATCCGCCTATAATATTATTTTAATTTCCTTAAAGAATCGATTTTGAGTTTTAGGAAAAAAACAAAATGTGCATTAGATTAAAGGCAAAAAAATGTAAAGACAGAATTTTGATGACAGAAAATATTATTGAATATTTTTTTATTATGCTAGATATAAGGCGGCTTTTTCTTTAATCCCAAAAAATCTCATGATATAAAATGAAATTGAAAATGATAAAAAAAAAATTTCAAGTATATTGAAAAAAGTTCACATAAGTGCATTAAAAATTTTTTATTTTTTTCTTTTTCGTCTTCGATTGAGCTTCAAAAGTCTTTGGATGATTGATTTTGATTTTAAAAAAAAAATAAGAAAGAACCAAAAGTAAAACTGAATTGAATTTTAGGAAGTTGTTAATGTTGGAAAAATAGAAAAGGTAAGCATAAATATTGAATTTCCTTATGATAGGTGTATGCTGATGAGTATATAAAAATGAATACCTGCCAACTATTGGGCGAAACCAATTCGTAAAACTATACCCTATTTATAGTAGATGTAAGATAAGTTCTTATATTGCTTAATTGAATTACAATTAATAGAAAAAACTAATAAAGATCCTTGGTTTAGCTATATTTCAAATGAATATATAGCAATGTTATATTTGTAAGAATTAAATATTCTGTTATTTCATATACAAACACTCTTCTTCATATATCACACTCTATATAAAATGAACTTCCCTTTTACTCGAACTGTTTATTTCTATTTAATTATAGCATTTTGAAATATTTTGTTCATGTATTTTAATTTTTCTAATTCAAATTTTTTTCTTACAGAAATTCGCCTAGCTACGTTTAAAATGTAATTTTTATTAAACGTGAATTCAAAACGATTAAATATAAAATCAAAAGTATATGTATGTAGTATATAAAAATGTACAAGTAGGAGAATAATACGATTTCGTTCTTCAAAACATTGAGCAATGTGAGTATCTAGAATATACACAACAATTTAACTAATTTTTCTATTTTTAATTAGCACAACGTACGAATTCGAAATAACCCGAAATATTCTATTTCTTCCAATTATACCTTTATATTGTTTCAATAGGACAGTGTTATATTGGAATGGAAATAACCCGAAATAACCCGAAATATTCTACTCCTTCCAATTATACCTTTTTTTTATTTCAATAGGAAAGTGTTATATTGGAATGGAAATAACCCGAAATAACCCGAAATATTCTACTTCCTCCAATTATACCTTTATTTTGTTTCAATAGGACAGTGTTACATTAGAATGGAAATAACCCGAAATAACCCGAAATATTCTACTCCTTCCAATTATACCTTTTTTTTGTTTCAATAGGACAGTGTTATATTGGAATGGAAATAACCCGAAATATTCTACTCCTTCCAATTATACCTTTTTTTTGTTTCAATAGGAAAGTGTTGTATTGGACTGGAATATACTGCCATGCCATATTATTATATTGAAAACTCTCTCTTTCATTAATACTCTCCATTACCTATGTTGATTGTGTTAAGGAATATTATTATTTTGTAAAAATCACTGTATTATGAACGAAAAACTTACGAAGCCATGTCAGATATTGTAATTCATCTCATTTAAGATTACTTGCATTTTAAGTTATATTTTCCTCTTTCAAAATATCATCTATGTATATTGTATACATAGAAAATATTATTAATAAGCAAGAGACATTTTTTTTTTTTTTGGGAAACGGGTTCAATAAAAATTACAAAGACTGAGATTTAATGTCAAAAATCATTAATCATCATTTTGTTTTAAAGTTCAAATAACTTGACACAATTAATTTTGTTTTAAATTGAAGAATTAAATCGATATGTAAAATTTTATACACCCACAGGTAATTCAATACCTTTAAGACATTTTTAACACCTGATCAATTTTATCAACATAAAAGAAAACAATGATAAAAATTTTGAAAAATATTTTGACTTTGTTTTTTTGAAATTTTCCGCTATAAGAATATTTTTTTTTCAAATTTTATTTATTTTGATTGATTGGTTTAATTTTCTCTCTTTATTTTGAGGCGAATTAATTTTTTTTATTGATTTTAAATTGAAGCGGCAAGCAAAAGTGCTGAATTTTAAAGTATGATTAGAAGAAAGGGAAATATGAGATTAAGATAAATTAACCTTGTAATTTTTATCTTAAAAATTATTTAAATTATATTTTCAGTTTTAATTTAATAATATGATCCCAAATAAATATACCCACACAATTTTTTATTAATGATTAAAGGGTTAAATATGCCTATACATACAGTTAAATGTTTAAAATTGAGTTATTAGAAAAAATCATTAACAATTAATTAAAATAATTTTGAAAATTATTTTTCAATTTTTCTTCAATTAACTCACCTGAAACAAAATGAGACCCTTTTCAGTTATTGGATTATATCCGTATAACAAGTAGTTGCAACAATTCTGAACTATTAATAACTATTATTAATTATTGTATGGAGTGCGTCTTACTCAAAATTTAGTAAAGCAAGAAATATATATATACATTGTATATATACATTCTGAAACGATATTGATATTAAATAATGCATAATTATGTGATTAAAATTCAATAATTGTACGTGAAGGATTGAAAATTTTATACTACGATTCTGATTAACTTTTTTCGTTATAATTCCAAACAAAAGTACCTTGGTTTCAAGTCGATATTTCAAATTAAATTAACCAAAATCTGTTTATCAATGTTCATTGTATTAGACAAATCTATGAGGGACGTCACTACACAAAGTAATTAGTTGCCTGGCATTATGCCGATGACGTCTTTCTACTGACTCATTCAACTTTCTACTGAAGATATGCAACTCATTGTAAATAAGTAAGGAAAAAAACAGAAAGAATAGATCTGAAACGAAACTGATTCGAATTAACAACACGAGTCAGGCCCCGGTTTACGTACAAGGTATCCTCATTGAGCAGGTATCAGAATTCGAATACAAGTTGGATATGACAATAACAAAAGAGGGAGGCACAAATAAAAATATAGAATGCAGGATTTCCAAAGCAAAATGTGCAGTTATTAAACTATTATGTCGAATTATTAAGAATTATCAACGGTTAAATGCTAAGTTAGTGTTGCTTTACGGAAGCAAATCGTGGTTGGTGTCCAGAGATAACATGCTAAAAATACAGGTCAACGTTAATAAATGTCTCAATTATATGCAAAATAATCTGGCCAGGAACTATGGGTAATGACGAAACAAGATCCAATAGAAATTCAATTAAGAAGAAAATGAAAATGAATTGGTCACATATTAATCAAGCCAAGTAATATCAATATAGCACGCCAAGCCCTGGAATTGTAGTCCCAAGTGAGAAAAAATGTAGGAAGACCAAAAACTACATGAAAAAGAAGTGCACGGAAAGAATTAAAACTAAGCAACAAAAAATGAGCAGAAATAGAAAGACTGGCACCAAACAGAGAAAGTTGGAGAGGCTATGTGAAGCCATTTATTCCGTTAGAGAATAATAAGGAATGAAAAAATATAAACAGAAACTTAAAATTATATTCAATAGAAATTGTAGCTGTTTTATGTTTATTGTGTTGACTTGGCACCAATAACTAGAAAAATAAATTTCTGAAATTCGAAGAGAAAGAGAACTAGTAAGATATTTAATAATTGATTGCAAGTGAATGTTGAACAGCTTTTCTATCATAAGGAATTATTTTTCTTTTTCAAATAATTATTAAAAACATGTTATTAATCACATTTGCATGAAGTCGACTCTCTCCTATAGCAACATAACAATAAAGAGTATATTAACAAGCATAACATTATGAAATGTGAAAATAAAAGAAATTTCTTTTTCTCTTCCTTACTGCAAAAGTTGTGCCAGTTCCTTCCATTATATTAATCATAAATATTCAATTATTAGTAATCACATTCTTACAACATTGTTTCCGAAATTGTTTTGCAAAATTTAATTCTTCCTAAAATTTTATTTAATGTAAAATTTGTTTTTTGCCGAATATTTATGAAAAGAAAAACCAATTAAAATAAAATCAAGTGTATAAGTAGAAACACCCGTTAATTAGCTATTTACATGGTTTCTCGCTTTTTTTATTATCCTTTTGTATTTTTGATTTTGAAAATCACTCCTTTCTTTTCAAATTTCCAATGCTATAGATTTTTGTTTCTTCCTCTGTGTATTTTATTGTACTATAGGAAGGAAATGAAAATAAATAAAAAAATCTTATTCGGTACCATACGAGTACATACAGCAAAAGAGATCTAAAATAAAACTGAAACGTTTATTTTTCTTTTGCTTCTCCAATTTCTATTGTCGCATGTCTTTTTCTTCTCTCCTTAATATTCTTAAAATTGCACCTGAAAATCAAAAAAAAAATAATTTTCTTTGTTAGAGTTTCTAATTTAACCAAAATTAAAAGAATGAAAATGGAATCGGAAAATGAAAAAAAAAAAAAAAATTCCACAGGTCTGTAATTTTTGGTGACGGTATAAATTCTCTGAAGACTTAAGAAATGAAGACCTAAATATAAAATGTCAGGGTGTAAAATGCATTCAATATTTTGTTATTGTAATTTTATTTGTTTTTTTCTATTCTTACTAGATTTGTACTTTTAAATAAAATTATTGTTGTAATGAGGAAGTAAAAAGGGAACTATAATAATTATAAGTATATATAAAAGTTCCAGTGTTGTATATTTTAAAATTTTCTTGAATTTTCCTCACACATATCACTTTGATTCTGGTTTCAAATCAGAGTGCTCTTAAAATTAATTTTAAATTTCGGTTATTACAGTTCTACGGCTCCTAGAATGAATTGAACACGATAAAATGAAATCCTTAGTAGATTTTAGCAGTTTTGCAAACTTAGATCAGTGTTTAAACTAGAAGAGAATGTGGAACATTTTGAACGCGATGGTAGTTACAACACTGAATTTATTTCCAAAAAGAAACTGAAACCCAACAAGTGAATAAATTTTCCAAATGGTAAAATTTTAAGTGTGGAAAAGTAAAAACAAAAAATTTCTTAAAATAAAAATGTAAAGAAAAAAAAAAATTCTCAAAAACAAATGAAAAAAAAAATTTCGTTTATTTTCAGCGACTTTTATTTTGTTTTGTTTTTGCTTTTCCTTCCCCTATGTTATTTTGGATGAAAATTAGACGGTTTTTGCTTTTTGAATTATAATTGGATTGAGTTGACCACTCATATAATATGACGCTATATTAAAAAAAAAAAAAAAAACATGTTAAACTAAGAGGATTTCAAAATTTTTTTACTTTTTCGCTTACAGGAAATTTACAAGCACTTTTATTTTATTACCACATACACTTTGTAATTTTGTTGTGCTATTTTCTTTTTGTTAGAAAAATGGTATAAGCTCTATGGGGTCAATGTATTTGGCTGTTTTTTACAAAGTTTAGAAGAATATTTTTTGTTGCAAGTTATTATAGTATGTGTGTTTGTATGTAAACTGAAAACTACCGTGTAATAAAGTCACATAATATGCTAATCGTTTTGACTGTTTGAATTTTCATCAAGGTTTCACTAAAATTTTCTTTGCACTCGTTAACTTTTTTTTTTGCTTTTAATAAGCAAAAATGAATTTTGCAAAAAAATTAAAAAAATTTTTATATTTCATGGTTGGACAATTTTTTTATGCAATTTACATAAATTTTATGTCAAATTTTAATTTTTTAACTAGGAATCCGAACTTGAATTTTGTGTACTATTTAATTTTATATTGGTTTAAAAGTGTCCTAATTTGGAAAATAATTCACTTGTACGATTATAATTTGTGGTACGTATTTACACCAGCTGGAATCTACGTTAAGGCAATTAATTCTATCCAACACAAAGTAGAAGGTTATTGAATAAAAATTTTAAAAAATAAATCATGTAAAATTCTTGTAAATCTCATGTTAGTTATTCTGCCTATATTTTTCAATTTACTGTCTCTCACTTCTCAATTTTCTCTGCGGTAGTCAGTAATTATTCATTAATTACAAGCACTTACACTTAGAGTATTCTAAAATTTTAGTTCTAAACGACTGCACAATAAATTTCGAGACAGTAACAAAATTTTACTTTTCTCTTTTCCTTTTCTTGTTTTCTTGAATTTCATGGTTCAAAGAGATTTGTACTTACTTTTTCGATTATTTTACTTAAGAGTATAGCACAAGATATTATTCCAATTACATGTATTTTTTTATGCTGTTATCTTCTTTGTAAAATGTAAAAATAATGATAAGACATAACAGTTCAAAAGAATTCACAATAGAAAATGGTGAATTCAAGTGAATTAATTAAATATAATTGAGTCATAAATGTTTCTTTGTTGTTTCAGTTTACTAGTATTTTGCATATTATATTGATAAAGCAAAAATATTACTTATGTTATACCACTATTCAAAATAAAGTTGATAAGATGAGTAACTAGATAAGATTTTTTTTATTTTTATCAATCATGGCTTGATCCCACGAGCAAATAGGGAAAGGTACGTAAGAGTCTTGCCTGATTTAGTAAGATTATAATACTCGTTGACGCGATATCAGGAAGATTTCATTCGCGACAGATGGTATACTCCCCGGTAAGTAAATAGTCTTTTGGGCACGTGTCGTATAACATCACTGGAATGAGGAGGAGGAGAGAATTGTTGAAGACAGGCTTATACCGTTGTTTCACAATTCTGGAGCCCTCATCCGCATAGATACTGGAAAACGACGTTCACACTTTTAAATTACTCGACCCACACCTAGTGGCGGACACAAAAGATCATTCAATTGCGGTTCACCGCAACCCTATTTGTATAATCTCAAACACCTACATATATAAGATGTAGATTTGGAATCAGAACGCAACTACAATTTGGAAATGCTCAACACCATATTCTTTATGAAAAATCCCTGTTAAAATTCAATCTATTGACTCACATACATTCGTACTTAGTATATCATTAATAATATAACTTTGATATGTAAAGCAATCTTTTATACTCTGCTACATGGAAAAAAAAAACAACTTATAATGAATTTACTAAAAAAGAATCAAAGTATTTTTTTTGTCTCTAATGATAAAAGAGAAAAATAATAATTGTCTTATCTTCTTTTTACAAAGCGATTCTTAAAATCGGTAACCAGAACTTTTAAAATGGAATTAAGATTGCGATTGTTTTCTACAAAAAAACAAAAAAAACGGGAGATCTATCAATTTACAATAAAAAATAAAGAAACTGATTTAATAAAAAGTAAAAATAATTGGACCAGAAGCTTAAAGTATAAAAAAAAATAAATAAAAAACTTATTCCTTGCTTTCTTTGGTCTTAAGAATTTCAAAATCAATAGAGATAGTATTCGATTATCGAATATCATTTAAGAATGAAATATTGATCACTTGGGTGTTTTTTTGAAGAAAAATACCGCCATCGAACGCGAATCATTTTAATGTGTAGAACGTATAGAAGAGAAGAAAATAGAACGTAGAACAAAAAATATAAATTTAAAATTATAAACAATAAAACAAAGAAGGATTCAAGGATATTATTATAACCAATAAAAGGATAAAAAAAAAAAATTTTTCTTACATTTTTTACAATTTTTTTTTTTATTGCAAACAAGAAACCATGAATTTGTTTTTTATTTTTCATTTCTTCTTTGTTAGAAAACTTTTTGATTTAAAAACTTTTTTATATATGTAAAAAAAAATATATTTTGCGTTATTTTTTTTTGTATTTTTAACAGTAATAAAGAGACAGGTGGATTAAAGTAAATAAAATAAAGAAAATTTAATATAATTTATGGGTTTTAAAAAAAAATTGTTAACTTTTAAATAAGGCGCAATAATAATGGTAGCGTTACAAAAAATAAAAAAAGAAAAAAATAGAAGAAAATTATAGAAAAAAAAAATGTGAAAATTTTTATTTTTCGATTACAATTTTTTTGTACATTTATTATCTAGATTTAATATCGTAATGAAGGCATGACCAAATCATTGTCTTGAATACTGCAATTTTAATAAAGCTAGCATTAGTTTTAAAATTTATGTTTTATGATTGTATGACGCCATTTTGTGTGAATATAGGCTATGTACGGTCGTCTTTTTGTGGTATAGGTTTCAGTAACGTAGATGTTATAGGCTTCTGAGATTTGTGTGGTGCAAATAGATTTTTGTATTGTGTGGTGCAAAAAAATTTTATTAAAAAAAAAAAACTTATTTGAAATCTTCAATTTGAAAGCTCTAATTAACTAGTTTCTTTTCACAAATATGCAAACTTACAAAATGCCTCCTTGGAAAATTATAAATTTTCCACTTAACATGTCTGTGCATTCAACATCAATATTCAATACGAAAATTTGTATACTTCTAGGGTTTTAAAAGTAAAAAAAATTCGTCCAAATTGCTTTATTAAATTGATGTAATATTGCACGTTCTTTTTAAGAACGAAGATTCCGATTAGTGAAATAATACAACTTATGATTTAAGCGAAAATATTACACAGTGTATGCTTTTATGATCTTGTGGTTTTTCCTGAACAACATTTTGAAGAAAGTGGTGTTAATTATAACTTTAAATTGAAGCAAATCTTTAACATCTTACCATACCTTTTAGAAATATAACATTTTATTCCATGATGTGGTTCTTCATATTGTTTAAAAATAGAACATTCCAGCTACTGATTTTAATAATGAAATTAATCTGGTGCCAAGGTTTATATTAAAAATATTATTTAAAAAATCTTGGATAAGAATTCCATCACTTTTTCCTATTAAATTACAAAAATATAAAAAAAAATTAAATATTTTGTCTCTATCTTTAAAAAAATTTCAAAGTATTTACCAAATAATAATTTTACTCACCTTTTTACAAAAAACTGAAATGCATACTAATGTAATACATAAATCATTGAGCTAATTGTGGAACTATACCTGGTAAGAAGTGGATGAGTCTCCTTATTAATCTGAATGAGTCAAAAACAAAATGCATAATGAAAGTCGCGACAAAAGGCTCGTAAGATATTTGAAATTTTTTGAAATAAATAATTTTAGTTGTGTTTATTAAATTAAAATTTTGTAAATAATTGATTAAGGACGATTACGAATTTAGTGTTCGATCAATCAACAATATTTTCACAATGTTTTTTTAATGTTTATCAAATAGCATTTGGTTCCAGTATGAAAAGCATCATTTATAGGTCAATTTCTGATTTTCTGTCTTTCTAAAGTTTGAGTACTTAAAAATATTTTAGTACAATAGAACCTTCTCAATCAAATACCGTGTACAATTTTATAAAATACTCCCCGTTCTTTAACTAAAATTTTTCATTAAATTTCCCCAAAATGTTACAAAAAATATTTTTAACAAATAATTTCTAAATTTTTTGATTCAATGTAATTTAACATTTTTCATAATATGTATACTATTTAAATAAAATTAATTTAACAGTTATTTAAATTTTTTCATTAAAATAATTTTTCTATTAAAAATATTAGAAAAATTATTCGAACTACAAAAATGATTAAATATTAATTGAATATTATGAAAAGAAATGAAGAGCGTTGAATTGAAGAGAGTTGTTATATTGTAAAGAGAATTAATTCTAATATTTTTATAGTGTCATTTACACGTAGATTTTCTCTTGTATGTTGCATAAAAGTAATTTTAAGATTTCCTTAAAGGATTCTTTAATTTAAATCCACTCCTAATACCAAATTTTCTTGTTGAATTTAAATTGGAATATTGGAATATTGTAAACGTAAATTCAACTAAATATTCACGAATATTTTTAATTAAAACAATTTTTTAAAATAAAATTTCATAGAATTTCTTACAATTTTTCACAAAAAATATAAATTAATAATATTCACTTGTGTGTGTCTCAAAGGCAAAAAAAAATAATAATAAAATAATCAACAATTTTTATATATTTTATAAAACTTAATAGCAAAAGGTCTCATATTTTATGTACGTTTATAAATTTTGTTGTAATAAAATTGTAAAAATATTAATGACGTCAATTTAAAATCAATGAATTTTATGCCAGTAATTTTTTTTTTTAAAAATATCTACATATAAATATAAAACCAAAAAAAAACAAAATAATTCAAAACCATTTAAATTCGAATTGCGCTCTTTTAAGTTGTCTTAAATGCAAATTAGAAGATCAATAAAAATTTTTAGCATTACTATACACACAACAACACAAACAACGACAACGTTTTATTTACCATCGATTTATTTATTAAAAAATTTATACATAAAGATGTAAATGTACTCGTATGTACACTTTGAGTAAATGCACGTTAAAATTTTATCATCATTTAATGGTCAATTGAATATAATTATAGCCCTTATGGCATAAAAAGGTAACATCTTTTACATCTTTCGTTTCATTATAAAGTCTAATATTATAAATTAGCACGTACAAGTAGCCAGTTGTATTTTTTTTTTAATTTTCTTTGAAAAATATGCTTTAGTTTCTCTTGGCAATTTAGAAATTTTTTTATTAATAAAAAAAAAAAAAAATTGGTTAAAATTTTTAAACACCATGTTGCTCAACTGCGGTTTTGCGATTTTCCTCTTATGTTTTTTTTTTTTTTTGTGTTTTGTCTTTTGTAAATAATTAATTAGGTATCCTTGGGTGCCAATTGTTAACGCCTTCCTAAAACGATACATAATTATTAGAGATTTAAAAAAAAATTTTTTTATTTTTCTAGTTGCAATTTATCAGAAGGATTTTATAATTAAAAATTGATCTAAATTATTTACCGACAATTTTTAGATTTTTCATTTAGAAAGAAATTACATTTAAAAACTTGTTTCTTAAAAATTATTTTTAGAAAAATATTGAGAAGTTTTAATGTTCTGGTAGCATTAGTGAAAATTTTTTTTCTTAATGCAGACCCTTATAGTAAGTATTGTAAGGGTCTGTAATAGTAAAGATTTTGAGAGTGTCATGTAAATATTTCAAAACTTCATACAGTGTTGTTGGTTATGTGAGTTGGAAAGAGGTTGTTTTGATTTGAAACAGTTGACAGTTGACGGACCTGTCGGTTATGTGGGGTGGTTACTTGAAATAGAATTGACGAAGATGATTTTTAAGTAATTTAAACTATTTTAAATTAATCTTAAATATAATGTAAATTATCTGGTCCATTTTTGAGTTAGTTTTATACCTAATTTTTCGTGTTAAACTTAAAAAAAATGTAAACTTGTATTAATTTTAATTTGTTTTAAATTTTTTTGCAATCTTTTTTATAAATTATACAGTAAATAAATAGGACATATGAAGGGCTCAGAAGTAAAAAGGCCTTACTCTAACTCCCAAATTTAATTTTATCGACAAATAATAATTGTCATCATATTTGTCATTTGTTTTTAATTTTATTTGACAAATAGAAAATAACGGAATATTTCCTATATTCCATTATTTTTTCTGCCCTAAACCCAATTTAATTTTTTCCAGTGCAAAAGTGGCCTAACCCACATATTGTGACAAAAATTTTAGGCGTGAGAATAAGACCAATTTGGTTCTGAACCACTCATATTGCCCTTATTTTTGATATAAAATTTTATTCAATTCTATGCAAAAGCATGATATACCTACATTACCTACACCGTTCATTAAACTACTAATTTAAGTCAATTTAATTGTTAGTTTTATTTAAGGTACTATTTACTACAAAAAAAAATTTGCACTACATGTTAAAGAGCCAGTAAAATTCTTATATTTAATTGCTTAATATTTTTTTTTCTCATAATTTTTCAACCACAAAGTTTTAAAGTGTTTTCGTTGTCTTTGTTTTTATATTCTCTTAATCCCTATTTTGACATTTCATAAATATATAATTATATTTTTTTTAATATTATATTTTAAATTTCGCTATTATGTTCTTTAATTAGCGAGAATATATATTTTTAATGTCACCAATGAAAACAATTTGAAATTTCTTATAAAAAAGAAGAATTGTTATTCATAGTAATTACTGTAATATTTTAGCACTTAAAATTGAATAAACCAACCGTTACATAATAATTACACCTGTATATGCAAAATAAACACTGTTACAACTCGCAAAACAAAATATCGTAAAAATAAGATTATAATAAAATAAACGTTGAGTTTTATTTTCAAGTAGATAATACGGTTTAATAGTTTGATTGAGTTTAAAAATAAATTACTAAATGCACCTTTATCAACGCTAGAGTCCCTTAATGTAATAAATACGGTATAAAAGAACTTATGAGTCATTTATTACTTTGATTTTAAGCTAGTCGTTTATATTTAACGATTTTTACGATATAATATTTTTCGATTGTTTAAAATATTTTATATTATAGTAAACTTATTTCTTATTTTTGTAAAATAATGTCTGTAAAATCTGCTCAAACCATAAAGACTTTCTAATATCGTAAAAATATTATAGTAAATTTTTAACTTCAAAAATCTATATTAATTTCAAAAAACTGCAATCGTCATTTCTAATTTTTGTAAATTAACGTCTCATCTGCTCAAATCATGAAAATTTTCTCATATCGTAAAAATATTATAGCAAATTTTTAACTTGAAATTACTACAATCTTCATTTAAATTTTTTGTAATTTATTAACATCTTTCATATTTTCTTGAATTGTTAAATATAATGAACAGAATCATCTCAATATATGACAATTTCCTAATATCGTAAAAATATTATTTACTTATAATACAGAATCATCTAAATATATATGACAATTTCCTAATATCGTAAAAATATTATTTACTTATACTCAAAAATTTAAATTTTCGATCTAGTACATTTTTATTCTACATCAGTGCAATATAAGTCATATAGCTAATGTGCATGCTCCATTTTCATGTCTAGAAAGTTATAAACACATCTGTGACATTTTTAACACTTTTGTTTTTAGATGTTAATTATGAATAACGACGTATACGTAAATCTGCATTGTATAATTTAACATTGGCATTAACCTTATATTTAATTCATGTGTAAGTCTTGCAAAATGAAGACGACAAAGATGACAAGAAAAAAAAAAATTGCTAATTTTTATTTAATTTTACTTGGAAACAGAACATTAGTGTTTTTTAATATACAAAAACAAAAAACGAAAAAAAAATTGCTATAATTTTAATTTTTAAATGTGCACAAATTGTTGGGTCTCGAACTTTTTGCTTTCAGCTTTTTCTATTTAATAATTTACACCAGCAACAATGTTTATGGTTGCGAAAAATCCATTTTTTTTAATATTACAATTAATTTAATCACAAAGGAAATAGCAAAGGAATGGTTTGGGTTATAGACAACAATAAAAACCAAAAAAAAAAAAATTGCTTTTTATTCCCAATTTCATCTTCTTAATAATTTTTACCCAAAGGAAGACTCTCAGATACGTATATAATGCAGAATTCTAGAAACATGGATTATAGTAATCAAAAAAAAAAAACAGAAATAAGGTTATGAAGAAAAAAAAACGTGTTAATAAAAAAATAAAATATAATTGTGGGGTTTGGAGACATAATTTTTAAGAAAAATGTAAAGAAAAAAAAAATAATAACAACAATAAAATTTATAAATTAAAAGAAACATGCCATAACCACAAAAACATTTAAGAATAAAAATTGCAAAAAAGTGTTGACTATAATGACCATAATTTCTATATACACATACTCATTTATATAAGTATGTCTATGTGTATATGCACGAAATGTTATATTATACATGTGGAAATAAATGACACCTCCACACCACCTGCATTAACTTAATTAAGTCGTATTATTAAAAAAAATATAAAAGAATAGAATTGAATTTCTTATTCCTTCTCTTGACTCTTTTTTTTTTCAGTTATTTTAGTTTTGGGCCTTCACATGAACATCTATATGGTATTAAAAAACAATGGTATTATTATAATCGTATATTAAACCAAAAACACAAAATAGAATATCATAAAAAATAAATGAAATCTTTTGTTGAATTTAGATCGGAAAATTTAAATTTTGAATTAAGGCAGATATTTGCGCAGAAATTCATAGTAAAAAAATCAATTGAATTTAGATTACTTTATGCCAAATAAATTAAAGACATATTATAAATCAGTTTGATGCTATTAATAATGAATTTATAAATAAAGTAGCTCTGCCGCGTGCGCGTAACTGACCTTTCGACAAAAATTCAAAGAATAGAGATATTTTAATTTTTTGTCACAATTTTACATTTATTCTTAATAGTTTTGATCAGTGTATACACGATTGGTTTCCAATCTTGGTTTTCGTTGCTGGGTTTCTTTCACCTGTACGAATTTGAATAGTACGTACTCGATTGATTTTCTGTTTTCCTTGCCGTTTCTCGTATGTGTTTTTAAAGCTACTCGTGCTTTTACTCATGCTTTTAATTGTTTGTCGATTAGGAGGGGTGATTGTATATACAAATTCAGTGAATATCGAAATAAAATAAACATGTCCGATTCTTGATACACACAATGTTCATGATACTCGTAAAGCAAACGGGAAAGTAAAATTCGATTGAATTAACAATGAAAAGCACCATAAAAAATTTCGCTTTGTATTTTATTTAATTATAATTTTTTAATTAATTGCAATTTTATAGTGTACTTTACCTATAATACTCGTATATGTATAACCAATGGCTAAAAAATAAAGCAAACATGTAAGATTAACAGTGCCAGTAAAAAAATTTCGAGATTTCACTAGAAAATTAATATTTTTACTAGAAATAACGTAATGGTATCCATAGACCTATCCAAATTTTTAAATATTTTTACAATATTGTTTCATATTTTTTCCTTATTTTGCTTAATTTTTTTTTTTTTTTTGCAAATTATAACGTCAGTGTGACGTTTTGACATTTTTCATTTAATAATGCTTTTTGTCTCTGGCATATAACTATATCAAACAAATGAATATTTAGAATATTTTCAATGCCAGCAATTATCTCAATGATAGTGTCACGATAACTTTAATGACAATTAAAAACAAAAACAGAATATAAAATAAAAAGAGTAACATTAAAACAACAGAGTAAGAAATTTAGCACATGTACATGTATGTTTGTGAGTTCGATGATATCAGTCTAATCTAAAGTTACACAAAAAATAAGTGGCGCTTTAATCTTTTTTTTGCGCTGTCAAAAAATAAAGTAATAACATTTTATAATAAGCAGAAATTTAAAGATTTATGGTTTATTAATTGTTTTAAACAAATTATTAAGTTTATTTAGAAAAAAAATAATTTTTAACTTACTTAACGTATTACTTATTAAAATTAGTGCAACAAAATTTTTATATGACTATGACAAGCCAATCCTCTAATTTCGTATATAAGTACTCACTGAATTATATCATGCTTATTCAAAATATTATTCGCTGAAAAATATACCTATAATAAATTTAATATTAGTTTCTTGCTATATTTGCATACACAGACATGTTTGTTAAATTAAAATAGATAAATCAATTTGATTTTAATCAGGAAAATTACAAACTTAAAGACAAGCAAATTAAGTTTAAGTACAAAGAATAAAGTTTATTATATCGTAATAATAGTTTCTTACTTAAAGTCGCGTATATTGAGGTACGAGCGCAGTGAAAATGACTATTTATAATGTAGATTAAGTGGTTCAGCAATTATTCTGATTGATAATTCATTAGAACGCATTTAGAAGCATAGATACATTATGAGTTACCACTGAATTTGAACAAATAAATTATTTTATAGAATGAGAAATATCGTTTGATTGCATTACTGAAGTGCAGTATAATTATTTTCTGGGGTAATCTTTTATGAACTTCTTAGAAATTGTACTTTATTTCAGAAATTTTCGAGCAATTTGTAAGGTGAGATCTTATAAAGGGCACTGGAACAAATTTAGAGGCTTATTACGAAACATTGGTAAACTATTATTTTTTTAGCATTAATTTATAATAGAGCCTTTAATTGTGATAACATTTTATAAAAAGATTTTAAAAATAATCTAATAAAGGTAATTACGATAATAAACTTTAAAATGTCTGTTTTCAATAAGTTTATTATCGTAAGTAATTTCTGTTATAACACAGATCGAGTGTTATATTTTTAATAGCTTCCAAAAATTATTCAAAAAAAATGAAAATTCCTTAAAATTTTCAACACCAATGCTATCTTTCTAATTTTCAATATCAAATTTTCCAGCACAAATTTATAGTAAATCCAAAACTATAAGAGAAGCCAATATATTTAACCCGTGGATAACGAAAAAATAAATTTTTACATTTTTAATTTTAACAACATTTTCTTTTCAATTTCTACTCTTTTTCAAAATTTTTTTAAAAAATCTAACAAGTGTTATAAAAGTATAAATAAAGTAGCGAATATTAAAGTAGATTAATAATTAAAAGTAATTACCGTAAATTATTCAAAACAAAAAAAAAAAACTTATCCTGAATAATTTTTCAATTTCATTTAAAATTAAAGAACCATTTACATGGTATTATAAAATTCTATTTTCGTTAATTTCTAGCGCAAATATTTTAAAAACTAATACGATATAATTTTTCCTTGAAATATGAAGTTGTAGAATAGGCTCTTCATATTTCCGGTTCCACCTAATTGGCAAAACTTCAATTTTATGTTCTCTAATTTTTTCCAGAAATTTTAAATTCTGTCGAACTTTCAAATAATCATCCTCTTAATGTAATCGTATATAATCGTATATAATCGTATATAATCTTATATAATAATCATAATAATATAATAGTATTATAATAATTTTTCGAAAATTACTACTCTATGATTTCCCCTAAATTTATGCAAAATTATCTAATTATAAAATCGTTTTCATAACTTAGCCCTAAATATTTCTATATATATATATGTACAATCTCTTAAATTAAATTTTTAAAGGGGAATACGCAATTTAGAAAGCCATAGCTTTAACTGACTACATATTTATTTTTTAAAATTAACACAAATCTTCTTCAATTTTATCATATAATATCCAACATAATTGAACTACATATTATGTATGTACATATTCTTAGGTCAAGTACATACGAAAACCAATGATAGAATATACATTTTTTTAATACGTAGATGGCTTAATACAGTAGTTTTCAGAAGAATTATACTACATGCCATTTAATTGATCATCAAGACCAAGTGAATCATGATCCACTCTAATATTGTAAGTCACTTTATAATAATTATTATTTTCTCTACGTATACGCAATATATCCCTAAGTTACTTAGACCAAACCTTTTTTTTGTTGTGAATAATTCGATGTTATTTAAATAATATATTTACACGATAAATATTAAATAAAAAATAATAAAATAAATTATTTTTCTTCTACACCAATTTACATATGTATGCATATTATATACTTTTTGAATTATAAAATTTATTATTTTAATTATACTATAATATGCGATCTATAAAATGTAAAAATAAAACCGGAAGAAAAATAACCTCTAAACTGATATTAATTTTTACAATAATAAAATTCAAATAAATTATAAAAAATAAAAATAAAAAATTCTCTTAGTTCCAGTTTTTTTTTTTTTGGATTATCTTGAATCGTCGTTAAATCCCATTACACAAAAAATATTTTTATATCCCAATATAATATACGCGTATATATACGCCATTTTTATATTTAATTAAAGTTATTAAAGTAAAATTACCAGCAATTAAATATTTCCCACACTTAATTTTACAAAACGTTTAACAAAAACACACACACATGACACAAGGTTTGCTGATTCCATAAATACGTACGACAATATATACTGTAAATGTAATTATAACCATTATAATATTTATAAAATATAAATTTTAAAATAAAATAAAAAAAAATTAAAATAAAATTACAATTTTTATCATTAATTTCCCTCTTGAGGCTTTAAAATATTTTTATCCAATAATTTTGCCTTTTTCACCATCAGGATAATTTATTTGAACCGTAAAAAAAAAAAAATGTATAAAAATAATATAACAGTTTTTTTTTATTTTTGTTCTCTCTCTCTGTGCTGTTCATTTCTTATCTAATCCTTTCATATCCCCAACACCAAAATATTATCAAACATAAACACCATTTTTTCTCTCTAATATTTATGTTGTACTTAAATGCAAAAAAATATATATATATAACTGGTATATATTTATGTATACATTTATACTGTAATACACTATGTATGTATATCTCTATATCACATTATATATGTACATATTTATATATATTTGTACAGTATACGCGCATTCAGAGGAATGAAATGTAAACGAGGATTTTTATTAATTGGTTAGAAGCATCTTATTAATAGCCATAAATTAATACTAGAGTACCTGACACTAATTTAGCTCCTTGTGATTAGATTAAATTCATATACATTCAACTATATCTGTGTATATTAAGTATAGCTGTTAGACCGTATTTGAATGAAAATTATTGCATTTTTTATATGAATTTTTCTTTCTTTATTTTTTTTTTTCTTCTATTTATCTTCTATTAACTTTATATTAATTTTATTTCATTTGTCAGGTTATCACATACAACTACATAGCTTTTTATACACATATTATGTAAATATGTATCGCATTTTAGAAACACACTGTTTTTATTATAGAAAAAAAAAAATACCGGGTATCTAAATTATGTGCGTTATAAACAGTTGCTGGTTAAAGGAACTGAAAACGTTTATAAAATTCCAATATTGTGTGTGTGTGTATATAGAGATTTTTATCATTTTGAGTTTTAATAAACAAAACGAGTAAAATATATAGACAATTATATGGCAGAGAAGAAATCAATGCCAATAGAAGTTATAGGAATTTTTGTTTAATGGGGTTTTCTTCTGCTTCTAATTGCTATTTAAACTTGTTTTAATTGATATAGTGTTGAGCCGAGCGCAGAGAAATTGTTATTGTCAAAGGTTGTATTCGTTAAATCTCTTGTAACAAATTATTTTAGAAGCATCTCACAACAGTTTAGAATTGATTTTTAATACTTAGTTTTATAATCATTTCTATATAGCAAAATGATATGTTCGCTATGAATGATGTGTAAACCTGATAAGGCTTTATATCTTTTCTTACATTTATGACAAACTTTGTGTAATACAGTTTCAAAATTAAATAAAATCGGATCCAACCAATAATGGCCTATAAAGCAACACAAATTCTGTAATTGAATGAAACTACTTTGACAAAAGAACTTTTTTTTTAAATTAATTTCATTAAAATGATAAAGAATGTCATAATTATTGCATAACTTCAGGATAAAAGCAAAATTTAAAAGAAATATTAATAAATATAGTGGCTCGATTTCAATGCCCAATTTAAATTAATTGAGGATGTATAATTATATTTTTCGATCATAAGAAATTTACTGAGCTAGTTTTTCGCTGTTGTTCAATTTTGGAAAACCCTACAGTTCATGTAAATTCATATGGCTAGCTTTGAGAAAAACATAGAAACAAGTTTTCTTCTAATAAAATAAATTATGTATATGTGAATGGTTCATTGCAATTTCGACTATTATTTCTAATGTCGTAAATTTAATGTAATTGTTTAAGAATTGTCTTCAAGAACAATACGCTTCTCGAATAGGTCTATTTGTGAACAAAATTTTAGCTCCGTATCTCAAAGAATGTAAAAAGTATTTAAAACATATGTCCGGATGGACGAACAAATCGAAATTAATGTTCACATTTTCTCCAATTTAGTTGGAAACATTAGAAACATACAATAGACTGAAATTTAAAACTTAAGAATAACATTGTTTTTCATAATTTATTACCAAATATTTCTTTAGTTCGCAACAAGTTCCTCTTATTCAAAATACGCTCACCATTTTGCAAGTGTTTACATAGTTCTAAATAAAATTGTATTGTATCGAGCCTATCTTATCTTGTTCTGTTTTTATTATTTTTATATTAACTTACAGATGGCACCTCGTTAAATGATATTACATACATTATAGTATAGAAACATATACACACATTCATAAATTAAACCTTTTTAATAATATTAATCTATTGCAATATTCCAATGTAAATCAGAGCAATGCAAGAAAAAAAAAATTAAAAAAGAGAGAGAAAAAAAAAACAAATATTTTACAAATTCTAATTATTATTTGCATGCATTAATATTAAAATAATAAGTTCCAACAAAAACAACAAAAAAAAAATTATTACCTTTACATAAAAAAGTAGAAAAAATATAAAAATTAAATAAATGGTTATATAGAGACATTAAATGCGAATATTATTTTAATAAGATCTATGTTGTATTTGTATAAAAGATAATGACTGCGACTGGTCAAATATCTTCCTCTCCTCTTCTCATACTCTCCCTCTCTCTCTCTCTCTCTCTCTCTCTCTATCCTCCTGTATATTACAAATATTTTAAAGGCGTACATAATTATGCATACCATGGTTGCAATATAAAAATTTTTTTTAATCATGATTAATACAAAAGTCACTGTATTAAAATATAGATGCATATATTAATTCAAATTTTGATATTACAGCTACAAAATATATATGTACATACATACATGCATAAAGAATTAGTTAAGTATGGTGGATAGACGGGCCCATTCAAAAAACAAAAATAAAGATTTAGATAAAAATGGAAAATCAAATTTACTTTTTTCTCTTGAATAATCATGATAGTTTGTATTGGCAATGGTATTACTCACCATTTGTATAAGTTTTTGTTTTAATACCATATACGAGTATAACACTAGTGTCTCTCTATATCCTAAAACCTACCTACCTAACTCAGCTATAAAAAATATTTTACATACATAAATAAAATTTATAAACTATCAAAAGCAATAAAAATGTAATCAAAAACCCAAAGTTTTAAAAGAAAATGTTACACATTTACATTGAAAAGTTTTATTGGAGAGTAAGCGGTGTGGTGAGAGAAGGTGAGTGAAGAGAGAAGGAAATTTGTTATATGAAGCGAATAAAAATATGTACGAAGAGATTTTTTTTTCTTCTGTTTATTGCATATTTATAATATGGACAGGAATTTTATTTATGCATTGATTTTCAGTTAATTAAGTTGATTTATTGCCACTTTATTACTTTATTGCTATTAATGTACAGCCTTAAGGCAATTTTGGACTATGAATTTTTTTTGTTGCTTTTTGTTTTTTATTATAAATAAAATCGATGCAATTGCCTTTCTTGCCTATTTTTTTTTTTTTGCCTTCTGATTTTTGTAACTTTTAGTTTTCATTTAGTTCTTTGATTTTTCACATTTAGCTCTATTTAGGTATACAGATAGTAAGTTTCATTTTGGTTTTTCAGCTTGTTTTCATTTAATTTTTGTTTTCAATTCAGTTTTAAAACAAAAAGAGTATGCTTTAAATAATATTAGAAATATTCAAAACTTTTTAAAGAGTTCGATGCAATTTACTTTTTAATATTTAAAAGATGTCAAGTATAGAAATCGGTACTTTTTATAGCAAATAGAAATATGAGATAATTAAATTTTGAGTTGAGGGATAGTGTGTTACACTGTTAGAAACAATAAACAGTATCTATCTATTATTTTTAATTATGGTAAAGGGTGAAATTTTATAATTAAGCAAATGCAGTTTTAAAATATGTTCATTGTAATAAATCTTGGACAGAAGATTAGATCTTTTATTAAAAAAGATTCAGATTTTCGGAATTTAATTATAGGCAATTATTGAAAATAAGAACTGCAATTAATACAAAAAAATAAATTAAAACATGTTCAAATTATTGTTAATTATTTAAGCTGTATTCTGGTGAAGAGCTTAATGTTATGAAGAATTTCAAATGGATCTTATATATGTAAGTCTTAATTGCAAATTTATACTTTATATACTGAAATTTTATTTTAATTTCGCAGAATTTTAAATGACTCTTGTGTAGTTGCTTATTTGGAATCATTAAATCAAAAATTCATAAGATATTATACGAAGTATCACTTTTCTTGGTCCAATTAGCATAAATATGCCATTTTGCCACCACTACCCCGAGATCACCAGACCAGAAAAAATCATTTAGTCAACATAAATCAGAACGGAACAGCTCTGAACGGTGCATCGCACAAAAACAAAAATTATAAAAAGGTAATTTGAAGACCAAACTCAAAATCTTTCAAATTATTGAAAAAAAAATAAAATTTGAATAGGGTAAATTTTTTAGTAATTGGCCAAGTAAAAATTTGATATATTTTTTTTTTCTCCTTTTAACTTATTTCCTCAATAACTTTTTTAATAATGCCTAAAATGACACATGGGTTTTTTTAAGAGCTACTATTCAGCTTTCCATTGCATATTATTTTTTTTCAATAGGTCTATAATTGTGGAAGTTATAGCCATTTAAGTTTGTCGAAACCAAAACTTTTCAATTGGTATTTTAGCGGCTGAATATCACTTTGCATTCCGCGCCGCTCCTCACCCTGCTGTCTCTCAGGTTCACCCTGTGTAACAGCAATGTTGAAGCGAAATTTATATATATTTTAGCGCCACTATTGTAAAAAAAATGCACAACATTTTTGAAAGCGCTCTTGCCAACTCTTAATAGAAAAATTTATTTTAAAGCTGTATACTAAATTTCGTTTTTCAAATAAAATTTTCTTCGGTTGTTAGTGTTATTCTTATTTTTTTTGTATTTTTTGCTAAATACTTAAAAGGAACATTTTATATAGATCGTTCAGTATTTTTGTCTATATAGCTAAATGTGTTATGTACCTACATTTTGTCTTTATTTAGTAAAACAAATGTGTAGATTTAAAGGCTGTTAGGAGTTCATGTAAATGGAATAAAATCTACATATTTTTATGCCTGCAGTTAAGACAAATCGTTTATAGCTTCGTATAGATAATTTAGTGAATTCTGTCAAAAGCTTTTTAATGCAATTTTCTAAATATTTTTTTTTTTTTTGTAATTTTTTATTTTTCTTTATAACGTGATTAAGTGAATTTTATTTTTCGGCCAATTTAAATTTATTTAGAAAAGTGATTTTTTTGATTTAAAAATTTATTAGCTATGCTATAGGTTTTTTTTTTTTTTGTATATTAAAATTTATATATAGATAGAAGAAAATTTGGATGAAAGAAAAATGAAAAAAGGATAGATTTATTTGAAATAATTTCCATAATTGAATATTGTTTGTTTGTTTGTATGTATAATTTAATTCCGTCAAATTTTCCATATTGTATGAAACAAAAATTTTTTTTTGAAAAGTTTTGATCTTTTCCTATGAAGTACTAGTTTATTAGTGAAGTATTATCGAATTTATACCGATTTAGTGGTATACACATTTTCTGTGTCAGTAAACTACAACAAATAACTATTGGTCTGTAGTGGGAAGCCGATTTTCTCGTATTCGTAATAAGGGTTAAACTAATGCTTACAACACTTGATACCATATTGCTGATTTACAACTCTAAATTTGAGCACAACTGAAAACTGCAAATATGATTCGCTAACCGCTCTCTGTAAATATCTTAAGTTATCGTCTCATTCCGTGCTCTACATTGTTGTTCTACATATATTAAAAGGAACTCACTCAAAATACTGAAAATATGTGAATAACAAAATGTGAGAGAAACAAAAGTTCAACTTCTATAGATTTGGTGTATAACAGAATTTTAAATTTTCCTGTAAGAGTTGTAAAAGTGCTAAGACTATTAAACAATTTAGTTAAATATATTGTCTGTCAAGTTTTATTTTATTTGCGTTTCACAAACACAAAATTTACAGTTCTCAACCCCATATACTCACTCTTATAAGTATGTATAATTACACAAAATTTACTTAATAATAAATATTAGCTTATAAATCATGCAAATTAAATACAAACTTGAACGGCTACAATGCCACCCAATTAAATAATAACCATAAAGTACAAACTAATCAATAATAATTATTAAAAATTTAATAAAAGAAAATTGGAAATCATATTTATAATTTACAAATGACAATTTAAAATTTTAATTCCCAATTAAAAAAAAAAATTTCCTGATTGTATTTTAATAATTACATTTTTTGGTTTTTTCCTGAATATAAAAATCTTTAGAGACTTTGATTTTAAATTCCATAATATTTAATAATCAGTGGCGTCAATCGTATGCATGACCCAGAAATGTGAGTTACTATTATGTACAGGGTTAGGCAATCGAAATTAAAATTTGCAAGAATTCTTGTAACTTTTTATTATACAAATATATAAGTATATTTTAAAATATTCAATTGAACACGTTAGTAATGCACCTACAGCTCCAATTCAATTTAGAATATCAGTCTTATCTTAATATATCTTAATATTATCAGTCATATATCTTAAATCTATAGTATTAAAACAAATGAATATTTTCAGAAAAAATTGTTTCGATTGAATTTGCGTTTGCAGTTCTAACAAAAATCTGTAATGGCAGCACGTTTTTGTAATTTACTATAAAAACCATTCCGTTTATGTTGACAGAACTGAAAAAGATCTTCTGCCAAATTGACAGCATAAAGTTTTTTTCTGCTTTTAAACCTTAGTTTGTAAAGAACTCATTATTCAAAGAGAGTAGTAAAAGGACATTATTGAGATTACAACAGAATTTTTGTTGGCGGCGCTATTGCAGTACAGTTTCAATTATTAAGTGTATCGAATAGTTCTTGCATTATAGATTCTCTTCTTTGTATATAACATATCTCTTCATTCTGAATCGAATTTATTAAAAGTTCAATATAGTTTTTAAACTCTTATCTCTTTTGGGTTTACAATATGTATTGAATTCTTTTATTCAAAAATTAGTACAGAATTATTATATACACACATTATATGAGATTTTGTAATATTAAAATTGCAAATTATTTTTAAATAGAGCAGAAAATTTAATAAAAAAAAAATTCAACATATATATTGTATACATGTGCAGCACATATCGTAACGTCAATTAATTTTTAAATTTATTATAATTATTTAGCAATAATAAAAATTTAATTGAAATAATTTATTTGAAACATTGTTCGTACGTTTTCGGTTAGAATATTGTAAATTAAGCAGAAATTAATGTTATTCGAATTTTAATTTGTTTTTTCAAGAACTTCAATTTAATATTTTTTTTAAATTTTTTAATGAAGTGTACAAAACTTATTGCTACGAGTAGCTATGTGAATTTTAAAAAATTAAAATGAAATTGCTGTATTGGATATTAATGATTGAAAAAAATTGTATTTTTAAAATCTCATGTACCGGCTTCGGAGAAAAATAAATTTATTAAAATAAATTTAAAAATTTTTATATTTAAATAAAATGTGTTGGTAATATAATAAGTATTTCTTGTTTTTGGTCTTTGATTTGCTTCCGAATTTTGCATAATTATTCAATATTTTTAAATAAATTTAATTGTATGTAAAGTTGTATATAAAATTTAACATTATAAAAAATTATTAAATTACTTTTATAAAACCTTGAAATTTTTCTGGTTTAAAAATATTTTTTTTGTGAAACAAACCATTATTAAAATATTTATTAAAAAAATTAATTATCTCTCGTAGTTTAGAGATAAGTGAGCCTACTTTATTCAATTTAATATTATTTCTTGCTTTATAATTTGAAATAGGATTTTTAAAAATATTTTATAGATTATAAGTCGCAAAATACATAATTTCTCTATACTTATTAAAGAATTGTTAATAATTGTTAAGATAATTAATTGCTAAAACTCGTTTTTGTAAAATTTCAGTAAAAGAGAATAATTGGTTATTCTCCTTTTAATAATTGGTAATTCACTTAAAGAGAATAATTGGTTAACAAGAGAAATATTATTTTAATATTCTTATTTGTCAATACTCTTACTATAATTTTACGGTTAGAATGAGATTGAAATTTAAAATACATTTAATAGCAATAATATTTTTGTGAATTGGCATTAATAATATTCCAAAAGAGAAAATAATTCGAAGTATTTTTAAAATATCAAGCTATTCTCTCTTTACTGTCATAGTTTAATGTTTTCTCTTTCAAATTGCATTTATTAATACTTATTTATGGGCCATAAATAAGTATTTCCTGGTAATATAGCATTCATGAAAAATTAATTTTTAAAACTCGATATATTTTTCGCAACATTAATAGTTTTTTAAAATAGTCCCACAAATATTTGAAATTTTTCTTTTTCACTTCCCATTATTGCCAAGTTTTGTACTTTAATTTCAATTGAATGTACGTATTTTAAATAATTTGTATTTTCTTTTTATAAAATGCAGGACGAAATTGAAATTTTTTTTTATATTTTAAATTAAACAGAGTAAACAATTCAGAACAGACCACATAAAATTTTGTAATTCATTCATTGAAAATATTGTTTACCATATTGTATCTATGCTTTACTTAAAGGAATTACAATTTCATGGTATGATCTTTCGTTAAAAAAGATCATCCTTGATTTCATGAAATATTTAATATGGTCAATATTCTTGAAAATCGAAATTTCATTTATATTTTTGCAAATATGGATCGCTTTAATCGTAATTGACCCCAAAATCAATAACAAGTTTTTATCATTTTATAAATATAACAATAGTCATGATACCAAACACTTAAAAATTAATGGGTTCCTTCATTCAATTTCCAATTTTTATTGCTAGTAAAATCAAAATTAATTCATACAATTTTTACATGTTATCAACTCCGAGTTTATTACCCCAATTATTTTTTGAATTTTCCCGAAATAAAAGTTCTCTTATAGTCTTTATAAAAATTGCCAACATTTTCAAATGATTTTTTAAACGAAGCCTAAATTCTTTTTTTAAATTTAAATTTTTCTCGTATATTACAAAATTTTTTTTTGCCAAAAGTCTTATACATGCACTTCAATATGCTTCTATGATCCTTCAAATTTGTTTTTACGTTCCATTTCGTTAGTTTTATTTGTGTATATTTTTTTTTTATTCTTTTCATTAAGAAAATGCATTTTCTCTGGTTGTCATGCATTCAATTTCATTTAAATTCATACCATGACGTACTTTTACTCCTTCAATGCTCATTTATTTTTTCGCTTTTAATTATTATTGTTGTTTTTTTTTCTATTTTTAGCACTTTTCCAAAAAATTTTTTGAAAAAAGTGCTTATTAGTTTCACTCTGTCCGTCCGTCCGTCCGTCCGTCCGTCCGTCCGTCCGTCTGTCCGTCCGTCCGTCCGTCCGTCCGTCCGTGGACACTTTTTTTGTTTACAAAACTTCTACAGCCTTTAAGATAGAAAGCTGAAATTTCATACGTACATAGATCTTCACTAGAAACTTATTTCCGTAGAACAAAATTTTTACCTATCTCCCCCCCTCTAGAAGTTTTACCCACCCAAAACCCTAAAAATGGCCTTTTTTAAATATTTGTTGCAATGAAACCATAAGCATTTTTGAAATTTTGCAAACGCAGAAAGGCAGTAGCTTGCTTCCCCTAGCGCGATATGCTATAGTTAAACTTTAGAAAAACAAAATGGCCGTTCAAATTTACCGTTATCTAAAGTCATTTTTTTCCAAATTTTTGATGTCATTTTTCTTCTAGACCCCAGCCTGTAGAAGCTTGAAATTTTAGGAGCTTTTAGACATTAACAAATAGTTAATTTCGTTTGAAGAAAATTTTTTTCCATCTCCACCCCCTCTCAAGTTATCACCTCTTGAAATTCGTAAAATTTGAATTTTTGACTCCTTATATTTCCGAAACCGCAAGCTTTTCCAAATTTTTATAAACGCAAAAAGCTAACGGTAAATTCCATGAAATTAAAAAATATAATTATTTTTCTTAACTCACACAATTAACCCTTAAAATCGAGCATTATGTTAACCCCATTTTATATTAATTTTTGCTTTATTTCAAACATTTCATATATGCGTCATCCTAAATATATGCAATTCTAGAAATAGTTTTGTATATGAATGAAAATAATTTTAATAGTTTGATAGGTATACAATATAGACTGTATATAAAAGCAGAATTTTCAGTTGTTGAAGGGAAAAGTGCTACAATACAAACCATTGGTTTGACCCAACTTTATTTAGTTTTGCTCCATTTACTAATGATAATGATGCATTTTCTCTTTTTAATTTTCTTCTAATTCCAAAAAAAAAAAATTTTTCTCTGATTTTTTAATACGATTACTTTAATTTTAGAATTAGATTTTTATATTTAGTTACATACGATTCTATGTATGTTTTTTGCGCACCTATATAGCATTTTGAATGAGCCTATTAAAAATTTTGTGAATTAGTGTTTAAACATACAAGTTTAAATGAATATCCTAGTATTATAGAGTTTGTAAACAAGTTCAGCATTTTAAGATGGAACACTCAACTCTTTATGTGAGACGAACATCTCAACGAGCATCTTAGTTGAGATTGACTAAATTTGTATAAAAAATTCTTATATTTCGGAAGTTTAATGAAATAACAAGCATAAAAAATAAACAAGAGCTGAAAAAAAAATTTTTTTTTTTGCATTTAGTTCAGTCAACCATTTCAAGTATATTTAATGTAAATTTACATAACATATGCAGAATGACACAAAATTAGTGTTACGGTTTTCAAAATTTTTTCAAATTTTGTTTTGTTTTTAGTTTAACGCGGTAATTGCAATTTTAATTTGTAAAATTATTAAAAATATTTTTCATTGTGGTATAACAAATTAAATTCGCCAATTGGTGAACAGTTTCTGTCTCATTTACTCTTTTTATTTTCATAAACTCGGAATTCTGTTTTAAATTTTCTTGTTTACCATTTTCAAAAATACTTTTACAAAGTACAAAATAATTCCACCAAGTACTTTTATAAAATTCCAAAACTAATATTCAAACCATACATATTATAACATTCATTTTACACCCTCCTGTAGTATCATACATAACATGTACACCTAAATATACATACGTACCTACGTAATTACAAATTTTAATGAATAAAGTGAAAAATGCAATTTTTAGAATGAAAATCTATAGAAAAAACATATATAATGTGCTGTTCATTAAAGAAAAAATTGCATAATAACGTTAACACAATATTTGTATATAAAAGAACTGTGAAAACAGAAGTGTTGAATTTTGTGACAATTTTCTTTTCTAATATTCTTAATGTTATATATGTATATACGGTAATAGAATTTTTCTAAATGAATTACATAATAATAAGCTAATGATTATGTTCGTGCTGTAAATTTGTGATTGTATAACAAGTAAAAGCAAGTACAAAAACAATTTACAATAAAGTTAAATGATTTTTTTTTTTCCTCTTCGAATGCATTTTTGTAAACGCCAACTATAACTATAACTCTTATACATAAAATACTTATTTGCTTCATTCCTCTATATCGAAGTATATGCAATTTCTATGTTGTGGTAGCTATTTTGAAATAAACCATTGCGTGAATACATTCAATTGCACTTGTTTGATTAAAAGTCTTTCAACTATAGTAGGATTTTGTTTTTTCAACTATATGTATATGTTTATGTGTATGTAATATATGTATGTAAGTTTTAGTAGCTATTTATTTTGTTTGATGAGGTGGAACAGAAACGATTCTTGAATTTATTTAATTTTAAAAGCGAGTAAAAACGTCTACATGATTTTCGCGTTTTCTTAGTTGTATAAGTAAATAATTTCCTATAATAATATTAAAAGATTTACAATATCCCTTAACAGCTTCTAGACTTTGTTTTCAGATTTTGTTTTCTTAGATTTTAGAAAACTGTTTTGTTAACATTCTTAATTTAAATAAATTCTATTAAGTTAAACGTTATTTTATTATTAAAATTGCTATTATTCATATAGGGAACTATTTCATCAAGGATTGCATATATTCAGGATGAGCGATCTATGCAGTTTTTGAAATGAAGCAAAAATAAATTTAAAGAGATGTTAAATTATTAATGCTCACTTTTAATGGTTAATTGCATGAGTTAAAAAAAAAATTATATTTTAAATGACATAGAATTTACCGTTAGCTTTCTGCGTTTATAGAAATCTGAAAGAGCTTTCGGATTAGGAGTAATATAAGGCGCCAAAAATTCAAATTTTACAAATTTCGAGAGGTGATAACTTGAGAGGGAATTTGGGTGGTGTCTAAAAGCTGTTGAAATTTCAGACTTTTACAGCCTAGGGTCTAGAAAAAAAACGACATCAAATATTTGAAAAAAAAAAACGTATTTTAGATAACGGTAAATTTTAGCGGCCACTTTTTTTTTTTTTTTTTAAATTTAAGTATGGTACGTTGCGGTAGAAGAAGCCTGCCACTAATTTTTTGAGTTTGCAAAATTTTAAAAATGCTGCTTTTGGTTTCACTGTAATAAATCGTTAAAAAATGGCATTTTAGAAGGTGACATGGTGGTTTTACACAGTAGTTACTTTCTGAAGCTTTATTAATCGCATTAGGTTGGGCTAGGAAAGGTTGACGCGGCTAGCCTGAATTCTTAAAAAACTGCCTCAGACTCCTAATACTCACATTCGCCATCACAATATCCTTGTCGTGTTTCTTACTGTGTTCCATTTACCTATCTGAGGTTGGTTTGCTTTATTACACACCATTTGTATCGATTGTTTTAGTATATATTGTTATATTATAGTAACAAAAAATAATTGAAAATTTTCTCGAATTAAGGAATATCTACAGAAAGCTATCATATTAACTAAATACTATTGAATTTATAAAAAACAAATATTAGCATGCAATAAATACATGTGTATACTCTAAAATAATATGAAAAATTTTCAAAAAAATTTTTTATTAAAAAATATTTACTAAAAATTAAAAAAAAAATTTTTTTAATTAGTTTTAACCTTTTTTATGTTAAGTTTATCACTCTTAAAATTGACGATTCACATTTTTACATTTATTTTTAACTTCAAAATCAGAACAGGCATGTCATTATTAATCTCAAAAATTTAAAAAAAAAAAAAAACAAAATACGAAATATCGGGAATCTTCAAAAGCAAAATCGAAAAACTAGTTTACAACAAAAACAGTCCTAACAATACAGAGGCAAAATAGAGTCAAAATTAAAAACACGAAAGTAAGAGAACAGTCGCGAATGATCCAGTCTCTACTGGATTAATTACACTTAAAATTGATATTGAAGAGGTTTTTCGGTTCAAAACAAAAAAAGAGACTAAATGAAAATCATTTTGCGTGAAAATAACAAAAACAAACTATAAAAGGACAACATAAAATCTACCAGAATAAATTAAAATATCTTTAAAAATAATGGAAAGAAAAGTATGTAAATATGTACAACAATATTAAATAGTAAGCGTGTAAAAAAAAATAAACGTATAAAAGCCAAAAATTGTAAATTGATAAAACAAAAAAATTAATTAAAATTGCAATAAAGTTGGCAAACGAATGTCAAAACGTGAACTGAAAATGCCACAAAAAAAAAATATATTGATTCGAAAAAAGCATTCAAAAACAAGATAAAACAAAAAAAATTATTTAGCAAACTGTAGTGGCATTTTGATTTTGCACGCATTTGAATAAGTGCTCAGTGTTTAATCAATATCGCTGTCACACGCAATGCATAATTAAGTGATTTAAACTATATTTGTTCTTTGGCTTAATAAAAATGCAATATAAAAGTATTCAATAAAACAAAAAAGGATAGGGAGTTTTTTTAAAGAAAAAGAGATGAAAAACAATTAAAAAATATATAGTACAGGTTACGACAGGGTATTATTAAAATTTTATTTTCGAACTGAGTACATTCACTGTGAAATAGGAATTTAAATAAAACAGTTTAGTTATAGTTGTGATTTATTGTAGACTAAAATAAATTAATTGATTGCTTATTGAAGAAAATAAAATATATATTGCAATTCCTTTGAGATTATATAGCAAATACTCAAACCAATCAAATATGGTTTAGGGATTTGCTACTACGGTACATGAAACGTTTATTAAAAGTTGCTGAACTAGTTATTAGTTACTGCTTGAACGGGTTTATAGATGAAAAAAAGTTAAACCTAATTAAAATTTGATTCTGAATTTCGAAATCAGAACGTCATTTCTCAGCATAAACGGGCAATGGTAAATCTATGCAAATGAATTTCAAACAAGTTTTAGTAACGTTTTTAGTCGATATCCACCGCAACATCCCATTGTTTCAGATATATAGCCGAATTTAATTGAGCTCGGAAAAATATTATCAAAATAATGTCAAGAAAAAGTTAAACTTAATCAACTACGCTACTCGTATTAAGGATAATTATAGCGGTATAGTGTTAAAAGAAAACTAACTATAACGGTAATTCCGTTTTATGTATGTGTGGTATTTTTTACTTTTTTTTGTGGTATGCCTACTTTTTGCAAATAAAAAACTTTTCAACATTCAAGAGCGAAATTAATAATATAATATCTGATCATACTGAATAAATTGTATTGAAAATTCGTTTCTACAAATTTTAAATCATATGACCGTAATTTTATAAACTAGGCTTTAACTAAAATATTATCAAAGCCATGATTTCTATTACAAATCCTAAAACCTCTATAACACAAAATTTAATAGAATATATCAACCATTTACCTTATCTTTTCGTAAACAATGTACCTGACTTCTAAATTACATTCATTTTCTCCACCGAATGCATACTTATTTGTTTTATTTTAGGATTTTTTTACAACATTTTTTTTTATTACCAGCTCTCTCTTTTATTGCATTTCATGTATTATTGAGATTATTTTTTTTATTATTATTTTTTTTTATATTGAAATAAGGATATAAAAAATATTTTCTATATTTTAATTCTGAAAAATGCTAAAATAAGTTTTTATTAGACATGAAAACTTTATTTTAAACGGAATTTTTCCATTTTCTCTAAGAAAATTTTGGAAATAAAGTAAGTACTCATTTGAGTAAATGTTATTTGATTGCAAAAAAAAAAAATAAAAGCGGTGAATGACAAATTAGAATAAAAATAATTTTCTGTTACCGTTATAAGTACTTAACATACTTATAAAAATAACAGTATAATTTGAAGTTGTACTCATTTTATTAAAGATTGTTGCGTGATCTCTTTTATAAAAATCGCGTACAAATATTCAATGTTATATTATATAGATTATGCTCCTTTGAAGACAGTAATTATTGTTGTGAATTAGAATGTAAGAGACCATTGCAAATTAAATTTCGCTCTCGTATACATTTGGCCTTCTCTGTTGTAAATTTTTGATATTTTTGATCAAATTCTTAGATAATGCTCACCGTATTCTTACTGATATAACACTGTAACATACAATGGTGAATTGTTCTAGTTTTTCATATATCCGAACGTAATTAAAATAGTTGGTATTCCTTAACATGAAATTGCGGAATATTAAGTTCTGAAATGTTCTGAAGCCCTATGCTATCACCTGACTGTGAATACTGTCTATATTATTGTTCTGAGTATTGAAAGAATGGCAAATTTTAAGAAAATCTCATTCTTAATTATACAAAATTCTATATTTTTAACTCTTAAAATTAAAGTATTTAAGAAAATATTTTTTGATATTAAGTAAGAGAAGAAAAATTTAAATTAATTCAATATTTTTTTTTATTTATTTTCTTAAAATACAATTATTTAAAAAAAAAAAAATTGAAATGTATAGGGTTGATATCTGTAAATCTGAATATTAATAACAGTTTTTCATTATACATTTATATTTCATTTTTGTTATCTGCTCAAAACAGAAATTTTCTTCATTCATATTTAATATAATTTTTGCTTTTCTCTCATTTTACATTCTCAACAATAAAAAAAAAAATTTATATCTTATTTTTTATTTCTCTTCAGTTTTTGTTTTTTTTTTACCTTTTCTTTAACTGTAAACCTTTGTGAATGGTAACCTGATAAAGATGTAATATCAATTCTTATTGTTATCCTTAAAATCACACCTTGAGGGCACTTTACCGTTATGATACGAGAAAAGAAAACAAAAAAAAATTAAGAAGTAAAGAAAAACTAATAATAATCCAAGAATCAGAAAAAAAAATTTTTGTTTTTTTGTTTTATCTTTTGCTTTTTTTAATTTTTTTTTTTATTTTCTTTCCATGGACGTATATAGGGTCCTGCTGTTACAATGTGGTGATTTTTTTTTTGATTAAATCTCATATTAAATTATTCGTATTTATTTTTTAAGAAAGTGACATACTTATTATAGATAGTAGAAGGATTATGCAAAGTATGTAGGATGCAGACTAAATAAATTGCAAAATTTGCAATTATTCGGCAAGAATTTTAACTCTATTTCAATTTCGGACAGCATGGTATAAGTTCCGTTCAAAAAATTTGAATTAACAATATCTGGTTGATTTTTGAATACGATTTCAATAATTTTGTTCGATAAATTCTTATAATTGACTTCGATATTCACTTGTCATACTAGTTTAATGTCAAAAGTTTGGTGTTATATTTGTACTACTTTTGAACTACCATAACAATTTTCGAATATTGTGACAGCTTTTTGAATTATTGTATATTGACTGGAATGATCAATGGAGAGCAATTTAGTTTTCCAACAGTTTATGCCCATTTTAAGGCGTTCATTAGTAATAATACTAATCTTTTATTAAATTATTTATTTTTGTGTGTTTAAATTTTGTTTTAGAACGCTGTTCTAGAACAACCTAGTTTATACAACAGATACGCAATAATAAATGGATTTTCGTCTGCAGTTTGAATTCATTTAGGTTATAAGGGTGCATCTGCCGACAGAATATTGAATAACTATAAGATAGAATTGAAAATTCTCGCACTCGGTAATGAATTTATAAAACGCTTTCTTCAACAATTTTCTATGATTGAATGCGGGTCAATTACTTTAAGTATGACACCGAATTTCGATTGCGGTCAACCTGTAAAATTTTCAAATCTTAAAAGTCCTGAATACACCCACGTATTTGTATTTATTCAAACAAATAACTTTTCTTGATACATATTGTATTCTCTACTTTTTTTTTCTTTAAATCAAAGTTTATGCAGAGAATCTGACACCTTCATTAAATAAACAAAACAAAAAAACAAAACAAAAAAATAATCTTTTACAAAGGCGACACGTATGTGTCTCTATTTGTACATTTTCGTATATTAAAAAAAAAAAAAAAACAAAAAAATCATCATCTAAAACGTTTATTTCTCTTGTATACTTTATAAGTCCTTTGAATTTGGATTAGAGTTGTTTTCTTCTCATTTTAGTGAAAATAAAATCAAAATATTTTAAGAATTATAGATCCTTTCTTACAAAAGCAAAAACTAGCAAAAAAAGGAAAAATAAGAATTGGAATCTTAAGAAGAATAAAAGAGAAAATAACTAGCGAAAGACCATCATCAACAGATATAGATGTGATATTGACATTTTGGGGACAATTTAAAAGCAACCAAAACAATTTTCAAGAAAATCTTTTTACCTTTTCTTTATACTTACACAGCTATATTAGTATTTAAGGAGTTTAGACGAAAATACCATAATAAAATTCGCCATAATAATTTTGAAAAAACTTCAAGACAATATCATTAAGATTTGTTTTTGTCAGTTGTAATTTGTAAAATATATAGGAAATTTTAGTCACAAAATTGAATCATTGTTGAGGGTTGCCGGTTTTTAAGCTTAAAACGTTAAGGTGCAAACCTGTAACGCTTTGTTTTTATATCAAATAAGTAAAACAGTTTTCTAATTACAACACTAGATCTCTATGAACGAATATTATAATACGAATTGTTAAAATATTTTATTTAAGTCCGGTGTAGTAGTTTCCTCCTCTAATAACTTGACTCTTATACCTTAGACCAATACACTCTAATTCCCACCAATTCATTATCATTTCCTTTTCCTCCCTCATTACATATGGAAAAATTTTTGTCGGTCAATCTCATATTCACATTTTGTACGTCTGAATGATGATTGTTTTAGTTCTCTCATGCAATGTTAATTTGCATGAAAGTTGAAGATCGCTTGGCCGAAGCAATTCGTCTGCTTATTATTTTCTTTACCAAATCCAAATGATTTTACATTTAGTATATTTATTAATTGAATCTAATTTTTAAATTTTTTACTACCATTACTACCATTTTACTTTTTTTTTTTTATTTTTTAGCGTGTAGAATGCGTTAAACTGAATTTTACACGTTTACCTTTAATGAATACAAGAGTGAAAATGTTAAATTAATGAAAACAGAATTGAATTTCTAATTTTAAGTAAAAGAGGAGGAGGAAGATATGTTCGCCACAACGAGTCGCAGATTTGCAACATAGCAATAATTCTCAAAACATCTAAGCTTATTTTTAAAATTTCAATATATTACAAAGTCACATTGAAAATTCGGAATGCATTAATTAATATAAAAAATTTATTTTTAACTCAAATTGAACACTTCAAACTGATTCACAATAATTCATATAAAATTTCTTATTTTCAATGAGAATGCGATCAGTTTCCTAACGATTCACTTTTCGAATTTGCATTATTGAAAGGAGTTGTCTATACCCTATTATAATATTGTTAGTACATGGTTTTAGTGACTACTTTTTGGCTTTCTCTTATGGCGTTAATGCACTTGGAGTATTTATTTTAAACACTGTACAATTTTATTTTGTAATCCCTTCTGTGTTTATACATCAATTTTTTCTTTTTTTCGTATATCCTTAAGAAAAAATCGTATTACATTAAGGATAACAACAATATCGTTTTATTGTTATAATTTTTATTCTATTTTATATAGTTTTGGATTTTCTTTTCGTATTTATATTTCTTATAGACTTCTCTAATATCAAGAATATTTATTCTTCTGGTCAAGTGATTCTGAAATAAGAAATATTTAAGAATATCAAGCAATAAAAAAAAATTGAAAAAAAATAAACAAGGATGTAGCACTTTAAATAAATATTCTAAAGATTTTTAAGGTTTTCAAGAGTTTTCTTTTGTGGTTTCTTAACTATACTTAAGTGTTAGCGTATATTTTTTTTTTCGTATAATAAAAAATAAATTAGAATGAATTTTTTTTTTTTTTGATATACACACAAATAATTTAATGTTTGACTTTAAGGGTGTGAATTTTTCAAAAAAAAATATTTCTTTTCGTATCATTAAATTTTAAGGGTTATCTTATGTCAAGAACTGGCAAGAAATATTTGTACATAGTATCTAAATTGCTTATAGTATTATACGAGTAAATGTTGAAAGAGGTTATCAGATTCTTGCATAATTGTTTCTTGAAAATTTTTCAGATCTTTATAGAATAATAATTAATGGTAGTGTAAAGGTAGTAGTAAACAATTAAAATAAAAATAATTAATTAAGAAATTTAAAATGTTATAAATCACCACTTTATATTAAAATCTAATTACTGTGAAAGGAATATATTATGAGAATGAGTTCGAGTAATTTATATTATGTTAAGTTTAGAGAAAATATTTCAGTAAATTTGATATTCATAAGTTTCGTGAGCCACTAAATTGAGCATTTAATAAATTCCAAGCTCAATAAATAGTTGATAATGAAATACTCTAATTATGGAAAATGTACAAATTCCAGCTGTAAGTTTGCTAGTGGTGTTTTTTGTATTTATAAGTATGTAAATTCTTTTTGCAATAAAAAATATCTGTATAATATTTATATTGTATTAAATAAGTGATATTGAGTTCAAACAGTAAATTTTATTTGTACAGAATCATTACCAATTCATCTAATGAATGGTGAAAATTTTGACGAAACTTTGTTATTTATACTGAGGTAGGATAATGAGGCAGAAGTTTATCGAATAAAAAAATCTTTAATACTCTCTTTGGAATTCCTCTCGGATATCATTTCTCTCTCTCTCTCTCTCTCTGTTCTCAAAGATTTTTGTTGACATTTTTCTCTCAAAAGTTGAAGCTTTTCCATAATTAACTTTTAATATTGGAAATTTAATAATAAATTTTATGGAATGTGAGCTAAAATTTCATTTTTAGAGGTTCAGCATCATATTTTGCTCGATAAGAATTGAAAGAGTTGAACTTTCTATGTTCTGAAGAAGGCGGGTTGAATAATTTTTACAATATTATACATTCGGCCGATGTAAAATGTTGCGTTGCAATTGTTATCTTAAATACTCTTCTACTAATTTACTCAAAAATACCCCGTTCCGAATTTCTTAGAATTCCTAGTTTAATTTATAAGTTTGTAATATTTTATAAGAAAAATGTTATGATTTCATTTATTCAATTGTAATCCTATCAACAATATTATTTCAAAAATACTCACACTCACATTTCGACTCATACATTCCAGGAATGGCTTATATTTTATGAATTCAGAATTCAATGTGAAAAAAAAAAATTTTTTTTTCTTTTCAATTTGCGTAAATATTCCTTTATAAAATAATATTTAAATATCAAAAAGTCGAATCTCAATAAAAATTTTAAATATAAAGAGTTGGAGATGGAAAAAAAAATGGGAATGAATTTAAAACGTTCTTTTTATGCACCAATTCTATTTTTTTTTTTTTATTCATTCTTTGTACTTTTGCTTTGTTTAATTTTCTCGGCATTTTTTTTCTTCATTTTATTTTATTATTCACTTTTTTATCCGTTTATCGTAAAAAGAACACGCACGCGACGTTTCTGTTATTTTTCTTTTCCTTTATGTTTTTCTCGCTTGTTTTTTTTTTTTAATATTTTTAACTGCTCATAAAAATGCAACTGAAAACAAGCGAAAAGAACAAAAAGAACAAAAAGGGAAAAGAATTAAAATAGCGATATAAAAATGAGAACGACTCCTTTTTTTTTTGCCATTTTTTTGAAACAATTCACAATCGTCATTCTTAATAGCATACCAGGAATACTTTAATATGGTATACAATGAGTAAAAGAGCTGCTCTCTCTCTATACTACTCTGTGCTCCTCTATATAGAATAAACGGTGGCAATAAAAAGGATTTTTTTCACATTATAGTCTATTTTTTTTTTTTGTTTTCGTATACCTATAAAAAAAATTTTATTTATTTTTTTTTTCATTTTTACATACTTTTAGGATAATAAATCCTTTTTTTAAGTCGTTACTTAATACATGTGAAAAACCGAAATTGTAAATTTTTGTTTTGTTTCTGTTCTTTATTTGTTGTTATAATATGCGAAATGAATAAGGGCATTTAGACGCACATATAAATATTACAAATGTATACATCAATTTATATTTTGTATGTATATGTATGTAGGTATGTATGTGGTGAATTGTTTATAGAATTGCGTAATATGAACAGGAAATAAATTTTATATGATCTCATTTTTCTAGGACAAAGCTATAAAATATATAATATATGAAATTGGATTTATTATAAACAAAATATAAAATATAAAAAAAAAAATTCTAGGAAATTTATAGTTAATCATATCAACTTTAGGATATTTTTAATGTACAGTAATTTTTTGTATAAATAATGTTAACAAGTTTGTCCGTAATTTTATTCAAATTTAATTGTATTTTACATGAAAACTATATACTTAGGCTCGATTCGAAGAAATTTACTAAAGAAAAGAAATTTGTTCGCCTATTTTACGGTATTACTTGAATTCAAACCTGTTTTATATATTAATATTTTTAATCGTTAATTACTTGATTAACAAAAAATACGTTATTCAAGTAACAATAAATTAAAAATCGAATGAAATTATAATTGAGCCAATTGATGTTATACTAATAATAAGCATCAGAAGCAAAAATATCCGAATTTTAGTTGCTTTGTATTGATTTTCTCTTAATTTTCATTCCAATTCAATTTACCTACTCCATCCATTTTATTTCCTCAATTAATTAAAATTTCCTTCAAACTTTTTTATTTCATTTTAATTGCATATTTGTGGGAGCGTTTAATCATTCATCATAATCAACTGTATTTCATAGGACTCACGCACACAATCTAATTTTCAAATTCTCATTTTCAAATCTTAATTAACTTGCATTACGAGTATGAATAACATTTAATATTCATAGTTTTGTATTTTCACAATAATTATGTTATGTGTATAGTTCAATAATATTTTACTTGATTTCAAAACATTTTCTCTAAAATAATTATACAATATTAACATGGTGCTTATATAAAGCTTATACTCAAAAGGCTTATACTTTTTTTTTCCTGTACGGGGACCGAGGCCCCTAGGCCCCACTCACGTCACCCCATAGGGTCTTTTGTGATTCCCATCCCCCTACATTAGCCCTATTCCTAGGCCCCTGACAAACAGCAGTATGACAGCCACATCAAGCTGTGAGATCCTCCCCGTGGTCACAAAGCCCCCCTGGAGCACATCAGCGACAGGCGAGCAACCGCCTTGCATTCACACAGCAACTGCTCCATGGTTTCGTCCTCCTCCAGGCATAAATGGCCGACCTCATCCGCCCATCCTTTTCAGGTGGACTCTCGTGAGGCGGTGTCGAGTGAGAATCCCCACTAACGTTCTCAAATTTGGAAGACTGAGCAAAGTCAGATCCTGCCTTCCCAGTCCTAGGGGACGCACAAATTTCCTAGAGTGCGGCAAGCCCAGGCAGCTGTCCCAGTGTTCAACTCTGGCCCGCTCCTCCCATTCACTGAGGGTACGCAAGACCGTTGTCTTGGGCACCCCAAAGCATGGCTCCGGCCCAATGAAGTCTGCTTGGCAAGACCATCAGCTCTCTCGTTCCTGTGCACCCGGTATAGTGTCCCGGCACCCACATCAAGGTCAATTTGTTGTGCCTGGGTAGGACGCCGAGGACATCACTCCATTCCTTCAGCAGCCTCGATCCCACTACATCAGACAAGAGGGCCCCGAGAACAGCCCTACTGTCCGACATAATAAAAATCCTGCTCCTTCTTATGTTCCTTCTGATACATTCTAAAGCACACAACTCTATGGTATATATCTCAGCCTGAAATATCAATGGGCAACGTCCGAGGACCCTTGATATGCTTACGCCCTCTCCGTACACGTATGCTTGTACTTAATTAGAATATTTTTTTCCCGCAGAAAAAATAACTTTGCAAAATGAACTAGTGTTATAAAATGGAATAACGACACTTATTAAATTGAAAACAAATTTATAATATCAAAAAAAAAAATTCAATTATTTAAAAAATTAACAAATGATTATCTCATAATTTTTATAGAAAATTTAAATTGTATACAGTGTTACGTAATAATAGTACGAGTAATAAAAACAGTCTCATACTTAATAGTGTAAGCAAATAAAAATTTCAACAGAATACAAAAAAAAAAAAACCAAAACCAAAAAAAATTAAGAATTATTTTAAATGGTCGTGTTGAGGTGACGTTAGAGATTACCTTTTTGAGAATTTATATATTTGATGCACCTTTTACTTTTTATAATCGCCAACATTTTTTGTTGCTTTCCGTTTTCAATAATACCTGCATCATATGTATATTACCACACTTAACATTATAAACGAGTAGTACCGCCGCTCGCTTAGTACTTTTTTTTTGTCTTTTTTCGAATTTTCACTTTTTATGTTTTACTCTTCCAAGGTATTATCACAGTTTCAAATCTTTAATTTTATTGTATATTTTCATATATTATAATAATGTGTGTGTGTGTTTAAAAGCGGCTTTAAAACAGCTTAAAAATAAAAGTTTCAAATAAAATGCAATAAATAAAATCGATAATAAAAAAAAAAAGTTTTGTAACATTTAAAAAAAAAAAGGAAAAGTGCTAAAAACAAAAGACCAGGATAACATGGAAAATTGAAAAAATAAAAAATTCGAGAAAAACAGCAACAACAATACAAAGTAAGACTTAAAATGCAAAAAAAAAAAATTCAAATCTTCTACATCTATTTTGGATCCTTAATAGCATTGTTGGAATAACACGAAATATTTCACGCAGAAATTTTTTAAACCTTATTTTTTTTTGGTTTTTACAGTGTAGCCTTAATCTGCATCCAAATGGACATTTTAGTGGGAAAAAAATGGAAGGAAAAAGTATAAAAATTTCAAAAGTTATTTTTGCTACCACTTCTCAATGATTGGTTGTGTTTGCATATTAAATTGTTTGTTTATATTATGTGGTGGTAATGGTGGTGTTTGTGTACAATGTTCGATGTTAAGTGATTTAGTTCATGTTATTTTGAACTTTTGTAATTTACACCATCAGAATTTTTGCGAACACCTGCGCCAATTCAAAAAACAAAAAGGAAAAATTAAATCAGAAAATAAAAAGTTGTAAAATTGCAAGAAAACCTTCATAGTAAATTGTTTTGTTCGAATAATTTGTTTTTTTTTTTTTGTTTGATAAATTTTAATAGTGCTTGCATAATTGTCTTGTGTCTCTGTTTATAATATTATAAACATAGAAGAAGAAGGTAATTTGAGCATTCCATAAGAGTTTGCGCATTTCACAGAATTTACACTCTATAGGAAGTGATTTAAGAAAAGTCATATTACGAAAGGGAATTCACCATTAGGTATAATTGTAGCTGTAGTTCATAGTGTTATATTAGAGACAACAGCCTACTAAAATAACTATATAATTGCTTTCATTAATTAACTATACATGTCATAGGCTTAGTTAATATTGAATTCACAAAAATTGAATAACAAAAAAAATAAGATTTGATTAGAGTTGTCTGTGAGATGAGATTTTAAACAAGTCCTATGATTAAAGATATGGTTTAAAAATAAATGATGAAAACTTTCTTGCAATGATTCCAAATAAGCCACCTTATAACGATCCTTTGAAAAAGTGTTTGGTTTTGAGAATATCGAACTTTGATCACATAAAAAATAAAATATGTAATGAATTGAGTAATAGAAATGAATAAATAGAAATGAATTAAGTAATAATTTGAGAGAAATTCGGGGACATATTTGTGTTTATAATGAAATACATGAATAAAATTGTACGCAAGTAGCATGCAGAAAAATGCTAAAAGAAGTTAGAACACAAAGAAATCGGAAATTTAATTTATAAGAATAGCGCTATTGAACATGTTTTACTCATATCATTCATAAGTTCAAATTACTTCAGTTAGTTGTGATTCGAACATTTTATAATCTAATAAACGATTGTTCTTGTATCTAAAAAATTTTCCACAAAAGATTCTAGAATTTTCTTAGAATAGCCGTTAAAGAAAACCAATATATTATTAAAATGATCAAGAAGCAAGTATAACCAGCTCGGCTCTGATTTGTTCATCGCGTTACGCGGTTTTCAAAAAAAGAACTCCTCCTGCTTTCCTAGCAATGAACTATATCATTATAGCCATTACAAAATTTTCATAATAATTTCGCCCCTGTTTTTCGACACTCATTGCATATGTTTACTTTACTGGATCTACTTAGGTAGATCCAGCGCTGAGCATAACTATAGCTGGTATAATTTAGATGCTCGTCTCAATTAGCTATCTTAAATTTTTCTTGACCAACTATCTATAAATTTATATTTTTATTGTACCGTACCTGCACATTAGTACCATATTAAAATTTTTATTATCGTAAAACTTTATACTTTTTTTTATTTTTCTTTTTTCAAAATACTTACCGGTGGCTATTGTACTTACACGAATATAAACTATAACTATCTGGTTTTCTTTTTTTAACATATGCTTATAGATAACGTTTTATAATGTTACACGACAGCGTAACAGCTAAACAGCTACTGTATCTTCGTATAATCAGTTGTAAATTATTATTATAATATTGTAATTGCTTGTGTTCTGGTATAACAGAAAAAAATTTATTAAATTTTACCCATACTAAATTTGAAATTAAAATTGAAAACAAAACAGAAATAAATTGTAGATATTTTTATTCGATTAGTTTTTGTTTTCATTGAATTTTAGTATAACAATAATATAATATAATAATATACACAAACACACATATGTTGCTCTTTATTAATAAAAGCCAAAAAGTGAGTTTCGTATTTATGCAGCACTTTGTTTAAATATACTTTGTACTAATCGTAATGTGGTCATTAACTTCTTTATTTAAATATTCTTGCTTTAAAATAAAGCACAGGAAATAGTTGCTGGCGCAGTTATGGAATTACTGAAGCAAGGACTGAAATTAAATTATGTGAAGGGGTTCATAACAATTTATGAGCTAAATATTCAACATAAAAAGCTACTTTGGATTTAAAAAATACTTGAAAACCAAGAATTCACCCCAATGACTCAAAATGAATAACTTTGTAAACAATAGCTAGACTGTTATTAGACAAAATTTCAAACCGGAGATGACTTGTTTTATGGATAACTTATTATAGACGGATACGCTTAGAAGTCTATTCGATTTTTAAGTAATTCATTCCTCTTAGACTGTTGTTAAAATGTTTTCTTACCAAAAGATATAATTAAATATTTTGGGCGAATAAATTACGCCTAACAACTCTTTAAATTGTATTCTCATCCTAAAAGTATGCAATTTTATAACATATTAATATCGTTAGAAGAAATATACTTAGAAAATGCATATCGTATTTTTCCTCAGAAAAGATCTTCCAGTTTACAAATGTACTACTTTCATTCAATAGTCTGTGATTTCATCACAATTTGTTCTTGGTCGGTATTATGGTATTTATGAAATTGTTGACTGTTATTACTGTTATCAGTATTATTTATCAAAAAACAAGAAGGTCCCTTTGTAGATCAATTATTAATGGTCAAAATATTGAAGAATAATAATTTTTTGATTCATTGGAACATTTCATTTATTTACTTTAATGTGCCGAAATTTCAAACTATTGCAATATTCCGAAAATCTAAATTTTCCAGAAAGAGGAAAAATCACCTATTCCGAAAATATAGCCTCATTATACGATATACGAAACGAGAAATATGTGTGAAACGACATATTTCTTTAATTTCAATTAGTAGCCCAGCTATACAAGTGACAGTTTAGTGTTAATAGCGATAACAAATTTACACTTACAATATTGGCATACTTTCTTATTTTAAATTGCTTATTCAATTTTATAACACTCAATAAATTAAATGTCTATCGATAACTCACAATTATAAATAATTTTTGGTACAATGCGCTTACTAACGAACTTTGTTAGCTTTGTTAACCAACTAACTTATCTTTTACAATACTTAAATGATCATTATCAAAATTTAATTGTAAAATCACCATAAATATCTTAAAATAAATGTAATTAACTATTCATTTAAAATAATTTACTGATATATTATAGCTATTAATTTGCTAGAAGCTTCCTTAATGTCTAGACTTGCTCGTGATACATAAATTTTTATCACACCTTAACTATTATAATGTTTATTTTTTTGTTTTTTATAAAATATACAACAAAATTAAAGAATTAAAAAAAAATAATATCAAAACTTGTAAAATGTTTCAACAAGTTGTAAATATAACTGTTATCCAACTATTATTATACAGTTAAAAGAGAGAAACTATTAACTAAATGAGTATTTTTAATACTAGATATTTAAAAAATAATAGTACAGTAATGGTGGCTGTCCCGAAACATATTAAGACAAAAAATTATTGCTAATCAGTTTGGCACACTAATTTATCTTTATCTTATCTCATATATGTGTATATTTGTGTATATGCTTTATAAAAATGTTAACAGGAACATGTATAAAACGCTATACTGGCATTAAATATAACATTAAGTTTAAAGATCTCTTGATTATCTTGATTTAAAATTTTAAATGAAATTTTAACTGACAGTAAATTATTATCTAAATTTTTATATAGTGTTAAAATTACACTTTTGTTTTACACTGAAGATTATATAATTTATGCGAGTTCGGAGTTTAAGTTATTAGAATTTAAAGCCTTAAATGTTTATAGCTTTACAGTAATGGAAAAATTGTTAGTTTGGAATACTATAAGCATTAATAGTTTGGAGAAGAGCTAATGTGAGAGTTTTAATGTTTAAAATCTGTAACTCGTACTCTCCTTAAGGTCTCCTTACTTCTTTTTAACTACGTATTCCTGTTTACTTAGAACATATTCTGTCGAGATACAGAAGTTGCACTGCATTAATTTTATTAGTTAAATGTAGCAGAAATATTAATCTTTAAGCGTATCTTTGAGAGTTATGTAGTTTTATTCTAAATATAACAAAAACCCATGGTTTCGAAAACGTAGAAAGGTTCCGAATTTGTATACTATTTTAAATTAAACAACAGACAGAATGAATTAATCTTACTTTGCTCTTTTTCAGTGAATAACAAACAAGTAAAGAGAAAAATGTTTCTCTCCCAAGAATACGGCGTGAGCTTGCTGAGGTCTTCTTTTGATTGTGGAGGAATAAAATGAGAAATTTCCGAGAAAAATGTCAAATTAAATTGAAATAAGCGATTGAGAATTTAAATTTTTGTAAGAATACTGCTTTTTTTGCACACAAAATTTTGCACAGCAATTTTAAAACAAAATCCTTAACATGTTAACATTTTTAAAACCAAACTAATTTCAATTCCTTTAAATTGAATTTTATATTTGGATTCGGAGATTACTTTTATGCCTAGGAGAAAAGTTAATAATTGATTTCGATTTAAGTACCATTATTAATGGTCCTTTCTTGAACAAGAATTCGATTTATTAAACTTGAATAATTTTTAGCAAGAAAATTTTAACCCAAGCGGCCTTAGTTATCTGTTGTCTTGAATTTACAAAAAAATACTTTTTAAAATTACTCCATACTCTCATGAAATTTTCCAAAAAAAAATAATTTCTTATATGAATTTTTTATTTTAAAAAGAAAATTACGCTGCACGCTGTACAAGTTTTACTCTAAAACAAATTTTTCAAACGAATTTTCTTTTATTTTAAAATTGTTGGTAAATTGCAGCGAGTAAAAATTTTTTACTTTTCTTTTAAAGGCACTTGATGCAAAATGAAGCACAAAGAAAATTTTCCACGAAGCTTTAAAATATATTTGTGTAAACAAAAAAAAAGAAAAAGCACAAAACAAAACCGTCAACAAAATTTTCAACTAACATTTTTCAAACTATACACACATGTACATTACCATGGTGAAATTAACATTAAAGTGATTCGAATGTTAAAGGTTATTAATGTATCACTTATTTGTGTCTAATGTTAAGAAGAAGTTAAGTGTAAGAAAAATTTATCTAAAGCAATGCTAACTGACAATTTTAATGTTTGTATAGAGAAAAATCATGTTGCTCATTTTGTTTTCCATTTCTTGTTCATTAAACAAACATAAAATTTTCTTATAATTTTGACACTTGAAACTTAATGAAATGTAATTTAAGAACATCAACAATTAATTTTTTATGTAAAAACTTGAAAATGTAAAGTTTTGGATAATTAAAGATGATATTATGTTTAATTATTGGGTAGAGCGTAATAGTAGTGTGTTGCTCAGAATATTACATGGAATTCAGAATGTAGATTTCTGGTCTATTAATTAACAAAATTAATAAAGGAAATCATAAATTTGAGAAAAGTTAATTCTGATGTGAAACAAGTGAGAGTAAAATAGATTTGTAATACAGCCATTAAGTCCTGGTCAATATTTTTTAACATGTTTTTTTATAAAAAAAAATTTTATTGCATATATTTTGGTTTTCAATCATTGAATTAGTTTAACATTAAAAATATAAATGCTCTTAAAAATTGATCATTTTCATTTCGTTTTCATTAAACTGTTACCTTTTTTATTTTTATTCTATATAGTGGACCGTGGTTTCGCCCTTTGACTCTTCTTACATCAATGCATAAAATCTTTGGTGATTCCCATCCCCGCATACATTAGCACGATATACGCATAGCCCTGAGAAATAGAAGTATTGCAGCCACCATAAGCTGCGAAACTTATGCCTGCGTTAAAAAACCCCTTTCGAAATTTTTCAATGGTGGGCGAGCTATTGCCTCGCTTTCGAACAACAGGTGCACCACCATTTCATGCTCTTTAAATGGACCATCGAGAAACAATGTCAATTGAGTAAATCAATCAACAACCACAGGTCTGGTTATTAAAATATTAACTGGTTAAAATAATATTTTCCATTTAACTTTTTAAAATAATTTCATGTAACTATGACTAAGTATGTTTTAAGACGCTTAATTCAACGACTGCAATTTTAAATAACTCTTTGGAATATTTCGGTGAGAAATATACACACTAGATTATCAGAATTGCAATTGGCCAATTAGTCAATTGAATATTGTCAATATAGCCAAGAGATTTCAGGTATTCTTTGACAGTAAATAGTCTAGGTGTCTCCAAACTTATCAAATTCGATATGGGCTATCATTAATCCGGCATGGAGTATAGACTATCAGACGTCAAATTCGATATGGACTATTAAAACAAATCAAGCGCGAAATTTCCAAATTAATAATGTAAACTTTTTCTTTCCACCATTCATTTTCCTAAAACTTAATAATTTCAGGAGTCACACTTTAAGATTCTTCAACGTAATTTCATTATCATTTAAGGAAAGTGGCATGCTGGAATATTTCAATTGTGTTGTTTACTATGGTAGTGTTGCCCTCTGATAAAACAACAAACTATTAAGCAAACTAGTTCTATCCTTCTCTGTTCACACATAATTCAAAATTATTTTGAAAAACTTTAAGTTCTTAAATTTCTAAATCTACTTTATACAAAACTAAAATATCCAAATAATTTATTAGATATTCATGGGCCTTAATAATAATTTACAATAATTTGTATGTGAATATTAATTAGCCTAAAATTATTAATATTTTTTTCCTACTAAAATAGGTCAGTAACGTGCTAAAATTCATTCTTTTTTGTGTAATATAATTATAATAAACCAAATCACATATTTTTTTATTATATACATGTGTATATAATTATAAAAATAACATTTATAATTAAGTGTTTATAATTATTTAGAATTATTTTTATAATTACAATAAAATTCATCTGATTATTACCCTATAATCTAATATTATTTCACTAAACATTTTAATATTCTAATTCTAATATGATAATATTATAATTTTTTTTTATTATTATTTGGAAAAATAACCTACATAATAAATATGAATTGGTCTACCTATCCTATATAGATTAAATTTTTTGGTTAGTTTTTAAATATTCTATATAATGTTATCCTTACACCAATATAGAACAAAAATATTATCAAAAAATCTGTGTTATTGACCTATTTGTAAAAAAAAAATGAAAACTTTCACATCAAAATATTTTCATTCGTTTCTATATAATATTTAAGTTATAATTAGGTTTATAATAAATAGATTACAACTATACTATTATCCTTTCAAAATTCCAGTTAATAATACGACCTTGTGTATGAACGTATGCGGATATTATGTATTATGTTATGTAAGGTATACTGTAATATACGCATGCATATTTTGGTATTTTCGCATTTATTTCAGATATACTTACATAATTTGAGACCTGTCAAAAGTGAAAAGTTGTTTGAAAACATGAAAATATTTTTCTCTTTTCTTGTTTTTTTTTATTATTTGAAAATTTTCAAGTGTTGCCATACTTAAGATTTTTTTTTTTAATATTATATTGTATCTTTATAATATACAATGTGAACTTCATGAATAATATCTTTGAAAAAACTTACTAGTGTAATGAAATCGTTGAGAATTCCAAGAGAAATTCCAGATCGAATAAATTTCGAAAAATCATTACTTCTAGGTGAGGAGAGGTAAAAGACTATTAAAACGAATATAGGTATAGAATTTGTCCTGTCAACTTTGTGATATCCGTACAAATGAAGATATATATGATATCTCAGGAGCTTTTGCCGAAAATAGTGAATATGTTTTTGTTAATACAAAATTAGTTTTGTATATACAAAATTTTTAGTTTATTATATTTGTTTATACAAAATTAGTAGTTTCTAAGATATGGTGAGATTAGTTCAATTAGTTTTTGAGTTATTTATTGGGACGGACGGGCGGATGGGCGGACGGACGGACAAATGAACAGACGCGGTTAAATCGACTCAGAATTCAACGCTGATCTAAAGTATACTTATCTATATAAAGGTCTATATCTCAGACCATTACTTCTTATATTTATAGAGAAATTCGAACATACGTTCGTACGGAAGTAAAGAGGGTATTATATGTAATATATTTTACCAAAAAGGCATTATGCAGATTAGGCAATTAGAATGACAAGAAACGCTGAAAATATATCAATTCATGAAGTCATTCAAACCATATACCTCTAATGTTGGATATTTTCGATATAATATTGCAACAATTTTCTTACCAATTAGCACACAAACTCGAAGGTATTTCATATACATATGATATTCTGACAAAATTAATTCCCTTGTATATTAATGAAAATTATAGTAATTATTTTTGGTAAATCTTTTCATTTCTTTCAAATATTTTGAATATGTTGCCCTTTTTTTTTAATAAAACTTAACAAATATAAACGATACTTAATTTTATATACTTATTATAGCCCTATTTATCTGAAATTTTAGAATTACTTTTTGTTTTTTGTTGAGCTCCAATAACATTTTTGCTTAATGCTTAACGTGTATAGCAATAATGTAGCATAAAGAACGAAAAAAGTGAAAATCAAAACGAACTTAAATGAAACTTACCACACACACTAAACAGGTATATAATTAAGAATTTTATTATAAACATCCTTTTGAGGAATAAAAATATACTTGCGCCCACCTAATTTCCTTAAGGGGTTCAGTGAAAATTCTTAATATTTATTATTTTCATTTTTATATTAATTTCATTGGGTGCTATTTTATTTTATTATATTATGATTTTCTTTCTCTTTTGCTCTTTCTCTTTTCTTTTTTACTCCATCTATCGTATTTTCTCTTCAATTTATTTAATTCTTATCTGAAATCAAATAGCTAATACCATACAATAATAAGAATAATAAAGAGAAAAAAAAAGACCTTATCACTTCATAAAATATATTCATTATAGGTAATTTTCACGCAATCGTCTGCAATAATTATCATCCTATATATGCTTTCATATATACATACATACATAGCTACAAAATATATGCATATAAGAGCCGTTTGTATACGTGTTTAATCGCTATGAGTGTGTAAAAAAAAATATTCAAAAGTCCACGCCACTCTTTTCACTCCTTTTCCTTTTCTTTTTTTGGGATTTTCATTAATAATCGTTTGTTTGTTTGTAAATCGTTTTCATAATTTTCTTTTTGAAAAAAAAAAACAATTTTTTTTTAATTTTTTTCTCCACTATTAATAAAAATCTTTTCTGCTATAGCTGCTTAGCTACCAATAAAATTTTTTTTTTTATAATAATTTTTTTTTCTTTCCATTGTTTTTGTGCTAGATTCCAGAATATAATAAAAAAACCATAAAATTACGAAAAAAAAAATTTCAAATTTTACCATCAAAAACGACGATCTATGCAAATCCTTAACGAAAAACATAAACGTAATCGCAAATCGTCGTCTATAAAAACTTGGCGATTTTATTGAAAAATAGCGAAAAGCAAAAAAAAAAAAAAATCAGAACATAAACGACTAGCGACCTCTCCAATGAAAAATATTTGCTCATAAATCAAAATTAATAAAAGGAAAATGAACACATAAAAAAAACCATATTTAATAAGAGAGACAGAAAAACAAAAACAAAATAAGGTAAAGGTAAAACAGACAAGAACAGAAACAAAACAAAAAACACGAAACGAAGAGTAAAAGTAATATAAAAGAAAAGAAGCGAATGAACCAAAACCGAATATCGCCGCGTCTAATCTTTTAAGTCGACTTTAATGTTATGGATATCCCATAGCCAATGTGGTATCATAACCAAACTACTAGGTAATAATAACAGATTTTTTTTTCTCATTTTCGCAATTTTTTTTTTTTTGTAGGTACATAAAATTAGTTAAACACATTTTATATAATATACTCGTATATTATATAAGTGTATGTCCATTACGTATAATATTATAAGGGTTACCAGTTTATACTGACTTAGATACAAATTGCGGTGGCAATAAAAAATTGAGCATAAGAACATTGATAACAATATCTGAATTAATGAGTTATTAAATAATTATACAATAAACAGCGTGCAATAGTCGAAAGCTATTCAGAAATTTGAATTACCATGAAACCAGAAATATTTAAACAAGAGACATTTTGTGCAATTCTTTAACTAAACCGTTAATAATAAATTTGAAGTAATTTTAAAAACTATACTAGGGAAAAACTCAAGACAGTTGATTATGCATCGGTTAGATCAGTTTTTTTACTCAATGGGTGACTCAATTAAAATATAATGAGATCCTAAAAAAAATTTCTGTTTAAATTAATTATGATTTCATTTTAATTATTAAATAAATTTATTATTTATTAAATAAATAATATGAAACCATAATATCGAAGCAAATTCTGTTAATTGAATATAAAAACTAATTTTATAATGATTTTCAATTAATAACAGAAAGTCCAAAATTCTATCTTAATACTGCAAATTAATTGGTAACAAGTTTAAGTCGGCTAAATTAACAAGTGTAAACCAACTCTGACTCTTGACAATTTTAACATAAAACCTTGTTTTTGAAATATTTAATATTAAATGTAATATTTGTAGGGCAGCCACTTAAACCTGTCAAGCTATAATTGGACACACAACTGTCAAATTCCATACAACTAATTTTATTATTTTTCGGAATATTTACAACTAATTTTTTAGGGTTATATGGCAGGTTCGGGGACCCGTGCAGCCAGTCCATTAAAATTTTCAAAATATATGTAGAACGTAATTGGACACATCCTTTGAATTGTATGGCAGCTTCCAGAAACCGTAATTCAAATTGGTCTAAATAAAATAGCAGCTGTCTTTAGTAGAAAAGAAAGAACTTGTGAAAGTTTGGTATCGATTGCATTACTCGTTTTTAAGTTATAGTGGGATCGGATAAATGGACGCATATGTCTAAAACAAAACAAAAGTTTACACTTAGCAAGAATATACATGCCCATAGCGGAAACGACTGCTTCGCGTGCTAACAAACTCCATACTAAGATTAATATATCCTTCACAAAGATGCGGGGTATAAAAATTAGGAAAACTATAATGCAAATTATAATAATCTTAGAATGCAAATTTTTCTATGAAATTTTATAAGAAACAAATTATGGATGCAATATAAATTAATGAATATTTGCATTATTAACCATAAATTAATTATTTTTATTAATCTATTTACTGAATTACCTTCACTCATTACTTATAATATCCATAATATTCTTTGTATCCTACTCAATTTACACATAATTATGTGCAATATAACAATGAATGATTTTAACACTAATGATTCTATACCTAAATAAATAAGCATATATACCTAAACGTAATTACATTTAATAATAATATTTTAGTGGGTGACGGTAACTCTGCCATTAAATGAAATTAAAATCTATAAATAAAATGAATGTAATGTGTATAAGGTGTAAAGATGTAATGTATACATAACATTATAAAAACAAATTTGTACATAAAAAAAAAAAATATTATGCGGGAAATATTTTTAAATTGGAATTTTCCTGAAGTGTTATTATTACACCACCTGTGTACACTATTAACTCAGGAGGTAAAAATACCTACTTAAAAGTATTTTTTATTTATTTATAGCTATACAGAATTTGCTTTTTTTTTTTTTGTTTACACGTTGTTAACTTAAAGTGAAAGGAAAAATGTCCATCATTTTACAGTAAAAATAAAAAAAAAAACAAATATTTCATGTCAGGTTATTAGACTTACAAAAAAAAATATTCTGTTGGGATATGATTTTAGTTAAGGATTATCAAATAAATAAGGCAATTTTTATTTTATTTTTTTTTTCTTGGTTTTAATTGCAAATTGTTGTAAATTAGTTGAAAATTTCATTAATCTTCGGATAAATTATAATAGCCTTGTATATATATAATAATTATTTTATAGTCCTATATAAATTTTAATAAAATTTAATTATGCAAAAGTAAATTTGTTAATACATTTGTGAATAGGTAAAAAAAAAATAATTTTAATTAGATTTTGGATTATTTGTATTTAAAGGTTATTGCACTATTTTTGATTAGCGAAAAAAAATGAAAGAGATTAAAATTTTTATATTACAAATGATTGCAATAATATGAAAATTAGTGTATAGAGGTCATTGTTCATTTCTAGACGCGAAGTATCGAAATGGAAGAGGTGATATGGTGAGACGGCTTTGGTTTTGATAAGGTGATAAAAGAAGTTATTATATTTTACATATCAAACGTAAAAAAGTTTATAAACAAAACGTAAAAAATTCTCTACAAAATCTACACAACTCATTATTTCCCATATAAACGTAAGCAATTCTATAGTTTCATATAAAACGTAAACAATTCAATATTTTACATATGAAACGTAAAAAACTTCAAATTCCTTATATAATACATAAGAAACACGGTGAAAAAAGTCAGCAACTCATTATTTTTCATGTAAACAACTCTATATTTTCATACAAAACGTAAACAACTCAATATTTTAAATATAAACCTTAAAAAAATTCTAAGTCCTTATATAAAACGTAGGAAACGCGATAGAAAATGTAAACAACTCATTATTTTTCATGTAAACGTAAACAACCCTATATTTTCATACAAAACGTAAACAACTCAATATTTTACATTTGAAAAGTAAAAAACTTCTAATTCCTTATACAATACGTAAGAAACACGGTGGAAAAGGTAAAAAACTAATTATTTTTCATGTAAACGTAAACAACTCCATATTTTCATATAAAACGTAAACAATTTAATATTTTACATATACAACGTTAGACATTTCAAATTCTTATATAAAACGTAAAAAATTTGATAGAGAATGTTAGCAACTCATTACTTTTCATATGAACGTAAATAACTCTATATTTTCATAGAAAACGTAAACAATTCAATACTTTACATATAAAACGTAATGCAATTCAATACTTTACATTTAAAACGTAAAAAACTTCTAATTCCTTATATACAACTAAAGAAACACGGCAGAAAATGTAAAGAATTTATTGTTTTTAATATAGACGTAAACAACGCTATATCTCTATAGAAAACGTAAACAACTCAATAATTTACATATGAAACGTAAAAAACTTCTAATTTTTTACATAAAACATTAAAAAAACTCGTTACAAAACGTATATAACCCATTACTTTCCATATAAAGATAAATAATTCCGTACTTTCTTAGAAAACGTAAACAATTCTGTATTCTACATATGAAACGTAATAAATTTATAATTTTTTATATGAAACGTAAGATACTCGGTAGGGAATGTAAACAAGTCATTATATCCCATATAAACGTAAGTAAATCTATATTTTTATACAAGACGCAAACAACTCGATGTTTTACATATAAAACGTAAAATACTTCTAATTCTTTATATGGAACGTAAAAAATTCGCCGACAAACGTAAACAACTTAGTTTTTGTCATATAAAACATAAAAAACTTAATAATTCCCGTGTAAAACATAAAAATAGTAGAATTTTTATCTAAAACGTAAAAAACTGGCTAGGAAACGTAAACAATTTATTATTTGTAATATAAACTTAAATAAGTCGATATTTTCATATAAAAAGTAGACAACTCAATATTTTACATATTAAACGTAAAAAATGTCTATGTCTATTTAATTAAAGTGTTAAAAACTTGCTGGAAAATAAATGCAAAAAATATGAAAACGTTTTGAACACAATGTGCAATAATTCCATAAACTTACCGTTTTGTTCCAAAAATTTACAATCTCTGTGACTTAAAAGAAATTTGAAACTAATTAGTTTATGCTCAAAAAATTCTCATAAGTTGCCATTTATTTATTACAATTTTATTACAATTTTTAAAAAATTCTGTTAACAAAAAAAAATCCATAAATTTAACATAAGAGTCTAGATTTACAATTCCTGAATTAGCAATTCCTTGTCACATTATAACACTTCTTATTATATACTTAATAACTATATTCGACTTAACCTTAACACAATTATCATTAGTCTAACACAACTAGTCTAACACAATTATAACTAAACATTGGTATGAATTAAATTTCAATAATTACAATTTTAGTAATTATTTTTCAATATTTCATTTCAAAATTTTGAGCACATATTTTTTCCATAAAATTATAATCCTTGAAAATAATTTAAAATTATTTAAAATGTGTATGGAAAAAAAAGTAAATTATTTCTTTCTGACTTATTAATGAAGTCATAATTACGCATTTGGAGTATTTTTTACCCTAGACGAATTGAAATTTTTACCCATAAAATTTCATTTTCCTGTTTTAATTCTTTAATTTCTATGTTTTTTTTATTCTTGTGCCATTAAGCTTTCATTCTCTCTAAAATTAATGTCTATATAACACGGTACTTAATTTATTAAAAATGAAAATGTCTTTATATAATATTAGTTTAACAATTTTTCACGTATAATTTAAAGGGAAAATAAAATTTACAGAATATTAATATTAAAGTACATATATAAGGTCAAGGACACGAATGCGTTTCCTATTCACGATTGTTTACAAAATTTTGTGCTATTTTCCCTATTCTTTCTATTTTACTATTGTATAGTACTCGTATCTGTACTAAATGTTATTTTTTATAGACTTTTGATGGCTAACGCAAATATTTGTACTTTTATTTTTAATTTTCTAAACAGCCGATGATGTAAATAGTAAGCAATAATAAAGTATACAATATAAAAAAACAAAAGAGTTAAAATTAATGATGAAATCGCGTGTAAAATTAATTTTCATCTAAAGTGGAACGCGCCAAAAAAGGACTCTCGTGTTTTGTTTTCTGTTGTTATTTTTGTAAATATTGTGTAAGTTTACTTAGTAATTGTAATTTTGTGGACAAAATGTTTAAGCATGATTGATTTTTTTTTTTTCAGTTTTTATTTTTTATTTAACAAATTAATACAATGGAAAAAATACAAAAGGAAAAGTCTACAGAATTTAGAATGAAAATGAAAAAATAAATTTATCAGATTTTTAAATTGATTGTGTATAATTTAGATATAGAAATCGCTTATATCCTTTTTTACTTTTTTTTTTTATCGTGTCAATAATTTTGATGTTGATTTAATCTTTTTTTTTTTTATAATAAAAAGAAAATGGGAGAAGGAAAAATTAAAAATTATATTAAGAGGATTAAAAGTAATTACAATGCTCTATAAATTTACGATTATTAGGTTTAATAAACATTTTATTATTATTATTTAATAATTTTAATATTTTGTGGAAATTTCCGATAAAGAATTTATTATTTTTTGTTATAGTTTATTTTGCTAACGAGATTCTAAATTAAATTTAGAGGACAAGGTTCTGAGAAAAATTTGATGGAAATTTTTTTACAATGATTTTGTTAAATGAATTGTTTAGTATTTTTTAAACTACTTGGTATTTTATATGAAATTAAATTGGCAAAGTTCTTTAAATTTTGTATGTCTCTGAATAAGTACTGGAAATAGAGAATTCAAATCCTGATTTCGGAATTCCGGAATTCGTTCGTTTTTATTATATTGCTATTTTCCAGAATTGAAATCAAACGAATTGCAGAGCATTTGAATTTTAATCTCTTTCGGTTTCTCTTCTCTTCTAAGATATACGCAATTTCATTTCATAAATAAGAGAAAATATTTTTGTGTTGAATTGAATTGATAGTTTTCGTTTGTTTTTAATACGGTTAATTGTACAAAATACTTACTGTATAAGCCCAGCTCCAAGCATTATTAGGTAAGTTTTATCAATTTTAAAATTTTGGAAAATGTTTACAATAACCTGTTTTATATTCCTTCAACAAGAGTTTCAGAAATCATAGGTGTTTCAGAGAAGATAAGAGCTTTTTCTGCCCTTGAACAAATTTTAAACAATTAAATTTTCCAAGAAATAGAGGTATTTTTACATTGTCTATTTGCCCGTCTCTATTTAGTAAAATTACCATCATTTTTTATTGAAGTTGATGAGCTATTTTTATCCCATAATTTTAATGTCGGATTATTAATAAAAATTTAACATTAAATATAAAATGAAGTGTAGTATTCTTAAATTTAGTATATATACAAAATAGGATCCAATTACTCCCAAGTTTTTCGATCGTAGTATAATTTATCTTCATTATTCATACCTAGGAATTGCATAAAAAAATGTTTAATAAAAATCAATAAAATTCCCATTTTAGTATACACAATGCTTGTGTTTTTTTAACATTTTTCATTATAGAATAATCCAAAAATTTTCAAAAATTTCTCACGGAATATGAGTTTTTTTTATTTTACATAAAATCAGCGCCTTATAAAAAATTTTTTGACCCAAATTTTCTTAAAAGATTACAATTTCCTTTTATTTATTCTTAAATCACAGAAGCTATTATTTATTCACCTATACTACTTAAACAAAGTTCTAACCATAAGGGGAAAGAAAAACATGTCACGATAAAAACACTGTCACGTGTTATATGTCAATCACAAGAAGATCAATCAATATATTGGTATATTACAAAAAAAAAAGTATAATAAGTACGAAAATGTTCTTTTTATTCGCGAGAAATATACTTCGAAACTTGAAGTATTTTTGATCGTTTTAATATAAGAAAGAATAATGGGGAGGTAAAAAAAAAAATTTTTTTTTTAATGTCTTTTGATTAAATGAAAATATTTTTTATTCGTCTTTTCACCTTATTTTTTCGTCATCGAAAAATAATATTACATTTAATAAATATATCTACATTAATATTCGAATATAGATTTATGAAATTTATATGCAAATTATAATGATATAAGGGTTATCGGTCTAATATAAAATTTATTTAAGTATAAAAATTATTGCAGAAAATTTTTGGACTAAAATCACCTTTGAAAATCGTTGATTTCTAATATTATTTCACTATTTTGTTATACAATCTTGATTGTATTGTGTTAGTATTGTGTAAGATAGTTAGTGTTTTTGATTTATTCTTAATGCATTATATATACAAATTATCTCTCACTGTTACTAATAAGGCGCTAAAACCAGCAATTTCTTAAAACTTCAACAGTAAATAAATAAATCCTTAAAAAATTATTCGAAGAGAGAGCCAAAGAGAGAACAAATTTATGCAGAAATAGTCAGAAAATATAATACAAATGAGAGAATGCAAGTAACTAATTGAAAAATTCCATAAAAGAACATAAAAGTAATAAAGCAAATAATTTTCTCATAGTGCTAAACTCATCTGAAGCACTAAACCAACGGTCAATGGTTTTTTGCTGCATTATCTGCCAAAAAAATACTATTACAAAACTTGCTTATAGTCTTAAAATTTAAAGAAACACTGGCCAAAAATGTCAGTCTTTCTAGTATTTACAAAAAAGTGCTGCCTCATTTTGAGCGCCGCACGCAGAATATGCTAAAATTATGATAAAATTAAAAATTTATTATAAATTTGGTAATCTTTAAAAGCACATGAGTCTTAATATAAAATACAAATTTCTTAAAGATGAAGTATTTCTCTTTTATTTTGTAAGAAGAAAAAATTCATATTCAAAGAAAAAAGAAAATTCATATTATTTTTATGCAAATATTTTAAGGAAAATAAAAAAAAAAAGAAATAAAAATTAAAAAATAAAAAAAAATTTTTTTTTCCCAACATAACCTAAATTCATAAGAAAAAGACAAAGTGAGAGGTAAAATAAAAAAAAAAACTTTCCTCTTTTTTATTAAAAAATAATTTTTTTCTTTTAAAGCAATTCATTCAGGAATTAAGTCACGGTTCCCCAAAAACCTACTGATTCACATATTACTCCCTCTAATAATGTTTTTCTTATTTTTTTTATTTTCTTTATTAAAGAAAATACCCAAACACGGTTCTCTTTAATATCCAGCTTCTTGTTAGATTATAATATTAAGCAATATACAAGGACCCCCCCGATATAATAAGAAAATATTCACACATATACCTATGCATTCATACTCATTTTTAATACATAATACAGCGTATATGATTATGTATGTGTATATGAATATTATTAAAGTATGGTTCTTTGCTTTTCTTCTCTTATCTGATTGAATATTGAAATGAGATGTGTTCTTATATCATCATTTGCATAAATATCCTTCAACACCTTATATATACTAGTATATACATATAATATATTTATATATACCCGCATACAATGAAAATTCTAGCAAATATAAGCAAAAATGAAAAAGAAAAACTCAAGACATAATCAAAAAGAACGGTATAATATGCTGATCGATCTACGATAAAAATACAAATTTAAGAAATAGATTCAATACATACACATACATCTATGGTATTACCAATTCATATATGGTAAAAATGAATAGAAAACAGTTATAATATGGGATTGAAAAGTTTTTCGCAAAAAAAAAAAAATGTTTTTTGTGTGTATTCTCCTAATATACTTTTAAGGAGAGTAAAAATGGAGAAGTAGTATAGAAGAGCTGAAATTACAAAGAGTGAAAAGAATTTTTTTTTTTATTTTTTTAATTTTTGCTCTTCTTTGAATTTTATCTAGAATTAGATCTTGACGTCTTTAATCTATATTTTAACAAGAAACTGCCATGCCGGAAAATATGTTAAGAAAAGTTTTAATTTTTTAGTAAAAATTTTTATAAAAAATTTTCTTTTTCTTAAAGATTTTGTTTTGTATGACAAATTTTGTCCATACAATCAAACGTTTATAGTCTGAAGGGGGTGAGTATACTTCTGCTGTGTTGAAATTACATTGCGGAATTGGCCCACAAGAGATCCAAAAACTGAGGAACTAAGGAAAGAAATTTAGTGAGAAAGGAAGGATTTACAAAAGAATGGGTATCAATATTTCAGAAATATGCTCAATTATCTTTAGGAAATTATAATTTTTCGTTAGATAAAGGCTATGTAAGAATTTTTGCGTTAATTTATTAATGGTTCACATAAAATATATGTATAGAATGTTATATAATAATATTGTTATGTGTATCTAAAATAAAATTTATCAAGTCAGTTTTGATTGCATACTTTTAGGAGCAAATTCATAGTTTTGTATTTATATCTAAAATTCAATTAATCGCAGCTTTCTTGCTGTAACGGTAATTACAACCAAAAATAACCAAATACCATGCTCTTTAGAAATTTTATTACAACTCGAACTCGAAGTGTAAGTAAATCTCCTCTTGAATACAAACATTTTTAAGGAAATATGATTACTTAAAATCTGAAATTTAGAAATAAATTACAGTTTTTGTATAGTTCTAAAAATTTTTATGTTAAAATTTCTGTATACATAGAATTTGGATTAAAAGAATAGTTTTCTTTGTTTTAAATTGAGAATGGACGAACCATTATATAAAATGTCGCGAAAATTTTTAGGTTAAAGAAAAAAAATAAGTAATTTATTTTTAAAAAGTAGTATGAGGAATGAAGAGCCTTTGTTTAGCTTAAACGACAAAAACAAAAGACAAAACTAACAAAAAAATTAATGTCTTCTTATAAATATGGCCACTTTTTCCTATAAGACTAGATTTTTCTAAGATCTTTATTAGTTGTCCAAAAGTTAATGAGAACGAAAATTAGTTAAATTTTAAAATTTTTACTTAAATTTTTTTTTAAATAATAAATAAGAAAGCGTAACTTGCTAGAATATTAAGTGACTGAGAATTCAAAAGAATTTAATTAAATTATTTTATTTTAGGTTTCCTGAATTAGCTTTTTGAGCATCCTGAATAACATGTGAATTAAGGGAAATGTAATAGTTCACTATTGGTATATTGGGAAGAAGAAATTTTTAGATATCAGCAGAACAACATTAAACATTGTTGGATTATATTGAATAATTAGAAAACAATTCTGTTATTGGAATTCAGAGTACCAACATTCTAATATTCCGAAGAAACTTGAATAAGTTGCTGCGATTTTTAAATCAGAATTAACACAAGAGACACTTTTAGTTAACCACTCTGGTATCTGCTATTGATATATTATTTGTAGGTTTATGTCAATTTTAAAAACTATTTGAAAATATTTCATAAATGATCTTTGTTATTTGAGCAAGAATTGATCTGAGATTTTTTATTTAAAATCAAACTAAAATCTATAAAAAAATATGAGGTTTTTGTCGTCACATAATAAACTTTTAGATTTAGTAAGAAATATTCTTATAACCTCTATGTATCTCATATTTACACGAACATTTTATCTTCAAGTATTGTAAAAGTTATTGTGCAAAAAAACTTTTCCAATCCCATTTTTTTAATATTCGAAAGTTTTCTTTGTTTTTTTTTTTCAACAAAATTTTTTTTATCTTGCAGTGTATGCGTGTTTCGCGTTCAAAAACAAATTCCTCTTAACTTTTTATTTTCTTGGCTTTTATCAAAGTTTTGCCTTCCAGGGTTATCTACCTCAATATTTTAAAATAAAAGAAAAAAAAAATTTTCCTGTAAACTTTAGCAAAAGAGTTGAAAATTCTCAAATTTTGTTTCTATTATTTTTTCTCCCATTGTTTTTTTTTTTTCTTATATTTATAGTAAATATTTCATTACATGTGAATTTATCTACAAGGATATTAAGGAAAAACAAAAAAACTAGAGGGAAAAAAAATGATTTAAATCCTTTCTTTTTGTCATCGTTTGCACTTGTAAAAAGCAAAATGGAACAAAAAAAAACAAACTATACTCAATTCATGTAAGTTAAGTACAAAAATGTTGTTTGTTCTCAATAAATATTCGAGAGAAAATTGCAATATCAGGAAATATTTAGAATTTTAATATTGTTACCGTTTTTGTATTACTTTTATACTAGAATTGAGAATTATGCCATCTTTAAAATGTGGTTGCAGCTTTAATGTTGCAACACTTAAATTTTCTCTCGAATATTTTTTTAAATGGCAAAAACGACATTTCGTTTCGTTTGGCTTTTGTAAATTTGGAAAAGCAAAAAATTTACAACACTAGCATTTGCGATATTATTAAGACTTACTAGATTAAATAGTAATTTTTCAATGAAACTAGTTGGTAATAATAATGTTGTTGATACCCTAATGGTATTTCGCAATATAAGGTTTTGTAAATTTTGAAATTTCGAAAATTTTCTTTTCATCAAATTAAATTTGGCAAATATTTGAGCGTGAAAATATTCTTTCGATTCATAGCGCCTTTCTATTCTGGAAAGTAATCTAATACATCATATAGTAGAATTAAAATAGCTTCTTAAGTCTACAGACATAAAAATAATGTGTTAATTTACTTATGCTTATTCAATTAGAGTGAACTTAAATTATTACAAATGTTTGTTATGATTGCAAGTACCGAAGACTCAATGAATTTCATATATTACAATAAAAATATGGTGATATTAAAAATAATCGCAAGGGTATGATATGTGCTGCCTTACAAGGTCTTGATTAACATTGTAATTAATAAGAAAATTTATAAATTCTATCTACTCTAGTCTTAGAGTAAATGAATTAGGAAAAGATGCTTACAGTTTTTCTTCAGAACCAATACAGTTATATTTGAGACTGTTAATTTAATAGAGTACTTATAAAAGATCTTAATGAAAAATTATAAATACAGCGTGTTTATGTACAGTATTTTACTACTGCATACATAATACTTTTGAACGGCAACACTTAATAAAATATTTTCAATATAAAATTATGATAGCAATATCAAAAATGTAAAAAAAAAAAAAAAAAACAACACTGAAAATATATGAAAAAATGAAAGAAATGACGAGGATGACAGTGAAGGGAGGTGTGAGGCTCAAAACTTGTAAATATGATGTCAGTGAGATCATATTTTATATCCACTTGTAAATCAGATTTAAATCCTTTTTACTTTATTTTTTTTTTCTTGTATTCTTCCTCTTTCATTGAAAAAAGAAAAATGTCATTTACATAATGGCATAATTTTCTTGATTCATGTTTTACATATTATTTAAATAAAGAGAAAAACTTTTCTTTTTAGATATATGTTATACGAATACTTACGCCACAAACACATTTATACGCATACCAACTATACCAGATAGGTAGATATAGGTAGTTATGTACAGATAAAAATTTTATTTACATGTACGAGTACTACTCATATCTGCATACGTAAACATACTTTCTACATATTCGTAGATATAGAAAGCTTTCCTGGCTTTACTGAGAGAGAGATAATGAAAGAATTTTCGTATATATGTGCTTTTAGAGTTACCTATTTTTTTCTTGTTCTATATGGAATAAAATCGTAAAAAAAAAGAATTTTTTTAACTTAGGAATTTTATTTTATAATTTTGTTTTTTTCCAGCGATAATCCAACTGATGACGTTTTAATATTAAAATTTTTTTTCCAACAAAATTAGAGAAAAAATGGAGAATATTGCATAATGGTTAGGGTATTTACTTTTCTTATATAATGCATGATTTTATGAATTAAAATAAATTCTCATGTTTTTTTTTGCTCAACAACATTCACAATAAATGAGCAAAAAATAAAAATATTTTATAGTTTTTATGCTCTTTTTTGTGTCCTTTCTGTTTTTCTCTTTTTGTTTGAAAAAGTTAATATCCTTCATATAATCCATAATAAGTAGACTAATAAGGATTCAAAAATGAGGAGCAAGAAAAAAAAAATGATTTTTATTAATTGGAAAAAATTGCATACTTATAGGAAATTTTAATTTTCTTATTTTCTTTTTTTGTAATTTTTAAAACTTTGTTTTCTTACGAATAAAAAAATAAATTTCAATAGAAAGCAAAAAAATATTGAGATTCAAGCAATTTTAATTAACTAAATTGGAGTTTTTTTTACAGTATGGCTTGTATACAGCAAAGTATTAGTATTATAGTGTTGAATTGAATAACATTTTCCGGATTACATTACAAAAATTTGTGGTCTCAAGCAAAAACTTTACTTAATTTGAGTTCAATAAAACTCAAGATTTAGTTCAAAAATATAGTGTATTGAGTTAAAAAAAATATAGTGTACATTCAGAGAAAATTTGTTAATTATTGTATCTCAATTAGGACCGGAGACTAGGGAAAAATATTGTCTTAAATTTAAATTTGAAATTTGATTATGTAACAATCTTATACAGGGTGTCTCGTAACAAAGTGCACAAAGCGCCATCACGCTACCTGATCTGGTTTAGGATTTATTGAGAAAAATAGACTACTGCAAACGCTATTTTATATCTAATTTTTTTCTACAATGACTTAGAAAAATGTGCAACAACCGTTAAAAATTGCTTTACTACCATCTGTATTGCTTTACTAATGTTCAACTTAACAACCGAGCTTCTCTCATATTTGCAAATGTTAATAGCCTGCAGATCAGCATAGTTACTTACAAAAATTTTCATAACGAAACTATTTTAGAATTACCAGATCAAAATCTAATTTTTCTCTTGTAATGAAACTACAAACTATAATTTCTATATTAAAAGTATACAGAATAATCATTTATACTTATGGAAATTTTGTAACCCAGTTTTCGTTACTTTGTCGTACATTGAACTAGAAAGTAATAAAGTAACAGAAACTGTTTCATTCTAATTACTTAAAAAACAACAAAACAAAAAACAAAAAATATTTTTTTTTCTGTAAAAATCTATAGAAAATTTTCTGAACTTTTTTGACCTTATTTTGAAATTAATTAGGTTACAAAGTTAATATCTATGGGGTTCTATACTTAAAGTTAATGGCATATTATTTGCTTTCATTATAAATGTCAGCATAATTAGTAATCTTTTTTTTAAATTGGTATCTTTTTATTCCTTATAATGAAAATGTCATTAAATAATTAAAATTTTAATATATGCATATACCGAAATCCTTAATTGAATTAATTCAATATAAAATGGGGTTGCACTTATAGAATGCAAATGATCATATTCCATGTATAAAGTAAATCTTCATTATTTTATATATTTTTTTCTCTCTTTAATTAAATATTCTAAATTATTTTAGGTTTTGTTAAATTTTCGAAGAATTTAATTAAGAAAACTCATACACATTCTATTATAGGGAGAATTAGAAATTACAGAGAATTAGGATGCTTAAATAATATCAAAGAACATGTTCTTAGAAATTCATGTATTAAATTTTCGTTTTAAGCATAACTTTTTCGAATCGGTATTGTTTTCCTTTGTGAACTTGTTTCTTAATGGTTTTTGTAATTTTTCTTCGTAATCTGTTTCTCTTTTCCAAAATATATGAAAATTAAAGCCACTTAGCAATAAATTCAACAATATTTAAAAGAATTATTTCGAATTCAGAATGAATTTAATAGTCAGTCAAATAGTCATACCTTAAAATGAAAATGTATTCTTTATCGCAATTGTTAAGCGATATTCCATTGTTCTAGGGTTTAATAAAAAAAAATTCTACAGTGTAAATAATTTCATTTGAAGAAGAATTTTAAGATTTCAATAACTTTTCTCTTAATACTTTCTATTTTGCTGGAATCTATTACGTGGACAATTTATTTATGTATAATGTTCTCTAATGAGATTATCTATCGCAGTAAAATTTTGTTACGAGTATTCATGTTTTTTAACTATATTCTTCCTACAGTATCTACTGTTAAAGATTCATCGACAATTTCAAAATCTTTTGTACTCGGAAAAACTTTTGCCTTAAATAAATTCCAGGCTTTAAACTTCCTTTTAAATTTTTAATGAGAATGAATTTTACTTGTACAACTGAAATGAAAACAACATTTCTAAATTTTAAGAATATTAAAGGATTAATATAATTTAAATGGAAATACAACAGAGAACCATTTTCTATCAAAAATTTAATAACATGAAAATTAATTTATTAAAAATTTTCAAGAAAAATTTATTAGTTTATGCAATGAAAGAATTTTTACTTAATTAAAAAGAGTCTTTCGTGGAATTTCACTTTCATATGAAAACTAAAAAGAAAAAAATTCGCATTTAAACTTCATCCGTTTTTCACGGGAAAATTATATTAACTGTTCAATTCAAAGAAAAAACTTTTAAGTACACACACACGCACACACATAATCATAATTTATTTATTATTAATAAATATCCTTTTGTTTGTTTTCTTTTTTCTTTAGCTTTCAATTTTATACACAATATTAATTTATTACCAAAAATAACAAAAAAAATTAAATAAATTATCTAAAATTAACTTTTCTCATCAAATATAATGATAATTACAAATACAATCATAACAAAAAAAAAAAATTGAAAAAAAATATTATAGAAAAAATATGAAAAAAGGACGAATGTTATACTCTGTCCAGCCCTCACCGCTCTTTCTCAATACTCAAAAGAGATATTTTGAGAAAATTAAAGCCTTCTTTTACTATAATTTTTATTTCTTTGTGCAGACATTGAACATAAAACAAAAGTAACTAATAATCAACAAAGCGAAAATAAAAGCAAAAAAAAAAAAATGGAACATTAATATGAAAATAAATAAAAATTATATGAAAGGAATAAAAAACAAAAACAAAAACAATAAAACAATGAAAGTATAAAAGCATTTTTATTTTTTGTTTTTGTTTTTTATTATTTATTGTATTTCTTTCCTTTTATCCTTCAAAGATGATTATATTCCAAAATTAGTTCACGTATTTCCCTAATGATGATTATTTGGCATTTTTATTCCATTTGAAGCTTTCCATTTTTTTTTTTTGTACATAAATACCTCGCATTCTCCTCCGATTTCTTATTTATTCTCTTGCATCTCTTATACTCTCCACTCTCTAATTTCATTCAACATTACTCATTCTCATTCTCTTTCTAACTAAAATATTTTAATTTTTTTTTGTTCTTACTTAGGTTTTCAGTTCATGCTCATAATATTCGACATAACTACTATTTTTATTCGTATATCATCACAATTAATTTTAACTTAGAGTCTCAAAGGATTTTTGTATACAATTTTGTTTTTCTTTTTTATGTCTTTTAACAAAAAAAATATTGTTAAAAATATAATTTAGTTTTTGGATATCTTTTTTTTTTTTTTTGTAAATGTATTCTTAAATTGAATGTGAGAATCAGAAGAATTAAATTAGTGCGATTACATTTAAGATTGTATCCAAAAAATAATACATGGAGGAGCTTTCTATAAGTGTGGATCCTAGGGTAGGTAGTAGTATTAATAAACAGGCTTAGCTGACTTTTTATATTTTCCGAATTTTTGTGTTATTAGTAACGGATACAACAAATTTGAAATGAGATAGTAAATCGATGGTTATAATAAACAATGACTTAATTCGATAAAATATAGTTCTCATAAATAAAATATTTAATAATTCAAATTACAATTAATTCCTGATTTTAAATTTTAAGCAAATTTAAAAGTATGTTTAATATAATAAGTTTTGAATATTTATCGTTTACTTCGGTACCATTTGGAGTAAATGAAGCAGAATGAAAATTAAAATGATTTTCGTTCAGGTTCAATCTTCCACTTAAATTCAATATTATTAAAAAATTAACCCGAATCCCATACTGCCACCTAATGCAGTTTTATATAATAATTTTAAATGATTTTCCTCTACAAATTGAGGAATATTTTCAAATGAATAGCAATTACGGAAATCGTACAAGATGTGTATATTTTGGCAACTACATATTTACCCGATATACGAAGGGTTTCTATTTACCATTTCAAGAAAAACTAATTCCAACTTTAAAAATTTACTTAATTTTTTATTTTTCTAAAATCTATGGAATTAATTTAAAAATTGATTCTCGTATTTACCCTTTAATTTCCAGGAATTTTCCTTATATCTTATAGGTACTCGTATTATATACATTATATTATATACGAGTACACACACATCGTATAATTTATTTACCATCTTTAAATTACCTACACATATTGTATGTACGTTTCATTTGCTTGATGAAATAAATTAATGAAATTAATATGAGATCATCGTTTCATTAATTTATTGAATTTTACTAAAATTTCGTATATTTTTTTTCTCTATAAGTTGAAAAATGTAATAGTAAAATATTGAATTAAGGCAAAAATTAGAACCATTTTTTTTTTAATTAAATCGCGAGTAGTATCGAAATTTTTGTAAACCGAAATGTTTAAGCTAATTATTAGCTGGAAAGATTCCTTATTTTCAGTTTCACAACAGATGAATGAAAACCAGCCTCCTTAGTTCGTGCTGAATACAATAATTTATTTGTTGTTATCTTGATGTTTTATTTCCAAAGAGATTTTCTTTTCTGTGTCTGAGGAGTTTATTCTAAATTGTTCTAACTTGTCCAATTATCTGTGGTATAGCGCAAACATTTTCTTCCTAAAAAAGAGAATCCCGAACCATGAATTTCGTAAAAAATCATAAATTAATTGGTCTATAGAACCAATTAAAATACTTAAAAAATCTAACATTTTTACTATTTCTAATTTAAGGCTCATCATGCCGACCAACTGTTTATTTTCCCTACAAATCGGGTTATATGAATTAACTTTAATATCCTAAAAATGAAAAAAGAAAATTTGTTTTGTGTTTTTGTATTATTGCAGATCCAAATTAACAAAATTGGATTATGGGAAACAAGAGAATTTCAAAAACAAAACAAAAAAAAAAGAAAGCAAAACGATAAGCATACGTAATCCTTTCTAAGACATGAGAAAAAATAGGAAGAAAAATATAAGAAAAGAAAAGAAAATTAGAAAAGAAAAGTTACTTTGATGAATTTGATTTTTCTTAATGCCAATGAAACTGGAGAGTTTTTATGACTTATTGGGGACTTTTAATTATTATTTTTTTTTGTTGTAGCTTTTATTATTCTTTTTGTTAAATTACGCCTTATGGGCTATCATTTGTATTTCTTTTACAATTTCTTCTTTAGACAATATTCTTTATAAAGCTTTCTAAACAATTTCATTGTTTTTTTGTAATCTGAAAATGATCCTTTAATCAATATAATAGCTTATATTATTATTGTGTACATTAAATTGAGGGAAAGAAATTAACGACTATAGAATATCAAATGAAATAGCACAAAAAAAAATTTAACCATTTTGTTTAGGATTTTCTTATTTGTAGTCAAATTTTTGAAGATTTAAAAATAATTTAGAAATCAACATTGAGAGTAGAATTTTTTAATTAAATATGGTTCTATAGGTGATTGTCGTTTCATCCCTAAAATTACTAATTATTTTCACATACATTCTGGCTGGAACCTTTAAGATTTGCAGAAGGAGAATTTACTTGGATGGAGCAATGTGTTCTGCGTTATAGGAAGCGTTTGGATAGCACTTAGAAAAGGAAAATTTTCTAACTCATAAAGTGTATGTTCTTGCTAAGAATCTATTTGTAAGCCAATGTCGCCTCGGCCCTTTAGCTCCTCTAGTTCTACCTAAACGAACCAGAGGCTTTAAACAACTCTTTAGCTATCTTTTAAAAATGTTTGACATAATTGCTTATTTTCATTGTACGTAGGTAGGTAATGGAACAAAAATAATCCTATTAGACAAGGTACTCCCCAAACACAGACGTTTAAAAATATTCCGAAAAGGATTTTAGAAAATAACAATCTGTTTTTGTATAATAAATTGTTGAATTGGAATCCAAACACTACAAATTTTGTCCAATAACAAGTTGGGTTACTTAAAAGTTGGTTCAAATCTCTCAATATTTATATCATTATCTCTCAATATTTTTAAATTTTTTTTAGATTCTTTTTGACTTACAAATTAAAATCCTAAGTAAATTGTTAATGGAATTAGAAACATGATCATAACGAACTGTGGTTAATCTGCTTTCGTATTAATAAACACAGACAATATTTACTCTTCAATAATGGTAAATAACAAAAAATGATCTTGTGGTCAAAAAATTTTCCTAAAAATTTAGTTCTGAATGCTTTCTACCGTAATAGTTAATTCGAACAGTTATTTCAAACTCCGTAACTGATTAATTTAATTTTAATGATAGTTTTGAAAATGTAAGGATGGTGTATAAATTTGTTGTTATACAAAAAATTTGGTAACTATATGTTTAAGGTTTCAAAGTTTTGTTCCATGACCACCATTTAATTTTTTGCAGTATTTTACGCCAATTAAATTGCAAGAGATCGTGACCATTATTTGAAAATGTCAAAAAATGTCTTCTTCCACTGTTATACATTAGAACCATTCAAATCATTCTCTTTATCGTTAACGATCCTGCAATACTGGCGATTTGAATAATGTTCTAAACTTTCTATAGAAATTAAAAGTAATTAATTATTATCAGTGTTTTCCATTTCTAAATTAAATCTGTCTCAATATTCAATTATACATGAACGAAGATCGTCATTTTCAGAAAAACAGATTACACTTTTTTGATTTTATATAGCTAATAACGAATATCCATTCTAATATACGCTAATCATTAATTTGATTTGAACTATTCGATTATTTAAATGAAATTTATAACTAAAGGAATATTAAAAAAAAAAAAAAAACATTGGAAATGTGCACAAAAACACTATACACTATAACCAAATTATTAGAACACAACCATGAAACTATAAAACAACAATAAGAATAACCTAAATCAGATAAAAGTAAATTTATATGAAACGTTTAAAAAAAGGACAAAGAAAATGAATTCCAGAAGTCAAATTATTTCTCATTCTTACTCTGTTATTCTGCTTTTTTTTTTCATTTCTTAGTGAGTTTTAAAACAAAAAAAAAAAAGAAATAATGAATTCATGTTAAATTACTTAATCAAAATCCAGTTAAGGATCTAATATCGTGTTCAGCCATCAGTCTTCGAAGTTTAATTTTTTGTTTTTTTTTTACTTTTTTGCACTGAGTATATTAATATGTCTTTCTCCTTCTTCCCTTTATCTCTTCTACTCTCTTTTTATTTTATATTTGCATTTTATTTTAATTTAATTTCTCATCATCATCATCATCATTGGAATCACTATTCCTATCGCGTCATCAATATCATCAATATTAACATCATCGTAAGAACAGCTTTTCTCTTTGTACTTCTCCTCTTCATCTTATATACAACACATTTGGTTAGATTGGATCCCATTGTAAAATTGAACTTTTAAACAATTTTAAAAAAAAAAATTTTTTTTTATTCTTATTGTCATTCTTATTTTATTTGTCTCTCTCCGCTATAATAATATTGAAAATGTCACTTAATCAACAGATTCTCATAAATAAAATCACTGAATAAATGACAATAGAATACAAATATACACATATATTTATTCTCATACATATGAATATACATACACGTATATATTTTTATAATATGGAATATTTTTCTCTCATCTTTAATGAGAGACGACAAAAACAAAAACCGACAGAAATTTTTGGACTTATTTATATTCTCTCTGGTTAACTTTTAAAAGTAAATAAAACACTTTGTAATTTAAAAATTTTCAATTTTATATAACAAACTTATTACAAATATTTTAACTTTAATTTATGGTATTTCATGTAATAAGTTCAACTTAGTATAATAGCTTTTTATAGATAGTATTATACAAAATGTAAAATTAAATTTCATTTACGTTCATTTAACCGTATAGTCAGATTATGTTATAGAAAATAACGTGTATACCTGGTCAAAAAGAAATACCATATTGAACATGTTGCAATAGTATCTCGTCACACAGAACATGTTGCAACGATTGTTCGCCATACAACTTCAAACATAATGTCAAATATTAGACTGAACTTGAATTTCAATACAACATTAAGAATTTTCTATTTCTTATTTGAAGGAATGATTTTTATAGCTTATAATTAAAATTTTTCAACTTTATTAAACCGCTTTAGTACGTGTAATATTATCAAACATAGGAAAACTACCGATCAATTTCTTCCATTCCATTTCTTCGGTTCCATTTTAGAAAACCTTGCCTACATAAAAATGTTACCCAAAATATATTATAAGATATAAGATTAGTTCAAGATTATTGAATAATATTGAATAACTACCTACGAGTATGTATGTAATGCAAGTATGAAAGACAACGTTGACGACAACAACATCGACATGTCTATTTCGATGACCTTATAACAATGAATGCAAAATTCAATTTAGGTTTTTGTTTTTTGCTTTTTTGTTTTTTTCTTTCATTCGTATTCCTTTTTTGGTTTTTTGTTTTATTCCTTTCACTTGATGACTTCCAACAATTTGGACACATTGAAATTCAAATAAGACAAAACAAAAGGGAATATAAAAGAAACAGAATGTAAAATAAACAACTAAATGATGGGTGAAGATAAATTATTCTTCCATGATGATTTAACATTTTAGCTCATTGTATACTGTATACATATATATAGTAACCGACCAATATTTGAGCAAAAGTTGAACTTCAAAATTACTTGATAGTAATAAAATGTAAAGAAACAAAAAATAAAATAATATAAGAATGCAACAAAAAGCCAAAATTCCATTATTAATAAAAAAAAAAAAATAAATAAAATTTAAAATAATTTTGTATAATAGAGTTGAAAGATGGTGTCGGATTGGCAGTTTGAAGTTAAATAATACAGATCCGTATAAAGGTTTTGTTAAGAATTCATTCTTATTATAAAATAGCACTTTATACAATGCCGATTTCAATTGAAAGAGCTACGTTTATGTCTAAACAAATTGAGGAACCGAAATGCAACTTATCTGCCAATTAAACTTTTCCATTTAAATTAATACAATCATAATATTAATAATTCGCAGCAATTACGTACTAAATCCTAGAAATTCCTCCATTAAAACATTAAATTTAAATATGAAAATTTATAATTAAACCGAATTATTAAAGCATTTCCACTTTAAATTCTGCTGCTAGCACAATTTATCCCAAAAATCCGTATGTATGCAAAAGCTGATATTGAAAATTTTCTTTTACTGGAAATACTCTTGCACGCGAAATTCACTGCATTTTCAACAAATTTGCGTATAAATGTTATTCCAAAAATCCTGAATGTGACCCTGTTTAAAAAAAAAACTGAATATTTTTCAATTCCTAGTCGGCGGGCAAAGACAAAGGTACAGTAAGAATACCATCATTAAAATACAATTTTAACATCTTCGCTTCCACAAATATATTATAAATTTTTATTTTGCATTTCACTTTAATTCATTTATTTTCATTTTATTATCGAATTATAGATATTTTATTTGTACTTGCATATATACATAAACCTATAGTAGTACAAGTACATTACAAGAATGAAAATTTGCAAATATATTCTTAAAGAACATAATAAATTACATAAGTTAGCTCTGTTGTCATTCATGTACTTATATAGCTAGAATTTTATGAGTGCATATCTCTCTATAAAGCTACTTGCATAAGAAGAACTGAAAATGAAAGCATTATGGTAACAATTAGCATTCAAAAAAATAGAAAAAATCATGATTTTATTTTTTGTTTTTCTCCTTCTCTTTCTTTCTTCTCATTTTTACTTTCACATCTAAAGCCAACTTGATTGTTTAGTCACTCTCTATTCCCTTATTACTTTCAATTATTTTTTATATAACAAAACAAAAAAAAAAATGAAAAATTTACTCAGTTACATAATTGCTTCTGCTTCTTTTCTCAAATATTTTCCAATAATATTCAAATTTTCATTTGGCCAATCTTAGATGTCACTTGCAGCAATGCAAAAGTTGCAATTCTTTTCTTTCTTTGCAACTCTTTTTATACCCTGCACTTCGTGAAGGGTATATTAACTTTGGTATGGAGTTTGTAACTACTTGAAGGAGTCATCTGCGGTATGGACATATATATATATTCTTGCTCAGCGTAAAATTGTGCGTCGATTTAGACATGTCCGTCTGTCCGTCCGTCCGTCCGTCCGTCCGTCCGTCCGTCCGTCCGTTCGCACGATAACTCAAAAACGAATAATGCAATCGACACCAAACTTTCACAAGTTTTTTCTTTTGTGCCAAGGACGAGCCCTATTGTTATTGGACTAATTCGGACAACGGGTTCGGGTAGCTGCCATACAACTCAAAGAGTTTATTTTAAATATTTCAAAAACTAATAAAGCTATAAATATAAAACTTTGTACACATGTGTCCAATTATATTCTACACATGCTCTAAAAATTATAATGGGATAGCTGCACCGGTTCGGGTGGCTGCCATACAACTCCAACAGCAAATTTTTTATATTCGGCAAAATAATAAAGTCAGATTCATGAAACTTGGCAGTCATGTGTCCAATTATAGGTCAAATATACTTCTGAAGTTTTAGAGGAATTGCTTTACAGGTTCGGGTACCTGCCATACAACTCCAGAAGCTAATTTTAAATATTTGGAAAAATAATAAAGTCAGATTCATGAAACTTTGCAGTTGGATGTCCGATTATAGATCAGATATATTTGTGAAGTTTTAGAGGAATTGCTTGACAGGTTCGGGTACCTGCCATACAACTCCAGAAGCTAATTTTAAATATTTGGAGAAATAATAAAGTCAGATTGATGAAACTTGGCAGTTGTGTGTCGAATTATAGGTCAGACATATTTCTAAAGTTTTAATGGGATTGCTTGACAGGTTCGAGTAGCTCCCATACAAGTCTTAAAGCTTATTCTTAATATTTGGAAAAATAATAAAGTCAGATCCATGAAACTTGGCAGTTGTGTGTCCGATTATAGATCATATATATTTGTGAAGTTTAGTGGAATTGCTTGACAGGTTCGGGGACTTGCCAAACAACTCCAAAAGCATATTTTAAATATTTGGAAAAATAATAAAGTCAGATTCATGATACTTGGCAATTGTGTGTCCGATTGTAGATCAGATATATTTGTGAAGTTTTGATGGAATTGTTTGACAGGTTCAGGTACTTGCCATACAACTCCAAAAGCTAATTTTAAATATATGGAAAAATTATAAAGTCAGATTCACGAAACTTGGCAGTCGGATGTCCAATTATAGGTCAGACATATCCGTGAAGTTTCTATAGAATGACTTCACAGGTTCGAGTAATTGCTACACAATAACGAAAGGTGCAGGGTATTATTCAATCGGTTTACACCGACTGAAACGTTCTTACTTGTTTTCATTTTTTTTTTGTTAAATATCTACTGTCTACCTACCGCTTGCTTATATTCTTACATTGTAACTCAATATTTTAAGATTTTATTCAATTTTTTGTGATTTTTTTTATAGTTTCTTTCTGTTTGTTGCAACAATCACGATGAAAAGGAAATATAGATGGAAAAAATAAAGGAAAAACGACTGGGTAATGATGAATCTATATAATATATAGAAGAAATTTAGTATATTGATTCATCTTCAATCTAAAAATTCTTTGAAGAAAAAAAAATCGAATCAATATGCAATAAAACAATAAAACAAAAAAGAAACATCAGAAATTCAAATTTATTGAACTTCATGACGGTGTATAAGAACAACAACAAATGAAGTCAATTGAAAAGAAGCAAAAGACAAAAGAAAATTGTCTCTTATTTTCTCATGTGATGCTTTCTGCTGATTACTTTCTATCATTTATCTGGTCTAGCTAAACTAATAAACGCTTTGGTGGTAAAGAACCTAAAGAAATATTATAAAATAATTTTCATTTCACTCAAATTTAATTTCTGTCAATTGTTTATGTGGCCTGGTACATGTACCTAAATATTTTCTGATTTAGAGCCTTATATAGGAGAATTTTATGTATGTAGGTACAATAACATTTTATTGGTGAATTGTTGCAATAGCATTAATGAGAGAAATTTATATTTGAAATGAAAATTCAGAGAGAGAATTTTACAAATTTTTACTATTTTTTTTTTTAAATTTTTCAAATTCTAGAAAATATTAGCATGATAGTAATTCTTATTACTAGCATGATAGTAATTCTGTATATTACTTGCATATTTGCTTGCGTATGTATTTACTTGCGTGATGGATTAACAAAAAATTTAAGGCCAAATATGATAAAATTAGCAATACAAAAATAGGAGTCACTTCAAGTGAACTGTGAAAAAATTGCTATCTGAAATCCAAAGATTACAGGAATAATATCAGATATCAATTTTGATGCGCTCTTTTCAGAATGATTTTAATAATTATATTTTCTATTGAGTACAAAACTCTAAAATTTTAAATCCAAGAAGAATTGCCTTGGTTTTGTCTCTGTAAGCAGTTTATGTTAAATTATTAAAGCTGACCGTTGATTTCTGTGATTTAATCCAAACAAATTCTAAAATTTAAGATTTGAAGATTAATTCTAAGAGTTAATAAGGGTGCAAACCTGGTTAGGAAGCTCAATTTTTAACTAAACTCAAATTGGAAATAATTTTAACTATTCAGCATTTTACAGCACTATTGTATATTATAGTGCAAATTCCGGTACAATAATATTTTAGCTCTCTACTATTCTAAACTCTTTATTGAGTATTAAAAGCTATAAGAGCAAAAAAATTTTAAAAGTTTTACTTTTAATCGAAAACCATGTTAAATATGAACAAGTAAAAACGTTTCAGTCGGTATAAACCGATTGAATAACACCCTGCACCTTTCGTTATTGTGTAGCAATTACTCGAACCTGTGAAGTCATTCTATAGAAACTTCACGGATATGTCTGACCTATAATTGGACATCCGACTGCCAAGTTTCATGAATCTGACTTTATAATTTTTCCAAATATTTAAAATTAGCTTTTGGAGTTGTATGGCAAGTACCTGAACCTGTCAAACAATTCCATCAAAACTTCACAAATATATCTGATCTACAATCGGACACACAACTGCCAAGTATCATGAATCTGACTTTATTATTTTTCCAAATATTTAAAATATGCTTTTGGAGTTGTTTGGCAAGTCCCCGAACCTGTCAAGCAATTCCACTAAACTTCACAAATATATATGATCTATAATCGGACACACAACTGCCAAGTTTCATGGATCTGACTTTATTATTTTTCCAAATATTAAGAATAAGCTTTAAGACTTGTATGGGAGCTACTCGAACCTGTCAAGCAATCCCATTAAAACTTTAGAAATATGTCTGACCTATAATTGGACACACAACTGCCAAGTTTCATCAATCTGACTTTATTATTTCTCCAAATATTTAAAATTAGCTTCTGGAGTTGTATGGCAGGTACCCGAACCTGTCAAGCAATTCCTCTAAAACTTCACAAATATATCTGATCTATAATCGGACATCCAACTGCCAAGTTTCATGAATCTGACTTTATTATTTTTCCAAATATTTAAAATTAGCTTCTGGAGTTGTATGGCAGGTACCCGAACCTGTAAAGCAATTCCTCTAAAACTTCAGAAGTATATTTGACCTATAATTGGACACATGACTGCCAAGTTTCATGAATCTGACTTTATTATTTTGCCGAATATAAAAAATTTGCTGTTGGAGTTGTATGGCAGCCACCCGAACCGGTGCAGCTATCCCATTATAATTTTTAGAGCATGTGTAGAATATAATTGGACACATGTGTACAAAGTTTTATATTTATAGCTTTATTAGTTTTTGAAATATTTAAAATAAACTCTTTGAGTTGTATGGCAGCTACCCGAACCCGTTGTCCGAATTAGTCCAATAACAATAGGGCTCGTCCTTGGCACAAAAGAAAAAACTTGTGAAAGTTTGGTGTCGATTGCATTATTCGTTTTTGAGTTATCGTGCGAACGGACGGACGGATGGACGGACGGACGGACAGACGGACATGTCTAAATCGACGCACAATTTTACGCTGAGCAAGAATATATATATATGTCCATACCGCAGATGACTCCTTCAAGTAGTTACAAACTCCATACCAAAGTTAATATACCCTTCACGAAGTGCAATGTATAAAAACGTCTAATATAAAATTATAGACACCATCAATAATTTCGATTTGAAAACAGGACCCACAATTTGATAACAATAAGAAGTTTGTCATCACAAATAATTCCTTTTTATTTCCCTCTAAAATTTTTTTATTCTCTCATTTTTCTCACCTTATCTTTTTTACCGCATCAGAATTCTTGTCAATAATTTTTTGAATATCGTCAATAATATAATAATAATAATAACATTGCAGATCATCGGTATTACCACCATCACATTATCATCATATCATCACCATCATCATCATCAATATGTGTCAATATAAGCGGATGTTATTTGTCCATGTTATTTGTTTAAATATTTTGGTAGCAGTGGACAATCGAAAATTTTAACTTGACTGATTTTTATTCCATCGTTTGTGCATTTATTTTATATGGATTTATATGTATGTACAAAATTCCCATCATGGTCATTTTGGTGTTTTGATTTTAATAAAAGTGTTTTCCTTTAAAGCAAAACCAAGAACGAAAATAATTTTTGAATGCTATTCACTCAGTAAATTTATGGTAAAAAACAAAAAATATTTTGTTATTTGCAAAAGATCAAATGACATTTTAAAATACATCAACACTATATGAAATTCAAATTGAATTTGTGATTTGGTTAATAGCTTGTTCTTAAAATATTCACCTATTGATGATAGTTTTATTGATATTCACTTTCAAGCATAATATATCAGATCAATTAACATGGACAATACATAGAATGGAGGACATTGGATAATATTTTCCGTTAACAAATAACTTCACTTCAAATACTTGATTTTTTGTCCAGTCTTTGGTATAGTTTCCTTTGTGGTTGATTAATTGATTGAAAGGTGGTTTTATGTTTTATGCAAATTATATGATAAGTTGTAATACATAAATTTGTTTTATACACCAGCGCAAGACGATAAAAAGATAGATAGTTACTAAATCAATTGTTTAGAAAATTTCTTCATTACATACGGTGATATTTAAATATTTAATTAATTTTTTTAATATTTTACCTAATTAGCTGAAAAAATTTGAAAGAAGACAATATCAGATAATTTAGGGGTGATCCAAGCTGTTTTCTTCAATAATTTTTAATAAATTTCTTAATGTTATTCAAAAAATTCTTCTGGATTTTCATTTAAATACTTCATTTACAAATTATCTACTGGTTAGCCTATTGGAATAGCATAATAATACTGTCGCCATAATAATATTGTCGAAAGAAATATACTCTAATATGAAAATTCCAACATTTCCCGGGGCATACATGTCATTATCTATACAATATGAATTCCAATGAGGAATTAAATTAATTTGGTCATTCGGACATTTTTTGCGGGAAACAATCCCGAGCATTGAATGTGCTCTGTGAACATTTTTTAAAAAATTTTATAGGACACTTTCCTATTATATTATATTTACACAATAGTGGATGCGTCTGAGAAGTTACTACGGATAACGTCTAAATTTTATAAAACATTTTGTCACAGTACCCATGTTTTATTACAGAATATTCTACAATTTAAAATTGTTAATTTAAATCTTAAAAGTAAAATTCATTACACCATTTTTAAACTTCAATTTTGATGTAGGAAAATATGTGAACTTTAATAATTATTGATTTAAGCCAAGAAAATTTATTTTTGATTTAGAAATTGCGTTAAATGCCTTTATGTTTTCTTAAATCGAATTTAAAAGAACCCAGATTGAAAATCTGCTGAATTCAGATTGAAAATCTGCAGTTTGAGAAAAAATCATCAAAAACTGCCCTTGAATTTAAGCCTAAAATCTATCTGTTTTTTTTTTATTCAAAAATTTTCCGCAATCATACTAAGCAAATCTGGTCAGATCATAGTTTACACAATAACATTAATTACGTAAAATTTTATAAAATTTTAAATTAATTAAAAATTAAAAATGACTTAAAAGAGACATAATTAAAAATTAAATTTTGTCCTACTATTGCCATTGTCGTGCATCCACAATATATCCTATATTTTTATGAACAATGTATATACATATATGCATTTAAAATAATTAACAATATTAAAACAATAATGGCAATACAATACCATAAAAATCTCCTATATATTTACATTTGTGTGTGCAGATGTATGTGTACATATTATGTTTGAGTTAATTACAGTATGGTTTTTATTTATGTATTATCTGTTATATTGAATATAATAATTATACAATTATTAATATGCATGCAAATATTTGGCGTCTGAATGTCTAAGCGATTTTTTTTTCTTTTTTTTTCGCATTTCAATTTACTTTTTTTTTTATATTCTTTAGTTTTTTTTTTTTATTTGTTCATTGTTTTTTTACTTTAAAAAATAAACAAACATAACTGTGGATTTAATTTGCTTAATATTATGCATTAATATTAAAGTACAGGATGATTTCATAACATAAGCGTCTATATAGTGTTTCGGATTTAAATGCTCATTTACGAAAAAATATAAAAATGGAATAATTTTGAGCTTAATATGGCACATTTTCTCTTGTTGCAGAAGATCGTTAATTGTGTTAAATTTTTCATATTCTATATTGCAAAAAATTTTAAAATTTCTGGTTATTTATAGCTCTAAAATGGTAAATATTCTGCCCTTAGTGATAAGTCACTTTCCAAAATCCGATTTTAATTCCAGAATTAAGTAAGTGATTTTGGATTATGAAAGTTAATTTAGCGAACAGACTTCTTCAGATAATATAGTCAAACACGAAAAATTTTTAGTTAGCAAAGATCATCCCATAGAAATTTTCACTCAAATCGATATATGTAAATCTCAAATGAAATACAAGAGTGCAAAAACAGACAAAACAACAGACAAGCAGTTGGCTAAAAATATCTTCTGCACGATAAAGTGCCCTCACACGTGTAATTAGGTCAAGAATATTAAAGACGATACTAATTTCGCCGAACTTAAGACACTATAATATATGTAATTACAATATTTTATATTATATGAGAAAATTGGGTGCGATACTTTCTTTTTACACAATTTCCTTCCTAATAAGCTATAATTACAAGTTTAATATATACAAAATTTCTTTATTAAACACCTTATTATCACGATATTTTTTCATAACACATTTTCTTTTTGAAAATATGCCGTTAATATTATACCTATACTAACAAAATAAAAGCATACATTATAGACCATATTACACTTTTTAATTTCGTGTGATATGTCAACTCAAAATGTTGACAAGTTTGCACGCAATCATCATCGTCATCAGCAAGTCAGCTAATAAACCTTAAAACAATTTTGATTCTATATATAGGATAGCAGGCATAATATATTTTTTATACCATAAAATTTTCAAGTTAAAACCGAAAAAGAGAGAAATAGGGTGGATATTCTACAAACTTAATGTAGAAAAAAAAATAATAATACAATCAGTCGGTAAACAAAATGTTCAAAACTATTTACATGCACATTAATATACAAAAAAACAGAAAAGTCGCCCCAGAATATTTTACAATGAAAAACAAAACAATTTTTCACTTTTTATTTTAAAATCCTATTAAAAAGTTATTTCTTTTTTCAATTTCATAAAATATAAACGAAATCAATTTTAACATTTTCTGAACTGAGCGCTAAGCGAGTATATTAGTATATAAGCAGTAGAGTGTTGTGCCATTGTCGGTACTCTTTATGTGCATAATAATTACAATCAATTTTTTGACCGTAACGTGCAAACACTTTTTAATATGAAAATGATACATATTGTGACTTGTGCAAAATGTCATGTTTCTGATAAATGTCAAAACCTCATACTTACCGTATTACTCTTAAATATTATTGTTATACTATAAAATGTATAATGGATATAATAAAATAAAAAATAAATGAGTATTTAAATGTGATCTACATGTATTTGTGTGCATGCAAAATCTGAATGTATTTACATTAAATAATATATTTCATGTCAACCATAAGAGTTTAATAAATAATTCAGAAATTCGCCTGTTTATAAAATAAATAATTGCTTTATTAAGAAATGGTGAAAAAATTAAATATTTAATAGCATAAAATAGAGATTTATTGAAGAAAAGAATAAATAAAACAGTTTTATGCATATTCTTTCTATCTTATACATTTCTTAAAAACTAATTACACTAACGAGATATGATTTCGAGTTTAGTGAATTATCATCACCAAAAAATTACAACACAGAGAAATATTATTAGATGCCCTGAAGAAACCCAGAAAACAATAGGGTTGAGCAATAATGCAAGCTAATATTGCCAGTGCTGTGGTAACACTTTAGGCAGTCCTGCATAATATGTGGCAATATTCAAGGTTTCGAAGATGGGCGACCCTCAGAAATTGCTTTAACTGTAGGGGTGTTACTATTGTGAATTGAGTAAAGAATGTTAGCACTTATATTTTTCGCCAGCTTTGCTCATGTTTCTTGCCAACCTTATAAGCATAAGTATGCGAGAGGAGTGGATTCAGAAAGTAAATAGGTTAAAATCACAATCACAAATAACTATAAGTGTTATTAAACGTACGAATAGCAAAAAAAAAAAGTTTCGCTTAGTGAACCATGCTTCAGGACTAATTCATCGTTTTAAATCTTGGCCTATTAAATACGAGTAATTACTTATAATTTGACTATACATATATTACAAATCACTTATAATTTTGTTTGAAATCAAATTCACTTGATGTCAAAATCAAGTGATTACTCGTATAAACGTAAAACCTCAAATTTACAAATTTTTCAGTCTCGAATTAAAAATTTTTCACTATAAATTTCAATTCATTTTAATATTATTGTGATGACTCAACATTAAAAAATTTAAGGTAGTATATTCTCCCTGTTTTTCCATTTATCACGGAACTTTAAATTAATAAAATAAAGAAAAAGGGTTCCATACACCTACAACATTCGTAACATTCGTGCATGAGGAAAACTGATAGAAGTCAATTCTTTTTTTCACTCCTTTTTAATTTTTCTATTAATGTTATAATTTACGAAGGATATTTTGATTTTAAATCAGAAAATAAGGATTTTGATGAACAAATCCATTTTTCATAATCGATTTTTTTTTTCTTCATATAAATTTTAATATTTGAAATTTCATAAAAAAAAACATAAAGCATAAGTTCGGCAATTTTTTAATTTTCGCCTATCAACTTTTGACATAAATGGCATGTGCTGATGTCAGAAATTTCTCAATTTTGTTTTAATATTTTGCATGATTGTACCATTTTTTTTTTCTCTCTGTAAAAAATATTAAGATTAATTCATATTTTACATGAGTGTATTCATATTGAACAGGTGATCTTGACAGAAATTAAAAAATAAACCTTTTTTCCATGTACCAAATGCGAAAATTTGAAATCATATTGAGATGTCATAAATTTTTTATAATATTGTTGTCAGATAGATTCTTAGGTATATTATGGAAGTCAAATAAAGTCAAATTCAAACATATATGGTTTGTGAAAAAGTACATTTAATTTTACATTTGTAAGAACCCAATTTTACAGATTTTTCAAGCCCCACACAAGTACCAGTGAATTGAGTCAATTGAGTATTCGTAAGTGGCTAAAATTGAATATTCATAAAGTGAGAGGATTGACAGAATTATTTATCTCGCCATCATCTATTTAGTTCCGAGTAACTATTGAGACATTGAATGAGAATTAAACCATGGTATAAACTAGAACTAAAAATGGTGCCTTATTGGAATATTTTCTGAAACCGTCCGGTTTTGATACGAAATTTTGAATAGAAATTTTAGCAATTTTTAATTCTTTACAAACGACTTTTTATTCTCTGAATTTATTTTTAGATTATCCAGTATATTTTTAAATTTTTCTGAAACTGAGACCATTCACCGACCCAAATTCGATAATTATTTATTTGTAAAAACATAATCAAAGCGGTGAACGACAACAGCGGACGATTTCCATTGTTGACCCAGAATAACAGCGGAACAGAAAAATCAACTGTACAGTATATTGCATATAACGTCACACACAATTAAAAACACATAGTGCTAAAGAACACCGCCAAGAGTAAATAGGAATTTAGGTTATTTGACCGCCGGTGGTAATTTCGCTTGATTCTGGGCAGTCCAACATTCTACATACTATGTGTATTGTATACGCTATATGTATTCTACATACTATGAATTCTGACATATCGTCGCGAAAAATCGCTCTCATTCTGTTTCTTACTTAAAATAATTAAAATTCGGCAGAGATTTTAATAAAAAAATGTTCTATATTTAGCAAGTTTCATGACAAAATTCCAATATTGATATTACTTTCCAGTACTGAAGTACGTACAACACATATTTTTCATCTCACAAAAGAACAATTAGAATATTAAATTGTATGAAACTTTGTAATAAAATAAGAACTGATTGAGTGGGTAGTTAACACACTTAGACATTATTGATGGACATTCATTTGTAATTTTATTTCAGGTCACTAATCTTTATACTTTTACAAAAGATCAAAAGAAGAAGAAGATTTTTCCGAGTCAAGATAGGTGTAGGAGCTTTTCTCTGCTCCATATAATTTACAAAAATTGACGTGATGTTGAAATTATATCAAAGAAATCAAAAACAAAACAAAAATATGTAAAAAAATTTTGTAGAAAAAGCAAAGCATAAGAAGAACAAAAATTTAAAATTACCTTTATTTTACTTTTATTACCTTTATGTTTGTTCAATTTATCGTTTTAGTACATTAATCATCATTTCGTCTTCGAAAAGAAAAGCGAAACTTACAACATAAATGTACAAAAGAAGGCAATAAAAACAAAAAAAAAACAATACTTTTTATGAGTCCTTCGATGTTCATTAATCGTCTAATCAGAGTTTCCCGGTGGTTTAATTCATCTAAAACGATTTTTTACTCTTAGATTTCTTGTCTTTTCTCCTTTTTTCTTGAAATTTTCCCTGGTTTTTTTTTACTTTTGCATTAAAAACTTAATCGTTTCATTCCCTTAGTATTTCTGGTGGGTCGATTTCAAATATGCCAACGCTATTTTATTAGGAAGGAAGAATTTATTTTTCTCATCTTGTCTTTTCTTTCTTTTTGTCTCTATTGTCGTTTTTGATCTTCCTTTTTTTATCATGTTTTTTTTTTCGACATATCAGACTAGCACTAGAGTATAACTTTGAAGTATTGTTGTTTTTTTTTCCTTGTTACTTTCGATTTATAGTTTTATATATAAGACCAAAAACAAAAAAAAAACAACAAACAACTTTGATGATGAATTGTTGCATTAATCAAATATGTCAGATTTTACCTATTTGCTTGAAGTGGTATAGAGAAGAATTGCATAAACTGCAAAAGTCAATGAACAACATAGAGAAAACAAGATTTTAAACAAGTTTGTATTGAATGAAGGTTTTGGTATAAGTAGGTTTCCGTAAAAAAGAGTTCTGATGAAAGCTCAATAAAAGCTGTGATTCGGATCTTCTTAGTTGTTGTACATTAAATAATTTTCAAGATCTTCAGTTTTGAAAAATATAGTTAGGTTTAGTCAGTCCGGCACAAAAGATTTTGATAAACTTTGTTTCAAGATTGAATCAAACATTCTTACTCAGGCTCAATGTAATTACTTCCAAATGCCTCATGCAAGAGACCGCCAAATGGATTAATATCTGATAAAATTTCGGTGGGATCTGATAATATTTCGCTAATTTGTTTAACTCATATTTTGATTACGTATTCCTTAACGTTGCGAATGTAGTTAAGTATCCCTCGTTTGGCTATCTTATGATGAGTAATTTAAATTTTTACGGTATTAATGGAAACCCGAACCTTTTTCGCTTCTGTTCGAAAGTTTCTGGAAAACTTGTTCGAAATTTTTTTGAAAAATCCGTACCCACCGCAGTTTCAACGGTTAACTCGCTTGCCCATGTAATAAAATGGTGGATTAGTGAAATTTCTTCATTCAATATTTTTTTCCTGTTCAAGCTCTGAAGTATTGTATATTTCCGTAAAACAAAAGACGGACGGACAAAATTGTAATCACAAAAAAATGAAACATCATTAAATAAAGTAACGATGATTTGAGAAATTTTCTCATATTAAAACTGAATCAATAAATTTATAGTCTATTTTAAAAGTATTGCAACACATTTTCAAAAGGACAAAAAAAAAAAATACCAACCGAGAGCAAAAAATATTTCAATTGAATTTTACATGTCATAACCATTTTTTTTTATATTTCCTCCTGTCTCTCTCCCGCTCCTGCTTGCTCACAAGTGTCTCCTTTTTCCTTAGTTTTTTTTCATTTTTTAATTTTTCTAAATAAGTCATAAAATTTTTTTGATATATTAGTTTTATATGTAATATAAATGTTATAAGTGATTTTAATAGATCGATAATAAATTAAAATTGTTTGATAAAAAAAAGGATGAAAGGCAAAACAATTATACGGTCATTAGAAACTGTTATATAAACATCATGAAAAGCAAACAAAAGGTAAATAAAAAAGTACATACAAGTTTTTGCTGTTGAACTAAAAAATGAATAGGTACATAAAAATGGACAGGTATACAATGATAAATGGTCTAATCAAATTAAAAAGATTATTGTTACAGTAAAAATATTAAAGGAGTGTTAATGTTATAAATTAAAATACAATAAAATACTCTTATATAATTTGATAATGTGAGTGGGGATTTGGCGAGAAAAAAATGAGGTTACAATATTTTTGTTTCTAAATATTGCATAGCTTTAGGCAAAATTAAAATTTAATCTAAGGAAATATGCATAGATATTGGTGTCCAGCACTATTCAAATAATACATTTAATAAAAAGATTTCCAGTTTGACAAATTTGAATTGAAACCATTGACGTTATTGACCAAAAAAAAACATAAATTTAGTTTTCATTCTCGATTATCTTAATGCATAGGTAAGCAAAAAAAATTTTTTTTTTTTTAGGTGAAAAAAATCTCGAAAGACGAAGAAGGACGGTTCTATCTGCCTTTTTCCTCCGACAGTGGGGAGCGTGACTCCCATCCTAAAAAATCACGTAAACTCTGAGCAGATAAAACTGGTCCTACAAACCAAATGTTTCCTCCGCGCTAACTTGGTTTTTCATAAGGAAATTGGTATTTCGTGTTAAATCGAATGGTCTTGTTCATTTAAGTCTTTCTGTCATAATGCCATTGTCTAGAAGCCGAGCTTCTTCCATATTTACATGCTGTTCTAGACGAGCCTTATGCCTTGTAGCACAACTCCTAATTTCATTCACAACCAAAGGAATTCCTAAATCTCTGTGGGTATCACTGTTATACGTATAGCGCATTTACCAGAACTTTATTTTAAAAGGTTTGAAATTTGTTAATGTGAGTCTTCTTGGTACAACCCCACAGTTGAATGCCATATAGCCATATTGGTTCAATGATTTGGCCATAAATTAATACCTTATTATCAATTGTTAAAACTGGACTTACGACCTAGGAGCCAATAATTTTCTCTATATTTATTCTCTGCAAGGAAAAGTTAATTTATTAAAATAAAAATTTTAATTAAATCTTATCTATAATTTTCTACAAAAAAACAAGAACCAATAAAAAAAAATTAACATTATTATGAAAAATAATTAGATGCAAATAACTTTTTCTTTGAGTAAATCAAATAATTTCAAATATAATTACCAATTTGAAACTAACAAATAGAAAGCGCCTAAAGGAAACAAGCTACCAATATAAAAATAATGAAAAATTATTATTTTTTTTTTAATTCAACACGCTTAAGAACCCATCTGTCTCCATAAATTCTATTCTATTCAGTTACATATGTATAATTTTCTTCCGTTCATGTTGTCAGAATTTTATTCATTGTTTTTGTTCAGAAACTGCGAATATACTAGTTGTTTGCAAAGTCAAAAGTTCAATTGTTAATGTCTTTAAATAGCTATATAATTTAAAAGTGTACTGCTGTTTTAAGCAATATAAGACGTAGATTTGTTAAACCAAACTGAGCGTAATTATTCTTTATATACATTATTAATATTTATGCGCTTGAAGAGCAGCTAAACAAATTATAATTATTATTTCCGATTACATTCGAAAAACCAACGAAAACAAGTATCAATAAGCATAAGAAGCTGTAATAACATGAATTTTTGAGCGGCTATCTTTTGTCACTTTTATTACGTTAAAAAGGAAATTAAATTACCGTATTATATCACGTAATTATTATAATTAAATAATTTATGAATTATTTACTATAATAAATTAATATTATAATTTTATAATTAAAAAAATTTCAACAGAAAAACAACAAAATTATTTATTTTCGCAATATTTTAAAATTGGAATTGCGGCTTAGAGTACTTCCATTCTCATATTATCTAAACATTATACAGAACTGCACTCGTAGAATACTGCACATAACAAACTTGGCTACGCAGATTTTTAAATAATCACAAAGTCCTTTCATAGAAATTATGAATGAGCAATGGCAGCACAATTTTTCGGAATTCAAAATCAGATTTTATTTCAACTGTTAAAAGTTTATTTGTATTTGCGGTTGCAATTAAGAGTTAACAACTTTCACAAAAAGTGATATTTTTCAAAAGGGGAGTTTTGCAGTTTTTTTAGTTTTCGAATATTTTTGAAAAAATGCTGTCTTGGAAGAACTCAAACTCAAACAAAAAAATTCAAAACTTTGAAAATTTAAAACAATCATACTCTTTAAATTGCTTGTTACGTGTGATTATTTCTTCCGTAGACTTTTGGGGGCTATTTTTGATACGAACGTAATTTATGATTACTCTATTACAAATATTCGGAGTAGAATTTTAGTAATTCGGAATTGAAAATATGAAATTCGTAATTTTTTGAATTTCAGAGTTACGAACGTAATTCATGATAGGGCTGACAATACACTTGATGGTTTGGAATGTAAAAGAAAATCGTATTTAATTTATACAAAGTTATTTAACAATGAATGATTTAATGTACACCATCTTTTTAGATTGTACGATGTTATCCTTAAATTACTATATATTCGAAAAAATATTAATATTACTTCTAATTGAGGCGTTCAGCACATTAGTGACCTACTTGCAAAAATCTCATTTCGAGTAAATTGCAATTGAAATATTTAAATATTTAATTTTTAAGAAAATTTTTAAAAGGCAAAAACGAACTTATGTCGAAATAGAGTATAAAGTGGAGTAAACTAAGTATTTTGAAAATATAGAAAAATTCCTTAGACCTTTACAACTCTATTAAACATAATAACTCATTTTTGCAAAAATGTTAGATAGGCCACTAATGTGCTGAGCGCCTCAATTGTTCTGAAGATATTTTCCCCATATAAAATAGGAGACTCGTTCAAATAATGCAGCACTCAGCAAAATGTATTCATTTATATTTTAAATTAGAGTTTTAAAGCCCAATAGAAGCCAGAATATTTTTAAATAGAAATAATGTCCTTCTTAAACCGAACAATATAACACATTAAATTAATAGTGTAGCAGAGTACAAACATAAGAAAAATATCTTAAAAATTTGAACAAAAAATTCATAAATTCAAATTTATAACCAAATTTTAACGAAAAATTATTAAATAGCATTATTGTTTTTTTTTGTATTCAACTCCTTTTTATTACACCCACCATTTTGTTTTTACTTAGAATAATATTTTATATTATGATATTAAGAAATAACAGTATAAATCGAAATTTAAAAAAAAAAACGGAGAACAATTTCATTGAAATTCATCCCTTAAGACCAATATTTTGAATCGTAAAGAAATCTATAACCATATAGAAAAAAGGATAACGAGAAAATGGCTATTTCAAGGAATAATAATGAGAAAAATAAAATCAACCCAAATTTTTTTATTTTTAATTTTAAACCTCTATTGTAATATTAAGAAGAAAAAAATTCTGATCCTCCATATTTTAATGAAATATTCAATTTTTTCAAAAATGCAAGTGTAGATCTTAAAAGGATACTTTTTTTTATAGTGCATAAATTTAAAAAATTGAATAATTTAAGTAAAAAAGGATAAAAATTGGAATGTGTAGGAAAAATTATCATTGATTGAATGCATAATGCAAGTTCTATTGAAATTCTCAAATTAAAGGTTATAAAAATATTATAGAGTCCATCATAATTCGACAGTGGCATTTTAAAGGGGGGCATTAAGCCATTTTAATATTTTTTATTCTTTGGTTTTCCAATTAGGTACAATAAGATTTCACACTTACGTATATAACATTCCAGGTAATGATTTAATTGGAAGCATAAATCTCCTTACCAAAATATAAACTTGGGCAGAAGAATAAACAGCCTATATAAAAGAATAATTGGAAGAAAGTAAAGCATTTTACAATTTTTCAAATGTTTTATACTTCATTCATAAACAAATTTTTTATTTCTGTGCTAGAATTAACATACAAAACCGCCTTCTACTTAGAATTTACATTCGTTATTCCTCGAAAGCTTAGACCCTGTTATATTCCCTAAAGTGGGACTCAAGCATTAACACAAATTTATACAACAAAAAAAAAATCATCGTTTTTAGCACTTTTTCAATATTTTTTACCGCCTCTACCCCCTCTTAAATTATCGCCTCTGTATTTTGTAAAATTTAAATTTTCGACACCTTATATTCCCGAAACTAAAAGCTTTTTCAAATTTCTATAAATGCAGAAAGGAAATGGTAAATGCCATGACATTAAAAAATATAATTATTTTTCTTAACTCAAGCAGTTGACCCTTGAATTCAAGCATTATGTTAACGCCTCTTTCAACTTGTTGTGTTTTGATTCAAAGATTGCATACATTGCTCATCCTAAATGTATGCAATCTTTGAAATATTTTGGTATATGAATAAAATCAATTTAAATAATGTAGAAGAGTTCTCTTAAAAGCAGTATTTTCACTGGTTAACGGGAAAAGTAATTCTTAACATACCATTGGTTTGGCCTAACTTTATATAAATTAATTTATCTTTAATTTTTCAATTTCCTTTAAATAATATTAGTATTTTAATAATTTAATTTCCATCCTCCCATACGTAACATTTTATAAATTATTGCTTACAGAATATAATTCAAAAATCTCTCCATTTATTTGTATTTCTACTCATTTTAGCAGCTCAAGAACAATATATTGAGGAAGCAATAATGATAATGTCTTAATTTTCCGTATAATTTTCCAACTATAACACTTTAATATAAATATTATTTGCTATTTTTAACTTAAATATTATCGGCGAATAAGATACGTATCTCTTTTCAATTTTCTACCGCCTTTTGAAAAAATCATTACTTTTCAGTTTTTGTAATACAATGTCTTAGGTTTTCATTTCAAAGTTTATTCATTTAAAAAATCTACGTTTATTGTATTTCATTTTCTGATTGAAAATTAATATTATGTGAGTACATTTATAATTCTTTTAAAAATATTTAAAGAAAAGCCCATTATTTTATAAAATAAAAACCTCTAAACCTCTTTAACCCTTCACTTCCTGATTGTATACTGATTTAGAACAAAGATCTAGAATGTAGAAGCATTTTTATTAAAACAGAAAATTTTTTTTTCTTTAAAGGTTATCTTTAATGAATAATACTAACCTATATTTATTCTTATAATATTGAAAAGTCAATAAAATGGTAAAATCTTAAAAGATTATTTTTTACAGATAAATAATTCTTTTATATAAAGTATAATCTTACAAAGAACTTCTATATAGACATATATACATATTTATATTAAAAATGTTATAACCTCTTTCAATGTCTGTTGCAATTGCTTAACGTTCCCTCATTTATAAGAAATAAAAGTGAAGGATTTTCTTGTGTTCTGAATTTCAACATTATATGTGTGTATATAGAGAAGCTTTGTAGAAGAGAAATGCTACAACACAAAGAATAAATAGAAATATTTTTTTTATTAATAAAAGGCAAGTGCATCTTTCATAATTCTACTTGTATACTAGCTATGTAGATATCTTAATATTAGAAACGCATTATAATATTGTACAAGAACTATACAAGCATATAATATTAAAAATGTTTAATTGTAAAGTGGACTTTGAATAGGAAACAAATATAAGAAATTATTGCAAATATAATTCCATGAATGTATACTATTTTTATATGCGATTGTTTGTACCGCCTGTTTAAGATTTCAATTATAAAAGATAACAATTGAGGTTATTTTAAAGCAAGAATTAGATTTTTAAAGAGGTAAATGAAATTTTGCTAAATTTTTTGAATTTCCAATAAACTTCTTCTGGGATTGACGCTGTTTGGCGGGGTTGATTCACAAAAAATTTGAAAAGAACTCAAAAAAGAAGTAAGAATGACGGAATTGAAGCTATGGGAGCACCATCCTGGGATATGGCAGTACAATTAGCTTCTGGACGATTGCAATCATAAGTGATACAACAAAATTATAGAAAAAGGTGAAAACCAAATGAGAATATATATAGGCTGATTCACGGGTTATGAGAGGAAGTTCGACCTGGAAAGCGAGGATTCTTGTAAGTTTTTTGAGAAAAGGGTTCTTCAGGCGAAAAGAGGATGTTATGTAATCACAGCAAATGAGTTGCTATTAATCAAAGTCCACAAGACAGCTGAATTTATTAGGAGGACAGATCTAGACGAAAAGGTTCAGGCTTGACAGGTCACAGTGCATAGTAACATCATGTAACAACTTACAACATACAATACCAATTGGTCGATGAGAGGGTGTCATTAAGAATTAGATACGATTTAATATATTTTTAGAAAGAACCGCACATAACACTCAGAAGCAATTAGAAAATAACGCTAACAGTTTAATGTTAAGTTAATTTTCTTCTCCTGTTATTTTTTGATGATACGGTATAAACCTTTATCTATAATTATATTATATATGTTTCATATATCGGCATTACCTCATTAATTTCAAACTATTACTAATTTTCAAATAAAATTGTTAATACGAGTATTGCAATAGTTCAAGAATTTCAAATCATCTAAATATATTAAATTAATTCCATAAAAATATAAAAATATTTTTAGAATATAATTTCATTTTCCAAATTAACATCTCATAATGACCCATAATTACCGACCGTATTGTGTAAACAATAGGTAGGTTATATGATGGCAACAAATTTTGCATATCGAGTTTTCGGTGGGAATGCACTTCTCCATAGTAGGGAAGTGTAAATAAACTATTTTTAGCAACCTGTCGGTCTGTCGGTCTGTGTGTGCACGCGTGTATCTCAAGTTCGGCTGAACCGATTTTGATGAAATTTTATATGAAACTTTATTTCCACCATGGCACGGATTGATCAACTTTTGGTATATATCAGGACTCGGGAACTGCACTTTTTAGCGGGCCTGTTTTACATTTTTGAACATTTTGAAGAAAATATTCAACCGATTTACTTGAAATTTTATATATGAGCTCAGCTCGACCGTCCGCAAAAATTACTAACTTTTGGAACAAATCAGGCATCAGCAACTGGACGTTTACTACGGGCCAAATAAACATTTTTGTGCATATAAAGAGAAATAATCAACCGATTTCATTGAAATTTAATATTTCAATTCCTCATATTAAAACAATGAACAGGTAAATTTTTTGGAAAGATCAGGGCTCGAAAACTGATTTGCGGGCCGATTTTACATTTTTCACCATATTTACGGAACGAATTGATGGGATTTCAAGTAATTTGATATTTGAGTTCTGGGCATTACCAAAACTAACTGGTGAGCATTTCAGGGAATTCGGATAGCACAAAACGAAACTGTACTAAGAACCAAATTTACATTTTTCTAGGTATGTTAACTATAAGCTTGCTAATGTTCTAAAAATTGGAAAGATGTATTTAACAGACATTTTCATAATTCTGTAACACTTTCATTAAAATTAGACAATACACAATGCGGTCGGTTATGTGCTGACCACATCAGATTTTTTTTAGATACAATACTTACATACTATGAATTTTGCTTTTTGATTTGAAATTATAACCGGCTGCATAAGCCTCATCGATTCTTGAATATTTTTTGAAGGAATTTTTAAAAGAGCAAAGAAAATATGAAAAAATTATGGCAAGGATAATAAAGATGAAATATTCAAAACATTATTTCTCATATATTATAAAATGTTTTCAATACGTTTAAATATATAGAATAGGCGAGGCCGATCCGAAAATATGAAAAGTAATAAAAAATGAAGTTTAAAAATAGGAAAATTCATTCTATTTGTTATTCATACGATGATGTCTCAAAAACGATATTATGAATTGAATTTTGACTGTAATGACTTTAAAGAGCTTTTTAATATTATAAAAGAATTTTAAAAAACCAAAAAGCTGAAGGACATTAAAAGGATAAGGGGAACAAAAATATGGTTATTAAAATTTTATTTAAACGATACGAGAATAAAATTTAAAACAAAAAGAAAGTATAGTAATAATTTCGGGACTTTTATTATTCTACGTATGTAGAATCTAGAATCTATTCTACGTACGTAATATCTGAGTGAAATATAGATCTTTATATGTTTTCGAGTCTATAACACAAAAAAAAAACTTGGTTTAATCGTTTTAGGCTGATTATATTTTTAGTAGGAGATACATGATTTCCATTAATGTCAGTCAATAACGTTGAATGTTGATTTAATAACACCGAATTGAGGTACTCCTAAAGATAAATTTTTAGAAACCTCTAAACTCCTACAGATTTAATTTTTAGCCCTTTTTTTATCTGCACATCTGCATACTCTTTTAAATTCCTCCTCTGCAATGAACCCATTGATTAAAAATTCCTTTGAATTCCTATTCTACTACTCTTACTTTCTACTTTGGACTACATGGTTTTTTCATTCGGCCTACATGTGATCAGTCCTAATATTAATTGCATTTTAATAATTACAATAATAATTGCATATTTTTCAATCATCGTACCTCGTAATTCTTTCAAATTTATTCTAGGTAGAATTTATAAAGCTACTCCGAATATGGTAAGCTATTAGCTAAATAGATTTAACATGATGTTCGTGCTATAAAAGAAATAGAATTTTTTTCAATTAATTGTAATTATTTGTAAACCTTCTATAGTGTCAGTGAACCCTATTTAAACCCCATCATATATTTAAAATTTCAACAACCTTTTTTGGGGGGTTGAAATTTTTTAAATAAAATTAATTCATTTTTTTGTTTTAGAGCAAAGCTCTTGTTCTTTTAAGAAGTAGTTATTAAGAAAAACAAATAGTAATTATTATTAAAACAAACTACATTGTCGTGAATAAAGCAAAGACGAACCCCTACAGAATTTTCAATTTACTTGTATATTATTTTTTTTTTGTTGTTAATTTGGAACTTTTTCATTGTCGTTTTTTAGGCTCTTATCTCTCTTGTTCTCAAAAAAGAACCGCACAAAAAAATTATTTTTGACAATTTTTTGCACCCCTATTTTATGCAAATAATTTTTATATGCATATAGCATATGTGATGTGAAAAGTTCATTGAACCTCCTTTCTCCTTTGCCCATATTTTCGAAAATAAACAAAAATTTAAGAGTTGAAAAATCAGGACAATACAAAATGAAAAAAAAATTGAGTGAAATTATTTTTTTTATTTTTATAAAACCGAAAAGGCGAATATTATTTATAATTAAAATCTTAGGTAAAATTTACATACTTATACTTGCAAACGTAACAAAACATAATTTCCAAAATAAAAAATTTAAATTATTACTTCTTTTTCAAAATTATGATCTTATGCACGAGTTACGAGAATTTCTTATTTTTAGATAATCTTCTCTATTATATGCAATACCCGATTACCGTAGAATAATTTTTGTAAAAATTTTAACAACTTACCGAAAATGTAAAAAAATGTAAACATTTTCTTATAAAAAATACACGATTTGTAAGAAAATCTACGAAAATTCTATACATATGTAGATTTATGATACATAGATTTAAGATGAAACAACATTGAGAAGTTTTAAAAGGATGTACATTTATATATGAGCTTGTAAACAATATAGTAAAAAATTCATACATACACTAAGAGTCGAAAATATAAAAAAAAAATTCATTTTATTCTTCTTATTGTAATAACCATTGTAACAAGTCATCAAATACATGCATTCTTGAATCATAATAACATAACTCATGTATATTGAAGAAAGGAAATCTATGAGCCCGAAATATATATGTACATGCCTTTTAAAACTAGAATAAACTTGTAATAGGAAACAAAAATTCTTTTGAAATTCATGAGGTACGTTGTAGCTGGGTATTGAATTATAAAAGTTTTAGAGAATCATGTATAACGTTAATTAACCAAATTAATTCGATTTCAAATTAAATTTTGTAATCATCATAGAAAATATTTTGTAATTTTTATGTTAGAGTAAAGTATGCTTTTCAAAAAGTTTATTAAACGTTTCCATAACAGTTCATTAGTATATTTTCATTATTAATCGAAAATTGTTTTGTGTTTGATCGATTATTGTAGGGAGAAGTTCGAAATTTTAGAATAAAAGCTAAATTAGTTATGATTTCCAATTAAAATCACAAAATTATCCACAAACCAAGAAGTTTTGATTAGAAATTTTGAAGAGTAAGAGACAGGAAGGCAATAACGGCAATTGGAATTCGGAACATAACGTTATCATACGGATTATAATTTAATTTTTAAAATCTAGCAAAATTTAAGAGCACATAAATTTCTAGGCTAATAAATATATAGAAAATTTAGAACTGTTTCGATTCGAACTCGCTTTAAATTCGACAACGAATTCAAAATCACGTCACAAATTGGAAAATTCAAGCCATCTAGACGTAAAATATTTAAATTAAAAACATGACTTATATATTTAAAAATATCTCAAGATTTCATTCGAAGAATTATAACTAATCTTGTTGTCACTGATAAATAAGCTAATCAAATCTTTTTGTAATAAATTTTTAAGAAAAATTCTTCAAATTCTATAAGTATATACCGATATTATAAAAGTAAACCTGAATTCTTGTTGCATAATCTTGCAGTATTAAAATAACTACCTATACATCATGGAATCTTCTAAAAAAAATTCTAGTAAATATGAAAGAGAGTATTATTGACAAAGAGCTAAAAAAAATGAAGAATAAAAGTTTCATACATGAAAAAAGAAAATTCAAAAAATATTCAAAGTTTTAATGTTCGCTATATTCCATGAAATCTGAAATATGTTTTTTTTTTGTTCTTAATACATTATTCAAAATGTAATAATAATATTCTAAGGATATTGTTTAAGGGTTGTACAATGTGTCCATACAAGTATAAAGGATATAAAAGAAATAAATACAATGCATTTGGCTTAGTTACACATACATACATAGGTACTTGGAGGTACGTAAAAGAACAATGATATTTAGTGTAATTAAAGGGTATAAAATTGTAATCTTTTATAATAGATAGGGGCAAAATGAACTCATAACTTCATGCAAAATTAGTAGGTAGAAACTTCAAATGTCTCTCATACTCATAAACTGTAACCTTATTTACTGCCAACCCCACTATTTGCTTTTCTGTCCTCAACAAATAATGATGATTGTTATAGCTCTTTTGTGCAATATTAAATTCCATGATAATTGATGCTTGACCTAAGAAATTCATCTTATATATAAAGTCTAGAATTAAATAAAAGCTTGAAAATTTATTAAAATTTTCTCCGAATAACTTGTTATTCCGAATTTAATAAATTTTCCAACTTAATAAAATTAAAACTTATTTAACTATTATGTAGTAATTATTGTGTGATTAAAGAATGTAAATAATTAGCTACTTTGTTAAGAAAAGCTGGTAACCAAAATTTTCGGAATCTTTAAATGTTCTTTGTTCAAATTTTATAAAACCCTCCGAGAAATCGATCGAAAATATATACAATCTCTTGTATAGTTGTGTCCTAAAGTGGAACATCTGAAAAATCATGATATATCAAGTTTCCTATGCTTAAAATGTAAATATAAAATAAATAAAATATTTTGGTATAAAAAATATTCCGTTTTGAATAAAATCATCAAAAATTCACAATAAAATTCACAATATTTATCATGCATTTCATATCCCAATTTTATACTATATTAAAACATGATTTCTTACAAAAATAAATTTTGAATACTGTCATGGCAGTTCGCACATAAAATTTACAAAATTTAGAAAACTTGTTTTTGATTAATGTCTGCATAACATCTACGTTCAGCTTGGTTTATTCTTGGAATACAATTTTTCTAAAAATTAAGAACAAAACAATTGAGTATTCTACAGGAGCTTATCGCGATATAGTATTATATAGATTTCGGCAACTTGTACCAACCTTCATACATAAAACTATTAACGCAAAATATTTGTTCGAATCCAGTTGTAAATGTAAAACAAATCACATTTCCAAAGACTTTTTAAATTTCTTCATCTCGCATTAGTATGTGTGCATTTACCATTACCATGCCATACTTTTTCTGCCTCAGTGTTGAAATCACTTCTTCTATAAAAATTCATCCATTTTTCTTCATAAACCAAAAATTTCAAATTTTTCAATAGGTTTTTAATTTATTTAATAGGAAGGCTTGCATTGGGAAAAACAATCTACCTTTCTATTAGGTATTAATAATAAAAAATTTAGGTTAATAGAACAACTTTTAGTATACCTACATACTATAATAATTATAATACTAAAGTAAAATAGTGTTTAACCTTGATTTAGATTTTTCAACCTCAAATACAATTTAATCCTCTTAATCCTCTTATAGCGATAATAATTTCTCTAAATAAAAGGGGTTGAATTTAACTTTGATGCAGCAAGCCTTTTTCCATTTCAATTTATAAATAATTCAACCTTAAATAAAAACATGAAAAAAAGTAGAACAAAAAATATAAAAGGAAAAAAAGAGAAAATGGCGGAATAATTTCATTAAATTTATTTTGAAATATAATAAAGAACGTTCCTTACTATTTGTCTTAGTAAAAATTCAATATTAAAAGTAAAAGAAATTCTATTTTCCATTGTTTTATTTAAGATTGAATTGAAATATTTATTTCATTAAACAATAAAATCATTTTTTTTTTCTCTCTTCTATATTTAATTTAAATTAGTATCTTGGGGTTATTTTGTTCTTAAAATTAATTTCTTGTAATTACCTAACTATACCTACAGTTTTATTACCTATACAGGGTAATTCAGCAACAAGTTACGAGGCATATACCGTCGACAATAAGGAAGATATTTTGGGTTTATTTTATTAAGGCCTTTAAAATCTGGAAATACAAATGGTTTTTTTTCTACATCTCCTGTATTATGAAAGATTTTTTAATGTTTATCGACATAAATTTAACCTTTAGGAACAAAGGTAAAATTCTGTAAAGAGCATTTTAAAATATCTAATGGATATTTCTTTATACAAACGGAAAATCGATGGACAACTTTCTTGTGATTGTGTGTTTCAAATACAATTTTCAATTATACATAGCATCTCATGTAAGCAGTACTAGATAATAATGTAGAATACAGTATAAAGCAATATAAAGAATAATTTGCTGCCAATTTTTTCATACCTCTATAGCTCAATTTACAGAACGTCCGTCTAAAAAGCGGTAGGTAACTGGTTCGATCGGACTCTGGTTTTTCCGTTGTGTTGGTAATTAACATGAAGAAAATTAGAATTTGGAAAATTGAAAGATCGAAATTTTGTATTTCCGAAAAAACGTTTTACAAGTCAAACAATGCGCTGTTTTTTATATAAAGCTCTCTAATAGTAATTTCATAAACTGTTTATTTAAAACTTCTTCATCTGTTCTTCTTTATCTGTTGGAAGTTATAAGCAAAAACACTTAAATATTTTAAAATTATGGCAAATTTTCTTAAAATCCCTGTTATTCCAAAACAGTTCGGATTTGACACTATTCCGAACAAAAATCTTAAACATTTTCAACGGTCTACCCAATGCCTTAAGGCTTTTAATTTGTTGCTGAATCACCCTGTATATTATGTGTTTACAGTGAATTTAATTTTTAATTTGATTTTGTAATGAAATTTCATTTTAATTAAAGGAAATAATATTAATTTAAAATTAAAAAAAAAATTGAAAAATGAATAAAATTTTATTTAATTAAAAATCATTATTGTTTAAATAGAAAATTTAGATAAAATATACTCGTAATATGAAAATGTTCAAATTTAAAATAAAATGAAAATTTTTTATTTTCAAATAAAATTGAAAATGAATTGTAAGAATATTCGAACTGATTGTCGGTACAATTTGTTCCTCTTAAACAGCCCTTGAACTCTTAATTTCTAATTGGATAAGCTCTAGCTGAAGCGTAAATTTTTAAAATGAAGCGAAAACTTTTTTACAATCATGACAAGACAATCTAGATAGAATTAGAAAATACTAACTTAAGATTTCTTTTTTAAGTAAAAATGAAAATGGAGGATTGATTGTTCTTGAAAAAAAGATAGATTAATTTTCCCCATATTAATTTTTTTAGCTTTTATGCAAGGCTACACCAACGAATTACGGAATAAACACAAGCTCCTAATAAAACTCATATAATTTTCCCTAATTTATTTCTTTAGCGAAATATCGGCCCAATATTGTGTCCCATTTCCTATTATTTTCTTGATTATAAATGTTAGAACAAAACTATTATTGGCTTTCGTGAGAAGAACTCGATTAAATTCTAGGATTTTCACGTTTTTAGAAAAAGTGTCGAAGTGCTTTATAACTACTGTTTAAATATCTTTCCAAAAATTGACTCTCTGAGTTCACGGATCCCGAAAACCTTGTAAAACGTGCAGTTATATTGAGTTAAACTTTAAAAAGCATTTGTTTAAAATTAAAACACTGACTACAGTATATAAATAGTTTAAAGAATAGTGCAATAGTTCCTAGAATGTAACATGAGAAATTCTCGACACACTTATTTTAACCGAATAAAATTGAATATAAATCGAGTTTTCATTATTTTCAACAATTTCAGTAAGTTTCGTAAGCCTAACTTTTAATACATTTCGGAAATATGGGTGGAAAACCAAATGGTAAGTGGAACGGAAAATACTTCATATATGTGCTGTAATTACAACTGAAAAATTATCAACACCAATGCTTTTAATTTAAATTTTCGAGTGATTTTAAATTTTACACTAGTAGGAGCCTACAAAATGATCCCCTGAATGTTTAGATAACCAGAATTTTAATATTTAAATTAAAAACCTCAGAAAACATAAAAAACTTCCTTTTTCAAAATTCTAAAAATTTTAGACTAGAAAAAAAAAACTTTGTCTTTAAATATCTCCATTAGAATATTAACTTTTTTATTTTCTCGAAAAAATTGTCCTTCTTCCTTTACAATTCACAATAATAACGCAAAAAACAACAAACAAAATTTGCTTTAGGGAAATTTCACTAATGAAAATTTAAAAATTTACAGTATCTCCGACATGTGTCCGTTCTATTTTCTAAATTAAATTTTCGAAAAATCTTATAATCTCCTGGCAATTACTATTTTCCAAATTTTAATTTATTTTCTTAAATCAATAGACCATTTTTAATATTAACACTCGAATATAATCTGTTCCTTTTTTTTTTTTCATTCACTCCCATTCTTAACTACGTTTATTAAATTTGTAATATAAAAAAAAAAAAAATTAAATTTGTAAGAAAATTTCATTAATAAAAATGAAAAAAAAAACAAAAAACAGAAACTCTTAAGCTAATTTCAAATTTAAAAAATAAAAATCCCTGTTTTAATGTAATATTGTAAATGTATATGTAATATCCTACCTTAAGGACAAATTCATATTATGCATAATGTATGATGTTCCCTGGACTCTAATGAAATAGCTAATAATTTATAAGCAAGAAATATGCAAGTACTTTTATTTTTAGAAAACTTCATCTGAAAATAATATAAAAAATTCTTGCCGTTGTAAGTGCTATAAAGTTTTCATCTACAATTTTAATTTTTAATCTTTATGTAGTAGGTAATAGGGTAGCTGGTCCTTTTTTACTGCACATGTTTAATTATAATATAATTACGTAAATTGCGAATTTAATTAGGATTGCCTTAATAAGGTACAACAATTTTTCAATTTTAAATGAAAGGAAAAACGATGTAGGAAACTAGAGATTTTATTAAATCAAAAAGAAATCAGGTTGAATATCAGGTTTCAATTTCCAGAAATCAAACCTGATTAAGATTTTTAATACCTTTGCAATAGACACATTCTTTAATGTGGAAATCAACAGATTGGGCCTTTTATATTGATAAGACAAGAAGACAATTTTCACAACACGAAGACAAATTTCGCTTAAAGAAGGTCTACTGATCAGCTGATAATAAAACAATTAGCTCTTGGGAAATGATTGAAATTAGAGGAACATATTTAAAACAACTGCAAGACTGCATGAATGGGAACGTTTTGGTTTAACAAATAACAAACAATGATGTAGACGTTTTATTGAATGAACAATAATTTTGTACAGATCAATTTTTTTAAAATAAATTTGTTATTGAAATTTTAAAATAAAACGAAAAATTGAGTGAAAATTCACATTTTAGAAATAATACCATTAAAACACTCATTTAATTTGCTGAGTGTTGCCGCGAATTGAAAAAAACTCATGAGAATAATATTTTAAATTGATTTTATTAATTTTTTATTTACTTTTGTAAATAAATTCGTCAAAATTTTGAACCCCCGAAAAACATGAAGAATTCCTAAACTTCCGAATTTCTAATAATAAAACGACAACACCGTCTCTATATTTTTACAATTCCAATTTGTCTTTGTTTTGTATTCTGCCATAAATATTTTTCTCTTAGGACATTTTTCTTTTTTTTTTTTTTTTCATTAAAAATACCAAAATAGTAAAAAATTTAAAAAGTCTGGTCAAATATTTTGTGTGTCTGTTATTTTCAATATTTTATGTAAAAATTTTTTGTACTTTACTTTAATAAATTTTTAATTGTAAAATTTTTCCAATTTTCTATGGATTTTCTACTTTAAGAATAGTCTGACATTGACGCTTAATATCCGAATATGTTTTTCATACGTAAATCGTCCTTATACACCCGACAACACAAAAATGGACAAATTTAATAAAAATGTTCTTTCATTTGTTTTTTTTTTTGTATTCCTGGAATTCTTGTTAATGTCCTTGTTGAATTAAATTTTATATATATACATATATAATATATAAAGTGTATATTATTTCTAGGATTTTGATTTTATTGCCCTTTAAAACTGTCCTATTCTTTTAATACTTTCGTATACTATAAAAATTTACTTTGGATTCTCTGTATAATAAAGGGAACGTATAAAATATGTAGATCCAGTATCTATGTATGCATATATAGCTACTCGTATATGTAAAACATTTTATAATTTGAAATTAAGTTGAAAGGGTATGACATTAAAATCATTATACATAACCATTATTTTGTATGTATGTATGAATGTAAATTGTATTTAATTTCTTTCTATTGTGTAAGGGTGCGATCCAAATCATTTCTATAAACACCATTAGCTTATTTTTAAATATATACATATATGTATATAAGTATATGCATGTGCACATAATATATTTTATTGTTTTGTCATCCCAATAGAACTCTATTATAATATCACCCAAAATACATTTTCATTTAAAGAGACTATGGAGTCAAAGGACAATATTCACTTTGGTTTTTTTTTTCATATTTTTTTTTGATTTTCTAATTTGTCTCTTAATGGTTGTCTATATCTTTATATTATTTCTATGAATAAGACTGGAGAATACTCTATTTTGTTAACTATGCTTCTTCAGTACAGGCAGGTTGTTGAAAAACGTAAGGATGAACGAAGTTACTTAGGTGTATGTGTTTTTGTTGTATTGTTAATGTAAGCAGGATACTGCAGCATATAATTTGCTTTATCGAGTATATTTTATGGAAAAACAGAGTTCCGATTTTAATCTTATTGCTCCTTTCCAAACTTTGTGTTCTATGGCCAGTCCATGATCAGTCATGGTAAAATTGGTATAAGAACAGCTAAATATTTTAGCTTGCAGAAAGTTCGACAAAATTAAAAAACGTTGTAAGGCGGTAACATGAGGAGTTACAGAAAACCGGCGGAATTGGATCCGCTGAGTTAAAATGTACCTATAACCAGAAACGGTTTTAGAAAATAATTCCGAAAGAAAGTAATTAAATAAAGCTATCTTTCCACAGTATTTTGTATAGGGCAATGTGTTAACTGATGGAACAGACAATAAAAAATTACGATCGAATTCGATACACTTTCTCAGAAAAAGGCTTCTCGAAATTACTTAAAGAAATATTAGGAAACTTTGATTTATTGGAGGAAAAGGCTTCTCGAAAATCACGTAGAAAGTGCTAGTTACCGAAATCTTTTATTAAAATACATAGATCTCCACAGTTGAGGTTCTTGGTAATTCCGAAGTAAGAGCAACAGATCCTTTGGACTGCGTTGCATAGTCTATTTTAAATCTTATTTAATTTATTTCAAATTATATGAACTTTTCATTTCGAAAACCCGTTCATTTCACTAAGCATTATTTACCCCAGCTGAATCATCGATTATGATCATTCATTATGAAAACTACCTACAAAGCAAACGATATTTCGTATCAACCTGAACTTTGTGAGAAAATTATAAATTTCGCTTTTTTTTAATGACACATGAAAATTTAATATTTTTGACCCGATCACTCAATACTATCGGGAAAAATTAAAAGGGATGAAAATAAAATATGTATAGAGAAACTAAGTGAAATTGCCATTACCCTAAGGATGTTTCTAAATATACATTTAGTTATATAGGTCCCGTATACACTCATAGTTATATTTGATAGAAAAACGACATCTGTTCATTTTTAATATAAATTTAATTAGAAATTTAGTTATATTTGGGTCCCAACTAACAAAAACAAAAAAAAAAAACAATCTTCGGTTGATTTCTTTTCTTTTCTTTGGTTACAATTTTTTCAATTCTCATTTTATCAGAATACATTTACAGAAATTTTCACAATATTGTTCACATATTTACCGCTGTATAGGTACAAATATTATATACATAAACTCTGTAGACATGTTTATCGCACATTATGGCAAAAAAAAAAATATAGAAAGGAAGACAGAGATAACTGATTTTTTGTCATCCTTATTATCCTTAATTTTGTGTCCAAAAATGTATAACAGAAAGGTACGAAAAAAAAAACATTGAAGGGAATGTTTAATTTTTGTTTTGTCTTTTTGTTGTTTCAAGTTTTTCCACAGGAAAAATGTGGTTTGAATGTTTGCTATAAGAAAAAAAAAATATTTATTGCAAAATAATTGGTTCTTGACCATGATAAGTTATTATTAATGTTTGTGGTAAAAAAATAAAAGGTTTTGTGAAAAACGACCACTTTTTACAAAGTGCATCAAATCAATTTGTATTTATGTTTTTTGGGTCATAAATTATAATCACATTAAAAATATTTTACAATAGCACGCATAATATAATCGAAAAACCAAATTTTAGATTACAAAATAAATTTTGACAACTTTATGAATAAATTATTAAAAATTTTCAAGATTGGATTTAACCTTTACTTTAAAAACACTTCTATCCGTTTCTATATTTGGAACGTATTTAATTAAGTTAATTTCACTTATTTCAGAGATATTGCACATGAGTCATTAATCCTCGATTATCTGACTTAATTGACACGCTTCAAAACATCAACTGTACTTAAATTCGTTATAACAATAAATCCATTTAATTAAATTTACCACTAAAGCCGAAACCAATCCTAAATGTCGAGTTTTGTGGAGTCCAATTTAGTTTTATAGATTTTAAGTTCAAGTTAATTTTGAATAAATTAGCTAAGAGCAATTAATCAAAACAGGATCTGCACAAGGAATTTGACAAAAAATCGATCGTTTGTTTTGAAATTCTGCTAATTAATTGCATATGTTCATTGGCAATAAATGCGTATTTATTAGGCAGAATTATTGCAATTTCAAACTAGAAAGTATGATTTCGTATGAAGAAAAGCTTGCATGTAAAAATTTAAATATTGAAAATATTATCCATATGATATGTGCGGCTATTTTTCGGAATAAATCGGTGTATTTATTTATTTGCGCAAAACTTAAGTAGTTAAGAGTATAGTACAAGTATAATCAAACTGTTATATGTACATGTAGAAAGTTTTAGAAAACATTATGAGTACAAATTTTCCGAATCGTTTTATCTGTGCCCATTCTTAACATTTTTAGCACTACAATGCCAAATAAATTCTTAAATTAACAATATTTTCCTGTATAACACTTATAATTTCAGCCTTACATACAAATTATTGTCGTTAAATCAAATTAATAATACAATCATCAAAAAAAAAATTAAAATTAACTGACATAATGTATTCATCATTTGAGTTTTTAGAGTTTTTTCTTATTTTTGGTTTTCTTTTTTTTTTTTTGGAAAACATGGAATGTAACATAACATTTCAAAAAGTTCTCTGCCCTAGAGGAATTATTTATACATTTTATTTTTTTCCCATTCCTTTATTGTGCCTTAAAACATATTATTATAAAAAAAATGTACAAAAACATCATTAGAAGAAGAAGAGCAACAATAAGAAGAAGACAAAAACACATAATTTAAAACAAAAAAAAAGAGAGAAAAGAAAGGAAAGAAAAACGCAATTGAAAAAAAATTTGTCGTCATATTAAAAACGTACACTGTTTTTATCCTTGTGTTTTTGCTTTTTCTTCCTGTTATTTTGATATAATTTAGCGGAAACACGTTATGATATATTAAATCCTTGTTAGTTGTCGCTAACATACCTGAATACACTACATATATTATAGTGTATGTTTGTATATACGCGTATATATAAAATTTATTTGTAGAAATACCAAAGTTTCAAACCATTTGTTACTCATAGAAGAGAGAAAATGAGAAGGAAAAAAAATTTTCGAAAAGTTTGTTTTTTTTTTTGGAAATTTTTTTAAAAAATTTTAAAACGAAATTCGCAAAATTGAAACTGATGTAAGCGTTGTAAAGTATTTTTTACCATTCTTATTTTTAGAAAAAAAAAAAAAAAAACAATAAAAATGTAGAAATTTATTCTTCAAATTAAAAAGAGTTTCTAAGTAATTCAGAATTTCTAAACTTTGCAGAAAAATTTAAATTCACATTTTCAGTACGTTTTATGGCCAAAGGAGCACCAAAAAAACAGGTAAAACCGGATGTCAAAATTTCTTTAATTTTACATTTCCATCGAGCTAGCATACCTTTAATTTTTTCTAATTCGGTTTTTGTCCTGACTATTTTTTGCCGTACGTGTACGAGTTTTTTTAAGACAATAAGAACTACTGCTTCAATTATTACGGATCCTAGCGGACAATTTGCGAAAAAAGTTTGCAAGGTCATATGAATTGTGATTCCCTGTTACATTTTATTATTTTCCTTCGCTTATTAGAAAAGACATATGAATAAAGAGGTATTATAGTATATTCTTGTAGCGCCAGTTTTCATAGCAATGAGTTGACTCCTTAATATAAGTAAAAGTCTTACGACTAAAAACAGTAGACTTAAAGTGTTAATTAAATAAAACCTTGGCATCTGTCAATTAAAGTGTAATTTCAAGTAGGTAGATAATTTTGGAAAATCTTGTATAGTATTTCAGTTTTGACTAACGCTGGTTTAAAAAACAATGAAGCTCATGTTTATTTTTTTTTTTGCCATCTTCACATGTGTGTTAAGGGAAGAAAAAGAAATTCATAATTTTCTTGTAAATCAACAGAAAAATTTTTTTCCGGATTTTTTTTTGTTTTTGTACTCGTATTTGTTTTGTCATCTGTTGTGCTTTTGTTGTGTGCCTCAATACCAAAAACAAAAAAAACACCGTACATACAAAATTTGTTATTTAAATGAACAAAAGGAACAGCAACACACACAAAAAAAAAGAAAATCGAAAAAGAAAAGTTTTTAATTTGTCTTAAGTCTGCTAATGTACGAGCACACACATTCATACACATAGACACACACACACACATCCTTTATTCATTTTTCTTTTCGTTTAACATTTCTTAGAATGGCATCGTTCATTTACGAAAATTTTGGGGTTTTTTAATTATGTTTTAAATCAAACGGTAGCGAGACGACGGAAGAGTGGTGGCAACATACAAACTGAAGAAAATTGAAATTTGAAAGAAAAGATTTTTTTTTTTTGGTTTTTTTTTGGTTCTACTTTTGTTGCATGTATGTTTTATGTTAATATTTTCTCAATGTTTGGAAAAATATTTTCAGGTGTTTCCGTTCAAAAAAAATTCTTCTAGACACAACAATTTTCAAAAGATAATTGAAAAGTTTTAAGGTATATAAAAGTTATGATTTAAATTTTAAATAAAATATCTGAATACGTTTGTGTGTGTTGAATGTATTTTCATGAACAAATAATAATAATAGATTTAAAGTATTTATATAACGCATATATGACTAATAAATTGTCTATATAAGTGTGTAAGTTTTTAGACAATAGAAAATCTTAGCAATTGTGATAAAAAGTAAGTATAGTTTCTAGACAAAATAAAATTACTTGTCTTATAATCCTATTATTATATTTAAATTATTTAAGCATAAAAAGGATTAATTTAAAGAAGTAAAATAAAGAGAATCTTAATTTTTGTAATTAATTTAAAACGTAGACGACGTGCATTCTAAATGAAATAGTTTAGACGTATAGTAAATTTTTAATAAAATATTTTCGTAATTTGTCATCCTTAATATTATTCTTATAATTATGATTTTATCGAGGAAAATAATAAATCAAATTAAACAGTAAATGGTTTTCTTTATTAAATATTTTAATTATGACTCCATTTGAAGATGTTTGGTGGATAATAAATTTACATATAAGTACCTATTTCCAGTATAAGGATGACATCCCCCAATATTTACTCTTATGACTATTAATAAACCAATTTTACTATTATGACTTTATTAATTGAATGATAAGATTTATGTAAGAGTTTCAATTGCTTAATATTTAGTCGGAAAATCAATTTTAATCTTTATTATTACTGAACTAGTACCTAGTAGTATTGAGTAGAGCACTAGTATAGTACTAGTAGTAGTATTGAGTAGAGCACTAGTATTAACTAGTATTGAGTAGAGCATAATCAAAATTATAACCAACTTTTTTATATAAAATTTCTTAAAAAACTGTTTGCGATTCTTCATAATATTTATTAAATTATTGATTGAAATATTGCCGAAAAATTGGCTAAGATTTTCTAAACTTTTTAAATTGGCTCAATATTTTTGTTCTTCTGATACAATTTAAATTAATTTTATTATTAAAATTATATTATTACTAATTTCAGTTGCTATTTTCATTGTATACATCGAATTAAAAAATTTTGTAAATAATTTTAAATTAACAATTCGGACAAGATTTCCAAAATAATATTGAATTATGAAATATAAAAAAATGCATCATACAATGAAAATAGAATATTATATAGAGTATATAGGACTGAAACTTTTAAAAAATTATTATAATGAAATTGTTCTATTCTGCAAATTATTCACCAGTATTGTAACCTCTTATATAAGATTTATTAAATATTTTCCCATATAAGAATTTCGCATTCCTGTTTACAGAGTATTATTTTATGGATTGGATAACATCAAACTGGTTTGAAATTTTTATTAAGTATTCTGGCATTAATTATCTAATGTGGTAATAGAAATCCTTATATGAAAAATATACGTTGAGCAACGAATAAAGCAGATTTTAATTATTTTTCAGCAAATATAAAAAAGCCCTTATATTTTTGATTGTAATAGAGCCAAACAGAAATTAAATGATAACAAAAATATTGAAAGCTTTTAACTTAGTTATAAAATTATAAATTTAATAATTTTGTAATGGGTAATTATAAATTCGTGGAAGTTACTAACTAGGATTAGATAATTTGTGAATTAGCATCGATCTAATCATATATTAGATTGGTTTTTAACATTTTATTCTAAAATGATAATTTTATATTTGTATATGAGTTATATTATTCTCCAACAATTAAACTTCTAACAATTTTAGCAAATTATAGCACCACCAGACGAAAAAATTCACAATATGATGAAGTTTTTCCTTAAAATTAAAAATATTTTCATAATATTGAATAATGATTTGTAAAACACCTAAATTCAATATCAAAGGTGAACAATATATCTATAAATCTGCAGGAAAGTAAAATGATAAACATCCAAAAATTATTTCACTTCAAATAAAAAAAAGAACACATTTTTCATTTAAAAAATTTAAGATTTAATTCGCACCCAAAAGCCAAATCATGTACCAAAATTATATTAAATCTATTTTCTTTGTTCATACGTACAAGGACTAAGTATTTTTCATATTCATTTTATTTTTATACACAATAAACCTGACAAAATAATAATAATAAATTTTGCATTTTTGCCAAAACAAATTTCTTTGCGCCTTCTCTCACAGTTAAACACCATAATTAGTACTAAAAATTCAGCAAATTACATACTAACTTACAAAATATTATTCTTTATATATTAATTTATCTATAAGGTACACATATTAATGTATGTATAAAAGTACACGCGTAAATTTACCTATCAACACAAAAATTTCTTCAAGAAAAACAAAAAAAATATATAAAGTGAGGAAAACACCTATACAATATCTATTAGATAATTTTATTTTGTTAACGAAATAAAAATAAAAATGGAACAAGTACCGTAAGATATGTGTAAAACAAAAAATTAAAATAAAAAAAATTTTAAGTAGTGACAAAAAATTTTCATATATAGCGTTCATTATAATAAAATCATCATAAAAACCCAACCATTCAACAAAAACAAGAAAAAAATCCAAAATAATATGAAAATTACAAGTAAAACACACAACAAAAACATCCCGAAAAAAATGACAACTCCCTTACAAAATATTATGCAATAACAAAAAAACAGAAAAAAAAACAACTGTGATGGTAACTACTTTAACAGCACCATACTTTAACGCTCTCTTTCTCTATATTCTTCCAAATATTTCGACTCAAGAGTCTAATATTTATTTTGATATATTAGTCGAGGTGTGTATATAATAACGTATTAAAAAAAAGAAGAGATAATGGTAAACCTCCATATTGTGAGTGTTAAAAGTTAGTATTGTATAGTAGGTACTTTATACTCTTATTATTCATCTGCTCCATTATTACTACTGTCACCGTTTCATTTTGTTCCATTACTATATAAAGGTACACAAAATATTTGTTCCTTATGCTAGTTATAATAACAGTAATAATAATATTTCCATTAAAATGTACACATTTACTTGTACAAACACTTTAGCATTAAGGTATATGGCATTAGTATTATCAGTACGTATACGTACGTATGCTCTTACTACAATTTAATGCTCATCTATATTATGCAAACGTGTTAATGTTGGTGTATTTGAATGTTTTTTATGACATTTGCAAGTCCTTTTTTTTCGCTATTTTTATCATTTTGTTTTATTTTTTTTTTTTTCAATTTTTTTATGTCTTCGCTGAAGTGCGAAATGCAATTTTCATATTTATGAAGGTAAACAAAATTATATGTGAAAAAATACAATTTGTGAAAATAGAAAAACGTGCGAAAGCTTAAGCAATCCTTGAAAATACCAAAAGAAGAAGAAGAAAAAAGAAGAAGAAGAAAGAGCATATTCTATTATCATGACTTATTATATTTAATATGGTGAAACATATGTTTATGTCACGCTATAATTTGTGTAAGATAAAAAATTTATTTTTTTCTCAAAGTATTGCCATATCATTGGTAGGTAAATTTTATTCCTTAAATAATAAACGTGTTAGTTTTACGAAAATTTAAGCAAATGCGCGACCTTTTGGTTCAGAGAATGGACCCAGAAGATTTGAGACCATAATAATACGAACTATCAAATGGCACCATCTAAAAAGCAAATCTGTATTTCACGACAATAATAAGCAATTAGTGGTAATTACTTATTCGTTTTATGAATATTTACGGTATACGGAAATTGAACAAAAAAATTTGAGAGCTCTGAAGAGAAAATGGGTATAAAAATTAAAAAACAAAATAAACGTGTTTGATAACGCTTAATTGAAATAGCCATTTTGTTATTAGAATGTTTGGCCATTTGTTTTTCACTTTTTGACTATATGCGATTGATAAATGGCAAAAATAAAAGGTTTCGTTATATTAAATTCTCAAAAAAGGCATTTTTAGGACTTTGGGGGGGGCGACACTTTCAGAGGGAGGAAGGTGATTAAAAATTTTCTTCTAAATAAGTTCAATAGTAAATATCTATTTATGTACAAAATTTTAGCTTTCTAAAAGTTAGAACAGATGGACGAACGAACGAATTGACGGCCAAACACATTGACGGAGCGAATAGAGTGAATCTAATAAAGTTCCTTTCCCCAATTTAGCAAGAAAGGGAATAAAAAAAGGTTTCAAAAATTTGGCAATTCTATTAATAAAATTTAAGCTAAACTTTTTATCCATTATTACATACGTATACAAAATCTATGTAACTGTGTGTGTATATAGATGAGTACATGAATATGAAATGTAAATGCTTTCACGTACAGATTCTCATATTCGTGGGTACTTATACTTTTTACTCTAGAATGAATTGAATTTATTGGGTAGAAAATGATATTAGTTTAGTGTTTGTATAGAAAATATATTGTGCTCCTATATATATATATTTTATTTAATATTTATGTGTGTACATAAATATATAATATATTACTTTGTATATTAAATTATCTCAGGAAAACAGGAATATTTTTCCATAAATTTATAGATTTTTGATGGATTTATCGTTTTGTATAGATGCTACAAATCTCCAACATTTTACATAGGATGTATAAATTTATACTGATACTATATTTGAGCTTTATTTTTTTTTTAGATTAGATTTCACATCGTGTATATATTTACTGTATACCTATATGAAGCAGTGTATTATATACTGTGACTTCTTTTCATAAGTATGAATTTTAATGTTTGCTCACTATGTAATGAGTTTTGAAGCAATCTAAGAGTAATTTTTATGAATATGATAATTTGGAACAAAAAATTTTTAGTTTTGATTAAACCTAATTATTATTTGAAATCAAAAAAAAAATATTTACCTCAGATCTCAGTTCATGTGTACACAATATTATGAATGTCATCAAATAATTACAATATTTCGAGGAATATTAGAAAATCTAATCAGATTGCTATACTAAAGTATGAAGAAAATATTAAAAACTTCTCTTTCAAGGCTCTATTGAATTAATATTTAACAAAAAAATATGCTAAAATTAAAATAATTTTAAAACATCAAATCAATTTAATTAAGAACTTTCACTTCACGATAAATATAGGTGTATTTGCCAGTGGAAAAGAGCCGAACAAATTTGTCTTAAAAAATCAAAAGTACAACACTGCAACGTACCAAAGTTCAACAACGTACAAAGCATTTTACTCAGCCTCAAGAAACACTTACATTCTTCCATAACACCACTATCAAGACTTGCTATTTCTATCTTTGTACACATATTCCATACACGAATGTACAGGATATGTGTATCTCAATATACTTAGTAACTAACCAACCCAAAACTTCATGTCTCACTCATTTCATCGTTAAAAACCACAAAATGCTATAAATGAGAGTAATGTGACTCTCAAATTATTCAAAAATGTTTGAATTTCAAAAAAAAATTGTAATAAAAGCAATACTGACATGCAAGCAAAATTGAAAACATTTAAAATTAATGGCGACTTAAGTTTACAGTCCAAAATTTACACACAAAATCATACACACATTTATTTTTCGATTTAGTGGTAATAGTTCTATGGCCACCCATACCGCACAATTAGAGTTAGCAAAAAAAAACTAAGCGTGAGAAAAAAATTGAACACAAAATGTTTTTTTTTTCGTTCAATAAATAATTACTTAATTTTTATTTTATGCACAATTCACATAGAAGTTGTAAGGAAAACTACAATTTTTTTAGCACAGAAAAAAAAAATACTGCAAAATACTCGTACTACTCCGAACAAAATAATTGACTATTTAGGAAAAAAAAAAACTTTTGAACACTTTAGTTTTTTCGTGTTGTTCAATGGAAAATTAAATTTAATTGAAATTATGAAGTATTGTAAATAATTAAGAAATGAAAAAAATATACTTGTAATTTACTAACCAGCATTAAAGTAAATGGTAGCTGAAATATTTTTAAACTTGGTATGTACAGAATAACAATAACAATTTGGTAACTACAAAAAAAAAAGCGAGTACAAATAATGGCACCATATAAATTATCTAAATATAAGAAAGGACCGTATATAGAACCAGCGCGTATAAAATTGTTGTACATTGTGATCAAGAATATTTTTAACTAAATAGTGTTCACCTTAATATAACTATAAGTAATTAAATTATAGTTTTTTTCTTAACTTCTTTTATTGTTGCAATGATAGATTATTACAATTACGATGGCATTGAGAACACCTTAATTATTTTATTGTTGAAATGAATGCAAATAAATGCAGGTTTTTTTTCAATATACACATACATAGACATACATATACAATTCAAATATATAAGAATAAATACCAAAAGCAATTTGATTTCGCACATTTACTTATGTACTTACATGTATACATAGGCAAATAATGCAAGTTGAAATGTGTGTTTCTAAATTGAATTTGGTTTAATTGAACGTTTAGCAAGGTCGCGTAAAGAAAATTGAATGCAAGATATACTAAAGTCATTGTATAAAATTTATTAGAATTATTAGCCATTATATGCAAAAATTATTTTTCTTTCTATGTTACAAAATGAATTAAATTTAAAAGTATGTAGACAAAAACATTTTTGTAAATTACAAGTTAGGTGTATTTTTTTTTTATTAGATTAATAGGATTATTGGAATTTTCCTAATTCAATATGCATGTAATTTGAAATTAGCGTAATTATTGCTTAGTTATGAAAGAAATAACAGATTAAATTATTATACAGAATAAAGGTCTTTCTTGTAGAATTGTAGAATTTTTTAAGAGCTTTTGCTTCAATAAATGGCATGAAAGGCCATTAGGCTAATGTGGATTAGTCTATAATGTTTTAAGACTTCTCTCACAATCTGGTAGCTTGGAAAACAGATTTTTAAAAAATTTTTGTAAAAAAGTTGTAGAAGTTTTATTTTAAAACTTGATTCTCAGCGAGAGCATTTTATGATATCGTAAATTTTTCTCTTTCGGTGTCACATATACGTCGTAGAAAGGTACATAGTATATAGCATAGGGAATGAAAATTAAAATTAGATATTTAGTACATTAAATTGCTCCAGCACACGCGATAAATAGAAGAACTTCAATAAACTCTCCAAATTTTGATATTTGTACAATAAAATTATTCAATTATTTGATTGTCTTAAGAGCGCAATTTCAGTTACTTAAAGGTTTTAAGAAGCATTTTCTTTATAAATAATAAATTCAAGTTGTTTTGACTGTATACAGGTATATTACTCACCAACACTGTATATGACACTTATAATACCTCAAAACTTTACATATTTTTATTGTCTTTTATTGAAATTTTTAATTCCTCTAAAAGCCCTAAGATTGTTTATTATGTATTTAATATTAATAATAATATTCTTGAAATTCTTTTGAAAGAGAATGTTAAAAACTAACTGAATATACACAAATTTTGCAAATTAACCAGGTATAAAAAAAAATCATCATTACAAATTCCGTAAGAGTTGTCATATTGTCATTGCGAATCACTTAATTTTGTAAATATTTTGTGACAAGAATTATTCATTTTTCTATATAATGGAATAACTCATCTTTTATCAGAAACGATAGTATCTACCCTTCATCAATATTATAATAAGTGACTCATAATATTTCTTAATTACTACTTTGGAAACTCTACACTTTTACGGTAATTTTATTTGATATTTTTACGAATATATTATTAAAGTACCAAAATATTATGTATTGGTTATCAAAATAAAATCAGGAATTTTTCGGTTTTTCACTGAACCAACAAAAAGATCCCTTTTTTTTTCCAAAACTGTATTAGAACAATAAAGAGAGAAAAAAAAACGAAAACTTTATTTTGTTTTGTTCTTTCTTTTTGTTTTTTCTTCCTTATATTCTAAATACTTTGTGTGGAAAATGAACGTGACATGAAAAAATGAATATTTTGAATTATAGTTGAAATGAAGGATTGAAAAGTTTATTCCTAGAGAAAGGTTTATTAATCTGATAAAAAAAAAGGAAAAAAAAATATTCATTTTTGGGTTGTTTCGAACCCTCCAGTTTTTAGAGCGTAACATTTTCATTCTGTATGGATTAAAGAAGAACTCATAATATACTGAAATGATATACTTAGAAAAAAAAATTTTTTTTTTTTGGTGTTTGTACGTGAATAAAGCTTCATTGGTAAATTAGACAAAAAAAAAAAAATATACTTCTTCTACTATAGGATACAAATGTAAATGAGCACTATTTTTTTGGTAATAGTCAAATTGCAAAACACCTTTGTCAATTAAATTTAATTCTAAATCGTATAGTTACATGCAGAATTTACTCTGCTTCCGTATTCTGACCTAATACAGTATAACTATTTTTATTGGAAGTTTTAGATTTAGGAAAATTAAATCTGCAGGGTTCATTATTTCTTGCTCGTGCTGTGATAATAATGTGTAAAGCAAGAATCCATTGGCATTTCCTCGTGCTTGATATAATAATTTAAATCAAGATTTTATTGTCATAAAATTTTCTGAATTATTAGCATTTCTATGATTTCTACAGCACCTATTACACTTTCAAATTTTATTTAATTTATGACTTCAGGTTATTGTAGAATGTTCCGTAGAGAATCGTAAGAAAATAAAATAAATTTCAAGTTCATAATACCTACATTTAGAAAAATTTTCAATCAATATTACAATAAAATTATACATAACAAACATTTTCTTTATTACAATTACAATTCAAAATTCCACATGTGTTCGTTCAAACTTCATATAAAGCATACGTGCATATTTTTCTATAAAAAGTAAATAATGTAAATTTGAATTGTAATGTACTCCTTTTGTTATCTTACGTACATACTGCATACAAACATATATAGAAAAAATTTGAGAAATAAAACCAATTGCAGTCATATTCATTGACCTCAAAAATTCTAATATTATCATGTATGTGTATACTCTAAAACTTTTTGCATACAAATATTTTATATGAATAATATATAGAAATTCGATTATAAGTAGAATTTTCAACATTTTTTCTTATAAATTCTGGATGCTCAAGAAAAATGTTTGAAGTGGCCAGCATATAGCCGGATTTCAATTATGAAATTTTAGGTAAATTGGTTGATTATAACCCTGTAGACGAGATGTAAATGTGAATTCCGTCTGTAGTAAAAAATCTACGTGTTATCACCTTGTTTCCTCAAAAAAATACGTGATTTGTTGCATTGTCAGGAGGAGCTAACATAGTTGCATTGATATGAGTATAAAATTTAAAGAAAATTCCATTATTATTTCTTTAAAAATAGCCGTAAACGGTTTCTTGAAAATCGTAAACTAAAGACACAGGAATGAATAGACAGAAAGACAAAGAATTGAAGCTATTGTTGCCATCACATAACCTCTCTTTATTGTATATGGAATACGGTCAGAAAATATATAGTAACAACAATCTTTAATAAAATTTTGTTTTAGATAAAATTTGATGGTTCATTAAATTTTAGAAAAATAATCCACAAACTTATATTAGAGCAAGCTGATTTAAATGTATGATTCAAGTTTTCATATACATTTTTATGCATATTCACGTAGCCTATGTATTGTAGAAAAAAAAAATAGGAAAAACTTCTTATTACATAGGCATTTTTTTCTTTATTGACAAAATGATTCAGACATCATGCGTTCAATTCATCATGTGCCAAGAATATTAAATTAGATAAATAATAATATAAAAAGTTTTGTTAAGGATTTCAAGTGAAAATTCAAGAAGAAAAAAGAATAAATAAACTCAATAGAACGCAATTTTGATTATTATTTGCTGTTTTGGTCAAAATACGCACGAAGAAATCTTTTACTTATTTTTTTTTTCTATTTTAATGAAATAAAATATTTGTATGCTAGCATCATTCTTGTATTATATCTATATGTCTGAATATTTTATATAGAAGATAATTATTATGCAAAACAATTGCTTTAAACTAAAATAAGTTTGGTATCTAAGCTAATTTTACGAACGGGTTTTAGAGATCGGAAAACAAGTCATCTATAAGCATTTTTAAAACTATTGTTATGAAGAAATTTGGTCAGATTTGTGTCAGCAGATTTCTTGCTGCTGACACAGTACTTAAAAAAAAATATGTGATATCTCAAAATTAATTCTAAATGATAATTCAAGTAACAGAATTATCATTTAGAAAGTAATGTTAGTGGAGGGTAAATGAAACCCTTTCTCTTGTACGGTTGAATGTATTTGAAAAAATATTCGCACGATTGTCAAAGAGCTAATATGTGATCGATTCTATCTTTAAATGGAATTTTTAAACAATGTCCAGATCAAGTAATAAATTATTTACTTGATTGTCTGCCCGGTTAATTATTTAAGTCATTACGACAAACTAAACACAGACTCTATTTACTTAAACATGATATTTCTCTGCATCGCATGATTCCGAAGTTATAAGCATTTATTTATATGCAGGAAAAATTTAGTTAATTTTTTTTCAACGGACTGCAGCTCAAAAACGAGTATATCTATGTCTCCTTCCCTCGTTCAGCCCACCAGTTTTTTATTGGAAATTGATCAAAGAATTATCCCCGAAATTATTTGCCACCTTATGCGAAACACCCTGTATATACGCCAAATTTACATATATTCAATATATTAATGACCGAATGATCAAGAAATTTTTTACTAAACCAAAAATTTATAATTTGCAACTTAAATTTTGAATTTTTTCAATTGAATTTTAAAATATAACAGAAGTTTTCTAAAAATAATTGCCTTTATAATCAACACTATACATATATAGTACATATTAATCACCAACAAATTCAATTATTTTATTTGAATTCAATTAACTTTTCGAAAATCAAGAAGAAAAAAAATTCATTAAAATTTTTTGATAAAAATTATTCGTTACTTTATAATCTTTAATTCATCTTTTAACCCTTCAACTCTCAATACCGAAAATATAATTTTTATTTACAATAAAAATTCTAACCAACACCCTTGGAAATTTATTTAGTTCTTCAACAATTCCTATAATCTCAAAAAGAAAATAAAAATAATACCAAAAACAAAATTTATCTTATTGGCACCTTCCATTAATTCTAACACCATCCATCGTTATAAATAATATGGCGGTCAAAATTAAAAAGAAATCAAAAATCTTTTATAAAATACAAATCAAAAAAAAAAATAAAAAATTAAAATCGTGATAAGTCAATCACTATGACATAATATTTTAGTAGCTACAGTGCTGCTATACCTAGCCTACTATTTTCCTTTTGAATTTAATTTCAAAATGCAAGAATATACCAGCATTAAATCGCGTATAACCATTCTATATATACCATTACCATATTTATTTACTAATTTTTTTATTTTTTTAGTATTTAAAGACCGTTAAATTCTTTGCATCTTTAATTTTTGATAAATCTTATTTTATAAATAATAAATCTCTTGAAAAAAAAAAATTTATATTTAACTTCAACATTTCAAATTTCCATATAGGAAAATTACTCAAACTCGTCGATCAAAAGTTTTCTATTTCTATATTCCTAAATACAGATTTAAATGCTTGTGCACATCGATTTATACACTTTATATTTATTTTATTTACTCTTTTATCTGCTCAATTGAAATGCTTAAAATGTTCTTTGATTAACCAAATAAACTTATAAGCATATATATTCGTATTTGTACATAGATCATCATCATGTTATATACACAAATAAAATCATAGTAAAATGATAGTAAACTTCAGGTTATCCAAGATAAAAAAAAAATTATGACCTCAGAGTCACTCAATCAGAAAAAGCGAAACACCTTGCCTAAAATTGTAGAAAAAAAAACGGGAAGAATTAAAGCAATTAGAAATTATTTTCGGTTCCATTGACTAGATTACATTGAGCTTGTTGAAGTTTTTTTTCGTTCGTGGAGAAATTTTAATTCGATATTGTGCCAGTATTGCATAACTCGGGACTTTTGACTGACAAAAGAGAAAATACATCAAATTGTTTAAAATTTTTCAGTTGTAATTCTGTAAAAATTTACAGAAAACCTGCATCCTCAAAAATTGAAACTTTCAAATTGCGTGAAGACTTGCAAGTTTCGAAATAAAATGTTGAATAGCAGATTTTTCATTATGTTTCTTTGAATTTCAATATAAAACTAACTCTTTCCGGATTACCTCAACAGCATCAGACCTTGAATTCGTTCAATATTTTCAGTAGAGCTTTTGAAGTCTCCAGATCTTGATGGTATATAAAACTTTAAATGACAAAGTTCCATTGAATTTTCATTTGCAAATTTTACGAGAATACTCAGTTTCTGTCAAATTAATTCAAAATTTTTTTGCTCTATTTATGATAGCATATACAGTATCCAATGAAAATAGTTAATAATGAAATTGCATACTTTTAGGAAATTTTTAGCTGTATACTTTTAATTGCATACTTTTAGGAAATTTTAATCGTAAAATTCTTTAAGTTGAAACAAAATACTTTCGTTTAAATTAAGTTTTTTTTTTGTATTTTTCATAGGCTTGATAGCAAGTTCGCAATTCGCAAAAAAAAATTAGGGACTCTTATAATCTACAATCACGATTTTGGCATTTTTTGCTTTCATTCACAAAAATTGCTACGTACACCATTTTTATTGCCAATGACTTAGTTAATATAGGTTTAAAATTATATGAAATCTAAAACAAACGTTGAAATGCAAAATTATAAACATCTAAACGTTATTAGTATACTAATATAATACTCTCATAAACTAATTTCAGAGTGATATAATGATAACCAATTTGTGTATTATACAAAAGTTTTAATATTTGTTAACAATTTGAATAGTATTTAATAATGAAAATCGTAATTCATCATTATTTAAGTATAAGAAATTAAACTGAAACTTCATTGAATCTTACAAATTTCTCAAATTTATAATAATTTTTCCAACAAATTTAAATTATCTTTGATAAGTTTTAATTCAAAAGTTTAATCTAAATATTTACATTCTAACAGTGTGCATACCTGATTTTAATGCAAGTTATCACCGTCTTTAGTTACATATTCAAGTGGTATCAAATTACATCTTCAGTACGATACTAATTTCTGTTCACATGAAAATTGCTGACACAGCGTCTGCAATCGAACATGTTTAAACATGAAGAAATTACGAAATTATCGTTCCCATCAAAAATGCTGACGAAACGTCTATAATTTTGCACGAGGCCGGAAATGAACTTAATTTTAATTACTATAAATACTGTTAGATTTTAAGATATGATTTAGTCTAAAATTGGTGTTAATAAGAATAGAATATTATAATTAAACTATCAATTCGAATTTAAGTAATTGTAAAATTTAATTTTTAAGTAATAGTTGTGACATTGTGTGAAATAAAATTATTTTTTTATAATCGAATCAAGATAGTTTAATAACTGGCGCCCAACGTGACTTGAATCGTGAAATCGCAAAACTCTTCGTTAAATTTTAAAAGAAAAGAAGAAAAATAAGCATATCGCGATAAAAGTGTACCCAACTATAGTGCGCGTATTGTGGAAATCCGAAGTGAAATAAAAAGAAAAAGGAACTGAAGCAAACCGTACTTACAAAAAAGTGTTGAAGATTGTGCCGCAGTAGGACGTTTACGAGAATAAAAGTTCACGTCTAAAAAGGACAAACACAACTCAACCGCTATTCGCATTACTCACCAAGACTCAAACAGATGAATTACGTTTTTTTTCTGTAAGTAGTTTTTCATTACACTTAATCTTAAAAACTTAACTGAGGGAAACTAACTGCATCTCACTGAATAAGCTTTAAAAATATAGAAGCTTCGTTAATTTTAAAAAAATTAAGATTTAAAAAAATTGAAGTGATAAATGAAAATTAAATTGAAAATTTGAAAAATTAATCAATTAACCGATAATAAATTGAAAAATTAAAATTTAACCAATAAATATTTAATACAAAAAATAAAACAAAAGTAATTAAAAATTTAAATGAAACCAGTAAAAAATTAATAAGATTAACCAATTAAATTTTATATTACCAAGAAATATTTAATTAAAAAATAAAACAAAAGTAATCAGAAATTTAAATAAAACCAGTGAAAAATTAATAAGATTAACCAACTAAAAACTTAAATTTAACAAAAAATTTGAAATTAATCGACAAAATTTGAAAGAAAAATATAATTTAAAAGTTTAAAACCGCGTAATAGAATAATTTAATTAGTGAAATTACCTTAATAAAAAGTTAAAAATGGAACAAATAATGGAAGAGCTCAAAAAATTAAATGGAGCCATCAATGCTCAAATTGAACAAAGCAAACGGTTTGAAATTCGCCTAGCAAAACTAGAGGCTCAGTTCAATACACCACAACCGCAGGTAACAAATTTGGCAGCACCGAAAAGTGAAGACGACCTGAAACAAATATCGAGACTTCCGGACTGTGTCAAAGATTTACAAACCTTTGATGGCGATGCAGTGCAGTATGTATCATGGGTGCACAGCGTAGAATCAATTCTACGAGATTACGAAGTTGTCAGAAACAAACCCATATACAGAGCAATATTACAAGCTATTAGAGGAAAAATTAGAGGTAGAGCAGATGCAGCTCTAATATCGTACAACCTGTTCGACGAAGAATGGGCCGCAATCAAGCAGTGTTTGTCCCTGCATTATGCCGACAAACGGGACATACGCACATTGGAGCACCAAATGAGCACACTGACGCAGGGAAGATCAACCATAGATGAATTCTACGCCAGAGTCAACCATCAATTCTCCCTCATAATCAATAAGATCAAGACCGAGAATTATACAAAAGAAACTATAGACGTACTGATAGAATCACAAAGAAACAGAGCACTGGACGTATTTATCCGAGGGCTCAATGGGGAATTGTCCAGGTACTTGATGCTTCAGAAACCGTCAACTCTGCCAGAAGCATATTCAACGTGTCTAGAGCTCCAGAACTATAGTTGCCGAAACTTCGCTATACACAACAGGAATGATAACAACAGAATCACTGTACCATTCAACAAAATGTCCATGAAACGACAACAACCAAGTGCTGGGAACCCAAGGTCGTATCAACCAGAACAGCCATTAACAGTGGAACAACGGAACTTGGCTTACAACATTCAACATCAGAGAGAATCGCAACCTCCACCTAGACCGCCAAAACCGTTAGAGAAGATGGACGTTGACCGATCCATACAAACACGTCAGGTTAATTATATGAACCGGCCAGACAACTACAGGGGAATATACAAGAGGCCACCATCAGTAGGCAACATGCCTAGCAATAAGCACCAAAGGCTATTCAATATGGAAACACTTGAAGACGACGTAGATGACCACCCAGAAGAATGCAGCGAATATGACGAAGAACCAGCATATGCAGATGATGAGGTTCAAGAAGTAAATTTTATGACGGACGCCTTTCAAGCGTTCCTTACTTAGAATTCAAGACAAAAAACAACCAGCTCCTAAAATTTCTAGTCGACACAGGAGCTAATAAAAATTTTGTAAGAGAAGAGATCGCGACAAATGCCAAACCAACAACAAAACCATTCAAGATACGTTCAGCTGGAAGAGATATAACAATCACCAAGAAGACCGGAGGAAGATTTTTTCAGAGTCTGGGAAACAACACCTTCATTGAATTTTTTGTTTTGCCAGGATTGAAGACCTTTGATGGTATAATTGGAGACGACACGCTTAAGAAGCTCGAAGCCATTATAGACAGAAAGAACAACACCTTAAGGATCAAGCCAGATATAAAAATTCCGTTAAAGGCAAAGGCATCAGCTCAAGTCAACACCATCGAAATCGGGGCAGACCATTTACCGAAGGCAATCCAAGAAAAAATTATGGGAATAATAAGGAAATACGAGAAAATATTTGGCCCAATAAACGACAGGGAAATAATAGACACACAAGTGAAAGCAGAAATTAAAACTACTACTGATGATCCCATATACACCAAGTCATATCCATACCCAGCCAATATGAGGAAGGAAGTAGAGGAACAAATCAAAAAGCTGCTAGAGGATGGAATTATCCGCCCTTCGAAAAGCCCTTACAACTCACCGATCTGGGTAGTAGCCAAGAAACCCGACTCATCAGGTGTGAAGAAGTATAGAATGGTTATCGACTTTAAACGACTTAACGCAGTAACGGTACCAGACACATATCCTATACCGGATATTACAAGCACACTAGCAAGCCTAGGCCAGGCCAAATTCTTTACAACATTAGATCTGACATCCGGATTCCACCAAATCATGATGCACAAAAAGGACATTCCCAAGACGGCTTTTTCAACAATGAATGGAAAGTACGAATTCCTAAGACTACCATTCGGGCTGAGGAATGCGCCTTCAATATTCCAACGCATGATAGATGATGTTCTAAAGGATCAGATAGGCAAAAGCTGCTACGTATACATCGACGACGTTATCATATATGGAAAAACGGAGGAGGAACATTTAAGGAACATTGAAACGATTTTTAGCATATTGGAAAAAGCTAACCTGAAGGTCAACCTGGAAAAAACAAAATTCTTCAACACCGAGACAGAATTTCTTGGATATATAGTCACAAGCGAAGGAATCAAACCCGATCCCAGAAAAGTGGCGGCCATTCAGAACATCATGCCACCGACAAATTTGAAGGACCTAAAATCATTCTTGGGACTCACATCATATTATCGCAGATTTATTCAAGATTTTGCAAAAGTGGCGAAACCACTAACGAGCTTAACAAGAGGCGAAAACGCACAAATAAAGGCCAATCAATCTAAGAAAGTTGGAATCAAATTGAATGCAGAAGAGTTAAAGGCATTTAACAGGCTGAAAGAATTACTTATATCTTCAGAAGTCCTAATATTTCCAAATTTCGAGAAGCCGTTCATCCTAACAACCGATGCTTCCGACACAGCTATTGGAGCGGTGTTATCACAAGGTGAGATTGGAAAAGATAAGCCAATTACGTACATTTCCAGATCGCTCAATACCACGGAAGAAAACTACGCCACAAATGAAAAGGAAATGTTGGCGATAGTATGGGCATTAGACAACTTGCGAAATTATTTGTATGGGGCTAACAAAATCAAGATACTTACAGATCACCAACCACTCACTTTCACCTTGAGTAATAGGAATCATAATGCAAAGCTCAAAAGATGGAAATCAAAAATTGAGGAATATAACTACGAGCTGATATATAAGCCTGGGAGAACAAATGTTGTCGCGGATGCACTATCCAGGCTGCCAACCGAAGTAAACAGCTTATCAACAAGCTCGACCGAAGACAGGCAACCAGTACTATGACCACATTATAGCGAGATCAACAATCCGAAACTCCCAACAAGTCTACCTCGAATATCAGGAACTTCTCGTGAAAGATGACGTATATGGCATATCGACAAAATGCGAGAATTTAAGAAACATCACCATATGCGAAAGAAGTAAAATTCGAAAACTGAACGAAGGACACTGTATGTATCAACTGCTAAAGGGAATAAACGCCAGTTGCAGCCTTCAATACAATAAGGAAGAAATCATAGAAACCATAAGTGAAAATATCATCTTTCTCAATAATTTCAATGGGGAGCTAACAAGTGGCAACACGAGCAAACACTTAACTGGAAGCTTTATGATACAGCATACCAACGAAACCGTTCACATAAAAGGTCAGAAATTTACAAGCGAATCTGCCACCACGTCGCAAGTTTTACCACCTGTTCTTCAAGAAAATTTAAAAGAAGGAGATATCAAGCTAAGCCTCGACTACATTCACGATCTTCATATCAGCAACACAAAACAACTTCAGAAGCTAATACCAAGGAGCCAACTCTCTATAGCATCCGATATTACTATAGGACTCGTCATCATTGCAGTCATCATCATTTGGGTCATCAAGAAAAACATCAGCAAGGTTGTGAGAAAACGCACTCCAACAGTGGTTCCTACTATAGAGATTCCGCAAATTTCAGTCATAGAAGCACCAAAATTCCAGCTTGATCTACGGGACGCAGATCTTTGAAGGGGGAGGAGTTATCACCGTCTTTAGTTACATATTCAAGTGGTATCAAATTACATCTTCAGTACGATACTAATTTCTGTTCACATGAAAATTGCTGACACAGCGTCTGCAATCGAACATGTTTAAACATGAAGAAATTACGAAATTATCGTTCCCATCAAAAATGCTGACGAAACGTCTATAATTTTGCACGAGGCCGGAAATGAACTTAATTTTAATTACTATAAATACTGTTAGATTTTAAGATATGATTTAGTCTAAAATTGGTGTTAATAAGAATAGAATATTATAATTAAACTATCAATTCGAATTTAAGTAATTGTAAAATTTAATTTTTAAGTAATAGTTGTGACATTGTGTGAAATAAAATTATTTTTTTATAATCGAATCAAGATAGTTTAATAACTTGCATTATACAGGATGGCAGAAAATTACTGCTAAATTTTGATTACATTTTCTATTCCAGCCATTTTCATTCAAGTGAATTTCTGTCACCTCACAAACTCACCTAAAAACAAAAAAAATGAATATTTAACATTAATTTTAAAACACTCTGTACCTTTTCAGAAAAAAAAAATAAAAAATCAAGTTAAAAAATTTAAAAAAAAAACAAGCTACAAGAATTTTTCTTTTTCTTTATTAAAATCGCGCGCGCTTATCTTATTTTTCACGATAAGTTTATTTTACGAGTATTAGTATTATTAGAGTAAGGCATGTAAATTTTTTATTTTATTTTACTTTTTGAGTTCGCGTGAATAAAATAAAGTAGCATCATGTTTGAGTAGTGACTGACCGATGTTACTAATGGATTTGATATTGATGAAGATCATGATTCCATGATATTTACACCAGTTACTTATATAGAATATCTTAAACACAGATTGAGCAGTAAAGGTACGTGAATCAAGCAAAAATTCTATCACCAGGTATTATGAATTTTAATTATTTCATCTTCATCTATAGCATACTGAATACAATATACAGGTGCTTGTAGATCTTTAAGGTAAGCAATAACGAGAATAAAATACGAATAGAATTTTTTTGATTTTTCAAAATGTAAATTTTAGTTTTGTATTTTTAAATTTTTCAAAGCGATAGTCATTATATTGTTGCGTTGCGGTCATCGCGTGCGAGCGCGATACTTTTTTTTTTATCTTTAAAAGAAAATATTATTTTTTTTTTATTATTATTGAATCATTTTGATGATGACTGCTGAAATTCAACAGAAATTTTAATTTGGGTAGAGATGGATTTGCTCTTTCGCTTTTATTTTTTTTTTTTTTTGTATTATATGATTCTATCACGAAATGTCATGTTATTTGAATGACAGCCAAAACTTAAAATGTAAGTAAAATGTGAAAAGGAGAAAGACAGAGAGAATGAAAATTCCTTTTTTTTTCTGTTGCTCGTTTTTTGTTTTTTTTTTTTGGAATTTGGTCGATAGTTGTGTACTTCGTATGTACGTTTTAGTTTTATCTTGTACTCTGGTATGCTTATTTTACTTGTTGTTTTATTTTGGGAAATAGCTTCGAGCTAAATATTTAAAAAAATTAAAATAATTTTAATGAAAATGTTATTTTGGCCTCCAATTCCATTTCCTTCTACATAACAACATTCATTCATTCATTACTTTATAAACTGAAAGTGATGGGTCAATTGCATCTGCTCTTTTTTTTTTTGATGGATTTTTGTATGTTTTTATGTTGTGCCTTACAATTTTTTTTTCTTTTTAATTTCATTCTAAATTTGTTTTGTTGCTAAAGACAATAATGAATTGGAGACTATAGATTTGATTTCTTTAATAAGAAAAATAAAAATACTGAAATTGTGTTTGGACATTTTTTGTAGCTGACAGAATTATTTTGTCTTATTTAAAATAGGTAGGTACCCCTCTTTGATCTTATATAAATTTCAACTATTGCTAGTTAAATAACTTTGGTTTTTTTTTTTAATTTCCAAAAATTTAATATTAGTGAATTTGATCATTGTAAAATTTGATATCATTCTTGCTTCTTTCTGTTACTTTGACTCAATCTACTACTTTCTTTTTATTTATGTAGGTATGGACATCAAAAATTACTGGAATGGAAATTAAAAGAAGAAAAGCAAATTTTTAATTATTAATATGGCATGTGTACAACATTTAAAAATTACAAATTACTTAGAATTTTAAAAATATAAATTAGGAAAGAAAAAAAATTTTTTTTTATGACTAAAGGTTAAGGTTATTTTATAACAATGTATGTATACGAAAATGATATAGAAAATCTTGTTATAATAATTTTTACGCTTCAAAAGTAAAATGATTAATTACTAAGAAAATATGTTCAAAAATTATGTTAATTATTTTTTAATATTTGAACACGAGTACATGTGTACAACATTAGTAAGACAGAAATAATTTAGGAACAAGGAAATTTTTTTTTCAGAATAAATGTATTGCCTAAAAACCTACATTCATGTGCTTCAACTTTTTTTGGAAATTATTTAATTTGCATAAACTATTTTGTTTATCACATTTTACAGATAAATATTACATTGTTAATAAAACTATTAATAACTGAACAATAATTACGGCATCTAAAGTGAAAATTCTAAATTAAAAAAAATTTCACAGCGATCACAATAAGTTTCTTCATAATTTCCTAAAAAAATTTAATTTAATTTGCATTACAGACTTAAGTATCATAAATCTAGCTGTCTGTTACTCCATCCATTTCTGATAAGTAGGATTTGTTCTTACAATGACAGGGCTACTATAACTAATTTTGGTGTTGTACTGCGGTTTGTCAGGGCCTAGATATAGGGTTGATGTAGATGAGGATGAGAATTACAAAAGATCCTATGTGTCGACGTGAAAGAGGCTTAAGCGCTACGGTCCTCGGGTGGAAAAGAAAATAACTAATTTTAAGCTTCTTTTGTTTCAGTAAGCATTTGCATTGCCATTCAGATGGTTGTCATTTTAAAAGATATGAATAAGGCTATACCCAAACCATTCAGATCCCTATTTTTTAATTATGAAATTAAAACTTACTTTAACATTTACTTAGTTAAGTCAAAAATGATTGAGATTGCATTATTGGTTTTTAAGCTGAATTTTTAATATGAGTAACTATTTAATGAAATGAGAAATAAAATTCACATGAAATTCTGAACATTCTTTCACCGTTATATAAGGGAAAACCCCTTAAAAATGCATAGAATTTTAATACTCATTTCATTAAATCCGCAATTAATTCTAATGGAATCGGGCAGGTTAAATTGCATAATGTATGCAACCACATTTATTTTTTCTTTTTACTTTGTGCACAAAGTTTGTATTTAAAAAATTTTTCCCTCTAAACAGTACGAGTATAACAAAGGATCAACATATACCCTTGCACTATATAATTAACTTATTTTGTTTTTTTCTAAAATTCATTCTTAAATAATATGCAAAAAAATAATTTCACCCCAAAAAAATTATTTTCAAAAAACATTATTCTCTATGTTAACTTTGTATTTTTAAGCTATACTGAAACCCACCTTTTTAATTATTATTCAAAAAATTTTTTTTTTCTAATAATAAGATTTTCATTTTATTTAAATAACTAAAGGAAAAAAATTTGTTTTTTTAACTTAGAGCACTGTGTTTGCCGCCTTTATGCAAAACTACATATGTGTACCCTATACATATAGTTACTTAGAATTTAATAAAATGAAAATATTCTTTCATCTGTGAAATAAATGAAAGGACATGAACCATAATTTGTAAAAAGCATCCTAATTACATATCACTATAATTCTCTTACATATTCAATTACATAAAATATTTAATTTTCTTTAATTATAAGTACAATATAAAATCTGTTTGTATATACTATATCCCAAAAAGGTTATGTGTAAGTACAATATGTGTAGAAAACACAACTGAGGGTAAATAAAATTATAAGTGCTAGAAGAAATATGTTAAAATAACATTAAAATTAACAATTATACTTGATAACTAAAAGATGTATAAAATAATTTAAATTCGAATGAGAAATGAAAAATTTTAAGGAAAAGAAACAAAGCCGTTCCGCTGAAACTCTTAAAACTGAACTTTAATTTGTTATTATTCTAGGTCTTACTTTTCTAAATATTCAAAAATGCTTTTACTTTTCTAAATGTTCAAATGAAAATATGCGTATACTGCTTTAATGAGAATATGGAGTTTTGGTTTCGACGCATTTACTGTAATTTAAGATTTGATTCTAATAGAGCAATAAATACAAATTAAGTCGGGCCGGATTTCTGTTAATTTATTTTGTCATATATGATTTCAAAAAGTACCTATTTAATTTAATTAATTTTTTTAATTTTGCTTTTTAAATCTAAAAACTTTAGATTAAGCGTCAAACTAAAAGAAAAACTAATTACGCATCCGATACAAGTGATTTTATAGATGCAAGTTTACATTAAACAATGCTTGAATTAGAAACTCTCAGCAACATTAGACCATACACAAAAATAATTTGGAATGATTATTGTTAGACACATTGTCAAAATATGAACTGATTATTGAATTGGAGAAAATACAATTGATTTAGAACATAATTTCGTATTATCAGAGATCAGTGAGTTGCCATTAAATGAGAGAAAGAGACAATATATTACAAGGATATGTCCAAGGTTCGTGATAGTCCGAAACATTTTCAATAATTTAAAAAATTTTCGAGATCTACAATTGAAACAGTATTAAAAAGTTAATTAATCCAGATATTTAAAAATAAGATATTTAAAATTTTAGATCAATATCATATCAAATGTCAACTCCATAGCACAATATCGAAATGAAAGTTTGCAAATGAAAACTTTACAAATTTTAAATCGGTCGCTAGTCATTTGATTACGGAAAATTACGACACTATTTATCGTCATTCGCGAAATTTTCAACGAGTCCATGTCGTCCTTAAATTAGGCGAAAATGAAATGTATTATGGCATTGCACTTACTCTTCGATATTTTTTCTCAGTAATCTTACATTGTGAAACAGATACGAATAATAATTAATTTTTTAAAATATTATAACAGAAAAATTAAAATGAATACTCGGGCTACATTTATTGAGAACCACACAAAATTCTTCAAAGGCCACATGTGGCTCACTAATTGCATTTTGGCCACCGCTGCATTTCTCGCCGAATCAGACTATTAGAAATTTCTATTTATAATACTACTACAATATTATAAAAGTAAAATGAGTAAAATACCATAACTTAATTAAAAATTCAGTATATTAAATTAATTGAAAGTAAAAATTCTCTCATATTTATAATGGAATTCTTAGAATGAAAATCTGTTATACATATTATGTATACTATGGTAACATAAACCACCCTATAAACCACCTCGTATGTAATTATAATGAATTGAAATTGAAATTTTTTTTTTGTTTTTTATTTTCATTTCTCTTATTTTTAAATTACATTCTGATAAGAGTTGTATACTCGAGTGCTATTTTTGACTTAAACAAGTGTACCATAAGTATAAATATATTTAGTTTGGTGTTTTTTTTCATCTTTATGTCCTTTATTTTTTTCCTTTTTTTTTTGAAAATTTTCAATTTTATTCCACCCTCAGTTAAAATTTCTTAAGGGATATTTAGCAGCTACAATGCACATACATTAAATATTAGATGATATACTCGTACATGGAGGTAAAGAGAGATATGGAGATTAAAGATGTTGGTTTACTTTATTTTAGATTTTCAGAGTCAACATAAATATAACAATGGTATTTAAAAATGTGGTTTCTTTCGTGCTCGTAAAATGTTAATTTTTGTTTTTCTTATTTTTATTCTACTTTGGATTTGCTAATATTATAAACTATTCTTATGTTATGTCTGTTTTTTGTTTTGCTTTTGGAACAGATGTTTTAAATAGTAGCTATAATAATATTATATATGTAGTTGTTTTCCATTTTAAAAACAGGACCTTTAATATTCTATATCCAATAAAAATGTAAATATTATGTGCATTATAGAAATATTTTATATAATTTGTAATTGAAAGATGCAGAGTACAAGTGAAATTATAATAAAGACAAAATGTTTACTTTAAATTCTCCATGTATGTATGTATGTATTAATTGATGGTTTTCATATTATAACAGTTTATGTTTATTGGTATTCCACTATAACAGCAAATAATAAATGTGATTTAAAGAGTGAGTAATTTTAGTGAGATTTTCATAAAAATATTGTTATTTTAAGTAAATGTTGCCATTCCCTCCTAAATTAGCACAATATCTATAGCAATCATCTCAAACCACGAGACTTCCATCGGGGTCACAAACCCACTTCCGAAATATCTCAGTCGTAGGACGAGCTACAGCCTCATATTCACACATGTAGTGCTCCACCGTTTTGTCCTCGCCCAGTTAGAGATGGTAAATCTCTTTCTCCGCCTTGCCCATCCTTTTCAGATGGCCCATCAAAAGACAATTTCCAGTGAATTTCCAGTGAGTTTCCTTTCAATAAAATTATTTGAGGATGGTCTTAATTATTTATAGAGAATTATATGCACATAAAAGGAACGCCGTCTATATTTAAAGAAAAATGTGTTGAATGTGCTATTGAGTTTCCACTGTATTACTAAAATCAGTGATTTTCCGTTCTATTATTCAACCTGGGGATAAAGAATCTGTTTTCACTTCAAAGTAGTCGCTAATAAAAATGATTCACCCTGTATTAAATATCAATTTACGGATGGATACATAATTGATTTCTATATAAGAATAGAAATCTCATTTTTCCTAAGGCAATTTTAATTGTTTTATTTCAAAAAAAAAAAAAAAAAGGAAAAAAAAAGTTCAGTCATTCAGTCATGTAGAAGAATTTTCAATGTTATTTAAAAATTATTAACCTTTTATATTTGGTAAAATTTGTAATTATTCTTCACTCATTCGTAAATATATACATTTATATTATAAATACATATAAATAGCTATTCCTTGAAATTTTAATTTCCTGTTGTATCCTTAGCACGACACATATATACTTGATTCTTTATAGTAGTTATAGATTCCTAAATGTAATTTTGTAATTGAATCAAATTGTAATAAACTGTTAATTTCAAATATTGTTGACAAAAAAAAAATTCTTATGGTATATGGAAAATCAGTCAAAATTTTATTATGATTTGTAAATTGTGATAAATGAAAAAAAACATTAATTTATTAGAGTCGTTTCTTCATGACAAATTCAATTGACAACATAAATATGCAGGAGTAAACGGAGATAAGTTTAAAATACTTGTAAGTTACTCCCGATTTTATAATTCAAGAAAAAAATAGTTCAAAACTCAAGAGTCAAGAGTACACGGAGCCATAAATTCCGTAAATTTCAGCTCTCTTCCAATAATAATACCGAGTAAATTTGAGGGTTATAAGGTATTTTTGTCATTTAATTTGTTTGTACTCTCTTGTTGAATATTTAATAAACAAAGATATAAAAAAATATCTGCTATTAATTTGAAATTAATTGCGCTGCGGTGAGAAATCAAGACCACAATTTCAAGGGTTAATCCGTTAATCTAAGGTCTTGATAAAGGATACTAGAACATTTTATCAGGTGTAAATCAAAATAAGTCTTGCACTTTTACTCAAAATTACTAAAACATTCACCATATTAACCAAATGTAATAGCTATTCAAAGAGTAGAAAAAAATTAGTAAATAATTGAAGTGCGCAAAAATATATAGTAAAGATTACCAATAAAATGTGGTAAGTGTTGTAAACATATTTTTCATTTTATTCATTTGTAAAGCTATACTAAACAGCAACAAATAACAAAAACTAAAATAAGAGAGCCAATATAGTAAAACTGTGTTGAGATATAGTGTAAAACACTATATTTTCGCAATCATCAAAAATAATTAAAAAGTGATTTATAAAATTCCACGCGAACACAAAAACCGCTGACGTTGATTTTATGCACACACGCATAAAATATTTTCTAAATAAATATAGAAAGAATATTGAAAATGGGAAATTGAAAATATTATGAATTAAACATATGGTGAAGAAACGCTTTATATTATGAATTCAACCTTAAAAATATTTTATAGCCATGAGGTTTTGAGAATATTTCCCCTGCGTAATTCTAATATTCTATATATAGAGAAATAAAGTTTAAATGATTCGAGTTAAAAATGAAATTGAAAAAAATTAAAAAAACTTTAATTTTTTTTTTTATTTTCTTGTATCTTTTTTTTAGATAAACACTATAAAAACAATTTTTATCCTTGGAGTAGCAATGATGTAAAGCCAGCAGTGTTATTTTTTTTATTTTGCCATAAATGTATCTCTCTCATCTGGGATATGAAAACTGATGAAAACCACAACAAAAATATTGGATTTGAAGAGCAGTAAAATATTCATCGTTGTATACACGAACACGAATACACCACATCAGTTTTTCATCAGACCATGTTATAAATATGAGTATTGGTTTCACAATGTAAACATTCCGAAATAATTTTACATTTTTCTTTTCAGAATTTTTATTTTATTTTTTTTTTTGTGTGTTGTCTCTTTGGTTTCTGTAAACAATTTATAGAATTTTTTTGCATAAAAGTATTGTTTTGATAGCTGCTGACTGATTTATTTTAAGAAAAAAAACCAAAAAAATCGGACCAGTTTATGCAATGGAAATGGAAAATATTTTTGTATTAAAAATGTTATTTTATATTTTTATATTCCACTTAATTATGTTGTTGAAATGAAAACAATTTTGGTTATGACAGTTTTGTCACACATTAATTTTTAATTACAAATTTCTTAAGAAAAAGCAAAAAAAAAGTATTTAAGAAGTGTGTTTAGTTTTGAAAACTTTATTAATAAGGTCTAAGAAATGCTTTTTTTCAATGAAACGAGTGATTTATTTTGAAAATTCAAATGTAGCATGACACAAAAATGTTGCAAATTTATCGTAAAATACAGGGGGTGAAATCAGTGCTGTGAAAAGTTAAGATTTTTCTTCAAAATGAAGGTATTTCCGTTATATTTTTTGTGCAAAACTTAAAATAAGATTTATTTTAAAACTTTTCATACCAAAATATATTCAAAAATTAAACTTTACATTTTTTTCAAATATTTTATTTTAAAAAAATAAAAAATAATTGGGATAATCTATTTGGCAGCACTAAGAAGCTGGGCATTGCTACGCCTGAATTTTCAAAATAAAAACAAATACACAACCCTTGTGTTTCTACACCTACAAAAACAAACATACCCAACCTTGTTGAAAATTTCGATAAAATTTAATAAAACAATTTAATATTTTATTAATTTCATGTTTTTCAATATAAAATCTCAATTACAGTTAAAACGGACGTTGAAAGCCACAATATAATTCCTAAATTAAGTTTTTCAAATTTTTAGTTTGCCTCTTGAAAATTCTGTTCAGTTACACAATTAACTATAGAATTTATGCTTTTATAAACTGTAAAAATTAGAAAACTTTTAGGTTCATTTGTAGAACTTATGGGAGAAGGCGATTTAAAACGCTCTTCTTCTTTTTATGGAAATGATTTGAACCATTCCTGAAATAACTCCTGGCAATTGAGATGATGAATTTCTAAAAGTAGAAAGAACAGTCAAAATTGACTCTGGAACTCAAAACCTGTTAGCCTGTTAAATCTCTGTAAAGTCTCTAAGAACTCAAACTGTAACCTTTCAATATTATAAGCGTTTCAATATAATTCCGTTGACCCTTGAATATTGTCTCCATACGGAAATTTATACATATCATATGAGTCTATACAATGGCATATAGCAGTGCACTAGAAATACGAGATAACACCTTGAAAGCATGCAATATAACTATGTGAATATAAAAATTATTCGTGCTGATCACCTTATTTTTTTTTAAATAAAAGAAGTTTTAGATGTCAGTTACTGTTAAGTAACTGTTCTCAAAAATTAAAGCAATTATGTAATTAAGAAATTGTGTGCCGAAAATTCACTAGAGAAAAATCTTATATAAAGAGATGTTGCTATTGTGCTATTTCCTAACTCAATTAACTCACTATGCACAAACAGTAAATTATTATGCCTTAAATAAAATCCTAACCATTAATAATAAATGATTGAATCATAATTCATTCTAATAATTTTATAATGAATAATAATAAAAATAATTTTAATCCATTCAACTTCAGGTCAACTAGAACAATAAATTTCAAAGTATATAATTAGAAGTTTCTACTCACTTTCTTGAAAAATTTTTTAAATTTTTTTTTGTAACCCAAAAATTAATATTTTTAATCTTAAATATCTCATTTCTTGGAAAAACACTCAACTTATATACCTTGTCTCAGGTATGTAAATGTTTTTTTAGAAACCCCTTTCATATAAGAATTTTTTTTAAATCAAAAATTTTATTCTATAACTAATTACTCATCTTAATATTCCATATTAATTCTCATCAAAAAACAAAAATAACAAAAATATTTTTAATCTGACAAAGCTGATCAAATCAGTTGAAGTATTACAAAATCCGACACAGAATCAAAAAACAAAAAAAAATCCGACTAGAAATATTTAGAACAAGAAAAACAAAACCATAATTGACTGTGTTTTCGTGTTAATACGATTATAATCCGTAAAATGGGATCATTTTATCTATCCTGTTCAATGTTTTACAGCTTAGGTCTTGTTCCATATTATATTTTAATATTATAGCATAGAGTTTCTCACCTAAATAAAAAATATTATCATTTTTAATTTCATTTTACTTCAATATGAATTAAACTAATACAACAATATAACAATAAAAATAATTCAATGGCAAGCGGAAAACAAGTCTGGAACTAAGAAAAAAATGCTTTAAAATATAGAAATAAAATTAAAATATAAGGTTACCAGATGATACAAATATTCAAATTTTGAGTGAGTACAAAAAGTGTTATACGTGAATATAAAGGGTAATTAGTGAGTTAATTATTGACATCAGCTTTTAAGTGTAATATCAGTAAAAACTTAATTGTTCATGAAGCTTGTATGTTACTATATTATTATATTAGAACAAAAGCAGTGGTCTGAGCTGAACCACAACATTACTAATGAAAATCTTTCAATTATAGTCTTCAACTATAGCCACATCTCCTTGTTTTATTAAATTACAAAATGTTTATCTGCCATTTTAATATAACATATATAACTGTTATACAGTTTGCGCTCTCTATAGTCTGAAATGAAGTTGAACTATCTTTTCTAATTTATGCCTCCAAAGTCTGGCTTTGTCCTATAAAATGTTATACAGAAACTTTATTTAAGTTAATAAAAGTTTGATATATAACAATAGATTTTGTTTGTTGTAAACTCTCGACATTGTTTGATATGAAATGTGAATTTTATTCGATTGAAAAACAGAAGACCCATATATAATTTTCATCAAAGGGCTTTTCATGAATAAGATGTGATTTCCAAATCCTGTCTTATACACATATTAGCGCGTTGTATTTCCTTCAATCGGTAACCTTAATTTTTAAATACTGTGTTATCTTTCTATATTACAAACAGCCATGATTGTGAGTCGTAAGTTCAAAATTAAATTCAATTGTATATTGTAGTATGGTAATTCACTAGACAATGAGTGCCCATATAACATTAGGGATTAGTGTATACCGTGTACAGGTATTAAAATAGATAAAAACACAAAATTTATAACAAAGCAAAAAAAAAAATTGTTATTATTAAAGTGCCGGCATTAGATAGATTTTTGTTTATGTATTTTATTTTTCTAGACATAATAATATGTTTAGATATACCTACATACGCACTCTTTGTATCGTGCTATTCTCCCATGATAATGTTTACTGTTTAAGTACTCATGTGCTTTAAAAAATATTCCAATCAATAAAAATTGTTGCGGCTCTTATTCTTTAATTTATTTTTTAATGTTTTGATTTAAAAACACTTAAATAATAGGATTCTTGTTTTGAATTTGTCAAAAATGTCAAATTTTAAAAATGTCTTAATTTTTTTTTTAATCATTGATTTTATGATCATTTAAGAAATAGATTATCATCGTGAGAATTTCGGCTACAATTTATTAATGGGGAATTTTTTGAAAATTTTTTATACATAAGACTAATTTTGGGGTGTCATCAAATTGAAAATTTTCGGTAAAATTTTAAGTAGCTATGATGGATTGGAAAGCCAAATGAAATTTTAATTTTCAAAAAAATATCAAAAATTAAGAAAAAATTTAGTACAAATAAAGTTTGTTCAAAATTTTATATTTAACACCAATGGCACATAGTACAACATTGAAAGAAAGTACACATATTTTAGAAGATATTATTCCAAATTCAATTTGGTGTTTTACAGTTAACGCAATAGCATGAAAAAGGGTTTACTGCCGAATCGTCACTTCACTTCATTTCAATGACAATTCAAAGATGTAATTTTTAAGTACAGATTGTGCACGTTTAATGCCATTAAAATTTAACAATTATTTTTAAATCCTTATTTAATACATGACTTTGTGGCGAATAATAAAGCAAATTTAGCATAGATATTTTGGTAGTTCCAAATCAAGTCCAAAATTCCATATTCAATTTTCATTTCCCATTCAATATCGCTTATAACTAACTATTGACTCTGATTATTTGTATGATCCCCAAGTGCTTTATGATCCCCAATATGCAGCAATTTCAACTGATTTATTAAATTAAATATACAGAAATAGCAATATTACTGCTGTTAAATTTTCATTCCCATCTACTTAATATTATTTAAATGCATATGTAATAAAATATCGTTTTTGAATTATCTAAATCGTGCGGGTTCGAAACGTTTTCCATTCAATTAAACTGCGGCGAAAATAATTTAAATTCTTTGTGCCAAAATATAAAATGAGAAAAAAATTATCTTTCCTCACATATTTTTCTATGTAGTTGAAATTTTAATTTTTCCTTAAAAAATTATTACCCTGAGCACTCAACTCCTTATATTTATGGGTGATAAACAAAGGAATACAATTTAACTTCATAAATATCAATTTTTTTTTTTGCAGTTCAGTTTAAGAAACTGTTAACTTGAAATTCCTTAACGATACTCTCATATTATGTATATGTATTTAAAATATAGAATGGGTATGACAACATATGAGAAAGTTCATTTAAATTTATTACTAAGACTATTTTAACTAAACTTGCAATAGACGCAAATATATACCTATCCAAATAAACGACCACATATTTCAAAATATTTTTCTCTTGAATGCATTTTATCATTTTTATTTTACTATAAAATAATAACTATTTTGTATAAGTATCATACAGAAGAAGTATAACAATTTTTTATTAAAAAAAAAAACTTTTGGTTTGGTTTTCCATTGTCTTGCTTCTCCTTGCTCTCATATATTTTGTCCTTTTAAACTTTCATTTTTAATGGTACTTCTGAGAATGTAAAAATTTTCTAGAAAAAGATTTTTTTTTTTTACTTTCTTAACTAACTGTGTATATATGTTCAGCAAGGACCTATAAAATAATACATTTGAGAATATTCTAAACTAAAATTGAAATATAAATCATTCCAAAGATTTTCTATTTAAAAAAAAATAATATATTAAAAATTTTCTATACAATATTTTATATAATTTGGAATAGAGTCTGGGTGGAAGGACTGAATATACTATACAAATTGCTATCCACAAGTACAATATGCATATAAGCTTCTGGTCTGTTGCTTAAAGATGCTACTTCAAAGTAAATATGGGACTCTCTTAGAGCACACAAAGAAACTGGTATACACAAATATATAAGATCTTTATATTTTAATTTATAAACTTGTAGAGTTCTCTTATATTTTATGTAAAATATTGCATATGCCTTTCTTTCGTTTTTTTTTTAAATTTAGTCTACCGTCTTTAAAATTTATTATGGTTGTGTCGGGTATTTGTAAAAAAAAAAAATAATTTTCTATTTTTTTTTTTCCAAACAACATGCTTGCATTTACTTACATGTAAATATTAGGTACTTCTTATATATAAATGAGTACTCGAAAATGTTATACACTAATTTTATGTTATAACTATAGTATAATATAACAATAAAAATTACATACTTATAAGAGGGAACTCTCAACTCAACTATTTCTTGAAAATTCTTATATGGTAAATATTATAAATAAAATTTATAAATTATTATTATTAAAATGTTACTTGAATTACGATACTATTTGGGTATATAATATGTATGTTTGTATGTTTATGTATATAATTATAATATTAAGTTTTTAATGATCTGTTATATAATATTCTTATATTGAAATTGATAATATAAAGTTTACGTAAGAAATAAATTGTATAAGCTTTAAAACCAGAACTAGTACTTTAGCTTTATGAGGGTCAGATTATCTCTTGCACACAGGACATAATTTAAGTAAGTTAAAAAAAAATTTGGAAAATCTTATTATTATGTAGATATATATTGAACGTGAAACATCATTTAAAGGATCACAAATCATGCCAAACCACAATTATGTTTAAAACTGAAAAAATAACCAAGACCCATTACAATCAGATAAACTAGTGTGTTTTTTGAATTTAATTACTTCACAAAATAAATTCGAGCTTTAAACAAAGGAAAAGCAGTTATATTTCGTAGTATGTAACTATGCTTTTTCTATTACATTCAATAAGAAGTGAGCAACGGTGTATTATGACTTAACGTATGTATGTCTCATATGGAAAAATAATATCAATTTAACATTAACATGAGATTAAATTTACCTTTAAAATATTAAAAAATTTAAGAAATATACAACCATACTCGTATAACTAGTATTTATTGTAAAAACTGATTATAGAATAAAATTTTATCTTTGAAAGCCATTTTTCATTTTTTGACACTTATGCTTTTGTTATAAAGTCTCGAAATTATTTAAGAAAGCAACACTTTTAAGAGAACGCACATACTAAATTTAACATCATTCATGAATTTCTTTCACATTTTTTCATATGCTTCCTTGATTAACAACACCCGAATGATACTCATATAACTCAAAGATTTCTAAAATTATTTTTATCAATATTTTTAACTTTTTTCGTATACATTATTTTTACTCGAAACTTCTTTAATAAATTACAAACTTTTCACTAGTAAAATCAATTTAAAAACTATTCTGAAAAATATTTTATTGCATACTTTTAGGAAAATTCATAAATATAAGGAATGAGAATTGAAATATAAACTAAAATTTCAACACATATAAACTCATATTTTTTTTATTTATATTACACCAACTTACACCATCTTGGTTCTCTAGTTAAACTCCATCGTGGTGCTCTAGTTTAAAAATATTCTAAAATACTATCTAACTCATAATAAATATTAATCAAAAATGATTTTTAATGGCGCCTTTAGATTTGATTATGATTTAATATGTTTATTCAATTTAGATCCTTATTTGGATTTTCAACAACATACGAAATACATAAATTGTTATGTACATTAACTAAAACTCAAATAAAAATTTACATTTTAACAATAAACAAAGAGAGAAAAAAAATTAAAGGATAATTGTAATTATGTTAAATTTGAATAATTTTTATTCTACGTATTTTATTATAGAGTCTATAAAAATTTGATATGGTCAGCATATAATCGACCAAAAAACTAACTTATAAGGTTAATGAAAGTTTGATAAAATTACGAAAATGCAACTAGCATCGCCCCTGATATATCAACGTGCGCTTATATTACAGTGCTCCATAGTATATTGTAATTTTCCAGTCTGATTTTCAAAACAACCTTTTCAGTTCAAATCCACGGTTAAATGACAGCATATGACAGACTATAAAATTATTAAATTTCTGGATATTTGCTCAATTACTTCCTTAGTATATTTAAAAATAGAAAAAAGCGTCCCCTGGTAAAAAAAAATATGATGATGAAAAATGGGCTGATTTTTTTTTTTTAGAACTGACAAAAAATATAAATCCGTCCTGTAGTAAATGCAGGTGTTGAAAGCTGGCATGTCAAATTTCGAAGGTACATTAAGAATACAATTTTTTATTGAACCGACTACAAGGTGGCATCTGTACCAAAAAAAGTTCGCTGTTAAAAATTTGACATTTGAAATTTGATTTGATTACAATGCCTTTCTTATTGTGTCTAATGTGATTGGTAAGGCAAAACAAACAGAGAATTTGCATTTTTAACTTTTAACAACTTGTATAATTTATTGCGTTCTTATTAAAATTTTCCTAATCTTCTCTATAACACACGAGAATAAAAAAAAAAACAGAGATTGTATAAAAAGTCAATTTCAATTACTTAAATAAATTTCCAAGGACATTTTTATTATCCTTTTATACATTTAATATTATAAACATTAAATCAAAATATAAAAAAAAATTATTTTTTTATTGTTATTTTTTCGAATAAATATTTGAGTTTTTTTCGTCACACTCTGAGGAAAGATAAGAAAAATTAAATAAAAAAAATGTTGAACTTTTTAAGATTTTTTTTTTTTTTTTTTTTGATAATCAAATGTATCTTACATATTTGATGAATTTTTAAGAATAACAATGAAAACCGAGTAAAGAATTCAAGAGATTCATTCAATTTGTGTGTATGGTGTTTGTATAAAAGCTTTTATTATAATAGTACACCCAAGCGTTTATAAAACGTTTGGTTTATAATTCTAATGAACCTCTAGAACTGGAGTAACATTTAACTTTTTTATTTTTTTTTTTCTTCTACACAAAAATTACGTTTTATTACTCAAGTAAACAAAAATTGTATAAGAAATGAAAAAAATTTTTTGAAAAAAATTTTTGAATAAAATATAAGCTCTAATTTATGCGAATATTTCATAGTTTACTTAATTTAGTATGATTAGAAATATTTGGAAAGAAAAATATAACTTTGGTATTTAAGCAGCTACTTCGTCTAACATCGCACTACGTCAAACCGCTAACTGCTGAAATTTCGATTTTGAACAAATTTTCGAATTATCTCAAAAAAAATTTCGAAAAACATACCTTATTCTATATACTTTCATTTCATCTGTGAGTTTAATCCCATATGAATTACTTCTAATTCGAGTCTGGACTGTGACACTAATCCCATTATAACTCGAATATTTCTTAACGATTTTAATCTGAATTTGTCATATGGGAAACTGAAGATTTGCAAATGATAAAAATTCCAGCAGATGTTGATATTGACCATTATTGATCGTTGACCCGTTCTATTGTTTAAGCTTTTTAATGAATTTTCTTCATCAATCTATGAGTGAAACTCACGAATAAATTTGATTTTTAGTAACGAAGTTTAAAAATTTGTTCCAAAACTTGGTTCTCGGATTTAATTACCTTTCTCGATTCCTCGTTTTATCTTTTAATTAACACTTTGCGATAATTGATTTAATTTTCAAAGCTTAATTTAAATATATCAAAATTTTAAGCAAACACCAAATTCAAAGAAATGTTACATTCCGAAAAATTGTCTAGGGTTTTAAGAAGGAATAAGTTTTACGATCAGTCAAACAAGTACTGTACATTTTTTCGTTGAACAAGTACTGTACATTCTAACAAATCTTTTGAAAGTATGCAATTTTCACCTTCAAATTCACATAATTTACTTCAGAAGATTTTATCTCATTCAATTTTTAACAAGCTGTTCAATGATTTCCGAGAAACACTTAATTCATGCTGTGAAATCATTTTATACGCATTTTCCATTTGTTTTTCTTTTATTCTTTGAAAAAACCAAAAAGCCAGTAAAGTCAAATATTCATAACCCTTAAAAAATTCAAAGAAACAAGAAAAAAAAATATAATAAACACAATAACTGTATAACGATTTCTTTACATTTCATGTTGTATTTTGATTAGACCACAACCTCTACGTACACACATAAATGATAACAGAGTAAACACAACAAACAAACAAAAAAATGAAAAAAGAAAAGCGTCTATTTTTTTTCTCATCACTTTTTTTTTTTTTTTGGTTTATTTTCTCTTCAATTTAACCCTTTCAATTTGATTAACAAAAGGATTTTTCCTCTACAATTGTCAGAGTAACAACACAGGAGGAGGTTATCAACTCTTACTCTATCTCAGTCTTTCTCTTTCTCCTGTTTTTCAACGATGTTTCAATATATTTCACTAAAGTGGAAAGAGAGATACACACAAAAAAAAATTGTGTGTATAATTTTTTTCTTTTCATCTTTCCCATAAATAATTTCGTAAATTATACATGACAACGAAACGGAAAATAAAACAAAAAATAATTAAAGGGGGATGCAGTTAGATAAACAAAATTTTATAAATGTTACCAGTTTTATAACAGAGTTAAACGGCGACAATAGCTATTATAATAACACTAACGACAACAATAAATAAAATAAAAGACAGTATTTAGTTTAAAAATAACTGTGAATATTTACTTGAAGAAGATGAATGGGGAATAACGGTTAAAATATAAAGAGAGAGAAGGCATTAAAAAAAAAAAACGAAACTCATAATTTTTATTTCCTCTCTTTCTCTTTTATTTTATTTTTTTTATACGCAATAATAATTTCTATTTTCTCCTTATGCAAGTACCAAAAAAAAAAAACATTATTTTTATTTACTCTTTTGATCAAAAATTTACTACAAAGCGTTTACAGTCTATTTGTTTAGTGTTTAGCTTTTATAGTGTGTGGTGACACAAGAGAAAGAAATAAAAGAACAGACAAAAGCCTTTTTATCCTGTTGTATTCTGAACAATGTAGCCCTAATTGACTTTTATTAGATGATAAACGTCTTTTATGTTTGTATTTTTCTAATTCCCTAATGATTTTAAATCTAATACTATAAAAATTTCATAATGTACACACAATTGTTTGATCCCCATTTGATTTTGAAACCCTTTTTCTATAAAAATTTTAATATAACGGGAGAAATAGAAAATTTCATTGAGGCAGGATATTGCAATCACAAGATGAAAAGAACGTTTATTTTACAACGATATGAAGTGTGACTTTCAAAGACCTTATAACTTTCAAGAAACGTCACCTACTGTTTTAAAGAATCTTAAAGATTTTTTCTTATACAAAACTTATAAATCTCTTGGCTCCAATTATTTTTATAGGTATATAATTTATATTTGTACTGTTAATATTTGAACAAATTTTAACAGTACTACGAGTCCCAAATAATCGGAAAACTTCAGCTTCATTGACATTTTTTTTTTAAATTAATTAAGTAAACAGTTTACACGTAACAGTCATATCACCTTTAAAGGAAAGGGTACATAATATAGGTTTCTTTGGTGGCGGTGACCTTGTAATCTTTAATATTTGTGACAGAAACGCAAACTATACCCGAACTTCAATCTGTCACCTTTAAATGTAAAACAAACATTCGAGATTTTATTCATTAAAGAATATACCTAATCAAATATTTGAAAATGTTGGATGATAAAACATAAGTTGTGATATAAGTGCAATTGAAAGAGATGTTTAAAGTATCAGAAGTTTGTATTTCATTGTAGAAGCGATGAGAATATAGATATTCATTATTGATCATATCATAACATATATACATATATGACCAAATGAAATAGGTACTAAAAATGGTAAACGAAAAATTTAATTCTGATAGTAAAGAATTCAAAGTTTTGCTAGCACGAGAATGTTATAACTAGATTTAATTAATTTTAAGTTTTATTTATTTTATTGATGGTTTAATTTTCAATTTTTTTTTGTTTCCCCCTGCTTAACAATTACTGCATCATCTCAAACAATGCCAAAGAATCAATCCCAAAATTTGGCCGCTCCAACCCCAATTTCGACTCTGATCCTAATCTGCGGAAAACTGAAGATTTCGAGCTTACAGTTCATTTCCTTACATTAAATTTATTAAAACATTCAAATGAAAACTTTCAATAGAATTCATCTTAAATTTAATTGTTATTAAAGTGCTGCCTCACAACCATAAAATAATATTAATGACTGAACACAAAAAAAAAAATTTAAATAAGAAATTATAACAAAAAAATTCTCTAACATATTGGAAGCACACTATCTATTTATACAAATTCATATTTTCATGACCAATTTCTTAAAAATAAAAATAAAAAAAAATCTTTCAAATAATTTATTCTTAATTTTCCAATTAATTGAAATGAAAATACACGTTGTAGTAATAATTTTCTTATTTTTTTTTTAATGAAAAATCTAAATACATGTTTTCTATCATTTATATTAGAAAATATTGTTGACGTTGTAGTAAAACCAAGAATACCAAAACATAACCATAAGAACAAGAAAAATGAAAAATAAAATAACACAAAGTTCTCATCACTTAGTCTGCAATATTGCAGATGTCTACGTTTGATTATTTTTGCAAGAAGAAAAAAAAGAGAGCTATTAAATTAAAATTATAGAGCACATTAAGGTTGACTAAATACAACAATGGTCTATACGACGTTTTAGTAAATTTTCAGTTGAGTTGAAAACGTTTCACTACACTATATAAATTGAACACAACGAGTCGCAAATGCCGGGATATTGACAAGAAGGAGAACAGTTTTGAATATCTCTCCGAGTGTCCGGCTCTGGACCAAGCCATACTGAACACATAGGGTAGAGCATGTGTGACGGAACTAGACGAAATATCGAAGATTAATTAATTTCTCAGTAGATAAGTTTCTCAAGAAAACCGGTTGACTTAGATAGGCCATCTGTAATGGTACGCTCATTGACAGCTTGTTGATTATGGTGTAGTGATAGAAAAACAACATAGTTTTGGTAGTTGTGGAGCGGTGATCCTGCTGCACCTACACACGGTAAATTAATTTCTCCTAATTGAATTCATAATTAATTAAATGGCATTTTGTTGCGAACCAAAAATCATAAGGCACACTTTACCCGAAACTGTAGTATTTTAAACAAATATTCGACATTTACATCCTTAGTGAGGAAGTTATCAGAATATGTACATTTTAATTTTGAGTACTCGAAACTCGCCACTTTTTATAACATTATAATTCTCTTTTTTAGTTCTTGCATATTAACTACTTAGATAAACTGGTTTTTGCAGTACTTGCATTTCATTGTTTAAAAGAAATATTTATATCGAAATTCCAAGCTTTTTCATAAATTTTCAAAAGTGACCTACCTCACTTCTACAATAAAAAGATAAAATTTTACAATATCATGAAATTATTTTCAATCGAACATCTACTTTAAAATATAATTATTTCCAATTTTATTTGTTTTACTTCAGTTTCAACCTTAATGGCGTATGATTCAATTCAATATTCGGTATTATGAAATATGTACATATAAAAAGGAAATTAATATAGGAGTAAAATGCACCATTATAATAAAAGCAAAAGAAATTTTAAAAATGAATTGAAATGCCTTGTATCTCTCTCTTTGATAATAATGATTATATTGGGTGATAGTACGACAAGGCCACACAAGTTGTACTAAACCACACAATGAAGAAAAACTAAAATAAAATAAAAAAACCGCCAACAAAAATTAACTCATGTATATACAGATGATTTAAAAGAATATGTAGGCATATAGAAGAATTTACTTGATTTTTCTAAGAAATTCTATTTCAATTTTTGCTCATTAATTCATGATCTCTTTTTCTTTTCCATTTATTAATAGCAAAAATTCATGAAAATAGAAAAGTAGAACACATTGCATTTATGATGATGTTATACGGCAACTTTTAAAAGTAAAATTTTTTAAAATTTCTAATTCGCATATCTGCTCTATTTAAAGTTTTCACCATACAACCACGAATTTTTCTTATTTTTCAAATTTTTGAGATAAAATTTGCAAATTACGTAAAATGTAATGAAAAATTTCAAAAAATCATTACTAATTTGCTAGAATGTTTAATATTAATTTCGCATTTTTGAACATTAACAAATTTTTTAGCTCATAAATATATTTCTAACTCTGGATTTCTCAACTCAGCAATAAAATTTTTCAGGAATTTAATTTTCTCAGTAAAGGTAATTACGAGTATCAACATAATTATTGTAGGCACAGATTAGTAATTAGTTATTAAAATTATTGTTTAGGTAACAAAATTTTTTTTAAGAAATCAGAAAATTGAACCGCATTGAAAGTAAATACTAAATTTTGTATCGTGTTAGTTAGGTTTCTTCATTAAATTTTTACAACATTATGTTCTGTAAAATAATATTAATTAACAGCAAATACTAGCTAGGTTGAGACGAGTGTCCACAGTCCTTCATCTACAAATTCAAAATCATATGTTCATGAGTTGGCCGATTTTAATTTTAAAACAAATGGAAATCTACACATCAAAGGTATAACAAAAAGAAATTGTGCACAGGGCATTTAGTTTCAATTAGCTTCCAAATCGAAGACGAGTCACATGTTTTTTCTGCCAAGCACATTTAATTTTAAACTGCTCTCCCAAACGAATAAAAACTCTCAAATTTTCACTCAATTGTGTAAAATATTGTTAAAATACTGTGTTCAAAATTCAAAGTACAATAAGTACAACCAACATCAATTAGGCTCATCAATTTTGCCATAAGAATTTTAAACAAATTAAATACCAATTCTGCACCATAAATTTCAATTATTTTAATTGAAATTCACTAAAAAATTTATTTAATAAATTTATTTAAAAAAAAACCTTAATTTTGCTCAAAATGTACTTAATCTTATAGAGTAAAGTAGAGAAAATTACTTAAAAACTTTAAAAATGAAAATATAAGACAACATGTCAATAAAACGGTGGTAATACACGACATATTGCATAGTGTAATAAACTCGTCAACTTATACAATTTGAAAGAAAATTAAAAAAAAAAAAAATTTACTTAAAATGTCACGATTTATGCTTTACCGATTATTATCACGTGACGTTGCCATTAAATTTTATTACTGCGGGTAAATAAATAGTAGTAAAAATAAAACGTTTTTATCTAAAAATAATAAAAAAAAAAAAATAAAAACAAAATTAGTTTGCAATTTTTTATTTTCAATATTACCTAAATTTTTAATATGGTATTATAAATTAGAGCAAAACAAATTTGATAATATTGTAAATTAATATCATTAAGGAACTGAGGGAACGCCCCAGCAGTTAACATTTAATTAACCGAAATTCTATTTAGAGAGCAAAATTGAATGCAAGAATTTATTTACCTTAAATGTAAGTAATAAAGAGAATTTTCGTTTTTTAGCAGTGAATTTCCGGTTTTTACCAGATCACATTCAGAGTCGGCAAAGTACGCTCACGATTAAATAAAATTGTAATCTGAATTTTGTAATCTGAAAGCTTCAATTTGAAAACGAGGTCGATAGCCAAAATTTTTTCAGTTTTCAAATGAAATTTGCTTGTTAATGCTTTGCTTTGCTGGTGTTATAAATCGAATGTACTTTTTAACAAATTCGAATCTGCTTTGGGGCTCAAACTAGAAATTGTAGCAATACTACACCTATAAAATTCATAAACCTCAAAAATTTTATTCCAATTTGTAGTTTATTTTATACCATATATGAATTCTATTCTACATCCGAAATTTCCCGAAGGTATACTACCTTAGAATTCAATTGATCAACTTTACTTTCTCCTTATTTATAGTTTTCTGTTTCTTGTTTTTGTTTTGCTTTAGAAACAAAAAAACTCCCACGTTTATTTTCAATTTACTTACGACGATTGATTTTTAGAATAAGTTTTTTTACTTTTATTATCAATTATTTTAAACATTTTTACTTTTTTTTCAAAAATCATTATTGTATATTAAGTATAAGTAAACAGAATGAGCGCAGAGCGCGTATATTAGCTGCTACAATAATTTTTAAATTAATTTAGTGATTGGCAAGCGAAAGCGTTTTGTGTAAATAAAAATAAACGTGGCGTGATATTCAAAATAAAAAATTAGTTTTTTTTCTACATTTTTTTTTTGTTTTTTAAATTTTCGTTTTTGATTTCTTGGTTTTTCGTTTTCGCTTTGAATGAGAAAAATAAATTAAACAAGTTGCAGTAAAATTAAATGAGAGGAAAAATTAAGCAGCGCAACGGAAATAAAATTTATGTAAAAGTAGAAAAATTGTAGAAAATTGAAAAATTTTGCTAGATCGATTTTTTTCGTTTTCATTTTATTTATTTTTTTTAAACTCTTTACGTACTCTCTACGTACTCGTATAATGTAGTTTTTGTGATTGATCGCAAAACGTCGTGAGATATTAACTTAAAAGTGAAAAAAAAGTAATGGTAATATTATGAATTAAATGGATAAATGAAAAGGTGGAAAAAGGGGTGTGCTTGTCTACTATGTTGCAATTATTATAAAATAAATAAAAGAGAACAGTTTGCTAGTAGACTTTTAACACTACATTGTATTATATTAACTTTGCATTTCAGAGACGGTTAGTACAAATGTAGCAAATGTTACTGACAAAATTCTTGTAACATTAAAAATTTTCATTAAGTTAAGTATATTTAATAAAATAGCACAAAATAGCTGGATGAAAGTGTTGGTAACGATGGGTATGCATGAGAAGCAATATTCACTTACAGGGACAATATTCCTCTGTCTCTCATGCCCTAAAAAATCAAAAGTTTAGACCAGAATAATTTCACGTCAAATATTTAATTGTTTTACATGAAATTTATTCCTAAGATTTGAGTAATATGTATAAATTGCAAATACATATTCCCCAAAACAGACTGATTCTTCATTAACAGGGTGGTGCTGCAGTAATTTAAAAAAAAAAAATTATATTGTCTTGTGTTATACCACAAGTTTTCTAACTATTAATCAAGCAGTTTTTGAAGTTGAATCTACATCTGGATCAAACATCTACATTTGATATTCAAATCAATCCATCATCTCGCCAAATTTCTCAATAGCATTTTGATTCCAAATAAATCCGGATATTCGATTTATTCCCATTTACACACTGACCGTAAACTGCCACGGGTTTTAGAAGTAATAGCAAATCAACTTTCAAATCAAAAAGATTTTATACGAATTTCAATAGCTCCTGAAAGTATGCAATTTTTTTCAAAATTTTAAAATTATCTGCGTTTGAATGGAGAAAAAAAAATTTACTTAAAAAAATTATGTGTGACACCCAAAAACACTGATATACAATACTTTACACCTACATCATATCAAACACACATTTTTTTTCAAAACAACATTTATTTTCAATATTGCAATTCAAAACTTTCGAACGATATCATATTTCCTACCTCATAAAGATTATTTTGAACTAATCAACGTGATTTCAAAAACATAATACGGTCTTGTATCGAATTTCAAATAATAGACAAAAATTTTCAATTTACTTTAAAGGTGTATCTTTGATCATAACAATAAAACATTTAAGAATCATCAATAAAAATATTTATATATACTTTTTATGTCCAAAAAAAAAAAAAACAGACTTGAAGCTTGAAGCATCAAATTGGAATAATGACTATTTTGATAGCTGTTTTGATTGAAATTAGGTTTACATTTACAAAATTTAAAGCATTCCAAAAAGTAAAAATAAAATAAAAATTTTTAAAAGATAAAATGATTAAAAGTTTTCAATTTCACGATACAAAAGAGCGTTTGTTAATTTAATAAAGTTGGGTTAAACCAGTGGTTTGTAAAATAGCACATTTCCATTCAAGAAGTGGAAATAATGCTTTAACAAATAATCTAGTTATGTACTACATTTTTAACATTACCTTCATTAATACTCCAAAATATTTAAAAAATTGCATACAATTAGGATAAGGTTAACAAAAAATGGAGCCGTTAACAGAATTTAAGTGTTAATTGCGCGAATTACCGTAAGATTTCTGCATTTATAGAAATTTGGAAGAGCTTCCGATTCCAGAAACATGAGGAATTCCGATAGGCAATAACTTTCATGTTGGTGAGTGGAGATACAAAAAAATTTTCTAACGAAATGAACTATGTGTTACTGTCTAAAACTTGTTAAAATTTCAGACAACTTCAACTTGTGGTATAGAAGAAAAATGACATCAAAAATTTGGAAAAACCGGATTTTAGAATACACGAAATTTTAGAAACCATTTTGTTTTTTTAAAGCTCAAACATGGTATATCGTAATAGAAAAATCCACTCATGAGTTTGCAAAATTTTAAAAATTTTTATGATTTCGGCACAATAAATAGACAAAAAAAAACATTTTTTAGGTTTTTGTGGAGCTATAACTTTTAGAAGGGGGTAGATAGGTAAAAATTTTCTTCAACGGAAATAAGTTTCTAGATCACTTACATATAAAATTTCAGCTTTCCATCTTTAAGGATGTAGGAGTCTTGTAAACTTCACGTAATGTTCACGGGCGGCCGGACGGACAGAGTGAAATCAATAAGCACTTTTTTTTTTCAATTTTTTTTTTTTTTGGAAAAATGCTACAAACTTTAATTTTTGTTTGTTCATTTTTCAATGTTTTTCCAATGAAATATTTATACTTAATTTGTGATGCTACTGATTGATTGTAATAAAACAAAGATATTATGGCAGTAAAGTGTCATGAACCCGTGATTTAAACTTTGTTCATAGCTGTTGACCTACAAAATTCAGAAGTTTATTTTTTTATTTGTTGTATTTTTATTCTTTGTTTCATTATTCGAATACAATATAGTTAATAAATTTGTTCGATACTTTTAATTTAAAATAAGCAATTAATTAAATTTTAAAAACGATTTCAATATTTTGGAAAAAAAAAATTTTTTTTTTATGGAAAATAAAAATTTAAAAAATTGTACACTATTGTAAATTTCTCGATATAACAATAAAATTGAAAATTTATAACAATAAAAATTAAAGATTAATTAGGTCGCTCGCTTTCTTTTAAGTGGTTTTCAAGTACTCGTATAAGATTTCAAAGATGCGCTCGCCATGAAGAGCATGAAAAGAAGAAGATTTTTTTCTGGGTTTTCTTTTAGTGCAATATAGGGTAATATACATAGTAATTTAAATAGAACTGTTGCATTAGTCGCACAAAATTGAATTTAGAGCAATGATCACATTAATAGAACTGTCATATAAGTCTCTTAAATCTTAATGATGTGATTAACAACTGATCGTATAACTATTAGTTATTCTGCAATTCTAATGAAATTTTCAATTTTTTTGTAATCGAAATCGACCAAATATCGCAGTAATTAGACTCTGTTGAGAATTTTTCATGTTTCATAAAAAAAAAAATCTTTAGTTTTTAACACAAATTATAACAGTATATACGCAAAATTATTCCTACATTGCATTGGAATCTCATTTCTTGGAAAAATTACTTGCAAAAATTAGCACTTTCCAAAAAGTTTATTACATAGGTTTTCCCATTTTTTTAATGAATTTACAATTACTTTTTAAATAAGAGCAAAATGATTTTCTCTTTCATTACTTTAAAAGATCAAATCCTTCTTACCTATTAAAATAGACACCTATAAAATACAATAATTAAGTAATTTAATTCCTCCTCCTAATAATTGCTGTTCACCAGAAAAATGTTAAAAGCATCATCATTCTATTATTAGTTTTAATTTAAACTAATGTATAAAAAAAATCTTTTCACTTTCGTAAAACAAAAGCGTGAGTTTTATTTTATTTAACCCGTTTTTCCTAATTTACACACAAAATAAAAAGGAAAGCATGAAAGAATGAAATTTTCCTCTAATTAAAATTTTTAATAATGTAATTCTAATTGCGAAAAATGTGAAACATATGGTGGAGAACACGCAAAGAGGTGCTGTTGGTAACACCATTTTTCATTTTATTGCTGCATCTTTATTGTCGTCACTTTTCTATATTATACCGTTAAATGCAATGTGTATAAATATTTCAAAAAATATGGTTACTAATAGATTTAAAAGTCCTTTGTTTTATGTAGGTGTAATAGTAAAGCAAAATAAGCTTTTATCTTAAATACTAGTAAAAAAAAGAAATTAAAAATAAAACTTTAGTATTAAACTGTACCACTGACACACTCTTGGGATTCAATATATTTTCACGAAATAAATATACAGTGAAATTTATGATGGAGCTTGAGAGTAAACCGATCACCCAACTAATAAACTCTACTTAAGGTAACGATAATAATTAAGTTTATAAATTGTGTCACAAATTCTGAAACATGTGCCAATTTTACTTTGCAAATTTTTACAACTCTTTAGTTAAAAATTTGATAAATGATTGTCCATTAAAAATTTCCTTATGCCGTTCATAGACAATGTAAAAAGCTGAAAATATTTTTACCAAATTATTGATTAATGTTTTCGCCGAAGGATATGCTCCACGCTCAGGGGAAGGAGGCACAACAGACCCTTATACGTTATCATCAATGCATTGTTATCCCGGTTGTGCAAAATATCGAATCTTTCGCCGAAGGAAAATGTTCTTTAAATTGTTTAAAATCTTCGGCAATTTCAATTACATGTTAACTATTCCGATTCTATATTAATATCCTCGTCACAGGATAATATTTACGAAGGCTCCAACATATTTCTATTGTTCTCCCACATATAATTTCCCACATATTTTTATTGTTTACTTGCAAATATGTGAATTCGTCATAGATTTTCAATGTTTTAGAAAGTAAGCATTTTTTTTGTGCTCTGAGTTTATGCTTCAAATCCAAATTTTAATTTAGTTTAACCCTTAAACGCATATTTTTTATACCAGTTATTATTATATTTAAAGAGAAATTTTGAAAAAACTCAAATAAATTGTAATTGTTTATAAATAAATATCCTCCACTGTATGTTAAGCACTATTGTATCTATACGTCAAGAACATTAAAATATCCCAAAAATATAATAATGTATGTGCATATTTTCATGAATCCTCTTCTGTTATATTCTCGATATATGAATAGAATATTTTTAATGGCTCTTTTAAAAAGTAGAGCATACAATTTTTTTTTTGTTTTTTTTTGGGCGGGAAAATTTGTGATTGCAGTTATTTTATGTTTTTTCTTTTATTTTATATGATAAATTACCAGCAATTTTAGAGTATTATTGCAGTAGTAACTTTTGTTAACATAAAAATTGCTATTCATATATTCAAGGATATTATAAATGTACATAAGTAATTGTACATGTATTTAATGTAAGCATAGCTAGAAATGCATAGCTAGATGCAATTCTATATAGTACAGTCGTTTTTTTTTTCGTATTGTGTACTTTAGTTTTTAATCAAAAAGAGTGAAAAATCATGTCAAGAGCAGAAAATTTGATAAAAAACAAAAAAAAAATACAATAACTGTTTTTGTTCCTCTACTTTTTTTTTCTTTTATAGTTTTATTCTTATTATCACCATCTTTTAATTGTTTTAAAGTGCAGTTATTTTTAATGTGAATAGAATCTATATACTACTTGTGTTATATTAGTTGAAGAGGGATACAATGAATAGGGATGTAATGAATAGGGACAAAAGGAATAGAAAATATTATAAAATATAATAGTAAGAAGAGCACGAGACTGTTTTATTTAAAAATTGCATATAAACTTTGTTGTCTTTAATTAGTAAAATTTTAAATGCATTACTACTTACATAATAATTCGTTGTCAACATGTTTTGGAGAATAGTAAAAGCGAAGCGGTCGAATATCTGCCAAGAGAAGTTTTTCATGCTAAATAACAGAGAAATGTTAGTGTTAGAACAGAGTGGCTAATTTTATTGAAATTTTATGGGACACATAAGCAATAAACTACTGGTTGACCGGAATACTAAGCGTTTTAAAACTCGTGTGGTTATAATATAGTTTTGGAAAATTTTAACTTTGGAAGGCATTTTCAAGAAATGATTTCTCCTAATTGAATTTTTCATCTATAGCAGTGTGACTAGTTAGATTAAAAGTCAAACACATAGGTTATTCATCCCAGTGGAAACTTTTGTTCTACAAAAAAACATTACTGTACTTAAATTAATTTTAATGATCTGCAATACAACTGCATTTATATGGTAGGATTAACTCTTTATAACTCTTTAAAATTTGGGGCAAAGAAAATTGATCTTATTAGGCTGATAGTGGTAGAAAATTAAAAAAATTATAGAAATCTTCTTAAAATACAATTACATACATAAATTAGTTTCGTTTATTAAGATTGTATTTGTTGCCTCCATATTTTTTAAAAGAATTCCTATAAAAATAATTTACACCCACATTCTGTTAGTCGCATAACTTGATGTGATGGGTTGTATTCTTAAAATCTTATAATTTGCTAAATAAAATCAGTTCCGAAATTCGAAATTCCGTACTGAAAAACAAAATTCTTTTCATCAATATGCATTTTACATTGGAATATCTGTAGTCAGAATAAGTTAAATAAGCTCACGTTTCTTATAAAACAGCCATTTTTGGTTATTTGAAACTGAACTTGCAAAAATATTTTATAATTTCAATACTGCGCGCTAAATCATATTGTGTTCATAATTTATCTTTGATAAAAAAAACCTACAAAATATTAATTTATCAAAAAATAAATTGACCTTTAACCATGACCACGAAAACTTGCAATATGATAACAAAAAGAGAAGAAGAACATAAAAAAAAACCAATAAATTTCTGAATAATACCATTATTTATTGATACCATAGGCATTTTATAATTTAAAATTAAATTTAATCTCAAATATTAATTATAATTATGATAATGTAATTAATTTAATTTTTATTATAAATAAATCTATTATTAAATTTTGTTCAATTGTTTTTTAGAACATTTACAATAATATTTGAAAAAATGTACCTCTTCGTTTCAACTTCGTCCATCCATCCGATTATAAGAACTTGAGCTAAGAAACCACAACATCAAAAATTAAAACAGAGCTTACTATTCAACTATCTATCTCTCCATCAATTTAAAGTCTATTAAAATTGTAAAAAATTCCTGTTTTTGAAAGTTTCATGTATTGAAAGAATAAAAAATTTTGGAATTTTACGATTCCCTTAATTTTCTAACTAAAAGAACTTTAAGGTAATAGAACTAACATGTCCCCTCTCTTTCCAACCTCTTCAATTAATGCATTTATTTCATTTAAATACTCTCAATTTCATTCAAATTTGTGAAGCAAGAGATTTTTGCAAAAATCTTTCTTCAACTTCTGAAAAAGTAAGATTGATACCAGGAAATTTCTTCTAACCGGAAACTAAGATTTCTTAAATGAATCTAATTACCTGCTGAATTTAGTTGCTAGTCTCATAAAAGCTTTTTAAAAAAGCAATAAATCATGGTTTCCCCTAAATTTATGCAATAAAGTTAGCGGAAAACTAATGTTACTCCTTAATTTAGGCAATAAAATTTAGTTATAAGTACATAATCTTAATAATAATTAAGCAATTTGGTCTTACAATTTTTGGCGTTTAAGTTCTAAAAGTGTCAATTTTCCTGCACGCTTTTTTCGTTTCCTACTTGATATTCGCTGCATTTTTCGTTTTTAATTGGAAAATATCCCTAATTTACAAAAATTGATGACCATATTATATATAATAATAATATATTATAAGTATGGGCAATAATAATAATAAAATTAATTCAAATATTTTTATAATAAATTTTCATAACAATTTATATTGGTAAAATTACAATTTTTTTCTTAAATTTTTTAATTAAAAATCAACATAATTATCTCTCATATATGATAATAATATTATTGTATACAAAATATAATTAAAAAATATTAAATTTAAAATTATTTAATAATATTAAAACAAAAAAAAAATTCATTCTATATTTATTACTGTCTACAAAGTCATGTATGTATGCAATATGCATGTATGCATGTATGCATGTTTGCATATACAAAAGGATCACTTTAAAAATTCAATTATCATTAACATTCTAATATGGTCATTTATCTATCAATTTATCATTTTACATAATAATAATGATTTTCATCAAAGCAATGTTCGAATATTATAGCGATTCAAAATAATGTATAACGGATGAATGACAGTAAAATTTATAACAATATGAATTTCAAAAAATTATAACATAATAAAATTAATGTGTTTTTATAGAGTTTACAACAACGTTTATCATTTTTCAAAATTCAAAATTCCTGCCGCTTTTGAAAAAGCACATTTCAATAATTTTGGAAGTCGAAGAAAAGTTTTGAAATTTTTGATTTCCGACTTGATGTTTCCAGTTTTTATGGATCATTTATGCTTGTTTTATAGTACAAGTTTGTGTTCACTAGAATTCTATAATTCCAGAATTTACTAGAATACACCATAGAATTCTAAAAATTTTAAACAGTCAAACTGCGAAAATTGACATTTTCTTTTAATCATACTACATGCAAAATAAAGAAGTTTTAAAAAGCTCTTGGTATGACAAAAAGCTCGTAGTAAAGACAAAATAATTTTTCAATTTTTGGATATTCTTGGACTTCAGATCAAAGAATGCGAAAATTTTTAAATAATAAACAAAGACAAACGGACAGACACAGCAAACCTAGTTAGGAAATATTTGTTTTTGTTTTTTAATTTTTTCTTTATATTGTGAAATATGATATTATCATATTTATATAGGCACTATAATAATTTAATAACTATAAGCATTTACCACTCTATTACATAAAAAATAAAAAAAAAATTAATTTTCTATATAGCCGAAAGAGCTACGAGTATTTTAGTTATAGCATTCGCAAGTATACATGCAACACAAAGTGTTATACAAATTACATTACATATATGTATGTACAAACATAAAACAATATGGTTTACACACATCATTCATACTTACATAAATATAAAATTATGATATGTATTTACATTTTTCGACCATAATTTTGTGACCATAGGTAATTATAACAGTAATTAATCTAATTGAATTATTCTTTTATATTATTATTTTCAACTTGTTAAAAGTCAATGGTATAACAAAATTTTATTCATTTAATTTTTTGTATTTTGTTTTTTTTTTTTTTGTTTTTTTGTAAGTAATAATGAGTTAATAAATTTCCAAAATGGAATGTCATCAGTAAATGCGGGAAACAAAAAAATAATTTTGATAAAAAAAAAAATATTGAATAACGGGTATTGAACTGATGAGTTTTTATTATGTATGTAGGTAAGTATGTGGGTAATGTATTTTTTTCGGAATTTTTTACATTATATAATAATTAAATTGTAATTATAATAATTATTTTTATTGATTAATTATAGACACTCTATAATATTTTCATTACAGACTGGAACTTTAATAGTTGAAAAGAAATTTTGTTTTTTTTTTTTTTGCTCTGTTTTTAACAGGTACATAATAATGTACATAGTTTTCATTACATTATAATGTTAGGGTTGTAATTACTTAATGTGTGGAATGTGGTAAAGAATTGAATGTAATTTAAATATTGAAAACATTTAATATAGCTAATACACAAAAATGTGAAGTTTAGTGTTCTAATTTGTAAAAATTTTAAATTTTGAAAATTAAATAAGAAATGTAAAATTTATTGAAAAGAGTTAAAATTTGAGAGGAAACCGTTTAAATAATAACCTGTTATTGAAAAGGGAGTTCAATCGAATTATAACATTCTAAATTATAACATTTTCATTTGTTCTCAATTTTCAGTAGAATGAATACAAACGAAGACATATTTCGAAAATATTCTCATTTAAATCTTAGAGTTAGGAACACACGTAAATAATACATTATAATGGGAAAAAAATTTATAAAGCACATTACGGTTAAATAAAGAACGAGATAAACATGAACAATTATTCAAAAGGCTTTTTCACATTCACGCATACTTTCAGTTAATTTCATGCTAAAATACAAAAAATCTTATCATGATTTTTTCATTCTTTTAAGACATCATAGAGCGATATGTAGAAGTGGTGTTCGTAAATAATATAAAATTAATAAAATTTAAAATTCTATCCAAATAGTTAAAGTAAAATGCAGAGTATGTCAAATTGAATACTGCGGAATTTTACTACCATAGCGGCGAAGTTACGGTCTTCAAACCTCGAACAAGTTGCACGAATTTATCAGCGCGGTGAATTTCGTATGATGTAGAGGAATGTGCCTCACATTCAGAGGGGCGGGGTTACACTATATTAGAATAATACGTGGTCGCGGTACACTGTTACTCAATTAGTTTAATTTGCCGTATTATTTAAAGAATAAACTTTTAGCAATAAACTATACAAAAATTGTTTTAGCAGACACTTTGACATTTTTTTTACATTTGACATTACTTTGAGAGACTCACAATCATTATAGTTAAATCAAGAAAAATTTTGACGCGGTAGTATATGAGACTTAGGTGATTTATAAATATCTTGTTAAAATACCACTTATAAATTGTTTTATCGTACGATATTGTGAAGTCATGTTAGCGGGAAACATTTTAATAATTTTCTATGTGGCTGTAGTAGACAGTAATGCTTTTTTGATTGACCTGGAAGTGAAAAAATCCGTGTTAAGGTTAAAATTGTGTATAGTTATAAAATATATTGGAAACCAAAGTGTCTTTGTTTTATAATAATTTAGATCAGAAAAATTCAATCTGTATTGTATTTTTAAACTTTTATTTTAATCATTAAAACTTTCAGCTTCTTTAGATAACCTTAAAATGGTTACTTTTGTTTTTGTAATTTAAAATGCAAGAAAAACGTCATTAATACATTTTTTGTATAATTCTTATTTACGCATTTTAATTATTAAATTTTTATTCTCTTTATATTTAATTAACATAACCATTAATAAAAATTTATATTGTATATGCTTATATAAAAAGATAAAAATTATAATTAAAATTCATGTATATTTTTTTAAGTGATTAAAAACAAAATAAGAAAAAAATAAATAATTTTTTTTTTGTAAATCTTTCTACTTTAATTTAATTTATAAGACTCCCTCAATTTAATCGCCTTCTTTTTTGTTTTAAATCAAATATAGCAAAAAAAAAAAAAAAGTATTCCGCTGCTTATAAGTTCCGCTGTCAAAATCACTTAAAATTGTAGCAAAAAAAAAAAATAAGAAAACCGCAATTTACAACTTAATGCAATCAAACAGTTAATTTAAATTTCAATTTTCCACAAAAAAACAAACAAGAATTAAAAACTAGTTATCAGCTATCCATATTCCATCCAAATAGCAGTCATTAAATTCCAATTTAAAATATACACAAAAAAAAAATTGTTTTTTTTCTTTCAATTTTTTGCATTCTGTTGCAGGTTTTGTTGTAATATTTTTTATGTTACCTTTTTATTCCGAAAAAAAAATGAAAAATTTCGAATTAATTTTCAACTTTGAAAAATAATCTTTCTTTTTTATGGGCGCTGCTTGTTGTTTTTGCTGTTATTGCTTCTGCAAGCTCGACTTTATTAAAGGAAAAAAATTTTTTTTATTTTCTGGTTCTTGTTTTTTTTTTTTTGGTTGTTTGCTTTTGTTTAATAATAAAGAGGTAACTTCAACTCTTATCTTAAAAACTTTTCATCTCTTTTAGCCACTTAAGAGTTAACATTTAAAAAACATTTCATTATCAGTTTTGTATAATTTTTTTTTCTCTTCATGAATAATATTTGTATAGAGTGTCTTAAGAAATTTTAAAAATTTTAAAATTAATTGATAATCTATACATTTTTTTGAATTATTGAAACAAAACCGTGCCGTGCCATAAACTAAGTAATATTTTAACAAAACTTTGATATGGCTCTTAAAACCATTTGGGAAAAACAAATTTCTGGTTAATCCAGTAATATTGTCACCATTAATATTGCAATATTAATTTCGTACTTAAAACTCACACAATGAATTTTCTCTTAAATCTTCTCTTAAAACTTGTATTCAACTAATTGATGATCTATGGCTTTCAGATTGTAAAAGATCAGTTTTAAATAAATCGTCCATGTCGTATGTTCTGACATTTGCATATCTATATAACTTGATCACAACTTGTATGACAATTTAAACGTAAAATTAGCCAAATTCTCTAAACTTTGATTGGCGATATTTGCTTTTGCTCTTGTAATTTAAAATACGATCTTCAATAAGATATCTTCGATTTGAAGTTATTGGAATATTAACTTGAAAACTCAACATTCCGACAAAATTCAAATGTAATTTTACAATATGATGCTGGCATAAAATATAATATTAATTAATGCTTAATTAAATAATATTGAAGTAACATAAAAGAGGTTTCTTAAATGCTAAACGACACCGAACCGAAACGAAAGATGAGTTTATCTAGAGATTTTTTCCCGTAATCTTATCTTGTACTTGGAAATAGAATTATTTTAAGCTTATATAGTATAACTATTCTGGTAGAAAAAGAGTCTTAGAAACTTTTATATAAGACTAAAAGAAATTTTTCCCTTTAGTACTTTTCCTATATTATCCCACTTATACTCCCTAGCAGACCAAAATAAAGTTTTAGTTTATACAATATTTCATAATTTAAATTATACACACCAATCACCCTGTATTTATGAATGCATTTTAATTTTTTTTTTCTTATTCTGTCTGTTTTGTATATTATTTAGTTAAACTTTCAAAATGTCTCGTCTTTAGACGATAATAGGTGAATATATCTTAATAATAAAACAAAAATATTTTAAAAAGAATAAAACAAATTAATTTAAAAAATTAAAAATTTCATGAATACCACAAAATATAAAAAGTCAATAAAAAAGGAAAACGAAACATTGATAGTCTAAATATAATAAAACTTTCAATGGTAGATCATCGGCCACTAAAATCCTATGTACATAATAATGTTACAAAACAAACACGAGCACAGGCAGCCCATGAAAAACAAAAAAGTAAAAGAAATTAAAAAAAGAAGAGGGAGAACAAGAACCAGAAACAAGCAAAAAATGAAAGAATCTTGAACCACTTAGACATCATTGATTAAGTAAGTCAAAATTTTAAATTTAAAGCGAAAATTTGAATAAAAAACTCAACAAAATTCAATATAAAAGAGGAAAATGAATAATAAATGGAATGATGTAAAATAACTTTAACAACTTCTTTACTCATCAGCTCGACCATTCCATTGTGCATTCTTTCATTTTTTTTTTTTTGCGTTTTGCTATTATTTTTTATTTTTGTTAATTATTATTTTTATAAACGTTGTTGCAATCTTACTATACACATTTCACCTTGATATAAAATTCAGTTTTCATTAACTTCTTCTGCTTCTTTAAATACTATTAATTAAAATCAGTGTTGCAAACTCAGGTCTACTCTTAGATTATTATGTAAAATTTTGGTTCTAAACTAAAATAATTCAAAATTGTTATAAATTTCAGCATCGTTTTCGTTTTATTGGTTTCTCACATATCCGTTGGGTTGTATCTAGTTTTTTATACTGAGCAGTACTGTAGTTCACTACAGTACTAAAACGGAATGTTGCACTCGTTAATTCAAATATATGCTTTCGATTCGCTTAAACAGCAAAGCGATTTAAATTTCATTTAAGAACACTATGTCCATGTCCCATTAAAAAATCAATTCGAAAATCTTAATTTCCTGTATTAAATCAGTCACAGATCTTCTAAAATCTGAGATGCTACAGAAGAAAACCTTTAGCCTGTGAGTGTACCATTTGACCTTTAGCTGACCTTCAAATATTAATTTCAAAAATTAAAAGATTTGAACTTTTTTAAATTTTGTTTTTTTTACCTAACTCCACTTGGGATCATTAAGGCCATCTTGTACTTGATTTTCTTAGAATCAAGCTTTAATTTATAAATCCTATTGTGTTAACTAAGCAGGTTAACACAATAATAACAAGTTCTAACATGAAGTAAAAAACCTACCGTAATTTTTACTTCATGTTAGAATATTTAAGGTTATTGAGATATTTATTGTTCATTTTTGTTGGTATTCAATACCGAATATTATAGATATATGAGTAATTTTTTTTACATTAACATTTATTTCATATAATATCATATTTTATCTGCATAATATTAAATATAATTTTTGTAGTGACCCGACCGGCCGCGGTAACCACTGTATTTTCATTATGATTCGTGGAAAAAATTAGATCAGAAGAAAAATTTTTGCTCCCTTGCAGACAACCCCGGAATTTAAAATTGCTTGAAGAAATTCAACTACTCTTCCAGATTCACAATATTTTGTCTGATTATTATAATAGATTTTACTCAAATTATCAATTAGCACCACTGCTGAAATATTATTACACTTTATCTTTAATGATGTAATTCACCCAACTAAACAACTGTGATTCGGTTGATGGTTGAGTTTGTAATAAAAAATAAAATTTTTTGATATTATAAAAAGGAAACCAACAAAAAAAAAATTAAAGTAAAATATAAAGTAAAACCATTCTGACATTTCAAAGGTGAATTTTTTCTTCATTTTTTCTTTGTTGTTACGTATATTTTAGTTTGATAAAATGTTAAACGTGAAAGTTGTTGGTGACATTCTCTTATCATTTTAAAATGTTTTAAATTTTAAAATTTTGTAGTATTTTTCGCTTATGCTGTAAAGAATTTTTGGCGAAATATTTCTGACATTTTTAATTCACTCTAATTTCGTATAATAATTATAGATTTATTATGAGAAATAAAAAAAATGGTTGTTAAAGACGGGATTTTTTCTTTTATGAGAATTATGTGTAGAAGTATGTGAAAAAAATTTAAATGAATCAATTTGATTTCATTTCCTTTTCAAAAGGGGAAATTTAGGTGAAAAAGACTTCTCATGTGATTTGTTAAAGCAGCAGTCCTGCAATAAATTAATGAATTACTAAAATGTGTAGTGTTCGAGCTTGTTTAAAAATTTTAAAATTATTCTAACGTTATAAATTTAAAGAAAAAATTTAAAAAAAAAAATTTCTATTTAAATTTCCCAATAATATTACAAAATTTACATTTGTAAATTTTAAAATTTGTAAATAAATTTGTAATATTACAAATTTTAATATGAAAATATTTTCATTAATTAGAGTTGACCGAGTCAGTACTGTAATACGCGGGCTGAATGATTTTGAGTGATGTGTGCTGATTGCCGGACTATTCCATAAGCATTATCTGATGATTTTTCATTCTTTAATACAAAATTTCAGCACTCAATAGTTTCCAAAATATATGACAACCCCAAATTAAGAAATTTTAACATGTATTATTAAATATAAGACCCGTAATAATAAATTTGAGTGTACGAAATTTTGATTTCATAGCTTCAATAATATATATCTGAGTTAGCCGAAAAGTTTTTGAAGTTTTGAAGTTATATAGTAAGTATCCGAACCACTGTCTCCACCACATAAAATTAAAATAGGGTTCCGGTATTCACTACTATGAAAAATTGATGAATTTAACTCAATTAGTTTTTGAGGTATTGTTAGGACGGAAGGACATACGGACATTGTTAAATCGACTGAGAATTCGATGTTGATCAAAAGCATCCGCTTATGTCTATGTCTCGGACCATTATTTAGCGTTACAAACGGTAAGGAAAATTTATCATACCCTTCGAACGTACATCTGTATACGGGTATAAATAGGATCCTTCTTACAAAATTTCCAATTTTTGTTCTAATTCAAAAAACTTAATAAAGACCAACTTCAAAATTAATTCAAGAGTTATTTTAATGTTTTCTACATATTAAGTACTTGTAAAAATTGCTTTATGAAAAACTCTTCAACTAATTTAATTAGCTATTTCCTTAAATACAAATATAATAACCACTGCACTCATATATATTTGTAATTTCACAAATAAATTCGGGAAAACTTTAATGAACAATATATTAAAAACACTTAATATATAAGTATTTCATTAAATTTTCAACAGATCTGCTAAATGAACATTAAATTTTAGATAAGTTAAACGTTTAATTATACTTAAATAATTAATTAATATAGAGAATTTAAAATTTTAAGTGAAAACCATAGAATTATTATTGTAAATAATTTAATTTTAATAAAATTTTCATTACCACATACTACTTATATGTACAATATAGCTAGTATGACCTAAATTAAAATTTCTCAATTTCGTTTCAAGTATCCTTTTTCAAAAATTTTAAGTGTGAAGTAAATATATTATAAGAAAACCTACAAAAATATTCCACTGTACAAATATATTTACAATATTTTTTTTTAAACGACATTTAAGTGAAATTTTAATTAAAAATTTATACGCGATCAAATTTATATGGTTTGTAAAAGAGCACTTTTTCTCTTGAAAAATTAAGTGTTAAGTTGATGTTTCTATTATTTTTAGGATTAAATAATGAAAAATATTCTTATATTGTCATAAAATAATTCTGATATTGCCTGTAATATACCATAATGACGGAAATACATAAATTTATCAGAAATCTTAGAGTTGTGCCTTCAAACAATTTGTACTAGCATAAAGATCAAATTAAATTACTAATAAATTTAATTACAATAAACAGGACGATTACTAGTCCATACATTGGATGAACTTTAACCTATAATTAAAATATCGACAAAATTAGAAACCTGTAATTGATGATTGTGTTGACGAAATCGGGAACCGAACAATATAATGAGATGCCGACCACTAACAAAAAAACTGTGTTCTATTAAAATAAACTGATATGCATATGATATGATTCATATCCAAGCTGCCGTATATAAGATAAAAATTACTTCGAAAAAGAGCAAATTTGAGATAACGGTAAAATTATATAAAGGGAGAACAACTCAACGTCGAAATTTACTTATAGATTTTTAAAAAAGGCTTTAGCCTTGCTACATCTTTTTTTTATATTTTTAAGTAAATTTAAATTATTAAAATTTTTTAATTGAGTTTTAATAATATTACACAAAAATTTTTTACAAAAATTTAGAGATAAGGCCCTTAATTTATTTGCATTTTGGTCTTTTAAAATTTATTGTAATTGTTAACAAAACGAATCCTTAGTAGTATTGGGATTTCAAATTTATATTGCTATTGTAATAAATAAATGCTTAGATAATTCAATGTGCCAAAAAGAATTTAATTTTTAAAACAATTCCAAATAAATTGTCTCTTATTCGTTAGTCCGTCCATTCGTTTCATTTGCTTGGAAAACTTTTATATACCAACAGATTTTACTGAGAAATAATTTTTTCTCCAAGAAAATTTTTTAGCTATTTATCTCCCTCTAGATGTTCATCAACTTCTCGGTTCTACAAAATTTTGAAAATTCCATTTTGCGGCAATTTATGAAAATTATATTAATTTGGAATCGAAAATAATGACATTCAGAAATTAATTTGGAAAAAAATTTTGGACAATTTTACATTTTAACCACTTACTAAATCTAAATGACCTTCTAAAATATCTTCCACCTTCCCCCTTTTCTTATTTATTGTTTGAGGTTTCGTTCATTCCAGTTATACAGAATTTTCTATCAAAACAATCGAAAATCATTTAGTTTACAAACCCAACACTAAATATTTTTTACAAAGTGACAGAAAACCCATTTTAAAATTAATAAATTTAATGTTATTGAATTTTGTATGCTATAGAAAAAAAAATTATAAATTCCAGTCACATTGAACTAAAATCCTTTTTTAAATAAATTTTACATAAACCTTTTAGCAATATTTTCTGCATAATAGACAAAAAAAAATTTAAATTGGAAAATGGTTTCAAGTTAAATTTGAAAATTGTGTAAAATTAAATTATTTTTTTTCTTGTTTTCTCATTTGTTACTTGTTTTTTTTTTTGTTAGTTATTTATGTTGTAATTACACGACATAATAACTGGAATAAGCAAATTAATAATTATTTTTTTTCATTATTTTGATTTATGTACCTTTTATTTAAATTTAAAATCGTAATAACATTTTTTGTTACTTAATGTCAAAATTTCCGTTAGCAGTTTCTACAATTTATGTAAAATAATTGTGAATGTAAAAAAAAATTTTTTTTTTATAATGTAGGTACACAGAAACAATTAAATTGTAATTCTGAAAATTTGGCATGTTTCTGAAGAGGGTTTGTCAACAGTATATAATTTTGAAGCTGAAATATAGAACGTATTCGATGAATATTTGATCAACTTGCGGGTTTCTTACCCGAGAATACGGCTAGTATAATCGTGAATTGACAAAAGTCCACTACAAGTTACTATTTAAGATTGAATATTCTCATAAAACATTTAAGCGATCTGCATTCCGCACGGGCAGAAAATTCCATCATGCATATTCAGAAAAGAAATTCTATCAATTATAATTTATACGTGTATTTCTGCTAAAAAATTAACGGTATCTCTTATGTATATTCGATGCAGATAAATCATGCTAAATGAAGTTAGTGTTGTAGCTAAATTAACTAAGTACGCAAAAAGTGAATGCACATTATGTTCTTTTTATATGAAGCCTCTTGAAATTTCAGCGCGGTAACCGTGTTTAACTTATCAGTTCCAAGCAGGCAGTGATTAAACTCGAAAATTGCCGCGCGGCAGTAGTTCCAGTAAAACAACAACATTTAAAAACTTTTTGATTTCAATAAAATTAGGAGTCGAAATCGATCATTAGTTAAAATTTTTCTCTCAATTTTCGTTTTTACCCTAAAAGTATGCAACTTTTTCAAAAAAGTGTTTTCTCTTGTTTATCAAGGGAAATTAACCATATTATTCACTAATACCACTGAATTGTTCCAAATTCATTAATTATGATGGTTATAAATGAAACTTCTATTGAATAATTTAAATAAAATGGAAAATTTCTATAACTATCAGTTTCTCTAATCAATAAGCTCAGAAGAGTTCGTCATGTTTAATTAGTTGTTTATCACAACTCCGCTATGAAATTCCTTAATATTATGGATGCGATTACTTTAATTTTATTCAATAATTTTTCTAATATTCTACATCAATACTGATATACACCTATATGTAGATAATTAATTATTTCAAAATAATTGTCTGCGCACAAAAACTTACTAAATATCCAAACCCCCATTTTTTTTTTAATTAAAAAACAATTATTTTATTTAGACTTAATAAAAATTAAATAAAAATTTTATATTTCATATAATTTGAATTACACTTGAACAAAAAGTTATTAGAAAAAGTTTACACAATTAAATTTTATCAAATTTTGATTTTTTAGTAAATTCTATTAAAAAAATTTAATTTTAGTAAATTCTTTTCATTTTTCTCCCCAGTTATTCTTTTCACCCCTTCAAAACTATATCTATTGTATTATACATAATAGGCTCCAATATAGACGACGATGTCATTATATTAAGCGGGTACAAGCATAACAACAAAAGCATAATCATTTCTCATACACTATTGGTTTAATTTTTAATTTTTAACTCTGGTTTTAATTACACCAAATATTGTGGTTTTTTCATTCATTTTTTTTTCCAAACTAAAAATTATAATGACATTTTTAAAAAATTTTCCACATAATTTTTTCTTTATTATACACTAATTTTCCACCGCAAAAAAAAAAAACAAATAAGGACAAAACAAAATATTAATAAATAATTACCTTCATACATAAAATTTTAAAATTTTTAAATACATAAACTTATTGTTATTTTATTATTTTTTTTTTATTCAGAATTGAAAAACGATATTAAATTAGCCTAGATTTTTGCATATTAAACGGAAAACAATGAATTAAATTGAACAAAAACAAAGAAAACAAAACAATAAAGGAAGCAAAGAAATAAAAAAAAAATATGCACCATTTGTTAAAAACAAAATTCAAAATGACAAAACAAAAATAAGAAAAAAAATTAAAGTATATTAAAAAATAATATGCATACCTGCTATCATTTTCCGTGATTGCAACTATATTTTTTACGAAATCGATACGTGAATTACCCAAATTGCATATCAATGTACAAATATTAGGAAGTGAAAGCAGCCATTCATTTTTAACATGTGTTATCGAAATTCTGTCAAAACTGTGACAATATTTGAATTTTGCATATCTTTAGGCCATTTTTTTGTTTTATCACAAGTTAACATATTTACGGACGCACTATTAAATTTTGCATATAAATAGGCCATTTTTTATCGTTTTTTCTTCAGAAACCTTAATTTAGCCCAACAACCTTTAAAATTTTACATACTAGAAAGAACCTATTACAAAATCACATACATCTTATTTTAACTTCTTTTTGATAAATAAAGAAATTTTTGAAAATTAATAGCAAAACTACGGTTTTGACTCAAAAATATTTGTATTGTGTAAAACTATAATTTGGTACCTTCGAAATACAATAATTTTCTACAATTCATTATTAATATTCTAGATTGTAGATTTTTAAGCGATTCAAATGGAGCAAGAGGAATTCTCCCAGGCCACGGTAGCCATTTGCAACTTATTGTAGCCTCCACATGCTCCGCCTGTAAAGTACTCGTTCCAAATATAAAGCTGACGATATCCCCAAGAAAGTTGGACCGCAGTTTCCGAACACTTAGCAAACCCTGTTCAAAATCATTGCGACACCTGACGGCCAGTACCGGGCACTCTCAAATGATGTGCAAGGCAGTTTCATCACCATCCGCACAAAATCTACACAGGGAAGAGCTTGATTTCCTTCACCTATACAGGTGATATTTCACTAAGCAGTGCTCATTATTATTATATCATTATTAATACAGTTCAATTATGTTATTACTATTTCTTAAATAACTCGGTGTTATTTAACACTCTAAAATTTATTGACTGCTGTATTGATGTGCCAGCTCAGAGAGTGTTGAACTCTATATTGTATTCTTTTATTATTCTTTTTCAGCTGACACTGTTACTCAATATCAATAAGGCAAAACTTAATAAAAACAATGAATAAAGTTAATTAATTTGGTCAGTCAAAAGCCACTCACGGTAGCTCAGTTGTATTGGCCATAAAATTATTTAAAATTCATCGAAAATTCGACCTTGATTATATTTTAAATTTACAAACTAGCAAGTGAAAAAATTTTAATTTGATGGACAAAACTGAATTCAGTCGATTTTTTTTTCCTCAATTTAAAACATTTATTAAACTTCCTGTAAACATTATAATTTTAATAAAATTAGAGTATTTTTTTTCGTTTCGTTTTAGAGGAGTGCCTAAAGTGAATAAATTAGTATTTTGTGTACAAAACAAAAAAAAAAGAACGTAAATTAAAAGACAATAACACGGTATTTTAGTCAATTATTTTAGCTATTTTTTTTTTTCTATTTTTTTGGAAAAATTACCAAAATGCAAATTAAAATTATTGATTTTCAAATAATAAAAATAATAACAATATTGGCTAATGTTTCAATTTTCAAAAAATATTTGAATTTTAATAGTTTTTTAATGGCATTGAGAATATTTTATGCATGTAGGATAAATGGTGAATATTTGGTTCTGAATATAAATTTATAATGAAACATTAGCAAATTTGTTTCAAGGCCGATGTTATTAGAAATGTCATTAGAATACTAAATTTAATTATGAATTGAAATATTGTAGACCTATTAATTTATCCTAGCGACTCATGGTTATAGAAAATTACTAAGAAAAATTAATATATATTGTTACTAAGTATAGCTAGCATTGAAAAATAGCATTTGATCGAAGAAAAATATGGAGTCCTTCCAAGTGGTGAATCACAATGTACTCCAGCTACTTCATAGCATAAGTAGGTGCTAAGGCCAAGATGTTTGAACTATCTAAAGAGAGGTGGGTAAATTTGTCGAGTTGTAAAATGGCAAACATTTTGTGAGGCTCATACGGCGCCCTAAAAGGAAGGACACGCTTGTTTCTGCCACGCACACAGTACTGGTAGAAATAATGTCGTGAAAAAACCTTATGCGGCTAAGTTGGGGCCAGCAGATTTTTCCATGAATTGCAACATAAAAAAAGAGATCTTGAAGTACTTTTTGTCTCAGTGTCCGGTATCTGGCGGGAGGTGCTGGCGGGAGTACTCTACTTTTAATTAAATCATAAATTTTTAATAATATATAATCCCTTTATAAATTCCAATGAAATTGATTTTTGATTTAATTGAACCCTGTACTTTTCAATTTTATAATAATATCTAGGTTATTTAAGTATATGGGTATAACCTTTTAGTTTAGTAATTAACCGCAAATAAAAAAATTTACAATAAATTAATAATAAATTTAAATATTAATTAGAATTTAGGTGGATTCTTTTGATAAAATTTAGAACATATCCTGTTTTTCTATTGTTTATTTTTATATAACAATTTTAATTAGCTTTTAATTTACTATTATATTTTTGGTATATTAAAATTAAATACATTATACTAAAATTTTCATTCATAATTAATTAAAAATATAAATCTTGAATAGATTTTGAACTTTTTTCTTTTTTTTCTACTTTTTGAGGTTATGACTTTAGTAATCGATTACAATATCGTATTAAAATCAATGAAGTGAAATTTCATATATGTATACACAATAAAAGAGTGTGTAAATTTGCGATTATTATTTAAAATTAAATTCAATGATTTTATTTTAATAAAATTATTATAAAATACGCTTAATACTTTGACCTTTCAATTTAAGTATGCAAATCTAGTTTTTTGTTTATTATTTAATTTATGTAAAATAAAACATGTAAAATTTAAAAGAAAATTTTGGGGATAATTAAAAATATTTTTAATATTGGAATATGAAGAGGTTAATATTTTATCTATGGAAGACTGTTATGTTCTTTAATAACATGTTCAATTAATCTCAATACAGCCGCAATTTCAAATATTTTTGTATGTTATTCGAATTTTCCTTAACAACTTAATGGAAATAGCTTTCACTACCATTAATTTTACCTTGTGAAAAATCTACAAGAATATTTGTATCATACCTTAAAAACTTCGTTAAAGTAAACGTATTTTTAAGGTATGGCAACCGTAAGATATCCAAACGCAACAGAAATTGCAAATTTGATCATTTAACCCGCCTCTATTTTTTATTTTTTCAAATTTCAGAGCCTACGTTGCTGAAGTAATTAATACAGTGAAACAAACTAATGCGATTAATCTGCTCTGTAATTTTGTTGGCAATGTCTTATCTGGAGCCCATAGCTGTAGTTGATTGCTGGAGTCGTTCTAGCATGTGAAAACGATCGTTGACTTTCATAAATTTGCAAGTAAAGTGTATCAAAGTAACCGATAAATTGGTATTGCGGGTTTGAATCAAAATCTTTTCTTCTTTATCTATATGTTGATGCCTTTTGTTTTTATTTTCTATCTAATCCTTAAATTCTATCTCTCTTTCTCTCAAATATGTCTCTTTCTCTCTAACGTTTACACTTTAACTATATTGTATGATTTTAGGGGCAAGTATTTTTTTAGTTCTGTTTACAGATCTGGAGCCACTGTCATTTGAAACTACTTTAAGAGAACAGATTTTTATATTTCAGAATGAACAATTAATCATATTTTAATTTTTAATAGTTGCTAATGGATTCCATAAAATGTGCATAATTTCCCAATCGATAATTATTAATTTCCCATTGCATAAATTAATTTTATTAATATAAAGTAAAACCAAAAATATTTTAAAAACAAATAATTTTGAAACCTATTCCACCATTAATACAATTTCGTAACCATAAAATGATTGTGGTAAACATTCACACAATCTTAATGAATTCAAATTTGCTTTGTTTCAGAAAAACACAACTTTAGTATTGAAAATTCGATATTGATAATCGAATTAATTGTATTACTAACTAACACCTATGCTTTGCTTTTTGTTTACCTTTATTAAAGGAAGAATAAGAACAAAAAATAAATAAACCAACTTTTTATGATTTATTACAATAATATTAAAATTTATAATCCAATTAAGGAGAATTCTAAAAAGGAAATTAATTAATTTTTTTCCACTTTATTTTTTCCTTTTTTGCTTCTGAGTTCTGAATAGCATGAAATCTAAAAGTATTTAATAGATATACGTAAAAATGTATTTGTTCATAGTGTATGCACTTATTTTCTTAACTTGCAACAAATTTCATTAAAAAAATCTGACAATAAATTATTATATCTATATTAATTTGTTTTTACTTTTTTTAATTTTTTAATGCCTGGTTCTGTTTCTGCATATTTTAACAAAAAAATATATATTTCTTTTAGATCTATTTTCTATCATTTGATTCACTTGAATTACCCAACTGGGGATTGTTCATAGCACATAATATAATACCACATTAATAATTGAGAGTCTTATAGTTATTCATAAGGATAAATAAAACTGGCTTGTTTACTTAATTCTAAGGTTCCATACATCGTCGGTTCACTACTTACTTTGGAAAAGAGGCTCTTGGGACATTGGGTTCCTGCAATGTGGATTGGTGGGGCGTTTCAGAGCAGCCCTGAGGATATTATGATGCTTATGTAGGATGTTTTTTTGCTGGGTTCGGAACACAGCAATGTCGAAGGAAATAAATGGACTGGTTGATGTTTTCATCCCTGGTCGTAAATATACCGAAGATATCGAGACATCGGGCTAGTGTAAAAATTGTATAAAATGCTCGCGAAGACAGCAGAAGACGCTTTTTTGGAGGATATCGGATTGACGGATTGGAACAGCTCTCCAGAATGCCTGTGGGTAATCTGTAGTACTAAAGTACTAAACCAACTATATAAAGAATTTAAAGCTTGTGTATTCAAAAATCTATTTTTTCAAAAGATTTGTATATTTCAAAGGCGAATAAAGTTATTAGTGTGCGAAGTTAGAATTCCGAAACTATTCGTTCCATATTATAACGATCCAAAAAATTATTCAATTACCATAGTTATGTTATGTATGCAACAATATTCAGCTTAGTAGAACGTAGATAATATGAGGACAGGTTCAATCTTAGATCGAGGTAAGAGCTTCGACTGTCGGTTGAATTAAAACAAAATTCTTACAAATTAGGTATATTCCTGTAACTAATTATGGGTTTATCTTTATTCAATACGATAAGGATTGTTGAAATTCAAGTAGATCTTATATTAGTCATCTCAGCCAATATACAAATTATAAACGATAAGATAAATTTATAATACATTCTAAATATATAATTAGCGCTCCAATATGAAGAAGGTAAGGTTAAAATTACAACTAAGCCCACCTATGTGTATAATTAATGCAGTTGCCAACTAAGTTATCTATACAAATTTACTTAATAAAGTTTGTAATAAAAGATTCGTAAGAAGAGGTTGAAATAATTATTAAATATGCCTTCAAGGGATATACGAATGCATGCGTTACGCTTCTATATTTAAAAATTATAATTATAAAGAAAATATGAATTGCAAAATCTTTAGTACATAGTAGCCTCATTTACCAATGACATCATAAATATTATTTAAAATGTTTAGCACCATGTAGATTAAGTTTTAAAATGGTTGAGTAATAAAAAATAAATGCTCAAATTTTATGATCATCCTGTGAACATTTTTATAATATCATTAATTATTAATTTTTACGATTTGATTAATATGTAAATCATGATTAGTATCGAAAAAGGGGGGAAAATAATTTTAATTTGTACGAATAAATTTACAATATAACAAAATCTTGCGTTTTAAATATTTCGCACACATTTTAAAAATATTTCAGAGTAAAATTAAATGATTTTCGAAAATAAACTCCTAATTCAATTCAAGCGCGAGTCCCATTGCAATTTTTTAAATTTTCGGCGTTTCCATCTATGAGAGAAATTAAGGGTTCATGCCATCTGACATTGAATAATGCTCAATTTTATTCAGTCTTTCTATTAGAGCAATTTATTTTGAGTAAATTTTAGAAATTAAAACTCTCATTCATGAATATGAGAAAACATGTTAAATCTTCTATTAAAAAGGACTTCTATTCAAAAACACTGGTAATACTTTTAGTGTTTACACGTTTTAGTTTTCTCACTTCAAGCGTAGTTCGCTGAACTTGTCACCTTTAAGTAGATGTGAAGGAGTAACTGACACCTTAATACTGTTTCCCGACAAACACCGAAATTCTTCAATTCGATGAATGGGAAAATAATATTGAAGATTTAATTGGTGATGTTCCGGAGGAGATGTGCGAAAAGGCACATCAAAACTAAATATTTCATCAAAACTAAGTATTTTGAAGGACTTTGTCGTAGCCAATATATACATCAGAGACAATTATTAGGGACGCAAGGTTTACTCATTCAAATGAATATTACGACAAATGAACGTGCATTAGGCGCGATTTTTATAATTAAAAAAAAATATTTAATTCTAAATTTTTACATTCTGCCTCTATTTTCCATTTCTTTATTTATATTTTACTTTAATATTAGCATATTTTATAAAATTAATTTAAAAATCAGTTTAAAAAGTTATTTTGTTTTTTACGTTCTTCTTTTAAATTTAGCAAGAAGGTGGTCTTTCAATTGTATTATAGTTTTCATACTTTGTAAATATTTACTTTTCACAGTTTTCTTTTGTATATCTTTAACGCAGCCTCAATATAATAAAAATGTTGTTGTATAGCTACACTAATTTTTAATATACTTATATATCTTGTGTATATGCTTTGAATGGGTGATGGCGACATTTACCTATAAAAATTTATACGTTTTTTTGCCAACATTTTGCAAAATATTACACAACTATGATGAATATCACAGGAAACCTAAAATAATTTTTTTTTTGTAAAAGGATAACAAGATGTAATATACTGGCTATCACGTTCATCGATAAACACCTGAGCAGTTCTTTTATTAACACTTTTTCTTCGAAGGTAAATAAAAATATATAGAGTTTGCATATCATAAAAATAAGAGTTTCTTGTTTTGAATGGATGGATGGTGGGGCTGAAATTTTTATTAAAGAGTAAAATTTTTATGTATACATAAAACGTTTTTATATTTGACCTATAGTTTTTAGAATTAATATTTTAAGAACAATTACGTAACGTATGGTATTGTTGGTAGTTATACAATAAAGTCGAAATTTGGAATGGGTACGTAAAAACTTTCTTTGTTATAAATTTTCAATTGATTTTAACTAAAAAATCTTATTTACGATATCACCTTTTTGATATTTAGAACAATTACTAACAGTTCTTTTCTGACCGCGGCTGTATCTCTTATAAAAATTCTGAACTGTGAAATTCATAATCTGGGGAGTTATGACCTTTAAAGCAAATGTGTAATATTGCAAAACGTATGATTTATATCGGGACTTTAACAAATATGTCCGTATCGTAACCTAATATGAACGTAAAATACTATTAAAACAAATACTCGACCGGCATGTGTCTATTGAAATGTGTCACTGTTTCAACGGTCATTTATTGCGAATTTGAAATGACATGGTAATTTTTTTGAGGAGAAAGTGCAATTTTATTATTTAGTAGGACACTCGAACTCAAAGCGGCAATTAACGTTATTATGGCTTTTTTAAATCAGTATAAAGTTAAAGGTTTGACATAATTTAAGTATTTATTGCAACGAGCATCAAATTAATACAATGTTAAGCCCAGCTTATTAACATTAGAATACTTTGTTTAAGAATGCTCATAAAATTATAATTTAAGTATATGATTAACAAAAACAAGTACAGCTGCGTTATACAAAAAAAAAAAAAACTACCTCATTGGGATTTATTTAAATCAGCTTTTCTTTAGTTATTTCAAATCCCATAACGTGTAAATGTTCCAATATACGTTAAACATACTAAATTACACACATTTAATATTAAAATTTATGTGAAATAACATTAAAAATACTATGTTGTATGTTTATACATTCAGTTTAAGAAATAAGATATGTTTTGCTCATTTACCATATAAAACGTTTATGAATGTGCAAAATACACACAAGTATAACAAACTATACGTGTATACGTCAATAACCCAGCTTGTATATTTTGATTTACGGCAATGGATTGTGTATGTCTATAAATGTATGTTATACATAGAGCTAGATTATATTTTATATTTTAAATTGAAATGTACTTTTTCTGTCATTTCGCTAAATAATAAATTTGTTAAAATATCACGAAATGAAGTCGTACAGCGATCACTTGTACCTATATAATTATAACTAATAATATTATTATTATATAAAAATCTATATATAACTTATATACATATATATTTAATTATTGTAATACATTCGTTTTGCTAAAAATGGTTTTAGTTTTCAAATATTCAGAAATATGAATACATAAAGAAGGTTGATAAGTGTTTTGCAATTATCACATCATATTTACATATATAAATTTTATGAGACTAAAACAATTATATATGCTAATTTTATAACGATCAAGACTGTCTTGTGTGTATTGTACCTATGTATATATTCTGAAATAAATGAGTTGAGAGTGAGGTTGAGAAAATTTTATTTTAATCTTTGTATATTATAAAATCTGTTATGCAAATATAACATTCTGGTTTCTTTTTGATAATATTTAACCTCTAAATATGTAAAAGAAAGACTATTAATGCCAAGGAAACGGCCCAGTGCCATTTAAAAGACTGAAAATGTGGGCCAGGGTTGACTATTGGAATAGTTGCAACGCTTTTTTTAAACAAAAAATTTATGCCTTTCTCAGAATGGAGTTGGGAGAAGAACACAATGCATCGTTCAGGCTCTCAATTATTGGAGAAAGTACTCACTGGATATTGCCTTACTAGAGACCATGTGAAGAAGAAGAACAAAAAGGAAAACGAGGTCTGCTGCCTTTATCTAGAAAATGAAGCAATAGTGGACCACCTGTTATGCGAATACGAGGAGACGTCTTGCTGAGACTGGGATATATCGGAGGGTTTTTGTGTTCTTGTATCTTAAAGTAACTGAAGCCTAGAAATAGCGCTAATATATACGAGAATGATGCGGCATCACATTAGATTATTAATAGACCTATGGATCGATAAGAGAAGAAAATAATAGTGATTATGTCAACCGAGCTTTGCTGTGTAGTATTAATCAGAGTTGTAATTACAACTGTAGAGTTATTCAAATGTTTAATGGAAATGCGACAAAATTGATAATTTTGTATAACATAAACAGTACGTTTCAAATAACTATCTGCAAAAATCAAAAGCGAAACAAAACAATAATCGTTTCACATTAGGGTTAAAAAAAATTTTTTTGTTTTTTTTTTCAGTTTTCTGAAAATGAGACTCATAATTTTGCAAAGGAATGTATTCAAAATGCAAATATTAAAACTATTTTGACGATTTTACTTGTAATATCCAGAAAAATTATATTTATACATGCATTTATTAATTTATTTTTTTCTGCATGTATAAAATAATTTTAATGATTTGCAAATAGTAAAGCGTTAATTTAAAGAACCACTTGTCATTCATGTTAATTACAGGTGTAAATAAGCTTATATTATTCATGTATCTACTATACACAAAGTTAAATTATTTGATTTTTCCATATTTTGTATGATTCTTTATGTATATTGAATTTCACTTTAATTCACAAGAAAGAAAAAAACCTTAATATTCGCCGTATATTTTAGATTTTTTTATTTTCTTCTGAAATTTTTAAGTTAAATATTGTTGAAAAAGATTAGGATGTTTCGAAAGTTTTAGGTTTTTTTTGTTTACTTTTAACTTACCTTACTCATGAATATGGTAATGAAAATAATTGTAATGAGGACCGACTATTTAACTAAAAATTATTTGCAATATATTGTTAGTATAGTTGAAAATTTACATTACAAAATATTGAATCAAACCTCAAACGTACTGCTACTATATAAAATTAAATACAAGCCCTATATAAAAATATGTATAAATATTTGCAATTAAATTCAATTGAGAATGAATAGGAAAATCCAAATCAATAAGTAAATAATGTAATTGGAAAAAATTGTACTTCTAATTAAAAAACGGATGTGGCCAGAACATAACCACAGGGGAAACTAATTTTCTAGTGTAGGTTTTAGTCGAAATAGAAATATCCGAGGACACAAACCATCATCTCCCCAAAAGCAATTTATTTACGTCTCTCATTACAGAGAAATGTACTCAACTTTGAAAATTCGAGATTTGAATTTTACCATCCCATGTTTGCAATTCCATTGATAAAAATGAGTATTCTAATTTACAAGTGACAAAAACAGGTGACGGAAAAAATAATAACATATAAAATGGTACATTTAAATGCACATATTATATTGATGGTAAGGCAATTCTTAATTATCTGAAATAATGTCCTTGCCTCTTCGAAAAAGTATAGACCTTAAATTACCTCAAAATCTTATTATTCGTCTTTCTCTGCTTGTAAAACAATATGAGGTAAAAGGCCAATTAAATTGACCTCATTTTAATAGAAGTTATGAATTGTTTTCGTAAAATATAAGAGAGAATTGCCTACTTACAGGATTAATTAACCTCATAAATACCGATAATATGCTACTATTGTAACTATATATAAAATTTTGTATATTAAATAACGCAATTTAAAGAATCTTTTAATCAAACTTTTTGTACAAATTTTTGCTACTAAAATTTTTATATTTATTTATTGTACCTTAAAGCAAATAACATGTGTTTTAAATAATGTAAAAGTTTCTTAATACATATATATACATATATGTACATAATATATATATTATTAAATATTTTTGGAAACATCCAACCGTTTAATATGGTAAAACATTTCAAAATAAATATAATAAATATTTGTTTAAATTAAAAACTTTTAATAACTATAAATATTAATTTACGGCCCTCTAGTCTTTTTAAATATATTACATACTTACATACACATATAATAATTTGATTTCCATATAACATGAAAATTTTTCAAAATATTATTTTTTGATTATTTTAATAATAAAAAATTTATCCTTTTTACCATCATTTTCAATACCTGAACATTACGTTATTATTATTTCTATATACTGAGCTACATATACTATATATAAATATACGTATATTATGTAAAATAAATCAAAACAAGGACTAGAAATTCTTTTGAATTATTAAAGCTTCCTCTATATGGTAAGTATATGTGATAGTTTTCAAAATGTAAAATATTGAGAAATTGAAGGAGAGAGGAAAATTATTATTTGACGATAAACGTTAGTTTTTTTTTTGCTTACGGCATTAGAATAAAATTTTATAATTTTCCTTTTTCTTTTTTTTTTCTTTCTACTGTGCTATGTTTATTTTCAATTAAAAATTTTCCCATATATTGTAAATTTAAATAATATTTTTTTTTGTACTTAAACAAGGTGTTCAATTTGTAATATAGGTAAAATCTGAATACTGAATAAAATGCATGTCTACATTTCCATTTCAAAAAGAATTCGAAAAGTTCTAAGTAATCTGACATTGAAATTGGATTGTTTTCCAAAAGAACCGAGTGGGGCTGGAGTATCTCCCGGGCCATCGCAGCCATTCGCGACTTATTGTAGTCCGACATTGAAATTGACTTACCCATGGGAATTTCTGGTTGCCTTTAACTCAGCACTCAAAAACAAGTTTTAAATGATTGCTCAATAGTCCAAATCAAATCAAGTTTAATTTAAATCAAGCGACTAAATCAAATTTTCGTAAAGGTTGCAAATTTATTAGTGTTATGAGTTCCATATTTCATTTCATATAAGGGTAAAAAAAAAATTTATATTTTATGTAGCTTTTTCTGATTTATTCCAGTTTTATATTAAGTTTGAATTAAATATTATTCATAGTTTTAAATATTAGGTTTGAAACTCAATTGTGCCTTTATTAACGCTGTTTATTGAATTGCGGTTACACACCTTATTCAATTCATACACACATACAATTAAAATTTTATTACAAATAATAACAAAAAAAAAATTTCATATTAATTTTTCATTTATCCTTTTTAAAAATTTCAATATTTATACTATTTTATAGTGATTTTTTATCAGACACATTATATGACATAACATTGCACATACGTCTATACATTAACATATACGTGTGTACATAATAAAAATTATAAAATTACTTGTGTAATATTAGATTGTATACATGTAAACAAATTATTGTAGAATTGAATTTCTTATGAAAACGCTGAATATTGTGAAAATATCAAAAAAAACTATTGGTACTTTTTAATTTCTAAAAGCATTCTGTAATAATTTTTCCATCATATAAAATGTCGTTACAACTCATTATATACGTATATACTATCCACACAGTATAGAATACAAAAAGGATATCAACGATTGCTGATGATAATCGATGACAAAGGAATAAAATAGAAAATTGAAAAAAGGAAAAAAAAAACAAAGGAAAAAATTAATTTAAAATTTTAATTATAAATTTCCAATGTTTAACAAATAAGAATTAAAATTTTTCAATATTACATTTATTAATGTTATATGCAATGTAAGTACAAATTTATTGTCAATTTTTACTCAATGTTTACTTTATAAAATCACAGCACACAACTACATATACATATACCAACTAATAACCAAAATGTTTATTGAAATTATGAGTGAAAATATTAATTACCATTTTAGAATTAATTTTTAATATTTTGCAATTATTTTAGGATTTTAAATTATAATATTGTTTTTTTTCATTATCATTATTATTTTGGATTTTAATATAATTGAATTAATTAGATTATATTATGAGATTTGTTATTGTTATTGAAAAAAGATAAAATTTTGATGAAAATTGAGTGGGCATTTTTATTGAGAACAAATTAACCCGTTACGCGTTGTTGGTATCTCAAGAGGAAGTTAGTTGCATTGTTTTTTATTTATTAGTTGAAACCATTTATTTAACAAATTCCTCGAATGCAATTAAGGTCTCCCGTTGACAATTTATAAAAGACATATATTTAACATGTTTTTTTCTTAGTCCCTTTGTCAAGACCTGGAATCTCAAAGGGCTGATTTCTAAAGATTTCCGGCAATAAAAATTATAGATTTCGCCTAGACCTTTTTCAACAATATCCAGCATGACATTAAGTCGACTTTTAATTTTAGTATGGTAGACCTTAAAAGGGATCGAAAAATCCATCTTTCGCGATTGTTTTTGAACCGACAGGGTTTTAAAAATTTTTTTTTATTTTAAAAACCCGTGAGGAAGTTTTCTAAACATTTTCCGAATGTTTCATGCAAATTGCGTTAATAGTGTGAATTTAAATCACTTTTTCATATTTCTGCCTGAACGTCACAAGATATATATGTACTTAAAATTCGTTTCGATGTTAAAACCGAATCCCAGTAAGCAAAAGATTTCATATACACTGAAAGACAATTTCATATACACTGAAAGTCTAAACACGACAAAACGTCAAACGATAATTAAATGTAAGAGAAAATCACCGCTCAATACGCATTCGCATAAGTTAGTATTAAGTTGAGAACAAATAATTAATAATGGCCATTTTCAATTTAATTAATGTTAACCTGTACTGTTATATGTACCACTGAGAGCTTCCGTATCTTTTATTTCTGTGAGTATGCCTATACATAATGGGAATAGGTCCCGAAATTATTTTGTTACTTAAATACAAAATTTTCCAATAGCTTCTGTCTAATAGGCTACACTTGCCTATTTCTTAATTTCCTGTTCATTTGTCTACACTATATTCTCAAAATATGAATAAGCAATTCGAGTAAATATAGAATAAACTTTAAGTAAATTAAAAGGTTGAAATATTCTTTGTTTTTTCATTTTCTAATTGCAATTCTCTTAAGTGAAAATTGGAATTTTAAAAACGAAATTTTTTCTATTCATTCATATTTTTTTATCTTGAAATATGACCAACTTAAAAAAAATTAATTTGCAAATAACCTACTTTTTAAGAGAAAAAAATTTCCTTCATATTTCCGATGGTTTTTAAAAAAACATAGGATTCAAAAGAATTCTAAAAGTTCAACTTTTTTTTTTAAAGTTGATAACTTCTACAGTATTTTTAAGGATTTTCAAGAATCTTTTTTACAGGAAAATATTTTGATAATATATGAAACATTTTAAAAAAGAAGTAAAATAATTTGAATTTTAGGCAGATGTCTCATATAATAACTTTAATTACAAGGGAAAGGCTGATTTCTACTCAAAGTCAAATATTTGTGGCATCTAGTAGGAAAAAATTTTGCTACAATATACTGTCATTGCTGTTAAAAGTTGTGGCCAGCTAATTGTTCGAATCATTATATTAAATCATATAAAGCGAAAAGAACAACATAATTTAAAGGAAACATACAACAGGGGAACTTTTTTGGCATAGTTTGTAATTTAAAGGTTGAGTACGAGTTTCCCGTACAGGATTTTTGAAAACTTTGTAAAGAAAATTGGCTTCCGTGTATCTAATGGTTACATTGAAAACTATTACTTAACTGCTGTGTTAATTCATCTTGAAGGAAAGTGTTGTAAAAATTGTAAAAACACTTAGGAAACAGTTAGATTAGGTTAGTTTTTACGATCATCTTGAGAATTAAAGACTTAAAACATTACAATTTATAGAATCACATAATACAAAACATTTTTTTTAAATTAAAATTTTAATTATAAACTAAAAACCACTACAAACATAATCGCTATGACCTGTAAGCATCTCTTCACTCTTAGGATTCGTTGACATTTTTATAAAAGTTTGAATGACTCCAACTTCAAGATTACCAAATATGTCATCTTTTAGTTATAGTTTTTTTTTTCTAAGTTTGTTAGAATATTCCAAGTTAATGTTTTCAATTATGAAAATTGGAAAGGATAATTTTTAATAAATTTTATGCTTTTTTTTCCTCGAATAAATTACAACTAAAATTCATATTTAATTGGATGGTATAGAAATTTTCACAAAAAAAAAGGATTTTTTGTCGGTACTTTGAATAAAAAAAATTTTCTGTTTTCATGTTTTAATAATAATATCAAGCTGTCGTTTAATGTTAGTTGAGGAACTTTCCTCTAAGAATCTTAAATTATGTAATTTCTAAGGAGTTAAGATTAAACTCTTTAATTAAATTTAATTCGTTATTAAATAATTTTAGAAATAAATTTAAATAATAAAAAATGAATTTAATTAAAGTAATTTAATTGCAGTATAGAAATAAAATTAAAATAATAACTTTAAAAAATTTGTTAAGATCAAAGTTCAATCTAAGAAATGTAAAAATTCTTATTGAAAATGATTTTGAATTTGGCCAATATGATAAGATATTTCAAATTAATAGAGATGTAAGCCTATTAAAATTAGATAATAAAAATATATTTTTCTTAAAATTATGAAAATTTTAATTAATCTCATTATTTATTAGTCACCTCAAAATATTTACGAGTTGTTGCAACATGTTCGATATACAACATGTTTGATACATTTTAAAATTTATTCAGGTGCAAGAACATTTATCTATTGTCGCACAGTTATAATAAAACAAAATATTAACAAAAATCATAAAAAATTTGTAATTCTTCAAACAAACAATTTATAATATTTTATCAATTTATAGGAGTGTTACTCATACAACAGCAACTAATTTGTTACAATACAATATAATTAAATTGGACTTGTATAATATTTGAGCCTTGTAAAATATTTGCAATTTCATGTTTTTTAATTAGATTATCGCAAAATCTTAAAAAGCAAAAACAAAAATTCATGAAATAAATATTTCGGATAACAGTCTCATAACCAGATATTACTCAAGCCCGCATCTATGTATAATTGTAATTTCTTATTTCTAGTATATTTTAAATAAAAATATTTAATTATAACAAAAAATAATGATTCGATTTTTTAAATAAATTGTTATAACTCACAGTATATAGTAGCATTAATTAAAAATTGCAGTAGAATAAGAAAATAATTTTAATATGGCGATACGGATCGCTCAATAAATTCACAATGGAATTCAATTCTTTTTTTTTGTTAAATGAAAAATAGAATAAAATAGAATAAAATTCTATTTTGACTTAAAATTCTTAATAATGCCTTTTTAAAATTTTGCTATATTTTGTAGTATTCGAATATACTTATAAATTGAAAAAAAAATTTTTATTATTTTGAACATTCGTGATTCTTTATTAGTGCATAAAACATACAAGAAAACAAAAAAAAAATATTGTACAAACACCATAACAAATAATTATTTTTCAGATTTTCGCTAACAAAAAAAAAACATTAAATTCCTAATATCTCCCACGTTTTAACCTTAAAAATCCCATACAAAAACCAAAAAAAAAAAAAAAATAACAAGCAAAAATTAAAAAATTTTTTGTATTTTTTTGATTCCTTCCAAAAAGATAACAATAACGAAACGACATTATTGTAGAATACACAAAAAAAAAAAAAATTATTTGTAGTAAATTAAATTTTAACAAATTATCTTTTAAAATAAAAGAACAAAATTGTTAGCAGAAAAAATAAATTTTCATTTAAACTCATGTTTCTGCATAGCATTAAAATTTAAATATAAAAAATTTTAATAGTTAAACTTTTTTTTTGTCTTTATCATTATTGTTTCTGGTTCTGTACTTGGTATAAGCTTCTTATTTGTTACTCTTCTATTTTTCAATTTTTTTTTTGTATTTTCTCTTGTAAATGCACATTAATTTTATTTTTATCGCACATTAAAATGTAAAAAATAATACCAAAAAAAAAAAAAAATTTGGAAAAACAAAAAATAATTTAAGACAGTGGCTATGTTCTATGTATTTATAATGATCTCTTAAAAATACAAACACGTATAATAAGTGCAAAATTAGGAAGTTTTATAAGGTCAATTGCAAAATCTCTCAAAATGCATATAGGTAAAACTAAAAAAAGTAATAAAATTAATGTGATCTGTTCGATATTTAGTTCGAATAGTTTAAGAATTACAAAAACTATTAAGCATTTGACATTAAACGAGAATGACATTTGGAAAACTAATACTGAAATATTAAGAAATGAGAAAGAGAGAAAGCTTGTAGGGAAAACTGAGCGAAAGATTTGTTTTTCAAATGAGAAAACATTATAGGCAAAAATTGAACGAAAGAGATTCGATTTCACGAAACGTCTCGCCTTTTTGATATTTGTATATTTTTGTTGTTCGTAAGTGATGCACATTATTTAAAAGCATCTTGCAGAAATTTAATGAGAATGAAATTACAATAATACGGTAATAAATTAAAATATTTTGAATAAGTATAGGCTTGTAAAGATAATCAAAACAAAAAAAACCCTATTGTTCATTTCTTAAACTCTTTTCCTATTTCAAAAACAAATAATATTCTTGCGTGTCCTTAATATATGCAACTACAATTACAAAAGTTTACACTAGAATACTTATTTATACCATAGCTCATACAAAATTCATATAATTATGGAAAATTTCATTCTCAAACTCTTTTCTAGCTCCTCATAAATTATTAACTACATGGCAAATTTTTTTTATTGTTTCCGTATTCTTTAAAATCACTGGACATCTGGCAGCTCACACAACATTTTAATCTAACTGTTTTTTATATGGTATTCTTTGTTTTTTTATTAAAGAATTTCCTGAATCGTTTTTATTTATATGGGTGGATTATTTTCCATCTTATTTCTTTTTTCCATTTTAATTTTACAACAATTAGTGTGCGAACGCTACTGGTTATCCTTTTCGAGTAAATTAATTTAAAAAAATAAAAAAAAAATTATTTTTATTCAGTTCGTTTTAATTCTTGTTTTTTGCAATTTCTTTTTTTTTTGTATTCAGAAATTAATGATGTTCAAGAGCAAAATAGAAGGGCATTTTTGTTTGTATAATTTTTCGAGATGCTCTTTAAAAATAAAACAAAATAACAGTGGCGTTGTTATTTCAACAAAATTTACGTGGACTTTTGTATGAACTGCTTAATTTTTCCGAAATTCAGAAAATTATGGTCTATTTTAAATTGATTTGTGGATGTTTAGTATAACATAGGTTTTTGGCTTAAGCGTCATATGGTATACCTAATATTTACACGAAATTTGTATGAAGCTATAGGGTAAATAGGTGAGTTAATTTGAAAATACTGAACAGAAAACAACAAAATACAATACAGATTATAGAGAACTGCGCTTGATTTGAGACGGATTCCGAAATGGAGTAAGACCTTATTCCTTCAACTGAGAATCTATTTGAAATGTAGGAGATTCAGATCAATTTAAGCAATATTGTTAGATATCGATTTCTCTTCTATGAAAAATCATAATACAATAGAAAGTTTTACATAATAGGGCAATATTTTTCGCGGCTAATCAGTTGAACACATATCCCGCAAATATACCTTATTTTAAATGTTGTATAACGCATCGTTCTGTGCAGTCTAGTGTAAAAACTAGACAACAACTCTGATTATTTTATAAAACTTAGTAATTAAAAAGTTATCGTGAAATTTAAATTCATATATATATTAAATTGTATACAAACTTAAACATGAAAATTCCCCGTGGACGGTAAGATATATACACTTAATGAATTTAAGGAACACGAAACAAAAAATAAAAATTTATAATAAAAAAAGGATAAATTTGTTTTTTTTTCATTTTATTTAAAGTATTCCTGTTGCTCTTAATGTTTATGTGGTGCAAAAATAATGATTACGAGCTGTTTGCACACTATATAACAACAAAAAAAAGAAATATTAAAGATTAAACTCTTGAATGCAAAAAAGAGAAGAAAACAAATGAAAAGTAATAAAAATTTAGGTTACCTACCTTATAACTACCTACACTCATATTATTATTATTATTGTTATTTTATAAAAAAAAGTCCATTTAATTCGATAATATCTGGTGGACAATTCTCACCTGGAATTGCTCTAAAATGTTAGTTTACACAAGCAAATTAGAAAGAAAAAAAAGAGCATATAAACAAAAAGTGGACAAAACATAAATTAAAAGAAAACAAAGTTGCAATGGGTTTAATTTACACACAAAAAAAAAATTAAATTTATAAAAAAAGAGGAAAATTTTTTACAATTTAAGCACAACACACAAAAAAAAGAAACAAAAGAGTTGACAACACTATAAAACACTTGATTTACTGTTATAAAATTAGTACAAGGACATTTTTTGTCGCAGTTTACAATAACAAAAAAAAAAAAAAACGTGAGAAAATTTACGTTCTGTTAATTAGCAAAAAAATGAGGAAAAATGAAACAAACATTGCGAGTATAAAAGCCTTAAACATTTGACACATTTTTTTCATATTACCTCTAAAGTGATAAGAGAAAGTGAGAAAGAAATCACATCTGAGTGTGAGAGTTTTTAATATTAACATAGAGTGTACGTTTTACCACCATAAACCACTATAACTGCCATAATTCTAAACCAATTTTCAGTTAATTAAAATTCTTCCATAAAATTGTTAAACTAATTCTTAATTAAATTTCTGTTCCGTGAGTAGAAATGATATTTTTTCGATTAATTGTAAGATTTTTTTCATTCTCTAAACTTGTAAGACCCGGAATTATTGTTGTTAAAAATTATTATCGAAAATTTTTAACATTTTTATTCTCGTTATCACTTAGTTTTGTATTTTACAATTGTACATGCGCTATAGCAAGCTTTTGGCTCTCTTTTGTCTGTTAGAATTATATTATATATTTGGTTATGCAAGCTGTGCCAAGAGCTTAATTATAAGTCAATTCACTATTTATTTTGAATATAACAGGTTTACAGCCCTAAAATAACAAAAGAGAACATCATCTAGATGAGTTTTGAACACGAACCAATTTCATTGTTTCTTTATTTTATCTGTTTCTCTTCTTATTTTTTTTTATACAAAATTTATTTATTTATTATTTTTATTATCTCTTTTTTTGTCTTTTTTAAAACTAATTTCTTCTCTTGTTTCCTAAACTTTTGTTCTAATTCAATTTATATTGTTAATATTAAACAGTAAGTTGTTTTGTTATTTTTTTTTATAATGTTTGTAATCTTGTTATAATTTTTATTTCATTTACTTTTATTTCATTAATTTTTATTTCTTTTCTCTCACTTCTGTTATAACACTATTATAGAGTATATCGTTGTCACATTTTTATTTGTTTAACATGAACTTTTATTTGATATTCTATATCCTATGTTCACTTGCAGTATAACAGTATTAAATTAGTTTAATTTTTAATGTTTTGTATTATGTGTGGTGTGATTTCGTTTTTCTATTAGAATTGAAATTTTTAAGAATTAAATAAAATCTTTCAAACATTAATATAATATTATTTTGTTGGTCTAAATTATTTTTAAGTAGGTATGAACAATATTAAAGTTTTATTCAATTTTATTTATTCTTTCATTTTAGTTTTTTTTATTCAATTTCTTTTATAATTTGTTATAATCAATATAAAAAATAAGAACCCTTTATTCAACATAAATTTTTATCTTTTCTTTTTAATTATTATACCATAGCATTTTGGTTAGTAAGCCTGCAAAGTATAATGAGGAAGTGATTTTGAATAACACATACATACATACTAAGTTTAGATTCTCCGTTCATAATTATAAGTTTTGACATACTATTTTACAAATACAGAGTATACAAAACAAAATTTATTTGACAAATTATAAACAATTCGAATCAAAAATTTCTTTTAGTTCAAATCATTTCTTAACTTAGGTATAAATATATTCATGGGAATCTGAGGCATCTGACTTAAATGGACAGTGCCAAAGATCGCTGAGTATTTTGCTTCAAGTTATTTTCTCTTCTGTTAATACAAAAAAAAAGACATTCCCTTTTAAGTTTAGAGATTTGAAATTCGATTGAAAAATACTACACCATTTAGTATACGCAATATGGTCGCCAAAAAGCGATAAGTTTCGATAAAAAATTTGACAAAATAAAAAATTTCTTAATTTGTAAAAACTTGTTTTACAATAAATTTCAAAATTAAAATGAATTCCACTTACCTTTTTCTAATACGCAAGCATTGTTGAAAAACTCGCAAAGTAAAAAATTTTGCCAATTTATCTTTGCTTTAGAGTTCATATCCTATAGTTGGCCAGTTTAACCAAATTATTTTATTTCCTTGTTTTTCTTTTATTTATTCTGTTAATTTATTTCTGTTTCACTGTTCATTTTTTTCATATGCATTTGCTATATTTTTCAGTACTCTAAAAAAAAAAAAGAAACAAAAGAGGAAACGAAGTTAAAAATTAACATTTAAAATAGTTTCAATTTTCAATTGAAATTTTATGCAACAGTTTTGGCCATAAAATAATGTGGGTGTATTGGGTGTTTCCTTTTGTTTTTCTTCATTTTCTTTTATTTAATTTTAATCGTTTTGGCATTTGATTTCACCCATCTAAAATTGAATTTTTATTATATTTATTTTTTCTGTTGTGATTTTTCAAGTTGAACATGAAATAAAATTAATAGATGTGGAGCAAAAAAAAAACATTAAACAATAAGACTTTATGAATTTTACCATGAATGCGCGCACTGCAAGAAACTAAAAATGGGGGAAAAAACAACACAGAAAAAAATTGAAATCCTCTAAAATTAAAAAACTTTAAATTTATCTTGGATCAAAGCAATTAGCACTTATTTTTTTTGTATACATTAATAAATAAAAAGCAATTTTAGTATTTCTTTTTAAAGGTAAAGAGTGAGATTGTAAAATTATTCTGAAGCTGTTGATTCGATGAAAAGAGTTTTTGTGCTCCTTACTTTCTGTTTGTTCTTTTTCTCAAGAAATTTTAATGTTGCTTCTCACATTTCCATTTTTTTTTTTATTAGTTAGTTTTATGCTTCCTCAATGACACAATATCGTTCTTAAGTTTTAATTTTAAAGTTTTATGGCATAATTTTAAATTGTGAGGAACAGAACACAAGTCACTTCACTATTGAATATGTTTTAAAAACATATGTATGTGTATGTATATCCTGCAGTGTCTAAATTAAAAAGAGTTGAGTGACAGTAATTAAAAATCTGTATACAGATGTACATTTATATAAAGGCAATATATATTATGGGCAAAATATGCTTAAAACAAACAAAAGAATCGAGGAAATTATACATGGATTATATTTCAGGCGACACTATCATCGAATTACAATCTTATAAATATTTAGAATATCAATATAGTAAAAATTGTAAAAAATTTTAGAAAATTAAGAGTAAATAAGTACACTAGTTCTCAAAAGCAATGCAAATATTGATTTTTTCTACTCTTTAACTCTAAACATTAATTTTTTCTGTTTTGCAAAAAAGTCATACTAAATTCACACTGTTTTTACTAAATTTGTAATTGAAAATATTTTCCAACTCAATATTAAGAAACGTTTGGAATATAAGTTCAATAATATGAGACAATCAAGGGTGTCCATTTTGTTAAATTTCAACTTGTTCCAAAAATTGAATTATGTATTAAAAAAAATTCCTATTAATTTAATTTTGTATTATTAACACCAATATATGTAACGTATACAGTGCCGGATTTAGCATATATACAAAATAAGCATTCGTAATGGGCGGCGAAAATTCGGGCGCTATTGAAAACTTAAAAAAAAAAATTAATTTTAAAACATAAAATATTTTTCGATCACGCGTTATTCAAAATTTTTTTTTTCTTTCTATTTACAACAAAATTGACTTGATGACAAGTCTCTATATAAAAAAAATTGTAAAATAAAAAGTTGAAAGTCTAATTCCAGGCTTGATTTCTATTATATGACTTGTATTCAGCTAGATTAAGTTACAAGAAAATGATTTATTATACGGAATGTTTATTGAACCGAAAACGCTGTGGTGGGGAGCGGGGGCACTTTTTAGAAACTACGTAGGGCGTCGAAAACACCAGAACCGCCTCTCATGTAATGAACAACGGAATCATTTAATAAAATTTGTTAATTATATAAAAAAAGGATTAACTTTGAAATACAGTAAAAAAAAAAAAAACATTTTAAAAGTTAAATGACCTTTAAGATTTAAATTGAAAAAAAAAACCCCGGATTTTATAATAAATTTAATTTTTTTAAAATGTACTCGTAATGGAGAACGTTAATTTGAAAATTCATTTTATTAAACAGATTATTAATGTATTTATTATTTAATTTGCATTTTTTTTTTCCAAAAATTGATATTAATATTCTAATTTACATTAATTTTAATTAAATTATGTTAATTTCATTAAATTGTTAAATTGTCTCTTAAAAAATCACCAATAAATTAAATGCGATTTTTTTTTTTTGCTTCATTTTTCATCATTTTTTTTTTTGGTTGTTGGTATTTTTATTGTAATTTTTCAATTTAATTTATTACGCGTATATTTAAAACATCGCGAAAAAAAAAACAAGTTTTTAAAATTGTTTTTTTTTTTCTTTATGAATGCGTTTCAGTACAAATTGCATCGTAATTTATCCAACCATAAAAATTCCTAAAATTTTTATGTAAATAAATTTTCTAAAAAAAAAAAATGTGAATAAAAATTACAATATCGTTTTTTAAAACAAAAAATATTTTAAACGTTAATAAGTGTAAATGGGAAACATGTGATTTGGAAAACAAACACGAATGCTAAAATAATTGATCGGGTTTTTTGGGCGAAAACTGTACTTTTGCATTTTGTATTGCAACTATGAAAATTTTCCGTTTGTAGGAAGCAAAAATGTACTTCACGACAGTTTGGGGAAATTTAAAAAAAAAAATTTGATGGAAACAATAAATTTTGGAAGTCTTAATATGAGAAAATTTATTAAATTAAAAAATTATTTATGGTTTCATTAAACAAGAAAATAATTTATGGAGTTTGACGCTAAAAGCCAGAGAAAAATACTTGGAGAAATAATTTAAAAAATAATGGGAAATTTTTAGGCAATTCTCTTACACCTTTCTAGCGAGAGAGAAGAGCTACAGTTTTGATGTCAGTTTTTACACAGCAGTTTTAAAAAAAAAAAGTCGAAGAATTTGAAGTTACAGTCCTTTAAGCTTCATAAGTTGGATGTGTTTTGTTATGTGATGGTTGATGCTTTTATGACTGTGTTCCATTTGTAACATTAAATTTATTATGCAGTATTTATTATTTTGGGAATGCTACAAATAAAACTTATTTGTCTCATTTTAACAGTGCATAACAAAAACCTGTATTTTAACAATTCTAATACAAAATTCATAATAAATGACTTCATTAAAATTAAGAATAACTACTTGCACTTTAATTTAAATTAAATTAAATCTAAGTGAAATGAAGTTTTAATTTTAACGAAGTCAATAATAACGTACTTAGAGTGCAAATCAGCAATTGAATTTTAAATTTCCTAAATAAAATATGTATGAGACTGGTATTAGTAAGTTATTTCGCTCGATAATTCTTAAAATATTAATTTGAAATCTATTGAAGGTTGACCTTTTAAGATCAATTTTATTTTGTAAGAAATTCATTCTAGCTTGCAGATTATAGAATGAAGGTTGACCTTCTTCAAAAGTACCCGCTTCTGAGGCAGTTGACCTTCCCCACGACTTACTCTTCTCTAAGATATTGTCAAATCGGTGCTTTCCCGAATTCTTTCCTGTTTTTTATTTTTTTTGTTTTCATTCATGCCCTGCGATCCCACGAGTAGGTAGGGAAAGAGTGTTCCGCTACGCCAGAACACCGCATGAGTTAGTAAAGTTATAATACTCCCTAAGGTGACGACAGATAGTATACCTGACTGCTAAATAGTGCACTATTGGCACGAATCGTATAAGACCACTGTCTTTGTCTTAAACGGGTGGCCAATATTTTACTAGAATAAAATTTCTTTGCTCTTCTTCTTGAGCACGTCTCTCTCATCAAATATTTTCATCGTATTTAAGATTAACGCATAAAATTTTTATAATCGGTTGTGCATTTTATTTTTGAAATTAAATTGTTGGCATTTTTAATTGTAAAATAATTTTTTCCTATATACTTTCGTTTTTTTTTTTGTTTTCTTCGATTTCGTGTGCACTTGCAATATGTGCGTAATTGTGAAAATTTACAATTTTGTCTAAAATTAAAGATACATTCGAGCGAATCATTTTTTTTTTAATATCAAAATAAAAAAAAAAAGTTTTTTTCTTATGAATGAAAATTCCAATGAATTGTAGCAATTTTTTTTTATATTTAATTATCTTAAAATAGAATTTTGAGTAAATTTTGAAAAAGAAGGAAATTTAAAGGATAGTATCAAGTCCATTTTTTTATAAAATTAAAATGTTATACTTGACAATGTTAAGAAAAAATTTCAAATGTTTTCGAGTATTCAGAAAATCCCAAAAGAAAATCAATTCTTATAATTGCTTTTTGCTACTAATTTCAATTTGAAATATTTATTTTTTTTCTTCCTAAATATCAAATAAAATCGACTGTTAAAGCAGCTCAAAGACTTTCTTAATTACACTCTTAAAAAATAAGAAAAATACTAAGCTAAATCTTGGCTCAAATTCCAATATTGTCGTTTAACCAATTCATTCCAAATGTACAAATATTGTCACGAACTTTGGAATACTTTAAGAAAAATTTCATCAAAAGCTCCATTCTTACATTGTTTCCGTAGTGTAGTTAGCACAATTAGTGATTATAAACTAGACGTTTTTTAAATAAAAACCGAATATTTATTGGGATATATGTGATCCAGTTAAATTTTCCAAAAGATGCTCGAGTTATAAGGCATGTTATTTTAAGGAACTTAGAATTTTTATTTTAATTAATTATTATTTTCTGCATAAATGTACTGTTATCACGAAGTGAATAATTTTTCTGTAAACACCACCCTGTTTTCTCAGTTTTATCACCGAATTTTGTCTTAAGCTTGTCATGACTACTTCCAAATTACAATTTTGCATCGTCGTGTTCACAAATTCTCTTAAACAGTTCTTTTAATTTTTAAATAATTATAATCATTTAAAAAACTATTAAATAGAAAAATAATGACTATAAATAATTTAGCACAATAAAAAACAACTACAACATACTTATTTTTCAATTTTAAATAATTATGTATGTGAGTACGAAAAATTTCTACTTCAATATAAAACATTCTAATTGATATAAGTGTAAAACTGGAGACCGGAAGTTGAAAAACATTTTCCAAACTATTAATTTCTTAAATTTCAATTTTCTATTGTCATAAAAATAAAATTAATAGTTTATTTAAGTAATAAAATGAGGGTGATTTTCTGACCGAATGGACTTCAAAAAAAAAAAAAAAAGGGCCATTACAATGAATTATCTCTCGCTCTCTCTCTTTCTCTCTATATACAAAATTTAAAACTTTTATTATAATAACTCATTTGAACACCATTAAAAATAATTTATTACATTCGAAAACTTAAATTCTCGATACTATTAAAATCTAATACAACTATACCTACTTCTCTATACAACACACAATAACATTATGACTGTAGTTTGTGTACATATGCAAGAATCATGAATGAAATTACAAATATAAATAATTCAATTTAATGTCTTTTTGCCACCAGCATACTAAATTTTAAAATTAAAATAGAGAAAAATATTGATGCAATTGTACTGCAATTTTTATTTTTTGTATTTTAAATTGTGTGCGAACCAAGTGCCAATAAGCCTTTTATGAAATTTTTGTTTTGTGTTTTCTTTTTCTTTTATTTTGGGTTTGAAGTTGATGACTCTTTTTTTTAAGAGATACCAAAACGTAAATTTTGAAGAAGACATTTTTATTTTTTATTATTATGATAAAATTAAATCTGAAGATGTTAAAAGAATGGAAGAGCCAAACGAATAAAATAAAAAACATTATTTTTGGTAAATTGTTTGGTTTATGACTTCAATACTAAAATGTTTTATGTTACTTTTCCATGTTTTCCGACAAAATCTAATATGAATTTATTTATATAACGAGTTTACTTTGAACATAATTTAGACGAAAATTTTGGCGAGATGAAGAATGTTTCGACTTCCTCCCAAAACAAAGTTAAAATGTTTGGGAATTACCAAACCCGATTCGATTAAATCGGGAATTTTAACCCGATTAGATTAAACCACCACACTTAACGGTTTAAAACGGTTCTAATAAATGAAATGATCACATTTAATAAGAGTTAATATAGGAAATTTTATATTTTAATTAGTGAAATCCAAAAAAAAAGGAACGTTTTGGGCACACTCTATGACAAATAAGTATTTTGATTTTTTTCGGCACACCAGCTAGAAATCGTAATAATTGTTGTGCTTAAAAATTTTTAGTTTTAAAAACAACTGCTTTTATTAAATGAAAAAATCAAATAATTTCGTCACCTCTAAAAATTTATAATTCACCACAATTTCTCGTTTATCAAACCAAATATAAGGTCAATTTAGAGCTTTATTTTATGAAAATTAGTCAATTATAATCATCATTCAGCAGGAGTTTTTTAATTTTATTACAATTGCTGTGGTGAATTTAAATTTTATAATGGTGAAAATCTTAATTTTTAAACTAAATTAATTCAAAACACCTTATAACCACAAAATCATTAAATTATTAAGATACAACCACATATAATTGATATTTACGACAAAAAAAATGTTTAAGAAACATTCAACCCTTGCCGGAATTCTTTTGCTTCTGTCATTTTGCATAAATACCTTTATAATATCTGGTGACAATCAAAATGGAATTTTTTTGATCGTATATTGTACAAAATTTTCTATTTTAAGATCATATTTGTGTGTTTGCTGATTTTTATTTTTGTTACAATATGTAGAGAGTTTCATGCTTGTCGTATGTAATTTCTTATGATGGTTCTTACTCTCTTCTTCATCATCATTTTTAAACCTCTTGTGAAAATTTGTTAATTTTGCAATTATATGCTCCTCTTTTTTTTTTTTAATATTCCTATTACAAAAAAGAAATAATGTTTTTTAATTTGGACATGCCCAGATGTCGTAAATATTGAAATTTATTACATTAAAATTATATATACAAATACACATACATATATATGTACATTGTGGCTATGTAAGATATTAAAAATATGTAAATTAAAACTATTTAAAGAATTTCCGCTAATTTTAAAATGTATTCTTCCATATTAAATTATATACAAAGAAGAAAAAAGTAAATTTGACATGATTTATAGTCGCCACCAAATGGCTGTGATACAAAAATTTTACAACACATAATGTGAATGAAACATTGTTCTCTTGTAAACAAAAATACCGTATATAAAAGTAAACACACATGTTAATATTATTATGGCATTTATGTGCGGATCTATAAAAAAAAAAACATGTGATTTTATAGAAACCACACATTTCTTAAATGCAATAATTTGGAGAAGAGATCTTTAACCGTAAATATATGCGATAAATGATAACATTTAGTAATTTTTTAACCTTGTTTGTTAAACAAAAGATTTCACTTTTTTTTATTAAATTACAAAATTTATTTTATTAGTGTGATTAAAAGAATTATTTTAATGTGTGGCAACACCCACTAATATTTAAAATTATATTAGATTTAATAAACTCGAACTATATTGTTTTAAATAATTATGGGCACCCATGTAAGAGTCATAGTAATTTATAAGTTGATTGTGAATGCAATGGCCCTTCCTAACTATGATTTTCTGCGAAACTTGCTCAAAGAACTATACATAAATAATTTTATCTTAAAGACCACCTTGAATCGATTCATAAATTATAGAATGTTATTCTATTAATTCACTTTTTAAAAATTTCAAAAAGATTTCATGAAAATTATATGAAAATATCCCCGAATATTAAGGGGACACTTGTCAGAATTGCTTCGAATACAGTCATACTCGTAATAGTAAAAAAAACATAGTAAACAACAAAAATGAAGTATAAATAAAAATTGACAAAATCAATGTACAATGTTAGACAAGAAAACCAAGCAGTTTATTGAATTTCCGGGAAAACATTCACCTATAGTGGCATCACTTAACGTGATAGGTATAATTAATCACAAATTTTTTTATTTGCAGAATAAAATAGATTCGAAACTCTATACTGAAAAACAAAATTCTTTTCAATAATATCCCATCATCTCAAGTGATGTGGGAAACCAATAATGGGTGATCACATCAAAAGTATATAGAAACTTTCGATATTTAGTCTACGAAGACATGGTTTATGTGTGCGTTTATGGGGAAATATTGGCAAATATTTTGAAGTAATTTTTATTGAACTCATTTAATGTCCTTTTAAACATGAGCAATTTGTTGATTACTGGAATGAAGTCTTATGCTTTTCAAAACTTATCTAAGGCTTTTTACTGTTATTTTTAAAAGTACTGCCACAGTCAATTATTCTGATTGTTTTATTTGAAAATTTTTTGCAATGGATATTTATAATATTTTTTTTGTTCTAATTCAAAAAAAAAGTAATTATTTATTAGATTTTAGATAAATTAAAATTTGTTTTGCGTTCCGATTAAATTAGAACTTTTAATTTAATACAAAAAAGAAAAAACGTTTAAAATCTCAGCACTCTTATAATTTTCTAATTGTAATTGTAATTTATATTTTAAAAATAATTATCATATTGGGGATTATTAATCACATATTATTTTCACTTCAAGCAATTTATAACACCTTTTCATATAATATTATAATGTACGTATACAAGTTGAATTAGCACGTTCATGGCAAAATGTGGCAAATTCTATCGTGAGAATTAATAATAATTAAAGCAGAAAAAAAATAAGAATACTCGTTATCTTAAATGAGTTTCCCTACATACATATAACATTACAACGTATAACACTAACGTACAATGTAAACCTAATGTCTTTATATCTAACAAGTCCCAATACTCAATTTTTTTTACGAAATGTTACGAATTTTTGGCCTCGTTGTTGGTTTTTTCTTTAAATGCCACTGATCGTGTCATATTTTTTATTATTTTTTTCTTTTTTTTTACGTAAAAAAGAGATTAATATTTTAAAAAATCTCAGGATATTATACACATTTTTTAAAAAGCTTCCCATTTAAATTCTATTGCACGAAAAAGAAAGAAAGGTAGGAGGAAAGAAAAATTGAAAAAAAATTTCAAATTCATATTTCAGTATGGTTTCAAATGTTAATGAGGAAGGATGTATGATTTTTTATGCACATTTTGTATTTCCCAATAAGGTAAGTTGAGTAGTGTCGGCTAACAAAAATGTTATTAAAAGTAATATAGGTTGACACATTTCAACAATTTGAATTATCTCATTTCGATTATTCATACGTTACTTATAAAATTGTTTCAAATAATTTCAGTTAGTTTTTAAATTATTAAAAATAAATATGTATGTACCTACTTCCAATAAATTTTTTTTTAAATAATTATTTTAAAACTATTTCAAACATGTTATATTGAGTGCTTCAAAAATTTTGCTGTGCTCTTTTTTCATATTTTATTAGCAGGTAAACAAGAGCAATCTATTTATAAAATGTCCCTGCAAAGTGTATGTATGACCTATCTTAATTTTAAACGGAAAGAATTTTAAAATACCTGAACAAAAATTTTAAAATACCTGTTATTTTACAGTCGGAATTTTTGAGTCATTTGGTAAAATACCATTTATTTCAAAAATAGAAAAATATTCAAATCCGGTCATAAAAATATATGATTGTTTTTTCCAAACATTTTAAATATTTTTTTTTCTTAGGTAATTGATATAAATTATAGTAAGTTTTTAATATTTTTTCAAATAAAAATAGAGGTAAAATTTTGAAGTTTATATAAAATTTGTATTTAACAAATAATATTTGATTGTATTTTAGATATTATTTTCTAATTCCCTCTTCAAATTTTTTCTTTACTATGTATTTATATCAATATTTAAGAATTATCTTTCATTAATTATATTTTCAACTTGACACCACAGGTACTTCCCATATCTTGCGTTAACTTACCCTATTAGAAAAAAAAGCTGTTCACTTAAAAATAATAAAATGCTTTCAGTAACATATAAAACGTTGAAGGTGAAGGATGTGCTTGTTGTTTTTCCGCTGTTTTTTTAAATTTTAAAATAATTATCAATGAAAATATTAATATATTTTTTTGATTTTTCAAATATATGTTCTAAATTTTACCTGCTTTATAATAAGTGTGAATTTATTTTAATATTTCTTCTCAAAAAATAGCCACTTCGATTTAAAAAAGGCCATATAAAATAAGGTGTGCTTTCAAGTTTCTCTCTGAGCATTGGGACTTGTTAGATATAAAGACATTAGTAAACCATCTAGATTTGCTCACCTGGTTAACAACATTTAGAGAATATTTAAAGCTTTTACATGTAGTTTACATATACAAGAGACTGTTATGATTACTTATAACATAATTTTCACGTCGTTCATAATATTTAACTGCTGTTTGTTTATATACAATTTAAATATATATGTATTACAAAAATAATGTAAAATTACGTGAAATAAAAATGGTGTAAAAGCGTGACAAAAACGTTTCTATTTTTTTTTTCCCCATTTTCTTGAATTTTTCAAATTAATTATGGATCTGTTTTTTTTTTCCTAAATATTATATAATAAAATGACAGTAATGATTACATTTTTATTTAAAATATTACAGTTTAATGACAAGTAGAACGTTTTAATGTTTGTACAATAATGTTATACATAATTTAAAAGCATATGTTAAATTTTTCATTTTTATACCCTGCACTTCGTGAAGGGTATATTAACTTTGGTATGGAGTTTGTAACTACTTGAAGGAGTCATCTGCGGTATGGACATATATATATATTCTTGCTCAGCGTAAAATTCTGCGTTGATTTAGACATGTCCGTCCGTCCGTCCGTCCGTCCGTCCGATCGCACGATAACTCAAAAACGAATAATGCAATCGACACCAAACTTTCACAAGTTTTTTCTTTTGTGCCAAGGACGAACCCTATTGTTATTGGACCAATTCGGACAACGGGTTCGGGTAGCTGCCATACAACTCAAAGAGTTTATTTTCATTATTTCAAAAACTAATAAAGGTACAAATATAGAATTTTGTATACATGTGTCCAATTATATTCTACATATGCTCTAAAAATTTTAATGAGATAGCTGCACCGGTTCGGGTGGCTGCCATACAACTCCAAAAGTAAATTTTAAATATTTGGAAAAATAATAAAGTCAAATTCCTGAAACTTGGCAGTTGTGTGTCCAATTATAGATCAGATATATTTGCGAAGTTTTAGTGGAATTGCTTGGCAGGTTCGAGTGGCTCCCATACAAGTCCAAAAACTTATTTTAAATATTTGGAAAAGTAATAAAGACAGATTCATGAAACTTGGCAGTTGTGTGTCCAATTATAGGTCAAAGATATTTCTGAAGTTTTGGTGGAATTGCTTGACAGGTTCGAGTGGCTCCCATACAAGTCCAAAAGCTTATTTTAAATATTTGGAAAAGTAATAAAGTTAGATTCATAAAACTTGGCAGTCGTGTGTCCAATTATAGGTCAAAGATATTTCTGAAGTTTTGGTGGAATTGCTTAACAGGTTCGAGTAGCTCCCATACAAGTCTAAAAGCTTATTTTAAATATTCGGCAAAATAATAAAGTCAGATTAATGAAACTTGGCAGTTGTGTGTCCAATTATAGATCAGATATATTAGCGAAGTTTTAGTGGAATTGCTTGGCAGGTTCGGGTACATGCCATACAACTCCAAAAACTAATTTTAAATATTTGGAAAAATAATAAAGTCAGATTCACGAAACTTGTGTGTTCAGTTATCAGACATATCCGTGAAGTTTTTATAGAATGGTTTCACAGGTTTGAGTAATTGCTATACAACAATGAAAGGTGCAGGGTATAATTCAATCGGTTCATACCGACTGAAACGTTTTTACTTGTTATATTTTAGAAATATTGCGTTCCTATACTTATATTATAGAAAATGTTAAAATAAAAGAATATTTTTTTTAATGATGGTTAGAAATCCTTATTTTCATTTTATTTCTTATAATAAGGCGATCAAGTTATTGGAATAGTGCCTCATATTTCACCTGAGTTTTTTGGCTGATTTAAATTTTTAATCACACGCCTCCTTCAAATTATTAATTTTCTCAAATATGTGTACATGGCTCGCTTGTGATATGCTCATGTATAATTAAGGGGTTTTCGTTTATTCAGTTCTAGAACAGTTTTAGTTTGTAATATGATCGAAAATTCACGCTACATACACTGAAAATATAGATCAGTCAGAAATTACTGGCTGTAATAAAGTGCGTTCGGAAATTAAATCTGTAATAATGAAATGTAAGAAATTTAGCGCAGACTCCTAGTTTAAATTTAAAATTCAAAAAAAAATTTGGAATTTCAAAATGGCAGATTCAGATATTGAAGGGTTACTAAAGTAAGTTTTCTTTATGTCTTCAAATCTTGTTGAAATTTCCTTATTTTGCAGTGAATTGGAAGGCGAAAAATATTGGGATACAATTTCATAAACAATATCATTTCTGTTATTTCGAACGACTGATTATTTAGAAGTTTCAGAATTTGTAGACTACGTAAACAAAAGAAAAAACTTAGCTAAAATTTTTGCATACTGTTAGTTCTAATGTAGAACTTTTCAGCGCAGCGTGCATAGACGAAAACCCCCCTAATTACATAATTATTATTGGTTTTAATTTTGTTAATTTCTTTTCTCAAAAAAGTTTTTAGTTTTTTTACTAAACATTTAAGAGGAGTAAAATGAATGTGGGTAACTTCTGGTAACAAATAATGCTGTCAATCCTCTAAAGATAGGTATAGGTGATTAACACGTAAACGATGAAGTTTAAATCTCTCGGATAGCCTAGTAACCCTAGCTTCAATCGTGCAGGAATATCTAGATAGTTGAAATCAAGGTTAACTCCGCAAGTAAAACCATTAGGATTATTTAGAATTTTATTACAAATTATTTTGAATTAATGATATTCAATATATCGCGGAAAGAAATATTTAAAACCATTAGGGGAAAAATTTCAATTGTTGACTACCATATTAAATTTTTCCAAAATAAAAAAATTACCACAATTATTTCATTTATTTTATTTTTTAATTGAATTAATCTATAATAATCTAATCCATAAAATTTTCAATTTTATATCAAATTTCAATAAATGAAATTTTTTTTATGAATCTAAACCAACTTTCACACATAAATGCATTTTTATTAGTTTATTCATACATATACATATACTAACACACCTAACATAGGTTCTTTATATTCCTTTTAAAATTCATAATAAAGACTCGAAAAAAAAACAAATGCGAGAAATATCAAAAAACAAAACCCCTACATTAAATTATACTAAAAACGAGGAAGCACATTAAATTTAATGGTTTTAGAGATAAGCTCCAATCCATTGAATTCAATACTGTCATACTTAAACTACACAGTCTATACATATGTCTATATAATGTAGAAGAATATAGATGGTATAATAAGTGTGATATGTTGCATTATCACTGCAAATAAACATTAAGGGGCCCGAGAATAATAATATGTAATAATCACAAAACAATAACAATAATAATATCAAAAAAAAAAAAAAAAGACTAAAAAATTCTAAAATATAAAATGCCAAAGAAATGATCAGTGGTAATTTTACGGATCATTAAGATATGGTGATATCAAAAGAAATAAAATGTATGTATAAAGGCAATAACACAAATAAGTTAAAAAAAAGAAAAAAAAAGAAATTGAAGTCATTGATGGCTCAGCTGCTGTTGTTACTAACTTGTTGTTGCATTTTATTGCACACTAAATTTTAATATAGCATGTTTGTATATGTTAAAACATTAATAGCTCCTCTGTTATTCTAATGCATGTAAAGCTAAATATATTGCAACATTTTTATATATTCTCGTATTATTCTTTATTTTCTCGATTGGCAAATGAAAGCTATTATTGAACGGGATGAAAATGTTATGCTTCAAGTCGAATGTTCTGTTAGCTCTCAAAATGTTCTGTATACGAAAAAATATGAGACACATTGATAATAAATGTAGCGGTTATGTCTATACGGGACATAAAGCAAAGTGTTAACACGCATCTACAATTTAAAATGGAACTCCTTTTAATAAATCTGTACCAGGTCGCAGTTGCTTGAATATGGATGATGAAGTTACAGTTACCTCTGCGAAAACGTGGCGTCGCATGAATTAAATATGGTTAGGGTGCACAATATCGTAATAAATATAAACTGTTTTGCTGAATAAATGGCGCCACATTCACTAATACAAACGTACAATCACTAATGATATAATCGGTCATATAATCAAACGTTTGTTTAGAAAAAATGGCGACAATGAATTCAAAGGTTTCTAATATATGCAGGCAAGATATTGTAAATTTTCTGTTTATTAACATTTTCTTATTATGGTCTCTCTTTCAGGTGCATTAGGACCGGAAATTTTAAAGTTTTTAAAACCGCATATTAACCGCCTGTGCTTCGTAAAACTTCTCAAGTGAAATTTTTATGTTTCTTGAAACGGATCTTACAAGTAAAGCGATCTTATCGAATACAAAATTTCATGAAATTCCTCTATTTCCCTGTCTTTTTGGAAATCACTTTGAGACTAATTTTTAAACAAAAATTTTATCATACTTTCAACTTTCTTAGGAACTTGATAAGCAATATCGAACTCTTTCCAAAATTATTCAGTATAACATTTCAGCAAGAAAATCCCATCTGTCGGGAAAATTACACCATATACGATTTCATACTTTGATCTTTTTTCTTTTGAAAATAATCCGTAATTTGCTAAGAAAGGAAAAAAAAAAATGAAAGTTATGTTGGTGTTATCGATATACAAAACAACATTGTAAAACGTTTCAGAAACAGAATGCCGTCTGCGTTGTCATCATCTTTACATTATCGTAATTGTTTTTGTATAGTTATTTTTAAAAGGAACAGGCGCTTAAAGTATAATTTTTAAAAAGAAATTCTTTTTATATGTGATACTGAACTTAAATATCCATAAGACTTAAAATATTTGAACCGGTGAATCATTTTTAAACCTTTCCAATATGTGAACATGTACAGACACATGCATAAATGTCAGGATGTTAGCTATCATTTTCATATCTACACTAACTTATTTTATAAAAGAAATTTTCATTATGTAATCTAATCCTTTTGTCCTTAAAATTTTTCTGTATAAAACGAAAAAAAAAAATGGTGAAAAATTCTTAAAATTTTTATATTCGGTATTTTCGTTTTGTGGTACAGATGATCCGAAAATAAGTGAAAAATATTTTTCGGTAACCAAAAAAACAAAGAAATGATAGCGCGATGATGCGACGACATGAAAGGAATATAAAACTTAAATGAAGGATGAAAACTTTATGATGGTACTAAAAAAGAACAGAATTAAATTTTCAGAAATAAATTTTTTATATCATTCTAAAACTAAGAAACAATTTTGTATGAACATTGTAGATTTGTATAGCAATCCGCACGTTTTTACAGGGATTCGCATAAGAAATAAGTATAGTCCGTTTTCGGCATTTGTTAAATAAATTAATTAGCCTGAATTCCAGATTCATTTTAAAATTTGGATTTTGTAATCATTAACAAATCCAAACCATGCCTATTATATATTGCAAACATCTTAATTAGGAAATTTTTTTGAAAAATTCACGAACTAGTATTAAGTTAAAATTTAAAAGTTATATATAGAATAATTGGAAAAATATTGTAATTCCATCCAAATAAGAAAATGTGCTTCTCTTGTCTTGAATGTTCTGAAAAGTTCGCCGTATATTGATATAGAATATGAAGAAATGTTGTGATTCATCAAATTAAATTGTAACTTTGTCTCGAAATTACAGAAAGCAATAATAAATATGGAACATGAGTTTTAATATTCGTATACATTATGTATAAGAATATGTGTTAAGATAAGAGTGTAAAATTAAGTAATACACATTTAAATATAGTGGGACTTATTGAGAAAAAGTATATTCTTAATGATAAATATTGCTATCAGTTAATGATTCGCTTCTCTTAATTACCGTTTGTAACGCTAAGAAATAACAATCTTAGATATATACTCAAGTGTATGTTTTTGATCAGCGTCGAATTCTGAGTTGATTTGGCTTTGTCCGTCCGTCCGTCACAGCGATAGCTCAAAAACTGCTTGAGCTAAATTCACCAAATTTTCACAAATGATTTATTGTAGTAAACGTCAGAACCCTATTTAAATTGGAAATGATCGGGATACTGGTTCGGGTAGCTGCCATACAACTTCTAAAGTTATTTGGTTACATCTCAAAAACTATAAAAGCTATAGTATTGATATTTCACACAAACGAATATATTAGTAGGGCCAATTTGTCTGAGAAAAGTAGTTGAAATTACTTGGCTTCTTCTGGAGCTGTCATATAATTTCAAAAGTTATTTGGTTATATCTCAGAAACTATAAAAGCTGTAATATTGATATTTCACATAAGCGAATACATTAGTAGAGCCAATGTGTTTGATAAAATTCGTTAAAATTGTTTGGCTCTTTCTGGTAGGTGCCATACAACTTCAATACAACTTCATAGTTTGGCACACCAACTATTTTGAAGAGCACAGTACTGAAGTTTTGCTTAAATATGGTAATACGGTAAAGTCATAGTCTGTCCCATAGTCCATTATGGCAAATTTATTCGCATACATAGGATAACAAATTCGTACGGGTATCACAGAGTTACCCGTGAAGGTCAACTTTATTTTTTCTCGTTTTTCTTATATCTGCCACAAAACAGCCTATGCTTATTAATTCTTTCAATTTCTTTTAATTCTTTCAAAATTTTTATAATATCTCAAAATTTGAATTTCAAAACAAAAACTCGACCAAATAATTCAGTAAATCTATATGAATTTTTTAAGAAAGATTCTTAAAATTCAAAGTAATTCTCAATTCATTTCAAAATTGAGATTTATTTTAAAATTACAGATTAAATACAGATTAAAGACTTCATAATGAAATTACTTTTAACAGTCACAATTTTTGAGACACCACAAAATTTTTAACCATAATAAATTTTTAAAAATTTCTTATAAAAAGTTTGACAGTCAAATTTGTTAAATTAAAAAACAAATTGTTAAATTAACAATCCCAATTTTTTTTTGTTTTATAATTTTATATTTGAAATTAATAAAAAATTTTTATTAGCTCAATTATTCTTCCTGTATTTCTTCAAGTTAAATTATGCATACGAAGATTTGTTAGGGCGGCGTTAATTTTTTTTAATTATTTGAATAATTTGTTGTTTCTCTAAATTATTCCTCTTTCTCTCTGATTAATTTATTTATACATTTTGTTCGTTTTCATTATACGAGTACTTTTCCTTTTATTCTTAACTATATACGCAACATTTTAACTCTATATGAATTTAAAAATACGTTTTATGTATACACGATGAATAGAATAGGTTAAAAGTTTAAATTTAAAAAAAATATTATATACCTTAAAATTTCTACAATATCAAATTTACATGGAGACGCGACATATTTCACACCTATTCACGTGTTAAAATCATACACACGCACTTTATCTTTTAAAATATACCGATTTAGATTATATGAAAATATAGGCGCATTCCAAATATACCTACACAATATTTTGCATTTCAAATTAAATAAAATTAAAAGATTTATTACTGAAATTCGATATTATTTTGTAGGCTTTTTTTTTTCTTAAATTTTTGGAAAAAGAAAAAACATCACCTTAAAATCAAAAGTATATAGAAAAAAAGAGAAACGTTTTAAAGACAACATGTTCTTTAACAAAATTTTTTCTTATTTTTTATAAAACTAGCACAAAATGTTCAAAAATTACAAAACCTCTTTAACCCCTAAAGTATATGTGTATTCAAAATTGTGTCTATTTTTTTATAACATAGAATTTTTATACTAACTTGTATATTTTAAATAAAAAACATTCAGAACTCATTGAGCCCATCTTTAAAATTTAAACTAGAATAAAAAAAAATTTTTTTTTTTTAATTTTAAACTAAAAATAATAACACTTGAACAGAACTACATCTTGGGGTTTTTTCTTATTATTATTATTTTCTTTCGAAACTATATCTTTTTTTTTCTGTTTTCAGTGATGTTTTTCAGGATTTTATATACAAATTTAAAGAAATCTTCCCATAAAATCTACAACTTCTGTTAACTTGTACATGTCCAATAGCTTGAGCATGTTTTCTATTTTATTTTATAATATTATGTATACTAAAACTCAAGTATAAATTCTAGCAAAACTATAATGTAAAAAACAAAAAAATGAGCAAATCGTATAGAAAAACAAAAGTGTCATACTGACTTGAACTCATGTTGTGATTCCCTCCGATGTTTCGGGGCAAATAAGTTAACACCTTTTATGTTCTATCTTAAAATATATTTTAACTATATTATACTATATATATTTTACATATGGACCTAAGTACTAAAATATATACATACATATAAATTGTTAATATCATTTTATTCGCATAAGTTACCCACTAAAATAAGAAAAGTATAAGAAAAAAGCCCCATTCAAGATATCAACATCATAGAATCAAAGATATATACAAAAAACAAAAATTGTTCGCACTTTACAAGAACTTCAACAACAGTATGCATTTTCGGTAAAATACAAAACAAATACAACAACAAAATGCAAAATTCAAAGCAAAAAAAAAAAGAAGAAGAACAAGAAGAAGAAGAAGAAGAAATCTTATAGGTTCAAAACACAAGATTCACAGATTATTGAAAGAGAATTATCCTACATACTCTAAAATGTAGACATAAACACACACCTATTACGTATTTATATATAATTATATAAATGTACATAATATGTTGCTTTCAGGGTTACCACAGGAAGAGTAAAATAAAAAAAAAAAAATTACGTAATGTTGTACACAATTTTAAAAAAAAAATCTGATTTGGCCAGCCCATAGTTGATTGCAAGGTGTTTCACAAGATTTCGAAAATAACCTGGATTTTTTTAAGATAAGATTTCGAAAATGACCTTGAAACACACTTATCAAATATTAATTAAACCATAGTAAGCGATTTGTTAGTTTATTTGTCGGTGACTTTTTATGCGATCCGATTTCTTTGAAAGGTTTGTTCAATTTGAGAAACATAATTAAATTTGGATGCACAAACAGAGAAACTGTTATCTCGCTAAAAGAAAAAGAAAGTTGTTTTATAAAAAAACTTAATATGTGAAATCCGGTACCATCATATAACCTTCCTGTTTTCAATTAAGTAATTTAAGAATTTCAGAATCAACAATTTGAGAATTTACGTGAAAAGTTATTTGATTACAAAACTAAAATAAAGTTATCACTTTTTGATAAAGTTTACTGAAATGGCAACCCTGACTTTTTTTTATATTCTCTATCATATTGAAATCACAGTTTCAAACACCAAAGAAACATGTAGACAAGACAACACTCTCTTTTCTCTAAGTTTTCTCTAAATCTAAAAAGATTTTCACAAATAAATAAAAAGAAACAAAAACAGAAAGACAGAAAAGAAGTTTTATTATTTTGTTTTTTTTTTTTGTTATAGAAAAAAAAAGGAATTCTAAAAGCTGTAAATTACATTTTCGCGTACCCCATGTTATTTTCAATATTTTTTTTTATTTTTTATTATTATTATTTGCTCAGTTATTTCAAATAGAGTTAGAACAGAGAAATCATTGTTAATAAGGATTGTCGCGTTTTTGATTTAATTGTAAAATAAATCATAGGAGTCTATTATTGAAAATAGCATTTCGACTCAGTTTAAAAATGGTCTGGCACATACAATAAAATCCAAAGACATTTTTAATTCTAAGAAATTTAGTCAGACTCATAAAATAACAAAAGAACATGCGATCCGATCACTTCTGCTCATAGTATAGGTTAATTTAACTTCTCCAGAAAACTATTCAACAAATTCGTCTTTTTTTTTTGGGAATTCCCGAAATATCTGAAATGATTATGTGCAAAAAAAGATGTCATATCACACCTCGCAAATATTTTCATATAAAATTCAAAACTTATAAACTGGAAAAGAAACAACAACTTCATATTATGGTTTCACACATTGCTGTTTTCATCTTCTGATTTTTGTAAAAAAAAAATTTTAACAGTAGAGTTTTTCATTTGTTTTATTTAAGTTGAAAACAGAACAAAAGCGATTTTTCCCGGCGAATCATATAAAATACACATATTTGAATGGAACTGCCCAGAATCAAGTGAAATTACAGCCGCGAATTTCAGCCTAAAGTAATATTTTGCCACTGGCAGTTTTTTTTTGACATTATTTGTTTCTATGTTTGTGTGACATTATATGCAAAATACTATAAGATTGATTTTGTCGCTCTGCTCTTGTTTTGAGTTAACGACGTTAGTTGTCTGCTGTTACTGCTCACCCCCTGGATCTGTATTTACAGTTATAAAAAGCTTTTTTATGCAGAGCCGCAGCCGAACTGTTTTTTAATCTCAGTTAAACAAAAACTGTTGAAACCATAAAATTAATTACGGTCCGGCCTCAGGAAACAGTGCCATTTCTCCAGGACTTGAAAATTTGCAAATGTTTAAGATGTAGGTCTCTTAAATTGCTAAGAAAGACACCATTTTGAGCGCTTATGGTAATTTTTTTTTAAATCACGATAAAATACAATTGAATTTAATTTGAAATTTAGTTCCAAATACTAATTCCAATTAGAATTTTAAATTGCCCATTGATTTTCTCTTTGTACTTATTCAAAACACTTTACTTGGTTTTTAGTTTATTGTTATGTTTTTCTTCAATTTTTAACTTATTTTTTTCTAATATTTTTTATATAGAATTTGAATTCAATAAAACAACACAAGTTCTTGCCAAAAGACATTATTTTCTTTTCAGTTCCTATATGACGAATTTTATTGAGTTCTGTTTCCTAACTAAAGCATCTATGGTATTTTTTGTTTTAGATTTTTTTTTTGTTTATTTCAAAAGCTATTATGCACTCTGATGTGTACTTTGATAAAACAGAAAAAAAAAGAACTAGATATACAAAAGGATAATGCATTAAAATAGAAGGAGTATATATAGAGTTAGAAAGATAAGATGAAAGCGTAGTTAAAGATGAAATAAAGAAGAAGAAAAAGAAAGTGAAATAAAAATTGCAAAGGAAGCAAAACAAAAAACAATAATAATAATAATTCCAAAACTCGTAAAATACGAAATAAGAAAAATTTTTTAAAAAGAAAAACTTGGAGCATTATTGAATTACAAAAATATATAAAAAAAAATAAAAAATAAGGTTAGAAAATTAAATAAAAATTGTTTTACAGAGTACACTCTAACGTATACTCCATAATATAAAAGTTTGTAAGTGCAAAATCTAATAGAAATTTCGAAAAGAGTTTTATAGTTGATCTAGTTTACTTTAAGTGCAAGTTTCATTAAACCCATTGCATTACCAAATTTTAATAAATGTACAATTATTGTTAAGGTACGACACACACTACACTTACACTGACGGCTAAAATGAAAAATTTATTCACTATTTACTATATTTTTCTATATTATTATATTTATTCTATTGTACAAAATCTCTTGCATAGTGACAAAGCCGTCAAATCATATACATATTTTGATTAAGATATATAGTTTGTGAAATCTAGATGATATAACGAATCATATAGTCCCGCCTTCAGAACATTTTTCAGGAACTACTTCAATGATTTTGAAGGAATTTCATTATTTTGAATTAAGGACCTCTGACTAATACCTGAGCACTATGCATATAAGTCACATGTATCTTAAATAAATTTGAATCAAGAAATGGATCAATGATTTATAAAATAACACATTTCCAACTGAAAAACGACTTAAGCCAACATTGTTTTCTTAATATCATACTACTTATATTATTGGTGACTTCCATATTGTAGACACTGCGTTATTTTGGGCACAATACCACATGCTTTTATGCAGAAATTGATAGAAATGCTTATAGCATTCAATTTCATGTTGTTAATGAACCGGTTTGAATGCAAAGGAGAAAGTAGATATAATTTCGAAGAAAAATCTCAATGTTTTTCATCACCTTTCAGAATACAATGGTAGTGGAAGCGGAAGGTTGGCAGCACATTCGACGAATTTGATATTTTTTAAAAACGGCTAATTTTTTTTTAATTACAGTTTGGAGGCCAGGATATATGTTACAATTGCCCGGATTTGAAATTACGATTAAATTGAACAATATTTTTGACCTTATCTTTACTATACCATTTTACAAAATTTTCGTCTGCGCGACTCATACTTTTAATTCTGCTTTAAACTAAGTGACTTTAATTTAGAATTATTAGTAGCTCAATTTTTACTCGAACAATAATCATAAACGAATCTACACCTTCATTATATTTTCGAAACGGAGCTCATATAGCTTTCGAATTGCATAAAATGCAAAGTTAAGACTACAAAATATATGAAATATTTTATTTTAACAAACAAAAAAAACATTTGTATTGAAAAATAAATTTGTAAAAATCTTCGACAATATTTTCATGTTAGAATTTTTCTTCGTTTTCTTTATTTTTCAAATATTTTTTGTTGGTACGAAACTAAGAATTTTATATTGATATTATTAGAAAATTTTGTGTATGCGGATATGCACATTCGTCTGTAATTTGCGAAAATACGTGTTTAGTTGATGTCTTTTAAAATTTTTAAGATTTTTTTGTACCTCTTCTAAAATCAGGAAACAAAGAAAATCCGATATTTTTGGATGTGTTTTTTTTATTTTATGCTAGTTGTGCAGTTAATCTTTTACCATTTTAGGGTCTACAAAAAAAACAAAGCCAATATAAAGGAAAAGGAATTTTTACTTGTATAATAGTGTAAACTTAATGAAAATCACAGGTTAAAATTCCTTTTAAAAATTTAAATCTCTCCACTTTGTCAGGAGTACAACAGGTAAAAACTATGAATATAAATGGTAAATTTAAAAATTCTTTGATTAATAAATGAAAAAAAATTTGGAATTGAAAATTGTTTACTGTAATTTTTTTGTTTTTTTTTTTTTTACAATACAAAAATTTTCCAAAAGAGAATTTCAAAAGGTTAGAAGTGCGGTCATTAAGAGAAAACTAAGTATTTTCTAATAGTTTTTACGGTAAAAATTTTACTTTGAACAGTAAATTAAAAAATAATTTCTAACAACAAAGATTTGAATGCACTTAAGTACATTTTTCAACAATTATTACAAAGGTTGAGTTCAGAATTTTGAATTAATTTAGCCAAATTTAAATTGTACAGATTTAAAATATTTTATAATTTAAGCTTATGTCTGCCTCAAGAATATTTTTTAAATGAAACTCTTAGATTGTAACTAGTTAGAGTATTGTGCCGTACCAGCTACTAAAACATCTTTGTCAACGCAATCCAAAGTTAAATATCTTAATAAAAATTTAAAAAATTATTAAAATTTCAATTTATAAACAGAAACAGATTATTTAATCATATTAGTAGAGATAGAATCCAGTTTCAGTTTACATTAATCTAGTTCAAGGAGGCAATATAAGCAAGCTTACGCTTGCAGTCGTATAAATGAACATATTATTGAGCTAAAACATATGATCTGCTAAAACTTACACTAAGTTATGTAAAATAATTTCTAAACAAAACTGTAGGTCTTAAATTCGAATACTGTTGTAGTGCAAGAGCAAATTAGAGGAGATTCTTATTAAATTATGGTAGTATTTCTGCATTCTACGTGCCATATTATTTTGGAAGACTAAAATAATAAATTAGTTTTTTTCATTCAAAACTCATCGAATTCGATCTATATACGTTTGTTATTGTAAATTTCGTACATAATTCCCTAGTTGAATAATTCTCGTACCATTGCTAAATGTATTTTACTCAAAGACGTTCTGAAAGTCAAATAAAATTTCAAAAAATCAAGTGCAATATTAAATTAACTACTTAAACTTAAACAATTTATCTTGATTGTAAAGTTATAACAGTTTAACTTTCATCTTACAAACTAAATAAACTAACAATTTTATAAAAATCTTCAGCTACCACAATATTCTTAAATACTTGAAATAGGTAACTTAAAAAGTTTTAATTAAAAAATATTTTAAATCATAAAATTCTAATCAAATTATTATTATTATTACTATTATTGAAAACACATTAAAGTGAATGTTTAAAATCTCAACATATTTCAAGATTAAAACATCTTTTCTTATATATGAAACCCATCTTAATATTACATAGATTAAAATCTATACCTACTTTTAATAATAACCTACTTTTATTTTTAAGGTAAGTCTATATCGTAAAAAAAAATTGAAACTGTTATACATTAAATTTATTCAATGTTATTATTTTCATACCTCAATAACCGATAAAACAGTGTTAATGTTTCTAAGTTCAAAATAATCGATCGTACCTTACCTAAATTCAATTTTGATTTTATAGAGTAGGTACAGGTAAAATTACATTTTTATTATAATACAAATATAGTAAAAAAAAAACCAAAATAATAATATTTTTCATTTCTTGTGTATGTGTGCAACAAAACGTTTAATCCTCTCTAAGATGGTATTATTAAAGGAAGTGTTGAAGAATAATTATTATGATTGTTTATAAAAATTTTTTTCATGTCGTTTGGTTCTCAGTGGATTTTAAAAATTGATTTTACATTTGTAATATATAAGAAGTTAAATTATATTATATTGAACAGTACCGTAACATTTGTTTAGTTGTTAAGTTTCTAGTTCAAGTATAGAATATCATTCACAATAAAAGAAGATAACTTAGGGCAACTTCACCCCAAATCTTATTACAATACAAAATTATTACAATACTTAAATTCTCTATTTTGAAATATACTTCGGCAAATTTTATGATCTAATTTTATTTTTGAAAAACTTCTACATACTACAATCTCAAAAATTAAGTTAAATTTTAAAATAAAATTTTAATATTTAAACAATAACAGGCTTGTTAAACCAAGCAAAAAAAAATAATATTTCAAAATATAAATATATTAATATTTTCTCTACAAACTCGCTTTCAGTTAAACTTTTAATATTTTTCCAAAAATGATTTTAAATTTTTAACATTGATTAGTTTAAATTCATTACTTTAATGGCAGTTCTTCTTAATTTACACAATATTGTTTCCTATTACATTTTTTCAGCTTTATGAGGAGCGGGCATAGCATCTTAAATTAATAATATACTTATATACCAAAAAGAAAACCCAACAATTTTTCATTCATGGAATATCTAACTAACAACGCTGTTCTCGAATTATCTCAAAGAGACCAATCTGAAATTTGATAAAAATTTGTTATTTTTATTTATTTGAAAAATATTCAAGAATTTATTGAATATCATCAAAAAATAAACCCTTTTAAATTTTGATGTTTTGCAGTAAAACGTGATGTTTTGCATGCTTCTAGTTAAATTTATTAAAATAGTTAATTTATCCAAAGTACTCGTATATAGACCATAGCGGTCTTATATTATGTCCTCAAGATTTGAATATGAATTTGAAAAAATTTTTTCCAATCACGAGGACAAATTTCTTAAAAATGTTATAAAAATATCGGTACAACACCCTATGATTTACTGTATCAACTATTTAAAATATAGTCTTGTTGTTCAATTTTGTCCTTTCACAAGAATATTATACAAAAAAATTTAAGAATATTGTGTTGTGTGCTTAAAATCCGATCTCATTTTTTAACCTACATGAATATTTGCTCTAATACTCTACGGAACTTTGCTGAGTTTTCTATTTTTTGGTTTATTGCATCAATACTTGTCTCTCACTTTTAAGAAATTACACTCCCTTTGCTCAATCGTTTGTTCTCCTGTACATAATATGATCCCTAGAGGTGCTATTATTTTCGGATTATAACTTTGTATATTCTTTCTTTTTTCTTCCACCCCATTTTACATAACTTTTTTATATAAAAGTTTTTTAATATAAAATTATTTTCTTGTTTTCTTGTTTTCGTCCTATTTTACAATTCTTATTATTTTTCACGTTTATTTTTTTTTATTTTTGTTCTTTATTCTTTGTTTTTTATGTTAATGCTTTTTTGATTCCTTAAAGAATATCTTAAGGTGTGTAAATTAACACGTCCTCTTTATAGGAATCATGTTTCATAAAAAAAAAAATTATGGAACGCTTTTTACAACAATACACGTGCATACATATAGCAAAAAAAAAAATATTAAATTTTATGTTTGAAAAGAAAAAAAAAATAATTTTTTTTTATTATTTTTATTGTTCAGTTTAAAAAAAAAAAAACAAGAGATTTCATTTTTAAGGTGTTTACCTATAAATACCTAGAAAAACATATTATTATAGATACATTTGACACCTTTACTTTTCCTTTCATTTCTGTTTGTACAATAGAAAACGTATAACCTATACTAACAATATAGATTGCTTTAATAGTAGGGATAAATATCGTCGTTTTGATCCTAGAAATATTTTGCTGTTGTATTTTTTTTTTTTTTGGAACAATAGACTAGGATTTATAGCTAGTACCAAAGGAGTACAAAAAAAAAGGATATCCGTTTATTATTTAATATTTTATTGATTCACATACATATTTGTTTAGAAATTTGTTGTTATATATGAGTCTGTGTTAAATGTTTAATATTTTTTAAGATTTAAGGTGATTTCATATCTATCAGAAACAGGATAACATTAAGAAGTAAATTGACATTAATGTTTTTTAATTTTTTCTTCCATTCATTTCGACATTGGACACTTTTATTATTCATTTTTGTTGTAATAAGGTGATAAAATCATCATTTAAGAAAAAAAAAATGAAATTTTATGAAATATATTTTGATGTAACGAAGAATATTTTACCTGAAATTTTTATTAGATTAATAGTAAGAATTTATTAAGACATTTAAGAATCGTGATCTATCCGCTACTGTGAACACACATACAAATTATAAATATTTGTGTAAGGGGATTAATTTTTTTTTTAAATTCAGAGAATTAGGATAGCTTAGACGAAAAAAAAACAAATATTAAGATTAAATAATAATAAAACATTGATTGCTATGGATGTATTGATAAAAATTTTATGAAAATTAAATTTATTAGAACTCTGCAGCTTTTCGAGCCATAAAGAATTGTTTATTTTTGATATCAAGTTCGTGAAAAATTTTCGACTTTTCTTTATTATTAATTTTGTAGGGCAATCAAATAGTTATCGTGGGTCAAATTAGTTAAAATATATAAAGCTGAGTTTTAAATTTCATAATCTGTCCTCAATTCTTAATGTAGAGTTAAGGACAATACTGCTTTTAAACTACTCGTAATTACGACTTATAATATAACTCCACAACTACATTAACTGTTTCAGTGTTATATTCCAAATTTTTTAACAACTATTTCATTAAAAACTAATTTTATTTTTTTATCTATGTCAAATTTTAGCACTTGAATTTCGGTTTATTCAGTTCTATTGGCTTATTTCAATTTAAATAAAAACTCGAATATAACAGAAAAGCGGCTATAATCGCTGCTATGATACAATCTTTACAAATTTTCTTTTAATTTATAATATAGCACCCTTGTTTTTTTACATTTAAAAAAAATTTACAGGATAATATCTTAGGGCAAATTGATTTTTAATGTTCCAATAAGTTTTCTGTTCCAATCGATCTGGAATTTCAAATGGCACTACAAAATTCCGGATTTGAATTGATATAATTCTTAAATTAATTATGTTTTCAAAATATAAATTAATTATATTTTTATATTACTATAATCTCTAATAATTATGTTGTGTACAAATTTTTCACATAAAAATATTATTATGCAAATATTTTCATATAAACAACTTCAAAAATCATGAAACAAACTATACTTAAAATATTTATACGTATAAATAATATAATATAGCTATAACAAACTTTAATAATAAATCAACAGAATTTTCATTAAACAAAGTTTATTGTCTTCCTGTTAAAAACTATAAAACAGAAAAAAAAAACAAATTGTTCAACTGATTGGTGCTCAATTCATATTTCTCAATAACACTTAAGTCAAATTATTACTCAAAAATCAAAAATTAAATAACCATTAAGAAATCAAAATCATTCATTTGATTCGATACTACAAGTTTAATGAATCAAAAATAAAAATTCAACTATTAATCGTTAAGATATTGAAGGGATGATTCAATAAAATTTTCAAGATTTCAAAAATGAAAAATATGGAATTTGCTTTATACACCAAGATTTTCTGTAATCATATCATCTAGATTCTTGGACTGGAAGAATAATAGTAAAAATAAAATAACAATTATTTTTTAAATTTTTACAAGTAAGTATCCTTAACTTCCTTTTCACCCCAAACAGTCATAGTTACTATTAGTTGAAAAAGAAAATCATATTTTTGCAGAAACTATGCACATAAATACAATAATATGAATGTACATTTGTTTGTTCTTCTTCCACTCATTTGATATACTATTAATAGCACACTACGAGTTTAAATGAAAAATAATTTAATGGTTATATTTCGTCCAGTCCGGCATTTGATTGTTTAGTGGTCTTGAAATATTTTTATTGAAACAAAAAGAAAATTGCTACTTTGTATAATTTTAGTGTTGTTGCTCAAAAATAATTTCTTTCTTAAATTAAATTCTATTATACAATTATAATTATAAAAATAACTTATGAAACATAAAAAATTTTCGACAACTTTTGAAATTACATGTTTCAATTACATGGCTCTTACAAAAAAATTTATTAAACTTATATCGATTTTCGGCAAAACTAACACTATTTGGGTCTACTAATCTCATTACATTATAGTTATATTAAACTAAATATTGAAGTTATTTTACGTTTCATTAAAGCTGATTTTAAACAATAAAAAATATTTTAGTTTAAATTGCATTACATTACAATTTCATTTCTAAATTTTAAAATAAGTTTCTCTAAACATTAGATTGCATTATGGATATTTCTTTCAGTTTTTACATAATGAGTGAGACACAAATTAAATAAGCGTATGTATTATGTACTTCTACTTTTCAAGTAATAAAATTCATTTCCAAATAAGAAATGTTTCTTTCTTCTTCAAGAACTGGAAGTGAAAAAAAACAATTCATCCACTCCCGTTTCAAAAAAAAAAATTAGAAATTAAGTCTACATTTTCAACTTTTTATATAAATGAGAGGTTATAATACTCTAATATACACAAAATCTGTTTTCAATTTCATACAAGATTATATCTTCTAATAATTCGTGTTCATAAAAGTATTTTAATAGCGAATTGAACAAATCGCCGAATAAAATTCAAAATTATCCACTAAATAATATTATAGTTCTCCACAATTATGTGAATTTCTCTACAATTATAGTTCTCTACAATTCTTCTTAGTTTTAGTTCTAAAAGCTATTTAAATCTTATTTTAACTTTTATATCTGAGAACAATATTCTTTTCTTATACTTAATATTAAAGAATTTATTTTTATAAAATTAAGAATAATATTAAAATTTTCATATTTACAAATCAATAATATTTTTTCTAACTTATTTTGCTTAATTTCAAAATAATAAAAAAAACTAAATGGTGTGTATAAAATGTTTGAAATATAATAATAAAATAGTATGGTACGCAGTAGAAAAATTTTTACATACATGTTATTTTTACAACAAATTTCTTTTTTAAAATCAACATTTAATAAAGTATTCTTTAGCTACATTATTGAAAATTACATAAGTACATAATATTGCTATTGAACTTATAACATACATATATATTTACAATAATTATAAACATACAAGTATATAGTACTAAAAAAATTTTTTATAAGTTCCTGAATCCTGATGTGTGAAGTTCTACATACATTCAATCCTTCTGAGTATTAAAATATTGTATTGAAAAGAAAATAGAAAAAAAAAATTACAAAAAAAAGTACAATAATAAATAAAACTGTAAAATATTAAAAAAAAATAACTGTTTCTTTTTTTTTTTAAATTTCAATATAAAATGATTCATGAGTTGCATTTTATTCAGAAAAAAAAAAAAACCGAGAAAAAAAAATATCCTGTGACAAAAATATTTTCAATTTTAATTCTTTTTTATTTGTATGTTTGTTTGTTTATTGTTGTTCTTGTATAGTTGTTGTATTGTGATTTCACTGTTTCCTACAAAGAAAAAGAAAAAAACAGAAAATATTTATGAACTTTCTCAGATGATTTAAAGAGTGGTTTTTCATAAACTTTCCATATAGTTGTACCAGCATCATTATTATGAACATCATATATGATGGGTGCTAGCTGGCTGCTACTGCTATCCATTCAGTTATTCATGTTGTATATGTATGTATGGTAAAAATGCATTGTAATTTTTATTATATAAAAGTTACCATTTTAACAAACACTCGATCGCTGTGATTATAATAAACTACCATGGTGTTTTTGCAGCTCCTTTTTTTTTTTGTTTTTATCATTATTGTTGTTTTTGCCTTGTTGCTTGAGCTGGTTGATGTCGTACAGTATAATCAAAAAAAAAAAAAGATTCTCTAACCATGAATCACCCCATGTGATTTTGGGATCGTTTAATTTCTTATTTCTCTTTTATTTTTATATATATTTTATTATGATTACTTGTTGTTTTTCATTTTGTTTATTATTATTATTTTTAATGTCCCATATTTACAATTTCACATATGTGAATTGTACATTGGTATTTTATTATTGTATTTTAATATGAATGTTTATGTACCTACAAATAATATGGTCGTATATTGTATATGGTTCGACAAAATATTTCCTCTTAAATGAATAGTTTTATTACGAATTTATCGTGTATGTAAATACAATTCGTGTACATTTTATATCGATATACTTATATTCATATTTTATTGACTCTTGTTCCAATAATAATAAAGTATTAACGACAAAAATACGTATTTATGTACATCTATATGCATATACCGATACCGATATATGCGTAATAATATTTACAAACGAACATATGTATATAACTATAAGTACTATATTATGTAAGCAAGTACTTCCACACATTGAAGAAAAAAAAAAAAAAAACAAAATCCGCAGAAAAGGCAATAATATGTGGCGGTAGTAAAAAAAAAAAAAAAATAATTTTTTTTTTAAAATTTAAGTACATACTAGTCTATTTTAACATTATTTAGCAATTCAGAGACTCAAATCATATTAGAAGAGCCCCTTTTGTGTAGAGTAATAATGTTAATAATTACGAAGAAAATCCATTATAAAATTTAAGATTAAGGCATCTTAAAAGCACATAAATATAAAATCAAGTTTTAAAAACTGGTCATCCACATTATATCACCATTCACACAGACACACTTCTCAAAATTGCACTTTTAGTAAACATTCGGCAAAAAAATTGAAAAGTTTATAGTTATTTGCTAAAAAAAAAACAAAATATGGAAGCGATGAATCTAAAATTGGAGGACTGAAATATTAAAAATAAAAATATTTGACAATGGTGCAGTTAATAAGTAATTTGATTACAATAGTAATATATTAATCCTATTTTCCATAATATATGTATGTCTTTATATACTAATTGGATATGAGCTTTATTGTTACAATTATTCTCAGATTTCTTTGAGATTTCTCATTATCAATCTATGCACTTAAAATATGCAAGTAAATATCGGCAAACACTTTCTGCTTTTGATCAATTTTATTTCATTATTATTTAAATTATTAAATTAATTATAAGAATTCTAATTAAAATTACTGTAAATACGATATGATGTAGTTCAAAATTCCGAATTCCGTATATTACTAATATATTAGTTTGTAAAGCATAAGGTAACTTAAATTATAGCTAAATAATTTTGAAATATTTACCAGGTTATAGCATTATTTACAATTTCAGTACACACTTTCAGTATTATATCAAAGTCTACAGCGCTTCAATGATATTAAAAGTGTGATAAAATGGCTAACCCCCACGATTTTCTTTGGTGTTACCTAAAAAAATATTTTCATGATATTAATTTCAGTGATTTTTTATTTGTTTCGAAATCTTAAAAACTATTTAACACCATCCTTCCAAATATAAGGCTCGTTGAAAAAAAAAATACGATATTTAAAATAAAAAATTTAAATTCATAAGACCTTATTATGCAAACACACAAGAACCATATACCAACAGTGTATACCAACAAAAATAATGTATAAAATATACTGTGGTCATTAATCTATATAAAATTATATAAATTTTTGTATTACCTACATACATTGATGCATACAATCATACAGAAATATACTTTCATATGTACACATGAATATAAAATTAAATAAAAAAGAAAAAAAATAAATGTCATGACTATTAAAAAGTGCAATAAATATCATTAAAAAACAATAAAAAATATAATTTCTGTTTATTATTTTTTATTACACATCATGATGTAAACGAACAAAATAACAAAAACTATTATTGAAAATAAAAACAAAATTGAGAAGTCACCAAAAAAAGAAAAGAATGCATATTTATAAGTCTAAATGCAAAAATACAAAAAAATAAATGGTAAGCAGTTAAAAAACCCATAAAATATTCTGCACGCAAAATAATAAATAAACAAAAAACAAAAATTGAATGTTAACCAACCAAAATGATTGTAAAAATTGTAAAAATTTATAAATAATTACGATGGTTAACACAAAAAGGGAAACGGAATAAAACAGGAGACATTAATAATAAAAGAAAACAACAGAAACAACTACAACAACACCATAAAAAGAAATTTGAAAAGTAAAAAAAAAAATATTATCCTGCTTTAAATTTGAAAACTACATATTTACATTTACAACCTCCATAAGACTGAAGTCTGAGGCAATCGAGAGTACCAAAATGAGAAACGGTTTAATGCGAAAAAATTATAAAATATTACGATCATCAAAAATAATTTTTAATAGTTTCTGGTGTTAATTTTTCAATGAAAAACAATAAAAACCATGGCGAATAGAAAAATAATTTGATAAAAAAAAAAAAGATTCTTTGGTTTTTACAATTAGTTTTACACTCTAAATATCTTTTAGTCATTAAAATAGTTGAACCATATAACAATAGGAGATTCAGTGCAAATATTATTTTCTGTATTTGGCTGTTTTTAAAATTCAAAGATAGAAACAACTTGATTTGAATAGGTATTGCTACTATATTATTATTTTGTCAAAGCATTTTACAGTAAAGCTATTCCGCTTTAAAGTATTTTGCACAAATACAAAAAAATAACTTAATTATTTGAGACTTGGCTCCTTAAGAATTTTTCAAAATGAAAATAAAAATTGAGCCCCAAGTAAATCAGGAAGTTTTAGATTCTATAAAATAAGCTACTATAAACTTAGCTTTCAAATTTGTTGAATAGTTTCTTTGTTTTGTCGAATTTATCGAATGTGATTATATGTGACACCTATACAATCATTTAAAATCGTGAATACTTATTAAAAATTTCGGATTTGCTAAAATTCACAGAGTGTTAAGATTTTAAAATTAATTACTAGACCAAACTCAATAACTAGACTTTAAAGAATTTAAATTTATTTAAAAAAATAGCTTAAAAGTTTTTATTTTCAATGTGTTCTAAAAATTAACTAAAAATTTTTTAAAAGTGTTTGAAGGCGGTGTAACAAAGCGTTCACGAAAATTAAAACCAATTTAAAAAATTTATTCAGGTTATTTCTGAATTGAAATTTAAATATGAAATACTCATAAATACTTTTTTGAAACAACGCTAACCAAACCAGAACTCAAATAATAATTGCTTTGGAATTTTTAATTTTATAATTTCAAATCAATTAATGATTAATTTCATAATGCATAACTATTTTTTAAGTCCAAATCGAATTTATCTATCCAAATACAATTTGAGATGCTGATTTTAACATAGTATGTATATCAGAAGCACCATCTATATTTATCAAAAGCTCCTGGATTAATTTACTAAAATTTAATAAATTTTTTATCTTAAATAATAAAAGTAAAACACCAAATACAATACAATTAAAAAAAATAATTACATAAAAATGTAAATGCCATGCCATTTTTTTTGTCAATAATTGTTTTTTTAAAACACAAACATTTTTTACAATATTTTGTTAATAATGTTTTATTGGATTTTAAAATTTATTATGGTATTTAATTTTATTTGATTTTATCATTTTTATTAGAATTCTAAAATTTTTATTATCTTTACCTTACATATACTTATATATAATAATAAAAATCTTTCTATATTAATCAATAATACATATATTTAAATTGAAAATAATGAAAAAAAAAATTAGAAAAAAAATAATGGAGCCATTTGATTTATAAATAATTTTAAAGTTTAAATTAACTTTTCTAACTTTTATGTCTTTTCTATTCTAAAAGACGTAATAGATACATAAATTCTTATTTAATATGATAATGTGGGAAACATATAGTACTATATAATACAAGAAGTGAGAATATTAAAATTTTACAACTAGAACTATTACTTATATAGGTACCTACTTCCATATAACAAAAATTAAATGCATCGAATCGAATAGGAACAGAAATTGGCTTGGTTTAATTCTTTTACACGCAGACATATTGAATATGCAAATTAAACTTTATTAATGATTTTTTCTCTCCTATAATATTAATACTCGTAAAAATAAAAATTTTTGCAATTCCACTCCCCCTATAATACATTTATAATGTTTGTATAAGCTAAAGTAAATAATTATTTTTTTGCAAATCGCAACTTATAAATCTACTGTCATCGAGTTTTTCTTGTTTTACCTTGAGATTTTTTTTTTTTATCTAGACAATAAAACATAACTATAGTTGCTTAGATAAGTTTTAATAAAGAATTTCAAGACGGGCGTTAGATATTTATATCGAATAAAACAAGTGTAATTAACTATCAAATACATAAACTTAATGTTCTTTATATCAAGATTAGTGTTAGTTATTTTTCAATAAATTTTATTCAACACGAAGTTGAAAAATAAACTCTAAAATTTTTTTTAATATTGTATAAATTTTAATGAATTAAATTTAAAAAAAAAAATTAATGCACAATTAAAATTTATGTGAATTTTATGTCAACCATATATAATATAAAAGAGACACATAAAATGAGTTCATTTTAAGACATGAATTTCATTTAGAATGCAATAAAAATTTCCTCATACTGTTTAATTTTTTATGTAATTTAGTATATACATAAATTATTTTAATAATGGAAGCAAAGTGTCAATATCTTCGCAAAATTAGCTAACGAAACTTAATTTTAATTGAAATTTAAAATTGTATGAATACAAAATCGTACAATAGTTTTACAAATAACTAAAAAAAATTAAAATAAGAAAAATTGTGCATAAAAAGTAATTAGTTTGATTGTGCTGGAAACACACTTGCTACTACCTATATTTTTCAAGTAACAGATTGCAGAATTCGAATTAATGAGCTGCTCTTCTTTAAGGTCAAAGTTTTTCAATAAGTTCCTTTCCTCGCTTTTATACCCATATTTTTTAATTATTACGCTATAAAATTTTTTTGAATAATTCTATCTAATCATGAAGTGATAAAATCCTCTTTAACCGTAAATTTTTTAAACCGTGTATTGTATTTTGCTCATTTACAATATTATATGCCATAATCGTACCAATATTATGCACAAATTATACTACTTACTTATCCATCTTTGGTATGCAGAAACTGAAATCATCATACTATAAATTAAAATTAAATATATCTCTAAAATATTTACATAAGTTTATCTAAAAACACGTTTTTAATTAACTTGACTCTATTATTTAAACTTAAAAAAAAAAATATTATCTCAATAATATTATACTAATTTGTAAAATTTCCAAATATAAACTTCCCTACGACTGGCTACGATTGCTTCAATATTTAAAATAATATAGTTTCGTGTAATGTAATCAACCACCTACAATAAAATATAAAATTATATTAACATAATATTACTATAAAAATATTTGTATAACAGTATAAAACGTAATGTATACATACATGTAGATTTAATTTGAAATTGCGTTTTGTATTTCAAAATTATCATGTTAATTTTATTGATACAATATACAAGTAATATAGAATGAAACAAATCACACGTTCAGAATGAACGTAAACTACTAGATATCTTGATTTTATTAAAAATATTTAAGAGTTTTAACTTATTCATCTTAAATATTTAAAATTCTATATTAAATTTTTGTTTGACTTCCTTTTCTTAATTTTTTTTTTTACTTCTCGTCAACATATTAAACATCTTGTGGACTTATTGAGACCACCATGTCATTAAAAACACTATCAAAAAAATATGTTTTACAAAATCTTTTACAAATTATCAAAAATATAAAATAAAAAAAAAATCAAAGGTAACAAAACACTAAATCTATATTTGTTTTGTCTTTCTTAATAGATTTTGGACAACTTGTAACAATTTATGTACTAATATCAAGTTACAAATAACACCTCTATTCAACATGAAGCTTAGACATTTTTAAAATGTTTATTTTTTTTTGGTTTGGAATTTAAAATGAGGGTAAAAATTATATCGTTGAAGTAGTTATCCGAAATATTTCAAGTTATTGTTATTTTATTTGAATACGGTCTCTTAAATATCTGATGTTATAAAATATATGGCATTAAAATATTGTAATTTTGAGTAACGTTAAGAAGTATTAGATTACAATATCATAAACTAACAATTAAGTAAACAAGTTTTATATAAATATGTAATTTAATTTTTGAAAAAGTTAGACCAGTATATTGTCTCGAGTGGCAAACATGAGTCACATGATTTAATTTTTTATCTAAGTATTCCTCTATTATAATATTCCTAAATTCGAAAATTTATTTGAAATTTTGATGATCTCATCTAAAACTGAAATAACACCGTACTTCTTAATAAAAACTCAAAAAAACAAATTTTTTACATATTTGGACATAATTTTTAGAAATATTTCAATGTATGGTACATATTATTAATTTTATCTATAATACAAAAATCTATTCATTCATAAAAATACATTTTATACAAATGATATCTACATATATACAATATTATTGTGAACTTGTGAAACTGAGTTCAAATCTCCAATTTTGCCACATAAAAATTCATCTCTATAAATTAAACTATTTAATTTCATATAAAATATTTTGTTATCCCCACACATGAGAACAAAAGGCTATTTTCCAAAATAACAATAACAAATAGGTACCTATAATGGTAAACGTAATTTAATCCTCAACTCTTGAAAGTTTGTTTTGGTTAGTTTTTGTGAAAATAATTTTATATAATGATCTCCAACAATTCCAAAATCGTGAAATCGATTTAAAATATTATTTAACATAATTAAATACTTGTATCAATTATAGTTTATTGTTATGTGATTTATGCAAATTTAAACTAATGTGATAAGATTATAGAAAATATTTTCGTAAAAAAATTATGTTTATCTATTATTAAAGTTTATATTATTATGTGATTACAGCAATAACAATAAGGAAAGAAATTAATGAATTTAATAGTTATTGCATAAATACTTTATAAATAAAATATGCATAATATGTGTGTAAATATTTGATAAAACAAATTTTAAATTATATATAAAATACAAATTATTAACTGAACATCTTCAACTTAAATAGTTAAAAAAAAACTTTAAAACCAAGAGTAGATAAGATTAATTAAAGTTTATATAGAAATTTACTTTTAAAAAATCTTGAACCTTGCTACCAATACATTGTGATAACTATCCAACTTTTATCCATTCTTTCGTTTCCATTCAAAATTTGAGACTGATCTGAGCCTTGACATTACAAAAAATCATTTCTGATCTGAATAATTTCTTTTAATCTCGATTGAAATGGTAGATTAGTTTATCACAAAATAAATTTTTATTTGTTAATTTTTTGAATTGAAACCTTGATTTTGAAAAACCATATTGTAATATTGATTTTATAGGACCCCATTAATATTTTAAGGAAGCTATCATATTTCGTATTTTTACAAACATCTGAGTATTGACTGGCCAGTTTTTCACTGAATACACACCCACATATGAATATCAATTTCTTTGGAAAGAAATATTAAGTTCAAACTTAAATCCAATTAATCCTATTTTGGTTTAAAATTGTTGTTGACTCGGTATGCCTATAATATATATTTCTTATATTAATATATACTACTTAGTAACTTACATTACATAATAATTTACTAACGCGTAGGTACCTACCTACTTTGTAACAGTAAAATAAATGTCTGTTTATCCAATTAAATCATCTGATCTTCAAGTCCAATTTTGGTTTCAAGACAAAATTAAACCACAAGCCCGGTTTTATCCACTTACTTTAACAATATCTTCTATTTTAAAATCTTTAATTAATTTTATCTGGGGCCCTCCCAGTAGATTATAAATAACACTCTAAAGTTTAATATAGTTAAAAAGTAATCGATACTTTTAAGATTTAAATTATGCTATTATAAATTATATTTTATTTGTAGATTGTAATTTTTCCAAAGCACATATGGAAATAAATTATTATTTTGTATATTTCTGTTCTCATATCCCGCATTTTTAAATTAAAATAAAATACTTTTAAAACACGAAAAAAAAAACTAAGTTTCCCGGAGTCTTTAATTATCCCGCTTCTTTTAATTCAATTTGGTGTTGTAAAATAAAACCTATCAGATCAAAACTAAGAGTCAAATGTCAATAACAGATGAATCAAATACGACGCACGACTCATGACACAGAGGCTTAATACTTACGTCGCACAAATTTTATACGTAAATTTGTCGAATTCTTCTTTCTAATATAACTCATAGAGGTAACGATTTTAATTAAAAAACCATCGAAAATGCAATAAAAACAATGTGAAAATTTGGTACTTTTTAGGTTTGAAATTTAGAACAAGTTTTTATATCAAGTAAACAAAAATACTCCGAGTATATTTTGACAGCAATTATTGTGAAACGCATACAAATTCCGAACAAGCGTCTTTTAAATTATAGTTTTTGCTGTTCGAAGAAGTTCACTTCGCTGAGAGATTTATTTTTTGTACAATTTTATTTTTTAAGTTTAATGTGAATATTTCGTTAAACACTAATTATATCTACCGTAATTAAAGTTTAAAACTTTTACAAAAATTTCCTTAAACTGCCTAAATGTTTATACATGGAATGTGTTTCTTGGTTCTAATGTTTTTAAAACGCATACAGCGCATTTTTAAGCGTCGTGTTACAAAATTGATAATATTATTTTAGTCTCTTTATTTTCTTATTTAATTTATTGAATATTCTTAATATATTCATACAGTTCAAGTGTTCGTTTGACAAAATCAAACTCCACTATAATTTTCCTTTAAATTTAAATTTCTAAATACATATATTCAATAATTCATGTCTACATCATGTTAAATTGACATTTTTTTCTGTCTCGCTGTAACTTGACTTGAACTAAAATATCAAATTACAACAAATCAACAGAAAAAAAAAATTATCAATGAAAAGAACTTGTTTCTTTTTTAGTTTTTCTTGTATTTGTATTGTTAAATGCCACTCCATATTTTGATAGTGTTTTCTAACTTAAATAGTAACCACTAACTGAATAATAAAATTAGTTTGATTAAAATTAAATAGTTTAAAAAATAAACAAACAACAAACATAACACATTGCCATTTGTAAGCGTTCAAAAAATGAGAAAAATTTTTGAAGTTTTTATTAATTTCGTATTGGAATTTGAAATATCGAAAAATGTATCGAGATTGAAAATTATTCAATCGATTTTATCTTTTGAAAGAACAAAAAAAAATACAGTTTTTAAGTGTCAAAAGAACATGAAAGACAAATTAAAAAAAATTTGAATTTAAGTAAGCGTCGAATAAATTTTTACGCTTCTTATTAAATTATTGTAAATAAGAAAATTATTTTCGCTTTTAAAATTAAATACATAATATTAAGTTTTGAATTAAGCTTATAAAATTTACATTTAAATATTTTAACGAAGCTACCTACTTATTAATTAAGAAGATACCGAAAACTTTTCGGTTTAATGGAAAAATGTGCCGTTATTTTGCAATAAATATGGTGGCAGAGAATGAGTATAAAGTTTGGAAATGGCTACGAAATGAAAAATTCAATGGTTTTATGATAACTAAATTAGATTAAGATTCAAGTGCTCCAAATTTGTGTTGTGATTTAACAAAAGTTTTAAAATTGTGCATTGGATTTTTTGGATAGAACTTCAGAGAAGGTAAGTGAATATACACAAGCATTTCACATAAATATACTTAACTTATTGTAGATCCATAAATATTTTAAGGATAAATCGTGTTAGACTTGAGCTTTATAGTCCTGGTTAATAAAATGCATTAAAACGAAGGAAAAAAAAGAAAATCCACTTAAGGGTGGGTGTTTTAATTCATAAGTTTTAAGAACCTCTTCCATTAACTTCCGCTTAACTTATCATTTCTGTTATATCAAGTAAACTCTGTTATTACAACCTTCATTAGGGTTCTTTTGCTTACTACCAAAGTATTTAGTAAATGTTTTAACAATAAGTAATATTACTTATTACTTAATGCATGTATGTAAATCATTTTTATCATACATATTATGTATGTATTACTTTTCTGTTGTAAAATTATAGGTATTTGTTATGATAACGTTTAAAAAATCTCAACAATTCCAGTTATTATGACCACCATACGTTATTAAATAGGTACTATAATAATTCTTAAATATTATTTTAGAAACTACATTACTATAACAAATAAAATAATGCAGAAAGATTCAAAAATTGAAAATTATTTGTGGTAACAAAGCAACTAGAACTAGGATTCATGGTACTAGCGTTAAATAGTGTATAGGTATTGAGATTCATGAATTTAAACTTTTTAACTTAATTTGATCTTAGGTTTTAAGTGTACAAGCTCGGTATTGCTTAAATTTTTGCGATGATTTAAGTATATAGACGTTCCTTCGTTTACATGGGCAATCGGGCATTGTCTACTCTTTAATTTTAAATAAAATAGGTAGCCCGAATATAGATTCAGTACCAAAATCCAAAATAAATATACAATACAAAACCAAGAACCACAAAGTTGAGAGCAGTATAAAATGCAAAGTTGAGAGCAATACCGAATATACCTGTGGAATAGTACCAATATCAACAAGATACATTATGATACTTTACCTTAGACATTGCGTTGATAATAAGTTGTAAAATTAAAGATTTCTTGGAAAAACAAATATCTTAAATTTAGAATTACAAAATCTAAAATTTGTGAATATAGTTAGCATTGAGGTATCTACCAGAATGAAGTTCTAAAATTTGTACAACACTACATTTTCAGAAATCATACCTGTGTTATTTCATTTTACGCTTGCGTAAATTGTTTACAAAATCTAAAGGCAGGTAATTGGGTTATCGTTCGGTTTTAAACTTAAAATGCTATTTAATTACATCAATTTTAAAATTTTTGATTGTTACCAAATTTCCGTTCCATATTTAAAAAATTAAAGCATTTAAATGTTTAATTCAACAACAATGTTTCAAAATCCCAAAAATAAAACAAGAAAAAGTTTTTTTTTTTAAAACAACTTTTTGTCCATGTTAAATGGTTCCTATACCATCTTACAACCAAATAAAAACAAAATACAAAAAAAAGATGTCAGTTAATTGTCTGGTAATTGGTTTACATGTCATTGAAAATTTTAACAAAATATATTTATGTTTAGTAATTAGCTCATTATAAATTATCTTATCCTTTTATGTACTTTTTCATGTTTATTATTTTTTATGCTTCCCCAACCTACTATACATCTTTATATCTAAAATGTGTAGGTATACATAATTTATGTTATGTACTTTTGTATGTAAAAGCATACATATATAGAGAGTGTTTCCTTTTTCGGTATGTACAATAATATTACACGTTATGTATTATGTACATATGTATAGTATTGCAATGTTTTAACTATATTATATCTTATATATATTAACATAACGATTGTATAATTTAAATATTATCAGATTTATAATATGCAATATGTATATGTACTTATGTCTTTGAAAAATTTATGTACATATGTATAAAATGATAAATTAAACTTTTGATATTTAGAAATTTAATAACTAAACTATATAAGTCCATATTATGTATACGTCATGGATGTGTGTACACAAAGGATTATTGACAAAGTTAATAATAAATCAAATGAATGAGTTATAAGTACATGTACATTATTATATATTATGTATAGTTAATATAAAACAGATTTTATGTATGTCATTAATACATTATAAACAATATATTATGTGGTTGTAGTGTATAAGTACAGAGTGTTCAATTGTTTTTTTCAATTGGAATGAATTTATGAAAATTAAAAGTCATTTAATGGTACGTGTTCAATAGACATAACAATACAGATACTAAAACAATTATAGTCTTAGTTGCTATTATGACTATTATAGGTTATTCCAAGGTAATTACTTTAATAATTAATTTATATCAGATTTACACATAAGTAATTCAATAACTTATATGATTTTTACGTTGTAACTAGGGGCCCATTTAGCCCTTCGGAATGATATCCACTTAAATGATAAAAGTATAAATTTTGTATTTTTATTCCATATTTAACTCGATTTAGTCATACCAGTATCGTGGACCAGCCCTATGCTCCTCCCAGGAGCGAAGTAGGAATAAAACAAAAAATTATACCAAAATCGACTCAACGATGTCATATTTTATTTTTAATTGGCAGTAATATGCGGTATATGTATAATAATAATTTGTTTGCAGTGAGTAATTTTAAAACATTCTGTTAATCATACAGCTTGTAATTTTAATATACTTATACAGTATATATAAATATTTTTTTTCTGTAAAATGATAATTAATGGATTAATAATAATTTGTTCTTTATTTTGCGGTTAATAGATTTATTGATGTTATACTTTGTTTTCTAAGTTTTACAATAAATACATACAGATGCATCACTGAATCATTGTACAATAATAATAGAGAGATCAATAAAATTTCGAAATTTTTGGTTTTTGTTACCTTTAAATGTTATAAAAGTTTTGTAATAAAAGGTAAAAAAGAAAAAAAAAATCCAACATTTAAATTAAATTCAATGTTAAATTTCCAATATTGTTAAAATATTGTGTTAAGTCGATTGCTACATGACGTACAGTAAAAAAGCCGTTAACAGCTAGATACATGATATAAAGTTCAACAAAACATCGGCTAAAAGTAATTGTATATGATCTTGCTGTACTGATATCATAAAACATTTTTTTTAATTTCTACTGATTGTTGATCAATATAAAATTGTCTCACGGTTTTTGCTCAGTAAAGCTCTTAACTCATCATCTTCCCAATTACCTCCTTAAAATGTATACAATTAAACTTGCTTTAATGTATATGCGATTAATGTACAATGATGCAGTCTAGATACTTGTAAATCTCTTATCCTGCAAGCAAAAAACAGTGACGCATGATGAGGCTTATTTTTTTCAAAGAAGGTATGTTTGACAAATTATTTAAATCGTTGATTTGTAATTGTGTGAATCTTTTTTAGTGTATACCAAGATACATTTTAAGTTATTAACTACTTTGGTAATTTTATAAATGATAGTTCTTTTAAAGTGAAAATTAAAAAAAAAATTTACAGCTTATTTAAATGATGGATCTTATCCCTATATTAAATTAGTAACCAGAAAGTTAATAGATTAAATATAATCTATTTATGTATATATATTACCCGAACGTACGAATATAACAATTAAATTGTTTACAACATTATACAATGTATGTATAACACAGTTATTAAATTTAGTGGGTTTTCTTGTCTGCTAAAGCATAATAATAACATACAACATTATAACATTTTAAAATAACAAAACAAATAACACTTGACAGCAATATTGTATATCATGTATATATTTTCACTCTTTGAATAAATATGGTGTATATATGTACTTAGTATAAAATTTATAAACTCGTATACGTATTCCTTATAATAAATAATAGTGTTTAAATTTCATTTATTAACATGTATTTGTATATAGACATAATTATGTGGGATATACGATTGAATCGGATACATATTTTATTAAATCATTATAGGTTTATACACGACATCGTGCTTTTCTATTATCTGTTTGATAAAGTTACCATATAATTATAGAAGATTTGGAACGGTTGCTTTGCTGTTTCCCGAGTTTCTTTTTCTTATATTTTAGCAAAAAATTTCTTGTATTTTACAAAATTCTTCTATTGTATGTGGTGATATTATGAATTTTAAATTTAATATAATGTACTTATATGATTATCAATTCTAACTTAAAATAAGCTTTTAAATGATACTCGTATTGATCTTTAAATAATAGTAAAAAGAGAATCAAAGTTTGTGAACGACAACGACAGACGATTTCTATCGTAAACAGCGGAACGGCAAAATCAATTAATAAGTATCTTGCATCACAGACATCTTTATAGTACATTGTGGGAGTTTATGCTTGCATGAAGTGTCACATATACACGGAAATATATGACGTTCGCGTTTAATTTCGCGGCGGTTAGGTAATTGCACTTAATTTTGGGCAGCCTCATTTAAACATGTGTATTCAGTATGAGTTCTGATATTTCGCCGCGGTAAATAACTCTTGTTCAGTTTTCAACTTAAATTAAACAACTTAAAACATATAATAAAGAAAATGAGAGAAGGATGTCCAAATACAGCTCTTCCGCTTTTTCTGAACAAAAATTCCTTGCTTCTGAATGAAGTTCATTGGTCCCTTTAAATATGAGAATTTATAACAATAATAGAAGTTTTAATATATTGTAATAATATAATCTATAGTAATATTATACATATGTATATGTATGAATATATATCACTTCAGTTTCTGTATAATGTAAAAAAAAAGTTTAGAATAATTTTTTACTTTTATACCGCACATTTCAATGTTAATACCAAGTTCTGCTTTTTATACGTATATATTAAAGAAATTATAAGAGAAAATGAAATAGAATAATATAAATAAAGGGCTTTGATTAATTGTAGGTTATAGTTTTGGTTTACAGTATAGAGGAATACCAACAATATCAAAAAAAAAAAATTAAATATACAAAATATAAAAGTTAATAAATTACAAGTAAAACAAATATACTCGTATATAATCAAAAATGAAAGAGATAGAAAATAAACATTTTTCTTTACATTTGCGAATTCGCGTCGCTGACTGTACAAGTACAAGTTTTTCTTTTTTTTTTTTGTGTTATCCTTCTATTTTAATTTTTTCTTTTAATTTTATATTATAAAATATTATTAGACGGTTGGTTGACATTTAACATATGAATTGTTGTCAGTAAGCAATTTATCTGTTTAAAATACAAAAACAAAAAAAAAACAGAGTTAAAAAAATGGTATAAGAAACTAAGTATAGAGAAAATTACAGCGTAACCATTACTTTTGTTTTGTCTACTATAATAATGTAGAAATAATAACAGTATCGAATTGAGGTTATTTTGGTGCGCCTTCGGTGAAACGGTAATTTGACTATTTACCGTCATGTAGTTCAATATTTGTCCTGAAAGCAGACGTGTCAAAATATCAGAGACCTAAAAGTGAGTAGTAATTACAGTAATTGCTTGCGAGAGTAACTTCGTGAATGACCGATGTGTATCCGAAGATCGTTTAATTATAATTAACAAATTTTCAATGGGAATAAATTCAATTCAAAATGTATTTTAAGTAAAGTAAGGCTTGTAAACATTTTTGGATTTTAAAACTTATATATGTAAGTATTTCATAAGAACAACAAGTTATGATTTCAAAATTAAGTTCGGATTGAAAATTCAATCCAATCTTATAGTTCGCCACTGTTTTCAATTTTATTTTTTTTGCTCTCCTATATCCCTATAAATATAATTTCTATATATTGTTATACCAACTTGCACGTATCTATAAATCTTCATGATATTTATCGTAAAAGATTTTTGTATATATGACTAATAACTTTTATTTCTTTTATTAATTCGCTTAAAATCGAATTTAATTATGTGGTCTAAGTGAAAGTTACTTTATAAATAAATAATGTAAGTAATACAATCATACATATTTAGATAGTGAAAAGGAAGTAAAAATTTATGTTAACTAAAAATTTGTAATAATTAATAATGAGTATTATGTGTGTTTATTATAAGCATATATAAGATTATTGTAATTGCGATTAAGCAAAGAAAAGTACATTTAGATTATCTTAGTTATAGATAAGGAAAATTATAACTTATGGTATAATTAATCAAGAATATTAAGTAGTAATAATGTGTTTAATGTTTTGAAAAGACAATTTTAACAATTTTAAATGTATGAGAATAAGAATAACCATTCATAAATCTACTCCATTATTTACTCCATTATCTTAAGAAGTAGTTGTTTAACTGAATTAGTTTTTTGCTTATTTGTATATGAAAATTTGAATTTATGTAATCATAAGATATGTGTACTGTCCTTCGAATCGTGATTAAATTTTAGTTTACTTATTTCAAATTTCTACAATAATTCTTATCATACAGAAGTATCATAAATTCCTTAATCGGTGCCTATAATAACATATGGAAATTTCAGTGCCAGTATGTATATTATGTATTCGAATTCATATTTCTGAAAATATGGAAAATTTTGAAATTTATGAGAATCGATTACCATATCTAGTTAGTTGCAATGACATACTTTTTGTCATACACAGTTCTACTCTATTGTCTTGGCTCTTATTTGAATTACAGAAAAAATAATAAATTACACTAGGTAATTAAATTTTTTTTTCAAATTTTTAAATTTAGGACGTAAACCGAGGACGTAGTATATAATATTTTAAACAAAAAAATATATCAGCCCTTATTACCACATTAGTAGAGCAAAAAATGTTTTATCAGTGTTTTTAAAATGTTTATTACTCTTGACTTTTACGATCATAGCATATATGTATGTATACTATTGAGAAAGATTATTTCGTCTAATGTTTTAAAGAAAATATTTCTTGCTCAAGCAATTCTAAAAGAAAATTTAGACAACCTATAGAAAGTTTGACCTCATCACCCCAGAATTTATAAACGATTGTCGTACAATTTGGTGCTGAAATATTTTTGAATTTTGAAGGTTTTTAAAGAAAATTAAATATAAAAAATATTCATTATTAGAAAATCCGTACTCAAAATTTACAGAAGAGTGCCTGCCGTAAAATATTTTAAATTTCCATTGCATATCAATTTATTAGTAACAAATTAATTCCTGCTCGCGGAATAAATTCAACAATATTTCAATAATAGTATATATATGTATGTAATTGCTGAAATCTCTATAAGTAATAAAAAATTTATTTTAAAAAATTAATTCAACTATAAATTGTTTATTATTTGTAATTTAAGAAAAAAATTCATAAAACTTTTCTTATTTATCCCATTTATCATCGTAATATTGAAAATTGTGCATGCATAAAAATATTTTTTAAAACTTGCTTGCCTAAAAAAGTAAAAAACATATAAATAAATGTTTTTTTTTAAATATACACTCCCCCCCCCTATTCTTCCTTTTAAAAAATGAAATAAATTTTATTTTATTAAGAATGACTACCATAATATTCATAACTTTTTTAGTCGTATATTATTCTTTATATAATATAGAAAATTGGAAATTAGAAAATTTCCCTCAAACACGAAATCGACTGGTTGAACATTAATTTAAAACGTTTTATTATTCTAATATCAGAACAAAATTTATTATTTTATAAGCTTTAATATCCTTTAAATTTAATAAAATCCTTTACACTGCAACAATAAATTATTCATGATTTTATTTCGAATACATACACACAATCTATTAATTTAGATTCAAAATATCGTATATACGAGCATGTAATATAAATGTGTTGCACCAACGTTCACATACTCATTTATAATACCGTTTAAGTGAGTTTATAATAAATTTTTAAATTCAAATATTGAAATGGCATTTGTACAAATTTTACTTTCACACGATAGACCAAATTGAAATTATTTAACTGGAAAACAAGGCAAGAAAAAAATGGGATTTCAAATGTAGCGAAACGAATATTAAATACGTATAATAAAAAAATAAAATGAAAATATGAAATTAAAATACATAAAAATTCAGAATAAAATGAGGCAATTTTTAGTTGACAAAAGTTACGGTCTTCCGGGCCTCATAAGTTGCTTAAGTTTATCAGAAGAGTGAATGATGAGCTTGTATTGTAGTGCATGCTCCGTACTCAAGGGGGGGGGGGGGGGGGGGGCACAATAAATCCTTTACGTGATTGTGGTGCCCTGTGACCCCAATTGTATAAATTCACAATCTAGTTAACAGAAAAATTAAAAGTATAGAAAGGCATAGTAGAATAAGAAGTAATATGTTAAAGCCCAATTTGACAAATTTACAACAATTCCGTTTCTACAATGATTTTACAGCGTTTACTTTTTTTGTCATACATCTTAGTCTTAGATTTTTTAGTCGAAACAAATCAAATTTTCTTATGAGCTTAAGATTCGCAAACACATCATTTAAATATTTTTTAATCCCAAACATATTTTAAGTTGACTAAAGCAGTTTGTCTTTACTGCCATATATACAAATTTAAAATCTCATAAATTTTATTTTCCCTTTCATACATTATTAATGAATTTCCAAATTCATTATGCCATAATGTGAGTAAAATCAATACGCATTTAAAAATTAATTTTCAACATGATTTACTCTGTTGGAGTTTTAATCAAGTCTCTAGGTTAAATTTTTTATTTTATTGCAAAAATACAATTCTACAGTAGCCTTTATAAACTATAATTGGTTCATACTTATATTTTTTTTTTAATACTATATCGAAAATTTTTATTGATCTGAATTTATTAATAATAAATTTCGTAGCATTTTTATACTGTCGTATATAAGTAAATTTTTATCACGGTTTCAATTTAAGTTTAATTATTTTTTAAATAAAAAAAAATGAATTAAAAGGTTTTTCACGCGAAAATATTAACGAAAATGTTTTAATGGAATGAAATTGCTGGTAGAATTAATTTAAATCTTAATTATGTAAGTTTTTATTTTGAACAAGCAATTACGATTATGAGACAAGACAAATGGAATATGTATACCTAGGCATTCGAAATTGAAATTGGAAATCTGTCAGGCAAGTATGTATGTATAACGATTTTCAGTTGTACAGCATAAAGTGGCGCCCTTAAGTTCTTTTCACATGAAACTGAATTTTTCGGAATTCTTAAGCTTTCGGAGAGAAAATTTTTTACGTGTTCATCTTTTATATTAACCATGATTTAAACTCTAATTTTCTTCTAACAATTACAATTAATTTCGATTTTAAATTTTCAAACTTGGTTTGTCATAATTATTCTTTAAAACGAAAACCTTGTGATTAATTTATTAGCAAGCACTTGTATCCATAAATAATCTTAGTTTTAGAAATTAAGAAATTCGAAGATAAGTTACACTTATCTTCAAATTGTGCCAATCGACAGTTAATTAAAATCAAAATAAGCTGCCAGAACTGTACTTTTCGATAAGAATATTCTTGCTTTAATAGAATCGTATCAGTCTTGAAATTTCTACACATTTTCGCACGAAATCGATGAACATATCGTAACCACCGCATGAAATTTTAAAAAATTTATGAAAATTTCAGAATTTTATTCGTGATTTATTAATTTGAACTTTTGTTAATGATTAAATTTTTTTTAATCACATGAAATTTAAAGAAAACACCAAAAACTAATTTTCATTAATTTTCTTCTTCAGCAGTTTTGTGGTATTTCCTTTAATTTATTCTTTTAGAAAAAAAAAACAAATTTTCAAATTAAAATACAACGAAAAATTTTGAATATAAATTGAAGAGAAATTCCAAAATGGGCACACCATATTTATTCTTCTATTAATCATATAATGTGGCTCAATTTAAAAAACCAATAGAAGAGAAAGAAAGAACACTTGCTCTTAACTACTGTTATAACAGCAGTAGTTTGCTTATCATTCAAATGACCACGCATATTATTTATGATCAACGCACCACACCGCAGCGTCAGTATAGTAATCGTTATTTTACCAAATATTTTATTTTTATTTTTTTTTTTAGAGTATCTACAATATATGGAAATTTTTAACCTTCAAAATAAAATTTAATTTTGTGCTATGGCGAATGAAATGGGATTATCTTACAGTTTTACCTATTAACTAATAATCTACTCTCACACGTACTATAACAGTTAGGTTGATAATGGTTAGTTTATTAGATGATTATTGTAAGTAATGAGAGAAAGTGCATACATATTGTAACATTATAAAAATTTTACAATTTAATGCGGTTGACCGCAAAATTATCAAAAAATAGAAAAAAACAAATTAAATAAAAAATTAGACTAATGGGAACCTTAGAAAAATACAAACAAAAAAAGAAACATAAATTAAGAAAATTTGTTTTTGACCAAGCAAACTATGGGATACGAAGAAAACTTGTTAAGGAAAATAGACATTAAAATACAAAAGAATGTTGCAAATAACGATTTGTGTTTGCAAGCGATATATGTATATCTTTTTGAATTCTATGAGATGCATCATATAACACTTTCATCTCTTTGAATTCAAAAACAATTATTGAATTAACTATGGTTAGTATCTCGGCATCTTTTATTTGTTTAGTTGGGCTATTTTTAAAAACTACTTCACCATGAATGCAGAATTCCTTTCTAGAAAAAATGATATATGTTATTCTATCTTCTTCCAAAAGTTAACTACATATTCCCCCCCGAACGTTCTCTCTAATAATTCTAGATTCTCTAATAATTCATCTCTAATTTTAAATATAAATACTTTTTGAGTCTAATTTTCAAAGGTTTTCTACAACTCTGCAGCCCCCTTCTGCAAATGTGCAACGACAAAGTCCCTGTGGAAATTTCCACTCTACTTTTCTAATCTACTTTTTTAATCTTTCTAAACCGTTTCGAATCGCAAAAGCTTCTTAGTCTGTAAATGTTCCGGAAGACTTTTCATAGTACTCCGGTGACGCCTTCTGCAATTTATTTTAATGAGTTTTCTGTACAACCATATTATGTGATCCCCTATCCTATAAGTTACCAGATGCGTACCGGTTGTAGAATCTTTAAAATCTAGTTGGGTACTATAAATAAGTTTAGTGTTCCGTTGATTGAATACTTATTCTTCCACCAACAATCTATCTAATTTGTACCGAATTATAAACGGAAAGCTTTGTCAATTATAATTTTATTCAATAAAATAAATTAGCTATGTATATTACGGCAAGTAGGACATATAAAAGACCGAATCGTTTAGAAAAACCGACAAAAATGATAATTAATGAACTCAAATTAGTTGTAACTAATTTCCGAAAGGTAAAAGAAGTGTGTATATAAAAAATATATTGACTACCTTTATAAATTTTACCTTTAAAATTAAATGTAGAAGAGAGCAAAAATTACGATCAAGGTATATAAGAAATAATGAATTCTAAAATATTGACAAACAAGAATGTATATTAAAAAAATTTTTTTAGCCTTAATTTTCTCACACATTCTTCTAGAACAAAATTTTTTAGAAACTTTATTCCAGAAGCATATACCCAGTACATATTTTGAGTGCCGGCAATGACAATATTTCGAAAAATTTATGAACAGCAATTTTGACAAAGAAAATCTACCTTTTTATATCTACCCTTCTTTATGGTTAATGTATGAGTTCATTTACAATTACTGCTTTGTAAAAGTAGCCCTCAAATTTCTTAATAATAAAAACAGATACATATGTATATAATTCGGTCATAGTTCAGTTATTTTAATATTAATGACAATTTCTGTTCTGTCATGGGTAATTGTTTGTGTACCTAGGTAAATATGATTGTGTTTGTTTATTAATTTAAAAGGAAAGAATTTTTTTTTATTTATTTGCTATGTGCACCTTAGAATTAAATCCAATATATTCTCTGACAATTCTTGTTTTTTTTTTTTTATAAGGGCTAAAATATTTTTATGGTTATTTATGAGAAACGGAAAATAAATTAACAAAAAAAACAATAATTTATTAAAATAAATATGTGTATGTATAAAAAATTTTGTACTCTCCTGTCCATAAATCATTTAACATCTAATTTACCTAAATAAAGTTTTAAGTGTAATTTTTTTTTTATTGTATTCATGCAAATCAGTGAGCCTTTATAATTTTTTTTTTTTTTTTTTGGATATGAGATAATAATTTTGTTAAAAAGATTTGTCAACTGATATGATTGTGTTATTTCTGTCAGAAAATAATAGACAAAATAGTGTTTGATATTAATTTTTTCAATGGTGTTTGTGAGTAATATTTATAGAGAGCAGAAGCAGGAAGAGTTGGTAGAATTGCAGCGTTAAGTTTAAGGACACTATAAACGTATAACGCTTCTGGTATATATTATAATACTTCTAATTATACACCCGAGTTGCAAAAGTTTATTCTGCTGGATGGCTTCACGTTTTTATAAAAAAAAATTAGCGTCGCATCTTGGCTAGTAAAATTTTAGCTTAGTTCTTTCTCTTATATCATAAGAATTTAGTATGGTCCCAAATACTGCGGAGTTTTTTGGAATGCTATATTATATTCCTAACAAAAGTAAATATAAGTAATTATAGTAAAATAGCAGTAGTGACAGTATATTTATACGTTTCCTAAGCAAATTTAAAAGACGAATTAAAAAAAAATATCGTAAGTAAGAGCTAAAGATTAGCAAGTTTCTATATAGATTGTTAGATTGGTAAATTCCCTCCGAACCGAATGAGGCAAGAGAATATATCTTTGGGCCACCTCAGCCATTCGCGACTTATTGTAGCCAATTCCACGAGTTTAGTAAGTCAGGTCCAGATCAGCTTATCAGTCATTGTATTTAACCTGAGCCAACTGGATCGCCAGTAGCGCCGACCTACTTTCCGAGAACACATAAATTGTACGATTTTTATACCCCCTTTCTAAGTTGGCACTTAGATAAATCTCTATTGCATATATTTCGGCTTGAAGTACCTTATAATACGGGCTCAGGCTCGGTCTATATAAGAAATTTTGCTATACTGCATAAAGATGTTGTAATTTCACTTTAGTTCAAATTCTATAATGCTTAAAATCATTACAATATTTTATAACAATAAAAGTTGCAATTTCAATAAAGTTTCCTGTTCTTTCATTCTTATTTTCCTAAGAAATTTCATGCATATTAATATTTTTCGCAATATAATATTTTTAACACTACCTTGAATATACCAAATATTTTTAGAGGAAATGTGCACAAATAGAATATTTGTAGTAGTATAGGTATAATTTAAAATCCTTTTTCAAGGATGTTATATTTTTTTTTTTCAAATAAAAATCCAATTGTATTTTATTTTGAAAAAAAAAAACAAATTATAAAACTGTGACAAATTTATTTCCGTTTTATTGTTATCCATTCACTGTAGGTATTCCATCATTGCACACACACATAGTCTTGTTTGTTGTGTCAAAAATTGGAAAATTCTTTAAATACATATTGTTTGCCTTTACCTGAATCTTATTGTAAAAATAAAGACAGGAATAAATTAAAAAGTAATAAAATATCCAAAATAAAAGAAAAAGGTTACAAATCAGGATTCTTTAAAAAGTCCTGTGTGTTTACAAACCAATAAAACAGATATTTGTGTCAATATTCTAAAATATTAAAACTATTTAAACCGTTCCTGGTATACTTTAATTTTATTATAGGCAATGCCGGTTCGAAATGTGCATAACTAAATGATTTGGAAGTAATTTAGAAATTTTTTTATAATTTTCTTCCTTTATCTCTTTCTGATTTGATTTTTATTTCCCAATCACCGGATATTTTATCCCTTAGAAAATTCAAATATTCTTTAGAAAATTAAAAAAATATGCAATTGATTCATGCGGAGTTAAGTCAGGTGGTACATTTTTTTTCTTCTGCGTTTGTTTTTGAATAATAGTTTAAAAAATATGATTTTTTAAATGAGAAGTTAAAGTATAAAGGTGTGGTAAAAATTAAATGAAAAAGAAAAAAGATTTTGAATTTATTGTTCAAAGAAAAAAGAAAAATCTGATGATAGAGAAGTTTTTAAAGGAAGACCAGAAAACAAAAGATTCACATTTTTTTTTTTGACAATAATATTGAGGAAGTTATTTGTTTTGTAGGTGTTATTTTGTCTTCCTCTTTTATCACTGGTAATAAAAATAAATTAAATCAATGGCACCATATTGTTTAATTTATTTTCATTCTACTTATACATTTATTTTTGATATAAACTTTGACAAATGAACAGCAAGACAATAAAGAATATAGATAAATCAGGATATTAAGTAGGTAGATATGGGTTGGTTTGAACAAAGCATATTATTCAAGTTAATTTGAAGTTTAAATTTCCAAAATAATTGTATTAGATAGTGCATTTGGTGTGCATTAATTCGATCTAGATAAAGTGTTAGGAAATAAATTTTTTTAATTATTTGAAAATTTGTAGATAAAATTATTTAAATTTTAGTTCATTAAATTTAATAAGCATTTTAAATTTTTATAATTAAATAATAACAAAATATAGGGACGATTGATGAGATAGATTACAATTGTTTGTGTATTAAAAACTCAACATACAGCGTTCTTTAAAAGTTTAATACATACAGTGTTCCAATCGGACGTTTTGCGCTAAAATGATTCACTGTTCATATAAAACATAATATGAGGTGGGTTTTGCATCGATCACTACTTGACTCAATTATTCTTCGAATAAAACTCAATTTTGAGATTGGGAAAAGTATTTGACATATATTGAATATGAGGCTCCTTAGTAAATTCTGATAAAGTTGTGTTAATATGTATTGAACTCGAATGTTTTATAAAAAATTAATTGCAAATGATTTTGAGTCATAAATAAAAATTACTTCAAATATGTTGGATATACAATAGAGACACATTTAGACGGAGTACTCATGATTTCAAGATATTTTAAATCTATTATAACCAAATGTTAATTTGGTTGCTTTATTACAAAATTAATCCTTCTATGAGAGGATGTCATATATACATTTCACATCGGGTCCTACATGTTACATATACAGGTCAAACTATACGTTCTAATGGCATACTCTATGTAATTTTTGTAGAGCATTATTCAGAGTTGAATAAAAATATCATTGGATAAATTAAGCAATAAATTTTGAATGTTTTCATATATAAAATAATGAAATTTTATTATCAGTTAAAATTTTATAATCCTTGGAAAGTATTCTCTTGAAAATTGAAGCTCACACACATATTAAAAGGATTTTTATTCCAATTTTACATTATTTATTATTTTATTGTGTTTTTTTTTATTAGGAAGACTCCCACTAAATTCAAAAATAGGAATAAAAATTCAAGATCAAAAACAGGATATCAAATCACACTATCCGGTCATAATTCAAAATTTTTTATGTAATAAATCTATTGTGACATATAGTAAATAAAATTAGTAAAAATTCTATAAAATATGGCAATTTTGATTCGTACACGAATATTAAAAATAAAAAGCATAAATAAATTTTTAAACAAAATTATGATAATTTCGAAAAGAAATTTATTATTCAATTTTTATCATGGAATACTGAATTTGGATCATATTTGTAATCTTATATGAGTACGTATTACGTGGTATTTAGGAATTGGTAAAATATTTTGATATGCATATAATATATTTGTAATTCTACGGTTGTTGTAAAAGTATTGCGGATCTTGGAGCATATTTGAGTTGAACCGTACAGTCACCAAAGACTTAAACACAGGTTTTGATGGCACTACAGTGATCTGCCTATAGAGTGTCGATCAGATGAAAAAGTGATTAGAGTTGAACATATGCTTCTATTAGAAGAAGTATGAAAATTAATTTTCTCAAAATAATATGTAGCTGATTCCATTTTCAGTAAAATGTTTCCAATATAATTTTGTTTTGCAATTTTCAATAAACTTACAGAAAATTCAATATGACTCTCATAACTGATAATGCAATGCCAATGATCTACCCGAATATTATAGTGTAGTAAATCATAAACTTATATGATTTATTTTATTAACCATAAATCATTAAAAATTATTATTAAATTTTCTTACTACTACGCAACAAATGTAGCTGTAAGTTCTTTTGGAGAACATTTTGCTCTCTTTCCTCTATAAAATCAGTTAAACAATATTGAACGATTAAATTTTTAAACGAATGAAGGTACCTCTTTATATATACTCAATTCAATTAATCATATGCACATAATCATAATACAATAAATTGTAATTTAATATTTATGTACTCTCATTTTACATATACCTACATACATACATATATTTAATATACATATTTTAATAAAAGATGTCAAATGAGTGAACCTCAAATAAATCACAATTTAGAAACTTTAAAATTTATTCATTTTGTTTTTTTTTTCCCCAAAAAAAAATTACAATATAAATTTTATTTGGAAACATCGTTATTTCCTTAAGTAAATAAAAGTTAAAAATTATGAGAAAAAAAAAGAAAAAGAAAGAGAAAAAAAAATATCCCTACTGTGAAGCACGCGAATTTGATGTCAATTTCCTGGCTTTTCTTCTTTTAAACTCTCAAAAGCAAACTATATACATATATTAAGAGAGAGGAAAAAGAAACAAAAAAGTGAAATGGAACAGCTTGTCTACCTTTTCTAATTTAAATTTTAATTTAAAATTTCTCTTTATGTGAACGTTCATACAAAATCATGTTATTATAGTGAAAACATTTAAAGAGTATGAAGATAAAGAGGGGGAAGAGATTTTGTTTGGAAGAAACGAGAGATTTTGTGGTGGTCACCATGATAGATTCTACACTTACTTATGGATTTGTTATTTGGAGTTGCCTAAATTAAAAATTAATTTTAATTTTTAATTTTTTGTTTCTTTTTCTCTCATTTTGCATAAATTTTTCTTCTGTTGATTTTTTTTTTGTGTGTTCATACTTAATTCAATTTTATACAGAATTAAATTTTTTTGTTTGTTTTCCTTTTGGCATTTTTATAAAACCACCTGCTGACTGAAAGGTCTCAAGTCTCAGTAACACGCATATAGCAATTAACCGCGGATTCATGTTTTAAGCATAACAAACAAAACAAATACAACGAAAAATAAAAAGAAAAAATGGAAATGTGGTGACGGAATTAATATAAGTTTGTATGTTTTTTTTACATACACATGGATGTACATACATACATAGATAACAATACTGTTTATTATATTCGCATTAAATTCGCTAAAATTTTAATTTTTATTTCATAGAATGTCATCATTGCTTAATATTCCGTTTATAATATTAGAAAAAATAGTAATCAAATGTTCCTTTGTTGTTATTCAATTTCATGGTAATTTCCGAATAGCTGTAATGATTTCCCGAATGCCAGTTTTAAGTAACAAAGCTCATGATTTACTAGTTGAGAGCTATAAGGTGTGGATTGATTAAGAACTTTGAGAATAGGTGAACCAAGCCTTCTCATTTTCTGCCCCTAATCATAAAAATGCTCTAGAATTTCTATTGATGTTGTAAAAAATACCGTATATGCATTGATTGCAAAAGAATTTGTGAATGAGTTTCGAACTTTTACCGGAACTGTAAAATTTTGGTTACATTAATTTCAACATTAGATCTTAAAACGCATAAATGGTTATAAAGTTTCAATTGAATGCTAATGGAGTTTTAATAAGCTTCATTCAAAGCAAGCGTATAATTTCGCAATTAAACGTACAATTTCGTTCACGTACTCGCCAAATTATTTGCAAATAATATCAATGGCGTACAAATCTATTGTGCTCTAGATGTTTCTTGGAAGTCGTTGCAAAGGAATCCATTTCAAACTCCAAATTTTGAATGCATTTGAGGACCCTGAGTAGAAAATATTTGCGAAAAATAAAAATTTATCGGGGTTGCACTTTCTTTGGTTTTAACTTTCTTCTGAATTAATAAAACTTACCTTCGGTTACGTCCTCCAACTTTATAGTAGTCCGGAACAACCGCAAATTCAAGTTATTTTTTGATTTATTTATTATTTTTATTTTTCTTTAATATAGCAGCAGAGAGAAGCTTTATTAACTTCGATCTCAGTCAGTATTATTCATTCGTGTAATGGAACTTTTCTTATATAGGAAGTAATAAAAATCCATTTAAAAAAATAAAATAAAAAAAAATACTCTCTGATGTGCTGTTGTTTTTGAAAGGAATAAAAATAGTAAAAAAATTTAAATCTACCAATGAATATTATATAAAGAAATGTATGTATGTGTGTATTTAATAAAAAGAAGAAAAGAGTCCATAAAATATGTCAATATGTTTCTAGGTCAGTTGGCAATTTGGGAAAAATTTTTCATTTTAAAAAATGTATTTTGTCATTTTTATAGGTTTTTCTTTTTATTTGATTGTTTGTCCTTGTGTCCTGACAGCATTACATTCATAATATACATGCATAAAATATTTTATTTATTTTAGAATTTTATTTTCTCTTATAAATGTACACACATGTACATTTATAGGTATATAGAACTTTATTCAACTTTACTCATCCGTTATATAATTTATTTTCAATTTGATACAAAAACGAATAATAAAATAAAAGAAGAAAAATTATATTTTTCTGTGTGCACACATGAAAATGTCTATTTGAAATGAACTACATTTGCAAAGAAATTAATATTATAGGTTCTTACATATGTACATGCATATTAGTGCATGTAATACGCCTGTAAGTATACTATAAAATTTTAATATTGCATGTTTTGAAATTTCTAAATTTCGAATTTTGATTTGACAATAGCTATTCTGAATTGATATTTTGCCCTTGCATACAAATTTGAATTTTAATTTTAAGAATTTTCCAGAATAATTGCAAATTTCACTTTTATTTACGCTGATTTTTTGACTTCTATTTTAGTGCTTTGCACATAAATAGAAGTTGGAAACATATATAATATTTTGATGTAGTTTTTGAGCAACTTGATAGAATTTAATAATGTAAAAAGTACAAACCCTGTAAAGCAAGCTTATTATTAAAAATAAAATTACATACTAAAATCAGTGTTTTGCGCTATACTTCTTGCAATCACTTAAAGTGTGTGCTAGTACAAATTTCGGTTATTTGAGTTTTCTAGTAATAGTTCCGAACCCTAAGGATTCAAAATTTTTCGTCTAATCAAACTGTTCCTAGATTCCCGTTCGGATACGAGATTTCATAATTAAAAAATGAATTTAAGGGTTAGGTTTAAGCACGAAACTTAGTTAAAGTTTATGCAGTCTGTGTGGCAATCAAGAGCTAGGTGACGGAATCAAATCAATGTGACGGAATGGTTCTCTAGACGAAAAATAATGGGACATTTTTATATACCGCCTTTCTTAAATTATAAGCCTTTAAAATTGGGTTTTCTAAAAATTGTCCAATTTTTACATTTTTGTTCATAACTCGGGAAATATGAAACTTAAACGTACATGATGTACTCATTTTAAAGCTATCTCTTTGTTATGCAATTTGGCTTGGTTTCTGTAAATAATGTTCTAAGAATTTTTGCGATATTATTTCTATTAATTAAAAAGACTATCCCGGAAGTTAACCTTAAACAAACTTAAAAAAAATAAAATATTTCGTTAAAAAACCGACTGAAAAAAATTTTTTCTAAATTCCAATAAAGTGTCATTAAACTTTATATTTACTGATTTAGGTATGTAGCAAAATAAAACTCAGCATTAAAATCTACTTCAAATAGTCGCAGTGCTACATTTTTCATAATTAATTTTTTTTTTTTTTTTTGTCGCAGTACACTTTCTGGGGTGCAATAATTTATGTATTATGTTCACATACATATAAAGACTAGTATTTCTGAAATTTTATTTTATTACATAAATTTTTGCAATGCAAATTTTTTAAAATTTCCTGATAAAATGTGAAGATATGTATGTTCATATGTACATGTATGATTGGAACTGATTGATGCCTGAAAACATAAAATAAAATATGAAAAATTTTAAAAAATAAAGTTAAAATCTTTTTAATGGAAAAATAGAATTTTTCTATAGAATTTAATGTAAAATGTAATTTTATTGTAAAATGATCATTTTTTTTAAAGCCCTTTACATGCATGCGTAGTTTTTTTTGTCAATTTTGTATAGAAGTTCAGAAATTTAATTATGTCTCTTGAGAAAAGATCAATTTATAGCTTTTATTTTAATTTCATTTACTTGAGTTATATATGTACTCGTATATATATAAAATTTTCTATAATTTCATCGCAATTGCGATATGCAATTACATTTACTCGGAATCAAGTATCTTCTTATATAGAGCAGAGTAATAGGAGTATATTAATTCACAAATCAATTTACACTAGTTTTTATTAAAACATATGCAGTTCACTTTATCAGCTCTTTGCCGTATTGGTCCTCGAATTCGAAATGATCCCTGCATAAATTTGATTCATTAGGCGGTATTGTTCTAAGCTTCAACGTTTCGATTCTTCCTCTATAATAAATTGAATTGCAATTACAATGTCCTTGCTCTTAAAATTAGTTTTATATTAGTTGTAAATTTTAAAAAAACTTACTTTCAAATAAAAAATTTCCTTCAATCAAGGTGAACTAAAGATCAAATAGGGGACTGTAAAACTGTACTTTGAGGCCTTTTTGGACAAAATGAAGGGTTTTATTAGAAATTTTGCATTTAATTTTTGTAAAAACGATTTATTATAAAATTTGATGAATATGATTCTTTTTAAATTTAATTTAAATAGCTGATTAGAGCTCCTAATTAGTAAATCAGTCTTGTTTTTCTAAAATCAAATCTAAATTTTGATTTTGATTCTTCCAAAACACATTTATTTTTTTCTGTTTTGATTTATTTCGAAATAAAATCAAAAATTTAGTTCGGAGCGTAAATTTATAACATGACAAATTTATTTAATACCTTAATCTTTAACCAAACTCTTAGTCATACTTTTAAATCTCAACAAAAAACACACTTCATTAAATATTTATTATTCATAATTAAATTAATCACACTATTAAAAACATATATACATGAAATTCTTCTCTATTACTGAGTGATAACATGTTGTTTACAACACTAATATTCATATACAAATAAATATATTATTTAATTTTTAAGCTAATTAATTTTTTTAATATAAAAATTATGGTGCTGTTTTGTTCCAACCCATTATACCAACCTATGTACCTTAGTATGTAAAAATCATTCAAAATCATTAAAAATCATTAATAACATAAACTATAAATTTAAGAAAAACAAAAGATATTTTTTAAAAATATTTTAAATATTTTAACTTTTTTTTTTCCTTAATATTAAAATCATAAAAATATAACGACCTAATAAATTAAAAACGAAGAAAAAAAAAGTATTTTAATCATTAGAAAAAAAATTTTATTTATTTTAGTTTAAATTTAATTTGATTTTATCTTAAATTATGAGAGAAAGTATAAAAATATTATTATAAATTAAATATTAAAAAAAAAAACAAATGTTTTACAAATTTCCAAGTCATCAAATATGTTATATTTCATCGCACCTTAATTTTTTCAATCTAAATTAAAATAAAAATCACCTGTGGTTTTATCGCGCATATTTTTCCTCCACTAATTTACTCCACGACAGATTTGAATCAAAGAAAAAACAATGAACAAAATAAAAGCGAAAAAAAACGCATATTTTTTAAAATTCATTTTGTGTGTCTATTTTATTAAAAATCACTTGATTACAACACACAAAAAGAAAGACACTTTTATCAGATATAAAATTTCTCACACTTCTAAATTTTTGTACCCAAGAAATATTGTAAACGATCGAAGTTTCATGTAGATGCAACACTGATTTCTTTTATGTCAACTTTAAAATCTTCAAGACACCTAGTGACGTGCTATGAAAGTATAAATTTTATTATTTATATTAATTTTTAATATATTTCACCTTTTTTAATATAGCATTATTATTGAAAATCAATTTTTAAAAAAAGTTAATTAAGCTGTGAAGAGACGACATAGGAAATAAAAAATTTTATTCAATTAAAATATAAAAAATAATTAAATTAAAAAAAAAATAAAATTTATTTTAGAAAATAAAGACCATTATTTTTATTGCATTTGCTCTTTCTTTTTTTAGTGGTTTTCGAAAAAGAAAAAATTGGAAAAATTGCATTTTCGTTTTAGCGTCCGTATGTTTGTCTGTTTAGAAAATTTTTACATTCTTTAAAATTAAAAAACCTGAAATTTTGTTTACAAATAGATCTTTACGACAAACCGATTTCTGTTTAAGATAATTTTTATCTATCTCCTCCTCCTCTAAAGATTATAGCTCCTCAAGGTCCTAAAAATGCCATTTTTTAAATATTTATTGTAACGGGACCACAAAGATTTTCTTAATTCAGCAAATTCGGAAATGTAGTCACCGAAACTATGGCGCATATATTGGTTTTTAATAAATTATAAATCGTAGAATCAACCGAATTATTTTTAAATAATGATTTATCACTGTATTCCTTTATATATTAAATAATCACATATGGTAACACTGTATTAATTCAAAAGTCTTCTTCCACCGCGCCATAAGATAGTTAATCATATAAATGATCAAAATGCCGTTAAAATTTACCGTTATCTTAAAATCCTTTTTTTTTTTCTAATTTTTGATATTGTTTTTCTCCTAAACGACAAGAAATAGGAGTCTGTAGTAGCTTTTAATATACTAATAAATCGTTTATTTCGTTAGAAGAAAATTTTTTTCCACCTCCATATTTTCTCAAACTATCACCTGTCGAGGTTTGTAAAATTTTAATTTTCAGCACCTTTTATTTGCGAAACTGCAAGTTAAATATGAAGCTAACGGTGAATGCCATGTCATCAAAAAATATGATTATTTACCCAACCTCACGCAATCAACCTCTGAATTCAACCATTATGCGCTATTATTATTTATTCGACCACTTTTTTTTACTCAATGACGTATAAGAAACTGGTTCATGGCTATCTACAATATCGTACACCACCCCTATTCTCCTCCTAGGAGCGAAGTAAGAATAAAACAAAAAAAATTTAAATAATGAATCAACTTGTTTTTAAGAACAGTATTTTTACTTATTCAAGGAAAAAGTGCTATTTTGCAAAGCATTAATATTACCAAACTTTTTTTTTTTAAATACACTTAACACTTGAAAAATGAAGCGTAAATAAATGACTTAGCATTAAATTTCTTAATATTATGAAACCATCCTCGATATTTGTTTCAAGATTGGAAATATATTATTAAAAAACTTAATTCAATAGCGTTGGTGCCCCCTTGGGCTATACAAGGAAATATATAGAGTAGAGTATAAATGCTTCTCCATCTCAGTGAAATGTGACTCATATCAATAATAGAATCAAAAATAATAATTATAAATTTTATTCCCTTATTATAAAAACTAAAAGTTGACTATTATGTTGTCTATCTATCGTAATATTGGATCATAATATATGAAATCTCTAAGGAATTTTCTTTTCATATACGAGTACATATTGAAAAAATACATGTGAATTTCAATTGAAATTGAACTTTTCTTTTAATTTTTCAATTCAATAACTTTTTTTTTCGTTCAAGAAAAGTTTTTCTTGAAATCGTTATGCCACAGAACTATAATATTGAAATTTTCAAAAGTAAATTTTCCCAAATTAATAAGAGCTTTCCTTTCAAATTCAATCACTATACTGATATTTGGTTAGAAAGCGCAAAACTATAAAAGTTTCTTTAGTTTTCTAAAATTTATTTAATAAGAACCTTGACTTCTGAAAAAATTTGGAAATTCTGAAATTCAGAAACTGCATAATTCATCATATATATAGCATTTATATGCCTTAATCTGAAAATTTTAAAAATAACAAAATATTAATCCAATACTATTGGAGTTGAAACACAAAGTCTGAAGAAGATTACTGCCGCCATGTGATGATTTGTGAGCGAATTCTTGGAATTTTCGTATTACATCGTAGACGTGTTTGTGGTGGATATTTTGATCATGTAATTTTTGACGTATATAGCCTATTTCACGTAATGAGCTCATTTTCACGTACTAAGCTCATTTTCACGTAATGAACTAATTTTCACGTAATGAGCTCATTTTCACGTAATGAACTGATTTTTACGTGATGAGCTCATTTTCACGTGATGAGGTCATTTTCACGCGATGAGCTTATTTTCACGTAATGAGCTCAATTTCACGTAATGAGCTCAATTTCACGTAATGAGCTTATTTTCACATAATGAGCTCATTTTCACGTAATGAGCTGCATTGTTAATAAAAAAAGTGAAAAATTAGAAATTCTAAATTTTTGCATCTTATGTCACCTAATCAAACAACATGTGGATGAGAAATAAGGTCTGCAAAAAACTTTGTATAAAGAATAAGTTTTTTACTGTTGTGAAAGGCTCATTATTCATTCGAACTATCGAAAATGATGCTTATTACAATTTTATTTTATGCTTACCTAACTAAGCGTTGTATATAATTAAAAAGGGGTAACTAGCAGTTTTTAATTTGCAATTTTCTATGTCTAGTTGTTCTTTTCAAGAATTCTAAACTATGACAAATAATAAAGAGTTTTTTATGTTATTAAGTCCACAATATCCAATATTCATTCTTTTCTAAAATAAACACTCGATTGTCATTTTAAAAAACATAAAAAGTCCTTATTGAACAAATTACAAAAGCGCCATATATTTAAGAGTTTTTTTTATATAGATTTTTTCTTTCAACTTTACGCAGTTTATTTATTTTTTTTTTAATTTAAATTCCCTTTAGTAAGTTCAGTAAAAATGGAACAATAAAGTTGCAGTTTGCAATTCAAAAAAAAAACAAAGCTATGCATTGATAATAATATCTCACATTAGTCCCATACTTGTTTAACCATATTGTGACCCAGTTGCTTATATTTTTAATAATAGTATGCATATATAAAAAGCAATACTTGATACTATTGAAAACCACGAGCACTAACTATTAAAGTGTACCAAAGCTTTGTGTATTTTTTTATTATAAAAAAATAACCAACATTATGTAGAATTCTGGACCTTCTATTTTACATACAATATAGATGTGTAATATAGGATCCAATATTTGATCAATACCAGTGATAAATTACAATGACATAAAAGCGATGAAGCTGCGAGAAGAAAAATAAAAAGTTTTTTTTGTTTTTTTTTTTTTTTGTAAATAAATCTATTTAAAAATAGCTGATTAATTTGTAGTCTGTCGCGTATTACCAAACACAAAGCTCTTTTATACACAAAACAAAAAATATTGTGAAAATAACCCAAATCATAGTTCATTTAACTTGAATCATTTTGACAAAATATATAGTAGATTAATTTTAAAAAACAGTATAAATAAGTGGAATCGATAGAGCTATTTGTTAAATTTTCGTTCGTAAATAAATTCAGAAAATGTCATTCAATGTTAAATAAAGAAAATGAGAGCTTTTACGTTCAGTAGTCGGTTTATTGGTCAATGTCCTTTTGTAAATGTTTGTCCTTTTGTATTTTGTTTTTCAATATAGTTTTCTATGAATTACATAAAAAGTTTGTAAAATTCAGGATGTTTGTTAGGAACGAATTAAATCTTTCCTTTCAAGTTTGAAGGAAAGATTTAATTTATAGGTAATGAATATTTAGAGTGATTCAGTAAAGAGTATAATATTATATAACATTGTGTACTATATCAAAAAAAATTTTTGTTTGGAACTATGTCTCAGATATCTACAGTTTCCGATATATAAGGGTTTTAACGAATTTTCACGAAATTTCTACTTTCTACTGGCTAGGAAACGGTTTGCAAGCAACATATTACTTGATTTTGTATATAATGTACTTTCATTCCGAACAAGCATTTGAACTTTGGAAAAATACCAATTTTTTCCATTTGATATTTTGTTAATTTTCTTCATTCCCATAATTTTGTGTGAAATTTTTAGGGACCTTAAAATATTCTTTTAAACAATTTTTGGCCACTCTCTAAACGATAGCACGAAAACCATTTCTATGTCAAGATTTTGCAAGCCCTAGCAAAACGTTGATTTTTTTTTTTAAATTAAAGGTTTGCAATTACTAAAGAGCTTCGTATGAGTTTGGCTCCAAAAAGAAATTTATTTGATGCCAAAATTTGACTGTAAAATTTTTAAATTTATTTATGGTGTTACAACAATAGGTATACCTTCTTAATTAAAATAACCTGAGCTCAATTGAAAAACAGGCAGTTTTTTATTCATCTTGGTAATAAGAATATTCTAACCATTAGAGCCATATACCGTAGCGTAGGCTATATTATTCCTCTTGATCGATTTGAAAATTAAAAGCCTCCATAATACGAAATTTAATTCTCTAATACACACTGCAACGACTCTACAATTCAAATAGGAAATTTAAAATAAGCGACTTTACATACTGGTAGTTTATACCCACTTTTGAATATTCGGAAGGAAACATATAGCGTTAAAATTGTAACACTGTCTAATGTCAAAAGCTTCATTTAAAAATTAAATGTATACATAGCTTTTAAAGGTTTGAAATACTCAACTTTAAAACTTTTGCTAATTTTTCAGCAAAAGCTAATTTTTTAGGAAAATTTCACAATTGGTCGAGGTCATTTCTACCAATTTTTTCGCATATAAAATTATTTTTTACTCGATCATATTATAAACGAGAATCCAATTATGTAAACTAAGTAAAAGGACAGAAGACAAAAATCTAGTAGAAGAAAAATCTCATTTCTATATCAATTTTAACTTTAAATAACATTAATATTGAATTGATTATCGCAGGTTAGGTACAATATTATACTTGTACATACATACTCGCATATCTAGAAAACTACATAATATTGACGGTTGGTGGCGTTCAAAATAATTACAAAAGTTTTGATACGATTTTGTTTTTTTTCTTTTTTTATTTTTCGTTTTCATTTCAGTTCATAAAGTGATCAATTCGATTTTGATTTTCTCTTGAACTTTTTTTTTTTTTGTTCCAAGGATTGTTGTTTTCAATGCAGTATTAGCAGCAGCTGGATTCATACATACACAATATATTTAATTTGTGTATGTAAGTATGTATGTATATATGAAAATTTATACACATATACCATTATTTGTGTGTTATTATTTTTTTTTTTGTTAGAGAATTTTTTCATTATCGCGAGCGTAGATAAACTTTTTTAATTGATGATTTTTATCAGTAAAGAAATGAGAACGAAAAATGAAAATAGAAAAGCAATAATAAAAAAAAAAAAAAATTAAATTGTTTTCCAACTTTATAAAAAAAAAATTTTTTTTTTTGTTTTTTTCATTTTTTTTTTTTTTATACATCAAAACCAAAGTAATCCAACTGGGATTCATTTACAAGAAACATGAATGAAAATACAATCAGCACTAAAATGTTCACCAGCACACCAGTTAAAATTGAAAAACCAAAAAACAGAAAATAATGAAAATTGAAAGAAAAAGAAATTTTTTTTTTTGTATAGATTTGTTTTTAATTGTAAAACATTGAAAAAATGAAACGAAAAAAAAGCGAAATAAAATATGAAAATCTCACTGGTATTCAGCTCTAGGTAAGCAAGTGAGTGTATGGGATTTTTTTTGAGTTGAAATTTTCCTATATTTTCACCCATTTCCTGGTTGAATTTTGTAATATCATTTTACACATAAAAAATATAAACATAAAGATTGTTTTGTTAACTTTGAACAATTTTCGATTATGAATGAATAACCTTTTGTCCAGACACAAAATTTTTGTTAATAAAAAACAAAAAATTTTAAAATTAATAATGACCTTAAATTTCCATTAATAATATTTTTATTTTGTTAGTTTTGTTGGAACTTGCGAAATTCATTTTATATTTTATATAAAATTAAAGTCACTTTAAAGCCCTCGTCATTAATACTTGAAGAAGTAAATGCATGTATGAAGTAGTTTCAGAAATAAGTTCGAGTATTTACCACTGAGCGGTGTACTATTCGCCGAATATACATAATATCGGAATAATATCGGAACTTTTAATCATCATCTTGACAGTAAGTCCGGTTTTAAAATTTTCATTTCTCTAGAATTGTAAAAAAATTTAGAAAAAATCACTGAAAATTCTAATGAAATCCTGAACTTTTTCCAAATTTCGAGTTATTTACTGCCAAATTTCGAGTGGTATTCTGCCGAAATTTCAAAATGTCTTTTAAAAACTACCATAAATATTTTCTCTTCAATTTTATTATCCAATATTATCTACCTGTATAACAAAGTTTTTGCAACCAAAATACCTTAAAGTTGAATCATTTAATTTTCAATTTTTTCTTTTCAAATTTAATTTACCTTTTGTCTGGGTCCTTATTTTTTTTTGCATTCAATTCAATCTCTTGAAAATATGCATAATACATCAAAGTCAATAAACTTAATTTGAAAAATAATTTGTGTACAAAATTTAATTTTTAATATAAATTTGTTTTATATACTTACAAATAGTAGGTGGTCTAGGTATATATATATACCTTATGTCATATTTATAAATACAAAATTTCTATTGTTGATTATCAAGTTCAATATCGTCTGGACCTTATTCAATATTTCAAAAACAACCAAACAACAACAAAAAAAGAAAAGGGTTGAAGAACTTAAGAGCATTTTTGTTTTTTTTTTTTACTTTTCACCAGTTAAAGCTTCTATAAAATATATAAGAGAAAAGGTCTAATAACATTTTGCATTTAAAGTTCATTTAAAATATTATCAACTTTAACTATTATACAAAAAATCTCAATTTTAATAAAAATTTTATTTTTATTAGTTTTCGAATTGCAACAAATGTGCATTCAAATGTGTGCACGTTTTATATAAAAAGTGTATGTACCATGTGTATATTTGTATATGAACAAGTTGGAGTCTGATTGTTATAATTTTAAAGTCCTTTTTTATCAGAATATTTAAACCGAATGCACCTTCAGACATTGCTTTTCTTTTTTTTATGATTTCAATTCGTAATCCTGCCATTTAAATTTTATTTTAAATATTCTTGTGTCCTTTTTCTATAATTTTGCATTTTCTTTAAAACTCATGGGAGTATTTTCTTTTTTTTTTTTTTGTTTGATTCTCAGATTTAAATTGAAATGAAATAAGATTTTTCTATTTATATATTTTTTAAAATCCCAATCGAATCGTAATAATTTTATATTGAAAATATAATCTGTTTTTAATTTGACAGACACCAATTTTTATAAAAAAAAAAAAATAGCAAACATATACTTTTATTCGAGACTGTTAAATCTATTTTACTGTTTTTAAGTACAAATTTAATTGCTCCATACTATAGGATACTTTTTTTGCACTTTGAATATTTCAATACAAGCAAATAATATTTATAATCTTTATATCTGTGTGGTCCATCTTTGTAGTTATTTTCGCGACGAAACAACTTATTCTGTTTTTATGAGCAAATCTTATTGTGCTTACCTATAAGATAATAAGTTTTAAGTTCCTACTGTGCTCAAATGGTATTTTCTTCTTATTTTATAGTTAAAGCACAATATTTTTAATTCTTTCGTAATTCTATCAGCTTTTTCTTAGCAATTAAATTTATTTTCCTAAATAATTTGCACATTTAATGGGTCACGAGCACGGACTGTGAAATATGATTAACTCACGTATACTTGCAACAATTAATTTTTATAACATTTAAAAGATAGAGTACAAACTTTTACTTTCATCAAATCGTCAGATTTAAAAGATACTACAAAAAATATTTTTCAAAAGTATTTTTAGAGTTTTAGGGGGTCAAATTGTTATATATTGAACATCGAAAGAAATCTTGTTATATATTGAAAAAAATATAATTTTATTTGATGTTAAGTAATTATAGAAGAATCTATTTTATAATCCTTTTGTTCTTTAGCTATTTTCGCAATTTTTAAAAATATTTTTCTGTTGCTGCAATAAATTGCTGTCATTTTAGTTTTGCGAAAACGCAGAAGGATTAAGTTAAATTTTAAATTCATAATTTGACTATTTTTTATGCAATTTATACAGCAATTTTCGTAATATTTACCATGCAGAACATTTTTTCCGATTTTGGGTACTATATAACGTAAATTATTTGGGTAAATCAAATTTGAGTATTATAAACTAAAGGAATTTTTTTCTACATCTCGGAAGATTTGGCAACTTTGCAAGTATGTATAAGCATCGATTATTTATTACTTTATTTTTAAGGATAATCAATATACTACAGCCATTCCACTAAACTAATCGCCAACAGTATAGATGCCATGCCAATAACCTTTAGCTACCCTATTTTTGTTATCTTTTAAACCACTCCTACACACTTAAAAGTATTTTTTTTCCATCAGTGCCACATTATATAAAAAATGTACAGAATACTTTTATTCAATAAATTTAAATTGTTACACACTCATCTGGGGTACCTAATAATCTTATATAAAAAGTGATTATAACAGCGAAAATAACAATAATAAAAAATTTCAATAAAAAGAAAAAAAAAATTAACTTTTTTAAAAAGTTGGAATTGAGTAAAATGAACAAAGTAAAAGGACATTTTGTGTCCAACTTAGGATCCTTTAAGCTTAATATTTTGTACAGTACAAAAAAAGGAAGAATAATATGACAAGAAGAACATGGAAGACTTTTAAGTTAGTGTAAGAAGAGTTTCATGTCTTCATGTTTTCCATTATTACATTTTCCTTCTACTTTTTTTGTGATTATTTTTCTTTTTTTTTTGGTTTCATGTTGTTTCCGTTTATATTCACATATAAAGTTCTTAGTTTTCTATTAATGTAAAGCCATAAAAAGTCTTTAAGGATTTTTTTTAAGGATTTAAGAATAATTTTATATAATGTATTTATGTATTCAATATAGTATATGTATATTTAATAATTGCTATACTGTATAACAGAACAGCGTTAGCATACATAATTTTTGTACATTTTTTTTTTCCTATTTCTATGTATAGTCAGTTATGTAAAAAAAAGTTTCAATTTTCTGATATTAAACTAGGAAAATGATAATCTTCTTTAGACTTTTATCTCCTATACATTCTTTTCCACTTCTTTTTTTTATACTACTGTATGTCATTGCTATATGTACCATTTGTTCCTATATAGTAAAAATGTTCTCGTTTATAATAAGGTAGTAAGTGATGGGGTCGAATAGGTGTTGTCATAATGTTTTTGTAACTTTATCTATTTAACTGCAACTGATCGCCAATCGTCAATGAAAAATTGTACCAAAATCTGCACATTGAACATTTTTATATGCAAAAAGTTTGATTTGAAAAATGTTCGTAAGTATTGTTCGATTTCAAAATTTTGTGTGATAGAAAAAAGAAGACCCTTTCTAATTCTAATCAGTTCTTTTTGAAATTAAAATTTTAGAAGTTTAAGTTTTCAGTTCAGAATTCAGAATAAAGTTCAATAAAACAGTTCAGAATCAGAAAGAACAAAGACTCTTTTGTCTTTATTATTTATTTCGTTTAATGAAAATATAATAAAAGTTTGATTTGAAAAATGTTCGTAAATAATGTTTGGTTTCAAAATTTTATTTATAATGGGAAAGATATATAATCAGTTCTTTTCAGATATTTCTCAAATTAAAATGACGAGACTAAAAATTTTGAGTTCCGATCACCTTCGTTTGATCTAACAACAATATAATACATGTTTGATTTAAAAATTTTTGTTACAACTGTTTGATTGTTTTGTTTCAAAGTATTTCAATTCTAATCAGTTCATTACTACTTACCTTGCTTTAATATTTGATGTTTCACTGTTTGATGTCTGATTACCGCTTTAATCAGTACCAGTTGTCTGACTTGGCACACAGGATAAGCTTGTTGAACAACACAATATTATGCAAAAATTATTTTACAAAACCTTAATCGGGAAAGTTACGCAATTTAATCATCAATGTTATTAAGAATCTTTGTCTAGCTTTTTCTTCTTACTTAGAAAAAAAGACAGGAAAAAATAATTTTTTTCTTTTTTTTTTTTGTTAATATTTTTGAACTTTAAGGATCAGATGGTGCATTTGGGATAAGCTTAAGAGCATTGTCCTACTAATTGGATGGTGATGGATTTTTTTTTTAATACCTCATACTGTCTGCTTATTTTTTTTTCCTTTTCATTTTTCTATAGTACATTAAGAGTGGTGGGTGCAATGTGTCAAGATTATTATATACTAGATAGAAAATAGTCGGAAATTTAAGATTATTCTACAAGGTTAACTTATATGAATTTAATATTCCAACAAAAGAGGCAATTTTTTCGTTTTTCTTTATTATTATTATAAAAAAATGTCTTGGCTTTTTTTTTAAGTAGCTTCGTTTTTATAAAATTTCTATTAATAAAATCGAAATATTTTAATATATAAGAGGAATATATGGGAAGAATTATTGGCTTAAATTAATGCACAGTAGTTTATTAGAATTTTTTGTACAAGTTATGAAGTAAAAATTGTTTTAAAATCTTAATTTTTAAGTTTTATAAAAAGGATTTATAGATATTCGTAAAGTGAATTTTTAAATTTCATAAAAGCCAATGCACTTAATAATATAAATATATTAAATTTCTGATACATCTAATAGAGAAATAAGATGTAAACGAAAATGTTAAAAATAATTTTCGCTATTTTAACTTACCGTCAGAACAATAGGGCTATAGGAGTCACAGATATACGCCTTGTTGGAGCGATATCTTGTGGAAAAAATATACTATAGCAAGATTTCTTACACAACAAATGACCTTGTAGTCAGCTGCAACACAATTGTTAGCACTTTATTAGTAAATCGAAAGAAACTGTAACATAAATTCGAATTTAAAATGTTAGGAAAACACAGTTAGTCGAAAATGAAAGAGAAATCCATGATCTTGGCTTTAAATCATAGAAATGTTTTCAGTTTTTAAAGATCATGAAAAATTATTATCATGTTTTAATTTAGTAGCTACAGCTGTTTTCTTCAAAAACGAAAACTGAAATTAACACTTGGCATGCCGGCAACGTATTTTTACGTTTCTGCCGCTATACGTAAAAATACGTATTTTGATTTGCGGGTGTATATATTTAAATGTAAAATAAAAAAGGTTTCATTCATGAAAACGGAGTAGTTTCTGATTTAATGCGATTTTTCTGACTAACTAAACTTCCGCGTAAATCACAAAAACACGCCCGCTGCACGCGTAATTCGATGCCGAATTATACCCGCATGCCAAGTGTTAAAATGTTGATAATAGATGGAGCCGTTAATGAATGCAAAAATTTAGTTTGTTAAAAATGAATCAGCTGGGGTAGTACGGGGATGATCATTGTTTATGATGGAACAAATTATTAACATAATTGAAAATATATCACATAAAGTGATCCAGCTTTTTATTAAATTCAACAAAAGGATGAAACAAAACCGCGGCATCTATTGACATTGTTTGTTTTCATTCGTTTTGGTTTCGTTCAATTCGACAGGAAAACTATAAACTTTAAGTATACCTAAAATTGAAAATATTTATTTGCGTAGTGTTTTATTTGAAACGAAATTCTCATAAAAAATCTCGCATTGAATGAGGTAGGTACCTCAGAATGAATAATTTTTTATAAAAAAATTCTTAAACTTAACAATTATAATATTTATTAATTAAAAATTAAAAATCTTTTATACAATATTCAACAAAGCAAAGATTTTTATTAACTTTTCTCATTTGAATAATTCTTTTCAGGCATTTTTGTACAGGCATAGCACAAAATTTTAAAATTGAAATTTTTAAATTCATATTTTATTTTTAACAATAATTGAAAAACTTCGCGGAATTCAATTGAAATAAAGTTAAAAAACCATAAAATAAAATAAAAATGCTCTATAAAAAATCCAGAAACGAAAAGAAAAAAAAAATTGTTTTATTTTTTTTTAACACCTTCAAGCTACATTTATATTTACTCGTCGATTTAAACGCATGACTAACATTTAATCGAATTTACATTTCCATATTAATTCGTTTAATTCGTTAATTTTTTTTTTCCACAGATTTTTTCAGCTTGTCTGTTTTTCTTCTTATAGTTCCTTTCTTTAACAAAGTCTTTTTTTTTGTTTATTTTAATGTAAGATTTAAACTCCAAGGTGTGGGGTCCTCTAAACTCTATACTTATTACCTACATCTATACAAACCAACATACAAAAAACAATGAAAGAAAAATCATTCAACAATATCATTTTTTTACGCTATTTGTTATAATGCGCGATCTCTTATACAAATAATAAACCGAAGTTAACAAACATTTAAAAAAAAAACTGAGAAGTTTAAAAATTTTAAAATAAAAAAGGTAAATAATTTACATAAATCTTGAAAATGAAACCAATATCACAGCATAATCAAGAAGAAAAAACAACACAGGAAAAAAAAAGCAACCTGTGCAACATAACCTAAAACTCTCTTGTAATCTATGGCTGCCTTGAGAAGAATGCAATCCGTCACACTTTTTTATCCCAAACAGAAATTATTATTGTTGAGATCAACAATCGATTTGTTCCGCGTTTACGAATCCAACATAAAAAAAAAAAATAAAAATGAAAACAAAATAGAAAGGAAAAAAAACGTCATAACTACAACAAAACCATACAAATTTTTTAAACTCTAGAAATTCGTCAAACCTTTTGTATTACTACCCGAGATATGGTAAAGTAAATGAAGCTTTATTGTTGTTGTTTTTTGTTATCTTTCAAGTTTTTTCTTCAACTTAAAAGTGGAGTTTATTTTCTTAGTCTAATAATAATAATTCGGTTTTTTTTTTGTAAGTTGTTTTAAAAAAATTTTTTTTGTTAAAATGTTTTGGTATAAGAGTTGGCAAAATATTGGTTGTCGAATTTGTTTCAATCATAACAACATCTTACCAAATGCTAACTACTAACAATATCTTACCAAATGCAAAGAACTAACGCTCAACTTTTTCAAATTGATTCAATTTGAAATCGTAAGAAGCTTAAGAGCACATCCGTAATTCCATCATCTATCGTGTCATTTGGTTGAAAACAACCTGTTCCATACAGCCGTGCACTGAAATATACCAGTTAATAGGTGCACTGCATATACCAGTAGGGTTTCTCTCGGAACGGGCTTAGCAGGTAGGGGCTCTAACAAGGGAAAAATATTTATTTCTGACTTTATCGAAAATAGGCTATAACCTTAGTTTTGTGAGACATAACAGTAATTTTAGATATTCGCTAAGAAGCGAATACAATAGACTACCCAACATATAAAGAACTAACTTCTTGGCAGTTTAGATGTAATAACTTAAATGGTTAAAAGGAAATTTGGAAATTTAAGGCCTTTTTGTTAACGGTATTTTTCAGGCTGATGCATTTTTCAGCTTTACATACTTTTCAAGCTTTCTGTCAACATGTCATACCAACTATAGCTGTAACCCTCCTAGATAAAGAAAAATTGTGTTTTAATTGTTGCAGAATCTTTATAAAAATTTCCAAAATATACTTACTACAAATCATTTAATTTTTATTTCTCCGAATCTGTTTTTAGAAGCTCGAAGTTAAATTGCAATGAAGTATTTAGCTTCCATTACTTAAACATAATTTGACATGTGAAATGATACAATACAGTGGATTAAAATTTATTGCTCATAGGAAAAATCTTTTAAGGAATAATTAAAAATAACCTTCTTGAATATCCCGGACACGATCAAATTTTTAATTTTGCCCGGAACATGTCGGTTTCAGAAACATGCAAATCAAATTTTCAATTAATATTACTACAATTTCTCCCATCTTACAATCCAATCACTACTTTTATATTCCAAAAGGAAAAAAAAAATATTAAAATTAACAAAATATATTGTACAAATTTTTCTCATTGCACACAATTTTCTTGCATATTGTGTTCTTTTGTGATTAAAATTGAAATTGAAATTCACTGGCCCAACAAAAATTCATTTTAAAGTGTTTTTATTAAAGCCAAAATTAAATTTTAAGATTTTCATTTTTCTGTACGAGACAAAATAAAAATCCACAATGTACGCGCTCTTATTTTATTTTTTTGAAATGGTCATTTTAGTTACGCTATCATTTACATTACGTCATGACACATTAATGCGCTTTATTGAATTTTCAATTTTCGAATATTTTGTATCGTGCTTTTCAATATTGTTTGTACAGGAAAAGCCTAAATTTATTGTTCATATATGTGAAATTTTCGTTCAATTTAATTTATTATTTTAATTTCTTCTGCCAGCCATTTTAAGAAGTCTGAACATGGTTTTAACTTAAGAAATTAAAAATTATTAAGAATGTATTTTTTATATGTCATGCGTGTTATATTGAGCTTTCAATCTGTTTAATAAAATTTCTTCATACCGTAAATTATTGTTATTTAATTGAAAGTTTATTCGCTTGATTGTGCTCGGTTATTTTTAATATGTGATCACGTTCGTTTAATAAAAATAAATACCACGCTTAAATTAATTATTAATTTTGAATGCTACTGTTTTAAAATATAAGATTTTTTTATCTTTAAACACAATTCATTTTAGTCACGGTAAATATGTACATTGTTAAATAAACATAGTTGGTAAAGCTTTTTTTTTATACTTACACCACCAAAATTTTCATATTTAAGTTCATTCTGCAAATGTCTTAAAAATTTATTTGCGGATATAATTTTCTCGCAGTAAAACGGAAAAAAAATTTAATTGGAAAGTAATTTTTTAGGCCAAAAAATTACAAAACGAATTACGAATTATGGGCTACGAAAATTATGGCTCCATACAAAATTTTTACCTATTCATTAAAGCCTACACAAAGATATTAAGTAGTAGAGGGAGAAAAGAGAAAATACTGCATAATAAAATTATCTGTCGAAACACATTATTTAACTGGTACCGTTTTTAATAGAAGATACTTTTCCTTAAAAATTAAGTAAACAATTAAGCAAAACCGTGAAGGATTATTGTTCTTAAGGAGCATATTTCTTGCAGTAGTTGAGACTTACCAATCGTGAATTAGGAAACCAATATACATACATTAAGAAGTGCAAGACGCTAAGTATTCTGCAAATATACTACACTTATTTGCAGAAATTACTTAATTTATGTATCGTGGTTGACGTTTTTCTGTGAATTAAAGAAATAATTAAACAAAAATCGTTTCTCACTAAATTATACTAAGATTTTCGTGTAACAGGCTTGAAAAAGTTACTCGCAACATCCGAATTACGACTAACCGACTTAACTCGAAAGCTACGTTCCTTTTGAAAATATATTACGTTTCGATAGGATAACAGTTCAAGTAATGTATAAAAAATCAATATAACAATAACATAAAAACCGTTCAACAATATAATTAATACCTACACATCAAATCTTTGGTATTTAAATTTAAATAAGTTAACTTTTAAATCTGTATAACAGTTTTTAATTTCTGTTATAGAAAGGAAAGTGTTCCAATTGCGAAAAAGTTATAATGTTGTACGTGTGTACCATATGGCATATTTACACTATATTGTTTAATTAAAAATTTTTGTTGTATAGTATAAAACTCGAGGACACTTCTAACATCTACCTGTTGATCCCTTCTATGTCCATTTCATAGTATTCTCCGGATTCCCTGCATATAAAACATCCTACATATTCTCTCAATTCTTATTTAATGCTTCAAATTTTAATTTTAATATATCATCATTTCCGGTTCATAAAATCTTATTTTCTAACAAATTAATTTCACATTTTTAATTAAGAAAGAAAACGAAAATCTATGCGATGTGAACACATAATTTTTTCTTCAAACATTTTATAAAATGTGTTAAGTAATCAATTTTGAATGCATTAAACTTTAATTATGTTTCATTATTTTTAACCAATATTGGTGGTGTGTCTAACCCAAAAAATTCTGAATTAAACTTATCAAAAAATGATTCAACGAAATAATAACAATAAATCAAAAATCTATGAATTCAAGATGCACTCATTGTTCTTTTCAAATGATATTTATTTTCTGTGTTTCAAATGTAATTATTATAGAACGAATAAAATCTTATATTTTCAAGAGTTTAAAGTAAGAGACATGACAGAGAACGAATGAAAACAAATTTTAAAATTCCAATGTGAAAAAGTAAATAAGGTACAGAAACAGAACACAGGCATCTAAAAACAATTATTACACTTAGAATTTTTCTCACGCTACTGTACAATTTATTAAAATTGTTCTACATACAAGTATATTGGTATGATGCATTAAATTAAGTTGTATGATTGCAGTTAGATGTGATAAAATACACAGTCTATGTCAATTATTTTAAAAACTCCTTCCATATTTATAGAAATTGAATCAACTTTTGTTTTTTTTTTTTTTTGAAATTAGTGGGATTTGATCAAATAATTGTGAGGAAAAAAAGAAGTTCTACAATTTTATTGTATTTTATTTAATGGTTTAATGGAAAAGACAATGAAGAAACGAGAAAACGAATTAATTATATATCCTTTAATACAATTCCATCCATTATCAAAATGACTTTACAAAAAATATTCTATCCAATTTATATTTTAGAATTACTTCTAGCACTCACCATAGAACACAATGTTTTCCTTCCAAAAAAAAAAAAAAATTGTTTTCTTTTCAAACTACCAATCTATAGAGAAAGCACTTAACTGAAATTGAAGGTGTGAAAAATTTTTCGAATGAGGAAATTGGAAATTAGTAATATTAGATACAGTCCATCCAAATCATTTATACAAACAATAGACTTAAAAGAGTCCAAAAATAAAAAAAATAAATATGTTAAAAAATTTAACAGCCTTAAACGCAAACATAAAGAATTTGATTATTTTATTAACATATGTATGTATGTATGTAATTATATTGGTATAGGTAAAGAACTAACAAAAAGTGTAAATAGTTCTAGATACGCTAAGTAAACATTTTTATAAGTTTATTTTTTACACTATTATGTATACAAACATAATACCTATATCTGTTTTGAAAAGTAAATTATTAAAATGGTGTTAGGAATTTAGGAACAATAGATTATAGATTATGTCGAATTATTTCTTTAAGAAATTTTCAAATTTTGGAGGAGAATGTCGGATTTGGTAATTAATTTTAAGTATTTATGCATGTGCTTCTCAATTGAATATTTTCAATTGCATCCAGAAATAATTTACAATTTACAATCGGTGAATCCTAGTAAATGTTACTTTTAAATTAAAATTTAAATTCTATTCATGCTTGTACATAAAAATAATTTAAGTTTTCATTACATATGTACATGTGTGTGTATCTGGTATTGAAAAATTTTAGAGAAGTCGAGAATAAGTAATAAAAGAGTAAATACTTCGACACTTTCTGCATTAGTTTCTACTTCACAGTTAGCACTGACTTCGACTTCGCCTTCAATTCTGAATCCGATACTAACTTCACCTTCGAAACTGACTCTTACTTTGGCTTTTGTGAATAAATTGAAAACAAAAACTTAAATTCTTGATTCCAATTTGTGTTTCATCTTTAAAATTTAAAAACTTTTAAAATTTGATCCTCCAGATTGTTTCAAATGAATTAGGTAGGCTAAAAAAGAATTCGTCTCGAATTATCGAAAATATTCGAATTTTCATCGAAAATTTCAACTAAATTTCGAAAAAATAAACTCTAATTCCATTTATCTAAATTCCTGGTCCTATCTTAAAATATTATTAAATGCAATCAAAAAATTTATCCATTTCGAGTACATTTTGTTTTTTGGAATGACTGACTTTAACTGCATTCACCTTTTTGTGTTTTTTTTTTACCCATTTTGTTTGCTTGGATGTGTAAACAAAAGTATTTTCGAAAAAAAAAAAAACTCCTATGTAGTTAAGTTACCAACAACAGTAAAGAAACTTAGTCAAAAATTTACATGGATTCAATAAAAAAAAAAATGCTTTTTTTTTTGTTTTTTAGATTTTCATCAAACGAACAAAAAAATTGGTAAAAATTTCGAAATTACATAAGGCGACTAGAAAACACAACAAAGTGTTTGTTTGTAAATGCAGTTGGAAAAAAAAAACAACAGAACTGTTGCAACAATGGGTACACATTGACAGTAGTTAGTATTACCAGTCCAGTCACTATAGTCAATAAAGTCAGTATAGAAAAGTACATATATAATAAAAAAAAATTGAATGGGAAAACAAAAAGTGAGTGGACATTGTTTGACAATAAGTCTTCTCTCTCTTGTTTTTTTTTATTTTTGTTATTTAATTTTTGGATCTACTCTGTATCTTCTACCTGTTAAGTAATCAACCAACTGTTGAACAGGTGGGGTAGTTTTGTATACTTTTTGTTTATTTTTTTACGTTTTTTTTTTTTTTTTTGGAAGCATGTTTTTTTTTCACAAACAGGTATTTTTTTTTATGTATGGTTTGTTTTTCAGTAAATTGAATTTTAGTCAATTTATCATACAATTAGATATGCGGAAGGGTGACAAAGTTAAAATTATTATTTTTAATTCTTTAAAAAAAAAACGAAAAAAATGATGAAGTGGCATTTTTTTTTAATTCATTTTTTGCCGCTTTTATCTATTTTGAGAGGAAAAAAAGTGTCTTTTTGGAAGGTCATAAGGAATTTTTTTTTTGTTTTTTTTTTTTTTCGGTTTCATATTTATATTTTTGTTAATGGATTACCTACCCATTGTTAATTGTATGAATTTTAAACCTGTTAAAAGAAGAAAAGAGGAAAAGATTCGGGAAAATTTTTGTATTTTGTTTGACATTTTAAAGAATGACGTTTTTCTTTATTCTCGTTAGAGATTGTATAAAGAAATTTATTTGAAAAGAGGAAATTATTTTTTTTTTGCTATAAATTTAACAAACTTGTTAAAAACAATTCGAACAAAACTGTGTAATGAAAATTAGTGAAAATAAATAAACTTCGTGAGAATTTTATGACCACCGCATATTGGTAATTTTGCAAATTAAATTTGACTAAATATTTGATGGATTGACATAAATTTTTCAAAGTTAAAAGAATAGACTTTAATTAAATATTAATTGATAATAAAATCTTAGATTATTTCTCCAATTTAAATATGCTAGTTCTTCAATAATATATTCATTTTAAAAATTAAAATTCAAATATATGACATCTCAAACAGCACACAATACGAAACAAAAACGAAATCGAACTCAAAATTTAAAAATATTTTTATTCTCAAACCGGAAAAAGTGGCCACTCATAATCAAATATTAAATGAGAGCAGTTTATTGAGGTGGTTAAATAATGTTATGTTATATACGCTTGTTTTTAGCACTTTTCCAAAAAATTTTTTGAAAAAAGTGCTTATTAGTTTCACTCTGTCCGTCCGTCCGTCCGTCCGTCCGTCCGTCCGTCCGTCCGTCCGTGGACACTTTTTTTGTTTACAAAACTTTTACATCCTTGAAGATAGAAAGCTGAGATTTCATACGTACATAGATCTTCATTAGAAACTTATTTCCGTAGAACAAAATTTTTACCTATCTCCCCCCCTCTAGAAGTTATACCCCTCCAAAACTCTAAAAATGGCCTTTTTTAACTATTTGTGGCAATGAAACCATAAGCATTTTTGAAATTTTGCAAACGCAGAAAGGCAATGGCTTGCTTCCCCTAGCGCGGTATACTATAGTTAGACTTTAGAAAAACAAAATGGCCGTTCAAATTTACCGTTATCTAAAGTTCTTTTTTTCTAAATTTTTGATCTCGTTTTTCTTCTAGACCCCATAATATAGAGCTTTGAAATTTCAGGGGCTTTTAGACATTAACAAATACTTCATTTCGTTAGAAGAAAATTTTTTTCCATCTCCACCCCCTCTCAAGTTATCGCCTCTTGAAATTCATAAAATTTGAATTTTTGACACCTTATATTTCCGAAACCGAAAGTTTTTTCAAATTTTAATAAACGCAAAAAGCTAACGGTAAATTCCATGAAATTAAAAAATATAATTATTTTTCTTAACTCACACAATTAACCCTTAAAATCGAGCATAATGTTAACCCCATTTTATATTAATTTTTGCTTTATTTCAAAGACTGCATATATGCGTCATCCTAAATATAGGCAATCCTAGAAATAGTTTTATGTATGAATGAAAATAATTTTAATAGTGTGGTAGGTACACATAGACTGTATTTAAAAGCAGAATTTTCACTTGTTGAAGGGAAAAGTGCTACAATACAAACCATTGGTTTGACCCAACTTTATTTTATTTAAGTGTTAATTATATAAAACAAATAAATTGAATTTTTAGGAAATAAGAATTTAAAAACGAAAATATTTTTGCTGTTCAACATAATTACCGGAATTACAGACGTCAAATCTAGGAATAGTTAATTTAAATCTCGACAATTTTCTAAAAGTATTTCGCTACTAAAAAATGATTGAAGTTGAATATAAATATTAATTTTATAAAATTTCGATGTGGTAGCCAGTCGCTTTCAAATTGCTTTACTATATAACAAAAATGAAATATTTGAGTTTTCAAAGCAAAAAATATTTTAAAATCTTCATTACCGTATTCTAAAATTTTTTTTAATTAATTTCCAATTAATTTATAATTTATTTAAAATAGAGTATAAATTTTTTGATAATAACTTTAAAAAAATTAGTTATAAAAATGCTTCTAATAAATTCCAATGAAAAACAATTCAATTGCATTCTTTTCTATTTTTTTTTTCTAAATATCGCCCACAATATTAAAAATTTGTTTTAGAAACACATAGCCAACCCTCACTTACTAACTTACACTTGAAAATAATTTATTCATTTGAATTTTTCTAAAGTACTTCTTCTTCTTCTTCTTCCATACTTCTATATAGCAGACCGAACATGTTGCGTTTTTTTATTGAATCATCATTTACTCTAAAAACCCACATAAATTCGAAGGTCATCACTTTATCACCTGTTATTACGATGCTCTTCTTCTATTATAATTTTTGCTTTTTTTTTTTTTTGCTTTCTTTCACTTTTTTTCATCATAGTCATGAGATCAATACCAAGTATTCGAACATATATAGACAACATTAGTTTGTAAGTAAGCAAATACAGTTAAGTTCATTAATTTTACTTACCTGTGCTTAAGTTTTTCTACGATATTTCTTAAGATAAGACCAGTCAATAAAATATAAAACGAAAAGAGAATAATTTTAAATATAAATTGCAAGTCATTCCATATATCTTGTGTCTGCTGCAAATACACACATGCTATAATATTAATATTTATATACGTGCTATGTCCGTTTAAAATGATACAAAGTCTATTTAAAAATTTTTTCAAAAAGTTGGAAATCAAAATTTAACTTTATCAAATTCAATTAAATTAATAAGGAAGTGAGCAAAAATTTTTGCTCTTACGAGTACACATTTTTACTTAGAAACGAGTTGGATTTGGTAAAACTGCATTCTAAAGCTTTACCTTGCTACTTCTTTTTACAAAAAAAGCACTGGATTTTAAATGGGCAAAACTATTGAAAAGCCATTCTCACTAAAGTTCGTAAAACACTTATTTAATGTGCTCGTATGGCATATTGTTGAGAAGGTGTAGAGAAATTTTATAAATTATGCTACCGGTGCAGTTGAAAATTTTTCCAATGATACCTTATAGACTCGGAATAATTTCGACCAGAGGTCTTTTAGGCCTTTCCGCTTATTTCACTGAGAATAGGCGCACGTGTCTTCTATTATGCCACAATTTTTATTTATAGTAAGTTGTTTTGTTTTAGTAATAATTGTTTACCCGAAGACTTTTTAGTCGCACTATGTCGTTTGTCATATACATAACATGAATTTTAAAACATTTGTACATACCTATAGTTTGCGTTCATGAATGTAAGTAGATTTTTTAACTGACCACTCTTATATTTTTAATTTTTTTTCATTTTTTTGGTTTAAAAGAATGTGGGCGAGTATGTAGTAGATGTTGTGTATATATATACATGTTTGTGGGTATAAAATATTCTAAAGTTTTGCTAAGCATAACTTTTCAGCACAGAAAAGAGAAACAAAAAATAAAATCAAATTCCACTCACATACCGTCTGATACTTTTAATATTTAGTGTTGATGATTTGTTTTTTTTTTTTACATACATGCGGTGGCGTATGCTGCCATCACAATGATACTGAACTTTTGCCTTCATATTATTATTATTATTTTATATGACTTAAAAAGCAGACTTTTACAGAATTTTAATGACATAACAATAAACAGAAGAAGAATTTTTTTTTGTACCAAAATGTTATACAAACCTTGGAGTCCTTTATAATCTTTATAAAGTGGTCATTTATTTAAAATGAATGACATTAAGAATATTTATAAGATCTTCTTATTCTCATTTTTAATTTTAAATTGAAAATTATGAGTTATTTCAGGTGAAATGCATAACTTACGTAAAAAAAAACTAGAATATTTTTTTTTTTTGAAAAATTACAAGAAATTTTTATAACAAATTTAGAGTCGATATTTTTTTTTTTGCTTTATTATTCAAAAATTAAAACGTGTGCTGATATTTTTGTGGTCATTATAGCGACATCTTTGACACGATTTATGCGATATTTAAATATTAATGTACAAGAACGTTTTTGAATAATTTTTGTTTTTTTTTTGTGGAAACCGCAAAATGTACATTTGGCACGAGCGACTTTCTGATTCGTTATTCATTTTTCAATATTAAAAGTTGACATAATGTACATTTTATCTGTACATAATCTTGAATCATATAAGAGTGTAAATATATAAAATTAATAAATTCAATTTAAAGAAATAATTTTTTGTTTTAAATTTGCAATGAGAACTTAATAAAATATTCATATTATAAAGATGGCGCCAGTGAAAGTTTTATTTCTTATTTCGATTGGTGATTGTTTGTAAAATATAGGCTCCAAGTATTTTCAAAATTACCATATTCTTTAATTAAATTAAGTAGAAAATGTTGTTTTATTTTTTGAATAATAAAATTAATTCAATTGAATATAAAATAAAATTTCAAAACGAATTGCTGTAGTGCTGAAACGTTTAAATGTGCTGTCATGCCAGTCATGTAGTACACTCAAAACACGATTATCGTTCAATTGCTATAAATCTATCATGTCTTTTCGGACGCCAATAAAATTTGCATAAATGTATATACGAGTATAGCCAATATATCTGTCATATCTATGTATATCGGTTCAGTTGTTGGAAGTAAAATATGTCAATCACGAATTAAAGGTTATGTTAGGTACATTTTCAGAAATATTTTTGATTTAGTTTTGCAATCTGTGTAAAATTTTATTTTTGAAATCAATATTGAAAAAATTCTTAACTCTCCGTTCTCTATGTTTAATAAATTTTGAGTATTAATTTCGATTAACCAAATACACATATAGGAAATTAAGAGTATTAAACAGGATTGTGGTATCTATAATTAAAAATTATTTCTCAAGATTTGTTGAATTTAGCACTTGAACTTAAATTGTTGAATTTAGCTTGAGTTATTGGGAATTTAATTATTGTATATTTGATTTCGGTTTTGAAAAAAAGAATGGACGTAAAATTGACTTGGAATTCTAGATGAACAACATGTCACTATTCCTATATATTGTAGACCAACATTTCTCAGACTAAAAACTCCAACGGCCCCGATTCGTTCAGAAATTAATCATTACAATATTATATTATGACCAAATTTTTATTTTTCATTCTAATATTTAATAATCAATATTCTTAATTATTTTAATATTTTTTTGTTAATTTTTTAAATTAAAAGTTTAATTAAATCTAAATATTATTATTAATATTTCAATTTAAATAGTAAATTTAAGAAGGTAATTTAATTCTTAAACTTTCAATTTACTGTTTCCCTCGGTATACTCTTCTTATTTTGAATTGACTAAAAATTGTTCAGGTTAATGTACACCAAATTAAATTTAAGCATGTCGCACATTGGGAAGAATAACGACACAACTCAAAAAAGTAACTTCGACTTCCGGAATTTAAAATATTTATAGACGAGTGTAAAATACTATCGAAGGCTAGAAAACGTTTTTATAGAACTATTCTACAAGTATATGAATAAATTTTCTGTATTTCTGTATTATACAGAAAAGCTTTATGTATGAATGAATAATATTAATAAAAGCAAGTTTTCGACTCTGCATTTATGTTATTGTTCTCGCAAATCTGCGACTTATTTGTAATATTAACATAATTTTCCAAATTATGTTTTAGATTCTAGTCAATTGTTTCTCAAATATTTCGAAATTTTCATTTAGCCAAATTTAATTTTAATATAATAGCAAAATCAAGCACAACAATAGCAAATTTTAAATCTAAAAGCTTTCTTAAATTTTCCAAATCGACCAATTTGTAAAAAATAATATTTAACAACTTTTAGTTTTCACAAGACTTATAATATTTAGGCTAATGAACTAATTTGTAAATTTTTTCATATGAAAAACTTCCCGCTCATAAAATAATTTTAATATAAAAAGTACCAAATCACTTTTGTTTCTTAAAGGCAAAAAATTACTTGGACCAATTACCAAATTGAATAAATTTTCCTTATTTTGTAAGTAAATAAAATTTTAAAAGCAAACTATTTTAAAAGTCCAACAAATTAAATTTAAAAACTAATTTAAATTTTTTTTTCTCATTTTTTTCAGTTACAAAAAAATCCACAAATCAAAAGTATGGTAAGTAAATTTATGATTTGACATTAAATTTCAAATGAATTTTGACACTTAATATAATTCTGACATTTAAAAAACTATTTAGGAAAAACAACATAAAAATAAAAAAATTAAAAACGGCAAGTCATTCAATTTATTATTCAGATTTTGACTGTATAAGTTGGTTGTTTTGAACTCTAAAGTGCAAGTCTAGAGTGAAAACAAAATTGAACAAAAATTCCATTCAATTTTTGTTTTTTATTATGAATAATGGTTATTTTTTGTAATTTATTTACCCTTTTTGGTAACATTTTATTTTCGTTTTTAGTTTTCATTTCCTAAAAAAAAAAACTCTTTGTGGTTTTTTTTTGTTTATATAAACACACTCTAGGTGTCTTGTAGACAATTAGTTCTAATGCCACTTAAAATGTTTTAGAAGAAAAGAAAAATTGCCATAATATTCAATTTTGAGAAATGATAAAAATCTTGTAAAATAATTTTGAAAGCACAAGAAATAAACACGAAATAATTTTTATAAGTTAATTCTGGGAAATTTTAGAAGATTTTCCCAACACTAATGACATGTTATGATTTTTCTGTAACAAAATTTTATATAAAACAAACAAATTTGAGGAAATAAAAAAAATCTCAACTTAAATTAATAAAATTTAATTTTAGTTAAAGTTTAGGTAAGTGAAAAAAGGGGGGCAATCCGCATGGGTCATAATTTTGAAATTGAAAAACTAGAATTCTGTTCGTATGCGATCGTTAAAAGTTGCATATTCGAATCAATATTTTGGATTTATAAGAAATCTAAATTTTGATGCGTTTAGCTTTTGAAATAGCACTTTACAGTGTTATTTTCAATATTAAGACGATTCAATATTATAACCTTTCAATTTCTAGTTTAACTTATTAATTAATTTATTAACTTGTTTTTAAAATTAGGATATAGTTTTACTAAAATTTTCTTGAAGCTTACAATCTTTTCAATGCCGCAATAATTTAATATTAAGAGCTTCTTTATAAAACAACAATTGTGTTATACATATTTCGTTCTTAAAACCTTCTCTTTAGATCAAATTCCAAATTGAGGCCTCCGTCCATGAACTCCACAGTAATATTTTTTGAGTTGTTTGTATAAGTTCTTTAATGACGTGACTTGGATTTCATATCTCTGCCTATAATAAGTAAATATACTAATTATTCGACTCTGACCTCTAATTTTGCCATTAGACTAAAACATTTCAAGTTCTGACTAGACCTTAATTGTTATATACAAAGAGGGATACAATCACTATTCTCAGAAATTAACATAATTTGGTTTCGAATTTAAAATAAATATTGAAGAGGTGACAAAAGCATAGCCTTCACAAGATAAACACATTAAATCAATCTACATTCGAAAAATATATTAATTAATAATAATTACAGTTATAATAAATTTTCCAAGTTCTTATATTTCCTAGAATTTGTATGCTTCACTTCCTATACATACATATATTATTAATTCGGTTATTAAATTTAAAAAGTTCCCGATCATTGCTCTACCTTTCACTATTTATTACTCTCCATTCCATTGCTTCCAGAAATCTGTCAAAATACTTCCCTTCTACAAAAGTATTTTTTTCACGAAATTGCCCAAGAAGCATGAAAAATGAAAATTAAAGGAAATAATAAAACAGAAAAGAAAAAATTAAAAGAGAAAACAGAAGCAACCAAGGAAATCATAGCAAACAATTTTCCATAAACAAAACGAATTTAAAATAATTTTTTACCGTAATAATATTTATACTACAGCGATCATTCTGTGTACTACAACACTTATATTAAGAATTTATTCTTTATCTTAAGTTACGCTTTAAAATTTTTAGAATAAAATTATACAGAAATATTTTTAACTTGGAAATTATTTACGCGAATTTTGTAAGCTACCGACAACGACCATCACTTCTACTTCTCATCTTACTCTCTACGCAATAATCAAAATAAAGTAAAGGTTGTAATAAACTTTTTAATAAAATGAAAATTATATGAATGTCTAATAACTTTTTATATTTCCATAGTTTCACTTAAATTTCTAATAATTTTTATTCAACTTTTTGAATTCATTTTAAAATAGTTTTACTTTAGTTTAACTTTTAATCAGTTACAGTTTCTTTCAGTTACAAAAAAAAATCATATAATTTTGATGGGGTCAAACTGAAAATTCATTAAAGAATAGAAAAGTTCAAAGATTTCATGTTCATTTTGAATAGCCATGTACCCATATGTTTTGTTTGTATAATTGTGTTTTTTTTTCTATTTTCTATCAAGATAACAAAAAAAAAAACAAAAAAAAAAATATGAAAAAAATTCTAAAATTATTTCTTATTAATCTACCAGATGTATCTAATATTGGGTAATTGTGCTAATTAAGTTTCAAAATGAAAATTGTAAAAAACAAATGTATTAAAAAAAAAAAAAACAGTTTTGTTTTTGTTATTAAAAATTAGCACTACGCGTAATACCGTAAAATTATGGGTACATACCCATGTATGTATGTATATACAAAAATATTATGATTTTATTTTATAGTCAATCCCGTATTTTTTAGGAGGAGAACAAAAAATAATAGCAGATTTCTTTTTATAGTCAAAAAAAAAAAAACAATTTAATTTTGCAATTTTCGGTAACAATTGAAAGTCAGCGAAATATTAGCGATTTTCAAAGAGTTCATTGACAGTACTTGTATCGTTTCTAAATGTCTGCTCGACAAAATATTTTTTTATTTTACTTTTGCATATTCTTTGATCCATCCTCACACGTGTTTCGGGATCTTGTAGCTCAGTTGAACTGGTTTTCAAAAGATTTGTGAAAAATGTTACCTAAAAATATTTTTAACGATATTCCGCATGAATAAATTACCAAACTTTTTGTCAGGCAGTTTTTTTTCAGACCCTCCTCAATCATTTTTACAACTTAGAATTTCTGAATTTTTAAAATTTCTCATTTAAATCATTATAAAATAAAGTTGGATCAAACAAATGATTTGTAAAGTAATTTCATTCATATTTCAAAGATTGCATACACTTAGGATGAAATAAACACAAAAAAATTAAAAAGGCGTTATAAATGCTCGACTTCAAAGGAAGTAGGAAAATCGGACGTCAAAAATGTTCTTATTTCATAAATTTCATAAATTTCAGCAGCAATTTTTCTAAATACTTCCACCTTTGTTTGAAATAAACTTAAAATCGTTAAAAATTCCCAAATTGACCAATTTCTCCTACCACATTTATAAATAAAAGAAACGCTCGTAGAATTCATTCTATCGTAATTAGAATCATAAAAGAATTTTATTTTTATAGTACAAAAAAAATTCTTTTAATAAAAAGAAAAACAACAGAAAATCTTTTTACATCAGTCACTCAAAATTATAATTTCAATTCCTCATTATTTTACAGACTTTTCATAATTTCATAAAGAAAAATTATACAAAATTTTCTTTAAACAAAAATAAATAAATAAAAAAAAAAACAGAAATGAAAAAAAATCAAAAGAAGAAGAAAATTTTTTTTCCCATTATTCAAAGTATGTCAATTATGCTGCTACGCGTTGCGCAGCAGTTGTGCTACCAATAATTCTAGCGTTTCTTTTGATATCTTCTCACACAGCAAATAAAGTAAGAAAAAATTAGAAAAAATCATAAAAAGATAAATAAAAACAACAGTACATCATACAATCCGTTATTATTTTAAGTTTTATTCATAACATTTTTCTTATTCTTTACTTCACCATCATAACGATATAATCATAATTTCACGGAGCCAATATAAATCACGTGAACGCTAACCAAATTACCCAAAACAAAAGAGAAAAAAATAATGATACAAAAATAAATGAAATAAAAAATAATTTTTTAAACTGTGAAATTATGAAAAATAACATAAAAAAAAAAGCAAAACAACAACAAAAACAATCCAAAGAATCAAGAGCTTATGTCAAGCAAAAATTTTGATCTAGTTGATCTGATCTTCTCTGAGAACATCATTATAGATTTATAAAATAGATTAAGTTAAATATTGATATGGGAAAGAAGTGTTCTTATAATTGCGAAAGCTATTGGAAACTAGAATGGAATAAATACGAAATTAAATCATGATTAGCAGCTTAAGTAACTTTCTAGAGTTAATTGCCTCTATAATAATAAGAAAAAGAAAACTACGTATAAATATTTAGTGTTTCGGTTCAATCTGACACTTCGAATGCGAATCATATTTTGCATGTGTTCGGACATCAGACATTATTTTTGGAACTTATCTGGTATAAAATTTACATTGCTAAATTTTCAATATCAAAACTTGGCTGAAGTGTAAACAAATTAAAAACTCATGACACCAAGTGCCGCACTCCAAGTGAAGTGTAAACAAATTAAAAACTCATGACACCAAGTGTCGCACTCAAATGGAGGCCGTATGCCAAAAAAAAACTGATTCTTGTATTTCAAATGCTCAAAACAAAATTGCAGAGTGAAAACTGCACCGGATTCGAATTTTCTATTCGAAGTGTACAGTGTCGGAACTTAAAACTAATTTTGTTTTTGATTATACCCTTTTTGCAGGATAATTGTATTGCCGCGGCACAGTTTCGGTATCATGTTTTTTATTGTTACGCATACTCGTATATGCAAATGTTGCTTCTTATGTTGATTTTGCACATAGTAGTCGACTACCCCATAAAGTTTCCACTGCCCGCTGTATAATTTTCCACTGCCGATCGAATTTCATTGATGTTTCAAAGCAGGTTCAAAATGTTTATTGTATTTCAGAACACATTCACAATAACAGAAGAATTATTATTAATAACTTAAAAAAAGAAAAAAACAAAATGATGTTAAGTAAATGAAAAAAAAAATTGATTTAGAAAAGAAAGGTAATAAAATTGAAAAATAAAACAAAATTTACTGCTGAGAATCTGATTATGATGTCTTAGAACAAATTACAATTCAATGGGCACAGAACAACTGAATTCATTTTCTTCTTTACATAATTTTTTAAAAGATTAAATAACATGAATAGTCTATAGCTAGTATAAGAAAGAATACCGGCGAATCTATGAACATTTTCCCTTTAGAACACAAAACAAAAAAAAAACCTATACCTAAATAACAAAGATGAATGCCCCATCACTTATTTATTTAATATTTTCTTTCCATTATCAAAAAATGATCAATTTGAAAACATAGATGGATTGAAAGGAAGTCAAAATTAGAATAAAAAAAAAAAAATTTCTCTAAACAAAATTTATTACTAGAATTTTTTTCTTTTTACTAGAATTTTTGTACAAAATGTGATAATTGATTACATTTTGCCGTTAGCCGAAAACTGTCATAGTTTTTTAAACGAACGCTTGGAAAATGTCAGGTGGTACGAAAAATTATGACAAATTAAAATGTTTTTTGTTTTTTTTTTCTTTACGAATAGAAAAAATTAATTAATTTTTAACGAAATAAAAAGTGACTAAGAAACAAAATTCTTTTAATGTTTTGTCCATTAGTAAAAATTATGTTAACCCATTTCTCCTATTCTTGTTCTCTTCTTGCGGTCAAATGTCTATTTGACTGATGATTTTTAGTTTGTTCTTTACTAAATAATTTGTTGTTTTTACAAAATTTTCAATATAGCTGCTAAATGTTTATATAGGCACAACATGAAAATTTAAGATTGATATTTTAATTTTTAATTAGTCTTAAAATTACAGTTATTAATTTTGTTTTTTAGTTGTAATAAATTGCTTAGGTAAATGTGTTAGTTAGTCAGTGTTGTGAGTGATGAATTGAAAGAGAAAGTGTGTTTAAAAAATGTAATATATTAGAAACGTAAGTTGAAAATTATTGGTTAAAAAAATACTACAATCAAACATATTTGATTCACAGTGGTTTATAAATTTTACATGTTTGATTCACAGTGGTTTAACATGTAGCTGAGCCGAAAATATTCAGAGATGCCAAATCATACGACCTTGTAGGCGAATCCTCAAATTCTGACTTACATGAATAGTAACATTTGGATGAAATCGATCTATCTTAAACAGAGATTTTAACATTTTCAAACAGAAAATTTTTAAGCAGAATAACATCCTACAAAAATCTATGTATTTACCAGAAATCCGAGATTAGACTTGTTCAAAAATGTCAAAAAGTGAGCTAAGAATGACAACCGTTAAGCCACTGCTAATTATTTTCTGAAATGTCTTAGAAAATTGGGGAAATATTTAAAACGTACACAAATGTTTTTGATTTTTTAGGTTTAGTATTCCGTATAACACATAATTATGTTATTAAAAATGAGAAATACGATATGAAAGACGTTAATAATTAATAATATTCGTCTATAAATATAAAAATATTTTTTCCAATTTTAATAATAATAAATTGTCATCTGTTGTCTTTTTTTTCAACTCTGTTCGTAATACAGTTAACAAAATCAATTAGATTCAATTCTAAAAAGGCCATAATTTGTAACACAATTAAATTTATTCTCATTTATTTTATTCACATCGTATGTGTATATGTATACATTTTATTTCACTCTCATCTGTTATTAATCCATGTCAAATTTAATTCCTGACACACGTTCAAATAATTTAACAAAAATGCATTTATAATATCCGGCTGAAGTTTGCACCGTTTCAAATCATCAAACAATGCGATTAAAATTTTCCATTTTTACTTCTCTCCCTTATAGTTTTTATATTTTTTCTCCAAAAATATTAATATGTAACAATAATGCAAAAAAAAAATCTAAATATGCAGTATGCAGTATCAGGAACGATGAATACGTCATACATGTTATATAGGGAGAAAAAAAATACAAAGGTTCAACACTTTCAGGATTTTGATTTTATTTTTTTCCCAACATTATTGCAAGTCTAACCGTCCTGTTTCCCTTTTTTTTTCCTGATATTTTTGCGAAATGGAAAAAAAAATATGAAAATGGAATTAATTTTTTAATCTTTTATGAAATTCTATTATGTTTGCCTATTTCACGCCAGGATACCTATTGTTTGCAATTTTTAAAAACGTAAAAATAAATTAAAAGTAAAACAGATTAAAAATAATGAAAATAACTTCGATCATCGTCGTTAGTAGAAGGTCTAATTCTGCATTGTATATGCTCTACCTTTTTCTTTTTGAAGTCTATTTATTTGGAAATTTATGTTTAATGTTATAAAATTGTTTGGGCTCACTGCACAAACACTGTACATAGATTAGACATTAATTGGCTTGGTTATTATAGCAAGCATTTATCAATCTATTATTTTTTTGGACTTTTTTAAATTTTCTTCTGTTTCAGTTGGACTGTTGTTTGTTTTGATTTCATAAAAATTTTTTCTATTTTTCATTTTTAAAAATTATTTTCTGTTCATTAGAAATGAGAAAGAAGTGACAGAGGATGACACAGGAAGTGTGTACTATTTGAATGAAAATAAATCATATGAACTGATGATGTGAATCCTAAAATGTTGAAACAAAAAAATTTGGATTTTTTCTACAATATAATTTTATTTTATATTTAGTTATCGAATTTATTCAAGATTAAATTGTATTAATCTTTCAGGATAATTAGTTTTGTGATAAATGCACTTTTCATTTTTGTGTCTGGGATCAAAATTGCAGTGTGGGATTTCAATAATAGTGCATTTAGTTATTTTAATCTTTTTGTTCTATAGCAGCAAATAACATTCGTGTCCACTGTCCAGTACAAATTTTTGATTCTGGATAGTTGAAAAAAATTTACGTTTTGAGAGAAGTTGAAATTCTCTCTTAGTTTTTGTTTTTTACCCACGTGCGAGTAGAAATTTAAATATTTTTCAATATAAAAAGAAGGGAGGAGAACTTTTCCTTTTCTTAATTCTGATTCACAAAACGCCCATTTTGTGTGTTCCAGCCAATTCAAATTTGTTAATTATGAAAAGTTGGTAATATTTGTTTAATTACATTGTCGAAATTTGATGTTTGCACTGGTATGTAAATTACATGTCATAATATGTCTGTGATTTTTAATTTCGCGCACAGTAATATTGTTGAGAAGAAACTCCTTTGGTGATGATTTTAACTCGCAGATATTTTGCCTTTTGGTTTAAATTCTAAAAATCATTGGTAATTTTTTTTTTTTTGGATCGTGTGTCTTTATCAAAAGTCGCAGAAGACAAAACAATTTTAGTCAATATGATTTTATCGGTGGCAGCATAAGGTAACAACATTTCAAACTTCCTGAAATCTTTATTATACAAAGTAGTGAATAGAAAAACGAATTGTAGAAACCAGTAATATTTGACCAATTTAAAAAAATGCCTAATAAGACATCATACACGTTAGTGGATAGTGTCAACAGTGATTTTTATAAAATCTTATAGGATCTTTAACAAAAGCACTCGAGTTTTAGAATATATCACGTAAAATTTTTCATAAAAAGTGCCACGACAACAATACGAATTGATAAATACCATAAATTTACTTACAAAATTTTAATATGTCGACTAAATTAATTATTACATTACACAACTTCCCTGACATTGTGGCGAAATAAAAATTTTCTACAACTTAATTTTTTTATTTTTATTTTTCTTATGTGATGCAATCATCCTTTTCCTTTTAATAGGTTCTTTGTTAACAAATTTTCAATTTATCTATATTGATAAATTCTCTCTAATATATATTTACATATATTTATGATTTTGTAAATAAATGTGTATAAAATGTCGTTATGCTCTGAAGCACACTATCAACGTTAAGATTTACCTTTTTAAGAATATTTGTATAGGATTTTAATAATATTTATTTTGTTGTATCTAAATAGCATCCTAATTCCTATTTAATTACGATAATCGATATTTGTTGGGAATTCACGTTTAGGTTTATATAGCGCTATTTATAAAATATGTATACCGTAGACAAATTATTATATTTTGTGTACGTAACGTGTGCAAATACCTATAAGTATGTCTATGCATGTATGTTATTACGTATGTTAGTAAAATAAATATAATTATGTGATTGTATAGGTTTTTAAATGTTGCATATATACACAAAATGATAAGGTAAAATTTTATGCTCTTCTCTAGGATTAATAATATACATGAAGAAGACGCATATATTTACTGATTTTCTAATAACAACTCGTACGGTTTAATGTATCGCAATATCTATAAATATTTATTGTAACAGATGTTGCATAATGAACGTGTCAAGTAACTTATTTGATTTCCAAATTTAAAGCGTAAAATAAGTTGCGTTTCAGATTAAAAATGGGCAAAAACAGCAAAAAATTCAGTGTACAAGTCATTGAGGGGTATAGCACGTGTTGCTAAGAAAACCAAAAGAAACGTACATGCACGTATTAATATTCAAATCAAAGACTTCAATACGTTAAAAGCAGTTTCCAGTTGCATAAATTCATGCTGCTAAATATGATTCTATGCAAATTGATTTATATGCAAATATGATTCTACTGAATTTATAAGAATAGCAGAGTCGAAAATTTAAATTCGATTCACGCTTACTTGCCACGATTGCTTGTATTTAAGTCTTTTTGTGGAGTCGGTGCTTAGGAGTTCCATGAAGAGTCACAAGTGAAGAATTACCAAATAGTTCTTTGAAGCATTTTCAAGTAATCCAAAAATATAATCTTCGAATTTAAAACAAGTGACACTTTGATACTTTAATATACCGTCACTTTATCCGAGTTAAATTTTGAATACTCTTAATATTTTGTCATTCTTTGGAATTATTAGTGCATTTTTAATATCTCAGTTATTTGATATTTTTATTATTAGTCGTAAGATAGCTTTGGTTGGTGTCAATTCTAAAACTGATTAAAACTAAATACAGTAACTGAGATCGGGACCGGACAATTCTGATTATTTCCATAATTCAATTTGTTGCTCCGTAATATTTTTTTGAATATTAAAGACGAAACAGAAAATTTGTAATAACTAATAACCTCTTGCTAGGATAACATATTTATATTTATTTATTTTTAAGCATACATCCATACTCGTACATTCCAAAATAATATTCTAAAATAATCTTTATGTGCTAACTATATATACAGCTAGTACAAAAATTAAATATAAATGCAGCGTACATATGTGGTTTCTATAAGTGTAATTTTATTTAGCAAATCGTATTATAAAATTAAAGGAATATGGAAAATATCATGTTAAGCACTAGAAAACGAGCTCTATAAAATAAATATTTGAATGTATTTAATTATGATGAAATAAAATAAAACAAATATTTCTAAGTTATTATAAGATCCTTGTTGGAAAATAAATAAATTGTAAATTTTGAATAATAATATTATGGTTTCGCTGAAACTAGTAATGAGAAATTTCTTGTCAAAGAAAACTATATGTGTCTACATTAAGTATTTGCATTTAATTATTCAAAATGATAATAATATTTTCATTATACAAATAAGATGGTGATGGCAATTTTGAATAGTTTTTGTAAAAATGTATTTTAACTGAGTGTATTATAAATGTATAAGTTTCTTATATTAGTGTAGAATTGCAAAGGAAGATGTGAGTGAAATGTTGGATAACCTAGACGTAACTTATTAAAATTGTACTACATTAATTTAGAAAATTAAATTTGAAGAGAAAGAACAACATTTTATTGGTAATTTAGAGAAAACTATGAAAAAGTTTTTGAGTTTTCTTTTTCCCAGTGTAAGAAATGATAAACATCGTCAGTTTTCGATTTTGCATCATAAAAGAAAGGTTTTCTCAACTAGTTAAATTAAAATATAAATTAAATTGTTAAATTTCGTTGTATTTGCCATTCATATTTGGCAAATACAACGAAATTTAACAATTGCCAGTGATAGTTATCCAACCTTCTTGAAATTTGACGGGAATACAAGTAATAATTCCCAAATTATTTCTGAATTTTTTTTTTTTCGTAACTTTTTCGCCGAATCTTACTCTTTTTCATCTTTTCAATTAAATGTCGACAACTTTCGGCACATTGAGAACTATCATAAAACTACCTTTACAAATTTTGTCACGAACTCTTTTTGCGGTTGAAAAATATCTTTCTAATTTGGGTTCTAGTCCTTCTCCTGGACCAGATGGAGTTCTTGAGATTATTTTAAGCAGGTGCTGCTCTTCTCTGGCGCCCATCTTAACCTTAATTTTTAATAAGTCTTATTCTTCGGGTATTTTCCCGTCCGTGTGGAAGGAAGCTTTCATTAGGCCAATCCATAAGAAAAACAATAAAAAAGACGTGTCAAACTATCGTCCTATAGCCAAACTGTCGACAATTCCTAAGGTTTTTGAGTTGATTGTATATGACAATATTTATTTTCATTGTATGCCATTCATTAGTGCGCGTTAGCATGGCTTCTTGAAAAAGAAATCGACGGTGACTATTCTAGTGGAAGCCACGACAGTTTTCTCAAATAATATGGAAAATGGGTATCAGACGGACGTGATTTACACAGACTTTAGCAAAGCCTTTGACATACTACCACATGAAATTATTATTTTAAAATTGAAACTCTTAGGATTCCCTGACAACTTCTTAGCATGGATAAAGTCATATCTCTCTGGCAGGACTTACAGAGTCCTCTTTCGTTCAGCAATTTCCTTGCCTTTTTCGTCTAATTCTGGTGTACCCCAGGGTAGTCACTTAGGTCCATTGCTGTTCATAATTTCAATTAATGATGTTGTTTCGATGCTAACGCACAGTGAGGTATTAATATATGCTGATGACATGAAAATTATTAAAAAAATAAGCTCTACAAATTATGCGTTGTGTCTTCAGAATGATCTTAACCGTTTCTACGGCTGGAGCTCAAGTAACAACCTAAAAATCAATGTAAGTAAATGTGCACAAATGTGTTACTCTATACTTTGAATGGTCAAGCTCTTAGTCGAGTTGATTCAATAATGGACCTGGGTGTTTGCTTCGATAGCAAGTTATCATTTATAAACCACTATAATCAGATCATATGCAGATCAAGCTCGATGTTAGGTTTCATTGAACGCTGGTCAAAGGAGTTTAATGATCCTTATGTCTTAAAATCACTCTACACATGCCTGGTCCGTCCTCATCTTGAATATGCTTCACAAGTATGGTCACCCTATTATGATATACATATTAATAGGATTGAGTCTATTCAAAAAAAATTTTTGTGGTTCGCACTGCGCCTTCTTCCTTGGGAGGATCCCATCATTCTTCCACCTTACGAACACAGACTCAAATTAATTGACCTACCCACACTGGGTAAAAGACGTGACGTTGCGGATTTGTTATTCATTTTTCAGCTAATGAAAACTGACTTAATCTCCCCCGACATTTTAAATAAAATTGTGTTTAATTCCAACCCTAGGTCTCGTTCCCCGGATTTTTTCATAGATCCTTTTCATAGGACTAATTATGGGAAACATGAACCTGTCAGCAGAACGCTGCGTTTATGCAACAAACACAGACTTGACTTTTCACTGAAGAAAGATACGATGAAAAAGCTTCTATTTACTTATAGTTAAATATAACCCTTTGCTTTATTTTAACAAATTCTTGTTTTAGCTTTTCATTGTCTATATGCATATTTAATGGAATATTATTACTAACAAGTTTTATTTTGTACAATTTTTTAAATTTAATTTTTAAGTCAAAAATTTGTTCTGTCTAAAAAAAAATATGTATCTGTATACTCATTCTTTAATTTTAAGTTATGTAAAATGTTTGAGCTAAACATAAATAAATAAATAAGTAAATAAATATTGCTTTTAAATAATTGAATTCGCGTAAATTCACTGCGAGAAATTTCTATATAATATTAATTGTTTATACAGTTGCATACATGTGCTTATGTAGAGTTCGAGTAATTGTATTGCAATAAATTAATAAGAGATCCACCGAATTCCACCAAGGTTTTTTAAATTTTGGTTGCATAATTTTGGTGAAGACTGTTTTTTGGTAAATTTGGTGAAGACTGTTATAGAACTAGGATGTTTTTATAACCACCATTCTTTTAATCTCTCTTAATAGTTGTTGCTGTAAATATAGAAATATAAAAAAATTTTTCATTTTAAAAATAAATTATAATCAACTTTATGATTTTATAATTTATGATGATAATTATTTATTTTAAATTAAAAATAATAATAAATTAATTGAAAATATTAAATATCATTATTTTTTTATAATAATTGTATAAAAATTTTAAGAAATATTTTTCAATAAACATCATTAAAAAATTATCATTCAATAATATATTTAAATTTTCATAAATTAATTCTTTAATTAATAAATAAAATTAAAGTATTAAAAAAAAATGTTACAAAAATTTTCTTTTGTAATGAAAATAGCGTTTTTAAAACCGATAAACAAAGAATATTTATCGTCATCTCGAATAACAAAGAGATTTATGAATGGTATTTGTAGGATTCGAACACTTGACACTTGATTGGAATATTTCACTGATGTGTTGAAAGTATGGAGGAAGAAGCTCATTCAGTAGAATAATATTTTTATCCAACATTTTTGAATTAACCCTTTTTTGGTAGGTAGGGGTACCATATTACCCCAATTCCATATGGCTTCTAGCTTAAAAATTTAAACCCCACTGGTTGAATTTTTGTAATTTTAATTTCATACAAATTGAGGGCAGCTTAATGTTATTACTATCAAACGGTTACAATTTGTGACGCTTTGATAGTAGTGCTTCTTCAAACTTCTAACAAATTATTCAAACTTTACAATAAAAATATTTAACAGTATAGATACCATTAACTATGGCGAGCGTAATCTGGATATTTTCAGCAAAACTTTGTCAAAATTAATTTGTCTATGTTATAAACGAATAATTCTCATTCCATTACATTCGATTTAATATACTTTTGGAATTTGATTTGAATAAAGCTTACAAGGATAATATGAAAATTTGCTTTTTACAAAAATTTTTGTTTATTTTTGCAAGCATTATTGTTTTTATATTTCTTGTTTTTTTTTTTTGTTTCAAAAGAATTCCTTTTGGTAAATAAAATATTCGTTAATTAAATATCTTTTCGTTAAAATATTAAAATGGTATTCTTGTTGCATTTACAATACTGGTATTTAATATTGATTTACATACACGGTGACTAAAAACGAACAAAATGAAAAAACGATTCAAGTACAAAAAAAAAATAGTGTAAAGATAATCAAAAAGTGTATATATATGAACTTCATGAAATAAAAAATATAAAAAAAAATATAAAATAAATAAATAAAGTAAATAAATTTTAAAATAAATGCATAAAATAATCATTCAACACTATGAAGTGTGCGCACTTTTTTTAAGCACTTTTTTAAACATTTTCCAGTTCGTTTTCATGGTGGTTAAATTTGATTTTTTGTTGCTTTTTCCTTTTTTTTTTGGCTCATAAAAACCTTTAATAGCAAACAAGTGAATAACTTTATGCGTTTTTAATGCTGACTCTTGTGACCTTTTTTGTGTAGATCATAAAAAATAAATTTCTGTATTGTTTTTAAAGAACAAAAAAACGAAACAATTAAGATAGAACAGTTATAGAATAGAACAGTTTCCGATTACAGTTGAATACGTTTCAAGTGAGCAAATGCATGTACATGTTTTTCGTTTTTTTCACATTTTCCAAATGGAGGAAGATCAGCGAGTATCCTTTCAAGTGAGAATTGACAATTTTAATTTTTCCCGAAATATGAAAGACAGTCACTTATTGTATTTTTGCATCATATATAGAACTCTGCTATTTTTATTATATTGAGAAAATTTTCTATTCTTGTGAATCTGAGAATATAGTAACTGTGATATTTCGAGTTCAAATCACTTTTTGTTAATTTATTTGAAAAACAAAAACAACGTAATTTAAATTATGTTTATTGTTTATCATTTCATTTGGTTGTCAAAATTGACATTTCGTTTGGCTGTCAAGCAAATCAACAACAAAATGGAATTTTAATTTTAAGTATTTATTAAAATGTCTTGTAATTTTCTATGACTTCCAAAACGCATTGAAAACGTAAAATTTCAAACACAGTCGAAACGTAAGACAAAAGCATGTGTGGCGAAAATGTTGGGACTACTTTTCTCATACAATGCACCGGTTGCAAAATATTTTAGTTGTTGTTAAATTATATTTAGACCATATTTAAACGTTGTTAAACCTTTTTATACTGTGTTTTGGAACTTACGGTTTACCATAGCTATACGGGTATAATTAGCATAAATAAGTAAAACTTTCTAATAATTAAGTATGTAAGTATTTTTTCCACTTTAAAGTTAAGTTTCCACGTTAAAGTTCAAAAATAAAAATTTCGGAACGTAAAATTAAAAAATATGAAATTCCAAATACTTCCTTTACAAAATATTCATTCGGAAACTATAATATTTTCTTCATGAATTTCAATAATTTTGTATTATTTTAAATGCATTTTTTTTAAAACATATTGGCCTCTCTGTTCATATTATTGCACGCTTTTATCATAAAATATTAAGAGAATTTTTTTTGCATAAAAGCACACATTATTTTATTTACCAAAAATGGTATAATATGAAACTTGAAAATTTTTATTATGTAGAAAGAAAAAGAAAAAATTAATTTAAAATAAAACTCGAATATCAAAAAAAAAAAATAACTTCCCATATCCTTTGAGCACCTATAAATGCATAAATATTATAGTTTAAATATTAAAAAAAAAAATAAAAAATCGGATAAATAAATAATGTGAAATTTTATTGTTTTTCTTACATAAATGGGCCTCGCACTTTATGTAAATTATTGTGATGTTGAATAAGATTTTAAATTTTTAATCTTCGTTTGGAATGCATCGCACTGGGAATCACTGGGAAATTGTTTACTTAGTGATTGGTTAAATTTTTACGCTTTTGTTCAATTAATTTTGATTTTGATCTTCTCATTATATTTAATTGTTACTTGATCTAAGGAGACTATAAAATTTCAAAATTAAAATTTATTTTAATTTTAAACACTCTACAATATTTGTTTATTGTTTGAAAACACGCGATTTAAGTGCGGATGGGAACTTAATCGTTCCAGGTATATGATGGATTCGGCCCATTGTAACAGATATTTTAATATTAAAAATGTGTTTTAGATGAATTGCTCATACTGTACAGAAAAAATGACGTATATATTTAACAGTTTTGAGGTGACTATAAATGGCAAAAATGTATTACATAAATATATTATAATGGGATGGTATTTAAGAGCGTTTTACGCTTGAGTATTAAACATTAGTAAGGTAAAAGTTATACGTATAGAGAGCATTTTTTTGTTTGCCCTTTATAAATTCTAATTTGATTTCTATAACAAAGTTCGATTTACTTTGAAAATCTAAGAGTTATCAAATTGGCAATTCATGACAATTTTGTTATCGATATTAAAAATAAAAATTTCTAGACTTTCAAGACATTCGAAAAATTTCGTCATTATATAATATGGTTAAAATGATGTACAAATAATTATTGGCAATATTCTATGATTAAACGCAGACCTTGTTTATCACATGTGGCGTTACTCAAGTACTAAAATATCTTATGAATTGCAAGGAAGACGTTTTCTTCTCATATTATTGTTCTTTTCGAAAAACCAAACAAACAATTAACAAAAAAATGAACGATCCTATATTGGAATTATTCGCCTTTTGGTTAAGGATAATATAAACTTTTTGAGCGTGTTATGCATTAATGCAATCACGTTTAAAATTTTATTATATTCACAAATACACACATACATCGATATTATCGAATTTCATATACAAAAAGTATGTACGTAACATTCAATTTGTGTTATCAAACAAAAAGTTAAGGCAAACTTAAAATTTTTCCAAAAACAAAGCGTAAATTTAAACAAAAAAAAAAAAATTAAATAAAAAACAATAAAAGACGTGGAAAAAAAAACAAGAGAAATGGAAACAAAATATCAGAAAATTTAAACAATTTTTTTTTTTTATTTTTAATTCAATGGAAAATAAATTAAAATAAATTTTCCATTATGATAAAAAAAAAAGTCTCTATAATTTTTTATAAATTTATTTTATTATTTTATTGATTAATAATATAAATTAATAAATAATTTATTTGAGTTGTTATTTTTGGTTTATTTTATTTTTTTTTTTCGAACAGAAAGCAAAAATATTATCATAATTACTTTATTTAATGAACTCACAGATTTATTAGCATTTAAAATGATTTATTTTTCTTTTTAAAAAATGCTTAACTGTTATAAAATATTTAAAAAAAGAAAATTTCATTATCTATTTGTGCGATTGTGTTCAATGCCATTGGAAATTAAGAATATTTCATTATATAACAATTTCGGTAAAAAAAACAACAATAATTTATTAATTCAATTCTATTAAATGAAGCTTTAATTTAAGTTTAATTTGAATGCGATCGTTAGTTCGAAAATTATCATAGTACGAAGCAAATATTTATGTGATTGTATTCTCTGATTCAACAGTAGGGACTGATTAATTTTATTTTATTATAATGGGTATATTCCGGATATGAGATAAAAATGCTCAACAATAGTTGCTTGTTCTATAAATGAAAATTTAGGTGGACATTAGGGTACGTTCTCTATGCTGCTATTAAATAATTTTCAATTTTGGTTGTTTTATGAACAATAATCTTAAGTATAAAATGAATATTATGACAAATTTACATTTTCACGCAAAAACATTTGAAAACAACCTGGATTCGAATTAGACAACGTTGTTGAGGACAATTATTGTCAGAGGCATACTACTTAATATGAATTATAAAATTCTTGGAGGTTCCGAGTTTTTTTTTTTTTTTTTTAAATTTGTTTGTAAAAACAATAAAATTACGAATGCTTTGTGTTCCTGAATTTTTATTCTAAAGCTAAACAATTATATTTTTTAAAAATGAAAAATTTTAAAAAATTATTTTTTTCTCTTTATTTGGAGTAACAGCGACATAATAAAAATAATAAGAGTCATACAACATCGTATACGATCGTATTTAATTTTAAACCATGCACTTAATAAACAATGTTAACAATATCTTTAACCAAAACTTTGCATATCGCTTTGCATGGAATTTTGCATATTTTGGAAGTACTCCGGAGTTATTTCGGAGTTGTTCGGGGAGCGATTGATTTTTTTTTCTTTATTTTTCAATGTAAACGGTGGATTGGGTAAAAATCTGAACTGAATGATGGCAATTCCATTGTGCTAATACTATTCGATTTCAAACATATTGCTTTGGCATGTTTTTGGTAAGTCAACTTACACCATCCCGGAAAATACATTTGTGTATTTACTTTTCTCCAATAATTGACTTAAACTACTCTTAAAAAGCACGGTATACTTTCCTCGATGATCATCCACAGAAACATAAAACTTTAATTCATCACTCAACAAAACCGAGTTACGTTATTCTTGTGTCTAGTATTTGTTTTTGTTACAGACGTTCTTGGTTGTAGAAAATTATTTATAATCAAAGCTAAACTCGAGACATAAGTTTTGGTATGTCAAACTTTATACAAAAACCCCAAAAATTAAGTCTTAATCAATAAAATTAACGCTCTAAAGTTTTTTGTAAATTAAAAAGTTGCGAAAAAAACGAAAATAACATTTAAACAACAACATGTTTACATTTTTGTAAATATTTATGATAATGTGTGTGTACTTCAACCAAAAAAAAAAAAACAATTATACGTGATTTTCGTCCTTAACATTAATTTATTGGATTGTAAAAATAATAATAATAAAAAACAATTTAAATAAATTGCAATGTATTTAAGGATATGAAATCAGGGATCAGTTTGATAAGATGTGATGAAAATTACAATTAATTGTGATAATTTCATTTTATTTTATAAAATTATAAAAATAAAACAAATAATTTTATTACATATTTTTTCCCTATTTTTAAATAATATAATTATTTTAAAATAAATATAAAACTTTCCGTAGACGAGACATGTAATATTTATTGTTGAAATATACGAAAAAAAAATAAAGGAACAAGCACACTCGCAAACATTGAAATTCCTGTTTAATTTATATGCAATTTAATTGTTTTAATTTTATTATTGACAAAGGATTTTTATTCATGCATTCGAAAATAAAAAAATTATAAGTTAAGAATTGAAAATTTAAAACTTTTCAATCAAACATTGAAAAATTTTGCAACGAAATACCATCAAATGAATTAAAATCAAAAATTAATGAGTGACATTTTCGTGTAGATGTGTTTTGACTTTATAACATAGCTTGAATGTGTTTATTTAAAACTCACTTTAAAAAAGTTATCGTATACCGCTTAGCAACCTGAAAATGTAAAAATTTATTAGTTTTTACGTTGTATACAGTCTCCGAAAATTAAAACTGAGGAGCAATATGAAATTCAACATTTTAGGCGCAAGTTATCGAACCCATAAAATTTTTACCTCTGTTAGTGCAATTAAATTCGATAAACGATAAGTTTATTAAGCAAAAAAATTTATTATTATTCAAGTGCGAGGTAAACAAAAATGAAATTTGGTAGCACAGAGCGCGTGGTAAAATGGTCGCTTGATAATTATGAGTTTTGGAAAGTTCAAATTTTTTAACGATGATTAGTGGGCTAGTTTTTCAGTTGTGGGCAACTGGAAGGTGATAGTAGTGTAGTAAAGGAATAGACATATTCTGAATGGACTAGTAGGAAGACTATCGTTTTTCTTTCAATAATTTTTTTTACCCTGTTTGTGTCAGTTTGGGCATTGATATTAAGTACAAATGTTATTATCATTTTCTCAGTTATTAGTTGTTACATGTAATTAATAGTACAAATAGGTTCTAGAGCTACTTCAGGAGCAATTACTACAAAAATGAGCATAGAACATGAAGATATAAATGAGATTTTAGCTTATGGTAGAATGAACTTAGTATACACTCGAATACTAAAAAATTTTAGTTACAACGTGCACAATTTTATGGCAGTATTATTAAATTTTTAACGAACCCAATTCTTGGTTATTAACTAATTTATTTTACAAAAAATTCCTTAACTGTTAATTGAAAACAGTAAGATGAAAACATATTGAGCAATGGGATTCTCCTACTTATTAGAAAAGTAAATATTTTCTATTTTAAATAAATTATTTAAAAACTTTTTTATTTATTCAAAATTTAGTGAATCCCATTAGCAGTGCTTAATTATTAATTTACTGAAACAACAAAGAACAAAATTTAATAATATTGATTTTTTTTTTCTTAGAAATCCTTTAATTTCCCAAAAAAAAAAATAAACCAACCTTAAAATCGATTGTATGAAAGTCAATAAAATTTTTACAATAAAATTATAAAAATAAGAAAAACCTTCATAGTTGAGCAATTAAATTGTGAGTTCCCCGGTTAAATTGTGACTTGAACTTATAAAAACGCAAACATCATAAAATTTTATAAAAAAAAACAAAACAGGAACAATAAAAAACATTAAATAAATGTTGAAAATTAAATAAAAAACAAAATAATTTTTTTTTTCAAATCCCTATGCGATTGCATGCATCACCATATCCTATAAAAGAAAATAAAGAAAATAAAATCATCCAAAATTGATAGTTAAACCCCAGGAACACTGAAAGCGAATTTCCTTTTAAAAGCTTAAGTTGGTAATTTAGAATTTTGTGTCGCTTAAAAAATAATCTGAAAAAAATTTACATTCAAAATTCGAAAAAAAAATTTGGAAGAAATTTAATACTCGTAATTTCTAAGCTTATAAAATATCCTGAAATTATGAGAGAAAATTTTAAGTTGAATATAGCTGTTTTTTCCAAAATTTATCGTTATTTCGACGTTGTTAATTACATGACGGCTTTAAAAATTTAATTTCACAATTATTTTAAGTTGGTAGAATTCTCTTGAGACACTGTCTTTATATTGTCTTATAGTCTTTCTAGTCCGAAAATTTCTGAAAATGAATTGAAAAGCGGTTAGATTGAAATTTTCAGAAAACTTTGTTGTCTTTGTTTGATTATTGGGAGTGTTGATCGTGTGTTGATATTGTAATAGAAAACACTATAATTTAATAGACTATTCGACTTAAATTTCAGGGTTCACATTACAATAATGATAAAAAACTAATGATTGGCGAGAAAGAGACTCCAAATATTTTCTATTACAAAATAAATATAGACTTAAAAATTAACTAATAACAAAAAAAAAGAAAATAAAACAACCAGTCCACAAAAAAAAAATTTTTTTGTTTAAATTGTAGAGTGCCTTTTATTTTTTTTAATTTTCATTTATTTTCTATCAAAAAACTTTAAATAATAAAAAACCAATTAAAACCAATTTATTTATTTTTCTTATTCTAAAAACAAATACATACATCCATAAATATCGAAAGTGAATATAAAAAATGAGTGGCCCTTTGATAAACAACAAAATTTTATTACAAATTTAACAATAATTTTTAAATTTTTTTTAGTTCAGAACATTGCATTTGCAGTAATTAAAAAAAAAATATTTTTTAATCAAGAGTTGATATGCTTATATACATACGTATACATATGAATCAATACAATTTGCTGAATTAGGACTTGCCGTCTATGAAATTTTTAGAAATCTTCAACAAGATTTAGTCAAAGAATAAGATTTAATTCAAGAATAATGTGTAATTGAAAAGAAAAAAGTTTTTGTTTCCAAGGAAGGCTTCATAATTATTACCAAACTAGATATCTCAGTTTGGCAAAAAAATTGATAACGGGAACATTATTAACAAAATATGGTAAGTCTAAATTCTAATTTATGAAATAAAATTTAAATTTTTCCAATACTTTTTGATATTCAGCAAGTTTCGTGACAATTGATTACAATTTATTAAGTTTGATAGTGGCGTACACAACATTGCCATTTTTATGCAAATTAAAGAAATTTAGAAAAATCCTTTGAGCTCTCAAAATTATGCTCGTGATGCAAAAAGTTAACTGAACAAAAACACTTAAAAATTCTCCCTTTTCAAATTGTGTTTTTTTTTGTAACAAAACATTTACTAAAACTTGGAAAAGATTTAAAACTTTTTATCGCATTTCAACGATAAGGAAGGAATCCATTATTTTCTGAAATTGCACAGGTCTTAAAGGAAAAGCTTGAGAAATTGACCTACAAAATATTTCTTGTGTCCTTTTGTAAGTGTTCAACTGAATAATGTGATCAGTCATCTTTGCCGGCACAAGTTTATCTTTGTGGAGTTATTCCACGTGATATTAACATTGAATTGTTAAAATCACTGGTACAAATAAGCCTTTACCCTTATCAAATACTTATTAATGATTGCCCTACTTTACTGTCCAATTATTTTAGTGCCACTGCCCAATTGCACAAGAAATGTTTCTGTCACGAATTCAATTGAAATTGGAGTTATTTTTTCCCATTTCATATTCGACTGCAAAATCTAAGAAGTTTTTGTATTTTAAATTCTCTAACTGAATTTGAAATCGAACCATATTTTGACCTTATCAAAATATTATTATTATAGCTTGTACTAAGCAAGATAAGGCGTATGATCTCTCGTCATAAATGTAACGATTACTTTTTGAACTATTTAATTGAATTTAAATTTTTAAACTCTTTCCATAATGCCTTGAAAATAATTATTACAATCTCATATGTGGCCATATATTTGTAATATCAAAATTTAAAAAAGTTTTGCATGATTAACTTATAACGTTTACATGAACTCATTCAAAGCCATAATAATATAAAGATTAAATGTAAAATCTATGTACAATAAACGAGGTTTTTATGACGAATTTTCAATATTTTTTTAAATTTATTTTCTATAATTTTGTTCCCATTTGTTTCGTTTCTCTTTAGACTTTTTGTTTTTTATAGTTTTAAGTCATGCAATCATTAAATTGAAAAAGAAAGTTCTTAATAAAAAAATTTTTATAGTTGAAAAAGTCATAAAATGAAAGTATATGCACATAACTTTGAATTCTATATAGAATTAAAATTTTTATGATTTATGAATATTAAAATCCTAGACACTTTTAAAAAGGAAAGACTTTTTATAACTATATACAAAAGTACTTAAAATCAAGTTACACAATATAATAATTTTGAAGTGGTTGAATCGATTTTATTAGTTTCAAATTTCAGAAGTCATTGTATATGCCTTCAAATTTAATAAATTTAATCAGATTAAACAAATTATACATCATTAAGAAAAAGACGTTTATAGTTTTTGAACTTTTATGAATTTTAAATTCTTTTTGTTCTTTTATTATCTTGTAATTTAAATTTGAGATTTTCGAAAAATGTTATTGTACCACTCTTGTTATAATGTTAAGTACGTTGAAAAGAAAAAATTAAAGTTTATTAAAAAGTTTACTACTAAATCTTTCGCTTGAAAATTTAGAGGGCGAACGAGTATAATTCAGAAACACTAAAGTAAATACAGTAACAGAGGCAGATATGAAGAACAAATAAGTTCAAATTTCTTAAATATAAGCAGTAATATCTCTGGGGTCTTATTGTGTAATTCCATTATATTGAAAAGATTTTCGTATTCGGGAAAATGGTAAGGTAGTACCAATCAATTTGTATCGTACTACCTTACCATTTCTGCAAATACGAAAACAATTTCATGGAAATCAAATTAAATGGTTAGGTCCCCTGTTATAAATCCAGAAATGAGAATTGAAAATTTAAGAAAAACAATGGCATATATTTTCATTACTCAATTTTTTGGCTCAACATTTCGACCCATTTCAAAGCACAACTTAGTTTATGTCAAGCAAGCAAATAAAAAAGTCATTTTCGATGAGACAAGCAAGCAAATAAAAAAGTCATTTTCGATGAGACAATTCGACGTTCTGTTGAATAATATTTTGAAATTAACGAAGTGATTATTATGGATTTTAACAACATTTAAACTTTTTTTTTTTTTATTCCCACTTCGCTCCTTGGAGGAGCAGTGGGCTGGTAAACGATATTGTATGTCAAGCAAGCAAATAAAAAAGTCATTTTCGATGAGACAAGCAAGCAAATAAAAAAGTCATTTTCGATGAGACAATTCGACGTTCTGTTGAATAATATTTTGAAATTAACGAAGTGATTATTATGGATTTTAACAACATTTAAACTTTTTTTTTTTTTATTCCCACTTCGCTCCTTGGAGGAGCAGTGGGCTGGTAAACGATATTGTATAGATAACTATGAACCAGCTTCTTACGTCATTGAGTTTATTAGGTTGGTGACGAGCCTACCGAATTTTAAACTTTTATAATTACTTCAAATCAAAAATGTGTAAATAGATTGATGAGCAAATTGCACCAGTAAATATTCGAGAACTTGAACTTAAAAATGAAAGTAATTTTCCTTTCCATATTCTACTATCTATTCTAACAGGAATTCAAATTTTAAAATTGTTTCCAATGTAAAATTTCTATATCGCTTAAAATTTCCAATCACAGAATATCACTAACAAATCAAAGTTATTTAAATGGCATCATTGTACATTCTATCCTCTTTCTTTAAACATAATCTATATATTATAAAATATATAGATTATTATAGAAATATTATAGCAAGAAAACCTTTTTGAAGTTTTGCCGGCAAAGATAAACTAATCACATTTACTTGATTGAATTTGAATTAAAATATGTATGTGATCGGATTACTTGACCATGCAAACACTGTTTAAAACATGAAAATTCTTATATGCTTTTCACAAAAAAGAAAAAAATTTAATTTAATTTCTCTATTTTACCTATTTTTCATCAATCCTTTCCATCACATTTTATTAAAAAATTATATTTTGCTGACAGTATCTTATATAATAAGGAAAGTATTTTATTCATATCAAATTTTATGTTAAAACTTTTGGAGGAAAATGTATTTCTCACATGTACTCGTAGTAATGTGTGCGCTTCTCAGAAGCATTAAATGTCAATCTGTTAATTTACTAATTTTGCTTGCGTCGATATTTAGGAAAATTAAAAGAAGGAATTTTGACGGTTTTTGTGATATGGTAAATTTTTATGGTACAACTTTTCGGGTTGTGGGAAATAACCCTTCACTTGAGGCTAATAATAAATAAATTTTTCTTTGAAATTTTGTATTTTATCAAAATCAACTTAATTCTAGACCTTATCGCAGTAATTAGATATATGCCTAAGAAAGCGATTATTACATTCTTCGTGTATACAATAAAGATTATTAAGTAAACTTGAAGGTCGAATTTACTAAAGGCAAATTTCGCATCTTTTAAAAATATCTGGAACAGCGGCTTCAAATTTAAAGTAAACACTTTTCTAGAACTTTTCCTTTTCTCAAAATGGCAATGGATCTTGCAAACTTCTATTCAGAAAATATCTGGATGCTGTCTGTTATGTGCTGACCACATTAAATTTTTTAATATAACAACAGCATACACGTGTTTATGTGAATGTTGTGTTATGCAATATAATAAAAAGTTTCGGAAATCTTCAGATACCTTTCAAGTTTATTACTTTTATTTATTTATTTATTGTTTTTTACATTCATCTTTCTTATTTTTTTTGCCTTATATACTTGTTTTTTCCTTTTTTGTTTTTCCTTTTCTATCTGACCTATGTCAATCAAAAAATTCCTGTGTACAAATATAATATCAAATGTCAAACCCATATTTTTCCTTTTTCCCTATATATTTTATGAAAAAAAATATTTTTGATATTTTTAATTTTTTCTTGCAATTTTCATTGTTCTTTCATTACACGTTCTTGTTATTTTGTTGGTATCTCTTCAAAAATTAGATTGAAAATAATAATTTTAAAGGGCTGCCCATCAATATCTCATGTATAACCTAAGAATAAAATGTAAAGAAAAAAAAATTATGATTTTTTTTATTCCCTTAAGATTTTAATCTTATAAAATCCAGTCAATTGGAATACAGAGATTTTCTTCATTTTTGATTTTTCATTATATTTTTTAAGTTCTTACTGTTCTATCATAATAATCTCTCTTTCTAACTCAATGACACTATATTGGATAGGTTCTACTACTTGTATATAGCCTTAATTCAGTAAAAAATATGGAATTTTTCGTATAGTTTACGTCTTTGATAAGAATTCTAAGAAAAATTATTCGAAAAATTTGTTAAAGAAATGAAATGAAAAAAAAAAAAAATGAAATTTTAAATGAGAAACAATCAAATGGAAATTGTTTCCTTCCCTTTACTTTGAAGATTAAGAAAAAAAAAAAAATTTTAGAACCTTATGATTTGATTTTTTTTTTCATTTTATTCTTCTTTGTAATAAATGAGAAGGCGCCAAGAGCTATAATCAAAATGCACTCACATGTGCCTTTATATGCTATGTAACCTCTATGTTTGTGTATATTCAAATGTTTAGGCAACTTTAATATTGTAGATGAACATTTTAATAATGCGAGAAATTAATTTTTAATTATATATGGAATATATGAAATTTTTCTCATCTCTAAGATTTCAACAAGCGCGTATACAAGCAGTATATTATTTCTGGAGCCTATAATATAAGAAGACAAACTTGTATTTAATAAAACATCCATCATAATAAAGTTAAAATTTTTTAATTTCTATAACGCTCAATTAAATCCGTTTATTAATTTCATATATACTATACATACATATATTTTATATTTGTATTACATAAATTTTTTTAGCTCTTAAAATACTTATATACAAACATACGAACGCATATGGTTTGAATTCTATAATTAATTTGTTTTGATTAAAGAGAAAGAGAAATACTAGATAGTATAAACAATGTCTAAAAGACTTGACATCCCACATATCATCACGATTAAAATAAAAAAAAAATATCTTAAGTTCAAAAGATCAATTACATTAACTTTAACGTTTATTATTTTCGTCTTATTTTTTTCATTTTTTAAAAAAAATGAAGATATATGAAATTTTTTTTTGTAATAATAACAATAACAAATTAAAATGCTTGATGACAATATAATTGAATCAGACAGACATTTTGTATTCTTACAAAATGTAATGTAAACTCTTATCGTGAGTCGGCAACCTATGGATCACAAACCGATTATAATTGTTGTTTGATCATGGAATTATGATTCTCTTATTATATTATCTGAAATTTTACCAAAATCTAGATATGTGTATAATTTTTATGCACCCAATTGTCACTTGATTAAAAACTTAACATCGGAAATATAAGTTCAGTTCACCAAATCACATTATCTTGAATTAAAATGTAATAATTGAGGCTTCCCGCGATTTTTAATATGTTCCCCTGCTCTGGCGCCACTTTAAATAAAAACCACGCAACAATTAATAGAACAAAAGATGAATTTTTGTGTAGTGTGTAGGGCAATACAATATTATATGTATATTATAATATTTTTATTAAAATTAATTGTTAATTTAAAAAGATAAACAATTTAAAAACAGATAAATAATTATTATGAAATTAGAACGCAGTCAATTAGTTCTTAAGAGGGATCAATTAAAAATATAATACATAATCATGAAATAGATCTAAAATAATAATGATTAATATAAGATCAGAACATTATGTGGTCGGGTTGAAGTGAGTAATTTTTAAGTTTTGAAATCTAAAAAGCTGAGAATAACAATTTGTCGTAGTTTTACATAAAATTAAAATAAATTTTTAGTAAATTATAAGTTATTTTCGAAGTTTACTTTGAAATGAGGAAAATTGAATCATTAATATCTTGGTGATATAGAATTTTATAATTTTAATTCTAGCTAAAATTACGTAAAATTATGGCCAATGCCACAATGCCAAGTGATCAATTAAAAATTTGAAATTATAATTTTTACCTTATTACAAAAATTTATTCATGAATATTACAACTCAGATAAATTTCCGGAAAGTTTTTATACTTTTGAGTTCAAATTTTTAACATATTTTTGAATAATTTTTAACAATCACACAAATTTTAAAATGTAGGCCTTAATTGATTTCAAAAATAAGATTAGTTCAAATTTCAAATGGAAGATTAGTTGCAATCAGAGCTGTGAATTAATACTGAAAATTATAACAATTATCTGGGTTCTGAATCTGCAATATTGAAAACTAAAATATTTCATTATCGTGAAAATGACCAACCACCTACATTATTATAAATTGTTGTCCATATTTGGTGATTCAAACTCCATCACAGTTAATTGTGAAAATAATTTTAATTTCTCAATCAGTGAATAAACAAACAAATTTTTCAATTAACATATTTCAAAATAATATAAGAAATTTAATCTCAGCATACTTGAAAAACCATAATTAAAAATAATGTTTTTTAAAATTTCTATAATTTTAATTCTTATTAAAAAAAAAAAACAAATATCAAATTTCAATTGCAAGAAAAGAATTACAATTAAAATTTAAGATTATTTTATTGTCATAATAAAAGCAGAATTAAAGGAAAAATATTAAACACCATATATACAATCATTTCATCAGAATTGGAATATGATCAGAGCCACATCAATAATTATGTTTATTTCAAGGACGACTACAAATGCCACAATATAATTTCTTTGATTGAATTTACAATTATTAATGTTTTCTTTTTTTTTTTTACAATGATTCTATAAATCCTATCTAGAGTATTGCATTATTTTATAAGGTTATTCAAAAAAAAATATTGATTTTATATTGTAATGATAGACCGACTTAAAGTGATTGTACATATGATTTAATCGTGTATCATCTTCAAAACAAACAATAATTGATCCCAATGTACTCATCGTAAAGCAATTATCTTAAGGTTTTTATTTCTTTGATTCAATCTTTTTTTTTTTTTTAAAAAGTAAAAACACAACAATTTTTAATATCCTCCGTGGTAATTGTACTGCAATATTTTCATCCTATCCATTCTAGGAGTATAAAATACAACAAAAGGAATAATTTTTGCTTCTTTTTTTTTAATGAAATAAGAGAAAATAAAAACAAAAAGTACTCATATGTAATAATTTTCCACTCCAGGCGATAATTACACAAAAAATTTCAAGAAAGAGTTCATCTCTTCTGGAATGAGATTTACAAAGTTTGTATTAATATTAAAAATATAAGTGCCTACATTAAAAGTGAAAAAATAATTTGTTGCAAAACTTGATAATTTTCATTTATACAAAATCATAATACATTTTGCGTAGGGCGTTGCAAAGTTAAAATGTAGCACAAGCGTAGCCCTTTAAAAAATTTACGCATCTTGTAAATTTGATTATAGACTAATTTTGTCATGTCTCTGATGTCAATTTTAAAAATTAAAAGTTAATTATTTAAAATAATATTTGAATTTTGTCATAAAGTAAAAATCGAAATTTTACATGTTACCCTATAAATCTTAAAGAGTGCATCCATATGAAAATACGGGAAAAGGAAATTATTCTATTTTCTGGACACTAAAATATTTCGATGAACTGATGAAGTGCCCAGATTAGGTTTTACTTCAAAATATTAAAAATTTATATTTTAAATAATTGTGGTGTGTAAACTGGGAGTGCTATAAAACTCGCTGTACGCTTTGTAAAGAGCTTATTGCAACACCCTCCTAGCGCATATCTAAAAGTACAGTTGCATCTAATACAACCAAAGGTATAGCCGAGTTTCAAAAAAGTCACCCAAAACAATTTTGCTTTGAATGGCCCCTACCTTTTTCATTCGAATTTTCTTTAATCTTTAATCTGAAAAATTTCATATTTACATACTTACATTTAACATTCTCAAATATTTAATTGTAATTCTTATGTTTAATGTTTCTCTATTCCAAATTCATTTCGGCCATTTAGAGCTATTCAAATTATAATGTTAATTTTTAAGGGAATCTGAAAGTTTCGTAGGAATGTTCTCGGTTATTGAACTCGGCATATCATTTTTTAAATAACATTCAAAATAATGTGGCCCCGTGCCCATTACCCAATTTCTGTTCTACCTTTTAATAAAATTCCATTTATTTTTAAATGTAGAATAGTGGCTTAATGTATAATTTTGCAAATCCAATAAATTTTTTCATTAAAATAATGAACAACAAAAAAATATTTTTATTTTAATTTTTATCAATAAATTTTGAAAACATTATCTCTCTGCTTCCCATTTATAATTCATTTTAAAATTATGTATATACATACATACTCACTTATAGTTTATTTATATAATGAAAAGTTATTTTAAAACAATAAATTTAAATTTTAAGAGCATTTTCTAAAATGGTTATGTACAAACAATAATAAATTTATAGTTTTGTTGAGAATTTATTGGATTTTTAATTATACGAAAAAACTCTTTTGTATATACTATTTAATACTAAAAAAAAATATACTCCGTATATAATATAGTGAACATAAATTTCTAATTAACTTTTCAACAATATAATACACTAGAATAAACTGCAGTTACTTATAGGTACCTGTATATTACTATACATAATATAAAATTGGTGTGTTTAAGCTCCAAGACGTATGGGTTCCAAAGATATATTATTGGTATAAATGTACATTACGTATAAATTCTCATATGGAAAAGAATTGTTAATATATGAGTAAATTTTAAACTGAAATATATTTTATACATTATCGTTGCTCTTAGCCATATACATACATATACATACATATATAATACGTTCAGTTGAAAAATTGTTTCATTTCCAAAATAGATAAACTAATAGATTACAATTGTAAAAACTCTTTAAAATCATTTTGAAGCTACCCATTTTAAAATTGAAAAAGAAGAACCGAAAAAGAACAATACATAAGAATTTTTTCTCTTATAAATGTACATATACAATGTGTATGTGTGTATTGCAGTTATATAGAATATTAGTACATTCATCTCTTTGTAATCTTTAATTTAACTGTTATTTATGTACCATCAGGACGTAAAACTATACCCATTGAAATGGTCAACCAAAATAAAAATGAAAAAAAAAAATCTTTTCATTTACTATATCAAAAAGAATAATAACTGATGACTTAGACCTGTTAGTCCTGTACATGCACTTTTCTCTCTCTCACATTATTTTTATTCTTAAAATGTATGTATTTAGTGCACCCATAGTCTATAAATACACGTAACATTGTTCCATTCCTCACAACTCAAAATTAGACACAAAATGCATTTACTTGTAAACGTAAATGTAACGGTATCTAAGTATATTTTATACTTAATTATTAACCCATTTCTGCCCAGTGTACCAATATTACTGTAAACGGTTTTATCGAACAAAATTATTGATTGCAACTTAAAACTTCGTCTTAATATTCGTGCATTAAGAAGAAATAGGTTAAATATTAAAAAAAAAAAACTATGATCTCGAAAGCTGTACCAGGCAGGTATATTATTATATAAAGTTAAGAAAAGGATACACCAGGAATAATGTTTACATTAAATAAGTTTTTACAATTTTATTGCTACATACTTTTCGAGACCGTGTGTATATGTAAGTTTGCGTTTATTTAACTATATGTTTTTTTTTCTTTTATTTGATGTGAACATTCTGATGATAGTTTGATGGTACTACTGCTCCTTTACTGATTCATCTGCATCAGGTAAATATATAAATTTAAATTGTCTGGAATATGAACTTCTTTTTTGGATTATTTTTGTTTTTTTGGGCCAAACTTTACACTTTAAATCCATAAAAATGCTTAACAATATTAAGTAATTTTCCCGTTCCTTTTGAGTAATTTGGAAACTTATTGTTAGTTAGAAAGTCTTCAGCTTTATTACTATTATAGAATAATCATGATTTTATTGATTACTGGGTACATTACAAACCGTCTAATTTTAGATCGAATACTACTGGTTATAATAATAAATTCTTTCGTTCAATTTTTGCGTGTTCATCCTCCTTACACATTTTAGCCCTCTCGGTACGCATGATATGTTTATCTGTTACATTGAAATAACACTATTAGAGGGTTAAATAATTTGAAATTGATGTTGAGTTGATTTAGTCTTATTTTTTCACTTAATTCTCAATAAAACAAAGAGTACTTCCACTTGTATAAAGTTCAAATTTAATTTGGTATATTCAGAAATTCAATTTTGATTACAGAGTTAGCCAAGTCAGGTGTACAATATTTTATTTTAATGCAAGTCAGCAATAACATTTTAGACTTGAACCCTTTAATTAAAATATTAAATTCAATCGGGAATGTAAAAATTCAGTAAAATAACATTGTACACTAAAGGAAACAACTATATAAATGTGTTTCAGAAGAATATATAAATTTATACAATGTGGTTACCATATTTGAATGGTAACTATTCTAAAAAGAGAAATGATTTTAAATATTTTACCAAGGAAAACTCACACACAAAAAGGAACAAAACCATTTTATGCTAAAATAATCACAGACAAAAAGGCTAAGAACTCCTTTTAAAAGTTGTCTTCACTTTACACAATAAAAATTTCAAAAAAAAAATAATAAAAAAGTAAGTTGAATTTTTCAAAAGCACTGGTTGCTGACCTTCTCTGAAGTTGTAATATTGTAATTAAAATTAGAATAAAAGAGTTAGAATAAAAATTTGAAACCCAAATAAACTTACAGAAACACTTAAAATGAACACATTTTTCTCCCCCTTTTTTTTTTTGTTTTACAATAAAGATTATATCAGGCAGGTGTTGGTCATTCAACACAGAAAAAAAAAAAAACAAAACAGAAAGACGATAAAAGGAAAAATTATATTAGAAAGAAGTGAAAAGGATACGATGATATTTGAAATCATCCCTGACGTGATTTTATAGTTCATCTGAAATGTTAAAAGTACCCATAGATAATGTTTTTTTTTTTTCTTTTTTTTTTTTTTTTTGTTAACAAAGTGACCTTAGGATTTACTCCATATTTTTTGTTGAATTTAGTTTCCGATAATGAAAGATTTTGCTTTTATTAAAGAAAATTTAATTTCTCGTTACACGTAATTAAGGAATGCCTTTTTCCGTAATTACGTGTAACTTTTGTGTGAAAACCATACACACCTCAAATTATTATATTCAATTACCAGTTACAATGGATAAATCGAAAGAAGCCAGAATCTTTTGGCACTTCAATGAACGAACTAGTTTACCATATTTTGTTCATGTAAGAGCTGAAGTGACTAGTACGTGTTTTACAAAGTTCAAATGCTTTATTAGTAAGGTGATCGTGAATTTGAATTACTACTTTTTTGCTAATTAAATAAGGATAAAACAAAAATTTTATAGGACGTTTTTCTCATTTTAATTTTCCACCTTTAATTTCCAATGTTTTCTGTATATGAAAGAACCTCAAAACAAATTGTAGTGGTTGTAACCTTATGATTGTTTGAATCAGACAGTTTTTTACCAAATTGTTATTTATTCCAATCCAATTCTGCATAAGGTAAACCGAATAACGAAAATGAGATATTTATATTCCTATATAGAATACTATATTCTAAATTAAATTCCGTCTGAAATTCGGTTTAATTCCAAAATCTTTCAACTTATTACGGATCAGAAATTTGAAACTCAGTTAAGGATTCCAATATTATTGACACCATTGGAAATATAGGCATAAGTATTATCTAATATTTTCTTTCTTATTCTACCAAATAGATTTTTGATCCACGAAGTCGATCTATATTTGCACGTTCATACAAACTCATTCCCTAATATTATATTATAAGACTATTAATGTGTTTGTACGCATTGACAGAAACAAAAATATTTATTGTATTCCGAGAATATTTTAATGGAGCCAAAAAGACATCAAAATTTATTTTAATTCTGTCTAGCTAAGATATGAACTGAAAAGAAAAAAAAAATTAAAGAATAGTTTTTTAACTAAATCGAAATGCATAAAAATAAATATACTGCAGATATTTTCTATTAGCTTCTGATATATTATACACAGATACTGCACATAATATACCATATGCATATGTGCATAGATCCTTATAGTTACCCTAATGTGAAACTGACCGCATACAATATACAGACATACCTACATATCAATTACATATATTGATATTTATGAAAAAGAAATAAAAATAGCAAAAACAAAAAATTTATGATGAGATGAGCATTTTTACCGATCGCATTGTATACGGTAAAGGAGGAATTGTGATGTCATCAAATTTCGCATTCCAAGTTTTCGACCGGAATCCACTTCTCTATATAATAGGGGAGCGTAATATGTTTGTCTCTTAGTCAATCTGTCATTGTACTTGCAAGTAAGTCTACTTCGGCTGAACCGCTTTAGTCGTTCGACTGATCGAATAATTGGCCTCGTAAAGAGAACTTTTTGTAAATTTTACATTTATTCGGGAAATAATCTTGAAATTTAATATTTTAATTCTAATTGTCAAGAAAATTAATTGAGAAATTTGCAGGGAAATGGATCATTGGAAGTGAGTCTCTTCTAAAAACCAAATTTACATTTTTCTAGATAAAATAACTGAAAGGCCTGGTACCACTCACATTATTTTGAAATCTGTGTTTAAAAGAAATTTCCATGATCCTTACTTTAACAATGCGGTCGATTATGTGCTGTTCCCATCAGATTTACACATCAATTTAACTCAATGCATTTTAGTCAACTGTTATACTGCTACTGCTCTGCTCCTTCTCTCATATATAAAATAAAAGAACAAAAGGAATAAAAATGGTAAAGTGTTGTTATCTTTTATCTATTTTCTTTTTTTCCTGATTTCTTTTGTGTTTCATTTTGTGACCCAAAGTTTTTCAAATTGTCATTATAGTTCTTTTTCATATACAAACAAACATACACATTTGGTACGTACAAATACATTTGGTATGAACATTATTTTTATCGAAATTGATTATAATAGTCCATATCATATATTTTAGTTAAGTTTGACCAATAACGGCAGCTAACCATTCACAATGATTGTTTTAAATTATTTAAAATTTATAGAATATATTTTTGTGTGTATATGTTTGTGTATCTGGTAGAAACTGTAGTTAGATTGCGGTAGATGTATAGATTTCTTTTATACAAAAGTATATAAATAATGAATTTCTAAAAATGAAGACCATCATCATTAGCTATTAGTGTATAACATAATATTATAGTAGCTCTATTTATAATACAATATTTTGAAATCATATAAAAAGACTTTTTACAATACAAAAGAGACATAATTTAGACAAAAAATAAATGCCCGTATCCTATACAATAGATTTTGAATGCATATTGAAAATTCTAATGTTTCTTTGGTTATAATGAGCATTATTTTCTATAGATACATGTGTAGATGTAGATGATAAAGATTATACATTGATGGCCAGTAATCAAAAAAAAAAAAAAAAATATTCATGATTTTATAAAATGTTTAATCAGGTCCAGGATTTTTAATTTATGCTTCTCATATAGAAAAGATGTTATTTTTAGTTAACTGTTAATTTTTGAAAAATAAATGAAGAGAATAAACTGTTTGTGTGGTGATCATTAATATTAATGAACCTTTCTAATGTATGTATAATGAGTACAAATTAATTTACAAGCATAAGTCTAAAGTTTACTTTTATTTTAATATTTGCTGCACAATGTTTTATCTTTATCCAAAATGTTTTTTCTAAATAAATCTTTATATGTATGTGTTTATTTAATTGAATTCATTATTGGAAGTGTTTGTGGTAGAATTTTCTATGCAAAAATATTTTTAATAATCGCAATAATTAGCTACATATAAGTTAAAGAATTCATAAAATTCTAACGCATCTCGTAGATAAAATAATCATTCACGATTAAATGGTTTTATTATAGATAATATACTATAGAGTCGCTGAAAAGTTCTTGAAAATATAAGCTAATATGAATATGAAGATGAACTGGTTAAATGCGTCTCGACCGTGATGTATAATTTATCGATGTATGATGTACAATTTCGGACCAATTCGGTTTTCGGTACAAGAAAATAATCACGACTTAATTCAGTTTTCATTCATAGTTTTTTTTATTTAACATGGGAAGTGCCTGTACAACATAATGTTACATCACTTTGTTTTCAATGCTTACATAACCTGAAAAATTGTCTAACTTACTCTAGCAGCATGTAAAATTCTTTATGAATAAATGTTTTTAGAAATTTAAAAATTCATTATGAAAAATTAAATATTTAAATAAATGTTAGAAAATTTATTTTTTCCGCAATTGGGTATTTAGTTTGATGACACTTTTCTGTCGTTGAGTCAACATGCTTATAGGTACTTGTAAAAATATTGAAACATACGCAATAATGCAAGTTGAAATATATAAAGTGTGTGGTAGTGTTATTTCACCACACAGAAACTGGGGAGCTACGTAATGAAAGAACATAAAATAAGAATTGAATGAATCTTCTTTGCAGAGAAGAAAAAGTATTAATCAAAATAACTTTAAAACTTATTTCGATGTTATTGCTGTAACAGTCTAATTTATGGAAGTTGCTATTGATGTTATTTTTTATAGTTTCACTATACCGCTTAGAAATATTATGTCACATGAAATACATTATATAATTCACAGTCTTATATTAGTTCTCCTTTTTATTAGTACCAATAATATTATCAAACGGTGTAGGGACTCGTAGCCCACTCTTTATAAAAATTACTGGAATGATATACTATGACGTTACGTATATATGGGACCCTGGACCCGTATTGCACGGTGTTCCAAGCCAAAATACATGCAATAGAGATCTGTCTGAGAGTCAATTTAGAAAGGGGGAATAAAAACTGTACCGTCTATTTGTTCTTGGACAGCAGGGCGGGACTGTTGGCACTTCATTCAGCTCAGGTTACATCCAAGCTGGTCTAGAGCTGTCTTACCTACTAGGGCTGCTGCACTTGTGGAATTGGCATCGGTAAACAGAGTCACGCTCATTTGGGTGCCGGGAAACAGTGGTTATGCGAGGAACGAGATTGCCAGTGGGCTGGCGCGAAGGAGATCTAGGGGTGACTTTGTGTACCCGCTGCCTGGTTGCGGCGAAATGCGGCCTTCACTGGTGTGACATGAAGGGGGGTTACTTTCGGCGTGCTTCGGCGGACTCACCGCATTATTGATGAATATGAACATTAGCCGGGTTCACGCTTTTGCGAAATTGAAACTTTACGGGGCACCGCCGTCACTGGCACTGGCTGTCCAACGTCGCAACATTTTTTTCAATTCACATTTTTATCAATAGTGAATATAGAATGTCAATGAAATCTATAATACACGTATATAGACATTACACCGTAGTTACGGACGATTGGTCTCTATATATGACGTTCATATTATTTTAATATTTCAAACAGAAACTACAAATTCTCAATAAAATTACTAAACAACAATACCAGGCTACTAGTAGTCTAGTGTTGTTGTTTAGTAATTTTAGTATTAAAAAAAATTAAATAAAAAAAATCTCAAAAATTTTTCGAAACCAAAAAAAAAAAAAATTAAATATATTTCCATTTCCTAATTCAATACAAAAATTATCTTTAAAAATAATTTTCCTCGAATTCTTTTTTTTAAATTATCTAATACAAATTTCAACATTTCCTAAATCTAAACAATTATTTTATTTTTTTCTTCTTTAATATTTTTATTAATTAAAAATTAAATAATAAAGTCAATTAAATTGTCATTACAAATTTTTTATTTTTTTTTAATAATTTTGCGTTTTCCATGTTACTATTTTTACGCAATTCTTTACAATCACAATTCACGCTGTCGTTATTTTTTTGTTGTTTCATGTTTGTTTCAACTTAGATTATAACACTACCGCAAAATATTGTAACTCTTATAGATATTATTACTATGTATACTTACATACTAAAATAGTATCGTAAAAATATGTAATTTTACAATTTAGAATGAGCAGCAGCAAAGAAGGTATATATGCAGACTCGGATTTAATAATCATTATAATCTCAATCAAAAAGTTTATTGCAACAAATTGCATAATAAAATTATATTTTTCTTATTTTTTTTTTCTTTATTTTATAGGATTTTTCTTAAGGTTTTTGCGACTTTTCCGAAAACATTTTGGGAAAATTTTATTATTAGTTTCAATTTGTCCGTCCGTTTCTCCGTGTGTCTTTGTCGAAACGTTTAAATCTTTTAAAATTGAAAATAAAAGTCTTTGTGGACATACTTACTAGAGGTAGCAGAGCATACTCTTAAAAAGAATTTATCATTTGCTCACCTCCAAAATTTGTAGCTGAGTGTAAACTATAACTTTCATCGCCTTATATATCCCAATTGTATAAAAACTACTAGTAAACGCCACACCATCAAAAAATATGATTATTTATCATAACTTCCTTATTTAGCCGTTGAATTCCATTATGTTAAGGCTTCTTCAAGTTTTTTCTTTGTTCATCCTAAATTTATGCAATAAAACGTAATAATATGCCATAATTCTTTAAATTTTGGAATGTGCATTAAAGTATGTAATTTAAATAATGTGGTAGATTGCTTTTAAAGACAATATTTTCATTTGTTAAACGAAAAAGTGCTATTTTACAAACCAATGGTTTGATTCGAATTTATTTGAAGTATAAAATGTAAAGTTTTCCTCACCCAAAACTCAAGCAAAGTGTGTATACGTAGGAAAAATGAAAAATCAAAATTAAAAATTTAAAGAAAAAGAAATAATAATAAAAGTGAATTCCATCTCATAAGTATTATTTAATCTTTAAAATTATTGCATGTACACTTACAAACGTACATACATATTTATATATTAACATCTACAAACAATTAGATGTTAGTACATGCTCCGGTGTATAATATTAATGTTGGTACGACGCATACATACTTTATTATGTTTGTGGATTTGTTGTTTAACCACAAATTAAAAAAAAGGCAAAAAATAATTGAATAAATTTTGCGCAATCTTAAATTTTATTTTGTTATACTGCTGTGTTACTACTGCTGTTGTTGCTGTTGTTGGTTACTGATATTGTTGCTATTATTATTGCCTACCAATGCCGATACTTTTTATTACATACAAAAAATATTATATTATAACAATAAAAAGAGAACAAAATTATTATGGTTTGAAGCTTTGTACTATTTGTAAAGTACACAAAAGTACCGCGCATTTTGTTTTCTTTATTTTTTATTTTAGTTAATAGTTGTGCAGAAATTTTCACCGCTACACAACCATAAGCTTTTATAAAATTACAATAATCCACAATTATTGTACGTACGTATGTATGTTTGGATGTACATTTACAATAAACGTTCGAAATCCAATAGACGATTAAAGAGTAAAACTAATTTTTTGTTCTCTTCTATATTTTCGAATATACCTTTAAGTACAATAATATAAAATGCAAGTATGTATAACAATGCTATCGTTTCAATTGTTTAAAAATGTAGTAAAAATTAGTAAAATATTCACTATTACAAAATTTAAACTTTAATAAAGTTGTTAACACGAAGTTAAGGTCTTTAATGATGACAAGCCGCCCATCTATTTCTTCGAAAAAGCAGCATATTTTTCAATCATGTTATTATCTTGCGAGAGCCGATTTTTTGTAAACAAAACGAAATCCCCCTCGATATTCACTTCTTTGTCAATCTACGTTTCATATTCCTCTATCATAAGATATTGCAAATATGTTCATTCATAAATAAACGAAGTTTTTAAGAATTAGTGTGGCCGTTTGCATACTTACACCAAAACTTTTTCAATTGCTTCACACAACAATTGTTGAATTATAATTGCAGGAGAAAAACTCCGATTACAATTTGTACGGCATTTTAAATTGTTCTCTTGCATATGTACACCGATCTTATACCACATAAATTCATATATGTATGTATATTTTAGTATTCAGAAAACAAAATTACAACGGAGAATTCATGTAATGAGATTTCATCGTGTTTTAATATGATTTTAAAAATATGTCACGAATTACGCGAATAAAATAAAATTAGATTTTGGTTTTTTTTTTTCATTTTTTAAAAGATATGATGATATTTTAGTTTTTGCTTTTATTGTAAATATATGTACTAGTAATATAAAGCCAAGATTATTATTTTAAAACCATGTTGTATATTTTTACCTCCTTTTGGTTTTAAAATTTAATTTAATTTTATATTTTATGTTCGTATTAATATGTACAAGGATTTAGATAATAATTATACAATTACAGTGTTTTAGAGAACATTAATGATTTTATCCTTGTATATTCTGGTGTTCTATAATATCAAAGATGCGCATTGTTATAATTTTTTTTTTTTGATAATGTTAAACAGCAATTACAATTTTTTTTTTTTACTTTCTATATTTGTAATATGAATCGGCCTTGGAAATCGCAATATAAAAGTAATTTCAATTAAATAAATAAATTCGAATTTTTAATAATTTTTTTAGAGTCTCAATCTAGTCAATTCATTCAAGCGTCTGTTTACGAAACTTTATCGGCCCTATAGAACTCTGAAATTTTGTAACATCAAGTAAATTTTTGCTATTCTATTTTTCTTAAAGACAACACCTCTTTATCTCTAAATATTATAGCACCCAAAAAGCTGAAAACGTGCCATTTGTTGAGAACTAAATTGTTTTCCCACCAAATATATAATTATATTATTTGTCATCTGAACTGTCAAATACGACCATTATTTAACTACAAGAATTCTTCAAACAAAAATATTTTCGCATATAGTACTTATATGTAATATAAATTTTTCATGTAAAATATTCTCTATATAATTATACACGTTACACGTCATAGCTACGTAAAAATTTTATGTGTCTAAATCATAAAAAGATATGAAATTATTTGGCACTTCTTCAATAACATGTCCAACATCAAAAAGAAATTTTCATTTCCAAAACAAATTTTTGATGAACGGCAATTCCTTAATGTCAACAATTTTTTGGCATATTCCATAGTATGTTCAAATATTTTTATTCACTATAATAATGCATGTAATTAATTTTTGAATTATGAAAATTATTAAGAACATTATCTGAAAAAAATATGTAGAAAGAAAATATTGTAAATTTTACATAATAACGACAACAAAGGTGACGATAATTATGAATAATGGAGATGCTTGTCATCGTTAATCAATAAGAATCAAGAATTTAAATTTTGCGCAGGTGTACAGAATTAGTTAACTTAGAGATCTATATTTAGCAAAAAATTAAATCCTGAATGTTGACCCGCATCAGCCAAGCATCAGAACCACATAAGACCAAATACTATTAGAGAGCTCGTAGTTAGTGTACAGTTCCGTAGAAAATAATTTTTCATTCGAAGAGATAAAGGAATAAAATTTTTGAATGATCAGTTACTAAAGTGATATTCTACCGCTTTTAGGTATGACCTGTCTAAAAAAACGAGATTGGCAATTAATGTTGCAAAAATCAATGGTATGCAAATATCTTAAAGATTAATATCTGTTTTAACTGTTCAAGAATCAGCAGAATTTTTCATAAAGATAAGTTGTCATCTTTAATTTTTGTCATCGAAAGCCTTTTTCGGTTTTTTAATGAGTTCATTATCAGAAATGGTGAAGCAATAGTTTCTTAGCACGTGTGCTAACGATGTTTGTTAAAACATAATCATAGGAAATGCGTGCTGCTTTTAGGTGCCAAATAAATTTTATTTTATTTACTTTTAATACATAATTTTACCAACAGATGGCATCCATAATCTAAAAATTACAACAAATAATTAAAAAAATTGAATACAGAAAATTCAATGACCTTATAATTTTGTGACAGCCACACAATTTTTATATTTTTGATTTTTTATAAATTAAAAATTTTTCTTTTTAATTTTCTTTATAATTTTATACACTTACATGAATTTATGAACTTAATTTTTACAAAATAACAACTTTCATTTTGCTACTCTAATTGTTTTAATGAAAGAAAGAAAATAAATATTTCCACGAAAATTTCTGAGGAATAAAAAGCAACAATTTGCTCTCTAAACTTCCTCTATAAGTAACACAAACAAAATTTATATAATGTTATTTTACATATTGCATATATTATTATTAACCCCATACTGGGTTTAATGTGTAAGCAAAGGCAAGCAGAAATTATTTATTATAGAAGTCAAATGTACCATATGACTCACATTTATAATTTTGAAATTTTTTGTCAACCCATTTCGTAACAATGAATAATATACAAAAATATTTTTACAACACTTCTCTTCTTTGCAACAAAACATAATAATAACCAAAAACAAAAAAACTTGCAATTGCGTCCCAGTATTAATCCTTATCAGAAAAAGATATTTAGAAACAAGCATAAAGGCTTATTATAAATGTTCAATTTAAATGAATTTCAAGATAATTTTAATATAAAAGATTAAAGTGCCTTGTCGAAATTTGTAAAGACTTTTTTTGCACTAAATGAGATTATTTTAATCATGTGAGGACATCTAAATTTTTAGTATGCTCATAAAATGTACATAAACATTATAATTGTAGTATGGAGATCAAAATAGTGGAAATCATGCAGAAAAGTTTTTAATTATATTTTATGCAATTTACCTTCATGGAGCATCTTACGTTCATGGAGGTTTAGAGGTGCAATGTTTACGAAGAAAAGTCCCAGATATGAGTGATTGAGAGCAGTAGAGAGAACAAAGAGTTTTGAGAGAAGTTTTATACTCATTTTAAATATATTTGTAAAATTTAAATTTCAATAGAGGTTCTCCGTTTAATTCCAATTAAATTCGAAATTTATCGTGTATTATTTTAATCTTGTCTTAAGTGGTAGATTTTTTTCTGCAATCAAAAATGCTTTGAATGTAAATCATATAGTATCAATTAGCAATACTTCTAAGATCGTTAAGCCGATCTAATAAACAAATTGGTGATTTAATAACAAATTTTACGAATCTTTAAAATACAAGTTGCAATATTCATTCGATATGTCCGTCTTCTTTTTTAAATGAAGGTTACAAAAGCTGTGCTGCATTAGAAACTGCTTTTGAGCATTATTATTTTGTATCCGATTTGTTTAATGAATTTTCTTAATTTCTTTTTACTTACACGTAATTTGTAGATAAGTGTAAGACAGTTGTATGGTCGGTAAGCTCAATCACAATTTCTTACATCTTAAGAAATTACTAAAAATCTATGTATATAATTTCGCAAAAAAAAAATCTGCGCGTCGCGTATTCTTTAATTTTCCTCAGACATTTATGCATGTGAACTTATCCATAAATTTTATCTTGTATTCCACTATGATAGTTGATTGTGTACTAAATAGCTATGACTGAGTGACTGAATGATTTCATTGATTGTTATCAGTCCGCACATACATATGTGTACAAAATCGTAAACTCCACTGAACTAAAATAAAAATTATGTTTTGTTAAAAAATTTTAACAAATGCAAATGTTTTTCCGTCTTGTTTTTCATGTTTTGTTAAAAAAAGTTCTTGTTGCATAAAACATTGTTGATGACAAAAATATGATTTTTTTTGAGAAAGGGTGTTGTAAATTAAAAATATTTCAGATTTTATGACACTCATTCGATAAAAAATATTTCTTAATTTTTAACATAATTTTTTAATTGTTATTGTTATTAATGATGTTTCTGTCATATGAGTATAACGCGTGTGTAATGTGTACCCTTCGCATCTCTACATTTGCGAATAATCGGCGATCTTCATGTATGGGCTTGTTAAGTAATTCGAGTTATTTTCTAGATATGTTAAATTTATTTCAGCGTTTATACGAGCAACTTTGGTGATCATATTCGTTTCTTACTCATATACTATACTGGCGCCCTTGGAAAATGATAGTATAACAAAAAAAGGTTTGCAAACACAATCAAATTTTTTATATTTAGTTATTAAACAGAAATTTCAACGAATTGAATTCAGAAAGCTCAGAGATTTAAACTCACAAAATATCTTTACCAAGGTCGAAAATATCTGATGCTACCGAATTATGATTTTTCACCATGTAAAACAGTATTTCGAATAGATTAATTATTTGAAGTTACCTTTTAATTAGGAATGGCATAATCTGTAGCCAAAAACACCATTGAATTAATATTATTCCTTGGCGAAGTTTTTTCTTCTGTTTTATATACTATCTTTTATTTTTGTTTTTGCTTGCGAACAAAACCTTTTTGCTCATTTTGGATGTCCGTTATAGAGTGGTTTCACTGTGTAAATTTTGAATATTTTGCTGAAAAACTTTGGAATTAGTTTGTTTACATTGACCATTTTGACAGAATAAGAAATGCTAATTTAAATTAACATTAAGATTGGATATAAGAACACTGGAATTGAGCACTTCCACCTTACAATCGCAGATTTGGCAAAGGTATACTCCATAACATGATTGTCGGAGCAATTTACAAACCCTAAATAATTTGAAATCCATTCAAGTCAAATAATTATACTTACCATACAATAACTTAATAAATTAGATTTACTTAAAATTTTAAAAACCCTACTAGAACCAATTTGGGTAAACATCACCATAATTAATTCGGAATATTGAAATAATATGAAATTGGCTGAAATAATTCTAAATAGTTATGGAATAATTTTAAAGTCTCATTTTAAATTAATTATTTTCTCATTCATATCGTTAATTTTAATCATTACGTACCATGTATGTACCTACATTTAATCATATATATCATTGTATATACGATTACCCACACAAATTGTATGAAACGGTAACCGAATCATACATGAGTTTCATTTATTATACAATAATTTTTAATCGTAACTAATTTTTCTCTTTTTATATGATTTTAATTTTTTTTTGTAATACTAGCAGTATATTAATATTTGCATAGATAGTAAGTACCTACATACGTTTCTAAATTTGTGTCATTATACTAAAATAAGCCAGTATATGAAATATAATAAGTGTGTTAGTCAGATAAATAGTTATGTAGTTGGAGCATAGAAGTAGAAAAAAAAATAATTAATATAAAAAGTGAATCTTGATTTAAATTTTCCATAATATTTATGTTTCGCGTTTTTCAATTTCTGAAGGACTGATTATTACTATTAGATAAGAAAAATAACAAAAAATTTAAAATAAACAAAATGATTTTCCATGTATAACAGATTATCTCTTTTTGATCTATCGCATCATTGCATTGCGACTAAGTTTTAAATTCGAGACTCGAGACTAGGAACATAATTTATTATAAATGTTATGATGATTAAGGTACACAATATATACACATACACATATGATTTTAGTTGATAATCTTTGTTAGTTTTTTATACTTAATAATTATTATTATGGTTGTTGAATTGTGTTGTCGCTTAAAGTATATTAATGTCAGCATAAATTTAACTGAATGAATTTGACACGTTAGTTGAAATTTTCACATTTCTACATTACAAAAAAATAATTTTTCATAAGGAGGAAGAATTCTGTTTCATAAAAATGAAACGGAAAATGTTTGCCAATTTATATTGTTTTAAGGAACGAGGCGTATATGTGACATCCACAATATTTATATACATAGTCCAAGAGTGAAAGGGAACCCAAGAATGTATATAGAAACGTGGGGATTGTGTTGTAAAATAATGAGTGTTGAAGAAAATGTGATAAAAAAAAATTTTTTTTTTCTTGTTCAAATTCACTTTCGTTGACTATGGTTACGTGTGTGTACTAAGATAACATGGGGGTCAGAAGGTGAATAATGTTACAAGATTTTTCATCTTTTCATATTTTCATTTTCTTTATGTTATTGTTCTTTTTAAAAACAAAAAAAAAAAATTTAATATTAAAAGTAAAATATTTTAAAAGTCACTTGGACTTCTCTGATTAAATTTTTATTTTGTGTTAAAAAATTACAGGCTCGGTTTATTCTCTTCATACATGTGTGTAAACAAAAAGCGTTGATTTTAGTTTACTAGTTATTTGTTAAGCTTTTCATATGAGTAACTTTTTCGTTTTCTTTGTTTTTTTTTTCAAGTTATTTAGTAATCAATACCAAAGAACTCAACGGGGGGTAAATATTTGATGTTCACTTTGTTTTAAGTTAATTTCAAAATATTCATATAAAATTTTTATTAATTTTTTTTAGGCTTTACTGAATGTGCAGTACATCGAAAATATTAAATGACATAGTATTTGTATGAGTAATTTTGGTCACAATAGTATTGTTGAAGGCAATACGAATATTTGTAAATGATTAAATTAAGTTTAAACTCTTTTTAGATGTTTCTTGAAATTAATACCAGAAAATAAATTTAAGTAAAGGACTGCAATTTTTCTTCAGTAGCAGATAACCATATCACTATATCAAAGTCGAAATTATGAAGCAGTTACCGAGGAAATTTTTCAATTTTATATAAAATATATTCTGCCTTTATCCCAAAAAAATTATGGTAAAACTGATGTGTGATAGTTGAATAATAAATGGCAATGTACATGCCTGAAATCAACTAAAAAGATATATGGAAATAATGTTGTAGTTATTATTTAATCGCGGGGAACAGAAGAAGCGCAAATCATGTGGAACATTGTATGCGAAGAGTAAATATGTAAATAAACGGTTATAAATTATTAAATTAGAACTATAAGCTAAAACGGAAATAGTTGTCTTATGTCACAGATAAGAGGTGAATTTTAACAATCTCATTTCAGCCTGGAGTGCTTCCAATGAAAGAACTTGTAAAGTGTGTATAAGGGCAAATTTAGAAATGATAGTAGCGTTCTGGCGGCATATCTAGAATGCGGTGGATAAAGCGGCCGGAATCATAAATCTACCAAGCAGATTTAATCAAAATATTAACGGTGTTGCGCTTTTTAAATGGGTATCCTTTTATTGTTTGTTATGCTTTTAATAATGCGGCGTAGATGGTGGATACGGTTAAAAATTTTCGAAAAGAACTGTTGTATTGTAGGCAACATTCAGTAATAGTGCAAACGAGCTTTAGTTGTTGCGTGTTTGTGTTGAATTTTAATTTTTTCGTGAAGGTACCTTAGTAGTAGGAATAAAAATCACAACTTCTCTTTCAGGCCATTGATCAAAATTAATTTTCCAAATTTTCTCTTTCTCAAAATATTGTCTCGTATTTAAGGTTTTTTTTCGATTTTACATGTTCTACAGCAAAATTTTAACTCGTTTGTTTCAATGTTTAAAAATATTAATTTGTTTTGTTTGATATTCCTTATAAATTTGTTCATCAGGAACTTTAAATGTACAATAATTATGATTTACATGGTTTTGAAAACCGCTACTCATCATTCACTTACGAAATATTCATTTGATATTTCAAATTATACATATAGTGGGCCCAAATTTTTATTAAATAAAAATTAAATATGCTTATACATACCAACATCCATATAAAACTTATATTACAAATGAACTTTGAATAAGATTGCATCTAGCCTTCTGGCACCTCAACTTACCCTTTATCTTATGAGTAAAATCTACTATAGCATGTAGTGAAAAAAACAAAAACAAAAATGGCAAATCACGCGCAAAAAAAAAATGTGAAAAATGGTAAATAATTTACCAACTGTTAAGAAATTAAGAAATAAATTTTCTTAACTTTGGAATAAGGTAGAGATTTGTTAAAACTTAAATTTTTAAAAGTGTTGTCGTATCAAAAAAGACATATATTATTTAAATGAGTGAAATGAGGGAAAATAATTTTTTGTTTCTCATGAAGCTCATTCGCGACACAAACAATACTAGAATAATAATATTGCCCCGCAAATTTTTAACAAAGCATTTTACATATCTACATAGTTTTTTGATCTAAGCAATTTTTAATTTTAAAAGTCTCTCTCAATAATTTCCCTGTATTTTTTTAAGAGGAAGAAAGAATCAATATTAACATTCAAATTTTTGCAAATCAATGAAAATCATGATAAATTTATAATATGTACAGTTCATTGAACGAGTAAATGGTCAAAGTAATGTTACTGAAGCTATTGAAACATAATGATGACCAGCTGTGAATAAAATAAATCTAAAAAATTATATTTTAATTAATCTAATTGTTATTATTCAGCCAATGGTCACTAAATTTAAAATCAAGCGTCACAACAAAAGAAAATATAACATTAACACTCCCATTTCAGGAAGAAAAGAACAAAAAATATTACAGATCAAGAGTAAAAACACAATACTCAAGAGTAAATCAGTTAGATTTTTATATGAAAGTTAATAACAAATAAATATCACATAGGGATTCTTTACATTCAAAAAATCTTGAATGTAAAGAATTATAATCGGTTTTACAGATCATGTAGTAAAAAATTATCAAACTAAGAAAAAAAGTAGACTATATTTATCGTGAAATAAAAGTTGAGATATTGTGCTACTTAACATGTCTTATAGTGATTTGCATTTAGATATGTGCATCTTTATTTGTGCAGGTCCAAAAAGTATTTTGGCTTTAGTATAGGTATGTGTTACTTGAAAAACGTCGGTCGCCTCTTGTATGTACGCGGAATACGAAAAATGAAATAAAACCACAAATTATCGTTTGTTAATTCAGGAAATTTATCCCAATATGTAAATTTTGTTCAAATTCTAAATTCCGAAATTTGTAGTTAAATCAAAAATACACCAATGACCTTTGTAATTCGATTTTCGTATTTGCAGAAATGGCGACTTAGTACCATACAAGTTAATTGGTGATATCTTATCTTTTTTCCACATACGAAAATCTTTTTACAAAAACCGAATTACATAGTAAGGCCCCAGATAATATTAATTTCGAATTCGAAAATTGAGTTTGTGCTGAATTCGATAATATCTAAGTGGAACACTTTTTTTTCACATTACCGCACTTTTTGTTTGACTGTTTCATAGCACTATAACTTAAATAGACGTTATTAAAAATTCTACATGTGTAAGTCAAGTGAGCGTAAGTATAACGACAATCTGTAAGACGGACAGCTTAATGCATATACGAATTTGCTTAAATTAATTAATTTTTTTTTATGATTTTAGAAAGTAAAAGCATTTATTTTTTTAAGTTATGTAGGAGCAGTTCATATGTCAGTCAAATCCATCTATGGTATTGCACCATAGCATTTTTGAGACGAAAAATTCAAATCACGTGGTGTGTTTTGTGGTGCATAATGATTGAGTTGTTTCAACAAGCTTTTTATTTCAAGTTTTTTTCTTACAATGTTTTCGCTTTTAATTTTTTAATTTTTTTTTTCTCGTTTATAAATTTTACCTTCAAAAAGAACACCAACCAACCAATATGTACCTAACACCTTATGGTCACGATTTAATTTGATCAAAATCGATTTTAATTTTAAAGATTTTTTTTTGTTTTTCCCTTTCCTTTTCAGTTAATTTTAATTTTTTGTTTTTCTCTTTAAGTTTTGTTTCAAAATAATTTTTTGTTTTGTTTTTTTTTTGATATTTGAAATATGCTGCTGTGTTTAAACCTTAGAGCTATATATAAAATATGGACTGTGGTATACCTTTTTATGTACCAATGTACTTATCATACATTTGAATTCCTATATATTGATACAACAAACAGGTACTATGCGTTCCTTTCATATTAATATTATAATGTAAGACACGATGTATGAAGTGTGAAGATGTTGAGTTATTATACAAAAAAAAAAAAAAAAAAACAAGAAACAAAAACTCAAAAGAGTAAGAAAATGTCAGATTTTGATTAGTTACATATGGGGTATATTAAATTTTTTAATTGGTAGCTTACCATAAATTCAAAGGAAATAACGTCCAATTATATGGCAAACAATATTGTGAAGATTAAAATGTTGAAAATTTTTTTATATTGAATAAATTTCAGTTTACTAAGCTTGTACTCAGGGCTTTTGTGAGTTGTTGTGTTTGTCATATAAATTTTGAGACAATTAATTAATTACAACTAAAATTCAATTACTTATTAGTGACAAAAGTAATGCCAGTAGTCTTCTTGAAGGTATAAAAAATTTTTGAGATCGCAAATCCAAATATGTATTTTTAGTCACCCTTAATAACTTGGTACTACTTTCGTACTAATCGTAAATTTTAAGAGAAAAGTAAATTTTTTAAGCTGAGACATTCACCCCGGTAGATGCCTTTAAGATATTTAAAATAAAATGAAAGTCAAATATCTTCAATGTCTTTTGAATTTCACTAATTTTTACTCATGTACAACTCTGTACAAGCTACTCTTATAAGTTTGTCATCTTCTCAAATAAGTTTTCAGAAAAGATGGCACTTCGGATAAGAAATATGTATACAAAAAAAATTTTCCATGTTTATGATGAAATCTTCGAGAAATCTTAATTATTAACGAAACACACAAATACCATACCTACTCGGACTTACAGCTTTTGGTAAATTTTTACTGTAGCCCGTTTTCTTTAATTATAATATGTGTATGTATGTGATTTTTTGGTGAAATTGGCTAATGATGTGTGTAATGAACTTGATTTAGTAACATTATTGTACTTAATAAAAAAATAATTCAAAATTGGTATATTTGCGCGGTTAATTTAGAAATCAAAAAAATTATGTTGTTTTTCGCTGTCTTGTGGTTTGCTGATTTTTGGTTTTTTTTTTTTTTGTTACCAAAAAAAAATGTGTGTTAATTTTTAGGAAGGACGTTTTACTTAACTGGGTGCATTGAAGGTTATTGAATTTTAACCATTCAAAATATTCAATTTAAGATGGCTAATTTGATTAATCAAAAATTGATTTGTAGTTGTCGTTTATATTTTTTTTCTTTGTTTTTTTTTTGGTGTTTGGAGCTTTAAAATCTTAAGGTCAAGTTCTCACGGTGAATTTTATTAGAAACTTACATATTTTAAATTGCTTATAGTTTAGTTGTTTTTAATTTTATAAGATTTTTTTTTTTGCAATGCAGGAAGCGTGACCAATTTTTATGTTTTTTATGAAAATTAATTTTTTTTTTTTGGTTAATGAACAATAATTTTTTTTTAATTTAAATACATTTCGAATTGTACTGATTAAATTAATCAAGTAGAAAGAAAACAAAATATTAACATTAACGTTAATTATGTATGTGTGTATGTATTTTGCATAATTTTTGAATTTTTAATTAAATAATAATGGCAATTCGAAAATTTCAACTAATTTTTTATGTTTAATTGCGTTTCAAGTGATTATTTCTTAAGAATAATTTAAAATATCCAAAATTGAAGTTACAATGTATTCCATCATATGGCCTCCGCGTCATACCTAAAAAACAGTCTGAAATTAGAAATCAAAAAGCTCATGTTCATTCAGTTCAAAACATACCGAATTTGTACTGCAATTTTGTCATATTGTATTCTTGGTTTTTATTAGGATCACTGTCATTTAATTAAACTCAAATTTCCTATAACAGTCAATTGTATGTTTTAAAGTTTGTTTAGTATTAATCTATTAATTAAGCTCAATTTCTCTTTACATTTTTTTAGAAACGTCATTTTGAAGTTGTAGCCGATATTAATTGAATATTGATCATTATTTTTTATATTAACCTTGCCGAATATTATATTATCGGAATTCGAGATTAATATTCATGTTTCATGTATTGGAATGTCCCTAACAACGACAAATTCACAAATCTCACAAAATTATAATTGTTGAGATAATGTGACAACCAACTTTAACCTATCATTTAAGGCAACCGTCGCCAAACTTTTATGCGCAAATATATTCTATGTGAGTATGAGTATAAGCCATCGAGTTTCTTACATTACCTACTTTCTCTATTATTTTACACAAAATTAACTGTTTTACACTAATTCGTGTTTACTACATTACTATGTTTCTTCTATTATCGTCTCAAATTTCTGATTTCATTGTTAAAATTCTGAATTTTATGTACCTATATTATCTATGATTGAGTTCTGAAAATTTTGTTGAAAAAAGTCTTTCAAATTTTGATGGTCACATACGAATACTTTTTTTTTCTTTCAACAAGAATGATCGGTCACTGTTTATGTTGAATGAGCCGTACTTTGCCGACGGCTGATTTAAGGTATATGCTTTCGCTGAATTTTAAGATTAAAAGGGGTCCTTATAAATGCTGCAATATTTTGGCTCAAAACATTTTACTTTAGGTGCTTTAGCCCATTTAATTTTCAATATTCATTATGATTAATTTGACACTCATGAAAAATTTCGTGAAAATTCAATTTGTCCGCAGCGGTTCCTCTCTAATTCTTTAATATTACTTCATGGGATATACATTTTCTTATTAAATATGTATATTGTTATTTTAACTTGTTTACAACCAACTTACTTTTTTTATTATCCTGAAAATTCAATATACTCTTCAATATTTTATTTACTTTTTTTTTGTATTTTGAAAAATTTTAAATTAAAAAATTTCATTTATTTATTTATTTTTTTTCAATTTTCTCTTTTACTTTCTTCTTACTTTTAAGAGAGGAAAAAAAAAGTAAATATCCTTCAAAACTAATAAGACAGATTACCAAAATGTCGTCATGTTTTTATTTTCCAAAATATAAACATAATGCTTTTTACATTCTCATACACTCGTACCATACACAACACTTGAAGAGACACAATCACATTACCGAAAAACTATTCATTCCTGTCTATGATTTTTTTCAAATTCTTATATTGTTATTCTTCTTATCCTTGTTTACTCCTTTTTTTTTCCACAATGAAATTGAATTGAATTGTTTAAAAGAAAAAAAGAAAGACGGAAGAAAAAAGGACTTCGTGATTTGATGTCGTAACCATTTTTATATGTGAAATTTTCTTGCCAAATAATTTTTGGTTTATGATATTTTTCTAAGCATATTTCCAAAAAGAAAATTTTTCTTGAATAAACGTGCTAACAAGTTGTATTTTGACTGCTCGTCTGTTGGTCCGTTTATAAAATTTTCGCCCCGCCCCTTCAAGAAAACTAAAATTTTGTCGGAAAAGAAATTTGAATGAAAAATTTATTTCTGCTGACGGAAATACGCAAAAATTTTCTTCTACAATTTTTGAGCATTTCCGTCCCCTGTGACAATCGGGCCATTTTGATAACTTCATGGTGTCAATTTTAAAATTCGGTGTACGCAGAAAAGTTATCATAAAAGTAGCAATTCTAAATTATAAGTGGATGTCGTGGTAACAAACTATCAGATAAATTGGTTTTGACCAAATTTTTGGACTTGTTTCAACTTATTTGTGGTGTTGAACGGGTAAATATTAAATATATTTTTTTTTGTTACCTCCACCCTGCTCCACCTTAATTACTTCTAGCATTTAATGAAATTTCGTCAACTCTTATTTTAAATTAAAATTTTGGATTTTTACCAATTGCGATTTGTTTCTTCGACAATAATTTTTTAGGAATTGTGTTTTGTTTCTTCGACAATAAAATCCTCAACGAACTTCTATAAAAGAAAGAATGTAATTATATAAGTGTTTCTTGTTCAAAATTGTGCCCGAATGTCTTCATTATTTATAAATTTATTAGCAATTTAATTTAACATGTGCAAGATTTCAACCTAAATTTATGCAATTTTATGCACTCATAGGAAAATTACATAATTCAATAGAACATCATCTTCAGTATCTATTCATTAAATTCTTGGAACATATACTCCGGTCTTAAATTTTAAAAGAGAAATGTACTGCTTTAAAATCCTTGAACATGTTCGATTTTATTTCAATTATTTCTTATACTTGCTTTTTTTTTTTAATACTCTTGATAGAAATTCATTGTTGTCTATTGGTATATTATTTTGTTATTATTATTATTATTTTAGAATATTAGCTTTATCTAGATTCTAGATAAAGTCGAAATTTATAAATTTGTAAAACATTCTTATATAAACATTTTTATACTTACCTAATTGTTGTATTATCCTTGAAATTTTTTTCGTCATATAAACTTAACGTTAAGGTAAAAACTAAATAGATTTCCGAAAAAGGATATATAATTGGATAAAGGATATTTATGTATATAGATGTTAAAGTATGAAACGTTTAGTTATGCAATTTATGCAGTGCAATTTATTGAAAATTTTTCTATACACTGATTTGTAAGTATAAGATAAGAATTGAATCTATTATTTTATTTTAGTTGCACTTTCAAGTTCCGTTGTAATAGAAAAAGTATACAAGCATGTAGATGTATGTATACATATATGTATGAATGTAAATAAGTGCATTTATGAATAGATATACAAAACATAATATTATTATTGTAGATATGAAGGATAATTGAAAACTTAAATTGAATAGAATTCCGCCTTCTTTTTAAAAGGACATTTTTATTTTATGTTATGTTTGTTTTTTTTTTTTTTTTTTTTCTGTTCAACTAGTATAAATTGAGTAGATAATAGTGATTTTGGCAATGTTGACAACAAAATATGCAATTTCAAGGAATGCACAAACAATGATAAAATGAATATTGAGAAAAATTTTATTAATTCTTGTTTTTTTTTTTCAAGGGGTTGTTGTTTAAAATATTTTCTATTAGGATCTTTTTTTGTAAAGTATTAAAATTCACATATTGTTTGATGTTTTTCGTATATGGCTCTTCAGAAAAATTTTATTAAAATAATGAATTTTAACATTGTTTTTTTTTAGTTTCCTTGTATAGAGTTCTGAGATATTGGAGAGAATTAAATGTGTTACACTAAGCATAAGTGAAAGTTTCTGTAAATAAGTTAAAATTTATACTTTAATAACAGTAGTGCAGAAAATGACTTGGATACAACGGCGAACTGCTTGAGCCATGTTTCTCCAACAATGGGAAACATACATATCCTTGGCTGCGATCTTGTCGAATATGCACTTATCGTATACTTAGCATTCACGTGATGAAAAATTAATTGTTTTTGCTGAGTGTAGACGAGGCAGACAAGATGAAAAGCATTGGTTGCATGTGTCTGATTTTCAGTATAGGTTAAACCACTTTTGAAGCTAATTTTTGCAGGCCATGGACATATGTTGGTTTGGGTCTTTGGGTGAGTGAAATACGGATTTTTATTAGAAAAATAGAGTTTACACATGCGATTGGCGGTAGGAAGTCAAAACATCCTTCAAATAAACATGTAATTACTGAAAAAATCAAGTTTAATAACTCTTTAAAATTTCCCAAGAATTATTTTTCAATGTTTTAACTAACGTGGGACTGCCCATTCTATTCAGTTTTGTATGATTAGCAGAAGTAGTTGCCTCTCATTCCTGTAAATGTTTCTTCCCCTCTGCCATTTTTTATATGAAATGTTACAGAAACTACTAGCTTACTCTCATCCAAAAAGATTTCAAATTATTTTTTGTCACATTTTTTTATTTCTTCGTTGTCGCATGCATAAACTAAAGTTAATATAAATAAGGATATCATCAGATTAAAAAACAAGCATAACAAAATAAAGACGAAACAATTTACTTGTATAATAAAAAACAATTTTTTTTCCCAAAACCTCATTCTTGAAAACCTCTTCAAAAATACAAAAACAAAAAAAAGACAGAATTTTCTTAGATTTTGTTGCGCGACTTTGTACATTCCATTTTCTTCCTTTTTACTACTTTGTATTTTCTATTAATGTTTTTATTTTTTATATTTTTGTTAAATCGATCGTTAAATTACTTTTCATTTTGCAAATTTATATGAAAAGTTGTTGAAGCCTCTTCTAGCTAGACCTATGTACGGTTTTATCAAAATATTATACAGGATGTTGTGAAAAAATTGTAACAATAATTTAGAACACAGGAAATAGAAAAAATGAAGGTTTTAAGTGAAATTTTTATATTTTCGAAGAAAAGCCAGCTTTTCTATTTTAATTTACATAAATTTGTTGTATTAGAACATGTTCTAATTTTTGTGTTTTTGAACTTGTTAAAAATCAAAGATCGTAAAATAGAAAAAAATTTCATTGTTTAATTAACCCGATGACGCCTGGACTTGATTTATTGCTTAACTCTTTTATTTTTCAACACCTTCAATTAAATCAGTAATTATGTTTGCCTCAACATTTATAACCAACAAATAGATATTAAAGAAATTGTCAATCGTCTTAGTAATCTTAACTTTATTAATAAATTGTTCTGAATGGACGAAAGCTTTTCTAGCAATCGAACTGGTAACTAATATGTTGTTACTCATAAATTAAGATTATTCAAAATCAAATTGATATTTTAAATGAATCAAAAGACGGCGTTTATTATCACTCTGTGAGAAAGAAAAAGAAATGTTTACTCACTCATATTGTGTAAGTTTAGGATGTAAAAGATATTGATTATTCAGAGAAAGTCAGCTATATTAAAATCTTAAAATCTATAAGCTGCAACGTAAAATTTCTTAAATTATTTTCAATTATTTTAAATTTGGCAATAACAAAATGCTACCTTAAAAACCGTTCCATCAATAAGATACGAAGTATCTCTCACCTATAATAACCCAAAACCTTAATGAATTAAAAATCTCATATTTTAGATTGAGAACTTATTTATTATAAAAATTAAAGAACACTCTGTTGTAATTTTAATGTTAAACCAACTATGATTTTACTATAATTTTTTTAATAGAATCATTTTTTTTTCTGTTTCGTTTTAATTTTTTAAAACCCTTAAAAATATTTTCGTCTTTTTTTTTAGATTATTTATATTTGTACAATACACGTAACTTACACAATATTGTTCTTAGTTATTCTTATTTCGTGCTGGATATTCAAGACGACGACACTACATTTCTCTTTACAGTAAAAAAGAAAAAAAAATTACAGGAACGAAAAACTTGAATTCTATTAGCATGACACAATCTATCCATCGGAAGTTCTTATTTTCTCCTAAGGATTTGTTTTATAAAGGACCCTTTGTTACCCTTTCAGGAAAAAAAGTATAACGAAATATTTTTGTAATGAAATATTTTGTATTAGAATATTTTTTAATAATTATTTAGTCATAGGTAGTACGTTTAGACAATGTAAAATACATTGTTGCACTTTTTGGAAAAAATGTATTTTATAGAATGTGTTATTTAAAAAGCTCAGCATATTTTTATACATGCGATTGAGAATCTTTTGCGGGAGACCTTCTAATTTTTGATGATTTTTGAAAAAATGCTAAGAAAAACGATCTATAAGACAACTTTTGAACAGTAGTTTGGGATATATTGGGACTAAAATAATAGTTATAAAAGGTTCAGTTGGCAAACATGCAAAGAAGATCGGTCTGCTTCCAAACGATTTTTACATATAAGTTGCTATTATGAAGGAGAAGAAATAGCCAGAAATAGTGACGTTTCTCCTTGGCTAATATTCGACTTAGGGCTAATATTCGAATTTCTTGTGGAAAAATAGATCGAATACAAATTGTGCCCAAATCAAAGTATTTTTTTTTGTTATTTGAATGTTTCAATTTACTCTCCTCTCTTTTACTTACATTATTCTATCCATAACCTTAGTGGATCTACATTTTCAAGTATATTTGTAGAATTGTGCCTGGACTAGCTTGTACCAAATAATTTGTATAAAAGATTTCTTCTAAATTGCAAATTATAATTTCTGTGTTTGTTTTTTTAAATTACAAAATTATATCAAAACATTTAATCATAATTTTTCCAAAATTTTGATATTTCGAGATATGACAGAATTCCGACAGACTTAATGCAATACGATTTATTACAATAAATGCGGATAAATGCACACTAATTTCGAATTTCTTTCAATAGAATTCTTGTTTTTCCTTATTGTTCAATAATATATTTTGTGGAACCTTTAATATATGTAATTTTCGTAAAGGTTTGCAATTATATTTTTGTAGGTTTTACTATTTCCTTTATTTTGTTCTTTTTTCTTTTTATCGGAAATAATCAAAATTACAAACAAAGTTTCAATTTTCTTTTTTTATAAGATGAACCGATATAATCATATAAAATTTAGATTAAGGATAATCATCAAATATACACATGCACACATTCGCACACACACAAGTACTTATGTGCGAATATGCGCTCACATATATGAAATTTTTATTTATTTATTTTTTTTATTCTATTTATAAAAATTTATCAACCAAAAATATTATATGGCATATCGTATATTTATAAATACAATAATAAAAATAATAAAATAAATATAAAAATTTATTTGAATAGCGAATTACGATGATTTTAATTCAACAATAAAAGAAAGAGAGTATTGAAGTATATTAAGAGAGAAAATGATTATTTCTTTAAGTATAATATGATATAAAAGTTGTATAACATTATAATCATTTCATTCTAAACGCACAAACATGAATATTTTTGTGAATAGTTTGTGTATAACAAACAAGTAACTATTTTGTATAAAATTTTTTAATACTTGATATAAAAAAAAAATAAAAGAATTGAACAGATGTTTTCCTTTAAGGATATTTGGAAATTATGTTTGTTAAGAAGAGAATAAAGTTGTACAATGAAATGTTTTGCAGTCAAAACTAAATGAAATGAGAAAAGGAAACATCCGGTTTTAAATTAAGCGTTCCTTTTAAATTATACTGTTTGTAATTCTGTTAATGAAATAAAATTAAATAAAATTGAATTTGAAATGAAAAAATACAAAATTCGAGAATCTTTTCTATAGTTATTTGCTAAAAGGCTTATAGCCCTTAATATATACGAAAATTTTGTCAATTCAAAAAAATGGAATAAAAGAACAATAATAACATAATGTTGTGATTTTCTTAGTTTGATAATTTAGTAAAATGGCTACATTTTTTGTATATTGTTCGGATTTATCTAGCATAGGAAACTAGTAAAGAAAGTTTTCAAATTGTTCAAGGCAAACACTCCTTGACGCAAATAACTTTATAGCTCTTACCTTAAAATAGCTTTATTACTCGTACTCTCAAAAGTATTAAAGATTCGAAGATCTAAATTGAAATAAGGCTCAGAAAGATTTCCGTAATAAAATTCAGGAAAAATAAATTCATAGCATTATTTAACTATAGTATTTAAAAGTTAATTTGTCCTAAAAAATCCTACTATAATCAAAAAAAATAAATTGCATTATCAAGAATTAATAACATTTTTAAAAATTTGTAAATAAATACATGTTCTAAAATTATGTAGAAATTGTACATAAGTAGCGAATATATTCTATAATTTTAAAAGAATTTTAGCAAATTGTTCAAATTTTCAGTACAGAGATGATAGACAACTATTTTTACTCTCAATATCACAAAACAAACACAACACTGATCAAATTTTCATTTGGGTCTTTTAATTTAACCAAAGTTATTATTTTAAATTTTTAAATTCCAATAATTAAGACGGCTGTTACAAATCTGCGTCTTTAAAAAAAATTCTTAAAAGCACTTAGACTATTTGGTAATACTCACTCTTAGTTATCCAAGAATTTCGAAATTAGAACTTGTTCTCCACAATATTAATATAGATTATTTGAATTTTTCTTCTCATATGCTTGTAATCATACCAATTTGAACCCGTAAATTACACATGTAGAACAAAGGACAGAAAATTTTTACTCTATAGAAGGTAGGTTAGCCCCAATAAAATTAATATTTTTAATATTATTTTCCAATGTTAAATATTTAATTTTTTTTTTTTTTATATTATAATTTGATTAAGTCGTCTGGAATGGAAAAGAACTAAAATTAATTTTGCAAATATTTTTGCAAAATTATTTTATTTTCTTTTGTTTTTTTGTTTTTTCTCCCTTTTTCTATTAATTTTTAATATTGGGTGTTTCTTTTTTCACAATTCATAGTTATAGGTACTGTGGGTAAACAAAGAAATTTTTAGAACAGGAGAAAAGTTTTCTGTATACTGAAAAAAATTTAGTTTTTGAAAATTTAATTTTTTTTTTATATTTTTATAACGCCAAACATTAATGGGGATAAGAAACTAAGTATATTGGGGTTTTGAATTCAAAGTTATCCCGATTTTTTCGCTCACACATTTTGATTTTAAATAAATTTTTTTTTTGGTTTTTTGTTTTTTTTTTTGTTTCTGTTTTATATTGTGTTCCCAATGAAACGAACACATACTTATATATGTATGTAGGTACTGCTACAGTAGTAGTGCTACACGTATTGTATAATTTTAATGATTTCAATATTTGATAAGATCCTTTTATGTATATAAAGGCCTAAAACTACAAAGAAAAAATCAAAAGCAAAAGGGGGAATGAAATCAAAAACAAGTAAAAACGTTTCAGTCGGTATGAACCGATTGAATTATACCCTGCACCTTTCGTTATTGTGTAGCAATTACTCGAACCCGTGAAGTCATTCTATAGAAATTTCACGGATATGTCTGACCTATAATTGGACATCCGACTTCCAAGTTTCATGAATCTGACTTTATAATTTTTCCAAATATTTAAAATTAGCTTTTGAAGTTGTATTTCACGTACCTGAACCTGTCAAGCAATTCAATCAAAACTTCATATATCTGATCTACAATCGGACACAAAACTGCCAAGTTTCATGAATCTGACTTTATTATTTTTCCAAATATTAAGAATAAGCGTTTAGGCTTGTATGGGATCTACTCGAACCTGTCAAGCAATTCCACCAAAACTTCAGAAATATATCTGACCTATAACTCGACATACAACTGCCAAGTTTCATGAATCTGACTTTATTATTTTTCCAAATATTTAAAATAAGCTTTTGGAGTTGTATGGCAAGTACCCGAACTTGTCAAGCAATTCCACTAAAACTTCACAAATATATTTGATCTACAATCGGACACACAACTGCCAAGTTTCATAAATCTGACTTTATTATTTTTCCAAATATTTAAAATTAGCTTCTGGAGTTGTATGGCAGGTAGCCGAACCTGTCAAGCAATTCTTCTAAAACTTCAGAAATATATTTGACCTATAATTGGACACATGACTGCCAAGTTTCATGAATCTGACTTTATTATTTTGCCGAATATAAAAAATTTGCTGTTGGAGTTGTATGGCAGCCACCCGAACCGGTGCAGCTATCCCATTATAATTTTTAGAGCATGTGTAGAATATAATTGGACACATGTATACAAAATTTTATATTTATAGCTTTATTAGTTTTCGAAATATTTAAAATAAACTCTTTGAGTTGTATGGCAGCTACCCGAACCCGTTGTCCGAATTAGTCCAATAACAATAGGGTTCGTCCTTGGCACAAAAGAAAAAACTTGTGAAAGTTTGGTGTCGATAGCATTATTCGTTTTTGAGTTATCGTGCGATCGGACGGACGGACGGACGGACGGACATGTCTAAATCGACGCAGAATTTTACGCTGAGGAAGAATATATATATATGTCCATACCGCAGATGGTTCCTTCAAGTAGTTACAAACTCCATACCAAAGTTAATATACCCTTCACGAAGTGCAGGGTATAAAAAAGGGCTAAAATTTCAGATTTGGTGTGTATATACTCTTTTGGATCTCTGCCTTCTCCTCCATTTTCTTCCTATATAATAAAATTTTTCTATTTTTTTATTGATTTCTAAATGAGTTCTGACAAAAGGATTTTAAAAAGGATCTTTTTCATTTTTTTTTTTTTGTTTCATTTTATTCAATACTTTTTCTTTATATTATTAAATATTCAAATGGAAATGGAGAAAACACATATATTCGTTATTTTTTGTTAAAGGACAAAATACAAAATGAATGTATGAAAGAATATTTTTTCGGGGTAAATTGGTAAAGATTTCTAAAATAATAAAAGTTGTTTTGTTGGCCCGAATGTTAAATTAAATGGAATTGAATTTTTTTTTTTAAATTTATACATACAGATTTTTATATACATATATAGAATTAAAAATAAAATTTATATTAAAAATTGACAATAAACAAAATATTAAGAGAGATAGAAAAAAGGATCATAAGTAAAGCACTTTTATTTTTTTTTTTGTCCTTTTCATATTTTTATATTCAAATCACAAAATACCATTGATTAAACAAAGAAAAAAAAGAAAATTTTTCATTTGGTTTTCTGGTATTTCAATTCCTTCCTACCCGTACAAGGTTTAGAAAATTGCTGCTCTTAAAACCAGTTTTCAGTGTTTACAGAAATGTCAAGAAACATTCGGTGAAGTAAAAGAATATCTGATTTTTACAATATTCCCTAATCAATACAAAATATTTGTGCAAGCCTGAAAGTGCTAGATTTTGTCTAATTTAAAGGCAACGGAAGAAGTCTTAGGTCTGTATAATAAAAATTTATGATTATTACAGTTTAACCCTGAAAAATACTTAATTTCCTAATGTTTAAATATATATTTTCATTATACTGATTAATTAAAATCATTTTTCAAAATCTGGTAACAGTTGAACAGATCTGTTAACAGAATTAATTTTGTTTGTTTTTTTTTCTTATAACGGGAAAATTTAATGAATCGTGCAATCAAACTGTTGTCAAAAAATATTCTTAAAATTTAAATAAAATATTCGCACGGACAAGTTAAAAATTATAATTTTAAGAATGTCAAAAACAAAAAAATACCAAAATACCCTTTCGGGGCATTAAGGATTTGAAGCAAGAAGGAAAAAATAATTTAAGAATAGGAAATTAAACAAATTTTCTCTTAACAAAAACAAATTATAATTTCTAATGGAAAAAGGTATTTTTTTTTTTGTACAGAATATTTTCTTTCCTTAAGGTTATTCAAATTTTTATCCTTTTTAATAAACCGCAGTTATGCTTATCATACTGATTATATACCTATAATTGTTTTTGTTTTCATTTTTATCTTTTACTTATTCTATACTGCAAAATTCTCACCTAATTAAAGAATTTTTTGTTTAGCATATTTTTTAAAATATAAAATTAGAATTTTAATTTTTACTGATTGGTTGGAACTATGGGATATTTTTAGAAATTTTAATACTCGTAATCAACAATGTATCCATAGATTTCCCATTCAAAATAAGGGGTGGAAATAATTTTCGTTCTATCCTGAAAGTTCTCATTCTTTACGTTTTATGATTAAAATTCTGAGTTTTCTTACTTATTATATAAAAAAAATCAAATAGTCCTAAGCTTTTTGCATTTTATCTGAAAATTTATTCGGGTTTTTCTGTTTTATATAGAAAATGCTGCGTTTTTTTACGTTTAATATGGAAAATTCTGATCTTTATTTACGTTTTAGAAATTACTGAGTTTTTTACGTTCTATATATGAGAAATACTGAGTTTTTTACGTTTTATACGAAAGTTATGAGTTTTTTACGTTTTATATGAAAAATACTGAGTTTTTTACGTTTAATGTGGAAAATATAGAGTTGTTTACGTTTAATGCGAAAAATACTGAGTTGTTTACGTTTCATGTACAAAGTACTGAGTTTCTTACGTTTTATATGAAAAATACGGAGTTATTTACGTTTAATGTTGAAATTACAAAGTTTTTTACGTTTAATGCGAAAAATACTAAGTTTTTTACGTCTTATATGAAAAATACTGAGTTGTTTACGTTTCATGTAGAAAGTACTGAGTTTTTTACGTTCTATATGAGAAATATCGAGTTGTTTACGTTTCATATAGAAAATACTGAATTTTTTACGTTTTATATGAAAAATACTGAGTTTTTTACGTTTTATATGAAAAATATTGAGTTGTTTACGTTTCATATAGAAAGTACTGAGTTTTTTACGTTTTACATGAAAAATACTGAGTTTTTTACGTTTTATATGAAAATTCTTAGTTTTTTACGTTTTTTATAGAAAATACCAAGTTTTCTACATTTTATATGAGAAATACTGAGTTTTTTACGTTTAATATGAAAAATTATTAGTTTTTTACGTTTAACATGTAAAATACTGAGTTTTTTACGTTTTATATGAAAAATATTGAGTTGTTTACGTTTCTCATAGAAAGTACTGAGTTTTTTACGTTTTACATGAAAAATACTGAGTTTTTTACGTTTAATATGAAAAATTATTAGTTTTTTACGTTTAACATGTAAAATACTGATGTTTTTACGTTTTATATGAAAAATATTGAGTTGTTTACGTTTCTCATAGAAAGTACTGAGTTTTTTACGTTTTACATGAAAAATACTGAGTTTTTTACGTTTGATATGAAAAATTATTAGTTTTTTACGTTTAACATGTAAAATACTGAGTTTTTTACGTTTTATATGAAAAATATTGAGTTGTTTACGTTTCACATAGAAAGTACTGAGTTTTTTACGTTTTACATGAAAAATACTGAGTTTTTTACGTTTAATATGAAAAATTATTAGTTTTTTACGTTTAACATGAAAAATACTGAGTTTCTTACGTTTTATATGAAAAATATTGAGTTGTTTACGTTTCTTATGGAAAGTTATGAATTTTTTACCTTTTATATGAAAAATACTGAATTTTATACGTTTTATGTGAAAATTTATGAGTTTTTTACGTTTTATATGAAAAATATTGAGTTTTTAGGTTTTATATGAAAAATATTGAGTTTTTTATGTTTTTTTTTTAAACATTTCATATGGAAAAATACTGGATATTTTACGTTTTTTAAAAATTTACATACAAAATTTTAAAGATTTTGGAAGAAATTTCAACGGATCCCCTAAAAATATTGTTACGCCTGATAGTATCACGGCTATCTTTGAATAATTGCATAATTTCTTCCAGCACTCTTCAAACAACCATAATTAAATTTTGTTTTCATTACTAAAGCCAATTGTCATATTACAAAAAAGCTTGTTCTCTTTTAATAAATCAAGGAGGGTAAACTTTAAACTTTAGGGTGTTAAATTTCTAAATTGAAAATTAATTGTGTTTAACTTGCTAATTTTTTGTTGCGGGCACTGACATTGAACATTTTTCATTAGATAAATCAATTTATTTTGTTAACATAAAACTTCTATTTTATGTGCTTATTTTATAGTCCTGATAAAATATTTTAATTAAAATTTTCTTTCTTGCTCTCTTAAAAATTGTTTAGAAAGCATAAAATTTTTTTTTAAATATTTTTGTGCAATTTTATTAAAAAGAAATTTAATTTTTATCATACAAAGTGTTGTGAAAAGAATATTTTTAACCTTGTTGAAAGGATATTGTTTAGGTCATGAGTTTATTAAAGATTATATTGTGAGTTTTTGTTTTTTTTAAGTTTATTTAATTTATCTAAATTATATAGAAATTTTATCAGTGTTAATAAGATATCCTTGAATAATAATTGGAAAAATTTTTATGGATTTTAACAAAAAATTTCAATTTAATATAAAAATTAAAATTTGCTTTGCAGTTTTGTATAAAAAGAAGGAAAATTATAGGAAAACTCATTTCGAAACAAAGCATTCTTGAGTAAAAATTTAGATTTAACTCAATAATGTTGAATTGAAGAGAAGTAGAATAAGTTTTACGCTCTATACCACAAAAACAGTTTTTAACACCGAACAGAGAAACAGGTTTTCTCGTTTCTCATTCTCTCAAATCTCGTGTTTTTCATTTCTCTCCTTTCATAAATAATTTTTCGATATAATTTTTCGATATAATCGACTAATTTAAAAAAAAAAGTGATTTTTCTTATCAAATTGAGATTGTTTTCCATTATACTTATTGGATAATTTTTCGTATAAAAATAATTTTGCAGAGAAAAGCATGAGAAAATGAAGTTCTAAATTCTGTTCTTTGATTTTTGAACGAATTCCACGCTCTTTTCGAAATTGAGGAGCAGTGGTTTATTTTATTTAAATTATACAGTTGGTCAAGTAAGTCTCATTTCACTTACATCCTGTAATTCGATCCGGCTATAATATTATTTATATACTCTCTGAACTTATAAAATTATTGCTGGATTAGCGAGGCTAAGAATGACCAAAACATTGAGCTGAGGTGTCCAATTTGAGGTTGATGGTTAGGGTCTTCACTTAAAATTGTCTTACCATTGTCTACTTGAAAAGGATGGACAAGGTGTAGAGTGGGCTGTGTCGTCTGGAAAAGGACGAGACGGCAAAGCATCTGCTATGCGAGTGTAAGGCTCAAGTGCTTCGGGTTGAGGGGCTTTGTGATCCTTTAGGAGATCTTACGGTTCCAAATAAACGTAATACTGACATTCGTCAAGGGCCTAGAAATAGTGCTCATGTTCGTTGCTCGAATCATAAAAAATCCTATGGGTCGAAATGAGAAAGGCCACGAGACTCCTGGCCACTCCTTGAAAACAAAACTTATAAAACTTTGTAAGATTTTGTTTTTTAAATTATTGACCAAGTATAGATTCATTTTCGACTCATTAATTTTACTAAATTGAAATTTATTTTTATCTTTATTGAAAAAACTTTAATGAAATTAAAAACAAACAAAATTGTCATCACATGTTGTGTGTATTTGTGTGTACACTTATATTTTTTGTCGTTTTCCCAATAATTAATATTAATTAACTTTTCTGATATTAATTATACATACATAACATATTATATATATATTATTATACTCGTATAACATGTATAACAGTCCACAATACTAATTGTAAACATATTCGGAGTTTAATAAAAAGTTTTGCTCTCATTTTTATTGTTGTTTTTCCACTTTAATTAACTAAGTGAAAAGAAAAACAGTCATTAAATGTCACTATCAGTAATAATCTAAAACAATAGAAATATCAGTAGAGAAAAAAATATAAAATGAAAATTGATTAATTTCAACTCTTTTTTATTTTCACACATTCATATGTGATGTTGTTATGTAGTGCAAACATAAAAATCATTGGACCAACAAATGACTGTTGGTACCTACAGACATATTTATTTTTTCCCACACACAATTATGATTTATGAACATCATAATTATGATCACATTATAAAAAAAGCTGGTGCAGTTTCAAATAACACAAAACTAGTTACAAATCATCTTAAATACAAATGGTTCAAATCCAAGTGGCTGAGCTTTAAATCAAACTTGAAAAAGCCGCGGATATATTCGCAGACTCAATCATCTCAGTCTGTTCGTAGCAGCAGTTATTAAAAACTTCGTTAATACTAGATTTAAAAATTTTGTCTCAATTCGACATCAGTTTGATTTGCTTTTAAACCTTATGTTCGAAAAGCTTTCATACAAATCCTAAAAGCATTTATACAAGTATCATTTAGTATTAAATATACGTGACAAATATTTCATGTTTGTATGTGAGTTGAATTATGATCGTTTTCAGAAGTCTACCCGGGGTTTTAGCATCACAATTTTTCATCATTATATTTTGTTTTTCAATCATACATATCTACATATTCTCAGAATTGTGTGTATACAAGAAGTAATTAATTTTCATTTGAGATGATTTCATTATGTAGATATATTTGAAATAATAATGCCTGTATTATTCAAGTTTACATATATAAGGTATATAATAATATCGATTTATACGAGCATATATTATATGTATATGATAGTTCACGACGACATTAATGACCGAAACTTATTCGCAACTTTTTCAATATTAATATTATTTTATATCATACATCTTAATGGAGAAGCTTGTAAAGTATTTTCATAAAATTTTATTCTTTATTGCTAGAATTATCTTACTTTTAGAAAACAATAAGGATTATTTATTTAAAATAGATTCCCTACTACATACATTATACAGCTCAAGGGCTTTTAATGCGATTACATCATACAAATTTATTGTACAAGTATGTATGATTTAAGAAATAAAACCCTTATGCCTAATCTAATCTAGAAATTATAATTAAATCCAATAAAAATATTAATCAAACTATTCAAAATATTAATTATATATGTGCGTATATAACTGTTAATTATATTAAAAAATATAACTGTCTTCCATATCGACAATAAATTTATTACATACATTAGACCTAATTGTCCGTAAAAAACATATTGCATAATTTGTCATACATGTTTGTTCTGTATGAACAATTATAAAACACATACAATAAATATATATATGTATATTTATCATACAAATGTACACACTATATCTATAGTGTCGAGATATAAGGAAAATTTTAAGTATTGTTTAATATATAAATTAATAAAATTGTCAACTAAAAGAACTCATACATTTTGACTTAATTTTAATTCAACAAAATGTACAAATTTTATTCATACATTTTGTATGAAAGCAACACGTTACAATGTTAGAATCTAAGCGATACACGAATAAAATGAAGACAAAATGACAACACATGCATTTTCAAATTACAGTTCAAGTGTTGCAATTCATTTGCAATAAAAATTACATAAATCTTTCCATTTAAATGCGAATAAATCTATTCCTATTAAAAACGCAAAAAAAAAAAACTCAAAGGTGGCATACAAATTTAAGGAACATTTGTGTAAAGTCATAATTAAATTATTTTATGAGATCGTCATATGTTTTATATGTTGTTTAAGGATTTCTTTATAATGTCAAAACATGGATTAGTGTAAATTCTAAGAAAATTAAAGCGGAAAAATAACAAAAATAATTTGTTCTTTAAGTCAAATGTTTGCAATATTTTGTACAGCGCAAATATAATGCTCAAAAAATTTCACTCCTTCCCCTCTTGTTGTATGATGTAATTTCCTTTCATTCTACATAATATTGTGTGTATCATATGAATTTTGTTTTAATTATGACATTTATGTTTCGTATAATGAAATGACTATAAAATGTTGCTTGAAAGATATGAATTTGACATGTTACCAACAGATGGTGATCTTTAATAATACTCTAGTATTATTGTAACAGTGCAAATCGGTTTTAGTTTTTTTAAAAAAGAAATCAGTGTTTTTTTAAGAACTAGTGTGAATCTAAACAGTATAGTAAAAATATTTTTTACGTCTTTGGTCTAATTGACCTTATTTCTGAGAATATTTCTTCGGGATAATGCGAAAAACGAAATTTTCCAATAAATTTTTCCGATATTGATTTTTCGTACTAAAGGCAATGCTTTGTCTAATAAAATTTTAATTTAAACATATGACAAACTACACAATAAATTATATTACAGGCGAACATTGTAATCGAAAACGTCATTGTGGCTTTCATGTTACTCATAAATAGAGGAAATTCCATTAGTGTTCATTGTGGAATAAGTCCCTAATTTGCAATTCTTGTAGAATTTCAGTGAACTTGCTATTAACAATAAAACTATAATTCGTAAATTTAGTTAAAAGTGAGGTTTTCGATGACGTCTGATGTGTGTCGCAACTACTTACAAACAAAAATATACTCAAGATTTTGAACTTTTGATGCCTCATTTTGTATATGTATATATAGTTAATTAAAATCATTACCATCAAAGTAAGTCGCACAAAACAATTTAATATGAAAAAAAATCCAAACTTCCAGCTCATTATTTTCACACTCACAGTATTATTTACACAATATATAGACGGATAAATTTCATTATTTAACAATTATCCCTTATGAATTGTCAATAACTTAGCGGGATATCAAATAAATCACACCAATTAAAATGTATTTCATCTAAATTTCTGTTTTTAAAATGATTTTCAACATTTATTTTAAATTCTAAAAAAAAAAAAATACAAAAACAATGATCAAGTGAATTCAATCTACCAAATGAATTTCTTCATGAAGACACACACGCATAGAATGAGTGCTAGAAAGAGAGGAGAAAAGAGTGTAATATTGTCACCTAAATTCAACACAAACGAACATAGAAATTGTCACATAAAGTATTGATGTATATACGGGTTGCATGTTTAACACTGATGTTCTATCATTAATTTTAACAAAGCTTCAGCATTACGCAACAAGAAATTCTATTTTTTTCTAATATTTATTTTAGAGGGGGAGAGAAATTAAATTGGTCTGTATAGTGTTTACGCTTGATTAATTTTGATTACTTTGACTTTTTCTTCGTTGTTTTTTTTTACAATTCTATATACAATTTTAAAATTTCTTCTATTAGGGGACCTTCTTGTATCCTACTGAAAAAAAAAAATCTATAGGAATAAAAGAGAAAAAAAATGGTGTAATTATGTTGAGTTACTGATACTGAGCACTCGATGAAAAATAATCATTTTTTTATTCCTCTCTTTTAATGTGACTATAATTAATGTGAAGACAAGAAAATGTTACGCACTTAAATACGAAAAACCAAAAAAAAAGGCATAGTTATAAAAGAAAAATAGTGTTTTACTCGGTTTTCCTGACTTAGCTAATCTTAGTGAAATTGTGTTAAACTCTAAAGAGATGTTTGGCTATTGTAAGCAACAGTCATTTGTAACGAAATAATTACTTTTTGGAAACTTTTTAGTTTTTATTAAATCGTCAGTTTAGGTAGAGTGACAAAATCTCTTTAGAGTTTTCGGCAATAAAAATTGCTTGCTCCATTTTTATCGCTTAGAAATTTTAGATTTTGTTCATAAGTAGATTTCGTGTTTAATTTAATTTGTTTTTTGTAAGCGAAGATTTTGGAACTTAATTAATTTTTTCTATCAAAATTTCGAAAAATTCCAATCGAATTGCTTTTCCAAATGAGATGGCGGACGAAATTTTTAACATTTTACATTTATTCATTTTATCCGTATTTTCCTATCTAAAAATATGGATTCAAACAATGGAGGAACAATGAACGATACTATTCCTCTCGCTAGCAAAATCGAGGGAGGTTTTCAATGAATCAATTACACATTTATAAAATAGATTCAGAAGTTGGTTAGAAGAATTATGAATCTAATTAAAAGTGTTATTAGAAAATGTCCTTAAAAAGTCGAGTCCAACTCATTCATTGTCACGTTTTACAAACATTTAATTAAAATCCATTTGTTTAGCATTATTAAGTCACATGAATTCCAGTCAATTACGAAATAATGACGATAGACGTTGATTCTAATATAATCAAAAAACAAAATGAACAGAAAATAGAAGAAAAAATCACTGAGAAGATTTATTGAAGTCATCAAGAATTATTATTTCGTTGTGCTTCTGTTTTCAGTAATTTTTTTTTTTTGTTTGTGATAATTCTACTACTTATGTAACGCACAATCGTCTTTAACCAATGTGTACCCTCTTATATAAAAATATTTTCTATCTTGACAGAAAGGTCAATTATTATCCATTACGAAGACAATGATGAGTATGTAAGCGATATACACACCAAATATATACTCCACAACAGAACTTTGACTAGAGCGGTAAGATGAGGCAAAGCAGCGACAACAATGCGGTGATGATTTTGTAGTATGAATTGTAGGTTAATAACGTTACAAAATTATTATCAGTTTCCGGAAAAAAACGCGAGTTGTTTCATCTTTAAAAATTTTTTTTTTTTTTGCTACTTTTATTCTTATATTTTTATAATTATTTGCAGTTATGTTTTGAAAATTATTAAAGCATTAAAATATAATTTTTATTGGTAAAAAATTAATAATAAAAAAAAATAAATAAAAAAAAATATTTTCAGTTAGGTGGTAGGTACTTGAAAAAATTTTAATTCTAGTATAGGTGTAAATCAAGTTCAACGTAAAACAATAAAATTACCTTGAACCTCATTATTTTACTTGTAAAAATTTTTTTGGAAGATTAAGTGATTAATGGTGATTTAGAAAGATTTGTTGTTGTTTTTTTTGCTGTTTCTTAATTTAGTTATCACAATTAATGCATAATATGTTTTAATGTTAAAATTATTTATTGGCTAACTTCTTGTATTCTTCATTCTGTCTAAGATTCAATAATATTATTGATTAGTTGTATTTGTTAATTAACAGAAAAGCATAATGGAAAAATATAAAATCTAATGAGCATATTGAAATTTGATTGAAACTTGAAGTTACGTAATAAAAAATTTAAAAATATGTAGTCGACACCATACGAGTCATTTATTAATAACATTCTCTGTTATTGAATTAAGAAGATTTGTGAAGCAGTCAAAATTATTAAAATTATTGTATGTATGTACATATTTCAAATTAAATAATTGTGCAGAAAACAATTTTACCGAGCACGTATTGTCGTTGTAAAATATTGAGATCACACTCTTCATTTTAAAACAGGACGGTATTAATTAAAATTTTAGTTTCTTAACCTTTTCTTTGTCCTACATTGTAAGAACACAATCAAATAACTCTGTATTTTACTCGTACGTAAAAATTGTTAATTATCGCCATATACTTTTCATAGTACGCAATTATAATTGTAGGTATTTAACATATACTCATTCTAGTTGAATTCATTTAACAAAATTCCCAAGTTTATGAGTGAGAATAAAAAAAAAACTTATATTGATTGATTTTGATTGCATTTCACACTACATATACTACAAATGTAGCTCAATTTATGGATTAATAAAGGGTAAGCCATAAATTTATACAATACCAAGGTAACTAACTCTTTTTTAAAATGAAATTTCTAATTAAGCTAGCAGCCATATTTTCACATTTATTGGTAGAGAATTGAAAAATGGCTCGACTGGAATTCCCAAAATTTAATTTGTATAATAAAATTTGTTTCTTAAAGAAGTTGCGCCTATTTTTTACGTTAAAATCAAAAAGTTAGGCTCGCATACCTACGTCAATTAAAATTTTTCAAGTCATAAGTTAAAAATTAAGTCCTCATTACATTCTCATTCAAGATGATCCATACATTTTTTTCAGATCCTTTCAAGTAAAGGACAAACCTTCTTAAATAAAAAATTATACCTTTATTTTATAAAAAATCCTTAGTGCTGCATTTGTCACATATTTTAAAATGTTTGTAATAAATTTTAATTAAAGAAAAATTAGAAGCCAAAATTTTTAAAAATTTTTTTTTCCCAAAATTTTTTAGGAATGCGGTCTAAAGAAGTAGTAAAAATTTCCTGTTTTTTTTTTTTTAATTCATTAAAATTGTGATTATTTTTTTTTTCATTTTAAATCTAATCTCATTGTATAGATAAAATTTATTAGCACCAAAGGTCTAAAACTGGACACATTATTTTAATGACAGTAGCAAGTTTTTGTCAGAAATGAAAATTAACAGTAGAATAAGTAGACAACCTTTTTATTTTATTTTAATACAAAATAATTTTAATAGTTATGTATGATTTTTTGTTTTTTTTTTTTTTTTTGGAAAAGGACCACCAATTTCTTAAAAAAAAAATAGAATCCTTTAAACATCAAGAAAATTGTTAAGGATTATGCGCGTCTTCCTTACAAAAATTCCTTAAATTAAAAAGGAAATTTTTTTTCGAGAATAAAAAATTAAGTAAAAATTCCTTACTTTATGGGTGTTTTATTTTCATTTTGGATTTTGTTTTCTTTTTTGTTACCTCCTAAATTATTGTGGTCGCACAGAAGAATTTAAATTTTTTCCTTTATTTTTTTTAACTATATTTGATGTACTAGACCCTGCCTAATACTCTATAATCACCATCATCATTATTATTATTACACTATTATTATTATTTTCGGTAGTCCATTATAAAAAAAAAGGAAAAAAAAGGAGAAAAACCCGTCGAACGTTTATCACAATTTTGTTTGTTTGTTTTTAATTTTTATTAAAGATTGAATTGCGTTCGAAATGTATTATAAATTGGCATTACGTTTAACATGCTAAAAATTGGACGTCCGATATGTCAAATCGTCAATCGCTTTAAGTTTTATATGCAACTCATTCAGAATTCACCACTAATTTTAAATGAACGACTTAAAATAATTTCATAATTATATCCACCAAATTACATTGGACATAACGTATAAACAAATTTCTTATACAATCATTTCAGAACAGAAACATTTAGTATTCACAGAGAGGGAGAAATGGGGACATGGAAACTTCTTATAAATTTTTTTTGTCAATTACACTATATTCAAAATAATAGAAGGAAGCAAAAGAAGAAAAAATAATTCTATAATTATATAACACTAATTTCTATATACGAAAAATGTAGACGACCGAGTCATATGCTATTCATTGTAATTTCTTCACACACCTGTAGTTCTGTAAATTACCGCATAAATAAGCAGCAGGTCGGTAGAAGCAGGAAGGAAGCAGCTGGTAGATGGTTCGAATCGAATTTAAGAAAAAATTTGTTTTTAATTTTTCTGCTTTAACTCGTTCCTTTGGCTCCATTTCTATTCTCCATTTGTATGAAGAAATCATGTGTCAAAATTCTTCTAAATTGTAATAGTCTAATGCACCATCAGGATCGTGCAAGTAAATTAAAAGTAAATTTATGTTTTATAAAGGGAATTTATTTATTTATTTATTTTCTTATACCTTTAAAATAATGATGATTCTACTACTTTATTAACAATTATTATTTAAGAAAAAAATTTTTCTATTCTTTATTCTGCTTTTTATTCCCAAAAGTCTTTTTCATCGCCTTTGAAATTTTAATTCTATTTTTATATTATTATTTTTTTAACTCTTATTCGGACATAAATTTAAGCCTTTTTAACCGTATTATTTGAAATGGGAACGGAATAAAAAAGACTTTTGTAAAAAAGGAATAAAATTATATTTACTTTTGACATTGTATTTTTCAGAATTTAGAGAAGCCGCAATAAAAGCCAACCGTTTATATACAAAAGGAAAAATTATCAAAAGAACAAAATACAAAAAGAGAAACCATAGCTACTATGAGAATTTTCAATCTACTTTTAAATGAAATTATAGAGGAACTTACAAGAAAAATAAAGAAAAATAAAAAACATCCTAGAAAAATTTTTAATCTTCAAAAGGATGCGAACACAACAATGAAAATGAATTTTAGTCACCGCTTATTTGGATAACAAAAAAAAAAAAAAATTAAGTGAACTATATTTTATTTTACTTTTTCTTTTCTTTCTGTGCATTTCACTAAAAATGTAATATTAAAATTTTAAACCTATTTTCATTATGTCTTTATTAGCATACAACATAACAGCAATAATTCAAAAGAGATTTTTAATATTTAATCACAAAAACGTTGGTATTGCCGCCATCATCTCCGGTCTTTATTTTTATTAAGAAAAATGATAAAAGAAATTTAGTTGAGGTTTTTTAATGGTTTTGTTATCTGCTATCAGTAAAAATATAAATGCAGCCGATACTTTTTAAATTTAAAATCGTTCCCTTGAAGTTTTTAAAATTTGGAACTCATAATATGCAGTTGAGTTCTAAAAAGTGACAACGAATAATCTTTTAGAATATTCTTTTTTTTGTCATTAACGGTTCATATGTTTTGTTTGGAGAAGGTCACCTCGCAGATCTGTGAATATTAAGAGTGATCCAGATTGCTGAGGGAATTGGTGACAAATTTTTTTTTTTTTTTTTCATCGAAGGAACATGCCATTGGCTGGCAACCCATAGTTAGTTATGTGTTTTACCACAAAAAACTCCTCCTCATATTCTGATACTAGTCCCCTCAGACCAAACATTAGATTTTCTTTTTCTTGACAAAAAGTTGACTTTTTTGAAAAATTTGGGTACTTTTCGGTGGGAAAATATCTCTAAATATTGGCCAATAATGAAAATCTATCACTTTCGAGTTGCTTACCAATTAAGTAGAAAAATGCAAAAAATTAAAAATGAAAAAAAAAAACCGGTTCAAGATAGCGGTTAATACAAAGACATAACAGATTAAGATTGAACTTCAATTTTAAACGGTCCGGAAATTTAAGAAATGATTTGTCAATTACTGCTTTTAACGAGTTTACAAATCACCTATAGATTTTTTATTAAGATCTAAATTTTCTTCAAAATTTTACTTGCTTTTCTGTCTTTACTGTTGTAAATAGTAGTTATTTTGTAAACCATGATAACCAAGGTTAAGTGCACTGAGAATGATACTGATATTCCAGCTTTTTCCAAATTTTTTTTTTGGAAATGGGCTAAGAATATAACAATATACAACCTTATTTTAGGAGTAACATAATTGATTGCAGTTAACAATTAAATTTTTTCATTTAAATTTCTTTTCTTAATTTTATTAATAAACTTCTTAAATTCATTTAAATTGCGATTCTTTTAGTATTGCATTGTGGGTAAAAACATCGGGTTGTCTCTATTCTCAAATAAATTTCAGAAATATACTGAATCAGTTAGAAAATTGTGGATTACCATTTGCAATAAAATAACCTACTTGTTCAATTTTTTTCAAATTTACCTCTGATTTTCATTACTTTATAGTTCCTTATCAACGTTTTTCTGATAAAATTTCATTATTAATTTGAATGACATCGCTAACTGCAATCTACAATTCCATTTTTCCATTTACTTGATGAGATTACTATAATAATTTACTGCAATATCTTTATATTAAATTGAGTGTAATTCTAATTATCTTTTGTTTTTGCATAAATCCCCCTCCAGAAACAATCTGGGTATAATAAAATAACAATCAAACGTAATTTCATTTGATTTTAATTAACTTTCATTAATTTAACAGCTGAACACATAATAAAATTTTATGGTTTCAAAACAGTCAATTAATTAATTATTATGATGAATAATTTGTCTGAAAAATTCTTAAAAAAATACAAATAATTTAAATAGTCAACAGGAAGGCACTTATGCTCTACGAAATCACCATGAATACCAAATAGAATATTAAGATGAGAATTTTTTTCCAATATGCTGCCGTCTTTTGTTATAATAACAGAAGCAAAATTCACGCTTCACATGTTATTATTTCTTCATATACTTCTTTCCTCCTTTAAAGGATACGCCTATTTGACATTGAAGAAAATAATTAGAAAAATAAAAAATAAAATTAACATCTAGAAATTAGTAAAATGTTTGGGTTCCTTTGGGTACTCCTATTTATGTTACAGTTTCTTAACAGGAAGAAATCTCTTCAAAACATCGGAAACACAATAAATGAGAAAAAAAAAACAATTGGGTACCTATATACAAAATATTATACTCGCCATAAGGGGTCCTTTATTTTACTCTCGAAAAAGTCCTTATAAATTATTTCATAATTTTTTTTTTATTTTGCTTTTTGTTATTTTTGCTCTATTTTTACCGTTTAGTCCTTATTATTTCTCAGCATTTTTAGTGTTACACCATCGTGTTGAATTTCTTATTGCTAACTCATTCTTTTATTTTCAACAAATTTAAAGGCGGATTTGGCGTCAGTTGTTGGCTAGACATTTTTTAAGATAAAAATTTATTATTTTTTTAAACTAGAGTACTTTTGATCTTGCATCCTTTATTTTTTATTGTTTCTTTTTTTTGAAAGTTGGTTTATCAGACGCTCTTTTTTTTCTTGAAATTTATTTCATATATCAGGCGTATATTTGGAGTGTCTTCTAAATGCTTTACTTCATGTATAACACATATTGCTATTTTGATATATTCCGGATATTGCGGTTAAGATCAAGAGAACGAGTGAGAAAACGTTTACAATAATTTTAATTCGGATTTGTTTTTGTAATAAGTTGAATTGATGCTACACATATACTCGTATATATGGAAAATTAATTATAAGAATTGATAAGCAAAATATGTATACCACATTTTAAAATTTCATAAATTCTTGAAATCTGGAATACTCCGAGAAAATGCGCTACTGATTGGTCTTCCTCTGAGAAAGAACGGAAAACCATATTGCGGTCAAGTTCTGATAAAAACTGTAATTAAAACCCAAAGAATTCTTTTTCGAATAAAACTACATCGACCTGAAGAGTTCTCTTTCGAATAAAGACAGATTTACGTCAGCTATTTGTTTTAAGACGGCATACGGCATATCTATATTTTATGTCAAATGGATTAATAATTTTTCCAAATGGATTAAATATAATGTCAAATGGATTAATAATAATGTCAATTTCCGATTAATAATTGGAAACAACTCTTTTATGAGAAAAACTGCCATAATTTTTCAAATTTCTCTTATGTATCTAAAATTTAATTTTCTTAACCCTATAGTATTTCAGATCAACCATTAGGTATAATATTTTTTTTTAAATATTAAAATAATTTTTAAAATTACATTATTTATTTTTATAATTCCATTGTTATAAATTCTTCATTCTTCATTTGATTGCTTCTTCAGCAACATTTAAGAGCAAAAACTAAACAAGAAAAACAGAAGCACCAAAAAATTTAAACCTAAAAATTTTTTTTTTTTATATGTTTCTAATTTTTTTTTAAGATTTTTAATAAAAAGAAAAACTATAATTTTACCTGAAACAAACACAATTTTAAAAATTTTTGTAAATCTATACCCATTCGAAGGAAATTATGTTAAGATGAAACTTAGGTTAACGTAACTCTTAAGATGAATCCTGATAAAAGGGAAAGAAACGAAAAAATCAAAACTCATAAAACAGCACAAAAAAAAAAACCTTTTATAATAAATAATTTTGTTAAAATTTATTATCCTATAAGCAGGTTGTAATCATATGTCATGAACTGTATCAATCGTCAGAGTTAACAAGAGTTGCGATCGGTAAAATTTCAAACATAAAAGTTGAAGTTATTCAAAGAAAACTTATGTCGAATTTTTAATAATCTCTTCTTATTTTCTTGTTGTTTATAGTTTTTGTATTATTCGCTTGTAATGAGTTTTTCAGAAGGACTTAGTGGAAGTACTTTTATAGTCATATAGATACCCGTAAATCGACTGGTCGAATTGATAATGTAAATTTTATCCAGTAAGACTTAAATGGCCTTTGCAGAAATAGTTACGTTTCGGCAACATTTACAAAAGTGTTTGAATTATTTTTTCAAAACAATAAACGTTATGTTGTTACATTCTACAGGAGAGTATTAGTTGCCGATATATGATTGAATCGTATTCTTTCCAATAATCGCCTACTCAGGACGCCTAAAAAAACCAAATTCTAGTTATGGCAGAAATGCAAATCCAAGGCCAAAAGGGCCACCTTAATTAGAATAACATTAATGTTGTCGTCTTCGTTAATAACATAATTGTTAATTAAATATGATTGGTATTGAAATAAAAATTTTTCCTCCTACTAAGTTCATAGTACGACTTCATTTGACCAACAAATTCGGACAATCTTATTGTAAAACCCTTTAGTGTTAGTGAAAAATCCTCGTATAGCAGGTACAAACAATTTGAGAAATGATTTATTTATAGTGGACAATTAAAATTCAACTTTTGTTTTTTTTTTTAGGTATATCTACTACAGCCACCTAAATTTTTTTTAGGTTAGTAAGAAAGAAAAAAAAAACAAAACTAAAATCCCTTTGGTATATTCTTGAATTTTAGTTTTGTATTCGCAAGTTATTTTGCTGTATTTTTTTGTTTTTGTTGTAAAGGTGATTTGTGAATTTCCCCTTTAAAACAATGTAAATGATGACCTTTTCTGCCAATAAATTTACAAAAAACAGAAAACCCCTAAGATGAAGTATGAAGATAAAGATGAATATCATTAGAGATATCTACACATTTGAGCTAAAAGTACATGAACACATACAACCATTATGTACTGGAGAACAGATTAAAATTGATTAGGATAACAATGGATTTTTGGAAGATTTAATTTAATATGAGTGCAAAAGAAGAAGAAGAAGATCGATTATAGTTTAACTAAAAATGAACATTTTTCTTTTTTTCTTATCAAAACAATCTATAAAAATACTAATAAAATATTAAGCTATAAATTTTATGATGATTGACATTTAAATGATATAACAGTGATAGGCTTTGAACTCACTGCATTTCTGTTATGTTTTTTTTTAATGATTATGGGAACCATATGTCATTTAGTTAATTGGGTCAATATAGTGTTGTATATTTTCATTATAATGTTAAAAGATCATAATAAATACAACAAAATTTTATATAACATAAATTTATGGTTATGCTGATTGATTTATCGGAATTTTTAGTTTGTAGACGCAGGCTATGCATTGTGATGTCAAAATTATTTTTCAATATATTTGATACTATTAAAAATTCTTTTCAAAATATTTTCAACTCTGAATAATATTTTAGTAGATTTATTAATTTATTGAGTGTCGTATAATCACTTTGTATATAGATTACAGTAAATGTATATACATTACAGTAAGGTATATGAATGAGGAATTCCTGAATTTTATTTTAAAAATTTAAATTGATTTTTTTCTGAATTTTGTTAATAAAATATTTTATAAAGATTATAAAAGATTAAGAATAATTTATTCAAATTAATACGGGGTCTTGGACATATAATAAGATTTGAGAACTTTCTGATGTTTTTAATGAAAATTGTATAAAATATTGCAAAATGAATTAACTGTGACTGCTTATTTTTGATTAAATGTGATCGTAATTATATTCTTGAAAAGCAAAGGTTAATAAAAATTAACCCATCAGGGGACTAAATTCTTTTCTGGATAATTTCATTTTTTATTCAATAAATTAATTTTCGGTAATTATGATTTTCTTTTGAGAATTATTTTGAGTAAAATTTTCGTTAGTAGAAGGTCTGTCAAAGTTATCGAGCATATTATAATTTTAAAATGAATGTTAGCACTGCCATTTCAATATAAAAATTCTGTCGTAATCTTGAAATTAGAAGATAAATTTGAATGTTTAAACGAATTTTATGCAAACTGCTGAAAGAAAAATTTTAAGAAATTAAATTAAATACGCGAGAGATATTGGATTTCAAATAAACTGTAATAAAAAATTTTTTTTCTCCGAATAGATTAGAGTCGAAATTTTATTTGTTCCTTCATTTTGTTTCTTATTCTTCGAATTCTTGATTGAACGTTCTTTAACAAATTTAGTTTTAATTTCGTTTATATTTTAATTTTTTTTAATTTTCATATTACTTCCGTATAATTTAAGGCACGCTTCAATACACGCGCCTTTTTGTTTTTTTTGTTACTTGCACATTTCAAATTTAAATGTCATTTGAAGGTCATAAAATATTTAAATTGCCTATAAAAATTAAATGAACATTTCATGTAATCAAATTCAATCATTTAATCTTGTAATTACATCCAATTTTCCATTAAAAAATAAAAATTTAAATTGATTTAAATAAATTAAATAATTTTTTGTACAAAATTAAAAGTACATATTTGTATAAATTAAGGCATATAAGTAATAAATTGTATAATTTAGATTCTTGAACTTGTCTTTATTTGGTACACTGAAAAAATTTTTACAAACTAAATAATTTCAACTATTATTTATATTTTATTTTCAGTTTAAAATAATCAACTCTCTCATATATTACTCAAAAACAAATTAAAATTTTTTTCTATGCCTATATATACGAATACATACGAATGCCAATCTAATAAAATACGCATATGATGCAGCCTAATTTCTTAGGCATTTTCACTTTATACATAAATTAAATATATGAAATTCAAAAAATTATTTTTAAAAGAGCCTTAAGTATAATGCACATAAATACGCAATCTATACGAATTATATGAGATATGTGCATTTATAGAATTCATAATGTTGAATCTTATGAATGGTAATTAATGTTAGTATACATATAAATAAACTACAATCATATATATATATGTATAATGTGTATGGTACACATTAATATTTCTTACCACCCTATATAAGGTTTACATAAATTATATTTTGTTATCTAAGTTTACCATATAAAGTTCAATATGAAAATTGAAGAGAAAATTTCCTTAAAATATACCCTTGGTGTGGTTTGTATACAATAAAGTTATATAATTCCTTAAGCATTATAAAATGCAAAATTTAATAAATTGCAATATAAAATAATTTTTGCAGAAATAATACAAAATGTTATTTTAAATTGAATAGTTCTGTAGCTAAACGAAATTTTCCATAAAATGGCGATGCACATAAATGACAATGTATTACGAAAGATTGCAATAATTTAATATTTTGTTGATATTAAATATACAGGTATTCAATATTTTTGTGCATAATTATTGCCATGTTAATACAGTTCTTTTATACAGATGTCATTTGATTACAAATTTGTTATTTTTTAAACTAATCTACTGATTTATGAAGTAAAAATACTTTCAAACAAAGTATTCAGACTTTGAAATTAATATACCACTTCGATAAACAAGTTATAGAAGGGACATTACGAAATATGACAAAATGTCGTACCAATTTTAAATTAAATGACTATCAACTCCGAAAACGTACGAATTTTTCTCTTAATTTCAAAATAATAAATATTTTGGAAATTTTAAGGAATATTTTTTTAAATTTGCAATTGGAGAAAAATATCTGACCCCTTGATCCGGAACACATGTCGGTTATCTCAGTTTGGTCATCTCAGCATTTTTTAATAAATATACAAGAGTCTATAATTAGAATTTCGTTGTTTGTCTGTTTGATCAGCCAGTATAAGCCAATACAATTTTAATGATTTTGATTGCATAGCATATGTAGAACTCATTATTAATGAATTATTAAAAAAGCTCCGTTCTCCGTATCTGCTCTGTTCCGGTAATTTTTGATTTCCATTTAATTATATGATATTCAGTTTAAGTGTTACCATTAAAACTTCTCATATAAATTTAAATTTAGTGTTTAAAATCTATAAAACATTATCTATAATATAGGGCCATTATACCATAATGTTAAATTTTTTGAGTAGAGCTCTTAACGATTTAAGCTAACATAGATCAAATATAGTAATACTTTCTGTACCATTATAAATTAAATACCGTAGTAAAATGACAAAAATTAAATTTTGTTTTCTTGCAAATATAAAAAAGAGAGAACTTTTAATTTTCAAACATTTTATTATTGCCACACAAACTCACCTTTTCATTCTCGAATAGCATCTGTAATAAGTTTCATACTTTTAAATAATTTACATTTATTTATTTTCCACTGTCTTCTCTATATTATTATACTATAATTAAATATCAAGTAATCTTAATTAAATTCTCCTACATAATCATAAATAATAAAATATTATTGTACGTTTACACACACTTATAGTATACATTAGTGTTTGCGTGTATATTAAAGGTATATATAAGTTTTTTTAATAGTATACATAAATTTCGCACCCCGAGACTAAGAAATTTTTATGTATATAGTTTTAGTCAATCCTGCTGAACTAAGTAATTTGCTGAACTAAGTAATTTATTAAAGTATTTTTAGTCGATGAGAAATTTATTCAAGATATTCAACTCATGGTGAAATTGAAAAACATATTTTCGAAAAAGCGCAATTGCTAGAGTTAGATGAATTTAGCAGTGATTAGAATATAATTTAATATCAGAGATACAAAATTATTGGGCCCACTTCAATACGGAAAAAAACCAACTAGAAAGAGTTACAAAACTACTACAATAAAGAATACATATAACTAAGAATAATTTGAATTACCAAAGTTCAAAAATAAGAGCATCGATACTAACATCAACATCAAAATAGAATCGTTTGGGTGGATGGCACGAAATAACGTCCTTGCCATCGGCACATTTCGTCTATAATTCGTAGTGCTATTGGTGGCATACAAAATTTACATATTTTAATTTATAGCATTTGTGTTACACTTGGAAAAATCTAAATTAGGAAAGATAGTTCGGTATTAGCAATAAACAGTATATAATAAGAGACATTCAAATTTGATTCGTTTGTGACATTGTAATAAAATACGGTAAAATATTTGTTATAATATTGCTGGTCACTGACTGCAAGGGTACTATGAAACTTCATATTATAAGATGAAAAAATAAAATAATTTGTAACCACCGCTCTACATTTTCCTCAAAAGTTATAGTTGATATTCCTTGAGTTATTTATATTCATTAAATTTACGGGATCATTTTATACTTATACATATACTTTTTATTGTTGTTTTTCGGTTTACTCACTAATTTTCATTATACTATATATCATAATAGTGTACTGTTATTATTATTTTACATTATTTACTGTCATTATAGTTGTTTTATATTTTATTCGCATTTCTTATTCCATCATCAAAAGAGAACTTATATAATATTTTTCTTGGCAATGTTGTAATATCTAATGTTATATAAGTGAAAAAAGTTGCTCAACTTTTTATGTGAATATCAAAGTGAGTAAGAGAACTAAACACACCAACTCACCCACCCTCCTTGTCATATTTAAAGAAAAAAGTTAAAGAATTATTGCAAGACGCATTGTTAGTAATGGTGTATAAGTATATAAGTACAAGTGGTAACCAAGATAGATCTCTGGTGTAGTCTCAGTTGCATGTAAGTAATTCTCTTGGTATCAAATAATAAATGAGTTTTTACTTTTTATTTCTCTTTGTTTTTTGTTTTAGTTTTTTATTTTGAATAATAACTGCGACTGCAACTGGGTAATATGATGACTACTTTGGCAATATGCAATTATTTCATTAAATTACCTGCGGTTTTTTGTTTTTTTTTTCTGTTCTTCCATAACAATTTTTTTGTTTACTGTTGTTTTGTTGCATACACACAAATTGTCTTAGTACTGTTATTGTTGTTATTTAATATTATTTAATGTTTTTTAGTTTTTATTGATGATGAAAATGATGATGGTAAAGTATTATACAAGAGTATAATTATTAAAAAAAAAATTGAAAAAATTTGTCTACTATTGTCTTTTCTTGTTTTTGACTCGGAGTAACTGGAATAACGTATATTTCTGTTATAGTAAACGCAACCATAATTAATATGAATTTATTCCAGAGTTTCCTTGCGCTCTTTAAACGATGCTAGTCTCTTCACTATAACAGTAAATGTAATAATAATAAAATGTTATGAAAATTTACTCTTTCTTAAGTAAATTTTTCATTCATATAAAAATATTGAGATTTTAGAGAGAATGGACGAGCCATTTACTCATTTACTCATAAAATTTGTCTTTTTAATATTATATTCTCATATAATAATCAATGAGAATAAAAACAAATTTGCTCAATAAGCATGAGATCACTGATGATAATTTGTAGAATATGAGAATAAATTATAAAAATTCTAAGTGAACAATTTACTTTAGAAAATTTTTGAAAAAATCCCTTTCGAAAACTTTAATTGTGTTTTCTCATACTCAACTAGTAAACTGATATAAGTAGCGCCATTTTAATCTGAATTCTATTTTATGTATTCTTTAGAATCCGGCAATAAAAATGCAATTTCTTGTTAAATAAGAAGTAATGAAATAATTTGAAGTGATTTTTAAAATTATTGAAATCCACAGAATCCGACTCTACTGTATGTGATAAAATTTTATGTGACAAATAACTATTTTTAAATAGAATAATTTTTTTACTCTCGGTACAATTTTTACGATATTAAATTCATTCATTAAATTGAAATTTAAACAAAATTTTACAATTTAAAATTTTTTAGTTCTCAAATCAAATTATACGTATATGAATTAGAAAAATATGACCAGAATAATTTTAAAATATAAAATAAAATTTAGAATTTTAATATTGCCATTCCATTATATATAGCCCGATGCATAATAATTTAACTATAATACAAGCAGAATGAAAATTTCTCTATACAATAATATAATAACAATAATGAAATCTCCAGAAGCTGAAATTTTTCTAAAATTATCCAATTTGTATGATCATCAATCTCTTTCGATGGGATTCCACCTTGCCGTGGTGAAGGAGCTTAAGTAGGGTCAATGATCTTGAGAGCGATGTCGGCGGGTACTACAATTCTGTGGTATCTGGAAGGTGCAACCATGCCGATAAGGTCGAAAGTGAGACCAGAAAAACCAAGAGAATCTCACGGGCTTGAAGTAACGGCGCAAGCCAATCTTCAGCAAGTCCCATGGGCATGAAGTAACAGCGTAAGCTAATCTTCAACAAGTCCCACCCCCCCCCCAATCCAATGGTGTTATACGACCCGTGCCTAGTGGACTAGTTGGTAGCCGGGGGGTATACTGGCTACCGCGAACGGAGTCTCTCTGATACCGGGTCGCCTCAGAGAGTAACGATGACCTTATCCTGGTAAGTCGGCTCTGGCAGGATGGACTGTTTTTCCGGACACACTCGTGGGATCAAAATGGAGGATTCAATTAAAAAAATTTTAAAAAAACAAGAGCCAATTGGCACCTCGTCAGAAGACGAGATACTAGCTTCCAGTCAGGAAGCAGGTGTATCGATTGGTGGTGATGAAACCAGTAAGGTAGCAAAACCACCAAGACAATCTACACAAAAAGCTAAAGGAACCAGCCATAGTTCCAAAAGCAGAAAATCAAAAGGACCCGCCTTCGTACTCAAGAAGAGATATTCGAAGGCCATCTTCATTTTAGGCAAGATTGCCCAGAATGAAGCAGAAGGTAAAACTTCTGAAAAAGACGCGGAGGACAAAGTCAAATACCAGAAGGTAATTGACGAGTACAATGCGTATAAGAGCACGAAGCCTCAGGAGACCACAAAAAGAGTAAGGTCTCAAGATGAAGACAGAAATGCTCAAGAGAGCAAAAGGTCGAAGGTCGTCAAGCCAGGGACAACCAGACCTTCAACATCAAGTGGAAAGCATGCACAGGGGAGAACAATGAGCGAGGTGGTCCGTGATCATCTCCAGTTTGGGGTGGTGGACAGAAAGTCTACCAACCTGAAGTTGTCCTCCGAATTATGGTGCAAGGTCGAAGCAAAATTATCGGAGATGGTAGTTGGACATCTCCTAACGACCGATGGCAACGAAGTCCTGAGCTTCGATTCATCTGAGGTAGTCAGGGGCTACAGGGTGATCAAATGCGAGGACCGGCTTTCCGGGGATTTTCTTAGTTCGTGTGTTGCTAAGATTAGCGATACGTGGGATGGGTCCAAGATTGAGCTCATCCCAGCTAAGGAAATTCCTAGGAGACCCCGGGCTCGTATTTGGATCCCTAAGATGAATATTGCGGGGGACAAGTTGCTAAAGGTCCTAAAGATTGCCAATCCTGAGGTGCCGATGGATGATTGGCAAATTATCAAGAAGGAGGAACCTCAGAAAAACAGTGAGTCCTTCCTACTTCTCATTAATGAGGAGAGTCTACAGCCGTTGGACAGGAGGGACAACAGACTGCGGTTTGGCATACGGCATGCCAAGCTCAAAATATTTCGAAATGCGGACCCAGAAGGGGACGCCATAGAAGAAGCGAGCCAGCTCCTTGAACAGATGGAGGTGGCTGATAAGAGCAAGAGCGATGAGGGTAATCCAGGTTAATCTCAAGCATTCGAGATTAGCCTCGGATAACCTATTGATCTTCCTAGAAGAGGAAGACATCGACATCGCTCTAATTCAGGAGCCTTGGGTGAACGGTAACAGGATAAAGGGACTAGGCACCCAGAAATACAACCTATTCTACAGGATTGTAGATCCAGCTGAAGGTAAGATCAGAACTTGTGTCTTAACTAAAAAACATATAAAAGCCTTTCTTTGCTCTAATTTCAGTACCGCAGACATGACGGTGGTGAGGATTGAAGGAAACGGCGGGAACCTATTAATGAGCTCGGTCTACATGGCTCATGATAGGCCTGCTCCACCTCCGGAAGTTCAAAACCTAGCAGGGGTTGGCGCAGCCGAAGGAGCAAGTCTGCTTATGGGTTGCGACGCCAATGCCAGACATACCCTCTGGGGCAGCACAGAGATCAACGAACGAGGTGAGTCTTTATTTAATTTTGTCTTAGATAGTAATCTAGAGATAGCAAATAGAGGCAACACCCCTACCTTCACTTTTCCTAGCACAGACAGGTTTGCTGGCTGGGAAGATGTGATAGATATAACACTCAAAACTAACAACTGTATAATCGAGGACTGGAGGGTATCTAGCAAAAGGTCGTATTCTGACCATGCCTGGATAGTCTTCACGGTGGGATTCGAAGTTGGGAATCCCAAACCTTTTAGGAACCCTAAAAGAACAGATTGGGTTAAATTCAGAGCCATCGTGCGGGCCAAGCTCATGGTCATGCCCGATATTAACAACTATATTAAGGAAGTCGAAGAACTTGATGCGCAAATCAGTAGATTTGAGAAAGTCATGGGCGTGGCTTTCAGAGCATCCTGTCCTTTGAAATATTCAAAAAAAAAGTATCCCCCGTGGTGGAACGAAGATTTGAGTAATCTCCGGAAGATTACCAGGGATGTCTTCAATATCTGCTACAAGAATGGGTTCTGGCAACCTTATAAGGAGTGCCTGAGAGAGTATAAAAGGGCTATCCGTTCCGCAAAAAGCCAGGGTTGGAGGGATTTTTGCGGAACTGTAGAATGTACCAGGGATTCTGCCAGATTGAGCAGAGTGCTTTCCAAGGACCATACCAGTCCTTCTTTTCTGAAGGATGAGGGTGGGACATGGACAAAAACGTCTATGGAGACTCTCAATTTACTAGTGGACACGCATTTCCCGGGTAATACCGGGTCGGCTCGGGAGGCTATCCAGTTGGATTCCCTTCCGGGGCAGCCTGTGTCGAGTGAAATGGTTGAAGCTATTATAACGGTGGAGAAGGTTAGCTGGGCGATAGATAACTTCTCTCCATACAAAACGGCGGGGATAGATGAGATATTTCCAGCTATGTTGCAGGAGACGAAGGAACTAATAGTTCCGTGGCTTCTAAAAGTTTTTAGAAGTTGTCTTATCCTTGGATACGTGCCCAAGTCGTGGAGACGTGTAAAAGTTGTTTTCATTCCCAAACCGGGAAGAAGGGGCCATGGGGGCGCCAAAGATTTTCGACCAATTAGTTTGACTTCCTTCGTTCTAAAAGCGCTGGAGCGCGTTCTGGAGCTAGGGCTCAGGAACAGAATGAAGGAAGTTCGACTTTCGCCTTCCCAGCATGCATATTGCGGGGGAAGGTCCACAGACACCGCACTACACGAGGTAGTGAGGACTATCGAACAATCTATCCATTATAAGCAATACACGTTGGCGGCCTTTCTAGACGTGGAAGGGGCTTTCAACAATATTGGTTCGTGGGCCATAGAAAATTCTCTGACTCAGTTGGGGTTGGAAGATGCTTTGGTACGCTGGATATTATCCATGCTGCGGACCAGGATCCTGTATTCGGATCTTGGTGATAGTAGTGTCGCAAGGTACATTAGTAGGGGAACGCCCCAAGGTGGGGTGATTTCGCCACTTTTGTGGCTTGTTGTTATGAACGAGGTTCTACTGCAACTTGAAGAAAGGCGAGTGAAGGCAGTGGCATACGCTGACGACCTAGTAATCCTGGTTTCCGGCTTTGACCTTCCAACAATCAGTGGGGTTTTGGAAGGATCTCTAAATGTGGTGAGCTCTTGGGCTAAAAGATGTGGCCTTGGAGTGAACCCAGCCAAGACGGAACTTGTACTTTTTACGACTAAGACAAAAATCCCGAGCTTTGGACTGCCCCGATTGGGTGGTTTGCGGCTCAGTTTGAGTCCGGCAGTTAAGTATTTGGGAGTCATACTCGACTCTAAGCTTAACTGGAAGCTTAACGTGCAAGAGAGGGTGAACAGGGCCTGTACGGCACTTTACACCTGCAAAAAGATGGTCGGCAGGAGGTGGGGGCTGAAACCTAGAATGGTTTTATGGTTATACACGGCCATTGTACGACCTATATTAACTTACGGTTCACTCGTGTGGTGGCCGGCGTTGGGGAAAGCTTACAACTGTACCAAGATCGGTAGGGTACAGAGGGCTGCATGCATAAGCATTACGGGGGCATTGAGATCGACGCCCACGGACGCTATGGATGTACTCCTCCATTTGCTTCCACCAGACATCCATATTAAGAATCTGGCCGCGGCAAGCGCCGTTAGACTCAGAGAAGCTGAGTGCTGGCACGAAAGGCCGTATGGCCACGGCAATGTCCTTCAGTCACTACCGGACGGAGTGGTTGCGGATGCTACAGACTATTGCATCCCTAGACTTGAGCTTGACAAGAAGTTTCGGGTTGAGCTTCCGTCTCGCGGGCAGTGGAAAAGAAATCTTCCACTGCAAGGCTTTGATGTTGCTCTCTTCACTGACGGTTCCAAGGATAGGAATGGGGTCGGTGCTGGAGTATTTTCAGAGACTCAGAACATATCGGAGTCATATCGCCTTCCCAACGGGTCAAGCGTGTTCCAGGCGGAAGTATTCGCCATATGGAAGGCATGCGAAATCCTGGGAAGGGATTTGGTTGTGGCCCGGGAGGTCGCAATTGTGACGGATAGTCAGGCTGCGATTCTGGCTCTAAATTCGCCAAAGATATTCTCAAAGTTGGTAGGGCTTTGCTACGATGAGCTGACGAGATTGTGCAGTCATCATAGTATCACCTTACTCTGGGTTCCGGGACATAGGAACATACCAGGAAACGAGCGGGCTGACGAGCTGGCCAGATGTGGGTCGGCATTGGACGGCTCCAGGGCCGAGCGAGTTCTTGTCCCTATAAACACCATCAAAACTGATATATACCGCTTCCAAGTGGCATGTGCGGACCGCAGGTGGAGGGGCCTGAGCACATGTGCAACGGCTAGGAAGACGTGGCCGAAATACGACCATAAGAAATCAATGAGCCTCCTGGCGATGCCTCGACCGGACATAGCTAAGTTAGTGGCTGTGTACACGGGGCATTGGCCTGTGGGGGATCATGCAGCTAGGCTGGGAATTCCCTTTAATACGTCATGCCGCAGTTGTCGGGAGATAGACAAAAAAGAGACGCTTTTTCACTATCTCTGCGAGTGTCCGGCTCTTCAAAGGGCCAGGTTGTTGTCATTTGGGGAAACGGACATAATGGAACTGGGGAACATTTCTAGTAAAAGTATCGGGGACGTAAATAAGTTCCTTAAAAGAACGGGGTGGCTCTGATCGCTGGCCCTGGACCAACGTACTTTGACAACCGGGTTTCACGAGGCGGTGGTAGCAAAACGGCACGTCAGTGCTAATTGGGGTGTTGGCCAGTCGGGTCGCACCGGCCACTCTAACCAACCAACCAACCAACCAACCATGATCATCAATAAAATTTTGTACATTTCTTTTATCTCTGTTGAACGTGAATTCTCAGAAGAATAGATTTTTTTTTTTTTTTTTTGAATAAAATGTTTAAATTCCATAATAATTTAACCTAATTTCAAATAGAAATGAATTTTATCATTTCTTATTAAAAATGCAGTCATTCCATTTGGTATTTTAATAAGTTATGTGACCAAAATTCTCTTGGTAGATTGAAAAACTTATTTTTCTTTAACAAATTACAATAATCTATATGAAATATTTTATTTAAAAAGAATGAATTTCTTAATATTGAAGGCACCATTATACACTGACAAATACAAAAATATTATAATTTTAAAACCTTACTATCAAATTTTCATTATACCAAATAAAGGAAACTTATGAATAACCTAAATTACATAGTTCGAAATAATAAGCTATCAGTTGTAAAACAGTAGTAATATGAAGGTATATGGCCTAGAAAAATGAAATTATTAAAAATGAGTCTAAATAATTTTCAAACGGATCAAATTTAGAACCTAACCAAGAAAGATCAAAAACCAAACCAAGACTAATTTAGATCGACTTCTCAAATGCAAAAATTTCATGTGCAGCCCATGTCGTAACTTCGAAAATGTATGCTACTTATAAAATATCGAGCAATACCGAACATCAAAGAACACTAATTTCAAAAATTTATTTCTAGGCCGAGTTTATTCAAATAACGGGGAAAAAATTATGACTCCGTACTCAATTCAATGACCAAATCTAGCATTAACCTATTCACAATGCTATATTTAAAGTAAATTAAATCATTAAAATAGTTTTCAAAATTCAAGAATTTTTGTTTTAAAACCCAATACCATAAAGATTAATATTGATTGTTATTACAATTTTTAAATGATTTTCGAAGTTTTTCACTTTCATTCTATATTAAATTTCCTAAATTATAATGGGCGGCTTCCATTTTAATTCGTTATTCTGTTATATAATTTAAATTATTAAATTTAGCATGAATTAGTTCTCATTTCTGACCACCAAGGAATTTTTTAATATTTTAAATTTGTAAAACAAAAAATAAAAAGAAAATTAAAAATCTATAACTAATTTACAATTTAATTATCAATGATAAATTTATTAATTTCAATTACATTTGATTGGTCTCCGGAGCTTCTTGAATGGGAATTTTAAAATATTTCAAAAAAATCAAAAACTTCTCTATATAGTTCTTCTCTTAATTTTCATTAATGATAATTATTGTCGTCAATCTAAACTTAAATAACTATAAATGACTATAAAATATTAATTCAAATTTAATTTTCTTCTAGTTTTTTAAACTTTAAAGAGTTTCTTTGATTTTTATGTTTCAAATGTGTAATTTCGTTCATAACATTAAAAATGGAAATTATTCCTGCACTGCGATCAATTTTACTAAGTGAAGAATAGCTGCAATCCACAATCTTATAGGACCATATCCGTAATGTCAATGGATTTGTTGAAGGAATCAAATTCAAACAGATTCAGAGCAAACATGAAAATATTAGTGCGAATTTTTGAAAACTTCGTTTCGTTGCATACTTTGAAGCTATTTTTAGCATTTTGAAGCACAAAATACATTCAAATTGAATTCGTCTTCGAAACTACCATATTCTAATGAAGCAAGCTGGAAAATTGATAATAAAATCGAATAATCAACAAGTTTAACGCAATTTTAATTTCAAATATGGTTTGGTTGATTCTTAAATTCTGAGTTCTTAATATTTAATTTAATTGTAAAATCAAGCCTGATTAATATCTTAACTCGATTTGTCAAAATGTGTCAAGGAAGATTATTATTCCTCAATTACTAAATTGACATAATTTAATTCCAAAGTAAGTGAAACACATTTAAAATTAATTTTTAGGGTGTAATTTGTTTTCACGACAATATCAATCCTTGAAATTATTAATAATTGCACATGGGAGATAATGAGGAAGGTATTAAATTTACCATAAATGAAAGCCTTTTTAACTGGTTGGTAGTTACTATAGGAATTTTGTACAATTTCTCGATCGGGACTCAAATTGAACCATCTTATTCTTAAGTAGCGCAGTTCCGTTTATACTTAGATGATTCTTCCAATTCACATTACATTTTCTCATATTGTTGATAATAAAGCTTACATGTTGCATCATCATTGGACGGCAGTATTTTTGATATGTGCTTCAGAGTTCCCATAACAATCAATATGCTATTAAATTGTCACACAAACATCTTAAAGTTATGAGGGATAAACCGTTTTTTTTTTTGGTTCAAACATTTTTTTTATCTATTTACCATTTCCGTTTACATTGAAAGCAATTAACTAATTTTGGAAAAATTCCATATTTTAAATTTTAATTTTTTTTTTTGATTTTCTTGTTTAGTTTTTGTTTGTCAAATTGAAGTTTTTTTGCTTCTTTTATTTTTTAATCTAAAACGATTAAGAATAACATTTAAAACGTTTTGTATATACAAGGGGGGAAAAAAAGTATAATATGCGGCAATCAAGTCATTCGAAAAGGAAAAGCAAAGAGAAAGAAACGAGAATAATAGAGAGAGAGAGAGAGAGAGAGGGAGAGAGAAAGAAAGAAATGGAAACAAAAACAATCTGTTCACTTTTTTTTTCACTTTTTTTTTCATTTTTATACCCTGCACTTCGTGAAGGGTATATTAACTTTGGTATGGAGTTTGTAACTACTTGAAGGAGTCACCTGCGGTATGGACATATATATATATTCTTGCTCAGCGTAAAATTCTGCGTTGATTTAGTCCGTCCGTCCGTCCGTCCGTCCGTCCGTCCGTCCGTCCGTCCGTCCGTCCGTCCGTCCGTCCGATCGCACGATAACTCAAAAACGAATAATGCAATCGACACCAAACTTTCACAAGTTGCTTCTTTTGTGCCAAGGACGAACCCTATTGTTATTGGACTAATTCGGACAACGGGTTCGGGTAGCTGCCATACAACTCAAAGAGTTTATTTTAAATATTTCAAAAACTAATAAAGCTATAAATTTAAAATTTTGTATACATGTGTCCAATTATATTCTACACATGCCCTAAAAATTATAATGGGATAGCTGCACCGGTTCGGGTGGCTGCCATACAACCCTAACAGCAAATTTTTTATATTCGGCAAAATAATAAAGTCAGATTCATGAAACTTGGCAGTCATGTGTCCAATTATAGGTCAAATATATTTCTGAAGTTTTAGAAGAATTGCTTGACAGGTTCGGGTACCTGCCATACAACTCCAGAAGCTAATTTTAAATATTTGGCAAAATAATAAAGTCAGATTCATGAAACTTGGCAGTTGGATGTCCGATTGTAGATCAGATATATTTGTGAAGTTTTAGTGGAATTGCTTGCCAGGTTCGGGTACTTGCCATACAAGTCCAAAAGCTTAATTTAAATATTTGGAAAAATAATAAAGTCAGATTCATGAAACTTGGCAGTTGTGTGTCCAATTATAGGTCAAAGATATTTCTGAAGTTTTGGTAGAATTGCATGACAGGTTCGAGTAGCTCCCATACAAGTCCAAAAGCTTACTTTAAATATTTAAAAAAATAAAGAAGTTAGATTCATGAAACTTGGCAGTTGTGTGTCCAATTATAGATCAGATATACCTGCGAAGTTTTAGTGGAATTGCTTGACAGGTTCGGGTACCTGCCATACAACTCCAAAAGGTAATTTTAAATATTTGGAAAAATAATAAAGTCAAATTCATGAAACTTGGCAGTTGTGTGTCCAATTATAGATCAGATATATTTGCGAAGTTTTAGTGGAATAGCTTGGCAGGTTCGGGTACCTGCCATACAACTCCAAAAGCTAATTTTAAATATTTGGAAAAATAATAAAGTCAAATTCATGAAACTTGGCAGTTGTGTGTCCAATTATAGATCAGATATATTTGCGAAGTTTTGGTGGAATTGCTTGACAGGTTCGAGTGGCTCCCATAAAAGTCCGAAAGCTTATTTCAAATATTTGGAAAAGTAATAAAGTTAGATTCATGAAACTTAGCAGTTGTGTGTCCAATTATAGGTCAAACATATCGGTGAAGTTTCTATAGAATGGTTTCACTGGTTTGAGTAATTGCTATACAACAATGAAAGGTGCAGGGTATAATTCAATCGGTTCATACCGACTGAAACGTTTTTACTTGTTTTTTCCTAACTTGTCTTAATCTTGAAGACAAGTTAATGCATCAAAATGAGTACAATTAAGACTTTATTAGCCCCAATATAGACCACTCGTAAGGTTTTGTAAGAAAAAAAAAAATAATAATTTGTATACATTGTGTGTATATTTTCTTTTTCTTATAGTTTTTTTCTTTATTATTTTTATTATGACCAGAAGTCATCTTTTGTTAAGAGCCGACAATCGCCGGTAGCTTAAAGCGATTTTTTATTTTTATTATTATTTTCTTTGTTGCATTTTTGTATATCGTTTATGTATATTTTATGAATTAGTAATCTCTAAGTCTTTTAATAGTTTGATAGATAGGTAGATAGATTAGTCCATTAAGAGTGAATATGTAATATTGAAGAGCTCTCAATTAAAGTCATTGGTGTGAAGTAGGAAGGAATCTATTAAGAAGAATTTCAATATTTTTTTTTTTTTTAATTTTTTTTATATAATGAATATTTTATTCAAAATTATTTTTATGTATTTTTTTTTAAATATAAAAAAAATGAAATCATAATAAAGTAGTTTATCGTAAATGAAATTGTCTATTAAGAAATTTGAAATGATCGAATTAAGGAAAATATCTGTAAATAAGAAGATATTTCTTTTTGTCAGTGTTTTAGTATTTGTTTTATACGGGTATATAATGGAGAGTTCGAATTTATTAATTTCGCCACCGGCTGTTGAACTCGAAAAAATTAGAGTAGAGATAATAGACCCACGATATTAGAAGATGAAGAAACTTAAACACCAGGTCTTAATCATACAAATATTGAGATATTTCCTCTAAAATACTTTAAATATTGTTCCCATTTTAACACACTATTATCCAGGATTTAATTTTTACCAAGAAATTAAAACTATTTTCGAATTCTTTTTTTGGAGAAATTTTGAAATTATAGTTAGTTGTCTGCATTCGGACTCATTATATAGGAATTCTATGTAGGAAAATCGTAGACTTGAATGCGACGCAAGGTGTAAACGACATCGCTTTAGATAAGCGAGATCGTTGTACTGGCTCCTAAAAACCAATTCTGCAATCTACAATACGAGTATTATTCTCAATTCAATAGTTAAAATATTTTTGGATATTCAATTTCAATTATACCCTGCAACTTTATAAAAGGGTATATATGATTTTGGTATGGATTTTGTCCCCACTTAAAGGAGCCGTTTGCAGTATTAACATGTACACACATATTATATTCTTAATCAGCATTAATTTTGAATTGTCAATCCATCCGATTGTACGATAACGAATAAAGTAAAAATCATCACACTTTCACAACATATTTTTTTCCTGTCGAACAACGGGTTCGGATAGCTATTGATATGAAAAATTGCAATTGTTGATTCTCTTACTATTTATATTACGTATATCCTGAATTTTTTTAATGGAATGATTGCACTGGTCCCGACTTTCTGTTATATAATCATTAAACCTATAATTAAATATTTCTAAAACTAGTTTTTAGTCAAATTATGAAAGTGTAGGGTATATTCATATTTACTTCTTTAAATATTTTAAATATATTATACATTCATAACTACATACATATATAAACAAAATATATTGCACGTGAACAGGTGAAAATATTTTTATTATATAGCAAGCATATTGCTTTATTAATCAAAAATATGAAATTATCAAAATAACAGTAAAAAACTAAAAAAAAAATATAAGTGAAAACATTAAAAAAAAAATATTAATTTTTTTTTATAATTTTGGTAGCTGGCAGGTCTTGATTTCTTATCAATTCGTCAGTTTTAAAACCATTTTTATTATTGTTATTTTGCTTGTATGCATTTTGTTCACAATCTAATATGGCTACCGGGATCTTTTGTACACTGGTGTGTCATTTTAAAATGAAGAGAGTGAGATCTCTTTCAAATACCAAAAAAAAATACAATTTTTTTTATTTTTTATTTAAACGTCATTAATGGAAAATATCTCGTAACATTTTCTTAGAAATTAAAAGAAAAGATAAAATAAAAGATAAATTTAAGAAAAAAAAAAGAAGCGTTTATGATATTTTTGCCTGTTTTTTCGACATCTCCATTGTAAGATGAAGGAATATAAAAGTTCGACTATATCTTGCTGAGAATTGAAATGAAAAGCCAAACAAAAACCGTTTTATCCGAAAAGAAGAAAAAAATTAAAAATAAATTTTAAGGAAAAGTAATTAAATTGAGTCCATCAAAAAATGCTTTTATTTTTTCATTTTTTATATCTGTTATACTACTACTACTGACATTAGTGATAACACTTTAACCACTTGAGGATCAGTTAAATTTTTTTTATTATTGTTTATGGTTCTACTTTTTGTTTTTTTGTATTTCTTTATCACCGCTCAAGAAATTTTATGTTTGAAAGGAAAAAAAACATTACAGGTGTACTTGACCATTTTGGTAATGTCTTTATTACGTTTTTTTTTTCGTTTTCATTAAGACAACTGTACAATATAAAGAAGGTAAAATTGTGGTGGTAAAGCAAAAATTAATATTGTTGTTGTCTACATTGATGAAACTTGTAATATAAATTTTTAACTGAAGTTTCTTTTAATTACTTCATTGTAATTCGAAAATGAGTGCATTTTTTTCACTTTTTTTTGAACGTGATAATGGTCTTTAATGGCTCTAATGAAGATTATTATTAAAAACATCTTTATTTTTTCTTTTATCTTAATTGCTTGAAGCAATATGATTAGTTTATATTTTTGTTACATAGCATTTTGATTATATAGAGCTATAGATTATTAATATTTCAATTAAATTTTGTTCAAAAAATGCTTTGAGATAGAATGGATTAGATGCACTTGGAGTTGAGTATGTGATGTCTTGCTTGCTCGGCACCCTACGCGATTTACAAAAATTGTAATATTGTGCTTTCAAAAGAATGAACTATATGCTATTAAAACTGCACATTGCACATAGTAATTACACCCCTATTTTATTAGTAGATCTACCATATTTGGTAGATTCGGCGGGGCGCATGTGTACATTTTGTATACATGATTTTAAAATTATATAATAATTGGAGCAAATATAACAAAAATCACATGAGAATGACATAAAAAAATGTGTATCTTATAGATGGATATGCCCTCATAGCGCAAAACTGTGTGAGATTTGCATAGGAGAAATGTTTTGTCAAATTAACGTTTAAGAATAAGGCCTGCAAGAAATAAGAAAAGTAAGTACCTTAATTCGGGTAATTTCCCGAGCAAAAACTCAAGATTTCAAATGAAATGGTTATAAGTGTGATTTAACAAGCGTCGCAAAGGGTCTGTTTACACCTATATTGCTGAAATTTTTCCCAGCCTCTTATTTGAGCTTTTGTTAAGCTTGGAAAGCACTAATTAAGTATAGTTTAGGAGATATAGATTTTTTATATTCGCTCAATTCTGTAAATCTAAAAACTTATGGGAATCAAAGCAGAATTTCATATGCGAAATATTTTCTCTGTATTACAACAATATTTAAACTACGGTAGGCTAGTCACCTACCTAGCTAACGCTCTATGACTATAGAAACTAGGGCATGATAGATATTATGCACTAGCCCTATACTCCTCCTAGGAGTTAAGAAGGAAAAAAGAAAAAAAAAAATTTACAAAATTTTATTTGTTCGATTTTGAGCATACACAGTAGATGCTTATGTATAAAACGTTAACGAGTAGTTGTAAAGGTTTAAACAGTTTACAGTGTAAAGTTGATGATAAAATTGATTTTTAAGTAGAATTTTTATCGGATTATGGTTGAAATAAGAGTGAATTGACTGCAATTAAGAATATAGACGTAGATATGGTCTTCATGTCGATTTTACACTATGAATGAGAAGCTTATAATACATGTCTGATTGACAATCTGAAATTCACAAAAAAAAAAAACAATTACTGAAACAACGTCAAATTTTAATTTTCTAAAAAATTCTTTTACAAACATTTCAAATTTCCTTAAAATTAGATTCTTCTTTGAGCCTATCAAATACACGTACACAAAAAAACTTTTGACATTTTAAAAATTTCCCTATATTCTAAGAATTTTCAAAACAAATTAATTTTAAAAAATTTTCTTGGAAAAATATTTTGGTGACAAGTGCATTTGACCTATGGTGTGTGTCAATTAAATTTAATTTTTTTTTTTTTTAAAATTTTAATTTTCTTTTATTTTTTTTTTTTTAATTTAAATTACAACTAAATTTCAAGAAAAAAAATCGCGGGGGGTCTACATTTTCTTTTTGTTCTGCTATTTGTTTTTCTTGGAGAACAGGTGTATTATTAATTTAAGTAAAAATACAAGTCTATGTATAGTAGGAGATAAAGGTATTCAACGTAACTACGCAGAATTTTTTTCATCAAAAACCGGAATACAAAATTAAAGTTTAAGAGTGTTAAAAGGTCAACAATGCACAGGTACTTAAAATTTCAATGGAATAGGGACACTAAGCAGTGTTAATTAATAATTTAGAAAATAGTAAGCTTTCGGGTTATGATAAAAAATAAATTTCTTTCTTTAATTATTTAAATTTTAATATTAAAATTAAAACAAAAAAAATTTAAGACTTTAGTTGTATTTCAAGATTTTTTTTAAGAACACTCAGATGTATTGCCTTGAAATTAATGTTATAAAAAAAATCCCTTGTTCAAGATTTTAAAATATTCGAGGAAAGGCATATTACTCGTGATTTGAGATGTTAAAAAGTTATTTAAGAAATTAATTTTTTTGGAACTGGAATTTCTAAAAGCTGAAATTTGTATAGTTTAAAATCACATTTTCCTTTGTATACATATAAGTCATAGAAATGCAATCTATATAGGTATACGAAAGCATAGTAACTATACTTTACATCGGTTTCGTAGCAAGTGATTCATTAATTTCGTTGTAATTACCTGAGATTTAGGATAATCATATTAAAAACAAAGGAATTGTAAGAAAATGAATTTCAATTCTTATTGCAAGAGCTGCTTTTTCAGGAATGTTCAGTTAGGTACTACGTACGCTTAATCAAATTTTTGCTGAATTGCATACAATAGGGGGAAGTATTGTTTTCATATCAAATTTCTTATGCTTAAATTTACTTTTCTCGATGATAAGAAAAAACTCAATAAAGCCGTTTTACAATTTTCGGTCTATCCCCTGTATACACTCTTACATATGCAGCTCAATTTTAACCGAGCCGATTATGGAAATCAGTGATAATAAAATTGAAAATATGAAAATTTTTGAATTTACTTTCTCAATCTCTCGAATTAGTCAAGAGTTGGAATAGATTCAATTCCATCAATTGAAATTAATTTTTTCCAATAAGCCGCTTTCATTGTTCTCGTAAAAACTTATACTTAGGAAATTTTATTTCTTGAATAGGAAATTTTAAGAAAATATTCTGTACATTCGACCACATAGAAGTGTTTAGTAAAATTACATAAACTTCTTGTATTCAATTACCCAGGGCTATTCTGCTATATTTAATAAATAATAAACAAGATTGCCATTTTCTTTTACTATCAACGAAAAGAAATTAATTTTTGAATATTTTGTTTGCAGTTTTGTAATTGTAGAACGACACTGCTCTACTAATTTTTATAAAAGAAAATTTATTAATATTTATAAAAGGATTTTCTTTTTCCATGCGACTTTAAATAGTAACAAAAATTTAGTTTTTCATTTTGAGTCCTGAAGTAGAAGAGAATTAACGATAATCTAGAAAAATTGAAACTACATCAAGGACTTAAGCATAATATCATCTCTATAGGTATTCCATATTTCTCTCTTCTCAAGAAAAATTTCATTTGACTAAATTAAATGTAATTGAGTGAAATGCACTAACTACAAATAATATAAAGTTTTTAATTATCATTTTCCAAAGTAATTTTAAAATTTTTCAGAAAAAAAAAATGAAATTTTTAATTATTATGAAGTTTTATAAATGAGAAAAATTCTATCTAAATCTTTTTACTTTCTCTTTATTATCATGTTCTCTTTTTTTCTTTTTCTTTTTCATTAAAAACCTCTCAGCGGTGGTAAGCCAAGCATAGTACCGGCATCTGTTGGATTTTTTTTCTTTTTGTCTTTTACTTTTTCATAAGTTTTGTTAAATTTTTCCACTTAAACTTAAAATAAAAAATTAACAAAAAAAAAGAAAACAATTTATGAAAACAGAAAAGTTAGGTTTTTTTTTTTTCTGCTTCATAGTTTTCTTTTAGATATGAAAAATTAGATTAACTTCCGTGTAACTGTTCTTATTTTCAAAGTACCTAAACTACAAATTTTTTATAGACAATCAAAACTAATATAAAAAGAAAATATTCTTTAAGTAAAACCCTGAAAACTTATATTAAGGATAAAGATAAATATGTGTATGTATGTGAGAGTTAAAAGTTTGTGTCGGTTTGCCGGACTAGGAGCAATATCACCAAAAATTTAGATCAAGTCTTTTACGTTATATTACAATAATTAATTATGTTAACACAATATCGAGTAATTGAATGCAACTGTTTAATTTGTAATTTCTTTTCGTAATTGAATTCAAGGCTGCACCAACGTATAAATACTATTAACAAGAGCACGAAATACTATTATAAAAATTTTATTAGCTAACATACTTTTTCTTGTGTAATTTTAATTTTAATAACAAACTTAAAATAATTTAGCAACAAATTCATATTTTTCGAAAAATCTTATTTAATGGTTCACAAACATTTGTCAAAATTCTAACTTAATTTCTCAAATTCTTACTTGCAAAAAAAAAAAAATAAATACATACAAAGCTAAAGAAGAAATTTTTTCTTTTCTCAAGGGGAGTTTGAAATAAAAGTTCAGTTTTTTTTTCGCTCAATGAGTCATAACAATTCACCACAACGCACACTCATTTTAAAGAGCTTCCACTTTCTAATTATAAAAATTTTTATTCTTAGATTATAAATACATAGTTACTATACACATTGAGTACCTCTACTCGTATATGTTTAAAGTAGTTAAAAGTAAGTTACACATTGAAATGTACTCAAAAGAAACTACATTTTTCAAAAAAAATAATAAAAACTTAAATAATGAGAGTTAAAACAATTAAAACGTCTAAGTACTTCTAATGAAGACATTACAAGAAAAAATAAAAGTTAATAAAAAGCTGAAGGAAGATAATAAGTGCACACAAAATATATATAAAAAAATTATTAAATAACTACTGTGTAACTACGCTACAATATAGAAGTTTATTACCTACTAAAGAAAATGTTAAGACAAAATAAAAGTTTTGAAATTAAAATGAAAATCATATTTCTTATACGTAGGTATAAGGTGTTCTAGGAAATGATATTTTAAAAAATAGAATTTTCAATTCAAAATGTTAAAGTAATTGAAATTGCGGTCTGAGCTCAAAGTGTTGGTATCACGATTGTGATAAGGTCTTCCGTTCCGATGATAGTGTATGGCTCCTAGGGAGTGTTATAAAATTTTGTAAGATTTATTCGACATTTCAAAGCTTTTAAATGAAAATAAAGGATTCTAAGTGAATTGCACCATTTATAATTTCAAGAATATTTGGTGTTTAGTGTTTGCCGCTTATATATATATATTAAATTAACAACAGTCAAACGGTTCAGTGAGAGCCCATGTCAATGCGGTAACACATAAGAAATTTATATAATTCAAATAATTATATACTCATATAATCACTCATTCACATACCTTTGCTGTGGAACATATGATTGTTTAATAGTTTCAAAAAAAAAAAATACGGAACCAGCACAGCCACTAGTGTGCTTTAACCACTACGCGAGAAGTGCAGTTTATATGGTAACATCTTTTAGCACTCATTAAAAAATTATACCGTCTCCCTTGAGAATGAATCTCCGATCCTGCTCATCTTGAAATATTTTTAACATAATTTGATCTTCATTTTAATTGATAGTTTTGAGATTCAAAAAGTGCAGTCAAAATTATCTCTTTCATTTGCGTAAATTATCATTCCGCCGGCTCTTTTCTTAAACAAAATTTTAATTTTTAGTGTAATATTATCTAGACTCAAGACAAAATTGTAGAAAACACCAAAATCTTTTAAATTAATTATGTAATTAAAACATGTAGAAAAATAGTTGGTTACACGATATTTTATTATTGCAGTTTTTATTCTCCTTAATCTTCTTGCATACATTTTTTATTCAGTTTTAATTTTAAAAAATTTGAGAAGCAAATTAAATAACTCAGAGAGAAAGAGAATTTATACGATAAGAACTTTATGCTTTATATTTTATTATCGCCATCTAACGAGAATTTTTTTTTCCCTCAAAATTTATATTATTTAGGTAAGTCCTTACACCAAACCAACATCAAATTTTTTTAGTTTTTCTTATTTATTTTCGTATTTTTTTTATTTGAAAAAAATCTCATATACGCTCACTTCATTTCACATTTCATTTTCACTATTTGTCGTGCTTTGAATATGAAATTTAAATAAAAATTTTACACGAATATACCCACGAGTATTTTATGATTAGCGTTGTTTCATCTTTATGATAAGTTGTTCTATCATCAAAAGTAAAGCGCAGGTGACGGCGTTAGTATGATAGAAAGCAAAAAAACAGAAAAACAAATTTATTTTCTAATGATGATAGTAAAATTGTGTACTCTCTCTCATATTATGTTGAATAATAATAATAACAATGAAATTAGCTGGCGCTAGTAGTACTACTTTTATCACTATTTGTGTTATATTAGTATTTTTATTATTATACTAGTATTACTGCCACAAGTTTAAGAAAGAAAAACCAAATACAAAAAAAAAACTCATAAAAAAATTTATAACTACCTGATTTTTTTTTTTTTGTTTGTTTGCGAAAAAAATTTATTGTTTTTTTTTTCTGTGTTATAAATTGTATTTTATTAAAATGTAAGTATAATAATTCAGGTGTTATAGATATGACAATGGTAAGTTTCTCATTATAAAAGTTTTTTTTCTGTTTTTGGTATTTAGAAACTAATCTATATAACAGTATTTAACTATGTATGATACTAGATTATCTATTACATTACAGTATACATATATACATTTTAGTTAAAATACTATTATTGAGCACAAAGTGTTATACATATTACGTTATTATATGTTCGTGTTATACTTTTATTGTATATTTTGATGTGATGACAACAAGAAAATTATTACCGTGTGTTTATATACTATAGTTGTTAGTACTATATACTTACATGAGTATTTGTGGTATACAATGCATATTGTACATTTTATAATACAAAGAAAAAAAAATTAAAATGAGAAAAAATGTTATAAAAACTTAGCTATCACCTTGACATAATTCTCAGGTAATTTTGTTTATTTCACATTTTATTATTCATGTCATAAAAATATTTCAAACATTTTTAGATTATTATTCTATGTGTTATATTTTGTTGTATAAAATGTAGTAGAAAATAAATGAAAATGATTTCATTTCAAAGTGATAATACCATTATATAACAATATAATAGTTATATAAAATGAAAATTAGTTTTTAGAATTTTTAACGAATATTATAAAATAATTTAAACGTATAAATTGGGTATTAAAACTATTAGTGAATTAAAAAATTCCCTTATATTTGTATAGATTTAGTTAATCATCGTTACACTGACAAACTTACGAATTTGCAAACTGAGCTGAATCGATCTAATATTATACGGGAAAAATTGTGTAAGCATATAACGTTGCAAATTGAGGTATAATGGCTTTTTGAGATTCAAAATATATAAAGAAAATGACAGATTCAATATTCTAAATGACATAGTTTTCCAAAACTATAATTTTGCCGATTCGAAAGACTGCCACCTAGTAGAGATGTTTAATAAAATTATTCAATATAAGAGTACATTGTACAAACATTTACAAAGCAAATATATTTAAATAAATATTCTCTTAAATAGCAAAACCCTTAAGGCAAATACAGAAAGCCTAATATTAAGCTTTGAAATGTAAAAATTAGGAAGGTTGTAGTAATTTAACTTATTGCGTAATGCAAGTAGATATTAAAAATCTAAATTTTTTGTATTTTGTTTTTTATTGATTTTTTGAGTAAAAACACCTAGCTGTACGATACATAAAATTTTCAGAAACAACAAAATTTTTTCATTAGTACTTTTGTACTGTACACCTTAGTGATAGGGAGCATATTGCCTTTAGTATAGATTCTAAAACCACTTGAAGCTCACAGCTCCTATTGTTTAATATTTAAAGTTCATATATTTTGAATTTCATGGAATAGAGAGCACCATTATGACTTCATTTTATTCATGCAAGTGAAGTGTCAAGTTCAACACGAAAAAATTTTCTGGCTAAAGCCGACTGAAACGTTTTTACTTGTTATTTATTACTTGTTTTATTTCAAATATATTTTGCAACACACTTAATTTTTGCAATTCTTGGGCAAAGCATCAATTATCACTTAAATATTGCATTAAAGAGCGAAAACTGTCATCATTTTTAACACGACTTTCAATTCAGAAAACGCGTTTTTATACCCGTACGAACGTATGTTCGAAGGGTATACTAAATTTGCCTTACCGTTTGTAACGCTAAGAAATAACGGTGTTAGATATAGACTCAAGTGTATGTTTTTGATCAGCGTTAAATTCTGAGTTGATTTAGCTTTGTCTGTCCGTCCGTCCGTCCGTCCGTCCGTCCGTCCGAACGATAACTCAAAAACTAATTGAGCTAAGTTCACCAAATTTTCACAAATGATTTATTGTAGTAAGTGCCAGAACCCTATTTAAATTGGACGTGATCGGGGTACCGGTTCGGGTAGCTGCCATACAACTTCAAAATTTATTTGGCTATATCTCAGAAACTATAAAAGTTGTGGTATTGAAATTTCACACAAACGAATATATTAATAGGGCCAATGAGTCTCATAAAAGTCGTTGAAATCAATTGGCTCCTTCTGGTACCTGCCATACAACTTCAAAAGTTATTTGACTATATTTCAGAAACTATTAAAGCTATGGTATTGAAATTTCACACAAATGAATATATTAATAGGGCCAATGTGCCCCATAAAAGTCGTTGAAATTACTTGGCTCCTTCTGGTACCTGCCATACAACTTCAAAAGTTATTTGACTATATTTCAGAAACTATAAAAGCTATGGTATTGAAATTTCGCACAAGTGAATATATTAGTAGGGCCAATGTGTCTCATAAAAGTCGTTGAAATTACTTGGCTCCTTCTGGTACCTGCCATACAACTTCAAAAGTTATTTGGCTATATCTCAGAAACTATAAAAGCTGTGATATTGAGATTTCACACAAGTGAATATATTAGTAGGGCCGATGTGCTTGATAAAATTCGCTAAAATTTCTTGGCTCTTTCTGGTACCTGCCATACAACTTCAATAGTAGTTTGGCACAACCAGTATTTTGAAAAACACATAGTACTGAAATTTTGCATAAATTAATATGGTAATACGGCAACTTAAAGTCATAGTCTGCCCCATAGTTAGTTATGGCACATTAGTTATTCGCACATAGGACAACAAATTCGTACGGGTATCACAGAGTTGACAAAGTCAACTCTACTTTTTTTCTCGTTTTTACTAAAATAGTCAAAACAGAATTCCTTAAAAATACATTGGTATAAGGACAAGATATGTGCATAAAAATGTGTGCATAATAATTTTTTTCTTTTATAATTTTCAATTCAACTCTGATGCAGAAAATGAAAATATCATTGTATTGTTCTTGTAATCACTTTCTTTTTCACAATGAAAACTAAAAGTTAAAGACTTGCAAAGCATATAATATAAAATTAAAAATGATATTTAAATAAAGGACATTATGTAGATGAACGTTTCCTTTGTTCGTGAAATAATTTTTCATGGTTTTACAATAAATCTACTTCTTGTACTCGTATTCTCTACAAGAGAACGAGAATTTTAAAATTTTTTTTATTGTATAAGAAAATTTACTTAAATAATATTAGAAGCATCAATGCATTCAATAATCCCATGAAAGAAGGCAACTTTCTTTTAGGTTTTAAAATTTGCTTACATTTGATTTTTAAATTCAAGTTAATAGTTTTATATAATCCAGATTGTATGGAAAATATTCACTAGATTTAATAGACCCTGACTTAGTTTTATCTTCATAGGATTTCATATTCAAATTTATAACACAATTATTTTGAAAATCAATTATATAAAATCTGTAAACATAATGAGCTTGAGCACTAAAGTGCAAGAGTTATAAGTATTTATAACAAATTCTTAACCCCCGTTATTCAATGTTAACACATTTAGGTGTTCATTTTTATTAATTTAAATCAAAATTTTAAATGTATAACTAAAGAAGAGCACGTAATATAAAAAAAATATATATTAGAAAATTCTGATATTTCCCGGTTATAGATTCTATATGGACCATTGTGTAAATTTAAAGTGTGATTCGGCAAAAATTTGTTAAGTAACTATAAGAGTTATGTTGGGCTTCAAACATGCATAACTGGACTAGTGCATAGGGAATAGTGCATTCCATAAAATTCCAAATCTTGAATAACATCTTTAAATAACAAATAGTAGGAGTAAAAAAAGCCTGTACAATAATGTGGAACAGAACCCAACAAAAAAAAAACAAAAATAATTTCCTTTTCTCTTTTTAAATAAAAGTAGAATGATAAATTTTTCATTTTTATTTTTTTTTTTTAATTTAATAAATGGGTGATTCTGCACCACAATAGTAAAATGAAAATAGCAAAAATAAAAGTAACTATAAGACTTTTGGCTTTTGATTTAGATCAAAATTTCAAATTGTACTCTAAATTTCAGTTAATTATTTGGGAAATTTATAACTTTAGCTTATGTTAAGGGACTACGTCTTACGAACTCGATACGTCTCGTACGCTATTTGGGAAAAATTATAAGTTAGTCTATGTTATAAATCGCTGGATTCATAGAAGAACACTTGTAGAAAAATTTCTTCTATTATATCTAACTTTTATAAAATTTGTGTTGAACTTCATTTAACCCAACCAATTATAATTGTAAATATTTTCATCACACCACTTTAATACAAAAATTATTATTTTGCTATAGAAAAGAAAAACTCGCATGATTGAAACTTGATCTCGAATAGGGCCCAGATAGATTAGTTACCAGATAGATTCGTCTTTGGATATTTTTTTCTTCCTCGGGATGGCTGCGATTGTGAGGACACCTTGAAGTTTTAATTTCCGCCGAGCAGATTTTGGGCTTGATTTAGAGTGAATACTCTAAGAATATTTTGTGGAAATTTTTTTAAAATATCAGAAATGCTAAAAATATTAATGGCGACTTTAAAACAGCTTGAATATTTTTTTTAAACTATTTTGCGATTAAGCCGTTATCTCAATGACTTTCATTCAAATTGTCTGAAATATGCCAAACCCAGTCAATAAATTAATATTTAATAATAAATGCAATATAGCATTGTATGGAATCACCCATATCTTATTAAGGATAAAAAAAAATTTTTATACAATTTTATTTGTAACGCTCATTCAATTTTTAGTTTCTTTTTATTTAACATTATAAAAAAGAAAAGCAAAAAACAAGTAACAATTTAGGATAAAAAATTATAAAAGACCAAGGAACTCAAAAAAAAAAAAAAAACCAAAATTCTTTTCCTAAAAAGCAGTCTAGCCAAAGATAAGAAAACGATTGAAGACAAGCCGGTTTTGTTGTTGCATTTTGTTCTGCTCCTAACAAACAAACTAAAAAAATGGGAAACTATCAAAGAAATTACATTTTATTAGATTAGTTATGTTTCGAGAGCATTAACAAATTATAATATCCTTTATATTCCTTTATGTCTGCTGCTGCTGCTGTTGTTGCTGATGATACCATTTTTTTTATTCATGCTGCTGCTGCTGCTGCTGCTGCTACATTCTAAATGAAGGCAACCAAAAGAATCATATCATAAGGATCATTCAATTTGTTTCATCTTGTTTTTTTTTTCTTGTTCTTCATGAAAATGAATTCAGTTATTTTTTTTGTCTTGCTCTATAATAATTTGATGTTGCTGTGCTTGTTGGTTCCATTCTCTCTGTGATGTTTTCGAATAATCCGAAAACATTAATTCGATGCATGCAGACTAACACTTTTTGATATTTCAATACCATTTTTTTTCTTATGATTTTAAAGGATAAAAAAAAAAGTGAAATTAAATTCATAATTTTAATTTTTGATATTTTTTTTTTTAAATTTCTAAAGCAGATGCTAAAAAAATGACTTTAAATTAAAGCCTTAAGGGGAAAAAATTATCTTAAATAATGATTTTTTTTTTAATTTCTTTAAATGAGATCTTTAAATTTTAAATAATTATTCTTTTCTGTTGCTAATACATAATATATTTAACCAATTGGTGTAAAGTAAAGTGTAGGAGCATGTTAATTATAGTTTTAGAAACAAAAAAGTGGAGCTCCAAACCAGATGTGCCATATTATACGTTATATATAAAGCTATTAAATTTAATTTAATTAAAAAGTTTTTCTAAATATAATAAATTTAATAATTGTAATAATTTTTAAAGTTTTCGGAGAAAATTTTAATTTATTTGGTTTAAAAGTACATTGACTTGTACCAAATTAATATTGTGTATGACGTGATAGTTGCAAGAATTAAAAAAGTTTAAAATTTAGTGAAAATTTTACCGAAAATAACAAAATTATTGGTAAAGTTTGGAAAATAGAAAAAATAAATAAGATTTATTATTAAACTTTAAAATTAAATTAAACTTTTAAAAATTTTTTATATTATTCGAAATCCACTGAGACCTCTGTATTGCTTTAAACTATATTACTAGTAAAAACATTATTCTCTATTAATCTCATTGATATTCCAGAATACAACATGAATGTACTCTAAAATCAAATGTAAAAAATTTTTTTATGTAAGCACATTTATAAAAATTTTAAAGAGTTTACAACTTAGAAAAAAGAGATCCTCAAAATTTGATATGCCCTAAGATTTATTAAGATGATGGGTTGTTTACGTTTTTTATCGAGTTTTTTACGTTTTACATGAGAAAATTTAGTTGTTTACGTTTTATAGGAGAAATATTGAGTTGTTTACGTTTTACATGAGAAAATTTAGTTGTTTACGTTTTATAGGAGAAATATTGAGTTGTTTACGTTTTGCATGAGAACATTTAGTTGTTTACGTTTTATAGGAGAAATATTGAGTTGTTTACGTTTTACATGAGATAATTAAGTTGTCTACGTTTTACATCAGAAAATTTAGTTACGTATTATAGGAGAAATATTGAGTTGTTTACGTTTTACATGAGAAAATTTAGTTGTTTACGGATTATTGGAGAAATATTGAGTTGTTTACATTTTACATGAGAAAATTAAGTTGTTTATGTTTTAAAAGAAGTATGGAGTTGCTTACGTTTTATTAATTTGATCATGTTTTGTATGTGTTTGCGCTTCACACGAAAAACAAAAAAAAAGTTCAAGTTTATATGAAAATAATGGGTTGTTTACATTTTCTAGCGAAATTTGTACGTTTTATATAAGAAAATTGAGTTGTTTAAGTTTTATATTAAAAACATTGAATTGTTTACGTTTTCTGATGTAAGTTGTTTACGTTTTATATAAGAAATATTGAGTTGTTTACGTTTTATAAAAAAAAATTTGGTTGTTTACGTTTTATATTAGAAAAGTTGAATTGTTTACGTTTTACATAAGAAAATTAACTTGGTTACGTTTTATAAGAGAAATATTGAGTTGCTTACGTTTTATATGAGAAATATTGAACTGTTTACGTTTTAATTGTGAAATATTAATTGTTTACGTTTTAATTGAGAACTATTAATTGTTTACGTTTTATATGAAAAAGCATAGATGTGTTTTATTTCGAGTTATAAATATGGATTTTTTTACGGTTAAAGAAAAATTACAGGGTTGTTTACATTTTTTCTTAGTTTTTATGTTGTGCATGTAAAAAAATTTCAATGATAAGGTTCACATTTAAAATATTTATGATATTTATCTGAATGGAGTAAAGTTTTAATAGCATTGCGTATAGCATATCACGATTATAATTTTCGGCATTTTGAAATCAAAATTTACCCAAAAAATATTGTGAAGAAATGAACCATTGTATTGGTTTTCCAAAGTTGTGCAATATAAGATCGTTCTATAATTTCTTGTCAGGCTATACATGGGATTGTTTACTTCACATTTTCACAATTGCCCTCTCTTAACTCTCTTTGAGTTGAAATCGAATTAAAATTTAAGAACAATGAAATATTGAATATCACCACTTTAATAGTATAATTTTCTAACAAAAATAATTTTACCAAGTTCTTTATAAAATACTACATAAAAAAAACAACAAAGATAGCAGCCATTTTCTCTCTATTAAAATATTTTAAAAATTTCCTTTTTTAGTGACCCACAACTGAATTTCCAATAGCAAAAATCTATATGTAGGTATTTAATGAAAAAAAAATTTCGAAAACAAAATAAACCCGACAAATTCACTCAAAAACCAGTGAAAAAAGGCAACACACTTATGACCAGGATAAGAGGAATAAAAGAACAGGAAAACAACAAAAGCTGTAAAAATATCGAAACATTTACATCCCATTAACCTAAAATAAAATCCAAAAAAAAAAACAAAATGAAGAAAAATCGAAAAAAAAACGAAAAAATTTCTTAAAAGAATCCCAAAAATTTTTAATTAATGCACAGTCCTTATTATCAATTCAAATCAAATCCAATAGTAAAACAAGAGGAAAAAAAAAGAAACAACTAAATAACAAAAAAAAAGTTGTCCACTGATTTTTTACACCATACTACAACACTATAAAAATTCAACTGAAATAACAAATCTAAACAAAAACCTTAAATACAGAACAGAACCTTTATTGAAAATGGAAGACTTTACCAAGAGAAAATCATGTTTTTTTTTTCTTTGTTTTGATTTTAAAAAAATGGTCTATATCTGAGACCATCCGCATAACTAATTAACACCAACTCATTCAGAACAGAAACTTCAGATTTTTTTCCCAGTTCAGATGATAAAATTTTGCAAAACACCAAACAATTTGTTTGTCTCTTTTTCTTTTTGCAGAATGTTGGCAAAACTCATTTGTTTTTGTCTTAAAGACGTAAAGTATACACAGTGTTTTTTTTGCAGTGTCTTTTATTGATTTATAAAAAATTTAAGAAAATACTTTGACGATGTTGGAAAGTGATGATGACACAGACAAAGTTTTAATAATAAAACTTGAAATGTGAAAAGAATTTTCGATTGCCGAAAATATGATTACGAAAAAATTCGTTAAATTATGAGTGGATGCAAGATATTGCTATTTCTATACAGAAGAGTAATTTTTAATTGTATGAAAGTAAACGGTAACACTGTCTGACATTTAATTTTATTAGTCATGTTGAATTAGAAAGAGAGATCGGCATTTTCGTTCATCTATTCTCTTTTGTACGTATAAGATTATTGTATTTTCGTGGAGTGCAAATTTTAAAATTAAATGTGAAGCTCTCATGGCAGCCTTCATTACTTTCACACTAAAAATAATTTCTTGCACTGCAAGAAAATAATTTTGTATTTCGCCTTAAAATGTGTATAGTGCCATGATTTCTAAGTGTTTATTAATTTCGTTACTTATTAATCATTTTCTGCTTGAGAGCTTTGAATTATTAATTAGATTTTAATGTAATCAAAGTTTAACGTAATTTTCAAATTTACTTGAATTTCTTTTATTAGCTTCTGGTAGATAGCAGCTGCTTTCTTTGCTATTGCAAGGTGATTCATAATTCCTTAATAGGTCTAAGACTTTATTGAATCCTAATAAATTTTCGTATACAACTGAATATTGTTAAAATTCTTAAACTTGCCTCTTGTAAAATTTTGGTAAACAATATTTACTAAAACTTTTTGTTCGTCCATTTCACTTCACATGAAACATTTTAAAATATCGAAAGTCAAGGCATTCCATAAGGAGTTCACATTTTTTTTTTTTGGCATTTTTTTTGCACTCTTCTTTTAATTCAAATTTCAAGTCTTACTTTATAGCATACACAAAAATTTTCTTATTGATTTTTTTAAATGAACTTTTGGAATTTTGTAATTTGTGTTTTAGTAATCATTGGAATTTTAAATAAAATCTTGGTCAATATACAACAAAGCGTTTATGTTGTTAAAAATTTTGTTCTAAATTTTTTCTTCTTTAATAAAATCATGCATAAATGCCCACTATTAAAAAAGTATAATAAGTGAATAAAAAAAATTAATCGCCTACACGCTCTTTAATAATATTTAAAAAAAAAAAAATAATTTAAATTTTATGTTTAATATTAAAATGACATTTCCTTTGCTAAATGTTATTTTAAAATGCTTTTTATTGGAACTCCTACAAAATTGTCACCATTTTAAATGCTTTTGAAAAATTTTATACCACAAAAAAAATAAGTGTAGACATACACACTTATGGGAACCATGTTTATAAATTGTGGTGATAAAAACGATTTCATTCTGTAAATATTTAAAAATTATTCTTGGAACACGTTAATTGGGCAAACTAATTAAGTAAATGAGCACACATTAGTAACTTTACAACTTGTGTTTAAAATAATTTAAAAATTTTGATTTTAAATTTTCTCTTGACTTTCCAAAAAATACCCGCCGAAGTTCTAATAATTGTTCAGTTAAATGGAAGAAGAAAATCAGCTTTGATAAAGTGCGTATGTAGCGCACGAAATATATTAGCGAAAAATAAAAGTATTTTATTCCGAATAAAAGGAAGTTTTCTTTTCACACCAATAAAAAAAAAAAAAGGAAGTGAACACGTTTTAAAATTAAAAGTTAAGTGGGTTGCCCAAGGGTGTATTAAAGTTATAATACACTTGGGCAGTATTTAATATCAATATATATATTATGTGATAATGTGGTGAAGTCTTGTTATTTTTTATTTGTAATTATTTATTATTGAAAAAGGAAATTTAATAATTAATACTGATGGTGTAATTAGTGCCGTAATGATGAATGAAATGGTTTCATGTACGGTGACAATTTACTGAAATTCAATTAAAACTCTGCTCGTGAAGGTGGTACCTTCCTGCTAAAATACGTTATAAGCGAAAATATATCAAATTTACGAGTTATTGAGAATCAGAAAATTGAAGAAGTAAGTGAGCTCTTGTGGTTTTATAATAAGCTGTTGAAATTCAATAAGAAAAAAACCAACATCTTAAACTTTTTGGCGTGCCTGCCAAATATTATAATTAAACACTTAAAACGAAGTAATCAACAAACATGCAGTCCGGTAAAAGAAGGTATTTCTGCATTATTTCTGCATCAATTTTTAATTTATATAGAAAGACGGAGAGAAGTCAGTGCTGTTGACAGTGTCAAGTGAATGCAATATTAAAGAATTTGTTGTTGAACTAAAAGACATGAACTTATCCACCAAACAACTAAATATTTTTTGAAAATCACTTACAATATCAAGAATTTTTATTGTAATATATAATTGGTACTTTAATTGTAAAAATATAACCAAAGCGGTGAACTGCAACGGCGGACGATTTCACTTGTTACCGTGGAACAACAGCCAGATGGCGAAATGAGTGGCACATACGTGCAAACAGATGATGTAAAAAAAAAACACCACCGATAAAATACGAGTAGTAATTTAGTCTATTTAACCGTCGAACGGTTATTTCGCTTGATTCTGGGCATTCTCATTTAAATGTGTGTATTTAATATAAATTTTTACATTTCGCCGCAGAAAATCGCTCTTGTTATGTTTTCAACTTATCATAGACTTTTTAAAGCCTAACCGTTTGAAATAAGATAGACTCCATATTTGTACTTTTTCATACTTCTAAAACTATTCTATTGATCAGCCTGCAATAAATTTTTTATCATATATTTAACAATAATAATTTTACGATATTAAATTTGTGTTTATAAATTTTGAAATAAGAAGAGAATTTGTTCAAATACAATAAAAAATATAAAACAAAATTTATCAAAAATTCTATATGCATACCTACATATTCACAATTACTTATAAATTGTTTGTTATCTTTTTAAGTTTAGATAAATGTCAAGATTACATGCTTAAATTTCGGTCGTTTTGTCAATTCGATGCTTTTTATAGGTTTTTATTTCAAATTAAAAGAAGAGGAAATAAAAATTTTTTTTTCATTTAAATAAAATTTTGGTGATGCGGTCGATACACAATACAATGGATGCGATGCGATAAAATTATAATGCGAAATGAATGGTAGTGGGGATTGGTTGCGTTTTATTTATTTTTTTTGTTGTTGATTTGAAAATTTTGTTATACATACTTGAATTTATACGGGCCAGAAATACTTATGACTGTGTGTAAGAGAAGAGTGAGGCAAAATATTAAATTATTTTCTTATTCTCTTTGTTTCTTCTGTTGAATTCGCGATAAAGACATTAATTGCCATAAAAGTTATTATCTTGAATTTTATTTATATTTTTTTTGTTAATTTTTTAAATAGCTATCAGCTCTTCTGGATCATATTATTATCATTTATTTGATTTTATGTTTTTTTCTACCCAAAAATTCATTCAGTTTCGAATAAGTATATTATGTGGTTCTCTTAACGATTGCCTAAATAATATTTTTTTTAGTTCTTATAAAATTTGAACACAAATTTTAAGTTGAACTGAATTTGACTTTATTATTAAACAGTAAGAATATAAATTAATAATATTTTCAAAATAACAAAAAGTAAATTTTTATATCAGACTTAAAGTCATTAAAAAGATAATTTTAAAGTCATCAAGTTCAGGTTTAACCAATATTATGGTATAACTGGTGTAGTATTATGCTTGTACAAAATGTCATTTAAATATAAAGGAAGAGTCAAGTAAGTAAGCAAAAATTCTTCTAAATGTGAAATTAAATGTTCGATTTTCCATTTTGTTAAAATGTAAAATGGATTTTAAATGACAAAATGAACATGTTTAGGCATTTAAAACAATGTTAAAATTGTATAAATAAAAGGTTTTTGCTTTTTTTTTTTGTGGTTACAAATTTTTCGGGATTCAAATCGGGTTATTCAAAAAAAAATCGAAAATTATCTGAAATGAAGAGTGGTAATTTATAATGGAATTTTAATAAAATGTTATAGAGAATTTAAGAGATTCATCGGAGAATATAAAATTTAAATTTTAATGCACTAGAATGAACGATTAGAATTTTTATATTTTTGTAGATTTTGACATTGTTTGATCAATTACAGCCATTTTTACATAAAAAACTGAATGACGCCCAAGCATAAGACATGCTTACATTATTAATATACATAAATAATTATTAATACATAAAATGATTGTTTAAATCAAGCATTTAGTAAGACATAAAGTAAAAAACAAAGTTCTTCCAAAGAGGAAGTCAATCTATTAAAAAATATAGCATACTTAAGGGTGATCTTACAAATCAAAGCACATAACCAAATCAGTCTCAAACTGAATCAAAAATTAAAATTTTTCAACATATTAGCCAAAGGCTTAGTCCTTCAATAATCGGTTGCTCAATAACATGTATTGAAAACTCTAATGTTTTCAAGTTTTTTGGGTTACTCCAAAATGATACCTCCTGAAGCAACAAGGGGGGAGAATTACGAACCTAAATACAAAGTGACAAACTGTTTAGTCAACCAGTATAAAAAATAAGCAACTCCTCTTACTGTATAATATTTTATTGAGGCAGTCTTTAAAAATATAACTGTATAACAATATAGACTAAAAATTCAGTTGTTCTAAAAAATATAACATTTACATATATTTATTTTGTGGAAATTTAGAAGTTTTTGATATACATTAGGCCTAAATTTAAAAAATTTCAATTTTTGCATACTTTGTGGCTAATTTTGACTTTCCATAACTTAACAATCACGTAAATTGAAGTCAATAACCTTTTTACAGGAAGGAGTTGAGTTGAAGAAGATTTTTTTGAATTTTGTTTATTAAACTCTCATTGAATGTAAAATCATTTGCTACGAGTATATCCGTAGTTAATCTCCATTGAATGCATATTGTACCAAGCACAATTACGCCATTGCAATAGTGCACCTTTACGCCATATATAAGAGAATCTATGAGACTTGGGAATTAATCTCCTTAAAATGTTTTAATTTCTAACCACTTCTAACCAAATAACACAAATTTTTTTTTAAAAATCCAAATAAAATTTTATAACATAATTTTCTTTAGCATATTTTTAGGCTAACCTCGATTTTTAACACCAAATTTTCTTTTTCAACAAAAGCAACCATGATTTTTTTTTTTTTTTGATTTTGTTTTTGGTTCTGATGTTTTTGTGTTGCATTATTCTCTTTTAATTTTCTCTCTTCTTATGTGTTTATTAAATCACGTGTTTTAATAAAAATGTTATAAATTTCTAATTAACATACTGTAGAGCTCTACTGGTTTATTTAAAATTCACTCGCACAGTTGCTAAAACATAAATTGGAATAAATTTGGAAAAATTTTTTTTTTTTTTCGATTTTCTTATTCTGTTACCCAGTTTCATAAATTAAGTCACCAGAAAAAGGAAAAAAAAAGCAACCGACATTATAATCCTGATTTACAAAACAAGAACATGCAAAAATGGACTTTAAAACAGAAAAAAAAAAACAACAAAAAAAAGGAAAAGGAAAACAAACACAAACAACTTGATATACCAACTGTCAACCAAGAAGACAACAATAAAACAAAACAAAAGGGAAAACAAACAGAATAGAAAGAAAATGGAAATGAAAAAAGACAAAAAATAAATTTTTCAACTTTCAAAAACTCCCGCGAGTCCCGATTTTTTCTGCTATCTTCCAAATATATGTAAATTTTCCCATTTTTGTTTTATTTATGGTTTTATTTTTTTCTGTGTAATTTTTGTGATTTTCGAAAATTACGAGTATGTAGGGCCTGTGTGTATTTCGTCTTTGACTGTAATTTTCCACTTATTCTCTTGTTTTTTTTTTTTTTGTTAATGCTTTTCCCAAATAAATCCTCTCTTTTTTTCACTTAATAATTTATTCATTCATTTTCCATTATTTTAATTTTTATCAATTTTATACAGAAGAAATAAAAAAATAATAAAACAAAAATAAATTCGAATATAAATTCAAATTTTTAGCATTGAAAATATCAAATGAATTGGACGTAATTGAAAAGGAAGGAAGGATGAAACAAGTCGATATTACTGAGTAATGTACGAGCGCATAATGTGTTGGCAAGTAGTTTTTAAAATGAGTAATAAAGAGTAGTAAAATATTGCCTAAGAATAACGCTCACCGGAAAAATCCTACAGAATCAAATGATCAAAAATTTTGTAAAGCTGCTACCACATGCACGTGTGAAAATCGAATATTCAAACTCAGAAATTTATTGAGAACTAGAGACTTCAATGAATCATAAAAATAATCGTTGAAAACATATAAAATGAGTGTCACTAGATGAAATCTTGTTCTTTAAACTTAAGGGAGTGCACATTTTTATAAATACATAGTCACAATAATGTAGAAGATGTACACTTATTTATATAGTCGTATCTACAATTTCTGCAACATTTTATACATAAAACTTAAAATTTAGTGCCACAATTCATTAAAATCTAAATTAAAATTTGTTCAAGTTTACAGTACATCTCAGTGTTTCAGAATGTTTAATACAAAGTAATCATGTTGAGTTAATAAAATATAGTACAAGTACACAAACATTGTATAAAATGAAAATTCAACCATAGATGAAGGTACGAGTACTGAAAAAAAAAAATTTACTTTTCTCTTGAAATATGCATGTATAGATTTTTTTTTCATTTGTTTTTTCTTAATTTTGTCCTTCCCAGAAATAAAATTTGCACACGCTATTGCCATTATCGTAAAAAAAAATATAAAGAAAAAATTAACCCTTATTGAGTGATGGTAGATAAAAATAAAACAATTTGTAGTAATAGAGTAAATAGGTCTACTTTAAAAGCTTCTAGGATTATTAATAGGATCTAGGTTAATTTTAATTCTTTATTCAGAGATTTCTTTTGTTAAAAATTCAGAGTTATTGGATCACTCTGCATTCAGGTTAAAAAATTATGTAATTGAGAGCTCTGATTTTAAAAACGAACAAGATATAAATGCCAAATAACTGTCACTTAATAATTTGCTGTGTCAAAATAGCATCTGTGAAATTTATTTTTTTGAAAACGCAGAACGTGATCTGTGTATACACTATCGGAATCGTAAAAAAGAACATTAATTTTTAGCTTTGAACGCTTTGAGGTAAAAAACGAAGAGCCTACTAATTAATGCATTAAAACACTAAAGAAGAATCTTCCTTCCATTTTTCATTCAAATTTATTAAGATAGATAAAAAATGCAGTCACTGTTGGTTTCTGCCTATCCAGTTCTCGAAAATGTATAATATTTTGAGTATGAAATGAGTAATAGGTTGTTTTACCCTTTCCGTTCTTTATAAGTTGCTTAAAAATTTGTTGAGTTGTCAATTTAATTCATTAGTCATAAAATATTATTTTAATTAGCAATTACAATATTAAACCTCTAAATGCAGGAAATCTATAGAATTTTCATACTATTTTGGGAAATCGTTGCTCTCAAGTGGGTTAATACAAAAAAAAAAAATTATACAAAAATAAGAAACGACTCTATTCCGAATAATTAAAACCCAAAAAAAAAACAAAAAAAAAATGCAAAATTAAAAAAATTCCAACAGAATTAATTTTTTCGTCATTGTAATATAGTAATGAAGAGGCAGAAAAGAGACAAAAATAACAACAAGAACGAAACAATGAAAACTAAGTGCAAGAATCAGAGAAAAAAAAATGAGAACTTATATACCTACAAAATGTACATAAATTATGGGACGTATAATATTAATTTGTTTCTATAGCTATAATTTGATGTCCCGTCACAAATGATAATTATGACAACAATTTAAAAAATTTCACTGCAATAAAAATATGGTTTGGAAAAGAAAAAATTAACTTTAAAATCTCCCAGAAGCCCATTGTTGTAAACAGAATAAATCTTTTTTCTTATTTTTTTTATTTACCCATTGGAAAATTTCACATATTAATGCATATACGTGTATGATTGTAATACAGGATAGAAAGGGAATAAGTTGGTTGAATTAATAAAAATTAAAATTAAAGTGACCATTATATTAATTAATTAAATGCAGTCGCCTGAAACCTGGTGCTGACGCTTATTTATTAAATATGATTGGCATATGATTAGATCGAAGATAAAAAATATAATCTACAAAAATGGCAAAACGATATCTTGTTTTTGAAATAAGCTCCAGAAGAATTTTTTTTTACTTTCGGTCCCATTTTTATTACGTGTTGTCTTTAATTAACTCTATGATTATAGAGAAAAAACAAAGAATAACTAGATTATTAATTGTAATTGTAATGTTGAAGGAATTATTGCGACTTTTTTCTTAAAAGTAAAACACCAACTCGATTTCCAACTCTTAAAGATCTATTCGGCAATTTTTTTCATGTGAAAAACCTAATCCCCAACCCAAATTTTTTTAATATTCATAATATATAGTCATGTAGGATTAATGAGAAGAACAATAATTAACTGTGTAGAATTATTTATAATAAAAATATTCAACAACTGTTGGAAACAAATTTTCTGAACGGTTGCCCGAAACCACTACAAAAGTCTATACAGCAGAGAATCCGATATTGGCAAAAATTCGAATACTAAAAATACAAGTTACACGAGTTTCGTGAAAAGAGAGAGCTTGATTAAATACTTCAGCCATTCGAGGAGTGTTAAGAAAATCTTTCGTTAATTGCAACTGCAATTCTCAACTAAAGGTGGACATTTTGCTACAAAATTTTCGTGGTATGGTAACACGAATTTTTTGTTGTAAAATGTTTCTTATGTAAAATGTTTAACATAAAAAATAATATTTAACTACCTTGGAAATTGTAATATGTTTGTTGTACTCTACAAATTGAGTGAATTCTTTTAAATCACATCTGAATTAAGATGTGCCTTTTTTAAACGGATGCTTAAACTAAATAAGGATAATGAGTTTTTTTTTTTGTTTCTTCTTCTCCTTTTTATTTTTACTGGAATCTATTAATGTGATAAAATGCTTTTATACTTTTTATTAAAATTCTATTTTACAAAATAAATTAAAATGCAAAAATAAAAAAAATTAAATAAATTATTTATTAGTTTTTGTAAATTTTCTCAAAATGTTGAATTTTAGAGCTTTTGCGATAATTTTACATAAATCGTATATAAAATCTTTAATTTAATGCATAGAAAATTCAGAATTTTCCGAAATCTCATTTCATCCAAGGAATACTTTCTGGCGTCAGAAAATTGTTTAATTGTATGATTTCATTTCAATTTTTAAAAATTTTAATATGACGATCCCATGTTATTTACGGTTTTCATAAAATAAAGGTAATTTTAATGTCTGCTTTTGTACAGAAAAAATAATAAACAAATTTGATTTACTCATTCTGATAAACTCGCAAGTACTTAGTTAACAAATTAGCACTGGGATTTTATTTTTTTATTTTTCAATTATTGAAGAAACAAAACATTCTTTTTTTTTTTTTAATATTATTAAAATACAAATTTTACATTTATTTATGATTCTAATGAATTTACTGTCCCATTACGACGACCATACATCGTATATATAACTTAATGTACGATAATCATAGTGGTTACATACAGTGAGGGGCGAAAAAAAATTATAACTTAAATTTTATGAAATTCTGGTGTAATAATAAAATAAATTTTGTCTTGCTTAATCAGGAATACCGCATACTTAGAATCAAGAATACAGAGGTGTAGTCAAGGAATCAGAGTCGTAGTGGGAACATCACTTTTAAAATCAAGTTGTTGCTGTCGATGTTGGGAGTAGTCACAGTTGGAAACAGATTAATAAAATTAACAGTTTAATGAGTTATGTTTCAAACGACATCGCCACCCTTGACTAATATGGCCAAAACATTTAAATCTCGTAAGTTTACGCAGCTAAAGATCCGGTCAACAGCTGGGCATGGAGAAAAATTTAAAAAAATCCTAAGTTATAAAATGAATTAATATCTAATCTCACAAGTTAGTGCACGTTTTCTTCTCTGTCTACATTTTTGAATATTATCCATATGATTTCAGATATTACAGCCTCGTCAAATGTAATGCCATTCAATCGCTATCATTACTGTAGTTTCATCAAATTCAATTGTACATTTAAATACGAAATAAATTAGATATCCAAGTTGAATATTAGAAATATTAGAAATAATTAAAACACTTCATAACATTCATTTTGTATCACCCTGTATACATTATGTTCGAATTTAGCAAAAATTGCGTATACAGAGTTTCACTTCATGCATTCATTTGGTTAAATAAATATTAAGTTGGGGTTTTTTTTTTTTTTCGTTTTGTTTTATTTGATGTTTTGTGGTTTGAAAATTTTCAGATCAAGCTGGAGTTTTTGGTCAAATTAAAATTCTCTTGAATATTAATGTGATTCAGTCCAAGAATTTTTCTTTTTGCCCTTTTTTTTTCTACGATTTTTTTTTCATTGTTCTTTTTTGTGTTACAAAGTCTGCAAAAAAAACAAAATTTACCCAAGCCCAAATTTTTTATTTTTTTTTTTTACTTTTAGTCTTTTCTTACTTTCTGTTAATTTTGGGATTCACTCGAACTGTTTTTTAACACTGATTCTTTTACAAAGATTACCAGCATTTCATTTAAGTGAAATTTTATTTTTGAACAAGAAAAAAAACGAACTTTGTCACATGCAAATTAGATGTGCCCTTTCAGGTTTTGTATTCAGGTAAAAGAAAAACACAAAAATTTTGGGGAAAAAAAAAATGTAAAGAAACCGATAGAAATGTTTTCCGAAAAAATTAAAAAAGGATATTGTAAAACAAAAAAAGAAGCAAAGGATTAATAAATGAATTTTTTTTTCTGACCATCAAAAAATTCTTATGTTCTTAACGATTTGTTAATAGAAGTCTTTTTAATGTACACATAAAATTTAGAGTTTTTGGGATACTTTTGGTTTTGGTTTTATATTTAATTTTAGATTTTTTCTATATTTATTTTAAACCTAGTCATTTTAAGAAAGTAACTCTATTTTGAGTAATTCCGTGTGACTCACTATTTACTATTTTGCCTTAAAAGGTTTTGTTTACTTGAGTTTTATTAAATAGAAATTCAACATTTCATTCTTATTTTAAATAGAAGAAATCTGTACCACAAAAAAAATTTACACAAGTTTGGGAGGCGAATTAAAGTTTCATGGGACGTTCAATGAATTTAAAATTGTTGATTATGAAAAATGAATGTCAAATGTATTAACAATTTTGAGCTATCCTCCAATCTAAAAACAGGATATAGTTTATAATATTGCCAAATACCAAATGAACAATGACTAAAGCAGGCAAATGTCTACTATGGAAAAATAAAATGTTAAAGGCCTGTGTTTTTGATAATTCAGTTCTAACTTAATACTAAATGTGCAATATGTTTGGCAATAAAGAACTACACGTGCTGTCAAAAAATAATTTTTTTTGTAATGCGTTACTTTTTTTGTAGTTTGGTTTATAACTAACTACAACTGTAAGTTAAGATTTTTAAGATATACAAGCAACAACTTAATTTTGATTATACTGTTGCGGAGAGTAATTTGTACTTAAAATAAAATAATTACGAAATTGGAAGATTTATTTCAGCAAGTTTCTTTAAAATTTTGCTATTACTTTAATAAGTAATTTAAATTTATATTGCAGTGAACTAGAAAATCAAAAGTTCTGGGTTAGAAAGGAACTTGAAAATGACAATATTAGAGCTTTCAAAACAAAAAAAAATCGTTTATTATTCTACTGTTAAATTTGTACTTTTTGCAGCTGCTTTTTTAGCTGTTGTCTAAGTTACTTACGTTCTAAGTTAGAAATGCGAACGGATATTGCATTATCAAAAACACCCGGCCAAAACCATCACATTTTATACCTATGTATATAAAACCAACAGAAAATTTGTTAAAATGTGAAAATCCAAATCAAAAAACCATTGTTAAGTTTTAGTATGTCTGACATAAAAGACTGAACAACATTTTAAATTTTAATTTGTGAGATTTGATTCATTACTTTTTGACCCTTGAGTTTAATTACAAAAACTTTGTAGATAATTATCTTGTTTATTTTAGAATTTGTTTGCAACATTTTTAATATTTACTTTTAAGTGAACCAGACATAATAAAATAAAATTTACGAATAAAATGAATTCAACCCTAATGCAACTTTCTGATTAGTTTATTTTCAGGTTTCTTCTCAATTAATTTTTCTATTAAAACAAGTCGTATATAAAATGAAAAAAGGTCTACAATTAAAATTTATATAATTGGTTAATTTCCATTTGTTTTTAAGGAATGAATGAAATATGCTGGTTACTTGTTGAGGAGGTTGAGTTAGAGCTATATAATAAATCGGGATGAGAGTAAAACTTGTGCAAATGTAGCAATTCTCTAAAACTCTAGTAATGAAGCACAATTTTTCGATATACCAACAAGTTTTTATTTATTAAAAGACCAAATGTTTTAGTCCCGTCAATAAATAATGTAACTTTAATTTTTAGTTTAACATTTCCTTGATTTAAAATAGAACCACCTCATTTAATACGAAATGTTTGCAAACATTTTCTGCTTTAACCTTACATCTAAACCCAATGTAATGTAAAATAAATTTTTTATTTTATTAATTATCATAAATGTTTATTATTAGAGCGTCATACGAAGCCGCTAAGCTTATACAAATGTTATCTATTAATTTTACAATATAATTTCAATATTAAGTTTTGTGTCTATCATACAATTTTGCTAGCAATCGAACTTATTTTTATGTTATACAAAATTTTATAGCAGAAACACTGTATTTGATCATATAATACAATAAAAATACAAATAATGTTTAATACAAACAATTTACCAATAAAATAATGAACTTTCTGTCTAATATAAAAGTATGTAAATTTTTATGTTAAAAATATAAAAGATGTTGATGTTAAAAAAATTTAAAAATCCCCTCTCACTTGCAATCGCATGATCGTACAAAAAACTAGAAATCCAATATTGAATCTGTTAAATTTTCAATAACACTTTTTTTCCCTTTTTTTACATGTTTTCTTTCTAACATTTTTATTTACATTTAATAATTTTATATGTCGAGTTTGATTGCAACATTCTCTTTTCTGTTACAGATACCCAAAATTATCAAAAGCAAAATAGAATCTCAAATTTTTTTTTTTATTTTATACTCTTGATTTATTTTTAACAGTTTAAAAAATCAGTAAATAATATTTTACATTTCAATGTTTACAGTACATTTACCTTACATTTTTATAAAAATGTTATTATTTTACATGCTGTGCGCTTCACTTTAAAAATTTACAGCCTTTACTTTATTAACATATTCTGCTTTTCAATACTGCGTATCATCAATCTAACATTTTCTGTATGTAGTATAAGGAACTGTAAATAATTTTTCTTACTCATGTAACAGACCAGAATGTATTTATTAACATTTTACATATCGCTTCCGAGAAGTACGTAATGTACTTATAAAATAACATATAGATATAACATAAAAATCATAAATGTAATTTTAAAATAACACATAATTCTGTATAACCTACAAATTATTGTGCAGAGCAAATGGTATGTACTGTTAATATATTATTTTTGCAGAAATATTAAAAAAATTCGAAATGAAAAAAAAAATTAAGAGAAAAAAAATTCATAGCCCTACTCCGTGTTAAACAGTATATTTACAATACAATATTGAGTATTGTACTATTATGTTTGATAACATAAATATTCTACTAGTAAAATGTTATCGGTAAATAAAATTGATTTCTTAACATTTTTTGTTATAACTTAAAATGAGTTGAACATGTTAAAATTATTAAGCAAATTACAGTTGTAGTATCGAACTGTAACTGTTCAGTGTTTACAATAAGTTAAATATGTTCGATCGAAAATGTTAATTAGACAAATAATTTGATTTTTGAAAGTTGAATAAAAGATGTTTGATGTTAGGAACAATAAATATGTAAAAATTGTATATTACTGTATGATTTCATATTGTTGCGATCTGACAAGTTTGGTTTGATTTATTTTGAATAAAAATTTTTGTATTCTTTGAATGTATCCTTTTTTAAATTAAATGTAAAATATCCTTTTCAGTAAATAAAACTTCTTCTCTTTATTCTTTCAATATTTAATTTCGAATTATTGTGTATCTATAACAAAATTACGTTAAGATGAAATTTCGGTGTAAAGGTCATTTGCAAAATTTTAAAGTATTTTGAAAATCGTTGATCCCAATTTCTATTGAAACAAAGGGTAGATAAATTGTAATTTATTTTATTAGATTTCCCACTGCCGCATTAAGAATTTGTGGGAAAAAATAATTTTAGGGGCCGAATTCTTCACAAAAGTGATATTTTTGTATGAAAGTGAAATAAAATCAGTAAACAAAACAAAAAATTTTATTTTATTGTAGTGACAATAATTTTTAAGTTCCTTTGCCTTTCGTATTAAAAACGTTCAATCAATTCAGAAATGGATACATTTTTTAATTTCGTATATAGAATTCTGACAATAAACAGAACGTTGAACTTTTAGTCCTTTTCATATTAAATTATTGTATCAACTTAGTAAAAGAAATTATTTTCGACTGCATAATAAGGGGTTTTTCGAAAATATTCTTAGTCATAAAAGTGATTGAGAAGCTTGTAAAGAGAATTTTCTAAAATATTCTTTATTTTATTTGAGAATTGTAAAATGATACATTTTCACTTCACAGCAGTAAGAGATGGCAATTAAAATAAATAAGAGATGACAATTACAAAAAAAAACTAGCAAGCCACATACAATGATTTTAAGTACAAGAAATCGGCTACAAATTTCCGAAAATTTTGAATTATTTGAAAAACTATTGGCAAAATTTGTAAAATATGGCATCTTACTCCCTATTGATTACAAGAAATTGTACTATTTATTAAAAATTGCTTGCCATGATTTTATTTAAAATATAAAGTTTTGCAATGAATCATCAGAATAAAGTAGTAGATTATTTATGTAAGAAAGCCTAAACTGGAACAGTAACATGTAAGAAAATATATAGCTGAAAAATTTATTCCCCTCACCAGACATAAGTTCAACCATATTTGTTACGTTATCCGGATTAAATTCGTTTTAGTATTCAGGAATGGTGTCATTCTAGTTTATCGAAAAGCAAATTTGATTTCTACAAAATACCAAAAAAATAGCATTATTTTAAGTTATTTCATATTGTTAAATATCAAATTTTCAGGCATTAAGATCAAACCATCATACTTGATAAGATTCAACAGGATTAAAGTACCTCTTATGTTTTTGATAATCTAAGAACTCTAAACTAGAGCTAATTGTGGATTTTTCCTTTCAAACAAAAATAATATAATCTCAATTTTATTTGAAGGAACTCTATTGTTGAGAAACTCTTATTTTGTTGTTCTTCGAACAATTTGTTTCACACCTTAAGAAGTAACAAAATATTTAATTAATTTGATTCATACAAGTGTTATTAAGCACAAATAAATGAATTACTTGTTTGATTGAAAATAATAATTTTCAGTTGCTTTATCTCTATATTAAACACAACATTGTTTGTATAAGTATGACACCGACTTATTTGTTTGTTTGAAGAGACTTGTATGAGAATAAATTTTTAAAAATATGCATCCAAAATTTATTTATGTATGTATAGAAAGTAATAAATCTTCGTTTTTAAATGGTTTCCAAAAAATGAACGCTTGCGCATTTTATCCTTTCAACACGTGCTCAATTATTGTTAATTTAATACAACTATAATATTTTTTTTTCTTCATTTTCAAAATATTGTATGATTTCAACAAGTTAATCGAAAGTTAACAAAATTTTTTTAAACAATCAAAGTTCAATCGAAGGTGTAGTATTTATGGATTATGTAGGATGTTATATTCAGGCAGAGTTTTAAAAAATGAAAAATTTTTACAAATCGATGTTCGAAAGTTTAAAATATTAAACAAATTTTTTATTTTAGCTGAAAGTTCTTACAAAATTAAACCTCACATAGTAGATACTGGGATTCATATTAATATTGCATATATCTAAACACATATCCTTCATTCAATTTATATAGATTTGTGACATTTCGAATATGAAAATATTTTCTTATTAAAGGAAGTTTGTAATCATACCAAATGAATTCAAACAATTTAAATTGCTTCTACTCAAACATTGTGTATTAAGCTCAAACAAAAATTCTCTTAAAATTCTGAACAAAATAATAGCTTTAACGGTATTGTAATTGTAATAAATTTTGTTGGATTTGATAATACTGTTACTCATAAGGATTGGAACAGTCTTACAACGAATTTCATTAATTAATATGTTTGAAATAACATATTGAAACATTTGTTAATTAATAATTAATAAATAAATTATTAAAATTAGTTGAATTTTTAATTATAAATGAAAATTTAACAGTATAATAATTATTCTTGCTTAAATTATGATTAAATTAACAGTTGATGTTCTGTTCTTCGTAACGAACAATATAAGAGATTTATTCATTTGTCAGTATTTTGTTATAATGTTAAACAAAATGTTCGAACGAGTTTCTTTCCCTTTCAAAATTATTTCAATTTTTAGTAAGTAGATTTGTTCTATACAGAAATTTTTCAAGCATAAAACAATTATATTTGTATCATTCAATATTTTAGTACTGTAATTCGAAATATTTATTAAATGATTTAGAAATATGAAATTGGTTCGAAAGAAAAAAGTTTATTTACTTAGTAACTAAAACACTAGTTTAAAAATTTTTATTTTAGATGTCTCTTGCATGGCTCTATATATGTTTTGATAAAGACATCATAATAACAAAGTTTATGGAAATTTTATGGAAATTTTGTGCTCTATTAAAAATTTGTTAAATAAAATTTATTATCTAGCCCCGATTTTGGACTGTTCCATTATTAATCTCTTTAAATTGAAAACAGAATGTTTATTGTAAAAATAATATTGACATAATAAAAACTTCAGATATATTTCATTAAATTTTTATCAATCTAATAAATTATATAGGTCCTATTGCTTAATAAACTGTCAGAAACATGTCAATTAGATTTTAGATGCTTAATGTTATAATTAGTCAAAAGAAAATTAAAAAAATTTTATTAAAATTATTAAATAATGCAAATACAATTTTAATTTTTTATATTTTTTTTAACAAAAATGCAGTTAAATGGATATTTAACCCATAATGAGGATAATTTTAAAATTTCGATGAGAATAATTAATTAAAATGCACCCTAATTTCAGGTAGAATGAAAGAGGAGAAGCCTGTAAGCCTGTGTATAAATAATTTAATTATTTTAATGATAATTATATTTTGCGACTTAAAACTTTCTATCTGACGGGAGAATCATTTTTCTATTTCTTACTGGAAATACCTCTATTCAGCCCCTTAAATTTTTCTCACTTTTGTTTTAACTTTTTGGTAGTAATAACAAATCCATACAAATGATGGAAATGTTATGTAAACAACCTAAAATATTTTGGTAATTACTCAACAGAGAATAATAACCCTATAATAACCGGTATCGCCTCACTTATCTTGTTAGTTTTGCAAGAATCACATCAGTATAACAGTTCCTTATTATATTAATGTACCTATTATCCTTTGAACAAATATTTATGTAAATAAAATAAATTTTTTAGCATAATTTTTTAAAACATTGCTACAATATTTGTTTTTTATAAAAATTAAGAAAAAATATAAAATTTTTGTATTGTTAGAGATGAAATAAGCATACTCTGTACTGCATATATACTTACATATGCATGTATAAGAATATGATTATATAATTGTGTTATAAATTTACAATATTTTTTAATATGCATAATGCAAATAGCAAAATGGCAAATGCATACGAAGAGAAAAAAACTAAAAATCATTGCTTTAAATTAAAAAACATAACATGTTGTATTAAAAAAAAAATCGCAAAGTTAAGAAAGAAAAAATACATACATACATATACATATATATGTACATAAATATCTACAACACTATGTATGAATTCATGTATAATAGAAGGTAAAAGAAAAACTAATTTAAGAAAGAAAATAGCCAAGAGCTCTCTATGTATAAATGTACTACTTGTACATATATGCTGCTGACTATAACTATGTATATGTATGAATGTATGTAAATTTACGAACATGTTTGATATTTATATGAGTATCGTATATATATAATAAAAATGTATTGTGTTATGTTGCAATGCACTTGTTTCATCGTTCTTTAACTTTACTATAGGAGAAAATGTTATATTATGTAAATGTATAACAAAATATATAATATTTACTAAAAAAAAATAAGAGAAATAAAAAATACCGGCAAATCATTCAACAACTCTACAACAATGCCAATAACAACAAAACTTGAATTACTCTTTTTATTTTTTAAGAAAAGTTTGATTTTTTAATTTTTTTTTTTTATAATAATATGCAATTAAATTTGTAACATAATTTTTTTTTTTCTTTACTTGAGTTTAACAATATAATATTAGTTGTATGATGTGATTTTGCTATGGGAGATAGTAGATTTCTGTTACGCTGAGTTTTTCAAATATAAAATAGTTATTCTTTGTACTTAACTTAGTGCTCACCTTTTCATATTCCTTTAACAAAGCATTATACCATTTAATACGACACAACACAAAATTATTATACTATTATAACATGATTTTGTACTATATTTTCATTGCTCTCGTTCTCACAATTTGCCTTCATCATATTTTATGCATTTTGTAAATCAAATAGAGCACATTTACTACATTGTGTTGCTTTGTGTTTCTTTAATGTTATATGTATAAAAGATAATCTCATATTTTGTTCTATATTCCTTCTGCTCTAACCGCAATATTAAAAATTTATATTGTTATATTATCTATTATTTTTAGTATTTTTATTCAATTTTAAGTGTGACACATGTTGCAAAGCAAGTTGTTATAATATTTATAATACACTAAAAAAAATTTTATTTCACCGTATTAATAATTTTCATTTTTCTTTTCAGCTGTATTGATATTTCTAAATTGCATTTTGTGTTGCATTTAATAAATATGAAAAAGGGAAAGAGGAACACCAAATCAATAATTTAACAATTTGATTGAACATCAAACAAAAAATTGTCGTTTATAAATTAAATCAAAACAATAACAGTTATGTTAAAAAATATTATATTGCATTGTGATATTATAAATAATATAACAAATAGGAAACAAAAAAAAAAAAAAAAACAAACGAAAAAAGCAGTCTAAAGTGCATCTTAATTAAATAAAATTATAAAACAATAAAATTGTGGTATTATCATACAAAAAAAAAATGCAAAATATACAAAAGAAAAAACACTTCAAACATTAAAGTAATTGAACACAACATTCAAAATGAGAGAATTAACATAATATGTGTATTACAAATTGATATAAATATTAAATGAAATCGAATCAATACCGGTTTTATCATACAAAAAATTGTAATCAAACATTCAACATGTTAAGCAAAACATTAAAATACGTTGGTGCAAACATAATATTTAATATCTAAATATTATAAAACATGTGAATATTTTCAATTTCGTACAATTTTTATTATGTCAAACATTGTTGTTGTTTGTGCAAAATCACACCAAATTATCTTTAATACAAAATAATCAAACAAATCTTTAATACAGTTTGATACGAAAAAAATAATAAGAAAAAATAATTTCGTTCAACAAAATAATGTATGTTTGTGCTATAGTAAAAAGTTATAAACACAATGTGAAACAAACAAACAAAAAAAAAGAAGAAAAATAATAAAAACATGTTGAACAAAATGTTGCAATGTATTTATTATGTATATTGTTTGTATGTATGTTGTATAATAATATGTGAAAAAGATGGAATAGGAATTGCACACAAAATGAAATTGAAAAATGAAAACAACATAAAAAACCAACAACAAAATTTCAAAAAAGAAATATTCATTTTTAAAGGTACATCTAAATAGCCAGTTGCTTCAGTTTTTCGTTGACTATCGAGCCGAGTACTGTGTTTTATAAGGGATATTATTTTTTCCGCTAAAAAAAAAAAAAAAGAGAAAAAGAAAAAAAATAAAATATTAATATTTCTCGTTCTTTCAAAAGTAAAACGACGATGTTAGCAGTAAAAAATCTTGTAAAAAACAAACAAAATTAAAATTTATTATAAAAAAAAAAGTAGAAACAAAAAGTTCGTTCTCGTTTTATTGCAAAGACATATACTGCTACAACCAGTGACTACATAAAAGAAGTCGAAAATATTATTTAAAGAAATAAAATAAAGCAAAATAAAGTTTTCGTAACCAGTTCGCATTTGGATTGGACAAACAAGAATAAAACAAAAAGAAACAACAATATTTTTATAGTGTTGTCTTGTTTGAACAAAAAGTATTAAGAGAAATAAAATATAATAAAAAATTAATGATATTAAAATAAAAAAAAAAAAACATTTAAATAACCGCAGAGAATTAATAAATTTTATTTTTTTTTTTTTGTTATTCCTGTGTTTTATTTTTTGTACTCTTTGAAAGAAAAAATTACATTGCCACTGTTAAAATAAACAACCGAGTGTATAGAAAAATTAAACCGCGTAAAATTTTTCTAAGCGAATTGAAAAAATTTAACTATGCTGTATAAAAATAGTTCATATAAAAATTATTATTATAATAATTAAAAGGTATGATTGTAATAAAGTTATTATAATTAATATAATTAAGAAAGCATTCCATCTAATTTATATAATTTAATAAATAATATTAAATTAAATAATTATTGCTATACAAAATTTTTCAATGCAATTTAATTTAAACAATAATTTATTATTTTAAAAATTTTATTCTAGTAATAAAATAAATATTATACATAAAAATAATGTAATACAAAATCATAATTATCATTATCATCACATTATTATTATATTATTTTTTGTATTACATACAAGTAATAACATTGTGAATGATCATACAATCTTATGTTATGCGTATATATACAATAATAATAGTTTAAATAATGTGCGAAATAATAAAGAAAACAAAAGAAAGAATTAATAAAAAAAAGGGCACTGAAAAATTATAATAATTAAATAAAATTAAAAATATTCTAATTATAAATTAAATAAATATAAAAATTAAATGTGAAATTTTTATAAATAACAAAAATTATTTAAATAAGTAATAAAGGAAATTTAATAGCAATTTGAAAAAAAAATAGAAAACAAATGGTACAATATACGAGTAAGAGTTATAATTAAAATAATAAAATTACACTAACGATTATTTAAAAATTAAAATAAAATAAATTGGTGAAAGAAAAAAAAAAGATAATTAAAACTAATTATTAATTAACTAAATTAAAAATTACAGAAATTTTAATAAATTAGGTGATTTTTTTTCTATTATTATTAAATTAAAATAATAATAAAATTCTCATAATTTTAAATAATAAAATAATAAAAAACTTACAAAAAAATTGTAAAATTTAAAATACTATTAATCTAATAATTAAAGGAAGAATTTTTCAAAATTAAGTAATTAAACTTAATTATAATTATATAAATTATTATAATTAAGTAATTAATTACAAAATTTTAACATTTTTGTTTTCTTTTTTTTTGTAATAAATTAAAATTTTATAATTTATAATTGGTTATTTTTGCAATAAATTTATTAAAATATTTTAAAATAATTATTAAATATTTACAAACAAAAAAATAATAATAAATTAATTTAAAATTGAACAAATTATGAATAAATGATCATTAATTTTAGGGAAGAATAAAATTACTTAATTATTTAAATATTATTTTATATTTATTAATATTATTTATTAATTATTGTTTAATATTTATGGAAAAAAAAGTGAATTTTGAGTATAAAATTACATTCAAATATTAAAGAACTATGTAAATTTTTTTGTTAATGAGTTTATTTATAATTTTATAATTTTCAAGTTTTATTTTATATTTTCTTAATTAAGTTATAATTATTTTGAAATATTTCATTTATACTGGATAAATACGTGTTCTTTTAGTTTATAATTAAACATTAACAAGTTCAAATGCATATATTATAATTATAACACTTATAGTTATATAATAATTCACATTGGACTATTAGTATAACACGGAATATATTTTATGAGAAAAATTATTTAATATACAACGAAATATTTAAATTTGTTCTAAATTATTATTTTCATATTTAAATTATTTTATAAACTTTAGATACTTATGATATTATACAAAAAAAAAACATGCATTAGCACATTTTTGTCTATATAAAATAATATACTTACTGTATATACACATATACACAGATAGTTATACTTATTGTTATACTTAATTATTTAAAATAATATTATTTACTTATATGAAATTTTTGTTATAAAATTTTCTGTAATTTTTATTTTCATTTGTATTTGTGTTTATTTTTAATTCCTTATTTTATTTTAATAATTTATTTCTTAAAAAAATATTGTGTTTCCATACAGTTTATTGATTAATATTTATTAGGAGGGAAAAAAAGGCACAAAATTACATATATTTTAAATAAATAATAAAAATAATAATAAATAAAATTAAATAAAAAATTATTTTATTATTTTTAATCTAAATTTGATTATGATTAAATCATTTTTTGATTTTATTTTTTATTTTATTTTTATTTATTATAGGAAAGGCCACATTTCTAAATATTTGAAATTTAAATTTTTAGTATTTAACTTTTATACTTACCTAATATCGTAAATGTAAACAAAATATATCCTTTTTTTTCAATATAATTTATAAGGAAAATTTTTGAAATTTTTTAATAAAAAAATATAAAAATTGAACAAATAAATTTATAGTTTGTTGAAAAGTAAAAATTAAATAAAAAAAATAAAAATAACAAATTAAAAAAAAAAAATTATTTTTTAAAATTTTCAATTATTCAATTAAATCAAATTATTTTATCGTATTTATTTTTTTGTGTTTGTTTTTTTTTAATTTATAAAGAATTATACAACTTTTATACTTTGTAATTGATTATATAAGTATATAAGTAAATAACAAAATATATGTACTTGCATATTTGACATGTAATTGTGAAAAAGAAAATAGAAAATAAATTGAATTTAAAAAAATAATTTATTAATTTTTTATTATTTAAGAAAATTCAATTAAAATAAATATTTCAAAAAAAAATAAATTAAGTAATTCAAAATTTAATCTATAGAATATTTAAAAAATTTTTATATCTATAGTAATATTTGCTTAATAATACAATAAGTAATAATATTAACAAGAGTTTCAATTAAGTGAGAAAAAAAAAATTAAATAATAAAAAAAAGAAAAATGGCATCAATTAATTACAATAATAAAAATAAAATAACATTAAATAAAATAATGTTATCAATATTAACATTTTTAATAACATTATTAGGATTTATCAATGGCCAACCATCTGGTACATCTAGGGAATTAAATCTTTGTAGACAAATGTGTTATCAAAAGGTAAGTGTTTTAAAAATTATTTTTTTTTATATTAAGTACCTATTTTGCTTACTTTAATTTTTAAGTTAGTTGTAAGTTCTAAACATCTCATATTAGTAAAACTAAGTATTTATTTAGAATCGTCAGGTTTTCTCTGTATTTTGACGTATATCAGGCATCTTCCAGTTTTCTCTGACTATATTGGCAACCAATTTATCTTTAAAATTTTAATTATCTGAAAATTGTAAAATTGTATTTCAGTTTTTAAAGAAATTGAATTGAAGTGGACATATATACTTACGAACATAATATACATACTAATTTTAATTTTATGTTTAGTAATGCGAATATTGAGTAAAAATATCGAATGGTTTGAGAAAAGTTCAGCTTGAGCACTTAATTAAGCAAATTTTTTTAAGAATGCGTTTCGCAATTTTTATAAATATTGAAAAATTTTTAAAAGCAAGAATATAAAGAAAATTCTGCTACTTACTTGCCGGCTAAGTATGTCTAGTATCATACTAAGTGTCATACCATTAAATTGTTCTAGAAATTTGAATTCTTTTTTTTTAAATCTATAATACTTATAAGATAAATATAAAATTCAGGAAAATTCAGGAAAATTCTCCTCGATTCGGTTACCGAGTTGCTGGTTAAATTAAATTCAGAAAAAGCGTTCAAAAAAAATTTTAACAAATTTTTTTTCGGAAAAACATTCGAAGTCTAAAAAATACGTTAATATGAAATTCACAAGCTTCTGAAATTTGGAATATGCAGGCTTTAACAAGCTACTGAAATTTGGAAGAATGTTCTTTTAATTTTTTCTTTTTAATTAATCCTGATCTTAGACTTCAAACTAAAAAAGAAAATTTGTATGAGTTTTATAAAAATTTCAAATTTTTTATTTGTGATCAAAGTTGATTAAATAACCTACAAATCATTGCTTACTAGTTATCTGCTTACAAAATAAAATATTACACATTAATCATATTTAATGCCCAGCCCAGTACTATTTAATTTTCCAAATACGTTCTAATTTAAAATTTATTAACTGATTAGAGCCTATAAACTTAAGTAATTATTATTAAAAATAAATTGAAATAATTCGATAAAATTTTGAAAGAAATGCAATTTTAATAATATTTTTGACATTATTCTAAGGTACATGTGAGAATGTGTATACTTATATAAGAACAAATAATTTCAGATTAGAAAGGCAAAGTACTTAAGTATTTCAAAAGTTGAAACATGACTAATTGATTTTCCACTTATATCACTGAGAACTACTATAGTTGAATGAATTTTTTTACTTAATATTATGATTCAGAAAATTGTTCTTAAATTATGGATTTTAGGGATCATCTGAATATTGAAAACTCTGAAATTTGTTCACTCGTTTTGAAAGTTACAACGAAACAACCAAATATCTCAATGCAATTACAGAATTCATCTTCATTTTTTCTTACAAAACCTCTTAATTATTTTAATTTTTATAATCTTATTGACTTCGTTTTTTTATTTTTTTATATAAAAATAAATTAAAAAGAAAAAAAACAATAAATTGTGTTAAAAATTATCCAGAACAATATTATGTTTTGGCTCTCCCCACAAGAATGGCGTTTCAAATTAGTCTTTATTTATTGGAAATCAATAATTTACAAATTTTATTATTCACTTTGGGAGCATTTTATTGTTTTGTTTATTTTTAAAACAGTATCGAACAGCTATAATTGCCTTAAAAATGCATATTTTAAAATTAAAATAACCAAATGAAACGCCATAACTAAGTATGCACTCTGCAGGTGTTTATAAAATATATTTTCGGTTTTCTAAAATCACTTCTTATATATTTTTCTATATTGAAATTTTCAATGGAACAAAACAATCACTTATTTATGCACTTAATGTTTTTAAATTTTAATAAATTTTTTTTTTTTGCTTTTTAATGAAAAAACAAAAATGGAATGTTTTATTTAAAATATGAGTCTCTTTTGTATAATTTTTAAAATGTTCTTTACGAATATAAATTGTAATTTTCAAGATTTTTCTAATTTTGAATTTTTTTTTTCAAAATTATTTATTCAAAATTATAAATTTAGTTTCCTTGGCTTTATATGCGCGCGTCTTGCCTTTATATTTTGTGTTTGGTCCATGACTGCTTACTTACTATTGTATTTGAATTCAAACTTAGATTTTATTTAAAGTATGAATGCTTAGAGGTAATGTCAATTTTCTTTTAGATAAAGTTTTAATGCACATTTCTATTCAAATGTTATTTAGGTGTTTCATTTAGTCATTATTATTTAAATATAATAATTTACAGGCAATTTAGAGTCCGACATTATGGCAAGAGTATGGAAGAATTTAGTTTAAAGTTCAAAATTGTAATGAATTTTAGGAAGCATTATAAATTTTATAATTTATTAGTTGAGGCCAATTTAAGAAATGAAGCCAAGTACTTACATGTACCTACTTAAGAAGGTTTAGGTCAAACAAATGATTCGATATTTTATGTTTGTTTTCGAAAAAAGCATTTGCTTTTTAATTATTATTAAGTTCTTAAGAAATCTTACATGTTTTTCATTATAATCATTATAAGAACAATATGTATTACTTAGTACACTTATATGTATTACTTAGTAAGGTAGTGGAGTGTTGTAATCATCTGAAGAGAATCAATTTGAAAATTCAATATTCTATATTGAAAACTTCAAAATTTTTCAATAATATTCTAATATTTCAAGTGAATTTGTCTTTCAGAATATAAGCACAATATTTTATATAATATAAACACAATCTTAGCTATCTCTTAATTGGGTATAACTTATCTCTTAAAATTCTTGTTTTACTAACACAGGATTTCGGCAGAACAAAAAACCTTGACTTCTTTCTTCTTATTTACGAATTTCCTTACATTTTGTAGTGAGTTTCTTATGTTTTAACAATTTAGTAATTAAAATTATAAGTACTTGTTTGTATATGTATACTATTTTATATACCAGTGTTTTTCAAAACCCACTACAATTCGAACACAATAATTAATTGACAATGATTTCGCGATCTCCGCTTGTTTAATTTTCAAATTTTTGCATTAATATTTAATAACTTTTATCTTGTTCATGTTCCTTAAACAACTTATCTATACTACTTATTCCCTCTATAGAATTAATGAAATTAAAAACTCATTAAATTTTAATTTTTTATTATCGCGCACGACTATTTTTATACTGTTCCCGAATATAGTCGTGAACCCCTGCTTGAGAATCGCTGCTCTATACTAACATTTAAAATATTTTAAATACTTAATTAATGAAATTCTTTAAAAAAATATAAAATAAACATAATATATTTAATGCATATAATTTACACTTGAGTATTAATTAAAAAAAAAATATATAATAAGTAAAATTTTATTATTAAAATTGCAATTAGTAATTATTTCGAGATATTTAAGTACACTATGCTTATTATTTATTCAGCATCAATGTGTACACAATAATCAAGGAAAATTTATAGATATATATGTACGAGTATATAGAATTTTTAATCCATTTATTAATGGCAAATTGAATTTTCCAGAGTTTTCTATATAGTCAATTAAAAATTTTTGAATACTTAATTTAAATAATTAATTTTTAATTTTAAAAATAAATTTAGAAAATTTTCCTACATATATGTGAATACCCATAGGTATTATGGAATTTGTTAAAATTAGCTTGGAAAACAAAAAGAATAATGATAATATTTTTTTTTGCTTTTAAATAAAAATTTCAAATTCATTCATGCAAAATAATCTATAATTATTTTTATTTCCATATACGAGTATATACATACATATATGAGGATTAGTTTTATATTTTAAATATTTTCTTTTGTAATTTAGAATTAAGTAATATTTTATAATTTAGCAATAGATCTTAATTACAAATATAAATAGAAAACTCTTACAAGGATTAAGATTTTAAAATAAATTCTTCAGCACTTACGTTGAATAATATGATGTTTGGTTTTAGGTTTCAGGGCATAACAATGACCTTATAATATAACAAATTTTCCTTAATTAAAAATTTTAATTTTAAAATCCTTTTTACTTAATTTGAAATCTTTTTGTTGAAAAATTTAGCCTTTATATGAAAATAAATAAAATGATTATAAAACTATATAAATAATTTAATTATTAAATCCAAGTATAACCTTGAATTCTAAAATGAACTGAATTTTGCCTCAGGTTTAACCTAATTATATAAAATATTTAAGAGATATTTGAAAATTTTCTTTATTCTTTTATCCTACAACAAGTAATAATTTAATTTAAAATTTTATAATATAAAAGAAAATTACAAGTAAATTGAAGGCTTACAAAAAAACAGGTTTAAAATAAAGGACATTTTCTATATTAAAAGTTAATGCTGATAAAACAAAAAATATGCTATAATTTTTCTATTAAATCAAAGTTTCAAATAGAATTCTAGAAAATCTAAAAAGTAAAATACAAAATTTATTTTAGTAAACCAAAAAATTAAACAATTTTCAAAATGATTGCTTGTCATTTGTTTTTAAATGGCCCGAATCGCTTTTACAAATTTCTGACATAGTTAGTTGTGCGCAGTAGCGTTTAAGTATAAAATTTAACATGTCCATAATCTGAATTTTTCCCACTCCTTATGAATTAATTTTACGATTTTCCAACAATTTCTTATTAAAAATATAATTAAATTGTCTGTAACGATTCGTCGCCTTCACTAATTACTTACTTACAACAATGAGCCTTTAGACTTCAATCTCATTTTTTCAAATTCACAAATTTTTATATTTATTACTTTTTTTGTATAAGAGCAAATGGGGGTCAGTACGGTTCACTAAATGCAATGAAAAAATTTGCAATTTATGAAGTGAATGTGTCTGTGGGTGTAAGTACTTATATAGTCCTATTTTGAATCCTATTCAGTACTATTTTTTTTTCAATTTCATTGTATACCTATTACGATTTTTCATGCTTAATAACATTTTGCTAACTTCCACCAATAAAATTATTTTTCTCAATGAAATTAAAACCAATATTTTTTTGAAATTCTTGATATTTTTAAACAAAACTGATAAGTATGCCTAATTAATTACTACGTGAAATTCTTAAAATTTTTCAAAATTTATTTGAAAAATATTTTTGAATTTTCTGTACAATTTTAATTGAAAAACCTACTAATTATATGTACTTAATATATTTTACTTATTCAAACTTAAAAATTTTACAAATCATACTTACCTACTTATTAGCAACTTTGAATACAATAAAAATATTTTATGCTTATATTTATTGTAAAAAAACAGAAATATTTTTCATATGAAAATGACAAAAAACATTCATAAAACATTTAAGAAAACATATTTTTTTTTCATAATAACAGAATGTCAACATAAGTAGAAAATTACCACGCACACATTGTATAAAATACTAGAATTTTTACACAATATTTTTGATGACAAGCGCACACACATGTCGAATTCTTCATTTATCAGAAAAAGTTTTAATTTTTTTTTTTTTTGTTTTTTCTTTATTTTTGGCATTATAATCGGATTATAATATTAAAGTAACATTTTTATCGGATATTTTTCTCTCACCATAACATCAAAACTTAAGTAATAATGGTAACAAAAAAAAAAAAAAACTTATGTGAAAAGAAAAAAAAAATTTCTCATTTCCATTGAATTTTCCTCACAAACAAACAAATATAAATAAAAAGTTTTTGCAAGGAAAAACAAAAAACGTAAATTTATATTTAATCTGTTTTAGAAAACATATTTATAGAACATATATAAGTATAAGTATTGAAGTTCTAACTCTGATCTTAGGCATATTGTCAGTTGCGTATTCTATACTTATGCGTGTTTCTCACAAACACGCATAAGTACAGAAGAAAATTTTTGTTAAATGAAACGGGAAAAATGTAAGCAAGAAATTATTGAAATTATGATGAAAATTCTTTATATAACTAGGCGTTTTATGTGCTGCATTTCTTTAAAATATCCTTCTCAATTCTTAAATAATTGAATGCATTGTAAGGTGTCGGCGATTGAGATTTCAAAACATCGAGTAATTCAAAATTTTACGAGCTAGAGAAAAAGGTGAAATTTAATAGTCACTAATTACTTAATTTCGAAGTATGCCATACCACGTATACTTAATTTCGAACTACTATAAAAAGTTTGGTTACGAACAGTTTGATTTAGCTTCTTCAAATTTAGAGCATCTCACACTATACTCAGCGGGTACACGAAATTATTAATATTATTATTTTTTAGTAAATTTTAGTAATTATACAAGTATAGAATATTAATTATTATGTGTCAAATCGTGTTTACGGTTTAATTACGGATGGGATAGATTTCTAAAAATAAGTCGTCTGTTGAAAAATGAAACAGTGCACAAGGTATATGGTTCATACACTGCTTTATTTCTCAATAGATAAATTTTTGTATTATTGCATTAAGTATATAGTTGAAAAATTAATATAAAAACTTGATGTATAGTTACCGCCGACAACATGTAACAGTTTCAGAAAACATTTCTCAAATATTTTAAATATTATAAGAATATTTTTATAGAAAACAAACACTTAAGTACTAGAAAATTTAAAAACTTATTCTTTAAAAATAAAATATTTGGCTGTTAAAATGCCGAAAATTCGTTATTTCATTAAATGATTTTCTCATACTTAATTAAACGCTTATTATAATTTTAATGTACTGTTCATGTTATTCTTCACAATTTATTTTTCGTACGGAACCCAATAGTAGAAATATTGTAAGTAGCTAATTAAGAAATTCATTCAATTTCTAAAATAGTTTGCTTAACATTAGCGATAAGATTGTTTAAATCATAATTGTATGTTATGGTTCTTTACAAAATATCATGTTCTATTTAATTATGAATTCAAGAAAGTACTTATGCTACAATATAATTTAAAGATACACACCGGAAAAGAGTTATTTACACTTTATTAATATTTATGGTATTTACTCTATATGCGTGGCTTAAGGAACAGATGAAGAATATTAAAGAGTTTAAAGATATGAGTGCTGAAAACGGTTTACAATATTTGTGTCACCTGATTGTATAGTAAATTACATTATTATTATTAATAAGTACTTGTGTTATACAAATCAATATTGTGCATTTAAAAACATTGCTATACGGTTGCGTAGTACAAAATTACAATGGAGAGTACATTGTATATACAAGGTAGATGAATTTTATTTTACTGATTTGTAATTTTTAAAATTTAAATCTAATGATATTTGTTCCGATTTAGTAAGATTTTAATCTTTAAAAATAGAGAATAATTATTTAAATTTAGAATTGCTATAAACCGGTCTATGGATACAATATTTAATTATTTAAGTAGTAATAAATTTTAGTTTTACACCCAAGAATAACACCCAATTTACTACGTATAAATATAATGTGTAAGTTGTTTCAGTTATTTGAGTTTCCCTCAGGTATTTTTTTTATTTTTATCTGTATATAAAAATTTTAGTCAAGTTCCATCCGAAGTTAAAAGTATTGAAAATTTTATTATTTTACTAGAAGCTATTTCTTTATTAATTCAATATTAACTCATTAAAATCTGATAATTGTCATAATTAAATCGTTAACACTTTATAGACCGGTTGTGGTTGAGGCTGCCACTCTGTAACTACCGGCTAAGTCGCGCCCGAATTTACTCCCAGTACCTGCTAAATTTTCACTATGCATTGTGTTGTGCTTATTCCTTTTGTTATAAAAAGTTATAAAAAGTGCAACCCACTGACAAAAACCATCGATAACCAAAAGCCGATTAATAGGCTACTGGTCGATGAGCGTAAGGAATCGAAAAGCCAAAAAATAGGCTACTGATCGATGAGCGTAAGGAATCGAAAAGCCAATAAATAGGCTACCGGTCGATAAAGTGTTAATAAGAAATGTCATAACAGTTAGAGCAGACTTAAAGAATAATGCATATACATGAGCAATTGTCATCCTCTAATTATTCTAATACTTACTTAGTCATGAAAAACGAAATTTTCTTTTATTTACAATAAAATTAAACCATCTTGAATTTTGTGGGACCGCAAAAATTCAAATATTTACATGAAAAGAATTTAAAAACGTCAATTTGGCAATAAAATAATTTAATTTTCTGGATTAAATTCCTTTTTAAATATTAAACTAAGGAATATATCTACGTATACATACTTATGTGTATGTATATGTATATTATGTAAATAGAATAGAATTTGTCTCTTATGGGAACCCTTTTTGATTTATTTTAAATTATTCTAATATTTAAAATTTATTGAAATGGAAAATAATTTCTTAATCTCTTTATTATTTATTTTATTTATTTAAAAGACACTCCTGCATTCACTTACTTTAAAATTTCATTTACAAAAAAGACAATATTCTTTTTAAATTAATCCTTTTTTTTAAATGGTGGCAGAGTATATGTATGTAAGTGAAGTACGTTGTTTCTAAGCCTGTCTATTTTCAATATTTTGATATTTTTTTAATTCTAATCCTTTGCCTTTTTATATTCTCTTATTGCTGTTGTTGTTGTTGCTCTTTGCATTTAAAATTGTCAGTTTTAAAAGAGTTTTTTTTTTAATGTCATCATAACCTAAATTTTCCTTTTTAGAGGATTTAGAATATAATAATTGTATAGTACCCGTACTGTGATCTGATTTTGACAATTTTTGAATTTAAAATTGAAAATAATAAAACATGTTTTTTTAAAATTTATGCAATTTCTATTATCCCTGCTTTTTTTTTTTTTTTGTCATTCGATTTTTAACATCAATCGATCATAAGCTCATTAACATGGCTTTTTAGTTGAATGCCATCTACATAAATTATACATGAATTATAAATTTATGGTATTTTTTGTTTGTAGGGATGTTTTTTGTCCTCCTTGTGATTTTAGATTAACATCAACGAGACGATATCAATTTAATTCTATTTTAACATCAAACCAATTAATCCAATTTTTTTTTTTTATGATTTTTTTACTTATAATTTTTTCACTTTACAGTTTTTTTGTTTCTTATACACAGTCACACCACACACCCTTTCCGTTCCGAGTCATATTCACTATTTTTCTCAATTCTTGTGCTTGCTTAAATTTAAAAAAAGAGTAAAGGAACATTACCATACGTACATTTCATTTAAATTTTTATATTTATTATGTCTATCTCTTTCTACAAATCTATAAATAGAATAGAAAAAGTAGCAATAAAAAAAATTAAGCTAAAAATAAAAAAAAAAATTTATATTTTTTTTTTCTTTTCATCCCTGATGGATTTCATCCATTCCCAGCTCAACTAGGCCTGGTGTTGAATAATTTAATTTTTTTTTCTTATTTATTTTTCTTTATTTTTTTTTGTTTGAATTTATAATTTGTATTCATTCAATTTTTTCTTTGACTGTATTTGCTTTTTTTATTTTCTTCTTCTACAATTTTATTAAATTTCTAATGTTGTACAATCTTTTAATGGAGAAGAGAATTTGCTCAAATTTGAATCGTCTACCTACGTGAAAACAAATATACATATAACGTAAAGGTATAATGACGAACATATGTATATTATATATGTACTTAAATTCTTTGGCAACAATAATTGTCAAAAATGATTTAAAGAGTTAACGAGCGAAATTTTTAATGAATAGAGAGAAATTAATAATTTTGATATTTTAATGACATTTCCTGTACTTTCGATGACATTTGAATGAATTTATGTTATTTAGCAAATTTTTGCATAAGTATTTTCAATATTTTTCAATAAGGAATAACATTCTTGCTAATATTTATAACTAATTTTGTTCTTCCAAATTCTACTTATATTCCATATTCAATGAACACACTCATTCAAATGTACTCGTATGTATGAGAAAATAAACACGCTGACTTCCAAATTGCAATAATGCGAAATTGATGAGCTATGGTTTGTAAATTCTTATTATATAGCTTTGAATTTTACCGCGATTTTGAAATTACAAATATTTATAAATCGAATTAATTAATTTGAATCTAAAATCAATACTGTTATTGACACTTTTCTGACATATGGTACGACATATGATTCCTATCAATTTTCGCATTAAGTATGACAGAATTCACTTGCAAGTATGACAGAATTTTCTTTGAAATGGGCTAACAGAATTTCATTTGCAATATATTTTAGATTTTTATATTGCATTAAATTTTCCGCCGGTAGTGTAAATACATACACAATGCTTATATTAACTATATTATAAATTTATGCACATTTTTAAAGTTATGCAATTGGATATACAATTGAATATTACATGAACATGCATCATGTATACATGCACATATACAGACATTTTTAAATATATTAATATATTTGCTCGTTTACATTACAAATAATGTAATTGATGATGTTAGCGAATAAAGAATAGAATTAATAATATCTATATTTATAGTTAGTTGTACAAATGAATTGATGTAGATATATGGAGAAGGGAAAAAGGTAAGCCTCTTCCTAACCGGATAAAAACAAATAAATTTTTGTTTTTTTTTTCTAGTTCTATTCTATGTTTTTTATGAATTAATGAAAAATGTATATAAGTAGAAATCGTTAATAAAAAATGAATAAAAATTCATTTTAAATTCATTTTTATTTGTATGTTACGTATATGTATGTAGCTCTCCTGCAACGGATGTCGTTGATATAACATTTAACATTAACAGAAAGTAAAAAGAAGGCTAAAACGAAATAATTCCTTTACAAATTTTCATTAAAAATTCACTTCGATCTTATAAATAATTTATGTAAATTTAATATTTATCAAATTAATTTTAGATTAAGTTGAATTCGTCCTTAGATAAAATGGAATTAAAGTAGAAATGAGATCGAATCTGTAGAATCGGTCCATCTAAAGAGGACGGTTTTGTTGTCTCTTCCGAAGACGACGAGACCAAGAGGTGGAACAATTATTGCGTGAATTCGCTTATTGCGGTTTGTGCCCAAGATATTTTGGTATTGGTTTCTACCGCGGCGGAAGTCTCGCGACCTAAAGGGTGAATTTAGTACTGCAATTTGTTAGGAGGTTATACATAGTATAAATGTAAAAGGGCATGAGAATAACGCAACAGAAAGATCACAAGGCTTTGGTTCTCTTACGAAAGAAAAGAAAAAAAAGTAATACCATTATGCGCTTTGCCCTTACATACATACATATTTTACAAGCCAGGAGGCTAGTTGTGTCACCTAGTTATGGCTAATTTAATTTGAACAAAAATTGTGGAACCCGCTTTATTCCGCTAAATACCGCTAAAGGGCTTTCTTGTACATTAGAAAATCGTCAAGTCAAAGAACACCTTCAAATTTTATTAGACGGAACTAAATTCATCACATCTCAGACCTTATACAATGTATAAGTAAATGTTTTAATTTGAAAAGAACACAATTAGTTTTTTGTAATTTAATTAAGTAAATTTAAGATTGATCCATCATACTTTTCTATTTTAAATAAATTTTAAATTATTTAAGCAAATTTCTGTGATTACCAATTTGCCATGTTTGTGTTAATTGATTTGATTTCTTTTTTTTTTGTTTGTTTTACTTTTCATAATTTTGTAAAATATTTTAACATTTCTATGTTAAGTTTTTTAGTTAGGCTTATTAAGTTAATAGTAAATTTTTAAAAAAAAACTCACTCGCTTATAGTAGTAGTGACAAATTTTTCAAGTTCGTAAGTTTATGATGACTTGAACTTCAAACAAAATCAACTATTGTTGTGGCTCATAATTAAGTTCATGGATTTTCTTTAATGAAACAACTAAATCTATTGATATCTAATTAAAAATTTGAGTTCAATTGTATACAATTTTGTTTGTGTGGCTTAGAAAAATAAGAATTGTTGCAATTTTCAAATTTCTTTTAAATTAAGCTTTAGTTTTTATTTGTTTTTTTTTCGTAATTTAAGTGAAAATCCTATTGTTTTTTTTTTCTTAATTAACTGTGGTAGCTCATAAATTTTGCAATTAAAATTTGCAAAATTAGAAAAATGATTTTTTTGTTTTTCCATTTTTGCTAATTAAAGAAATTTTGATTTTATGTGAGATGCTTGTGGTTTCGACTGCGTTTATATTTCAGACGAATTCTGAAATTAAGCGGAAATTATCAAATTACATCAAATTTAAATTAAATTTAATCACATTTTTATTGCATTTCAGAATTCAAAGAATTGCAATAAAATATTTTTTTTTAAAAATAGATAAATTTTTTTTAATTTCACATATTCCAAAATTTGTAATCCTCTAACATGACATACAGAGAAAGCATCCTTGATTTACAAATTTTCATTATTATAAAATTTATTTGACATTGAAAAGATTTTCTATTACGTGCTAATACATACCTACATATATACATAATTAGCATATAAATAGCTGCCTATTTTTTTGCCCTATTGTTCTTTTTATTCGACCGCTCTTATTTAAATGGATCTAATTTTGTCTCTTATTTTCACACAAATATAACACATAATACATTATAGTACATAATATAATACACAATGTATTTATACATACATAACACTTTATAGATTCAGATAATCTTCTTTTTTTGATGAAAACATGGCAAAAAATAAAAATAAATTCCCTTGAATGTTCGTATAAATAAAACATTGATGCTTTGCGCCAACATCTATGACGCATTTACTTTAAAAACCTAAAAAAAAAAAAAATTGTTTAAAAAATTTATGTTTTTTTATTATTTTCAATATGTGTAAAATGTGTGTACTCACATAGGAGAGAAGGGATACGAATTATTCAACATCATAATAATCGCGACATATTTTTTTTTATATTATGTGAAAATTTCTTTTTCCTCTGCATTGTTAATTTTACATATGGAGAATAACCCTTTTTTTTTTTTAAACATGTTTGCCTTAATGTACACGCACACATCAATACTTGTACTTATATAATAATATGTTTTTAAATATGTTAGTTTATAATCGGCTTAAAAATAAGAGCAATTGTTCACTATATATATTATTATACACAAGCATGTATGATAGTTTATGTATATAGCATATTTTATGTTGCGGTACAATGCGATGATAACAAAATAATCGAAAATATGAACGAAATAAAAAAAAATTAACTACCACAATAGATTTAAACTTGTCGCTTTGTCGCATAATTTTTTCCATGTATGTATGTAATATATATATGTACATATATGTACATATATACTCATAATATGTGAGTTTATTGTTCTCCTTTTATTGTCCCTTTTTTTTTTATTATTACTCACTTAAATAGTATATTGTTGTTTAATTTTTGTTTTTTATTCTCTTATTATAAATTTTTTTTTATTATTACCATTATACTCTAATGTACCCATACTTATTCAAATTTTTATAATACTTACTCCCTTAAGAATATCTTAATATTAAAGTTAATAAATTTACTTATTCACATAATATTGTGTGTAAGTTTGTATAAGTGAAGGGAATAATCGACTGGAACCCCTTACTTTTGTTTAATATCCATCAACCTATAATTTAGGTTGATTGTATTAAGTATAATAAATTAATAAGAGAAAGAGAGAGAAGTTTGTGTTGTTTTAAGAAAAAGGAGACAGAAAATTGGTTTGGATGTGATCTCAATTTATTAAAAAATTTTTTAATACTCAATACTTACTTAAATTTTTTTAAATACATAATTTTCGTATGAATTGATCTATTTAAATTTTTCAAAATTAAATTAAAATTTCACCAATTTCTTACAACTTTAACCGATTGTTTTAGGTACTGTTTAAGCTATACGACAAAATGAAAGATTTTCACAGAAAAGGTGTCTATTTGTGAATATTGCTTTAAATCAGACTTTCTCTGATGACAATTACTATGACTAAGTATTCTCAGCAAATTTACTGTCAGAATAGAGAACAATTATTTTTGTTCGAATAGTTTTGAGCAGCGATCAGCTAATTTTTAATATCGTCATAATTTTCGTAACAAACATGTTGTTAAATTTTTATGTCTATTTAATTTTTAAAGTCTGCAAGCTCTACCAAATAATTTCAGTGAGATATTTAAATTTAATGATTTAAATTTAGATCATACCGTACATGTTTTTAAAGCAATTCAAATCTATTGTCCATTTCGGTAAAACACTAAGATCAAATTTTAAATTCTAATGTTGGAATCCGCAATGCATAATTTTTCGAAAAAACAAAATTGCTGCGTATATTTAGGTACCTATAACACTTGATGTGACATAAACTTTGGAGAAGCTTCAAGCGGGGTCAGATTAATAATATTGTTCTTGAATATTTATTGTTTTAACGACAATTGTATATACCTATAGCATATACTTTTATACAAATCTTAGTTCCTTATACAAATTTTATAAACATATTGATGCTCCGACGGCTTCATTCGTTTTCTCAAAATATATAATGGTTTAAAATATTCCAGTACGTAACTATACCTTCTATTTTAACTCTAATAAACTAAATCAAAATATTATGCAATTTTTAAAAGATTTATTAAGTATAACAAAAAATGAGGAAGACAACCACAATTAAGTATTTCTTACATAAACAAATTCACTTCCTGCCAATAATAATAGTTGCTTTGAACCTAATTTACCTACCTATATATAAATTAGATATTAAATCCAATATAACACCAATTAAATTCACTAAATTGAATTAATTATATTAAATAACACAAATTAAATGCCACACCGAATAACAATTATAAAAAAAAAAGACACCAAAAAGTTCAGACTAAGTATTTTCAAATTACAATTAAATTTTTTTTCTTTTTCGAACAAAATTACAATGAAACTTTCAGTTTTAATAAATTTAACTATAAATTCAAATCAAATCAATTCACCTACTATATACAATTCAAATACTCCTCATATACTAGCATTTCAAATTTCTTAACCTTTTTAACATCTAATTATTCGCTTGTGCTCTTTAATTAAATATTCGTTTCATGTTTCTTATTTTTTTTTTTTTAATACTTACTTACAATTTAGTTAGAAATTGCAAGATATTCATGTATGTATATATGCCTCATGTTTTAATGTTATAATGGTAAATCCCATATTACCAAGCGATTGATAACTGAGTATAATTTGAAATATATGTTCGTATTGTTAATGCTATTAATAATAAAAAAAAAAATTGTAGAAATTTGTATATAATATGGAAATGACAACGTCATATCAAATTCATGTCAATTAAATGTTTGTAAGATTAGACTTTCTTAATAACAGTTTTGAATTTCTATTATGAACATAAATTTTTAAGGTGTACTACGTGTATTTGATTAGCGTAGCCAGTATACTCATAAATTTTTTTTTGTGTCTATTCACGTTGTCTCTAAAATGATATGTCGTAATCATACTCGTTAATTTTAAACTAAAAATTGGTTTATTCATAAATTTTAGTATATTTAAAATTGAAATCAATATTGAGTTGATGAATAGCATTTTGTTTTTGTATACATGCTCAGTCAAATTTTAATAATATCGGCAATTATAAAAAAATTTTGGTTGAATTTTCTCTTCAAATTCAATATAAGTAATTACTCCATTATTATTTTCAATGCGCGCATTTAAAATGAATTCCAATAGGTTAAAATAACCTTGCAGTATTCGAAATGCGGCAAGACAGTTGAATTTGTTAAGTTTAATTTTAGTTTCTTCTCGGAAAGAACAGAGATAAATCTCCAGAGTTTTAATCGGAAGAAAACTTTCGATGAAATATAATTATTCGTTTAATAAAAATTTATCCGGTCCATATGAAATTTTATATAATTTTATTTAAAACCTTTAAAAATTTAAATATTAAAATCAAGAAATACTGCTATATTTACATTTACAACCATTAGGATTTATAATATTCCAATATAAATGTCCTTTTTTTTTGGATCATTATCCTTTTTATCCTTTTATTATACCTATTATTATCTTTAAATATTGCAATATTTTGTCTGTCATTGTTATTGGAGTTTATACGCTATATACAGTATAAATTACACATTATATATTGTGATTATATCCACAAATTATTATATTCTGTTCTGACTATAAACTTGATGAACACAAATTATATATGAACAACGAATTCTGTAGATATACGAATACTGCGCTCATATATAACTGCATAAGTATATGTACATGAACATATACTTAATTATACGTACATAAATTACACCATAATTTCATTTCCCATTTTTCCTATGCCTGGCTATTATCAATATTTTGCATTTAGAGCAATTAAACATTTAGGCCTTTAATATTAGTATTAACAATAAGAAAATTACCACTCTTTTTTCCTATACTGTTATTACAATTATTTACGTACGTTATACTTTACTCTATGTACTATTCTATACATATACAATTAATATTGATATTCATATACGAGAAAATCTTCACTCGGTAACGTAAAAACGGCGTAACTTAAAAAACTTTAATTTTAACTATAATGCTTACTTAAAGAAAGCTAATAAATTGAATTTAGTTGATTAAAACATAACTAAAATAAATTATTATCAACTGGAGTAACTATGGAATTAACACTTTATTGCAGTTGAGTAGCTGGAATTATGAATTTTGGATGAATACGAGTATAATTATGACACTATCACATCGAAATAAGCAAATTTTCATTTTGAGCTTAGAAGATAAAAAAGTAGGCACTTATCTCATTAGAAGCAATGATCCTATACTATATTTGTACAAAATCGTAACTCCAGTTCAACAATTTTTACAGGAAGACTTACGATATTAGATAACTTGATAAGTAAGCAGATTGACAACTTCTTGCACATTTAATAAAATTAACTCAAAAAACCCTGTTTTTTGACTTAACACATTTAATCGTCAGTGGATGGTATGCGACTCCTTTGTGTTTCTCTTATCATTTTCTATAGTTGCAGAGTTTGCAGATCCATACGTCTATAATTTTTGTATAAAATTATAACAAAATGTACCTATCTTCCATGGACAAGTTTTCTTTTGTTTTTATATTTCTTTTTAAAAAAAAATAAAAAAAGAAAAAAATTTGTCTTTTTATATAATACATAATTTTATTTTTTGCTGTTATTGCTGTCTACTGTTTACTGCTTTTCAACAAACAACAATAAGCAAAAAAAAAAATTCGAAAAAACTTTTTGTCTCTCCATAATCTCCTCATTTTTGCATTACTTTATGAAATGTACACTGCACAATAACTGCTAAGCTAATATAACATTTTCAAACTCCTCTTAATAATTATTTTGCTCTGCTATTGATATCAGGGTTGCCATGCGGGAAATAATTTTTAAACCATCTTGACAATTTTAATATTACCTACAATAAAATGGAATTAATTTTGTTGTACCTTGGCTTATAAAACACAATTTACAGTTAAAACTAACATTACTTATGAGATTGTACGTAGATATTTCATATAATGTAGCAAAATTAACCTACAGGTACACAAATAATATTCCAACTTTGAAAACGGCAACCCTGTTTTCTATACTGTAAAATAGCGTATGTATTATCCTCTTACTTCTCATCATATTATGCAGTTAGGTTAGGTACTCTCGTCTCTCACTATATAGAAAGTAAACAAAAACATACCATAGTTTTTCTTTTGTTTCTCTTTTTTTTGTTTCTGTGCTATTTTCATCAGTTACTTGAATATCATTATTGAACGTTGATGGAATGCAAAATTAACTGAAAAAAGAACAATAAACAAACGAAAAAAAAAATTATAAATTTTTTAAAGCCTATATTTATGCTATACACAAAATACAAAAAAAAACAAGGGGGTTGGATTAAAATTATTATTGTTCGTCAATTATTGTGATGGTTAATATTTTTTCCATCCACTATGTACATATATGCTTTTACATGCATATGTAGATATGCATTTAAATATTGTGTGCATGAATGTCGACGGAGTACAATTTAAATAATGCAAATCAACAACAAAATGTACTTATTCTATATACAACATACATACATACATGATATAATAATATAATGTATGATATCATAGATGGGAGAATGATTGTCATTTGAAGTCCATTTCATAGATTAATGTTGTCATATGGACTTACATATGCGGACATAGCATCCATACATGCATACATATATGAAAAACAAAATAGCTAGCATTTAATTTTTAGAAAGTACTTATTGTTGATACGTACATAAGTATAAATGTGATATGGGCATGCATAAATGCAACTGCATGTTTAAAAGTATGTATATTTCATATTGGTAGTTGCAATATATGCAGTTTTTAGCACTTTTCCAAAAAAATTTTTGAAAAAAGTGCTTATTAGTTTCACTCTGTCCGTCCGTCCGTCCGTCCGTCCGTCCGTCCGTGGACACTTTTTTTGTTTACAAAACTTCTACACCCTTGAAGATAGAAAGCTGAAATTTTATATGTACATAGATCTTTACATAGAAACTTACTTCCGTAGAACAAAATTTTTACCTATCTCCCCCCCTCTAGAAGTTATACCCCCCCAAAACCTTAAAAATGGCCTTTTTTAACTATTTGTTGCAATGAAACCATAAGCATTTTTGAAATTTTGCAAACGCAGAAAGGCAGCGGCTTGCTTTCCCTAGCGCGGTATGCTACAGTTAAACTTTAAAAAAACAAAATGGCCGCTCAAATTTACCGTTATCTAAAGTCCTTTTTTTCCAAATTTTTGATGTCGTTTTTCTTCTAGATCCCAGCCTGTAGAAGATTGAAATTTTAGAGACTTTTAGACATTAACAAATAGTTCATTTCGTTAGAAGAAAATTTTTTTCCATCTCCACCCCCTCTCAAGTTATCGCCCCTTGAAATTTGTAAAATTTGAATTTTTGACACCTTATATTTCCGAAATCGCACGTTTTTTCAAATTTCTATAAACGCAAAAAGCTAACGGTAAATTCCATGACATTAAAAAATATATTTATTTTCCTTAACTCACACAATTAACCCTTAAAATCGAGCATTATGTTAATTTGCTCGATTTGCCCTTTTTATATTAATTTTTGCTTTATTTCAAAGACTGCATAAATCGTTCATCCTAAAAATATGCAATCCTAGAAAGAGTTTTGTATATGAATGAAAATAATTTTAATAGTGTGATAGGTATACATAAACTGTATTTAAAAGCAGAATTTTCACTTGTTGAAGGGAAAAGTGCTACAATACAAACCATTGGTTTGACCCAACTTTATTCATCTTATTAACCAGAAATTTAAAATTAGCTAATGGATGGCTAAAATATGTAAATTCATTTTGTACCCATACGTATAATTAATGTATTAAGAGTTATATGTCCCTTTTACATGATGATATGAAATGAATTAATATTTTTTATATGTCTTTTTATTAATGTTAATGAAAATAATTTTTTTACAAAATAATAATATGAAAGCAAATAAATTAGTTTTGAATATAAAATAATACGTGAGATCATGTGCAATAAGTTGACCATATAATAATCTAGAACGCAAAATATTTTCATTTATACGACTACGGCCTTCCTAGAGCGTGAAGATAGAAGAATCAATTCAGCCTCAGTCAACTCAACTAAACACAAATTCATTTTAATTAAAAATTATCCATTCTATATCGCCTAGTGCTGATTATTATAACCATCTTATTATCCTTTACCATTAATTAATGCATTATTGCAATAACTTAATTTCCAATTAATAATATTCTTGTTGAAAATTCCTAATTTATAACTATAGATTCGAAGTAAACTATGAAAATTATACATTATTTTTCTGATTACTTATTTGAATTTTGGATTTTTGTTTCAATTGTAATTCCAATCACACCAATTAAGTATTTTAAATATTTTAAACAAAATATACTTACATTTTATTTAAAATACAAATTCATAAATAAGTACATTATGTGATTACAATAACGAATTAAAATTATTTTAATTAATTTAAGAATTTATGTGACATGAATTTTTAATTACCTATTTATCCTCTATGTAATGCATATAAGTACGGATATTATTTGCATTTTAAAAAAAAATTAATTTAAAAAAATCGATTTAGTTAAAGCTGATTATAAAAATTACTTATGCTAAATTTATCCCTCATTTATAATTAAAATTTTGTTAAATAAAATAATTTTTGATTTTTAATTAATTAAAAAAAAATTTTTTTTTCCAATTGCATTTGTGTTTTTTATTTAAATTAGTACATAGAAGCTCTAAATACTTATTTGTTATACTTATGTATAGAATGCATCCTTACATGTATGTACGTTCTATAACGTTATTGAAAAATGATGAAAATTATTATTATTTTAAAATGAAAATCATAACTACATTCATAACGTACATAAATGTTTCTGCCCGATACAAAAAATTGTGTCGGGCAGAAATTGTTCCTATACTTTTAGTATAAATTTTTAAAATGGGCTAGTAAGTAGATTTAACAATTAAATTTTGCCAAATAATCCTGTATTGAATATTGTACTTTTTTCATAGATCATACCAGCTTCATATCAATTCCAAACAAAAATATGTTTTTTAAATAAATTCAAGCTATACTCAAGAATATAAAATTGTTATAAAGCAATTAAATTTTTTACTTCTTTTCCATTCTTTGTAATATACGCACCATGTTATTAATTTTATATACCAAGTTTGCATTTCAATTCAAATTCAATTCCAACAAAAAATTAATCTTCACATATGATTAAAAATTAAAATTTAATTTAAAATTTTTCCCAATTTCTGCAAAATTTATTTTTTAGATTCTCACATTTTTCTTATTAAGTATATACACAGAAATTCTTTAATGGTTGTTCATGAACATTTTGTTGATAATACAGAAAGTAATGTAAAATTTTAACAAAAACAAATCTAAGTATAATGTGGCCAGCACATAACTGATTGTATTGTGTGTTTTCAGAATGGAATTAACCAGTAAGACGCATTGCATTACTTGATTTCATAAAATATGTCTCAAAATTCTTGAAAATAAATAATTATGAATGATTTCTGTACTTACCCCAAAAATTAGATTGGTAATTACTCTGAATATTGCTTTAATAAAAGAAGCCCAAATATTAATAATCATGCAAGTCGTTTCAGCAGAAATTGAAATTTAATACCTAGACAAATCGACCGGTACAATTAGCCCGATCTCTAACTGAAAAATTATTTTTTGGCCCTTTTCTAATTGTTAATTTTTTCCCAAAATTCAAAATATATGAAAATTTATTGCGATCACAATATCTTCCTTATTGTAAGCAATTCGGCCTAACAAAATTTGAAGCGAAAAAGGCATTCTCTTTTATAATTGTGTCTTTTAATTTTTTTATTCAATTAACTTTCTTTTTGTGTATAGAATACACTCCCTAACTGTATGTACTTAATGCCTTTATTTTTTAAATTAAATTTTAAATTCTACTTGCATTTTATAATTGTTTTTTTTTTGCCAAAATAACATGAGTTCACTGTCCAATTTTTTTTTTTTTGTGTTCTCCTTTTGTATGAAAATTTGACTATGTAATGTGCTTATTTTATTTATAAAAATATTAAACATATTTGTATTTTTTATTATATTATTTATATAAATAAGAACAATAAAATTTATGATGCATATGCGATAATTCAAAGTTTAAATTAATACCGGAAAATCCAATTTAAAATGAATTAATATACTTTAAATATATATATATGTATACATACGTGTATGAATATTTTTCATAGATTTGAAAAATATTTGCAAAAGAAAAAAAATTAACTTTTATTCTTTTGATTCTAAATTTTTTTTTTGGTGGTTATTGCTATTTTTATTTTTAAAATACAAAAGGGATATTTCCTTTTTTTTCTTATTTTATTATTGTTCCTTTTGATTACTATTTGGGTCTTCTACATAGTATGCATGAAAAATAATATAAAACAAAACGGGAATAGAGGAAAAGATGCAGCGGAGTTAATTTCATATTTTAATTCAAAACTTTTTTTTTTTATATTTTTTGTTATATAACCTATACCTAATATATTTTATTTATATTGAATTGAAACCTCATATAGAGTTAACAAAATTTCGCCCCTCTATTTAGAAGTTAATAACAAAAATAAAAATAGCAATACTCTTATCTACCTTAAACAAAACAACAAAAAAAAAAAAGCAGAAAAACAATGCAAAAATAATAACAAACCTTGTATGTATATATTTGTTCCCTTTCACTTTTTAATTCAAATATAATACCGTATTTATGTACACATATTTATTAACAAACTGCTGACTCTAAATATAAGTACACAGGACTGTGACTTATTACATTTATTTGGGATGAAAAATAAAAAAAAAAAAATTTGCAATTCCTATTTCGTTGTTTTGTTTTTTTTTTTTTCTCATTTTGCAATGCACTCACCCAAAACAAAATCGTACATATAAGTAAAAAAAAAATAAAAATAAAGGATCGTGTATTTTTTTTTTTTAATATACCTACAATCCATAAACGTAAGTCTTTGTACAATTGCACTACTGTTATAACATTGAATCGAATGTTATTGAATGAACGATTTTTGTATCACACAACGCAACGATAACATTCTTCTCTTAGTTGTTTTTGTAATACGAGTATGAAAGTAAATGCAAAAAAAATTTAATATAAAAGAAATTTTAAAGCTATAATGCAAAAACAAAAAAAAAATCCCGAAATATAAAAAAAATTCCCCCAATACAGAATATTCTTTTCCTCTTATTTCTCATTTTTTTTTCTCCGTCTTTATTCCCAATCTCAATTTTTCCATCCTATACAAATTTACATGTAATGTAATTGTGTTTTACTCTCAATATTCACATATTAAGTATTAGAATATGTTACTTTTTTTTTTTACCGTACTTATGTTAAATGCTTGCACGAGTATGTTATCCATAATAAGTAAAAATAATTTTCTTATTATGCGTAAATTTGTAGAGGTTTTTACTTCTATCTCATTTGTTTTTGTTTTGTTTTCTTCAAATTTTACTGTGGAATCATGCTGACTTTCCTTTCAGTTGTGTAAATATAAAATATCTTTTCTAAAAGTGATAAGGTCTAAGGGAAATACATATGTATATTGTGTTGATTCTTTAATGTCACTGCTTTAACATATAATAAGTATGAACGGACGGTAGATACTGGCAAATTTAATCCCCTTTTTTTTTTTTTTTTGTTCTTCTTTCTCTTATAACCAATTGACTGTATAGATACTTGTGAAAACATTTTGTTCTTATATAATTTGTATACATTTCGTTAAATTTTAATAAATTAATGTTAAAAATACTTGCAAAAAAAAAAATTATTTTTGTTATTTTTTTTTTCAATTATTTTCAATATTATTGCTACTTTTTTGTAATGCTTTTGTTAAATTTTGCTATATTTGTTATATAAGCACTGAATTCAATCTGAATTGATTATTGTGTAAAAGATAGATATGAATGAATGAAAAAGAGCAAATTTATAAAAGTGGGCAGGAGTATAGAGAAAACAAAAAGGTCCACAATTTTCTGAAAAAAAATTTTAGTTATATCTTACGTAAAGGCTTATTAAACAACTTGAATTTCCAAATTTTCCTATAACATTTTATTTATATTTATAGGCTATAATTGAGGTCTCTTACTTTAATATTAAGGTCTTACCATATGATAATAAAAAAATTCATTATGGCATTTAAAAAATTTTTACTTTTAAATTACAGAATTTAGAGAATGCGCCAATATTACCTACCAGCTAGATCATTCATTCCACATCCGTATTTTACGACAGCGAAATTCCGAAAAATTTTATTCGAAATTGTTAAACAACATATAATTCTAAAACTGATAATCAACTGAGACGTAATATAATTGATAATCGAGTTAAAAATGTTTTCGTTTTAAATAATTTTGATCCATTTCTGTTATATATAAACCTACTGGCTATACAATAATTTAATCATTGCCGCATTAATTTCGACTTACAGTTGTCACACCAGTATATAAAGATATAGATTTTATTTTTCATTAATCCTAATTAGCAGTTTGTTATTAATTCTGTTCTAACATCCGTTTAACAGATATTAGAGTATTTATAAATTAAAGAAATTTGTATGATAAAAACGCACATTTTATATTCTCTTTATATTAAACTCTTTCTCTATACAACGAATTCTTTTTGCTTTAAAATTCGTAGTAAATTGCGTAAGACAGGATTACAGGAAATTTTGAAAAATCAAGAACTACATATGTGCGCGTCCTAATAAATTTAATATTTAGTTAAATTTAAAAATTTTCGTCAAGTGATCATCAAATTGTGCCGAATACTTAATTTTCAATTAAAGAAAACCTCTTAATTTCGATCCAATTTTTTTTTAATTTTCTGAAATAATTTTAATAAATTTTTTTTTTTTTTAAATATTATTAATATTTTCCATTAAAATGCAAAAAAATATTTAAAAAATTCTCTGAGGTAAAATGAAAAGGTACATATATTTGTATCTGTGTCTGTGTCTACCTTTTTCTTACTTACTCTGAATAAATAAAACACAAAAAAACAGAACAAAAGAGAAGTTAATCTTGATTGCTTGTTGGAATTTTACAATTTTAATGACCATCATTTGAGAATCATTGAATTTTGAATGATTTCATATATTTTTTTTTTAAATTACTTTCTACTTATTTGATTCGTTTTTATGATTTTCTTTCTCTCATTTTTACTGATTTTTATTATTTTTTGTATTATTACTCAATGTTGTTGCTTTTTGTTGCCCCTGAAATCTGAAAAACAAAAATTGAAATTGAATAAAACAGTAGAATTTAATAAGAAAATAAAAACAACAGAAAACGAGAGCGGAATAAAAAAAAAGTATGATGAGGACGACGAGGACGTCAACCGGCGGACATAAAAATTAAATGGTAACCAATAATTTAGTTTTATTTTTTTTTTTTATTTTTCTCATTTTATTTTTATTTCATTTTTAATCAGAATAAATTGGTTTTATTTTCATTTTCATATTTGTTTTTTTTTTTGTTTTGTTTTTTGAAATTCCCTTTCAAATTGTATATTTGAGATTTTATTTCAAATTTTTTCCTGAATTTTTTTCTTTCTTGTGTGATAAAATATCAAAAAATTTATATTTTCAGATTTTGATATTTTTTTTTTAAATTAAAACGAGAACCTCACAAAATCATAACAGAAGCTAAAATCTCATTTTAAGAAAATATTTTTATGAAAGAAAAGCAAAAAAAAGGAAGAAAGTAAAATAAAAAATAAATCATTAGAAATCACGCATTCCTTGATTTCCTCGAACAGAACTGGATGAAGATGCTGGATGAAGATGCTCTGCCTTAATGCTTTTTGTAATATAAGAAGTGATTTAAAAATTGATTTGAATTCATTGAAATTTTTGGTTTTCTGAGTTTTTTTCTTTTTAAATTTTTTAAAGAATTTCAAGTGTATTAAATCGTATTATGTAGGCACCTTACGTAGGTTTTTTATATATTTTTGATGTTTTTGATGTATGTATGGGTGTACGCTTAAAATATATTGTATTACATTAGTATATATATATATATATATATATACCAACATATTATTATTTTCATACTTATGACAATAAAATACATGCTTACGTGCATACATAGTATCTGCAGACTCGTATTATGTTTAAAAAATAATTTGAAATTTTCGAAAAGTACGTACTTATAATAAAATTTTATTAAAAAAATTTATCGTTAAGTATTCAATAACATTTTAGTAAATATTAAAATGTTTTTGAAAATTATATAATTATAGAGAATATAGAGTATGATTAATATTACATATTTGTGCATATATATATATATGGAAGGGAGGAGCGTCAAGAATTTGAATCTCATAATTTGTATTATCTTCTATAAATATAACATTTTGGGAGGAACAGTCTAACTCTTTATTGCTATATTTAAATAAAAATTTATAATTTTTGAAACTCTCTTAACAATATTAATTTAAAACACTAAGGGTCTAATCGTCTATCACGCTATTTTACTCGTAAATTGAGAATTGAAAATAGTGAAAATTTTGATTTGAAAGTGAATAAATAAGTATATAAAAAAGCGATATACTGTTGTTCTGCTCTTAAAATCTAATTATAAATTCCAAAATTTCAGGAGAACAAGAGCTCCATTTTTTCAACATAACCTAATGTTTAGAGAGGCTAATGGGCTTTTGCTAATGTTAAATAATATTTTGATGTGAACTGTTTCACTACTACTATTCTATTCTGTTATATAGGTGTATACTATCAGATAACTCAAAAGAGAAAATTTTATACTAAGCATTAAAAATTAAGAAGAAATTGAATTGAGTAGGGTTATAGTAATTTTTTTTTTGCTTAATTTTGTAGTTGATAATTAATTTTGTAGTTGATTGAATAAAATTATTTTAATTAATATGAAATTATATTTTTTTATTATTTATTTTCTTTTAAATCAATATCGTATACATAATTATATGTACATACTTAGAAAGTATAAAAAAAAAAACTAATTTTACCATCTGATGTCATAGACATTTTCATACCAAATTAATTCATATGTAAAAGTTCATTATCAAATAAAAACAGAATTCAAATCATGTAGAAATCATTTAACATGCTTGTGTAAAAATCACTCTCCTCACATTTTTCATATATATGTATATATGTATATAAATATACGTATGTATTAAAACACATTATCTATTCAGATCCTTTCAAATTCCCTTATAGTTATATTGTAATACGTGAAATTCAATACAAACAATTTTTATAGAAAAACTAGTAATGCATACACGTATGTATATATATATATATATCAGGATTTCTATAAATTAATAAAGTACACAAAACTATTGTTTATATAGATACACATGAATGTATTAGGGATCCATTGATTTTGTTTGTACACACAACACAATAAAAATAAAAACTAAATGATAAAGATGAAAATAAAAAGGCAAAAACAAAAATAGAAAAGAAAAAAAGTTGACATTAAACTACCCTTAGAGATTTTTATCTCTTTATTTTACTATATATATTTATGCTTGAGAATTCCAAAAAAAAAAATAAATGTGAATAAGAACAATAATAACAAGCAAACAAAATAACAACAAGGATAACTCTATTTTTTCTTTTTTTCTGTTTTTTTTTTTCGAAAATAATTTATTACCTTTCGTCCCAATTCCTGAATACTAACATTTATCTACATACAATAATCTTTATAAATCTCACCTTTATCGTTTTAAATACTTATTTTTTATTTCATTTTTTATATATATATAAATATATATGTATATTTGTATAGAATAACCCCTTTAACCTCTTTATAAATAATGTATATAACGTGGTACACTAAATATACTATTATAATAGATTTAAATTTATTTATGTTGAATAATATAAATGATTATATGAATTTGTATGAATGTATATGTGTTTGTAATAATAGTATAACAGATATAAATTTATAACAATTTAAATAAAAAAAATAACAATAATAAAAATAATAATACAAATATAAGTCAGATAACATTAATTTTAAAAATAAACTATAAATCTTATAATGACATAGTAAAGTAACGACATCTATTTAAAATTATGGTAAACATATTTTTCTTTTGTTTTTTTTTTTTTATATTAAATGTAGGTATGTATGCATGATAATAATATATTTGTGGCATATCCTTAAAAATAGTTTAATAAAAAAACAAAAATTGTAATAAATAAGAAAAGTTCACCACAGATCATAAGGTTTACTACTATTACAATAAATATCATTATGTCAGAATAAGGGTTGCCAACTCTTATAAATTATATTAAGCAAGATTAAGATCACAATTTAATTATGCATTAATACGCTTTGAAACTTTTTGGTCTTGAACATTTTTAAAGCGTGTCATTCAAGGATGTACCAGCTTCTCTGAAAAATTAGAAGGGACATTTTACTGTATTTTCTAAAATATTATTAGAAATTTAATAAATGTTATAAAAATTATGTGACATACATAGATTATATTTTATAAAATTTCAAAAATGTTTGGCATTCTGTTCAACAACGACAGCATTGGGGTATCGCTAAGTTTTATTTGTCCATTAACAAAATTTATTAAAACATTTACCCATTAAATTTAATTTTTACAAATTAAAAAAAAAAAATTCAATGAAAAATTTTTAATAAACAATGTGGGATGCGCATCCTCCGATTCTTGATTACAAACCGAAAAATCAATATTTTAGGATGTTCTTTTACTGTTAACTATAATATAAACTCTTTGTTAACAGTATCTCTTAGTATTAATCGTTAAAAATTTGTTTTATATTCGAAAAAATAAGGACAGATTTTGTTATAATTCACAGGGCTTAAATTTTTCTTTGTTTAATATTTTTCGTGTTGAAATAAAACTTTAAAACTGTTGAAGTTTAGGTCTATGAAGTTTTAGAAAACTGCAAGTGAGAACAAATTTATTGCCCTGAAATCAACTTTAAATTATCATTCTATTACTATTAAAAACTATTGTTAAACTTATTAATTCAGAGTACAAGTACTTAACAGATGGTAACCTTCAAATGTTCACTTAACTTTTCCAATTGTCAATTTATTCCATTATATATGAATATAATGAATAAGGAGTAGATATTACATACAACTAACTTTGTATAATATGTATTTGTCTTTGATTATGAAAAAAATAATAAAGTTATAACTTGATAGATACGAGTATTTAAGTACGAATATAACTATGTAACTATCATTATTATTATATTATGTAATAGTAAAATAATACCATCAAAAATTCACTTAGTTATACACATCTTTTTCCTTGGTCCTCTTTAAATAATAAGTATAGAAGAGGATGGAAAATTATTATCAGTATAATTTATCTATATAAAAAACTATTAAATAAATTGTTAAATAAATACATAGGGATAAAATAGGATACAAAAAAAAAAAGGATTTTTATCCTGTCAGTTTAGTTTTATTTGGTATTAAATTAAAATATTTTACTTATCTATCATAATATTTTTTTGGGGATACCTTGATTATATGCAAGTATGAAAAAAAAATTTTTGTGAAATATTTCAATAACATTTAATAGAAAAATAAAGTTTTATGGAAATTTTTTTTGGAAATTAATTAAAATATTTCAAGGTTAAATGTACAAACAAGGTTGTGGCCAGTACAAAAGAAGTAATCAATTCTTGCTTTAGTCACTCAATGATTTTGATTAAGGAATATTAAAATTTTGGTCTTCTTTCTCTTATAGAGTACAAATTTTTTAACAATTAGAGCTCAAAATTTACAAAAAAATTCAAATGATATACTTAAGTTTCATTTTTTAAAATATTTGCCCAATACTTGAAATTATTTGCAATAGGACATTACTTTATTTTAAACAATAAGCATGAGAAAGAATATGTTCTAGATCTTAGAAGAGATTATAAGGTTTTAACCAGCATGTTGCTATTTTATTTGTTTGTATGTGTACGAAAATCATTGATATTTTTTAATATTTAAATTTGTTCAATTAAAAATACTTATCACTATTAAATTTATTTTACCAGTTGACATATAGGTACAAAGGTGGTAAATTAAAATACCAAAATGACAATATAATCACTTTAACTGTTATAATCTTGGAGACTTAGGGAACGAAAGAAACTAAGTATGTAATTGAAATTAAATTAATCATTTTTATACTCCTGCAATGAAGCTTACACATTATATCTTTGAATGGCTTGTACACCCTGCCCTCTCTTTTATACTTTTCTCATAACCTCTTTTACATGAATTTTTCCTCTCTTTCTTCGTGCATTTATGAGTGAGCCGATAATACTAACGTTGAATTGAAAAATATAAATTTCACCTTCAATATGACGAAATATAAACAATAAAGAATAAAAAATGGGTACTAATATTTTCAGACAGTACTGTATTTAAATAATAATTTATTACTTTTAATAACTATAATGAAAATTAAAATTTTTTTTTGTTTCTGTTTTTTTTTATATATGTATATTTGGAAAAAAAATTGTTATATAAAATAAGTTTTCTTTTTAACGAGTTTTAACTTTTTAATAGTTTCAATTGTTTTATTTTTTTATAGTCAACTCGTATTATGTGTATGTAATTGCATATATGTGTATGTATGTACATGCATGACTATAAAAATAATTGTTTTAATTTTAAATACAATACTTTTTTTTTCTCTCATTGATGACACAATTTTATAAATGGGTTATGATATTTTTTTTTATAACATTTATAAATGAAAGTACCATCGAGTACAAGTACATAAAAAAAAAATATTTATTGACAAACCAGCATTTCAGATTAAAAAAACAGAAAAAACATAAAAAAATTTATTAAAAACCAATGATTATATTGAAAACTATTCGAAAGCTAATGAAAATGGTTTGGAAAGTTAATGAAATTTCATTATTTTTTATGTGAATTAGTTTGTTGTAAGTTGTAATCTTGCATATATCTGTTATATATTACGATACGGGAAATCATAATAAGGTTGATTACTTTATGTGAGAAATATGGGTTAAAAATACCTTCATAAAACTTTTGTTTGTTTTTTAATAGTTATAGTTTTTATAGTTTAGAGATTTTAGATAAGTACATAAGATTTAAATTATGCGTCATATGGTACCCATAAATATAACACTTATAATTAAAAATGCTGCAGCGGTTCATGTACCAAGTACGAATATATATACTTATTTATTAAGATTATTAAGATTTATAATGAAATTTATCTATTAAGGATTTTATATAACAAAAATAAATTGCTAAATCTTAAATAAATATTACAGTTATAATATAAATTTAATATAATATTACAATAATATAGTTGATTTTGACTTTTAAGGGGTTCATTTTATATTTTATATACGAAATGGTAGGATGGTTATAATAGCCATTGTGTTAAAGGAGGCATTAGTTGGTGAATTAAGTTAAAAAATTGGCTTTTCAAATTCAAACAATTTAGATTCAATTTTTTTAAAAGAAAATTGTTGTATTTTAAATTTTTAATTACAAATTCTTTTAAAAATTTAATTATAATTTAAAAACTTTGATTAATTTTCAATTTTGAATAGTTATCAAATTCGATATTACAAAAAATAAATTTGAAATTTATAGAATTTTGGAGAGTTTTACGATTTTATGAGTTGTGATTGAGCTATACATTTGAAAATTTGCTTAATAATAATATTAATTTGTCTGCTGTCCGACGGGTTGCGTGATTTCATTTTCCCATGTATTACTTTCTGGCAGAAAAACAAATATAAATTATGCTATTCTGTATGTATTCCGGACTATGTGGCAAATAGATGCAATAATTACAGAATATTATTGAGTATTGCATGCGTTCTAATTGAAATATTTTGAAAATTTTAAAAATTTTAATTGACTTCTTATATTTATCGCATATGTAAATGATTTTGTTCTGTTTAAGGATTACTAAAACTTCTTTCACTAATATCAGTTTAAAAGTACTGCTTGCATAGTTTTGAAAGTTCTGAGTCTATATTTACAATAATTTTGTATTAAAAAATTTAATATTCTAAAGCAATTTCCTTGCAGATTTGTTCTGATTAAACTATAGCAGATTTATTACAAATATATTATTCATCTGCTACTCGTATATACAAACACACATTAATGAAATTCATTTCGATTTCTCATAAAATTAAATAATGAATTTCAATAATATTCATAATATTCGACTTGTTCTGAATTTTAAATTAAAGGGAAGAAAAAAATAAATAAATTAAAAGAAACTTTATAAAAATCCATATTTGATCGATCGTTATTAATTTATTTTTAAAATTATTTTTTATTTATTTTTTATTCGGTTAAATTTATTTATTTATTTTTTTGTATTTCACGACTTTTAATATATATATGGTCGTTATACGCGTATAGGCCCTGAATCTTTTTATATATGGGTGCTTTTTTAAATTATTTATTCCAAATATAACAAAAAAGATTATAAATGTTTGTTTATTTTTGGGATTAAGATCAATAATATCAGACCGACATATACGAGTAACTAAACAAAAAGTAAAAATGAAAAAAAAAAAATAAACGAATGAAATTGAGAAACTGATTGTTTTTTTTTTTTTTTTTGCCCAAATCATCTTTTAATACGACTCCTTGTTATTGGTGTCAGTAAATAATTCCGAAAGAAATATTGTCGAGTTTGATTTAGTTTCGATCTATTGAAAAAAACGTTACTAAGACTAGCTGATTAAAAGTCTAATTACAACATGATTGTAATTAGAAATTCAATCAGCTGATTCTGAGAGAGCTGATCAAAATTGAGAGATATTAATGAGACAACGAGAGTTCCGATTTGAGGGTGAATAAAAAATTTTGCTGGAAAGATGAGATATACTTAATCCGGCTGTAAAAATCATTCTGTTTTTTAAAAGTGTAATTAAATTAATTTGTGTAAATTCACACTGCAAATGTTTTCAAAGCAAATTACTGCAATATACTTTTAGAATTTATTTCCGTGAACTCAATTTTTCTTTCTCTCTTTCTCTCTTCCGTTCCTTATCAAATTGTGTATAGAAGGATTACTGTACTAAAGTATATTTGAAATCAGTTTTCATTTATTTATAGTTAATTTTTTTAGGCACAGAAAAAAAAACGCAGAGTAAACCCAAAATTAAGATAAACCAATGCTTATCAGTATTAACCCTGGCCTATACTCCAAACACAATGTATATATTGAGAATAAACAAAATAATACACTTCGGATTTTTTTGTTTCTCCAGAAAAAAAAAAATAATCAAAAATTGGGCGACATGGGGCTTTTATCAAAAATAACAAAAATAAATAAAAAAATTAAATTGAAACGAATTTCAAGTAAATAATCAAAAAAAAGGTATAAGACTCGTTTCAATACCGTATAGCGAAATTAAAAACAGAAAAATGAAAATGATTTAAAAAATTAAACGATGTAAAAAAAAATATTTTTTTTTTTTTTTGTAATCGGAATGAAATTAATAAAAACATATAGAAGTTATTAAAAACTCAGCTGGATAAAATTTCACTTCGATTTCTGACCCTTCATTTTTTTCTCTTGCTTGTCTTTATTTTATTCTTAGTTACTGTTGTACTTTTTGTTTCCATTTTATACTATAAATTTCAAAAATATTTTGTTCTGTTAGCTCAAGGATTTAAAAAAATAAATAAATATTTTTTTTTTTTTAAATTTCATAATACTTTTGTAAATATCACACTGATTATTATCGAATTTTTGTAACACTCTATAGTGAAAATGATAAGCAAAAAAAAAAGAAAAACGAAAACTAAACTGTGACACGCGGTAAAATTTTAACTGAAAATAAATTTTTTTTTTTCTGAGAACGGTCTGGGATTAAGAACTTTTCTTTAAAAACTATAAATTTTAGATTTCCCTTAGAAAATATGTCAGAATCAAGCATGAACATCCAAATCCACAAACATATGTATTTACGTTCATATGTGTTCGGATTTGTGTAGAAACAAACAATACATCAAACATAATATGAGAGTGAAAAGCGTTGTATTAAGTTCACCGGAATTATTGCATTTGCTTTCATTATCAATACATACTTAGTTGCATACAAATTATGCGCCTCTATTTACAATATTTTATAACAATGAAGATTAATATGGCGTCCAAAATTTTGACACCTTTTTATAAAAAACTTGTGATCTTCTACTGGTGATAAGATATTTTGTTGTCACTTGCTATCATTCATATTTCATTGTGCGCCTTCAGTGAGAAAAATGTTTTTTTTTTTTTTTTTGAAAACGTAAAACTAGAATTCTTTAAAATTTCAGGGATTGCGAAAGTATTTTAATAAAAATCAGGTAATTGACAATAATAAGTTTCCGAAATATTGAAAAATGTTTGATTGAATTGTTGCGTAGCAATTATTGTTTATCTTTCAATACTAAAATTTAGTTCTTACTATATATGTAGAGGGAAGTTTTGGCTCTATTTTACAATTTAAATTTATATCACTTACACTATATACTTTATAAGCGACAGTAACACTTTAAATATTTGTTGCATTTTGATTTTAGTCAAAATTATTAATTTTTTAATTAATTCCATAAGTAGTTTTCTAATTAATTCCAATGGTTTTGATTGAAATCAAATAACACTACCTGAAAGCTTTAAAATTTTATAAAATATTCCATATAGTAACTAAAATATTCACATATTTAAATGTATATATATGTGTGTATTTAAATAACATTTATTAGAATTTTTATAAAAATAAATCAAAAAATGTTAAAAACTCAAATATTGGATTTATTTATTTCTGTTATATTTCAAGACTGTAAACTGTAATAAAACATTTCTAATATTACTGAGAACTTAATATTATTTTCTATTTACGCTAACACCTAAAATTTTAGAGTTCCATGTAATTAATTATCTACATATTCCGCCTAATATTTCATTTCGGGTAAAACTTATGAAATTCAAACACTTTTTTTTTTTTTAAATTTAAATAAATTAAAAATAATTTTATTTTTCATTTTAAAATAATAATTAAAATCCGATAATAATTAATTTTCAATGAAATTTACTAATTAATTTTCACTAGCAAAAAAAATATGAAAGATAAAAAATTTGTTTTATTACCATAATTTTTTTCAATTTACCCTAGTTTTTAATTTACTTGAATATAAATATTTCTAATATATATGCACGTTGATAGGAGCATATATAAATCACAGTAGTATATATGTATGTAGATCTGCAAAAGGAAAAGTTTACAACCGTATAATTTACTTTTCACCCTATAAAATAGTTAACAAATTTTTGGTAATCTAATTATCCGACAGAAGTTAAATTTTATTTTATAAAATAAAAAATTTATAGATATTTTTTTTCTAGGGGTTCACGAGTATATTAGTATATATAATATACAAACATAAAATTACATACACATTATCATGAATAAAGGGTAAACTATTTAAGTTTTTAATAATTTAAATTAAATCTCATTACTATTACAGAAAAATTTAATAATCTAGGTTTGATATCTTCCCTACTTAACCATATGCTCATAGACCCTATGCATATGTGCATATACATACATATGTATGTTACGGGTATTTCAACTAATTTAAAATAAAAGGAAAAAATTTTTTTTCCAAACTAACCTTTTCTCTTTAATTTTATTCAAATGAAAATTAAAAAAAAAAATTACCCCTAAAAAAATAATAACGATAAAAAAACAAAAAATTTGTTAAATTACCCAAGATCATTTTGTATAAAATATCAGTTAGGGCATGTATTTTTTTTGTAAAATTAAGGTAATGCACGTGAGAAATATAAAAAATTAAGACTACAAAAAAAAAAGGATGCTCTTTATACAGATCAGGCTAGTTATATATAGCAATTGTACTATTTGTACAGTAATTCATCTGGTTTTTTTGTTCCTAAATACTATAATGGTACATTGGTGCCTACCGAATGAATAAAAAACTTGTTTAACCTTTACAATTTTGATAAATTGTTTGTATTATGCAAGGAAGTTCAGGTAATAAGAATTTTATAAACCTATTATAAAATTTATGTTAACACATTAAATACAATTTTTAAACTTCGTTATTCTTTTTCAATTTCTATTATTTCTTAATTTTATATGGTTACTTAAATAATTTCTTTATAAAAATTAATGAATTTAATATTTTACATTTTCACAATATTAAAATATGTGGGTATTTTATTTACAATAACAAAAAATTTTATGCTAAAGTAAATCGCATTACTTATCAAATTTGTATACAAGTTTGTTGGGTAAAGCAGGAATAAATAAATTTCATTATTATAGGGTTACCAACACTATACCATTTTTGACCTTATATTGTGGAAATTTTTGATTTCCACAATAAAAGTATAGGTGCATTATGCTATTATTGTGTAGAAATTGAGTTAATTGATTATGAATTCTATAATTCATATTGTGTTTAGGTGTTATAACAATTTAAAATATTGAGTCAAGTCCAGATTATTTAAGTATAGTTTGCTGGTTTGCAATCATATCTCTTTTGTTTTCTAACTTGTTGTATTCTATGAAAATTTATTAATATTAATAAACTTTTTTTAAGTGTACCAATATCAGTAGAAATTTTGAGATTTCATAGAATCAAATTAATTAAGAAAGCAATTAAAAAATCAATAATATGATTTGATCCGATTTAAAGAAATATGTGAAAAGTGAACATTTTGAAAATTTTCGCAGTTTTATGCCAAATTCACTATCTCTAATATTTCATAAACCAAATAATTAAGAGTTGCCGCTTTTGTTTTTCATTTCAATATATCTTGTCGATTTTGATAATTAGATCTAATTGAATTTTAATCCAAACGGCAACTCTGTTTATTATTTTTCGAGTTCAATTTCATATATTTTGTTCTCATTATCTTCTTACAGTAAAATGTTACTGTGCTTTCAGTTTTTGATTTTACTTACACATACTTACAAAAATATAAAAATATGAAGAAAAACAAATAAAAAGAAAATTATACTTTTGTTATTATTTTCATTTTTTTTATTATTATTATTATTTTGGTGTGCATCCTTTTTTTTTTTTGTTTTTTGAACATTATGTGTATTGTCAAAAACATTCTAGGATATCTTAGTCAACTTTATTTTGTTACTTTGTTTGACAGTTGAATGTACTTGGAACATTTTTTTTTTTACTTTTTCTTTTTCCTTTTCTTTTATTCAACTTTCCAGATTTTTAACTGATCTGTGCTGTGCCTATAACTATTTCAATAATAATATGGTGTGCATTTTTTTTGAATATATTATTTTTGATTCTTTTTATTATGTACAGTTCTTTTCTTTTTAATTTTTGTTTTCGAGAGCATTACTTTAATAGCAGAGTTATAACACATAAATATAATGTATAGGCAAAAGAGAAAATAATTGTATAATTGTTGAAATGTTTGAATATTTCGGGCCAAATTTTTGGAATAATTTACAATTTTTGTCTGAAGAATTAAATATCGAATTTTTACTGCAAATATAAGTAAGTACTGGAAATTGAGTGGTCTGTCGAAGGAATAGATAACTCTTATTGACAAGCAAGGAATAACAAACAAGTTTTTTTTCCATGATGTCACAGATTGATTCATGTATTATGCCTGAATAATATTGCCATTGAAGTATAAATAATAAAACGGTAACACTAATTGTTACTTGTCAAATTTTTTTGTAAATTGCAGGTCCAAATTTTGCGCTTGATAAATTTGAAAAAATATTTAAAAAGTATACAACACCAATAAAAGTATTTTTGACATTGGTTAAGAAATTAATGGAAATCGGAACACTACGAAACTGAAATCCTTATTATATGTAATATACGAGAGGTATATTAACAAATTTGTGCTACAAATTATTATTTAAAATAGTTTCAAACTTATACAAACTATGGCAACACTCTATTGTAATTTTTTTTTATCATTTTATCATAAAACCTTTCTCTTTGTCTTTATACGGTTTGCCTTGTCATACATATAATAAGTATGTATGCAAAAGTATAAGAATAAGTAAGTATGTAAGTATAATACTTTTATTTTACTTGCATTATAATCAAAACTGATTCATAATATGAATACAAAACTGAGGTTTTAAAAGTAAAAGGCCTGTGAATAAAATAGGTTTTCTCTACATGTATTGGTAAAAGGAATTGAAAAACAAAAAATAAGTAGAATGAAAAAAAAAATAGTTATGTTGCATAATATTTAATTCTTTCCTTTTCTTTTACTTTGAATATATTTTTTTTTTTTTAATCCTTTAGGGGATTTTACTTTACAATATTGTTGTCTATAAATTATAGAATTGTATTTTTATATTATTTAATATAAAATATAAATAATATGTATGTAGGTATGTAACCCGTATATGAATTCATATAGTAGGTATGGAGTTGAACATTTCATATATCGTAGGTATAACATAGTATACATATATGAAATATGAAACAAAAGCGATTAAATGAAAATGAAACCGACAGTACTTTTATGTTTTTTCTCTTTTTCACTTTTTTTTTTGTATTTTCTCTGTAATTTTGTTTTATTATTTTTGTTGTTTTACAGTACGTTTGTGAGAATAAAAATGCATTATATAAAAATAGTTAAATGCACTATACTTACTTATGTGTTATACAATATTCGATAGTATATTGTTATACAATATTATAAAATATAAATATGTGCACTTGTACATTGAATAAAATATTATTTAAATTCACTTGTGATTGCAATTATTTTATAATTTAAAATGGAAATCTATTTTTTTTTGTTCCTCTTTATTTAAAAAATAATAGAAAGTTTTCCTAATGTTTTGTTTGTTATATTTTCCCTTTTTTTGTATTCTGTTATACTTGTATGTATTTTTCAATATACCATTTTAATGTCAGATAGTTTTGGCTTTAGTTTTGTTTTTATTATACTTAATTTCTGAATTGAAAAAAAGTTTAATTTAAAAAAAATTGATGATGATTTTTTTTTATTGTAGAATTGAAAAAAAAAAATATGATGAAATTCATTTGGGAATTTTTTTTTTTTATATTTTACTTTAATAAATTTTAATAATGATAATATTTTCAATTTATACTAACCAAAAAAAATTTTATAGTTTATAAGTAAATTAAGGTTATTTATAAATTTTTATTTTTCAATTTAAAAAATGCATTGATCGCAGTAATTTTGCTTGTAAATGTTTTAAAATTGAAATTATTATAAAAACTATTAATTTTTTTTTCTAAAATTTTCATTTTGTATGCATTCATCATAATTTCATATGTGTATAATTTTGAAAAAACAAAGTCTCCAAGCACAAATTTTGGATTATACGACAATTTTATTTTTTTTTTCTTTTCTACTCCCTTTGGGAGCATAGGGCATCTACAGAGCTTCGCCATCTGACTCTGTTCTGCGCCATTTCTATTATTTCGGACCATGTTCTACGGGCGCCCCTCAACTCTTTTTCTACTGATCTGCTTCATGTTTCTTTGGGTCTGCCTACTTTCCTTGCGGATTCCATTCAAGGGCCCTTCGTGGAATGCTATTTACTGGCCTCCGGAGTGTGTGACCTATCCAGTCCCACTTCCTTCTTCTGATCTGGGTGTATATTGATTCCTGCTCCGTTAGTTCTCAGAGATCCTTATTGCTTATAGTTCTAGGCCAGAATATTCCGCATATTATTCGTAGGTATCTTATTATTATATCGAATGCTGTATCATAAATTATTTTGCATATATGAGAAAAAGTAAGAACTACGACGCTTGAAGAAGAAATAACATTGTAAAAGTGCTAGAGTAAAACGACACGGCATAATGTACAGAACTACAAGAACTTTTTATTTTTATTTAAAAATTTAAGATCATATTCATTTCAAATTATTACTCATTGATTGGCTACTGTTTGTACGAGTATATAAATTTAATTTTTTATATTTTGCAAGTCAATTACGTAATTTAAATTTAGTTTTGCTTCAATTTAAGTATTTATTTATATATGAGTAACAAATCCCCACTGAACAAATTAAAAATGCTTCGAAGAGCCAATGCTCAACGGGAAACATAAGAAACTTTATGTTGAATTCTAAGACTTTTAAAATTTAAAATTTTTTTCAATTTGAACATTTTTATGTCACTATTATCAAGTGACGTCAAGTATTATTATATTAAACGTCAAGATCGAGATAAATTTTAAGGATAAATTTAACTTCTTTCGAGGAAGAAAAAGCTTACTGAAGGCGGATGCTTCTGGCTCACTCAAAGATGCTATTTATAATATATATAAATATAGCTTGTTACTCATTAGTTCTACGATTCAAATTTTAAAATCCTATGCTTAGTTATAATTATTAAAATAACTTTAAAAATTCTTTAAACCTCTTCTTTAATTTAATATAGATCCTACGCTAAATTAATTAAAAAATAGCAGTAAGAGAACTCTATTTCACTATTATATTTAAATTTTTAATAAATACTTTTGATATATGGTTGTTAATAAATTTTAATTTTTAAAAAACAGGAAGTTTTCAACTTAATTTATTTGGTTTTAGTTTCGCCTTTTATGGTACAATTTAATCCTATTATAAACATATTAGTTGTATCTAATTAAGAAATTACAGATTTTTTAATGAATAGCATTTTTTTTTTTTTGTTTTTGGTATGAATTTCTAAAATTTTAGATTACCGAAAAACACAAAAGCTATTGTTATTTTATTGTCATTTATGTATGGCAGGCAAATTAAAAAAAAAAGCCTAAAAATTATTTCAAAATTTTCAGAGAATATTTTTATCGGTTCTAATGATATCCACATTAAGAAAATTTAGAATTTATCCGACTTAGTCTATTTATTCGATTTTAGTCTCAGCTTATAGAGATAGGCGTAAGGTTAGACATGCTTTATATTTTCTAGAATTGGTAAATATTTTTAATGAATCACTTAATTCTTTTTTGTTCTGATTAGGTCTTGAATTAAAATTTATGCCACATAAATAGTTTTTTTTTGTCTTTTCCAAATAAATTTAATTAATAATGTAAATTTCTTGTTTTGTATTTTTAAAACTCTTTATATGTAGAATCGTGAATTTCTCCGCTAAATTGTTTTATTTTGTGTTTCGGTTTTGTAATTTTTTTTTTTGCGCAAAATTAAGATTTCAAATTTTTATAAATTAAATCAAATTTTTCTTAGAAACTATAAAATCAATTTAATGTTTTAGATCATTTTAATTTTTTTTTCTTGTTTTCAAAAGTTTGCCGCCATTAGCATCTAATTTTTGCTGTTCTATATAACCATATACATACATACATATATAGATTAATTCAGATTAATTTAGTGAAAAATTAGTAAGTTGTTTTTTTTATCTTTGCTTCTCGAACTTTTTTTTTCATCTATTTTACCCAACTTACTGTTCTTTTTATATTGATTTCTTAATAAAAATTCAATATTATTTTTTCTATTTCAAATTTCTTCGCCTATACTTACTACTGTTTTTATAGAGCGATTTTAATCAAGAGACGAGAATAAATTTTTATAGAAATAACAAAAAATAAAAGATAAACTAGACCATTTCTAAATCATAATAATTGGCCATTAACTTATTTAGAATAATCAAGTATGTATGTATATATGTAAAATAGAAGAAGAAGAAGAAGAAAATATCAAATAGAATTGAAAATAGAAAAAAAAAGAAAGAATAACAATTTTTTATAATATTATTGATGATATAAAAATGAATTCGAAAATTTCCATATCAAAGTATAAGATAAAAGAGAATTACCGAATAAAACCAAAGATAAAGATTGTATTTAAGAAATATATTATATAGAGAGTATATCAGTAATAAAGCATACCAAATTTGAAGATAAACTTAATATACTTTCTGAAATAATAAAAAAAAATGTACCTTAAGTATTTTTATATAGGAATAAAATATAGTCAATTAGATAAGATAGATTTTTATGAATTTACATTTTTATAAGGTTACCAGATGTTATTTGAATTTTAAATGAAAATATTTGAAAATTTTCAAAAACCTTGTAATTCTGAAGTGTGGTGGGGCGGTAATACCATAGCAACAATTTACTTAAGTGGTGAATGCAAATTTTGAGACCTCATTTTTAGGCACAATTTTATTTATTGAATCACTTTTTCACAATTAATTTTTTTCTCAATTGGATTTTTAAATTATCCTTTTCTCAATTGACCATGTAAAAACCTTCAAATACTTAATAAATTTGTCACATTAAGTGACAAATTCATTTAGATGCCAAAAAGTGATTTGGATTATTTACACTAATATTTTTAGAAAATGCTTGCTTATCCATACACGTAATATAAAAATACTTTTTTATCACTTGAAGACTGCATACTATTCCATTGAATTATTATATGGCAATCCATATCTTCTTTCTTACTTAATATTGAGAAAATTGAGAAATACAAATTAAAGAAATGAGAAAAATTTAAAAATCTAATAAATTAATTGAGAAAAATAAATTTGTGTTTCGGTATAATTAGCGAATAACACAGTGAATTACGTACGCGCGAATTCGGGGCCATTTTCTTTTTTTTTGATTACAATACTAATGATTTGGTAACTTTTAAATAAGAATTTAACAAAGCTATTCTTCTATTGTTATACATTAAGAAATTTTTTTATTTTATTAGAAATTTACTGAAAGTTTCAGAAGTAAATATAAAAAATATAGTTGTAAAATTAATTTAAAGACTATATATATATATAACGGTAGCAATTTATTTCGATAAAATTTACCGTTTTTAAAACATATTTACATGTACAATATGGATTCGTATATATTTGGAACTTTGACTACTAATTGACTAAATTAATTAAAGAAAAAAATCAACTTTAATCAATTCTTATGAAAATTAATTTCTCGGAAATATGAAAAAAATATAAGAATTTTTTTGTTCTGTATTCAAATTATGAAGATGACGAATAAAATATTAAGAGTTTGGACAGAAATTGAGCAATATTTGGAGCGATATTAAGCTGTATTTTACTTAATATTTAATTAAAAATTAATAATTAAAATATGAAGATCTTTTATATTTTGAAAAACAATAATTAATAAGAAGTTTAAGTTTAAAAATTATTTTAAAAAATTTTGTAAAGGAAATAAATAGAGCTTTGTTTTTTAATTTTCTAAATGACGCTTCTGTACCCCCGTTCGTAATGTAATGTTATTGACTCTTAAATCAGATAATCACAGATTTTCGAAATCTCATTTTCGTCGACTGAATTACGCAAATTTGAATACGTCGAATTCAAATATACTTATTGTAATATCTCCACTTTAGAAGTCGATCGACACAATTTTGATCTCTTTGTCACGAATGTATATATAAAAATGCATGTTATACCTATTAAAATTGTTCAATCATATTTTCGAAAAGGATGCCCATGACTCCGTGTTCCAATTGTTTTCTTTTATATATTCCATAAATAAACTAGTTATTAAAATTAATTTTCATTTAGGTATACATTTCATTGTACGAACCTGAAATTTTGTTAATAGAATCCCCGCAATGAGTACCGAAATACCGAAAAACAATTAAGATTTCTTACTTCTAAATGTAGACATGCCCATTACAATATATAAGAAAAATAAGAATAAGAAAAATGAAAAAAAAAATTAATAATTTAATGAAGAGAAAGAAAAAATTACAATAACAATAAAAATGAAATTGAATATTAAAAAGATTTATAATGTGTGTGTTTGTTTGCAGGGAAACGAAAAAAAAATTCGTAGGTGGATAACATTTTGGTTCATTTAACTTGTAACAACCATATGAAAAATTAGTTTCAAAATTGAAAAAAAATTTCGATTTTCTTATTTTGATTGTGTCCTACACACTCGTTTAATACCTATATATAGATAAACTATATCGAAATATTAGGGATTGAACAGACACGCATTAACACACGCACACACAGCATTAAGTAACATGAATGCATTCACGTCATACTACTTAAAATGCATAAAATTTAAAAAAAATTAATTTATAATAACGCAACCATAACACAATAAAATTATGCTGTATAAGAAAAAAAAAAGTATTGCCATCTTAAATTAATTTTACTTTATAAAATTTGTAGTATTTAATACTGAAATTGACGAGAGAGTAATTGTAACAATCACTCACATGAATTGATATTCCATTCTTTTTCATTGCATGTAAGTACTCCTTTGAGTCGGCCCTAAAGAAACAAGTTATCAATAAAATTCGACTACACCATAAAATCAACAATCAGTACCAATTTCTATAATGCTTTTCTAAAATTATTTTGGCCGATAACATTGTTTCTATTCTAAACTCCTTCGAAATTCAAATTCAAAACTTATTGTTTCTAACTTTTGAAATCAGAACTATGTTGTAATAACAAACATTTAGATAATTCTAATAGATAACACAATATATACAAAATTATTTATGATCAAGACTAATATTATCATCTTCCGTCATAAGGCGAATTTTCTAAATGAAAAATTGAGCCGAACTAAAATTCTAACTTGTTCGAAATAATATAAAAATTTATAAGCAGAATCAATATTTTTCAATAGATGGCCATACTTTTTTAAACAAAAGTATTAGAAATTTTTTAATAATTATTGTACATGTTTATGTATGTATGTATGTATAGGCATTAATATCATCATCGTTGTCTTTTCATTAATTTTTTTTTTTGTGCGTTTTAAAAAATTTCTGATTGAAAAATTTTAATCATCAATTATGCTAATTTTTTTTTTGTTTTTCTCCTCCAACTCTTTTAAATATATAGTGTATGAGTACACATACATTTATATTATATTTTTTAAATTATATGCTATTAATGACATTTTTATCAAATCTAATCCGATTATGACTCTATTAAGCATATCATCGTTAAGTATTTTTTTTTCTTCTTTTCAATAAAGAAAATTTATTTAAAAATTATCTAGCTTAGCTACATACATATATATGAACATATATATAATAAATGTATGTGTTTGTGTTATAATTAAAAATACAAATTTCATATTAGAAGAATTTAAAAAAAATTTGTCAAACAGATTTGTAAGAGGTGCGCGCAACGCATACACACAATTCCTCTGATTTTCTTTTATTTTTAATGTCAATTGGAAAGAAACACACACTCCATGACGCAACAGAGAAATTAATTCAAACAAAAAAAAAATCTATATTATGAAAAAAGTTGCACATATGGATGTGGAACTTTTGTGACACATGACATATAATATTATATAGGGCCTTTGTTATTAAGCATTGTTGTGTTGGAGGCAGGTTGTGTGAGACAAATTATTGCAATAAAAATTATTGTATAATAAAAATGCAATAAAATGTCATAATTAGGAGAAAAAAAAAATTAATGAATTTTTTTTTAAAATTCCAAAATTTGATTAAAATTTTAAAATTTATTGTTGATGAAATTTTTGCTTGTTAAAAAAAAGCGCCTATGCATGATTATTAATTAGCTATGATTCTCTTTAGATTACTACACTAATTTTCTTTAAAATAACAACAGCAGCTGCTGCCAAATATGAAGAATTTATGTGAAATCATAATTTTCATTTAATACCTACATATACGTATTACAAAAAAAATTATAATAAAATTTAAATATTTTATGATTTCAAGCTACTGAAAATTAATAAAATTACTGAAAGTTTTCTACATAGTCTATCTCAAATTATAAATTTCTATAGTTTGATATTGGAATTATTGAAGATTATTTGAGTTATTATGAAGCTGTATACATCACATTTAATACCATGTTTAAGAGAGAGAAATTTCTACTAATCTCTTTATATGCATTTATATAGGTGTGTTTCTGAAAATGGAAAAATTGATGGTTGCGATTATAATTTGCAATTATTATGAAAAAATGACATAGTTTGATAGTTTCCTTAATTAAAATTGAGTAAAAAACTACCCACTAATTTTGAATGGTTGATTAGATTTACACTGTTTGATAGCTAATTTATATAGAGCGAAATAGAGTATTGATTGTTTGTGATTTTGATTTGGATAAAGATAGGGTGTTTTGTTGATTACTTATAGATCTTACGAATAAATTCATTGTGGTCGCCATACTATTTCATATTTATAGAAGAATATGAAAACAGGAAAATCATTACGAATATGTAAGCTAAACAATACTACCAAATTTTCAAATTTCAATTCGTTGATTCGTAAGAATTTTTTTCTCATAAAATTGTTTTCAGCGAAATTTGTACTGTTTAGTGCTGCTTTCATCATTGAACCTCATTGAATATCATTTATTTTCTTTAAATGTGGGGGCAAAATTGGGTCTTCTATAAAGATATAAAAATTTTTTTTTGTATTCATTTTCAAGTTCTACCGCATTTCAAAAAGCACATCGGCATAGTTATTAAGCTAAAATTTTTTTTTGTGTAACACATCGCAAATCTAATTTTTAGTAAGGTGATCTAATTTTGTAGAATTTGGATTTGATGTATGATGTTTTAATTATTCTTGTATTTGTTTGTATGTTTGTATGAACATTTATTAATTCTATGTTGCAAGTTAATTATGAATCATTCGATTCATTAAATTAATGAAATAATCAATGCGATGCAATATTAGCAATCTTGTTAATATTTTGACAAATTTAATTAGAATTTTGATTTGAGTTTGATTTGCCAAAATTGCATGCATTTGAATTTATGATTGGAATCGAACATATATTTTCCATGTTTGTTGCCTTAAATTAAGTTTGCAAACTCAAATATCTTTTTTATTTTCTTTGTACAAGAAATTTGAGTGCAGTTAAATATAAACTGAATTAATGAATATGGATTATATACTCGTATGTGTCCTTTTTGTGTTTAAATTCGTATTTTTATGTGAAAATTTATTGAAATTCTGAATTATATTATTGAATTTATAATATGTACGTACACATTTAATTAAAGAGTGGCGGCACAATTATAGCAATTTCCAAAGGGTGGCCATATTTATTCAAATCAGATTTAATTTAATTCATAATTAATTTTGAATTCGTGAGAGCAACGGGTAAAAATTTCGAGCTATTGTTTATAAGTACATCGGTTTAATTGTATGATTATTTAAATCAAATTTAAACAGCCATACGGTTTAGCCTTGTAATGTAATCTTGTTGCCTTTTTACTAGCCGTCTATTGTAATCTTTATTCTCTTTATTTTTATTCCAAAATATTCTATAATGTTCTGATGTTTAATGGCTGTTTTGTTCACCATTAATATTTGTACTTATTTAGAGTTCGTGCCAAAAGTCAAAAATAGGTTATCTATGATAAAGTTGTGCCATAAATTAAACATTAATTGCCATATATTTAAATCACATTTTTTAATTTTATTAACATTTAATTTTTGTCTAAAAAATTCTTCACTATATCATAATTCGCGTATTTTAAAATTTTTTCAAATTCAATTCCATAGTAAAATTCCAAAATTTTCATTCAAAAAAAAAAATTCCCTAAGAATTTCATTTTAGTATGAAAGTAAAATTTATGTTAAGCTTAATAATTGTCATAATAAAGTAACAATTCTTCTCAGTTTTCTTGTTTTTGTTATTTTTTAAATCCGTAGACATCAACAGAACAAACTATAAAATTTTCAATTTTTTAATAAATTAATTAAAAAATCTGAAAATTCTTCTATATTGTAATTTGGATTTTATTAAAAATTTATTCTAAAAGAATAAAAAATAAACGCTATGATTTTCACTGACAACATTGAGACTTTTATAATAATTTGTTTTCGGGGGGCTAAAAATCTCATAAATTTTATTAATTCTTAAATATTTTTTTTGTTTTTTTTGTTTTTAAATATTTTTTATAGAAAATTATTCTAGTACAGTACTAAACAAAAAAATAAAATTTTTTTTTCATTAAAATTTTAAAATTTTATTAATTTATGAATTTTTTTTTTGTAATATTTCAGGTGAGTTCTTTTAAAATAATGAGAAAATTGTGTGAATTGGAACTGAAATTGGTAAGAAGTTTTTATTTTAATTATAGATTTTGCAAAATTTTACAGATTTATCACTGTAGATTAATTATTCCTAAGAAACTTTTACATACATAAGTGTTGATCAGTTTTAGTTAAAATGGCTCAAAATTATTTAAAAATGAATTATTTCGAAAGCTCCTGAAATCTGCATTCGATTTCAGAAATAAAAACTAATATAATCTCCAAAATATAAAAAAAAAAAAATTAAAAAAGTTAAATGGAAAATTTGATTAAGGTCAACTTGACTTGTGGGGCTTTACTATATAATTTGATTTTCGTATAGTTGCAAAAATGGAATGGTAGTACCATGAAAATCGATTAGTGCTCTTCCCGAATACAAAAGTCTAATTACCGAATACAAAAATCTAATTACATAATAAGGCTCCTATACTGAAAAGGACGCAATTTAAGTACTTATATTTTAATTCCAAAATTATGCAATTTTTTTACATTTCCTAACTAATTAATTTAGGACATGGTCGAATATAGGGATTTTAATTTCTCGTTTTCATTGGCTTAAAAGTAATTTTTTCTTGGTTCATCAAATTTATTTTACGAAAATCAACAAAATTTTTATATTAAAATTTAATTTTTTCATAAATTACCATCACTGTACTTAAAAATTTTTCTTTTCTAATAAACATGTTAATTCTTGGCATTCTATAAATTTATTATAATTTCACTTCATTGAAAATTAATCCGTTTAATGTCGCCCACGTTTTCAAGAAAAAAGAAAAACTTATTTTCCGTGTATTTTAAATAAATAAAATATTGTTATTTTTTTCCCCCCTAAACAAAAAAAAAAAGAAAAGATTTCTTTGTTTTACTATGACTTCTTGTCAGACTGAATTTAGAATTTTCACTTTCATTTTTTTTCTTATATTTTTTCACATTGCTTTACTAATACTTTCGATGAATGGGAATTTCCTTACAGACGTTGCTTTTTCGATGCTTTTACACTTACTCACTTATTGCCGTTAAATCTTAATTTTTCAGTGTTATTTATTTCTTTTTTTGTTGGTTTATATTTTTATTTTTCTAATTAATTAATCGTTTTAAATATTATAAGAAGATTTTTACATAAAAATTAGAAGAAACAACAAAAGTTTTTCACCCTTCCCCATTTTCTTTTTTTCTCTGTTTTTTTTTTTAATAATAAATGAATGAATAAATGAGAGAACAAAATTGAAAAATATTTTTTGTTTTTTAAGGTATACGCAACAAGTTGTTTGACTTCGAATTACGCGGAATGTTTACAACAAAATTTTTTTGAGACAAAAAACAAGAAAAAAAAAACAAGAGAGAAAATCATAAGAAAAACCAACAAACAGGAAGTTTTTATAACCCCCAAATTTTTTTTAATAAAAAGAAACTGAAAGGAATTCTATTTATTCCTCCAATTTTATTATGCTGTCTCTTTCTTACATTCTTTATTCTTTTAAAATAAATTTTAAAATCAACCATACATACACAAAGTGTATATGAAGTCATTTTATAGCTTTATAATACAATAATTAGCTTTGAGAATTTTCATTTTTTCTTTCAGTTTAGAAAAGGAGAATTAAAATTTCTATTCAGTTGGGAATTGAAGAAGAAGAACAAGAAAACGAAGTAGAAAAACAAGGAAATTTTCTTGAATTTTTTTTCATGTTTCTGTTTTTTTTTTTTTTGGTAAAATTTTGTAATTTTGTTGGAAATTTCTTGAAAAAAATTTTTCTTTTTCCGTTTTAGTTTCCTTTTTTTTATTATTTTTCAAATAATTGTCTTGAGTTTTTGGAAATTGTTTCGAAAATAAATCTGAAAATGAATTTTTACAACCAACAATTATATTTAAATATTATACTTATATTGACACCCTCAAAAGAATAACATTACAAATAGAATACAATCAGTTGTGCACCTGTTAACCTAAAATCTCTGCTTATTACTTTAGTTTTACCATTGTGTGTATAGTTTATAGCGCTATACAGAAGACGGATTTTTGTAATTAAACGTCAGAATCCATTTTGAGTGGAGTTGTTTTAAATTAAAAAACCTTATGTTTACTAATGCCCCTCCAACAAAGTAGTTCATTGTGTAATTTCTGCTGTATAGCACTATATGTTTTGCTAAAAAAAATTAGTTTGAAAATTTCAATAGTTTTTTTTTAGCTTACTGTTATTAAACCTGTTTTGGTTGAACTTCTTATGTTTATAAAATTTTAATGTTCAAAATTCCTGTATTTCAAACTTATGTTCTTTGATGTTTCGAATATTTTGAGTTAAGTATAAAAAAATTTCTGTTAACATTAGATTGGAAGCAATTTAAATTATTTAATTCTCTTAAAATTGATATTTACATTTTATAAAGAGTTTTTCTTGAAAATCTAGCAATTTGAATGAATTTAGGGGAAAAAAATTAATTAGAATATTGAAATTTAATTAAAATAAAACACAAAATAATCTAAATATTGAAAATGTTGAAAATATTGCTCTTTTAGCTTTTCAGATTTTATAAAACTAGTTCTAAACTGTTTTGGTTTTATTTTATAGTATTTCATGCAAAAATAGGGGTTCGGGTAAACTTATCTAATACCTAATTTTATTAATGCATTTAAAAGGCATCTTGTTAGCAAAAACTTAAAATGAAATTATGTTTGTAGTTTAACTAAGATTATTGCAGGGTTCTTAATTAACAAATTTGTTAATATTTAATTAAAAAATCTGGAACAGAAGTATACTTACAATAGAAAATAAATAAATTTAAGTGAAAATTTTGACTAAATTTCGGACATTTCGAATTAAGTTACACATTATACTATTTCGGGTGCAATATACAAGTATACTCATTAAATTTATTTACAAATTATGTATATGTAAATGATCATGTTATTATACTTCTTATTTACATATAATATGCAAGTATATAAAATTCAATATAACATTAAAATGTTATATATTCATAATGAATGAAATAAGAGAACAATTAAATTTTATTTAAAATAATGAAACATAAATAACAGGATGTATACAAATTTCTTTAGGCTCTTATGTTCAAAAATTTCCCAAAAAAAAAAATTATTTTATTTTTAATTTTTTCTTTTTGGTAAAATAATATTCTCTAGACTCTGATTTTGATCTTTATATTTAAGAATTGAGTTTCTAAGTATGTTTAATTTAAAAAAAAAAAATCCTTAAGGAATTTTCGAAATTTTTTCTATACTTTTACATGTAAGTAGACAAGTTATATGTTTTTCGATTCTTAAATGTTATGTTGCAAAGCGTAAACAGTATTTAAATGATATTTTTAGAGTAAAAATTTTTGAAAGTCTCAAATGTGATTATAATATTTTAATAATCTTTATTAATAAATTGAAAATAAATTAATTCTGTTGAGAAATAATAATTTATGTTATTTATTTTTTGAGATTGATTTTGCCTACCGATGCGGGTAAACATATTACAGTATTTTTTTTTTTGACTTAATTTCGAAATTCTGTACTACATATGTTTCTGTTCAATATGTTTTAATTCAAGATTAAAATTTGAATGGATATTCTCAATATATGTATCAAATGCTGGTCTAATAAGCAGTAGCTTTGTTAAGTATTTTAATGTTTTAAATTAAAAGCTATTGTTACGCTCTCTTGATGAAAAAATTCAAGAGAGCGTAACTTTCCGCCTACTCTACTTAGTACGAAAATACTATAAATACTAGTTTACTATATTACAATTACGTATAGATATTTCTTGAATTTGCAGAATTAAATAATAAATTTTAATATTAGAAGAGATATTGTGGGCTGATCCTTCAACCAAAATAATTTCTATAGTAACAGTAAAATAATTTTGTAGTGTAAATTTTTTAAAACTTTATTGTTTATCTATTGCGGTAAATGTATAGCTATTTAACAAATTTAAAAGTTTTGGTTTTTCCCAATTTTTAAACCCAAATGTAGTCCTATGCTGCTTTAGAACTTCAAATTTTTATTGTAAATAAAATTTTCATTAGATTCTAAATTAGAAAATATTTTGCTTTAAATTTTCTAAAAAAATTATTTTCATAAGAGCAGAACTAAGAAAAAATTTTTCAAAATATTTTCTTTTTTATTCTCGTTGTTCTCTTCTTTATTTTCTGGAACCCAATAAATTTTTATTATATACAAAAGTTTAATACTATATCTGCAATGTTTCTTGTGCCCCCACTCAATTCATTTTTTAAAAATTCAAAATTTAATTTTAATCAAATAATAATAAAATTTAATATATTTTAGAATTTAGAAGTTTAATTATCAATTTTAGCTTCTTTAAACATTGTAGAGTAGTTTAAGAAAACACAAAATCAAAATATCAACGGTTCCCAACTTCAATTTTATGTGTAAACTTAGGAATAAAAAAATATTGTTCTTTGAAATTTTATCCTCCAAGTTATTTATTAAAAACAATTTGTTTTTTTTTTTTTATTAGGATAAGAATGTATTAGCATAGGTATATAATATCGAGACATATTATATAGTAGTTCCGTTATGAAAATTAATGGGGAATTAAGTTTTAAAATTATCTTTATAAAATATTCACGGTTATGTTTAGTAAATCTCATGTGATTTAAAGTAAAATACAAAAAAAAAAAAATAATAAAATTTTTTAAAAAGGTAAGTATGCATTTATTCTTACTCTATTATTTTAATAGTTATAAGTATATTAAATTTTATTATATTTATACTATGTGAGTACAGTCTGGTCCAATATTATTATAACACAAAATTTTTCATTCATTGCAAAGTGAATTCCTAGTTATTGTAAAATTAAATGAAATGAAAAAATTCATATTTTGAAGGATATTTTTCTGAATGTAACGTTGAATTTTGATTGGCCAAGTCGCACCAGGCTGAATGAAAAATAATTATGTTTTTTGTGGATTAGTTAATTTCAAACAATAAAACAAAATTATGAACATAATTCGCTTTTAAAATAAATTTATTGTACGAAAAAACTGATAATATCCCACCATGCCAGAAATATGAAACTTTGGTCACCAATTTCTTAACAATTTTAATATTTTCTGTTTACAAAGAAGAAATTTTTATTTGAGGCGAATTTGTTGGAATTTACTACAAAATTACTTAATTATTCAAATATTTAACAAAATACTCGAAATTTAAAAAATTTTTCTTTATGGTCAGTACTGTACCAAGTTGTAGATTATGAAGTTTAAGAAATTTGAGTACAAAATTAATTTATTTTATGAGCTTAAAAGTATATAATGAAAAAAAAATTTAATTTTAAAATAATTTATTTTTACAATAGACCTTTTTTTTCTTGTTCTTAATGAAAATTATATACATGGGGACCTCCTCAGTCATTTGTCTTCGAATGTCTTCTTTAGGATGCAATTTTATGATTATTTTCTATATAACATTTTATCTTTATCTAAGTATTAATTTCACTAAATGATTTATGATTGTATAAAAGTGATGTATTGTTTATGGATGCAAGCGAACGTTGTGTACCTCATTCTAAAAATTTAAAAATATTTTTATGTGTTTTCTTTTCGGTTTTTGAATTTTATTTTTCCTTATTTAAATAGTTTTTCCCCCCTTAAAAAGTATTAGAAATTTTCATAAAAATATTTTCATCTAAATTTAGAATTATTCTTTCCTAAAGTTTAAAATTTTAAAAATAATTAAATTTTTTATATACATACATGGTTTTTTAATGATCTTAGAAGAAAAAAAAATTTTTAGTTTTCATAAAAGGCGAATGTCGGTTGCTTGTATTTAAAGAATATTTTGTTTTAAATTATTCCTGGCACAATACCATTTTATGTCAATTTTGACAAATGAATTTGGTAGTAATTATGGTGATTTTGGAGGAGAAAAAATGCATTTATCATGATGAGAATATTTTAATTATTTTTGACTAATTATAAAATCAATAAAAATAAAAAATCTAATAAATAACTAGCTGTTCATTTTAAGCAATAGAGTTTGTTATAGAATTAAATTTCAAGAGTTTTGGACCGGTTGCAAATATAATCCCAATAAACAGCCGAGTTTGTTGTCGACATTTAAAATATTTTTAATCGAAATTTGCATGTGTGTAATTGTTGCAAAAAGAAGAGAGGCCGGAGTTCTAAAATTTGGAAAGTCATTTTTTAAAATTGAAAGTTAAGTTTATAATTTGAGTAAAATTGGAGCCGAAATATCTGTAAACATTTGAAAAGCATATGAATCAATACCAATATTGCGAAATTGCAAAAAAAACTGATTCACACAGATTTCTGAAATCTGAGCTTTCTTATGGAGCTTTCCTTACAGAAAACTAATCTTTTGAAAGTCTAAATTATTAAAATAATTTGAAATGATGTTTGTGAGAAATTTTACAAAAAATTAAAGGCATCGCTACTTTGTCGTGAAGAATGAGAGTCGAGGAGTCAAAGTTCAAATCTATTAGTTAGAGTTCAGCAATACAGTTGGATTTCATTAAAAAATGAAATTTTATCATATAAGCAAGCATTTAGGTCGCATTCAAGGCTGCTTAACAGTTCAAAGTGCAAAATTAATTTTTCTTATGAATAAGTTTTTGATGTGGTTACAAGTGTTATGTGATTTAATAAAGAAAAATGTTGTTGAAGTCTCATAAAATTTTGAGTCAATTCAATTTTATTGACAACTTCGTACATTTATCGCAACAAAACCAATCTTATTCGATAAACTAAACTAATTTTTATTCAAAAACTTAAATTCCATCATTTTAACTATAAAAAAATATTCCAAAAAACTTATGAATAAAAATTCAATTAAATATTTTTATATTTTTCAAATTATCCTATATAATGCAGTCAACATTATGCATACAAATATTATGCATATTATTAAAAAGAAAATCCTAAATTTCAAATTTAAAAAAAAAAGAAATATTTTCTTTAAATTTGAAATTTTTCTTCTCTAATTTTTAATCAAAAATTGGTAGAATAACAAAAAAAAAACACAAAAAATAAAAATTTATTTTATTCCTTTTTCGCAATATTTGAATTCGTATATAAGGAGGAAAAACCCCTTAAGGAATTCTTGTGAGTTCTAAACGCGTTTCTTTTCTTCTTTCGAATTTTGATTTTTTTTTTTGTTTTTATTCTTCTAAAATAACATATATTTCATATTTGAAAAGGTATTATTTGTTTTTTATCCTCGCAGAAAATACAAAATCCGCACTCCTACGACAAAACTATGCCGAATTATGCTTTAACTTTTTCCGTTTTTGTTATTTATTCACTTGGAAATGGCATTTTAAAAAGAAAATAAGAAAATTATTGAGAATAAAACAGAAAAAAAACGAAGAAATAAATCGGAACGGGAGATCCCAAAGCAATTTTTAAAGAAAATGAAATAAGGAAAGAAATTTTTTTAAGTGAATCCTTTATTTTTTTTTTTTTTTCAAAAAAAAAAAAAAATTAAAATAAAAAAAAGTCGAGGCAATCAATTCCAATTTTTCAAGAAAAAAAAAATATTTAAGAAAAAATGGAAGAAAAAGGAAATGGCATAAAATATTCACAAAGGATTCACCCTATTGAACGTACAACAAACTCAGCTCTTGTTTTGTTCCGAATCCTTTAAAATTGAGAAAACAAAAAATACAAAAAAGAAAATACTGAAATAAGGAATTAAAATAAATTCATCCTTTTTTTTTTTCTTATTTTCTCTTTTTTGTTTGCTTGATTATTCACACACACACATATACTCATATACACTCTATATAAAATTGAAATGAAAAGGAGCAAATAAATAAAATTCACAAAAGCGATTTAGAATATCCTTTGAAATTGTAATTTTTTTTTTTTTTAAATTCGAAATGAGAAAAAAAAAACTTAGAAAGAATGAAAAGAATTTGAGCTTTTCCTCTTTTTTTTTTTGTGTCCTTCTTTGATTTTTTGATGTGATTTTTCTTTAATTTTTTTGCGTTTTATAATGAATGGTGTAAAATAAGTTTGCGCGAAAGTGTTCTGTTCTCCTATAGCCAAAAATGACTTGGTTTCTCATAAATTTTATCTTATTTGGTATAGTCATCGTTAGTAAAAATTTAACCTATTTCATTCTCCTTGCTGCAACTTCATAAAATTCCCAAAAAAAAAATTTTTCATTTAAATTTTCAACTACATTTTCTTAAAACATGTTCCTTTAACTAGTAGACTCTTGTAAATTTTCTCTTAAAACAACTGAATTGTATGGATGCGAGAAGAAATTTTGAAATATTCTTTCATATACCCTGTGAATTTTTGTATGATAAGTCGATTAAATGATTAAGTGATTTTTCAAATGCTTTGGCACTTCTCTTATTATAAACTCGAAAAGAAAATATTATCAAACGATTTGACAATTAGATTAAACAATACAACTAATTTCTAATTGACAAATATGAAAATAAAATGAAAATCAGATAATCAATATCAGATTCAGAAGGTTCACACACGTAATCTGCGCTCACTATGATGTACTATGATGTACTATTTAAAGTACAGAATTATCTCTTGTAGTTCTTCTTATCTCTACAAATTAAATTTTATATATAATTACAACAGGAATATTAAAGCTAAGCAATTTTAAATTTTAAATCAAAACGATTATATATTTTGCATTTTATTACATTCAAAAATTTTGATTGCTATTGCATATTTCTAGGCAATTAAATTTACATAAAAATAAATTTTCGTTGTAATACAAATCGATTTCATTTAAATGAGCGTTCCAATACACCTCCCTCAAATATTTCAACAAAAGAAATGCTCATTACACCATTCAACATATTATATACTTAGTTATTTATATACAATCCACCTACATAAACAATGACATGAACAAAGTTAATAACCTATAATTGACGTAATAAATAAATAAAGAAAGAAAAGAAAAAAATTTGATGTAAGCATGTACAATTATTATTACACGTAGGTGGTAAATTCAATTTTGTATAATGAAATTAAAAGAAGAAAATAAAAAAAAAAAAAAACAAAATGAGATTGAATTTGTGAACCTTCATTAGTGAGCGTAGATTACGCGTTTGTTATATGCTTGTTATGAGCTTATTAATAATAAATGGAGAAAATTGAAAAGTTTATGACGTACATTTCTTCTGTTATTTGAATAAATACTCAAATACCATGTAGTATAAGAGAAATATTTGAAGAATTTTCCAGAGAATATTAAGCAAATTGCTTTACTTATATAAATAAGAAAATAAAAATGTTCCTACACAATTAAAATAATATGAAATAGGAATTTTAATTAAATTCGGGTTGTCAATTTGACAGAACAAAAAATATTATTAAATAAAAAATTCATGGCATTGGGTGAAACTATTGAAAGTAACAATTTTTCCAATTGAAAACCATTAGTTTATGGTTTGTTCATTCTTAATTTGAAAAATCTATTAATAAAAATTTTTGATTTTTTAAATTTAACACAAATATAGATACTAATTTCTAAAATTATAGCTATAGTTCCCATTATTTCGAAATCAATACTTTAAATCGTGGATAAATTTAAATTTAAATTTTGGCTTACACCCGAAGATCAATTTAATGAAGGCAAAATATAAGTGAGCAAATACTTGAAGTCGGTAGTGTAATAGAGAATTTCTGAATTCTACTCCTTAAAAATATTAATCAAATAAAGCATATATAATGAAAGTATTGTATAATAATCATAAACAGTGGAATCAAAAATTATGTAGAACTAGTATTAACAAGAAGAAGCAGCAGTTTTGAGAATTTGATATAAACAACGAGACTAAATAAATTGAAAATTTCTTACAATTTTGTCCATAAAGAATAAATTCTTCGATAAAATTTCGAACTGCATAGAATAATTATTAGAGCAATAGTAGGTATCAAAATTTGTCAAGTCGGAATTTACGATAAAATGTCTTAGAATATAGAGTTACATTTTCCCATTAATGAGTGCTATGGTGGTCAAATGCCTTCTTAAATGATTCACCCTTCTATGATTACTAATTTATTGATTTGTTTCAAATTTGATTTGAAAATCAAGCCTGTGTATATATGTAAGTCTGTATAGCTCGTTGTTAGTAATCAAAGTTATTCAGTGTGTTAAACATGTTCCAACAAAACTTTAATAATTTGCTAAAAAATAAAAATAAAACATAAAATTTCTAGCCAGAATCAGAAATTCATTTTGAATATTTAAAGGAATTTTTAAAAGAGTCCCAAATTCCCATTTTCAAATTATTATTCTCTATTGTATTTATTAAAATTGTTTTATAAAAGATAATATTGTAGACTTTGTAATCATTGAACATTTAAGAACAATAATAGATTTTGACTTTAATAAGAATAATAAAGGATAACAGAAAAAAATAATGAAAAAAGACAAGAAAATTAAAAAGAAAAGAAAAAAATAATAAGGATTTTTTTTTTGTTAATTTTTGAGAAAATTTTTAAGAATTGAAATTTTGTTTTTTGTCTTCTTTTTGTTTCTTTTTTGAATTTTCAGGAGACGAATTGTCTACCGAATCAATGAAAATTCCCTGAATTGAGGGTTTATTTTTTTTTCGCCTTTTTTTTGATATTTTTTATGAAATCGTAAATTTTTCACGCCATTTTTCTTCTTATTTTTCGTCTTTTGTACTCTTTCATTTCAATTGAATTTTATTTTATTACTTTTAAGAAAAGATGAAGAAAAAGAAGAAGAAGAAAAAAATTTAAATGACAAGTTTTTTTTGCTCTTTGCTTGCCCCTCTTCGTAATTCATTATTTTGTGTGTCGTAAAGAAATTGAAAGGAACGTTTTTGAATTATTTTTAAAAATTTATTTGAACAAAAACAAAAAAAGAATAGAAAAAGGACTAAAAGGACCTACATTGATAAAAATTAAAAAAAAAAAGGGTCCCGATTCAATTTTCTTTTTAATTTTTGTTTGCGCTTTTTTATTTTTTCTGTTTCAAATGTCATTCTCATTTTAGTCTTTTTTTTTTTATTAAAATGCATTGCTTCCAATTCTTTTGTCCGATTATTTGAAAAAAAAAAAATGGACAATTATTTTATTACCAGCTATATTAGAGTTATGTATATGGAAAATAATAGTTATGTATATATATATATATATATATACATATAAATAGTATGAAAGAAAAATAGTAGTTTTTAAGGGAAAAAATTGGAACAATTACTATAAATTACGGTTTTACAGCAATAAAAATATTTAAAGAGTAAGATAAAAAAAAAATATGAGAGAAAGAGCAGAAAAAAAAAGAATTGGTTACAAAAAGCCGATTTAAGGATTAGAATGAAAAATCGTAAAGGATGAGATTCCTAAACACAAATAAATTTTTTTTTGAAAGAAAATTATGGAAAAAACACAAAAGATAAAAGGCGAAAAAAAGAGAGAATGTGATAAATCTAGTCAAATGAAAAAAAAAACAATGAGTTAGTTTTGTTTTTTAAGAATAAAAATTAAAAAAAAAAATGTCCTTTTCAATTTTAATATGATATTTTATTATCCTTAAGCCATTTTAAAATATTATAATTTTTTGGTTTTTGGAAAGTCGGTAAAAAAACTAATTTAAAAAACTAGCGCAAAATTCTGGTGGAAAAAAAAAAAAATTTATTTAAAAAGTGATTTAAACTTGTAATGGAACTAGAGACTGTATCCTTAATATTAGCTTAGATTTTATTGATTATCTCGAATTGGGTTTTGGCACCAATAAGTTAAAGTATAGCATGCTAATATGTATGCAGTTTGATCTTTACGCTAAAATCACATCCGCTAGTATGCAAGGAAGTAGAACATTTAGAAAAAGATCTTAAATAGAAAAGAGATTAGAGGGAAAATTTTAAAAAGAGAATTTTGAACTGTTTTTATTTTTGTTTTGGAAGAGAGATGAGAAAAAGAGAAGTTTATTTTATTTTCTGTTTTAAAATTATGTTATTAACACTATTTTACATTTACTATAAAATCAAGAGAAAATAATTAAGAAAATTATTACTGTACTGTTACTAAAAGAAGAGAATCGAAATTTTAAAGCAATAATGTTAAAAGGTCTTAAAAATTAAATGAGCACAGAATTATAATCTGTGAGAAATTTAGTTTATTTACCAATATATTAGGTTTTTAGTAAAAATTTATTTAATTTAAAATCAGAATAAAATAAGTAAATTTAAATTCTAATTCAAAATTAGAAAATTAAAAAAAATTCTAAATAGTTTTAAGGTCATTGTATTGCTCAAATTTTTCAGAAGTGAGTATAGGTTTAATTATTATTTAAATTTGTTACCATTTAGCTCTACTCCAAAATGTGAAATTAAAAATTATTATTTTGTTTCTTATGACCGAGTGCCCAAGATGAAATTCTTTTCTTCTTTAAATTCAAAATTTAATTTCTAAATTTCTTAACAAATGCCCTCATTTTCTTTTAAATATAAAAATCATTTTGCATTGTTAAAATACGAAATTATTTTCTACTCATTTTTTTTACTTAAAAATAAATGAAATTTTAATCTTTCAATAAAAATTCAATATTAATAAAATATGCTAACCATATATAGCGTATAATGTGTTAAATGATGTCAGACAGGATATTCAATAATTAATCATCGAAATTACTTTGCCCTTTTTTTTTTGTAATAAAAGAAAAAAAGAAATTCATTTCAAGGAATTGAATAAATATCCTTCTTAATAATTTATTTCTCTAAGTATAATAAGTATGTCAATATAAATTTTTGCAATTCTATACAATTATGGAGCTCTGTATGACATCTATTAGACAATACAATATTGAAGTAGCTATATTGCAGTATAGCTGTTGCAGGGAATTTTTTTTTTACCTTAATTCGAATCAATTGAATCATTCATTTGGAAAATTATTTGTAGATTTTCATTTATAAATTATTTTATATTATAAATAATTATTCATATTATTTTTATTATTTTGAATGCATTTTATTTTTTCAAAGTTTTGATTTGGGTATTTATAATAATTGTCATAAATAAAAGCAAGAAATTCTAAAATATATATTTTTAAAATGAAATATAACTGAGCACAACATGAATTAAATGTTAGCAAAAACCTTGTAGGGTATCAGATTTTTTCGGACCAGTCTAATGCTGTGAGAAATTTGTAGATTTTAAAAAGTAAGATCCTTAAATTAAATTAGTTCGCAGTGTAAATGAATGAAAAAATTAAGTTGATTGACAATTTTTTCAAAAAGGATTTCAGTTCCGTTTAATCATTTATAATCAAGTCTTTTTGCAATAATATGAACTGCCTGCCAAAGAAGAAGTAGTTGAAGCAGATAATTTTATTGAATAGATCTTGAAAACTAGTTAATTATATTGAACGTCTGTTAATTACATTGATATAGGATCATAAAAATTCGTTCAGAATTCAATAAACGTCACATTGAATTTAGAGAGGGCAATTGTTATTAAAAATTTTAAATGGAAGGCCAGTGAAATATTCAATTTCATAAAAATGATGTCCTTTATTTTAAACTGCAGTTTCTTCACTTCATCCCTTTATTCATTCACTAACAATACTCTGTTTAACATTTTAAATTATTTTCCCATTTTTATAAATTTGTTTTAATTCAAAAATTTTCTTGATATGCTTATTAATTTTGAACTGAATTAATTATTACTTCTTAAAAACTTGGAAGTAAATCAATGAAACAATTTGACTTATTAAAATTTAGGTTAATTCGAAGCATTCAGAAAATTATAATAATAATTTATTACAAAAAATACCCCCAATTGCAATAATTTTTGAATACAACAAATGAGAACTAAGCATACAAATTCATTTACCATACAAATTTTTTGTAATGAATCTTATTAAGAATTTTTCCTTCTTATTCAATTAAAATTGTGAAAGGATGAAATTTCTTTAGTAAATAACTTAATTTTTTTCTTAAAATGGTATAATATAATATCCTTTTTACCAATACCAAGATAATTCAAATTCATTACCTCAATATAACATATATCTTAGCAATTTAGTGATGATAAATAATTTCTTGAATAATTTCTTAAGCAATATAATTTTGCCATTCACACACATATAAGAATTCATTTTTAAAATATTCTAAAAATAGTATGAATGTGAATGTATTTTGCAGGACTTATCATACTCTAGGTATGATTATACAACCAACTAGTATCTCTATATTTAAATACGAAGTGAGAATATATATGGTGTGTGTATACTAATGTTAAATATAGGTAGCTTTGTGTACTTATATAATAAGATTTCATGGTCATTTTATGATCGAAGGATATGCATACAACATTTTAGCATTTTAAAGGATAATCAGAGGTGTGAAATTATTTTAGAAAATTTTATTTATTAAGAAATTTTTTGCAGTTCATTTGAAAAGACCTTAGAAAAAATTTCCTATTGTATAATTTAAAAATAAAAAAATTTTAAAATCATTCTTTAAAAAAAAGGGGCGACATTAGTGTAATAGATCCTTTTCTTAATTGTATATTAGAATAAAAATAAAAGCATACATATTTATATAGTTAGTAGTTATATTGATTGTTATGAAAGCAATATTGTCCTTATAATAAAATTATTGAAAACAATTTTATTGGGTGAGGTAAAAATATAAGCAAAAAACAAAAAGGAGAATAAAAAAAAAACCCGAAATTTTAAACTCCTGTTGTGCTATTTTAAATATTTTATTATTGTACATTTTGCACATACAAAAGGACAAAAAGAAACGAAATTCTAAAATAAGGATATTCATATATTATGTATTTTCTAAGGATATTTTTATATCCTTAAGAATTACAATAATAGAAAATAGTAAAAAATGTTTTATGTTTCTCTTTTCCTTTTTCTGTTCTTTTAAGAGAATATAAAAGAGAAAAGAAATTTCTATATGAAAGAAGAAAAAATTGAAATTATTTTGAACCCACAGAAAAAAAAAAGAAGAAAAAAACTAAAATAGCATATTCAAAGGACTTAAATGTCATTCATGTTGACATCAATTAGATATTCACATGCGTATGCTCATACATATATCAAAAATATATAAGATTTAAAAAAAATTTGGTGTGAAATTTGCGGCAATTTATCACCATGATGACACAATAAGTAGAAAAATTTTAAACTATGCATATAGCAAAACGAAATAAAATAAAAAGAAAATTATCCTGTTTTAAGGATGATTTTCTTCTATTTTTCTATTTTAAATGTTTTTATACTTTTCGGATTATAAAGTTTTATTGTGCAATAAAAGGACACAGCATGTCATTTATTACGTTTAGGTGTATATACATTCAAATAATAAATCTGTATATTAGATTTATTGTTGTGTGTAATTTTTAACAAAAATTTTATAGAAATTTACGTTAGTGTATACGTGTGATGCATAATTTGTGACTATATAGACGAGAACTAAAAGATCAAATAAATGAAAAGAATTTTTATTGCATGCCATTATGTAATATATTTTAAAAGTACCTTATACATAAACGTACGTAAAAGATATTATGGGAGTTTTCATATTAAATGCTCAATTTCGGCATTTTTTTAATTGAATTTCATGCCGATTTTGTATGTATACCGTAAATATTAATAAGATCATAAAAAAAAATACCTTTGATCCTATAAAAATTACTTCCCGAATTAAGTTTTTTTTTTCTTGATATACGAGATAATTATCTAATATACGAGATAATTAAATTAATCGAAGATTTAATTTTATAATTCTGGAAATGTACAAAAAGAATTTTCTAAAACCAGATTGAGTGAAGAAAAGTATAATTGGTATACTGTAAAAATTTCCGAAAGTAGTTTCAGATTAATACTGGGATCTAAATAAGGTCATGTGAATTTCAAAAACATAATATTTTTATTAATTAATTTACTGTCGTTGTAATAGAAATTGTGTAAGGAAAACCGGAACAACCAGGTCATATAAGGTTAGACTATACAGTTAAGAATTTTATAACAATGAAATGCAATTTTATGATAATGAAATTTTCAAATTTAAAATTTTTACAACTAGCAAAATAATTGAATTTAATAAATAATTGATATAATTAGTATCTGCTATGTAGTTTTTACACGTTGAATTTTATAGTTAACTTTTAGAACACAACGACTTTTATAGAAGCAAGCATTGGTGAACAGGTGATTTAATAATAACGATTCAATAGAACAGATTTAATAAAAATTTTCGTATAACAAATTTCGCATATTTAAGCTTGTCCTTATCTGTTAAATTTCCTTTAAAAAATTACATTAATTATAACGCCTTTGATTACGTTAAGTACCACCTTAATATTTATAAACATAACAGAAATATTACAGTTTATATAAATGTATTTACTTGAAATTCGGCCTAAGAATTATCTCATTTTTAATTTATTCAAAAACTACGGCAAATTACGGTTGAAAACCTGATTAACACCTACTCTAATTGTAAGTAAAGCGTAAAATAAAATCACTTTTCAAATTTTATTTAAATTTTTTAAATATACGTGATTAAACATAATATTTCCATAATCTAGCTTTTCTTATTTCCCTTGTACTGAAATTGCTTTGAAATTATTTTGATTTAAAGTGAAATTTCTAAATTTTTCAAAATTTCTATATATAGCTAGTGAAGTCATAAAATATTCGGTCATATTATATCCAGGGTAATAATAATATAAAATAAAATAAAATTTCTTATATAAATTTTTAAATTTTCTTGTTTACTCAAATCGAATTTAACCTGTTATAATTATGTACATGACTGTTACATATGATATTGGAATAAGTATAAATGTATATAATATATTCAATATTTAAGCATATTTTTCTCTGAATTTTAATAAAATATTAAGGATAAATAAAATTAAATTTTTTTCCTTTTCTATTAGATTTTATAAAATTTTATTAAAAAAAAAAATATTTTTCTTCCTTTTTATATATCTACTTACGTAATATGAAATTTAATTATTCTTGTATAGATTTTATAATCACAATATAACACTATGTATATACTGAACGTAGGAATTTGATTTTTCACAATTGTATGTGCAGATGTTAGCTTAATGTTTGCTATTTTCATTATCTATGCTTTATATCGGATATAAAACGTGACATGAAACATTAAATCATAAAATAGGGATCAACAACATACGTCAATTTTTTGTAAAATAAATATACATATATATATATGTAGGTAATTACATATATACACATTTATACATCGATAATATTCATATATGTATTTATGTTTGTAATACATACTTTGATTTATCTATATGATATTGTAAAATTGCGAAAATTATTATTGTTGTTGGTTGTATAGAAGGAATGAAATAGGTTTTTTCCATCGTAAATTAAAAAAAAATGCTCCTGTTATTGCTAATGTTTGTTGTCTTATTTAATCGTTTATTTAATCTCCTAGTATCAAAAAAAAAATTCATACAAAAATCATTTCACTTTTATTTAATCGGACAGAACATGTACAAGCATATAACAGTAAAAAAGGACATCACGTGATTAATCTTTTAAAAGAGAAAAAATTCCTTTTTTTTTTTATTTCCCTAGATTTTTTTTTAAATTTTAAAATGGACACAATATAAGAGAAACAAAACTGAAATTTTGTGCAGGTACTTAAATATAAAATTATTTGTTGAAGAATTTTTGAAAGTGTTCCACTTTTAAATTTAAAATTACATATTTACTAGTACGAAGATATGGGATATTTTAAGATATGAAATTGGGCAGTATTGCAGTAAATTTTTTAACATTTTAACAATTTTAGTACCAAAAATTTGTTAATTAAAATCCAATTGAAATTTCCAAAAATTTTAAACCAAATATTAAATTAAATGTGCGTGGAATGTAATTTATCATCTTTACTTCATAGTACCATGTTTATCTCTCTCACATGACGAATTACTCTCTCACTAGACAAATTATATACATACATGTATAATAATAGATACTCCAAACGTATAAGTATTTCTTCTAAATTAGCAATACCAGTAAATATAAAATATAATTGTTTAGTAGGATAATAATGTACATTTGATTCAGTAAGTATTGTGTTGTATAGCTTTACAAATGAATGACAAATCCTTGATATTCAAACTATAATAGATTAGTTTTCGTTCTACTGAATCAGAACTTTCGTTCAAATCAGTATTCAATTCCCAAAATAGTACGCAAATATTTGAAAACAAATATTTTTGAACAAATATTTTATTAAAATTATTTTTTTTTTTTCACAGATAGCTATAAACTGCGATAAAATTGAAAAATATTATATTTGGAAATTAAATTTTTGTAAAATAAATTATAAGATAACAATGCCATATAACAATATAGAGTACCTTCACTTATTAAGTTCATATATTGCAAATATAAAAAAACTTTATCATTTTATTATTAATCATTGTAGATAAAATTAGAATTAGAATTAGAAAATAGTGCTTTTCTTATATAATTTAAAATGCACAAGCATTATATTAGAGAATTTTAATAATATTCTTGTTTTCTTTAGGCCTATAATATAGTTTATAAATTATTATTATAAATGATTTCTGTCAGAAACAGGATAACAATATTTCCTTTGTTTTATTTTAAATTTTTTTTTTGTTTCTTTTGTTTTTATTTTAATTCTTATACGAAACTTAAATATTATTGGAGAGTTTTCTTTTTCGATTCTTTTAAAATTTTATACTATTTTTTTTGTTTTAATGGGAGTTTTGTTTTCTTCTTCCTTATACATGTATATAGGTTTGTATAAAATGTTTATTTGCCTTGCAGATAAATAAAAATCATAACAAAATTTCTAAAAAAAAAAATGAGCAGAGAAAAATAAAAAACATAATTTTTAATTAAATTAAAAAAATATGAGAGAAAATGAAACAAAAAAAAAACAGCAAAAACTAAAATGAAAGAAATGGAAATTTTTTTTCTGCTTTTATATTTTTTATTCTTTTCGTAAAATCGTACCAAATTCTATCTCGGGAAACTTGCTAAAAGCGTTTTTTTTTTTTTTTTTTTGTTATTTTGTTTGGTTTTTACTTGTGTTTCGTTTCCTATTTGTAAAATATTGTATAATATAGGATCCATAATAATATCTTTTTCGCTTAAGTTCTCTCTTATATTCTCATATTCTTTATTATCCAACTATACATGTGCATAATACACACATACATCTAAATAATATGTTGATTTCATTTGATATGTTAAAAATGGAATAAGTACGGTAGAGGGAAAAGAAGAATTGATTATGATTGTAAAGGAAAACAGAAGAAGAGGAAATAAAATAAGAATAAAAAATTAAAATTAAAAAAAGAAATATGATGAGGGAGAAAAAGAAAATGAGAAAAACAAACAATCAAACAAATAAAACAAGAAGAAAATGAAAATGAAAATGAAAATGTAAAAAAAAAAAAAAATAATAACTGAAAATTGAAAATAATATTCGCTCAGGAACTGGCGAGGTCGCATCCTGATTTTTTTTTCTTCTTTTGTTTAATTCTTTATAATATTTTTTTTTGTTTTCTTTGTTTTTATTTTTGCTGCTCCCATTCTTTTCGTTTTTTTTTTTTGTGAATTTTTTATAGGCGCACTCTGATTCATTTGCACAATTTCTCTTTTTTGTTTTTAATTCTCTTAATTTTTTTTGTTTTTGTTATTTTGTTGTTGTTTTATTAAAAAAATTTTCGTTTGTAATTGTTTTTAGTTTAGTTGTTCTGTTCATTCTTCCTTTTGTGTACATTGCCGCTCTCTTCCTCTATATTTTTCTACAATTCATTCAATTTATGTCTGTTATTCTATATTCTCTCTGTATACTTACATATTATACTCAACTCTATGTTTACGTATTTTTCAAACGAATCACCAAAAGGCCTATTTACTTAATTTCATAAAAAATTGAAATTGAGAAGTTTTTCTTTTTTTTATTTTTTCATAATAATTTTATTTAATTTTAATTTTACTTTTTTTTTTTTTGGTTTTTGTTTTCATTTTTTCTTTTGTTTTAATGTTGCTGCTCTGTTGCCTGCCCTTAAGTCTCAATAAAATTTATATAATATTATATAATGGCAACATTGTTTTTTATTTTTATTTTATTTCTCAATCAGAGATGTGACTTTAAAATATAATGCTCCACAATTATTGCAATAAATGAGGTATATTTTTCTTTTATCCATCGTAAATGTACTCGACAATACTCAATAAAGTATTATTGGGGAGTATAAAAGAAGAGGTAAATAAACTTGAAAACGGTCGTGTGAAAAGAAGAGAGGAGAAAAGGTCAGAGAATACATGAAACAAAAAATAAAATAAACTCAATTATATGCAACACATTATATGAAAAAGCAATGACCGTAATTTTATACAATTTTAATTTCAAAATAATTTGAAAACACAATAAAAATTTCCGGTAAAATATTTTCCCAATTTTCGAGTAACAAAACCACTTATCAGATTTCGAAAATAAATTTTAAATATTCAAAAAATACAAAAAAGAAAAATTAGATCAATTCATTTTATTTTTCCAATTTTTCTTAAATTAAAATTTTATTTTTTAAATAGAATTTTAATCGTGAAAATTCGAATTTGGCGATTAAAATTATGGAGACTGTCTTGTATTAAATGGAAATTGAAGAAGTTTAATTAAATTTATTGAACAAACTAATTATTAATTTTTAAGTTAATTAATGAATTTCACTTTAAATTTTTTAGTAATTTTAAGCTATTCTCATTAATTTTTAAAAGCATTTTAATATTTATTTCGTCCTAATTATTCAATTATTATTATTATTTTTTCAAACTTATTAAACTAAGTTAGATAAATAGTTTTTCATTAGTTACAAAATATGAATCATGTGCAAGAATAACAAAAATTTTATTATTATTTTTTCTCTGCAAGCATTCTCCTTGGGTAGCAATTTATGTTGCTGATTGTGTCGCATGAATATTTTTATGCTTTGAGTAACAATCGTTAATGTTTTTAATTAGAGCTGATCAATATATTTTTGATAAAACATTTGAGCAATATATAACAAAATGTAAGAGGCAGTTTTTTCTCTCACAATAAGTTTATAATTTATATTATAGCAAAAAAATAATAATTTCTCCAACTGTATAATTAAAAATGTACTAATCAAGTACATAAAAATTTCTCATATACTCTTTTAAAATTTCTATTTTATTCTCTTTATATTACAGAATATATATTATAACCTTAAAAGAATTCGATCACTTTTTATAAACCATTAAATACTGCAATTTGTTGTGATGACACTAAAACTAATTTTTTAATAATAATTATAAATTTTACAAAATTTTTCAAGTACATGTTAAAGTTCATGACATCAACTTGTTATAAATATAAAGGTCACTATATTATTATTCTTATACACATACATATCTATATAGAAAATAATGTTCGTATAATTCCAAAAATATTTTAATATTTTATCTTGAGGAAATATGAAAAGTCCTTTACAATATATACAAGTATACATATACCTACATAATTTTTAAATAACAAATTAAATTAAAAAAAAAATATTCTCTCTTTTTCATCATTTTTAAGAATCCTTTACCATGTTTCCTCAATACAAGAACAACAAACAAGAACAAAACGAGAAATTTTATTTTTAGTGTAAAAAAAATATCACCAAAATGGCCAATAAAAGAAAAACTTTTCAATAAAATAAAAATTATTTTCATTGAATACAAGGACTAATTTTAGGTCAAAATATATTTTGTTTTCTTTTGTGATTATTTTTATTATAAAAAATTCTTTTTCTCGCCTTTAAGGTCCTTTTTTTTCTTAAATTTTGATAACTTTTCAAAAAAGGAAAAAAATATTATAAAACTTTTTTTTTTTGCAGGATCTTTTTATCAAATTTTTCAATATAGCAGCCATCATATTGGAAAAATCTTCCGCCCTTTTGAAATTTTCTTTTTGTTTTTTAAAGGAAATTTCTAATGAATTTAATTTTGTGGTTCAAAAAAACTTAATTAAATTTCAAGAAAAAAAAAACAAAATTTATAAAAAGTTTTCCAAGAAAATTTTTGTCCACCAATACTTTTTTTTTTTGTTTTAATTATCATAGAAAAATATTTTTTGAAAAAATTTTCTAATGCATTTTGTCTATGTTTTTTTTTATTTTGGAAAATAAAACATTAATTCGGCATTAATGAAGTTTAACGAGAGTAAGGGTTAATTAAAGGAAAACAATATTTTTTGTATGATCCTTGAAAAGTAAATGCGGGGATTAGAAATTTTTTTTCTATCAACTTTTTATTTGATGTCAAACTTAATAGAATTGGAAAATAATATTAATTGTTTGTTTATTATTTTTCACAAAATAATTTAAATCAAATTCAACTTTATTAATTTCATTGTTTTCTCTTCATTAATTCACCTTATATAACTAATTTTTCTTTTTAATTATATCCTTAACATTTTATGTTCATATGTAATCAAATATTTGCGCTCAAATGGTTACACATACTCATACCTAAATATATATGTGTTTACTTAATAATAATATGTTTTTCTATAATTATTCACCAGTACAATTACAAAACACCTACGTGTGTGTCTAGGAATCTCTGTTCTTTAGCTATGTAGTGACGTTACCGTATGAGTGTGTATGTGTGTTGCAAATTGGTATATTCATAAGTTTTAATCTGATTCGTTTTATCTTCAATAGAAAGAAAAGGAAAATAAACAAGAAAAATTTGTAAATTTTCTTTTTCGTTTTCATTTAAATGAAAGTTTATGATACTAGCATAATAGTTGTCACAACACTGCATTGTGTTATAACAGTGCAAATCAAACAAATTCGAATTCGTTTATAGTTTAGTATTGGTTCTAAATTATTAATAGAATTTGAATTAAAATTTTTAATGGCTAAAAGTATTTAATATAATAAATTGTAAAAAATTTATAATTTATTCAAATTAATTGCACTTCCTATACAATACACTTTTGGAAGGAGGGCATTGATGAATCAAAAAATTCTATTTAATTTAATTGTGTTGGAATAAACAAAAAACTGTGAGATCAAGGGTCAAAATGACAACGCTATTACAATTTAAGGAAAAAAAAATTGCCAACTTCTAGGCGCATGAAAATTTAATTTCAAATATTATTATTTCTGTAAAAAAATCTTAAAATTTCCTCATGTTACATAACATTTTCGTTTTTAGTTTTAAGAAACTAAACTAATTAAAAATCGACAAATGTTTATTTAGGCTCCCTAAGGTAGAAAATTAATAACGTAACAAAGAAAAATTAACAACAAAATAGAAACCATATAAAAAAAAAAAAGAAAACAAAATTTTCCAGTAATCATGAAAAAGAAACAATGAAAACAAAACAAATCTCTTTCCTCTTTTAAACTTCCTTCAAAATGAAATTATAGGCAAAGAATGTAGAAAGAAAAAAAAGAAAAATTAAATGTCCTTTTCCTTTATCTCATTTACAATTCCACCTTTTAATTTCATTGTTTTCTTTTGTTTTTCTTTCTTTCGAACTTTTCACTACGCATTTTATGGTAAAAAATAACCTTGGGAAATTTTTTTTTTTTTGTCCAGTTCTAAGAAATAATTTTTAGTTATTTTTTACATTTTCATTGTGTATTTTAACAGGATAACAAAAGGAATGGAAAAGGAACCAAATTTTTAAGGATAAAAGTTAAGGAAAACTTGAATTTTACAATTTTTTTTTTTTTTGTTAATCTTTCTCTATATAGGATTAATTTTACTAAATATTTTGTATTTTTTATGGGGAATTTAGTAAATATGAAATATTTCTTAGCATTTTCTAAATATTTTAGCTAACAAGGATTTAAAATATTTTTTTTATTAAAATAGTATGAAAAATAGTTTGTTTTTTTTTTTTCTAATAATTAAAATTTTCTATCCTTAAATTTTTTCTTTAAATTCAGTTAGATTGTGAGATTTGATATAAAACGGTACTATATAGAATTTAGTGCTTGATTCGGATTCAATTCCAAAGGTTGTATTTGTATTGGAATTTTAAATTCGCTGAGGAATAAAATATTCTCAAATCAGAAATTGGCAAACACAAATTTTATAAAACATATATGAGAAATTGCCTTTGTGGTTTGTGATTTCTTTGACATTAAATTAAAAAATAATATAGAATATAGAAGTTAGCTACATCAATAATAAGAAATGTCCTTGGAAATGTTCAGTAAATTTTAAAAACGAAAAGTTATTACAAATTTCAATCATATTCAATTTAATTTATTTAAGTATGGACTTAAGTATTTCCCAGTTTTAATAACATTGAATTCTTCAATTGAATTGTAATTTTTCGAACAAAATTTTTATTAATTATCAATACAAAACTGGTACTCCAATAAATACCTTCAACAAATGTAACGTGTTTAAAGTAAAGTGTTGCTTATGTTCCAAAAATATGTCATACAAAATATTTCAAGATTTTTGCTAGAATACGACAAAGCAAATGTCGCAAAATTTCTTTGAAAAGAAAACAAAATTTCATACTCAATTCCAAATTAAATTTGAATTTTAACTTTAATTTGTTGACATTTTTTTTAGTTTAACAGGATTTTTGGCCTATTTTTTATATAAACTATTCAAATTTATAAAATATACCGATTGAGGACAAAATCCCATTTATTCTATACACTCACAATTTTAATATTCTTATTCCAGTTTTTCTTAACATTTTATTTGTTAAACTAACTGCAAATTATTATATTTGTACATTACATTAATTTTGAATATTGTATACAGTGAGAGAGAGCAAGATATTTGATTTTATTTAAAATAACCTGCCTTATTTTCTAAAAGAATTCAAGAGTAAAATAAGAAAAGAAAAAAAAAATGTCTTTTAAAACTTAGTTTTACAATATTCTCATTTACTATTCAATATATTTTTTTTACCTTATCATACTTATTATATTTACTTATACAGTATTTTCTTACAAAAAAAACAAAATGTAAAGGAGGCCAACAGCCAACATAGAAAAAAAAAAGAGAAAAACTTGTCAATATGTGCATGACATGTGTACAAACGTAAGTTGGTATGTATGTGAAATGAGTAAGTAAAAGAGGTATAAGTATAAGAAAATATAAAGTAAAGAGCTAAGAAGAAGACAAAGCAAAAAAATAAGAGAAAGAGAGCAAATAATAATAACAATTTTCATTAATATTTATTTTGTTTTTTTTTGTGTATTGTTCACAAGGTTTTCCAAGGATTTTTCCACCATTTTTTTTTTGACATAAAATAGAAAGAAAATTAGACAGAATTTTACAAATATAACTGTCCTATTTTTCCTTCTTTACCTACTTTTTCCTTTATTATTATTGTGTTTGTTTTTTGTGCTTTTTTTATCATTATTTTAATGCCTTTTTTTTTTTTTAAGAAAAAAAAAAGCTGCTTTTTGTATGTCAAACACATATCTCAACATTTTTAGTATAGGTCTATTTACTTATTATATACATACATTTATATAAATACAATATCCTTTATAACTACTTGTATAAAATGTAAAAAGGATATATTTTGTTTATATGCAATATATGTGTATGTGATTGTCGCATTTTTAATGTTGAAATAAGTATTATACTTAAATTTGTGTGAACCTATGTTACTAAGAAGAGAATAAGTACTAAGTGGCATAAAATTTCAGGAAAAAAAAAAATAAAATAAACATTTTTCCTTTTTTTTTTTCAAGTTATTTTCCCAAAAGGCGAATAGAATTTTATTTAGTATAAATTAATTTATATTATTAGTATTAAAGTATAACTATTATTATATAATGTATAACAGTTATATCAAAAAAACAATTTTGATATTTTAGATGAAAATTTTCAACTATACATACTTAAAGATTATTATTATTCGCGCGTGTAATTCAAAAATGAATAAAATTTTATGAATATAGCTACATACGAGTATATATATATAAAAATAAAGAGAAAAAGTAGAAAAAGAAACCACTTATATGGCATTCAAAGATGGTTTTATATTTGGAACTCGTTAAAATTTTTTTTTTTTGTTTTTAACAGTAGAATTATTTTAATTTATTAAAGAATATTTCGAAATTAAATTACATGACAAATAAAAAATTGTTGTGATTCTTCTAAGGCTATGCTTTTAGCACCCCAATCTGATTTCATAATTGCATTCTTTAATGGATACCGACAATATAGGTAGTTAACTGCTGTCTTTGAAACCAAACTGTTTTGTTAAAATTGGTTCAGGGAATAATAAAGAAAAAATGCGTCCTTGTACGTTTGAAAGATGCGAATTTGAAAAAAATGCATATGCAGTTTGGGAAATCCTGAATGAATATAACAAATTTTGATTATTACATACCGTACACATAACATGCACATGTACAATTGTAATTACAATTAAATATGTACAGTAAACTTGAAGTCTTTGTGATTTCAAAGATTATGTTCGACTGCGAAACACTTTTATTAACATAGAAATTTCGGGTCATAATACTTAATACTTTAATTTCATTTGTATATTTTACATATAGTCGTATATAACATATGCCTATTGACTTGTAAAATAGTACTCATATATACATAACATAGGGCATAGGCTATGTAAGGTAATTGTTTTAGATTAAATTTAATTTTAGTTTATATATACAATAGCAAAATTATCTTTTATAACATTTTTCTTATACATATTATACAATTTCCAATAACATAGTGTACTCTTAGTTTTTTTTATAATGTATACATATTCTCTAGTCTATACGATGATATCCTTTTCAAAATGAAAATTTAATTTTGTTATCCTATACTTGACATTATGTATATAGTAAAGCGACACTATGAAATTTAATTTTGAACTTTAAATTTCATTTTGTTTTCGAAATTAATAAAAGAAATTAAATGATATTGCCTTGATATTTTCATATACTACATATATACATATGTACATATATACATATCATACATATATACGTATTCTTATATACATTCTATATTTAAGCCGTAGCTTTACATAGAATTGTGTATTTGTGTGTATATAATTTTACATAATTTTTGTATCTAATTTAACCGTATTTTTATGTGGATATTCTACTATTATCATAAAGTTTTTGAGCCTAAAATGATACAAAAAAAAAACAAAATAAAGAGAAGAACAAAATGAGAAAATTGAATTAGAATTTTCATTTTGTATTGTTTGTTTGCTTTTTTTAAAAATTTAATTGAATTTTCTTGAACAGGTTGGTTAATATAAAGAAGAGATGATGGTGGTGTGTTGCTTTACTGTTTTGCTATTATTATCACCGTTGTTCAGAGATAGGGAAAAAATCTCTTTTGTACAATTATCATTTTTCTCTTGAAATTGAAAATAAGTTTTCAACTCAACAACATAACAGCAACACAAATTAACAACACAAACTATAAAAGAGAAATGAGAACAAAAATCTTTGAATTTTTGTTTTTGTTTTCATTATTCTTATTAAATGGTATTTTTGTTTAAAATTAAGATTTACAATTTAAGTATTTTTATTTGTATTTTTTTTTTTTTAAATTAAATTAAATTTAATTATATGCTTAAATAATTTTTATAATTTGAAAGAAAATATAAAGAAAAAAATATTCGATAGGCTAAAAAAGAAATATTGAGCATTGTAATATAAGTTAAGCATTTATAAGTTAACTGGGCCAGAAGAGTGAGAGAAGAGAGAGAGGGAAACGAGAAAATAGTTACAAATAAAATTAGAAAATTTTCTCATTTGTATTTGGTTTCGCTTTTTTTTTTTTGAAATTATTCCTTATTGTTCTTGTTTTTAATTATTTCATTTTAATATTATTGTTTGCCTTTAAACTTTAAGAATACTTGAAAAATAAAGCCTTTAAAAATTCAATTCCAAGAAAATATTTTAAGTACATTAATTTTTTTTTCTTGTGATGTTTTGGAATTACTTAAGAAATAAGTTTTTTGTGGCGAAATAATTTTTTTTTTTTTTGTAATAAGGATTAAATAATATTATTGAAAGAAAAATAGGAAACTGACATGAAAGGAGTGAATATTTTTTAATTAAAATTTTAAAATTAAATTCAAAATACTCTTAAATATAAAAATTGTAAGAAATAAAAAGGTAATTTAAAATGTCAAATAAATTGACACCGTGTTTTTAAAAAATTTTGAAGTTCTAATAATTAAAATGTCATTAAAATCATTTAAAAATAAAATTATTTAATTAAGTTTGTCAAAAATTAATTCTTTTATAATTATTAAAAAAAAATTATTGTTAAATTAAATTTTCTTGTATGAATAACTTGTCTCTATAATATTAAAATTGTATTTGTAATATTTTATTCGAATTCTTTATAATTTCGAATTTCTTACTAAAATAATTATGATATTACTTACTTTTTACTTAACATCCTTCTATCAGGTTAATTGTAAAATTTTGTTATCAACGTCGCCTTGCAAAATTAATTTTAATTGAAAGAGCTCAGAATTCACAACATGTTCAAAATTAGCCAACGAATTATATTTAACGAATGCAGTAGAAATGAACCAGAAAGTAGCATTTATGTATAAATTAAAGTTATAAAGAATAATGCGAGTATCTAGGGTTTTCTATCAAAACATGAATATCTACAACTTTGGCAAAAAAAAAAACGCTGTGGGCACTGCGTTTGTTAAAATTGTTCTTAAACGATTCCTGATGCAAGATTTTTAAATAATTTTCAGTAAATTTTCAATAGTTTAGTAAAACAATTGTGTTATACTCGAAATGGCAAAAATATAGAAATCATTTTCTTACAAAAACCTGATCTGATTAGAAAGCTGAATTAGATATACGAAATCAATTAGAAAAGGACTAAATAAATTCCATTTATTCCTTACATTAATGACTTTAATTTCATTTAAAAATTACATTTTCCTTAAACATATTTTATTTCTCTTAATTGTTCATTGTTTTTAAGGAAAAATTTCCCTAATTTTTTTTTTTTGTTTTTAATATTCATTTGAATAAAATAATAACAATGAAAACAAAAAAACTTTTAATATGAAAATTAAAGAGAATATCTAAAAAGAAAATAAACAAAAAAATGAAAATGCTTTTTAGCATAATAACAAAAAAAAAAAAACAAAACGAAAACAAAAATCCTTGAGAATCATTTGAAAAATTCTTTGAACTTTTGAGAAAAAATTTTCGGTTTCAATTCAAATTCCTGTTTAATTCTTTCCCCCAAAAAAAAAAAAAATCTCTTAAAATAAAACATAAAATAGCTACGTGTGTAAATATTTTTTTTGTCTTATGAGCAAAACTAATACAAGCCTACTTATAAATAAACGCCTATATATATGCAATATACAAATATTTTTTTATAATATATCCTTAAATTATTTATTTGTCCTAAGGATATTTTTGCTGTTTTTGTTATTTTTATGTTTTATTCTCTTTGTTTTCTTCTTTTTTTTGGAAAATATTTTGAAAACAAAGCATTTTATTTTTTTTTAGTTTTTGTTGTTTTTTTTGTCTTTTGATAAATTTTTAAATAAGACATACACATTTATAATATGATTTCTTTTTTATTTTTTTTTCCTTGTATACAGTCATATATGTATATACTTACATTATATAGGAACAAAAATACTTAACGTATAAAGTATGTGTGTATTTTATAAATATTATAATGAAAATAAATCTTATAAATATTGAAATAAAAATATGAGTGTATAATACAAGGTGTTACAAGATTTTAAAGAAAAATCGTGTATATTTAAAAATTTTAAAGTTCTATTTGCTGTTTAAGAAAAGTGGAAAGAAATTTGTACAAGAATTTTTATGATATCAGGTTTTTAATTCAACGAGTAATCTAATTTAGAGAATATTTCGTGGTTTACGCATCGCAATTTATTTGATCAAAGAAAAATTATTGTTATCCTTTCGTTTATAAAATATTTAATTTCTTATGTATTTTTTATTAAATTACTATAAATAAATTATAGAACAGCCTAAAAGAATAGAAATTCGACAAGAATTTCAAATTTACAAACTGGTAATTATTAAAAATTTTCAGGGTCATTGTAAGTTACTTATAAAGTAATTGCTTATATTATGCCATCAATTCAATTATATTGTTTAATTTGACTAATCCAAAGTTTTTTGTTATTTGAATGACCTTTTTCAGTAATGTTCAATTGAAGATTTCTTCATTTTTATTGATAATCCACTTTTCAATTCTGCACTGCACACTTACTCTTGAAATTGATTTTTAAATTACGTGAACACTGAGATCAGTGATTTTACTGTGTAATTCAATTTCCGTGAAACTATTTTTGTATTTGCAGAAATTTTAATGTAGTGTCATAAAAATTGATTGTTTCTAACTTACCATTTCTGCAAATATATGATCATCGTTTTCTCTAAGATCGAATTGTATAGTAAGTAAAGCCTCAGGTTTTTTTCCGTTTAAGGCTGGTTGAATATTGAGTAAATTAAAAACGATCATAGAAGCCGATATAAAATCAGGATACGCACCCTATACATTTGAGTAATTTCAAATGTAAATTTGATGTTGTTTTTTTTCTTGTTATTTTTTTTCTCCTTGTAATGAAAGGGCTCATTTCACCTCACACGCACTTATACTTTTAATATTATATATTTTTTTATGATTCATACGTAAGGACTTGCTTCTTATTTTGTAAATTATCGGAAGATTTATTTTCCTTTTTTGTTATTATTTTTATTATTTAATTTTTATTGTTTGAAAGTATTGTAAAAGAAAATATCATATCATGAATATCAAAATCAGGTAAAACTCAGCACTTTACAAAAATTGAAAAGAAAAATAAAAAAAAAAACGAAAAAAATTTGAGTTTTTTTTTTTGTATAATTTGTATATGTACGTAAAAGTGTTAGAGTTGCCATTTGTATATAATGAGTAGAATAACACAATACATTCATTTATTTATGTATGTATATATGTATGTATAAGAGTTTGGGAATTGCTTACATATTATTAGATCTTGTTTAAGTATGCTCTTTATCATAATATTTACTTTAAGTTTAAATTTCTTTAATAAAATTAGGACTAAAATTATACAGATATATTTTTACAGATTTTAAACAGTACAAGATTTGAAAAAGTTGTTAATGATAACAATAAGTACATGTACACGCTGGCATTTACAATTATGAAAATAAAAAGTGTCTCTTTGAAGAGAGAACAGAATTTTTTAAGGGCGTTTTTAATATTATAAGAATTTCATTAGAAGAGAAATTTTAAGAGATTAATTGTTTTGTTATTCTCAAATTTGTATTGTAATTTTGATTATTTAGAATTTTTGAACCCTCATTTAAAGATTTGGGATAATTTCTCGTGTAAGTAATCTGCGAGTAAAACTTGATTTTAATTTTAGTTATAATATAGTTTGGCAATTTTAAAATTACGTGTTTATTTTTTTACTCATATATATTTGCTTATTTAAATATTGAAATTTTTGAACAGAAGAGATATTAAATTTCTGATTCGAAAATAAAGGCAAAAAAAAAAACAATAAAGCAACAATAAAAACAACAATGATGATAATAAAATAAAAATACCTTTAAGGAATAAAATTATTAAAGGAAATTTATATCGAAAAAGGATCTTCATATTTTTGTTTTTCTTCAATTATTCTTTTTCCTTTTTTCTTATAAATTTTCTTCAAAAAAATTTATTTCTCTTCAATTATTATGGAGTGTATCGTTCAATCTCACATTCTTCTTCTGTCTTCCCACCATCTCAACCAGTTTCTGTTTGTTTTGATTTTATTTTGTTCTCTTCTGAATGCAATATAAGATAAATGTGAGTAAATACACATGGTACACCAATATAAGAGGATTAGTTATACATTTACAGTAGCAAAATACGGATATTTGCTTTTATTGTATTCTTATATTATTATTATTTATTTTTCTTCTCCTTTTCTGTATATGTATTTATTTTATATAATTTATTAATATCCTTTAAAGAATTGGATTTTATTCCTTTTTTTCTGGAAAGAGAAAATATATTATAAAATTTAAAAAAATAAGTAAATATACACAAATTAAATGCTTATTTATATATATTTAATTTATTTAAAGTTCAGTATGGTATATACAAGTATAATTATATTAAAAATAATTATTAAAAGTGTACCATTTTACAGATGATTTGTTCCATAGAATGTTTTTAGATTTTCATAAGACATAATATGATTTGTTACAATTGTTACCGCATATTTTGAATTTGTATTTTAATTTTAATAAATTTAAAAGAAATGGCACAAATTTTCTACTTTGCTTTTATTAATTAATTAAAAACAGTCTATAATTTCGGGTATTAAACTGTTATAATTTGTTATTCTCATCTTTAATGCTAAAATTATTGTAGGACATTGACATTTTTTAGTTAAAATTAAACCAGACTTGAAATTTAATCTAAAATTTATTAACAGCCTAATCGTGTTTCCCGCTTCTTAATCTCATTTTTAATTCACTTTCAAACCAGAATTCTCTGTGTTTCTAATGGATATTTAATTTTTCTAATAAAATTGCTAATTCTTTCAATTGGATTTTTGTATTTTTTCTCAAATTATCCATTGAACATCTTATTTTCAAAAAGACAGAGGCTCTAAGTGAAAAATTGATTCTTTTCATAGGGATTATTGAATTAACTTCATTAAATACTATTAAAATGGTTTTTATTATAGAATTAACTTAGGTCTTATAATATTTTAAATTATATTAAAGTGATCTAAATGGAAATTAGAAAAATTTCTATGCAATTCAAGTGCAAAAGTTTAACTTTATTCCTTTTGTGTCAATTCATTAACATTTACATATTATGGCAGATCATGATTTTACTTTGTGTAAGTATTCGAAAAATTTAATATTTCTTTTAGAAAAATTCCAGTTTAAGAGTTTAAATTTTTTAACAAAAATTTTAATAGGAGCACTGCACTGCACAGCAAAAATAACATATTCTCTTTCATAACATATTTAAGTTTAGGATTTTATTATTACATAATACATAATATCAATATATAAGAGTATATAATATGTATATTTGTTATTCACCAACATTATTATGTGATCTCAAATTATTCTTAAAATTATATTGTTATATAAGAATTTTTTTTTAATATCATTATTCTTCAAAGTGTATATTTATTACAAGATAAAGATATTTGAATTTTATTATATAAAATCTTTATATTTATTTATACATACTTGCATTTCTAAATTTCTGCAAAATTCGTACAATTATACTCATATAATAAAAGGTTTTACAAAATGTATTTTATTTTTTTTTTTTGCAAAAAATATTCAAAATTCTTAATTTTGAAGAAAGAATAAAAAAAATTATATTTATGTTATTTAATTTCTAATGAATATCCTTAAGCCTTATTTAGAAATTGACACAAAAAAAATATATATACAAAGAAAACGATAATAAAAAGGATACAAAATGTAAGGAGAAAATAAGAAAAATCAAAGTACAAAATGCAAAAATATTAGACCTTATTATTTAATTTTATTATATTATATAGGTTATGATTGACATTTCAAAAGGATTATCCTTATATTTTTTTTTATTTTACAAATAAATATATGCTTAGATAATACATATGTATAAAAATATATTGTACATACATATGTGGACATTATACTTAAAGTTGAGGTAAATAGAATTATAATAAATATTTAATATTCATTATAAGAAAAATAAAAGATTTTATACCCTGATACAAGAAAAGAAAAAATATGGATTTAAAATTTGTAACTATAAACAATATATTTAAGTTTTCCATATAAAAAATAACAATAATTTCAAATTTAGAACATTAATCTATATTTATTCTAAAAAAATATATTAAAACTCTTATACCAGCATAATAATGACAGTAATAATATTCAATAGCTTTCTTTACAAGAAGATTCACATCAGAAATTTCAACAATTTACTGCAGGCAAAATATACATTGAGTATTCGGAAACAAAATACTCAAATAAAAGTCTTATCAAACAAGAATCTTCTTAAATCTATAACAAAATTCATTAGATACTTACAGTCAAAATTTTAAATTTACGTACTTAAAATGTTTAAAATTTGTTTATTTCACATATGCTACATTAATTTTTAAAAGCAATCAATTGTAGATTTTACAGATGGGTGTAACAGTTCATCGCGATTAACATAAAAAAGCTATTGTGCCCTCCCATTAGGTGTGGAATACGCCCTACAGCAGACCCTAGGTGTAAATGCACCCCCCTTGAGAACTACCCCACTGTTAAACTCAAGTAACTTGAAAGATTCGGTAGACTGCAGCTCCACTGAGTGCAATCATTCATTTTCATTAGATTTTTAGATTATTTTTAATAATTTTGAGTTAATTTTATTTACGATTGTAAGGCATTTTTCATACCAAATCGACAATAATAATGAATACTCAAAGGTTTTCAATGAAATTCATGGAAAATGTAAGATTTTTCAAAATTACAAGTTGATTTTCATTGGAATTTTCATACACTTAATTGGTATCATTTTGACAAAACTGACTGCTTTCACATAAAAAAATTTTATAATTTTTCCTTTTACGAGCACCATAATACAGGAAATTAAAATACACTTTCATTTAAAATATCTTATAATTTTAAATGAAAGTGATTTTGGATAAGTTACCTAATTATTTTATACGAGCTTCTCAATAAATTTCATACGAAATGGGCTTACCAGTGCAATTATTCTTCTGAGACTCGAAATTAAAACAAAACAATAACATTAAATTTTAAATTCAAAATTTAGTCAAAATATCCAATGGGTCGTCGTGCACCAGTTCCCTATAGGCGAAAAAAAAATTCAAAATTTTAAAATTCGCTCAAAATTCGCTCAAAATTCGCTCAAATGATTAATTTGTTAAATTTAAAATATACAAAGTTTTTTTAAAATAAAAAATTTATATAAAATTTAAAGTAATTTCAAATATCTGATCCTATTGTCTATATTGCGTAAATTTTAATTAGAAAAATTAAATAAATTTTTTCTTATTTACTAAAAAATTTAATAATTAAATAAATTTTTTCTTATTAAATTTTGTTCTACTAAAATTAATTGTATTTCGTTCAACTTTTTACAGCAATTTTTTTTTCGCTTAATTTTTTTTAAATTAAACAATTTTTTTCTTGAATTAGAACAAAAATTATTCCGCTTTCATTTCAATTAGGTAGTGTGAGCGAATAAAAGCAAAATTTTTATTATTCCATTTTCGTTTTCGTTTTCTTTTAATTATCTATGTTTAATCTTAAATGTTATGAAAAAGTAGCACGTAAATGTTTGTTTTTTTGGGTTCAACGTTTGTACAATTACTAAATAGTATAAAAGTTCTCTCACTCTCTCTCTCTCTCTTTAATTTAATTCATCCTCTATCTAAATTTGCTTTCTCGTAATTTCAACTAACTATACAATTTAAAGCTATGTATATATTTATATGCGTTTATATTTGATTGTATCTACTGCGATTTTAAATAAGTTATTTAGATTTTTTTTTTTTTTTACACAAATCTTATTATCTGTTACGGTAATTAATCTAAATTTACATTTAATGTATATTTAAATTACACAGATTAAGTTTAGATTCAATTATTTTTTTTTTTCTTTTGGTTTCATTTCATATCATTTGGAAAGTAATATATGTATAAAGAGAAAAAAATACTAAAAAGCAAACAGAAGAGAAAATTAATTTGGTTTATTTATCTTCTACTTATTCTTGAAAATTTTAATATTATGCGCTTTATTTACAAAATTACTGTAGAATAATTTCATTGTCTTCAACTTCAACAATAGTAGTATTCGAAATACTGTTATGCCAATACTATATATGAGTGTTAGTTCGTTTGTGCTCAAATCTACTTTAGATTTTTCTATGCTTTTTTTTTTTACAATGTTTTCTTTCTATATTTTTACTTATTTCATTTCTATAACATGGTTTTGAAATGACCTCAATTTTATTTTTCGATTATTTTATACTATTATCATTTTCTATTTGGACATCACTACAATACCGAATTGACCTCATGATATTTTATTAGTATAATTATCTTTATTTTTGTGTGATTTGTGTAAAATGTATTTAGCGTAACACTAATGAAAAGCAATTAAAGTTTAAATAAGTATTTAATATTTAAGTATTGTCTGTATGTATGTAAAAATATAAACATAATAATGTATATATGAGGTCATTGAATTATTGAAAATATTAAGTTTACATATTATACTTACTTTGGGTACATTGTAAAATACATGACATTTGATAAAAATTAGTATTGATATGATAAGTCTATTGAATTTTTTGAATAACATTTTAATTAGCACGCAAATTGTATTGTTGTATAATTATTAAAATTGCTACGAATATTAAATTAAAGTAAAATTTCTTAATGTCTCAATGAATTTTCTAACACACACTGAGCAAAAATTGAAAATTGAAAGAGTATTGTGTTATATATCTTATTCATAACTTCATATATGTATGTACAATTCTACACTTACGTCGTCTCGTAAAGTTGAACTTTATTCGAAATTATTTATTTTGCTTTTTGCAGAAATTTTGTTGGAAATTTGAGAATTTTAAGGCAAATAATAAAAATTCTTATAAAATAGAAATTAGGGAATTATTTTGTTTTAATTATTATGAGAAGACATGAGAAATTAAATTGACAAAATGAGAAATTTAATTGTGGCAATGAGAATTTAAAATTGGTGTATTTTATCATTGGGAGCATAAATAGAGTTGGGTTAAACTAATGGTTTTTAAAATAATACTTTTTAGGTTCAGGTGTTTATACTGCTTTTAAAACAATGTTTTACATTATTATTGCTTTTCTTCATATGTACGAAAATATGTATAAATTTCTTGCATACTTTTAGAGGATGGTCATAATAAAGAAACTGAACACTTCTCGTTAGCATAATTTATTGTTGTATTTGTGAGTTATTATAAATAATTATACAATTGAATTTTATTGAAATGAGTGAAGATTTTCAATTGAGTTTCTTTAATGTGAAATAATTTTTCTTATAAAGTTTTATAAGCTGAAACCTAATTAAAATTACGCAATCTTTTAACGATGAAACAGTTTACTTTACAATTTTATTACAGCAATTTATACTCAATATAAAAAACTAACAAAATTTTTATGATTTTCCGAAATGTTTCCAATATCCAACAAAATTTTTTAATTATAAATTAATTATTTAATTTATTATACACATCGGCAATATAATTACAAAATTGTTTATTTTCTAAATTTAAAATCTTTTTATCATTAATATTTTGTTAATTTTTGGATTATTTTATTCGATATTCGATTTCTAAATAGTGAGAAAAGCGAACCAAAACTGTTCCGGTCTGTATATAAATAATCGATGAAAATAACTTTAATATTGCAATGCATAAAATGCGTTCGTACGTTCGTTTATTAAAAAAAATTTCTTGATATTTTGATTTATTGCTGTTGTTTTATACAATAGTTGTTATATACATAGTTGCATTATAACATTATAATATTATGACTTGGTTATTTTATGTAATATATGTATGTATATGTTATATTAGTAGCATAATTCCTATACTAGCATGAATGTATTTTTTGTTATTATTATTGCTTCTTTAGGTCTGCTATTTTTGTTATATTGCTTTGTTGCTTCTTCTGGTGCTATTTTTAATGTTTATTTATTTACTCTTCACATTTTATAGAAAAAAAAAATTATTTTTATTTATTTATTCTTATATATTGATTTTTTTTTCAAGTTGTTTGATTTTATTTATCAATAATATTTTTGTCGGCTATAGATTTACAGGATGTTCTGTTATTTTGTTATTTGCGCCATCTATTTGACCATCTGTTATTTAGTATGCCGTATGTACCTACTTCTTTATGAAATTGGATTGGTGATGAACTTTAAGTATAATATAAATTTATAGACAATAGTCATGAACTTGATAGTCGAGTTTTAGTGAGAGTATATGGCTTGATCTTCATTAATAATTTTATCACAATTTCTAATAATCCGGAATTAATCGCCTTAATCTTTCCATGTTAAATTATTTATCGAGTTTTTAAAAGCGAAAATTATTTGACCATTATAATTTAAAAATTTTTGAGCTATAAATTTTTTAGTTCTAAAATTCTTACCTATACAAACCGTTTAAGTTAAATTATAATTAAAAATCAATATCCATTTGTACTGCATATAACCAGATCTCTAAATTTATGATTTTCAATTATAATAATAACCAATAGCCCCAATGAATAGCCTCTATACATGTACATAATATATAAATTTTTTTTTTTATTGTTCACCTTGTACTCTTTATATTGTAATATATTTATAATAATATTTAACAGTTGAATCGACTAAATATATAGAGACTTCTTCTATTCAATTATAATAATAAATAAAATATTTAGGTGTACAAGTATGCATACATAATATAACAATATCAAAATAATATAAAATACGCGCTTTTGAAGTAAAAGGAAATCACGTTCAACAAACAAATCATAATACATAAATATAAATAACAAAAAAAAATAGAAAAGAACAGCTAGCGTAAAAGAATAATCATAAAACATAAATATTTTTAAGTATGTTTGATAGTGATGATAAAATAAAATATTCTATATACACATGTATACATATACAACTTGAGTGCAATTATACATATTTGTTTATATGTATATATAAAATGGTATATAAAAATAGGCTGAAAAATTTACATTTTTCTAGTATAACAAAATTTATATACAAGCATCCTTCAAATAATGCGTTTCATTGATTTTTATTATTTTATAGTTTTTCCAATTTTGATTTTAATTTCTAGCATTTGACGAAACTCTAAACCGAAATTTACGCCACGAATTGTTTAAATTAGAAATTTGAGAACTGAAAATTTGAGTAATTCTAAATGATGCAGAACTCTTGAAAAATTCCAGTTTGTTTTTATTATAATTATATTAATTTTATTTATTGTACAAATTTTGTACAGTGTTCTTAATACTCGAATAAGTGCAGTATTTTCTCAAAGCAAAATAAAAATCTAAGAAATAGCCCTTTGAAAATTTAATTGTTATATTAGAACTTTTGAATCTAAAAAATTTTATATAAATTTTTTTTTTGAGGAAAGTGACTGTATTAGTACTAACAGCCTCCGTTCCATAAAATTGACTGTATATAAAATTGACTGTATTAGTACTAACAGCCTCCGTTCCAAATTGTTCGGCGCCGTACGCTAAGAGAAGTAATTACGAAAATGCACTCCTGAAATGAAAACGTAACCGGAAATTGAACATAGTGTCGAATCGTACCGTGGATATACGATTCTCAGCATCTGATTTTTTATAAAATTTCGAAGGCAGGCGACCAGTCTCATTATTTTATAAGTGCGTTATATTTATATTAGAAATTTCGGTCTTTCTAATATGAATTTTAAACGAGATATTTGTAATTGTTAAGTTCAGTTCAGTTAAATTATGCTATAAGAATATATGACTTTATTCAATGAATGTTCAATAGAGACTGAATTTACATAATTATTAATAAGTTAATATAATGAAAAAGTGTACGGTAAAAATCCAAAGTATACAATAGAAATACATGTGTGGGAATAGTATCGATATATAACTAAATTAAAAGTGCATGTTTTAAGCAACAGTGCTTTAAGAAAATATTCGAACATTCCCCCTATCGATGCTATTTCCACATTACAATTTTCAAGAACTTTTAAATTCAATTTCCCTTCAAATTTCTTTAAATTTTATATTCTTTATGTTAAACAAAACATTTTCAAAATTTTAATTTTTAAATCAACAAAATTTAACCAAAAAAAAATTTTTTTTCTTTAACTGCAAATTCAATATTTGTTTTATAATTTTAAATTTAAAATTTCTACACAATTCATTAATTTACATTTTTGCAAAGATTTTGTAAACATGTCTGCTGGCATTTGTGTTCCTGGAATATGTATGACTTTGATGTTACCCAATTTAGTTTGTTCTCTACAGAAATGATATCTTAGATCTACATGTTTAGATCTACTATGCGTAATATGGTTTTTACACAAATTGACAGTGCTTTGGTTATCGCAATGTACTATAGTTGGCTCTTCACAAAAGCTCACATAAGTTAGCTCATGAAGCAGATTTCGAATATATATCACTTCTTTAACTACTTCTGATAATGCTATATATTCTGCCTCCATTGTTGACAATGCAGTTGATTTTTGTTTCTGAGATTTCCATGAAATTGGACCACCACACATTGTTACCACGTAACCAGAACAGGACTTTCTTGTATGAATATCATTTGCCCAGTCTGAGTCGCTAAATGCTTTTAATCCTTCATCCTTTTTAAAGTATCTTATCTTGTAATCTTTTGTACCAATTAAATATTTTAAGATCCTTTTTGCAGCTTCCCAATGAACCTTTCGAGGATTATTGTTGTATCTCGCAAGATAATTGACACTGAAAGATATGTCTGGACGTGTACTGTTGGATAAATAAGATAAAGCACCAATTAATTCTCGGTAAGGCCTTTTTTCCATATAATTTTTTTCTTCTGTACTTATAGGTTCTTCAATTTGTAATAGTTTTATATTATTTTCTAAAGGAGTACACACACTGTTTGCCTCTAAACAATTGAATTTTTGCAATATTGTATTAATGTAGTTTTTCTGACTAATTTCAATGTTTCCTTTTGATGATTCTCTTTTTATATCAAAACCAATTATATTTTCCACTTCACCTAAATCTTTCATTTCAAATTTATTTCTCAACATATCTTTTGTCTCCTTTAACAACTTTTCTGTATTACACGCTAGTAGGATGTCGTCAACATAAACCAATATAATTACGATTTCTAAATTCGAACCTTTAATATACAAACATTGATCAGTTTGAACTTGTTTCATACCAATTTCTATTAAAAAATTATTCAATTTTTTGTTCCATTGTTTGCTGGCTTGTTTAAGACCATATAGTGGACGTTTTAATAAACAAACTTTGTCATTATTTTGTATGCCTGGTTGTAATGGCTGTTCCATATAAATTACATCTTCAAGGTCGCCTTGTACAAATGCTGTGATAAAATCCATGTGATGTAGGTAAAGCTCATTTTTAACACATAACGCGAAAAGCAAACGCAAGGTTTCATGTCTTGCTACTGGAGAGTAAACGTCATCATAATCTATACCTTGTTGTTGTTCGCAACCTCTAACAACCAATCGAGCTTTATATTTAGTTGATCCAGAACAATTTTTTGTCGTGAATACCCATCTATTTGACAATATTTTTTCTGCTTTTGGCCGATCTACCAATTCCCAGGTCGCATTTTTCTTTAAACTTTGTAATTCAGATTTGATTGCGTCTAACCATTTTTCCTTTTCATTACTGTTCATAACATCATTATACGAACTAATATTCGCTGCTACTACCAAATTTGCCTTTTGCTTAAAAATCTTTTTAGGCCTTCCTTTTCTGCCCGTTCTCAATATACGAGGTCTGCCTTTAGCATTTTCTACTTTTTCAGTTTTCTTAGGTGAATTTTCATTTTCAATATCTGAACTTTCTTCATTTTCATGGCTACTTAATGAACTTTTGCACTCTGGAATACTATGAAAAGAAATCTCTCTATCCGTGTTATTTTCATCTACATTTTCTCCATCAAGAAAAATATCCTCTTTAATATCAATATTATTAACATCAACATTTTCTTTCGAACACAAATTACCATCAACGCTAACTGACTCTATCATACCATCTAAAAAGAAATAATTATTTAAATTTGTGTTTTCAAAAAACCTTACATCTCTTCTTTTAACAATGCTTCGCTTTCCATCCCAAAGTCTATATGCTTTAGAATTTGAACAATAACCAACAAAAATGTATTCTTCTCCTTTGGGTTGTAACTTTGAACGTTTTGGTCCTTTATATAGCGCTACACATTTGCTGCCAAATGTCCTCAGATGATTAATTTTGGGTTTATTACCAAAAAACAATTCATACGGCGTTTTATTATGTTTAATTGAACTACATGGACTTCTATTTCTAATATATACTGATGTATTTAGCGCTTCGGCCCACAAACTTTTTGGAACTTTTGAATCAGTTAATAGACACCTTGTCATATCCATCAGGGTCCGGTTTGCTCTCTCGGCAACTCCATTTTGCTGCGGAGTATATTCCACCGATAATTCTCTTTTTATTCCATGTTGCTTTAGATACATTTCAAATTCTTTAGATAAATATTCTCGTGCGTTGTCACTTCTCAAGCATTTAATTTTCTTTCCGGTCTGACATTCAACAAAATTTTTGTAGTTCTTGAAAGCTTCGAAAACTTCACTGCGATTTTTCAAAAACGTAATTTCAATGTATCTGGAAAAATTATCGATAAACGTCACAAAGTATTGAGCACCACCCATTGATTTCTCACTAAAAGGTCCACAAATGTCAGTATGTATTACCTCCAGAATATCTGATGATTTTCTTGTTGAACTACTATAAGGTAATTGATGAATTTTCGACTTTTCACAAACCATACATTGAAGTTTCCTGATGTCAAACTTTCCAGTTAACCCATCGACCATATTATATTGTTTTAATTTTATGACGTCATTAAAATTCAAGTGACCATAACGTTGGTGCCACATAATAATATCATTATTTTTTATATCGTTTACTGTTAATAAAGAAAAATTGGTTTTGTGTTGCTTTAGTTTATATAAGTCGTTATATTTTTCCGCTAACATTACACACAAGCCATTTTCTGATTTTACTGTAGCTTCATTTTGGTTGAAAAATACTTTAAAATTATAACTTGAAATTTTTGAAATTGATATTAAATTGTATTTTAATTCTGGTACATATAAAACATCTTTCAACATTATTTTTAATATTTCTTTATTTTCATTAACTACATCTAAATAAATGTTGCCACTACCATAAGATTTAATTTGTAAATTACCTGCAGTTTGAATTTTACTTATTTCGTTTGAGGTCCACTTTAAGAATAAATTTTTGTTATTGCACATATGTGCAGTAGCTCCACTGTCTAGATACCAATTATTTTCATTAATTTTTCCCGAACTTTCATAAGAAACTGTCATCACTGCATTAACTGCTTTTCCTTGATTTAAACTCTTATTGCCTTTATAATAATTGTCTTTAGCTTTGTAATCTCGATTTCTTTTAAAACAATCAACGGATTTGTGACCAATCTTTCCGCAACTAAAACATTTTCCATCAAATCGAAAACTTCGTGGATTTCTTCTATATTCTCCTTTTTCTTTCGGTTTATTGTCGTTATAATGTTGGTAGCTTTGCCTAATATTTTTTGAAATTAATGCATTAGTTTCATTCTTACTCTCATTTATATTACTGCGGCGTGTTTCTTCCTCTAACAACTTTACTTTGAGTTCATCTGGTTCTGGCAAATTGTCACGAGTCTCTATTGCAACACAAAAATTCTCAAATTCACTAGAAAGTGAATTCATCATCATGATAGATACTAATTCTTTTGGTATCTTAACTCCCATATCCTCCATTTCGTCTATAAGATTCTGAAATTCCCGTAAATGCTCACTCATACTTTGATCAACATCCTTTTTTAATAAAAATAACTTTTTGTACAGCATAACCTTTTTTGCAGGCCCTTTTGATGCATAAATTTTTTCTAAAGTTTTCCACGCTGCTTCTGATGACGTCACTTTCTTTATATGAGTTAGTTGATTTTCTCCCACACATAAAAATATTAAAGCCAAGGCTTTTGCATCCTTCATATTCCAAATTTTTCTTTCAGCCTCAGTTGTTGGACACTTTTCTTCACCTGTTACATAGCCCCAATAATCATTAAAAATTAACACGCTCCTAATTTTCAACTTCCATGATTCATAATTGGATTCATCCAATTTTTCAATATTATTCGGCAAATTCATTTTTGTTTTAATTAAAAAATAATTTTTTTTTTTTCTTTAATTTGCAAAATTTAATTTTTACTCAAAATAATTATTACTACTGTAATTTTCAATAAATATCTTATGTTCTTAATTTTTATTTAACACGTGGATTTAACATGAACTGGGCCCATAACCTGTTAAGTTCAGTTCAGTTAAATTATGCTATAAGAATATATGACTTTATTCAATGAATGTTCAATAGAGACTGAATTTACATAATTATTAATAAGTTAATATAATGAAAAAGTGTACGGTAAAAATCCAAAGTATACAATAGAAATACATGTGTGGGAATAGTATCGATATATAACTAAATTAAAAGTGCATGTTTTAAGCAACAGTGCTTTAAGAAAATATTCGAACAGTAATTTAATTTAGTTAATCTTACTGCCTATTAGAGGGATTCTTGTGTTTTTCTATATATAACAATATACGTAGAGAAACATGGATAAACATAATTGTTTTCTTTTTGTATAAATAAAAGTATATACAGTTATAATAATAAGTCGAAATAATTGTAAATTATAAAATAGCGTCAAATTAAATACAATACCTATGGACATACATACACTCATATGTACATATGCATATTTACAAATAAAGAAAAAATTTAAATAATATTTTTTTTTATTTTTTTAGTTCAAGTTACTATATTGAGTGAAGGAATGTACACAATGCGTATACAATAAGGGAGTATTTATGCGAGTACGATTTTCTTATATGATTTCTGAATATTGAACGTTTTCTCAATATTGTTGAAGTTCTAATATGTTATGAAAAGCGGAAGAAATAAAAAAATTTATGAAAGATAAACAAGAAAGAAAAAAATTATTTTATTCAATTTGTTTAAGAGTAGCAAATTTTACTTTAACTTGGAAAATATTTTTAGAAATTTTTTTAAAAAAATATTAAGAATCGTAAATTAAGTCATTAAAATTAAGTTCAATAGTATGTTTGTAAATTCAATATAGACTCAAAGTCATATACTTATTGCGTTTTTAGAAATTGGATTTTTGAAATATTTGTAAGTACGCCTCCTTTAATATACTCTGTAATATTCGATAATGTGAACATGAAATTTGAGAAACAGCAGGAAATCAATTGCGAATAATTATTTCTTTTACAAAATTTAAGTAGTTCTTGTACAAAAAGCCTTTTTTATATTGCCAGCGTACGGAAAGACATAAAATTTTTCTGTTTTAAAAATTTCCTGCCGTAGATGGTTTAAAAATATACAAAAAGTTTCTTTTGTTTTATAGAGAACTTTAAAAATCCTTCAAAAACTTTTATTTCTTTCCAAATTCTCTTCAGCTCTTAATCGATATTTTATAAAACTTATTTTACAGAATACCTGTAATACCTACGTGTACATGATTACTTAGAATTTAAGAAAAATCACAACCAAAGTTTTGTTTCTCTTATTTTATTTTTCTCGATATTTTTTGTTCTAAAATTTCATCAAGAATGTGTCACCTTACAAATTGTTTCATTGTCACATTAATAATAAACTTCTGTTTCCCACTTTATTGAGTTTACATACATCAACACCATATTCTATACAAATGAAAGCAAAAAGAAATAAATAATAAAAAAATATTGGTGTGTTAAGACGACAGTAACCAGGGGAAGCAAAGCAATTATTTTTGAAGGTAAAATAAAAAAAAAATTAACTGAAAAGAGAAAATATATAAAAAAAAAAATTTAAGAGAACGCACAAAATGTCAATTCAATTCATTAAGCATATTGTAGATATAGGTATAGAATTTTTCATATTGTGACAATAAAGTCCACAATGACTGTTGTCACCTCTATATTATGGTTATAATTAAAAAATGTTTACATTTTCTTGTGAATTTTTAATATTTTTAAAATTACGAATCTCATGCGCTATTCAAGTAATTTCACACCAAAAATTCTTGTGCCTTGCTCTTTTCTTGTTCTTGTAGTCATTAAATTTCTAATAATTTTTTTTACCTTGAAGGTGACTACTTTTATACTAGTACGATTATATCTTTATTTTAGATTCCTAATAATTCTAAAATAAATTTCTAAGGTGAAAATGTTCAACATATTTTTCTTTTTTTATTCTGTTTTTCTTTTTTCAACATCCTCCCCAGCATTTTTCCGTTTTTGATTTGATTTGTATTGTCAACAGTTTGAAATTATGTATTATTATTATGATTATTGTTATTGCCATAACAAGAGTAAAAACAACTGTTCTGCTAATAACTATACGACTGTTAGTCTATGTTATTAATGTATATAAAAAAAAATTTATTAATAACAGGAAGAACTTTTTGAAAAGTTTATGTTTTATATTACTGGTAAAAATAAAAAAAGAGAAAATAACGAGTAAAATGAAACATAATTTTTATTAAATGTTTTTCACGTGATAAAAATCATATTTTCTCTTTCTCACTTCTAAAGCTATTTTTGAATTAAAAATGTAACTACGCTTGAATAAAACGTTCAGTATAACAAAGCAATATTGATAATGGTCATATTAAAGTAGGTACAATACTTATACAATTGTAATAGGGAAATTTAATAATAATATGAAAAATATTGTGTAAAAACAAACTTATTTTTTGGGGAAATTATTTAAGTAAAATAAATGAAATGAAATTCACGGTCAAATATTTGGATAAGCTTTAAATTATCGAAAACAAGCAAATTGTGACGTGTGTCATAATATGCAAGGTGACAAGATTTAGGTTGAATGAATTAGAAATCAAGAAGATCTTGCTTTACCAAAAGTTTCGTGAAATAAAAATACAGCGTAAACATCTGAAATAAATACAGAGAATAGGAAGAGAGAGAGAGAAACATTGTCACATTAGAAATCTATATTATCAACAATAAATCAACAAATAGAAGCTGTAACAGTAAAAATGAAATTATTCAGTATAATAACAATAAGGAGAAAATTTTATATGAATTTTTTTAAATATCATTCAAAAAATTTGCAACACAATATTTATGTCAGATTTTAAAATGAAATTTATGTTAAATTTAATTATATAGACTTTAATAATATTTCATATTTAAAATTTAATTAGAAATTTTGATTAATATTTTTCCGGAAACCATCATTTTTCGAGGCATTTAAAATATTAGTGTGTGAGAATTCCCTCTTTGCTTTTATGTACTTTCCATCCAGTTAAATAAATGCATATATTAAAAATGACGCTAACATACTTATTATGTATAACTAGTATACTGTTATACGGTTGTAAAAATACTAAATGAAAAATCTATAATTTATATGTGATTAGAATGATTTATACTCATAGTATTGTAAATCAGGTAGCTTTGACGGTTATCTAAATTAAAAAAAAAAAAATATATAATTTTTATGTCGTATAAAAAATCATAACAAAATTCTATATAAAACTGTTATAATGTTAGGAAGCTAGTTATTAAAAATTTCTTGTACCTACTCAGTTTCTTTCATGTTGTATATTTTTGTTGCAACTTGGTGTCTCCTCTTTCTTTGATATATTTCTGTCATATTTAATTTTGTTATTCGTTCATATTTATAATTTTTATTTTTCTATATACTTATATTTTGTTAATGATGTTCTTCTTCTATACTTTTAATCGTAAATCATTTTGTTGTTGAGTTTCCTTAAAAGTTTTTCTTTTCTTTTTTTTTTTTTAAATCTTTTCCTTTTATTGAAAGTCAATGGTAATGAAATATTTAACTTGTACTTGAAGAAATACAAACAAAAATCTTCTTTTGAATCTTTACAACTTTTCAAAAAAGAATAATTTTATGAATTAAGTGGGTTATCCAGTTATTAAAAATTATAATTTATTTATATATATATATATATACATATATATATATATGTATACATAGCATTAATATATAGAGAAAAGTTTTGTATAAATCAATTTGAAAAAGAATTCTTTTTCAAGTATTGTAACAGATCGCAAACATTTTATTAATATACATACATACATACATACATACATACATAAGACCAATATACGATTAATCAGTATATAAGAATATTATCATCAATTAAAAATGGCATGAAATTTAAAAACTGTAATTCCCTCTATAATTCACTTAAATATAAAAATAAAAATTTTTTTGTTTTGTTAAGAAAAATAACATTAAAGGAAATAAAGAGTTGATTCCAATTAATTATTTCTTCATAGTACTATCGTTATTACTGAATGACTAAAGAATACAGGCAATTTAAATATTCCACAATTCCACCATACAATCGAATTCCGAAAGCGTAAGAGAATAATGTGATGACAATAAATATTGTTAAATGATATTAAATCTAACATCATACAACATACATTAATAATATTAAATAATATTAAATAATATTAAAATAAAATCTCTCCTCTTTTTGCTCTTAAAATATAATATGTAAATAATATTTATTTAATACAATTTACAAAATTTATTAAAATCAACTATAATATATTTGTATTTTTAATAGCTATGAATAAAATATTCTGAATTTAAGGCTACTTTTTTATTTATTTTTAATTTTCTCTTTATTCTTCTAATTATAAACAACACAATATTTGATATTAAATTGATCTCTTACTGTTCTCTGCTGTCCATTGCTCTCTTATTACTTTTTAATGTTATTATTCTACTTTTGTGTTGTTATATGATTTGTATTGTGTTGTGAAGAAGGTGAAGTAAACTATTTCTCTGTTGCTTATATTCAGTGTTAAGACGTTCTGTTAAATGCTCTTAAATCGATTTAATTTCACCTTTTATTACACTCATTAAAGAAAATTAACATATTCAATAAATTACTATACCATAGTAATGTAAATGTTACAATATAAAATTTTAACAAAATTATAACATTTTTTATTGTAAAATAATTTCAAATAAAAAATTTTTTAAGATCTTATAATACGAAAGTTGTTCCAACTCATAAAAAAATCATCATAATATTTTTTTTTTTTAATTGAAATAGAATTTAATTTTTTTTTTATTTTTTTCATTTTAATAAAAATTTCTTGACTTATGTACCATGTTTTGTTATTTTAACCGTTGTCAAGTTAAATGAATCAAAACGGTATTACTTATTTTTAAAAAAAATTCAAAAGATGAATAAAAAATTTCAAAATTATAGCAACCAATTTTTTCTACTTACCTACTGTTTTTTTTTCCTTATTTGTTTTATTTGATTTTTGTTTTTTGATTCATTCTTGTTCGTTGCATCATTCCTGTAAAATTGTACAATTTTTTTCGTTTTTTTACTTAACAAAAATTTATTACCCTTATAATGAAAAATAATAATTTAAGTGGATATAAATTTAAAAGAAAAAAAAAATTAAGAATCAAATAGCAAAGAAAATTAAATTTTATAAGTAACAATTAATAATAATTGAAATTTTATACAGTAAAACCTGTTAGAGGCGGAAATGCAAGGGACTGAAGTTTTTTCATTACGGCATAGGCAGATTTAATTCTCAGGCAGACATACAATTTTTAATTTTGCAATTACTGCTTGATTATAAAATCGTTGTGCCCACATTTAAGCATTGAAACTATTGCGTCAATTCAAATCGATTGTGCTAACTAAAAAATTGTGATCAGTTTGTTAAAAAAGGTACAAACTGTTTGATTGTTTAATCACATACGATCATACGGTTGCATATGTGTAGGCGCTTGAATATAAACCTGTGGTACAGAACTAAGCAATCAAACAGTTGCAAAACTAAAATTGCATGCCTTTTTAAAAGCCTTAACTTCCGGTAAATTTATTGCGGTAATAACTGATTTTCAATTCTTACAGTGTACCACTTTAAAAGGTTTTACTGTATACATTCTTATACATAAAAAAAGAATTACATAGCAGAATAAAATTAAAGAAGATGGGAAGATAAAATAATAGTTATAGGTAGTAATTATTTAATTGAGCTAAAAAAGAAAGAAAAAAAAAATATGTAAAATATTTTGTAGATTAAATTATAAAAAAAAAATAGATGAAGTCTTTTTTTTTAATTATTATTGTTTCTACCTATGTACATAAGTATATAATTTTTATATAGTACAAACCGTTGATTTTTGTTTTCTTAATAAATCTTTTGTACAAGTTAATCGTGTACTTAGTAATTTTTTTTTTTTACTTTTATTTGCTTTCTAAAAAAAAAACTTTGTTTATATTTCAAAAGTACTGAAGTTGAAGGTAATAATTATTATTATAGATGAAGTTCCTTCCTTGAATACAGAATTATATTCACCAGTATACAGGAACAATTCTTAAACTATTGCTAATAACATAATTTTTCATTTTCAAATTGTATATTTAAAAGAATTGTTATACTCGTATATAAAGTTTCCTATTGCAAAAATTATCTAGAATTAAAAATACTATGCTGATCTTGAATTTAAATCAAACTATATTTTATATCAATTAAATGTTAGTATATATGTATGTATATATAAAAGATAGTTGTAACAATATAAAGAATGATATTTTATACTTATATTAGTTTTTATAATTTCTCACAATTTTCGTGCATTAAATTTTTTTAATAGAACAAGGAGAAAATAAAAAAAAAATTGAATTACTACTTAGCCTAATAAAATTATGTAATCTTATATAATTTAATTTCATTAACTTGCGAATAACGGTAGTTAAGAATTATAAAGTGAATTATTTTTCTAATACTGGAAACGGTAAAAATTTTTAGTAGAAATAATTATATATGTAATTAATTAATTATAAGTTATGTGCAGTATAAAATTTTAATGGTTTTATTAATAATTAAGACTAATGAATTAAGAAATTAAAAAATAAATTAAGAAATTATCAAATAAATATAATAAATGTTTTATTGTATGGTCAGATTAAATATGTGCCATTTAATAAAGTAAATTGCAAATAATAATTGCAAATTATTTGTCTACTTCTGACAACAGTCTTTCATGCAAAAATTCAAAATAAATGCTCGCAATTATGAATTAAAAGGCATTAAATCACTTTCTTCAACTGATGATCTCTTATGGTTTCTCTTGTATTTTATATATTATTTGTATTCTCTTCAAAATCTCTTCTCTAATATTGTATTTCCCTTGAAAAATTGGTGTCATCACAGCAAATTTTATATGTTTACATAATTAAAATGTTCGCATTCTCAATTTATTTAAGTCATTAATTTTATTCGGTATTAATTTTTCTGATTTTTTTAATGTAATGTTAAGAAAGTATTACTGGTATTAGGACAAAAAGAAACATAAATCTATGGTATCGAAAACCAATTAATATTCTTATAATATTCTTACAAAATCTTCATGTACAACCATAAATGAAATATAAATTTAATTCTTTAAAACAAATATGGTAATGTGATTAAAATAATTTTATACATGATATCATGTAATAATTTAAATCGAAATGACTGTTAATAAAATTACAGGCATAAATGTGTAATTACATTATTTTTATACAGTAAAACTCTAATACAACAAATCACTTATAGGTAACGAACTTCTCTATTTAGTGAACAATATAATTATTGCGACGTCAGCAAATTTTTTGTTAAAATAAATTCTTCTCTCTATTACGAGCAAACTAATAGTGGCATGTTAATTTTATTGGAACTAATATCAAATATACAGATAGCAATAATAATATCAAACTCTAGTAAACTGAAATACTCATATAAATTTTTTTACTGTTGTCACATATTTCCTACAAATTTTAAAATATATATTACATTTTGCATTTTATATAATAATCTTAGAGAAAAGAACATCTGGATTTTAGTATAATAATAATTATAATGTAATCATAAAATTTTATTATTATAATATCATAATTATTATTGCATAAATGCCAGTAATTATTATTGTATACAATATGAATTATCAACGTAACTGTATATTTATACTGTAATATTTAATAGTTCAGAATAATCAAATTTCGTCAATTAATTTCAACACATTATTTAAAATAAAATGTAAAACTTATAATATAATATGCAATTATGCACTAATTCACATATTTATTATATTATTTTGTATATGTATGTATTTAAAAAAAATAAATGTCACAATACATAACCTCAATTACAAAAGAGTATAACAATTTTTCATATTATGCATATTTTAATAAATTATAAAATATAATTGAAATATAAAAAGAATTCTATTTATATTTAGTTATACATATTTAATATTATATTGGATTGAATTCCCGGTATACTTGCATTAAAATTTAATAAAATATACACTTAAATACTATAAAAATTCATTTAAACACGTACATGCAAATATTTAATACTTTTATATATAAATAATTTTTATTAAAAAAATTCAAATAATATTCGTAATATTAATATTTATAATAATAATTATTATATATTTTTTCTCATTTCAGTTCATTGAAGATTGGCATCATTGTATGGACTTTGATGACTGCAAAAATGTAAGTTTTCTAAAACCAAAATAAAACAAATTCTAAAAAAATTTCTAAAAACAAAATACCTAAATAAATAAATAAATAAACAAGAAAAAAAAAGCCTGATATTCAAATATTTTTGCATTTTCATAAAATTTTCACATATACACTACATATTTTAATATTTATTCATTTAATTATTAATTTTCTTTATAAATAATCGAATTAAATATTAATTTTATTTAAATTGAAATATTATTTTACTGTTATAATATATTTATTATACATAATAGTATATATAGTCTAAAAATATTATTTAACGCATACTTGCATACCTGCATATACCAATTTTGAATTTATTATAAAATAGTTATTCATTGTGCGTACGAGGGTATTATTGCATATTGTATCCTATATAATATATATACATATAAACACACACATTTAATAATAATTATAATATTATGACTAGACATATCGCACCCCTTAAATAATACGATAATAAATAAGAAATACAAAAAAAAAATTATAATCAATTAGAAAAATTATATTATTGGTATAACATTTGGCATCTCCAGATTTCAAAATTCAAAATTTTGTAGAAGTGATTCCTAAATCAAAAACAATATAAACAAGTTTAATATAAACTTTCATACAAATGGTTTATTCAAAAAAAAAAAAAATTTCTAGAGGAAAAATTATAATGTCGTTTAGATAATTTTCTAATCTGAAACCTAGTTGAATTCAAAATTTAATAGTAATTTTTCTATATAAATTTTCAATGGGTCAAATAATAAATAATTACACAGGTTTGTCTCATACATTCTGTATGAGAGTTTTAAAAATATATACTTGTTTATATTTTATTTGCATATAATTAGACCAATTTATTTTATTTATGAAATATATATTAGTGCATGCTGATCATTATTTAATCCAATATTAAAAGAAATTAATCAGTATAAAACTGGTTTTTGGTATTAGTATAGTTTTTGATAACAAGTTTGATAATGTTTTATCAAAAATTAAATCACACTCATACACCATACAACAATATACAACATATTCAATTTACTTGTATACTACAAGTAAAATCGATAAAATCCTACTTCATACAATATGTTTGATATCAAATTTTTGTTCAAACTTTAATTAGTTTAAACATTTTTATGTATATGATAATCTTTTTGCTGCTGGTTCAATAATATTGAATATAAAATTGTGTTTATGAAAATAAATTAACTATATTAACATTTTAAATTTTTCATTATTTATTTATTATACTTATCAATAATAAAATAATATAACATGAATATTTATATATAATTATGTTTTTTAAAATAAACACATGCACAAATGTATATATATATATATTATAAATAAACAAAGATTTAAAATATTATATTTTATGAAATTTCAATAATAATTTGCAAAAAAAAATTTTTTAACACGCACAAAATAACATTATTTGTGTTTATAAGTTGGAATATAAGTACTTCGTTTGAAATAAATTATGAATTGTTTTTGTATTAAAATTCGATATATACATATATTTAGTCGTAAATATGTTATATAAATTATGAATGCATACATTATGTATATCAATAGGTATTCAAAGTAAAATTTTTATCCTCTCTTATAATTACATATATAGTATATTGCATTAAATTATATAATATAAAATTAGTAAAATTGAAATATTAAAAATATTGTGTTTAAGAATTTATTTATACATGAATAGAGGAATGTATATAAGTAAATAAGTAGAAAAATATTGATATATATATACATACAAACTCTAATGCTTGTTTAAAATGCATAATTATTATCAGTAATAATACATCAGCTGTAAATATTATGTAATTACTGATTTATGTATACGATATTCTCCTATACTTTATATACATAAATTTTGAAAATATTAAAATTTTTATAATTATACGGATTATATTTTAAAATATTATCTAAATTATTATATTCTAAATCGGTTTATTAAATTTCTATGCGATCATACATTTTAAAATAACAAATCTTGCATCTCATTATTATAAAAAAAAAATATCCGTAATGTAAAATAATAAGTTTTGCTGAATAGCACATAATATTAATAAAAAAAATTTATTTTAATTTTTGGAATTTATTAGAAAATTATTTTATTAGACCCATTTTTTTAAATTTCTTTAAATGACTTATATTGAATACCTTTGTATTACCGATAAGAGTTTACATAAAATATTTTAAAATAAAAATGATCACTAAAATTTCTCTCCCATATATTTAAGTACAGTACAAAATGTTCTCATTTGCATAAATTTACTCATTTATTTTTATGGTCTAGTGTTGTGCAAGCACAAAATGGGGTATGTAATTGCTAGGTAGAATTATGTTCAAATAATTAATATTTAAAATTTTTTTTTTTTTAAAGAGACAAGGTTCTTAAACAATTTTTTTTATGAGAAAATAAAATTTTTCACTGTAATTTCTCTTATTTTTTATATTACATATTATTATTTCCCTTAATTAGAATTATTTATTCGCTTTTTCTTAATTCATACATATGAGGAATTTTGAGTAAATTTCTGTAAAAGTAAAGTTGTTGCCACGTTAAATTTATTTTGATTTAGTTATAATAGAATTATAATTATCTTGTTAATGTGAGTAATAAAATGTAAAACCAGAGATTATTCTCACAGTAAACATTCTCCTCTTATATATTTTTGAGAATTCATAAAAAAACGCAATAGCTATTCTCCATATGACGCTCTTTCACTTTAGTGTACTAATTATACTCTTCAACTTAATCGTATAATTGAAAAATTTAAATGAAAATTATTTTATATTTAATAAAAAAAAATTTCTATGTAAGCAAAATATTAAATGGAAATCATATAAATTTTGCGTAAAATCCATTAACTTTAATAACGAAAATTTTAATTTAATTAATGCAATTTTTAATAATTAATTATTTAAAATTTTTTAAATAATTTTATTTTCACGAAATTATTATTAATGTTAATTTTTATTTATGATATTAAAATAAATTTAATTTTTTTTTTCTCAAATTTTTTAAAATTTCATAAATTTTATTTTAATTAAAAATTATTAAAGCATTAAAAGGGAAAAATCCCATACATTACAATTTTTACATTTGGTTTTTCCAAGAAAAAAATTTCAAAAAGAAAAATTAATGTTTAATGTTGTGTGGGAAGTGTAAAAATTAAAATTCTTTCAAAAGGATATTATTTTACTGTTATATAAGAAAAGGAAAAATTTTAAAATAATTATTATTCATGTGATAATTTTGTTTGACCAAACCTTTAAACTTTTTCCTTATAATTTTTCTTTTTTTCTGGGATAAAATTTCTGGGGTATTTTCTAATTAGAATTAGGAAAAAGATGTTTAAAGTACCCTATAATTGTTGTCTGTGTTAATGAATAGGGAATTATGATATTCACAGAAAATATTCAGCAGGCACAAATAAATAAGGACCAAACTCGGCAAGTAGTTTAGTTTTAAATGAAATTGATTGCCATGATCATTCTTACAGTTTCTTATTAACAATTATTAATTGAAAATTGAGTATTACCTTTTACGTAGCTTTCAATGCTTTAAATGTTTTAAATTAAAATATTTACCTTCATGAAAAAATACCTTGAAGGGGATTAGGCATGGGATTTTATACTTAGTCGAGGATTATAATAAATTCGGACTACAGAACACTACTGCTCCGCTCCATTGTAACAAACACCTATCGTCCAAGTATTACAAACGTATCATATTTTATCATCGGTTAGCTTCTTGTATTTGCACAATATTTGTAATGGCTTTATAATTTACACAAAATTAAAATTATGCCAACGTTATTGCTGTTACCAATTTTTCGGGAAAAACAATACTTTCAACTTCTCTTAAAATTCAAAACGATATCTGACTCGTAAAAAAAAAAATTGAAAGGAAAAAATAAGGAAGCCATAAACCATGAAAATTAAAGGCAAAACAAAAAAATTTGTAACTTTTCTTTTTTCTGTGCCTTTCTTACAGCATTTTATTCTAAATTATATGAGGATCGAGTCATAATCAAAATTAAGGCGGTGAATTAAATTTTTATTATTTTGTTATTCTATTCTTGTGTTGTTATTGTTGTTTTAATGCGTTGCTATTTTTATGCTTGTCGTATTTTCTGCATAATTTTTTTTATTTCTAAATTTTTTAGAACTTTTCTTTCTTCTGAATTTTTTTTTTCGCTTTTTGTTATTCTCTGGCTAGAATTGTGTTTGTTTTTCTGTTTTTCTCAAAATTTTACTTTTCTCTTTCTTTTGTTTAACATTTTTCTCATTTCTTTTTTTTTTTTTTTTTGTTTTGTTTCTTTTTCCCCATTTTTCGTTTTCTTTGTTTTGAAATGGAATTAAAAAGTTTATCTGTTTTTATTACGCTAATGATTAACCAATGGAAAAAAATAAGAAATAAAAAAAAAAATGGGAGAATAACAGAAAAAAATGTAAAAAAAAAATGTTTTAAGGAAAGAAGGGAAGAAAACTCATAATTGGCTTACCAACAACAACAACAACAGAAATAAGGCAAGAAAACGCTAAAAGAAAAAACATTAAGCAAAACAAACAAAAAAATAGAAATTATGTAAATTTTATATTTTAAATTGAAAATACAATAAAAAACGAATTTTTTTTTTTTAATTTATAAAATTGAATTAACAAAAAAATAAATGTATATTATCGTTTAAGTAAAAGAAGAAGAAAGAAAGAGCACAAAAATAACAGTGTACCCAAGCGCTACTATACAAAATTAAAGAAACACGCACGTTTTAAAGCAGACGCATTTTAAAATAAAATTGTTCTTGTTATTTCACTTAAATAACCTAGATTACATATTTAACAACAACAACAAGAAAAAAAATTAAATTAAACAATTGGGCGGTTCTAAAATGTTTTATATACATATTATGGACTCTGTAGGTATGGTATCTCTAATATGATAATGACCATATAACATTATTATTTAAAGCGTGCATTAACAAAACATGGTTATGCATAAGCACGGCATTCATACATGCAAGACAGTGTTGAAATAAATACATGTATATGTTGAATTATTAATTACCATATTTTTAATACAAAATAATTATTAAAATGCTTTTAACGGCGAGACTTTTTAATCATAAACGCGATAAAATGAAATAGTAGCGTATTCCATTTAACGTAATCCTCATAATAATTATGTTGATTAAAATTAAGAGAAAATCAAATTGTTAATAAGAACAGAGAAGAGAAATTATTTCTTTGATTCTAAATGGTGAATAAAAGGTGAATTAAATAATAATATATAATGACGTAAATAATGTACGAAAATGGACATGAATTTTAACATTGTTTTCGGTATAACAAAAATAACATAGCATATTTATTTTTCTTTGGGAATTCATGAAATTTCAACGAAATTTTTTTTTTTATAGTACACGTGTATAAAATTTTTGAAGGTTAAAATTTTTTCAATTTCATTTTTTTTTTTAAAATTAAAAAAAAAAAATGGCCTCGTGTATAACGTAGGTATATTGTTTTCGATATAAATTTTACGTACATATATGTAGGTATATGACCAAAGGACATTTATTTTTCATTTAATTTCAAAGAAAATTATTTGAAAATATTATGAAATTTATGAAAATTTTTACCCAAAGGCTAATTTATAATCAAATATTTCTGTATATACATATATATATATATGTATATTTATTACACATGAAAAATTTTATAATTTTTGCTACATCATGTAATTTATAAAAATAGGAAAAAAAAAAAAAATTTTAATTAGGTATAATGTGTCATTTTTGAATTGGGTTTCTAATAAAATATTTTTGTGATTTCTGCAAATTAAAAGGTTATGTTTCTTTTATTTAACATGTTTTATATAAGTTTTCGAATGCACAGGCAATTACAGGGAATTGCTATTTTTGTCTTAATTTTATTATTTGTCACTTACATTCATTTTTAGAAATTATTTGACCACCCTGCAAGATTTTATTAGAAAACACAATTAACGCAATTTTTTTGTCGAATCGTCAATGTTCGCTCCTACTGCCAATATTGCAGTATCGTCAGCTAAAGTGGCTATCGTAGCATTTTCTATTTGTGGCAAATCACTCTTGTAATGCAGGTACAACGTTGAGCCCAATATACTGCCTTGAGGCACACCTGCCTTTATTTCTCTTAGCGTGTAGTATTCAGCATCTTGTTAATACAATTTATTTTGTTAAAATTATTTAAACTGATTCATTTTAGTTTATAATAGTGACATAATAGTTTTTGAGACCGGTCCTAGAAATGCATAGTATATACGTTTTCATAGTCATTATTATATGATTTTCTTGTTATTAGCAAACCGCCTAATAGATGCATTAAGTAATAAGCCATTGAGGGAAATTAGAAATCTAATGTTACTATTATTATCTTTGCCGAATTCTGCTTACACAATTGATATAGTGAATATCGGAACAAAACTATAAGGCCGAGCACTGCGAATGCTTTTAATCACCGCCAAATTCCTTTTAATTCATAAAAATTGACTAAATAATTTTATTTTCTTCATAATAAAAGAATTTAAATAAAAATATTTGAATAATTTCTCCAAATATCAACCGACTTATTATTAATTATCAAAATATTTTATTAGAACATATTTTAAAATGAATGAAATATTAATAATCTTGTTTATATCTTAATTAAACTAAAATATACATAAATTTTACTTTACAATTCTATGTTTGTATATATACATACAGAAATACAAGTAGGGAGTGAAAAATAGCCTAAAATAATGTAGTACGCCTTGTTCGTACATAAATTCAACTCATAAAAACGAATTTCTCAAGCTGGAATTTTTTTTCTCATTTAAATTTTTGCTTTAATTTCTTTATATACACACGCTTACACAAACTTTATATCACTATATTTTTTTATATTTTTCAAATAAATCATTTTACAAACTAAATATTTAAATATCAGTTTTTAAATAATTATTCCGCCCAACTTTCTTTATGCATATATGTATAAGATATACATATAGTTAATGTAAGAAATTAAAATTTCAACACACCAAAAAACAAAATATAAAAAAAATTTTTTTTTCAATTAAATAAATCATTCTAGAAAAGTATCGCTTAATGAATTTAATGACTGAAGACAACATAATAAGATACAAATTAATTATGCCTGAGAAAATTATTTTTTATTTTCATTTTTATTTAAAAAAAAAAAAACTTTTTAAAAAAATGATAAAAAGCTTTTTTCTAACTTTAAATAATTTTTGTTTTTTAGAATTCTTTTTAACCCTTAACGACTGGATTATGAATTGAGTGGGTCTTGTAGAACAATAATTTTAATGTTGAATGAAATTGATAGAGTAATGCAATTATTATAAATTTTGATAAATTAAGGCCAATTTATGCCAGCACACAGATTATTGAAGTATACTGGCATTTAAAAAATTAATTTTTAATATCAAGATAATATTACGCCAGTTGAATATTGTTAACATAATAGATTCAACAATAAAGAGAGAAGAGAAATATTGTGATTCTCACTATAATGACAAATAATGATATGAATATTATGATTTATGATGTTAATTCCGCATAAATTACTCTGAGAGTATCATAATGCTGTCATTATATCATAATAATATTTATCTTCTTTAATTACTCTTATTACAATTTACTATTATGTAAGATAACATTCTGCGTCTTATACATATATATCTTATTTTTTTTGTTTTCGCTATAATTTACGATTTTACAGATATTATTGTCTCATTAATTCTTAAAATAAGTACGAATTTAGTACTATAGTAGCATAATTTATTACACGGGCGCACATGACTTCAAAATTCAAACCTATTAAAATTAATATTTTTAAGTATAGAACTTTGAGATATTTAAGAATAACAATCAAATAATATATTTAAACTGTACTTACTCTATATTCGAGTTAATTGCACTCTCCACTTGCAGTTCCAACTCTGTTTCAATTTTTAAATGCAAACTAATTCAATACACAAAAGGGTTAAAAAAAATTTTCTTTCTAAAGAATATTTTATAAAATTTTTCTCTCTTTATCACAACTATAAGACAGGCAGCAAAAGTAATAGTAAAATAACAAGAAAAAATAACAGCAATTACAAAATATTATACTTATACTTATTCGTTCTTCGAAAATCATAATAATAATTTTTCATCATTAATTTATTAACTTCATTCCTTTTTAACTTATTCTTCGAAAATAAAAGAGAAAAAAATAATAATAATAATTTTTTATGAATATTTAAGTGTTCGTTCTCCCACAAAAATATTATAGAAAAAATAATATAAATTTTTCTTTTCTTTTAAATTTTACAATTTATATGAAATTTTTAGTTATATTTGGAGTTTAAGTTTTAATTTAATTCAACAGAGTGTTCAAAAATCGAAACCACAAAAAATAAAACAAAATAATATTAAAAAAACAAAAACAAAAGTTTGAGAACTTCCTCTTGAAAAATAACAAAACTTTTATTCTAAGAGAGTATTTACCATTAAGTTTAAATTATAAATTCTTTTGCATATACAGCTAGTTCTCTTATTATAAATTTTATTATTGTTCAAAGACACACAAGCAGCCATTCGTATGCAAGTACATAATAATAATTATGATGATAGGAACGTCATATTCTCAAAAAAAGGAATAGCTATATAAGAGAGATAGAAAAATGAATTGTGAATTCATTACGCGAAATGAATAAAATGAATAATAATTATTTATTCTCTACGTTTTGAAAATTGAAGAACTGAAAACATATTCTATCTACTATAGCTAATTTAGAATTTGCAATTTAAACTGCTTAAAAAGAATATAAGAATAAATTTTGTAAAGAATTCTTGTATTCAATTTACAAAATTTTCAATTATGAATAATGTAATTTAATTGAATTGTAGTTATTTCTATGATAATATATTAATTATATATAGAAAATAAAAAGAAATATTACAATTAAGTATATTTGAGAATTAAATTTGATATTTTTATATATAAGAGAAATTCATAAGTATAGGGCTTTGAGAAATCCCACAATCAAAAGGCAATAATTCTGCTGATTTGCAGAATGACGACTTAAATTGAAAAATACTAGTTTTTCACGTAATTTTGGATTTAATTTTAAAAGAAATTTGGAAGTTTTTTAAAAATTCGGATTCATAATAAAATATATTATTAAAAGGCTCCCCTTAGGAAGTAGTTGTTTGTTTTCAATTACGGAATTAATCTTCTTATATTTCCAAATTTAATAAAAATATGCTAGAATATATGTACTTGAAATTCAACAAGAACCGTACCACATTTCAAATCAAATAAATTAATTAATTATTTTCGAATATTTTCATAAAATATCGAAATATATTCGAGAAAATAAAAGACCTATAGCACATTGTTTGTAATTTTAAAAATTGTAAAATATTAAAAATTCAATATTTTGTAAATATTTTATTAAAAAAAAATTTTTATTGCTCTACACACACTCTGAGCCCCCCTCTTATATCTTTCTCTTCTCCTCTCTTTTATACCCCATTCAAATTATTTCATCTTCAATTATTACTCCTAAACATGCACAATTTATAGTGTTCACATTTTCTCCATAGTCCTCCTCATAAATTCACTATATATAATAAATATTTTTTGTTTGAGGTTATAAAATCCCTTTCCTTTTTTCGATGTTGCTTTCTAAAATATAATATTGAACTGAACAGAATCAAATTATTTTAGATAAATATTTATTTTCCAAAATGAGAAAAAAAACTTGTCGACTCGTATCTACTCTTTCCCTTTATAGCTTTTATTTTATTGCTTTACTAATAATCTCGCCTCTTAATCTTATAATTTCATCAAATAATTAAAAAATAAATTAGAAAATTTTTAGGTATTAAATTTCGTTGATATTTTTCTCCTAATGAAATAAAAACTAAAAAAAAAAAAATCCTTTTTTTGTAAATTTGAAAACAAGTTTTAATTACTTTATTTTTAAGTAGGGTTCTTTTTTAAAATAAAAACAAAAAAACTTATTGGTTTCATTGAAGTGTAAACATTTTTGATCCTATAATATAAAATAGAATTGAATTGGCAGGGTGTTTTTCATAAAAATAATTTACTCAATTAATCAACCTATTTAATATGTTCGATTTTTAACTGTTGTGCAGAATGAATGCTGCGATTATTATTTAAGCACATTAACAAAATGTTCAACTGTTACAAAAATTTCCAATTCGAGCCTCGTTTCTGTTATAAAAGGTATGCATTACTGTCATTAATTAAAAGGGCCTTTTCCGACTAAATATGCGTTGCCACCAGTTAAAATGTTAAAAATAAAAAGAAAAGTACAGTGTTCTAATTAGCGAATTTGCTAGACAAGGGTTAATGCCATCGTTCATGTTGAAAGGGTTAACTAGATTTTAATGGTCAAAACTAGTCAGAATATTTTGAATATTTTAAAATACAAAATACATTTTTAGTGACGCTCAGATTTTACCTTAATATTATGCACAGTCAGTCCCAACCAGAACAATATATTTTTCGAATCTCATCCCTTAAACTCTTAATCTCGTAGCTAAGCTCAAATTATTTGAACATTTTTTTATTAAATACATAATTTTTTCGCTATTTTCATCATATATTTTATATACCAAAATCACTCTGTAAATAAGTAAAAAAAGCAATTTTTGCTTTCCCGAAAAGGGTTAAGAGTTAATGCACTTGAAACCACCAAAAAAATAATTATTTTATACAGCCAAAACCAATAAATATGCGCACATGTTATAGGTACATAAATTTTTTCTCTAGCACATTAAAAATCAACGAAGAAACCTTTTAAAACTAGAAAAAAAATTTTTTATTAATTTCTCATTTTCAATTTTGAAATTTATATGAAATCAAACAGAAAACTAATTCGATGTTATTCTTAAAATGGTCCCCCGGAAAAAATTCTAGAGAACAAAATTTTCTAACAAATTTCACTTCTTAAAATTTTATTTGTAAAAATAACAAGTATATATATAGAAAAATATTAAAATAAAACAAGAAACAGGGAATAAAACACCAACCCTCGTCGACCGTAATAAATCAAGACTGCGCTATAAAATTTAGAGTATATGAAATAAATTTTAAGAAAAACAACAAAAAATTTTCAGGGACAAAATTTTCAATTTTTTATGTAATTTTTATTATTATTTTATCTTTTTTTATTTTTAAAATAATCCAAAAGAATTAAAAACCAAGTCAATATTTTATTTAGAAAAAAAACAAAAAAGCAACAGTCATTTTAAAATTAAAACACTCATCCACTATTTAAGGAACAGTGTTACAGAGTGAATGCTACTCTTATAGAGTCTTTTCACCCTCTTGAATAACTTGAATTGCGCCTTCCTTCTCTTTTAAATAATGTAGAGTTTTGATGATCTTAAAGAAAGTATATATTTACGAGTATTGTACGCACAAACATTTTGTACATTTAAAACTTAAATCATGTCATCATATTATTACAAGAGAGCCCAAAAAAAGCAGAAAATATTATTGAAATTAAATTTTATACATTAAAAAAAAACAACAAGATCCAGATGAAATACATCTGCAATATGTTTATATACATACTCTTTAATATCCCAATCCAATTTCATCGGATCATAAATTCTTTTCAAAAGAACAAGGAAAAGAATTAAAAAAAATTGGACCATTCCTCAATTTTTCTCTTTCTTCTTTATTTTTTTGTTCTTCTTATTCTTTAAAATATAAGACAAATTTTCATATATGACCATCTGGAGGACATAAATTGCGTTTCAACTTTGTTATACAATACTCATATGTTGTAACATTATACTCAGGTCCCAGCTCTAAAAACATAAATACAACACTACACAACACTTTAAAATTGACACAGAGAAAAAAAAAAAACAACAATATTGAACTAAAAATAAAATACAAAAAATTTTTCGACACGTACTTTATCAAGAGAGAGAAAAGAGTGATATTCGACCAAATCTCGACTACCACCATCAAAGGAAACCAGAAAGGAAAAAAAAATTCAATATTACTTAATGCGATCATGTCACCATCAATCGAATTTGAACTACAAAAATAAAAAAAAAAAAGAGGAAGAAAAAAATACTTGTGGGTCAGTTCAAATTTTTTAAGAGCACACAGAGAAAAAAAAATAAAAAAATTTTTTAAGGAAAGCAGTAAAAAAAAAATTTTTTTTTTTTTTCAAATCAAATTTAAATGTGTAGAGCAGCGATTTGGGATGGGAATATTGTTTTTTTTTTGGTAACTAAATTGAGATCAGAGACAAGCACTTCGTTATTTTTTTTTTTTCGTTTTAATTCGGTTTAGTTTATTATCCTTGTTTTTTCAGTTTTACATTTTTAAAAATATTGTCCAAAAAATATCATTAAAATGAAAAGAGAATAGTAAAAAAAAATAATAACGAAATGAAATCAATAAAATAAATTTTGTATGTTGACATCGAAATCAAATTGACTGAAAACTCTTTAATAAAAAAAAAAATGTCGGGATATTCGTAACATTTTATAAGTAGTTGTAGTATATAAGCGAACGAATTGGACATTCTAAAAATTACAGTGTCGGATTTCAATAATTATTTTATAGCAGCCATTTGTGTCGGTAGCAATTTTTTCGAATGAAGCCCGATTTTTTTCCGATGAAGTCCGAATTTTGTTTTGTTGTTCTAGTTTACGAGTATATGGGATGAGTTTTGTATTCGTTGAAATTGGGGAATGTCGTTACAAATGATTAAATTTTTATTTGAATTCTAGTAAATTTAGACATGGCAAATAAAGTATGTCACTTATAGATTTGATTACATATTGACAATAGATTAAATTAGTTTTTGTTCATAGCGTAAAAATTATAAAGTATAAGAGCTTTAACTTTAATTAGAACTTAATATGAAATGATTTACCGAAAATTCGGGTCAAATTATGATAATTTAAAACTCCTTCAAAATACGACAAATTTTCCAAAAGTAAAATTTTCGACTTGTAATACTTGTTTTTGGATAGGTCAATATTAAGTTTTACAATTTTAACATTTTGAAAATTAGTGGAAAATATGTTCTAATCCCTAGTACTAGTTAATTCAATATAATTAAGGTAATACTTTCGGTTATTTACCAATATATTTCTATAACAATTCATAAATGAAAATATTTGAGTTATAAAAGAGTACGAAAGAGTTCAGTGAATCAATACAAAAAATTAGGTCTGAAAATTCATTGTCAATTGAATACAATTCCTATACAGTCTAATCTGATGGAAGGGCACCGCTTATGATTGAGAATCAAGAAGAATCTTGATGTTGTGTGCAGAATATATATGAAAACAGTTTAATTTAAAATCTTGATGCCGCACTGTTTAAAAAAAAAAAAAAATTGGTAAAAATAAGAACACCAAAGATTCTCTTTGAATATTTGTTGTTGTTGCTTAGTATCAAAGTTGATGAAAGATGTTGATGTTAAAAGAAATGTTAAAATCACTTTACCAAAAAAAAAAAACACATTTAAAGAAAATCTGAGTTTTCAAGTTTCAATACCAAACGGCCAAAGAAAACACAAAATATAAAAAACAAGAAAACAAAAATCACTTAAAAGGAAATCCAGTTTCATTTTATTTAATTTTTTTTTTTTTTTTTGTTTCTTCTGAAACTTATCTTAAGAGATAATTTCCTTTTTATCACCAGTTTTCTTGTGTGTACCTCATAAAATATCGTAAATAAGGTCCTGTTTTTTTTTTTTTTTTTTCTGATATTTATTTCGTGGCGTTTTTTTTTCTCTTGATATACACTCTTCTTAATTTCAAATTATCACTACTGATCCAATATTAAAACCAGATTATCAAAGTATAAAATGATATGAGTATCATTTCCTAATTTTAAAGCATGTATGCATTTAAAATACATAAGAATAAAGAAAGAAATAAAAATAAAAAATAAAAAATTAAAAATTTTAATGTGAACTAACGATGTACAAGCACTTGATCTGTTCATATAATAAATGATGTCATGAAATATTGCCATAATAGTGTTAAGGTAATTTATAAATTGATTTAAAAATTAAATTATTTAAAATTTGGGGCTATTTTTGTGTGTATAACATTATTAACTGTTATTGTGAAAGAGCAATTTTATATATTTGCTATCAATTTAAAAATTTTAAAATTGAACTCAATCTCTTCTCACCACAATGTTCTCTCAATTATTCTCGCTCAATAATTATTACTATACCGCTATACATGCAATTTGTATAAAGTATGAATTATATACATGTTATATTGTGTACCTATGCATATAACATGTATATAATTCAATATCTTAGTAAAATTATAAATTATATTCAATTTTATAAAATTATATAAAATTTATGCTTTTTTTTCAACTGATTGGATTTTTGGTTGGCGTGGCCGGTGCAGCAATTTTACTACACCTAAATTAGCACAAATTTGCCGTTTTGCTACCTTTACACCGTAATCATCAATGATAGCCTGGAGCGAACATACAATTACAGGTGGCCTATCTAAGCCATTCAATGTTTTTGAAAAAATTATCTTAACTGCTGATGCTAGTCTTCGATGATATCTCGTTTAGTGCCGCCACGCTTGCTCTGTCCCATTCAACCAGTCGAACCCCCCGTTCCTGGGTCATGTGTCTTTGTTAGTGTTCCTACGTTTAAATTATGGTTTTGCAAACTAAAATTGAATTTTATAAACATTTTAATGAAATTTGAAAAAAAAAAATTTTGAATTACGGAACTACTTCATATTAGGACTAATTTCACTTTATTTCAATTTGTTTTTTTTTAAAAAAATATATTATAAATTTTATGGCCATACCCAAATCGTTTTCATATGTGCACGTATATTAAATGCACTTTAAAAGGTAGAAAAAATATTCCTACATATATATTGTAGGCACTTGTGTACTGTTATGAAGTGCGTTTTTTTTTTTTTTGCTTTTTGTTCTGTATCTTTTTGTTTTTTAATTTGTGAATATAATTTTGTTGAAAAATAAGTGCGACAAATTGAAATATGATAAGAATCTTGTAATATGATAACCTAAAAATATACAAAAAATAAATAAAAAAGTAAACATTTGACATACTCAAAATTCAGTGACAAAAATTAGAATTCAAAGGCAAATGAATGGAGAAATTTGTGTTTTTTTTTTCTCTCTTTAATATTTTCCACTCAATTTATAATGTAGGTCGTCTCGCTCATGTACGTAATATACGTATGCAATAAAATGGATATTAAATTCTATATGTATATATAGGGATACAAGAACATAAGCTATAAAAGTGTTGATATTTTTCGGGTTCTGAAAAATATTGTTAATAATTTTTAAGTGCATTACAGGAAAAAAAAAGAGATTCTGATGAAATGAACCTCTTTTGGTATGAAATAAAATTTGAGAATCATGTAAATTATGTCAGGGTTAATATGCGCGTTTTATTTGAGTGAATAATGAATACGAGTAATTGCATAATATGTAATAAAAATAATTTTATAGTTCATTTGAAATAAAAAAAAAATATGAAAAAAATGTTGAATTTAAAAATTTCTTTTAGAGATTTAAAAAATTACTGTTAATATTAAAGTGGTAAAACAATTTTGTTTAAAAAAACTGTTAATGTTGTTTTACAATTTCTGTGAATTAAATTTACAGAATTTTCTCTGATGCGAAACATGTACTGCTTTAAATTCAACATATACTAATATTTAAATACAAAAAACATCCTGAAATATTTACATATAACGTATGTATAAAAAAATCTAGGTCGACATACATTTTTTTATAGATTTCTAACATTGTATGTATAGATTTCTAAAATTGTATGCAGAATATTATTGGCTAATACCTAAATGCAGATACATAACGTACATATATGTATAGTGCCCATTTACAGGTGCACAAATATCTGTATTCATATAACATTTTGATATTTAAAATGTTGTATTTCAAACACGATTTTATCATATCACACGATTTTATCGAAATCATATACTTGTTAAAAATGCTTGTTATTTTAATTGAATACAACAATAATCAATTAATCAATTGGTTATATATAATGTACAAATGTACGCTATGTATAATTATAATGTTATATACTAACATTAAAAGAATATTGAATAATATAAAATGTTTCTCTGAAAACAATAATTACTATTTGAGAATTTATTTTTATAAGAATATTAAAGTAAATACTTACATCGTAATATTTCTAATATGAATTATAATAAATAATTATTTATCTATATAATTAAGAGTTTTACAGTCAAAAATGTAAAATTTATTGTTTACATTTTCACAATAAGAAAAAAGAGAGTAAAGTGCTATGCACAATATGACAGAAATGAGAATATTGTAATTTAATAATATTATTGTTAATTGTGGTATTTAATTTGCTGTACGATATGAAGAGATTTCTCTATTTTTGATGATTGGTATTAATTTTAAATTTATGCAAGTTAAATAATTAGGACGGAATTGTATTTGATATTTAACTTTTCTTTTAATGAGAATTAATGAGAGCGTGTTGATATAAGAGTAGATTCTTTCGTTCTAATGATTTATATGAAGCAAAGACATTAAAAATACATTATATATTATAATATGTTTGTGCGAAGTTAATGAATTTTGTACTCGTATATATTATTTAGGAATTTCAAGAACAAAAAATTTAAAATGGGAAAAATATTATTTAATAATTAAATTTATGATTTTAATTTCTAAATTTTTAAAAAAATCCATTTAAAACTTACGATATTACATGAAATTAAATACGATTTTAACTTGATTTTTAAAAAAACAAAGCATACTGATATGAATTGAAACACGTGACGGTATTTAATGGATTCATAAAACATCAATTCGACTAAGTTGCGTTGAGCTTCACTTGCACAATTTTACTTACATAACATTTTAAATTAAAAAAATAATTATTGTTAAATTTCCACAATTATCAAATGAAAGGAAATTTTTTTAAATCCTTTGATTAATTCCTGTGTCATATCGAGTATGCCTTAAACATATTTAACAAGTATTTATATACAAAATATGTATCTTCAAGGACTCCCGCGAAAAAAATTTCTTAAATTTATGAATAATTTTTTAAAAAGTTAGGAATTATGAACTTTTATAAAAGAATTTTTATTTTAATTTATATTGTACTTAATAATAAATGAACTTCATTAGTAAATAAATACACTAGAAATGCTTTTGTGCTTAAAAAGTTGTTATTTTTCAATCGTCTTATACTTACATTGTTTTGTCATAATTTTTTCTTTTCGAATTTAATTTCATTTTATTGCTTTCAGCTGTTTTTCATGTAGTTTTGCATAATACAACTCAAACTCAAAATGTACTTACGGTATATTATATAACATTAAGTATGTAGATTGAATTTCAAATGTATGTGTGTGTATATAAGCACAAATAAAATATTCACGAAAAAATATTAGAGTGGCAAAGAACAAAAAAATATTAAATAGATACAATGACGGTAAAATAGAAAAAGAAAAATAGAAAAAAAAAATAAAAGAGAAAAGCTCGTAAAGGTTCATTTCACCGAATCTCCCCAAAAAACAAAAAAAAAGGACATAAAATAAAAATAAACAGAAAACAAATTTCTCTTTTTACTTTTATGTGAAAATATATTATTTGTATATAGTTGTATTACTACCTGCACAGGAAAGTTGCCATAATTTTAGCTTATTTTCTAAACCAAAATAATAAGAAACTGAGCTGTTATTATGCTAGTAAATATATTAATATATCGTTTAGGAAAGGTAAAGAAAATTCGTCTAACTGCAATTCATTTTATTTCTGAGAAGTGAACCTATAGGAAGCTGGAGAACAATTCATAATATTTATTGAATAAATTATTGCTTTAATGATTTGTTACTATATACATCGAAGAAAGTTGTGAGATTAACATATTACTTATGTACTTCACAATAATTTTGTTAAAATACTTGATTTTTATGAGAAAATATTCTTCGACAAGAATTCAGAATCTTAAGACCAAACAACTTGAATATACAATTATGTTAGCGGTTATAGCATTGATGTATTGGCCTCCTAAGTTTATATAAAATGGCTTCTTTAACAAAGTAGCAATTTCCTAAAAGATAAAGTATAATAATTTGTGTAGGTAGCAAGGTATAATGTGAATTGAACTATTTATGCTTCATATAGTTGTAAATATTCTTATTAATATTCTTATTAATAATGGCAACACTTAAATGCATTATCAAATATTAATAAAATATAAGTAAGTAAGTACCGAATATAATACCGAGTGATGTGTTGTATCTGTTTGATCAAATCCGTAAATACATACATCCATACTAGTATGTATATAAGGTATATACATAGTACTAAATTGTAGGTGTATATATAAGACTTTTTGATTTATAAAAATCCTTTCATCTTTATACAAATCAAAAGCATTAAAGCGCAAAAAATAAAAATATACAAAAAAAAAAAATTTCGTTATATTAGTTTTTTTCGTTATTGTTTCATTTATTCAACATTTTATTATTACACTCGTAAGCATATACATACATAAATTCTATTACTATTATGTAAAAAGTGCTTGTGCATATAAGAAATTTTTTATAGAGAAGACACTTCACATAATTTTTACTTCGTCTTACAAGTTAATGTACATATATAGTAGAATATTAGTACATAAATTTTTGACAAAAACCTTAGGCTAATGCTTACTACATAAATTGTAAAGAAAAAAAAATAAACGAAATGTCATTTTTCGTTTATCTTCGTGTTTCAATTTCATTTGTTTTATGTTCCCGATTCTCTTTAAGTAAAACGGGTAAAGTAAAGGTGAATATACACTTAAATACAATTTCTTTTAACGAAGAAATAAAAAAAAAGCAAAAACAAAAAATAAAAAGAGAAAAAAAAAAACTTTTTCATTTCAAGTTTTTTAATATTTTCTGTCTTCTTTTTTCGGTTTTTGTTTACTTTCATTTTCCTCCCATGTTGAGATGAGATTTTTTGGCAAAAATAAACAAAAATCGAAGAAAAAAACTTGAAGAGTGAATGAACAAAGAAAAACCATTGCAAAAAAGAAAAAAAAATATCCTTTTTTTTCTTTCTTTAAAAAAAATTTTCGTCTTTTCTTTTGTTTTTGTTTTTTTGTTTTTACTACTACATACTTAAATTATGTGCAAAAAATTTCTTTATACCAAATACAATATATTAGAGTTGTTAATGTTTAATATTGGGATTTTGTTATTGATCCATGAATATTGTACTGAATATAATTAGGTACAATGTTAAATTTTTAATATTTTGTTATTTTTCGAAAATTCTGTTTTAAAAGTTATGGAGAGGCAATTTTAAAATTTGTAAATTTTATTCTTAAATTCTAAATTTTTTAAATGTACAACTCTTGTAACAGTAAATATTTTTGAAACCTCACTCTCCAGGCAATATTAAATAAGTGATTTTTAATACCTAAAATTGTATATTTTTGCTAAATGATAATCACTCATTATTATTTACCCATGCCATAATGAAATACATTAAATCCTCGAGACACGATATCTTGTACGACATTTCTAATTACGACACGATATGACTTTGGAATATTTTATTCCACTTGCGACATTTTTTCTGATACGACATTAGAAATTTTAAATTTTTTTTTTTGCCGGATTTTACGGATTGTAGAATAAAATTTGTACCGAATTTCGTTAAACGACAGCACATATTTCAATAATAAATACTTTTTTTGTTAAAGACACTAGTCTGTAGTTAAACATACGAGTCGAAATTTTTTTACTCTTTAAGAGACAATAAATTTCTGGAACCAAAAATGTCGTATCTCGAGAGCTTATAATATGTAGTGAACAAGATAGATACAAAATAAGATTTAAAAAATTCAAAAAACAAAACAACTCATGATAAAATTTTACGATATCAAATAACCTTTTGCGAAACCTCAAATTATTTAAACAACTAAAATGAAATTATTATAAAAATTTACTTTCACTGTCATTATCCAAATAACTTTCACTTCATTTAAAAAAAACAAAAAAAAAACATTATTAAACATAAACCATATAAAGTACCATTATTTTAGGTGCATGTACCCATTACCATACATACTATATACGTATGAATGCATACATTATATTATTTACTAAATGTTCTAAATATTAGGTGTATATTAACGAAAATTACCATAATATAAAATAAATCTACACATTCGTAATTTGCATAATAATATACAGTACAGAACTTACGATCAACTAAAATGGCATATAACATAAAAAAAAAAAACAAGCAAACAAAAATTTTACTCTGCTTTTTATTTAAAAGTATCACCTATTCGAGGAACAAAAAAATTACTTTTTACTCTTAGTACAACAAAGAGTAAATTTATTTTTACCTAATACATTTCTCTTTTACTCCATTCCATATTATCGTAATTTTTTTTTTTTACTATGAAAATATATTTATCATGTTACATCCCTATAATCCTTAAATTCCTAATAATATTTGTATTTAAAAAGAAAAGAGAATATAAGAAAAGGAGAAAAATAAGTAAAATAAGATTTTAGAGGGAGTACAAAAAAAAAAAAAAAAACAGAAAGAAAAGAAGAAAACAAGTGGTTTATTTTTGCATATATGAAAGCTTGAGTATTATTTATAAAAGTAATAAGAGAGTATGAAAGAGAGAAAATAAGAAAAATTTTATTTTTTCTGTTTATATTTTCTTTACTACAATAAAGAAGAAGGGGGTGGCGAGTAAAGAGTGTAAATGAAGATTTGAGTGAATTTATAGGTATGTAGACTAGAGTAGAGTAGAATAGGTAGATGAGAAATGAAATGATGAGAATGACGATAACAACGAACATGACACGATACGACGAGATAAAAGTTAAAACACGAATTTAATAGAAGAGTTTTTTTTCTACTTTTCTTGTTTTATTTTTTGTAGCTTGTTTATAAAAGGATATTCACCCGATATAGAAGGATAATAGCGTGTATTATAGCTTTAAAGAGTTTACATATTCAAATTTTTTGGTGCTTTCATATTTTTTTTTCTGTTTTATTTTTTATTTATTTATTCATGTTTTTTTTGTTTTTTTGCCCGTTTATATTTTTGTTTTTAACTCATTTCTACCTTAATGTTTTCTATATGTTTTGCAACGATGATAGCAATAATGTAGAAAAAAGGATAGCGAAATGAGAAAAAAAAATGAATTTCATTTTTCTTTTTTATTTTTGTGAAAGCAAAATATTTTGCATGAAGGTGAAAAAATAAAAACAAGTGAATTTTGTTTTATTTTGTTTTTTTTTGCATTTTATATTTTTTGCCTTTTTTAAATTTGGTAGCATTTGTATAAGCAAATGTAGATTTGCTTTCATTCTTTACTTGTATTTGAATAAATATATTTTGTATTCATGTCCTTCTATACATACATACATGTATACAGCCCCTATATATACTTATTATTTATTACAAAATTAAAAATGCTGTTTTGAAAAATTTACTTCTGTAAGGACATAAATTTTAATATTGAATTACTAAATTTTTTTTTTTCATAGCTTTCCTTTCATTTTTAAAGAGAATAAAAAATTTCATATTGCAGTTAAAAAAAAAAAAAATATTTCGCGGATATTATTTTATAAGTAGGTACATATGTGAGTTTGTTTGTGTGTGTAAATATGCAATTAACGGCAAATAGAAAACATGAGCAAGTAGGTACTTAAATTTTTTTTTTCTTATAAATTTCTATCACGCTATTTGAAAAAAAAAAAAAGAAATGAACAATAAAAAGTAAAATAAGAAGTAAAAATAAAAATTTCAAGTTTTAATATATAGTTTGTCAGAATATGATATTTTGCAGTATAGGTAGTTTAAGGTAATTAAGAAATTATTTTTGATTTTGCAATGAACTTTTTTTTTTTTCTTAAAATGTGAGAATTACCATGAAATTTTATCAGATTGCTTTAAAATATGGAAATTCAATCATAATGAGACGAGAACAATCATTTGAAACGAGAGAACGTCTTGTATTTTGTCACTAAACCTTGACTGTAATTCAAATATAGAAGTCCAATTCTAAGAGATTTATAAGACAAAAATTTTTGTATGCAATTTAAACATATGAGAGCAGACAATAATCCTTTTTATCTTCATACGATAATAATTTTGTTATTATATTAAAAAATTAGTAGGATAAAATTGCTTACATGCATATAGCCCTATATACATCCTCAAATATATACAAGTATATCGTATACCTTATGCAATTATTTACTTATGTACTTTAAAAATTTCTAATTCATTATTATTTTACAAAAATTTATAACATATTTTCTTCAATATATCCTTGATATTAAAATCAATTTAATTTTCTTATAATTAATTTAAAAATATTGAAGAATCTTGGGGCTGAAATGTATTCTTTACAGCATTTCTTTACATTATAGATTTTTACATTATTAGAAAATACAAAATTCTTGTAGATTTCTTAAAATTAAAATTGAAAATTTAATAATTGTAATTTATTTTTAAAATGAAAATTAAATTTACAAGATTTTAAGAAAATGTCGAACTTATACAAAAAAATTTATTAATTAAAAATTTATGATTTTTCAATTTTTTTTTTGAAAATTTTTATAACAAGAATTTTATTAATATAATTTTAACATTTTCAATATTTACTTTTAATTTTATGAAATTTATTAAAAGTAATTTAAAAAAAAAAGAAAGGAATTGAAAGAAGCACTTTTACACTTTTAAATTATTTAAAATTCGAAATTAGTGTAGGCAAACGTGTAAACAAATTATTAAAATATTCTGGTTGTTAATATTTTTGAATTTCAGAAAAATTTTCATATTTGTAAAGTACGTTTTATATATTATGACGACTGAAATATTCTGTAAATATACATAAGCCACAAATAAAATAATATTGCCTCTCATACAAAGATCACGTCACTCTCATACGAATTATTAAAATCGAATGTCGTGCTTTTTATAATTTACTTGAGTAAATATGCCAAATGCAGGTTCTCAAGCAGAAAAGATTATTACAGATTATTAGAGAGAAGATTTTTGTTTGTTTGGAGCAAAATTAATGTTCAGATGCATGCGAGTACTCTCTTACTTTCCTCTCTATTCAATGATTAGAGATGAAAGTTTGACGATTTTTATGTCCTCAAATTTTGTCTTTAAATTTATTTCTGTACCATATATTGAATTTTAAGAATTCTTAAGTTTTTCCCATAAGCTTCTCACATTCTCTTAAGGTCTTCATTTTCAAAAAGAAAGTAAATGACATTAGTTTTTCGGCTTACTTAAGTTTTTAATGTAAATACTCTTGCTATATTTATTAGCATTATTACTGTGGGTTTTTAAAATTAATCTTTTTAAATTATCGAAAACTATTTCAAATTATTTAAAATTCTTTTATATTAATAATTATACCAAAAGAATTTAATTTAAAGTTAGAACTTCAAAATCATTATTATGAGAATATGAAAAGTCAAAGTTATTGAATAAAAAATTTTTTTTTTTTCAATTTTAGTTTATTATTTAAGTTCATTTTGAAAAATTTTTCTTTAATTTTAACAAAATTTAATTTATTCTTGAATAGAAAATGAATTTTCCCTTTTTTCATTTTGTTAATAGTTTTCTTTTTTTAAGAAAATTATAACTAGAAAAAAAAACTACGTAGAGAAAAATTGTAAAAGTAGGAAAACAATAAAATGTGTTATGTATGCAAAATATATAAAATTAACTCGAGGACTTTTTCTTTCTTTATTCTATTAGCACAAACATTCATATTCATTTTCGTATACAAGTGTATGTATTCATATTCCACAAGTGTATACAAGTGAGTGTATAAATCGCACCTATGGCGTAACATTAAAATATTTCAAAAATTTAATTTATATGAAGTTTTTAAAACTCAAAATTTACTAATATTTTTATTACACTGCAAAACTGCTATATTCAAATTAGAGCATCAAAACCTATTTTAAATAAGAGTAGAAGAGTGCGAAATTTCAAAATTAGGCAGTATTTTTTTAACTAATTGTTCGTGTTGACAGCACGTATAGTATTATCTTTAAAATTATTCTAAAATGCTCAAAATAACATTATAGTAAGAGAGTATTTTTCTGCTACCAGCATTTTGTGTTGCGACAGTATTATTTTATAGCTGCAATCACATCAAGTTTTACTGCATTAATATATTGAAGAGCACACGGGAAAAGCAATTGTTTACCTTTTCATTATTTTTTGGAAAGATTTTTAGTGTATTATTATACAAACATAACATTTAACATTACATTTGTTATATTGTTTTTTAAAAAAGAAAATTATTTAGTATGTAATAGTTTTAGCTTCTATAATAATCTTTATTAAAAACTACATCGTTATACAATATACACACACATACATATGTGTTACAGAGTGGTAACAGAGTTTTGTATGTAAATTGCACTCCATATTCTGGAGAACTTAAAGTTTTTTTAAAAAAAAATAAACTTATCGAATTTCGTTTGTCAGTCATAAATAAATGTCATCTGTTCATTATTTCTCTATACGAGTACAGTCAATAATAAATCTATTCAGAAATTCTGAAATACGGGATGGCAATTTTACAAATCTTTGATGTTTTAGTTAATTTCATAAAATGAATCAATTAAATGAATAACAAGGAATCTTATTGTCATAGAGAATGAATTAAAATTTCAAATTTTTTAAATAAAATTTTTTAAAAATAAATTTTTCTTCTTCAAATAATTATTTATTCAAGAATACAATTAAATTTAATACAGTATTTTCTAAAAATCAAAAAAAAAACTTTCTCTTAATGAAACCAAAAAATTTCCCTTAAATTATAAAATTTTCATTTTCTTTAAAATTAACATTTCCTGTCTACAAAATATACGTTAACTTAAATTTTCTTTGATCTTCTCAATCTGACATTGATGGCAGCGAACTCTGCTTTACCATTTACAAACCCTGTACTGTTGTATAAGTACGTGTATGAACAAACATTATAAAACAAAATTTTGTTTTATACTTTTTTCTATATCTCTTTCTATATGTATAAAGAGAAATAATAAATAATAAAAAGAATTGGAAAAACAAAAATTAAAAGCAGTAAAAACAGAGAGGATTTTTGCTATTTGAAGATTAAAGAAAGCTTCAGGTTTTTGAACTTTTTCTTTTTTTTTCACCAATTTTCTCATATTTTTGTATTTTTCAAGTAAAAGAAAAAAATTAATAATAAAAAATGCATAAATAATTTTTTTGTTTGTTTTAAATTCGCATATTTATATTTTGCTTACGTATTAAAAATTTAATATTAAAAAAACAATAACTTTTTTATTTTATATTTACAATAAATAAGTTCGTATATATGCAAGTGAATTGTAAAATTATAATAAAATTTTTTTCTTTATTTTAGAAATGAATTTTAGAATATTTTTTTTGTAAAATTAATTTAGATAAAATTTATAACGATTTATACAAGATAAAGAAGAAAACTAAAGAATATTACAAATTCATACCCCTAGAAGTATGCAATAAATTACAAAAATTAAATTGAATTAAGGGATAGAGGGTGTAGAATGTACATAATTTGTAATTTTCAAATATATTTCGCTGTTATATTACGTTCTATTGTTCCTATAAAATGATTTAATTAAGATTGTAAATTTTAAGAAATTTACGTCTATATTCATACATTAATGCAAGTATACTAAAGGAGAAATTGAATTTAATTGATAACAAACTTAGAGGAGTTTTAATTAAAAAATTTAAATAAAATTATGAGATCAAACTGCAATACTTTGTGATGTAATTTACAAAAATTAAAATTTAATGCTACAAAAAAATTTAATATTACAAAAAAGTTCTTATTTTGCCGAATTGAAAATTGATTGAGCAAATCATTACACATTTTTTTTTTAAATTATTTATTGCAAGTCAATAAATTTGTTATTGGATTAAATACTAACATTTTTAAATTCCACTTTTCTTTTTTCTGTACATATTCCTCTGAAAATATCACATTAATCTGGAGATATTTCGTGAAATTAATCAAACATTCCAATTTAAGTAGCCATATTTAATGGTATATATCATGATATAATAAAATTATATCATGACATTTGAATAAAATTAAATTACCTCTAAATTAGTGAATTCTATATTAAAAATTTACCAGGATAAATTACCCAGGATAACCGTATGTATAAATCATTTGTCAAATATTGAAATCAAATTTTATTTTATTCTTTCCAGGAAAAATGACAATTTTCCAATTCAATAATATTTTGTCAACACTTTTAATATATGATATTAATTTAAAAAAAAAAAAAAAATTTCTCATGAAAATTTTACAAAAAAAATATTTTTCTCAAAATTTTCATAAGAAATATTTTTTCTGTCGCATTTGGTTTTAATGATCCTTATAATAATAAGAAGAAAAATTAAATAATTTTCTCTTTAAAATTTTTGGTATTTGGTTCCTCTTCTATAATATTATCTAGAAATTTTCTAGTTACATAATTTTCAAGTGGATATACGATTATCCAAAAAAAAAAAAAAACAAAATAGAAAATCATAAAAATTATAAAATAATAAATTCTGAAAAAATCAATTCAAGCATAAAATATGATATCCTTTTTCCTTTTTAAATTATATCATGTTATACTTACAATATGTCTAAGTATATACATTTAGATTTGTATTAGAAATTTTATGTTCTGTAAAATATAATGAGACAAGAAAGTTTTATATACATGCATTATACTTATATATGCACTTATATAATGTGTTTGTAGACAATATGTATATATTTATGTATACATTTCAATAATAACAAAAATATAAAATTATAAATAAATATTTTTTTTTTAAACTTCATATAAGAAAAACTAAAGAATTTCACTTGAAAATTTCTTGAAAAAAAATTGTTTTTTTTTTTATTTTTCTTTAAGAATATTTTTGTAACTGTATGTTTACCTTTTTAATATAAAAAAAATTATAGAAGAAAAACAAAAATAACTTTAAGTATAATAAAAATTTAATTTTAAGTAAATATTCAATATTTCTCTATATATGTATATAATTTTTAATGAATTTTAATTAATCGTGTTTCGTTTATAATCCTTTATATTTTATAATTTTGTTTTAAATATTAGTTTAGGAGTAGGTAAAAATTAGCAGATTGGGTTTCATTTAATTATTTCTAATCCAGTAATGTCATACGAGAAAGTAATTGCCTGCAATGTTGCCGATATAATATTCTCATTTGATATGCAGTAGGAGAACGGAAAATGTTAATTACTATTGTATTAAAAGCTTGCAACTAAATAAAATCTCTCTCTTCTGTTATAATTGTCACGTACTGCAGAACAATATTATTTTCCAAGTTCATTGCTCATAAAATTAATTTCATCTCTGACATAAAGAAAGAGAGATCAGTATGGGAAGAATTTTTTTTTTTGAGAATGAAGATTAATTTCAATATAAAAATGAATTTATTTCTCATTTTGTGTATTCCTTAATTACATTATGTTACGATAGTTTCGCTACCTATACCTAGTAAACTCAATAACGTAAGAAACTGGTTCATAGTTATCTTTAATATCATGTACTAGTCCTATACTCCCTGGAGCGAAGTAGAATAAAAATTATATTATGCTCGCAAAATTTCCTTCAGACAAACTCTAATATTTATTATACTAAGTCTCTGATTCATTAAATGTTTACATTTAAAATTAAATTCTTGGTAAATAAATTTGTACATATACACATATTTTCATATACACATATACGTACAGTTACATTTAATAATTATACTTAAAGACTTAGAGTTGTTCTAAATTTTCCATATTGTTGCACTTAAAATGTGTGTAAGTTCAATATACTCAAAATTTATTTTTGTTTTTTTTTGACAAATATACTTAAATAAATCCGTCCATATGTATATATTTTTGTACATATGTAATATTATGTTAACGTACATTTACATTAGAAAAAATTTTTTTTAAATCTCTTTGGTGAATTGAGCATAAAAAGGTTTATATTTTTCCCTTTTTTTTTTTCATATTTTAACAAAATTATGTCAGCACCGGTGAATACTTTTTTCATTTCCATTTTAATTTTTTTTTTTTATTCTTTTTTTTTTCCATTTGTAATGTTGATGAAATGTAAAATATAATTTTTAGGTCAGCAAGAGAGAAAACGAGAGAGAGAAAGAGAGAGAGAGAATTTTTTTTACTTTTGTAAAGATTAGAAAATATTTAAAAATAGGACAAAACTAAAAGTAAACAAACAAAAAAAATTTTGAAGTGAGCATAAAATTTTTCATTTTTTTAAGGACACAAAAATATAAAAATATTTTCTACGACACATGAATGTTATATTAAAATATTTATAATATATATGTGTGTATAATTTTATTCTAAATACGTACAATATTTAAAAAATATTAAAGTTTACATATGTGACTTTTTAAATTTACATAATAAATGTAAAAATATATACATGTATAACAATAATATATAGGACATTTAATTTATGTATATAAATGTACAAAAAAAAAAAAAGAGTAAGTAAATAAATTGTTGAAATATTTTTCTAGATATTAAAATCTCAAGAGATTTAATATTATACGCTAAAGGTAAATTTATGGATACCAGAAAAGTCAGAGTTAAAAAGTACCTAACCAGAGTTACAAAGAACAAAAAGAAAAAATGAGAATTATTTCATTTGAGAGAAAAACAAAAATATTCACATATCTCAAATATTTTGACAAATTTGGTGAAATTATTTTGAAGAGAGAAATTTTATGTGGAGGTAAAAATTACTATACATGTCAGTAATGTCTACCTATACATATAGTGTAGTCTTTCTTCTTCTGTTATGTTAATTTACTATATTGTCTTATAAATGCTCTTTAAAGGGTATAATTCTCTTCCATAGTACTTTTCATAACTACTTGAAATAAAATGAAATTAAACTAATAAAGCAATTTTTGTTTTTTTTTTTTTTAATTTTTATTTTTGAATTTAGAAAATTTTCTCTAGAGAAAATTTAATTTAATTTTTTTTTTTTATCTCATATTTTTGTTCATGTTTTCTTTTTCTTTGTTTATGTTTGCTTATATAATATCAGAAATGTTTTTTATTTTTAAAGTGTTTTTAAATTATTCTTAAGAATATTATTTAAGGATAATTCAAAAAAACACTTTTAAAAGAAAACATTTATTTTTGAAAATAGAGTAGGAAATTAGAAAATTTTAATATTAAATATGAATATGTAAAATGTGTTTTTTCTTACGTCTATATTTATGTACTTGAGTGTATATAATATAACTTTAAGAAAATATTTATGTTTGTATAAGTAGTCGTATACTAGATAATAAATATTATTATAGTAGGCAGAAAGATGTCAATGTACTTAAAATTATTCTTTTATAATTAGACTTTTATTTTAGATAATCTTATATACATGATAATTGTATAAGAGTATATACATACATATATAAATAAATTGTTTTATAATTATTAATAATAATATATTAATATATTTATTATGTTTATAATAATTAAGAATATCAAAATTAAATGTAATTAAAAACCAAAAATTATATTACTTATTTATTTTCTAAAAAAAAAATATTTTTCTTAATTAGTTTATGTATATATGTAGATTAAATTATATATATTTACGAAGATCTTACGAATTAAAAGTACTCTTGAATTTGAATAAAGAGTCTGGAGTAGATTTTTATAGAGATTTTTTTTAACATAGTACTTTAAATCAATATTTAATAACTTTTAAACAAAATTTCATTAATTTTATTAATGAACATGTACTTAGACAATTTTTTATACATAATGTATAGGTTAATTACCTAGATAGTTATTGTTGATATTGTTATTTAAATTTTTAAAGAAATTCAAGTATAATTTCGGTATAATACTGTAAGAATTTAATATTTATTCAAATGTCTGAATAATATTTGAAATTATAGACATACAATTTTTGAAATATTAAAGTTCTTTCTGAAAAAAAATTAATAAAATTATTGGTATTGTTGAATATTGTAGAATATTAAATTAATTTAATGGTATTGAAGAATATTTAATTAATAAAATTATTGGTATTTGTTGAAAATTATTTGAATTAAATTTCAAAATGAACAATATTGCCTCTCTGCCGGAGAGATATTGTTCAAAGTGATATATGTAAGTAGTTTCATATTTCGGCTTTATATTCAATTATAACACATCGGTTGACATAATGAAAAACTTTAGCGGCAGAATACGCATTTCAAATTCAAATTCGTACATTTACTCTTTAATTGAATTGCTCTCTCAATTCTCACTGTTGAGAATTATTGCACTGAGCTTACTCAATTGAGTTAATTTATTTCTGTTATATAACTTTAAGAATCATGTAAACTTTTTTAATGCCCAACTTCAAGTTTTGATATTTTACTCCTCCCTTTGCCATTTATTAAAATTTACTAATTGAGTACCCCAAAATAACTGTTAATTGAATCATTTTATATAAGTACACAAAGGTACATTATACTTTTAATAGTATTAATTAATAATTTTTACTATCTTATAACTGTCATACTACATAACATACACTATTTAATTAAAACATTTTCACCCCAAAAATATTTCATATATATATATGAAATAACAATTTCAAATCATATGTATAACATGTTAGAGTGTTAAATATTTTAACAGTATATAGGAAAACAAGTGACACAATCAATTTTGTCACTTTAAGTGACAGCAAAATATAGTTACTGTTATTACATTTTTTATATCAAATAAAAACTGTATATATACATATACTTTTGTATATGAATCATTTAAATGAATTTGATTTAATTAAATTATATGTTGAAAAATATATTACAGTTAGTAATCTAACATAATGTTTTTTTTTTTAATTAACAATATTATTTAATATATTTATGTCGTATATATGAGTTTTATATTTGAATGTTGTAACAGTGTTATATAGAATTTTAATTGAGAAATTGAGTAAATGTAAAAAGAAATTATTGTAATTTTGAGAAAATTATAATATGAGATGAGACAAGAGAATAATTGCATACAAGTAGTTTTACAATACAAAGTATTTAAAGAGTATTTAACAGTGTGTTGAATTTTTCACAAAATTCGTATATTTTATTTGGAAAAGGTAGCAAAGGACAAAAGTATATTACTTATACAGGAAATTTAAAAGATTTATATAACAAGTTCATTAAGAGTCTGTCTACAGTTACTTTTAATGTGTTTTGTAGATAACATCGCTTTCGTCTTTAAGATAACTTTAATATTGATTAAATTTACATGTCCATTTATATATATATTATTAAAAATATCTTACAAATGCAGTTTTTAACTTGTCCACTTCCATATCCAATTCAATATCATTCCACATAAATCTTCATCAAACAAAAAAAAAAAAATTCACGAGAAACAGCAACAAAAAAAATATATATATATTTTTTTCCTCACATATTGTCTTTAACATTTTATAGGTCTAATCACATTATATCCTTGTATTTTGTTAATTTTTTTTTTTTAAGGACAATACACCATTAGTTCGACAACATTCGCCAGAATACAATAATATTGCCATATAAAGTAGGAATGTCTTGTTGTTGTAATTTCTTTTACTGTTCTTAATTTTTGTTCTTCCTGTTTATTGTCTTAAACATGTGTTTCTAATCATATTTTTCTATCAGTGATGCTGATGATGTACCAAATTACGTCCCTTTTTATTAAAGTTTAACTACTTTTTTTGTTTCCTTTCTTCTTTATTATAGGTATATAGACTATAAACAAGAAAATATTATCCGACGAAATATATAAGAATAGGAAAAACAAAAAATAAACACGAAAACTAACTACATATATCCTTTTGTTTTAATATGTTTTTCGGTAATACACACATATACAAATACATATATATATAATAGGTATATAATTTAATAAAAGAATAAGCATCCCTCATTCTTAAAATGTCTGCTATAGATAAGAAATCCAAAAAATAGAAAATACCATACAAAATATCAATGATTTCATGTGTGTGTGTGTGCACATAACCTGAAAATGAATAGTGAACAACTGTTTAATATAATAAATTTTCACGTCTTTTCAAAGTCATTTATAACAAATTCAACATAAACATATACATTCATTGTATTACATTTTATATTGGTTGTATTGAAGGAAAAAAAAAATTCGTTTTGGACATTATTATATCAACATGTTTAGTTAAAAGAAAACCTTATTGTATGTATAAATCATATACTATATAGTGTTGTTAAAATTATATTACAAATTATAGGTCCTTTGAGATTTGTTCTTGAAAAAAATTTTCTTAAGTAATATTGCTGCTGTTGAAAAATTAAAGCAAAAAAGAAAAAAGGAAATCAAATAAGAGTAAAATACAAAAAAAAAAAAATAGGAACCCAACTGTTTTGTGTCTTTTCCTTCTGGATTTGATACACTTTTAGTATAATTATTTAAGAAAATTTCGAAAAGAATTTTGGTAGGATCTGTTTTCAGTTCTTGTTTTATTAGTTCTTTAATAAATTCAAGGATTTATATCTTTGTTCAAATGTAGGTACTAATTTTATGTAGTAATTAAAAATATTGTCTTTGATGCTGTGAAGTTTTTGATGTTTTTCAAATTTTCAATTTGGTTTTTTTTTAATTTATGAATTTAATTATCAATAATATGCAAAGTCCTTATTCTTACTTTTTAAAAATAACTAAATTTCAAGTAAGAATACCGCTACTTTTAAGATACTTTTTTTTTCTTCCCTCCCGGGACCGAGGCCTTTAAGGCCCTCTTGCCATTATAGGACACTTACCATCATAAGGGTAATAAACCAAATTTAAGAATAGTTTTACAACTACCAGCGTTATAAGGAAGCCATCTACAGTTTAATAGAATAACTATTTGGATATTTAGAAATTTTACCTCATAAAATGTTACCATTCCTTCTTTCTAGAATTAAATTATAGATGATCGAATTTTTTGAATCATATTATTACGAAGAAGACGCACGTCCACATTGAAATAGTACGCAGTTTGTATTGGAAATGCAAAGATGTCCTTATTATCCTATCCTTATTGACCGTGAAGTGAAAAAAATAAAAGCAAATTTATTCTTAGTCTCACACAATATGCTTTATTCTATTTGATTAACGATTCAATGCTTTTATTGATTTGAAATGGGAAAAAAAAGAATTTATGACATCCCGAACATATTATACTTGTAAAATAGTACAATCACGTACATTTACACATACAATTTAAGAAGTATATATACGTTACAATATGTACGAGTTTAAATAGCAGATTTTTCTTAAATGTCAATCAGAAGAAATATTCCTTTTAACTTCAAAAGATTTCCGATTTTGTGTTGATTATTTTTTTAATATACACATATTATATGCTGCGCTACGTAGCTATACACAAGATATATGATTTACGATAAGGGTAGAAGACGCAATCCTATGTAGTCATGTAGTAAGAGTATATCTTCATAGAAGTAAAACAAAAAAATTTAAGAAATGCTTGAATTAATGTCCAGTTTCGTAATTTTACCATTGTTTAATTTTGAACTTTAAAATTATTTAAATGAGTAAGCTGAGAAAATGAGAAATAAAATACTGCAAAAGTGCAAACTAGTTAACATAAAATTATTTTCCGTAATATGCGAGAGTTTTACATTCTATGCTCCAAGAGAGCATTGTATTCACATATTTATATATTTATAATTTATATGAAAAATCGTGGTGGTATGACAGGACAGGCGACAGCAGTATGTTACATTAAAAATTAGAAAAGAAAAAAATTAAAAAAAAAAATTCTCTTTCTCTCAAGAGGATATGCTTAGATTTGAACCTAAAAATAAATTTATAAACAATAAATCGATAAAATTTAAGTATTTTATAACTTAACAACACTCAAAAGTATAAAGTTACAAATCACATGTGTCGGTATAATAAATAACAGTGAATGTGTCTGAAATCCAATATCACCTTAGAAAATCATTGTATTGATGACAATATAACAATTTGTTTTTATTTATATGAAAAGAATTTTAAGAAATTTTTATTAGAATTTAACCATTTTTATAATTTTTCATTCAAAAAGTGAGAAATATTTGAAACATAAGGGCAGTTCTCGTTTTAATTAAAATATGTTTTCTCGAGAGATTTAATATTCGTGTTTTTAAAACTCTTGTACAATTATTAATGGTTGCTGTAAAATATCAGTGATTTTTTGATTATGTGCCTGTGTGCCATTGAAGTATTTTACTAACATAGAGCTGTGAAATGTTTTAAAAGACTCCAGTTTGAAAAATTCACAAAATATTTTCAAACTTCGACATCATGACCAAATGCCGCTCATTAAATGAAAAATGAACCTCATGTCCTAAAATAATAGGAATAACATAAGAACATTAAAAATGAAAGTTATTGAAATCACAGAAATGAAGGAGGAAATGCAATTCCTGACTATCAGTTAACATTTTCATAAATATTATTTTTCAATAAAATTTCCAAATTTTCTTATTAAAGTTTACTGCCCTTTAGAAATCTTATTCGAATTAAAATTTAAAAACATTTCTTTATTAACAGAGTTCAATATCAATTGCATTGATAAAAAACGTTCTAATATTGCGGAAAAGTATAGAACGAATTTACATTTGCATTATATAAAAGTGAGATAGTCAAACAATCTCCAAAGAGCTCTATGTTTTGTGCATAACATTAAAATAATATAAAAATTTTCATGTCCTTCAATTTTTGTAATATTATATTCTTTGAGGGCATTGAAATTTTTTTCGTCATAAATTTCTTCCAAGGACTTTCACATAGGCAATGAATGTATCCTTGACATTTTATTAAAAAAAAAAGGATCTTTTCAATTCTTTAATATAAAACTCACCCCTTCTTATTAAATTTTTTTTTATTTTTTGTGTATATAGGTAATGTGTCAAAGAATTATATAACTGTAATACTATGGACCCACGCAAAGATTTCAAAAATATTTCTTTTTTTATTTCATGTTTTGTTTGACAAAAAACGTTTGTTAATTTTTTTATTTTTTATTGTTGTTTCTGAAAATTTTCGATTTTTATTCTCTTAAATAATTTGTAGCCTTCAGAGGGGTTAAAATTCTGTTGCAAACAGGGAGAATATGTGAGAGGTTTGAAATGAAAATAGAGAATAAAATTTCGCACGAAAATTTATTTGCAAAAAAAATAACAAAAAGAAGAGAAACAAAAGTTATAATTTAAAAATCACAACTTTTTTTGTACACAATTCGACCTTTAAATACCCATGAGGGTTTTTTCCCAATTTAAAAAAAATAAGAAGAAGCAAATAATATATGAAAAGAAAAATTGCTATGATCCTGGCATTTTGAATTTTTCATTTCATTTTTTGGTAAAGTTTTCATTATTACACGTGAGTAAGAAAAGTGGAAAAAAAAAACCAAAAGTTGATAAAAAAAAAATGGAAAATTCAAGAAAATTTTAAAAAAATTTCCTGATTTTCTTATACATAGATTTCTTATCCTTTCTTTCAATCTTATATAAAAAATTTATTTTCATATTAATTTTTGTTTTTTAAAATAAGTTTTTGACATTTTAATTTTAAAAGAGTTGAAAAAGATAAGCCTAACAAACGAAATGAAGTTTTTTTTTTTTTATTTTCTTCTTGTTTGAAATTTTAAATTTGACTAATGAATTGAATAGAAAGATTTGTGACAGGTTACTTCATATATTGTTGAATTGATTTTAAATATTTTTGCAATTTCTTATTGTAAATGGGCTTCAATAACTCTCTTAAATCAAAAATACTGGTCAGAGTCGATAAGAAATCAGGTTTATGAATGACTTGTATTTTATGAGAAAAATTATTTTAACCCATTCTTTAAAGTGTACATAAGCATATTGTTTTCCCAACCGCATTTTAAAGTAATTCAAATTGATTAAGTATAGTGTGTCACTGCTGAATATACTGGGAAAAAGTGACTTAATGACCATCACTTCATTTAGTATGAAAATTTTTAATAAAATCCAGAAATTTAATTATTTACCAAAGTGTCACAGAATTAAATTTTTCACAAAACTTTTATTATTTTTTCATTAAGAGTTCAATTAGAACAAAACATTGCACTAGATTTCATCAATTTATTGTGTCAAATAAGTATTTCCACTCATTCATCTACTAATTTATAGTTGACATTAATTTTACTGTACTCATTGTGCTTTCAAAAATTTAATAAGGTTGTTCAAAATTTTAATTGCTATTCGTTATTATTGTGGCATATAAAAATGGTGTATTCCTTCCATTAAAAACTTTTTATAACAAAATTTTAGCAATCAACTCAAAAAAAAATTTTTTTTGTTTTGTTTCTCATATACACTGAAAAAAAATGTGATATGAAAACTTTAATATTCTTGTGAAAAAAACCAAAAAAAAGTTTACATTTTAAACGGTTCAATAAGCTTTGACATTAATTTTTACCAGCTCCCACCCCATCTCTAAATATACAAACATACAAATACATTGATACATACTGACACAATAAATATTTATTTTTATTACTTTTAAAAAAAAATTTTTTTTGTGTTTATTTATTTTTGTTTTTTTGTTTATGGCGTGTGAGTTGATTTAACAAGGGGTTTTTCCATATTTTGTCTTTTTTTGATGTTTTTAAAATGAAAAAGTTTTCTAATTTTCAAAAAGTTCTCAAGGAAAAAGGCAAAAAAAAAAACAAAAAATAAACACAAACAGAATAAAAATATAGAAAAAAAAAGTAAAAAAAAAAAAAAAACCTTAAAAAAATGAATTGTTTTCTATAGGAAAAATTAATAATAACAGTAAATAGATAGAAAAAATGTAGAAATAAATAAACAAAAAAATTAAAACTAATTTTTTTCGATCACGAACTATTAAGAAATAAAAAATGATTTCAACGTTTACGTAAGTGCAGAAATTAAAACTAAATCCTGAACATGCCAACTACAGGTACGTTTATATGTAACATATCTGGGTTGAAACCGAAATCTGGTAGCTTGCTTTAATAAAAATTCGTTAAATTACGTAAAACTAAATCCAATATAGTTGAAAATTATCAAAATTTTAAAAATCTAGAAGGTATTTTTAAAGACAATACTTTGATTTTGATTTATTCTTGAAATTCTTAAATTTATTTTGTGACTCCTTTTTGCAAATATGATGAAAACTGGAGTATTTATTGAAGTAAACAAATTAGTTAATTACTATAACTCTTTTCTAATTTCTAAATTGCACGCTAACAGAAGAATATTTAGATTTTACAATTTATTAGCAGAATAATTATTTAAATTTCCTAAAGTGGGTTTATGGGTTGAACTCTTAAGTGCGGATGTTAAAACAAATATAGAACTTTTGTCCATCTAGTTGCAAATACTAAAATTCTAACGTTTAAGCTTTAATCGCTATATAAAATACATTCAATTTCTATTATTATAGCAAAATCAATATTTTAGTGAAAAGTAACAAAAATTAATTATGTACTAAATTAGAGAATAATAAAGTACGTAAATATCGTCTGATATTAGAGGAAATTCTTCCTATAATTTTACATTAAAAATAATAATTTAAATAATAATGGTATTACGAGTAGGTGTTCCAAGGAAATTTGCAATTATTTGGCTTAATTTTGAGAAAAATTTCAGTTTGAATATGTTGTTTGACTATTACATGTTCTCTACATGCAAAAATTCATTCTATGAGTGCTTACAGTTGCTCATCATAATTTCTTTAATTCAACGTTTTTTTCTGACCGTTTTCAGTGCAAGTAGTTCATGTCTTACTTCATATTCTTCTGGATGATTGCCTAAGTCAAATTACTTTTTAATGATCCCAACACCACACAACTTTCGGGTTTTCATAATTCATCAAATGCACTCCATATACGATAAAGTTTTAAAGTTCAGAAATCTAGGCTTCAAGAGCTTAAAATTTCGACATGCATGAAAATTTTTTTTTTTAAATTTCTTCATAATGCGTCGACTTATTCTAAATAACTTAAACATAATAATATAGAAAAAATTTTTTAATTTTCTTGAAAACTAAAAAAAAAAATATTTTCTTATTAATAAAATAGGAAGGAAAAACAAAAATATTATATTTTTTTTTATTATTATTCCACTCATGGATGCTGAACAAGAAAATTTTGTAAACACCGTCACATAAAACACAACAAAGTCAGGCAGAAAAAAACAAAACAATAATAATAATAATAATAAAAAAGGTAGAAGAAGAGAAGGAGATGATAATAAAACTGTCCCAAATCATCTTTGCTCATGTTTATGTCCTTTTTTTTTTTTGCCATGTTTTTTCTTCCTTTTGGCTAAAACTAACAAAAAAAAATTGAAAAAACAAAAAAAAAAATATAGAAATAGCCGTCACCCATTCCAATTGTCTCTTTTATCTCTCTTCTTCACTAACTTCTTACTTCAATGCATTCAAAAGTTATTGTTTTTGTTTTGGTTTTTTTTTTTTTTTTGTTGCTCAAATATCCTTTTTATCACATTTTCTTGCTTAGTTTTAAGATTTCTTCCGACCTCCTTCCGAAAAATTTTCATATTTTTTTTTTTTTCTAATTTTCTTTTATTTTTTCCATTTTTCTGTTTTTTTTTTTTTTTAATTTTAAGGATCAGTTTTTTTGTTTATTGTCCTTTTTTTTATGGCTTTTGCCTTGTAGTTTTCATTTGAAATAAATGACTGTCTTTATGAGATGGGACAGGACAAAAAAAAAAATAAAAACAAGAAAGAATTAAGAATAATAAAACAAAATTATTATGGGATCGGACGACGAAGAACAAAACAAAAAAAAAAACAATCATAAAAAAATAAAGGAAAAAAAATTGAAAAACAAATCTAAAACTGTTAAAAAAATGTACAGAATACCAAAGTATATTGAAGTGGTCACCAAATATAACTAAGAAACAACAACATAAGAGAGAAGAAGAAAAAAAAGGATGTTTATCTTTATTTTTCCAGTTATTTTATGTTTTTTTTTTTCTTATTTTTCTTTCAGCATTTTGTAAGTTTTCTGCACTCTGGCCCTATTTGTTTGCGTTTTGTTTTTTTTAATATTCTCTTTAAACGGAAATTATTATTGAAAATTGCAAAAGTGTGTCGCAGTTTATATTATGCGATTCACAATGATAAACAAAATTTATTCAGTATTTTAAGGATATTAAGGACTAAATTTGTCTTATACAAGAAATGAAATCTTGTATTTAATCGCTATTATTGTTCTTTTGGATAAAATTTTTTAAAGTACAATTGCAAATGTTTGAAAAATTTCTGGTCAGACAGAAATTTTGGTTACAATTTTCCTGTGTGTTTTTAAATATTTGTACACAATAATATTAAAGATTTTACGATAAAGAGCAAATTTCAAAAAAATATCAAATGACATTAAAATTTTTTGTAAATCAGAAGAAAATTATAATATGAATGCATTCTGATTATTTCTCAAAGGATTTAATTTTATTTTTTTTGATATTCTTTCCTTGTTTAACCCATATCTTCCCGAAATTTTAAATTAGACATTTTTTTTTTTTTGTGAATAACGCTAGTATTATTGCCATATTGCTCATACTAACTCACACATGTGTGTTTATTTTACAGCACACATGCAGTATTATGTGAAACGTACAAGTATAGTAATAAAGTATGTTATGACGTGACATTTTATTTTTAATATAATTCATGTGTCACATGGTAAGCATAGAAAAATTAGGAAAAAAAAAAATGATGAAAAATTTTGTTACCATTTTGTAATGATTTTGTAAAAATTAAAGAAGGATTGCCGAGTGATCTTGAAAAATAAAAATTTGCCTTAAAAAACTATACTTTTTTGTGTGTATATTTGGTTCGAAATCAATATACAAATGGGATGTTAGATAATGCAATAAAAATTTCAGCTCCCATCTAGGCTAAAAATTTCTTTTTTTACTCAGACTCCGTAGGTTTTATTGAATAGCCCGTAATAAGCATGTTTATTGAAATTCATTGAAAAATATGCAAAACTAATACAATTAATCATTAACAATGGTGCAATTAATCATTAGTAATAGTAAATTTCAATTTTTGAGCCGGAATACAACAAATATGTGTAATCAAAAACTTCTTCTTAAACAAATAAAAAGCGTTAACGAGATTATTAAACTCTGATCAAAATGCAATGACACCAACTGCAATAAACTGTAGAAACTCAGATATTTCAGAAGCCAAAATATGATTTGTGTATAAAGGAACTCAAGGTCTTATCATTAGTTTATTACCATTCGAATTGTATTTATTTTCCTAAGATTCAATACAATTGTATCTCATATAGTCTTAGAAATTCAACTAGTAAAGTGCATGGGACTCACTTCTGCTAAAATTTGTACAACTTTAAATCTTAAAATTCACGAATTTACTAAACATGAAAAAAAGAACTGGTAATCCTAAAATTTATCAAAGAAAAAACGGAACAAACAAAGGAAAAAAACTTAAAACTGAAAATCAATTTTTATGCTTTATAAATGTGAATTATACGTGCTCTTTTTTCACAGGATATGTTAAGGAAATACGTTATTTCAAACGTATGCAATTCTGTGTCTGTTCACTTTTAAGTAAAGAACAACAATAACATCAAAAAAAAAGGACGGAAAAATTTGCAAAAAAAAAGAAATGAGAGTGAAAAAGAAAAATTATATTAATTTTGTTATTTCTGTTCTCTCTCTCTCTCTTTCTATCCGTATTTCTTTATTATTCACTTGTTTTCCCACTTTTTTTCATCTCATTCCCAACAAAATTTATTTGGACACGTGCTAAATATTGTGTTTCTTTCCCCTTCTTTAACTATTTTTTGCCACCCTGATTTCTTATTTTTTTTTTCTTTTTTCCATTACTTTTATTGTTTTCTTATTTGAAGTTCAAAATGGTGTCAATAAAGACTTGAATAATTTTGTTTTTTTTTTCTCTGATTTTTCATTTATTGTTGTTGTTTTCGATGCGTGTCTTAATGCGAAAATTGAACGTTTATTAAAAGAGAATTTAACTTCAATTGTGTAAAGTTTTCATTTCTGTGACATTTTATATACCACCCCAATTTTTAACCCCTGAAAAAATACTTTACAATTAGAGTTTTACTTTATACGTCTATAAATGTATATTATATAAGTAAAAGTAAACGTGAGTGTATTTTATATACAGAGACTGAGAGAGTATTTATGAAAAAAGAAAAAAATGCTGAAGGTTAATGATTAAAGAAAGAAGAATTTATTATTGTTGTTTTTGTTGTTGTTGTTGTTATTATTTTCGTATTTTTGCGTATCACCAATATTTTATGCTCTATTCAACATACGAACATAATTTATTTTGCTATGTACTGAAGAGAAGTGTGTATATTGCTGAGAGAGAGGGAGGGTCTATTAATAAGTGAAATATGATTTTGAACTGAAATTTGAGTAGATTAGTGTTCTAAAGTGGATTCGAACATAAATTCATAGCTGTAATTTTTAAAGCATTACGCAAAATATTTATTTAATTCTTAATCTCTTAGTGGAGAATAATAGAGAGTAAATTCGCCGTATTCCTTATAATAAAATTAGGCCAGTATGAAGCCAATTCCAATAAGATCAGAGCTTCTTAATTGGGAGAAAAATTGGTTTTATTTAAGCTTTTCGAGTTTTCTACCAGTTTGCATGCCACTTGTATAAAATATGGCAATACAATTCTGACGTCACCAAATAGATATCTTCTTGACGTTTTCTCACATTAAAGCTGTCACCCAAATCTGATATTACAATAGTTGTCATATAATTTGTGTTCTCAAAATGAACTCAAAAATTCGTTGTTAAGAGAAATTAATTTAAAGCAAAATATAACAGAGTTTTAAAACCACGCAAATTTTGTGAACTTCTGCTTATTAATGGGCCCAACTTCAATTATGTAATACGACCATATCCTAGATTTCTTTAAAAGAGCATTATTTCCTGTTAATATTGAATAATCCTTTACAACATATCTTAGATTTTCTAATAAGCTATAGCCAATATTTTTATATAAATACAAAACAGCACCACAATAAAGAATTTTAAAGGAAACATCTAACATTTTTCAACTTATTCCTTATTATTTTCGCTTCCACACTCCTTCATTTAATTGTTATTGTTGCATATACATATATATTATATATATATATGTATTTTTACTAACATTCTTTTTCACGCTTTTGAATATTGTTTTACAATAAAATGTTATAAAGAGAGGAATGCTGTTATGTTAGGGGGTGTAAATGACTTTAATCAACAGGGGTGTTAGACCAGGTTTGCCTTTAATGTAAAAAAAGAAATAAGAGGAAAATATATGAAAAAAATTTTTTTTTTTATTTTAATTTCTAATAGTGTAGCAGGATATGTAAGGATTTATTTTTTGTTCTTTTATTACATTTTAGAATTTTTAAGGAAAAAATCAGAGAAAAAATAGCATTGTCCTTACAATGTTTTTTTCTTTTGCTTTTTTTCATTTTTTCTTTTGTTGAACATTAAAAATAAAATTAATTGAGGCCTGCAAGTATATTTTTTACACTGAGAAGGAATTAAGAAATCGTGGAAGAAAATGGGAAGGAAAAATAATAAAATTGCAAAGAAATAAGGATTTTTTTAAGGACTAAAGAATATTTTCATTAGATTAATTTAGGTAATTTTCGACAATTGTATGACCAAAAGCGGTTAAGAACAAAAAAAAAATTAATTTTTTTTTTTTTTTGTCACTTTTGTAACTTTAATGGGGGTTCAGTGTTTACCGTATTCTTTCTCAATTACTTTATTCGAATTTTTTTCTTGTTTCTTGTTTTTGTTTTAAACGTGTCCTTCTATTCTTTTATTCTATATATATATATATAATATATAGGCATAATGAGCAAAATGGTACACGGATTATGAACTAGATATTAAAAGTGTATTAAAATAATAATATTAACGGCGATCATGAAAATAAAAGAGAGAAGGATGAATAGGATAAAAAAACAAAAAAAAACAAATTTTTAAATTAGTAAATCGTGGCACGTTTTTATAAAATTTATTTAGAAGTAATCTTCAGGGCAATTTTTTTGGTTCTTAAAAAAAATATCATAAGTATAATTTGTGTTGGCTTATTTTTATCCGCACATAACTTAAATTTATTGACTTTTCCTGGTCATTAAACTATAAATATATTTTTATACCCAATTTTAGGAAAATTAAATTGAGTACAGATGGAAGTGAATAATTGCAGTAAATCATAACTGTGGAATATATATGAAATATAAAATGGAGTATAGATAATGTGTATTTTTCCTGTTTTTAATCATTTGCAAGTACAAAATTTTAATTATTGTTATTATTTTATTTTTCTAATTATTGTTTATACAAATGTGTGTGCGTATTCTTAAATAAATTAATATTGAAAGGGACTTTTAAATGTTATCAATAATTTCTTCCTTGAATGAAATTTTATTCATTATTCGTTTAAATACCCTCACTTTTCGTTTCTAGCAACGCTACGAAAAATGAAAATTTATTAAAATTTTGCTGATAAAATTCGTGCACAGTTAATTATGGTTTTCTTTTGAAAAATTTCTTTGTTTTTTAATTAAATTAAAACAGTAGCATAGTCTGTTTCACATATACATGCATTTTTAGTGAGTTTTTTTTTTTAAATTTTGAATCATTGTGAATGAGTCCTTTTTCTAGTTTATTTTTTGTTCTTGTTTTTTATTGTTATCTTCTAGTTTTTAGTGGTTTCTTTATCTTTTTAATTTATTAACCTTATGCATTGTATTTTAAAAAGATTAAATTTTAAAATAGACACAAATGAAAATTAAAGGAGTAGATTACCAGTTTTTCTCAAGAATTTTTACATTTTGTAAAGGATACATAAAGAGAGGGTGAACTATGGATTGTGTTTAATTTAATTGAATTAAAAAATAATTAAGACGATGAATTGGAATGATAATTCAATAATGAAGTGGTTACTATTTTTTTGTTATAGCTCGAGATTTACGTGATTAGTAAGAAAGATTATTTTTGATTAGTTTTAAAAGTACATTTAATTCTACTTCATTTTTCAAAAAAGATTCGTAAACCTAGTAGTTCTAAAATTTGTATTAAAATTTAAAATTCTCGGATTGCTGTAAAATTTTGGAAGAGGGCACTTAATTAAACTTAATATTTATAGTCAGTAAATTTTAAAATTGAAATGATACTAGTAGAAATTTACTACTTTAAATAAGAAGATATTTTTCGACTATTTTTGAGCAGTGTAGTGGTAGTCCCATTATTATAAAATGAATTAATATAATTCAGAAAAATTACTTAAAAATTCTAAAAATATGTATTTTTAAGTGTTATGCATTTTCAATTAAGTCAGAAATCACAAAAATATTTAAATTAAATGAAAAAAATAATGATTGAATTCGTTTCTATTAACATGGTACTAATATCACTGGACTGTACGACTATACTCTAACACAATCACAACTTAATTATTCAACGAAATGAAATTTATGAATGAAAGTTTTAAATACGAAAATTTAAATAAGCAAATATTTTTTATTTTAATTGCTTGCTTATATGGTTTTCATTCACAATTTAAATTCCATATTCGAATTGAAATTATAAATATTTTGAATTTGTGAATAAATCATATATAAACTTATAAGCATACATAAATCTAATAATAAATTTAACTTATATTTAAAAGAATGTATTTTTTATTTTTGGGAAGTCAAGAGTGTAGAAATAAATATTCTCTGCATGTTAAAAAAAATATTCATTAAAATAATTCTAAATTCATTAGAAATTCATGAACAGTGTTCTATGCTCAGTATTAAATAAAATTTTTACTTAAATAGAAACTATATCGTAAATAATTTTTATTTATTTAATGTTTTTTGTATATTTAATTTTATAAATAAATCAATTTAAGTTTAAACTGAAAGGCATTGTGCGTAGATACTAGACTTTAAAGGTGGTCTACCTTATTCATTCTAAAATAAATTTAGAATTATTCTAAAATTTTGCATAATTATTCTAAAATTTTTGTATAATTTATATATTATAATATAGTACTTGGCTGAATTACTTATATGGTAAGCTATATAGAATTTCACTAAAATGATTAGACTAAAATTGTAATTCAAGAGGTTTATATTTAAATTAAACAATACAGGATAAATGAGATTATTGGTTAAAAATTATTAAATAAAAATTTTGAATTTGAAACTAACATTTATACTGTTTTAACGAAGCGCTAACGTAAAACGTTGCTTCTAAGTCTACATATAAAATTTCAAAATTACACTGCTCTAATTACTGTTAAAAATATAAAATCACAACACCAAATGGAAAATCGCAATGTGATTTTCAATTCAAATCATTTCAGTGAAAAACTAAAATTCAAGAAATCATAAATTGACCAACATATTGTTTTAGAAATGGTTTTCCCATTTTCCGGTTATAGTTTTAACATAAGAAATTTACTGAAATCCACGATTATAATTATTTTTTCTCTCTTATTGTATTCTAAGCGGTCACCAAAATCCACTGAAGTCATTAATAAATTAACTGCATAAAAATTTGCTTAAACAATCCGGAATTCCTTATTCCTTACTATATACATATAATTATTTTAATAAGGGTACATGATTGAAGACCTAGTTTTTAAAATATAAAATTTAAATTTAATAAAATTTTACATTATTCCAAATTACAAAAACCCAATTGAATATAACAATTGCAATTTCAAAAATAAATTTCATTTTCTTCTAATTAAGTATTCCGATCTTTAACAATAATTATAATAATTGTGTATTACCGTAACCAAAAAAATGACAGGACATGAAGTTTTGTTGGTGAATTTTTTTTTTTTTTGAAAATTATATTGTTAACTACCATATTTAAAAACTGAATGCTCGTTATAATATCGTCTATATATATATATAGAATCCAATTAAGGAATATGTCAATCATGATAAAACAAAACAAAAAAAAAATGATAATTTTACCATAATTTATTCACCTCCGCCATTAATTTTTTTCTCATTTCTGTCCCCCCTCTCTCTTTTCATATACGCATATATTAAGTGTGGACTTTGTTTCTTTTCATTGTAGTTTTGCTGAATTTGCTGCTGTTATTGTCTTGTTTTTTTTATTGTTAAAAAGTCCAATTAAATTATTATTTATTAAATTGGTTTCCAACCCCTTTAAGTGTATGTATACATATTCATTTTATTAAAATTACAATACACACATTTAATATGTGTACAATGCATTAAAATTATTTTTTTTTAATAAATTTAAACATGATGCGGAATATTTTGTGTTTTTTTTTTTTACCATATAGTTTGGTTATTAAAATTGCGGTTATACACACATACACACACACAACATTTTATATCCCGGTGCACAATAAACATATTAATTGCAATGTGTTATATTTTGTATAAATAATATTATGTACTTATATACGCATAAAATGGGCATGTATACAAGGAGTGAATAAGATATATGAGACCGTATCTTTTTATATTTTTAAGAATTTAAATTAATCGAAAAAAATTAAAACGCAGCAAGACAATAGTTTCTTTTTTTTTTATAATCATATATTAAAAATTTTAACAATAGAATGAACACATATAGGTATAAGAATTGTTTCCTGGTTTGTTATTCTCTTACATATAGAAATATTTTTCCTTGTTACAAATTGGTAGTACCATGCCTGCTTACTGCTTATTTTATTAATTTTAAAATTATTAAAATTATTTAATACTCTTGCGATACTTGTGGTCAATTCACATATTGTGTCAAATTGTAATGTGCACGTGTACGTGTGTGTCCGTGTATATGGAGTTACTTTTTAATGAAATGTACGCCTATTGTTAAATGTTTTTGTTTTTGGGATGGTTGGTTAAATAACTTTATAATAATTCTTAGCTTCCGTAATTATGGTATAAGTGTTGTCGTTTTATGAAAAACAGGGAAAAAATTTTTATTTTTTCATTTATTACCATTAGACGATTGTCTACATTAAGCATTTTGTGCTATATCGTAAAGCAAAAGTCAACAAAAAATATAAATTAGTAATCCGTAAACGCTTATCAGTTACTAAACAAAAACGTCATCAATTCTTTTTAAAATGAAGAAATGCGTAAGAAAAATAAGCGGCTAAGACAAATATTTTTGAAAAACCTTACAAGATTTCATATTAGACTTTGTTTCTTGGAACTATTGTAAAATGTCCCGATGAAAACTATCGTCAAAGGTTATTGTGTTAAAAATTCAGCAAAACAAAAAGGCTAAAACAATAGAATGCGATAAGATCGGCAAAAATGTGTCGAATTCGAAAAAAAAATCGCAGACACAGAATGAACCGGTTTGGAGAGAATATGTGAAAACTTTATATATTCTATTGTAAAGAGGAATTGAAAGAATCATATCTGCTGTATACGGAACTGGAAAAGTTTTAAGAAATTTTAATCTATCTGTCTTGCTTCAGTGTTAAACTAATTACTTTGCCAAGTTTTAATAAGAGAAGAGTCTTGTATGAAAATTGAATTTTCCCTTATAACTTGTTACATAATAAAATTAATTTTGTAATTTGCTGGATTTTTAAAACTGGTTTTTTACGCAAATGATTCATCGTATCCGTTTCTAATGAAATTTGAATTAGAGAAATGAAAAATTAAGCAACACGGCAACACAATCATAAATTTTAATTAAAAAATTAAAATTTTCTTATGCATTTTCATGCACTTTCGAAAGAAAAATTAATATGCACCGTGAACCTTTTTAACCTTGCAATAACTAAAAAAGTTTTTTATTTATAAAAAATTTTTTTATGATAGCTCCGCAAAAGAAAAGAAAGAATTTTCTTTTTCGTAGTTTAAGCGGAAGAAAAAGAGAAAGAAAATAAAATTTTGTTTGTGTTTTGCGTTCTTTTGTTTTAATGTTTGCGCTTTCTTCATTTTTTTCATGAACTACTTTTAAAAATTTTCACATAGTAGAAAACAAAAACAAAAACGCATTGGGAAAATAATTAATTTGTTACTTTTTTTTTTTAATTTTATTTTTTTTTTTATTTGGTTTCCAACATAATCTTAAGTATGGCTTCCTTTCAATCATATTATTCGTTTTTTTTTTCTTTTGTTGGGTTGGCTGTTAATATTTTTTTTTTATATTCACAAATAAAAATCAGCGGATTCATTCTACTGGTTCATTCCTTTGTACATACCTTATGCATAATATGTGTATAAAACTGGGCTGTCAAACCTAACGCTTCACTAAATTTTAAAACCGACCCTAAGTTTTTATTTTTTAGTTGAAATTTTCGTATTGTTTTTATTCATAATAAAAAATTTTTTTTTTTTTTAATGTTTAGCAATGTGCATCGCCATGTCATTCAGCCATCATGATCATCATCAACACAAAATAATAAAATGCTTTTTTTTCATATGCATAATTTTATGCTCTCTTGTGTTTGTGCATATGCAATGTATGCTCATTTTTGTACGACGTATATTGTATATTAAAGTTTTACGCTTGACCATAAAATACTTGTTTATTTGTCATTTTGTTTTTAACCGGAAAGGTTAAAAATCATATTATATACATATACATATGTATATAATTTTAAGTTTATTTAGGTACAAATAAATGTTCGAAAAAAATTTTTTATACATGATAATTTTTAGTGAATACAAGGTTGATCAGTTAGGGAAATTCAAAAATCAATATTTTTTGAGTTAATTTTTATTCTTAACTCTTAGAAATTAAACCTTTCAGCCATATACAAAATTTAACTCTCATTATATATATTATACTCATTGAACTTGAAAATCAAATTTTCGAATATGAGTTTTTGCTGGACGAATTAACCCCTTCGGGTGTAGAAACTTCAACTCTCATTATATAATGTTGGACTCATTGTACTTCAAATTCAAATTTTCTTAAAGAAAATTTTGTGCTGCACGAATAAAATTGAGAATGACAGTAATATGCATATAGCTTAATATTTGTTAATTATTTTCATCCGATATTCTAAATGAAATTGAATTATTTATGAATTGGGATCAGACTGTAGTTTTTACCGAATTATTTAATAATATTCATAAAAAATATTATTATAATGAAATGTAATCAACTGTGCCGCATCTTATTTGTTTCTTTGTCGTTTTCCTTAAAGAGTTCAAATTCCATTTAAATACAACTCTCGTTTCTTGATTTCGTACACTTATTAAGGTGACATTACTAATAAATTTTTCTCTCAGTGAATTATAAGCTTGCTGCATGTTTTAAATTTGTATAGAAATAAACTCTCTCTTAATCATCGACTTCTAATTAGTGTTACCAACAATATATATTTTTTTTTTAAAAAAACACTCTATACAATTGCTATATAATTAATACGTAATGTGTGACCTTCTTATATTGAACTAAAGTATTGGTATACACACAAATGATAATGAATGTCAAGATATGTGTTCACTCATATCGCAAAATTTAAAAAAAGAAAAACAAAAGAACATAAACAAGAAATTTATTAAATAAAAGGCAAATTGTTGCAACTGAAGCATTACAAGTGGCAACATAAAAAAAAAAAAAGAGAGAAGAAAAATAAAAACCAAAAATGTCAAAAGAGAAATGCAAAAAGAACAACACCAAAATAAGAGAGCAACCATTAAATTGCAATACAATATCAACTACACATTCAAACAAATTTATAAATCGCCTATGTTATGCTTATGTAGGTATGAGTATATAAATAATAAAATTATTAAATATATGCAACAGAATATGTTGAACATTTTTATGTTGTTAACCATTATAAAACAAAAATATTGTAATTGAATATAAAATAAAGGTTTTCCTATTTTATATTATTATTTTTTTTTCTGTTCGTTCAGCTTTGAGTTGGGTGTTTATTGCAAACAACAAAAAAAGAAAACATTTTTTATGTACTAAAAATGCTATGATATGCAATCATTGTGTGTATATATATATACATCTGTATGTATGTATGCATTTGACATATGACAATAATTGTACATTTGTGACAATTTTTGGTCGTTGACATTTTATTATATCCATTTCTCGGTTGTTATGTTGCAATATTTCAATTGCTATATTTAAAATGTAGAAAAATTAAAAATAAGTATTAGAAGAAATCAAACAAAAAAAAAAAAAAACTGTTGCAAGTCCATACCCACACATTATGTTATATAAGCATAAATAAGCTTACAACTATATACAATATACAACATTATGCACACTATTTAATTTGTAAATGTAATATGAGCTTCCGAAAATATTTGCATTTGTTGAGATAGAGGGGCAGAGACATTATATTTTTGCTCCCATTATTCTTAACAAAAAAAAAATAATATTATGGTGTTGCTAAGCTTCTATCATGTGTAGTAGTGGTGTGTGCCTATAAGTACAGCGATATAATCAATTGAAATTTGATGCCCATTTGAAATTCTTTTTTGTCTTTTTATTTTCAAATATGTGTTCCGATAAAAAAGAATAACATAATGGATAGAAGGCCTATAACATTGTTTTATTGGTTGTACTTTTATTTTTTTTTTTTAGAAATTGACCATTTTTGTATTACACCGTTATGCTGCCATATTTAAAATTTTGTTCGAATATTAATTAAATAATCACAAAGGCGTATACATACATACATGAATACTATTTAGATTTTATTACTATGAATTTATTGAAATGAATTAACCACACTGTTTGTTTAAAAATTATTTTATATTTTATACAATTATTATTACAAGTCTTTGTTTAGTTTTTTTTTTAATTTAGAACAAAGCTACATGAGAACAAAGTTGTAAAATATAAAATTAAGACAATTTAAATGTCATGCGCTTGATTAATTATTAGAAATATTGAATTAAGTAGTTGTTAATACATACAATTCTTATTTATATACGAATTATGGGATTTTCTTCTTTTTCGTTTTATATTTGAAACAATATAATACACTGATGAAATCTATGAATTCTCTCATAATTATTTCGGGAACTGAAATTAAGATAAAACTCTTTAATTCTCGCACTCCGTAAATTAAGGTGAATTTAAAATTAATTTAAAATTGTTTTTGGGCCATTTTTCGGACTGAACCAATATCAGAGCTAATTTTTGAGCTATATCGAAAAATTGATTTTGAAATTTAAGCTATATCAAATAATTTTCTCATAAATTGTATTTGGGAAAATTTCTTTCGATACAATATCAAAAGTTGTTTAAAATTCAAAAAATTTTACAAAATATTACAAAAATTAATGTACTAAATATTAATAACACAATTATTGCATTGATTCATCTCATTTATTTACTAAATTTTTATTATTTTCAATTAAAATTTAAACATTTTTATTATTTTCAATTAAAATTTAAACATTTTTATATTATTTTCATATACAACCTTCACAAGTAAGTAGTTGTTTGCACTTTCATGAATACAAATTTTAATAACAATGAACTTGTGTGTAAATATTTCAAAAGGCAAATTATTCAATCCACTTTATGAAAGTTATAAACTTTCGGAAATTATCTTCGAAAAAAAAAAAATTTAATAAAAAAATAATTTTGTTCATGTTTATAATTGGGTCTTCATTGGGTTAATAAAAATTATTATAAAAAATTGGGTCAAATTTTTATTAAAAATAAAAAAAAAAAGGAAATTTAAGATGCACAATTACTGGGTGTATAACATGACTCTCCTGTATAGTGAGAGACAATAATTTTACTATAAAATTTTTAATTGAGTAAATTAAATATTGTCAAAAAAGAGTACATGAATGCTTTTTCAAATTGTTACTTGAAAAATTAAAATTTTTTAGTATGTAATGAGGACTATAATTGGATGAAAGTACAGCAAACATTGTTTTGAGAAAAAATTTGTCTTTCACGTGTAATAAAAAAATTAGAACAAAAATTATGTAAAATTTTTGATTATTTACAATATTTTATTGTTTAGTTATGAAATGGAGTAAAGAATGAGCCCAAGCAAACATTTTAAATTGTTTGTATGAGCTCGAAAAATTGGTTTTTTTTACAGCCACTATAAAGAAAACTTGTACACGCACTTTAATTAATGTTAATTTGCAATCGAAATTGAGAAAAAATTTTCATGTCATTAAATGTGTCATTAATGTCAAAGCTTCAATTTTAAGATAAAAGTGCAGAATTATAAATAAAATTGCATAACTTTTGGAGCTCCACAATAAATATATGTTAAAGCATATTGTAATATCATAGAGGCTCAAAGATAATAGCGTAATAAGAATATATTTCCTCCTAATTACTCAGCTTAAATGATAAACCTAAATGGACGCTGTACGCAGCATGTGATTGTCAAATTCACTGCATACACAGCTTGCAGTTGTCTTTATAACTTTGATTACCGCTCATTTGTGATGCAGTACACTTTCTTTAATATGTGATAATTTAGAAAGTTAAAAATACGCCATAATAAATTATTAGTATTTGTGGGAATTCATTCTCAACTATACGGAAATATAATTGAATTTTGAACATCTCTTACGCAAAGCTAAAATTAAAAATATTTTAAGTATTTTTAAACATTTTGACATGATACTGATCTTGACATTTCACATGTTTGTGAAACGAAAAAATTCTTTGTCAAAAATCATTTATAACTTTTAATACATTTAAACGCTTAGCTATATTGTGTTATACCTATACATCCTTGCGTATTTTAAATACCTATACACACTTATATATACATGTATATTGTATGTGTGAATATAATCATAATAACATAATTTGATTTTAAACTGCATTTATGTATTGTCAAAAAAAAAATACAATTCTTTTTTGCTGAAATTTCTACAGACGTGACATTTTTGTCATGTTCAGATTCACATACGTAATATTTTACATATACGATTAAAATTTTTTTTATAGAATTATATTATTATGTAGGTATGAATGTGTGTATTTTACAACTGTGTTCCTATTGTATAAAATGATGATTTTTCGGAATTTCGATGCATTCGTTTAAATTCAGAGCAAATTTACAAATGATTTCCTCATTTTTAAATATTTGCATTAATTTTTTAAGTGTCAAAACTAGTCACACTTGGATTTTTAAAAAATAATCGAAGAATATCAATGTCAGCACAGTGTCTTTTGTCGCAGAGGCATATACTATTGCTATTGATATATTTTCGATATTTAAAAGCAATCTGATAATTTGCAAATGCAAAAAGTCAAATTTGCTTATGGTATACATTTTGTGAAGGTCCCTTAGTCTGTTTTTAAAAAGTTGGAATAATCCCTTGTAATTCGGTTTACTTTGGAGTTCAATTGTGTCGAACATTTCAGTATTAGCTATTATTATATTATTTCAGTAACAAACAGTGAGCTATTACAAATAATATCGGGACTTCAACGCTACAATATTTTTTCATGTTTTAGAAAAATTTTCGGCTTTAAAATTTTAGTATTGACAAGAATAATGTCTTTTTCTCATTTATCATACTTACATACGAGTGCACATACATATGTATATTGCTATTAATATAAATTTTAATAACATTATTGTGTTGAGTGATAATTTGATTTATTTTTTTTTTTTATTTTATATTGTTTGCAAACATATTACGTACATATGGTATACAGACAACATATTGATTTTTTATTCATATTAAAATTGTTGAACTCATCGTATCCCATACATTTTCACAATGAACATTTTACGTACAGTGTTCGAATTTTGTCGTATGATTCAATTATTTTATTTTATATACTGTGATGTGAGAATTTATAATGGAATAATAATAATCACATCATAAAGAAGAAAAGTTTTGAAATTTCAAGAACATCTTGAGGGTAAAATTTCTTTTTTTTGGCAATATTTCTTTATACATACACATGTTTTGTTACACATAACATGAATAAATGAAAATTTAAATATACGCACATATTAAAATAATTTGAGTTGATTATTCCCTTTATATTCTGCATATATTTGATAAATAGGTACAAATTTTTTAAATTTATTGGCATACATGTTTGGAGTATTGTATGTAAAATTGTTGGCAAGAAATATTGCAATCTTGCATGTTACACACAATAAAAACAATTATTTAATTTGAATGAATTATAAGATAAAAACTTGAAATGAAAGTTTTAAGAAATTAGTTGAAATTTTATGAAAATTTTAATATGGAAATTCTAATTTAATTAGGAAGAGAAATTTTAATAATAAAAGTGAACACTATAGTATTAGAGAGTCATAAAATAATTCTTATATACCGCAACAATTCGATTTACAAATTTTTATTAACTGATGTCCAAAATAAAATTTATTGTGTAGTATACGCAGAACGAATACAGAAAATTTGTAATTAATTTATTGTAGTGTTTTCAAAGAAACTTTTAAAACTGGTTATGAGTAAAATATTTCGAATGTAAAACAAAATTACAAATTATGCATTTTACCTTCTTCCTGTCTAATAAAATTAAAATACATAAATTTTAGAGCTTTAATGTAATTGATTGAATGAGGAACAATGTCGAATAACAAAATGTATACAATTTGTTTGAAATGCTTTTGCTCTTTCAAAGTTCGAAAGCACCATTTTTTGATTAATCAATGCTTAAAGTCTATATAATGATAATTATATTTATTTTTTTGGTTGTCACTTTGGTTGTGTTAAGCCCCTTTGATGTCTAATAATCTTTGATTTTATATTGAAAATTTGATATCAAATCAAATGTATTTAAAATTGCAATTATTTATAATTCTTATGATGATTTCAGTTTAATTCATTCCCGTATATTTATGTTCTTTAACTGGAAATAATTATTTTTTAAAAAAATTCATTATAATTTCTTTGTCCCATATTTAATCAGCAGCTGTATATACTTTTTAATTCGCATGTGTAGATTGTTATAATATAAAAATTATTCATAAATTTTTTTTAAAAATTAGCTATTAAAATATAAAACAAAAAAATAAAATTCTGCCAGAATCAAAATCAGATCACTTTATAGTTGTTATACAATTTTTTTTTTTTGTTTTTGAATTAAAACGCTTCTAGTCTTTAAATAACCTACATACATATGTATATAAAATGTACTTATAAAATTTTTAATGGTATATGAAACAGTGAAGATTATTAAATTTATTTTTAATTTTTTTCGTGATATTTTCCAAGTCAACAATAATTATTATTTTCACTTTATTTGTACTCATACAACAATTTTTTTTTTTTGGTTTTAAAGAATTTTTGCACTTGTTTTTATTCACAAAAGAAAATCAGAGCAAAAATTAAATTGCCTGATTCTTTTATAAAAAAATTTTTTTTGGGGGCATTTTTTTTTTTTTTATTCTTCATTTTATATCAAGTAATCAAGAGAAAGAGAACAAAAAAAAAAAATAAAATGAAATTATTATTAGTGCCAATAATTTTTTTTGTTCTTTTCTTGAATTATTTCTGTAATAAAGGTTTTTTTTTTTTATTTTTAACGTTAATGTACAAAATTTGGCTACAATACTCTTAAAATGTATGTATATACGTACATAAAATATTTTTCTCCAATTTTTTAAAGAAAAAATTATTATTGCAATAAGCTAATTTTAAAATACAAAAACATATTATTTTGTAATTATTTTAATTTTCTGCCGCTGTTATTTCTCAAAAATAAAAAAACATGAAAAATTAGTTTTTGTTTTTTTTAATTCCAAAAAAAAAAAAGAAAAAAAAAACACCCATGTACCCCATTTGAAGTATGCACTTTAATAAAAATACAAAAAAAAAGTTCTTTTATTCTTGCCCCTATATGTGTTTGTCCCCTCTGTAAATTGTGTTTCTTTTATTCAGAAAAAATTTGTATAAAATCTTGAAAAATTTTCTTAAATAACAAAAAACTCAAAGTACATTGCACATATTTTACGAGATTACATTCTATAAAGTGGGCGAGAAAAATTCAAAAAGTTTTAAACAAAATGAATGAAATTTTATTTTTGTATTTTTTAAGGTATCAAATAAATTAATTATAAAAAAAATAATAAATAAATAAATAAAATGTAAAATTCCTCGTAATTTAAAATCAAGACCAAAAATAAACACAAAAATTTATTATATAATTTATTTATTTTGTATATATATATTTATGTAAGTAGCTTTATATGTACTTATATTTTGGGCATGTATATGTAATTATGGAATGGAAAATTTATTTTTGTGAAATTTTAAAATACTATAGCTACAAGTATAATAAATATATATGAGAAAATTTACAAAATGAAAATAAATAAATAAATTTTTATAATGATATTATTAATAAAATTATTTTTGTTGATTGCGGCCAAATACCTAATAATAAATATAATTGTGTTTCTAGGAAATTAAATGTTTTATACAACAAAATAATTTTATTATTGTTGTAATTATAATAGTTGTATAGTATAAATAAAAATTTTATAATATAATATTGAATATTGCTAGCACAATATAATAATATGAAGAATAAGAATATGTTCTTGTTATTGTGCGTATTGAAACACGCAAAAACACAGTAGTCAATGTAGCAGTCAATGCAAACAAACAAATACTTAGTAATCATGTGGATTACAGTATAAAGCAATGTAGAGAACATTTCGTCAGCAATTTCTTCATGTCTCTGTAGCTCAGTTGGTAGAGCGTCCGCCTAGAAAGCGGTAGGTCACTGGTTCGAGTCCAGTTCGAGGAGAAAAATTTTTTAATTAATTTTTCTGCCTTTACTCGTTCCTTTGATTACGTCATCCGTCTGTTCTGCAGTTGCATGAAGAAATTTCCATTAAGTTAAATTGAAGAATAAGACTTAACTTTAAATCCTTTTGCGGGTTCAATGTGATTTAAATGTGGTTTTGTAGAATTTTCATAAAATATTATATTCTTTAATCAATATAGTTATTACAATCAAAAATCTCTATCTTGTACTCTGTATGAGACTCTTTGTCTCGAACTCTTTATTTCTGTTATTTAGGATTTTAAAATATTTATTCATATTATACGTACTCGTATTTCAGTTTTTCTAATTAGAATTTCCCTTAATCGCGAATTTTTTTAACGGTGTTAAGAGAGTTTCATATATATACAAGTTCAACTGTATTTTTTATTCTTTTAGTATGTTATTTAAAATATTTTCCGATTATAAATTTAATATTATTGAATTTACAAAAATTATGTATGCATATTAGACTCACTTTTTTTTTAAATTTTAGAAAATCTGAAAATTCTTAAAAATAGTCGACCTATTCTTATATCTTTAACGAAATATAGTTTTATCTTTAGCGAAAAAGGGATATTTTACAAGAATTCATAGAAGAAATCAGATATCTACTGATATTGAATAATTTTTTTTTGTTCGCGAGATTTCGGTACTAAGACTGTAATATTAAAGTTGATGATTAATTAACGATGAAATTGAAACATTTTTTTCAATCAGCCATAATAGTTTTTGTTACCTTTACAAGTACATGCATCTATGTACATATATATCTACCACTCTCTGTTCAATTTATGTACATATATAAACGAGCTTTTAATCTTTTGAAGCAAATTAAAATAAATATGAAAGTTTTCTTGTTTCGCGTAATCAATTCCTTCTTCATTCAATTTAATTATGTATTTCGATTAAATTCAAATAAATGATCCCGATTATGATTATGTGCATATGTATGCAGCGATTATAAAACAATTAAATTATTAAGAAATTATTGCATTCCTCAGAGTTAATATTTAAACAAATGAAATTTTGGATGTATTAAATTTAGTTTAATAAAAATTCATGGGAATTCATATGCCCTTAAAACTAGTAAAATATAATAATAATAATAATTTTATAAATTTTTGCATACAAAGGAATTTTATCATAAGAATTTTTTTTGGCCCAAAAAATATTTTTATTGTTGCCAAAATTTTAAATTTAAACAAAAGAAATGGGAAGTTTTATATTGGAAGAGAATTTCATTCCAATTGCAACATACCAATTGTTAATTTTAGTATGAAACATAGTAAATACCTATATAATTAAAATTAATGTAAATATTTAAGAAAAATAACAAAAATTATACAATAAAATAAATTTATTATTTAACCTATTAAAATTAATTTAATCAATAATTTAAAAAAGAAAAAAATAATTTAAAGAGTAAACACAAAACCTTAACGAAATCTGAACAAAAATAATAAATCTCAAATAATATTAAAATTTACATCGAATGAGATTAATAGTCAAAAAAAAAATAAAAACAAAAGCATAATAACTTGCATGACATTAACATAACATTACCATAAAATAATCAATTTTTGTATACTAAGTATATACATAGTATTATTATGATAATAAATGGCATACTAATGTTATACTTTTAATATTTTTAAAATACCGTTTTGATTTTGATTTTTTTTTTTTGCTTTCTGTATAAATTATTAATGAAATGTTTGTTTTTTAACAAGATCTTATCTACCTGTTATGTGCATAGACATTTTACAAATAGGTACATGTATAATATAAAAATTATGAAAAATTACATACAGGGTGATATATTTTGACTATTAGTAGTGTATTATTTAAGTATAATAGTTAAAGACTCTTAGATAATAAAAATGAGTGTTATGTTTAATCGAATGTAATGCAATTATCTACTGCTGTGCTTCTGTTAAACTGAATGGTATGCTCTGTGTATAATAAAATGTGACATAACTATATAATAAGAGCTTATAATGTTTGTTATTAATTTGAATTGAGAAAAGAAATTAAGAATTGTACGTAATTGAGTATGAATTAGAAAAATAATGCGATTCCTATAATCATTTTGAAATACTAGAACATTAGAGAGTTTGTATACTGCATTAATGGTTAGATGGAGGAAATATTGTATTAGTTGTATGTGGCCGGTTTATAAGTTTATTCTAAATTGCGATAATAATAATTTTAATTACTTTTACTATAAAAATATTTTAGGTTACGACTCATAGATAATTGGTACATAAAATTTCTTACAAATTTTTTTATTTTTGTCAAAACAAAACAAACAATAAAGTCACTTCAAAATGTTATTTCTTCTTGGAAGTAGGTAATAGAAAAAACTCGAGTGGCCTATACTCATACTCACATGGTACATATTTGCTTATAATCCACAAAAGTTTTCCGACGGTTGCTGTAAAGCAATACTCTAAGGCGATAAAACAGATTTGTTGAATTATACAAATGAAAATTAAAATATTAAATAATTTGTAGATTTTGAAAACGAATTTTTTTCAATTAATTATCGAAAAAAAAAAACTGCTAGAGTGTAGGTTTTGTATGCTTATGTATATAAATAAGAAATTGAAAATCAACTCATGCAATAATGATTAAATTTTATTGGAACCATATTCGACCTTCATATTTCGTTTTAATAATAATTATGATCATTTTCAAACAATATTTTTAATAGTCTTGTTCAATTTATTAAGATGACACACCCTATATCTGTTAAATATGGGTTTGAAACGAAATTGTTTTTTTTTATTTTATTTAAATTATGTTAATGTTTCACATTAATTTTTTTATCTCCTCCTTCTTTCATTTTATTTTTTCCTTTTTTATATTTAAATTTAATACATATTTATAATAGTGGATTTTTTTTATATAAAAAATCAAAATGAACAAAAAATTGCGAACAAAATAAAAAAAAAAATTTCAAATTTACAAAAAAAAAATTCATTAATATTCAAAGAATTGAACGCGTTGATTGAGACACAGAAATTAAAAATTAATTAAATTGAAAATTTGAAAAATCGCAGTAGCAATTTTAAGGTTGTTTTCTTATTTCGTAAAACATTTTGTAAAATTAGAAAATTGATTTTATTTATTTTTTTTTTCTTCTCTGCTCTTTTTCTCTTCTTTTTGATATTAATGAAGCGATTTGATGGGCTTCTCTGACTTAAAGAATGAGCTTTTATTTATGAAAAAGAAAAAAATTATTTGAATAATATAAGCATTTTATATCGGTATATAAAATTTAATTAAGTAATTTAATTTGCATATTAATTTTTTTTAAACGAAATTATTTTAAAGAGAAAAGTCAAAAAAACTACATTTAAAATAAATGAAAAAAAAATTTAAAATTCTGCTAAAATGCTCCGTTGATTTATGATGGAACAGAGAAATTTTGCTGTTTTTTTTTTTGTATTTGATTTTAACTGATTTGTTCCATTTTAATTTGATAACAAAATTTTTTTTTAATTACCTACCTGTGTTTTTTATTAAATTTGAATTGTGAGATGAACTTTCAAGAGAAATCAGAATATTTAAATAAACATAAATAATTAATTGAAATTCAGAAATTTTTTATATTTTACAGAAGAATAATAAATAATTATATTTTTGATAAATTTATCTTTAAATATTATATATATGTAATGAAACTTCAATTATATAGGTATATATTTATATTTATTGAAATATTTAAACAGAATTCAAAACAAATTTCTATAAATTTTTAATTCGTCATAATTGAATGAATTAAAATTAATTCTAATAATAATTATTATCGTAAGTACATTTTGAAATATAATACAAGGAAGTATGAGAAATTCAAAATATTGTAGAAAATCCTTAACAGTATATTCAATTATATCACTCATTTCAAAAGTGGTCTATATATAGACCAACGGGGGTCCATGAAGATCTGCTAAGAAGAGTCTACGAAGGCTAAAAAAAAAAAAATTTTCAATTAATAGAAAATGGGGGTCCATGAAAAAGAAATGATATGTATAAGGTTAAATTCATTTCTTGCTTAGTTTAGCTCATATAAGAATTACTTTAATTTTATTTAAATTTAATAATTATATTTAATAACTAAATTATATAAATTTAATAAAAAATATGAATTTAATTAAACAAGTTTCTTATTTAACTTTCTCACATCATATGCGTACCTTGCTATTGTTAGAAATTTAAATCTTTTAGAGCAGGGGGGGGGGGGGGGGGCTTTATCAAAAATTGAAAAACGCTATAAGGGGTTTCCAAGAGAAAAAGTTTGGGAACCTCTGAATTATATACAAGTACTCAATTTTAATTTCTTCTCCAAATAGACAGCATTTAATATTTTACTGGTATTTAATACTTCAACGAAGAACATATCAACTATTGAGCTACTACTAACAGAAAATTTATTGCAGAAAAATTTGCACCTTAAAAAGAAATTAAAAATTCTTATATAATTAATTCTTAAGAGCAAAAGAGAATTTATCTTTAGTGATTGTTAAAAATTAATTCTAATAGGCTTTTTCGAACTAAAGACAATTGCAATTACTGACTTAATTGTAATAGATTTTAATTTTTAGTTTTTTCTTCCAAGAAATCTACTTATATTCTCACGATCTGAGAATAAATAATAATAATGAAACGAATTATATTTTTGCAATTTAAATTATTTTAAAAATTTTATTGCATTATTTATAAAATTGCATTATAATTAAGAAAGAATTAAATACAAAAATTTAATTGTGATTGTATAACGAGTTAAAAATATTTGGTTAAATTTAATATATACAATATAATATATATGTATAAGTATCAAGTCATAAAATTATTTTCAAATTAATCCAATAATGATATTGTAAAATCAACAAAAAAAAAAAATTTTTTTTTTTCACATTAAAACTGGATTTACGCCTTTTTTATTCTTTATTTTCTGATTATTTTCTGTAATTTCAATTAAAAATTTCCAGTATTCTTTATTAATTTTCCACATGTGCGTTCATATTTTTTTGTTATTTATTCAACTTAGTAAAAAAACAATTAAAAAAAAATTAATTTAAAAAAAAAAAACTTTACCCTTTTATTATCTAAAGATACAAAATATATGTACGAGTATTTCAAAGATACAAATTAAATTATGCTCCCAATATGTAACTTGGTATTTAATTTAATTAATAAAGTCATTAAAACCAGAAAAAAAAATTGTATTTCCACAAACATACCTACATACATGGGCTATATTTGAGTATTAATGTACATATACAAACATATTATATTTATGCAATAAATTTTATTTTTCGTAATTCTTTTTTAATTTTTGGGTTTAATTTCAAGTTTTATTATTGAAATAAATACAAAAAAAGAAAAACAAATATGTATTTATAATTATAGTGTTGTTATTTGAATCGTAAATTCAAGGCCAATACAAAAAATTAATACAAATAATTCTCTTGTATAATAAAAATGACAAAAATATTAACAGCTGTCATTGTTTTCAGTATAGCCCCAAAACAATAAAAAAAAATACTTTTTTTTTTTTTTTAATTATTCGCACATATTACATATGTATGTATGTATAATGGAATTTTTATAGTTAAACACTATATGTTATAGAGAAGAGATTATTAATTAAAATTTTATATAAAAAAAAACAAAAAACAGAATAAATGTGAAATAAAAATTATGTCATTACATAAATACTTGGAATTTTCAATAAAAAAACCTTTTTTGAGAATTTCGAACAATAAAATAAAATAACATGTATCGTAAATGGTTAAAGAGATCAATAATACAAAATTATCAGTTAGAGTGTTGAGTTGATTTATCTCCTCAACATTATTTGTACGTATTTCTGTTTTAGGTCGAAAATTAGTTATACTTTCATAATTTGTTGAATTGAATTATAAAAGTATAACCTAGTAACTAAAGCATGACTTAATAATACAAGGAGAGTCAATTAATAAGTAATAACTTAATTGGAGATTTTTATCATTAATCTCTTTTAAGAAATACTAACTCATAAAATATGAGTAAATTATGAGAAAAAAGTTTGTTCGACAATTTCATCAATTAAAAACATCTTCCTCTGTCTATTACGATTATTACCTTTCAATACCTTACAAATTAAGTTACTCAGGCAAAATCCGCCTAAAATTTCCATAGAACGTTAATTCATATAGTAAAATGTCAAAGAATTCTATAAAATGCTCAGCATTAATTGTAAGCTAAAATTTTTCATACTTAAATCTGAACAATTCTCACCTTACTTAATATTGAAAATTTAAGTACTTAGTGTTAAATTTAAATAGTGCTATGTATTTCGAATTTTTGTTAAGTCGGATTGAAAATTAATTTTTATATTATTGAGTATACCAAAAATCAAAGAAATATTTATCAAAACTGTTATACACTTGCAATACTGAATTCAATTAAACATTAATAATTTTACACAAGACATTTTTAAGCCCAGTTCTGAAATAAAAACACACCTTATAATTTTTTGTAAATTTAATTAATGTACGTAATATTTGACAAGTATTACATGCTTTTTAAAGGTACAACATTATTGTTTTTTTCGTATTATTCAAAATGAGAATATTCAATGTACATAAACCACTCTGTATATGTACCAATTTTGTATTTAAAAATAATTTATTAAAATGAGCGTATTTTCAGACACGCATCATTAAAATTTTTTTGTAAAAACAAATAAAATAAAATGAAAAGAAAAAAATACTTGTTATAAGATGCGGAAATTATAAGCCTTGAAATAAAGATAAAATTTCAATTAAAATTAATTATAAAATTTTGATTAAAATAATAAGTATTGCTTGCAGTTATTTTTGTGATTTTTATTATTAAAAAAATTAAAAATCAATTTTAAACAATAATTAAAATACATACGTATTTAATAATAAACTGTATGCTTGTATTTTATAATAAAATATGCGGCATCTACTGTATGCTTGTACGTTTGCTTAAAATTTATTCTTTTCTTAAAATATAAAATTTAACCGCACTATAGCCTAGTTTAGTAGCACGTATGAAACAAATTTTAATAAAAATCATAAAATAAATTTTATAATTATACAATTTAAATAATTTTAAACAAATTTTCGATTGATTCAGAATTTATTTTTAAACATAAATTTGTTATTGAAAATATATTTATTTATATACAATAGCAAGAGGAAGAAAAAAATTTTGTAACTACAACCTACGCTCAACCCAAAATTGAATTTAAAAAATAAAATATATAATTTTCGAAATTGAATTCTTAATTATTTATGTTCATGTTTTGCTAATAAAATTTATTTTAATATCGATTAAAGATCAATAATTTTGGGAATTGAATTTCAAAACTGACCAAGTGGCATAATTGGAATTTTTCAGGTTTTTATAATTATTAACTATGAAAGTTATTTTAAAGTGATTATACAAAATAAAATGTAGGAATTTTGGAAAATTTTGTAAGATATTTGAAAATTGTGACGATATTTAAGACTTCATATGTTTAGTTTTTAGTATTATAATCATAATTGGGGCTTCAATAGCCCTAGATATTGAAATTTAATTTCTTTTTACCTTTAATATTTCTTGTCTTTTAAATGAATATTTTAAAGAATTATCAAAATTACTTAAAAATTCATTGATACGTTATTAAATTCAGAACAACTTATAGGCCCTTATGGTTTTGAATTACAGATTTTTTTATTAATTGTATGAATATTATAAATATTTTAAATGATTCCGAGAGTATTTCTGTGTGTATGCTTCTTAGAAATGAAAATTTTCCAATATGTAATAATTTTCAAAATCAAAAAAAAAAAAAAATCGAATATAAAATTAATGATCAACCTACAATATTTATCACCTTTCTAATAATAAATACATAAATTTGAAAAAAATAAATTTCTTTTGGTATTTAAAATTATTGTATCTAAAAATATTATCTGAAAAAACAAAAAATGTAGATAAAATGCTTTCCACACCAAAAAATTTTTTTATCATTTTTCTAATATCAAAAAATTTGAATCTATTCAAATTTCAATTCTAAATTTGAAAATTTTTACATAATATAAATATAAACTTGGAATTGGAAATGTATAAATAATATGAAAATGTCCTCTTCGATTCCCTTCTATATAGAACGCTCTCAAATCACTAAAAATGATAATTATGCACAATGCAGCACAAGTATATTCACTTTAGAGATAAAATTTTTAATATTTTAAGAATCAATTCAAATTTTTTTTTATGTTCTTTTCTCGGTAGAACATTTTTTTTTATTCAAAATATTTTCTTCAAAATTCTTATATATTAAATTTCAAATTTAAAAGAATCCCTTTAAAAAAAAAAATTTTATCATAACGTGATGATCTAAAATTGATAATGGTATATAAGAATTAGGCATTTTTGTTTCGTATTAATAAAAAAAAAAAAGAAAATATCAAAATATATGTGACACTACCAAACGTGTGTTTTTTCAATGTGTAATATTAGAATTATCATTATTGAATTAGAACTAGAATATTTTCATAATATTAAAAATAAAATAAAAATTTTTAAAAAAATTCTGAATATTTCAAGATTTTTTTTTTTTTTAATTTTCTTTTTGATTTTTTTTACTAATTTTTAAAAAGAAATTTTTGAATTTTTGAATTTTTATTTAAAAATTTCGAATAGATTTTCGAATAAAATTGAATTGTATCATAAATTTCTTTTTATAAAAATTAAAAATTCATTTAAGAATTTTATTTTAATTAAAAGAAGAGAAAAATATTATTTCAATAATTTGTAATCAAGGAAAATTGGAAATGCATTTGTCTTAAAAATTATTCTAATTCAAATATCACTTATTAAAAGTGGGTAACAAAATGTTCATACGGTGGTGACCAATCACATTTGTGAATTATTTGTAGCAAAGAAGAGTTCTCCGAAAATTTTATTTCATTATTTGCTTTGAGTAGTTGTATAATAATTGCTACATAATTATCTCTGTCTATAAGCAAAAGTTGATACACGAGTATTACAATATTTTGAGAAGCAAATTGAAAAAAATTCAGAGATGAACTCATTTCAGAGAGTTTAAATGTTCAACATTAATAGTAAAAGAGATTTTGTTTTCATAAATGAAATTTAATTAGTTATTTAATTATAATATTAATTAATTTATTAAATCAATCAAAGTGAATGTCACAATAATGTTAAAATCTCTTATATATAACACGTAGTTACGTAATTATTTTAAACGAATACATTAAAGAGAATTTCTTTCTTTTGCGATGCAATAATGAACTATCATATAACATTGTATGTATGAGAATTTTTAAAAAGTGTAAATATTATGATTATCTCCTGCACATTTGTTTCTCACATTTCGGACAGAAAAGACTGTAAGAATAATTATTTTCTTTAATTATATTTATTCATATTTTATAGTTGTATAATTTTATTAGAACTACTTATAGATATAAAATAATATTTTTTAATATAATAATCACAATTTGTAATAGCTATTTAGATATATTATATAAACTATACCTATAATATATAATTATTTTAATATAATAGTAGATTGAATGTAATGCATTTCAAATTTATAATTTAAGTTTTACTTTATCGTAAAATATTTTATTAATTTAATTATAAAATTTATTTAAGTTCATTAATCTTGTCATCCTGTTCGATGAAAATCCTTGCACGTTTGTAAAACAAAAAAAAAAAATTTATAGCATGAGCACGTTTATGAAATATATGAAAAAATCCTTTGATTTAATCAAAATTTAAAAATTTAATTTTAAAGTTTCGAATAGTTTGCTTGCAGTAATTGTTATAAATTGCACCCAACAAAAAAAAGCAACACAACCTTTATAAATAGTTAGTTAATTTGTTTTTATAAAATTTTCATAATTTGCTTGTATTCAAAATTTTGCCCTCAAACTTTTATCCTTTTTTCTTTTTTGATACCATTAGAGAAATTTTCTATTATTTAAATTTTACAAATTATACACTGAAAAAAAAATTGTTTATACTTTGTTTATTTGCTTTTAATTTTTTTTATTATTTTGGAAATTTAATTTTCCTTACACCTTTTGATTGAAAATTTTGCTCTTTTGTTCTAATTTGTTTACTTTTTTTGTTAATTTTCTGTTAACAAGAACAACATTATTATTTTTCTCTATTAAAAAAAAAAAAAAAATTGTTTTGTGAATAAACAAATTATGAATACAAAATTTTTTTTGAGATAATTTTTTTGTACTAAAACGTCCTTTTTTTCTCTTTTTTTTTTGTGTTACAGATGTGCATCACGCCACCTAATATCAATAATTATATCCCAGAAGCTTTCAGTTTTCTGGTGAGTCTTTTCAACTATACTTTACTAAATTTTTTACAAACAAATTAACAAAAAAAAAAAGAAAAACAAAATTTTTTTTTTTTGCTTATACTCTTTTATAATTATATACATACATACATATACACTCATATTAAAAAGGATTATGAATTTTGTTTTAGCTCTTTAAAAAAATTCATTTTTTTGCAAATTATGTTTCAAAATTTTTGCATAAATTTCAAAATTTTGCTTTAATATGTTTTTTCTTTTATAATTTTTGGGGTTTTTTATAACAAAATTTAAAATATTATGAATTTTTTTAATTGAAAAATTTTTTAATTGGTGTTTAATATTGATTTTTAAATAAATTTACTTGATATTATTTAAGTAAGTTTTAAGTTCTATTCTAATGTAACAAAAACATTGCCTATATATAGGCGCGCTTACAAAATTTTTATTATTTTGTTAATATTCTTTGAATTGTTAGCCATTTTATTCTAATTTTATTCAATAATTTATAAATAAAATATTAAATAATTAATTAGGTATTAATTGTATAGAGAGAGAAGTATATAAGCAAATTTTAGGTATACATGAATATTGAAATTTGTAATTCATAATTAATTAATAATTAAGTATAATTTAAAAATTGATTTGGCCATATTATGGTACATTGGATATTTGTGATGTTTTATTAATAATAGGGGATATTCGATTAATAATAAATTTATATTGAATAAAAAATTGTAAGAAAATTTTAAAAATACTTCCTTAATTTTGAATTTTTAGCAATATTCAAAATATATTTTCTAAATTTTGAAGTAGAAACTTAAAAAAATATGTTATAAACATTTAGATTTTATAAATCAAAAAATCAATGAATTCGAAAAATTAAAAGTATGTAATTATTATTACAAATCATTTTTAATTATTTGTATACCATAATGTGCTATTCTTTTTCAATATTATATACGTAAAAAATATGTCATTGATGGTGGAATCTTATAATTTGAGTGGAATTTTGAATATTATACACTAAAATATCTTGTTCATAATCGGAAACTTCCCAAATATACAAGTATTTAATTCATCTTAATAATTAGGAAAAATATCAAAATAATAAAAAAAATCTTTTTATTACAAAATTATATTTAATTAAAATACACCGTACAGTATATACAAAACTCATATTAGAGTTATTTGAAAAGAAAAACAAAAATTCAGTTCAACCAAATTACATAATAAATTAATATGTAAAATGAAGAATTTTCCCAATTATTTACTATTTAAAATAAATACAACAAATTTTACAACAAATTTATCATATTTATTAAAGCAAATTTTTCTAATGTGTAATGTACCCACCCCTCTACATATTCATATGATATGATTACATAATATTGTGTACATAAGGATACTATCCTTAAAAAATTTGCTCTAATCATATTGCATATCTCTACATATATAGAAAAATATTATTTGTGTAAATATTTGTTTTAAATTTCAAAAAAAAAAGAAATGCTTTTATTAGTTTTATTACATTTTTTTTTGTGTGTTTTTTTCTTTTTTGTCTAAAAATAATATTCCATTAAGCATAAAAAAAATATTTATTCAGCTTAACTTGTTGGAACTTTAATATTTTTTTAATAAATTAAATACTCTAGTATGTATATATATATATATACATATGTAAATAAGTGTGTCCAGTGATTTCTAAACTTAAAATCTAATTTTTCTAAACTTAATATTTAATTTTTTTTTTATATTTGTTGGTATTATTGTTTTGCTAACTGTTTTTTTTTTTCAATTTAATCTTTAAAGACTCATGGCACTCTATACGGCTAGCACCATTACAATACCATTTTCCAAAAAAAAAAAACAAATACTGCGTGATTTTTATTTGAATGCTTCTTCTTCTCTTTGAATTTGAATTAGAATCTTCTTTTCTTGTAAAATTGTTCTCTTTGTTTCTCTTAAAATACCTAAAATTTCTCCATAATATGATATTGGGTATTGTATTATCTATACAACTTACGCATTGTAATTTTAACTCTCGTATCAAAAACATAATTTTTTTCTCATCATATTCCTTATTTTTTCTCAATATTTTTTCTCAGTTATCGTAAAATGAGTATATTTTTTATTTTCAGTCATTTTCAATTTATTTTAACTATAAAACAATAGCTTTACGAAAAACTGTGAGATATTGCAAGTGGACATTTTCGATTGAGAACGCTGTGAGCGTCATTTTCAGTTTTTACGAGTATATTCACATGTGTAATTATTTCAAATGCCTTAATTTCTTATTATGCCATGATGTTTCTTAAATTTTTCGTCATATTTTTTTTTTTTTCATTTAAATAATAAAATTTAAATTTTTTTATGAAATTTTTCAAAATACATTTTTATAATAATTTAATTTATAACCTAAATATTTATTCAATTTTGAATTGCTTTATAATTCCTCAGTATGTTTATTTTAAAAGAGTCAACTAGGAGTTCATTTTAGAGAAGTACTTGTACATTTATACATGATCTACTCGTATACTTTAACATGATGTTATATTGGGTTTTAAAAATTTTTTTGAAAACTTGTGAAAATATTTTTAATAAAACTCTACTTACTCATACCCATGTCATATATAAGAAATCATTCATCCCCTAAAATAAACGGTATTCACATATTTTTACCTTAACATACTATCAGTATTCAGTATTCTGATATTTTTTTTTTGATATAAAATAAAAATCTACTTTAAAACCATTCCAAATTTTAAAAGTGACCTCCTTTTAACAATTATTTTATACAAAAGTAAATATAGAATTTTTGTAAATACTTAATGCATATATACATACATTTATATGATGTATATTAGAGCGCTAAATCTTGTTAACTTAAATTTTTCGTGTACTGTAAAAAAATACTGTTTCTTTCTATACGAAATTTGTTGTTTTGTTATTTTTCTGATTTCTAATTTGTTGTTTTTCTACATGTACATATTTTACCTGCCTAAAAACTCGTATATGTATAAAAAAGATTAATTGATGCATACACACATGTGCTTATGCACGAATATAAAATTCTAATAAATATGTGGATATATGTACGTACGTACAATGTGCAACATGATGATTAAAAAAGTTCACTAAACTTGGAAAGAGGAAAAAATATAAAGAAAAAAATTGCAAGGTTGGAAAGAGAAACAAAGAACAAGAGAAAAAAAATTGAAAAACAATTTTTTTTTTTCTGCTACTTATACTTATAAAACAGCAACATTTTAATGCAATAAATACACACAAGCTCATATATATTATATGCTGTATTTAAATAAATGTATTCATAAATAATATTGTAAAGTATACTTGCATAATAATGTCATATGCAACATATATGCCTGTGTGTGTATGGGTTTACTTACATAACATCATGTAAAGCGAAATAATGCACCCCCATTTTTTCTTTCTCCTAAAAATAAGAAAGAGAATGAAATAATAATAATAGAAAGAAAAAAGAGAAAACGAAAATTTTGAGATAACCTACATAATATCACATAAAAAAAAGTTAATAAATACATACATGTATACACATCCACATTCGTTGCATCTCTGCAGATTCATTCCCAAGTACAATAGATATATCTGCATACATTTTATGTATAAATGAATGTAAAGTTGTTACATGACTTATTTCTTTTTATTTTTTTTGTTGTAGAAGAATGTTTGTATTTTGTAATAAATTTTTTTTTTTGTCAAATATTACTCAAAACAATTTAGAGTTTCCGTTGGCAAGAAATTTTTAATTGTTTGGCTTTTAACATTTTTCTTACTGCATCCTATGCATTTATGTATAAAAACTGTTAATAAAACTCAAAAAAAATGGACAGTGTCACGTAATTTTTATAGTTACAGATGTGACAATTTTGCTGTACTCATAAAATCATAATTGTACTCATAAAGTCAAAATTCTAAATGAGCAGTATTTTGTTTTTAATTTGGAAATTTCTGGACTTTAAGGGAAAAAATGCAATTGGGAAAATTATTAATTTCTCTTAATTTTCAATTTTATTGATGGTAAAATAGCACCTAATCAAAATAATTCAAATTCTTCATTTTTGTTTATAAAATTTTAAATTTAATGGTGATTTGGAGTTTCAGTGCTTTATCAAATAATTTCCTCAAATTTTCAAGAGTTTTTCTGTTTTATACAAAACTACTAGAGATATTTTAAAAGTACATAATTCAATTAAATTATTGAGCAAGTGCATCAATTTGCTTCTTTCATTAATACAGTGAACCCAAAATGGTCTATATAAACCCCGAGGGGTCCATGAATACCTGCTTAGAGTCTATGAAAAAATATGAATTTAATTAAATAAGTTTTTTATTTACCTTTCTCATATCATAGGTGTACCTTGCATTGTTAAAAATTTCAATCTATCAAAAAATGTAGTAGAGGGTCTATAAAAAATTGAAAAACACGAAAACACGGGTTGTACGAGAGAAAAAAGTTAATGAACCTCTGCATTAATATAAAAAATGGCTTTCATTTCAAATATAAAATTAAATTTCTGTATAATTTCTGCCTATACAGTTTCTGCAATATTTTGGAATTATTTCAAATTAAATTTCTGCATTTAGTTTCGGCAATAATCGAGCAATAAAATTTTCAAATTTAACATTTTGGAAAAAAAGAATATCTGGCAAACCTTGAAAATTTTATTTTATTAAAAATGTTCTAAACAAAGAAGGTCGTCAACGTTAAATTTTTTTTATTCATTGCTACTTGTTTTTCGTTTTTGTATATAAAAATATGAGTACATATTGTGCATATTTGTATATATAATAGGAATACATATAAATGTGCATAATATGATAAAAAAAAAACAGAAAACAAAAAAAAAATTTTTTGGAGAAAGACAATTTTTCTTTCTATCTTTTCCTTGCTTTCTCTTTTTTTCTTTTTTTTTTAGAAAAAAAGTAAAAAAAAAAATAATTCTAAAAAAAGGCGCACATCATAGAAAAAAAAAAGCCATCATATGCATTTTTTAACAATAATAGTACTTGAAATGATGCACTTCCGCTTAATATGCTTACTAAATATAACTGCCGTATATGTATTTATGTCGATATGTATTCGTACATATACATATGTGATTATATAAAGAACTCTTATGTTTTGTATAATAAAAATAAAAAAAAAATCATGTTATAAAATTGCTACATTTTATGCCTTTCGACTCTAAATATTAATAATAACTTTATGTTCTCTTAATAATATTTTTTATTACATTCTATGTTTTTTATATCTATAAAATTTGTAGTAGTATATCACATACATTTATATATAAACATGTATAAATATCAGTGATATTAAGTCCCTGTTAGAAGTTTTAGGTCAAACTGTTTTGGTAGTGTCAACAAAAAAATATATGTAATTTCGTTCTACAACATTAGAGTACTGCGGGAATTTTTAGAAATTCGACTATGAAATATGTACTGTATATGAGAAAAACGTAAGTAATACCCGAATCAATTAGTAATTTTTCAAGTCAAGCGTAAGCAATATTATATTTAAGTTAAGTTTCAAGTAAGGCGAACAGAAGCATTCATCCTGACAAGAAAAATGTGTAGAATGGGTAATTATACATCCAAATATTGAAATTTTACAAAACGAATAAAAATAAAGTTGGGTCAAACCAATGGTTTGTATTGTAGCACTTTTCCCTTTAACAAGTGAAAATTCTGCTTTTAAATACAGTCTATGTGTACCTACCAAACTATTAAAATTATTTTCATTCATATATAAAACTATTTCTAGGATTGCATATATTTAGGATGACGCATATATGCAGTCTTTGAAATAAAGCAAAAATTAATATAAAAATGGGTTAACATAATGCTCGATTTTAAGGGTTAATTGTGTGAGTTAAGAAAAATAATTATATTTTTTTAATTCATGGAACTTACCGTTAGCTTTTTGCGTTTATAAAAATTTAAAAAAACTTGCGGTTTCGGAAATATAAGGCATCAAAAATTCAAATTTTACGAATTTCAAGAGGCGATAGCTTGAGAGGGGGTGGAGATGGAAAAAAATTTTCTTCTAACGAAATAAACTATTTGTTAATGTCTAAAAGGCCCTAAAATTTCAAAGCTCTACATTATGGGGTCTAGAAGAAAAACGACATCAAAAATTTGGAAAAAAAGAACTTTAGATAACGGTAAATTTGAACAACCATTTTGTTTTTTTAAAATTTAACTACAGTCGCTAGGGGAAGCAAGTCACTGCCTTTCTGCGTTTGAAAAATTTTAAAAATGCTTATAGTTTCATTGCAACAAATATTTAAAAAAGGCCATTTTTAGGGATTTGGGGGGGTATAACTTCTAGAGGGGGGGAGATAGGTAAAAATTTTGTTCTACGGGAATAAGTTTCTAGTGAAGATCTATGTACGTATGAAATTTCAGCTTTCTATCTTCAAGGGTGTAGAAGTTTTGTAAACAAAAAAAGTGTCCACGGAGGGACGGACGGACGGACGGACGGACGGACGGACGGACAGAGTGAAACTAATAAGCACTTTTTTCAAAAAATTTTTTGGAAAAGTGCTAAAAAGACAGTTTTTTAAATTTGTTAAGGAGGCAATTGTATACAGCAGTCCTTTCATACCCTTAATCTTGTAGCTCTCTTTATACTTTCATCAATTATCAAGAGTTACTTTTCATTAAACCTATATATACATTTTCTCATTTGAATCTCCCATCATACATAATATTATAGTATATGGCTCAATGAAAAATTATTTTATGTACGTACCGTAATAATGCAATAGACACAACATAGCTCGTTTACTATATGTAACATTTCGTATAATTTCAGTATTTTATAATATTCTTATATTTCATTGAAAGTATATTGTCAAATTTAAAATTTATTCATGTAAAATTTATTAAAAAAAAAAGAGAAAAAACACAAAACTGTTTATACTCTTACTATTTTACTCTGTGTGTATGTGTATAAGAGTAAAATTATATTATGTGAGCAGAAAGTTACATGTAAAAAAGTTAATTTTTTATGAGTTTCAAAGGATTCATTGAATAAAACATTTAAATATAATATTGTATATGCGACATTGTAATATAATATGTGAGCAAATTTGTATATATGAAGGTATAGGCGATATTGTTATATTAGAAAAATTTTTTTCCTCATATGAGCCTCTTAAAAATTAAAAAATATTTTTGTTTTTTTGTTATTTTTATGAAAACTAGTAATAATATGAAAAGTACACATAAAATATAGCAATATAAACGTTAAATTTAACAAAATTTCCTCTCTACAGTTTTCTCTTATACATATGCAATTAGTAATTAAAAAATATATTTTGTTAGAGTAACAAATAGGTGAATTTTTTTTTTAATTTTATGTAAGTACTATGGTTGTTATGTAAGGATGTAAAAACATAGTTAAACATTCTGGTATAGAGTCTATGATTATTTTATTTTCTCTTATTAAAATTAAAGTATTAGAATATTTTTTTTTTTGAATAAATTTTTACTTAAATAAAGAAGAATATTGTAATATAACAGTATTAAGAAGTATAAAACAAAATTTTCCTATATGTACTGTAATTTGCATAACTTAAGGCGTTTAATTTTTTTAATTCATAATGCTTTTCAACAATTTTTGTAATAAAATTTGTGCTTTCTTAATAAATTAAAAATTTAATTTTTTAAATACAATAAAATTTAAGAAAATTAAAATTTTTATAAGGATTTTGTTTATTTTGTTAAAAGAATTAAACATAATTGAAATTTAATCGAAAATTTTTTTAAAATTATATTTTTTATATTTTAATATGCAAATTTATTTTAATTATTGGTAATTTTTTTAACTAATTTGAATTAATATTATTTTGTTTTTAATTATTGTATGTTAGTGTTGTATTAGTGCTCAAAATTTACCTCACAATCACACAAATTAATTGTGTGATTGTGAAAACACTATGTATTTTTGAATTAATCTTTGAGATTTCTATTCAATATTTCTCTTAATTGTTTTAATAACTGCGCAAACTGGGGTAAGCCAGTAAATTTCAGATTAGATATAAAGAGATCTTTAGAATCAAAAATTAAAAAATTGCAAATTGCAGTCAATAATGAGACCAAAACTGAGCTTAGAGGGAGCTTCTTTAAATCAGAATTCTCTTCACTGGTGTAATTGTTTGAAGATAATCTTAAAATGTTGAACTAATAATTGTATGAACTCATAATTCCACAAAAATATTTTTTTAATTTTTCAACAAGAGTTGGTCCAAATTTACAAATTTTCGGGAAAAATTAATTTTTATATTTTTTTGATTCTGATCTTAAATAATTAAATAAGGAATATTTGAATCGATATTAAGTATTACATTTGATATTTTCCATACTTGACTCTTATTTGCAATGATGAAGGTCTTGCAATTAAATTAATTAAGCATTGAATCTAATCTGAACTGTTTTCAAGAATCGTGTATTATATTGCATTATGGAACTCAAGCTATATTTCTTTTTATCAAAATTTATGACAGCATATTTTAATATTTGCTTTTACCGCTGACAGTTATAAAGCCAATATTTTCATATAAACAATGTAAAACATTTTCTATTTTACCCCTACTAATTTATATTTTACTCATTTACGTAAATATTAAAACATTTTATTTATAACACTTATAAATTGTTACTTGTAACAAAGCAAATATTTTTTTTTTTAATATTGCATAGTTACTTTCTAATTTCTCTCTTATTTTACATTTAAATAAGAACAAAGGTGCTATTTAACTCACATTTTTCTTTTTTCCATTTAAACAATACCTGTATATACCTATACCTTACATATATTATGCAAAACAATTTTATTATAAAATTATAACAAAAAAATAAAAGTCAGCAAGTAATAATAATAATAACAAGCAACAATCATAAAAAAATAAGAAAGAAAAGAAAAAAATAAAAGAAAAATTTTGTATAATTTTCACTTAAATTTAAATGAAAATTATGGTGTGTACAGGTGTTTAATTAAAATATGAAAATTATTAGAGAAGAGTAAAACGCGTTGTAAAAATATTTTTCAGTTAATTCTTATATGCTCTTTTTTTTCTACAATATACAATAATGTGTATTTACGAGTATTATTATTTATGTTTGTATAAAGTGTGAAATATGTACATTGTTATAAATGTGTTTATATATATGTATACACTTTATAATCATAAGGATAACTGAGTGTTGAATTATTTAAAATATAAGTAGGTATACGCGTAATATTTTTTTATTATTTTCAGCTGTATTATTCCTAAGTATTATGAATTTCTATTGTAACCATGTAATAATAAAAATATGAAAAATTTATATAACATTAGAAAATGATCTATACATTGTGTTTATATTATATACCTACATGTGTATATATATATATATATAATTTATTGGTTATACAATACAAATTCTAAGCATTGCTGATCAATGCAATATTGTGTTCTAATCAAAAATTTTTTCTAAATTGGAATAATGAGTTCGAAATTTAAATTATCTTTGAAATTTGAATTTTATTTCAAACGATCATATTAAAAATTTTCGAGCAAATTTTCAAACAAATGTGCAAAAATAGTTTTAACTTTTAATTTATAAATTATATGTGTTTCTATCCGTTTGTCCGTTCAATGACTGGTAATGGAAAATAATTAATATTTTCATACACTTTAACCCATAGATCAAAATTTAATAGGATACGATGATCAAATTTTAACAGAATATTTTGTTAAAACTATACAGAAAATTAAAATTTGCTATAAAATAAAAAAAAAATTACCAAAATTTAACTTAGGCTCACGTGTTTTGCTTGTACATACAATTATAATACAAAATTAAAATGTTAAAGAATTTTAAATTAAATTATTTTATTTATATTTTTCATCATTTTGTGCATATTTCTAAAGCAACTCCTCCTTCGTAAAATGAATGCTCTAATTGTAATTTGAATTGGATGCTATATTTAAATCTATATAGTTGAATAGTGTATTGAAATAGTATTTACAATTGTATATGATTACAATTATGAATAAAATTGTAAAAGAAAAATAAAAACAAATATTTTTTATTTCCTCTTTTAATTATAAATTAAAAGTTGCATAAATGTAGGCTAGAAATTCCCACTAAGAGAATTATTCTTATTGTTATTTAAGAATAAAATATTTGATCCTTGTATATTTAATTTTATTATATTTATACATATTATGTAGGTGTATATAATATGCAATTCAAAAGATAGTTTTTAATGAATTTTATGTTTTGAATATTCAAATACATGTGTATGTACAATAAAACAAGTGTGTTTGAGTGAATAATTTATGGTCGTGAGTGATAAAATATATTTTGTTTTGTAAATATAGAATATAATTTTTTTTTTTTAATTCTCTTGTATATTTAAATTATTTAAATAAAATATTAGTTTCATTAAATTGAATCCTTTTTAATAATAATAATAATAATAATAAAGAGTGTATTTGAATAAACATTTTAATTTTGTTTTTATACAATTTTTATACTTACAATTTATTTTGAATTGAAAATGAGATGAAAATATTTCATGAGAAAATAAAATGATTTAATAATGAAATTCAGATACATATTATTTTTAATTCCTATATTTAATATATATATATATGTATATGTATGTATGTATATGTACAAATTCCATTAATATTTAAGTACATTTATTATGTAAATGCAAAATAGTTAATAGTGAAAATAAAATGTTGTTTTTAATAATAAATTTTCTTTTCTTTTTTTTTTGTATTTTGGATTTTGTTGGAAAATTAGTGTGTTATGTAAATTTGTATGTATCATATATATGTTTATTATGTAAAAGGATAAAAAAGAGTGTTGCTGCACTCAAATTATTTCTCATTAAAATGTTAATTGTTTGTGCTACCTGGTTTCTGTTTCAGTTTTTATTCAATTTTATTATTAAAACAATTTTTTTCCCTTGTTGCTTTTTAATATTGTATTTTATAAATTTTGTATATACAAAAAAAAAAGTATGTATAGAAAAACAAGAGTAATTACATTAAAAGGGTTCTTTTTCTTGTTGTTCTTCTTTTTTTTATCAACTCAATAGTATGCGTTTTTGTTACCTTTGAATCGTTTATATACCATTATTATCTTTTAAATCTTTTTGAATAATGATTTTCTATAGTTTGTGTTTTACATATGAAAAGCATAAAATGTAGATCAAATTAAATTTTTATATTTAAAAATATAAAAGTAAATTATCCATTTATAATTTTTGTTTTTATAATATTTAAAGTAAAATTAATTTAATTCATAAAAAGTCATATAAGTTTTTCTTTTTGTTTTGTAACTTTGTCAATCATGATAAATATGTAACAAATACAGAGTGTTGCATTTTATTGCAATTTGTATTAATTTTTCTTTTTCTAGGTTTAAGATTTTTTACACAAAAATTATAGAGTAATATTTGCTAATATTTTTAACCCGTTCACAAATCTTGTTCGTAAATTGTTATTCGAATTTTCGTTAATTAAAATATTTTCAACTCGAATAAATTAAGTTGGAATTGGGAAGATTTAAATAATCACGAAAGTAAAATTAAATCCTCGATTATTATTTCTAGTTATGTTTCTTAACTTATGTTGCAAGCTTATGATTTTTTATGATTTTTATTATTGTTAATTATTTTGCCGTTTTAAAGCTCTTCATATGCCCGCTTTAAAAAATATATAAAAGGAGCTTATATTCATATAATAATCCCTTTTAGACTCTTACATAATACAAAGAACAGTTCATTACTTTCCAAATCCCACTCTTTATATTAGCACTATTATTTAATATTTAAACAGTTAAATTTTTCTAAGTGATCACTTGCAATATTTAAATAATTTTACTGGTACAAACAAATGTTCCAAGTGTATTCGGATAAATTTACTAATCCGTTTGTAATGCTTAGAAACGGACAACTGAAATGCTGAGAAATAGACGATTTTCAAGTCTTTTTAGCTATAATTGTGTGTCCTTCTGTTTGTCCGTCCTAGAATCTAGTAATTTGCTGATTTATCCTAGATTCTTTAGAACTTACTAATTTTGATATAATTTAGTGAATAAATTTTATAATTCAAATGATCTCTAATCATTTACATAATTTTTTTTCTTAAATCAAAAGCAAATTCGAAATTTTATAATGCCTGTTTGATAAATTTTCTATACGTCACACGCTGTAGAAAATTTTTGTGGTTTTTCTGTTTATTTTTATTTTCTTGAATATACTAGATATAAAATACACTAAAATTTATTATAATTTTTTTAACATCATCAAAAAAAAAAAAATAGAAAAACACAAAATGATAAAAAATGAAAAGAAAAAATAAGTTGCATACTTTTAGGTTGTCCCCTTTTTCTTTAATATTCATTTTAGTTCGCTAGAAATACGTGTTTAAAATAAAAAATTAGAATAACTGAATAAAGTACAAAGAAAGAAATATAAGTGGAAAGTTCAATGTACATTTGATATACTTATATATATATATAGATAAACACATTTATTATATATAACTGTATATTTGTATAGGTGAATGATATAAAAAGAAAAAAGTATTTATCAAACGATAATCATTAAAATGAGCAGGACGCGTGATAAAGTTGTCAAATGAAGAAAATTTTTTTTTTTTGAAAAGATAATATTATGTTATTTGTATAAAAAGCAGGATCATATAACATAAGAAAATTTTTAAAAGCTTGAATATTAAATAAAAAAAAAGACTAATGTATGAAATGTATAAAATTATTACTATACAAATACTTAGTATTTTATGAGTATATTATGTAGTATATTAAGTATAATATTAATAGGTATTTGAATGAAATATTATATTTATTATGGAAGGTAGTAATGTAAGTATAATATATAAGGAATATAAGTATAATAGTTATGGTTCATAAATTTCGATAACCTCAGAGATTATCGTCTTACATTTCTAATACATTTTAACTATTCTTTTGCCATGAAAGGAAGTTTTATTTGTTTGCAACTAAAATTTTGTAATGTAAGGAGATAAAAATATTTTTGCAAAATTTTAAAAATTATGTAGTATAATATTAAAAATTTAACATTGTGTTATACAAAATAATAATAATTTATATACAATTTATAAACATTAAATATTGGGTAATTAAATGGTATTGTGTAACAAAGTAAAATATTTTAATAATTGTTATATAAAATTTAAGAAGATTTTTATGTTCTAACATTATTTGGGCTCTTATGATTAATTAATATTCGAAAATTAATAAAATCTTAATATATTCAAAGCGATTATATGAAATGTGTATGAAATGAAAATTTCGAACCTTTTTTATAATGTTATTCAATAAATCTCTGTGTGCCATTAATTTAATCGATTATTGTAATGCTTTTTAATTTAAATCACAATCATTACCATAATATGACAAGCTATCACTCAAAATTATTTTGTTGACTTACGAAATATTAAATGGAACAATATCTAAAGATGTTTATCAATTTTGAATTTGTTTTAGAAAAACTTAACAAAAGTTTTTTAAAATATTAAAAAAATTGATTTGTTCACGAAGTAGAATCATAGCTGATATTGCTACCGCACTGATACTGCTAAATCCAATATGTGTTCTACTCCAGAAATGAAATCAATTTACTAAAAATTGATAAAGAAATATTATATAACTTTATGCGGATTGCCACTTTAACAACATCAGAATATAAAATTCTTTTAATATTCTAATTACATTAATCTCATGATTAGAATTGCATCTCAAATTCAATTAATTTTTTTTATATATATATTGTCTCTCTCTATCAATTATTTCAGAAGTGTTCCTAAAGAAATTCAAATTCAATTATCTTTTGAGTTAATTAGAGTTATGTTATGTTATATTCAGATATTCTCAACAAAATGATGTCACGTTATAGTCAACCTCTCTCCTTTTTTGAAATGTGATCTTTTCTTGTAATTATTTATTATTATTGTATAATTTACTTTGATGGTTCTAATAGCAACAATATATACAAATTAAATTTGAAGAACGTTGTACAGATACAGAATGATGATAATATTGAATGATGAATAAACTATCAAACCTTTGACTTCATTTTTAAAAATAATTTTTTTTTTTATAATTTCTTTAAGTATAATTTTATTTATTCACTAATATACTCTTAAATTGAAACATGTTTTTCAGAAAATTTATAATAATATAGCAGCTAGTATATGAAATTTTATAATTTTCATAAATTTTTTTTTACTACATACAAATTTCTTCCTGTATATAGCAAGAGAAGAAAAAAATCATGTTTACCTTTCAATTATATGAAATCAAAAAAACAATTTAATAATATTTTCTCATCTTTTCTACTTAAATTTTTTGTATTTTATTTTATTTGTTTGTTCGATTATTCATTAATAATATACTCTTACATATATATACATACATTTATATACAAATACTATTTATATTTATAAATATTTGATTTTTAATATTTTTCTTTATTTTTTATATTTTTGTTTTTTTTTGCAGTGCTGGAATAGTTGTGATCAAACACTTGGTCCATTCCCATTAAATGTACAATCAGCATCACGACAAGGATCATTGATTATAACTGATATTGCATGGGATCAAGCAATAACAAATGCATCTAAACAATGTTTAGTTACATGGGAGGTCTCCGGAGGCGGATTAATGGGTAATCTATTAACTGATAGTTCTACTGTTGAATTATCATTATGGTCGGATACTGTATATCACGTTCAAGTAACGTGCAAAAATAAAGTAAGTAATTTTCTGAGTTTTATTCTTTATGTTTTTTTTTTTGTTTTCGTTTTGTTTTCCTCTTCGTTTTTGCTGTTTTCTTTAATTTCATTATTTTGTTATATAAATTTAGTTTTTTTTTTTTGCTTTTACTATTATCCCTCACTATTTTATTAGTAAAATCTTGTAAAAATTACAATGAAAATAGAAAAATATATAGAATATTTTTTTTTCATTAGGAAAATTTAGGTACCTACAAGAAAAATTTTCATGTTCTTCGGAATAGAGCATGTTAAAAACATTTGTTTTGTGCATGTATATAATAAATGTACAAGGGGTTCGGAATTTATCTTCCATATAATTGGATATAAAGAAAAAATTAATAGGAAAAGTCATAAGTCATAATTTTGCTTAAATGACAAATATTAATTTAAAAAACTTATTCTAAATTTCTCCTGTAAGCGAAAAACATTTTGAATAATCACAAAATATTTGTGTACTTTTATTAAAATATTGTTAATGCCATTTAATATCACTTACGTTATTACCGTGGAAAGCCAATACTGAAAGAGAATTTTAATATCTAATACCTTCCACAAGCATTTGAACTTATAATTAAATTATTTACCAATTTTCCTAAAATTGAAACATAAATTCTTTGTAGCTAAAATTTATTTAAAAAATCTCTACTATATATAAGACATTATAGAATTAGTACTAGAATAATTTGAAAAAACGAAAAAATTTCATATATATATTTTTTATATTAAATATAAGAAAAATATATTCTAAATATTTTCCATATATTTCACTTAATTTTTCAGTTGTTGTTCAATAAAATTAATTTTTTTATATTTTTCTCCTTAATAAAAGAATCGTAAAGTACAATAATATATATATGTAAGTTCCAAAAGGTGAATATTTCGTATATAACCTATATAATTTTACTTATAGTATATTCATACATTTCAAAGTACACGTATGAACGTGTACTTGACATACAACATAGTATTACAAGTAAATCTAACATATACATATACAAGTATGCATTTTTGTTTTAAAAGCTTTTAAGAACCCTAATGAAAAATTAATGAAGAAAAAAAAGAAGGAGTACAGATTAGAAAAAGTAAAAAGAATAAATGAGAGGGAACAATTAGTTAAGTTTTGGGTTATTCTGTACCTCCGTACATTTGTACAGTGTAGAAAAAAATCTGTTATAAATAAGTTGTTTCGAAGTTTTTTTTCTCATTTTTACCTTTATTATAAAATTGTAATTGAAAATAAAAAAAGGGAAAAACTGCTTAAAATAAAATTTGCCTAAGATTCTTAATAATTTAAATTCTTTATTTAGAAACCTGATATTTAATAATGTTAATCTCAGTTATATATAAAGTATTGTTTTTTATTAGGATAGTCTGTTTTAGTACAAAATTCAGAAATTGCATATTTTCAGGCGGACATATTTTCCAATTATTTATTATGAAGTAATGAAACAAAAAAAGTAAGATTAAGCAAATTGGATTTATTTTAGAAATTAGTACGTTTCTATTGAATGAATCATTAGATCTATAGAGGTTAGACGAGAAACAGTTAAGAGAAAATGATTCTCACATTCTTCAGTGCTTATACATATAACTTACGTATATGATGCACAATTTTCGATTTTCTCATAATCCTATAATAAACTTTAAACACCATGTACACACCACCATATTCCTAAATAATAATAAGTAACTAAAGATACACAATATTATAAATGAATTTAGCTGATTTAAAACTATATTATGTTGAAGAGAAGTAAAATAAGGTTATATTAGCATCAGTTTCTCTTTTTCTTTCATCGTACAATAACATATGCTATAAATGTTTGTAATAATGTGTATTTAAACTTATAATAATGTAATATAAGTATTACAGTATATATTGCACTCAATAATTAAAAAAAAAAATGTAATAAACTCTTTTACTCAATAACATCTACCTCATAATTTATATGGTCATCAGAAGTGTGAAAGTAACACTAATTGGTTAATCACAATTATTTTTTCTATTACATTTTTATATTGTTGCAACATATACATACATGTATATACCATTACTAGAGTTTTTGTTGCAATTGTTGGTCATAGTCAAGTTTATTATAAGAAGAATGCACTTGCAACACAATAAAGTAAACTATTTATATTCTCATACATATTTTGTAATATTGTATAACAGATACGTAACGTATATACTATATATATATAAATATATTTAACATGTACTTAAGTTTGTAAATGGTATGAACTTCAGAAATGCTAAAAATAATTTTATTTTTTCATTTTATAAATACAATATGTCTGTATACATAAAATGTTAGAGTAATTTTATAAAAAAAATCTTAATATTTTTACTATATAGTAATAATTGTATTTTAAAGAATGAGTACACGAGTATGTTCAATGTACGAAGTAATATTAATGCATTTATAAAAAAATTTTTAGAAAATTCTTGAATTGAAAATGTATAAAAAAATTAAGCAACATAAAAAATTCATTAATTACAATTAAATTACAATTATTTTTTGTTACCTTGAGTAAAAATAACTTGAGATATTTTATGTGTTTTCTATTCTCTTCTCAAAATAACTTAATCTTTTCGAGTCTGAACAATAATGAAATTATAGAAAGAGTAAAATGTAAAATTAAATGCAATGGAATATGTAGCGCATTTCATAAACTTATAAATAATATAACATTTACATGAATGTGCAACACCAAATGAATAGCAAATCCAATTAAAATCAACGAAAGCAATTTGATGAATACTCTATTTTCATCAGATCTTTACATAATTCATGCAATGTGTATTAAATTCACTTTCATTATTAAATTAGTGAACTGAAATTTTACCAGTTTTATAATAAAAATTTAAATAAATTAATTTAATGAAGAAAATTTTACAATTTTAATTGAAATTTTTTCTCGTTAGACTTTTGTTATTGTAATTTTCTAAATATTTTAAATAATTCGCATTATTTAATAGGAGTTTGTAAATTATTTAATAGGAGTGTTGAATTTGGTAACATGGCGTCTTTAATCCCTGATCAAATGAGAAACTGGACCTGACATAGTATAACAAAAAATTATGCAATTATTTTATAATAGCAATTTTTTATTTTCATATTTGAATTTTTAGATTTAGTTGAATTAGTTTATTGTAATTTTTATGACTCTATTATAATATGGTTTAAGTATCATCATTATTATTCTAATTATTTTTATAGTATTATAATACGAGTAATATTAAATTTATTCTAATTTTTCCTGTTTTCTCTTTTATTAAATACTAAAATATTATAAAGAAAGTAATTAAATAAATTTAATCAAATTATTTATTAATAAAAAATTCCCTTTTTTTTTAAATATTTCAAAATTATAGGAAACTGGTGGCATGAGAAGATCATATAAATTAATTGTTGATACTAGAAAATTAAGTGGTAATGGTATATCATCAACAGTACAACCAATTGATATTGAACCAAGTATAAAATCATCATCAATACCAGAAGTATATTCAACAGAAACATTAGATTCTGATTCAGAATCATCACGTATGAAAATATTAAAAGATTCATCCAAAGATTTTATTAGTAATCATGAATTAAATAGTAATAGTAACAGTAATAGTAATAGCAATAATAATAAATTATTTAATATACAAAAACAACAAGAAGAACAACAAAGAGAATTTGAATTAGAGCAACAACAACAGCAACAGAAACAAAAACAAAAACAACAACAAGAAAATAAACAACAAGAACAACAACAATTACAAGAATTAAATAATTATCCAAATGATATTGAAAAAATAATACCAATATCACATACAACAACAATATTACATAGTAAATTATCAGATACATCATCATTATCATCAACACTTGATTATTCATCAGAGATATTATCACGTAGTATATTATTTACAATGTTGGGTTCAATATCATTATTTTTAGGTATTATAATTGCATTCATATTTATTAGAAATCGACGAGATACAATTACAAATGATAAACAAAATTTAATAAATAATGAAATTTTACCTGATAGTAGAACGCTGCACGTTTAAATGTATGTATATTCTCTAATATTTTTTTTTTATGTAAATTATCGTATTACAAATATATATGTATATATATATATATATATATATATACATATATTAATATATTTAATTAAAAATTGCGAAAAAAAAACCAATTAAAAAGGATAAAAATGATAATTATTTAATTTCACTGTTTTTTGTTTTCTATTTCAAAATTTCGGGAATAAAATATAGCGTTCTAAAAATTATTAGGATCTACATAATATTATATATTATAATATATACATATATTTATATATATATAGGGTAATAATTAATTATTTTCTAAAATATAAATATTTAAATATTAAATAAAATTTAAAATATCTTTATATGTACGCATACATTCATATACAAAATAATATTTAATGTAATTTAATTATTTTTCATTATAATTGAATATTATATAAAAAATATGCTATTTTAATAATCGATAACAGATTATGTAAATGTATATATATATATATATATATATATATATATAAATTTACATATTATATACCAATAAATTAAGCTACTTCATCTTTTTTTCTATTATTACATTGTATAATAATAATAATTATTAAAAATATAAAATGTATATGAATAATGTAAAATATGTATGTGTGTAGGCATATAATATTGCTAATGTAATTATTATAATAATGTAATTTATATGATAGATATTTATAAAAAAATTGAAAAAAAAAAATGCAAAAAACAATTAAAAGAATTTAAAAAACCATAATTTTTAGAAAACAAAGTATAAAAAAAAAAAATGAATAAAAAATAATTTATGAAAAATTACAAAAAAATAATTAATTCAATCATTATTATATCATAATTAAAATATTGAGACAAAAAACAAAGAGAACAAAATTTAAAAATTTATTTAAAATGGCTTTGAAATTGAAGAATGTTAATTTTTTTTTCTAGGAATTATTTATTCTGAAATGCGTTTTGTAAAAATATTTAGAAAAATATTTAGAAAAATTATTATATTTCTTGGGTATTACAATATTAATTGAAAAAATTTAATAGAAAAATGAGATTTTTAATGTATAAATTGAAATTTGAGTAAATATAAGTTTTTCGGTCTGAAAATCGGAAAAATTCAATTCTAATTCAAATTTTATTAAAGCAAGTATCAAATAATATTACCGAATCCAATAAATTATACAATAGAAATGAGTTTAAGTAAATAAATTTTCAACAACAATATTTTATTTTAATAAAAAATTTTTTTTTTTGATTAAATTAAAATATTTCTTTAAAATAAAAGACGCCACAAAAAAATAAATATTTCTTAAAAAAAAGAAAGATATTCTTCAATTTTATACCTCATAGGTGTATATAGCAATATCAATTTGTAATAATTAAAAAAAAAGTAAAGAAAAATAAATTGAATTTATAAAATGAAAAATTTATAAAGAAAATAAAAAAAATTACAAAACAATTTTTTTTATGTAAATAATGTAAATAAAATTATAATAATATTAAATCAAAAATAATTGAGAACAAAAAAATTAAAATAGTAATCTTAAGTATAACACAAACAGAAAAAAAAATGTATTAATATTTATTAAAATCAATTCAAAAATTAAATAAGTTAAACAAAAAATATTAATAATAATAATAATTAGTATTAAATAAAACTTTGAGCAGGAAAATTCAAAATTTTGTAAAATTAAATAAAAATCAAAAAAAAAAACAATCTAGCTACTGAAATTATTCAATTAAAAAAAAAAATTTTATTTTAAAAAGGCAAATGGAAAATAATTACAAATAATTACAATTTAATTTTCTATATTATAAATTATAATTTTTAATATTTTTTGTTTTTAAAAAAAATTCTTCAAATATTTTATTAATTTTTTTGTTTATTTAATTTAAAATTTAATGTGAAAAACCGAACAAAGATAATTTTATTTGAATTACGGTATAATATTATACCGTAATTACGGTATAATATTAATATAACTAAATAAAATTTTGTAAATAATAAAAAATAAAAATTTAGTAAACGCACAAAATTATGAATTTTCTTTTTTTTAATTAAAAAAAAAATTTAAAATATAGAAAAGTTAATTTATGTATTACATTTTTCTATATTCCAGTAAATTTTGTATGTTATGTTTTATTAAATAATTAATTTTTATAATTTAATTTTACTATTAATAATGATATTTAATTAAATTTACCAATGAACAGAAATTGTTATAATATTGTCATGATAATTAACAGAATTTTTTCATAAGAGTTGACAGTAAATTCAAAAATTATTATTTTTTATCATTAAATTTATCAATTTATATATTTGTATTGTTTAATAATTAATTGAATTTTCTCTAAAAAAAATTGACGTATCGTAAATACTTAACTACATAATACAAGATTTATAAATTCTTAGAGATTTTTACTATTTACTCTTTAATTTACTATTTTTACTATTTACAATATTTAAGCGGAGTTTTTTACAATTTCCATAATATTGCATTTTATTATGAGCGACATTCAGCTGTAAAAATGTTAAATAATTTTTGAATTTACTCTTTCTCTTTCTCTCCATCTATTCTTTTATATTTTAATAAATTAATATAATAGCTATATATTTTTTTAAAAATAATTTAAATATCTCTTAAACAAATTTTATTATGTTGAGTAATTTTTATATACAATATTTTCCTCCAAATTATTTTCAATGTTAATACATATTATTATAATATTTATAATAGATGAAAAAAAAAGGAAAATTAAAATTATATTTTTTTTTCATGTATAATAATTATGTATAAACAAAAAAAAAAATAAAATAAAATCCTTAAAATCACTAATAACGCATATTAATTATTATCAATATTTTATTTAGTATATATATTATAAATATACATATAATATGTATATGTATATACTTTAATATTAATATAGAAATTAAAATAAGCTAATATTTAAAATTAAGGCTATCAAAATAAATTGTTAATTAAAAATAATTATTTATTGGTATTAAAAAAAAATAACAAAAAAAAAAAATGAGAAAAAAATAATTTTTTTTTTATATTCAATAATTTTATTTTTTATCTAGTCCATCGAAATATTAATATAATTGAGAAAAAAAAAAAAGAATAATGATCAGATAAAATTGAAAACGAAAAAATTAAACAAAAAAAAAAAAATAATAATATTTTTTAAACAAACGAATATCTACAAAATAATTTCATAAAATTGTTAATTACTCTTTGTTTATTTTAAATATTTTATAAATTTTAATAGCACTTCATGTAAAATACTTTTTAAACTCTTAAACTTATTTTTCCTATTTAATCTACATATTTCAATTTTAAAATAATTTTTTATAAAAACAATAAATTTTTGCATTGAAAACAATATTGAATATTTTGTAAAAATTGTAATTTAAAGTCAAAAGAACACCATTGTGAGGTGTACATGTCATTTCCTTGAATTATAAGAATTGAAATTATTTAAAATATTTTATATTTGATTAATGAGCTCGTAATGGTCTCAGTTTCAAAGAAAACTAAAAGAAATGTGCTTGCTTTGTCATGCAGTTTAGTGTTTTAAGATTTTCTTAAATAATACTGGGCTTCTTGTACAGCCCTTCTTGCATGTTTCTTCAAGAGAGAATGTGAAAAGCTGTAATTTCTATATTTACCGACCGTATTGTGTAAACAATAGGTAGGTTATGTGATGGCAACAAATTTTGCATATCGAGTTTTCGGTGGGAACGTACTTCTCCATAGTAGGGAAGTGTAAATAAACTATTTTTAGCAACCTGTCGGTCTGTCGGTCTGTCGGTCTGTCGGTCTGTGTGTGCACGCGTGTATCTCAAGATCGGCTGAACCGATTTTGATGAAATTTTATATGTAAGTTTGTTTCCACCATGGCACGGATCGATCAACTTTTGGGATATATCAGGCCTCGGGAACTGCACTTTTTAGCGGGCCTGTTTTACATTTTTGACCATTTTAAAGAAAGTATTCAACCGATTTACTTGAAATTTTATATATAAGCTCAGCTCGACCGTCCGCAAAAATTTGTATGTTTTGGAGGAAATCAGGCATCGGCAACTAGACGTTTACTACGGGCCAAATATACATTTTTGTGTATATAAAGAGAAATAATCAACCGATTTCATTGAAATTTAATATATGAACTCCTCGTATTAAAACAACGAACATATAAATTTTTTGAAAAGATCAGGGCTCGAAAACTGATTTGCGGGCCGATTTTACATTTTTCACCATTTTGAAGAAAGTATTCAACCGATTTACTTGAAATTTCATATATAAGCTTTACTCGAACATACGCAAAAATTCCTAACTTTTGGAAGAAATCAGGCATCAGCAACTGGGCGTTTACTACGGGCCAAATATACATTTTTATGTATATAAAGAGAAATAATCAACCGATTTCATTGAAATTTAATGTATGAATTCCCCGTATTAAAACAATGAACATGTAAATTTTTTGCAAAGATCAGGCATCGGTAACTAGACGTTTACTACGGGCCAAACATACACTTTTGTGTATATAAAGAGAAATAATCAACCGATTTCATTGAAATTTAATATATGAATTCCTCATATTAAAGCAATGAACATATTACTTTTTTGGAAAGATCAGGGCTCGAGAACTGATTTGCGGGCCGATTTTACATTTTTCACCATATCCACAGAACAAATTGATGAAATTTCTTGAAATTTGATATTTGAGTTCTGGTTGTTACCGAAACTAACTGGCGAGCATTTCAGGGAATTCGGGTAGCACAAAGCGAAACTCTACTAAGAGCCAAATTTACATTTTTCTAAGTATGTTAACTATAAGCTTACTAATGTCCCAAAAATTTGAAAGAAGTATTTAACAGACATTTTTATAATATTCTGTAACACTCTCATTTAACTAGACAATACACAATGCGGTCGGTTATGTGCTGACCACATCAGATTTTTTTAATATAATATAAGAGTATTCCGCCTTAAAATACTTTTTCAAAAATTAAATCGATATGTTACAGACAAAATATTATTTTATTTAAATTCACAATAGTTAAAATTTATTTGCAAATATTGCAATTGTCACTTATACAAATCTGCATCTATTAATAATGAAAACATTAAATTACAATTTGTACAGTATACCAAATTTTGTTTTTTCAAATTTTATAAAATTTTGAAAAACTGTGTTCATACAAAATTTTTTTTTTTATAAAAATTAATTAATAAAAATTATACAAATAACAAATAACCATTACATAACTAATTTTCTTACTCGCATAAATTTCTTTTTTCCTTTTTGTTATTTTGTATAATTTTACTTTTATTACTGCAATATTTTTACATTTATATATATACAAATAATATAAAATAATAAATTTACAAAAATTACATATATTATAAAAAATATTTATATATATATGAATCAAAGTTTCCTAAAAACCGATGTTGCTAACAGTAAAACAAACAAACAAAAAAAAAAATACAAACAAACAAATTACTAAATATTAATTTTTAAACATGTTTTTTAGTTTTTTATTTAAAATTCAAACTATTTTTGTTACAGCTTGTTAATAGATTTACAAAAATAATACAAAAAAAAAAAACAATATTGAAACAAAATAAAATTTTACAAATAAAACAAAAATTACAGTGAATAGAAAAAAAAAACAAATAATTTAAATGTTCCACGCATAATGCAACTACAAAATACAAACAAAAAAAAAAAACAAAAAATAAATTAAAATAATAAATTTATTAAAATACAAAATTATTAATCGTATACAAAATACAAGTATTTTTTTTTTCTCTATATAATTCTGCTATAACTATTGCGTAAATTATATAATAACTTTATATACATACACATATAAAAGAAAGTAAAATATAAATGTACAGGTTGTTTTAAAATTAATATTTAATATTTTAAGGAATTACTTATTTTTTTCTTGAAGTACGTTTGCAAAAGTCTCGCCTTTGATAAAAATAAATTTCTGTAAAATGATGCCAGATCAAAGATAATTGTTTGTCAATTATTCACATATAAAAAGCTTTTAAATTTTGATTAAACCGAATTTAAAACTTAAATGTTTCAAATGCAAACACTTAATTCCAAATAACAAAACTTCATATTGCTATAATTAAATTCAGTTCACTGTAATCCAATATCCAATTCAGTGCTATCCAAATAATATGAGAATTAAAGTAAATAACCGAATATTTCCAAAAAAATCTTATTTAAACTGATATACCAGTATTCTTAAGATGTATCTTATCTTACTAATCGGGACATAATCTATTGGTTTCCCTCATATTAATAATTTTTAAAATTATCAATACAAAAATCGTATTAGTTAAATGTTAATCCTTTAGGAATTTGAAAACTATACTATTTAAATAATTAACTTTAATCAAATCCTGACTATACCTTAATTACATTTAAGTCAAAGTAACAAGAGTACATATTAATTTTAAAAGAGTCCTGTACATTTTTTATTGTATCACAATAAAAAATATCAAATAAATTCAACTAATTTTATATTTACAATAATTAATATAAAATTTTTCATAATATTTCAATGTATTATTTTGTTATATAATACTAATTAAATTATCATTGTTTTATAAAGTCAAAGACACTTTGTTTTTTTAATATTTTATTAAAAAACATAAAGTGTCATTGTGCGGTTCAGCAAAATTAAAAAAAAATACTTGAATAGAAATACAAAAAAATATTTACTAAATTCAAAAATATTTTAATTACTACTGTTTAAAAAAATATTTTAAAAATATTCAACCGTTCCAATAATAAATTCAATAACAAAATAAAAAAAAATTAAAAGGAAAATGCAAAATTAAATTGTATAAATGTATGTACCTACATTAAACAAATAATTATACTGAAATATATTATATATATGTACGTATAATAAAAAAATAAAGAACAAAATTACAAATTAGAACGTAACTAATAAATTTTTAAATGTACAAATTATGAATTAAAAATATTATGCATTTATATAATACAAGTATGTGTACACAAAACTATGAATATGAAAATTGCAATTAGAAATTAAAAGTATATCAGAATTAAAAGGAAATTGAGGGTTAGGATAAGAGGTGTAGCAAAACCAATTAAATACTCACGACAAAAAAAAAAGAATAAAGTAATTTTATCCCGTCGACACACGAAATTAATCAAATAACCGGTTTGTATTTATTTTTTTAAATACAAATTCAATTTATTATGGTAATTTATATAATTAAGAAAAAAAAATTAATCGATTAATCGATACTTTCATTTTTGAAATCAAATTCAATTTTTTTTTTTTTATTTTTTAATTATTGTATCTAATGTTTGTATTCCAACCATTATAAATGCATTGCAGCCCATAGTATGCATATAGCATACTTAAATAGTAATTTAAAAACTATATAATGCAAACATAAAATCCAATGTCCCATATAGTCTCGTTTTTATATTTTAAATTAAAATCAAATGTAAATATAAATTTAAAATTGCTAGGTAAACATTAAATTAAATATTGATTTTATTTATATTTTTATTTTTAAATTTATTACATTGAGATCAACAAGTTTTAATTTAATTCAAACATGAAAATAATTAAACAATTTATTTTCAATAAGCAAACACAAACACACATTCTAATAATGTAATTGAAATTGCTAATCAAGCATGTTGATTTATTTAGGTCTTTAATAAAAATAATATTATTGCTTTACATAATAATAAATGTATAATGTACATGATATGTTTAGTTAATTATGCACATGATCAATAAAAATCGATTAAAATGCATAATACATAAGGTAAACTGTAGGTCCACTTATTTTTCTATATTTGGTTTTTTATAAATTGCAATAGATTTTAATATTGCTCTCATGAACGGCGATTAAATGTGCGTTTTGTTTTTATATTTAGTATTTAATTTGTATAAAAAATTTATTTTAAATGCTTACTAAATGATTGTTTGTTAATACCAGTTGACAATGATATTATTCTTCTTACATTCGAGCTGCAATTCTTTTCTGTTAAATACCTTTAAGCTTGTTTTAACATACCTAAAATATTAAAATTAAAATTTGAAAATTTTAAATTTATAATAGAATTCTAATTGTATGTATAACAATATAAGAAAAGAATTAAGTCAAATGAACCACCTTCAAAATCGAAAATATGTAGTGTTTTAGAATAAAATCCGTGGTAATTTAAATTATCTGTGTAAACTTCTAGTTTCTATTTTAAAAATTATGACAACGAATTTTATTCATATAGTACATATATGTTATTCTTTTTAGAATTATGATCGGAAATAAAGGCTTGTGCTGATCACATGTAAATTTTTGTGAAGTATTTTTGAATTAAGATCAATATTTGAATCAAGCTTCTAATATAGTAAAATGATCATCCTTTTTCGTTAGAATTTTATTTCAATTTTTATATGGCCTAAAATAAAATGGTTTGTATAAATCTCATCACTAATCATAAACCACAGCAATGCATACTTACAATATTTACATAAATCTTAATCCCCTTAATTCGTTGCTTTTTGTTTTCCTTTCTCATTTCGATTAAAACTTCATAATAATTATAATTGTATTGTATAATTGATTTGTATTGATCTTTGTGCAACCATTCCAAAGAAGCTTCGTCGACCATCAATTCTCTGATTTCAAATTGCAAGATTTTTTCAGTTCAAGCTGAAGTACATATTATCAAAAAATATGTAGTACATCAAATGTTATTCTATGTTTAGTTTTTGACTTTTATGATCTAAATATTTTCTTTCCGAATTCATTTTGTTTTTAATCTTTTTTTAATTGAATCTTGCTTTTATTAATGTCATATTGATTTGTTATAACTTTTATTAATGTCATATTGGTTTGTTATTCATTTACGTCAAGATGCCATCTACAAAATAAAATTATAAATTAAAATTAATTCAAAATCTTACCGCCGCCTATCTCATATATATGAAAGCAGTTCTCTTACACTCATTTAATTTTCAATTCACAGTAGTCTATTGAACTACATTTTCATATTGTACAAACAAAAATACACCAATTTAATTTCTAATTGCAATGTCATTAGTATAGAAATAATACAAAAAAAAAATAAAAATAAAATTATTTTTAATTTAATTTTTATTTAAAAATAGTTTATATATAAATATTAATTTAATATTAATTTCTCTAATTTGTAATTACAGAAATATGAAAAATCTTTAACTATTTCTTTTCTTTTCTTTTGAAAATTCTTTAATTTTTCTAAGATTTTACAAAAATAATAATTTATTATAAATACAAAAAAAAAGAGAAACAAAATACAAAATAAATAAAAAATAAAATATATTTTTCTGCATTCGTTTGTAATTAAAAAAGAAAAAAAAAACAAAAATTCAAAAAAAAAATTAATTAAAAATTGTTATAAAAAACTTATTAATATAATTATGTATTTAGAAATAATATTTAATTATACCATTATTGTGAATTAATTTATATATAGAAGTAAATTTGCAAGGGAAATAATGAAAAGTGGTAATGATAATTGTTGTAAAAATTATTAAAAAAAATAATGCTAAAAAATTAATAAAAACAAAATATAAAATTAAAAAAAATTATTATTTAAAATAAGCTCTGCGTGTGTTTATTATCATTGATGGAAAAATATAAGAAAAAATAAAAAAAGAAGCAATGAACTCTTTTCTCTTAAGAATTCGAATTATGGAATTATGAACAATAATTTAAATATCAATATACAATTATTTTTCTCTAATTGTATAGTGTGTTCAAAAATATAATAAAACATTAATAAATTTCGATAATTTTAATAAAAACTCTGAATTTTGGACATTGAACTTCAATAATATGTTTAATAATATTTTTCATATTTTACACCTTTTCTAAAAAAAAATTAAAAAAAAAAATACTTGAATTTAATTTTTTATGGCTAGCATATAGGATAGAAAAAAAATTCAATAATTATTCTAATTTAATTGATAATTATACTGTCCTTATAACTAGTATTTATGTATTATGAATACGATAAAAATTTTGATATTAAAAATTTAATCTCAATCATAAATTTCTTTTACTTTAACTTCATTAAAATATATTTTGCTCACAGACGGCATTTACCTTAAATGCAAAGTAATCTGAAATCTACTTTATTCAGTAATTAATATGGCGTTGCTGGTCAAATTGACGTTAGATCTACATGTAGATAGACAGTCAGAGTGTGTGTTGGAAGCTTAAAACACGAATTTGTTGAAATTTAATTATAAATCAAATTAAAAATGTTCAATAAAATTTAGAATTTAAAATAATTACAATTGAATAATCTTGATTTACAATATTATGAAAATTACTTTGAATTTATATTGCTAACCTTTTTTTTTATTGTTTTATTCTCTCAAAATTCTCACATCAAATATTTTTTTTTCTAGACGATTATGGTAACGTCAACTTATTTTTAGCAATTAAATTTTAGTTACTGAAGAACACAGATTATATAGATTACTTTACGTTAAGATGAATTCACTGATTTTGCAAATATTTATAAAATAATATTCTTAATACAAATTTATATGATCTAAAATAATATTTATATAAAAGCATTGTTTTCCAAATATTTTTTCTTATTTGTTACGTTCCAATCAAATTAATAGTATCGATGTATAAAAATGCACACATGCAAAGACTGATATAATTACAATGAAATAATAATAAAAATAAAATTAAAAAAATATTGAAAAAAAAATAATTTATTATTTAGGAACAAAAAGAAACAAAAATATTAAAATAAAAGAAACAAAGAAATCATTGATAATTTTAAGAATTATTTATAATAAAAATATTAAAAATAAATTAAAAATGGAAACAAACTGAGAAGAAATTTTAAAAATAAAGCAAAAATCAACAAAAATACAAAGAAAGAGAAATGTGTTTTCTGTAAATTTTCAAAAATTCTTGTTCAAAATTATTTAAAAAAAAAAAAACAAAATAGAGTAATGATTACAAATTTAAAAAACGAAACACAAAAACAATACAAAAAATCATTAAGAGAGAAAAAAAATAAAGGATATTAGTTATGTAAAACAAAATACTAAAAAATAAAAAAACAATTGTAAATTAAAAACTATGTAATAGTAAAGAAAAAATTTAAAAACTAAAAAAAAAAACAAAATTATAAAATTAAAACAAAAAAAAACAATAAAAAACGAATTAAAAAAAAGAACAAATCAATAAAAAATTAAAAATAATTTCGAAAAAATAAATAATGTTTTATTTTTCATTGATAAATTTCAAATTGTTGAAACATTTGACAATTTATTTGATAATTCAAGAGAAAAGACAATATTTTATAGTTTAATTTAGGACGGGGTAAGTGTATTTTCTTTAGTATTAGGATTAAGATCTCTCTGTAAACATTTCCAGAGAGTGTTAAGTCTATAATTTATTTTATTTTTTTTATTTATTTATAATCTTCCAGTAATATACAAATTTTTGTCTTAAAATAGTTGGTTATTGTTTTTATAGAGTTTAGGCTGTTTTAAAGTCTTTACAACTAAGATATTTTTAATGTTTTATACATATTTTGGCATTTATTTAATTGAGAAATATGCAATTTTAAGGAAAAATGGGAAAAAACCTTGTTTGACTTCGAACTTATAACTATACTTAAAACTAAAATAAAATTGTTATCGGTTATTAAAAAGATTAATTTGGTATTTTAAAGTAATTGTTGGTACATATTTTTAATGATTTCGTTTTCAGAAAATTGTAATTTAAATTTAAATTTCTCCTTTAAAATCAATATTTTTTCATTTATAGTTTTCAAATTGGCCTTCCTGTGTAGTTTGGTGGTAGAGTAGTAAAAGGGAAGATTAAATATCATCTTCAAGAGTTTGTTCTGTGCTACTTGTAGTCTCAAAATGTGGGTCTTTGCGCAGTCGCCCCAAACTGGAGAACCGTACAGCAAAATGGGTTGGAAAATGGTCTTCATTATAATTAATTTATTATCTACAGATAAGCTCGAGTTTCTATTGATAAATGGGTACAGAATTCTAATTACTTTGTTACATTTGTCTATAGAATTCAAGATCTGAAGTTTAAAAGTAATCCTTGAATCCAAAGTAACACCCAAGTATTTAACAGAATCCACCCAATGAATCAGGTTCGAGTTCAACGATAGGAGATTCCGCGGCAAATAGCAGTCCTTTCGTTTACGAGTAAAGTAAAGCGCATTTGTTTTTTCCACATTTATAGCTATTTTCCAAGTGGTAAAATAGTCGTTTAACCCATCTAGCGCAATTTGAAGATTATTTACTATTTCCGTACCAAGCAAACCCGAGGTAACAATAGCCGTATCATCAGCAAATATTGATAAGAAACAGTTTTGAAAATTCGGAATATCCGACGTAAATATGTTATATAATATTGGGCCTAACACTGAGCCCTGCGGGACTCCTGCAGTAATTTTAAACAAGTTAGATTCTACTTTATCAATATGTATTTTATAGGTTCTATTCAGTAAAAAGTTTTTAATAATTTTAATTAGGTATATGGGAAAACCCAAAACATGAAGTTTATGAACAAGACCCTTATGCCACACGCAATCAAATGCCGCTCTAACATCAAGTGTGACCATACCAACATTTCTGCTATGGCCCAAGTTTTCCTTTATAAAATTTTTAATTCTTAAAAGCGGGTGTAGGGTATTGTGACCCGGCCTGAAACCGAATTGCTCATTTGGTAAGACTCTGCTCTGCTCCATAAAATCTATCAACCTGGTCTTAATTACCCTTTCGAAAATTTTTGAAAGGCCATTCAAGAGATTGATTGGCCTGTAGCTGCCAGGCAAATCGGGCGGCTTGTGGGGTTTCAGGATAACTATAATTTTGGCCTCCTTCCAGTTCGAAGGGCAATAACCAAGCTTCAAGCAGCAGTTCAACATGCAAGATATGTAACTAATAGCTCTCCTTGGTAAATGTTTAATGCATCTATTTGATATCGAGTCAATACCACAAGTCCCTTTGTTTTTAAGAGAAGCAATGATTTGAGTTAATTCGTCTGTCGTAACATGGTTACCCTCGTCCAGAACTATTTCACTATCTTCAAGTAATTGTATTGTGGATTCTACTAAACTATTTATTTGGTGTTTACCCAACGATGAGTTGGAGCTCTGTTTCATTGAAAAATGCCTACCAATAACGTTAGCCTTATCCAAGTGGGTCACATGTTTAACATCACCCTCAATTAACGTAGGAATATTCTGGTTTTTGTTTTTAATTATCTTACATATCTTCCAAAAAGGTCTTGAACACTTCTTAAAAGATTTTAATAGTCTATTCCATTTTAAATTTCTAAACTTAATTATTTCACCCCGTATAATAAAATTTAAGTGATCCATTTGAGCTTTTAAAATAGTACTTCTGTATTTCTGCCATTTTCTTTTTACTGCATTTCTTTTTTTAATTAAAATTAATATATTTTGTGGAAGAAAAGTATCGAAAACCCTCACACTCTTAGTTGGTATAGAAAGTCTAATCGCAGCACCGATTTTGTCATTTAAGTGAGCTAACATATTATCTATATCATCTGAATAGATAACCGAACTCAAGTCTGCCTCCTTACCCAAATTTTTGTTAAGATAGTCCTGAAACACGCTCCAATTAGCGTTTCTATAATCTAATTGGGTGTGTTCAACACCAACACAACCATTTCTATAATTTATGAGCACAGGCAAGTGATCAGAAGATAAATCTGAGATAGCTTCGGGTACAGAAAAATAATCAGGACTATTCGTTAAGAATACATCAAGTGTTGAGCAGTTTGCCCCGGAGTTTGCAGGAATGTAAGTTGGGCTGGGAGAATAAAGTAGTTTGAACTTGTCCGTAACTAATAGGTCTTTCAAAACATTACCAAAACAGTTTGCTCTCAAGCAACCCCATTGTTGACTTCTAGAGTTGAGATCGCCACCTATTATGTACTTATCAGCTGTCCTGGAAAACTTTAGCAGGTCCGACTTGAAATGTTGTTTAAAATGAAATAATTTACTTTTCCTATTAACAGTATTTACAATTACCTTACAATTTGGATCAAGACAAGTACAACTATTTCCTGGAAAGTACACGGAAAAAACTTTTAAATTAACACCATTTTCCAAACAGAGCTCCAAACCTATATTTTCTATAACATGAGTATTATATGACGGTATTAACCTGTGTTTTAATTTCTTATCAATTACAATAGCAACTCCACCACCCCTACCAGTAGCACGATCATTTCTGTATATCCTGAACATAGGATGAGAAATTCTAACCTTATTACTAAGCCAAGTCTCGCTAAGAAGACCAATTTGAACATCTTTAGATAGCATAAAATTAAAAAATTCATCACACTTATTCCGAAATGCACGTGCATTCCAAATTAATATGTTTATACCTTTGTTGGAACTACCCATCAATTTCATACATATATTTAAATGTAAGTTGAGTGATAATATTAAATTGCTGTTGCCTATTTGTACAACCACCTAATTGAGTTAAAAGTTCAGAAGTCAAACTGTTTAATTCTTCAATTGAAAATAAATTATTTTTTAATTTGTAATTTACATTTACATTATTAGAGCTATGAAAATTATTATTACTACTAAAATTATCATTAATGCTTCTACTATTATTTATAACACTACTATAATTTTTATTTGTACTTGAAGAGTAACTTACATCATGTAACAAAGTAACTGGACTGTTACGTGAATTAAATTTATTCTCTTGTAATTGATTATTATTTACAATTTTGTTATTTTTATTTAGAATTGGGAAATTTTGATTGTAGTTATTATTTAATTGAAGTGAAATATTGGATGTAGCTCCTCCCTGTTGAGTTTTCCTTCTATTTTTTCCATTTATAAATGTTATGTATGAGTTTCTTCTTGGGCAAGACGGATCAGTGGAGCTATGATTTCCCCTGCAATTTGCACATTTCAGAATGGAAGAATTTTGGCATTCAGATGTTTTGTGATTTTGAGCACAAATGGCACAGTAGGTTTTAATGTTACAATTGCTTGCACCATGACCATACATTTGGCAATTGTAACATTGAGTTAATTTGTTACTTGCCTTTTTTTTATACTCCCAACGTACTCTTGTATGGTTTATGTAGCAAAATTTAGTTTTTAATTCCTGAAGTTTTATTGATTTGTTTTCAAAATATACTATATACAGAATCAATTCGTTGTCAAATTTTGTTTTTTTGGTTATACACTTGACATCAATGCACTTTAACCCAAAATTTTGTAGAGAGCTTTTCACCTCATCACTTGACATTTTATCTAAGCCTGAGAGAATAGCTTTGTATGGTGAATTACTTCTATTATTGTAACTGTAATATTCACAATTTCTCTCTTTCAATAAAGCACATGTTTTATTAAAGGTTTCAATTGAACTACAATAAATTTTTAAACCAATTGTCATTTTTTTAACAAAATAATCATTTAAATTATTAATTTTCATTAATTCGTGAAGAAAATTAGAGTTTTGTTTTACCAAAGTAATCGGTGAAATTTTTATTTTAACAGGTGCAAAATTATTGTCACTTTGCATTTCATTAGAGTCTATAACATCGTTATTATCAAGTTGCAATGGCAGATAATAATTTGCATTTTTTAAAAATTGTTTTTTATTTACATCAGTTTGTGGAACTGTTTGATTATCATCTAATTTTCTTTTTTTTTTTACTTTCGGCATTTTATTCCCGTGAAAAGCAATTTAAGTATCACTAAACACGCGTTTTAGATTACTTTTCAAAATTTTTGTTTTTATTTTTATTAAGTATACGAGCAGTACAAGATATAACAAAAGTGCACTCTACGGAAGTCAAGAGAGAACTAAGTCTATAATAAATACTCAAGATAATAATTATGACACGAAATCACGAAATTATGAAATTTTTCCGAATAGTTTGCAGTTTTAACATAAATTCTCTTCTGCTGTACTTCTACATCTTAATGTTGCACTAACGAGTGTGAAAAAGATAGTGTACATATTTATTATTATCGTATATTCCTATTTTGAAATAAGAAAATAAACACCAATATTTTGGTAGTCGTATCGCTTGAGCTGATGGGTTGAAGAATTGTAAAGAAAAGAATTTCGTTTTTTTAGAATTTGGAAATTACAACATTTTTCAATACCAACCAATCACATCAAGTGATGCGACTAATAAAATATGGATGAAAATAAGTTAGCATCTTATCGGACATATTCTTGTAGCGAAATTTCGAAGTTAGTTAACGCTAAATGAAGTGAGTATATTAATTTACTGATCGGGTTTCTCTCTATTTAATCACCAGCGTCCAGTTGAGAAGAAAGTGAGTTAATTTTTTTTTTGGTATTCGGCATATTGTAATTTTTAAGAGAGAAGAGTATTTTTTATAATACATTAATATTATATATCTCGTTTTATTTTTCAAAAGTGTCAAAATTTCGTTAACATCTAGAATCCCACTAAAAATTAGAAATCATATACGAAAGATGCTCTTACTTTCTAAGAAAATTACAAGTCTGATTTGAAAGTGACTGAAAGAGTGTGGTGCAACATGTGCCTAATAATGAAGCAAAGTTTTATATGCTCTGGAATTTTAATTTTATTTACATTTTTATTTTTGTTTTAAAGTTAGTTTCAAATATATTCGAGTTAATTTCAAAAACTCTTAGTACGAAAATAATGTATTTAAATAAACCATCAACTATTTAATATGCATGTGTATTTAAAGAGAATTGCATCCCGTACAAATGTACAGTAATGCTTACCAAAAAAACAAAAATAAAAGAGAGAGAGAGAGGAAACTAAATAAAATCATAGAACCGTTAAGACAGTTTTCCTTTCCTTGTTTATAGAGTTTTTACTTTTATAATTTTTTTTTTTTTATTTTGAATTTGAAATAAATAAAGTTGGGTCAAACCAATGGTTTGTATTGTAGCACTTTTCCCTTCAACAAGTGAAAATTCTGCTTTTAAATACAGTCTATGTATAGCTATCACACTATTAAAATTATTTTCATTCATATACAAAACTATTTCTAGGATTGCATATATTTAGGATGAACGATTTATGCAGTCTTTGAAATAGATAAAAATTAATATAAAGAGGGGTTAACATAATGCTCGATTTTAAGGGTTAATTGTGTGAGTTAAGAAAAATAATTATATTTTTTAATTTCACGGAATTTACCGTTAGCTTTTTGCGTTTATAAAAATTTGGAAAAGCTTCCGGTTTCGGAAATATAAGGTGTCAAAAATTCAAATTTTACGAATTTCAAGAGGTGATAACTTGAGAGGGGGTGGAGATGGAAAAAAATTTTCTTCTAACAAAATGAACTATTTATTAATATCTAAAGGCTCCTAAAATTTCAAGCTTCTACAGTCTGGGGTCTAGAAGAAAAACGACATCAAAAATTTGGAAAAAAAGGACTTTAAATAACGGTAAATTTGAGCGGCCATTTTGTTTTTCTTAAGTTGAACTATAGTATACCGCGCAAGGAGAAGCAAGCCACTGCCTTTCTGCGTTTGCAAAACTTCAAAAATGCTTATGGTTTCATTGCAACAAATATTTAAAAAAGGCCATTTTTAGGGTTTTGGGGGGGTATAACTTCTAGAGGGGGGGAGATAGGTAAAAATTTTGTTCTACGGAAATAAGTTTCTAGTGAAGATCTATGTACGTATTAAATTTCAGCTTTCTCTCTTCAAAGGTGTAGAAGTTTTGTAAACAGACACACGGACAGACGGACGGACGGACGGACGGACAGAGTGAAACTAATAAGCACTTTTTTCAAAAAATTTTTTGGAAAAGTGCTAAAAAGGGCATAAAGTTTTGAAAACATAGTATGAAATTAAATTTAAAAAAATATGTATGTGCATATGTATGTATATTAAAACATAGTCAAAATATAAATCATATATATATAAAGGATAAGAAAATTAAAATGGAAAAATAGAAAAAAACCCTTAAATTTTCTTTTAATAATGCAACTCCTCAGAGATATGAGAAAGAATAGAGAAAAAACATAAAAATATTCTAGGATTTTTTATGTGCACTACTAAAATGTTTGTATATTTGTTTGCCATGTAATAATAAGCTATAAAACATGAAAAATGCATTTATGGATTGCGGTTAGTTTATAGCATTGCAATAAAAGCCAATGCAAATTATAAAATAATAAGAAATGAAATGTACATAAAACATTTCTAGCATAACAAAACCAAAAAAAAAAAATGAAAATCTAGATAATGTCAAAGAACCGAAAATAATGAAAATGTTATGGTCTGTATAACCGACTATTGGAGTTCTTCAGTAGTAATTATTCTTAATATCAATTTTAAGATAAAGATAGAAAACTTAAGTTTTGGAGAAGAATATGTAGAGCAATTTTACCCACAAAATTTAAAGTCATTTTAATCTTTTTTGATTTGTCACTTATTACTTTTGTAGATCTAACATTTTATAAAGACATTCTAGATTTTTATAAGAAATGAAGTGTTGAAGTCATTACTTTTGCTTTCATACACTCTCTCCAAATAATTATCTTTCTCTTTCATGGAGTTTATAACTGAAATTAGAATGTACAACTTCAACGTTCTGCACGTTCAATCCTGAAAATTGACTACTACAAGTTAAAAAACTCAAATACTCGTACAGCATTTGTTCTAAAACACTACGGTTCGAATCATGATCACTGTTTTTCTTAATTTTAAATTAATCTCCGATTTTAAATATTTTCGACTTCAACAACGAAAGACATAAGTTGTTTTACTACAAATTAAAAAAAAAAAATCGGTTCAAGTACGAATCGCGATTGTATTTTAGAACCAGGACTTTTTCAACTCCTTAACTTTTGAGGCCTGTAATAATTTAATATTTTTCATGCAAATATTTCTAAAGGAAATCATTCTTTGAAACTACTATAGAATAGAAGAGTTTCACCTCGATTATTATTATTCATTTTGAATTCATGATTTCTTATCCGTTTTCTTTTGATATTATCCTGTGCATTGCTCGTTATTTCCCTTTAATCCGCTTTTTATTCTTGTTTTTAAATTGTTTTACTTTTTCTAAAATAATAAAAAAAAGAAAAAAGTAAAGAAAAAAAAAACAAAAAAATGTACATGTGCACATAATTAAGAAGGGTTGGATGCACAAGGGTGACTTTAAGAAATAAAAAAAAATAAACAAGTAAAAAACTAAATGTTAAAAAAGGAAAGAAATAACAGAAACATCAAAAGTTGGAACGAATTGAAAACAAGACGGTCTCCGAACAGTTGTTGCTATTTTTTTTTTATTTCAATTTCATTTAGTCTCTTTCTTGTTTTTTTTTCTCTTCACTTCTCTCCCCTTGCTCAATCTTATACTTTTATTACGCTAGTTCTTTTTTGTTGTTATTGTTGCTTTTATTTTATAACAGCGTTGTTGTTGTTGATGTTTTAAATGATATAAAAATAGTTGTGTACAATTTCATATCAACGTTTCCTTTTAGCGATAACGTACCGAATTACAATTTAATAGCGTACCGTGTTACTCCTATTTTTTATTTTTCTTTAATTTTTATGCTGCTTGTTTTCATTTTCCTTCTAATTCTTAAATCGTTTGTATTTCGATCATTTCAAACGCATTTATTTAATGTACAAAAATAGCATAGAGGTTAAAAAGAGAAAATTCTATCGGATTTTCTCATTTTGTTTTTTCTGGCGAAAAAACCAAAATTACACCGCTATAATCATAAAATGAGGATAAGTAAAGAAAAAAAAAAGAAATAATAATAATAAAAATGAAATAGGAAAAAAAATAACAAAAAAAAAAAATCAAATGAAAAAATATAAAAAACCTTTTAACCTAATGAAGTGGAACTCATTTTCTTTTGGATGCATCAGCAGAACAGTCAGTCGTCATCAGCCCTTCTTCTTATACTAGAAGAATATAAGAGAGAAAAAAAAAATAAAGAAAACAAATCTATTTGTACAAATGTAAAAAATCTTGTACACAATCATACATACATACATACATACATACATATATATATCCAACTTACAATATTGAATTCATGTAAAAAAATTTACTGTGTTTTTTATTCAGTTATACGTCTGCACCTTCCCTATGATTCGCTCTCTGTGTATATGACACCAAAGTTAATGCATATGACGTACAGTACAGTACAAGTATAAAAAATAAAATTGAAAAGAGAATGATAGATAAAAAGACAAGGATAGAAAAAGAATATTAGCGAATATCTTTTTAGTATAATGTACTTAGCAATACATAGATGGATTAGGGTCGCAATAAAATTAAAAAAAAAAACTTGAAAAAAAAATTAAGAAAACATAGAAGAACAATGTACATAACATATGTACCATATCATATATGTATGTAGATTGTATATAATATCAATATAATACATAATTGTGTAAGTATTTGGAAATATGCTGGAGGAAAATACAACATGAAATTGAATTTTAACCAGATGGAACATAATGTTAAAATGAATAATATAAAATTGAAATGAAAAATAAAATGAACTTGCACATTTGTACGTTATATATATATATATAAGTATATATGCATATAGGTATATAGAGGTATGTTTAATATAGACAGGCATTTGTACATATATACATTAACAATTTAAAATAAAATATTTGTTACAGATAAAATACGAAATTAAGGTGTAACTCGTAAGATCGAAAAGGAGTCATTCTTTCAATCGTTTACAAGTGCGATGGTATACAAGTTACACAAGTATAAAGTATTCATATAAATTCTATGCCTTAACGATTTTGGATATAGATTAAATCACATTCTACTCTCTCAATTTTTATCTATTTTATTGGTGTAATTATTTTGTTTAAAGAAATCAAAACTAAATTCATCTCACCCAGTGTTTCTACTCGGTAAAAATTAAATGTATCCAATTTCGAGAAAAAAATATATACAAAATGTATCCAGCCTGTTAAAGTAGAATTATTATACGTTTTAATAGAATTATTAAGTCGTTTTATTTTGTACAAATAAACTATATTATTCAACAATGTGGGTTTTGTTATTTTTAGTAAATTCTTTAATCACATTCAACTTCTAGAACATTTTAAATGTAGAAGTTAAGGTCAGAAAATATTATGTTCTATAATTGTTGAACTATACAGTAAAGACGATTCGTCATTAAAATGGCCAAATTTTAAGAAATATGTGCAGCCTATTCATTTTCTGTTACACTGTTTTGATGTAATATTTATGGTACGTTCTTGTCTAAAATTTTTTATATTTGAACACAGGAAGTGGCATTTAATAAAATATCTTTTTTGGTTTCTTCTAACAAATTTGCAAATCTGCTTATAGTAAAGCCAGTAAAAAATATTTTCTTGAAGATAAAGCAATTTCGCAATTTAATATTAGCAGAATTTTAAAAGTTTTGTTATATTTATTTAGTGTTTCAGAAAGAAATTTATTCATATTTTAGTCAAATTTTCAAATGTAGCTGGTATTTCAATTTTTTCGGCATTTTAGCAGATTTAAGTATCCACGCTAAATTTACAACAAAAAATGTATCCAAATGGATACAATTGTATTGAAGTGGGAACGCTAATCTCATCTTATTCTAGATTTCTGTCTGTCATAAGGTTTTAATTGTGAATGATTTGGAAGTTAATTTCGTATGTTGATTGTAGCACAAAAACGTTTTTTTTTTTGAAAGTGAAAAAAGAGGAAGAAAAACCAGTTTTTTTTTATTGCATATTTACATAGGGATGTAATTGTGCAAGGATCATAAAGAAGTCATTTCGGAGTTTTCGTTCTCATTTTTTTTTTTGATTTTTAATGATATTTTTTGGAAGGATTTTAGTGTTTTGATGCTTTTATTATTGCCAAATCTACTCAAAGTTTTTCTTTTGTTGTTTTCTGATTTTATTTTTGATTTTATTTTGTTTTCTTTTTTCTACATTTCTTCCAAGTTCTCTTTTTTGTTAAGAACCGACTCGAATTTTTTTTCCTTGTTCCTAATAATGTCTTTTCTTTTACTTCTGTTTTTTTTTGTATTTATGTTTTATTTTTTTAATAATGCTTTATGGTCGGATTTTTTTTTTCTTTATTTTAGAGAAAATTTTCGGTTGTTTTCTTTTTATATTGGCATCATTTTTTTTCGGATTATTTTATTTGAAAATCCTCTTTTTATCTGTATATGTATTTAGATAAGCGCATGCATAATATTATTATGTAAGTATGTGTAGTAATAATTTTTCTACGGTTTTGTGCAGAAAACATTTTCCTACACTAATTCTTTACTAGTTATGTATTTTGATAAAGGGTGTGAGGTTAAGCAATTTCATTATTTATTATTTTTTTGTTTTTTTTTTTGCTTGTTGTTCCTTTGTAAATGAGGGGTGCTTGTTTTGTTTTAATACTTCAAGTTTTAATTTTTTATATTCTTTGCCAAAATTAAAAAAATGGAAAAAAACAAAACATAGAATTAAAAGGGGTGAATGACATTCATGTATAAATGCTTTATGAGCAATGTTTATAATTTTTTAAGGCGGAATTTACTTTTATGTTACGTCATGACTATTCCGTTTTTTTTTTTCGTTTTTTATTGCAAACACAGAGTATGGTAAAATATGTCATGTGAACTAAGTTGTAAATGTAATATCTTGAAATGATCATTTTGGCAAATCATAAGTTTCTATGCTTTCCATAACTTTGTATGCTGAAAGTTGATATAGACATGATGCAGTTTGCGTGTGAAAACCATTAAAGAATCTGTGGAAATTAAAATTCATATATTTTAAATTATGAAATACAATTTCAAGATCATAAAAATCATATACCTGTTAATATATTTCTATAATTTAAATGTTATCAAGTGATTTCTGCAAAAAGGATCATCGCTCATGTACAACAAAAATTTAACAATGATCAATTTCCTGTAATATCATTAGAAATTTGAGGAGCTTACAGTATTACAGAAGAAATTTTTGAAAGAAATGATATTTGTTTATTCTATTATGTTTGACTAGATGATAACCAAAATTTTAAGTTAGTATAGCTCACGTAATCTCTCCAGTTGGTGTTTATTATCAGAGAAAATGAGTTACTTACCATAAAGTTGTTGTAGCAGGCCAAGATATTTTAAATAATTAAAATAAAATTAATATTTTGATGTTTTTGATTTATTTTCTTTCGAGATTTTTACCATTCCATTGGAGAAAATCTTTATTTTGAATACGTTGCAGTATACTTTAACGGAAAATTATTTTATTAAGATGATGGAAGATTAATACGTGAGAAGATTCTTATATTTTATGTTGTTTTCGTAAATATTTTCGTTTGATCTTGTGTTCACTAAGTTCTATTTGTCGTTTTGCCCTTACATACCATCAAAATTTTAAGCTTTAATTTAAGAATTTCATAAATACAAATTTGTTAGTACATTGTAATTTATTTTAAATAACAAGATTTTCTTTTAATAAAGATTAAAAGAAAATCTTGTTATTTATTTAAAATTTCTTTAAATTTCAAAATATTGCAAAATTAATTACATTACATAAGCTTTTACATATAATTATAGCATTTTTAAAAGAAACCAAACATAATATTTCGGTTTTCAAGTATGCATTAATAAGAAAAACAAAATAAAAATTCTTTTGAAAGGCGTTCTTATACAAAATTTTTTAATTCCTCATACCTACATGCTACATAGTTATTAATATGATTTAATCCATATGTGAATTAAGCTTAAACAAAAATACAAATTTTTTATTTAGGCACAATTAGGTAAAAAAAAAATGTATAACAGAAAATAAATATTAAAAAAAAAGAGCAATAAATCTTTTTTATATAAATTTGTGATTTTTATTTATTTTTTATATCTACATATACATACATACATACTTTCATTCACAGTACAAAAATTTGTACTATAAAAAATGTTTTTTAACTAACATTTGACAAAGAGAATGGGATGCAATTTATATGACAACATAATGCATATATGTGCAGATAAATAAACAGGTTCATCATCATTATCAATATTATCATGAATAGCTCATATTATATTCCATTCATTACAGAAAAAATTAAGTTTTATGTACAAGAAGAGTGCGAGAATGTATAAAACTGTGGGATGCAATATATAGGATAATTACAAAATATCTAAGTACGTATGTAGTATAACAACAAAAAAAATGACAAAAGGGAGTTATATTATAAATAAGGGATGAATGTACTTAAAATATATAAAAAATTGTAATGATGTAGATAATAACCGGATGCAAAAGAAAATGAAAATAAAAAAAAAAACATTAAAAATTTTAATTCCAACATGCGGTGTACTTTATTCATTTGTAATTTATTTCATACTTTCAATTGTTATTAAAAAATTGGTTCTATTATAATATTTTCGCCCATCTATCAATGCTACATGATACACGAGTATCTGTGAATATTTTTACTAAAATATTTGAAATATTTTGACATTTTACATTTAATGAACCGTAAATGATTACGGCTTGATAATGTTGGAAAAAAAAAATGCCAATTTTTCTTTTTAATAATAAAAATTATTACAAAAATTGTCAATTAAGGTTTTAAATTTTATTTGTAAGGGGTTATATGGCAAGTTTATGACCCCGCATGTTTAATAAATGCTAAGAGCAATTGCAATATGGTGTTTTATATATATATATCCTTTAGGCAATTTTTTTTTTTGGATTTTTTTCCGTTTAGGATTATTCCATAGAGATATACACAAAAATTCGAAAATTGAGACAAAATTGTATGGTCGATTTTGAAATTACGTACAGATTTTATGTAGAGAAACGAATTGTATTTTTAAATTTAGTTCACAACTAGAAATTTTAGTGGATTTCTTTCTGGCCATATTTGAACTGGAAAAAACTTATTTTATAAATGCTGTTTATAATTTTAAAAATATGTCAAAGCTTGTAAATCTTATTAAAACAGGTAACTTATTATGCTAGTATTTTATAGGTACTGAACCAGGATAATATGAATTTAATTTAAAAAAAAAAACTGTAAAATTATATAATAATTAAAAATTGAATTAATCTTAAGAAATTAAGATATTTGTATTTTCAGAACTTGTTGTTCTTATAAGACAATTAGATAACTTAGGGTAGAAGGGATCTAAATAATTTTTAAATTAACAACAAAAATCGTTGACGGTAACGGTATTTCAAATATTATATTTTGAAATAGCCAAAAACGGCATGGATTTATATAGTTCTTATGAGAATTAAAATTTTTAAGAAGCAAACTAATATCATTTAATTAAAATAACTCCAAATCGTGCATATGACGATTTCCACTCCACTTCGAATTTCGAAGAAAACAATATTTTTTTCAATAGTGGGACAATTTTTAAATTTTTTTTTGAAAATCATGAATAATAATTACAAGAACAATTTTGATAAGCTCAAGAATTCATTTTTTATGGTCATTTTTAATCGAACTGTATGTATGTTTATCGAAAATAAGGTTTCGAAAATTGATATTCAACAATATCGACATTAAATTGAATTCGATTTATTTATTTTTTTTTTTGAACCCCTTATTCGAATTCCAATTCTTCCCTTAAGGAATTTAATTTTGTTTTTCTATTCTTATTTTTCTTTGTCAAAATCCTATTAAATTTAAATCGAATACATAGCTATAATTTTTGAATTTTGGTTTTTATATTCTTTTAGACCTTAATAAAACACATAACAAAATTAAATATTATTTTTCATAATAAGAAAAAAGAAAATATTCCACAATGTTTTCCATTTGTTTGGAAATTGAGTTTTTTTATTCTTTATAGCTATTTTTATTATTTAATTTTCGAGAATTCGAATACATTTTTATTCAAAAAAAAAGGATAATTCCCTTGATATTTTAATCATTAGTCACATTTATTTTAAATGTTGTTAAGGTTTTCTTATTATATGACTCTATATTTATATAAAAATAAATTCGAATCAAAGCAATAAATGGGTTGTAAAGTAGCAAATTTCCTTTGAACAAAAATTACTGCTCTGTAATATTTATTGCATACATTTAGGATGAAAATAAAAATTAAAAGATACAATTATTGATATGTTTGAATTCCTATTACACAGGGATTTGGAAAAAATTTCAACAATTCCGAATCAAATAAGGTGCCGAAAATTATTATTTATTTTTAATTTCTAAAGGTAATAACTTAGAAATGGAGGGAGGTGGGGGAAATGCTTTTCCGAAAATATAAACAATAAACCATTTATTATTTTTTACAGAATCTGAAAATTACTTTTGCATTTTATGGTATAATAGAAAGACGATGTCAAAAATTTGAAGAAACTGGTAAAAAAAAAATCATTTTCCAGCGCTATTTTGTTAAATTACAATATTTACTTTTGCAGACTCACAATAGACGAAGCGAGATTACCTTCTATTTTAATTTTTTTCAGAATTTCTAAATTAATGGTGTTTTCGGTACAATAAGCCGTATTTTGGAACTTTTAGGGACTAAGTATAGCATTTTGAAATTCGGAGATTGGCATAAATTTTTCCCACGAATAAGTTTCTTGCAAAAATCTATGTGTGCAGGAATTTTCACCTTAATTTGTATAAGGTTTTTTAAAGTTTTGCTAACACATTTTCAGAAGCGGGTGAGGAGACAGACAGAGGGAGTTTATTCTAATTACTATCTATAAGCACCTTTTTTTTAATTTTATTGGAAAGGTGCTATTGAAGCTGAAATAGAATAAAAATAATTCCATTATACAATTTTTTTTCGAAATCACAATACATAAAGTATACACTTACACACATTATGATAAATCTATATAGGGGATGAATTTGATATTGGTATAGGAATCTTATTTTATATTTCGGTGGATCTTAACAAATAAAATATAATAAAAGAGTTTTGTATTTTAAGAAAAGAATATGACAATAAGGGGATGATGACATTTTTGTGTATATATATTAAAAAGTACAATACCTTTTCAATAAGATCGCATTGAGTCTCATAGGATAAGAAGACATAGAAAAATACCTTGTCATAATAAAAGGGAAAAAAATCCTTAAGAATAAATTTTTATTCTTACTCTATTTTTGTTTTTCTACTTATTTTGAATTTTGCTCCCAAAAGTAATCTTTCAATAAACCAATTATAATTTGTGGTTAAAAATTTTATCTGATTTTCTAAACTTTTTAAAGAAAACATTTTTTTTTCGCCTTGTTATACTTTGTTCTGTACTTATTATCCTTTTTTTTTTTGAAAAAATATAAAAAAAATATTGAAAATCTGCAACTTGTTTTAATTTTTTTTTTTTTTTAGCAAAATTTTTCTATCAAAAACAGAATTTTCTTAGGATTTTCCGTATTTTTTTTACTCCAAATTCCTTTGTCCGAAATTTTTTAAACACTTCTTTTTTCTATTTTATTTCTCCTTAGTTGATTCGATCCTTAAAGACGATAAGAAAAAATAATTTTCAATCAATATTTTGTCAAATTTTTCTATATACGTAGTTTAATCCTTTTCAGTATAAAAAGATCATTGGTCAGAAATTGCAAAAAATAAAATTGTGTTGTAAATGAAGGAAATAAAAAAAAATTACAATAGGATTGTAGATTAAAATTTTGCACCCCTTTTAGTTAAATAAGGCTTTGTGCATAATTTGGGTCAGGGTTCTCTAATATTTTGTTTATTTTAAATTTTGTGGTTGTTCTGTTAAATTTTATTAATAGTAGGCGAAACACAATTTAAAAAATATGATAAAAATAGGCACAATACCCATTTTGTATGTTCTTGTGATTGAGTATTTCACATAGAAGATTGCATATATAGTATCTCATGTAAATAATACTTGCTAATCATGTAGATAACAGTATATAAAGCAATGTGAAGAAGAATTTGCTAGTAATTTCTTCATACTCTGTAGCTCAGTTGGTGGAGCGTCCGCATAAAAATTGGTATGTCCAGTTCGAGGTGAAAAAAATTTTTAATAAAATTTCTGCTTTGGCCATCTGTTCTGCAGTTTTATGAAGAAATTTCCATTAATTATAATTCATCAATTAAAAAAAAAATTAAATATTTTTTTTTTAAATCAAATATGAACAAATTGCAAACAAATTAATTGTCAATTCTTACATATATTATAGTAAATGCTTACCTTTGCAATTACCCTCTTATCCGATATTTTTGACCAGATAATAAGTGCAGATTTAGGAAAACTTTCATTTTTCCATTATCAGTTAATAAACATTTCCTTTTTTCTCTTAGTATTGCGATGTGGATGCTAACAAGAAAAACTTGGACAATAAAATAAATTTGATAAAATTTCTATATGTACCATCAGTTAAACCACTAAAGGTCCTTCTTAATTTTCGTTTTTTGTTTTTTTTTTTTTATTTTGTTGCCTTATGGATGAACTTGATAAGAAATATAAAAACAAAATTACAATAATGGTATTTTTTGCCCCTGCTTTCATTTTTTCCCTTCAAAAGCCATTTTTTGTCTTTTTTTTTTTTTTTTGTTGGATATTTTTAACTACTCGCAACTAAATAAAATTGAAAAGGATTTGTAAGGAAATTGGGACAAGGTTACATTTCCAATTAACAAAATTTGTTGTAATGTTTGCTGTCAACTTAGTTATTCTTTTTACTTGCTTCTCTTTTCGTGTCAAGAACTTAGCAGATTTTAATGAGCAAATTTATGTGTAAAAAAATAGAAAATACAATAAAGGTTGTGAAGCAGAAAAATAGTGGAAAAATAATTAAAAAAAAAATGACCATATTTAAAAAAAAACAAAATCATATAAAAGATTTGAGACCGTTATGCAAAAAAATTATGCAATTTATTAAAAAAAATATTGTGAATTTTTTGTGTTCCTCAGATTTTAACTATTATCTTGGATTAATTCAAGGTTATAAGGCAAATTAGAATCTAAGATTAATTATGATTATGAATGTTTTTTATATATAATGGAGTCTGATATTGTCTCAACATTCAAAACTGCCTTAGTGTTAGTAATGCTTTGTTAGCGGAGGAAAAATGAATTTTTAAATAACTTATGATATGCCTTTAATACCAACGCTAAATACGAGATCTAGAAACTAAGCTATAAATTAAAAACTTAATATTATATTGGAAAATTAGACATTTCCTTTAAGTTGACTTGTGACTTTAAATCCCCATTTTCGGATTGAAACTAATACAGACACGCTGCCCTTCGAACAAAAAATTTTTATACAGTATAGGATTATTATTATTTGTTAACATATACTCTTCACTCCAAGTAAATTTTTCTTATATGGCAATATTTTTCGCGATTTTCCATGATGTTTTAAAAGTAAATGAAAAATCGCGAGGGTTAACATTTTTTTTTCTATAAATTTTCTTATTATTATTTTTTTACTATATTTGCAATGTTTTGTATTACCTTTAGAGGACGTAAAAAAAGAAACTTTAGAGAAAAATTCATTAACAAAGAAATTTTAGAACAAAAGACAATGTTTTTTTTTTTAATAATGAAAGGAAGCTCATCAGTTTTTTTGCTTTAATTTGATCTCTTTCAACACCTTCAGAAACACTATATTGAAAGCTAAATCTCTGACCCTAAGATTTAAAGGGAAAAGAAAAACTAAAGATTATTATAATTTGTAATGAAGATCTTAACTTTTAAATTTAAAAATTTTAAAGGTAAAATTTTTAAAGAAAAATTCTTCACTTATAATATTCTATAGTAAATATTTTATTTGCATACTTTTAGGGGAAATTATTTTATAATTTATATATACAAACACTTTATCATTTGGAATCAAAATTTTAAGGTGAAATATTTTAGTTTAAGTTTTTTTTTTCAATAAAAATTTATTATATAAAATAAATAACAATGAAATTTATAAAATAATTTTAATCCGACCCTAAAAATAAAACCATTATGACTTGTGCCTCTTATAACTTAAACAATAGAAGAGTACTGAATAATGTTTATGATTTCCATAGAATTCGAATCCTAAGGAAGCATATAGATTTGTATGACACTTGAAAAACAAGCACAAAAAATCTGGGTCCACATTAGTCAACTTTATTTTTGAAAGGGTTAAATTTCATAAAAAGCATGCCTTTATTGTTTCCCTTAACACAACACTACAAATTACAAATAATAGCTGGAACGTTGGCTTGAATTACAATACCAGATTTTTTACTTTTATTTAAACGAATAGAATTCAGAATTTTTTGTATAAGTATCCTCTTTCTATATAAGAGTAAAAATATTACCAAAGAGCTATAAATAAGCATTTTACAATTTTTCTGAGATGCAACTAAAATTATTTGGTTTTTCGTTAATACACGAAATCCATTCTCTTCATATGCTAAGTGAAGTAAAAAATTTTGTGATTTCATCTATAAATCAATTCAGATTTGTTCTCCAACATTCCCTCATTTAACGTAAAAGCGTTAAAAATCTAAAGTTTAATATTCTATAATTTCACTAATCAAAAATATCAATTCTAGCAAATCTGTGTAACCTTAGCAAAAATCCATTTTATATCAATTTCTTTAGATTATAAGAAACCAGGAATACGGAGTTAAAAATCCTCTTGATTTGTATTAGAAAATGCATCTAACATATTGTTATAATTTACACACTACAATACATATAAATAAATTTATTATGAAAATGTTCTTTAAAAACCTCAATTTTTCGAGAAAATTAAATTTTAATTTTCTTATGTATCATATAATAATATTAATACCTATATACTTTAGGGATTTAAATTAACAAAGAATATTCAATTTAACAAGAAAATGTTACTCTTTTTAACATTTCTCCAAAAATTATTGAAAAAAATTGCTTATTAACCTCAATCTGTCCGTCTGATTCTGTCTCGTTGGTTCATCTTTTCGTCCGTCTGTTCGCGGACATGTTTACAAAATTTCTAAACCCTTGGGAATAGAAAGCTAAAAATTCATATGAACATATTGATCTTTACTAGAAATTCATTTCCGGTAACAGTAATAATCCCGGTAACCTAACGGTAAATGTCTTGATATCAAAAAGTATAATTATATTTCTTAACTCAAGCAATTGATCCTTATGTTCGAGCATCATGTTAATGCCTCTATAAATTTTTTATTTCTTGCCTCACCCTAAATGTATGCAATCTTTGAAATATTTTGGTATATGAATAAAAATAATTTTAATAATGTAGTAAATTCTTTTCAAAAGTAATATTTTCACTTATTTGAGGAAAAGTGCCACCTTACAAAGCATTGGTTTGGCCCAACTTTATTACAATATACCAGCCATATAAATAAACTGAAAGTAACCAACAAAAAGATATTTTGAATATCAAAATCAATAAAATATCATCGTATACTAAATAATATACACTTGAAAGGATAATTGAAATTTATATCCTTTCAAGTAGAAATATAATATAAAAGAAAATCTAAAAATTTGTTAGTTTTACAATAAAAACAAGAGAAAAACAAAAATAATTTATATCAAGTAAATTATAGAAGATTTTTGTTGACTTGCAATGAAATTCACCATCCAAAAAAATTTCTATATATACTAAATTTTAGTTCAATATATATGGTGAGAATTAGAAAGGATAAGCGAACAAAAGCGAAAAAGCAAAAAATAGCATATCCTGTATAAAACAAAGAAAAAGAAAAACATCTGTTGTCAGTGATTTAATTAAAAACAATCCATCTAAAAGTCTAAAAGTGATGTGGAAATATCTGCTATGTTTTTCTCTCTCTTTCATTTTTCCTTTTAATTTTGTCCTAACTATTTCTTTCACACTTTGTCAATATTTTATTCTTTGTTTTTATTTTATTTTTTCTTTAAATTTTCCTGTTTTCCATTTTTCGATGGCGTTTAGATTTTTTAATAGTAGAAAGTATAACTGACATGGTTGTGCTCTATATTCGGTGTATATAGATAGGAGCGTGTATGCATATAAAATAATGGAATTTTTTTTTTACATATAATAAAGTAAACATATTATAGATCCTAGGTTTTCTGATTTCACACAAGAATTTTCCATTTCCGCTCGGATTTTATTTGAAATACTCGTCAATAAAATACGCTTTTTGACATCTTCTGAACTGATATACTCGTTATAATTTTGATGTCGATCCAATTTTGTAAAAAAAATTAAAAATTAATAAAGATATTTTAATATAAATGTCCAGTTTACAGTTATGTAAATTGCCACTAGAGGCATTAGGACCTTTATTAATCAAACAGATTTTAAATATAAGTTGTAAGTTGGGCTATATTGGAGTTATTAAATTTGTATTTAATTTAAGCTCATTACTTCAAGTTTAAAAACTATTTTAGAAGCATTAACAATAATTCAAAAGTCAAAATTAATGAAAATTGAAGAAGGCTTCTGAAACTATACTGCAAATTTTTACAACCATTTAAAAATTTTACTTTTGGAAATAACATAATCAAGCGAGTCACATTTTAAACCTAATTTTTCGATTTCCCTGATATTCACAGTCTCATCGAGATTATTCTACGAAAAATAAAAAATTTTGTAGAAACAACACCAATTGTAAAAAGTTGTTCCAATATATATTTTCATTTGTGAGGGTTGCCTCACATCCGTATAGAAGTATGCTCGTAAATGTACATATTTATTTAAGCCATTTTATTGTAAAAATCATAAAAATATTAAATTCACAATTTTACATTCTACGCCACATATATATATATATACAAAAATATTCACATTATACACTTAATATACAAGCACTTGATTTCAGAAAATTTAGTTCTACAAACTCAATTTTCATGAATTTTTAACTTGAATTTCTTAAAGTGCAACTCTTGCAACCACTTGGTTTTATTTTCTTCGACAGAAATAATTTATATATATATATATATATAAATTTTTAAATTGATTATATATTTATAGTTTTAGTTTTATTTGTTGAATAAGAAAATAGAAAAAAAAAGAAAAGTCGTATGTGGGGTACTAAACTATTTTTTAAAAGTGAAAGCTCGATTATTTCTACTTACAAATTTCGAAACAAAATAGATTTCTCGAAAAAACGCATTGAAAATATTACGAAAATGTTTAGACATTGTTAAAATGTGAAAGAATGTATTCTTAATTACATTGAGTTCTTAATATCTTCAAGATCCAAATAAAAAAACAAGGAAGCAAAACTTAAAGGCTCATTGGAATTGAATTATCTAAATTGAGTATTAATTATTTTTAAAAGCAAAAGCCAGACTTCCAGCAATTACTTCCTTCATTTGCACATTATTGAATATTTTTTGACATTTTCCTCCCTCACGGTATGCAACTAGTCTAAAAATCAGAAGGCATACATTAGTCCATTGTACTGCTTATCTACTAAAATGTATGTTACCAAATATTATTCTTTTACTGTTATATGAAATTTCATTGTATTTCAATTCCATTCAACATTATTGTGTGCTTCAAGGTATCCGGTTTCAAAATATCTTTTGAAAAAGTTTTAAGAACTTGAAAAATCCGATATAATCCAATATAAACACATGAAAATTATTATATGTGTGTATGTATAATAAATAAATTATTTCAATATATTATAAAATATTCATATATTTTATATAATAATTAAACTCTCTCTCCCTTTCGACTATTAAGATTTATATGGAAGATGCAATTTACTCTAATAGAAAATTTTCAAAAGTTTTAGAATTTTATACGAGTATAATAAAATTCAACACCACTTGTAACCGAACTGAAATTGGATATAATTTAAAACTTGTTCTTAAAAATAAATAACAAAACTCTATATAGATAGAAAAATAAACTTTGAGACTATACAAATGTTAAAAATTTTTGTGCTTATTGGGAAAGGTAACAAGGTAAACTAAAATTATAAAATTAGTGGAATTTCAAAGTTTAAATACGAAGTTTAAGGTGAACTTTTCAAATATACAAAAATATGACATTATTTTACTAATTTTTTACCATTATTCTAGGGCAAAACGACAGACATTCTCTTAATTCTCTTAACGACAGACAAAGAAAATTCTCTTAATTTTTGGAGAAAAAACTTAATTTAAAAAAAATTTGTAATGAGTTTTGAATTTTGATATTTGAGAAAAAAAAAATTTTGATATTTGAGAAGAAGAACCTCTGAGTCTGAACTGAAATAAATTTCTTTCAACTTTTTACTGCAAATCGCGAATGCCTTTCTTATTATACTACATGTATATTAATTTTATACTATTGTAACGATATTTTCAGCATATATACGAGTATAAATTTTCACAAATTTTCGTGCCCCTGATTAATAACTGAATATAAGTGCAGTGCTTGAAAAAAATGTATTAAAAACCTTGAAAATGTAGAAAATTAAAATTAAAATGTTAAAAAATCTAAAATCAAGTTCAATTTGAATATTTTTAATTCTGCAACTGTAATAATAATTTAGAAATACCGGACAACAATGGGAACAGAAAAAATTTGCTACAACAACTTTAATATGAAATTTAAGTGCAGATTTTCAGTTCATTAAGAGGCTGCTAACCAATTTTCATAGAAAATTTAATTTAATTTTTAAAAAAATTTTTTTAAATTTGTACCAAAATTTATTTTTTAACTATTACTAATTATTATCAAAACAAATGATAATAAATGATTGCATCTTAAAATATTTTCTAATTTCTACACATGAAACGTTTTAGTTTGAAGCTAAAATCTTATTCGAATCAAAACACTTAATTCGCAAATCTCAAGACATTTACGGCAAACTTTGAAATTCAAAATATTGAAATTCAAAATTTTCTAAATATGACAGTCTAATTTTAGGGGTACATTTAAACTAACCGATGTTTATTATGCAGAATTGAAAAGGCGAATATGCCTTAATAAAATATTTGAATTAAATTTTACTCTATTGAAATTAAATTTTTCTATATTTAATATAGAGTAGGGTGGGGATGATGACAAAAATTGAAATTTACACTATTCAACAGGATCTCATGCTGTAAATTGTTTAATTGGTAAATACTGGTATATGTAGAAATTAAAAAAAAAAATTTACATTATCCTTATTTTGCTATTATTTCCTTTTTTTCATGCTCTTTCAACTCTCCGTTTGCTAATCAACTACGAGTACGTCTATTTTATTTGTCATAATTTGAAAATAGATTTTTTTTGTTTCTATAGTCTTTGAAAATTTTTTTTTAAATTTTATTTTGAAACAACACGGAAAAATATTTTTCTTTTTTGTCTTTCCTCAAATATGTAGGAAATTTTAACAAAAATATTCAGAAAACAAATTTTTTTGTATTTTCATATACCTACATTTGCGCGTTGAATTTCAAAATCATATCCTTGATTTTAGTTTCTACATAAATGTATGTATGTATGTAGATATTTAAGTATATTTAAATGTTTATTCAGAATAATATTACAGAATATCGTTGTACAAGCAATACACGCTGAGATTACAGGACATACAATATGTCTTTTATAACAGTAAAAAAAAAATTAATAAAAAATAAAATAAAAGCACCATCCTAAAAAATAAAATAAAAATTCCGCGAAAATTACTTAGAATTTTCAGTTGTTTTTGTTTGTCTGTTTTGTTTTTTGTGTTCCGGAGAAAAATGGAAACATTTTCACGTCATGAAATTTAATCCGTTAGATAATAAAAACAGAAACGGAAGTTTATTTCTTTCTCTCTTATTTTTGTTTTTTTTTTTTGTTTCTGGCTTTTTTTGTTTTTTAAATTTGTGATGTGATTTGAAGAGAAAAATTGACAATATAGAAAGAGGAATAAGCTGTGTTTAGCTTACTACGATATTACAGTAACATGGTGATGGTTTGGGTTTGGGGTAGTGGTGGCGGTGATGGTGAAGGTGGAAAATATTCTCAATGTAATGAAGCATGGAAGGTTTTGTATTGTGACATATTTTTGATGCGATACACATAGGTATATGAGTACGTTGAAGTACGGTATTAAAGTCAAAAGATTACAGGTTTTGACGAAGAAAAAAAAAATTATAAAACATAAAATCGGGTTTTTCCGACTGCGAAATATTTTATTTATTTTTTTTGTTTGTTTGTATTTCGTAAATTGCTTAAATTTACAATCAGAGCGGATTTATTTATTGCTTAATTTAAGAGAATAAGATTTTCATTTTTAAATTTTTATGCTTTCTGAAAAAAAAAAAATGGCAAAGAAAAAATGATGTATGTAATAAAATATGATTTGAAGGATTTTTGCAAATTACCTTGCATACTAGGATATTTTTAAATTGATTTTGTTTTTTTGCTTTTTCTTTATGAAAACTTTATTAGAACTTAATTTTATTAACCCATTGACATCCAATATGCAAATTTTAAATATTTTAGTTTTGAAACTTGAAAAGTACTTGTATTTTATTTGTCAGTCTTGCAATACATCTGAGAAATTTGAAAATATGGCACGATTCGATTTTAAAAATTACGTAATGACGCTTGAATACAGAAGAGTGTAGGGTAAATTAAACAAAATAAGAGAAAATTAAATATATCAATTTTAAAATGGGCACGTCTTTTGTCTTATATGATGAAGATCACATTAAGTTACTAGCAAATATTATGAGCAATTTCAATCAAATTGTATTGGATTTTTCTAATTTCAAAAACTTAAAGGACTTCTTTTGAAATATTTAATCGAACTGTTTTTTCTTTACCGGCAAAAACAAAAAATATTTAAATGGAAGTACTAATGTAATGGAGTTGTTTTAATTTACAGAATACTCTTCCCTTTATTTCGTTATACCCCATTCTGTATTTCGGCTTTTAAATCACCCAATAAGGGTAAATTGATTCTTTTTATTTGTTTAACTAAAATTCTCATTTGCTCTGAATCATCAAGCGAACTCTCAATCCTTTTCCGTTATAGAAAGACTTTAAAGTATCGTTCATATTTATCTATTTTTTAACATAAAGCGATTGAATTGCATGAAAGTCGAAGTACATGTTATCACCGTGACATTCCATCACTTTTCCGCACTATATCCGAATATGCAGATTTACATTTCAGAACTTGCATTTCAAAAACCATGGTACATTAGTGAGGCTTCAGATTAAAATAATACTATATAAATTCGAGTTAATAAGAAAGAGTTAAATTGCACATTAAAATATTTTAAAATTATTGAAGGGATTTTGAAGCTAGTAATATCGTAACAGTTTTAATATATGATCAAATAATTTTTTTTTTATTAATCAAAGGAAATAAAACGAAATTTAATTTTCTTTTCTATTATCCTGTTTTTGTTGTTTTTATTTTTTTTTCTAAGTTCATAATAAAAATTTATTGCTATAAGCTTCTTCGCTTGATGTGTTTTTCTTTTTTTCAAAATGGTGTTGGATGGTAATTGTATAACTTTGAAAATAAAGTAACTTTTCAATCAATGTCACCGGGAATTACTTATATTTCATTGAAATAACTTCGTTTTACTAAAAAAAAAACGAGAAAAAGAGCGAAAAGAAAAATAACTTTAAATTATATTAGATATAACGGATGAAATACCATCAGAAACTGAAATAACAGTGGAAAAGAAATTTTATACCCTCGGAAATATTATTCGCAGTTTATTTTGATTTGATGTTTTTTTTCCTTCAAATTTTCTTTTTTTTCTTTAAAACTCATTCTTCTACTCGTTTAGTTGAAACAGATTTATTTATTTCAAGTAAAACTGCTTTCGACACACTAAATCTTGATTTGAATCCTTGAAATAATATTATATGTGTATATTATCTTTATAATGTTGGTAATAAAAAATATAAGAAAAGAAAAAATTAAATGAAAAAACAAAAATATTCAACGCCTAAAATGTACACCGAGAAAAATTATTAGGTTATTCAAGTTAAATCAACTTGTTGTGCACGATGCTAAAATTACTATAGAAAATTAATAGTATAGGCATTATTAAGGATTCGACGTATTGAAATAAAAAAATTAAATTATTGAAGAATTTAATAATCATAGGCTTGCAAATCCGCAATAGAAAAATTTATCAAAAAATTTATCTACTGTATTTTCATAATGAGAAATTAAAATAGTTTTATAATAGTTAGCAACTAAAATATTTTAATAATCTGTTACACAATTTTGTTGTACACGCTAAACTATTGCTAAATTAATGAACAAGTTGACTGTAAATGTGTAAAATGTACCGAATGAATTGCGTACCATTATAGATACCTACTCGTACCAATTAGATCTTCGAACTAGCAAAACTATTTATCTCACCTAAACTTCAAGTTTCAATAGCTTTTTTCGTTCTCTGATAACTGTTTCATTAATAGACGCACAAGCAAAAGAACATGGCTACAGTCAATTTAAAATTAATTTCTGACCAAGCATATGTACTTGACATAAATGATGTCATAAACCTTCTTGGCGTTAAAAATATTCCAATTCATGAAATAAGCATTTTTTTGTTATTTTTTTATCTTACCTCATTTCTCGGAGGAGTATAGGACTGGTGCATGATATTGTAGGTGAACATGAACAATTTTCTTGCGTTATTGAGTTTGTAACATGTATATTATAAGTCAAATTTATTATTTCAAGTGTTATAAAGCTGTTTTTTGTTGCTTTTCAGCAAAATAATATGAATTTTTCTCTATTGGCCTACTCTCTTACACTATATTGTTAATAATTTAAATATGCGAGCGGCTCACTCACTTTAATTCACTCAAATATTTTCTTTGAGTGTATCACATTGTGTTTCACTAAAAATAATAAAGATCCTTATACATTTGTTTTTCTCTTGATATGATTATATTTTGAAATGTTAAAATATAACAAAAGGATCAAATAAATTTATTTAAGTGAGATGCGTGTATACTGGTATGCATGTATAAGAAACAAAAATAGATGTGTAAGAAAAGGAAAAAGAAAGGAACAAAAAAATAAATAAAGTATAAAAATATACACAAATAAATTTTATTTTTTATGTTATCCTTTAGTACTCTTATACTGTTACTGTTGCTATTTTCTCTGTTTTTCTTTTTAATTTTCTCGCATTTCTTCCTTTCAAAAATCTCCTTTTTGTGTACATTATTATCTCACTTCCTTGTTAGTTTTATATTTTTTTTTTTTTGCCTCATTTTGATTTAATAAAAACATTTTCAATGTTCTGACAACTTAATATATTGAAGTCGTAGAAAAATAAAAGATTCGTCGATTTAAAAGAACAGCTTAAACCAACTGCGAGTATAAAAGTAAAGGGGAAAAAAACGAAAAAAAGGATATACGCGGTGATTGCGTTTTTCATTTCATTTAATTTCATTTTCGTTTTTTTTTTGGTTTTTGCTCATATTTCAGAAAATTTCTGCGATTTATTTTTTTTTTGTTAAAACTTAACATAATGAATGTAAAAGAAGACTAAATGAATAACGTTATTCCTTTTTTCTTGCCACTTTTTTTGAAAGAAAAATAAAAGAGAAATCATTACTAAGCTTTACAAGAAATAAAAGTAGGAAAAATCATTTAAATTGTGCAAAATTTTTCAATAAAAAAAAAAATAAAAAACAAAAATATGTAAGGGAAAATGAAAAAGAAAATCTTAAGTTAAACTACATGTTAGTCGTAAAATTAAGAAAGTGAAAAAAAGCGATTTGATCTGTTGTTATATAAAAAAAAAATTCTTTTTGACAAGATGGATTTATTAGAATCCTTGTGTCATTGCATATCAGATAACTAGCTTAATCTAAATTGAATTTGAAATAAAATGAAAAGCTTTAGTGATTAAGTATTTCGACATTATTTCGACATTATTTCGACATCATTTAGTCATTATTATAGTTGAAATAAAATTTTCCATTTGCATATTATTATAAAAAATTGAACTAAGTATAAAACTAGCAAGAGTGTATTATTAATAATTTATTTTACTTTATTATTGTTTGAATAATAAGGTAGCTTTAAGAGGTCTTGAGAGAAAAACATATTTTAAGAGTGGAATAGAGAGTCTCTTCAAATCATAAACAATATAGAATAAGAAGAGGAATAGGCTTGAGTAACAATAACAGACACATTTCCTTATTTTTTATACTCGTACGAATGTGTGTTCGAAAGATATAATGAATTTATCTTACCATTTGTAACGATAAAAAATTATTGTTTGAGATATATACATAATCAGAGCCAAATCCTGAGTCGATTTAACCATGTCTGTCCGTTTATCTATTCATCTGTCCCAACGGTAATAAAGCTAAGATCACGAAATTTTCATGAATGATTTATAACAATAAAATGCCGAAACCCGAATCAAATTGGATGTGATTGAAGCTACCCTTATATCCTCAAAATCTATTTGGTTATATTCCAGAAATTATTGAAGGAAATAATTGATGATGGCTCTTATATTTAATAAAACTAGTTAAAGTTTCTTGATTTGTGATAGTGATTGTTATTAAACTACGAAAGCCATTTGGTCTTATATCATGGAAACTACTGAAATTATATTGTGCTTAAATTTTGCATTAAGGAATATAAAAGAACTATTAATATAAAAAACCAGGAATATTTGTGACATAGTACGTTAATATATACAGCACTTAAAATCTTTCATTCGTACGGATATCACAAAATTGACATAGTCAACTCCACAACCTTCTTGTTTTTACTATAATATGGTTGCCAAAGATACAACAATACCCTTGGTACAAACTTAAATATTGTTTAATTAAAAATTTTTTATTTTAAAATTTTATTAATTTTTGACCATTTTTTTATGTTCATAAAATAATGCTCAAATTTAATTAGTCTAATAACGAAAGTTGGACCACATAATGCACTACAAAACAGAGGACACTATAATTAAATAAAATAATACAAAGTAAAATTTCACCTTCAATTTATAACCTTTGTGCATACATAGATGAACCTAAGACATTTTAAAATTTCCTATAAAAACAAAATTTAAACTTAAACGTGACAAAATCTACTTTACCGATAACAACAAACTTACTGTAAGAAATTTAATAAAACCATTATAATGTCTTCTATAATGAATAAACCTTGATCGTAGACTTAATTTTCAAGTTATAATCAGAGATTTAAGAAACTCTTTTTTTTTTTTTATTGATTTTATTGATTTAGTAGATAATTAAGTTCTGTTTTTCATTCTCTTTATCTATAAAAAAAAAAAAACATTTTATTACTTTGTAATAAACTCGAATTTCATTAAAATTGAATACAAAAATAGTGCTAATAAAAATTAGAGAGAGTATAAAATGTATGTATGTATGTACATAAATAAAACATAAGAAAGAGTATCGACACAATAAATTACTAAAAATTAAAACGTGTCATATTGCTACTGTGTTTATAATTTGATTTTAAGGCAATAAAATAATAAAATTAAAAAAAAAAAACACACACACATAAAATTAATTTATTCAAAGACATTATAAAAGCACAGGTGATTGATTTTATATTTTAGGGGAAATTAAATAAACATGCCATAAAAAATTAAAATTTTAAGAAATTTTTGTAATAATTAATTATAAGATGCCAACTCTTATCAGGTATTTAATAAATGTAACGTTGAAACTTCGGAAATCAGTGATTTAACATAGTTGAATGATCTTGTAAAGGATGTCATTAAAAATTTGATTCAATTAAATTTAAGTTTGACAATGGCTGTGTTCAGTACGAATATTCATAATAAATATTAGACGAATTTTATTATCATAGAACGCTCAAACTTTTAATCGTTTTACCTGAACATCTTTATCTATATATAAAACTTTGGGACTATATTCGTTCTTTACATTTCTGAAATAGAAATGAGCATACAATTTACCAAACTTGCGATTTCACCAACGATGTACGCTATTACTGAGAGACTGCAATCATGTTAAGAATGGTGAAAAATAAAAGGAAATTTCACTCAAAATATTATTATTTCATATTTCAAATATTTAAAAGCAAACATACATACGCCTGAATAGCCTATATTTCAATAAGAATTCATTGTTATAAACGTTAAATTAATATTATAAATAAACTTTATTAATTACTTAAAACAAAATTTAATAAAAAGTTTTTTAATATTATAAATTTTCGATTTTATCATATAGGTTTAATATAAAAGTATGTACATACATTGTAACAGCTGTTTTTTAAGGCCTAACTACGTCAACTAAGAAAAATTTTAGGAAAATTAATATTAATTTTTTAATGATATTTTTCACATATAGTACGATGACAGTAGCATAACATTAAACATTGATAGTGTGGGTAAATTAAAATCAATAAAAAATAATTATACTTTATTCATCTAATTTTATAGTTTTTATAATCACTCTCCTATACTTTCTATATTTACTCTATTTTTGGTAAAATGTAAAGAAGAAGCATACAATTGTTTTGTGGAGAATGTGGAGAAGAAAAATCCAATGCAACAGTTCTACTAGAATTGAATTTAACAATAATTGGTATAGCATTAGATCGAAAGTAGTAAGAAAAGTTGGTTGTAATAAATCTATATTAAAATTTTTAGTTTTGTGTAGACTGGTAACCTTTTTAGTGCTGGTTTGTACTCTCAGGTACAATTAATAATTTTTTATACCATATAACCAAATAATTGGTAATTGTGGCATTGTGTATAAATTTGTTTTGATTTTTAAGTTTATAGTTCATATAATTTAATGGATTACGCCGCCTAGAAAGCGGTAGGTCACTGGTTCGAGTCCAGTTCGAGGAGAAACATTTTTTAATTAATTTTTCTGCCTTTAAATCGTTCTTTTGATTACGTCATCCATCTGTTCTGCAGTTGCATGAAAAATTTCCATTAAGTTAAATTATTAGGATAATAAGCACATTACTTATTAATTTCGCAACTATGACGTTGTATTAGTAAAATTCATAATAGTTCCATTTAACTTTAAGTGTGATTAATGTAGCAATTATCGTAAGCGATAATTTGCATTAGAGGAGCATAATAATTTATAATAGGCCTTGGGATGTCATAAATTACTTTTCCTATGTAAACAAATAACTGATTTGGAAAGCCTCTTTAGAATTTTATTAATATAATTATTCAATTTACAAATATTTTTTTGAAATTATTACCAATTGTCAGCTAAATCTTGATATTGTTTATAAATTAATAATAATAATAAACAAAACTTCGAAAGTAAGAGAAATTAATAAGATTATTTAAGTATAAAAAATTTTAACAACAGTAAAAAATTTCGTATAACTAGATCGAACGAAAACAATCAGCTTAAGTTTTTATAAATTTTCATAAATTTAGGTTTTAATAACCCGAAACCATATTTAAAAATATTGAAGAAATTTATACTTAAAATCATTGTTCTTTGGAAGTAAAATTTTTTATTATCATAACATTGAAATTCGAGATAAAAACGATCAATAATTTGCTTTTTTTCGATTTATTTAATAAAACAAAAAATTTGTTGATTTTAACAAATTTTTAAACAATAAAATCATTGGAAAGTAAACATGAAAGAAAAAAGATTATTTTGTTTTTTTTTTTTTCAAAATCTAAACATAAATTTTTCAAATATTTTTCTTTTTTAATAAACGAATGCATAAATATTTATGATAAACACACAAGATGTGCAAGAGTATGCATTTCAAAAAATACAATTAAAATCCTAAAATAATAAAGAAAACAAAAATAACAAAAAAAGAAATAATTATGAAATTTTTATTTTGAAAACACACAAATCATAAACACAAACATAAACAATCTTAAGATTATTATTTATAGATATTTTAATGTTATTATTACTGCAGTTAAGTGATCAATCTGACTGCGCATAAATATCATACCATCAAAAAATCAAAATCAATTTCAATCAAACAAATTTGTCTAAACATAAAAATTTTAAATAAAAAATTTGTGAGAGAATAAATTCCGTTTTATTCGGGTATAAGGTCTATGCCGCTTAAGGGCGATCCTTATTATGTATTGGGAAAAAATAATTGAAAGAAATTCTGATCAAGAATTTGCATATTTCTATTAACAATATTCAAAAGTTAGTTTACACTATTAAAATACGCGCTCATATGCAACTGTATGATTGCATCTGTAAAATTGTAAATTTGAAATGTAAAATTGAAAATTGCATGGGTTCCGAAATCCTCACCTTGAACTCTATATAGCGGATTTACAGTATTTGGTTTAAATTCAGTATTAACACAAATTTCTTTAATAGAATTTACAGCATGTATGACAGCATTATAAAACTTAAAGGTATGTATATTCATTCTCTAAGAAAGTTATTTACAATAATGATTTAAATTGATTTAATGTGATGTTTTTCGGGCTTAAAATCTGAATTTAATATTGCAAAAAGAACTCTGACAATTTTTAATTTTGCAACTGCTTATTAGCATTCCATAGGTTTATATTCAAACGGACACACATACAACTGTATGATCACATGCAATTAAGTAATCAAACAGTTTGTAATTTTTTACAAGCTGGTGGCCATTTTTAATTAATTTACTCGATTTGAAATAACGTAATACTTTAGTTGCTTAAATATGTGCTTAATGATTTTGCAATCAAAGCAAAAATTGCACATTATACTAATTCGAGCCGGCACTACGAAAATTCCTCAAATATTAAATATTATTGTAACTTAAGAAAGGCGGATTGCCCTTAAAATAAAGTTTGTGAAAAAAAAATAAAAACAAAAAATAAATAAACAAAAAATATTGAATATTCAAAACTAATATAAAAATTAAGTGGCATCTAATGAAAACTCATCAAACACTGCATGATTGCCGGGAGTTTGTTATTTTCTCTCTTATTTTCTTTTTTTTAATTTTGAAGCACTTTAAAAAAAAAATAATTTTTTTTCTTGTTTTTCTTTAACCCCAAGTGTTATTCTAAATTTGTTTTTTATTTATTTTCATTAATTTTCTTATATTTTCTTAGATTTGTTTTTTTTCTTTGTTTTTTTTTTTAGTTCAAGGTTCTAAACTATTTGCATAAATAAAAGTGTATATTAATTTTCGTTTCATTTCATAAACACTTGCACACATACATAATATACATACACACAAACCTATCCACTTATAATTTTGTGTTTGGAATTTTTTTATTTTTGGTAAAGAAAGTTGGTCATGAAAATTAATGCTGAATGCACAAAAGAAAAAATTAAAAACCTTTAGAAATGCTTAAATGAATGAAGGCTATGAGATATGGATGGCAGCTCCCATGTATATTCCTATAAGATGTAAGTATAATATGATATGTTTGTATGTATGTATATGCTAAAGAGCTATTTCTACCACCCAGGTAGAAATTTCTTCTGCAGTTTTTTTTTTCTAGTAAAGTAGAGACAAAATAAAAATAATAATAATTTTTAACTTTTAGCTACGTATATGAGAATGAGATATGCAAAGCGTATTCACTCGAAATATTTTACAATCACGATGATGTGTGTGCTATTTTCATTCAGTAGGTCACATATTATCACACAACACTTTATAGTAAAATGAAATTTTAGGAAGAAATTTTTTTTTTTCATTTCATACCACACAATTGCAATCAAACAACAAAATATGCTGAATGGTTTATAAAATGCAGTTTTATAGGTTAATTATGTAGTAATTTTCTATTTTCTATATACAAATTTTCTTTATTATTTTGTTAAAATGTCGTTCTCATTTGAAAACAGTGTTTTATGCCTTTAAGGGTTTCATGTTTAGAAAATAAAACTATATTATGTAGCTGGCTGTATAAATGCCTACTGTGTTTGATTACTGCAGATTTTGAGAGAATGAAAATAAATGGTAGGTATTTATAATTTTTTCTTGAACAATATTGACAGCTGTTACTGCTTGAATTTTCTTGAATTTCAATAAAAAAAATTGAGTATTTTTTTGTTTTTGGGAAAATAATATTCGAGATTTTCTTTTAAAACATTTGAAGAAAGTGTGTTTGTTTGTGTGGTACACAATTGCTATTGAAATTATTTTTAATTTTAATACATAATAGCTTTCCTTTAAAATCATTTTGTCCTGAAGTAAAATGTAAAACAGTTTGTTAAAAATATTGAAAGAAAAAAATTCGTTTAATTTTTTTGTTTTGAAATTATTGTAAAATAAATAGTTTTCACTTTGCTATTATAAAGTGAAATTTTTTAAATTAAATTAAAGTGCCAAAATAAAATTTTTATTTTAAAATAAATGTGAAATATTTAAATTATATAAATTAAAGCTCAAATATTGTGTAGTGCTAAAATGAAACTGTATTTCGAAGTTTATACCTAGTATACATACATACCTTAAGACTAGGTTCAGTTCATGACCATTTATATGAACTCACTTACGATGTGGCTCCATGGTAGTTATTGGCCTAGTATGTTAAAATTACCGGTTAAATTTAAAACAGTCCGAATTGGTGCAACAAATATAGTAGGCATAGCAAAAAATTTGAATTTTTATTTAATTCCTCTTAATTAGTATTTTAATATGAACTATACTATACTCTAGGTTTGGCTAGTATACTAAATTAAGGTTTAACTATTAGCCAGAGAACCAGAAATATTTCTATTTGCTGACACATCATCTCTATTGAATATCTTTTAGCCTTTAATTTAAATTAAAGTTTTTAAGAAACAACAACAGCTTTCATTAATTTTAAACGCCCCCTATTACATAAAGGCGCAATTACAATAATAATGTTTTTAACTTTTGTTTAAAAAATATTTCGCTATATTTCAGCTAATATTATACATACATTATTTCCGACGCGTGTGACAAGAAATTGAAAAGTGTTATCGCACATTCTGTTTTTATATTGTGCATCATTGGAAAAATAACAACAGTTGGAGTTTAAGTATCAACTTTTAATTGCTACAGTTTTCGTTTTATATCACAACGAGATTTCTACTTGATTTTAAACTTTATTTGCTTATTCCGAGAGAGAGTAGATTCCATCTGTATGCGCTACCAATTTTCTTAAAACTATGAGCTTTAGAACTACCATTCTACAATATTCAATTAACTAATTAATTTTTTCAATATGTTGAGTCTTCCCAGCAAAAAATAATTCATGAATCTTAATTTACAAATTGTTACTCTTGTAAAGCAATAAAATTTTTGTTAATAATATTTTATATATAGTGAATGCATTTAAATGATATTGTGTTATAATTTTCAGTATTCGAAATTACATGATTTTATGTTAATTATTTACATTATAATAATAGTAACATAAAACTGTTACAAACATTAAATTTAACCACCAAGCTATAATTAAATTTTTTTAATTATTTTAATGCAAGTATGTACAAAATATATAAATTAAAATGACTTTTAACAAATTGTACATATTATTCCATTTAAAGAGAAAATTTTAAATTTTTATTTATTTTTATCAGGTTGTTGAGGTTTCACTTAATTTTACAATTACACATTAATGTTTTTGTAAAAATATAAAATGAACTATAAATATTTTATAAACTACACAACTACTTTTTATAACTACAACAATGTTCATTTTATGTAATGTTTATGCTCATATTATTTAACATTGCTATATATGTAATTATTTCTCCTTTAAATTTTCTCCAACAAGTACACAATATATGTTATATAGAAGTATGTATTGGTAATGTAAACATACCTAATAGGCAAATTTAAAAAGTTATAGGTCATTTAAAATTAAAATAAATAAATTGAGTCATCTGTTTAACTTTAAAAATTGTTATAATAAATTTTTAAGAGAACCATATTTTCTCCAAATTTCTATATCTTCGGTTAATTAAAAGGTTTTATTTTTAATTATTAAAGCAGAAATAAACCTTTTACGTACAGAAATTGGTACTATCGAAGATTTAAGGCTTAGTTTTTTATACTATATTCATTTTTGTGCTCGTATTCTAGTTAGGTGTAAACATTTAGAGATGTAAAATAATTTTTAAAAGGGGTTAATATTAAAATTTCCAAATTAAAAATACATAAATGGAAAGAATATTAGAATATTTAGTAATTGAACGTAATTACGTGCTTGTTGAAACTCTCCTTTCTAAATTTATGAATCGCAAAATGCATTACAATCGAATTTGAACATTTTGGAAAACCGACTTAGCGAAATCCTAAAAAGATTTCTGAGATAGTCGTTCGGGTTATAGTTGAAAAGATCTTGACAACTGTTAAAGATCTATTACATTTGTTTTAGTCAATTTTGAAAATCTGAGCAAGAGAAGCCTGCGGAAATGTTAAAAAAAATTAATGTAAACATGTCATGTTATCGAAAATTTATTGCTTGGGAGCAAGTTCAACGATCGTTTTCATAACTTTGATATACCTTAAATATAGAATATTCAAAATTGCAATTTCCTACCTTGATAAAAGCTGTAAGTCTCCGTCATGGATTTAGTACACCAACATAATAGACCTGGTTATTGGCAATTAACTAATAATTCCTGAATAAAATTTATCCTTTTCGAATTTATGATCCCCTTTCCAATTGCAAGTTACTAAAAACCATAAAGAGAATTTAGTTTTAAAAAATACGCAACTACCTACCTTATACACAATTACAAATTAAGTAAAGAATTATTTTATATTTTAGTTAATAATTTTTGGTTAAAATATCCAAGGATATTGTTAATTATTATACGGATTATTTATACTATTATTGTAGTTTCAAGCTTGTTAATTGCAACTCTATATACCTACATTATACAAGACGTGTTGTTCCAAACATATTAAACATATTTTTATTTAAATTTATATAAAAATTTTTTCATGTAATACAGGACAAAAATATTTTATAATAACAAAAAGTAAAATTTTAGCCTTTGTATGGCATTGTATTTTCAAACTGACACCAATTTCTTTATACAAAGGAGAGAGGACATATTGCAATAAAAGCATTTATTTTAATTTCTTTTTGTTTTTGTTGTTTTTATGCTTTTATTTACTTTTTATCTCTGTGATAATCATTTTGACCCTTCTTCATTTTTTGTTTTAATTTTTTTGTGTGGTGTTGTGTTGTGTATAGTTTAACGATCTTCTTATTGTATTTTTTTTGAGTGTAAAAGGAGTAACGAAATTATTTTTACAACACTTAAAAGAATGATAACGACTTAAAATATTTTTTGTGCCAATGCTGCATTTTAATATTTTTAATTTCGTATTGTATTAAAATATTGATTATAGATGTGTATACAACTGACCCACACAAATTATTAATATAAATTAATTTTACTTATGTACTTACAATGTTTTTGCACCTGTTGCAGAATGACTCTTAGATTAAGCATTTTAATACTAATCCAGATAGCATACTTGTATGAAAGCCAGTACAATATATTGAAGTAATAGTACAATTCTTATTTAAAAAAAAATTATACTGAAGGTTTATACTTTAAAATATAACCAAAATGATATTAAAATCGCAGTTCTCAGAATTAACATCATTTAATTGTCATTCTCTGGTATGTAAGCAATAGTGGAATTCAAAATAGTTTGGGTGTCAGCGAGGTAAGCGAAGAAATAAAGCATCTTGTGAATATTGAGGCTTCTGGGTTTATAGAGGAGAAAATTAGGACAGAAAAACTGACACGAACGAGACCTCCCCAAAGCCTAAAGTGCTGAGACAGAACTTCTATGCCTTCCTTCACAGAATATAATCACAAAAATGCCATAGAGCAAAATTAATAGTTAGTCAGCTTAACTAGTTTTAGGGAGCTGCGGCCACTTAGTTTTATTTCAGTTTGGATTAGATTCCCCCACTGTTAATCGGTCAGACGACGCCTATCTTTTTTCCCGTCTATTTGAGTCTGCCTCTCGATGATTTTTAAAATCTGTGGAAGGAAAATAAATAAAATAAGAATTACAGCACTGTGTGTAAAGTTATGGCCATCGAGTTTTGGGAACTTCTCAGTTTAAAATGAAAAATATGGTTAAATTTCAAATTGTGGAAGTCGAACTAAATAGTGTAGCGGATATATAATATTTGATAAAATTCTTTTGGCATGACCGAATTAATCTAACTGCGATGGCATTATTTTAGATTTTGTAATATTCACATAGATATCTTAGAATTTCCGTTCATAGTACCACGTTATTAACTAAAATAAAAGAAATTTCTGATTTTATAAAAAATTGTATTTTTCGGAGAACTGGCAAAAAATATAGGAAATACAGAAGAGAAAAATTATCTCGTTAAAAATGAAGATAAACAAAACTTTATGCCGGTCATTAAAAATAGGACTATTTATTTTCGTTACCATATTACTTTAATATTGGACCAGAAAATTTCCTTAAAAATATAAGAAAAATAAAAGTCCAGAATTTTTGTTTTTTCTCTTAAAGTTTCATAAGTTTCATTTGTTATACTTAAGTATAACAAATTAATAGATATAGAAAAATGAATGTAATATTGAAGTTCTATATGGTAATATTAGTGATGTAAACGTTTATGTATAGTATATATAATTAGTATATATATATACAAATTTATTTATTATATTTATTATAAATAAAACAAAAAAAAAAAAAAAATAATAAAGAAAAAGTTTTGTTCTTTAGTCTAAAAAGAAGTAAAAGTTTTACTTGAATTGCCAACAAAGCAATTATCATTAACAACATCAGTTACAAATACTTGTAATTTTACCCCAGTTTCTTTTACAATTTTATGTTGGATATATAGTAAAGTTACTTTACATTGTAACTGGAGCTGTGAACAAATACAGTAGATACATGTGCTACGCATATTTTGTATAAAAGTAATATAATATTTTTGTATAACATATATAATGAGAGAGAGAGGGAAAGAGAGTACTCGTATATTGGAAATGAAAAACAAAGGATATTTTGGAATCATTAAAATGTCCTTTTACAAGGAAAATTTTTGTTAATTTATTTTTACAGAAAATTGCTATAGAAAAGTTATACTCATTGATTCTTTTATAAAATTTGCGAATTTATTTTATTAGTTTTAAAAGTGTTATTTTTTTTTTCTAGAAAAAAACTGTGTAAATTTAAAATTAATATTTATAAAAAAAAAAATTATTTTAACTCAAAATTTAATGAATTTTTTAATAAAATAATTGATATGCTCTCAAAATGGTTTCTTTGATTAAGGTGTAATTGTTTTGTATTGTAACTGCGTTATCAATTGCTTTTACAACTCAGTTTTTTAGCACTTTTCCAAAAAATTTTTTGAAAAAAGTGCTTATTAGTTTCACTCTGTCCGTCCGTCCGTCCGTCCGTGGACACTTTTTTGTTTACAAAACTTCTACACCCTTGAAGATAGAAAGCTGAAATTTCATATGTACATAGATCTTCACTAGAAACTTATTTCCTTAGAACAAAATTTTTACCTATCTCTCCCCCTCTAGAAGTTATACCCCCCCAAAACCCTAAAAATGGCCTTTTTTAAATATTTGTTGCAATGAAACCATAAGCATTTTTGAAGTTTTGCAAACGCAGAAAGGCAGTGGCTTGCTTCCCCTAGCGCGATATACTATAGTTAAACTTTAGAAAAACAAAATGGCCGTTCAAATTTACCGTTATCTAAAGTCCTTTTTTTCCAAATTTTTGATGTCGTTTTTCTTCTAGGCCCCATACTGTAGTATGAAAATTCGAAAATTCGTAAAATTTCAAGAAGCGCAGATTAAATTCAAAGAATTCAGAATCAAAATGATTAAACCTAAACATTTGAAATGTTTTTAATTTTATGTAAAAATTTTCCATTAAGAAGTTACCTGCTGTATTTTTTCGTTATCTAGCCTTTTTACTCTATCATAGTTTTCAAAAATTTTCAAAGTTTTATGGTAGTATTCCATATCCTTATTAATTGAAATTTTCGGATTTGATTTTTTTTTTGTAAATTCAAGAGCAATTATAATTTCTGACGTAAAATTAAAGAGAATAACGAGACCAACTCATTCGTGTCAAAAACGATTTGCAGACTTTGATCATTATTTTAGATGCATTTTAGATGGCGGACATGAAACCTTCTATAATTTTATTATACAAGGTCTTCTACTTTTCAACTAAATCCAAAATATTCCTAATACAAAACCACTTTAAATTTTTTTTTACAAAATATAAAATTTTATGACTGCTTTAAAAACCATTACTTTCTATTTTTTCATAATAAATTTTTCGTTTTTAAATGCTCATTTGGTTGTTTCATAAGTATCGTAGGAAAATTTATATGAGAAAAATACTTTCTATTATCAAAAATGGCAAAAAAAAAATTTATGTGCTTTAATGGTTTCTACTCTTTAAATACATAAACCAAAATAATCGCAAGAAAAGGATATAGAAACCGATTTATGTCTTTTTTTTTTTACTTTTTGTTGTTAAAGCACTTTTTCCCTTTTAATTTCTTTTATACACACAATGTTTCAATGTTTTCTAACACCTAGGATAATAATAACCGCCTCTTGAAATATATGAATTGTAAGGCGTTTGAATAAAAACAAAAAAAAAACAATATCAAAAGCAATTGAAATTTTGATCTTTTGGAAGAAGTTGATCACTTCTGGTTACTTCTATATATAATAGAACTATATAGTATAAAAAATACCACGCCTGTTTAGTGGTACCTACATATATACATTTGGATAGAGTAATATAAAATATTAGTAGCTATATAGAAATAAAATAAATGAAATAAACATAATGTTATTTCCGAATTTAACAATTTCGAAAAGCTTATAAATAACATTCAAAAAAGGAAGAGGATACTTCGTTCTATGTATAACATATAAAAAGGTGATTTTGAACTTTTGGCGATGGGCCGGAATAAGTACAGTTTTTGAATTTGCATTCTATAAGAAAGACATTTAGTATAAGATTTTCAGATATTTGACTGTTGTTCAATTTGCATGAAACGTGAAACCAGAAACTAAAATTTTATAATATTCCTTTATGTGGGCACTTGAAAAAGAGGAAAACCTCTAACAGTGAAATTCAGTGAATTTTTTGAAAATTTTACTCTTCATGAGCAAAAATGGTGAATTTTAATAAATAGAATGACTAGGACTTGCATTTTTTTGTAATACAACATACCGGATGGACATTTAAAATTTAAATCATAAAATATACGATATCAATACGATAACGGATCAATAATCTTATCTTTTAGATTTAAAATACTTACTTGGTATAAGTTTGAATAAAAATGTATTCAATATATGATATTTTTATAAGTTGTGTGCAAAAACAGATCCATGCCCGACTGATATAGTCGAATAAGGCGTACGAGTTTAGTTTATCTGTGGATTCAGTTTTTACCATTATTTTCAATTGAATTTCTCTTAGACACAATGAAAACAAATTTCATAAACTTTCTAAGTGATAATTCTTCTGAAAATATTGGCACGAACGCGTCCTTTTCTAACCCTGTTTTACATTACCTACTACGAATTTTGTTACGATTTATCAATTTTTATTTAATGCGTCTATTCTTTTTTTTTTCTCTTTTTCGTACATAGCCACTTAATGCAATATATTATTTTGGTTTCATATAAAACAAGGAAAACAAAAGACAGAGAAAAAATATCTGCAAAATTGTTTTTCAAAATATAAGGATATCAAATGAAATAGAGTCTTTGTATATTGTAATAGAGTATAGAATTCAATGTTTATTACATGCCTAAAACAGGACAATAAATTAATCGAAAGCTATTATAATATTAAAAGGAGGAAAGAAAATAAAAACAGAGAAAAGGAGAAAAATGAAAACACAACGTTTCGAATGTAAATCAAAATTACACATGTCTTCTTTTAATGGTACCTACGTTTCTTTCAATATTTTGCAAAATATTTTCTCTTCTATTATAGAATCCTTATACATTAAAAAGGATATTATTATAATAATGTTAACTTTATTTTTTGTTTAACAAATTATAATAGGTATAATTTTAGATTGAGATTTTTTGATATTTTATTAGTCCTGTATTATATATAGGAATATGGTGTTGATCGCTTTTATTAGTCCATTTACGAAAGTGTTATCTTTTTCTTTTTATTGAAATGGGTAATGTTGTATTATGTTGTAACACTAATGGATTATTATTGAGGAAATTTTGTTAATTTATACACAGAATTGTATAATATGTGCTTCTACTATACATATATCTGTATATATAATGTATGTCTGTTCATTTGGAGTCCCTATCTTTAAATCACTGCCGTATACAATTTCATTTGAGTTCTTATATTCGTAAATAGAACAGATTTAGTTTGAAAATTAATTAAATAATAATGGTATATGTAAAAAAATAATTATGGTAATAATAGATTTAACTAATAGAAAAATTCTTACCAAAACAGAATTTTAGACCGATTTCGCTTCACTCACAATTATTGCAGACACCACATAAAAGAAAACACTCTATTTATTTAATATTGAAAAAGGAAATTCTTTATTTCCTAACATTTAGGTACACTAATTATATTTTACATTAATGAACATTTGTGTTTCTTCGTTTTTTTTTCATTACTACGACGACACAATATTAATTTGGCAACTTCATCAAAAATTTCTTTCAATCCCAGATTTCTTAGAGATGTACATTCAAAATAATTGACTGCACCAATTTTTTTAGCCATCTTTAAACCTTTTGAAGATTTTATAAATTGTTGATTATTATCATATGTTGATGCATTTTCATCTCTTAAATCTATTTTAGTTCCAACTAAAATAATTGGTACTTTTGAATATTCTGAACGTAATTCTTTACGCCACTTTTTCTTAACATTATAAAATGATTTTTTATCTGTTACGGAGAAACATATCAAAAATACATCTGTCATAGGATACATTAATGGTCTGAAATTTTTGTAATCATCATCATCCCAAGTATCCCATATTTCTAAGAATAGGCTCTTGTTTTTGTACTTAATATATTTGACATAATCCCAGGAGGGTGTTAACTTTTGTTTAATTGTTTTCGGAAATTTGTTCGTTGCGTATGTGGTAATTAATGAACTTTTTCCAACATTAGAATCACCAATTACAATACATTTGTTATGATACATGTTTGTTTTTTTTTTTTGATAACCTTTATTTTTCTGATTATTTCAATATTCTTTCAGGAATTTTTAAAAATTAACATTAATTAACTAAACTTAATAACACCGAATTTATTAATGTTTTTTTAAATTTTCAAATTGAATTGTTAAAATTAAGTTGAAAAAATTATGTTTTTCCGTCAAGAAGTGATCCAGAATTACTGATTAATTAATATTCAAGAAAAAATAAATTGATCTTTGATTTTAAATATTGATGTGTAAGAGAAATAAAATAAAGTATAAACAAAAGCGAGAAGAGTAACAGTAAAATCACTCTCTTCATTTAAGCTTTGATTATAAAATTTGCGGTAATGCTTTTCTCTTTTATTTTTCCTTTCTTAATGTCTCCTTTTTTTTTTGATTATTTAAAATTACAATTTTTTTTTAATACATGCAATTTTCATTAATACATGCCTCAAATCACAATGAAAACAAAATTCTATTAAGATATCAATTTCAATAAGCACAATTACTTTGATTTTAAACATGTTGAAATTTTTTATTAGTAATTTTAGAATTTTAGACTAAAAAAAATTATTTTAAATAAATTTCTGTTGCAAGGGCGCCCATACCACAAACAAATTTCCTTTCTTTCAACAAAAATTTAAGAGGAACTTTCTTTTCGCTTTTACATTAAATTACATTTATTTTTTTTCTTTGCTATTTTTTTAGGAGTATTCGCTATTATTTTTGCAACTTCATTGAAAATTTCTTCTATTCCAATTTGTTTTAAAGATGAGCATTCAAAATAATTAGTTGCACCAATTTCTTTTGCCATTTCCTCATCATCTAAGTATGTTATGCATTCTTGATCATTGCTAATTTTATCATCATTTCTTAAATCGGTTTTAGTACCAATTAATATAATTGAAGTTTTAGAATTCTTAGAACGCACTTCTGGATACCATTTTTCTTTAACATTTTCAAATGATTTCTTATTTACTACAGAAAAGCATATTAAAAAGATATCTGCTTCAGTATACGTTGAAATTCTTATAATAGGAAAATCTTCACTATTACCAACATCCCATAATTCTAAATAAAGTTTTTTGTTTTCATATGTAACACTTTTACCATAATCAAAGTTATCTGAACTGCATATTGGTATGATAACTTCAGGAAATTTGCCTAATGCAGTAGTTATTATCAACGAAGTCTTACCAACTTGAGAATCACCAATTATAATACATCTAACATTATCTGTTTCTGATTCACAACTTGCCATATTTCGAAACGTTTACTTAATATAATATATGTATAAAATAGATTAGAACAAAGTAAAAAAAATAATTAAAAATATAATACTTAAAACGTTTCTTTATCTTTCAAAATCAAATGCTGGAGTGCTAACAAACAGTTGAAATGACAATTCGTTATTATTATAAAGTATTTATTAAAATGAAATTGGTTGTGGTTATTGAAAGAGGGAGAAAGAGAAAGACAGTCAATCGTTAAACAAATGTTGCTTACTGGTGTAAAAATCTTGGTGTAAAAATATTAGAATGAATTTGAATTCTACCATGGATTTATAGAGCGAAAGTCTGACACGTATAGCTGGCTACAATTCTATCTAGTAATTGAGAGAAAAATATTAAATTTACTATTAATGCCCAACAACATTTTCAATTTTATGAGTAACTTATGTGGACTACGCTAGAACATCTCTTCACACTTTAAGCTCATTGCATTTATTTCAATAATATGAATTTAGTACGAATAACCTGAATAGAATTTCGAAAGCAGATGGAACTCAAAGTTCGACTTTATAGGAATGTACTGTAGAAATTGTTTATTTGAAATAAAAAACAGAAAAATTGCACTCTCAGCCCAAAAGCTTTTTATTGTGTTGTAAAATATTTACATATTGTGGCTTTTTCATTTTAGTAACTTTATTTATTTTGGAAACCTCTTATGTATTTGCTTAAAGAATTTTAATTAGATTTGATATTAAGTCTGATTTTACCAAAAGTTTAAAATTAATTCTAATACTTACGCAATCGCAATAACGATCAACCGTATTATAAAAATAAAACAATTGTGATAATATTTTTACAAAACAAAATTGTATTTTTCATTTTATAATAAAGTACATTTAATTTTTTTCTTTTTAGTCACCTTTGGAGGATATACAATTAATCTTGCAACTTCATTAAAAATCTCTTCTAATCCAATTTTTTTTAAAGCTGAACACTCATAATAATTAGTTGCACCAATTTGATTCGCCATCTCTACACCTTCTGAATATGTTACACATTCTTGATCATCGTCAATGTTATCATCATTTCTTAAATCGGTTTTGGTACCTACTAAAATAATCGGAGTTTTAGAATGCTTTAAATGTACTTCCGGATACCATTTTTCTTTAACTCTCTTATATGAGTTTCTGTCTACTACGGAAAAGCATATTAAAAAAACATCCATGAAAGGATATGATATAGGTCTCAAACGATTATATTCTTCAAGAGCACATGAATCCCACATTTCTAAATTGATTGTTTTTTCATCATAGACAATAAATTTACTATATTCTCCAAATACATTAGGTATTACATCAGGAAATATATCAATAGAATAAGTTATTATTAAAGAACTTTTACCAATTTTTGAATCACCAACTAGGATGCATTTGTTAGGATTCATTATTATTTTGTTTCGTGGAGGTACTTTGTGTAATTTGAGCTCTCTTTAATGAATACTTTATTTCGAATTTTTAAATTTTTATACTCAAGTCTTTATTAATCAACATACATTTATATTGTATATTGTGCGTACTTGTAATTAATTCAGAGCGTAAAATACCAAATGAGTGGTTTTTTTGGCAATTGAAACAACATTACTACACCAGATAACTTTTTACTTATTAAGTATCTTATGAAAACATTACTCAAAAATTCCTTGTAAGCATAGTGCAATGCAATGAGAAAAGAGAGAAGGAGTGGTGATTTTGAATAGAAAGAGAATTATTTTAACAAAAAAAGTGTTGGGTAGTACTTACTCGGATATTGTGTATCAAAATTTTAAAATTACTCAATAGGCTCAAATGTATGTGATTTTCAAAAAAAAAAAAATATTAATTATTTTATAATACCGAAATTGATTAACTGTAACAGCACGGGACTCCATTCATATAAGCCCGCATAAAATATCACATAAAATTTTTCTAAACTAGTTTTTTTCATAAACATGGATAAATTTTTACAATATTCCGAAATGGTCAAAAGAGTATGATCATCATTGCGTTTTGCACTTATTTTCCTAAGTCATATAAAATGTAGGTAACTTTTTACTATACTTGTATCACTTTCGATACCCAAAACATCAAAATTACATCACCATAGTCAAGAGATATAAAGAGAATAAACTTTTCTTTGTTTTGTCTCTTTATTGTATAAAAATATTTATAAATAAACACATTTTGAATTCTCCATTCGTGTTTGATATTTACTCTTTTTACATTATTTTTATACCACAAAAAGTAAAGTAGTACAGTAGAGTCCTGTCTTTGCTGACTTTCAGTAAATTTCATGTTAATAGGTTTTTTCTTGTTTTTTTTGTATAAAACAAGGGCGAAACTTAAATTACATAATAAATAGTAATATAGTAACATTGTAATGTTTTTTTAAATTTGGTTCAGATATTTACGTTCAAGTTAAATCTATGTTTAATCTAAAGAAGTCAATGGCTTAGCTGATGTAGTCACTTTTTACAATAAGAAACTCAAAAAAATTGATATGAAAAAAAAATTTTTAAGAAGAAATTCATTTTAAAGTAGAAATGAAAAAATATGTGTAACGTGAAATACATTGGTATTTCTAACGGGTAATGAATATTTCTTGTTACTTTTATACAAAATGAGATTTATTACAATGTTACTGGAATACCTAATAAAACCTTACTTAACTATAATTCACATTTATTTTTGAAAGATTTGAATAAAATAATTTCCTCAACTTTTCTTGTTCCGCCAAATCTGTTTTTTATAATTGACTCAGATTGTTACGTGTAATTATGAGAGAGCAGTAATTTGAGTGTTTAATGAAATTATTTTCAGGCTTTTTAAACTTTCGCTCTTTATTTTTATTTTTAAGTGTTGCCGTTCGCCATTATTTTGCAGTTGTTAATATTATTGAAAACATTTATAGTTTTATAGCAGTTCCTGTGGTAATAAATTATTCTATAATAAGTAAATTTTTTATATTCCATGATAATGCAATATTAAAAAGTAATATTAATTTGAAATAGTAAAACTTTTCAGAAAAAAAAGAACCCGAGTGCAACTTTTAATTCTCAAGTAATAAAATTCATTAACAGTATTGATGTTAAAGCTTTGAATGTAGATGCATACGCAAAACATTCTTTTCAGTAATTTATACACGGCAACATCGGAAAGTTATTTTTAAATAATTTTTGTGTTAAAACATTTCAATATGGTTGAATAAAATTTGTTTATATATACATATTTACTATGACTCATGAGGTTTTTTACAAAAGTGAGTCAGTTACTCAAATTATTAATTTTGTACTATGTCCATATGTATCCATATGTATGTAGTAATATTAATATTATTTGTAATAATATGTTATATTGAATTAGTTAACCATGTTTAAAAAGTATGCATGTTGTGTTTAAACCTATAAGAAAACTCGTTATTTTATTAACTTAATTTTATTCACAAATCTTTGAATAAGTGTTATACTCGTGTATGTGTTTATCTCTTATATCATTATCATCATTCATGACAATAAGAGTAAACAAAACATTCATCTGATAATAGAAACAAAACAGCATTGCTATAATCGAAATTAAAATACAAAATTTTTTGTTAGTTTTAATTTAATTCACTGTATAACAATTAATTATTTAAAATTTTAAATTTTTATAAAATATTTAAATTAAATGCAATTAATGTAGACACAGGTAACGTTGTTTTCAGGTGCTTATCTGAAATTTCTTAAGCCAAATTCAAATCATTAATAAATGCATATTGTCACACTGGCATTGTGTACATATTGATTGATGACAGTTTTGGTTCTCAGAATCTTTTATTTACTGTTGATTATTCACTAATCTTCATTATGAACATTTAGACATCTTATGATCTGTGAACAATGTATTTCATTTAAGTACGTTGTATATATAATATTATTTCTTTATAATATTATTATGAACAGTATATTCTGTATATCAGTATAGAACAGTATATCACATGATAAAACATTTAGATTTTTTGTTTTTATTTGATTTTTTCGAAGAATTTAATATTAATCTCATTGCCTCATTTGATATTTTATTTAAACCGTCTTTTGTTAAAATTGAACATTCTAAATATTTGATTGCATTAATTTCTTTTGCCATTTCTAAACCTTTTGCATATGAAATATAATTTTCTTCATCATTTTCATTATTTCTTAAATCTGAATCAATACCAATTAATATGATTGGTATTTTTGGACAAAAATTATTTAAATGTGGATACCATTTTTCTTTAATACTTTTAAATGATTCAATATTAACAATTGAAAAACATAATAAAAATATATCAGTTTTAGAATATTGTAATGGTTTTTTTGGTTTAGATTTTAATGGAAATGGTTTATCCCATGCTTCTAAACTTATATGTTTTCCATCAAACATTGGTTTAACTGGATAATCCCATAGTTGATTTGTTACACATTCTGCAGGTATTGTTGATTCTACCATATTTTTACTAACTAATAGTGATGTTTTGCCAGTACCAACATCACCAACTACAGTACATTTTAATACTTTCATGTTAATTTTTTTTTTTAATATTAAAAAGTAGAAAAACTAGTTTTTGATCGGTGTGGTTTTTTTTTAATATTGTATTTTAAATGAGTATTTCTTTTTTAATATAAAAATTTTTATTAATTGTTTTTTAGGTAAATAATTTAATTTCTTTGTTTATAAATCAATTGAAAATACCGCAACGGAAAAAGAACGTTCACGAATGGACGCGGAATATAAAATGTTTCTACTTATTTTTTTTGTTAATTAAATTTAATATAATTTTATTATTTTGACGGTGTTTAATATTAAAATAGATAAATACTATTATTAGAAAAACTTTAAGCTTTTATTTAATAAAGAAAACTAATAAAAATACAATAAATATACATAGATAAATAAAATATAAGATAAATTTGTATTGTGGTCAGTGTTGCCAAATAAATTATACCAAATATCTTAATTTTTTTAAAAAATAAAATCTTCATTTTGAAAATTCGATAAAGAAAATCTTCACGAACCCTTCGAGATATTCAATTGAAGTTAAATTGAAAAAAGTAGGAAGCCAAAATACTACAATTTCAATTCGAACCAAATCATACTCTAAAAAGAAAAATTTAAAACATGCACGCATTTAGTTATTGCGCCAAATCGATTAATGTAGATAAAATATGAAAAAAGATTCAAAAAATTGCAATTTTGAAAAACTTCACTACCATTAAAAAACCTTAATTTTAAAGATATTTTTGTATGTAAATTTTGAAAAATTTTAAAAATCTTATTTTGAAGTATGCACAAAAATATGACCAAAAAACCTTAATTTTGAAGATAAATCTTCACTTTTGACAGCGCTGATTGTGGTTATTTTGAATTAAAAAAGCTTTTTTATCGTGTTTTGATTTTGAGATTAATTAACATACAACTATACTATAATGTATTAATATAATACATGTTTATGGCCAGATAAATTCAAAAATTGTAAATCTCTGAAAGCTTTCGAGTAATTTACGCAAAATGATCTAAATAGCAACTATTAAATATTGAAATAAAAGATAAATTGAGATTTTCAACAAATTTTCTCAAAACAAATCCAAATCGTATGTTACCATAGTGGTGGGGGAACAAATTGTTTACAAAAATTATCTCAAATTTAAATTATTTAGGTAAGATAAAATTTAGTCAAAATTAAAAGTGAGAGAATATCGTATCACGTATTAGTGTTAGTTATTACCTGTGCACATACATTATTATGTATTTACTTTAAGAGTTAAATAATTTTCTTTGGTTTTTTAATTATTCTTCCCTGTTCTTCTTCTTTCATTTGAATTGAAAATTTTCATAAGAAAGTATTTCAAAATTTTGACAACCAAAATTTCGATCATTTTTATTGATCGTTTTCGATTATAATTGATTGGTTTTTTATTCTTTGGATGAGGTGAAATAAAAAAGGGTTGTTATATCGAATTTTCTTTAAATCTAATGGATTAAATCAAAGAAAATTCGTAAGCAAAATTTGAAGTATAAACTCTAACTTAAAATGGAAATTAATCAAGGTTTAAATTGTGCACGATTTTAAAATCAAAATCATTCATCATACTGAAAATTAAACGAACATTGACCGCACTAATAAGAGTAACCGCAGACATCTAGGTAGGTTTAATAAAAAATTTCATTTCAATTGTTCAATTTCAATTTATTCCAAAATTTTGTAAATTGAGTTAAAAGTGAATTGTAGAAATTGAGTTGACACCTTACAGTGTTCATAGCAGAACAAGTGAGTTTTTCATTAACAGTTTTCAAGAATATATGCATACAGGGTGAATCTGAAACGCGATAAAGTCCCTCGGGTTTCGGGCTCAGAAAAATAGGACGATTTTATAAAAAAAATCGTTCCTTGGGCGGTTGGCAAATGACTATTTAATTCTCAAAATCCCGATTGAAAATTTTTTGTTTTGACATACAGGTGTCCGAACTTAAATGGCTGTAATTTCTAAACTTATTAACAGATTTAAAAAAACTTGTTATTCAATGGAAAACTTAAAAGTAGCACTTTATTTAGAAAAACAACGGGTCATTTGGGGTATTACTTAAAAAGCTCTTATTAACTAACTTTTACTAACCAATTTTTTTTGACAACAAAGTTAGTTAAAAAGATTTTACAAAATGGCAAATTACTAAAAAAATTACCCTATTTAAAGGAATTTGAGTTGGTCTTCAAATAATCTCTTAATAATTTTTTTTGTGCGATGCCCCGTTTCTGAGATAATACAATTGTAAACTGGAAAGCTCCCAGGAAAAATTGTTATTTTACTCTAGGTAAAATTTACATAAGCCAAATAAATTAAATTAAAGATAAGTGTAACCTAATATTTTTTGATGACTGGCACTATCTAGTGTTTAATAATTATTTTTAAATCTAGTCTACAGTAAAGTTTTATTTTCTATAATCTCTACGAAAGCAATAATTTAAATAAAAAAATTATTTATGTCTAATATTAAAGAAAATTATTTTTGTATCCTAAACTATTCCCCAAAAATTCATTAAAAATGGTGGTCAGATTTTAAAGTCCTTTAAAATTTTTGTGTTTTTTTTTTCTTCTTTTTCTTTCATTAAAATAATTTGCTTTCAATCTAATTTGCTTTAAATTTTTGTTTTTTTTTTTTGTTTGGCAGAAATTTTGGAAGGAAAAATATAAATTTTTTCCAGAAACTGTTTTGTTTTCTTTTTATATTCTCATCTTCTTTAATAACATCAAGCTTTAGTACTTCATCCCAGTTTTATATTCCACACAAAAGACTTTGAAATATAAAATTGGGAGTACAGGAGTACCATAAATGGGACGAGAAAGATTTTCTCTTATTTAAAGTTATTTAGTAAAAAGATTTCTCTTTTAATTTATAGTTTGTTTTTTTTTCGTTTTTCTTGTGTTTTTGTGGAAGTTTGTGGTAACTTCCTTAAATTAGTTAAAACTTGTGGTTCTCTAATTGATGCAAGTAGAAATGATTAGAAAACTTATGCAAAACTCTAACTATCTTTTAGAATTTTATTTTATTTTATACAGTTATTTTATATATATTTAAATGCAATTATTTATGTGTGATTGTATATGTATTTTTGCTAAAGAGAAAATGGATAATATGAGAGTTGTTGTTTTAATATAAATACGAAAATGTTACCAGGCCAGGACATTCACTAAACAATTTCATTAAAAAGTTCAAAAGTTATTTAAATTTATTCATTTAGCCATTAAAAGTTGACTTAAAAAATGAAAAAATGAAAAGCAAAAAAAAAAAAAAACAAAAAAATAAAAAAACTTTATTGTATCTCAGTTTTTCGTTTTCCTTCTTTTTCTTTTCATGGTTATTTTTTTTAATTTCAGAAAAAGGATTCTTACTTGTATTTTTGTGTATCCTTATTTTAAAGTGATTTTTTAGTTTATCCTGAATTTTTAGATTTTGTTTTTTTTTATTTTAATTTCTGCATTCTCTTAAATAATTCTCAATATTTTCGTTTTGATTATGGAGCATGGAGCGAGAGTAACTGGCTGCTAGAAGGTAGGGAAATTTTATGGAGAGAGAGAGAGAGAAAAGAAAAAAAGTTCTCAGCTATACGAAAAGTTTTTAATAAAAAAATATTTTCGGCTTTATTTATTTTTTTTTTCTTATTTATGTGAATAAGTAAACCATTAAGGATTGTAAAAGTATATTAAAAGGAATGTTTTTGAAAAAAAAAAATAAAAAACACCAAAACAAAATAGGCAAACTACAAGCTCCTATAGCTTAGCAATTGCTATGTGTTGTTAAAGCCAGTTAGTTTGTTTGTTTTTTTTTCTATTTTGTAGTTTTCGGGGTTTTTTTTTTTTGTAATTTTATAACTTTTTTTTTATTTTCTCAAAATAAGTTTTCATACGGTGTGTTGTTGTGGACTAGAGGAAATATTTTTATGAAATAAAACTTTTTACTTAGTTAAAAATTTACACTTTAATTTCATTTCATAAAAAAGAAAAAAAAGAAAAATAGAAAAATTCTTCTATTAAACCTGTTTTTTTTTTTCTTTGTTTTTTAACCGAAAAAAATTTGGTTTTTTTAAATCACAGTTGTAAAATTTTTTTTTTTCTCCATTCTATTGTTTTTAAATTTTTTTTGAAGAACTATGAAGTTTTATTAAAAATATGAATAACGATTTTTGAATATTTTAATATTAAATTTTCTATTTTATGTTTTTTTTTTTTGGAAAAATATCATAAATTCTAATAATAATAAATTTGGATCAAACCAATGGTTTGTTAAATACTCTTTTCCCTTAAAAAAGTAAAAATAATTTTTAATAAAAAACAATCTTCTAGCTATTTGAATTACTTTCATTAATATACCAAAATATATCAAATGATTGCATAACTTTAGGATGAAAAAATTTAAATAATCGTTAATATTATGGACAAATTGTCGGTTAAGTATGTGACTTAAAATTACATAATTGTAGTTTTTGATGGAATAAAATTTGGAAAAAGTTGCAGTTTCAGAAAAATAAGGCTTCGAAAATTCATATTTTAAAAATTTACAGAGGTGACAACTGTGGAAGAATATTTTAGTGGAAGAATACTTTTTCCAAGGTGGTGGAAAAAATATTCTTCCACTTAAATGTTCCACTTCTACAACTTAGTGTTCACAATTATGTAAGTTACAGGTTAACATTCTTTACTGTTTTTTTTTTCATTTTTCATAATGCAATTTTATAATATTATTGTTGTTAAAAATAATTAATATTTTTAACATATGCATTAGTTCCATGAAATTTCTTTATAAAATTTTTAAAAGTTTTTTTAAAATCAAATGTTAGTAAATGGAGTGATACTGATGCGGCATGTCTGTTAATAATATATGAATAAGTGGTATTAGACGGTAATAAGAAAATTTTTTTAGTTATTATAAATTTAATAATACTATTTGGGAGAACATTTCGTTTTATCTATGTGTTCTATGCAATTTATAATGCGTTTTATCTATGCAATTTCTTCATACCTCTGTAGCTCAGTTGGTAGAGCGTCCGCCTAGCAAGCGGTAGGTCACTGGTTTGAGTCCAGTTCGAGGAGAAAGTTTTTTTAACTCGTTTCTTTGGTTACGTCATCCATCTGTTCTGCAGCTGTATGAGGAAATCTCCATTAAGTTAAGATTGTGAGTGTAATAGGCACAATACCGTTTTTATTATATAATATATGTTCTTGTGATTGTGTGTTTCAAATAGTAGATAAAACAACTAGCCAGACTTTCAATTGATTGAAGAAATAATATTAAAGTATGTATGTTTCATTTTAATTTTATTTTTTAAAGTCAAATAATATTTTTATTTTAATTAAATAAATGAATTAATTTTTATGATAAACTCAACGAATTTCTTATTATTAAACCAAAATTTTTAATTAAATCTCCAAATATATTTTTTTTCTTAAAATTTCTCAAAAGGTTTTCGTATATTAAAAGTTATTTTTAAATCTGTTTTATTTCCATACAAAATCTGTTATCACTCTAATTTTCATATAAGAGTAACGAAAAGAATTCCCAAATTTTTTCAGAAAAATTCAGAATTCAAAAAATATCACTAGAACCAAGATTTACTTTACTTCTTTAATTCATTCATTTAATTTTAATCACTTAATTCTCATGATTTTATTAATATTTTCAATTTTGTAAACTTTTTCATATATCTTAGCCTAAGCATTATGCTTTACATTACAAAAACATTAATATTTGATACATGTTATGTAGCCACATAACACGCATAAAATTCTTGGGTTTTATTCTGGATTTTCTTTTATTATCGGGAAAGTTTTAATTTATTCTTCATGTATTTCGAGGCTCAGCATAATCTTAAAATACATGTATGATATGTTAAGAATTAGTCATTTAATCATAAATGCAAATAATTTGCCTATCTGCTTAAAATGTATCTTCCTTTTTCTGTCCTTTAAAAATTATTTAAAGGATTTGTTTTCCTCAAATTTTCCAAAAAAAAAACATTTGATTTTCTCATCTCTCTGTTTCTATTTCCCTATATTTTTCACATTGTTTTATAATTTTTAGTTTGTTGATTTTTCTTATAGAAATTTTCTCATAAGAGCTAATGTGAATCTTTGTTTCATGCAGAAAATATTTTATAGGGTAGGAAGGATTTTAATAATAATAATTTAAAAAAAAAATTGTGATATGATATTTTTTTCTTGGTTTAAATTTATAGTGTACTTAATAATTGTATTTAATTAATTCTGAAAATAGAATTTTTAAAGTTGTTATCTTTGAATCAAGCAGCCATGTTTTTTTTGACAACTAACTAATGTTGGAAAGAACTAACTAATCCTGTTAAGATTCTTGAACATTATAAAGTTGTAAAATCAACTCCTATTGAAATTGCACTGTCAGAGCCTGGATATTCTAACAAAATTAACTGATTCGAGGAAATTATTTCACTAATTTTTATGGCCAAAAATGTAAATTCGACTTGTATAGTAAAAGTCTAGTTGCTAACATCTAAATTCTTCGAAAAGTTAACAGTTTTCTCTTCAGACTTATCTTAAAAATTATCAAAAATTCAAAATTTTCTGGTAGTAATGTTCCAATTTCTGATATCTATGGCATATCTAAAAGTGATGTGGCATAATCCGTGAAATGACTTTAGTAAACTTAAATAATATGAATTTTCATCAAAACCCGCCTAGCCGAAATTGATATCCATTAGTGCCTAGAAAGATCGACAGCCGGTCATTCTTAATCACATAGAAATGAATTTCCCTTTAAAATCCGACTTCTGAAATTCCGTGTCATCACATAACTGCACCTCTTGTATGCAATACGTTCATTCGGAATAACTTTTGAACAACTTCCGAAAAATTTTACAAGAGAATCTTGCATATTAACCTTCTTAAATGTAGATATGGGGTTGATATTAAGGTTCATGTTATATAATTTGCATATAGCACGAAAACTAAAGCCAACAAATTATATAAGAGAAACTTTCTGAAATTTTAATATTTTTTCTTCAAAAGTTCAAAACTTTTAAAATATTTTTTCTCTTAAAACTTGTTTTTTTCTTTTTCTTGCTTCGTTATTTTATTTCACTTCAAAGTCAAATGTATATATTGCAATGACGTATCCTTTGAGAAATAAAAATAATATTTTATTACAAAAAACAAAAAAAAAAGAAAACAGAATTAAATCATTCGACCTTTAAATGCTTTTACTGCGTTTATACTTACAAATAATCTAATATAAGAAAATATTGTTTTCCTTTTCTTTCTTTCCTCAGAAACAAAATGAAACGGAAATAAAAATTTGTCATTTTATTAATTTAATATCAAACAGAAATTCTCTAAAGACAAGTACAATAATAACAAAAAATGTCCTTTATTTAGAAGAAGAAGAACAACAAATCTCCTCTTATTTTGTCTTCGTAAATTTATTGTATCCCATACATTGTGTAAATATATGTGATTGCGTTTTGTAACAAAGTTCTTTTATTGTTGATCTCATTACTTATTACGGGTTTTTCTTTGATTTGATTACACATTTTTACTTACATATACATATACAATCATACATAAATTTATATTTTGTTTGTTTTTGCTGTTATTCTATATTTAAAAAGGATTCAACTTTTTTCTGCCCTCACTTTCAGATTTAAAAACCAAAAAATAAATTATATTATAACTTGTATAACAAATATGGATGTCAAGAAGATTAAGTCATAATACAAATGGGGATTTTTGAAGGTCCAACAAAAAAAACAAACAAAACATGTCTTCAAATATAAAATAATAAGAAACAGAATAATAAAATATAAATACAAAATGTAAATAGAAAGAACAAAAGGATATTGTAAAGAAAAAAAAAATAACCGAAGGAAAATAGAAGAATGTTAAAGATTTTTGGACAAAATCCAATAACATTTGTTTGGTTTTTACTTTTATTTCAGTATCCCAGTGGGACTTTTAAGATAAATGGTTGGAGATTGTTTAAAAAATTTAAAACAAAAGTTTAAATAGGTGAAATATATTGTCAACTTCCTAACTGTCCTGATAAATATTTGCAACTGGAAATCGACATTTTACAAAATACCAAAAAACCACAGCAAATCTACGCGCCGGTTATTGTGAACATTGTTATAGTTCTACTACTATACTAGCTACTTAAGCATAAGATTTTTTACATATACAAGAAATTTAAAAGAAACGAGGAGATATTTCCTTAAAATACTACCCAATAATTCATAAGTCACAGGCAATATTTATACAAAATTGGAAGAGCTAAGTAAGAATATTTTTTTTAATTTTCTCTTATTTCTAAAACAGAAGTCCACTCTTAACTATACGCAAATTTTGTTTGTGCTATGATTAAAAATTTTGAGGCTGTGTTTCTGCTCGATTCTCCTAGATTCTTTTAGAATTTGGAAATGCTTAAAATTAATCATTCAAAATGATTATATAATTTCCGTATCTTTTATAAGTAAGTGAGACAAAATCAAATTACCTTCAAATATTCTATGAATATTACGCAAATGATTTTAGTCATGACCGGAAGAGAATCAAATTTTACAAAATGCTACCATGTATTTTATAAGCTTCTCAATATAATTATAAATATTTATATAGGAATATGTTTAAAATTGTACGCTTATCCAATGGACTTAAGTCAGAAAAAAAAAATGAAAGATCAAAAAAAAAAATAATAAAAAAAAGTTTATTATGTCTTTAGAAAAATTGTGAAAATTGGTAAAAAAGGATAAAGAATATTGTTTGGTGGAAATTAAATGAAAAGGATTCCAAACAAGAAGAAAACATAAAATAAAGTGATTTCATTATTTCTATTGTTTCGGAAGTGTGAGAGTGATAAGAAATACGAAGAAATAAAGAGAAAAAGACACAAAAAACAAAAATTAAAAATTGTGTGAAAATTGCAAAAAGAAAATGTTGTAAAAATTTGAAAGGAAATCGTAAAGCGGGGTTAAAAATAAAAACAAAATGAATGCGTAAATTTAGAAATTTCGGCAGTGTCACCCCTTTAAAATTAAATTTATTAGAGCTATAGCAGGTAACTGCTCTCATTTCAATTAAATGTTTAATTTAGAAATAGATAGTATTATTAGTTTAGTTCTACAATAATTTTTAATATAAAAAAATCAAGTTCGTGAGAATTGGATAGTTGTGAATTTATTATTTCTACAATTAACCAGAAATTTTAATATAAAGATAGTTGAAAATCAGGAAAATTGAGACTAATATTCAAAGAAAGTGTTGTTATGTATTATATGAGTTCGAATTGCGTTTCCCATCATTTAGGTATTTGTATTAGACATCTGAGAGGGGGGAGGCCAGACTGAAGCATCACTAGGCCCTGAAGACTGGGCTATCACTTAAACAAATTTGGACAACCTGGGTACCGTTTCTATAGATTTTTTCATGATGAAGATGAGATGGCTAAACATATTCTCTGCTTTTGTTAAGCACTGCGACCGGGATACGAATCTGGTGTGGTGGGATCTAAGGGGTGGGATCTAAGTGGTGGGGTGTTGCAAAAAATCTTTAGGGGTGCAGTTAAAGCTGATATGAATGGTCAACCCTGCCAATCTTCGAATCTAATCTAATCCAATCTAGATGTTGGTTATTATTGGTTGTCTTTAAAATTTTTCTTTTTATTAAAATTAAAATTTTATAAATTAATTTTTATATAAAATGTCACCAATTTTTTTTGTTAAATCAAGAAATTCAATACTGAAAAAAAGAGAAAACAAATAAAAAGATTTTTCACTTTTTCTGTTTTCTTTTTACATTTTCTTTTCGTATAGATTTGAGAATTTTTTAATACCATAATTAAAATTACCGCCAACATACATGTTGTATAAAAATATAAAAGAAAACAAAAAGAAAATTTATTACAGAATTACATTATTTACTTAGAAGAATGCTATCAGTGAGAAAGAGTGAATAAAGAGAGTATGACAATGTGAGAATAGAAATTATTTTATTATTCTCAATGAGATTGCTGAGAAAGGAGTGCAGGAGAGAAAAAGGAGTTCAGTTTAAACAAAGGACAATCAATGTAGAATTTTTTTTATTATTATTTTTTCGCTTATAAAGTAAATGACAAAGGATATAAAATGTCATTCCCTTTGTCATTTATTATTGGTTTATATTATAAAATTTTTGTTGTATTTATAAAAATCCTGAGAAAATCTTATTTTTGGTTTTCGCGAAAATTTTCTGACATTTTTATCGTTGTTTTTTTTTTCATCATTATTATTTTTATTATTTTGTTCTTATTTTCGGTAAATTAAATATCTTAAGAATAAGAAACCGTTTTACTTTTATTTTTCTTGTCTTCTTCTTCATTTCTTAAACGTATACACTAAAACATTTTTATTATTATTCTTTCGACGATAATGTCGCAAGCAATCGCAAATATAAAACTTTTTATTGACTTCATTAAATTTCTGTCATTAAACGTTATTATAAAATAACTTAACACACATACATTCATATATAAGAATACAATACAATCATAATATTATTACATTTTATTTGCAGATGGGAGGGAACAGTAACAAAAGAGGAAAATTTCTATAACAAACCTTCGTCATATTTATTTAGGTTGCTATTAACAAAAATAATGTTGGTGGCTTTTACTATCCATTATATGAATTCCATACGCTCCACTCACACAAACTCAAACACGCACAACGCGTACATAGAATATGTACATACACGAATGTGTATGAATAAATGCCATAGATTATATTGTGGTGTAAAATAAAAATGTTGAAGGATGAAATGCGAATAAAAATAAGGATTTTTATATTACACAATAATATTATAAAGTAAAATTTATGGCATAGTCTCGGATTCAAAAAAAGAATATGTTCTTATGTAATTTTGTAATTTTTTAACTTTATTATGTTTTTGCAAATGAAAATTGTGGGATTCAATTTTTTTGTTTTTTTCATATATTTTATGAATTTTTTAAATGTTAAAGTTGATTTTGTGCGAATTTAAATCAAAATTAAATTGTTTGTGAAGAAGCAGATTTTTGCCATTGTTATATTGCATATAACAGCAGTAACAAAATGAATAATTTGTTAACAGTTTAAGATAATTAAATATGCTCGAACACCTTCTAAGTCTGATATTACATACATATATTATACAAGGTTACCGTATCAAATGTTTTTCAGAGCCCATAGCACATTTGATAGCAATTTGCTGAAGTTTAATGTATATGGAATTATTACCGTTCTCAGATTCATCAATAACACTCTAGAATTTTTAGAATGTAAAATATTTTGATCAGATTCTGGCAGAAAATTAATTAATTATTTAGAATTTTTGAATTTGTAAGAAAAAACAAAGAATTACAGAACTCATGTTAAGCTATAGTCCTTGTAGCCACAACATTATTAAATTAAAATTATTGTAAAGTGAGAGATAATAATATTTTATTAGAGAATCTTGATATCTGTACAAAGTGATTGAATTGAAATCTAGCAAAAATAAGCCTTTTTTAAATATTTAGAAATATTTAAGAAATCCAATGATTTTGAAATTTTGGAGGAGAACAGTGGAACAAGAGGTAATTTCTCCTGTTTTAAATACATTGAAATAAAAACTATAATTTAAGATTTTAGAAGAAATTTTGTAATTTGAGACAAAATAGATTGCTCTGATCTGATTCCCAGCAAACCAAATCCACAAACAATGAAAATTAATCCCTGAATTTTATATCAAAAATAAACTAGTGTTGAGGCTTGGAGCATGTTAGATGACGCACATAATATTTAATTTTGCATACAATTTTCTGGAAAAAATTTATTAAATGTAGGTTATTGTAGATCACAATAATTATTGTTCTTTACATTTTTACGTAATAAAATATCCGAAAATTTCCATTTTTGGAAAATTTCTTGTCCTCTCCCAGCATTAATGAAAATATTGGCAAAATATACTTAAAACGCTAACATTCTTTTTCTGCTTCCACTTAATATCTGCTTAATGAAAGTAGAGCTCGTAATAACTTGTGTATGAAGCTCACACATAATAACTTGCACTTACACCATTGAAGCATATATAGGTATGAATAGCCATTAAAAAACTGAACTTAAGTAATTCATTTTATGAAAAAAAGAACAAAATTCATAAAAATAAATAAAATGTCTCCATTTTTATGGCTTTTATGTATGGAATCAACAGCTTTTATAATAATTTTATGCGTGAAGAAAATTTACAATGTACACTTGTAGTAATGTGATATAGCTACTTACGTGTAGTGTGTATAAGCATAAAATTACAATCAGCATAAATTGATTTTCACAAAAAAAATATAAAAAATAAAAAAGTGGTTTGTAGAAAATTTTTGTTTTTTATAGTCTAAAATAAAAATTTTTTGGTTGATGGTCTTCGTATATGAAAATCCGAAGGAAACAAATTAAATCAAAATATTTTCGTGTTTAAATTTTATACTGGCAATTATGGTTTCATTTCGAAATTTCTATATTCCTATTGGTTTGATTCATATATATTCATAAAAATGTACTTATGCAGGTACGGGCATCTAATATAAAACTTTATTTTAGTACCACATTTTGTTTAACTATCAATCAACTAAAAAATCACACATTGAATTCTTTTTGGGGTCAAAATATTTTCATATTAGCAAGGGATTTTATATATAGTAAATTTGTGGTACTTGTATGAAATTTATATGAGAAACATAAAAATGGTTTTATTTCTTGCTATGGCAAATTTAATTCAAATTCATAGAAATTATATATTATGCCAATTTAAAATATTCGGAAATTTGATGGCAGGCCAGTATTAACTATAACATTGATATTAGCTTAAAAAGCTGACGGATAGCTAGGGGAATGATGGATAGTTAATCAAAGTGACGGATCCTACCGTTTATAACATTGTACAATATTAATTATTCATCTGAAAAGTATTCTCTACCTGTTAAATTATAATAAACTTTACATTTTTAATAAAAACATTGTAATTACTTATTGTTCTTATTGCCATGAGCAAGCTATCGACACTATAATATATCATAAAAATTCTGATAACAATTGGTACGAAATTTAAGAATACTTTTAAGAAATCTGTATACTTTGTGTGTTGACCATAATTCGTGAATATCGTCCTGTTGTTGAAATACCCTCGCCTTACAAAAAACAATCTTAATGCTTATAATAATACAGATGACAGCAATAGAAACTGCGTACAACGCAAGGAAGATAAGTTTTCAAAACAGAAGTATGATTCGACCAGCTCACATTCACACCAATAATAACAATTGCAAGAGTACTGCCTATTGAGATTACAGCATTCACCGAGATAATCCACTTGCTACTATCAAGCACAAATACACGTTTAAAATTTATTGATATTATTTTTAATGATGAAATTTAAATTAATTACCAAAAAAGAATTATATAATTACACTATGGTTCAATAATATAATTTATTAGAGAAATTTTAAAATTAGGTCAATGTCTTGCATATATTTATTTGGAAAACTAATCGATAATACGATTTTTTATACATATAAGGCCAAAATGTTTAAAATGCATGATATTATACAACATTATACTTAAAAATTTTTTTTGAGGATATAAATTTCAAGGACTTAAGTATAAGAAAGAGAAAATTTTAAAGTTTGCAATAAATTTGCAAAAATTTCTATTTAAATTCTTAATTTATTTTATATACTTAAATGAAGTGTATATTATGTATGTGTGTGTATCACTATTCATATAAGTAACTTTAAATTTTCTTTTAATCCGATTACACATTTCACCTCAATTTTCGATTCTTTCATATGGAAATTTTGCTTTTGTAGTGTCCTTAATTTATTTTACAATCAAAGGTTATTTTTTAACCCAAAAACGATACTAAAATTTTTAGAATTGTAAAAAGAAAGTTAATCAAATATTTACATATATACATATATGCGTACACAAATATACTTATATGTGTATTATATATATATATATGTAAAAGCACACTCCCACAGGAATACTACAGGTTAAGCACGCTCATATGTATTGTTTTTTCAATGTCTTTTTTTAAATTGTTTCCAATTTATATATTTTTCATTTAAAACTTTCTAAAACATATTAAAAAATACTTGTATACTCGTGTGTATGGAATATTTTGAAATTAAAAGTACACAATATATGTATGTATGTATATAGTAACCATAAAATAGATACCATATATAACTAGGTCAGCTGATGCGCTGGCGAGGGGAGTGCCTAAGACGCCTGTCAGAGTACTTTTGCGAAATCGGATCACATACTGTTTGTTGGGAACATAGGAAAGAGTTGGAGAGAGAGAGCGGTCGGAGTGCCGGAGAAGCCTTCCGGTGTTGAGGGATCTTGTCGGTTCACTGCGGACTTAGGGGGCACCTCAGTAGACTGAGAATGAAATTAGAAATTATTGAAAAAATTGTAAGAGAAATTTTACTTCTGAAAATTTATACTTAATATAAATTTTAACTGGAATGTACTGTTGAATGTACTGTGTTATTCTGATTTTGAAATGCTGTACATTAAACTTATTAGTTGAAAACACCACTTTTGTACTTTATTTTTACCTCACTAATAAAAATTTATATACGATACTTTAGAAATAATTCTCTTACATTAAAATTTTTTTTGAATATTAAATCCAAGGACATGTCGTGAAGATTAAAAATTCCACATTTAAGGACGGATACCACATCAATTCTTGTCAACAACTTTGATTGAAAGAATACTTGAAATTAATGAGAAAATAAGGTAAGAATTTTTATAGCAGTATTGAACTATTTTTATATGTTTGTAAGCATTAAAAATCAAATGTGCATAGATAGGGTATTTTGAATTAAAAATGATGATTTGGATTAAAATTACTATTTTTTTTTTATACTTAAAATAAAAAAATAATTTCTATTGTATAAAAATAAATAGAGTAAACATGTAATAAACGTAAAGGATAATGGTGATTATAAAATTTTATCAAAGTACACCCATGCATGGTATTCAACACATTCTGAATAGAAGCGTAGAACATTGGGAGAAGAGTGATAATTCTAAGAAAAGTAAAGTGGGAAATCCTAATGCTCCCAAAGGGAGTAAGGAGAAAAAAAAATTAAAATGATTTCTCACGAAATGAAAATAAAAATTTTATATGATTTTTTTTTAGTATAGATTTAGTTTTGATAATTCTTTACAGCAGTTTGACCATTTTTACAGCACTTACAACTTTATATTCGAAACATTGTTGAAATTAGTTTGCAATATTTATTAAAAAATTTTAAAACAAATTAATTTTTAAAAAATCACTTCATTTTCACTCCAAATTTTCACCTTAGCTTCTTTAATATTGAAAAATTGGAGAAAATCAATTTCATGTTCATCAAATAGTTCCTGATAAAAATAATTTTTCTCTTAAGATAAAAGAAAAATTTCGATACGAAGTCCTTTAAGCACTAAAGCAAAATTTGAGAGCATTCATTAATTTTATTTATTTTGTATATAAAATAAAAAGCATTTTTAAAAAACTATAAATTTTCACACTTAAAAATTGTCATGTTCATTTTAATTTATATAACGCGTTTAATTATATCTAGGATAAACACATAAAATATTAAGATAAATTGAGCAATTTTCGAAATTTTATTATAAAGTTTAATATTGTATTAAAATTAAAATTTATGTTCGTATACTTTATTAAAAATATTCGATGTTCTTAATATTCAATAAATTATTTTATTTGTATGGCGAAAATTTCATATACGTTATCCTTCAATGATTGATTTATGTTAATACTTAAAAAGAGAAATAAATTCTAAAATAATTGAACGTTTTATATGAAAACAACGTTTTTGTATGTATAAAAAATAAATTTAGAAACCATAAATTGAACTTTAATAATTGAACGCTTTTTGTATATATAAATGAAATTTTGTTTATGGAATCCTTTTGACCTAATTCTATAAATTCCTTAATGTTTTTTCACACAGACACTAAGGATATAGAAAAATTAAACCACTAACATCAAGGATTTCGAAAAAATTACCATATTGACTGATATAGAACTTAACAATTAGAGCAGAGGGTATAATTTTGGAAAGAATTTTTAAAATTGTAATTAAATAAAATTTTATTAGGAGAAAATTCCGTATGTCGCAGGTTTAACAGTAAAATAATAGCTAGGTTCACAGTGAAAATAATTTCAGAAATTTAAAGAAATTGATGTCGTTTTTAGAAAACTATTAAAATTTTGTTGAAGACAACATCTGGTCAAGTGTTGGCAGTTTATATTGCTTAAGGGCTGGAAGCGTTTGGCATGTTAATTTTCCCAAATTTTTCAAACAAAATTGCAAATTTACAGAACCAAATTTATTAATAATATGTTTTTTAAATTTTGTAAGGAAATAGGTTATTCCCGGGTATATTTGGTATGTCAGACTTAATATTTAAATAACGGATTTCATAGTAAAATTTGAGTAAAATGATTATTGATGTAAATGATTGAAAATGACTCAGTGAAATGAGATTTTGTAAGAGTATAAATAATTGAAAATTTTAATATTCTTTCAAAAATAACATTATTAAAGAGAGATCTAGGAGGAGCATAGGTCTCGTGCATGATATTGTAGATAACCATGAACCAGTTTCTTACGTCATTGAGTTTTGCTAGGTAGATGATGAGTCTACCGTAGTTATTCAAGAGAGATAAAAAACGATATTTAGAGGCTTTCTTTTTGGCCTGGACTATATAATATATGAATGGTAAAGAAATTTTTTATTATTTCCTCCATTAAATATTTTGAAAATTTAATTTCTTCTTTCGCAAACACCATAATGATAACCCATTTTCAAAAAAGTTATTTAGGTTTTTCCTCGGAAAGAAAATCATATTTAAATTACAATTTTTATTCAAAATTAAAAATTATGCCAAGAATTATTATCGAATTTTCAAAGTTTTGCATAATTTAATCTATTTTTAAGTTTATCATAATTTCTTTCATTACAATCCTTTAAATTCAAATTGAATTTTTTCCAAATTTCTGGTGAAAATTTTCTCTATTTAAATTTATTTTTCTTTTCGTTTTCTTCTGTTTTTTTTTTTCATAAAAACTTTTCTTAAAATTTTTATATATTTTGCTTTTTAAATCGCGGCTTTACATTTGAATGTAAAACGAAATGAAGTCATGAATTTTCTTTGCAGTTTTCCACATTTTTCTTCGTTTGTTTTTTTTTTTTTAATTTTATTAAAATTAGAAAAATATTTCCCTTCAATTCAATAATAATTTCTTTTCAAAAAGCTTAACGAATCGTACAAAGGAATGTAAAGAAAATTAAGAATTTTATTATATTTTCGTTCTTTATCGTTGCATCCTTTATAAAAATTTAAAAAAAAAAAAAATGTAAAAAAAAATGCAATGAATTAAATTTTTTATTCGTTCTGAATATTTTAATTTTTTTCATAAATACAACAATGATTTTAATATTTTCAACAACATTGTTGCCGTTGTAATATAAAATTGAGAGAGCAGAAAAATTTTATGTAAGAAAAACACATGACACTTTTATGGTCTGAAGGTAAAGTTGACCTGTTTTTTTTGCTTAAATTGCAAATTTACGTATTGAGAATAGCTTTGACAATAATATTTTTCAAAAATTTTTAAGAACTTGATAAGCAGAATCAGAAATATTAGAGAAATTAGGACAGTTTTTAAATATTGTAATACAAAAGTGCTATTTCAAAATAATTTTTTTTAAATAAGTTTCTTTGGACATTGACGAAACCTTAAATTTTTAACGGAATATTAAGGAAGAGTAGGTTCAAATATGACTATAATAGAAATTCTTAATCAAACTTATCGCTTTGGTATAGACTTTTGAATTTAATTGGAAGGCGTCTTTTGTAAGTTGCTATCACATCTAATAAAACTCAAAATAACGCTCCATTGCGTCTCGTTTCTTATTTTGGATTGGCGTTTTAAGAATGTAGCTAATATTTTCATACAACACACTAATTAATACTTGAAAATTATATAGAAATTTTATAACACCTTTCACTAGAAATTTATCATATTATTTTATTCCTAAAAAGAAGAGGTGATAATTTTCAAAACTTCCGAACTGTCCCCATTTTCTATGATGGTTGTTAGTTTTTTTTTTTTTAGATTTTATTAAAACAAAAAGATGAAATAATAAAAATAAATTTGATATGGTTACCATATAACCGATTGGCAGGTGTATTTTGTGAAAATGCATTTTCAGCACTTCTTTCAATTGTGGTAAAAAAGTATGAAATGCAAAAAATTTCCTATGTTTCCTAATTTCCTGAAATAATAACAATCATCAATAAACAGTCGAGTAAATGTCCACTGGACTTGACATATTTGATCAATCGGCGACATACCCAATTTTTATATAGTTGTAAATTTCAACAGAGTCGGTTTAGCCGAAGTTAAAATAAGTAACTGCACACACGGACAGACATCTTGTCAAAATAGTTTCTTTATGTTTCCCTAACATGGAGGAGTGCATTCAGCTGTATGATATTTGATGCCATCACATAATCTTCTTACTTATAAGCAACGAGGTCAATAAAAATGGAAGTTGATGAGGAACAAGGCAAGAAAAAAAAGCAAAAAACAAAGTAAAGGAAATGGTCTACAGAGAATCAAAAGAACAAAAGAGATTGGGAAATTCTCTTTTTCATTTTTAATTCTGTTTTTTCTAGATTTTCACCATTTTTAAATCTTATGTGTGTTTTTTTATACTGGTTCTCATTTATGAAAAAGTCTCCAAAGTCTTAATTCTCTCAAAGTTTAAATTCTTTTTATTTTGCCATCAACCAAGCATCAATGGTAAAATTGAATTGAATAATAAGAGAGAGAAAATTTTTATGATAACCTACAGTCATAATCATTATCAATATAATCACTATAATAATTTCTATCAATATCAGCAACCAACATAATCAAATTCATCATCATTCTGTTTTTCCTAGACTATTTTCATTATCATAATCATTGCGTCCAGATGAGATTTACTAAAATATTATAAGGAAAATGAGTGAGGAAAAATTTTATATTCCATAGAATAATTGGAAGCAAAAAAAAAAAAAACCAATGTTAATGAATAGAAAAGAATATTTAGTTATAAAAAAAATACTAAAAAAATGCAAAAATAACACAAAAAAAAAAAAAGAAAAATAAAAATATTAGAAAAATTTTATTTCATATCTTTATTAAAGCAGGAATAATTTTTATGAATAGAAAATTTTAATGCTAAAAACAAGCAAAAAAAAATCTGATGTGGTCAGCACATAACCGACCGCATTGTATATTGTCTAGTTAAGTGAAAGGGTTACAGAATATTATAAAAATGTCTGTTAAATACTTCTTTCCAATTTTTAGGACATTAGTAAGCTTAACTAACATACCTAGAAATATGTAAATTTGGCTCTTAGTAGAGTTTTGCTTTGTACTACCGGAATTCCCAGAAATGCTCGCCAGTTAACCAGAACTGAAATATTAAATTTCAAGAAATTCCATCAATTCGTTCCGTAGATATGGTGAAAAATGTAAAATCGGCCCGCAAATCAGTTTTCGAGCCCTGATCTTTCCAAAAAATTTATATGTTCATTGTTTTAATACGAGGAATCCAAGTATTAAATTTCAATGAAATCGGTCAATTATATCCCTTTATATAAGCAAAAATGTATATTTGTCCCGTAGTAAACGCCCAGTTGCTGAAGCCTGATTTCTTCCAAAAGTTAGGAATTTTTGCGGACGGTCGAGAAAAGCTTATATATGAAATTTCAAGTAAATCGGTTGAATACTTTCTTCAAAATATTCAAAAATGTAAAACAGGCCCGCTAAAAAGTGCAGTTCCCGAGGCCTGATATATACCAAAAGTTGATCGATCCGTGCCATGGTGGAAATAAACTTACATATAAAATTTCATCAAAATCGGTTCAGCAGAACTTGAGATACACGCGTGCACACACAGACCGACAGACCGACAGACCGACAGACCGACAGACCGACAGACCGACGGACCGACAGGTTGCTAAAAATAGTTTACTTACACTTCCCTACTATGGAGAAGTGCATTCCCACCAAAAACTCGATATGCAAAATTTGTTGCCATCACATAACCTACCTATTGTTTACACAATACGGTCGGTAAAAATAGAAAACGGAAAATCCGAATAATTTGCAGAGCTTTAATAAATATTGCAACAAATGCTTTAAAAAACTGACTTACCTTTGAAAATAAATGGCAAGACGTCTCAAGATTACAGGTTCTCAGTTTTTCGCGATGGATTCTAAAATACATTTATCCTATCGATATGTGATGTGATAGTGATATTTATTGTAAAAGTTTCAAAAAAGTTATTATAGACAAAAATCATTTGTGTGAATTGGTTTGTGTTTACAATATTATCAGACTTCTTACGATAATTATCCTTATCAATTGGTATTTTGATTACTTAAAAAATATGCCCAAGTGATCGATGATCTGATGCTATTTCTGCTCTGTCACATTTTGCATGATGGTCGATTAGCAAATAGATAAAGTTGTTTACCTGCACTAGTAAAATATAATTAACCGGCAGATGCAAATTTATATGATCAGAGAATAAAGTTACTAATAATGATTAGATTGCCAAATTACGAATTGTTATCTTTCAAATTAAATACTTGACATTCAAGTTGATCCTATGTAGATTTAAAATTTTAACAAAATATAGATTTGAGAAGGTATCTCTTTTTGGTACTGAAGTAAACAAATGCAAATTATTTCAAGACAAGGCAGAAAAATTAAAATATTTAGGCTATGTAAAGGAAATTGATTGGTAACTACATAAATAACTACGATAAATTGTTTTTCTACCGAAAAAGCCGGGAGAAGAATTTTTATTTATATATGAAAAGTCAGCCATGTGTTGGTCAATATCAAAACCTTGTAATATATCGCGGAATGTTTTTTGCACAATTATTGTTCCTTCGTCGGTACGGTAAATGCAGAGAGAAGAAAAATTCTTCATATATTTTTCGAACATTTTAAATTTTTGTTTCAGTTCTATAAAATTTTTAAAAATCTTCTAAATTCTCAATTTGTTGTCGATACAATTCCGAATAAAATCATTTCAATTAATATTGACAATTCTATATTTGCAAAACCATAAACTGTTTCTCTTAAAATTTACGATAAATGCATTTTTTCCCTTTTCACAAAAAAAAATTCCATTGAAACTCGAGTAAATTAAAAAGGCCAAGGATTATATTTTATTTGTAACAAAAATATAATATTAAAATTCGAATAATATAATAATTTTTTAATATGAAATCAATGGAAGAATGTAAGTGTTTTTTTCTCTCACTCTTTCGGTGAATCTGAGGACAAGGTTTTGTATTTTAATAAAGTATTTAAAAAAAATTCTTTTCAAGGTTTTTTGTTTCAATTTTAATTTAAATAAAACCTTTTTTTTACCTTATATTTAATATCAGATTTTTTTATATAATTTCAAAAATTTTATTCATCTTTCAAACTTAAGCAGATTAAAAAATTTTGTGGCTTAATTTTCTGAATTATATGTGGAGAGAAAACGCAATCATAATATTTTTAATTTCTCTAATTTTTACACTCATATTTTTAGTCCTTACGATCTCCTTTAGAAAAAAAAAACACCCTCTTAAAAATAAACTTAGCAATTAACAATAACAAAGGACCTAATTGTCCTGTTTATAATTTTCTTTTCTTGTTGTTGTTTTGTTCTTTTTTACATGGAATATTCCATTTTTATATGACCATGCTTAAAATTTTAACACTTTTTGTTAAAATTAAATTTGTTAAAAAAAAATTTCCCTTTCTATAGTCAGAATTGTTAGGAGAAGTTCAGGGTTTTAATTCTTTGTTTATTTTTTAAATTTATTGAATTAAAAATCCAAATGTTACAAAATATAAACGAAGTAAGGAGAATTTAGAAAATTCCCATAAAAAAAAAGGTGCAGTTCATCATATTTGCTGCGAATGTAAATGTTAAATAAGGATAATAGATTGTCGTGGTCAAAGTCTTTTTTTTTGAGAATTTTTTTTTTAAGTTTATATTGTACCTTTTGGTAGAGTAAATTTTTTATTTTCAACTTCATAACATAATCTTGTAAATTTAGTTGATATTGTAAATTGTGTCACAGAATAAAATAAATGCTTATTATAGGCGTCTCTATATTTGCTTAAGAAATAGCCTTATTTGAATATGAAATCCATGTGATTTTTAAAGAAAATTACGGAAAGAGATTTATTGAGGAAACATGAGAGAATATACGCTCCTTAAAACCATTAAATTTAGACTTATATCTAAAGTAAAGTCTTCACAAAAAAGTAATGAAATGAGAATGTTCAAATATTTAATAGGCGCGTCATTTAAAGATTTTTGAAAACAATTGGGACTTTTTAAAAATGAGGGTATTTTAAATGATGATATTGACGTCACATGCAGTTTTAGCTGAAGTTGTTCAGTGTTGGATTAATTTAGTAAATCTGTAAATCTGTAACAGAATAAATATATTAAATAATATTGGTTTTTTTTAAATTCAATAATTTTGATCATTTCAGGAACAGGGTTCCAAATTTTTTTCTTTTTCATTAAATTGGAGAATGAGATATAAAATACTTAACCGCACATTCTGATGAAGCAACATTAACGACTAAATTATGCATCATAATATTGAAAGTTTTATATTCATGAAATAATTTTCCTGTTCCTTCAAATTTTCCAATAGTCTTGCCCCCCTAAGGCTATGAAGTGTTCTTGTACTCTCCCAATTCAACTAATTTTAATTTTACACTATAATTAAACTACATTTTTGTTCATTATAAGACCTAATTTCAGGAATATTTTCACAATTACATCATAATCTTCTAGAATTTTTTTTAACTAGATTCTACTGCACAAATGTAATAATTTTAGTGCTATGGTACTGTTTATTAAATAAAAACTTGCATAATATGGCATCCCTTTCCAAACATTTTTAAAATATAGAAAAAAAAAAGGATATACGAATAACAGATTCTTTTTAATTGCCCTCTCCTTAATTCACAACACAAAAAAAAATAAATAAAGAATTTTAAGTTTTTTATATTTGTTTTCTTGTTAGCATCTGGACATATGGTGAGCGGTTTTTGATAAAAATTAAAACGTAAATATTAAAAAAAATTAAATTAAAATAAGAAAGGTTCGGTTATTTAAAGTGAAACCAACACTCAAAAAGGACAATAACATAGAGCAACTTCTCTCAACTTCGAGTTTTTTTTAATACCTAGTTATTTTGTTCATTTGTTTATTTGTTTGTCTATTTGTTGTTGTGTGTATAGCATTTTTCCTTGTATTTCAAAATAATTACGGATGGGTGTTAGTTTTTTATTACAATCATTTATTAAATTTTATTAGCTTAAAGAAACACAACTTTAATAGTTGTCGGAACTTCTGTCTTTTTATTGTTTGTTTCTTTTCCCTTCTAATAATTTGAATATGTAGTAAAATGTAGTAGAAAAATATAATTTTAAAGTACATTGAATAAATGGATGTGTTGATGTTGGCACAATTATTTTTTTTTGAATTTTGATCATGTTTTTTTCTTAATAAAATTTTATTAACAAAGTCTATATTTTATTAGTTATGCTTACAAGTAAATGTTATGTTAATTTCATGTCCGTCGATCTATTATAATAACAAAAAATTTTTTACCAAGTAGCAAACTTTTGGCTGTTCTATTAGAGCTCATGAACGGAACCATTTTCTTAGATAAAACTTGTTCAAAAATTAAATTCAAAAGTAATAAATTCGATATGACAATTATAGACAATAGATTTATGTACTCTCTAAACCAAATTCGACTAGAATGCGGTGTTAAATCCTAGTTAAGCTTTTTTTACTAGGAATTTTATTTACGCTAGCTAGTACTTCACTTGTTGTACCTAGAATACGAAAAAAAAAGAAGTACGAAATAACTGAAAATCTCGTTAAATTTTTTTAATCCATTCATAATACCTGAGATTCTAGTTGAAAAGCTGGAAATCCAAGCAATTTAGTTTCACCACAATTCAACTAGAATTTAACTAGAATTCCAGTAGAACTTTTAATATAAAAATATACAAATTGTTGTATTCTAGTTGCCTTCTCTTTTAGTTCTCTCCAAGTTCTCAAAAAGAGAGAATTTTTTGTTAGAGTTACAGAAAACATTTCGCGTTTTCTTTTTCGGACATTTAAACATACCCACAATTATCACGGTACTTAATATTAATCTATGTATCTAAATATAAAAATGCATATCGAAATTAGCAAAAGTAAGGAGCATTGTTGTCCAATATATTTGTGATCCCTAAATATTCGAGAATGGGTGCTTGTTTTTAATAATTAGTGTTTTTTAAAGTTTAAATCTACAACAAATATCAAATTATTTGAAATTATTTGAATTTTGTTGAATATATTGAAATTATTTGAATTTTGTTAGTATTAAATAAATTGCAAATTGTTTCTTCCACTACACTGTTGTTTACACTTTTTTGTGTCTTATTATTTTCCCTATTTCTAATAGAAAATTCAGGTATATCAGTAGCTATACTCTTTAAACCAAAATCGACTAGAAAACGGGTAGTCATAACTAGATTGAGTCACTAGATTGGAGTCACTAGGACTCTTGTTCTCAATCTAGTTAGAAAATAGTAACTAGATTCTAGTAAAATTTCTTTACTGGAGCTTCTAGTCGTATCCTAGTTAGCTTTACTAGATAGTCCAGGTATTATTACTTGGAGAATTTTTTACTAGAATAACCATTGCCGTACTATTTCTGCAAATGGGAAAATCGAATTGTGTATTAGGGCCCCAGTTCTTTTTCAACTACTTTGACTAAGAATTTATTTTCACTTAATTGAAGTCATCCTTGCAAGCTCCTAAGTAATCTTAATATTTTGTGGGCAAATTAATTTATTAATTGCTACAATAGTAACTATATTCATTAAAAATCGTTTAGAAACTAGTATTTTAGGCAATTTGAATTTGGATACAAATTTTATCTACGATTCCAGTTCATGTCAACTTTTTTAAAAGTAATAAAATTTTTAATATTTGTTGTTAATTTTGTTTTTATTCATAAATTTTACTTTAATTTTATTTTTTTTTCTATATTACAAACAATAATTTTCAACATTTTATGTTTTTGTATGTAAGTATTTGAAAGGGAAATACAACCATAATAATATTTAAAACTACTAAAAAATTATTTTATTATTTAGTTTATATTTGAATTCTAAATAAAAAAAAAAAACAACAATAAAAACAGAAATTTTTTTACGTGGATTTTAACAAAAAAAAATTCATTTGCAAAGATAAAACAAAATATTTCGTACATTTTATAGTTTATAAAAAAAAATAAAATCGTTATTTTGCTTAGCTGGTGGCTAACTAATGGTATGCGGGAGTTTCGAACATAAAAATTAATTAATGTCAACCGGAAACATTGTGTTTTTTTTTTGTTTTAAGTACATACAAAAATTTTTTAGTATATTATGCGAAAGGTATATAATTTTTATATGAAATAAAAAAAAAACCATTTTGGTTTTTATTTTTATTAAATTTTTTTTATTTAATTTTTATACTACAATAATTCCTTTTGTATACTTACACACTGATAATTTTGTTTGTTTTATAAAAATATATAAAAAAAAAAACAATTTAAAATTTTGTGTTATACAAAATAAAGGGTTATTCAATACGAATTTTTCGCAATTTTATTTGTATGTTATAAAACTGCTCTCGACTGCAACAGAACTGGTTATGTGCTGTGATGAGAAAATCTTTGTTAAAATTCGTTCCGAACAATGAAGAAGTTTTTGAAGGGGCCAGTTTTATTGCACCGAATAAATGCTCAGATTTTTAACTTAATGGCGATTCTAATTGTACTTACGATAGTGTGTTAAAAAAACAAGTTAGTCGAATTAAGATTATGGTTAATTTTAAAGTTCGCCAAATGCTCATCGCATATAAATTTAAAGAATTACATTGCCTCTCTTGAAATAAGTTTGGTTTTTGAATGAATGAATCATCAATTTAGTCTATTGTAGATTACAGATTTGTGAGGGAAGATATGATGAGGAGAGTATATTTCATTTCGACAAAGATTTTCTTCCATATCCTCCTCTTGGTCATAATTAAATACCCACAGGTATCTGAAGGAATTTAATGTGTGTTCCAAATTACTGATAAAACCGGAGCTAAAATATTTTTGCGTCGTGTTCTAATTTTTGCTAAAACGGAAAACTAAAATGAGTATATAATATACTCTTATATTCGTGCCGGCGGAATCTACACAAATAAGTTTTTTTGGATTATGGACAAATATGTACCATATAAATTATAAGCAGCAATAACATTTTCAACTGACTTTAATGATTGTTTTGTTTTGACAAATTATCTATGGTTGAGCTCTATTATCTTCGATTTTGAAAAATTTTAATAGTCTCAGTTGAATATATTTTTTTCTTGCAAGCAGTACAATAGATTTTGAAGTTGAAAGGACCACATGTCGCCCATTTTCCAAACTTTGCAAATTCTCACACCTCACGAAATCTTGTGAAAAAGTTAGCAATAGCATGAACTTAATTTTGATTCATCGCCAGTTATTCTGTATTCCTTCTTAAAACCAACTCTACATGTTGGACAACCTTTTTAATAATAAAACAGTTCTTATATTAAACACCCCAACTAATATATGTAATTCCAATTAGTTTTTGTTTCTTTTTTATGACTTTATTATTACACATAGTTCAAAAATTCTCAGATTTTTTTTTTTTCTTTTCCTTTTTATTTTGTTTAATGGAATTTTTCCTTAAATTTGGTATTTTAATTTCTTTTTTAATATAAACTAAAAACTAATATATTTTTTAAGGCTATATAGGTATATATACACATTTCCTGCCCTATATTACACCATTCTTTAGCCTGTGACTACCAAATTTTATTTATTTAACTTAAATGTAGTTATAAAAAGAAACAAACGCAGCAGCCATTGTTTGAAAATTAATTTTAATAAAAATTTTTTGTTATTAATAAAAATAAATTATTTATGGGAAGTTTTTCATTTTTGGTGATAGCTTTATGATGACTTAATGATATATTTTTTTGTATAAGTAAGACAGGAATATTTGATTAGATAATTAATTACTATTTATGTAATGGGGTGATCTTTTAAAGAAATTCAGATTACATTGTTAGCTTTCATCAAAACACCAAAATTTTGAATTATTTAATAATTTGTCGTTTTATTATTTTTATTCTAATGAATGTCATTGTTTTGAATATTCCCAGAGCATATAAAAATCATAAAATTACTCCATAGATATTACAAATATGTCTTTGTAGAAAACAATTGTAGCTAGTAGAAAACAATTTGATTTACTCAAATTTTCAGTAACATTTTGAACGAAGAATGAAATTGAAAAATTTTGTATTATGGCTTAGCTCTCTTAGATCGTTTCCGTTTTTTCGTCTCATTTTTGCTTTTAGTATTTCTTATTTATGGTTATAATGGTGGAATTACAGTCGAATATAAATAACTTTGTTAGTTCAAAAAATGGAAAATTCAAAATAAAATTCGAAAGATATTCGTGAAAACTTGCTCTAGCTGAAATTTGTGCATTAAAATAAACCTCTTTAAATAAGTACAATCAATTTTCGATTTCGCTGGAAGACAGCTAAAAATACAGCTTTCTGTATTTCAGAATTAAACCTTGCTTTCTTTAAACCACTAATTATAGTTATTCTCAGAACGCTGTAATAACATTTTAAATTGAAAGAATTTCATTGAAAATTTATTAAAATTACAAATTGGAAAAAAATGATAGTTCAAAGCGTATATATAGTACATATTTGCAATTCCAAGTTTCTTTTATTACTAGAAATTGATTACAATATATATAAAAAGGACGATCCAACCATTTTTATTTATTTACCTTATCTTTTATAACGTTAAGAAATAATGGTCTGAGTTATATTTCTTATAGTAAGTGTCAGAACCTTATTTAAACTGGATATAATCGAGGTACTGGTTTGGGTAGTTGCCATGCAACTTCAAAATTTATTTGACTATATCTCACAAATTACAGAAGCTATGGCATTAAGATTTCGCACAAGCGAATATATTATTAGGGCCGTACAACTTAAATAGTTGTTGACTCCTTGTGGCCATACAACTTAAATAGTTGTTTAGCCATATCTTAGAAACTATTGAAATAACAGTACAGAAACTTTGCATAAATTAGTCCATAGTCAGCTACGGCATACTTATTGTTCCATAGGGTAAAAAAATCGTACGGTTATCACAGAGTTGACATCGTCAACTCTATTTTTATTCGTTTTTTATTGCATTTTTCAAATACTTATTTTTTATTATTACTTTTGATAATATTTCAATCAATAATATAAAGATAACTTTGAAATCGAAATGTCATTGAATTTACAAAGAATTTTTATATTTTAATCTTTTCGCAATGTAGGATCAAAATAAATATTTCTGGTTTATTTTCTATAAAAAAAAAATTCTTTTTGAATTTTTTGAAAAAAATTTTGAAATTAAATTAAAAAACTTTTTCAATTGATAAATAATCGATTTTTTTTTAAGATTAACTTTTGCACAATAATAATATTTTTCTTTTAAAGGGATTATACATGAAATTTAATTAAAAAATTGTTTTTTGGAAAATGAAAAACTATAAAACAATTATAATAGTTTGGATATAGAAAATTTTTTCTGAAAATATTTTTAATTTTTGTTTTATTAAACTTCTTTTATAATATTTTTTAATAGGTTAAATCCAGCTTAGATCTGGACTTTCGGGAGCAAAAGGGATAGAAGTTTGATTATCAATACAATTTTGATAACTTTATTTTTTTGTAATAGTTTGTTGGTTTTTTATTTTTGGTAGATTAAAAGTTTTATTGAAAGTTATTTGTACTAATATATAGGGATAATAATAATAAAATCCTACTTTAAAATTGTTGCAAAGAGTAAATTTGTGAAAGAAATCGCGGAAAATACTGGTTAAAATTCAACACAACTCTCGTTTTCAGCTAAAATCAAACCATTAATATTGTAATATGTTTTTTGAAAATGGGTTAAATTGACTTGAAGTTGTAACTACTTTAAATCTGCCTTTCTTGAAGGATAATTCCGAGTACAAAAAGATTGTGTGAATTTATTAAAATTAGTATTTTCAATATTGAATAATATGCTATTGGTTAATTCAATTTTTTATACAGAATGTAAGAAATACCTAGATTGTAGATTTTAAAATATTGAAGAGGAATCAAATATTCCACTTATATTATCCCCGTCCCAAGCAAATATCCGGAAATTTCCTTCAGGGAGTTGGAAATTTCCTTCAGACCTGAGCTTGCCAATATTGAGAAAGCCCTGCCAAACTATCTTCATCTACTGACGGCCAGAGTACATCCACTCAGAATATGTTTGGTCGTCTCTTCATTATCTCGGCAGAATCTACACAAAAGAGAGCCCAGTTTGTGAAGGTGATTTTTCAGAGGACGGTGCCCAGTAAAGAGGCCAGTAATAGCATGAACCCGATTTCCATTCATCCCCAGCAGCTATGAAGCGAATCGCTTTGAGCAAGATGGGAGAAACAGTTTCGCATGATAAGAAATACCAAAAAAAAGTGTTTTTAAAATTACGTTCAAAAATAAAAATTTCAAATTTTTGTAGAAAATAAAATATTTATTAAAATAGAGTGAAACCGGCTATTAAAAACGCTTGAATTTCTGGAAAAATTATAAGGTCAGTTAGCTTAGATTTTATATAATTATATAGTCTATAAAAATAAAGTCAATTATTTTTAGCATTACAATTTCAATATTACTTGTGTATGTGCTTTAAATATTCATTCGCAAAAATTAAAAATCAACACAATACTTGTTCCTGATGATTTTACAATTGTAAATCAAATTATACATTAAAAATCAGCCATTAAAATTTCATGTAATTTTTATATTGTTTTATTTATTCTTCTCTATATATAATATTATAAAAAGATCCTCCCACTTCCGGTTTAATGTCTCATGCTTATTAGCCCACCTATACATATTACATTTAAAATTTTCCCCCATATAAAAATAAAATCTGTCGCAGGATTAACTTCAATATTATTCGTTTAATTCTCTTCTTTTGTCTTTTGGTTTCATTGACATGTCCTCTTATATTTTGTATTATTATTTAGTTTTCGTTATTATTAAACAAGCTATGATGGTGGTCATATTATTATTGTATAGAAATAAATAAAAGTAAATTAATATGTCTAAGAGTGCATTTAGGAAAAAAAAATTATAATTGATTTAAGTCCGTCCGTTTGTCTGTCTAAAAAAGATTTCCTTAAGAGCACTCAATCTTGACTTTAAATGTAAAATCAAAATCCTTATAATTTTTATTAAATGCATAAATATGTTCTCCGATTCTGTTCACACATGAAAATTTTCTTTTATTTTAAATCTTAAGAGAAAATACCTCCAGTTGAATTGGATTTTCAGAAATGAATTGCTTTTTTTACAAAATTTCTTCATTTGAACTCCTAAAAATATGCAAAAAAGTTCATTTTTAATAATACAGTAATGTAATTTATGAATTTTATGACTTGAGTCAAATTACCCTTATTTGACTCTAAAACCCTTCTTCTCTATATACCAAAGCTTTAAATGTTGAGCTTTTTTTCTTAAGTTTCCTTTGATTTCGAATTTATATTAATTGACTTACGGTTCTCGAATATTTTTCAAATTTCTCTTTATTCATTGTATCTAGAGTGATAAGGGTAAATTAAGCTTTACAGAGGAGTTTTAGTTTTAAAATTTCCGGTCTATAAAAAATCTTCTTTAAGGCTCTCTCTTGAAATTGTAGAGTAGAGTTACTGTACTATTTGTGAGATCGCGATAGTGAATGTCAAACAAAGCTCATTTCATAGAAGCTAACCGTACTTAATTTTAACTTCAATATTTTATTGGCAATTCATATCATGTACTAAGATTTTAATGTGATTTAGAAGAAAAAAATTACTAACAGCATTAAATTATTACCTTTAGTTTCCAATACAATTAAGTGTCTACATAACCAGGTATAACCAGTGTTAATTTATTTGTCTACAAGGTCTCGTAACGTAATAAATGTATTAGTACGTAGTTATTTTTAATAAGAAAAAAAAGTCTCCGATGTAAATGAAACAAAAACCTTGCAAATTTTTTTTATAGGATTGGAAAAAAAACATAACATAATCCATAATACCCGGTTTTTATTTTATGCAATAAAACCTAAGGAAACATAAATAGTTGGAGAATTTTTTTTTTCGTAAATTACAATACGCGTCTTCTTTATTATTGTGTGCTCGTCATTGTTGCACATGTTCACATTATATAATATGAAATATGGAATGAAAACAAGAGAAAAATTTTTTTGATGACTGAAACAAAACATATTTTTCGGGATCATTTACGTTTTTTTTGTCGTCATCGCGTTTACATTTCGTATTTTGCTGTTACCCTTTATGCAATTTTTTTTTCTGTTACTCGCATTACAAACCAACGTAAAGCATTAACAACATTTTGCTTTAGTATGTGTGTAATATATAAAGTGCAGTAATAATATTTTGCTCTATGTATTAATGCAAGTATATTATAACAAATAGTATGTACATTGACTTGGAAAATAATGTGCAGTATAAAAATAATTTAAAACAAAAATCTGAGGGTAGCCAGTTGCGCGTTTAATTCTAAATTGCATGCATGTGTGCATGTTTAGTTAAAAAAAAATGCATTTAAAGTGGGATGCTTTCAGAGTAAACGTGACGTTTATTTTTTTGATTTTATGCAACTTAACCAACACATACAAATAATAAAATTATTGTTTTGTTTTTAATGCATTTTTTTTTAAATTAGAATAACAGCAGGAATTGCGTATTTAGGTACTTATGTGTGGAATGCAAAATAAGAAAAAAAATAATATTATAAAAACAGTTAAACACCTCCTTTGAATTGTTATTGACATGACAGTTGTTTTCTTTGTTTTTACAACACATATGCAATATAATAATTTTTTTCTTGCATTTTCATACTTTTCTTTTAAATTTAATTCGTTTGAATTATTTTCAATTAGTTAAACAATGGTTTTTTAAATAAAATAATAAAAGAATGCATTCCATTTTAATATTGTTTTATTATAGTGGTGACATTTAGCTATAAAGAATTTGTCAACCATTTTAAAATTTACTGTCGTCCATTTTTAATATTTGGAATAATTAAATAGTTTGAATTAATTAGTGTTTGAAATCAACAGCTTGTAGTTTAAGTTAATTTAATAAATTTGATATTAGAATAGAAAGTATGAACTTTAGCGTAAAATAAAGTAGTTGAATAGAATAAACAGTAAAGCAAGAATGCAACTTGAAAAATTGTCTCTATGTGGTACGCGGTTGGGCATTATTGTTTCACCCTTATATTGTTTTGGTCACATAAGAACTATTCTAACCGCAATACGGAGACAACCGCAGTGGGGCTGCAGTACGGTTTTTAGCGTTTTGGAGGTGCAAAGGATGACAGATTGTTGTACTTAATTTAGATATAGTTAAGCAATTAGCAAAGGATGTGACCGGTAATAGACCTTTGAGGCTCCACGCGAAGTAAGATCTTGGAGAAATATGATATGAGCGTCAATTAAAGGATACTAATACTGATTACATGATGTCATATATCGATTGGAAAGGGTTGTTATACCAATATGTTGTTCTTCCAATAAATGAAGAATGGGTAAATGGTCAGATATGTAGAGGAATATCTATCTACATGGATGGTTCAAAGGCAATCGGAGTCAATGGTACAGGTATATTTTCAAAGAATCTTGAGCTGAGAATACCGATGGAGTATTTCAGTCGGACGCTTTTGCAATATTTAAGGCGACAACACAGCAGCTGAAGGAAGTGGAGTGAGGTATAACTGTCTTTATAGATAGAAAGCAGGCTCTTGGGACTATCAGATCTAATATAGTTAGACACTACGTTGTGAGGCGGGGTAGACAGTTTCCTGCGAGCGCTCGTTCCTTATGAAAAGAAGACAGAAACTCAAAATGTATAAACATTTCTTTGGTGGATTAGATCTTTTAAAATTCGATAACTCTTGAGTAGTTCTAATTGTTGTCTTCTTTTAAAAGGAACAAATGCAATAAAAATATGATAACTAATATATACACAATCTTTCACGTGTTGTCCTTTAATAATATAAAATCAAATAAATTAATTAAATGCAAAATTAATATTTACACACACAATTTGTATATACGAATAGCTATATGTGTATAACCAGATAAGAAATAATGTTTTTTTTTGAGGGGCATAATACTTGCATTAGAAAAAATTTTTTATATTTTCTTATCTTCTTTAGATCTTTAACATAAATTGTATAGGACAGATTTCATCATATCAAATGCAAAGATTATATAAAGAACATCTATACATACAAATTCTTTCTTATTTAAAATATTTAAAATTCTCTTTTGATCATCATGATGGAATTTTTCTTCCCTAATGCAAATTATAAATAAAATGTGCTTTTAAATTATAAATCTTTTCATCTTATATATGAATGTATACGTATATAATATAGGTACAATTATTTTAATATTAAATTGTAATAGAGCTGTCATACCAATTAGTTCTACATCAATCTCAATAGAAAAAAAAAAATTAAACACATGTAATATATACCGCACATATTTACATACATACATGGATACATGCATTATGAACAAACATTATGAGATCAAATTGAGCAAAGAAATATAAAAGGTAAATAAGTAAGTATGAAACATACAAGAAGAAATTAAAACCCGTGTGCATCATAAAACCGATCTAGGCATGTACAGTTGACGTGTGCAATTGTAAAATCTGGCTGAATCTATTGCAAAAATAAAAACAGAAATGCGATGAGTATTTAAGTTTTTTTTTTGTTTTTTTTTTTTTTTTTTAATTTTTCTATGTATATTTTACTTACAATATAAAAATGTAATATCAAGTTCATGTCAAAAGTCTTTTAGAAAAAAATTAAAAGAAATCCCGAACTATAAAAAACAATCATCAGTTGGAAAAAAAATAAAAACAAGAAAAATTTAAACAGCTCTCTTTTAAGTCTTGAATAAATCCGACTCTTCTAAACTCTTCTCTTCTGTTTTTATTATTTTTGTTATTCTCATTTTATGATTTGTTGCTTTTGTTTTGTTTGGATTATATTATCAAAAGGACTTTGAATAAATTGCCGACTTTTATTCAATTTTTGGTTACTATAAAAATAATAATAAAAAAAAAATAAAATAAAAAAATAAAACCCTTTTGTTTGATGCCTTTAAGAATATTTTTTTTTTTTGCATATTTTTTGCATATTGTAAATAATTTTTTTTTGTCATAGTTTTCGGGCAAACCATTAAATGTAGTTATTACGATAGGGGCAGTTCTGAAAATATTTTTTTTTTTGTTTTTTTTGGAAATAATTGAAAATTATAATGGTAAAAATTATTATTTTTCAAAAATTCAGACTTGGCGGCAATCTGGCGTGAGAATCACAAAATTATAGGAACAGACAGTGGAACATTATGGGAAAGTTAGTTCAAAAGAGAAAGAGAGGGGTAATTGGATATTAACGGAAAATTAAAAAATATAATGTTAAGAATAATGTCAATTGCAATGCAGTAATATACAAATAGAGTGTAAGTACTAGATTTGTTTAATGAATACATAAATCTAAAAATTTATTGGTTATGGTACTTAAACTGGTTATAGTCATGTTCATATTGGCCTATTCTTAAAATTGTACTTTCTATGAAAATTATTAAATAATTTTGTTTTGGAATTTCAGTAGCAATCGGGCTTGTTTACATAATTGGAGCCTGTTTGTTTAACAAAAACTCTATAAAAATGATTAAAAATTTGATAAGTGATTTGAGTTCTTTCCGAAAATTCTCTCATTTGTTTGCTCTGTGATTTTTATTTTCTCTTTTTTTCAATTCTAAATAATCTGAGAGCAAAACTTGATTGACATTTTAAATTTCTCTGAGATTTTGCAATCATAGACAAAAATTGCAGATTTTGTCTGTTAATTGACTGGCACAGTATAGAATTCTAATCAAAATTTCATGGTCAAATTATAAAAATCTTATTAAACAGTCCAATTCTTTATGTAAATTTTTTAATCTTCCATTTTGAATCGTCCTTTTGGATTTGTTATGATCAAAAAAAAATATTTAAAAGAATTTTTAGTTTTTGACTTTTTCTTGTGACTTTTTATTTTAACTGTTTTTGGGGCTATATAGGATATACATACGTATATGTTAATGCATATATCACTGCTATTTGAGAAGCTTATGGTCAGAGAAACTAGAGATCATATTCAGCTAACAAAAACAGAAACGAAAAAAAAAAGAAGACAATTGAAAGTAAAGAAAAAAAAAGAAATAGATTTTGGTCTGGAATTCTTTGGTTCTTTCTTTTCAAAAAAAATGAAAAAAAGTAAAAAATAAAATGGGGACAAAAAAAGTTCACAAAAATGTCAAAGAAGAACCCTTTTTTTTCTCTATAGAGTTGTGCCTGTTTTCATTTTTGCTTTGTATTTTTTGTTCTGTCCATAAGGTTTTTTATTTTGTCTTTTGTTGTTTTTGCGAAAATTTCTTATTTTTCATCAGAAACTTGGTGCCAGATTGTGCAATAATCTGGTTGTCTTGTCTTCACTTTTTATTTTTTCGAGAATTAGATTTTTTCTTCTCTTTATTATTATTTTTGTTTTTAATTTTTTTTTTTGTATTTGTACCTTAACTTTAAATGGCCCTCAATGTGAATTCCTCATTCTATGTTAGCCATTGTGTGCACCGATTTATATTTAATATTGTATTTGGTATGTAGATTTGTGCAGTTTAGATGCTATTTTTCTCTATCGTGTAAGTATGCTTTGAAGACATGAGACGGAGACCTTTGGTCAAGGAAGTCATCCTGTTATAATAGCCGACTTTATTTTTTGTTTTCTTTTTTGTTGTGCTGCTCTCTTTTTCATCTTAATTATTATGTTTTGTGCATACATAGACGTTGCTACAAAAGAGAAAAACTTTTTCTTATATTTTTTTTTTTTTGTAATTTTCTATTTTTTGCATTTCATATTTTTGTGTTTTATTCGTTATCGAAGTAATAAGTCTCTATATAGTCACTGGTCTAAGATATGAGAATAAAAGAGAATTATGATTGAATATTAAAATAAATTATCGTATGGTTTTTATATAGATAGAAAAGTTTTTATGAAAAAATACAAAAGATTTTGTGGAAGGAAATTTTTTTTTTCTTTTCGAGTTCATTTTAAAGAATTTAGTTCAGAAACTTGGAATAGTTTTAGTGTTGAAATGAGCATAATGAAATTTTTAATTTTAATTTTTTTTTATTATAAAATTGTTATTGTTTAAGGTTAAAATGTGTGGAAAATGCATACAAGAGGTATGAAAATGTGAGATAATAAATTTGTTCCACAACTATTATTAGTTTTTTACAATAATAATAGAAAATGTGCTTTTCTTATTTCTTGTATTTGGAAACCTTTCATGTATGGTATGTTCGAGTGTGATTAAATGTTGATTTAAACATATACCGGAAATGATTTTGTATAATTGAAAAGTGTGATGAAGTTTCAGTGTTATTGTGAAATTTTCCGATATGTAAGGACTTCAAATTTTTAATTAAGTTGAAATTCGATTCAAATAAAAATCGGACGGATAAAAGTCTCAATTGATTTTTATTGAATAGCAAAAAAGTTAATAGAGACCAAGTTAGAGTTTATATGATTGATTTCTTCTTTTGATATATTTTTTGTAGAATGTAGAATCTCGCTAGAAAACTGTTCAATTTTAAAGAGGAAGCTATCAAAAAATAGAAAGTAAACGTGCTTAGTGGTATTCTACGCCTTTTAAATGACTATGTTATAAATGACTTTGTTCTCCTAAAATATTCATTACATTAATCCTTGATTTGATTATTACACTGAATTACTTTTTAAAATTTCGTTCTAAAGCAATACTTTCCTTATTTTGTGGAATGCGGTCGGCAATAAGCAAAAATCGAAATTCTGTTAATTAGGAAAGTTTTTACAAGAATATTTATTGGAATTTAAATTTCGTTTTCTTATTTAACATTTTTTGTAACATTGTTTTCAAATAAATTTTTTGAAGGTAGTGGATACTTCAGAACGTCGGTTAAAAGGCAGAAAGCACTAAGTGCATTTTTTGAGAATTCGGATTTCATAGATGAATTAAATCAGAATAATATAATCTTTGTTGTGGCAAAAAATTATGCAAATCCAGAATATAGTTTATAAATCCAGATATTAAAGAGACCAATTCCATTGCACTAATTGATTAGTTTTACAATTTTACGATTTTTTCAAATTGAATTTACTTAAAACACAGTTTCTTGACTTAATGCTTTCTGCTTCTTAACCGACGAGAAGCCAATATTTTTTATTTTCCATATAATAGGATCGCTTCTAAGTTAGTTGAAATTTTAATAAATGTGAATTTTAATAGTTCTAAGTAAATGTGTCTCGTGCTTTATATAAAGTTTATAATGTTTGTTCAAATTGTGAATTAAGTATAGACTCTAAAATTACATTCCTTTAAATTATTAAAATCTAATCAAATATTTTTCCAATGGACAAGCACGAAATGCCGCTTTAACAACAATTAGATCTATATTTAGCAATTGAAAATGTATTCGTGGAGAACCAAAAATGTGATATTCATGAAGGTAAACGAATTTTGCTTCAGATTCAAATGGTACATAAGAATGTGAATGCTGTAATTTTAATTACAGTCATTTTAATTATTTCACTTTACTCAAATATATTATGTATAAGTTTTCTCTACCAATAAAGTCTTATAAATTCATATATAAAATCAAAATTTGCTGAAATGTCTTCTTCTTCTTCTTTGGCTCTACAGCTCCTGGTAAGCTTTGGCCTTGTTTACTATTTGCCTCCATATTTCTCGATCTTTAGCCTCTGTTTTCCAGTTTCTGACTTGAAGTTTAATGGTGTCATTTTTAACATTGTCTTCCTATCTCGTTCTTGGCCTTCCTCTGTTGCGATTAAATGTAGGTCTGCTTTGTAAAATTCTATATTGTGGTAAATTTTCATTCATTCGCACAATGTCCTGCCCACCTTAAACGTTGCGATTTACTGAAACGTATTATGTCTTCATTCTTAATAAGATCATTAATTTCGTTATTATTTCTACGTCTATATTCTCCGTTTTCTATTCTTATTGCACCAAATATTTTCCTCAGTATTTTTCGTTCGAAGATTCTTAGATGGCTTTCCTCCGCTGCATTCAATGTCCATATTTCGCATTCATATGTTACAACAGGACGAATTAGAGTTTTATATATTTGTATCTTAACATTTCTTTTTAAAAGTCTTGATTTTATAAGCTTTCTATTCGCAAAATAACACCTGTTATCTGCTTTAATACGGTCCTGTAGTTTTATTTTCATTAATCTTAAGACCTACTCTTTTTACTTCCATGTCTAGCATTAAAAAGGCTTCTTTCATATCGCAAAATCTTCTCGTAACTATTGCAATGTCATCTGCATATGCAATGATTTGATATGCTCTTATAAAAATGTGGCCGCCTTTATCTAGTTTTCCAATTGCATATTGAAGTACTATATTAAATACCAGCGCTGATAGCGTATCCCCTTGTCTTACTCCGCTTGTTATATTAAATACATCTGATACACTGTCTTGTATTAAAATTTTTGCTTGTGGTCATATTTATTAATTCAACAAGTTTCTTTGGTACTCCTAACTCTAACAGGGCTTTAGGAATGTTCTTTCTGTTTATGCTGTCAAATGCCTGTTTAAAATCTATGAATAATATATGCAAATCAACATTATATTCATAGCATTTCTCCATGGCTTGCTTAATTATAAAAATTTGATCGATTGTGGATCTACCAGTTCTAAAACCACCTTGATATTGTCCTAATATTTCTTCATAATATTTCTTCATTTGCTGAAATATAATTCAATTTAAATAGAAAACCATTTCCATATGGTTATAAAATTTAACAATTTACATACCAAAATAAATGGTAGTATGTTTTCTTTATAATGAAAAATTTTGATTTTAACTAAGAAAACACGTACCTACAGAACTACTACTAGAAAACATTTGATTTTTTTCTTTTTTGTTCTTTTTCTATATTTTGTTTGCTTTTTAATTAAAAAACAACATTCATGAGAATTACTCCTTCTGTGTTATTGTTCATATATCCTTACAAAATAAAAATATAATGAAATGAAAACAAAGGAAAAGGAAAAGGATAGAAAATTTGAAAATTATAATTTTTTTCTTTCCCTTTTCCCTATTTTTTTTTTCATCGCGCTTAATTTTCCAATGAAACCAATTGCAAACAAAAAAAAAAAACAACAGCAAGAAATTTATTTTTTTTTTGTAGTAAAATCCTGCATTGTACTCTTCATTTAATCCCAAGTCAATTTACATATTGTCTGGACATCATTGATCCTATTGTTGAATTCAGGATTAATCTTTGGAAAATAAAAAATGTAAAAAAAAAATTAATGTTTATTTTGTTGCCATTTCGTTTTCTAAAATACGTTTTCCATCTTAAAGCAAAAAAAAAAAAAGAAAAAAATTGATTAGGTAAGAGTACTCGAGTAATAGAACACATATTAGGTACGTACGTAAATTTCAAATGGAATGGGCGTGTAATAGAAAAGTTTTTTGCATTGTAATTTCGTTTTAGTCTTGTTTCAAAAATATTTGAGCTTTTGTGGTAATATTGGATTATTAGATATTAAAATGATCTTTCGAGTCCGATTCTTCAACTGTAATAGAGGCAAAATTTGGAAATTTATTTAAGAAGAAAGATTTTTGTATGTTGTTTAGAATGGGACACGAACAATATTTCATTATTGAATCAAATAACATTAAATCATGATAAGAGTGCAGTTATTACAAAAATATCGAAACTGAAAATTGCCAAATTGAGAAAGTTTTCAAGTAAATTCAAAATTATCAAAATTATAGTTAAAAAATTTGACTCTATTTTACATAAATTTTTCCTATTACAGTGAATAATTTTAAAGAAGTGACATTTGTTTCGAAAATGTTGCTGTCGCAAATTGATTTCTACTATATGATGTCAATCTCATTGTTATTTCTCTTAAATTATTAAGCTTTTTAAGGTGAGCTACAGATAAAACATGATTATGGAGAATTTAAAATGTAAGTCAATTTTAAAATCGAATTTATCATGAATATTCGTCTATTATATTTATGGGACTTTTATGAATTCACCAAGAGTTCATTCGAATAGCTTTAAATTTTCCATATTAATTGCCTTTAAGATTTTATTCCAATATAGTCCTATAGTCAGACGTAATTCTACTAAAAAGTATTTGTTGATATAAAAGATAAAAATCAACAACAAAAAACACAAAAAGAATGAAAAAGACAGCACTATACTCTTGTCGTTGTAAAAATGTAACGACATTAATAACAATAAAAACTATAAATGTTATCAAGCGTTAACAAACACTGCAGACGTAATGTATTTCACATTATAATGGTTATGTACATTTTACACATTAACAAACACACTTACACACATATTTTTTAAATTAAAATATATAAAAAAAAATTTTTATATTGAATTGCAAAAATCTGCATGCACATATTATCCATATACATACCAAAAACAAGTACATTTAATCCTTCAGGACAAACAATAATAACCGAACTTTAAAATGAACATACAAAAAAAAAAAACCAAACACAAAGCTAAAAAACAAACAAACAATACGGAATTTAAAAACCAATCACTCACATCCTGGGATTATAGTTTTGTAAAATTGTTAAAAAACAGAGAAAATAAAAGGAGAAAAATAGGAAAATTTGCAAAAAAAAAAAAAAAAATTATTTCTAGAAGTGGAAACAAAAAAAATGAGAAAAAAAAATCATTGAAGATCGAAAATAATCGTATTTTGAATTGGTATGGCATTGCCAGGGACAGAAAAAATTTAAGTTTTTCAGCTGGTGGCAAAATATCTTTAGAAAACAGAAACAATTTTTGTTATTGTTGCATATTTTCGTTTAGTTTTTACTGAATTTGCAATTCTGGCAATTTTTAATCCTTGAAATTTCAAGATTTTTTTCACATATTAAAATTTAAGTTTATTTTGAAATTTAAGTTTATAAGTAAATTCATAAATTAAAGAAATATTCTACTGTCTGAATAAGTTTTTAAGATTTAGGAAGAGGCCTTTAGAAATGCATTATAAGAAATGCATAACTAGGAATGCATTAAAATAGTAACCATTCCTTTTAAGGTTATATAACACACTTACGGTTTGAATTTTCTAATATTATAAATGAAAAATCATAAGAATTCGTATTGTAAATAATTTTCCTAATTGTATTAATGAAATGGAATGTGCCAGAATCACTCCGCTCTTGAATTTTGAATTACAGAGTTGCTTTTAGCAAACACATCTGCCCATTTAATCTCTGATATGCTTTTGTAATAAGGAACGCATATATAATTATAGGAACGTAATATTTAACCCTGTAATCCCATCAAATTGTTATTCTATTAGCTTTGAATGCCTACTTTTTTATTTTAGAACAATAATCATGTCTTGACTATTCGTAGAACGTTTGCGCTTAAGACTTTCGTATAAAGAATTACAATGTAGAATTTTGCCCCTCTCAGAATTTTGCATTAACGAAAGAAATAAAGAAACAATTAATCTATAATACAAAATTTGTGATAAAAGCTCTGGAGATCCGCTCACATGAAAGTAATAATAAATAATATTTAAATGAACTTAAAATATTTTTATGAGAATTCAAATTCATTCGTAAAAACAAATTTGTATATTTTTATTTTACAATTGTATTAACGAATTACTCAAGGTTTGCTTCTGAAGTAAATTAACCAAAATATTGTGATTTTTAGGCCAGTAAAATACGTTAAAGCTTTTTAGAATTAATATAAATTTAAAGCATTAAGTGCTTAAATACTTCACTCTCGTTTTTTTCTTAATTTCAATTCAATGATAATATTTTTACAAGATAGCCTGAAAGTAGAATGTTCAAAATGTCGAATAAATGTCTACTTTAATCAAAATCTGACGCGCTTAACATGATTATATTGCATGCTGGCCTGTAATAAATTTAATTTTTATCGCATTAACAAATTTAAAAACTTATAAAAGTTGCGATTCAATAGCATACAAAGTTGCACTAATATTTTTTTCCTTTATAGATCAAGTACAGAAAATTATTTAAGAACAAATGCTAAACCTTTTTATGTATAGATCTGGCGCAAATCAATTGGTATTCGATAATTACTCAAAGTGTTATATCGAAAATTCTACATTTAAATGTTTGAAGTTCATTATCACTTCTTAATGTAAATGTACTGTAAAACTAAATGGGTCATCTTTGTTCAAAGAACTGTTCGAATAAATCAAATAAACCCCAGAATTTTTTAAGGTATTTTCAAATTTTGAATCATTTCAAACTTTACATTTTCCAACACAAAATTCTAGCAATTTCCGATTCAAATATTTCACAATTAATATCTTTCATAATATGATGATGATCATGCTAAGGTCAAATCAAAAAAATTTTGAAATCAAAATTATTTATAGCTTTGGTAATTGGAAAAGGGTAAAAAGAAATCAAAAATCCTAATTAATTATCATAAATGAAACAATAAGAAAAATAAAAAATTAAAATCTTATTTCCGAACCGCCTATACACATTTGATTATTTTCTCTTCATTCCTTATAATTCTGAATATTTAATCTTAATAGGCTGAATCATCACAAGATAAATTACCATTCCGCCTTGTGGAGACACAAAAATTATTAAACTAAAAATTAAATACCTAAAATTTTCACCTGAAATCATTAAGATTGGATTAATTTTAAACAGTCCATCAATTTAGATTTTATTTTTAAATATTGACATTCTAGAACAAATTATAATGTAATCATCTACTTTTATACAGCTTAAAACATTCAATATGATTAAAATATTCTGAGGATTTTTTTTTGAATATCTTAAATTTTTATACGCCTGCCTTCATCATAAATGAAAACTTATTATACATTTTGAATACAATGTTAAGGAAAGTAAAATTAAGGATTAAAGTTTGTATTGTCAATAATAGGGTATGGTATGTGAATCGCAAATATCAATGTTTAATATTCGTTGGTTTCTTGGTTAAGGATGAATAATAATCCAAAAGTATAAAATTTCTGATTTAGTAAAACGTAATATTAATTTTGGTAGATACTTTCTTGCATTACTCTAGATAAAAACTGCTCCATTTGCGAACTATTCTTATCTTCTCCATGTAACTGAGTGACTGTTTTCGTAACAGTACTTAAATTGTGAATGGGAAGTTGTAAATTAGTGTCTGGAATAACCACTCTGAAATCGCAATTAATATAGAACGATTTTACGATAAACTCTTCAAAATTCGCTTCAAAATTATAAGCGAATTTATCTGTTTCAATGAATGCCTTACAAGAATACATATACATTTCCTATACGTGCTTAAACGGTCTCATTTATTAAAAATTTCAAATGAAATCACAAACTCATAATACACTTCGAGAAAAAATATATTAGTGTATCATTAATACGGAGAATCACTTTCATATATATAGAAAGTGAACGTAAAAATTAAGTTATTGTTCTCATTATTCTTCTTTCTCTTTTTCGTAAATTTTACCGACCCGCTTTTAACATTTGAAATGCATTTTCTTTAAAATACCATATCAGACTTAATAATAAAGCAGATAATTATGTTTACAGGATTAGGAAGGATTATAAAGGTGAATAGAATGCAAAAGTAAAAGTTGAAATATTTTAAAGAATATAAAATCAGTTTTTAGTCGGCATTAAAACGTCTACTCATTCTTACCAATGTGTCTGTTATTACAATATCAAAAATTATGTATTTTTTTAATTATAAGTGAGTTCCTAAGAACACTATTTAAATGAAATGAAGAACATTTTTTTCTCGACCAAGAAGGAATTTTGGAAAAAAAATTTAAGATACTTGCTACATTAAATTTTAGTGAAAAAAGTTTTAACATTTCTAGCTCATGAATTTTGCAGTTAATGCTTTTAATGCAGCTGAATGAAAATTTATTTAAAGAACAATATGGTAATTTAGAAAGTAAAGTTTTTTTCTCATTCTGAAGACATAGGACTTCGGTAAAAAACACTACAAATGAGAGTGGCGACGTATAAGTCCCAAGAACTAACGAGCTATGTGCGGTAATGAATGTGATATTATCAGTATAGTAAATAAATCGAAAGATCTTCAAAGATATCTTCAAAGATATGCGACGTATTTTTGATGAATATCCGAGTTTTTAAGAAGGCAATTGCAATATATAATTGAATTTCGAAATAATGCCACTTAATGTATTTGGAACATCCGTATTATAAAAATATGTAGAGCATCATCCTGTATCATACTTTTTTCTCCATTTATCAAAGCCAATTTAACAAACTGCAATTATTACTTTAAAAAGCAGATTTGTTGTAACTTCAAATGCAATTGTCCAAATTAATAGGATTCAATAAGAAAATTTTTCATCAATTAAAAATATACCCAAAGTTTCCAAGTACTCTAATGAAATCTCAGTATCTTTAGTTTTTTCGTTTAGAAATGGTCAGATTTGTTCGAAAATATAAGATGAAGATTTTTTAAGAATTTGTGGAGCAAATTATAATACTTTTAAGAACTGACTGAAAATATAGTTTGGTACACCTTAATTTGTTCGAAATTTTTTGGATCCTTGCACTCACATTCAATTATGGTCATTATTAAGTTTCATAATTTGATTATTCCATCATATTTCTTAATTTTCATAGTGTTTAGTAAAAATCTTGAGGAAATATTTCACTTTCAGAGTGATAAAGATAAAATTGAACAATGAAAAAACGAAATTTCAAACATGAAAAATGTTTTCTCTCACTTGAAAATAATAATACTTCTTACTCTTCTTCTTTCTCTCTTTGCTTAAACAGAAATACAAAATGAACTCCACAATTAATTCTTTACTCTTATTTATTCATTAATTTTTATAATGACTGTCATCAAATTAAAAAATTCCTTAAAAAAGCATAAGGATTTTTAATTCTATAATTTTAAATCTCGTAGTTCAATGATAAAAAATTATTAAAAATTTAAACAATTTTGTTTTTTCAAAAAGCGCTTAAAGGGTAAAAAATAATTTTAAATTAAATTCATAAACAAAATACAATTTTTTCTCTCATCCTGAGGAAAAAGGCCAAAACAAATTTTGATAATTTAATTTTTTTTCTTAAATACAAAACAAAATTTCTTCATGCGGTATTAATTTTAATAAAAATGCATTAAAAAACTTTTAATAAGCTTTAAATTTTTGATCTTCATCCCAAAACTATAAAGCAAAATCCAGCAAAATACACGAAAAAAAAAGAAACAACAAGACGAAAAATTAATTTTAATAACTTGATTAAGAAAAGAATTTTCATATTTTCTTTAACGATATTCGACCCCAAAAACAGAAATAAAAGAGTTTGAAAAATAAAGTATGCATGTATAATCAAAGCAAAATTTTTCACCACAAAATTATTAAAATATTGTTAGAAAAACTGAAGCTACACAACTAACCAACATGATGATGACTTTCTCAGATTCTATACTGTATTTAAGACATACAGGGGAAAAAAACAAGACCAAAAAGGAGAAGAAATGTCGAAAAAAAAACTGAGAAAACTGAGTTTCTCTCATGAAAGATGAAAAGTTTTAGAAACAATTTTTGCCCTTAATATTCATATCTTTTTTTTCATTCTGCTCTTTGGATAATCCTTTCGTATATATGAGAAACCAAAGATCAAATAAGTCATAAGTATATTTTTAGAGATTCTCTTATAATATAAAAATATAATAATTTTTAATTTAATAATTATTATGAAAACTTTTATTAGACAAATTATATTTAAAATATACGAGATGCTTCTTATTTTTTTTTTCTTCTTTAGTACTGAAGAAGTTGAAAAAATTTCAGGTTTATCAATTTCACAACAATAAAGTTCAAATTTGGAGTAACACAAAATAAAAATGGTTGGGTGACCTTAGCCGTATGGAACAATTCCCATTTATACAGTATTATAGAAAAATTATTAGTTCAACTGCGATTAGTTCAAATCTCAGTATCAGAAAACACAGAACCAATTGCAATTAAAATGTTGTCATATACCATTCTTTCAGATGGTTGACGTTATCTATGACGCATAGTTGCCGAGCCTATAATAGTCTAAAGTGTAAGTAATACAAAATTTCTCTATTGAAAGATAAAAAATTTAATAAATGTCTTCGATATCATTTTATATCTTCCATTAATATTCCAGAGTAAATTTGACAGTCAATAATTACAAAATGTTCAAATACTAATAAAATTTAACACGTGCTTTACGTAAGAACTGCAAAGGCTCAGGCTAACATACAACAATTTTTTAGTTTTCATGCAACATTATTTGATTCATATGCAAGCGCGCACATATACAACTTTATGGTCGCATACAATTAAGCAATCAAACTGTTTGTTAAAAGAAATTGCTTAATTTCTTACAAACAAATCGCAATTTTTAAATAACGCAGTAGTTTAGTTGCTAAGATGTGCGCGTAACGATTTTACAATCTAAAAGTTGCATGTCTGCCTGAGCCCTAGAAGTAATAATAAAATTTTAATTCACATAATAATATTAAAATCAATTCCAGCTTATTTCATACAACTAGTTCCCACAAAAGAATTTAAACAAAGTTGAATACAATTTTCTATTTTAGTGCCAGTAATGGAAATCTTCATTTGTAAGTTAATTGTCAAAGTGGCTTAGTCAGAAACGCAATACTGTTATTAATTGAGCAATTTTCTAATTCATACTAGCTATAATAATTGGGGCTTCACTTTAATCTTTGTTAGGCAAATTAGATTATAAATTTTGAAAATCTCTTTTCTTCTAATGCTCTTGATTTATTAAAAAAACACACAGAATAAGAACATATTTCTAAAATTTTTCTTTTTATCCCCCAAGTTTTGTACAACACTTTTATTTTCTTCAAAAAATTTTAAATACTATTTTCGTGGCATGAAACAAAAAATAGCTGTCAGAACGAAAAAAGTCAACTTTTTAATATTTTTTTTTTTCAAATTTACCTTGTACAACAAAGCTATGGCGGACGAAAACAACCCAACTTTAATTAGATATACTTGACTTTTAAGCTTTTTACTCAGCTATATGTAGATATGGGTAGGTGTTATAAATTTATAAAAGAGAGATAAAGAGATATATAAAAAAATTATTTATATTTACACTTTTACACACACACCGAAACATATACTCACTTAAATCTGGATATTATTGTGTAGGTACTTCAAAAAGTTTACAAAATTTCCTTTGTGCTCTGTTGTTTTTTTTTTTGTTTAATAAGGCAGGAAAATCTTAAAGTTAAAAAACAAAAAAATAAATAAAAGAAAAGTTGTAGGTACAATAATAAGACAAAAAAAACATAAAAACAAAAAATATAAAACCGCTACAAGGCTTAAGGCTAATAACCGCTAAAGATTAAAGCAATGATGCTAATGACTGTTTTCTTCACTTTATTTTTAATTTTAGGGTACTTAGGTTTACAATATTCGTACACATATACAAACAAAAATACTTAAATGTGTACAAAATAAGAAAAAATATGAAAAAGTTTAAAGAAAATATCCTTAGAAAAGGATAAACTTTTCATATTTTTTTTTTTATACCTAAAGGAGAAGAATAAAGAAGAAGATAAAACAGTTAAAGAAATTTTCTAAAATTTTATAATACAATCTTTCAAAAGAAAACAATAAAGAAAAAAAGAAAATTGAGTTTTTCACAGTCAAATGATTTAAACTTTAGCCTGCAACATTAACAAAAGTACAACAAAACAAAAACACAAAACAAAAATTTCTTTACTTACCGAACTTTTTGGTTTCTACACCCCCCCTCTCCTACTCTATCATTTTTTTGTTTTATTTCTGAATAGGGTTAAAATACTAAGCAACACAAATTTAGAATAATTAAAATAAATCTGATTAATTTTTATTTTTAACAATTGCCGTCTACAATTTGTTTGTTTTTTCGTTTCATTTTGTTGTGCAAAAACAATTTCATAGTTTCATAAGATTTTCTTTTTCAAGAGTGCATTTGGGAATGATAAAAGAAATTTTCTTAAGAGAAATTTTGATTACCATAGTTTTAATATTCAGATTGTTAATATAAAATTTTAATAAAAAGTTAATCAAATAGGATTTTCAATACAAGTACCACATTTCCCTTAAATATATCAAATAACTGCTTAAGAACTATTCGCATACTATATTATTTAAACTACTTTCATTCGTGTTATACTAATATAATGTATATAAAATTATTGCATACATTTGGGATGAGGACAAGAAAAAATTAATATAATAGTTCAAAATTGGAAGGTGAGTTAAGACAAATGATTATATTTTGTGATGACATTTACCGTTTTCTGATTTTATCAGCTTTCTGATTTTATACAAATTTGCGAAAAGCTTGCAGTTCCGGAAATTTGATAAATTTTAGGATCAAGGTGAAAAAAAAATTTTCTTCGAACAAAATAAACTATTTATTAGTATCCAAAAGTTTCTATAAAATTTCAGTCTTCGAAAACGATATAAAAAATTTGGATAGAAACGGTCTTTAAATGACGATTAATTTCAGCGACCATTTTGTCATTGTAATGTTTAATTGCATTTGTTTTGTGATAGAAGAGGTCAGTCACTTGTTTTATGCGTTTTTAAGAATTCTCTGTCGTGTCAATGGAATAAAATAATCAACAGAAAAAATAGTGAAATAAAAAGAAAGGGGAGATATAGAATCGTAGTTTTCGAAATTTCGAAAACATAAACAAGTTTTTACTTATTACATTTACCTATGTTTTAATTTAATTCGGCACCTTATATCTACGAAACTGCTTGCTTTTCTAAAGATAGAACACGATCATTATTTACTGTTAATAATATTTTAGTAAAAAAAACCCCTTCCGTAACAGGTTACATTAAATTTAATTATATTTTAAACCTGTACTTTAAGTAAACCCCAAATACAAAATTAAATAAATACATTTAAACCATTTAACATCAATTTTAAAACAATGATTTTAAAAAGGAAAAGGCCAATTCTTTAATGTCATAGAATATTAAAATTTACCAAACACAATAGGTTTCCTTTTCACAATTTTTATATAGGCTTTTATTACCTCATTCATCATTGAAATTAAGTCATTTATATTAAGTATACAAAAATAAGAGAACAAAATAAGAATTAAATTAAAAAATAAAAAAAAAAAATCATCTTATATTTTAAAATTAGGTTTTCTTTTTCATATTAATAAACGATAAACCGACGTATTTAGCCTAACAATTTCTCCATATACATACTCGTATTAATGATATCTGAAACCCATGTCAAAGATTCTATACACAATTTTTACCTTTGACCCATTTTAAAAAAGGAATATCAATTACGTATACCTAAGTAAAGTATATCTAAGTATATACAAAAAGTTAAAGGTAAAATAAACTGGAAATCCTTGCTATCATACAGACACACACAATGCATGAGTATAAAATACCGATACTAAAGTATATTAAGAATAGATAAAGACAAAATAGAAATGACCAAAGCAGTTTAATTTCTTTCTGCTCTAAATATTTTTGTTCAACAAAAGCTCCCTATACAGAATAGTTTCTGGCTTTATTTTATTTTCTTTTTTTTCGGTTTGGTTTGCTACCAATATGCCTATATTCCTTCATAATAATACTCTCCTTTTATTAGCATTGATATAAAGCCAATTTTATAGATTAATTCTGTGGTTTTTCTCTTCAACTACAAAAAAAAGGGAATATTTTATTTGTTATTTGTAATATTTCTTACAATTACAGCAATATGGAAACTTGTATACTTACTTAGAGTTCTATGTGGTATGGGTAAAGAGGTTGACTAAATTTGTAAATGCATTTTGATAAAGTAAATTTTGTTGTAAGCATATCTCGTAAGGTATTTTGATTTTTGATTGCCGCACAAATAATAGAATAATGTACAAAAATTTTATTTGAATAAAAAATTTATTATGCGGGAATTTGCATTTGTGCTTGATTATCATTATAGTCGAATAATTTTTGGTGAAATTAAATTCAACACAATTTTTTAAATAATTAAAATTACACAAATTGAGACTATAGCTACTGCAAAACATCGCGGCATAAGAACTCCATATTTTAACTGAATAATGAAGCGGCTTATTTTATTCTAAAATCTCATATATTATTAAGTCTATATGTTCAGCAAAGTATACACGTAGTCTAAGAAACTACAAAATTTTGAGTAAGTGTGGGTAATTTTGAGTAAATTTGAGTATATGTCTACATAGCACATATTCACGTATTTTAAGTTCAGGAAAATCTGCCCGAAAATTTGTCCAAAATAGCCCGAAATTGAGCCCATTTCTTAACGAATGTTGTCATATCAAAATTTTTTGTCAACTTCTAGAGAATATTTTGTTGAGCATAAAATTTTTGTGGAACCAGTTCAGCAAAATCAACTTCACAACGACTCAAGTGATCTAACTTATCTATATATATCTTATCTATATACCCGTATCTATATATAGCTGAATACCGCAACATATTAAATTTGTTTTAACAAGAGTTTTATTCGATTTAATTTGAACATTAATATTTTTCTATATAACATGAACGAATTTTATTTTATCATATGCAATTTTCGTGTAGACGAAGTACTTCAAATTTCACAAATTAAATAATCCATACTTCGAATGTAATTTTTAAGGTTTGTTCTATAATGTTAAAATCTAAAAACTTGATCCTTTGTGGAATACCAAAAATATTTTTTTTTCATTTTTAGTCTTTTATAATTTTGTAGTAGAAAAATTTAATTCACAGGTTTATACCACCACAATCAAAAAATATGTTTTATATAAAAAGTTGCTCAAAATATAAGAGAAGCCTAAAAAAATAAGAAAAAATGAAAAAAAGGACAATTGGTCAAGATAAGAATAACCAATTGAATTAAAATTTTCGACACTATAAAAAAATAAAGGTGAAATTAAACAGGTAGGTAGAAAAATTTTGACATTTTCATAAATCTAAAAAGGAAGCGTTAATAAAACTGAATTTAATTTTAAATGTGTTAAATGTGGCCTCACTTTTTTTATTTTTAAAAATTATAAAAAATAAATTTCTATAATTTATGACATTTCAGAATTATTTTTTCTTTTTACTTAATTCTTTTTTAAGTGATAATATTCGAATCCCGAAATTGAATCAAGTGTATAAATTTACAGAAGGTGGTTATTTGTTGAAATAAAATGTTTTGGAGTCCCTGTGGCTTCTGAATATAGAATTCCGAATATAATTTTTAATAGATAAAAATGAAATTATTAATTATGTTAATGACATTTTTCTCCTACAATAGACCCAAGTTACATTGCAAGATGTCTAAAACATAATTAATAGTTTTACTTAAGTGAAATTGGATTCTCTTTATTTTATATAGGGATGAAAAAGGAATTTTATAAATTGAACTATTTTGGGTCACCGTCCAACATTTTTATTCAATTGACCTTTTTTATTCAATTCAAAAATGCAATAATTTATTCAATATTTTAAGATAAAATTGAAAATTGAAACGAAGAAGTCTTACTTTTAAAAAAATAATGCAAGTCATGTATAACTATAAAACAGCAGCTAATATTCATAGTATGTGAAAGTGAAATTTGTTAGAAAAAATTTAATTATTTTATTATTAGCTTGATAAATTTTAAATTACAACAAAATTAATTTTAATAAATTTAAGCATAAGCTTATCAACTCAAACGATATCATTATTATGTAGGTTTTTAATAATAGGCGTCTACTATTGAAATAAAATAATGGTCTTTCTGTTGGTTAGAGCGTAATTTGACCGGGATATAAAATCATTTAACAATTTTAAGTTACTAGGTGCTATCAGTAGATGTCTAATCTTATGAATTATTTAAAAAACAATGTAAAACAATATAATTTGGTATTTATATAACAATTTTTTTTAATTTTCAAGACATTTCTAGCATTTCTTGGTATTTTCATTTGGATTTAAGTATATTTCTGATAAAACTTGTGATTTTGCTTTAATTTATTTGATTGCAGATGTATTCAAAAGTTGTCTATGTGAAAATTTATCGGCTTTATTGGGAATTCGATTTAAAAGGAACTGTTAAAGAGAAAAAAAAAATAAAAATATTGAGTGTTTTCAATATAAATTTTATTATTTAAATCCTAACACTTTGCTCTCTAAGAAATATGATCATTAGCATTTACAAGTCGAATTGTGCTATATTAAATAAGGCTAATTTGGAATTCCGATCGTAATTTTCCTCATTATATTTAATTTCATTTGTTTTCTCATTAAATACACTCTGTAAGATGGGTAGTTCCATTTAAAGCAGAGTTATTTTATTGACTCTATACTAATTATATAAAACGATTTTTAATTTTTAATTCTATCATTGTAGAGGTGGAAGAATTCTTCACTAGTTTTCTTTCATTTTCATTATAATTTTCCATCTATGATGTAAATGTACATATCGGTACATACATAATACATGTAATATTTAAAATTTAATGTCCACTGTATGCGTCCATTGTCTCCATAGAGAAATTCATTAAAGTATACAAAGATTTTCCTAGAATTTTAAGTATTAAATAAATATTTTGATTTAAGAGTCTCTTATTGCTTTATTTCAAAAAAATATAATTTTAAATTCCATTCATATAAAATTACTACGATTAACGTTTGTTAAACAATTCAAACATAAATTTTAACTCACTTCCTTTAAACTATACAAACGTTCATATTTTTCCTTACAAGTCATGTTTTATGCAAAAGGGACGATGCGTTGTTGTTTTGCCATTTTTGCCATTATGTGTGTAGACTCTACACTGTAGAGTAACCAAATGAAAAAAACTTTAAACATAATTTAAAAGGCAAAATCAAAAAATCGCGAAATATAAAAGAGCGGAACAAAAACAAAAATAATTTCATTTCATTTTGTTTCGTTTTTACTTTTCAAAAATTAAAACACGTAAAAATGAAATGTCCGTATAAGAAATGATTTACTTTCCCCCCATTTGAGATAGACAAACACATACATTTTGTATATTATAAGTGGTAAGAGAGTGTGAAAGAGTAAAAAATAATAGTTTAAAATAAATTTGTTTTTTTTTTGTTTTTTGCTTTTTTTTTTATTTTTCTATCTCACTTAACATATTTACTTTGTAATCTTAGCTTTGCTTTTGATACTAGAATCGCTAGATGGCATGGCATTATAATATAGAACAAAAGGAAATGAGAACAAAACAATGAGAAGAAAAACAAAATTTTTATAAAGCGCCTTTGTACGTGACAATTTCATAAATTTTTAATGGACTTTTATTTATAATGATGAAACGTGTTTTTATGTGTAGGTTGTCATCATAATCTTCTAAGTTAGGACATTAAATTTTTGCATATAATATATTTGGGGAATAAAGCTCTCAAACTTTTGAAAAAAATGCACGGAACAATGAAGACAATTTTAATTGTCCTTAATATTTTGGAATTTTCGTCAAAAACTGAAATTTGAGTATTCCACTGTTTGATCATTTAGAGACCTTGAATACAAGAAGGATTCAAATATTGAAGAAATTCTGGCAGTTAATATGTGAGAAGTTTGCTTGTCGTTTGAAACTCTTTATTGATAATAACAAAAAAAAGACCAACAATAGAAAAAAAAAATAATCAAATTGTAAAAACCAAATAACAGGGCTTATATATTTAAGTTTTTGAAGTTACAATTGCAGATTACAATTTAAAATTTCTATATTTATTATGTATTTCACATGAAAATTCTTTAGAATTCAAAAGTTCGAGAAGTGAGATATCGAAAACTCCCAATCACTTTTGAATTTTTTCATTTCTGAGGCAAATTTCTCTTAAGAATAACCTCCCTTTTTGAGAAAGTTAGCTCTAGTACACAAACAGAATCTTAATTAACTTTTCCTGTATTTACTCTTATAATTAAATTAAGAACTGATCTTTATACAATTATAACGATAATATACGACTTGTACTAGAATTCAGGTAAATAGCTCACTTATCTCTGCAGACTAAAATACCTGTTATCGCTATCTTCCGCTGAATGTGGAGTATTATAGAAATTCAAAGTTTGAGAATCACTTAGCCCCCTATATTTAGATATTTGTTTATAATTTTTTAATGCAAAATGTTATGTGTACTTATAATTCGTTTTTTTTTATGAATAACATAAAAATTATTTTGTATTCTTTTTATCATATTTGCCACGATGTACATACTATGTGTATAATATGTACACATAAAGCAGATTTATGTGCATACTTATTTTGATATAATTTTATTATGAAAGAATTCTCAAAAGTCGCATAAAATTATTTTTAAAGGGAAAAGCTTTAATTATTTTAAATAAGTTGATAAACGTTGTAATCAACAATTTTCAGAATTTGATATTAAATTAAATTTTTCAGAATTTTAGTGAAATTATTAAGATTCTTCTTTTATATAATTACTGAAATAGTTTAATTATATTTCGAAGAATATAAAGGATTCAAAATTAGAGTGTATTTCAATTTAAATCCGCATTCTTCTGTAATAAACTCTTATAAACGAAATTGTGTAAAAGTACAGATTAACTGCAATATGGGTCTTAAAATATTATGTGTACCATACTGTACTTTCTCATGCTCATAATTCTATATAGTAGCCATTGTGCCAGGTTTGTGTGTATTTAACACATTTCAACACAACACATATTTCCTTTTAAATTTTAGATTTTAAATATTTAATCTGAAATCAACAGAACAGATAAAATGAATTCATCAACATTTTCGTAAAAAAATTGCTTTAAAGTAAAAAGATTTTTAAGATTTTTAAGATTTTCCGATTTTTCAGATTCTACCAAAAAATTTCTCGGCCACTAAAAAAGTATAAAAATCACTTTTCAATCAAACTTGTCTAGATCCGCGATATATGTATCGGCATATCGTTTTGCCGGCCTAATTGCATACCTTATACGAACTTATGCGATGGCATCAAATTTCGGATGTCGAGTTTTCGGTAGGAATGCAACAATTTTTAGAGAGATGCTGGTTTGTCTGTCTTTCTATCGGTCTGTGTGTTTTTACGCGTGCATCTCAAATTCTACTGAAGCAATTCTAATGAAATTTTATATGGAGTTTATTTTGGCTATGACACGGATTGATCAGCTGAAACTAATCATCTGTAACACTTTCGCTTGAACTAGACAATATACATTGCGGTCGGATATGAGCTGATCATATCAGACTTTTTTTTACTTGAAAATTACACATTCTTATTTTACTCATATTATTCCCAATATTTTTTATTTAACACTCAAAATTCTTATAAATCTACTATATATACTTATTTTAAAATTTAAAATTCAAAATGAATGCACAATATAACAACGATAATTCATCAAATCAAAAAGAAAACATTATAAAACTGTAAGAATTTTAATAAAACACGAACATTAAATAGGTAAAATATATTACAGTTAATTTTACAAATACTAATGCAAAAAAAAAAAATAACAAAAAAATCCATGAATTTTCAAAATAAAGACAATGCTAAAATGAAAAATCCTTTGACATGAGTTATTGAGCGTAAAAAAATTACTATCACGTTTATATTTATAGAAAGAAAAAAGATTACATGATAGGAAGAAGCAGAACATTATCCTTTGTGAATTTTTAAAACAGGATATTTTCCTTCACACTTTCAGTGCATATGAAATACATACAATCTCTCAAAATAATTCTTTAACCTTTATAAATTTCATGTAATAAAACTGAAATTTAGAATTTCTCCATGTTTGAGGTGAAAACAAATTTCTTTACAGTTTATAGCAAAAAACAAAAATAATATTTAAAAATGAATAAAAGATGCAAAATGATGCAATACATTATATGGATTTATGACCCTAATATCATCACCCAAAAAATGATTATTAAAATATTCATGATGACCCTTTATCCATATTGAAATTGTTTAGAGTTTCGTAGCAAGTTTGTTAAAAATATTATGGCGGCGGGTGTTGTATTTTATTATAACGTATATGTGAGGTGGTGAAATTTTGTAAGATTAAATTCGATATTTAAAGGATTCATAAATTGTACAAGGTAAGTAAAATAAATTTGAAAGATGAGAATAGTTTTTTCAATTTTAGGTCAGATTGATGATAAGCTATGCACAAAATTATGCAATAAATTTGGTTTAAATGGAAATTTTCAAGTTAAAAGAAAAATATTATTTATTACTAACACGTTGTAGATGGTGTGGTTGAATGAACTAAAACTTTATATTTATAGGGAAAATATGGAAAATTTAAACTGAAAAAAAAAAATATTAAATTTGTTTTCGAAAACTTTTGAAATTAATAAGAAAAATAGTGAGATTATAAATGATAAATTATCACGTTTATCTTAGATTTGTGATTATTTAAAATTTATATTGCTTTTGCGAAATTAAAAAGAACGTAAATTATATTCTTGTTTTTGAAATTGATGGCATCAATTGAAGGAAATTTGAATATTTTTAAGTGAATATTAAAAAATGTTATTGTTTTTACTTATATAATATTTGTAACCTATTGGACTTAGGTTTTAGTTCGTAATACCGTAATAATAAACTAGATAAACGAAATGTGCACCATTAAGCTATTTTATAGTTAAACGACATCTCAGTGATGTCAGTCTGTCCTCGTATTCTCACAATCACATGTAAGTACGAAAGGAGACTTTTTCCTGTTTCGTTCATCTTATAATTATCTATCTTCTTTGATATAAGATTGTTTTTTAAAATCAGCTAGAGTTAAATACGAACGTAGTATTTCTCATTCTACGTAGCTTTCCGTTAGGCTCATATTTTGAGATCCGCTGAAGTTGGAAACGACTGACTACTCTTCATTCTTTTTATATTTCTTTCTGTAGGGCTCATCAACTGTTTGTTCTCCTTATTATATTCAACAAGTGGACGATGAACCCTTATTACTACATAAATACCAAGGTTTGAGATATTTCATTAGAATATAAACTTGAGCAAAATTTCCTGGATGAATTGTATGTTATTTCATTTGAAAGAGAAAATAAGTGTGTTTAATATATTTAAAACTGTTTAAGATCAGTTGGAATACAAAGCATTAACCAATTAGAAACTTTATAATAACAACTGAAATCACCAAGTTTGTATTGTGAAAATCATTTCTGTTCCACTTAGTAGATTATCAAAATATAATATTGAATTTTGTAAATTAATTTTTGTTAACCATATTTTAAAATTAAAATTTCATTTCAAGTATAATTCACCATATTTGGGATGATGTCAATATCAACGTTAAAATAAACCTAATAAAAATTATCCAAATAAATTTTGCGACGATATTTTATTTTACATTTAGTTTAAGAGCTGATTGATTTTTCGAAGGTACACCCGATACGTCTGTAATTTTTGTAATTAAATATGTAATAAATTTTAAGATTTTGGCTTTTATGGAAAATTTTCACATTTTCAACATCAAACTAATTTATAACCATAAAAATTGGGTAAAGTGAATGTACACATTCAACTCTACAACTCTTCTTTAACTTCTTAAATTATTATTTTGTTATTTTTAGATTTTTGTCAATGATAATAAAAAAAAATTTTGTATACAAAGCGAAACATAAGAAAAACATTTCTAACATTTTCAACAGTAATTAGAAAAGATTTATAACAGGTGTTTCATTGTCATATATACTGAACCGTATGACTTTGTTAACATTTTAGTACTGTCGTCAACACGCATAAAATATAAAAGCGACATCTACTAGTTTGATACAATGCTTTTGATTAAATTAATTTTTTATTTATTTTATGATCTTTTATTATAATGTTTTATTTCTGAACATTTCATTAATTTATTAATTCAAAATTCAATCTAGGTGGTCAACACCATATAAAAAATTAATTTTATCTTATACTATTTGAAAAAGTAAAAAATTGCTGATGTAAGTAGAATTGCCTAAAATTTTGGGCTTTTTTATACAAATATTGAATTTCTAACATTGTCTCCAAAAAAATAGCAAATATCTTTGAGACTTTTTTTAATTCCATTCGGATCATAATGGGTGTGGAATATACATATAATACGTAGAATAATAGTGAAGCTAATGAAACGCTGAAAAGGTTCAAGTTTAATATTTTCGGTATTATTAGAAAATGTAATTAACAATAAGTTTTAATTATTTTTAGATGAACTAACTTGTGGAACATGCCGTAATGTGGTGCAACGTGTCATAATATTGCCGCATCTATCTCGTAACGTTCATCAAGTTTTGTTCAAACTAGCGAAATATTGTCCTCTTAGTGAAAAGGTATAATTTAACAACCTCTTGTAATTGAAAAGATGTAGATTTGGGGAAGATGGGGAGACTTTAGTATACCTTCTGGGAGGTTTGTTGCTCTAGCTCGCTCGAGAAGGGAAAGATTCACATCAGGGCGGTGAATCTCGAGCGGGTGCTGTAGGGCCACGACTCGCATCCAGAGGGGGGTGGGCACAATAGATCCTTTACGTGGTCGCGGTGCATTGTTACCCCACGTTTACAATCTCAATCTATAAGCATGTCTCAACTAATACAAAATTTGGGCATAATGAGAAATTGAAAACCTTTCTTTAAAATCCAATTGTTTTTTGTTTACAACAGAGTGTAAACCACTGTTTCAAATTAAACTCAAAGTTATCATTAAGAATAACGACTCATTCGAAAACTATTTCTTAGACTATTTTTGTTTTTTACATTTTTCAATTTAATTTTTAAACACTACTGCCAAAGATTACTTTAAATTGTCCCTTCTTTTATTTGTTTTGTAAATATTACACAAAAAAATAATATCATGTTTTTTTAATGTCATAAAACTATCATCGAACATCAGAATAAATTTTAAAATTATTTACGATTTGAGATTTTTATCGGTATGGTACGATAAGGTACATACACACATATAGGCTCTTTCTAATACAAATCCTATGTATATGTATTTCATTTTTTTTTTGTAAAAAAGGTGAAAAATCTTAACTAGATTTAATAAAAACTCATACTAAGTGAAAACACAATATTGTACATAAATATTAGATATAAAAGATATTTATGAACAAAAAAAAATTAAGAAATATCGTTGACAACTTTCAAATAACACAAAATCTATCAAATCACAAAATCTAATACGAAACATAAGGTACAATAGTTAAGCAGCGTGTTCATACGCTTGTAATTCAAATACAAACGTTATTAATATTTAAATTTAAAAATTCAACTCACGTTCAAAATTTTCGTGTTTAGGAATTTTTTACAAGTGGTATCAGATTCTTTTTTTTTAAGGATTTATTTTACACTCTTGTCTTTTTCCATATTATTAAAAATTCTTATGTATTACTAATTAAGGTGACTATAAGGTCATACAATACATTAATGATTTTAATGAAGGTGATCGTTATGTCATTATTCTCACAATATTATTTAAGTAAAGAAAAAAAAAATTGTAATTATTTTATGTTATTCGAAAATATTAAATGTAAAATTTATTGTAATGTTACAAAAAAATTTTAATAAATTTGAATAATTTTATTTAAAAGGCGTTTTTAAATGTGATATTAATCTAATAAAGATTATCTAACTCGTATAACGATAACTGATTAAAAAAAATATTATTTAAGTGGGTAAGAGTAAATTTTGTTTGAGTTTTTGAATTTTCTAGATTTAATAGATTTAATTACTGTTGATTTTGTTTTATTGCACGTACTACACTATATAGTTTGCCCTACAATATTATTGTTAATGTTGCATAATTTTAGGCTTTTGAAATATGAATTCAATATAGTTTTACACTTAATATTTGTGCCGACAAAAATTAAAATTCAGCATCATTAAAGAATATGATGACACGTGTTGAAGTAGCTGTATGAACCCTTTAATACTCACCTTAAGTAAGGTCTTATATAGTTGATAAAATAAGTAAATATTTTAAAATTTTAACTTGAATATTTAATTTTTGCTAACTCTTAGATAATACAATAAATTTACAGTGCTGTCAGTCGTTATCCAGTCTTATGACAAAATGTTAATGTTATGCCATTGTATAAAATACAAATTGTCAAATTACTTTCTCTGTAAGTGGCATGAGCTCTCACTACTAAAATAATGGCGACTTTAGTAAACAATTAAAATCAATAGCGTATATTACAATTTTAAATTAGGTAAATAAAAGGAAAAATTTTATTAATTAATATTTTTTTTTATTAATTAAGTAATTGAAATATAATTAACATTAGCATATGTTATTATTATATGTTATTTATACATTAACATATTTATTATATGTTATTACGGCAAATTACTTTCATCTACCATTAATTTATTGTGATATATAATTTGTTTTAGCGTTTACTATTTTCTTTCTCAACTAAATGCCTGAGAAATTCGCAATAATATTTGGTTTTGGATAAAATTTTCAATTGGATCCCGTTACAATTTCATGGTCTAAGCTAAAAATTTTCTATTTCGGATTATCTATATTTTTTTTTAGAACACATTAGAATCTTCATCTTCATTAAGTTTAAATTAGCAAAGTGAAACGATATACTTTAGCATTGAAACGGTCATATTAATTGATTACTTCCTCTGGATTTAATGCAGTTTGATATGGGCAGAAATTTAAATATCGCGGTTAAAGTATTGGGTATTTATAATATTTTCCTAATGAAAAGTTACCGAATAAATAACAAATAAATAAATGGGGTATAAGAAAATCTTTCCATTAACCACAAGAAATATTGGAAAATGTAGACCAAAACAATTTTGCAATGCTCAATTAGTTTTCCATTAAATTCTATTAATTTATCGTTAATATTTAAAAACACTGTAAAACATTGAAAATATTATGATATTTTAAAATTATTGTCCTTTTATTTTATTTCTTGAATCTTTTATACTAAAATGTTCAATCAAAATTTTAATTTATACATTTTTATTTTTTTTGGAAATTGGAAGGGGGCAGAAATTAAAATCGAACGAAAAAATTATAAGAACAAGAAATACGACCCAATATTTTTTTTTTATAAGGAAAGAAATCCTGCTGATGAAATATAAAAATTTTTCTAAAAAACAGAAAAAAAAAATGAAAATTTTATGATATCTTTACCAATTTCTTCTTTTTATAATATTTATGATAGAAAAAATTGTCATAAAAGAACGTTAAGTCATTATTATTAAGAAAAAAAAGTTTGTATAGGGTAGGTACTATAAAATATCAAAGGAATAAATGTTAATCAGAGTGTTTCTTTTCTAAAATTCTCATTATAATACAGTTATATATTTATATTTTATTTTTATTAGTTCCATATAGGTTTAGTAAGGCATATAGATCTTTACATAAACATAACACTCATAATATTATAAATTTGTGTAAATATTATCCATTCCATTTCTCAAATATTTTTTTGATGAGATTTTATTACACTCATATACAAATAACATCAAAATCATCAGTAGAAGGATCTAATTTTTTTAAGAGTGGAATTACAATAAAAAAGAAAAACAACAGAAACTTTATTTATTACTGTAAATATTTCCCGATTGAAATTATATACCCCAGCAGGATATAAAATAATATGCAAGAGAAAAACCAGCAAAAGAATATTCTTAGTCCCCATTCCAGTAAGAGCAACCCAAAGTAATGAGATGAGCATATACCTATGTACATAAGTATAATCAGAAATGATCGAAGAAAAAAAAAAAAATTGACTTAAAAAGTAATAAAATTTTTTAAGGTGCTCAACAGTTTTGAATAAGTCAGTCACAAAAATTGGATCATAAAATTTTTCTTGATTTAAGCATTAAAAAAAAAATTATTGTCAAAAATTGATTTTCCTTAAAATTTTTTTCTCGTGTTTTTTTTTTTTTGATTTTTATTGGTTTTTTATAACTTTTATATAATTTTTTATGAAATTAAAAGAAATAAAATTTTTAAACCTGAAAAGTTGATTCAATTTTTTTTTTTTTATTCCGTTCTATTGTAAGATAGAACTGTTCCTGGCGATGTCTCGCGAGGACATTGCCTGCCTGACGATAGTCTACACTGGCAGTTGAGGAACTTGTGTCTAGGCGAGAATTGCTATTTAACAAAACATGTGGCAGCTACCGGGAAATGGACAAGAAGAAGACCATTTTTCCTGGCGGGGCCAGGCTAGGACCAGCTTGTGTGACGGGACTGGACAAGATATTGAATATTATAGCAAAGGGTATTTATATAGATTCCTCTAGAGCAACGAGTTTCGATAAGTCACCTGTAATAGTACGCTGAATGGTTGCATAACGGCACATTTGTACTAATTGGGGTGTGCTGAACTTGCTGAACCGCCTGCGTCAACCACCCAATTTTTGTAAGACACTGAATCTACTAAAGTAATTTTTCTAATCGTATTTCAATTTATTTTGAAAGCGCAGTTTGTCAATGACCCCCAATTTAGGCGGGGATGAGAATCATAATAGGGTCGACTTGAGAAGAGTTTGAAAGCTTCGGTTTCCTATAGGGAAAAAACAAAACATATTTTCGAGTTGTTTGATATAAATATTATTATAGGGTCCTTTTTGGGATGACATGAAGAACCACATTGGAAATCAGTTCTGCTGTAAGATACACAAGAATATTTAGTATTACTCCAATGTTATCAGTATATCCAGTATATGAGTACTACTCTCTCAAACATTGCACCCTATAATTTCAATTGCATGTTCAAAAGTATATGAGCGGAAAAATAATAGCATAATGTTGTAAGCGTTGTTAATTTGGTATACCCAACAAACCTGTACCTATACAAATTAATTTTTTACGTTTAAAATGATTTTATTTTATAAATTTGCATCAATTTTTTTTTTTTGCGTTTTCATGCAAAATTCTCTCGCTTTTTTTTTTAAATATAAAAAAAATTACTTTTTTCTCATCTTATGGTCATAAAAGTTTTGATGACAGGAATTTTTTTTTTAATATGATTTAATTTATAAAACAAGAGAAGAACAAAAATGATAAAAAGCATGAAATCTCAAGTAATCGCATTTAAAATTTATTTCCGGTCGTTTTTTTACATTTTATAATGATGGGATTTTAGAATTTTTCATTACGTAAAAAAAAATTTATTGTGTTGGATTAAAATTTTATTTGGAAATATCTTTTTTAAATTAGAAATCCCTTTTACATTAAAAATTTTTTATTGAGTATTCAATTTAATTTTATATTGTATCAAGCTGATATTGTCCATATTTTGTTAACAAAAATTGTAAATTTCCAATATTTACAAAAAAAATATTATAAATTATTTTATCTTAATCCCTTTAATTCGCCCTTAAATCATTAATAATTTTGAAATTATGTTAGTGTTCATTGAAACTAATTTATAGACACAGTATCAAACTATATCAAATTTAAAATTTTTAATTTTGAAACCCTCTTCACAGCTACCAGTAAAATAAACTATAAATTTTAGTACTAAAATATTAAAGTACTCTGGTATTAAGTTGTACTTAATTGGTATTAAGTACTCTTAACGTAATAGTCTGTAACTATTGACAAAAAGATGACAACTCCATCAATAAGAATGAATTTTATTAAGCGCGCTTTTGCTGAACAAATGCTAATAAACACTATTGTGTGTCATAACACACTAATGCATGACATATGAGGAGGCTTGCTTAAATTTTATTCATATCTTAAACAACATTTGATTAAATGAAGTTCTAAATGTTTTTCTAAAAATATTATAATTAATGGACTCGATTATTAATTTCATTTACAATATAATGAGAGTAAATTTAAAAATTTTAATATTAACGAATAACTACATTATATTTTTTGATTTTTTCTCTGCCATTTTAAAATTACAAAATTAAAAAATTTATGTGCATTTTAATATAATTAATGTAATTATTTAAAATTATTTAAAAAATATATATGTATGTATATATATTTTTTTATTTTGATTAATTTAAAATTAATAATCAATTTTCAAATTATGTAATTAATGGAAATTTTCTGTTATATGAATTAATTGATTACAAAAATTTTTACCGCACCAAAAATTATTTCAAATTTCCATTCCTATATTAATTGTGCGTGCATTTACTAAAACATTTTTAGTATGTAATATATATACATATGTATATGTATAGCTACATTAAAATTTATATTCAATTTTTAATTATAGCGAAATATAAAAAATGGTGAACCTATTAGCTGTATTTTCTCATTTATAACAAAAATAACAATCGCAACTACAACAGAAATAAAATCAAAAAACAAAAATTTTTGGTTCAAAAGATTAATTATTGTAATTTATTAAAATTATACCCAAAATGCAAAAAAAAAAAGTAAAAAGGGAATTGAAAAGAGAGTTAAAATTCAAAATTTTTTTTGAATTTCGTTAAATACTAAATGGATTTTTTTCTTTTATTACAAAATATCTAAAAAATTTTTCGTAAAATTAAACATGCTTCTCAAATTTAAATTTTGTTTTCTTGTCCATTTTTCAATATATTTTGTATATTAATTAATAATAAAAAGTGGTTCACTCATAAAAATGGCAGCAACTCAGAGAGAGTGAAGAGCCTATTCACTTCATAAATGGCGGAAAGTGCAGATTGTACTCACTTTGTAAATAGCAGAAAGTCTAAAGTGTACTCACTATATAAATGGCAAAAATTGCGGAGTGTACAGTGTAAAGTACAGTGAGTACGAGTATAAGAAGAAACTATGATCTCATAATATAGTTTAGAGTGACCGAAATTAATATTGTGCAAATAAACCATATTGAGGAGTAAAAATTGTAAAATTGATTCAATGGGAGAAGGGTGTATAATATAATTAAAGTTCATTTCAATGTTCAATCCCAATTCAGACTTAGGTAAGTAAATTAGCATTAAAAATTTATAAATTTATCTTATAATGAATTATAAAATGAGCTTAAAAAATTAAATACAAAAAATTTAAAGGTAAACAAAAATTTTTGAATTTATTTAAAATTTTAACTAAAAATCTCATTTATCAATTGCATATTTTTGGGTGGAAATGTGCCACATAAAAATACTGAATTTAAATGCATACTCAATTTTTTTTGTTTTGATTTATTTTAGCATATAAAAATAATTATCTACTGTTGGAATAAAATGAAAAATGGAGCAAATCGATGTGTGACCAGTGGCAAAATAATTTTTAATATATTAATAACGGGTTTAAAAATTATTCACACTGGTCTGCACTACACTGACATGGTATAAATAATAAAAATTAACATAATTTTCGGATATCTTTATTCCAATTTCTCCAATGTGGAAAAAAAATTTTTTTGATTTATTCAAAATTTTTTAATAATTTCTTTCTATTGATGTTTTTTTTTAAATGTATTTAATAGCAATTTCTTTGTTTATACCTTTATTTGATAAATTATTGGTTTCATTAATTTAATTTACAAAAATTTTTTTTAGTAATATTTAGTAAATATTTTTTATTTATTATTTGACTTAATTATTGGTTTTCTGAAAGGAAAATTTTCTCAAATGATGGTACTATTGGAGATGCGATTTTTGTTTTTTATGTGACGATAAGAAATAAAATTAATTTGGTCAGAAGATTTTTTACCACTCTTATGAAATCCTTTAAAGTGGGTATTCCGTATACATCGTTGTAAAGAGATACCTGTAATTATTACTTGTAACTAAATATTTGTTTCTGTTTTCATATTAAATTTTAAAGAAGAAGTTCAATTACAATTGATTGTAATTGAATGGATCCGTTTAAATAAAAAGATTATTAAAATTTAAATGTCTTTCCCTAAAAAAAAATATTAAATTCCTAAAAATATTTTGAAATAAAAATCATTTAGATTTTAGGGCTTTTAATTCAGTATACTTTAAAATATGCAATTCACAAAAATTTAATATAAAAATTTATGGCATAAAAATTACGTCATCTCTAATTTTCTGAAAATTTGAAAAAAGAAGAATTATAGAGTTAAACGTGTACAGATAAAAGAAACTTTTGCATACTCAGAATATGGACGAAATTTTATTCTATCCTACATACAGCCTATGGAAAGCACAATACCAAGTACAATATTGGCAAAATGGCTGCAACAAATTTAATAAGGTAGTTATGCTTGAATTGAGACTCTCAAGTTATTGAAATTTGAAATTGAATGGCGTTGTTCAAAAAAATAATTTAGAGAGTTTTAAGTATTCGAGATTTGCGAAAATATTAAGTATTTCTGTAGATTAATTCCCGCGTAGATTTTGAATATTTCGGTGATCTGTATTTGCAGAACATTTCGCTAATATCGTATTCAATATTTTTATTTAGAACGCAGATAAACTTGAATACGTAAAAATATAAAAATGCATGACAAAGTTGAGTTTACGTATATTAAAACTGAATGTACTTATTCTTCTATATTCCTTAAAAAATTAGAATATTAGGGTGCTATATAAATACAGTTAAAACTATATTTATGAAATAATTTTTTAATTTACCGAACTTTGTACATAATCTGTTAATGTTAAGTATTTTATATTTTTAATTTAATTTTTAACTGAAGAACTGTATTTACACTGACTATATATTTTTGAGGAATTGTTTCAAATGTTTTCTTCCTCTTTCTTTTAAAATGAATTTAATACAAATAAAAATAAATAAAAAAATAATTTTAATATTTAATTATTTCGTTATTTTCTGTGGTCATCCACATTATATTTTTGTAAAACATTCGACCCAAAAATTTATGATATTTTTTTTTTTGTGTATAAAACTTTTAAAACTCATATTCCATTTAATGAATCCGCCTGATTTCTACTTATATTTAAATGATGTTAATATCAGTGATAATAACGATGATGATGATAGCGATGATGATATTTTACAAAAATTTTAAAACCACAAATCATGGTCATTCACAAATCTCCTGGAACGCATAAAATAATTTTTTTTTTTTATTTTTATACTTTAGAGTACACATAAAGAGTTTTGATTAATAAAAAAAAATATTTTAATTCTATTAAAAAATTTTATTGTATTTTTTCTCATTTTTAGTAAATATTTTAACCATAACTTATCGAAAAGTTATTAAAATTTTATATAAAAAAAAATAATTTTAATATTTTTTATATTTTACGCAATCAAAAGTCATAACTTTTTGTGGCAAAAAACAAAATAAGGAAAAATTAGTAAAAATCTAACAAACACAACGAAATTTCAGGTCAACCTTTTTTGATACGGAATTTGGCCAAGTTGCTGGTGACCACAAAATTCACAGAAAAATACATAAAAAAAAATTTATGAAAATGGGTTTTAAAAAAATAATTTTTTATTTTTAAAAATTAATTATTAAATATTCTTTTTTTTTTTCTCTCTCTCTTGTTCTCCCTTTGTGCGTATTTCTTGAATCATCATCCTCATATGTATGTGAAATCATTGACCAGCAGAATATTATCAACAAATTTTAATATTTCATTTTAAACCATTATAATTATCTCTCTATGCTAATATGAGTATAACATGACGTGTATATACCTATAAAATGTAAAAATACATAAATGTACCGCCACCATATCAGTGATACGAGTACACACTGACTCTTCAATTTTAACTCATCAACAATCATTGAGCAATCAACGCACAACGCAGTAATAAGATATCATACATTAGATAACAAAATTTATGATGGACTCAAATGAATTGTTTTCAGGCAAAGAAAAGTTCAGAATTATGGGGGAAACAAAGAACCAAAAAAAAAAAATATTAATACTATCAACATATTTTACAAATTAAAAGGAACAAAAAAAAAATGTCATACACTTATAATTTTAAATGAAAATCATAAAAAGCGAAGAGTATAAAAGAATTATGTTGATTTAGTATACATGGTTAATAATTGTATAATGTTATTTCCTGGAAATAATAAGATTGTTAATGAAAATATCCTGTTTTTTATGTTGTGCATATTATTATTTTAACCCTTTACTGCGTGCATTTTGTTTGAAACCAAATCCTTACCTTAGAACGGATTTTTGTTTTAGCAAATGTTAAGTTAATAATTAATTATATAATTGCAACCAGACGAATTTTTCTAATATGTGAAATTTCTCAATCTCGAAATTATATCTATTTAAAATTAGAAGTTAATTTATGGAAGTTCTAATTATACAGGAGAAACAATAATCTAAAATTTTGTGATTCTAGATTATTTATTTTCCATGAAACAATTGGAAGTAGAAAATTTTGAATATATCTTTGGAATTTTAAATCTGTTTTAGACTTCAATAAATTCCCTGCACTATGTAGAAGCAAAGTATGAACGAAACCCTAAAATCATAACCCGAAATAAAAATTTTACGAGATAACGGTGCGACTTTTTATAATAAATTTGCAAAACAAAAAAATAAAGAACAAAAAACATAAAAGACAAATCAAATCATAATGAAACAAATGATTATAAAATTAAAAATCAAAAAAAAAAAACACAATAATAATTCATTTAACTCAGGTAACTTTTTACACCCATATTATACCTGTAACTTGAATAGTTTCACCTGATCAAAAGACCTTGGACATTAAATTAATTTTACTTTTGTTTTTTTTTTCTCTCTTGTTTCACTTTATTTATTCTACCTGTAGGCTTATTTCAATTCACATATTATGTACATAGCTATTAAGTGTACACAAAAGTTTAAATGTCGGTGTGCGTGTATAAAAAAAACACACGAAAAAAAAAAACACATTGAACGGTTAATGAAATAAATGTGTTTATATTTTTTTTCCAGTCATTTTGTCATATATTAATTTTTTGGGCTTTAATGGCTACTGTAATAATTTAAAAAAAAATTAATTTGTTATTTTTGGGTGGTCGGTTATTTTCGTATATAGTCTTGTATAATAATCTTATAGTAGCGCGACATAATTTACCTATCCGCAGATCTTTTAAATAAACCAAAACGAAAATTATGTCTTTTGATTTTAATTTTGTTTTTTTTATTGTAGGTCGTATTAACCAACAAAAAGAAATTGTGAGCAAAACCAAAACAAACCGCTATAGCTACAATGTAATAAAGTGGAATCCAATATAAGGTAGGCTAATCTGAAAATTATATTTATGTGAAAATTATTATGGAATCACTTTAACTCACCTTGAAGAATTTTTTCATCATTTTTGTAAAGACATACAATTTATTTTTGGGTCTATTTAATTTAAAATTTTAACTGGAAAAATGGTCATAAAATTTTTTTTTTTAATTTAGTAATTAAAATTGGTTTTCATGCAATGAACGTTTTACAATAAGTGATTATAAAACAGAAGAACAATTATATATGATTGAAGCAATTTAGTGCTTAATTGCTATATTAATAATACACGGAAAGAACAATTTATATATCTGGTTGTTATACAAGAGTTTAAACTTTCAGTGAGTAACAATTAACATTGTGATTTGTGATTTGTACATAACAGCATAAACGATGTAATTGACTCTTTATTTTTAATTTCTCTCACACTTGAATCTCTTATGTTTGAAACGTGATTAGTGAGTAAGTAGTGCAGACTAATATTTGTCTTTGAAATGAAAAAATTAACGTGCCAAATTTTCGAAAGCAAAGAACAAAAACTGATAATATGCTTAATTTTAGAAATTAAACATTGTATCTTTGATCTAATTTGAGAATTAGTTCAAATTTCAAGCTTTTAATTTGAAATTTTGCATTAAATTGCATTGTTTATCTGTTGTATGAAGTTTGAAAAGTTTTTGGGATATATAAAATTTGAAATGAAATCTTTATCAAGTCCCCAATACTAAGAGCATTATACATAATTTAAAATTTAATCTTAAGTCTTGTTACATTTTTATAATCAAATTTTATATAAAAATTTTTGAAGAAGAGAAAAATTATAAAGTTTTCTTGAAGATTAAGAAAATGAGCCAAATATGACTAATTACGAAAAAAATGGGCCGGTGGGGCCACAATGATTTTAAACAATATATAGAGTTCAAATAATTGTTGAGAATTTGAAAAGGGAACGAAACTATATACAATATCTTAGATGTTATACAAAATTTTTGAGAATATGAAAATCAAATGATATCTAATTCAATTATGCTAATACTGCTCAGTTATTTGTCAAGTCTCGCAGTTTTCATATACGTAGTTCTAATGGTTCTAGTCAATTAAAACTTCGTTTCACATGATAAACCGGGACTTAAATAATTAGTGTTAATAATAGCAACTTATTAATTAAATTATTAAAGAAATGTGAACTGATTAATAATTAAATTTATTAATATTATTTTTAAAAGAAGATTACATTCAAAATTTTTTAAAATTGCCTACAGTGTTAAATCAAATACCTAAGCAATTTTTATTTTAAATCTACATAAAATTTTCTGACTGCTTACGTTTAATATAATTGGTTTTCATATAACTCCTGTTTAGATACTGTATTCCAAAAGGACTCTTCTTAATCATTCAACCAATCTTTTGATTGAGTTCATGTTTTTAAACGTTTTAAAAAACTCATTGCTTTTAGTTTTTCTGTGTAACCAAAAGAACTTAATAAAAAAATTTGTTACAATAGTGCAGCAGCAATATGGTTGAATTTTTAGGAGAATATTTTATGCGTCCATTAAAGGAAAACTTTTTTGTTTATATATTTTACGTTTTGCTGGTTTAAATAAAATATTGACCCTAAACTGTTATAATATGTATAGAGTAAAAAATTGTAGCACAATAATAATGGAAGCAAAAAAAATAAGTACAAAAACTTTTCAATTAAAAAAGCTCATAAAATTTTTATTCTTTTAAAATTTTTGGGTTCAGAAAATAAAGTAAAGAAGTTTGGCTCTTTAAATAAATTACAAAGTTATTTGATGAAAGAGTATAAAAAAAATTTAAATTACCTGGAACCAGGGTCGAACTCATGTACCAATTCAAAAATTTTGTTAATCATTGATGCTGAATAGAAATGATATGAAAATTTAAATTTGAAGGACCCGGAACTTTATGATAATATAGCTTGAAGAATACTAATTAATAATTTGAGATCGTCAGTGAATTTATAAACTATATTTATAACAATCTTCAAAATTTTCTTGATTTGTTTTTATACAGCGCGAATTAATATGCTTCACCAAATTAATAACGGGGTTTGACCGAAATTTCCAATAACAGGAGTCTTCGAAGTTTTAAGTCATAGATCTCATTTATGTCCGAAATAAACTAACCATATCTTACTGAAATATTTCCGAAATAAACATTTCGAAAATTAGATTTAGTCGTTTATGGCTTGAAACTTTGTATAACCCCAGCATACATTATTCATTGTAGTCTTTTGCAAATTTCTGTGAATTATTATAATTCTTATGAACCATTTGTGAATTATTTCGATAAATTTATTTTGACATATTTTAAAACATGTTTGCTGACACTATTTTGCCGACAAACATCGGCAAAATAGTGTCAGCAAACTTTGAAAACGAAATCTAGCAGTTGGCTACTCTTATGTACGTTTATTCTATTTATTAAAGATATACATTGCATTCATCCCTTTTCCTCTTTAAATTACCAGTGACCTAAACCCGTCTCTGATCTTAATAAAATTTGGTTTTGATTATAAAATTACTCAATATAAAAAAAAATTTAATAAAATTTTATTTAAAAAATAATACTGTGTAAGTTTAGAAATTTATTTTTATAAGAACGTAAATTTTAGGATCTCACATTAAAAATTTTTATGAAGAGAAACTTTTCTAAAATATTTTGTAATTTTGTGGTCCTTTACAAAAATTTAAGATTTTAAAATTCTTTCATAGAGCATACACACCAAACACACACTGTGAATTTCGACTGTAACTGACATTAAATCTACAAAAAGAAAAAAAAAACTTCATTATGAACTTTTTATTTTTAAGTGCAGATTATAAACTTTAAAAAATTATTAACGGTAATTATAGATAGAATTAAAAGATTATTGTCATACCATACTTTAGCACAAAGGATAAGGATGTTACACTTTAAATGTTTTTTCTTTTGTTTTTTTTAATTTTCAATAAAAATTACCATTAGAATAATTATTTAAAATAATGATGGTTTTAATGAATTTTTATGGTGATTTTCTATTAAAAAAATTTCTTGAGTTTCTCTTGATTTTCCTCCTTTTCATTCTCTGCATTCATGCTCTTCTCCTGCTCCCTGAAACTGTAATAAAAAAGAGGGTAATTTTGTTGCAGATGAGAAAATTTTGATATTAAAATATTATGAGAATTTTTTTTAATTAACCAATCGAATGGTACGCAATAATAAAAATATTTTATGAATTGAAAGTTTTTATTAGAAAATTGAAATTTGGACACTAAATTTTAATGGGAAAGCTTCAAATTATCAAAATAATATAATGGCGAGTTGACACAATTGAGCTGTGAATTTAAAAATACAAGAACGTGTCCTAGGTTGTGCGTGTGTGTAGTTTACTTTTAGTTCATTCAAAAAATAATGTGGTGCAAGTGTTTTTAATTTAAATTCAAAAAGGATTTTCGGAAAAAATTTTCGGAAAGTAAAAAATTGGAAAAGTATAATGCAATTGCACTTAATGAAGAAGATAGTGAAAATTTAGATTAAATAAAGGAATAAGTCTATAAAATAATGGGATCGCATAAACCAGCCATGGCAGAAAATTAAAAATAATTTCTCAACTCGAAATTAAAACTGCGCTAAAACTGGTTGACCCACTGATTTCTAGTAATATTCTCTACCAATACAAGCCGCAAAAGTACTGAAAACATGTTAGCTATTAGCTTTTTATCTACCGTAATTATTATTCCATAATGTATTGGCTAAATTAAGAATGTGTTTTAATTAAGTACTTATATTAATTAAGTGTATGCTTACGCTGCAAGATAGTGTGAGCGTAGGAAAGGAGGATTCTTGCTCCACAATGTAAATATTATACCATTTGAATGCTATATTCAATTAGCAATTCCTCAATCTGTAATTGCTTAAAAATTATATTTTAATTAGCATAAATCAATTAGAGAATTTTATACAATTAAATTCATAATTTTTATAGAATTCTTAAAATACCATTGGCATAATGTTGTACTAAAAGGGCAGATTAAAATTCTAAAATTTCTATTCCAAAAAAAAAAAAATGTAATAAAGTGGTTCCAATCAAATTTGAGTTATAATTAAAGTTTTACGATTTTTCATTTACTTTTAATTGCCTTGAAATATAGAGCACTTTCCAGAATTTTTTTTTTCTCGAAATTCGACACTTCAAATTCTAATTAATTTCTTTCCTTTATCAATTTATCATTTCCCTATAAAAATTAATTTTTCCGTTTTTTTTTTCTGTTATTTATTTTTGAAGTTGATGAATTCCAATTTTCCAAATTTATTTTTCCCAATAAATTTTTTATTTTTTTTTTTCATTTTGAGAAAAACATCTTGAAAATATTTTCAACATTTATTCTTCTAACTATTACACTTCTCCTTTTTTCATTTTTTTTCGACCCACCCTCTTCAAATTAATACGTTTTATAATTTTTCCGTCAAATTAGCTTCATATTCTCACCATTTCCAAGTATTCTGGTGGCTAAAAAATGTTATGAAAAAAAAAATAATGTTCAAAACTAATGTTTCTTAAACGGTGGAGAATTCGAAGAATTGTAACTAAAAGTAGTTGTAGCGTCATTTTTCAGCTTTTTCACATTGTAGACTCTTATAGTCAAATATTAGGAAGAGAACAGATCCTTTTCTCTGCACCTAAGCCACCTGAGACTTATTGTAAATTAAATTAAGCTTTTCTGTTCTCCTTCATTATTCATTTGTTCCTTCTGATGACCAACAGCGGAAAATAGCACGAAATAGCAGTCCTGTTACTAGTCCCACATTGCCGTAGTAAGCATTAAAATGTGAAACGATGTTTAAAATAATCAATCTAATATCACTCAGTAAAAATTCGTCAACGTTAAAGGGAATATTGAAGGTAATTTAAAGCTTTTACAGCCTTCCTAGCCCAGAGTCAAATTACCAATCAAAAATTTTTTTAAATTAAAAATTTCTAAAGAAAACAAACTGTGTACCATAAATTTCAGGAAAAAAGTTCTTATCTTAAACAGACTTGGGAACACTGACAAATTTTTCTGTAAAAAGGAAAAAAAAAATTTTCCTATCAAATTATACAGTTAATTTAAAATTAACTCTCGAAAAAAAAAAATAAAAAAAAAATTAAAAAATAGAAAGAGATAAAAGAACAAAGTTAAAAAGTAGATCACGAAAGTTATTTATTGGATGAAATAAATATTTTTATTTGAAAAGGAGAAAAATGAGAGTGAAAGAGAGAAAACAAAAAGAAATCATTTTAATTTTTCCCCAACAAAAATATTCTCGAATAACATTTCGGAGGATAAGATTAATGACTTTAAAGCTACATAAATTTTTTTTCTCTGTTCTCTTCTATTTCATTTTGTTACACCATTTTACTATTTACAAAGGATGAATTTTTAAGATAAATCTGCATACTACAGAAAATATAGGATATTCCATTTCCTGTTATTCAGGATTTTTTTTTGGTTGAAAACCAATTGAAAAATTTTGAATTTAATTACTAAGAGTGCAAGAGCTCTTAAAGTAAGCAAGACTATGTTTAAGAATTCAAAATTAATTTAAAAAATTCATTCATTTCAGGCTTCCAAATTCCTCAAGAAAATAATTAAGGTATCTAAGGCTAAGCTTCGCTTTAGCAAATAAGTCAAAAATTTTTGGATAAGTGTAAAAAATCGCCGTAATCGATCTTTATAGTTCTATAAATTTAATGTTAATAAAAGTGTTTTAATCTCGTTTTCCCATCTGTGTGTCCGGAGAACTCTGTACATATTTATATTTTAATGTTTATTTTGTAGATAAACAACATTTTTCAACGTTATTCTTTTATGTATGTAACGTAAAACAAACTAAAATTATTTAAGAGCTTCAAGAATGCAACATGTATACAACAAAAACAAAAGCGACATAAGAGTTTCCAGATGATGAATATACAAGAAAAAATATTTGAATTTAATTTTTATTATCAGACGAATTGCTTAAGTCAAGCAACAACTATCATGCAAACTATCATTCCAAAAGACACACAAAATTCAACTATTAGATTGGCAAATGCAAAGCAAAACCATCATCGTTTAAGGTGGAAGGAAAAGAAAATTGTGAAGAGCTAGTAAGGATTACAGTTTGTTAGAATGAGAGACATAAAATTTTTGTGTCTAAATAGCTTCAGCTTTATGTTTGTTCGTTTTCTGGTGGTAACCTTAATCATGTTTGAAATTACTATAATAGATTTTTGAATATTTTTTGACAAAGTTTTGGAATTGTGCTTTGGTGATGGAGCAAAAGTGCAAGATTTTCTGAAATATTTAAATTAAAGTGTTGAAAATTTTTCTTTCAAAAACCTTTATGTTAGCCAATTGATTTTTTCTCGTGAAATAAGCTTTCACTCTCGTTTTAGTACCAAATAATTCACAAAACTTTCAGAAGACTATCTCTTTCTAAAAGAAGATTTAAAAAATTTCTTCCGCTAATCTACCTTCTGCTAATCTTCGGCTTCTTTTAAAGTGGACGTTTATATTGAAATTTAAATTATAAATTTCTCAAAAAGATTATTAGAATTATGATTTGCAGACGGCCAGAAAGATTGTGTATTGGTTCAGCTTGGCATAGAATGTAGAAATCATTTTCTGTACAGGGCGAATAGGTCGCTCAGAGAGTAAGATAAAAGATCTAAAAGACCATAAAATTTAATTATTTTATCTTTTGCGGTATTCTTAGTTAATTGGCAATCCAAAATACTTCGTGCCAAAAATGAAAACAAAAAAAATACTCCAGATTCTTTTGAATCTTAAAAAAAAAATTATACCAAATGTCACTATGTACGTTTTTATATTTAAAAATAAATTTATTGTTCTATTCTATGGAAGTTAAAATTAAACGGTTTGTTCTACTTTTTGCCTTTAAAATTTCTGTTTCTTGTTTTTCTATATAATTTAGATCTACTCGTACTTTCTCTTCTAGTATCGTTCATAAGGATGTAGTCCTATATAATACATCTCAACAATTTTCATATTTAGAAGGAGAAATTGAGTTTGGAAAGGATACGATATTAAAGATTCTGTAAACTGATTAATTTAATTCCTTTTTTTTTACAGATAGGGACGTTTAAAAAAAAGCAAAACATATTTATTATTGAATTTGAAAATAGTTGCAAGTTAAGATTAATTACGTGTTGAATTGCATTTTTTTAGCAAAAAAAAAAAAAATAATACAAAAAACACAACAATTTTTCCAAGTCAACAATTTTTTTGAAATTAATGAATAAGTTTTTTTTTTCATGGCAAAAGTTTTAATTGTTGTCTAATTAAAATTGAAGAGAAATACAAGAGAACAGCAATTTTTTTTTCTAAATTAATTGATGATTTCAAATTTAAGAATTTGTATATTGGAGAAATTATTGGGAAAGATATTTAGGTTTCTCATTTTTCTTATATAATTGGAAAGGATCCAATTGAATTTATTTTATTATATTTTTTATATCTGAAAGAGTGAAATAGCAGAAATGAAAGAAAGATTGAAATGTTGTAGTAATTAAATATTCATAATGACTATCAACCAATTGCTTTTGCTAGACGAGTCGGTTCACTGCAATAAATTGAATAGCATTTGTAATACATGGTTCATAACAAAAGGAGCTATTGATGAACATTGCAATAATTACATTTTTTACGAGTAAATGTTGCTAAAAATGCCAAGATATTTCTGATACTCAGATTTGGTTCCTTATTCAATTATAATTTTAGACTGACTATGGAAAGAATTTAAACACTGCCAATCATTAATTTTTTACTTGTAAGTAAAATTTACTTGTAAGAGTCTCCAATGACGGCCACAAAAGAAACCATTCTCATTTATTACCTTTTGCTTATACTCCGATTGAAAGTATCTCACAAGTAGATTTGAATTATTGTTTCTTTGCTTACAGACACTATAAACTGGAAGAATATTGTGAATATTGACTAATGTATTTTGTAGCGAAGTACAAAAAACTGTATACAAGAGTTGTAAATATGAAGCTTTCGGAAATTTTATGGTTCCATTTAGGTCATGCTAACGCGGCTACCATAAGGTACACGTAGACCAGATAGGCCCAGATTCCACTGGATCAACAAAATTCCTCGCCTTAACAAAAACCATCCCGAACTTGTCAAAACTCACCTGATTTCGCTGGCATTTACATTCGCCAAACCCGTGGTCCAGTAAAATGAAAAATGATTCAATGTGCTTTCTCTTGTTCCTCGCCAGAGCCTAGCATGACCAAAGAAAATAGGCCATAGTCGTCTCCTCGTCCTCGCCACTGCAACTTCTGCAGAGATCATTCGAAGAACGACCCATTCTCCTTGCTGTAATTCTATTGAAACTATCCCAAAAATTTCGTCTTATATCCAATTCCTATACCTACTTAAATTAAACTTAAATAAAATATTGAATCAGAGTGCATTTGATCCATTTTTAAAACTATTAAATGTTAACAAATTCAATTTCTAAATGCAGCTATTCTATTTGTTGCTCTCATTAATTTCAAATTAAAAATTTAACTTGACAAGAATAAAAGATTGGAAATTTGATTTAGAGTAAAAGAGGAAAAAAATCAATTAAATTTTTTTCATCTTTTCTTTAATCTCAAAGATTTATTTGTAACAATGACTTTAGAAATGAATAAGCGACTGGCGAGCAATTACTTTATCATTTATCAGTTCAAAATCCATCAGATTCTATTAAAGACGAAAGGTAATTTTTATCGTAGATGCCCCTATCCCCTTTTTTTAATATCTTCTTTTCTTTCCATTCACTTTGATTTAATGATTTTTGTACATTTTATTTCAATTTTCCATTTTTTTTCATTTTTTTTTTGTTGGTTAAACGTTTTTTAAAAGGTTAATTTTTCTTAAAAAAAAAAAATTGTTTTTTTCTTAACACTGATCACCTGTTCTAAATTTTGCTGTAATTTTTTTTTCTTTTCTTGTTCTTCTATTGTATTTATTTCAATACTTGTCATCTTTTCAAAATAAATTGTTACTATTTATCAAACTTTAGACACCAGCATCCGTTGATTTTTCAAAATGAAATATTTTAAAATTAATTACTTTACACACATATATTTTGTGTATACCTTATCAACTAGATACTACTACAAAGGAGTCGAAATAATTTTTTAAAGGCTATCAAAATTCTGTAATTTTATTTATTATGTAACAAGAATGAATGAATTTTGTGAATATTAACCATGTTGACCGATCTGTATGTGATAGAACGAAGAATTTGGATTGGCATAGATATTTTATAGGCAGAGATAGGAGGAAGACCTCATTAAGTTTGTTTTAGAGTAGAAGATTAGAGAAGAAGATCGTTATGTATGTAGTTTAGAGTAGCGTAGACTGAAAATTAATTGAGAACAACAGTTGCCCAATAGTTAGACATAATTTTGGAGATTTTGAATCTCACTCTTTAGAAACATTTTCACTTTCTCTTTACGACCTCTTTATAATTAAATTGCTTAAAGTTGGATTTAATTTCAAAATATTTTTATTAACTATCCTAAAGATAATTAATATAGGAGTAATTCAATTTGTACTTGTTATTGTCAAATTTGTCTTGAATTTTACCTAGTATCAAGAAATTGATTATATGATTAAGCACCAAATATCTGGATTTACAAAGTATCCAACTGCCATATTTCTTTTGGTAAAAGAATAGCGCAAACATAATATTTTGATATAATATGCAGCAAGAATGAATATCAATTTCTAGAGGGAATAAGAAATGCACATTAAACTGACATTATGAAAATGCACATTGACCTATAAAAATTTACGAACTAAATTTTACTTCGCATCTATTAACAATTATTTATCTTTACCAATTTAATATTGAAAAATTCCCTTGAAAATTTAAAATCTGTAATTTCAAAAATACAAGTACATTTGATTTTTTCTATTGTTACCACAAATCATTGCCCAAAACCTAAATTTATATAATAAAATTCGAAAAAAAAAAATTTAAACTAAAATCCCAATTCACCTGAGTTCTTCATCATCATGATAAGAATAAAACGGTCAAACAAACTATATATGAAGTACTAAAATTAAAAAAAAAAGCAAAGTAAAGCGGGTCAAAAGATTAAGAGATTTATAATGGTCAGCCTGCGCCAGCCATAGTAAGGAGAATTAAAATAAAAAATTAAATTATGATCAATTCATCCAACATACGTGAGCTAAAACCAGTTAAAATATATATATATAAGAAAAGGTAATTAAATAAAATAAATTAAATATTCATTTTGTTGATTTCTTTTCTCTTAATTTTCAATTTAATTGTCAAACCCACAATAGCTACAGTTTTAATTCAAAACATGTAGATATATGTGTGTGTTTAATGATTTACAGGACAAAAAAAAAGGAAAAGAGATATTGGGTAGACTTGTAAATTATTACTCGTATATGTGAAACTACTTGTAATTTATTTATTACCCTTTGGAATTGTAAGATTACAAGTAGGTGGGGATTACAAGTAGATGGAGACTGATGAACACTGAAATGTTTCTGATTTTAAAAGTTAGAACACAAATGATAGTTAATGATAGTAAATTATGAATTATTGATAATATTGATTGATGTGGGGCAAAAGAAAGTTTAGTTCATCGAAATTCAAAAATGAAGATATAAGAGAAAATTGATATTTTGAATAGACATAACATGTATTTTGGACCCTCTCAGCTATGGACATATCGAGGACTTATATAGAGAAAACCCTTTTCATTCATAATTATTGCATAATTTCGAGAATCATTGGTTTTTTCAATAGTTTTCATATTTGATAGTGTGAAAGTTATTATTTTTCTCATTAAAAAGGCAGGTAAGTATTTTGTTTCACACACTAGTATTAGATTTTGATGAATTTTTTATAATATTGTTTCATTTAATTATTAAGTTCTGGGAGCAGTATGATTATTAGGATAAATTGGAAAAATAATCAACTTAATTAAAGCTACCAAGATTAAGAAGGCCACATGACATATTTTTTATTTTCACCAACTTATTTATAATATTGAATACTTTATTACTGAGCTCCACTTTTTAAAGGCAATATTTGTTCTCTTTCTCTTGAATTCCATTTTTAAGGGCACTATGAATTTCACTATGAATTCGATTTTTAAGGGCAATATTTGTACTCTTTCTCTTTTTACGCCAGTGTTTATTATAAATTGTTCTCACAATTGCAAATATGTTATTGCATAGGAAATATTGCAATTATTGCAAAAGGAAACCTTAACCTTTTATTTAAGGGTTTTGCCTTCACGGAATCTCCAATGACAATAACTTCAGTTTACTTTTGAACACATAGACGAGGCTTTATCAGAATGAACAGGTTGTGCTTATGCACACAATAATTGCTGCAGTATCTATTTGGCGAAATATTTTTATACCGTTTTATATTTTTGGGACTACACCGAACTTAAGTTCAACAATTTAATTGAAAATTAGTTCAATATTGTTAGCGATTTCAACCAATAATTTGTATCTTGTATGTGATATCCCCAAATGTGTCTTACATAGAATTTGATTAACAGGACCTTATAATACTCAACTTATATCTGAAACAGTGTTGTTATTTCCCATTTCAATGGTATAGAATTTCAATGTTTTCACTATAGCTTTTTTGATGTTAATTAAATTTAAAATTTATGAATAATTTATTCCGGTAAATGATTTTCATGCTAAATACTTGGTAATTAGCCGAAAATTAAATAATAAAAGAAATTAGAATGTTAATTTGTTTTCATTATGCAAACGTGGAAAAAGAAATATGGAAATTTTTCCATTTGAATAGGGCCTTGAAAAATTGATTTGAATTATTTTTTTTTTCCTACTTACAATAACATTCTATGTAAATAGACAAGGAAAAAAGTAAGATATCAGATGATGAACTTTTATTGTCCATGTCAATTTATTATCTAGTAAAAAGGTTTCTAATGACACAAAATGAAAAAAAAATGGTTTATTTTCTAGAAAATGAAAAATAATATTAGCGTTTAGCCAATAAAAGAAAGGGTTCTTTTTGTTTCTAGTCTATGTAAGAGAACAGTAAGTTTATTAAAAAAAGAAAAAACAGAGAAACCATTAGAAAAAAAATAGACGCTATAGTAAAATTTATTCATGTGGAATCAAGTGATAAAAAATAATATGAGAATTTTAATTTTAACCATTCTTAAAAAATACAAAAAAAAAAAAACAACAACGCTAAGAATAAATAAATTAAGAAGAAAATTAAATGTTGTTTGTTTTGTTTTTGAATTATGGCAACATTATGTACGTAGAAGTCATAAAAATGATTTAAACTGAAAACGGTAGAAGTTATTTTTTAACGAATAAAGGAGTCTTTGTGTTATTATAAGCTTTCCATTTAGACAACTTCTTTATTGATTATAGTTGCGAAACGCACAAGCTTTGTGTCATAGAATTTATTTTGATTTTTTTGCTGCAATATTAGAGCTCTAAATTTTTCAGTTTTTTAATTCATCGTAACACCCAATAAAACTATATCTTGTTTTTTTTAAACGTGAGTTAAGGAAATCAATATGAATTCGAGTTACTGATTTGGTAATTTTTGAAAATTTACTTAAATTTTGGGGCTTCTCATTAAGTTAGTAAAAATGGTGCAATTTCAAGGCACACAGCTTTGCAATTAAGAAACTTCTTAGAAAGTGCAAGACAAATTAAAGAACTACCTGCTAAAACCAAATTCATTTGTTTGAACTACAATTTCTAAAAGCCTTTCTGAAAACGAACATTTACCGAAATCGGGTAAAATGATTTTCGATGTTCTAAACAATGGCACATGTCTAAATATTCTGGGATTTCCCTGTTTTCAAAAAACAAGAGGAACTAAAGCCCACACTTTATTATTTTACAGGCTTGCCATACAGGCTACAGTTAATGACTAAAAATTCCCCAAATATTTAATTTTTTTTTCTCAAAATATCTACATATGTACATGGAAAATTCCGCATCTTAAATGTGCCTAAAATTGTTAATATTAAAACATCCTGAAATCAGTCAAAACAACATTTTAAATTAATTTTATAATTTCTGTTTTTTCAAATTAACAAGGCAAAACACTTGTAAAGACTTAAATAGTATTAGACGAATACACAAGCGAAAATTATTTAATTTTTTTTTTTTCAAAAGAAATTTACAGGAAAACGAAAAAAAAAAACAATTTAATTTAATTCAAATTTGAAACAATATGAAAAACATTGCCTTATAATATTTTGTAAATTTGAAGTAGAATAATGGAAGCAATTAATTTTGTTTTTTAGAATTTTTGTAATCCGATAAAATTATTTTAAATAGAAAATAGGATTAAAAATATTTTTTTCTTCTATTTTAAATTTACTGACCCGTTAATAAATTACATGGTATTTTAATAATTAAGGGCTTTAAGTTAAATTAAAGAAAAAATTACGAAAATGTTAGGATACCAAAAATATTTTTACGAGAAATAATAATAATTTAGAATTTTGAACAATTTATTCCAATTATTATTAAGATGAAATTAAAATCCTATGATTATAATTTATTATTAATTGCAATAATTAAAAAATTTTCAGTTTTATCATTGATATAAGGTATATTAAAGTTTCCGGACCCAAATCAAGTAGATATTACAAAAAAGAAATTTTGAAATTTGCAAAATTTTAAAATTTACACAAGTAAATCTGTTATTAGGCCGGCTATGTTTGACAAAAGTGGTTTAAATTTCTCGACTGCTTTTGGTAGACATAAAAAGAAAGAGGTTGTATGACACTATCTCAATTTATTTCTAGCATTTAAAATCATTTATTAGTACGGGTAAAACAGAGTTGACACGGTCAACTATATCTATTCTCGTTTTTCAATAAAATTTAAATATATGAAAGTAAGAGCAAGTCTCAGATATAATAATAATTAATTGAACAATTGTAATTGTTGCTGCAATCATAATCATTGTGAAATATAACAATTTTCAAACGACAATTAAAATTAAATCGTCATCTAATATCGAAATAAATAAGCTTAAGGAATTGGTTTCTCCAAATTCTCCAACATAAGGATTGATTACATTAGTAGAACTCCATATTACGAAATTCGGGTCATTTTTAGCATACCTTTACCATAATATTGTTTCAGTTCATGACGCATTAATTAAATATTACCTATAAGCCAATTTCAAGTTTTCACAACTTGAACCAAACCAATTCCAAAATAATAAATTACAGACGCATCTAATATTATATTACATAACATTTTTTTATGACACTATTTAAATGAACCACTTTAATAACACATTAAATTTTCAAATAAAATTTAAATAAAAAATAATAAAGTAAATTTAAATTAAATGGAAACTTCAACAATAAAATGCAGATTCATCAAAAATACTTCAACTTATTTTATAACCTACTTAATATAGAATTTTATCACGATTTATCATAAATCGCTTCAAATTTTTAAATGGCATATTTTTTTAGTGTTTCTTTATTTTTAAGTTCAATTTTATTTATGACACTCTAAAAAAAAAAATAAACATGAAAAAGGAAACAAGTGTCATTTAAAGAAAACATTAAAATAATAAAAAATAAATATTAAATTATATTTTCAGCTATTATTATTAAATTCAGTCAATAAATAAAAAAAAAATTGTTGTACACACGTTCGCTCGTATCCTTTATATACCGACAGATTTATAATAAACATCAGAAGTCTTCCACATATTCAATTTAAGGCAAAACAAACCATTTAAGTAGACACCAAAATAACAGAAAAATATAGTAGAAAAGATTTTTTTATTTTATTTTAATAATGAAACAGAAGTGAGTCACAAGATATACCCATATATGGTATAGTACCTAATAAAATAAAACTCATAAATTTCTTTTACTATCAAATAAAAAACAAGGTGTGCCAGATCCAGGGAAGTTCTAAAGAATATTTGGAAAGGAAAACATATTAAAAATTATATAATCTTTACTAGCTAGGACAGTGGTTCATTAATTAATTCATTAATTACTGGGTAGGTTTGACGAAATCAAATTTATGGCTGTGAACTTTGAAAGTTTTCAGTCAAAATCTTAAATATTGTCCGAGATAGTGTTCTATTATATAGTAAATAGTAGCTAAAAATATTATTGATTTAATAGTATACACTGATGATATAACTGTTATACTAAAAATTAAAAATTCATTAATTTGAGAATAATTTTAAAACAAGGTTATGATTTTGATTTACCGAAAACTATTTTAGACCTCAGAAATTATATTAATGCTTTTTAAATTTAATTGACTTTTGTCTAATTATTATACAAATTATTCTAAAACTGAGTGAAATTTCAATCAATCTCTTGATTTTATAATATTGAGGATTAAAATTGAGGACAGTAGCTACAACTAATTATGTGCTAACATTGAAAAAACTGAATAAATCTAACTGCATTTTACATATAATTTGTCAAATTTTGGTTAATGTAAATATATCTTATTCAATTCCGAAATTATGGAAAAATTCGAACATTACGAGTATAATTTTAGCTTAATTTACCTAGAGCACGTCTTTTTTATTTGTAAGTTTCTCTTAAAAGATTATCATGACCTGAATTTAAATTTGCTTAAATCTTTCAGACTGTATGTATGTATATTAGAGAATAATAGCTCCAATTTGTTGTCTGTTAGTGTTAGATAATAGTAATCCTATATACCATTATCTATCTGATCATTTGGTAATCATATTAGTATTACAATATGGTACACCCTATATATTTTTATATTAAATAAGGAAAAAAAATATTAACTTGACACCATAAAATTTATTCTTTATCATCCGTATTCATCCGTATTATTTTGTGTCTTCTTCATGCATATTATAAGTCACATTTTTGATCGTCTTGCATTATAGGAAAGCTTCAATTGCCTAAACAATATACGCTCGATAAATTTTTTTTTTTTTTTTAAATATTTTATAACTCACTCGTGTACATAGTTATGAGGTTTTATTATTATTGTTTTCTTGTGTTTTTTCCTTTTCTTATAAATAGGAGAGGAAAAAAATCCAAAAATACTCTTAAGACATATAGAGGAACTAAGATTCATATCACATTTTATTAACATATTTCAATATTTATTTTGTATTTTCATATTAACGTACACACACACATACAAACACATTTCATAATAAATATTTACAAGTACAAAAAATAAAGATAAAAATTTTTTTTTGTACCTAACTTCAATTTCAGAGTACATTTAACACCTTTGTGTAATACGCAGCGTGAAATATTTCCAAGAATTTTAAAAGGTAATAAATATTCCTGATGTGATCCTCAATACACCGACCTCAGTTATTTTAGTCACACTTCTTGCATTATTATTTTGTGTAAAATTGTTTTTTTTTCTTTATTTATTGTAGAACTGTTGTTGGTATTGTTGAATTTTGTTTCGATATTATTTTATATTCAGACTGTTATCTATATATAGAATAACTGAAAAGGAAACAAGGAGTATGACACAATTTAAGAAGATGGAATCCTATAGCTTTACAAGATATTTAAAAAATATATATTTTTTTTTTATCATGTATGTATTGTACCTATGGTGATATGCAACAAAATATAGATCAGATATTGGAATTTATTTACATACACTCTGTGCTACTTAAAGAAGAAAATATTTTATTGAGACTTCTTTAAAAAAAAATATAAAAATTTTTAGAATGAGGTTCTAACTAAATGAGATTTTAAGAAAGACTATCAATTTTATGTTTAGGTAAACAGGGTAAAATATAAACGGAAATGTCTGTGGAGATTCTCAATCTATATTTATAACACACTGCTTTCAGACGATACAAAATTGTTACGGATGTCACATTTCGAGTAATGTTTCAGGAGACAAAGAAAGTGTGTGCAGTTATGTGTCTTACAAACGCTCTTATTAGTTGTTTAATGTAGATAACTTTGCCAAATATTAAGGTTCCCTTTATTCTTAATTTAAAAGAATAGGCAACGTGCAGGCAAATGATTTCACGCTAATTAGTCTATAATTTTAGTCTGTTTTATTACAAAACTCTTTTGCTTTCGTAGCACCAATATTTGGTAAGGTTTTAAATAACCTCGACTCGTGAGGTCGAGGATAATTTCTGACCACTTGTCCCTTCCAATTTTGATATTTATACAAAATGAACCATTTTTTCAAGACATAACTGAATCATATAAGCTTCCGACTCGATCAGCTATATTCCAGGCGGAACCCCTTTCATTGTCGTATGACAAAACTTCACAATTCTGACTGGAATTGGGAGACTGCATTTTTGAGATTTTGTAATATAATTCACATATTGCGATCTTTGAAAATAGCAGAATCTTTTTAGTAGTATCCTTATTTTCATTTTCATTTTTTCTCAAATAGCCAAGCGATTTTAAGCGATTGACCCAAAAAAATTTTGATCTCAAATAAAATATTATGTTTGGTTCACACTCCCAATGTTTTCTTCTCTTTTAACAAAAAAAAAAAACAAAAAAAGACAAACAAAAAATAATATTTTTATTTTTGTTAATTTTTTTTTTTGTGTTATTCTGTTTTATGATGAAAAATTATAGCTTTTGTTGTCAAGTTATAACCAATAGAATCCCCAGTAATTTGTCAGGTTATTGTCACTTCAATTCGATTTTTTCTCTTTTTTTTTGGGAGCTTGTTGGTGGAAGAAGAAGAAGACGAAAAGAAGAAAGAAAATTTATTTTATTTTTTATTTTTTTTTTATTTTTGGTATTTGTCGAACGAGATTCTTGTTATTTTTCCTTCTTCTATAACATAGTATTAAAAAACGATATTGGAATTTGTTTTTTTTATTTGTTTTTCCCTATTTTTTTATAAGGATATTTTACATTGTGTATTGAACACCTCAGTTTGAAATTTATACATTTATTACAATATAGAATTACGATGTTTGTCTATATGCTTTAAAGTTGAAAAATTTTGTACGTATACAAGAATATATATACGAAATATATAGGTATATGGGAATATATTTTACAAAATAAAAACACCTGAAGTGCTCCTTTTTGGCATCTGTTCTTATTTATTCATTTTGAATATTATGTATTTTGTTTGTATATAAAAAAGAATATTAATGATATTGTCTTTATATTGTTATGTATGAATGTGTAATTGTGTGTGTTTATACAATACAAAATATATCATATTATTACTATTGTTATTTTATTGAGGTCAGGTGAGAAGATTTCTTTTCATTTTATTATTTATTATGATTTTATTATTATTATTATTATTATTATTATTATTGTATAGTTATGACATCTTATTCTCTTTTTGAATAATAAATTAAAAAAAAAAAGTGATATAAAAAAATAAAAAAAAAAACACAAATAAAAATGTAATGATAGGAATTTTATTGCATCAATTCAGAAATCATTAATAAACACACACACACACACATACACAAAGGCAAAACACATTTTTCCTTTCATACTTTTTTACATTTTAATTTTTTTATTTTTAATAATAGTCTTGACATTTTATTTATACTTTACATTATTCATCAGCCCCCAAGAAATTAATGAAATTTGTTTTTTTATTTAAAAAAGTAAAGGAAATAAATAAAGAATTTTTATGACAAATTGCATAATAAATTGTGTGTTTATATGTAAACATTAAGGTTATACCTGTACCGTATATAATAAACGATTAAAAACCTTTCAGTCGGTATAAACTGATTGAATTATACTCAGCACATTTTCATTGTTTATAGCAATTACTCAAAGTTGTGTAAACCATCTAAAGAAGCTTTACGGATATGTTTGACCATTCAAATTTTCCGAATATGTGTAGAATGTAATTTGCGACACATCCTTAAAAAATTTAATATTAATATCTACTAGTTTTTGAAATATTAAAAAAAAACCTCTTTAAGTTGTATGGCAGCTACCAGAATTCGTTTTCCAAATCTGTCCAATTACAACAACAGCCATTCTTGCCACAAAAGAAAAAACTGGTGAAAGTTTGGTTTCGATTGCGTTATTAATTTTTGAGTTATCGTGTGATCGGCCCAACGGATGAACGGACGTTTATGTCTAATTCAACGTCGAATTTCACTCTGGCCACGAATATATACACATGTCCATACCGGAGATGAGTCATTCATGTGGTTACAAACTCCATACCAAAATTAATATAGCCTTCACAAAGGTGTAGGGTATAAATAAATTTTAAATATGTATTTGTGTATGTGTTGTAAAGAGCAAAATATTTGAGTGAAAATACTGAAAATTTATTTTATAATTAGAGAAAAAATTGAAAGTGATAGTAAAATAATAAATTTGTAAATATTGTTAATGGTTTTGTTAATATGTAATATAAAATTGTAGGTGTTAATATTATTATGTAAGTAATTAATTTAATTTTTAGAGTAAAGTTGTCATTTTATATATTGATAACAGTATAAGGAGTTGTTATACTATTTAAAAGAGGTTAACAATTTGTGCTCAATTCAAAAATTTGAGTAATATAAATAAAACAAAAATTCAGAAATTTAGGCAAGGCGACAATAATTTTACAATCTAACTTAATCAAATGGAATTGATATGAACTATGATCAGTTTGCTACATGATTATAAATAATATATCAAAATTTAATTGAGTGAAATTGTAAATTGAAAGAAACAAAATAAGTAAAACAAATAAGAAAAAGCACAAATTTCTTTGATGGGAGAAGTTCTATTTTTTTCGGAATATTTTCCGTAGCAAAGTGTTCTCACTATGATAAAGTTCTTATAACAATGGCGTCTCAATTAAAGATTCCGCGAAAGAGTTAAGTGGAGCATAAATCTCGTTCCGCACTTTAGAAACAATAGATATTTACAGTGTTTTAAATTGGAAACTATACGAAGGTTACAATATAAAGTTCATTAAAACTGTCCTATTCTCTGTTTTTCTACAAATTAATATGAAAGGATTATTAAATAGCAAAAAAGAAAGCATAACTTTAACATTAACCTTAAATATTTTCTAGAAAATTTTTAAAATTTTCACGGTATAATAATTATCCATAACCTTTTAATAAATACAGAAGAAAAATCTAAATTATTTGTTAAAAAAAAAAAATATTTTATGTAGGCATAATAATTTTGAATTTTTAATCCTAAAACCGGAAGAAAATTTTTATAGAACAAAAAAGGAATTGAACCCAGAGAAAAAAAGTGGAAATTTTGTTTTTTCTATAATCCCCCCAAAAACCAAACACAGAAAAAAAGGATAATGTGAATAGAAAAGAAATTTTTTTTTTCATCTTCAAATTAATCTGAAGGATTAATATTTAAATAAAAATAAAAACAACAAAAAAAAAAAGTTAAGGAAAAACAAAATTAAATGAAGGAAAAATTTCGCTGATTTTTCCATTTCAATTTTCTTCTCATTCATTAAATTGGGTGCGGAAGAAGGTGAAAAAAATTCATCATAATTTCTTTTTTTTTTCAACAAAAAATGTGAATGAATAAAAATTAAAATTCCATTATCGAAATTAAAGATCAAGAAATAATATGAAAACCTTTTCGTACCTTACCCGCATCTAGACTCATTTGGTTTTTTTACTTTATTTGAATAAAACTTGAAAATCAATTAAAAGTAATCAAAATTTTTCAAATATTTTTCATTTTATTTATTCTTATTTTTCATATTTCATTGCCGTTAGCTAAAAAAATTTCTTTTTCTCTGTTCTAATCCCCATACCGCTATAGTCTGAACTTTTTCAAAAATAGTTTCATCGTCCTTTAATACTATACTTAATTCTGTTTTATATTTTTTGTTTTCAATTTTTCAATATCACTGGTCTATATGTGTGTATGTACATCTATAATATAAAATTCTCATAAATTATTATTATAATTGTTCTAGAATAGGTTTAATTTACTCCCCCATAAAATATAGAACTACGGGTTTTTTTTTGTTCTTGCCGTTTCTTCGCAAAATATTCATTTCTCTATATTATATTTTTTAAGTTCCTGCACTTCAATAATATATTTAACTGTGATATTCAAAATAAAAAATTTTGGGAGAAAAGGAAAATAATTTTTTTGGTAAAAAACAAAAATTTAATCTCAAAGTACTAAAAAGCAAGATAAAATTACTAAAAAGTCGAAATATTTTAAGTACATTTTTTTTGTTTTTTCTTTTGCAAAAATATAAATAGGAAGAGAAGTAGCAGCGGGCCTCACATCAAAATTCATATTTGAAATTCTGTACAACTTTTGAATAATTAAAAGGATAAAAATCTCAAAATTCCTTCTATATACATTATACATGTTTTATAGCCTATTACAAATTCATATACATATTTACCTACATATTGTATATCTGATGATATATAAGTATATAGTACATATAAAATATTACAAAATTTGGTATAAAATTCTTAATAACCATTACTACACCATTGTATACATACATTTATATTGTATTATATTGAAACGTTTTATTGCCAAAATCTATACGTGTATGTTTGTTTATTTAGTCTTTAATATTAATAATGATAATAACCCCAAAAAAAACAAAAATTATAATGATGATTATTAGAGTATTGACATGGATTTTGAGTAACAGATTATTATTACATTTGAATGTATGTATATGTGTGTGAGCCTGTACATTAATATTACATATTTGAATATTAAGAACAGTTCAAATATCTAAATGTATATATATTCATATTCATTCATTTTTAATATCCCTTCTCATATTACTAAGTCATAAATGAAATTCCATCGTTATTTTCATCATCATTTCATTCTAATTTTAAGAAATCATCATTATAAACATCTGGAGTGCGAAAAATCTAACCGCATTTCTTTTTTTGTTTGATATGAGCACATACTATATTGCATTTATTATGTACACTCAATATACACAATATATAATTGTATAAATAATACATAGTTTGAGTAATACGTTTAGGTGTGTGTATTACAATAATATGTTTATACATATGTATTCAAGAGTATTTTTAATGCTTAATCTTTAAGTCCGCATATTATAAAAGTGAAGTGTGATATGAACACATTCAAATGTGTCTGTACCTACATTATTGTTGTGTACATGTTCAATATAATGTATAGGATAAAAATATAGTATGTGCTTCAAGTCAAAGTTCAAGGATTTGATATTATTTCAACAGGATTAATAATGTATATATAAGTGTGTATGCATGGACATGTATTTATTTTAATAATATAAGAATATTAAAATTTTTTTCACCTACAGTAATACTATATATATAAGGGAAATTTTATTAGATCTTGTAAGAAATATAAATAGTTTTATAATTTACATACAGTTTTGTGGTGTAAATTGAAAATATGCATTTAGGAACAAAATTTTTTCTTATTATTTGCATGAGTGTATTGAAATTAAAGAGGCGAAATAAAGGATATTAGAGGAGCACTTCCATTTGTTATAATTTTTAAAGTGCAATATGATATATTTTGCTATATAGAAGCAAATTGTCTGTAAATATTACTATTATCGTAAATGTTCGTAAATCAAATAATATTTACGGATATTTAAGGAATATCTGGAAATATTATTTGGTTTATAAATTAACAGGCATTTATTAATGGGGTTATAAATTGCATCATATGACAAGAATATTAAAATGGTATTTGCAGAGGTATTTTTCAATAAATTTTGTATATTAATTTATTTTTCCAAGTTTATATGCAAGTATATGAACGTAATATAGTTAATTAACAACTAAAAATTTGAGTTATCACAATTAATTTTAAATAATTTTGCTACTAAATTAAATTGTATGTTCCCGTTGACACTATATATAAGGCAAATGTAAGTTCAAATTTAATTTTAAAATTAAATAATCATAAGCCCATAATCGTCCTTTGTTTAAAATATAATGAAAAATTAAAACTCATTTAATCAGATTCATAAAAATTTTTAACTTCAAATTCTAATTAATTTTATAGGCATTTATTCGAAAAAATGATGGGAGAATCGATGCCTGATATCAACATCAACAGGCATTGTACATTCAAGCTACATATACTGCTATGAAATATGTACCTATATAATATTGATTAATTTATTTTGTATTAAATAATGTTTAGAAATTTTATTCTTCAACTCATAACATTTATGTTCCACCAAAATCATTTTCATATCAAAGTTATTAAGACGAGGCCATATGAGTTGAACTATCAAAGACTTATCAGACATCATCTAAACTTTTCTTAATTTCTTATTCAAAACTTGTAGCTATCACAATTGGGACATCATGTCCCGAGAGTCATTTTCTTTACCTGAAATAATCCAAACCACAGTTGTAAGGATTTTAAGAAAAATGAAGAAATTATTATTTTTAAAATCATATAAAAAAAAAATTTTATTGTACCTAAGAAAATTTCTCTATTTCTTTTTAAAACCGTTGCACAGGCGAGACATGGTTTATCAAAATAAAATTATATAATTTAAAAATAAAAACCTATCCCGTTATAAAAATTCAAAATGGTGGTATATGCACTTGTATACAATGTAAAATAACTCGTAAAATAAAACCGAAAAACGACACTCATAAGTGAAAAAAAAAAACCCAATGTTACTTACTATCTTTATAGTAATATCATTATACCGTTAGAAAATAAATAATACCGTTAAAACAATAAAATTGAAAAAAAAAAAATTTTCATATCTTTTTATTACTGCCGCTTTGTTTTATTTTTTTATTATTCTTATTGTATTATGACTATATTTTTAAATTATCAAGAGACTCATAATAAGAAGAGAGTAAAAGATGAAGAAGAAGAAATCGCGAAGGTTGAAATTATTATAGAAGAATGCTATAAGTCAAAAATGAAAGTACTCCCATGAGATTTTCTTATGAAATAATAAAAGAAGAATAAAATATAAAGAAAGAGCTACGAATACTAAAATAAAAAAAATTGGGTAAGAGAAAATGATTCAAAAGGATTCATTCTTAAGGATAACACATTTCAACACCAAGCTTCTCCAATTTCTCTAACCCTGCGTTGTTTTTTTTTTTTTGAAATATCATATTAGATTTTCCAATTTGGTTTTCCTTGAAAAACCAGTTTTTTTGTGTTTTTTTTTTATTTCATACCAGTTTTCTTTTTTAGTTCTTTGATTACCTTGAAAATCATACAATTTTGTTGAGGGTTTTTGTTTTTTTTTCTTTCTCTTATTTACTTGTTAAATTTTTGTATAAATCGCATGCAAGTTGAAAATTTATTGAATTGCTTTGCACTTTATTATCTTACTTATATAAGCAATATATATGTATAATATTGTTCATAAAGGGTGTTTCGCATAATACAAATTTCTGAGAAATTTCGAATTCTTAAAAAAAAAAAACAAAAATTCCGAATTTGTCGAGCTTTATCTCAAAAGCTATGGCTCAAATCAAATTAATTGTATGATCGAAAATAAAGAGCAATCAATCGCCTGTGAAACCAGACACCGATAGTTACTCTATCTCGCATGGTTCTGAAGTTATCAGCATTTATTTATATACAGGAAAAATTTAGTACCATTTTTTTAACAGACTGTAGCTCGAAAACGAGTATATATCTCTGCCCCTCCATTCCGTACAATTTTTTGCTGGAACTTGATCAAAGAATCATCCCTGAAATTATTTACCACCTTATGTGAAGCACCCTGCTATTTGCTATCCAACCCAATGTTATTTGCTACATCTAAAAATACAAAAATACAATCTAAATTTGTTCGGTAATAAAACAAAAGAAGCGCACAACTGAGGTAAGTATAAAGCGATGAAAATTGTTAGATACTTTTTATCATTTTTATTATACATTTTATTCACGTTTATATATATTTATGGTTATTATTAAAGCATAATATACATAGAAATAAAGGATATGTTAAGGTTAATTAGATTTTTTCACCATTTTGTTTATTAGAAATATTACTCCGCTCTTTGTTATAATTTCTTTTTTGTTCTTTTATATGATAAGAAATTATAATTTATGCATTTAAATTGTCTTTCAGATGCAACTATGTATAGAATTTTAAGGGGGTGTTTTATGTAATATGTACAATACTTTTCCTTGTGACGCACTATTTTAAAGTGAATACGAGCGCCAGCAAATAATAATAATTGTTGAAAATTAAATTTATTAGTTGTGCTTTTATTATATAAAAATTCCTTTGTTTTGTTGTTATAAGATATGCTATATCGCCGAGATCTTATTATGTATTGTTATTATATAATTGAAAGGGGTGTATTTAATTTCCTTAAGGATAATACTTTATATATTACGATAATCTTAAAGTAAAAAATATGAATGGCATTTTAATGACTACGTTTAGAGCTAATATTAATTTTAATTTGTAATTTCTCAAATTAAATAGGTTGTTCTTCCATTTTTGGTATGAAGTTCTAACGCGAGTTCTCTAAAGAAAGTTCAAAGAATTATAATATAAAATTTTGTGAAAGAGCAATGCTAAATGTAGGATTACTTGAAATCTTTATCAAACTTTAATAAAAGTAAAAAATTGAGAAAATTGAAGGCCAGGCAAGAGGCTAATATTTCGTCTACATCATTTGCAATTCAAAATTCTATTACTAATTTCTATTACCATTAATTTTTTTAAATAAATCGTACAAACGTTCATAAATTCTGGTTTAATTGACATATTCGGTATTATTTAAACGGCAGCAGTAAAAAAATCTTTACTGAACTTGTGAGGGTTTGCAGAAACTGCCATAACTCTTGAAATTAATAATGCTTAATAATATTATGTAATATATAAGAGATTGTATGCACTAATCTTGTATGCATTAAAATTTTGGAACGTTTAAAGTAAAATAGTTTGTATTATAATTTTTAAATTTCTAATATTCTCAAAATTTAAATATGAAAAACAATATTTAACATATTAAGAGCCTAATTTATTTTAACTCCATATTTAATCAAGACATATGACGTATGTATGTACATGTTTCTACATTGTTTATAATGTAATATTTATTCCTACTAATATCATGTTTCCAAACAATTTGTATAACAAATTAAATTAATTCTAAAGCATATTATAAAAAAAATATGAATAAAAAATCGTTGAACCAACTTCTAAAAAAATTATATTGTCCCAAAAAAAAAACAAGAAAAAATAAAACCACAGAACGAATTCCATAAAAAATTAGTGCAATAAAATTTATAAACTCTTAAAATATTCATTTTTCGGTGTTCATAGTGGATCAAAATTCTTATGGTATATATGTATAAAGAACGTAATAGATAGAATCGTCATAGTTAATAGTTGAACCGTATCTTGAATAGCGTAAAAAGGAAGGTATTTAAAGATAAAATTTTGTGAAATTTCACTAGACTCACTAAAATTTGTTTAAACCATTTCCAATGATTTTTTCTTTCTTAAATGAAAAGGTCGAACAAGACGAATGCACGTTACTGCCATTTACAAATAGGAAAAAGCAGCGGATAATCTGCCTAGTCTTCGAATGCAATTTGGTTATGAATACTCGGTTATAAATACGATACTTAGAAGGTGCTTTATTACTGCAATTAAAAATTTATTTAGCTTAATATTGTAATTTCTCAAAGGCCAAGGTATACAGTGTTTTAAAGGAGTCAGCTTGAGTTCATTGTATTATATTATATTAAAATAAAGTAACTGATTAATTTTCTTTAATTTCTTGTTAGCTTTGGATTGGCTATAAAATGATTACGTGCAAATACAATTTAGTGTGATAATTTTTTTTTCTAATTTCATTGTTTTTCTTAAGAGCTGTAGGTGTATTCGATAATTCCAGATGCAATTTTAAAAAGCAGAGCTCTGACAGCATTTACATTAAATTTTTTGTTGAACTCTTAAGACTTTGCTTTGAACATTATCCTTTACACCTCATAAGAAATCCTGGCACATCTTTAACGGCAGGATGGCTATCACCTAACCATTTGTTCGTATACAATATTTTTATGTGTGTGTAATCATTATCCTTTCATATGGACTGCCAACATAATAAGAAAGCATTCATTTTTTAATTCATTTCATTTTTTATTCACTCAAAAAAGCAAAAACAAAAATGATTTCACTTTCGCTTGTTTTCCATCCTACTCTATTACATGGTTATTAACTAGAGTACAGAAAAGAAAAGAGACATTGGAACTTAAAATTCATTTTTCTTAATAAAAATTACAATTTATATTCATAATTTCTCGTCGCTTTGTCGTTTATACAAGTAAAATGTTGTCGTTGTAAAGTAAATTTGTGTTTTTTTTTTAATATAATTTGCATAAATACAATAATTTTCTATTATGATTATTTGTTTGTTTTTTATCATTTCCATATTTTCATTTAAATTTTTTTTTTTTACTAACGAACAGCCCTAAAAAATTTCTTTAAAAAAGGTTTTGTGTCCCCAAATTCATTCTGTATAAAATGGCAGTAAACATTAGAAATAATTTTCTATTATCATACAACAATGTCGGGTACATACCAACAAACCAAACCAGCACAAAAAAAAAAGAAAATTCTTAAAATTCAAGTATAAGAATGCGAATGACATTTTTCTTATTTTTTTTTATTTTTTTTCATATCATATTAAGACAGGCTATACCACAATACGCCAAATCAGAAGAGTTTGTATAGTCGACTCGCGATATTATTAAATTAATATTGTATGTGTGTATGAATGTATGTACATGAGGACTAGTTATATAATGTACCACAAATTAATTGGGTACAACACTTTAATAATAAGCTTTTTAAAGCTGATAAAATTAGAAAATAGTGCAATTTTTTGTATGACAATTAAATTCTGATATAATTTTAATTTTAATTAACTATTTTAATGATTATAATATATTCTCATATAGAAAACTTCTATGTTTACTTCAACTTTTAAGTACCACGTTTCAGTTTCAGTTAACAATAGTTCAGTTTAATTGTTGCTCTGACTCTAAAATATTTATTCATTTTTCTATTTACCTATAATTATTGTCATTGAACAATGATGAAACAATTGGTCTCGTATGAATATTTCTGCATTGTTATAAGCGAAAACCTGCTTACATGGGTCGCTTTAACCACTTTAATCTATATAACGCCACAAAATTAGAGTAAAATAATATTTTGGTTCCTTTCTAAATTTTCAATTGTAAGTGAAAGTACAAAAAAAAAAAACAATTTTTTCAACAATTTCAATCTGAAATTTGAACTTGATTTATTCGAAAGATGTTTTTCGGACTTATCATGTCATGGTCGACTTTGACAACTCTAAAACCTATTTTTGATTACTACCATTTAAATTTTATTGTTAATTTGCTTTTTAAGTAGTATTTTGTGCATTGAATCTATTTATGAGAGTTCTTCTGTTTGTGGAACGAAACATTTACTGGATTATAGAGTAAAAATTTTGTGACATTCTTCTATCTATTTCCCCTATTATCACTCATTTTATTTCTTAAATTTCTATATCAAGAGTAATAATCTTAACGTTCCTACTATTTTAAATATTATTTACTATTGTAGAAAATTTGATATTTCTATTTGCATTAATGACCCTATAGTTAATCCAAATCTCTTAAGTAAATACAATTTTAAGAAATAATATCAACCCCTTACGAGAATACAAGAAACTAAAATTGTTAAAACGACCCTGAAAGTTTTGAATTTTTTAAAAAAAATTAAATTTTCTGTAAAACTGAAGAGAAATTTTCTTTTATTTACTTCTGTTCATCTTTCATAATGGAAAATCTCTTAAGGCGAGTTTTCTGGTTTTTTTTTACAATTTTTTTATACCCTGCACTTCGTGAAGGGTATATTAACTTTGGTATGGAGTTTGTAACTACTTGAAGGAGTCATCTGCGGTATGGACATATATATATATTCTTGCTCAGCGTAAAATTCTGCGTTGATTTAGACATGTCCGTCCGTCCGTCCGTCCGTCCGTCCGTCCGATCGCACGATAACTCAAAAACGAATAATGCAATCGACACCATACTTTCACAAGTTGTTTCTTTTGTGCCAAGGACGAACCCTATTGTTATTGGATTAATTCGGACAACGGGTTCGGGTAGCTGCCATACAACTCAAAGAGTTTATTTTAAATATTTCAAAAACTAATAAAGATACAAATATAAAATTTTGTATACATGTGTCCAATTATATTCTACATATGCTCTAAAAATTTTAATAGTATAGCTGCACCGGTTCGGGTGGCTGCCATACAACTCCAAAAGCAAATTTTTTATATTCGGCAAAATAATAAAGTCAGATTCATGAAACTTGGCAGTTATGTGTCCAATTATAGGTCAGATATATTTCTGAAGTTTTAGTGGAATTGCTCTACAGGTTCGGGTACCTGCCATACAACTCCAGAAGCTAATTTTAAATATTTGGAAGAATAATCAAGTCAGATTCATGAAATTTGGCAGTTGTGTGTCCAATTATAGGTCAAAGATATTTCTGAAGTTTTGGTGGAATCCCTTGACAGGTTCGAGTGGCTCCCATACAAGCCCAAAAGCTTATTTTAAATATTTGGAAAAATAATAAAGTCAGATTCATAAAACTTGGCAATTGTGTGTCCAATTATAGGTCAAAGATATTTCTGAAGTTTTGGTGGAATTGCTTGGTAGGTTCGAGAAGCTCCCATACAAGTCCAAAAGCTTATTTTAAATATTTGGAAAAATAAAAAAGTTAGATTCATGAAACTTAGCAGTTGTGTGTCCAATTATATATCAGATATATTTGCGACGTTTTAGTGGAATTGCTTGACAGGTTCGGGTAGCTGCCATACAACTCAAAGAGTTTATTTTAAATTTTTCAAAAACTAATAAAGGTACAAATACAAAATTTTGTATACATGTGTCCAATTATATTCTACATATGCTCTAAAAATTTTAATGGGAGAGCTGTACCGGTTCGAGTGGCTGCCATACAACTCCAAAAGCAAATTTTTTATATTCGGCAAAATAATAAAGTCAGATTCATGAAACTTGGCAGTCATGTGTCCAATTATAGGTCAGATATATTTCTGAAGTTTTAGTGGAATTGCTTGACAGGTTGGGGTACCTGCCATACAACTCCAAAAGCTAATTTTAAATATTTGGAAAAATAATAAAGTCAGATTCATGAAACTTGGCAGTTGTGTGTCTGTTATAGGTCAAACATATCCGTAAAGTTTCTATAGAATGGTTTCACAGGTTTGAGTAATTGCTATACAACAACGAAAGGTGCAGGGTATAATTCAATCGGTTTATACCGACTGAAACGTTTTTACTTGTTTCAGTTTACTGTTGGTCTTTTAATTTTTACTTTCTAGAATATAATATGAAATATGCTGCGGATTAATAAGGGAAAAAGTCATATACAATGTAAAAGAAAAGGAAAAGTGAAAGAAGAAAAAAGAAAACCAAAGGAAAATTATTGAAAAAAAAAATTATTCATACGAAATTTAATGGGCCATAAAATTGGAATGTTTTTCCTGTCCCTGTTATTTTGTTTTGTTTTGCTCCCCACCACTATTTTCTCTTTTTTTTTCTTTATTTTTCAAAAATTATAAAATCTAAGTGATCATTTCGTTTTCTTTATCTTTTATAGGACAAAACTTTTGTACATATTACCAATTTTCATAGCCTTCAACTTAATGTACACATAAACCATTTGAATTTATTTTTAAAGCAAGTTATGAATTACTTCCTTGATTATTGTAATATTATATTTATTCCCATCCTAATATATTATATAGTGGGGGGGGTGTTGGAAGGAGAAAAATTTCATATTATCATTATTTTTATTGTTATTAATATACAAGTAGTTTTTTTGGCATATTGCCGTCATTCAATTTGTAATATTGTTTTGTAGTTTGATTCATTTTCAAGTTATAAAATATTTGAATTAAATTTATATGAAGAGGGGACTATCATATACTTACATAACCCAACAAAATCAGTTTAAGAAAAATAAATAAAAAAAAAAACTAAGAAAATACATAATATTTTCCGCTCATATTAATATACGATTTTGGATAAGTATTTCCGTACGGAAATTAAACGAAAAGAAAAGGAAGATTTCTATAAAATAAAATATTATTAGGATATAAATAAGAAAAAAAAAATCAAAAGGAAAAGAGAAAATAAATTGACTAAATGAAAAAGTTTAATAAAATGTTGCTTTATTCATTTTGTGATTTTGAATTTTATTTTTTCATAACTATTTAGAATTTTTCACCAGAATTCCATTGTAAAAACTCCCAGCGCTCCATCAAAAAATAATCAATTTTAATAATTGATTGTACTTCCCAGTTATAAACATTAATGATTACTTTTACGTAGAAAATGAAGGACAGACAATTTTATTTAAAGCAATTTGTTAATATGAGTAAAAACTATTGTTCAGATAACAGAGTTGAGCATCATATTTACTATTAAATAGCCAATATCCAATATTAAGAAGCCAGAATATTTCCAATATAAGTTATTAACAAAACGAGCTGCCAGCAAAAAATTTTAATAAATATTACAAAAAATATACATATAAACTGAACTAAGTCGATAATATAGACTTAGTTCAGAGTAAGTCCAGAGTACCTCTGGAGTATTAGATGTTTCCTATCTACATTTACATTTTATTTCAAAAAATGTTTTTTAATATTTTTCTCTCTCTAATTTTGTACATTAAGGATATCAACTTAATTAAAATTCCCTTTTATTCTATTTTATTGTTAAAACTTTAGAAGAAATTTTTAGATTTGAGCGACTCGTATTATTTTATGCACAACTCATTATATTTTCTCATAAAAGCCGGTTATAAATTTTTGTTTGCTTATCCAGAAATTCTTAAAAGGCCAATTCCATCAAAAAATTTAACGAATGGTTCGGTATTATTCTCGGTATATTCGAGAAAAATACCTCGAATGGTTCATAATGGTTTCGGTATAGTCAAATTCAAATAGATTTTTAGCGAATTCCTCTAAAAATTGGGTAAAGGAACATTGGATTTGAGAAGTATATACAAAATCTGTTCAATAGACGGAGAGATATTATTTTTCAAATATACATCATATTCGATTGTGATAATTTACCTTATAAGGCGAAAATACGGTCATACGGTCATAATATTAAAATAACTTTGTTTTAGCTTAAACACTTATTTAACAAACATGTTTGATACATAAATACTATTCGTGTAAGTAAATCGTTATTGTGTGTTAAAAATACTAGTGAATTAAAATTTGTCATAAAAATCCATAGATTCGCTGAGTCTCGGACTTAAAGTAATATTGTATTTTCATCATAATCTATTAGAACTATAATGAAGCATTGGTTACATAACATAAATTACGTAATAAATACCAATAAATCAGAGGAAGTAAATAACGATAATAATAATTTTTAGTAAATGCTCCAATTGATATTTAAGACAAAAATTAAAAAATCAAAAAACAAACAAACAAAATATTTTCTTTGATAGCATTTAATTTCCGAGCACGAATTTTGTTAGATATTTTCAATATAGTTATACATATGTATGTATCTATGTACGAGTATATTTTGTTCATAAATTGATTTTGGGTATTCCAAAAGCATTATGAGAACATAGAGAAGAATTTAATTACTTATCATTCATTTTCTTTTATAACATGGAAATTATGTGCAGTTTACCATTTTGTAAATTATAACAAAATTATAATATGATTAACGGTAATAGAATTTCGAAATAAATTATAATACTATGTATAATTATTTGTGTGGTAAAGTTGTAATGTAGATTTGATAAAAACTGTGATTTGATATTCGGTTATATGGATTGGTAGAATGAGGATACAAAGTAATAAAATTAAAATTCCGTTCTTGTTCTCAATTTCATGAAATAAGGATTGTCAAATACTATTAATAAATCCTCGTGTATAATATCGTAAAAATATTTTGTAATAAACATTAAATTTTTTCAATTCTTTTATTTTGTTCTTGGAACATTGACACAAATTGAATATTTTACGAAATCACGGAATTTTTACATTTTAGATTGTTGTGAAGGAATAGTTTGTGAAACAGATTGAGTTTTTGAATATTGACTCTTGTAGCTTTTAAATTATGAATTTTATTTTATTCGCTAGTATTTAATATGAAATCTTATTTCTCCAACTTGACCTAATAAAATAAAATGAGATTGTTAGTACTGAGGGATAACGAAATTCGTGAGTTATATCGAAGACCTTGAAATTTAATTATATTTTAATTCCTAAAAGATTTCATTTTAAATAATGTCAAAATTAGAAATAATCTACTTCGCATAACAAAACATTCTACTGAGTATTTCTAGTTTTAGTAAAAATCGAGACTGTAATAGGAATTCCAACTGGCCACATTTTGATTAGCGAACACACCAATACGATGGAACGCCTCGTTAACGATCTATGCAAGAGCTGCTGTATTGAGGGGGGAGAAGGAAATAGTAGGTCATCTTCAATGCTCATGCCCAGCTTTGGCACAGGGAAGGCGGAGGATTCTTGGGTCGCATTTTTTTTTGCGAGTTACGGAAATGCTGAATGTAAATGCTAGTGCGGATTCGGGCTGAGTCACATGGAGTGGAGGTATAGAGATCTTGCGGCATTGCAACAGAATTACTTGGTCACCATAAATAAACTTAAACTTTGAGGAGGACTTCTAAAAATAATTTTTTTAAAATGTTAACATTTCTTAAATCTTGAATAATGCAAAGCTAAAAGTTTTCGCTTCCAAATATGTATGTGATCTTTTCAACATAAGATGTAAATAAGATTTTGCAGTTGGAATCAAAAAATGTAATTTATTTCTTATGGTAGAATATAAGATAAGATCTCTCATGTTCAGAGCCTCTAATTTTGGATGGAATACCTCTTAGTTGATTATTTATTATGAATAATAGTAGATCTAGTCTAACATTTTTCGTCTTTTCAAATGGATTTCATAATTTTTAATATAATGCGTACATAGAATGAAGCTTACATGGGCAAACGCTTACCTTTTTTTTAATTAATTTGATTTTCCTTTTAGGAATGGGTATTTTTGTTATGTCACCTCAAGTATTGAATAAATATTTGACTGCAGATTTCATTAACATTAATATGTTAAACATAAATTTTAAGAATTAAGCAAACCGTAACCTTCTTATAATTCAAGTTAATTAATTTGCCTAAAATATAAAGTTTTCACTAAAAAAAAACCCCATAACGTAGGTACTTCTATAGGCTAAAATAATTAATTAATTATGAACTGGTTTCAGAGCTCAATAATTCATTAATTACACTATATGTAAAATTGAATTCATTAAACAAACATAAAAATCTGAAAAATTATAAAATTTAAAATCAATTTTTTTTACATATAATTTATTCCAGATGCTTGCTTTATACACAATACATACAAACTTATAAAAACAAAATGCATCTGAACTTCATATTATAAACAAAATGTTATCCAAGCCCAAGGTTAAAAAAGCATGTTATGTAAATTTTTTTTTTAAATATTCAGGTACATGACTTACATTATATGTTACATAACATTTTTATACGTAATTTATTTATGAGAGCTACCCAAAACGTAAATTAAAAAAGAAAATATTATTTTTTATTAATGATTGAACAAAAATATTAAATTCATCTGCTGTATTAATTATAATCAGCGTAAAATAATTTTCTACCGGTTTAAAACGCATATACCCACGTATAATACAGGTATATCCTATATAAATAAACGCAATCAAAATCAATAAAATGAAAGTCACATAGTAATACTGGTATGTGTATGTTTGTGGATAAAAATATTGAGTGGATGATAATGTGTATGGATAAAACAGAAAACATTTGAACTTAAAGCGCTAGTACCATGATTTATGTATAACCTTTAATTCACTTTTTTTTAAATAATATTTAGTAAAGAACATACAATGCGCGAAATAAAAAATTCAATGTTGAGATTATGTTGCAGAATTCCACAGCATTGGCGTATATAAGCATCCCAAATACAATTGGCGTACATAAGCATCGAACTTAATGAATATGACGTCATTAAGCTCGGCATTTAATTTTCCATGTATTCCAATGCGTCACGATCATATGTTTGCATGAACATACGGCAAAATGCATCTGAACTTCATAAATCAGGTTACAAAAACATTACCTTTACTGTAAGCCGAATTTACGTTTTTTGCCAATTCAGTGGATTTTCGTGAAAAAACCCCTAGCTTTTAAAATTAATCGGTTGTCAGCAACTGCATATTTACTATTGGCTGAATTTACTTTTGTGTCAATATCTAAAGAATTAATCAATGAAAAAATTAACCAAGAAACTTTTTAGCGGAATCTATTTGCAGAAAAGTGAACATAATTCAAAGTTATGTTTTCGAACGTACATCAACTGGAAAGATTATAAGTTCCCTTAAATTTCAATTGAAGTGTTTAATCTTAATTGAAATTTTAAGTGCATTTTCACAATTCGAATAAATTCACAGAAATTTCATAAGTTGCATACAAAAATTTTTTAAATTATTAAAAATATTTTCACTGCTATATGGGTCTAAAAGGAACACCAAAAGCTATTCGAATAAAAATGTATAATGAGAGAAAAATAGTCTGGAGAGAGCATTATTAATTAAAGCGGTACTGTAATAATTTTCAACAATTCTTTGAAATCCAAAAAAAAATTAAAAATATTTACAAAATATTGAGGAGATTTCGGTTTCTAAATCATTTCCACGAGATAAGGCATTACCTACTATGCCAAAACACTGTATATAATTTACACGATAATAAAGTAATAGTGTTGAAAAAGTACTTGAAAAGGAAAGTTTAAGTGAAACAATTGAGTGGTGTTGTTTTTGGTCAAGATCAAAATTTTTACTCGCTTTTTAATATAATTTGAAATTTAGAATATAAAATCTTCTTTTAAAAATGCTTGATCAAATGATTAAAAATTTTTATTTTATTTTTTTTTAATAATATTGCGTGATAAATGAGACCTCATTTCACAAAATAATTGCTCTAAAATAATTAGTAATTAAAATTTAATATAGACAATAAAATGTTACATAGTGTTGTAATTATTTTAAACCTGAATCATGCGATCTTTTTTTGTAACAAAATATTGTAAAATATCATAGTAGTCAATTAGTACAATTAGTTGGAACTATAATTATTACATGATTATAATGATAATAATTACTGCTACTAAAAATAAATTTTGAATTAAATGAAAAATTTTCTTTAATTTGGTATAACAAAATTGTAATTTATTTAAGTTGTAACTTTTAAACTGAGCTCTATGGTTTCAAACGAAATCAATATCTTCATACAAGGTGTTCAAGCAAATAACCTTCATACAATTACAGAACAGATGGTAAACCTAACCAAAGGAACGAATTAAGGCAGGAAAATTTATGTTATTAATGCTGTATTATGAATGTGATTTATCGCTTTCTAAGTGGTCGCTCTCTCACCTGAGCTAAAGAGATGTGAAGAAATTCATGGAAAATTCTTCTTCACATTATTCAAGAGTTACGTTACTTAATCAAGTTCTACTGAAAATAGTAATGTTCCTTTAATGCTTACGTAAGTGGGCTGTAATAATGAATATTTATTTTTTCATATGTGCTGTAAAAATTAAATTACATAAAAAATTAATCATTTAATTGAAATAAATCACTAAAAAATATAATTTTCTACTTTTGAAGGAATTATACAAATTAAAGGTAATTTTATGCACAAACCTTGTTCGAGAAAAATTTATACACAAACCTTAATCGATAATTTCCCAAATAATTTGCTCTCAATTTAAAAAATAAATTTTCTTTCCAATTTAAGAAATATCCTTAAGACAAGTTTTTTGTATTTTTCGAATGAATCAATTTTTAATATTTCAATTTTTATTTCACTTTTACTTTATATTACTCTTTTAAAATGTAAAATTATCAAGTTACGGACTTCATGAACCCCCATTTCAAGACCTTTTATTCAAATAAAACAAAAAATAAATTCCTTTTCTCATATTCCAAAGCAAAGACTCTAAATTAATTCTCAAAAGTTTAATACACTTTCGGATGATCATATGATAATTTCCTTTTTCTACTCGTATCATCATTGTTATTTACATATAGATTTTGTATGGAAATTTTATTATGAATATTTTATTGGTCTTATCCATAATAAATGTAAATACATAGGAAAATTGCATGGTACATGTACAATATAACATGCTCATTGATTATTAATAATGAATACGCCTTTGAAATGAAAATTAAAAATGCATAACCATTATATGAATATGCAAAAAAAAAAAAATAAAGAACAAACATAAAAACTCATAAAAGGGAAATTTTTTTTTATGCTGTACTGGTTTGTTATCATAATTTTTTGCTTGTTTTTTACAACTTAACCATAACTTTATTACTTACATGGATTCTTTTATTATATAACTAGCAAAAAAAAAAATATACAAGAAAATTTGAAATTAAAAATATATATTCAGCATTGGTCTTGCAAATCATAGGATGCAAAGGGTTTACAAGTTTTGAGAAATTTGAGAAAGTGCAAGGACTATTATGAAAATTAAGAGAAGTGCTAGTTGGTTGTAAAAAACTATCTTAACTCGTTAATAAGGAAGAAACTTAAAGCTTGTCATATATTCTAGTAGTAATCGCTAGGTTATGTAAGTCACTTGAAATGAAAAATATTTTGTAAATTAAAACTTTCGATTATTTAAAATCTTTTATGTGTTTATCTCCCGACAATGAATCTGAAGAGCATAGATAAAATATAGAGTTAGATTTGTCAATTTTCTTTTTAAAGGCTATTCTTCTGTAAATAAGAAATAGTTGTTTATTTAAAGTTGGGACCCTTGAGGGATTTCGGAACGAGCTTTGTAACTCTATCGAAAGTTTTGCAACTGTATGTAATACTAAATCGGTGTAATTCATATCACAGCATTATGCAGCTGTTATGTAGGTGGGAATGGGAATAACAAAAAATATTTTGGGTGAATTTTTGGGTGTTCTGCGTATTTTTTAAATATATTCTATACATCTATACATTCTATGTCCTATTAGTTGCAACAATTTAATGGTTTAGGAATTTTATTTCATATTAGCAGGTTAAAACCAATTACTGATAAACATTATTTGTTTAATGCTTGTTTTGTTATTTAAAAAACAGCAAATAAATTAACAACTTTTCAATGTTACTGATTTAATCGTGGATTGCAAAAATATCTTTGTTTACAAGACTCAGGTATAAAAGGTAATTTATTAAATTTTTGCTTTTGTTTTACAAGCTGAAATCATAAGTTTATAAATATTTCTAACTAAATTTTCATTGGCATAAGAATGACACGGTTCGTTTATTATCGCAATGCACATATACTCCACCAAATTTACAACTAATTCTACTCAATTTCTTTCACCACAATTATTAATTAGATTTTTATATTTGTAACTTATGAACGTTAATTGAATTGAGTGTTGTATATGAAAGGGTTAAAACAATTGCATTTTTTTTATAATTTGGTTCAAAATTATTTCATTTTGTAATAATAATATTTATGTTTATCGAAATGAAATATTAATATTTAATGTAAAATATTGTATTAAATATTTTTTATTGAAAATTTCTGCAAATTAAAATTTAATAGTTTTTTCTTACAATAATTAATTTTTGTTTTTCTTAATATCTTTATCAGTAATTAAAAGGAATTGGAAATTCTTTTGAAGTAAAAGTCTTAAAAAAAATTAATTTATTTACGAGTATGTACAATTATTTCTTGTTATTTGAAAGATAATCAAATTTTATTATGAATTGTGTAAAATTGTAGTTTTATTAGAGTAAAAAACTTATGTCATTCCTTGGGCGAAATTCTTTTTTAAAAAAATTGTTTTTAATTGGTTAAGAAATTGTTTGTTACTGAGATTTTCATCAAGCATTTGAATTTTGAAATAATTTCCTGTGTGACATCTCATGTCCTTTCAAATTTTCGTTGGTCGTGAACGTTATACGAATTCGTTAAAAGAGAATAAAGTCATGAGTATTTATGTATTTTCTTTTTGCTAGAAATAACGCCATAATTAGTGATCAAAAATTATTTAGTTGACATTGCTTATTTTAAAAAATTCTTACTCGCCAGATAATAATGGACGTGAACTAAAACACAACATGAACTTCAGAGGTTTCTTTTGATATTGAAAATACATATGATTTAATATGTTTACAACTTAAATAAAATTTAAGTTGTAAACATAACAAGAGCGATTTTCCGCGGCGAAATTTACGCGTTAAACTTCCGATTTTGAAATAGCCTAAATGTGAGTTTGACTTTTTTGTAAAATCCAATTGATTTTGTCCTTTTGTTGTTGTTCTGGGCTAACAACCAAAATCATTCGCCGTTGCCGTTCACTGCTATGAATCTATTCTTACAGTTATCAAAATTTTCAAAAATTCTAATGTGAAAAATTAATTTTGGTGGTGTCAATGTATATTTTTAGTTTTGTTTTGGTATGAAATAATGTTGGCTTTCTGTTCTATTATATTCGGGACCCCGTTTGGTATGTTGGAGGAAGATCATCGTGGGAAAGAAAATGTTTCGTAATTCGTTTTAATGCAATGTTCTTCTAACATTCTTTATTAAATTTAAATTTTAATAATAAGTAAATTCTTATGTAAAATTATTAACCTACAATATTATACCAAATTTGAGGTATTCTTATCGGAACAAATCTTCTTAATCGAAAGAAATATTAAACTAACTACCATGTAAGTCTATTTTAAAAAAAAAAAATTTGAATTTACCATGTTGCTATGATGGGATACGCGAAATAATATCTCCCGAGCAAAACCTATTGGCCGAAGAGCAAGAGGTCGACCAAGGACTAAATGGGTAGACAATATAGAAAATGACACCAGAGTTTTAAATGCCTCGAACTGGAGATTAATGGCCCAAAATAGATACCAACGGAAACAAATTGTAAAGCAGTCCAAAGCTCACTCCGAGCTGTAGAGCCACATGATGATGATGATTTCAATTAAGTATTGAAAAAGAAATTTTTTTAATTTTGTATTTTTAAAATGCAATTTTATTTTAATAAATTAGGTGCTCTTCTACTTCTTTACTTAATCGTTTATTTCCAAAATATTTAAAATTAGCAAAAGACAATGTTAAATTTAAAATAAGAATAAAGAAACTAGCTAGCTGTTGAATATTAATTTTTAACAAATCATTAAACAAAATTGTAAACCAAAAAAAAAAGAAGCAAAAAATTAACTCTGAAATCATAAATTTGTTACTAGATCCTTTTATCGTTTTAATAACATAAACTTTAAATTTTAATAAAATTTCCTAGAAATATTTTTTTTTTTTGTAGCAAATCAACCTATAATTGCATGTTTTATAATATTATATATATAAAAAAAGAAATGTACACTCAAACTATGGTGTCCTGATTTCATTAAATTTTCACTTGATATAATTTGATCCTTTTTGTTTTTTAAATGAATTAAAGTGCCAATCAAATTTTCAACATAAAATTTTTGTAAGTTTTTTTTTCTCTTCTTTTAACTTAAACTCCTTGCACCCTAGTATACAATGTTATACATAGTATATATTGGATTTTGTATACCAAGAATGAAATCTAAGACTTTTTATAATTATTTAAAAAAAAAATTTTTTAATCGTTTCTATTTTTAATTTTGTTAAACGCGAAATATTATGAAAAATTTGAAAAGAATTTTAAATGTTCGCTAAAATCTTAAGTATGCTTATTGTGTGAGTATGTATGTATTCTATGAATGAGATCCTTTATAGCTGTAATTAAATTAATAAACCATTGAACAAGCTAATTAACAAACTCTATAAATAATAAATATTTATCATCTTTGCAAGTTTTTTTAATGCCGCTAAAATTTATATATCTACTTGTATAATGTTTACAGTTAGGGGAATAAAAAATATTAGCATCGCGGTGGGTATAACGTATATACGCTTCGGTATAGAATTTCAAAATAATTTTTTGTAGGTAACATGATTTTTAGAATAATAATATATTATAACGAAGATTAACAGAATGAATATTTTTTATAGTACAAAATTCATTAATAAAACTAAAGTTCGGATAAAGATTATAAAAGAAAATTTTTAAGACGAAATTCTCTAATACTCTAATTTCTATTGCCGCTATCACAGATGCTCGTTTTGCTTCTCGTATATACAAATTCGAAATAGATGTGGAGTATGGCTTTATTGATAGTCTCTGTATTCGGGGCAGTAATGTAAACACACTTCTCCTCTCCAAACAGAGTCTTGTGCCCTTTTATAAAAGCTGATTTCGCCAAGTTCTGTAGTCATTGCTTCCGTATTTGGATGGTCAACACTATTGTTTTTTGATTTTGGCGTTATTATTCTATAATTTTCATACAACAACTTCTATGATGTGCTTTTTTCTTTCTAGCACTGACTAAGTAATTTGACATCACATTTTGCTATTACCAAGACCGCAATATTCAAAATCATGCAATAGAAGAGAACTTATAACTCATAAAGCTTCTCGTCAAAACATTTATTAAAAATGAAAATTTTTGAGTTGATGTAACACTTTTGATACAAAATTTGTTGGTTTGTGTGATATCCTAGCAATTCACATAATAAGAGAATACAAGTTTGTTTTTACATAGGTAGGTAATTGGGAATTAAATATGAGAATTAAAAATAAAGCATTAGTCCTATAAATTTTCTCAAAATACATGAAATAACTCATGCTGTAATTGAATTGTTTCTCGGCCTCTATGGCATGTGGCACCATTTTTTTGAAACCACGTCCATATCTTGCACTTTTGACACAAAAAACTGGATTATAACGTCGCGATACCGAGCATCAATAACCGTTTTTGTCTGACAAGCTGAATTTTAGAGGAAATATGGTCCGATGATGCCTCCTACCGCACTAAACAGTGCCACGTTGTGAATGCATTTGTTATCAAGATGAAAATGAGTCTCGTCGCTTAAGATAATCTTGTTCCAAAAACTTTCATTATTTACAAAATATTGCTCAACAATAATTATTTTGTAAAGTAACGTTTAGAAGCTAAAATATTTCGAAATTTTACATTCATCGTCTAATTATTTCCGTCTAATTTCTCCAACAACAATATTTTGTACTAAAATTTAAGAATATAAAATTAACATTTCACACAAAAATTCAGTGTAATTCAGAATGGTGAGCACATAACTGGAAATCTGAGATATACAATAAAAATATTTTTTTGTAATAAATGGTGAGTAAGTTAATGATTACTAGATTTTGATGATTGGGTGTAGAAATAGAAACATTTGTTCTTTTTTTTTTGTCTATTCTACCCCTTATCTATAAAATGTAATGCACTTTTATAAAAGGATCATGTCAAAAATTTCTCTCTTTTTATATTTTAATTTATGTGATGTGTTTAAGATATAATCTCATCAACCAACATTTCATTTTAAATATCTTTATGTTATATTACGAGTATATACCCACTACACATGCCATATAATACTATATGAATGGTATATAATGTGTTCATTAGTGTTCAATACCTGTGTTTTAAGAATGAAATAAAAAGTAGCACCCTCTCAAATACAATATTTGAAAAATAGCATAACTGTATATAAAATCGTAGTTACCATTTACAACCATATACCTATATTTTATACAATGTATGTATGTTGATATTTTTTTTGATCCTTTATTGTTAAATTTACTGTGTGCGGTATCTGTATGCATTTTTATATTAAAAGTGATACAGGGATTACCATTATTTTATTAACAATATAAATTTTATTCTCTTTGGTCTTTTATACATATATGAGATTTCTGGAATTTTAGCCAATTTATTTTCATTCTGTTTTGTTATTGTTTTTTTTTTTTTTTTGATAAATAGACAGAATTTTTTGGTCATTTATTTTATTTCTTTGGTATTCTTTTGATATGCGATACCCATGTATTATGAGAAGATCTAATTTACTATATATACGATTGTGTATAGTAGCTTCATAAATTTAACTTATAACATATTATTCTATTGTCTTTTTGGCATATAATATACACAAAAAATAACTATATAAAATTTTAATATAACCAATTTTAGCATAGAAGGAGAGTATATTATCAGAAGAGCTATATACTCTTGCACGTATACCATAAATTTTATAGTGGGTGAAATTCATGAATTGATAACGAAATTTATTAAAAAGAGGGAGAAACAAGAATCCTCGTACACGAGTATAAAAAGGAATACGAAAATAATGGTTAAAATGCAGTCAATTTGATGATTTTTTCATTGATTGCAAATCAGAATAAAATTGAACATCTGTTAAGGTTTTAATCAATTGTACGTATATAGATGTGTGTGCTTCAAATGTGTATTTTAAGAATGTGTGTTTTTAAAATATTACAATAATTATAATTTACCCCTTGAGTGTATAACCTTTCGGATTTTTGTTTGCAAATTTGGTATTTCTTTAAATGAGTAGATTTTTTTAAAGGATTTTTATGAGTTTTTTGATTATTATGTTGATTTGATTTTGATATGCGATACTTTTAATAAAAAAAATTATTATTTATGGTGTAAGTTAATGTTAGCATTAAAGAGCACCACATTATAGTTGTCCTTCGTATAAACGAGGTGTTAATTGTGTACGCACATGTATGTGTATCAATTGATCATAAATAAGACATAGCTCACAGTCCATCATGTTATTATCAATGAAATACATAATTATTCTATTTTGTTAATAATTTTTTGAAATTCTTAATGTGTAAGGTATGTTAAGATTGGATATTGTTATGCTTAATTTTATCAAATTTCTAATAAATTCATTAATCAATAAGTATTGCCAACCAGTTGCACTTCTATAGAAAAAAATATTTAAAAAGTTGCAAATATTATAAGTATAAAAAATTGTGACATCATAATTTCAATTATATAATTTAGAACTAAATGACTTTCTTGATTGCACTGAAATTGTGCTCTAATATTATAATACAATTTCATAATATTCTGGTTTATTAACCGCTTTATCATATGATCTCATATGAATTCAATAGCCTCCACAACCTGAATAAATAACTATTTAGTTTACCATTCTCAAATATATACGATTGCATCTCTTGTATTTGATCTAACTATACTTCGATTTTATTTCGGGCATCAAGGATGATTCGATATTAACCAAGTTCCAACATTTATTCTAACTGTTATACAATAATAATAATTTTAAATTCAAATCCGATTGCAATTTTTTCTAATACTCGTATATATGGGCACATACTATATTTTCGAATTGCTCTTGTAAAATCCTATATTTTTGAATTTATCATCAGTTCTAATAAATTATATTACACTACAATTATAATTGCACTTTAGATTTTCGTTAGTTTCAAAATATTAATAGATTGTTTTTGATATTTCGAATATGAAATGTTAGGTTTGGCATTGAAAACTATCAGTAATTAATTAAAATTTTTGAAAAATAAATGTATGCATTCAACTTTATTATAAAAAATAACTTGTAATTAATTTACAAAATTTTACATTCTATAAGCAGCATTCCTTAAATAACATTTTAATTGTAATTAAAATGATTACTTTTGACACCTTAAAAGAAACCGAGTAATTTTTTTGTAATTTACAAAATTTTTTAATTAAAAAAAAATTTCTTTTGCTAAAGATTTTCCATTGACCTACTTTTATTATCACATTGCATTTGACAATAATTGAACACAAAAAAAACAAAGAAGACTTCAGTTATGAAGGCCTAAAATTGCCAACAAAATTGCATATTTTTTATAACAAAAAAAAAAAATGCATTAAAAGGCAAAGTTACCATAGCAGATTGCAAATACGAAAACATGGTATTGGTAAAAAAAATTATTTTTTTCATTAAGAGCATCCTTTTTAAAAATGGAAAATTTTTTTTTAATTCCGGTAGCCTGTTTTGACTCTATTTTACAATATTTATTTTTATTTTTCGGAAAAGTTCTTCATTTTCAAAGAGAAGGAAATTTTGATAAAATGTAAAATAATAATTAAGGACAACTATGGGGTAGGTTTATTTGAAGTTCAAAAGAGGCAATATTACCAGTCAAAATTGACAAATTAAGCTAACTGGAAATTTTGGGTTAAATTTGTTTATTAGCTTGCAGGTATTTCAATGTGTAACTGTAGTGCTCTAAAACAAATACGGATGGCGTCAACACAATGTTATATACAATTTACTTGGATTGAAGTGCTTTAATAAAAAATCATCATTGAATTTAGTAATTAAACTGAAATTGGCTCGTAAAGAAAGTTGCCAAACTAAAACATAGTGTACTGAAAACAAAAAGTCCCTTAAGCTTCCAAAATATTTCTTAAATAGGAAAAATATTCTTGTCAAAGTTATGACAATTACGATGTTAGCTTAAATAATGTCAATTGCAGAGTAATATTTAATATTCCAGAAAGATTATTCAAAGTAATTTTCTTATATGTGAGAATATTCTTAATTTCATTTAAAAACCTGAAGTTTTAAATTCTGGCAGGTTTAATGTATTCAGTGTATTTAAATTGAGGAATCCAGTGTCTTAACGAAGTGATTGCCCTTGCAATCCAAGTGTATTATTAACTTTTCCTTAATATACTACAGAGAACATTATATGTCATCAAAGGAAATCCATCATACCTTCATCAAATTCAATTGAATAATTAAGTAAAAAAAAAAATATTTTTTCAATACTCGTTAAATTGCACTCTTCAATTGAAGAGTTCAGAAAAAAAAATTTCAAAGGTTTTTCTTATACAAAAGACAGTATAAGCAATAAGTACAATTTTGATTAAACAACAATTAAATTAAATGTTGTACGTATACTCTAGTATACTTTAGCATGGAAATGTTAAAAAATTGGTTGTATTCAAGGAGAATTTTTCCAAAAATTCGCTGGAATCACATGTACTGATATTATTGATTAAAGCACATACATAAAGGGGAGTAATTAATTAGTATTAATTAGCGAAATTAATTAAATGAATCCTCAATGAATGAAATATTTTTTGTTTTGTTCAAATGTTTCTTCAAAGATTGAATATGGAATTCGTTTTCTCTGGTTTATTAAGTTTAAGGTGTGGTATTTTTTGAGTTCGTTAACACAGTAATGAAGCTCTCAAATATAATTCAGTAATAATGTTATATTACATGTTTTTACATTTGAATCTAGTAATTAATATAATGATGTCTGAGTTGAATAGCAATATGGAACTGAATGATATGCAACATACAAGTTGGCGAGAAAGTCTTGATCGTTCCGAATTTTTGTTCAATATATTGTGTATTATGGGTAGAATCCGCATTTTTGATTGTATGCGAAATGTTGCACTTAGTGTTGAAGCTTTTGTTCAAATGGTCAAATATGGCCCATTTTTCTTGTTTAAAATTATTTTGGACCCACGACCCATATTTTTCTTAACTAGCCATATTTATATTTTCAAAATCTTGAAGAAAACTTTAATTTTTTCTTTCTAAAATTTTTTTATATAAAATTAAATTACAAAATATTACAAGACCTTAAAATTAAGTTATAAAATTCTGTATAATTTTATTATTGTTGAGGATTTGATAATACGATTGGCTATTTCCATATTATTTTTATGGTTTTACTTGTAAAATATCGAAAATGTTGAAGAAGTTTTCACGTCAGCCTTAGGTTTTCATCTCTGTTGTATATTATGTATGAAGATTTCGCTTCATATTTTATACATATCCCGGTCATTGCAATAGACAAGCGTAACTTAATATTAAATATGAAAAAAAAAAGCTAAAATTCGAACTTAATTTGAAATTAAAATATAAATAAGTGTTTTACTTCCAAATTTAACCATATTATCAATTTTGGCCCTTTTAGCTTGAATTTGGTACTTTTCTTGTGAAAATTTGGATTATAAATTTTTTCATGAGTGGCAACCCTATAGCACTAAGCATTTTCTTTCGTTAAATAGTATTGCTCACTTTCCAATACCATATAGACTTATGTTGTTTCAATATTAAACTCAGAGTAAGCAAGATGGTAGCTAATTTCCAATAAACATTTAGAAATCATTTAATTTTAACTCTCCTGGTCAATAACCTTAGCAGAATATTAATTTTCCTAATGATTCAATAGTTCAAAAAATGTATTCTGCAAGATTGTTATAATAAATTAAAAATTTTTGTAATAAAATTGATTAGTCAAATAAAAAATTCCGTTTCGATTTAAAAAAAAAACTTATTATAGAACTTAAAACATAGTATTCCAAAAATACAAACATAGTATTTTGGTAATAAAATTTCAATTGATAGGTTTTTTTTTTAGTTGTGTAAGCTGTGTAAATATAAAGCAAATAATGTAAATTTGTCATCCAGAAGATTTATGATCTTGTAAGTGATCACACACAATGTATATATATCTATTATACGCATAATTTTGATGTCATGTGTAATTAACAAAAGAAAAACAAAATATTGTACAAGTCTTTTTCTAAAATATTTTTATTGGTTTCAGTCTCTATATACGATAATGGCTATAAAATTTTTATAAATTCCTGTGACATTCTTTTCTATATCTAATATAGAAGATCATCTTATATATAATATTTTATTTCTATTGTAATAGCGCAAAACATATTAAAAAAAAAATTTAAAATTTATGTTGGTCATTTGTTTTACAATGATTCTTACATAATACCTCCATGATACTTTAATAAAATGACATTTGATCTGCTCTTTGGTTTGATGATTTATATAGATGCGTTAATTATAAAATTTGAATTTTTATAAAGGTTTGTGTCTTGTCTTCTTCCTTGTTTCTATATTTTATTAAGAGCATTTTTAGTTAATATAAAAGAAAAAGTAGTTTCTTAAATAAAATATTATTTTTTAAGCTAATTTTAAGTTTTTGGTTCATTTTAATTATGAGGGAAAGAAATAGATCATTTGAAGTTTCATTTGTAATACTAGATAGAATCTGTATTCTCGAATCACTACAAAATTCTCTAAGGGGTCAGTTCAAATAATTATTGTTATTCTGGCAAATGTTGTAATTTTGAATATGCGTTTGCAAATCGAGCTTTTAAGTTCAATAATATTGATTTTTAGTTTAACAGAGCAGTTTTCAATTAATTACAGTTTGTACATGAAAAGTCTAGTATTCTTCCAATTTGTGAAAGAATTGTGAAGGAGTTTTAGAATAATAATGATTTAAATTACAAAATCAAAGACCATTATAACAACATGGGTCGAAATCTGCATATTATTTAGTTGTTTTAAAGATAAATTATATTTTCCGTGAATTATGAAAGACTCAATATTTTATGAAATCATTAAATTTTCTTTCCCTTACACATTATACCGAATCATTTCCTAAGTTGCAAGTTATAAAACATTATTTGCCTATCAGTGTTATAAAGTAAGTTAAGGTATAAATTTGAAATTTTCAAACAGAACAAGACTATTGCAAACTGAAACAACATGGTAATTTGCTTATATAAGTGGGAATGGGAACCATAAATTATCTTATAGGTACGTGAACACCTTACCAAGGATCTCGGTCCCTAAATGTAAAAAGAAAAAACTGAAGTGGCATATGATCCTAATAAAATTTTTTCACACTAATTAATCAAACTAATCCGATTTTATTGATTTCAAAATATTGAGGGCCTTTAAGTTGTCCGGAACACTTTTATTTTAGAAATGCTTCGATATTTTATTTCTTTAAAAAATTTTTTTTTTATTATAAATTTGAAATTGAGAAGATTATAAAAATTTTTTCGTATTATGTACGTAGAAGAAAATGAAAACAATGTATGTACCTATTTATACATAGAGTTGAATGGAAATAAAAATGCATCCTAAATTTTATTATTACTATTTCACATAAATGCAAACATATAAAATTGAATTATTATGCTTTCTCTTGCCGTACAGGCGACATCATATTTAAATTTAAAACATTTTATTCCTTTAAAAATAAAGAATACCCATTAGCTTTGCTATAATATTAAAAATTTTGATTAATTTAAGTTTTTCTCGTATAACAGATTTAAAAATTATAAAATGCATTTGGATGCATGTATGTATTGTGTATGTGTATTTTAAAATGCGATTATCGCATAGCTGGATAGCATATTTGCTATTCGATACTTTTATTCTTAAAAAAATGAAAATGTTTAGAATAAATTCTAGATTTTTCCCGAAATAATTCCAAAGTATCACATTTAAAAATCTACTAAATAATATTATGGCGCTAAACAAAATACGCCAAGTGATTCATAAATTTGTTTAAAAAAAAATGGAAAAGTTTCAGTGATCATAAAAATAAATCACAGATCGTTTTTTTTTATGACATCCCCATAATATTAAAACTCTGATTTCATTTTATTACCATGTCTAACATATTGTATTGTAAATATTTTTATTAGATTTTTGGTCTGTTTTAGTTGTTTTGTCGATGCGAGGAGCCCATATATAAATTAAAAATAATTAAAGCTCTTTTTTAAAAGGAGAAATTTTTTTATTGTTCTACATTGAAGATTTTTTGTTTCAAAACTACTAATTGGCATTTAATATCAAATAAAAGAGCAAAAATTTAAATAATAAAAAAATTAAAAATCCATAATAAAAAAATCTGGTATGGTCAGCACATATCCGACCGCAATGTGTGTTATGGTTTAGCGAAATTGTTACAGAAGACTACGAAAATGCCTTTTAAACGCTTCTTTACAATTTTCAGGTTGTTGGTAAGGTTTTAGTTAACATACCTAGAAAAATGGGAATTTGACTCTTAGTATGTTAGAGTTAGTTATTGAACGCCATGCGAAATGCATGAAAAATCCGCCAGTTACTTCCGGTAGGATACAGAACTCAAATATTAAATTTATTTGCTAAAAAATTTAAATTCAACTCCTGTCTCTGATTGATTCCAAAATTTGGCTTCTCGTAATATCAGAGTTAGCTTTCATATAAAATTTTAGGAAAATACGCTGATTATATTTTCTTAGATATAGTCAAAAATCGGCCGTCAGTAAGGATTCATTGAAATCGGCCGGCAGTAAGGATTTATTTCCAAAGACCTTACATATCTAAAAATTTGATCAATATGTTCCAACCTCGGCAAAACACAGATGCAAATTTTCGTGAAAATAGGTCCAGTCGATCTTAAAATACTGATATGCATAGACAGATTGGCGGACAAAGCGACAGGCAGACAGGTAAACCACGACAGACGTCTCCCTCAAAATACTCTATAAATACGTTCCCCTACCATGATAAAATACATTTCTTTTGAAAAGTCGTTATGTGAATTTGGTGCTATCACATATCCACCCTTATATTACAAACGGAATGCGGTTGGTAAAAAAAAATTTATTAATTTGATTAGGTTAAAAATAAAAATAAAACACAAAAATTAGAAAATTAATTTTAAATTAATTTGTTAATTTTTATTGTATAAGAAGTTGAACTGTTGTGAATTTATTTGGAAATTTTAAAATTAAAAAATCCCGGTGGGCTTAATTTGGACAAAAAAAAAATAAAATTATAAAAATTAACAATAATTTTAATTTTTTTTTAGTCAAATGTTATATGAGCTTTAACTGTGTATTTTTCTCGTAGTTTGAGAAAGTTACGCAGCTAAACTACGGTTCCGGAATGAAAATTTGAGTTTTGCAAGCGGTGTAGTGTTTTACATGATTCTATTGAATAAATTGAAATCATTTTATTTACCATAAATTTATTCAGTTTAAGAAAATTCTCTAGATCTGATCTGATAGTGAAAAAAAAAATTCCGAAATAATTTAATAACAATTTAAAATTGTTTACAAAATAATTTTTTGCTCTTATTATTTATTTTTAATTTAAAATTCTATATTTCAAAAAAAAAAATATTCGAAATCAGTGTACAGTAAAAACTTCTGCTACAACTGTTAAAGTCATTTGAATATCATCTGGACGAAAAACACGACCAATTATTTTATAAAATCCCGGTTGAAAATGTGCTGGTGTATCTTTGTTATCTTGAAAAACACAATTTGTAAATGTAAGTGATTCTCCTGCTTTCCAATCAGTTGCATATACTCCTTCAACAATTGGCATATTTGAACAATCTTTCAATGAATCCATCAATATGGTTTTATAGTGATCATTCATAAATTTAAAAAATGATTCCTTTTGAATTTCATATGGTAATTTTAGAAAATCACCATCATTTCTTACACTTCTATACATAGACATTTCAATCTGTTGGAATTGTACAAAAAAAAAATTAAAGTTTATTAACAAAAATATTGCATACACAATGGATTGAAATTGAACTTTGCCGAGTACACTGAACTACTCAAAATTTTTCTAAATTATCTATTCTTTTTTTTAAATTTTTGTCGTACGTAAATTTCCGAGAAAATCCAAATTATAGGATCTTTGAATTTATGCCAGTACTGATAGTTACTTACTTTCGACTTAATTTCTCAGATGTGCAATTTTAATGTACTTACAAATCCATTTTCACCAAAAGTTCCTGTGAATAATGTTACATTTCCAGAAAGTCCATATTTTCCTCTTGAAATTCGTGATAATTCAACAAATGCTTGAGTAGCATCTGGCGTATCATTAATTAATTCAGTTGATATAAATCTATAATCCCAGTCCTAGAAATATCAATATAAAAATTTTTTATAAAGTTTGAATAGCAAAGATTTTCTCTTAAAATAATTTTGTAGAATTTTTACCTTTTTTATTGGCATTACACATTCCGAACTTAAAAATGATTGCAGAAACGTTATTAAAATTAAAAACTTAGCAAAATTATTTGAAAGCACTTTCATGGTTCTGTTTTAAGCTAACTAAATATTAGAAATGTTTTTACTTAACTGAAATTTTAATTATTAATTTGTGAATATTTATAGCAATTTTCTTTTCCAAAATAATTAGGAATAAGTTTTCATTTCAGTAAAAAAAATAGTAGAACATGAATTTTCTTATCATTTCCTCAATTTAAAAATACCAATGGCATTTGAAAAATGAGGATTGATCATGTATAAATTGTGTGATACTTATACGAATGAATGATTTTGTGAGTTGTTTCAGGGCTATCATAAGAACTCAATTTATGAACTATACAAGATTATTACGATAAGGTGCAGAAGATGACGGAAGACGAATAAAGTTCCAACGGAATTATATAATGTATATTTTATGAGACTTAATAAAACTATCTTGTGAATACCATCTCAGTTATCTGAGTTGTTACTTTGGAAAAGCTGTAATCCGCGAAAAGCGAAACGACGGGAAAATAAATGCCCAATAAAGGGAAAGTTGGTGTGGCAAAATGGCGCAAAAACTGATTATAGAATAAATATACATTTTTTTTGAATGGCATTATGCACTCGTCGATTTAAAATTGGATGAATTCGTATTTACAGTTCTGACTGCGCGAGACCTTATTAGTTAAAACTGTACTGCAATAGAACTGATAAAAAATCTCAACTCATCAAATCTCTGATGAAGTCTCAATAATTCCTCTCTATTCTTTATATAATGAGTTGTCTTTTAACTAAGGTTATTTGACATAAGATCTTTTGCATTTCTGGCAAAAAAAACATGCTGCCATCAGTACTGCCAAGGTGATAACGCGTTTTCAACTTTACGGGGTATATATTTGAAAAGAATATATTCTATATGAAAAATTATTGAACGACTCGTCATGTTACTTTGATCTATAAGCCCAAAAAATCATACGAATATGAACCAACGTAATAGATAATCGACCCCTTATCATAGATCTTCTTATTTTAGTGTTATAAACGCAATATTAACATGACAATACCTTTTCAGCTTAGTTCGTTAAAATATATAAAAAGCACAAGCAAATAAAGTATAACATGATTTTAGCGTGAAATATTATAAATTTTGAATTATATGCATGTCATAATGTAACTACATAATCTTAAACTGCAATCTGTACTAAAAAAATCTCATTTTATCTCTCATTGTTAAACGTTTGTAACAATTTATAACGTGATTTTTATCTACGTTCTTTTAATTATATCGTAACAAAGTGCTAACTAAAATTTAAATTGATATAAATTAGAGTTTAAAGGACACACATGCACTCATACGGGTAATAATTTATTAAAATGTATATTTTTATAACGCCACTTTGAACACAATGGCGGCAATATGATGTAATTCAATTTGAAAATTGAATGGTATAACAATATTTATTTCCCTATTTGGAAAGTTTTTAGATGGTCAATGTTATTCGTTGGCTTTGGTATTTTTAATTTAACTTCAAAATTTGATAAAATATGGAGTACCTATTTTTGCTGACATTGGAATTGGATATTATCTGAAAAGGTAAAAGTGATAGATCTTAAAGCAGTAAGAGGGTAAGTTTCATTTATTAGTTTTAATGATGATCCAAAAGTAAATATTGTAGTGTACACATACATCATATAAAAACAAATGAAACTAACTGTTATACAGAATAAAATTAAGGTACTTTGCTTTTCTTTTAAAATCTTTCATTAATTTGTGCCATTTGGCAATGATTCTCTTTGATTATTTTTTATAATTAATTTTCACCAAACACCATCATATTAAAATTCTATATGAAAAATCGAATAAAATTTAAAATTCATAAGTTTTAAGAAAAAATTTCTAAAAAACCTTTTCAAATTTACAATAAACACAAACACGATGAAATTTTAAGAAAAAGGATTAAATTTATTCAAAAGATTGAATTCATTTTAATAAATAATTGAATTTTTAAGAAATTTCGAAAATTTTATTCTTGGTAACCTTTATTCAATGGAATCATATGATAATAATGTAATGTTATATAAACAAATCCTATGTCAGAACCTTGATCAAATAATTATTAAAATACTTTTGATCTTTTTCTTTTGCTTTCCAGTAACTTGGTTATTATTCACAATCCACATTATATGGATTTGATATTATCACAAAAATTTGAAAACATCTTAAAATCTCAAAATATTTCGTCTCTTCCAATAGAATCAAATTCAATAAGATGGTCAAAAATAAACCAAAAAAAATTAATTTATCCTAAAACCTTAGAAGTCCTTTATCATATACATATAAGTACACACATGCATGATTTCGAAAAATAAAGAAATTGAGAATTGTACAAAGAAAAAATAAATAGAAAACTCCCTAAAATATAAATTAAAAATTATTCAAATAGAAAATCTTTTTATTTCCAGTGAATTATTTTCAATTATTATTTTTTTACGCATATTATCGACCACATATAGTAATAAAAAAATTCAACCTCACATTCTATATTATTATATACAGGGTGTTGCGCATAAGGTAGCAAATAATTTCACGGATTATTCTTTCATCAATTTCCAGTTAAAAATTGAATGGTGTTGGCGTAGGAAGGGGGGGAGGGTACTGGTTAATTGACACTCGTTTTCGAGCTAGAGTCTGTTTGAAAAACCGTACCAGATGTTTTTGTCAGCCTGAGGCACCGCCCTCCCTTTCATATACCCACCATTTCCACCCCCACCCCCCTCCCTCCGTTCTCGACCCTTAACTTTTTGCTGGACATTAATCAAAGAATCAGCCCTGAAATTATTTGTCACCTTGTGCGAAATGTCCAGTATAACCCAAATTACCATTTCACTGATATGGAAAAATAATTTTTATATATGGTTTCCCTTGTGATTGTGTTATTGTTCTACATGTTCTTAGAATTTATAAAAATTGCTTGCAGCATTTTCCTAAATTTTACAATTGATTCTAATTTCAATAAAGTTGGGTCAAACCAATGGTTTGTATTGTAGCACTTTTCCCTTCAACAAGTGAAAATTCTGTAACAGTCTACGAGTATGTATACCTATCACACTATTAAAATTATTTTCATTCATATACAAAACTATTTCTAGGATTGCATATATTTAGGATGATGCATACATGCAGTCTTTGAAATAAAGCAAAAATTAATATAAAGTGGGGTTAACATAATGCTCGATTTTAAGGATTAATTGTGTGAGTTAAGAAAAATAATTATATTTTTTAATGTTATGGAATTTACCGTTAGCTTTTCGTGTTTATAGAAATTTGGAAACGTTTGCGGTTTCGGAAATATAAGGCGCCAAAAATTCAAATTTTACAAATTTCAAGAGGCGATAACTTGAGAGGGGGTGGAGATGGAAAAAAATTTTCTTCTAACGAAATAAACTATTTGTTAATGTCTATAAGCCACTAAAATTTCAAGCTTCTACAGGCTGGGGTCTAGAAGAAAAATGACATCAAAAATTTGGAAAAAAAGGACTTTAGATAACGGTAAATTTGAACGGCCATTTTGTTTTTCTAAATTTTGACTATAGCATACCGCGCTAGGGGAAGTAAGCCACTGCCTTTCTGCGTTTGCAAAATTTCAAAAATGCTTATGGTTTCATTGCAACAAATAGTTAAAATAGGCCATTTTTGTGGCTTTGGGGGGGTATAACTTCTAAAGGGGGGGAGATTGGTAAAAATTTTGTTCTACAAAAATAAGTTTCTAGTAAAAATCTATGTACGTACAAAATTTCAGCTTTCTATCTTCAAGGGTGTAGAAGTTTTGTAAACAGACACACGGACGGACGGACGGACGGACGGACGGACGGACGGACGGACGGACGGACGGTCGGACGGACGGACGGACGGACAGAGTGAAACTAATAAGCACTTTTTTTCAAAATTTTTTTGGAAAAGTGCTAAAAATAGGCTCATTTTATTTTCATTTAAGTCAAATTATAAGCTCATATTAAAAACTCAGAATGCAAAAATAATTTCCAGAAATAATCTTCAAAAGCTACGAAATGTTATTTTTCGATTTACGATTTACTAGAACGGATGGTGCGAAAAATTATATTAGTCGCATTTATACTCGTACTTTATACGTAGTATTATGTAATGTTATCATGACAAAAGAATGTTTAAAATTTTCATTGCTTCCAAGAATAAATTACAAAAAATCTTTATCCTATACATAATTGAAAGATGATCTTTTTCTTATGTGGAAATCTTCTGTTCTTGATATTTTTAATCATTAAAAATACAATTGAATAAAAATAATAAAACTCACCCATCTCAACCGTTGTGGAATTTTCTTAAAATTAAAGGATCAAAGTGGAATAAGAATATGCGTTTGTAAGAAGAAATAGTTTTGAACTAAGAAATTCTCTAAATATGAAGCTTAGAAATAATGAAAATTTAGTAACTTTGCATTAAGATAGTTCCATCTCATTGGTATGAAATCAACCCTACTACAAATTTCAAGTTAATTAATGCTCTTCATTATTATTATTAAATGAAGTCTTTTATTTGCATAAGTTTCCAAAACTAAATGAAATTTTTTAAAATGCCGAATTCTGTTCAAGGTTTCAATTATACAATTCGGTTCAATTGAATCTTCTTAAATAATTTTTTTCCAAATTTATTAAGGTTATTTCATTTCAATAGTTCAAAAACAATTTCGATCGAGTTTACGAAAAATTTTATTCAATAAAATTTTTTAATTCACTCTTATTCTTTAACATTCTTTTGTCTAAATATATAAAATAATCCTTCAAAAAGAGAGTGTACTTTGAATGTACTTTTAGTTTTAATGAATTTTTTTTTTTCGAAAAAAGCAATTTAACCTTTGTATAATAATTTGCAATGCATAGAATAGAGTAAATAAAAGTTTATTAAAAAAGTTTCAAAGTTATAAAATTACAATCGTTCAATTAAATTTTTTTTTTTAATAATTTTTTTTTTTTGGGAAAATTTTTATATTATACTTTTGCTTCTTATGTTGAGTTGAAGGATATTCTATATAAAAGGAGATTTTATCAGTTTTATGTTGGAAAGTATTCAAAAAATAAACCTGCCATAATTACTAGAATATTGAAAGACCATATTATAAAAATTAAATTATACTGTTTGGCTAGGAAATTTTGTGCATCCCATTCTACTAGATGAAAATTTTGTAAAATTTATGGTGGCTTAGCTCAATATGCACTTATTTTCATTTTGTTTCAGCACAATGATTATCATGAATAAATATTGATGATCCGAAAATTACTGATTGTTGTCCATCAGACAATTGTTTAGTACAAGCATTTAGTAGAGCAAGATAAACATCGCTTACCCAATAAATGTGGCTATCAGTAGTCATAACTAAAATAGTCATCATTTACAGATGAAATGGGAAAAGGAAAGGAAAAGAGAAGGAAAAAATAACGTTTGTATCAATAATTTATTATTACTGTAAGAAAATTAAAAATTAAACAGCCAAAACCAAACGTACACAACTATATTTTATGGCGAGTTAATAGAATAAAATAAAAATAAATTAAGGAAAATAAATGCTACCGTAAAGTCTTAAAGTCTCTTACTTATGTTCGTACAAAAAATAGACGAATACAAGTTAGATTCGCATAACATACGCGTCAAAGCTTATGCAGCCAATAGTCCGTACTATGACGTGGAACATTGAAAAGCTCGACCAACTTTAAGCTAACGGGATTTTACCAGTAAGAAATTCGACATAATAAAAACTGGCGCAAATACATGACCCACCACAAGTTCATGTATGAAAACTATATCGGAAACCACATTGCAGCAGCAAAGCGACCTTAAACTCAAAAGCTAAAGCCGTCTCTCAAAAGGGGGCAGTTTAAATCTCACAAATTTCATTGAAATCTTGTCATATTACGCACTCAGCACTCTATAATTTTTAAATTTTGATGTAAAACGCTTATTAACTATGATGCATAAGAAAAAAAAATTCACTTAAAATATTTTTTTAATTTTATTTTTCCATTTGATTCTTATATTCAACATAAATGTGATATTTGATTGGATTTCGACCATTGTTGCTAAACATTTTTAAATTTTCATCTAAAATGTAAGTCTAATGTACTTAAAAACAAATGAGATTCAAAATAGTAAAACATTCAACATGTCTTGTATTTTGCTAGACACAGGAAAAGATTACAAAAAATCCAAAACCTAGACAGAGAGGAAAAAGAAAAAAAATCTATTGGAAAATGAGAATTTTCTTGAAATATTAAAAGTAAAACAACAAAAACAATTTTTTTCCTGTCCGTTACTTTTGTTTGTTTTTTTTTTTGTGCTTCCTATCGCATATCTAAAAAAATTTTGTTGTTTGTCTCATCATCTGTTAGCATTTTAACATAAAATGATACTGCCATTGCTCTTGAAGTTTAAATGTTGCAAAAGAAAAAAAATAAATCCCACATTACAAGAACAACAAGAAACAAATAATAAAAAAAAAAACAGGAAAATTTAGAAAGATGGAATTCAAAACAGGAAAAAATATGCGGTGTTGTTTAGGGAAATAATCACATGATCTACATTATTTTGTTCCGAAATAAAATAATGATGGTGAAATTTGACTAATATTTAGCACTTCTAGAATTATAAATTGGAAAAATGCAACAAAATTTAAGTTTGGTATTAGTTATTCTTAGATAAGAAAGCAAAGTGAACAATATTGGAAAACACAAAAGCAATATGCCGGTGAATAACAGATTTTGCTCATGAAATCATAATTTCGGTAAGATTTCGTATAGTGGAAGTTGAGAAATTTCCCCTTGATAATTTCGACATTTGTAACAGATGAGCAAATATGAGAGATACTTGTATTTTCTATCATTTTATTCTATTACAACTTTGCATCGTCATTCGTTTTACTCCAACTATTTCTGAATTTCTTATATTACAATTTTTTTTCAGCTAGAAGGAATATTAATTCTATTAATTCATTTATGTTAGATTTTTGGCCTCTAATAAAAAAAATTTTCTCTATCAATAAAAATTAAATGTTTTCTTGTTGAATTGAAAATTTTCATTCGTAAAGGATCAACGTTCTTTTAAAATCACTACAAATTACTACGAGTATAATTGTAGCTATTTCAATAATAAAGTTGAAAATTTTATATTACCAAATTAATCAGATATCCTTGAACTAAAATAAAATCGAATTTTGTATTCGCAATTGCAAAATAATTGCATTTATTAATTGGGAATTTTGGTAATAAAATTAAAAACTCCTACGCCTTAATATATGCAATATTTTTTTAAATTGTAGATAAACAAATTTTTTTTACAAATTAATTTTCTCATTCATTATTTTAAAGCCATTATAGCACAAAAATTGTAATATTTTAAAAAACGTAATATTGTTACATGTTTAACTTAATTTCAAATTATAATTACCAATATCGAATTTGGCCCCATATAATTTTAATGTATCGTGTAATATGCGCTTAATCCTACAATAAACTAAGCATATAAAATGTACAATTTATAACAAGAAAAAATTTAAATTTTTTGGAATGGAGAGAAAACTGTTTAGAAGATGAAAGTTCAAGAGAAAAAATTTATTTCTCTTTTTACTCTTCTTGCAAAAAAAAAAAAAAAAAAACAAAAGCAGAAAAACAAAATGTTAGAAATGTTCTTTACTCCTTACTTTTTTTTTAAATTGCAAAATGTAAATAATTTTTCTTTTACACTTTTTCACATATTTGTATATATATACATATATGAGATGGAAAGGCTCCTTATGGACCGATGTTATGTGCTTTCTTGTATTCTTTAATTCTGCATTTTTCTTCTTTTTAGATTTTTTTTTTTTTGCATCCCTTCTGTACTTAAAAGACAAGTAAAGCGAAAAAGTTTTTCAAGAAAATAAATTGAAATCTAGAAAAAATTCTAGAGAAAATAAAAAGTCAGAAAAAAAAACAAAAAAATTAAATGAAAAGATATGAGAGACTTTAGCCGTCTTGCCATTAGAAAAAAAAAAATAGAAGAAAAGAAATTGTACTGAAAAGTTTTAATTTAAAAAAATGACTCGAAGATAATGTCGGTAATGTCAGACAGACGTTAAATATGAAAAATAAGAAAAAAAAGCTATAAGGAGAAAAAGACAACATTTTTTTATTCTTATTCACTGCCGTAATGAGGATATTTTGGTTTTTTTTTTCCTTTTCTTGAGTATATGAAAATGAATTTGTGTTTAACAAGAAGTTTTTCCTAATGCCAATCAATCAATATTTTTGGTATTTATTTAAGCCTTCTTTACAAAATTAGAAATTCAATATTTTAGGCATAAAGGAATTTAATTATTTGAAATTGAAGTATACGAATAGTTTTACTTAATAGACTAATTTTGATGTAGTCTGAGTTTTTAAATGAAAAATTTAATATTACGTAATTATTTTCACTAGAATATTAGCAATAAGACCAAATTTTTAAAAGGATTAGATAAAATATAAGTACTTTATGAATATCATGGACTTTAAATTTCATATACTTATTAAGTATTGTGCTACTATTAAAATTGATTTGAAACTAGAGAATAAAGAGCGTGTAATAGTTGTTATCATAGTTATTTTCGATAGGGTTTTTTAAATCATACCGTTATTATATTTTTTAAATATTTTAAGCTTTATGAAAATTTCAAGAAATTTAATGTAACACAATTATTTAAAATGATACTTTAAAATTCTATATTACGAATTGTTAGTGTTTGAACAAATGTGACTGAGCGTAAATGTCATACATTTTAGGCCGCTTTTACTACAATAAGTTGGGTCAAACTAATGTAAGGAAGCACATTTTCCTTCAAAAAGTGAAATTACTGCTTGTAAAAGAAATCTACTTTTAAATTAACTTAATTATATACCGAATTATTATTAAATTATTGCATACATTTAGGACGAGCAAAAAAAAAAAAAAAAAATTTTAAGGAAACATAAGCATATTGGTCAAATTGGACAGTTAAGCAAGTGTGTTAAAAAAAATAATTATATATTTTAATGGCATGACATTTACCATTAGTATTTTGCATTTATATAGAAATATGGAAAAGTTTGCAGCTCCAGAATTACATATAACGTTCCGAAAATTAAAATTTCACAAATTTCTGGGGTTCGGACGATAACTTGAGAAGGGATCAAGTTAGAAAAAAATTTTCGTCCACGAACGATCGGAGAGAATGAAGCTAAGAAGCATTCTTTTAAAAATTTTTTTTTGGAAAAGTGTTAAAAATTAGCTTTATATGCTTTCAAGTTTCAATCATCTTATTGAGTAATAAAATTCTAATATATTTTCTTGTAACATAATCTCCAAATGTTAAATTCGAAATTTGGAATATTAATTTGGTAACGCTTTCTGGTACCTAAGATTAAAAACTCAAAGTTTCTTAAATACTTCATACATTTTAATTATTTTTACAGTAACACCAACAAAATTTTATAAAGTAAATCGAAATATTTTTTATTCGAAAATATAGTGCTGCACTCATTTCTATTTATTTGCACTAAAATAATTTTGATAGAGCAAAAGTTTAATAAAGAATCTATCGTTTTCATTTTGCAGCAGAAGTTCATTCTGGATTATAAAATCATAAACAATTTAAAGTGCAAGTGAAAGCAGATTAATGATTTAGATTAAAAATTACGAAATCCTTTTTCAGAATTTCTGAATTTTAGTAAAAGCATTTTAAATTTTCAATAATAAATTAATTTTAATTTTTTAAACTGAATTAGGAAAACACAATAAGAAAGTTAAAATTGCACACTGCATTCATCTTCCTTATTATTTTTCTTGTTGTCCTGCATAATTAAAACAAAAAACACCGTATGGTTTCAGAATTTTGAAATCCTTTTGTACCCACTTTGAATATAAATTATATTATTTTTTTATCATATTTTTTGTTTTTGTATTTATCTTAGACACATGATAATGAAGCTTAAATTATAAGGATAAAATTATTGTTAAGAGAAAACAATTAATCATCGTCACCAAAATTAATATTAATCTTCAGAATAAATAAAGATAAATAATTTATAAACCCTCTTAGTTTCGAATTCAAATAAACTCTTAAAAGATTTTAATCTTTATTATTATTTTTTTTTTCCTGAAAATCGCATATTTTTAACTTAACATTTTTATAGAATAGAAAAAAAACATGTTATTCTTATGATAAACCCTTCAAGACTCAAAATCATTTTTCATTTTCAGAAAGAGTTTTTAATTTAGTCTAAAAGAATTTTCGAAAATATTTGGTATATAAAAAAAAAATTTTTTTTTTCAGAATTCAGTTATAGTAAAAGTCTTTCTTTGATTTTTCGGTGTTACCATATTTATTGAATAAAATTAGTTTGAATATTTTTATTAATTTCGTATTTAAAAATGATTAATATCAGAAAATTTCAATAGTGTGAAAAACTTATAATGACACAGCCTTTAAACAGAGTGGCTGCCAAAAAAGGGCTTAAGAAATATCAACGGTTATTGTCGTTTATATTAAACGGCTATATTAGAATTAAGTGATTTTTGAGTTGACCCAAGAACAATACAACCTTTGATCAATAATGACTCATATTTTGCTAATTTCTTTCTCAATTAATGTTCCGGAAAATTTTCGATAAAAATAAATTTCATTTCCATACAAGAAGTAATACTAATTTGGTCACCTATATTGTAGACTAACACAGTAAACTATATAACAACTAGCAATATTCCAATATAATTTATACAATATTATACTAGTTACTAGAAATAAATCCTTACAAATATTAAAATATTGCTAAAATTATCTGGTAACACTCTTAAAACAATTTTTTATCTATAATTTCAAATTAAATTTAACCAGCTTATAAAATTAAAATATATTGGAAAGGAATGTTTTATATCTAAATATTGTGTGTATAAGTACAGAGAGAGAGAAAGATAAGGAAAACATATAGAAGGGCACGTACTCAAATTCCTTGTTCTATTGTTTACCAAAAATATTTACAAATTTTCAAGTACATAGCAAAGAGCTCCAATTACAATAACAACAAGAAATAAAAAAAGGGAGAGAAACAATGTAAAAAGGAAATAATTTTAAAGGACGACAATATTTTCTTACATATTATTTTTGATTTGCTTTTTCTTTTCTTTATTTTGTTAAATTTGTTTGGAATCTACTTTCTTTTTGTCTCTTTTATAACTTAATAACGTGACGAATACCCACAATGAAGAGAAAAAAATAAAAATAAAATTTTCTTACCATCCAATTAGATTTGATAAATTTGTTGAGTCTTCTGATTTCATTTGTCATCTTAGCTTTAAGGATAATTAATCATCTTTTTCCTGTCCTCTTTTTTTCCTCTCCCCTTATAAATTTTTGTTCTTTCCCATATTAATAGGTGAGAAACTTTCTTAAGTTATTTTAATGTTGTCTTTACTATTATTCTTCGTTTTTTTTTCTACATTGTGCTCTATTAGTTCTACTATACTATGATTGTACTACTGCTACCATCATCTATAATATGTGACCGTAAATTATTGCATTACATATGCGCTATTTTTTCGATTAAATTGACTTGGAGTATTCGTGTAGAATTTTTAAGGATGAAATTATAATGAAAATGTTGAATTCTTTAAAGGCGCATCTTTCCTTTTCAATTTTGTCTAAGGAATAAGAAAAATTTGTTGTTATTTTGTATTTTCTAAATAAAGGATAATTTTTTAATACTTGAAGAGTTTCATTATAATATCTCAATGTTAGAGTTTGGTAAAAACTCATTTTTTATAATTATAGAGTAGACAAAAGGGTATAGAAATGACTCGTTGACGTTTTCACTATTGTTTTTCCTCCTTCTATACTAATGGTTGTCATCCTTTATGCATTTTAATTTTTAACTTGAATAATTTTTTTTTTTTACCTTATTTTATGAAAATAAATGGAAATATGTCGGGAATGTCTGATAACAAAAAAAAAAAAACAAAAATTTTAACCATTTTGCTAGACTTAGTATTTATTGTTGATTGGGGATTTGAAATTGAAATAAATTTTAATGTAATTTCATACTTGATTAAAATTTAAAAATTATTTTTTTTTGGGGCATTTTATTTAATTATAATTGCTATGTGTTATGAGTTAAAGATGTAAAAAACCACGAAAAATAAAAGGTTTTTTACGATTTCCAAATCCAGGAACTTTGTGTATTTTTAACAAAAAATGAGAAGATTTTTTAGTTTTTTACGAAAAATAAAAGTTTTTTTTACCTTTTTTACGAGAAATAAATGGGTTTTTACGTTTTTTACGCCGTTTCTACATCAAAAAGGGTTTTGTATGTCTTTTCCTAAATCAAGAAATTTTGTGCATTTTTCACAAAAAAATGAGAAGTTTTTTACGTTCTTGACGACAAGAAGCGAAATCTTTTACGTTTTGGCTTCAAATGGAGATTTTTATTTGATATAAGCCAAAAATAAAAAATTTTATGTGTATTTCAAGAGAAAGAATCTTTTAGGTTGAATTTTAATACAAAATGTTAATCACTTTAACCATAAAAATTCTAATGTTAAAAAATTTTTTACATTTTTACTTTTAAAACATAAGATAGTTTTTATATGTTCTTTTAAATTTTTAATTAAAATCTTTATTACTTTGCTTTTATAAAAAAATATAAAGAATTGTTTACGTTTTTTGCAAAAAGCGTAAAATTGTTTACGTTTTTTACGTTTTATACAGAAAGTAAAAAGTGGCGAAAACCAAAGGAGATTTTGTTAAAATAGGTTTTTAGCTTTTGTTTATTAGAAACTCATTAAATATTTTGTTTTCCCCACATTTTTAATGTTTTTCACAAAAAATTTACGATTTTCTAAGTTTTTTACGAAAAATTAACTGCTACACATTTCTTTTCTAACTTATTTTTTAAATAATTACTTACCAATGATTTTTCATGTTTATTCCCATTTCAAATTTTTGTAAGTTTAACACATTCATTGTCAAAGATCTCATATACACTTATCATTATATTCAGTAACATTTACTACAAGTTACCGAGCGTAAATAAATCTTTTTAAATAAAATATGTAAAATAAGAGACAAGGGTTAAAGTAATTTTTACTTGAAGATTCTTTTCGCCTATTTAACGAGATAATTTCTTAGAAAAATTTAAATGTATACCAAAATATTTCCAAAAACAGTTACATTTGCAACACCTTCTTGCAATGTCGTAATTTCATAAAAATTCCGTTCCGAAACTTCTTTAGAATTTATGGTGTGATGATAGGTAAATAGTTCATCTTTTTTTAAACCACGAAAATGGAACAAGAAAAAATTCAAAGCTGTGGTTAAAGTAGAAACCAAAAAAAAAAAAATTTCAAAATTTTTTTTTATCTCTATGTCGAAATTTTCAATCCCCCTTCGTTTTTGTGAATTACGAATTTTCGTTATTTTTTTTGGGTTTTATTATCTTTTTTGTTATTTTTGTTAAAAAAAATGTTATGTTTTTTTTTTCCAAATTGATGGAATTTTACAGAATCCTTTGAAGTTTCATTAAAAAGGAAAAAAAAATCTGTTGATGTTACAAAAAAAAAGATGTTCCCCTGTTTTTTAAAACATGAAAATTTTTATTTGAAGGATGATATTTTCATTAAACAACTTGTGTAACGGTTGTAGGAGATGAATGACCTAAAAAGAGATCGAAATTAAAATAAAAGTGAAACAAAGTTTTCGTTTTCGGTTTTTTTTTCTCATTCAGGTTGTTTGTTGCTAGTATAGTCAAAATGCCAAACATAACGGTTTATTTTTGATGAGGTTTTTATTTTTTTTTCGCTAAAATTTCAATAATTTTTCCCCCTTCATAAAAAAAAAAAATTGTTTAATAATATTTTAATAATAATTTTTGTTATAAGTAGGGAGGCGAAATACTTAAAAAAATTTGCATTTATCTACGAGTATAAAAGAGTGATTTTGAACAGTCACTGAGCATTTGATTTTGTTACTCGTGTTAAAGGTTAATGTTTTCAAATTTTAAATATTAAAATGTGGGGTTGATGGCAACACTAAAATGCTTTATATCATCTTGTGTTGCATAATAGTGAAAATATTAAAAGGGAAGGGGGGGGGGGGGGGGCTTTTTTTAATTATTGTAATTTTATTTTAATGTTTCCTTTTAAAAATAATGCTATATAATTTTTTTTGATGCAGATTTTTTGCATATTTTATAATTAAATAAATTCGTCATTTCAGATCAAAAACGACCTAGACGTACAGTCTCGATCTAGATCTATAGCCTATTTGTAGCTCATAGCCCTTACAAAACTTTTTCAAGGAAACAAGTCATCTATCCTTCTAAGTCTCCATAGAATATTTCTGCGGACGTAGGATATTTCTGAACTAAAAGATGTATTGGTTCTTAGAATTTTTTGCTTTATAGGATTCATTTTTATTCGCACATTTTAAAATTCAAAAACAACTCTGAAAGAGTCTATGTTTTCACAGTAGTAGTCAAAAAAAGTAATGCAAATTGGAAACAACTAAGAGACCCTAAAATATATACTCGTAAATAAAAGAAATCCATATGTGAAAGACTCAAAAAATAAATTTATGTTTCTAATATTGCATTTTTAATTCAATTTCACAAATCATAAATGCGACGTCGAAATCGCAAATTAAAAGTTGAAATTTAAAGTGCGTAAATCAGGTTTTCTTACTCTTGAGTTTAAATTCTACTGTAGTAATTCGTTTAGTTAGAAAGAGGTCAATAAAATCAAACAAAAAAAAAAGTTTTGTTTTCTAATTCTCCCACTTCCTAAACTGATTGCGACTGAAGGGAATTGTGGAACAACTTTTTTCTTACTATAGGGTACACCCTGTATATCTGTGGTCAAAACTTTAAAAAATCACAATCTAAGAAACGGTTTTGGATATATTGTACTTGCACTCTTGAGTACCAATACCTTGTTTAAAGAACTCATTTAAGGAAAACTTTCTATCAAATCACATTAGTATCAAAACTTCACATTATTCCACGGATTGTATCTATACCTAGGTCACCTCCACCTTCCAATTTACTTTTGGTTTTAGAAAACGTTGTATATAATCGCAATATCAGAAGAATGGAATATTTAGAATAATACTAAAAACTTCACTCAACAAGCCTTTAAAAACAGTCAAAAAATCATAAATAAATTTTTTAAGCAATTAAAATAAAAACCTATGGGTATAAAGGTTACATAACAAATTGTTAACATTTCATTTTTAAAATTCATGATGACATCCTAGAACTTAATGTTTTCATTAAGTAATTATAAAATTTTCTTTTAAATCTAATCATCTAATATGAAAAATTAATTTTATTAATTTACAAAAAAAAAAAAAAATAAATCATAATTTTTTGTTCTTTATGGTGTATAAAAGTAGGGCAGAAATTCCAAAGATTTCAAAGTGGCAAAATGAGAAATCAAAGTAAAAAATATCATTATAATCATGTTAAGTATAACATCCTTCCTCTGTTACATTAGTTTGTTATCTTTTTTAAAAATTAAATCCTTGAACTTTATTACATATAATATTGTTTATGTATCCTTGCCCTTCATAATAATCGTATAGCACAGCATTATGTACACAATATTTTGGAATATTTAAAACCACAAAAACCATTCATTTCTCTTCCATTAGTACAAACCAAAAATAACATATTTACATAATATATTTACGAGTATATCCTATCGTATTTTTACATTTTATATTCTCAAATTTTATAATAATATTGTTGTAAGTATGTAAATGGTTTTTATCAACTCTGATGTGGTTTGTTAACCGTTTCATTATTACCATCCCCAAAAAAAAAAACCAAACACAAAAATATATAAAGTGGCATTCCAGTAATCAAAAAATTATAAAATTTTCGTATGCTGTACATGTATGTCTTCACTAAAATGCAATAACAACAACAAGAAAACAAAAAAAGAAAAAAACAGAAAGCGAAATAAAGTGGAAGGAAAATAAGGAAAAACTCGATCAAAATATCCTTAGAAAAATGAAAACTTTCTTTTGATGTTTGTTTTACCAACCACAATGAGATTATAATTTTTTTTTTATCTTTGGTTCTGCTTCCATTTTCTTTATTATTTTTTTTTTTTGTGTATTTTAAATACAACGTAACTTTTAATATAATTTAAATTTTTTAGAAAAAACAAAAAACAAAATGTAAAAAAAATTTACGATAAAACTTTGCTTTTTATGTTGGTCGGGAATTCCTGTATATTATTTTTAGAATATTTTTGTAATACACCAATGTTATACAGTGCAGTGAAACCCCTATAACACGAATTCCTGTAAGACAAAATTTTGACTAACACACAAAGAGTTTTGTAGCATTTCTCATTATGAACAAAATTTTCTTGTTTCCATTTTTAACCCCTTAAAGCAAAATTTTTATAAACCGAAATTCTGTTTAATACGAACACTTTTGATGTCATTTTGATGGCAGCTGCCTTTCTGAGACTAATATAAGATATTTTCGAATTTTACAACTATATTTAGACACATTTTATTATTATACTCTTCAACAAAACTTCTCTCTAACACGAATCGAAATCATTACAGAATTGTGCTTCGTTTTATGGAGGTTCGACTGTAACATATTATAGAATATATTTATGTTTGAATATATATACACCAATACTGAAGATATATGAGAGTATTTTATTGAGAGATAAGTAGATGACTAATTTAATCAAATTTCAAGTAAGTAAATTGAATTATATATAGAGGATTATTTGAATCAAGTTCAAGAAAATTTTTTTAAAATGTGTGTAAAATTCAAAGAAATTGAAAGATAATTATTAAGTATTCAAATTTATTGGCCTCACTATTTCGACTTCGATGAGATTGTGAAAATTTTACAAAGCTCTTTTATCCAATTTTTTCTCTTGTATCTTGTAAATTTAAGTAACTTTGGGACTTAACTTAACTATGTCTTAGTTTACGTACGGTCTACTGGTCATCACAAGTTGCTTGAGTTCATCAGGAGGGTTGGTCTCGAGCGTGTGTTGTAGGGTATGCTCCGCACTCGGAGGGGGGCCCCACAATAGATCCTTATACATGATCGCGGTACTCTTTTGCCCCTGTTGTACAAATCTGCAATCTAGTTTACGTACAGAAATATTTAAGAGCCTCCTTATTAAAAAGTATTACTTACGTTAAAGTTGTTCTTATGTCCGGAAAATTCTTCCTTCTTTTCGTCCGAACCGAAAATCAAAAATTAATCCTTAATTTTATAATAACTGATGCTGGGTCTTATTTAATCTAACACAATAAAAGAATGTGGCATATGCGTTATAAAAATTCCAAATAGTGCCATATAATATTCAACTGCGCTTTTCATTCCTAAATATTGTTTAAACGTAAAATGAAAAATAACTGAAAGAGGATGATTGCTATACGAAAAGAAGAAACTAAAAATATAAAAAAGTAAAAGTGATTCTAAAATTCAATTACCTGAGGACAAAATGGTTTTATATATCTATATATATAAAATATAATCTTAATGACATACGCCTTTACACATCTTATAAGAATTTTATGTATTTGAGTTCTTTCATATACCAGTATTGTGATATTATTTTCTAGTTTAGATTTAGAAAAGTTTAAGTATAAATTTAATTTTATTCAAATTGTACGTTCCACACAGAGTGCTTCATTGTGAAAATGCAAATATATTTGAAACCTTGTCTTAATGACCACATCTTTATCGAATAACCAGCTCGATAATAAATCAAATAAAAAGTTTCGCACGTATAAAATTTACTAATTTAAATGTTCTAACCATAGGATAAGCAAAATTTTGAATTACGAAATTGTGATCGAAAAAGACGAATTTGCTTTCTAAAAATAGAAACACCAAAAGATTATGTTATGATAGTTAAATAAGAAAGCCGACGTCAAGTAAGAAACGTGCCAAAATTAGTATTTCATTTAAAAATCGAATATATTCGCAAAATTTCTTTTACTTTTATTGAAAGACCCGTTAAGACATTGAAGTTATTAATCTTCTTTCGAAAAATAAAATGACGAGCTATTGGAATTCTTAAAAATTGTTCATTTTAGCAAGAAATTTATCATCTACGAGCTTTGGTGTGACTTCAATAATTTCATGTAACATTTTGGCAAAAATCTAAACAGATGAAAACGGGAATAATAAAATATTTCGAATATTGAAGCGCATGGAGATAGATAGACTGATTTCTTCCAAGGGAAGGTAAAAATTTGAACAATTTTTATTTTGATTTCGGTAGTACACTTGTAATAAATTATTGTTGAATATTTCCCAGTAAATGATTGATGGGTCAAACTATAATTGAAACACTTTGTTTATTATACAAAATATTTTATAGTAAATCAATTCCAGTTGGTTATGTCACTTTTTGTTGTATGTACATGTGTTCATTCAACTCACAGTAAGTTATCCGATGTAATTGTATACCTATAGAAGATACATAGCTCTTGTTTTCTCTGAAATTTACATTATCTTTTTGTGTAGTTGTAAGTAGTAGTGTAGTAGTATAACAGTAGAAACTATACAAAATTTCTCAAATTGAGATGTTATGCTTATTAAACTTAGAAATTAAAGTAAAAGAGAGAGAGAGAGTGAGAATAAAAGGCACAGAAATTTTTTTTCTTTTATAAATGACATGTTGTTCTTCATTTTGAAATGCTTGATAAATTTGATGATGGTTATGACATGTTTTTAATGAGAAGATAATGAACCAAATGGAAAAGTTTTTTTCTGCTTTTTCTGCTTTTCTTTATTTATTTTTTCTATGCTTAAATTATTATAACTTTTGTGTTTTTTTTTTCTAATTTATATTGTGTAATAAGAATGGCTTTTAAGGACATCAAAAAAATTTTAGATAAAGATTAAAAAGGAGACAAAAAGCTAGAAAATGAATAAAATATTTTTTTTTGTTTTCTCAAATTTACATGTGATTTTAAATTTTTTATTTTTTCGGGTGTCACTCCATTAATTTTAAATTGTTATTTAAGCATTTTGAATAATTTTTGTTGTCATACAAAGTTTTTGGTAAAAGTTTAATGATTTTTAAAATGTTTTACATTTTTTGTTTTCTTTATGCTTTATAATTCTTTCTAATTTTAATTTCTTTGATCTTTAATATTTAGAAATAGAATTTTTTTTTTTTTTGATAAATTATCTGTTTTTGGCTTAAGTATGAAAAGAAGAAAAATTTTAGGCATAATGTATGTATGCCATAATATTCTTATTTACATATGTGCGAGGAATGTATGCCCGTATTATGACTGCTTGGTATATCGGAATTGAAAGCATATTTATGATGTTCGGGCTATGTAAATCTATTTAGCACACATTCAATTAATTAAATCTTTTTAGAAAAACAAAAGGATTTTTAAAGGATTTTCTTAGAAAAAGGAAAAATTTATAGTAGTGGTTTTATCATTCTATACAAAGTATTTAGTCTATATTTTAATGTTAGTCGTTTAAAATAATATAATCTTGTTAAACGCTAACATTTCTTTATGTTTGCAACTTTTTGTTAAAAATTATAAGTTTCAATTATTAAGAAATTTAGTGGTCTTTATATATACATAGTGTTTCACATAAGGTAGCAAATAATTTCAACGATGGTTGGGCGGATGCAGATGTACTGGTTTTCCAGGTACAGTCTGTTGAAAAAAAAGGTAGCAGATTTTTTCAGCATACAAATAAATGCTTATAACTTCGGAGCAATGCACCACAGAGTAGTCATTTTTGTTTTACATGCGATTGATTGCTCTTTATTTTTGGACTTACAATCAAGCTCCATAGTTTTTCATAATTTACGAGATAAAGTTCTTCAATTCATAAGTTCAACGTGTCATTCATAAGTTAAACGTTTTATATGTGTTTAAAAACATTTAAAAATGCATACCATATTTACAATTTTTTAAAGAATTATTCTTAAAATTATTTGTCACCTTATAAGAAAAAACCTGTATGTATATATGTATGTATATACTTAGAAATAATTAATCAAAATGAAGTTCAATTATTATGAAATTTTTTTTACATAACATTTGAAATTACTTTGATTTTTTTGAATTTATGTATAAGAATTCTAATAAAAATGCTCACCAATCCGCAACAACACTGACAAATCATATATGATTATGTGAATATTCTGTATTATTTTCTTGGTCGAGTTTATCTTAATTTATTTTCAATGTAACTAATGATTTCGATGTGTTTTATTAAATTAATTGATTTTCTGCCTTATATTCCTTTAATAAAGCATTAACAATTCTAAATCGTTCAAGTGTCTTTGTGGAGTTAAGGTGTTACATTCACAATTCTTCACGTTTTTGCATAAAATTATAAGACTAGACGCATATTTCATTTTATGTTATGCGAATATAGCAAAACATAAGGGTACTGTCAAGCTATTGAAAAACTTGTTTGTTCCAAGTGAAAAACAATCACTAAATCAAATCTTCACTAAAATTTTTGTTACGATTAATGAATAAATTTTTGTAATAGTAAAACTATTATTCCTTACATTAATTAATTTGCGATTTCTGACGCTTTTGTCTTCGTGCTGTGTTATTCAGCAAAGAGGAGACAAACACAACTTTCTAAATTTATCAATTACAATACATTCATACAATATTTTTTTCAGTGTAATAAACAAATTAACAAAATTTCGAAATATTTTTCTATTAAACTTTTTTTGTAAAGTAAACTAAAAATAATTTAATTTGTATTGACTAATAAAAAATTCTTAAGAAATAAAATTGCTCAATTTCAGTCAATTTATATTTTGTTCTCTAAGGATATTTGACTTTCTTAATAAGTCGCAAATATTTTGTCGGCAAAAACTATTTTTATTCTATTTTTGTATTTTTGCAAAAATTGAACAAGCACAAAATTTGTTAATAAAAATTTTAGTGTTTGCGAAAAAAATAAAAAGTCGTAAACTATTTTGTACATTTTGCACACCAACTACAACAATTTTTTCTTATTCTTGTAAGCAAACAATAATTAGAAAAAATGAGTGAAAAGAAAAAGAAAAAGTAGAAAACTTTTCAATAATTCTTAAGTTTTTCTTCAAAATACACACGTTATTGTTGTAAAATACCAAAAAGAAAAATGAATAAAATATCAAAAACGTAAAAATTGCAATCGGATAACTTTGTTAGCGAAGATTTTTTTGTATTATCGTATAGTTTTTCATTTTATTATTGTCGATATAAAAAATATAAAAATAAATTGAAGAAATTTGTAAATGTAGTAAGGTAGCCCAACTCTAAGGTAACTAAAATGAAAATATTTGTTACCACGCCATTGAATTGTGGAGTAACCATCCGTATAATACTTGATTGAACCGAATCATTTTATTAATTTTGCATTAAAAATATAAGAACCGTAAAATTTTGCCCAAATTATAAGCTACTATTAATATTCAGTCTGTGATTGTCTTTAAATTTAACAATATAAGAGAAACACCGTTTTTGCCAGAATCTTCTTAACAACTTCCTGTTAATTATTAATATTTTTGATAACATGATCAAGAGTTGCCATTTGAACAATATTTAAATAAAACTTAAATGTTAATTAAACTTATAATAATATGTGAATCAAGTTCGAATTTCAATAACGAAGAAGAAAATTATTTTATAAATTTTATTTTAATTTGTCGTTTTGGCAAAAACATTTCAATTTTGTAATATAGCAGTACCCTGTTGCTATTAAGCAAACATAAATATCTACAATTATAAAGCTCACTGTAATCAGAAAGAAGCACATTTAAAGCATACTAAATATACATGGCTGAATAGCATTATTAAAAATACTAAAAAAGGCTAGTTTTTATATTATATTTGTAGTAATTATACTTACTGCGTCATTCCATTCCATATTGCCAAATGGTGAAAAATTTCCCATTTTGAGGGAATTTTGAAACCTTCAAGGGAAAAGAAGAAAAAGGCCAAAAATCATGGCGAATTCCATTGAAAACTTTTCATTAACGTATTTTTTTTTATCATTTTTATTTTCTTTAATTTACTTATTTAAATTTAAGCGAAAATGGGAAAAAAGAGAATTTAAGAAAAAATGGGAATTTTTGAACTAAATTTGACGTGGTACAGTGAGCAAGAAAGGAGTTGGCAACACTGATTTTCTCATTTACGTAAAAACATTTCTCATTTACGTAAAAATTTATTTGACCTAGGAAATAGGCAGAATTTTTAAATGAAAATTCCTCTCATTTTTATATTTAATATTTTCACCTCTCTTTCTGATTTCTTTCTCGCAATTCAGTGCTCACTTCAGTATTTTGAAATCTTGAATTTAATAGTTTCAATTTAAATAAGACGGAAAAGCATTAAATTAGCACAGTATTCAACAAGAAATTTCTTTTTGCTTAAAAATTAACTTTGCGTTATTACGAATGAAAAGAGACATTAAGTATATCGGTGCTGTAGGAACACTTTCATACAATTTCGTTTATTATTAAAAAAGACGTAAACTTTGTACAATAGCACCAAAAACAAGAAACAAACAAATCTCATCTAAAATTCAGTTCAATGCTTCATTTTTGATTGAACTTTTATTTGTTGTGATTTTTTCTTTACAGTGTAAGAAAATATTTTTATGCTCAAATCAAATAAAGAAACAAAACAAAAAAATCCTTTAACAACACGAAACTTTTACTCAACTTTTCAGATGCTCTCCGACAAACTACACAATTTTTTCTTTTTCGTTTTTCATTTTTCTTTTTATTTATATACTAATTTTTCGAATTTTTCGCCAGCAGGTATACACTTTTTGTAATAACTACCATATATTCGTCTATATTACAACTATAATAGTTGCACTTAAGAATTATTTTTCGTTTTCTCTATAAGACCATCTTGTATTTTAATGCTTAATTTTAAACTTGTTCTTGTTATTTTGAAAGAAGCTGCAAAAAAGAACCGAAACTAAAAATCAAAATAAGAAAAATAAAATCAGGCATAAAATTTTTTTTTCTAATGTATATATAGTGTGTTCGTAATGGTGCTACATTTTTATATCACCATCTAAATCAATATCCTAAGAACATTATAAAACTTTTGGTATTTTATAGCAAAGCATAGCTAACATTTGACGCATTCAGAATTAGAGAATTTCGTATGTTTCTGAATTGTTGTTATTTTTATTCTTATTGTGTTTTATTGTTGGAAATTGTAGAAGGAGAACGCAATGGGGAAAAGAAATAAAATAATTCGATTTATATTTAAACATTTTTGTTTCAATGAAGAAAGTTTAAGTTATAAAATTCATAACAGAGTGCCTTTAAACAAAATTTTTTGAAATTGTAGGGTTTGCTTCACAAAACCTTCAGTTATTATTGATGTGCTTAATAATATTATTATATTCCTAAGTTGATAACAATAAGAGCCATTAACATGCTCCATCATTGCTCAGTTTAGGCCCATATTTTTCTAAGAGAACATTTTTTAAAAGAAAAATCAAACCAATTTTAGCATAGTGCGAATCCTTCAGACAAAAAATTACTTTTAGTACATTACTTAATTTTTTTAGCTCGATTTAGCTTATTTACAGTGCTAATGTGCAATCAACCCCTTTTTATGATTTTCAAATTGATCCCAAAAGCGCAGTCTAATTTTCAGTTCAATTAAGTACATCAGTAGTAAGAATTTCAAATTTGTAATTTTTTCACTACAAATATAAAAGAATAATTGCTTTTGTGTCTACATTCCGTGAAGGAAGACACGGAAGTGCTGTCACAGCACTTTAGACTACATTGACATTACAATGTATATACACTTTATTGTATGTTGCCAATCTAAACCTTACGATCTAGTTAATAGTTTTCTCTATATTTGTTTTCTAATTTTATTCTTTTCTTCTTTGCATGTTATTTTCGTTCTGAGCTTGGCACTCAAAGTCATGCCTAGGTATTTCGCTGTGTTTTGGATTAATACTTTCACACCATTCAAATGCAATTGTGGTGAGTTTACAAAATTTTTGTTTATTAAATTTACACGTCCAGATTTACTTTCTTTTAGCTTTATTTTCCATGCGATTGTCCATTTACTTATATTGTTACTTGTTTCCTACAATTTCTTGTCGATTCTTCATCATCAGATTCTACTTTGAATATTACTTTGTCGTCGGCAAAAATGTAGCAACAGTAACACTCTAAATTTTCCAAATGACTTGTATGTGTAGTATAGGATAGAAAATACGGCCTTAAGGCACACCAGTCCCGATTTTCCTAAGCGATTCGAAAGAAGGCTGTTTCGAAAAAGTTTCCTTCATTAATTTTGTTTTTTTTTTAAGATTTGTTTTTGTAGTATAGTCAATTTTTTACTTCGGAACTATAGAATGATATTTTTTTATTCATTTCCACTACAAAATTCTTATTTTCTATATTAAACACCCTGCTTATTAAATTTGTCGGAGAAGTTCTGTAATTTACTCAATTCTTTATATTTAATGTATATAGAAGCAAATACATAATATCGTTGAATTCATACATACGGTGGTTTATAATAAGAAAAAATTGGAAAAATGTGAGAAATACGAATGCTTGGCCCTGATTTTGTTGCACGTACATTCCGAAAGTTTCTGCTTTGTTTTTTTTTACAATAAGTATATATACTTTTAAAATAATCCAGACAATACACATATTGTAACTATTGTACGTTTATTATTGAAAATCAATGCTTTTTCCTTAAAACTTTTATACAAAAACAAAAACTATAAAGAAATTTAATAATTTTTATAAGAAAACGTTACTTTTACACGTCTGTTTCTGATATTTTAAGTCGTATAGAATGCAATTCTTTTAACTGCAATTGATATGGGTTTCCTTTTACATATACATGGAGCTTTACTTCATTTTGAACAATTCAATAAAAAAAGGAGCGACTAAAAATACAAGAAAATAAAATTTAAAGGAGTAAAAAAAAAAAATAACGATTTTAGTGGAATAATGTTATTTTTACAAGGATTTATACTACTCTTTTATTAAATTTTTTTTTCTAATATTGTAGAAAAAATTTCAATAGAAATTTGTTCATATTTTTACAACAATTTGACTTGATATTAGCAAATAATCAGAAATATTCGAGCACGTATGAGATTACTATTAATTCTACTTTGATTTTATTCCGAAATATTTTAAATTCGAAAAATCTAGACGTAAAATATTTCACATTATACAAATTTTTTGAAAAGATTTAATAAGATTTAAGTTCACAATAGAACAAGATTGTCCGAAATGGAAAATTAAAATAAAAAATATAATTAATAAATTTTATAATTTTGTAAGCTTTAATTGTAATATAATTAGAATTTTAGTATTAACTCGGTATTAAAGTATAATGATTTTCGTTTTTGTAAATCAATCGAAATAGTAGCTGTGATCCATTAAATTTTTTAATCCTAAAAATATGCAATATTACGAAGGCTATTAATTTATATTGAAACCGTACGAAGGTTGATTCTATTCGGTTATGTGTGATAAAAATCATTGAAATTTCTTGATTCCTTGTGGTAACTGCCATACAACTTTAAAGGTTTCTCGCTCATAATATAAAAACTTTATTACTAGAGTAATAAAATTTTGCAACAAAAAATATGGTAAAATGGCCATTATTTTCGGTTAGAACCAATTAATGTATCATGAGCGCTTATGATAGCTGTCATATCACTTCAAAAATTACTTGAGTAGATCTAGAAAATTATAGAACCTACAGTGCAGCAACTTCGTAAAAGCAAATATTTTATGAGGGGAAATAAAACTAGTTGAAATTTTATGATATGTGGTTGTAACTGCCATACAACTTCGAAAGGCATTTCGTCGTATATTATGGAAACAATGGAAATTGGATTCAAGATATATAGGAAGAAAACAACAACACAGAGATGCATTCCAAAGGACTCGTACCATTCAACGAAACATAAAATGGCGGCGTTCAACTCTATGATCCATAGAATGCTAACCACACCGATGGACACGGCTGTGAAGAACGGTTATTCTACTGAACGTATTAACAAACTCATTAGGAAGAGAAAACGAAAAATTGAGCAGGAGAATATGAGCACATTGTTTAAACAGAACAGGATATTGGAAGAACAAAGAACAACATGGGCATCTTTAAGTTATGATCATCACTGTACAAACTTGATAAATAAACAACTAAGGAAACACAATATTCGTACATCGGAAACCAATAGTAAATATCAACTTAGGAGTTTGTTAAATTCGGCTAAGGATAAATTGAAGATACATGAAAGATGCGGTGTGTACAAAATCAATTGTAATAATTGCGATAAATTTTACATAGGACAAACGAAGAGACCCGTTACAACAAGACTTAAGGAACATTTAAGTGAAATAAAACGTGCAAGGAGAGTAGGATTTAACCGGATTTTCGATTCTATGGTTGCAAAACACATTTATGAAACGGATCACACAATCACGGAAGATAACTTAAAGGTATTAAAAGAGGTAAAAGGAAAACACAGGAGAGAAGTTCATGAAAGCATGCAGATATACAAATCAAACAAGGACTGCCTACTAAACACGGACGAAGGTAACGCGGCTACTTGGCTCTTTAAATTAATTATTTGACCAGTTTTAATGTTTAAAACAGGTATAAATTTAGTTTGTAAATAGTAACAAAAAAAAAAAAAAAAAAAAAAAAAAAATTTATATATAATCAAATTCTAGATTAAGTCAGGTAGATTATATTAAGTCAGGTATAATATTCCTAATTTTAATAGATTTCAATTTTTATTGTTTGTTGTCTTAATTAGAAGAAAATCAGCTTTGATAAAGTGCGTATGTAGCGCACGAAATATATTAGCGAAAAATAAAAAGTATTTTATTCCGAATAAAAGGAAGTTTTCTTTTAACACCAATAAAAAAAAAAAAAAAGGAAATTAAAGTGCTGAAATTTTGCATAAACGAATATTATAATATTATTGCTATCACTTAGTAACTATGGTAACTACCATATGCCTCTGTATAAAAAAGCACAGAAACAAGAGTTCATGTGGAAAAGTGTTGCAATTATCATGCAACTCTTATAATCACTCATTCGTACAGGTGTTACAAATTTAATATGATCAATTTCACATATTCTAGTTGATTAAAATTAAATAATTATTTTATGAATGCATTATTCAAATGCAATAAATTTAAATCTATTTAAAATATTGTGTGCCTCTTTTTGGCGTTGGATATTTTGTATAAGGTGTGTATGATTATTATTTAAATATAGCCATTCATTTTATTAATCATATTATTATTTAGAAGTCTCTAAGGAATTCTTAACGTAGATACCATATAATTAATATAATAAGTTAATTATGACCTTCGACATCATATGCAGTGAATAGCTACTTAAAAAATACTTAAATAAATTTTATGTTACATAATTTAAATTAAATATCGTGAGAAAATATAATGCAAAATAATTATAGGCGTTATCAATTCGCATGCTACTATTATTATAACTAGTATAAAATCTTCATTTGAAAAAATGTTATACTTAAAAAGGCTTCCTCTGTCAAGTTGCTGTAACTTAATATATCACATGAATTGAGTGAGTACTTCTTAATTAAAAAATTTTCAAATATTCCCTGACATCGGAATTATAATAATACCGTATCGATACATATTCAGCAATTGGTATTCATAAGCTGAATTTTACAGTAATGCAGTATTATAACAATTCCGATCTAAGGGATTGTCTTGTATTTGCCTTAAAATGCTTTTTTATTTCAGCGAAATTATAATTATGTTACTAACGTATATAGAATGGAAGTAAGGATTGAATAAAAATAAATGAATGCTTCTTAAAGTGCTCACTCATGTAATGGTTACTTTTCAACTTAAGAGATATTAGTATTCATTCAAATTAGAAGATTAATTAATTTATACAGTCGCAGCGGCCAGATCGGTTTATATTCTAATTATAAAAATATCTAATAAATACTTGTAAACTAAAGGAATGATGTGATCTAGAATTTACTCAAAGAGTTTTTGTAACTAATTAGTAATTATGATAATAATATAACGTGAGTGTCTACTTTGCGTTTATTTAAACAAAAATTTGTAACTTAATTAACAGTCAACATTATTATAACAATTCCATAATAAAATTATTGTAAAAAGAAATCAAGTCCGCTCAAGTCTAATATAACTTTTAACAAAATTTCAATACAACTTAATGATTATAACAACATTCTCCTTTATTCTTACAGTTTCTTTATTAATAACAAGTATTCAATATAAATAACATTCCATGATTAATAATAAAGTAGAAATAATGCAAAACAAAGTGATTTTGAGTTCTCAGTGAATGGTTTATAATAAGATAATGATCAGTTATAGAAGAGCTCTTTAACTAAGATCTGAAAGAATTATTTTTAAACTGTTATACTCATAATTACTATATAATTTGGCTTTTATATAATAAAAGTGTATTACATTTAGGTACCTGTGTATATATTTTAAGAGTAAATGATATTGTACATTTCATGGGGTCCATGTACATTTTATGTTTCTAGTCCCGTATTTCAAATTTAGTTCCAATTATTTTGCAATATCAATTCAAAAACAGCCTAAATCACATAAGACGTGTTAATCGAAATTTATTTCTTTGAAAAATTTTAAATTTATTGCAATTTTTTAAGCTTTCTCAAGCATTTTTTTGGGAGCGCACTCTAAATATTTAAAAAATGGTTTATACTAAGAATTAAATAAAATTTTTGCTGTATTTCTAGTACCACTATCAAATAATTATTAAATTTTCTAAATACATGAACAAAATCTATGAAGAATACAATCCTATTTGACCAATAATTTACTTTAAAACTCAAGTAAAATTTTCTATTTTTAAAAAGTTTAAAGTAACTAATTTGCAATTTTTTCAAAACGTAAAATTTTCAGATACAACAATAATAATAATAGTTACCGTCTCTATTATGTAACAATGTGATTCATCAAGTAAAAGAAAGTTGAAAATGTTATATAAGAGTTAGTTCTTTTTAAATTTCCGCATTGATTACCTTGTTAAAATTTTTTCGGTCAAATATCCTGCTGTGATCTCTACATGTATAATAAATATATGACAATATTTTTTATAGTTGAACTGAAAATTTATTACAGGTTCACAGTAAAATTTCGAAAGAATAATAAATGTGTATGGTAGTATTAGGAAAAGAAACGAGGATAGAAAAATTATTAGAAATTTTAACAAACAAAAAATCACACAAGAAATAAATTTTAATGTTAGCTGTTGACTGTTATAAAATACATTATTTTTGTGTATTGTTTGGTAAATTAAAATTAACTGTTAGAACAGATTAAGAAGTAATAAGGTAATCGGAAAAATTAATTGTGTCATAAAGGTGTTCAAATAATTAAAGCGGCTCATATAGAATATAATGCGTAATACCCTATAACGAGGCGAAAAAGAATCAATTTCTGATAACTTTGCAAAAGTACATATTGCAGAAGAAATCCGATCAAAATCATTATGTTCCTTAGATAAGGTAATGAAATGTTCCTTAGATGAAGTATTTTTTGTAAAATGTTCCTTCATTAAGTATTTTTTTTTATGCCAGAATTGTTTATGGTAATATAAGCTTGTTGTCCTCTTAATTTATGCAAACAGGCAAAAACTCTTGAAATTTTTCTAAACAAAAATAAAAAGCATTAACCTTTAATTGCTTTTATTTCACCTTCTCGAACAAAATTAGCTTTTTATTAACTTTGAACAAATATAGAACTTATTCTTTTTCTATATTAATTAATAATTCAGTCATGTCATGAATACGGAACCAGAGTTTCGGCATAAAAAGTATATAACACCAATTTAACTAAAAAAACGATTTTGATACTAAAACTTTCGATCTATTTAAATTACTTGTATACATTTTTCCACTGTAACTCCTTAAATTTCGATTCACTTCCTCTTCCTATATGTGAATTATTATTATTTACTTTGGGTCAGCACTCAAATTTTCTAAGAAAACAATAATCAACTTTAAAATATTTAATTGTAATTTCTTCCGATTATTGAACATGATCGAAACATCACATATTTTTTTGAATTATTTCAGTACACAATTTTCCAAAAATTTATTTTATTAATATACAACACTACTGTACATAGTGTACTTGTTAGCATTTAATGAAGAAATATTTTACAATTATTTTTAGGTGTTAAAATTTAAATTGTTTTTACATTATGAAATTGCTGAAATAGATTTGGAAGCTGAATTTATTGTGTTAACAATCATTTTTCATTCAAAAATACAAAAAAATTAACAAGATTCGGTGTTAGAATTGCATATAATTTATTTAGGCCTTGTAGTGGACTCTTACTTCACATATGATTACAAGAAAGGCTTTAATAATAAATTTTTAATATTTTACGCTTAAATTTACAGTTACGCAACCTCATAAGATTAATTAAGAAATTATTGTTAATTCCCTCGCATAAATCTCGAAATATTCATAGAGTAAATATTCGAATCGTAAATATTCACAAAATTCTGGACCACATTCAGTAAAACAAAACTTTGCTGATTTTAATTGTCTTAGGTACTATCAGAATTAAACTAAAAAATATAATATAAGATAAGAAAAATTTACAAAACGAAATATTTCGAAACTTTTTTTTGCAAAGTGAATGGTATTCGATCATTTTCGGTCTGGACCCTAGAGTTTGGGGAATCAATCCCGTTTTCAATATATTTATTTTACATCTAAAATTTAACAATTTTTATTTAATTCAATATCGGTCATAATAATGTAAGAGTACACTTATACGAGTAAGAAGGCAAATAGTAGAGGAAGACAAAAAAAAAATTGTGCCGTTTTGCTACCGCTAACGTGTAAACAAAAACATATAAAAATAATATTAGAAAACATTTTTCAACCGTGATTTTCCATTTTCCTTATTCTCTTACATTTCGTTAATAACAATCGCGTTCCTATAAAATAAATTTAATTTAGCTTAACACTCAACTCTGATGCCCAACAACAGCAATATTTATTATTTTTACAATTACTACATTTCTTTTATTTGTTTTTGGTTAGGAAACTTAAAATAAGTAGATTTGTGTACAACATACTTGTTAAATTAAAAGTGCACATATGCAATCTATAACATGGAAGATCGTATGTATGAGGTTTGTGTATTTTGTTTTTCATTGAAGTTTCCTTGTTATGTTTAAACGTTACTAAAACTTCTTTGTTAAAAATGCTCGTAAGTTCAAATCAATTTTAAAAATTTTGATATATTGCTACAGATATTTTATTACTCTCTTTTTTTATTACTCGTATCTTCATTAGAAATTATTGTCAAGTTTTTAAAAATGTTGAACATAAAATGAACGGTCGTATACATAGAATTTTTTAATAAAATAATTTTATATCGAATATTAAATTGATTTTTTATTTTTAATTGGAATTATAGAAATTATTGTTTTCTATAAGGAAGTTAGTATTTTCTTTGAGTATTTTCGATTATTACATTCGCAAAATTAACTACTGTTATTGAAAGTACCGCCTTTTTATACAATGCCTAAAGTTATGTACATACCATTAATGCCCGCGAATGCAAAATTGATGTAAGAAATAAGTTTGAAGGGAATTCTAATCATTCTTTGTTATTAAAAATGTCAGAACTTATTATTAAAAAAAATATATAGTTGTAATTATTTCCATTTTTCGTATACTACATTCTATTATTTTCTGCTTCTGGGATTGTAAGCGGCCCCTTGAAATACTTTGCACAGTCCGTCCAATTTGTTCCGTTAATATTGCTTTTTGGGAAAAATCATCCAGCTTAGACGGTAAGCATCCTAAATTGACACCGGTGAGAAATATGTACGCTAACAGAAGTATAGTGGAAAACCTAATTTACTTCATAAATTTAGTCTCTATTTCTCAGCGAATATGTGGGCTCATTTGGCAATTGTAGCATTATTTAAATTCGCCGCATAAAACCGCATAAAATTTTACTGAATCAATTAATGAAAGATGATTTCATTAAAATTTGCATATTAAATAATATGAAATAACAATCGAAGTTGTATTTTACACTCGAATTTACGAACTGTATAAATTTTTGTGAAACTGTAAAAATTTGTTTAATAAAAAACTGTTTCCTATATTTTTTCAATAAAGGCACTACGTAAGGTAGATACATTTGAATGCTCTACTTTATTCTCCGAAATACAGCCGTTTCATGACAATCGAAACCCACATTAATTCTGTCAAAATAAGCTGAAGTTTTTGAAAATACTTTTATTCTGGTATAGGTTTTTCCAAAAAAAAAAATGGGATCGATTAAATCTTAGTGCTATAGAACATCTGAAGCAACAATTGTGTAGACCTCAAAAACAACATAAATTCAAATTTTTAAAAATCTATTTCGTCAATCAGATAGCCATACTATAAATAAGAATTTTTCTATTATAATTCTGTTTATTCTCAATAAATTCCCTCAGAATATGCACTATAATTTTCGAGGTAACAAAACAAACATGCTAATAAGAAATTATAATTACTTATATGAAAAAAAAAATTAAAGCTTATATTTTTAACAAAATTTTTATTTAATTTTATGCTGGACAGATTAAGAAAGAAAATTGATGATTAGTATATGTGATTTTTATAATATTTCTGGTACAAGTATAGCTCTTGTACATATAGTTTAAGTAATAAATATACTCATACATGAAAATTAAGTTATTCCTAAGGCTAATATTTCTAATGCCAATAATATTAAAAAAAAATGGAAATTATTATTATTATAGATTTTAAATTTTATATAATATTAAACAGACTGAATATTATGCATATATTGAACAAATAACGGTAATTTTTACTATAGCTATAATATTGATTGAATTAGGAGAGTATAGAAAATTAACAGTAAATTCTATGCCACAACATATAATATTTATGGTGGTATGTAAGGCAAATATTATAGTGGAAAGATAATAATTATTGTTATTGGCGAATATACGCGACTAGAAATCTGCATATAATATTAACTTGAGTTTTAATATGATGGTTTTAAAAATAAATTAAATGTTATTTATAACTGCTATTGAACATTATTTTTATGTACGAATCATAAAAAAAAATTAGAATATCGTCAATGCTGGGTACTCTGTTATACATCCATATGCATCTGGTATCATGTCTATAGATTTACATTTATTTTATTTTTATGTGCTGCTCGTATTAACATTTCAAAAATCTATACAGAATTCATTAACAATTTCTTTAGGCAGGAAGAGAGATACACTTTTTATGGGAGAATCAGCGAGAATATAAAACTTTATACCAATAAAATGTAAGTAAGTGCATATGTCAGTAATTTACGAAATATTGTGAGAAAATATTTAATATAAAATATAAAGTTGATTTTGAAAATTAATATTATGTACATTTTTATATTATTTACTTAACTATTGAAAAAGTCTTTTGTATATTATAATAGAATTTATTAAGTTTATTTGTAATACGCCAGTTAATTCTTATTGCGTAGTTATTCTAATTATTGTGTTTGTTAGCAATTCAAATTTATGGTTATTACTAAAGTTTGTTCCTCGCATTCTCCTACTACGGTCTGAAAAATTAAAAAATAAATTTTTAGTTTGTTAATTTAATTATCAACTCTTATGAATTAATTATAAAAATTTTACGATATATTATAAATTATTATTTACTAATAAAATTCATTGAATTTTAATATTAAATTAATTAAAAATTGTTAAATAACTATAATAATAAAAAGTTAAAGCAGCTTTATTTATCTTCCAAAATATTGTAAAGTACACAATAAAAACAGCAAAATACAGTGCGAACTCTACAATATCAAACTCATTAATTTTTACGAATTTGATTCGTATTAATATTATGCACAGTTTGTGGTACAGAGAGTCACGAAAATTGAAAACAATAATGCTATTGCAAAACAAATTATTTACTAAATAAGAGATTCTTGTTAATGAAAAGTTTATTGAAAATAGACGTTCCATATCAGCAACTCCTAGCATACTAAATAGAAAATTAGAAAACTGTAATGTGTAAACAAATGTTATTAACAATAATTTTTCATTTTTTTGGCATCTATTTATTTTCAGCTCGTATTAAACCATTCTAATTAAATAAATTAAATTATATTTCAGTATTCTTCAGTTTGTGGTTCAAAATCTCATTACCATAGTGCTAATAAATTCGAAAGATAAAGGTGATAATTATGAGATAAAATACTCAATTATTAATGAACATTTTTTAATATTATAATTACCAAAGAAAAAAAGGACAAACTTCTTAAAATTCTAACCACTTCCCTTAAATATTTAAAATGGATTAGTTTATTTATTTAGAAACACCTGTAAATTTATCTATGTAGATCTATAATATTATTGAATTTAAATATTTGCTGCACCATTACAAAGAAGCATAATTGCACAAAATTATTTTAATTTCAATAATCCGTTTATAACACTGAAGTGAGAGAATATTGTTGTATTTAAAATTAAATCTCTAATAACTTTCCTAACATCAATACCTTGATTTAATATTTCAACTGCATTCAGAAATCCGAAGTATAATCAATAATGTTATGATAGTAGGATAAGCCATTTGCAATAGCATTAGCTATTTTAATGGTTGAAGTTTCTGCAAACGGAACAGGAAGCTTTTAAAGGAAAGTTTCTTTTAATAAGAATATCTGAATCTAAAATATTTTGAACTTGGCTTGTTCCAAAATTAATTTGACTTTCAAATTATTTGTTATCACTGTCATGATAATTAATAGCGAGAGTATAAATGCGTATCCTATACAGTTGACTAAATAATCATTAACATCTCTATTCTTCAATTTCATTTCTGTTAATGCAAAGAATTTCTTATACTCCTCATTTACGCTACCAGTTCAAAAACAAATAATTTCTTCATCATTAATAAATTTCAATCGGTTAATGGATTATTTTTAAATTCGATTTTTCTCCTGTAAAAAAAAGGAACTGAATATGAATTAATTAACATTTTTTTGTTTCGTACGTTCTTTCTACAATTTCTTGATCTTTTCATCATTTCAAAAGCTGAAAACGAAATTATTATAATGAAAGGGTCAAAAAATTTTGTAATAAAAATTTTAAAAGAAATATTTTTATTAATGTGTAGTTATATGTACGTGCTTAAATAAGTCAATAAAAATTTGGTGGCATTTACAACACTGGTGGCATTCAACCTAAACGAAAATTCATGGCCAAAAAAAATTATTCAATTATAATTTTCCTCCAATTCCATAAAATAAATTAAAATTTTTTTTTTTTAAATCCTTTTTTCTTGCTTTCGTCTTTTTTTCAATATTCAATCCCAATCCAATAAATAAAAATATTAAAGGGTCATTTTTATTATTATGGACGGGAACTCCTTTTCAAATATTTTAATATTCAACTGCAATATTTTAAAATATCAAAAACGAAGTAAAAAAATAAAAAATATTTTTAAGGAAGAATTTGAAATGAATTAATAAAATTTATTATTATAAATTTGGGGCTATTAATTTTTGTGTTCGGCTGTTTAAATAATGGTCAATACGTCAAAAGGACTAAAGTAAAATTTGTTGTTAAATTTTAACATTTTACTCAAATTGAAATTTATGAACATGGGTAATTTTTCAAAAGTCATCATTAATAATTAAAATCAATTTTCAGTCTTTTTTGAACTTCTTCAGATAACATCGAGGAGATTAGTGCATATTAAGAATAATTTTTTCATTTAATATAGGAAAACAAGTTGCAAGATGGCAAATTAATTAATTTGTCAAAAAAATTTTGTTTCTTCGGAAACGTCTTCATTTTAAATACTTATGTTATTCTTATAATATTTTAGTATTCTTAGGAAAAGGTGTAAGTTCTCCTACCTAATTCTTATTACTTACATATGCTACAAGATTTCTCGAATCACGAATTATAATTAATAATGTCAGTTATATTGGACACAATTACGTTCTAGGCAATGCGTTCTATAATGTAAGCGGACGTACGATAAATAAGACTACGTGATTATTTTTGTTTTCGCATTATAGACACAAGAAGAGATTATGACGGAGTTTGGTGTTTACAATTTGTTATTTTTATATCGCATTCCCTTTCATATTAAAAGTAAAATATTGAATTCTGTTATACACAATAAAATGATACACCCGGTAACTCCACATAATTTTTCGAAAGAATAAATATGAAAATTATCCTGCTATCTAATGGTGCAACACCATATTTACCACGTAGCGTCATTTGTCTCAATATACTTTATTATATGATAATTAATTAGTACATCATATATGATAATTAAGTTTGATCATAAGAAAGTTACCAGAGAATAAAGACTTAAATAAAATCAGCGTTGATATTGATTTAATATTTTTATATGGAAAATAAACTTAAAATTTTCAACATTTAAATTTAATTATAAATATGTTTTTACTTCTCTATATAACAGGATCTTTATGCAATTACTTCCGAATATTTTGGAATATAATATTAATTTAAAAGGGATACCAACACTGTAGATTGTAGATTATGCGAGTGGAGTAGTAGTGTACCACGACTAGCATATCCTTCCCCCGCCCAATGGGATTATTAAAACATATACGCTTGCAACTAAGTTTTAAATTCATACACCTGTGAAATTCATTAGTTTTATGAAACTTTTAATTTTAATTCTGCGATTTTCATCTAAATTTTGCTCACTATACGAAAAATCACTTCTTGAACCAATGTTCGCAATATTGCCATATTCTAAGGAAAATCTTTATTTGGCCATCAATTTATTTTCTTACTTAGAGGCCGGCAAATGATTACATTCCGTCCACATACAAAAATCAGGAAAAAAAAATCATTATTAATTAAATAAAAATTATTGTTTTTCAAATCTCTCAACATATTTTAACAATACTAATCACATTTAACTCAAATTCTTAATATTTTTTTTTCACATTCTCGCATAAAACATACTATAGAATATATAGAAAAGAAAAATGCCGACTTTTAAAATTTATACAGTACAAATAATAATTGACAACCACTGAATAAAATTTATAACACAAATAATAACATAATTTTTAATAAACAACACAACAAAGTAAAACAAAATCAAAAACAAAAGTTCCGACTATACCATAACTATGCAATTTTTAACTATCGTCATCTCTTAGTATATTATTAATTACAAATCAGAATATGTGTACCATTGCATCTATATACAAATACATACATATTAAATATGAAATCAACCAATCAGAATGATTGTCTTTTTTTGATGGCACTTTATATGATGGCACCAAACCATGGACAACGTATTAAAACACAACAAATCTTTTAAATCAACAACTTCTCATTTAAAATAAAAACTTTAACAAATTTTATACTATTTTAGTTTCTTTCATATGCGTATAGATGCAATAATATTATTACATCAGGATCTCTCAAACGAAAACCTTTCTTGCTGCATTTAACTTGATGAATGTCACTTTAAAGGAGAAGGAAAAAAAAAAGAACTGAAAAATATTGTTAAGTGCTTCCCATTGAAACGTTTTTGATTACTGTACGTTGTTCGTTTGTTAGTTGGTTCTTTTTTTCTTTAAATGAGAACTAATGATAATAACGATTATTTATGTATAAAAAAATATTTACGTTCTCTCTCACTGCGTATACCCTCTGTGTATTGTTATATTGGTACTTAAAAAGCATAATATTATTTTAAAAACTGGACGCAAAGGCACATTGATTAAGACTAAGGCTAACAGAAGAAATGTTAAAAATTATTGCAGTTTTTTCTTTCTTCATTTTTATTATTTTTATATTTTATTCTTTGATTTCTCTGTTTCATATACTATATTATACTACTTCATCATTCCAGTGTCAAGAAAATGTTTATGAATGGATTAAGAATTTACAAATCATTTAAAATGATTTCCCTTGTAGTATTGGCGGCAGCAGCACCAGCAGCAACAACAACAACAATAACAGCAACAGCAGCTGATGATTTTAAAATAAATAAAAATTTAAGAGGTTGTTTTATTTTATTTATTTGTTTTTCATATGTTACTGAAGAGGAGCGAGCGAACGCACATATGTAAGTATATGTATATTGTATAGGTAAAATATAGAAGAGAAGAGACATAATGATTGGAAGATGACATTAAGTTGAAAACATAATGAAAATGTTGAATGAATTTGATAGAAGAAAAAATTATTATAAAACACAATGTCATCTCTATACTTAAAAATATTGAGAATTGAGTGAAATTTTTAATTTTAAGAAAATTTTTATTGTTATTTTATTAAAAATTTTATTTAGGATTTTGTATTTCTAAATTGATGTTGTGTGGTCATATCGATATTCCCATATGTATATAGTCACTTAGCTATTTCCAATAAACATTATATATAGTCTAAGTTCGAGAAAAAAAAATTCCTTTTTGAATTTATAAAAAATGTCGATGTTAAAATTTATAAAAAAAAAAAAACATTTTTAGTAATAATTTTTAATTGATTTAATTCTTTACCAAATAGGGTCATTGAATCCTCAACATAAATCACTCAAATTATATAGTGTGTGTGTTTGTACACTTAATACAGTATGAATATTTTGATTTAATAGAAAGAGACCATAAGAAAAAGTCTTGTTATTTTAAAACTACAATAAAAAAACAAGAGTTAAATTTTAAAAGTCTATAAGCCTACCTTATAGTTATAAGGTTTATATGACGGTAATAACATGAAACACCTGGAATTCTTTTTACCTTCTTTTAAAATAATAATTATTATTTTTCGTAATTTTTTTTTACGATTCAACTTTAATATTATTTTTATTGATTAACCATTTTTAGAAAATTAATTGATTGAAATTCATTTTTTTTTTTCAAATTTAAAAATTTTATTGTATGAAATTAAAAATTAAGTTGCATGTAAATTGAAATTTGAATTTTTATTGGGATATTTCCAGAATGGTAGTTGTTGTATGCTCACAATTGTTGCCAGAATTTAACAAATGTTCTTGCAATGTGGATTTTTTTAACTTTTATTTTAAATCAGAGGACGGCCACGTCTTCATTTAAAACACGTTTTAAGCACAAGCTAAAAAATTTTTCATATAAAGTAGAGCTTTTAATACAGAATTATTAATTTTTTCTAAAATAGATAATTTTTATTTTAATAAGTTCAAAATTAATTTGTAAAAAAATTTTAAATGAAATTTGCAAAAAATTGCAATGTAAAACTCTACGATTTAATTCATTTTGCCCCAAAAATTCTACATCAAAAGTCAATTAAATGGGTGCCATCTGAAATTTAGCGTTGCTGTATAGTACTTTTGCAATTAAATTGAAATTCAAACAGTGTAATAACAAAATTATACCCACTTAAATTAACAGCCTATAATTATTAACCCCGTTCATTTGGATTTTTAATTAAATTTTCCAAATTTTTGACCCAATTTTTGTGTTAAGAGTTGTTTCATCCGGAAATTTTTTTTTCACTTTACTACATTTCCATAAGTTACATAAGTTGCCCCTAAAAACTTGCATAAATTCGCTTATCGACTTCTTATATTTTCAAAATTGATGCTTTATCAAATTTCTATGAAAACAAAAAACTTACCGAAATTAACTTTTATCAAAAATATGTGATTATTTATTTAACTAACCTAATTATTCATTAAATGTGATCATATTTTTATTTTCATCCGAAAAGTATGCAATTTTTTTCTAATAATATCATTTTGGTATAACTGTTAATTAAATGTATAATCAATAAAAGTAAATGAATAATCATAATGGTGTATCTGGATGATTGTGGTTCAAAATATTATTTAAAAATTTTCACAAAGGAAAAGTGCTACTTTACATACTATTAGTTTGATCCAAATATGCATTAAAGTAATTTAATTTAGAAGCTTTTAAATTAGTACTTGGTAACTGATTGAATTCAGAAGGAATTCTAATTGTGTATATTAAAAACAAAAAAAAAAACAAAATTTAAATCATTGCAATGAAAAATTTCTGACTAAATTCTTTAACAAATGTCCCTTTAGTTTTGCCTCACTCATTAATTTTATAACTTTTGTAAAAATATTTCTATTGAAAATAGTAAAAATATTTTAATTTTTCCCTTTTATTGCTTTTTGCATAAACTAGCTATTTGAAATATTTTTAATATTATGATTTATATTTTGAGTCTACCATTTGTACATTGTTTGTTACATCATTTGCTGTAGGTATACAATTATTATGCGATATATGATATTATTAAATGGCTTATGTCATGTACCTATTATTTTTTAACAATATGGGTGTTCTTTTACTGATTACAAACCCGATTACACTTTATATTTCATATATAAAATCATAGCTTATTTTTGTATAACATCAACATTTGTTTTGATTTAATTTATACTACAAGGTGCTTTTAAGTTTTCAGTACGCAAAGGTTACATTCTCTTAATCTAATTATACATAACTTTAATCGAACTGAAATTTAGTGTTGTTTAACATTCTTTATTTTGCCAAATGTATTTCAAATTAAAATATCAGTAGAATTAAATTCCTAAAAAATATGCATATTCCTATATAACAAGCTGAATTAATCAACTCATTTTCAAATTTAATTTCACATTAATCAAAATCCTCCTTCTCCCAAGAAATTGTTGTAAAGATATGAATTCATATTTGGCTATAAATTAAAATCTAACCATGAGAATTTAATCATAATATGCGCTTAAAAAATTACAATTGCATTATATAATAAAAATATGTAGGTATTTGTACTTGCATCATACATAATAGTAACGAGTATAACAATAATGTTAATCATAAAAAAACACACACGCCATTGTTGTAGTACAGAAAAATTGGAATTTTTCATTAAAATTTATTGACCATCTCTTTTTTTTTTTTTCCTCACACTCTTGCTTTAATTAAAAATTATTTACTCAAAAATTATAAATACTTTACGTTTACAATAATTATGATGCATTCTCATATATGGCTATTTATACATAAAGTGAGTCTATAACCATCGATCAATCTTACCAAAATAATAATAAACTTAACAAATTACCGGCATTAATTGAACTGAAAATTATTATATTAAAAAAAGCGTCAATAAATAAATGCATCATAACCAAATTATTATTTTATATTTTATAGTTTTTTTTTTTATTTTTTTATTAAAGGGTTATTCAATAGGATCTTAATGCTATGCTTTTTATCTTCATTTAAGAATTTAATTCAAATGCAGGTTTATGTGCAGGCGATATGCCCAATGATCATATTTGATGAGATTTTTATATTCGTAACGGAGTCTACTATAAGAGGTACCAGTTCCAGTGGGTCAATCTTGCTAATTTTCATTATCAATTTGCGTATAGTAAAAATATGCATCTTTAACATTTCAAGTCTTTAGTTATTTGCGTTCTCAAATAAATGCTTCAACAAGAGATACACAGACAAAGCTAGGTTAGCTTAGAGTGAACATAATTCATTCACATAATTATATACTTTATGGTGTTGCAAATATTTTCATCTTAGTGTTATATACATCGTGAAAAATGAATATGCTGCCCAAAATGATATTTTATAGGCGGGTATATAAAGAACTTAACTGAATAAAGTTGAAAAGGAATTGTAATGTTTTACAAAATCAGTTTTGACCACTAAATGTCATAGTTTTATGACGGACATCCACATAATAGTGGAGAAATCCATAATCATACTCCATAATAATCTTCGGAACCAACAATTCGATAGATATATGGAAATATAAAACGCCTTAAATATAAAAACATTAAAGAGTTTTTCCGAATATTTGGTCTACAACAATGACAGCTAATTTTAGATATTTCAAAAACAAATTTTAAACTTAGATTGTTAAGTTGCAGGGTTTAATTTGGTCGGTTTTTATCGACTGAAAAGTTTTTACTTGTCTTGAGACTCATTAAATGATATACTAAACAAGCGAAGTCATATATTGTTAAGTGAAGTTTTGAAAAAGGTCCTGTAGACGCTCAGTTTATTCTCAGTGACTGTTAAGATGCAATACCATTAAAACTTTTAATGTAGAGTTTTAATTTTCCATTAAATGTAAAGTTCAAAAAATTCTTATATTCACTCTACTTAATTTTGCGCCAAGGATATAGGTTCGATATTTCAAACAAAAATATAAAATTTTGAAAACCATAAACTTAATTTATCGACCCAAAACTAAGAAATATGTCGAAATTAGCAGCAGATATGAGAACGAGAATCTACGAGAACCTCAGTTAATGAATAACTCTATTCACCTCTTAATTTTACTGATTTAAACTATACAGGTATAGATGATAATCAGCCGTTTTAAAAAAAAAATGCATTCAATTAAAAAAAAAATTCTTTTTTAATATTTTTATTTCGTAAAGATTTAATCACCTGGTCAGAATAAAAATAAATGAAAAAAAAAATCTATAGTCATCAATTGCATCAACCTCTCTTTATGATGTTCATCATAAAAATCGGTCGATGATTACATACAATTGCAACAAAATATTCAACACATTAATGTGGGGAATTAATTTTTATTGTGGGTTTTTTTTTTGTTGTCTTTGCGCTATTATTGTTGTAATTTCGATTTTTAATGGACGTAGATAATTTTTTTTTGTTTTTCTCACTCTCAAAATAAATATTATAATATCTTAGGTATATGTATGCAATGAATGTATATGAGTGTATGAAAATGTGTTCGACTGCACACGGATTCTTGTACTACGTAATTGTTTTTTTATTTTTTTTCTTGTTTATGAATTGAAAAGAACATTTTCATTTTCTTTATCGAAATTATCATTGTGTTAAAAGATTACACACACACAGTCTCTGCTACAATGGCATAAAGGAAGAATTTTTACATGGTTGTTTGTTTCATATTAAAATCATGGACATTAAAAACCATAAAAATCATAAAAATGATCAAGTGAAACCGCTTTTATTTAATTAACGTTTCTCATTCTCTTCTCTCAGAAGATTTTTTTTTTGTTTAATTTTCTTGCTATTTTTTTATTTTATTTTTTATGTTAACGAAAAATTTAATTTTTAATATTGTTTTTTTTTTATTGAAAAATTTTTACTTTCAATTATTTTGAATTTAACGTTACGCAATACAATGTGGAATTTAAATGCATGTGGTCATATGCATTTGAACAGTGTCGTTGCCAGATTAAAAAATATTGTGGCAGAATTTATAAAAAGCATATTAAATATTGAAAAATGGCAGCAAAGCGCTGATTTTTCGATATTCTAAAAAAGTTCCGAGTTATAGGAAAATTGTGATCGAATTGTTTTGCTCTTCAAAATTGTTTTGCAATTTAATATTTCTGTAACACCATTGGGACTATAACTATCATGTTTCGTATCCTCCACAACTATCCTTCTAACATTTAAAAATTTCAATATAATATGCCTTTGTAAATGAACTAAGCCCTTGTAATATGTAATTCAGATTTAAATAAATGCCTGTTTTCTATATTTTTATTCAAATTATTTCGCTGTTCCTAAGTAGATTTTTTGGAAAAATTTTGAATTTTTTTTATATAAAATACGTTCGTTCTATGTGCCTGTTTATCGGTTTATAAAAACTCAAGACGAAAATCTCACTAGCAATTTTCAAAATTTACAGAAGTAAATGGAATCATGAAAGTTTTCGGGTATGGCTTAAATTATCGAATAAAATGTGCCTCGTATAATGTTAATTTATTAAAAATGCCGCCTCTGAAATTGAGAGAAAGAGATAAACGTATATATAGTTGTTAACAAAACAATCAATATAATGAAAATATTTTCTTAAGTTATCATTGATTGAATAAGTACTTTAATTGATAAATTCACAAAATCATCACATAAATGAGAATGTTAATGAGGCGATGGCCATTTTTTTTATTTTATTCTTTTATAATAAAAGACATCACATTGATTGCAATGCATGCTATTGCAAATGGCTTTGTATTTTTACATAATATTATGTATGCTGTCATATACATGGAGTCTTTGAGCTATATGAGCTCATTTTGCTATTGAAGATATTATCCAAGTTATTTTTGTATATTAAAAATTTTATGATTATTAAAAAAAAAAATTCATATTTTCAAAAATCGTAATCAGCTTATTATGGTATTGTAAATTTGTTAAAAACATTAGTTTTTCACCTCTTCACCTTGACATAATGTTTTTTTTTCTCTTATCATGCATTTATATGCACTTACGCCTAATGATTTTGATTTTTATTTAGTTATTATTTTATTTGATTTATTAAGTAATCTTAGATTTTATGAGAAATTTAAATTATAAATATTGAAGATAATCAGAAGAGCTACTTTAGTCAATGACAAATTTAATGATCACCTGCAGTATCCTGCTGTGAATTTGATGCGATTCAAATTGAATTGCCAACAATACTATAGTAGCATCAACTATAATGTATACAAATATTAAACACAGTAGAACTTTTTCATATAATAATTTAGTAACTTGATCTGCAGAATAGAGAACAAAATGGATGATCTAATGATTTGAGCAAAAATGGTTAACAAATTGAAATTAAATATTAGTAAATTTTTGAAATTTGTTATAAGTTTTTTTTCTTGAGGAACAAATACTCAAGTACGTTTTCTAGTGATTACTTTTGTTTTTCTGAAAAAGGACATTTTATCGACCATATTGCATACAATAAGGGGGTTTATTTGATGGCACGAAATTGCGGATGTCAATTTTTCCGGAGGAACGCACTTCTCTATATTAGGTAAGTGTAAATAAACTATTTTTAGCGTGATGTCGGTCTGTCTGTGGGTCGGCTTGTGTGTATACATGCTTATCTCAAGTTCGACTAAGTCGATATTGATGAGATCTTATATGTGAGCTTATTTAGGGTATTTCACGGATTGATCAACTTTTGAGGTATGTCAGGCCGTGGCTACTGGATATGTTTGTTGCTGGCCGATTTCACATTTTTGCGTATACATAAAAAGAAATGATCAAAAAATTTCCTTGACCCTATAAATTTTTTATAAATGTCATGAAAATTTTAAAATTCGCTAACGTAATTTTTTATGGTAATAATTTTGTCAAAATTTCCTCTGCGTGGTATTCAATTTCATTTGATTTCAAAAACTTTAATTATCCAAATAATTTTTTGCTTATAGTGACAGAAAAAAAAAAATTTTTTTTTCTGCCACTTTTAGCGAAAATTTTAAATAAATCTTAAATTGACTGATTAATATTATTAAAATATAATCAATGTGAAAAATTGTTCTCAAGATTCTGAAGCTGCACATCCTATATTCTTATACATTAGGTAAAATACCAGGGGCGAACTTATCTGTAGATACTACAAAGATCATTAATCTTAATTCAAAAAAAAAGCAAGAATATTTTCACATCAGTCGAAGAAACAAAGAATAAATCATCCCTCTCTATATACATACAATTTTTATCTTCATTTTCAACTTGTGGGTACAATAAATTTTCATCTCTTTTACATAATTTTAAAATCAAATGTCACTTTTTAAACAAAGCGGTTACAAAAAAAATTTGTAACATTCATTTTATTTAAAATATAATAGAACAAAAGAAAAAAGTTATAACCTGTTAATTCTTATTTTAAATTCGAAAAAAAAATGTTGAATGACGATCTCCTTTAGAGAATAAACTCAATACTATATACTAAAATTCACATTCGTTTCTATATACGAGTATGTATGCATAATTCATGTCTGGGGTATTTTGGCATATTGACGATTTTAAGTGCTCTATGGTTACAACAATGCATAACAAAATTTTTTATGTTAAAGAAAGTAGAAGAAGCAAAACCAAAAAAATAAAGGATATTTAATTCGAATCTTTTGACAGAACATAAAATATATTATTTGAAATGTAAGAACTTTATAATATTTAAGTATATACTTACATACATACATACATATATGAAGACTCCATAAGTGGAACATTGTTGAAGAAAAAAAAAATTTGAGATTTGAGTTTTTTTTTTTGTCTCTCTTTTTATTTTATATGCAATTTTTATACACATTGAGTGGAAATTCTCTTGGGAAATTTATTATACAACTAAAATGGAATACTTTTGTGGTCGTAAGTTGAAAATATATTTTGACAAATTGAATTTCAGTTCAAATGAAACCATCTTTTGAAATAAATAATAATATAGAAATGAGGAAAAAAATAAATAAAATAGAAAATAACTATATAGAGAAAATGCAAATAAATAATAAAATGTTTTGTGTGTGTAATATGAACCTTATGTGATGGGTTTTCTCTATACAAATATATTATTCGGATTCTATTGAGAAAAATTGTATTATGCGTTCAAGTATGTTTGGAGTGTACAAGTTGAATGACTACCGTTAAATTTAATTTCATGTTTATTTAAATTTTTCAATTCTCAGAAATGTTTTTATTATCGCAGTAAAAATTTCTTTTAAAATAGAAATTTTGGTATTATTAATGGCATTTGAAGACACAAACAGTTCAAACTTAAAATTATATGTATATGAAAAGAAAGTTATTGTGATTTTAATTGAGATTTTTAATATTAACAACGTAAACACTATTTCTATAGTATTTTATTATGAACTCGCATTTAACACGAAATATTATGCTATTTAGCAAACTAATTAATTCTGAATTAAGAATATTCTAGAATTGTAAATTAAATTTTGGTTCAAAATCTTTACATTACAATTATGTTATGCTCAGTAAGAGTTTAAATTTTAATTCGGTTTATAGTTTACAATTATTTTAGCTTTTTATATCGAGTAGTTAAGAATTGAAGCTTAGATTAAGTAAGGTAAAAATAGTTCTGCTATGTGGAAATTTTTCTGAAAAAAACGAATAAAATATTGGTCTCGACGGCAGCACTATTTCCTTCGAATTTCCTTTCTTAAGAATTTTATCGTTTTTCAACTTAAGACCACGTTCTCTACCACGGAAGTCGATTCATCGGTTTAAATCGGGTCATTATCAAAAAAGGAATGGAATGCTTCAGGTATAAAAGGGTATTAGAAAAATTGTTTTACTTTCATGCATATAGAAAACAACCAAAAAGTATCTGAAGTAATCTGTAAGAAAATGGAAAAGTGATGATTTTTGAAGAAGAGGAAAACTGTTGTTTTAAACAGATTAGCAACTTATAATAAGAAAACAGAAATAAGAGCGTTACAATTATTTAGAATAGAAAACATTTTCATTTTTCGTGTTCATTTTAGATCTGGACTGATAAGAAATTTAAATTTAAAAGAAAAACTCGAAAACCTAGCAGTTTTTAAATAAAGTTGGGTCAAACCAATGGTTTGTATTGTAGCACTTTTCCCTTCAGCAAGTGAAAATTCTGCTTTTAAATACAGTCTATGTATACCTATCACACTATTAAAATTATTTTCATTCATATACATAACTCTTTCTACGATTGCATATATTTAGGATGAACGATTTATGCAGTCTTTGAAATAAAGCAAAAATTAATATAAAAAGGGGTTAACATAATGCTCGATTTTAAGGGTTAATTGTGTGAGTTAAGGAAAATAATTATATTTTTTAATGTCATGGAATTTACCGTTAGCTTTTTGCGTTTATAGAAATTTGAAAAAACGTGCGATTTCGGAAATATAAGGTGTCAAAAATTCAAATTTTACAAATTTCAACGGGCGATAACTTGAGAGGGGGTGGAGATGGAAAAAAAATTTCTTCTAACGAAATGAACTATTTGTTAATGTCTAAAAGTTTCTAAAATTTCAAACTTCTACAAGCTGGGGTCTAGAAGAAAAAGGACATCAAAAATTTGGAAAAAAAGGACTATAGATAACGGTAAATTTGAACGGCCATTTTGTTCTTCTAAAGTTTAACTGTAGTGTACCGCGCTAGGGAAAGCAAGCCGCTGCCTTTCTGCGTTTGCAAAATTTCAAAAATGCTTATGGTTTCATTGCAACAAATAGTTAAAAAAGGCCATTTTTAAGGTTTTGGGGGGGTATAACTTCTAGAGGGGGGGAGATAGGTAAAAATTTTGTTCTACGGAAGTAAGTTTCTAGTAAAGATCTATGTACATATAAAATTTCAGCTTTCTATCTTCAAGGGTGTAGAAGTTTTGTAAACAAAAAAAGTGTCCACGGACGGACGGACGGACGGACGGACGGACAGAGTGAAACTAATAAGCACTTTTTTCAAAAAATTTTTTGGAAAAGTGCTAAAAAGCAGTCTTTGATTATCGTAACAGTTTTTTAAATCTATGAATGTAGTTTGAATAAACTTAAAATGAAAATATTTTAGCTTTCGTTTTCGAGCTCCAAAATATTCGAAATATTCTTAAAATGCGCCGCAAGATACTAGCTGATCTTTTTATTCTCTACTTCTTCATTCTCTTGGTTCTAACATTTCATGTATAAAAATAAATAATTCTTACACTCTCATTCATTTTTACAGAATTTAAAAACTCACCTCTATTTTGTTAAAATTAAATATGCTGGTGAGAATGATTATAATATACATATTATGTACTCGTAAGAGTCTTAGAACACTTAAGCCATATAGAATAGATGGTGAAGAAAATTTTTTTAATGTTTTGCCCAACTAAAGCTTTTTCATTACTTAAAGGAAAATTACGTTAATAAGTTTTGATTTTCAATTTTCGCCTAATTCTAGTTTTGTATTTAAAGTAAAATTTTAAATCTTTAGTAAGATATTTTTAAAAATTTAAACAAATATTCAAAATTTTAAAATTTATACAAAATTTTCTATTTTATGCAGAATAATAAATCATAATTAATAATATTAAGTTTTGAACGCAGTGTTATCACAGTATTATGCACAAAAATAGATAAGTACCAAAAATAATAATAAATGATGACAATTATTGTCCTTATTTTTTCATCACACACCTATAAATATTTTTGTAATATCCTAAACACAAACCACAAAAAAAAAAAATTTTCTATAATATTTTCATCATTCGTTATCATTATCGCTCCAATCAAAATTGTTACCTACTTATAAAGTCACATTGAGAAGTTTTTTTGACTTTTTTTTTTACTTCTTAAGTACGTATATTATATAAAATATATATAAGCATACCAAAAATCACAATTTAATGCCTCATTTACATCATCTGTTTGTTCTCTCTTGAGAGGATTTTACAAAAATTTATTCTTTTCTATGGTTTGTTAGACATTAATACCTTGATAGATAGTTTGCATATACACCATGATAGTATACACTGCTCATATATTATATATGCCCAATTTCATATCCTTATTTTATTTATATACTCTGGCATGTACATATATTCCTATTTACCTATTTGTTACTATATGGGCTCCAAGGATTTTATTATAATTTTATATTCATATGTTCTTATTTTATGCTACTTATCATTTTCCTTTTTCTTATATTCTTATTGTATATATGTATATATCTTTCTTCTTTGATATCCTCTTATGATTCATGCTTGTATTAAAAAAAATTTTTCTTAACATAATTTGCTAAAAAAAAAAAAATTAGAAGGGAGATAGAACGGCCGACAAATTCCTAAAGACAACATTTGCATATTATATACAGTCAATTTTCTTATAATATTCCAGGAACGGGAACGAAAAACTTTAAAAAGAAAGGAAAAACAAATAATAAAAGTCCCTTTTGAAAAATGACGATAGAAACAAAAAAAATTATGCATGTAAGTACAAAAAGGAAAAAAGCCAAAAATAAAGAAAAACAAAAAATTGCTTTCCTTTTCATTTTTCCGTATAATTTTGTCACATTTATTATATTTGACTTTTTTTTAGAGACAAACGACAAAGGTTTCCAAAATAATAGAAGATATTTCTTCAGTATAGAAGACAATAGAATAACTTATGCATAATATCTCGATTGAAGATCACAAAATATAGTTGGTCCTTTATGAATTTTTCATTTTTGTTTTTTCATATTAATTTAAGCATCGTCATATGCATAAATGTTACATACTTAATAATATGGTCGTTCTCTGCAATATTCTTATATGTACTAACTACTAAAATATTCAAGGTTTTTAAGAAACTGTATAATAGTTATGATATTTTTTGGTAAATTGGGATAATTTAAAACATAGAACAGAGATAAATAACATTTCTGACTCTCAACTATACGTTCAGTTTTTATGAGCAGAAACGTGTAGTTTTTTTACAAAAACCGAAAAAAAAAAATTTTAAAATACGCATAAGGTCCTTTATTCTTATAAATATAAGTAACAATTTGTATGCGAAAAATATTACATATAAATATTTTTTTCGTTTTATGTATGAAAACGAAAAAGTGCGGCCCTATTACATTTAAAAATAAATTTTCTCTATGGTGGATAAGATAGACAAAAGTTATATGAAAGTTATAAAAATTTTTTGTATTTGAAAAGGTACACAGAAGGCACTTGTATGTAAATGAATTTTAGTTTTCGACACAACTACTGGGTTCTTACTATAATATGTAAATCGATTTTCATATTTGCAGATATGGAAGGGTAGTACTATACAAATTTATTGGTACTACCTTATCATTTTTCCTAATACGAATGCTTAAACGAAGAACTTAAATTTAAGGATATTGGAATTTAAAACAAAGAATTCCAATACCGTTATTTAAAATAAAAAATTTAACACAAGTTCGAGCTTAATATTTGTTAAAATCAAATAGATTCCAAGGTGGGCTTTATGTAAAATGATATTCAGAATTATTATTATGTTTGCATTTCAGATTAATTTTTAAAGGGCATTTCGATTTTGATTTTCTTTGAACTCCAGTTCACTTTGTTCTTTTAAAATCGCAAGTTACCTATTATTAGAGAGTTTTTGTGCAAGTCCTTATTATTTTGCATATTTTCAATATTTTATACATTACACTAAGTCCTCGAGATACGACATCTTCTAATATGACATTTCGAGTTACGACATGATATAAATTTGGATCATTTTTATTCGGCTTACGATATTGTTCCTAATACGACATTGAAAATTTAAAAAAAAAATTGTTTTTTTGACAGATTTTACTATTTTTTGAATAAAAATCTATACCGAATTTAGTTATAAGACGAGACTAAAGCACATACTTCAACAATGAATTCTTTCTAGTTAAAAATTCTAGTTAGTAGTTAAGAATACGAATTGAAGTGATAAAATATCAACTTATTTAGATTTTATTTTATTTATTTTTGTTACATCATTGAATTTTTTTGGTTTTGTTATTATATTTTGTTGTTTTTTTCAAACTTTGTTACCTTTTTTAAAAAAAAAAAACATCAATTATTTTATAAAACAGTTTGTCTATTTTCACTTTTTGTTTCGATAAATTTTTTTCCCTCCTCAAACGACAATTCGAGTTACGACATAAATTTCTGGAACCAAAAATATCGTATCTCCAGGACTTAGTGTATTTCCTTTTAAAATCTATTCCAACAATCAAATACTAAATAACGTGCATATTTTTAATATTTGAATATTAAAAATAACCATTCAAATAAGCATACAAACGAACGCATTTTTTTAATTGCATATACACATTATGTGAGTATTTCTCTGCTGTTGGATGCCGTCACGCAGCAATGACCAAAATTACATTCTATCAAAATTTTTAATACATATACGGAACCCTTTTAAAACTGATGATTGAATTAGCAGTTTGAGATTTGTCTGAATAAGGGGGCGGAGGAATTACAATTGTAATGGTGTCTTTGTTGCGTTTTTTTTTTCATTTTATTATTTAATTCTGTTTTTTTGGTCAATTGTTTATTGTTTTAAATACAAAAAATATATGAAAATATTCAATACTCTTCTGATTCTTTCATCAAAATAAAAATTTAGCTCATCCACTTTATTTTGTTTACTATTCTTGCACAAAATATAAATATTTGGAAAAATCGAATAAAATAGTTCTACCTCTAGAAGAACCTTAGGTTCAAAAACCGGCAAAGGTATCTGTTACTTACATTCGTTAGGTCCGTACCTCCCTGGAAGAAATGAAGTTCAGGATACACCTGCGTGGACTTCGCCACCAACGGGTACGATAATAGAAAATGGGTCACCATTCCCTGCTCTTCCTTATCAGAGTAGCCTCTATATGAATGGTTTGAGATTAGGCCCATCCTCCTGGCATGTTCGCCAACTGTTTTTCGTTTATACCCATATTTCAGCGATATAAGAGAGGAGAGGGCTCTTTTTGAGGTATGTCCGGGCTCTCTTTTTCAGCCAGAATCGCGACCGAACATATTTCGCAAATTCAAAAAATAAAGTTAAATTTTTAATTAGCAACTTAAATATTTTTAGCAGCAAACAGTAAAATATTTAAGTGATGCATCCTAAAGTAGACAAGATTAACTGCATAGATTTTTTTTTAATTTTAACAATTTTTATTAAAAAACTTTTTCAAAAGTTGTTGAGTAATTTTTTGTTATTCATTTATGATAAAATTTAGCACAAAAAAAAAAATACAATAAAATTCATTTTGCATTTTCATACTTTTATTTTAAAATTTACGCAAATTTTTTTTTATTTTTTGATTGTATTTCGGTCTTTTCATTTTTGAGTGGTTTGTAATAACCTTTTCAATGAGAAAAGTTTATTATTTTGTAAGTTAATTTCATATTTTCAAATTAAATTTTAGATTTTAATTGATAATAAAAGCAATTCTAGCAAAAACAAAAATGAAATTTCCCAAAAGTTCAAATTTAGAGTCTGCCTTTCATAAAATCACAAGCATTATAAGTGGATCAAATTTCTCATATTTGCGGTTAAATGGTTTTAGAAAAGCAATTAATTGCATTTTATATTTCGTATATTTATAACAGAATAGCCATGCATTATTGTTATATTGATTATTTTTGAATATAATTAATTTGTGTGTGCCTAATATTAAAAAAACACAATTATTTTTAGATATTTCTGGCGAAGGATTGAAGAATTGAAATGCTGAGCGTCTTTAATCGCAATAATGAAGAGAAAATGAATGCACAAAATTTTTTTTCTTACAAAAACTCCTCTTTCCTCATTATTTGCTTTTAAAAACCATACTTACACACAAAAAAAATATAAAATCCAACTTCAAATTTACAATTTGATTAAAATTTAATAACCTATTTATGTGTACATTTAAGTCTGAGCTCTAAAACCATAACCAAAGACAAAAAACATACCAAACAATGGTTTTTCATTTCCTTTAATAACAACGCTATTATGGCAATTACATTAAAAATACTTCATAACTTTTATTTAAAAAAAAAAAAGCAAAACAACAAACAGCTACAGTACAAAATTTTAAAGGATAATTACCATTTTTGGCATATTTTCATAGCTTGTTACAAAATAAGACACAAACAGAATGAAAAAAAAAATTGCCTTTTGAATAGGATACAAGTAGAATTACAAGGAATTCTTCCTATAGATAAAAGCAAGTTATTCTATATCAGTTGGTTCATTCAAGGGAGAAATATTAAAAGAAGAAAAATAAAATAAAATAAATTTATAGAGAGAAAAAAGAAGAAGAAAACTAAGCTAAGGAAAATGCTCTCTCCGACCGGAAATGCAGAATATAAAAAGAATTTTAATTTTTTGCTTTTTTTTTCTTACGCTTTTATTAGTTTTTTTTTATTATTTTTCCTTAAAACAAATTTATTGTAAATTTTAAGTTCTTCTTTCACAGTCTAGCCGCCGGTCTGTTATTCACCTGCATTTATAGAAATTTGAAAAAGCTTACAATATCGGAAGCATACGTTGTCAAAGATTTAAATTTTACAAATTTCGAGAGGCGATAACTTGAGAGAGGATAGAGTTGGAAAAAAGTTTTCCTCTAATGAAATGGATAATTTCTTAGTGTCTAAAAGCTGCTAAAATTTCAAGCTTCTACATGTTATTGTCCAAAATAAAAACGATATCAAAAATTTGACAAAAACCGGATTTTAATTATCAGTTAATTTTAAGACTGCTTTTGTTTTTATAAGGATCTATTCCGTGACAGAAAGAAGCGCACCATTACTTTTCCTCGTTTGCGGAATTTAAAATATATTTGTGGTGTGGTTACAATAAACTGTTCAAAATTGGAAATTTTAGGCTTTGCAGGGCTATAACTTTTAAAGAGGGGTGGCATTAAGAATGTTTAGTTAATATTATATAATACATTATACTTGTATAAATCAATTAAATTAATGCTAGAAAATCAGGAATATTTTACAGAATAATTAAATTTAGATCCGATAGCAGCCAACAACAAATTTTTATTTCCGAACATAATGTTATAACATAACTGTATTAAAAAAAACTTTTGCAATTTCCATTACGAAGAAAATTTTGTTTAAGAACAAGCTACATAAAATCTCCTCCTCTCCCATCTCCCCCATAATTCCACTCTTTTTTTTTAAAGAAGAAAATTTTGCCTTCTAGTCAAACTTAAGTTTCTTTGTATTCCTTTATTTTTTTTTAAAAAAAAAAGTGAAAATTTTAAGAAAAGAAAATAAAAAGAGAGAGGAATTATGCTAATTTTCAAAAGGATAATATTGGCTGCATTGCGGTTTCAAGTTTTTATTGTCTTGAAACAAACAAAGAAAACATCCATTTTTAATTTTAACGTTCCTTGTAAACTTTTTTTTATTTTTCAGTTCTTTATTTTTATACTTTTGTGTGTATAATTCGATGTACCTTTATTAGTGGAAGTAGAATATTTAAAACAAAAAAAAAAACAAAAAAATTATGCAAACAAAAGTAGCCTGATTTTAATTTTATAATGTTATTGTTCTTCTTCTTCTTCTTCTTCTTATTGCAATTAAGCATGAATATACCGCAATAATCCTTAAAAAGTAAGTAAAAGTATAAGATATAAGCGCATTGCATCTTATAGATTGTGTATATATTTTTTACACGCGGAGGCCCACATTTCTCCTTTATTTTTTTACCGTTTTATCACAAATGACGATATAGCCAATCTTTAATTTTTCCTTCCTTAATTATTTTATGAATTGTATCCGCTAATGATTACTAAAACAATAGTGTTATAAAAAGAAAATTATAATTCTAAATGAGTTTTTATGCGGTGATGATAATATTAAGGATGATGTTTAAGGATAAAACTAAGGATAAGAAAGGATATGTATGTGTATAATGTACAAAATTAACAAGCATCCCTTTTGTCTTTGCTATCATAGAAAAATATTGCAATTATTGCCAGTTTTACACAATTTAGGAACAAATAACAAGATATTTTAATAGAACAAGGCGGTAATAAAAATAATAGAATAGTTTTTCTAGCACTTTATATTTTGTATGTTTTGATTGTTTATATTATAAGGATTATGTAAGGATTTTTTTATTTAAAATGTGATGATTTTACACGTTCATTAAATATTAGGAAATTAGGTTAAATTGCAAGTGAATGCAACTAATTTATTGAATGAATGGTTAGGTTTAGAATGCAAAATTCACTTAGAATGCAAATGAATGTTAAAAAATTTAAAATAGGTTCTTTAGAATCGTAACAATTTTGCATTATTTTTTCAGGTGTTTGTGCTTGCCTTTTCGTTTACTGAGAAATCACTATACTGCTGCAATTCCGATGATCTAATATTATTTTAGGAGATGTTTTTTTATATTATCGTACAACACAATTCGGAAAATGTAAAAGTGTTCTTAGCTTGCAGTTTAAATTTTTTGCCACAAGATTTTTAAGTGTATAACACAATTTTTTATATTTAATGAGAATATATTTAATATTTGTTAATATCAAGGGCAGTTGCATGAAAAATTCGCCTTAAGGTTTCTACCTCTTTCTGTCCTTGTATTATATTGAACATTGTTTTGTGTTCAATTTTCGGAATATTTGTTTCAGGAGTTTTACCAACATTATATCCAGAAGAAACTTTGGAGTAAATTTGACGATCTCTACTTTTTCACTTCTTATTCGTCACATCAGTTTCTACAAAGATCGTTTACGGGGTGGCGCATTCTCCTTGCATGTTCGCCAATATTATAATGGCCCATCAGAGCCCCTACCAAAGCACTGATTATGAGGGGGTAATAAGTCAACAAATTGTGTGTAAATAACAAATCATTCATGTTAAATTGGATTTTTAATTAATTTTTCTTGAAAATCTTTAGAAATTTCAACTGCTTTACATAAAATGTGGACATTGTACATATATTGTTAAAATATTGACTTCACATTTTACGAATCCTGCAATTAAATAAGTAAAATATTAATGTCAGTCATCAAGAAATTTACAAAAATTAATTTTTTGCATAGTATTTTTAAATTTAATTTTTTCACTTAATTTATTCAAATGGGCGTATATGAAATGGAAGTCCCAGTTTTTTTCTCATTATAAAACAAAAGCAAGAGAACAATCTTGAGATTGAGTAAAAAAAAACTAAAGCTCGAGCTCCATTAAGTTTTAATTGTGTAAATTTTAATTGCAATTTTTTTTTTCTAATAATTTTCATTTTCTTCAAAAAAAAAACACCAAATTTTCTTTTGTACTGCTATGAAAAAAAAAAATGAGAAAATTTGTAAAATAAGGCGGGCTCTCACTATTGAAATTGGAGACTTCTTTAACAAACTTTTACCAAACAAAATATTGAGGACAGTAACCTTTTTTCCCCTTCTGCTTCTTCTTCTTCTTAGGAGCAGATCTTGAATGAAGAAAACTAAAAAAAACATGTTGCTAAAATTGAAAATAAAAAGGATTGATGGATAATTCTTTTGCACACCATCCTTTCTTTAAAAAAAATACCCAATTTAATTTAAGTTTACCACAGAAAGACTGTTTTTAAAGTAGAAGGATTTGTGAAATATAAATGTCCTCAAAAGAATCTAAGATGTGTGAAAACTATAATCGATCTTATTTAACTATTCCTAGTAACAAGATTTATAAGTTCTTCACGGAATAAAATGGTATTAAATCAGGGATATAAGAAAAAAAAAATAGAAAAATTTCTTTTAAAATTAAAGAGTCTCTAATGTAGAACAATACCATATTCCTGTATACAAACTAGGGGGCAATGCTACTGCTAATATTCGATAACTTGTAACTTTCTCAATTTGCTTTTCATTTCTTTAATTACTTGGAATTTCTTTTACATAAATTCTATCCTTTATTTGTTTCGGGCCTTACAAAAGTACTTTAAATCCTTGATCTCCACAAATAAATCTCCGCAGACAAATCTCCACAGAGAAGCTAAACCTAAAATTAATTTAGGGACTATTGAGTATGTTCTAACAGTAAAATATGGTAAAATGGGAATAATTATTCATTTTTCTTAGGAAAATTATTAGGGAAATATACTTAGAATTTATTTCATTGCAAAAATATAAAGAGTAACATATCAAGGATTTTAATTAATAAAATATCAAGGATACTCGGCCTCGGAAATACATAGGTGGCGAATCTATATTAAAATCTAGATCTTTAATTAGAGTTCCTCTTATGCTGCATAATACTTTTAATCAAATTATAATATCAGAATTAATATCAAATAATTTTGTGAATACAATAGTTTAATAAGGTAGACATAATGGATTATTGGACCTGGTAACCAAATCATATTATTTTCATCTTCCATCCAAAATGATCTTAAATTTAATAGAAACCACTGCAACCTTTCGTAACTCTTAAAGTTTTTAAATTTTCCATAATTATATTCTTAATTATTTTTTTTTACAAATTATAATATTAATTTTTAAAAAAATCTTAAATCTTTGAAAACTCTGACTCCTTTTAATTCAATAATAAATTTTCTTAAATCATAAGGAAAAATAAAAAATTAAAAGAAAGCGTTGGTTTAAAAAAGGATAACGAAAAAAATCTTATTTCTATTGTAATTTTTTCTTTAAATTTTCAATTCTCTGACTTTTATCCTATAAAAATCCAAAAAAGAAAAATTAAATAATATGAGAAAAGAAGAATAGAACAAAAACAAAAAAATCCTTAAAAGCCATAACAAATCTGTGGTAAATCGTTCCGGTCCGATAATATTGAAACTGTTGCTTCCAAATTCCAGACAACAAGACTTCTGTTTTCTTTTGTTTTCATTTTAATTTTTATCTTTATCCTTGCACAATAATTTCATTAGACCATAAAGAGAATATAAAAGTATATAGAGAAACATCAATGTGCAATAAGAAATTGAATCATTCACAAGTACCTATACAAAATGAATGTGTATGTGTATATGAAATATAATTTCCTATTGAAAAAATATCTCTTCCGGTTGAGTTACAGAGAGTGAAGCTGGAATAAAACTGAAAAGAACAAGAATGCCAAAAAAAAAGGAAAAACAAACATAAATTGAATTTTAAAAGTTAAGGATGATTTTGATTAAGAAAATTTCCTTTGACGGTCGACTAAATTTTTTTTTTTTGTTGTAGAGGAATTTTAAATTCAAATCCTTCTTTGCCTCGCCTTGCAATTATCTGAATTATCTCAATTTTTTTTTTCTTTTTCTTTTTTTAATATTGTTCGTGTACATTGAACCAGCTATAGCTACCTAAATCTGAAAAAAAAAATTTTTTTTTTATTTTCAATTTGTAAAACATTGTCTACACTTTTTATTATAGCACTTAGTTGTTTTTTTTTTTTTTTTAATTCTCCAGCTTGTAAAATCTCAACTGTTACGGCATAATGAAAATTATGATGATGTCCAGACAGACTTTTTTCCATTTTCTTTTGTTTTTATATTTTGGATGTTGTTGATTCATGGTCTAGGGAATTTTTGTCAGCAATAATAAAAATAAGTGTACAAAAATAAAAATATAAAATGAAGACGCAAAAAAAAAAATAACAGTAATTATTTTTGTGTCATTTTAATGTAATTCAATATTTGGAGGACATTTTCTCTTTACTTTCTTTGTATTTTAAAATAACAATTGCTTATTGACAGTTTGACAAATTAATTTTTGAGAAAAAAATTTTATATTGTTTTATTTCTGTAATAATTAAGAAAAGAATTTTAAAAGACTCTTAATTTATTTACGTTCATGCATAATTTGAAATAATTAGGGAAGATGGGAAGAAAGAAGGATATCTAAGAATTATCAAAGTTTTCCGATTGACTTATAGAGTAGAGCGTAGTTCACTGAAAAACCATTTGATGTAAAATTTTTAACTTTTATTTGTTATTTTAAATTACACACAGAGATTATAAGTTAAAGGTTTTGGTAAAGGCGGAATAAGCAAATCTCCGAATTTTGCAATTTTTCCGAAAATTTTTAAAAATTTTTTATTTCTTGTTCCTATTTTTTAATTTTCATATAAAAAAGCATAAAGGTTCCTTTTAATTCTATTAAAATTTAAAATCCAACATACTACTAGTGCATATAGAAAAATACTGCAATTATTTCCGAAGAAAAATTTGATATTATTTCATTTTTTTTTCCTCAACAAATTAACCAACAAGTAAAAAAATTTGAAAAAGATCTTGAAGTTTTTTAGAAAATGCTTATGTTTTTTTCTAATTAATTTACCAAATTGTGTGGCAAGATCTTTTTATTTGGTTATGTTTGGTTATGTAGTAATGGGGCAATTCTCTCCTAGATTATGGACTGTCGAAAATGGATAAAATGCTTGTTTTATGTGTTTTGTGTTGCAAAGCTGCTGATGTGCGATTTTCACAGCAGCTGAGACATAGCTGCTGAGACATGCGGCGTTTACGAAAGCTAAGTAATGAAACTTTTTCTTCTTTTACATTTATTTTGCTTATATGTACATAAATATGTATATTTCTAGAATAGGCAGATGTTGTAATTGTATAAGCTCGGTACAGCATTTTTTAACTATTTTTATCTAGTTTTTATTTAATTTTTACTATTATGAAAATTACCTGAATTAATTGTACAATATATATATAATTTTTGTATTTATAATAGTATGAACTTATACTTGAATATACGTACATATATATACATTTAAAAATGTGTGATAAATCTGCCTTATACATGCATAACATGTTTGTGTGTAAATTCTCATAAATCTTCTAATTACCTTACTTTTATTTCAAAAAATTCTATACATCTAGTATTTTTATTTCAATATTCCGCGATTTCAAACCACTCACACACATACATTGTATAATTCGATTATGGCTTTCTAAACAATACAAAAAAATTAGTTTTTTTTTTGCTTTTTTTTTTAAATATTTTAATTATAAACATTGGTAATTATTTATTAGACGGAATGAAAAAAAAATAAAAATAAAAAGCAACAACAATGAATTGCAATATTTAAAATTTTCTCGTTGATAATTTTTCACTAAAAAATAAATTCACCGAATTCATTTAATACTTTTTTTACCAACTGCATTGTATAAAATAAGAGAGGTTATGCCATGGCACCAAATTTCACGTGTTGAGGTTTCGGTGCAAATTGACTTCTCTGTGGTAGTGAAACGTAAATAAACTATATTTAGAGAGGTTTTAGTCACTCTGTCTGTCTGTCGGTATGTCTGTCAGTCTGTCTGTGAAGATCAGTATCTCAAGTTCGGCTAAACCGATTTTCACCAAAATTTATATCTGAGTTTACTTTGGGGATTAGGCGGTTTGATCAACTTTTGGGATATGTCAGATCCCGGGAACCGGATCTTTAATGCGGGCCGAAGCAATTGAGTGTTTTTAAGAAAATAATCAGCGGATTTTTATGAAATTTTATATATATAAGCCTCGTCTCACAATACGAGAAATCATCAGGGTTCAAAAACTGTACTGGAGGCCGATTTTAATTTTTTAACATGTCTAAAGAAGGATTATTTCTAGAAATTTCTAGAAATTTAATATTTAAATTTTGTTTGCTACCAGAAGTAACTGATAACCACTTTAGGAAAGAAATTTGAATAGCATAAAGTGAATCCCTACCAAAAGTCAAATTTACGTTTCTCTAGGTATGCTATCCAACAAAATTTGGGACAAGTATTAAAAGGTTATTTTCATTATTATTTTTTTATTTCATTAATATTGTGCAGCATTTTCACTAAACTAGACAATACACCTAGACGCGTTCGGTTATGTACTGACCAATTTATAGGTATATGAGTAAATATTTTATTTTTAATGTTGCATTTAGGATAATCATTGAGATTATTACCGTTATTATTATCATAATTACTGTTGCGTAAATGTACGCATTCAGTGCATTTAAAACGCATAAAACCATTAATACATTGAAAAAATAGCAAAAGCAAAAATAATAATAACAAAAACAAAAACATAGTGAAAAATAATAATAATAAAAGATAAAAAATTAAGGACTAAATTATGCTCTTGGTATTTGGGTATTTTGTTGTCAATTTTGTTATTAACGTATTTGTTGTGTTCGTCCATTTTTCTGCTTTAATAATTATGACATCTCGTTATTCGAATTAATAAAATTTACATTAATTATTTTAGTTACCGTTTATAAGAATGTAAAATCTTCTCCAATATGAAATATAATTTTCAGGTTTTGTTACGGCACAAGTGTGTTAGTTCCCTGTACAATACCATAGTTTGTTTGAATAATGTAAGTACACTAAAGGAGTAAGTTCTGAATATATAAATCTACACTTTTGCCTATTATTAACAATTATAACTATAATTGGCATCAATATTTTAAATTTATATAATAATTTATATCTATTAGTAAAAGTATAAATATTTATGTACAAAACTATATCTTTTATAAAAATATAACACATATATACACTCAGGATATTTCATTAATTTCCACCTTATGTTTTTTAATACACAATGGGATTTTGGCACGTTTCAACAATAATTGTTAAGTTCATTTAAGTCACAAAGCATAATAGACGCATATCATCACCGCATATAATTTATCGGATATTATCAGAAAATTATTATACATATATTAATATTACACAAAATATTAAAGTGAATATACATATGTAACTATAGATTTTAATAATGCATTTAATAGTTTGTTCTGTAATGGATTGCATTACTAAGTAATGGTGGTCTGACCATACAATTATTTTTTTGTATTTCATACTTTTAACACAATTACACATATTTCTCAATCTATTTGTTACAACAATTCTATTGAAGTAATTTAACCGCATTTGCATTGATTTAGATAAGAACTAATTATATTTATAATTATCGGCAATACAGCAAATAAAATTTACTATAAGAATAGTTTATATTAGTTTACTACCGACGAAGAGACCTTTTTGATATTCGCACAATAAGAAGTTGAGCCATAAAAATATTAAATACAGTATTTAAAAATTTGAACAGGTTTTACGAAAAATTACCTTTGGCAAGCTGAATTTTAAACACGTTTCTCAAAAAAACTTGAACAAAGTGATTATTAGTTTCAGTTTGTCCGTCTGTCTATCAAAATTTTTCAAATATAATTTTTACGTGTCTGCACCCTCGAATCGGCCCCAAAAAGTCCTTAAAATACCATTTTTTTTACTGTTTATTGTATTCATAATATTCTAGTCAGTAAAATCACAAAACATTTTTAAATTGTATTATTTATCACGTTTTTATATAATTTACAAGTAATAATAATTTATTTCGCTAGAAGAAAAATTTTTTCCACCTCAACTCTCTCCCAAGTTATCTTGTCTTGAAATTTGAATTCTCGGCGTCCTTTATTTCCGAAATTAGAAGCTTTTCCAAATTTAATCTTTACCATCTAATTATTTTTCTTAACTCACTAACTTAATAGTTTAATTCAACCATTATTTTCTTTTGCTCATCCTAAATGTATGCAATAAATCAATATGTTTTGGTTTTCGAACAAAAGTAATTTCAATAATGTGGCAGACTGCTTTTAAACACAAAATAATGAAATTTACTAAAAATGGTAATTATTGGCAATTGAAATCAAAATGAATAATATCTACTTTGAAATTTCTTTTATACAATACACACTACTAGCTATTATTTAAAAACCACTAAAATACAATCGAATTGGAAATTCCCCCGATGCAATTTGAACATCATAAATTTATAAATTTATTATCAATGCATTTACAATGCATTCAATATTGTTATTATTTTTCATTTATTTATTTTTTGCTTTTAATTTTTTCATATTGCAATTAAACATTCTCTACTTTAAAAAATGATCTAAAATTGGAGTGGGGATTAGCGATGAAAATCACGCATTTCGTAATAATAAAACTATATATATATGCTGCCATTATAATAGATTAAATGTTGGCTAACTAATCCTTGCAACTATAAAGTATAATTTACTATTCCATTACGTCTGTAATGAATTCTTACCAATATTGTAATTAATTTTCCACCATATTTTTTTTTTTAGAAATTTATAAACTTTAAAAAGGGTTTCCGCTACCTAAGTTTGAACAAAGTGTTCGTTTTATCTCACTGAAGTTGTCACCATATAAAAATAAAATCCAAATATTTCATAATTTCATTGATTATTGAGCGTTCTTTTATAAATACCCACAAAAACTGTAAATAGTCGTGAAAGAGCGAGAGAAAATATAAAAAAAAAAACAAAAAAATATTATGATTTAGCTGTGGCCATTTGGGAATTTTCTTTCGCAATGAAATTTTCTATTACACAATTTGATTTTTTTGTTTTTTTATTCTTCTCAATTAATATTGCATACCCTAACAGAATTTTATTTATAATGGAAAAGCAAAGAATTCAATTGCATAAAAATTCAATAATTACGTTTATTTTTTTTATAACCGTTAGCAACATAGATACGTAACAGAATAACGGTAACTAAAAAATTCAAAAATTATAAAAAAAAAAAAATATTTTTTTTTTCATAACATTGATGGTAATTTTCCTTTTTTAATCTTATCCATCCTTTTACGGAATTTAATTTAATGGTCCCAATGCATTCATAAATTTCGATTAGAGATTACTTAATATTTTCATGAAATTAATAAATATGGAATTTATGGAAATGAAATTTTTCCAATCATTTTATGTACACACACACTTATTGAGAAAGATGAACGACAATAATGTCGTTTACGTAAACGACGATTCAAATTTAAGGGGCAAATTTCATTAAAAGGATAAATGCATTTTGGTTTCATTAACAGAGTGAAGAAAGAGAGGGGGTGGGGGCGGAGGTAGAGAGAGAAGAAAGAGATATAAAAGAGGAGCAGAAATTATAATGATTTTAGAAATTTATGATAATTTAATTCTCTTAAAACATAGACCAATAAAATATCATAATGCAATATCAACCAAGACACAATGATATCATGAATTTTTTGTGTTCAAAATTAAAAGACTTACCAACGATACGTAATATAACAATTGAGATGATTTCAGTTCTTGTTTTGCTGTCTACTGGAAAATCTAATGAAAAAATCCCTCTTTATTCTTACGTTTGGAACAGCTTAAATTTTTTAAAAAATTTTTCAGAATTATTAATTTCATATGAACACCCGTTAATACTAAAACGAAATTCGTTTAAATTTATTCGTATTTAAAATTTATTGAATGAAGTTCATTTTTATTTATTCACGAGCTCCCAATATATGAGATTTTCCTTAAGTATTTTGATTTTGGCTATACAAATTTGCGAGCATAAAGCAACAATCATTTATAACAACAGTTGGGTGCATTTTTTTAGCAACATGACTCATTCCATCTACTTCTTGTGATTTAATTTTTAGTAAGTACTCTTATTATAATTAGTTTTGAATTAATTCCTGATTCAGCATTTAATTTAAAATCTAGCATTTGCTATATTTATTATAAATGGCAACACTTGACAATTATTTTTCCCGATTGTTATTGCATTTTGTATAATGATAGGTCATTACTTATTATAATGCAGAAAATTCTTTGAATCTAAAATGAATTTTCAACTCAAGGACATTTTTATAATATAAGGATATATGAATTTATTATTAAAGATTTATGAAAATCATAATAATATTGTTCCCGTTCTTTTTCAAAAATTATTAGATTTTGCTATTAAGCAAATTATTCAAGTCAATACGTTATATACACAATATTATGTATATAATGTTTTTCTCAATATGAAATTTTGATTCCATTATATATTGTTGTTATTGTTGTAAAATTTTAATCAGTTTAAAACAATAATAATTATTAATAATTTTGATTGTATATAAGGATAAACGTAAAAAAAATTTCATTTTCTCAATTATTTGAGAAATCAATATGGATTCTCGAATATCGTACTTATATGAATATATATACTTATGTATATGCAATTAGAAGAAATTTACAAATTATTAGTAAAATATTCGACTATTTAATAGAATTATTCAAAAATTTATTAGATCTGCAAAAATAAATAAAATTTGATTATTATACAATATGCATTTGAATTATATGCTATGACAATAATTATATGAAATGTAAATATCGTAAAAATTTTGAATATATAAGGATTAATTTCAATATGAATCTAATGAAGTGCGAATAATAAAAATATTTTGCAGCAATTGTATTTGTCTTTGCTTGTATTTATTATAGAAATTTTAATGTGAAAATCAATCGTTGGGGCAGTGTAAGAAGATGCTAATCGAAAAATTGAACTTAAACCCCACCGATTTCTTTCTAATAGTTCTAAATATTAAAATCAGTATTTTGAGACAAAAATAATGAATTCAGCTAAACTTCAATTTTTGTTAGCTTTTATGGTTAGATCTCAGTAGTAGGAAGCAAGAAAGCTATTTAGGAATAGAGAGATTTTAAAAATTTCTTTTAGCAATTTCTTATATATTTAAAAAATCTCAAGAAACTGAATAAAATTCTAGAGTAATTTTTAAGAATAGTTGCTTCCATTATACAGAAATCCTAAATTTAATTTTTTTTTTTTTGTGAATATATTGTAAATTATCTAAATGCAAGGCAGTCAAATTGTAAATGTCGTTATAATTCACAATCAGGAACTAAATAAGTTGCAATTCCAAAATCTTAAATTATTAAATAAGCACACAAAGAAAAAACTAAAAGCATAAAGAACTAGAAGTTTGGAACGCCTACAAAATGTTACAAATATGCTATTACTCGTAATATTATGTTAATTGCAGACCCCAACGGAAAATCAATATGGATTTTCTTTAAAGAAAATACATGAATATAGAGTACGAAAAATAATTTAGCCCCAATATTTTACCTGACCAATTTTGTTTTGAAACAAATTTTTACACACGAACTAAAACAACAATAAAAATTTGATTTTCAAACTCACAAAAATATTTTGAACTTTTTACTTTTTTTCTAACTCTTCTTTTTGCACATTATGAAAATTTTACATGAACAATATAGATCCAGCTAAATATCCTTGAAATTTTATGTTGATTTTTACCGTTATTTTTTTCTATGAATATCCTTGCTTATATTACTGTATTCAAAATATAGTTATTAACATAGCAAATACAAAACATTAACAAAAAAAAAAAACACCAACAATAATGTTTGTCGAGCAAAACGAGTGAACAAAATGAGAACAGGATGAATAACAACTTTTATCTTCATAGACTTCTTTTTTTTTTTTTTAACTATAAAACACCAAAAGATTTTGATGTTTTTACCCATTTCCGTATTCCTTTTGCCACCGACGCCATATTTAATGTTGCTTTTTTCTCTCTTTTCTTGTCTTAGATGTACTTTTTTTTATTTTTCTTTTATTTTTTATTATTTTTGCATTCTCACCGTTCATTTTGTTTGTAGATAAGAAAAAAAATTTTGAGCTCATAAAAATTTTCCACTAAAAAAAAAAATGGTGAATTTCTTTTATTTTTTTATTTTTAATTTTTTGTTGTGTCTCAACTAACAAACTGACTATGAAGAAGAAAAAGAAAAATAAACATTTTTCCTTAACAATTTTAAAGTACAAGAATTTTTTTTTTCTTCTTTTTCTTTTCTTATATTCTTTTTTTTCTCACAATTTCTTTATTTGCTTTACTTAAATTTTGATATGCTTAACTTTATTTTCTCCTAAAGAAAAATATGTAAAAAAATTCTTTTAACAAAAAAAAAAAATAACAAAAGAGAAAAAGGAAAAAAAAGAGCGAAAAATTCGTGAAAAGAAGTTTTTTATCCTTTCAAAACGGCTTATTCATAATAGACAAGAAAATATTAGTGGGAACAAGATTCCCTTGAAGAAAAATATGAATAATAAAAATTATAACCACATCTTGATGACTAATTTGAATAAAGGCCCATAAAAATTTACACTAGGGGTGGTTTATGTCATTGAAATTGGACGTTTACTTTGCATCATGGCTAATTGCCGAAAATTTATAAATTTAAATTTGCCTATTACAATTTGAGAAAAAATATTATTAATTTATGACATGGATGTCAATTTAGAAATAAAGCAAATTAAAAATAAGATTAATTGTCAAGAAATCAAGACCGGAAATTGTATTTGCAAAAACACTATGTATTGATGTATTGAAAATATTTCCGTTTAAGATCGATAAAAATTGCATTTCGTTAAATTATTTTCCCTTTCTATAATTCCAATATCTTTCTATGCACAATTTATTATAAAAGTCAATACGAGCAGACAAGGTGTAACGTTTAACTACAACATAATAGACTTAAGAGGAAATGCTACTGCCAAACTTAATTCTAGTAAATGGATGAAATGGTTATTCAGTCTGTCACGTATTTTGTTACTTCAAGATTTTCCGAAAATCCTCTAACAATTATTAATTGCCTTAACAAACAAACCTTTCTCACTATAAATTCTTATACTATGTCCGCATAAAATTTCACCTTTCATCTCTAAATTTATAGTTCAACAAATTCTTTAAACACGAGTCAAACATTTACTCAAACTACAAATTTTCTTTACTTTTAAAGATTAATGTAAAAATGATAATAAAAAAAAATTCAAAAGCTAGAAGTAAAAGTACAACAGAGATAAATATACTTACATAACCTTTAATATATTAAAAAAAATATATATAAGTACAAGTATATATGTACGTGTATTTTTATAGCTTTATAAAAGCTATCAGTACCATGGTAAATCATGCTTCACGTCATCCATTCTCATAAGTAAATAAAGTGGATCTCTCTTTTGGGTTTTAGTCATAAATCAACCAATATCGGTAGAAGAGTAAAGTTCCTGTTAGCCTTTCAGAAATTAACGAAAAAAAAAATAGTAAAATGCGAGGAAAAATTCTTAAAAAATAAAAATTTATATAGAAAAAGTAAAGCAAAAAAAAAAGAAGAATTGAAAAAAAAAGTCAAAGGAAGTTTTCCAAGTCATTTATAAGACATTATCTTTAGCTTTAAGTTTTGCTTATACATGTTTGATAATAAGAGTGTTATACGATCGATTTAATAAAAAGAGGGAATGAAATTCTGTAACAAAATGAAAATTTGTCGCCTTTTTTAAATAGTCGGTTGCCAATTGTGTATTCCAGTAATGCAGTGGTGGGGATAAGGAGAGATATTTGAGATCTTTTTGAGGATCTTTTTGAGGAAAGCTCTGGTTCCAGGCAATGATATTTGAGAACTGAAAATTTTCCAAATAAGCTTTACAGAAACATGCCATTCCATTACTTCTGTTGTGTAGAAACAGAACTTCCAATTTTTTCCATTAATTCTGTTGTGTCTTCTAGTTGTCTAGCTTACATCACATGCCGATCAGATTGCCAAAAAACTCAAGATTATTTCCTGATCAATTTCATATTTCACTTAAATTGATATCACCTTCAATTTCAACTTATCATTAATAACACTATTGTTCCATCAAATAATTTTTGAATTTTCTTTAAAATCTTGAAAAGAAATTCATAATGCACTTTGATTTCGAATTTTATATAAAAATTTTAGAATATAAATAAAAAGATTACAAATATTTCACACCATTTTCTCAATATTTTAGATTTATTTTTTTTTGGCAAAATCGAAATTGCAATCAGTTTATAAACTGCAAACTTGTATTTGAAAATCTTTGGAAAGTCTTGTAAAATTTTGATTATAGCTGTGATATCGCACTTACTTATACTGTAAAATCATTGGAAGTGATGAAAATTTTCACGAAATTTTTGAATTTAGTAAAGCATTTTTCATTATTGCTCAATAAATATTCGAAAATACTAAAAAAACAAGAACAATACTAAAAACAAAAATTTGTTTTTTAACTTTTAAAGTTAGTTAAGAAAAAAAAAAAAGTTTGAAAAAGAAAAACGTAGACGAAAAATATAGTTACTAAAAGTAATAATTTTCCAGGAGATTGATTGAACTTTCGTCTCTTCTTCTAGTTTGAAGATCACACTTAATTTGAAAAGTGATTTGTAAAAATATTAAAATTCAAACATTTTAAAAAATTTTCTTTTAAAAATTATGGTTTTTTTTTCTTTGAAAGTTTTAAATGAAATCATTGAACAAATCGACACGATTTTATAAATTTTTGCAAAAAAAAAATATTGGTAACTGAAAGAGTTAAAGCATGTTATGCATATTAAAATTCACTGTATAACAAGGATTAGGGCATTGGTGTTTTGAATAGCAAGATTCCAATTCCTGTCCTCATCCCAATTTTATTCAAATTTTATATTGTAAGTTAACTTACTACAGAATTTGACTCCAAATGTATATCTAATCAACAATTGAGTCTAAAAGTTTGTAAAAATTTTTTGAATATCATAACAGCAAAGGAGAAGCCAATACAATTTTTATATAAATTTGGAAATCTCTTCCAATACGAGCTCATACAATAAAAATCTCTGTAATTTTTTTTTGTCCTCGCATCACGCGAAAATGTCCATAAAGACACGATAATACTATAAAATTTTTTTCTACTCTCCAGAATATCGTATAGCAATACTCCTACTCTTGTCTTCGAAGGAAACGTAAAAATAATTAAAATTTAAAAATTTTTTAATTTTTAAATTTGGCCTGCCAGCAAAACTTTTTTATGTTAAATTTGAAGCCTTGATAATGTTTATTTAAAATTACCAAATTTTTAATATTTTAAACATTTTTTAATTCCCTTTAGAATCTTGAACTACAACTGGTTTTTTCCCTCTATCACCTCTTCTTCTTCTTCTGCAAATTCGATATTTTAAAAATTTCGATATTTAAAAATATTTGAAAATCATCACAAAATATAACATCAATCTATAAGTTGCTTTCAAGCCTTATACTAGCCCTTTTAAAAATTTTTAATCTGAAGCTTCTATCTTTTTCGAAAGACAAGTTATAAGCCAAAAAACTTGGGCTAGTAAAAATTTCGTTAAAATTCTTTAAAATCCCTGTATCTCTAAAACTATTGAGATTTGACATCTAGTTCTTTACAACAACTTTACTCCTTACCTTATTGATGCCCTTAATTATGGCATATGTAATGTCACAGATTATTGAATCTTCCTGTTTAAATATCCAAAATTTACAAGCCCATTAGGATAAATCACATAAAAAATTCATTTAACTTTCAAATTGCATAATTAAATACCATTTTACCGTATTCTAATACCAATACTATCTATAGCATATGAACTTTAATAATAATTTTAATTAAATCAATGAATTCGTTGTAAAACTTAATTAAAATTTTTCAACGAACAATTTATTAGACCAACATTGAGATTTTCAGTAAATAATCATGCCAACATATTATAATAGAGATGGTGTTATTTTACAACAAGCACAACAAAATACAATTATATAAAATTGTATAAAAATAAATGATTCGTAACTAAATTATTATTTTAATTTTTAATTCAGTACAAATTTTCCTTATACACACACGCATACACAACTGCTGTATAAGAGTTGTGTTTGCGTTATGATAAGGTACATTTTGAAAATAGTTTTTTTTTTTTTTTTGTTTTCGTGAAAAATTGCGATTTTTATAATGATTTATAGAACTAAATTTAGACATTAACATGTAATTAAAAAATATTTCAAAAAATATGAAAATGATTTGTGGTTGATTGTATGTATTAGCAAATATTTTTATTTTTATGATTGTTTTTCAAATTAATTTTCGTGTAAATTTTATACAGAGAAAAATTGTATGATCGCGCATTCATTATAACAAAGAGTATAATTTACAATACTATTCCTACACATTTCAACACATTTAAATTAAGAAAAGAAATGTATTTAATAATTTCACATTGTCCTTTTTCGGTTCGTCTATCTGTTTTTGTTAAAAAATACTTCTTTGTGCGCAAAACCAAATTTTCTAGGAAATGTGTGTCTCCTCTCCTTAAATTTAAATCTCCGCAAAGAAAGACATTTTTTCATTTGACAAATTATTGTTTGGCTAGCAAAACGCGTTTTTAAATTTCACTCTCGGAGATTCTAATAATTTCAGATAAAAATTTTTAGGTGGTTTCCGAGAATGAGTTCATACTATGTGTCTTCGCATAACCTATGATTAGATAAGAAACTTTTTTTAATTAGCCTTATAACACTAAAAATTTTGTGAATACTTGCAATTTTTCCAAATTAGATTCAATTCAAAACACTTCCAGTTTCTTTACTTACATTCACAATTCACAATTCTCCGAAATTAACATTGAAAATATTACTTTTCCGTTCCTTTAAGAAAAATAGCTATTACAAAATGCATTTTAGTGCGTAGAGTTCGGAGTGCGTTGATTTAGCATGTGTTGTGAATGAAAATTTTTTTCCAGTGTATTTATAAAAGATTTTAATATTAATTATTTTATGTGTCTTCATAAATTAATTACAATTTTTTTCTTCAAATTTTTTATTTTATTTCTGTTACGAGTATTCAAATATTTCTATAATAATATCACATTTTATTATTAATAAACACACACACATACCCATTTAGAAAATAATATTATAATTACCGCAATTCAACCTGGCACATCATGTCATTTTATTGTGCTGGTTGTTGAACTGATTGTGGCTTTTTTATTTAATAATATTCTCCGCAAAATTTATGATGGCAAAAAAAAAAAATATGAAATAAAGCAAAAACATAAAAAAAACGAGCAACAGAACTTCAACCATTAGTCAAAAAATGAAAAATCATCTTTATTTTTATCGCGAAAAAAAATTTTATTTTCATTTAAAAAAAAAAAAACAAAAAACAGACCCCATTATTTTTTTTTTTTTGAATTTCATAAAGCGAAAAATCATGAATATATTATTAGGAAAATTAAAAATTCAACATTTAAACAGCATAGAAGATTTATATAGAAAAAGCAGAATATGAAAAGAAAAAAACATGCCCCCAAGTAATATTTAAGAAGCCAAGCCAACCAAAATAATCAAATCTTTTAGTTTTAACAAAAACGTGTTCTTCTTATTTTCTTGTTTTCTACAAAGTAATTGTACAGAGCATGTTTAATTAGTGTGATTTTATTTGAAGTGAAATAAAATTGATATACACCTACACACACATACAAATCGTAGAATTTGGTATGTACTTAACACTGAAAATATTAACAAAAACAAACAACCACAACAAAAAATAACAAATTGTCTTTAATAAGTATTTGGCATTCAAAAAAAAAAACCAATTTTTTTTTGATATCAAAATTAAGCTGGGTTGTTTGGTTCCTCACCGAGTTTACAAAATTTTTATTTTTATAATATAGGGTATAAGAGAGGGAAGGCGTTTATTATTTAATGGTAGGAAAATATTATTGAGTAAAAAAGATTTCATAAGGAACATGAAAATGAATTCATTCAAATTTAGTAGATCAATTTTTAGGATACCACATTTTAAGATAAGTCATAATTTTAAATGACATTTTCAAAAATTATTTATACAATATGCCATGTTACAAACAGAATGGAAAATTTCTTAATATTCCTCAAATAACAAGATTTATTAAAATACTAGAACATAAAAATAGATAATGGAAATTGTCTTTCAATTTTAATTCATTCCATTCAAAATTTCATGCTTCAAGGCATTGTAAAATGTAATCAAAATTTTGTTCAAGAGTTTTTAAACTCAAATTCTGATTTCGAAAAACTCATTCAGAAATAACATACTTCCCTCATCTTCATGTGTCAATCAAAATAGAAGTATATAAGAATTCTCCACATGGTAAATTATGCTATGTAAATATTAAGTCATTTTCTATATTAAAATTTTATGAAATTCCCTAGATTTTTCATAAGCGATATTAAAAATTTGAAGGAATCACCAAAATCGCTTTAAATCTTATATAAAATTCGAATACATTCGAATTTTCAGTGCATTCAGAGTAAATATGTTATTGATATTGAGAGAGCTATGTTATAAATTAATTTTGTACCTTGTAGATTATTTGATTGAGGTTTTCCAAAATATACTTGGCAATTACAGAAAAATAGACGCGATTTACGTTTCTTGCAATGAAACCTAGAACAATTATGGATACAAGTGGAAAATCTATCATATTCTAGCATAATATAACAATACATAATTTTATATAACACTTTTCGGAGAAATTATTTTATCATTGCCAAATATCAAAAATTTTAAATGCAGTGTTAATAACCCTAAATCAGGTATTTGAAAGATTTCCTCGTGTTGTCAATATTTCACGGTATAATAGGGATATGTAAAATAAATTTTATATTTTTTTTAATACTGAATTTTGTAGAATCGACAGAGAATTTTTACAAATTTTTATGACTATTACTGTAGAAGAAAATGCATTCTTTAGGTTACATTATTTTAACCGCAATATATTTCTTAATTTGAGGATGTTAGTTGACTTACCACCGATGGTATTGCAACAATTACAACTACAAATAGAACAATAAAATCAAGATATACTAGACTATTTTTGGTTTTTTTAGTATTTTTGGAGTATAGTGGCCACATCTACCTATTCATATCGAATAATTAAGACTTCATTAAATTTCTTAAAACATACGTGAAGAAATTATTGCAGATTAATCCATTAAAATGTTATTATGATTTCTCTTCTTCTTCTTCTTTGGCTCTACAGCTCCTGGTAAGCTTTGGCCTTCTTTACTATTTGCCTCCATATTTCTCGATCTTTAGCCTCTGTTTTCCAGTTTCTGACTTGAAGTTTAATGGTGTCATTTTTAACATTGTTTTCTCATTTCGTTCTTGGCCTTCCTTTGTTGCGATTAAATGTAGGTCTGCTTTGTAAAATTCTATATTGTGGCAAATTTTCATTCATTCGCACAACATGTCCTGCCCACCTTAAACGTTGTGATTTACTAAAACGTATTATGTCTTCATTTTTAATAAGATCATTAATTTCGTTATTATTTCTACGTCTATATTCTCCGTTTTCTAATCTTATTGCACCAAATATTTTCCTCAGTATTTTTCGTTCGACGATTCTTAGATGGTTTTCCTCCGCTGCATTCAATGTCCATATTTCGCATCCATATGTTACAACATTTTCAAAAATTTAGTTTTATTTTCATTAATCTTAAGACCTACTCTTTCCATGTCTAGCATTAAAAAGGCTTCTTTCATATCGCAAAATCTTCTCGCAACTATTGCAATGTCATCTGCATATGCAATGATTTGAATGCTCTTATAAAAATGTGGCCGTCTTTATCTAGTTTTCCAATTGCATATTGAAGTACCATATTAAATACCAGCGCTGATAGCGTATCCCCTTGTCTTACTCCGCTTGTTATATTAAATTCATCTGATACGCTGTCTTGTATTAAAACTTTTTTTAAAACTTTTGCTTGTGGTTCTCTTATAATTCCTAAAATATAAATTAAAGCAACAAAAATTAATTTTTTGTAAACATAAAGCAATCTAAATTACGAAAGAGTTGTGATGTTCATTTTAATATTTTAATATACAATATCATCATAACATATGAAAAATTAATATAAATAATTATTTTTGACGGATGTACGCTTTAAATGAACGTGGTAATTAACATAACTTTGAATTTGTACAAATTAATTACCTCTAATGAACAAATAATTTTAATCTTAATATGATTTATGAGATTTTCGTTTCTATTTTTTCTTTTTTACATATTAAATTTATTTAGACTGAAAAATATATTCAAAAATATAAGAGCATTGGGTGCGTTCCCACCTTCTTATACACATAATATTTACTTTCAAACACATTGAAAATTTGAATGAAAAGTACATATAGGGAGCAACAATAGTAGCAAAGCAAAGTATACAAATTTTATGAATTTGAGAATAAAAAGAATTTAAGCAGTTGAAGGCACTGAGTGAGAGTTGGAAGAGTGAGAACAATTTGATTTTATTTAATTTTTATAATTATAATGATAATATGGTGTAGGTTTTTACGTATGGAATAAATCTGCATTATGATGAAAGACTGTAAATTGACTTTATGATGAGAATGAAGTATGTATACAATATTGGAATGAGTGTGAATGTTGTTTTAAAATTTTAATTACTTTTTATATTATTTGCATTAAGAGAGGAAAAAAAATGTTACAAAAAGAATTTTTTTGTACTCTTTACTGTTTGCTGTTGCTATTGTTATTGTTATTAGGTTTTCATTTAGTATATAAGATCTGATTTGATTTTAATTATTACGATATAATTATTTTATTTTTTGTTATGTTGTGTTAATATGAGGATAGGCAATTGTCAGATGCGGATTTAGTCGTAAATGGCTTTAACAAATATAATTCAGGGGCAGCCCCGACATAATTCAGGGGCTTGTGTTTCTCTATTTCTTATTGGCTTTCTTTTCAATTACAGCGTTTTTTTTAATTAATGCAGCACCTTCTTAATATTTATATATTTCTATTTCTCTTCTATCTAATATGATTGTACTTATTTCACTTATATTTCAATAATTTTCGAAAAAATCCCAGAACCGGTCCTGGTTAAATTTGCATTACGATTGCTTTATAAAACAATTACGAAAATTTGATGAGTTTTATATTTTAAATATTTATTTTATTGCACACTATATACCTGTACCTACCTAAATACGAGTATACCTACCTACCCACCTGCTATATTACATTACTCATATTCATTTGTAAATTATTTTATCATTAATTAGATGTGCGTTATTTATTTGCATAGCAGAATATAGGTATAGTTGTACAATTTCAACAGAAAATAATATATAACGGAAATAATTAAGTGTTAAAAATAATTATACGTTTAGTTTATGTTTTATAAATTCTTTGAAAAAAGAATCAATTTAAATTTCTGTGAATTTAAATTGTAATATGAAATTACCTTTAATTATGCATTTATTGTGAACATCTGAATGTGTTGGTTAGTGCATTATAATTACGCGTAATTGAAAAAAATTTGCAACTAATGATACCTATAGATTTAAAAGAACTCGTTTTATTTGTTTTTATGCGATTTTTCCTACAGTTCTGTAATTTTCTTAGATTATACATTAAAGGAGAAATAAATTTAATATATGGAAGCTTGTAAAATATGTAAGTAAACTATATGTACCAAAAAATGTTAGAATTTTTTAATTTAGGTTTGAATTGATTTTTTAAGGCCAGCTGCCCAAATATAATAATATACAGAGAAATAAAAAAATTGCATAAAATTAGGGGCATTCAGTACAATACAAACATCCTGTAGAAATTTGATAAAGGTTTATTTTCAATTGACGAATTTCGGGAATTTCAAATATTCAAAAAATTGTTCTAAAAATTCTATACAATTATTATTTTCACCTTTACATCTAGCTTGCTAGAATACAAGAAATATAACAACACTTTTATGAGAAAAACTCTACTACTCTACACTAATTGAAAATTTTACTAATTTCTCCAATTGAATTATTCATTCTATTTAAATTCTAATTTTCATATTACTAAAATTTAATTAAAAAAAATTAAATATTTCATATACGCTTTGAATAAAAATAAATTTTAAAAATTATTAAATTGGTAGTGTATGACAAAAATATCTACAATATAAAAAATTACCTATATAAATTTTTCAAAGAAAACTTAACAAATATTTACACATATTTTAATAATGAAATTTTGAAAAAGTATATTTAAAAAAATTCTTCTTCATAAGCACAAATAATTCAATTTTTGTAATATAAAAAGTTTACCAAAGTTTAAAAATTTTCAAAAATATTTTATTTATAGTATCAAAAAGGTTAAATGCATAAAATGTTCTGTATGAACTCTTTATTCCAAAAAAAAAAAATTGGAATATTTTAATTCTCTTATATAAATACATAATTTTAATATTGTATAAAATTTATCATGCCTTTAAACAGTAGATAAATACATTCAAATATAAGCAGTGGTGTGGTCAATTCTAATCTAGTGTGGGAACAAATTCTGAAATAAATCTTGAATTTTATCAGAACTAAGAGAGTATATTTTCCAAATATTTCTATTTAAAATCAAAACTTAACTCCCACTGATATGATGAGGGTTTTTACTTTTAAAAATTATATATTGCTCGACTTTCATTTTGTTTGCATATTGCATGATCATTCGCCATACTATATGGTTTGTTATTTTACGATCCATTTTTCAATATTTCTGAAAAGTAAATAATATATATTTTGAAAGAGAGAATATTCATTCTATGCTTCCTCAGTATAGAACTCTCAATATTTCTGAACATGTTATGGTTAAACATTTCAGTAGACATAAAATTAGTTTAAGCACTACACCACTGCAAAATTATTATGATATTTTACTCATGCTTCTCTTGTTATGATTTTATTATATAAAATACAGGGTGATTCGGAAAGGTACACAACAACATATATCATTGGTTAAAGGATCGAAAATAGATAGAACTTTTCTTCCGTACTCCTTGCTAAATCTCAAGGGTGTCCCAGTTCCAAGGATTTAAACGAATTTTCACGAAATTTTTATTTATCCAATTATATTTTTAATTTTTATTTATCCAATTAAGTTCCGTTTCGCAAAAGATAGGAACTTTAAACAAACAGTTTTTGAAAGGCCTAGTAATGGGCTTAAAATAGACATGCTATTTGATTTTGTATTTTATGTACCTTCGGAATACCCAGCATTCGAACTTTATGGAAAATCAAATTTTTCACTTGTTTTATTTTTCAGTTTTTTTTTTAACCAGATAATTTCGTAAGAAATTTTCTGAAACCTTGAAATTTTTTTTATGGAATATTGTCAAGCTGTTTAAGCTTTAAATTAAGCACTCGAACATTTAAAAAATTTTTATCGTACAGAAAATTTAGCATAAAAACCATTTCTACATCAAGATTTTCAAGCTCCTATTTTTCACTATTTTTGATTTTTATTGATTTTAAGTACTGTAATTATTAACTATCATTAATTTTGGATGACAAAACTCACTCGAAAGAACAGTTGACATGTTAAGAGTCGAATTTTATTTTGATAAAGAATCTGAATTTTAATGTTTTTATTGAAATGTAACAAATAATAATAAAATTGAAACAAAATTTTATACAAAATTTGAATTTGAAAAACAAAAATTAATTTTAAAAAATTTAAAATTTTTGAAAAGAAAAACTAGAATTTTGTAGTACGAAAAATAAAAAAAAAAATCTAGTAATCAAAAATTTTTTTTCGAAACTTTTCTTGGTAAAGAAAATTGATAGGTTTTTTATTTTTGCCAATTTTTATAAGAAATGGTACCTATATGGTTTGAAATTTTTAAATGCACTATTCTCAAACTGGGAGCAATTTAAAAATTTAAAAAAATAATTTTCGGAATCTAGACACCATTTGGCATCTGAAGTTATAAAAATTATCTAACTGGAGTGAATTTTTAAAGGCATGCCATATAAATTCTGGCATTTTTTTTAATAGAAAAAAAATTTTTTTTAATAGGAAAATTTAATTTTTTGACCAAATGGAGTTTTGTAAATGATATGAATTAATGGGATTAATAAATTTCAAACATAGTTCTACAAAAATTAAAATTTGTTTACGGTTGATGCAACTAAAGAGGAGTTCCAGTTAAACAAATAAATTAAAATATGCGATTGAATAGAAATATGTAGATTTAAAAGAAGAAAAACTTGAATTTTAGCCAAATTAGGTGAATTTTATAGAAAAATTTGGTGTTTGTTTTGAGAAATTTGTAAAATTTTTGGATAAGGAATTAATGAATTCGTAATTTACCAAATTTTTTGATAAAGAAATGTTAAATTGAATCTATTTTAGTTTTGTCAACATCTGGTTTAATTTTAATTGAATTTGTGGCTCACAATATTTGTGGTTTTCTTGTAACATCTTCTGTACCATAAAAATTTTTTTAATGTTTGAGGACTTAAATTAAAGCTTAAGCAGCTGGGAAAAATTCTATAAAAAAATTTCAAGGTTTCGAAAAATTTCTTACGAAATTTTCAAATGAAACAGGGGAAAAAATTGATTTTTTCTAAAGTTCGAATTCTTGGTATTCCGAAGCTACATAAAATATAGAAAAATATTTTAAGCCCTTTAGTAGTTAGGCCTTTTAGAAACCGTTTGTTTGAAGTTCCGATCTTTTTCAGAATGGAAGTTATAATCCAAAAAACTTGGATAAGTAAAAATTTCGTGAAAATTCATTAAAATCACCCAGTGTGGAACAAAAAATTTTCCCATTTTTGATCATCTAACCAATGGTATATATTGTTGTATACCTTTTTGAATCACTCTGTATATACACACAATGTAATATTCAACTGAACTAAATCTATTCTACCTAATAGGACCTAATAAAATACATATAGGGCTCAAAGATGTATAGTAAAGAGCAAACTTTAAATAAATTTTTCACGCTATTTTATTTTTTCAATAGAAATTTTCTTCACATTTATTATAAATTATTTATATAATAGAATCTTGAAGAAAAATAATAAAATATTAGTACTGAACTATGAATACATAAATTAACATTACATAGGTATAAGATGTGCATTATGTAGGCATATACTTTAACATGAACCAATTATATAATGTAGAAATATAGATAAGCTTGAACAAAATTGAATAATATCGAAATTTTTTGAAAATTAGTCAATGTTCATTGCCAGAAGCCTCTTTATATTATATGTAAGATTTATATATAAAATTTTTTACTGTTATGAAAATTTAGAAAAACTTTTCATATTTTTTTTGTTTTAAAGCACATTTAAAAAAAAGAAACTGTCTATATTTTTAGAAATATGTTTAGCTCTTACTTAAATTGTGCGTCTATAACTTCTTACAGGAAATGATCATTCAAAAATCCTCAAGAATATAAAATTTATAGAAAATCATTTTCTTTTTTGTACTTAGAATCCGAAATCTCTTTGCTAGCAGTTTGAATCCGGAATAATATTATGAACGACAAATGTTTTGGTTTTAGCCGAAATTCAAATTAATAGTGAGCAATTTGTGAAAATAAATTTCAAACATTTAAGCAAATTTTGATAAACATTTTAAGGCCGGTAATTAAAACCGAATTAATAAAATTCAGTTTCGAATATCTCCTGTGCTTTGAAAGTAAATTTTCATTTTCAGAGCTCAGTTTACATAGTCACATAGTTTGAAAGTCACATATCTTTTTCCATTTATAACCTTTTAAATTTCAACAAATTTTCGAAATCATTTACTGCGTTTCTGATATTCGAAGGGAAAAATACTTGAATAAATATTTGAACGATGCGTTTTTCGCCATTTTACGATTAATAGTTTCTTAAATTTCTGGGAATTGGGTTTATAGTATATTTTATGCTTTATTAGCACATAAACCAAATTAGTACAATGATTTAGAATTTACAGTCAGTTGATGACTTGCTTGTGCATTAGGAACTCAGAATTTTAAGAAATATAAAAATTTATCGAGGAATTATCAAGTTTTTGAAATTTCGAAATTAAAGCATAGCTACTACTATACTTTTAATCCTATTTAAATTCTAAATTGGGAATGAAAACACTCCAAGCAAAAATCCTGAATGTTAATCATCAAAAATTAAACCCGAATATTTAAGAGAAAAATGTCCTTTTTTAAAAAACTGATTTTACATTTTGAATTTTCTTTTACATAAGAAAATTACATTATAATTCATATTTTGTTTTTTCTTTTTTAATACAAAAGAAAATTTTCTTAAAAACTTAAAATTTTCAACAAAAAAATATTGTTTTCTTCAATGAAAATTTATTATCCTTATTCACTTATCGAAGAAAACTTTTACTGTCTCTATAATAATAACAATGAAAACAGAAACAAAACCAAAAAGGAAACCTATAGCTATTCATCATTGATATGTATTGTTGCTCCCTCTCTCTCTATCCCTCTCTCGATCAACACAAATTCTTTTTTAACTCATGTGTAAAATTATTTTTTGAATAAAGGATAATGCTGTCATTATACAAGGAAATTTTTATTTTTTTCTCGTTTTTTTTTTTTTTTTACAAAAATTAATTTCTCTTTACATGAACTAACCGTACATGTACGAATATTATAAGAATGGAATGAAATGGGTATAATGTGTGTCAAGTAATTTTATTAAACGATGCATTCTTCAATGAATCCTTAATATTTTTCAATCTTATTATAGAAAATCGGGGTTATAATTTATATGTGAGTTTCTATGTTTCATAAGAAGATTTTCTCATATTTGTTTTTTTTTTTCTTTTTTTGTGTTATATAGAATAATACCCTCTTAAATGTGTGCATTTTATATTTTTTATAACAATATAAAGATGATGCATTTTAAGTTTTAATATTTTTAAGTTTTCCCATGTACATAATATGAGAAAAATGATATTGTTGTTTTGAGCAAGGAAATAAATTATATGTATATATCCTGATGATATGTAGGTAGTATATCCTGAAGGCTAGAACAAAAATAATGTATTTTATATAATGATGACCTAAATAATAGAAAATTATTATTGAAAGTATACACGTTTTATATTTTGTTTTTGTTTCTTTGGAAAATCGAAAATTTTTGTGTTGAAAATTTTTAATATTTTAATTTTATTAAAATATCATTGTAAAATAAACGATATACGATTTAAATTTCATAAAATATGTAGAAAATGTTGCAAATTATATAAATTTTTAATACAAAGAATAATAATTGTTGACGTCAAAATTGCAATAATTCAATTGGGAAATGGCCGACTTAACGTTGTGATACGTTTGCAAGAAAGTTTTCAATATGAATTCATTAAATCTTGATCGTAGTTATAATTTATTCCGAATTATAAGTACTTGTATCTTAAGTGGCTTAAACTCGACCTCAGTAGCATGAAATATAATATAATGATAATATCATATAGGGAATAAAAATTTTCAGACATAGTGTGATAGCCAACCAAGTTTGTACTAGGAGAAATATAATTCAAACTATAGCTTAGGGCTAAGTGAAAATTAGTTTGATTTGATAATTCTTATTTATTGTTCAATTTTAATGCTAGAGTTTTTGATTATACATTATAAAACTCCTTGATATTTTATTATTTTTTAGTTAAATGAAATGAATAGAATTTAATAGTCAGTTGTAAGTCGTCAGCCTTATTTGATTGAACAACTGAATATTCCACCTTACTTACTACCACAAATTACAAATTTTGTGTTGCACAACTGTAAACATTGGAATTCATGAATACATGAATCAGCTTGATTCATGTGTTCATTCCTTGGCTCACATGTACATGATGGCATATGAAATTTTTGTTTTACTATTAAAAAAATTTTTAATTTCAAAGAAAATTTAATAAATAATTAATTCTCTTACCCAAAAAAAAAAAAATTAAAAATTAAAAATATTTTATCATTTTTGTTTTTTTCAAATTATAAATTTAATATTAACATTTATCTCATCATTTATTGCACAAAGATAATATCATTTTTACAACAAAATGAAAACAAAATATTTATTGCATTTCAAAATAAAAATTCCATACGATAATCCTGGCGAATGCATTCATTTATATCATGAATTTTTTAATATAAAACTATTTCATATATTTTGTAATTACACATTCAAAGTTTAAATTTAATCCTTTATAGCCTATTGATTTAATATATTATTATAACTGTACATATTGTATAATTTATATTAAGTATAATAAGTGCTTCAAATTATTTCAGATCCAAAAAAAATTGTGATATTGCAATATCAGACATTTTTGAGTTTTTTTGTATTATTTTTTACTCATTTTATTGTTTCTTTTTATTTCATACAAAAATAATATTGTTACTCGTATTGTATAGATAAAAATTTGAAAATCCTTAAATGTATTCTCAGTAATAGAAAATTATTTTAAACCTAGAGGGCCTTTATTTTCAAAATTTTTTTTTTGTAGTTTCAATTCTTGAATTTTATATCCTATTGATAATAATTATTAGTTATCGTTTTAATTTTACGATATTATTATGTTAGCTATGTATGTTAAAAACAAAATATTTAAAAAATCTACGCCTGTGCGTATGCAATTTTTTTTCTTCTTAATTTAAACTAGCGCGACAATATTTTGAATAAAATTTAACTAACATTTTAAGAAAATACAATAATGGTAATATTTTCATGAACATTTTTTTAAAAAAATCGAGCATAGTATTGAGTTATTTATACTCTAATTAGAATTTTTTGTATAGCAGCATTTTTAGCCTTGCCTAATGTAATGTTCAAAAGCCTAATGTTAAATAAGTACTCCATTTTCCAAACTTTTTTATATTGTGCTATTATTTTTTACATAAATTATTAGATTAATTATGTTGTCTAAAGCTGAATTCACCGCTGAAACGTCTTTTTAAGATAAAAATCTCATTATTAGTTCAGAAGGTTAAATACCATTGTTATAAAAATATGTGAATTTAATGACAATACTCTCAATTCTAGTATTGTGAACTTTAAATTGAAATATTTTCATAAATTTATAACCCTTGGCTTTTCTCCACATTTCTAAGTCATCAATAGAAAATTTAACAAATATAGTTTGTATTAAAATCATATAAATAGCTAAAATTTAAAACTTGATTTCTAGAACCAATATTACTGGCCCATCTTTTTTAGTAAATTTCATTAATTAAAAATCTTTTTGCTGTTCTCTAGTTGCACATAAAAATTTTAAAATTTTGGCTCATTTAAAATATACAATGCAAGTCATCTCTGTCCAGACGCAACTTCACATATGCACATACATACAAAAGAATAATTATTTCAAATAAATTTTACAATACATTCATATTTTTGCAATCACAAATTTTACATAATTGTATATATACCGAAATTTTAATTGTTTTAATCTATATGTCGAAATGAAAACGTTCACATGGCACTTAGAATGAAAAATGAAAAAAAATACTATTTATAGATATTGTTTTAATATACAGGGTGATTCAGAAAGGTATATAACAACATATATAAATATTTATAAGTACAGCGTATATGAAAATTTTAAAGTTTCCAAAAATCTCACAAAAAGTTGTGGGGTTAGAGAAAGCTATATGAAAAGGGAAAAAAGTTGATTTTTCCTAAAGTTCGAATGCTTGGTATTCCTAATGTATATGTAATACAAAATCAAGTAACATATTGGTTTTAGCTCTTCATTAGGCCTTTCAAAAACTGTTTGTATGAAGCTCCTATCTCTTGCGGAACAAAAAATATAAGCAAAAAAACTTACACAAGCAAAAATTTTATTAAAATTCCTTAAAATCCCTGTAACTCGAAAACTTTTGAGATTTAGCACCAAGTCCTGAATTAAAGTTTTATCCATTTCCAAACCTCTAACAAATGGTGTAAGTTGATGTATACCTTTTGTGTATCACCCTGTATATCATCATGATGAATATACCAAAGAAAACACTTTACTCAGTAAATTTTCCATATATGTAGTACAAATGCATATATTAACATCTGTATGTATAATTATTGTTATATGAACCTGAATATACACACAGAATAACTCAATTAATGTCATTTTCATTGTAAAAACCCCAAAAATATTCATATGTAATATTCATATGAAATTTTTAGTTTTCTTTTTTTTTTGCTTATTCTTGTAGCAATTGTAACAATTCCAATTATATGCCTATATACACACATTTACATAATAAAATTACAATAATAGTAATAAATGCAACAGCAGTATGAAACAAAAAAAAAATAACAACAACAAAACAACAACAAAAACACTATAAATATTTCACATTTTATGTACTGGCACTTGTGCATTATGCCCACATACATACATATACGTGTAAGTATATAAAAAATCTCCTGAAAAAAGTTCATATATGAGTGAACAAAACCATTTGTTTCATACATCAAAGATATTATGTTTAAAACTCTGTATGACATTTAGGCATATTTTAAAATAGAACCAAAAGGACATGTGAAAAAAAAAGGAAAAACATCAACAAAAAAAATATTTGAAACAAAAAATGTTTTTTAATATTCAGAAAATTTCAACTTTGTCGACTGGTTGAAATTTTGTTATTTTTTTTTTTTTTTCAAAATTAAATTTATTACTTTTTATGTTTCATGTTGCAATGTCAAGCCGGCATGATGTGCAAAAATTTACACGCATTCTAATTGAATTTTTGTATAGAGAAAAATTGCAAAAGAGAAAAAAAAGAAATAAAATAAAATGTAAAATGAAAAATTTATTAAAATGAGAAGCAGAGAGCAAAAAAAAAATTTACTCTTATAGTAAATTTCAAAATAAAATTACTGAACAGCACTGAACATAGTGACAGTGTGTATGAACGAAAATTGTTTTGTATAACACAAATATTGCAGTAATATATAGAATGTACGCTGTATACACATGTATGCGTGTGGGTGTATTTTATTCCCTTAATATACAAAATGTGTAGCAAAACAGTAGTTCAGAAGTTAAAAGTGACAATTGAATTTTATAGAAAGAAAAAAAATTGCAAAAATTTTAAATTTATAAATTTAATTTTTGCATATTAGAAAACACACACACACACCATCATAAGTCCTTATATTTATTATTATGCAACCGTAATATTAGATTAAAATAAATATAAAACACTTGTGTAATATTATATGTAATTTTACCACGTAGACAATTAGTTTATCTATATTTTTCTGTGAATTCTATTTTGAAGGAGGAAAAATGAAATTTTTGACAAAAAATAAAAATTTGATTAGATTTGGGAAAAAAATTTAGTATTCAAAAATTATTCATTTACATGCGCTTACCATGCATCACCAGAATGAGAGCATTGCCATAATACCAAAAAAATTTACGATCTTGAATTTTTGGTTTGAAATTTTATTATTATTTTTATGATTTAAAAATTAATTACGAAATATGGCAACCTTTAGAATATTTTCATATCAAAACACACATTGATATAACACTCAATAAACTCAAGAAGCTGACACTCATTCGCCATAAGTAATAGATAAGATTACAGCAATTCAAAATGGTTCTGCAGTTCTTTCGAAAAACTGTTCACCATTTTAAAAAATGTTAGTAACTGGGGCAAAATATATATTGTAAAATTTTATAAATTCCTTTGGCTATAGCTCGAGATCAAGTAAATGGTAGAGCACATTGTGTTTTACTATTAAGCTTATATTTGATCATGTGTTGGCGCAATGTAATTATTGGCAACATAATGTAATTTAACATACTCGTAATTACAGAACTTTCAAAGTAATAAATTGATCAGAGTGTTCGAAACATTTTCAAAGGAAGACTTTCGCAAGAATAGATAGAATTAAAAATAATTGATTATAACAGAACAAATCTTAAAATTTTTGTGAGTATTACAAATGAAAAACAAATTATTATAAGAATAACTAAAAGAAATTACTTCATATTACCGCAGAGCAGGTAGAGGGCGTAATCAAAGTAAGAAGTAAAGCAGAAAAATTACATTTACACTACACGTACCCCAATATGTGCCTCGCAATTCAATAAACTATTTAAGAAATTAGTAATCTAATTACATAAAGAATCCAACTCAATTTAGCCTTAAAATACAAACATGCTATATGTAAACAAAGTTATAATAAGGAAATCGTTGCAAACACGATATGTACTCGTACTTGTATTTCAAAAAAAAATTCAAGATGAAAATGTTAATAATTTATACTGAAATCTTTATTGAACTGTAAGTAATAAAAAAAAATAGCTCTACAATAGTTTCCACATAACACGAATAAAAATTTTATTTATAATCATCATCAATAACTTGACCATTTCATCGCAAGTTAAAGAATATTATTAAATTTCTGGTTTAATCTGCCAATATCTCATCAAACACTTTCTGTCAAACTAAAAATAAGAATCAAGAATTTTGTGGTTAAATAGAAGCAAAACTTGAATAAAGCAAAGAAAAAAAAAGTTTCCCAACCAGCTTCATAATTTACGAATGAGAAACACTCAGCATGATGTGAAAAAAAAAAAAATAAATAAATTCTTTTTAATGAATGAATGAATGGTGCTGCTAACACATATGTAAACACTCATATTTGAAAATTTGAAATATTTGAAGGCTATTAGAGATAAAAAATAAATAATATTTTTTTATTCCTTTATTTTTTTTTTGAAAAAAAAGAGTTATTTATAGCATTAATGTATGTTGCTATCAAGAAAAACCAAACAGAATGGATGGTTTTTTGGGATCATTTACCTTTCTCTTGGTTTTCAGTAAATATGATTGATGAATTTCAAAACGATTCTAATCAACATTTGAAACCAGTTCAATCTTCATCTCTAGGACAAAAATATCACCTTGTTTTTTTTTTTGACCTGACATGATGATAACGTTGTTTTCTCTATTTCAACCGTTGATATATTTTATCTGTATGGGGATTATAATGGGGATAGTTTGAAAAATATTATATTTTGGATTTTCCATTTGTAATGTCATATGAATTGAAAAATTAATTAACAATTGCTTTGATAAAAATCTAAAAATAGGGTCTAAACGAAGTAAATTTGTCAAAAACTGTTGTATGAAAAAAAAGGAATTAGATTAACACTGTCTAGTAAAGACCGGACTGAAAAACATTCAATGACTATTAACAAAATATTAAGGTAAGGATTCTTGTAAATGCGGCTGTAAGGAAATAGAAGAAGACACTTCTGTCAACCAATTTATCAATTTATGGAAAAAGAGCAACTGCTCTGTAAATACAAAAAAAAATCTTACGTATAACAGTTTTGTATAAACTAAATATCATGTACAACGACATATTTTCTAGCAGATATTTTATAGTTGCTTGATTTTACTCCAATATCTCTTATTTTTATGTATAACAAATTTTACATATTCTATCAAGTTTAAAGAGATATTCTTTATTTAAAGATACAAAGACGTTGTTGTAAAACCATTGCAAAAGAATTGAAAATTAAAGCTTTTCAAAATATAAGATTCATTTATTTTTACCCACAGGTTACAGAATTTTTCTTAAAATTTTCAGATAGTAAAAATCAAAAAACAAGCAAAATACTTATGAAAGAATATAATTAATTATTTTGGTAACCATGCGCCATGCTCTTTATATTCAAGGTTATTGTGGTAAAATTAAAATCTTTTAATCTGCAAAACATGCCTCCTTATAATATTCTTCATTAAGGTTCAACATAAATTATATATATATATATATGTACATATTATATAAATTAAGTTAACGTCTTTTTAAAATGTTCATGTAAAAAATGTTACAAACAGTCTTTAGGAAGTGAAAAAAATAAAATGAAAAATTGATTTTTATTTTTCCACGATTTTTAAATCAACAAAATTGAGAAATAATGATCCTCGATTAAAATGAAAACAGGTACATTATATTGACGTATGAATGTATGTGTGTATATAGAAGGCTTTTAAAATAAAATTACTCACTTGGTACTGGATATTGGGATGTAGAGGGTTCATGAACTTTTCTATATTAAAAAATTTTTGAAATGTAAATATTAGATTTAAGCGGAAATATTCAAAGATTTTATTTTATTAATGACTCCCATAGAATTCCAGCTATAATTAATAATTTCTTATATTCAAAACATATGATGGATTTGAACTTAATCAGTTAACAAAATATGAACACGATATAATTTAGAGAATATTACTCATATATGATTGGGTTATCAGAGGTTTATTCGTATGTTCTTTAAGTATATTGGGAAATTTTAAAAATCCCAGAATTTAATTAAAAAAAATAGGAGAAAGTGCCATCTTCCCTTTTATATTTTTCGATATTTTGAATGCCTTTGGTCCCTCAAATATGTCCCAGCATATACTACTAGTATCAATTCGCAATTGCTTATAACTAACTCATAAAAGCAAATTAATTGTTAAAAATTAATCTTCTTGCATCTTAATATTTAAGAAATAATCCAGATTCCAAAATAATTTGTAAAAAATATGAAATTATATGATCCCTGTAAATATTTAAAAAAAAAATGATAATTATTATGAGAAGACCACCTTCTTGTTCCTTATATATATAAAAGAACAAAAAGAAAATGCAAACCAATTCATTTAATCGATTTTGGGTGGACTGAAAAAATATAAAAATTTTAATTGACGGGTATTAAGACAATGATAAATGATAATGTCGTTATGTTATTTGTGCAATTCTTTAATTTTTAAAATTGCAGAAAAGAAAACCCTTTAAATAATGATTAACTGTTATTTGCAAAAAGAAACAGTTATTAAGGTATCAAATATAATTTTTGAAAAGGATGAACACTTAACATGTAGGTTGTTCTAAAAAAAAACTATGTACATAGTGGGGGTAATCAACTCTATAGACAGATTTATGAGTTGGAATTGATGTGTTGAAGTTTACTTTGTATTAACTTACTTTTTAGAGTTGATTCACTTTAATTATTATCATAAAGGTATAAGATATTATGATTTTTATAATTTCCTACAATAATTGTTAAAATGTTTTAAGAATGAATAATTTGTTGCCAAGAGCAATCTAAAAGAAAAAAAATTTTATTAAAAATTTAAAACTTTTTATTACTTTTGCATGTTGAATTAATTATTACTATATGTATATGTGATTTGTTATAAATAGGTTAAAAATTACCGTTATAGAAGAAAGTCGTTGTGTTTTTATCTTCCGAATTACTAAATGTGAACTTAATTATTATGCTGTTGAGGATGACTCAAAAAGGTATACGATATTATGTACCATTGGGTAGAGGACCAAAAATTGGTAAAGGTTTTGTTCCGGAGTGGACGAAAAATCTCAACAGTTTTCGAAATACAAGCATTTTATCCATTTTTCTAAAGGGCTTATAATCTGCATTTAATTTTAGTTTGTATTTTATGTATTCCTTGGCATAAGCATTCTAAATTTGAAATAAATTAAATTTTTTTTTCTTTGTTGCAGTTTTCTTTCTTCCGACAAATGAAATTTTTGGAAAATCCAAAAAAATTTTTACACAGATTTTTTCAATTTTTTTACAGATTTTTATCAAGCTTCAGCTTTACAATTCTAGTTATGTGACACAGTATTTTTGTGACGGTGCCAAGCCGTATACAATGTCAAAGTATTTTAATGATAAGAGAATAATCAGTTTGAAAATAATTGTGGATATTTATTTGAGCCTTCACTTTTAAATATAGTCACGTGCTTTTACTTATGCAGATATATTGTGTTCGAGCAAAAGCCTGTTGAAAAAAAAGGTACCAGATTTTTCCAGGATATAATTAAATACTTATAATTTCGGAATCGTGCAACATAGAGCAACTATTGACGTCTTGTTTTACAGGGGATTAGTAGCTTTTTATTTTCGATCTCTGTATAATTTTATCTGAGCCGTAGCTTTTAAGATATGAATTCATAAAATTCAGAATTTTTGAGATATCGAATTAAGTCTATGTTTTTGATCAGCGTCGAATTCTGAGTTGATTTAGCTTTGTCTGTCCGTGCGTCCGTTCATCCCAGTGATAACTCAAAAACCAATTGAGCTAAATTCATCAAATTTTTACAAATGATTTTTTGTAGTAAGTGCTAGAACTCTATTTAAATTGGACATGACCGGCCATACAACTTCAACTATTTTTTCTCGTTTTTTTTTTAATTTTTTTATTTCTTTCGAGTTTTTTTAATTAAAAAACTCGAAATTTTCCAAAAGTTTGTGTTGCCACAATGAGATTTAAAAGATTAACTCATATAACATTGATCAAAGAGTCATTCATGAAATTATTTGCCACCTTATGCGAAACTGTATAATTATATTATTCTTTATCTAATATTCTAGATAAAGAATGATTTTACATAATATGCATTCAATTTAAGTTACTTCTTACTTTTCCATTAGAATACAACGTCACTGCCATCACAACTAAAATGACATCATAAGCATATTTATATTAGAAAACTTCTCTTTTAATCCGCGATTCGATATTGCGATTTGTTCTTCATCTTTTAATTTGCATTATAACAAGCTAAATTTCTTATACGAATATTATTAACTAATAAATTGTATGACATGCCAAGAATCGTGTCAGTTTTATAGTTAATACACTTAAAAACAAAAAAAAACGAGAAAAAAATTGAGTTGACCTTGTCAACTCTGTGATACCCGTACGAATTTGTTATCCTATGTGCGAATAACTAATGTGCCATAACTAACTATGGGACAGACTATGACTTTAAGTTGCCGTATTACCATATTAATTTATGCAAAATTTCAGTACTATGTGTTATTCAAAATACTGGTTGTGCCAAACTACTATTGATGTTGTATGGCAGCTACCAGAAAGAGCCAAGAAATTTTAGCGAATTTTATCAAGCACATCGGCCCTACTAATATACTCACTTGTGTGAAATCTCAATATCACAGCTTTTATAGTTTCTGAGATATAGTCAAATAACTTTTGAAGTTGTATGGCAGGTACCAGAAGGAGCCAAGTAATTTCAACGACTTTTACCAGACACATCGGCCCTACTAATATATTCACTTGTGTGAAATCTCAATATCACAGCTTTTATAGTTTCTGAGATATAGTTAAATAACTTTTGAAGTTGTATGGCAGGTACCAGAAGGAGCCAAGTAATTTCAACGACTTTTATGGGGCATAATGACCCTACTAATATATTCGTTTGTGTGAAATTTCAATACCATAACTTTTATAGTTTCTGAGAAATAGCCAAATAAATTTTGAAGTTGTATGGCAGCTACCCGAACCGGTACCCCGATCATGTCCAATTTAAATAGGGTTCTGGCACTTACTACAGTAAATCATTTGTGAAAATTTGGTGAACTTAGCTCAATTAGTTTTTGAGTTATCGTTGGGACGGACGGACGGAGGGACGGACGGACGGACGGACGGACGGACGGACGGACGGACAGACAAAGCTAAATCAACTCAGAATTTGACGCTGATCAAAAACATACACTTGAGTCTATATCTAACACCGTTATTTCTTAGCGTTACAAACGGTAAGGCAAATTTAGTATACCCTTCGAACATACGTTCGTACGGGTATAATGAGAGAGAAATCGTTTTTACAGTTTTAGTGATAGTAAAACCTGTCTGTAATCCTCCATTTCTTTTTTATATTAAAAATGTGAACACACATTCCTGCATAATTGAAGAGTCAAAGTACATCATATGACGTGTGACATAAACAACATTTAACCCTTTTTCGACTTTATTTCTTTTTAATACCGTAATTCAGTCGATTTTATATTTTTTCCATTCAAAAAAAAAATTTTTTTTTTTTTTTTGCGCTAATACATTTCAAAATAAAAATAAATTTCTTTTGTATATTGGTTTATTCGCATATTACATTCGAATGTACATACATATGCATATCGGGAGCATTTTATAAACAATAAAAATTTAAGGACCGTAAATATTTGTTTGTTACAATTTTTATTTTATTTTCTCATTCAAACTGTCTTATTTTTTTTTTTTTTTTAACTTTTATTTTAAAAATGACATTTTCCCTAAAAAAAAAAAAATAAATAAATAAAAATATAAATGAAAAAAATAACAATGGGATATAGTGTTGTCGCTCCATTAAATTTATGACCTCCCCAAACAAATATAATAAACAGGTACAATCATACATACACACAAAATGTATGTACATAATATTGCTTATGCACAAAACTTTATTGGATTGTAAATTTCAATAAAAATAACAAAAAGAAAAAAAAGTCCAGACACCATCATAATCGTTTAAAAGAGTTTCAAACAATGGGTTCGAACAGCACGGTGGCCGCATATTTTTTTTAACTTTTATTTTTGTTTTTTTTTCAATAATATTACCTTTATTAAATACTACATAATTTACCTTTTATATACCTTTATCTTTTGAAATTTCATATATGATAGCTTACTTTTTTTTGTTGAATTTTCTTTATTTTTTCAAAAATAATGGAAAATTACGGTAATAATAATATTTTATAATAAAATTTTCATAAAAGCTAAAAAAATATAGAAACAAAAAAGTTTTTTATGACTTATTTTGGAGTTTTAAATTAAATATCAAAAAAATATAATAAATTATAATATTTTTAGATTGTCATAGAACAGGTTTTATGTGGGATCAGGACATAAATTATTATTTACGCTTACATGTGTGTGTGTGTGATAGCAGTAAACTTATATTGTTATAGAAGAGTTAGAATCAGAAAAAACGAGAAAAAAATAGAGTTGACCTTGTCAACTCTGTGATACCCGTACGAATTCGTTATCCTATGTGCGAATAATGATGCCATAACTGACTATGGAGTTGCCGTATATTAATTTATGAAAAATTTCAGTACAATGTGTTTTTCAAAACACTGTGTGTGTCAAACTACTGTTGAAGTTGTATGGCAGCTATCAGAAAGAGCCAAGAAATTTTAACGAATTTTATCAAGCACATCGGCCCTACTAATATATTCGTTTGTGAGAAATTTCAATACCATAGCTTTTATAGTTCCTGAGATATAGCCAAATAACTTTTGAAGTTGTATGGCAGGTACCAGAAGGAGCCAAATAATTTCAACGACTTTTATCAGACACATTGGCCCTATTAATATATTCGTTTTTGTGAAATTTCAATACCATAGCTTTTATAGTTTCTGAGATATAGCCAAATAACTTTTGAAGTTGTATGGCAGGTACCAGAAGGAGCCAAGTAATTTCAACAACTTTTGTGGGACACATTGGCCCTATTAATATATTTGTTTGTGTGAAATTTCAATACCACAGCTTTAATAGTTTCTGAGATATAGCCAAATAAATTTTGAAGTTGTATGGCAGCTACCCGAACCGGTACCCCGATCATGTCCAATTTAAATAGGGTTCTGGCACTTAGTACAATAAATCATTTGTGAAAATTTGGTGAACTTAGCTCAATTAGTTTTTGAGTTATCGTTGGGACGGACGGAGGGACGGACGGACGGACGGACGGACGGACGGACGGACGGACGGACGGACAGACAAAGCTAAATCAACTCAGAATTTGACGCTGATCAAAAACATACACTTGAGTCTATATCTAAGACCGTTATTTCTTAGCGTTACAAACGGTAAGGCAAATTTAGTATACCCTTCGAACATACGTTCGTACGGGTATAAAAATAGTATACTGTTGTTATATGCAAGGTATACAAAAATTTAATTATTAATCAAATTATTTTTTAGAATAAACAAATAAAACCATAAAAATATTTTATAATTTATTATAAACAGAAAAAGATAATTAAAATTTGATTTTAATACAATAATTAAAAATTTTAATTTCAATATCATTGAATTTTACTTTGTATCGAACATATTTGCTTGATCAACACTAAATACCAACAGGTATGTTGTATCGAACATCGAACATGTTGCAAATTATTTAATATTAAAAGTAGGATAAGTTTCATGACAAAGAGGAAACAATTTTCTAATTTATCAAAAAGGAAAAATTTTATATTTAATTAATTAAAAGCCTATTTAATACCTAATTTTGTGAAGAATTAATTTACAAAGGTAACAATAATGTTGACGTAACAACATTGCTATTTGTTTTAAATTAATGTGTATAAAATTCCCCCTAAAATTATAGGATCAATGAAAAACAAAAATCTGATTATTTGAATTTCTGGAAATTTATGAGTTATTTAATGTGGCCAGGAAATAAAGCTGTAAAACAAAATAATTTTGCACAAGATGCGGCTGGAATATATCAGTAATAGTTTCAGTATATTTTAAATTTTAATTGTAAACTATTCTTCTCTTTAAAATTTCACCCTATTTTTCATTTAGTTTTAACACTTTACAGATTGTTTCTATACTGAGTAGCTATTATAATGATTAGGCGTATTCATAACTAATTTATGTTCGAATGAGTCCGGCCAGTTGAAAGAGCTTTTGTTCAGAAATTGTTCATAAATAAATTTTTATAATTGTATGTGGACAAGATTCTGGTTTTAACTCAACTTACCTTCATCACAATTAGTGGAATAATAATTAGTGTTCTCTTTTTTATGCAAAAATAATTTTAACACAATTTTTTAACAGGCATAATGTTTGTTTTAAAGCAATTCTTTTGAATATCGAAACGCTTAAACTTTTGTTTGAATTAATTTAAATTCCTTTAATCATACAAAATATTGTTGCATGATCAAACATAATTTCTATCAAACTTTCAATAATACACTTTTCGTTTAATAATAGAATTAAAAAAAAAAAATATTTAAAATCCAAAGTATATGCACATTAATTTTTTAAAATCACTTTTAATCCAATAAGAAGGGATTATTTTAATTAAAAATAGATTTTATATCTGCTACAATTAACAGACTTCATACATAATCTACAACAAACAGATTAAAAATTGGGGCACTACATAAATGTTAAAGAAAAAAATAAAATATTAATTGAATTTTAATTAAACTTAATCTTAATATGAGCATAATAATATCCTTATTATAGACAGTGTTATTAATCTTCCTGATATTCATTTAATAATTTTGAGAAATAAGTATTTTAAATCAATTAAAATAATATAGGAGTTTACACAGTTGCAAGTATTAAACTAATTTTTTCCTTAATTATGTTTTTTGCGTTATAGTTTTAAAAAATTAATTTTTACACACATTCTTTACAATATCCTTTTTTCTCTTTCATAAATTATTATTACTCTAACTATCGTCAACTAACTGCATAAAATATTGAAATTTAAAAAGGAAGATGAAAAATTAAATGAAGAAAAATCTTTTCTATTTTTTTTTGTTTTCGAGTCTTTTTCTGATCTCCTCTTCTTCTTTTAAATTCTTCAATCTCTAGAATCGGGAATTTCATTTCTATTAAAACTTTTACTATTTAAGCTCTTTTTTTATCAAAAGATTATTTCCGCTCTAATTAATGAATAAAATGACAGAAAGTTATCTTAACTAAAAAGAGAACAGGCAGGGAAAAAATCGAAAAAGCAGAGAAAAAAATAAAAGGAAAATAGAAGAAGGAAAGTGTAGGAAACAAGAAGGAAAGTGTATCCTTTCCACTCTATTATTAAAGAAACTTATAAAAATATCTTATATACTTATGACAGAAATGAAATGAAAGCGGATAAAAATATTACAAAAAAGAAAAAATTGAAAGAAAAGAAAAAGATGTTCCTAATTTAGTTTTACTTTATTCTTGCTTTTATATTATTAAGGACATATTTTCTTTAATTTTATCCTCCTACTTGTACAATGTAATAAAAATAAATGTGTATATGTGCTTGAATGAGTGTTAAACGATATTATTTCCTTTGTTATCAGACGAAAAAATGATAGAGAAGTTATTCAAAATGACAAATAGAAATTTATAAAGTTGAATATTTTCCGTATATTTTGCATATATATGTGTGTGTGTGCGAAGAATGGAATTAAAAATTCTTTAAAATTTTGAAATTTTTCTTTTTGTTTTAAGAGAACAAAATTCAGTTTAAGGAATCTTTTACGTTTTTGAATTGAAACTATTTTGTAAAACAATGTGTTGAATATCTTGAAATCCAATTGGATTGGCGGTTTGATTTTTATTTATTTATATTCAATTTTAATTTGATTAAAAGATTGTTCAACACGTACGTTTCATTAGCAGTGTTGAGGAAAAGAAAAAATTTTTATTTCAATTTCAAATATGTTCAATACAATTATGAAAATTACTGTTTAGATGGCCTCTTTGGTCACAATTACAAAACAGTATTCAAGAAATTAAATTTTCGGTCACTTTATAAATTATTTTGCAAGTGATTATTTGCTTGATATGCAGCAAAGTGTAATATTGCTTTAATCAATGAAACAACTAAGCAAAAATCTTAAATTTTTCTTTATTTACGAAAAATAAGGATCAAAAAGTTTTGCGTTATAATCCGGTTGTTACCTAAATTATTGTTTTTATTGGTTGTAAATGTGACAATTCGTTGATCCATCAATAGCAATTCTTTGATTTGTTAGTTCACTAATAACAAATTCGTTCTTTAGTACCTTCAGAAGGATATGAGTTGATTTAACTGAAAAAAGTGGGCTATAAGTTCTAATTACTGAACCAGTGATAGTAAAAGTGAATTAATTAAATTTGGTTGAATCAATTTGTAAAAATATTTAATATTCAATCTCCCACTTTAAAATTGAATAACAAGAGGGCGAATAACCATAACTAATCGGCATATTAATTTCGAATTCAGTAGAGTATTAATCAATTATTGATTTTTATATTATCATGTAATTAACCTTATAAATTTAATTAAATAAAACATTTTAATTTTCATAACAAAAAAACAGCTTACAGCCCTTATTGTAATTTCATTCTGCACCTTTTGCTTTATCTCACGATTAAAATTCAAATTTAATGAATTTAAATTTGAAACGAAATTGCAATAAAAGCCAATCCAGTTGATTTGACCTAAATTTGCCATTTTACATCATTTAAAAAGCATACTATTTTCATTGTGAAATGCGAAAAAAGAAATGCAAATTACATTTTCTTCCATTAATATCCTTTTTTTTTTGATATTTTAACAGTAAACCAGGAAAATGGAATAAAAATTTTTATTTAAACTAAGTTTTAAATTAAAGGAAAAGTGACACACTAAAGATGAATAAAATAAATTGTATAAAAGTAAAAAAAAAAAACAGGAAAACAAATAACAATAAATAAATAAAAATGCTCTTTAGAAATAAAAAAGGAAACTATTTTGCAACACTTTTTTTTTCCAACTTCCTTTAAATGAACGTCCAAAAGGAAAATTGTAAATAAAAATACTGTCAAGAATCTCTCCAATTAAAATTCAAATTATACAATAAAAATTATAAATGAAAGGAATGTACAATTTATACATTATAGAGACTATTTAAATTTAATTAAATTTTTAAAATTTCTCACAGTTTATTGCAAATTTGAGAGCCTTAAGAGTAGTAGAATTATAGTGGAATTGTATTATACAGGGAAAGCATCCAGTTTACGACCGAATTATTTCGGAAACAGGGAATCCCATAAAAAAAAATATATTATTAGGAGGTATTTTGAAGAAAAACTCAAAATCTATCAAATTATGAAAAAAAAAAAACAAAAATTGAATAGGGTAAATTTTTTAGTAATTGGCAACTTTGTGAAAAATTTCACATTTTATTTTTCCTTTCTTTGAACTGTTTTTTTTTTGTATATAAAATGTTACTCTTCAGCTTTTCATTGCATAAAAATTTTCTTAAATCCATTTTAATTCATGGATCTATAATCCTTTCTGCCCCCGAGCGATTGTACCACGTTACAGGTTCACCTAGTCATGCAATTTATGGATAATCGAATTATGTTTTTCTTATGAATGCAATGAAAATTTTAAAAATATCATAATTAAACTGAAAATTTCGAAAATTATTGGTTTTAAATGTTTTTATTTTTTTTAAGTTTTAATTAATCCTAAATTACATAATATATTAAAAAATTCACTTAAGATTGTTGCACGTTTTCAATCAGACCATACAAGTTGCATCAAACATTTTAATACATCGTCATGTATGAAGTGTTTCTGTCATTACTAATAATGACGTCATGATATTCGAACCTCTTTTTTTTTTAAGTTCGAATCTGAAAAGTTATCAAGCAGTTTTAATAATTTGTGTACGGATTATCATACTATTGACCTAATATACAACCCTATATTCTGTTGTTAATTAGAATGAAGTTCCAAACTCAAGGGAAAATTCAATTTTAAATAAATTTTTTGAATATAAGTAATTCAATTACTTACATACCTCGCTAGCATACATGATTTAACTAAATCGTATTACAAAATTCTTTAGCTCTGCCCTGATATTAATGTAGTGGATGTGGAATCTAAAATTAGATCAGGCTATACTCTTATAAGTATTGAATTATATTTAATAAAATTTTTAAAATTAAAAAATAAATAACAAAATTAAAAATTTGCAATCCAGCTGTTTCAAAATTTAATTACAAAATCATTCAAAAATCGAATACTAAAAAATTGAACTAAAAAAATCAATTTAATTTTAATATTTGATTCTTAAATTAATAAAAAAACAAAAACAAAAAAGGAAGGGAAATGATTTAAATTCCAATTTTTATTTTTATTTAAAATTTTAATTTAGAATATTTTTCTTATACAATTCCTAAATTAGTTTTATTTTAAAGTGTGATTTTCATTTTCTTAAAACGTACCCATTGAAACCGAACTTGTTTAAAGAAGTACAGAATCGTACCAATGTTAAACGTATAAGTTTTCGTTTTATTTTTTATTTTTGTTCAATTTCAATTTTTTTAATATAAATTGAGACTCCAACTGCGAAAAAAAAATTATTAGTTCTTTAGAACTAAAGGGCAAAATAATAGGTTTAAGGCGATTAAAGAGAGCAAGAATACAAGAATAATGTTTGCAGGAAAAAAATGAAAAAGAGTGGAAAAAAATATCAAGTAACCAGAGAACATTTAAAACAAATAAAAGCTAAAAACAACAAAAAAAATTAAATATTTGAAATTAAAAACAGACTAATTCGAGTTGTTTGCTTAAATTAATGACTCCAAAAGAGCACATTTGCTTCCAAGTTTGGTTAGGTGTAAATAGCCTTGCTTAAGGCTTAATTGCAATATTAAGAAATAAATAAGGAGTTCTTATTGTTTCCAGAATTATAAAAGTATTATACTACTGCTTATTTCAGTAAATTTCATGATATTGCTTAACAAAAATATTCTACTAAATTGCATAAATCTAGGCGAAGAGATTATTAACCCTTACGGTAAACTTTAAAATTTTAAATTTATGCCCTATTTCAGGACATTAAAAATCAAATTAGATATGTTATTTTTAATCGAACATATTTAAAAGCGTACAATAGGTTCCACACATTCAAATTTATGATGAGCTACTAAGGACTAAAGATTTAATATGAAAACATATTGTCAAAAACAAAATGATCGTTACCAGTGACATTGCTAATAATTTTCCTGTTCACTGTTTAAGGAAATTCAGTCGTAATTAATTTAATTTTATATTTTCATGCCTTTTCATTGGGAAACAGTTGAACGCATTCTGAGAATCAGTTACAATATTTTTGGGTATTTTTAGTTTAAGTACTTAATTTTAATATTTAGAAAATCGATAATCTTACGTTGATCCCAAATGTTACGTCACCACGGACAGACATATAAGGAATAATATCGAAAATTTCCTTTTTTAAAAAAGATTACTACTTAGATGCGTTAAAAATTAAAGAAATTCCTTAATGTAATAATCAAATGAATGAGCATTTTTTTTTTCTTACTAAAAATATTAAAACCATGCGTTAATACTGAAATGCTCAATGCACATACATATACCTACATATTATTAAAATACACGTATATAAGAAGAAGAAGAAAAGCAAACATTCTATTTGATCATGCAATTTTTAAATTTAAGAACTGTGATTATTCTTAAAATGTACCTATATATCTCTTCAATGATCTTAATTAGTTAAACGCAGTCAGAATAGCGATTTTGATCATTAAGTATTCATCTTTAATGTTTATTTTTTTAGTCTTTGTTGTTTTTTTCTTGTATTATACGAACCCCTCACATTTCAAGGTCCTCTATATAATGCCATCAATACTGTTTGTTTCTTATGTCCAAAATTTCATTATAATTTTTTCCATTCTTTTTCCGTTGTTTCTTGTTCTTTTTTATTATTTTTTTTTTTAATTTCATTTTCGCTTTTAAGTCTCTGGTGTAATAAACACTAAAGATTAACTCCCGCTGATTTTAAGAATATTGAAATGATTCGTCTTTTGATCCAATCTTTTAATGTTCTTACGGCTGCATGTTCTTGTTCTTGTTCCCAATGTTATGTTTTTTGCGCCAACTTTTTCTCTCATCTTTTGTTTTTTAATGTAGTCTTTATATTATTGGCTTGTTAACGGGTGGGACTTTTTACACCGATGAAATCGAAGTACTAAGTTAAATAAAAAGAATACAAGAATAAAAAAAAAAATTCAAAATCAGAATTTTTTTGTTTTTTGCTGATTAGTGGGATTAAAATTTTAAAAATTATTTCAATAAAATTTAAAAAAAAAAATAAAAACAGCAACAAAAGAACAGAAAATAAAATGCTATAGTATTCAAATCAAAGGTATTGAAAGAAGAACATTTCCTTAAAAAATATTTTGTTATCGGTATTTTGGTTTGAATCTTGTAACAACTCAACAATATTTAATAAAATTTGCCTTGTTGCACTCATTCGAGTTCTTTAATTAGCCCCTTTCTATATTCTGTTATAAATAAAGTCCTTTTGAATTCTGTGAAAAACAAAAGTTCAATTCTGTGAAAATAGGAAGCTAATTCTATAAATCATAATATATTTAACAGATATACCAACCGAGTTTGAAGCTGTTTTTAGCTGTCAATAGACTTAAGCAATAATATAATATTTGTAAGAAACCTTATTATAGATGGAACAAGTAATGAGCTTTTTAAGTCCAAATATCTTCTATAAAACAACTCAAACAACAAGAATTCTTAATTCGCAACAATAAGTTAACAAAGAATGTAAAACAGCAATCCGTGTTTTAGAAATTCAATACAAAAACTAGTCAAACAGACAGACAGTCTTCAAAAACAACTCTTCCAATAGAATTCCCAATTTTCTCTCTTTATTTTCGGAAATACTTTATCAAAATAATGTAAAACTCAAATGCTACAGAAAATTTCAAAAATTTCCAAAGACTCATTCATGGGTGTTCCAAAAATTCAACAAAATAAATGAACTAAAGAAATCAAAATGCAAAGTTTTTAAAGTTGGACATTTAAAATGTCATTACAAGAGAGTATAATACTTAAAATATAGCCTTAATCATCATTAATCTAATTTGAAGCATTCAAATTAAATGAAATTATAATCGCATTAAAAATTTATTTTTGTTTTTATTATTTAGTATGTCAAAAGGATATACGAAGTTTGTAGGCAAATTAAATGTGTAGAATCGTGATTGAAGAATTATTCAGCGAAAAAAATATTTGTAAAAAAGGAAGAAAACTCAAAAGAAATGAAAAGAGCATGTAAACAGTTTGTGTGCTTTTCAAAGATACCTTTCGGTTTTGCAAAATGAACTTAAGTATTGTAGGAAAATAGCATAATATATAGAGGGCATAATAGGCGTATAGTTTGGGATCACTGAGCAGTTGAATTTTCGCACATTTCACTCCAAATTTTACTACCTACACACAATTTGACGAAATTTCAATTCAATAAAGTCAATAAAAAAATCAGAAACAACCCAATTTTCAACATCGCGTAAATTTTCTTAATATCGGTTAATATTATTGGGGACATTTTATTATGTTATTTATTAGAATTCACAATATCCCAAAGATCAAATTCAAATCGCAAATTTCTTTCTCTTTAACAATGATCCAATAATTCCCATTGTTCAATATTTTATTGCATTTAAATCGGTTAAATAAATATTTTCATTTTCTTTTACTTTATCGTTTTTTTTTAACATACTAAACTAAAAATTTAACATGTTCAATTGTATCTATATATGGTCATAAATATGTGCATTAACACAGTATGTATGCATATGTGTATACATACATTTAATGTTATCTATTTTGTTAAATTTGCTTGAAAAGTTTTTGAAATTCTCCAATTAAAAGTATAAAACAACTAAATAGCTAGCAAATAACTAAATTATTTTAATCCTAATTCTAATTCCACTAAATAAATATAATCTAATTTCTATTTTTCTCTAAGAAAAATAAAAATGAAAAACAAAAAACAAAATAGAATCTTTGTAATACAAAATATTAACAATCTCATAAAGTACACAAAACTCCCCAAAAGCAAACTTATTCATTGTGTTATTATTATTACTCTCTCTGTACAAAGTATGGTTAATAAATTATTGATGAGTATTGGGAAGAATTTTTAAAATTGTGATATGGAGTGCTCACAATTTGTGCGAAAGAAGTTGTGAGTATTTTTAAAATTTGCCTGCCTATATGCAACTATTTGATGATTCGTTTAAAATATTTTTTGCGGGAAAATTTTAACAATATTGTTGAATTGGCAATCACGTTTATTATTTACATAAAATTATGTACACATAATATGTAAATATGTAATAATTATTTTATTATCTTGAAATTCTGAATCTCCGATTATCTCAAATTTCTCTTTTAATCATCAAAAGCAAATAATGATAACATGTCCAGAATATGTACAATATTCTTGCAAAATAATTTATATGAAAATAAAGTTAAATAAATTTATACAGGTACTAGGCATTTTAAAACTTATGTTATGGGTATGTACTCAAGTTACACAAAAAACTAGACATATCTTGTCTTACACAAAAATTGTCTTCATTATATTTCAGAAGGTTGATTTTTTTAAATTCAATCTTTTTTTAATTCAAAATTTTATTCACTTTTTAAATCTAAAATAAATATTGGATAATATGGAGTCCTATGAGTACTTATAATTAAATGAGGGACTCGGAAGCAAAGTTGCTTAACTCTCACTCCTAAAATTTTTGCCACTATATGTGAGTTAGACCGCACTATTGCACTGAAAAATTTTCAATTTTGGTTTTAGACCCAAAAACCTAATTTTATATACACATTTCTAACAAAAAAGCAAAAATTTCAGGAGTAATGCGACTTTGCTTCTGAGCCTCGCAAATATACCAAGGAAAATTAAAAGAAAATAATTGTTATGAATGATTGTTATTGTGAATATTGAATCTCTTCAAGTTACAGAATCTTCAATCTACAGAATAAATTTTAAGCTCCACAACACAAAATATTTACATAATCCGAAAAATTTTGAGCCAGACTTTGTAGAAATCTATTTGTAAGTCAAAGTGAATTAATGTCACAATAGTGTTTCAGCTAAAAAAAAAAATTTTTTTTTTTTCATTGTCATGTTGATAGAAGATTTACACAAATTTTCGAAGCTTTTGCATTATAGATTATACTTTGTACATTATGTGTGTATGTGTATTTACTCTATACTTATTTATAGATATTTAAAAGTATATGCTATAGTATATATGCGCGAGTATATTGAAATTTCAGATTAAAACGCAAAATTAAATAACAAAAATTATAACAATAGTTTTTTATTTTTTTTATTTTATACGAAGGACTTAATAAAATTTTAGAATAAAAGCGTAATATTGTGTAATATAAATAGGAAAGGATATGCTTGGTCATCAAGGATATTATTATCAATGTAAAATTGACTATATTTTGAAAGGATTTACATGACGATTTATAGTTTGACATTTTTAGTTTTTCGAATAAAAAACTAAAAAAAAAAATAAATTTATTTTTTTGTTTTTTCTATTGTTTTTTTTTTTTTTTTTGGTACGACATCATGATAACATGATTTTCTAGCATAAAAGCTGAAATAATTTAGGATTACTACATTATTGATTTTATTTAACAAAATAATGATGGTGGAGAGAACAATACGTAATAATAATAATGATTGTTACATGACAATGTACAGCTATACATACACACTTACATGTATGTACTTAGATAATATCGTGTAACACAATATAGAGAAGAACAATATAATTATTATTGTAATCGTTTTAGGAAATTATTGTCTTTTTTCTCTTCCTCTCTCTCTCTCGTAAATTAAATTTATTTGGATAATAATGTCAAACAAGGGAAGTTTGTATAACTTTTTTTTTCTCTGCGTTTTTTTTTTATTGTTTTTTTTTTAAATTAAATATTGACCTAAATTATAATATTATCCTAATATTTATATTGACAAGGATATATGGAGAATAAGAAGAGTTTCCTGTTCTTGAATAATGAGAGTAATATTGGAAATTGGTTTTAATTATATGAAATTTTTTTTGCATTATATTTGATCTTAAAATTAGATTTAATAAAATTTATAAGGCGAAAAATTTATAGGAAATTAATTTATACTGAAAAGGATATTATTAATTCTGATATATGTTATTGCGATATCTACTATTTAAATAAAAAATGAATTTAAATTAATTTTATAAATTAAAAATGTTGAATGAGAAAAGTTTTTTAATTGTAAAAAATTGCTAGTATTTTGTGCACAAATTTAACATGACATTAAGGACTTGTAGCATTCATAACACGAGTTTGTATCCTACTGCGTTAACGCTTCATTTATACCACACAACCACATCTTTTAACTGGAAAATTCAAAATGAGAGTCAAAAAAATTTTGAAAAGAAAAAAAACAAGGAATTTATACAGAAAAGGCGATATAAAATGAAAAGTAAAATTTTTTTTTCCATAATCAATCGGCTAAGTGAAGTACCGAAATGGACGCAGTATGCAACATGGAGTTTTCAAAAGAATCCACATTGCCACAGCCAAATACCGTTGAATGGGATTGACCATTTGTTATTATAAATTTATGATTAGCTGCTGTATAACATTCCTTTCTTTCCACATGGAAATATGAAAAGAATGGCAGATATACAAAAATGAGGTTTCTGAACAATGTCATTTGCGTAAGTATTCAATTTATTGTAATTTCATTTCGAAAATTCGCATTTAATTTTCTCGAAACTGACATACAATCAAATTTAACTGAAGATTAACAACTTTCAATATTGTAAATATTCTAAGTACTTGAAAATTTTCATAAATATGAAAATATGAAGCATGCAAAAAATAATTCTTAAATAGCAAAAACTTTTACAGTTCGCCATAAAAAATTTCGATAGATCCTTAGAATAAATTTTTACTTTTTTTTTTATCTGACATTATTTTCCTATTTTATACAAAAAAAAATGGTCTTTATCGTTCTTTTTTTAGAAGATGTTGTCAAATATTCTTGAGACATGCATAAATAAAATTGATACGCAATAAAGTTTACTGCTTTTTCTTTAAATTTTTTTTCTTATTCTCTGCTTCTTTTACTTCTCTTAAAGTACATATAGACTTCTTAAGAATCCATTTTCAGAAATTATAAAAAATGGAAATTTTGTTTTTTTTTTTTTTTAAAAAGGGAATTAGTATGCCGCCACTTTATGTGCGCTTTTCAATCAAAATCAGTAGTCCATTAAGTTATTGAAGAACGAGAGAGATTTGAACGAGAATAAAGCAAAAAAAAACAAGAGATTTTGAACTTAAAATTCAATAGAAGAACAAAAAAAAATCTCAGAGAACAGTAGATTTATAATAAATATTTAAATTATAAATGAGAGTAAAAAAGAAAAACAAACAAAAAAAATACAATACTGTTTTTTTCTCCGAAATCCTTGAAAATTTTACTTTTTATTCTTATTTTCACTTTTTATGTCTTTTTGCGCCCACAATTTAATTTCCGATTTTAAAATGAAAAGAAATAAAAATTTGGTCCGCGTTTTTTATTTTTCCATTACAATGTGATTTGCTGTTCCTTTGTATGTTGTTTTCCATATTCTTGTTCTGGTTCAAGTGAAAATCCGTTAAACAAATCCTTCAAGAAAATGTATTAAGGAAAAATCACAAAAAAGGCAAAATCACAAAAGTAACAAAGAGAAAAACAATAATGGAAAATTAATTCTTTAGAATTTATCAATCATTTCTCAGAATTCGTTAACATTTACTTTGGCTTAAGTCCTAAAACAATTTCCTTACAGCCTTTAAAACAACAAAAAATGGAAAGAATTGTATTGTGATTTTTTTTTGTCAGGGATTTTCTTTATTCCTTTGCTATGTTTCTTTTTTTTTCAGTTAATTCGGTTTTGTTTGCTTTTTTCATTCCATGAACCTTGTCATTAAATTTTTTCTTTTCCTATTAATTGGAATTGAGAATTTGGTTTTTTTTTTTTTGTGGTAATGGCTGTATTCTAGTTAACTTAAGACAAATTAAAGCTCTTTCATCTTAATAAAAATGAAGGCCGTTTTCTATATTATTATAAAGGATAATAAAGGATCTTTGTTTGTGACGTATTACTTAATTATTTTCATACAGGCTACTCACTTGTCGTATTGGGATGAGTGTAAATTTTAATGAAAAATCCATAATATTCGTTTCGATTAAGTACAATTTTATATTTTAGCTTTAAAAATTAAATAAAACGAATTGAACAAACACAATTGTGCCTGTTTTAGAAATTTTCTTAGATTTCCGAAGCGTAAATTTTTAATTTCTAACAAAAAGTGATCTCATATAACCTACTAAATTAACAGTTGGTATGACTGTTAATGCTTCGTCGGAATAAATCATCATAATAGGTATTTTTAAGGTGTTCATATTGTTTATGGATTAAAATTTTATTCAAATGGCTGCTTCAACTTCTATTTCTGACTATCAACTCTTAAAATATGCATTTCATTTGAATTCTCATACTTTAAAACGCATTTGTAACATATATAATTATTATATCTCGTATTACAAAATGGAAAACAATTTAATTTAATGTTCAATTAGAATACCTAATTTCTGATTTGGTCACTTAAAACAGATGCTCAATAACTTCTTTGAAATCCAATGAGTGGTGAAAACTGTAAGAACCTTTCAATCATAACTGGAATCAATTTGAACAACAATCAACTTAAAGTTTTGATTTAACTTAATGGAAATTTCAAATTTTTAAAATTTTTTGTTTTATTTCATCATAAAATGAAAGCTTACCTTGCTGAAAGAAATAAGAATGATTTCTAACATCATTCAAGGTTGATAATATTAAACTCTGCTCTTTAAAATGTTCTTAGAACAGAACAACAAGAAAATTCTCACAATTTTTCGTAATTTTGAATTTTCTAGTTTATAGTTAAAGTAGATTTCCAATTTTAGAGTCCATATCCAAAAGTTAATCAAATAAAACTGCTGAAATTATTTCTTTCCATTTTGTTTTATGTGAGTTTTTCCAGGAAAAAGAACTCAAAAGGATCAAATTTTTCATCAATATCGCATACAACAATTTTATTCCGATATGAATTTCCTTCGCCCCCTTTCTATTTATTAAGAAAAAAGAAGGGAATCTTTTCAATAGAATTCTGTTATTTGGAAATTTTTTTTTAAATTTTTTTATTTCAAATTTCATTCCAAACAAATGTAATCGAACTCTCGTATGTTTGTACAGGAAAAAAGAAATGTAAACGAAATTATCAAGTAATAATATATTGAAAGGTTGGAAGAACCACAATCAAAGTAAAAGCTCTTCAGCCTGAAAAAAAATTTGATCAAAGGAATCAACTAAAAAAAAAGTTTTTTTTTTCACATGAAAATATAGAGAAATTTAAATTACATGTTTTTTTCTGTGAATATCAATAATAGTAGCTCTTAAATTGGTAATGAATTTTCATCAGGGTGATATTAAATATTAAAATGTAAAGGATTTCCATTATTATTAAAAATGTAGAATGGGAGTGAATGACCAAGACAATAATGGAATTAAAATATTCAATTGTTGTAAAATAAATTCCGTAATTTTTTTTTTGTTTAAATAAAATGTAAATAAATTAATTGTCATTTTAACAATTTCATTAAAATTGAAATCTTAAACAAAACAAATTGAGGGATGTGCTTTATTATTTTAAGCTCCTTTTCTATTAAAATTTAAAACAACAAGAGAGTCATAATAAAAAGGATTCAAATAAATATTGCATTTATTCTTGCGATACTTGATAATGAAAATTTACACAAAATATTTTAGAGTAGCTGCAAGAAAATAATGTAATCCAAGACTGTAAGGTATGAGAAATCTATGCAGAAATTTTTGATTAGCTATATATAGATTTTAATCAAATTTTGCTATAAATGAAATCCGAAATATCATACTAAACCGAGTTTTTCGGAAAAATCTTTAAAAATTAGAAAGAAATATTGAATAGCAAAACTGCATGAAAAAACTGGCGAAGCATGTTTTGGAAAATTTAAGAGTTATGAGAATTATCATTTGAATATAAGTTAAAAAATTTTTAGAATTTTTCCTATGAGTAATACCCCGATCAGAAAAACATTAAATAATACCACTATTCCGAACACCATTATACCTTTAGTTTCAAAGTTCAACAATAGAATTCGTTATAGCACATTTTTGAATATTATGACCACGTTAACCTTCTTATAAAGTCCAACAGAATAACTTTGGATCAGATACGCTGGTATCTTGTGCAATTAGTTGAAAATAGCTTTGATAGATCAAAAAAATCATTGATTGAAAACGAAAAGTTTACCGAGTAATTTGTTTATCAGTCAGTATCCTTTTGGTTTGAGTCTATATTATAATGAATTCCTTCAATTCATTTCTGGTTATTCCTTGTAGGAATATAATGGAAAATGTACGCTCCTAATGAACGCAGTTTATTCTATTTTTTAATTATTCTGTTTGTACAAAATATAAAGAAATTAATACTACACAGGTATAGATGCATATTGTATCTATTACTTGTCCTCTAAAACCATAAAATGACTGTGCCCTTAAATAAATTTCATTGCGAAAAATAATTTATCTGGACTCTTTTCAAATAAATAACAAAAAAATAATATTGTGTGAGAAATTTTTGTAAATTTACAAAAAGATTCTTATTCAATTATACAGGTAGGTACAACATGCAATGTGGTACAATTTTCACTCCATGACGCGCTATTATATTTTCAAATATTTTGAACAAAGTACAAAATTTCAAAAGAATATTATTGTATTGTGCAAAATATTTCAAAGCATTTCTAGTTTTACATTATTATATGGAATTTAAAATATTTACAAAATATTTATTTGGATTACAATAATTCAATTAAATATTGTGCTGTTATGGGTATTTGTAAGCATATACTAAGTATAAGTTATGAGTACTAAAACTCCAGCAAAATATAAAAATATTTTACCTTAATTATTCCGGTTCATGTGCGTTCACTTTTAATTCACCACACATTTAATATTTACTAAATTTTTGTTCATAATTTTTAATGTATAAATTTTGTATTTACAAAGTTGTTCATAAATTATAAATTATAAATGTGAATAATTTTTGAAATTAATGTATCAAAAGTGCTTTTAAATTTATGTTAATTTTGTTTTATATTTTTTTTTATTTGACGGTATATCTAGGTGGCAGAGAAACCATATTTCATGGTTTCACGAACATACATTAGTTATAATAGTGTTTTGAAACATTTAAGTCGTTAAATTGGTTCAAACTTTCTGAACTGTTGCAACAAATCTTCATTATTATAACTATCATAACCCTAATCATCCAAGCTATTAAAAGCTATTAAAAGCTATTAAAATTTTCCTATAATTTTTCTATAAGTAAAATACTAAACACAAACGACCAAATTTCAAAATTACCTGTTGAAGATAATCTATAAACCTTATAAAAAATTAACAATAATGGATGCCTCATAAATTGTCATAGAGGAATTTTTTACAACAATATACGATAACAATTTTTTTCAATTTTTTACAATAATTTTAACATGTTCGCATTTTTTTAACTATCTTTCAGAGCTAAAAACCCCTGAACTATGTTTACTTGGTGTGGCTTTTTGGAAGGTAGATCTATATAGGCCACTTGGACTTAGTATGGTACGGCCGGATATCTGCTTTCCCCTCCCTTACTGAGCAGTCTAAGTTTTTCAAGAAACCAGTTGAGATTCTTGACATCTAGCCTGCTTTTAACATAAGAAAGAATAAGCTTTTAACATCTGCGTGGAATACATCAGGGACGAATATGGCCGTAAAATTCTAAACTTTGATTTATGATAAATTGATATTTAATTATGTTATTAAAAATGGCCGATTATAGTGATTGCAAATGCAATTATAAAATTACTTCCCATTTCCTTCAAATTCTTTCAAATTAAAAACCCGTTTAATACGTTTCTTTTTTCGCTGTAAATTTTCAAATTCCAATAAATTTTCAAAAATATTCGAAATAACAATAGAAAAAATGCTTTTATTTTATATTTGATTTAATGAAAATTTTAAATAAAATTTTTTTGCTTTTTCGCAAATAAATAATTTTTAGCATTATTTTATGCGTTTTTCTCACCATGCGCTTTTTAATTTCAGGCGAAAAATTTTAGTGTTTTTCTAGTTTCTTTTTTTGGATAGCTTGTAATGAACAACATTTTTGATTAATTATTATTAAAAATGGATAGAAATCATAAATAACAAAAGTTGAACTTTATTTTTATTTATGTAACATAAATATGTAGAAATTGGTCATAAAACACGCTCGATATGTAACAGCTAAAATAAAATTAAATAAAACGCAATTTAGACATAAAAAATAATATCAACATTTTTTTCATATATTTTATTGTAAATATGCAGCTTATATAATATAACATACAGATAAATATATAGTACATTTTAATAGACATTATTAACTCATCTTATTGGCCTCTGCGATTAAACCATGTGTACCATAACATTAATATTAAGAGTTAATCATGAATATTTGCACTTTAGTTTTATAATGAACTCTCATATCATTACAATTTTTCTTTTAATATACATATGTTTTATATATTTAAGTATATACCCACTAATAAATTGATCGTATTATGTGAGCGAACTAGATGTTTTAATTTTAAGGTTTAAACCGTCACAAAATACAAAAAAAAATATATTCTAAATTCGCCTACACGACTTTAAACTTTATGTCAAGAATTCAAATATAATAAAATGTATAAGAATATTCGGAAAAAGAAACCATTGAGAAAGAGAGAGGGAGAGAGTGAAAAAGCAAATAAGAATAGAAAATTAAATCGCATTTGAAATCAGCACAAATAAATCTATGTGACTGGCATTAGTAACGCAATTTCGTGCAATTGCAATAATGAAGCATGTAAAATGAAAAAAAAAAAATTTTTTTTTTTACTATACAATAAATTGAATGTAAAAAAGGCAAGAAAAACAAAAAAAATTAGACTAAAAATGGGAAAGCATTTTAGCGGTAATCTGATCAACTTTAGGATAGTGAACTTTTGGTAGCATAATAAGCCGTATTACATCCATGATGTTCAAGTTGCTAAGTTTCTATTGAGTACTTAATACTTTTCATATATTTTGGGAAATGTCTTTAAAACAACAACATTTTTCGGAATTTGCTAAATAGTTCTATGTTCGGTGAACAAATTGTTGCCATTTTCGATTAGATTGTACACGAAAAGTTTTGGAATTCCTAATATTTTTGTTTACTGTAAACTACCATCTAGAATTATTTCAAGAGTCTGAGTACAAAACCTGGCTCTTACTTGAATTTATACAACAAACACTAGATTTGGTCAATTGGAACAACATGAAAATTTATAATTTCATACCCATGTAAAAATTGTCAATTTTTTTTCCTGGTGTTCCAATATAAACAACAATTTTGAAAGTATTAAACGAAATTATTTTAGGCAGAAATTCAAGAAAGAATATTGTTCAATGCTTTCGGAAATGTTCCTTAAATGCTAGTACACTGGGAAAAATTAATTCATAGCCTAGAATGTAAATATTTCAAGATTCTATATTAAGTGAAAAATTTCAACCGCAAAATTTTTAAAATATTCAAAAATTACGCAGAAAGTATGGCATCTTTCCATTACATTATTATAAACGTAAAATAATAGCTTCACAAATCATCCAAGAAAAAACATATTTATAATTTATTTTCACGAAATAAAAATAGATTTTCTATACTAATTCATTCAAAAAAATAAATTGAAATAATCGCGCCAATTCACTATTAGGGGTCCTCATGACTTATTAAAATGGATAAATACTATATTATATGAAAGTGTCTCTAAGTGAAAACTGAATAATAAAGTAAATTTTAAAGAATTTTGCTTTACGTTAGTATGAAAGTGTATGTATATATGCGTGCGTCATTAAACACTTAGAGACAGACATTAATTGATTTTTTACTTTTTTCTGTTATACACTATTGCTATCTCTATATTATTATTTACTACACCATACCTGCAAACATACATACATTTATAATACTTATACATATTCTTATAATATTAATTTTTCAAGATAAAACAAATAAGAAGGTATGTATATAAAAAAAAAGAGAAAAAAAGAAATCACTAAATGGCAATTTAAAATAATTTATCATCGGTGAACAAAGTTCGAATTTTAATTGAAAGCGTGAAATGAAAAAAATATGTGAAAATAGGAGAAAGGATAAAAATTTTATCGTACAACCAATATAATGATAAAAATGTCATGAAAATTTTGAAAAGAAAATAGACCGATTCAAAAATACAAGAACATGAGTCAGAATTCTAAAAATAAGGGTTATCTAAGTGTACACTGCTCAAGTACACCTGAGATAATTACTTTTCTTTGCTTCAACATTTTGTTTTTGAGCTCCAAATGTTACACACAGCAGAAAAAAAAAATGCATTTGCCTAAAAGTATGCAATTTTAAATTGTTAATGTTATTGTTTTGCTGAGAAATCTTTTAAAAGGGTTGTATCCAGATTTAACTGTTATTTATACTCATCACTAATTAGTGTTGAATGAGATGATTCGATAATAGTGTTCAGTGAGATGCAGCCGATGTTTTGAACAAAATATTTGGTCTCTCTCAAAATTCTATATAATTACACCAGTAAGAACAAACAGACAAAAAAACTACTGCACAAAATTTTTATTTATTCTCTCAATTAGGCTAAGATATAAATTGAAAATACTTCTATAGTTTTTATACCCTGCACTTCGTGAAGGGTATATTAACTTTGGTATGGAGTTTGTAACTACTTGAAGGAGTCATCTGCGGTATGGACATATATATATATTCTTGCTCAGCGTAAAATTCTGAGTCGATTTAGACATGTCCGTCTGTCCGTCCGTCCGTCCGTCCGTCCGTCCGTCCGTCCGTCCGTCCGTCCGTCCGTCCGTCCGTCCGTCCGATCGCACGATAACTCAAAAACGAATAATGCAATCGACACCAAACTTTCACAAGTTTTTTCTTTTGTGCCAAGGACGAGCCCTATTGTTATTGGACTAATTCGGACAACGGGTTCGGGTAGCTGCCATACAACTCAAAGAGTTTATTTTAAATATTTCAAAAACTAATAAAGGTATAAATATAAAATTTTGTATACATGTGTCCAATTATATTCTGCACATGCTCTAAAAATTATAATGGGATAGCTGCACCGGTTGGGGTGGCTGCCATACAACTCCAACAGCAAATTTTTTATATTCGGCAAAATAATAAAGTCAGATTCATGAAACTTGGCAGTCATGTGTCCAATTATAGGTCAAATATATTTCTGAAGTTTTAGAGGAATCGCTTGACAGGTTCGGGTACCTGCCATACAACTCCAGAAGCTAATTTTAAATATTTGGAAAAATAATAAAGTCAGATTCATGAAACTTGGCAATCATGTGTCTAATTATGGCTCAAATATATTTCTGAAGTTTTGGTGGAATTGCTCGACAGGTTCGAGTAGCTCCCATACAAGTCTAAAAGCTTATTTTAAATATTTGGAAAAATAATAAAGTCAAATTCATGAGACTTGGCAGTCGTGTGTCCAATTATAGGTCCGACATATTTCTAAAGTTTTGGTGCGATTGCTTGACAGGTTCGAGTAGCTCCCATGCAAGTCTAAAAGCTTATTCTTAATATTTGGAAAAATAATAAAGTCAGATTCATGAAACTTGGCAGTTGTGTGTCCGATTATAGATCAGATATATTTGTGAAGTTTTGGTGGAATTGCTTGGCAGGTTCAGGTACTTACCATACAACTCCAAAAGCTAATTTTAAATATTTGGAAAAATTATAAGGTCAGATTCATGAAACTTGGCAGTCGGATGTCCAATTATAGGTCAGACGTGTGCGTGAAGTTTATATAGAATGATTTTAGAGGTTCAAGTAATTGCTACACAATAACGAAAGGTGCAGGGTATAATTCAATCGGTTTATACCGACTGAAACGTTTTTACTTGTTTGTTTTATATTTATGTATAGGTAATAATTTTCAAATGAGTTTTAGACATGCATAAATAATTTAATAAAATGAATTTAATTGTATGTACATTTATAAAGTAGAGAAGAACTCGTTTTAAATGTCAGTATCACGATTGAGTTATATATGAGTGAAATTTTATTTATAGATGATAATTTAAGGATTGAATTACAGAAGGAGTAGCTAAAGTAATTTGTCAAAGAGAAAATTTTCTTTTTCTAATTTCTGATACCATAAATTTAAGATTGAGTGTGATTTCAATTAAAATTAGAAGAAAAAAAAATTCTTAATAATTTATTTACAATTAATTTTTTTTTTATCATAATTTATACAAGTACAAGAATTGTGTAGGTGATTATTAATTTATGACATAATTTGTTCTAATAAATTTGCAGTATCTTAAAATTATTACAGAAATTGCTATTAGTTTGTTAATTTTAGGTTATTTAAATGGTATTTATTTAATATAGACAATTTTGAGTGTAATAAAATTTAATTATAATGTTATTAATTGTTCATATTAAATAATCACATTGCATTAGCAATATGTAATTTAAAAACGCATGCCTTAAAGGTATAACTAATTTGTTATAGTTCTGCTAGAAAATTAAGCTTCGAGGCTAATAATTGCAATGGAGTTATAAGTGAGCTATATAAATATATTTATACAAGCACATAATATTTACGTAGGGCAAAATATAAGAAGAGTTTATTTATGGCATATATTTGATTATTTTTTAAATGGCTGCACACATACTCGTAATTATGTTGAAAATAAAATCTCCTATTCATTCTAGAGTTTACATAATTTCTAGATTTGAAATAAATATGTTCGAAAAACAATTAACATAAAATTATAATGAATTTTCATCCAAGACTATAAAAATGGTTTTTGAAATTTTCTGACTCAAATCTGATTTTATTGTATTTTTTCAAAAGAGACATATCTATTACTAATATCAGATTCTGACTCTGATTTTATCTAAATAATAACCACTTGATGCTGTGGAAAAATCACAAAAATTTCGAGTCCAACTTCGTCTCGGTATGATTATAAAAATAAATTTTATTTAATGAACAATTTATCTTATATGGGAATTGATTACTACAATGAGTATCTCTTACTTGAATCTGGTATAGTTTGAATTTTACATTCCCAAATATTTGACTGTATTTTTTTTGCAACAGATACTGTTGATTTAATTGTGTATTTTGAACTGATTGTGTTTCCTTCAACTTAATTTTAAATTTATTTCTAATACTTGAAAATGTTCGAGTCATGAAAGTTGTACATAAAATCATATTATATTTTAAAAAATTTATGGCAACAAATAAAAACTATATAATTAACTTGATTTTACTATGATAGCGCAAGATTAAGACATCGAATGGAAAACTGTAAATATGAATAACATCAGATTATATTATTTACCTTTGTCTTACTTTGATCTAATTTTTAAACCATAAATTCAATTCATTTTCTCAAAAACTAATTATACTCTTATAATTTATCCAAATCAAAAATAAATTATGATTTTATCAATCAAAGCCATTATTATGTAAAGAATCAAACATATATTTGTTCGATCAAACCAGTTACGATACATAAATGTATGAAAATACGAATATTTAAATAATACTACAATGTTATATACGATTTTTAATCTACTAAATCTGATATGAATCAATTTTACTGATATAATCAGTTTAATTTTATCACAATATCGCATCCTTAATTCATTATTCTACCCAAAGCAATAATTCTACTGAAAATCGAAATCTTTAAAATAAAATCATAATCACCGGTTTTTATAAAATCGATTATAGACATAGTAGATGTACTTATTATAATCTGCACATATACACGAATATTATAGTCTATTATGGGTATAAAATATACAATATAAAATTTTATTCATATTTTATTCTTTAACATCATTTGTCCACATATATGTGCCTATATAATATTTTAATACCAACAATTTTAAATAATGACAAATTATATATATTTTTCAAATTACCACTCTATAAAAGGATGAAACTGCTTATTATCGATTATAATTTTTTTAACCATTTTTTTTTTCTCATTTTGTTCTTCTGTTCTTCTCTACATAGTACATATAGGGAGCATAAGACAGTGCGCAATTTATTTTAGCTTCTTTATAAGTAGTTTAAATAGCAAACAATCATGCAAACAGACTCTATAACATTATTGTGTACATATAGAATGTGTGTATATGCTGGCATGATTGGTAATACTAAGTAAGCTAATCCAAAATGATCGCATTCATATGCTCATTACTATAATTTAAAAAAATGAAATGAAAAAAATTCGAAATAAATCAGGTTTACCACATTATAATAATCGAATATGTTTTTTTTTTCTCTCTTTAAATTTCTTTTTGGTTTGGATTTATAAAAGCTACTAGGTATACCTATTACTTATTATGTTCTGTCCACCTTACAACATTCTTTTATATCGAATACAATATAAGGTTAAAACTTATAATAAAGAATTGGAGAAATTGCGGGAGAATTGAAGAGAGAGATTCATGTTGTGTGTATTAACTAAAAAGATCTTTTATAGAGAGAAAAAGAAAAATAAAGGAAAAAAAAGAAAAGAAGAGTATATGATTTTTCAGTTCAAAATGTTGCTGCAACATTATTACGAGATAATCATGTTAAAATATTTTGTTATCTTCTGCTTGCTTAGACTTTTTTTTATTTTAATTTAAAAGTAATATTTTGTATTCTATTAAAATATTTTTGCATTTTAAATTCTTTATATTATTATTTTTGTTTTATTATTATTTTTATTATTATTATAATTTCCTACAGTGTTCATTAATTCTATCAATTTGCTTGGATAACAGCTACAAATCAGCGGGTGATTCTTAAATCGGAAAATAAAATGAAATTTATTAAAGAATAATATGAGGAGCAAATATTATTATAAGAGAAAGAGAAAGAAGAGCAGCAGCAGAATAATTTTAATGTTAACTGCAATTTAGTTAGCAAGCAAGTTAAAGTGAATTTAAAGAAGAGAACCGATGAATATTCATTCTTCATATTGTGAATTGTATAGTGATAATCTTTTGAATTTTTTTTTTTTTTTTGTTATTTTTATAAAATTTATTTTGCTCCGTTTTTACTTCGTTTTCTTTATTTGTTTTTGTTTTTTTTTTTTGTATTCGATATGTCAAAAAATCGATTTGATTATTGGATATATGTATTTTATTCTTATAGGTTTTAATGCGGTTTTATTTATTTTATATTTGCAATTCTTCATAAAAATAGATCTATATATTATTTGTGTTTTTTTATTTTTTGTTTTTTACATAAAAATATTCTTGAGAATTAATACTCTTTGCTAATGTATAATCTTCAATTCATAATCGATTTGGTTTAAATGTACGTAGTACTACAAAATGTAGAGGGACCAGGTTTTAAAAATTTAGCCTTATAATATTTTATTACAAATAAATTATTGAATATTGTGAATAATTCCGAAATCTATTAATTCTTGACAATTGTTATTGGAACTCCAAGTAAAAACCATTATTATTTGATAATTGATATTTGACGTAATTTTTACGTTGCCCAACTTACATTATTGCTTAAAAAATCCTTAAAAAATTGCCTTTTATTTACTGTATAACATATATGAAATCAATTTAATCCTAAAAGTATGCAAAATTTTCAAATTTTCATTTAAGTTTTTAAGTAAGACTGTGGATAAAATAGAGTTTATAATTTAGCATTATCTCTTAATATTTATCTATCACGATATTTCAAAAGAACATCTGCTTGTGAATTATGTATATTTAGGAAAACTGAATATTTCTTCTAATTTAAAATCTTCCAAAAATTTTAATTTAATTTTAGACTTAAACGAAAACTTACGTTCTCCTGATAATTAAATAGCATTATTAAAAGACATATTGTCTCAAGAAATCGATCTAAAACACTTTGTTATCATTTGATTTTTAAGGTTCTTTTATTATTTTGTGAGTTGTTTTCAACAATCTATGAGAGGGAATTCATTATGATTTCTCTTTGAATTTGTCTAAAGCTACAATAGCCTACTAATTTTGTTAATATTATACAATAAAAAAAACTTCGTGATCTGGTCGCTTAATTGTATGTACTAGACTATTTATATTCAGAATGCATATTCATAATATAAAAAAACTTTTTTATAATATAAATTTGCCTTTGAATTTTTAATATTCTTTATTTTCTTTTTTTTTGTTTTTTAATTTTTTCATTTAATGTCTTCAAAATTTTTTATTTATTGAATCCCTTTAATCGGTTTTTATTTGATTTATAAACGAGAATTAAATCAATGCATTAAATCGTTCACCCAAATACAGAGCAAACAGACCCATAATCTTAAAGAAGAAATTGAATCCATTTATTACACAACGATTACGTAAAAAAAAAATGCAATAATCAAAATGAAAAAACAAAAAAAAAATTGGAATGAAATAAATGAATTCAGATTTATATATATGTAAAAATAAAAATATATATGGATTCTGAGTATATGCCATAGAAAATATGGTCTGAAATATTGTCTGATCTATCAGCATGTTCTTTTTAAAGAAATATAGCATTCCAAACTATTAAGAATTGGTTGGTATGCTGTAAATATTATCGGCTTCGAGCACTTATAACAGAGGGGGTGGGTTATTACAGGAGGTATGTGTTATAATTAGAGTATTGTTAAGAAAGTAACATACTTAGGTGTTATAATATAATCTTATAAATGGATAATAAGTACCTAACATGTATTTAAGAACAATTGGGAAGTTATGTATTGGCTCCTGAAGGCATGCAGGAATAAAATTGGTTATAGAAATTAGTTAAATTAGAATTGAATAAAAAATTATGCCTTTTTTATTTTTAATTTGCTGAAAATCTCCTTTAATTCTAACAATATAAAAAGGCCAAAATATAAAGTTCGTTTCAAAATGATAAAGTTCGTTTTCTTCATATCTAACATTTTATTGAGTTACTTAAGAAACTTAACAATAAACTCAGCTAAGAAGGCGTAAGTTTTATAAATTTTCAAAGTCAAACTGCGGTTATAAATAATTTCTGTTTTTAATTCCTTTTAAATATTCAATTTTGAATATTGAACTTTAAATAAGTTCTATTATTTTAGTATTACCATGCTTTGTTAAAGTTCTCAAATGAATTGTTTCATTACAATATGCCAGAAAATTTTACTTAATTATTACCAAATTTTCAATTCGCAAACTATTTTCTCCTTCCAAATACCAATTTCTTTTTTATAAATCTTGCACTTTTATCCTCTTATAGCTGCTCAAAATAAAATACCTACTTTATTATCTTTCTTCTACTTTGTAGCATAGATGTAAAGAACCAAACAACCAAATTTAATTTTATTGGTCTTTGCATTCAATGAAACGACCCAGAAAATGATTATTTTTCTTTTTTATTTTTTTTTTTTAATTTAAAGAATTCTCATAAATTTTAATTTGTTATACTAAAATAAAAGATTGCAAGCCGTAAAACATGAACTTTTCTCTAATAATGTTAGTAATGCTAACCACAGGTCAAAAAAAAAAAAACTAACAAATACATAAGAGTAACAAAACAACACCAGTATAGTAAAATTCCTTTGAATCCTTGGAGTGAACTTGTTGTATTCAACAATATTTCGGAATTGAAATTTTCTTCTTCGGCTCCTTCAGTTTTCTTTTTCTGCAGTTTTGTGGCGCTATCTATTTATAAGTAAGGTAAGTAGATACCAAGTATCATTACAAAAAAATTTTCATATTTTCATTTCTTTTCCTTTATAATATGCTCTAACCTTAAACGCTCTTTACAGTATGTGTACGAAAAATTGTGTGCAGTTGTAATTTATAATTGAATATACATAAAGTTGTAAACGCCAAATATGTAAAAAATTAAGAAAAAGCACAAATCAGAATTAAACAGAAAGAAAAAAAAAATAATATGAAAAGTAAATTACTTTAAAGTCAGGTTGGAGGTGCTGATTTATGATGGCGATAGCGTGTGATTTTAGCATAATCAATTTATTGAAAATTATTTGTTTTTTCTTTTTTTTATATTTGCTTTAGTTTTTTGTTAATATACAAAACATGAAAGTAAAAAAGAAATATATTTTTTTTATACAAAGTAAATATTATTTAGAACCTTGTCTAAATGCGATAAATGGGCATTAAAATTAAGAATCTAATAAGAAAATAAAAAAAAAAATTCATTTCTTTTCTTTTAATTTGAAAAGGTACATTGAAATTTCATTTAGTCGTGTTTATGCTTTTTTTTTATTAATTTTTGGGAATTCAATTACAGAAAACTGTGAGAAATGAGCATATTGAATAATTTAAGAAAAACTATAAATTTTTATAAAAAAATTTGTTAAATAGTCGAAAAGACTATAAAAGGTCAAATACTACAAAATTTGGGATAAAATATTAAGTTTAAGCAAAAAAAAAAAGATTTTGGTTTAAAAAAACTCAATTTGTTTTTCCCGACAAGTATCATTACAAAAAAATTTTCATATTTTCATTTCTTTTCCTTTATAATATGCTCTAACCTTAAACGCTCTTTACAGTATGTGTACGAAAAATTGTGTGCAGTTGTAATTTATAATTGAATATACATAAAGTTGTAAACGCCAAATATGTAAAAAATTAAGAAAAAGCACAAATCAGAATTAAACAGAAAGAAAAAAAAAATAATATGAAAAGTAAATTACTTTAAAGTCAGGTTGGAGGTGCTGATTTATGATGGCGATAGCGTGTGATTTTAGCATAATCAATTTATTGAAAATTATTTGTTTTTTCTTTTTTTTATATTTGCTTTAGTTTTTTGTTAATATACAAAACATGAAAGTAAAAAAGAAATATATTTTTTTTATACAAAGTAAATATTATTTAGAACCTTGTCTAAATGCGATAAATGGGCATTAAAATTAAGAATCTAATAAGAAAATAAAAAAAAAAATTCATTTCTTTTCTTTTAATTTGAAAAGGTACATTGAAATTTCATTTAGTCGTGTTTATGCTTTTTTTTTATTAATTTTTGGGAATTCAATTACAGAAAACTGTGAGAAATGAGCATATTGAATAATTTAAGAAAAACTATAAATTTTTATAAAAAAATTTGTTAAATAGTCGAAAAGACTATAAAAGGTCAAATACTACAAAATTTGGGATAAAATATTAAGTTTAAGCAAAAAAAAAAAGATTTTGGTTTAAAAAAACTCAATTTGTTTTTCCCGACAAGATTCTTTACAATAAAGAAGGCCACTTGATAGCACCAAAATTCGTATATCGAGTATTCAGTAGAAGCGCTTTCTGTATTTTAAATTCGCCTGGACCAATAATCACGAAAATTTATACGCGAGTTTAATTTTTTGATGAGACGGTTTGATCGAATTATGAGATAGATCAAGGTTCTGAAATTTAATATTATGATCTTGACAATCGCCAAAGGCTTTTATATTTTTTATATTTTAACTTTTATACGGAGAACTCATGTTTAAAATCTATTTGTTAAAGCATTATGTATAAGAAGATTTTTCGATAATGTCTGGGCTCGGAAACAGAATTTTTACAAGAGACCAATTTTACATATTTGACCATAAAATAGGAATTAATTGACGGAATTTCTTGAAATTTAATATTTGAGTTTCTGGTTAGTGACGAAATTAGCTGGGAAACTATAAGTTATATGTAAGATTGGTCTTTGGTAAAAAATTGAATAATCCTTATAATTTCCCATTAAAATTTACATTTAGATTTTATTTTGAATTTATAAGAGAAACCAAGGGCTGAGAATAAACCAAATAATATTTCAAGATTACATTAAAAGAATGGCGAACCACAATTTAATAAAGTTATACAAGCTGCACCATGCTTAGATCATTTATTATAAGTATATTTTAATATTTGAAAATTTTCCATGAATTTCTTATTGATTTTGTATTGGAATAGTAAAATTTAATTTATATGATTAAATAAATTTTCGGAATTATTACGAATTAAAAAATCTCTTTGAAAATCAATAAGCAATTTCTTTAACATAATAATTTTATCAAAATATTGTAATTGTTATTATTGTTATTATTGACATTACTAGAATATTTAAAAATATCTTACATGCATCGAAGTCCATACGTATGTAGGTATGTACTTATTTTATGTACATATAATATAATGTATAGGTATTTTTAACAAATTTCTTGAGAAATTGACATAATCACCATCATCACCACATAATATACACGAAATTCTTAGAAAGCCACAAAATGAAATATCAAATCATATTTTAATAAAATCTACGCCTGCAGCATATGTCAAAAAATGTCTCAAATAACTTAAAAAAAATATTTTTCAAATCATCAATAATTTTTTTTCTTTTGAAATTATTATTAAAGCATAAAAAATTATTAAAGATTACAATGATTGTATACCTATAGATGAAATAAAATTTTACATGAATGGAAAATGTCATTTTTTGTCAAGCATATGATGCCTTGGAATAAAATATAAGATTTTATAGCAAATTGGCAAGTATACACTATGCTTTGTGTCCAACCCATTGTAGAAAATATATGTTATTAGTTTATATCTTTAAATTTCAATCCATTCATTCACAATTATTATGAATTAAGTAGAAATAACAGAATAGCTCATGTAAGAGTAAAACATTTCCGTATAAAAGAAAAAAACATTTAAAACTGCTTTTCTTTCTTCAATCAAAAAAAAAAAACAAAAATCTTGTAAAAAGAAACAAGGTATGCAACGAAAATGTCCTATATTTTCTATATGAGCAACAACACTCATCTTAGATAAGATGGTACCTATGTCGTATTAATGTCTTTCAATTTATAGTTTTAGCTCTGTGGAATCAATAAGAATATCTAAGTATGTATATAAAAATTTTATAATTTCAAAAACTTCAAATTTTTAATATTATTTTATGATTTTCTTTTCAAATTTATAGACAATAGCTATATGAGAAAATTTTGAACGAAGTATTAGATGAGTTTAATAATGCTTTAAATTATAATGCATGCAGCCTAAGCGGTCAATCTTAAACACATACAATAAATTTTCCAATTAATGCTAGTAAATATGAGTATATGTAGTAAATGAACAATGTTAATATAGCATTTATTTGTGTATAACAGTTTTAAATAAATACTTGTTTCAATTTAAGAATAGACAAACAGTACAAATAAAAACTAATTGGGCCAAAAAAATATAGACAATTTGTTTACAGCAGTTACGACAGGAACTTTATTAAATTTGGGTACGATGGAAGCAGCGGTTTGCGTAGCTGGCATATAAATACCACAATAATAATTAAGCAACGTCTTATAAAATGAGAAGCATAATGTTGCTATATTTTTCAAAACAACTTTTAGAAATACGAATTACTTTTGAACTATTCTAAACTTCTAAACTATTTCTGTAAGTTTAATTTGAAAATAATACGATAATGCTACTACCACTATCCTGATTATATTTGTTTGCAATTGCATAAGTATATTTGTGACTTGCACATCATAAAACTCTTAAAAAGTAATTATTTATTGCAAAAATTTTAATCTTGGGAACTACTGAGTTTGCCTCTTTTGTTTCGGACAACATTTTTAATAAAAAGTTTCATCGTTTTTGAGTAGCACTGTATATACTTAATAATAGTCTTCAGAAATCTAAAAATTATAATCGTATATAAAAACTTGCATGTCCTCTTTTTCTTTTATGTTGTTAAAATAAAAGAAAAATTATTAAATTAATAAATTAATGAATAGCAATAATTTTTGTTGGAAAAAATCATTTATAAAAGAAATTTTGAAAAATTTACGATATTAATTTAATTTTTTTTTTATCTTAAACATTTTTACAAGGTGATTAGAATAATAAATAAAGTGATAAACGAAAATAATTTAAATGTAATAAAAAAAAACACAATTTCTTTGATTTGGAAAGCCAATTATTTTATAATTAAAAAATTTAATAAATTTATTGTAAAATTAAATTAAATTTTTTATTTTGTATTTTAAACGTAATTTAATAAAAATTCTAATTGACTTCAGAAATGCTGTATTCAACTCATCGTGCGATGTGTTTAAGAAGGATAATTAAAATAGACCAGTTGACTGCTGCTATATTGGAGCTCAGGGACCAGTTTAATTTGAGAATTTTATTAATCGAAAATTTTATATTACAAAATATTACAATTCTAGTTTTTGAGCTATACTCTACCAAAACTGATTTCTACGAATACAATGAAGTTTTTTTGAATTATGCCTGTTTTTATCACATTTTATTATTATTTTTCTAAAAACGTAAAGCAAATGTATATATATTAAGTCGAATCGATCCTTCAGTTTATGATCGGTCTTATAGTTTATATCAAACTATGCTAGTTTCGTTAATTTCGCTAAGTCTGAGAATAATTTTTTTCCAGGCAGCTCGGATTTATCTAAAGTAAATTTTTAAATACGTTAACATTTATAAATAACAAATTGCGGCCACTTATTTCTTCGACATTCCAAGCTCCATTAAAATTATATAAAAGCTAAAACGTAAAATGTTACTCTGCCTTAACTAAAATTCTATGATACGAAAACGAAAGCAACAGAACCTAAATTAATTACTAAATTTCACATGATTTTCTTTTTTTTTTTTTGAAAAATCTGGATCGAGTTGTCAATCACTGTCGTACCTATTGAATTCTAAATTAAAATTTTCACTTTTTCATCAGAAATTTAATTTAGTTTTTCAAAATACTTACATTTTAAGATTCTATAAAATAATGTTTTTTTGTTAAATCTTTGATTTTCCACTTTTTATCTCAATTCAAGTAAGTTCTGTGCATCAGATTCATAATTCAAACAAGTTGTATGACACATTCAAGAATTATTTTTGCAAATTGAACTTAATGCACAGGATATTGCTAGATATTTTCTGATTATAGCAAACCGTTAATTTATTATATCAATTGGTATCAATTTAGTAATTCAATTAAATTTTGTTATGTAAATTTCCCTTTCATTTTCTAATTTTAAATTCACTTGCATATTCATACATTCATAATATTATGTATAATAACAATATGTAAACAAAATAATATGCATCTTCCGCTTTAGTTAACTACCCACAGGGAATTTTGTGGAAATTAAATTTCCAGAAATGATAACCAACTTCAATACAAACCTTAACATAAGATTTATGAATAACTAAAATTACAAACAGTATATTAATTAATCATTGTTTTGAATAATTTTCTGTTGTATATGCAGGATGCAAAATTTGATACTTGATTTTATGTTTTATTTGCTTACCTATACATATACAATATTTATACTAATATGTATATATAATTTTTGTGTATTTTTGTAATAAAGAATATTTTGTAAGTTATAAAAAGAATATAAGGCGTGTATATACAATTCAGGTTATTATTTAAGTTAATCCTACGCGATTATTTTCTTTCTTCTGCGAATTTCTTTGAATCAAATTTCAAAAGTAAAGAATATTAAGAAAGTAATATGAAATCGTCATCAATTTTATTATTATCATTAAGGTAAAAATTCGCTGCAGGTTGGGTTTTATCACAAAAACAAGTAAGACTCAGTAATTTGCTTTAAAGTTTGTACAGTTCTTTATTTCTCCCTTACTTTTTTCCTATTGTTTTCGAAAATTAAAACAAACATCTAAAAGAAGACGAACAAAAAAATAATTTTACAATGAGTTTCATGTTTTTTTTTTCATTTGTTTCATTGAGTGCATACTTATTTTTTTTTTTAAACAAGGTACCCAATTGCCCTGGGACTTATGAAAGAAAAGAGTCTAAGAACATAATTAAAATGAGAAAAATCGAACTATTCGGATAATAATTTAATTTTGGCTTTAAATAACTAATAAGACTAGATTTTGTGTCAAGGAACGCAACGTTATTTTTCTTACGGCGGAAACTTGAAATCGATCCCCACGACGGTCTGTACGAAAACTTGGAATCATAAACATAATTTGTACAAAACGACACTACCTCTTTTCAGATTATTTGCTTAAAAAAATAATGTCAAAAGAAAATTTTAAAAGAAATCAACGAAGTTGTATAACTATTTGCTTTTGAAATTAAGAAAGAAATTGATGTGAAATGCAATTGCAGCCAACTATGCATTGATTAAAGTCATATATGATTGGTTCACAACAAAACATTAAAATACTCCTCCCAATACTTCTATATGTTATACCATATGGCAATCTTAATCGAAAAATTAAACATTATTATGTAGTTTTTATTTCGAAAGCAATGAAAATTGTGCAGATGTTAAAAAATTTCATATTTTAAGAATGAGAAATTATTCGTTGATTTTTCTACAGCCCGGAAGCAATATAATGAATTGATGAGGCTAATTGAAGTTAAAAAAAGCAGAAACCTTTAATAATATTTCTGACTATATTTGTTGTTTAATTTTTAGAAATAGAAGTTATTTGTCATCATCGACAACACAAAAAATAGATGCATTATACTGCAACAATGTGCACGTATACGAAAAAGCAAGAGAAAAAAATTATTGCAAATTGAAACAATAAATTAATGAATTTCTTTCTTTCACCTTTTGTATAAGAAATATTGGAAAATTGTTTTAGAAAATTAATAAAAATTAATAAATCTTTGCTTTTATATTTTTTTTTCCATCAACTTTCTAGTCTATGGGTTCAATTTTATTGAATTATTGGATTCGTTAATATATTTATTTGATTTTCATGTTGCCTTACTGAAAATAACATTATCTTCCTGGAAAATATTTCATTCGAAAAAGCCCAATCAGAAGCTTAATAAAAAACAAAAAGCGAAAAAGAAACATAACACTTCCGTCTTTAAATTTATAAAATTGATTACTTTAAGTTTTAGGACAAAAACAAAAATATACAAAATAAAATTAATTATAAAAATAGTAGGAAAAATTATTGTCCTAGAAACAAAACAGAAAATGAAAACTAGTGTTCATTTCTGATTATTTTACTCTCAGCTCGATGTTATTAATTTATAATAATAAAATATGGGACGCAATGAAAAATTAATTTTTTTTAATTTCTTTTTTTGAGGAAAAAACTAGGTCAAAATCAAAATGGAAATTTAGATAGGTGCATATCCAGTAGTTTTCATTTAGGGATTGCATAGTAAGGAATATTGTTAATCTACAGAAGTGCACATTGAAGAGAGAACATTAATTTAAAATTTTAGTACAAATTTAATAAAATAAATTTAGAAATCTATTATTTAAAATTGAGTATATTGTTTTAAATAACTGTAACGCAAACTGATAAAAAAAATCTGTTTTCAACTTAAAAATTACTTTATTGAATTTGGAAAAATAGTTTTTTGAGAAGTAGCCCTGCAGGATTATTGATAAATGGTCTGTCATTTATAATTGTTTCAATTAAATTAGCTATTTTAAATCAATTCCCATAATTAAAACCGACTTATAGTAACGACAGTAATAATGTGTTCGCGGAAATATGATTTCAAACCAAATAATCTTTACAATACAATTAAAATGACAATATAAAACAATATTCAATGTAATTATGTATTTTTTATACTGATTATGAACTTAACTGAATAAATATATACTTAATAGTACTGTCGAGACCAAATGTATTAAATATCGCGACAGTATGTCATTTAAATTGTATGAAATAAAATGATTTGCTGTCACGACAGTTACTGTCACGACAATTACTGTCACGACAATTACTGTCACGACAATTACTGTGACGTCAGTTACTGTCGCAATAGTTAAGACATACTATCATGACGACATACTGTACTGTCTACAATTTACTGTCATGACATTTTGACTCCCGAGACATTTATTACAACTAAATATTTATTGTCAAGAAATTGACTATGTTATATTGCCTCCCCAGTACTATAAAGCATAATAATTCGGTTTTTAAGCAGTTAATTACTAATATAATCAGTATTTAAAATATATATGTACAGTTACTACCACGACAATTACTGTCACGATAATTACTATCACGACAGTTACTGTCACGACAATTACTGTCACGACAATTACTACCACGACATTTAGAATTCTTACACGGTCGGTAAAAAATACAGAAACTATATTTACGTACTCATATGGTATTAATGCATTCCCAGGATCAATTTTGTAATTTAGTTTAAATTACTAAATCTTAATTAATTTAATTTTAACAATTGAAGTACACCTAATGATACTTAATACGCTCATTCTTTCTGCAAATTACTTCAAAATTAAATTTTTATAATAAACTCATACTAAAGCAGATAATAAACTCATTACTAAAGCAGAATAAAACGACTTGGAAGTTTAAACTCAGTTTGAATTGAACTAAAAAACTTTTTAAAACATGATTTGTGAGGGATTTGTATGATATTGGAGCAGCTATTAATTTATGATCTATAATTAAATCCCAATGGGAAACTAATAATTTGGCGAAAATATTTTTTCTTAATACATTTATACATACTTGCACTCTATATAAATTTAAATCCATACTTTACAAACCAAAAAAAAAAAATTTTTTTATTACCAGTGATTTTCTATTCAATTGAAATTCTGAAAATGTTTCAAAATTACTTTAAATTTTATTATTATATAATAACAAATTTCTTTTCATGGCTTGTAATCCAATATAATTTAAATTTCTATCACTCTCAACTAATCTACTAAATAAACAATATTCCCAAAATATATAAAAAGGATTATAACTTTAGACTGTAGTCATAATAAAAATAAAGCATAGTATACAGTTTAAAAGAAAAATAAAACTGCTACCATTTTATTTTATTGCAAACCAGTCACGGTCTTATTCCTTATGTTATTTTCTTTTTCCATTTGCGGATCGGCATTGCATCAAATAAAAGAGGTATTGTTCTCAAAACAAATGGTTTTTTAACTTTTGCTATTATTGAAAGCAACAGTCGGAGAAATGGCGAAATTCCTTTCAATTGATAAGTTGGTTTGCCGGTCTACGCACTCCTCCTTCTGAAATTAGACTGGTCCAGCCACTTGAAAATCAAATTTTCGTGGTCGATTTTTGAATATCCTTGTTCGGTTTTTTAACTGAATTCATTTTTATAATATGATTTTATCAATTTTTCCTGGGGCAAGCCAAGTTTTCACAATATCACGTTTACTACAAACATATTTTATATTTTTAATCATTTTTAAGGAAATGAGAGACGTTATTAGTTCCCAGCATTACCAGAAAGAACTACACTCTATAAGCTTCATATATCTATATACAAATTATGTGCTTGCACCCTCTGACTTTTGAGAGTTGCTGATTCGCTAGGTTTATCATTTCATCAAAGCCCTAATACTTCTGTATGAAATCACAATACACCTTAATATTTAAATTCGCAAATATAATTTAACAAATAAAAAAGTTGGTCGGTTATATACTGACCACATTCGGTTTTTGCTCCCTATACCCTTCTTGTTCCTCCAAAAAATTAACTTTATTATAAAGCATTGTTAAATACGGTAGTAGTTCAAATTTTTAAACTTAAGCAGTTACTTTTTAATAATATTAAAAATAAGTGTTACTGAATTCAACTAGCAGCGATGAATCTCCTTCCTATATAAAATATATATAGATATACAAAAATATAAGAAGAATTGAAAATAATATGAAAGAACAAAGTGAAAATTTTTTAAGTAAATTCAATTTTTATTGCATCCAGACATGACATGAACACATAATTTTTAAATTTTCTTTTAATCTACTCGATTTTCTTACATATATTTTGTAATATATATTGTATAATATGTAGTAGCAGCAGCTGCTTATGATGGTCAATTCTTTTAAATTATAATAAAATTTTTATATTATCTATAATGAATTTTTATTAAAGAACTTCTACATGAAAGTTTCTATTATAAGTAAAAATTTTAAATCAAAATTTTGAAGAAAATTTTCTATTAAAATTTATGCAGAGAGAAACTTTTTTTCTGCTATGATTTTAATTAAATGCCATAAAGAATTTTTTTTACATTCGCAATACAAAATAATGATAAAGTGTCGCTTAAAATTTGTGCGCAATCATTTTACTTCTCCGAAAATATTTGAATTTCTATCCAGCTTCTTTTATTTCTGTAATATTGTTTCAAAAATGAGTCGTAGTAAGGTTTAAGCATTTTTAAAATTCTTTTATCCGAAATTCATGCAGATTTAACAAATTGCCTATACTTCTTAGCAAAAATTAATAAAAAATGTAACGATTCCTCCTAAAAATATGTGAAATTAGAATTTTTTATGATATTAAGAGAACAAAAATTCAAGAGTGAGACTTTTTCGATTTGGTCCGAATTAAGATAATTTATGTTATATCCCATCATTTTATAATTATTACGGAGTCTTTTAAAAGGGCAGTGTCTACATTATGCACAGAAATGCCATCAGCTGACATTCTTTTTTCCAATAATAAAAAGTCCTAATTCCGATAATAAAAAATCTTTCACTCATTTAAACAACTCCAGTGTCCGGATCATGTTCAACTTCATCCTTGATAATTAATTTGTATCAATCATTCTAAATATTTTCTATAACATTAAAAATCAATTTGTGGTACATAAATTTTGTAGTGAACTGTAGATTTTCATTTTGTATTCACTCTCGTTAAATTGTCGTACACGTAATCGTTATCAAGTTCGTGAATCAGTTATTAGTTATCAGCTTTGTTTGAATTAAATATTATAAATCTTAAATTAAGTGTAATATATTAATAAAAAAAAACAAAAAACAAAATAAGAGCACAAAAATTTGAATTTTTTATTTCTTTTATGTTTAAAAAAAAAAAATAATAATAAAATAAAACAAAATTTTTATTTGTTTTTTATTAGGTAAAATTATTTACATCCATTGTTTATTTTAACAAAATAATAGTTTACAACATTTAAATGGTTTTCCTTGTATATTTATGTAAAATATATAGAACATGAATTTTCCTTATTTCCATATTATTATGTTTTAAATAATTCGATTAAATTAAAATATTAAAATCGTGTCGGAATGAATTTTGAAATTTATCCAATACATAAATCTTAAAGTTTTAGAAATTTTTCTTTAGACATTCATTTTGTGTGAAAAAAATTTATTTTTTGTTTATTAAAATATTTTTAAACGACGATTTTGTAAAAATTAAATTAAAATTTAATATGAAAAATGCAATTTATTGAGGGTGATATTGAAAAGTGTAAGGCAAAATAGAAGGCATTACGATAAGTACGAGCCATTCGCAGTTTTAAAAGTAAGAGTTTATTTCTTAATTTCCAACTAATTTGAAAAATAATTCAATCTTAAAATCACTTATGATTGTTAGCAAAAATGTTCAAAAATTGTGATTCAAGTCTAATTTCATTTATTTTAAGTCTAATTTCATTTATTAATTATTTCATACAATTAAATTATCAATGCATATTTCTGAATAGAATAAAAATTTCTCTAATTTTATGAAATTATTTTCCAAATTAAATACAAATTTCTAATTGATATTTTGAAGAATCTCGTCTTTAGAAATCCCTTTTAAAATAATCATGCTAATATCCCTGTTATTGATTATATATAGATTACATTCAGATCAAATTATAAAATGAATCTATAAAAGGATAATAATATAATCTATTTGAAATTCAAACATAAACTGTGCACTATGAAATTTTCAAATAAAATGTTGGGACACCAAGAATAAATGCATAATAGTTAAAGAATAAGAGCATTCCTAAAAGTAATTAACGGAAATATCAGAGTTTGTCGCATGGGGAACATTTATTCACTTGCATGTAAAACACGCTTACAAAAAATCTATTATATTATACTTATATACGTATATCGGAATCATACAATAGATATCCGATATTCAGTTTAACGAACAGAATTCTGTGAATATATATATTATGTAGTACATATTTAACAAAAACATATTACACAAATATTCCCATGTACATACACGCATAATTGCATATAGTGCAGTTTCATACTCTTATTGTCTTAAATTTAAGATTTAATCTCCAATTTATTGTTCAATATACTATTTACATTGTTATATGCGTCTCTGGAGTATAACAAAATGTATTAGATGCTGCTTCTAATATTTTCTAATACGATTTTCAACAATTACTAGTTCAATAACAGATTTTGTTTTTTGCTCTCGTTTAAAATTAAATAATAGGAGAGAAATAAAATAAGGTTGAATCAAACTAATGGTTTATAATACAGCACTTTTCCCTTCAACAAGTGAAAATATTGCTTTCAATGACAATGTAGCTATGTTCGCCATCATTAAAATTACTTTCATTCATAATCGAATATATTTCAAAAATTGCATATATTTTGGATGAGCATTGTATGCAATAAAAAAAAAATTAAAGAGGCGTTAACATAATGCTCGAATATGTTAGTTGCATGAATTAAAAAAAATAATTATATTTTTTATAATAATATTGAAAAGTTTGCAATTTCAGAAATAATATATGGTGTCGAAAATTCAAATTTTACAAATTTCAACAGGCGATAACTGGTGGAGGTGAAAAAAAAATTTCTTCTAACGAAATTAATTATTAATGCCTAAAAACTGCTAAAATTTCTAACTCCTACAACCTCAGGTCTAGAAGAAAAACGATACCAAAAATTTGGCAAAAATGGATTAATAACGGTAACTTTTCAAACGGACGGACGAACAGTGAAATTAATAAGCATTTTTTTTCCAAATTTTTTTTTGAAAAACTTGCTTATTTGAAAAATGTGCTAAAAAATGTTGAATAAGAACAAAAATTGTTATTTTTTTTTCTTCATTTTCTGTTTTTGGATTGTAAGTAGAATTTTAACTATTGAAGCATTGAGGTTCGTTCTTCTATTACCTAATACGTATTAAATGTACAATATTATTTTTGTCCAGTTGAATGTATTTCATCGATTGTGACCTGTTAATATCGTAACTTTTTAATAACAAGTAATTATCATGATAGGTAAAGAATTTAAGTTAAAAATTTTTCTTTGAAATTTCACCCATTCGAATTGAAATTGTGTTTTGTTGTTTTTGGAACCCGATATATTCCCAAATTGTTGAAAGCTAGAAAGGTCTTAATATTTACAGAATTTATATAATTAGAAACTCATATTTTTGCATACAGCTTGGCAAATTTAACGTGTATGAGTTTCGGAAGTTTTAAATCACTTTTTAATTGGCAATGATTTCGGAGGATGTAAAAATAAATTTAGGAGGCTTTAAAAAATACATTTTGAAACACTTGAACACTATTCCTTTGGCCTCGAAACAGATTAATGAACTCTTGGTAGTTGCTTAATGTAAGAATCAGATGATAGTTTAAAAATAAAGTAGTTACTAACATTAAACCCTTCAGACTGCGAAAATTTTTTTAAACATAAAGTAGGGAGGAAAACCACAACAGAAAAATAAAAAGAAATTAAATTGACAAAAAAAAAACCCGACTTTGCGGAAAGCATTTAATCTATTTTGACTTGTGCTTTCAAAAATTTACATACATACTTATATGTATGGATCGAAACATCATTAATTTTAAGAATCTCATTTCGTACGGAAACAAAAATATAATGCACTTTTTTTTAATGCATTCATGCATTGTTGAATTTCGGAAATAAAAGAAGTTTTTATACTGAAATGAGGCTTAAAAAAATTGAAATAGAATTTTATGCTATCGATTTTCAGAAAATAAAAAAGGATAATATTATCCTTTATTTTTTTTTTGTTACATCAACAAATTAAAAATTTTTCAAAATATCCGATTCCGATTTTCATTTCTTTCATTCGCATATGTGCATTAAAATTTTTATTTTTTTTTTTTGTGATTTTAGTTATAAAAATTTCATTTCAATAGATTGAATTTAAAGAAAAGCAATTTTGAAAAACATATTGAAATGAAAATGAGAACATTTCGAAATTTTTAAAACAACGTACAAGATGTGATCGTAAAAAATTTTTGTTAAACAATGTAACCGGTTAGTGTCCTGCAGTGAGTATTCTAAATGCACAGTAAAAAAAAGTTTTTAAAACAAATCAAAAATTAAAAATATTTTGATATGAAATTTTTAATATTTTTAAATTCATTTGTATTTTACGTAATTTATTCGCAAAAGTACAAGTTACACTTTCATCTACGGCTCTGCAACAGATTTTCATTTCCAATATGAGAAAATATTGAAAAAAATTTCATTTCACTGGTATATTTTTTATAATTTTTAAAAATTTGCCAAGTATTAGGACTTCTAATCCAGTTCAATGAGTGTGATTTCATTTATTACTTGTAATGCTGAATTGACTTTACACTATGATTTTTGTTGTAGATCCATAAAAATAAAGTTGGGTCAAACCAAGGGTTTGTATTGTAGCACTTTTCCATTCAAGAAGTGAGAATTCTGCATTTAAATACAGTCTATGTATACCTATCACACTATTAAAATTATTTTCATTCATATACAAAACTATTTCTAGGATTGCATATATTTAGGATGACGCATATATGCAGTCTTTGAAATAAAGCAAAAATGAATATAAAGTGGGTTAACATAATGCTCGATTTTAAGCGTTAATTGTGTGAGTTAAGAAAAATAATTATATTTTTTAATGTCATGGAATTTATCGTTAGCTTTTTGTGTTTATAGAAATTTGAAAAAGCTTGCGGTTTCGGAAACATAAGGTGTCAAAAATTCAAATTTTACAAATTTCAAGAGGCGTTAACTTGAGAGGGGGTGGAGGTGGAAAAAAAGTTTCTTCTAACGAAATGAACTATTTGTTAGTGTCTAAGAGTCTCTAAAATTTCAAGCTTCTACAGGCTGGGGTCTAGAAGGAAAACGAAATCAAAAATTTGGAAAAAAAAACTTTAGATAACGGTAAATTTGAACGGCCATTTTGTTTTTCTAAAGTTTAACTATAGTACACCACGCTAGGGGAAGCAAGCCGCTGCCTTTCTGCGTTTGCAAAATTCATTGCAACAAATAGTTAAAAAAGGCCATTTTTAGGCTTTTGGGGGGTTTAACTTCTAGAGGAGAGGGAGATAGGTAAAAATTTTGTTCCACGAAAATAAGTTTCTAGTAAAGATCTATGTACGTATAAAATTTCAGCTTTCTATCTTCAAGGGTGTAGAAGTTTTGTAAACAGACACGGACGGACGGACGGACGGACACACGGACGGACAGAGTAAGAAAGAAACTAATAAGCACTTTTTTTAAAAATTTTTTTGGTAAAGTGCTAATTAAACTTGTACTAAATTTTGGCCTAAAATTATAGGTAATAATATAATTAATATTAAATTTTTTTCAGTGTATCAGTATGTATATAAAAATACATATTATAAGAATATGAACCAATAAAATAATATGGAGAAAATGAAACTATTTTTCTTCTGTCCAGTTTCTAGCATGAAAACTTGATTTAAATTTTTTTAAAATTCTTTTAATTTACTAGAAAACAACATGTGATTGTGAAATGTTACATTCGTAAAGAGCTCTCGTAAGGAGCAGGCAAATATAATTAAGGTCTTTTTCGTTATACTTGCTTAGTTTTGATTGGAATATTACGCTCAATAATTTCGAGCCAACAACACGTTTTCAAGTAAGTTTAAAATAAATTACAAAATACTATATTTACTATATTTTTCTATATTTATAAAATCTCCTAAAATATAGCTCTTACTAATTTTGATTATAAATTTCCAAATTCTACAAATACTGGTGATCGAGAAAAACACTCAGAATCGTTCTATCTGTTCTAGTTTAGCCAGAAAATTCAGACTAAACAGAAAAAAATAAACAACATGCTGTCTGATATTATAAAAACTGTCTGCACTTTTCTTGCCATACCATAAGTCTGCAAAAATTTTAGATCCTTGGATATCAAAGCTAATAAGAGATAAAATATAAAATTAAAATATTGTGAACTGTCCGAAGAATATTCTTCGGGTTTTTTTGGAAATTAAATAAATTTGAATTTTTGGCAGAAATTTGAACTTTAATTCAACCAAAATGGAATACATTTTGAGATTTTCATAATTTGGATTTACACCATTTTAATTTTAAGTCCAAAAATCACATAAAGCATCAATTGCGACATGAACAATGTCTGCATAAAATTGTTAAAAAATTTTTTCATTCACTCCTTTTTTTTTTTGTGTCTACATTTCAATATTTTGAAGCAAAAGTGTACAATTTTTAGTTGAAAATCACCAAACATATGCAATAATGTAGGTATATGTACTAGTAAAAAAAACCATCAACTACATACTAGAATGAATTTGAAGAGCAAAAAAATATTTACGATTGCCAAAATACAACAACAATAAAAAAAACGCAACAAATAATCAAATATTGATTCGCTCTTTTTTTCTTGTCTTTTTTTTTTTATTAAATAGCCAAAAGTAATTAAACAAGGCGAACTGAATTCAGGGTGAATATACTTTGTTTACACAATATACATAGAATGTTACATAGTACATGCCTATATATACAATTGCATATGCATGAGCGTAAACAAAATCCCATTTCAATTTGGTGTAGGTATGTATACAAAAAGTGAAACGAAAAACATTTGCACAGAAATTTAAACAAAAACAAAAAAGTTCTTTGAAATGCTCTTTTTCTGAAACTCACTATACGCCATGTTACATGTACCTACTTAAAAGATATAACAAAAGTCTCCAATATTCATTTTTTGTATATTTTGGAGGAAAAAAACCGACAACAGGACAGTAAATTAATCCTCTCTATACTGTCATTGTCCTTTTCTTATTTTGTTTTTGTTTTTTTTTTCTCTTTTTGATTTTATGTTTGCCATGAAGCGTCAAAAATGTCAGTCTTTTTTTTTTAATACAAAATTTTCATTTCCCTCCATTTTATACATATTTTTTTTTTTTGTCATTAATGCACTTATTTTATGCTTGTTGTTATAAATATTTGAAAAATAAAATGAAGGATCAAATTATGTTCGCCTGCAAGCGCATATAATAAAAAAAAAAACACAAGTATTTTCATTTCAAAAATAGGAAATGCAAATAAATGGGAGAAAAAATAAAAGAATTGAAATGTCACTTGAATGGAAATTTTCTCAAAAACAAAGAAAAAACAAAAAAACAAAATTCTCATTAAGTTTTTTTTTTCATATTATTAATGAAAATTGTAATCGAATCGGTTGCCCTCTTCTTTTTGACCTCTTTCATCTTTTAATCGTAATTAACTGTCGTATAACAATTTCCGTGTATAATTATTGCACATTTTTAACAAAAAACAAAAATAATAATTTTATAAGAATCATAGATAAATTTTTTTATTGAATTATAAAATAATTTTTTATTGTGTCTGCTTATATTTGGCGAGTATTTTGTTAAGCGTCCGAAATAAAATATTTTAATTCATGAATTTAAGCTAAATTAAACGAATAGGTACAGAGCAATGAAAATTTTTGAAAATAAGTGTGTTAAAAATTCTAATACCCAAAAGCTTAACTAAATAAATAAGTAAATATGCAATTAATTCTCATAAAAATAAAATTATAAAATTGAATTATATTTGCAAAATCAATGAAAATTTGTAAATTCTGAGTTACAGTAAGCCTCACAGTAAGGTCTCATTTTTAAATATCTGAGAGAAGATTTATGACACAAACATTTTCAATATTGCTCAACTCAAAGAAAATTTGAACAACCTGCACAAATGTTCTCTGTTCCATTTCTAACTATATAAATTGAGTGGAAATTTTAAATTTTCCTGAAACAATTTTAAGACTATCACTACAAAGTCCACAATATACTAAATATTTAAATTAAAATACTTAATCACTTCCACATTAAATTCAATCTAACAATATTAACTTTTTAATTTTGAATCCTAAAAATGTCATTATAATTTTAATAAAAAATATTTATTACTTTTAAATATACGAGACATGAGACTACAAATTTTTATAATAAAAATCAAACTTTTATACATGTACGTATGTATAATTAGTAATAAAAAACCAAAGTTCAATCAATTTTAAAATAATATTTTTTTCTCTTTTAAGTTTTTGTAGCTTTTAGACAACATCTGATTAAATTCATAAATTGATAATATTAAAAAGAAGATGAAAAATAATAACAAAAAAAATAAAATGAAAATTGAAAATCTCTAATAAAAATAATTCTAATAAAAAATAAAAGAGAAATGACAACATTACGTAAATTTCCCGTCTTTGATTTTTTAAAAATTCAACTATAAAATTTAAAATATTCGTGTGTAAATTGACAAAATTAAAGTTTGAGAAACCGTGATTTGAAAATTGCAATAAAACTGTTTTATTACACAATTCAGCAATTAAAACTTAGAAGCTGAATTGTATATTATAACTGGAATTTGGAAACCATGAAAATTTTTTTAACTCTTGACAAAATTTCACTCATAAAAAATTCGATTTTTCATTGAATTACTCGTATTTCGCCTAAACGTATAGGAAGTAGTATTAAACTGAAGTATAAAGTTCATAAAATTAAAATACAATTAAATTATTTTCACATGTAAGAAGGAAAACTATTATAAGATTTAAGGAACGCTGACAAATTTCACTTGCACCCATTCCCTTCTTATTCAGGCACCTTTTATCAACTCTATGATATTGAATTTTTTTTTGGAAATTAAACACATCAAACTCAATTTACATAAAATATTAGAATAATTTATTAAAATAAAATATTAGGCTAAAATTCAAGCCAAACCACAGTCTAGTTTTTTGACTTCCTATTCCAGAATTCATAAGATTTCATACATACAGCTAATAAACGACAGGGAATTACTCTAAAAGTCAATCCCAACGTAAAATATTATGAACATCCAAATATGCAATTCCAATTATGCAATTCCTTCATACAAAATTTTCGCCTCTCATTCCACACCAACTTGAACTCAAAAATATTTACAAAAAATCTAAAAGTAATAGACATTCAACACATATACAAATTTTTTGATCACAAATATTTTTAACTACATACATACATGGCTAATATTATTTTTACAGTCTGTCAAATCGGGAATATTTAAAAATTATTAAAAAGAACAAAAAAAAAAGAGAAAAGAAATTCTTTTCCTCACAAACAAGCTTAAATGAAAATAAATAAATCAAAAAAGATGGGTTTTCAATTTTCATGTTGGCTGAGCAATAATAATAGCCGCAAGTGGGAGATCATAATACAAACAATGTTAAACAAGTAGAAAAAAAAATGTTTTTTTTTTTTTTCTTTCATTTTTACAATAACATCCTAGCTGTATATTATTACCAGTATAACAGTTATAAGAAAAAATCAACAAGAATTGAATATCAACAAGAATAAAAACAACAACTCAAAGTAAAAAAAAACCATAAAGCAAACATTTAAATAAAACTTTTTTTTTTGCTGCTGCTCTTCTGTGCTATTTTTCTCTCCGCACCATAATATAAAGCAAGCACCTCCTCTTCAATAACTTCTCAATTTTCCCAGGATAATATTGGCTAAAAGAAAAAATTATATAATAAAAATAATAAGAAGGAAAAAAAAAAGAGTCAAGTAAAAGCGATTGAAAACTAATAAAAAATTTATACGAGTATAATCAAAGTATGAAGAAGAGAAAAACTTTCATTTTATACTCGTATATTTTACGAGATCACATCTGACATTACACCAATTGATATTATACGATATACCTTGTGTACGTAAAACACTTTTTATAAATTTTTTTCTGCCCCGTTACATACATATTCGTTGTTCTCGTGATAGAACCTGGTCTGTGCTAATATAATTGAATTTTGATTTCGGACAAAATTAAGGAGTTTTTCCGGAAATTGTAATATAGAACTGAGCAAACTTAAAATTGCTCATGATTTACAAAATGCCTTAATTCATATTGAGTTTATAGAACATAAATTGCATGAACCACGTCTAACATTATATTAATTACTAGAATTTACTACTGAGTCTTTGAAGAAAGCACGTTAATTTCTCAATATCTTAAATTTTGATCGTGTTTATGTGGAATCTTGCCAATTTGACCAGGTCATTTTATTTTATAAAGTAAAATACACTCTTGATATCACCTCCTTATATTAATTGCCTAAAAACCAATCATTTTTGGCACAATTTCAATCTCAATTTAATTTAATTTTTATAGAACAATCTCCTTAATTTCTTAGGTCTCTTCAAAGTATCTCGTTTCCATATACTTATATTTTTGTAACTGAATATCTCGTTTAATACTTGCATAAAGAAAAATTTTTGATTTACTTATTTAATTTTCCTTTTTTATTTTTTGTTGCTATTCTAATATTTTGCTCTTGGCTTATCCTTTTTATATTGAATATTTTCTTCGCCAATATTTTTCTTCTTCGTTATTTTCTTAAAATTCAATTTTTTAAAATTTATTTTTATAAATTTATTTACCTACACTTTTTTCTCTCTCTCTCCCTCTTTCTTCCGAAAACTTTTTATTGACACGTAAATTTTAGAGCTTTTTTTTCAAATTGATTTTTGGTAATAAAAAAATATTTTATAAAAAGGTGAGTTTTACTCTTGCTAAAATCAAGTTTGTTTTAAATAAAATTTATTAATAAAACAAGTAAATAAGATTTTATGATAACATAACAGAAAAGTTGAACTTACCTGTAAAATAAATAAAGCATTTAAAAACAATTTTACTTTGATTTTTAAAAAAACCACTACAGTTCAAACTAAAAAAAAGTTATAAGTGTACTTGAGAGATTTTAACCCAAATGATTAGTGAAAAAATTTTTTACTTTGAATCAAAAATCGGTGCTTGAAAAACGTTCCTTATTTTTAAGTAAAAAGAATTTCTTTTCAATTAATTTTCGTTCCAAAAATTATATAAACGTCCCATTATTAATCTTACACGCCGCTCAAATTAAATTTACGAATTTGAAGTTTTACAAATTTTCGAACTCTTTTTCTAGTTCCCGGCTCACATTCATATAGAAAGAGATGGACGCAATCGACTTTTCACCTTGTCCATCTTTTTTAGGTGGGCCATGGGGGAAAACCACCTCAACTAATGTTTACAAGTCTGGGCGACCTATCCGAATCAATTGTTTCCCCTGTGTTTCTGAGGGCAAAATGAACCTCTTGCAATGGGTCAAATCTAAATACAAAATTCGTTTAGACGTCGTAGAATTAAAAAATACTATAGAATACAAATAAAATCTTTCTGTATCCTTTCTGTAGATGTATCTAACCAAATACGTGGTCGTTTTTTAAAAAATTGTTTTGTATATAAGCTTACACTTTATTATTTAAATTAATGATTTACAAATTAGTTTCTCCGAAATTTTTGTTGAAGTTTTAGTTCAAATTGTATTTCAACAATTCTTAACTACTTCAACTTCTAATATTCAAACCGATCGGCCGAAATAGCCCACGACTCTAAAAATTATTCATAAAAATTTTGAATTAAATATTTTTTGGTTCGATTTTGCAAATTTCAGAATTTTATCAAACAAATATCACATTATTGGGGTTTTTTAAAAAGTAAAATTATTTTAAAGATAAGTTTGGAAGTTTCAAGATATGGACAGCATTGAAATTCTTTTTATCGGAATTAAATAATTGGGCCATTTGGAAATTATTACAACTTAACCTCAGACATTTTGTTTTCACAGAGAAAATTAATAAATGTTGCAGGTCTCCTGCCTTTACTTTATTTGAGCCACATAAGTTTTTAAAATTCATGTTTCTGCCACAAAACTTTCCTGACAGAGTTTTCTGAGAACAAATATTTCGTAAATTTTTTTTCTATTTAAATTATACTTAAACTTTTGTTGTGATAACAGTAATTTTGTTTACTCCGTTTTTTTAAAAAAAAGCCAGGGCAATATACTTTTCGTATTTACCCTCTCAGCCCTCTCTTCATTCATTATACCCGTACGAACGTATGTTCGAAGGGTATACTAAATTTGCCTTACCGTTTGTAACGCTAAGAAATAACGGTCTTAGATATAGACTCAAGTGTATGTTTTTGATCAACGTCAAATTCTGAGTTGATTTAGCTTTGTCTGTCCGTCCGTCCGTCCGTCCGTCCGTCCCAACGATAACTCAAAAACTAATTGAGCTAAGTTCACCAAATTTTCACAAATGATTTATTGTACTAAGTGCCAGAACCCTATTTAAATTGGACAAGGTCGGGGTACCGGTTCGGGTAGCTGCCATACAACTTCAAAATTTATTTGGATATATCTCAGAAACTATAAAAGCTATGGTATTGAAATTTCACACAAATGAATATATTAATAGGGCCAATGTGTATGATAAAAGTCGTTGAAATTACTTGGCTCCTTCTGGTACCTGCCATACAACTTCAAAAGTTATTTGTCTATATCTCAGGAACTATAAAAGTTATGGTATTGAACTTTCACACAAACAAATATATTAGTAGGGCCAATGTGTCTCATAAAAGTCGTTGAAATTACTTGGCTCCTTCTGGTACCTGCCATACAACTTCAAAAGTTATTTGACTATATCTCAGAAACTATAAAAGCTATGGTATTGAAATTTCACATAAACGAATATATTAATAGGGCCAATGTGTCTCATAAAAGTCGTTGAAATTACTTGGCTCCTTCTGGTACCTGCCATACAACTGCAAAAGTTATTTGGCTATATCTCAGAAACTATAAAAGCTACGGTATTGAAATTTCACACAAGCGAATATATTAGTAGGGCCAATATGTCTGATAAAAGTCGTTGAAATTTCTTGGCTCTTTCTGGCAGCTGCCATACAACTTCAACAGTATTTTGGCACAGACAGTATTTTGAAAAACACATTGTACTGAAATTTTGCATAAATTAATATACGGCAACTCCATAGTCAGTTATGGCATCTTTATTCGCACATAGGATAACAAATTCGTACGGGTATCACAGAGTTGACAAGGTCAACTCTATTTTTTTCTCGTTTTTATTTATTTATTATTTTTCTCTTGTAAAAAAGAGAAAATTACATTAAAAAAAAAATAGTAAAAATATTTCAACAATGACATGCCATCAAGTTTTGGAATGGCAAGTAAGTGAAGGCATGAACCATCTTCAATTTGACATTTTCTCTAGGTTTTTGATATTCAGTAATGCCTTTTTGTATATTCCATAAAAAATAAAATTTTTTTTTCGTATTTGATTGTGTCATTCTGGCAAAGAATTTTTCTTTATTTTCCGTTCATTTCATATATTTCTTTTTTATTATTTATTGTTACTTTTTTTTTTTTTTTGGCAAATTGCAGGAATAAATTTTCGAGTTCATGTAGATTGATTAAAATTCTGGAACGTCATTGTACCATGAAATTGCGTTGCATTCATTTCCTGTGTATTGCTGCTATTGTACATTGTTTGTTTGGGATTTTTTCTCTTCTTTAGTTTGTTGTTTTTGTATTTTGTGAATAGGATGAAATTGAATTTTCAGTTAGTCATTATATTATGTGTATATACATTGTATTGGTATTTAAATGTATATTTGTATATGCTCACATACATTTTACATAAAATACGATGTAAAATTGACAAGACTCCTGGTGTAACAAGGAAATTATTAAGGATTTTCAATGAAATTTCAATACTAGGTTAAGATAATTTTGAAGGATTAAAAAAGAAAATAAAAAATTAAAAGAAGGAAAAAATTTTTTGAGGGCAAAAATAAAAAAAAAAAATTTTTTTTTAATATTTTTTTTTACAAAATCATCACAATTATTCGAAAATTGCACTATCGATTTTATTTAAGCTGAAAGGAATTCGATTTTTTTTTTGCTTGTATGGAAAATTCCATTTTGGGAGAAAAATTTAAGAAAAATTAAAAAAGTTGATGATGACATGAAATATTTTAATTAAACTAAATAAAGTTGGGTCAAACCAATGGTTTGTATTGTAGCACTTTTCCCTTCAACAAGTGAAAATTCTGCTTTTAAATACAGTCTATGTATACCTATCACACTATTAAAATTATTTTCATTCATATACAAAACTATTTCTAGGATTGCATATATTTAGGATGACACATATATGCAGTCTTTGAAATAAAGCAAAAATTAATATAAAAAGGGGTTAACACAATGCTCGATTTTAAGGGTTAATTGTGTGAGTTAAGAAAAATAATTATATTTTTTAATTTCATGGAATTTACCGTTAGCTTTTTGCGTTTATAAAAATTTGGAAAAGCTTGCGGTTTCGGAAATATAAGGTGTCAAAAATTCAAATTTTACGAATTTCAAGAGGTGATAACTTGAGAGGGGGTGGAGATGGAAAAAAATTTTCTTCTAACAAAATGAACTATTTGTTAATATCTAAAAGTTCCTAAAATTTCAAGCTTCTACAGTCTGGGGTCTAGAAGAAAAACGACATCAAAAATTTGGAAAAAAAGGACTTTAGATAACGGTAAATTTGAACGGCCATTTTGTTTTTCTCAAGTTTAACTATAGCATACCGCGCAAGGGGAAGCAAGCCACTGCCTTTCTGCGTTTGCAAAATTTCAAAAATGCTTATGGTTTCATTGCAACAAATATTTAAAAAAGGCCATTTCTAGGGTTTTGGGGGGGTATAACTTCTAGAGGGGGGAAGATAGGTAAAAATTTTGTTCTCCGCAAATAAGTTTCTAATGAAGATCTATGTACGTATTAAATTTCAGCTTTCTATCTTCAAAGGTGTAGAAGTTTTGTAAACAAAAAAAGTGTCCACGGACGGACGGACGGACGGACAGAGTGAAATTAATAAGCACTTTTTTCAAAAAATTTTTTGGAAAAGTGCTAAAAAGGGGTCTTTATATATAGAGAGTGCAAAGAATATCTGGGGGAAAAATTACAATATTAATTAAAAAATTTTTCCAAAATAATATGAAAAATTTCGTCTAGTACCCACTAAAATTACAATAAAAGAAAACTTATGAATTTATTTTATTTCATTAAAATAATCTCATACTTGTGCCTTAAGAATTTTTATATTTCGTCATTTTTGTGACATAAGAGCTTTTTTAAATTGTATGCGTCATACTTGTGCCATAAGAATATTTAAGAAACGCTTTTCGAAAAATTTCACTCATTAATTTAAAATTATATTGCAAAATCCGATAAAATTGATTTTTAAAAATTTTTAAATCATTAATCGTCAGAATCGTGCATTTTTAGCACTCTCTCTTTACAATTAATACTCAGAACTTTATTTTATAATTGTTTAAATTAAGAAATAATTTTGGTTTTTTCGAAAATTAAGCACACATTTTGAATGGTGGTTTTATTTTTTTAACAAGTTTTATAATCAAAATGTAAGGTTTTCTTAATTAATGCTCATACTTGTCTGAAAGAATTCACATTTCTACTAATAGTTATAATTTTTAAATCTGAATCAATTAAAACGTACCTAGATATGAGTACGATTCTTACTTTTATTATAGAAATTGTAAGAGGGAACTATTTAAATTCAAAAATCGGAATTTAAAAATTTGCGTCATTGGAAATTTTAGTCAAAATTAGCAAAATTATATCGGAATTAATCCCATATTAATTAATTCTTTACCAATAAATAAATTAAGAAATTAAGGTTTATGCAGCAAACTGATATTCTACACCCCCAACAACAGAGTATAATAAGTGTTAGAAGTTTCGATAGACATATTATGTAGATAGTCATTAATATATAGGCATAGATTTACTACATAAGTCAAAAAACGGTAATGTGGTCTCTTGAGCACGTAAGACTCCATTCATTTCGTTTAAATAATTTAAATAATAATATGTAAATTGAATCGTTGCATGCGAAGAAAAATGAACCAGAAAAGTTGGAGATATGCAGAATATTAATCTAGTACACAATATGCAATTTAGCATGTATAACGTACTGAGTCTATAAAAGGGTTAAAAAGAAGGATAATTATTAGAATCTAATATAAACAAATTTTGATTTGAAAATTTCTGCAAAAATCACACTCGAAAATCATTTTAAATTAAAAATCAAATTCTTTTCGTAATCAACTTCAAAATTTTTTTAACCTATTTCTATGCCAGTTCTTTACTCACATAATGCTCAAGATTTTATTTTAAATTACAAAAAATGTAAAAATTTTATAAAATAATTTTTTTTTTTTTTCAATTTTTCAATAAAAACTTCAAATACAGATGTTTTAATCCTCTTCAAGAGCAAGGATAAAATTAAAAAAAAAAAAACAGGATAAATACACAGACAGATAAAAGAATAAAAAATGATTGTCATTTTTGTCATTGACAACAAACAAAATTAAATAATTCTTGGATTACCATACAAAATAAAAAGGACTAAAAAAATAGACAAAAAAATTCTAGATTCTAGACATTTTGACAATTTCAGGCAAATATGGAAGGATTACAATATGGTAAGTACCAACATTTATACCAATAAGTTTAAAAATGATGATCTAAGAAAAGGATTTATTTTAAAAAATAGAAGACTAAGCATTTATATTATATGTATATATTGTAAAGGTAAGAAATAAATTCATTTTCAGGACTCAAAATGCCTCAAAAATAAATTTTTATTCTTTCCTCTTCTGATTTTTTTTTTCTTTGTTTTTGTTCAAATTCACATATAATGTGTACATACTTAAATTTTGAACAATAAAGAACATACTCAATTACAAAAATTTTGTATTGAATATTGAATAGTATAAGGACTTAATTTTTTTCGGTACAATAAATATATAAGGATCTACTGAACAGAGATCCATTTTATGAATTTGTAAGATATAAATAATAATGTCGAATAATAATATGAATAATAAAGTAGTTATGTATGAATTTTTTTGTGTAAAAACCAACCAAATAAATAGTAATGAACGATAAATTTTTTGTTTTCATTTATAATGTTTAAATTTTTGAAAATTCTGAAAGGGAAGTATTGAAAAGTAATAGAAAAATGATGGCCAATTAACTATATGGGTAAAGGAATATTTGCTTTAAATTTGGTATCGTTAGATTTTTATTGGTTAATTGAATTTGAAAATTAAAAAATTTTGGTTGGAATGAACTACATTTCAATTTGTTTTGGGGACTCCGATATTTTTCATACCAATTTTTAATTTTTGTAAGAATTGTAAAAATTATTGTAAGATCTCGCCATTGCCTGACCAAGCCCAGTCCGAGATAACGAAATTAATAAAAACTTAACAGAATGAAATGCAATCCTTATTAATTACTGTAAGATCTCGCCATTGCCTGCCTTAAGAAATTAATCATTTGGCCGAATATAGTATGTCACATAATGATAGCAATATGAAAATTACAGAATTCAGTTCATTTGTAATAGTTTGCGGAAGTCTACTGGATATCAGTATAAAAACTAAATTTTTCCGAACAACTTGACAACATCATCTAACAATCAGTATCGTATAATCACTATTGTCGTTTTAAAAGATCACAATTATTATTAGATATAACAAATTATTTTGTAGTTTCAAATCAAATGACAAGTCCGAAACCAAATTTAGGGTTAACCAAACTAACATTTAAACATGTCTGCCCGTCGGATATGTTAATGGTTTTCTCAAGAATAAGTCCATTTTCGCTGAAAATAAAGCATTATAAACAATCATATAGCTATAGTGCTATTATATACAAATTTTATTGAAAAATTACTGTTATACCACAAAAATTATTGAAAGATTACTGTTATACACAAAACTATCTTACTATTTTACGCAAAATTATACTACTGTTATACTGAGATACAGAAAATTATTGCACAGTTTTCATAGCCGCTTAATCCAGTTAAAATATTGCAAGTATTTCGAGATGAGTCAGTAAACTGAGCGTCACAATCCCACAGCATTTAATTTTTGTACACATTACACAATATTCAAAAAAAAAACAATTTACAAAAATATTTTTAGGATATACTTTTTTTTTTAATTTTTTTTTTGAATAATTTTTTATTTGTCTGCCTACATGCATGTAGACTTAGGTGTTTCAAATACATATTAAAATGTAAGTGAACACAATCTGTTCATGTACCTACCATTATTCTCTTGTATAGTAATTTTATAGATGAATGAATATCCTTTATAAGACAATAAAACAAAAACAGGATAAATAAAAAAAAAAATAAACCAATTAAATAAATAACAATACAGGAATTTCAAAGGACATTTTAATAATGTTTTCGTTTTTATTATTATATATTTTTTTTTATATTCAGGATTTGATATGGTATATAGGCAATAAATAATTATTTCGATTTCTTTATCATTTATTTTTTTTTTACTTCCCATATGAACTATATGTTTTAAAGTATTATAAATTTGATATTCAGTTTGAAATTCTGGGAAATAACGATCGTGTTCAGTGCTGAATTCTGAGTCGACTCAAGTTTCTGTTTAAGTCGTTAATTTCTGAGTCTGTCAATTCGTTCTAACAACAGTGCTAAAACAAATTAAGCTTTGAAATTTTGAATAATGTATGAAAATTCAAACCAAAGGATAAAGCATTTAAGTGCGTGTCATATGATATCAAAAAAGTCTTTGACATACCGCGAGAACTACTCAAGAAATTACATAGCAATTTTATACAAAAAACGTTAGTATTATGACAATTCACATAGAAACCAAATAATTTGAATATCTACGTAATTTCCAATCCCAGTCATTACGATAGCCACAATACAACCCCTATAAGGAGAAATAATACAGGTTGTAGCATTTAAATTCGAAACGAAAAAATTTTATTAACTATTCAAAATGCGATGAACCTTCATCAATCGTAATTCTCATTGAATTCCTAAACCATTTTTTTACGGATGTAAATTTTACGAATTCAAAATAGGCACGATCAACTTATAATTGAAGACTTTAATTAAGACTTTTGTTTTTTTGCTCAAAAAATGTCTTCTACTGGTTTTGGATCCATGTTGCCAATGAACATATGTAAGTATACTTAATATAACACATATGTATACATATGGTAGCTGTAGGGCCTAAAAGAGTTATAGAATAAAAATTAAATTTAGATAAACAAAAAAAAAAAAAGAAACACAAGAGAAAAATTGAAAAATTCTCTGTAATTGAGAATTTTCTATTGTGTGTGTGTAAAAGATAAATGTCACAATAAAATTTCAAAAAATAAATGAAAGGACACTTTAAATTTCTTATTTTCTGTTCTGTTGCGGTTTTATGTCTAGGTAGGAACATTTTTCTTTGAAAGAATATAATGAATTTCTCTTAGAAATTACAAAATTTTTTTATATTAAATCATTTGTAAAAATAAAAATAAATTAAACAAAAAAAAATTTATTTTATATAAAAGATTTTTTTTTAATTTCAAGAATTTAAATTTTTAATGAAATTGACAAAATGAACACCATGTGCAATGCAACTCTTTGAGTAGAGCTATAAATTTTGTATGAACATGTTGAAAAGTAAAATGCATCAACAAATCTGACTACAAATATCGTAACTCTAAATGATTGTGTTATCGCAATCGAATTAAGAACACCGTTACAATATTGTCATTAAAATTGAAATTTGTAAAAATTTTATTATATTCTGTCAATTACTAATTCAAAGGGAATTTCCAAATCTGCCGAAAAACCTATTCAATTTTTAAAGAACGTAAGTTTACAGTTTTTCAAAATATTCGAAAAATTTTCAAAAGTCTTATTCTTGGACAAGAAGGTGATTTCTTGACTAACTTTTAAAAAAAATTAATTTGCAAGGTATGACTGTCAATTATATTTGGTATAACTTAATTATTCAGAACACAGATCGTAAATAAATCGTAAATCAAAACAAAATTTTGCACCTAATTCCATAGCACTTGTTAATTTTTTACGAGTTTCACAATAGTTTCATTTCCCTTTATGCTTTTAATAATCGTTACTCGAAAAATTTTGAAACGTGCTTCCAAATAGTGATTTTGTTCAGTTAAGGGGTTATTAAGTCAAATACTTATGAAGTCAAGTTTAGGATGTGCATGTTTTATTATTATAATCTCAAACTGTGGCAATGATATTCAATATTTTCGATAATCAATTTGTTAATAATATATTCCTAACCAGGAGTGAGTAAATTTAGCGGCATGAAATTTTTATCAGGATAGTGAGACTGCCAACAAAGGAGCTAATTAAAAATTATTCTACATTCACATTTTCTTTATAAAACAGTGATTTTTCATAAGAAAACTTGTCATAGGTACTCTAATTCTAGAAATATAAAAAATTTTTCTCTAATAAATTTTAATCCACAACTAGAAGAAAAAAAGAATATTAAACTAAAATCAAAACTATTATCAAAAAAGTTTCCTTTGCTCTACCGCAAGAGTTTCCTTTCCTTCTAATAAAACTACTTTATTCCAAAAATTTTATTATATGTATTAAATATATAATGTGCGCACACACATACTTAAATACCGTTATATTAAGATGAAAAATGATTTTTAATAAGGAAAACCAAAAAATTATCCTCAAAAAAATGTTCACCACATTCAACTTAAGAAACTTTTAGTTCATAATTTATTTATCACCTTCTGTTCGTTAGTGAAAGGTTAAACTAAAAGGAATTTTATAACATTAATTATTCATATTGAAAGAAAATTAATGTATAAATTATTACTTTGTAATATACCAAACACATTCTATAATTATTTTAGTAATAACTTTGTACATTAAATATAAATTTACATAACATAAAAATATTATGTAATCTATACAAGATTATAGCAGAACACACAGGAGAAAAGTATTTTAACATGTTCTTAGAAAAACATTTAAAATTTGAAATACTATAGAATATGAAGTACCCAGTTTCCGTAATATGTGGTTTGTTATAATTATGGGGTTTGATTTAAATTTTTCAATTAATTTTATATATTTTGGGATTATCATTTAATAATCGCTATTATAAATTAATTCGGATCAAACAAATTTTTTGTAAAGTAGGACTCTTCCCTTCAACAATTGAAAATTGGTCGTCTAAAAAACGATGTCAGTACCATACCATTTAATTTTCAATTACTTTCAATAATAAACCAAAATATTTCAAATTATTGCATACATTTTGGATTATTTGGACAAAATATTTGAAATTATTGTATACATTTTTTACAGAAAAAAAAATTTTTTAGGAGTGTTAACAAAATGGTCGAATTCAGAGGTTAAGTGAATGATTTAAGATAAATAATTAAAAAAATGGGCTTTAGACAACGGTTAATTTTGACGCCCATTTCACTGTTCAACTATGCTATGCCGCAAAAGTATACCGCTACCTTTATGCGTTTGCTAAATTTATAAAATGTTTTCGGAACAATAAATAGTCAAAAAATTGCATTTTTAGGACTTTGAAGGACTGTGACTTTCAGAATTGGAGGAGTATAGGTAAAATTTTCTTGGTTTAACAGAAAGAACTTTCTAGTAAAGATTTGTTTGTTTACAAAATTTCAGCTTTAAATCTTCATAAGTATAAAAGCTTTGTTAACAGACACGCGGATTGATGGGCGGATCGGGTCGGCTTGATTATTTATAAAAATATGGTAATTTTTTCATAATAACATAACTATAGATAACCTTTTATGAACAGTTTAATACATAAGAGGTCATCTAGTTATGTATATATTATTGTACTCGTATATATATATATATATCTAAAAGGAATTTAATATGATCTGGAAATACTCCTAATTTGCATTAAATTTAATAGTTTTAAATTAGTATGGATTTAATGTACGCGTACTTACAAAGTCATATATTTAAAATTCAGTTCAAGATTAAGGCTTTTAATTTTATACATTCAAACCGCCTTTAATTTAAAATTCATTAAAATATTAATTCAAAGGTACTTTTAAAAGACATAATGAAATTTTAATGGAATTGTGTGAAATATCGCGATGAACTTTTCATAAGGATTATAAGATTATTATATTTTATAGCGAACAAAAGCTGCAACAATTCCTTTCTTATTTACACTATACAACGTTTTAATTTTTTTATGTGTTAATCTGCTAATACTTGGCATTTAGTTTTCTTGTACACAATAACATAATTATGTGTTTCATAAGAATTTCTATTATGAAATTTTTATTCAGCATTTTGGCAATGCAGCTCTAGGATATATGTAATTTTAAAATTCTATTGTAACTACATCTTAATAAGAGAATGATGAAAAGGATTTGTAGCAGAAAACGAAGTTAAAAGTTGGCAAACATCAAAATTAATAATTTTTTGTAAATTAATTCTTTTTATTTTAATTAAATGCCATCACTCAACAACATTGTCTCACACTACTCTACCAAACTTTATTGAGTCTTTTAAAGAAATTCTTAATAAAAATGGGAGAGTCCATATTTTACATTGCAATCGCTGCAAGTGTGTTAAAACTTTTAAGAATTAAATAAGCATAAAATTTGATTTGATTTAAAAGTTTCCCTTATTTAGTGCATTTTTATACCTCCGTGTCCACTGATTATTTTTAAACTTGTGTTCACAATTAAATTACTTCCATTTCATTAAGGGAATGCATACTCCGCTAATACATCACAAAGTTCCTTACATATTTTTAAAAGAACATGTTGCAACAATTTTAATTACAAATTCTGTGAAGATGTCAACTAGGGCAATTTAAATTGTTTACATTTCATAAAATCTTAAATTATAAAAAATAATCAAAGCCACAACAACAAAATTTAACGACATTACGCCCTGCTAAAAATTCTTCTTTACTGAAAAGCTTGAAATTTTCTTATTAATTTTACTCATCCTACAGTTCTGGGTAAACTATATTGGTTCAACATTTGGCTCTAAAAATTTGTAAGAGAAGGTAATAATAATAATTTAAATTCGCCCGAATAATTTAAATTCGCTCTTTGGTCAGATCGAATTTCTGGTCTAAAAATTAAAATTGTCAGAATGCAATTTCTCTATATTTGTGGAATTATTCTTTAAAATGAACCACAGATAATTGTATGAGCAGAAAATCTAGATGTGCTTCTACTACTTACGAGTATAGAAGAAATAAAAATCATTTTATTTTGCACTCCTTTAACCACACAATACTTTTGAATTACTACGAATACTTTGGGGTCATACAAAACTATTTTTAATTAATCTATCAAAATCATACAATTTATTTTCTTACCTTTTTATTGACATTAACACTTTAAATTCTTTTCTTATGCAAAATTTAGGATCTCCCAGTATTTTTTTTAAATATATGCATTGATGCTACCTACTTTCATGTATAAATTATGCTACTCACTTTAACTATTTAACCTCTTTCTATCTTCCTTTCATTCCTTTCTTTATTCATGAAATTTGAAACTTTATTATGACTTTATTAGCTGACTATAAATATTTCTTATGTAAAATAATTCAAATGAAGGTGTACTTCGTTACGTACATACCGTGTAGATTTATAAAGGTAAAATTATTCCATTAATATCTATATTATGTATATAGCAACTTGCAACAATTAATATAAAAACACCAACAAGAATAATAAATAAAAGAAATTCTAAGTTTTCTTATTTAAGAAATATAAAAGAACAGCAGTTGTTGTTGATGCCGTTTCTTTAGAAAAATTTTTCCTTTTCATTACTTGGTCGCTGCTTAAAATTTAATTCTGTTAAGCAAAATAAAATTGTATGCATACACACTTAAACATTCGGATGAGATCATGCTTTAGATCTCCTTTTGAGACGGTAATGATAATATAACAGTCGCGAAAATTTTAATATCTTATCGTATTATTTTCAATGTAAAATACTTTCAGAATAAAAATATTTTTAAGCAATGCCTTTAACGTTTATAATGTAGAAATTTAAGGAGCAAATAATAGAACTATAAAAAAGTTTCTGGGAATTGGCCAATATTGTTATCACGTAGTATCTACGGCTGATAATGAGTAATTTATTTTTAATTTTTATTGCAAATCTTTTAACATGCTTAACAAATCTTATGCTCATCACAAGTTTTCATAACTGACCGAATAGCCTCACATTTTTATCGCTTGAATTTCGAATTTATTGGTGTTTGTTTTAGAATTCGTTTGAAAGAAACTTATCTAAAATTATAAAATAGTCAATTTTCTTTCATCATTATTCTTTGGTCATTCTACCATTATTTACAACGAATAGTAGTCGAACATTCAATTCTAATGCTATGTTCTATACCAGTGATATTCCCAAATTTTTTAACACTAACTTGCCACTTCTTTGTTCAAGTTTACCAACTGCTACTCCTAAATCGCCTTTTTTACTGAACTGAAGAGTTTAAAATGTTGTTAAATGTCGTTAAAAATTAGTCTAAACACAAACCAATTAATACACATGATTTGTGTCTATAATAGAATTTCTAATCTGAAAACAACCCTAATTTTCGAAAAATTTCGTATTTTTATACCCTGCACTTCGTGAAGGGTATATTAACTTTGGTATGGAGTTTGTAACTACTTGAAGGAGTCATCTGCGGTATGGACATATATATATATTCTTGCTCAGCGTAAAATTTTGCGTCGATTTAGACATGTCCGTCCGTCCGTCCGAACGCACGATAACTCAAAAACGAATAATGCTATCGACACCAAACTTTCGCAAGTTTTTTCTTTTGTGCCAAGGACGAACACTATTGTTATTGGACTAATTCGGACAACGGGTTCGGGTAGCTGCCATACAACTCAAAGAGTTTATTTTAAATATTTGGAAAACTAATAAAGCTATAAATATAAAATTTTGTATACATATGTCCAATTATATTCTACACATGCTCTAAAAATTATAATGGGATAGCTGCACCGGTTCGGGTGGCTGGCATACAACTCCAACAGCAAATTTTTTATATTCGGCAAAATAATAAAGTCAGATTCATGAAACTTGGCAGTCATGTGTCCAATTATAGGTCAAATATATTTCTGAAGTTTTAGAAGAATTGCTTGACAGGTTCGGGTACCTGCCATACAACTCCAGAAGCTAATTTTAAATATTTGGAAAAATAATAAAGTCAGATTCATGAAACTTGTCAGTTGCGTGTCCGATTGTAGATCAGATATATTTGTGAAGTTTTAGTGGAATTGCTTGACAGGTTCGGGTACTTGCCATACAACTCCAAAAGCTTATTTTAAATATTTGCAAAAATAATAAAGTCAGATTCATGAAACTTGGCAGTTGTATGTCGAGTTATAGGTCAGATATATTTCTGAAGTTTTGGTGGGATTGCTTGGCAGGTTCGAGTAGCTCCCATACAAGTCTAAAAGTTTATTCTTAATATTTGGAAAAATAATAAAGTCAGATTCATGAGACTTGGCTGTCGTGTGTCCAATTATAGGTCAGACATATTTCTAAAGTTTTGGTGGGATTGCTTAGCAGGTTCGAGTAGCTCCCATACAAGTCTAAAAGCTTATTCTTAATATTTGGAAAAATAATAAAGTCGGACTCATGAAACTTGGCAGTTGTGTGTCCGATTGTAGATCAGATATATTTATGAGGTTTTAGTGGAATTCCTTGACAGGTTCGGGTACTTACCATACAACTCCAAAAGCTTATTTTAAATATTTGTAAAAATAATAAAGTCAGATTCATGAAACTTGGCACTTGTATGTCGAGTTACAGGTCAGATATATTTCTGAAGTTTTGGTGGAATTGCTTGACAGGTTCGAGTAGATACCATACAAGCCTAAAAGCTTATTCTTAATTTTTGGAAAAATAATAAAGTCAGATTCATGAAACTTGGCAGTCGGATGTCCAATTATAGGTCAGACATATCCGTGAAGTTCCTATAGAATGACTTCACGGGTTCGTGTAATTGCTACACAATAACGAAAGGTGCAGGGTATAATTCAATCGGTTTATACCGACTGAAACGTTTTTACTTGTTTTTTTAATAAATTGAATGACCTTTCTCAATAATATTAATAACATTTACATTTACGATTACTCATTTAATGTTAATCCTTGCGAAATTTCCACATTTTTTGTCTCAACTAAAATAATACCCTTAAGTTTACAAGTTCAACTGTTTATTTTTCCAGTTAAATAATATATTTTAAAGTTTTTCGTTTTATTTATATGGTGCGATGTGCGGTTCAATGGCTTAAAAGTTAAGTTATACCCGGTTGAATGGTTCATTTGACTGTGGGAGAAATGAATAATTAGCTAGGTCGTAATGCATTCATTTGCAAATGTTTATTTAAGTATTACAGTAAAAAAAAATTTTTTTCTTATGTATTTCTTTTATTATTGTTATTTTTCTCGTTTGTTGTTGTTATTTTTGCAGCATAATGTTATTATTCTTGAATAGAAATTTGGAATTCAGTTTTACGCGCATATAGGGCGGTTTAGTTTGGTATTCAATATTTTTTACTCGTATACACAAATTTTATTCAAATATTTTCTTTTTAACCAGTTATTAAATGGTATTGCTTTCTTGTTGTTTTTGTTGTACTCGTAAATGCTTTGTTAAATTTATTTTGTGTTATAGTTATTTTATTATTTTTAGCTTGAATTTTTTGATTATACAAAACACTATACACTATAGAGATATGAGTGCGAGTAGGGTAATAGCACTTTGAATTTTCCTTTATAATGAAATTTCAATATAGCAATATTCGCAAAATTTTATTTATTTTAATGTATGCACATAAATATAGTCAAGGTGATATTAATGTCTTAATTTATATGAAACGAATTTTTCATATATAGGTAAAAAAAAAATAAAAGTGTAGGTACAGGTAAGTATATACGAATTTTTTTCGTTTTCTTTTTATTTTGAATAAATTTACGGATTAATTTCAGTTCAATTTTATATCTCTCTTAATCTAAACTAAAATTACAGTATGTCAAGAAAGTTGTAACTATAGTTAATTTAAACAAAAGTCTGTTTAAAAGACAACTAACTTGAACTTCGCTATTCATTTAATGCTACATTAAACAAACAACTTTGATTCTCAGTTAATTATTCTTAAACAGTCACATGGAAATCCAATATAGAAGGCATTGATAATTATTATTATTATTATTGCTAGTTCTTAATCTTAAACTACGTTTGTGTAATTATTGAATTCATTCTTGCTTGGTTTAACTGATTGTAAGAGCATTGGCTCCGCTTTTGTTTTTTTTTTTAATTCAAAATAGTTTTGTAAAATACAAACAAATATTTTTAATGTAGTGAGCAATTTAAAATGCTACTCCACCAATAAAGACTTTCTGGCGACTATGTAAACTATTGCACTATGTAGATTTTCTATATACATATTACATAGATCGGATTATAGTTATTATACAAATTTCAATAGAAAAATATTTTTATTAAGTTGTTAATTCTAGAATTTGATTGCATATTTCTTTTTTTTTTGTTTCATGTACAAATGTGTTTATTGATCAAAAAGTAAAAAGAAACGGGATCAAGGAAACCTGGCAGACTGAAAAACTCATATGCTTATTGATTTTGCAATATCAAATTAATTTCAAATTTATAGATTTATTAGCCACGTAGGGCATAGCAGAACGATCGATTAGAGAATTTTATAGCATAGTCACTAATGAGCAAAATATTCACATTGTAGCATATTTCATTTATGAAGGAGGTGATTTATAATTGTTTTAGCACTCATTCTGTTATAGAAATTATATTCAAATTATAAATTTAAATATTCCATATTTACTCTTAGTTTGTCTGGTGCTCCTCAATTTTTAATTAATTTGAAGCGGTTTCATTAAGCGTTCATAACTTAGAATTAGATTAACTACACCACACATAAAAATTGTGCCTGCAACTTTGAAGTTAGGGTTTGTAGAATTAGGATGTGTAAAATTGTAAGTGTGATTCCACATATGGAATCTGATTATTTTTTGACAGGAAAAAAAAAAACAAAAATAAAAATTCAAAATTTACGCAATAAAATAATATTCCCTTAAATCCCTGAACTTAGATTCCTATAAGTTTTTGTTTTAGTATAAGAATACGCATCTTCCAGATTTCTTTCAAAATTACTTAAATTTCTTTAATTTTTAATGAAATTTTTCTTTGTTTATACACAAACATATACACATTCTTCCATATACGTATTTATTAAAACGAATTAAAGAGTTTGAAGTTTTGTATTTTTTGTGATAAACACATAAGTACACACATTTTTTTTTACATTTTTCCAACATCATAAGTTCCGCATTATTATTAAGTTTCAAGTAATCTTCTAATTTGATTTTTTTCTCCTCTTCTTTAGTTTCACATTATTTTCTTTTCTTCTTAATTCAGATTATTTCACAGTGAACCATTTTAATTGACCAAAGAAAGATACTGATTAGAAAGGAGTTTGAAAGTCAAATTAAAAATTTGGAATTTGCTTTAACAAGTCGAGAAATTGCGATTAGAATTAATTACTCTTAAATTTTAATTATAGCAATTCGGTATTTGAATATTAATAACTATCAGAAAGAATTGCAAGACAGAATGTACGGAATAGATTTCTTCAATGATTGTGACCTGCAGACTGTCATCGTATAAGGCTCTTTTGTGAATTATAAGTGACTAATTTAAACAATTTCAATACTACGCTTTTTTGGTAGAAAAAGCGTTGTGTGCAATTACAGACAAACCTGAGAATAATCAAGTTTTGAATTTGAATGGTATTAAGATAAGATTTTCTCATATGCCATTGCTGGCGTAAATCTAATAAAAACATTGAATAATGTATTTAGGAAAAATTTGTTATGATTATGGGATAGTGCACCGGGAAACTATACTTACCTTGAATTTTCCCTTTCTTTTTCCTCTAATAATCAGTCTTAATACTCATTCGTATTAAATTTTATATACTTAGTAAAATAATGTACTTTTAATATTCTTACATTATACATAAAAAATGTGTAAGAAAATAAAAAGAAAAACATATTTTCCTCGCTTCACATTTTCTTTTACTATACGTACATATTAAAACTTTGTACTTACAAGAAAGTTATCCCACAGTTATGCTTCAAGGAAAGACATATACTCTTAATTTTAATTCTTTTTAATCTTCCTTTTGATTTTTCTTGAAAAATTGGATACATGCTTCCCATATTATATTTTCTCAATATTTTCTTTTATCCTTTTTCTTTTCTCGATAGTTTTTTGCAATTGCCAAAACGTGGAATGGTTCAGTCCCAACAAATATTAAATGATTTATGGATGAATAAATTTTTTAATAGGATAGAGTCATAAAGTACTTACTAAATTCATACAGTACGTGGAATTTTCTTATTTCTCCAAAATTTTTATTAATTCTAAGGATTACAAGACAAAATTTATTGATTCGAAGAAGTAGCTCTCGACAAGTGTTAAAAAATTCATAGAATCAACATATTCGACTCTTGTTTGACCAAATACATCATGTGAAGTAGCTTAATTTACACAGCACGGGAAATTTCTTTTCACCTTCAAAAATTTTATTTTCTTTTCTTTTGTTGAACTGAAACACTTTCAAGAAAAACTCTGCAATTAGTTGCTTATCTTCCTATATTTAATTTTATTCACATAATTTGAAAAGCTTTTAAGTAAATCCCTAAGATTTAAAAAAAAAATTCTTTTGATTTTCAAGTAAATCTTGCATTAGTGAAATAAGTTACATTAAGTTCTAAACTAATTTGGAAAGTTTAAAAATTCAACTAAAATTTTAAATAATTTTTTTTTTAATTTATTTTTCTTTCTTGCTTTAAAAAAAAAAACTTTTGAAAACTCGAAAATTTTTAATCTTTAATTTAAAGGTACTGCTAAATAAAGTTTTTTTTTACTAATCTAAATCTATTATTAAAATTTCATGTTTTTGGTTACAATTAAAGTATAAGAGTTACACTTTTTTGTTTTCAGAGTTGAAAAGATTTTTTGAAGACTTTAAAGTTTCTGCGTGATGAGCTTGTCAGTCCTTATCTAACTTCTTTGTGTATTGGAAAACAGTGGTTAGTACGAGGTAAGAGCACAAATTTCAGGAACTAAATTTGTAATGTGTCTCTGGTACATTTTTTTCATTTTTCTTGCAACCACAGGAAATTTAAACTCTTAAAAAGTTTTAAGTTAGTTTTAAAAGTTATTGAATATTTTAAAAGGACAGTATACGATAAAGCCCAAGATTTTGTAATAATTTTTCATTTTATTACTTAAAATTAATGTTACACGCATCCTCCTCTTCTAACTCTTCACGTGGCTGATCTTAATTAACAGGATATTTTAAGTTTACCTTGCAATTAAAGTAATTATAATAAGTACGAGACAATCGCTAAAAAATCACAGTGTGCCTAAGATATGTTCAATATTATGAAAATAAATTCGATCGATTGATAGTCCTAAATACAATCAAAGAATTTTTTTAAATTATTTGAAATCGAAAGTAAGCACAAAAGATCCATGGATGTTCGTAAATCGATACTTCTGTAATTCTTCAACAAATAATGGTAGTACGAAAAAATTAAAGAAGTTTGACCTTCGAATGAATTTTTCATTGTTCATTTTGCACAAATAAGAAAAAATTGGAAATTTATTAAAGTTCCATAATAAAGGATGATTTTTCTTAATTGGCTGAAAGGTAAAAAATTATTTTGCATTCTCTTTGAAAGCATTTCTTACTTGGAGGGGTTTTTTTTTCATATTTTTTAGGTGCCTTTTGTAAATGGATTTGCATTTTTTAATTATGTATTTTTAAAAGATCTTTTTGGTAATCAAAAGAATATTTTTAAAATAATGAAATTATTTTCGTTAATGAACATTTTTTGTTCATTTTTAATTTTTCATGTCTTTTAACAAGGCTCTCTCTGTATCTGCATGGTAAGAGCTGAAAAATTTTATTCTAAAAAGTTAAAATTCTTGGCTTAATATTTTAAGTATCACAACACCAAATTAATGATTCTAACTAAGACTTTCAATAATAAGTAAGTGAAGAAAGGTAAGAAATAGTTGAAAATGTCGACGTCTATTCTCAGTACGATTTTATTTATTTTGGCAACCATTATTTCTTTGTTTATATTTATATGATTTAATATTTACTTAAAAACAAAAAAGTTAAACTCAAAAATACGTAAGAAAAACAAAAACAAAACATTGCAAAGTCAGTAAATTATTAATGTAGATCAGAAAATTATTCAAATATATAAAATATTATATATGACCTTACAAACGGTAATGCTAATATAATTTTGTGAAAAGGGTATACTTAAGTTAGACTTTCGTTAACGCTTACTCTTCATGCGAAATATATTCATTTACAACAGCTAACATTCTAGAAATAGGTTCATTCTTCCCATAATTAGTGCGATGAAAAGGTAGATTGAAAATTTTATTATTTATTTGAAGTAAGACACCTAATACTGTTTAAGTGAGAATCTAAGATATTTTTAGCATACTCAAAGTATATGCGATTCGTAAACACTTGTAAAAAAAAACAGAATATTTGCAACAATTCTTCGACTTCCTGCATTTTCATTTGAAGTAATAATAAACTGTTTCGGTATGGTGAGAGAATAAGAGAGTTTTCCTACTGAAAGTTCCGAAGACCATACCTTAAAAATTTTTTTTTGAGCTGCCTCCAATCTATTAATATGGTCATGGTAAGAAGGAGACCAAACCAGACTTGTTTAGGGAGGTGAATCTATTTTATATGTGAAATTGTGCGTACATGTTTTATTTTTTCAAAATGTTTTATTTTTTTCCAATAATTAAAAAATTTGACTATTATAAAAATGAAAGTGAAATAATTAAGATATGGAATTAAACTGCTTAGTACAACCACTTTAAAAACAGTCACAACAACAGTTTAAGTGTCCCAATACAAATATACATACACCTTATATTTATTTTTAAAACCAATATGACCTACATAATTATGTCATTTTATATTCAGTCTTAAAAAATTTTATTAATATCAGAATAAATTTATTTACATACAATATTATATAAATATTAATTAATTCAGAAAATAATCTTATAAATCAAAATTTTAAATGAAAAAAAATCTATATTCAATTTTAAATAATTCTTAAGCCCAATCTTAAATTTTGTCAAATCTCTCAAATTCATGGTTAACTTGACAATACCAATAAAATTAATTAATTATCTACTAATAACAATCGCAGTAATAATAATAATTGTCTATTTAATTTAATTTTATCTGCAAAAAAAAATCGACAATATACTCAATTAAATCGAAATCATAATGATTAATCTTAGAGTAACAACAATTTACTGCATAATTATAATTAATTATAAATTTCATGTATAAAATTAACTATTACATAAAAGTTCATAATATATTTTTAAATCCACATTACAAAGAAGTCTTAATATATCTGCAACAAAGAAATCATTGCAAATTTCATATTTTTAACTACACATATAAAATCAAATGGTTTTTTTGGAACTCAAACTCACTAGTATAGTAAGTAATATCGAATCGGCAAAAAAAAAATATTCAAATTTCTTATAATTTATTTTTTCCCACAATAAAATCAAACTATTGAATTGTAATTGGAATGACCATATATAATAAGCACATTATGTGTGCATATTCAAAATCATGTACCTACTTAATTATATAGTATACTCATATGGTTTGTATTGCACTTTTTAACTTTCACTAGCGAATACTCTTATATGTAAAATTATCACATATGTATATGCAAAAAATATCAAATATTGAATGACGATATATTGAATAATAATTTTAATTTGAAGTCATAATGGTGATTTTAATAGCATATATAGAAGAAACTGAACTGAAATCACTATCATTAAAAATTATTATTTGGTACTTTAAAAACGAGAGTCATATTAAACACTAACTTGTATTATACAATATGAAAGTATATCCATGGAGTATTCAGTATAGTATACAAAAGAGTTAATCTTATAACTATTTTATAACAATAACTTTTCCTTTCTATTTTTTTTTTCCAATTTTATTATACAGCACGTTTTCTTTTATATGCTAATTTTCCACTACTATTTATTATGATAATGTGTATACTTTATTGATTATATAGTCTATTGTGAATTAAGTATATGAAAATATCATTTGACTGACTGTATAGTCATATACGAGTCTGTAAGTAGTTTAGTGAGAGTCTCATAGAATCAATGTGGTTAAGTGAATGTGAAATAATTTTCAATTTGATATTTTGTATATGTAGAGATAATTTGATTTTTTTTTTATTGTTTAATGGTATAATTTTATTATTTATTTAAAATTTATATAAAATTTATTTTTAATTAATTTATTAAAAATTTAAGATTGAAATTTTATGTTTAAAATTAAGATGCACTCTTTAGATTTCGCCAATATATGATATTAAGCTGCAACTAGAGAAGATAGAGCAATTCTAAGTGTTTTTCTTGATCACTAAGAACACGCAGATTCCGCTAGTAAATAATATTATATACTAGCTAGACAAAAACTAGATATTATAGCTGTATCAAAAATATTTTTGGAGATATTTAAAAAAATCTGAAATTTTTCCCAATCTTTTGTGACTCTATATCAAGTCCTTTCAAATAGAATTAAGAACATAACCCGCGGGCATCAAAAATCCGATTCTTATAGTTCGCAACATATTTTTATAATTTTTCAAAATCATTCCTCCGCAAGACATTTTTGCGTTCGTCCATATTAAGCATACATTATATCGTAAAAAAATTTTCCACCTTCCAAATCCCCTTAACAAATGTTTTGTAAAACCATAGGTCCGAAATTGATTCCAGATTTGTGAAATAACAAATAATAATTTTATTTAATGAAAACGAAGTTAATAATTTTATCTAATGAAAAATATATACAACTATCCTCCAAATTTGAATTTCAAAAATAGCATCAAAAAACCAACAATCATAAAAACAAAATATTTAAGCACTCCTTTAATTTTCCAACAAAAACTTAACCATAAACGGAAAAATGATTTGTAAAATCCTTTAATAATAGCTTATTCCATCTTATCATTAATTATGTGATCCTGATTGAATTCTCAATTTCCTATATGTCTTTAGTCCTTAATAGATTTTATATTTTTCCTTTTAATCTTCTTTCCTCTTGTTCTATCCCCCGCATTGTTGTTATATACATTTTTGTATCATTAAAACTTGGATACAATCGAACATATATGAAATATTAAAAAATTATCGGAAGTGATCTGGAAAAATAAAGAGAAATTCTTATTTCAAAATCAATCGAATTAAAAAGCTAGAAAATTTTTTAATCATCCACACTAATTTCTCTTATACATAAAGTGCTGAACATAAAAATATTGGTTTGGCAATTTTTGTTTTTGCAATTTAATTTTTTTAATTGGTTATTCTAGGAATTTTTTTTATTGCAGTGTTAGCTATTAAATTTGGATTATAAGGAAATACTATGGATTCTAAGAAAATTTAATCAAATTTTGGTTTGCATTTATGTTCATAAATAAGTTTTCCAAAAAACTTATGAAAAAGTTGAACAATCGCAATTTTCAAAAAATTAAGACGTAAATGTTTATTAACAATTATATTAAATAACTGCCGTTATTTACTCACAGTTGCTATGAATATTAAAAAAGATGAACACAAAATGAAAGATTTGCTAGATAAAATAAAAACATAAATTTAATAAAAATTGCATACTTTTAGGAGCAACTGAATGATTTAAGGCAGAATGCCTGTGTAAATACCGTTAAATGTACAATTAAAGTATGTATTTGCATAAATATTATATATATGTAATTTAATAAAGTCAAGAAGAATTCCTAGTCGAGAAACGTGGAAAGGGCTCAACCGAATGAAATTAAATGAATTCTTTATTAAACAATTTTACATTCAAAGATTTAGTGAATATTGTCTATAATGTGATACATTACTGACAAGGTAACCCACCTGCCCCTGTTGTAAATAATAAAATGATGGGTTCTACGAAATGCATGATTATACGTAATTCAGAGAATATGTTCTACTCTAAATAGAGTGGAAAAAAAGAATTCTAGATAAACTATAATTATAGGTCTTATATAGACCTCAAGTTGTGTAGACCTCTGTTGGTATGCTTTAAGTATATAATATAACAATTATTCTTTAATTTTAAATTATTTCACTCAAAACTCATTAAAAATACCAATCAAAAACTAAACCAGATCCACTTGAACTTTTTGAAAATTTATGGAATTCACGAATTTTTTTTGTGCAGTATTTTACTTCTCTGTTAATAAAAATTACAATTAAAAAAGCCTCAACACGGAATCAACAGATAGAATCAGAAATTTTTTCCATTTGTTCTGCTCATTTAATTTTAATTTATTTTTAAATTATCAAGCATATTTTAATAATTTCTATGCTCTCAAATTTTAATCGATTCATAATTATAATTTAAATTGAAAAAAAAGTACTTGAATTTTATAACTACCACATCACGCATTGTTTAAAACTATTGTACAAATGAAATTTTTACTTTTAATCGAAAAATAAAAAAATTTTTTTTTTTGCAACTCTGTATATATTATTTAAATTCAATTAAAAACATTTCCCACAGAGTTCCTGTTGAGATTGAAATAATTTTAATTGATTCACGTTGATATTAAATGTGGGCATTTTTAATTCATTACCATGTATACAAAAAAATTAAATTAAAAATTTATATATACATAAAATGCTTATACATTAAAATTAGAACATCTACGCATTTTTACATATTTATTATATTCATCTATACTTCTAAAGAGAGCACTTACAAAATTCATAATATTAACTATATAGAGATGGAACATTTGAAATAATTGCACCCATAACAGAATATTATTCTATGTAATAAGAATTAATTAATAATTAGTTGGACTTTTACTATACTACTATTATAATTTGAACTAGCACCAAACTATAGGACGGCTTAGGATTTCAATGTAATTCCATAACATATAAGAATTACTCTCACTATTTAACGAGAAATTCTTGAAATTGTTTGTATTTTAATATCCTAAGCCATGAGCATACATACAATTTTGATCAATTAGAACTTAACTTGCTTTGAATAAAATTACTGAGTAAAGCTTTTAGAAATTATTATTAATGGCATTACAAGGAGAGCAACTTATGATTTCAATATAATGTTGTAACATATTAAAATAATTTTCACTCTCTAATGAAATAATGTTAGTTATTACGATATTCCATATTTTATAAAAAATATGTCATGATCAAAGTGTGGAATTTTGGCCAAGTTAAAAATAACTTTCTTTGGTAAAAATTACTGAGATATAAAAATAATCAGAATTTGGTAAAAATATTCAGAAATTACTGGTCGATATTAAACAGTTCTAGATCTATAAATAATATTTCGTAAAAACAAATTTCTTGTATAGTATTGTTTTGTGGGTGCGATAATTGCATTTTAGTAAGCAAATACACATAGTGAATGTTAAATGAATGCAATTACAATTTTTTAATTGAATTTTAAATTTCCTTGAAATATATTTTAAAAATAATATTATTATTGTAAATGTATATGTACATATACATACGAGTATCTTGCATCAATATTTTATATCTGCATATTTAACTCTAGTTATATATATGAAAAAACTACTAATTTTAAAAATATGATGAGAATTCTTACAAAGAAAAAAGTGCACTGGAGTTACTCTGACTTAGAAGGCTTTCTACACTTGCGAATTTTACAATTTTATCTTGTATGTGTGAATTTTACAATATTCTATAGGAAGAGCTTAAACTCCAGCATTGTTGTAGAATGCTGGAGTATTAATATTACAAATGAATACTGGGAAATAAAAATTAAAAATGAAAAATTAAGAAATATTTAATACATCCCAAAAATTTTCACCGAATTCGAATTTTTAAATGAATTAAAAGCCATACTGTTCATAAATAGCAGCACCCTAAAATAATCAAGGAAAATTATAAAATATTTTCAGCTTAAGTAGCAAAAATTTTCGCCAAAATTTCAATTGAATCACAAAATTTTTCATCTTAATATGTTATGAGGAATCGAACTTCTATTACGACAGCAAATTCACAATAATGTAATAAACTAGAATCTAGATTCTTGAATTCTAGTTATTTCATGGCATTAATAAATGCATAAACTAGGTTAAAAATGAAAAAAAATCTCTTATATGTATAGTTAAAGCCCAATGGCTACTATTAGGGCTGTTATAAATTTAGAATAGCCATTGCTGGATCCAAAAGTAAATTAGTGTCCTCATTAGATACCCTGAATCTTTAAATATCTAACAAGGTAAGGACAACAACTGCAATTGCAATACATTTCCTTACATGCGTTCCGAAAACGCAACTCAAATGCACTTATACATAAACATTTGTAGTTAATTACAATTTGAATTTTCGAAATTTCACAAACACTTTGTGATGTATGTATGTATATATTATGTGATATCACATAAAATCATGATATACATATTATTATACATTGAAATTAAGTGACTAATTAAGTGTCAAAATCTCAATTCATTTTATAAAAAAAAAAAATGAAGTTTATCGTCACTTTGAAAATAAAATGAATTTTAACATTTTCGAATTTTTAAATTTAATTTTAGCATAAATACATACCTACACATGCATATCGACATAATCACATTATTATAACATCGCTACCTACTTACATAGTATATCATAGTAATAGACTAAAACAAATTAATTTATATAGATACCATTAATAACCATAATATTAGAAAAATCTTTATATCCTAAGCCTTTATATGTCAAGAAAAAAAGAGACGGAAATGTAAAAAAATTTAAATAATTTTTATAAAACATACATACCTACATACATATCAAGTCAAGTAATGAACAAAATAATGAACTTTGATTTTTTAACTGAAATAATACTAAATTTAACCTATTAAAGTCACTTAAAATAAAAAATTTAAAACTCAACATAATGTTCAACACTATTAAATATTATTTTAGTGCCGTCCGCCTCATTGCAACGAAATCATTTAATTTCAAATGAGCAAGAGAAAAAAAAAATATAAAAATAAAACTAAGTACTTATTTCTAATAAATTTTCAATTAAAGTCAACATTTGTTTGATTGTAATGCAAAATGTTATATGAGTTTATACCGCATATTTATAGGATATGATAAACTACAATTTAATTGAATTTTGTGTTAATTCCTACATTGGAGTAGGCATTGTGAGTTGAAATTGTCACAAGGGTTGTTATTCAGTTAGTTGCTTTTAATAATAAATTTCAGTTTAACTGATGAGTCTTGTTTCTTGTTACTAGTGCTAATTATGATTTATTAATAATTTCAAAGTAAAATGAATCACTTAAGACATTTCCAATAAATTGCAGCACAAAAGATTTTTGTTAAGGAACATGTAACTTGATATTGGTTTACTTTCTGTAAGGCGTTAATCGAAGACTTAATATTATTCAATTAAAAATTAATTTAAATATTCTATACTTAATACTGCTCGTAATCATTTTAAAAAAATTCCTTCGAAATTTTAACAAATTCAGTCCCTTATGAACAATTTTTACCATCATGAAATAATTTTTTCTAAAATTCTGGAAATACTATTAAAATTTTCTTATTAATATAAAAAATGAAGAAATTATTGAAATGAAAACTTCTTGGCTCTTTTGTACCAAAAATTTTACCTTGTAATTTTGCTTTTAATTATTAACTTTTTAAAGTCACTAACCATTCACTAGCGTTTTGACTCTAGATGCAATAGAAATTGTGCAAACGTTTTGTTAAATTAATATAAAAAGAGAAAAAGGTGGTTTATGCAATAGGGCCCTGGTCTCTAATTATATAGGTTAAAATTTAAATGTCCTGGTGTCTAAATAGGTTCTAAACATTTAAAAATTTAAATGTTTTTTAAATTGCATGTAAAAACTGAAAAAAAAAACACTTTACTTTCAACCCTAAAGAAGACGTATTTACGCCAGAATTAGTCGAAATCCACACTGCATTCAATGCACTCCAATTAATATCTTTAAAATGTCTTTGCATTAACATTAAAATGAAAAGGACTGTTACGAATATTACACTTCCATAATACACCCGTATTTACTTTGTTATGCAAAACAAAAAAAAAAATCATTAATAAAGAACATTAGTTAACCCTAAAAGGCACTACAATTCAACACTTTTAAAGAAGTAAATAGCAAAAAAAAAAGAAAAATAAAAATAAAACAAATGAAACCAATTTGAAAAATGAATTTTCTTCATTTCTCTTTTCATCTTAAAATGAAATTTTCATGAAAATTTCACATTACCAAAAAAAAATAAGAAAAAAGGAATCGGAAAAACCAAAAAAACCCAAAAAAAAAAAATAAAAAAAAAAAATGTTTCTTGTTTTCTGGTTCATTTTTTTTTTCATTCTTTTCCGCCTTCTGCTTTTCTTCTTTTTTTTTGTTTTTTGCATTTTATCAACCTGCTGGCCTACAGCAGTAAGTTTTATTTTAAAACAGTGCACGAAATTTTGTTTTGTTCGAACACAGATTGCCACCGTTGTAGTTGAATAGTGTTTTTTCGATTAGACACAAATAGTGTCTTAGGTTAAATTTTCTGATTACTTCCTAATACCTTTTTGTGTTGTCGTTTTGTTTTTCACATTTTTACATTTTTATGTATACATGAATATTTACTTTGTATATACATATATACATACATATATATACAAATTTTCTATATTGAGTTCTTTGCTACCGTTTTAGTCACGTTTTAAAATTTTCTGTTCGTTCATTTTGGTTTTTTTTTTGTTTTTATTTTGTTTGTGTTGATGTTTTTTTAGTGGTTTTTTTTCTGCGTTTTTTGTTCTTGTTTTTTATGTTTAAATATCTTGTTGTTCGTTTGTTGTATTCGTGGTTAAACAACATTAATATGCAATTTGATTCTATATAATATTATAAAATTGTTAAAAGTTTTTTAAATGAAATACAGTAATAGGAGCAAAAGATAGTAAAACAAATCTAAAACTATACAAAATAAAAATGAAAAGAACACGAAAAAATTGTATAATAAAAATTAAAAACTTTACAAGGTGTTTGGAAAATATTGTACAACAGTAACTCTTACGTGTTTTTAAATTAAAATTTAAAAAAAAAATCTATGAATATTTGCCTAACTGCAGTAGGTGCAGTAATCGTGGACCACTCATTTTGTTTTTGCAGTTTTCTCCGTTATCTCAAATTTTTTTAACCCGGACGTCGGCCACAATCAAATATTAATTTATTACAATTTCAAATACAAAATTTGAGCCTTCTTTGCTGAACGATTTTGTCGCAAATTCATTTTCAGAAACTTGCAAAATTTTGAAAATGGATGAGAAATTTGAACCACTCGTGATGTAAAGGTAGACCACGGTCCATTTAACCAGGGTCACAATCAACACACTTACTCTATATAGTACCAATACTTTTTAAGAAGTGATAAACAATTGCTTAACAATTTGAAAAATTTCTCAAAATTCCTTAGGAATGTGAAACTCTTAGTACAATTTCAATAAAGATGTAGCTTATTTCCAAGAATAGCAGCGCATAACGTTATATAAATTTTTTTAAATGAAATACTTAATATTCAATAGAATTTTGAAGTCTTACAAAATTTCAAACAAAATGGACTGAAAATTTGATACTCTCGAACTATAGGTAAACGTTTTTGGGCCCAAAAACGCTTTTGGGCTCAGTCAATTGATAATTCCTAAGTCCTATAGTACATTAAATAGCAAATTATCTGAAATATATTTTATTAATGCTATACACATCTTGTATAGCCTTGTATATTCTCTTTTAAACACAAAATATGCTTCTATACATATTAACAATTTTTATATAAATTTATACGTGCAAATATTTTTAGAATTTTAAGAGAAAAGAAAAATTTATACAAAAAAAAAATATATTGTAAAAAGAAATGAGAGAATTAAATGTAAGGATGGTAACAACAATTTTCAAGTTGCTACCATTTCGCGATCTGTAAGCTACTGATGCTGAGTGTCCCATTGATAAATATGAAATATAAAATAGAACGCGATTTTTTTTATACTTTTAATATCGATTTTTTTTTTTTTTTGGTGTTTTGTTATCATTTTTATATTAAGATTTTTATATTTTGATATTTAATTTTTATGAATTTTATTTTCAGATTTTCTACTATGGGCGATCTCTATTTAATTTAAATTTTTCATAAAGTTAGGCATAATGCCCGTATAAGATTAAGAAAATTGTTTTGCTCAAAAACCTCAAAAAAAATATAGAGCCGAAACACCAGCTTGTTTATATACAATTCGTTTAAACAGTGAAAAATTTAACGTTTGCAATTTAGTAACTTATAATGATAAGTTACTAAATTGCAAATGTTAATTAAATGTAATGGAAATCTACAAATTGTTTATAAATTCCAATTTTTACAGTAGCGTATTTTGTACTTTCAAAATGATTTGACTTTTACAATGCAAACGCAACCAGCATTATCGAAAACATCACCATAGTTATAAAGACGACAGGAAAATAAAGTTTTCAGCTACAGCTTGTCCGTCATTTTGTTCACACTATTTTATTTCAAAACGGCGATAAAACTATATCAATACATTATTCGTATGTTAAACTTTACTTCTGTCATTAAAAATTTTTTGATTTTGATGACGATATATGACAGAAAATTTAATAAATTAATTAGTTGGTACATTTATTTACACAATTTAGAGGTTCCTTATAAGTATCAAGGTTAAAATTTCGCCTGTGCACCATATATGAGTTATAGATCGTTTTTACCATTAAATTTACCATTAATTCTTTAATAGTTTTATACAAAATTATTTATGATCTTAGTGTAGCATCAGTTTGGTTTTTCTTTTTTTGGTTGTTTTTCTTAAAACTGAGAAACCAATTTCATGACATGAATGAAATCTTGATAAAATATATACGCTGATATTTTAACGGAAATTGAAACAATTGAAATTATATTTTTATTATTTTAATCCTAAAAAAAAAAAAACAATATTCAGAATTTTTATTTCCTTCTTGATTTCTTTTTTTATTTATTTTGTATTACTACAATTTTTCCATTTTATAACTTGTTACATTGCTCTTTTCTCTGTTCAAAATTATTGTTATTTCACTCATGGTATTTACAAAATGAAAACATAAAGAACATAATATTATAATTTAAAGCTTGCCAACACTAAGAAAACAAAGATGAAAATAAAAACAAATTTAGCCAAAAATCAGGTGCGACTATAGGAAAATAAGAGTAAATTCAGAATTTATTAAAAAATTCGCAGGAACTGTGAAATTAATAAAGAAATTATAGTAAAAATTTTATATAGATGTCGCTTTTAAATTTCCCTGTCAAACAATTAGATTGAGTTCCGTTATAATAACTGCTTATAGATCTTCAAATGTTAATTACAATTAAGAATCAATCTTTTAAGGCAATGTCATTCCAAAAATTAATAGACAAAATTTTGCAATAAATTTCTAAAATATTTGATGCCTGACAATCAAACGTCAAATCAATAAAAATTATTAGAGTATTTCGTAATTGATATTATAAACTAAATATTTCACTTATCATATCCGATTAAGTTCAGAAATTATTAAACAATAAATTGTAATAAACATATTACAAGTTGAAACTTTGGTTCCCTATTTATTATTTCTATTTTCTTTTCTATTTTTCAAAAATTGGTTTATGATCTACAATTATGATTATAAAAAATTCGCGATATTAATTTTGTTTTTCTATAACATTTTTCTTATTTTCACGGTAGCTAAATTTAAGATAAATCTTATTTAAGAAAAATATTTCTTTTCTTAATATTTAAATTTGCATTCGATTATTTTTTAAAAAAGCAAAAAAAAAAAAAGTTGCATTTATGTGTCGAACTATTTAATAGTTTTAAGGAGCATTTACTTATTTCTTTAAAAATTTTAATAAAAGTATTAAAATTTTTAAAGAAATAAGTGAATTAGTTTAAGCTAATTATACAAGTGACACAAGTAATTCAAACAATTGATTCCAATTCGAAGGGGGGATGAAGACCGATTCAACATGTCCAGTGCAGCTGGGAATGAAAACGGTAATTACGACTCCAACTACATAAAAATTATTTCATTTTTAAGCTTAGAGGATATGCAAAATGTTCTGAGACTAGCAAATAATATTAAAAATTCTAATTTTTTCTGAGTTGAATTCCAGCTACTGAGTTTCAATATTTTTGTAAAAGATTTCATAATTTCTCATTGCTTTTCTTTGAATTTCGAAAAGTCAATTTAGATTTGAGACTTTCAAAAACGCTTCTTTAAAGCGTTGTAAATGATTTTAAAGCCTCCGAAATTTTTGCATTTAACTTATTTCTATATTATTTTTTTTTAATTTTTTTATAATTGTAGAAAGTCGTGCATAAAATTGATTTCTCTTTTTTGATGATTTTTTGTGCTCCCGAATAGTTTAAAATATTATTATTAATGTTGTGCGAAATTGTAATGCTTCCTATTACAAATGTTCTAAAAAAAATTTTATTAAGGAATTTATTTTCAAAAATGAATACATACGGATTTAGAGATTTTAATTAAAATATTTAATTAAATTCATTTAATTTTTAAATCGAATTATAGTTTGACATTTGAATATTATTTTAACAATTAGCAATCCAATCGAGTTAAAAAAACCCCAATAAGAAAAGAATCCCTTCAGTCAGAGAAAAACAACCATTTTATAGTTGATGTCTCAATAAATTATAGCCTTATTTTATTAGGAATATGGGATAATTATTTTGACATGCTCGTTTTACGGGAATATAAAATTCAAAACTGCTCCAAGGTGTAATTGAACTAGTTTGTAATTGCGAAACACTGTTTTGTATGAAAACCCTGTTACATAGAACTTAAACATTACCAATACATTTAATTATAGAAATCTTATGTTTATTTTATGAATCGAAACCTGGAGTTATTCCAATAAATAAGCGTAATTATACTCCTTTCAACTACTACTTTGTCAAGGCTTATGCCTGAGCATCTTAGAGTCTTTTACGCTTAGCTTACTGATTAATAAATTGAAAACTATATGATTGTCCTCAAAACTATAAAATATCGAAATGGAAAGTTTTAATAAACATTTCTGAAATCATATTAAAAATATTCAGAATTAAGGTCGATCGACGTGGAACAGGTCTACCGCATCCAAATTAGCAAAAATATTCCGCTTTACTACCATCACCCCGTGATCATCCGGCCATTCGGAGTTATTCTAATAGAATTTAAAATGCGGCAGTGTTGTCTGTATCTGCCGAAATATTTTCTTGTGCATGTACAAATGAGCACACATTAAATACATAATGTTGCAGTTTATTCAAAAACAAGTTTTTATATTTTTGAATATTTAAATTTTTATTCTTAAATAATACGTCAATGTCCAGCGCATGTAAAACTATATATGCGTAATATTCATAAACATATTTTAATTTGTTTTTTCTTCTTCTTTTTGTTATAAGAATTACCTAATAAATTTAAGTGCTTACATATATCGGGCCCCATTGGCAATAAATGATTAAATATTAAAAAACCATCTGAACAAATTTCATTGGTAATTTCATATGTAATTCAACTTTAATTTTTATTTTTCTTGTTTCTTTTTTTAATAAAATTTTATTAAAATTATGAATTCGGTAGCACTTAATATGCGATAACATTATGTTAGTATGTTGGTACATAAGACAGGAAAAACAACTCGCATACCTCAAGTTTATTTTACGTACACTTTGTACACTTGCAATACGAGTATGTGTTGAATTTGTATTTTTTGTTTTCTTCTTTTTTGATTTTTATAATTTTTATCTCACGAAAAATTAAAAAAATATTACACAAAAAAGTGGTCTTTTTTAAAAAAAATTCATTTTTATATTTTCATCCTATATAGCTGGAGGTTTTTTTGGAAAAATAATGCCCAGTAATGGCTTAAGTAATAACAGTAGCAAATTAAAAACAATAAAATGAATTGTTTTTAATTGCTACAAATTTACGATATAACAATGAATTGTTCATTCGTTCTCGCCTAGTAATTTATTGTATTCTTGTTTTTCTTTTATTTTTTTTTTTGGTGTTTATTCTTTCAATACCCAGTTACTTAATAGTTTATTGGAATTTATACCTTTGAAACATGTTTTAAATGAAGTATGAAGACAAAAATGTGCTTATAATCTTATATGAATTTTGTCTGTCATATAATATGTAAATATGCCAGTGTTCAGAAAAAGCCTAGGATTATGTTGAAGGAATTCAGCTATTATAACTGATATATAAAATAATACCACTAAAGCATGTTGTTATATATGTATGTTATATTTGGAAAAGAAATAGTGGTCTTTTGAAGATTATGTCTACAACTAATTGCAAACAAACTTAATAAATTTGCTGTTTAATTTGCTTAAACGTCCTTTGTTCAATAGAACAAACAAAATGATGCTTGCATGTTGTTCAAAGTTTACGTAATTGCAAATCTAGCATCAACTTAATAAAATTATAATTTTTAAATAAGTGAAATTAATGTTAGATCTATATTTTGGTGTTATTCCGAATTAATGCAAACTAGTGCAAATATTGCATATTTTTGGGCGTAATACTAACTCAACTGGAAATTCAATTTTTACCCTTCTGCAAGTATCTAAATTACATTGAATTGACTTATTCAGGAGTTAAAATTGTTTTGCTGAATATATCAAGTTAACGTTTAATCTTCATCTAATTACAAACCTCATATAATTGCACTATAAATTTAATTTAAGTTTAATATTTTAAGACGGTATCACTACGCACTGAAAAGTAATAAAGGAAATTATAAAATAGAAATTATGAGTGATTTGTATAACAGATATTTTTAGGAAATCCTCTAATGCCAAATCGTTAATTTTCAAACTATAAACTATTTCTTCGTTATTGTAATGGAAACGTTTATAAACACACATATTGAGTTCATACAAGGTATAAAAGTAAACCTTGTATCGCTTTAAGTGCAAGCACAACAACAACAATAATTTTATTAGTTTTTTTTTTAAAGTTATACTCATTTAATTGCAATTGTCCTGTCGTGTCGTGACATGAATTAATACTTTAAAAATTCAACCACGCAAAATTTAAATATGAGACATAAATTTTCTTTTCAAACTTTTTACTTATTTTTTTGTTTTTTTTTTGTTTCTTATTCATTTTTGATTTATTTTGTTCTACATTAAACATAATATTTATTTTATCTTTTCATATTTTCAAATTAAATATGTATGTAAGTTAACATATGTTCATTTACGCCACCTTGTACACATTAGTTTAAAATATTTTCATATTACATAGAATATCAAATGAATAATAACGTCAAATTGGTGAGCCGTCAAAGAAAATTAATCTCGGAAATTGAATGGTTTTATGGACCTATTACCACTACTTTAACTTTTATAGTATGACACAATGAAGAAGTTATTAGCCTGGATGCGAAAAAATTAAATTTTAGAAATGATATTCCCCTAAAAATTGAATTTTTTGTGTTGGCAATTAAATAACTGCGTTTGTTTTATTTTTTACAAGACAGTACATTTTGTATAATACACTCTTATGAAATTCGTATGGCACGCTCCAGCGCTCTAATCTTAAAATTTAATAATATCGGTCAATGTTTTTCAGAAAATTTCCAAATTATGATTTTTCGAAGATGAATCGCCGCTGTCTACTGTGTCCTCCAATATACTTTCAATTGCAGTTACAAATTCAATTGACTAAAAGTAAAAATTAGTCATCTAAAAATTTTTGTACACAATTAGCAACAATGGGAAAAAATTTATGTAAATATGCGTACATCAACCAACGGCTGTAAACAGACGAGCTTATACTCTATTTAAATAGAGTTCTATTTAAAAAAATAAATTTTTCTAAGAAAAATAAATATTTTTCTTACGTAATCAATTTAAAAAATTCACACAATAAATTTTTATTTTTAAAAATTAGTGTTTTGGTGTGCTGAGAGATAAAATTTTTAGCTTGTCTTGAAGGTGAAAATTTAATTTAATTAACAAATATTATTAATAGACATAATATGTTAAAGTTTGTTAATGGAAGCACATCACGCTATAAAAACCAAAACAAAAATTTTGCAAACATTTTAATTGCTTAGAAAGTAAAAATTCTTGAGCAGCACATGCAGTTTTCAACTGGAATTATTAACTAAATGATTAAATACTTAATTACTTCTTGTTATTTCACTAAACTGCAAATGAATCGTTGAGAAATACAATTACACCAATATCTCATATTAATCTTGAAGTAAAATTTTAAGCATAAGTTTTTTTTTTTGAAAAAATTTTATAATTTTGAAAATTTTAACGATCTAATGTTCGACGAATATGATTTCACGTTCCTGCAACATAAGAGGTGAAAATGAAATTTATACTCGCGTTGGTGTCTTTTCCACTAATATAATCCAAGAGAACGCCTGAGTAAATTAAATTTCCGTTATAACTACAGATTGTATTTACTTTAGATCCAATCAAATGGAAACTTCAAATTAAAAGCTTAAATACTGTGTGATTGCCGTGTGTCAATTTTAAGATTTGACTTACAATTCTTGACTTAATTTACAATTTCTTCTGATTACCGCTTACGACCAATTGCGCTTTATTTAAGCACAAAGCTTAATTTAAGATAAACTATAAAATAAATTGGCAAAACTTACACAGTTTGTCAGCCAATATTTTTAGGTAGATGATTACCGGAGACACAAGGACAGTAATATTTTTCCAGGGGTTTGCATTACAAATATAAATTAAAATACCTAATAAAAGAATTTGTAGGAATATGTGAAGATTATGAATACGTTCGTAAATTGCTTTGCACTTAGTGGAACAAGGAAGATGGCGCTGTAAATCCTTTGATTTGACCACAAAACTGATATACTGTCATTCCAATTGTCGCGTCACCAAATACTCTCAGAATACTATAAAATATTATTTGAAAATACAATTTATTGACTTGAAAAACAAAAATATTAAAGGCAAATTTACCTTTACGCTCTATTATTTGAAAATTTCTTTCTTTGTTTGTCGTTATATAAATTTGCACATTCTGTTTAGATATTTCAAACATGAACTGAGGTGTTATGCCAACATTGTAATGTAATGACATTATATTAAAAATAAATAGTAAATATTACAAATTGATAAATAAGGTTTGTTTTAAAAATAATTTGAAAATAAGTAATAAAAAAATTCAATTTTTCTTTTTTTTTGCATACTTAAAAAATTTTAACAATTTGTTGCAATTAAATTTGCTTTCAAACTAATTTATCCACGAACACACACATTTATACATAAATACTAATTAAGATAGTAGTTATGCGGAACGTTACTATTTCCATGCAATGTATACCATGTGCAAAAATGCACACAACCACATAATTATGTGTAATTAATACTCAAAACGGTGGTACACAATAAATTTTGATTCTTTAAAATTAAATTTTCAACATTTTTTAATCTGAAAATATTTACTTTTAAATAAAAATGTGTACATAATTTAATTATGTATATTATAATATAAATATGTATATATGTAAGTATGTGCTTGTGTCATCGTACTTATGTTGACAACAAAAAAAAAAAAACACTGAACTTTTTGATATCATTACTTACGTATAATTAAATTTGCATTGCCTTAAGCTAAATTATAAAAAATTTTGTTTAAGGCTTCTTGAAGATTTTATTTTAATAATTTAAAGGTTTGGCTTAATTGCAGTAAGAAACTGTTTTTTATTCAACTCAAAAAAAAAAATTAGAAATACGAAAAAATAATATCAAGCAATATTAAGAAGCAGTTTTACAAGAAAATGTCACGCAACTCAACTGTAATTTGGTAAGAAGAAAAAAAAATATATTTTTATAACAAATTGTAGTCTTTAAATTAATTTAATAGAATTTTACTTAAATTTATTAGTAATAAATAATTTATAATATGAATGGTAGCCAAATTGTAAATACAAGGGTACCAAAAATTTCTTATATTCCGAACGAAAATCAAAGTCAATGGCATTATAATGGCAAGACACCAGGAACTGAAATTTTCATTTTAAAATTACGAATGCCTAAACTGTAAAAAATATTTTAAATAGTCATTCCATAGATATTAATCAAGGGCAGATGGCACACGCCTAGCAAGATTTATCAGAATTTGTTGATCAATAAAATATGGTGACTAAAATATGATAACAGAATGTGGTGCATCTAGCGTCCAAATTTTGGTGATCATACGAATAGGAATAATGAAAATATAATTGTACAACGAAGAGAGAAATAAATGTGAAATGAGTTTTGAGTTCACGAATGGATATCAACTAAAATTTCTAAATCGTGAATTTCTGGATATATAAGGACGGTATTATTTCTGGTAAAATTTAAATTACAAATATATATAAAATTTCCTAATGGCAGTCAGGTAATTGAAAAGTGAACTTTGAACTTTTTGCTTTTTATGCAGAATGAACTTGGATTGGTCTCAGTGGTATACTGAAAAGCCAGGTGGTTTTGTAAGAAAACAAAACCCGTTGTATAGACTGAATTATTATCCTGGCTGGTATATACTATATCTTGCATTGAAAATAAACAAGAGAAATTTTTAACAGCTTTGAACATTTTGACTAACTTCATCTTTTATAATATTTTGCTTTTAGTTTTTATAATCTAATAACTTCAATAGACTATAGTTTAACTACCACTGTTGTAAGTAATCGCAACACAAACATACCTATATCTAGCTATATAATTGTACCTATACTCGTATGTATATAGACGCATGTGTGCTCTAAATTAAGACATTGAAAAATTGCATTTTTTTTTAAATGCGGTATAATTAATTGCACCGTTTATATTTTTAATAGTTTCAAAATCTTAAATAAATAAAATATTTTTAATTTTAACCTAAAACCAGTATATTTGGATTAAACAAATTTATTGACATTTAATTGAGAGAATTTTTTTCAATATGTATGTGTGTACATACATTTCATTTTATGTAATTAATTAAATTTTCAACAACTTATTGCTATCCTATTAACCAATTCTACTTGAATTAAAACTTGATTAATATTGGTTATGTAACAGAATTCATTAAAAACATATTTAGTATGTGTCAAATTTTAAGTTGCACATGCATTTATTAGAATTTTTTCATGTTCAAATTGTTACTATAAATAACTTTTATTTTCCTAAATTTTAAAACATGCAATTAATAATTGTACAAAACTTCAAATGGATTTAATAATCTTATAGCGTTTATTATATATACTTGTATAATATGGGTACTCGTATGTACGTTTACATTAAACTTTTAATTATAAATTAATATCATAATATGGTAGTTGCTACAAGTTCATAGAATTGAGAGTATATTAAGAGAATTTTGTGTCGTTTTACATATAGTATTTTAACTGTATATTTCCACAATATTGCAGTTAATTTCAAGAGAACTTTAAAACGACGTGAAAATCGAGGGTGAAGTCATAATATTTCAATATTGGCTAAGCTGCTCTTGGTTATATATTATGACATTAGTTAGACTGCAATTAAAATTTTAAAAAAGAAACTAGAGTTGCAGCCTGAACATTAATATTTCGTTAGGATTAGATACTATTACTAGAATTAGATTCGTGCTCATACTTTCATTTCCAATTTTCATATTGAATCTTGTAAAATTAATTTTTAGGTATTAAACTCCAAATGAAAACTGTTCCAGTTGCAGTTGTACACAAGTTTTTGAAAACAATTCATGTATATTCGAAACGTATTCGAATTTATATAAATTCTCTATACTTCCTTTATTCAAACTATATTCATCTTCAGCCAATTTCCCATACCTTTAACTATATAAAATTATTGAAATATTAATAATTGTTCAAAGAAGCGTATACAAAAAATTGTTCAAATAAAGTTTTAAATTTAAAGGTCAAATACAAAAACAAAAAAACAATTTTATTCAAACTTCATTAAGGACTTATACTTAATTTATCAAAAAATTAAAATAAAAATAGGATGAAAACCAAAAAATTTTCATTTCCTTTTCAATTTTATTACAAACACACAAAACTTTACCCATTTACATAATATTCTTTGAATTATTATATAAAAGACTTATTTGAAATTTCCAATTCCTTATTACTAAATCTATATACAGTGTTTTTGTGGCCCCTGCAGCAAATAGCAAAAACTCAATTTTCAACCCTTTAATTATGTGAAAACTATACCAACATATTGTGCAATATTATTTGTGTTTGGGTTAGAATAAAATATACAAACATGAAGAGCAAATAAAAAAATTTGTTTTTTTTTGAGATTCAAGGAATTCAGATAATTAAAACAATAAAAATACGGAAAAAGGATAAAATTAATTTTGAAAATTGTTGAAGGATAATAAAATGCCTTAAAATAATTAACTGAACCATAAAAATATTAGCAGGGGTCTTATTAGCTTATTCTTTTGCTTTTCCTGGTTTTGTTTATTATTGGTTTTTGCTTTTTATTCCACAAAAATTAACTTTCAAAATTATACACGTGCCCAATTAAGGGCAATTAAATCTATAAAATGTTTGTCCTTGAGAAATTAATAATGAGAATATTGATAAACTATAAATAAATTGGGAGTAATTAATTTTTAAAATTTTTTTTTTTTTTTGATTTATTGGAAAATTTCATATTTGTATTTGCCCGTAAGTGTTAAATTTGGCAGAATTTTTTATTTATTTAAGCAGGAATTCTAATAAAATAATAGAATATTTTGTATTTTAATTTAATTGAAATGCAGTTGAAGTGAAGGGTTACATCGATCTAAAATAAGTTTACTCTATATTTTCTTTATCATTTTTCATGAAAACTGCCTTTAATTTCATATCAGTTTACAATTTCTATATTAAAATAATTTCGAATTTTATTGGACTGCCGAAATCGAAATAATATACCCGACTTATTATCTATAGCAATAATGATACTCGGTCTTTTCTATGGAACGTTTTAAATATTACAAATTCAGCACCTCTATTTACACATTTAGAACTTCAATTTTAAAATAATTTTAAATAAATTCACACTAGGCTTTTCGATTTGGTTTAGATATGCTAAATGTCTCAGAATTTCTTTTTATAAAATATTACTTCTATTTCAATGTAAGAGGAATAGAGACAGTTCACATAATCTAACCACAAAATAATTGATCCCGACGTACTATAATATAAATCCTTATTTCTGTTTTCATTGTATTAATTTTCAGTTAAAACTCAAAAACCATACAGGGTTATTCAGAAAGGTATACAATAACATATACCATTGCATAGAGGATCGAAAATGGGTAAAACTTTTGTTTCTTTAATGGGTTCCAAATATCAAGGGTTTCCGAATCCCAGGGATTTTAACGAATTTTCACGAAATTTTTATTTATCCCAATTTTTTGGATTATAACTTCCATTCTGAAAAGATAGGAACTTCAAACAAATAGTTTCTGGAAGATCTAATGAAGGGCTTAAAATATTTTTCTATATTTAATGTACATACCTTCGGAATACCAAGCATTCGAGCTTTAACAGGGGGTTTTACTTTTTCAGTTTTTTCTAAGTAGAAAATTTCGTAAGAAATATTTCGAAAACTTTTTTATAGAATTTTTATAAATTTTTTCTATAGGATTTTACAGAAGATGTAACACAAAAACCACAAATATTGTGAGCCACAAATTCAATTAAAATCAAACCAGATGTTGACAAAACTAAAATAGATTCAATTTAACACTTCTTTATCAAAAAATTTGGTAAATTACGAATTCATTAATTCCTTATTCAAAGTTTTAAAAATTTCTCAAAACAAACACCAAATTCTCCTATGAAATTCACTCAATTCGGCAAAAATATGTTTATGTTGTTCTTCAAAAATATGTTTATGTTTTTCTTCTTTTAAATCTAATTCTATTCAATCGCATATTTTCACAATCAACCGTATACAAATTTTAGTTTTTGTAGAAATATGTTTGAAATTTGTTAATCCCATTAATCCATATCATTTGCAAACTCCATTTTGTGTAAAAAAATTAAATTTTCCTATTAAAAAAAATTTTGTTTGTATTAAGATAAATGTCAAATATTATATGGCATGTCTTTAAAAATTCGTTCCAGTTGGATAATTTTTATAACTTCAGATGCCAAATGGTGTCTAGATTCCGAAAATTATTTTTTCAAATTTTTAAATTGCACCCAATCTGAGAAAAACGCATTTAAAAATTTCAAACCATATAGGTACCATTTCTTATAAAAATTGGCAAAAATAAAAAACCTATCAATTTTCTTTACCAAGAAAAGTTTCGAAAAAAATTTTTGATTACTAGATTTTTTTTTTGTTTTTCCTAATACAAAATTCTAGTTTTTCTTTTTAAAAATTTTAAATTTTTTGAAATCAATTTTTGTTTTTCAAATTAAAATTTTGTATAAAATTTTGTTTCAATTTTATATTTGTTACTTTCCAAACCTATCGAAAACCACATAATTCATTTTATGGTTTCCCAGGTTTTTGAATAATCGCAAAAAAACATTTTTTAATCAAAATTCAAATCTAATTAAACTAAAAAATATTTATTTTTAAAATAGAATTAGAGTTCAATATAGGATCTAGTCCAAAAATAAAATAAAAACAAAAGCAATTCACGAATTTTATCCGAAAAACCAAAGAAAGAGGGGAAATAAAAATAATTTTAAGTATGCAAAAGTAAAAATAAATAAAGAAATCTCAAAAAATAAGAAAAGACAAGAAAAATATAAAATTAAAGTCATGAATTTTTTTACTTCCGATAAGAATCCTTTCACAGATGGAGCCAAACTAGTATTGAAAATAAATTCAAGCGCAAGAGCAACTTACAAAAACAAACAGAAATAACACTAGTTTTCCAATCTATAAAAAAATCAAGATTTTAGAAAAGTAAAATCCCGCACTTTTATAGGAAAACTCAATAAAAAATTACAAAAATAGAAAATTAGAAAAGGGTACACGAATTATAACGCACGAACGAAAGCCAGTTCGCAGTAATAGTTATTACAAATTAAAATGGATATTATTATTTTCTGAAATCAAGTAGAAAAAGTTAAGCCCTTGGGAAAAAAAAACCATTATTTCATAATTATTAATTTGCGCCTATTAATATGCAATATATGAAAAAAGTTGCAAAATAGAACTCATACTGTACTATTTTCGGTAATTCATTTCTGATTAAACTGTACAGAATAAAATTCATTTAAGTTCACCTGTTAATATGCAATATATTACAAAACACAACGTGCAAACTTAAATTCGTATCAAATTTGACAAGAAGGGTCGAAAAACAAAAAAAAAACTTGAAAATTGATTGAATCTATAGAAAATTATTTAGTACAAACATTAATTTTGCTTAATTATTTTGTTTTAGTTTCATTACTTGTCTCAGTGTTGTTTTGATTTCAAATGCTTACCAAATTTGGTGTAGATTTACTTGCTGTTAAATACATAATAAGAGTACGTAGCAAAAATTTCGGCTCCTATTGCAACATTATTCAACATTACTTCAATTACATTATGATAACATGGGACACTTAAACAAATTTTGAAGTCACTCTTTAATCACATAGCGTACAATTATTCTTAAAAATTTTTGTAGATATTTCAACATTATTGCGTTAAATGATTCCTAAAAGCTAATTTCTTTCATTTTTTATTAGTGCTGATTACAAAATTTCTACCACAGTTGTTCTTATACTTCTCAGGAATTTTTTGAATTCCAACAGTCTTTGCCACATTTGATTCTCACTCTTGAATATTATTCACAAATTGAAACAACGTCACCATTGTCTGCTACATTTGGATGGCCGTTGTAATATGGCCATTCTTACAATAAGCCTTTGTAATCTAACTTAAGAAATTTTTGGTAATATTTATGGACCCAAACGAAAAAGAGTATATCAACTGTAAATCAGCCACTTTTTAAATTAAATACCCACAATTAATTGAAAAAGAAGCCCTATACAACAATACACTAAGGGGAATGTAAAACTATTAATTTTTTTATTAAATATTAGCAAAAAACTAATTAATTTTTATTATAACAAATTCTATGAAAATAAATAAATTTTGTTGGTACCTTTCCGTTTTCAATTTAAAAAATATAAATTTTTTAAAATTTTTCGTAAAATAAAATTTCTAATTTATATTTTCATTAAAAAATCTTTTTATTTTAATGCAATTTTATGTGCGTTTTGATTTTTGTTATTTATTAAATATAAATTTTAATTTATACCAATAATAAGGTTTTAAACTAATTAAGTTCAATTCATTTTTTCTTTGTTGCCTCTTGAATTTTATATATTGTATATATAGAAAAGTTAAAAGTATCCTGAATCCCTATACTTTTATAATATTTGTTTTAATTTTCGTATAACAACGTCTTATTAGAGTATAAAATAATTGAAGAATTTTAAAAGTAATTAAAAGAAATTGCATTTATTTTATCTTTTGTTTTTGTTTTTCATTTATTTATTTTCTTATTTTCCAGAATTTTTAATTTACATTAAAGTGCTATCAACGTAGCAGCCAATTTTATTGTTGCTTAAAATCTACACTATACAGCAAACTAGTGTAAGACAAAAACAAAACACAAAGAGAAGAATTATGCAACTTAAATGCATAACGTATAGGGATGGGACATAAATGTTATATGAAATCTGCTAAGCAATTAAATTAGTATTTGGTTTGCATTTGAGCTTAGCCTATCAACAACATAAAAAATCTTCAAATATTTCACCTTCTGATTTCAAGATCTAAAAACTGAGTTCCAATTTGCGAATACGAACTGATTGAAAAACGTCAATTTTATATATTATTTTTTTACTAGCCTTACAGGTTTAAAGACTAGTTCGGGTTTCTTTTTTAAAGGAATGTTGTATTTTTCCAATTGCTCCTCAGAACGCTAGCTACAATGAATACTTTTGAGAAAATTTTTCTATATAGGTAAAATTTTCCTTCTTACCAAATTCCAAGTCGTTCACAATCAAAAAAGCACAGTCCTTTCAAGTCGACTACTCTTCTGTAATTAGCAATACTTTTCTTAAAAACAACATCTTTTATATTCATTCTCTTTAGAAAGTCATAAGCAACCATATTTCAGCTCTCAATCCTTCAAAAAAATAACTATTTCCAGAAAAAACAAAATTTCTCCTAAAATCTTAAAATACAATAAAAGTGTCCCATCACTTGGTGGTCGCATTAAAAATTCATTATTAATTGTAAAGTAGTTTTGAATGGTGGTAGTTTCACAAAATGGGTAAGATGAAATTTTATAATAGAAATAACTTTTTATTAAAAATTGCGAACAACAGAAATAAAAAAAAAACGCGAATAATGAGATTTTTTCATTTTAATAATGCATTTATTATTATAGTCGAGGATTCTTTTTTATTATTCATTAGAATGGCGAACAAAATTAATATATATATATTGTAGGATGTTTACACTACCATTCTTTATTATAAAATTTTCTCAGTATACAAAAAAAATTTTTGCTTTTTCAAATTTAATATTAAAAGACTCGATGTAATAAAGTCCGTAATAGTTTCATTTTTGTTTAAAAACTTATACAAGGTTCTTTTTTTCGAAACAAATTAACTTTTTTTTTTTAAATTTTTAATAAGCAACTATCAAAATGAATAGGTTAGTTAATTTGCACACTTTTTTAATATTTATTGAAATTAAGAAAACTAAACTATTCTGGTGAAAATCGCAACAAAATTTAAATTAAAATTTGATGAAAAAAAATACTCAAATTGCAGCAAGAAACGAAAACAATTGAACGATGGCATTGCAATACGTGTTTTTACACCTATATTGCAAGTATATTCCACAGCTGTTATCAAGAAATCAACTAAACTCTAATCCAGTTAAAATCAGTAAAATAGCCTATGATGTCCGAATAATTATAAGATTTTAGAAAAATTTCATTCTCAAATTCTCTCGTGCCTTTTTGTACGTGGGGCGACTATTTATGTAAAATTTGGCCTTAACAAATAAATCGTAGACTTTCTATTGTAAATTCAAGTCCTTCTATTTTGCATACAGGGATAGGTTCTTACAGCATCCTGGATTAAAGAAATACAACTAGATTCTAATTAACTGAAATCAAAATCTAATTATTATTGGAATAAGTATACACTCTGTTAACATTTCAACCAATTTTAACACTAAAATGTTAAAGGGAACATAAAAAAAAAGAAAAATAAATAATTCGCGAAATTTATTTGTTTAAGGCACCATTAAATATTTTATTGCATTAATTTACGAAATATGCAAATTAAAAACAAAAAACATAGTAAATAGGAAAATAAAAAATTCAAAATAAAATGAAAATTTATATGCATTTTACAAAAAAATTTTAATAAAGCGCATAATTGCAATAATTTCGAAATCATTAAAAAAATAGAACGAAAATATGCGATTTTTTTTTTTTACAAAGCTCCTTTATTTTCATTTCTTAAAAAATAATTTAATTGATTTTTCTTATTTCATTTAAGTTATTCTTAAAAATAAGGATGCATTCTTGGATTTCTTCCTTTATTCTTGAATTTATACATCAGTATACAAATTATTTTTATATCTATTTGCACTTAAGTACATTGTATATGAAAATTTCTAAATTTCACTCAAAATAATTCCATACGCGAACTTAAATCCGAAACAATGCCTTTGAAAATAATATGGAATCAAATGTGAATTACACAAAGTTATTCTCAAGGTTTTTTGCTAAAAATTTTGAATATTTTCTATTGAGTGAAACGGAAAAAGTTTTTTTTTAAACCAAAAATTAACCATGCGAAAGTTGATCTTTCAGTATTTTAATTGGTATTGCCTTTTCGGAGAAATCAAATCATATTGGAGGCTGGCATTACATATACCATTTTAATTATAGCAAACTATGAACTATAAACTGAAGGTCATTTATTAGAAAAACCTTAAATTTTCATGCTAAAAGTGAAATATTTTCTCTCCAATATTTTTGTCATAATAAAATTATTTGGTATAATCAGGTATAATACAATTTATTTTGTATATTATTCATTTAAAATACTATTTTTTTAAGGGGAGTACTAACTAAACACCTGTCGTAAGTGACTAATGGAAAAAACGAATTCAATGTTATGCACAATACAACAATTTACGGTCAATTTTTATGCTAATAGACAATATTATGGAAATCAAATTTTACAAAAATTTTTTAATTCTTATTTTTTTAATTCATATTTAAAATTTTAATTGATTTAATATAAAGAATTGAGCACAAGTCTAAGCTGCGCACAATATTACAGTTTTCTTATTAGAGCAGCGTGTATTTTACGACACATTTTCTAAGTGAAAGATAAGGCGTTGTTCTTTTAATAAGTTTATAATATAAAATATTACAATGATATTAAGAGAAAGCAAAAATAATGCTAAAAATTGGGATTTGATTATTTTGGAAAAACTCATTTAGTTTTAAATTTTCTCTTTATTAAAAATTTCTCGTAACTTTTCGAAAACTAGAATAGCGTTTTTAGAAAGTTTTGGCGTACAAAAAATTAAAAATATTTCAAAATATACTAAAGCCCTTGTTTTTGAACTTTTCAAATAACTTAATTAGCAAATAATTTTCAAAGAATTGCCAATCATATTGATCTTTTTTCTTTAGTTTTGCTATAAAAGAGTATTTAATATTCTTACAGTTTAACGACAACCTGATTCCAGTTGCATTATTGTATTATTTTCCCAATGTATACTTATTCATATACATACATCATACATGTGTGTGAATTCATAGCTCCGCTAGTAAAACCTTGGTACTAATAATCTGTTATAATATTTAATTTTTTATTCTTTCTAAAATTGCATGTGTCATAAAAACTTAAGACAAAAATCTATTTCCTTGGTTTCGTTTTTTTTTTTTTCTTAAAAAATTATTTCATTAATAACCAAACATGGTAAATAATCCAAAGTAATAAATGGTAAATTGTGTAAAATGTATGTAATATGACACACCTGTCAATTAAGAACGATTTCATCGAAGAAAAAAAATAAAAATTTAAAAAAAAATTCATGACCTTTTTCTTCTATTTTTTTTTCAATTCAAAGTTTCGTTTACTTTTATACTTTTGTACTTATATAGTGACTAGTTGTATGGGGCATTCTAAAATACCTTTAAATATAAAATAAATTGGCAATAGAATAATAATTGTCAAATTAAATATTATTATTAAAATAATAAGGATTGCCAGCATTCAATTAACCATTAGTTGTAAGAATTGTGTTTGAAAAATGAGTTTTTGAAATTATGACCAGCTCATTGTGAGCTTTAATGTGCTAGTAATTAATCAATTCGCTAAAGAGCTTTTAATGCTTTACTGATTTTTTAGGTACCAACGCTTCTCGGAGATTTGTAATAGTAATTTAGATTTCTGTATATGTAAATTTATAAACACAAATAATGTAATCTGCAGTTTAAAAAAAAAGGTCACCTTAGAATGCATATGATAAAGGTTACCATAAGGAAATTACGTTTTTGACTATCCAATTCTTAGGTAATAATATAGAAGATACTCTGTTAATTGCATAAAACAACAGTCAACAATTTAAAATAATAATTTGAATAAAAACTATATTTTGAGCTTAAATATAGCTCAGAAGCCATTTGACGTCTTTATTATAGCAGGGAATCAAATTTTTTACAATCCTACTGTTTCCTGAATTTTTGAAACGCTACTACAAACGATTCCAATGTGTAAATCAGCAATCATATTAAAATAACCAATAATATCAATTGGAACAAGGGAACACTAATTTCACACATTTATTGAATTAATAGTCCACTAATAAATCACATACCTCCAATAGGGTTAAAATTCATCAATAATGTTTCTATAGACGCTTAAAAAACGGTATGATTCAAATTAAAAAAAAAAGAATTGATAAGATCTTGTCAAGTTAAAATATTGAAAAAAAAAAAAATATTTCTATTTTAAAGATTTTCAAAAAAATATTCAAAAGCATTTCAATTGAACTCTGATTTCATTTAATTGAATGTTGAGTATAAAAATAAGTAAATCTTAAATTCTAAATCGAATGTAAAATAAAAAAAATTTGAATTGGTTTTTATCTATTATTCTTGATAATGAATCTCATATAGCGTAGAAGGTCGCCGCTTTATAAATAGAAATTTTTCTTTATGCTCTTCTTTAAAAATATGATTAGATTTTCCAAAAACCATAAGTTGTGACGCATGTCAATGCATTGTAGCTCTGCAATAATATTATTGACATTTGCTTTAACAATTTATTGGCTCTTTTAATATGGTAAGACCACAGCTAAGGTTGAACATATAAAGAATATAATCCTAGCAATAAAGAAACTTTGGAGAAAATATAGTTTTATTGGTTTATAAGGCATGATAAACCGTTAAAATTCTTATTGGTATTTTGTTTAGCTGTTGCAATGTGAGAACACAACCTAGACGAATTGAGGCAAGACGTTTCCAGATTTTGCAAGAAAGGGGAAAAGCATTAATGTGCTCAATAAATGCTCAAGGGTAAAAGAGCAAACTGTGCGACGAAGTTTCTTTCCTTGTACAGATTTTAAATAGAGGTCGATTTCAGTGGAACCTGTATTATAATTTAATTTCCATTTCCACAAAATTTACTTAATTATTATAATTAACTATTATCGTATAAGCTATTAATTTTTCTAAAAACTTTTTCCCAAGAGCGCTAAGTAGCTCTTTTAATCTATGCTCTTAAACAGAATTAATCTCTTACTAATTTATTTATTAGGCTTCATATGCTAGTTTAACTTTAAGCTATAAAAAATTCTCTTTTTTTATTTTTTTAGATTTGTTGTACGTTTTGTTATCCAATTTTCAACCTTCATTTTATATTTCTACTGTTTAATCCTTTTAATTCCCTTTTAATATGATTGTAAATGTTAAGCTATTGAAATTATTCAACATAATTATCATAAATCACTCAAATTTTCATTTCTAAATAATAGACAAATTGCATATTTCCATAGTACTTTGGTTAACTTTCATTCTTTGAAAGAAAAACAAAAAAAAACCAACAAACAAAACCATCAATTTACATTAATCCTAATTTCCTTAAAATCATAACTACCGATAAACACACAAAAAAAAAAGAAAACTCAATTGAACGCAACTTTTATTAACGTGACCAAAATCACTTTATATTCAATTCAATAGATCCTTAGTAATATATACAAAAAGAACAAAAAAGAAATAAAAAAAAAACAAAAGTAAAATGGCTACATTTCCTTCAACAAATTACCAAAGAGAACAAAAAAAAAATGACTCAAGTTAAAACAGAAATCTAATTATTATTTGTCCCTATTACTTGAAAAAAAAAATAATAAAAACACAAAAAAAAATTTACAACTTATCGTATTTGCAAAATGGCCAAAGTATCAAGGATATTCCGTTTAAAACTATTCACATTAAAGTAAAAAAAAAACCATTTTCAATTTTTTTTTTTTTTTTTGAATAAAAAAGAAAAATCCTTGTAGCATTTTAAAAACAAAACTCCTGTACTCTGTAAGATATTTGAAAATTTTAAAATTTTGCAAATTTTAAATTTTTCTCACTGCAGCCCTTATAAATTCTCACTGCAGTGAGAAAAATTATTCTCACTGCAGTACGGAGTCGTGACATTACAAAATGCTCAGAATGTGTTCAGAATACTTCTTTTTTGAAAGACGAATAAGAAGTTCATTGCGCCTTGTTTCTATTTCTATGAGTGGAAAATTCTAAGATAGTTCTTAATATGGTTCTTAAATTCTATGCAATGGTTATTAATACAATATGTCTCACACGACGCAGCTTCAAACAAATTGTTCAGAATTTGTTCGGTTATAAGCATTTTTTTATATTTCCTCAAATACACTCAGAAAAATTTTACTAATTTTACACAAAATAAATTATTTATTTTATTTCTAATTTTCACAGTTATTTTCAATATCCCACTATTTTTTTATATTTTGTTAATTGTTTCATATAGAGGGACATTTCCCTAAGAACTCTCAATAGAGTTTGAGCAGTTCACCTGTTCCGTTTCTACATTATTTAATTTATTCAAATAATCGATATTATAGGAATTATTCAATAAATTTTCTATAATCTAACTGCAGACTCTGAATCTAAACCCTAAACTGGACAACATTCATTTGTAGAGCCGGTCACAAAATTTTAAACGGAAAAGGAACATTAAATTGTTTAATCAAAATCTCAACCACAATATTAGAATGCATTGTTTCATAAAACGTATACATACATAAAAATTTTTATTCGCTAATTTAAATTTTTATGACTTTTACATACACTCTCTGCCAACTAAGTTCTCCTTTTATTCTTCATTCTCTTCAACCTAACATTTTTCATTTTCCTTTCTTTTTTCTTCTTTTTCTTTTCTTTTTTCTCTTATTACTATTCTACTTTTTCTTTTATGTTCACTTTTATATGTTCCCTACTTCCTGAATGAATATAGAAAAACTAAAAACTACAAAAGAACTAAAACTAAACTGAAAACTATTCACCCTTAGAGTAACTATGAAAGAAAAAAAAAGAACAAAATAAAAGTTTAACTCCCTCAATTTCAATATAGTTACTAACTAGTTGGATCATTTAATAATAAAAATGTGGACAATAATAATGAAAACTATAGCAGAATAAAAGAATAGTTCCCCCATAATTCGTTTTAGTTTTGAATATACTGCAGCTCTTACATACAATTATAACAGTTAGCTTGGTTTTTTTTTTAGCTTCACGTATTTACCCTTTGGACATGACATTTTTTCTATAACTTTTCAAAATTCTACTACTCGTATAGTAGAAAAATAATAGAAGAAAGAGAGCAAAAAAAAACAAAGAACTTAAGGAAAACTTTTCAAATTATTCAACTGGCAGCACTATTTTTTAAAACTTTTTTTCTTTTTTTCTTTTTATCTATGCAACTAAGTATTTATACAGCTTTGAAAAAATAAAAGTTTTAAAAGTATGCATATTTTAAATTCAGAACCCAAACCGTCATATCGCATAGCGCAATGACATTAAAGTAAAAGAATATAAATTTTATCCCATATTATTGTAATCGCAGTTAAATCTTTAGAATTCTACATTTTTTTTGAAACTTTAACATAATTGAAATCAAATGGGTTCCTATTTTTCCAAGCAATATAAAGTACAAAAAAAAAAAATAAATGATTTTTTAATTCGGTGATTATTCAAAAACTGAATTAAAATTGAATTAACTACAACTTGTCTATTGTTAAATTTATCGGATATTCATGATCTGATAAATATCAATATCGCCTTGAATTAGCGAAGGGAAATCCCTTATACTAAGAGATTTCAATCAATTTATTACATAAATTCCAATTATAATCCAACAAAATTGGAGAATATTTTTTGTTGTATAAGGAATTCTCTCTAACCTTTTGAACTATTGGAGATAAAATTTTAGAAGATTTGTCAAAGAGAAATAAAATATTCAATAGAACATGCAAGGTTTAATAATTTTTCTTTAATGGGCGTACACTCAAATCTCAGGGTCATTAATTTTAACAGGTGAATATTAATTTTAGATACATAAAGTCAGGCCGGATTTGTATTACAAATACTTTTGGCTTGCTAATCAAAAGTTTTTCAAAGGGGTTCCTTTCAATATTCAATTTCTAACATCTTTCTTTCAATATTAAAACTTCAAGCTCTATTTAAAACAGTGTGTTGCAATTTTTTTACGATTAATTTTCGTGTTTCTGGCTTTCTCTCATTTACATATGGTATACATAAATGATCCTATTTAGTAATTTTTTTACCCCAGATTTGCTGACAATTATAAATATTTCCTAAACATATGACGCTACATAACAAAATTCAAAATTTAGAATTTCCTCTGCTTGGATCACCTAAATCAATATTTCTGTTATTCAAAAATATTGAACTGACCAATATAATGAGATTTCATAAAATAATTTCAAACGTTCTTGCAACTAAAAATGGTTGAGTTTATTAAAAAAATACAAGAGTCCCACAATTAAAGATAGTCTTACTAGAAGCTGCTACAAATTTTCTTCATAGTATAAATATATAGCGTGTTATTAAAAGCTCATTCTCCAATAAGTATAGGTTCCATAAATTTTTTAATCATAATAGTTGTGTGATACGAAGTATCTGAATGTATTGTGTAATACAATTCATTACATACAGTATAATGTGAATCATTCACCTTCATGTTCGCATCATAATTTTAATGTATTCAATGCATTTTTAGTTGAATTTTAATTAAAAGCCTTAACATGTACATCAATTTCAAAACAATTTTCATTTTGGGAAATTTAACTCAAGATCAATTGTTATATACCATTATACCAATACTATTTTGTGCATCACTTTAAAAGAAAAAACAAACTCTCTATATTCTATAACATTCTCATTAAATTAATTTTGAGATTTTTATTATGTATCAGTATTTTATTAAATATTTTATAGAGCAACATAATGGCGGAGAGAACATAGAATAATGCACATACACACTATATACAAAATGTATTCATAACTCACACCCGCAACATTAGCATACGTGTATTGAATATAATGAATAAATTTACGAGCTTTTCTACATACCACATAATTTTTATAACATTCCAAAAATAAGAACAAATAAAATGTTATAAAAAAAAACATGGTAATTTGAAATAAATGAATTTTTTATTTTATATTTGTGTACACACTTATATTTTTTTTACAAGACATTAAAAATAAATAAAATGTCGGAGCATTAATTATTCAAAATTTTATTTTCATTTTTATTTCTCATACACAAAAGTATATTGCATTCGCACATACATACAAAATAATAACGATTCTTTTAACAATTTCACATATTATCCTTTAATCCGCTTCTGTCAGTCATCGATTTTTTGCCTTTTTTTTTGGAAGAATAATCATGGAAAATAAATTTGTAACAAAAAAAGAGAATTATTTTTGTATTTACATCTTAAGTTCTTCATATATGCATTATTAAGTCCCTGGTTGTTACAAATTTATTACAGTTTTTGTTTTATATTTAAATCCTCTTTAAAATTATTCAAATACGAGATATTTTGCTGTTACATAACAGGAAATACAGTATCTTCATTTCGATTAAGTACGTATTTTTTTAAAATTTTAAATTTAAAACCAGTTTCGAACAATTTAAATTTTGTACATTGAATTTTTTTTTCAAATCAGAGTCCAGTAAGATGAACAATATTTGTTTACATTTTCTATATAATATGCCCGTAAGGACTGAAATTTTAAGTTTTATAATTCATAATAAAAATTATTTTAAATCTCAAAGATTTCATAGTTATTACATACACAAATATTTTCTTCAAATTCTTAGTAACTCAATGAAAATACAGAATTATGGAATTCGATTTTATTCCCAAATTTTTTAAAAATTTCAAACTGCTACAATGCATTTAAATTTGAACATGTAGCTACAAATCAGCCTGAAGTCAATAATAGTAGCTTTTAATGATTTTCTCAAAATTTCTTTCTATATTTTATAAGTATGACAAAAATTCTTGTATGGTAGATTGCATAGTAAGTGCCTTTTTTTACTAATTCTATACTTTTAATCTTGAAAATTAAAACTCTAAGTGAATTTCCTTGGAATTCGGACAATTCTGTCGTACCGCATTTCTGATCATTTTGTAATTTTAATATTGACTAAACGATTTCTCCTATATTAAGTACAATTTCATATTTTACTATTGTTTCTATTAATATTATAAAGCCTAACATATCAAAAACAATTCCAAGAACAAATTTAATAATTGAAATATTTTTATTGAAAAATGAAAATTCTTAAATAGAAAATTTTCAACACTTTAAAAAATTTCTTCACCTCATTTTTGCTACCTTTATACACGTAATCGTTTTATAATCTTATCGACTTTATATAAATAAATTATCAAAAAAATTTAAAATCACATCAATCATTTTAAAGTCATAACGTGATTAAAATCTTATTTCACTCTATTGCTATGAAAGAATCAAACAACATCCAAAACAAATTAAATATCAATTAATAAAGATATTCTAACTATGCATTCACAAATAATGCTTATAATAAAATACATAAAACCTGCGCTTTCTTATACATAATTGGCCTCCAAAAGAAAACAAAGAAGAATTTTTAGAAATGAAATCGTTCAACTCATCCGATTTAATCTGTAATTTTAATAAATGTGATGATTTCGTCATTTCTTCATCACTTCAGCATCTTTTCTGTAATTAAATTCAGTAATTTGTTGAAAAGAAGTGATGCATTAATGTATATGTACAATAGTTTACTGAGCTTGTTTTGCGCAAAAATTGAACGAGTGAGAAACATAAAGAAAATTTTCAAATTTCGTTTAGAATATCAGAATAATTAATATTTTACAAAATTCCCTTAAGAATGTAGAATATTTTAGTCTTCCACTAAATTGCCGAAATATTTTGCGACAGTAAGGCAAAACTCTCTAAATCAAAATTAACAGTTTTTAATAAATCAACTTTTAAAAGTATATCAAAATAGTAGATTTTCGGAGTATAGATTTTTAATTTATAATTTAATTCATTTTCTGCTTGCCTGAGAAAGTCTACAATATTTAGATTTTTTTGACATTAATTAGATTATAGATTTCAGGATTATAAGTTATCGGTTATAATTTATTTCGGTTCAGTCAAATCTGACTTATTACAACAGATATACCCATACAATCTGCTACTCCAAACGTTCACATTCGTATTAAAACTTTTGCTCTTAAATCTCGACAACTCCAGAGCACACATAAAATTTTTACTTTACATTCACAGTACATGTAAGTCTCTCAATATAGTTTACCGGCACTTTAGAGGCATTTTTAGCCTCTAATAAATATAATTTTAGTATGAAAAAAAAATCTTTAAATCCTCACAGTTAATGTGTTAAAAATTAAACTCTTTATCAGAAATTTTATTTCAAATTTTCATTAAAAAGACTTTACTTTATCATAAAAATGAAAAAACCATCTAAGTGTTTTAACAAAAGTTTGAGTAATAAATTTCATTCTATATAATATTGTTCAAACTGTTCTACTTAATCTCTTAACAATTTCTTATTGTTAGAAAATAAAAATTAATGTTTCATCATTGTTAATTTAATGACGACTTCCTCATGATTAAATTATACAAAATCGAGAGAATATTTTCATCAATTTAGAATTCCATACTATGAACACATAAATGATTGCTGACTGAGTTATTTTTGATGGCCTATTTAACAATTTGTCTACACATATACAATGATATTGTACATATGTGTTGAAATTTATAACACTTTCCTTCTGTTCTCTTCATTTCTCATTTGTTGTATTTTTTTTTATAACTTTTCAATTGCAATAATACATTCTATACTCAACTTATAGTACCTTTAATTCTTAAGTACTTAATGGATTTTATTCTTTCCGTTTTAATATTAAATTTAATGTTTCTAGAATCTATAATAAAAAAAAATCTAAATTTATTTTTGATTTCTCATTCTATTTTAATTTATAAACTAAATGTTGTGAGTTCAAATGGGTATGAATTTATTGTTCACCTTCCAATGCTTTTTAAATGCACAGAATTAATTTTATAAGAATAAAATTTGTGGCTATAAAAAGTAGTTATAATAAAAGTTAAATAAATTAACTAACTTGTATAATAATTGTTAAGATTTCTTTTATGAGTTCGTATTCTCAATCTTTATTGGATTGGTTTTTATGCTAAATGCTTAAAAAGAAAAATTAGTATTAAAACTAAATTTTATTAGAAATTTTTATTAGAATTTTAACTTTCTTTTCTTAACTACTTGAGGTTTAGTGTTATACTACAAATATTTAAAAATTTTTAAAAGAAATCTTAAATTATTAAAATTTCCGCCAAATTTCTTTAACCAAAAATTTATTGAATTCGTGAATTGTGAATAACTTGATTATAAACTTCCAAATTGTAATAATTGCAAATTAAAATAAAATTATAATAAATCAGATTATTTAAATATTACAAAATATATACTTTTTTTTTGAATAACAAAAACGCCCAAATATATGCTCTTAATCATTCAAATGTGAAGTGCACGAATTATTTTTTAGTTCACATTAATTCTAAATTTTACTTTATGTATAAGTATACAAAAACTGAATAACAAGAGTCTCTTAACAAAATTTTACGCTCACTTGTCTCATCATATACCAATTATTTATTTAAAAATTATTATTTGAACTTCCAACAATAAATTACTAAAAAATAATATAAAGGACATTTTTGCTACAATAAAAATAATTGAAAAAATAAATTTTTTGAAATTACAAAGAGACTCTTAAACATCCATTGCATTTATTCAAAAAAACAAATCACACTTTTTAACAGTAATTGAGAAAGTTTTATATAAAATAACGTATACGCAATTGTCAACATCATTAAAACAATAAAGTCGCCTATAAATATGTAATTTTTCAATGTATGCATTTTATTTTTTGTAAATAAATAAATAAATACTCTTGTGTGTACATTCTAGTTACTTTAAAAATACTGGCATTCTTTCAATAATTTAGTTTTTTAAAATAGCCTGGTTTGCAGTCAGCAATATCTCAAATTTTACTAAATACCACAATAAAATAATTTGATTTTTCTGAATTTATTTGAAAAATTCCCAAGATTTTAATTTTGTTCTAAAATACTTCTAAAGTAATTAGGCTACGCGGAAAATAAAATATAAAAGTAAGAAATTTTTTTGATGTAAAAGTAAAAAAGTGGTTGATTCTCTAATGATTGTTTAATTTTTCTTATTAGTAACAAAATCTAACTCTCGTCCCAGAAATAGCAGAAAAACGTTTATGTGCTTTAAGGGAAAAAAAATACCCTATACATGCGGTATTTATTTTAGGTCTTCTAAAGAATTTGACGCCATATTTTTATTGCCAAAACATTGAAGTCCTCTTTAGAGATTCAAAATAAAAATTAAACTATTTTAACGGCACATTATGGTGTAAATACAAAATGTTATAATTACTAAAAATAATAAAGCTATAGACAGACATACGACAATGTGGTACATATTTAATAGCAGTTGCCACTCTATATAGTTTCATGCACCGTAATTTAATTAAGTATATTTAGATTTCAAGAATAAAACCGATATTGCCGTTGCCAATATGATTTTATTTATTAAACAATATTGATTAGAGACTTCTTCATAATATAACTCGTTAAAACGCTCTCGCTCTCTTAAATACAAAACTCTCTTTACTGCACATTATTAGCACAATGAGTGCTAATTTTATTTCAAATCTGTTACAGGAACGCCTGTATAAATAAAAAATCAAACTTTATACATTCTCTACTTCTTTTTTTTTCATTTCAACAAAAATTTCATTTTGAAAGAAATTTAATTACAGAATATCCAAAAAAAATAAAAGTTAAAAGTCAAGTAGGTATGTTCTTACAATAATATTTTTCAAGGCTATATGAGAGCATTAACATTGCAAATTATTTTGATGAAAAATTTAACATTTATTTTTGGCAAAAAAAAAATTCGCTTTCTACTAAAAATTAAAAAAAAAGGAAAAAATAAAATTTTCCTCTCCCTTTTAAGTGTCATTTAAAAATGAAACGAAGAAAAATGAAAATATGAACCCTAAGCTTACACTATGCTAAACACCGTAAAATTCATGAATTTCAACTTTAATATTCATTCTTATTTACGATAGTTTTTAAAAAAGTAATTAAATACAATTTTGAGTGCTTGCCTTTTTTTTTTAATTTTTTTTTCGCTTCTACAAATTTTACCATTCAAAATTATACTTTTAAATGAAAAAAAGCAAAATTGAAATAGGGAAAATTTTTACTTCCCATTTAATTTCTTTTTTTTTGAAAAGAAAACAAAGTAAAATTCATAAATAATTTTTTAGTGAAAATTTTCCATAAAATAAAGTGAGTGTTTCGCATTTTTGTTTTTTTTTTCTTTTATTTGTTTTACATTATTGAAAAAGGTAAAATGCGAAAAAAAAAATAGGGAAAATTTACTTTAATTCAAATTTCCATTTTTTAAGACTTATTAATACTAAAAGATTTTGTGAAGCTTTATTTCATTGTCACAATTTTGTTTTATTTAAAAATTCGGGGCTATCATTATTGAAAGGAATTTAATTGTAATGTAGGAGTACATGTTTTCCAAAAGAACACTTTTACGCTAAAATCAAAAGCTGCCTAGCGTCATATTAAAGATAATTAAAAATAAATAAAATAAGTATACAATAGTAATATAAACAGGCATTTGACATTTCACATCTGACATTCGACATTTGACATTTAACAGTTGACATTTGATGTTTAATATTTGACATTTGTCACTTAATACTTAATATTTGCAACATAACACTGAACGTCTTACATAATTGTTTCAAACACATTAATGCCCCAACATTCATAGTAAAGTATTATTCAAGGAAGTTTTCAACTTTACAGACCATAATTTGATTCAAAATTACTTAAAACCCCTCGACGTTACTACCTGAGGAGTCATACCTTTTTACACGCTACACTATGGTGTTAGATTTTGAATCCATTTACAGCTTTTTGAATCCATTTATCAAATAAAAAACAACTTACACAAAAAGTAAGAAAGATAATAATTTTCTAAAGAATGAAACTCCCATTGTGTTAGATTTACGATGGCCCAATCATTAAATTCAAATTTTATTCCGTAAGTGAAAGATTTTTTGAAAATGTGAATAATTAAAACCTGTATTTATTGAAATAATGTAACATTAAGAAACAAATAAAAAGAATAGCAAGGGATTTGAAATTAAACATAAATATTCATTAAATATTGGTATTATCACTTTAGTATTTTCATTTTGCATACATCTATAGCTATTATAGTCGAAATAGATTTATTTCATAATTCCGAAAACAAATTTCCGTAGTTTTACTTGCAAAAATTCGGGTTATAATTTTTATTGCAAAAACTTTCAATAAGTCCAGTTGAAATACTCGTAATCTACATAGATCGAAGAAAAATTCAGGAAAATAATTAAATGAGTTAAAAAATTAGTCAATTGACCTTTCCCAATAATCGAATTGCATTTAATTTAAAAAGCATTAAGAGTATAAATAACATTTTGTTATTAATATTAAATTAATTATAAGATTAAAGTCTTAAATATTATGGCACAATATCACTAAAAAACTTTAATCCTATCAAATAGCTTTAAAAACGTGAAGTTATCCGGTATTTTTAAAAATCAACAGAGTACCTAAATTACATAATTAGCAAAAACGAATTGTTACTTTAAAAGTGTAATAAATCTTAGTAAAATACTTATATACAAATTGTACCAATGATTTCAGTTCCTCTAAATTATTATAACACAATTTATCCTCACAATCACTTAAAAATTGAAGCAAATTTCTGTTACAGAAAATTTATATGTCTGCATAATCACACTGTACTATTATATTTCAAGCAAATGGATTTTGAATAGGCTCTTATTGAAACATCAGATTTATTTCTAAATGACCTAGAATTTTCCAAAATTATTGAATAATATATTGCCAAATTATTACGTACTCATAATACGTGGAACAGCAAAATCATGTTGCAATATTTTTAATGTTAACATTATTAATGTTTTCATCAAAATTTTAAACAAAAGAAAAAAAACATAGTCAAAAATGTTCTAAAATAACAAGGACATTTTGTTGTATTATAAATGCCTCTACACAATCATATGAGTACATATAGCATAGCAATGAGTCAAAGTTATATATGTATAAGTGTATTTTATGAAAATTTTAAATACATACATTGGGGACAATGAAAAACAAGAACAAGTAAAAGAAGAACCGAATTTTATTCGAAAAATCAGTTTATATACATTCCACATAAAATGAGGTTCCGTTCTTTGAATTTATAATCTAGTAATGTAGAACATAACCAAGAGAAATAGTAAGTGTTATGATATAAAGGAGCGTATAATAATGTACTTGGAATTCATAAAAGTGTTATTATGTTGTAGAACATCATTATATAAATGAGTCGTTTCGACAGTGTTCTACTTTAACTTTATATACATACATACATACATATTATATTCATTTTCTTTATCGTTCTTTAGTGTTTCAAAATTTCATGTTAGGGATATTTTTGTTTCACCAGTATTGGATTCAAAATAAAAATTCAATATAAATGTGTACTAAAAATTATAAGGTTGACAACCTATACTAAAAATTAAAAATTTTTGAGGTTTTATTCTTCAAATTAATAAGAATTTGGAAATGAGTACAAAATATTGAATTGAAAAACATAATACATTTCCAATTTAAATTTTGCTCAGGAAAATTTCTTAAAATTGTAATACTTAATATTAGAATTAATATTCATTTGATTTTCGTGGCACTGAATTCCGGTTAAGAATTTTTCGAAACAATTGAGAGACACATAAAGGATGACTAATTTTTTGGAGGTTTAATAAATATCTCCTGGGATGTATAAAAGAATTTTACAAAAAGCCTTCTAATTGTGTTTCAACAAGAATTGACGTTCTTGAAATTTGCTGCAGAGTTAAGCCAAAAAATTTGATTCTTGTCCATATAAAAATCACAAAAATTTGAAATGGAAATTGGCTGGTCAATTGACCTGCATATTATTGAATAAATCTCCAATTTATTCTAAATGTCATAAAAAAAATAATCAAATATTATATTTACCTAAATATAAAAAATTCTACGTGAAATAGAGAATATTAGATAGAACATTTTCTTTTAATAAATACGGTAACCCTAAAATTATTTAAAAATAAGTGAAAAATTTCAATAATGCAAATATCCAAAATATACAAAAAACATAAGAACATAATAAGTCTAGGATGAATGCGCTAGCAAAATATTTTCTTGCATATTTTTATTAAACGGTATAGGAAAAAATGGAATTTGTAAAAATGTATAGAAACAACCGAAAAAATTTCGAAGTACACAAAATTATATGGTGATGGTGTCATGAATTTTTTCTTTATATTCTTGTATAGTAAGCGAATGTCCTTGTACATTGACATACTTTTTTCAAAATTTTTATTCAGATTATTTGCAAATGAAGACTATTAAGAATTTTTGTTTTTTTTTTTCATTTTTCGTATATTTTCAATATTTTTAAAGAACAATTGTGAATAAAAATTGTAGTCGTTTTTTTTATTTTAATACATTCCTAATACGATTTTATAAAATTTTTAAATTTAAACACGATCTTCATTGAAAATAATGACTTCATTAAATTTACTTGAATAATTGAAATTTAGAAAAATTGTTTTTTTTTTTTTTTGAAAAAATTACTATTTACTATAAATATGTGCTAATATTTTTGAATAGCTTTCAAAAGAATATGTTTTTTACAATATACAGCACAAAATCTTTAATATAATGTGATAAATTCGGTTTATGTTGACGCTGCTATCCGAAAATACACTAAAGTCAAGTATAGGCCCGTTGTAATACCGCTATATCTCCATATCCCCAACCTCACGTGAACTAGCTCGAGTTCTTTATAAAAAGGTTTAGATCCCTGGCATTTACATTCCCGAGATCCGTAACTGGCAAACTTATGATAAATTAATTTTAGATAAAATTTCATGCATTTTTCTTATTAAAAATTTCGACTTTAAAGCAGTTATAAGTTATAAATAAGCTTGTATAATACTTATTATGTAAAAACATATAAAAACGGCTATAAAATGTATTATTGGAAAATATTAAGTTTTTAGTAAAATTAATAATTATTATCTAATTCGCAATAGAAAACATTCTTCAAAATTTTTTAGCACTAAAAAAATTTATTATATACAAAAATCTATGTATATATTATTAATATTATGCGGACACTTTACGAATTTCACGATTTTCAGAAAGGCCAGCTTTAAATCTTATAACTTATAGACTTATCTCTTATTTGCTTCTCGATTACCATGCTTCTAGTACTCGAGTACCATCAAGCTTCAAACAACGTCCTATATATTTAGCAAAGACAAATTAATACACAATTTTATAAATAAATTTGCATTTTTCATGTAAAATTTAATCTCTTAGTTAATTTTATGATTTTAATCAATTTTTTTATACCAAGTTCAGCTTTAATTCGTTTTAGTCAAAGTTAAACAAAAACATTAATATTACAAATCTTTCATTTTCATGGACAACAACATTGACCTCTACAGTTTAATAAGAAAATGAAATCTATTAATATTTATTATTCTATCTAATTTATTATTATCAACCCATTCCTTAATTTATTTTCTGTTAAATTAACGCTTTTAAAGCAGAAAATTTTTCAATTATTACGCTCATTTTGATAACATCTTCCAACCATTCTTTGCTCTTGTACCCAATACAATTTTAACTATTATCATTAACGGTATTTATCGACGCATAAAATTATCATAATTTTTTTTCTCCAGTTTTCTGTTCTCTTATTTAAATATGAAAAAAAAAGAACATTCAACAATCTTTATTGAATGGAACCATCCTATTCTCCAACCATATTATCATTTATTAAATTGAACACCCTCAATCATTCATTCACTTACTCATTTTATTCGACTTTTTAATTAATATCAATCACATTATCAATCAATATATTCTATATATATATATATATATATACATATATAGTTAATATTGCTGGGAATAAAACCAATCAATATTCTCAATATATTTTATTTTTTTGTCATTTAAAATATCATCCATTTTGTATTCTGTACATATTTATAAAATACTTATCCTTTGCCTGTTTTCAAATATTAAAATGTTCTCTCATTATAATTCAATTTATAAATTATTGATGGTATGAGAAGGACTCTATTGTATACGTAAACGATAATGGAATTCTTAACTTTTATTGTTTTAAGGACGAAAAAATATGACAAAAAGAAAAGCAGACAAAAAATAAATGAGTCAAATGAACACCTAATTTGCATTGATTTCCTTTTATTTTTATTTTATAGCTGTTAATCCTTTTTTTTTTTGTTTTGGTTTTTTGCCTTTTGCTCAATTATAAATTTTTTATTGTCTTTCGATCTCATTTAAAAGAGAAAAAAAAAAAATGTTAAAAAATTAATTTAAAATGATAAATAAAGCAAAATAATACGAAATTAAAAAAAAAATATTAAAAGATGGCGCTCTGAACTTTTATTTATTGTTAACCGTAAATATCAATATTCTTTTATAGCACCATTATCATATATACCGTTATCAGTAATACTATTAAATAAATTTCAATAAATTATTTTTAGAAGCATTTCTGACCAAAATAGAAAATACCTAACAAATAATGAGGAAATGATTTTTAAAACAAAACCTTTGTCCGAGTCGTAGAGAGTCGTATCCTGTGTTTGAAAAACAACACTATTCTTCTTGAGATCAGTATAACATTAGTAATTAAGGAGACTTCCCAAACATTTCTAAATGTATTTTAGTTTTCGAATTGAAATGATCACATTATAATTTACTGTTTATCGTGTTAAATCAAATGTTAGACCAATATTATCACTAAAAAATTTATGAATTTCTGGTTCTAGCTTAGCAAAATCCATACCGTAATGAAGTTTCATACATTGAGCTTACTACATTTACAACATAATTAAGTACAAAAAAATTTCTAAAATATTGCTTTAAAATTCAAGGAAAATTAATAAAATATAATCAGCTTAAACTTGCTCTTGTTCTAAATTTTCCCTCCATACCAATATTTTTATCCTATTTAAATTTGGAACGATAATTACGTATAATATAAAATCTTTATTGTAATTTAACAAATCAATTTAAAACTTAATTAGATCTCACCCTCAACAATGATTATACAAAATATTTATACATATTACACAATATACCATTTTATATACTTTTACATGGTATGTTTGTACACAAGTATCTAGGCATTACAATATTATTGTAATTTTTCAAAAAAATTCTTTACTTTTTCTCCTTTTAAATATTGATGTTTTCGATTATTATACTTTTGTTCCGGAAATGTTCACAAATTCATTCAACAATTCACTTTTATTATTTAACTCACCACACTTTGTGTATAATTTGATGAATATTGTTTTCGAAAACTTTATTCTAAGATCGTCTACATTTACACCACATTCATTTCATCAGAGAATCTTAAAATAATTTTTTTTTTATTTTTATTATTTTTTTCCTTTTCTCACTTTCACTTCTCCACTTTACTATTCCTTCGTACTCTACCTTACACAACTATAGTAATCTCTATTTTAATTTGATTCTCTTCATCGCCATTACATTCATCATAATCATCATCATCATCACCATTTGTTTCATATTCATTCCATATTCATTGTTTCAATATTCGCCATTAGCAATCATTCTTTTAACAATGAGTAAAAGAAAAAATAAAGAAAAAAAAATATGGAAATTTATAAAAGAAAGCAAAAAAAAAAATTTGTTTTTTTTTTTCTTTTCCCACTTAAAACGGTAAGAAAAGTTAAGATTTTCAAGGCTATTCCTACCGTTATTTACAACACACTATACTATTATAAAACCATGAAAAACAAAAAATACACAAAAAAATATAAAGTATTAATGGAAGAGGCGGCAAGTGGAATAAAAGAAATAAGAAAAACATTAGCATTTATTTTACATAAATTTTCATTAGAATATGTTTTTCACAGGAATTCTTCAATGCCCCTGCATTTATTTTGAAATGCTTGATTAAACAGCCAAAAAAAACTTGAAAAGTTTTTGTCTTGAAGCCGCATTTTAAATTTTTCTTTTCTTGAAACGCAACTAAAACGAACCAAAAATATAGCTGAGCAATAACGCAAACCATTCGGTCTCAGCCTTGTTGCCACCGAATCGTCGAAGAACTGCTGCATTAGATTAGGGCACTTAGTTAGTTTGGAATTTTTTGTTGAAAATTTTAATAGTAGCATGAACCCGAACTCAATTCATTGTATATGATATGAATAAATAGCTATGAAGGTAAATTTTATGGTAGAAAAAACACCTTCCCTTTAGAGATTTCTCTCCGTGTTCCTCTCATGGAAAGCAGGTAAGAAACAAGAAAAATTTTTGTTTGTTTTTTCCCAAAGATTTGACGTTAATATTATTATTAAAACTTGGATGTCTTGATTATTTACAAGCATATTAATTGCATGGACTTATGCAGTTAATTCAAAATTGAAATTAATTTATTGAAAATAGTTTGAACCGTTCAAGCAAAAAGCTTTTCACAATTTTCTTTTAACTTCGGAATTGAATTCTGAATATAGCGAAACTTAATTTCGACACAATATTGAATAAACCAAAAAGAGAATTATGACCATAAAACTTTTTCTTTCTCATCACTCATTTACATTTTTGGAACTTTGAATATTTGCTAAAGGACAGCAACATTGCTAATAATCATGGGAGACTTTTCTTCTAAATTAATATTTTTGCAAAAGATATACACAATATGTTTAAAATTTGTATAGACTAAAGAAACAGTAAATTAGACCTTTTTTATATACCGAAAATGTTTTTCTATACACACATAATATTTAGGTATACATATAATCATCCTCAATAATGGTTAATGATGACGATGATGATAAAAATAAGAAAAATGTGATATTTGTATTAGTTTATGGCTTATTATTATTACATTCCCTTTCTTTGTCCTATAACTTAGTACCTAACTACTTGTTTCTTTATTATATTTTGGGCCTATTATTTAGGATCCTCTTTTATTTTTCATAATATAGAAAATATTTTGTCTACTACTCCTACTCGTTTCCTTAACTAATATTGCTCAAAATAAATATGAAGAATGAAGATGCTTATAAATTCCTTTTTTTTTTGTTTCGTTTAGCTTAGACATTTTGAAAGCGAGGGATTATAATAAAATGGAATGAAAAAAAGGAAAGCATAACATTAACGGAATACAAACAATGAATTACTACGAAGGAACAAATTTTCGAAATGTTTTTCTCTCTCCTGTCCTTATGATGGTGAAAAGTGAGTGAAAAATCGTCATTAAAAATGTAAAACGTGCTAGATTTACTTAAGCTTACAAGAAAAAAAGGAAAATATTACTTATAAGCTACTAAACTGTCTTATTTTTTCTTCTTATTTTCACATTTTCTGTCAGAAATGGTAGTGTTTTATTATTAGGCCGCCTTATTTTTATGATAACTTTTTTTTTTGATACAAAATGTAAAAAAAAAGGATAAAAGGTATATAGAGGCAAAGTTACAATGTTCCTGTTGGTTTTGTTGTTGTTTACTGTTAATTTAACAAAAAAAAATCTTTGTTATAAATAATTTTCTTTTAATTTATAAAATGGTGCTTTTTCTCATAATTTTCTTTTATTTTTATGAAGTAAGAAAATTTTCGAGAAAAGAAAAAAATTATTTTAAAATTTTTTTATGTTTCTTTGCAAAAGAACAAAAGTTAAGTGTATAATTGGAATATTTTAAAAGTTCTAGTTATTAATTTAAAAAAATTGAGAAAAGTATAGAAAAATAAATTTTTGTTTTTAATTTTATGATTAAAACTTTATAGAAAAAAAAGGCCTTTTTAAACTTTGATAAATTAAAAATAATTCTTTTTATAATAAAACTAACTCTTTTAGATTTTGCAAGGTTAAAATTTAAAGGTTAATTTTGCATAAAATACCCTACGTCAACCAATTAACTGTTTTCTTGGTAGGCATTTTATCTTATGGGTAATTGCGTTAAAGAATTTATAGTAAAGTTTAAGAGTAAACATTCATTATTTGATCTGCCACTGAAAAATTTGAAGGGCTTTGAGATTTCTTTTAGGAGAACATTTTCAAATCGATTACACAATTCCTTAACAACAGGAAAAATATTTCAAGAAATTCATGAAAGAAAACAAAAACAGGCAACATTTCACCCAAAACATACCTTGAACAGTCAAAATTTTCGCAGAGAAGAGTCTCAACAAGCTCTATAATATAGTTATACTTAAATATAAATATAAAATTAGTTTTGGAAATCAAAAGCACAAGTTTCCCGGACACGAAAAACGTCTCGAAAATGGCTTTTACAAACAAATTCTAGAAGAAACTACTGACAATTAAATTTATGAAGTACAAAGACCATCTGTGTGAAAATTCTTTTTCAGTTTTCATTCATTTGAATCCGTTCAATTAACCTGTTTTAGGAATATGTACCACTAAACGCTTTATACTTTAACTATTTATGCAGCAACAATGGGTTATAATATATTTATGTATAATTGCTTGTGTATACTTACCACAAATTCAGTACAAGATGTTTGAAGATCAATTCTATTTAGTCCAAGATTCCAAGAAGTTTAAGAGTATAGGCCCCAGTTTTACCTACAAAGATTTTATTGAATTATTAAAAGTGAAAACGCATAGCTCAAACGGCATTCCGACCTGTTCATCAATAGAGGACAAAAATTAAAGTCGATTATAGATACGTCATACTGTTTTACAAATTTATTTTAATAAGTTTAAATTGCTGTTTGACAATAATAAATGATATATGAACAATATTTAACTTCTATATATATTTTAAAATGCTAATTTAAGCGAGCCATAGAATGAATTAGCAACTCCGAAGTGAATATTTTCTTGTTAAATTGCTCTATAAAGGCATCACTTTAGCTTTACTTAATTTAGGCTATATAGGCTCCAAACGTATATAGATATACAGCAAAATGATACACAAATAGCCTTCGCAAGCTTATATGATTACAACCACCTTGAATTTAAAAATCTGTGTGCAAAGATATTGACAAAGTACCTATTCTATAGAATAGAAAATATTTTTTTATTTTATCATCTATTAAATTTAAATCTCATTTTTTTTTTATTCTCGATTTATTCATAAGGAAATTTCTTTATTATTTCTTTTGACATTTTTTTCAATTCCATCAAATCGGATTTTATAAGCTTCAGTTAACTATTTTAATAAGGACTTAAGATGCACATGAATTTCGCATTACATTTAGTTTTTTTTTTCTCATATACAATATAAAATTTTCTTTCAATAAATTGTACTGCGTATACAAAACACTAAAAAATGCTCATTCACTTGAATGAGTTTTTCCTGCATTCAATATAATTTGAAGTATGTATTCTTTAAATGTTATACATATAACAAAACAAGTGCAAATTGTACGTTTAAATTGACCTGAAACCCTTTTTGTTTCCCCCTTGCGTATATAGAGATAAGTGGTTACGATATGTTGAAGTAGTTAACAACATTTTAACAATTAAAAACTATTACCGAGTATGTAACAAAAGTTTTATTTTTCATTTTATTTTTTTGTTCTTTTTTTAAATTTAGTTTCAACTTCAATTATTTTTCTAAATAACTGTACACACGGAATGTCTGTTTTCATTTGTTTCGAAATTTCATCTTCATTTTTTCTTTTTGTTTTTCCTTTTTTTTTAATCAGTTTAAAATTTTATTTCTATTTCACTTGAAAAGAAAACTTTTTGACCCAATTGTTAGTATTTTTGTTCCAATTTCTCATCATCTACGGAAATTGAAATTGAAAAAAAATGGCGTAAATGAAACGGTCATATTATACACTATCTAAAATAAAAATTTAATTCGAATAAAATTTTTAATGTTTTGCTAAAAGTTAAACGAGTAAACGATATTACTTTAAATGAAAAAGATATTTAAATTAAATAATTTCGATTAAGAAAATGATTTTAAATATAATATTTTTAATTTATATGCTTTAACATAGTAAGTTAGCAAGTAGAGGGTTAGTAAGTTAGTTAATTAAGTAGTAAAAGAGATTGGTCCCACCCAATCTAATGTTATTGCCCAGTACTAGGCTAATATGGTGCCAGAAATTGTCATATACAGCCTATACCCAATATTGTTTTTCGCTACATTCCTAATTCAAGTCCCTTAAACAGGTTCACCCACGGATCGCTATGAAATATTTCAAACCTGTTAAAGAAGCCTTAGATGCTATGTTAGCTATTGCATTTAAGGCTCCTTTCGTTTTAGAATCGTAAAGATTTTTCCGTTTACCTTATAATATTTAAGACTGTCACGAAAATCAAGACTTCCGCATACATATAAGAAACAAAATTTAAAAGCATACCAACCTCTTGCACAAAATACCATTATTTCATGCATTAAAAAAAGGCTCATTGCTAACGTTACTGTCATCAACTTACCAGCTGATTAATTTACGTAGCACAGACAAATAAATACAGTATTTTTTCTGATATTATAGCAAATTACATATATTATTAATTTAAATATATTGTATGTCGATTAATATAAAATTCTAATTTATAAGGTTTATATTCAATGTATGAATTGTGATTTACTTAATAAATCATAAAAGAATATTGCAATTTAAACCTTGATATACCAATTTTTGAGACATATGAAGGCCTAAAATTCAATATTCCTGCAAAATTATTTAGACATCAAATTATACCGCAATACCAAGCAAAAAAACCTACATACATTCAAAAATAATGAAGTTTTGAGGGATATACTGACAAAATTTTAAATTAGAATTGAAAAAATTTTTCAATTGCTAACATATTAATAATATTTTAATTGTATTTCAAATTATTTTTAAAATATTAATTTCATGCATCATAAATAAAACAATCAACTTTTGTCTTTAAATTAAACTATTTATCATTTTAACGCCTATTGTTCATAAATATTTTATTTTCTTTACAATTTTCATATTAATATGACATTTTAATTTCAATTATGACATTTTAATTTTAACAAACTTCAAAGAAATCGCTATTTGTTTTTTTTTTCATAATAAATATACAAAACTTATGATATTTGACTTTACGAGTTCAATGCAAATGTCTTAAAATGTCAAGCTCATGACTAAAACGTTTTTTCATTATTTTTTTATTTAATATTATATGTAATTACTTATGTGCATGTGTATATATGTATATTTTATAAAAGTATATAAGATAATCTTTAAAAGATTTTTATAAAAGAATAAAAACAAAAAAAATAAATAATATTTTTTAAGGTGTATAACGTTGACATGCTTTCATTATTATTGTATTTAATCAGTTCGTGTTAAGCGTGTTAAAGAACTTCAAGGATTTTATTGTCATACAATTTAATTCTAGTTAATTATAAATTTATAAATTTATTTTTTTTTTTTGTTTCTATTTTCTTTTTTATATTTATATGAAGAATATAACTAATTGTCGTTTGTATAACATCCATGTTTAAACAAATTTATAAGATTATTTAGTAGAAGAACGCCATATAATTATATCTACTCATAAATTATAAAAGATTTCAGCGTGGGATAAATTTTTTTTTTATGATTGAATAAAAAGAAAATTTATATTGAAAATTTATATTGTATTTCATAAAAATGTTTGACTTGTAGAACATCTTGCATCGAAATTATTTGTAATCTGTTTGTTTACGGCTCTAGAAATTGAAATTGGTATAAAAGTTTGCAATACTTTTTGTCTAAAACAAGATCCAGAATTTTGGAAAAGATTTTATAATTTAGAAAAATTTTATTTAACCTTATCATTTAAAATTTTATTCTAGCATTCAATGTTTGAAGCACGCGCATTATAATTTTGTTAAAATTTTTCGTGACTTCAATAATACGCTCACGACGTAAATTTTACAAAGTATCAAATTACAAAAAGTTTAGTAAAAGGTGTTGATATTGTACACTTTTCCTATACGTAATGCAGACGTAAAATAAAAGTAAATCGGGTATTGAAAATCGGTATTGTCATATAAATATTGCCAGAAATAACTGATAAAATAAACTAACATATAATTTTAGCAGCAAAGTTCTAGTTATCAAGTTTTTTTTCCTAAAATGCAGCATAAAAATGCTGTTTTTAATGATTTGGTAACCTTTTATAAAAATGAACATTTGCGCAGAATTTTAAATTTGAAATTTTCAAATAAACGTCAAAGTTGTATTGATATGGTAAAAATTGTATTCCAAAATGTATGAAAAGCTTTAGTAGTTTACAATGTAAGGTAATGTTTTTTACAATGTAAAGGTATTGAAAGCTCTGAGACGGTTCTACAACCGTATTAATAGCGTACTTAAATCTTTTTTGAAGCATTATTGAAGTCACGGTTTCTAAAACGTTGATAGTGTCATTTTTGACCAATTTAAATTTAAAAAGGATGATCGATTGCAATCTATCAATCTATTTTAAATGAGCCCAATAGTGAAAAATTGCATTTTTAGGAAAATTACATCGAAAATTCAACAGAATTACAAATTTCAGCCGATTGAAAATGCCCCAGTAAATTTTAGTAAATTCCACACTATGTAAATACGAATAAAATTACGTCATCTAATTAATGACAATATTATTAATATATTTTCTGATTCTACAATCCATTCTTTGAAAGATTTGTTCTCTTTTACAAGAAATTTAATTCGGTTAAAGTTTCTATCAGAATTCTTCTTGAAATTAACAGCTTTTTCTGAGAAATATGTCAGGACTAATTTTATACCTCTTTGATAGATTCTTTGAATTTATGAAAGAAAGACAAAAAAGTGGCAACACTCTCTATAATCCAAATATGCTATAAACTGAATTATTGTCATACAAATTCTATTCTAGTACACAATTGCCACACCAGTTATTAATTTAACTGCATATTGCTACAAACCTTGCAATTTGGAAAAAAACATTTAATATTCTCTAGTAATTTGGAACGTAAATAATTTAAAAATATTTTATCAATAATAATTACGCATAAATTTTTATAAAACAACAGCAACACTATAATTTTTTCTTGACATTTCGTACATGATATAATTTTCCTGTTCCTGTTTTTCAATTTTTGCTTTCTTCTAAATTCAACTGTGGACGTGGAAACATATCAAGCCATCGTAGAAATCAAATTCAACAACATTATATATTTTGTCAATTCTAATTAAAACTGAATTGTATTTATAAATTATCGACTTATTATATTTGATATAATAAATTCAAAATAATTTTTGAAAACTAAATTTTTCATAATAATCATATTTTTATTAACTTTCCACATGGGGGCTCAACCGGGATGGACAAAATTATGAAAAATTTATAAAAGCACATTGAAATATAATTTAAAATACAAAAAACAAAAACGCATTTAATGAAACTGCAAAGCTTTCGCCAATATAGAATATAAAAGCAAATTATCAAAACAGAAAAACAAAATCAGAAGCTAGTTCAGAACAATTAATTTCGAAAATTTTACGATACCTAATTCTGTGTTATCACATTTTTATTACTCTCTACATAATAAAAACAGGTAGCTGTTATACCTAAAATATAAATTGTTTATAATATTACGACCTGTGAAAGTTTTGGTGATTATTACTTAAATAGTTGAGATTTACATTTTGTAATATAGAGTTGCTTATTGTATTGAGAAATTGAAAAAAAAACGTGGACGTAGAAAAATTCATAAATTTAATTTCATACTCAATAATTAGCATTTTACAATGAGTGGAAGACGCCGTAGAACTCTTCAAAGAAGCGACACAACTACTGATGGTAATTTGGGTGATGTTGTAGGTAATTATTCTCGTTCTTATGAGCACGATAATCCAAAAATGAATTTTAATGATGTAGAAAGTATCATTAAAAAATATTCTGGTACTGAAACTATGAATGTTAGAATCTGGTTAAACGAATTTGAGCAATATTCAAATGTTTTTAAGTGGAACGATTTACAGAAGTTTATTTTTTGCAAAAGATCATTAGCAGGTGCTGCGAAACTGTTTATAGATTGTGAAGCTAAGCCATTACGCTACAATGAATTAAAAGATGCTTTGATAAAAGAATTTCAATCAACAATTACTAGTGCAGAAGTACATGCTAAATTACGTGAAAGAAAAAAGAAAAATGAAGAATCTTTTCGTGAATATTTATATTGTATGGTTGATATAGCCTCGCAAACTAACATAGACGAATCTTCCGTGGTGAGTTATATAATAGATGGAATCAAAGATTTATCAGGTAATAAAATGATTTTATTTGGTGCTAATACTATAAGTGAATTGAAAGAAAAATTATTAGTATATGAAAAAATCTCTAAAAGCGAAATCTCTAGACATATTGCTGATAAAAAACCTAATATGAAATCTAAAAATGATAATAATAGCTACAAAAAAGTTGCACGCTATTGCTTTAATTGTGGTTCTAATGACCATGAATTTCACAATTGTCCACACAAAGATAAAGGACCTAAGTGCTTTGGTTGCAATAAGTACGGTCATAAAAAAGTAGATTGCAAAGAACCTATTAATAAAAATTACGACACAAATAAGAATTCTTTCTCAGCAAAAACTTCTACGAATATGACGAAAACGATGAAAAGCAATATGTGTATCCAGGCTAAAATTAATAATATAGATTTCGAATGTTTAATTGATACCGGAAGCGACATATGTGTTTTGAAACAATGTTATTTTAAATTAATTAATGTTAATTCTAATTTTAGGAACTCACCTATTATTATAAATGGTTTGGGCACAAATGTTAGTACAAAAGGTTCATGTTACGTTACTATTGATGTTAATGGCGATATTTACGATAATATTGAAATACATTCAGTTGACGATAATTATTTACAAACAGATATGATTATCGGCATGAATTTATTAAATAAAGCAAATATTAACATAAGTAATGGTATTATAAATATAAAAAAGAATGTTCCTGTACAACAAAATTGCAATAATAAACTTAATGACGAAAATTTATCTTGTTTTTTAGCAAAAATTAACATTGATTCTGAAACTAAAGAATATGATGATTTACGTGGATTAAATAATTTACAAAAAGACGAAACCAACAAGGTAATATCGTTAATTAAAAATTATTCACCTAAACTTTCACAGGACTCACCGATACGTATGAAAATCGTCACTACCGATGAAGAACCTGTTTATAGACCACCTCGTAGATTTCCACCACACGAAATGAAAATTATCGAACAACAAATTAAGCAATGGACTAATGAAAAAATTATTCGTGAAAGCTCGTCCGATTATGCCAGTCAAATAGTCCTCGTCAAAAAAAAGGATAATTCATATCGGCTATGTGTAGATTACCGTGGAATAAATAAAAAAATAATAAAGGATCGATACCCACTTCCTAATATAGAGGAACAGATAGACAAGCTTCAACCATATAAATATTTCACATCGTTAGATTTAGAAAATGGCTTCTTTCATGTCACTATCGAAGAAAATAGTAGAAAATATACATCCTTCGTAGCACATTGTGGGCAATTTGAATTCATGAAAGTTCCTTTCGGGCTATGTAACTCGCCCAGCGTCTTTCAAAAATTTATTAATTTTATTTTAAGAAATTTAATTAAGGATGGTATAATCGTGGTGTACATAGATGATATTATAATACCATCACAAACCATAGAAGAAGGTATAAATCGACTAGAATTGGTATTAACAGTATGTGCAGAAAATGGACTCAAAATAAAGTGGAAAAAATGCCAGTTTTTACAAAGCGATATTGAATATTTAGGACATCGCATTCATAATGGTTCAATTTCACCATCAACTTTAAAGACTAAAGCTGTCATGAATTTTGCAATCCCGACAACCATTAAACAGATGCAAAGTTTTCTCGGTCTTGCAAATTATTTTAGAAAATTTATACCAAATTTTGCTGTTAGAGCTAGACCACTAAGTGAATTATTAAAACAAAATATCCATTTTAGAATCGGTGACGTGGAAGTAGCAGCTTTTAATGATATAAAACAAGCTTTGGCTAACAAACCAGTTCTTAAAATATTTAAATATGGTGCATATACTGAGTTGCATACAGATGCATCTCAAGAAGGTTATGGTGCAGTATTATTTCAAAAAGACGTTGAAGATGGTTCGTTGCATCCTGTATATTATTCAAGCAAAAAAACTACAGATGCAGAAAGAAAATATAGCTCATACGAGTTAGAAATTCTAGCAATTGTCGAAGCTTTAAAGAAATTTAGAATCTACTTATTAGGTCAAAAATTTAAATTAGTTACCGATTGCAAAGCATTCGAATGTACTATGAAAAAAAAAAGATTTAGCGACTAGGGTTGCCAGATGGGCCCTTTTATTAGAAGAGTTTGATTATGTCATAGAGCACAGAGCAGGCGCGAAAATGAAGCATGTAGATGCACTGAGTAGAAATCCAGTTGTTATGTGCATCTATCAAGAAACGGGTTTTCTAAAAAAATTAGCTGAGGCTCAGCGTAGTGACGAAAATTTGCTCTCAATTATCGAAATTTTACAACATAAACCTTATAAAGATTATATATTACATAACAATATCTTATGCAAAAATTATAATAATAATATTTTATTTGTAGTGCCAGATGCGATGAAAACACAAATAATAAAAGAAGTACATGAGAGGGGTCATTTCCATCATAAAAAAATGAAGGACATAATCGAAAAGGATTTTTATATTTCAGATCTTAACCAAAGAATTACAAAATTTATTACGAACTGTGTCAGGTGTATTTTGTCTGAACGCAAATCTGGCAAAGCCGAGGGTTTTTTGCAACCAATTCCAAAGGGAGAACGTCCACTCGAAACATTTCACATCGACCACCTTGGACCCATGACAACAACAAAAAAGCACTACAAATATTTATTTTCAATTATTGATGCTTTTTCAAAATTTTTATGGCTCTTTCCTACAAAAACATTAAATGGCGAAGAAGCAATACAAAAACTAGAAATAATAGCAGAGACGTTTGGTTACCCTGAAAAAATTATTACAGACAAAGGTGGAGCTTTTACGTCAAATCTTTTTCAGGATTATTGTAAGGAACGTAGCATTACCTTACATTTTATCACAGTTGGTACACCACGTGGAAATGGTCAAATAGAACGAGCTCACTCAATTGTTATAGCTACACTTACAAAACTTGCTTTAGATAATGCTGAAAAATGGTATAATTATGTAAAGCCAGTTCAACAGATGATTAATTCAACTTATCAACGTGCTATAAAAACTACTCCGTTTCAACTGCTTACAGGCTGTAAGATGAAGGTTCAAAATGAATTTAAAATTATGGAAATAATAGAACAAGAATCAATTAAATTATTTGAAGATAAACGTCATGAACAACGTGAACAAGCTAAAAAGGATATTCAAAATATTCAGTTAGAAAATAAAAATAATTTCAACAAAAAACGAAAAGAACCCAGAAAGTATAAATTAGACGAGTTGGTCGCAATAGAAAGGGTTCAGTTTGGCACTGGTCTAAAAATACGACCAAAATTTCTGGGACCTTATCGTATAATTGGAATTAAAGGCTTCAACAGATATAAAGTACAAAAAGAAGGTGACCATGAAGGACCAAATTATACAGATGTCAGCGTAGATAAAATAAAACCTTGGTGTAATTTCGAAATTGATTACGATATGTTAGCCGAAAATGATTCAGAAAATTGAAATACTTTCTTTAAAAATATCTCCAGGGGCTGAAGATACTTTAGGATGGCCGAATGGGATAAATTTTTATAAAACAACAGCAACACTATAATTTTTTCTTGACATTTCGTACATGATATAATTTTCCTGTTCCTGTTTTTCAATTTTTGCTTTCTTCTAAATTCAACTGTGGACGTGGAAACATATCAAGCCATCGTAGAAATCAAATTCAACAACATTATATATTTTGTCAATTCTAATTAAAACTGAATTGTATTTATAAATTATCGACTTATTATATTTGATATAATAAATTCAAAATAATTTTTGAAAACTAAATTTTTCATAATAATCATATTTTTATTAACTTTCCACATTCATACATAATTTTTCTATTTAAAATTTAAATACTGTTACATTGATTTCATGAAAGCTTGACAACTAATTAGAAACTCAATAATTTTAAAATGTATTATAAACATTTAAAATGTCAATTTTGACAGAAGTACGATAATGTCAATTGGAACATTTGTTAATTAAACTTGTCATTTTATAAAATCTTGAATTGTCAAATGCCTTCCAATAGTTTTTGTAATTTCTTACCAGAAAATTTTATAATAAAAAAATTAATTTTCGTTTTGTTAATAAATTATCATTTAATTCAATAATATTTTCTCTTACAGAAAAAATTAAATTTAGGCGTACGAAAATTTACTTCCTTTTGTACATACAAAAGGTTACGAAAAATTTAAAAAAAAAAAAAATCAATGAAAATTCGTTGCACATGCTCTTATGCATCAGAGTTGTCTTCATATACTTAAATTGAAAATATACATGAAGTCAAAATGTCAAAATAATATCTTTTGATGAATATATTTTGTAATTTACGCCAACATCTTCTTAATATATAACATGAAATTTTATGATTTGATTGATATTCATGAATCATTAAACATAGAAACCATACAAAAAAAATTCTACATGTGCACACAATGTGTATAAATTACAGTACGAATGATTGTTATAAACATTATAGAGTTTATGATATACTTATCGATTAAATATTGCATTCAAAATTGTATAACACTTCCACGATTGCAGTAAAAAGTAGTCACAGCAGAAAAAGGTGCTATACGTATTCAAAGCTTTTTCCAAAATCTTCAAAACACCACATTGAAAAATTGCAATTTTGCTGAAATGAAACCTTGAAAAATTCACTTAGTGTTTGACAGATTTATAATTCAAACTAAAATATAAAAATTCAAAAAAAAAAATTTGGAGACACTTAAGAGAATTGAGAGAGACTTTTTCGTAATTTTTAAATTTGAATTGACATGCGTAATGTTAAACTTGTTGTTGAGAAAGATAAACCAATCATATCATGTTTTGTTTAATATTCAAACATGTTGTTTAATATTCATACATGTTGTTTACACATGTTCAATTATTTTATAATACTTGAATTGTTTAGAAAATTTAAACTAGCTTTGACATAGATATTATTAGATTAAATGTTGTTTGCGAATTTTGTTTGATTTGGCTACAATATTGTGACGTTAACTTATCATGATATTGTGATTGTGTGAGAATATAGTTTGATAGATGAGGATATAGTAACTATATTCACGTTAACTACTGGTATAAATTTTGTTCGATTGAAAAAATAGAACGTCGTTGAATTCTTATTAAACAAAATCTATGCACAATATTTGACTCCTCAAATATGTCAATGCTTTTTTAATTAAATGTCACTGTGACATCAAAATCGAATAGAAAATTTTCAATCGATTTTTATCTTATAGCTAATCCGTATCCGAGTTTGAAAATATTTTTTTTTTCAAATTTTCTTTAATTCTATAAAAATATGTATAAAAAAATTTCTTGAGTTAAATAATTAAATGATGACTGACAGACTAATCTTTCAGCTAATGATCTATCATGTCAAAATATAAAATATTTAAAAAAATACAAAAAAAAAAACACAATATAAACAGAAATTGTGAATGTTAAATTTAATGTTAATAATGATGATGATTCCTTATTATTACCAACAACATATGAAATATACATACGTTGTATACATGACTATAAGCTTCAAACTATAAATATTAAAAGTTTACAGAGGTCATTATGACTCAAAATGTCACATAATACTGTCATCAAGTATATTATGTACGATAATCAATGAAAATAAACCAAATAAGAGAAGAAGGCAAAAAAAAAATTTACCTTGGTCTTGAAGTCAAGGGAAGATCAACCAAAAGAGTAAAAGCATAAGAATAACAACAATAATAACAATGAAGGCCAGCCAAAAGAATTTCTGACATTAATGTTCTTTAATTTTTTTTTTGTGTTACACAAACGTATACCATCATTGTGATTTTTGTTAATGCTCAACCTCTACCAACATTCAAATATTACATACAGTGCTAAACACACACAGATTCATAGTATATTCGCATATAGATGCAAGCTTGACTGTATAGAACATAGGTATCGGTATCATGTCAGTATGATGTTTTGTGGTATTTTCTTTGATTATTTGCATCTCTTCTTTAATAAATTTATTTATTCTTATAGAAAAAAAATTTTTGCAGCCTCATAAATTATAACTTAAGTTTAATTATATAAAAATATTTTCACATTTTGAAAGCTTCACTGAATCTCAAACTTTAAAACATATACTAATAGAAATTAAATTTTTGTTAATTTTCATTAAAATTTCTGCAATAAACTCTCAGTTTTTACTGTAAAAATAATTTCTAATCACATTGATCTCCTACGGAAGTAACATATATGATGGCTATTCAAGCAACATTCTTTAAGAAAAATGTTTGATCTGTTGTTGAACTCTTAGAGAGTATATAGAGAAAGGAGAGCAAATGCAATGGCCAGTGCATGTGCACCGAGAATAATGCAAGTTCAAGAGAAGACTGAAGAATTTGTTAGTAACGGGTGGTTAAAGTATCTACCAAAGTTATGGACATTTTATCCTAAGTTGCTCACAGTTGTATACGAGACGATCCTAACTGATATAACACCGATTTGTTTTCACCTTTAAACTTTATTAAAAGATGTTCATCTTGCTATGTTTAATCTTGTCTTCAATTTTGTAAATACGCCAATAAAGCGTGTTCTTGAAGAAATGTTCTTGAATGGATTCCTGTCTTGGATAGCATTGAGCAAAAATATGGAAAATTCTGGACTTACTTTAGAAGTTTTGAACCATAGAATGCCGTAACTTCTGTAAAAGGGATACCTCACCGTACAAATGCAGCTTACGCTCATGCATTGCTAACAAGACCACAAGTATTTTTGTATTTCTTGGTTGGACCTACTATTACATTTGTTAAAAAATATATTAGGGAAGCAGGCGAAATACTGGATTGGATGGTTACAACCGAGCTTCTGCTATAAGCACAAGATTAAATATTAAATTTGACGAAGTTTCAGAATTCCAATTTTAGAATCTAATATTAGAAATTAATGAAACTATCCAAAACTTCACAGATGCTCAGGCCCGTTTGAGAAATTTAAGAGAATAGACTGATCCGATCGATATCAATCTAAAATGCATATTCAAAATTAAATTTTTCCAAATTAATTTTACTCATTTCACTTTTGCCATAACAACACCACTGTTATTGAAAAAATTAAGCTTCACCATTAGTGAGAATTATACTAGTACTCATATAGATAAATGGAACTGACGACCTTTATAGATGATACGAGTATTTTTAATCGGCATCGTTCGTCAAATTGCGAATTGAGGTCAGGAAAGATATTCTTTAGAACAGAGTGTTATTTTAATATGTTACACGAGGGAAATAGAAAATAATTATTATTCAACATATTTTCTCGGATAACCTTAATATTTAGATTTTTAACTTCACGGTTTAAGAAACTTTATTATTAAGGAAGAAAATTTTTATTAAACCGAAAAAAAATCATGTTTTATCTACAAAAAATACAAGTTAAAATTTAGATTTCAAGATGTGATGAAAAAAAAATTGTCTTAAAAAATGTGCAACATCTTCACTCTGAGCTCTTACTGCAGCTATTATTATAATTCTAAATTAAGTTCTGATCTTAGATTTTCTTCTTCTTTATTTACTTTTTCTTAATTTCTTTTCTTATTATTTTTCTTTTTCTTTTTGTGCAGGGTAATTGGCAAGGTGAGGCTTTACAATAAAAAATGAAGAAAAATTAGCGAAAAGAAAAAAAAATAATATTATATAATGATGATAATGATAGTGATGATGATGATAATGATGGCGGTGATGACGATGATGACAATAATAACCATGAATGTTATGGATATCCAAAGATCATGATTACTTTGTGCATAAAATACCATGTTATTATTTTGATGGATATTTACATATCAAGCTCATTGAAGATATCATATTATGTCAGCTTATGAGTTCTCGGTTATCCAGTATGTCATTATTATTATGGTTATATACAAGCCAAGAAACTATTCATTTTCATCTTTATAATAAAATGCCGTAAGAGATGAAATTTTAAGAATCGAACCAAAACATTTTTACATGATGAAAGAAAAATGTAAGCAAATTTTTTTTCTTGAGAAATTTTTTTTTTTGCGAAAAGGTAATCAGAGATTTTAAAAAGTTATTATATGCGGTTGAAAAATTCTCGTTCAATAATCAGTAGGGTGTTATTTTGTTTTTAAAGGAAAAAGTATTTTTAAAAATATTTAGAGGTTCTTGATTCTTGTTGTGGTAGCTTCAAATTTAAAGCTTTAATTTAAAATTTTTTATCATTGAATACAGTAGCTCTATTTATGATAAATTCTATTACAGCATCCTTAAAAAATTAAATAATTTCTGAAAACAAAACAAAAATGACATTACTTCCAACAACTAGTAAAAACCTTCTCTTTCAACCTGTTACAATGAATAACGCCTTCTTATTCTGTGTGTTTACCTAAACATTGTATACAGTTTAGCGTCCCGTATCTACTCGAAAATATCTAAATATTATATGACAATTGTACTTTAAAAAGTATGACAATTGTACTTTACAAAGTGTATGGGTACATTTACTAATATTTTCCACAATTTGTAATATTTTTCTTAAGTTTTAGACTAAAACTAATTTAATAAGACCCAAAGAACTTATATGACGACACCGATTTTTATGATTCCATATTAATCACTTTTAATCGTACTTTTATTGAAATTTTATTAGTTCAAAAATTTTATTATTAATGGCTACACCAGAAACTTAGTAATCACCCTATACAATATATGCATCGCATATCGTAACGCACTCGAATTGTCCCTTATGACAATAATGAGAGAAAATATTCAATGTAAATGAAGATGTAATATTAATTTTCGTCGATCATAATAATATGAAAATTGTCATGTTCATTATGTTAATTTTTTTTAAACAAAAACAATAAATAAAATAATTGCTATTGCAAAGTATTAAGTGTGAATAATATCAAAATGTTCAGATGTGTGTTAATTTTAAAATTACTGTGTATACAGTAAAATACACACAATTTCCTCTACAACGTAATTTGATCATAATAAATAACGAAAATCAAACGTAATATACTCTTATATAAGTATAAAATACAATATGTTATTCATTATCCTGTCCTTAAAATGTTAAAGGTGAGATATGATACCAAAATGAGGCACACGTTCAGTTCGAAAAAAAAACAACTAAAAAAGAAGAAATTAATACAAAAAAAATTTTAAAATTTAATGAAATTTTGCCCTTCCCTTAAAAATATTCTTAAGAAAATTCCAAGGTATAACGATAATATGGAATGCATTTACACATTTCATACTTTTATACAAGATTAAACTGTAATATTATGTATGATGTTAAAAATTTATATGACCTTATCCTTTATAAAATGTTAAATATCGTATAAGTTATTAAAACATTAAGGTTAAATTGGTGTGTGTTGCAGGTAATTTTTTTTTTCAATATTCAATTAAAATAATAATTTACAAAATATAAATTGGCTTAAGGTCCTAAGAGAATTAAATATTATAGAAATTATTCTAAGAAATAAAAAAAAAATTAGACCATTTCATATTTCTATAAAGAAATTATTGAAAAAAATATTTCTGAACTCCTCATAATTTCTTAATCTTTCAAAAATAAAATTAGATTTCTACTTTGCAAAATTGATTTCTACTTTCAAAAATGTTTACTAAAACTTTTATCAACTTAAAAATAAAATTAATTGCGATAATTAAAATTATCAAAACACATTTTCAGCAAATAGAGATTTCGGTATAGTTTTGCAATAGTTAACAATGTATGTAATTGCCATTTTCACCCTTAAATTTAAAAAAAAAAGTTTGTAGTAACATGAAAAACATGCATAAGTCAAGTATAGTGGTCCTTACAATTTTATCTTTAAAAGAGTAATCTAGAATAATTATCTATAGTCTATAGCTTAAAACAGCCATCGGGAAATTGCGACCCATGGGCAGCATCCAGCCCATTCAACTTCAAAATGCGGCGCATTATTCTACTTGCAAGAAAAAAAATATATATATTTGATTGGGACTATAGAAATTTTTCAAAAAAATTTTAAAAACTCAATCATAGATAATAGACCTAAGTCCATAAAATCATATACAAATTTATTATTTGTCAAAACAAAACAATCAATAAAGTCAGTTAAAAATGTCATTTCTTCTTGTAAGTAAGTAATGTAAAAAACTTGAGCGACCGACACCCATACTCACATAGTGTATATTTGCACACAAACCTCAAAAGTTTGCCGACCGTTGGTTTAAAGCATGTTGATCATATTTGCTAATTAACGCAATATAGTACAAATGTACGTACTAATTAGAAAGCTTTAATAAGTTTGCAAAAGGATGTAAATAGCTATGAATATTGTTAAAAACTTTCAAAATTAAATTACCTAGCCAAGTTTGGTTTACCGATGGAATGAGTATTATGGATTTTTACGGACTACGAAAAACTGTCGCGAGCTGAAATTAAAGAATTGATTCCTCTTCTCGATCGGACGCTCTGAATTCGGGCAGTTAGTAGCTGCTTCCCTCTCGTTTTTATAAGTAAAAAGTATTCATGTAAACTAACAAATGTATTTTTCTGTACATCTGTGGACTATGACAATTACTTATTACAAAAAAAATTCTTAATTAAATTTTGCAAGAAACATGTTTATTAAAACTGGTCGTATTATCTGCTCATACGATCATGTTAAGCTTTCACAAGTTGCACCTGTATGAGCAAATAATACGATCACTAATATATCGAATATTGGCAAGAAACAATGGAAGTAATTTAAAATTCTTGTAACAGCTGCAGTAATTCGCTGAGTTTATTTAAATTATCATGAGCAATGATTTCATATAAAATTATAATATTCTTTATCAATTTACTTATTTTGTTTGGATCTATTTTCAACCCACTACTTAATTATATATTAGATATTTATAAAAACTAATATCTGAAAAGAAATTCTTCTTCCTTTTGTAATTGTCCTCAAAAAATCATCAATTCACATACAATTTGTTTTTATGAATTTCTTCATATAAAGTATGTAATTTCGTAATTGAAAGCAAAATGAATATTGAGCTTCCAGTCAAAGGATGTTAAGTATTTTACACAAATTGTTTGTAATATTAAATTAGAAATGATTTCATTTTGTTTGTTATTTTTTTGTTCTTCATTTTTTTGCAATTTGTATTCTGGCATTCATTTCAAAACTTTAATTTCTGTTTTGTTATTATTTTCTTTATTAAATAAATAGAATTTTTTTTCCTAAATTTTTTTGTTCTTCACTCCGTTCTTTTTATAGATGTATAGCACTCCAAACTCGTATAAAGAGTTTACCACTGTGTGGAGAATTTACTATTGTCTGGACAATCTACTTATCCGGACTTAAGCCGTTGTTTTCTATTAAAACCCTGTCTTTCAAGCTGAAAACCGAGCCACATATTCGAACATTAATGGTTTTCCATAATTATAAAAATATGGAGCCATCTATCGGAGTTATTTTGCTTAAATATTGCCTTTAAATAATACCATGAACTAATTTGTTTAGACTGATTAGGTTGGGAATGTGCTACACATAGAGAGAGATAGAGAGTATTATATGACCTTAAATGGGACGCTATATACAATATTATTATTATTGCTATTTTCACTTCTAAACATTGGTATAACAAATTGGTATGTTATTATTTACCAATCTGAAATCATAAAGAAACCATAGAAAAACTAAAAAAATTAAACCAAAATATTGTCATCTTTGCTAAACAACACAATTTTTTTTTTTGTTGTTTTGTTAATTCACTTTGACATGCTCGAAGACTTGTTGAAAATATAATTTCCTTTTCATATCCAAATAATTTTACCTTATCCTCTTCTTCTTCTTCATCATCCAATTATTGTAACCACTCAAAACATTTTAAATGGGTGATAAAAAAAAGATCTTTTTTCCTCATTTTTTTTGATATTGTGTGTAGGAAGGTTAATAATGTTTGCATTAATTGATCGTAGGATGAAAAAATCTTATATTTATCTTAAATGGTTGTTTTTCTTTTACATGTTTTTGTTTTGTAAATTTTGTTAAATTTTTTGATTTTATACACCTTAAAAATTTCATGTGTAATTTCTTTTCTTTACAAGAAAATATAAGAGAAAAAAATTTTCATCACTTTTTTTCTTTAAAATTTATTTATTACAAAATGTTATTTGCTATGCACAATATATATATAAATGAATCCACACTTACATCGTGTGCAAAGCACATAACTTTAAGAAAAAAAAAACGATATGGTGTAGATGACATTAATAAACTCAATCTTTGATTTTTGCACATACGACACACTTACATTTACACCAATTTTATATGCAAATCAAATTAAATTAATGAATGAAAATAAAATAAAGTGTATAAAAAGAGTAGGCCCTTTAAGGAATTAAAAGAAACCATTAACTAAGTCAACTACCCTGAATACCTATCACTGCAATATAGGGTGTTCCGTATTGGAATAATTTCCCCAGAATGGAAGAATTTATATAGATAAAAGTTTTTCATACTAAAAAACAAATTCTCCATTAAATAATTTTTGCTTAAAGTTTAGCGTTATGAATCTATTACGTTTTTTATGTAAAGTGAATATTTCTATAGCTGTAGAAAATTATCCAGCTCTTCGACAAGCTAAAGAACTTCCTTGCAACTATGAACAAAAGCGGTCCAAGATAATAATAACAATGCCAAAGGATGCAATCAGGATTCTCACAATAGGACTGAAGATGTGCCTGTAGGGGTTAGAGAGCGAATGCATGGCTTTAGTAAGGGCGCAAAACAGACTTTACTTATGCCCGTAGACAGGATTAGAATAAATACTCGTGGATCGCGAGAGATTTTCATCCTAAATTTAAATAAATACAATCAAATGTTCATTTTCTCAATTTGATAGAAAATACTTGGCGCAAAATTCCAAGAATAACATTGTACGAAAATAGACTCTGGAGGCCGAAGTTTTACTCGAGAATATAATAGACTCTTGCACACCTGGTATTTATCATATATAGCATGTAATTTAAAGAATTATTGTGTATATACGAGTATAAAGTGTAAAAACACAATACTTTAATTGTGATTATGTCCAGTCCAGACAATTCTTCGTTTTTATTTTTGTAATTTTTTTTTTTGTTTTTTATGTAATGAATTCATGTTGCACAAAATATTGTATTGTGTTATTGGAGTTGCTTTTTTTCACACATACTTATCTATAAATGTATAAATATTTTACTTGTTAATTTCTAATTTGTGGGTGTTGAATACAAAACATAGTGAGATACTTATTCGTTATTAAGGCTACGAAATATTATAATTTTGTACACATACTATGTATAGATGTTGGTAATCTCATTATAAGACCATATAAGTTGAATGTATGAAAATTATGCAAATACAAAACAAATATTCAATCAAGGTACATTTATGATGATTAAAAATTGAGCATAAAAAAATTATCCGGAACAAAAATCACATCATAACTATGTCAACTACTCTATATATTGTTCATTAGCAATAAACAAGAAATTGTCAAACTGGCGATTACACAAGTTATTATTTTTGAATACTAAGCAAGTCTAATAACAAATAAACTTTAGATAAATAGTAAAATTTTTAAAAAAGAAAACCGTATTTAACAACTTATTTAATATTCAAAGAAGAACGAGTACAAGAGATCAAAAAATATTATTGTTTTTCTACAAATCAGTAGCTGGTCTCAAAATGTTGCACAACAAAAGAATTTTTTAAAGTAAAAATGTTCAATTTCAGTTCCTTGCTCAGTTGTTCAAATCGATACGATTTGCAATAGAAATTTATGGTAGATTACCCAAGCAACAAGGAAGATATTAAAGTACGAACAACTTTTCATGTGAAAGAAGTAATTTTTGTTCCAATTTTAAAAGAAAATTATTGAGAATTCTTGGCATCAAAAATGTATCTGAAATTTCTACAAAAAAAATATTTAGTATGCCTTGAAATGGTTTGAAATTGTTTCCTATACCCCTGGCCTATATGATATAGAAAATTTTAAATTTATGTAGTTCTACTAAACTGGGAATTAGCTGTATTTGGACAACTTGGTAACATTTACCTATCTAACACCAAATTATTTAACGTAAATATTACAAGGACTCTTATCAATGCTAACTTACATTCTCGTGCATGAAAATCATAAATTTTAACTATGTATACTTATAATATTTTGAGTTTACGTATTTACATATTTTTGTCGTTCGAAAACCTAGAGTTCTCGCATACATTGTCTGAGTTCTCTGAATTCATTCCGATTAAACATTCCAATTAAACTTGTCTTCAATACTTTGTAATAAGAAATTTTGATTTATTAATAATTTTTTTTTTATATATAGATTATCCACTAGGACTCAATAGACTTTCAAGTGTTTATCTTAGGCCGATAAAATATTCAACAATTACTTTAACTTTTGTATTATTGTTAAAGTTGACACATATTGTATATTCATTCAACATACAAAAAAAAAATAAAATGGATACCTTAAATACAAAAATTTTCATTTAATAAACTGTTGAAATCAATTTAACCAAAATAAGAAAATGGGTCTTATCGGTAATCATAATATAATAACCAAATTCAGCTATTGTTTTATATTGAAAAACGACAAAAAAAATCTTCCAAAAATACATGAAATTCTTCTCTTATATGCTCCTAAGATATAAATCTTTAAAATGGGTTGACTGTCTGGTTTCTCATTTTATTGTCATTATTTTCTGTATACCTAGTATTTTTCTTTAATATTTCCGTGACTCCTTTTTTTTATTTTTTTGCTTTCCTTTGGCATAAAATAAAAATAAAAATTCAATTATTGTTTCACCTGCCTTACACAACAATAATAAAATAATTGAAATTTTCTTTTCCAAAATATTCAATTAAATCTGTTTATTTTGAAAAATATCGCTAAAACATAAAATTGAAATAACCAGACATTACCCTAAGGTTGTATACACCTCTAAGAGAGATTTGTCTATTAAAGAGAGTAATGCCGCTTTAGTCACTTTAGCGCTATATCTGGCAGAGTTTTTTTTAAATTTTAGCCTAAAAAAAACCACACAATAGCAAATTTTTTATTACTTCCTCTTTTCACCTTGTTCATTTGTATGTTCTCATGACGACTCTTTTTTAGCACTTTTTCAAAAAATTTTTGAAAAAAGTGCTTATTAGTTTCACTCTGTTCGTCCGTTCCCTTGAAGATAGAAAGGTGAAACTTAATACGTACATAGATCTTTACTAGAAACTTATTTCGGTAGAACAAAATTTTCACCTATCTCCTTCCCCCAAAACACTAAAAATGCCATTTTTTAACTGTTTAGTGCAGTGAAACCATAAGCATTTTTCAAATTTTTCAAACGCAGAAAGGCAGTGGCTTGCTTTCTTCCCGGAGTATACTATAGTTAAACTTTAGAAAAACAAAATGGCCGTTCAAATTTACCGTTATCTAAAGTTCGTTTTTTCCAAATTTTTGATGTGGTTTTTCTACAAGACCCCAGCCTGTAGAAACTTGAAATTTTAGGGGCTTTTACACATTAACACCCTCCACCCCCTCTCAAGTTATCATCTTTTTAATGAAATTTGTAAAATTTGTATTTTTAACACTTTATATTTCCGAAACCGCAAGCTTTTTCAAATTTCTGTAAACGCAAAAAGCTAACGGTAAATCCAATGACATTAAAAAATATAATTATTTTCCTTAACTCACACAATCAACCCTTAAAATCGAGCATTATGTTAATCCCTCTTTATATTAATTTTTGCTTTATTTCAAAGACTCCATAAATCGTTCATCCTAAATATATGCAATCCTACAAATAGTTTAATTTATTAATGAAAATAATTTTAATAGTGTGGTGGATATACATAGACCGTATTTAAAAGCAGTATTTTCACTTGCTGAAGGGAAAAGTGATACAATACAAGCCATTGGTTTGACCCAACTTTATTTAGTAAAAATGTTATTTTAAATATTTTATTTTTTTTCAAATTTTATTTTTTGAATAAATTGACATTATAGGTTTTTTTCATAATCAAATAGCGTTGTATATAGTGGATTCTAACTCATTTTCTAAAATCTATGTCAATATAGAGAATTTTCAGATATAACCTAACGAGTTTTTTAATTATTTTATGGCAACACCAATTATAAACTCTTCTGATGGCCTCTTTCTGTATCTTTAAAACCTGTTAAGTTTATTATTATATTTTATGTATATTTTTCAAAAAACTCACAAGACATTTTTGAATTTTGACTATTACAGTTGAGCACAATTGTACTTACTATATAAGAAGTATATTTCTTATTTGTCAAATTTTGTTATTAACAGACTACTGACACACGCTATCAAATATACAGCAGTATCGTTGCACCTGAGTCGATTACACAAACTATTACACGAAAATATTAAATTACGAATTCTGAAAGAGTGGACGGTATATATTTCCTATAAATTTTGCACGCTATTTTTTTTTAAACTTTCTCCCTATGAGCGGAACATTGATTATAAAAATCTGCAACTGCAGTTTTATTGTTGGAATTCTTTCTTATCCATAGTCAATTGTTTTTATTAGGAAAATTTATTTATAATGCTTGTTGAATTTGTTCTAATAAAATTTTGGAATTGAATTACTTAAAAATTTTTAACGTCTGCTCTGCCCTACGGTAAAGAGAGCTTTTAAATTCATTCCATATATTTAAAATTCTATGATATTAAGTCGAACCTTTGTAAAATTTCACTTGTTCTTTATTGTTTTGAGCCCGTTTTATTTAAGGTGATTTTCAGCAGCTATTGAAAATGTTATATAAATTTGGAAAATCACAAATTCCCTGCTCAAATGCGATACTAAAATTAAAGACCATTTTATATCAAATTTCTATATTATTAAGTTTTGTAAAATTCACAATAATTTCATTTTTATAATTCACAAATAATATTATTACTTTGAATCCAATGTTTGCATTCCCATATTCTTATAATTTTATTCATAACTTAAAAATTCAATAAAAAACAAGCAAAATAATACTATTAACATAATAAACGTCAATACAATAATTATTATTATTCTTTATTCTTTAGCATAATAAGCGCATTTATACATCCCAAAAAAAAAAATATAAAAAAATCATCATCTTTTTCATATATCTTTTAATATCAATTACGATGATTTCAATTACCATTATTATTATTACTATTATTGTCATATTACGTATTATATAGCAAAAAGAGTTAAAAATTATAAATGAAAAATATGAAAATCCAAAAAAAAAACCAAACATTAAAACTCCATAAGTAACATACAAAAAGGGAAAGTGATTTATGGCTATATTATTTTATTAAGCCCACAAACTAAACAAAAAACATATAAAAAAAACTGAACCTCTTTGTTTAGTTTTACAATATTATGGGCAATATAAAAAAGAGAACTATAATTTTAATCAAACAAAAGCACTGATATGATCAGCACATATCTGATCTCAAAGTTACGAGAAATTTTGAACAATATTATTAAACACTGCCCTTTAAACACTTGTTTCTCTTACTACTAGTAATTCCCTTGCTCGACTCTGATTTGTTTAAAGGGCTCAATTAATTGGCTTGGCAAACAGAATGCAAATAATAAATTTTAAGAAATCGCAAATAAATTCTTTGTTAAACTTAAAAAATTTAAAAGTGGGTTCTAGTAAAACTTCATTTCTGTGAACTCTGATATTCCTGAAAGATTTATAAACTCACTGTTTTAACATACTTAATTTTGATATTTAATTTCAAGGAAATCGATTAATTATTTCTCTGACAGGCAGGCTGACGTCCTCCTAAAGCAGTTTAATAACGTTCCTGCATAACGAAAAAATAAATTTTTATAGAAAATTTCATATACCATCACAATACCTCCCTTATTGTTTACAATTCGGTCGCTAACAACAAAAACAAATAAAAATTATATGAGTTAATAAACTATTGTTATAAAGAGATGAAAATTCAATTTGAAAATCTGAAAAAGGAAAAAAATAAAATTTAATATTTTTGTATTTGTTTTAAGATAAAAAATTGCTTATGGCACATGTCTCTTTTTTTTATTTTTATTATTATTTTTCCTCCTTTTTCTTCTCATAGCTTTAATTTTTATAGCATTAATAAATGGGATAAGTATACTTGCAGTCAATTTTTAAATCAATTGTTTATACGAGGAAACTGGACTTTAAAATGTAAAAAAGAGAAGAAGAAAACGAAAATTTACTATATGGACGCAGAAAAACTTATAACAATGCCATATAACAGTTCAACACGATCAGAATCGAATTATTATTAATTCCAAAGGCTTATTCAGAAATCGAAAAAAAAAAACATGATTACATATAAACTTACATATATAAAATATTTTTTTTATTTTTTCCGCGTTTATGCAATTATAATTATTTTTTTGGTATATAAAAGATGCATTCATTCATTCATTCTTTATTATTATGAGAAATAATAATGGCACAGGTTCCTACTTTTTATAAAAGAATTTAAAAAGTTATAACGCATACCTTTAGGATACTCACATTCAGATATTGTATTTAGGATACTTTACATATTAAAATGTATAAAAATACTGCATAAACACATAATTATCATTAAATTTTCGCAAATAAATCTAATTGAACATGATTCATAAGAATTTCAATCGCATTTCATTAAAATTTTTCCATGTACCATTTTGCAATTCACCACAAGTACAGGAGTGAATAAGTGCATGAGTGAACTGCTATATATAAACGGAAGAGGATAAAAAGCTAGTAGTAGAGATTAAACAATAAAGAACAACTTTAATATAAATAAAACTTCGGATAAAATTAAACTTCGAGTTCAGCAATTTTATCTGAGAGATTGAATGAGAGAAAATTAATTAAATTATAAGTGATTTATTTTCAAAAATTAAATCGCATATAATTTTTTACTATAATAGTGTTAACTTAGTTATATTTAATATATATCAACAAAATATACCAGACTTTGGAACACTTCAAAACCCTTTATTCAATATAAAGATTCATTAAGAAAAAATATTTTCAAAAATTTTATTTGACTCTCTGTAAACTCTCTGGGAAAACCACGATTAATCCATATATTACTTCTAGTTGGACTCTATTTAATTTCCCTATACTGTTCAATTTTTCTGCCTTTTCAGACTCATTTTAAATAATATTTTAAGATTCTTCTCCTGCGTAACACTGTCTCTGTATAACTGTTTCGCTCTCATACACGAGTTATGCATAATCTCTAGAATTATTCTCATTTCTCACGATATTTTGATGTGACTTCTTTTGTTGCCTTCAAATCTCATCGTTTTGTTTCTCTTATGTTACAGAACAAATTAAATTTTATATTATAAACTGAATCTTTCAATTCATAATACCCATGTATTCATATTATGGATCGAATTATTTATTGCCAAAAAAAAAAAAAAACAATTTTTACTTTCATTTTCACATGAATTCATAAAGGATTAAAATTTAAAGAAAAACTAAAGAAAAGTCCACAAAATATTAATAACAATGGCTATGTATGTATAACATATATATATATACTTGCAATACTATCATATACATTATGTATAAGTGTATAGCATATGTTGAATTATACATATATATGCACATTACAGACATATACGAGCTCATTACTGCCGATAGGTATTTAAATAATACGAGTAATAAACTCAGTTTAAAAAAAAAAAAGAGAATTGCCAGAATTGCTAAAGAAAAGAGAAAAAAGTAAAAATCGATGTCATGTTTTAAATGTTATTATGTCACTTTTATTATTATTATAATGGTTAATATTAAATAAATATAATAAGTTGCACTCTGTTGAACTGTATCTCAATTTTAAGGTAGGATCTTCATAAATAATCACAAAAATTAAATTAAATAAGTGTGCATAGAAAAATATGGATATGAAAAAGTAGTTTAAAGAAAAAAAATTTCTTTTATTAAATTTGAGAAATTGATTTTTTTTCTTAGCATAGCTATTTTTGATAAAAAAAAAATATAAATTGCAGAAATTTTCAATTTTAATTGTTTCTTAAAGTGTTAAAGCCATTTTTAACTTTTATCTTATGCGATCATTTTAAATTTGTAAGTGAAAGATCAAAAGAGTAAGTTTTGAGGTAAAAAATATATTGAATTTATTTAAAATTTTGAAAATTATTTGATAGTTTATCGAAACATGAGGCTTTCGAACATATAAAGAACAGCAAAAAAGAGAGAGTGAGAGAGAGAGGAATATAATTCACCATATAAAGGAATTTTTCATGAAAAATAATAAATTTTATAATGGATGTTTATACTATTGGGACCAAGCATATGCGAGTATAAAATAATTAACACAATTTAAATAAAGTAAGCAAAAAAATATTAGATTAGGCAATTTATATTATATAATCCAAGAAAACTATACGCAATTTATATTACATAGTCAAAGAAAATCTTATTTATTCCTAACAAAATTTTATTAGTAATCCGGAAATTTGTCATTAAAATTTTAAACGAATACTTCAATTAATTGAGTACATTGTGATACATCATATATAAGTACTAACTGATCAATATTGTATTTATGAGAGTGAACTAATTTAAGCCTTTTAAAATTGAATATTTTGAAAATATTTTAGAAAACCAGAAGGGATTCAATTGCACAGTGACGAAGGTTAACTACTTGTGAAGTTCATGGATGGAATTAATGGAAACAGACTTATTGAGGTATTTGCACGATGTCATGATTTTTTATTTCTATGTTATGTACGCTTATTTCAAAAAGTTAAGACATCTCCAAAGACCAAAAACGGAATAACCAGTTGTGTCGATTGATTGGGAAAAAATTTTCATATTTTTAATTGGTCTATTCCATTTAAACCGTACTCAACAAAGTTCTTTTCTCAACAAAGAAAAGAGGCTTGTTCAAGAAAGAAAAGAGACTTAGGTTAGTATTAGGTGGACCTCTACAAAAATGTAAAATTATGGTCAATATATAGGTTCTACTTGATACCGCGATCCCCCGCTGTTTCACCGAGTTAACACTTTACTGGAAAAGAAATGCAAGCTTTAGCGAGTAAATATATTTTAGACTGTTACTGAATGTTTAGGCTGCAGGAAAGACAAAATTCGTTCGGTTTGAACCTGAGATCATTTGAATTCGACAAACAAAACGCAATACATGCCTTAGCATAGCTCTATTCAGAATGTTCTGAAAGTTATATTAGGAGTGATTTCAATTACAGTCTAAGTGTGGCAAGCGCATCTAACCTATCTTGTCTAATTTAAGACCCACTTCAAGAAACCAAATTATTCCAAAGAAAATTAACTATATTTCATTCTAATGGAAAAAACTGAAATGTAAAATTAAAGGAACATTATTAGGAACGTTCATTGTGCTTAAAAATATAAAACTGGCCACAAAGAATTGGAAAGATAATATAAAATTTAAAATAAACCAAATGTTTGAGGACCAATAAGCTCTTACAATAATCAATATTTTGGAGAAAATTAAAACTAATCAGCCATTTTAATTTTAAAATATTTCTATATTATCAAAATAACTTCTCTTGCAATAAAAAACACCAAAATGAATAACTCCATTCAATATAAACTTTTCATTTGTTTAACAAAAAATTATTGATCAATATATTTCACTTGTTCCACCTTATATGTGTAATAAAAATTATTAAATTGTCAAATTTTCAATTTACATAACATTTTACTGTATTCAGCAATACTAAGACTAAAATGACTAAACACCTTTGTTCCTATAACTGAATATTGCAAAATATATGTACATACATTGTACATACACATATATGCAAGTATATAAACATAAACCTTTTCATGAAATTCACCAATTTAAATCAACCAATCTAATTCACTGTGTTATAATTTAAAACCCTATGAGATCGTTAACAGTATAACACAATAAAAATATGAAACCATATAAAAATATTTCATATGGAGCACCAATTATAAATTGATAATTCATAATATTTATTTGCACATATTCACACTATACATGCTCTACATACATATACAAATTATTATAATATTAAAAATGTCGAAATCAACACTTATAACATTTGAAGCCTTATAACTTTAAATTTGAAATTCACATGAATTTTTTTTTTATAATACCATGATAAAATTTTTTTCCACCCACATTTTTTATTCAAAAATAGAAACCAAAAAAAAAAAATTTCAACAATACCCAAAACTATTATCATCTTTGAATTGCCAATAAAATTTCATTACTCATAATGCTTCAAAAACGTGTAACTCGCCTTATTCATCCTCTCTTACTTCTTAGATCTTTAAGACAAAATTACAATATTTTTTTTGTTAAAAGCAAAACTGTTTATGGTGCATTTATGGAAACAGAAAGTGCGTTGTTTTGTTTTGCATTTTGTCTCAATTGAATTTTTTTTTTGTACTTCGATTTTTTAACTTGTTAATGTTAAACTTTTGACCCAAATAAAATCGCAATATGGGGTATAATTTCCAATTAAGAACAAAATCAATAAATTCTAGTCGTTTATCTTTAATCTTTGTATATGTATGTATGTATGTATGTACACATTTTTTTTTTTGGTGAATCCAATTTAAAAGTTTGACATCACACCTTTAAAACCACTTAAAAATTCAAAAAAATAACAAAAAATCAAATATATTGTTATATAAGAAAAAATAATAATAATATGAACTTTTCGACCAAATTAGGTAAAAAAAAAAGGTTTCATTCACAATAAACAGTTAAAAACCAAAAAAAAAAACAACAAAAACTGAGTGAAAAATAACAAAACAACTAAAATACTTTAATTGCCTAGAATGCACGCAAACTTCCATGTTAACAATATTTCGCAAAAACAAAATTTTTCAAAATATAAAAAAAAATATTTCCATAAAAGACGATGTCAAGAAAAAAAAACAAAAATATAACGAAAAAAACTGAAAGCAAGTAAAAAGAATAAAAACGAAAAAGAAAAATAAGAAAAAAGGTAAATTTTGCGCGACAAACTTAACATGCATTTTAACGGACCGCACACATGGCAAAACATTAAAATTTATTTTTAACTAGCTATAGAGCTAAGCTACCTTGCATAATACCTGCCATACAGTTAAAAAATATTATGAGAATACCTTCAAATACACATACATACTAAAATGTATTTTGGTTGTATACGAACTTGGGTTATATCATACCTACTTACGTGTACTAAATTTAATATTTTAGATAATGAATTATAAAGGTGTGCAAATTTTCCTTTTCCTTTTTTTTTTGAAATTTCAAATCTAAGAATTTATTTTTTTTTCAGTTTTTCTATTTAACTTAACTAGAGTCATTCAAATTTGCCATACTAAAAATATATTGACCACTTTATTTATTATAGAAAATTTTTAAAAATATGAAACAATATATGTGATTACGAGGTATAATATCAAAGATAATATTATATAAGAAGCTATTTTGATTTCAAATTTAAAATAATTTTTTCTGAAGCAATAATTTAATAAATTCGATGCCAAGATATGAGAAGTTACATGCTCTCGATTAAAATATAATTGATTCATTTTTGAATTTTTAATTATGCTCAGACACTGTTTTTCAATTTTAGTGATTTGCCTTGAAATCGAATTATATTTGTTTAAAAACCTTCAGCGATACTTCCGATCATTAATTATTACTATTAAAATTCTTACAAATATGGTGTAATCAAAAACTAAATGTGTCTACACAAAATGCAAATTTAACACAAAATTACACATTCAAATTAAATTAGACATAAAATTATACATTCGGAGTCAGTAAAATTTGTGATAGATCTGGCATTTAGGTGTTCGCTATAAGTATTACATCTATTGCTTGCAATTTAGCATATTTACCATGTTCAATTATACAAGTTGAATTTCAGAATTATAAAATGTAATTTTCGATAGCATTAGAAAACATCAACTTATTCTAAAAAAAATATTCGAATTTCATTATACGGTATCACATAGTTAATTTGATGAAATATAAAAATTTTACCCAGACTCATGGAACAAAGAGTAAGCTTAAACCTTATAATTAACTCAAAAAGTAATTTGCAATATTCACTAATTGCAATAATGTTGCTTCGGGAAATTGGCAAATTTCTATGCTCTTTAGAGCTTTACGAAATATTTTTTGATAACTGTAATTTTTCGCAAGTTTATAACGAAAAAATATTGAAAAATGTACAGAAAGGGGCAAAAGAATCTGTAAGTATGATGTCAAACCGCCAAAAATAAAATTTCTAAATTGGAATTCAATATTCTTATAGTTATTTGCCCATGATCAATTCAGGAATTCCAAGGAAAATTAAATGGAATCGGAAAAATTCAAAAAATGGTTTACCCAAAGAGTATTCATATTTGATTCTGGACAGATTTTGATATAATAAAGTTTAAACTATAAATACTCAACTCGCACCTAGTTTACAAAACAACCAAAATTCTTATCCAAGTTAAACCGAGTGTATTTATGCCTTTAATTTTTTCAATCACTTTAAGTCCCAAACGTTTTTTCACTTTCTTAAAAAAGAAAAACCAAAAAATATGTCAAATTTTTCTATTTTGTTTTTTTTTTATTTTTCTTCTTATTTTGTTTGAAAAAATTTTAGTGTGTCATTTCAGAAGGAAGACAAAAAAAAAATATTAATCGCTTATATTTAGGTGAGGCGCATTCAAAACACAAAAAAAAATAGGAAAAACCGAACAAAAGCACTACAAAATCCAAAATAACCACCAAAAATATGATTTTTCATTCAATTTTCTTTTCATACTTCTTTTGTTATTTTTTTATTTTATGGTTTTTCAGTTTTGATTTTTCACAATTTTCCTTGATTTTTATTATATTATTGTTTTCTTTTTTTTTGTTATGTTCTCAGTTTTTTGTCTTTTTTTTGTTTTGCTGTAATTCTTTATGCTCCCATCAGCATGCATTGTCGTGGTGCACGTAAGTTACATACCGCATAAAAATAGATAAAAAGATTAACCAAAATAACAGCAGAAAAAGATAGAGAAAAACTATTAAAAATAATTTTAAGGTAAACAGCCACACATGCATTCATTTTATAAACTAGTATTTATGAAAAACTTTTATTTTTAAATGTTGAAATTTTTTTTTGTGTTTTTTGGGAAAACTTATAAAGTAAACACACAGCATAGACTAAAAATATTAGAAGTTTGTCACAAAAATATTGTGTTCAAGAGTGAAATTCAAGTAATTTTTCTCGTCTGGTCTCATACTCGTATTTTCTCAATTTTTTTTTTTTACGGCATTAATTTTAATGAGAATGAGATTTTAATTGTTTCAGAAATTGTGAGTATTTCAATGTTATTTGTTGTGTAGGGGCATATTTTCTTTAAACAATTATATGATGATTATAAGCGCTAATATGTTTGATGAAAACAACATTTATGAAAATTATGTACAAATATTTCAGACTAAATGAGCCTCTGTTTTTTCGCAGAAAGAAATGGAACAGCTACCCGCAAGTGCCTTCAAAATTTAATAAGGTTACGATAGCATTTAAAGGTTTGAATATATATTTCATTTTCATTTGACGAAATTAGATTCTTATAACAAAATTTCCCATATTTTGTATTTGGAGGAATTTTCAAATGCAGTTCATTCACGTAAGAAAGGACAAACTGATGAAATTAAATTAATTAGCACATTTTTTTTTGAAATTATTTCAGAAAAATGTGTGAAAAATTTAGAATCTCTAAATTAATACGGAACTTTTATAATTAAAGTAATCCGTTTGACATTTTTTACCAGTCTTTTGAGTCAAAATACCCTCATTTAACAAACATAAAATATTCATGTTAATAAAACCCAAAAAACATATCAATTGCCATACCAATTGTTGACAGCAATTTTAAGACAAAATTCACTAAAATTATTGTCAGACTTTATTTTAGAATTTTGATGAGCCAACAATTCATATAATTATTCCCGTTGGTTATGTTCCCATTTTGGTATCGAGAACTTGAAAAACTTTTTTCAAATTACATTTGATAAAATTGATGTGACACAGAATTTTTGTAAACTGCAAGTATTATACATACATAATGTAGTATTATAGAATTTTATAGAACTATTTTAAACTTTTTTAAAAAATCAAAAAAAAAAAATTCCTAAATATTCTCGAATAACAAAAAAATTTTTTAACCTAAATAAGAAAACTTATGTAAAAATCATGTAAAATTTGTCATAGAGAAGAATTAGAGGTGCAATGAAGCTTACCTAATAACTAGGTACCTGTTTTTACATTTACATTTTTGTAATATATTCCATAGTACACATAGAACCATAAAAGTTTGAACTTTTTTTTGAAACTATAAAACAATTTTGATGACAATAGAATATTAAACTAACTTAGGTTTCCTTAAAAACTAGGTCTTTAAAAAAAATATTGAAAAATTTAAGTTAAAAAAATTTTAAAAATAATAAATAAAATATTTATTATATGTATATATGCAAATGTATATATACATTTGCATATTTGCATTGTATAATGAATTCACCCTACTTTATACGCGTCTCCCGTCACAATTAATTCACAAAAGTTTTCTTTAAACCCGTCAATCTAAGGCCAGTTATTGCCTTGTTTGTACTCTTTAGTTTAGTCTTTTTTCTTTTAGTAGCTAGTCTGCACTGGTACAATAATGTGTACTCTATGGATCTTTCGATGTGTTCGTGATTATTTTGAATATCTTTTATGTGATATATACAGATGTTTTGGTAATAAATATTTATGTAGTGTCATAGTTTACTTCACGGTAGATGTGATGATTCCATTCGCTATTAAGTCATTTGAAATTTCTCTAATCTAATATTATTGACATTGCCAGTTTTAATGCATATTATTTTTAAACAATTACGGCAGCACTGATGCTTACACATACTATAAGAAAACTACAACTACATACAAAATTAGAATCGAATTAAGAGACAAAATAACAATCCTTTTTGGTGTATCACAAAAGTATAAAAATTTAAAAGGTTTCTATTCTAAACTGACCATATTTACATACACGCGGTCGATTCCCAGACACACACACAACAGCCTTACTTTTTTTAAAGACACAAACAAAAATTGGTTCACCACAATTTTCTCTCTCAAAAACAAAAAACAAACGACAAAGATTTTCAAAAAATTTTTTTTCACTTTTAACTTTCCACTAATTTGACTCCCTTCTAAATCCAGTTCTATGGTCATACTCGATCCATTGGAAATCCTTGATAAAACAAAATTAAAGAAAGTATCAAATTATTATACCCTGCACTTCGTGAAGGGTATATTAACTTTGGTATGGAGTTTGTAACTACTTGAAGGAGTCATCTGCGGTATGGACATATATATATATTCTTGCTCAGCGTAAAATTCTGCGTTGATTTAGACATGTCCGTCCGTCCGTCCGTCCGTCCGTCCGTCCGATCGCACGATAACTCAAAAACGAATAATGCAATCGACACCAAACTTTCACAAGTTTTTTCTTTTGTGCCAAGGACGAACCCTATTGTTATTGGACTAAGTCGGACAACGGGTTCGGGTAGCTGCCATTCAACTCCAAGAGTTTATTTTAAATATTTCAAAAACTAATAAAGCTATAAATATAAAATTTTGTATGCGTGTGTCCAATTATATTCTACACATGCTCTAAAAATTATAATGGGATAGCTGCACCGGTTCGGGTGGCTGCCATACAACTCCAACAGCAAATTTTTTACATTCGGCAAAATAATAAAGTCAGATTCATGAAACTTGGCAGTCATGTGTCCAATTATAGGTCAAATATTTTTCAGAAGTTTTAGAGGAATTTCTTGACAGGTTCGGGTACCTGCCATACAACTCCAGAAGCTAATTTTAAATATTTGGAAAAATAACAAAGTCAGATTCATGAAACTTGGCAGTTATGTGTCCAATTATGGGTCAAATATATTTCTGAAGTTTTGGTGGAATTGCTTGACAGGTTCGAGTAGCTCCCATACAAGTCTAAAAGCTTATTTTAAATATTTGGAAAAATGATAAAGTCAAATTCATGAGACTTGGCAGTCGTGTGTCCAATTATAGGTCAGACATATTTCTAAAGTTTTGGTGGGATTGCTTGACAGGTTCGAGTAGCTCCCATACAAGTCTAAAAGCTTATTCTTAATATTTGGAAAAATAATAAAGTCAGATTCATGAAACTTGGCAGTTGTGTGTCCAATTATAAATCAGATATATTTGTGAAGTTTTGATGGAATTGCTTGACAGGTTCAGGTACTTGCCATACAACTCCAAAAGCTTATTTTACATATTTGGAAAAATAATAAAGTCAGATTCATGACACTTGGCAGTTGTGTGTCCGATTATAGATCAGATATATTTGTGAAGTTTTAGTGGAATTGCTTGACAGGTTCGGGTACTTGCCATACAACTCCAAAAGCTTATTTGACATATTTGGAAAAATAATAAAGTCAGATTCATGAAACTTGGCAGTTGTATGTCGAGTTATAGGACACATATATTTCTGAAGTTCTGGTAGAATTGCTTAACAGGTTCGAGTAGATTCCACACAAGTCTAAGAGCTTATTCTTAATATTTGGAGAAATAATAAAGTCAAATTTATGAAACTTGGCAGTTGTGTGTCCGATTATAGATCAGATATATTTGTGAAGTTTTAGTTAGTGGAATTGCTTGACAGATTCGGGTACTTGCCACACAACTCCAAAAGCTTATTTTACATATTTGGAAAAATAATAAAGTCAGATTCATGAAACTTGGCATTTGTATGTCGAGTTATAGGTCACATATATTTCTGAAGTTTTAGTGGAATTGCTTAACAGGTTCGAGTAGATCCCCTACAAGTCTAAAAGCTTATTCTTAATATTTGGAAAAACAATAAAGTCAGATTCATGAAACTTGGCAGTCGGATGTCCAATTATAGGTCAGACGTGTCCGTGAAGTTTCTATAGAATGATTTCACAGGTTCGAGTAATTGCTACACAATAACGAAAGGTGCAGGGTATAATTCAATCGGTTTATACCGACTGAAACGTTTTTACTTGTTTTTTTTCCATTTGGGTTTCAAAGAAATTTTTGTTTTTTACTGTGCTTCTTTTAAAAATGACAGACACATGCCATTAATTATATTTTCCGGTTATTTCTAAAATGAGTTTCTTACTTTTATTTTAATAAATTAACTATTTCAAGGATCCGTAACATTGATATTTTATGTTTACCTACATAATAATTGTATTATGTTACATTAAAGTTAATTTTGCGAAAAAATAAGAAAAAAAAAAAAATTATTTTCGCGATTTTAATTTGAAATGTAAAACCACTTCAGAGGGAAAAATAATATTCTTTTGGGTTTTATGGCACCATACTTATATTAGAGGCTTGTAATAAGAAGAATTGAACATTACAAAATATTAAGTGAAATAATCTTTTAAATAACAAAAAAAATTTTTTTTTAATATTTTCACGGCTTCATTTGATTGAAGTTTTAACTATAAAATTTTATTGAAATTTAGTGACATAAGCCAATACAATATTAATGTACTGAGTCGCTACTACTTTACTGCAACCACTCAACAACATACATTGATTTTGAAAGTTACAAAAAATAAATTAAATACAAAAGTCGTCTTTAGCAAAAAAAAATCACTCATTTTTGTTTTCTATTTCTACAACGGCAAAATGGTTGTCAGTAAAAGTTTACATAATTAAGTTTACATTGAGATTATTAAGTTGTAGTTTAAATTGGCTTCCCACAAGACTGAAAAATCAATACTATGTTATACTGTATCTGATTTTACTATTTTCAGAAATGAAAGTATTAAACCGAGGAGAGCAGAAAATGATTTTTTTTTTATAAAATCCGTTTCATGTTGAACCTAGAACCCCAACTATTGAAATACTTAAATAGCATGTTATTCTGCCCCAAAATTATATAAATAATAATAAATATTAATACTAATACTAAGCCTTACTTTAAAACTGTTCAATACATGAATATAAAACAAAAATATCTAACGTTATTTGTACATACCTCCTTCAACCGTTAGACTGTGCACACAGGAGTGTACTATTATAATTCGGTCATTACATTTCACATATATAATGAATTTCTATTTCAATTAAAACAATTGATATCCCAGCTTTATTATTTTAACTTCATATAATGAATTGTTGTAGATAATTTATTAAGAAGTATAACTATTTTCTATTTGTAATTTTGTTTATTTTATATTGTATAACACTTTTTTAATTAATTTTAATTAATATAATTTTGTTATATATTTTTATTTTTGCAGCATTTTCTTATATCATAATTTTTTGTTAATTTTTTAGAGCTTATATCTTGAGTTATAATGATAGTAAGACTGTTAAACAAGCTCAGTACAAGCAACATGCTGTTATGAGAAAATAATTAAGAATATTCAATTGAACAGAATATGGCTGACTGCAGCTTCAATATCAAAATCTTTTAGAGAAATTAAATAGTTCAACGAATTTCATTTAAGTCTTTGTACTATGGATTATGGAGTGGAAGAGAGTTTTACTCCGTATACAATAAGGATTCCCATATTAAATATTCAATTCCTAAATTAATAAAATTTTGATTGATTTTAATTAAATTAATAGAAATATTTTTTAACAAGTCAAAGCTATTCCTTACTGTGAAAACCATATCTATTAAAGGGATAGTCAGCCCTAAAATAGAATATGAAATAAAGAATTTAAAAGTAGTTCCTTCTTGTTTAAATTCATGGTTCCATTAAAATATATTTAAAACAATTCTCTACAGTTTCTATTCTCAATAATTTAACTGGAATATTTGATTTCTGCCTAAAATATCTAGAAAAACTCTGCATTATGTTAATATTCTTATATCGATGATCATATTGGTCATCGCAAAAAGTTATACAATACTTTACGGTAAAAATTGTCCATATTAAAAGCCTTATTTTTCTCCTATAACTAATAAACTATGTGAAATATTATATTTTGTTTTAAATCATTAAAATGTAACCCATAACCCAAACTCAACCCATACTAAATAGACAGTAAAGAGCCATCTAATGAAATTTATATTTTAAATGTTTTCTAAATGGTAATAAAATATCATATTTCAAATCTTATTATAAATATGTATGTAATTATAATGGCGACCGAAATCTTTTTATTTTCAAATTCTTTAATTTACCTTTAATCTTCCTGTCTAAAATAAGAAAATTGTCAATCTTTTTAGACCACCAACATGTCATTTAAACGGTTCATTTTTTTTTTACAAATATAAAAAAATATTTAAAAGATTTCGAAAATAATTTACTTTAAATACATTTTATATGACAGTTTTAGTAAAATTGAATGGAATGAAGAAAAAAAAAATAATAAGAAAAATTTTTTTCCTAAAATTCCAATAATCAACATTAGGTATCTTGAAATTTAGAAATCCTTAAAGAAAAATTTTAAAAATTTTTGTGATGAAAAACTTTTTCTTATAAAATTTTTTTTTCTTTTAAATTCCCTATTCCAAAATACAGAGTGTGGCTGTGTTTTTAAGAAAACAAAAAGAAATTTCTAACCACAGTTAATCTATATTAATCATGGTTGGTGTAAAAGGGTCATGCTTTGAAGCTACGTTTAATTTTCCTTATTTACTTTAATTTACCGGTTTTTTTATAATTGTCCAAATTTCAAATTACTACTTATATAGAACTTATAGAACTAGATAAATATTTAGTTACAGAACGCATCCAAATTGTATGTTCACTGGACTTCATCATACTCTTGTTGCTTTTGAAAAAATGCTGGCCTCACATACAGGACACCAGCTTTCTATCATTTCAATTTGTTTCATTTGGCTTTGTATTGCTCGACCTCATATCATATAATCTCACATATGTCATTTAAACTTGTGCCATACATATCCTATTTTATCACCTAATATGCACCAAAAATTTATTTTTTAACAGCTGCTAGTCATAAATTTTCTATAAAATCAATAAAATTCATAAACTTTCAATTTTAATTTTCAACCCTTACTCCTCATCACTATCGCATGATGCAGGCAATTGCACACCCTTTACATACAGAAAAAACAATTACCAATTTATGTTTTAAATCATTCTTTTCATTCAATTAAACAAAAATTAAGGTTATACATTTGAAATTGAAGAATTAAAAGTTATTATTTTTGATATTAAAGATCCCAGTATCAACCGGAATCATTTTATTAATTTTAATTGATTGAAAATTAATGATCATCATTTAAAGAGATATTAAGAAAACGAAAACGGAAAATAATCAGGAATTATCATTTGAGGAGAAAAAACAACAAACCAGTGGTACTCATATAAGCACTGTATATTCAGCTTACATACATACATTACATACAAACATACCTAAAAAAAATTGTTGATAAAAATCAAGGAAAATAAAAATGAAGTTTAGTCCGTATACCATTTTTTATTTTACTTAAAAAAATATAAAACAAAAAAGTATAAAAAAAGGAAGCAAAAATCTTAAAAAGTTGCAAACGCTTGTCAGCTTCTATCAGATCCTTAATTCATCTTTTCATTATTCTACAATATTCTCTTCAAACTTTGGACATCTCGATTTTGTTCTTTAAGTTTTCTTTTTTTTTATAATTTGTTCTTCTTTAAATTGGTAGATATTAAGAAAGATTTAATTTTTTGACGATGTCATCAATCGAGATGTCTTTAATTCCATTCATTTAATTGGTTAAAAGCAATTTGTACTTAAAATTGTTAAAAATGAATCAAAAAGAGAATGTTCGGGGGGATTTTCATATTTAATATTTTTTAATAATAAAAAGGATGCCAGGTTTGATATAAAATTTTGTGAAAGATTAATTTAGAAGACAAAAACGCAAATTTAGTCAAGTGGAACATATGTGGAATTTATTTAATTGACTTCTACAGTGTGCATTTAAGTCACATATATTTAATATTGTTGGCAAGAATAATCAAGAAGCTTAAAAAGCAGTATTGAATTTTTCTTAAATTATTTCAAATCTATTATTTCATAGTCTGAAAAAGAGCAAATTCGATAAAACTGTGCCGAAAAAGGGATTGTTATTAAAGCTATGCCCAAAATTCGAAAAGAAATTTAAAGATTTTCAAAAGATTCGAAAATATTTTCATTTCGAAGAAGATCCTAATTATTAAAAAATAAAGTTGAATGCAGAAAATCATTATTAAAGCAGCACTTTTCCTCAAACAAGTAAAAATACTGTTTTTAAAAACAATCTGCTACATTATTTTAAATTCGTATCATTCATATATCAAAATATATATGTAATAAATTATTGCATACATTTAAGATGAACAAAAGAAAAAATTTAAATAAGCGTTAACAAAATGGTCGAATTTGACGGTTTCAAGTGCGTGAGTTATGATTAATAACTATATTTTTTTGACAGCGTGAAATCTTTCGTTAGCTTCTTGCTTTTATAGAAATTTGGAAAAGCTTGCAATTTCGAAAATATAAGTCACTGAAAATTTCGAAAGATTATAATTTATGTCAGAAGAATAATGTCTGAATATTAAAAATTCCAAATCATCAAGCTATAATAAATAATTTTTTTATAATATCTGGCAACACTAAATTACATTATAACGAATAATATTAATTAATGGACTCATTTAATTTATATATGTATGTATTTTCTAAAACAAAAAAATGATGAAAAGAAAAAGTAAAATTCAAATTTTCCTTTTTATGTCTAAATTGATTTCCTTTAAAGACAACATTCTTATTTCTGATTAAAATGATTAATAATCAAAAAATTATCATTAAATATTGTATATGTATTGTGTGTGTGTGTGTAGAGGGTAGGTAGTCGCCGCAGTCAACTAGAAAATAAAAAACATTTCATCAAATTGAAAATGAAATCAATTAATCGATTAAATAAAAAATTGTGATATTTTTAATTATAATGACAGTAAAATTGATTAAAATTATAAAATGTAGAGATTCAGTTGAGCAAAACATAAAATTTTATTTAACTTATATTGAAGAAATGTTGGAAAAGGAACGATTAGATAACTAAATATACTCAATTATGACATTTCAAAGTAATCAAAGTGAAAATTTTTAATTAATTTTTTTTTTAAATAAATTTCTTTATTAATGAGAAGACATGCTATGTTTTTCTAAGTCCGCAATAATTACATTTCAAGGAAAATTTTTTGTTTCTTCTTTTCTTTTCTTTAATAATTTTCTTCCTTTGAACAGTACACAAGAGTATTTTTCGTACAGAAGAGAATTTTCCAAAACGTAAAAACTATGATTTATTAAAAAAATATGGAACTTCCGGATGAATAGCTTAACCTGAAATAATAACGAGCAGAATATTATTAGTACATTTTTTTAAAAAAAGTTTATCCATTAAAAGGTGACTTCAGTCTTTGCTTACGGATATCTAATGTAATTTTTTTACACACACCATACCATCATACGAAAATTCCGGTACTGTACTTTACTATCATAATTATAGCGGTTGTTGTGGAAGAGAAAAAATGAGCTGTAGAATGTCTTCCAAATAACGCATTGTTAAATGACGACCTTTTTTTTTTGATTTTTGTTGTTTTGTTCCCATAGAAACCATAATGCTTGTTCTAGCTATCATCATGCATTCCAAGGTGGGAAAAAGTCGTATGTTAAAAATAAAAATGGAAGAGATAATTAATAATAATTTGAAAATTAAATTCCGAACAATTTCCTTAGTTTTTCTAGTAATGTAAATGAATACACTCTACTCTAAATACTTTAACGCTCAAAAAAAAATTCTTGTTTTTGGAAAAAAAGGGGCAGGTAAATAGTATAACTCATGTTGACCCCATTAATAATAGTTTTTTTCATGAAAATAAGACTGCTTCCAATATAGCTTATTAGAGTTATTATGTAAACATTATTATATAAAAGTAATATGAACGAGATATTTAGTACTTTATGAACTTTAATTCCAACTACAAGTACCAACATATTATATATTAAAAAACAAAACATAAAGGACCTTATGACATAAAGTTTCCCATAAATTTTTGAAAGTAAATTTTGGACACTTCATATTTTTTTATGCTATTAGTACACATATTATGTCAATAATATTATCAATTATAATAATATAACAGTTTTAATGAAGTTTCTTATAATAAGATGACGTTAGATAAGAAGCTCAACAATAATTTTTCTCTAAGAATTTTTTGAAAAAAAAAAAAATCTTAAAAAAATCTTGTAAGTTCCTTCATTTACTATTACTGTCATCATTAACTATCCAATAATATATAAGTTATCATCTTTGATATTTAACCAGTAACAATATATGTGTGTTAGGGTACAATAAACAACTTAAGTTTCTATTAAACTATAGAAAATATTTTTTTTTGGTTGAGAAAATTTCCAAAATATAAGTATAAATATTTATTTATTAGTATATGAATATAAATTGTATACGTGAATACATAAAATATCTAAAAGAATCAAAACTGAAAATGAAAAAGAAAACTTTCAATTTAATTTATTAAAACGATCAATCGTGCTTTGTGGTTTTTATTTTCATTTGCCAATCATTAATAATTTGTTCGAGCGAGACAAGATATTGCAGAAAATGTTTCAATGCGGTTAATTTTGTTGGTTAGTTGATTTGGTTAACTGTTTTAATAATGACTATATACATATATATATATATATACATAAATACGATATATTATTTCAATTTTATTTACAACATATCCGATGCTTTTGTCTTTCATTATAATATACGCATACAATACAATTTAATCATATATTATAGACATATAAATGTATGTATATAATGTACGTGCATTGTATTTTGGTTATCTTATATTTAATTCGAAAACATTTCCAATGTGTAGTTAAGTAAAGCCTAAAAATCTTTAAAAAAATTTTTATTCCAGCTAAAATTTTATCTTTTATTATATTTCTTTTGTCCATCATTATTGTTCGTATAATATAAGTATATAAATAAATGTGTGTCATACAATACAATATAGTCACCATATATGAAATATACATATATGTGTATATATACATATACACAAATATATAATATGCTGGAACCGAATGCATTTATACATGTTTTATGATTCCGTTTTCATATAATCAACAATTTCAATTCACAAAATATAACGTATATAAACTCGTTATCCATCTCTAAATTCGGCATCATAAACTTTTCCAAATTAAATATAGCTTTTGTATATATGTTTAAGCAAAATTAAATATTATTTTGTATTCTACATTTCATATATGTACATACATATATATGAAATGTACAATATAAAAAAATAATTCAAATAAAATCAAAGAAATATCAAAAATAATTCAAAGAGATATTTGTCAGGATAACTTTAAGATTAATTTTATTGTAAAAGGATTATAAAAAACAAAAAAATCAAATTGTGCGCTCAATTGCCGTGATCTAAATTATGATGAAGTTAAAATCCAGCTTTTAAATTCAGCATATTCAGCTTGCTTCAGACTAAATGCCCCTAACGAGGAGCAATTAACTCTTTATCTTTCATATCTCTTTTATCCCCTGACTCATTTATTATACAAACAGTAAATTTGATATTCAACCAGAAGTTGACTAATATTTTAGTTTCTTAAGGTATTAGATAATTATTTAACATTTATTTTTATTAATTTAGCCTGTTATTAATTTACTTCTTTCCATTAATTCTGAAATTGATTTATATCAACTCATTTTAAACCTGTATCGCAACATTTAAAATATTAATAGCTGTACAAATATGAAAGAGACAATTCGGATCAAGTTTTAAACGACTCCACCGATGAAAATATTTCTATATATCCCACAGTAGAGTCTATCTACAAATTTAAAGTAAAAATTTTTATGAAACATAATGCTTTTAAAAATTCCCTAATTAACTTAAAGGGTAACAAAATTACCACCGCTTTTTATATTTAAAACATAAACGAGCCTCAATTTTGCCTGTTTGTGTCTTATACACTTGAGATGGATCGTTGGCTTATTGTATCATAAACCAATCTCGAAATTTCGAATCATAAACAGGATTAATTCTAACCAACACAAAATGTTTTACGAAAAATTAAAAAAAAAAATAAAAAGCCTTCAGAGAGAGCGCAACACCGTGCATTTTTTGTTTCCTCTTTTTCTTTTGTATTTTTTTTTTTTTTTTTTTGATTTTTTGACATGAGAGCAAAAAGGCTAATAACTATAAATATTTGTGAAAGGAAAATTATGAGATAAATATTTATTTTGGATTTATTAAATTGAGGGATAATAAGGCAATTTTGAGATTTATTGATATTATATGTATGAATCTATGCACATACATTTATGCATAATATGTATATATATATTATGTCGTTTCTACAAAAACGGATAAAATGGATGTTGCATATAGTTGGCTTATTTTAAATTTTTTTCTTCTTTTTCATCATATTTTTAGTAATATTGCGTTTATTTTTTCTTTTCAATTCTATATACAATACTCACTTGATCCTCACTTGATTTATCATTATTGTTATCATTATTATATATATTATATATATTATGATTATTGATTATTAAATGAGATGAACTACAACATGAGAAATGGTAAGTAATAAAATACTATATAAACAGTTAAAACGTTTATTAACAAACAGTGCCGCAGATAGTATTATAACGTACTATCTATATAATAGCGCACAAATATAACGTAACTTCAAAATAATGGCTGTTATATGTATGTATGTACATATATTAGTTAAATATTATTATAAAATAATAATAATGACAAAGTAAAAATGATAAAATGAAAATTCAAAATGACTTTTTTTTTTGCTTTTTTTTTCATATAATAAAATTTGATGGGAAAATAAAATAATTTTTAACTATAACATAATAACAACATAAACACACAATAAATATACGTACATACATAAATATCCACAAAATTAACGATAAAAAATGACATTTAATGACAGTTAAATAATGATAGTTGGAAGCTTGATCAGCAGCGGTCAATTATATTTTAAGTATTTTGTGATTATAATAAAAAAAAAAAAATGAGAAAAAAAAAAACATGCCAGAGAGAAGGAGAGAGAGAAGGGAGAAAAATACAAAATAAACTTCAAAATTTATTAAAAGTGACTTCTCTATACGACGGTCGTTTAACGTTATACTCGTACCGCTACCATTGTAATTCATTTTATGAAAAACAACAATAAAATAACAAAAATAAATAACATGGTTTCATTTAAATGTTTTTAATATTTTGTTTCCTTGCTGTTATAAACAACATGCATTTATTACATACATATATACACATAAGTATGTATTCATGTATAATTAAAAATTAAATAATGTTAAAGATGATTGATAATTCTTGTTAATTTTTTTTTTTTATTTTTTCTTAACATTCATTAATAATTTTTTTTTCTTGTACATTTTTGGTTTATATTTTTCTTTTCATATTATTCATTATTTTTATAAAATTGAAAATCAGAATAAACTCTAAAATCAAATCTAATAATAAGCCCGATAGGAACAAATTGATTTACAGGTGCACCTTTTATACTTTACATTTTCTTTTTATACATATAAATGGTATGTAACATTTGTGAGTTTCAACAGACGACAGAAATTTATACTCGTATAGATTGAGGGTATATATACCTAAAAATTATATGATACATACATATGTAATATGGGATTTATAACAGAAATAGTCATTCATTAAATTGATTAATGTTGATAACAATTAGGAACGGAATTAATAAAATACGTTTATACTTTACAAAATGCGTGTGTATATATAGGTGCATAAAATCATAATATATACGATTTTGTATTTGATTTTAAATTAATTCGGGAGAGGATATGCATACATACACATTTATATTAAAATTATTCGATTTGTAGTTGATCCGGCTAACTACAATGATAATAATTATATATAAATACGAAACTGTTGATTATATTAAACCAGAACATTAGTGACTCACTAGAATTTGTGAACGGAAGACCAAATCAAAGTAGCTATAAAACGTACATTCCCTGGAATATCTTCACAAAATCCGAAAGTACCAGACATCAGCACATCCCTTTCCAGATGCATGAGAGGCTTCCTAATGTTTTAACTCCAACTTTCACTACCATCTATATTTAATTTAGTTTGAATAACGTTTAGTAATTTAATTTAGTATGATATACAATTTAAAATATAATGCAAAAACTTCCGCGTACAAATTCATTTGTGAGACCGACTAACGTCCCGATTTCTTATGAGTAAAATTAGCATTATCTTAAATAAGAACTTTCATTATCCAAGTTATACAGAATTTTTGAATCATATAACTGAATGGTCGTCATTTCCAGGAAAATTCTATAAATTTCGCAAGTTTTCCAATAATACTCCGCTTTATAAAATTGAAAATTTTAAGATTTTCGCTTCCAGGACAGTTTTGAATACAAAATCGTTTTTATTCTAAGTTTATCTTTAACGCGGATAATTTTTTATTTATCCGGAAATTCTTATCAAATCTGAGAAGGAAATGTTCATATTTATATTACGTATTTATAATACTTCTGTTACCGCTCGAACATTACAAATGAATATCGTAATTTTCTATACCATTTAAAATGTAACAAAAGCACATAAGTACAGCAAATATAGAAAAAGTCAGTAAAAATAAACAATAATAATCAAACCATGAGTAACATTGGTAAAAAAAATTTCAATAAATTTTGATATACATAAAATAAATGACACTTGTCACCGATCCATCTTAAATTCTTCGTGATTTCTGTTCATTTATTTTAATTGTGAAAGGAATTTATTTTTTTTTCCCCCTCCAATATGCATTTTATTTTGTAATTTGTAACGAATAGATTTTTAATAATGACTTTTATTATAATTTTTTTAATTATATATGTACATACTCGTATATATTGTGAATTATGTTTATTTATTTTAAATTTAATTAGACTTTTTTAAAATAACTAAGCGTGACTATATACTAAATATGTATGAACTTTGATAGTATATTGCGAGATCATTGTCTTTTAAGTCCATTTGAAGATGATACATGGATGATATAAAAAATTTACAAGATATACAATTCTTACAAGTTGAAGTGTTTCTTACAAGTTTCTACAAATTTAGAACTATGTAGAAATGAAATTTTTATTAGTTCTAACTAGCAGATTACAATTACTATTAGTAGTAGATTACAAATGATGAACAAAAAATAATTGATAGAAATTTCAAAATATAACATTTGTGTGACGTGCAACATTGATTTTGTAATACATAATTTAGATTGCAAAATATTTTATAAACAATTGGGTCTAAAATTTATTATATCAAATACAATGTTGAATTGTTTTCTAATTAAATAAGAAATAAATTAGTCAACAATAAAAATTAAATGAAAATGCTGTTCTTTATAAATATTAAATATACCATTTTAATATACATATAAGTATATATTAGATACTGTAGGTTTTTGGACTTCAATTCTATAGTCATTCTGATAATTTCATGTAGTTCGTTGAAATTCTGCTCTGATATAAATAGATAATATAATAAATATAAATAGCTGCAAAAATTTTTAATTTAAAAAGTAAAATTCTGTTCTAAGCTGAAAATGAATTACGGACAATATCTGGTTTTTAAAGCATTTTCAACATAGCTATTATGTTTATTTTTTGATGACACACAGTAATGATGGAATACTTAGATCAAGATGTCTACTTTGTGCCTCCAAAAAGACATAACTGCGTACGTCATTACGTGAATTTCATTTTTCTATGTCAAACTCTGTAAGAGTTTTGTAAGCAGATGAATAACCGAACTGATAACCAATAAATATCAGATAAGTATAAAAAACATGTACAAGTTGGCTGACCTTGTGTTATAATAATAGCATTTTATTCTATATATTTATCACAATGTTAAATTAAGGTCACAATAATCTTACCTATAATAATTGTATAATTAACACTTCTTATTTCTTTCATAACATTCTAATAATTTCTTAATTTAATAAAAGCATTTTTTATTCTAAAAATTTTCTTTTATAATAACATTCATATTTAATTAATTACTTTGAATTAGTACTCATAATTATCCCATTCATGCCCATTTTTAGCACTTTTCCAAAAAATTTTTTGAAAAAAGTGCTTATTAGTTTCACTCTGTCCGTCCGTCCGTCTGTCCGCGTGTCTGTTTACAAAACTTCTACACCTTTGAAGATAGAAAGCTGAAATTTAATACGTACATAGATCTTCACTAGAAACTTATTTCCGTAGAACAAAATTTTTACCTATCTCCCCCACTCTAGAAGTTATACCCCCCCAAAACCCTAAAAATTGCCTTTTTTAAATATTTGTTGCAATGAAACCATAAGCATTTTTGAAATTTTGCAAACGCAGAAAGGCAGTGGCTTGCTTCCCTTTGCGCGGTATACTATAGTTCAACTTAAGAAAAACAAAATGGCCGCTCAAATTTACCGTTATTTAAAGTCCTTTTTTTCCAAATTTTTGATGTCGTTTTTCTTCTAGACCCCAGACTGTAGAAGCTTGAAATTTTAGGAACTTTTAGATATTAATAAATAGTTCATTTTGTTAGAAGAAAATTTTTTTCTATCTCCACCCCCTCTCAAGTTATCACCTCTTGAAATTCGTAAAATTTGAATTTTTGACACCTTATATTTCCGAAACCGCAAGCTTTTCCAAATTTTTATAAACGCAAAAGGCTAACGGTAAATTCCGTGAAATTAAAAAATATAATTATTTTTCTTAACTCACACAATTAACCCTTAAAATCGAGCATTATGTTAACCCCTTTTTATATTAATTTTTGCTTTATTTCAAAGACTGTATATATGCGTCATCCTAAATATATGCAATCCTAGAAATAGTTTTGTATATGAATGAAAATAATTTTAATAGTGTGATAGCTATACATAGACTGTATTTAAAAGCAGAATTTTCACTTGTTGAAGGGAAAAGTGCTACAATACAAACCATTGGTTTGACCCAACTTTATTATCAATAATATAAAAGTTCTTTGAGCCGCTCCATGGAATTCACTTATAGAATACTTAAATAGTACGAATTAAATTATGTTTTATATTAAAAAAAAAAAATAAATCTCCAATATAATTATAATTAAAATGTAATATATTTTCATTAAGACATATTTGGTATACCTATGCTATATACATATACTCGTACTTGCACTTATACATTTTTCAAAACTGTCATATTAGTGATCAATAAATCATTCAACCTAGAAAAGAAAATAAAAGAAAAACCAAAAAAAAAAAGAACATGAAAACTTCAAAAATTTTATATAAGAAAAAAGAATTTAACCCCATTAGTTTTTCAATTAATTTATGATACCTTTTAACACATGTTAGAAATACCCAATAGAAATATGTTTTTTTTTCTGCTCTACTGTAATTAAATATTTTATGTTTACTTAAATAAAATTTTTTTTTTTAACTCTAACATTTTTTAATACACACTACATATACTTATATTATTCAATACTTTAATATCAATCTAAATATTGACTTAAAACATTAAATTGAAACATCCAAAGTTGAATTTCAAAGTATTCTGTACTCTTTTATCATGTTCTTATAATTTTTTCTTTTAATATTACATAAATATTAACAAGATAAAGAAAGAAAACAAGTAGAAAACAAAAATAATTCATGTTAAACATATAAATCATAAATATAAGAGAATAATTTATGTTAAATGTAATGTATGAATAGGTATGTATGTAGGTATAATATGTAATATGCATAAAATCATGTCCTGCTTTTTGCTTATTTAACTATGAGCGCCTATTTATATTTATATGTATGTATGTTGTACTTTACTACTGAAAATATGTAAGTAATAAAAAAATTTAAAAGACTGCCGATAACTTGAATTACAAATTTTTTAAATACAAGTTTTTAGAAAATGTTCAAGTTATTTCTATATAAAAAAACACCGGTCGGCAACCTATCAACCCACGAGTTTGTTTTCTCGTCACTTATTTGATAAATATTATAAGTGGTCCTATTAATTTCCCGAAATTTGAATTATAATATATGTATGTATAAAAGAGTTTTCCCATTAAATAGAACGCACTCTGTTTGTTCTTTAGCATTTTTAAACTTCCATTTCAATTATAAAGCTTCTTACTTATTTATCAGAATTTCAATGTTACTGCACACGTATTAGGCTAATATTGATGAGGAAATTGAAGCTACCACCGTATGCCGAATACAATAATTTTCCAATTAATACTTCCATTTAATTTTGATTTTGTTTAAAAATTGTTAAATTAATATAAAAATATGCCTGTATATAATACAAGATGTGCCTTTAATATTCCAACATTTCGGTTGATTTTAGCTCACCTATAAAAAAAAGGTTGCCGACCCCTGAATATAGAATGTATATATAAAATATTTTAGTTTTGCGATCATAATTCGTACCTACATTAATAAACATTTAATATACATACATATATAAGAATATCACAATAATATGGCGGTAATATGGCGATAGTACCATGAACGTGTGTATAATAAAAATCTGAATAAAAAATTAATAACCAATTCAATAATAATAAAAAAAAAAACATTGTAAATATTAGATTGCCATAAAATGTTTTTTTTTTCTAAAGTTTTTTTCTAAAATAACAAAAAATACCTTAAGCCGCGAAAAATCTTTTTCTTATCTTAGATGTTGTAATTGTCTTATTTCATTTATCTTTTTATAAAATTATTATAAATACACACAAAGTACCTACATACAAGAAAACATGAGAACGTGTTGTTTTGTTGCCTCTTATTTGTATAAAATAAATATATAAAATTGTTATACAGCTACTGGAATTTAATACAATTTTTTTTTTCATTAATAAAATTTTTCAATTGCCTTGGCACTAACATAACACACATTAAGACAATATTATTATAAATGTAAAGTAAGCCCATGAGAATATTGTACTCTAAAATAATTAAGTTATAATTTATTATGATTTAATATTTTATAACAATTTAATTGTTATACATATTTGGAAAAAAATGGTGTATAATAATATAAGCCCAATATGTATATAATGTGTGTATGTATGAATGTAGAGATATGATTAAAAGTAAAACAATTTGTTATTTGTACAAATTTATGTATTTTCATATGAATTATTAATAATTTAATTAACTTGATTAATATTCATTAGAAATTCAATAACGCATTCGTTTTATATTTTCTTTTCAATAATTTATTTCTCAATTACATTATTTTATGTATGTAAATGAATAGTTGAGCAGTATATAATAACTAAGTAATTCTGATAGATGACTTTAATGTCTTAATAATTCAAATATGGTAAGTATGTAAGTATACTCAAATGGAATGAGTTCTCTTTAGGAAAAAAAAAATGGTTTGTAAAGAGAGCACTGTTTTGTTAGAATATTCTGCTATATACTCGTAGAAGTGAGAACTATAGCCTATGAATTTAAATTTGAAATGTGAGGCATCTAGCGGAATAAATGAGGGTAATCATTCCTCTCAACCACTTCTCAGCTGGTTTAGTTTTACATAAATGGAAGAGTATTGCAAAAACTGTAAAATAATTTCAACATTTGAGCTTTTACCGGAAATTACAATTTTTTTTTTTGAAATTCTTAATTTGTGAATGTAAAAGACATTTGTCTGATTTTTATTTAAAATGAAATGCCTTTATTTTGAAAATATCTAGTAAAATTTATAATTTTATTTTGGAAATACGTTATATTTTAGTTGCTGTTTTTCCGCGAACAATTCATTTCCCGAAAAAAACTCTAAGAATCCTTTACGCTATTGATGCTTTCTGTGTACTATAATTTAATTCTGCATGTGCAGATAATACACAACTTAATAAAAACGCGCACAATATTGTATTCAAATGCGATTTAAGTTTTTTTTGAATCAACTTTCACTTATATAACGGAAGAAACACTCAAATTAAATAAAACCTTAACAGCTCATATAAGCACAAGACAGTTTAAAATTTAAATAAAAATTAAACAAAAAATTTATTCTATATATACGAAAACTGTTTCAAAAATTATTGAACACATTATTGAAAACATTTCAAAATTATTGAACAGATCAGGTGATTTGACAGAATCTTCTAAATACAATCAAGTGACATAATATACTCGTTTTATGATTTCTACAAATAATAATTAAACATTGAAAAGTATATGTAGGAATAGTAGATATACGGTATGTATTATAAACTACCGTGTGAACCGGAACTAGTGCGCGAAATACTGGTTCCTTGGAATTGAGAAAAATTTTGCGTGTTAAGGGAGAAAGTTCAGATGCACAGCGATATAGTTTCGGAGGTTTACAAATATCGGATTAAAAAAAAATCTGTCTAAAAAATATTGACAACAGTTTCGAAGCCGGAGTGAAGCTATAGCAATATGTTGCTCACAATTTTTTCCTCAATTTAATAGTTGATAAAATACATAGTGATTTACAAATGGCTAATGTTAGAAATACCATTTTTGACTAATAGCTGCAAAAAAATTAAATTCCAAGTTAGAAAATTGAAAGTTTTTCAAACAAATTTTTCGCTTTTTTCTCTAGACATCTGAATTCCTCCCACCATACGAACCATTTATTCTTTTCCTTAAAAAAACTATCAAATTAGCTTTAAGAGTTTGTGCACTAATTCCGGACCCCTTGTGTTGCAAAGTATTTAGAAGTGTTAATATTTAGCACAATAATAAAAAAAGAAGAATAAATGCAAAATATCAAAATGAACGTGTAAAATAAATGCTTGTTAATTTTTTTTTTACTATCTAATCACTTAAGGAAATATTTAATAAGTATGACAGTCTAGTATAATAGTTATTTTGTTTCTTTTTTCGATATTTTTTTTTATCTACTTGATATTATCAATTTTTTATACTCGTATGTATACAGTTTTAAAAATAGTTGAATTAAAAATAACCATTTTCTATAATGTACAAGAGTTAATAACGAAAGGAACAAGATTGTATTGCAAAAACAAAAAATCAACATTATGACAACAAAAACAAGTTGTTTTTTCTTTATTTTTTTTTTTCAAACACCGTACATCATCCTGTCCTGTCAATTCCTGCCACATTAAAGATATTTTTATTCTTAAGAGAATATCAAAAAATAAATAATTAAGTGGCGTCTACACCATATAAATTATAAATGGCAATTTACAACATCACCACTTTCTTATTACTACTTTTCTGTTATATATTTTTTATTTAATTTAATATGTTATACTATTATATACTTCTATATAGTTATTGTTATATAAAGTCTTTTGAGTATTATTAATTTTTTTCTTCACAAACAAACTCCTTATTAAAAAAAAAAATCTCATTTTTTTTTTTAACATAATTTTTTTTTATACTTTAAGTTTGACTGACATATTAAATTCCATAAGTACAACATCCCAATGTATAATTCAATAAGTAGTATATAAATTATAATTTTTAATTAAATAAAATATAAGAATAACAGTAGGTTGGTATATTATAAAACTCTGACTTTGATGGAAGCCTCAGTTCGAAAATGTAAGAAAAACCAGGCACATTGTATTTAAATTTTGAAACTGAAATTATTATAAAGGAAATGCAATTTAAATGAGTAAAAAACCTTTAATTTAAGAGTAATTGTAAAACAAAAATTTTATAATTAAATTTTTACCATTATGATTCGATTCCTAAATTTTCATATTAAAGACCAATAATAAAACCTACTATGGATTTAGATAATAAAAAAACCATTGGTTTATTTTTGCAAAATTTTAATATAAGTTCCGAAATCACATTTCGAATTCTAAAAAAACATAGAGAAAACATTTCCCGGCACAATATTATAAAAACGTAAGCCTTGGTTTTTGATGGTATTAGAAAATGCGTTATTTATAATTTACTCTGAAAATGTATCATAAAAAAGTTGCTAGACAGTTTGGATTTTAAAATTTATTGTTTTTTTTTAACATTATTATACACAAACGTGAAATCAATATTATATATACTTGATGCAGACTATATTATTTGAGACGTCACTAGAACTTCTGGAACACAATCACGAATAGCCTGCCGATAAATTTCTTCTCAAACCTACTAAGATCTATTTACCTGAAAAACTGTTCTCTTACTTTTAGAATCAAATTCTTCACCAATTATTCGAAATACAGAGTAATCAAATCAGTCAAACCAAAAATGACTAATCAATTCATAATTAATATTTGAAGACTCGTTTAAAATTAACCACGAAACTTTCGTTAAATACTTTTTTTCAGTCAATTAACAGTTTACAAATTCATGATTATTGTTTTAAATTCTAAATAAAATATGAACCAAATACGAATAATTATTTGAAATAATTATACTGAAATTTATTATTATTAAAGTCTTCAGCCTACAAATATGCAAAATTTGCAATTTAAATCACTAATTTTCATTATAATTTTATATGAAGAAAACCCTCTCTATTACATTTTAAAAATTATTAAATTATTTGAAAAACATATCAAACTATTCACTAAACCATTAATTTAATACAAATTAGAAGAATCTCACTTTATTTCGAAAAATAATAAAAAAAAGCAATAACAAAATTTTTTTTAAATTGGTTCGTATATTGAATAAAGGAGAGGGTCTTCCTCTATAAACTCTCAATGTAATTCCTTAAATCACTTTTAACAAATTAAACAAAAAAAAATCTGATGTGGTCAGCACATAACCGACCGCATTGTGTATTGTCTAGTTAAATGAAAGTGTTACAGAATATTATAAAAATGTCTGTTAAATACTTCTTTCCAATTTTTAGGACATTAGTAAGCTTATAGTTAACATACTTAGAAAAATGTAAATTTGGCTCTTAGTAGAGTTTTGCTTTGTGCTACCCGAATTCCCTGAAATGCTCGCCAGTTAGTTTCGGTAACAACCAGAACTCAAATATCAAATTTCAAGAAATTCCATCAATTTGTTCTGTGGATAAGGTGAAAAATGTAAAATCGGCCCGCAAATCAGTTCTCGAGCCCTGATCTTTCCAAAAAATTTACATGTTCATTGTTTTAATACGGGGAATTCATATATTAAATTTTAATGAAATCGGTTAATTATTTCTCTTTATATACACAAAAATGTATATTTGGCCCGTAGTAAACGCCCAGTTGCTGATGCCTGATTTCTTCCAAAAGTTAGGAATTTTTGCGTATGATCGAGCAAAGCTTATATATGAAATTTCAAGTAAATCGGTTGAATACTTTCTTCAAAATGGTGAAAAATGTAAAATCGGCCCGCAAATCCGTTTTCGAGCGCTGATCCTTCCAAAAAATTTATATGCTCATTGTGTTAATACGAGGAGTTCATATATTAAATTTCAATGAAATCGGTTGATTATTTCTCTTTATATACACAAAAATGTATATTTGGCCCGTAGTAAACGTCTAGTTGCCGATGCCTGATTTCTTCCAAAACATACGAATTTTTGCGGACGGTCGAGCTGAGCTTATATATAAAATTTCAAGTAAATCGGTTGAATATTTTCTTCAAAATGTTCAAAAATGTAAAACAGGCCCGCTAAAAAGTGCAGTTCCCGAGGCCTGATATATACCAAAAGTTGATCGATCCGTGCCATGGTGGAAACAAACTTACATACAAAATTTCATCAAAATCGGTTCAGCCGAACTTGAGATACACGCGTGCACACACAGACCGACAGACCGACAGACCGACAGACCGACAGGTTGCTAAAAATAGTTTATTTACACTTCCCTACTATGGAGAAGTACGTTCCCACCGAAAACTCGATATGCAAAATTTGTTGCCATCACATAACCTACCTATTGTTTACACAATACGGTCGGTAAAAATTCATAGCCGATAATATGCACACCGTTCTGTTTGTTTGTTTGTTGTCAACTTAACATTTAAAGTACTTCAAAACCAGATCACATACGAAGAATTAAGAAGAAAAAGAACGTTGTATAGATCTTGTCGCGACTACATTCAAGAAATTCTTGAAATTCCTTCAAAATTCCGCATTTATTTTACGTAATCTTATAAAAGAGAGAACCAAAAGTGCAAAAATTTTGTCGTATTCTTAGCCAATCTAAGTTTCTCTTTTTAACTATGTGATTTATTTTAATACAACAAAAAACTCGAGCAAATATTGTAAAACATTTTTAACAATGTTTTCTTATAAAATAAAGAGAGTAACATTCAATCATTAACCATTTTTTTTTATTTTACACCTAGATTTCAATCAGAGATTCAAACAATTATAATACTTTTTTTAAGTATATTGCACTCTGAAAATTATTACAACAACAATAATAAAATTAACAATCCATAAATAAATGGTGTCTAAAACTCCGACATATTTACTAATTGACAATTTATTTGTGCAATACGTACCTATATATAGGGTGATTCTGAAAGGTATACAACAAAATATACCATTCGTTTGAGGATCGTAAATGGGTAATTCCTTTTTTCCGGACTGGGAGCCAAATCCCAAGGTTTTTCGAGTTCCAGGGTTTTAAACGAATTTTTACGAAATTTTTACTTATCCAAGTTTTTTTGATTATAACTTCAGTTATGAAAAAGAGAGGAACTTCAAACAAACAGTTTCTGAAAGGAATAGTGATTGGCTTAAAATAAACATGTTTTCTTAATTCTGTATTTTATATAGCTTCGGAATACCAAGCATTCGAACTTTAGGGAAAATCAAATTTTTCACTTGTTCAGGTTTTTTTTTAACCAGATAAATTAGTAAGAAATTTTTTGAAATCTTGAAATTTTTTTTATAGAGTTTTGCCCAGCTACTTAAGCTTTAATTTAAGTCCTCAAACATTAAAAAAAAATTGTATGGTACAGAAAATTTAGCACAAAAACTATTTCTATATTAAGATTTTAAAGGCATTATTTTTCATTATTTTTGATTTTTATTGATTTTAAGCGCGGTAATTATCAACTAGCATTAATTTTGGATGACAAAACTCACTCGAAAGAACAGTTGACATGTTAAGAGTCGAATTTTATTTTGATAAAGAATCTGAATTTTAATGTTTTTATTTAGCACTTTTCCAAAAATTTTTTGAAAAAAAGTGCTTATTAGTTTCACTCTGTCCGTCCGTCCGTCCGTCCGTCCGTCCGTCCGTCCGTCCGTCCGTCCGTCCGTCCGTCCGTCCGTCCGTCCGTCCGTCTGTCCGTGTGTCTGTTTACAAAACTTCTACACCCTTGAAGATAGAAAGCTGAAATTTTGTACGTACATAGATCTTTACTAGTAACTTATTTCTGTAGAACAAAATTTTTACCTATCTCCCCCCCTCTAGAAGTTATACCCCCCCAAAACCGTAAAAATGACCTTTTTTAACTACTTGTTGCAATGAAACCATAAGCATTTTTGAAATTTTGCAAACACAGAAAGGCAGCGGCTTGCTTCCCCTAGCGCGATACACTATAGTTAAACTTTAGAAAAACAAAATGGCCGTTCAAATTTACCGTTATCTAAAGTCCTTTTTTTCCAAATTTTTGATGTCGTTTTTCTTCCAAACCCCAGCCTGTAGAAGCTTGAAATTTTAGGAGCTTTTAGATATTAACAAATAGTTCATTTCGTTAGAAGAAAATTTTTTTTCATCTCCACCCCCTCTCAAGTTATCGCCTCTTGAAATTCGTAAAATTTGAATTTTTGACACCTTATATTTCCGAAACCACAAGTTTTTTCAAATTTTTATAAACGCAAAAAGCTAACGGTAAATTCCATGAAATTAAAAAATATAATTATTTTTCTTAACTCACACAATTAACCCTTAAAATCGAGCATTATGTTAACCCCTTTTTATATTAATTTTCGCTTTATTTCAAAGACTGCATATATGCGTCATCCTAAATATATGCAATCCTAGAAATAGTTTTGTATATGAATGAAAATAATTTTAATAGTGTGGTAGGTACACATAGATTGTATTTAAAAGCAGAATTTTCACTTGTTGAAGGGAAAAGTGCTACAATACAAACCATTGGTTTGACCCAACTTTATTTTATTGAAATGTAACAAATAATAATAAAATTGAAAAAAAATTTTATACAAAATTTTAATTTGAAAAACAAAAATTAATTTTAAAAAATTTAAAATTTTTGAAAAGAAAAACTAGAATTTTGTAGTACGAAAAATAAAAAAAAATCTAGTAATCAAAAATTTTTTTTCGAAACTTTTCTTGGTAAAGAAAATTGATAGGTTTTTTATTTTTGCCAATTTTTGTAAGAAATGGTACCTATATATGGTTTGAAATTTTTAAATGCATTTTTCTCACACTAGGAGCAATTTAAAAATTTGAAAAAATAATTTTCGGAATCTTGACATCATTTGGCATCTGAAGTTATAAAAATTATCCAGCAGGAGTGAATTAAACACATGCCATATAACATTTGACATTTATTTTGATACAAAAAAAAATTTTTTTTAATAGGAAAATTTAATTTTTTGACAAAATGGAGTTTTGTTAATGATATGGATTAATGAGATTAATAAATTTCAAACATATTTTTACAAAAACTGAAATTTGTGTACGGTTGAGGCAACTAAAGAGGAGTTCCAGTAAAACAAATAATTTAAAATATGCGATTGAATAGAAATATGTAGATTTAAAAGAAGAAAAAATTGAATTTTTGCCAAATTAGGTGAATTTCATAAGAGAATTTGGTGTTTGTTTTGAGAAATTTGTAAAATTTTTGGATAAGGTATTAGTGAATTCGTATTTTTTCAGATCAATCAGTTTTTGAAATCAGTTTTTCAGATCAAAAAAACTGAAAAAATAAAACAAGGGAAAAATTTTATTTTGCCTAAAGTTCGAATGCTTTGTATACCGAAGCTACATAAAATACAGAATCAAGCAACATGTTTATTTTAAGCCCATTACTAGGCCTTTCAAAAACTGTTTGTTTGAAGTTTCAATCTTTTCAGAGCGGAAATTATAATCAAAAAAAACTTAAATAAAGATAAGTAAAAATTTCGTGAAAATTCATTAAAATCCCTGGAACTCGGAAACCCTTGAAATATGGCACCCAGTCTGGAACAAATGATTTATCCATTTACGATCCTCAAACGAATGGTATATTCGTTTGTTTATCTCTCAGAATCACCCCGTATATCATTAAGTATATATAGGTACTTATGGTGTAGTAGTATAATTGCTTACAACTAAAAACATTAAATTGATTTAATTAAAAAAAAACGAAAGAACAAATTGTATAATTTAAAAGTACAAGGACATTTAACAGCTTGAATTGATTTTTATTTAATCATTTTAAATTGCAATAAAAACGATGATCGAATTGAAAAAAACAAAACTTACTTTAAGTATTACCATATTTGGTAAATTTGTGAGAACTATCAAAAACTATTATAAAGTTGAATGACAGCTACTGTGTTTAAATCTTAGTTTTATAAAAATCGTTCAAGTAATAATATTGTCCCATAAGGAGATGTGAATGACTTACATTTACTTAATTATGTGCAAGATTCCATTATTTATCGAGGTACCAGTCTACAATAATTACTATTATTTTGGAATAATTGAACTTCTTAACTAACATTCACAATAGAACTTTAAATTTAATTGTTATTTTAAATTTTTGTGTATTTTATATTTTAATCCATAAAAAATTTTAGGAAACTCTGTTTAATAAGATTTGTATAGAATTAATGTTGAAGATAATTGAAGATAATTAAAATCTCAATATATAGTAAAAAATAATTAAATAATTTTCAAAAATTCCATGTATTTTACTACGACTACACAATCAAATGTATGTTTGGAGACTATTACGAGTAACTATATTATTTTGTTTAACCTAGTCAACTCTATATAATCTGTAAAACTGATGCTTGGCTCTAAATTCAAGTGGAAGGTTCTTATGCTTCTAAGTGAAGTATGGAAGCGAAAACTTGTATTTGACAAACCGAATTTGCCCATTAGTATATACATATACACATATGGAAAATATTCAATTGTTATAGCCGTATATGATTTCGATTTTGGCGTTCCTGAAATATCATTATACTAAAAACTAAGCGCCATTAAATATAAAAGTTAAGTTAAATCACATTTATACAAGAAATGAATTGAACGTGAAATACGTATTTCTTGTTTTGTTCATAGAAAACTGTTATACTACGCTATTATAATCCTTATACATGTACTGCAAATTTATGCATTTATAGTATTATTTGCCGTATTATTTGTCATGTTCCTTTCAATATTAAATGTATATGATACAATATTATAAAACTATGCATAAGATTTTAGGTGCATTATGTTACTAATTACATTAGCCTAAGAAAAGTAGTATTTTACAAAAGAAACTGCGCATTTTTATTCTATTTGATGATTTTACATACTTGTATGAAAATTAAACCGTAAACACAATTTTACTCTATATACCTCCTGTATAACACGAATTGCACGCAAACCAAGGTCCCACTTACTTTCAATTGCTATTAAATGATGTTTAGAGTAACTGAAAGTGTTATACTACTGAGGAGTTTTAAGTGTTATATAAATAAATATTCTACGCAAATGACAATTCATTACAAGAAATACGGTTTTTGTACACTAAACACACAGGTAAACAATTTATAATCTTTTAATTTCAAAATGTTTATAAATAACTTTCAAATTTCTTAAATAATAACACACAAAATACCAATAGAAAAGAAAATGATTTTTGTCATTTAAAAAAAGATATTTTAGCTTTAAACGTATATAACATTGGGTATTGGAGATATAAGAATATTTATACAAAATATTGCAATATTAACTGCATTACATAATAATATTACAAAATAAATTAAAGAAAATTTATTGTTTCCGTCCTATTCATGTCCATTATACTATTATATATTACGTTAACACATGCACAAACTCATGAACTTGCATTTGTAAACATTCTAACAAATGTCCTGCCATTTCTCTTATTTTGGTATTTTTATGGCGGTTTTTGTTTAACATGATATGCGCGACAATTTACTCTATTATTGTGCAGTCTTGTACAAATAAAATTTATACGTAATACAAATAGAATACTAAAAAAAAAATTATCAAAACAAATTTATTATTTTCCTCAAGGAACCCTTCATCATCAATTTTAACGGCAACTAAAAATGAAAACTGTGTTATTTTGCAATATGAGAATATTAAATTGAAAGAAATATTGAATATTTTAAAACATAAACACTAAAGTCATTCTTAAAAGTAAAGAAATACCCCATTTCATATAACTGTCAAGAGAAGGCAGTTTAGTGGACGGCTATATAGGCAAAATACTTCGTTTTTAAATCCACAGCGCATTATCATTCCAGTCAACCAGTTACAACTGCTTAAAATATCTTAAGAAGAATTTTATTAAAATCTGTTTTAATTACTATAAAATTTGTTAATTATAGAATTTTGTTTAATTCGGCACTATTCAATTCGGTTCAGAACTATTGGAGAAAATCAACGGTTATATTCTTCACACGCATTGCAAAATATGTTTGAAAAATATAACCGTTGTAATGGTATTGTCGACCTCTCGTATATTTGCAGCATATTTATTACATAAAAACTTACAAGCGATAAGTGATGAATTAATTTAATCTAAAATTCCACATTCACGAACTAAAATCGCAAAAGTATTTCTATTTCTATACAGTTAAGCTACCCAAAATTGCTTGAGACTGCAAAATTCAGAAATTTTCAAAGAAAAAAGTACTATATTTCTCATATACGAGTATTTCGTTCACATATGATATTGAATCAGATAATGTGCAACACATATGAATCAATTTCCAAAGACATAACACATACAAACGAACATACATACATTCATATATTAGGGGATTTTGTACGACTGTTCATAATATATTTTTTGTTTTGACAAGTAAATACGGATACAACATAATACTGTTATGAGGTTGTTCCGGAAAATTATTACTTCCGGTATAATTGTGGCACCAAAAATAAATGAAAAGAAAAATAAAACAGGGAAAAAAAATATTTATGTTATTTTCTCCTTGGATTTTGAATTTTTTTTTTTTTTGTGGATTTTCCGAATTAAATGAAAAATTTTTAATTTTCCTTTTTTTTTTTTTTGCAAATATTAGCAGAAGTGGGTTACTAAATAATTTATTTTATTGCGCCAAAAGGAAGAAAAAAAAACAAATAAAACTATTTTGGTTTTTTTTTTTTTCATTTAAAGTATTGAAGGAGGAAAAAAATTAAATTTATTAAAAATTAAAATTTTAACAGAGGCATTGGAATTGCACACACATTATTTTTATTAATTTTTAATAACTGAACTTTATGATTAAAATGTATGGGAATAAGCTTTCTTGAATAATAGAATGATTGGAGTTGAGGCTTAAGCCACAAATTTTATAAAAATTGATCCTGTACCTCTGAGTATAGACATCTATTCGACAACGCAAGGCATTGTAACATTTATTTAATTAATTTGCATATTTTATGATTGGGACTGGATGGGATTTTGTTTCCTTCTATCCTCTTATAGTCGTCTGTATAGATGAAATAAGTCGGTTTATATTCAACTTTTATATGCTTTGAATTTAGAATGAAGTTGTAAAATTTTAATTTTCAAGTGATTAAATCGAAAATTTATGTAATTTTTTTGCAACATTTTTCCATATTGTTATATTAGTAAATAATACAAAAATGAATTCAACTCGAATTGTACTCTACCGGCATTATAGCATTTTTAAAGACAAAATGATTAAAACTCACCCCAATAAGTTTCATGAAAAATTTTATGAAAACAAATTATTACAAGACTCTTTCAAGCATTTTTTGATGGCTAATTATATTATGAGACAAAGTTTTATTTAAGAATGCATCTACTTTTTTGGCTACTAGGGGTAGAGAAAAATATTAAACAAATTAACAATTAATAATAATAAATTAAATTGCTGAGAGCCTTGATAAAAAATCGAAAGCTTTCAGAAAAAAACACGAAAGATTTTAAATTTAAAAATAAATCCCCCTAAAAGTATGCAATTTTTCTTTATATTTACAATTTTCATATTTTCTAATATTTTAAATAAAAGTTTTCCTCATTGCAACGATTAAATTTTAATTTAAAATTTAATATTTTAAATTACGAATAAAAATTCGCTAAAAATTTCTGCATTCTTTCAAAAAAAAAGGCTTTTAAAGCAAATCTAAATGGTACAAAAATTTTGGAAACAACTTTTTTATATTTATATAAAAAAAACCTTCTTCTAAAATTTATTTTTTATTTCCTTTTTTTTTTTGTATCCTTTTTTGTTAAATTTTCCTATTTCAACATTAACTTTTTTTATTTTCTGAGCATATTTAATTGCATTTTCAAATTTACCTTTCGAAATTCATTTTAAACATAATTTTATTCACTATTATACAAAATCTTTGTTTGAATTATACATTCTAAATCCATAACTGTTATACTGTTGTATAGTTGAATATTTTTAACTATATGAGTTTTTGTAAAATGAACTTTACCACTTATATTTAAAGAACAATAGTTCTTGTTATTTATGTTATTTAATTTTAACTTTTCAAATTAAAATTTAAATTAAAACTTTATTATTGTTTTAATAAACCTTTAACATCATCATCTTTATATTATTAATTATAATTTTTGAAATTTTATATTCCATTTACATAACAAAATATAATTAATTATTAAGATTTTTCTCATACAGCTACATATAAAATTCTCGGTTTTAATTTAAAATTGAATATGAAATATAATGTTGGGTGCCTGTATGTAAAAGGATACTTGGAAATAAAGTCAAATTTTTTTTTGCTTAATTTTTTATATAAGAATTGTAGGTTGAATTAATTTGATTTTATCAAATGTTGCTTCGGGTGCTGAACAATATTAGCTTGGATTAGCAGAAATACTTTTCTTTTTGCATAATTTTCAAACATGGAATCAATATTTCGTATTGAAATCAGTTTAGTCAAATTACAGTGTCGTTTAAGATTTGCTTAAGCACATATTACAAATTTCTACAATAAGCAGAGTTTTACAAACTATATAATGAAGAAAAACTTATTTTATGTATTCTCATGAACAGTTGTAAAAAATATAGACACTTGTCAATAGTTTTCTAAGCTTTCAAACTATCTAGAGCGAGCCCATCGTGTTTATGTTAGACTTCATGAAAATAGTAGAAAATGTAATGACATTTTATCGTTAAACTGTGGAAATCTAAAAACAAATTATTCAAATTTTATCACATTACTACTTAAGTATCTGTACGACACCTATCTAGCGAAGTCTATGACGCTATGAAACTGGGGCATGATATCATGTACTATTCCTATGCTACTCCTAGGAGTGAAGAAAGAAAACAAAACAATTTTTTTTGTTTCGCCTATAAAATGATTTCTGACTCTGCAATTGTGCTTTATTCGGCTTAATTCAATCACTGCTAGCTATGGTATTGCAGAAAACGCTAGAAACATACAAAACAAATATTAGAAAAAATGATATTTTTCAAAATTAATAACTATCTTTTATTAAATCTCATCACTCACTATGCACAAACACTATCGCTATCTAATTTTCCATGTTATGAGAAAATTATAATATGGGAGGAGGCTCTCTATAATAAAAATCAAAATATAAAAACAAATGATGTTCTTCATGGATTTTTCTTTTACTATTTTTTTCCTATTTCTGAAGAAATTTCAGGTGCTTTTTTCAAAATTATAGTTAGGTAGGTACAAAATAGAAAAAATTTCATAGTAGAGATGAATTTTTGTAATCGTCCAAAATGAAAAAAAAAAATAGAAAATCTTTGTAATAAAACAAAAAAGAGCATACTGCATTGGTTGGTAACAAATTACATAATTTAATGTACATTCGAATACATTCATTTTATAAACGTAGTCCACACATAGACAGGCACAAATATATTTCTCATTGTATAGTAATAAATATCCTTTGTTAGTCATAATGTAATTGTTATAGAGAGTCTTCGCTTTTCATTATGCAAATATTTGTTAATAGATTTTTGTAAAAAAAAAAAAATAAGAAGAAATTTAAAAAAAAAATCACTTTTCCTTTTCGTTTTCATTATTCTTTTTTTTTCTGTTGCTTCTCTCCAATTTTTATTTTCTTCCTTACGTCACTTATTTAATTAATCGAATTCAATCTACAATGCTGCAACATAGAAAAAGAAGCAAATATTTAATTTACTTTTTATTTTATTTTTTTTCAATTTATTAACCCTTAAATACCTTGAAAATAATTGAAGCTATTAAAATATTTATGTCCTACTGGCAATATAGAGGTACTGATCTAATGATCACGCTTGCATTACTTTAAAAGTTGTTATTAAGCAAAGTAATTGAAACGAAGTCAGCAAAGTAATCGGTGGTCAAAAGAGACCTTTATTTGAGAGCTTTGACAATGGTTTTTTATGACTTTGTCCTACACAATTCTTCATATTTCCATAAGAAATAATGTTATTCATTTCAATTGTCAAAGCTTTCAGAAGCATAATCAAAAATGCATTACAGATAAGGAAAATAAAAATGTATGACATGCACTTCTTTAATTTTTTAATTTTACGAGTATAAAAAACTTAAACATTTACAAGGTAACTATCATAATACATGAGTAATTTTTTGTATTGCAAGCAAGTTTAGTACTGGAAGTCAATCATTTAAAAAAAAAAATTCTTCATTCCAGCGTTTAATTGCAAAAAAAAATATTACTTGACAAAAAATTTTTCTCTTCACTGTATTTATGGTGTCAGTCAAAAAAATTATGAACATTCTTCAAAATTTATAACTTAGAGAGCAGCAACAGTAGCTGTAATAAATTTTATGTTACATCACTCAATACATTACATCCTGGATCCCGTGCTCATTATAGAGTTAAAATCCCCCGAGTGAGACGCAAATTTCTTTAAACAAATGTTTTTTTTTTTTTTAAAAGAGGTAAAAATCATCGAATTACAAAGATAAGTGGACTCAAACTGTCATCAGGCCTATCAATAGTGGAGTACTTTAGCCCAATCTAAACAGCACTTGTATGGTCATACGCTCTCAAAACTAGTGAAACTGACTAGCAATCAGTTTTGCTATATTGTGCTGTTGTGTCTACATTCTGTCAAGGAAGGCACGTAGGTACTATCACAGCAATTTAGGCTAAATCGAAAGGTCTTGTTCGCTTCAAATAAATGAAGAAAAGAATTTACACCAAAAATTGTGTACTTTAAACTACTATTAAGCTTTACATAGAGGTTAAAATTTTTTAAAAATTAAAGAATGCAACCATTATGTATTTGAATTGTATATAGCTGTGAATAAAATTATAGCATGTAAATTCGAGATTGCACATATAGATTTACATATAAATTGTATTATATACTTATATACACATAATAAAATGTATAAACTGAGTTTCAGGTTAAGCGCGAGATACCACACACGGTGATAATCATCGCTTTCAAATTACCTCTTTTTTTTTTTTTATTCATAGTTACTTTTATTTTGTAATACGGGTGTATAGTTACTATCGAACATACAAAAAAAAAAAAAAACATATTTTATTTTTCACTTTTTTTTTAAAGTAAATAATTTAAAATAGTGGTGGCATAAAAAATAACAGGGAAAAAAAACGAAAACAAAAACTACTGAGAAAAATCTGTAAACTTGCTAAAAAATTAAAATCACATTTTCCGTGGTCATGTCCCGATGATTTTTGTGTCTCTTAATTCGTCGTTTTGCTGACATTTTTTTTTTTTTTCAGTATTTTGCTTTTTCTTGTTTATTTTTATTTAATTTAAATTTTTATTTACTTTGGTTTATGTAGTCTTAAAAAGGCTTTAATAAACAAAACACTATACAAGAGATAAAAAAAAACCAAAAAAAAAAAAAAATAAAAGACAACAACCTGGTTTGTAATTTAATTTCACACCTATTTGAATTTCATCATTTAGGCAAATGAGTAAACATATTTTTGTATACATACATACACTTATATTGTATATCATGCACAATAATATTTGTAACACTGTATAATCTCATCATTTTCCCCCTAATCAAATGTTAATAAAGGATGGCAAATCAAAAAAAAAAAATTTGTGCTTTCCTTTTAAGATTTTTAAAACTTTATAGAATGAATTTAGAGTACCAAATGAATATACCAAAAAATTAAATCCTGATTACCTTTTAGTTAGGCATTTAAAATTTTTTATAATTTTATAAATTTTGAAAACCAATGAATTACATTTAAATTGAAATTTGGAGTCGAATTCTAAACTTCATTCTTAATACAGAATATGCTGAAACTCTCACACCGATTAACAACAGTTTCGATTTTCATAACTCTCAAATTTAAAATGAATTTCTATCGATTTTTTTTTTAAACGTGTCATTTTGCACAACATTGTCCGAACATACTTCGTCATATCCATAAAAATACGTATACCATTAGAATTATTTAAGAAGGTAATTACCTTACCCTGAATCTCACTTAAATATAGAGTCTTACTTCATAGCATTATTAATTTTGCAGATACTATCAGCATTAGTATTTCAAAATTATTAAATTTTGATGCATAATTATGTTTGAAACTGAAGACGTAGTATTTTATGCCAACAACTTATAGGGTCCTGTAAAATCCTTACCAACAATTTATGAGGCATTTGTTTTACTCTTTTCATAAAAAAATACCAATTGCTTCCTTTACTCTATTTTTGAATCGCGTGAAAAATTTTGCCAGCTTTTCTACGCATATCTCCTCTTCCAAAAAAATGGCCTCATAAAAAAAGAAAACTTTAAATTTTTCCCATCTTATCTTTTCAAAACTGTAATAACGGTAATTATTTATCTTAACTCATCAAATTATCTGTTAAAATTCGACCATTACGTTAATGTTTCTTTTGATTTTTATTCTCATCCTCAATGTATGCAATATTTATGGTACATTTTAATTACATTCCATTGAATGAACCGAATTTATTCTTTATGTTTATAAATTTAAAAACGAAAAATTCGTCTTTCGATTTTATGAACCGACACCCCTCATATTCCAAAAAAAAAATAATATGTACATAATCACCCAAAATTTTTCTTTTTTTCTTTTTCTTTGGTTTTTCACTTTGTTTCATTAAAGATTCGTTTGATTTCATCTTGTATATTGAAAGGATAATTTTTGTTATAGATTTTGTTTACATACATATATGTATATGTATATGTACATGTATATATGTGTATGAATGTATTAGTATTATATTCATAGATGTAAAATTTAAGATATTTTTTAAGAGATTCGACCAAATTAAATGGATGATGTGAAAGAATTAAAATAAAAATTAAAAAACAAAAACAAAAAACAAAAATCCACTACTGATGATGACGATAGTCTGACAAAAATAAAAGTATAAAATGAACCAAGAAAAAAAATAGTTTGTTATTCGCTCCTTCATGATTGTCTCAATTCGATTTAAATGATAGTTAACAGTATAAGTATGTATGTTACTATATGTGCATGTAGTAATAAAAGGGAGATACTTATGATGCTGGTTCTGTTAGTTATTTGATTTTAACCATGATTTGGTATTTTCTTCTTCTAATTTCATTATTTTTCTCTTTTTTATGCTTTTTGCAGTGTTTTCTCTCATTACGATGATTATATGGTGTGATTCAAGATGTGAGTTCTAGTCGCGACTTTTTAATTGCAAAGGGTTAACCACTAAAACATGTTTGTAATTCAAATAAAATTTAAAGTATTAGTTGCGGTTGGTGTACACCTTAAATGGCCGAAATTAAATTTATAATAAAAACGAAAACAGAAAAAAAATAATATAAGAGTATACGTAGTATAGGTATTGCAAAAGAGTAAAAATAAAAGTTAATTTTTAAATACAAAAATGAAAATAAAAATTGATTTCTGTTTTAAAATGATTGCATATCAGAGTTAACAAAACAAATCTAAAGTTATGTTATTTCATTGCTTTCTAGTAAAACAAATAAAAAAAAGAGAAAAAAAAAAACAACGAGATTTAAAAAATTACCACAAGGTGTCGTAGGGTTTTTTTTTTTGGTTTTTTTTATTACACATACAAAAATCAAAGGAAAGAGAAAATTTAATTAAGCGTAGTAGAGGAAGTCAATAGTATAGTTTTGTTTTTGTACTAGTGTTATACAACTAGTGTTAGGAATCAAAATTAAGTTTGTTACGACTGCAAACTCTAACACTTGCTTCAAAAACAGTTAAAATAATTGTTGAGAAACTAAAATAGTTTAAAATGGAAATTGCTAATTCTTTGGAATCAACTTAAGTAAAAGCAAAAGTAAAATAACTTGTTCCATAAACAGAAAAAAGCTGTGCACAATAACGAACCATACTCATACACCAAGTTAATCAGAAATATTTATTCGAATTATTTGAAGTATGTATAAGTTGTTTCTCTTTTAAATTATAAATTGGATGCGTATCATATCCGGGTTTCTGTTATGTTCTAAGAAATTTCAAACTTAAGGAATCATTAAAGAAAATGTGATATTGCAATTGTTTAAAAAATCCTTTAGTTCCAACAGTAGCTTGCTCAAGTTTGATTCTCGAACTTCTCAAAATTATGTAATTTTATTTAATTAAATATTTAGACTTATATTTAGACTTACATAATAATAGTGACCTTAAAACAAAAATTATAATGTGACAAATTGTTTTTATCGCTAATAATTGAGTAACTTTACGTAATTACTAACTTTTACTGTTATTTTTTAATTACACGCTTTTTTTTTAAATAAAATTATTTTTGATTTCCTATTGTACACTTCTATTACAGAATCTAATATCATTGACTTAAATGAATTTCAAGTGTAATTAAAATTTAAATTAAAGGCGACAAAGAATTAGTTTAAAATTTATTTGAATGTTAAAACAATTTCGATTTTAGAAAGAAATTTTACATAAGAAAAAAAAAAAGATTTGTATTTTATACATAAAATAATTAAGTAGGAATTTTTGTATGAAAATAAAAGGGAAAATTAAGATTCCAGCGGCCTATGTAAATTTTTTTAATGTTTTCATGAAAAATACCAATGTTATATAACATTACCAATTATTAAGTTTAAAGTAAAAGGATTTTTAAAAATAAAGAAACACACACACATACAGGATTGTAGTACTAATTTTAAAGCCACAGTCACAGAATACGGACATGTCTTTAGTGACAAATGCAAAAGTTGAGTTTTTTAAAGATAAACAGAAATTGATATTATTAAGTAAAAAATATAAGGGTTCTGGTAGCCATGCAATTTTTACTTTTTCAATTGTTTGATTGCTTGTTTGTATTCCATATATACGTATATACACAAAAAACGTTTTAAATGGAAACATTTCATAAAAAAGAAGCAGAGAAACGTATATAAGAATAAAGTGAGACATATCAATGTTCTCGGAGCACATTCAAGAAGCGGCGAATAATTAACACAGTATACGGCAAAATTTTTATTTCAATCACCGTCCCTTAACTTAAAATTCGAGTTAAGATGCGGCTACTGCACGGCAATTCCAGAAGATTTCATATGAAATTAATGCATTAGAATCCTGCTTCTTTTAAGAGACATGTTAACTTATTTGTGATCTAATCAAGAATGCCGTATGAGGAAAAAGTTTGAGTAGAGTAACAATTCTGATTGCTTTTCAGCAAGAGAAAAAGAAGCAGCAAGAACCTAAATGAGCAAAACAATATTTCCATCACAAACAGCTATAAGGTTCTTAAAAATTTTCTTTATTTATGTTACCTATCTGCTATATACATCTCAATATATACGCATTCAATTCTTAAAATATTAAAATTAAAATGTTCATAATCATATCATAAATTATTTAATTTGATTTTATGTATATGTAGCTTGTTAATTCACTTCATAAATTTTAGTATATTTAAATACCCTTATAATTTTAATGAAATTTTAATATTATTTTAAAATACAAAGTAAAATAAATACGAATAAGATCTAAAATTTGAATTATTGATACAATAAATTTTTCCTATAAGCAAATTATAAATTCATTGATCCATATAAAATTTAAATACACACATAAATACATGTACACATATACTGTATGAATGTGTATACATTTAATATCATAATTCGAACCGGATGCAAAGAATTTGTCTTATACTTACTTACATATAATAAAATTCTGTCATCATAATAAAATAAATTGTGTATGCATTATGTCTGCCATCAATTTTTTATTAATTTACCATAATATCCTTTTTATTTTTCATGTTATTGTTTCTTTGTTTTTTTTTTGTTCTATATGAAATGGCCATGTTTAACAATTTTAATATCATTAATAATTAAATAGTTTCTAACAATATTACAAATATAAACATAAAATATTAAAAGACAATGTAGGTATGTTGAAATAGTAGTTAATGTTTGTGAAAGGTTAAACTGAAAATAATGTCAGTAAAATTTCAAAAAATAAGAAAATAATTCATATATGAACGCAAGAAAGGATGAAATTGACAGTTTCAAGTCCGTTAAAAAGAGATTTTTTAAAAATTATATTTGGTTGCTCATAAAATGACTCGCACAACCCCTGTTATCGTATTTTTTATTATTTTATATCTATATTTTTAGACTTGTTCGTGTAAAATTTGAAAATTTTAGTTTGAATAGGCTTTTTGATTTAATCGAATTGGGGGCAGCTATATTCGAAACACTGCTTTAATCGAGAATTAGTTATAAAGAACTCATGCTACCACTATACTCTTAAAGCTTGCTGAAAATTTTATTCGCCCAACTCAATGCGTTTTTGGGCTATCATTCGAGAAAATACAATAATTTTTATGTCTGTCTCACACTTCGAACAACCATTTATTGAAGTGAATGATAGGGTTTTAGCTACACTGATTATAATTTTAGAATAGTCCTATGAAAACAGTAGTTTATATGATAACATTAATTTTTGTGTTTATATTGCTAAATTATTACTCTACAATACTACCGATACTTATACTAAATAGTAGTTAATAATACAGCTACAGTTCAATTTATTTAGGTTTTTTTTTAAAACTATAGTTACAGATTATTATATGTATAGCTGTTTTCGATAAATTCTTGAAGATTGAAGGTTTAACTAAGAAAAATAATTGAAATTTATATAACATTTAATTACCATAGGTAACAACTAACTATAGTAAATTGGGAATCAATTTACTGTGGTGAATTTTAGTGTGGTGGTATTAGATTAACGCAAAACAAAACATAGAAGGTGAACAGCCTATAATATGAAATAAAATTAAAAATCAAACAAAGGACGAAGGTACTATTACTTTCCTATGTAGAACATGGAATTCGCCGAACTCTTCTTTTGTAAATTATGCAAATATTTTAACAATTTCACTATATTTTTTAGAGTAATGCCCAGAAAGACAAAAATCTTAGACATTATATTTACTTTACTGAGTTCTTACTCATGTTTAATTTTCAACTCAATTCAAAATTAAAATTAATTAAATTTAATGGTTCCAGTTCTTTAACTATTTTTACAATAATTACAATCTTTAATATAATAAAAAGAAATATGACATATTTAATAAAATAACCTATGACAGATGTGTCAGTAAGTATTCACATTATATATATATATATATATATATAGCATTATATCAAATAACAGTCAATTAAAATTTCTACACTATTTCAACAAATGCAATTTTTTTCTTGTCCTTCATTTTCATGAAAATAAACTCAATATTATATAATATGTATAGCATAATTTCTACAGATCTGTATATCATGTGTAATACATATATATAGCACTTAAATAAATAAAAATAATATATGTATATATTATTTATACAATAGTCATTAGTTATGTATTAAGAATATAGATTTACCATTAGCACTTGTCTCAAATATTGATTTAAATATACAAAAATCCTTATTGGTTTTTAGATTCCTATGCATATAAACCCCAATATTCTAGTATAATATTGTGTATATGTGCATATAAATTAGAAAATCTATTACATACATCTTAATAATATGTGTATAAAATATTATATATACATGAATGCAAAATAATACACATATTTTATTTAATATAATATAGGGTGATTAGTTATGAATTGTGCATATAAGAAAATAAGATATATTAAGAGTATGTCCTGAATCATTTATATAAGGTAGCTCAGCTACATTGGTATTGAAATGAGTACGAACTAACCTAAATTTTACATATGTTTTAGGGTAAATTTATATTCGAGGCCGTTTCAACTTTTCAATGTTCTTCAACACTATTCTATAGAAGTGGCACAATGACTAGGATTTTTCGAGCAGTCATATTATCTAATGCTGATTGTTTTGATTTCTCATACTAATATCTGATCTCTATGAATTTCTTCTGGTTCCCTGCTTGAAAATTTTGCTTCGGAACATTATTAAAATTCATTTAACCAGTTAAGATTTTAAAATTTATGTTCTAAAGATATTAATGTCTAAAAAAAATGTCACCAAAATTTTCCAAATTTATTTTTAAATATTTTATGAGTAATTTTTAAATTCAAAAGTCGTATTACTATTCCCATTCCCTATGGTTCTCATAATAATTTTCATTTATACAAAAAAATATACCCTGTACAAATGGAAATTTACAATACAAGGAATTCATTTTTAGTATACGCGTTTGCTTCATGCATAATTTATCATTTTCAGGATGTTTACCTATTAAAAGTCTCTTTTATGGAATAAATACATAATGTTCATCTATGTATAAATGTATATATAATCTTAAAGCAGTAAAATATATTTATATACACACATATTTTATGCACAAATATTTAATAAAAATATTTCTATTAGAAATTCCAAAAGTCCCTTTTTTTTCTCATACTTCTCAACTAAGTAAATAAAACTGACTGTGGAAACTTAAAAACAAGAAAACTATTATATTGGTAATATAAAATGTTATATAATATTCTCTATATGCAATATTGATGTAAATTAAGAACTAATATATAGCACTATATTGTAGGAAATAGAAACGGCTTCGAGGATTTCCGCATTTGTGTGTATTTTCTAGCTCATAAAATTTTAACATGTTTTTTTTGCTGGCAGTGTATGTCAAATTTTCTCTTATATTCTAATTGAATTTTATACTATTGCACAACTAAATTGCCATTTTTAAACAATGGTTTAAAAAAAAAAACAAAATTTTGAAAAATCCGTCGGTTCAGAACTCGATTTTTCGATATCAGATTGCGACAAAATGTGATGATGCGATAATTAATAAATAAATAGAAATGCCACTTCTAAAACCGCAATAGCGCGTGACAGTTTAACTAGCCAAAGCACATTTAGTTTAATAAAAAATCGATATAACAAATTAGTAGTAACAAATAAATTGTCCCCACCTCCTTCCTAACACTTCTAACATGATTCTAACAAGTTCAAGGATAAAATAAAATTAAATTGTTATAGGCTTATAAAAATATTGAATAAAAATATTTATTGTACAAACCTACACAGTTTTGTAAAGAAAAAAATCATAAATACAAAAAAAGAAAATGAATAATTCCTACAAAAAAAATATGTCAGCTCCTCATTTCTTTTTCTCCCCACACATTATGTTTAGTCCTAAATATTTTTGTGAATTTAAAATCAGTACGATTCATTTCTTGTATTCTTTATAATTTATTTTTATTGATCTTATTAATAGCCCTATTAAATCACATTTTGTATTCCAATTGAAATCGGAAATTGAAAATATGTGATTGTAAATTCCAATGAGCAAATTCTTATATAGTCATACATATACACACGAAATCTTATATGTCCACACATGTGTCCCATCTGGCAATTACACATAAAAAATCAAATGAAATTTTTTGTTTTTTTTCATATAGATATAGAAGAAATCATTAAAAAGTGGTCATTTTAATATTCTTTGTAATATTTTACTGATTTTATTGAATTTATGTGAAGTGATTGATTTTCGATTGAAGAGTAAAATATACAAAAAAAAAACAGAAAAACAAGAAAACAAACAACAAAAAAAAGACGAATTTTTCAAAGCATTTTCTTTTGATTAAAAATTCCAATTCTTTAAACATCTGAGCTCATCTTATTTTCACTTTTATCTTAATTTTATGTTTTTTTTTTAACCCTTTTCGAGTGTACGCCCAAAACTTTCAACTATTTATTGAACAAAACCGTTTTTCAAAATTTTTACCAAATTTGATTTTTTTCTTAAATTTCTTTCTCCTATTCTTTTATTAATAAATTTCTTTAAAAACAAAAGAGCGAACTGAAAGATTCTAATTATACGCATTTAAAAAGAGACATGCTCACCAATGTCATTCAGGTCTGTATGACATTATAAAATACTTTATCACTATAAGATTTTGTGGCGAATTCCCAAACAAGGTAATTTTTCAACTTACTGTTAGCTTTTAACATAAAATTCTTACATATCTTTCATTCCTTGCATTGGCTGTATCAGCCTCATTCGCGTTTAAGAAAGCAAGCAAGTCCTAAGAGATAGCAACTGTGGAGACATTTATTTAAAGAAATTCGCTCTTTTTCGATAATTATTAACATATTACTTGTCTTCCATATGAAAATATACAATACTCTTAACCGTACTTCGAAATTTAAACGTAACGTGCCTATCCTATTCGTATAATTGGCCTGCAAATATAAGCATTAAAGATTTTTCATATATCGTAAATGTGCACAATTACTTCTCTCAAATCTCAATTATGTAATTCTTTAATATTACTCTTTAGAGTTTAAATAAAAGTGTTATATGGAATGTGTAAAAAATTTAAAGTGTTATATGCTCTTAAATCGAACACAAAAAATAATAAATTTTTCTCAGACTTTCTAGGGTTAATATTATTAAATACATTATAGCAAAAAAAAAATATATCAGACATTCGGGAGGTACCATAAAAATTTAAAAGAGAAAAAATATTTTATAAAATAATATGTTGTTATTTTATTTTATTGGTATACAATTTAAATCAAATTACAAAAAAAAAAAAAAAACACAAAAGAAAAAATGTTTAATATCCTGAAAAATGAATTTATTTATGTACAAATGGCTAAATACACAAGGATTCGGAAGAGGAACGTAATAAAATCAAAGAGCAAATTTTTGGAGATATTTTTTCTTGTTTTTTTTTTTTTGTTGAGTAATTGTGTTGTGATGCAAACATATAGAAAAACAAGAGTTAAAAAAAATATATTTTTTTTTAATGACTTTATACTTTGGTTGTTTATGAGACTGCTACACACACATATGCATACAAAACATATAAAATTTTTCTTGTAATAAATAATTTATTTGTTTTTGATAATAATATTTAAGTATTAAAAATGCAAAAACCGAAAAAAACAGGAATAAAAATAAAAGCAATCTTCTTTTATTTTTTATTGGTTTCAACATCCTTTTTCAGAATTTTATTAACATTTTATTTAATTTTAGAACATTTTTATAATATTATGATGTTTTATATATGTATATATTATTGTGCTAAAGCACACATACATATACAAAATGTATAAATAAATCAGTTAAAGCTCTTTTTAAAATAACGATTGAGCGAAATACAAGGACATAGGAATTTTATATATGATTTACATATAATTTGGAAAATTTTCTAATCAATGTGAAATTTTTTAGCTTTTTATTTGCGAGTGTTGAACTTACATACATACCTAGCAATAACATTACACTCTATACTTGCTCCATATAAAAAATGCAAGAATTCTACAAAACATGACTACAAATTACATGCCTTTATTTGTAATTCTGTCTAAGATTACAAGGGCTATTAAAATAAATTTGTAATTTTATTGTTGAATATTGTATTAATTTGTAATATTGTTCGCGTTTCTGAATTTACAAATAGAAAAGTTCACAATATTTTCTAATATTTTACTTACAAAATTTATTTTCAAAATATTTTGTTTTAAGAAAATTTTAACCATGAGAATTATTAACTATTAGAAGGCAAGTAAAATTTTTCGTTTCTGGTACTGGATGAAGTTCTGGATTCAAAGTACTGAGCAACCTGTGTCTAGTGAAGGAGATGTTTGTAAATGTAGTAAAAATAACTATAATTTTTTATAAAGTTGGTAATACAAATGCTTCGTTCATCTTAGAAAATATTTACTGACGCTTCAAGAGTGTAGAAAATATTACAACTCAATATTGTACGCTTTCATGAGGGATGTAAACCTGCAGCAATTGCCGGAACTTGTCCTATCTACAACCGTGAAAGTATAATTTAATCCTATCTAATGTAGTGAAAAATTTAGTAATTTTGTTTATTTTTAAAAAAATCTGCTTTATAAACATTACGTTCAAAAAAAAAAATCATAATTGTATCCTAAATTTATATTATTAATTTTTTATTAAATTATTGAATTAAAATCCAATTTCAATTAAATGAAGTCACTTGTTTTCCAAACTTGAAAACTAGGACTTCGTCTAATTATCCATTTGGTTTTATTAAATTGGATGCTCTGCTCTGTCTATTACTTCGTATTACAAGTTAAATTATGCACAAAATATTGCACTTAATTAAAAATTTATTCAGAATCCTTTGATATTTTTTTAGAAAATGTTTTAATTTTAAATCTCGAGAAAATTTCTCACCTTAACAGCGGTTCAATACCTAATTATAACATAAAGGAAAGTATATGTGAGAACAATTAGTTCTGCCTCATATACGTACTTATTGAAATATTTATCAGAAATGTTCTACTCTTCTGCATACAGTAGCTCTTTCTGCAAACAAATTAATAACACGATAATTTATGCTACATTAAGGACATTATTCTAAAAATAGCTCCTTGATTAAAATTTTCAAATAAATCTCAAACCTTAAAATAAAGTAAATACATATTTAAAAAAAAAAAAAGTTCAAAACTATTTAAAAAATTTCCAAAATTCAAAACCAAACTTATACAAAAAGTGTGCATCAATAACCTTTTAAATTAGAATTTAAGTTTGTGAACGTGTATACAAATAATCAAGTTTCATTAATTATTTAAATTTAATTTTCTCACAAATTGCAAACATATTTCTTATTTATATGCATACACACATATATTCTTATTGTTTATAATTCCAAAATAAATCTTTTGTTCACAGGATTCATTGTATTTTCTTTCTTAGTTTCTTCAAAATTTCATTTTTATAATGGTAATAAAATTTTATTTTTTTACATAGACACATACAAATTTAATATGCATTTATTTTATACATGTTCATTTACTGTCTATTAGCTTATACTCGTATACTTTAATAATTTTAGATAATAATTTTGGTGTTTATACTCGTCCATGGTATTGTTCACATGTCGAAATTTCATCCGAGTTTATGAAAGTTATGATTAAATTTTATAAGATAGAAGATTTTGTTCACCCACATACAAGTAATTACGAATTTTTCATATGCGCTTTCCAATAGAAGGTATCCACCACATAAAGTAACTAAATAAAAATTTTGATATTGACGTTTTACGTATACATCCATTGCCTAATTTGTTGGATGAAAATTAAGTACCTATATTTAAATGAGCTTTAATAGTTGTTTGCATTTACACAATTTACACTAACTTATAACATCTCATTTGATTTATTGAAATCTAAGCATATATAATATACATATATATATATAAATGAACTCTCATTACACAATATATGCACTGATATACACTAATAATATCAATTTAAAATGAGTCTGATTAAGCCACACACGTAAAAAATTTACTACTGAATCCTTACTATTTACAAATCTTCATCACAAAATTACATAAAGAGGTACATGGGAACTTATTTACCGTATATTATATAACATAAATTATAATAGTTTTATAGTATTATACACATTTGTAAAATATTCCTATTGCGGTTTTTTTTTAAGGTTATGTCTGAGTATATATGAAATCATACAGATTTATTTTTAATAACAAAATCCTATTTCATCTTCTTCTGTAAATCAACCGGTTACAGTTCTGGAAAGTATTTTAAATTTTACTTAACCATCCATAGTTCCGTTTTAATAAACCAAGCAAAAAGAAGATTATAGAAAAACTACAGATATATACATGTATAAGTATAGATAGCCCAAGAAGAATCTAACAAAAATAATCAATCAAACAACATTTATATATAGCTGAAGAAATTTTTCGAATATAATTATACACAAGGTGGCTAACTTTTTTCAAAAATGAAATAAATAATTAATTAAAACAGCATTACTTTACAATAGGAATTTTTGCAAATTTTGGTTCCCAGCAGCGTGACAATATGGCCCACATCAGCTAATGACTGATTATTTACTTCTTAATAATGTTTATTAATAAGCTAATGGCTGATATTAGCTTATTAATAAATTAATTAAAATAAGTTTGCAAAAAATAAAAAATATTAGACATGGGTATGAATTAAAAGGAGAATGCCTATTGTACCAGGAATGCCTATTGTGCAGTTGTGTGCGGTACACGTTAATTACATCTTTAACTTTTCTTGAAACTCATTCCTGGAATATAACACCGCAATTATAATTCAGATACCAAAAAATCTAAAAAAGAAGCTTGACTTTATTGATTGAAAGCATGTTTTTGAATGAAAATCTAATAGCAATGAAACCGCTTCAAGTTTTCCGTTTTTCTCGAGTTTTCCCTCAAATGTTTACATTTCTTTTTTGAATAATTTTAAGAAATAGACAACGACACAATATCTTCTGTCGGGCAGGCTTCCAAGTTTTTAAATTTTCAAGTGATTTGCTCATAATTATAATTTATTCAGTTTTGCAGAAATAAAACGTACGGCAACCTCGATACCAATTTATGCGTATGATCTATGATCATATACACATTTTGTACTGTTATACCTATCATGTACATACCATATCGTATAGTATGTAAAGATATTATAGACAACAAAATTATAATTTGATACAAAAAAGTATGCATAATAAATTAAGGCAAAAGATGTAATAATTTTTATACTTTTATTGGTTGTGTATATAAAAATATTTTGCTACCAAAATTATTCTTAAAACTTTTATATATTGAACAGATACTTTTACTTTAATACTACCATTATTTTACCACCACTTCCATAATTTACCACAAAAATTGTATATCCATATACATATAATTAATAAATTCATTACAAATATAATATTGTTATGTAAGAGTTAAAGTATAACATATAATAGTATTCCTAGACTCATACATATTTTCTGTTATATTTTCTTTGCTGATGATATATGAAATATGGGAAAATTAAAGAAAAAAAAATCGTATATCTTTTACTCATATACACTTTTAACAGCTTCTTATATTAATTTAATTTATTATACATTGTTATACATTTTTTAAAATTATGTTATACATATATAATATTAATAGGTGTATAACACATTCTCTTTTAATTTACAATTTTTGAAGAGAAAAATTCTTTAAGAAAAAATTTCATTTACTGTTAACATTGTATGTATACTACAATAATTTAAAATTACTGTTAAGTTGCTAAAAATCATAAATGTCAAAATTACAACTACATACTTACATATATGCACTATAATACAAATTGTATATTTATCATATATGTAGGTGTATATGTAATCATTTTGTATTATAATCAATTTTTGATGTGGTTTTAAGTATTATACTTTGTGTTATTATGAAATTTTATGAAATTTATTAAGAAATATACTATTAAAAAATTAAAATTATTATAAAGTAGAGTTTATAATTTTGTGGTCTAATTCCTTTTAAAGATTTCTTTTTTTATTTTATTTTAATTTTCTCTCTTTTTTGTAACCAAAGTAAGAAGGGAAGAATAATTTTTATTTTTTTTTTTTTTGGTTTGTAAATAAAGTAAGCACATGAAATTTTAAAAGTAAATAATTTAATAAATTATGAAGTGTAAAATGTATGAAGGAGTATTAATAAATTTTCACTCAATTTTAAAGTAATTTATAATATTGTGAGTAGAATAAGGATATTTTGTAATTGTTAAATTTTATCAATCCCTGAAAGTATGCAATATTTTAAAAACTTAAGAATAGTGTTCATTCAGAAGAGTTTCTCGCACGGTAATCGCTGATTCTAGTTTTTATTCACCAGCTTGTTTTGAGAAATGTTGTTTCACCATTCTTATTTTTACAGGTAATATATATAAAGTTTATTAAATCCTCCCCTCATTTCTACTAACTCATCATCATTTATTCTCATTTCTTCTTAGATGATGACGGTTTTGCTCGGTAACCTGATAGGCGCACTTTTTACCGCTAATCGAAGATTATTTTGTTTTTCACGCAATTTTAATTTTCTTGTGAAAATTAATGTTTGGCCTAAGCAATTCGTCTGGTACATAATATATTGACTGTATACAGGCTGTATATATACTCATATGTTTAAATATTCGCATAATATATTTCATACACAAATCTACATACATTTTTTGTATATTTACTTTCACAAATTCTTATAGCAAATATGGATAAGAACAAAAATGTTACTTTATATGCAATAACAATTAAAAACTCATAAAAGACTAAAATTGAAATATTGCAGCTTTTTTTTAAATTTGATTTAGAATTCTGAAAACTTCATTAAATACTCGTATATCAACTTACAAAGTTAAAACGGAGCGACATTATTTAAAAGCGACTCATTCCTATTCAAGTTTGCAATGCTTTCAAAACCAAAGTCCTTCTAACATTGTAAACAAAAATTAATTTTAATAAAATCAAACAAAATAAATTTTTCTCAAAATAATTCACAAAAATTTTTTGACCAAATATTGTTTTTAATACAAAAATTATAAAAATGAACAGCAGCACTTAACAACAATTATTTTTCGTAAATAAAAAAAAAAATTTAATGTTAACAAAAATATGAAACATACACCTAGTACATAAAACCATTAAATTTTGACAAGTTTATTGCTTTCATACTTAAACATATGTTCTGTATGCACATTTTAAGTCGGTTAATATTCGTATAACAGTTTATAAACTTTATCCTTTTAGATTTTATAAATCAAAAATACAAAATTCATCTTTAAAAAAAAAAAATTTTATAATTTTTTTGTTTGTTTTATGCTTTTTTCTTTGTCCTCCTACATACGAAAACGATTATATAGCCTTGTCTCTTAATCATTGTACCATAAAATCACCCCTTTGAAAAACAAACAAAAAAAAATTAAATAGCTTTATGCATACACCATAAATCATATTCGTATACACTTGTAATATTTGTTTAATATTCTTCTTACCTAAATATGCAAAACTACGAGTATAACACAGTTATATATGCTTACACGTTAAAGGTATAGCTATAAGTAAATCCACATATTTTACTCCTTTATTAAAATTTTTCTATACTTACATTGTATTATTCAAAAACCAATAAAATTTTTGAAATAATTCAAAAAGTTTCACCCCGAATCTTCTTTTCATACATTCCTATACATAAAATGTGGTATGAACATACAAAGAAATTTTCACCATCAAAAATTTCATTTTCACCATTAAAAATTTTGGAATATTTCATTTACATGTACATATATACTTGCAAATACCTTTGATTGTAGGTATATTTCAAACTCATATTCATAAATTCGTTTATGTATGTATAATCGCATACCATTATGTATGTACAGAGAAAGGATAAACTTCACATGTTTTTTAATGTCGACATTTGAAAATTAAATAATTTTTATTCACTTCCCTCTCTCTCTCTCTCTCTCTCTCTTTATACCTATGTTATACTTTTTATTATATTTTTTTATAATGTTTTTAAAAAACTTTTTTAACATATTCGTTTTGCATACACACATAGAACACAACATTAAATGATTTAAATATTTTGTGTGTTATGATGAATAATTTAACAAGTTATTAAATCTTGATTTGTTTAAACATGTGTTTCATTCCAAAAATTCTAGTCCCCCTAACCCCCTGTTTGCAGTTTGCCATCATCAATATTGCAACTCAAAAGAGAAAAATTCAAAATCTTACTATAGTATTTGACGGCCTCGGAATATTTTTTCATGAAAGCGAAACAGAAAAGGGGGCCAAAAGAATAAAACTTAAATACTAAAAATATTACAAAATCCATTACAATGTTTTAAAGTTTAGTAAAGATTTTTCTTGTTTTCCTTACCTCCTCATACCATTTACTTACTACCTTTGAGGTTAATATTTAAAATTTTTGCAAGATTTTCTTTTCAAAAGGGTGAAATTGAAATTCTCATACATTATGTGTATGCATATAGATGTGTGTTTGTACACAAAAATACAATGAATGTAAAAATATTAAATACTGATAATTAAAGTTGGCCTTTAAACAAATAAACAACAATTGCCAGAGAACTACATATCTATTAAAATCTATCAGAGCTCGAATTGTTTTCAAAATCGGTAAAATGAATACCTCTAGAAACTCCAGAAATTTCGTTGCATTGTCAGAACTGTGGTGGATATCTAATTTTTAAAGAAAATGTTAAAATGATGATCTATAAAATGTTGATAATGAGAAATTGGCTTCTGAATGTGAAGCCATTTAGAAAAATAAATGCAAATATAACTACTACTTAATTATATTTTAGCTGATAAAGTAAGCAGTGTTGCATGCCTATAGAGTATCATACGTTATTAGTATAATATTCTCTGAAATTGAACGCTATAATAATTATTTCATATAAAATCTATCTAAAAAATTTGATAGTTCCAATTATTATGGTAATTACTGTATTCGTACTCAAACATTTTGTATAACGTTTATATACACTAATCGCTATATAAACGTTATATAGCGATTAGTGTATACATTCGCCGTATTACATAAATATTTAGTTGAATTATGATTATGTTGGAGAAATTTTTAAATATTCTGTGGTATAAGAAATATTATATATATATATATATATATATATATATATATATACAAATATTTATTATACGTACCATAATATCCGTCTTTTAAAAGGTTTGCATAATAAATTACCGGAAATATTGTATTATGAAAAAGTTAAACATTGAACAAGGAAAAAAATAAAGGAAAAAATAATATGGTAGTATATTTTTTGGATATAAAGTAAGTCTTTTTTAAATTTGGGTGTTAAATTTGCAAATGTACCTATATGACGAGATGATGATGGAATGATGAGTGGTTGAATGGTTTACTTGAAGAAAATTTGTCGGGAAGAAATTGCACGTAAAACTGAAGAAAACTAAAAAGAATTTTAAGAAAATTAAAATTTACTCATGTTCCATAGGGTTGGTTTACAAAATTTTTGATAAATTTGTCAAAAATGTGAAATTCTTTATATCAATTATGATAGTTTTATAGTGAACTTTTTTAGACATATACATATTCGTCATTAAGTCAATATCGTAATTTTTGATATAATTTAAAATATAATTTAAAATTTTTGATGAATTTGAAATAAATTTTGCCATTTATGTATAAAATATTAATTTTAGAACGTTTTATTATTTTTTTACGTTTAGAACGTAACAATGATTTACTGACGATACGGAGTTAACGACTTCATCTTACTTTATTTTGAGTTAGTGAAAGTCAATTTGAAAACATATTCTTCATGAAGAAGTATTTGAAATAATTTATCCAACTATAGTTTTCTATAAAAGAATTTATATAATTACCACAGTTTTCGCATATTAATTTAGTAAACCAGTATATGATTCTAATTAACAAATAAATTTTGGAATATATTATTAAAATATTAGTCGTACACTATGAACTAAAAAATCTCGAAACTTAAATATGTAAAATGCAGCAACATTAAATTTATAAAATTCAAGTACTCATATAGTAAGTAAAGTAGTTATTCATATAAATATAAGTACTCATAGAGTTATTTAATACACAAGTGGTTCCCTATAGTGATGTATTGACATACATATATCACTATGCAGATCGCAACCGGTTCAGGAAAAAGGCGTCTTTAAAGGCGAAAAATCTTTTTCAATTGATTTTTTTTTTGCTAAAGGTAGGACATAAAACTTAAGCTGTTTTAGCTTTAAAAGTAGTTTTAGCAATACGCTGAATAAATCTCCCGCAATAGCACGAGCTCCCAGAGTGCTTCAAGCATATGACAGACACCACAACCATTTAAAAATTGAATTTTTGAAAATTTCTTCGGTTTTTGTTTTAAAAAACGATATTTTTTTGCTGACATAAAATGGAAACTATAAAAAAAATTTCAAGATTCCGGGACCTTAATTTGCAGCCATTAACTTTGTTTATAGCATTTTTTGAAGTAACGATTACAGTTACGGTGTGAAATAAATGAGAATCAACGAGGAAATGAACGAAAATTATCATGGTGGTATTTTTCAAGACACTATTAAAGGAAACACCTTGTTTTTGTAATTACCATTATGTCAAAAATTTCAAAATATTTTTAAAAAATTTATTTTTATAAATTTTATTTTTTTTTTTAGATTTTTATCATACCAAAAATACCAAAAAAAAAAAAAAAATCAATAAATAAATAAAACAAATATGAACGAAAAAAACAGGATTTTGTTTTCTTATTTAAATATTTTTCACGAAAATATCGTAAATTTTTTTTCCATAAATAAATAAATAAAAAACACCTTTAAACTTTTAAAAATATTTTTTTTTTTGGTGTCACAAAAAGAGCTGAACAATTCACCACTTTGCAACAAACTAAAAATGACTCAAAGATAAAGTCTATGTAATAAAAGTCACTAAGAAACCTTCCAATATGGATTTGATTTTGTGTTTATTTTTCTTTTACAACATTGTCCAACAAGTCATTTAATTCTTTTAAAACTATTATTTGTAAAATATACGTATATATACATATATAAATATTATTAGTTTTAACAAAACAATAATGTCGACACATCATAATTTCAGTCAGTTTAAATTTTCAACAAACACTTTATATATAATCTAACACTAAATAATGTCAACAGCAATAAATACAACCACAACAACAATAATATGACATTATTGCTGCAACAATAATATAGAGTAATTGTATGACTGCATGGGTTAAATTATCCGCCAACACAAAAAATTATATTTTTTTTTTATGTCACATTTAAAATATTTATACATATATAAAATAAAAATATATAAAAAATACTAACTATATATCATTAATTTTTTATTTATATTATATAAGAGTTGTATACAAGATTACATTTAATTTAAACATTTTAATATAACAATAAGGAAAAATTAAATTATATGTTGGAAGAATTTTACAAAGAACTTGTTAAAGTTTAATTTTTATCGGAATATTAAAAATTTGAGAATTTTTTATTGAACATTTATGAATAATATATTATGAGAGCTCGCTGTCTGTGGTGTTAATATTCATAGAGTTGAACATGTTTTTAACGATATTATTTAATAAAAAAAAATTAATTTTTTTTTGGTGTTTTCCCCAAATATTAATGACTAGTATATCGATTTCCTAACTTCCTTGTTTTTTACGATATTGTTATTGATTTAAAATTGTTAAATGTACGATGGCAACAATTTATAATATACAACATAAATAATAAATTAAAACATATTAACAATAAATTAAAACATATTAACAATAATGTTTTCTTGATCGTATAAAATATGGCAAGGCGACTATTTATTTTGTAAGCACATATTTTAGACTATACTACAGATTATAGCGAAGATTTAGGATATATTTTTACAAATTCGCCTCATTCATGCTAACAATATAAAAAAAAATGTGAAGCTTTATAATGAATATTACATTAGATCGTAAAATTTTTACAATAACAATATCAATTTTTCTAAACGAGTATAATGAATATATAAAAATTATATAAACGAGTTATATCTAAAAATTTTAACAATATTTACTTACTAAAGATTAGAGCAATTCTAGAGTAGAATTTATTATAAATACATTTTAATAGTATAAAATTTTTTAACGAACTCAAATTGGATTATATTCAGAGGGCAACGTTAAACCACTGAAATATCGCCTTGTTTAAAAATACGCAACAATTTCGAAATTCTATAAAATTCCATTTCGATTTTTGGTATAATTTTTCTCGAAAACCCACTCCTGACTCCATAGCATTATGAGCTTTTCTAAACTGATATATTAGAATTTTTTAATAACAGCATAAAGCTTCCAGAATATTAGAATCAAAATTTAAAAATATTTTATTACTTTTATATTATAAAATAAAAACATAAACTTTATTGACAACTCTTGCACGTATATTACAATTTACTATCGTATATTATAAAAAATAAGACAAATTTTCTCTTTGTTTTGCAACATTGAAAAAAACAAAATCAACTCTTATGTGGCTCAGGTGTCATGCTAACGCCAGACTTTAATAAAAAACAAAAAAGAAATATCAATAAGAAAAGAAAATATAATATGGTATACATTATATTTCTAGTATTATACAGGTAATATAGTATAACGGTTACGCTATATAATAATAAAATTGTTAAGACATTATCAGTACAACTATTGTTGTCGTCATTGCCGTCACCATCGTCATTCACTCACTCATTATTTTTTACTTTTAAATCGTTCTCTCTCCTTCTCTTTCTCTCTCCCTCTTCTCCTTTAATATTTATTTTTTTTTTATTTTCTGTTTTTATATTTGTAAATTATTGCAATTACCAAAGAACCGTGTTCTGACACCTTTTTTTTTTTTATTTATCAATACACATTATATAATTGCATACAATATATATATAGGTATACATCTCCAGATATGTACATACAAATATATAATCATTAAGAAAGGCGTGAAAAATCTTTGAATTTTATTATTTTTCAGCAACTGTAATTATTGTTGTTGTATTAAATGTAGAAGTAAAATATTTTTCAAAAAATTTACAGCTTTTTTGCAATTAAAAATCTTTAGACTGAATGAGAAAAGAAGCAAAAATTTTACATTTTACATAAAAATATAAAAAAAAATGTTAAAGATCCTTTAAAGAACAACTATACATTAAGTATATATGTATATATGTAATATGTTATGTTAATGTATATTGAAGTGTTGTGCTTTTAAAGAGAAGTTAAACCTCAAGTATTTCATTTGGAAAAAAAATTTTTTATCGCATTTTAGAAATCAATAATTCAAGAAATTAAGTTAATGATGGCAAAGACTATTTGAAAGCCAAAATATGTTCACAGTATACGTACATATGTACAGCTTAAATATACTTATAAAAATTATATATAATTGAATACAGGTAATAATAATGTTAAGAGTGCAAATTAACTGTTTCTATGAATTTTCTTCAATTGGTATAATATAGAAAAAATTTTGAACGAAAATAAAGAAATCCAATAAAAGAGTAGTATTTAGAATTTTATTACGCCATTGGCCTTGCTTTATTCCTCAAAGTTATAGCTTTTTGAAGTCACGTGCAAATACAAGACTTGTTTCTAAATATTGGGAAATTTTGCTAAATTCGCAAATTCAAAATTGTGGCGAATATTCATAATTTCCTTTTCCAAAAAATCTATAAAATTCTGTAGCCCCAAGCCTCAGAAATTTGAAGAAGCTTAAGGTTAAAGCAATTTCTAAGAAACGAAAATCTATAATTGCAATCGTCTTCTTTTCCAAAAACATACGCTTATTTAATTTATAATATTATTTAATGCAATTGAAATTATATGCTAAGATGCTAACAACTTTTTAATGTAATATTTTATTTTCAAAACTCCTCCCTAAAAGTATGCAAAGTCACAATAAACAAAAATGTTCCAGATAGAAAATATTTATCTTAAATCAATCGAAATTTCGTTTTTACTTTGTTCCCCATTCAGATTCCAAAATCTTCTTATTTTAAATCTTCTTTTTGAGCCCTTGATTTTATTATTCTATATCGTGCTACCAATAAAATTATTATCAAACTAGAATTTTTTTCCAATTTTGAGAAATAATTAGAAAGTTAATTCACAATATTTTGCAAGTATACCCAAGCTATTCAAGATTGTGAAAAAAATTTTTCACTTATTTTTACAAGTAATTTGATAACTAAGCGTACTATGGGAAAAATACATAATTCTCAATGCGTACCTGTTTTTTAATTAATCATAATAATTAAAAATGAATTCTGTATAAAAAGTAACGGTGTATGAAAAATATGTGAATAGCATCCAAGATATTATTTTTGTTACGTCCAAATATAAAATTAAATTATAAATAAAATCTATTTTAAATAACTTTCAAAACTGTTCTCTAGAAAATTAGAAATCGGAATGCATTAATTATAAATTCAATACTGTTGGTGCCCTTATAAGAAATTCAAATTGATTAATGAGTTGCATTTATTTAAAATTATCTGCAGTTTAAACCTTAAAATTTCGTAATTATAAGCAATTTTCGACATTAACACTACATAAGTGTCTTATCTCAAGTTTCTCTAAAATTTCTCTGAAAGTTCTGTTCTGAGAGCGAAAACAATTTTTGGAATACTATTCATAATTAACCAACAAAACTCATATACCTACATTGAAATATTTTTTCGTTAATTTCTTTAATTCGAAATTCGTCATTCGAACTCAACAACTTAGAGTTGCGAGCATTAAATAAGAATAATTACATAATAATTGCATTACAGCTGGGCAAAATCATAAACAATTCGAATATTTCACATGCATTTACACATTTCATTATGTGCTAACAAAAATTTTTTTACCTAGAATTTTTTCTAATTTTTTTTTTTTCTATCTTTATAGTTTTTAAACTGTCATTATACATTTTCTTTATTTAGTGTGCTACTTGAATTTTAAGTGTTATGCAATCATTTGAAAAATGCCTTATTTTTATTTTCTTTAATTTTCATTAGCTATGTGCATATACGTATAAGTCAGTATTTTTAGATAAATTTCCGATAAAGATTTGAAGCTATATATTACTTGTTTATGAACAGAAAAGTAAAAACAGTTTTTAAGCATGCTTACATTTTTGATTACAATGTGTAATTAAATTTTAAAAAAGTTTAAAATTCTCAAGTATAAGGTTATATGTTACACAATTTTCACATATAAATTAATATACACCTATATATATGTGGTACTTAATATGTACATACATTATGTACACAAAATATGTAAATTCTTAATTAACTATAGTATTCGTATAACACTCAAATTTTGACTATATATAAAATATTTTAAGAATATAAAAATATTTGCTGGCCTATATACATACATACAAAACGTATATATTTTATTAGACACCATAATCTGTTCACCTTTGAGATATATTATTGGTATTATTGTATGTATACATGTATAATGTTAACCAGTTTTTGTTTATGGTGCTACTGTTTTTGAAATATGCGCCACCATTTACACTTCATATCTAAAAGTGATTATAATATCAAAATTTATTTTATAAAAATAATATTAAATTGCATTACAAACAACTTTATATTGTATAACAAATACATATCTAACAGCATAGAATGTCATGTTTACCAGGTAATCATATATAAAATATAATAAATAAATTTTAGTATTATATAGAAATATAGAATTCAATTGAAGTATTTTTAACATTTTTATTAATTATTTTATAGGTTATATATAGGTACAGAGTACTCGAGTACAGGGTGTATATAACAATTTATTTTTCAAGCATATACAGAGTGTACAGAGCCTTTTAATTTTCTTATTATGGGAATTTCTGAGTAAATGACGATTGCGGGAAATTTTATTGGAAAAATTTTTTAAAAATTTTGACTTTCAAATACTTCTGAAACTAAGAGTTTTTAAAAGCCATTGATATACCGCTACAAGAAGAATTTCATTAGCTTTAAAATGAGTAGACAAAATTAAGATTATGTGTCATATTTCCTGAGTTATCAATAAAAACGTAAAAATTAGGCGATTTTAAAATATTCCAACTTTGAGGTCCATAATTCGAGAACGAGGGCTCAAAAATTAAAATGTCACTAATACTATCATCATGCTTCTGGAAATTAGGTCTCGGACACCCTATACTGTACATAGTAAAAGCATAATATTTCGCAAGAAATGAATTCAATTTACTGTTTTTAGGCAATTAGATTTGCGGTAAAATTTCGAAATACCGCCCTGCAGTGCGGTATATTTGATGATCGCATACGGATTTCCGTATCCATTTAAGTTAATACTAAAGAAACAACACTTTTGATATATGTATCATTTCCAACCCTTAGCTCAATAACTATTCAAAAAGTAATAGAAGTATAGTCCAGAAAATTATTTAGCACATTTATCCGGAATAAAATGGCTTTAAATTTTTACAAAGAAAATTTTTACTTCAAAATTTAAATTATTAGATTAGTCTTTGCTACGGTAGTCCAATATAACAGAATTGTCATTGGCAAAAACTTCGATTTGCAGACTACTCCCTACCATACTTTTAATCTTTGTTCTGTAAATTAAACGCAGACAATATCAATCCTATAATATAATTAAAATAAAATTAATAAATTTTATTAAATTAAGAATACAATTTATTCTCGAACCTGTACATATTACACAAATACACTATTTATAAAACAAAAAATTTCCTATATACATATAGATACAATGCACATAATCTACTTCTATATTCATATATCTACATAAGTATGCACACGAATTATATCGAATAGTGACAAAATCAACCATCCGAAACGGTTACAATCTATCTAACAGGTTACTATTACTCATTTAAAAAGCTTTAATTATTTAGAACATTTTTTTAGATAATTTCAAATATTTTTTCAATTTTTTATTAAATTCTATGTCCGATTGCATATTGGCTACTTATCCAAACCAATATTTATAAATACATGTATATTTTCATCTATTTGTATATGTTTGTATATAGTTACGAGTATACATAATATTAATTAAATATATATTGAATATCAGGTTAAGTGTCACAATTATTAAGAGAAAAAAAAATATAAAATTTATTGAATTTATTTTTCTTAATATGAGCTAAAAACATTCTTAAAACATCAAGAAACTGTCAAGATTACAATCAACTTTAATCATTGTTATTATAATTGTCATCATTAATTATTTAAATAATTTTTTTTTATTATTATTATTAATTTTTATTATTATAAAATATTGGCCATACTAATAAAAATAATATAATAAATTCAATAAATACTTTAATTATATTAAAAATTTTAAAATAAATTTAATTTGTAATAACGATTAAATTTTCTGAAAATCTTTATGGAAATTTTATTAAAACTATTTATTGGAGAGAATTGGAAAACCAACAATTGTTGTTCAATATCAACAATACCCAAATGTATTTTTTAACAAATATTATACTGCGTGTAAATTTAATTGAGCGTTGTATACTTAATTATAATTTATCAATTTAATTTATAGAATTATAATTAATAATTTAAAAAAAGAAATCTATATAAATGTGGCAGAAAAGATTAAATGAAGGACTCAGAAGAAAAGTGGCCTAACCCTCAAACTCAAAAGTTTTGCTTTTTTGTTAGAAATGTATAAAAATTTTTAGAGTAAGGGTTCGACCACTTTGCTTTCGAGCTCCTCAAACTTAATTGCATTAATTTTTGAAGAATAAATCGTAATAATGTCAAATTTTTTATAGTTTGTAAACGGCCCATATTTTGTCAAATTTATTACAGGGTCGTATTTACTTTTTCTGATTTAGCCACGTATGTAAAATACAAATAAGAACTATGTACCAATTTCTAATGTAATTTTTGAATAACACGAAAAATAAATGTGATTTTAAGGATGAACAGTCTTATATTATATTTTTTTGAATTTAAATTTTTAAAATTGACAATAATTCGCCTTAAGGAAGAGCTGACAATCATTTTTTTCCATTGGTTTATTTACAATGTAAGACATTTAAAAGAGTGAATTAATGTAATAAAATAGAAACACATTAATGTTCCTTGTCGTTTATTGTCAACATTCCGTTAGACAGAGAGAGCTTCTTAATTCATAATGCTTAAAATATAGTCAAAAGTGTGCACTCTCAGAAAATTATTTCGAATGATTACACATTTTATGTTAATATGGCGCAGATCTCCATAATAAGTTTTAGCAGTATAACACTTTTAAATTCAAATAAATTCTTCATAAATAATTTTAATTTATAATTCTTAAAATTTCCAAAATTATGTTCAATCCATATCCAATCCAATATTCAATGTATCGTGTGCTCAACATTAATTTGAATATTTCATGAACAAGTTTTATTACTAAAATTTGAGTTACTAACATTTGAGAAATGTTATTCCTTAGAATACATTAATTTCCTATGCCAATTAAATGAAACTTTTAGTTTATTCTTACAATGTTCTCACTTACCTCTCTTAATAAATTTGATTTTTTAGGTCCACGTTTTAAGAAATAAGATCATATTTATATCCATTTTAATCTAAGATTTTACTACTTTTTCCCAAATGGTTCTTAATTAAGAAACACCACCTAAAATATAAAAAAAATAATTGAACGAAAAATTCGATTTTGAATTTTATTTTAGTTAAAATATCACGTATTAGTTAACCATATAAATACCTGTACTTTTACTATGTAACCTAATAAAAAGGATAAATATAAGATAAACATGAATACCGATATTCTTTTAATATTTTGGGGACATCTTAAAACTTTCATGACAATTTTAATAAGATTTTGATTCCAAAAACAAAAAAAAATAAAAGAAAGGAAATAATCAGAAGAAGAAAAAAGTTTTACATCATTAAAAGCACATGTACTTTTTTTTTTTATTTCGGATAATTTTCAAAATAAAATTAAGAGAAGAAAAATCTTGTGATTCTCGATCGTATATAGCAAAAATATAAAAATTTCGGTTTGTACGACTATAGGGATTGTAATGTAAGAGGAAAATTGAGGGGCTTGAAATATTTATACTCTATACTCTCTATTATTTTAATTTTTCGAGCATTTGACGAAATATCGAGCTGCTCGATCCCATTCAGTGAAATTTTACCTTATTTATGATATCATTTATGATGTTGAAAGTAAAGAAATTTTCTCTATGTTCCACTAAAGATTGGATTTTCTTTATGGTATATGCTCTGACAAATCAATTAAATTTATTTAAGTATCCTTCTAAAAATTCTCTTAGAATGACATCTATTACTCTTATATTTTCTTTTTTCCAGAGCAATTTTTCTCTTACACGGCGGCAACTTTGAGAAATCGATAATTTAATAATTACTTTAAATATTTAAAAATATCGGTCAATCTTTTATTAAACTGAAATAAAAATTCATTTTTAACTCCACTCTCCTATTCTCAAGTTGTTAGATCTCAAAGTTTGTAAAATATACACTCGTGCGATTCCCTGTTCTCTCTACACTATACACTTTATCTAGTCTCTTTTAAATCACCAAAGTAAAAACAATACTCTTCTCGCACAAAACTATACGTAATTGTCCAACCATCGGCAAGCTTTTGTGGGTTATGAGTATGAGTATGAGCCACTCGAGTTTCCTACATTATCTACTTATAAGAAGAAATGACATTTTTCAACTGACATTGATTGCTTTGTTTTGACAAATAGTAAAATATTTGAAAAAATTTTTTCAAATTTTAATATCGAGTATTTTTTTTTTCTTCTAAGTAGAATGATTTTGTAGTGTAGGGCTACATTTTGAAGTTGAATGGGATGTGCTTAGCTGACGGCTGCGTTATACCAAAATCAAATTTACTTTCAATACAACTCAATTTAATTAAATTTATGAAAAAGAAAACGTGTAATAAGAACTATTTTAACAGATCATTTTCACTTCTTAATGCTTTCTTCAAATACATGCGATATTCAAAAAAAAATCCAAGCGTTCGTTCGTAATACGAGTACTAAAACATTATTTTCTGTATTTTTTATATTTTATACAAACTTCAATCTTTTATATCAACATAAATGTATTCTGCGGGGTGACCCAATTTTGAAATTGTTTGCAGTCTTACAAACAGCAAGTTCTATTGACTACATGTAGGAACAAATAATTTCATCAAACTACAACTAAAAAACAACAAAGTGTTCGAGAAAATAACTCAAATTAAGAGCTCTCATTCCGTACATATTGCGCCTATATATAGCCATAAAGAAATGAAATGATTAACTTATTTTATTAAACCACAAAAGATGAGCACGCACGCAAAAAAAAAAAAAAACTTAAAATATGTTTATTTTATCCTCTATTTACTAGGTATAATTTAGAAAGGACCATTCTAATTCCAAAGAAAATATACACAAACATAATTTAATTCCACATACGTATGTAGAAATACACACACAAACTCATAATTTTAATAATCAGATCACGAATTTCTTTAATTTTATTATAGAAAAGTAGAAAATATATTTTGAGAATTTCTAAATATACAAGTATAATAATAAAAATTTTAGAAATTGGAATACTTCTATACATACTTCTAATAATATTCAACTATTAACCTTAATATTAACCCACCCACCTTTAAATATGTGCTAGAACCTAAATACATGTGCACATGTACATATTATATTTTGCTAATCAGTACAAGTTTTAATATTCATTTTGTTACCAAACTAATTGTACAACCATTTCCTACAAACTTTTAGGCAATTTATTAGTTTGTATAAGAGTTCATTAGTATATTGCAAATATGTAGGTGTATGTGTTGTTAATAAATGAACAAAAAAATATAAGAAAATTTATGAACAAAATAGAGAACTTCTTAATAAACTTGACATCCCATCGCACATTTGTTTTGTTTTTTGTCTCTTTCACTTATCTAACCCAAAAATTAAATTTCTTGTATTAGAATAAAAATCTAAAAATTTCATCTAAATGTCAAATTCACACCATATTTTCTTATATAACAAGATCTCTATATTAAAATAATAAATGACGTCTTTTATTTATTGTAAACATTTTATTTAGATAATAAAATTTCTTTGAGAGCTTAATGATATCTTATATTTTGGATATTTGGATAGGGTAATTCTCTGAAAAATTTGAAATTTTCTCCTACATAAAAAATTTGGGAGATTTATTTTATATATGTATATGCATAAAGTAAAAATAAAACAGGTTTGACACTAAATTGTAAAATTATGGAGACTTTATTTAGATAAAAATTTCTCTTAAAAAAGTCTCCACAAAAATACGTTAAATTGCCGAAAATGTGAAGACTATTTTGATACATATAGCATATAGAAAGGAGACTTTTATAATTATTTCGTTGACTGCAACCATTTAATTAATTTTATGATTGCCAACTATTATCTGTCTAAATCGAGTTAGAAATTTTGGAGAATGCAAACATCTCGTCGCAAAACCCCGGCTTATATTTTGAAGTGAAGGGAGAATATTGCAATCCGTCACTTGGAACAGCTCCGTACATCTTTTCACAAGTGCCTTCCGTTCGCTCATTCCCGTTCACATCTCTGTGTGCAAGTATTCAAATCGGTAGCACATCCATGTTGTATAACTTCAATATAATATACGAGTATTATCCGATATATAGGACAGGTATTTGTTTTCGACTGTTTATCAAAAAATTTTTATAGCTAAAAGTAACTGCTACAGCAAAATTTCAATAAGTGAAATATTAATGTTAGTCAAATTGATATTTAAATAACGAAAATAACAGACAAATCAAATCTTGTGAACTTCAGACTAGGTTGGCCAAAATAATAAAAAAAATTAATCGAATATTGTAGTTGTCATCTTTGAAAAATTCGAATTATTCATCTACATATTACATAAAAAAAAACATATTGTTAATGTCAATCTTAATTTTTTAAAATCTTATTAATTAAAAACTCTCAAGTTCGAATCTTATCTATATAAGATTTAAAATTTTAACTAAAACTAACAAGTTCCATGTGTTACTGACAGTTTATAAGAAATCTCCCGTACAAAAACTTATACGATTCTAATTCATAACTGTATTGTGTAACATTCATAACAAACCTACTCCTCATTCTATAAGGGACACGACCTTCTTCCAGATTAAAAATATGAAAAAAAAAGAAAGGACGAAAATTGCCATGCATTTAATATTTTTCTGTTCTTTTCTTGTTTATTTGTTATTTTTTGTAAATACTCGTAGTCACGTGCCATTAAATAAATTGCTGACAGCCTGTTTGTATTTTCACATACACTTATTTTAAGTGACATATAAACTAGGATGGATGGGCAGAAATTAAATTTAGTAAAATATTAGCAAATTACTTATTATAGGACGTTACAAAAATACCATATACTAGATCAAATTGTGTCAGTCAAAAAGAATAAAATAACGAGAAATGTGTTATTAAACCGGAAATGGATAAAAAAATAATAAATTTTATCTTTCCTGTTCTCATTTAATATTTTCTATTTCGTTTTCTTTTTTCTCAAATTTTTTACTTCTTTTGAAATAGTTTGGAAATCTTCTATTTATAATATCGTATACGACATAAGATAATATTAAAAATTATGAAAATAAAATTTGTTCATCTCTATCGTAGGATCAAAAAAATGTAAGAATATTATTCATGAGTTTTGTTGAGGAATTTTGGTCGACTTCTAAAAGACTGATAAGAATATTCTGTAGTTAATGACTATTGCAATAATGAAAGGAAAATCTGTTCGAGGAGTATTTTTCCGGAGTCATACCACTAGTCAAATTATTTATACAAGTTGCTTAGCATTCTAGAAAATTTTCATCAAATATGTACTCCATAAACTTTCCAAATTTCGATAAATTTTTTATTTAAAATTGTACTAGACATGGGCAAGTGAAAATTATTTAGTAAATATATTATAGAATTTCGACATTTTCTCACTTCTGAAATGCTCAATATTTTACCATTTTGTTAATATATTGAAGATAACAAATATTTGGTGTAACAAAGGAGTAGAGAACAACCCAATAACATTAATTTATGTCTATATTCTTACTATCAGAAGCAACATTCACATACTTTTCATGTATAACAAAACGTTAACATAAATTTACGATAACATTTTTAATAATTTTTTTTAATATAAATTAGAAAGGACTTTATATGGATTGCATACATAATTCAAACCCGTGTACAAACTCGTATGTAGTGGCTGAATTTTTTTACATATTTATATATGTATGTACATACATATTATATAATTTCTAAAATAAATAAGTGCTCAAAAAATAATATATTTCATCATCCCCGTTATTGTACCATTTATTTTAAAAATATGCATATATGTATGTATGTGTACGGCTAAAAATAATAACATAAAGATGTTAAAGTGATTTAAAGGATCTTGACATGAAATGAATGCGTTTAATATATTTCATAGTTTCCGTTCCAATATACATATTACATACATACATACATATGTTATCCATAAATATAACAAAATCCATTATATAAACCCAAAAAAAAAATAATATTAAATTAATTTTTTTTTTTCATATTTCATTCAAAATAAAAACAAGTTTCATAATTTTCCATTTTTTTTTTAATCTCAGTTAGTGAGTGATATGAAAAATATATTTTGCAAAAATCTTATATGAAAAAAAAAGGAAATGAAATGTGAAAAGTAAATTTAGAAAATTCGAAAAAATTTCTTATATAATTTTAATTTTTAAACCCTGAACACGAATTTTAACAAAAATTACTTTTCCTTTTTTAATTTGTTATGATTTATACAATGTAATTTAATATTATAAATCATCACACGAACAAGACATACAATACATGTTATGTATGTATGTACCATTATGAATGCATATGTAGAATGAAATCTAAATTTGTGAAGAAGCGAAACCTTTAGCTAAGCATGCTAATACAGAATACCTACATTTGGAAATAAAAATAAATAAAACTATAAAAGAGACATTAAAATAAAATATTTGACGTCTACTACCAGTTTTAGTATATTAAATGAATACTAAGGGGCAGCATTAATTCATTAACTGATTAGGGTATTGATAAAATAGACAAAACATTAATAAATCAGAGAAAAAAGGATAAAATCACTTTAAAATGTATTTAATAATTTAATATCGTATCCATAACGGGAAACCTACGAATCAGCAAAATTGTGGTTTTGAGATATTATGAAAACCAAATGACATACCTTATTATTTAAGGCATCTGTGTCTATCCTTTCATAGAAAAGGTGATAATTTCAGTTTAGTTTTTGGATAGGTACGTAACACGAGACTTTCATATAATGAAAAATCTATATAATGTTCACGAATATTGTTTAGGTATGTTAGATTAAGATAATTGACGCAGAGTTTTTAGATTGGCTATGTAGGGACGATATGTCCTGCTAAAAACGTTTGTATTTTCATTACATAAGATCAACTAATTCAACTTACATTTAAAAGCTACATTAATTTTCAAACTAGAGTTTGAAATTTCGGGATTAGAATTCGGAAAAAGATTAAAATTTTTAAAGCGAACCGAATAGGGCAAGAAGACACCTACTCCATAGCCACCCGAGCCATTCGCGATTTATGGTACCATCGGAATCTAGCCCTATTTTTAATATTGTTTTTTGTAATAGCATATTAATAGTATAATAACAATATACTGCACATAAGTTTTTTTGAATAACAATCTAAAAGAATCTAAATGATGGAATTTTCGAAATTAAACTTTTTTGTCGAAAATGTTTATTTTCGCACTTCTACATTTAAAAAAAACCGCTCGCAAATTTCATAATTATGGGCTTGAAAATTTTAATTTATGAAGAGAGTTGTGAAAGAAAATATGTAATTGTTTTGTTCTTAAATCAAGTTTTGGTTTTCGTCAATTTGGATCTATTCTACTGACTCTAAATCATTCAAAATACCATTTCCATTTTGAATTAAATACAGAATCGATTAATTGCACCATTATAATTAATTGCAATGCTACCTTACAAATTATTGCAGATAACCATAACAAAATATGAAAATTTAAAAATTATGATCAAATTTTAATTGTAAATTGCCCCAAATGTATTTTCGAAACAGTTCTTTTGTTTAAAAAAAATCAAATTTACAATTAAATGTAAATTTTAGTTTCTTATACATTGCATTTCACAAATTAATTTTTGAGATTTATAAATTTTTGATTTCTAAAAAATCTAAATTAAAATCCTTCATTTAATCTTAAACAAACTATACGAGGTTATCAATTACCGACAAACTCTTCTCTTCTGCTGAAATGAAAATATTCCATATATCAATAATAGTGACATCTTTTAACGTAAAGTCAAACTAAATAAAGAATAAACTCAAAAGAATTTGAGGACAAAATTTATCAAAATTTTCTTAATAATTTTTTCGTATTTCTTGTTATTTTTTAAAAGGAAATTTTTGTCTAATTAAAAGGAATGCACAAAAAATTCTAAAATTTTTAATAAAAAAAAATGTATAAGATAAAATGTAATGTGAAAATGTACGTGTTTATCGTAAAAATGTCGAAAAGGTTTTATCTTTTCACTATATTTTCAATATAAAACGACAGATAGCGCAAGAAAAATTTAGAAAAATTCATATATAAGCTGTCATTTTGACATTCATAACAAAATAATATAATAACCATGCTTTCAGATTTTGAGTTTTTTTTTTTTAATATTATTTTCATTGCCTGTACTTAACTTGAAGTATAATTAATTTTTTCAATTTTATTAGCAAATTTTGATAAGTCAAATATTATGGTATATTAAGATTTTAAAATAAAAGCAAACATGGATTTCGGTGAATTAAAAGATGACAAAAATTTCGTGGAAAATGTAACAAATTTTGCTAACTCCATCAAACAAATTGATGAAGAGGTCACAAAATGTATTGAATTTCGGCATTATGATAAATTAACGACTGAAGAAAAGGTAAAGTTCGACTTATTTTTATCATATACCATGAATTCTCTATATTGGATGTATGTAAAGTTGCAAGGAATGGATCCAAATGAAGTAAGTTTATGTGCTATAATATTATGTTACCACGAACCAATATTTATAATTACCTAAAATGTTATATTATATGTAAGTATGTTTTGCAGCATATTAAATTACCATTATTTTAATATTTTAGCATGGGATAAAAAATGAAATTTCAAGAGTACGACAAGCGATGATACGTAACAAACAAGTTTATGAAAGTAAAACTTTACGTCCAACTGTAGATAAAGAAGCAGCAGGTAGATTTATTAAACATGGCATACATTATAGGGAAGACAGAAATCAAAATGACGAACATTCTAATGTGAATATAATAAATGAAGATACAAACCAAAAAAATATCAGTAGCACAATTCCAATAGAAATTGAAAATGAAAATCAAATGGAACTTGAGGAAACTATAAAAGTTCAAAATTTAGAAAATGTTGAAAATGTAAATAGTGAAAGTATAAAAACCCATGATGTAGAAAATACATCCAATCAAATTGACGAAAATATAGAAGATCAAGATGAAGAACCTGGAAAATTTGTTAGAATAAGAAAAGAAGATATTGCTGAAAACGTAAGTGAGAATGATTCATGTAATATTGAAGGTGATGACACAATTTATTCTGTAAGTGATACTTCTGACAATGAAAAGCCAATTGTAAAAAAATTAAAGAACAATAATAATGGTATAATTGAAATGAATACTTCAAAGAAAGATTCAAGTCTTAAAAAGAAAAAAAAGAAAAAACGTAAAAATATGGGTTTAAAGTGAAAAACTTTTTTAAAACTTTAAGTAATAAAATAATAAAAATTTGCATATAATAAGTACGACGAAATTAAAATTAAATTTGACATATGGATAAATCAAAATAAAGGTTTAATGAATTAAAATAAAATTTGTACTTTATAAAAATCGTGTATTTTAATTCATTCTTGCGAATTTTTAAATTATATTAAATTTACTTTGTATTTATATTTTTAGTTCAGAATGAAAACAGTTTTTCTATAAATTTCTAAATGATTTATCAGCCTATTTGAAGTAAGCTCTGTTAGTAAATTCAACTTTACTTTCTTTAAGTATTCCTTGATTTATAACATCATAATACTGCTAGGTATAACATCCTATATAAAATTATCAATAAAAAATAAAAATAATAAATTCTATTAATGTAAAAAGAAAATTAAATTTTGCTCTCATTGATGATTTGCAATAATTTATTAACCTACTTAAAAATATGATAATTTAAAAAAGCCTTTAAACGAAACTCGAATTAATTATAATGAAATATGATTTGTGCTTTTATTTGTATGTTCATTTTTATTAAAATTTCTGTTCTATTTTTTAAATAAGTATGCTATTTATTTTTGATGATGTATGTATTTACAATTGCTTGACCCTTTGCCTCCAAAGCTCGACAATAACAGTGGAAAAATTACAAACAAATTTAATCAAAATAAAGATAACAAAAAGTATGGAATCACCGATGTTATCGTTGGGCATGAAGAAAAACTTAATAAACTTCAGAAATTATACATAACTATACAATACTGCAAAGGTAATAATATTATTTTAATAGATTCAGGGTATCAAATGAAATACTATACGTAATGAATTTAGTGAGATGGCTTTTTTGAGCATTAAGTTTCCTATTCATATTGTTTACTTATATAAATACGTAAGTAGATCTAATTTTAGTACAAGATAATTCATTTCTATTTTATAAGTACATATAGTGATTTCTTAGTTATAATGTGTTAGTAAACATATTATTATTGTTGTAATAAAAATATAATTCAGTTTTAATCAAAGCTTATAAATAATAGTGAAATAAACTTTTATATTTTATTACATATTTGAAATTCTTAAAAGTTATATATTTAATTCATACTAATTTAAGGTATATAAGTTAGTGGATTTTATGATTTAAACGATATCGGCCAAAATATAACTGTGATCGGATTATTTTTTCCATAAAATTTGCAATGGAGAATCCAATTTTTTATGATTTTAATTCTAAAATTTGGAAAAATTTAACACCAATAAATGAAAATGTTAAAAAGATTAATTTAGGTGAAATTATTTTAAAGCAATTAAGTGAATATAATTCAGAGAAAATAATTGAAATAAATATAGATAGTGAAATTAGAACAAATGCTTCAGAAATGAAAAATTTAACAATTAATTTTGCATTAAATCTTCAAAAACTTGGAATAAAGAAGGGTGATGTTGTTGTATTTTTTTCATCAATGAATCCATTTACAACACCATTAATTTATGCTTGTATCATTATCGGTTCAATATTTGTTCCACTTGAAATTCTATATACAAACGGTAATTAATATTTAAAAAATGTTATTTTTCTTTTACTGTCCAATTCGAGTTTTCAATTAATTAACAAATAATTTTTTCAATTTTAAGATATTATTGAACATGTATTTGAATTAGTTAATCCAACTGTAATAGTATATGATAGTGTTTATCATGATAAATTAACTGGAATCATAAATAATTTCGAATATAAAAATTTAAAATATTTTTTGTCATTTGAATCAAGAAATAATGGAAATTCAGTTCTTCAAAAATTATATGAACCTGAAAATTCAATAGAGGATATTGAAAATTTTCGTGCACCAAATCTAGGAGATCCTCAAGAAGTTTTATCTGCATTTGTTTTAACTTCTGGTACAACCGGTAAACCTAAATTAATGGCTCATTCTCAAACATATTTGGGACAAGGAGCTACTACCTATTGGTAAAAGTTAAAAAAATATTCAAATTAGACAAAAAATTTACATTAGTACAACACCATTTTTTTAGGAATGTTGATTATACCCATAGAGTTTATGTTGCTAGCCCTATGCGCTGGGTATCACAAATTTCTGCAATTCTTCAACCAATTTTACAGCAATGCACAAGAGTATATAGTACACTACCACCATCACCACAGTTTTGTGCTGAAGCTATTCAAAAATATGAAGTTACACATTTCTTTAGTGTAGCAACTTTAATGAAACAAGTTCTTGATTATGCAATTAATCAACGAAAAGATCATATTAAAAGTTTACAGGCAATATTAACAGGTGGTGAGAGAATATCAACAAGAATTTTACAAAATATTGCAAGCCTTAATTCCAATTGTATTGTTATACAATGCTATGGAATGACTGAACTTGCTGGTTGTATAAGTAATAATATTGGAACAAATATGAAAGGTGGTTCTTTTATTTTACCTGGATTTGAATTAAAAATTACAAATGAAGATGGTCAATCATTGGATTACAATCAAAATGGTTTAATTTGTGTTAAAACTAGTACAAAATTTGGATCATATTGGAAAAGTGATGAGGCAAATCGAAATTCTTTTTCAAATGGTTGGTTAATAACCGGTGATTATGGTAAAGTTGATGAAAATAATCAACTTCATATTTACAATAGATTTAAAGATTTAATCAAACTCGATGGAAATTATGTAAGAATTGAATGTAAACATGCATACATATATATATATTTATATTATATAACATCATTTATTATCAATAAATCTAGATAATTCCAAGTTTAATAGAAGCTGAAATGGAATCCCATCCACTATTAGATGCTAGTTATATTGTTGGTATCCCACATGAAGACCCAAAAAGAGGAGAAATTCCTATTGCATTTTGTAAAATCAATAAAATCAATTTACAGGAATCTAAATTGAATTTAGATCAGGCAAAACAGGATATAATATCATATTTAGATACGCATTTGCCAAAAGATCAAATTCCACCAACGGAAATATTCTTCAGAGATGAATATCCTTACACAAGTTGTGGAAAAGTTGACAAAATATCACTTAGAAATTGTGCTATGGAAAAACTTAAGCATTCTAACTAAATAAATAACATACGAGTACATTTGATTTTGTAATATTTATGTAGAAGAAATTAAAAAATTGTGTAATAAAATTAAATTAACAATGTTTAAAATAAAAATTTACTTACAACAATTAATTGATCCTGTTAATACAAAATATTTTTCAATTTAAAATTTGAAGTTTAATTAAAGTGAATTGTGGAAAACTTTGGTGCTAAAAAACTATAAAGACAAAAAAGTCAATTAATTCATAATTGACACTCAAGCGTTCCCAAATAAGTTTAAAAGAGATGAAAACTAGTATAGAAAATGTTTTTGAAATAAAAAAAAATCAGGGTAGATTTGTAGTGATTCCTCAATACTCAAAGAGTATTTATTTCCTTTAAGTGTTCCACAACATTATTAATTAACGATTTTCATAATTTTATTTTAGATTAAAATTTTTAAATTTTAGTTTAAACAGGCCATACATTTTTTTCGGGGTTTTGACGGTAGCAAACCAAAAATTTACAATTACTTATCCCTGTGGATATTTAACAAAAACCTTATAGTGGCTTATCCTTAAAAATCTTAATAATATGCCAGATTTGCATTTTCTTGAAAGTGTGAGTATCTAATTCCATAAACGTATACCTACACAATACTGAAATATATATGTCAATATGTACATAATATCAAAATATTTTGTAATTTATAGAATTCTTTATAAAGGAAGGTACATATTATTATTGCTTATACTAAAATTGAGATATTTCAGAGGGGGTTAATTGCACCTATTGAAGTGTTGGAATTAAGCTTATAATTATTGTAATGCAGCAAGTTTCAAATGAACTATTTTACTGGAGTAGAAAGCGGTGAAAATCACAAAAGAATTAGAAGCAAGTTGAAGAGTTTAAAATAGCCTTTGAAATACTGCAAGTTTCAAATGAACTATTAGACTGGAGTAAAAAACGCTGAAAATCACCAAAGAATTAGAAGCAGGTTGAAGAGTTTAAAGTAGCCTTTGAAAAAATTAATTAAAATAGAATTTTGACAATATTTCAAAATGAAATTATAAAAGTGTAACAAAATAAAATCTAATATTTGCAATAGCTCAAAAATATGGTACCGCTACTCAATTTGCATAACGATATTCTTCATTCATCAAACAACAAAATATTTAGAAGTGTTATAAACCAAATTATAAAAAATAGAAACCTTCATATTTTTTGTATATCAGTGTAATCTGTATGATTGAAAAATAAAATAAAAATATAAAAGAATTTTACAGGGATTGAAATTTATAAAATTGAAAATGAAAGTCATTTGTGTATGTATATACCTACATGTGCATATTATGTATGCAGTATTTAGAAATTTGTATAGTTACTTAATTGTATTCATCGATATTTTGTAAAAGTTTATTATAAATACATATGTGCATACGCATGTACATGTATGTATGTATGTAGGTACATTACAGTAGTTATTAGTTAATTTATTATATATAGGGTTACATTTGGATATACATATATAAGATATCTACATATAGGTATAAGCCGTAAAAAATAATGTGTATAATAAAAGTTTATTTCGTTTAATAAAATCTGAATCAAATACATACATATATTGCGTACATGAGGCAAAGGCCCTAAGCTAATAAAATTTTTAGAGTCGATGAAATACTTACATACATATGTATATACATATATGTATGTATTAAATATTTACTTAGTTACTCACTTACATATTTTAATTCATAAATTGTATAATGGTAAAAATTTATGATAAGGAAAGTTATATTGTTAAGTGCATCTATTACAATTATATTTAATTTTTGCTCACTTTTGCTAAAATTTTGCATTATTTATGATTACTTTTTGCACATTCAGTACCCTAGTTTTTAGTCTATAATACAAATTCATACGTATGCATGTAAATATCTAAATCCGACACTACATATTATTATAATTGTGATAAAGTTTTAAGTTCTATAGAATAAATTAATAAGAGGAATTAATGAAATTTTTGGTATAGGGACTTTAAGAGCATATTGTACATTGGAAAGAATAACGCAAAACTCAAAAATATAACTTCGACTTACCATCGAAAGCTAAAAAAGTTGGTGTAGAACTATTCTGCAAGTATGTGAACAAATTTTCTTTATTATTTTGTTACACAAAAGTTTTGTACGTTATATTAAAATATAATAGTAATAAAAGGAAGTTGCGACTCTGCATTTTGACTTACATACGTTATTGTTCTCGCAAATGTGCGATATACAGACATAAGTATATACATATTCTATATATAAAAATTTCTACTAAAGTATGTACATAGGTAATCTTTATATTACGTGATTTCACTACATTGTGAAAAATAAAATTTCACAAAGAAATTTTATTTTTAATTATTAAAAACGAAAACGCACATGTTTCGTATTAAACCCTAATTTCACTTGCATACAAATGTAAATTATACACATTAATAATTATATCATAAATTAAAAAATAAGTGACTTTAGGTACTGTACATAAGCATGTATAATAAACAATCTAGAACATTAGATTAATTAATGCCTACGTACATGCCTAGTTTAAAATTGATGACCATAGTTTATTTAACGCACACCTTCTAATTTATTGTCCCCGATTCTTATTAAAAAAAAAAAAAAACATTTTTTTTTTAAATGAGAATCAGCGACGTTCAGCAAAGCAAAGTCACTCATTTGTTTATTTACAAAAAATTTATGAACAATATTTTAATTATATATTTAAATAAAAAGATACTACATAGCATAATAAAATAATACAATATTAATATGTCAATTCTGTGTATACATACTTATGTACTTTATTTACATACATACATATACATATATATGTATTGTAAGTCGGCTTCAAAATTATAACATTAAAAAAACATTATTTTTAGACTAGCTCATCTTTAAATTTATCAAATCACTTATATAAATTACCATATATTAGTATATTATCACCATTAATATTATATGTATATACATATGGAAATACAAATAAATACCTATTATCAAATGTAATATCAAGTACATAAAGTAAAATTCCCTATTACCGGCATGTTACCTATTACCGGCATAAATTTTCAATTAAAATTAAATATTCAAAACAGGCAGTTTTGTTTTTAATAAAAATCTATTTGTTCTACAGAATTGTACAAAAAAAGGTTCATTACAGAGTTAAAAGAAAGCTATTGTATAAGTAGCTATCGAATTCAATTAAGAAATTAAATTTTTTCCGAGTTAGGCAATTAACTTCTGCTATATAAACTATATTAACTTATGCTTGATAAACTATAATTACTTCTATTCAAATTCATTCAATTCAATTTCTTTTAAATTAAAATTACTTGAAACGCTTCGTTCATAAGTAAAACTTAAATTAAGGTTTGTTTCTGACAGCTTATTCTTTAATATTTTCTTTCAAAATCAAGTTTTTTATTAGTAACTATACACACATAGGAGGTAATGGCATAATAGGAGGTATTGGCATAACATTAACTTTGTTTTGTTCATTTTGTCCCAAAATATTAATTATTGCATATCTATTCGTCTATTACAGTGATTTCCAATGTGGTCTATATAGAACCCCCAGGGGTCCATTAAGACCTGCCAGGGAAAAAATATGAATTTACTATTCTACAAAAAAATATGAATTTAATTAAATAAGTATTAAGGGGGTCTATCAAAAATTCAAAAACACGGCAAGGGTCTACGAGAGGTTGAAGTTTGGGGACCTCTAGTATATTGGCTCTTGCTGAAATGAAAAATTAACGCCAAACATAATGTAATGCCGATAATAGATAGATTTACCTTACTTATGTACATACAAATGTGTACTCAGAAATTTTGTTATTTATATTTTATTTAAGAAGAAAACAAGTCTTAAAATTTGCATACAAAATTGTTATGAATTTTTTATTTTTGTTTCTTGTTTTTTTTCTCTTATTGTTATTTTGGGTATTATTTTAGTAAACTTCGAATTCGGTATATAATTTTAATGTAAGCATACAATCATTCCAGAATTCGATATTAATACAAGAAATAGGGTAAAAAAATAAAAAAAAAACAAATTTTTGTTTTTAGATTCTGAGCAATAAAGAATCTTCAAAACTACAAAAATCAAAAATATTTTAAAAAGTTCTAATAAAATTTTTGTATGGTTATTTTTTTAGAGTTTGAAAATTGTGCCAAAAACAATTCAAAATTAAAGGAAATGACAAAATTAATTTGAAAAAAAAAATTCAATTGATTTTAGTATGACAATTTATTGTTAAAATTTCAATTCACTTTTATTTTTAATTAATTTTGTTTTTTTCTTCATTTCTTTTTTTCAATAAAAATAATTAATTCTTTATTATAATTTTTATCCACACATGTTTTAAACTTTTCCATGGAGTTTTGAACATACACATAAATTGTATTTATGTACATATTGTTATGTACATAAATATTTTACCGATTTTATTTTATTTACAGTTTATGTAGAAAATTTCTCTGTTATCATTCACCATGACAATGAAATTTTCAGCATATTATAAATTTCAGTTTTCGTTTATTAGAATACAAAAGGTACCTATATTGAAATTATTTTTGAAGTTATTTTTTTGAAGTATAAATATGTATGTAATGTACACGCAAATTATATTTATATTATATTTTTTAATAACTCGGTAATTGCAAACTCTTAACTTTTTTCATCATTTGCGATTAAACTGAAGTATGCGAATTTATTTATCTATATGCTCAATCATTTTTTGACGAAAGAAAATAAAATATAGCCAAAATTACATAAATTGAATTTTTGATTCCAAATCTGTTGAGCATGTATGCAATTTAAATCAAACCTATTCATTGGAGCTAATTCTGAGTATCGAATCACTAAGTAATATTAATAAACACGCTCTTTTAGCAAGATAAAATGACTCATATTGTGAGAGCAAAAAACAAAAAAACTAAATAAAATTATTATTTTTTACTGTGATCTGTGCCACGTCGCCCAAATAAGCAACCATGAACGAAAGGGTTAACTCATATTACATATTTTTATACATAACAACTTTATAGTATATTTTATACAAATGCATTTACATTATTTATTCAATTTTTATTTTATAAATTTTGTAATTACGTTTGTAAAATATAAATCATTGATAAAGAAAAAAAAATTATCGTAAAAACTTCGATATTGGTATTGTAAACGTTAGGCAATTCATACAAATGATTCGTGTCTATAATAAATTTTTTGAAACTTAATGATTCGATGCTCAGAATAAGCCGCATAATTTAAATTAACATTAATATTATGCTTTCTTTATGAATTGTGGTAATAAATAAGAAAACTTTTACCACTTTTCGACTTATAATTAACAGGAATAACTATTAATTTTTTTTTTCTACTTTATTATTATTCCTCGTGTTGTTTAATGCTTATCGTAAATATAATATCAAATATATACATATATTATAATACTTATGTGTATTACACACTGGTCTCAAATTATAATAATTTTAAAAAAGTATAAATTTTTTACTTGTATTTCATTTTGATAACCGCACAAATTTTTATTGAAGAGTTCAGTTCTTTAACCATTCAAATTGGAGAACGACATAACAACAAAATAACGCAATCTAGCTACAATAGTAGACTATCGCTACATACGTGCACACATACAACACATTAACATACATGATGTGTGTAAGATATCGTTAAATACATGAATGCCTCCTGCTTTTCATTTAAGCTTATAAGATAATAATGAAAAAAAAAAACGAGTAAATATAAAAATACCGAAAATAAAATTAAAGGAAAAAAAAAAAAACAAAAGAAAACAGCAGCAAACCATCCAACAAAGAACAGAAAAAAAAAATATTTTTATTTTTACCCTAAAATAGAAAAAATTCATTTTTTATATTAGTATAAGTTGAACTTTTGCAGAATACAAACATACAAGAGTACCCAATTTAATCCGGCAATATTAATTGATAAAAATAAATTTTAATTTTTTAATTAAAAGCAAAGAATTTTTCTCTTTTTGAAAATTCAATCATTTACAATAATGTTTTCAAATAGTTCAATTAGTACACTAACTGATGAATTTAATTTAATATTGGATGATAATATCCTATGGGATAAAAATTATCAACCTTTAATCAATGAGGATATTTCTTTAGGCCAACTTTTATTGCATATGCTTAAGCATGATAGTGAAAAAATATTGCAAGTAAGTATATGAGTGCGATAAACAAAAAATAATTATAGACAATACGAGTATACTATATTATGTGAGTGTGTGCATGTACATTTTATATATAATATACATATATGTACATACCCATATATAATTTATTAATATAATTTAATATTATTAAAACAGGTGTGTTATGATACCGAAACACAATTTACTGGTCATGATTTAAGGATTATGAGTATACGTGTTGCACAAAATTTCATGAGATATGGTATTAAACAAGAGGATGTTATTGGTTTTATAGCTAGTAATACAAAATATTTAGCACCAATTATTTTTGGTATTATTTATTGCGGTGGACAACTTAATTCATTGGATCCATCATTTGACAAACGTATGCTCTTTTAAATTTTTTATTTTGAAAATCATATTGCACATTGAATATTGATTTTTTAATTTTTAGATGAAATTATTCATATGTATCGTATTACAAAACCTAAATTTATATTTTGTGATAAAAATATTTATAATTTAGTGAAGGAAGCAATTAATGAATTAAATTTAACATGTCAAATATTTGTTATGGACGGTGAAATAGATGGTGTTACATCAGCAGAAATATTTTTGAAACCAACTGGAAATGAAGATCATTTTGTGTGAGTAAAAAGAGAAATGTATTAAATATTGTGTTAAGTTCTGTACTGAAAGAGGATGAATCGAAATTAAAATTGATGGGTGGATAATTGAAATTAATGCTTTAATTAAGTTGAAGATAAAATTTATTCTATGATTTTTTTTAATTTCATTTAAAAATTTAATTGTTATTGCACTTTTTAGGAAAGTTAAAAAATAAAACAATTTGATAATTATCCATTAAGTTTTTATCATATAAAGTGCAAAAACCTTAGCAAGCAACTTGTAAGGAACTGTACAGAAAACATTAAAATTCATTACTAAAATTTTATAGTCTTAATTGTTATATTTGCAAAATTCCTTAATTACATTACGCTTCAAAAATATAATTTTTAAAAATTTTCAATTTAATTAAATATTAATCATTCTTTTAAATTAATTATTTACTAAGCACTAACAAGAAATCTATTACTGATTCAAAAAACTTACGATTTTATACATCTTTCTTTATTATCTATAGGTGATTGCTACAATTTCAGTATTTAAATTAGTATTTGTTAGTTAAATAGCTTAATTTGAATCTATTTCAACTAGACTTGTACTTAGTAAATAATTTAAAAAAATTTTACTCATAAATTTTATTATATTTTAAATTGCATTTTTGTTTTTTTTTTTAATTTTAGACCAAGTAGATTAAATCTTGGTAGTGATCAAACATTTGCAATTATTTGTTCATCTGGAACAACAGGATTATCAAAAGGTGTTTGTGTTTCTCATCGTTCAATGATTCACAATATTATGAGTTTTAACGATTCATTTACACCTTTTAATGTATATACTTGTTTTAGTACAATTTATTGGATTTCCGGTTTATGGTCATTATTATTATGTGCAATACGTGGATTTAAACGAATAATAACTCATCAACAATTTAATCCAAAATTAATTTTAGAAATTATTGAAAAATATAAAGTTAATTTTCTTTTAACACCACCAAGTCAAATTGCGTTAACTGTTGAAAGTGAAGAGATTAAAACATTTGATTTAACTTCAGTACGTGCATGGTTTGTTTCTGGTAGTGCATTACCATTAAATGTAGCTAATAAAATGAAAGATTATTTAGCAAATGGTAAAATTTTAAATGGTTATGGTATTACGGAAGTTGGAAATATAATTTGTCGAGAAACATATTCTGAAAATCGAACAGGTTCTGTTGGTAAAGTAATTCCATATATTATGTTAAAAATTGTTGATGAGGATGGTAATATATTGAGTCCAAATCAAAATGGTGAAATATTAGCACATAATCGTTGCCGATGGTTTGGTTATTACAATAATGTTACTGAAACAACAGAAGTATATACAGAAGATGGTTGGATTAGAACTGGAGATGTTGGTTATTTCGATGATGATGGATTTATTTTTTTAACAGGTCGTAAAAAAGAAATCATGAAATATAAAAATTTTCATTTTTATCCAAATGAAATCGAAAATATTATCCATCAAATACCTGATGTCTTAGAAGTTTGTGTATGTGGAATACCGGATGTAATTGCAACAGATTTACCAGCAGCAGCTATTATTAAAAGATGTGAAAGTAATTTAACAGAAGATGATATTTATAAATATGTTGAAAAGAATATGGTGCATTTTAAACATTTACGAGGTGGTGTTTATTTTCTTGAGAAGTTTCCAAAAGCTTCATCTGGAAAAATTTTAAGAAAAAAAGTCAAATTGATCTTAGAAGAACTTTATAAGGTTAAAAATAAAACGACAATTTAAATATTTTTATATTTTAATATTTCTTTATTATTTTTTGTTATATTTTTTCTTAATTTAATATACATACATAATTGTTATATTTGAAAAATTTCGATCAAATTAAAAACAGATACACCCCACATAAATATTTTAAATTATAAGAATTTGATCTTAGTTAGAAAAATACAAGTGAACATAGTGTAGAATATAAGAAATACTTATCCTTTGCCCTTTATTATAATACAACCATTCCGTGTTTTATTATCTAGTTCAGAATCTTGAAAAAACATTAACTATAATTAATTCAAATTTAAACTAATTTTGAGAGATTTCGGATGAGTTTAAAATCTAGATCCAACTCTTAAAATAAGATACAATTTTTTACTGTTTGTCATGCTTTTATTACAGAAAAATCGAATAAATTTTGGTAGGAACTATAAAACATAAAGAAATATAGAATCAGCTTGATGTGAAATTGAAAATTAGTAAGGATCCTATATCAGGCTGTAGTAAAAAAATTCAAATAATATCTTGGCCATAAAACTCTGGGGCCATAAGACAATATTGATCAACTCCAATTAATATGAAAAAAATATACCAAAAAAATTACGTTATCACGAACTCAAACCAATATATTAGTGATTTTGTGTACATGATAATTTTCATAAAACAAAGTTGTTTTTCAATGTAAAGTATAACTTTGACTAAGAGATGGCGCTATTAACATATTTACACAATTAGTTTTTATTACAAGAAAATTTCAATAGTATAAACTTGCATCATACATAAATACTTTATATCTGCATTATTAGTTACACTTTAGTCTACATTAATAGTTTTTTACTTATTTTTTTTTCTTTATTAAAAACCAATTAAAAAATAGAAACGTAATTAAAGTAAACATAAATTAAAGTTTAAATTTTAATTTTCAACAACTGGTTCCAGAACCCTTATTGCTTGAATAATGAATTAACATTTCTTTCACCTTATTTCTCTGAATTTTGCCTGATACTGTTTTTGGTAGCTCCTTAACAAAATAAACTCCGCCTCGTAATTTTTTAAAATCAGCCAATTTCGTTTCAACTAATTTTAAAATATCATCTGATGTTAAATTACTTTCTGGTTTTTTTACAACCAAAGCTGCGGGTAAATCCGTATACACAATATCTGGTACACCACAAACAGAAACTTCTATTACATCTGGTAATTCTAATATAATTTCTTCAATTTCGGTAGGAGAAACATGAAAATTTTTATATTTTAATATATCTTTTTTTCTATCTACAACAAATAAATAACCGTCGTTATCAAAATATCCAATATCACCGGTACTTATCCAATGATTTTCATCATAAATATCACTTGTGGCTTTGTCATTACCAAAATAACCGGGCCATTTAACGTCTATTCTGATGCAAATTTCTCCTTCTTCGCCAACTCCCAACTGTTTACCATGTAAATCTAAAATTTTTACTTCAGTATTTGGCATCATTTGTCCAACTGAACCACTACGCCTATATTCTATAAATTCCATATTTGAGCAAGAAGCGATTTCACTCATCCCATATGAAACATACACAGACCCATTTGGTAAATATTCTTCAAATTTTTTTATTAATGATGCTGGTACAGTACTACCTCCAGAATTAAATTTTGTTATACTAGACAAATCACGTTTTTCTAATTCAGAACTTTGCGTTATCAAACCTAATTGTGATGGTGGACCTATTAAATTCGTTACACGATATTTTTCAACAATATCAAAGAAGGTTTCAGTTGAAAATGGTTCATCTATAATAACACGTAAACATTTGTTCATCGTTCCCAGGTTTAACTATATTGAAAATCATATACGAGTACAAAATTTGATTAAATTAATTAATATTAAATTACAAAAATAATTTACAATTACCGTAATTAATCCACTTAACCAATATAACGAACTATAAGACATGAAAACGTCATCTTCTGTCAAAGTTCTATTAAGAAAAATTTATTTAGTAAACAAAAACTAAAAATTAATTGTTAAAAAGTTACGTGAAACCAGTTAGTCTTAATAACATTCTATGTGACATACAAACACCTTTCGGTAATCCTGTTGTTCCTGATGAACATAATATAGTTGCAACTTGATCACCTCCATCTTGTAATTTAGGGGGACTAAAACACAAAAGAATTTATGGTCTAAAACACAAAAGAATTTATGGCTTGAATTACTTACACAAAATTTAACTCTTTCCCGGTTGATTTTAAAAATACATCAACTGTTTCTACTCCTTCTACATTACCCTTCATCAAATAAATTGAGGCATTCAGATTCAATTCAGCGTTGCTATCTTTCATAGCTTCGTAATTCTCAGGATCACAAAATATTATCTTTGGTTTTGTAAATGAATAAATATGCTTTATTTCATCTAAAAAATTTAAATTTTTATGTACATAAGTGCAAGTAAATACAAAAAATTATAAAAATTTATTAAGAACATTACACATGATGTAATTTTTAAGTGCAAGTACCTTTTCTAAAAGATGGATCTAATGTGCTAAGTGTTGTTCCACATAAATATGAACCAAAAACTATTGGAGCTAAATAATGACTATTGCTAGCTGCAATTCCAATAATATCATTTTGTTTCAAACGATTTAGTTGAAGATTTTGACATGCTCTTATACTAAGAGTATGCATTTGTTTACCAGTGATTTGTATTCCATTATTTGCACTAATCTGAAATTAAATATACAAGCCAAAGAGAAAAAATTGGAGTTAAAACTTTTAGAGTACAATATTATTATTAATACATACACATCGATGCAAGTTTGTACGGATGATATCGCCGTACAGTAAAACTAAAAACTTCTTCACTGCTGAAATTCATTAATTTCATTTTAAAATTTATAAATTTTAGTTTTATAATTATTGTGAAATATAATTGTGTGTTATAATATGAATATTATAATTTTATAAATATGTATAGCATTAAAATCAGTGACAGACATAAGCTTAGTATTCAAATTTTGTTGTTATAATTTTTTGAAGTAAAATTTTGAAAATGAATGTATAAATGTATTGTATTTTTTTGCGGTGAATAATTCAATGTTGAAAACTTCAAGTTGAAAAATTTATTAAAATATTTGTCACCAGAATGCTATGAAAGACAAAATCGGTATTGTGAATTATAATATTAGTCTATTGAATATAGTATGCATTGATGTTGAGTTTATACATATTAATAATACTTAATAATATTACGAAGTAGCAGACACACGTCTGATATTAATCTAACACAGAAAATATCATACTATCGATCTTATATGTCTGTCAGTACTATAATATTCACTATAATGTTAAGTACAATTGCACAGTTAAACAACATTAAGTATTCGATTTTATAATTAATTAACAATTATAATAGCAAATACTTAAATGTCAAACGGCAAAAGTATGATATTGACACTGGCAATTGAATCACAAATTAATTAAAAGATAAAAGATTTCTTCAGATTATTTAAAATAAATATTTCAAATTAATCAAAATGATAACAACTACAACATTAAATAAAGTGTATAAATATTACTTCTAATAAATAAAGAGATATGTTAATAAATTCAATATATGTATATATTTATTAAATGTTTATACAACTTTATACTACTTTTTCAGTGTATATAAAAATTAGTATTGAGATAATTTTGTTTTACAAAATTAATATACCTACATTTATTTTTAATATACCGTACCTTTCATTTCACATCATAATTTAATGATTACCTAAATAAATTTTAACTAATATATAATATTCACGCACTCAAATAAACTCAGTCACAATTTACTAAAGTATATTTGAGAAGCTACGAGTAAATACGAAAAATTGGCTCACTAAAAATTTATCTCACCTGTATAACCTTATCTGGTACTTCTTCTAATATAGATAAAATAAATTCACCAGCTGATTTATTGTCAATATTAGAATTAGATTGTATTTTTGGCCCATACCAAATTTTTTGTTCAGCATCATAATTTGTTTTACACTTAAACATATTTATGGTTTTGAAATTCAAAAAACAATGTAATAAAAAAAAAACAATTAATTTTTAATTCAATTTTTTTTCTATAATTTAAAATTTTAAGATTTATTGTTTAAGAATGTATGTATGTAGGTATGTATAATTAATCAAATACAATTTTTAAATTTCAAATATTTCAAATTTTTTAACAGTAAAAATCTGAACGAAATTCGGCTATAAACTGAGAGTAAAACGAATATTGTACAGAGTTTTTATGAATTTTTTAAAGTAAACAGATAAATAATTTTATTACCATATATGTATAAAAAATTTGATGTGATCAGCATAGAACTGACCGCAATGTGTATTGTGTATTTTAGTGAAACTGTTAAAGAAATTATGAAAATGATTTTAAAACATACTTTCAAATTTTAAGAAAGTTAGTAAGCATTTAGTTAATATATGTACCTAGAAATATGTAAATAGTAAATAGTAAATTTGGCTCTTAGTAGAGTTTCGCTTTGTGTCATCCGAATTCCTTAAAAAGTTCGTCTGTTAGTTTCGGTAACAACCAGAACTCAGATCAGGAGATTGGTAAAAAATGTAAAATCGAACCCTAGTCCGGCTTCCCAGCCCTGCTATTGCCGAAAATTTTAAACGTTCATTATGCTAACACCCCGAATTTAAACATTAAATTTAAATAAAATTGGGTAACTGTTTTCTTTATATGTGCGAAATTGGAACATAACCATAATAAACTCACACATAAAATTTCATCAAAATCATTTCAATTAAACATGAAATACACGCGCGCACACACAGGCCGATAAATTATCATCTCTCTTAAAAATAATTTATTTACTCAATTCTACCGTGGAGAAGTGTGTGTTCACTAAAAATTCCATATACAAAATTTGGTTCCATCGCATGACCTTCCTTATTGTAAACAATGCGGTCGGTAGTAATAAAATCAAAATGAGTTATACACAAACACAATAATTCTACAGTGTTTACTTTATTAACTAATTGATTCTGGCAACTTTTCATTAAAATGTATATAAAAAAGATCTCGCTGAGTTATCTATTTTCTCGCTGAGTTTTCTGCTTTTTTCTGCGTAGTAGAAACGTATCAATAGATATTTGAATATAATACAAAAGACAAAAGTTTTTGTATACTTTTCGGAATGTGTATGCAATGTATATATATTTTAAGTTTTACTACATTTTTGAAGTCATGGATACTGTATTGGTATGGTATTTGTGGAGTTGGAGTAATTCTGCTTTACTGAGTATAATTCAGTGATAGCGTTATGAACAGAACGGTACAAAAATGTATATCTATTATACTCTGACTTTGAAATTCCTATACACTACAATATAGTTGTAATACACTAATTCAGCGATTCAAATTATAATAAGTTGAAATCTACTTATAATAATATTATTGCAGTTTTAAAATCTACACATACAACGTGGGAAAGCCGCGATGAAACTCTTCATTTAGCCATTGGAAGGAAAATTTGCAGTCTTTTTTTAAAATACCTGAACATTTGAATCTGAAATTTTGATTTTTTTTTAAATATTTGGAAACTAAGTTCAATTAAAACTATTTAACTACAGTTGAAATACTTATATTAACGTATAAATATAACTTTCATCTACATAGTGTGAACAATTTTCTTATTATAGAAGCAATCAATTATAATAAATAATAAATGAAAAAGCTTTTGAACACTTTCATGTTCAAATAGTAGATAATACTGTCATATCTTACTATAAAAGCCTAAGTCCATAAAAGCTCTTATGTTCTACGAAAATTTGAATGTGTCTAAGCCTGTCTTTTTTAATTAATTGAATACAATTACATATTTTATATATAAATTTCGCCAGAGATGGAATTGTAGCCAATAAACAAACGAATAATACCCATTTATTTATAGTTTATATAAAAATATGTACATACATATTATGGTAAACAAAATTGTTCCATCTTGTAGTCGGACATTGTGATGCAAAGATTAATAAAATAATAATTGTTACAAAATAAAATGTATTACAATTTCATTGCAATTATATCACTCTTTAAATTATCTTCAAGGTTCAAACAAGAAGATTTAACTGAATTAATTAAGAATCTAATTTAAATAATCAGATCGGATTTACCGGGGATGCAAGAACTATTACTTTGAAAATTAATGAAAAGCCGGTTTGAGCTAACGGTTAATTTAAAGGTTTAAATTGAAAGGCGTATATACACTTGTTTCTAGTTTTTTCTAATAGCAAAATTGTTTCCCGGCCCTTTCTGCGTTTAGAGAATTAAAATGTATGTATGTATGTAAAAGTAGTACATACTTCATTTAAAGCAATTAAAACTTAAAATCCAAAATCAGATACATTTTTACTTAACTGTATTATTAATTACAATATAAACTTATAAACTACATCAAAAATAAGTAAATTGTTAGCCTAAACAATAAAGAAGTTTAGAACAGGAAGAGAAAACAAATAAATTGAAATTCCATTATCGCGTCGCAATTTCCTTTTGCTTTGAAAATTGATTTGCCATTTCTTTTATTTTATTTCTTTGAATCTTTCCTGATGCCGTTTTTGGTAGCTCCTTAACAAAATAAACTCCGCCTCGTAATTTTTTAAAATCAGCCAATTTCGTTTCAACTAATTTTAAAATATCATTTGATGTTAAATTACTTGCTGGTTTTTTTACAACCAAAGCTGCGGGTAAATCCGTATACACAATATCTGGTACACCACAAACAGAAACTTCTATTACATCTGGTAATTCTAATATAATTTCTTCAATTTCGGTAGGAGAAACATGAAAATTCTTATATTTTAATATCTCTTTTTTTCTATCTACAACAAATAAATAACCGTCGTTATCAAAATATCCAATATCACCGGAACTTATCCAATTATTTTCATCATAAACATCATTTGTGGCTTTGTCATTACCAAAATAACCGGGCCATTTAACGTCTATTCTGATACAAATTTCACCTTCTTCGCCAATTCCCAACTGATTACCATGAAAATCTACAATTTTTATTTCAGTATTTGGCATCATTTGTCCAACTGAACCAATGCGCTTATATTCCAAAAATTCAATATTTGAGCAACAAGCAATTTCGCTCATACCATATGCAACAAAAACAAATCCATTTGGTAAATATTTTTCAAATTTTTTTATTAATACAACTGGTACGGCACTACCCCCGCAATTAAATTTTGTTATACTTGATAAATCACGTTTCTCTATTTCAGGACTTTGTGTTATCAATGCTAATTGTGATGGTGCACCTAATAAATTCGTTACACGATATTTTTCAACAATATCAAAGAAGGTTTCAGTTGAAAATGGTTCATCTATAATAACACGTAAACATTTATTCATTGTTCCCAGGGTTAACTGTATTTTAAATTATATAAAAAATTTGTTTAAATTAATTAATATTACAAAATAATTTACAATTACCATAATTAATCCACTTAACCAATATAAGGAACTATAACACAAGAAGACGTCATCTTCTGTCAAAGTTCTATTATAAAAAAATTTATTTAGTAAAATGACAATTACAAATTAATTAATTTTTTTTTTCGTTAAAAACTTACGTGACGCCAGTTGGCCTTATTAACATTTTATGTGACATACAGACACCTTTCGGTAATCCTGTTGTTCCTGATGAACATAATATAGTTGCAACTTGATCACCTCCATCTTGTAATTTAGGAGGACTAAAACACAAGAGAATTTATGGTCTGATATTCAACTACATAAACTATAACATAATAGGTACATATTTCTTTACTTACACGAAATTCTGTTCTGTTCCAGTTGATTTTAAAAACACTTCAACTGTTTCTACTCCTTCAACATGACCTTTCATCAAATAAATTGCGGCATTTAAATTCAATTCAGCATTACTATCTTTCATAGCTTCATAATTCTCAGGATCACAAAATATTATCTTTGGTTTTGTAAATGAATAAATATGCTTTATTTCATCTAAAAAATTTAAATTTTTATGTACATAAGTGCAAGTAAATACGAAATTTTATAAAAATTTATTAAGAACATTACCACATATGTACATATACATAATTTAATTTTTCAGTGTAAGTACCTTTTCTGAACGATGGATCTAATGTGCTAAGTGTTGTTCCACATAAAAATGAACCAAAAACTATTGGAGCTAAATAATGACTATTGCTAGCTGCAAATCCAATAACATCATTCTGCTTCAAGCCCTTTAGTTGAAGATTTTGACATGCTCTTATACTGAGAGTATGCATTTGTTTACCAGTGATTTGTATTCCATTATTTGCACTAATCTGAAATTTAGAATATTGTATGAAGAAGAGGCAGAGTTAGAGTTAGAATTTTGGAGTATTAAATTGTTGTTAATACATATACATACATATTTATGAATGTGTGTATGGATTATATCGTACAATAGAATTAAAAATTTCTCCACATTAATGTAGTTGAAATTTGACAATTTCATTTTAAAATTTATAAATTGATATTGTCAAGTATAATTGTGTATATTTTCACATAAAAATGTTTAGTGCAATACAAAGTACAATTGTGAATTAATTGTTCTTCAATTTCTAAAAATTAGGTACGGTGTCACTATCAAACAATAGAAAGTATAACTTTGACACTGAATATTGAATTGCAAATTAATTAAAAGATAAAAGAATTTAATAAGATTATTTGAAATAAATATATTAAATTAATTAAAAGATAACATTAATAGATTTCTAATTTCTGTTAATAAAAAATTTGGCAATATTTTCAATAAAAAAATTTTTACTTTTACTGCATTCTATAGAAATTTGGATTCTGACAATTTTGTTTTATCAAAATCGATATTTTATTTCACATAATAGATATAATTTAATTATTACCTAAATATAAATCTTAATAATCGTATTCACACACTTAAATTGAAATGCTCACGTATTAAAATTAAATATATTTATTTAATAGCTACTTATATAGATTAAGTACAATTGGATAGCTTTATATGTGGACCATAGTCATAGCACAGAAAATATATAAATTTTCTTTAAATGCCATACAGATTCAGAAAAGTATTTTTTTATTGCCGAAAACACTATTCTGCTCTTATTCGATATATTAGATATGTATGTATGTATGTTGTTTTAAAATATTTTCAAACCATAATCATTTAGTTTTTTATACAATATTAAATTAATTATATATTCCATTAACTAGAGCCGTTTTACATTTTAATCAAGAGCATTTTTTGTCTCGATCAGATTTTTTAAATTATTGTTAAATTATACAACAAAAACGTCTTGTACCATGGAACGTATATTTTACATATTAATTTATTTACAATAATAAATTAAAAATTTCAATTAGTGAATCATGTAATTTCTACTTACATGTTACTTGCTACATCTTTTTTTAAATAAAATTAAATATAAATTATAATAAAACACTTTTAATCCAATACAAATTCAAGTACAAAGGAATGCGTTCACAGTTACACGTTTCACCAAAAATCGAGCTCACTAAAAATTTATCTCACCTGTATAACTTTATTTGGTACTTTTTCCAAAACAGATAATATAAATTCACCAGCTGATTTATTATCACTATTTGAATTAGATTTTATTTTTGGCCCATACCAAATTTTTTGTTCAGCATCATAATTTGTTTTACACTTAAACATATTTCTGGTTTTGAAATTCAAAGAGTGATAAAAAAAAACTCAATTAATTAAACAATTTTTTTTGTATAATTTAAAACTTTAAGATTTATAATTTTAGAATGTATGTAAGTATGTATGTATAATTAATCAAATCCAGTTCTATAAAATTTTAAATATTCCTTAAATTAATTTTTTATTAAAAAAAATCTGTACGAAATTCAGTTATAAACTGAGAATTAAATGAATATTGTGCAGAGTTTTTATAAGTTTTTGAAGGCAAACAAAAAAAATTTTTTACAAAACTTCAAATTTATTACCGTCCATATGTATAAAAAATTATTAGTTATATACAAATTACTATTTATTAAGAACATATACATATATTTACATACATATATAAAATGTGGAGATAAAAGTCATAAAATTATAGTTATAGATCTATAATCATTATGTAATTTCACAGTATACAGTAAGTGAGATGAATTTTGTTTTAAAAAATATAATTTTAATTTTTTCTATATTAAATATTGTAGTGATTGTTATAGGGTCAAAATACTTATAGAATATTAATTGGTAAGTAATATTTATAATTGTTATACTGTTTTAAAATATATACATATATCGGCAACACAGCTATCTAAATTCTTTCTTTATTATTATTTTCTAATATTTTCTATAGACTTATAAATATTATAATTGTTTTATAATATATAAAATATGTTCAAAATATTAAATAGTTTGAGATGTTGTCATTCTTTATATGGTTACCTGCAGATCTAATATTTTAAGATCGCATTTATTCAGATATTAAAATTATATTGCTGAATAAACCAAGTTAGACTGAAAAATTAGCTCATGTAGTAAATAAGTTTCATTTAGAAAAATTTGTGTAAGTAAAACGGATTTACTTGCTTTCAATAATGTAATTAGACTTGCTAAAAATAAGTAAATTAAATTTTTATTTAATTTTAAAATCCTGTTCGATTTAAAGTAAATTTATCAAAAATAAAATTTTAATAGTCTTCGAATACAGCTACATGGTATTCCAGTAATTATTTTTTACTATGCATAGCTAAGAGAAATAAAGATAACATTGTAAATATAACGGTATGTAAACGGTGTATGCTTATTATACACTGACTGAAATTGCAATAATAATGTTAAATTGTAATACACACAATTCTGTAATTCAAAATAACAAGTTGAAATCTCTAGTATTGAAGATCACTGCAGTTTTAAAATTAGAAAACATGTCATAAAAGTTCCGATCTTTTTTTTAAAGTATTTTGAGTTATTATAAAAGTTTTTTTAAAAGTATTTTGCAATTTGTATTGCTACAACATTTTCAGTTTTAGTTTTTGCCTGATTGTCGGAACAATGTTTGGCTACATTTTATTGTGTAATTATACTTATTTAACTGTTATATATAATTTCCATTGATAAATGAAACATCTTTCTAATATATTTAAATGATACTGTACTGTTATGTCTTATTGTAAAAGACTAAGTGCATTAAAGTTTTTATATTCTAATTAGGTTTAAATTTGGTTTGAATATATTTAACCAGCTGTTTTTTAATTAATAGTATAAAGTTACATATTTTATATATGTACATATACATGTATAATTAGATTAACGGAGATGTAATGGCAAAACAGTAAATGTATGAATTATACACAGACTGAGTCTATTAAAAATATGTAGAGTATAAACAAAATTGTTCGTACATCTTGTATTCGAACATTGTATTGCAATGGTAAATAACAGTTATAAAACGATGTACCAAAACTACATATGTATTATGTTTGTATTATAATCGCATAACAGTTACATAGTGTTGATAAAACATAATTAAAACTTTGTTTTTTGAACATGTACAAACATATGTGCATTAAAACCTAACACACTTTGTCTCAATATGACACAACATTGAATTTCTCTATGGCATACAAATAAAGGTGAATATAACTGTTTCGATTATTAGTGAATGTGTGTTGTGTACTTACTTTTATAAAAAACCTCTATATAAATCTTTAAAGACATAAAATCTAAAATTCGGCAAATAAAGAATAAGATTTTTATCAATCAATCCCTTTCAAATTACCTTCAAAGTTCAAATAAAGTGATTTAATTGAATTAATTAAGAATCTAATTTAAAAAATCAGATCTGAGTTACCGGGTACAAGAAGTATTACTCTGAAAATTAGTACAAACCCGGTTTGAGCTAGCGGTTAAATCGAAGTTAAATGTATTTGTTTCTAGTTTTTTTTTTTTATAATAGAAACAGTATTTCCTGACCACTCTGCCTTTACGAAATCCGAATATATGCTTATTAGTAAAACCCGGAGAAAGAAAGTATATTTTATAATAACACGCAATATAAGGCAATTCAAATCTAAAATACAAAATCATCTTACACCTATCAATCATTCTTGTCTCTTTTGTACATAATTAGTGGTATAAACCCAAACTTGTATGATTCTTCTTTAGGATAAATTTTTGAAAATTCTTCAAATTATTTTGAAAACAAATGTTTAATCTGAAATTTTAAATAGCTAATCAACATTTTTTTTGGAAATGGTTAATTCATTCGAAACTTGTATTTTTTTACAAAGGTTAATTGTATTAAATTTACTTTATTTTTTACATAATTGTAATCTTATTTACATAAACTTATAAGCTACATCAAAAATTATTAAATTATTTGCTTAAAAAATAAAGAAACTTAGAACAGAAAGAAAAAGCAAATAAATTGAAATCGAATTTCCATTCATCGCGTCGCAATTTCCTTTTGCTTTGAAAATTGATTTGCCATTTCTTTTATTTTATTTCTTTGAATTTTTCCTGATGCCGTTTTTGGTAGCTCTTTAACAAAATAAACTCCACCTCGTAATTTTTTAAAATCAGCTAATTTCGTTTCAACTAATTTTAAAATATCATCTGATGTTAAATTACTTTGTGATTTTTTTACAACCAAAGCAGTAGGTAAATCTGTATAAACAATATCTGGTACACCACAAACAGAAACTTCTAATACATCTGGTAATTCTAATATAATTTGTTCAATTTCAGTAGGAGAAACATGAAAATTCTTATATTTTAATATATCTTTCTTTCTATCTACAACAAATAAATAACCGTCGTTATCAAAATATCCAATATCACCGGAATGTATCCAACGATTTTTATCATAAATATCATTTGTTGCTTTTTCATTACCATAATAGCCGGGCCATTTAACATCTATTCTTAAACATATTTCACCTTGTTCACCAATTCCCAATTGATTATTATGAGAATCTATAATTTTTATTTCAGCATTTGGTGTCATTTGTCCAACTGAACCAATACGTTTATACTTCAGAGATTCGATATTTGAACAACCAGAAATTTCACTCATACCATATGCAACAAAAACAAATCCATTTGTTAAATATTTTTCAAATTTTTTTATTAATACAACTGGTACAGCACCACCTCCACAATTAAATTTTATTATGCTGGATAAATCACGTTTCTCTAATTCAGGACTTTGTGTTATCAAAGCTAATTGTGATGGTGGACATAATAAATTCGTTACACGATATTTTTCAACAATATCGAAAAACGTTTCAGTTGAAAATGGTTCATCAATAATAATACGTGAACATTTATTCATTGTTCCCAAGATTAACTATAATTATTCAAGATTAATTATAATTAACTTATAATTTAACATAATTACCATAAATAATCCAGTTAACCAGTATAAAGTACTGTAACAAAAGAAAACTTCATCTTCAGTCAAATTCCTGTAACAAAAATTCAACTTAATTATAAATCGAAACTTATTAGATTTATTAAATAGGTCATTTATTTTCCGCTTACGCAAAATCAATTTGTCTTGTTAACATTCTATGTGACATACAGACACCTTTCGGTAAACCAGTTGTTCCAGATGAACATAATATAGTTGCAACTTGATCACCTCCATCTTGTAATTTGGGTGGACTAAAAATACAAATACAATATGTGTGTTCATTATAAAATTTAACCAATTAACTAAAGACAGCCTTTGATTAAGTACATTAAGTACATGACACTCACAAATTATATTTGATTAATCTTATATATTATAACTTAATCATTAAATGCGTTGGAATCAAAAATTTGAAAAAAGAACTGAGTATTAAACAAAGGCAATATATTTAATACTTCTAATATACGAACTTATATTCAATTATTTTATAAAATACATACATAAAATTTGACTCCTTCCCGGTTGATTTTAAAAATACATCTACGGGTTCTACTCCTTCCACGTGACCTTTCATCAAATAAATTGAGGCATTTAAATTTAATTCAGCGTTACTAGCTTTCATAGCTTCATAATTCTCAGGATCACAAAATATTATCTTTGGTTTTGTAAATGAATAAATATGCTTTATTTCATCTAAAAAATTTAAATTTTTATGTAAGTGCAAGTACATTACATCATATGTACATATGTATGTATACATAATTTAATTTTAAGTCTAAGTACCTTTTCTAAAGGATGGATCTAATGTACTAAGTGTTGTTCCACACAAAAATGAACCAAAAACTATTGGAGCTAAATAATGACTATTGCTAGCTGCAAATCCAATAACATCATTCTGTTTCAAGCCCTTTAGTTGAAGATTTTGACAAGCTCTTATACTGAGAGTGTGCATTTGTTTACCAGTGATTTGTATTCCATTATTTGCACTAATCTGAAATTAATTGTGCGGGTTTTAAGCATTTATGCATATTGCATACAAACACAGAACTCTTATGAATCAAAAATGCTAAAAATTATAAGATTTTCTATTTGAATTTTTTATTTATTTGTAAGTCATACAGTTGGATTTCGAGAAAGCAGCGTTATTAGATTGTGGTCTTTGAATTATTTAGAATTAGAGGTAACTAACCCTAAGCTACACATTATAACATCTACTACATTTTTACCGAAATTAATTGAGTAAAAAATTTTACGTAAATGTCAAAAAATTTATTGAATCATTGCGTGACATACGATACGATATTGTTCGACAAAAACGCTTAAAAAAGCATTTTATTTTCGGCACTCTATATTTTACAAATTAAATTTGGTTTGCTCAAAAAGCATTTCTATTGAAAAAACACCGTTATAAAATTTGTGATGAAAATTTTATGTATGTATGTATAATATGTATGTACGTATATATGTATGCAAGATTTCTTTTTCATTGAATAAAAAAGTTTGACATTTTCTTAATAATGTATGACATTCATTACGTGATTGCCGCACTTACTTCCTACTATAAAAATTTAATTCGAATAAAACTGCAATGAAAGCTTTTGAAAACAACAAAAAAAAAATTAACATTGAAATTACCAAGCTACTTTGTAAGATTGCGAAATTTTTATTCATTAAAATAATAAAAAAATTTTGTTCGATATTTTTTTTTTGTTACATAAGACCCCCTATTGGAAGATTTTTGTCATTTTATGGCAATTTGTAGTGCATAATTTAGAATAAATAATTTAGAATAATGAAGGATACCAAACAGTCTGAGTTAAACTTAGGTCAAAAATACGATTGTGAACATTGTGAAACGTGATTATAAGCTAAATCGGATGTTTTTAATAATATATTACCGCGGATGCAATGAGGTGTACACACAAATTAGTTAATATTATATAATAGAAATTTTCGTAAACGAAATATTGCAAAATCATAACTGCGAAATGCTATTCCGCAAAAAAAACAACACAGTTCAAAGGATTTAACTGCTATACTCATTCGAAAATTGCAATTGCCCTTAAAATTGTCAAATTTGCGCTATATTGCAAAAATTTGGCAATTTTTATGAACAAACACTCTAGCAACATTCATTTATTAAAATAAATATAGCGCTATTTTTAATATGTGTGTATATCGCGATAAACTGCGTTTACATAAAAACTTGTATTTACACCACAACTTTTTGCATGAATTATTGACATACGGTAATATTAAAGAGTCACGAAATTGCTTTTTTGAGAGTTATATAATCAAAAAATTCAGAATTTTTTAAACTTTATTATTATAACAAAGCCACTTACGTTAACTCTAACGCTAGTAGTTTTGAAAAAATAGCGTTATATATTTTATACGAACCTGATAATTGACATTATTGTGTCATATTTTCAAATGCGTTTTTATCGAAACACAAAAAAAGCAGTTTCGTAACTCTTCCGTAATACCGACGATGTAAGTCTCATTCCCCTTATCGAAAAGCTTTGTTGACATGGGGAATGAGACGAATGTCCACTATTAATGCAAAAATCATTGTGTAAAATACATAATGTAAAATCACTACTATCACTATGTGCCCGCTCTGATTTTAATAATATTCGATATACACATTCGATATACATTGTAATTTAATATGTTAATAAATTCCTCAATATTATAATTAAAGGTGTTGACATAATCATTCTAAAATCCATTATAATTATCTCACCTGTATAACTTTATTTGGTACTTTTTCCAAAACAGATAAAATAACTTCACCAGCTGATTTATGATTAATATTAGAATTAGATTTTATTTTTGGACCATACCAAATTTTTTGTTCAGCATCATAATTTGTTTTACACTTAAACATATTTCGGATTTTTAAAAATCAAAAAAAAATATATTAATTGAATAAATAAAAAAAAACAACAAACGATTATTAGGTTTTCCGCTTAAATTTAAAATTTAATAAATCTCAACGAAATTTAATCATAAACTGAGAATATAACAAATACCATACAAGGTTTTATAACTTTTTCAAAAAGTTTACATATGTATATGTAGATTAAAAAAGTAGAATAATACAAAAGAATAACAATATATATATGCAATTATAATATAAGGAATAGGTACACAATAAGGATGGAAAATATAAGTATAACACATATATATAAATATGTATTACAGTAAATTTTTAAAGCTATATAGTATTAAATGAGACGAACTTGTTCGGTTTTCTTTATATATTAGAATAATTGTAATAAGCATCATCCCCCAAGGTGATTACTTCAAATTTAAACTTATATACAATATAATATTTTATTGTGATATAATAATAAATAAACATAACAGAGGAGATAGGTATAATTTGTAATCTCAGTATACTTAACTCATAACACAGACTTCAATAATTTGATATTATATTAAAAATTTGATATATAGATAACAGATAAAACTCACCATTATGAAAACTGTTATAAATTTAATTAAATCAACCATAATAAATTGATATATAAAAAATAAATTGATTAAATCGATTTTAAAATTATAAAAACAATTAAAATAATTAAATTAAATATGAAATAGGTGCTTTCATTGGAATAGGTACTATTCGGAACTATATCGCTGTATACCTACGAGCATTAAATTCATTCCTATTCTAAAATAAATAGAGATCTAATTAATTTAAAATTATTACAATTATGAATTTAAATTGATTGAATTTGATATTATGTATCTGAATTTCAATCGCTTTCAATCTCATACGTTTGACATTTCAATTACCTGGATTCGTGAAAATTGTCAAATTCAATTCGACTTAGCTTGGTTTGGTAATTTTTTTATAAAGAGATTCGCTTCCCGGAAACGCTTTTATTATTATTATAATTGTTAATGTTCGGTGAGTTTTATTTTAAATTTTAAAGCTGTAAATTGCTCACCGAATTCATATGATTTGACATCTATAGATTTTTGTTTTTGAATTTAGAATCTCTTCTTTATACCAAGCGTTCAGTTTAGTTAGTATATCAGTTTAAATAAATATTACAAGTAATTTTGCAATTTTTTAGTATTATTCTTTAAATTTAAAAACCAAACCATTCACAAAAGTTAACCCTTTCGATGAATACCCTACGAGTGTTGTTATAAACATTTATGTAGAAAATAATAACATCTTACTATTATTGTTTCTTCCAAATTCACAACAATTCTTGAGATTATTTTTGTATTGAAAACCAACACAAAAAAAAATAACAAGAATTTTTTGTACCATCATCGTCATTAAAAACATTATTTTTTTTTTCATTAAAAAAGGTGGGTTTGTACATATTTAATTATTATGATAATTAAAAATAATTTCTAATTTTAATCTGAATGTCAATAAATACGTAAAATATGTAAGATTTTTTGCTCGTGTTTAAATTAATTCAAGAGATAACCATTTTCTCTACCATATGAATTTATTATCATTAAAATACAAATATACTTTAATTAAATGTGGAATAATAAAATATTTTAATAATATTAAAATTATATTTGGGGTAAATAAAAAAAGTAGAGGCATCTTTTAATTATGAACAAATTCTTGTTGTTATCAAATGAGAACCACATACAAAATTACTTAATACAAAAATTTTTTTTTATCATAAAAAATAATCTCTGGTCCATATTTAAATATTTATTTTTAATTTAATTTAATAAACAAAAAATTTTAAAATATTTTCACACCAAAGTTTTTTTTTTGTATATTAAGATTATATGTGCATATGTAAATGCGTATGTATAATATAAATAGGTAAGGAGATAATGGAGGTCTTTGCTTTTATAAATTTAAAAAAGGTGAAATATACATAGATTAATTATAGGAGGATCTTCATTCAGGTGATACAGCTAATAGATATAATATGTTAAATACATAATGTTAAATACATAATGTTAAATACATAAAATATATGTTAGTTGTATTTATAGATGATGTATATCATAATATCAGATAAAGAACATCAAGGTAGTAGTGCTTAAAATTATGATAACTACTTGATATTTTAAAAAATATTGGCCTCTATCACCATTTTCACAAAAATTTAAATGAAAAAATTTAGAAATTTGAAATTCTATTTTCAAAAATTAAGTTACTTTTCAATAAAATCTCATCACCTCAATTAATGTGACTAACAGAATATTGTTGTATAGTTTTAATCATATATTATGTACATTGAACATATTCAGTTGATCTGAGTAATATTAATATAATGTAATTATAGCTTTTAACATTATATAATAATGTTAAAAGCTATAATATATAATTTTTAACAGCATCCTGGAGTATTATATTATATGAAAATATAATGGATGGACATGGGGATTTTTAAAAATTCAGCTCTCTAACTTAAACCTTAATATCACCGATTTTTGATAATTCCGAAATATATATGGCAATATCGTATTAGATTTAGCAATTTTGGATGTATTGATTTTTTTTTATTATATTAAGATCCTGAGTTAGAACAAGATTATCGAAAATACCCAATTTTTTCGTAACCGAACCGATACAAATCAAGTATTAATTAACCACTATTATTTCTTGTGTTTAAAAAATTTGTAATAATAATTATTAATTTATTTACAAAATAAATTCCAAGTCATTCAATAAAATCAATTAAAATTAATTAAATGCTCCCAATTGTCTGTACATATAAAAATTATGACGCTAATAAGTATGCAATATTAAAATGGAATATTTTCTAAAAATCATCATGATAATAATTTACAATAAGAGTTCTCTTAAATGATAAGAAGAATATTTTTCAATTTTAATTTTATTTTGAAAATTCTACTTTTTTTGATATTTTTAATTTTAATTGTATTCACTGATAATTATTAGCAGCCCACAAAATATAATATTAATTAAAAATTAAAAGTAGCTAAAAGCTTAAGCAAGATCATTATTACTTGATTCTTTTAGTCATCATTATTACCTGATTTAATTAATTTAATTCATGTAAATTTTATTATTTATTTTATAAAATATAAACATAATTTGAGTTTGTTCTATTTTTTTTTCTTTATTGCAGGTTTTGCTATTTTTAGCACTTTTCCAAAAATTTTTTGAAAAAAAGTGCTTATTAGTTTCACTCTGTCCGTCCGTCCGTCCGTCCGTCCGTCCGTCCGTCCGTCTGTCCGTCCGTCCGTCCGTCCGTCCGTCCGTCCGTCCGTCTGTCCGTGTGTCTGTTTACAAAACTTCTACATTCTTAAAGATAGAAAGCTGAAATTTAATACGTACATAGATCTTTACTAGAAACTTATTTTCGTAAAACAAAATTTTTACCTATCTCCCCCCCTCTAGAAGTTATACCCCCCCAAAACACTAAAAATGGCCTATTTTAACTATTTGTTGCAATGAAACCATAAGCATTTTTGAAATTTTGCAAACGCAGAAGGGCAGTGACTTGCTTCCCCTACCGCGGTATACTATAGTTAAACTTTAGAAAAACAAAATGGCCGTTCAAATTTACCGTTATCTAAAGTCCTTTTTTTCCAAATTTTTCATGTCGTTTTTCTTCTAGACCCCAGCCTGTAGAAGCTTGAAATTTTAGGAGCTTTTAGACATTAACAAGTAGTTCATTTCGTTAGAAGAAAATTTTTTTCCATCTCCACCCCCTCTCAAGTTATGGCCTCTTGAAATTTGTGAAATATGCATTTTTGACACCTTATATGTCTGAAACCGCAAGTTTTTTCAAATTTCTATAAACGCAAAAAGTTAACAGTAAATTCCATGAAATTAAAAAATATAATTATTTTTCTTAACTCACACAATTAACCCTTAAAATCGAGCATTATGTTAACCCCTGTTTATATTAAATTTTTCTTTATTTCAAAGACTGCATAAATGGTTCATCCTAAATATATGCAATCCTAGAAATAGTTTCGTTTAAAAATGAAAATAATTTTAATAGTGTGGTGGATATACATAGACTGTTTTTAAAAGCAGTATTTTCACTTGTTTAAGGGAAAAGTGCTACAATACAAACCATTGGTTTGACCCAACTTTTTATTTCTCTTTCGTTTTTAAATTCACTATTTATTTAAATTTTATTATTTATTGCATTTGTTTTATTTTCATATTGTGTACTTACATAGAAAATTTACGAAAATATTTGCATGATTTAATAAATTTTGCAAAAGTGAATTCATATGCATAATTATTTCTATCTGCCTTATCGGACAACGATCCATACTTACCTCAATTAATTTGAATATGACTTAAATTAAGTATTTGATGTGATGTATTCAAAAAATATTAAAAAAAAATATTATTATTCTTATAATAATAAATTTTTTATTTATTCACTCTCAGTGTTGAGAGATGAATTCAAAGTACGAAACAAAAATTTCACTAATTATCTTTTATTCCGATTATATTGATAATGGGGCTTATCTTTTATTCAGATTAAATAGGAATTTATAGGACCGTCATCTACTACTGTTACTGAAAATATATTTTTAACAAATACTTATGCATACTACATAGTGGCTGTCTAACAAAATACAAAGTTTTTGACGTTCAGTTTACATTTTACTTTTACATTAAGAATTTCGCTAAATAAAATTATTTTATTAATTTAAAATTTACTTTTGTTTTTTCACTTTGATAAGCAGCAACTACTTCATGCTATTCTATCGCAACTTCATGCTATTCGATGGCGTCCTATTTAATATGATTAAATAGGTAATGATGTCTGCCCTTTGTAACTCAAAAATTTTATGAATTAAATTAGAATTTATAATTCGGTTAAGATAAATATTAAATAAAAAATAAAAGGCATTTGCAAATAAAAGGCGACAAAATAATTATTAATTTTTTTCTTGTTTTTTTTTTCAATAATTATTTATTTACAAAAAATTTTCTTCCTTCCACAAATTATTAATTTTTTTTGTTGCTTGTTTTGTTTAATTTTTTTTTTTTGCCATATAAAATTGTAAAATTTATTTTCTCATACTTTTTTTTTCAAATTTAATTCATATTTTTTTTCTTTTAATTTTAGTCCTTCGATTTTACTACCATTAATTTTTTTAATTATTTTTAATACTTTTAGATATTTTTTTTTCACTTTTTTTTTTTTTTTTTTTTTTTAATTATTCATTTATAATTCAACAAAATTTTTTTAAAAACTTTTAATTTTAAATTAAATAACATTTTTTCTACTATTTTGATTTTTATCTATATATGTTTTTTTTTTTCATTTATTTTATTTGAATATACTTTGTTTTTTTTTGTGTTAATAATAATTAAAATATTTTATTAGTTTTTATTTTTCTTTTGAAATATAATAATATTAATATATAGAATTAAAATTATTTTCAAATATAAGTTATACACTTTGAATAAAATTAATGAAATTAAGAGGATGGGGAAAAACCAAATAAATAATTTAATGATTTTATTAATTAAATATGTTAAAATTATTAAAGAAAAAAAAAATTAAATTAATGGTACTCTAATTGTCAATAATTTGACGTTCGTCAGAAATCATTTCGCCTCACAATCGTTTTGATATTAATGACAAAGTCAAATTGTTAACGACTATGAAAAGTATCACTATTTCAAATTAATTATTATATTTCCTAGCATTTTTGTATGTATAATATTTTTATTCGAAAATCTACATACATAATATGTGAGTTATCATAATTATATAAAAGATAAAACTAAATTATATAAATAATATCTCTTTAAAATGCCGTTCTTTTTCTTAAAATCTCTGATCAACAATGCAAAACCTGCAAATAGATTTATTTAATTTTTATGTAACACAAACAGAATGAATAGCCTGTAGTACGTAGTTCAGAATGACACATGTATGAATTTGTCAATAACTTTTAAAATAAATTTGTTGCATTAATTTAAAATCAGTAACTTTTGAGGATTCTTTTAAATTTATTAAGGTTTTATTAATATTGGAAAATAAATGGTGCTGATGACCACTGGAAATAACCCATTATGTATAAAAAAATATTCACTTATTTTTATTATTAATAAAAATTTGTAGAATAAAGCTGTGGCGAGATATTTTTTAGTTATTTTATCTCATTAATTAATTTAGAAGTCTTGGATACAAGTTTTTGTATAAAAGGTGATCTTTTAAATTGGCATACAGTTTTATATAAAAAAAATAACAATAGTGAATGAACCTGAAAACTATGTATTATTATTTTTTAAACAATTCTAACCTCCAAAGCGGAGAGGAATAAGAAGAAGAAGAAACAATTCTAAATTATTTTTGAAATCTCTCGTGCTTCCAAAAATTTACTTCATTTCTTCTTACCGTCACCTTGCATTTGCAAAAATTCAAATTTGTTTCAAGTAGTAGTATGATACCAGTCAGGGGATTTTCGATAATTCAAATTTTCAATAATTCACTGAATGTTCTAAATTAAATCTTAAAAATATTAATAAACATACTTACAAATCTGTAGAAACTAAATATTTTATTTACAGATTTTCAACAATTCTTCTAGTTAGAACAATTGAGACCTAAGTTGTGAACTGTGTTATCGAAAATCCACGAAAATAGTATTATTCTTAAATTAAATTCGATGTGACAAAATATATATAATAATATTAATTATATAAGTTAATTAATTATGATTTATGAATTTTCTCAATTATTATTCTTTACATTGATAATTGTAAGCTTTGGAATCTTATAACAATAATTATTAACTTAAAAAAAAAAGCAATTTAAATTATTTTCAAATCGAAAAAGAAAAATAAATTATTGATTTTAAATATTTCATAGGCATTTCATATATAATATTAACAGCAAAATAAGAGAATTTCAGATAGAATAATGAAAAATAAATAAAAAATATTTAAAATGATAATTAGTTTTATTTTTCATTATATATTTAAAAACACAATAAATATAAACAAAAAAAAAATAATAATAATAATTAATAATAAAGAAAAAATAATTATGTTCAAATCTAACAAAGATTTTCACTTTGTTTTCACTTCTCTAAATTTTCTTATTTTTTTCCATTTTTTTTTTACTAGTATATATATAATTATTTTATATATAATTTAAATATAATATAATAAAAAATTTCTTTATGATTGGCTTTAAATTAATTTCATTTTTTTTTCTCTTTTTTTTTTAATTTTAATATAAATTTCTATATAATATTATAATAATATACATGTAGATATTGTATATTATTAATTAAATTATTATTTTTTGTAAAAAAAAAATTTTAATTTTATTATTTTCTTTTTTTTTTTCAATTCAATTTAATAATAATATTTTGTTTTAAGTTAATTCGTTAATAAGTGTTTTTTTTTTTTTGAATATTTTTTTGTTTTTTTTTTTTCTTTGCTTTTAATTAAATTAAAATTATTTATTTATTTATTTATTAGAATTAGAATTAGTCATAGTTTTAGTTGCATTTGAAATATTTTTTGTTATATTTTGTTTTCTTGAAGATGAAGAAGGATTATTAGATGATACAGAATCGTCAGTAGTAGTATCTTCTTCTTTCATAATAGAATTTCTATTTAATAATAATGACGAACTATTAGATTCCATTTTAGATGGTGATGATGAATCTGATAATGGTATTGTTGAAGCCGCTTTTGTATTTGTTTTAGAAAAACTAATATTATTTGAAGTAGCTGCTGCTGATGTTGTTGTTGTTGTTGTTGCTGATGATGATGATGAAGATGATAATAAAAGTTTTGTATTAGTATTAGTGGCATTATTACTATTATGGCCATGTCAAAGTTCTTTTAATAATGTACTTTTTGCTGTTTTCAGTTTATCTAATCTTTTCAATAAATGATTATTTGATGTTTCTAGCTCCTCTAGACGCTCCATTGTTTCACGATTCTAAAAAAAATAAAAATGAAAACAGTCTTAAAATATTATTTGATTACTCAAAATAAAAAATGGTATAAAAATTATTAATCAAACAAATTAACATTATGAACCATATATATATATATACATATAAATTAATTATAAACAAATGAATAGGGTTATACAAATGCCAATATAAAACATAAAAAAAAAACTGAAAAGACAAAATTCTATGTTGCATTCTTAAATATTTTTAACATTCTATAAAATTGTGAAAATATTAAATAATATCAATATTAATTTATTTTACATTTTAAATGCGAAACTGTTTAAATTATGTAATAAATTATTTTATATAATTATCGTTATTGTTATTTTTATTATTATTACAATTATTGTTATTGATTTTGTAGTATTTTTAACATGCTCAGTTTATAAATTGCATATAATTTATACATACATTATTTTTTTAATAAATTGCAATTTTGATTTTAATTAACCTTATATTTTAATTTTTAATCTCTTAAAATAGAAACCAATGTTTCATGTTACTTAATCATCTTTATTACAAATTTACTTGTCTTATTGTCTTTAAAGCGATTTTCGCTTTAAATTTAACAAATTTTACAACTGTGTGTATTTTTTTTAATTGTAATATAAATAATATGGGGTACCTACTGTTTTCGTATGGCATTTTCTAATTTATAATTGTGAGCAAAATTAATTACAATATTTATTAATGTTAAATACACATTATTTATAATTATTGTTTACGAATCAAAATAAAATTATAAATCTAACATATTTAATACAAAAATAATTATTCCCTGATTTGAATTGTGAATAATAGACCCATTTGGAGTTTCATCAAGTATTTTTACTAATTTTACTTATAAAATATAGCATTAAAAATAATTATATATGTATTAAATAAATAAAAATTTAAAAATGAAAATACAAAATATACTCTAACAACATTTTTCTAATTTAGGTTATGCTGCCATTTAATATTGCAATATTTTTAGTTTACGCTCTAAGGTATTAATAGGACAGACAGGCCCGTTGTGTAATATGTTAGTTTCTCTAAGTCTTCCGATATTTAATTTTCTTTTATGTGCAGTTTAAATTTAAACTGCGTATATGAGATAAATTTTTTATGATCTTAGTTTACAGTTATAGTTTAAAAATAATTTTTTGGAATTTCGTGCAGTACTTATTTTACTGCAAATTTAGTAATATTGGGTAAATTATAAAAAAGAACTGATATATCGAAAATACCCTAATTTTATAAAAATATAAAAGCTATGTTCAAATTACTAATTGCAGATCAAAAAAGAACAAGAACAAAAAAAATTATTTTTCAGCTGTAACGCTTAGTTTTTGAACATATTTTTGAAAATTTATTTAGAACTGATTTCCTACCAATATCTAATGTGGCTAATCAATCTACAACTAATCAATAGCACTATTGAGAAAATTTAATTTTTTAAATAAAAATTTGAAATAGAAAATTTTAAATCCGAAATTTCCATTGAAGCAATTTGGTATTAAATATTTCTTTCTTGTTTTAAATACCTAAGTGATAAATGAAATTGTGTCTTAAATTTTTTAATTTTATATGTATGTTATGTACATAAAGCATAAATTTTAAATATTTTAAAATTTTGACAAAACTTTACAAAACAAAACCAAAAAAAAAAAAATTTAGTTAACAAAATAAAAAATAATTAAACCAAACGAAAATAAATGAATAATTGATTAAAGATGAAATTTCTGCTAATTTTTTTTTTATGATGAATTTGTTTAAATAATGATTGCTTTTTTAAAAATTTAATTTTACAGAGGTAATAAAATTACACAAAAAAAAAAGAAAACAACTCCAAAATCAAACGATAAATTTTCCTTACATAAATTTTTTTAAAAAAAATCATAAGTCTTTTAAATAAAAAATATATTTTTTTTTTCATATTATTGGCAGTGACATTCGTCCCAAAAATGAATAATCAAGTGCTGGAAAAGTAATTTTGTTGCTTAATATTATTTAACTATTATTAATTAAAGAAGAATTAAAATTTCTAAATTTCTTAAGAGCTACATAAAAAAATTTTAAAATGAATATGTACATAAACTAATTTGTGTGCTATTCAATATAATAAACATATAATAATAAATAAAATGTTGAATGTTTGTGTATCCTAAATTAAAATAGAAACTTAAATATTCCTTAACTTAAATTAAAATAAAATTTATACGAAATTGTAGTGAATATGACGAACCTCTCTTTGTAATTTTCTTCTTTCAATTTTTAATTCTGCTTCAGCTTTTTCAGCTGCTTCAGCAGTACTCTTATATCTTATTACTTGGGTTTCTGATCTAGCTAAACTGGCTTGTAGACTAGCAATTTCTTGTTCAGCTTTTTGTAATTTATATTTATATTCAGATATTAATTTATTTGCTTCTCCTAAAAAAATATTTTATAAACAAAATAAAAAAAAAAATATAAAAAATAAAAATGATTAATTTTAATATTTTTCAAATAAATCAATATATTACTTTGCGCTTCATATTCATCATCAATACCTAATGGACCATTCATTGAACTTTTTCCTCTACCTTGTGATTTTAATTCATCTACTTGCTGTTGTAATGTTTGAACTTCTTTTTGTAAAAGTTGTTTTTCTTCGGTAAATTTCTTAAGTCGAACATCTTAAATTAAAAATTATTTAATAAATTTTTAAATCAAAAATTACAATTTTAAATTTTTATTTATTACAATTTATTTTGCATTCTTTAAAATAAAGAAAACAACTACATAATAAATATTTTACCTAAAGAACCTTGTACAGAACCTAAAAGTTGTGCATTTTGAACACTGACTAGAGCACGTTTAGCATCTGTTCCATCATCATTTTCAATCAATACAATAACTAAACCTTGTTCACTAATTAAACTATCACGTTCATCTAATTGACCTTTAACTAATCGTAATTCTTCTTCTAATTTATCAACATTACGTTTAAGTGCATTAGTTTCACGTGATTTCTCTTTATATTCACGTTGTAGCTGTGCATATTTTTCACCTTTCTCCTCTAATTGATCTTTAAGTAATTCAATTTGATACGTATGTGATGTTCTTTCATTATCTAGCTGAGCATTTGCTATCATTGCTTTTCGGAAGCGTTCTTCAAGATCCTTTTTAATGCAAAAAAAAAAAAGCAAAAAAGTAAAAGAAAAAAGAAAATTAAATTATGTGTAATATGTGCAGATAATATTATATGTATACATACATACAAATGTATGTATATTATGCAATTATGTATTTAGAAAAACCTGTTCATATTATGAAATAAATACAAAAATGCTTTGCAATACAAAAATATTGAAATCTAAAAAAAAATTTACAAAACGACAAATTAAATTGAAGTTTTTTTAAAAAGTTTAAGCAAAGCATTCTTTAATACTAAATTTTCAATGGGGACAGAAAAACTTAAAATTATTTAATTTAAAAAAAAGTTTTGTACTCCGATATTCTTTTAGCGTCATTCTGTCTTAAACCGCATCTCTTAATATATGTGCACTTTTCAGCCGCAAAGTTAGCGTCAAAAAAAATGCTTGATTTATTAATGAAAACTTTTTATAATTATTGTGATAATCAAACATTTAAAGGGAGTTCTATTAGAATAGTTCATTAGTGCAATAGGAACATGACTAAAGAGACAAGTAAATTTTTTGTTTTAATTTAAAAATTTTCATACCTTCAATTCATGTCTAATATCACGTATACTTCTGCCTTCCTCTTCTAATGAATCTTCACTACTACGTCTTGATGACATTGAACCACCGCTACTTGTTGCTCTTAAATGTGATGTATTATTACCAATTGAATTACCAATATGATTACCAACAACTGTTAAACGAGATCTTGCCAATGGATCAATACCAGATGATGTTTGCATATCATAAGCCCGATCAGCATTTTGATCCATTTCTTTTTGTTGCCTTTCCAATTCACGCATTCGTATTTCTCGTGCTTCAGCACGAGCCTGGCGCCTAGCCGCCAGTCTTGCTTCAGCCTAAAAAAAATTAACAAAAAAAAAATCGTATTAGAATAATTACTGAATTTCCAATTAGTTTGTATTTTTTTAATTATAAATATAAATTTTTCCTTTTTCAATTTTAAAAATTTGACAAAAAAGGTTTTTTTTAACATAAATTCAAAATTTCTATAATTTCTTTTACAAAGTATATAATTTTTCTTTTGTATCGATGTCGATACAACTAACGATTCAATCAATGTAAACGATTAATAAAACGATTTATTACCATGTGAATTTCAAATTTCTTATATTTTCATTCACAATAGACCAAGATATTCAAAACAAAAGTATAAAAGGAAAACAATAGTCAGTTTTTCCTTTCTAATGTTGTTGTCTAATTGTAAAAAAAAAATTTCTCAACATTAATGCAATTGATTTTCATGAAGATAATTTGCAACATAATAGATAATTAACAATACTTGCTATCAGCCTCATTTATTTAAAAACTGCAACTTTCTAATAACATGTTGGGAATATATTAAGAACTCATTTTAATTTCTGCGTTAGCATAATGGGGCCGCTACATTTTAAACTCAAATGGAAGAAAACTTATTAAATTTATGTCAGAAATTATTGGCAAAATAATTTCATAATTTAAATAATTTCATTTTAAAAATAATTTTTAATTAAATAAGGAAAAGCTAAACAAATATTTTTGATCTACATGATTTAATTTTTAATCTATAGGTTAAAATTAAATCAGATTTAAAATATTTTACTGCCAAAAACTTCAATACAAATTATTCCGAACGTTTATTAGAAAACAAAAATTCCGCAAATTTGTACTGTTATTTATATTGTTCATTCGTATGCTGTATATAAAATAAGATAAACTAATTTCTTTAAAAAAAAATTCAAGGCCAAATTTTATAGTTCCAAAATATTTACATAAGTGTGCGTACATTAAAATAAAAATTAACTAGAAAATATTTTCTAATTTTTTTTTTTTAAATCTTATTGCGCTACCGGCCATTATTTATGTTTTTAAACAATACAAAATTTTACCAACAAATTTGTTTTTGTGAGTAAGATCGGAGTATGAGTACTCTTAAAAAATGAGAACAAGATAAAACTCTTGCTCGTTTTAAAAAAGTATATGATAACAAAATTCTGATAACGGAATTAAAACAGGTACATATTTACCCTATATTATCAAAACTTTTGAAGGCCTCTTATATATTCCGAAATTTACTCATTTTTAATTTTTTAAAATATTATGGAAACTTATTAGAGGAAATTATTTTAAAATCAAATTTTTCATTGCATATTATTTACATATGTATTACACGCTTAACTTACTGTCTTAGACTTATTGTCTGTAACCTACACGTATGTTTGTACGTAAGTCTATTATGATGCGTTGAAAGTCTAAAATTGAATATACATTACGTATGTATGTATATATATACTCATTTAAATGTATAAAATGACTCTATACATGTATTTTTTAAAATACATACACCTATTCTATAACCAGTTTAAAATTTAGTGAATCTGCACCCACGTTTTATTCATTCATATGTACTTTCAATGTAAATTATTGAAATTAATGATATAAAAAATAGTAATATTGAGTGGAACTGCAAAATTCATCAGATTTTGCATATACATACATACAAAGTATTTAAGAGTTTTCATTTAATTTAATTGCACTCCTATATTCATCACACTCCTATTTTATAATCAAAAATACAGAAACAATGTAAGTACAAGTAGGTAGGGGGATTTTTGTTTTTTGATTCCATCTGATGATCTAAAAAGAAGTCATATTTAACATATTATTTAGGTATTTTGACGAAAAAAAAAACTGGGTGTTGTGACTGAATTTTAATGAAAACAATCAAATTTTTTACTTTGATTTGAAACAAATTTTTTAGCTTAGCTACAATGTAATCTTATTTTATATAAGTACGAGTATACAAAATATAGCAAAGTGATTATTGTTATACTTAGTATAATATACCAGCGCACCCATACAATATAATAATAATTAAGCAATTTTCAATAGATTGCGATTGGGAAAATTGATTGAGTTCATTTAAGGTAGAGTATTAGAGCATGCCAATCTATACTGGTAGAATTATTGCAAAAAAAAAAGGGAAATAACCATTTTGTTAAAGAAAAACTAATATTGATTGTTTAATTTGATTTTCCAAATAGAAGAGATAGGATAAAAATTTGAAAAAAGACATTATTTAAAATATAAGTAATTCAAATTAAAATGCAAGGTAAAAAATAATTAATAATATAAATAACATGAATGGTAATTGCAACAAGATCTAAAATACAAAGTTGCAAAGTTCCAAAGCACAGTACGTTTGCATTTACATATACTCACTTTAGTACTTCATTAATAGGGATATTACTTTATTTAAATAAGAAAATTATGGGAAATATATTTTTGATAAAACAAATGGCTTACAGCAAATTACATTTCAGTTTTGATCTTAATACCAAAAAAAAAACCAAATTTCATACTGAATTACCAATACAACGTGCATAGTTATTTAATTAATAGGTATTGTGTCTATTACACTTTATACTAATACTAACTTCAATAAAAATTCCTTCATATACAACTGAGGAACAAATGAGTGACGTAATCAAAGGAACGAGTTAAAGGCAGATAAATTCCTTTGATTATGTCATCCGTTTTTTCTGCAGTTGTATATGAAGAAGGGTATAATCGGAAAGTAATCGATGCAGTATCGATGAGTAATCAGGTAAAAATCATATACAAAAATACATCAATACGGTAATACTTTAAATATTTAATGTCCAAAAATGTCAAAAATACGCATCGTATGCGCATCATATTAAATTAACCTGAGCATCAATTTTGTGGAATGGAAGCTGAGAAGTAAATAATTTATTATTTTAACTCAATAACTAATTAAGTTAATTATTTCTTTATATGTACAGCATTAATATTTTTAAATTTTCGGTTTTTTAATAATTTTAATACTTTTACACAAAATCTTTTCAAAATAAACGCCAAAAAATATATGATTTAGAAAGTGTCCAAAAATATCAAAACAATATTGCATCAGGAAGGTACACGCCTCACATTAGTATAGCATAAGCAACATTTTTTTGCCTCGACACTGCATTGATGCATATTTTTGATTACTTTCCGATTATACCCGAACTTTCATGTTTTAATTGAACTTTTGCAAATAATAACAGGAATAATAAATAATATTAGGAATTAATTAAGAAATTATGTTACAGAAAATAGGTTTAAAATATTAAAAAAAATTGCATTTAGAGACTCACATTTTTATTGTTACTTTTAACTCAGACGATTTATTCTAAATAATTTCAATTTTATGTTTAAAATATAAAAAATACTAAAATAAAAGCTTATAAAATTTTAAATTAAATTATTATGTGTTGTTTTTTTTTGTATAAGTTCAATGTTTTGTGTGATCGACCATTAGCATGCATTTACACAGGCTCGGTTCTAAGCTGTTCGGCGCCCTACGCGGTTCTCAAAAAATGTGCTCTACCGCTTTCCAAACAATGAACAATATGCAACAAACATTGAATATTGCATATAATAACTACGCCCCTATTTTCTGGCGCTAATTGCATATGCTTACTTTGCATATATGACAGATCCGTCGCTGATTTACAAGTAATGTATGAATTTTCAAGTTTTTTTTCCAAAAACTTCAACTTTATAAATTCGTACATATACATACGTTATGTATGCATCTATATGTTCCAAATGTACATTAATATAGCAAAGTTTAAATTTATACAAGTTTGTTATATAAATGACCTTTTCTCAGATATTGCATTAAGTATTTTTATTTTATTATTAACACAAATTATTTAACACCAATTGCACTTATACACACATACATAAATAGATATAAGCAAATTAATGTCATTATTCATTTAAATTAAGACATTTGTGCTACTTAAATAATAACAATGTTATTGTAAACTTTCAGTTACGTAATTATTGCTAATTTATAAATACATATTATAAAATTCTAAATTAACAAATTGTTAAAGAGATGTTAAAAATATCAGTAATATCACAAAAAAAAATTAAAAAACTAAAAAAGACTTAATAAATTTTCTTTAAAATCTTCCATGTAGTCAAAAAATGATCGTCTATTAAAATGCAGATCTAACGTCAATTCAGCAGTAAAATTTAATTTCTGAAAAAGTCAGGACTATGTTAGATCTATGCATTTTAGAAGAGACTCATTAATTTATACTACATAAGAGAGGAAAACTCTATAACAATCTACATTCCCTACAAGGAATAATTTCTCATAATTAATGCTTAACAGATTGAATACAGTTATGAACTTAGATGAAAAAGAATTAAAAAAAACTAAGGCTTTCATTCAAAATTAATAAGATTTTCAGTTTTATTGTCGAAAATAACCCTGGCTCAATTCTTTGCACTAATTTTGTTCAGTAAAATACAACTTATGCCCACACTCAGAAAAAATAATTAAGTAAAGTACTTAAGACTACAAAGACTAAAATAAATTAAATTATTCATAAATTAAAGGTCAAAATTAACAAAATTCATAGACCCTTTATACAGAAAGCAAAGAAATTTAACATATTTTGTGGGTTGAAAACTAAAGGGATCAGGAAAAAAATGTTTTGGTAATGCGTTTTACTTATTTGTGTTATCCTTTTCGAGGTTACATTTAGTACAAGTTCAGTTGCATATAATTTATAATAATTAAAATCAATTTCTATTGAACAGTTCAGATCAAACTGTTGAATAGAAAAACAAAAACTACTATAAAACTTAAATTTTCTTTGGCACTTTAAAAATCAATTAATATGAAATCTTATAACGCAACGTAATTTTAAATAACCTCGTACATACATTTAATCCGATAAAATAAACTCAGAGTGCCTATTTCCTTTTAAATGATGGTAAGAAAATTACAATTAATTAAAAAATTGCAGAAAATAAGATTTTAAAATGAATTCTTTAAAAAAAAAATAAGTAAAACTAGAATTCTTCAATGACTACTTAACCTTTGAAATAAAACCTGAATTTAAAGTTGTAACATTTGTAGAATTTTAAATAAGATTAAAAAGAAATTAAGTATTCTCCATTTGAAATTCCCATGGTTTCTCCTATAAAATAAATCACTTTGTATATAAATATGTACATATATATAGTCTTATGGGAATAATTTCATCTTTAATTCAATGAAAGATTAATAGAGATGAATGTAATGGAAATAATAAAAAAGAGATGGCATAAAATTCTAAAAACAATTTTTAAAGAATCACTTAAAAAGAAAAATAATACCTACAAATGGATTTGCTTTTCCTAAGAAATCAATTATAATTTTATCATCATCAGAATCAAAATCATCATCATCATCATCATAATTATTGTCATCATTATTATTATCATCATTATTTTCATTATCATTATAATCATTTTCATCACCACTATAAAATACTTCATCATCTTCGTTATTATAATTAGTATCGTCAAAATCTTTTAATTTATTTTTATTATCATTATTATTTTTGCTATTATCATTATTACTATTAATATTAATTTCATTATTTTCTTTTAAATTAATTTTTATTTTACTATTACTATTACATTTTTTTGGTGGAAAAAATCTTTGTTCATTATCATTTTCATCATTATCATTATCAATTGAATCAACAAATTTTCTTGGTGTTGTTGGTATTGGACAAAATGGTTCCATTAATTTATTATTATTATCATTATTATTTGAATTTAAATTTGTTAAGGATGTTGATAATGATAAATTATTTGAATTATTTTCATTAATTGTTGTTGTTGTACAAGATGATGATTTTTTAATAATAAATGGTGGTGGTGAGGCAAGAATATCAGCAGCTGTACTTGGTGTAATTGATAATTGATCATTATTATCATAATCATTCATATTATTATTTATATTTTCAAAATTTAAATTGAGTGGCTTTTTCAAATTTATATTATCATCATAATCATCATTATTGTCGTTATTATCATTTTTATTATTATTTGTACTATTGTCAATATTCTTACTATTTATATTATTATTTTGAATGGAAAAGTTTTCATTCATTAAATGATGACATTCGTCATCATTATTTGTTGAATTCATTATTGAATTATTTACATTTTCATTACCATTATGTTTTAATTCATTTAAATTATTTTTAGATTCTGATCTAATATTATCTAAATGATCATTATTTTCTTTTACTAAATCTTCAATACTTGTACATATGGAATCATTATTATTTTTAACATTTAAATTAAATGTTTCAACATTTGAAATTGTTGTTATTAAATCATTATGATTTTTAGTTTCTGTTAAATTTTGATCATCCTCAGTTCTCTCTTTATTATCATTATCATCATAATTATTTTCAGTATCTGATTCAATTAAATCATTATCACTAAAATCAAATTCACCTTCATCTTTTTCACATTCTGGTGTTAAGAGATCAGTTACATTATTATCATTAGTGTTATTTTCATTATTATCATAATTTTCTTTCAAAATATCTTTTGTCTCAACATTTTCTTTGACATTTGGTATTTCTATTGAATTATTATTATTGTTATTGTTTTGTTCACTTGACATTTTTTCTTTTATTTTATTTTTAAATAATTTTCTTACAATTAAAAACAAATTTTTTCACTGTAAATTTTCAATAATAATATAAAAAATTTTCAAATGTGATTTATTTCGATTTCGAATTCAATTCTTTTATTTTCAATACAATTTGTATATTAAAATTTTCAAATCAAAGTCAAACTGTAATACTCGTACTCAAGATAATTTTTATATAAAAGAGTACATTTTTTTATATGTTCATTTTTCTTGAATACAAAAGTAATAATTATAAAAACTTCAAAGCAAAGGTAAAAAAAAAATAAAAAAAAATTTACGCGGGTTTTTTTTCTTTTGTCTTAATATTACGTTTGTGGTAAGATATTATTAGGCAAGTATAATTTTGCAATGAAATAAAAAATAAATATTTTAAACACACAAGTATAATTGAAATGCGTATAACAGTAATTACTTTTATACAAAAACTTTTTATTAATTAAGGTAAACAATTGCTGGTGAATATTTTTGGAGAAGGTGTTGTAAAGAGTTTCTATTGTAAGAAATCGAAGACTCAGAAATAAAAGAAGAATAAATAAGAAGAGAAAACAATAATAGGTTCATACATAACAATTTAAACATTAAAAATTTTTAATTGCTGAACTGGGCTACGATTTCAGAGGAAGATAATTTACTGATTTCGAAGAATTGAATAATTTTACACAGTTTTTATTAAAAATTTTATAACCAAATTCCTTTTTTTTAGTAAAAATTTTAAAGAGGACTGTTGTGAATGACATACAACGAATGACATGGATACGAGCATCTTTTACAATCGAATTTCATTAAATTTTCGATTAGAATAATCGAAATAAAAATTTGAACTTTGTAAAAGTGTTTGTGTTCAAACGGGTATTAACCAAGTTTCTTCGAAATGTACTCGTAGCTAGTACATAAATCAGCTCAAGTCCCATTAAATTATAAAAGCGGGCAAATTCGAAGGTACATACTTATTCGATTATTATTTGAATGTAAGTTTTTTAAATTTAAAAGTTCATGTAATTATTAAAAATTCTTATATTATATATTATAACGTAATTTAACATTACTCCCATAGGTCTTTCAATACATAAGAGGAAATCGAAAATTTTTCTTGTATGCAGTTGAAGTAGGTCGTAGTGTGAAAATTATTTTTTTCAGACCTTCGGACAGTGAGAGGAAACACTCCTTAACTGTTATACAATTACAAATTTATATAAAATTCTATATATAATAATAAAATACGAGTAAGTAATATTTTGCGGATAGTTAGACATTCAAAAGAAATATATATAGGTCTTGTGTACCTATGTACTTATGTACCTATATGTATAGAATGAGCAAAAAATATTAAATAGAATATTTTTATTATACTGTTTATTTTATTATAAAAAAAACTTTGTTATTTTATAACACGGTTTTTGTATAAATTTTCAAGGTGATATTGTGGTAAAGTATAATATATTATTGTAACATTGAAATAACACGAAAAAACAAAAAGTGAAAAATTACAATATTTCTTTATTTTTTTTTATTTATAAATTTTACGTTAAAAAAATATGAAATTACTTTAATTGTAACTAAGACGGAAGCAAAAGAAAAACGAAAAAAAATAGAATAATGTTTGAAGTGAAAAAACCTCAAATTTTAATTAATTTTAAAAATATTAATTTAAATTTTAAAGACAGCATTCTGAAAACACAATTTATATAAGTAAGAGAGTTATTTAACGAAATACAATCTGATTGACGTTATACAATGAGAATAATGAGAAAACAAATATTTTTTCTATAAAAAATTTCCTACATAATTGGGCATTAGTAAAACTAAAAGTTTAGGTTTGGCAGTTTATATGCTCTAGTTAAATTTTGAAATTTTTAAGTCAAAAATAAAATAAATACATACAAGTTCCTATATACTCGAACATGTATAACAAATATCTACAAAATTTAGAACAAATTGTGTAGAAATTCGAGGAATTCAAAACGGAATGAAATTTAATATAGAAAAATTAGAACTCTAATGTATAACAGTGCATATATTATAAAAATTAAAAAACATATATAACATATTGATAAATTTGAATTGCCATTGTTGAAATAAATATGACACTATATATATGTACTATATAGAGAATAAAGTAAAAATGGCAGCCCAGTACCAAGCCATCTGTAAAAAATTATCTGTAGAACAATTTTTTGGAAAGTTACCGGCAACATATTTTTAAATTTTTATCTGTATAATTATTTCATTTGAAAATACCTAAATATTTTTAATACATAAACAATGGAGTTTGGTTTAAAATACTTATTCTTTTAACGAAACACACAAATTTATGAAACGAATAATTTTACATCTGCAGAGAAATACACATGAATTTCCATATGTATATATAAAAATTTCTTAGAAAAAATGAGTAATTTCAAAGTGACCGGGTCGGATCAGTTAAACCATATAAGTTAGGTGTATAATCACATAACATTTTTAAAATTTTTTTGAGTAAATGTTAATTTTTTTGCCATTACGTTTATATTTTTTAAGCTTAAGTCGATTTTTATTTTTTATTTTTATGTACACAAGTTATTTTAAATATTTATTCGTAAATATTACTTATGTCACTGTTTTAAATAAATATAAATTATAAATATGCATATACATATGTAAGTATGTAGATCTATAAACAATGTCAATTGATTCATCATTATTTTATTTATAAATTCTAATGGTGAGCAACAAGCCGGTATTTAAATATATAGAGTATAATTAACTGCACTATGTGTGTTTTTACTTATTTACGTATAAATTAAATTAAATTTTATTAACATAAAGCAATGGTATTATGGCTAAATAACTACTAATTAACTATAATCTTAAGTAAAAATTACTGAAATTTATTTCACAAACCAAACTGGTTTTTTTTTAATTCACATATCCTATGCTGGTAGACTTGAGCCATAATATATCATTTTCACTTGGAAATTACAAAAGAGTATATTTAGTACCACTATAGTAGTGACAGTGCATTTGTATGACAATATGAATATGATATGGGGTATGCTACTCGTATACTAGTTAATATGAGTTGAAAACATTATACAATTAATTTCCCTTTCCCTTCTTCTCCCGAAAGAATTAGATAAGATGGCGCAAAATTAACATTTTTTAATCGAATATTTAAAATGTTTAAATAAATAATGTAAAAATGTCATAATTTAAATTAGTTTTACTTCAATTATAAAAGTACAAATATCGTAAATATTTTTACTTTTGTAACATTTAACTTTGAAATTATTTTAATATTTTAGAGTGGTCCAATTTAATGAAGTTCCACTGTAATTACTTAATTCAATTGGTAATATTTCAATAAATTTTCAAGGATAACATCTTCATTTCACATGTTAAAATAAAGTACTTAATCTTCTATAATTTATCCTTTATATGTATAATTTTTTTAGCAATTATTAAATGATTAATTAAAATAATTTTAATAAAATATAAAAATTAATAGGCTATAATTTAATTTTTATTAGACAGCAATAATTTTATTAACATTCTATAAATGGAATTCCAACATGTTTGAGTTTAAAGTATTTTTGAGTAAAGAAGTATTTTTGAGTTTAAAAATTAAAAGTTGTAAAAATTTTAATACTTAGTTACAAAAAAAAAAAAACAGACTCTTTCTATATAACGCTCGAAAATGAGTAATTCTCAGCGAATCTTACAATGATAATTAAAGAAAATGAAATTAAATTTAAATATATTTAAAGCATAATTGATATTTTTGAGTTCCGGAATACCTAATTACATGCTTTCAAATAAAATTTTATGACTTCAGAAAAATATATATAGAAGAAATTCTAAGAAACTTTCAATGACAAATTTTTATTCGAATTTCGTACACTTATTAAAATTTAAATTAATATTTGTGTTCTATATGTACCCATGCCGCTCTAAAAATATACATATATCAATTCAGGGGTATAACACTGCTAAACTACAACTGTACTCAAATAAAGGAATAATTGAGAGAAATGGTTTTGAATTAGGGGAGTACTTAATAATAATTCCGGTAGATAGTTTTATATTTTTTTTACACTAGCACTTTTATAATATTAACAATTAAATAATTTCTAGAAGTTTCACTATGATTCCTGATTTAAAATTATGTCTACAGTAGAACCTCTTTCACTAGTATGTTATTTAGCTCATTAAATAAGTAAATATTAAAATGAAAAAAAAAATATATTAAATATTTTTAAAAGTATCGAAAATATTGCATAAATTTTAAAATTTTATTTAATATTTTTTTAATTTATTGAAAATTATAATTTTTTCTATTTCGAAAGTTTCTCTTATACTGAATTAAAAGTAATCTATTTGTTTTTTTAATATTGCAATGAATTGTTTATTTGGCTGATTATCGTTCTAATTAAAAGAATGTAAATACATAAATGAATCTATATATATATATACATGAATATGTAGGTATACATACGATCTAATTAATAAAAACTTGAAAAAGAAGAACGTAATCGATCTAACAATAACAATAAAGATTATTGAAAAGCGTTTCCTTAATTAATAATTAGTCATTAAAAAAAAAAACTCAATTGTGAAACAAATTTTTTAAAAATGGTATTGATTAATTGATGAAAAATCAACAAAGTATTTTATGGATTTGAATTAATTAAAAAAAAAAAAAGAGCAACGTTTATGAATACTTGGGTCCCAAAATTGATTTAGAAAAAAAATTCACATTGAAACTTGTAAACATTGATTTACTTGTGAATCTTCAAATTATAATATTAAAATTTTATCAACAAAAAAAATTGATTATTTTCGTGTAATTCAATAGTTGCAATCATTGATCGCAAATATGACAGCAATTCTAATGATTAATTGTATACTTGACAGTTAAATTAACAAATAATGGCAACCATTTGCAATCTAAATGTATTAGTCACGCTATAAACACTCATTTTACGATCACAATATTAAAATTGTACTTTCTTTGATCTTAAACGCAAGGAAATCTTGATTACATATTTTAAAACTCTAACAGTTTTGTTCAGTTAATTTGACATTAAAAAAAAATTGAACAATTAAATTTCAATTTAACTTCAACTTTTCTAAGAAATTTGATAAAATTTAAAAAAAAAACAAAAATTTTTACACATCATTTAAAAGGAATAAAAGAATTTTTTTTGCTATCTATAAATTTATAAATTTTTTTTGTAATCTTATCTTTTATACTATCAATAATTTTTTTTTTAAATTAGATATATTATCGGAATTCTTTTCAAAATGAAAATTTCAAATTTTATTATCAAAACAAAATTATTTTAAAATTTATAACAAAAAAAAATTAATTTTAATTATTTTATGGAAATTGTACTAAAGTATATAACAGTTATACTATAGCTTATATGTATAGAATGAATAAGTGTTATACATAGTATTAAAAAAATATTAGAAGAATATTTTAATATTTATTCGAATTTTTCTATATATGTACATATGAGTTTGATTCCGATCTGGGCAATTAGAATGCCGTTCTGTTAGAATTTTGGAAGGTAAAGTACAAGGTAGTTTAGATTATTTTCACATATGTACATTTTGCTCTTAAAATTCTATAGATATACATGCAATATATATGCACAAATTTAATTTTTTAATTATTTATTTTTTGATTTTTATATATTTTAAAACACAATAAATATAACAGTTTTATTTCACTTTGTGATACAGTATAAAATTAATGATAACGCTTTTAATAAAACTCATAATATTTAGTAAAAATAAATCACATTTGAAAATATTTTATTTATTTCAAATATTTTGCACAAATTTTTCGTTTTTCTTGTAAATATATAAAACAAATAAATTTGTTATACTCGTAAATTTATAAAGTTCATGTATTCTCAAATATTACAACAATTTTATTCTATTAAAATATTTTTTTTTTAAATTAAAAAAAAAATTTAAGTAGGTACTTCAGTAATAAACAACATTTATAACAATAAATTTTTATTTTAATCCAACAAATCGGTATACTACTTAAAAAACGAAAACATTAAAAAAAAAACCTAATACTTTAATTTTGTTTTTATAATCAAAAACCGCGATTTTTCATTTCTATTAATGTTACCGAATCGAACATTATTCGCAGATTGAAAAATAATACTAACCACAATACACATATGAAAAGAAAACAAATTTAAAAAAAAAAGAGTTAAAAAAAAAGCAAACAAAAACGTCAAATTAAGAAAGAAGATAACAGATGTAAATTTGATTTGTCAACACTGGCATATCCAAACGAATTGTCAAATATATAATATAAAATTTTCTAACTTTATTCTGGAACTTATAATTTAAATTCATAAAGCGATAATTAAATGTAAAATTAAAAAAACACTAAATATATTAAATTGTATAACAGATTATTTAACGATTCATATGATTTTAGTTCAAATCTGTATGATCAAATATAATATTCAATTATAAAAATGTTGACACAAAATTATGACATATTGTTTCTCAACATTTATGAACTTTGTCATACATTTCAAATATACTTCAAACAGACTGACAATATTCATAAAATTTGATATATATTCAAATTTGAACTTTTTTTAAAAATGTTCTAATAAAAAAAATATCCACGTTGATTTTAAAAAAAGAAAATATGTATACATACATATTATGTATATATTATGTACTTATATAAAAAACAAAATAAGAAATTGAATTTTCCGGCGAATGTTGACAGCAGAGCGAATTTATTTAAGAAAGTTTAAGATAGGAGATAAAAAAAAAAAAATTAAAATTAATTAATCTTACTATGGGATATCATTTAAATTATAATTTCTATTGCAATTTACCCTATACAACTCATTAATGATATTGTTGTTCAATCAAATACTCTATAGAACTCTATTTTCTATAACAAAACAATTTGATATTGCCTGATATTTGCTTCGCAACATTATTAGTTTTTTAACAATATTAACATTTAATTTTGAATAGTTTTGAAATTTCTAGAAGACTACATAAAACTTTTTACCAATCATGTATACAATAAGGTAGGTTTTGTGGTGGCACCAAATTTGGATATCGAGTTTCCTGTGGAAACGAACTTCTCCATTGTAAAGAAGCGTAAATAAACTACTTACGCGTGTATCTCAAGATCGGCTGAACCGATTCTGATGAAATTTTATATGTGGCACGGGTTGATTAACTTTTAGGATATACCAAACCTCGGGAACTTGACCTTTACATAAACCATACAAAAATCTTCCATATCAATTCTCGTCACCCATTTTTTAAATGTATACGTTACTTATGTATTTAAAATTTTAAATACATTAGACTATTAGAGGGTTAAATAATCATTAACATTTTTTGAGATTTTTATTTCAACCAATGATCATTAACGTATTAACGAATTTATGACACCATTTATAAGCAATATTCAGCTAAATAATAGAGGAACTATGAATAAAAGTAAACGAATAATAATAAAAATAGAAAAGATCAAAAGAAAATCTAAACTAGTTTTAGAAAATTTTGTACAGTCGAATCAACACATAAACAAACACTTTGCCTTATTCATAGAATTACGGATCAAATAATTCAAAATTAAATTATAAATTTTTCTTCTGATGTTTATAAAATAGAAATTTGAAAACTATTTTAACTGAATGATCCATTACAGTTAGTCATTGCAGTATAAAAGTAAGCATTGACGCCGTTAAGTAGATTATATCTTAGCAATAACACGCGCAAACATCATAGAATATTTTAGAGTATACACATTCTATCGACATAGATTCTTTAATGAAACTTTGTAGAAATTTTAAAGCATTCAACGTTTAGTCTGTTAAAATTTTGAAATTCATTCTAATATTCTGTTAGCCGCATTACTTGATGTGATGGCTTGCTATTCAAAAATTTTGATACATAGGCATATATGTAATTATGCATATACATACATATATATGTATTTGTAAATACTAAATGATTTTGTCTCTTTTTTCTTGATTATTCTTAAATATATCTAGATTTTACTGTATAATTGCCATTAAACTCATTTAATAAAAATAAGAAATAAAAATTAATGTTCATATGTAGGTACGAGCCCATAGTACCTATAATAAAAGAAAGTATATGTATGCCTGTGCAAATAATAAGTAACGTTTAAGTATATATACATTTACTTTGCATATGTATGTAAATATACATGTATGTATTAAATAATAAACACAGATGTGTTTATTTTGATATCGAATGTTAGCATAACTTAAAAAACGATATGCAATCAAAGAAACGAAAGGTGTAAATTAGTAAAGTAATATGTATGTCATATATCATTTTATATATATACAATATAAAATCAATTTTGTTTACAAAATTTATTGCTTTCATATTTTGTGTTGATTTTATTAAAGTAAAATATGAAATTTCAAAAAAAAATTTCTAATCTCTTTCTTACAAATATTGTGAATTTTCTAACATGTTACATTTTACTTTAAATATTAGATAAATTTTAGTAGTAGGTTTAGTAACTTTTTTTGCACTCAAAGTAATTACACATCGTGTTCTAGAGAAGTTCTACAGCAAAACACTGAATTAATCCGAACAACATATGTATATTCAAAAATATTGTAATTCTCTACTGCAATCCTAGAACTGATTGAACAACGCTTTAAATAATTTTGAAAAATAATTATTATGGAACAATAATATAATTATGGAAGAACAATATATTACCAGGAAGTGGTGCAGATATCAACAGATATCAACCCCTATCATTTAAGAACCAAAAATCAAACCAAAGATTTTAAAACAAAACCATAAATCTCTTTAGAAACTTTCTTATTTTTAAAATTTTAAATAAAAGTGTTACCATCTTGTTTTTTAAAAAATTTGTAAAAAGTGTTTTTCTTCATTTCCTATTTCTTTCGCATGAAAATCACATTGTATACATATTTTCAGAGATCCACTGTGTATACGAGTAAATCTGAATAATTCATTCCTTCATAAATTTTTTCTCATTCTCTCTACACTAACCAATATTTTCTATTCAGTATTTTATTCTAAATGCGAATATATGACAATCTAATATAATAAAAATTATATTTAAAAGCATATACTACATAATATTAGTATACATTATTCATGCATGCATGCATCATATTTTAACAACAACAAAATAATATTAAAAAAGAGTATAAAAACACTCAATAGCAAATCAACAGTCCGAATCTTAAGACTATTTATAGTAATAAAATTTGTTTTTTAGTTATAAGTCAAGTTTACAATCATTTTATAATGATGAACGCCAATATTATAAGTAATAGAATGCATTAGTACAGAATACTTAATGTTACTTATCATTCTTGCATAAATTTATGTACACAAAGTGTTCGGAGTTCGTTGATACTCCCTAGGTTTTCTTAAAAATCAAGAAATACGACAGATAAAATAGAGTTGGTGAATTCATTTTAAAGTTCATAAACAAAGAAAAAATACAAAAAAATGGATACATTTCAGAAAGACCAAATTTGAGACTCAATAAGACGAGGAGAACAGTAAAGTAAAATTTTCTTAGTGGGTCTAATTTCAAAAGTCGTATTACATACCGAATGATAGTGAGACAACAGTCAGAAATAACATCCTTGCTCTTTTATTTAACGACAAAAAATTTTTTTCGACTTAACCCCAAATTTGAGAATAGCAGAATTTCTTACTGTATAAAAATTAGTACAAAATATGACCACATGACAATCAATTCATCCGACTTTATGAATATATAATGACATAAATCCAATTTTTTCATTCGCCTGAACTCATTTTATCTCCCCATTTCGAGAGTAGTATTGAGTCTCGAACACCTTGTGCTTTATTATAGAAACGTAGAAGCATAAAAACATAAACAAATACAAAAAACGCACAAGATATGATATTTCAAAAAAGTTGTAAATCAAAGAAGAAAAAGTACCTATTCCCATTCTTTTCATCACAAGTAATTTTTCAAAGTTTATTATCATTTCCTGAAATGAAATGTTTGTGCAATAGAGGTCAGTAAAAACTATTAAGGGACATATGTACATACTCACATGGGAGCAAAAAAAAGATAAAAACAAATAATTTTAAAATAGCTATTACTTGTAAGTTTCTAAGTAAATACGCGTAGTACACCATTGCAGAGGAAGAGGCACTGTAAAAAACTAATTGAATTAAGAAAAAATTATTAAATATTAAAACCTAAAAATTGTAAATTGATATTTTTAAAATACATACAAATATCATTGAATTTTCTCTTTTATATATGCTGTCATTTATAATATTATGCGGTGTCATTTTCTCTCTCAAGTTTCAATATTTATAATTTAATATTATAGAAAGAAGAAATAAAAATAGAAAGCCATTTAATGAATACTTATACGATAAAATTAATCTACGACTTGACCAACAATAAAATAAACAAAGCTTACATTACCCTTAAAGGTATATAAAACTCCCTGAATGTATGTATATAATACCTTGGGTGTACTCCACATTCAATGACATCACCAGCGCTTATGCAGCATTCAACATTTATTGCATAGTAGAGACTGCTTTACATTTGATATATGAAAAATAAACATCAAATTTCTGGGTTAATTTAAATTTACAATACCCAAAGAGCTCAGCTTTAGCAAATGTTTGAATTCTTTTCCAAAAAAATAAAGAATCGTGTAATAATTAATATGGTTCTATATAAATAGTTGTCAGATTGTGGTGTGAAAAAGAACAAGGAAAATTTAACTATAATATTCATTGAATTTTTTTAAGAAAATAAAAATTAGTGAAACTTTCCCTTGACGGCATCTTATAAGAATGTACCAATTTAAATTTAAATTTATTATCAATATTCGACATTATCATAAATTTATTTTAAATTATTCCAGTTAGGGCTCAGGCAGACTTGTAATTTTTTGTTTTACAACTGTTCGATTGTTTATTTGTATTCCATAGATTCATTCTAGAGCGCACACATGCAATCGTATGATCAATTAAGCAAACAAACACTATTTTACAAACTGAATGCAATTTTTAAAAAACTGAATGAAATCGATTTGAATTGACGTAACAGTTTAGTGGCTTAGATGTGCGCGAAACGAATTTTAAAACAAACTTTTAGATTAAGATTTTCAATTTGTGCTTTTTTTTCTTTTTGATAAAATTCTCCAAAACGTTTTATAAGGTTACTTATATAATCAAAGTTAGCCTTTGGGGCTTAATATGATGTGTGTACATGTAAAAGTGTGTAAGTATGTAATTTATGAATTTCATTTTAATTTTTTTGCGTATATACATATGTATGTATGTATTTTATGTATTTTTTTAAATAAAGTAAACATGTATGTACAAACACTAACATAAACATTTCGTATTTTTTGTAGCATTATATTTATAAGTAAGTGCTGATAATTATTTGTCATGATGTCACTATCTTTTAAATAAAATTTGTAGACAATCACGTATGTACATAAATAGATGTATGTATGAAGAAGCGATTTGATTATGACATTATTTAGCTACTCGAATTTTAAATTTTATAAGTCAAATTCAATTTACGCTTTTCGATTTTCTCTCTACACACTGGAGTAAGTATTCTTTCAAAATTCTAACGAGTGAGTAAATAATTTTAAAACTTAAATTCTCCTATAATATTCTTAAGGTGAATTACTTATACATTATGTATGTAATAATATTTAGTGAGTAGAATGATACTATTACGTCAACATTTTGATTGCCATCAAGAATTTAAGGTAAAAAATAAATTGCAAAAAAAAAACTTGAAAAAATTATTTGTTTTTTCACTTTTGTTTACTTTTAGAGAGAAACAAAAAAATATTCAATAAAACATACGCAAAATTTTATGTACAAACAACACATACTTTTATATATGTATGTAGGAATGTATACGCGACATTATATACCTGCGGATAATAATACTGAGTATAGATGTACTTATTTGAAATTTTATATAGAATGGCGAAGATTACTTTAATAACTAATTTTATATAGAATGCCGAAGTTCTCACGTCAGTGGTTGAGTGTTGCAAAAGTGACAGATAGTTAAAAGTTAGATAGTTTTAGCTGAAAACTTAAAAATGTTGTTGTAACAGTTTTTTGTATAACATAGTATACGAAGACTTCAGTGAGAAGTGACGTGAACATTGAACTTGTAAAATATTCAACAAAATTACGATTTAATCCGACTGCCATGATAGTCGGGTATTATGTAAACCCTGTTTCACATCAGACTTTGCGCCTGACGTCAAAATATTAGAAATAAATATATTCTCATTAGATCCATTTATTTTGTGAATTTTTTTTTATAATTTTAAAACTTGATAAATTTCAAATTTCTTTCGCAATCTGAATAACAAAATTATAAGACATAATAACAATATTTTAAATTTAAATAATTTTTTTTTCAGATTAATTCAGATTTAAAATTTCTGACTATAAACTCATACTATTAGTATTGTTAATAAAATCTGATTAAGATTAAGTTAGATCATCAACAAATTTGGATATTTTATTTTTTTTGTTTGCCATTTTTTTTTTGTTTCTTATTCAAAAACTATATTTCCTGTCATTAATCCTATATTATAGTATAACTACACGCACATACATTACTTTATTAAATGGAAAGGTTAAATATTCAAATTTAAACAAGAAATTCGAAGTGGTCAACTCGGCGCATACAAAGTGGCAATTTTTTCTAAATAAAATAAAAAATACGAATCTAATAAATCTGTGAAGATTCAAAAACTTTTAAAGTATTGTACAAGACTAGAAAAAAATTTCCTTTAATGTATCGAAAACTGGGAATTTTTCGCGATCGCAATGCTTTCCTTATTGTATGCAATAATCGGTCTGCAAATATTATATTTAATTTCGAAAATTAACTTGATAAATTGAAATCGAATTTGTGTATTATTAGAACAATTACAAAAATATTGTAAAATAAATAAAATTAAGTAAATTAATTTTACAAATTGATTTTTTACACTTATTTTCACATGAATTTTAATGTGAATTTTAAAAACAATAAATCTTTAATGTGTAAATTTATTTTCGAAATGGAATGCATATGTATACATGTACAATATGTATAACGAATGGAAAAGTTGATAAAAAAAAATTATCAACTTTCTTTATCGCTTTTTTTTATGCCCTTCAATATATTATTTAAATTTTCAATAGACATGCTAATTATTCGAAAAAGTTTCTCCAAATTTCTCATAAAAACATACATACATATGTTTATGTCATTTGACATATGTGTTTTCTTCTAATACATTTCAAATTACGACACGATATAATTTAAGTCATTTTTTTCGACTTCCGACATAAAGTTTGTATGATACAACAAAAAAATTTTGCAGCATTTTTACATTTTACTGACTTTATAGAACAAAGATCTATTTAAAAAACTACTTCATTTACAAATTGTTGATTCGAAATATAAGGTTCTTTTTGTTATTTTGTTGCAATATAAATTTTTTTAATTTTAAAATTGATCAATTTTCCCAAATCCAATATCCAATATTGAGTCTAAACAGATTTTTAATTTTAACAACTTTAACATTTTATTATCTAGAGCAATACTTTCAAGAAAATAAGAAATACTGTAGTGAATACATATTTGACATTTACACACTTTCTACAATAGTTCTACAAAAATGTAATCAGCTGTTTTCAATAATATAATTTTATTTACTCTATCGTAATTTGACAGCAGTTTTTTCTACACTAATGAAGACTAGGATACTTTATACATAATTATGCGATTTGAAAAGGATTATGCATTATTAATGAGTTGGTTAATGCATGTAGGTATGTAATTTAATTTTTATTTAATTTATTTTTGTTTTAGAAAGTTATATTTGATCTAATTTTAAGATTTATAGAAATTTAATTTTGTTTGTATATTATCGATTTTATTATTTATTTTTTAAATTAATGTAAATTGAAAAAAAAAATGTATTTTCGTTTTCGTAAATTAATTTTTTTTTCTCTTGCGAAAATTCGACTTACGACTTAAATTTTTGTCGTACCAAAAATGTCGTATATCAAGAATATGCACATACTCTATACATACATATATAATTTGTTGTAATATTTGTATTGAATACATGATTATTTTATTAGCAAAATTTGAAACACACAAAATTTATTTTAATTAAAATATTTAATCCTCTTTGTTTTTTTTTTAAATTAATAAAATAAATTTTAAACAACAAGAAATATTTTTTTTTTAATTCATCACAAAACAACAACCTGTTTGCTCAAACTATGTCTAATTACATACTTTAAATTATGAGATAAAAAAATATAAAAATTTATACTCATGTATGTACGAGTATGTATGTATGTATACACAAAGGTATTTGCGGCGCACCCGTTTGATATATTTTATAATCAAAAATTTTTTTTTAATTTATTTCTTTTTCTTTTCAACTCAGGTTTGAAAGATTTTTTTACCTGTGAACACGACGCGGTTTCAAATTCAACTAGGAGAGAAAAACATACCAAAAATACAATATAAGAAAAACTTTTTTTTTATCCAAAAAAGTTTCAAAATAAAATTATAAAACTCATATTTACTACAGTAAAGTATATATGTACATATACATATGTATGTGTAGGTATGTTTGCATATTTCCAAAAAATTTTGTTTAAAGAATGAAATTTTTAAAAAATTAGTATAATATAGTATGTACATAATTATATACACACCATAATATTATAACAGTCGAATATCAAATTTAAATATGTTGAACTTGTCATTAATATCTGTCATTATGATCACTAAAAATAGTATTAATTCTTTCTTTCAACAATAGTCGTAAGTTAAATAATAATCGTAACATTTTCAAGAAAACAGCGACTCTTCGAATTTTTTTGACATTTCACAGTTAACATTTTAAATGTCAATGTCAAACCAGTTACAATAATGCTCTTACAAATTAGAGAGTTAATTATTTCACTAAAAAAATATTAATATAAATTGAAGTTTTACACCAATTGACTTAATAAAATCGGAAGGGATTTTTTTTTGTTAATATCAACCAATCCGATATCTACTGCAGGTTTGACAAAAAAAAAAGTTAGTGTAATTTGCAATATTCCGGTCAACAGTAGTTGTAAACTGAATTTTTACAATAAATCATTTAAAATGTAATTTTGTTCAATATTTATATGAAAATTTATATAAAAACTATTTGGTTTGATTTCTATCATGGCACAATTTTGAAAATAAATAATGTATTTAAATTTTTGGAGAATTATCCAGAGTTTACTGTTAATTACTAATACTCACACATTTTGACAAAAACTTAGATTCAGTTTTCTTTTCCTCTGCTTTTTCTCTTTTTCAATTTTTTTTTTATTTCTTGGGTTTTTTTTTTGTGCTATAGTTAATTTTTTGTAGCTTTCAAAACGTGTTTTTTTAAATAACTTTTAACCTTTAGTAATTCTTTCTTAAAAAAAAAAAAAAAACAAAAATGTTTTGCATTTTTATTTTTTTGTTTTCTGTAAAATTTTGTAGAATTTAGAATGAAAGACAACAATAACAATAATAGTAATTAGACTCATTGTAATTACAATTTTTAATTTGAAACTTCTTTAACAGAGAAAAAAAATTAACTATCATTTTTACAACAATATTATCATTCACCTCTAACATATACATAAGTACATATGTACGCATGTATCGCACCAATAGGTAACCTGATATTACCACGGTATTGGATACATTTCATCAATTTAATAAATTATACAATGCTATATTACAATTATACAACATTAAAAAGGAAAACGAGAATAAACAGCCTTCGAGCATACCTTTATATTTCGGAAATAATAATTACAGTATTATCATATTAATTTATGCAAAAAAATTTAATTTAGCACTGTAACTTTGATAGTTTCTAAGATATGAGCAAACAACTATTGAAGTTGTATGGCAACTACCACAAGGAATCCAGAAATTTCAACTGGTGGACAGAAGGGCAGACAAACAGACATTGTTAAATCGACTCATAATTCAAAGTTCATCAAAAACATAAACCGATGCCAATATCTCAAATTTAAAGCAAATTTATAATATCCTTCGAACATAAATACGAACATTATTTCGAACATAAATAAGCGAACGAACAAAAAACAAAAATTTGTTATCATAATACAATTATTAATTATTATAGCAATATATGTAATTACATACATACATATGTTAAATTCATACACAGAAGTAAAATGTATTTCATACTTTATTTTAAATTCATGAAAATTTCAATCACCTCTCATTCTTCTTGCCAATTCTAAAAACTCTGGCATAATTTTTACTGTTTTGGCATGTATAGCACATAAATTAGTGTTTTGAAATAAATATAAACAAATATGCTTCACTTGCTTCTTGTAAAACATACCATATGTAAGTATAAATTATAGAATTACCGTTAAGTTTTTTCTTGCAATAAAATAATTATAAAATGTTCAAATATCTGCTAAAAATCTTCTTGAAAATTTATTAATTGAATAATCTTAAATATTCGAATACATTTATTCATTAACTGCTCTTTAGCTGGTTTAGTTTTCTTTCAGTCTACCATATATGTACATATGTATATTTACATACATAACTGTTTCTTAGCAAGGAAATATTTTTTTCCACTGATCGTTATTTCCGTTTTAACAAAAACTATACATAATTATCATATTGTATATGTAGTTTTTGGTTTTTTGTTTTTTGGTTTTAGACTATTTTATGCACTCTGTACGAGCTTTTAAGTTTATTTTAAAAAATAACTTCGGAAAAAATTAAAAAAAATGAATAAAATTAATTAAACTTTCGAAAAGCTCAAAGATTAATAAAAAAAAAAAACTAAAACAATAAAGCTCACGAAATAGTTCTTGAATATGGGGCTACTATCTATTGTATACGCATGTGTTAGTTAAAAATCCCGCGTTTTTTATTTCCCGCCATTTGATTAGCGTTAGTATTTTTATAACAATTACATAATATTATTAAAACTAAAGTTTTTTAATTAATGAACATAATTACCAATTTTATGTTCAAAATACAAATCCATTCGATTTATAGATGCATTTTATCTGGCTTTAGAAGTGGGTTTAATTTTATAACAATATTCACAATTCAAAAATTAATTAATTTTGACTAAATGTTAGCAGATAGATACTAAAGGTAAGCAATTGATTGAAATTTTCACCTTTAAAACATTGTAATAATTGTGAATCCTTTGAAATTATTGTAGTTATACAATATAAAATACAATTCTAAGGACCTCATTTTGAATCCCATCTTTTAAATTGCCTATGTAATTTATGTAATCTAGAAACCTATCCAGTTTATGTAATTTGCAAGTGAGGTGAGGAGAATTTCTTTAGTTGTAGCTTGTTTCAAAACATTCATACAAAATTCAGCACTTTGAGCCTTGAAGATAACAAGTTTAATCACTAATATTTTAAAATTTTTATAAGAAATTTAATTGCAAAATGAGTAATGTTTTAAAAAAGTAGAAATCTATTTTAATAAGGAATTTTGAGAAAAGCTATAAAAAAGAATATTTATGAATAAATAAAGTTTTAAAATTAATATTATTATTGGCATAATACATATTTACAGAGTTATTATTCTTTAAATAACTTAATTACATACCTATATAAGTATCAGTAAATTTAATTTAATTATTTGTTGCATTGAGCTATTATTGTGTACCAGCATAGATGTTACCTACATATAAGATGTTACAACTTACAATTTTTTTGTTCAAAATGCAAAAATTTATACAATTTTTAACTTGTTTATCAGTTCCTATATATTTCTACAAACTATATAGAACATCATTCTTCCGGATTAAAAAATATGTTTAGGTAGGTAGGTACCTACTTACAAGTGTAACTTCTACATAGAAATGTGAACTTGAAAATTTCCGTATTTGGTTGCTCATTGAGATTATCATGTGTTGAATTGTAATTATTACAATTTTAAAATTAAACGGACACAAATAGGACGTGTTCAGATGATTATTGATATATTAAAACATGGATTTGGTAGACGCACTTATTATATTAGTCGCATGATTTGAAATTATATATATTATTAAAAAATATTCCGGTTTGCAATATAAAATTTCGAATTTCTAAATTAACTTTATTCTGAAAATCTTAAAATTTTTGAATAACAACCTATTACGTCAAGTGTCGCATCTAACCGAATGTGGGTGATTGATTCATTACATACATATGCATTTAGATTTTTCACCTACAAAAAAAAAACGAATGAAATTAATTCATTTCAAAAAATTAAAATTGGTTTAAGAGACTTTGAGACGATGGCTGAAAAAGAAAACGTTTAAAATTAAAAAATTCATAATTAAAATATTAATCCTTTATTACAATTCAATTTTATATTAAAAATCCATATAAAGAGTACAATACTTCTGAATGCACATCTAACTAAACTATAAAAAAAAAAATAAAATAAAAACAAACTGGGCTTTCTACCCAACCTAAATCTAAAAACATGATGTAACATTACAAAAAAAAAATAGAAACAAACATTAAACAAAGTTTGTTGTAAGTTCACACATAATGTATGTTTGTGGGTGTATACATACATAATTTAGAATTTAGATTCAATAATATGATCTGTCACCCCTTATTCTTAATGCCAAATTTATATCACTTGGCATTATTGTTACTCTTTTGGCATGTATAGCACATAAATTGGTATCTTCAAATAATCCAACCAAATATGCTTCACTTGCTTCTTGTAAAGCACTCAAGGCTGCATTTTGAAATCTTATATTATGTTTAAAACTAGTTGTAATTTCTCGAACTAAACGTTGAAATGGTAATTTTCTTATTAACAATTCAGTACTTTTTTGATATCGACGAATCTCACGTAATGCTACAGTACCTGGCCTATATCTTCGACGATATTTTATTTCAGAATTCTCATTTACAAGTTTTTTACCTGTTATAGCTGCTTTGGGTTTGGCCACAACTTTCTTTTTGCCTTGATCTTTAGATGAATTCGGTTCACTTGAAATACTGCGACTTCTTGTAAAATGATCACTACCATTTTTTTCACCACTTCCTCCATGAATTATTGTAAAATAATTACCATTTTCAGGTTTAACTTTAACTGGTTGTGAAATAATCGTCTTATGATGTTGACGCTTTGCCTCCAAAATTTTAGAATGTTTTCCACCAGTTGATTTTCTTGCAGTTTGTTTTGTACGTACCATAATTGCTTTTTTATTTTTCTTATATCAAAAAAAAAATCTTTATTTTTATTTTCTTTTTTAATTCAATTCTTAATTTTTTTTTTTCTGCACCCTTTTAGATTTTGTTTATTATATGGGTTATATTAGCCGATTATATCAACAACCAACAAATTAATTACTTTTTGCTTTCAGAAGCATAAAAAATATGGCAAATTCTTATGAATTCTCAAACTTATTACGTCTTACTTTAGAAAAAAAAAACAAAATATATACTGATTTTGTCTTTCTCATATAAAATTAAAAAGCTTTTAAATATACGTTTTGTTATCTTTTTCTCTCACATGTAAAAACAAATATATGATTAATATTTCCCGTTTTTTTTGCTAAAAATGCACTCTCTCTCATTGTTTTTAAATTATTCTTTAAATCATTTCATTTCACTTTATTTATTATCAAACAATTTTTAGTTCAATTTCTGTTGTTTTGGTTTTTAATGTTCAAAAAGTTGAAATTGAAATTGAATAGAACAAAATGTTCAACACCAAAACAAAACAAGAGAGAAAAATATTTTAAAACAGTCTTACCAACAACTCTGAAATTAATCATCAAATTAAGAATTATTGAATTTAGCTTATTTTTTTGAACATAAAAAAGCTTGTTAATTAGTTTGAATGAAACAATAATATGTGTGTATATATGTATGTAAGAAGGTATGGTACGTATGTATGCATGTATGTACTACTGGAATTTGGTTTTATTACTTTTCAATAGATATTGTTTCGATCATTTAGAAGAAATTTTGAATTTAAATTGTAATTACATATTGTGTTTTTTTGACATATGTACATATATACATACTAAAGAATACTATTTATTCATGAGAACAACTTATAAAATTAAATAATTATGTTTTCTTTTTTGTTACAAAGAAGAAAATGGCATATCTCATTTTAAGCGATTTTATAATAAAGCCCAAAAAAACCTCATATTTTTTTATCTTGTTCTTTTAGTGACTCTTAAGGGGAAATAACTTGAGATATGTAAGGCTTTAAATTTTTATGAATATTAACCTGAAGGTTCATAAGAACAATAATAAGAATATGGCAGTTCTTGAATTTTCGAAATTGACATATGTACATGCATTCGCATATAAAATATCATAAACAAACATAATATAAAACTTTTAATTTTCTTTTCAATGTTGAAAACTGATAAGAGAAGTAAAAACAAAGACTCATGAGCTAGAGTAAATAGAATGAAAGCAAAATGCCAGTGGTAGATAAGAAAAATCAACTTCTTAAAAAAAAGCAAAAGTAGGCAACCACAATTATTGTATTTACTTAATTAGAATTTTTAGTTTGTTATTCATAGGGTAAAGGCACAAGTATCTGATCAGTTTGTATGTATGTACATTCTTTATATTTAGGTTTATTCTATTTTTATTTTAATAATAAAATAATTGTTTAACTTTTATATTTATACCTATAAATTTCAATATTTTTATATCGAAAATATTGAAATTTATTTTCTCAATTTAGCTGGAATCAGTACATCATTTTAAGAAATTGAAAATTAAAGAAATTTTTCTGAAAATTATTATTTTGTGTTTTAGTATTTTAAAATATACAAATTGTAAACAAAATTCAATAAGTATATAAAACTAAATTTTTTCCACATTTTTTATATCTGTAAACCACACTTTAGTGCACCACCTCCTATAATGTTTCCAAAAAAAATTTCTTATCCGGAAATTCATTTAAACGATTCAAATAAATCAATAACAATAAAAAAAGGAAAAATTAATTATTTAATAAAATATAAATTAGCTTGTATTTCTGCATTTGTAGCGCAACTTTTTACATTAGGAATTTTTTTGCAAACAGATGGCGCTGACTAAAAGAAAAAGAAGTGGCGCTTCCGCAAGCGAAATTTATTTAAGCGTTCAAAATATAATATAACTATAAAATAATATAATATCAATAAAATTTTCTGTGAGATGTGATCAAAGCTGCTCAAAATAAAAAATTTACATTGTAAGCGGAGCGGGGAAGCATTAGAAGCGTTGTCGACTGCCCTATTTGTTTTGCAATAATTAGAAGATTTTTTTTAGAAAAAAAGGTACAGTTTCAACAATTTTTTTTAAACAATTGATTTTAAATTTATTTTTTGAAAAAATTATAATTTTAATAAAAGCAAAGCAGCATTCGGCACTAAATCCTGTCGGACACTACCCTACTCTTAATACTTTCATTCTTACAAATTCTTAAAGTTTTAAGAATTTTTTTTTTGTTTTTTACTGAAATCTTTGCCAAAATTGTTGTTTATACCTACATACGTATATATTAATTCTCAGGCTAACATAAAACTCTAGTATGTATTTAGTAATGTTATATTTCAAAAGTTTTAATAAAATATTATTGCGGTTTTTTGTGGAAAAAAAAGGCAATTCCTCAACTAACACGCATAAAACTATTTTATGTAGAAACGCACAAAGAATATGAATTATGAAAATTATAATTTAAATATTTTTGAAAAATAAATAGCAAAAATTAAAAACTCATTCTAAAAATACAAAAATATGAACTGTAAAAAGAATACTATTAAAATAGCTAATTAAAATTTTGTACCTATAAATTTACGGAAATTAACTTTTGCATTTTTAATTTGTATTCTCAACACATTTGTATTTAAGTTAAAGAATAAGTTTATTTCACAAAACCTGGACGCATACTCTTGTGTTTCTCATAAGTACATAGCTATGTAAAAAAAAAAAAGTAAAACGTCCTGCTAATCACCGAAATTTCTAAAATTCCCAATTTCTTTTAATTACTTAAAAAAATATTTATATTTAATAAATCTAATTTAATATTTAAAAGTTGGTACTTAATTGTTTAAAAGAACTTAAAATAGACGTTCTTTGTATTAAAAAAGCATATGTTTTTAGGTATGTATGTTTGCATTTCTACAATCTATACAAATATAAACGCGTAAATTTTTAGAAGCAAAAAAACAAATGATCGATTTTCACTTACATTTATCCAAGTTCCTTTAACTGCAACACCACCACACTTTAAAAATGCATGAATTTCAAGACAATCACTTAATGATGGGCCCCATTGTTTTTCAAATTTACCAATAACTGGACTTTCTAATTTTAATTGTACCATTTTTCTTTTAAATGTTACTCAAATATAATATTCGAAAAATAACTAAAAATTTAATTGAGCAAGTCCTGTGTTTTTCCTTTAATCTCGAATTCACAACACAATAAAAAATTTTAAAAAAATTTTTCCTCTATTCCACAATTTTAAAAAATTACAATCAAATATGATTATAAATTAAAAGAAAAATCATAATTTTTCACACTTTTAGAGCATTTTGGAACCCCAATTAATTAAAAATTAAAATTTGCTCAAAAATATCCTTTTTGTTATATTTTCTTTATTTTTATAAGAGAAATCGATTTTCCAATTTTCTTTTAAAAATTTTTATTCCTTATTTTTTTTTTTCTTTTAGTTTTTCTTTTCTATATTCTGGTCTTTTGAATACCATAACAATTTTAAGACTACATGAATTTTCAATCAAACCACGTATTTTATTTGGAATTTTTCAGGATAGAAAATTCTAAATGTGTACATACTCCAGAATTTATAATATACAATCGTGTAAATTATGCAAGTAAGTACATAATTATGTATGTTTGTGTATTTAAGAAGTTTTCCAAAATTATATCATAAGTGTGTATATATACAAATGTTATATGTACACAATAAATACACTCAATATAATTATTATAATGTGTATAAGAATAAGATAAACAGGAGTGCACAATAAATATATGACATTATTACTTTTTGTATATACATATGTATATATACACAAATTTTTATTAACTAGTGTACACACACACATATGCGATTATATTAAAATGGATAATATATAATTATATATATTGATATATTTATGTATATATTTATAGATATATATATATATATAGATATATATATATATATAGATGTGTATTCAAATCGACATTATATAGTAATTTTTTTTCATATATACATAATCAGATTATGTATAGGTATACAAAATAATGTTCACATAAGTATATATGTACATATATGTAAATGAAATAATAAAAAATCATTTTTAAAAATAGGGTAACCATATGCTTAAAAGATGCTTAGATGATGATATTGCTTTGCTTATAACACCACTTAAATAATTTTATAGCTTAAAAATACATTTCCATGTATTCACAAAAATCATTCAATTCTAATATTATTCCTTCCCCTTATGCCGTATACTATAAACATAATTATAACATGTACTGCATAAAAAGTTTCAATGCAATTGAATATCGCTGGCAAATGAAGATCTAAATACTAAAATTTTCAAAGTTGACTTTTTTATTTAAATTTTTTTTTTCTACGCCACTACTCTGCTTGTTGCATGCGACTAGTTTTTTTCAAAGAAAAAATGCATTTTCGTTTTTGCAAAACACTCAAAGGCTCGAAAATCTCAGTTTATAAAGAGGGTTATAGAAGAGAATAATTGTTTTTGAATTTATATTAATCATTTGCCCGTTAAAAATAAAGGACGTTAAAATTTATTGGCATCATTTTTATTACATACACTTTAAAAAAGTGATAAGTAAGTACATGTATTTATGTGAGTTATAAAAAATCTATGTTAAATTTTTACTGAAATGACAAAAACGGAATACTTTTTTCATATTCTTTGATAATTAAAAAATTTAATTTTTATCAAAATTTAATTCATTCTAAATATTCTTCGTACTTTTTAAATATAAAAAATCACTTCACTCCAAATAAAAATATTAGATTAAATAGTTCAATATATCGGTGTAATAGAATAAGTAACTAAGACTAGAATAACTAAAATTTATAGAATGTACTGAATTATTGACGTTTTAAAATGGTCACTTTATTAAATTTACAAAATTTTATATTCTATTCATAGATACTTGTCCATACATACGTATGTACACATTTATATAATAGTATGTAACTATGTCTACATTTTCATTTGTTTGTAACACATTATATAGGTATACATTTCCTTTTCTTTTTTAAATTGCAGTTATCAATGATTATTGCAGTTTGACGACATAATTTAAAGTACGGCAATGCACATACTTACATACATACCTACTTGTATTTGACTATATTTGTATTATGACGTGAAAAATTCAACTATGAATGCATCCTCTATTTAAAACCTATGTATGTATATGTGTAGAAATGTAAATATGTACAAAAAATACCATATGAAAAACTGTCAAAAGTACAAACATAATTTCAGACAGGAATCATGCGCAATAAAGAGCCAAAAAAATGCCGGTAGAACAAAAAAAAAAAAACAAAAAAAAAAAATGTTAAACAAAAAAAATGAAAAAGAAAGCAGGAAAATTACAAGAATTAAAAAATAAAAATTTTCTAAAACAAAAAACAATTAAAAATTTAAATAGAAAAAGGAAGAAGAAAAAAAAAAAGAAGAGAGAAAAAATTAGGGGTTCTATAAATAAGTTTTTTGATTTTAAAAATGGGATGGAATAAAAAAATGGGAAATTTCAATATAGAATTTTGTTTTTTTTTTTTATTTTGCACAAAGTTCATTTTACGACCTCCTTTAAAAGGTGAATTACCCTTTATTGAAATAATGTACACACATACATAAGGTACATACATACTTAGGCTTTTGTCTGCATTGAAACTCGTTTTTCTTTTTAATGAACTGCATCGATAATTTATTATACATACCTACATATACATACATATGATATGTTTTTCTTTGAACGTTTTGTAGGTCATTTAGAACAAATCCAATAATTTAATTAAAAATTTATTAAAAAAATAAATTGCAAAAAATTTCCAAATTTCAACGTTTTGAAAAAACAAAAAAATTTTTCTTTATTAGCAATAAATTTCCATTAGAAATTGTAATTCTACTCTTGCTAGGAATTAGAAAAGAACTCAACTTCAGTCATTTAACATTAAAGCACTTATTGAATTATTAAACAAAAAAAATGTATACTCAATACATAATTGCAACACAAAATTCTTTTAAAAAAAACGTCAGCAACACTTATCGAATCGAATAGTTTGAAAAGTAATACTAATTCATAATAAAACACAAGTGAATGGAAATGCCATATATATGTATATATATGTATATATATATAATATATCTACCAGGTCAGAGAACTGAAATAATTTTCCAAAGTATTCCGAAGTAAAAAAAATTTACAAAAACAATTGTTTTTAGTTCTAAATTTTCTTCAATTTAGTAATCAGTAAAGCTAATTTTGGAGCGGAGAGACACATGTACTCATATGCCCATATTAAACTAATGTAGGTCTTATATATCAAATAATAAATCAGCTCATTGACCGATTTAATTATACCTTTGTTAAAATATAAGATTATTCTAAAACTTTTGTACTTTGAGGAAAATATTTTAAGCGTTATTACAACGTGTATTATTGTAATTACGGTATTACAACATAGGTTTTAATACATTCTTATTTACGGATTTTATTATCCGTAAATTTTCCAATTAGCATTTTTAATCATATTTTTTGATGAAACGTAGACACATAACGAAAAATATACATAAGCTTATTGTTTTGTATAGGTACATAAAAGTTTTCTTTCTATCCTAAAGTTTTACTTACACATTCTATTAGAAACTGGAATATAAAGAATATATTTTTAGAGAGTCCCGATTCCGATATTTTATTTTCAAATATTTCATACATAATATTCAAACGAGAAGAGAATGTGCAACGGTAAGTTTTTTTTCTTCTCATTTTTATCTATTTTTAATGTTCGACTTTCTTTAAGGTATTGAGCATAAATTATGTATGTATACATTATGTGTATACGGTACCTTAATATGTTTTTCTTTCCCCATTTTATTCTTATAGTATTCGCATTGATTACGGTGTTAAAAAAACAAAAATAAAATTTACAATAGAAAAGAAGCGCACCTACCCTCTATAAAATAAATTTTTACATGTTCACAATATCGTATATATACATTTTTACATATTATGTATGCACATATTCGAATATGGTTTACATATCTACTGTACATAAGGTTATTCAATATTTTTTTTAAAAGTTATATTATACTAATGTATGTCAAAAATTTTAAATATGGAAAAAAACTTAAACAATCGTCAATTGCGTTAGCAACCTATATTGTTATTTATGACATTTGCGTTAAAGCGCTTTAAAATCCAAATATCAATTGCCAGCAGTTGAAATAATAAACAATTTCCTATTACTAAATTAGTATAGATTTGAAAAGGCAGTTATAATAAAGGGTACCTTCCTATTTAACATGAAAATATTTTGTGCAATGGGTATTTTACGCTTTTCTATTAATATTTTTCTATCATAAAAGTTTCAAAAAATTTATTAGGGACACAAATCATTTGATATGAATTGGTTTGCGTTTAGAATAATAATGACTTTTATTATAAAAACAATTTTATCCGATCATCATTTATCGATTATTGGCTCTCTTTTATCGTATATAATAATTTTTTCGGGATAATTGCAAATATTGAAATTTTTACGGTAAAAATCACAAGTTACTTAGTCATTCGATAAGTAAAGATGCATTAAAGAAGAATCTAATTTTTAAAAATTTTTTTTAATTGAATAATCTTATATATCGTATATAATCCTAGCGTATACATGACATAAGTATTTATGTATCCTAAATAGTTCATGTGTGCATTATGTGCATACATCATATTGATGTCATTAAAAATATCGAATGAATAGTGACAAACAGTGCGAAACCCCCCTATAAGTTTTTTTAATATAATATTTTTTTGTCATTTCAAAGTGTTTATATGTGTGTACGGACAAATATACAAATTCTTCTGCAAATACATACGTAAATATATTTATATGCAACTATATTTTCTGAGTTTAAATGAATGATTTAAATCTTAAATGGATGTTCTTTGACAAAAATAAGACTACACAAAATAAAAAAATAAAAAGAAAAAACGAAATGAAGTGGCGCTGTCCTGTTAAGTGTTGTATGGCTGCAAACAAAAATTTATGCATGAATTTTTACATTTACATTTTTATGTTTACATATAATTAAGTATACTTATAAAAGAACAGAACAGAATATTGTGTAAGTACAGAGACACATTTTTTAATTGACAAAATTTAGTATTGATACTTTTAAATAAGACTATTTTATTAATAAATGCTGAATGCAGCAACTATAATAATGGACTTAGGACTCAGGCAGATATGTTTGATTGCTTATCATATTCAAGCGTGGACACGGGAAACTTTATTATCGCCTGCAATTCAGCAATCAAACAGTTTGTAATTTTTTACAAACTGATTGCAATTTTTATTTAACGCGCTTGATTTTAATTAACGCAATAGTTAAATTGCTTAGACGTACACTTAACAGTTTTACAGTCAAGTAGTAATTGCAAAATTACAAATTGCATGTCCGCCTGAGCCCTTAGTTATCCCTTTTAGGACAGCATTCCATAATGTTTAAGAAAGTTTTAAAAGAAAAAAAAATTAACAACTAGCTTTCAACAAGGATCAGTTTGTGTTTTATATTTTGCTTATTTAATCAGGAACTCCAAATCTTTAAAATAACAATTAATAAAACTTCATGTTAATATGTTAGTAAATTTAATTTAATAGGTTGTGTTAAATTGGTGGATTGGTTTTAGAATGAATCGAAGAGCACTTAGTAGAATCGCCACTGATGGAAATACATAGATCTCTTTCGAAATAAAAATTAATAATCTTACTCGTATACGCCTAGTTTAAAATATAATTTTGTTAGATTAAAATTTTAAATTTAACTGTTTACATAGTATATTGAACAATACTTATACATTCAACTTAAAAGTGTTAATTTCAGAATAGTGTAGCGGAGCATTTACAGCTTTCATTACCGTATAATTCTGATAAGTAGTCAATCCTATTTACTAACTTCCCCTCTTGAAATGTTACCAACAGAATAATCTGTTGATTCTGAACAATTTTGAATAAAAATAAGGGTATATGTATACATATTTGAGTACAATATTCGTTAATACATGCTTAACACAATATGTAAATTCAAAAATACATATACTTATGTATGTAGAAAAAAATACATTATGTCTTAGGAGAAAAAATACATTATGTTTTACATTTCTACAATATCAAAAAGAAAAAGTAATGGCGTAAGGCATTATACGACACACTCATCTTTTTTCGTAAAAATGAAAATCATTTTGTCTAGACGGAAGTTGGCGTGTACAAAAATTAGAAAAAAATAAGCAAAAAATTATGATAAAATATTAGACTAATACACACTTACTTTGAGTATATTTAGTATATTTCTAATATTATAACAAGATAAATTACTATATTATATACTTATATACATATATAAGTATATACTATATGCATATATATACAATAATGAAAAATTTGTTAGTAACAAAAGTTTGTAAATTTTGAAATAAGAAAATAAATTTCATTATTTTAGTAACATAATGGAGTTTTGAGTATTTGAGTACGTATGTATGTATGTATATATATTTAAGTCATAAATGTCCTAAACCCTTTCGTATATCAAACCTGTGTATAATTATGTTATTATAGAATTAAAACTAGGGTGAGTATCGTGAGAGCACCGGCTGAGAATCATCAAATTTAATAAACTATTAAAATTGCTAATTACGAAAATTTACCTTCCCGAAAAAGTCTAAAGTAATATTGTGCCTATGGTATCAAAAGGGTTAAAATGCTTACACTAGTGACGCGGAGTATCAAAACATTATCGAAATTTTTCATTATCGAAATTTTCAATTATCAAAACATTATCGAAATTTGACGACGAGTTATACACTATCAAAGATATGCCACAATGTTTGTGGAAAAAAAATGAGAGAATTGAGAGGCACTGTTCTATTGAATTATATATACGTACATATACATGTAGATATGTATATGAAAAGTTGACCACCCAAAAGTATTTTACAAAATTAATTTGTAATATTTTATTTTTAATATATGTAAGTACAAATTAAAAATAAGTATTTGAACAAAATTATGCATTCAGAACAGAATCAAAAATTATAACTAAATGTACAAGTTTGTAAATATGTTTAATCTATACGAATATGTATACGAGTACTTTAGTGTATTACAAATAATTTATTTTTAAACTGATCTTCGGTACTTACAATCTTATGGTATATTTAATTATAATTTAGTATAATCTCATAGATAAAATAAATTAATGATTTAGACCGTAATTTTGAAATAAAATCTTAAATAGAATTTTTAACACAATCTAAAATTGTAAAATTTTTTAAAGAGAAAAAAGATTCAAGTGCATGGCAACAAATAAAACTAAAATTCTTTAAAATGCACTCCACTATTCAAAATTACTTTAATTCTTCTTGTTGAAAAATTAAAATGAGAAAAACAAAGTATAATAAGCAAATGTTAACATTGCAACTTTTCTAAATTTAGATTTATATTAAAAAAAATTTGCAACCCTATTGCAACCCAAGAAGAAAATTCCTAGGTCCCCTTTTATATCTCGTCAAATCCTCTCAATTATAAAAGAAAAAAATGTGCATGCACATACATACATATACTTGTACTTAGTCATTAAAATGATGGAATAAGTATAAAATGGTTAAACAAGATCATTTATGTAACATTAATATGCATACATACATACATACATTTGTTATCATACATGCATTTAAACAAATTCCTTTTTCCAAATAAGAAATAGAAAAGAAAGAAATCTATTTTAAGAATAAGTTGGAGAAAAAAAAAGAAGGAAAATGAAAAATGTCTAGGATTTTTGCTACTTTTAGATTGTAAAAAAAATGATGATCGAAAATATTTTGAAAAAAATATTACTTATATAAAACATGCTAAATTCTGTCTAGTAGTTTATTTGCAATAGCAATTTAAACTCTTCAATCATATGAGCACATAGTTAGGAATTTAAAATAATAAAATTGTTACCATTCGAATATTATTATTTGAAGAAATTAAGCACTCATGTCTGAGATCTTTAAAAATCCGAATTAAAGTAATTTACAATTCGGTACATAAGCACTGCAGTTATTAAAATATATATTAGAAAAGTATTCCCATGCGATTTGATAACCGTGATAATTACAAATCTCGTAAAGCACACGACCAAATCGCAAAATATTTTTGCTGAATAATATTGAGAAATTCCTAATAATGTATTCTTATTCATTGGACGAAAAATTTTTACAAGATAATATAAAAAAGCTTTTTAAACAATTATTTCTTCAAATTACTTACGTAAATAAAAAGTAGGAACCCCGTAGTTATTGTGACTTAAAAAATACAAATTCATATGCCTCACTGCATTCAATGCGCTCAGTAAAAAGAGAACATTAAATTCGTACCGACATCACTTAAGTAATAAATATATCTCTATGTGTGCAGCAGTTAAAGTCAAATTTGAAATACAAACTAAATAGTTTTTTTTTTTGCTGAAAGTGTCGTTTTCATATGATTTTTTTATAATCAATAGAACGGACCGAAAATGAGATAAACGAGTGGAATGGAACGGAAAGTTCACAAAATTTTTAATAGTCCAATGCCATTTTACTGTATTACTATAAAAAAGTTTGAAAATAAATCTTTCTTATTTTCTTAAATATATTTTATCTATACTTCTTACGCCTCCTTCTGATATGTAGATTTTTATCATACTTCGACACTCGCTTCTAGGATTTATTACAATATTTAACAAAATTACTTATATATTAATATGAGATATGAAAGAAGATACCCTTCGTCACAGTAACTCCTCCTGGAAATAAAAATCTAGCAGATAAAGATATCACTATTACCGAAAAATTTCACTTGAACCAAATTAATCACTTATCAAATTATCACTTGAATCATAAAAGAAGTACATATTTAAAATTTTAAATTTTGTATGAAAAGGGCTTTATTCTGAGAAGCCAAATACCAATTAAGTAGATATTGTACCTTAAAAAATTTTAAAATTTTGCTATAAGTAAAGACATAATAAACAATTATTGTAAATTGGTTTGTGTTCACAATAATAATATCGGAATGTTTTGCCATATCCCATATCGCTTTTTATGATTGGTACCTTAATTATTGGTACTTTTTTAAAAACTCATTTGGACACAATTTGCAAAGGTCATGAATACTTTTTGACGCTAGCGTCATAAATTCACGGTTTTACTGCTAACGCAAATTACTTATTGTCAATTAGACAATAATTATTGTCATTTTTAATCATTAAAAATTACTGATTTCGATGTAAAAAGAAACGATAAAATATAAATAATAAACAGGTATAACATACAGGGATAGTAAATAATAAACAGGTAAGAAAAAAAAAGACTTTTATTTATAAATTATAAAATATCAACTGACAAAAGTACTGCTTTATTTGTTATAAACATTTGGGTTTGATTGAGGATGATCTAAGAAAGTACCATTCAATTCAAAGAACAAGGTGTAATATACTTACGAGTATGTTAGAAGTAGCGTTACAAATTAATGTGAGAGATTATTGAACTTTCACATTACCATTTTTTTTCACATTCCTATTTCTTTTATAATAAAAAATTTTTATTTTTAAATTAAAACAAAAATAATTCGAACACTCTTTGTCAATATATCAAATATTGGACAATTATTTTTTTGGTAACTATAGTGTAATTTATAACACTAAGTATGTTAATTTTTTTTTAAGATTTTTTTTTATATCTTTTTTACATGATATTTAACTCGTTGCATGTTGTTGAATTTTACAACTATATAAGTACAAAAAATGTACAAAGGTTCTTAAAAGGTAAATATAGAGAGTATTAAAAAAATAGAGAAAAATTCCTTTTCATTTATATTATTTAATTCCAGTCTTAAAATAGCCCCTCTTCTTACACTTAAAGTTATGAAAAAGTCTTTAAAATAATAAAAAAAAAGACCCCAAATATAATTTCTAAGTATTTTATGACTTTTTACTACATGCTATTAAACATCATCCCGCGATTTTCTTTAAAAATGAAAAAAAAAAATAAAATTACATTACTTATTTTGAATTAAAAAAAAAATTTTATATTATTGTAATTTCATATTTAAAATAGAAAAAAAAATATTAAACATTAATTGGGAAATAGAAAAATAATGCTACATTCATTTTACCTCATTTAATTGCAATAAAATGGAAAATGACTTTTTCCTTCTTTTCCCCCAAAAAATTTCAATACACATATACGCGAAAGACCACTTTTTCTTAAATGTCATTAATTTTCTTTTTGTTTTTAACATTTTTCCAAAAAAAAAAAAATATGAGAAAAAAAACCTAATAATTCTCACTCTGGCCGTTCGTTCGTCTGTCTATTTGTGTGTCTGTTTAAAAAAATTCTACATCCTTTAATATAGCAAACTGATATTTTATACACAAATAGACCTTTGCTAGAAACTTATTTTTTTAGAAGTAAATTTTTACCTAAAATTTATAGCTCCTCAGAGTCGTAAAAATGCCATTTTATGACTATTAAGTGTAACGAAACCACAAACATTATTTAAATCCCGCAAACGCAAAAGATGAGAATCATGCTTCTTCTATCGCGACACAGCACAGTTGAATATTAAAAAGCCAAAATGACTGCTCAAATTAATTTTTACCTAAGAAACGTTTTTCAAAAAATTTCCTTCTTGACGGCAATTTAGCAGCTTTTAGACATTAATCAATAATTTATTCCGCTAAAAAAATTTTTTATTCCATCTGAATCCATTCCCAAATAATCGACTCACAAAATTCGAAGAATTTAAATGTTCGGAACCTTATACTTCCTCGCCTGCGAACATTTCTAAATTTCTATAAAAGCGAAAAGATAACGGCAAAAAATGTCTTGACAAAAAGTATAATATTTAACTTAATTCACGCAATTAATTTTTGAATTCGACCAATATATTAAGGTCACTTTCAATTTTGTTTTTTGTCTCATTCTAAATGTATGCAATAAATTTGCATATATTTTGAATATAAATAAAAGTGATTCAAATAATTTCGTAGACTATGTTTTTTTAAGTCAGTATTTTCACTTCAGTTCAAGGGAAAAGTGCTTTTTTTTTTCAATCAATTCGTTTGATCCTACTTAATTTCTTCTAATATGGCAACAATATAATAAAAATAGGGTGGAATTTTATTATTAAGTATAAGTAGTATACTTTTTTTTTTACTTCTTTTAAAATCATATTCGAATATAATAAAATCACAATGATTGTCATTTGTGACTGACTATAGGTTGTATATATATATACCCGTGTGCTTAAGAATACATAAAAATATAATAAATGCATAAAAAGGGACCAACGACCCCTCTTTTCACTTATTTTAAAATAATGTAAGTAATAAAATTAAAAACAATAAAATAGGAACTTCCGAATAGGAAATTTGAAAAAAAAACTAGAGGAAAGAAAAACAAACTTTATAGCCCCCTCTAAAAATTAAAAAAAAAAAAATCTTTTAAAAATCTGAAAATTCTTTCATATTTTTTGTAAATATGTGCATATATAAAATTTTGTAAGTGTGTTTTGATTTGAAAATTTATGTAAAGCAAAAGGAAATATTGATGGTTATTTTGGATTTTTTCGGATTAAAGTTGACTTTTATTACACTGCAAATACATATATATTATATATATGGAGGGGGAACATATACGTGCATATTATTATTTCTATATAATTATTTTGTGCTTAATTTGAACTATTATATTACAGGCAAATATCAAAAGAAATATAAAACCAAAAACAATTCTATTTTATATAAAAATATAATTGAAATTTATATTTTTTTAATTATTTCCGGTCATATACTAAAGGTAAAACGAATTAAATTCTGAAATATTCAAAAGTTCGAGGTAAAATTCGGACATTAATTCGAATATTAAATGATATATTTTCGATATTTCATTCGATATTTTGCGAAATGCTTTACGAAGTTTAAATTTAAATTCAATCAAAATACTTTCAAAATTTTGCTCAAATTTTAGATTTCTCATCAATTTATTATTCCATAAGATGTCATTTACAAAAGCAAATATTGATCAAATTGTAAGTGAGCATCTTTAATTGTGTAAAAAGACGTAAACTTTACAAAATATGATGTTCCATATTGTATATAAAAATATTTACAAAATATTATGATTCTTAGTGTTTATATACTTATAAATCGAGCTTTTAAAGTGCGAAAAGCGAAGTTCGAAGAAGCAGCTTCGAAAAGATATCTCAATGTTTTTAACAAACATTCAGAATTCAGTGTTATAAATTTGTTGCGTATTCAACTATATTTTTTCTAGCCTTATATTCCTTTATTTTTTTAACTTTTTCTTGGTATTTCTTTCATAAACTATTGGTAAATTTTAAAATAAATTTTTTAGCGTATAGTTAATCATATGCAAATGCCAAAACGTACAGTTTTGACAATTTAAAATTCAAAAACGTTTCAAAAATTAAACACAATATTTTGTAAATTTTTTTAAACTACAAGATACTAAAGTATTTCTACAAGATTAGTAGAAATACTTTAGTAAAAATAAAAGCAGGATTAAAAATGTGGAAGTCCTTACAAGACTTTTGCAAAGCTTGTATAAAACACGTTAAATACGTTCAAATTGAAGTAGAATTAAAATACCGTTAGGTAACAAAATTCTATTTAGTGTTTTTGAGTAAAATATTTTTACTCATTTTCAAATATTTTTCACTCAAAATATTTTTGTTAATGAGAGAAAAGAAAAACAATAATAAATAAATAAATATACAAATTCCAATGTATTCCCCCCTATAATCAAAAATCAAAAAAAAAAAAAAAAAAACAAATAAAAAAAAACGCACCCTGATGTTTTAAAATGTCAATATTTTTCTGACAGTAATATATCCGTCACGTGTTCTTCAAATTTTCCATGAAAAATCAAACGTTTGACTAAATAATTCTTAGCTAATTAATCACGTTCCATTTTTGTTTTTCTTTTCCTTTCTTAATACTAAAGCTCACATACACATATGAATACTTTAGGATATGTATATTTAAGTGTATAGACATAAATTTATAATACATAGGTATACATATTTATTTTTACCTTATGAAAATTTCATTTTTTATTTGAAAAATAAAAAAAAAAAATAAAGCACCGCGAAATTCAACTCGTAGGGGACATTTTAATTTCCCCCAAAATATAAGATGAACTTCTAAATTCTAAAAACTATTTTTATATTATGTAGGTACATGTATACGTATGTGTATCTGTACTCAGTTTTCGATTTTTTAGAACATTTTTAGAAAATACTGGGAATAAAATTGTTTTTGATTTAAATAAAATTTTATTAAACTTTTGACATTTTGCTAAATTTTAACTTCAAGGCACTTACTCTTTACATATACGACAAAATCAAAGATTAAATTTGAGTCCAACTCAATTCGCATATTTATGCAAACACTGTTTAAAATCAAACTTTGTATGACAACAAATAATAGACATATTCTCTATTCTCATCAGATTTAATGTCAAATGTTTTAAGCTAAAATGGAGACATTTAATTTTCAGAGGGAGTTGTGAACAGCGATCAGCTGATTGTTATATTGGTTATTCTTTTTGTAGCAAATTATCAAATTTTGAATTTAAAAAAAATTTTAATTATATATTGTTTAACTATTTAATGAATCTTTCTAAGATTTCCTGCTGTCATTTTATATATAACAAAAGGAATATAAAATTTTGACCTCTGGCCTCAGGTACAGTCGGAAACGTTATGTACACGACACAATTGCAAAAACAGGCTAATTGAATAAGTTTTTGTTTTTATAGTTTTTTTCATTAATTTACTGTTATACGATATGTATAACAATATAGGTTGTATTATGAAAGTACACTGTTATTAATCTTATTAATTTATATAATTTGTCAGTGGTTCATATAAAATTTAAATATTTTCCGAACGTCTGTGTGAGGTAACGTCTGCAGAAGATTCAAGAAAATCACATTGAAAAAATTCCGTTTGACAAATGTCCATAACAGTTGCAAAGCTTTTAAAATCAGGGCAATATGAACTTCACTTCACAAGTTTTTTATCAGTTCATAGACTTTAAACAATTATTTAATTACCTCTTTATTTTAAATAGACGAAAAATATTTTCTGTATGTCGTCCCTTTTTTCTTAAATTCATTACAATTTTCATTGCAATTATTATAAATTTTATAACATTTTTTTTTATAGGTAAATAAAATAATGAAATTTATTTTTTAAAATGATCTCATTTATGAAGCCACACAATCAAATTTTTTTTATTGATTAAACTGTCTATTTTTTGAAAAAGAAAAGCGACAGAAAAGCAATATTTCTATATAGCATTCAAAATCTTTTATAGCTTTGAAGACTTACAGATACAACAAATAAAACAATATAAAAAAAGAAGGAAAAATCAAAAGGAAAAAAGAAAAGATTAATGATATTATCGGAAGTGGCACTTAAAAATGCACTATACACACACACTCATTTATACATACATGCATCCGCATTTTAACTAAAACTTACATATTATGTACATAAGTGTACATGAGTATGTATTTAATTTGGAAAAAGAAAATTTTATACCCAATAAAAATGTTGCCATTGTTGCCAAGTGATTTTAATAGGTGAATAAATTTTTTTTTTACCACAATTATAATTTTTCATTTCTCATTCTATTATTTTTCATATAGGACTTTCTCTGCTATGTTTAAAATTATTGCATTTTCAAAAGACTGTGGTTGATATTTACCATATATTTGTGTATAAATTTAATTTCGAACACATGGGAAATGTAAAATTTCGTTTTTAAAATTTTTTGAAAATCTATAATTTTTACCTATTTGAATTATTAGAATAACATGACAAAATCTTAAAAGAGATTTAAAGGCAAGAGTAAATGCAAACGTCATTTCGTAAGTTGAGTTATGCACGAGCAATTAAATTTTAAATGTAATAAAAATATTGTCGTTGTTGCCAAGTAAAATGCTCTTTCTTTAATTATAATTTTTCATTTCTCTTGTTTTCATTTTTTATCATGTACCAATGTATTTTCGTATTTAATTAATGTAATAACCTTATAACAGTTGAATCTGATTTTAAGTTTGCAACAGTTTTAAATTTATACAGTTGTACTTGGTTCTTAATGACATTTCCAATAGTACTGTTATTTCGATTTATATTCAGTGATTTATATTGTTGTTGAAATAAATTACTTAAAGCGATCAGTTGACATTTGTTTTAAATTTAGGTATAAACATTTTATTTTCGCGCAGTTTAAGATTAATATTAGTCGGATCTTGGCGCATTACATACTTTACTTTTAAAATTATTCGAATATAAGTATATGAAAAATTATTTTTCAAAATAAATTATTATAAAAAATAATAAATTTTTACATATACAAATATCCTAAAGTTGGTAGATCAACGACAAAAAACAAAGTTCTTTTTTTATTTAAAAAATTCAAAAGTAAGAGATTTTCAAATACAAAAAAAAATTATAAGAAAAAGAAACAGAAAACAATTCAATTCTTTTTGAGAACGTGACAATGAAGATGTACGTGCAGATTTAAGCGTTTAATTTTACACGCAGATAAATGATTAGTTACGAAAACAATTGAGGGGAAAAATGAAGTTCAAAAGGAAAGAATTTTATAAGTTGTTGTTTTTTTTCCTTTAATTTTTTTCTTTTTCCATTCTTAACATATTCTACATATGTACATATATATATTTATATATATAGAAAATTAGTCTCATTGACCCTTTCACAAGAATCCATCATTAATTATTATTTTTTTTTTTTTCGAAATAAAAGCATTTTTTTTCCGTAAGAAATTAAAAAATTTCAATATTAGGATTTTTAAAAGTATAATGCACTTTAAAAAAAAAAAGCAATCTCGTATTTTTTTGTGTATAAAATACTTAAGGCACGAACTTGAACTCATCTTGAAATACCTTAGGTTACTGAGCAATTCATAATGAAATTTTCATTGAGAAAGACTTTTTGTACGCAAATTTCAAACGTCCCTTTACGTACGTACTTATACTAACAATATATTGCGGAAATTTTACTTCTGGAAAAGCTTTAGTTCTTACAGAATTTTCACCATATAGTCGATAGAAATTGTATTTGAAATTAGTATTACTTTAATTGAGCAACTAATTCAGTTCTAATAATTTTCTTAATATTGCATTTTGCATATTAAAATTTGTATTGCATTATCGTATAAAAAATTTAGTAAATTTTCAAACTGAAAATGTCATATCGTAATTTTTAGCACTTTTCCAAAAAAATTTTGAAAAAAAGTGCTTATTAGTTTCACTCTGTCCGTCCGTCCGTCCGTCCGTCCGTCCGTCCGTCCGTCCGTCCGTCCGTCCGTCCGTCCGTCCGTCTGTCCGTGTGTCTGTTTACAAAACTTCTACATTCTTAAAGATAGAAAGCTGAAATTTAATACGTACATAGATCTTTACTAGAAACTTATTTTTGTAGAACAAACTTTTTACCTATCTCCCCCCCTCTAGAAGTTATACCCCCCCAAAGCACTAAAAATGGCCTATTTTAACTATTTGTTGCAATGAAACCATAAGCATTTTTGAAATTTTTCAAACGCAGAAAGGCAGTGACTTGCTTCCCCTACCGCGGTATACTATAGTTAAATTTTAGAAAAACAAAATGGCCGCTCAAATTTACCGTTATCTAAAGTCCTTTTTTTCCAAATTTTTGATGTCGCTTTTCTTCTAGACCCCAGCCTGTAGAAGCTTGAAATTTTAGGGGCTTTTAGACATTAACAAGTAGTTAATTTCGTTGGAATAAAATTTTTTTTCATCTCCACCCCCTCTCAAGTTATGGCCTCTTGAAATTTGTAAAATTTGAGTTTTTGACACCTTATATTTCCGAAACCGCAAACATTTTCAAATTTCTATAAACACAAGAAGCTAAAGGTAAATTCCATGACATTAAAAAATATAATTATTTTTCTTAACTCACACAATTAACCCTTAAAATCGAGCATTATGTTAACCCCACTTTATATTAATTTTTGCTTTATTTCAAAGACTGCATGTATGCATCATCCTAAATATATGCAATCCTAGAAATAGTTTTGTATATGAATGAAAACAATTTTAATAGTGTGGATATACATAGACTGTTTTTAAAAGCAGAATTTTCACTTGTTGAAGGGAAAAGTGCTGCAATACAAACCATTGGTTTGACCCAACTTTATTTAATTTAAACGTATATCACGCTTATGACACGGCAATACTAATACGTGATATATGACGATTAAAAAACAAAGTGGTGGTCGAATTTAAATTCAATATAGTTACTAACGCTAATCGAAACCAAAAACACTTTAAATGCCTTTTAGTTTTTTGTCGTAAATTTTTAAATAAATATAGTCTTCCTGTCTCTTATATACCGTAGTACTCGTACCATAGATCGCCTAAATTTACCTTGAATTTAAACTAACTATTCATTCCGTTTTGAAAATTCTTCTTATAAAATTTCTTTTAAATTTTTTTTTAAAATACGCATACAAATTTCTTTAAGTTTTAGAATTGAAATTATGAAAAAATTTTGTAAGTTCATTTAAAGTACTAATGATGTAAACTTTTTGGGCCAGAATGACTAAATTTTGCACCAATGAGCTTGGTACCTAAATAAATACTAAAAATAGCTTCAAAATGGATACGACAAAGCTAAAATATAGTTGTTGTCACCATTTAGACGAAATTATATTTACATAGAAAATAAATAATATTACTTATATACAGAAAATAAATTACGTACAAAATTTTTAGTATAAATTTTTGAAACTTTTCGATGGTTTTCTTCAAATTCAAAAATCAAACGTTTAAAAGACTATGTATTACAACTATTGAGCAAAAAAAACGCATCGTTTATTCCTTTTGGATTATTTTATGCGCATTCCATACACACACTTATAATGTATAGTTTATGTGTTTATAGTACAAAAAGTATATTACAAACCTATTTTCTTGTGGTGAATATTTTTTTAATATTATAATTATGCACAACTCTTGTCTTCATTTTTCAAATTTTGAGTCTAGAACTATAATTTATTCTAATAGAATTTAAATATAATTTCATAAGAAATTATAAATTTCTCTATTTCAGTTTTGGTTTCGAAAGCTCCCCTCAAAAACATTTTTCAAAGAAAAAGGTATTTTTCCCCCCTCCCAATTACTTAAAAATAATTTTGAACTCCTCTTGTTTTTTTGCTTTTTGCTTATATATATATAATTAAATAGAATGATAATGACATACAATCGATATTTATGAGTCGAAGAAAAAATAAATAGAATAATTAAAAGAAATTACTTGATATAAAAATAAATTTGAAAAAAAAAAATATATTTGATCTTAAAATTAATAAATAGGGTTGAAATGGAAAATTTTGGGATATCAAGGAAAATTTTTCGAATTTAATTAAATTAAATTATTTGATTGAAATTATTGCGAATTCAACAAATTTTAAAGAGATTTTGAAGTAGAATTAACAGAGCGTATTCTTAGAGGCGAAAATGGATTTGATCAATGCAAAATTCTTTTTTGATTTTTACAATAAAACTTACGTGATTCAGTTCTAAATCTTTTTTATTGTCAAATTAGTACGAACTATAAACAATTTGTTTGCGTAATCAATGTTGAATTGAAAGTGTTTGAATTAAATATAGAATTCGAACCGCTGTATATTCAAATTCTTTTTCCTCGAGCTTGTTCTTAAATTTGCATTTACTTGAAATTTTCTAATTCGATTATTCCATAATTTATTTTTTATATTTTACGTATATAAACGAAATAGAAGTTCCATAATATTTGTTACTGCTTATTATATAAACATTTTTGATATTTTTAATTTAACCCTAAAAATTATTTAAAGTTTAAAACTTCGTGTGCGTAGAAATGAGACGCTTAAATGTAAAATATGTAGATCGAATTTCTTCTTTTTATTTTTGGTTTTTTTTTTTATTTAATTCATTTAACACCCGGTATAATAAATTTTTTTTTCTATTTTTTCTGTTGATAATGAGGTAATTAAAGTACCTTCTTAATATGATGACTGTGGTTCTGAATAGAATTTTGTATTTAAATAAATTTTAAAATAATTGTTTTCTTAAATAATTTTTAGAAATAATCCTTTGAAAATTAATTGCGAAAGATTTAAAAAACATAATCAGTTAATATAATAAATTTTAATAAAGATCTAATATCACGTGTTTTAAAATTAAAAAGAAAAATTCTATAGTTGATTCATGGTGTGGCAACAATGTTGGTTTTAAAATTCAAACAAGCTTTAAATTATTTAATGAATAATCTAAGGGAATTATTAAAACCACTAAGGCAAGCGATATTTTATAATAAAATCGTGCACATGCACCAATTAAAGAAAATTTGTGAGAATTCGAAAAACCAGTAGTAGAGAAATTTTTTTTTTTGCACAGGTGATGATATGTGCTCGCTTAAAAGTATGTTTAATGTTATGTAGTATTTATAAAGTTAGCAGTTCTTTATAAATATAATTATTTCAACCAAGCCCTATTAACCATGTGCGGTCTATGATTTGTAAGCCTATTCCAGCTAGCATTTTACTTTAATGTCTTTTTCAAATCATCATTAAGTCTGGATGACTAATGCAACATTGGTTTGGTACTCAATGCTAGTAGTTCCAATCTTCAAACTCTCCAAGCTAATACAATAATTTTATTATTCAAATATGTTTAAAAGCTTTGCTATATAATAATTCAAAAATCGCGAAATGTCAAATTTGAAAGTTGATATTATAATACCCATTACATTATCAACTTTCTGACACATTTCCGAATTTTTTTTTTGCAAAATTTTTACAATACTATAGTGCAAGTTCATACCTTGTTTTCATACCTTGTTTTAAAATGAGCTAATCTATTGATTCTTAATCTACTTTATAGGTTTTTAAAGGTTGCATGACACCTCCAATAAATAATTGTAAATTTAAATTCAATAAATTTATTTAGTGCTTATTTGTATTGTAAAAACGATAACCTCAATAAACAATGTACGTAAAATCGATTTTTTAAGTTCAAATAGAAGTTATGCTATAATGGAAGTATGTAAAATCGAAAATAATAGTATGAATTTATAATTTGACAAAAAAAATGAAATTAATTAAAAATTAAATGTTCACTTACCTCTTTTGCAATTTGATCGAGTGCTTGATCTTCGGCATTAACACGTGAATTGCCTCGACGCCTACCAACAGCGCCGGGGCTATCCATTTTTCTTTTTTAAAAATTATCGTTATTTTGACTAGACAGAATAACAACAACAATAACAACAGCAACAAAAAAAAATTTTTTTGTTGATTCAAAAATAAATTTGTTTTTCGTTTTTCCTTTTTTTTTGCTAATTTTTAACAGGTAATGAAAAGTAACTGTTCAAAATAAAAAAACAAAACAAGAACAGGAAAAAAAACTTTTTTACTGTTATCCAAATGAGGGGAAGGAAGTGGTATGTTTTCGTTGTTATTGTTTTCGGGTTTTTTCTTTTTGATTATTAAATTTTTTTTTTTTGTTTTTGGTCTTTTTTGATTTTGTTGCTCTGTATTTCACTATTTTTTAGGGCACTTTATTTCTGATATGAATGTTGATGAACTACAACACAACATATACACATATAAATTTTCAAGGTGAATTCAAAGCTCTACCATTAAGATGTTATGCGATTTGTGGTTGTGGTGTAGTGTTCAAGATGATATAACGTTGTTTGTTGTTGGTTGTTTGTATTGATGGTGGATATGATGAGTTTTTTTTTTTTTTTGTGAATGATGACGAAGATGAATTTCGAGCGCACGAACACAAAACAAAATTAACAAAATACAATAAAAATCTTCTTGGTTTTTTGATATCCAAAATTATCTGGAATCCTTTTTTTTTGGTTTATTAACATATTTTGAAGAAAATAACAATAAACAGCCACAAGTTTTTGATTTTCCACACAATTTATTTTTGTATTAATTTTTTTAAGTGATTGATACATGAAAGAAAAGAAAAAAATGAGAAAACATAAAATTTTAATGTTAGCATAAATTTTTTTTTTTTAATTAAAGTATACAAAACAAATAACAAATATAGCAAAAGATAAAAATTAAATATGTCAAATGTAATATGCAATAGCGCCATCAATAATTCAAAATCTAAACTACATATATGAATTTAATGCCAAAATAAATTTCGGTGAGTTTTCATTTTATTTCAAGATCAAATATATTTTAAACTCTTCATTTTAAATAAACCTTAAATTAATAGGTACAATTTGAGACCAACATTTTCTCCTTCATTTCAATTGAAAAAAGGTTTTCAGTTTTATTTTAAAATATTATGACTGACTGAATGGAAAAATTGTTTTAATTTGAAAATTACACTATATATATACAAATGTGATAATAACTCACTTTCTTCTCAATTTCAAATAATTAAAAAATTGAAATACAGATTTAGATCAACTGGTTTGTGAACCACTCGTGTAACTAAACCGGTAACCAAAAATGATGTAATTTTAAATAATTTTCCTATTTTCCTATTCTGTTCCGAAGCTAGATTGTTCGTTATACCGTTATTAGAAATTCTGTAAAAATTCTCTCCCAACTCTCTCTCTAAAATCAAAATTACGTAAGTATGTACAAGAAATTTTTCACACAAATTTTTGCAAAATAATACCTATTATATTTTTACTTAATATTTGTTCCAATTTTCGACAAACATTACTTAGTATTTATGGCACTACTGCATAACAACAAGTGACATAAAATATACTTATAAAAATGGTCAAAAAATGAATGACTTTTTTTTTAAACAATTCATGGGAATCAAATACAATTTTGTTTGAGTATGCTTATGGTTTCAAGAGTTATCAATTCAAAGTTCGACTATTTAATAAGATATCTTAAAGCCAATTCTTTAAAATTTTCAAAAAATAACTCAAATTTTCAACAACAAATTCAGCAATGCAAATTATACATAAGAACATTACGATATCTGCATTTAAATAGAACCCTTTACAAAAATAACTATTTAAAAATATTTACGAATTTAAGGATTTTTTCCCAGACAAACTAAGAATTTATTTCATTTTTTCCCTGCTGCCATTCAACCACAAATATATGAAAAATATTTAATAACTAGAACTGTTTCCACAGCAGACGAATTTAATCACCTTAATTTACTTCTTTTGGGAATAAGTTATTTCTCAAAATTTGCTAAATGAATTTATAATAATATGAGTATATAAAATAAATTCCACTCTCATCTTGTACTATAAAAAACAAATTTAAAATTTTCATTAACTTTAATTGCATACATTTTGGGGCAAAAATAACAACAATTATATTATAAATATTATATTGCATACATTTAGGGATGCATATTTTTTTTATACGAACAAGCAAATAGATATTCGCCTTATATTTAATTTATTCATTGAAAAAATTAAAATATTTTATTATGAAAATTTAATTTGCATTCTTAATTATTATTAAAAACAAAAAAGCAAACAAGAATAAAAATTAAAAAAAAAATTTCATTATTTATTCAAATGCAACACGTTTTTCAAAGTGCTTTAAGATGTTCAATTCATACATATAAGGTAAAAATAAAAATTCATATGTAAATATTTATAAAAAAAATTTCAATAAGAAACGAAAAAAAAAAAACAAAATGTTCTTTTTATAAAAATAATAATAATAATTAAAAAAATAGAGGAGGTTATTTTCGTTTAAATATAGATTTTTCTATAATTTTGTGCATTATATTTGCTGCAAAATATGTATAAAATGACTCATATGTCATTTTATTGCTATACTTTTGTACGTATATGTATATGCAAGTGTTGTTGTATCTATAAATTATTTAAAATGTTAATTTATATGATTACTTATATATTTTGATAATTATTTTAATAATTTACCATGTATGAATGAATATGGCACCGAGTATTATTATTATTCATTTGATATTGATAGTTTTATTCACTAGTTTGAGATTTGTAATACAGACCGAATTTGATATCTTTCATTATTTCAAATTTTACTTGCAGCATATTATAAAAAATGTCACTACTACTATGGAAATTTTCAGTACTAAGCATAATATTTCACGTTGAAATTCAGTAAATTTTATTTAATATTGAAAAGTAAAATTTTAAGTTGTTTTATAGCCAATATTAGAACGGATAATATTTCTTTAGTTTTTATATGCAGCCTTAGCTTTTGTCATTAGTTTTCATAAGAAAATATCAGTTATTCCGGTTAACACAATCAGATAATTTAAAATATTATTTTAATTTAAAATCTAATTTTGATGATTTAAAAACTACATGTAAATTACTGAATACTGTCAAAAACTCTAGCTATATTTTTATAAACAAAATTATCACTCATTCCTGTGTAGCCCCTCTAAATTGAACGAATAATATGTTTAATCGTATACTTGTCAGGAACACGAAATCTCGCAGTAAACATTGATGGTTTGATTAAAATAGCCAGCACTTCTTATCACCACAAAGTCACCGCTTAACCTGAACATTCTACCTTTTGTGAATCCTAATTCACATTTCATTTGTTCGATTACGTTAAGGATGCTCATTACAGTCATCCAATTTAACAATAGCAACTTCAATCAAAGAAAATTGTTCTACTTCTTCTAGAGCCTCAATTTTCTTAAGACGAAACTATCAGAATTAACGTTTCACAAACTAGAAATAACTTTTACTTTTTCAAATAATTTCTTTTAATTTAGCAGTTTTCTTTTATAATTGTCGTAAAATAATTGTATATAAATTTCATTTAATTATTTGAAAACATAAAACCTATAATATATAATATTCAAAATAATTATTAGGTCAATGAACTTTTATACTGAAAAATAATTCATTTCGGCTTTTTCCTTGTTTTTTTTTTTAAACATACACATATACTAATTATATTGAACAACTTCCTATATTTTTAATGTTTTTTTTTTTTTTTCAAAAATTCATTTATTTATTTTTAAAATAATTTCTTAAAAAATTATTAATAACTGTATATATATAAATTTGATCTATGTACAAATTCACATACAAGAATTTTGCACCTGTTTCACACAAGTCAATTTTAATGGTATACATATGTATATAAGACTTTAGCACTTGGGATGGTGTTTGTATAGATTACAAAATATGTTTTGAATAAACTTATGCTTAATGTCCTAAAATTAATTGTTAGAAATTACAAAATTGAATATTTTCATTAGCGCATTTTTCATAAATGCAGTGTTACATTTGCGTTGAACTGCTAACGCTTGCCATGCAGATGATCAATCAAATAATTGAGAATACTTAATATTAAAAATTATTATTAGTAATTACACAGAACAGCTTTTGAAAAATTTTATTATTCATTTAAAAGTCAGTGATTCATTATTAAAATCTTGCAGTTAATGCAATGTCAGATGTCCTGCAATTCAAGTCATTCCATTGTAAGCTTAAATTAGAATCATACAGTAGATTCTCAGAAATATGGGAATTGTACCATAATATCCTCACTGATTATTTAATGGACACTTATAAAGTTATACTCACAACTTTTTAAGCCAATAGATAGACAATATTCAATTCAGTTGAATTTCAAACATATTCATTACAACCGAAGCTAGAAAAAGCCTGTGTAAACGGCATATTAAATCAAAAAAATTAACAGAAATAAAAATATATTACAATTTTTGAAGATCAATAAAAACAAAAAAAAATAAATATTGTCATCAACCAGATTATACTCTTAATAGTGTAAAAAGGAAAAGCGAAAATTTCTATACGAAAGTACATAAGAAATAATTTTGAGACAGTTCCAAAATAATTTATGTTGAATGAAAAAATACAAGCAAGAAAAAAAAAATGAGAAAATCAAAAATTCAAGAAATTAAGAATAAGTACATATGCAATTCAAATTGTGTAAATTATAGATTTAAATATGGCAAATAACCAACTAGTAAAGATTCTCAGAACAGAACAAAAAAAAGTATACAGAATAAGAGAAGCAACTAAACTTGATTAATGTTGGAAGACACAAAAAACAAATTTTCTGAGAAGAAAAAAAACAAGAAGTTTTAATTAAAATAGTTTTCTATATAATTTTTTTTTGAATTTTTAAAAAAATGCCATGCTAGACGACAATATAATGACAAAAAAAAACTTAAGAAAAAATTGCAATATGCGCCCGAATTCTTCTTTTTTTTTGAATTCTTATACAAATAAATAAAATTTATCAAAGAATAACATTCACTGAAAATGCATCATTTTACTTATATATCGTTTTAGACACAGTGTAGATGAAGTGATGGTACAATCAATCACCCATATTCAGTTAGACGCATTGGTCGTGTGATGGAATATTAGCCAAATATTTTTTTTGATTTTTTCATTATAGAATTTAAAATATCCAAATTTTATTCTAAAAATTATAAAATTTTTGAATAATATAGCAATTCCTCAAGTGAAGCATTCAACAAAATATGAGAAAAAGTGTTGCCTATTTTCTTATATTATAATTATGGTATAAATAATTTCGAACGTTGAAGTGCTTGTATTAATCACTTCAATACTCTTATTCATTATTCATTTCAATATTCATTAGAATTTCATATTCATTTAGAATTTTCAATTCATTTAGAACTTTCAATATATTATAAAATCAATCTCAACAACAATTATTTTTTATGAATTTAAATCTATTAATAATCTAATTAAACTATTATTTTTTTTTGGGATTTTTAGATCAAGCAACCAGTGGTTTATATAATCTAAATATAAATTTAATTTGATTAATAATAGAATTTTTTTCAAAATACAAAATTCGACAAAATACTTATGCGTTGCGCTAATTTTCTTAAATATAAATTTAATTGTATAGAGAGTGTGATTTCAAAAATAAAAAATTTAATGAATTCTACTTACTAATAATATAAATAAAATTTGTATAATAATGAAACAATAACGTAAAATACTTAACAATAAAAGTAAATTGTGGCTCAAAATTAATAATTATATTAAATAAATAATTAATTGTATTTTACATATTGCTAATTTTTTCTGTAATGGGAAATAAATATAATTTAAATAATGCCTATATTTCAAGCTTATATGAAATTTCCTCAAAAACAGTAGAATCTCTATATATACACACAATTCTCCAGCAAAACAAAATTTAATTAATTTTTCATTGTAATATACAAGGAGAGGAGAAACTCTAATTATATCCTATACTTACTTTAATACAGATATTGATATATGCCAATATATAAGAAAGATTTGACTGTACTTATAAGATGCCCAAACGGTATTCAATATTAAAATTTTAATTTAATTAATTTAATTTGTGGAAAGAAAAGAATGTGACTTAGTACCTGTGAGGGCTTATATTTGTCTTAACTTAAAATAAAAAAAAATAAAAAAGTGTTATGTACTTTAAAATTTACAAATTAACCCATTTCCACCCAATGTAAGAATACTTGTACTTCAGACTGTTTAGTTGGTAATCAAACAATTGTTTTTCAAACTACTTTTTAAAGTAATTTTGTTCAATTTTTGTTTTGATAAATATTGAAAATTTGCATATGTACCTATATTGATACACTGAGAAAAAATGAGTACATAATTTACTGAAAAACTGTATATGAAAAGTAAAACTAATTTGATTATCTAATTAAGTCCAGTTATTTCAATTCCATGCACTTCCACATACATGTATACTCAGTTATTAGAATCTTCACATACGTATAAGGGTCCCAAATTGAACTATATTTGATAGAAATTGGTGTTATTATGCAAAAGAGGCGACTAGTTTTGTTTTATTTCCTTTAAATTATTTTATAAACTCACATAAAAAATAAATAAAATTTAATTTGTAGCAAAAACCTGATCCATCAATTTTTAATTATCGGCCAGATCACTATTTATTTTAAGTTTTAATGATCTTTTGGACATTAGAATTATAGAAAATATACGTTCTAAATTTTAATTTATTTTGAATAATTAAAATATACAATTTCACATATACGTAGCTATTTACGCAAACATTCTTATATTTTCAATAGATGTATGTACATATATAATGAATTTTATTGACATTTATTTTTGGTCTAGACGTAAAAAGACACTAAGTATAGAATTTTTCATCTTTAACTTTAGTTTTGATTTTATTTTTCTTATTACTCGTGTTTCGTATATATACTTCTTATACGTATTTATTACGAATTACATGATCTGATTACTTCTTTCTATCTCTTTCTTTAATATATACTGCAAAATATATTTTCATTCGTTATTATTCGTTCTCTATTTAATTTTTGTTCAAGAGATTGCAATATAACAAAAAATGTAATTACAAAAACAAAAGAAGAACAAGTTTGAAGAAAAATTAATGGTTTGTAAAAATTGTATAATATTTTTTTTTTAGAAAACTCATGGTTGCTATAAAAGTATAAAATACAGTTAATTAGAATTTAAACTTGAAGAACTAATTATAAAAGACATTGTTTTTATTTTAAGGCTAGTCGAGTGAATGACTTATTGGATTAGATTAAACTTGAGGTAACAATGCACAACGACCCAAGAAGTTGATCTATTGTGCCCCCCTGTTCCAGTTATCATGCCTAAGGCAATTCTTTAGAATCTATCCTTCTGACAAATTCAGGCATCTTGTGGGAACCGATTTCTCGTAGTTTGTTTGCTGCGCAGACGTAACCACTCAAAGGCCCCTTTTCCCTATGGATCAACGTTCCACACTCACTGAGTTTGCAAACAGAATCTTCAAGTGTCTTCAATCTCCTCATGTGACTCCTGAGTCGGCAGTGTTCCTTAGAAGACCTGTAAGTATTATCATCTAGTTCCTACCGATTCCTGCTACTGTTCAATACTAGTTTTGAGAACTTCTTAGAATGACTTAGAATAGACACGCAGACAGACAGACCGACGGACGGGCAGAGTGAAACTAATAACAAATTTTTTTTGAAAAGTGCTAAAAATAAATATATTAGAAAAATAAATTATTTTACCACATGATCGCTAATAAATAAAATTATTTTTTTATTTTAATTTTTTCTTGTTTTAGAATCTTATAAATAAAGAAAATTTTAAAATTAATTTAATTTTTCTAAAAGTAATTTAAAAAAACAAAAAAACAATTCACATAAAATAAATTGTAATAATGGAAAAAATACATAAAAATATAAAACATGTTTTAAATAATGAAAATTTTTAATGTTCAGGGTTTCATGAATAAAATCGGAGATTGCAATGACTTTTGACAAGGTCTATTCTTCCATATCGATTATTTTATCGTATTTTTTCTTTGTTTTTTTTTTTTGCTCTTTTAATATTATACACATATCATAACATATTAATTTTCATTTCGATCGCAAATTAATTAAATTAAATAATTTTTATAGATTAATTACAATTTCATAATATTATTAAAACAAAAATTTTTAAATGACATTAAAATCCGATTCGATTCGTAGCGATTTCTTTGTTTATGATTTTTACGTTATTTGAGTGAGAAATTTTGTATGTGGTAGATTTTTTATAAATATTATATTACAAAGTATAATTATATGTTTAAAGATTTTTGACCATATTTATTTATCTGTGTTTATTTCAACATAATCATCATGGTGATTAAAAAGGAAAGGTAATTAATAATAGATTGTAATTCAAATACACAGACCCAAATTAGTCTGTCTAGTAAACTAAAACTCCCAAATTTTTTGACATTATGCATCAACATTCCTATATCTTTTTAATTTTAATGATTTATTTTCGGTCAATAGATGTCACTATTCTGCTAAAGTATGCTAAAATTATTTCTAAGTACTTATTAAAAATTTTTCAACAATAAGATGTTTTAAGTCTCTCTTGTACATATTTCAGATAAAATAAAGCCTCAAATATGCATCTCCAACATGCAATACCAATTCTATTATATGAATATAATCAAATTTCAGATTCATTGACACATTTAAACAAACGAATTAAAAGATCAAAAAATATTTTACAAAAATACAAGAACACAAATGAAATTTTCAAAATAATTTATATATGAAACACAATATTTTATTCATATTTCCAAATATAAACTGATGACAATAAATTTTATAATATTCTTCGTATAGAATGACTCAAATTTATATTGATATTAGGAGTAGGTATTTAAACAACAAATAAAACATATGTTAGTTCAAACAAAATTTCGGAAATTTTTGGCAATCATACAAATTTGGTATGACAACAAAAAATTTTAATAGAAAAAATAATTGAAGCATATAAAATCAAATATGTACTGTACATGGTAATATAACCATAGGTACGAGTATATCGTATATTATATGTATATTTGCACAAATCTATAAAATCAAGTTTTATCGAAATGCTAACAACATAGATCTTTAATTGAGTATATAATAATGAAAATATATATAGAATTGTCTAGACATCACAACATTTAAACTTCTATATTACATAACGTTCTCTTCTTAACAGAACAAGTATGTGTATATGTACATTTATCGTAATTCCAAACTACCCACAATATATTGTACCTTCTTTTTCCATAATATTTACAAATATTCAATATTTTCTTATTTTTTTTTTTACCTTTATATTGGATTTGTTTTAATAATATTGATTTTAGCAATTCATATTGAAAGAGTCAAGAAATTTATTTAATTAATTAATGACAAATAATAATTTGTATTTCAAGTGTTAAATTTGAAACTTTAATAAATATTAGGTGCAATTTCACACATGCTTACATGATGTAAGTATGCCCTACCTAATATTTCAGATATTAATTTTGAATTGTAGCTTCTTCAATTAAGTACTTAATTTAGAACAAAAACTTCTCGAAAACAATATGATCAATTTATTTTTGAAGTTGTGTTGTAACCATGTAGCACGAGAATTCAACTACAAGAATTAAGTGTCAACAAAGTAAATTGTTAAGTGAAATTTTTAAATTTTCTCGAAAAGAGTAAACAATTGAATGTTAATACTTATGCGAAAAATATTTTAATAAAATTTAATTATGGACTTAGAAATTTTAAAGAGATTTTAAATTTTTCAATTTATTTAAGTGTAAGTATATTAAATTTTTCTGAATTTTTCTTTTACATATGTAATTTTTCTATATATACATATATATATATGTATGTATGTACTTAATAAAATTTTCAAATAATTATTAATTTTTGGTTCTATCGATTTTTTAGCAAATATTTTCATTTTTCACCCACCAATCTCTTCATCTCGTCCACACCACCCACATACTCATTAATAAAAAAATAATATTCAATATTTCTTTACATTTCGAAAATTTTCGAAAATAATATGAATTCAGTCTAATTCCAGTCAAATATTTAGTAAATATATTTAGCTGAATCATAAGCAAATAGATCTTTCACATGAAATTTATTTTAAAATTATTTTAATGAAATTTAAAAAAAAAAGAAGCAGAAAATTTAATTAATTAAGACCAGACCACTTATTTATACTTATGGTACCTTTTACAAAATTATCATTAAATTTATATTCTGCCATACATTCCTAAATGTTCATTATAATTAAGAAAATAAACTTCATTAGAGAGAAATATACTCATGCAAAATATTTTAATTTTAATTCGAACACAAATAAGTGTGCTTTACATACATATATACATATTTATGTACATATTTCTATTCCATTTGACTACATTGAATATAGTATGTATGTGCATGATAAAGACTAAAAACAAATATGACAAATCATCATACATGCATACAGCATAAAATTTGAAAAACAAATAAAAAAATTTTTTTTGCATTAACAAAACAGCTAACATACGGCCGGCTAAACTATCGCACATACATGCGATTTCAAAAATATCTAACAAAATATTTAAGTGGCATCCTTAAGTTGCGAGTAAAATTTAAATAAGCGCATACCTATTTTGTGAAAAATTTGTTAATTTTCAAAAATTGAAATGAGAAAATTAAATGTTTTACATATGCACGATTTTCACGGTAAAAATTATTTTTTAACAAAAGTAAAAAAGAAAAGAAAATTATGCATACAGTAGAATCAATTTTATTAGAATTGAAAATTTTGTAAAATATTTTGTGTGTGTGTGCATTTGAAAATTTAAACACGTTATACAAATGCTGACAATTCAAATTAATTTTGAATTCATTGAAATTTTAAAAATTTAGTACTTGTTGTCATTTAAAGAAATTAATCAAATGTTAACAGATTACATACATAATCTCCAATTCTTTAATTCAATACATACTCCAATGCAATATTTCTCTAATTCAACAATAATAATTAATAAATATAGAATTAAAACGAATACACTTAAACTTGTTCTTAATGATAGCGAAATTCAAGTAGAACCTCAAATGCTTTATTCTGTGGTCTCCTTTTTTTAACAGGAGTAAAACGTTCTAAACGTATAAGGTATAGTAGTTATGAAAGGATTAGTTTCACACATTTATTCCGATAGATGACTTCAAGTTTTTAGATGGAATAATAAACTTCAAAGCTCTCAATGCAAAAAATTTATTTTAACTCCTACCCACCCTAGTAGTTGGTTTTGTATATTATATTGTGTGGCACTAATTTAATTTGCTCTTCTTTTATACTTAATGACATTTTTCAAAATATTTTCGCATTACTGTATTTTTTTTTTCAGCAAAAATATTAAGAGATGAACAAAATAAGAAGAAGCGTGGTAAAATTAAATAAATAAGTAAAAACAAAAACAAAAAAAAATATAAAATAAGAGAAAAGAGAGAAGACTACAAGAGGTGAAATACAACTTTGGAATTACAGTAAAAACAAAAGAAGACAAAAAAAAATACTTGTCATTAGAATTTAATAGTTTCACAGCCAACAAGAAAAAATTAAAATTAAAATTAAAAAAACTGTGTTGCTCTGCTCATAATATTAAATGATTTTTTTCTTTATTATTATTTTAAATTATTAAGGTATTGGTGTCGCGCTTTATGTTTCTATCTAAAAAAAAAAAATAGAAAAATTAAAACAAAATTAAAGATTAAAACATTAAAAATCCAAAAAGAACAAAAAAAAAAATTAGAATCGACATTTCATATTCATTCAACTTTTTTTGCTTTTTTTTCTTCATTTTTCTCTCTAATATAGCAAAGTAAGCAAACAAGTCTTTAAAGGTCGTTAATAAACAAAGCGAACACTGGTACAAAAACATTAACAGATTTAGGAAAAGAAGAAAGTTGTGGGCGGAAGTCAAATTAAAAAAGAACAGAAAAAAAAATTGCTGTTATAAAAAATGTATAGAAAGAAGAAGAAATAAAAAGTGAAAAACAGAAGAAAACAAGAAGTAAAAAAAAAATATTACGCTAAATAAGAAGAAGAAGAAGAAGAAGAAGAAGGCGAATAATAATGAAAAAGGCAACATAACAAAATTTGTTTAATATGTGAAATCAAATGTAATTATTATAATTTCCCATATCACAACACATAAACACACAACTAAGTAATGGAATACATATTAACATACATATATATCATTAAAAAAATACATACATACATATTTATACAACATACAATCTTATATTATAATATTAAGAACAACACACTCTGGATATTTTGTGCATAAACCTTAGTCATTTCAGAATATAAATAAAATGAATCAAAATATTTTCAAATTATAAAAGTTTATAATAGATAAATACAGTGATCGACTTTATTAATTGGACTCATCAACTTTAAAATATACTTTAATTAGAAGTGGATTTTGAAGATGATGAGTAATATTTAAACGAAAAGATCAGATCATATGAATCAGAAAATTTATATGAATCATAAAATAAGTAACATCAGAAAATTTATTAATTTATTTTAAGTAATCTTTGGGTAATATTTTAAAATTAAGTCATTCAAAGAAAATGACTTTCTCCACTTCTACAAAATTGAAAATCTATTATTCCATAACAAAATAGTTTTTTTAATGCACATACATACATATTTGTAATTCGCCGTATTATATTGAATCAATCGAATATATTTATTTAATTGTCGCTAGAATTTTTTTAATTAATAGTTTAATCATACTTATTACCCGGACATTAGCCGATCTTTCAAGAATTGATATATAGCTTATAACTTTCTTAATGTTTCGCTTTATTCTTTTTTTCATCGCTATCTAAATGACAATCTCTTATTCAAAATATAAAATACTGAATTGAATACATAAAGTGTCAAAAGATTTGAATACTTGAGATAAGAATATTTGGAATTTTATTTACAATTCATTCAAATCATTTGAATTGTAATTTCCCCACAATTACATATTTTTCAATTATTGATTTATTAAATAAATATTAATTGCGTTTGTTACCAATAGAATTCTTTTTTGCAAGAAAACCCGACGAAAAAAAAAAAGCGAAACAAATAATTTCAATAACTAGATAAAAAATATTTGTCACTTAAAATGTCCAATAATTAATTGTCACCACTGTATACATATAAGTATGTATAATTGAATTTATGCCACCTATGACAAAGTAAGAGACATTAAAAGTCACTTGTAAAATTACTATTATATTGTACTACATTTAACAGCGTTTAACCAGTGAAAAAAAACACAAAGAAAATAAAAACAAAAAATAAACACTAATAAAAAGGCAATCTAACGTGTTGCTAATGGAGCATTTTTTACCATCATTTCTTTTCGCGTTTTATTATTTCTGTTATTTTTTTTTTGTTGCTTATTATTCTTGTCTCTTTCGTGTTATTTCTTTAAAATACCCAAGTAACAACACCTGTCATATTCATTTTTAATTAACAAATAATTAAATTATAATTATTTAAGCGTGAAAAATTTTTAATGGGACCATATAATTTAAATTAATAATTTTAATTTTTAATTTTCTAATTCGTCTATTTTACAACATTTCTTTACAATCATATGTGTGTGTTTATATGTGTAAGTGTTAAATTGCAAAGGTGTGTGTGTGTGTGTATTTAGATTCTTCAAATATATTTCTAGACATTTTATTTATTAATCAAAGTTAAATTTAAAATGGAAGAAGTAAACAGTGAAAATTCCTTTATTTACTATAGAACAGATGTATGACGTAACCAAAGAAACGAGTCAAGAAAGAAAAATTATTCTCCTCCAACTGGACTCGAACCATTGACTAGGCGCTTTTCTATGCGGACATTCCATCAACTGAACTACTACAGTTGTATAAACAAAATTATCAGCAAATTGTTCTCAACATTGCTTTCTACAGTAGACTTGCTTACATGCGATCAATTCAATCGTCATTTAACTGCTTCAACTTTCAAAATCGACTAATTATTATTCTTTTTGAGAAAATTTTTGTTTTTCATGAATAAAATTTTTCGTATCATAATAGACAATTATTTATGAAACATGCGTAAAAATTAAGAAAAGCGACCTATTTTACAAAGTACATATTTAAGACATGACCAGAAATTAATTTTGCTCAGTTTTTTAAAGAGAATGTTAAATTCGGTTTGGTTCATTTAACAACATAGGTTTGAGTATTGCCATAATAACATGGTTAGTTTAAAAGTAAAATTCGGGTAAAACACCCAGGATACACTTTTTTCGCAAATCAACTGTCCGGATATTCAAGGCATTTCATATTTTTGGCCAAAATTCAAAAAAAAAGGAAAAACCTTACAATAAAATTTTTATGGAATTTTTGATTTGGACATCAAACTAAGAATTTGGTATTAGATTTAAAATAAATTACCTAACCCAGCATTTACACATACAAGTTACTTGCAAGCAAGTTTGTATAATATTAATTGTCAATTAGTTTTTCGAAATGTCAAATTACTTGCTATTATGACGTAGGCGTTTAGCAAGTTAATTTTTGAAAATGTCTTTGAGAAGAAAACAACAAGCAATATATATAATTGTTTATAAATTTTAGAAACCATAAGTTTGCTAAGTTTAATTTTTTCAAAACAAAATTCAAAAATTTTAAATTAAAAAAAAAAAAAAATCAAAACAACAAATTTTTTTTTGTGAATTTCTCAATATGTCAAATTACTTGCTCAAATTACTGGCAGCAAAATTTTCTTGCAAGTTGAACTGCAAGTAAACAAGCAAGTAGAAATATTTCAATGTGTTAGTAAATTTTTTGTATGTATTGCAACTTTCTTGCAAGTAACTTGTACGTGTAAATGCTGGGTAATAATTAATTTTTCATTCTCATATTAAATAATTTACTTAATTATTGTTTATGACTTATAATTCTCATATTACGTTCGCCGTGATTTGATTTGATTTAATTACGAAGATTTTTTGAAATATTGTTTACTCCCACGAATTTTTATAATTAATCATAAGTGTTTACAACTATGATATCTATAAGTAAAAAATATACAGAAATGTATTTGTAGGTTTAAGTAATTTTTCTAATTTCACTATAGATTAAAGTAATCATTACATTATAAGTAAAGTAATCAGTCAGTCAGATATTGTCAAATGAGAAATGAAATGTTGTAAATTCCATTTTAAATATAGCAGCAACTTATAGAATATTTTTTGGTTCAAAAAAGATTTTGATGAATTTTAAAATAAAATACTTATAGATCACAAAATTTAATTTCATTCATCTCTTCGAGAATAAGGAACTTTCATCTTCTTGGGGAGTTAAAGGAGTTGACATATAATTTTAATTCCTTAATTCATTTTAGTAAGTATAAATACATAGATTAGATACTAAAGTATATATAAATATATGAGTATTATACCAAAATATATAAAATTATAAAATTTGTCAAATAGAATCAAGATATTTTTCTCTTAAAACTTAAGTCTCTTATTTATAATAATAATAATATGTAAGATTAAAAAAATAAGTAGAAAATTTTAGAAAGAGAAAAAAAATATTGCTATGTTGTGCATAAATACTTTTAGTTAGTTTATAAAAATAAGAATAATATTATACTTTAAAATACCTATAAATACTTACAGGGTATTTCACTAATTAGCAAACAACATAAGAACAAAGAATTATTAAAAAGTTAAATTACAAAATTTATTTCAATTCCCATACTAGTATGCCTAATGAATTTGAATTCATTTTTGAATTTATACTCTTTAAAATGGGAAAATTTTTTGAGAAAATTTCTTTTGAGTTTTTTTCAGAAATTAAGTGTCAATAATGATGTGTCGCTAAACTGTCTCTAACTCTTTGTCTTGAAGGTCATTGTTGTCAAATCTACAATAGCTTAGAAAGTATATTGGCAAGGGTAAATAATTTGAATAGGAAGAAAAACGCATTTAAATAAGTAGGGAATTGAAATTAGTACAGTCAAAATAAAGCCGATGAATCATACAGCTTAAAAATAGACACTCAAAATTAAATCCTTAAAAAGTTTAAAAATTTGTTCCATTCTCTCCAATTTTGTTTCATTTCCTCAATTATTTCACTAATTTTATGAGTTTGCTTATTAACGATACACCCTGTATATGTTTACTATTTTAGAAATAAAGAAAAAAAATGTATATATTTGTATATATATTTAAATACTTATTGTATATGTACCAAAATAGCATGCATCCGAAAAAATTATTTTATGTTTTCTATACTTTTAGCTTCTTGTTGACTTTTTTTTTTTTGTTTGTGATTTTACTTGTGATTTTTTAACTTTTGAGATCTATAAGAGAGTCGTTGCGTATATTTTTTGAGCCATTTTCACATTATCCATCATTTAGCTATATTTTCTTTTGTTGTAATTTTTGTAAATTCTGTGATATTCTTTGCCTTATTTTTTTTTTTTTTTGTTTTTCTTTTTTGGTTCAACTTTTGTGAAAATACTTAGAATTTTGATAATACCATACAAAAATTTTGCTTTTGTTGTTAGTTATTAAAATATGTGGAATTTCTGAAATGAAAATGAAAAACAACATTAAATATAATGATGATTGTATAATGGATTTTTAGTACAAAAAATATTTACAACAAAATTGTTATAATAAGTAGAACTTACAATCGATTGCATATGTTTATGTAGATATGCAATATAAGTCAAGTTAAAATTAATAAGATAAACAAGTAAAGTAAGTAAGAATGTATAACAAGTATGCATAATGCACATAAGTATATATACACGCGTATTACGACATAATTAAATTTATGGCATGATTGCGTTCATGTGAATTCAAATCGTAATATAATTTAAGTCAGTATTAAATTTTAGGCTTAAAAAGTTGAATAAATTGGTTTAAGTATAACGTATTTTACTATTTGTGATAAAATTACAAATGAATATTATTTAATCTTAATTTAGTTTAAGTATTTAACCCATGGTTTAAATCATAATAGAACAATAATGTTAAGCATAAAGTCTCGGAAATCCGAGTTAATTCGTCGCCAGTCGAGTCGAGAAGGAACAGAAGTACATTACATCGTTTGATTCCGCCATAATTTTTTTTGACGCGTAGCAATGTTTAAAACAAAAAAACATAAAATCTGAAATCCTAAATCAATTTTTGTTCAATCCGAAAAATTTCCAATGTATCTACTTAATTACAATTATATGAATTTGTTGTATTTTGTTACATTCTTATTTAACAAAATATTCTGATAAAAAAATTATGTTTGATTTATGTTTTTATGAACATACAACATGTTTGAAATGATTTTGATTGAAACATTGAACTTAAAGACGGGAGTACTTGTTTTTTATAAGTGTGGCGATTTTATTGCTGTTCAGTTCGTTATACAAAAATTTCCAACGTCAAATATCAATACAATCGCAAAACAGGCTATATAAAGTTTGGGCTACAAATTTTTAGAGAACGGAAAAACGTGAACCTAACTATTTTATTAATTTTATTAATAGCTTATTCATTTTACATTTATATTAAATTATTAATTAAATTAAGTATATTAGTAAAAAAATTAAAATGGAACTGATGTTTCCTACAAATCGAAAAATGGTTTGAGATTTTAGATATTTCTTGATTGATATGATCGATATTTCATCTGCTGCTTACTGGGTATTAAATAAAATCTAATACTTATAGCATTATATATACTCGTATATAGTGTTATAAAGAAAATATAGCTTTAAATATAAAGACATTTGAATGTAAAGATATTCAAGGCAATTTTTCAAACTCCTTCGAAAATAAAGGATTTTTTTCAACAATTAAAATATAAGCAGTAAAACAACTAAAATATTTTATTCTATTTTAAAAATTTTAAATATAATTCGACAAATTCATTTTACTTCCTGATCCCATTTCATTTTTAATAAATAACTTGACCTATTTTTTTTTATTATAAGGACTTAATAATTGTCTATAATATTAATACCCTCTATATCCTATAAGTAATTAATAATCTCCGACCTTAAATAATATTGACAATGAGATTTTCACTATAGCTATATTTTTATTAGCCATAGCTACATACTCGTATATTCACACTTTGCTCCATATTTATTAATCAAATGCAATACAATATTTGCATCGAAATTTTACTACTTATTTTTTTAATGTTCATCGGATCAGTATGCAATAAAAAATATTATAGTTTTTTTCCACAACTTAAGTGTTCCATTTAAGTATATATTTTTTTCTTCTTTCTTTCTTATTTTTTTTTAAATCAATAAAAATTGCATTTCGATCTTATTTTCAAATAGGTAGGTAGGTATGTAAGTACTTAAGTACCTACTTATGTTAAGAAAATATTCTATATTTTTTTTTTCGATTTTTATTTTTTCTACAATGATAAAATTACAATTTGTTCAATGTTTGTTGTTCAAATATTTTCTTTGTCTTTCAGAATTAAAAACAGTTCAAGGTAAAGAAATTTGCTTGAAAATTTCATAAAAAACATAAAAGAAATAAATAAAAAGTATGTAAAATAAGAAATGAAGTGAGAAAATATTATTTAAATACTTATGATGTTTTCAATAAAAAAACGAAAACACAGAAAAAAATTACAACAAAAAATAAAGGAATAAAATTGTGTGAAACCTTATAAAAATTTTTTCAAAGAGTCAAAAGAAAGGTCTAAATACTTTTATTATTGATTATAAAAAATTAAATGAAAATCTTTGAAAATACAAAATAAGCAAGAATATGAAAATAATAATAAAAATTATTAGTTAAGTACGGTAAATAAATAAATTATGTAGGTTGAAAACGTAGTTAAAGTTGGTAGGTACCTACTATGTACATAATTAACACCCAACGCCCATTTCAATTAAATTTTATTACAACCAATTATAAATTATGCAACATACTCTTAGAAACTTATAAAAAAAGAAGTGTACTTTTATAATTAGTTTAGTTTTATTGCTTATGTAAGTATTGGTTATTATACTTAATTAAAAATGTTTCATTAAATTCTATTTAATTATGCACATTACGTAGGAATAAGTACAATTTTAAATATACTTATAAGCGAATAACACTTAATAATTACAAATATTTAATAGAACCTATTAAAAATATAAAAAATATTTAATAGAACCTAATTAAATATCGTAGCTATCCCCGATATCCAAAATGCATTATTAATGTAGTATTACATTGTATCTGTAATCCATATTGTGGAATAAAAAATTTTATACAATGTTTCAGGATTACAAATTACTAAAAATTGTTTTTAATTACGCAGTAGGAAAGAAACTACTTTTTTTACTTCATGTCAAAACTGTATTACTAGCCAATATGCTTTTAAAATATTGGGCAACCAAATTTGTTTATACTATGACATTCATTTGTCTTCAACTGCAGATACCTATAGTGGCCTAAAGTGTTTCAATTATTCTGCAATTCCTTTATAATTCAGTCGTTTTTAAAATTTTACTACGACATTAATACTAGAGCTAAACTTTTTTCATTGCATTTTGCATGGCTAAGTACACCTATAAACTTTAAACTTAAGCATATACATGTACATAAGTGCATACGTTTATGTATACTTATGTGGATATATGTATATAGTATACTCGATTAAGAAATTAATGAATGATAATAATTCTAAATTCAAAATTAATTAAATTAAAATGTAATTTTAATTTAGCCCCCTTCTGGTTAGCATATCAAAATTTAATAAAAATTTCGTTAAAGTGTCAAATGAAGTAGGAAGCTATATCCTACATACACTACTGTATTAAAATCTATAGTATACGTACCTACTAATGTAATATAGGTCTATCTATATATTTCTATTACAGATTACAATAATAAAGTACCTCCTTAACTAAACACTATTAATTAATTTTTAATATAAGCAAGTAAAATATTATAGAAAATTTCTTGTTATAGAACATTGTTTCCTTTGACTATTAAATTATAGGTCAAAAATATCTTATTAAATCCAGGAATGTTTCTTTTGCAACGCAAGAACGCGTACATGCCTACATATGCAGCAATTTTTTTTTCTATATAGGCACATGTAACTATTTTCTTTTGAATAAACTAGCATACAAGATAATCTACAAAATAGAATTAACTATTTTAATATATAAGTATACCTATATATAAGTAATATTGGAAATTTTATTTTTAAATAAATTAATATTAAAGTTATAAGTAGTCAATAATAATAGATTACATACGAGTACCTTCCTAGGTACTCGTATGTATATAACCAGGTTATAAAATAGCATCCGTTTTATATTGCAATTTTAATATTGAACAAAATTAATATGCATCTGACATTAAATAGGCATTACCTACATATGTAAACATAAGTATTGCCATATACAATTAAATCTGTAATAGAATTATTACTAGGGATCCTAAATATTGTAAATTCCATTATGAAAATAAAAAAAAATATTTTAATAGAAGAAGAAAGAAAAAAGAAAAGACGAAAAAAAGTAAAACTAGTTAAAACATCTTCAATGAAATTTTTAATGCACACATAAAATGCAATTTTTCTGTTATTTTGCAAAAAAACTCACCTTTTTTGATCGTAAAAAACTTGCAAAATTTTAAAACAACACTGAAAATAACTTGCTTATTATTTTCTCTTCTTTTTTTTTGTTATTATTCAATTTTGAGAATGTTTTTTTTTTTTTTATTTTAAATGCCTTTTATGGAATTTATCAATAATTTTTTTTTTCTATGATATTTGCTTTTTTCAATTTATTTATTTTTCTTTTTACAACTAAATATTTTGTGTTTTATTGCTATTTTTAATATGTAATCATATTTTAATTATTTTTAATATTTTATTGCATATTTTTTTTTAATAAGGTAGGCAGGCAGGACCGTATAGGAGCAGCTAAGCGCTACCCATTAATATTTTATGTTGAAAATATTAGGTTTGTATGTACATATTATGTACATATGTATGTATATAAGCAAAAGGCAAATTTTTAGGATTTAAAAAAAAAAAATGGCAAAATTATTTTGTAATTGGTTTTTCTTTTTTTTTTTCTTCTTATAAGTGTGGCACCTTATTAATTTTGTGAACAAAACTTTTGAGAAATTTTTTTTTCTTTTATGTAAATTTCAATTAAATTTTTTTTATATAGCTTATTTACTTTAAAATACTTAAGTATATGTATAGAAAAGCAAATTTTACATATTTTTCATTTTATGTATTTTGAATGCATGTAACTTTTTTCTATTTATAATTTTTAACAAGAATAAAACTAAAAAAAATAAAATTCTCTTTTTTTATATAAGTAAATTTTTCAAATCACTATCAATTTTTTTTTTCTTCATCATTTCTTTTCCTGCTTTTTTTTTATTTATATTGAATGAAATTCACTTCATCCTCAATCGATTTTCGTTTTTTTTTTTGTTGTTTTTGCTTCTTTTTTTCTTCTTCTTCTGATTCTGAATGACAAGTTCTTGAAACCTTCACACCAACACAAACATACTTAAAATGCAAAAAAAAAAAAAATAAAATTAAACAAATAGAAGAAAAACACACATAAAACTTTTTTTTTCTTATTCTTTTAAAAAATGTTTCAAAAACTTAACAAGAAAAAAAATGGAATACAAAAATTCATTTTATAGTTTTTGCGAAATATTCTTCTTCATTAATTAAAAAATTTTTAAGAAAACAACATTAATTTTATTTAAATATTAATTTAAAGAACTTTTTACATTTTTAATTAAAATTGAATTTTTTTTTCCTGTATTAAAATTCACCCAAAAAAAAAAAATTTTTCTTAATCAGAAATTTTTTACTCAATTACTTCTCCTCGAATATTTTTTTAGACAGAACAAGAAGAGTCAAATTGACGTTTAAAAAATATGAAATATGTAATTTTTTTTTTCGTTTTACAGTTTTATCTTCGTTGTTTTTACTTTTTAAATTCAGTGATACCAACAGTAATATTCTTTTACAAAAATATGTAAATATGATTGAATCGGTAATATTTCTTGTTTGGTTTCGTCTCAAATATTAAATACATATTACTGAAATTTTAAAGAGAGGTGGATAATCATTAGCATGTTGATCAACATGGTTGAGTTGGAAAAATCAAAATATTTAGATGTTATGTACATATTACGTAGGTATCTCACTTCAAGACAAACATTCAAATTTCAAAATATGTAATTGTTGATCAGCATTATATGTAAATCAGACATGTTGATCAACATGTTGAACTGTGTATGAACAAATAGCATCATGTGCATTTACAATCTTAAAACTTAAAAACACAAATATCATATCAATTACCATTTTTAGAACGATTAGAGCCTATTAAAGCTAATGATAAAAATTTTTATATTTATCAATTTAAAATCACCATTTTACACATTAGATTTATTTTATTTCTTAATATCTTACTTTTGACAGCAATTACTTTGAAAAGTCTTTACATACCAAATGCACTAAAATTGTATTATTGCACAATTCAGCAATTTAAAACCACAAGCTGAATTGTGTATTAATACCGTATTGTTTAATTTGTTCAGTGATTTGTTGTGACGTTCCTAATTGAAACTACTCCTAATTTTTGTATTGTATATCGGTTCGGAATTATTAAAACTCCGACGTCAGAGTTACAATTTACCTTTCAAGTCTTTGGGAATTTATGTAAAGTCTGATTCAACCTTAAATAGACTTATTTTGTAATAAATTTTCTTATTTTAACAGGGTAAGTTATTTTGGGCAGTAGAGAAGCTCTCTTTTTTAAAAAAGTTACAAATAATTTGTAGTTAAGTTTTGGTAAAGCAAAAATATTAACATTTCTACTTGTTTGTTTTATGCTAAGTATAATTATGTACACTTGTAGGATTATCCATACATAGTCAGAATCCAAAGATATTATTTAAGTTAAATTTCAGATTCGAAATAACATTGAATTATGTGTGAAAAATTAAAAGTTGCAGCTACGCGAAGAATTAAAAAAAAAAATAAATTTAAAATAAATTGAAACTTAAAAATACTTTAAAAAGCGTTTTATTAAATTTTTAGAAATCGCATATTAAATATCAATATGCACACATTATGAAATTAAATTAGTAGTACCCATACATGCAGTTTATTCCTGAAATCTTTATAGGCACAAAACTTATAAAAAATTAAGAATTTTATATAATTTTGCGATGTTTAATTTGTTTTCTTTTCTTCCTTTACTTTTGTTGCAACATCTTCTTTAAAGTGCAAAAACACAAATGAAAAGATGAATACTCCAATCATCATAGAGAATGCACTTGTATAATACGGATAAGCACTCGGTATAAAACGTTCATATTCAGTATGTTGCAATGGGCGAACAGAAACCTAAATCAAAAAAATATTTAAAAATAAATCTCAATGTGAAAGTACAAAAGCATCTGTATTAACAGACCTGAGTTGTGCTATATAGATGCGTAAAACCGACTCGGTCATAATCAACCTTGAACTGATATACTCCGTAAACATCAGGAATCTTGAACTTAGCTTCATATTTTCCACTGCTAACAGATTTCAAAGTTGTTCTTACAAATGGATCGATGCGAACGAATTCTAATTGAATGTCATTTGCTTGATAAGGTTTCCATTGGCCGTCTAGTAATTGTTCAATTGAAATCGAGTACACAACCGGATCCGTAATTGTATAAGATTGTGGTGGTTTTGTTTCACCTTCTTTGTGATGTGAAACAGCTGCTACTCTTAATCTTCCAGTTTCACCAAATACCCATTTACTTATAGATATTGCTACATCTTGATTTCCTGATTTTGGATGAACTTTTGAAGATTGGGCATTTTGAACTGATGATGTGAATGCTTCATCGGAAAAGAAATGCAATGAACCGGAAAAAACAACTCTGGCATTATTACGAGCTTGCAAAGCGGCAATCAATAATGTCCCTTTACCAACAGCATGAGGATATTCTTTTATAGGATTTTCTGGAATGTAACTGTATGCTGAACTTTCTGCTGTTAGCAATTGTAAAACTAAGGGATTTTCTTTATCAGCTAGTAGACCTGTTCCTTTGTATAGAAGAGGATTTACATCACGTTTTCCAACAATAATTTCAGAATTAATTAAATTTTTTGAACTTGCTAAAATTGTTGTATGATCTCCAGTATCAGAAATGTCATAATTAAGATGATCAATAACAGATGCACCATCTTCATCAACTTCAAAGCCACATTCAGATGCAAATTCTCGAAGAGCATCGCCAGAATTTGTGCTGCCCGCAACTAAAACATTTCCTCCATCATCAACATATTGAGTCAATTTTTCAACGCTCAAATCACCACCGAATTCTTCAACAGAAGGTGCAAATATAATTACGTTTTGGTATAAATATTCCCCATACTTAGATAAAACTAAAGAAGCATCATCAGCTAGCTTAAAAGTCAATTTATATCCACGATCTGTAAAATATTTTGAGTTTTGGTAACATGCTTTGTACACGTCATTGCTTTTAACTTACCTTGCAGTGATTTGAAAAAGATGGAATGTGTTTCGCGGATTGCTAAATTATCCAAAAGAACTAAAATATCCTTATTTACCGGAGTTTGAGCACTGCCAGTTAAAGCAAATATTGTTAATAAAAGAATTTTGTATATCACCTTCATTATTAATTTCAATTTTTATAAATTAAAATTCATAGATACTTTTAATCGCATCTAACCTTTAAAAAATATTTTAATCAATAATTTCTCTGACAGAATTGAAAGACTGACTGATGTTGAAATGAAATATGAGTTTAATTGAAGCATTAAGCCGGTCAAAGAAATCTGACAAGGCAACTAACTAAAAATGTCTGATACACTTTTACATACACAAACATCAACATTTATTTGATTGAAATTGAAAAAAAATGTTCAACTGTCAATGGAAACGTCACAACAAACTATAAAGTTGGTAGGCTTTAATTACAGGTATGGCAAAAACAGGAACATTTTGCTAAAACAAAAAGAAAACTGCTAATATGCATAAGTAAATGCATAAATGGATTATTATTAATATGCATAATAAGTAAACCTAAATGGATTAATAAAAAATTAAGAGAACTATGGAAAAAAAATATGTTCGAAATTAAAAATATTTTTCTTTTGTTTTGTACAGTCTGTATGCGTCAACTTGTAAGCATATTCATTACGCTTACGCGAAGGAAATTAAACACATTGACATATCTCCGCTCATTTCACTTATGCAGTAAGGAAGTGGAAAACTAAATCTTATAATAATATATTAAGCATTTCAGGTTTATATTTTAATAATTTGCATTTTACTAATTTCATATTACTTAATTGTACAAGTAAAATTATATTTTAATGCCTAAGAATCTCGCAAGTAAGTTAATTTTCTGTTAAATGAAATTTTCATTCATAGTTTTTTAATAGGAATGAGAAGTTCATAATACTAGCGCACGTACTATACTAGATCCGTTTGCAAGAATCGTTAGCGATAATTTTTTTAACGGGAGATTTGAAGCTTTATTGTGCTGTCTATAAAAAATTAATGAAATAATTTAGGACACAAAATAAAATTAAGCGCTTATATTTATATGAACTAGTTAAGGAATATTATCGCTTATTCGTTCTAATCGTCTGCATACATATTGTGTATACACGCGCTTTAAAACAACAGAATATCAAAATACAAAATATTTTATTTAATAGTATAAATTATAATATCCGGATTTATCCCGATTTTAAGATGTAGATAAAAAAATAAAATAAAAGAAATAAATTTTTTTTTTTTTTTTTGATATAAGATGAAAAAATTGAGAAAAGAAAAATTCATCAAATAGCAATTAATTATAGCAAGCATGATTACTTTGTATATTATGTGTGTGTATAAACCTTTTATTAAATTGATCATATTGTATTAATAGAAAGACCAGTTGTATATAAAGTAAATGTAGGACACAATATACTATAGTTTGCTATTATTTTAGTTTAATTCTTTTACAACAAATTTGATTTAAATGGAATATTGATAACACTGAATAAAGAAAATTAGTATTGCCAGTGATAATATGACAAAAGATATTATATAGAGTGGTTATAGAAGGATAATATGGCAACAACATAAAAATTAGATTTTGTACTCTCTTCGAATTAATACTATAGTTTAAATTAAAAATTTTAAAATTTATGGTATCTTAATTAAATCAACTGGGTATTGCAATTTTAATGAAAAATGATTGAGAAATTAATGAAGCCAGCAGGGAATTTTCACCACAAATAAATTCAAATGGTCACTTTATTATAATATTAAAACAAAAATTTATTGAATTTTTAATTTATTATCTCATTATATTCAAGATCAAGAAAGCGACAACTGAAAACCAATTTAAATATTGACAGAAAATAGAAAAAAGAGAGAGAGAGAAAAAAAGCAAAAGAAACAAAAAAATTATGTTCACGATTTTGTTTACATTAGAACAGGTGAAACTTGTTCACCTGTTTACTCAAATTGGTTACTTACTTTTATTTTTTATTTTCTTTGTCTTTTTCTTCTTTCGACGTACTTTAATAATATTTTTTTGTTTTTTTTTTATTTCATTATGTACTAAAACTTTTAAAGAATACTTTATGTACATAAATTTTCTCCTAGAAGGTACGAGTACAATATTTTTAAGTGTTGCCAGATTTAAAAATAAATATACATTAATAAATTTTGCTTTTAAATTTATTATATTTTATAATTTTGAAAAAAAAAATGTTTTTCTTAATTTTGTTAATAAAATCATAAGGAAATATTAGAGAATTATTATAGAGATTATAGACATATAAAGGTTAAAATACTTAAGTAAAAAATTTGAATTAACATAAAAATGGATTGAAATTTAAAACAAGTGAACTTTAAAGAAGTGTTTACAATTCAATATATTTGACGTTTAATATTTTCGAAATGGGCTTTTCATTGTGTCGTAAAATAAAATTTATTGTTTGCCTTACAATAATACCTTAATTGTTATTGCTAACATAAATTTATCTTAATTACATAAAATAACATTAATTAGAACGCCGCTCAATAATAACATTTATTATAGGTACTTAAAATAATTTTACCCTTTAAGGAATATAATATTTTAAAATATGCAATAAATGTTAGTAGATCAGTAAATAGATTAGTAGAAATACATAGTTATGGGATAATACAATGTTATAATTTCTCGAAGTATAATACAGTTGGTTACTCTAATATATCTGTACCTTTTCAATGCTTAAGAAATACATGTACACTACACCTGATATATGCATGGTATACCTATATAATATGCAAATGTATACATAATCACATATACCTGGTAATTTTTTTGTTATATGATTTAATTTTCGATATTAAAAATTTATACTGTTGTAACAAGTACATGTACCTTTACATTCTTATGCTTCTTTTTTCAAAATATTATTTTACAATATGCTTATTATTAGTAAAATGGGTATTACAATGAAAATATGGTAAAAATCTATTATCACAGGCAAAAAATATGAACTTAAATGGAAATTATATACATAGATACATATATATAATACATCTTCCTATATATATATACTATATATAATGATAAATATTTACGATATATATCTTTATGCATATGTAAGAATATATATTGTATATCTACCTCATTTCTGTTTACTTTGGTGATTGAATTGAAGTTTTAACCTCTTAGTTTTCATTTTAACTTCAAATTGTTAAGATGTTTTTACTAAAATATGAAAAATAAATAATAATTTTTTTTGAAAGCGAATTTATAATTGGACGTGTGCGTGATTTTTAGTACAATATTAATTAAATCGCATAATTTAAAAATTAATTTAAAATTTTAATTACTTTATTATTTTTTTTGTTATTTATATAGTGAATAAAATTATTAAATAATTGCAAATATTGTTTATATTTACGAATATATTAAAAAACAAAAACAAAGTGTTAAAAAAATAGCAAAAATAATATTTTCGTGTGTGTATACAAAAATATTTAAGATATCTATGTTATAATATAAATACACATATACATATATAAATGAGCAAAAAAAATTAACAGTTAATTAAATTTTAATAAAACAATATATAAAGTGAATACATTCATTGATATTTAAATTAATAACATAATTAAAAAATTTGTATAGAGTAATTAATAAAATTTTAATAATTAAAATTAAAAAAAAAACAAACATAATGAATCGTTTTAAAATTCAATTCAAATTTAATTTAATAACAATAATATTAATTATAAATTCTTTAATTACTATTATTGATTGCCAACAGCAAAATGGATTTAATGATCAAATTTATTCACCAAATAATAATTATCAATATTCTCGTCTTAATAATAATCATGAATTAATAACAACAAGAACAAATATTGGTAGTAATAGTGGTAATATACAACCATATGCATATGATGATTTAGATAATAAATTTATAATTGATGTTAAACGTAATAAGGATGGTAAATTAGAGCCATTAGTACGTAAAACAACAACAACATCATCATCACAATCATCATTATCACCAACAATAGGTTTAACATATATAGATAATATACCAAGAATAGATAAACCAACTAAACCAGCTGGTATTATACATTTTCCAACATCATCATTGTCATCAGCAAGTTCTTTGATTTTACAACAATATCAATTACAACAACAACAGCAACAACAACTACAACAACAACAATTATCGTCTACATCACTATCATCATCTATAATACAACAACAACAGCAGCAGCAACATCAGCAAAATAAAAAAACTTTTATACCACACTGTAAAAGTGATAATAATGGTATTGTATCTAGTTCATTTTGTACACAAGTTGATAATTATCCAATTGATGATGTTATTAAAGCAATACAAGAGGATTCAACAAAATTTGAAGCAGTTTTTGGTGAAGATTCATTACCTGAAATACCAACAGAAATATCACAACGTATTGATCCTGATTTTGGTGAAGAAACATTATGTCAAAGTGTTGAACGTTTAATTTTTCCACAAGCTGGTATGACAAAAGATAATAATTGGAGTTTTATTATTAATCATGAAAATTATACACAAGGTATACGAATTGAAGAATGTCTTAAACCTGGTAAACCATGTTTAATGGCCGAAAATTTTCCAAATGGTTATAGAACTGAATGTAAACAAAAATATATATATAGACAATTATTAAGTATGAATGAACATGGTATTATTAAAAAAGATCAATTTCAATTGCCATCTTGTTGCAAGTGTTATATAAAATCATATTAAAATATTATATTTTTATAATATTATAAATATAATTAAAATTATATTTAAAATGCAATTAAATATTAAACTATAAAAATAAGAGTATTGCACTTTGTGCTCATAATAATTGGATGATTTCAAAAATCTTACCGTTATTTTGAAACATTTGATATTTCGATATTGACGTTTTGCATTTGACATTTAAAATTATTTATGACACATTATGCAATAGAGCATTTTTGAAATCATCCATTATTTTTGAGCACTTACAGGGAATATACAAAATGTGATAAATGAAATAATTATTTTTTTTATAGTTTAATGTATTTCTTTTATCTGTTTTAATAATTTATAATAGTTTTTTTTTCAAATTATATAATTATAGATAACATATTATATTTCTTTATTCTTATTTTGTATAACCAAAGGCAACAGGATGGCTGGCCTATCCAAATTAAAATATAATGTTTATTAAATATAATTTATTTTTACTTTAATTATAAATATAATTATTTTTATATAATTACTATGTATTCTTATTATTTAATGTTAATTAATAATTTAGTTTTAGTAAATTTATTTAAATATGTTTATATTATGTGAATTTTAATATAAAACTGAGGTTATAGAAAATACCTACATGCAATTTTGAAAATTTGAATGTAAATTTTATTTAATTTTATCTAAAATTATTTTACATGCGTACGTGCACATTATGAATTTTTGATGAAATCAAATAAAATCTTTAGTTATTTATTAAATATGCGAAATGCAGTCCGACCCATTTATAACTAAAATTGCACTTTTTTTTTTTGCAACTTACATCCGAGTTCAGTTAATAAACACAAATTTTGCTTCTAAACGAATTTTGTACTCATCAAATTAAATTGACATGAATTTTAAACAAAATGTGCTAATAATTTTCAAATAAATAGGTTTGTCTAAATTTATGGAAGTGTGACACCTGTAATGTCAGATTTGAATTTTAAATGAAACAGAAAAACATAGCTTACCTACGAGTATATGTATTTTTTTTAGTTGTAAAAGGACCTGAAATAAGGGAAAAGGCAGGTAAATGCGACAAATTTATTGAGTTAATAGGGAGTGTTTGTTTATAAACCGATGTGTTTATTAGCATGTAAATCACAAAATTAAAAAACAGAAAAATTATTAAAAGACGTATAGTTTGATGCGAATTTCTTTTATCCAGGTCCAGACTGTGCAGATTAAATTTTACAATAAAATAATTTAGACCAAGACACTATTGTGTATATTAGTATAGAAAATTGTTTAAAAATTAGAAATAAAAAAAAAACTCTTCTGAAAACGCAGCAACTTATCTTTTGTTTTGTAATAGTATAAAGTTTATGTTGATCTTTAGTTAAATTATTATTGAAAATGCAGATCCAGTACTAAATTGAAGTTGTATCATATTATTTTATTTTTCTTAAATGTTATGAGAAATTAAAATTTCTTAAATAATTTAAAAATTTTATAAAGAAGATCGACATTCTCCATATTTTTTGATATTTAAGCTATGTCAGTTAGGGAACTAAAAATACGATTTTCATTAATTGCATTCGATTAATTGCAGATCTTCATTTTTGAAACTACTGCTCTACAGTTTATACAGTTTTTATTAAATATACACACTGCAATCTAATTAATTTGAAAAATTTAAGCATGTTGCGTGTTTATAAAATTTTCTATTTAAACTATGAATATTATTAATTATTTTTAATTTTTAAATAATTGATTTTAATTGATATTAAAATAAATATGTATATATTATTCATAAGAACCAATTATGATTTGATTATTTTTCAAAAATGAATTAAACAAAAGAATATTTAAAAAATAATTTTTAAATATAGCCATGTTTATTAAATATTAATTTATATATATGTATTTAACTATTATACATAATTTATATAATGGAAATGATTTGCATTTTGCATTATTTATATAATTTAGTTGAATTATTATTTTATAAAATGAGAAGAATTATTTCTCTTATTTGAATTTGGTATAATTAAATATTTCGTGAATATAATTTAATATTTCTGCAAAGTTGAATTTTAATACTATATTATTAAAACTATTTTAAATATTCAATATATTATAATTATGAAACAAGAGATTATTACTAAAAATATTATATAATATGAGCAATAAATTTTCCCAATTTTGATTTTTGATATAATTTTGAGATTTATAATTTCTATGTAAATCAAAAATTTAATATAGTATAGTCATATATAAAAATTGCGTTTACCATATTTATATTTAAAATTTTCAATTAAATTTTAAAAATAATTGTATAGAATTTAATTATAAGTTATACTATAAATATACTATACGATAATTTTTATAAATAGTAATTGTAAATTATTCTCTGTATTAATATTAAAATACATTATAATTAAAAAAAAAAAATTTAAGTACATACATAAATGCTGTATTATTTATTTAAAACAATAGATAGTGAATTTTCTAAATTTTCTCTTCTTTTGCCTATGTTTGTTGAATATTTTCCATAATATCGTATAATTTAAATATAGATAAATACATATACATATATAGAAACTTGATATTAATGTAAAATTATTAAGTTTTTTTTTTTTTAATTAATCAATTTATACATTTGATATTTTAGTGCATTTTAAATACTAAATAAAGTAATTAAAGAATTTAAGCTCTATATGGGAAAAGCAATCCAAATTAAGAGTTGGACTCTTATTGATTCTCATTAACAACTTCATTATACCCGTACGAACGTATGTTCGAAGGGTATACTAAATTTGCCTTACCGTTTGTAACGCTAAGAAATAACGGTCTTAGATATAGACTCAAGTGTATGTTTTTGATCAGCGTCAAATTCTGAGTTGATTTAGCTTTGTCTGTCCGTCCGTCCGTCCGTCCGTCCCAACGATAACTCAAAAACTAATTGAGCTAAGTTCACCAAATTTTCACAAATGATTTATTGTAGTAAGTGCCAGAACCCTATTTAAATTGGACATGATCGGGGTACCGGTTCGGGTAGCTGCCATACAACTTCAAAATTTATTTGGCTATATCTCAGAAACTATAAAAGTTGTGGTATTGAAATTTCACACAAACGAATATATTAGTAGGGCCAATGTGTTTCATGAAAGTCGTTGAAATTACTTGGCTCCTTCTGGTACCTGCCATACAACTTCAAAAGTTATTTGGCTATATCTCAGAAACTATAAAAGCTATGGTATTGAAATTTCACACAAATGAATATATTAGTAGGGCCAATGTGTTTCATGAAAGTCGTTGAAATTACTTGGCTCCTTCTGGTACCTGCCATACAACTTCAAAAGTTATTTGGCTATATCTCAAAAACTATATAAGCTATGGTATTGAAATTTCACACAAACGAATACACTAGTAGGGCCAATGTGTATAATAAAAGTCGTTGAAATTACTTGGCTCCTTCTGGTACCTGCCATACAACTTCAAAAGTTATTTGGCTATATCTCAGAAACTATAAAAGTTATGGTATTGAAATTTCACACAAGCGAATATAGGGCCAATGTTTTTGATAAAATTTGTTAAAATTTCTTAGCTTTTTCTGGTAGCTGCCATACAACTTAAATAGTAGTTTGGCACACACAGTATTTTGAAAAACAGACAGTATTGAAATTTTGCATAAATTAATGTGTCCCTTAGTCAGTTATGGCATCTTTATTTGCACATAGGATAACAAATTCGTACGGGTATCACAGAGTTGACAAGGTCAACTCTATTTTTTTTCTCGTTTTTTTTTTTAATATACTCGTATATGTAATTCAATTGAAATTTGAATTTTAATTTTTATATTAAGGAATCTGTCTATTATATCATAGAGAAAATTAAATGATTTATGTGACTTTAAATAATTGCATCCCCTGCATGAATAGGTTCATTAAAATTAAAAAATATTTTAAATTGATTTATATGGATTTAATTAGAATTTAAATTAAAATATTAAGAGTTCGTTAATTTAAATTTATTATAATTAATTTAATCCTATATAAAAATTTCACGGCACTCTAATACTCGTATCACTTGTCTAGTTATAACCCAATAATTAATTAAGAAACTGAAGTATAACTTTATAATGACGTGTGAGCTACGGTCCTATACTCCGATTGGGAGTGAAAAAGTAGAAAACAAAAATTAAAAATTTAAAGTTAGGTTTTGAAATTAAAATTTTTTTGTCATATTTCGTTTTTTTTTTTTCGAAGTAAAATGGTAAAATCAAGTTTATTTTTTCAAAATACAAGTAATGGTAATTTTATGGTAATTTGCAAGGATATTAATATATTTATAAAATTATATAAAAGAATAAAATCAAAAATATTTAATTTTTTTAAATAAAAAATTTATTTTCAAAATATTGTTTTGATTTTAAAACTTTATACAAACTTGCACTTAAAAATTTTTTCCCATAATTTATTATAGTGTATGTTTTTGAAAAATAATTAATTAAACAAGTAAATAATCAATTAGTGTGTACTTATTTAAATCAGTTTGTAAAATATTACAAAATTTTGCATTTAAATAAAATAATTTTTGTAGAAATTGGTTTATTTATCGAAATTATTTCAAATAAAGGGTCGGACTATGTAAGACTTAAACGTTTTCCACTATTATGTTAAATTTTATTATACATTATTATAAAAGATTCTTTATAAAATAAGTGAAAATGTTTATTTAATTGTAATTATTTTAATTATTTTCTTTATTCGAACTACAAAAATAGAGTTAAGTAGTAAACTTGGTAAATTTAAATGTTCGTTTTTCAAATTTATAGGCGTTCATTTCAGATTCAAAAAATTTTCAAATTTCACGGAGTTTATAGTATAAATAAATTCAGTATAGTAAAATAATAGTATATAAATAATTTAAAATTTCAAAAATTATTAAAAAACAGACTAAGCACTATTACGTTGTGTTCGATTTTAAGCTAGAGCGCTTAGATTATAAAATTTTTTCTTCCTGAATTAGGTAAGAAATTAGAGCGTGCTTTTATACATAATTTAATATAGTTTCAACCTCTGAAAAACGAAAACATCCTTTATAATATATTGTATAATTTGTTTTTTTATTATAATTTTATTACCATAATTAAAATTTAAATTCTGACTTTAATATTTGTAATATTTTCGTACTTTAAAAAAATGAAACCCATTCGTTAATATTATTTAACGGCAATCAAAATATTGCATGTCCAAAAATATCGAAAATTTTGCAGTCCATAAACACAATTAATTATCTTACGAAATTTTTACATTAATTTTGTTTTTGATATAATCCGCATAATTTAGGTTAATTAAATTAACTGAGTCAACAATATATTGATTTTATATATGTATATGTTAATATATGTTATTTTTATAATTCTTTAATATTCTATAAAAAATTAAAATAAAATTTCAAATATATTTATTTTACTTTAATTAAGTAATTATTTCTAAAAATAAAATAACCTTGCGAGAAAAATATGAAACTGAAGATAAGAGCTTTCAAAATCTTTGTTTATCATTCTTAAAAGAAATTTTAGCAAATATGTGTACTTAATCAAATAACGATTATATAATATTTTCCTCCATTTTTTTTATTAAATTAATTTTTTATCAAATATTATGTATATTATTGTGCTATATGTGTTCAAGTTTTTAATATAATTAACACCTATGGGCATGAATGCATAAATAATACTCGTAATATTTTGAGTTATGTGTTTCAAAAGGAATTCTTAATACTCGTATATATAATATAATGTGAAATATTTTTGGACATAAAAAAATAAAAGTAAAAATTCCATAAAAATATTATTGTTTTTAAGGACCGGGTAAACCAGTTTTTAAAAGAAAGTGAAGAAATTGAAAAATATTTTTTTTTTTTTTGCATTAAATTTTTTTCTGTTTTACTTTTGTTTTCTTTTTGTTTGATTTAACTAAATTTCTTGTATGAAATAAAAAATTTTCTATAAAATTTTTTTTTGTAAATCTATACACAAGTTTTTTGATTATAATCATGTGATATTTTATATTTTTAAATAAATATGCAATATTGTAGAAAAACCATTAAAAAAACATGTGTTTTGGTTTTTCTATATATGTACGAGTATATGATAATTATCTAGACCTAGATTAGTACAGAAATTTCTGTAATAATCTGATAAAAATTTGTTTTCAATTCATAAAAGGAAATTTTATTATTTTTATTATTATTGTTTTGTTTTCATCATTTTTTTGGTCCATAATAATTTCAAATGTGTACACGTAAAATGTGTTATACACAGGGTGTATTAGACTCTATATGGCTTTCCTGAAGCAGGGTAATAGAATGATTCCAGAAAAATAAGGATTAGAGGGGGCGGGGCATGTTTTTTTCGAGCTCCTCATTCAGTTATTGCGTTTCTGAGAATGTTTGTTTGTTTGTTGAATTGAAAATTTTGCAATTATTATATTTTTGCTTATACATATACAGTTCTACAAATATAACAGGTATATAAATACAATTTATAGACTCATTTTAAACCTCATTGAGCTCCTTTTTACCCTTACCCTTTTTCATTGCTTGTTATTAATTCTTTTTAATTAACAAAATAGTTAAATGTAAAATTAAAATTTTAGTAAATTTTTTTCCAACAAATTTTACTATTTTCTAGCATTACTTATACTGATAATTACTATCAACTACTGGTATTCTTATGGGACTCTTATGGATTTTAATGTTGATACAATTCTCTACATAACTCGGCTTCGGTTAAATGGTATATATTGACCCTCCACCCTATACTTTATATTTAAATAGTTGTATACGATCATTATAAAACAATATTAATTAATATACGTATTTCTAAGCTTAAAATTAAAAAAACATATTAAATTTTATATTTAGTTATTAAATAATGATGAAATACAACTATTGTATTTTTATTTTTTTTTGTTTTTTAATTAGCAGAATCTATGTGACGAACGTGATAAATATTATGAATGTCTCATATACTAGTCATACTCGTATATCCTATACATGTATGTAAACATATTAAAATGTGTTCCGGTCTTTCATTAATGATAATGAAAAACAAAATTAAAAAAATATATGATTTTAAATAAATGTGTAGAATCATATATATTATGTATGTATGTATGTACATATATTATAAATATTCTGGATAATATTCATTGTTAATAATTTGCGTTTATTGTTACAAATACATAAATTATATATTAAAATTGTTTTAGCATAAAGCTATAATTATTATTTTATAAGTTCGTGTATATAAAGATAAATAATAATAATTGGGGGAATTTTTTTTTTTTAAATTCTACTAAATAACTACACATATAATATGTATGTATGTACAAAATTTTTAACGCAATTCTAGTTATACTTTTGGTGTAAATTAAAACTGTGTGTATATATATTTGACATACTCGTATATACTCTGTGGTATTTAATTATCGTAAACTTGAACTGAATTAAGTATTAAAACCAAATAAATTTCCTACTGATTATATTACCATACATTTAAATTCCCTACAGAACACCTACGAAAACCGTACTACTTTGCATAATATGAAAAATAACATTCTTTTTTATTTAAAAATATTGGCATATTATTAATTATAACATGAGGTTTTGAAACCTATAGAGATAGAATATTAAATAAGATGTGGAATATTAAATAATTAATGTTGCCAAATGGAAAATTTGGTGGGTTAAGATTTTAGTACGCATAATAGAAATATATGCTTAGTAAACTTAGTTCTGTATTGCAAAAATTTAAATTAGCTATGGGTCAACTTTCTCAATAGATCAATCGCATTATTAGTCGTACGTACCGTAATATGAAACGGTTAATAATGGCAACAAATATAAAATTTTTGAATTTTCAAATTTTTGAAACTTTGATTTTCAATTTATAAAATTCAATTATTCCTCTCGAAATATTTTTTAGAATTAAAAAAAAATTTCGTATCTGCTTTCATACTGAATACATTCATATTAAATTTATCTGACAGTAGTATAACGGTAAGTGTTATATTATTGTATTACGAGTACAATATTGTGACAGGTTAGTATACGCATTTTATTTTAAAACAGAAAGCTTTTTAAATATTTGTTCATTCTAAAATGTTGTATAATAAATGCTGTAATAATTCTGAAAAAATAAAATGAAGAAAATCTTAAAAGGAATTGATGATAATCTTTTTAAACCTTGAAATATTTTTAAGCCTTAAATATTCTTGTAAGTAAGTATTCTTAAAAGGAATACTCGTAGCTCTTAAAATTTTTCCCTTATTTATATTATTCTATATTGTGATTTATTTTTTGTGAGGTTCAACTTGTATTTTAAGTAGAGTTCAGGGTTTATAATTTTTGATCTATATATGTTCTAAATTATGTGCTATAATTACATGCAATCTATATTTCGTGATTTTAGTGATTTAAGTAATTATAACTATAACGATTCACATATATGTACTTGTAATAATATGTGTGCAAGTGGCTATAGATCAAAACTCGTGTAAGTCAACTCAGCAAAAAAAAACTGCATTATTATAAAAATTTTGAGAAATTGCAATATTTTATTTCAATCTACAACCACATTATCAGTTGTTAACTAACATATATCGTACTCAAAGTTTGTAACTAAATCTTTATAAAAATTAAAATTAGTGGAAACTCTATTCTTCTCATTCATTATTCCAGAATATATAATGTTCTCATAATCATTTAATGTTATTTTTAATTCTCAAATTATTTTTATAACTCTGGCATGCATATTACCTTATTGTGAAAAAATTTAATAATTCGTTGTTATGTTAAAACCATTGAAGATGGCCATTCCAAAGCCATTCTTAATGTCAATATTATTTTATTGATACAATATACGGAAAATATAAAGAGAATGGAGTTATTCAAATAAAACGTATGAATGTGTGTTTTGATATTATGGCTTAATAAAACAGGTATATAATATGCATAAATTTAGGTATAATAATCTGCCGAAAATTAAAATGCACTTGAACAGTTAAGAAAAAAAAAGTTAATTGAACTGGTTACAAACCTGTTCTAAGTGTAGATAAAAATACAGTTTATGTATATGAAATATAAAAATCATAAAATATGACATGTGTTTATTTACATATATACATATATTATGTATATATACATAATTATATTTGCTTTCATTGCTACCTTCATATTTTGCTTAAGCATAATAACTGGAATATTTACTTAATTCAAGTTTATATTACGATTATGTTTAATTAAGTTTTTATAATTTATTAAAATTTATATAGTCTAAAATACAATTTATAATGTTATATCTCTTTGAATCGACTCAGTTGTATGAAAATGTTAAAAATTTAAGGAAAAAATCATTAAGGAAAATAAATTAAGACGTTTCTTAAAAATGTGAAAAATACGAGCACACTTTTTCTTTATTGGCTAGTTTTTGTTTTTTTTTGGTAATTCGCAAAAAAATCTTAAATTATTTCAATTTAAAATTTTTTTGAAAACTTCATACCGTTATTATTATGATAAAACAAAATGTCATAACATTTGGCAATGCTTTTATATAAAATGTCACTGTCATTTAATAAGAATCGATTCTAATAAAAAAAAATCGAAATAAATTTTTTTTGATCACAAATCTTTTATGTTGGCTCACATGATTTTCTGACATGACATTACTCTTTTGTTTTTTTGACAAGTAGAGCGTAATAAAATTCTAGTTTTTTTTTTTAATTTAAAGTAATCCTCCTAATAACCAAATTAAAAATAATTTTTAAATTAAATAATGGCGAAAAAAACTTACGATTTATTATTTAAATTATTATTGATTGGTGATTCTGGTGTTGGTAAAACTTGTATATTATTTAGATTTTCAGATGATGCATTCACATCAACATTTATATCCACAATCGGTAAGTAAAAATTATTCATAAGGAAAGTATACTTTTTTTTTTGTGTTAATTGAACTGAAACTGATAGGTTATTGAGGGGTAAAGGCGAACAATTGAAGAACTTTATCTACATAGAAATTTTATATTCTGAATCAGAATAATTTTTTTTTCTGTAATTTCATTCCAAAGATGGTAAAAAACATTTAGTCTATGATTTACTTTTTTTTTTTGTTTTTTTTCTTTTTGTTGTCGACAATGGTTGGATACTTATTTTCCAATTCTTTACTTTGTAATTGTAGGTAGTAGGGGTTATTTATCTCCTGTTGAATCGATTTAAGGAGAGGCATAAGCCGCTAATTAATTAGCATATAATTAAAAGAAAGAAAAATTGCTAAAATAAGTAATTTTGTTCCAAATATTTTTAATTTAATTGATTAGTTGAAAAAGAAGTTCCGAAATTAATTTTATAATTTTATATTAGTTAACCGGCAAAGCTTAACATGATTTGCACCCACATATAACTATGTATATACTTAAATGTAGACATTTAGATATACATAATATATACAAAAGTTTGTGTATAGGAATATTTAATGTAATATATACTTAAGTACCCATATTACATTAATTCTTTCAGTCAAAAATTGTTTTTTCACATTTGTTCCAACTTAGGTTATCTGTTGATGATTTAATGTTTCCAATAATCTTTAAAAATTAAATGACCTCTAAATAGCATCGTTTTATTTTAGTATCTTGCATATAATTTATAGATCCTACATATGCTGGTATGTATATTTTTATATTTGACAATTTTATATATAATTTAGTAGACAATGTAAAACAATTTATCATAATCTTGTTTGTAACTTGTTGGAGTAATTTGGTAGGTAATATTGACTTAATAATTAATATGTAGGTTTATATTTAATGTAGGTAAATAATTAATTTTCAAAATTCTAAAATTCTAACACTTTAACACTTGACAGACGACTCTTTTCTATAGGACAACTGGCCTAGCGTTATAATAATCTATTACCATTATGAGAACTTAATACTTTTTCGTTTTATAAATATTATTAAAACTAACTTATAAATTTTCTAAACAACTTTCTTTTTTATTTTTAGGAATTGATTTTAAAATTAAAACAGTAGAATTACGTGGTAAAAAGATTAAATTACAAATATGGGATACAGCGGGTCAAGAAAGATTTCATACTATCACTACATCATGTAGGTTTTGTATAATAAAACAATATTATTAAAATTATTTATTGAAATTTTTAATATATTTTTATAAGATTACCGCGGTGCCATGGGTATAATGCTAGTCTATGATATAACAAATGAAAAAACATTTGAAAATATAGTGAAATGGCTGAGAAATATAGATGAGCATGCAAATGAAGATGTAGAAAAAATGATATTGGGCAATAAATGCGATATAACAGATAAACGTGTAGTTAGCAGAGAAAGAGGTGAAGCGGTAAGTTGTTATTTTATTTATTATATTAAATAAAAGTTTCAAATGTATTTTAAAAGAAACATTGTAGGTATTTGAAATAATTCTAAACATTTTAAGGTGTGACGGTATAAAAAACAAAATCTAAAAATAAATTTTAAATTTTATCTATACATAAAACAATTTTTTTTTGTATATACATATAATAAATTAGATAAGAAGTTCACGATGAAATCATTTGAAAATTTTTTAAGAAATTAAAATGTTGCAATTTTCTTATTCCATTAATACATTACCATAAATATGTTAAACAACATACATAATAAATTAATGTATAAGCAATACTGAAATACAAAGAATATTCTTTATTACTTGATATAATTTAAAATATCAAAACTATAAAAAAATTCAAAAAACCAAAAACATAAAAAAGAAAAAATAAAATATTTTTTCTTTTTATTTTTACATAACCGCATTACGCATCATAAGTTATATTGCTCATATTAATTGTATAAATACGCTGCGCAATGCTACATGTTCTATTTATTATATTCAAAAGCTCTGTTTTGTTTATTCCTAGTTAATAAAATGTATATAGTGTCTAGTATAATTATTTACATGTACAAACATACATACATACATATATATGTGTATAAAGTAGACTATAAAGAATTGAAAATTCTCAACTGAAAATCAATTGAAATAACAAAGATATTAATATAGATATTTTCCTTGAAAATATTAAAATCAATCTATCATACTCGTATATGTTTGTTACTTATATCGTATAGCACGTCAATTTCATATGATTTTTGAAGAATTTTTTACTTTAATTGTATAAATATTATTTAAAGTAATGATTTATTATACACTCAATCAGTTTGTAAACAAAATAAATTTTGATGATTTTTCTTAACCTAATTAAATTAGGAATTTTTTATTTTCTTGATCTTGTATAAGTATAATAAATTTTTCTATTAACTAAATAATTCTTCGAAAAAATATCATTGATGATGTCACGAATATTTTTTTTTAACATTAAATTAGTACATGGATTAAGAAAATTTCATTCAACAATTTAAATTATATACTTATTTAAATTAGTTTCAAGTATTATCTTATAAAATTACTAGAAAATAGCAATTTTTTCTTTACTTTCATACGATAATATAATATAAAATATTTTATAGTTTCCACACAATACGATACTTCAATAAATATCGAAGAAAATTTTCTTTAAAAGTGATAATGACCATATGAGTCATTATCAATTTTGAAGAAAACTACGAAATATCATTAAAAACAATTATCTTATTTTATTATCGTAACTATAAAAAAATTTACTATCGTAATCGTTTTAGATTGCTCGTGAGCATAGCATACGTTTCATGGAAACTTCAGCAAAGGCGAATATAAATATTGAAAGAGCGTTTTGTGAATTAGCTGAATCAATATTGGATAAAACTACTGGTCGTGAAGCAAATGAAAATCCTGAACGTGTTGTCATTGACCGTAAAGGGCAAGATAAAGCACCCGCCTATAAAAGTTGTTGTTCCACTTAAAAAATTACTTATTTTCTTAAACACAAAAAAATCAAATAAACAAAGAATATCATTTTTATTTTTCTTAACATTTCATAAACTTTTGGGAGATCATAAAACAAAAAGGAAAAAAAGCAAAAAATTAATTCGAATTCAAAGTTTATTATATGATAATGATAAAAAATTATTAATTTTCCATCATACACCCACCATCATTTACAAAAAGGAATCAAATAGACAAAAAGAAAAAAAATGAAACAAATTGAAATTAATAATTTTCTAATTAATTAATGTAATAAATGTGTATTATATTTTAAATATTTTTTTTTCTGTTCTTAGATAAGTTTAAAAATAAATTATGATAATACTTAAATAATTTAACAACAAGTAAATTTGTGTTAAAAATGCAAAAAAAAAAAATGAAAAACAAAAATAAAAAATATAACATTTTTCAAAGAAAATCAAAAGTATGAACATTTTGATTTTCTTTAAATGAAAATTTAATTAAATAAATAAGAAAATTTATATTGTATAAAATAATTGAAGACAAAGCTTATTTGTTTCTAAAAGCTATAATTTCTCATTTTCCTATATATTATATAAATATATATAAATCAAAACAAAAAAAAAAAAAATTAAAATATTTGTTTTTCGCTTAATTGACAATATTGTAATAGAAAGAAGAAATTGTTACACTCATTATGTTTTCTTTTCTTCATTCTTATTAAAAACATTAATAATTTACTATTTATATTAATGTATAGTAAAAGTATAATAAAAAATTTTTAATAAAATTTAAAAATCAAACTAATAAACTATAATTATAATTGAAACAAAGAAAAAATAAAAAGATTAATAAAAGAAATGCTGAAAGTAACATCATTAAATATGTAATTGTAGACTGAGATTTTTATTTAAAATTAATTTAGCATTAAATTGAAATAATATTTTTTTTTAATATATTTTAATAAAATAATAATAAAAGTATCAAGCAAATAATATGAAATAATTTACATTTTAGAATTTCTTTGATTTTAAATTTTACCAATTTTATAAAAGCTTATTGTAACATGTTTTTTTTTTTTCTTATTTTTGTTTCTAAATAAATGTATTCTATACAATTGTTCTATTCTTTTTATTATTAATTTATAATGTATTATTTTTATAAGAAGAAAACAATAACATCTTTATTTGATTATAAAATTTGTCATTTATATTCTTCTTAGTTAAGATTTTTTGCTCTTTATATAAAATACAACAAAAATTATATATGTACGTTATATACATATGTATTGTCTGATTCATAATAAAAATTTATATAAAAACAATTTTTTTTAATTTATCAATTTCTAAGATTTAGATATAAACAAATAATAAAAAAAAATAGTGAATATTTGAAATATAAAAAACTGTTCGAATATTGTTATTATAAACCATTCTCTTATATTAATTGATATTCACTTATTAAATTTTTTGTAATTAATCAAAACTCTCCTATTGAATATTTTACTTTTTCTAAATCTAATTTTACAAAAGTAGTAAAATTGCAATTAGTTTCTTATAAAAATTTTTTGAACTTTTGGTTTGATAGAATTGTTATCATAATTTTTTTAATAAATTTTATCATAATTATAATTTTACTTGTTTTTTTAAAGTAAAAGTATTTAATGAGTTTTATGGATAAACGATTTTTAAGATATATAACATAACGATTTTTGAATTTCTCATGTATTTTTTTCCCAAAATAATAAAAATAAGTTGAATTTAGAACATCTGAATATAACTAAATGAAATTTATCAGAATGTAACTAATCTAGTTTTTCATATTATGTAATTTTATGAAATTTCCATTAAAACTTACCTAAAATTATAGTTCAATATTTATAAATAAGTGAAATTTTTTTAATGTAGATTGCAATGAATAGAATATGAAAAAGAATATTAATGATTAAATATAAAACTTTTTTAAATTAATATAGCTAACTAAACGGTTTTTTTTTCACAAATATGCTATAAGTGTGATTTAAATAAATTTTAAATAAAAATAAAATAGTCCGTATAACCAGATTTAGAATAGCAGAAGGGAAATTTTATAAAACTAAAATATGTAATAGAAAATATTATAATAAAGAGATAAAGACATTAGAAATTAATTAAGAAGAAAAATAAGATTAATTTTATATAATTTCATATATGCCCAAAATTTGTATTAGTTTTGATTGATTAATTCACTTGTAGTTAATTTTAAAAAATAAAGCAAATAAAAGAAAAAATACTCTTACCATTTCTCTTAACATCATTATATATAATAAGAATTTCAATGAAAAAATGTTTGTTAATTTAATAATCCAAATACATAAATATTAAATAAAAATAATTAAAAAATAAATCTTGCTTAATAAATACAAATTTAGTGTAACTCTTAAGACTTTAGACAATGGTACTTACATTATAATTTAAATATTTCGTCCTATAAGAGAAATGGGTATTAAGTATTTTAAAAATAAAAATATGAAATAATGTAGATCACATTGCAATAGTGTTGCTCATCAGATAAGAAAAAAAGATTAAGAATAATTCAAGAAAATATAATCTAATTTGTTCAGGAGTATTAAAGTTTGAAGAAATAATTAGAAGTTTGAAAGAATAATTCGAATGTCTAAACTCAAACCATTAACTATACTGATTATTTCAATTTAATTCAAAAATTAAAAATCTATTTGAAAGAAATATTTGTTTTACAATAATGTTTAAATTAGTGTCTTATATAAAAATGAAATTTTTTTCATTGTTTGGCATAATCAGTTTAAGTTTAATTTAATCAAATTTTTCAATCAATTTAATTTTCGAAAATAATTAAATAAGAGAAAATTGGATAATAACAAATTAAGAGTCTTAAATATTAAAAATAAGAAAATAGTGAGCTTTTCGTTTTTGTTTAATTAATAAAATTAAAAATATTTATATTTTTAATATTCAATTACTCCTGGGCGATAATTAGATTTCTATAAGAATATTTAAATAATTTATACTTAATATATCAGACATATGATTTCAATTCAAATATTGTAATAATTGAATTGAATTAATAATTTAAAAAAAATCAAAAATATCTTATGAGTATACTGATATATAATTAAATATTTTATATTTTATGTTACAAACGTTAATATTGAACAAAATATTTTTTTTTTCACCAAAAAAATTTTTATGTGCATGTAGTATAAGAAATGAGCTTTTATAATCGTGCAAAACTTAGATCTGTAAAATTTAAAATTAAATTTAAAATTAAATAAAAAAAAATGTTTTTTAATAAATTTATGTATGTATTTTTTTTTTTTTTATAAAATTTTGATATTTTATTTTGAATAATTTTTGATTTAAAATTTAAAAATAAAAAAAAAAACTTATATTTGTAATGGGAAATTTCTTTTTAAGTTTTTATATAATTTAATTTTTTTTTTTGTATTCTACAATTATTAAAAATAGAAAAATACCAAAAAAAAAAAAAAAATTAAAATGTAATAATTTAAACGCACCTATTAATCATTATTTTAAGCAAGGAATCAAAAACGAAAAAAAAAAAAATTATTAAAAAAAAAAAAATTAAAAAACAAAACAACGCGCTTGGCTTTTATAAATTTAAATTTTGTATTTTTGTTTTAATTTTTTTGTATTTTGATCAATAAATTAATTTTTTCTTTTTTAAATTAAAATTAATTTATAAATTTTAGATATTCAACTTAATGTATGTATATTTGTATATTTAGAAGCCAAACAATATTTTATAACAAAAAATTTTCAAATAAAAAATTTAAAAACAAAAAGAATTAAAAGAGAAATTTTAATTGCGAATTAATTATTAAATTAAAACCTATTTAAATTTAAATAAAAATTTTGAATTTTTAAATTAACTTAAAAGTTGGTACATTAATTATCAAAATTTTCAATTTTACCTTTTTATTTTATTTTTCTTTTATATAGACTTAACTTTCTTACTAATAATTTAAATGAAATAATTGAAGAAAAATTCTGTTGTGTTTTTTTTTTTTTTGTTGAAAATCTTTTATTAATTAATTATTATTGACTATAAATTATTAAAATTTTTTTAAGTAAAGGTGCATTTTATATGAATACAAAAAAAATAAGGTATAAATTCGAGTTTAAGTCAACCATTTACTAAAATTTTAAATATTAAATGTTGATCTTTGATTAAACAATAAAGATTTCTTATTCAAAAATTTTTGGATTTAACGAAAATTGTCTTTCTCCATTTTGGAGTTCAATGGTAGCAATCGTCTTGTATTTTTAACTATTTATGTTTTTAATATTATTTTTTTTTACATGAAATTTATTTGAAATAATAGCATAATTTAGTATGAACTTTTATTTACTATATTAGATCAAATATAAGATTTTAAAATGTAAAATAAAATTTTTAGGAACTTTTCATTTTTGTATTCATATTTTTATTATGGTGTTCTAGAGAATATTTTATTTTTTATTTTATAATTCAATTTTTTTATTCATAAAAAGTAATTTTAAAGAAAATAATTACTCGTCAGTAAATTTTTTAAATAATCAAATTATACTCGGATTTATTTTAGCTTTATAGCAAATTGTAGAATTGTATAGAGAAAGAATTAAATTGAAATTAAATAAAATTATCAAAATTAAGAAAGATTTAAATATTACTTTTGCTATTTTTAGCTTATTTTAAGTTTATATTCACCACTATGCAAATTTATATTAAAAATATTATAAATAATCCGAGATATAATTAAAGATTACATAAGAATAAATGAAATTTTATTGGAAATATATATTCCATGTCATATATCTTGTATTTCTTGTATAAAAAATATGTTTTTAAAAATATCAATTAATGTTTTTGTGTATTAAATTTTTATTCTCCTTAAAATTTCTTAAAATTTTAAATTAATTCTTCTGAAATAAATGCATCACGTTTACTTAAAAAAAAAAAAAAACAATTTTAAATTTTATATACAATTAAATTTTAATTATTTGTTATACGAAATGTATTTTAAAGTAATCAACACATGTACGATTGTTAATTCAAATATTAACAAGATATTAGGTATTTTCTTTATATTTAATATATAATCTATAAATATTATTAGTTATTTTAGTATCTCAATTTAAATAGTATTCAAATTGAAATGTAATTCTATTATTTTTTTTTTGTACTAATACTAATATTGTGAAAAGGTAATATTATTTATATTATATAAAACTTTTTGTTATATAATAGATAATTAATGTGGCAATTGAAAAAATTGATGTTTTTTTTTATAATTTACCAAATTTCATTTTGTAAATTTAAAAAAATATAGAAAACTAATTGTATTTTATTTTCAATTTTTTTTCAGATTTTTATATATATATGAAATTCTCGTTATCTTAAGTTTCTATTTCTTTATTTTTCTACCATTGCTTTTTTTTTATTTTATTTTACAAATTATTATTACAGAAATTAAAAGAAAAAAAGATTATAAAATAAAAATAATAAATTAGATATCTAAAAAACAACAAAAAAATTATATATTTTATTAATTTTATTTGCTTTAATTTAAAATGAAGAAAAAAAAAGAGGTAAAAAAACAAACAAAAAAAAAGTATATAAAAAATGTGTAATTAGATTTTTTAAAAATTAATAAAAAAAAACAAAAGGATACGAAAAAGGATTTGAAATGTGCGTTTTATTCCATCAAAAAATTTTAAAATTAAATTAGAGTATTATTCGTAATGTTCATCTTCACATAATTTTGAATATGCCCTCAAAGATATGAAACCTAAACCATTATTTTCAATTCTAATTTATTAAATTTGAAAGTAACAAATTAAAACCTTTTCAATTTATTTGTAAAAGTACTCTTGGAAATTTAATAATTTGAATAAATTATGAAGGTTGGATAATTCAACTTTTCCAAAATTAAATTTTTTAAATTTTAACAAATTGTTATAAGAAGCTCTGAAATAATAACATTTTTGTGTATTTGAATGTATGCAAAATCATTTATTTTTGTCCAGATTCTTTGAGTTCCATTCGTACAAGGTGCTTAATTATGATAAATTTGTAAATTTTAGGTAGACCCATGTATTTATGGGTTTATTGGTTTTAAAAAAATTTAAAAATGTATTCATTTTCTTATTTTTGCGTTTGTACAACTTTTATAATTTACTTGATGATGAAGTTGCGTAATGTGTATTTTGAAAATTAAATTTTTGATAGAAAATATTCGTAATGGTTCAGTTCATGGTGGCAGTATTAAATTTAGTCTGTAAATGGAAAGAGTTTTTTGTGTTTTTCTGATTATAGCAAGGCTATAGCTCCAGTTTTTAGTTCTGCGAAAGCTGGGCAAAATTTTTTGTTGTCATCATCAACAATGGTTTTGTTTTTTTTTTTTTTTTTTTCAAAAAAAAAGTGAAATATTTTTGTAAGTACTTATTATTCTTTAATCATTTCTTAAATTTTTGATCACTAATTTCTTGAAGAATCACAATCAAGGAGACGTAAGTGTATTCGACTTACTTAAAAGTTGATAAATGGATTTAAAACAAAGCTACTAATAGTTGAAAATTTGAAAATAGAATGTTGTTTTGGAAAATATAAAAAAATTTTATTACTTTGTTACAGTGGTTGAACTGACTTCCACACATCATAATTACTTTTACAGATTTTGAAACATGAGCTTAACCATGTTTCAAAATCTGCAAAATCATTATCTTTGACTTTTTGAGCTTGTATTGGAATAATAAATAATTTTTTATTTTATTATTCTAATACAGGTTTCGTATGCTATTATTTGGAAATAATAAAATTTCCCAAATTCTATTAAAAAGTATAAATTAAATTGAAAAAATTTATATAATTTCTATTTAAAAATTTCAAAAGAAATTGAAAATTTTTATGTTTTCAATACAAAACAAAAAATTTCAAAGTAAATTTAATTTTTTAATTTCTAAAATTTTCAAATGAAAACAAAAAATAAAATTTTCTTTCTAATATTTGCTTCTGTCCGATTCCCCCCTTTGTTTGTTGAATGTTGATGTTGAACACAATGTTGAATGATAAATTATTAAATTAATTTTTAGGGTCTCAAAATGTTATTGAAAAATGACCAAACAGAAAAAAGGTCAATGTTGAATCCGGCAGAAAAAAAAGGTAAATTGGTTTTTCACATACATACACACATAAATCAAGTTTAAAGGATCATTAAATGTGATAATGAAATTCGTTAAGTAAGCATAAACCTCAAATAAAGAAATAAAGAAGTAAAATCAAGAAAATTATTAATTTCTGACTACAAAGTTCTCTTACTATCTAATGATATACATACATATGTATTTTGATTCTAAGTAAAAAATTTCTTGAAAACACATTTTGTATCTGGTGAGACACATTTTTGTCCAATTATATTTTTATTTTATGTAATGAAACCTTAAGCTTAAAATTAAGTATTAAAGTTGGAATATGGAATATAAGGGAAAATGTTTTGGAAATTAATGTGTCAGAAGTATGAAACAAATTTGGTGAATGTAAACTCCAGCAACATAAGTATAGTTTTGCAAAATTGTAGTACATATATTTTCTTTTTCGTTTCTTAAGAATAGTGCATACTATGACTCTTGCAGCGTCTGTTAATTTTCCACAACAAACAGCCCATTTTTACGATATTTATCGGATTTTTATCATAAACGTGATTTAAGCAATAAAAAACAAAATGTACAAACTGATAACTCAACAATCAACAATTTTATTAGGTAACAAGAGAAAATCCAATTCTGTTGGAAAATTTAATATTTAGAAAGTTTTGTCTCTATGCGTAGATCAAGTACCAATAATTTTCACTTTTTGATGGTTGGAATAGGAACATTCAAAGTTCGCTCTCTTCCATAGATGTACGGATAATTTTACACATTTGGAATATTAACGTATTGTAGGATTCCACATTATATAGTGCCTAGATTTTGAGATTATAAAATTAAAATTTATTTATTTCAGTAATTCTAAACAGGATTGAATTTAAACACATTTTATTTAATTCAAGGGAGTCTAGTAAAATAAATAAATTAAAAGTTTTCGGATTCATTTTGCAAAAAATTAATAATTTATTTTCAATTTAAAATCCATTAAGATCGCACTAGTGTTGTAGTTCTTTGTTTCCATTTTTTTTATATGTACTTAACATAAAAATATTTTTACACTCTATTAGAAAATTTGGTAAACCTCTTTAGGCTTTTATAATTTTTCGTAATCATTTAAATAAAATATTAAATTTATAATTTTAAATTTATATTTTAGTATTAATGAATCAAAAAATAAAAAATTTTTATGCTTGTAAAATAATTTTCTCATTACATTTACATCTCCATTGCTCTTGACCATTACTTATACATTCACCATCAAAATCACCTTTAGCTTCACATCTTATTTTACAATGTAATTGACGTGATTCAGTACAATTTCTTTGTAAAATTAAATTTACATTAAAAATTTTATCATCATCTAATTCATTTGCATTTACAACGAAAATTAATGATATAAAGAAAATTAAAAATATTTTTATAAAATTCATTTTTTCTCAAAATATATAGAATTAATTATTATCTATAATACGTGATTAATTCTATGACTTCTATAGCTTTTTATGAACTAATAAAAAATACCTTTTTGTTAAATAAAAAACCTATAGTACTTACAGGTATTGTGCGAATGTGTTAAAATTTATTAAATTAATGAAACTGATAAACCGATAAATCGTATTAAATGGTATTAATAGTGTTACCGTTAATTAATAATTGAGAGGAGTAAAATGAAATGTAAATGACTTAACTTTATAAAACTTAATCTGGCAATATTAAGCTCAATTTTTAAATCGACTACTCTAATTAAATGCAGTTTGTTCAATTTAGCAAAATAATTGTACTTGAATTGTAATTTTGTATTGAAGTGTGGAACAAACAATAACAAATGTTAGGACAGAAATAATATTTCGGTTGAAATTTATTATTTCCTACAGTTTTCGAATTCAATAAAATGTAAATAATGTCACAAAATTATGTGTGTAGTGAATATTTTTTAACTGTGCACTCTTAATTGTCTATCTGATCATTGGTGCAGTGGTTATGACACCGATCCTTTAACCGCTCTCAAACCAGGGCCAGGTCATTATAAAAATTATGTTTAATATTATAACTTAATATACAATACTTATAAATTTTATACAAGTAATTTTCATATGTTCACAATATTCGATATTAAAAACTAAGAAAAAATTACTGTTTATTTTTTTTTATTAATAAAATTAAATATTTAATACGAAAAGAAAATAAATACAGCAGGCTAGTCAACTACCTAGTTAAAACTCTATGACGCAATGAAACACTAGCCTTATGCTCCTCACTAGGAGTGAAAAAGGAAAAAAAAACTCTTAATTATCTATATTAGATTTTGTAATGATGGTAACACTGATAGATATTATTTTTTGATTACATATGTATATTAATCTTATCATTAAAAAGATAACTGAAATTATTTGTTAACAAAATCGATAGTTAGTCACCGATTTCTATTTGAATAATGTTATCAATATAAGGGAAATAAAGCAGTTTTGAATTTAATTATGCAGAAAATATAGTAGTATGTTTTCAAACTGTTTTATATTGTCGGTATTATGGAAGAGTCACGAAACTACATTTTTGTAATTTTTGAGTTATGTATACAAAAAAATTCAGAAATTTCGAAACTATAGTTATAAAAAAGCAACTTAACTCTAACATTAGTGTTTTCGGAAAAATAGCGTTGTAAATTTTACACCTATCTGCAAATTGCCATTGTTGTGCATATTTTCAAATGCGTTTTTCTTAAAATCAATTAGGTTTAGACAAAGGTGGATTTATTGTGTCAAGGTTCTTATGACAATAGGCTTGCACAATTTGGAAGTAATATTTTAATTCCTTTATTGGTATAGCAGCACATCCTCATATTCAAAATAAATATTCTTGTAATCTTGTCGCAAAAGTTTACCAAATCAGCATTAAAATGTGAACTCTTACCAAAAATTATAGGTTAAATAATAAAGAGTTAATAGAGGTGAAAATATAATAAACAGTAATTATTGAAATAAAGTGAAAGAACTTTCATTTTTAGAAATTTTTTGCATGATTAAAAAAATAAAAATTTTTTGGAATAAACGCGTTTTTCTGTCATTTTCATATATCGGAGTATTTTCGTATATTTTAATTTGCATAATTTTAGGGGAAATTTGAAATTTTGAAAAAAATTCAAATTGAATAAGAGAACTTTTTCGGTAATAAGAAGACAATAATTTTTTAAGGCAAAAAAAAAAAGAAGAAAAAAAAAGTTAAGCAAATTGCTGTGAATTAAAAACTTACATTCAAAGGGTCATTTTCAAATCTGCCTTAATGCGATTTGCATACAAAAAAAATTTAAAGAATTTTTCAATAATAAAGAAAAGTATAATTTTTTACTTTTGAAACTTAACTCCATATATTTTATAATTAAGTAGGATTAAGACATAATAACTCCTTGTAATATCTTAACACTAGTTAATCGATGTTACTTATCGCACTGAACCCGTCAACCAGTTGGGATTAAAAATTTTAATTTAATTCATTAACATTTCATTTTTATAATTAAATTTTTAAATCTTTGCTTCATATTCAAACGGTTTTACTATAAACCTTTTTACAAAATTTTCTTAATAAATCAACAATAAGTTCATTATCATTATTCCAACATACAAAGATACGTTTAAGGATTTTTTAATAAAGAAACTGTGTAAAAGCCAACAATTAAGGCATCTTTTTAGAATCACGCAGGAAAGTTAAAACAATCGACGATATTAAGTTTTGCTACATATGCGGACAAAAGGTACAAGCATTTATATATATATGTATGTATATATTACCTATAGATTTGAATAAAATCTATATTGCATTATAAAATTTTGAATTTCATATTAGACTTGACATATTAATTTTAAAAGATTACTTCATAAATGTTTTGCCTATACTCGTATGTAATAAATTTTTTTTACAATACTTAATTTTTGATGAAAATATTTTTGACGCCAAAAATATTTAATTTTAACTTTTTCATATACAATGTGCATATATATACAAGTACACATGAATCGAATGTATTTTAAAGAACCTTATGCTGTCCTAAAATTATTATGTCAATATGTCAATCAAATAAAGTAGGATTTATTTTATTCATTATTACAATATTTATAACAGTATACAGAGTCAGTATATGTGTATGTGCATTTAAATTTACTAGATCTGTACTCGAAGGATACATAATAATGTAGCAGAGAATTATTAAAATTTACTTGGAATTTATATTTTTTTTTCTAATTCCATATTTGATAAAGGTCAGCTTTTTAAAATTTAAAGTTGAATAGGAAAAAGTAACTAAAGTTATAAGAGATTGAATTGAAGATTTCAAATGGCATGGAATACCTTTTATTTTTAAATAATTTAAAATTAAGAAATTTTTTATAATAAAGTTAAAGTTAAAATTAAATTTAATACTTCCCTAGTACTATTTTTTTTATTAACACAAATTTTTTAATAATTTTTGGGAAATTTCAATAATTTTCACAGAATTTCCGTAAATGTGTTATACTACTATTTTACTACTATTTTTTCGCCATATAATAGGTTCAGCATTATTCACCTAATGTGCTGAAGTGAAATTCTAATCTAATAAATTTTAAGAACCATTATTATTTTTAAAATTAATTTACTTTCAAATTTAGTTCCAAATTAGACTACATTGACCTTTGATTAATGCAGCAAAATTCGCATAAACGTTATCAGTAGAACGTTGCAACATTTTAAAACTTATTTATAATAATAAAATATTGTAACAGGGCAAAATATCTTATTAATTTAATGTGTTCTCATGGTTGTTTCAGCTTCACTCGATCGCATATATATATGTTAACAATGCATATTGTACAAATATTGATTAGAGAACAAAAATCATGACGAATACTGCAAAGACCAATGTAGAGCACAATTTTTCCAGCAATAATTCCTCTGTAGTTTAGTTAGTAGAGCACCCATATTTAGAATTCTATTAAACATGTTACGAACATAAGGGTTAAATATGACAAATAACAGAGAATTGAAGAAATAATATCAATAAATTTAAATTTAAATGGAATTTAATGAAAGTATTTATGATTATATATTATTTTAAAATATAAATAATATGTGTATGTAATTAAAAAATATATATGTACATACAAATATAATAAGTTATTAAAATCTGTTTTTTAATTTTTAATATCAGAAGTTGTATGACACTATTACTTCATATATGTATGTTAGTGTGATGCGAGTATATATATATATATATATATATATATATATAATATATATATATATATATATATATATATATATTATATATATGGATGTGATATGTACCTATGTAAATGTTTTCATAAAAAAAATTTCAAATACCTTTCATTATCTTTAATATACAATAGATTATATTTAAAAAATAATTTAAAATAAATCAAATAAATTTGATTATAGATTGTTTTATCTGATTTTATTTTATTATATACGTTATTTATATGTACATGCACTCACAAAAATGTTTGATACTGAGTGTCCCAGACTCCTATTATGTTATATAATTACTATTATATTGCGAATCAGTGCAATTATATTGTGTTTGATTTTTAAATTTTAAATTTGAATTTTGATATTTTCTTGGTATAATTGTTCCATAGTTGATTTGTGTACTTCTGAAAGCGTTCACTGACAGCTTCATAAATTTAGAAATTTCAATAATATTAATTTAGCCAATATGTTAAATTAATTACTGTATACTTATTCATATATAATGTTAATGCTTAATATGCTAAAAATTTTAAGTCGACACCTTAATTTACTCTAATTATATTTATCGTAAAATGTTCGATATTATTATTGTATAATAAAGTTTTTGATTCGATGGTCAAAATAAGATATTCAGATTTCGGGACTGTGCCGATTAAGAAGCTTTCGGAAGATTATGACCGGAAACGATTTAAGAAGATTGTAGGGATGGGCAAAAAAATAAGGTGAGAATTTTCACCGAACCCTTTTTCTGGTTACTGCAGATTTGGGGTCCATTTCAATAGACCGGGGTGGAAAGTGGAAAGTTGAAAGTAAAGACTCTAGTAAATTATGTGTGGAAGATGAGTAGAACTCGTTACACTTTCTGGGGAAGTGTTATGCTCTTGTTTGCAAGAGAAAGGAAATACTGAGGGATTTTACTTTCACGATGATTAAGCTGCGGTCTTCTGGGCCTCACAAGTTTCTCGAGCTTATCTAGAGTGGGTACTGTAGGGGCATACCCTTCTCTCATGGCATAGCCGGGAGTGGTGATTTATTTACGTATTTGATTTAAATTTTTCGAATTAATTTAAATTTGTTCGATATTTGCCAATTATGTAGCACTTTGTGTATACTGATAACCATAAAATTTAAATATTATAGGTACTTCTATACAAATTCATATTTTATGTAATTTTTATGAAAATTCAAATATAATTGTATAGAATAATTAAATTTTTTTTTTTATTTGCATTTCAATATTTTATTGACTAGTCCTATAATAGTTATCCTTAAATAGATCTATTTTTTTTCCAATTTTTTTTTATTAAAATTTGCATATATTTTTTTTTAAATAATTATGCATATATAATTTTGATATTTAATTTTTTTCTTTAATAAATATTATTGAAAAGTGTAGGAATTTTTTTTATTAGAAATTCCAATTTTAATTATTATATAATATTTTTTATAAATCTATAGAAGAGAATTAATTTTAATTTGTTTATCAATCAATTTTCATAATTTTATTAAATCTTTTCTGTTTTGGTTTCCGAGAAATTTCGAGCTAAAATATATTTAAAAAAAAAAAATAAAAAATATAATTATGTATTTGTAAATTTTATGAGAATCCCATATAATCCAGATTATATTACGCATAATTATTTGTTATTAATGCTATTGGTTTAGCCATTTTGTATATTTATTTTATGCTTCAATAGCTTTAGAAATACACATATACGAATTGTATATCATATTATTACATGTATATGTATTTTAAATCAATTCAAATTGGTGTGGCAGGCATAGACGTTATTTAAAATTTACGTGACGATTTTATACTATATGCCTTTTTGATTCGTTTATCGAAAAATAGGGCCAGGGGGAAATTCCTCGTGACTCTCTGCATCAACAGTGTTAATCGAGTACTTATTTTGCCTTAGTATACTGCGTCACTCAATATTTTATTAGCCCACTAGTTTATACCTTAATAAACTGAATAATGTAATATATTTATGTTATTTGCTTTTCGGTTCTGTTGGGTTTTATACCTAACAATTTTTATACCTAATAATTATGTTTGAGAATACAAGCATCGTTAAAATGTCGTCATGGTAAGCTTGGATTTCTGATAATTGGTTTCGTCTGCTTATTTATTAATTAATATATTTACAGGATATAATATGTATGTATATATTTAAAGTTAATGACAATGTTTATTTGTTTTTATTACTTAAAACAATGAATATTTAGCCATATAATACTGAGTATATTGATATACATAATTATTTAATGACTCCTGTGAGGTTTGTATTTGAAAGCCTTCAATTAAATAGGGTATGTAGTAATTTCTTCTATATTATTATCTCAAATCTTAAATGATTCATTAAACTTTTAGATTTTATATGTACATTGTCTTATACATCTTCTCTGATTTGAAATTATTTAGGTAAGCCTTAAATATACTGGGAGGTTGTATAACAGTTTCGAGAATCAAATTCCATACTTTTTAAAATATTGTTGCACTGTTATAATAAATTTTTCAAATGAACTAGAAGGTTTTAAATAATTCCTAAATGAAAATTTAAAAATTTCATTTTGAAAATTCTATATCATCTAAAATGCTAAAATTCTATATGTAATGTATTTACATATAGCTATACATATTAGGAGTATCACATACAATAATTAAATTATGAATTTTTTAATTAAATATATTTAAAACCATATACATATAATGTTATTTAAAAAAAATTAAAATTATTTTTATAAAATTCCAAATAAAAATTAATTGAATTTAATTGTAATTGATATAAAATGCATATAATTAGTTTTTATCGTAAAAATTCAATAATTTTCTATAATGGTTTTTGTTTATATTTAATATAATAATAAAAATAAATTTATGATTTGTACGGGTATTAGAGATTTTGCCATGAAATTTGATAGTCAAATTAATACAAACAATGAAAGAAATTTTAATAATTTTAAAGTCAAAATGTGGGAATTTCAAAAATTTTCATATTTCAAATATATTTGCCAGGGCTAAGTTTTGAGGCTCTTCAATGGTTTTATTTTTGTTTCGATGGAAATTCTTTAATCTACCTCATTTCATAGGGGAATGGGCAAAAATATGAAAATCTAAACTTTAAATTTAATTTAATCTTACAATGAATTAAAAATATTTACAAAAATTATTAAAATATTTTAATTTTTTAGTTGCGACAATTTCTTAGAAGATTTTCAATAGATTGCAAAATTGACGATCTACTGAATTTTCAATCATTTTATTATATAATATTTAAATTCATAAATTTTGTAATATTTTTCAAGGTCACAATGAATTTTCTATTAAAATTTAGCATAGACCAAAAATATTATGTAGGTTTCTTTAAATGCGGTTCTTATATATGCAAACATACAAATTCAATGTAAATTTGATAATTTTCTACAAAATACATGATGTATTAATTTTTTTTGAATAGTCTTATAATATTAAATGCGTGAGTATGTGTTTGTATATAAAAATCATCATCTGGTATTTGAAAGTAATTTTACTCTCATATAAAATAATGTGGGGGCCATAAAAGTTTCTTCTGTTTTTTCTTTTTGTTTGTATGAATTTTCTCTTTCTCTTCTTAAGTTTTACGATTTTTGTGTGTGTAAAAATGAAAGGTTCTAATAAAATTTTATACTTATTATTTTGTGCTTTACATGCTTCTTAGAATATCCTTTCTTTTCATTTTTATTATACATTTTATATAATTTAGAGATGCTTAAATATTTTTATATATACAAGAGTGAAATAATGAAAATGAAATGATTTGTTAAACAAATTGTAAGCCTTTTCGAAAAAAAAAAATTTGACAATTTTTCTCAATTAACTAGAATGTTTTTCTGTTATGGTTGAAATTCGGTTGTTGCACATGCAGTTGAATTCATTTTGAAGATTAAATTAGAATTAAATTATTTAATACAAGCGAGTCTTAGAGTATTATTAACACTCTTGTAGGGTCGAATTAATATTTACTAATCATGTATTATATGTACTGCTGCTACAGTAGGTAAATATTAATTAACAATAGGCCTATCTAATAGACGAAAAGGTTCATTGGCACAAATTTCTCAATTATTTAATTATTTACATATACTTACTCGTAATGTACACACCTCCATATAGATACGTTATTCCACTTGCTATTTGACGATATGGCACCATCAAAAGAAAAACATTGCCCCAATGGCTAAATATGAAAAAAATGACGTAACGCTTAATGAGAAATACACATTTTTATTTGATACGATAGATAAGCAAAAAAAAAGTGTCGCATGAAATTTTAATGGCAGGCAAAATTGTAGCAGGCAAAACTTTTTTTCTATGTATAAGAAAAGGAAAGAGACGAAAGCTCTTTGAAGCAAATATTTTCTCATCTATCAACTTTTCTTGGTGCATTTTTCACATCTGATAATCTATTTAAATGCACACTTGTTTGAATATTTTTCTCTCTCTCTCTGTCTCTCATTATTTTTGAGAATTCTGTGTAGAAATAGAACTTAATACATAATATACATTTTAATTTTAAAATAATTAATGCTGATTTTATAGTATAGAATTTTTTTTGATCTATTTGCTGTGGGTTAGACATAATTAGTTTGATCCCAAATTTTTGGTACCATTTTACTACAGATTGTTGCACACATTTGTGATATTATAAAATTTTAATACGACATAAAAGTTACATACACATCTGTACATACATAATATTTAACAATATTGATTGTCCCTGACAATTTATTAATCATAAATTTGAGGGCAAATTGATACACCTACAAATATATAAATTTTATATAAATGCCTATGTATACTTTTAAAGATTTACAAAATTTGATGTTTTATGTCATCATGGTTTTAGCATTACTCATAAATCAAGGTAATAAATTTTTTTTGTTTTTATTTTTGCTTTTTACATATATAACAATATCGTTAATTTAGATTAAGTAAAGTTAAGAAAATGTTAACAAAGAGGCGGACTATACTCTCTTATAAATTAAGTCGTTAAATGCAATCATATAATTTTTGATTAAATTAAGAAAAAAAAAAAAAAATAAATTCAGTTTTTTGATTATTTACATAATATAAATTTTGTATTTCAAATAAAGATGATATAAAAAGGATTGCATATTTAATTGAGAAGTTAATAGGGTATGGGTAAAAGTGAGGTAAAAATATATAGATAGAGGAATAGGGTTCAGTTGAATTGCTGATTGAAAAAGTTACTAGAATTTAAATTCTATAGGGAATAATTCTAAAATTATAATAGAAATATCTCATGAAAAAAAGAATAAAAATGGAAACGAGTGCAGTATTGTTGACTTCAACAGTTCACTAATATTGTATATTGTGGCATAATTCAGCAATTCAATTAGTTTTACAATTCACAAGCCGAATCGCTTTTTAATACCGCAGTAATTTTGATTTCAGAGCTTATGCCATAATTATTTATATTGTAAAATATCAAAATTATTGTTTGAATTATTTTTTCTACGCAATTATATTAAGACAAAGTCACTTATATATTTCTTGCTTATTTAGGAATTTCATACTGCTGGTAACTGGTTATTTTAAAAATTAATAAGTATTTCTTTAAGTTAAAATTAAGAGCTAAATTTTCTTGCTTTTACGTACATTAAAAAAAAATAAGAAACTTAAATGATTGGATATTTTAAAGAAAATATATGATCAAATATTGAAGACAACATGATCATGATTTCAAAAATGAAGTGTTACGGTGCAGATATAACAATTCAGCTTATGAAATGTGATTGCTGAATCGTATAGAAAAATATAATATTACAGTAAATTTGAAAGTTAGATATTTTTCATTTACAATATTCAACAATATTTTTGTTTCAAATTACAAGTAATCACAGACTTTAAAATTACGGTGTTTAAATAGAATTCAGCTTATGGGTTGTAATTGCTGAATTGTGTATTGTGCAAGTAACTGTATAACATTGCATGCGATGCAACTTTGAAATGGGTGAATCTTTCAAATTTTACTATGAAAAGAAAAGGAACGGTTTTAATATTTACAATTTTGGTGATGGCATAATTTACGAAAATTCTTGTAAGTAATTCAAATGTGTACAATGAGTTGTCAATTAAGGAATATAATATATTAATAGATTGTGAAAATTATTGTATAAGAAGGAGTCTATACAAATTTTCGAAGATTTTACGACATTTTGCTCTATCCTATAAATTTTCATCTAAAATTTTAAATTATCTTTAATCATAAAATCTTTATTTAAAAATTGTTTATGTGACTCGAAGGATTCAATCGGCTTTCAATATTTAAAAAGTTACAAAATATTATCCATAATATTTTTTTAATCAATTTAAATTTTAAATAATTTTTTAATTTAAAAATTCAAAAGTTTTTTGTAAAGTTTTTTTTTTTTTTTATAAATTTCAAATAGCATATTAGATATGATTTAAAAATTCTTTAAAAACTTTATAAAAGTTTTATTTTATATTTTTGTTTTTTTTTTTCTGTTGGTTGATAAAGTTTTTGGTTTAATGATAAATTCTTTTAGTATTGAACTTTCTCTTTTTTTAAATATAAGAATTTCTTATCCGGCATTAAAAAAAAATTTTAAGTAGCTCAAGGCTTTTCTATTATAAAAAAAAATTATTCCTAAAGCCTATATTTCCCCTACATATATTTTATAAATAATTTTTAGCATATTTTCAATTAAAATTAGGAGAAAGAAATGTTAATATAATAATATAAATTTTATTCTAGCCATTCGTCATCACATCATCATAATTCAGAGGCCAGGCCAATCCTTTTATATTATTTTAATCTCCTCCTAAATGTATGCAGTCATAATAATAATAACTTCAATCAAATAATATCAATTAACAGATTCTCTTGAATACAAACCAATCGCAAATGTATTTAATTCAGCGCTAATAACATGTTTTGCTGAGATGTACTGAAATCAAAATGATGAATATTTACGTAGATGCTTGTACTTTTTATTGAAGTATTGCTAGTTGTCAATCTAGTAGTTAAAGAGAAATTTCCTTAATATTTTGACCATCCTATTTTATTTTAAATTTTCAAGTGGTAAGAAGATATTTAAGATACAATGCATGATACCATCTTCAAGAACTACGCAGTTAGCTTTCTGGAGCGTGAGGGTCGAAACACCTTGTCACAAGAAACCATTTCTTATGCCCGCCAGTGAAAGTTGCATTTCACTATAAGCAGACAGCCACGTCTATATTTCGCAGCGGAAGAAGTTAGCCTACAGAAATACAGCGGCTGCACGAAGTCAGTCTATAATGTTATAGATATTATTAATTAATTTTGACCGACGTATAGCTCTATTCTAAAATTATATCGTATTTGGTAAAATTTGCTGTAACATTATGAGTTTTTGATCTACTTCAAATGGTATTCTCAGTTTGATTCAATTAAGATTTTTCAATTTATAATATAATAGATTTATTCAAATGTGTTGACTAGCTGCATAACTCGTGATCGTCTTTTTATACAAAACAAGGTTTTCCACTGACTGTGACTCTATTTCTTTTAGTATAAAACTAAATTCATCATCAGATCTACTCGACTATTTTAAACAACAAGTCAGTGTCATAATAGTCATGGCTATAGTTATAAAATATTTAATATATTTAAAGTTTTAAGATATAAAAAAATAAAAAAAAGTTACATGTATGTAGCCAAAAGATAAAACAAAAAAAAAAAATCAAAATTAAGAAAAGGACTTGAAAGATAACCTAATCTTTAATTTTATTTTTTAATCTTTTCAATGGATTTTAATCATTAAACTGAATTCATTTTACTTTTATTATCCTTTAAAAAAAATGCCTATCGAATTTCCGTTTAAAAAAAATAAAGTTGGGTCAAACCAATGGTTTGTATTGTAGCACTTTTCCATTCAACAAATGAGAATTCTGCTTTTAAATACAGTCTGGGTATACCTATCACACTATTAAAATTATTTTCATTCATATACAAAACTATTTCTAGGATTGCATATATTTAGGATGAACGATTTATGCAGTCTTTGAAATAAAGCGAAAATTAATATAAAGAGGGGTTAACATAATGCTCGATTTTAAGGTTTAATTGTGTGAGTTAAGAAAAATAATTATATTTTTTAATGTTATGGAATTTACCGTTAGCTTTTCGTGTTTATAGAAATTTGAAAAAGCTTGCGGTTTCGGAAATATAAGGTGTCAAAAATTCAAATTTTACAAATTTCAAGAGGCGATAAGTTGAGAGGGGGTGGAGATGGAAAAAAATTTTCTTCAAACGAAATGAACTATTTGTTAGTGTCTAAGAGTCCCTAAAATTTCAAGCTTCTAGAGGCTGGGATCTAGAAGAAAAACGAAATCAAAAATTTGAAAAAAAAAAGACTTTAGATAACGGTAAATTTGAACGGCCATTTTGTTTTTCTAAAGTTTAACTATAGTATACTGCGCTAGGGGAAGCAAGCCGCTGCCTTTCTGCGTTTGCAAAATTTCAAAAATGCTTATGGTTTCATTGCAACAAATAGCTAAAAAAGGCCATTTTTAACTAACAAGGACGGACGGACGGACGGACAGAGTGAAACTAATAAGCACATTTTTTCAAATTTTTTTTGGAAAAGTGCTAAAAAGGACAACAGTAATTTCTTTTTTTTACGTGAAAATTAATAAGGATAACTGAGAAACTATGTAAGCATAACGTGGTAGGTATGCCAAGTGTGCGCCTATATGTATACGAAAAAGAAAAAATATATTTTCTAAGGATTTCCGGTATTATACTTTTATTTCGATACTGAACTCAAATATTGTATTGGGAAGAGACCGAGTTTGCTATTAAATTTTATGTATAAAAATCAATTTTTTTTTATGAAACTTTAATATTATGGCCTATATGGTCTTATACTCTAGGAATAGTCTGTAGTATTAATTTCGTTGTGTTTGATATTGTGCGGTTCACAAATAAAATATAGATTATAAAAATTTATCAAAAAATATTTTGTAATTTTAGAAATTCAATTTTTATTACGAAATTTTCTGTAAATTATAGAAAAACTTACTCAATAAAAGTTGATAAAATTTACTTTGGAGTCTTGTAAATTGATGGTAAAAATTTACAAATTATATAAATTGAAAATTGTAGTAAATATATATGTAGTTGAATGTGATGAGAAAGGTATTCTAAAGTGCTTTCTTATGATTTTCTTTATCTAGAACTTTTCTTATGATTGACCTCAATAACACGAGTTGATTTATATATGCAATAGATTTTTAGTTAAAGTGGATATGTGCTTTAAAATATAGGATTTAATTTCACAAACATTTTTTAAACTGTGTGACTTTTTTAACAGTGAAATGACATAGACTTAAAATGTCACAATGATATAGAGATAATTTTCTTTGAATTCATTTTTTTTTTCTATTATCCTCGTATATTGGAGATTAATCGTAAAAATTAGTTAAATTTAGTGTTCCGTAAACTCATTTCTTTGAATTCCATCATTATGTTAATATTATTTCTCCTAACGGAAGGAAACTAGAGTACATATTGTGATATTCGTGGAATGAATTAACACTTTAGAACTGCATTTCTTAAAAATATATTGTTCGTGAGAAATGTAAATAAACTATTGCATGAAAATCATTACTCTGATCTGAATTTATTAAACTATAAACTTACCATATCTTAAAGAGCAGGGGAGGTTCCAAAAAGAAGGGCCAAGTGAAAAACCCCTAACTTACTTAACCTTAAAGTACTTCGCTGTTTTTGAAATCCCCATAGCTTGGCTTAAATCACGCAAAAAAAGAAAACTCGTTGTAGACTCTATTAAACATAATATATAAAATTTGCATATCTGTTATACATTAGGTTCTTTTTTTGATTTAAAAAGTCATGATTTTCTAACGACTCACTGGTGAGCACTAAAATTCTAATGGTGTTTTCTGAAATCCTAGAGAGTACAAAAACAAAAAAATTTTAAAATATTTTTGGAATCTTTATTACCCTTTAAAACCCTTTTAACCAGCAAGTGACACTTCTGATCCTTGTTATAAATAAAAGTAATAAAATATAAATTTCATCATTCTTTCATAGAAATTCGTACCTGGAACCTGGCCGATAAGCACCGAGTAGCTAAAAATTATTATCCATATGAAAATGAGAACGTTGATTGAGTTAGAAACTTGGCTTTATACTAATCTAAAAAGTTTTAAACAGTGAAGGTCATATGGTTACGTCTTGCCAACATTTTATATATGAAAAGCTTTTAGGTGGAGTTTCAAAAATTCTATTATTTTTTTTTAATAATATTTTAATAAAGTTAATCATGCCAGCACAACAGAGAAAATATTCTTGACAACTTAATAATATTATAATATATCATTTATATATACATATATATACATATGTACATATTATAACACATGGTATATTGTGTATACATACATATAGTTATGGCCTATAGCATTTCATAATATAATTTTCATTATAATTTTGTGCTGATTTTAGATAAACTTTAATAATTCATCTTAAAATCCCTGATCCTTGTAGGTATATATTTATGAAAATATTTTTATTATAATTTACACATATATACACACATATAATAATATTTTCTTTTCTCATTAATCAATAAGCGACAATATGACATAAAATTAACAAGAAAAACTTATAAAAATGAAATTAAAAAGTCTCTCTTGTTTTCAAAGACATTGACAAGTTCAGTGACCGTAAATGAGATAAAAAAAAAATAATAATAATATATGAGAGAAGAACCTTTAATTAATATTTTTGTGGAGTAGAAGAATGATTTTAATAAGAATAAATGAAAAAAATATTATTATAAATTATAAATTGACAGTTTGTTTAACTTTATATGTTAAGTGTCTCAAGATTTATATTGAAATTTCAAGATTTTTAATTGATATCTCTATCGATTTATTGATGTTAATTTTATAAATTAATATTAAGAGCATTGTCCACTCTTTATTTCTTAAAAGTAAAGTTCGTTTTAGCTTACTTACTTATACAGTGATATAACAGTGAAAACAGATTATTTATTTTGATTAGCGTGGGCAACTATTGCGTTAAAGTTCTTGAATTTTTTTTCTGAATATAGGTTTGTTTAATGATAACCTGTGTACAATTCTAAGTTTTCTAGCACTTTATGTGTATCCATAACTCTTTTAATACTCATGACTATATACTGTTAGAAATCTGTAGAACAGAAACAACGCTATTTATAAGCCTATATTAATTATATTTCTGTTATAAGAAATGAGAAATGAATTGGGTTTATAAAATTTTAAAAAATGTGATAGTAGAAAAGGTGAGCATGAAATATGATGACAGTGAATCGTAACAGCACAAAATCACTACTTTGTTAGTTAACTCGCATTGTCAGCTTAATCAGCTACTTTGATTAAATTGTACTCAATTGGATTCCATTAAAATACTTTCATATACAAGTGGTATTGAAATTCTATGATTTAGTATATGAATATTTCATTAAAAATATTAAGTCCTACTACTATTATTATACATAGTGTTTATTATTAATATTTTTATAGTTTATATTTTCAAATTCATATAATATAATTTTAATAATGAGATGCGGTTGATTATTTTTATCTTCAATAATATTAATATTAATAGTCATATACTCACATAACGCAATATGTTATAATATATATACATAATATATGTATAAAAGTTTAGCTTATAAATAATTTATGCATAAACATATACATATATATATTTATGAATAACATAAATAATTTCTAGAATGTCAACAAGACAAGGAATCGGACAAGATTAAGAATAGAATTTATTATATTTTTATTCAAAATTCATATTCTTATATAAATATATAGGGTGTCCCTAACACTTTGACATCACATAAAAACTGTACTAATATACATACAATTTAAAAATTAGCCGGCTATGTAAAATTGAAATGGAGTGCGGTGTGTTAAATTTAATAATTACTAGTAATTATCTTATACTAAAGAAGTATTAAGAAAGAGTACACGAGTATTAAGAAGGAGCAGAGAAGAATAAAATGTATTATGTGGGTAATAATGTGGGTAAAACTAATCGAAATCTATTTAAAAATGAATAGCCTAACCACAACTAAATATAATCAGAAATACGTTTTTTTTTTTCAAAATAATTTAAATTCATCTTAAATTAGAGGTTTAAAATTCTTTCAATAATTTCAAGATTTCTCTGTATTAAAATTAACGTCATATAAAAATAATTTGTTTCTCTTCATATATTACGAGTATATATAATATTAATGTTGTACTTACCAGACACGCTGTAGTAATAAATTAAAATAGGAGAAAAAATAAAGAAAATAATAAATAAAATGAAGTGATAGTGTCACTAAATATTAACATTTAAAATTAAGTTCATCGTTAATGTTTCCTTCAAAGATTATTTTTCAAAGATAATGAAAGAGCCTGAAAGAGGATATCGTCCCATACTTGCGTATATATAACGTATAATATAATCTTACAAGATTCTCTATTTTTATAATAATATAAAAAAAACTGTAAATCCTAGTAAAGTAAGAGATGATGAAATGAAAATAGTTTTTTTTTTTTGTAGAGAAAACTTCTTATACTTTATGACCTATTTGTGATTATTTTAATATATAATTCTTATACGGTTTGGGCGTATTTAATACATACATATTCATACATATATAAATTGATGATGGTTTTTAAATTTTTCATTTAAATTTATATATGTGTGTCTATAAGGGAATTTCATATAGGTATTTGAAGAAAAAGTGATTGTATTTGAAGAATAAATTGGAATATAAACTTAAAGAGGAACTTCGAAAAATATAAAAATTTATATTATGACTTAACGTCTAGTTCATTGTCTAACAATTTTAAAATACGATTAGAATACTTTTAAAGAGAGATATCATTAACTCGTATATAACACTCTAAATGTATAACATTCCAAATGTGTATGTGTATACGAATAGTGGTAAACACTTTTCCCGACAGATGGCATTATATTGTCTTATATTTAAATTTATGTAGATTAGCTGTAAAATGCATTTCTAATAGGAAAAATAGCATTTAATTTAGGTAAACCTATATATTCAAATACTCCGAATGTTATGTATATAGGAATGCAACCATTTAAGCGTCCCTTTTTATTGAAATGAAATTCTTTAAGATTTTAATGAAAAAAATATGTTTTGTAGTTAAAAATTAATTTTATATATGTTTTCCCATATTATTATGAAAATTTTTTAATTATGCCCCACAAAAGATAATATTATGATAATATCTTTTTAAATATTAAAAAATTAAGTTTAATATTAAACTATTAATCATTAAAATTTAATGATATTTGTTAGTGTTTCACATTCAATTGAATATTAGAATATTAAAATAAATTCTTTCTGGATTGAGTAAACAATAAAATTATGAAATTTTTATTAGTATCACGTATATCGTATGATGTTATCGTAATTAATACACGAATAAGCATATGGTTTGCATGAAATTACAAGATTATAATATACGGTATGCTTTAATTAGCTTACACCGTAACACTGAATTCTTTATTATAATTCTAACGTGTGTGAGATAATTAAACACTTACATAGTACTTGCATTCACATTGACGCTAAATTATTGAATTCTCAAATTAAATTGAAAATTTATACTTTTACACTTATACTTTTGCATTTATTCATACTCCTTTCATTTATAAATAAAAGAAAATATTAAATTTTATTTCTACATATTTTAAAAATTTTATTTTACACAATAATTATATTTAATAATTCAACATTAATTATAAATTTTTTTATATAACATGATTTTTAATTTTTGAATAAATATCCTTATGAACTAAATGATGTTGTGTAATTAAAATTAAAATTTGTATTAAACCATTTAAAAATTTTAATTGAGAACATTTTGTTAAATTAAATAATCCACAAATTTTTATATTAGATTTTCTTAATAAAAGATTTTGAATTAAAATTTGATCATCCTGTATATAAAAAGAAAAATGCAAATTAATTAAAGTAAATATTAAAATATTTTTTAATAATGTAATTATTAAGCAATTAAGTCATCTTAATGCAGCAAATGGAGTTATTTAGAGCTATGTCCAAAATTATGCTGCGAAATATCTCACATATATATCAATAAAATAACTCCATGTCTATACTATTTTAATTTTAAAATGGAATAAAAATTTTAATTAGGGGCCCAGTAAAATTTCAGTGATTTAAAATAATTAAAAATTAGAAAATATTTGTAATATTTTCTTAACACTTAATATTAAATGTGTTTATTGAGCAGAAAGATCTTATTTTAGAATATTTGTTAGTGTTCTAGTTATCTGCAGTTCTTACTATATAACTTTTTCTAATTTCATTGAGAGTTCCCTTTTCTCATAACTCTTTATTGCAGATTAGCTATTCTAGATTCCGATAAATATTGGAAAATTAATATACAGGGTGTTTGGCATAGGGTTAAATAAAATAATTTCAGAGATGATTCTTTGATCAATTTCTAGCCATAGTTGAAAAAAAAAACGGTACCAGATTTTTTCTGCATATAAATAAATGCATAACTTCGGAACCATGCGACATCGGTGACTTGTTTTACAGCTAATTTACCCTGTATATTTAACTATATTTCATTTTTTTTCGAAATTCTTTCGTCTGTAAAATTTTGTTCAATGTTATTTTCACAAAATATTAATTAGCGTTTAAAATAAGTATGATAATTCCGCGAAAGGAACCAGTTTCTGTCTCTTAATTCTATAAAAATTTGTTTTTTTTTGTCTGTTTTACGAGCATTTTCTATTTCCGTTCTCTTTGCAGTTGTGTGAAACCCTCCATATTTTAAATTCTAATATCAAAATCTAATATTCCATTTTGAAATTAAATTTATATATCAAGATCTCCAATATTTAAAATTTAATATTAAAATATGTATTAAATTAAAAAAAAAAAAAAACAAATTATATAATTTTGTGCATAAATGTGTATATACCTACCCTTATTTGTAAATTTTCCGAAGAATACAATTCATATACTATTTCAATAATTTCTGAATATGTACGTAATTCATTATTTAAATAATCAATTGTAATTATAAGTAGTGAACAGCGTAAAAATCGAAAAAATACATCTAATATTTCAATATTTATATTTAATTTTGTTATAAATGATGGTTCAATTACATTTGATGCTTGATAAATAAAATAACAATTTTTAACAAAAATCAATGCATCTATATATAATGAACAAAATAATAAATTTTCAAAGCAATATTTAAATATTCTTTTATATTTATAACATTTAAAATAATATATTTTTAATTCATTTTCAATAAAATTTAAATTTATATTTGAAAATTTTCTCTCATCATTTCTTAATATAAAATTCAATTTATTCTTTTTTAATATTATATTTTTAATATAATCTTTTCTAATATTTATTATTGAAATTATTTTAATTAATATAAATATTGAAAATATTATAGAACATTCATTACAATATACAATATAACAATATAATATACGAAATATAACTAAATGTATATGAATAATATCAATTGTACTAATTGCTGCAATTGAATCTAATGTTATTTCAGTTAATATTGCTGTTGTTGATAAAATTATAATTATAAAATCTTTTAATTTAAATATATTATCATTTGAATTTAATAATATAAATTTATTTATAATTTTTGTAATTTTTTTAAATATACAATTAGTAAATTTTATTATTAATTTATAACCTAATATTCTATGATAACATGGTCCAACTAATGTTAATATTAATATACTAATAAATGTTATAAATCAAAGTATATGTATTATTGATAGAAAATTTCCAGATGAACCATAACTAAGAAATGTTTGATAATTAATTAAAAATATAATTAATATTAAAAGAATTATATTAAAAAATAAAATTCGTAAAAAAATTGGTTCAAAATTTTTAAGTAATTTTTTTTTCATATCAAAACTATGACCAAATAAATTTAAATAACGTGGAAATTTATAAAATGAAAGAATTGTAATCCAAATTATTTTATTTAATAAATTCATTTCAAAATAAAAATAAATTATTGATTTTTTTATTTTAAATTTAAAAGAAAATTTAATCTGAATTCAATGGAATTGTGTTTAAAATGCGACTGTAAAATTTTCCTCTATTTAAAAAAATTATTACATAAATTGCTATTTTTTTACATTAAAATAATTGGTTATTACAATATTATTTTTGCTATTTCTGTTATACTACAAAATAATGAAAATGTTTATATGTACTTAAGACACTAAGTATGCCCTATAATTAAATTAATAAGTCTTGTAAATTATTACAATAAAATTAAAGTTAATGAATAATTTGTATATAAAGGTTTTTCTTTAACAATTTCGATTATTGTTATATTGAAATAAAACCAAAAAGAATAAATTGAAGAAGAGAAAAATTTTTATTTCTGTTCGAAATTCATTCAGTAGAATGCTATTCAACTGGTTTAAATTAGTTTTTAATTCAAGAATGCGCTTTGTTCGACGAAAAACCGTTAATGTTTTATTTGTATATATTCGTCTTTCTTAATCTGAGAACCGCGAGAGTTTCAATTTCGAAAAACCACTGCCCTAAAGCAAATATTTTAAATAATGTCACAAAAAAATTGAATACGGTATTCAATTAGAATTTCTTCAGATGCCAAATCTAAGGTTTGCTGTCAATTTATCAATGATGACATTTATTATTTTAAATCTGAAATTTCTTTTAAAAATTCGCTTTAAAAATTGCGTTTTCTGGTTAAACTAGAAGTGGTAGGGCTTGTATTCTAAGTGATATAAATCTTTCAAAGATGATATCGTTTATGGTTTTATTTAATTAACTTTCTTTTCAGGTTTTTCACAACGGGTTCCCGAAATTGGACAGGAATATATAAACGCATCAACTAATTAATAGTAATTGCTTTATTTCTTTATATATGTATAAATAAAATTAAAATTAAAATTAGTTAAATACTAAATTATACCGAGTATAAATTGGAACAAAAATAACATTCATTAGAAATTTTCGTACAGTTAAAAGGATTCAATTCCACTGGCAAAAATTCAGCAAAATAACACATTTAAAATTTATAACAAAATTTAAATTTTCGAAATATGTATAAATATTGTTCCGGAATGTCTGTCTCACCTGAATATAATGTACAGGCAGATTAACAAATTTTAATAAAACAAAATATTTATGATATTTCAAATTTATTCTGAATAATACACGTATGTTGTAAAGAATAATAAATTCTTTCCAAACATGCAATAAGCATGTTTAGAATAATATAAAAATATGACAACATTTTGTTACATTTTTTTGGCTGCTATTCAAAAATTTTAGCACATATAGTATTGTACACTTAGTATAAATTTTAATCCTTTAATAGGTTTACTCCATGGGTTATTGTGACAAATATAAAATTCCGTATATATTTAATTTCGATATATTTTAGTGAATGAGTTTTAGAAAGACTATCATTACTATGGAATAGGAGTGAATATAATTAGTGAATCGCTAACAGTTGCTGACACAAATTTAACATTTCTAGTAAGTTTGTATGATTATTATACTATAAAATTTTGTTTCTGGTAAAGACAAGGTTTCTCCCGTGATCACAAGACGTCTTCTGATAAAATTCTTCTTAAACATACTAAAATATACTAAATATCAGTTCTACAATATCTGTGCTCTGCATATTTTTTTTTTGAAACACTTTTTCAACACCCGCGACCGCACAGAATTGATTTATTTTTAGAAATTTATCTCAAAGGGATTGAGAGTCACTGTTTTTATAGCAATTCAATATTTTTATTTAATTGTTACATATAAAATTTTTATATTTCTCTTATAATATAACTACAACAAAAACAAGTAAAAAATTTTTTTGATTGGAAAGGATTTTTCTCTCGTAACATGAAGTTATAAAATATTGCATACTTTTGGGGGCATTACATTTTTTCAATATTTTGTATTTGAAGAATAAAGTACGTTCTAGCAAAAATTAGTTAATATTTTTGTTTTAATTTTTGTATAACTAATAAATTTCATTTATTGTTTCAATTTTTCAATATATAACAGTATTAATAGTGAGTGATTAATTTTAATATTTCCGGATGCCTTTTTTCATTTCTCATCTCTCTAATTTTCTTTTCATTTCAGTTTATATAATATTATAATGTCCTTATATTAGTAAATGGTGTATAAAAGGTGAAATGAAACATGTTTCAAATAAATTCATCTTTCTTTTATATTTTCCTGAAAAAATTCTGTATAAAGCTATGTGTAACTAGCTATGCTAAATAATCATTTTTAATGTTCTTAAGAATTCTAATTTTGTTCTTCCTTATGTTTTCATTTCTCTTTCTCTTTCTCTCTTTATGTATATATTTTATGTTTTTAGTTTTTCATCCTGGATACCATGACCTATTCTATTCAATATAAATGATTAATCGTTATTTAACCTTCAATTTTAGTGATAAAGTTTATAGAATTAACAAGAAACATAAAAGCAAAAAAAAAAAAACAAGAATTGGGAAATGAATGATAATAAATTTCGCCTTATTTCTTTTCATCAAATTCGAATACCATTTTTTCTGTATTTGTTCGATTTTAAGGATTTTTGGTGATCAATATTTTTAGATTTTTTTGCTATTTTTTTTTTTTTGGGGAAATGTTTTCTTTTATGAACAAAAACTAATTTACATATACTGTTAAACATTAAAAATATGATATTATTTTCTAGTTTATGGTAACCAGATGCTACCAAAGAAAGATTTAATATTGTTAGAGAAAAAAAAATCTCTTTTAACTTATTATTGTAATATTTTTCTTGATTGAACTTTATTAAATCTTCTATGTATATTTTATACTTAATAAAATGATAAGGAATAGAAAATGAAAAATAACATTTTTTTGTAACAGCTGTTATTGAGCCACGAAAATAACAAAAAATAAAAGATTTTTCAATTTTTTTTTTATTAACTATAAAATATCCTTTCGGATAATCAATATTTTTTTTTCAATAATATTAATGAAATTATTCAATATTTTATATTTGCATAGTATTAAATTACTGATACTTATCGTTTGAATTTTGATCTGCTTTATTACTAAATTTCATGGAGTAATATCAACTTGTGTTTTGAAATATTTAAAATTATTTTGTATAACAGCACTCGAACTATTCCATTGAAATGTAATAAGATATACACATTAACAAAAATTTAATATTTATATTTTTATTATGTTTTGAAATCCTTTGAGTTACGTGGCAGCTGTACTTAATATTATTACTGAAATTGGTCCAATTACATAGTAGCTGCCACTGGCAGAGAAGATACAGGCAGTATTTTCATTTTTCGCTATTCAGTTACCGTGCTCAGATCGAACGATTGTATAATATTAATGATGCCTTAATGGTACATAAAATGTTTTGCAGTATATAAAAAAGACGAAGAAAATTTTAACTCTTAAACTTGTATTCAAGAAAAATAATTAGTTCAACAAATAATTTTTTTTACAATTTCATAGAAAATTGTTTTTGATTTTCTTAATATTACAATTATTTTGTATTTAATGAAGATTTGAATGTACCACCTGCTTGTATTAATTAATTAAGACATTGATTCACGCAAAATAAGAATTATAATTGTAGTTTGAGAACAATATTTGATTGATTTTTTCTTTAATTTTAAGTTTTTCATCCCTTTGACAATACTTGCGTACACATCGTTATACATAGCAATTATGTGATTGAAAAACAGAAGATTATTTGAAATTAATTGAAATTACTATGAGATTATTGTAACTATGTATAACATTTATAACGAGACATGCCTGGGTACATATTTTTTGATTACATTTTAGAAATTAGTCTAATAATGAAAGTATGTGTAAGGAGTGCTAAGTAGGCATAAAAAATTTGTATTACTTTCATAGAAAAATTGGAATATTAAATTTGACAAATTTTTGTATTACAGTTTTTCAAATAAATTACAAATACAATTTTAATTATATTAAATTTTTGAATATAAATTAAATAAATTGCAGGACAAATTTAAAAATTTTAATAAAATAAAATAGTAAGAAGCTTAGAAATACCATCTAGATGGAAGTGAAGCAAAAGTTATCGAAATTTTAATGTAGAAAAGCAATTCCTATTAAATCGTTTCTCGGATTGTTAAAGAGTAAGTTACCTAATTGTAAATACTAGCATCTACTTTCCCCTTTCCACTACTCTCCTCTCTACACTACTGTTTGGATTTGAATGTCCTGAAATTACTCATTCACTTCAGCTTCTTTCATAGAAACACAATAAAATTACTTTTCTGATTAAAAGCAGAATTCATGTACAATGAAAATTTTCTTAATGTCTAAATTATAAAAATATTGCAAATGGAGAACGAAATTAATAATATTATTCTTTGTAAATAAAAATTGCATTAACAAAATAGAAATTCTCAAATAGAAAATTCTCATGTTGATGATGATTTTTCAATTTTTATATATTTACAGTTATATATATACTTGGGCAATATTATTGCATATTTCCGTTCCTTTCTTCTTTATTTTTTTTTAAGTATTGTAATGTTTTCATTATTTTCTATACTATTGTAATGATGTTTTGAAAACAAAATAAAAAAAAATTAAAAGTAAATGGAACAGTAAGGAAAAATTTACCATTAATGCTAGTAATATTTTTATGAACAAACGGTACTTTAGTAAATGTATATATGTACACAAGCTTCTACTTAACATTGATATTTCAACAAATTGATGTTAGCACATTAAATCAATTGCATTACAATTTATGACCATATTTTCAGTATAGAAATCTATAAAGTGAAGTTTTTCTATAAGTAAATATTTATTTTACAAAATATATTTACCATAAATATATTTAAGTATTATGTCAGTATGTATATATATTTATGAATAATACTATAGTAGTTTAATTTTATACCCCAGTTGATTTCAATATAAAAATTAATTATAAAATAAAAAATTTGAAAAATATTTTAACAATTTATTGAAAATTTTATTTTTTTTTATTTAAAGTTTTATGATTGTGAAAATTTTATTCGAAATTCATAATACCATAAAATTTAACAATAACTTTATTGAAATATGACAAATTGTTATAGAAACTGTGAAGGGATTATTGGAGGAGTATGGGGCTTGAATTAAAAATTAAATTAACTATTACATAAAATATTCTTAAACTATTCTTGTTACCTTATTTAGGAACCATGTTCAATTCAAGTTAGAAAAAAATTTTGATTAATTAAAATGTTGCAAACGCAAATGTTCTTCTCGCCATTCATATTGCCTTTAACCTTCCTCATTCATATTGCCCAAATTGCAACATAAAAGCTTTTCTCTTCTAAACTTGATATAGGCAAATCATTAACTTGGAACAGAATTTTTTGGTATTTTTTTCTAAAATCCTTTTTAATATATAGGCTTATCAGTTTTTTCATTAAAGAATTAGAAAACTATAATTAATTGAATAATTGAAGTTTTTTTTTTCTAATTTGTTCCGTAAAATGCTAAATAGTTATGAAATGGCTAAAATTTCTAGCTATTCCAGAACATTTTTACAAAACATTTTTTTTAAATTTAATACTTTTTGCTGCTTAAGAGCCTGACCGCGTATCTCGCTATTTTATTCACTAAATGAGATAAAAGTGAGTAACTATAATTTAATGTAAATTCCGAGTGAGAAGAATTTTCACTTTGCTTTTGAATTGAAAATGTTCAGTCAATAATTTGAGGAAAAATGCAAAAATTTAAGTAAAAAAATTTGTTATCTTAAAAAAATGAAACTTCCATTAGAAAAATGTAGAATTCTGATTTGAAAGTGAATAAAAAGTGAGATGAAAGAGCAAGCTATACTATATAGGTTGTAAATGTAAATAAATATTATTTTTATAAGTTTTTAGCTGCATAAATTTTTAATGCGGGTTAAATAACAATATTATTAATGAAATGACGATTGAACAACATATAAAATAATGAACAAATGATAATTCGGATCGTTATTTTCCGTTATGAGAATTTTGTCTATTTATTTTAATATATGGCGCCATCCTGTTTGTTCATAAAATCTGAAATTTTGCTCAGATTTAAGGAATACATTTATAGTGATAGCTAATAAATCTTAAGAAAATATTATTAAAATCGAGTTTTGAACTTTTCTTTGAACACATGCAACATATCTAACGCATCTTACACACGTCACGCATCTTACGCATGCCACGCATTTCCTGCATCACACGTTTCTCAATATGTAAATTGAGATATAAATATCAAATTTAGTAAATGACTCAATCTAAATTAAAAGGACGTTACTGGATTAGAATACTAAATATGCAACACTATGTGTCACATGCATAATATTTTAAACTTCTCCTAACACATTAAAGCATAGCATGGGACAGGTTTGCTTTTTTTTCATTTTTTCATAAAAAACTATTGATTATTTTGTAAATAATATTGAATGAAAAATAAAACACAATTATGTCCTCTCATCTCTCTGTATATATATACTCTGAGAATTTTGTTTTTATTTGTCTCCCTCATAAACAGATAACATTAAACTTTTGTTTTTGTGTATATTTGTTTCTTTTGATTACTAATTTGAATTGAAGAAAAACTTTAGGTTATTTTACTTATTTTTTTCATTCTAATTCTCATTCCCATTTTTGTTTTTTAATGTAGTGTTAAACTTACACATACTCGAATTATATGTACATATACATAAAAACTTTAATATCATTCTTATGACCTTATGTGTATATAATAAGTTCATTCAAGAGCACAAAACAATAAATAAAAAAAAATAAAGAAAGAGAGAAAAAAACAAAATGTTTGTATTATAGGTTTGCTCTTGGGTGTTGACACAACATTTTACTTTATACTTATTAATTTCCTGGTTTTATCCTTATTTCCTTATTCACAAATTAACTAACTATGTATACAAAGAAGAATTTTTTTGTTTTTCCTTCATTGCTCAAAGGTGATTAGTTCTTAAATAGCTAATTAGGATTTTTTTTTTAATTAAAGTTTTTTTTTTTTTCTTAATTTGATATTTTTTACAAGGTGATAATTACAAAACGGAAAAAGTTTTCATGAAAAAGAAAAAAAAAAATTGTAATTTTCTTCTATTTAAATTATCGCCGAATTTTTTTCTGTGTAATTAAATTATAATTATGCTGTTTTTTTTTCCTTTACACTATAACAATTAACTAGAACAATTTATGGTTGATTGCATAGCTTTAAAAATATTTTTTTTTTAATATTTTGTCTTATGTAAATTAAAAATTTTTTATGAATTTTTTTTCCTTGAAAACGTAGAATTATTAAAAAAGGATTTTAAGTAAAATATTGCTTTAAATTTATCATTATTATTTTGGTGGATTCTTGGTAAAGTATATAAAAATGGAAAATTTTTAAATTCACATTATGAACAGGTGAAAAAATATAGAAATTATCAACACAAATAGAAATGCTGGGTAGAAACGAGCTTCTTAAAATAATTCTTCTTAAAATAATTCTCTTTCAATTGAAAGAATACTAAGATTTGGTTGGTTTCTGCTAAAATGTGACACTCGTATCAGAAATTTTTATAAAGGAAAACTTGTGTTTGAATTTTTTGGAAAAACCGTGTGCTAAAATTTTTAATTATAAGGAAAAATGTGCTGAAATTTAGAAAAACAAATCATACCAGGTCTTATAGCGACGTGTATAGTAGATAATTGTGTAAAAAGTTTGGAAAAGTATATATATCAAAAGAGTTCGGAAGGATTAACATAAGTTAGAAGTACTGTTCTATAGTTAAGGGGTCAGGTCACATATAAAAATTTGGTATAATGAGGGTTTTGGAAACCTATACTAGCGAAAATTATCCAATTTGTTTTTGGAATTATATGTAAATCTTCAATTATTAATCCTCAATACAAGAATTATTTTAAAAGCATTGGCATGTTTTTAAAATAATTCTTAATAAACACCGTATTCTGTAAGTATACTAAATATTAAAATATTATAAAATATTACAGTTTAAATACAATTTGAAATCATAAAAATATTTCGAAAAAAATTTTCATTTTAAAGAGCTTAGGTTTCTTATTTAATAAATTTGTAATTCGGTAACTATTATTATCCTTTACGAATTTAGTATTACAATAACAGACTATAGCATGCAACTATAAGAGTTACTTTAACATTTTGGAAATTCTTATATTTCAACCACTGCTTGTTTTGTTTATATAATTTTCAATTTTTTGAAGTTTCTACGATGGTTTTATGTATAAAAATATTAATGCGACATATAAGAATCTTTAAACAAATTTAATATGACGTAATGTAACTCGAAAATGTCTTTGACCAAGAATTAAAATTTAACAGGGTCAGTAATGTGTTATAAAAAGTTTTAATTTACCATAGATTCTCTCATAGGTTGAGATATTCAAATTTAAAATATTTAAAAGTTTAAAGGAGCCAATAGGTTAGACTTGATTAAGAATATAGAATATAATAGTAAGCCATTTTTTTATCTATAAGAAAAATAATATTAAATTTGATAATATAATCTTGAAGATTATTAATTTCCGATTTAAAAGGACACCTACAATATGTATACTTGTATGGCTATAAATGTTAGTATGTGTATATAAAATTTATAATAACAAAAAAAAAATAAAAATGAATAATGATTTTTGTAAATATTTTTTTTTTTCGGAAAATTCACAGAAAAATTTCTCTTTTTTTGTTATTACGAGTACGAATATAAAATATGGAAATATTAGAAATGAAATTTAAATATAAATTTTTCATATGAAGGGTGTGTCGTTAATAAATGTTAAGTAACACTGCTATATTGTACAATTGTTCGATATTAGTTATGACGATGAAATGTCGCCAACTGCAATTTGGTTTCCAGTATTAGATTATTATAGGATTTCGCTATTCATAGACTTAAAAGCACTCACTAATGCTAAGAATATCTATAAAATAACAATAATAAATTCTTAGAAATTTATAGACAAATTTCAATGGGTTCGAATCAAACTTTTCCTCACAAATTTGTGAAATTCAGGAATATTCATAACTTATTTTGAAAACTTGTAACATTTTTTAAAAATTTTTTTTCAATTAAGAATTTTTATTTGTTTATTTTTGCCTTCCTTATTACTATTATTGCGCTCAACTATTTTTCATTATCCTTTCTTTTTATTAATTTTTATTTACTCTATTGTAAACTTTTAATAATTTTCATTTATTTGTACTTTAGACTCTTCTATTTTAGCTGGGGCATTAGTTTTTCTAATATAATAAAAAAATTCTTTTTCATTTTCTTCATTCTCTCGTAAGCACTTCTAATATTTTTCTTAAGAAATAAATCTGAAAAAGAAATCAAAAGAAAACAATAAAAAAAAAAATTAATAATAAATTTCTTGAATATTATAAAAATCATCACCTGGGTACAAAATTTACTAAAATGACAAATTATGGTATTTTGAATATTAGAATTTTTGAAACAAAAAACACTAGAATAAAAAATAAAATGAAGAAATTTATTAAACTTGAATAAAATGTTTGATTCAGAAGGATTTATGAATTTTATTTTCTTAAAAAAGAAAAATTAAATTAAAATATAACTGTAATTCATTTTGTTTCGGATTTATTGAATATTAAAGTTAGTAAAGTATTCTTCAACTTTAAATGTAGCTATATGAAAAAGTTTTAAAGTTTTAATTCAAATATTTGAAATTTTTAAATGATTCCTACAAGAAAATGTTAAAATTAAATCTGAATGTAAATTTTTCGTATTTAAAAGATATTCTGAAAACAAAACTTAAGTAAAACTACTATATTAGAATAACGACTCTTGAATCTTAATTTTGTTGACTTAAACAATTTTGTTGACAATTCAAATTGTATTAAAATAACAAACATTTTTTAATTAACGAAACCGCTAATTATTAAAATATTAAAATTAAAAAATAGCCCCTAATATCGGCTAATTGGCTGTAATAATATCGTTTTTCTCATAAGTAAAAAGTTGTAGGATTCTGAAATTTTGGCATCTTCTAGCTATTGTTAAATAATTTATTTTATTATAGAAAAACTTTTTACTATCTCAGTCATTTTCCAAATTATCGCCTCTAAAAATTTCAATTATATGTAGTCTTGCATTTCTATAAAAGCAAAAAGTAATTGGTAAATGACTTGCTATCAATAAATATAAATATTCGTCTTAATTACCGCAATTAATCATTGCATTCGACTGTTTCCTTTTTTTTTCTAATTTTTGTGACTCCCTAAAAGTATGCAATTTTTTTTTCTATAATAAAATTTTTTTGTTCATCTTTCGTATACCGAGCAGTGTTTATGTTCAACCACTTGTATTTTCCTCATGTATCTAACACCCTATCAATTTCTTATAATCCTTAAACCAATGTCCTACCAATTTCTTATAATTTAATGTGATTACAGTACTTTATTAAATTTCAAAGAAAAATTTCCTTTATTTTTGTTTCCTTCACTTAAATTTAATATTGAAAATATTTATGAATTAAAATGTAAAAATATTAAAAAAAAATTCGCAAAATTATGAAGATTTTTAAAGGACAAAACTGAAAATTACGAAAAAAAAAAAAATTTTTTTATTTTAGCTTTAACTTTCGCTTTAATTTTTGAATAAGAAGAAGAAAAAAACTTAAATTTAATAACATTTTTAATGGTTTCTCTTATAATATTCTAAGTATATAAATATAACAAAAACAAATATATATATAGACGATGGAGAATATAATAATAATAAAGAATAAGTCAACAAAAGTAACCGAAATGTACATAAAAAATATAACCGTTATTGTAACAACAAGTTGTGAGCGAGCGTATATTTGGAGAGTTTTTTTTTCTCTTTGGTTTTCATTCAATTTTATTATGTTTATTTTATCTCAGTTCCTTTTGTTAAATTGGAAAAAAATTATTATTATATTTGTTTTTTTTTTTTTTTTATTTTTTTTTCGGTCTTCCCTAGTTCCTTCCCTACCCATCTTTTATTACTGTTATTCACGCATTTAGTTTTTGTTTTGTTTTGCTTTTTTTTTATGTTTATGTTGTTGACTAACATAATAAATCTCAAATAGATATTTTTGGTTTCCAGCGTTTTAAAGCTGGCTTATACTCTGCGTATGATGTATATACATAAATACCTATATACAATATAGATACAAGACTGAATTGTATGAGGTTAGGTGTATTTCTTAAACTATAATATTAATATATACTCGTATTATACATATATATGTACAAATATATATATTTATACATACGTTCATAATATGTGTATGTATATTTCATTTATAGATTTAAATATTTACTTATTTATGTTATTTGTCTTGTTTTTTTTTTTTGTCTTGGTTTAACTTTTGAAATAATAAATATTATTATATTTTTTTAAGTTGCGGACAATGTGATGAAATAATGAGATTTTCTTTTGAAATTAAATACAGATAAGAAATCACAAAATAAATTATTATCCTTATAATATATGCAAACTTGTATAAGTATGTATAACTGTAACTATTATTTATGTATATATATATAAATATAAAAATAGGGAAATCGGATTTTTCATTTCTGTACAGGTATTTTATCTTATATTATGTATGTGTGTGTTTAGTTGATGCGGAAATTGTGTTTTAAGTTTATAAAAAATGTGTACATTTTTTTTATAATATTATAATATTCTTGGTTGTTTGACGTGGCCAGAGTAGCAGATCTTCCGCACTCCAATTAGGAAAAATGTGGTGTATTGCTATCATGTTTACGGTTTACCTATCTAAGCCAACTTGTTCTCATGAGAAATCTAGCTAAATTATCCGATGCTAAATTTCGATATCTCATTCAGCCCGGTTACATATGCTCTGCTCCACGTCACCAGTCTAGCCCGGTCAGAGCCGAACACTCACAGAGATAGTATAAACTGGCGTCCATGAGGTAATGTCTCCCAAAGACATTGCACATTCGATGATTACTCGATTATTATTGCTAAGGTCGTATTTTAGCCATATTTTTTGCAGTTTTTCTGTTGCACTGTGTTGATGGGAACAAAAACCAGCTCCGATAGCCAGATTTTCTGCCCGTTTACTTCCAGCTATGTTATGGTGACCCGGGACCTAAAGGAGTTTGGCACTATGGCGAGCGCACATTATTTTTACTAACAGAATTATATATGAGGATAGGAATAAAATCCTATAGTTGAAGGCTTTGCAAAAATTCAAAGTGAGGTAAAATTTTCTTCTAAGAAATTGCAGTTTTCTAAACTGATAATAATTTAAATACTAACAATTGACATACTAATGAGTTCTAGCTGGAAAAAATTACTTCAGAAATATGTAGAAATGGTATCTTAAAATATTTTTGATTAGAATGAAATAAATCAGAAGCAAGCGCGTGTGTTGTGTTCTAAATGTGCCTTTTTTACTATTAATTGACAATTCGTGCTATGGCGGAAACACGTATTTTGGGTAAAAATCGTAACTAAGTTGAAAAAAAAAATAATCTTTTTGTTAGTAGCATCGAAAGTAATTGAGATTTATAGATAAAATTTTGAGAGAATATTGTCGAGCCTGTAGAAAACTTATATTTGAAATAAAATTAAAAACACCAAAAATTGACTTACAGAATGTTTGCTTGCAATCCCACTTAATTAATTCCTTTGAATTAATTAAGTTAAAAATGCAATAAGCATTAAAATGCAAAAGTAATTTTTCACAAATCGCCTAACTCGAGATATGCTTTGCAAAATGCTTTTTATAAATTTTGTATAACCGCCTATCTCTCTTTTTTCATAATTATGAGAATACTATTAGTTGTTTTACTTCAAATTATGAGTTAATCGCTTCCTTTTTTAATTATCTTTCAATCAAAAAAACAATTGGTTCAAAAAACTCCATAATTTTTTTCAAAATTAAATTTAAAGTTTAAAATGCATTTATCTCGAAATCACTAAAACAGACTTAAGTCATTTGTGCTTGAGGCCACAGATATGCAGTACAAATGTTTGTTTTTAAAAATTTGAATAATAATTTGCAAAGCAATCAAATTTTTTGGTTTCAAAATTTTTTCAAGTTTCGAGTTAAATGAAATTTAAATGAATTTTGTCTTTTGACCTGCAACCTTTTATGATTACTAGAAATATACAAGATAATCATACACGTGTATTATTTTATTTAAATTTTTCAGGTGAAAATCTTAAATTCGGAGAACAATATTTTGGAAACTGCGGTTTGTTTTCTTCTCCTTAAAATTTCTTTCTTATGAAAAATTTTCCCATAAATTTAAATAAGATTTCAAATGAAATTTCAAATTTTCTGCATTTAATTTGTAATCTAAATGAAAATTCGTAATTCAAAGTTTTTCCAAAATTTTGTTTGAAAGTATTTTTTAAAATCCTATAATAAAAATTTTTAAGAATTTTAATAAGGCTTCCAAATTTGTGAATCGTTATGAATTCGTATTTATAATTTTCTTATTAAATTTTCAGCGGAATATTATAAAATTACAATTTTTTTTATTAATAGAGAAAATTATTTATTATTAAATTATTAAAGAATATTGAAATTCCTTTGGTATTTTAAATTATCATATAGAATGGAAAATAGAAATAAAATATCAAAATTGTATAAATAACGTAATTGAATTCTATTATTTGAGAGAGTTTTCCGGCAATTTATTTTAAGTCTAAGATAGCATAAGTGAATTTAGAGTAAAACAAGTAAATTATAATTCAATAAAATTTTATTATAAGTATTTAACAATTCGTGTTTGTAAAATTTCAGATTCCTCTATATATTCTATAGAAATTTTGTTTAAAATTTAACCTGTTTATTGCAATTGTGTCAAGGGACACTATATAACTTTTAGGTAAAGCAATGAATTATAATAGAGTTTAGTCCGCTTTTTATTCCAAAAGTTTTCAGATATTAAAGAAATTATATACTACATATTGAAATACTATTATAGAGGTATTCAAATAGAAAAACTATTAATTAATTTACGAGTATCAAATTTAAAGTGTGAAAATATTTATTTTCGATTAAGATTGTTTTGCAACATAAAATCTTCCTTGCAACTTCTTTCAAACAACAAAGTACCAAAATTTTAATGTACTTACCATACAAATATTCTTGAATTGCTAACAAGGATTAGGAATTAAAATATTGGAAAAGCTGTTAATGACGACCGTATATTTAACAAGAAATCTCAGTTTTAATAAGTTTCAATTTAATAGAAATCAAATGAGCCATAAATTGTTAGGGTGGAGTTCCAAATATTTGAGTATAGTACCAGGTCTTCCATTGTATATTAATTTTTTTCAAATAGGTTAATAATTATTTATCGAAACCAAAAATTTTCAAGTGGGATTTTGGGGGTTATTTAATTTACAATTTTATTGTGGAGTGTATACCCCCCCAACCCTGCAAATATTTTTGTCATAAAATTGTCACACTTTCCTGTTATCGAGAGATTATACCAAATTATAGGTTCACTCAGTATGCTCTTTCCGGTATAAAGTCAATGATATTAAATCATAAGCACATTATAAATTATGCCCATTGAATTCTGATAAATCGAAATAAAATTGCTTAAATACTTTTTTTGCAGATATTATTATTTCTGCAAAATAATTTGAAATCGTCTGCAAATTATAAATTTTTCCTTTTTTTTTTATTTTTAAAGCTTTTAAAATAAAAGCTTCATAGTGCTTTCTTTTCTGAATTATGTATAGAATGAAAGAAGGAAGAAGGGCTTTTAGTTATGAATTTCTTGAAACTTTTTTTTAAAAACTACACGAAAAATTAATTTAAATACATGCGCATTATTATTTATTAGAGTTCTTGTTTTTTTGTTTTAATTTTTGGTCCTGATTCCTCCTGTGACCGTTTCTATGGCAAGAGAAATTCAATGTTATGTTTTTATAATTTTCTTTTTTATTATTCTTTTTTGGTTTTCAGGTTTTTCGGAACACACATAATCAACTCCAGTAACCAATATTTCTATAATAAGTATATAAACTTCAATATTTTGTATGTATGTATTGTTTTGTAGAATTTTTATAATGGTGTTAGAGAGTATAACATTTATGAAGAAACTTCATTATTTAAGTAATTTTTTTATTGTATAAGTATGTGTAATATGTTTTAATATTATTATATGAATCGTAGGTCATTTTATGGGATAATGAATATGGATTACCTACTGATAAAGAGGGGAAAAAAGAACCTGTTATTTCAATAGTAAACAAAAAAAAAAAACTTTGTTATTTTGCAATAAAATTTTTATGTATTGAAATCATTCGCTTTATTATGTAAAATGCGATTTTGACCTAGTTTTTATGTTTTTCTTTTGTTTTTTTTTTTGTTTTATGGTTTGAGCTATATGGAATTAAAGATATTAAATGAAAACCATTTATTTATATTATTATGTATTTATGTCGAAAAATTATTTCTGAGAGAGACTTATAACATTTTAATGCATACAATGGGGATTATTTTTAATGTGTACTAAAATACCCCATGATGAAAAGAGTGTGGTAGGAAGTGGTTTTAGGGTAATGGGAAGGAGGTGGTAGGAATGGGAGGCTGATTTTATTTTATTTTGGTCCCATTAATTATATGTATATATTCTTATATATTCAAATTATTTTAGGTATAATATTTTTAAGGTAATTTGAATATAAAAATTTAATAAATTTTTATGGTAATAAATTTGTATGGTTTACTTTAAAATAATTGAATGGGAATAAAATTTGTTTTATTATGTTTAAATTTTCTTGCTAAGATGACAACAATTCTTAAGAATTTTCATTAATTTTAAGAAGCTCATATACGACATAATCTTGAAATAATAAAAATTATTAAAACTTGTAAAGTAAATAGATATTAATTAACTCTGGACTCCTCTAAGAAATAACACAATTAAAAATTTACTAAAAAATTATAATAGCTAACTATATTAATAAAAAAATTTTCAAAATCCTTTAATGAATGACCAAAAAATTTATAGAAAAGAGTGCTGACCATAACAAATTCAACATATGTACTTACATTTAAATTTTAGTTCTGTCCATATAATTGAATTCATAGGTATATACAAAAATCAGCTTAAAAATTTTACAGAATGTAATTTATTTTTGTACAGCCACACAACTACTATACAGTTTACATTATAAATTATCGCTTTATTTTGTTACAAACTCAGATATTATGTTTTTAAATTTTTACATGGTGATGATAAACAGCATATTATTAAATATTATAACACATGTTACCTGTTATGTATAAAAGATAAATACTTGATTTTCTGTTAAATGAGAATTCTTATGAGAAATGAAAAATTCCAATAACATTACGAGAATGAATGAACATAATGTAATTTTTGCATGTTATTTTATAATATTTTGCTTAACATTAACATTATTAATATTTCTTAACATTAACAGTATTAAATATTATACTTAACATTAACAGTATTATTATAATTATTTGTATTTAAAACTATTATACGAGTACAGACAATATTAATTTTCTCACTCTTATTTGTGGTTTGAAAATTTAAGAATTTATAAATTTATATAGAAAATTATTGAAGGGAAACCATAGTAGAGAAATAAAGTTGAAGCTATAATTTAAGCTTGTTGTTAGAAAGAAAAACCAATGATATAATAATGTGATGAAAATTTTAGCAATGAAAATATTAACGCTATATTAGATTAGAATGTACAAATGTAAGATTAAATAATTTATGTAAATATATAACGCATGTTAATGGTTGAAAACTGTAAAATATTTTGTGGCTGTAATAAATTTTTTTTTTGAAAGTGTGGGAAAATATTTTAAAATATTAAATAAATTTTAGATTTTCTTGTAAAATTTGTATTGTATTTAATCTTTTATTTTAATAATGAGATTAAAATTTGTTTAATATTTTTTTTTTTATTTTGAGCGAGATTAGCAATTGCAGCTTTAAAGGAAAATTAGAATAATCTTAGGGTTTGCTTTAATATTTATTCATTTATGTTAATTTAGTTCGTACATTCTATGAAAGCAAGTGTTGTTGTACATTTATCGCTTCCGTTCTACTACAAAAAATCCATTTCAATACTCAAGTTTCACGAAACGCCTTATTTTTCCCATCAAAAAAGAAATGTAATTGTCTGATTTTATGAAAGTCTGCAAGTTTTTAAGAAAATTTTTCAAAAATCTTTACAATTTTTGATTTTTTTTTGAAATATATTTTAAAAATTTTCAGAGAAAAAAAATCAAATCCCTATTTTCTAATTCGCTACTGTATATTCGCTGTGCATCGCAATTCTTTTATATTATAAAAGAATCGTTTTTCATTATGTATATGAAAAAGAGCGAAAAGGTTAATAGAGAACGTGTAACTTTAACATTTTTGGTATAAAGAACATGGTATTGTAGTAAGTGTAGTTACGTTAATGCACAAAGTAAAAATGTTTCAATTATTTCAATTATTTTGAAATACACAACATTTGAATGAAATATAAAAAGTAAATTGCATTTAATTGGATTTAAGATGAGTAAACTTTGAAAAATGATAATGGATTGTAATATTTTAGAAAAATAGAATTTTAACAATATTTGTTTTTTTTTTTGTTATATAGATAGCTACTCATATAATGTTGATTGTTATAGAATGCTGATAAGATTTCTTTAATTATTACAAGTACCTGAACTTATTCATATACATGCGTATAAACTATATTTCAGGGACGCAAAATTCCACATTTTTCTTATAAGCTTATATGCGAAATTTCGGTTTTTGTATGAATAAAACTACTTATTGGTTAAATACATATAGAGCTACTTAAAAAGTGAATTAAAATTAATTGGTTGCCGACAGGGATTTGCTGACTTACTCAATTAATTTTTCAATTTACAAATTTCTCATATTTTGTTTTTAAAAATTGCTATAGGGGGATTGTGCAGTATTGCTTTAATTTTGAAAATATTGCATACTTTAAGGGATCTCATTTAACACATTTAGAGGAAATTTGCATATTTTGTACTAAAAATTCATGAATTTTTATAAAAAAAAAAAACAGAAAATTGATTAGTTCTAGTGTATAAATTTTGAAATCATTTTTTCTATTTAAGTTGTGAACATTCTAACATCCACATTAGCTTTCGCTTATTTCTGTATCTATATATGCTCTGTAGTAATAAGGTGTAAAATTTGTCATTTAATTAAAAATCGTAATATGTTTTTGAATAAAGAACATTGTATATAAATAATTTTCTATTTCACGGTTCATTTTGCTTTACATTGTCATTCAATAATGAATTTAAAATTTTGTTTTTGAAATTTCATTTTGGCTTTCAAACAAATTTCATATGACTGCGAAAACTTAAATTGTATATTGATAATGATGAGAATATATACATACATATATTATATAGGATACGGTAAATAGCCGCTAAAATAACAAAATATTCACAATTAAATTGAATATAAATTAAAAATTTTGATTATAGTACATATACCTATACATATACCCATAAATTTAATGTTATATACCATTATAATACTAAAGACAATGAAGATTAACTTTTTCTTTTGAAAAATTTTTTATTTGCATTTTATATTGTGACATATGTGACATAAGCAAAACATACACATGTATTTAAAATTTTTGTAAATATATTTTTGCTTTATTGTATTAAAAATTGCTCAAAAATGTAAACATAATTTTTGCTCTTACAAAACAAGTACGTGATTTTATACGTCTAAAAAATTTTTATGAAAATATTCATCTATGTATTTAAATGTATATGTATGTATATATATATTTTGTTAGTTTGTTTATATATAGTGTGTGTACATAAGAACTATATATTTGTATCTTAAAATTTTATCATATTTTTCTGTTTGTTTCTATAATATTGATTTATTTATTCATTCATTTTATGTTTATTTAAATGTACAAAGGATTTACAAAAAAAAAAGAAAAAATTGCAAAGAAAAAATATTATTATGTTACGCGTACATTGTAAGGATATACGTTTTGTCTTCAAAATACATATTTCGAATTATTGTTAGAAGAGAAAAATATAAAATCAATAAATTCGATGCTTTTCATAATAGTAAGCAAATCTGAACAAAATGTATAAAGTAATTGTTTTCCATATTATATTTGCAACTATATATCAGATATACATACTTATGTACAGTATATTACAATATAGAAGATGAAAATATGAGTAAAAATTTTCAAATCTGTGATAACAAGTAAAAATTGCCCAGAAGTTTAAATTCGAAATTCTTAATTTTTTTTTTTTAAAATTTAAGTTTTTTTTTTTAATAATTTAATAATTATTATTAATAAGTCCAAAATTTAATTAATTGTTAATTTCATTATTTCGAAAATTTTAAAAATTTTAAAGAGGGAATTTTTATCCTGCTTCGGTCAAACCATTAATGAATTTGCAAAACATACACTTCCGAAGTATTTTAATATAAAAGTTTTTTAAAAATTTACTTCGAACTTAATTTCCTTTTTAATATTAAAATTTTTGACTTAGTAGGTCTTTCTTCTTTAAAATTTAGATTTCTAAATGCATTTACATAGAATTTATGAAAAATTAATGATTTCAGGGACACATTTTTGTAATAAATTGAAAATCATTTTGTTCTAATTTGTTTTTCAAATCTATTGACATAAATATATTGAGGTGAAAAACTATATGTGTGTATGTATATAAAATATTTTTTTTTGAATGGCAATAACCACATTTTACCTACATATGTAATTGTAGATTCTTAATTATTTTTGATAAATAACACGTTAAATTTTTGTGATGAATGAAAAAATTTTAGTTTTGCATCAAAAATTTTTTAAAATAGTTTAATTTTAGCCTTCTATATGAAATTTTTCTTCTATATATTTGAAAATTTTGAAATATTTCACAAATTACACTATTTTTCGATTTTTGAATATATTATTCTTAATTGGTATTATAGAATAAAATGTGCACTGGCCTCAGTGTATGATAAGGTTAAAAATAACTTAAAATAATATTGAATGCTCCTAGAATTTTGCTCCTAGATATTTGAATACATGAATTAAATAGAAAATTCTTCATAGGTCCTCTATCTAGAAAAATTGACCAAATATTTTGTTTTAATATTAAATTAGTGGTTTTTAATTATTGTAATGCGCGTATAGTCGTACATCAACTTTTAATAACAAAAAATTGTTAGAGCTGCACTTGAATCGGCCAAATGCCCTTAATTACTTTTTTTTTATTTGAATTACTTGTATTTTATAGAATGAACGCAAGAGTTTTATAACTCAAAAACCCAAAATATTTCTGTGAAAACTTTTCAAAATTTAATAATGGAATCTAAGGTAAATTTTAGTTAATAATGGAAATTGATTATTTTTACAAAACCTTATCTCAAAATTTTCAAATCGTCATACCAAAAAATATCTCGATTTTCGGGTCTTGGAAAATTTGCAATTTTAGAGTCCTTGTAAATTTCTATTTTACGTTCATTTTTGAGCTACCTAATTGTCGGAGTATAAAAAAAACAAAGTATTAACATCTGTAATATTTAAAATGCTGGCATATTTTTAAAAATCCACTCATACACATGTTATAAAAGTATAAACAGAATATGACTCCACTTTTTGTTGTGGCTCCTTTTATAAAATATTTCAGTTAAATTGTGCGCGTTGTTTGAATTTAATAAAATAATGTTATACATTTAAATAATGTTATACAAATTCATTCAGACATAAATATATAAATTTGTATATAGAATTAAATTAATATTAAATACCAAAACATGTTTTATTTAAACAATTGGAAAATAAAATATAATAAAGTTGGGTCAAACCAACGGTTTGTATTGTAGCACTTTTCTTCAACAAGTGAAAATTCTGCTTTTAAATACAGTCTATGTATACCTATCAAACTATTAAAATTATTTTCATTCATATACAAAACTATTTCTAGAATTGCATATATTTAGGATGACGCATATATGCAGTGTTTGAAATAAAGCAAAAATTAATATAAAAAGGGGTTAACATAATGCTCGATTTTAAGGGTTAATTGTGTGAGTTAAGAGAAATAATTATATTTTTAATTTCATGGAATTTACCGTTAGCTTTTTGCGTTTATAAAAATTTGGAAAAGCTTGCGCTTTTGGAAATATAAGGTGTCAAAAATTCAAATTTTACAAATTTCAAGAGGTGATAACTTGAGAGGGGGTGGAGATGGAAAAAAATTTTCTTCTAACGAAATGAACTATTTGTTAATGTCTAAAAGCTCCTAAAATTTCAAGCTTCTACAGGCTGGGGTCTAGAAGAAAAATGACATCAAAAATTTGGAAAAAAAGGACTTTAGATAACGGTAAATTTGAACGGCCATTTTGTTTTTCTAAAGAATAACTATAGTATATCACGCTAGGGGAAGCAAGCCACTGCCTTTCTGCGTTTGCAAAATTTCAAAAATGCTTATGGTTTCATTGCAACAAATATTTAAAAAAGGCCATTTTTAGAGTTTTGGGGGGGTATAACTTCTAGAGGGGGGGAGATAGGTAAAAATTTTGTTCTACGGAAATAAGTTTCTGGTAAAGATCTATGTACGTATGAAATTTCAGCTTTCTATCTTAAAGGGTGTAGAAGTTTTGTAAACAAAAAAAGTGTCCACGGACGGACGGACGGACGGACGGACAGAGTGAAACTAATAAGCACTTTTTTCAAAAAATTTTTTGGAAAAGTGCTAAAAAATGAAATATTCAGTTTGCCCATGGGAAATATAAAAAAAATCCCCAAATTACGCAAGGAAAAACATCAATTTTTAATAATAAAAATTCAATATGCATGTGTGTGTGTGTGTGAATTTAAAAAATTTTTTCCTATTATTTCATCAAATTTTTTTTTCATCGATTTTTTTTTTTATTGAAACGCACATTGAAAATTAAGTTGGAAACAAAAGTGTTACAAATTCAGAGAGCATTTACCGGATGTTGAAAAATTTCCAACAAAAATAAATGTGAAATTTTTTTTAAAGGATTGTTTTTACATATTATGAATTGTAGCCATCGTTATTCACGTATTCATGACCAGATTTGTTGTTGTTGCTTTTTTGTTACATTAATTCTTTTTCATTTGTTTCTGTGTATTCATTAGTATTTTATTGTAATATTGTTGTAAGTAATGTAAAAAAAAAGTCCCGGAAGGTTAAACAATATGAAATCATTGTAATATTTAAAAAAAAAAATATGTTTTTGTATAATATGTAATGTGATCAGAACAATTTCGACCGGATTCAGATATTTTTTTAAATATTACTTTAAAATTCCAAACAATCTGTTGCTATGTGTGTAGATCTGTTAAACGAAAGCAATGCGAAGGTAATTAAAATATCTTTTGTGCACTTAAATTTGAAAAAAATTTTTAATTTTTTGGTTTGCATACCATGGTTCAAGTAAATTCGACCAAAAGGAGTGCAAAGTATTATAAACTAGTGTGCAAAGTGAGATCCTGATCCAGCATTGTTTCACAACACGACAATTTCTGTTGAAAATTTACATTGAGAAATTTGATATGAAGACAATACTTCCCTTATTCGATGTGGTGTTTAAAAACATTGACGTTCCAAATATATATTTGCTAAAGTACTCAAAGTTATTTTAGTTCAAAATTTGTATTATAAGTGAGAAAAGATTTGAAAAAGTGACTGGCAAAACATAAAGTTCTAATTATTACCAATTATGTTATGAAAGCCATTTTTTATATAGACACTATTGTTGTGAATGAAAATTATTAGAAATATTCAACAAAATATTGTTGAATACAAACGTTCCTATAATTTAATACATATTCATCTTAATAATTTAAATTTTTTAAATTATCTTGAAATTTTCTCAGCTTTAAGATTCCTCATAAAAAATTCACAATTAAAATTGCTTTTATGAACAATTTCTTTAAAAAATATTTTAATGCAATTTTTTATCATGCCTTATTAAATTTAATATTATCGTAATTTTCATTAAAGCAAATAAAATAAATTTTTCTTTTTACAACCCAATTAATACAATATTGTATTTATATATTTAATTACATGTACTTTAATCTTATATTGTAATACACTTTAATTATTTCGCAGACATACGTACATATATGAATTATGTTCAAAAGAGAATTAGAAATTTGATACTCAATTCAAGAATACTGTGAAATAAAATGAGTGTATTATGATAGTATTTCTTTTATAAGACTTATGTGATGAGAGATAATTCCTTTATAATGCCACAGAACAGTTTTCATTTGAAACGAATAATAGGAACGAATCAATGAACAGAGAAATCCATAAAATCTTTTGTTGCCAGAATGGACTTCAACAAGTGAATATTGAAAATTTTTATATAGATTTTTCTTTTAGAAAACGGGAGATTTATAAAATACTATATAACAGCAGGTTTGCTTTGAAAATCGTATAACACCATAAACAAGTGTTATTTTAATCTTATAAGGCTTTGAGTTCTGTTATTCTACATATTAGTATATCAGAATACTGTCTGTGAAAATATTATTGATTTATAATTTGAACACTTGCTCCAATACGGCTATTGGTGTTAAAACCTGCAAGATGAGGAATATATCTGTATATCAAGTTAAAAATAGCTCAAGAAATTCAATTATAAGGCCCTTTTTCTGAAAAATAGAATTAAGAATCAGAACTCTTCTTATGTTATTAAAATTCATAACAGCTTTTGAAATATTTTCATTATTTTTGAGTCGATTATCAAGACTGAGTGTCTTAAAATTAATATTGTCAATTCTATCTACGTCTTCCTTTAAAATCATAAAGTTTTTTGTTATTGTAGATTTTATTTAGTTTAATATTTTAAATTTTTATAATATTTAGTTACAATTTATTCATAATCATAATATTGGAAAATTTTTGTTTTTTAAAAATTTCAATATCCTTAAATAACATTATTTTCCCTTATTTTCAGAAGAATAAAAGAAATTTCATAATATAAAAAATGAAAAATTATAAAGTTTTTCATTTAAATAAGAATGAAAGAAAAATATAATTTAAAATCATCATTCAAGAAAAACATCTGCTTAAATTTATAAAATTATTTCTTAAGGTAATTTATCTTAAATATTGTACTACATAGACTTATTTACATATTGAAATGAAAAGGGGAGATTTCTATATTAAGTATAATATAAAATATGAATGAAATATGAAACTAAAATATAAGTGACCCTAAGCAAAAGAAACATCATTAATGAAAATCTACAGAAAATTAAGAATACTCTTGTTTTGAATTAAGTCAATTTTTGCTTATTAAATAATAAGAGAAGAATACAAAATTAATTCATTTGAAAATAACTTTGAATATATTATGTAGAATAAGGATTTTAAAATAATAATTATAAATATTATAATATGAGGATAATGGTTTAATATCCTTGCTCTTCTTAATATACAAATTATTTAAAATAATCAAAGGTAAGGAACTTTTCAATTCAGTTATTGTTGAAAAATATCTTGAATAAACTAAATTTGTATTTGTAGTTTTGGAAATGCTCTTTGTTGCTCATCTTTCATTAATTTAAAATTATTGAACTTTGAAAAATATTTATGAAGTACACGAATGCCGGAAATTTAATGAAATTTTGTTGAAAATCTATAAAAATTATAATACTACTGGCATTCCTAATAAATCTATTCAGTGCGCTGCAGAGTAGTTGGGGTTGAATTCTAGATACCTTTCAATCGTTTATGGATTTGTTAAAGTTTCAAAATTATATTCATTTTGAAAAAATTGAAATTTAAATTTTAAAGAATTAAAAACAAAAATTTTTATTATTATAAAAAAGTTCCCCTGTAAATATGCAATGTAATTTAATTTTTTTTGCAATTATATTATGTAATGCTCTTGCAATATTAGTTTTTTGAAACAACAGCATTGCATATAATAAGGAAGGTTATATGATGGAACCAAATTTCAGATGTCAAGTTTTCGGTGTGAACGCACCTCTCCATGATAGGGATGCATAAATAAATTATTTTTAGAGAGATGTCGGTCTGTCAGACCGGTCATAGACCGCATGCGTGTAAATCGATTTTGATGAAATTCTATATGTCAATTTATTTCGGCTATGTTACGGATTAATTAACTTTTGGGATATGTTAGTCCTTGGGAACTGAACTTTTATTACGGGTAAAATTTAGATTTTTGCGCATGTAAAGAGAAATAAACATAATTGAAATATTTGGGAAGATCAAGGCTCGAAAACTTGAATTCTGTTTTTTACCGAATCTAACAGGCCAACTTTTTAGGGGATTTGAATGGCATCAACTGAAACTATACTAAAAGCCAAATTAACATATTTCTGGGTATGTAAACTAAAAGTTTACCAGCGTTCTTAATGCATTACGGTTGGCTATGTGCTGACCATATCAGATTTTTTTTCAATGTAGGTGAATTTTGTTATAAAATTTTGAAAAAAAAATATTATTGAGCTTACTTTTAGTTTTCTTTTTTATTATTACAAAATTAAACTTATATAATTTGTATAAACTGTTTGGAAAAAAATTACAAAATTTATTCAAGTAAAAAATTTTCTTATTTGAATTTAATATGACAAAGTATTTTTACTAAGTTTTCTCTTAAAATAAAAACTTTACTTTACTCGCAAAAGGTTTCCTTGCAAACTTGTATGTATGCCATTGCAAAAGAATTTATATTGAAATTGTTTTTTAATAATAATACAAAGCATATAGACAATGGGCGGATAATTTTTTAAATTGAATATTAAAATAAAAGTTTTTGTACTAAATATTTAACAAAGGATTCAGAGGAAATTTTCGCATAAGATAAAAGGAATATACTCAATGTATTTGGCGTATATAACGAAGAATTTATTTTTATTTTGGAATAAATTAAAATACCTACTACAGGTTTAAAAGCAAATTTTTGATTTTCCCCAAAATTGGTCTATTTTAAATCAATATTTTTTTTATAGCAAAATAGTTTTAGAATGTTTCTCTGACAGCTGCCATAATTTTTAAATATTTCACTGAAGAAAAAGTATGAGGCTTTTTGAGAACTTTTCAAATACAACAACATAAGCATGAATAGTATTCGTGACATTTCTTAAAAGAATTGTACATGTATGGTATGAACTAAAAATTAACATACTAACAAAAGGAAGATATTAGACTAACGGAAAAGTCCACATTCCGCATAAAATTCAACTCTGAACAAGAACATAGCATGTAGTGTGGTTCGATCCAAAAGTTAAAGTACTCGGGGGGTGATTCGTTGGAGTTTTTTAGAAAAGAAATCTTATGGGCGAAGGGCCATTGCAAAACCCGTAGAAAAAATTCATATCCGCGTATTCTTTATTTGAATAAGATATTTTTCTTTAATTCTATTTTAATCAAGTTCTTACCAGAAATTCTTACCTTAGACTAGATTGAACCAAATTTATATCATTGCAATTTGCACTTATATATAAATCAGACTCAAGTTAAAATTTTGTGTTTGAGCATTTATTACTTGAAAACGGGAAGTCTGATACAAAATATCGAGATACTGTTATGTCGGTCTATCAATTGACAAAAGATTTTTTGAACACAACTTTGCTCTAGTTTCAACAGTTTCGAAACTATAATGCATCAGAATTTTTTTCGATGTCCAAGTTTTTCTTTTCCAATTCAATAATTGATGTGGGTGTGCGTAATTTCACGATACGTAATGCATTATTTTTAACTAAGCCTGTTCATAATTGAGTCGAAAATAGCAATAATTCCAAAAAAATCATTGCTGCAAAATAAAATTTTTTACTAAAATAAAGGGTTAAAATCAGTCTTAAAGGTTTTTAAATGACCATTTATTCAATTTGCCCGCATGCTTTCTATAAACATTATAAAAAGTGATTAAAAAAAAATTGTTTTTGCGTATAGAAAAAAACTATAACCCGAGTAGCATTATTAAAGGAAACTTTTTATGACTATTCTTCTTGTTAAACCAAGTATATATTTAACTACCTCCGGTGTGCTAATGCGGTGATAAGTTAAAAAAGAAAATTCTGAAGGTTAAAAGAGAAAAATAACTTTTATTTTTTCATTTTTTTTTGTGTATAAGTGGAAAAAAAGTTTGTAGTAAAGTTTTGTTTATTTTTTCTTTTGTGCTTATTTTTTCAGTAAACTTAAGAAAGTTTTGCCTCTTTCAAAGATAATTTTTTTTTCATTTTCCTGTTATTTTTAGTTTTAATATAATTAACAAAAAATAACAGCAAAAAAAAATTTTTTTTAAACTTTATTTTTAACTTATTTTTAGTGTTTTCCTTTAATAAAACAATAATCTTCCTTAAAATATTTTTTAAAATTAGTGTAACTTTCCTTATGTTAAAGTTTTCAATTAAAAATTTTACAAAAAAAAACTGATTTTACACCTTGTATAATAAAAATAATAAGAATCAGATATAAATTTTAGTATTAATTTGTTGATTATGTCCACTAGTACCTTTACTACTGGAACAAGAAATTGTTTAAAAATTGAAAAAAACACGAAAATTTCATCAGATACCATAAATAATTGCAATTTATAACAAATTAAAGCAAGAGGTAGATGCAGATTATTTAAATTGTTGGTGATTTTATTTAAATTCTATCTGTGATTTTTGGTTTAAACTTAAAGATTGTGCCAATAATAAATGTGACCTGAAAAATTTCTCTACTTTTACAATATCATGGCGCAATACGATACTTTTTCAAATATATTCAAGACGTATTATTCCTGAGATTAATAGTTCTAAATATATTGAAAAATAAAGTTCAGAACACCATCCTTCATTTAGGTAATTACCGTGCTAGAAGATAGGTGCGTAGGGTGCAATTGTGACTAAATTACAATTAAAGGAAAATTTTCCAAAGATTTTTAAGAATTGGAAAGAGTTCTTAAAAAATTTGCTTTTGCACTTAAATATCTCGTGAACTCTTAAAAATCATTTACACTTAAAATGCACCACTCATGAAACTCTAAAAATATATTGAGGAATCTCATAAGCTTTAAAATGAGTTTAAGAAGTTTGATTTGCCTATCATATTACCCAAATCATTATCTAAAATGTAAAAATTAGACGGTTTCCAAAAAAGAACAAATTTGAGGCTTCACGTAGTGCAAAAAGAAAAATGTTTCTGACTGTACTAATTTTTACCAATTATCATAATTATTCTGACAGCTTAGCTTAAACATTAGCCTTAAAAATGCTGCTTACTACTTTTATACTATATTTTACGCTCTCAAAGAATAAGAGTTTATGGGTGAGTGACAATATATCAAATAAAGAGTAAATGTGACAACATATTGAAAAAAGTAAAAGTAATGATTTGCGTTCTTGCTATGCTTGTAATTTAAAACATAAAATTTACGATATTAATGTTGTATCAGTAAAAGTAAACTCTAATAGATAAGTTCTAATTATTAAAAATTTTAATGTTGCCTCTCTTGTTAAATTTTGCTACAACAGTCGCTTTGTCATATAATTAAGAGTTGTGTTGGTGTTAATAAATTTTTATTAATTTTTTGTTCTTTATAAATATTAACGTATATATATGTTTTATTTTATTCTTTACTATGTATTTATGTATATATGTATGTATAGTGAATACAATTTATTTATTGTTCGCTATTAAATAAAGAACAAAGTTTAATGAACAATAGAATATGAAAACTTTTTAATAGAAACAATTGGTTCAGATGTGTCATGATATTATTATGTCCACAAAATGATAAATTGATTTAAACAATCTGTTATATACATATATAGAAATATATAAATACCTTATATATATTTTACGAAAAAATACACACATTGGCACATACACATTTTCTTTATTATAGTTAGTTCATTATAGAAAAAAGTGTGAGAGAATGAATTTGAAAATTGCTCTTAGATTTTTCTTCTATCTTCTATGCTTTTATAATTTTCATAAATTTTATATTACAGTTTTGTATTGAAGATACTCTTAGTAAACTGACGTCATCATTTGTCTTACTCTGATTTTTTGTTTTAAACAAAAATTTTTTGCAAGTAAATGATTTTGGAAAAATTTTATTTTTTGTAATGTCCCCAGGTGATTTTCTATTTTATATTTGTTGAAAGAAAATTGTTATAAAAAAAATATTTTGTAATCTAAAATTGAAAAAGAAAATATTATCTAAAACAAATAAGGAACTGTTGCCTTTCCCTGCTGGCTTTTGGTGTTTAAAATAGAAAACCTCAAATTGGAAAAACTCATTCCATAGACAGCATGAAATCTAGTTCAATATAGACCTTGTTTTTGTTTTAAAGGCGTTCTTAAGACAGTTAGATAGCCTAATTTCGTAGGCGTTTTTTATTGATGTATGATAAAATAGGAACCAAAGCACATATAAAAGATAAAAAGGATAACGCATGAAGGTAAGCAAGCATAAAAATTTCTTCTATTTTATTAAAATTTGCATCAACCTTCTTCAATTCAAAATTTTTTAAATTCTTCAATCTAAGCTCAATAGCAACTCTTCCAATGATTTCTTGTCAGCCTTCAAATTTATTACAAAATCGTTTTCATACAAGTTAATATTTCACCAAAATTTTCAAAAATTTTTCAGTTTCTCATTCTGATTTTAAAGTTCAGTCAATAAAAACTGAAATTTAAATATTAAAATCCATATTTTTTTTTAGTTACACGAATTTAATCTTAAATTTTTTTGAAATTCAGTGACATGAATCCGACATTATATAATTATAAAAATAAATAAATTTCTTTGATCATATTCTAAATATTTATAAAAAAAAGAAAAATTATAAAAAATTTTTAAAAATTCTAAAAATTTATGTTAAAGGCCAGTAAAGAAACATTCTCACCTTTTATTTTCCAGCTTTTTTTTCAAAAAAATAGAAACTGATATGGTCAACACATTACCAACTAGCAATATACTTATGAACGTTATACTTATGAATATTATGAAAATCTTCCTTTAACACTTATGTATTTGAAATTGTAGAAACTATAAGAAAGATGTGCCTACAAATTAGTAAATTTAATTCTTAGAGGCTTCTTTTCAAGGATCCAATTCTTTCAAAATTGTTGTCAGAAAGTTACGTTGAAGAACGGGATTCAAAAGTTAAACATGAAGAAATTACAAGAATAATTATAGTTCCTTAAGATATGATGAATAATGTAAAATCGGCCCGTAGTGAAAGTTATCGGTTTCAGAACCATATTATTTCCGAAAAGCTTTTTAACTAGTTTATTGTTTGAACAATCACAGTTAAAGTATTAAAATTCCAGGAAATTTGTTGAATATTTATTTGCACATGTAAGGAAAAACGCAAATCCGGGTCTTGGTAAAAATTAAGCTGCTGGCATCTGATTTCTTCGAAAAGGCAGATGGTTTATCATATTGTCAAAAAGGCTTTATATATGAAAAATTTTAAGAAAATCAGTTTGATATATTCTTAAAAACAATCCAAAAAATAAAATCGACCCATTGGAATGGTTCAGTTGCTTAGACTTTTGAGATACTCTAAAAGTTGATCAACCTATAACATGACCTATGCCATCTCTGATATAAAAATTCTCATCAATATCGGTTCAGTTAAAATTAAAATATGTTATAGTACATAGACTCAACAAGGAATTAATTTACGCTTCCCTATTATGAATAAATGTTCTTTCGTCGAAAAGTCGACATGTAAAATTTTTGTGACATAACATAACCTTCCTTTTTGTATTCAACACTGTCGGTAGAAATTAGTGAAAACCCAAGCAAAACAAAAAATAAAATCTTCTTTTATAGCAAATCCAATTTTACAAATCACAAATCTCGGAGAGATTTTCTATAAACATTAAAAAATAAAAGCACAAAAATGAAAATAAAAAGAGAAATTTTTTTTTAAAGGAAATCATAATGAAATTCTGATGAGAGTTTCATAGGGAAAGAGAATAAAGAGCAAGGGAAAATATTAAAAAAAAAATATTGCAGTAGGTGTTGGGTATAGGGCCACAAAATTAATCATAAAGAAAGTCTTTAAGTGATGTTGTGATGTTGTAAAGTGTGAGAAAAAGAAAGAAATATTCATTTTCGGTTCATTTTTGTTGAATTTAATGGCTTTTTGTTTACTTTTAATATCTCATACCCAAAAAATATTTTTGTATATTTTTAGCGAACAACAAAAGCAACAACGGCAATAATAACAAAATATAAGTAAAATCCTTGTTTCAATCTCGCTTTGGAAGAAAATAATTATGTAAATAAAAATAATTGATGAAATATTTTTTTATAGCTTTTATGACAAGGCGTCATCATCCAAAAAAAAAAATCATCAATATCATTATTAATATCGTATATTTTATCAATATCATCAAAATCATTTTCATAAAAATCATTTATATTTGGAAAATTATTAAGGGAGGACGGGGACGGTGGGCCGGGAGACGGAGGGCAATGTAAAACTGTAAAAGTGGAATAAATTAACGTATATTTTGTATGTATTTTAACGTATATTTTTGTATGTATAGTTGTATGTTTCTATGATATAAAATATAGAATTTTAGATGGTAGCATTAAATAAAATTTGCCCTTGGAATGAATATTTTGATTTGTATTTTTGCCTGCATTACAATAAAACAAATTTCTATGTATACATATAAATCTACCCGTTATATGTATGTACATACAAAACATATATATTTATAAAAGATTTTGTTATTTTATGGGGGCCATAGAAAATTTTATTACAAAAATATTTTCTTTGACGTACATATATTTAACGCAAGCTCATATACCTTTAAAGGACAGACAATAAATTATCTTATATATCTATTGAATATTGATTTTAATTGGAGAAATTGGCTATTTAAATTAAAATATTTTTAAATATATAAATTGAGTTCGCTGATCAGATTAAATAGCATTATAATCAAGAAATATTTAATAAGGCAATATTAAATTTTTGCGAAATATGAGAGAAAAATGTTTTGAGATATAAAATATGGAATGCTGTTTTACTCGCTGTCGAACAAAAAAATCTGACGATAAGACAATTTTAACAAAAATTCAAGTTTGCTTTATGTAATGGCTGATTTGACTGCGTGTGTAGTAACTTTGAGTGCCTATAAGTACTGCTGAAGATTAAAGAATTAATATTTAAGTTTGCTCTCATAATAAGCTCTAAAGCTGAAAAATATAAGTGTAACTTTTTTTAGGAAGCGATTGTATATTCATAAACTTTTAGTAGGTTATGCTCAACAACAGTGCATTATAGAGCATTTATTAGATTGTTCTTTTGTGTTGATTCTGTCAAGATGACGAGCAGATGGCTATAAATATTGTGTGGTTGTCCTGCTTCGGCTGTCAAGAGGTGTAAGTGGATTGGGCATGACTTCTTCATTGCTGGGGAGTTCATGTCCAACTCCCTTAGGAATATCAACGGGTATTTACTTGGAACCGGGATAGTTTAAGTGAGATATAGAAGGGCTACAACCATGGTTGGCTGTGGTGGTCAGACGACAGGAATTCCTTTCCTTATGTCTTCCTTCAACAACCTACCCTCTAGGGCATTTATTAGCCTTCTTTTAATAACTATTTGTTTTTATTCTGATCTAAGAAATTTTCAGGAAATCTTCTTATCTTTAATTTGAAGTTTATTTTATAATCAAAGAACAAATATTGTTTTTCAATTTGTCAGTTTCAAAAGTGTCCCATGCTTTATTTCCTTTAACTTATGTTGTCTTTTGTCTATAATTTGTTTTGGCTAAAATAATTAACCTTTCCAATACTCATTATTAAAGAATTAGGAATCTAATAATTTGTTTTACAGTTTTTAAGATTCTTCTCAATTAATTGCACAAATATTGCACCAAAAGCATTCTTAAAATCGTAAATTTTTTCCAAGTTTCGGACTGTGTTGGGTTCCTTTTCCTTTATGCGGTTGTCTTATATTAGGAATAATTTATTTTTCTCTTTTCTTCTCTGGGTACTGCTAAAATACATTTTCACGAATAATTTTCTTTTTTCATTAAAAAAATTTAATAAAGTTATGGTTATATCAATTTTCTTACCATAGATTTATTGTAGGTAACAATAAACTTTCAACATATTTATTTCTCCAGTTAAAAGCTAAAAGAAAATTTCTATAGAAAAGGATATATGAATTTTTCTCCTTGTTTATTTCTATTTTTGTTTTTGGTTTTTCTTTTAATTCCATGAGATATTTTTTTTAAAAATATAATAAACAAGATAATAAATTAAGATCCAGACAAAGCAAAAGTAAATTTTCCAATTATTTTTTTTTTGTTTTTCTTTTTTTTTTATGTAAAGAACGTCCACCTTCATCTGATCTATACTTTAAACGTATAGATCAGATGAAGGTGGACTATACGTTTTTATATAAAATGGTGTGTTGTTTAAATTCATATTTTAAAGAAATTTATCATTTTTGTACAAAAATTTTTGTCAGTTGTTAAAAAATAATTTTAAAGTCTGTGATACTTTTATTTCTTTAAAACATTTGTTTTATTCCAATTAACACTTGTATGATGAAAAAGTATAAGTTTATGTAATGAATGCCTTAAATGTGCCAGTTAACCAAGTTCGAAAGTTTTCACGGATTCTCTGCAATCAATCCGATTTTATTGGATACTCTAAAATCCTGTGGATTATAGATTCTTTATTGTTGAAATATTCTAGATTGTAGATTCTTGAAGAGAATACGAAACAGGGAACATCACTCCTCCTGACCATTGCAGTCACTTATAACATACACAGGAACCAGACTTAATAAAATCAGAATTTCAAAAATAAAAACCAGTTTAATTATTTCTGTATAAGAACTGCGGTACCATAATCAAAATTTCTTGATTGCAATTTTGTATTTGAGTTGCTTTTAAAAATCTCTAAGGTCAAGTATTCATTATATTTTTGGAGATTTCTATTTCTGTATATCGGACATCACAAATTCATTAACACGTAAAATATGTAATTGAATCACTCAATTTCGATTTCTGGGGAAATACTCCGATTTTCCTTAATTTTTATAAATTTAATTTATTAATTATTGTTCTTGGAATGAGTTTCTACAAGATTATATAATATTATTTAAAATATTGAATACCAAGAAATCATAGATTCTTAGAAGAAATTTTCATTGTTATTTGACAAATAATATTTAGAAATTATTTAAAATTTTATGAATGCCTACTTGTCAATTTTCAAAGATTTTTTTTCAGTTCTTTAAATTTCAATGTAAAATTTCTTAGTCTTTTATTATCGTATACTTCCTCTCTCTCTCTAAAATCAAAAGAATTTGAAGAGAATTTTTTCTTGGTATTAAATTTTTTTAAAAATTCTTAAATTATTTAAAATATCATTTAAAAAATATTGTAATTTTTCTAAGAATAAAAGCAGTTTCCGCTCTCTAAAGAGCAAAAAAAAAAAATGTACCAAAAAATTACTATTTAAGAAAGAGAAAATTACCAGCACAACAGTAAAAGTTATTTAATTTTTTTCCCAGCTCTTTTATTTTCTTTCTCTTTTTTCATTTCTTAAATATACACATATGTGTACTTACCGCAATATTTATTTATAATTAATTCATAAAATTCTATATTATATTCTATATACATGCATATATACGTACTATTTATATATATTCTACTATATTTATACATTTGTAATTTTCTTTTATATTTCCTCTTTAAATTTTCTTTGTTTTCTTTTAATTCCATCATGGTACCCTTAAATACCATTAAGCTAAACAATTTTTGATATACAAAATGAAAGAAACATAAGAAAATGTCTGTAGAAATGTTAATAAATGTAACAAGACAAAAAAAAACTGAAAAAAAAAATAAAAAAGGATTTATATCTAATTAACAGTTATCTTATACACGCTCGCCTATATTTACATTATGAACTGTGCTATAAACTATATACAGGTACGTACTATTTAAGATTCTTATATACGAAATTTCTAACATTTAATTTGTAATAACCTGCATGTTTTAATAAAAAAGAGAAAGAATAATAGAATGAAACATATTTATTATAACTGTTGAATAAAATGTCAGTTAAATCTCAAAATAATTTAACTTCACTATATACAGATGTATATTTTTGTATAACATCAAGAAGAACACCTACACTTTTTTGATGTAATTGCCATGAATTTTGAGGAAAATAATATTTTGTTATTTACAATTATTTTGTATACATAAGAATGTATTTGTAAAGGAAATGTATATACATATTATTTGTAGGTATATACTTCCTTTTTCTTGTATATTCTTTAACTTGTATGTTCTTTAACATGAAATTCTTTAACACCAAAAGATATGTAAATGTATTTTGTTTAGGTATCCGGTACCATGAATAAAAACTCGTAGTAGGCTATACAAATTTTAATAATATTTTTGATGTTTAACATTTAAAAAATTTTTTTTTTTTGTACCCAAATAGCAAATTTATTTTAATAATGTGAAAAGGTTGTGTCTTAACCAGCTTGGTTAGTTGCAGTGCGAAATTAAATTGTACACAAGTATGTACATATAGTTGTATTATTGAAGATTTAATTCCAATCTGTAAAATAAATGAAGAGAGAATCAATAAGAATATATTTTATTGGAATGTTTAATAAGCGTTTGAAAACACATATACTCGTACAATCGAATTAGTCAGCAATAATGCTATGGATGTACTGTTGTTGTGAAAAAAATTTACGCTTAATCGAGTTCTTGCTTTCCTATAGGAAAACTCAATTTTTGGAAGAAAAGAGGTGTGTCAAATTTTCATTGGAACATCAGCTTTTTGCTAAAATGATTAATAAGTGAAGCCTTGCGAAAGATAATTGTGAGCAAATGAGCTCAAAAGAAAGATAATGAGCAAATGAGCTCAATAATATCGCTGTAATAATAGCATTGTTACTTTTATGCTGCTGTTAAAACCAAGTACGGTCAATATATAGACACGCTTACGAAATCTAACTTATAATTAGAGAATTTAAATTTTTAAGCTGCCAGGGTATGTATAGTTAGCTGTACTATTAAGATTCGAAGATTGCGAAGAAAATAGCAAAAAAAATTGTTAATAATTGGGTTTTTTTACCTGCAGAGTTAAAAGGCGGTGGGGTGGCATAGAGAAGCAAAATCCTGAATAAAAAATAATTTGACGTCAAAATGTAAATAAAATACAAGTAAGACATTCATTCTTCATGGAATTTTAAATTTTATTCGCTTGCTTTTTCTTTCATTTTGTTCTTTTTTTACGCATTTTAATTTTTTGTTACTTTTGTTGCTTTTCATGTGCAAATGACATGATTTGCTTATGTGATTTTTGACATAAATTTGAATTTTCTTATTTTTTACTTGTGAATTTTCATTTACTTTTTTTTTTCTCGCATTCGCCGCCTTTTTTTTATTCTGTAATGTTTTTTTTTGTCATTAAATTGGTGAGTCCTTTTTAATTTTCGTGTCTCACAAAAAAAAAGAGAATTTCGTATTTATTTCAATAGAAGCATATTTTAAAATTATGTTTTATAGTCAAGCAAGGTGTACATGTAGAAATTTTGCTCAACACATTATTTTTTTTTTGTATATACGATATTACGCGGTATTGTATTTAGAACGAATGGCACAAAAATAAACGATATAGTGGCATAAATGATATGTCAACATAAGGATTCTTTAAAATGTATTTGTGTATACTTTTGTGGATTATTATTGGAAGTAGAAATGTACGTATGAGCAAATATTTTAAACAAAAAAAAAACGCATGCATATTGTACAAATTATTTATTAGTGCGATAAATAAATAATATAAAATGAAAATCAACTTTGAAATTTGAAGAAAGAGAAATTAATGAATAAGATCAGGGCTGGTAAAGATTTTCATAATGCTACTTAAATTTATTTTACTGAATAAGTGCATTTTAGTGTAGCTATATATAGGAAATATGATCTTATATGGAAGTTTATATACTGAAGCTTGGTTCTGCGAATTAAATGTTCACAAGCGATACTTTGAAGTCTAAAAACAAGAAAATCTTTAATGGATTTTCAAGAAAATAGAGGTTTATGCCAAATGTCGTCAATTAAAATTCTTGTTATTTAAGAAGTAACATCTATTCAAAATAGAAAATTTCTGATAATAATTATGTCGTTTTTTTTAAAAGCAAATAAACCTTTGAACTACCATTTCATAACTCTGGTTGTTTAGAAAAAAAAAATCCTTCGTACAAGATTTGTTGTCTTTCTAAGTATAGGTGAATAAAATAAAATTATATTTGATTGGTTTTCTTGTTTAAATATTTTAGAATAATTTTTTTTGGAATTGGAACAGTGGCATTAATTTAAATTTAAATGTCAGTCTAATTTTCATAATAATATTTATGAAATCTTTTCTTTCTTCAATATGAAAATTTTACATTCGTATATTTGTAGATTAAATAAGCTAGTAGCTCAGTTTATTTATTTATAATAAGGAGTTTATTAATTTATTTAAAATTTATGAGTTTTGCTCTAAAACTTATGTTGGAATTTAGAAATATTTCCAAATTCAAAATAACAAAACTTGTAATTTTACAGCATTGCATTTGGAGAGTTTTGCAATAGCAATGCAATAAAAATTTGATAGTTTTTCGTCGATTTAATTACTAAAGTAGGCCGAACATAATTTAGTCATCGGTTTTTGACAAATTTCTACAGATTTTTAACATTTCTTTTTAAGATATTCTCATTAAATTATCATGGTTGAAGATACATATTCCAGCTAGTTCCATCTCTTTTAGGAAATTCTTTATCAATGTAGCTGTATTTAGGATTTTAAAATATAAAAGTAGAATCTCTAAAGGTTTCCAATTTGTTTTTGTAAAAAATTTTCCAAATATGAGCATAGAAATAGGCTGGACTTGGATATTCTTGGATCAGCCGAAAACTTCTTCATTACGCTTTAAATTGTTGGTCCATTCAGAATAATTCATTGGTAGATTGTCTTTGTATATAATACTAAAAAATTGAATGTTCTGTCTTTTATGGATTAATGCTAACATAACCCATCTGCCATCCAAAGCTCTGAAATTCAACGTGCACCATAAACCAGTGATTTTTAAAAATCCTTTTTTTTTTTTCTTTTCTTGATGAAAAAAATTATTTGCAATTTTAATCAACTCTAACCAATTTTTTTTTTCTTTCCTTATACGTCAATTTTGAAATTTGTTTTTCGTATAATGAAATTGGAAATTAATAATATGAAAATAAAAAAAAATTCTTTTGACTCTGTTACCAAAATAGAAAAAGGAAGGGCCGAGATTTTTTTTTTTTAATTTTAGCGAACGAAAAATTTCTTTCATCAGTGTTTTATTACAAAAAATAATAAAAAACGAACCGTATAAAAAATTTTTTTGGTTAGGAAAAAAAAATTTCTTCTAGACTTTAAGGGTTTTTTTTTGTTGGTTGCTTCCATAGTTTTCAACAATAACATTAAAATTCAATGAAAACTTAGTAGACAATTTATTATTATTTTCACTGTTTTTTTTGTTCTGTTTTGTAAAAACTAAAAAATGGAAGATTCTGGAAAAAAAAGGAGCAAAAAACAGAAAGTCGTTGATCATCAAACTGGAAAAAACTTTATTTTGCTCTTGAAGCAAAAAAAAAAAAAAACTAGTTATTTAAAAACTTTTGTTAATTGTTGAGGAGGACGAAAATATAATAAAAAAGGAAAAAAAGGACTTGCAAAAATTTTTTTTTATTATTAATCGGCATTTTTAATATTCATGTGCATATTTAGCATTTTTCATTCGAAATTTTGATTGTTTAATTTGAAAATGCATGAAAATCATCTTACTTAGCCTTTTCAATATTGTGTGGATTGTATTCTTGTTGTAATTATGTTGGGACTTTTAACTCATATTAAGAATTGCGTACATAAATAATTTCGTTACTTGCTCATTTTAACTTTTAACTATATTTTACACTATGTTGGTAAAAGCTTTAGAAGGTAGGGTCTTATGTATCTAGAAGGTAGGGTCTACTTTTGCACTCTTAACAATTATATTACAAAAAAAAAATTAGTAATTGTGAATTTCTTTAATTTTAGATTGAAAAATGTTTATTCCCGTGAATTTGTAATAATCAAATTAAAGCTATTTTTAAATGATCAATGCGACTTGCTAATGTGAATAATATTATTGTACAATTAAGACTTTATTTCTTAGGCATATAACACTATTAAGTTATAAAACTTCGACTTTGTGATACTTCCAACTAAACAATAGTATACAAAGTAATACTTTAAAGGGGCAATTATAGACACTTGTTCCAGTAGGTGAATTTACAAAACACTGAACTATATGTTATACAATATTCTGCTATAGTCTATACTAGGTTTATGTCAAAACTAATGATTAGGTTTGTGTATAAATTAAAATTAAATAAACTTAGTATTTATAATTTGAGGGGCATCGTTTTATAAGCGGAGGCTCACGTGCAGGGTCGTGGATGTCGAGATACTACGGAAGTGAAACTGTTTGTGTTAGTTCGTCACTGATGTGGAAGTGGAAGCATGTCCTGGGGGTTTTCCTTTATAATGGCCTTAGAGACTTGCCAGGCGAGTTTTCGGCGCGGCTTTTGAAATCCGCCAAGGAGGTTGGTTGGTTCTGGTAGATTGTAGATTTAATAAATTATCTTTTGTAATTTTCCAAAAATATACGAGAATCTACTATGATTGGCAACCTGAAATAATAAGCTTTATATTAAGATATTTTTATAATAGAATAATTATTTAATATGTGTTTAAAATAAGTGTAGGTGGAATATTTTACTTAAAATGTACGGAAATAGACAAAATTTTGTTAGAGATTTGTTAAAGAATTGCTATAGTTATCTTCTATTGAAGGTCTTTTTCGAAGAAATTTTTTTTTTTGTAATTTTAAAAAATTTTGTTTGCATCAAAAATAAATTTTGAATAATTATTTTAATTTTTGCCACGAGCTCTCTTTTCTCTACTTGAAAAATATATTGAGAAGGAGATGAAAAGGTAAACATTCGTCCTTCAAAGTTCTTCATAAAAATATTGTTAAGTTGTTTTGTAATAAAAAAAAAATTTCTTAGAAAATTATAAGGTTTTTCATTAAAAATTTAAAGTATTTAAAATGAAATGAAGAAAAACTAATGCGCATTAAGTACTTTTATAATATTTTAAAACTTTTTATGAAGAAAAAAAAAACATTTTTTTTTTAATTTGCATTTTTATACTAGGAATAATGTTTTTGGATAGAGATTTATTAAAGGAGGTTAAAGGAGGTTAATTGGTAGCAACTTTTGTTTTTTTTTAATATCGAAAATTTTTAGTTTAAATCGGAAATTGATCGCAATTATCGAATGCAAATCCAGATTTCGGAATTCTGGAATTTTGAACAAAAGTCAGGTCAAGCCTTAAAGATAACGAGACAAAATTTCATTTTAGTAATTAAATTTGTGTTGTATTACTAAAATTCTTAAATAAAAATTCAATTTTATTTAATTTAAATTATTTTCCTTTTGAATTCTTTTTGAAAATAATTACAGATTTTATGTAATTCCTAAAATTCACGAATTCATTTTTTAATAAAAATAGTATTCCCTAATCGCAATATAACACAGAAATAATTCGTTAGGGGTTCAAAATTTTAAGAGTTATTTAAACACAATCTGAAATTTCTCAAAAATGATTTGTAAAGATGTGTAACATTTTCAAGATTTGGAAAGGAAGATTTTACAGAGAAGAAAGAAATTAGAGTATTCTTTGGTTTTATTGTAGGAATTATTATTGCTATCGACACAACCGTCGCCTAAGCGGTGCATATACGTATTACCTATTTAAATTTGATTGATGTTTTAAATGATGTTTGATGTTGTTTGAATTTTCATATCCCTACTTGCGAAAATCCTGGAATTTCAACAGCTTTTTCCACAGTCAACAGCTGATATATTCCATAACTTATATAATATACTTGTGTAATATACTCGGAAATTATTCCAAAAAAATTAAAACTGCTTTGATTTACAAAATTAAGACATCCATAATATATTTAACACCATTTTTATTACGATATTATTCATTATCTTTAGTGGCGCTATTATGCAAAAAAGGGATGCAATCAACAGTGAGAGTGAAACGAGCTAATAAATTTGAAAAAAAAAATTTTTGTTTTGTTTTGTTTTACATCACATTAATTCCAAAGTTATCATTGTATTAGTGGCCATTCATTCACATACAGACACACATATAAAACACAAAATTTCCAATATTTTTCAATTACTGTCAACATCTTTGACATTAAAGTATATGGAGGAAAAAAAAAAATGAGAAAACCAAAAAAAAAAAAAATAAAAAAATGTACTGGACATAGGGTAAAAAGATTCTCACAATACAGTAAAAGTTTCTGAACTTTTGTTACATTTTTTTTTTGTACAACAGTAACAGTTTATAGCAGGATATAAGCGAGATATAAGCAAACATTAACAACAACATATAGAACTATATAACAACAACAAAAACTACAATATTGTCCTGTCTTGTTAACAGTACATTTAAAAAAAAAACTGTTTTTGATATTTTGGTTTTGTTCTTATTCAGTTTTTTTTTTATTTTTCATTTGTTTCATGTATCCTTTAATAAGGATATACGAGTAGGTATAATGAAAAGATGAATAAATGGAAAAAAATACTATGGTAACGGAGAATATAAATAAAAGAAAAAAAAAAAACAAAACCATAAAATACCGTAACAACATAAAATATATTTAAGGTACCATAACAATGAATTTTAAGAGGTTAAATTCAACATGGAATACTCTAACTATATAGGAAAGGTATATAGGTTCAGGTTAAAAATAAGAATATTAGTCCAAGGACAGTATAATATTATTATTGCTGTATTTGAACTTTGGATAACATTATTTTCTAATAGTTTAATTTTAAATTTTTTTAAATTAATTTATAGATCAACAATATTAGAATTTATTGTTGGTTTGACAAACATAAAAGCAATTATTATATTAATTCGTTATGCAATGAGTATTTCAATAAGTGCATGTATTTTAAATAAATTAGAGAATTTCATACTTGGGCAGGTAAATGCAAAAAATATCATAAAATAATTGTTTGATCTTTTAACCTAATTCTTTGAATTTGGTAAAGCATCTTTTATAGTGAATTAATAATGCAATACGCTGGTAAACTAAAAATATCTATAACATTTTAGCAGGGGTGGACAGACTCTTTAATAGTCCATTTTTCAAAATTTTGCATTTAAAGCTGTATTAAAAAATTAGTCTAACCGAAATAAAATACATAACACTTTAGTAAGGGCGGCCAATTTCCTTAAAAGTCAATAATCTTGCAATTAAAACTGTATTGCAAAGTCAGCCCATCCATAATTCTACATTTCAAATTATATACGTAGAATAATTGACACAAATTGTTTCCTTCAAAGCTTAATATCAACTGCTCATTGTAATGAAAGTTTAGAAATTCAAAATCAGGTTTAGATTTGATAGGTTTTAGACAATTACGACAGAGACAGCATTTAGACAGAGACACTATTTATCCCTGTTCGCGCATGTTTTCTATGAGTCAAATCATTTTTAATTTGAAAAAAAATGAAATTTTTTACCCTATTTTTTAATATTTTCTTTTTTTTTAGTAATTTCAAAGAAATTTTCTAAACAAAGGCGGGAAGCGACAGTAATTTTTTAAAATATTTCAACATTCGTAATAGCTACGTTTTTATTTTTGGTGTTCTCCTAAGTGTATGCAATATGATGTATATATAGCAATATAAGAATATTTTTAATAAAATATCGTTTTGGAGAAAAAAAAAATATTAAATTTTAAGAGTAAAAAAATTAAGATTAATCTGAATTGATTTTATACGATTGTTCAGTTCGCTGAGAGGTGTATGAGAGATAAATTTAAAAATTCCACATAAAATTTAATTTCCAATCAGTCTAACTATTGGTTTTTGTTAGTGAATCAATTTTAATGAATCAATTTTAATGAAGAGTCAATGTTGAATTCAAAACAACTCTCAAAAACACATGTATAAAATATTTTTTTATAATTAAAATTCCTAAAATCTTGAATTAATTTTTTCATATTATTAATAATCAATTTATTTATATAGACTCCTCTTATTGAAATATCTTACACGTGTTAAGATTATTAAAATAATATTCAAATTATTCTCTATTTTTTATATATTTTCGTATGTATATAAAATTCAGTATAAATCAATCACATTCAAAATTGAGGAGATGAAACTCAAAAATGAAAAAAAAAAACTTAAATAAATAAATCCTAATATTATTAAATATTTCATTGAATTCTTAGAATTTCAATGAAAAAGAAAAAAAAAAAACAGCAAAACACATTGGAAAAAAAATATGTAAAAATAATTTTTTAAATATGTTCCTGCTCCTTTTCTGGATTTTCCATTTTAATTCTGTTTTTTTTCTATTTTTTTTTGGTTTTTTATAAATAAATTCAAGAAACATCTTGTGAATAAAAATACTCCCTCATGTAATTCGAAATTCATGTCTACATATTACATGTGTTCGATCGATTTTTAAATATATAGGATAAAATAAAAAATATTATCCTTGTCCGCACAAATACAGCAACAAACTAAAAAAAAAAAATAATGATAAAATCGAAAATTCTATAACAAAGAAAATAAAAGTTGGTTTTTTGTTTTTTTTTGTAGATAAAACCACTCAGCAGCATTAAGTTGAAGAATATTTTATAGAGAAAATATTGTAATTTATATCTTAATATAGATGAAGAAATGCGAGGAAAAAGAATGTGGAAATAAAACAAAAGTATAAACATGGGTAAAGAATAAAAAAAAAACATATTTTTAAAACGTGTCCTATTGAATAAACAACAAAAACATAATATGTGGACTTCAATATTATTCTTAAAAAAAAATGGACAAAGTGGTGAGTATTAAGTTGCTATCAATGTGTTTTGGTTATTTCCTATTGGCATTTTCATGTATAGTAATAAGTTGCTATTATTTTCATTAAGCAAATTAAGAATTTTACTTTTGTATTCAGTTGAATTGGATTCTAAACAGTTCTGAAACGTGGTGACACTGTAGAAATTTGAGAATAGCGTGGTAAACCCTTTGTTGTTATTGTATTACACCTAATTATCATATTACCCAATAATTCTACAGCGGTGACACTGTAGAAATTTGAGAATAGTGTGATAAACCCTCTGTTGTTATTGCAGTGAATTGTAGTGAATTGGGACTCAATTCTGATTTGCACCTAATATTACCCAATTAATAGTAACTACATATATGTAGTTGAGAACATTAATTAAATGAAAGAATTAAAGACTTTGTTAAAAAATCGTTTACCATTTTTAGAAGCGTACAACTAGTTTCAAGTTGAAACACCGTATTGATTTAAAATTTTGCATACTTTTGGGGGCGAGAATTTACAAGTTTGAATTTAAGTGAAAATTTCATTTATTTTTTGGATTATTTTCAAAAACCTTAAAAACAAAAAGAAAAATTTAAGATTATTACCATTAATAGTAACATTTCGGAAAGCAGTGATAGTGGCGATTTTGTTTTATAGGAGCACAAGTTTCTAATTTAATCTCTTTCGAATTCACATTAAAAATTTTTGATTTGACAAAAATTGAAAACTAATAATGTGAAAATCAAAACGAAAATTGAAAAATTTAAAATTTATTAGTTTTTGATAGCTATATTGAATAGTTGCAAGTCTTATTCTATCCTTTGGCTTTAATTTTATTTAGAACCACAAACATCCCATAATACGATCCGTTTTTTTATTCGTATTCTGTTTAAAAACAAAATAATTCTTAGAAATCGCAAAAATCTGCTAATATTGCTATTCGTTGTATTCTTGTTATTATATTTATTTTTTTGTATATCCCTTTTGTCCTTTAATATTCCTTTCAACATATAAAGTAGCTTTTTTTTCTTATTTTTATTTTCTCAAAAACGTAAACGATCATCTATTTTGGTATTAAAGAAAAGTCATTTTAAGTTCTTAAGTGTTTCTTGTTGTTTTCCATTTTGTCTTTTTTTTTCCTTTCTTCCAAAATAAAAATCCGCTGGGAAATGAAATGAAAAATTTCATTTAGAAAAACTTAAAGGAAAAGAAAATAAAATACAAGACAAAACAAAAGACAAAAAAAAATTTGTATCCTCTCAAAGGGACAAAAAACCAAAAAAAAGGAAGGGATACCTTTTAAAGGAATACAGAAAAAAAAAAATCAAAATCAAACAAGAGAAAAAAAATTTAAAGGAGAAAAATGAAAATTGAAAGAAAAAATCACTGATTTTTCTATTTTGTAAAATTGAAATTATCATCAGTTAAAAGGACTAGAAAACAAAAAAAAAAAAATAATAAAAAAGGAAAACAAAAAATCTAAACGTTTTTGATTATATTGTTGTTAATGGATGGCCATCAGTAGGTAAATGATATTAGACGACCGGGATAAAATCTCAAAAGGAATTTATGGGAATTCAGGTAAAGATGAAAAATAAAACTTAACAAAAAAACAAAATGTCAACTAAAAAACAAAAGGTGAAGTGGAGAGGAGAACAAAATTTCAACAATACTAAAACTCTCCTGTTACGAATCTACGAAAATGAGAAAAAAAACACGGCAATACGAAATTTGAACTAAATTTAAATTGTTTAAATGTGACATTTACTTTTCTCTTCTCTCTTAAACAATTTCTTTTATTATATCATAAAAATTTTATTTTCTCACATTTTCAATTATAATATAAAGAAATCATTAACAGAAATACTATGCTAGTTTGAATGAGAACAGTTAATTTTTTTTTGTTCCTCTTTTAGAATTTTCTGTGTTAATTTTGTGTAAAATATGATTGCAACCACTGATGACAGCAGTAATTTGTTTGAGTGACAAATAAATGAAGAGAGAGAGGCATTTTAGGACTTGTAGTGTTTAGTAAAATCAAAAAACTTCAAGCATTCGAAATGTAGTTGTACAGAAGAATGTTGAAAATTTCATGGGTTGATCATGTCACGAATAACAGTCGTGGACTTCTAACTGTTATAAAACGTGGGAAAATTTCATATTTTGGGCATGTAATACAAGGTGAAAAGTACGAACTTCTACAGCTAATTATGCAACGTAAAATTCAAGGCAAAAGAGGTATTGGCATTAAGTAAATGTCATGGCTAATTAAAATCAAAAACTGAACAGAAATATCAAATATTGGTGACTTAGTGCATTCAGTAATGGATCATGAAGTTTATAGGGACATCTTAAGCAAAGCAACATCCAACTAGTATGACCGCTAACACTCAGTAGTGTTTAGTATGGTGAGATTTAGTTATAGAGAAATTCATTATGGATGGTAAAAACAGAGTAATTTAAATAGTAGTATAAAATTATATTTTTAATGAGAAATTTCCAAACAACAAAATTATTTTAAAGAGACGGAGGAGTGTCAAGCAAATTTAAATCTCATATTGATTAATTTGGTACTTACTGTATTGAATTTACACTCTCTTTTGAATTATATCAATAAATTGCCAATTATATTCTTTCATTTTATCGTAAATTTTCTCTCAAAAAGGGTAAATTACAAAATTCTTTTCAAAATGAATAAAATTTTCTCTACTACAACGAAAATTCAACAATAACTAGAAAACAAAATACTTCATCTATTAAAACAACTTTCAAACCCGTTTCTGTATGGTTAAAAAATTCAAAACTGGCCGAGAGAATTGGATGAATTTTATTTTCCAATTTTTCAATTTTTTATTTTTTAATTTGTTGCAAAACATTTTAAAGGACAAATAATTTTTGAAACATTGCAGGAGTCCTATAACATGATGGATATGAGAATTTTAATTTTTAAAAGAAAAACAGATCTATATACAGAATATTAAAGTATAATAAAATATTTTTACGATTGAAATTACAATTTTACCTTTTCCATTTTCAATTTAGAATTATCTCTATGGAATTACTAGAGCACCTTTATTGCAAAAAGGAAAAGAAATAATTTTTCATTATTAAAAAAAAAAATTTTTTTTTTTGTTGGAACACTTAAAGGATTATTTTACAATTTTTTCTATTAAAATATTGTTTTTTTTTTTTTTTTGTGAAAAGCCAAATTTTGATTTATTAAATATTTTGTTAAGTGTGAAATATTTTCTAAGAAATAGAAAAGGAAAAGAACTCAAGTGGAAAAAAGCGAGATAAAGAGCGCAGAAACTTTAGGGTTTAATCAAAAATTCTTAATTTTTGCTTTTTGATTTAATTCGACATTTTTTATAAAAATTATCCGCATAAATTGAATTGTAGAATGGAGAAAAGTGATTACTTAGCAATTAAGCGAACAAATTTTTTTTTTATAAAAAATAAGCTGATGTGGTAGTTTTATTAAACTAATTTTGCTATTTGTCTTTTAATTATATTCTTTTGGAATTTTTTTGTCATAACTTCTTAATCTTATAATTTTAATCTTAGACTTATAAGGATAACTTTTGTAGATCAATTTGTAAATCTTGGCTTTTTTTAAGTTGCTGTTATAAAATCAAAATTTTCTTACATATTTCCACTAACTTTCTTCTGTTCAAAGACTATTTCTGATGCGGTAGTCTATTAATTGAGTTTAATGCAATAACATTAATATGCTATAATATGCTTAACAACTAATACAGTTGAAATATGACCTCATGAAATCGGGATTTTCGGTTGACTTTTAGAAAATACTCAGCTTTAGTATCAGTTGTAATTTCTGTTATGTCAAGTTTTTTTACAATAAATTATTTTTAAAACTTATTGTTCTCTGAAAAGGGAAAAGAAAATTATTCCAAAAAGTTAAAAATTTTCTAATATAGATAAAAAGTATCCTATAACAGGCAAGAGAATTGGAGATTAAAATGTACATTGTACATTTGAATTCGCAAGAATACTGTTTACAAAGGATAATATTGTTATAAAAATTAGGGAGTTGAAAAAATGATTTCGATAATAGCACATGTTCCGTCTTATTCATTCAAGTTAAATCTCCAATTTCTTACTTATTACCATCTTCTTACTTAATAAGGCCTAAAATTTTTGTAAATTCGGGGGTATAGAGCAAAATCAAACAGAATATTTGAAAAAACTTGGCAATTTGGTTAAAATTTTTGGTACTAAAAAGTTAATACTCATTTGAAGTACCTAAAACTCTTCCAATACATTTATATTTTATGAATTATATTCTGTTAAGCTTCTCAATGTTAGAATTTGACAGGTTTTTCACGGAAAATTTAGTAAAAATTATGTATTCTTTTAGTCGGACCTATATCGTTCTTGATCCTGGGAGCTCTATGTGGGGAATATATATATGTATTATCTTGGAAAATTCAATAATTTGAATGGTATAACGTGAAAATATTTCTTATTATCAAACACAACATTACAGATATTTAAAATTTAATTGACTTATTCATTATTTCTTAATACAACTTCACGATGCACATCAAAAGGTTTCAGAATCATTCAATTTATGATTTTGTAAAAAAGTTTTTAAAAATTTTTAAAGATCCTGTTAAATTTAATAAGAAAATTTTAAATTTAGACAAATCCAATTTCATGGTCTCATATTTATTCTAAATTTTTTAAAATTTATACATATGTATAGAACAATATCCTTAAACAAGTTGATTATTATAACAATTGCAAAGCAAGTATATTTTATTTTAATTAGACCTCTTAGAATATTTTTAAATCGTTTTACCAACATTATTATACTCAAATTATATTAAATGTTATTAAAATCATTTGACATTCAAAAGGATATTATAAAATTATATACACATATACACATTTATGTTATACAATTATACCGTATAATACCTACACAAGTGCTAAGAATTGTATTTAATATAGGCAAAATTTCTAATGAGATTTATATATAAATAAAAATATAAGTAACAACGTATATACACACAAAATACCATTATTATTTTATTGTGTACACACATGTGTGATTTTTACAAAAAGTCTATACTTACTCTCGTTCGTTATACAAAAAGTTTTATTAATAATTTAAAATTCAATTAAAGTCCTTATACATATCATGTACAAAATACAACAAACATACACTGTGTTAATAATTGTATTATTATAAAGAGATCCTGAAAATCTATTTTAAGGACACCAAATTTTCAAAAATAGAATAATATTATATGTGTGTATGGTAAAAACAAAATTGGTTTAATTGATCCAAGATTAAGACAAGAGATGTTTATTTAATTATAAAGATTTCATAGTAAAATTTTTTCACAAAAAAAAATTTAAGCACAACACACTATAAACATACAGGTGGAAATTTTTTTTATTTGAGCCTATATTTGTAGTTTGTACTGGACGAGGTATGGTCTAAGAAATATATTTGATTTTATATAAGTAATTCACACTTACAAGCTCACTTCTATTGAAATCCTATACCCAATAATTTTCTTTTAGTGTTTTAAATGTACAGCAAGTCTTGCAAGTCCCAAGTCCCTTTTCTTAATCAAATTTCTCACAATTTGTGTCCGTTTTTATAGATTTCTCATTTTCTTACAATATTATTATACAAACAATTAAACTACAGGATTTTTAGAAATTATTTTAATGTTTTGTATTTTTAAGCAAATATGGAAAAAATTAAATTTTCGGCGGCTTCGAAAATTTGTTTATGTGTTCAAACTAAAATTGCAAAGTTTTGAAAGCTAGACATTTGCAAAATAAGTGAAGTTTTCAGAATTTTGTTCTCCTTGAGTTATAAATTTGTGTGTCCAAAAAAAATATTAAAACTTTACCAGTTTCTATAGAAATATCTCTATTGAATCCCTCCAATATGGGTGAATCAAACCATAAGCTTTTCCTTATAGTTTTTGAGTAATAATCTCTAATTCTCATGTATATCATTATTTATAATCTTCTACGATTCACGTCGCCTTTTTGCCGAATTCTGCTAGGTTATTCAATTATTAGTTTGACTTGAATTTGAACACCTTTTATTTCATTACTATATTTTATCTAGAGCAGTTATTAGGAAACTTTATTTTCCAACAGAACCTCGTCATAATTCCTATTTCCTCTTATTCAATTACTAACGCATAGTAAATTATTTAATTCAGTATGTAAGTAAAATTGTGTTCTCTTTTATTTTACTTAAAAGCTATGTAGGAGTGAAATTATACTTTTTTTTTAGTTTCTTTAAAAAATTTTTCCTTTTGTTTAATGAAAATTTTAGGAAATTTTCTTCAAAACAAAAAAAAATTGTATATTTTACTTTAATTTTATTTGATGTTCAAAATTCTGGAAAATTATAGTCCTAGGCTAGACCTTCACACACATGAATAATTTTTACTAAAGTCTCACAAGACGTCTAACTCTAATTAGAATACTCAAAAAATATGAAAATATTTTTTTATATATAAATATTTTCTTCCTTTTTTGTTGATATTATGAAAAGATTTTTCTGTTTAAGGACTCAAATATTATAATAATATAAAGAAACTACAGCTATATGTGCAAAGAAAAGTATTTAAGAAATTAAAATCTTGTGGTGCAGTAATCTAACAATTTTGGTGTGTTACGGGCATTGTGGTTGTACTAGAATTTATATTATATTATAATGAATATAGTGTTATGCAGTTCAAATATTAGCCAAATATGTATAAATATAATATATGTTTGTATATTATTATTACATGCTTTCTTTAAACACCATTGAATTGATAAATTTGGAAGATATTTAATATCCTGCATTGTAATTAAATATTAAGCATTTTATAGTAATGAATATTTCATATAGACCTTCTTAAAATAATAGAGAATATTATCAATATCTATTGGTGTATGTGACATCAATAATTAATATGTTGTGGTCCTAGTATTAAAATCTGTGGTGTATTTTAAAGATTAAGAGAATTTTAATGAGAATTTATATGATATGTTAAGGAGATATTGCAATTATTTTTGTTGAAAAATTATTCTCAATTACAAATTATGTGTTGGTATATGATTTATATAAGGAAATATTAAAATTATATTCAATTTCCTCCTAAATTTCAGTCTCTATACATCTAATTTATATAAAGAAATAGAGCATTAATATTATTTCTTGTTAATGTTACTTAAAATTTCTAAAATAAACTCTGGCAATTATTTTCTTAATTACGAAATATAATTAAAGTCTTAAAGATAATTTAGGTCTTGCATATTGATGATTTGTTGAATTAAATGACAATTTTATATAATGGTATATTAAATGAATCAGTAAAGTAGGTGTATTATTTCGCAGAAACTCATTAAAATTTGGGAGTTCGCAGAAATGAAATAAATTTTACTTCTCTTTAAGTGCTGCAAACCGCTTTCCAAATATGAGATGCCAGGCTTAGGACTTTTTTTCTGAAAATTAAATCGAATTATTTAAGTAAGATTTTCTAATAAAATGAATGCCATCAACAGCTACATAATATGCTAAAACAGGACACCTTTTGTCAAAAACCGTTAGCAAGTGTAACTCTGGCATTATTCTCAAAGAATAGTTGAGTTTATTTTTTGAGAATAGAAAATTCCCGTAATTTAACCACATAATAAATTTACACCAATTTGAAGAAAACATCCGGGTTAAGAAATTGTTTTAAGCTTACTATCTCGCATATTTACAATTCAACCATGTTTTTAAAATGATTCTGTTCTCAAGATATGTAACGGTGGTTCCCACTATGCAATTATTCAAATTCAATATATTCACATTTTATACATAAAGTACATTTCAAGTTATAATTTAATATTAAAATTAAAATCAAAACAAATAGTTCCCAGTTATTTGTATTAAGGATCTATGCAATTAGTGTATTTTAGTGCACTTAGAAAGGAAACACTCTTTATTTCTTATAAATCTTACATACATACATATGTTTTTTATTTTAATATCCTTTACGGCTTTATTATCTTAATGAGTATATTTAAAATTACTTTTTTTATTTACTTCGAATTTTGTATTCAAGTTACTTTTCTAAATAAGAGTTTATGAAAAGCGACGTAATCATATGAGAATTTTGAATAAAAATCATACATATACTTTTTATATTTAATATAAAGTAAAATTCAAGGATTCTATATAATTATTAAAATTAAAATGTCCGGAATAGATTTAAATGTAAAATATATACTTCGTGTTATTGTGTGAAAGTGTGATGAAAAATTTAGTAATTCTAACAGAGTTAACAATTTTCCTAAAATACTTACTGTTTTAACAAGTTTTTTTGTGTAAAAATACTATGGTTGTTAATGACTTGAAGAACGTGGTTGGTTTTTAAATTGCGACATCATTGTTATGTATGTTGGTTCAAGGATGATGCTGGAATCTATTTTGGTAGAAGATGTAAGCTAAGTAATTACGATTTAATTTCAAATAAAAAGAAGGAAATCATTTATATGATACTTTATATGAAATCCGATATTTACTAAAATGTACTCATGCACTTTGATTTTTGGATGAATAGCATATTCGCCGGATAACTGACCCATAATTTTGCCTTTAAGTATAGAGCAATTTGAAGTTTGTGTACAAAAATGTTGTTTAATTTTTCCGACTAATTTCATTTGATCTCTCTGAACAATTTATTTATTTTAATCGAATTTGTCGCATCACTGTATTTGGCATGACAATGCCAGTGTACAAACATGTTAAATTTTGGAAGAATAATTTTTCTTAATGGAAAAGATATCTGAAATTACAAATTTTTTTAAAAAATACTGCCTTTAAGTTAATTTGACTTTGACTAATGGTCTAAAAATATCAAATCTCAATTTAGCTAGTTTTTATTTTAATAATTTTCATACAGGTTTTAATAGAATTCTGGTATATTAGGTCGTATGTGCAATCAAATTACAAAAACTGTGCATTCTAGACCAACACAATAATGTAGGAATCAGTCTCTTATTTATTTCCCAAAAATCATTCTAGAATTCGTAACAAAACCTAAAGAACTACAAAATGCATATTTTAATATAAATTTATTTACACGGTTACTTTTGTATTCATTTTCAAGAGCTCATTCTATAGAGTAACTTACTCGATTAAAAATTATAATTTGTAAAGTACTGACATCCTTTTTATATGTGGCCAAGTTCACACGATAAAAATGAGTCTTAATTTTTTTTTTGCGGAATATTTTCTTTTGAATTATTTGTCCTTTATGAAATAAAATATAAAATGCATATATGAATTACAAAATTTTAAATGAATTGTCCTCCATATACCAGGATATTATATGCAATACATTAATAGAATTGAAAATATGTGCAAAATTTACAAAATATGAATATGTATATAAAATGTAAAACATGAAACTTTAACACCAATTTAATTTTCAAGGATGAATTTCCTTTTTCTTCTATTCCATATATTATATGCACTTAATCTAATATTGTAAAATTAAATTTTTTGTTAAAAAAATAGAAAAGTAGAAGAGCAAGTATCTACAATATAATATATTTATGTTGTATAAAGGGTGATTCTGGAACGTATGCAGCAATACTTTAACTAGTTAGAGGATTAAAAATTAGTCTGGTTTTAAGCCAGATCTCAATCGTTTTTGAGATACACATATAAGTAGCAATTTCAAACTTGGCCGAGCTCTTATTTACTCTCATTATGCGGTCTAACAAAAACATGGGCTTCAATCATAATTTTTTTCAAAATTGAAGCTAAAGAATGACCTAAAGCTGATTTAACACCTTTTGTAATCTCGGAATGACAAAGTATTGCAAGTATTGCATGGCTAACCTAACCTGAAGCATAAATTGTTGAATACCGTTCTAAATCACCTTGTTATATCCACATATATTTAATAAAACCGAACTGTAAATGTATTAAAGTTTAATGTGAAGGAAATGTTGTGGAAAATTACATTGGCATAGATATTACATTTTTTTTTTTTCGGAAAAGAAACATTAGAATGGTTTTTTGCTTCATTTGCATTAAATATGAACATGTGCACTCTATTTTATGCAATATTATGTTATATGCAGGGTATGTTAGACATATGTACATACAATGTATGAGTATAAGCTGAATGAATAAGTAAATTTCATTTAATTTATGTTGCACAATCTATGAAATTAAATATATATGAGAACAAGAAGTAATGTACAAGTTAATTACATAAATTAAAAGAAAGTAACATGAAAATTTTGTATAGTGTTATGGTATATGTATGGAATGAAATGCATATGGGTTAGAAAATTTAATTTCAATGTAATCGGGAATCTTTATTTATTTTATTTTAATTTAAAAACGATATTAATTTTACGATAATGTTCTGTAAAGTGTATTAAATCTTAATAATTGAAATAATTTACTGTTATATGTGATAAAAGAAATGAATAGCACATGCAAGAGATTTCTAATTCAATTTGCTATACTAAAATCAGTAATTAATGTATTGGAAAAAATAGTTTAATAGTAATAATCTACTATAATAATATCCCAATGTTTGTTTGTCGGTCGGTCACACTGATAATGTTTTTGAATAGCTCTAACATGAAAACGGATTAACGTAGCTGGCTAATAACGGTTGATAAAGCTGGGGTGGGGACCTTTAGAAACAGCTTTTTGAGTGACTTTTTGAGTGATTATTTTTGAGTGACTTTTTTGAATGATTTTTTGAGTGATTTGTTTGAGTGGCTTTTTTAAGGGATTTTCTAAAGTGACTTTTTGAGTTATTTTTTCACGTTATTTTCCTGGCGATGATTTTTCGGTAATTGTTCCAATACAAATTTAGATTTTTTTTTAATCTATCGAAAAAAAAATTAATAAAAATAGAAAAATATATAACAACCAAGTTTCATAATACAACCATATTATTTTTTTTTTCTCAAGCCGCTGACCATCAATTTTTTTTTGTGGCTTTAAACGGCTTTTGAAAAAAGTAATCAAGGCAACTTCATCACAAAAGTTTGTACTCTCAAAGTGAAAACACGGTGAGAGATTTACAAAACGAAACAAATCCAAGGCTACAATTTCAAAATCTACACCGTCACGACGGTGACAAGCAACATAGAACCAAATTTCAAAATCTATATTAGATTTAAAAAAAATTAAATTTTTTTTTTCAGTCATGATTTGGTCACTAATATTTTAAGATTGGATCAGACCTTATTGTTCTCATGTCCCACGTTTTTAATTTTTTATTGGTCTTCAAAGTGAATATTATTTCAAACATATCATTTTCAACAAAATATTTCATATTTATTTTATAATTTGCTTTGTTAAGTGATGTTGTATAACTCTTTTAAGTATTGTTTGTATATCACTAGGTTAAGTTTCTGCAACATTTCTAAACGAAGTACAGAAAGCGTTTTAAAACTCAATAGAGCCTTTGCAAACCTATGTCCACCATGAAAACCTACCTGAAAACGTTTTGAAAAGGTTAGTTAATATTTAAAGAGTTTAGCCAAGAAATTGGTTGTTTTAACTTTATTAAATATAAGAAATTGAAAATTGTTGATTTATTTTTATGAAATATTAGTTTCTCAAGATACGGAGCGAATATATGATAATTTCTCTATATACTTTTGTAAATCACTTGATGGAATCTAAATTGAAAGGTTCAATTCAAATTTGAGAAGAAGACAATGTAAATTTTTTCACTTTAACACTCGATCTATAGTGTCTACGCTAACCTTCTTTATTTTACTTAAAAAATGCAGATCCTATATTGTAAGACAATATTTTATTATACACAATTTATAATAGCAATTAGAAAGAATCTAGCTTCCAAAAATTGTGTATTTATTCGTCTATATTGGATTAAAATCAATCACCAATGTAATTTACTTATAGTTCAAAAACGGATGATATTTAAATTATCTACATTATTATCCTTGTTGTATACGAAAATCACATGAGATTTAGAAAAGTTAATTTAAATTTTATTATATACAATATTATTTTATGTTATTCTAATGTTCTAATTAAAATCTGATATTATTAACGAAACTTTTGCATATACTTATTTAAATTATCTTCACACCCTTACATGTTTGTATACCCCAGTAATGTATTCAAAGCAAATAATATGACATAATATTTTTCCAATATTAAACTAAATTTTAATTTAGTTTAAATCCGTGCAAATTATATATTATACATGCTTATACATTCGCAGACAATTTATATGCATATGTGTATGTATATTATGTATGTATATTGCCAACAAAATGCAATTAATTATCGAATTTTCAATTATAAACCCATGATATATGCCTATTAGATTTGCACTATATCAAAAAAAAAAAATTTCATCATTTACAATAAATTTAAAATTCAAAAACTCAATGAAAGCGTAGTAAACCACGAACCATAATTTATTTTAAATAGTTGAATAGTTAATCTTTTGTTTTGTTATATTTATGTTTTTAAATTTTAAATTTTTAGATTTTAATGAATTTTTGCAAAAAAGTTAGAAAAATTAAAATTAAAAAATTTAATAATTTTTTTGCAGTGTGAACTTTTTACTAAATAGAACGCAAAATTCATTTCATTTAATTTATGTTGCACAATCTATGAAATTAAATATATATGAGAACAATAGCGTCCATTTATGTAATAGAATTGTGGAAAATTAAATATTCACGAATTTTCTTTAAAATGGATGCATTTTATGGATCATCTCTCTTAACGGCTGGGGGAACTATCGGGGATCTCTTAGGCGGAAGAGTTGATGAATAAGTTCAGTTGAATTCAATAACTAAATTAGAGTTACCTGCAAATAAACAAAGTAATGCTGGGCGTCTAGTGGCCAAGGAAGTTGGAGAGGCTGTGTTGAAACTCGGTGTTCCCTAGAGTAATAAAAAGGAATAAAAATAAAGTTGGGTCAAACCAATGGTTTGTATTGTAGCACTTTTCCCTTCAACAAGTGAAAATTCTGCTTTTAAAATACAGTCTATGTATACCTATGAAACTATTGAAATTATTTTCATTCATATACAAAACTATTTCTAGAATTGCATATATTTAGAATGAACCATTTATGCAGTCTTTGAAATAAAGCAAAAATTAATATAAAAAGGGGTTAACATAATGCTCGATTTTAAGGGTTAATTGTGTGAGTTAAGAAAAATAATTATATTTTTTAATTTCATGGAATTTACCGTTAGCTTTTTGCGTTTATAAAAATTTGGGAAAGCTTGCGGTTTCGGAAATATAAGGTGTCAAAAATTCAAATTTTACGAATTTCAAGAGGTGATAACTTGAGAGGGGGTGGAGATGGAAAAAAATTTTCTTCTAACGAAATGAACCATTTGTGAATGTCTAAAAGCTCCTAAAATTTCAAGCTTCTACAGTCTGGGTTCTAGAAGAAAAATGACATCAAAAATTTGGAAAAAAAGGACTTTAGATAACGGTAAATTTGAACGACCATTTTATTTTTCTAAAGTTTAGCTATAGTATATCGCGCTAGGGGAAGCAAGCCACTGCCTTTCTGCGTTTGCAAAATTTCAAAAATGCTTATGGTTTCATTGCAACAAATATTTAAAAAACGCCATTTTTAGGGTTTTGGGGGGGTATAACTTCTAGAGGGGGAGAGATAGGTAAAAATTTTGTTCTACGGAGATAAGTTTCTAGTGAAGATCTATGTACGTATGAAATTTCAGCTTTCTATCTTAAAGGGTGTAGAAGTTTTGTAAACAAAAAAAGTGTCCACGGACGGACGGATGGACGGACGGACGGACGGACGGACGGACAGAGTGAAACTAATAAGCACTTTTTTCAAAATTTTTTTTGGAAAAGTGCTAAAAACTAACTTTAATTTGAATATTAAATTTTCTTGTAATCTAGTGTAAATTTTACGGTATATCCACAATATGTACTATGATATTACATTATTACTCGCATATATACATATATACATTTATATTTTACTGCAATTTTCAAAGTGATTTATTAATTTTATCGGGATTTTATCATAATTTTTTTTTGTTTTTCTAAATTTGAAATTTAATTAATTTAAATTGGAAAAAAATGCTTACCTATATTATTATAATTTTGTTAAGGAATATGATTGGTAAACCATATTAATTAAAATTAGAAACTTTAAATTGTTTGGAAAAAATAGGGGGATGGGTTAAAATAAAAAAATTTAAATTTTAAAGAAGATTACAAAATATTTTAATTTCCGCAATTTTATTAAAATTTGTTTTTAGAAATTAGATTTGGCATATTAGTTTTCTCTTTCACGCTATAAGGCTTAACTTAACTTTGACTTAAACGTCAAATTTTCATTGGATCAAGCCAAATTCATGAAAAATGTTTATTTCGTAAGTGGCTTCTAATGTATACGAATATAACTTAACAGAAAGAGCAAAAATCTATGAGCATGGTGGTTATATAAGTGCGTCTTACCCGGTTTATTTATCAAATATTTTTCTATTTCTATTATCTTCGGCATTAACTTTCTGAAACGTTGAACTTAAACCTCTGTTAATAGAATTAAATTCTTAAAAAAACAAGAAATTTAACACAGTCTGACAACAATGTTACACGATACTGTCTTTAACAGTTACTAGCACAGTTTTTTTTTAAGAACATGAAGTAATTGCGGCTTACTGGAAAAGAGTTCTCATATAATTGTCAAATTATACTAAAGTGAATTTTTAATATATTTAGTTGCCTTTGTATATAAGAAATAAGTTGGCTGATTAATGCGGTAACAAAACAAAATATATTTGGCTACAATAAGGATTTCATATAAATTTCCCACATGCATTTAAATTTTTAAATTAAAATTGAAAATTTTTGATTCAGGCATGTTTTTAAAATTGATGTTCAAAAATCAAAAATGCTAGAATAAATTTTCAAATTAATTTTACAAATTATCAAATAAGAAAAAAAAAACACAAAAAAATAGTGAAAAAACAAATTCACATTATAATTTAATATTCCAAAATTAATTTTAAAATATTATAGTGGTAATAACAAAATTTTAATTTGATAATAACAATTTTAAACCCATACATATTTTATTACCCGTCCAAGCACATAAATTAATTTATGCGATTCCATTATTCACATACATACATATACTTATATAGAAACAAATTCAATCTAATTTAAATAATTATTTTTACTTCTCGTATATAATAAATTTATTGTTTATCGAGTTTTTAATTTGACAATATTAAAATTCAACGGACCCACAGACGTCAGTAAGCAAACATACATAAAAACAATGTTGGATATGCAATATATGGGATAGTATAATAAAGGTTTTATTATATTTTGTTATACGTAAGCAAAATGAGATTTACGGATACGTGATTACTATTAGGCAAACATTTATCACATAAATCATAAAAAAAATCTCACTATTTTCAATGTCAAAGTGACAATCAAGATATCCAACAACATTGGTTTCAATTCCAACTATTGAAATTTATACTCATGTTGTTGGATACAAATATGTGCATACTGATATCATTATTACTTTGAAAATGAAAGAGTTTGGAAATTGTAAATCGATTCGGTTACTTTCAAAATAAACTAATTTTCCATCTAATATAAAAGTGGTGTAGTTTTACGGCTAAAGCTCAAATGCCATAATCAATCCATGATTTTTTGAAAAATACTAAGAAAGGATTATAGATTTTCAAAAACATGCAGTTGCAGTCATGAACATTTTATTCGGATCAACTATTTATTGAAATATCTCAGATTATCTATTTGAATCCAGGCACATTAGAAATACATGTGCCTGGATGGAGTGATAAAAAAAAAAGATAACGAATTCTTGCAAAAGAGAAAAGTAATTTAAATAATTGTCAGGACTGTATGATATTTATATGAACGAAAGCTTATAACGCTTGTAATAAGGGTCTCACGTTTTGGATACAGATATATGTATTTATTCTTGTCAGTTTCGAATTCTGAGCAGATTTAGCTCTGTCCGCACGCATGCCTAAGCGATAGCGTAAATACGAATAACTGCACACATCCTATTAATTTGTCATCAATCGAACCACTGGTTTGAGTCAAGCTATACCACACAAAAAATGTGTTAAGTAGTGGGGTCTATATTTCAATAAATTTTCGTTATGATTGCACAAGTTCTTACAATAGCTGCTATTCAATTCCAAAAAATTATTTTTTTTTTCGTAAGAAATCTGTTCAGATGAATTCTTTTTTCACATTGTGAAAGAAATAGAAAATTAAGGAGAACAAAAATTTACATGGTAACAAACTACTAAAATTTCAATATAAAATCCGTTATCACTTTATCCTTGGATTTGATATTAGTGCGTTATTGTCTTACAAAATTTTTAGATTTACAAAGTTTTTTTTTTGTTTTTGCATATCCTCAATTAGAATATTCTTTGGAACAAAAACAAAAAGTAGAAATTGGACCCTTTTTTTGTTTTTTATATTCTCATTGTTTCTGTTATAGTTTATGGAATTTTTATCCTAGTAAAAATTTAGAGCGTTAAAAGTTTTATTAACTTTTCCTTTTCTTTTCTATTTTCATTTTTCTTTTGGAGCAGAAATTCGTTTTTTATATTTTTTAGAAAAGTTTTGTTTTTTTCAACAATAGAAGTTTAATTAGAGCTGTGGTAGTATCAGAAATAATAACAAGAAGAATAACAAAATGGTAGCAAGGACAAAAGGAATTCGAAAATAAAGTACACAATAATAATGTGTTAAAAATGTCACATAATTTTCGCTAAACACACGTGTCATCATATAATATTTGACACTATACACAGATATATTAAAAATATTTAAGGGGCCCAAAAATAGAAAAATAGAAGAAAACAAAAAAAAAAAGAGTGTATCCTTATCATATCCCATTTTATTGTGTGTGTATGGTTGTATTGGTTTATGTTTTTGTGCTTTTATAATTTTGTTTTATAAAGTAAAAGTTTTTTTTTTTTCTGATTACTTTTTAAACTTTTATTTTGTGTTTATGATTTCGAATATAATTTTATAGGGAATTTTTAGACATTGTTACGAATGGAAAATTTCTATTGTATAGAATGGAAAATTTTAATTTAATTGTGATAAAATTTATAATTAATTTTTTTGTCAGTCTGTTTGAATTCCTGAAAATTATATGTGGCGATAGCTTATTCTTTGTGCTTTATTACCTAGCACTCTTAAATGTAAAAATAGGACCGTAACCAGGTTGTAAACAGTTGAAATGTTAATTATATAATTATTACACTGGAATAACTGGCCCCCTTAAAATGCATTTTTTATCAATTTGATAGAGAATTAATTTTGATGTTTGCAGATAATGTGATTCGAAAAATTGTGTTTTTTGACATAAAAGTACACAATATATGGTGCGAGACTGATACTCATAGAGTACCCGTATGTCGCAAAAAGTAATTTACATTAAATATTAAGTGTCTCTCGCATTAAATGTCAATGGCCTTAAATGAGCTCAAATTCATAAGAAAAAGAGATATTGAGTTCTTAGGTATAGAACAATTTTGGCTGTTAAACCTGTTGTTGAGATAAGTGTTTAAAATTAAAATAATTTGTCCAGGTGATTTTTAGCGTTAATCTTGAACTAAAATTAAAAATTAAGTTTTCACTATGAAAATCCAGATGGTTTTACTGTGTTTTCAATCTAAATGAAACAATTTTGTACCGGATCGCAATTTATATTATTTACATGTTATCTGGTCTCCCTAATATTATTAAATCTTTGTGTGATTTTTGATATCTATATTTTGGGTGTTTATTTGCATTGTTTTCCAAAACTCGTTAATTTTAATAACATATACGAAGCAAGCAATAATAAATTGAATCAAAACTCATAAAAATTATCACCTGAGTCCCCAAAAGTAAAAATGTTTACTGATTAAAACTGTTGTTTCTCTTTTTTTATTTAAATTATAGTGTCATAAATTTTAGGTCAATTAATACTATGCTTCTATTTTTAGTCATACATTTCGTTTTATTTTTTTTGTTCGGTGGGGTAAACCAACAACATGTAGGTACATAATGTTGTACATAAATATAAAATACTCCATACTAAAGTTTTTAATCTGTTAATTTATGGAGGGAGACAGTTATATGTATTTCATACATATTTTTTACATATAATGGAAAAATTAAAATAAATTCATGTATCTCTTTTAAGAGGATCCTTGAAATGGGTTTTGAAATAAAATCCTAAAACAAAGTAAAAAAAAAAACAACACAATAAAATGCCCATAATTTAAAGTTTTTTAAAGTAAATAAACAAAAAAAAAAAACAAATATAGAAAAATATTTCAACCTCGTTTTATATACGTTTTCTACTTACTAGATTTAGTTAACTGTTACTCTATTATTTTATGATAATAATAATAATAAAGAGAAAAAAGGATGTTCCCAATTTGTTATTACATATCAGCTCAACCCTGCATGAAGTTTGAATGAAAACATTTAGCATACTATACAACTGGATCGAAAATAATTCCTTTATTTTGATAATTTTGAATAAAAAGATAAAATTTTCGGCAGTGGTTTAAGTGAGCTACACCACATACAATGTAAACAAGACAATGTGGACAAATATGATGAGAGATTTTTAATGCGTACACAATTTTTCTCTAATATTTAAAAATTTGGGAAATTTTGTAAAAATACGATTAATAATAATAAAAAAATTTATACTGCCGATTTTCCTGACACATAACAGAGATCAGAGTTCTAAATTTTATATATTTTTTTTTTAAATCAAAAACTATTTTTGTTTTTGAAATTTTAAGCCCTGGTTTCCATATCCATGTAACCCTTCTGAATGTCTTTGAGTCAACTACCGAAAATCTGAAACTCAGATTTGAACTGCATGATTGATACTTTATGGCATTTCAAGGTTACCTGATTACAATTGAAGTTACCTGGCTACTTAAATACAACTGACATGAAATGGAAAATTTACCTAAGAATCGATTCTATGATTCTAAGAATAATGTGGTTACATGCTTATAAGATTTAATTATAGAAAATGATGATGAGTCCTATGCTTTTCGAATAGCGTCGCTTTTAAGGCCGTTTAGAAGTATTTTAAGACTCTTCTGATAATTTTACATAATAACCTGTGAGAAAAGTTTGACCTGTCTGCGATACGTTAATAATACCTGTTAATTTGCTACATAATATGCAGTTGGTTGAACAGACAAGTAGTGATAGCTGTTGTGCTGGGATTTTGAAAAGTATAGCTAAGCTGATGGGGTTCACCAGAAATGTAGCCAATATGATCATTGGCCTTTTCACTGGAAACTTTAAATTTTAACCCAGTGTTACGCAGAAATTAAAGTTGGTGAGTACACGACTGAGTATATTTTTAAATATTCCCTAATTATGTTGTTGTGATCAAAAACCGTTTTCACCTAATAAACGGGTAACAAAACTAATAATTGTGAATATTCAAGAATTATATTAAAAGTAGCATATATTAAGAATGACGCAATTTTTACACTCAAACTATCCCTTACCATAATATAATATTATATTATGGGTACATGAATAAATATAAGAGAAAATATATTTTATAATATGGGTAACACAAAAAAATTATCCCTTTAATAAAAAAAAATATGAAAAATCAAAATATTATCCTAGTCAAAGAATCCTTATATAAAATCAACCTAAATAAAAAGAAAACCTAAAAATTATAAAAAACAAGAAATAGAACAATTTATTTAAGTTTCCAACTCATTTAAAATAAAACGACCGTAAATTGATACGTTTAAAAAAAATTTTTTTTTATATATCTATTTATTATTTTTCTCTGTGTATATGCATAGATACAATATTTTTAGCCTCAATAATTCAGGGTACACAAACTCTTTTGTATCCTTATATATAAAAGTTTTATATTTTAAGTTTTGTGTCTGCTAGAAGACTCCTACTCCTCTTCACTCCTCCAAAAATGTGAGAAATTATTATTATAAAGAGAATTATGTGATATGAGAGTGAAGGCATGGTTAATATTTCTATTGTTTGGTAAATCTCAAAAATTTAATGTTCTTGAATTTAAGTGTTTATTTAAAAACAAAAAAAATTGAAGTGTTTATTTTTCGTCCCCTTTGGTTATTTTTATTATTTATTATAAGTTGGTAACTCTTGTCAGATATCTATACTTTTAAAAATTATACTTGACAATTAAAAATAATATTTTAATTAATATTAAGTTTTAGGCGTCACATGCCAATATATTTTATATAGGGGAAGAAAAATTAAAATGAAATTTTTAATTTATTTAAAACTTTTAATGTAAATATTATGAAAAGTAATGAAGTGTTCTTGAGTATTGTATCTTTATATATATATTGTAAATTTAAAATGTGTGTGTTTAAAATTTTCTAGATGACATGATTTATTATTTATTAAAGGGGACTTAAATTTTGGAAAATATGGTATAGTTAAAATTTTAATTTGTGTATATTTAATGGGTAAATTTAGTAATAAAATGAAATAAATTTAATTTATTCAAAATTATAAACACTTTAAATTCTTCTTAATTCCTAAAGTACTTGAAAACATAATATTACGAATCCGTCTTACTTTAAATTAAGAAGATGTTTTTAAGATTGTCAATGTAAATATGTAAAGGTTATATATGTAAAGGTTAATAATTTTAAGTTTACAACATAAATTCATTTAAAGCTTGAAAAAAACATAATCATAGCCATAAAATGTGAATTTCATAAATAAGACTCTAATTTTCCATTTTTTCTTTTCTGAAAATCACAGAATTTAATTTAATTTTCTTAATTTTTGTCTTAAACTTTCATTTTAATAATGCAGAATGAATCCGTCCATTCATGGCCATTATATTATGTATTCGAACTGTACAAAATTTAAATTATCATTTGCAAATAATGCACTAGAGATTTTGAAATTTGGTCAGACAAAGCTCGAATTGCGCTTTAATTGCAATTAAGATGAATTACAATAAAACGATGTTTCTAAATTCAATATTTGATTTCTGTTCAATTTGCATTAAGCTGACAAATTCGTTAATATTTAAAGAAAATTAAAAATATGCTAAAATTAAATATTTCTTCACAGTTCTGGCAGTACGTCAAAATACTTATATTTCTGTCCATACACGTAGTTTGTTTTGAAGCAAACTCTTCAGTTAACTTATTTCGGTGATCAAATGTCAATATTTGAACTACATAGAAAAATATCGTTAAAATTTTCTTAACGTAATAATTACGTCAGAATAAACGTAAAAATATATTTTTGTTTTAAAAATAATTTCAGATAAGATTTTATTATTTAAGTTTTATGTATAATTTTTATAGAATCCCATACATAGATAAGTAAATGAGAAGAGGAAATGAGTAAATCATTTACTTACATGCTGCTATGTAGCATGTATCTATATAATGTTACATAAAGTTAGAAAATAAATATCGACTTTATGAGAATCGGCAGTATAATTTTAATTAGAACATATAGAAGTCAAGTTATTAAAGTGTATTATAAAAATTTATAAAAGTGTTGCTTCCGCGTACAATTTTTTATATATTTAAACATTTCCTTTTTATTTTTTTTAATATATATAGGGACGTTAATGTGTTATATATAGTTTCTGTTTTATTCCGGGATCGGAATGAATAGATGACATGAACATAAAATTCTAAATAAATTTTTTTTTTATAGTGTCCTTAAAAAAAGTAAATAAAGAACGAATCATCCAATGAATGATGTTTGTGCACGTTCCTTGTTTTTTAAAGTGTAATTTATTATATAAAATTTAGAAACACAGTTATTTTTCCTTTTTTTGTTATTTTTATTAAAGAAAACTTTGAAAAACAGAACTAAATAGTTGTACGTGCAGAAAAATCAAAAATAACTTGTGAAAAATCTTTTTCTTTTGGTTGGGGTGTGATGTGCCTTTTGATTTTATTTCTGCTTCTATAAAGACAATCTATCGTAATTATGTATATTATTAAGTGTATAAATGAATACTTGGCTTATAGTTAGAGAATAAAGGGACTTTGATAGTGGTGATTGTTGAATTTTTAACTGTTTTTATTGTAAACTAATGTTTTAGTTCTACCAATTCTTAGAGATGGAGAGGAATAAGAGGTACAGAATGATTTAGTGAAAAATTTTAGCAAAAAATTGTTGAATTTTGAAAAACTTTAAAGTACTTTTGCTAAAATAATAATTGCTAGAATTGGAAAATTACATTGATTTAATCAATTAGATCTTAAGTAATTATAAATGGTTATTTGGTTATTATTGAACAGATTATGTGCTACAAATAATAAGTTAAAAATTTAAAATATTTTGTAAGGATTTCGTAAACTTATATGTACTATTGAGGATTTATAGAAATTCTTATATAAGTTTTTAATAGAAGAAAGTAGTAAAAAAATAATAAATTCATTCTAAACGAAAAATTTGCAAATTAAAAAAAAAAAATTGCATACTTTTAGGTGAATCATAAAAATTTTTGTTTTATTTCATACTGTTTGGTCTATAAAAAATTTTGTATTCCATTTAACACTACATTTTAAATTTTAATAGAATGTTAACGAAAATCAGATTTTATAGGATAAAGGATGATAAATGAAGCATAAAGGCTTAAATAGCACTGAATCGCATTTATATACAAATTTAATCCAAAAATAAAATTGTCCCATTTTGCGGCATTCTTATGGTGACTTGAATCAAATTTTTATTATATTTCTTAACTAAATTTATAATTGCGATAAAACTTGATTAAGATTTTACTTGTCCATTTTCTGTGCCGCAATTCAAAATAATTTTACTCTTCATATTATAGAATTATGTTCAACTGAAAAGGCTCAATTCAATTCAAAAAATTCCTAAACCTTTAAAAAAAATCTATTAAATTCCTTATGGGTATTGTGTAAAAGGAATAAAATAAAATGACTTTAATTATTGCTAAATATTAACACAAGGGCTTATTTACTTTGCATATTATTTTACTTAATAAAAAATTTTAATATTTCCAAAATGATTTATTATGAAAATTTTGAAGTACAAGATTTATTAAGGATAAAAAAAACAAGAAGAACTCTAAATTATTTTTAATCCTTTAATAATTTTCCTTTGATAAATATTCTTATACCACTGAAAAAGGTATATTAATTTTAATTAAGGTGTACCTAAGAATACGAATATAATATTATTATATATTCATTATCCCTTGAATAATTTAATTCTATATGAGGAGTTTTTGGGCCTTAATCGCACAATATTAGAAAATATTAATTAAATTATGATATGAAAGAAACTTTTTTTAATTTTAATTACATTATTTTTACTTGTGTGGTTTTATAAGTTGTAAGAATATTTTAAGATTTTCAAATTAATTTAAATTTTCAAACACTTCTTAATATATTATTTTCAGTTTTATTATTTGCTTTTATTCTTTTAAGTTTTAAGGAATTTTGAAAGTAAAAAACATTAATTTAAATTTATTAACGTAAGATGACAGTGAATGCTATAGCATTTCGCTCTTTACTTACTTTTAACTTATGTATTTGGACAGTAGAGTTGAGAAATTTAATATAATGGAAAACTTTAAAGAAGAATTTTATTTTTCTTGAATTGAATTGTTGTACACTATATACGAGTAGCTATTTAAAATATTATATCTTCGTATAATGGAACTTAGACTTTTCTATAATAAAATTTTTTTATAACCATTGCAATTTTATTATATTTATTATGAATTCATAATAACCGTGTGCGATGCGGGAGGATTTTGTTGTAGGTTTTGTTGTACAAGGGAGGTGATGTGATTGATAGCCAGGTTTTGGAAAACGAGTTTTCTCCGGATATGCACTTCTCCGTGGTAGGAACACGTAATTAATCTATTTTTAGAAATTCCTGAATTATAATATTTGACTTCTGGTTGTTAACAAAACTAATTTTTAACCAAAATGAAGCTTTTTGGGGAATTCGGATTCATAAAGCGATACTTTACCAAAAGCCAAATTTACATTTTTCGAGGAATATTAACTAATTTCCTTAAAATTGTAGAGACGTGTTTAAAAAGCGTTTCCATAATCCTTTTACGATTATTTTTTCCAAGTAAGTTAATGAATGTTTTAATAAGTAAGAATAAAGAGTAGCGGAAACTGAAATTTTATCTGCATATGAAAATTTAAAAAAATCTGAACTTTGACTTCCAGAAACATTTTTTATATTTTCAGTTAAGATATTAAAGAAACATTAGTTAGAGTTAAGAGATGAAAAAATAATTCATTCATTCAGTTAAAAGATTAACAAGTAAAGAAACCACTAATTTTCAGTTACTAGATCGCATTTAACAAGAATAATTAGTAACTTCTGAGACACTTTTATATAAAAAATCGATTAAAATTGAAGTCTCTTCCATCATGAGAGAGTATAAATGTAAAAAAAATTATTAAAATATTGTACAGATTCTAATGTACAATAGATGTTTTAAATGTTAATGTAGGCACAATCTGTAGAAATTTGTTTCACATTATTGGTATCGTAAATAAATTTGTGCCACCATTTTCATTGTCAGCAATAAATTTTTGTGGTACTTTAAAAAATTTAATTTTTTTTTTTCCAAAAATATTTCAGAATATTAAATTGACAAGCTCGATAAGAAATGTTTTTTTTTTCCCCAGGAATTTGTTGTTTTAAATTTATATTGTACAAAACATTGAAATAATTTATTTATTTTTGTAATAATTATAATAGTTATGTATAGTAGTTAATCCGATTTGACAATTGAATAAATTATTTCAAATTGGTCATTATTATTATTGTTATTATTATGATTGCTCTTTTATAATTGCTCTTTTAATTCTTTTAAATTCTAATTATGCATACTTGTATTTTAATAGATTACGTGCTATTAAATTATTAAATAATTACAAAATCATTTATTTTATTTTAATAAATATTAATAATCTTTTCTATATATAATATGTAAAAGTGTATATAGGTTGGTTTAATTATATATATAATTTGTATATAAATATTCTAATGATTTTCTTAAATTAGTTCAAATGTTTTTGTCAATGTGGAAGCCGAATATATGTATATACATTATATTTGTATATGTATTTGTATAAAAATATACATTATATTTGTATATAAATTAATTATTATAGTGAATAATAATTGATCTTAATTCTAACCAACCTTAATTATATAATTATATTTTGATGGCCATATTATATTAATTAAAGTGAGATGTTATTGTTATGGAATTTCAATTATAATGGAGTTTATTGTAAGAATGAAATTACTAAGATATTGTATTAATATTTATTGAAAAAATTTTAAAAATAAAAAGTTTGTACGAGATGGCTTGTGTTTTATAGTAATATCTAGCTTTTCAAGATAAATATCATTATTACATAACTGTTAAAATGTTGCTATTAATTTCATTCTCAGAATAAACCATAATATTATATGAAATAGCGTTTGCGGTTAAGAGAATTTGAGAATTTCTTTATAAAAATCTAATGAGATAAAAGCTAACTAGATACTCACCAAGGTACTGAACAATGGTAAAAAAATTTATTTTAAAAAGTTTCAATTTTCGACCTCGTTTTTCCAATAGGAAATCAGTTTCATTTTTTTGTCGGCCTACATTAGTTCAAGAATGCAAATTTCCCAGATTGCAAAAAAATCAATAAAATAGTAGAAAAATTATGCACTTATCTGCGTGCTGGCTCGTTAAAAATTTATATATGATGAATATAGGAATATGATTTATATTCCTTAAAAGTGGCAAAAATTAAATGAATTTTCAAAACTGAAATAATCGTTATAAATTTTAATAATTTCATTTTAAATTATTGATTTTCGTTTTTTCTAATTTACAGCCTCATCGAGTGTTTCGATTTTTTTTTTCTCACTTTTTATTCACTTTCATATCAGAATTCTCCGTTTTTCTAATGAATATTCAATTTTTCCAATAATATATTACTCGTTTAATAGAATTTTTCTCAAATTATCGACTGAACATCTCACTTTCAAAAGCAAAATGAGTAAATTTTGTATAAATATTTTAGAAGAAAATTAGATACGCAATACGAAATACGAGTAATTCTTCTCACTCGAAAATTTCATTATACAAATATATAATAGTTACTCCCTTTGTTGTCACTTCGCGAGAAAAATAGCAATATAGACGATCAGGCCCTTAATATTAAAGAAAACTTCTAAGAACTTATTGAAAATGACATACACTGTGAAAAATTTTAAGTGTAAGTAATATAAAAATGATAAAATAATCTAATAGGTAATCTAAAAGAAAAATCAAACATTTTAAGAATGAGATTTTTTTAAATTTTTAATTCGAATATTCAAAATTTATTAACACGAAAATAATAAAAAAAATTTTTTGTTTTCCTCTTTTTCAATTATTTCGAAACAATTTTTAATTGGCTTTTAATTGAAATTTATTACTCTTTTTTAAAAATATCATGTTAATTAAAATTCAATCCCTTATTTAGTAAAATTTTTTTCGAATTAAATTATAAATTATAAAATGGAAAAGACAAAAAAAAAAAATTCAGTAGGTTCCTGGAGGAAAATTTATTTATTGAAAATTAAAATATGAGCTTTTGTAATATAAACTATGTTATACATATAATTATATATAGGGAAATACATTATTGCAGTAAGTATATACTCATTTATAGAATTATATAATATAAAAGGACTTTTGTGTATGTATTTATTTTGCTGTATTTATTTATAGTAGCCCTTAGGTACTATTTAAAGACAAGATAAAAAAAAAAATTTTTTTTTTATTAACAATAATTTGTTTCTGGTATATGCAAAGTACATGGTAAATTTTCCCTATAGTCCTTGTATTTTGGTTTCTTTATTGCTTTCTCATTGAATATTTTCAATATTTTTTTCGGATTTTCTCCTCGTTTTTTGTTTAATTTATGTTCAAATTTATATTAATTATATTTTTTAGGTAATTAATTATTGTATTATTGTTTTTGTTTTTCCAACAAGTTTTTTTTCTGTAAATAAATTGAGCCATAGTAAAAACCATTAATGCGAGTTAACAAATCACTTATGTATTTTGTCCCATTGTGGTAACGAAATTTGTTAATTATAATATTTTGGATGCAAGTTTGTAAGCAAAAAGGGAGGAAAATTTTTATAATTATTTGCAACTGAAAGTATTTTTCAAGTATTAAATTTTATTATTAAAATAAATATATTTCAAAATTAATTTTTTGACTGAAACGGAATCTGTAGGGTGTTAGCAACATTTCTGTATCAAAAAATTGCGTGCCATTTTATTTTCCTGCTTTTATCATTTCAATCTTTTAAAGATAAATGGAAATGTACACCAATACATCGATGTAATTAAACAGTGTATAGTGTCTCTTGAACATTTTATAAATTGCAAGTTACATGGTATTGACAGCGAGATGAAAATTTCAAAAATTAGTTTTGCATTACGGGTAACAAAAGGTAGATTTAAGAAAATTTTATTCGGTTAAAGTATTAGTTTTGATATTAGTAATAAAAAAACTCAAAATTTAGTTGTGATTGGGAGAGCCTAATGTTTAAATGTCTTAAATTTTTCGTAGTACTCATCTCTCTTATGTCTACTATACAGAAAAACGTAATTTGATTTCTTCTTTTTGATAATTTCAAACTTTTGAAGTGCTTTTGTGGTATTATTAAAAATATTTTAATAAAACTTTTTGAGAAAATTGAAAATTTAATATTTACCCAAAAAGAAAACAGAAAAAAAATAATAAAAAAACCATTCTCAAATAATTTCATAGAAAAGTAGTTAATTTTTTCTCTTATTTTACTCACCCGCTAAGTCAATAGTAAAATTTTTTTTGTTATTTTTCTTTGTTTTTTTTTTATTGTATAGACTAACCCAAGTTCAGGAATAAAACATTAATTTATCGTCTTTTAATTTTCAGTGAACCGGAAAGATAAATATTCTCAACACTATCCCCACAGTTTTAAATTTTTTTTTTGTTTCTGTTCCTCTATAAATTTTATAACGTTTATCCATTTACCATTCACCCGTTTTTATTTTTATTATTCGCAAACGAAATTGAATAGCTGCTCTGTTAAAGGATGTTCCCTGTCAATTTATTGTTAAAAAAAAATTTAAGTAGAAAAACAAAGAATATTTTTTTTTATTTTTATATTTCATAACAGTTTCATAAAAAATGTTTTATTATTTTTTAAACTATATTGCAAGGGTAAAAGGAGGCGGTGGGGATTTTATAGCTTAAATACAATATAAATCAATTTTTCATGTGCATTTCAATATTTAAGAGAACTCTGCTTTTTCCTTCATATAGTTAAAAGAACTATTGTAAATGTATCGAAGCAAAAGTATTCATATTTTAAATATTGTATTTATTTTTGATTGTATTGAACTATAGGGTTGGAAAAATTTATGTTTAATTTTAATAAATGTGCTCAATGCAAATAGGGTTTAAGATAGTTGAATAGTTAAAATTTTATAAGAAAATTTTGTATACCTTCACAAATTTTTTGGAATACTATATGAATTTGTAGTCGTATTTGAAAGTCTGAGAAAATGTTTTTGTGCATGGTTGATAATACATGTTTGATTCAACAGTATGTTTGATTCCATAAAACTTCTATTGCACGAATGTATGCTTAAAATTGCTAACAGTCAACATATAGTGCTGAAATCTGAGGCTATAAATTAGAGTTTTTTTACAAAAAATAGTTTGAATGCTATTGAATTTTGCGTCACTACATGCAAAAATGCAACATTTAAAAAAAATTAAAGAAATATAAAAGTTGTAACGAGTGCGTAATGTGAATAACATGTTTATGAAACTTTAATTTATGAAGTTTCGAACTGAACTGATGGATAACTACATGGGGTCTTAATATTTTAATAAAATAATTGATTAATAGAGAGTCTTTACTTTCTAAACATTTCAATTTTTATAGCCTAATTGTATGTACCTTTATTTTTCAGTTTCCATATGGAAAACTGAATTTACTTAAAAACTACATTAGGCGAACATATGACACCCACTTAATTTACTTTTAATTCGGTGAGTAAAAAAGAGAGATACAATCAGGCTGTTAATGCACTTATTGAACACTTTATAATAATGAATAATGCCATTTAATAACTATTTATCATTTTTGACTTTTTTTTTCTTTTGAATAAGTATCCCGAGCTCGTTTTAATATCAAAGTTAAAATTAATAATTGATTTAAGGAAACTTTTCATACACACTCGTATGGTTTGTAATTTAATCTTATCCTGCCAAAAACAAAATCAAAATTATCTAATATTGAAGTGAAACTATTAAATTTTTGTTTTTACTTTATTGGCTTTATTCCATTGTGATTGCTTATTTCCAAATGATTTATTGTATACTCGTACTAGTATAAACATTGGAAATTAATTGAAATTGAAAAAATATTTCATGTGTAAAAACATTAATAAAATAGATTTTGCAATCGGATTGGAAAATTTCATCTTGAACTGTAATTTTTATGAAATTGATTTTTTTCTAAAACAAAAAAAAAAAAGAGATTAATGTAAAATATTGAATGTACTTAAAATATGCAGCAGATTGAGGTTGTGGAGTTGCATTTTAACTAGAATCGAGTAAAGAATTGCCACTTAAGTTGGAAAAAGAATATATCATACATGTTTTCTACATAGATTGAACTCATTTATATCACCACAATTTAACACTTGCTTTTTCTAATGTGCAATGTCAGAGGTCAAAAATATACAAGATACTAAATGTGGTTTAAACCCATTTTTGTAAGATGTTTTTAACATCGTTTCTCTTTTAAACGGTGAGAAATAGGATTTTGGAATTTTATGACCAGCTGATTTTTTTACAACTACTCGTAAATATACGCTTCAATACATTTTTCTTAAAGCAAAAAAAAAAACTAACGGTAAATTTCATTAGTTTTCCCATTAGAAAATAATATAATTCCATAGATTAACTCAGCAAATTTGCAACCGAATTTGATTATTAATTACATATTAATGCTTCTCTTGTTTTTCTCCCATCCTATAAGTATGCAATAAAAACTAATTGAAGAATGTAATAAATTTTCTATATTAATGAGAGTAATTTGGTTTGCGTTTATATGAGTAAATAAAAAATTATTTTTTAATCTTAACCTTCACTTTCGATTAGTTGTTATTTTGCATTAAATTTAGTAAAACTCTTCTTTCCTAATAAATTTCAACACTTAAAAAGAAGCAATATCGTTCATTTTTGGGATGCTGTTTCCAGAGCTATAGGAAACAGAATTACTTATTTTACCTAAAATTAATTCTGAAACTATTTGAGAGGAAGAAGAGCTTTAAATTTTTTACGCTGTGACACAAAATCTTCACAAACCCGAATTTTTTATTAATTAAAATGTTTAATTTTTAATCAATTAAAATCAAAGCGCTGATTGGATCTAATTTTAGTGAATAAAATTAAAGTTGATGCAAGGTTGATTTGCTGAAGTTTCGATGTTAGATATTTTCATATCAGTTCTAATTATGTACAGTAAAGTTATAAAAATTTTACTGTACATAGTTATTAATTTGCCTAAACTAGTGATTTGAATATGAACCTTTGTATAGAAATTCCAAGTAGGTCCTAGTTTTTGATACATAATTTTGCTACGTAACTGAACAAATATCTACAGGTGTATATTGCGTATGTTTAAATTACTTATACCGTTTGTACTAAAACTCAATATAAAAAATTTCAAAATTAGAATTTTACCTGCACGTTTCTAAATACATGTGTTCTCTTCTAGAGCCCGTGTCAATTTTGGATTTGATATTTTCCTTCGAATAAATTCTTTTATTACAAGTTTATTTCTGTGCCATTTCTACTTTAATTTTATATCCTTTTTACCATATGTTACAAAGAATGTTATCAATTTTTCTTTACCATTATGAAAAAAACGCTTTGTTCCTCCTTTTAGAGTAGATAAAAGTTTTCTCTATCTTTTTTTTTTTTTGCTAAAGTATTAAAGAAGAAAATTTTAAGAAAGGAAGTTGAAAAAAAAAGTTTATAAGTTGACAGCATGTGCAAAATGTATAGATTTTTTTTTATTTTTTTTTATTGCAAAAGAAAAGAAGATCTATAGGAAAATCTATTAAGTGTTTTCTTTTTAGAATTATTTGAAAATCGATATATTGCATAATAATTGCATAAACCTACAAGTACACATAACTAATATTTATTTATATACAGAGTGAGTAAGACTCGGATGTATTCCCAAAGTAGAGTAATAGAATAGATTTAAATTAATCAAAAATAATAGGTGATATTTTCCATTTCTCATCCTCGTTTTGGAATTACTGGTCTTCAAAATTGGTTTTTCTTAAAAGCGTCATATTTTTAAATTTTTAAATTTTTCCATGTAATTCGGAAAATGCGATAGGAGGAATAAACGTGCTGATTTAGTTGTAAAGCATATGATATTCCTCTTCCAGTGAAGTATCTTTGATTTAAATTTTTTCTCACAAATTTGCATTTAGCCGATATTTTCTGCTGTTTTCTCGGTAAGTGAAAATTAAAATCATGGCCAAAAAATTCACTTTGGTATCAAAATATTGGGCAACATATTCGGAAATAGCATGTGTATGAATCGAAAACTTACTGTTAGTTATCAAGAACTTACGGTAGTTATCGACCACCTTCAACAGCACTATCGAGTCAGTTCGTATATTAATGAGAGTAATTTGGTTTGCGTTTATATGGCACATTCTGTATTCATACAGTTTTATGATATTATAGAATATTACCAAAGGATATTAAATATAAAAGGATAAAGTGATATAATTTAAAAAACTTTAACCATTTTGTTAGATTTTGAGCAATGATAAATTAATGTTTTCACAATAATAAAGTCTCAAATTCTAATACAAACTCAATATATTATTGATTGCATAACATTCATAATTTCTGTACTTTCAGATCTTTATGGTTTATTATGTACAAGTATGAGAGCTTAATGATGTAGAAGTTTATTTAAAAATTGCGTTAACCGTTTTGTTTTTGCAAAGAACACCTATACAAATGCATATTTTACAAGTACTTGTATACACTTGTAGCTTTTTAAAAGTATCTTCTACAATATTTTGTACCTTTTCTCAACTTTTAAATGAGTTTATATGTAGATGTTATTGAAAGGAGACGACGTGAACTTCAATTTATGCTTTAAAAATAATCATAATTGAACATTTTAAAAATTTTTCGCACGTAAAATTTGCTGGTTTTCCTTTTTCATTTTCTTTTTGTTTTTCTTTTTATTGTTTTGATATTTTTGATTGCTCCATTAACTTGACATAAAAAAAAACAACAACAACGATATATGTATGTATATCAGGAAAGAAATCCTTGAAAAAGGAAAATGCAAAAAGGATTTTCTAAGAACAAGCATTTGTAATAGCTGCCATGAAATTTTTTTTTTTAATATTTTCAAAGAGCTCTTCTGCGAAAATTGTATATGCGAATAATATTTAATTTAGAATATTTGTTACTATTATGAAGTAGCTACTAGCTGTGTGTTGGAAAATTTTATTTCACCTTTTTTTATTTGTTTTTTTTTTGTTATTTAAATTCAAAAAACAATTGTATACGTGCTTAAATGTAATTACATGATTATTGTGTATTGGTGCTCTGAGATGTAGATAGTACGTAACGTATGAAATACATTGGTGGTTTATAAAATTAAAGGTGAAATTTTAGGTATTTGAGCATTAGTTATTAAAGAAAATGTGTTATGATTGTTTTTGTGAATCTACATGAGAAATTTATTTTATTGATAATGAGTGAGCATCGAACGATATATTAAATTGCAGTCTATGAGCCAAAATAGAAGTAATTGCAGTGTATTGGATAAAATAAAGTGTATATGTAAATGTGTAGTTTTTTTTATTAAATTAAAGCGATTTTCATTAAAACAATTACAGCAATTACATATAGATAGCTGTTCAGTCATCAATGTTTATTATTTAAACATATTTCGGATCAGTCCACCTAAACAGATGGTGAAAATTTTAGATCAAAAACTTCTGTTTTTAAGTTTAAACTGGATTGCATTGTGCCACTTCCCTGATGAATTCGAGCAACTTCGAAAGTCCGGCATACCGCAGCTTTACCGAAGAGAAGAGTTTCTATGCACTTTCGTAGTATTTCTATTCTCCTGTTAATAGGGGTTCCACATTTTCCCAAAGATGTACCAAGGCTTCCTTATCCTAGGCCCAGCCTACTAAAGTGAACCCAAAGTCTACAGTGCCCCATCATGATACCGTTAACAATTCCCACTTAATTCTTGCCCAACCCTAAGACTTTCCTAAAGAGCTTCTGGTTGTAATCTCAAAGACCTGTCGAAACCCCGGAAGGCTTGTTGATGCATCGAGAAGCCTGCCGCCTTAATTATTAATAAAATGCATTAATCCTATACAATCCTTGAACTCCTGGATTGTCATGTTTCTTCAATAATATTAAAATGATCAATCGAACAGCTTTCAGTGCTTTAAGATTTGTGTGTGTTTTTCATTTGGGCTTAGATTTAAAAGGGATAATGTATATGATTAATAATTTTGATTCGACGATAATAAGGTTTATTTCAGAGCAATTTAATTTTTGCAATTTAAGAAACATTAAATTTTTTTTCCTATTCTTGGAAAACCTTGCACATCTGAATTAGTCTTTTAATCTTTAATATTTAAATATTTTTAATTAAATATAATATTATATTCTCTTTTTCCATAAAAAGAAGAAAAAAAAATATATTATATTTTAATTTTAACTAATTTTAATAAAAAGTTCTTAAAAGAGGATTTTTTTTTAAATAAAATTCAATGTGACATTGTTCGCGTATAATACGTACATAATATGCTCCCATATATGTCATAGTAAGAATAGAGAAACGCAAAATAATATAATAGAAAAACTTAATTTTCTTTTCATATTATGCGAAAAAAATATACATAATATACTTATATAATATAAATATGTTAAAATAAATGTATCCACCCTTTGAAAATTGTATTAATTCCCCCACGTGGTTTATTTCCATTTCAGCTTATTTCCGCTATTACGTTTACAAATGCAATTATAAATTCCATTACCATGTCACACCTTTTAAAAAAAAATAAAGTAATTTTTTTTTTTATTTTGCTTTTATTTTAAGTGAAAGTATTATAATATAGACGTATATGTGTAATAGAGAATAGAGATTTTAAAATCTATTATGATTTTATAATTCTATTTAGAAGGGTTAAAATATAAAGCTAAACGAATAGAGTTTAATATCAAACCTACCATACGGTGTATACATATTTTTGGTTCCGGTATGAAAATTTAAAAAAAATGCATATTCTTTCATTATATTGAACTTCAATGTAAAATTTATTAATATCATTAATTAAAATAAGATTGAGAAATTCATTTCGTTATGATTTGTTGTAGTACTGCCGGATCTCTCCTTTTCCGCTTCTTATCCAAATCAACCCGAACTGCTCACAAATCGACTAAGTGCGTAGCACGATCGAAGAAATAAGACTAAAGAAATCTTTACCTGAAGCTCGTCAGCGCGAACATATGAGCATAGGAGGTATGGGAGCGTTTCCTCTTTCTTTACACCGCAGTAGCTTCTATAGAGATCGTTTTCAGGGCAAACCATCCTCCTTGAATGTTCGCCAATCAGATAATGACCAGTTAGAATGCCTATTACAGAACCGATATCCTCACGTCGGAGATATCAGCTTCCTTGTGCGACACAAATCTAGCTTTGGCCACAGTTTCTTTGACTCGTCAAACATTGTTCTATTTCTCACAGGAAACTACAAGATCTTTTTCCTTAATTCCATTAAAATTTTATATGAAATGTTGATTTTAATTTATGGTCTCTTCTAAAAGCTTTTAAAAGATAATTCATTAAAAGTGATCAAATCGGTATTATATTTTTTTTAAGAAATATTATATTTTATGAAAAACTGCTCTTATAAAAGAAATACGCCATCTGGCTGTTAACCGGCTGTACTTAAGGTTTTATTCGACTGCGGGCCAAAGTGGTTTAAGCACTATTCTTTAGAAAACCACGTTTCTCTATTTTTCCAGTACTTATACCAAAATTCATGAAATTTTAATTTGTTTTTATACATTCTGGAATTCCGAGATCTCAGCTCCATTGAAGCAATAGGAAAATCTATAGTAATGCTCTTGAATTTTTAAATTGTTTTGGAAATTTGTTTTTGAAAATTATTGCTTTATTTAACAAGTTGGAATTTTGAAATTCTAAAATGAATTTTAGAAAAGTTTCAATATACGATTTGAATTTAAAGGAAAAATTCTTGAAATGTATGAACTTACTAGGAAAATGTTTGGACTTATTTAAACATTTTACAAAAAATAATTTTACTGTATTTATGGTATTCTAACAAAATATTCTAAAATAAAAATAATGACCTTTCAGACTAAATTTAAAAATTTATTTATTATTCAAAAATTTGTTTAATTAATTTAAAAAGAAGAAAAATTAAATTCTGTTTTTATAATTTCTCTAATCTTGTACTTGACTAGACCAACTATAAAAAAATTTTTTTTTTGTATATTTTTGCATATACTTAGCATTTTTTTTCTACTTAATTCAGTGGCTTTTCCCCTAATTTATTTAATTTTTCTTGTAAATAGCTTCAAAAAGTAGAAAGAGCAAAAAAAACAAAAAACAAAATAAAAGCAAGCAGAAAAAAAAAATAAATAAATAAAAAGTTAAACGGCTTGAACTTTAAGAATTCTAATTAGAATATTTGTACGTCATTTGCCATTAACCGGTATGACAGGGGAATTAAATAAAATTTAACAAAACGTAAATTGGTGTTTTCCAGCAAATTGTGTTAACTCCTGTTATATTTTTCATTATTCAACATAATAGATTATATAATACAATGTTGAATAATGCGTATAATATAGAAGTATATAGAGAAAGCATTTGTACATAAGAGTGTTTATAATTTGCATATATAAGGTTTAACAAATATTTTATTTTATAGAAAAATCATGTAATATGGTATAAGAAAATTATTTTGATTTGTATTTATTCTTGCAAAAGTTTGAAGCTACAAATTGGTGTTGTTTATTTAGGAAAAGTTATTAATTTCGATGGTGTAAGTAAGGAACATTGAATTTTTATTATTTAATTGTATGTAGTGTGTAATTCACCTCCTCATTTAATCAATATTTTTTAAAAATTCTTTTATTAATAGATAAATCTAGTCAGAACCGGTTACCGGTTGCTCGGCGCCCAATTGCTCCTGTTTGCAAAACGCGCGCCCCTCCCCCTTGCGATTTATATGCAATGAACAATTGGCAATAAACTTTACACATTGCGCATAATAATTCACTTTCTTGTAACTTTATCGTGCGTAATATATTAAAGCCTGGAATTATACTTTTAGATTTTTGTTTTGCAAAGCTGATGTATGTATGCAACTTCTGCATATTATCAAGTTAATTTCGCGTAATTTCAAGTAATTGAATTTCACGTTTTTTTTTCAAATTTTCATTGGCGCCCCTGTTTTGCAAATATTTACTTTTAATCGGCACTAATTGCAAGTGCTTAGTTACATTTGCGTTAGATCCGGCCCTGAATCTAATAACAAATAAGGCAGTGGATTAAAAACCATAATATGCTGAAATAGTTAAAAAAATATTAAGCGAAACATGACGGAGATAGATACCCAATCTGCGCTGCTATAGAAAAGCAGTTGAAGCGTTCTGATTTGTAATATAAAATTTGTATTGTATAATCAAGTTATATATAACTTAATATTCAGTGATACCATTTGATTTGATGTGTATGTACTACATGACACCATAGAAAAGTTTCATTTGGAAATTACAAGAATCTGAGATTTATACAAGTTCTTGTTCTTCAGGTTGTTGTTTTAAAAAATGTAAAGCGGAAACTAATTTAAATAATTTTTTATACTTGTTTCTTTAATTAGAGAATTTTTAAGAAATTTTATAGAGTTGTGAATGTAAGGAAATTGATTTTAGTGAAATTTTTATATTAATTTTTTTTCTATTTAAAATGTGATAAGCATTTTTGGAAAGATCACAGATTCAAGAGCAGTTTTTATAAATTTTTTGTTAAATTGAATGAAATTTCAATATATTTTTGTTTTAAACCAATGAATTCATTAATTTTAATAGAAAATTTAAGGTGAAAAGACTGAACCTTAAGTTAACTATACCACAAATTGCATATAAATTTAAAATTTTAATGGACTCGCATGCAAGTCCTTCATATTGTATTCCGATATTAACGTAAAATGGTATTTTAACTCATGGTATAAAGTTCATATATTTAGAAATAAGTGTTAGACACTAATTATATTAATAAAATGAAATTTTTCATTCAGAGATTACTGATTTAGTAGGTCATCAGTTTTCAGCTTTGATTACTGAATCCCTGTACTGAAACGATATGCTCAATTTATAAAAGTGATGCTGAATAACCATTAATTTAAAATCGATTTAATTCTTCATTTTCAAATGAATTTAGGCGGACATGAATAACGGACGTCCACATAAAATTCAAAAATAAATTTAATTTTTTATGAAAATCAATGCGAAAGCATAGATTATCGTTATAATAAATATGAAAGAAATATTTTTTCAGTAAAACCCGTTTTTATTGGTTTTAATCATGAAAACAAAAAAAAAAAAAAACATTTTTAAATTTATTATAAAAATTTCCTTTAGCAAATCAAGCCCTGGTTGACTTTCTATACTTAGAATTTCATTAATTCTATACAATTTTCAAATGGATTCGTTTATGCATGTGTACTAGAATAAGCATAGAATATTATGAAGAATTATTTTTATGTGCACACATGTGTGAAGGAAAAAAATTCTCATTTCTTATGTATACGTGCATAAATATGTACGGCTTTGTATGTTGCGTATATTAAAATGAATATGTTGAAAGTCTTAATCCCATGACATTTTGTATTTGCAGTGTATGTTTAGAGAATATTGCATATGAAAGTTTTATCCCTTATGGTATTAGCTTGCAGTTTATTTAGAAATGAAAAACAAGAATGACACAGAACACTGAAGTAGATAGGAAATTAAAAAACAGAAAGGGATTTTCTTCTAGTATTCTTAATTTAATTTCTTTTTTTGGAATTATAATAGAGTTTGAAAATTCATTTCATTTTCATAATATTTTTTGCAACAGACAAATACTTGCGTATCTAGAAAATTTGGTTTATGATATTTATTATTTATATTCGATTTAATTTTCAATTTTTCCACTATCTGAGACAGCTTACGCAGTATGTAAAAAGATTCAAAGAGAACTGGCTATTAAATCTGTTTACTTAAATACTCACTTGCTGGATCCTGACCTAAACTAAAAGTTAATAATTAATTTACGCACTCATTAAGAAAACTTTTAAATAAAATTTGTTCAAAATTTGTTCTGTCAATGTTGAAATAGATTTAAAATGCAATAAGACTGTTAGAGTTGAAGTTCACAAGCAGATAAATATCTTATTATAGTTTATTATATTTCTCCAGTTGGGAGAAAGACATTCCTTTTACGAATGTTTCAAATCTTTAATTCTTAAAGAGCTGACCTACGTAATGGACCTAAAATATAATTGCAAAATATAATTTTTTTGCATTGCATTACAAATTTTGCTTTTGCATAAATGCTTCAATTTCATTTCTACTGGTACCGAAAATATGTTATAAAAATCTACCATGTTCAGTAGATAAAATGAAAAATAAATACTAATAAATTAATAAAATAACAAAAAATAAAAAATAAATAAAATCACGAAACTAAAGAAGAATAAAGTTGGGTCAAACCAATGGTTTGTATTGTAGCACTTTTCCCTTCAACAAGTGAAAATTCTGCTTTTAAATACAGTCTATGTATACCTATCACACTATTAAAATTATTTTCATTCATATACAAAACTTTTTCTAAAATTGCATATATTTAGGATGATGTATATAAGCAGTCTTTGAAATAAAGCAAAAATTAATATAAAATGGGGTTAACATAATGCTCGATTTTAAGGGTTAATTGTGTGAGTTAAGAAAAATAATTATAGTTTTTAATGTCATGGAATTTACCGTTAGCTTTTTGTGTTTATAGAAATTTGGAAAAGCTTGCGGTTTCGGAAATATAAGGTGTCAAAAATTCAAATTTTACGAATTTCAAGAGGTGATAACTTGAGAGGGGGTGGAGATGGAAAAAAATTTTCTTTTAACAAAATGAACTATTCATTAATATCTAAAAGCTCCTAAAATTTCAAGCTTCTACAGTCTGGGGTCTAGAAGAAAAACGACATCAAAAATTTGGAAAAAAAGGACTTTAAATAACGGTAAATTTGAGCGGCCATTTTGTTTTTCTTAAGTTGAACTATAGTATACCGCGCAAGGGAAAGCAAGCCACTGCCTTTCTGCGTTTGCGAAATTTCAAAAATGCTTATGGTTTCATTGCAACGAATATTTAAAAAAGGCCATTTTTAGGGTTTTGGGGGGGTATAACTTCTAGAGGGGGGGAGATAGGTAAAAATTTTGTTCTACGGAAACAAGTTTCTAGTGAAGATCTATGTACGTATTAAATTTCAGCTTTCTATCTTCAAAGGTGTAGAAGTTTTGTAAACAGACACACGGACAGACGGACGGACGGACGGACGGACGGACGGACGGACGGACGGACGGACAGAGTGAAACTAATAAGCACTTTTTTCAAAAAAATTTTTGGAAAAGTGCTAAAAAATTACATTTGAAGAGAGGACATTTTTTTAATTATCGAAAACAAGTAAGAAATGAAAGGATATTTCAAAAGGATAATAAAGTTTTGCAAACAAGCAAATTGTGTAAATGAATAAACAATACAATAATAAAATTAACAGTGAAAGACAATGTTTGTTTGTGTTTTTATTGGTTCATTGTGAATCCGGTTGCATTTTTAAAGCAAATTTAATAGATGACGTTGCCATATAATGAATTCGCCATTTTAGTTGTAATTAAATTGTAAATATATTTAGTTGAATAAATTACCATTTAGAAAGTAGTAGGTCATCTTGAAATTATTTTAAATTTTTGTTCCTTAACTAGTTCATTCGCCTACGTCATGCATCAGTTCTGCAGTTACATGAACAAATTTTCTTTGGCTTGCCACTAAAATAATATTTAACAGTTTAAAGCCCCACTATTTTCTCTTTTCTTGGTCAAGGTTCTTAAGCTTGAATGCACAGAGTAATGCGCAAAAGAATAATTTTAGTTGAAAAATTTGCATGTGTACAAATACAGAATCTCCCCCCATACTTATATGAAATCCTTCTAATCCTTTTTAAAATTCAAGTTATAATGAATGAAGAAAAAAATCTTTGTACTTAACAATTTAAATTATAGATCGCATATTTCACTTCTTTTGCTTGGCGTATACTATAAAACTACTATCCTACAGCAGTTTATTCCTTATAATGAGAACGTGTATGAATAATATGAAAATTAAGGGTTCATTTTCTTCAATACAATTGTATGTCATCATTATTATCAATAGTAATGGGACTATTATTAAAGTAATTTTCGTATTTTTAGAATAAAAACTTCATAATATTACAAAAAACATCAATTGAATAGAAATACACACATTAACTATGTGGATGAAGCAACTTCTATGAAGGTATCATTCGTATATTCGTGTGTGTGTGTGCATTTTTTCAATTCTATATTTTCATTTCACTAGAAACTTCTTCAATTTTTCTCTCTGAGTTTTACCTTCGCTTTTCTTTTCATTTCAAATTTTCGAGAATAAATTACCTTCAGGGTAATTTAAATAACAAAAACAAAAAAAAAAAGGATAAGAAAATTTTTTTAAATGTAAGAAAATTTTTTTTTGTTTGTTATTCACATCTTGTCGAATTACAAAACGTATAAAGTGAAATGTTAAAATCTTGATAGGAAAAAATTGAAATCAGTTCTATTGAATCAATATTAAAGTTAAATCACATATTGGTTCTTCTTTATTAAGAAAATACAGGAAGAATATTTGAATGATACGATCATAGAATTCAAATTTAAAATTATTAGAAATTCTATTTGTTTTAATTAAAAGCTATGAAAGCGTTAGAATCTACGATTTCTAACTTCTCTGCTTATGCTCTTTTGTGTTCATCTGATTTTGTTTTTGTGCTAAAAGACACTGTTAAGACCGACATTAAATTGTGTTGGGCAAAGTTTGAACCAGTAGTTTTTTCCTTTTCGCTAAACACACCCGTATTCCAGGCTCTTCTCCTGTATTGGTGCTTCAAAGTTCCTGTATGGTACTCGTCCTTGTGGACCCAATAATCGCACTCATTATAGGCATTCTTCAGATGGTAATGTCAATTCATAGCTCATATTGATGAATTCCACGCGTACGACAACGATATCAAGGTTTTTAAAACCATTATGCAATTGTCTCGTTGCCTTGAAATTTCTTCTTATTTTGTATACGCACTCCGTCCCGTATATAAGCTTTTGTAATGAAGAAAAAAAATTTGTTTTTTTTTATTTTAGCGAAACTTGAAGCGGAATAATGAATTTTTGTTATAAACGAAGGAGATTTAATGGCGGCAAAAGTAATATTTTAATTTTTTTTTTATAATTTATCAAAGCAAAATATTAAAATTATTTATTATTACTCCTCTTTTGTCTTGTTATTTTTTACTGTGAGTTTTACTCTCTTTCTTTTTTTGTATTCTAAGACAGATTTTTGACATTTTTCCAAATTTAATGATGTGTAAAAAAGAAGGATGCTGAAAAAAAATGAGATTTGATTTTTTATTTTTTGCTCTTTGTTTTCATTTTCTTATTCTTTTTGTGCCTCTTCATCATATCTGAGCATGATTTCATCTAAGTATCTAAACAGTTTCTTTTTTTTTCGTTTTTATATTTGGCATCTAGAGTGTTATAAATTTTCAAATGTAGGTCAGGCATAAATGAAAATTATTATGTCAAAATGATAAGGCTTTTTAGGAAATCATAATTTCTTTTTTTTTTTTTATATATAAAATTGATTGACCATGTGATTTAATTCAATTTTAAAGAGAATTAGATTTATTTTTCCTTTATTATTCAATTATAATACAAAAGATACTCTTTTATCTTGTGCTAAAATGGCAGAAAAAAAAAATTTAGGAACATATTTTCTAATTTTAAAAATTTAAACTTAAAAGTTTAAAAATTTTGATTAAAATGAAGAGGTTCAGTTGTATTTCATATCTTTTTTTTCAAATTAACCAGCACCAATATCGAAAATTTTCGAAATTTTTAACCATGTCGTTGTCCTCATTTAGTTTTAGAATATGGAGGATTGCAACCCTTCAACTCGATCAAAGCTCGTGAAGAAAAATTTTTGAAAATTTTATATTAACCACAAATAATGTGTGAGTTATTTTGAGTCGAACGAAATCCTGTGCGATTCCTTCAAAAATTTTTGTGCAAATGATACTTTTCAGCAAATCTCACTCTAAATATTTCAGTTTTTAAATAATTCTAATAATTTAAGGAATTAGAAAATTTACAAAAATATTTTGGTATTACCAGATTTTATTGCATACATCTAGGAGTATCATTAAAAAAGCAATCTATGATAGCAATTATTCCTTCAAACCAGGCTACTAATTTTTGATTTTTTTTTTTGAGAAATAAGAAAATTCATTTTCAGCAAAAAAAGAAGGCGAATTTGTAATGATTGCTTTAGAAGATTTTGTGAGACCATAACTTGAAATGGAAGAGAAGCAGAAAAAAATGTTATTCTAAAGAAAATTTTTTACTGATATACCAATTTGTACATAAAATTGGAGAACTTTTCATTTAAACGATGTTGAAGTTTTGTAAAATATTTTCAATTTGATTGAATTTATGAGGGTTAATTTAATTTTTAATAAATTCGTCTCGCACGCTAATTTAGTGACAATGCTATACAAAACTAACTATAGAATTTGTTAGCAGTTGATACTTTAAAATGTAACTACATTGATTGTAGTTTTTCATTAGATTTATATGAACAATTGCATTAGTTTCTATTAGAAATTTACCTCATGTCTGAAATTACCCTAAAATTTATGTGATGCTGACGGGCGGACGAACAAACGGATAGACAAAGCTAAATCGACTTAGAATTTGCTGTTGATCAAAAATATATACTCGAGTTTATATTTCAGACCAATATTTCTGAACGTTACAAACGGTAATTACAAAACGGTGAGGCAAATTGAGTATACTCTTCGAATATACGTTCGCACGGGTATAAAAAACATTCCGGTTATAATTTTTGGATTCAGCTTATCTTAATTATTATTTTAAATTTTTATTCGCACATTATTTTCAAAAGGCTACAATAATTCTACAAAATATTTTATGCGCTTAAATTTTTTAAATGATTTTCGTGACCTATACAATATATTTTATACTAATATAATATTTGCGTCATACGAGTAATAAAAGAGTTGAAAATTTATAAAAATTTTTTTTCAAAATTTTTCTAAAAGTTTCTTTTTATTTTTTTTGCAAAAATCTTCTCAGAAAATATTTGGATAGGAAAAACGAGTGAATAAAAATAATTTATGGTGTCCCATGTATCAGAATTTTCTCTTTTTTTTTTTTGTTATATTTACGTATTTCAATTTTATATATTATACATATTTTTTTCCCTACAAGAGTATAAAAAATAAGAAGTAATCACAATTCGCATAAATATTTGTGGTAATTTAAAAGCTATGTGAAAAAATTCTTATATATGAGTATATGTGTATGTTTATATGAGTGTATTTCACGTACGGGTTGATTTTCGTCCTTAAATAATAAAAAAACGCAAAGAAATGAAGAAAAAACGAAATTGAGAAAAACAAGTATATAAAATTACAATAATAAATTATTTAAGGTACTGCCAGGCGAATTTCAAAAAAATTTTTTTTTGTAATCCTTATGATGGATATAATTTTGTGTGATATTATGAATTTTCATTCCAATTTGTAATGCAGCTTAAATTACAATGTATCAAGTCAAGGTGGTTTTTTTAGGATGAATGATTTTATCATGTGTAGGTTTAGGACTGCCATTAAGTAACTCAACTGTATAATACTTTTTTTGTGGTTAAATTATATTTCAGTATTTTAAAGTGTAGAATTGCTGCATTGGAGTGATAGTGCCACCTTATACGGTCTCTATATTGTACCCATTATTTCTTTACTTTCAGGCCAAGTGTTTGAATTCGATCCATTGTAAGACGGATTAATTTCACTCTACTGATGAAAATTTATTATTGTGATAACATTTTTGCGTGATATGAGACGAACCGTAGGTAGATACACGTGGGAGAATACTTGTTCAAGCGAGCAGTTGATATTCTACAATTCCCTATAAAATCGTATTCGTGTTAAACTATAACAATAATATGGGGTGACTGCATTGTAAAGCAATAAACCATTTCAAGTTATTATTTTTGGGACAACAACTGTAATGGATTTTGTGGGTAATATAATTCGGTTAACCTCCCGTTTTATAGTAGTGATTTAAAAGTCATTTTTGGATCATGAGATTTGGTTAAATTTAAAAAAAAAAATTCTTTCCTAAAATGAACTAAGAAATCAACTTTTGGAAAATAATGTATTAATGCAGTTTTAGAGGAGTTGAAGCTACATTTGCAAAATTTTTGTAGAAATTTTCAATATAAATAAAGCTCGATTTTAGGAACATAAGGTATGTATGTTTTCTTGAAATATAAGAAAATTTTGCATGCACGAGTGTTTTTATAGACAAGAAATTTTTCACAGCATTGCTTATTTGTAGTCAAAATTCTTGAATTTTGAAAAGTACTCGGAAAGTATAACGGTATCCCATAGTTGAGCCGGTCATGTTTAAATAAAAAGAAAATTTTTTTGTTTCCATTTTCGTTGTTTAAAAAATAATTCAAATAAAGAAATAAAAGCGTGCAAATGATTTCAAAAGTATTACGTATGCATGTAACCAGAATATGTTGAATATTTCATTAAAAATTTTTGTATTTCATAGACTTATACATACTTATTTTTTGTGGTATAAATTATTTGGTTTTTCATTTTATTACGCCGCTTTTTTGTTTTGTTTTTTAGATTTGCTATCCTGAAGTTTTGTAAAAATGAAAATATCATAATTAAGTATTTTGTAAAGAATTTTTGTAAAATTTTTAAAGGATTTTAAATAAAAATTTGAAATATCCATTAGAATTTTAACTTATGATGAGTTTATGTATCTCTGAACAGACTTTGTGCTATCCAAGAGTGGCTTTTTTATATAGAAAAATAATTCTAGAAATGACATAAATGACTTGCTCTTAAAGTTTAAAAAATTATTTAATTTGCTAAGTTTATTGGATTTTAGAAATTTAAATCTTAATTGAAATTTATTAAAATTCTATTTTTAAAATTTTACTTCCCTTTCATTGAGCCACTAAATATAATTCACGCGAAAGCTACCTTAGGTACACGAAATAAGAAAAAAAAAACAAGTAAATAGATTATATACAATTGACACATATAATGTTCTTATATTTGCAAAATAGACTATCTGCCTATTTTTTTTGCAGAAAATTAAAAATATAATATCCTTATTAAACAGCAGCGAGAGGAACGGCGTACATATTTAAATAAAAAGTTGGGTCAAACCAATGGTTTGTATTGTAGCACTTTTCAACAAGTGAAAATTCTGTAACAGTCTACGAGTATGTATACCTATCACGCTATTAAAATTATTTTCATTCATATACAAAACTATTTCTAGGATTGCATATATTTAGGATGATGCATACATGCAGTCTTTGAAATAAAGCAAAAATTAATATAAAGTGGGGTTAACATAATGCTCGATTTTAAGGATTAATTGTGTGAGTTAAGAAAAATAATTATATTTTTTAATGTTATGGAATTTACCGTTAGCTTTTCGTGTTTATAGAAATTTGAAAACGTTTGCGGTTTCGGAAATATAAGGCGCCAAAAATTCAAATTTTACAAATTTCAAGAGGCGATAACTTGAGAGGGGGTGGAGATGGAAAAAAATTTTCTTCTAACGAAATAAACTATTTGTTAATGTCTATAAGCCACTAAAATTTCAAGCTTCTATAGGCTGGGGTCTAGAAAAAAAATGACATCAAAAATTTGGGAAAAAAAACTTTAGATAACGGTAAATTTGAACGGCCATTTTGTTTTTCTAAATTTTGACTATAGCATACCGTTTGACTATAGCATATAACAAATAGTTAAAATAGGCCATTTTTAGTGCTTTGGGGGGGTATAACTTCTAGAGGGGGGGGAGATAGGTAAAAATTTTGTTCTACAAAAATAAGTTTCTAGTAAAAATCTATGTACGTACAAAATTTCAGCTTTCTATCTTCAAGGATGTAGAAGTTTTGTAAACAGACACACGGACAGACGGACGGACGGACGGACGGACGGACGGACGGACGGACGGACGGACAGACGGACGGACGGACGGACGGACGGTCGGACGGACGGACGGACGGACGGACGGACGGACGGACGGACGGACAGAGTGAAACTAATAAGCACTTTTTTTCAAAATTTTTTTGGAAAAGTGCTAAAAAGCAGAGAAATTAAATTTTTTTAAAATATTCGTGGAGTCTACCAGCACAGCTTTCTATAGACTCCATCAACTGACGTCAATTGTGTTTCTCCATTGTCTGTTTTAGGATAATAAAAGTGCTAGGCCCTGTAGCTCCAAACACTATTTATTTTTCCCTCATCAACTTATAGTGTATTAACAAAATTAATTTATACCAAAATTTTTCTCATTATGGTTTCACTGTTGCATTAAGACAAACCATGTAGCCCTGTTTAATTGCAATGTATAATATTTATTGTAAAATTAAATCATACAGAGACAAAGAAATATTAATTTTTTTCTTTCTAGAGTAAAGAAATAAATTTCAAAAATATTAAAAGAAAAAATATGCGTGTTTAAAGAAAATTTAAAGTAATGATGTTATTATTTGCGAAACATGTGTACATATATATATAAATATACATATTATTTAATTTTTTTTAATTCGCCTGTTTTTGCAATCCTTACAATCCTTTTTGTACAAATATACTTAATTATTTATTTAAATTATTCTTGTTTGAGAAAAATATTAAAAAATAAAATTTTATCGATGGTGAGGCAAAAATATTGTGGTTGTTGTGTATGTAAGATTGTTATTTGTACAAGTAATTTTTAAAAATATTTTTATATGAAAATTAAAAGTGTAAACAGAGAAAAATATCGGTTTAATACCTTTGCTGTTTTTTTTTTTGCATCATGTTAAAATAACAGTACGTGAATCAATGTAAATCTTATACTTGTGGTGTATGCATAATGATATTATGTAAAGAAAAAATAAACCAAATTCTGTAATTTATTTATGAAGTAAATAATATGAAAAGAAAATGTTTTACTGACATAATTTTTAAGAATCTTTGGTGGAGATTTCATTTATAGAATAATAATGAATGCGGTTTAATAATTATTACGTTCATTATGTATATAAGAGTTCATAGATACGAATCAAGGAATTTAAGGAAATATTTTTTAAATTTTAATTATGTTTGCTTAAGATTTTTTGTGCTATATGAATATAAATTAAATTAATAATTTTAAATAAGGAATTTTTTTAATGAATTAGATTTGTTTGTCAACTGTACAATTTTTTAACCAAATATTTCCATTTTTTCGAGGTACATCATGTTAAAAATTGTACGGGAAGTTTATTCGTCTTGAGATTAATTCTAAAACTATGAAGGAAAATTGATCAGAAACCTGAATTCAGAAATCTGAATTCAAAAATATTATGTCATCTTTTTGTCGCAGAAGGCAGATATCCGTAATAATAGAGATGATTTAGGTCTATTTTACATATAACATTTGATTATAATCATAGAAAATGGGCCTTATTTTGAAAAACGAATAACTAAGTGACAATGATAGTGTTTCATTTGCAAAAGAACAAATATAACATTTAGGGTATGTTCAACTACATAATTGAATCGAGGGAAATAATCGATGTATTTACAATATTTAAACTTATAAATTAATTTCCACAGAATTTCCAAAAAATATTGGCGTTCCATTGAAAATTACTCCCAACTACTCCTTCCGAAATAGTTTGAAATACAACAAACGCAATAACTGATATTTTTCATAAAAATTTTAAAATTTTTAGTACGGACGCAAACCCTTTTGTAAGAGTTGGTTTGTGTTTACAATAACAAAATTTAACTTTTTACGATGTTTAACTTATTAATTCGCTTCTTAGAATAAGCCTTCACTATTATCATGATGTGTGTAAGTAAACTGATAAATCATGGTTTAAATGTGTGTGCATAAATCATGGTTTAAATGTATGGGCTCAGCTTAATAAATTCGGGTGAAGTTTCAACGAATACATTGATTTCCCTTTTTGATCCTTGCTCAATTTGTTTTTAAATTAGAATATTAAGTGATCAACATTAGACAAGATTTTTAAAAATTTTTTTTTTCAAAAGTATATTTGTATGTATGTGTACTATACTATTATATAAAAACAAAACTAACATAACTTTTAAAAATCTCTTGAACAAAATATAAAATATTAATTTAAAATTCTAAACATGAATACAATATGCAAAATTTAAATAACAACAAAAAAATTATAAAACAAAAATAACATTCAAGGTTTAAGGATATGTGGGTCAATTGGTTAAATAAAAACTTATTATAAATTCTATGTACACAACGTATAGAACATAATGTTATACGTACATACATGTGTATGCATATTATACATACAAACATTTTATTTATAAAAAAACATAATTTTACATGCATCTTTAGATTTTTTTTTATTTTTAAATGAAAACTTTTAAATTTAAAAAAAAAAACTTTAATATTTTATTCTAAAGTGGCCTTTTTCGCATTATATAAATATGTAGGCAGGAATAAAGAGCTAGAAATTGCAATATTTTGCAAGCATTCACAAGTATAACTTATTTATGTACATAAGATTTATGTATAAATATAAGGCTATTGTGTGCATTATATTTTTGCGTGCTAACATAAAATTATTCTTTCTTTTTTTAAAGTTTACCAAGTCAATAATGTTTTTGTCCTCGGTTTATGTTCATAGAGACGTTATTTATCAATCTTATATGAGCAATTACGTATACACGGTAAATATTTTCAAAAAGATTGTATTTTATTTTTTTGTTAGTATGCACGCACAATCCTTAGAAGTTAAACGTTTACTCTTATCCTAACAGTTTCTTAGCGATTCAATAAAATAAAGAGCGTTCTGTTAGCTTATATTTTTTTTATAGGTAGAAAACATTTGATATGTGTAGCAAATGATTGACGTGTTGCGGATTTTTTTCTGGGAAAAACTAGTGAATTTTAACAAATCAATTAGTGAATTTCAAAAATCAGTAAATTTTAACACGTTTGGCAAATGAGTTCCAAATTTATTGAATAAATGCTGATACCCTACCGGATCTCTCTTTTTTTAAGGAAAAAAATTGCACGCCGTAAAACTATTGTGTATACAATAGGTAATGTATTTTGAAAAGCTTAAATTTGAATTTTATGAATCCTTACGGCCTGAAAGTGTATTCGTCTTGAATATAAATATAAAATGTTATTTTACGTAGGCCATTACTCCTCATTTGGAAAATCAATAGTATTTTAAATGATTCTGTGTAAATCCTGTTCGATTCATGAAATTTTTATTCAATTCTACTGAAAAGGAACAAAAAATTAATTTTTTAGAAATTGAAAAACTTTATAAATGCGGAAACTCATGCTATAAATAACATTTCTGTTATGTTAAATCAATCATTAACAGTGTATCAACATTAAAATTCTAATATGGTTATAAGAAGTTTAACTTTATTACAGTTGCTCTCAAACTATGTAATTTCTGTTTACATGTAAGACTTAACATTCTGATAAATGTTATGTTAAAATATTATTGTAGAAATAATTTGAAACATAAAAGAGATAAACCACACTATTGTTAAAGTCTCCAAAGCCTTTTATTTGTATGTGGATTAGTTGGGAGACAAAAACTATTAGCAAACAAGTTTTTTTTCATTAAAAAGAAGAGCAAAATCAAATAATTTGTTTTTTATTTTTAAATTTTTAAATGTGTATTCGAAATACCAATACAATCAAATCATTTGAGTGAGTAAATGAAGTACGCATGCAAATTTCGTGCAGTTCAGCATCCTTAAAATAATTTTTTTTTTTTTAAAAACAAATACACGAAATTCAATTAATTTTTAATAAAAATTTCGAAAAAAAAAGAAATGAAACATACAAAAGCTTTATTATTATTAAGGCCCAGGAAATTTTTAATAAATTTTCTATGTAGATATTGTAGGAACTTTGAAATAAACTTTGTTCTATATCTATTTTTAGTTAACATTTGAAATTTGGATAGCTTGTACTTAATTTTATCTTTTTCCTCTTAAAATAAATTAAAAAAAAAATCTCCGGTAATTTTTCTTACCGGTTACCTTTTTTTTCTGCTTGTTTTTGGCGATTTTCATTGTATTTCAGATTTAAAGGGTACCTATACTATAAATAAATACGTAAGGTGTTTGTAGTGTTAGGTGTATCATATAATAAGTATGTACAATATATATTTTTTATGAGTCTATGTTGGGAAATTTTATATTATGTAGTTGGAAAAAATATGTAAATGATCTTAAGTGAGGAAAAGAAAATATTTTGTCCTTTTTATTCTGTTTAAATTGTAGGCGTATAGGTACTTAATTAGGAGATTTTGTAATAATTATTGAGGTACTTAACTGGTTGTTTAGCGAAGTTTTGTATTTTAAATTTTAATAATTTCAAACGGCTTATTTGATTGTATCGAATTTATTTAAATACCGAGTATAAGACGCCGAAACAAGCTTACATATCATGATAAAACAAGAGAGCTCGAGAACTATTTTCGTAATAGGGGCTCTTATCTATGTTGATTTGTGCTCAACAGCATAATCAAATATTTCTGTAAATCAGGCCATACACAAGTACAAAGACGATCTGCATTTTAGTAAGGATTCAAACTGATGTGTTTGCAATCTTGTTTTAGATCTCGATGCTAAGGATCTTTTACATTTCAAATCAAAAATCATACGATCAATCAAGAAATTAGATTTTAACAATCAAAACTATATCATCACTTAAATGTACAACAAACTACTCGATTTCGTGTAATAGTGTTTTTTTATCTGGAACCTTTACATAGTTGAACAAGTTAGGAATTTCATGTACCAATCCAAACAATTTTCAAACAATCCAAAATTTTCCAAACAACTTTCTTTGGAAATTTGTTAACAATAATTTGTTCGAGCGCGAAAAATTCCAAGCAATTTTAATTCAAAAAATCAAATATATTTTGGAAAAACTAACTATTACTTTCAGTTCACATTGATAGTCTAACATTAAAAGTATAACATTTTCCTTATACAGTATAACAGTATAGAAGTATAACAGTTTGGTAAATTGGGCTAGTATGTATATACTTAAATGCTGTAACAGACAGAGAATAATTGGAATTTGAGAATATGTTAGGTGAAAAGTAGAATTAATTTTATCTAATTTAAATTAGATTAAAATTAGAAGGTGGAAATATCTCACATTTGTACTTTTTTATTTGGCAACATTTTTCAAAATTTTCCCGCTCAGTATATACCGAAGAAAGAATCAAAAACATAGAATTAAACACTTTAAATTATTAAATTTTAAACATCATTTCCCTAAAGATTTGGATAACTCTTTAATTTTGACACACTTGCTGAATAATTCCAACACACCAACATAATTTAAGTATTCCGCTATGTTATTATATGTGTCTAATAAATTTAAAAGTATTTAAATATTATGTTCGTACGTGTGTATGTGTACATTATTATAATTCCTAAAAAATTAAATCCTTTTTGTGAAAATGTTTAATTAGAGAAAATGAAATGTTAATTTTCGAAAAACAAAAAAAGAGAAAAATTGCCATTATTATTTGAATTTACAATAGTAACAAAAAATTTTGGGGGAAAAAAAGATAGAAAAATAGTTTACCAATAATTAGCGGTTTACGGTTTTTATTAATTATAATATTTATGTTTTTTTTTTGTTTATTATTGTAGAAAAATTTATGTAAATATGGCGGATTTTATAATTGAACAATCTAAAGGTTTAAATGTATGTACAAAAATTTATATTAATGATGGTGGCTTTAAATTGGTTAATAAAGCATTTAATTCAGTTCAAGTACGCTAAGTATGTAGGTGTATGGAAAAAATGTACCCATTTTGTAAACTTTTTAAATTTTTTACACAATTATCTACATAGATATAAATAATCGTAAGTGTTATATTAAAATATAGCTAAATTATATGAATTGAAAATTGAAATTAGGATTAGTTTTAGGATCAGGAAATTTTTTATTACAATTGGAATATGATGACGGTAGAGAAAAATGTAAATAAATTGTGCGATAGTTTTCCTGAGACAAAAACCAAATGAATTCAGGGCTTTTCAATTGAAAGTTTCAGTATGAAAATTTGAATATAATTTTCTTAGCCACCAATATAAGAAAAATTTTAGTATTCAAAATTACGTGCAAATAATCGTAATTCATACAATATCAAACCAAGACAACAAGCTGGTTGAATAGAAAGATAGCGTTACTGAAATTTTTTTTAGATTTCAACAAACTTCAAATGTAGTTTGTATGTAAGCTATTTCATCTATTTAGCACTTCTGAGGCCTTACTATAAATAATTAAATTTTCGTGAAACGATTTCTATTAATTTTCATGGTAATACCTTTTCATTTCTGTAAATACGAAAATCGTTTCAGAAAACTCGAATTACATAATTAGGCACCTGTAAGAATCAACCTCCTGATGAAAATTTTCAAATACGAATGTAATTCAATATTCTGATACTACAATGTTAACTATTTTTTTTAATAATATTTTGTACTTTGTATAACTTAAACTTTGCAAAGAAGACTGCCTTTTCCATAATTACTTCAAGTACATACAATTACACTGTGTTGTCACAGCATTTAATATTAAATATAGCATTCCTTGTGAAATTTTCTAAATTGTTTTCTCAATCTGGATCCTTTTTAAATTAAAATCTTATTCATTTTTATATAAAATATACAAATTAATTTAAATTTTATGCATTATGCTAAGGGTATCAGATACAATTATTATATTCTATATAATATTCACTGTCAAAAACTCTGTGTGTATGCAAGTGTGTGTATAATATAAAACATTTAGCATAGTTTAAAGCCATTTAAATTCTTATAAAGTACTTAGTTATCTGTATAGCAATTATTTAAAGTGATAGATTATAGCAGCGGTCTACCTCTATATGTACCTGTATAAAATAAAATATTAACGTAAAAATTATTGCTCCTGCATCGTTCATATAAGAAATATTTTATGCGTTTTAATATAATAATGAAGTGGTGTAATAATGTGAAAGTAACCTTCATTTTCTTGTACATGGTGGAGAAATATAATAAATTATTATTTTGTTCCCTTTGGTACATAGAATAATTGTCGAAACTTTTACTTTATGACAAACATGTTTTTTTTTTACGACAAAACTTTTTATGAGAAATAAATTTTTTTTTCGTTAAAATTTATAAGACAAAATAGATGAAAAAAATAAAATACAAAGAGTTGAGCGGGTTATTATAAAGAGGTAACGCGTAGAGCAATACCAAAGAGAAAATATGGAATTTATCATTAAAATTTTTGTCATGAGTCCTTATTTGTGATTTCAAATATAATTTTTAGGTTTTCATTTCTTAGTTAAGTTGGACGTAAACCAAATTGTTCAAATTGTTGGAGTAACAGTTTAGTTTGCATTTAATTATTGTGCTTGTTGTTAACTATTTGATTCAAATAAATTTTAATTTTCATATTGGAACAAGGACGCAAAAATTAAACAAATTAATGAGATTTTAAATTGGATTTTAGGGAAAATGTTTCATATTCAAAATCTATATGGAATTTTAGTTTTGATTGAAATTTAGAATTTTGGTTGAAATTTAGAATATTGAAATCAAAATTTTTACAAATATTTATCAAACCTTCCCGAGGAAATTCCCTTTGTATACACTTGGATTAACGGAAAATTGTTTGATAAATCTTTGAATATTGTATGAAACCGCCACAATATTACAAAATATTTTCGAATGCCGTACTTTTCGAATGCTTGTTAATATGGTCAAAAGTCTATCAACTAAATTTTAAATGTTTCCTCAGTATAGTCAATTATATTTAGTATGCTCCTTTAATTTGCAGTTATACATGCAAAACAGTTAAACCTGTTATAATAATAAAACCAAATACCACAAATTCAACATATTTTGAATGTCATCATTTCACATATTAAAAAGAATTTTAGTTGTTTTTTTTTAATTTTCAATAATCTAGAGAATGGTTGTAAAATTAAAAGGACAATATAATTATTATTATTAAAATATAAAAATATGAGAAAAGCTTTAATAATTCCTTGAAAATAACAAAAAGGATACATGAAATTTTTAACAAACTTTTTAGTTAAGGACAAAATGAAAAAAAAACGAAAACAAAATTTTTGAAAGGATTTAAAAGTTTTGTTTTTGTTTGCCATTTTATTATGTTTTTTTTTGTGTTTTTTGTGTTTGTTAGAATTAGTTTTTTAACAAATTTAAATAGGTAACCTAAAACTTTCATATTTTTATGTTGTTATTCTTTTTTTTTCCATTTTTAATTAATATTTAAAATTTATAAAATAACAAAATTTATTGACTTAATAGATAAGTTTTGGAAATTACTTTAAATTGCAATATTTTTTTTAATGTCCCAAGTTAGTATAGTAAATTTAAATTAAATTAATTCAAACTTTCGAAAAATAACTTTAAAAATGTTTGAAATTTTTTAGAATATTTCATAAAAATTGATGATTTGAATTGGGCTTAAAAAATTTTTTTTTCTGTGTAGGTAGTATTGAAATTGTAAAATATTTTTGAAAGTAGTGAAGAGAGGAAAATCATAGGGGTCTTGCGTAATGAGTGTGGTTTCTTCTTTTAATTAGACATGAAAATTTTGAATTATAGCCCCACTGAACAATGAAATATTATGATTTGCAATGAATAACAGGGTATGTTCGTTAAAATACTTAAGTACATAACAATATATAAGATGCTAGTGTATTAAATTAATATGGGAACAATTTTTATCACTAATGATTTTAAATCACTATGATTATTATTATTAATGAGAAAATGATTCGGAGTCAAATAAATTGGATAGCGGCAATATTCTTAAATTTTGATGCCCACACCAGAGTTTGTAAACTATTGCAGCTCAATAGAAGAGAAATTACGATGATAATCGAATGTTTTTAATGGTTCTGTAAAGCTGTGTTCTGTAAATGCGGTGCTTATGTGCAACCAGCAGTTTATGTATATAAAATGATAAATACTAGACTTCGATATGGTTATCTAAATAAATACCACTTCGTTTGCTCAATGTCCTTGGAAGGGGTGTATAGTTCTTAGAAAAGATTTATATTTCATGAAATTCCATAATAATATTAGTCTTTTAACTATTATGACTTGAATTTATTGTCGATATGAATTACACCAATGTAACAAATCCAGTTGAATTAATTTAATATTCATTTGTACAAGCAAGTGTTGTCATCACTGATAATCATTAAAATCATTAGCTCTAATTGTTTTCTAGACAGAAACCGTTCAATATTTAATTATAAACACTAATCTCCAAATCATCAAATTTCCGAATTATATATATGAACGTAATCGGAAAGCTTCTTCATTCGATGTGTTAAGAAGATCCGGTCCGATACATAAAATCCTATACATTCCACATTTTTCATACTACATGCTTTTTACCTCATATACGTGAATATTATTAACTTTATACTTTTACTTGCCACAATATTTTTTATCGTTTTCTAAGAGATTTATCGTTTTTAGAATTGAATAGGATTTAATAATGATGGCGTCTTATTTCTTAAGGAACATTTCTCTTAACATCAATAATTTCGAATTTATGTAATGCCATTTTTTTCTTTTTATTATTGCGATTCATTTTATATATGAGATTTTATGTATAATAAAACTTTCATTTTGAAATTGATTATAAAACTTATAAAGCATCTATGTGTATATTCACATATTATATTATATAAGAAATAATATACAAGCAAGAAAGAAAAATTACTATGAAAGGAAAAAAAAAATAAAAGTTTTCTTGATTTTCAAAAATAATTTTAGTCAATTTTAACAGATTTTCACTTTTGGTATAAAAATATCAAAATGAAAAGTTTTTTCTTCCTTAAAGTTTTCAACATATTATTATGGTATGTAAAAGGAAAATTACCAATACAAAAATAATGAATGGAATAAAGTATTTTTATTTTTGATAATTTATAAAAGATAAGAAGTTTTAAGGATAACGAAGACAAAACGTGTTAAAATGTATGTATATACAGTAATGCTATTTGATAGACAGAAGTATAACGTTACATATTTTTTGTTTTTCTTAGCAGATTTGGAGTATGTTATTTTAATGCCGTGTTACGTAACATAAAATAGTATACGAAATAGTATGAAATATTTATTTTCTATTGCTGGAATTTTTTCTTTTGAATTTTGTTTATAAATAGTTTGGTGTTCGATTGTGGTAAGATTGTGGTAATTATCACTATTTTTATTAACAAATTTTAATTTTCTCCTTCTAGAGAACACAAGTGAAACAATTTAACGTGGTAAATCTTGTACGAAAGCATTATTATGAATGCATCCAGGATAGCAGTATATTATAAATGTTTTTCAGCAAGTTTTTTCTCTAAACTCTTGATATTATAGATCGTAAATTGTGGAAGTCTGAAATTTTGGTAACTTCTGGATACATAAAAAATAGTTAACTTCGTTAAAACCAAATTATTACCGCACAAATTGTTGCCCCACAATTTAGATGAAATTTTAATATTTGCAAACTCATTTCTTCAAAACTGTTAATCTCAAATTTCTATAATAGTAAAGTTGTACAATCAAGTATCTTTTTTTATGTACAAGAAAATAAAGTAGAATTACTTATATAGTTTGTTCCAATTATTACTATTTGTTAATGTTACTGATATAGCTTTTATAAATTTTAATGCCCCTAGAATTATGCAATTTAAAGTATGCAAAAGTTAATGATTTCAAAAGAAATTGGAAACAGAGAGCAATTTTTGGTAAAAGGCTTTGGTTCGAATTTGTATTTCGTTTATTCGTTTTTAGTTTTAGTATTAAGTAAATACGTGAAAATTCTACGACCTTGCTCATTTAATAGAGAGAAAATATTTTAAATCTTTTTCTTTTAATTATTTCGTATGACATTATAGTACATAAGCATATTGTGCTGAAACACTTCCTTAATTACTTGTGAACAGAACTCTATTTTGATCGCAATTTTATGCTGCAGTAATATAAAAGAAGGTATACAGCAACTCTAAAATGTAATAAATTATTAATAAGTATTTGAATACCAATAAATGTTAATTGTTAATGCAATGGAACTCGACATGCAACATCATTAGATCTACAATTATTATGATCTTCAAAAAACCCTTAATCTTTGGAATCCTTTTATTAAAATAAATTTTTATGAAAAGTTTTATTGAAGAATTCCGGGACGTGGCATTTCTGTAGTAAATACTGAGGTGAAATTCATTCAAAAAACTTTGAAATGAAATTCATAGTATTTTGAATTTTCCAATCTTAAAATTTGCCCTCACAATAAGAACAAATTATTTTAATTGATTTCGAATAATTCAAAATTTCAATTTTCACTATGATTTCAAAGAAAATTTTAATCAAGCAATATTTTGCTTATTGACTCCAATTTCGTTCCAATAACAGACCCTTACAATCAATATTTTTTTATTCAATTGCTTCACTTTACCATCACTTCAGAAAAAAACAGAAAAAAATCGAATAAAACTTTTTATATATATAGAAAATTAAAGATATCCTTATTAATCATTTAAAAACTAATTAGCTTTGGGGCTGTAAAATTGAAACAAATTAGTGACAAGCAAAAAAAACTAAACAAAAACAAAAAAGAAGGGAAAGAAAATTCAAAAAAAAAAAAGACTAAAAGAAAAGAGAATAATAAAAACAATGTCAACATTAATACAGGACACTTTACAAGGTGTTTGGTATAGGTAAAGACCAAAGAAAAATTTTTTTTCATCATAGTTTGTCTATGAAGGAAAACTTTCTTAACATGTTTGTGTATCTGTTTTAAGTTTGAACTTGTAGAATATTATGAAGTTTCTACAATAATTTCGATATAGGGAGGCAAAAAAGTAAAATCTAAGTGATGTGAAAATAAAAGTATGAGAAAAAAATTCTTTACAGCAGTTTAGAATCAATTTAGAAAGTGAATTAGTTCAATAATTTTTATTATTAATACCTTACATATAATAGAATTGTGTGCAAATTGTATAAAAACTCGTTAAGCAAAGTGAATTTTGTAAAAAATTTTCTATCATGAATTTTAAAGAAGTGATAATTTTTTACTGCAAGGTGTATTAAAAATTTTGATAAAAAACAGTGATGTGCCTAATTTTTTATGTTAAAAATTTTTTGGCTTCCTTAGTTTTAATTATGAATCGTGTTAATGAATTCACTAGCTATTCTATGAAATGGTAAGTATTCTAACAATTATTATAATTTATTATAAATTTTATAAAATAGTATTTACTCATGTTTTAAAGGGGCTTCTTATTTTAATAGCCATAGTTATCACGGAACATTTTCCAGGATATAAAAAGGACATTATTATCAAATTACGGTGTTCTTATAAAATCTTCGCGAGTTTTGTTCGAAATGCTATGAAATCAGCTATTTGCCATTATAATTATATTTTAAAAACTAATTTTAAGCCATCGACATGGTATAAATATTGTTTAAGTTATTAAAACGAGGTTATTAAATCCAAATGAACATTTAAAGGAAACTGTTTTATATATAAAGTTTCTTAATTGCATTTTCATGTGGTAATTAAATATAGGCAATGTGGGATCATTTATGAGCATGATTTCTCAGCATAAACCACAAACATTCAAACAGTATCTAATTTGAGAATCCCTTATTTATTATACATAAAAGTAATTTTATTTGAATTTGAAAATCTATTGCAAATTTTTTATTCAATATTATTAAAGACCTACTAAAACTCCACAATATACTTGATAAAATAAGATAATCAGAAATCATGAATTTTTGTTTTTATTTGAAATTACAATTTTTATTTTTTTTTTCAATCTCTTATAACTCGTTGACTAAGATTTTAAATTTTCCTTTTAAATTTTTAATTATATTATATAATAAGCTATCATTAGTTACCATCCACGCTCTCTTTCTCTCTTTCTCTCTCTATTTCTGTTTATGTGCTTGAATTAAATGTTATTATGTGCTCATATAATTTATTTAATTTTTCTGTGAAAACAAACAAAATTTTAATTGTAATTTTAATTAAAAATATAAAAAAATTACTTTAATTTTATATTTTAAATGATCTAATATAAAATTTTGCTTGGTATAAAAAAAATTTCATATACATAGCTAGATTACTTTAATTTTAAATCAAATTAAATAAATCATCATTTCTTAGCAATTAATCATTTTAGCAGTTGCTTCTTATATATATATGTACATTGTATACTTATACACAACCCATTTACTGCTATATACAATGGTACGATAGTACACTTTTACAACAATGATAATATTGCTAATTTTTTTAAGTTTTCTAACAAGTGGAAGGAAGTACGAGTATTCAACAGATTTAATTAGAACAGTTTATTTTCTGTATCCTATATATTATTATGTGTAATAATTCTTATCTATATGTGTATGTGTATAAAATGATTTCATTGTGTAAAGCAAGTGTATACTCTTATATTGATAATTTTATATACGAAATTATCTTTCCTGTTTTATATAACAATTTTAAATGTTGAGTATAGAACGATAAATTATTCCTTATTTCTACTTAAAATGAAATAGAGACGGCTTTATTTTTATTATATTTCGTCATAAATTACATTTTGTCTTCCAATTAACAATTTTATTACTTCTAGCCCTTTACAAGTTTTCTTTTTTCATCTTCTTTTATTTTCTTATACATTCTATTATCATTTTTATGTTTTCCGTTTTTTGATCTTTTACTAGGGTAGCCAATTTCATCCTTTTTAATTGCTTACATTTTTATTTTAACTATATAGCGAATCACAACGTATAAATTCGAAAATATAATCTTTTAATTATAGATTAAGAAGGTGGAGGGAGCCGAAGCTGAAGGAGAAGGAGAGATATTTTAAGGCAATTTTAATGTTCTTTTTTTTTGTTTTTTAGAATTATTGAAATGGTTAATGAAATTTTTGTTGATATTATAGAATTAAAATGACAATAAATTTTTGTTTGTCTTTATGGAATTATCAAATTCATTTGAACTTTTGATTTTTCATGCGCCCTTCATATAATAAAACTTAGTGTTTAAAAATACGAAAAAATCTATAATTAAATCAGAGTGTAAAGAATGTCTGATATGTAGACGTTCTCCATACTGTTGCTATTGTCTGAGAATAAAAATTTTAATTTATTTCATTCTCATTTTTAGTTCCTTTAAATAAATTCTTTAGGAGATTTCTCAGAAGGAATTTGCTGTCGGAAAAAGTGTTTTTGATCTTTAATCAAATGCAATTAGCTGAATATAATTCTTTTCATTCATTTCTGTTTTAATAGAATTGGATGTAGGCGGATCAAAGGCCAATCGGTATAAATCACTTTAAAATCAAAAATGAGTTATTGTGTTCAAATGATGCTAATCTCTTCAATCAATTGGCTAAAAAAAGTGCTAAGTTCTTACTTTTTAATAGTTTTTTGATTTTGAAAAAAAAAATAATTTTTTTTTTGGTCAATTTGAATCTTGTTCATATGATGTTGTGATTTATTTTACGTTTTTCATGTAATGTCAAAAGTAACATATCTGGAGTTATACTACAAGGCTTCTGAGCTCTGAATTTACCATTAAATAAGTGAATGGAAAAAGATTTAAATAAATTTTTTATTAAGTTCTCTCTTTGATCGAATTTGACAATAAACTATTTAAATATTGATTCTGCCGTAAAGTATGCAATTACAATTTTTAATCTTATAAAATTTTTTCAAAATTGTACAGCTTTTGGAAATATTAAGTGTTAAGCATGAAATTTTTATCAGTAACTCAAGAAAAACAAACCATAAATTTTTATTATTACTAATTAAATTTATTTCAATTTCTAACTGATGAATATTTATTTTTATGTAAAACATGATATTGTGCAATAACAAGAAAGAAATTTAATAAACCAGTAGTAAATTTTAACATTGTATTTTTTGTAACTGGAAATAATCCGCATAATTTATGATCAAATTTTGATATAAATATCCTATGAATTAAAATCTGTTCAATCTGAAAGTTTAAAAGAAAAAATAATATTTAAATTTTTAATAGCTGTTAGATAAAACATATAAAAATAAGGAAATTGTTAGATTCACAAGAAAAAATCCAAATTTTTGGGTAATTATAATTCTTATGAATATCATAAGGTTTTTCAACTTTTTCAAATTTCTAATATTTAAAAGCTATAATATTACATTTCTTAATTTCATACTAACTTGGAAGCTATATTTTTGTTTAGAAAATTTATCGTTAATCATTTAGTATAAAAGGCTTTCAAATTCTTTTGAATTATTTTGGAGTAAACTTTATCAGTAATTTGCATATTTAATTTTCACAAAATTATAGTATAGCAAAATTTTAATTGAATTAACATTCGGAAAATTCATATTATTTAATTATCTTTAATAATTTAATATATTCCAAAAATAATTAGTTTTCAGTTTCTGAAGGAGCTGTTTGTAAATTTGTAATTAATAATATGGAGTGTAGCTATAGAGTTTTTTTTAATAAAATTTAATTTTTCAAATAATATACAAAATTACTAGAAATTTTCCCTATAAGATTCGATTACTGAATTAATTATTAATATCCTTTTTATCCTAAAAACAGGTTAAAAATTAATAATACAGTTGGAAATAACATAAACTAACATCTGAATTTTATTTACAAGTTAATTTTATAGAATAGGTTTCAATTTTTCTGAGTAAATTTTGCAATAATTTTAAAAAACTTATATACAATACCTTTATATTTTCCATATAGTACAATTGATTTTTCATATTTAATATATTAAGATAATTTTCAAATTGATTATTTAATAATTCAATACATATTGATAATAAAATAGCATGTAATGCACGAAAAGATAAAAATAAAAAATTTGATAAACCATATATAATGGTCGTTGGTGCAATTGGTTCACTTAAAAAAAATGTTTGAAATAAAAAATAACAATTTTTTATAAAATAACTAGCATATACTAATAATCCACAAAATAATTTTAATTGAAAATTTTCCTTATATTTTATTCTATATTTAGAACATTTTAATAAAGTTTTACATTCAAAATTTTTATCTGTAATTTGAAAAAAATTTTTTTGTTATCTTTCATCTTCTTTCATCATTTTTATTTCCATATTAATATTAATATTTTTAATATTAATATTTTTAATTATTAATATTTTTTTTACATTATTTAATATTGCATCTGTTATTATTAATAATATTATTGGTAATAATATAAAATAAATATTAGAATAAAATACATATAAAATACATAATCTAAATGTAGACATTTTATAGCCACTAAGAAATTCAGAATGTATTAAGGCAAAAAAATCTAACATATTTTCAATTAAGAATGATGTCATTAATATAAAAATTAATATAAAATGTTTTAATTCAAATATATTATTATTATTATTATTATTGCAATATGAATTTAATAAAAATTTATTAAAATTTTTTTTAATTAAATTTAATTGTTTATTAAATGTTTCAATTAATAATTCATCACCAATAATTAATCTTTGAAAACATGGTCCAATTAATGTTAATATAATTATAAAAATATATTCAGAATATCTAATTATATTCATTAATGAAATATTATTATTATTTTTAATACCATAATTTAAAATGGTATTTCTATTAATAATTAATAAAATAAATGCTAAACATAAAAATATTAAATTTAATATTCGTCTAAATAAATTATCAGAATTAGAAAAATTTTTCTTTTTTCTATTGAAATTATAACCTAGAATATTAAAAATTTTTTGATATTTATAAAAAATAAAAATTGTAATCCAAATGAATTTATTTTTAAAATTCATATTTCTGTTTTTTGTTTTTTTTTAAATCCGAAATGAATCCTTTTGTATTCAGATAATTTTAATATTTCCGAGAAATTGGAATTTCACATAGCTGTATATTGTGTTACAAATATTAATGAATAAAAATTTTATAGTTGTTAACCTTTTAAAATTCAATGAATGATTAATTATTAATAAAAAATTGGTTATATGTAATGTCAATCTAATTCTTTGTTTTTCATTATATGAGGTCAAAAAAAATAAATAAATATTATTACGGTGGATTTATAAAATATTCATGGATGTATTTGTGATACTAAAAAATATGGCATATACTTATAAGTGATTCATGTATGAGAGGATTTTAAGATCATTTCAATTGAGAGCTTTAATAATAAATAAAAAATAATTGTGGAATTGTTTATATGGTAGCACATTTCCTTCTAATAATCCAGATTTTTTTTTTATAGCAAAACGATGCCTTGTTTTTTATATTTTCTTAATTTCATATTAATACGTTATTGCATAATTTTAGGGGTAAAAAAATTTAAATGAAATTGATAAAGGTTTATACCAAGTTTTAAAGACAGAAATTGCCGAAAATCGAAATTTAATTAAGTTTTAAGAGGATATCATTTAAAGGGGATGTAATATGGAAAAATATATTTGTTTTAATGACACAAACTAGCTGTGTTTTTATTAATGTCTGTCCACATTAAAAAATTCCATTTTTATAATATCTATACTAGTTTAGAAAAGAACATAGAAATAGAAATTGAAATAGAAATTTCTTATCCAAATATTCTAGTTTAAAATATTTGCATAAGAACTGCTGTTTCTATACAAAGAAACAAAGTTAAAACACAGAATTTTAGAACAAATTTTGTTGAAAATGTGCTCAAAAATATGTGTTGAGTAGTAGACATAAAATTTTTTTAACATTTTTCGTAATAAAGAGGTTCTAACCAGTAAGCAATACAGTTTTGGCATTTAATCTATTTAATTGCAATACTTAAGTAAATTTTCCATATTTTATGACAACAGAATTCAATAATTTTGTATATATAATGAAAAACTAAAATTTATCTTGTTCCCCCAAAATTCTTAATAAAGGTACCAGTTAAACTATAATTTTTTTTGAGATATTTATCTTTAATAAGTGCCCATTTTTGTGTTAAAAATTAATTAATTAATTAATTAATTTTTTCTTTATTTATTTTTAGTTTTTCATTTATTTATTCAGGACAGAAAAAGATTTCATGTTTTTTTCTTTTTGGATATAGTCCAGTAATAATGGAAGTAGTGTTTTTCTTTCAATACATACTTTGAATAATTATTCTCATCACAAAAAACTTTTTAATTAAAGGTTTAATATTTACAGGGTGTGACATGAAATGAAATAAGTCTTATAGAATAATTTTTAATGCAAGTATTTTTCGAAATTTGTCCACGATATTTTCGCATATTGCTTCTGTTCATATTATGTATAGTTGCAATTAGAATACGATAACATGAACTGAACTAGGAACTTGGTAATTTGTTTTATACTCGTTTAATATTTGATGAAATTTTAAGAGTCATATTTATTTTTTTGTAGATGTATGACCCCTGAATAACATTTGCTAGTTTATTGGTAATATTTCTCGAAAAAAAAAATCTAAATAGCTGTATTAATTCTTATAAATTTTCATAAATTTTCAAACTTTTTCTAATTTTTATTTAAATATCAAATTATAAATTTGTCGTACAGACACTGAATCAAAAGCATCCTGTTCTTTTAGAATCTACAAAAAAAAACCTACACTTAAATTTTTTTAACACTTTTGGTTTTACTACGTATATACATACACAAAAATTATACTTTTTGGTAAAATTGTGTGTATTTAAGTACCACACGTCTATTTTAAACACCTTTATTATCTACAAATTTATTTAGGTAGACCATTATAATAATTATATTTCTGATAGAGTTTTTTTTTGTATTTTTGTTCTTTTCTCAATAAATTAAATACGAATTTCAATGCACACATACTGAATAAAAATAATAATTATCATTAACTATATAAAAGTTTCAAAAAGATAATAAAGGATAACGAAAAAAAATTAGGATATTTTTATAATCTCAATAGAATATGCGTTATACAAAAATATAATTATATTATTGTATGTATGTAATTTTTTTTTGTTTTCTCCCCTTAAAAACTAATTTCCATATATTAACCTTCAACTTATTTGCAACTTAATGAGTATTATAGAGGTTTTTGTATCGTGACCTAAATTAATTGAAAAAAACAAGAGAAGAAAAAAACATGAGAAGTCTGAGGGTTTTTGATAATAGAAAACTATCAGAATGTTGATAGTGTACTTTTGTGAATAATTTAGTATTATAGTTAAATTTAAAGAATTTTATGAGAAACTGGATTCTATTTGACAAGCATTCAACTTTCGTAAATGGAATTTAACAAAATTTAATTCAAATTTATTTGCATATTTAATTAATTTTCCATATTAGGTCTCTGCTAATTACGAAATATTTTTTCAAAATTTTCCATCACTTGCTTTGTAAATGAAGAAATTTTGTTGTTGTTGTAGTTATTAGTTCATTCAATGACTAATCAACTTAAATTGATAATATTATTAAAAATTAATATATTTTTAATAGAATTGTGTCACTTGTGATTTTGAAAATATAACAAAATCTTGAAGTCTTGGGGCTCTTAATATAAAATGTTATTGTCTTATAATTCAACACAACTGCATTACATTAAAAAACAAATAATAATTAATTTCTCATTGATTTCATAATTTCTCGTATAAACATGCGATAATTTAAAAGGTAAAATGCGATAGTTTCTATTTTTATTGTGTTGAATTAATAGTACTTTTAAAAAGAGATATTTAATTTACATTAATATTATATTATTAAATTATTAATTTTCCTTTTTAGTTGTAAAAAGAATTTGAAATGTTACAAAGAAATAATAATAAGAAATAAATAGATACGTTTCTTTTGTGATAGCGATCTGAATGGCATAAATCAAAAGAAAATATGCGATTTTCTAAATTCTAAACAAATATTTGTGTCAGAATGATGGTTTTTGTAGTTTCAATTATTGGTCTATGAGATGGAAAGTTATACTTATTAATATTAAATTTTATTTATTAATAAAAATAATAATTTTTTTTTAATTAAATTTTATTATGCAGCAATTGGAAAAAATTGCATACATTTAGGTGCATCGGAAGAAAATTAAAAATTTGGCAAATAATTCAGAAATAGCAGTAACCTACACAATAGCTAACTATTAGCTATATGCATATTGTAATCATGTACACATAGTTTCAATTCATGGAATAACTCTAACAAAATTGCATAATTCTAGGTGTACGATTTTTATAGAAATATTTATATTTTTTATAGTTAAAAATTTTCAATATTATATTTTTCATTGTGCATGGGAAACAGTTCGCTAAGATTAGAAGTTGAATTGCCATATCTAGTTTTAATTGTAATAATTATAGCTTTTATTACTCAAAATTTTCATACTAGATATAGCCATATAACATACGTAATTTCATAAAAATCATTGAGAATTAATTATCTACAAGGAATAATATAGAAATATAGTAGAATACTTTATCTAGGAATTTTTTTTATTATAAAACTTAAATAAATGTGAGCAACTTTAATAAAACTTTGAAATTAATCCAAAGAAATCTTTCAGGTGTTAAAAATATTTTACTAAATTGCTTCAATATAACAGTATGTGAATTTATCTAAGTAGCTATATAACTATTATTTTACAATTTTAATTAAAATTTCATATAAAATATAACTAGATTTTTTAATTGTAAGGCACATATAGCTATATATGAATATATGTATTTACTTTTAATACTTATCATTGCTTTAACAATAACTTTTTATTTACTTTAATCTCAAAACAGCTGATAACATCAAAAGTCTTAAGGGGAATATTTTTTTAACTTTAAATAAATCAAATTACAAATACCTACGTTAATATTTTATATAAATATGTTTTTATAAATGAACATAATGTTTCTATATCATACAGAGTGTTCACTGTTGTTCTAAGTGATGTCAACTAAAAATAGTTTGGTATTCGAAAAATAATATTGTAGAAAAAAACTCTTACGAGTATACTAATAAATATAAATTTTCAACTTTTAAAGATTGATTCGGAAAACACTTTTTATTTTATTATATGGTACAAGAAAATGAATACTCGTAGAATTGGATGCTTGCTGAATGATTAATTTTAGAAAATTTTGTGAATTTAGTAAATAGCTATTGTATATTCTAAAAAATGGATTAGATATTTGGGAATAGAAAAACTTAACACCATTTGTTATTATTGTATTGTAAATTAACTTAATGCAAAACTTGGATTGTTTTTAAAAATAAGCTAAATCCATTTTGAGTCAAAATGTTATTTTCAAGCGTTCTGAATAATTTTGATAACTTAACAGAACAAAAATTTTATTCTTTTGGAAGACAAAATTCATAGGAACGAGACTGCAAGAACAAATAAAAATAAAAAAGCTGCAACAATATTTAAAACGCTTTTCTATATTCAAAATACAATTTCAGACTAACAAAAATATAATAACGATAACGGTTCCAATTTCAGCTAGCTATACAATAAAGTATTGGTGAAATTTTTATATTTCGTTTTCCCACAATTACACAGCTTCAAACTTGTATAATAGTACATCTTTGAACCCTTTTTTTTAAATTTATTAGACATGTAATTTTTTTTTCATTTTGATTTCATTCGCAATTAACAATTTTTGAACACTTTATAGATTACCTCAATGATTGTTTTGTACATAACTTCTCTTTTAATATGACAGTTTTTAGAAGACATAATAATAATGGCAGAAATAATTTTATTTAATGATTCAATATAATGACAAAATCTTATAAATTTCTCGGATTATTTTGCCTTACGCTCTGTTTTTTCTCTTCCATGTTACTTTCCTTCCGTTTAATACCAACACATTGTTTTTCCTACATCCCTTACTCCCTATTACCTTTTGTATATTTTTTCCTTAAAATAATTGTTTTTTCTATATTTTTATTTCATCAATTTTGCTTTAAAATTTTTAGATTTAAAATAATTAGGAAAAATGAAAGAAAAAAATTCTTATTACACACTCTTTGTCCGCGTTTCTTTTCCTTTATACAAGAAATTCTATTTATATTTTTTCTTTATTATTTGTATTTAGATAAAATTGTCATTCTAAGGTTGATGCCTTCCGGTGAAATTAGACACCGGAAATAAAAAATAAAAGTAAAAACTTAGAAAAAGAAAACATTTATTAAAAGACTAAGTTGTTTAAAAAATTTTATGGATTTCAATATAATCACATAGTGTTAGGAAAATTGTTAAATAAGAAATCAAAAACGGCATCAACAGACCATGGGATGAAGGAAACTATTTATAATAATTAATTCATGTGAGTTCGAATTATAAAGATTCAAGAGAAACTTATTGTTAACTTGAGGCATTTATGGTGGAGAAATTAAGTTGTTGCAAGAAATTTGATTAGATTTACAATATGAGTTCAAAATTTTATTGGGGTTTGGGAATTATATTAAGTGAATACTCGAAGATTATAATTTTTCTGAATGAAAGTTTTAAATATTCTGAAAATTCTTTTCCATACCAAAATATATTCCAGGTATTTAATTGGAAAATACATTGAAGTCAAGAAAAGAAGTTCTTATTTATCAGTAATTTTTGAATTTATTTAAAGATTTAGCCTACTGTTTGACATGAAACAAAATAGGTACTTAGTTTTCAAGCAATTCCAGTTAAAATAATATTGAAATTGTTAAGTAAATTTATAAAGAATTCGAGAGAAATTTTGAAAAATTCAAAGTTTTCCTCGGGTATATGACATACATAATACATATCTTTGTATTATACCACGTGAACATACATACATATAATATAATATATAAAAAATTCATTGTATAGCCTCAAAATTTAAAAAAAAAAAAACAACTTTTATTTGGCCATCTCGTTCCAAAACGGAACTTAGGGAGTTTGAGAATATTTCTTTGAATACGAACAGTTTTGTATGAAATATCTTGAGGCTATATTAGGGAGTATTTTCAATACTGTATAAAATATATTATACATGCATATATATAATAAGTATATATATATATATATAAAAGTTAACCATATAATAATTTTTTTAAAATAATTTTCAATATTGAATTGATAAAATTTATTTTTGTTGTTAATAATATTTAAAAAAATAAAAATATTGTTAAAAGTTTTATAAATTTTTAAGGATTTGGTTGCTTTTATTTCGTGGGACCTATAGCTATATTGTTAATTCTTTATTAAAATGAATAATAATAATATAAAAAATATAGAAACTAAAAATTAAATTTTAATAATGTTGGATCATTCAACTTGAATTTTATTTTATATTTATTTGTATAATATTGAATTGAATGAAAAGAAACTCTATTGCACAAAGGATTTCTGAATATATATGTTTATAAATAATGTAAACTTCCTTACAAACTGGATTATAAAGTTTTTTTTATTTAGTAATAATGTGGATGTAACTACCATTATTTTGAATTTGATTTGGTTGGAATGAACGGGGAAATGTGATTTTTTTCAAATTTCTCCAGATATTTTTTGTGCTTGCAAGAGTAGTTGAATTTTTTGACTTTCTATTAGAACTATAGACCTATTTTCAGTATCCAGAATAATATTTTAAAATTTATCACAAATCCTTATTGAAATAATTTCCCACATCGTTCATATTACAACAAAATTTTATTTATCAAAAAATTTCAATAATTTTTTTACATTTATATTTAGGTCAACACCACCCGTAGGGTACCGTAGGGTACAAGTAGGCCGGAGTTCTCTGTCTGTAGTTCACCAGTGCCGAATATGAGCATGCAAGGTGAGGTACCGTTTTCTCTTCCTTCTCTTAATAGCAGCTACTACAGAGATAATTGTTAATTCAGAATATTGCCATGGACAAAATTTCTTTGTTTGAGTTATTGAAAAATTCCCTATAATTTTAACATGATAGTTTGTTAAAACAAATAGTTTATGAGAAATTGTATTATGAAAATCAAATTTGCTGAACTAAATCTATTTGCTTGTGAATTTGTTTTAAATTAAATTTAGGGTACATAATATTAATATTTCTAATCACGAATGGTATTGGAAGAGTGCGGCTAATTTGTGATGATATTTGAATGCTTATCTACGCGGTGTGTATTTGTTATCACAATTCGACAACTTACTAAGCTATTGAAATTTAATTTTCAAATTTTTATATAAAGTTATTGCCAAAAAATTTAAATATTGAATTTATTTCATACTCAAAGAAAAATAAGATACTGTAGATGAGTACAGAATTAATATTATTGTTATATAAATAGAAATCACTTAAAATTATAATATTTATATATCTGTTTTCAGCTCCTATTTATAGAAGAAATTACACTGCCACTTATTTATTAGTTATCTCTTTAAATAATATCTTAATATTTTCGCATATCCTGTCATTTACAAACATCATAATAATGTTATTTAAATGTATTTCAGCAAGATTAAAAGAAAAAATATTTTTATATAAAATTTTTTTTGTAGGTATATGTATAAATCTTAGATATTCTGTTAATGTCACGTTCATTCTATGTATAGAAATACAAGAAATACATGGCATATATAAATTTATACAAGTGTAGGCATTATTTTTTATATAATGCTTAAATAAAATATCCTACATTTATATCATATATTTATATTTATAACAATAAAAAGCAAAAGAAATTCGGCAATAGATTCTAAACCTTAAAAGAATGAGTAGAAAAAAAATTTCAACTATGTTGACGTGATTTATTCATTCTTGTTGTTCATTCCTTTCTCTTATATACACTCATATTTTAATTTTCTTATTATATGTTATGTGCTATCCTTGCTACATAATATCTATATAAAAGTACAATACAATAATATTTTTAAGGACTCGTATATGTTTATGTTTAATAAAAGGTAAATAAATTTTTTATTTTCATTTTTATTAAAATTGGTAGTATAGAGAGGCTTCAAAGTATATACCAATGTATATATACCATATTATATAAATTAGTTTTAAATTATTTTCACTTTAATAGTACATGTGCTGGAATTTTAGGTATTTCACGTATTTATTTTGTGATTTGATTACTCTTGATTTTGTTGTATGTATAATATTTTGCATATGTTACATTATATTAGAATAGCATTATAGACTAGAATTTCTTAAGAAATGATATTTAAAAATTTTAAAATAAAATTTGATTTGTATAGAAAGTTCCTAAAAATTTTAAATTTAAAATTTTTTAATTTTAAACTAAGATGAAGATTTATTATATGAAGATTATTTGTTATATGAAGAATTTGTGTGGAAATGGCAAAATATAAACGTTATAGCGGTCACGTTTTATTATATAGAACTAAAAATTTTCCCTATTATAATAGCCACATTCTTACAAATTATCCTACTAAATATTGAAATTTCGGCAGCTTAAGTTGGAGAACTACTTATTTGACAATAACAATCTGAGGAAATATTTTAGAGCAGCGCAGCCACCATTCCTTGAAGCCGCATGTAAATAAATTTCGTATTTGGTAACTTAACTATATGGAATAATTTTTTTTCTCGGTGTGTATCTTAATATTGCGACAAAAATATTCTAAGCTTACTGAATCCAATTTACGGCTCTTCGTGATAATAATGACAATACAAGGATACTTACGGAAATCCTTTCTATATAATTATATTAATTTCATATATTCTTTCCATAAATAAATTTGTATACAAAACAAAAACCTTTAATTATAGGAATTCATTATAATCTTCCTGATTATTTTTGATTAATCTTTTGAGTTTCTATTAATTAATGTATACAAATTTAGATTGTATTCATAATATGTACAAGTATAGTAATTAAATATGTAGACCTTATTTAATATTGTAAAATTTTATGATCAGGATTAATCAATTTTAACTGTAACAATAGGTTACTAAATAAACTCAATTAGAAAGTTTACAGTTTCTGAGCAGGAAATTTGTTTGGAACTTATTAGTGTATAATACAACAAATACACATCGGAAAAAAAAATTTTTAAATGTAGAACATTTTTAAAGCATATAAAAAATTTTAATATTTTTATGCGTTCAGTGTTTTTCATCAGACTTGTTTACCATTTAATATTTGAAATAATAGGGAAAGAAAAAATTTCATTAGGGCAATTCACTTCGCTTATTCTGTGGCGGGTTTCCTTTTAATGCAGAAAAGAAATTTTCATATGAAAAATTATTTAATTAATATTTGAATTTGAATTTTTTTTTAGTTGAGATGACTTGATGAGGCTGTTGAATTTTTGGGTTCAACAGCAGTGCATTTCTTTGAGAACTTATAAGCAAACCAAAATTTTCGAAGTTCTACTATCAAGTCGAAAATCATTTTGTGGCAATTCTATAACAACATTTATCTTTGAATTTCAAACACTTGAATAAAATAAATTCAAAATTTCCATCCAAAATGTGTTACAATTATACTACGAAATGCTGGATAACAATCTTATAGTTCCATTTTGTTTCAAATTATTTTTCTACTTCAAATTAATTCTTTTTGTTGATTTATTTGTTAATTATACATTTTTATATATCTATATGTTAAATATTTTATATTAAATAATAGAAAATTACTATATAATTAATTAATAACACAATAATCTGATTTATATTAAATATTTATTATAATAAATATTAATAAAAAATTAAGTTAAAATATTCTTCCTTATTATTGTATACTTTATGATTGTGTTCATGTATATTACCTATACAATTATAATATTGTTATACAATTTTGTCATAATTTGATATTAGTAAAATAATAAAGACACTTCAGATGTTGAAGAAGCACATTTTCCTTAAATAATTTAAGTTTAACAATATTTTGTTCACATTATTTTTTTAATACATAATATAGAATGTTATTGCATAACTGTAGGAGGAAAATAGAAATTATAAGAAAAACCTACGTTATTTAATCAACTATGCTCCTTTTAACTTATTAAATGAGGTAAGACAAACAATAATATTTTTTGATAAAAACAAAATTAACGTTAAATATTCTTTAGGATTTGATAAGAATTATGATAAGTCTAGTTTTAATAAACTTTAATAAGTCATAAGTTTTAGTTTAAAGTAAGTCAAGAATTTAAATCCTAATAAATTCTGCGGGAGAAAAATCAAACTGCCATTCTTTCTAAGTTTACGCCTTTTAAAATTTTTTTGCAGATAATGCAATTTTTATGTGGTAGAGGTGCTATAATTCATACGAACTAACTAACTAGGAACATACTAATTCCTCAACAAGGTACATTTATACAGACAGAAAACTTTAAGTTCTTATTTGTAATAAGTAGTGGAGGCTATATAATAAACTATGCAAAAGTTTTGTGTAAACAAGGGCAATCTGTCTGAATGGACAGAGTGAAACATATTTTTTCCCAATTTTTTTGGAAACGTACTATATAAACAAGAGAAAGAATATAAAACGAGAAAAAAAATAGAGTTGACCTTGTCAACTCTGTGATACCCGTACGAATTTGTTATCCTATGTGCGAATAACTAATGTGCCATAACTAACTATGGGGTAGACTATGACTTTAAGTTGCCGTATTACCATATTAATTTATGCAAAATTTCAGTACTATGTGTTATTCAAAATACTGGTTGTGCCAAACTACTATTGATGTTGTATGGCAGCTATTAGAAAGAGCCAAGAAATTTTAGCGAATTTTATCAAGAACATCGGCCCTACTAATATACTCACTTGTGTGAAATCTCAATATCACAGCTTTTATAGTTTCTGAGATATAGCCAAATAACTTTTGAAGTTGTATGGCAGGTACCAGAAGGAGCCAAGTAATTTCAACGACTTTTATAAGACACATTGGCCCTACTAATATATTCGTTTGTGTGAAATTTCAATACCATAGCTTTAATAGTTTCTGAAATATAGTCAAATAACTTTTGAAGTTGTATGGCAGTTACCAGAAGGAGCCAAGTAATTTCAACGACTTTTACCAGACACATCGGCCCTACTAATATATTCACTTGTGTGAAATCTCAATATCACAGCTTTTATAGTTCCTGAGATATAGCCAAATAACTTTTGAAGTTGTATGGCAGGTACCAGAAGGAGCCAAGTAATTTCAACGAATTTTATGGGGCATATTGGCCCTACTAATATATTCTTTTGTGTGAAATTTCAATACCATAACTTTTATAGTTTCTGAGATATAGCCAAATAAATTTTGAAGTTGTATGGCAGCTACCCGAACCGGTACCCCGATCATGTCCAATTTAAATAGGGTTCTGGCACTTACTACAATAAATCATTTGTGAAAATTTGGTGAACTTAGCTCAATTAGTTTTTGAGTTATCGTTGGGACGGACAGACGGACGGACGGACGGACGGACGGACGGACAGACAAAGCTAAATCAACTCAGAATTTGACGCTGATCAAAAACATACACTTGAGTCTATATCTAACACCGTTATTTCTTAGCGTTACAAACGGTAAGGCAAATTTAGTATACCCTTCGAACATACGTTCGTACGGGTATAAAAATATGTATGAGTGTATATGAAATACTTTATATCTTTTTATCAGTAGTATACAGGGGACAGCATGTCGCCTATTATCTAAATATAATTAAGTTATAATTTCACATTATTGTTAACTATTATAATTCCATTTATATTATTATACATTTTTTTTATTTATTGAATTATTAAGTGACTCCATTTAATTATCAGTATATAATATAGTATACATAATAATATATTAATTTGGTAATTATTAAAAGCATATTATATGTGTATGAATACGAATGTCGAATACATGTGATATCTTACTAATAAATATAATAATATGTTTTCATATATCCATTATTAGTACACAACTAATTTGTATTACATTATATCAAATTATGAAAAGTAAAAGGAAAAGGAGCCTTACACTTGCTACTATAGGATCCAACTTAAAAAATTAATGATTTTAAGAAAACTGGTTAGCGTTATTAACAAAGAGTTAGGTTTTATTCATCTAAGTTCTTATTCGTCATATTTAGTAAATAAGAAAATATTAAAAATTAAAGTCAGATATTCCTTGAATATCTTGTCATACTATATGAATTGTTTTGGCGGCGGTTATTCCTTATTTTTGCTCTGTAGATTAATTTCTGTTAAGGATTTGAAATGACAAGCTAATTACCACGACAATTAAGTTATACCTACACAACAGATGCAAAATATGAAATCTAGACACTAATAACCTAAGATCGATCGAAATCAAGTTTAGAAAAATTTTATGAATTTGGATTCTTTCAATTTCAATATTCAATAAGAATAATCTCATTTCTTTGACGCTGTTTAGTGAACTCAAAAACATATTTTTAGGCATTAAAAAAGGTAAGGCAAAATTAAGTATTATGCGTTTGTTCTAGATTTAATTCAAATTGATAGCAACACTTTTTGTTTACATATATATTTTATATATTAAATGTTTTCAACAAATATGTACAATGTATGAATGTGTGTTTTAATAATATTGTAATAAAGAATACATGTATACATGTTTATATGAATATGTTGAAAATCTAGTACATTTTTGTATTTTTGTAAAAATATTGAATTATTTAATTATGTCAAGCGTCAAGGATATTAAATGTGCATCATTTGTAAGTTCATATACAATTATAATATCCTTTAATTGAATATTTGTGGAATTTGTAATATTTTTACAGGAAATAATGATAGAGTTTCAAAAATCGAATGTAAATGTTATTGTACATTGTTTTTAGACTAATAATGAGAATGATATTAGACATTTTTAACATAATACGATTATGTTATGCTATAATATATTACATAAAAATTGTGCATTATATTGACCTAATAGCAAGTACATTATGCCGTTAAATTGCTAATTTGTCCGGATAGCTTTCATAATTTTAATTATTTCTTAACAGCCCTGCTATTAGGTAATATAAAATTTAGAAGTTATTACTGATTACACATACAGTTGTGGTGTGCCAATATGAGAAAAACTCTGTAGAGCATTTGTATTCTAAACTTTTCATATTTTCGCATTTAAGCTGAAAACTCAATTTTTTCATTATTTGACATGAACCAATCGCTCTCTAGCTTATGATATACAACGTTGCTTATATAAAAGTATTATAGGTAGTCTCCAGTCTAATTTAAACTTTAAAATACTTCATAATATTACCATTCATATTTAAAAATAAATTTAGCTTTTTAGGGTAGAGAGAAGATTTTGAATTGCTCAATTGACAAACATTTTTTGCTCATATCATTTTCATTATACACAAAATTATATTATATACAAAATTGTATGTATGTATGTATGTGAAAAAAATGAAAGTTAAAAAGCAGGATAATTATGGTGCTTAATTGAAATATTGTGTTGTGGTAATCACAATGTTAATTAATATCTTTTCAAAAAATAATTATGGTTATTTTAATATTATGATATTATGTGTGTGTGTTTGGATGTTTGTGAAGTTTCTGATGCAAAATTTTTTAGTTTAAATAATTGTACATTTGATAGCTTTTAAAATTGATTAGAGTTTACAATAAAGTTACTTTACTCTATTTAATTTTTTTTAAAAAATTAAAATTTTCTTGTTCATTTTATTATGGAAATATTATTGAAATTATTTAAATAAATTTTTTGTGGTTGTAGCATGAATGCTTGGTAGTTCTTACATTTAAACTAATGGTTATGATTGATTATTTTTAAGATTTGTACTTTGTAACAGAGCTTTTTACTTTTTGTATGAAAATATTGACATGTTTACGTTTATGTCAAAAACAATGAATTGTTTACGGTTTTTAGCGAATTGTTTACGTTTCACATAGAAAAATCGAATTAATTTACCTTTTGTATGAAAATATAGACATGTTTACGTTTATGTAAAAAACACTGAATTATTTACGTATTTTAACGAGTTGTTTACGTTTCATATAGAAAAATCGAATTAATTTACCTTTTGTATGAAAATATAGACATGTTCACGTTTATGTGAAAAATGATGAATTGTTTACGTTCTTTAAAGAGTTATTTATTTACGTTTTATATAGAAAATTCGATTTCTTTTACTTTTTGTATAAAAATATTGACATGTTTACGTTTATGTCAAAAATAATGAATTGTTTACGTTTTTTAGCGAATTGTTTACGTTTCATATAGAAAAATTGAATTTATTTACCTTTTGAATGAAAATATAGACATGTTCACGTTTATATGAAAAATGATGAATTGTTTACGTTTTTTAGCGAGTTTTTTACGTTTTAAACAGAAAGTGTGATGATTTTTGTAATTTATATGAGAAATATGGATTTATTTTCATTCTGGATATTAAACAATAATAAATTATATTTTGGATAATTTATTTTAATACGTTCTGAGTTATTAAGAATGAATACATACGAATAGTGTTTTACATAACTATAAGATTTTACGTTATGAATTATATTTCTTATACGTTTCGTGAATTTTATTATGAATCAATAGTGATTTGGGTTTATTATATAAAATTCAAGAAAGTACCTATACTATTCTCCATGAATAAAATGTCTTTTGTAACACAAATATATTTAGTATTGTATAAGGAAGTTTAAGTCAAAAACTATGCACCATAATTAAATCTAGGTCAACTGTCATAAATATTTAACCGAACTTCATGTACACTTAATAGAACAAACGTAAAAGAAGAAAGAATTGACTTATAGCAACTTGACTAACATAGAGATTTTTTTTTCTCTGCGGTACAAGCATTGATTAAATTTTTCACGGTTTCCTAAGAAAAAAAAAATGCAAAAAGGAAAAAAAGCAGATTGTCAAAAAATAACTAAACATATGTTGAATTCAGATATAAAATTTATGGTATTTCAACCCTTATTTACAAAAGAAAAAGAAAAACATAAAAAAAATTTTTTCCCCAAATTTTTTTTTTACTTTTTGGATTTTATAGGCAACCAGTCACATTTATTTGTGTTTGATATTATTTCTTTTTTTTGTTTATTTTTATGACTTTTCCGAAAAACATTACTTTATTCAAAAGTTAAAGAAAATAGAAGAAATGTTCCAGAGAAGTTTTGTATAAAAAATAAAAAGTTAGAAAGTTGGTTAAAACATTAGACGTGAAATGACTTGGCAACAATGTATACAAATATTTTATTATCAAATTAATTATACAAGATGCTAACTATTCGTCTCATTGTTTGGGATGATCCGTCCTTTGAATGTTTATATAGTGATAATATGATAGAGTGTGTTGCCGGCTTTATTAGTGCTATGATTGTTACTAGAACACAAACTAAAGTCCAAGAGAAAATAGCTTTATGAGTAAAATACTGACGTGCTGTGCTGGAAAATTCCAATAGCAACAAATTTTTTTTATTATAATCATAGTTCTTTACTTAGAATAAACTATAATATAAAAGTATTCTATACCTAGAAACACAATACATATAAACCTGCTGTGATAAGAAGGCATTAATGGAAATTGAAAGCCGATTTCGAACCAATCACGGAAAACTTTTTCCCATGATTGTCTTAATATTTTTGATTGTGTAATGGGTAATTTTTAATGCGATTCTATCAATAAAAATGACTTTAAATATATTAGTTTTCAAGTGAGTGACATGCACTTTTAGAAATTTTTATCCTTATTAGAAGATCCTTATTAGAAGATTTAATATCCTTATAAAGTAAAAAACGTAAGAATAACAAAAAAAATTCTAAATTTAAAATAAAAGCAGACGTCCAGTTTTTTATTGTTAAAAGGTTTTTTATGTAAATTTTCATGCACATATCAAGTACATTTAATCATATATTGGAGCAAATGAAAAAAAAGAAATCTGATTTGGACAGTACATAATAGACCGCGTTGTTAAAGGATTGCATAAGAGCGTGGACAATTTTTAAACACATATTTCAAATTTAGTTAAAAGTAGAATTAGCTTTCTAGATATAAAGTACGCAATTAGTTTTAGTCGTATATACGGCTATTAGAATTCGTATTAAAGTTATAATTTTGTTGACAATTAGAACTTAAATAATATTAAATGTCAAGAAATTCTGTCAATTATTCTTAGATATGGCAAAAAATGTAAAATTATTCACTAGCAAAAGTTCAGTTTGCGAACACTGACATTTCCGAAACTATTGCTGGTTTATATTTTTATTAAACCAGAGTTGAAATATTAAGTTTAATAGGAAATCTATTTATTTGTATATTAGTAAACATTTTTCGCTGTCTCCTGGAACGGCCATAGTCTATAAAAGTTGATCAAACTATTCCATGTCCAAAATAAACTGTGATACAAATTTCTGGTTCAGCTGAATTTGAGATAAAGGAGCGCAATGACAAACTGACAAGCATCTCTCTAAAAATAGTTTATTTACACTTCTCTGATAAGAAGAAAGTGCATTTTCGACGAAAAATCGACATGCGAAATTTGTTCGTATCACACAACTTCCCTTATTGTATGCAATTCAGGCTGTAGAAAGGATATTATATGCGTTTGAATATTTAGAGTTACAAAAAAAAAAAGGAAAAGCAAAATTAAGAAAACTAGGAAAAAAAATAATAAAGAAATTTTATTATGAGAATCACATAATCAACACAATAAGAGCAGAGCAGAAAAAAAGTTGAAAAGGTTGTTTGCAAGTAAAAGCAAATTGTGTACATATAAGCAGTTGGTAATAACCAAAAATAAAGTTCTTTATTATGTTCAGAATACGAGTATGATTTATTAATAAATTTTTACCTTTCAAGAAATAGCCGGGTTTCTGACATTTTTCTGACTAATTTTCTTTTTGACGGAATTTTATTTCTTCTTGTCTATGTAGATATGTATGTGTTTATATTTGGGATCTCTATTGTCATTCATATTGTGTAGGAAATAGTTTCTATTCTAAATTTTAAGAGAGGACCGGTTATAAATTCATAGTCGTTTGAATTTTTTGAACAAAAAAAATAAAAAAAAAATTTTTTTATTATTCAAAAATATTTTTTATTTGTACCTTTTATTCTCATCATATTAAAAAAATTTTTTTATTGTCCAGGTTATTTTAAGCTTCCATTCATAAAAAATTTTTTTTTGTGATTTTAGTGAATGAAAAGGAATTTTTCTTTTTTGAGGACTAATAAAATTTTGTTTTGTTTTGTTTTGGAAAATTTTTTTATTGAATGCGAAGTGAAGGATAAATTTATTTTGAACTTGAAATTATTTTGGAATTTTTTTTTAAATTAAATCAAAATAAAGTTTTATGACTATAATGGCCAAATCTTTTTGTTATGTGAATGAAGGAAAAAATGTCATACTCAGAGTGGTAAAGAGGGAGTAGAGAAACAAATTAGAATTTTAGTTAGTTTTAGAAAGTATCATTAGTTCCTGAAAACCCTGAATTTCATATATAAATACCGAAATTTTTTTCATATCTGGAAAATTCTTCATGTCCACCGAAATACTTGAATAATTCATATGAGAGTATCCACAGGTTTTCAAAAAATCGAGAGCACTCCCAGAAGATCTGCTTTATTTTGTGAATCTGATTATCTAATGGAATTTTTGGAAAATTTTGCCAGGGGTTTGTCTTTGGTTAATTTCCCCCTGAATTGCTATTTCATTTGTGTCTCAATGCATCTACCGTGTTGTCGGAGTAGTCATTTATTCTTACTCCTTCTTTTGATTGATAATTTGTTTTATTATATTTTTTATTTTTTAGCTTGTTCTCTTTAAATTTATTTTTCCTCTATTCTATACTTTTTTATAAAAGAATCAACGAACAAATAAAAATTTTCAATACAATAACAACAACAGTAACAAAATTGAAATTTCAATAACATCAGCAGCTTCCTTTAACTAGACTACATCTTTTAGAGGACCTATAAATTAAAAATAATTACTATTTTTATGAAAAAGTAATCCTTGCTTGCTCTTGAAATTTTTAATACTACCTAAAAATATGCAAAACGAAAATGCAAATATATTTTTTCTCGTTGTAACAATTTTTTTTTTCATTCGTCCTCTTTTAACTTTTAATATTATTAAAAAAAAAATTCTTTTGCTTAAAGGTACATATAGAAATAAAAAAAAACTATAATAAGAAATATGATTGCAAATAAACAGAATACAAAAAAATAAAAAAAATTTGTATTTTATGAAATCCTTTTCCCTTTGGTATCAAAATTTTTTAGAAGATTATGAATAAATTAAAAGATTTTTAAGGATATTTTGTATACACAAAAATAAAGTTTTTAAATTTATTTTATTTATGCACATATGTATGTACATAATACATAAATGCACACATACTTACATGAAATAGTTATTTAACAGTTTTATATAAAAAGAGTTTAAATTTTAGAAAATCTCCAATATTAGATTTTGATTTCAAATGAAATTTTTCATTTTAACTATAAAGAAGAAAAGGATATTATTTAACTGTGAAAAAAAAAAAAAATAAAATTTAAATATCCTTAAGCATTGAAATTTTTATTTAATTTTATTTTTCATCATATTATTATAGATAATTAGTGATTTATTATGTTAAATAAATGAAAAAGGATTTTTTTTCTTCTAAATTAGATTTTCAAATTAAATTGAAAATTTTATAGACCAGAAAACATTTAAGGTAACTGGAGATACCTATATAACTAAATAACTTAAAAAACGTTTTGATTTTAGAAATTGTATTAGCAATTGAGATTAAGAGGAATGGTTATCTTTGAAATTAGTTTCAGAATGTAATTGGGTTACTTAAAGATTTGATTTAAGAGTTATTTTAAGAGTTGTATACTGGAAGAAGTGGCATGCTTATGGAAAGAAATTTTGATTTTAATTAAATGACTTTATAATCCTTTATTTCTATAATATACAAAATTTAGTTATTTGAAATGATTTAACTGCATTTAGTTGGCACGATGTACGTATTATATAATTCACATATTCCTAATTATTTAATTATAATTCATAATTATAATTAAAAAAAATAAATATGCTATCGCTGTTCAGCCTTTTTTATCGTTATTGCGAGGCATTTTTTCATACTAATCGTTCGAATGCAATTTTTTTAATGAATTCGATTATTTCTCGAGGCTTAGAAGCTAAAGCAAATCTACAAATATCGAGACTTTCTCTTATTTTGTTTATTATCAAGAACTACGCTGACATCGTTATACTCGTATTTCTAATTTAATAACTTTGAATCTGTTAACCCCATATATTGCACGTTTGATCCTCTGTATTCCATATTTTCGATAGTGATTCATGGAGCTACATGCAAAATTTTGGAATTTTTTACATAACAGTTTTACATAATGATGATTGATTTAAATTTCCTTTTAAATTAACGAAACCTTATGCATTTACTGTCCTAAATTATTTACATTGGGATCTTAAAAATTCCAATAAAAATTAAATTATCGGGATAAAATGAGCTTAAAAAATATAATTGAAAAATAACATATTAAATTTTTCTAGACTTTATTGTTTATTTAAATTTATTTTCCATTAGCCTTTCTAATTCTGTATAATTACTACTACTTCTCTTATAAGCGACGATAATAAAAATTATGACACCAGAATTTAATTTTTAAATATTTGTACAACTCAAATACTATTGTCGCTGCGAAATCAGTTTCGGACAATGAAAAATTTCAACACATTATTTATTTTTTTCATTTTATAGTTAATTTCAATTTCGATTTGGTATTGGTTGTTAAAAATCATATGGCATTTCTAAATAGAAAGTATTTTTTAAGATCTTGTGAGTGTTTAAAAGTTCCTGGGTACAATTATTATGTCTACGAACATAAATAAACAGATTACATTCTAAAGAACATGAATATTTGGATTTTATTTTCCCATATATTTAAGGATTTCTAATAAAATATTTAATTTTTTTTTTCATATGGTTTAAATTTATTAATAATCAAGAAAATATTGTACTATATGTTATGTATGGGTATAGTCATTTATCAACGCATGAATGTTATAAAAGACTTAACGAATATTAAAGTATGCTTTATGAATATCGTAAATAAACCGTTATTAAAATTATATATAAAATATATGTATATGCATCAGGATATATATTTTATAAGCATGCATCAGGATATCTTAATTCCAGCAATAATAATGATCATAACATTAATTCTGACAATGTCAATATTCATTTTCCAAATGGGTACTCGGAATAAAACTTTTATAAATCTATAGATTTATGTCCATAACAGTATGTGTGTATATATGTTGCGTACTAATAAAATAGAAATTTCGTCCTTGACAGGTTCAACGAATTTTTTTTTCTTTTTTTATAGAATATCCTATGTATTATAGCATTTATCAGAGATTATGTGCTGAAAATAAACATTTTGGCTGTAATGATTCGTTTTTGTGGATCGTACTGTTTACGCAAACGACATACGATATTCGAAAGTTTAAATATTGAAGTGACTATATGAATGAAACGTGTTTGAATAAGGTGAAAATGAAAAAGTGATCATAAAACAGGATTTGTGATTATATTAATAATGCAAGCCATAGTATGGATTTTGTCATTCATGTGATTCGTAATAGTTGTCAACTTACGAAATCGACTCACTTTCATTTGCTTTAACAATTTTAAGAAGAAATTTAAGAATCCATATATATAGAGCAACTTACTTCGGACATATGAATTTTTCGCCAAGATCATACCATTGTATTGCAGCAGCACAATTTTATTAAGTACCATAGAGATAGCGTTGATTCAAACCAAATTGTGATAAATTTTATGACAATAAAATTTTTCATATTCTCCACTACTGAAATTTTTCCTTATCGCATGTTAAATCTATAAAATAACGAGAATGATGAGAAAAAAAGAAAAAAATTCTTGAAATGATTAAAATGTATGAACGTGTTGATAGAAATGTCCTTCAAATAAAGGAGTTTTAATATTTTTAATTTTTAGCCGCAAGAGCCATAAAAAATGAGAAAAAAAATCCTATATTAAAGTGGTTTCCGCTATTGAGTACTCACCATTATATACACATATTCGCTTTTTTTTATCATCAGCTCTTGATTTTATTAGTGTGTATGCGTATATGTGGTAATTACATATAAAAATTTTTATTACATGTACTCTCTATTATATAATAACGGTTCATAATCAAATCATCAAGGATATTATTTTGTATATAAGGGATAAAATTTTTAATATAATTCTTTTGTAATCTATTTATATTATATGTTCGCGTTTAACACAAATAACAGCAATATGTTCGCGTTAATATTATTTTTAATATTATTGAAAATCTACTTATGTGTGTGTGTGTATGTGTTTGCTTTTATCACTCAATTTTTAATATTTCCGATGGTTTTAAATAAAGTACTTCAATAGATTGAAAGCTCATAATATTATACAGATATGCTTCATAAAATTTCAGTATTATAAGATCAGCAGATAAATGCATGGTTGGTTAATATATTTCAAGCGAACCTTGGTTGATATTTGGAAGGGTTCATTAAAGTGGGCAATATGAGATGTGTCAATTGTGTGAGAAAGAAAAGAGAGTAACTAATGCTAAAAAGAAAATTCGTTCTGATGCTCTTATGACGAATTTTTAGAAGCAAAGTATTTGGTTCAAACATAATTGAAAATCTGGTTGATTCTTTATAAGTTGAATTGAATATTATTGTACAATAACGCTTAATTTTGAACTGCATTGAAATTGCTTTTGAATTTTTAATATTAAAATAAGAAAATCTTTAAATATTTTCTTAAAGAACAAAATAGGGCCAAAATATATTTTATGAACGAATGATTTGCAACTTCGGTTTTGTGTTGAAATCTGAAGTCTACAGTATGAATACCTCGAAGCTGCCGCTTTATTTATTAAAGGTTAAAATGTTGTAATTTTAAAGTTCTGCAACTTTTGCTTTCCCGATTTCTATATTAAATTTTTTTCTAATTCCATTTATTTTCACACAATCTGGCAATGACCAAAATATATAGAAATAAATATTTTCCTCAAAATATTCTTCTCAAGCGTAATTTTTGTTTTTTCGGAAGGCTAAATTAAAATTTTGTAGAATTGAAAATTTTAGAATAAGAAAAATCAAATTTGATTTTTTCACTTTCGTTATATACGAGAATAGAAATTTTTCCATTAATTGTGTTTGCTTAAATTTATCTTCATGATAAAAAAAACTAGGTCAAGAACAATATGGAGTTTCATTGAATCAAATTTGTCCTTTTAGCTCGTACATAGTGTTCAAACGTATATTTTTAAAGAAACGGTGTACTTCATTCAAATGTTTTCCTCGTAGAATCCTTGTTAATCCTGCAAAGTTTTAAATATTAATAGTATCGAAGAATTTTTTTATAATTTTTTTATTCCATATACACAAAATTGTTGTTTATCAATTAATTATTTTTAATGTGTGAATTAATAGAATTGTTATGTAGCATCAAAATATTAAAATTTACTAATCGAAATTTTTGTGAATTCTGCTCGTAGTATTCTCGCAAATCAATTAATGAGCCATTATATATATAATTATAAATTACAAAAATTTATATTTTGATTTAAGGCATGAGACAAGCATTAAGTTTTATGGGATTGCATGTTATTTTCGGCTCGCAAATTGTTATGGTAGATTATGAAATGTATCTGCTTTTGGAATTTTTCGAAAATGTTAATATTTCTAATATGAGCTGCGGTAACAACACGTGCTCACATCATTAAAATTTATACTAAAAAATTTATCTTCATATATTTATAATGCAGGAAATAAAATAATTAACAAAAAATTACGATTTCATCAAGATATTTTTGCTTTTATTATTTATTTTCAAATATCCGTTTTTAGTTAATCTTTATACTTTTTTTTTTTGCTTCAATATTATTTTCATTTCCAAGGATTCTTATTTTGTATTTGAATTCTTGAATGGTATATTTTTAATGTCCTTGAATATTGAACAAAAATAAATAAATATTAAGAGAGAGTATGTTGGCCGCTATAATAATTAAAGTTGAATAATTAATCAAGGCAACCATTATTATTTTATATAAAATATACTTTGTGATTAATAACCAGAAATGAGATGGATGGTTTTGATATTTTTATAAAAATATGCATATAAAATAACAAAAATATTTGCTAATGATGTCATTGAATAGAAAAGTATGAGAATATTGTTAAAAAAATATTTAGAAATTTTAAAATAGAATTTATATTAAAAAAAAATATTTTATTCATTGAAATTTTATGTAGTGTATGCGGTTTTGAAATCAAGGTTATGTTAAATTTTAACCATATCCACTTTTAATAACAATTTTGCATTCATGTTGGTCATTTAAGGTTCTTCAGCCTCTTTGCTTTTGAAGAATGATGATAAATAAATGGTAATGTTAAAATTTGAGGAACTTTTCTAAAATAATGTAAGCGGAAAAAAGAAAACACCTTTTATCGAATTTGTTTTGATTCACGCAAGAAAATGTGTAAGTTTTAATAATTGTAATTGTAATTTTAACCATTTCAGATCAGACAACTGTTGCTTAGGTCAAGCATTGAATACATAACCAAGAGACTCGAAAAACCTATCATTAATCGCAACTAACCAACAATCAGTTAACAAGCAGCAATCGTCATCTTTTACAGCAAAAAAAAGGAAGTGAATAATTTAGGTTAAATAGACTATACCAACACACCGACTACTAGACACTGAAAAAGTAAGAAGAAAACTAGAAAAAGCGATAAAAAAGAAAATATAGATAAATGAAAACGAGCAAGAAAAAAGATTATTACGATTAATTTAAATTACACAAAACTCAGATCGTATAAGTATCCTTACTAATAGTAGGATCAAATACCAAAGAATTAGAATTAACACAACGCACCAATCTAGTGACCGACTGATTTCTCCATAATCAGTAGAATGACAGCGAATATTATACAATTCCACAAACCTAATGATTCCTCACATTATCTCAAATAGAAACTAGCTTTAACAACGAAGGAGCCACAATAGCCTCCGACAAAAGCTATTGGATAAGCATTACGTCAGTGACAACCCTACTCCCCCTTAATGATTGCAAATCGACCAGTATCAACGAAGTTTCATAAGACGGTAACCTAAAAGGATCAGACCAGCCGAAACCTCTCAAAGTAAATTGTAGAAATCTTTTTTGAACAGATGCTATACGAGAAACATGCACCACACGATCGCGCACCCAAACCTTACAAGCATACCATAAATTTGGCCTCATAAAGGGCACATAGAAATGATTCGCAATTTACGGATTAATAAACTCCCCAACTCACCTTATTCCAAAGTCTGACTTCGAATTAGTCCTACCAATAATCATGTTCAAATGAGCCTTAAAATCCAACCTGTGCTTTACCTTTGCCGTAAGATCCTAAAAAGTGCTTCAGTTTTCATAATCGTAATATAATAAAATAAAGTTGGGTCAAACCAATGGTTTGTATTGTAGCACTTTTCCCTTCAACAAGTGAAAATTCTGTAACAGTCTACGAGTATGTATACCTATCACGCTATTAAAATTATTTTCATTCATATACAAAACTATTTCTAGGATTGCATATATTTAGGATGATGCATACATGCAGTCTTTGAAATAAAGCAAAAATTAATATAAAGTGGGGTTAACATAATGCTCGATTTTAAGGGTTAATTGTGTGAGTTAAGAAAAATAATTATATTTTTTAATGTCATGGAATTTACCGTTAGCTTTTTGCGTTTATAAAAATTTGAAAAAACTTGCGGTTTCGGAAATATAAGGTGTCAAAAATTCAAATTTTACGATTTTCAAGAGGTGATAACTTGAGAGGGGGTGGAGATGGAAAAAAATTTTATTCTAACGAAATGAACTACTTGTTAATGTCTAAAAGCCCCTAAAATTTCAAGCTTCTACAGACTGGGGTCTAGAAGAAAAGCGACATCAAAAATTTGGAAAAAAAGGACTTTAGATAACGGTAAATTTGAACGGCCATTTTGTTTTTCTAAAATTTAACTATAGTATACCGCGATAGTGGAAGCAAGCCCCTGCCTTTCTGCGTTTGAAAAATTTCAAAAATGCTTATGGTTTCATTGCAACAAATAGTTAAAATAGGCCATTTTTAGTGCTTTGGGGGGGTATAACTTCCAGAGGGGGGGAGATAGGTAAAAATTTTGTTAAACAAAAATAAGTTTCTAGTAAAGATCTATGTACGTATTAAATTTCAGCTTTCTATCTTTAAGAATGTAGAAGTTTTGTAAACAGACACACGGACAGACGGACGGACGGACGGACGGACGGACGGACAGAGTGAAACTAATAAGCACTTTTTTTCAAAATTTTTTTGGAAAAGTGCTAAAAAATTAAAAATTCCACTTCCTTTAGCCTTCAGGAGTTCACGAAGAAATCAATTCGGTGTCTATTAAATACTAATAATGCGCCATTTTTGTACCGTTACTCGGTAACTGCCGTTTCCGATTTAACTCATAGTATTTCTTATATTCAATATTTTCCATATTTTTTATTTTAAAAAGATTTCTTAAAGAGAGGGTTAATAAATTTTTAGTCTTAGTATAAGACTGTTGTTTTCAATTTATCTTTCGTACTTTAATGATATTATTATTCTAGGAGGTACTGGAGTAATTTAACTTAATGAAAATTTCTTCATGCAACTGCAGAACAGATGGATGACGTAATCAAAGGAACGAGTTAAAGGCAGAGTAATTACTGAAGTACTAAAAGTACTGGAGTAATAAAACAAGTACCTCCTACTAGAGTTTGCGGCTTTGCGTTTATATTCATAATTTTGAATTTAAATGACGAAAATCCGAAATGATTTGAAGCTACCATTTTTATACGACATTATTTGGGGAATGCAATGAATTTAATGATTTTCAAAAATAAAGAACTGAATTGTTGTTAAAGACATCGAAGAAGTTAAGGTGCTCAAAACAAATTTAATGTTCTCTAAATTTTTAATTCAATTTTTTTTTTTAATACTCGTATTGCATGAATTTTGTTTGTAAACACAGTTTTGCTTTTTATTCTCATAAAATATTTACAATTTTTTCTTTAATTTTTTTCAACAATTTCCATTATCGTATTGTTTTAGAAGGATGTATAGGTATTTCAGTTGACAAAGGAATAAAATCTTAAAATAATCAACATCTTTAAAATACCTAAATAAATAATTATTAAAATTGACAGTATAAACAATGTAAAGCATTATTCCGAAATGCTCAAGTTATTTTGTTGGTTTAGGAAAATTTATTTAATATAAAGAAGCGTATACCTTTAAAGCTCAAATAATTTATTTAATGAGATATTAAAAAAAAAATCTTTAATAGAATATTAATAGTATAGAGGGTAATTTTAAAATAATATGAGAAACAGTTTAAATATCTGACTTTCGTTCTGTGTACTTCATACATTGTTCATATTTTTGTGTTTAGTTGCATAAACCTTGAAAAACAAAGCAAGTGTCTTGTGTACGTATGTTTTTGTACATTCTTTTGAGTCCTTTATATTGTTGTTGTATTCTTTAATATAAATATTATTTTTTATTTTTATATACTGAAAAAGATAATATTTATATAATCTAAATTCAGGAATCACATTAATTTACGGTCATTTTATTTTAAATGAATTGGAAAGTTGTGTAAAAATTTCACATTTTCTTTTCATTTTTCTGTTCCCTTTCAATTTTACTGTTATGTTATGCTGTTTTTTTATGTGTACATAACGTTCTATACCCTTTTTATCTATTCACATAATGTGTGGTTGTATGTTTATATTATAGGTATGTTGGTATATCACTACCCACGAGGCATAACATCGTAAGTCGACTTAAGATGTTTTGCTTTGTTGGATATTTTTGAACTCCTAAATACCAGATTTATATTTTGCTCTGTTGTCTCCATCCGTCTCCGTTTCTGTTCTATGGATATGATACAACCATCTGTAGCTCATATTTTTCAATTCTGCAGAAGGCAAAATATCTTAAGTGAAACTTAAGTCGAAGTTTGTATTTTTGGATTTTTTTTTTAATTATACTAAAATGGCAAATAATTTTAAGTCTACTTAAGATGTTATGTTTTTTAGAAAGCCGGGAAATTTTACCTTCTTAAGTCAATATAAAATAAAGTGCACTTGAAAAATGTTTTAAAATACAACAAAAATCCAAAAAGTAAATCATCTTAAATCTGCTTAAGACGTGCTTGCCTTGTTACGTTTTAGACATTCAGTTCTCTTAAGTCGACTTAAGATCTTTTGCCTCGTGCAGTTTTCAAAATTTTATCGAATTCATTAGTGACTTAAAATTATATTACATTATATTTCATATTTATTGTGAATTTAATGCTATATTTCTGGTATTAAAGTAATTTTTTTAGACTAATTGAATTTACGCAGCATTCAATTAAACCGTATCTTCGTCATTCTAAAAAGTTATTAAAAACGATTTAAGATGTTTTCTCTTGTGGGCAGCGATTCAAATATTTGTATATATAAAAACGCAAATAGAAAATATTCCATTCTTTAATAATAGAAATTATTGTGTGTGTGTGTGTGTGTGCTGTAGAAGTGAGAAAAATGAATAAAGAAGAAAAAGGAAAAGGTTCAAGTCGAAACCGTTCAAATTTCTATTCTTTATATTATAAATCTAGAAAGTTTTACTTTACCACTTTCCCTATATACCTGTTTACACAATAGTATACAATTTAAGGGTGAGTGCCCTTTTTCATAGGAATCCTTTAAAAATTTATAAATTTACTTTAATTTTGTCCTTGCGTATAGTTTATGGTTATTTTCCACGTGACACATTATTTTACACAGTAAAAACATATAAAATATTTGTAGGTCTATGTTAAAAATTTAATCGGTATTGTAAATTGAGTTTGTAGCATTTTGATTTTAGAGAGTTTTTTTCTGAATTGGAATTAATGAATTGGAGATGTGTTTAAGATGGTACAATTTCTTTTTTTCAATACTGCAATATTAAAGGAGGTAGTAGTTTGTAAAAAATTGGTATAGTAAAGTTATTAGTTTGAGGAAAATTCCTGACTTAGATTATAGAATTAGAAACGAAAATTTAATCTACATTCATGGAAAATCAATTCATTGACCATGCCATATACGGACACTGAAAGCAAAATTCTAGGTATCTTACGTTACCCAAGAAACATCATTATTGGGATTACCCTGTCTCAAATCTATTTGTTACTAATTATAAATGAGCTCAAATTAAATTAATATCACAGTTTTGTTTCCATACATTTTGAAGAGCACCTTATTTTTGGTAAAATAATTGTTAAAGGATATTGCTCACATAATACACTCTTTCTTATGAAATGCCACACTCTCAATTTATACCTTCTTAAAGTAAAACAAAAAAAAAAACAAATAGCAATTATAATAAAAGTAGAAGCCAAATAGAATTAAATAAGAATGAAAACATTTTACAGGACACTCGTATATGTTTAACAGAACGGCTATAAACAAGGAAAGGATAATAAAAATTATGTGACACTTTAAAAAGAGAAAATATTTATTATTGTTTTATTATGTATGTCTTTATACCCTTAGATTCACGTGCTTGGTGTGTAGTTAGATAAAAAAAAACTTACTTGCATTTTCTTTCTGTAGCACTGTTCTCTGCTGTTCCTATACATTTCTGTTTTTTTTTGCAATAATAAATAATTAATTAAAGATTTAACACGCTTCTTATTGTAATAAAGGACAATTATAAGGCATAAAAATTATTGTAGGTACTTAGTTTTTCTAAAAGAATTGTTTTTTGAAAAGCTAAATTAATTAATGAGATCGGAAGCGTTTCATTTAAAAGGTATTAAGAGATAAAGCGTGGATTTTTAAAAAATAGTATTTTATTTCATTTATTATGGTTTAGAGTTGAAATTTAGTTTATTTCAAATTTCCGAATATATTATGATAACAGTTTTCGATTTTGATTCTGATTATTTCTGATTTCGGAAATTTATGTAAAATTTTTTCGTACAAAAAATACAGAAGCTTTACTATATAATTCGATTTTCGTGAAACGATTTTGATATTCAGAAAAATGATAAGCTAGTACCAATCAATTTGCATCGTACTTCCTTTCCATTACTTCAAATACGAAATTCGTTTCTTTACAATTATAGTTCGAAAGTTTGTTTCACGAAAATCAAATTATAAATATTTATTCTTAAATTACCAGCAAAAATATTAACTACAATACAAATTGGTAAACTATTACAGTGCCTATACCGAAAAAAATAATGACATTTTGAAATTTAATAATAAATTATGTCCCCCACCTATGGTTGGCTTTTATTACGAAATATACTACTCTTATCACACAAATTTAAGTGGTTATCAAATAAATGGCTGTTGACTGTAAACGATTTAGTTACACTTAATCTTCAAGTCACTTCCCTAATAGATAAATCATACAAATAGTTCCAGCCAAAAAAAAATTAGCACCTACAGTAATTTATTATAATTCAAAAAAAGCTTATCAGTAAACTTATTGAATTTATTGTTTAAAAATACAAAAATATTGTCATAACCATTATTCTTAGCTCGTACACCAGCAAAATGTTTATAACAAAAAAAAAGCAACAAATATTGAAAAAATAAATTTTTTAATAATGAATTTATGAGCATCGATTATAAAAAATATTTTTTTAAACAAACACGAATTTAATTATTCAGGAAATTTATTATTGTATAAAAACAAAAAAATCCAAAAAAGAAAATCAAAAACTTTTTTAAATTTTTCATAAATTTTTGCATCCTATAATAACACTAATAACTTCATATTATTATTAATTGTCCTTTTAAAAGAAAAACAAGCAAGCAAACAAGCAAATAACAATATCATTGTATTTATGTGTACATACATACATAAATCATAATATATTAAAAATCCCACAAGTCTATAAAGTCCCGATTTAATAACAAAAATATACGAACTGCTGTAGGTGCATACAAAGTTTTAAGCCTATAAAGTATTGCACCTAGATTTATGCAATATTTTTTTCAATATAATCTGAAATTGAATCAATTAAAATGAATGTCCTCCTCTTCTATTATGATGGCACACTATTAACCTGTGTGTTATCTTTTAAAAAAGTCCAATTCCTACTAAAAGAAAAAATAAAAAAGAAAGTAAAACAGAAATTTATGAGTCCCATTTGCAAATATCACAAAAAATATAACCTAGATATGTAAATAATTATTATGCGTATAATTTATACATATTTTCTAATTTGTTCCAGTTTTGTTTTTCTATTTTTCTCTTCAAGTATAAAAATGTAGAGAGCTAGCAACTTGTTTCTATAAAAGGTTACCAGAAATCAACGTTAAATTTTTAGTTTATGTTATCCAATATGGTTTGGTATTGGAATGTAGTAGTATAAACTATTTATGTACGTATATTGTACGGGAATAAATATTTTCGAGTAGTTGAAAGTGCTGTGAGTATTCAAAGAAATAAATAAAAAAAAAATTTTGTTTGTGTACGTGTGCTTAGGTTTTTTTTTTTTTTCAAATATGTATCTGACTACTTTTTTATAGTTGAAATTGCACTCCAATATGGTAAAAAAACCCTTTAGATTTTTAGAAAAGTTTTAAGAATTTTTTTTTATTTTTTAAACAGATTTTATTATTGACATTATAAAAATCATTTCAGGTCTTCGTAAATCTATTGAATTGCAATATTAAAATTAAAATTAAAAAAAAATTTCATTACAAGTTTCTTCTTTTTAATAGTCTTGTTGAAACCAAGCCGATATTTGCAGTTGCATCATTCTTAATTTATCTATTTAGTTCACAATTAAAAGATTGTATTTATAGCTATCTTTGATGTAGAATTAAGTAAATCCAGAAAATATGGGAACTCCAAGCCGATACAAAGGGAATACTTTTACTCTAGAGCAGGATTCCCGAAGACATAAAAGTGAAAATCGTGGGAGAGTTGCAATGAACTGATGGTACAAAAACCCATTCAAATTTAGATGTTTGGTTCACCTAAAAGCCAAGGTGTTATGTCACCAATTTAGATATTATCTGTTAGATAATTAAATTTTAATCAAAAATACTCAAAACTACTAATATCAGATTGACTGAATTAGTTTTGAATTTTACAGATGACAGGAATCTCAATAAGTTTCAAAAATTACACTTTATCGTATTGATTACGTGCCCGTATAATATTTCCCGTATATGATGACACCAAATTAAAATTAATGATTTTGAACAAAAAATCAATTTTCCTTAGACTTGATTTTATTGTAAGACCACTATTATTCAATTTAGACTCAATTGTACAATATTATTAACTCATACTTAAAGCAATTGTACACTTTTAAAGAAATTAATTTAAGAAAACTTAAGAGCTGATCTTAGTAGAACACCAGTTAAATGTAACTAATTTGTGTTATTTTCACAAAATTTAAAGTAAAATGTAATTGATACGAAATTTTTTTAAAAACTTGTTCAATGGGTACCTATAACCTTCAGTTCTACATAAATTATTTGCTTCGTTTTAGTTATATTTCAATTATGAAAAAAAAATTTATATATTTTATGTTCTTTATACTATACAGATTTTAATAAGGATTAAAAGTGGTTTTGGATGAAAGAATCCAAAAAAGAGAGAAAATGAATTATATACAACAACCATTTTTTATCTAAATATAACAGATTAAAATATTTTATTTTAATAAAAAAAAAAATTAAATAAACGTTTTTTATATGTCCTATTTGTTTAGAAAGCCTTTAAAATTTAGCTCTTATATGATGAAAATTCTAAATGTAAATATTCCGTTTATAGATTAATTTTGCAAAAAAAAAAAATAACTTTTATTTTGAAATCCTTAAAAAAAAATGAAATTTTAGATTTAATTTAGTTATGAATATGAGTTCAAAGTATAAGTGTGTTCGTAAATCGTTAAACTATAAATATATAGTACGTGTTTTTACAGGTTTCTGTATGCAACAAATTTTCTATAAGGTCTAAAAAGTAAAATTATACGACTTAATATTTATAAGTTAGTTAAAGCTTGGATATTTTAGGAGTTTGTTTATAACAGACACAATACGCATTTCTTGTTCTAAATGTTTAAAATGCGCATAAAGGAATATTTAGGCTTATCTGAGAAGAGTTGCAGATTTTACCGATATTGGGTCTTAAATATCGATTCAGAGATTATTTATAATAAAGACTCCTTATTCTTATGTTCTAAGTTCTTGGATGTATTTAAGATATTTCAGAATTCTTTGTGAAACTTAAAATTTAATAGATTATTGATGCTTTTTTATTAAAATAAGCTGATCGTAAACCCTGATCATAAAATTTTTTATTGGAAGCAAGAACTAAAATACAAGATGATGTAGTTTTCTCTATTCCAACGGGAGTAAACAAATACGTATCTTTGTCTATTGAGGAAAAATATTTATGTATATTTGTTATTCCCCTGTCCTAATCACTCACTGTTAAAATAACTTTTCACTATATCCTTTAAAATAAAAGCTGATGTAATTAAGTGTGTTTAAAGTGTTATTCCTTTGAAATCATCACAGGGAGCACATACCTACCGCAATGTGTTTTATATTTTCAACAGAAAAGAAAATTGCGACTTCAATGAGATTTGTATAACACAACACATCCTTTTAGGTGAGTTTTAAGTCATAACTGGGATAGCAAAATTTTACATTCTTTACCCCATAATATAATAATATATTGCTTATTAGTTCTGGTCTCAAAATTAACAACTTTCTACTGGTATTTACTTTATATTTCAAATTATATAAGAAACTATTTTAAATTATTCACAAAATGTATATTCACGTTAAATTTAAAATAAAAAAGAAAAAATAAAATAGAAATTCTGATAAATTTAAATATCATGATGAGATTGAAATACAAAAAATATGCAAATATATTATCAAACATTCGGGACGCTGATAAAATGTATAATATAATATTTAATAAATAAGGGTATATTCCCCATACATGTATATATATATATATATATATATATATATAATATTGCTATGTATACATGATGAATATGAAATATCAATACTAAACTGCATTCTAATTGGATTATTTTGAGAAAAAAGAAAATGCAAATTTGATTGGGTACTCACTCATATCTTTTAGCGTGTATATGTAATTATTTATAAAAGATTTTTCATTAAATTGATAATGTTTTAGAAGCAGTAGCAGTAACAGTAGCTGGCAGCAACAGCAATAGCATCCATATCGAAAAAAAACTAAAAGAGGAAATGGAATATGGGTTTGAAGTATTTTACTTATACATAATATAAAACGTTGATAATTTATTGACAAAAAAAAGAAAAGAAAAGGAAAAAGAAACTAACAAAATCATATACAGAATAATTTTAAATTTTCAAAGTGAATAAATGAAATTTTCGCGATATATCCTTTTTTTTCCCTATATAAATTATTTTGCATATTGATATTGATAAATACACATTTTGCACCTCTACTCGTAGAAGAGAAACATAATAATGCCAATATACAAGTTGTGCTTATTTGATTTATGAGAACTCACATGACGAAAACTGTAAAGTTCTACATAAATACATAGCGTCGGCTTTGTATAAATAAAATTTTATTAGAGCCCTTAAAATCTTGAAAATTGAATCGTTTTTTTTTTCCCTATATCTCCTGTAAAATGAAAGATTTTTTAACGTTTAATATTTTAAACTAAAGCTTAAGAAACTGGGCAAAGATCTATAAGAAAACATTTTGAAAGTTTAAAAAAAAATCATGAGAAATTGTCGGGCTAATACAATAAGGAAATAAAGGACGAGAAAAATTAGAATTTTCCTAAAGTTTGAGTGCTTGTATTTCTGAAAAAACATGTAAAGCCAACAACCCTTTCAAAAACTGTTTGTTTCAAACTTCTATATTTTTTGGAATGGAACGTATAAGCAAACAAATTTAGAAATGTGAAAAATTTCGACTAGTTTTCTTAAAATCCCCCTAGTTCCGAATAGGTTCTGATTCTGAACAAAAATTTTACTTACTTTAGACCGTCTACTCAATGTTATATGACTTCCAATTATTTTTCTGGAACACCTTGTAAATATTTATTTAATAAAAGCTACTGTGCTTGTTTTAGCAATGATATAGAATAGGGGTAATGGTAAAAAGTTTAAATCTGACCCGTATATTTTTAGTATAACGCAATTCACTATCTAATATTGATAATATTCGATATTTGTATTGCGAGGGTGCGATATGTGTGTGTTATGTGTGAGGATTATTTAATTTCGTGTTTAAAAGGGAGATAAAATGTGTGCATAAACTATACAAACATACATTTTCATGATTCTCATAAATGTTTTATTGTAATTTATATTGATATAAGACGCGTATAACACATATAACACATTGTATATAAATATAAAAGTATTCATATATTCCGATATTCGATTCTTTTATACAGAATAAATTAGGGATTGATTTAATTAACGTTTTTGAAGAAGAAAAAAAAACCAATAAAAAAAAATTTATTTGCACTCGACAAATACATACATTTTTGTATGTACGTTTGTGTTTATAGATTTTTAGAAATATGGAGCCTTCGAATATTAAATAAATAAATTTTTTGCTTCCGAATAATTAAAATAAGTTTTATAACACATAGATTTGCACAGTGGAACTTTAAATATTCTTTTAGAATATAAATCTAACAGATAGAATTAATATTCCTATTTTACACTACAGGAAGTCAAAGTATGAATTATATAGAAAAGTGGTATACTATATAGATAGGTGTTAATTTTTTGTGTGTATAGTACGCTATATTTTTTGTAACATTATGAGCCCTTACATCATAGTTGAAGATTGAGTAAAATTAATTTTAGCAAAGATACGTTCGTATGCTGCGGGTTTTATATATGTTTAAAAGTGATGTGGGTAGAATGGGTAAAAAACTGTAATTAATTATCGATTTTATGTAACCATTGTATGTGTATAAAAGTCGTTTCCGCACCTAATTCTATATGCTTATAAAATATAAATTGAAAAGGGGTTCGAATAACCTATATAAAAATGAGAAGTTTTTAAAAAATTTTTATATTATCCTTTTATATTTGCAAACTATTTTTGTTGATCAGTATGTCAGTTTTCAATTCGAATATGCTATGTGGGTGTATGTGACTGCATAATGTATAAATTTAAATGTTTTATTTCCGTTTCACAATTTAATTATTACTATATTTTTTTTTTCAACATTTTAATTGAAAAATTGCATTAAAATTTTTTTTTTTTGAAATTTCATTTAAAATATGGATAAAATAATATTATTTTAAAATTAAAAGGATATTAAATGTAATATGTACAAATTAATAATGGAAATAAATCTCTTTGGTTTTGTATTTTTTGCTTTTAATTTTATAAATGCAATATAATGCAATATTGAGATTTTTAATTTCACGATTTTTTTTAATGGTTTTTGTTTTTTTGATTGCTAATAAATAAATTTTATGAAAAAATATAAATTGCATACTTTTAGGGACATGCATCATAGTATAGGCGATATAAAATTGTGTAAGCGATCTATTACACGAGCAATGTTTAATTCAATAATTTATTAGTATTTTTTTATGAAAATTATAAGTTCGGTTCTGTTTGTACGCAGTAAGGAAGCAAGAACAGTAATTGGCTTATAATATAATTTATTAAAGAAAAACAAAAGTTAAGAAGCATTCATTGACCCTCTAATGGAATGGTTGCTCCGTACAACAACTCAAACATAAATTTATTATTTTTAAAAATCGAAAAAAAAAATCGCCTCAACCTGTTTAATTTATTACTTGTGGCTCGTGCAAACGTATCTGCTGTTAAAGAAATTACAAACTTGGAAAATATTGAAAATCAAAAATATTGTTACGCTTCATGCTCTACTTACGTAAAATTTGGTAAAATTTTCATGTTAATCTTCATAAATTTTATGTAAAAACTTTTTTATTGACTTAATTTATGGACGCACTTCTGTAATTTTGAGAAAACTTTAACCCTATCACATGAATTTTTATCAGTACCTAAGTTTTCCATTTTTTAATTTTCCTTTTTTCAAAAAGAGTAATATTATAGGTCTATCATTTTTATTGTCTTTAGCGGCAACAAAAACCCATAAGAAAAGGACAATTAAGTTACAAATTTAACGAGGAATTCATTAAATTTAAAATCCGAGTCTTTTACTGTTTGTTTGTATGTAAAATGTTTTGCTTTTAAAATAAATTGCGAACTTTTTCTCTTTAATAGGCTTAAAAAGTAGACAGATAATTTCGTTATATTTTAGACATAAAAGGAATCAAATTGCGTAAGACTCTCTTTTTTTTTTTATTGAAATATTCAAAAGGAAAGACAATAGATTTTTTTTTGCTGTCTCTCTTTACAAAAGCATAATGGATAATTATAAACAATAGAACGGTCACATGGCCTAATTTCAATTGTAAAGGAACAGAAATAAGAGAAAAACAGAATTTGGCACACAAAAGAATAATCAACCAGCAGTAATTGTCTTAGAATTTTCCAAAAAAAAAAAAACAAAATTGTAATGAGACAAAATGGTGTTGACAAACTCATTTGCAAAAATATTATTTTAAAAGAGGTGGAGAGGTTTACTTTTCAGTTGGGGTTAAAAAAAATTATTTTGCTCAAACGCTTTCAAAAAAAAAAAGAATTACATTATTTTGCAAATAAATTTGTAGAGGTTTTTCTCTATACTTATGAGAAAGACACACAGCATACGACATACATACGTCATAAAGTAATCATGATGACAAATATTTTTAAAGATTCACAATCCTTTCAACACTAAAATTCTATATGTTCTATAAGAAGTTTATGAGTTGAAAATGTAATTTTTAAAATGGAACGCCAGGTTCCGTTATATTCAAATAAAATTATTCAATCTTATAGCCCCAAAATAGAACACACAAACATTACATAATAATATACAAGTATATATTAACAAAAAATTTTAATTAATTGAATTATAAAGCAATAAATTTTCGGTCATGTTCACTGAATCTTATTATCTTATTATTTATACATGGTAAGGCGGTTGCAAAAGGATAGGACAGAAAACGAATCATAAGGGAATATATCACTACTTATTTGCATATTATGTTGACCAAAAAATGAGGAAAAACAAAAAAACAACCTCAAAATTAAGAAGATAAAATAGAAATTTTTCAAATCGGAATTATAAAAAAGGTTTCAAAATATTTTGTGCAAAGAAAACAAAAACAAGAAAAAAAAAACAAAGTTTGGTGAACTTTTGTAAGGGAATAAAAAGGATATAAGCAAAATATATTTTAAGTAGATTTGTAGACAAAACAAAAAATTGCAAAAATATTAATATGAGAACGTGCCATTGCTAATTAATTTCATTGTACTCCCGATTTAAAGCTAGTAAGGATAGAAATTGAAATATTATATTCAAGGAAATATGAATATAGAATAATTTTTATTATATGGACACGAATTACTGATTTATTCAAGAATATAAAATATATTAGAAAATATGTAAAGAATTATAGTTACAATTGGATATAGAATTAATCTGGGTGTCGAAAACTTGTTTTTGGTATTATTTTCTTATTTTATAGAACTGTTATCATCATTGGGTCCGTTTGGCTTACATAAAAGCGAAAAACCCGAACTCTTGAAAAAAAAATCCAAAAATTCAAAGATTGTTCAAATTGTTTTCCTCTTCTTTTGATGCTTGAAAAATCTTATTCAATTGGTGCAAATCTAATAATTTTTCTTACACCAATTCTAGTATGAGCTCATTAATTTATGGAGGAATTTGTAAAAAATACTTTGGTTATGTTGTTGTGATTATATAATTTAAGATTCGCAATATAATTTAATAATAAAAGTTAAAATTAAACAATATTGAAGTAAAATCTAGCTTCTGATTAAAAATTTCATATGTAAGAAGCTGATTAGGTTTCCACAATGAATTTGTTTATGAGCAATGAGCTTTACAGCAGAGGTGAAGTACGATTTTTTGTAAATCAATTTTTCGTTAAAACTACTCATAATCGACATAGAGACACCTTTTTAGTTCTCATTTTCCATCAGTATATTCCCTCGTTTACTATCTTTGGTTTTGAAAATTATGGAAAATTTTATAATTCTGTTTCCTATAGACCGTAATGAAACATTTTGGTCTATAACAGAATTTTGTTTTCAAAATTCTCTTTGAAAATTCTAAATTAAGTGGGAGTAATTAAATAAATTATAAATTATTTTCTACTTGAAATCTTTACTCTCAACTTATAGTAATATGAGGAGAGAAACCAAAATAGTCTGGGAAATATCTAAATAAAATAAAATATTGTGGAAATATTTACACTTTACTATTATTAAAATAATTCTATGGAAATATTTATAGTTCAAAAATATGAAAAAATTTGCAAAATATAAATTAAGGTACTGATTACTTTTTTTTTTGTATAGCAACTATTCAAACCGGAAATAATTATGTGCATATGCAAGGAACGAAATGAATACCACAATATTCTGAATGAGGGTATACAATAGTGTTTTGTAGTAGATTGTTTTTATTTTTAGATTTAAATTTCAGTATTCTGAGTATGGTGAATATGCACACAAAACATTAAGCATATAAAAATGGCGTATATATGTATAGTTATTAGCAAATCAAACTGACGTGTAAAATTTTTTTTCAGAAAAATTAAATTTTTTTTTCTCTACAAAATATTTTTTTTATTTTGCTCTTTTTTTGTTTTTGATCCTATTGTGCAATAATTCATAATTTATAATTCCTAATTTAGAATTCTCATATTTATTTTTTGTATTTACAACAGGCTTTCATGGTTATATAATTTATTATAGAACAAATACCTTATTATGTTAGTACACATATAGGTGTGTGCGTGTGCATTTAATGCATTTACAGTTATTAAATATTAAAAGTATACGCCTCACAGCCACAATAAATTTAATGCATCAGCACACATATTACACAAATATATTCATATATTATTTATTTATCTACATATATAATATATGTGTGTGTATGTTGTACATATACAATATTCATAATGAATCTAAATTTGCAATAATTTCTATAGGTACTTGAATAAAAAAAAATGTTTTTTTTTTTCTCTGTGATAAATCACAATATTTTAAAGTAAATGAAATGTAAAATTTTAAATATTCTAATTTATACAACACTATACTGAGATGCAAATTTTTATCCTGTGATATTTAGAAGAAGAAAAAAAAAACAAAAATAAATACATACATAATTCATTTTTATTATTTATAAAAAGAGAGAAAATAGAAAAAAGAAAAACAGAATTTCGCTTCTTTTCAATCAAATAATTTCAATGTACATACATATACAAAATATGGCGGTTCGATTGCATGCAGGAAAATATTCAGTATTAACTCTTTCCCTACTGAGTTAAAATCTAGAATAATTTGTTCGAATTCGGACTCGAGCTAAAAGATACTTTATTAGAAACACATACCAATGCGATTTTTCATTCCTTTACTCTTAAACTAGTGTTAATTGTAACTGAAAACGGGGGGTAACAGGTGCTTTAGAAATGCTTTAGGTCAAAATATTTTCTACTATATTAGGCACGGACAGTAAATTCGTTATCAGCAAATGTAATTAATATACAATATCTTCTGTTATAGAATTATGTTTTGAAGTCGAAAAATATTTGTGAGCGGGCTATTAAATATTAAAGAAGGCTTGCATTCTTGTTTTCCCTATAACTCAAGTATAAAGCGTACGATTGATAGCGTTTAAAAAATTGTAATTCAACCTTCAGATGAAAATTACAAAAGCACTTTAGTTATATGGTCGAATATAATTTTTCTTTTTAATTATCTCATGTATCCAGAAATATATATCCAGAAATACAGCCAGAACATAGCCAGAATAAAACTTCAAAGATTAAAGAACGAATTAAGTTATTTACATAATATTAATTATAACTTCGTAAGCCCATCTGTTGTCCGTGTAAGCCTTCCTTAGTTAAGTTTCAAACGTTCTCAACAACGTTTTTCGATTATAAACCCAGCCATAAGTTTGTAGAGCATTTAAGTAATGTAACTTGTGCCAATATTTTCTATACATTTTTTTACACGTTTTATTTAAAAAATCTAAATTTAGGGACAAATCATACTAGTATATTGTTCTACACTATATACACACAATTTGCAATTGCAGTACAACCAATATAATATTTTTTCCAATTAACTCCATTCGTCAGTCATTTATCATTTTATGTATGTAGGAATTGTTATAAATATGCAATTTCTCATGCATATCAAAAAATCTGATGTGGTCAGCACATAACCGACCGCATTAAATGAAAGTGTTACAGAATATTATAAAAATGTCTGTTAAATACTTCTTTCCTATTTTTAGGAGATTAGTAAGCTTATAGTTAACATACTTAGAAAAATGTAAATTTGGCTCTTAGTAGAGTTTCGCTTTGTGCTACCCGAATTCCCTGAAATGCTCGCCAGTTAGTTTCCGTAACAACCAGAACTCAAATATCAAATTTCAAGAAATTCCATCAATTTGTTCTGTGGATATGATGAAAAATGTAAAATTGGCCCGCAAATCAGTTCTCGAGCCCTGATCTTTCCAAAAAAGTTATATGTTCATTGTTTTAACACGGGGAATTCATATATTAAATTTCAATGAAATCGGTTGATTATTTCTCTTTATATACACAAAAATGTATATTTGGCCCGTAGTAAACGCCCAGTTGCCGATGCCTGATTTCTTCCAAAACATATGAATTTTTGCGGACGGTCAAGCTGAGCTTATATATAAAATTTCAAGTAAATCGGTTAAATATTTTCTTCAAAATGTTCAAAAATGTAAAACAGGCCCGCTAAAAAGTGCAGTTCTCGAGGCCTGATATATACCAAAAGTTGATCGATCCGTGCCATGGTGGAAACAAACTTACATATAAAATTTCATCAAAATCGGTTCAGCCGAACTTGAGATACACGCGTGCACACACAGACCGACAGACGGACAGACCGACAGACCGACAGACCGACAGGTTGCTAAAAATAGTTTATTTACACTTCCCTACTATGGAGAAGTACGTTCCCACCGAAAACTCGATATGCAAAATTTGTTGCCATCACATAACCTACCTATTGTTTACACAATACGGTCGGTAAAAATATATAAATATGTATGAGTTTTCAAATCAAAAATTAGCATAGAAAATTTTTCTATTTCAAAAATCGCAATGGGAGAAAAAAACATTTCCTTTTCATTTTACAAGGACATTTTTTTTTCTCGATTTTTCAACTGTCTCTCTAAATATTAATATAGAACTCTCTGTGTACATCGTTGGTATGGGGTTTTTGTTTCTTTACACTTGGATCTTATGTGACTCAAAATTCGAATTACAGATTATTATTTTGTTTTTGTTTTTGGAAATTATGTACGAGTATAATAAAAGCGCGGAAAATATTTTTAAATTTAAAAGTATGAGGAACAATTGAATAAAAGTTGTTTAGATCAATTCGCGGCGATGAGTAACAATATTTTAAAGAAATAGTCCGTTCAATAAGCATTTTATGAAGATTGTGCAAATTGTTTCAAAATTTACATTTAAAGATTTTGGCTTTATAGATTTAAAAATCGAAGGCGATCAAAAAGACATGGATTTGAATCAATTTTAAAGATTGAATGGTTATGAAAGTTGACTTGAAAGAAAAGAGCAATTAAAAGGATTAGAAGCATTAATATTAAATGTTAATAATACTTTTCGGCTCCTCAGAGCGATCTGTTTTCATATTTTTGAATTGCACTTAATTTTTGAGTTTCTTAACTCAAAATTTCTCTTGATCTCCGCATTATAAAAAATTAGTAATTAATAAATGCGATGAACTCTTTTTAAGTCATTTGCGACACCGTATTAATTTAGTATGTAGGTCTTTATTCCATTCAAACAAGCATCTCTGCACAAATTTTTCAGCGCAGGTATTCCAAATAAAAAATCAATTTTATAATCAACATAAAAATTTTTTGTTCAAATGACTCTAGGGGTGTTTTCTATTGTTATTCGTGCGTGTGTGTTTGTGGATGAATAATTACACATTTTCTATCATCTAAATTTTTTTTAGAGATGACAAATATAAAAAAATAAAAAAAATCTGGAAATATACAATGAAAATTAAAGGGAACTTGGAAATAAAAAAATGCGGAAATAGAATATTGAAAGAGAAAATAAATATTTTTTTTTATATTAATAAAAATGTATTTGGGTCAAAAGAAATTTTTGATAAAACGTTGCTGCTATTACATGCCAAAAAGAAGTTTAGAAACTGGTTTTTATTGTGGTTGACGTTCTTGCTGTTCTCATCTCATACACAATAAAAAATTTTTTATGTAAAAAATAGTTTTTGCATTAATTATGGAAATCTACATTTTTCTATTGCATTTTATTATGAAAATTTGTTTTGGTTTTAATTCGGGACATTTTGAAGTTTCATTAGAAGTACATAGCAAAAATGTGTATGTTCCTAGCTGAATTCTATATTTTCACAATGCCCTATATATTGACTAATAATTTAATAAATTGTTTGAATTTTCCTATATTTTCTCTTATAATACTCTAACTATGTATTGCCTTAGTTTTGGATATATTGTGTATTTAGTATGTAAAAAATACAAGCCTAATATATGACAAAAGTACGTACATAGCTTAGTTATTTAATTCAATTTATTCTTAAATAAATTTCCATTATAATAAAAAGCGATTGAAAGGCAGACATTTTTCATTTTGAAATTTTACTAATTGTCTATTCTATAGTAATAAATTGATCCAGAGAAAAAAAAATCATTAATTGACTTACAATGGCACTCAAATTGTGAGTTAGTATGTTAGTATGTGAAAACGTACTATAATACATTATAATAGTAATGTTAAAATTGAAAATAATGTTCAATAAAAATTTTAATAACGAACATGAATGAACAACAGATAGTGTTTTAAGTTGTTATTTTTTACTATAAAATGAAATAGACTTGATTCCTGTGAGTGTCCTTATGTCAGACGGAAAAAAGCACTTGATATTGGGTATAATGCAGAGCTGCTTTACAAGATGGTTTGCATTTGGTTGCCTCATTGTATTGCATGATTTGAGAGACAATGGTCTTAGAAAATTTGTATTGGTATCACAAGAAAGAGATATTGGTGTGAAATTTAGTCATAAGCATGTATTAGGTATAGCATGATTTTAAGCATATTTTTGGATTATTATTGTTTATAAAGACGTTACTTGATTTTATTATTTAATCGTGTATCCCATTTTTTCATCTTATTTTTATTCACTTTCAAATCAGAATTCTCCGTTTCTCTAATAGATATTTCATATTTTCAGTATAAGATTACTCAATTAAATTTTTGAATTCTTTTTTTAAACTATCGGATAAAACGTCCTACCTTCAAAAACTTAGTGAATAAATTTTGTATGCATTTGTAGAAAAAAAGAGATACGCAATATGGAATAATTCTTCTCACTCGAAAATTACGTGTTCATCACTTGTAAATCTTCTCACATGGCGAGTAAAATAGCATTCAACACCAAATTAATTGAAAATTTATTTTTAATACGTTCACCTACATTCGTTTAGGCATTAATACAAATTTATACTTTCATTAAATTTAAAAAAATTATTATAATCTGTCGCCTCATAAAGAGGATCAATAGTTTAAAATTTTAAACTAAAAATCACAGTAAACTGGTTGCATAATTAATAAAAAGTTATTAATATTAAAAACAATTCAACTCCAAAATTTATACGAGTATATTGAAAATTGCAATAAAATTAAGTAAAAATTAAATCCAATATCATCACAAGCAGAAACAAATTTATTGATTCGTGGAGTTTAGTTGCGTTTGTGCATATATTTTTGTTAACGCCTTTATACTTAGAGATTTTCTCTGAATATTGAAAATATATTTTGTGTTATACGACGCTATAAATGACAATTTAATATAAATATATTGCATTTATGCTAAAATACTTATACGTGAATATTTGTAAATTTGTGTTTCATATTTCACTACACTCATAGTATGTATTAATTAAATCGCTAATTTGAATAAATCAAGAGATAGCAAGGTGAAATGTGATATTTTAGATTTTATAATTATAGTTGATGAAGAATAATTTGTAATGAATATTAAAGCAATTAAAATTTTGACTAAAATTTTAATTTATTAATGTTTCTTTTTCTTTTTTGCATATTTCGTTTTTGAATATTGATTTGAGTGCACTCTTCAGACTAATGGCTATGAAATTTGTATTATGCTAATTTTAATGAATAAATTTTAAAAATAAAATTTTGTACATTGCAAATTGGCAATTTCTTTATAAATTAAAATTTCGAATATTATTGTTCAATTGAGAAACTTGACTAAAAAAATAATTTGACTTTAGTACATTTTTAAAAAAATTTTTGCAAAAAAAAATGTACTTTGCGTCCGTCCATCCTTCTGTTTGTTCGTAATCGTTTTGTCTTCAAATAAAATACACTCTTATATCTTAAATAAATTAGTTAGAAATTTTGTATGTATTCATAAAAAATTGAAAGAAAACTTTTTAAAGTAAGTTATATTAAATTTCATCCTAAAATTATGCAAAATTTATGATAATTGTAAAAATACAATGCCACTAATATGAATTAAATTTTTTTTCAAAAATACGTTGTAGAGTTGTTGCAACAGTGATAATTCTTGAAGTTATAGACTTAGTTAAACGTATTTTCCTAAAATCAATTTTCTTTAAAATGACAGGCCGCTATATACCAAATCGTAATTTTATGCTTGTCAATTAATTTCTGTATGTTCTAAGTAATGTTTCTAGCTTGTTATTATAAAAATTTTCATAAAATTTCTTTACAGTTTTACAGTTTTATTTTCAATATACAATTAACATAAAACTTTTCTAAAATATAACAGTGTGTAGTTCAAATTAATACAATTCGTACAAGAATTCATTATAAAGTAGAATTGGTATCTATGGCAAATTATACAAGAATTTTCCTAATTTAATTTTTTAAGATGTATTCTATTAGTTCTTCGCAAAAAGAGAAATATTAATGAACTATATAACATGTAAACTATGTTACATTTTCGTATATATAATCTTTGATGTTTGAAGCATATATAATATTTAGTTGCCATATTTATGTACATAAATACATGTACGTAAACGTGCATAATCAAGAAATATGATTTTAATAAAGATACTTGTGCCTAGAGATGGGGCAATATATGTGGAAAAAGTGATTATTCAGGCAAGAGCAGAGTGATATTAAATATTGAATAGTGAAAATAATTATTGTTACTCCTAATGCTTGAAAACAGGAAAATGAAGCAAGGAAAAGAAACAGAAAAATACATTGTGTTTCTTTTTTGAAATGAAGACAATTTTTTCATTTTGAAACCAAAGACAATAATATGCTCTTTTAGTTACTGTAACGGGAAAGGAGTCAATTTTTGAGCAAATATAAAATTAATTTGATATTTCGGTTAGTGGACACTGGATCTTCTTGTTTATTTTCAGTTCTTGGGTTTGAGTTCAGTACATAACTCGATGTGTATAAAAATTTTGTTTATTGACGTTTATCCCTAAGGAATTAACAGTAATTTTTCAGTATCATCGCCATTTTCTTCCTAATATAACAGGAAAATTTTATCATAGATCTTAAAAATTAAATATTTTCCATCTCTAATAGTAATTTTGAATAATGTTACAAGCATAATATAACGAATAATTATTAATGCAGCAATTTTATAATTTTACTATTTTCCTTTTTGAATAAGAAATACGTAAATTTTTGCATGTTATACTCTCTATTTACAAGTATAAAACTAAGTTTGCGTGAAACTTTAATTAGTATTATTTTCACAGGTTTATTACACATACATATGCCACTATAGACATACTGATCTTAAATTATTTTTGAACGTGTAGAAACTATGTTTATGGGATGTGCGACAAATATTTTGAATAATTTACAAATTCTATTCATTAAATTTTCCATATATGTAGTAACTACAGAGTTGTCATGGCAGAAATGTTGAAAGAATTTAGACAATAAAATATTTTTACTAATTGTCTAATCAGGATTTGATAAGAGTGTTGAGTATATTGTGAATGATAATAATTCCAAATAAATAATGAGTGATGTAGATATAAATAGGAATTAATGCCTGTATACATTAATATGAATATATATGACTTTCATTGAAAAATTTGTTATTCATAAAGATAGACACAAAATTATATTTAGTATCTATAAATTTTGCTTGAATATTTTGGATAATTATAATAATTGTTTGTACACACAAATATAGTATACCGAAAAATTTCAGTCATCGTTAAAAAATGCAATGCTTGGATTTTACTCATGGTTTAGAGGGCATAGTGTCAAATTTTTATCTGTTCAAAAAATTTACAAAATATTACTGTTATTTGTGACGACTTGATTGTTCACGAGTTCTAGCGGGCCTTACACCATAATTGTATACTATATACATTTTTTTATTGAAATTATTGCTGTTTTAAAAACTAATATCTAACACTGTGTATTAGCCTGATAAGACCCGTAATTATTGCGTCAAGTAACTAAAATTTGAATTGATCTAACTATCGCTACTGTAAGCGCCATTGGTTTATAAGAAAATACAGGCGATTTCATGCAGTTATATAGGAAAATGTACAAATAGGGAAGGTACAAAATACATTTGAGTATTGTTTAACAATATAAATGGCTAGCAAGTTTTCTAATGGATGTTTATCCAAACAAGACAAACAAAATCAATCGTCCTTGCAGGCAAATATACGGATTTGCACGAAAATTTCGTATTTTTCTGCATGATTTCGTAAATGCGTGAACTAATTTGCCTAGAAGGGCGCTTATAAGCCATTTGATATGGCCTCTCGCAAAAACAAATCCGAATACCTCTTTCAATACGAGTAGATAGGTTGCGTATTTAATATTGCTTACATTTTACATCAAATTTATATTACTCTATTTATATGTATAAGTTCATTGTGTATAACAGCTGGATATATTTAAATTGAAAAGATTTACTGAATGACATTATTGCATAATCACGATGCATTGGGGTGTTATGCAATAAACATTTCTTGCAAATTCTTAGTTCTACAGTTTTTTATTTTCTTTTATTTTAAAATTTTCTACTTTTATAGGGACAAAGAACTTGTTGTTTGGAAAGTAAATGCAGGTTAGAGTTTTTCTTGTGATAGATTAAAATGTGATAGATTTTTTAAATTGTTATTATTGGAGAAAATCTTTGGATTTTTTTTTGTTTTCCATCCAAAATTGAAATCAAAATGGATTATTCCTTTGGATTAAATAAAAATAATTTCAAATGAAATATTTATTTAGTCATTGAATTGGAGCGTGAGAGAGCGAGAGTATTAATGTATATTATATAATATTCGAACAGATATATGCATTACTATAGGTGAAGAGAATAAATACGAAATAATAATAAAATTTGTATTTCTTTGTGTGTGTGTGTGTTGAGGAAAAAGGAAAGACAGTAAATTATGTACATTTTAAATGTGAAGAATATAAGAGAAAAAATCGAAGAAGAAGAAAAATTTCTTTTATTTCTTTAAATAAAAAATATTTTTAGTAGAACGAGCATTAAATTTGTAAATGTTGCTAAGATGGAGAGAAACTGTTAAAAAACAAAAACTTAAGCTTAATATAAAACTATAAACTTGAATATTTATGAATGAATACGAAAATGTGCCAAACTATAGTGAAATTTTATAAGATCTAAGAATTTCTTTTTTGTACTACTTTTCCTTCTTTTATACGTCAGTAGTTTTGCCACTTGATTTTTTTTTTCCTTTTTCATTTAAAATGTCAGTTTTTTTTTTTGTTAAATTAAGTAAATATTTAGTTTAAAATTGGTATTTGTGTGAAGATTTTGAAAATTGTAAAGCAAACTCGTATTATAAAATTACTGATGAGGAAAATTATTGATGAAAGTGATATAGAGTTTTATAGCGGGAATTTGGAGTCTTACTATATTTCTTTGTTTCTTTTCCAATTTCATGTAATTAAAAAAATTTTATACAATTTTAATGTGGAGTCTTGTTACTCTAATATTGATTTGATAATATTGAAAATTTGTAGATATTATATTATAGGTTCTTAGAAAATGTCGTAATTATATACTTTTAAGACCAAAATTCGGTTACTTTAAGCAACAATTAATGTCCGAGCATTGATTAACTCATGAATCAGCAAAATTAGCTAAATTAATTTAGTATAAATTCGAGCAAATTCCGTTTATACAGGGGAAAAAAACTGAAATTTTCTTCAGATAGGTCGTCTTACCGTAGTGCTTACTTTAACTAATAGACAAAAGTTTGCTTTTACAATATTTCAGCGCTGCAACTTTGGAGATTCGTGTGTTTGCCACAAAACTGAAATTATTAAATTTTATATCAAACCTATAAAATATAAAAATTTGAGATAAGTTTACGATATCGTGCAGTTCTAATATGGCGAATCTTTGTAAATGAATTCTGTTGTAAATTCGGATTCATATTTTAGGCAAACCAGAAGACCTCTATCATATATTCATAGAAGTCCTGAATTAAAAATTTCATTCTCAAGTTTAATAAGTTTTAAATTGTAAAAATTGACCTCATTGTATGGAAGGTTTTGCAGTACTTATTAAACCGATTTCGAAATATTTGTAATTGCCAAATATTATAATTAATATTTCTTATGGGTAGGGTCAAGACATTTGGAGAATAATTCTATTTTCAGGAGATAATTCATTATTGTACGTATTTATGCAGTAAAATGAAGATATTATTAAATTTTTCCCATAATTTTATTAAATAAATTAACAAATAACATAAAAATTAATAAAATACAATTAAATTAGTTTATTTTGCCAGATTCTTCAATGACCTACTAAAACACGTGCCTGTGTAACACATTAAGTATAACAATATAATTAAAATGTCACGTTATATACGATATAAATTCTAGTTCTTAATATTTTTTTTTGTATTCTTGAAATTATTATTTCAAAGAAATCTTATAATAAATTAGTATGGCAACATGCGCTTCCTACATAATATATACAAATATACATTATTTCATTTAATATTTCTTTATATAAATGTAATATAAAGATCGCATTGGTGTGAATATATAATGTATATAGGAGAAGAGAAACCTTGATATTCTCATCTCTCATTAATTATTTTTAACTATGAAAATTAGCTAATAAACTTTAATTAATCTTACACGTACATTATATATTATCTTTTACAATATAATCTAATTACTCTAAACGTGAGCTTTCTTGTACATGGTATTTTTTCTATTTATTCATACCTATTATAATTTTGGTTAAATGGTGTATATTTATAATTTTGAAAGAAGAAACTGGCAGCAAGTTTTACCTTATTCCCGAAATATAACAATTTTTTGTTAAAGTTAAGTTAAAAATATTTGATTTCCGAAATGCTGCGTTCTATTTGAAGAGATATTGTGAATAGTTGGGAGCAGTTTTCAAAAATGAATGCGTTACTTATAAAAATTCTATTTGAAAGGAGTAAAAGCTAGCTCATAAATTTAAATATTGAAAATTTTACACCTATTTGCTATACAACAATTTGAAGCCATCTGCTAGAACAAAAATGTGTAACTATTTCTCTCAACTACTTCTTTGTATACAGGTTGAGTGTTGAACAATCAGAATTAAACACAAAAATTAGAGACTTATTATTCTCCTAAATGAAACGCTATAAATATTACCACTTTGTGAGCTCAATATCCTAAATTATTTTTGAATTTAATGATCAGAATAAAAGGCTAAAATGATTCCATTAATAAAACCGTTGATTTCATTAGTTATAATCTTGATATTTCCCGCACTTTTATTTTGAAGGAATATGTATTATGAATCAAGCACAATGATATATAATTAACAGAAATAACCCTGTATAAAACTGAGTATAGATATCATCTTCAATTGCGCATAATATAATTTAAATTAGAATTATATTAAAAGATTTTTATACATCCTTGACTACGTACGTTGGATATATGTAAGTGTATGAAATTTGGAAGAGATGAAAATTTACTAAAATAAAACAAAGATTATAACTTTTATAATAGTCATACATAGAATGTCAATATAATGGTGTTAGATAGTTGAGAATGTGATGTTATGAATTAAAATAATTCAGCCAGAATGTTAATTTTGCAAGTCTTTCTGTTAAATGAATAATAATCAACAAGATTTAATTTTAAAGCTACGTTAATTATTAGATAACCTGCAAAATCTTTGTATAATGCCGAAATGTAGTGCAACAACAGTACTGTACTGTCTCACTTCTTTATTTGAAACAATTGCAAAAAAAAAATATTAATGCGAGTACACCACACAAACAAAATTTATAAAGATAACTGTTAATTAAACATAAATCCTTTTTATTTATCACGCTCATATTTACCACTATACAGATGGCGTATGTATGCATTTTCATTGCTTTTTATTCTCTTAATGGCATTTTAACTTTTACAACTCTTAGCAAACTACAGTTAAATTTGATGTTGGAAAAAAAACCGCAATTTTAGTAAAGAGAAGCAAGACGACAACCTACACACGTAAAATTTATCGCCTTTATAAATAATTATAAAAGGCATAATAAAAGATCTAGTATAACTACTTTAATATCCGAAAAAAGAGCAACAAAAAAAAATTTAACCATCAGAGTTCTTTTTACAATGCTTTAACGGAAACAGGAAGCTTTTAAATTTTTTCTGAATTTTTATTTTTTTATTCAATTTTTTATTATAAATTTAAAAATATAATATTTTTAAGAAAATGTCTAGTTAAAAAATTAATGATAATTTTCCAAAAATAAAATATGTAGAGAATCCTGTGGTGGTGGAGCGGAACTTTTTAAGACTGGTGTAACCTTTATATTTCAATTAAATAATTGGCAATTGGTGAATGAAACCAATTTCTAACTGTGATAAACAAAATATAATACAGAACTTGTCAAAGTTGGCCACATTATCTCGAGTATTAGTTGGTCAAATTATTTCAAAATTGCCTTATTATTAAAGTGTTATGAGTTATTGGCACAGAATTTTTTACATGTAGATATACAAGTATAAAAATAATGGTATATAGGAAAAATTTTATACATTTTAAAGAAAAAAAAATAAAGATGAAAAAGAAAATCAAAGGAAACGGAACCACAAACTTTTAAGTACTTTTTCTTCGTAGAAGATAAGAAAAAAAAATATAAGTAAAATTTTAATTTATATACAATAAAATTTAAAAAGAATTCACCCATCCGGTTCAATAGCATACATTAATGATAAATTTGCATACAAATATAAAATTTTGTAGATTTTATAAAATAAATTTCAGTGTAATGATGTCCTGTTCTGTAATATTTCAGACAATGTTATATTATCTGGAACTATTGAAATACTGAGGAGATTTTTAAATATTTCAAGTAAGGAAATTGATAATAGTATAAAAAATATTAAAGCCATCGCAAATAAAAACTTATAAAAGAAGTTACTAATTTTGAATATTAAATTGATTAATTTAACAATTGAAATTATAATTTGAGTTTTATCATCTCGGATAGAATTTTGATGATAATCCGAAAGAGATTAAATTTTAGTTTTTACAATAAATTAATTATACTGCACGGTTATTACGGTTACTCAATATTTGGAAAAGATAAATAAAATTTTAATATTTTATGAAAAATTTAAATTTGCTCAATTTAAATCGCATGTAAATAAAATGTCATGTAAGTTCTCATAAATAATATGTCATGCAAGTCCTTGTTCTTTTCAACGTTTAGGGTTGCGATCCGTTGGGCCTTTCAAGATACTCGAATTCATAGGAGTGCACTACAAAACCTAGTGGGGCAGCGCAAAAGATTCTTATATGTTGGTCACCGCGGGCTGTTCACCCACTTGTACAATGTATAAGTCTTCCCTCTTACAAAGGAATATTTTTAATAAAATATTTTATTCCTAGTGGACTTCAATATTTGAAATTTTTAAATTTTTACGAAATATCAAATGTTTCAACTTATTTAAGGTTCAATTTTTTTTGCATAATGGTGTAAAATTTACAATATACTTACAGTAATTGAATAAACGCTTCTTAATTAAATTCTTCCATACAGAGAAAAATAGCTGTCTGTGAATAATGGTGTAGCTTCTACAATTTTACAATATTTCATCTTTAATCATAAATGTGTCATTTTCTTTCCGGTTCGTTTTAGTAACAAAAACATTCTAAGTGTTGTGATGGAAGAAAATTAATTCCATTTTGGGTACATATATAAAAAAATTATTATTTTTGATAAGTTAACATTAAAAATTTTATTTCCCTCTGATTCCATTATTGATAGTTTATTATTATTCGTGTATAGTCATTAAAATCCAATATAGATTTATAGAGACATACTAAATCGTGTATCTCATAAAATTATTATTTTTTATTATTACACATTATTGAATATATATTATATATGTATAATTCCTATATAGAGTACAAAAAAAAAATTTCATTCGACAAAGATCCCTTCCAGCAAAAGGAATAAGATATTAAAAATAAACAAAAATCCATTATTCTAAACGAAAAAAAAAAAAAAAAAAAAAAAAAATTTTTGTTTCTTTTTTTTTTTGATGATGAAAACATCATTAAAAAAATTTTTTTTTTATTTATGTTTTTCTGATAAGTTTTTTTTTTCTCCATTATCCTTATCCGTCTTCCTTGTTAACGAATTTTTTATTATTCCTATTTTTTTTTTTATTTTACAATATACCAGTTTTAAATCAACGAATATGAATTCAGTGGAAATAATTCCGTGTATAAGAAATATTATAAATTTATATATTTAATATAGTGTGTTTCTTTATAGTGTTACGGAAGAGAGAGGGAAATGAGGGATGTTGAACCAATATTGTATAGGCTGTGTAGACTGTATACTAAGATAAATACTTTTCGAATTTGTAATGGGCGATTTACCCAAATATTCTATATAATGTCATACACTTAATAATGTACAAGCATGTATATTTATTGTAAAATTAGAATATATTTGCAAGGAGTTTTGTTGAATAGTTAAATGAAAGAAACTAAATAGCCTAATTGTGTAATGTTACATTTTTCACTAAAATAATCCTTTTTTCATACTTATATAAAGCTAAAAATGTTCAAATTTTAATTAAAATTATTGAAAAATATTAAAATACGGGCATATAACACGACAATTGGGGAAAAGTAATGTTCCACATTTTAGACGATGACAGGGCTGGAGGGGGGATACTTGAGACATTTATATGTGATGTGAGCAGCTTCTGACTGATTCTGAATTTCAAATAATTTTAACACTATCAAATATTAAGAACATGACAAAAATTTAATATGAAAACACAGGCATAATACAGGGGAAAAGTAATGTTTCCACATTTTAGACGATGACAGGGCTGGAGGGGGGATACTTGAGACATTTATATGTGATGTGAGCAGCTTCTGACTAATTCCGAATTTCAAATAATTTTAACAATATCAAATATTAAGAACATGTCACAAATTTAATATGAAAATTATTTGTCAAATGATTCCCTAAAAGTATGCAATTCTTTTCTTAAATCGATTATTCTGTTATCAGTAAAATTTTTAGGGCAATAAAAATTGAGCTTGTGATTTGGGGAAATTTTCAGCACTCAAAAAAAAAAATTAACACTGAACCTCATACCTTGACCTATCGCAACGTCTTTCCATGCCGACTTTAATATATTGTGAATTTTCGGGAAAATTTTCTTTAATGCATGACAAATATTCGGTTATGTTAACTGTAGTTTTTTTTTTAGTAAAGCTTCATGTAAATTTTGAAATACAATTAAATTATTTATATTGATTTCCAGAAACAAAAAAAACTTGCATAAAAAAACAAAAAAAAAAACACAACTGTACTTGAAATATCCTTGTAGATATTTAATGAGATCAATTTGGAAAAACAGGAAAATAAATTAATTTTTTTTTTGTGGAATTTATTTTTTTATTATTATTTTCTTTAATATTTTTGTTTTTTTGTTTTTATACATTTTTGTAATGAAAAAATTAATTTTATGTTAATTAAGGTATATTGGTCTCTTAAAAATTTTTGTTTATCCCAAAAAGGACTTTAAATTTAATTGGATTTGGAAGGAAATGAATTTTATTATATTTTGTTGTTTCATACTTTTGGGCGGAGGCGGGAGGGGGGAAAGAAAATTTGTACAAAATTGAATGAAGGATAAATGTAATGGAAAATTTTATTAGTTTTCAAATGAAAATTTAATGATAACTATTTACTCACATAATAAATAAAAATATGAAAATATTTTGAGATTACATGTACCCTGAAATTGGTGATTATTGAGTTTGCGAAGACGGATTCAGTTTTTCTAATGATTTAGTAATGAGATTGCAATTTCAAGATTAAAATTGATATAAGTTTTTCAATTTATTAATGATAATAATAATAATCATTTTAATAACGGACGGCGAAGAGACGGCCATACACATTCGGTGCGACTTTTCTGGCCTGGAGGTGCAAATAGTTTGAACTGGGTCTTCTCAAGTTGGGGAGCTGACGTCCAACTCGCTGAAGGATATCTATGGATATATGGTTGAAGTTGGAGAATTTCAAGTGGGAAATGGCAGGGCTACAATAAGCCATGACTGGCTGCGGTAGCTAGAGGAGAGGAATTCTTTTCAAAAATTTGTGAATAAAATTACCACAGTGTGTGACAATTATAATAATTTTTTAAAAAATTTTGAAAACCTTTTATCAATTATAATAATTTTCAAGTAATTTGCGAATTTCAACGATAACGAAGCATTATCAACAATAACTAGTAGCTACTACAGAACTACTAATGGTTCAGTATACTAAGGCATGAATAATTCATATAATATTTAATATTCAGAATTAAATTGATAAAAAACAAGAAAATTTAAATTAAAATTTATCATTTTTTTTTTAAATAATTGCGTGTAGTGAAAATACGTGCACATGTACGGTACCTGATGGTATCTCAAGTTTAATTCTTTTTTGTCGCAAACCACATTTTCTGAGTCGGATTTTTTTTTTGCTGGAAATAAGTCTATTGTATAATAAAAAAATTTTAAAAAGTAAACAGAAATTTTTTTTCTTTTTGTTTTGTTGCAGTATAATAAAAAAGTATAAAATGATGTGAATAAATTTTTTATCGAATTGCTGTAGTTTGCCTATCAATTCAAATATGAATATTATTTTTCAATATACATGCAGCCTTTTTAATATGAGATAGGCGTGTGCGTGTTTGTGTGCGATAATAGCATAGCGTCAATGCGGTTAAGACTAAATAAATTTGCTTTCAATAATTTTGTTTTTTTTTTATTGATATAGGAAAATTTTCTTTTTATTTCATTCAATTTTTCATATGCAAAATTTTTTAAGTTAAATTCTTGATTAAATAAATAGTTGAAATATTCAAAAAATAATGAGTGCAGAGGATTCAGAAAATTGTGTTTATAAAATATAGAAGTCTTAAAAATTGTTTTGATTGAAAAGAAAATTTTTTAATCAAATAACTTTGGAAGTATTTTTTTAAAGATTGGGAGTAATGTTGATAAGAAATGAAAATACAAAATTTGTGTCAGAGAAACTATGAAATTTTACACAACAATCCTTGAACTGAAGCAATAGATGTTGCAACTGAAAAATTATTGGAATATTTTTTTATTGTGAAATGGTATGTACATATTTATATCAAGTCGAGGATTTAGTTTTGACAAAATTGCAGTTAGTTTAAAGAATTTAATAGGATCCGAATTCCCTCATAAACCGGTAATTAAACTCAAATTAATCACTCTTGCAATAAGAAAGAATTTATTAAAAAATTGTAATATTAGAATTTATACGCAATTATATGATTAAGTGGTTCGGTTTTTAAACAAAATTTGCTTTAACTGATAAACTATTATGCAAAGTGTTAATAGAATAACTATTAAGCAAATAAGTTTAATATGGGTGGACAAAACAAAATTAGAGTTGTCATGTAAAATCACTTATGAATGCAGAAAAGCAGTACTAAACTTGCAGTTAACCAAGAGAAATCAAAGTACGGAAATTTTTCCTATTTAATAACTTTTAAGTGAAAATTATACGCACAATAAAAAAATTTAGAAGCGTGGGCCCTATTGCAGCAAGTACTTTTTATTTTTCCTTCAATCAATATTAATAAAAAACTTTACAAGGTTTCTATTGCAACTATGCTAAAAAAACTAGCTAACAAAAGTAAAAACACTAGTAAAAGTAAAAGTGGTTGACGCTATAAGTGGATTGGAATTTTTTAATAAGCACTTACATTTACGTATGTGATATAAAAGCTTATGACTAAACCTTCGGAAAATCACTCAACATCATGAAATTTAAAAGTTCCTGAATGATAACAGTGTTTAAGCCACGTAATCACCCTATAAAGCAATGAATGGCTATGTATAACGTTATCTGAGTTTGAAAATTGGTGTCTGCATATTAATTTTTTCGCAATTTTCATCTATACTATTATTATTTTCTAAACGTTTTTCTTTTCTTTTAAATTTTTATTACCAATATTTTTTATTGTCTCCTATCTAATGTTTTATTAACAATGGACCAATATATTATTATTGCGTTTCACATTATAATGTTATAAATGTCTAGTCTTTCGCCTACTCTCCATATATCCTTAAAAATATTTACAAACATATAATATTAACTTTGAATCACTTTAGAAGTCAATTTATCATTCTCTGTAACAAAAATATTACTAACCATTAAGGCTATCTTTTATTGTAAAAAGTTTTATATAAAAAGTCTATAATATTTTCTTAAAAAGTTTCTGTTTTGACTTGAGTTTTTCTTGTTTAATAACCGACAATTTTTCAAAGAGAAAAAATAAGATAGTAACAATGAAGCAGTTGAAATGAAAGAAATAAAAACAAAAGGAAAAAAGAACGTAAGAAAATAAAAGTTTTTACGTACCGTAGTTGTTTGTCTTGTTCTTTTTTTTCGGAAATTCAAAATGGAGAGAACACTTTTTTCATCTATTGTGTAATTTACGTTTTATTTTATAACTAAAACTCTCTATCTAAATACAATAAGAAGTTTAAGTGAAAAACTTTAAGTGAATTTGATGTTCGGTTTTTTCTATTATTTTTTTTTGTTTTCGCTCTATACTTGTGACGTTGTGAGCCCTTTTTTGTGGGAGCGTGATTGTTTTGTCAACGACATTTGACAAGTTCTATCGAAAATTTGGGCAGTCAGAGAGAGCATATTTTTTCAATTGCATATATTACAGGTTTAAGTAACAAACTGCTAATATTAGAGAAAATTGACTTGCGTTATGTCAATGAATATGAGAAACTTTTATACTAGATAATGGGAATTTTAAAGGAAGGAACATTTAGTTTTCATGACATTAGTATTAATATTTTATCATAATTACTACATACTTGTTGTTGCTTTTAGGACAAAATGTTGAAAATTTAAAATTATTAAAAATTTTATCTACGTATAGGTTTGAAATATTCTCATTTATGTACTCGTATACGAAAACTATGCTCATGTGATGTACATTATGTGCTTAGAAAATGTAATGCTGAAATTTTAGATTCAGACTAGATTCCGAACTTTTCACCTAAAATGGTATTTCAAAAGTATTAACTTAAATTATAGTTTGTATACACGTGATGTGATGCCTCCAATTTTAAGTTGTCACTAACTCAAAATTACAACCCTATTTATTTTGTTTTCTGAATACTTTTTTTTTTGCTTTTTTGAAAATTTTAAAGTTAAGAGAATTGAAAACAAAAACAGGATGTACAAAATACATGAACAGAACGTATTCATTTAAAAATAAATAAATAAAAAAAGTATATTTTGCAATATTTTTATTATTATTGTTGAAATTTAGGGATTTTTGTTTCTTTTAGGGAAATAAACACGGAAAAAAAAACAAAGGGTGAATTTACGAGTATGTTTTTCTTCAAAAAATTTTAGAGACGAAAATGGGACAGAAACCCAAATACAGTTATTGTTTTCGAAATTGTTGAATTTTTTTTTAAATTTTCAGAAAAATTTATTTGAAATAATTAGATACGATTCCAATTAAAATTTGACAATTAATTTCATTAAAAATTATTATATTTAAAGGAAAATTTGATTTTAACAATTTTTCAGGGAACGTGAGAAAAAATATTAGAATAAAAGTTCCAATTTCATATGCTTTAACTAGGGCATAACACAAAATTATTGAGTTTAAAGAAATCATTGCTTTAATATGTGGCATTTTGCAAAGTATTAAAGTACAATCGCCACAAATTAGGTGTCAGAATGGTCTTTTTATTATTTAGTAAAAAGGAACTACATTAATTTCTGTTATACTGATACTTATGCGTTTATATGCATTTATAGTCATGTGAAGAAAATGATTTTTTACGAAAATATATTAAAAAACTTAATCATTTTTGTTAACAATTTTTCATATTGGTTTAAGGAGTGATAAGCCTTATATTCAGAATTTAAATGCCTTATAAGTCCTTCAGAATTTAAATGTCAGGGCAAATAAAATTTTGCTAATCCTGAAAAATGTTAATTTTAGTAAATATTTTTAATTTTGCTAGAATTTTTTCCCTCTTATAATAATTATTATCTTTACATTTTCATTATTGTTGAGTACTTTAAATAACTTTATGTTAATCAATTTCAATAGACTATTAATAGGGAAAATTGTTACTGAAAATTTTAATTGTAAACAAAAATAGGGGAAAATAACAATAATTAAATTGATGGGCGAGTTAAATTTGCATTTAATTTTAATTTTTATTGTTTTTATTAAAAATTTATACTGTCCATTAACACAAATTTTCATGATATTTTTATACCAAAAAAGAATTTATTTAAAAACTTAATTTTTTTAAAATAATTTTCTAAATCCATATTAAATAATATTATGAAGACCCTTCTTAAAAAATGGAATTACTTTGTATGATTAATTCTATAATATTATATTATGGTATATACGATTAAATCCAAAGTAGTGTGGGCGTATGGGTGGTACATTCGGAATTATCATATAAGTTGTCATTTAAATGCTTGCATATATATAACATGTGTAATATACACATATACGATTTGAGAATGAATACATATTCAGATTTTTTACGTTAAATGGGTTGAAACTCAAATATTTCGTTACTTAACATTTATATTCTAACTTATAATTGTATATAATGTGTGAATTTTATATACTAGATAGTAGATTTAGAAAATGATATATAGAACAATGTTTTCATGTATGTGATTACAATTTGTGTAATAATATTTTAGTAAAAATTATGATAAAAATTTTTCCAAATATTTTTATTTTGGAAATTTTTGTGCTTTAGTTTCTCTCTCTTATGTTTCTTTTTGTTATTAATTTTTAAATGAAACCATTTATTCTCTAATGGATTTCAATTTGAGTTGAAGAGCAAAAAAATAAAAGAAAAAATCCTCTTATATTCAAAAGGATTTGTTATGGTGTGCTTATGTAATTGTGTATAATGATGACATTTCTAGAAAAATAATATTTTGTCATTAAAATGAAGAACCCAAAAAAACACAAAATGGGACTTAAATTTTCTTTTTTTTTTGTCATTTTTTAAATAATAATTTTTTACTTTTTTGTTTTTGTTTTAAATATGTAAAATATGAATAATTTTTGTCATGTGTTAGTTGTAATAATATGAAAGGGAAAATTGGAATTTTAGTTTTAACGCCTTTCAACTTGGGTGTGTGTTGTGTATAATTTTCATAATTCAAATGAACATTTGGGATAAAGTAAATAGGTATAATATAATATTTTTTTTAATTTTTCGAAATTTTAAGAATAAAATAATATTTTTTAATATGGGGAATTAATAGTGCTGTTATGGAATATTTTTTGGTGAGATTTTATTATTGCAATTGGTTTGGTTGCCGTTGTTACTGAAAAGTGTTATTTTCTATAATTGATGATTGTGGATTTTAAATTCAATGCGTAAATAATGTAACTTAAAATTGTCGGATTAAAAATTTTAGTTTTGAAAAAAATTAACCATGATTGAAAGAAATGGAAAATAAATAGCTCGTTTTACTCCAACGAATTGGAGATTTCTTATTGTTACTATCTTAACTGCTTAAAATATGATCAGTGTGCATTAAATGGCTTCCCAAATATTATGATTCAATGAAGTCAGTTTTTATAGCAAATTGGAAAATTAGCCTATTATCAAACTGGTTTAGCAAAAATTGAGCAATATAGACACTGGTGTTCTCGAGATATATGTAAATTATTCATGGAATTATACGACTGATTTTCGCATCGTTACTTTGATCTAATTTAATAAATTTTAATCAAATTTTGATAATAAGCGATAATTACGCAAAATTTTTGATGAAAAGTTAATAACCCTAGCTAAATGTGTTTTTAAATTATTGTAAGACCAGCAGTCCGATTCGTTTATTCGACCGTCATTCCGAAACATTATTATAAATCGACGCAAAATTTTGACTCTAAGCAAAACTTAATAATAATTACAATTCTCTTAAATTTATAATATTCGTTGACTTCATAAGTTTTTATAACACTCCCTGGTTTGATAATAGCAAATAATTGAATAAATACCAGAATCAACACATTTTTTCAAAGAATATAATATTACTGAATAAAATAGGTTTAATATATGTTCGAGTATCCGACTGCTGATACTCATGCTACGTACCGACTATAAACCTCTAAAAATAAGTGATCTTAATGATCAAATCTAGGAATCGTAAGTGTTATACAGTGTTCAAATTCCTATTCATATTCCAATAAAGCTTAATAGTAGTTGTATAAGTTCAGACCAGAGCTGTCATACAAATTTCGTATCCCAAAATCTATTCAAATTACCATACTTAAACTTTACATGACCAAACTTTATACGACATGATTTGTTTATTTGACAACTGTTCTAAACTCTTCCAAAAAAAATTTTGTATAAAGCAACTATCATTTCACGTTTTAACTCACTTTTTAAGTAAATCAAGTTAGCATTGAAGAAATTTCTATCAGATTTTTACTTCACTTAAACTAAAAATATTTGTTGCGATTACGATGTGGAAAATAGTGAAATATAAAAAAACCAATGCTATTGTTAATCAAAAAAAAGTCATAATTAAAAAAAAACAACAAGTAAGGATAACAATTTTTCGCCCCAGGATAATATGAGAATGTGAAAATATTCAACATGAGAAGAAATGTACAAGTTCATCAGTATGCAAATGAAAATTATTCCTTGTCTACGCGAACTTTTTTAATAATTCATTATAAATAGAAAGTAACCTGAATGAATGAATAAAATTGAAAAAAAAAAACAAAAACAGGATAAAAATAATGAAGAGAGCAACGTTTGACTTACTCGTCCTTTTTTTTTTCCTTCTTCTTCATAACTTATAGGGAGATTTATTAACAGTGAAAATAAATGATTTTTTTTTCTCTTCTTTTCTTTTCTAATTTAATCCCATATGTTGTCTGGGAAAAATGAGTTTTCATAATCTTTTGATTAGAATTTTTCAGTTATTTTTTTTCCATTTCGCCTTTATTCTCTTCTGATTCTTTTTTTTTCATTTTTAGAAATTTTTTTAAAATAAATCCCCTGTCTAGGATTTCCTGTTCTTTTCTTTTAGAATTAGTACAATAAATTTTCTTATAATCATCAACACGATTTTATTTTTATTCGGTGATTTTTTTTTATTTTTTCTTGCTTATGTGTTAAGCAAAATCTCTGAAGGTTGAAGGATATTCCAATTGGTTGATCTTTTTCTGATTCTCGTTTTTTTTTTTTTAATTTTCTTGATTTTGTCCGTCATTCTTAAGAAATTTTCCTTAACTTTTTTTTTTTGAAATTGAATCCTTAAAGGTTAGGGTAGCTTTAATTTTTCATGCTTTTTTTTTCTGAATGAAAATTTTTATGTGGTAGCTATGCTTAGTTTAAATTATTTTTGAATTTGTTAATAATGATGAAAATAACAATTAATTATGGGGTTTCTTTTACAGTAATTTTTAAAACAAAGAAAAGCAGAAAAATGAAAATTGGTAGGCAAATAGAAAATTATAAAAAAAAGGGCAGTATTTCAATAGAATTTTAAAAAATGATCCTTAATTTTCGTTTCTTTTCTGTGGAGAGAGTAGGAAAAAGCAGATTTTATTTTTTTTATTGTGCCTTTAAATTTATTTTGATTATAATACACCCGTTTAATGTTATAGGTGTTTATAATTTTTGGCGCATTTTGTATAGGTAGGTTAATTAATTTGGCATTTATTTTAAAAATAAAGGAAAAATTTAAAATTAATGTTTAAATGTTTTAGCTAATTATATTTAGATTTGGATCTTTTGCTTTAGTTACAATATTAAGATTCCGGCTACAATATTCTAGAGCTTAAAATTTAAGCCTTGTTGAACCTTTATTGCTCTTCTACATTCATTGATTCATTTCATATAACAAGTTGATCCTTTCTTCAGTAGTATAGTGGTTTGTATTCCGGTCTACCACACGGGAAACCGGGGTTCGATTATACCCGCCGACATGCTATATTGCATATTACATATATGTATATACTTTTGCATTTTATATACTCTATACGAGCGATTATGCTCTCAAGAAATAAAGAATAAGTAAATAAGTAAATAACAATTCGGGCTGAAAAATCAGATGACTTGAATGGAATTAATTCTGGAAAAGTTATTATACGTAAACAAGATTCGGTTTAGGACATTCATTTTTAATGAAATTAAATAAATTTTTAAGCTATAAATTAATTTTACAGAGCACATCATAGTAAGCCGATTATGTTGGTTTTCGATATTTGAAATTTTAAAAAATTGAGTTGGGAAATTTTGGTAATTGTAGTTAAGGTTGCCATTCCTTACGATAAAATAAAAAAATTTAATGTAAAAAATAAGCTACTTTAATATCAATTCAGTACAATATAAGAATCGCATTATTTTTCATAAATCTAAGGATATAAAAAATATTGTGGTTTTCATCCAATTTAAATTACAAATTTTATTTTTACATTACCAATACTCTATGAATAGCAATCGTATAATGAAGAAGAACTATATATCTTATAATTTTTTTAATTTGGTTAGAATTTATTCTTCTTTTGCCATTTTTTGTAAAAAAGGACCCCATTTACCAGGTTTTTCATATACTTTGTTACCTTTACATACTAATATTTTAGTATGATTTGCCGATGGGACAAAATCTGAATATTTGATAGAATGCAAAGTAAATGCATTCTTTTATAATATTATACATAGAATAAAATTTAATTTTCTTAATACATTTTATATAATATATTACAATTTAAATACATTATATACAAAGTTGCAATTATAATCACATATGATTTTTCTTTAAACACCATTAATGCAAAAAAATTTTGCTTTAACATTCACAAGTAATATATAGAGCAGGATAACGAGATACACAAGAAACTTTGTGCATATATGAAATGAATGACCATCGTGGAGAGTAAAATTATCCTCTTTTTATTTTGATTATATAAAAGATGTGCTTCTATGAGATGATGTTCATGATGATGATGATGAATGCATCAGTAATATTAAAAATAATTTTATTATGTTAAACCTGTAGGGAAATCATTTTATTGCTCTCTTTCCTTATATACTTGTAGCTATAACTGGCTTTTTTGTAAGGAAATGCATTTTAAGAAATTGTTCAAGGATTATTATTATGAATATTTATGAATTTTTACAATATATGAACATTAAAAATTATATATAAATGAAATATTTCAATTATTCGGGATTATCTGTTTAGAAGTTTAAGGTTTTATTAAGAGGAAGAAGGATATTGATTAAAATTTTTATTACATAATTTGAATTAGTTTTGATTTGTAGATTGTAGATTGCAAAGTAGGGATAACAGTGCACTGCAATGAGCTTAAAAGTCCTATTGCGCCCCAGCCTGGTGTGGTACATGGCCCTATAACACCTCTTCGAGATTTTTCCACCCTTTTAATGGATTCAAGTAACTTTGCAGGTCTTGAAAACCACAGCTCTGCCGTTAGTTTTGCTCTAGAATTGCGACAAAAGTCGATGTTTAAAAAAACGTAAATATTCAATATGAAGGTTTTGATTAATATCCTGTGTGACCATTTTATTCGATATTTTCTAGCCTTTTCAGCAGGAATTCTATAGTATTACAGAACTTTTAAAGGTACAATTGCACTAATAATTTTATACAATTGCGTTAATCACTAATTACTTTTATTGGTAAATTTTTAAAGATAATTTTCTGCCATAATACCATCACTAATTAAAATTCACTAACAATTATACTAATCGAACGATGTAAATAGATTGAATTTTTTAGTTTCAACTATCTCCTCTATTTTGATTAACTCCATGTTATTCAATTGTTTCAATTGTGTTATTTTTAAATTTACATAGTGAAAATGCTATGTTCTTGAGGTAACACAAACTATGTATTCCATTAATCACTGTCTTCGCTCCTCAATGGAAGGAAAATATTTAGAATGCTTAAAAGAATTTTAGAATAGATTTGTGGTATAAGGTAAATTTTCTCAAAATATTTATCTTAAAGTATTTTAATAAACTCACGTGAAGAAAGAATAATTTTAAACCATAATGTACAGGTATTTCTTGAATTATACAAGCAACTAAATAATGACTTTAACATAACTTTAATGTTCATTCTGCTCTAATTTTTTATAATCTCGCTTTCATACACTAGATATTCAATATTGAACTTAATATTGCGTTGACCAACTTGTCTTTTTATTGATTATTTTTCTTTCTTCTCTCGATGCTTTAAATTTAATTTTGTACCATACCAATTTTTTTTTCCTTCAAAAAACATCCCTGTTATCTGTGTAAAAATAAAAATGCTTTAACATAAAATGAACATAATAATAGTGTCTAGTATAACAAAAGAGTGTTAATAATTGCTTATTTCCTTAACTATCCATACATCGTGTATCATGCAATACACAATATTTATGACATGAAAGAAAACATAACCAATAAAATGCAGAAATTGTTATACACTCACATATTTATATAAAATGTATGAAATACATTTTCCACACTGTTATATTATTGTGTATAACAAATTTTGGTTATATCATTTATTATATATTTTACAATATATTGAGTCTATGATAATATTTAGGCATATTATTGGGAGTAAAAAATATAAAATAAATATTTTATGGAAAAAAAATGTATTAAACTTTTTTCAACGTTCCTCAATATTATGATAAGCTCATGTACTTGCGGAATGGGTATTTTTAAATTGTATAATGGTTTTCAAGATTTTATTTTTTGTGTTAATAGAGATTTTATTTTTTTGTCAAGATTTTATTTTTTTTCTGTTACGATAGCAACCTTACTATGAATATAAACTGTATTTCAACAAAATCTCGAGAAAAATTACCTTAAAAATTCTTTATGAAACTTTCATTTGAAATAATATGAACGAAAAACTTTTATATACAATTTTCTAAAAGTTTTAACTTATTATACTACAAATGTATATAAACATAAAAGTACCTACGTTACGTCATAAATTTGTAAATACATTATATAGTTACATAGGTATACTCATACTTACACTAAACACCTACATAAATTTTGTATAATGCAATAATATTAGAGGCACTCAAAAGCAAAGTTATTCAACCTCAAAGAATTTCATTTTGAGATAAATGCATTTTAAATATTAAAAAAAATTTTATTAGTGAATTTCGGGTTTATTACATGTTTAGAATATTCATGTTCGGCAGATATTATTAAATAATTAAGATTTTTACAAATAAGAATAAAATAAAGTTGGACCAAACCAATGGTTTGTAAAGAAGCAATTTTCTCTTCAACAAGCCAAATTTTGTTTGGAAAGCTAGCTAACAAAATTATTTAAAATAGTTTAATTCATATATCAAATTCAACATCTACAAAATTATTGCATACATTTAGGGTTACAAGGGAAAAATAATTTAAAGAAGTATTAATGTAACAGTTGAATTTGACGGTTAAGCATGTGAGTAAAGAAAAATAATTATAGCTTTTTATAGCATGACATTTACCGACAGCGTTCTGCATTAATAGAAATTTCGGAAAAGCTTACAGATTCAGAAATACATATATTTTGCGGAAAATTCGAATCATACGAATTTCGAGTAGCGATAACTTGAGAAGGGGTTGGAGCATCAAAATATTATTTTCTAGTAAAATAAAATGTTTTCTAATATCTAAAAGCTGTTAATTTGAACGGCCATATTGTTTTTTAAAGCACAACAAATCTAAACCGCGGTAGAAAAGGTTCGCCAATTCTTTTCTGCGTTTGCGGAATTTAAACATAGTTTGTGGTCTCGTTATAATAAATAGTCAAAAATGGAATTTTAAGGAATTTGCGACTACAAAATTCTTTTTAAAATATAACCAAGGTTGAACTGTTTTATATGAAATAATACATTCCCCTAATAGTTTTATGCATAATTATTTCGAATTTTAGAATTTGAGAGTTAGACTAGTTTTGCTTTTGAGGTATTGAAGAGTATAGGTAACAAAACTTATTTTTCAAAAACTTTTTAGAAAAAAAAAAATGGTTATTATATTGAATACCAATGTTTACAAGTTATTACGTAGGTATGTACACATTTTATGACATACTTATTATATAATACGTATCATATTTTATAGCAAGTAATTATATGAAATGGATTTATTTTTTGAACTTTAATTTCTAAAAACATTAAAAAACTGGAGTAACTTTATAATAACTTTAAGTAAAATATGTTCCAGTAAATAATATAGTTTGCTGAAAAATAATATTTGCTGGATAATTCTAGTATATTATGGGTGGTAAACTAATAAGGATTATGAAAAGAAGATTATATGAGCAGAATTTTGTTCGAAATCCTTTTTTTGTATAAAAAATGCACTCAATTAAATATTATTCTAAAATTTTTATTCAGTTAATTACTATTAGTTATTAAAAGTAATTATGAATTTAATTTATAATGGGTAAAAAGTATTTTTCTAGAATATTGTTTTTTTTTTTAATTTTTATTAAAATGTTATTAATAATGTAATATTATAATATAATAATGAAAGAAAATAAGATTATTTTAGATAATTACAACAAAAGTATGTCAAAATTAAATAACAGTTTTAAATTAGCAGATTTTAAGATGTTCCTATTGTGTTTGAACTCAGTCAATATTATTGTAACTCTCAGGATCAGTTTAATCATTAGCATTAGAAATAATATTGTTGTAGAACCCACCAATCTGTCTTATGTAGGTACTCATAATTAATATGCAACCTTCTGCGTATTAGAATAGTGAAATATTTTGAATAACAATTGAAATTTCTAACAAATAGAGAAAATAATATAATCAAGAATAATATAAAAGAACAAATTCATAATACCCGCCCAATAATGGGGCTATGTACTATATGATAAAAAATTAATGAACTGAATCTACACGTGCATTTTTCAAAAAAAAAAATAACAAAAAAACCAAAAACACCATTATAAAATAGCTTAAATATAAAATTATATCTAAGATAAAATAAATTGAAATTAAATCGAAACACATTATGTAATACGAAAAATAACTTAAGGCAATATTATATATCTTTTTTTTTTTTTATGTTGCTGATGAAGAAACCTGTTGCAAATTTTTAATTTTATTTATCTCAGGTTTTATAATACAATGTTAACACCTACCCTTACATATAAAGCTTTAAACTGTAAAAGAAAAATATTTTTGTTTCGGGAAATCTTTCTTTTGTTTTTAACACTTCATATAATATGTTCGTCCTTGATCTTTTAAAGTACATTCACATACGTATACTAGCAAAATAAATTGGAAAAAAAAATTTAAAAGTATAGAACAGGTATGTCACGTACGCATCAACATTTTATGCACACTAACGAACATAATATCAAATTGCATATATTTAGGGGAAATAAAAAAAATTTAATAGAAAATCATTTAGGGTTCATTGCATTTAATCAGGGTTGTGTAGTTTTTTAATAAGAATAGGAAATAATTGTAATCACTTTTGATGGTTTTGTATGGTGCTAAGATTTTGTAGACTCGTAACACATTCAGTTTTAAATAAATAATATTAAATAGGATCATTCAAGCCATTCTCTAAATATTACCGAGTAATACAGGCATTTAATAATAACAATTTATGTGGATTATTAATTCTCCACATTATTAAATTATATAGATATTTCCACAATACAAAATCCAACAATATAAAATTAATGACAAAAAAAATTTTTTTCCTAATTACGACAAGAATTAGGGTCAAGCTTCTTAAAACGTTTGTAAATTTTAATACTGCCCACATCGATATTAAATCATAAGATTTGAATGTAAAAGAATATTGAAATATTAAAGCATTTCTAATTTAACAAAAAAATCGTGCATTGGTCTCATTCTCCAAAATTTCTTCTGATTTCTATTTATTTTAAGATAGATCTTTTGACATTTTTGTGTGGCACCCTTATTTTTCAAATTCAGTGATGTGAACCCAAAAGAAAAGGAAAATTAAAAAAAAAATATTCTTTTATTTCAATATTAAAGAAAAGCTTGTATTCTTTTTATGTTGATGTAAAGGAAAATATTGTTTTGTTGTTATGATACAAGGGTTTTAGAATACTATAGAAATATCGTATTTCTTAAATAAAAAATTTAATTGACCATATGATTTAAATCAATTTTTTTTCCTTCTAAATCTAACGATTTTTCTTATTCTTAAACTAAAGTAAAAATTTAAAATAATATTCACGTTTTTCTAGGAATTTTTACTTTGGCTGCTAAAGCATTTTATTATTTTTACTTGTGAAATAAGAGAACATTTTCTGAATAGATTATTAATAATAAAGCAATTAGAGGAGAGCTGTAGGAAAATGGTTGTGATTTAGAGAAAATATTATTTCAAAGGACAGTTTTAAAACAAAAAGAAAATTTAGAAATTTATGATATGACAGATAGTCAAAGATAATGTGAATTAGAAAATGTTCTTTAAAAAGTCTAGTTTAAAATATAAACTTTACGGAAAATTAACCCGATTTGTAGTAAATTTTAGCTAATTTTTAGTTACTAAGAACCTAATTCCGATCATCCTTATGGCGAATTTTCCTAATTTTTTTCAATTTCTGGAATTAAAGGTTCATTCACGAAATACATCTGGTTGACATTGCTTATACATTCCTCTGCAACAACGATTTTTTTTGTAATTTCACCTTCATGCCTTTTCCTTAATTTTAATTCTTTCGCAGAACTAATTTTACGACAAAATTAATATCATTTCCCATTATTAGAAAATTTTATGCAACTACAGCTTTCATTTCTCTAATTAATTAATATTTTCAATTTATCTTGCCTATGTGATCATTATCACTGTTCACCTTCGAAATGCGAAGAAATTATTTTTGTATTTACTTGCATCAAAGATCATTTATATTATAATTTATTGTAAACGGTCCTTGCTTATGTATGTATTTCTATTCATTTATATCGAAACAATGACCTATACCATTCTTAGATTTACTATAACAAGCAATATGTTTAAAAAATTACAATTGGGTACATAATAATAAGCATATACAGAATATTTTGTATGCAATATTGTGTTATTGGAAAGCTGAAAACACAATTATTATTAATAAAAGCTTACAGGTGAAGCAAATTAAGAGTGTGTAACAATATTATAACATTACTTTTAACATTATAAGCTTATTTTCTTCTATCTATTTTTTATAATATAATGAAGTTTAGAATAACATGTAAGTAATGTAGTGCAAATCATTTACATTTTAGTTTTGTATATAAAGAAAACATTACTGTTGTAAGCGAAAATAAATTTTAATTTATTCACATATGTATTCTCTTCACATGCCACAGAAAATAAAAGCACGAAAATTCTCTTTCTCTTAAAATATTAACATTACGTTACGTGCTAGTTACCTTTATTTAAAGAGTACTTTTCTCTTTTATATTTTGTTAGCAACATTAATTTTATACAAAAATATTCTCTTGGTATAACAAAATATCAAAGTGCGCAAGTAAATTTCGTGTAATTTAAAACATGATGTAAAGAGCGTAAAGTAAGATACTAGCGTTAAAGCTTTTTTAGAGAATTTTCAAAATTTGTATCTGTGATGTAACTTTGCTCGTGTTTTTCAAATTACTTAATAGCGAGGAGAGTTTACTCTATAAGTAGGATCCAAATAAGTCGGACTTATTTTTTGCTATGTCTATACGTAGCCAATATAATGGTAACTTTCACGGGGCCTTTGTTTAAACTGGCTGGGACTTTGTTTGAACTCGTCACATCACATATGTATGAATTATAATGTAGTTGAAGAGAAAACGTTAGAAGTTTAAAAGAGTTCCTTAGAAGAACAGAAATAGGTCAACAGTGCAAAATTCAGTTGTTAGAAAGTAATTGTTCTTTACATTATATTATATAATTATTATGTAATGAATAGTTCTTCGTATTCTTGGCTTCTTTTAACATACAAATCGAACAAGTATTTAAAGTATTTAATAAATGCATTTTTGCTTTTCGTATGCTGTAACTATTGTCAATTATTGACTATTAGAAAGCAAAATTACCCAATAAATAATAAACTTTAAACACGGGAATGCAAACAGTGTAAGATATTTTTAATAAATTTCGGGCAGTGTGACGTCACAGGAAAAAAGCTTTTGAGAGTACCTCTTATACTCTTTACATCATCGTTCAAAATATTATTTTTCTCTTAATTTATTTTCTACTTCCATTATGTAAAATACTATCAAATTTAATTTATAACATATTTTAAATAATTGACAATTTAAAAAAAAAAATTATTACAAATTTTAAACTTTAAGGGAATCAAAAATAGTATTTAAAATGTTAAAAAGTAATTTTATAAAAACTTTTTAAAAATTTTTTGAAAAGCTTATGGCAAAAAATAAATTTTATGTTAAAAAGAAAATTTATAAAAAAAAAATTTTTTTAATAATCTTTATGAAAATCACGAGGAAGATTTACTATTAGAACTTATTTTGCTAGAGCAAAAATATATAGAAAATTAAAAAAAAATAAAAATGAAAAAGTTCTAATTCCCTTATTTTCTTGCTCAAAAGGTAATCTGTCATCCTATGTCGGTTATTCTCTACGCCATATCCGATTAAAAAAAAATAAAAACAAAAATAGTGAGATGAAGGATAATTTGGTGCTCTGTACATTTGAAGGTATTTGAAAGTCTTTTCAGGAAAATGGAAGAAGTATAAAAAGGCATTAATTTTCGAAGATGAAAATGAAGAAGCAAAGAAGCAAAAAAAAGAAAAAAACAAATTTAATATTTTCATAAGCGTAAAGCTAAAGGTGAAAAATATTGTAGTATTAAATTTGTTGTAAATATTTTGTACTTTTACCTCAAAGGATATAATATTTAATTCTATATTCTTTTACACCTGCAGGTATACACAAATGCATATACTTACATACATATAAAAATACATTTATTATGAGTTTTTCATTGAGTGTATATTTTTTGAGCATTATCATTGATTTTCATATTTTTGTATAACATAAAAGTTAACGAGATTGTTTGAAATTCAAATAATGTAGATAAAAATTGTTTTTGTTTTTTGTATTAATTGCCAGGTTACAAGTTTATGGTACTCGTATTGTAAATTATTATGAAAATTTTAAAATGCACTTATAGATTAATTCTCGCCTATTTATGGTTATTATACGGTAGTAAAATTCAAAAAATTTTGTTTGAAAATTTAATTTAAAAAAAATGGGTTGCCCATAAGATAAATGTACACAATGGAAGCTAATTGGAATCAAATATTTTTATTTTTCACTACCATGTTAATAAAATAATAGGAAATTATTTTATTAACACATGTTTATAAGAAATATCACTTACAGGTGTTCATAATTATACTCACTACGCTAACTAACTAATACAATATGATATAAAAAAAATTTACCCCTATAAATATGCAAATTTTACAAATAACCTAACAATTTTTAATAATGATATAATGAAGATATGAAATTTACAATTATTAATTCGGAGTTCGAAAATAATCAGATTAAATATAATTTAATAGAAGGATTGCTTTAGAATGTATTGTGTAAAGAGAAGCCGAATTTTTGAGTCAACAGTTTTCAAAAATGTTATATAGAAAAATTAATCTTTTAAACCGTTCATAGTGATTTAAAAACGAAATTTTTTGTAGTTAATATAGTTCTAGTGTTTTTGAATATTTGTTAAGGATTGATTAATTTAATAAAAAATTCCAATTAAATGAATTTTAATTTTGAATTACTTTACAGGTCTCGTGAGAATTTAATAATACGAAAAGGATCTGTTTTACCTGAAATTTTTAAAATGTAGGCCATTACTTTTTTAAATTATTACACAACTTAGAAAATATTTCGTACCTTTAACATCAATATATGAGTAGCAGTGCCAATATTTTAAGAAAAATAGACAATAATTTGAAAATAAGAATTTCAGAATAGCAAAAAAAAAAATGACTTAAATTTAAAACTACTGGCGTCGTGAAAATTGAATCAATATTTTCTTTGAAACACAGAAAAAAAATTTAAAAAGGCAAAAAAATTGTAACAAAATTAGGCCAAGAATATTTTTTCATTTCAATTTTTTACGTGATCTAGATTTCTTTTGAAAAATAAAAGTAAAGAATTTCGACATAATAAAGGCTATAAATTTTATACCTTAAAAACTGAAAAAACCTTCAATTTCCTAAGTATTTGTCATTCCATTTAATATTTGTTTTTTTTTTTGGCTCGTCACAATTAAATAACTTTTCCCTAACCTTTTACTTAAAAGTTTGATAAATTTCATTTTTTTTTGTGCTTTATCAAATTAAGATTTTCTGATTCTTAACTTTTTTTTTTCAATATTATTTTGTTTTTGTTTCCAATTTTTAAAAGCAGAAAATATTCTTTATCTATAATGTTGGTGTAAGTTTGTATAATGTATTTAGAGCAAATTATTGAGCAAGGATATTTAAAATTATATAAATCATTTAAAATTACCTCATAATACACCTAATATTTAGCTAAGACACTCAATGTGCACACCTTATCAGCATAAATCTTAAAAAACAAAAATAAAATGAAAAGATGAAAACAGAAAAAAATAAATTGTTTAATTTTATAATAAAAGCAGAATGGAAAATAAATGAAGTCGTATGCATAAGCTTTCTCTCTAGTTTCTCAACATTTCCGCTTTGTTTTCGTGAATTAAATGTAGGTATATGGCGGATATGCCACTTTTATATTTAAAGACTATTTATATAATATTTTAATTCAATATGCGGATATTGTTAAGAAGCCACCAATTTACAATAGCATCCTTTAAAATATGCATAATATTGTTGTTGTGATATGCCAGTATATTTGAAGAAATTCATGCGATTCTTATTAAAATATTGTAGCAAAAGTGGGGTCATGAATATATGAACCTGTACTTAAAAACGGTATAGGCATATGAGTAAAAAATGAAAAATAAATACACAAATTATAATAAGAGAAAGAGGCTCCATTAAAGCTTAATGATCCAGTACAGACAAAAATCGAAACTTTTATTAAGAACCATTCAAGATAATTTATAGCTACTGTTTTCAAAACAAAAAAAAAAAACAAGGAGGCATTGTAAAACGTAGTAAAACTTTTTGGCAAGCTTAATTCCAATTTCAAACAACAAAAGAAAAAACAAAAATATGTAGAGTTGACCATGTCAACTTTGTGATTCCCGTACAAATGAATGATTTTAAGAATTGTATGATAATTGCTGCACTGTTACACATGACTCTTACGTCATCAGCTTTCACAATATTTCAAGAGTTTTTACCGAAAGTAGTACAGTTATATTTGGTTATAGAAAATTTCAATACTGTCCCTTTGTAGTGTATAAGTTGAAGTGCAGTTGTCCGAACCACTACTTCGAGCACATGCACTTTAAATAGAATTCTGACATTTTCTATTATAAATAATTTGTGAAAATTTGGTGGGCATAGTTCAATTAGTTTTTTATTTATCGTGGGGTAGAACAGGCGGACGGAGAAAACGAACAGACATTGTTAGACGTTAGACTTCGATGTTAATTAAAAACATACATTTGAGTCTATATATCAGGTCATTATTTTTTAGCATTACAAATGGCACGGAAAATGTATAATATACTTCGAACATACGTTCGTATACGGGTATAAAAATGAATGAATGAATTAAAATTAAAAACGTATTCCGAGTAGAAGTAAAAGTAAATACTATAGAAAACAAATTTTATTTCTTTTTCTAAAGCTAAATTTGGAAAACTTCAACAGTTTGATCGGTTTAGGTTACAACCTAGTCGATTTAATACATAAAACATTTGAAAAAGTTGAATGTAACAAAGACACTATTTCACTCAATTTTAACTAAATAATATTATTAATAACGTTAAAGCGATAATTAGCAATTATTTTTTTACCTTTATCGTATCATAATGCAATAGAAGGAAGAACATTTATATTGTACAAAGATTTGTGAACGACAGGCAATGAATTGAGAGAGAATACTTATATATATTCTGCTGCAACAGTATTGTGAATTTTTAATTTTTGAGCTTGACCATCTAATTCAATATAAATTGTGTTATATATGATAATTAGTGTTGAGAGAAATATTTTATCAAAAATCGCTACGAATAGGTAATATCGCTGAATGTTTAAAATTAGAAAATTATTGGCATTTGAACTTTGAATGCATTTTAGTTACTACATACTTACATGTAATGATACTGACGTCCAGATTACTGATTACAAATAATAATTACTACTCTCAGTATTGCATTAATTATACATTATTTCTCCATAATCTCTTTTTACTAATGATCAGAAATGGAATGACAAAAATTGGAGTATGGCAAAAACTTATTCAAATAAGGGTATATGAGAACGTGTACTAAATATTATATTTAGAAATTTTCGTTCTTTCGAGAAGGAAAAAAACGTTTGAACTTTTCTAGAATATTTAAAAGTGATTGTTTTTTTTTTTAGATATTTTATAATTTATTCGTATAATTTCAGTTTTTATAACTTCCAAAATCATATAAGAAGAATTTTTATTGTTATCGTACATTATTTCTTCAGTTTTTTTGTGTCATTGTTTCATACATAATTCACATAACTTACATAAAATTATATACATAAACGTAAAAAAAAATTTAGAAGAAAAATGTCCTTTAATCATATTAATCTTTAATATGAAGAAGAAATCAAGCAAAAATTGGAATAACTTAAAATGAATTGACCATAAACTGAAAATTTATTTTTAAGGTCATTTTGTTTAACTTTAAGGAATATTATATTTATTTTTTATATTGAAAAAATCGTTAATAATTTCCTGTATCCTGTGTCCTGTATATTATTTTTATGCTCATAATAATAATAATTTATTAAACTTTTATTATATATTGCGAACATAATAAAGTTTTTTTTTTTATATGTAATGAGCATATTAGAAATATTATTGTCTTTGGCTCTGTACAGTTTTTGTATTTTATGAGCTTAATAATGAAATTAAAATTGAATTTTTTTGCTATATGAACCCTATATTTAATTCAAAAAAATTAGATTTTATTGTACTATGATATATGAGTAATAAAATTTAATTAGAACGTCATCTTAAAAATAATGAAACAATAAAAAATTTTAATAAATTTTTATAATATTTTTTTTAACTAAATTGTGGAGCTTTATGACTAAAAATATTTTAAGTTTTTTCCGTCTTTTGTAACACTTGTAAACGATGCAATAAAGCTAATGTCAATTGAAAAATTTTATTTCAAATCCGTATTTCTCCCACATACCATGTGGGATGTGCAAAATTTCAATAATTTGTTGTAAACGAGGACGGACTCTATATTGATTTAAATGGATTTGTGACACTTACAAGATTTTGCCTTAAATTTTCTTGCAAAAAAAAATTTTTAATTATCCGTTCTTTGAAGATTTTACGAATTGAAAGCAATTTTAACATTCTTTGGCAATATTTTAGTGTTATAATAAGTGAAGATATTGCCATGAATTAAACTGAATAAAAGACTGTGAAAAGAAAACCGCACTTAATATTTTATCAAATATCGCGAAATTTCATCTTTAATTATTTGTTTTTTGTGCGAAAATAATTGCTATTTATTGGAGATGTGAAATTTGGACGCCTTAAGATATTGAATCTTCAACATCTCCAAGATTTTTTTTGAAAATGAATGCACTTAATATCTTTTACAGACACCAATGAAATTAAGCCTGTGTAGAATGAAAAATATTAATCAGAACCCTGTTGTTAATTTATGAATTCAGAAAAAAAGGTTCTTTTAGTTAATTATATTTAGTTTACGTTATTTTGGTTCACAATTTTGGCTATTAATGAAATTTTTATCAAAATTAAAGCATATTTTTTACGGAATTATTTAATTTTTTGATTAAAATTTTGCGCATACAAATTGAATTTCATGTGGTATGCAGATTTTAAAGAAATTGAATACGCAAAGCCCCTGATACTCTCAAAAATGAAAAAAAATTATTTAATTATCTTTATTATAATATTACTGTAATGTAACCTAACGATAGTTAGTAATTAAAAATAATCTTTTTCTTTTTTTGATTTGTTGTACTCTTCTATACATATTTCATTTTAACTGCCATGATGACCTTGACTTTTCCTTCATTTATTTTGAGAATTTTCTAACAAGGAGGTGTAACTATAATATGTATATATATATATTAGATATATATATTAGATATATTTACAATCCTCATAAATAATAACCATAGAACTGTTGAACATTCAACACTCTTATTCGCAATTAATTTATTAGCAACTCTCACAAGGTGTAGAGATACTAAAAATTGAAATTTTAAGATATAAAAAAATTTCCCCTAAAGAGTAATAAAAATTTGAGCAAAAGAAAAAAAAAGAAACAGAAAAAAAAAAACAAATCGTAATCTTTGAGCTGTTAAATCATCAGCCATGTCATTGTGGTGAATTAAATCATGGTAATAAAATCAGAGAAACTTATAACAAGAGTAATTTTTATTTTTTGTACCCTATTTTTACAAAAACAAAAAAAAAGGAAATATTTATTGGGGTTTTATATGTATTTAAAAGTAAAAACAAAAAAAGTTTAAGTGATAATTTTCATTTTATTAAAGGTGAAGGAATTGGTTGACCAAAAATGAAAAGGAAAACTTTTCGTCCCCAATATTATGCGCTTACAAAATGTTAACAGGGTTTTGTAATAATTAAAAGTTTAATGGAGATTATATTATTATACCGAAAGTATTGGAGTTTAAAAAATTTCAAATTATATGATTCCATTAAATTTTTTTATTATATTTTTAATTTTATTGCATATTAACAATATTGGATGTGGTCAATGTATAACCGACTGCAATGTAGATTGTATAATTTAGTGCAAAGGTTACAGAAGATTAATAAAGTGCGTGCTCACACAGGCCAACAGATAGAGGGACAAGCTGATATCTCTCTAAAAATCCGAAATTTTGTATAATCACATACACTCACTTAACTACAATGAGAGTATAATCACATACTCTCACTTAACTACAATGAGAGTGTAATCACATACTCTCTCTTATATACAATAGGCAATGCGGCAGCTAAATTAAGGATCAATTGAGTAACACCACTTTTGATATCAAATTTAGTTAACATTTTCTTGCTTTTAAACAATGCCGTTTCATTCAGATATGTTTCATAATTGTAATCATTGAGATTTACTAATCGTCAATTTTGAAAAACTGGCAGAACTGATTTTAAATTAATTGCAGTATGAATTTTGTTTAATTAATGTACCAATGTTAATTTTTAATTTATACATTGATTTCCTTATAGGTTCAAATCATTATTCACATAGGCTCATGTAGAATATCTCTCTTTTCCAAAAGAAGAAAATTCGTTAATTGAAAGAGTTTCATAGCGCTTTTAATAAAATTCTCATTTATTTAGGACATTTTTGCTATAGTTTCACGTTTTCAATTTAACGTGCCTTTGTATATTTAGATTTGAAATTGAAGCACTTATTAATTGAAATTGTTTCAAAAGATTTTCTTCTTCTATATACTTCAAGAATATTGTACCATATTACAATTACCTATTGATTAAGCTGAATGTCTTACAGTAGGGTGAGATAGCATATACTTGTGGCTGTTCTACCTAGATCTTCATACAAGGGGTAAAATTCAATTCGATATGTGAGTAAATCTTTCCTTCTTTTGGTTTTTATTATTTTATTCATTAATAGTGTATACAAATCAAAAGCAAATTGTTCAAAATTCATATTTAATTATATAAAAAAATACTAAGAATATTCGTATTTTCAACTAGAATAGCTTGAGTAAATAATGAACATTAGAAATCTTAGAATAGATTATAATATGCATTAAAATATTTTCGTCTTAAATGACATACTAATCAAACCGAGATCGAAGATTTCACTCAAAAAATCTTTTGCATAACTGAAAAAAAATAAATGTAATACAAATTTCTTACAAACTTTTTAAGAAATTATTGTTATGAACACTAATACATAATTTAGTGTTCATAACTAACAAAAAAAAAATCAAACAATTTATTGTCATTCTACTGAATTCAATAGCATCCTTGAGCAACTTTTTCTACTTATTACTTATTTTATACATCAATAATATTCTTTCATCCTAACTCTAGCTGTAAGCTATTAATTTTTAATTGAAATTTATAATTTATTCCTCTTGTGGGACAATATTTTGAATGTGGGACAGAGTAGAATTTTTAATATTTTAAATTTATTTCTCATTAATAGTTAAAGGACTAGCTACTTAATTGTGATAAACTGGGGGATGAAAAAGCATGTAGAGCATGAGTGTAAATCTAAAATCTCTGTGTTGGTGTTCTAAATTTAAATATGTATTTTATAATTTAAATTATATATAGGTAGTAATACTTTTAATATATTTATTTGTGTTTGTTTTGTTTTATTTAATTTTGTTTATTATTTTTGGGCTCTTTCTTTTTGAAGATCAAAAGAAAATAGGATTTATGTAAAAAAAAAGTTTATTTTTCCTTTTAATAACAGTTAGATTATTAAATTTTCATAAAATTTGCTACTTAAATAATATGAAAAATAAATAAAAATAAAATTTTTAATATTAATAAATGATTAAATAGAAATTATTTTTTCAATATTTTTAAATGGCAAAGTATAATTTAAAAAAAAAATATATGGGATTTAAATATGGCGGAGTTTGATGGTCCAGGCTAATAAAATCTTAGGTCTGGCCAAAAATCTTAGGTGTAGCTCAACATAATATAAATAAAGGCCATTCCTGTTCATTTCCAAGTATTTGTTATTTTTCGATCTCTCCTGTTCTATTTAATTTTTAGAATGTCGTTTTCAGGCGGGATGGGGGTCAGAAATATTTATTACAAACCGTTGGGTATTCTGCAGCTTGATATGTCAGCTTGACAGCTCCGGTTTAATATAGAATTTGTATTTTGTTAATATAACAGTTTTGTACAAGTGACTTTCGATTATTGTTAAAATGACAGTCTTTTAAAATACCTATACATTACTAATTTAAAAGTGAAGTTCTTGCAGAAGAGCATCTTAAATAATTAAATTTATTTTTCAATTGGCTATTATGGCAATATAATTAAAATACTGAAATTCTTTTGAAAATTTCAGAAAATATTTCAAGTCTTCTCTTTTCAATTCTTCACTTTGTCCAGAAATAAGAGATGGGAGAAATTATTTATTGAAAAATATTTAGCATGTATTTGGAAGAACGAATCTACATTGTTATTTTTGAAATTATTTTTGAACAACTGAGTATTTATACTTGATCGTGTTATCAATTTCTACTTGACAGTTAACCATTTAGAATATTCTGTGGATGACGAGAAATCGGAGTGGTAGTGGACGTGCATCATGTATTCCTCGAGTACACCGATCTGATATGGAGGAGAAGACGCTTGTTGGGAGAATATTCTTTTGAAAGACTGGAGAAGCTCTCGAAGGTGCCTGTGGCATATTATAAAAAAATGTTTTTAAAATAATTAAACAAAATTTAATTTTCGATACCTTTAAAGATTCCAGCAGCAATTTAATGTTTCAACCTCATTAATTTAATGAATAAAAATTAAATTAATTTAAAACGGGCGAAGTATTTGTAATGCATTGCTCTGCAATTTTTATACATTTTAAATTATGAACACAGTAATAAACTACTGGGATTAAATTACAACAATTATTTTTACTTAAAAGTTAAGAAAATAAAAAAAAAAAATAAAAAATAATATCATTAGTTGAAAAATTGAAAATTTATTTTAATTTTACTACATTATGACATTTTTATGACTTTCTTTGTCAACAAAAAAACAAAATAATAAACAAAAAATGTAAAAGAAAACCAACCGACAAAGAAACCCCAAGAGAACTTTCAATGCAATAGCAGATTTTCACCAGATTTCATATTTTAATATTAATTTCTTGTATAATAAATCGTTACAATAAATAAAATTTCCCGTAGTTTTAATAAAAAAAACCAAAGAGTAAGTTAGAAAAGGAATGAAAAAAAGGTAATAATTGTATGCGCGGTTGGAGGTTAATTATATTTTTTTTTTCTCTTTTTCTTCCTTTTATAAATATTTCTTAATTATTTTTGTGTTTTTTTTTTGTTCTTTTTTGATTTTAGCGTTTCAATTTTAATGAAGACATTAAATGTAATTTAACATTTAGGTTCTTTGAAAAAAAAACATTTTTTCATTACTCAAACTCACACAAGTATATAGTTATTACCTTCCAAATTAAAATATACAGGGTGGTGGGTAGTTCACATTGTATTGTACGTTCAACAATATTCTGTTATTATACGGAGACAAAAGTATTCACAAAATTACACATCTGTGCTAGAGAATTTTGAGACTGATTGGAGTGATTGAGATTGTAATGAAAATTTTTCAATTTTGAGAGAATTAAAAGTAAAATTTACTCAAATATTTTTCTCTAATTTTAAACATTTCTCTCATTCTATATAATTTTTGCACATTAATTATTATCGCCTTGAGTCTGAGTGTATATCCAAAATCTATTTCTCTCATTGAGTTTGAGAATAACTATGAAATATTTTAAATATTTTAATATTAAAATTACTGTTATTATAATGAAAGTGTTTGAAAAGAAATGCTTTTTCAAAATTATGTTGTACAGTTGAACCATGATAAGCTGAATATCAAGCGACCGAACATTTTGTTCCTTTTATAGAAGTTTCTCACTTATTCAGGCTTTTAATTCAAAATTTTTCCGGTTAAGAAGGTTTTTCTGAAATCCAATAAGAAGGTTTTTTTTTAATTATGAATGAGGTTTTCCTCGTATCTAGGTACCTCTTATTCGGGTTCCACTGTAGTTTGCATTTTGGCTTGCGTAACGTATAGTAATAATAGATATGTTTTACATTTTTACAGAAAAAAACCGTTAACCAAATTTATGACTTATTTTCGAAAATTATTATAGAAAAGGAAATTCAATTATTTAACAAAATATTACATTAAACACCTTTAATTTAATAATTTAAGAAAATGGAAAACAAATTGGATACTTCATCGAATTTTATAGCAGAATATTTAAATTATTTCCATGACAGTCATCGTTTCCCACTTTCATTTAAACAATTAAGTATCGGAAAATCTCATTCTTCCATATAAAAATACTTTTTGAATTTTCTATAAATAAATTAAAGAATATTTTTGATGAATGATGTTGTCAATATTAAAAGAATCAATGGAAAAAATGTTATGCATACTTTTCCTGAAATATAAAGATTTTATATTGGCATAACATTTATACATATTTTCCTCTTTTTTTTTTATATTATTAATAAAATTATTGTTAAGAAAATTCTTACGAGTTTTTCTTACTTTTTTATTTATACCTGATATTGTAAAAGTTTTCTTTCAAAAGTTATTTTTCACTTTTCTCATATCTTGTTTGGTTTTCCATAATATGGTAAAACATCAATATTTTTAATATATATACATATATACATAATATACAAGAAATATGAAAAGGATATTTATAAGTTATAATAATGTTTGAAAAGTGAATACAAAATAATATTTTGTCATTATTTTGTTGGTAAAAAGAATTAAAAGTTGTGAGAGTAGAAAGAAAAAAAAAATCCGGATTTCTTTTTCTTTAAATTATAAGCTAATAAGAAACAAATTACAGACATATTTTATGCGTCACAGTTCAAATTAAATGGCTTTATAATAATATATTGAACTTGTTATATAAGTGCTGAATACCTGCAGGAAAATAGTTGAAAAAATCAAATTTAAATTAATTTAAAAATAAGTTTGTGTTTTCATTATAATTTTATAAATTACGGTTTCTGTGACATTAATCGGTTCCTTTTTCGAATTTGCAAACAGGAGGTATAATTTTCGAAATAATTTTTCTCTCTTGAAAATAACGTTATACGAATGTATAAAACTCAGTTACTTTATTCTCATTAACTAAGTATAAAAGATTAGATACACAATTAGGCCCTGTTAGAGTAGGGAAAGTGTATGTGGATAAGATTTCTATTTTTCTTTAATTCATCATCTGTAAAATTTACGAGTAAGTTTACAACAGAACAAAATAATATATTGGCAATATTATTTTAGGTAGGATAGAACATTTGAACAGAACCGAAATGAGTAGCTATTGCAGCTAAATAGGAAATAGCTATGACTGTATGTCATCTATGGCAGCATGAGATCAAACAAAAGTAAGGTAAAAGAACTTCAAAAAGAATTAGATATTTTGTGTTTGTTAAATTCTTCTTTTGCTGCTGACTGTTGAAAACTGTTTGGGTGTAATTCGAATAGTACCGTGCGTTATTTTAAAATGAAAGATTCTAAAGAAATTCAACTTTGATTAATATAATGAAATTTTGTAATAGTAGTGATCCGAAATTGGTGTTGACTCTGAATTTTTCTGATCTATACTGTAAATCTCACAAATTATTTCAACAATTTGATAAATTCAAAATTTTTTCAGTGAAAAACGTTTTATATAAAATTTTAACACAATTTTTTCAAATGCCAGTAAAAAAAACGAAAAAAATAAATCCTGATTTTCACTTTTAAAAGAACTTAAAAAATATTAATTTTTAATATTCTTTGAGAAAATAAATTTTTAGTATTGAAAAGTTTTTCTTTTATTTCTGTATACAATTTAAATATGTTTGTACTTATTCCTATTATGCTTTTCCTTCATTTTCCGTGTTATTTTTATTTTATTAAATTTTCAAAGAATAGCAATTATACTCGTAAAACTTGAAAATTGCAGGCAATGAACTTAAAATATGCCTTCTTAAATAAATTTTTAAATATTTTCAATATTATGCAATATGGTATTGAATTTGATTTTGAAAAAAGAAAAAATTTTCATTCAAATTACATTTTTTATGAGATCATTAAAAATGTAAACGTAAGCAGAATAAATTTTTTCTCTCCATTTTTCATTTTTATATTATAATATGAATACAATCTTTAAACACGTGAATTTATTAAAGGTGGTACATGCACATACATATATGCAGGAAGCAATACTTGATTTTGATTTAAGAGTATTACGAGTTGTAATAGAATGCAATTTAATTTTATTACAATAATGTTCCAATGCATTTTATAGCTTTGGAAATTTGTTTTTATTCATTCCTCCTACCTATATGAATAATATACTTTTCCTTTATAATAGTATAAAATGTGCATGTGTATGAAATAGGAAAACAAAAAGGAAGCACTTGTTTCGTTTTAATATCGTACAAAAGTTTTTCAAACAAGATTTTTCCTTTTAACTTCCTCTACATACTTAACATTGATGTGTAAAGTATGTAGATATTAAATTCATTGAAGTTTTTCATATAATATTATTCAAGCATCTAATATAAATGCACCTTCTTCTGCATATAAATGGAGTTGTCATCAATCAGTCTACAATATAAATTTGTAATATTATTAAGAATGAAAATAGAATGAGAATAAAAGAGAGTTAATTAAGGAGTATAGGAACATATGCAATAAATTTGTAATAACAGTACATAGAGGTACTCGAAATTCTTAAGTTAAGAATAATGTGAAACGCTTATAAATTATTAAATCTGGAAAGAAATTCAATTACTTATATTTTAGATGATGTTTTGTTTTGCTGCGATTAAATTTAGATGATGTTGAAATATTTTATAAATTTCATTATGAATTTTAATTAAATTTGTTCTTACCATGATAGATAATTAGTTATTAGAGATTTTACATTTTCAAGTACATAAAATAGTGTTAAATTCATATGGGAGTGTGCTTGTATTTAAATAAAATTGATGTAAATTGAATCAACTGAAATTGTCATATGAAACGTTATAAAAAACGTTATAAAACGTTATAAAAAACTAAAGATTGTTGTATTGAATGATATAAAAAATAAATTTTTAAGTATGTGCTTACTATGGTGGAAATCTTTGGCTATTTCACTATATGTTATAAAAATTAGAAGGGGTCCGAACATTGTTTTTGAAAATTAACTTAAAAATTTGTTACATGATTGGAAAAAAAAATTAAGAAGAAAAGGGATGAGAATAATGAGAGTGATCTACAGAAGTAAGAACGTTATTTCTTTAAGATGCTGAAATGTTGGACTTCTCCGTTGATACGAAAAGAATGTAGAATTCTGTTGTCTTAATAGAAATATTAGGATCAACTTATTTAGAAACATTAGAACAAACTCATTGTTCAATATAATAATTTTAATATAAAATTCATTTCATTCGAAAGACCTAGGAGGACATACGTCTTTTTATAAAAAAGAAATCTTTTGAAATAAAAACGAAAATCCAATTATAATTTTCAAATTTAATAAAATTAAAATTTAAATTAAAAAATTTCATTAGTAGATTTAGAAGCATCAGATATGTTTGTTATTACACGATACATCACGTCATCCTACTAACCAAATATATTTAGCTATAACGTACTTGTTACATGAACATCAAATTATTTATTTACACTTCATTAATATTTTAATGGTACGAAGAAGAGAAAACTGAAATATACGAGTATTTATGCACATAGGAGTCAATTTAAAAACTTTGAAAAAATAATAAAATTTTTTAAATTTTAAAATAGCTTTTGAACACCATTTGAATAGAGTTTTTGTAATCTACTGTCATAGAAGTCAAATAGTGAGAAAAAAATAATTTGAAATTCAACCAGCAATGCCTAGTCACACGATTTCTAAGAACATCATGAAAATATTTCCAACTTTCTTCTGTTTCAGATTTAAAATGAGAATGAGTGAATTGGGTACCATGGAATAAAATCTCTTGTTAGATTGAAGAATGAAATTTTAATTTTGCCTACATGAAATGGAATATTAAATTGAACGAAATTAAAATTTTATTATTCAAAAAAAAAAAGTGAATAATAGAGAAAAGTTGAAATAATTCACAAAGATTTTGTAATACTTTATTTGAATATTCCATTATCCTTAGACATCTAAAATTTTAAAATTTTAAATGTGTGCCATACGTATATCATCAACATACTTGAATGTATACACAATTTACGCTTTGTAAGTATTAAACGACTAAAAAATTGTAAAATGAATAATAACTATTTAAAGACGCTTTAAGTTTTTGTGCCTAATGTTGCAATACGTAAATGTGTTATAAATGAATGAAATTGTGATCAGAAAATTTAATTTAAAAGCGAAGTTCGTAGACCCTTTAAAAAAAGACTTTAAAATCTTTTTGCAAATTATTTGTGTGTATTTCGATTAAACTGAAGACTTGCACCTCTTTTAAAATGAGTTCCGATTTTCATTTTTAATATGATTATGTTAATATTATTTGTATGATCTAAAAACTTTGCATATATTTAGGGGCCTATCAAGAACAATATTATTAATACAGCAAATCTATTTGAGATTCTTTAGTGGCATTCCATATCCTATTATAAATTTTTTTAGGTTTATTGGAATGTAGCTTATATAATGGCTTCTGACTTTTTGTTTATCCCCGAACAATTTGCAAAAAAAATATGTATATAATTTAAATTCTTGAATTAAAGAGAAAAACATCATTATCCTTTACATTTTTTCAACTTTTTACAGCTAGCTAGATAAAGAAAAGACAGAAACACAACTTTCTTTTTGTTCATGAATTCAAAAAAGAAACAAATTTAAAAAAACAACAAAAAATAAACAAAAAAAAATTGCTATCCTATTTGTATTACATTTGTGGCAAAAGAATTATCCTTGAAATTTTGTTTTTTACTCAAAACAAAAATAATATCCTAAGAATAAAAGCAAAAAAAGAAAACTGTATAAAAATGTAAGAAATGTTATTATAATGGGGTTTCTCTGAAAGCATTCTTGCACGAAAAATATTGGGTATGACGCTGATATGAAATTTTTGTACTAGTGTTATTAATTTCAGAATATCATCAAGAATAGAAAAATCGTATAATACGAGTAGTATTAATGCCAATAAAGAATAGAAAAATTGTAAAAGTGATTTGAAAATCTACTGATTGCATCATATTTAAAATAATCACTAATAATTACTAACAATTGACATTGTAGGGTAGTTTTCAAAATATTTCTTGGCAAAAGTGTAACTACTAACAACTGTTCATTAATAAAGTACACGATATTTTAAATTTAGAAAATTGCATACTTTCAGGGGCATCATATTATTCTCGTTAAAAATAATAAGTGAAAGAATTTAGATAAGTAAAATTTTCCTATAGTAATCACTTTTTGTACAAAATGCACCAAAAAATCATAACATGATGAGAAAAAAAAAATCAAAATAGAGAAAAAAAAAACAATAAAAAAAAGGGACAAAGGATAAACCACATGAGATTTAGGTTTGTTTTATTTTTTTTTGTTTTTATTTATTCTTATCTCTTCATATATGAACTTTATATTCTACATACAAAAAAAAATTTATATTAAGCCTTTATTTATGCAACAATAATATTTGGAGGAAAAAATAAAAATAAGAAAAAAATTTGTTCTTTATTTTTGTAATATCAAAAAATAACCTTAAGTATCTATATCCGCTGGCAACATTTTACTTATATTCATATACATACAATTATGTACTCAAAATTTATATTTAATTTTACGTACTTACTTATATATTTTATTCGATATGTACATATAGTTGTTATTGTATTGAAATATTTCACGTTTTACTTCTTATATTTTTTTTTTTCGCCGTTAACCATAAAAGTTGTTAAACCGAGTGAAAAACACAACGGAGAAACAACAAAACAAAAAAATAATAATAATATAGAGATTCATAACATCATTCCATTAAATTATAAATCCACAAAAAAAGTATTATGAATTTTCTCATATATATGTACCTACATACATGAAAAATAATATGAGGTCCTTGAATTGTAGGGTAGAAGCCAACAACAGAGTGATTTCTGTGATTAAAATGAAATAACAAAATACTTTGATATAAAATATTTATATGCATATTATTAAATGTATATAAACAGAGAATATAACATGAGAAGAAGCGCCAATTGTTTGTGAGACCCCAATTCGTACATAGAATCCTAAAAAAAATAAGTAACATACCATTAAGGTCTACATAGAAGAAAATATCATTTTTTTTGTTGCTTTTTTTTATGTGTACTTTGTTATTGTTGTTATAGTCCTATTTTAATTCTATCCTCCTCTTCTTTTTGTTATACTAAAATGTATTGCGTGAGGGGTATTATAAATTTGATTTGCAACGAATTTGAATTGCAAATACTTAATATTTTTGACTCAAACTTAGTGACAAAATTGTGACATAAAATTTTGAAAATTAAAGAAATTTCGAAAATTGTAACTGTGAACATCACCCGAGTATATGAGTCTATCGCGTTAGTGAGTCGGATACATAGTTTATATTTCATTTTGAAAACTTTTTGATAGACAGTTAACCATATCAATGCCTGAAGCATAAAATTTACAAGGGTGTATTTACCAACTTTCAGGATAACTATCAACGAATGATTTTGTAATTTTTGCAACCTACTAAATATCTATTATGAAAACATGAAACTAATCGACGAACAGTATTTGAGATGAGGTTTAACTGGTTTATTATATATTCCTATTGCATTTAAAAGTAATATTTGTTTCCTTATTTTTGGTAAAATATTATGTCTCTTAAAATTCAGTGTGTCATCCAGTATTATGCCCAAATACTTAAATTCACTTACTATTTCAATTTTACTGTTGTCTATATTAAAATGCCGAACATACATTAAAAACAAAAGAACACCAAGAACACTACTTTGTGGTACACCAACAGAAAGATTTAAACAAGCTGGCGGCACATAAAATGTTTAAGGCGACTTATAAAACTTGAACAATAAATTTCGTTTTAAATAGTTGTGAAAATTTAGTGAAAACTTTTAAAATGATGGTACAGAAATTATAAACCTTTTTTACTAGAACAATACTACCCACATTCAAAATTAAATAAAATGTAAATTTTCATTAAATATCCTTTAGTTGACTAGAACAATTTTACTCATTTTTAACTTATATTTTTTGTATTATTATTCTATACACTTTTGTTTTGTTTTTCTTAGGGCTTATTTTCAGTTAACTTTAATATTACTTTCCACTCATTGTTTTGTATGTAGAAAATTTTGTAGGTATCTACTTCTGTTTCTGATTTTCTACAATATACATATAAAAGAAAAAGAAACAACCGGAGCATAGTATAATAATAGATGAGAATATAACATAATTATTGTATTGTATTGTGAGAATGTATAGTCTCGACTTGTCATATATTATATGATTGTATGCATTCTTATACGTACCAATGTTATAATGTTTATGTAAATAGATTTTTGTAATATTTTTTTTTTTCAACGTCTGTCTGCCATTATGTCTCTCACACAATAAAAACCAGATATTTCTTTTTAGTTGTTAAAATATTATTCTAGCAATAATATTTCTGTATATGAGTACATTTCATATAAGTTATGATTAGTTGAGTGTATAAGTATTTTAATTTTATCTAAAAAATAATAATAAATGCAAGTCGGAGTATTTAAGTGAGAAGATGCAAAAATATAAAATATAGCGTTGTTATAATATAATGGTATAACAGAAAAAATAAATTAATTTATTAAGGGATAAATGGGAGAAACAGAATTTTCATAATGTTTTGTTTTATGCTTTTCGAAAAAAAAAATTCAAATACTTTAACATTTCTTGTAGTAGAACTAAAATTTATTTTATTTAATTTTTCCATTTCGATGTCCGTTAAAATTATAATATTATAAAAGTAGACTATGTAGTTCCTAGTACAATTGTCTTAATTTTATTTACAAAAATTCCATTTAAATCGAAAAAGACACCCTATTTTTGCTAACATATTTTATTTCATGCGCAACATACGCTCTTTATCAAAACTGATTTAGATCATAAAAAAAATTTTTGATAATTTCATAAAAATTTTGTTTTGAATTTGCTACCATTTTTATTTGGAAACCATCTTTATACTGTTTTTCACAACAGAACCAAAATTCCATACCGATCAGATGAGCGCTTTATTAGTCAGGAATGGTCACATAAAATTCATTGGCTTCATTTTTATTGTATAATAAATTTTGATATAAAAGCTTTATTAATTTTTTATAATTATAATAATTATTTTTTTTCTTTAATTTTTACCTAATATTAAATTAAATTGAATAATTGTTAAATATGTTTGTATTACAATTGAAAGTAATTTTAAATTAAATTTTTTTGTTGGTAAATTAATTCCGCATACTTTTAAATTATATAATCCTGTACAAAGAGCATTTCCAATTAAAATTTTATCAATCTGAAAGAAAAAAATTTGAAAATTTTATATTTAATTTTAACAATATTTTTTAAAATAGTTATGTAGAAATTATTTTGAAAAAGTTTTTTACTCGAAGAATCCTTAAAACAAAGAGGAAACATTTTTGAAACTTTTACAAAATTGTTGTCATATACGAAAGTTGCAAGACAAATTAAAAACTATATTAGTCGCTATATTTGACCATGCCCATATTTTGGAATTTTTTCAGATTTTCAAGAATATATGAATGCAGTCATATCCCTTAAGGAGGTTTTTCTTTAATTTATTGGAGCTATTTTGAATTAATCTGACTTACAGCTGTTATGACTTGAATGAAACTTGAAAAATTACAAAATTTTATCAAATATTTTCGAATAAATAATTAAAATATATAGAAAGGTATTCTAGAATTTATTATTGTATGAATTTCAAAAATTTTATTCTGTGGTGTGAATCCAAAGCAACGTAATTTTAAAAAAAAAAAAAATATTTTTATTTCACGAAAGTTGGTAACTTTAATTAAAATTCATAAAACCAAATGAAATTTAAGCAAATCTTGTACCTTATGTTTTCACTTACTTTAAGTTTGTTTATCCAAGCAGTAGAGGTTTATTAAATCAATATACTTAAAAGTATCATTTAAATGTATTTGTGTGTTATCAACTAAATAACCCATTAATAAAATTTCCATTAATGCTTTGAATTTAATAGTATAACAGTTAAGAGAGGGCATATTTCAACAATGTAGTAGAATGAATAATAACTGAAACAAATGAAATTTAAACCGGATACTAATAATGGTATACGAAAAATTCTAAAAAAATCTAATGTAATTTTATAAAATTCATTATTAAATTTCATAATTATTTTAATATTATTGTATATTATTTTATTATCATTATTATTACAACTATTATAATTATTTTTCGATAATATTTTTTTACATCTCTTTAATAATTTATTTGTTATTTTAGAAAAATGCATATTGCATATAATTAATAAAAAATTTAATAATATTATTGGAAAATTTATTAATAAATCTAAATATGAATGTGTTATATAAAAGAATATCTTTGTAATTACAATTTTATTTATTATTCTTAAATCAATTAATTGTATAAATGATATAAAACTTTTTATTAATATAAATGAATTTAATAAAATTATTAATAACATTATATAATATTTAATATTAAAATTATTCCATAATGATTTCTTATAAAATAATGTTCTGATATTATTAATTAATTTTAAATATTTATTTAAACATTTCTCAATAAATTCATTATCATTTCTTAATCTTAAAAATGTAAAACATATTAATGTATTAGAATATGCAATTAAAAAGAAAATTTGATTGCTAAATAATAAAATATGATTTGATCCGAAAATATTTATAGTATGCAATATATTGAATAAAATTATTAAATAAAATATAAAAATATAAAATTTTTTTCTGTATTTAGAATTTTTTAATGAAAAATTTTTTTGATTTTTATTAAATTCAAAATCAATTAAATTGAATATTTTTAAAAAATTAAAATATATTAGAATTAATATGAAAAAGAACCGTGTGGACAGTGGCATTTTATCGAACTAATTCCAGAAATAAATGAATAAAATTTGATCAGTACATTTCTAATTATTGTATGTATGTTCTAAAAAATTCTGATTAACTGGTCTCGGTAAAACAGCACATTTCCTTTGAATCCGATCAACTCTGCTTTATGCTACTCTTTTTATCCTACTCTTCGAATATCATAAAATGTTGTCTTATTGCATAAGAGGCAGGAAGGCCGGAAAAAATATTTCTTTTTTGAATTTCTGTATAGAGTTGTAGCTTCTGCGATTAAAAGGTATTTATATTTTGTAAAAATATGGACATATTGCCAGATAAACCGACAAATCTAGTGATAGTAATGAGAAGCTAATTTTTTTTTTCCAATTTTCAATATGTTAAAAATCAAAATGTTGTAAGTTGATAAAAAATTAAATGAGTTGATTAGATTATTTTTCTTATTTTTGAAAATTCTTTTATTATATTATTTGGGTTTTATAACAATAGGGATGTTATATAACAGATTTTATTTGTTGTACTTTAAAATTTATTCATAAATTATTAAAGAAAAACGGATTCTGTATTAATACGCACCAAATGAAAATTTTACAATAATAATTTTACGACAAGTATAAAAATCAGAGGCAAATAAATATGTTTTTTGGAAAAACCCTTGTTAACACTTTTTTTGCAGTAATTCAAATTATAACTATTTTAACATAAAATTAACATAATAATTTTTTTGGAATTTTGCTTGTATTAAGTTCTTGTCCTCACGGACGATGAGTCTTACCCTAATAAAATGTCATCTATTTCCAACTCCTGGAAAGCTTGAATTTTTTTACTTAGATTCTTTTCTGTTCAGAATACATAAATTTACTAAAAAACTGCTCTATTCTAAATGATGTGTACTTGATAATTAAATATTTACAATTTTATTTTTATAATACAAATAATCTATAAATATAATATTATTTTCTATTATACTAGGTATGTATTTTTATAATCTTAATGAATTTATAAATTTTTAATTATACTCGTAAATATAAAAAAAAAATTTCTTAACTCATATTAGTTAATTTACATGTGTAATTATTAATGTGTGTATTTTATTCTTCATTGTAAACGCTGAAGACATATTTTAGCAAACTCAGACTGATTTGGAAAATACTGACTAAGGAATGAGGTGCTGGTACTATTACAACACGTTTCTGGCAATGCTATATTAATAATAATTTCTTGTTACCACAAATTTGTTTCATTAATTTTAGATTTTTATGGTCAAATTTTCACAGAAAGTCACAGAAACAGAATATTTCACCTACTTCACCATGAAAGAATTCACATTAATAAAAATATTTCTGTTACCCCACCCTGCATTAATGTTTTGCCAATATATGAGACAATTAAAGCAATAAAATCAATATTAAAATTCAATAATATTTTACGTTCAAAGTGCCTATTACACAGCCTTTAGTATATTTACAAATTATATTATACAGCTATTAACATTATGCTATATATTATATGCATACAAATATAGGTAATACATAAAAATTATATGTAAATGTTGAGTTAATAATATTATTCATGTAATTATAATGTAATTAAAATCATTCATTAATAATTGCAATGAGTACAAGCGTAATTTGGTGACATAATAAATTTTTAATAATACCATAATAACAATTTAATTGCATAATATCTTCATAATAATATTATTATTATGGTTTCTATTATAGAAAATTATAATTTAATATTGACAGACAATGAAAATTGGTGAAATTTTAATTGATCAGGTATTTTCACATACACATACCATTAGGTAAAATTAAGCTAATTGGGAAATAGAAGAAAAATCATAAATTTTGCATTTTATCTTATTTAATTGCAATATTTTAAATTTAAGCATTGTGATATTTCATTGTTATAAGCAGATCAAAAGATTAGATGCATTACAGAGTATGTAATTTTACAATGAACAAACTGATGTTCAACCAATGCTTCTTAATCATTGAACCAATAAATGTCATACTGACGTAAATGACTACATTTATCTAGAATGAAGCGCTTGTATTAATCAGATCGATAAGGTATACTGCTCAAATTAAAATACTTAAGAACGTTGGGGTGACACTTTCGTGTGAGTCAAAAAATTCTTCTTATACAGCAACAAAATTTTATTTATGTAAAATATTTAGTATTTAGTAATTGAAATTACACTCGTGAACTTTTATACATAAGAATTACCCTCTTCTTAATTTCAATGTAAACTATAGAAGAAGAACATAAATGCATTTTGTGGAAATCCCTAAGTTTGTTAAAATCTTGAAAATCTTTATCATTTCTGAAATTTTCAAATTTTTTTTAAAAGACTCTTAAATTTTAAAATTTCTTATTTAATTACAAAAAATTAAAATTTGTCATGAAATTATTTTGGGTCACTCCAGTGTCCGTTCCCAAAAGATTAGATTAAAAGAAGGAAATAAAGAATACTAATATTTTTTTTTTTTAAATGAAGAAAAAAATTGTTACTCTAATAGTTTTTATTAGGCAAAAGTTTGGAAATAATATTTTTGGGAAAAAAACTTTTTTAATAACTTTTAAAAAAGAAACTTTTCGAATAACTAAAAATTGTAATAACTGCAGTTAAAAATGTTACAAATTTATATATGTATGAATTAAAAAATTACTCGAAAGTAATGCCATGGAAATTTTTATGAAATGAAGTGGATATAAGTATGAATATTTCTTTAATAAAGTACACATTGAACTTATCACAAATGCACTTATCTAGATTTTCCTTGTTATGCAATGGTTTGTAGATTGTAGATTGCAAAGAATGCGTAGTAGTGTACCGCAACTAACATAAAAGGATATATTGTTCCGTAGGATTAAGTGTGGAGTAAACCCCTACAACTTTTCCTCGAGACCCATCGCCATGGTGAATTCGAGCAACTTAAAAGATTCGACAACTTGGAAGGTGTTGATTGCAGGTATACAAATCTTTTGGGTGTGGGAGTTTTGTTTTAAAAATTTAAATATATTTAATTTTTATATAATAAATTTCACTTATAAATAAAATATTTTTCATACACAAAAATTAAAATTTTGATTTTGCTTTTTTTACTCCAAGCAAGCTTTATTGTGTAGGCAACAAACAGTGTCATCAACATCAATTTATTCTTACCTAAACTAGACTATTCATTAAAAATATTTGCAAAAAGGACCGTCGCCAATAATTTTATAATTAATACGCCAATTGTTTTTTTTTTGAATTGTTAAAAATATTGAATTTTATTTAATTAAAAATTATAGTATGTCTTTGAATTACAATCAGCGCAACAATTGACTGCAGTCAAGTACACTAAAAATGATCTTTTTTAACCAATAAGTTATGAGGCATTAAACACTATATTCATGTACGAATGTTAAAAATATTTTTAACATATTTCTAACAAAATTTGAAAAAAAAATTGCTTATTAGTTTTGTTCTTTCCGCTCGCTCGTTAGTCGGTCAGCTGCATTTAATGCGAAATACGACATGAAATGAAAGATTTGTTTTTTGTTCAATAAAATTTTTGACATCGTTTTATCGTGGAATGGCAGCTTGAAATTTTAGTGCCTTGTAGTAACCAATTAATTCCATACAATAACTCATTTCGTTAGGAAAAAAATTTTCTAGATCCTTTCCTTTGTAAGCTTTAGCCTTTGAAAATTACCAATGTTTTAATTTTTGGAATTTTTTTTTTTCTAGGCGTTCTTAAATTTCATTTCATCCTGAAAGTATGCAAGTTTTACATATTTTGGTATGTTTGTGAAAATAACATTAAAAGTAGTTGTCGTCAGTTTTCAAGTGTTTTCATTTCGTTCGAAGGAAATTTCCTGTTTTACAAACCTAAATTAGTATTTATTTTTTAATATTTTAACTACATTTCACATTAAAAAACGGAAAGGTAACACAATTACTTTGATTAAATTATGCTATAATTTTCTTTTCATTTCAATTTTATTAACAAATTTAGATTGTTAATAATTGGGTATAGCAATTCAAGTACTTGTACATTTAAATAATTTCGGATTAAAATAAACATTAAAATAATTTTTTTTTTTGAATTCGTATTTAATTTTGTAGAAAACTTATTAATTTTTAGAAATAGAAGCAAATATTTACTTACATTTACATTTTATGTATGAAAAATTACTGAAATGAATTTAATAAATAAATTCACTTGGTTAACACTTTTAATATATTTTAAATTACAATATTATTTTAATTATATCGGTTATAAATTCAATGTAGATGAAAAGAAAATTATTTGTACTGAAACAATATGGAAACGTTTATTTTATTTTATTTTTATCTCATTATTTATAATTATATATTTTGTAACAAAAATAAACACAGGATTATTTGAACGTGGTGCTCCTTTAATTCATGTTATAAGAATAATATGTGTTTTAATTTCAATTAGTATAGCAATATTAGGACCATGTTATCAAAGAATATATGGTGATGAACGTCTAGTTAAAAAATTAAATAATTTTTTTAAATTAATTAAAATTATATGGTATTACAATAATTCAAATTTATTTGATCGAAAACATTTGATAACTATTTTTTTAATGACAATTTCATTTATTTTAGAAATAATTATTGATATAATTAGTACAATTTTTACTTTAATAGAAATTAGTATTATGAATGGAATAGTAAAAGGTTTTTGTATTATTATATATTATTATAATACATATTTTTTAACAACTTATACAATATTATCAACAATATTAGATTCAATATTATCTTCGAAAAGAAAACTTGTACAATTAAAATTTTTAGATAGAGAATTTAATAATGAAAATATTATGAAATATTTTTTTAAAATTTATTTCAAATGTCATAAATATAGAATAGAATTTAAGAAATCATTTCAAATTCAACTCTTATATGCATTATTAATATATGGATCACATTATATTAAGCATAGTTATATGATTTATCAAATTATATTTATGATACCACCATTACCAGTAATGACAATTTATATTTTAATAGCAAATGTATTTTTTGAAATTTTTCAACATTTACGTTGTATTTTATTAGCAGGATCAATTGAATCATTAGAATTGGAATTTCAAAAGCATATACAAGAAATTGAAATAAATCTTGAATTAAATAATAATTTGAAAATTTATGAAACCAAGGTAAGAATATTTTAAAAATATTAATAAGGATATATGTATGTATCAAGAATTAAAATTATATGTCAGTCCTTATGTACATCCGTCCGTCCGTCCCAGTGATAACTCAAAAACTAATTAAGCTATGTTCGTCAAGTTTTCACAAATGATTTAAAATAATAAATGCCGGCCCCCTATTTAAGTTGCATGTGATCGCGATAGTGGTTCAGGTACCTGCTCTACAACTTTAAAAGCTATTTGATTATATATCAAAAATTATTGAAGTTATATAATATCGAAATTTCGTACATGCAAATAATATATTTTTGGGGCTGTATGAGATAAAAACAGTGAATTGATCATAAATTGATATAACAGTAAATTGGTCATAATTTAGAAATTTGTTATGGTATAGTACTGAAGTTTTGTTTAAACAAATATAGTAACATGGCCACTATTGTTTAATGAAAGCAATACAATAGATGTCATAAAACTTCAAAAGTTTTGTGGCATTATTTCAGAAATTATTGAAGCTATAATATATTAATTGAGCAGAAATAAGTATATTGTTGGGGCTCTTCTTTGTTTCTTCATTAGTACGGGTAGCACAGAGTTGAAAAGGGTCAACTCTATACCTTGTTCTTGTTTTTTAATATTTTAACATTAAAAATTGCTTCGTGTACTTGAAATTTTTCAGCATTCATTAAAAATATGTTGTATGATTAGGGGTCTACCACAACCAAAAACATGGGGAGAAGTTTCTTCAAAAAATGTATATTTATGTGTAAAATTTTTATGTCGAATTCTGAGGTTTGTTAATTTAATTGATTAAATTAAAAGAATTGTTATTTGTTGCATTTATTTGAGAATTAAAAAGAGAAAATTTTTCACAACCAAAATTTTTAATTTAGTCAATTATATTCTAACAACAATTAGATATTTTAATGAGCTCATTTCATTTTCAAATTTTTATTTTATATTCTATTAAAATATGTATTAATTTTTTAGGTTGACAAAATATTTATTCAAAGCATCTTCATAAAAAAATTTGATTATAAAATTTGTGGATTTCTTCCTATAACAAAGAATTCATTATTAAATTTTGGAAGTGGTCTGTTGACTTTTTTCCTTGTTGTAGTCCAGTATCATTTATTATATGAGCTAAAAGAAATTAACGTAAATAAAGAACATTATTTTTAATTAAAAAATTTTCTCATATTTTTATAATATTGATTTTAAAATTAACTTGAATTTCATATAATTTTTAAGGAAATTACTTTATTAACATTTAACCGAAATAAATCATTTGTGAACCTTATTGTTGTTTTAATTTTTAGAAAAGTTTTCAAAAGTGCCTTGTCTTTTAAAAAAAAAAATACGATTATAAAAAATGGAAAATGTCATTAAAATAAGTTTCAAGATCTATCAGTTTTTTTTATTTAAATGTAATAATTGTGATTAGTGACGATATTATTCGGCATAGTCTAAGAGATGGCAGTCGTTCTTTAGGAAGATTATTGAAGGTGAATATTCATCAATACCAGGCTGCTGTTTTTAGATACAGCAATTTAATTCTGAACCTACTAGATCTTCACAAATTTGGAAGATAGCTAGAGAGGAATTTCCTTGAATATTATGTTTTAATTAATATAAAGTTCTATAGAGAGATTAAGAAAAATGTAAACTCAAATTGAAATTAATGTTTAATTATTCTAGCAAAATTTTAATTTGATTCAAACAGTTCTTTCTACAATTTTAAATAGAATCAAGTCATATTATTATATTTAGTCCTATCATCTACATTATGTACAGTGTATGATAATTAGACTGGCTAGTGTACGTATTATCTAATAATATTTCAACAATTTATGCGAATACTACAATCTCACTTTCATCACTTCCACCATATGACATTAATCATGAAATATATTTGCTTATATTGAAATGTTCATATAAATTAAAATTATGTATAATAAATTTCAAAATATACCACCTTTTATAACACTTATTTAAATTAAATTCATATCGATTGCATTCCGTCATAGTAATAAAATTAATTTTCATTTTTAATATTAAATAATGGAATACAATCGATCCATTCACTGGCAACTTTATTTTTCATTATAAAATTTTGTATATAGAAAGTGAATATTTTTATTCTTATTAAAGCAAAAAATATTCTTTAAAATAAATCAATGAATTTATTGAATAAAATCACATGGATATTACTTTTTCTATATTACAAATGTATGTATACATTTGGTTATATTGGACTTAAATTTAATTTAAAATATCGAAAATTTTACGATACAGAATCAATATGGTGGCGAATATTTTATTTTTTATGTCTTTTTATAATGTTAATTATATTTTTCTTATATATTAAAACAATATTAAATTTTGGTTTATATGATGGTCATATTCCTCTAATACAAATTATACGTATATTTTGTGTATATAGTACAGCAATTTTAACATTTATTGGTCCATCATATCAAAGGATTTTTGGTGAAAAATTATTACTTAAAGTAATTAATAAAATTTTAAGTTTAATTAAAATTTCAACTAATTTCAATATATTTGAGAAAAAACATGTTATAATATTGATTTCGGGTTCTTTATCAGTTCTTATTGAAATGTGTTTTGATACAATTGGATCAATTCATACTTTATTATATAATAATATTGGAAATGCAATAATTAAAATTATTAATATAACACTTAATCATTATTGTTTATGTTTTATAACAATATTTGCATTAATTTTAATAATATTAAATTCAATTATAAATTATAGAAGAAATATAATGAATAAAATATTAAAATATAGATTAACATCTTATGATTCTAAATATGATGAATTATTAAAATATATTGAAAATGAATATAAAATTTATCGAAAATGTCATAAATGTAGAATAAAATTTAAAAAATCTATTGAAATTCAATTATTGTGTGCACTATTCGTTTATGTAACTTGCTATCTTAAATATTGTTATATTGTTTTTCAAATAATATTTGTTGTTCCACCATTACCTCTAATGACAATATATTTTTCAATAATTAATGTATTTTATGAAATTGTACAAGTTTTACATTGTATGGAATTTGTAATATCAGTTGAATGGTTTGATAATGAATTTGAACAATTTTTTCGTCAAATTGAAACAATAAATTATATTTATTATGAAGAGGATACAGAAAATAGGGTAGGTCTTTTATTGAAATAAAGTAAAATTTTTAAATTAATTTTATAATATTGTCAAATTATAAAACTAATTAATTTTTCTTTTACAGATTGATCAGCTTTTAATTGAAAGTATTTTTATAAAGAAATTTGATTATAAACTTTGTGGATTATTTGCTTTAACAAAAAATTCATTTTTGAATTTTGCAAGTGGATTACTTACATTTTTTATTGTAATTGCTCAATATTATTTAATACATAAGAAATTTAATAAAGTCAATGCAGAAAAGCATTATTTTTAATTAAATATTTTTAAAAATTTATTTATATACAATAAAGAGCGAAACAGTTCAAACATTAACTTAGTTATTTTAATACAGATTTTAAAAATGTGAAAGCAATTAGACATTGTTATACTCATATAATGATATAGTTCATGCAAATTTGAAATTTTTGGATTAACACACTTATATACAAAATTTACCTGTCTGCTACTCTTTTATAAGACCAATTAAAACAACTATACCAAGAATACAAGAAAACAATTGTACCAAGAGTACAAGAATTATATGGAATACAAGAAAATACTGTAGAAAAATTTTCTTAAATATATAAAATATTTTCTTATAGTACGGACAATTAAACTAGTTTTCTGATTTTAAATAACTAAGCTGTATTTGTGTAATATGTGAATACATATATTAACTTGGTATCTTTTATTGATTTCCTGATATGTCCTGCATGCAATATTTCTAGTAAAACAGACAGCAGAATTTTTAATCTTATCTCTTACAGAATTTCATATATTTGTAAAACACATATTCGGTTTTTCATTTACATTAAATGATTTTTTAAATTATTTTTTAAATTTTTTGCCTAAATTTTTCAAAATTTAATTATTTCGTTGAAAACTCTTAAATTTACTTAATTAAATTTAACACAATTACTAATTTAAATTGCGGCTAACATTTACTTTTCGACATTATATGAATTTTCTTCTCTTAATTTAATGCTCTTCTCTCAGTAACAATATACCAATAAGTAATGTGATCCTCAAAGTATGCAAAATTGCAAGATTATAAATGAAAATACATAAAACAATTAAACTCAATTATAAATTTAAATTTTGTAATCTGTATACTATTTTTAATAAAATATTTTCTCAATGTCCCTTAAATTCCATTTATGCCATGAGAAGCATTTTTGTTATTTGTACTTACTTCACTTTCATATTAAAATAAAATATTGAATGTGTTATAAACAATAAAATGATATAGCCAGTATCATTTTATGACAACTGAACACTATATTTACCACATCTTTATTTCCACATATTTATTTCTCTTAATGTACATTGTACATCATAATAATTAATTTAGTTTTAAGAAAACTATCAAGGAATGAAGACTATCAAGGAATAAAATTACTGTCTTATAATTTGCTACTAAGAATACCTTCATATCTCTTTATTAAATTTTCCAAATAATTACAGTACTATATTAATTTTTCAGGACAGATTGTTTACTGCTACTGCTATGTAGAAACAATATTAATGTTATTGCAATAAGAATATGAGAGAGAGAGAGTTATTATAAACATTCGTGAGAATTTTTGGTCATATTATTTTATCGCATACTCTACGAAAACAGTGTGTACGTTATGTAATCAACAGTAAAATTTTGTCTTGACATACCATTTTCTTTTTATAAAATTAATTTTATAAAAATATAGTTGTAAGTCATTTTCGAAATTCATAGAATGATTGTAATTGTAAGTATTATTCCAAAATTAATATTACAACAATATTCGTAATGAACAATTTAATATCATTATGCAAATTAAATATGGTATGTGGCAAAAATACAAAATTATTATTTTATATTTTGTATTTTAAAATTAATGAATTATTCCTGGCCAGTAATTTGATAACACTATCTGTCATAAATAATATTTTGTCTTTATATAACAATGAATTTTTTAAATAAATCAACTTGGATTTTAGTTTCCATTTATTTTAAAATTCAATATTATTTTAATTTTATTGGATATAAATTTAATTTAAATCAAAATAAATTTAATAATTTTGATAATTTTTTTCGTCGAATATTTTATTTTGGCTTTTGTATTGTGTGCATGATAATATTTTTAACAAATATAACAATAATATTAAATATTGGTCTATATGAAGGACATTTAACTTTAATGCATATTATACGAGTTTTTTCATTATTTCTTGCAATTATTATAACTATTTTAGGACCATCTTTAACGAGAATCAACCGAGGTGATAAATTTATTATTAAAATATTAAATAAACTATTAAATTTTATTTATAAAATTTCGAAAAAAACCTTATTTAATTTGAATTTATTTGAGAGAAAACATTTTTTAATAATTCTTATAACAATTTTAACAATTATTCTCGAAATGATATTTGATATTATTGGATCCATTTATACAATACGAGTTGATTATGGTAGTGGTATAATGAAAATAATAAATATAATTTTAGTTTATTATAATTCACATTTTCTTATGATTCTAATAATAATATTAACTTTAATAATTGCAATATTAAAAAATAGACGTAATTATATTGATAATATTTTTATTAAAAAAATAATATTTAATGAACAATTTAGATTAATAATTATAAAAATTGAAGATGAACTCAAAATTTATATAAAATGTCATAAATTTAGAACAGCATTTATAAGAATATTGGATATTCAATTGATTTGTGCAACTTTATTATATTCATATAGTTATATTAAACATTGTTATATTGTATATCAGATTATGTTTGCAATTCCACCAATATCTCTAGCAACAATTTATTTTTCAACGGTGAATGTAGTTTTTGAATTATTTCAAGTTGTAAGATGTATTTTACTTGCAAATGCAATTGAACGGATAAATGAAGAATTTTCTTTGTATTTCGAAGGGATCCAGAGAACAGCGGAAATATTAAGTATGGAAAAATTTAAAATAAAGGTGAGTTATTTGACTAAAAATTCTTTCAGGTAAGTACATTTTATAAAATCAAATCAAAATATTGTTGAAATTTTTTAATTTAGTGAATTCTTGTACTCATTGCAGATTGATGAAATTCTAATTCAAAGTATTTTTATTAAATCATTTAAATACAAGTTTTGTGGACTCTTTTCTTTTACAAAAAACTCAATATTGAATTTTGGAAGTGGATTATTAACATTTTTTTTGGTTATTGCCCAATTTCATTTGGTACATCAAAAATTTTATACATTAGATATGAAAAAACATTATTTTTAACCAAGAATACAGTAAAATTTTAATTTTAAAATCAAGGATTAATAAAAGGATTGAAAGCAGAAAGATGCATGACGCCTAAAAAATTAAAGTATTTTGAATTTGAATGTTTACGAATAAATTTAAGAGGACTATTTTTTTATATTATGGAGAGTAAATTTAGTTTTGTGAACAAACAATACAAATATGTGCTGTATTAAATAATGGAAATTCTTTCATATAACTGTTGAACAGATGGATACTGTAACCAATGAAATGAATCAAGGCAGAGAAATAAAAAAAAATAAACAAATTTTTTCTTCAAACTGTAATCGAACCAATTATCTACCGCTTTTTAGGCGGACGCTTTATTTACCGGGCTATAGAAATATGTAGATATTGCTGGCAATTCATACTGTTAACAGAAATCTGAAAATTTACACTCAAAGCAGGAACTCTTACTTAAGAGCAGTAAAATTAATAGATGAAAAATTTCTGAATTAACTGAACAGTTTTTTCTTGAGAATTTTTTTATCATCAGCCATAAAAATAAGAAAATTGTTTATCAATTAATTAAAGAAATCATTGATTAACACGTAAAATTTAATTTATGCAGATTAAAAATACTATGTAAACAAAAAAAAAGTAAAATGTTATCCTTTATTTAAATGAAATTTTTTGGCCAGGCATATCTGGCACTTAAATGTTTTAATAAATTCATAGAAGTTTTTCAATAAAATTTGGTTGCCTACCTATTAAGACACCATTAATAGCCAGTATGTTCTATAGTGTTTATATCAATATGTCTAATGGTGATTTGGAGGGCAAGAAAAGGAAGAAGATTCATTATTTAATATTCAATAATGGTTCACTAAAAATTTTTATAATTATTGGTCGAGACAAAATTTAATTTGCCCTCAATCCATTTTATGTCACTTTACATTTAAAACAGAAAATTAATTAATTTATTAATATTTGCTCTGGGATTTTTTTTTGACAAAAAGTGTAAACAGCAGACATTAAGAAAATTTTTACCCATTCTAGTCTTGTATATTAATAATGGTAAACATTGTCTAAGCTATATTTGATGAATAATATTGCATAATATTAAAATTTAATTAATTCATTTTTTTGTTGTTAACAAAGAAAAAACTTCATGGTTTTGCATAATAATTTAAAGAGCGAAGACAAAAGATAAAATTTGTTATACAAAATGAATGGGTTTAAAATTTCAATAACAATTTGTGAATTATTTTGTAAATGTTATTTTCCTTGAAAAATTATTTTAAGAAATTATATTTAAAAACTTTGTTTTCGATTCTGCGGATTATTATTACGCACCAAATTTCGCATGTCGAGTTTTCGGTAGGAACATAATTTTCCATTGTAAATATGGAATTGTAAATAAACTGTTCTTAGAGATATATCGCTCTGTCCATCTGTCGGTCCGTGTCTGCTTGCGTTTATCTTAAATTTGGCTGATTTTTACAAAATTTTAAATGTGAGATTATTTTGGCTATGACACGAATAGATCAACCTTTGGGATATATGAGACCTCGTGAACTGAACCCTTTTACGAGCTGATTTTACATTTTTGCGTATATATAGAGAAATTTTTAAGTAATTTCCTGGAAATTCAATATTTAAATTCGGGGTGTAGAAAAATGAATCTATAATTTTTTTGTAACGATCAGGGTTCGGAATCCGTACTGTAGGCCGATAACTAAAATATTTTGCATATATATATATATGAGTATATATGTATATATATAATATTTTTAATTACTCTACCAATTCTCTTATATTTCTATAAAATTATAACATTATTTTTTATTAATAACGGTTATCAAACCTGTAACTATATCGTTCAGCTCATTTTCCAGCTATTACTTGTCTTTTGTATGCTCAATAACAGGACAGAGAAGAATATCTCTGTCTACTTAAATTTTGATTCTTCAAAAATCTTTCCATTTAAATACAAAATTAAATTTTGTCCCATTTTTCCTTTAATCTTAAAAATACAAGTGCATACGTATTAATACTAAAATTTTCATTCCCATAAGTACATACATACATATATTTATATGTAGAACTCTAAGGGTTTGTAAAGGATTTTAAATATGAAAAATAAAAGACCTTAATTCGTTTTATCTTTAGTTATCATTAAAGTTAATGCATTCTATAATAATTTTCATTTTGAACTCTTTTATGTTATCTTGGTGTATCCATTCATATTACGTAATACTCGACGACCAATTCTAATTATTTCAATTGAGTTTTGTTGACTAAATTGCGGGCACTGATCTCAAAAAAAAATTTTTGTTTTGAGATTAAAAAAAAAATTAAGATAATAACAATAAGAGAGTTTTTTTCATTTTAGTAATAAGAGTAATATAGAAGATTGAAAAAAATAGCACATAACCTAAAAAAAGAAAACATTTAAAATTTAAGTTGAATTTAAGTTTTGTGAATAAAACTGCACACTTTTATTAAATTTGGATTTTTTGAAAATTTTGAGGCAAAAGGTCGTAACTGCAAATTATTAAGTTTTTGGAAATTTGGAGTTTGGCAAATTTTCAAAGATGGAAAATTTTTTGGTTTTGTATAAAATGGTAATTTATGCGCCTTTTGTAAATTGCTTTCGTATCTGTGTTGCATTGACATGATAGCCTGTTTGTTTCACACATACTGTTGAAGAGGGGTGTCTTTCTGATGTTAAGCTGGTTCTCTATTTTCATAAAATTATTGTACATCAACTTGAGTCGCTTCCGTGGAATGTCTTTAAAAAGGAGTTGTACCCGTTTTTTTAATGAAATTGTGTATTGACACGTGCAGGTGCGTTAAATGTCGAATTAGGAAAATTCTCGGAAAGAAAGGAAATAATAATCCTGTAAGGCAATCAGCGATCATCTCGGTATTTTAACAGCGTTAACCTTATATTTGGTATCCTTTAGTATAATGTAGGTATTTTTAAATGTGGGTAAAAAATAAAAACGGAATTGGTAAATTGTAGAAAACATTTGCATACTTTTAAGCTTTTAGATGATAATGATTAAAAATTTTTCAAGAAAATTATTGAAATGTTAAAAATAAAATGAAAATTCTCGTTGGTTATTCTTTTAGGCTAAAATACGTGATGACAAACAAACACATATATTGTTATAACGAAAAATCAGTTTAGTATACCTATTGGTAGAATGTAGAGTCAAAAACAGAATGAAAGTTCTCATTATAGAATGGCAGTAGTATTTTAAAAAGAAAAATTCATAAAGGATTATACGAAACATTTTTACCTCAATGTACAAATTTCAAGTTTTTTTATCTTGTCATTAAAGAGCTTGTTCTCACAATTGTTGTTAAAGAAGACTTAAGAGTTTTCCACTTGCAGTTCCATTCCATTAGAACGGAAAGTAAATTAGGATATTCCTTATATGATATTCTAGTTTTCTTTCATAATGCATGTGATGTGTATGTATTAGCAAACTAGGTAAAATAATGTTATTAAGGATATCTCTTCATTATGATCTCAATTACAAAAAAATTAACTCCCTTTTATGGATTCATAAAACAATAAAAAAATTTTAAATTTGTAAAAAATTTTTACCCTTCTTGTTACCCTTCTTTAGGATAAAAAGCTAATCATCATAGAGAATTAGATCCAAGTACTTATATATACAAAATTTTTATTTATAATTGGTACTCTACTTTTAGAAAAATAAAAATTTATTATAGTGGGCTTGAATAAATAAGATAAAGTTTTTAATAATAAAATCTAGAGGTAAATTATGATTGAAACTTTAAATTCAAAGTAAGGTGATTAGAAAGTTTACTAACTTTTTTTTTTATGATTTTTAAATTGTTGGCTATATGGATAATCTACGGAAAGTTAGAAAAATTTTTTATATAACAGAAACTATAGCAATTTCTGTATTTAAAACTGGATATTTTTTGTGACACACTTATATGAAACAAAATTATTAAATTCTTTTTATAAACCTATTTTTTTTAAAGAGGGTGGTTTTGTTTGGAATTCCTCTTAACTGGAATTTTTAATAGAACAGTTACAATGTTTCAAAATAATGCTGCACAAGACGTACATAATAACTAGCATTGACTCATAATTCATTCTTTGAATATTATTGCAATATTATTCAAATACGCTACATACAGTACCTACATACAACATGTTTAATGGTGATCTTAATATAAAAAAGATGGAGCAAGTTTGTAGCCAGAGAATAATGTATGTACATTTAAAATGCATTAATAGTGCATTTTTTGATAGACAATCAAGTAGTACAACCGTAAGTGAAACCGTAATGTTTACGCAGTATTTTAAATGCTGTAATAATTATTACGGTTACAATAACTGCAAGTGTATCAGTCGCGCCTCAATCAAGTCTTCACAGTCATTACTCAGAATCTATTTTCATTTTCCCTGCATTTCGCGGAAAAATATATGATAATGGTTTGCTAGAAGTATATATTTGTGTGTATAATGTCTAAACTCGAGCCTGTTCATGTTAGAAGTGACGCTTTACGAAAGTAAGATCTTCCCGAATATTTTGCTGCAAAATTTAATCTGAACGATCAGGGTTTATGTAAAAATTTTGGCTTGTAAATAAGATAAATTCAAAAATTTTAAATTTTTATAAAGAATAAAATTTACGAACATCATAATTTTTAAAGAAATTTTTTTTTATGATCCTTAAACGTTTCTCTGGAAACATTTTAAAAATATTTTGCTATCGCTACTGACATAATATGTAATTAAATCTTTAGCAGTCATCGACCAGTTATGCGTTTTTTTTTTAACTTTTTTCGAGTTTTTATTTTGTTTCTTTCCGAAATAAAATCCATACATTTTCGCTATTTAAAAAGACACTATGTATTAAACTCATCACTTGTATCAATCAACATAAAATATTTTAAAAGTTAATGTTTGATATCTATACAAGATATTGTTGATATTAACGGTTTATTTTTTTTTATTTTGAGTCCTTTATTGTCTGTTTGCACGCCACATGACTATATACTTCTTATTTCCATGGATATAATTTTGAAATTTAGTATTTCGTGTATGTACACACATATATGTGTATAATAGCTATCCTCAGATGCTAACAACTTAATATACATATAAGTAAGTAGGTATTTCATCAGAAATTATAGGTTATATGTGTTAAGAGTTATAGATGTGAGTAAAAACAAACAAAAGATCCAAAAAACAAGAGAATAATGAACCTATAAATAATATTATGTTAGATTGTGTGGTAGTTTACTATATTGTTTGATAGCACGGAAGCAGGCCATTAAAAAGAAAAACATCGTTAATAACGGTTTATTTTATACACTTGTTACGATCAAAAACAAAATATATTTTTTTTTGTGTTTTGTTCTGTTTTGATTTTTTGTATTGTTCCATACAATATTTTGTATAAATGCTATGTAGTTGGAAGTCAATGTACTTACATACATTTTTAATGTTCGATAAGAAATCAAGCACATCAAATTACAAACTACAAAAACAAAAGTCTCTTTTTTTTTAAGTTGGCATGTTAAATTGTAATAGTGTTGAATATATAAAGGATTTCTGTAATGCAATATTACATTTGTATGTTAACAATTTGATGTGCGTAAAGGATATAGAGAAAAATTCTCATAAATATTAGGTATACATATATACACGTACATGTGTGCAACTTACATAATTCACGAACCGAGTCCGGCTCGCATGGTTTTTTTTTTTTTATAATGCCAGTCACGGAAAGTTTTAAGTATATTACAGAATTTAGTGTGCTATAGTCAAAAAAAAATTTTGTTGTAAAAATAATTTTAATGACGCCATAAGTAGATTATTGCCAAAAAACGACTCGGGATTGAAAATTTGTAAGTTTTTTTGAAGGTAATTTGAAAATTTTATAAAATAGGTTTATTATTTATTCTTGCATTCAATTCGATAATCAGGAGCATTATTAATATTTAATAATAAAATATTTGAAAAATTATCAAAAAATTACAAGTTTTCAAAGGCCTTTTACCCACACATTCCTAACAAAATTCATCCACACATTTCTAACACAGATTCTAAGAAATTTTCGTGTCATTTTAGGAATTATTTACCAGCGCTATTACGACTAGTATACACATACATTAATTTGTGAATTTTTTATATTACTATTTTCTTTTGGACTTCTAGACATATTTAGACATATTCTACAAATATCATGAAGTACTCCGGCTCATGCGAATTTTTAAAGGAGATTATAGTACTGTAAATGTTGTACTCTCCTGGTTTACTTTGTACTTAAACAATAATGTTATGAAGCTATTGTATGCACGAATAGAATGGGAAAAAAACTTTTCATTCGTACAGAAAGGTAGCGCCTAAAAATTTGAATTTTCAAAAAGGAAAGAGAAAAAACTCAAAAAGCTGATGTTAATATATTTACATATATACATACCTAAATTATGTATTGTATATGGAGACGTATAAGTATGTATATCGTACAGGCTACTATGGTAAATATTTTAGAAAAGGAATTTTCAATTTTTTGTTTTTTTTTAGAAAACTTTCTACGGTAAAGTAAATTTCTTTGATTTTTGCCGACAATCGCGCGTTGTAAACAATATCGATAAGATAAAAAGCAAATTGTTTTTTTCTATATCAACAGTTTTTTTTTCTCCAATTTAATGAAAAATTTGTTAGATAGATCATAAAAGGTATACCAATGCAAATACACGGCTAAGTGGTAAAAATACAAATTAATAAAAAATTTTTTGGTTACAGAAAAAATTTTCTATAGAGTATACAAAAAGGCAGAGTATTGGCATAAATTTCGGTAGCACACGTAATATTCACCAGTGTTAATTTAGAAAATATTGATTTTTAGAATTTGGCATATATGGAGATGTATAAATAGAAAATTATCCTATAAACAAATATACATCAATTTTTAAATGTTTACTAAATAATAACTATAAAAATTTTCGGTTATAAGCCTCTAGTTTTTAAATTTATATTTGAAATAATGGGGTGAATTCAATTAATGCTTAAGCGAATGCAGTTTTAACACAAATTCAAATTAATATATTAGAATTGCCATCACTTATATATTTTCATTATCCTTACATTTTCACCCTATTTGTCGCTCGCATTACTTTTCACATTTCATATTTACATTAAATATAAAGTTTTTGAAGAATTTCAAAAACAATTGGCATTGAAAATCATGAAATGGTATGAATTGACTATTGGCAATGAAAATCGTCAATACATTAAAGTGTGTGGGGAAAAAAGAACTGGGTTTCCTGCTAATTTTGACAGCTGTTAACTTTATGTAATGTTTAAACGTAAAGAATGACATTTGCAACTAAAACAAAAATAATTAATGGGGATATATACCATGAAGTTTTCTGTATATAATTACTATTATAAAATATTTGTATAATTTAGTCCAATTCTCTAATTGTAAATGTGTTATTGGTGTTAGGACATTTTAAAAAAGGATTAACTGCGAATATATTTTGAACGGAATTCTGGCAATATTTTTCACATAAATCGTTCAAAATTTTTGAAAAACTTGAAAGCTAAAAATATAAAAATCAAATTAAAAATGACAAAGCGCAAAAAATTTAAGGAGACCGGATAAAAAATTTATTAACTTGCAAAAAGGTGACTACCTACGTAAAATTTCACTAATTTCATTAAGATTTAAGAATTTTCTCAAAAAAAGGCATATAAAATGGAAGATTCGTTAACTTTTTATTCTCTTTTATATTTTAATTTTTTGTCTGTCTATGCTTAAAAATGATTTTTTTTTTAACAGATTTATGGTTGACTTGATCACATTATTCACAATGATATCATTATTATTGTGAATATTTTTGAGTAAAAAATAACAAAAAAAATTTAAAATCATTAAAACTTAATTTCATATTTATTGACTTGCCTAATCAATTAACGTACAGCTTTGATGTCCTTTTCACTTTGTAAATATTTTATTAAAAAATAAAATTGCAAAAAGAAAGAGAAAAAGCATAACAAAATTGTTTTTATTCTTTAGATTTAATTTTATACAAAATGTTACATAATTACTTTTACAAGCCCATCCATCAAACTTTTATCCTTGAATAAATGATGAAATGTACAAAAAAAAAAAATAAAACAACAAGACAAAAAAAAAACAGAATACCTCCATTAGAAAGAAAAGAATGAAAGAGGAAAAGAAGAGTTCGCAAAGAAGAGAGAAAGAGAGAGAGAGAAATGAAGATAGTGTGATGGTGTATAAATAAAAAGGAGCAAAGAAAAAAAATTAAAATTATTTTACGTTTTTATTTTGTGTTGTTAACGCATTGTTCTTTTCGTGTACATTTTCTTTTTGTATCCTTTTTGATGAATTAACATACAATAACAATACCATATTACTGTTATTATTATTATTATTATTATTCTATATAACGTCAAAAAAGCTATTTGAAATTCCACTTGGAATACTTGGAAATAAATGGCCCATAAGGAATAATTTAATTAGTTGCCGTTCCTAAGTAAATAACGTAAAAAATAAAAATGTTAAAAACAAAAAAAAAAAAAGAGAAAATGGAAAATTAGAAGAAAAAGACAACAATATTTTTGTATAGTTTGCCCCGTTTTTATTTCATTAAGGATCAATATTTTTATTTTTTGTTTTCTTATTGCTCTTCCATTTTATTTTTTATATACATTTCTATAAAGTGTTGAAATATACGCAAATAATTCTATCAACTCTATGCTGAAAAAAATGACAAGAAATTACAAAAAAAAAATTTGTAAGTAAAACAATAAACACATAAGAAAAAGGACTTAAATTTGATAATTTCAATTTTTTAAAGTGAAACTTTTGTAATTATGTCCTCATCAAGAAAAACATAAGAAAAAAATTAAAACAAAAAATTATTTGAAGATGAAAATTTGAAATTTATATGACAACACGGGTGTAAGTGGATTCAATATATTGTTTGGTTTATAAAAATTTTAAGTGGATTAAATGTAATTTAGATATTTTGATAGAGGAATGGTATAAGGATATAAATGAAATTGTTGAAAAATTGAAACAATGAGAAAAAGAAGCTTTAATTCTGACATAATTGTAGGCATTTGGTTCAATTAATGATTTATTTTGAAAGTTACCTAAGTCAAGGTGAAATTTGTGAAAAATTTGTAATTTAACATTTTATTTATAAAGTTGTCTAAAATATTCTATAAAGCAAATAACCATTTAATGAATGCAATTATAGATTTTATTTAAAATAGAGTTAGATAACTTTCAAAATAAACCATTATTTATTTTATTTATTAATATATCTAACCACTAAGAGTTACGTGCAGGCTAATTGTGTATATCAAATCCAAAAATATGAGAATCAAAAAATAATATCCTAAATATTAAAAACTTTGTTGAATGCGTGCGAAAGCGAACGGTTTTCCAAAATTAAATCCTTATCCAGTATTCTTATATTTTTGATTAAATTAAAAGTAATTAATAAAATATATTTCTTAAGTAGATTGTCTTCGGTTAAATTTGATGAAATACGAAAATTCTTAAAATTTCTCCCTATTTTACTGCATTATCAGCTAATTTTTTTTTAATAATAAATTCCTAATAAATTTTCTTTTAAGTTTAAACTATAATAATAATAATTTAGATGTATACAGGGTGGTGATTAATTAATGAGTTTGTAACTAAGTCCTAAATCAGAGTTGCTCACGAAACACGGGAATTTTGATAAAATTTGATTAGATTTTTACTTGCTTACATTATTCGATTTAATAAACTTTTACATAATTGTGATTCTGAAAGTGCAAGTAAATATCCTCAATGAGATCTTCCAAAAACAAACTTCATTCGAAGTTCACGTCTATTTTAAACCGGATAATAATGCCAACCAAAAACTTTTTTCCATTAAATTTTTTTAAAGTCCATATAAATCTCGGAAATCGTTAAGAATTGACACCTAGTTCCTAAATGATAATTTATTCATTATTGAATCATCTTTTATATAATTTAAATTCACATTTACAATCGGTTTACCTTAACAAAACAAAAAAAATTTATTATTTTAAATATGAAAATTTGCCTGCATACAGGCGTTTCTTTGTAATATTATTCTATTTTTGTATAATTCACTTTAAATTTTAAAATAGAATTAAGGCACACGAATTGAATGAATGGAAAATTTTTCACTTTGTAAATTCATAACAATTTATTTACAATAGTTTTCCAGTTAAATATATTATATAAATAAATTTCTAGTATTTTATATAATATTAAATACTGAGTATAAAATATTATAATAAAAAAATTAAAAATAAAAGACTTCCAGATTATGAAAACTTTGTTCCATGCGTTATCCTACATCTGGAAATGACTTTAAAAATATTTTTCTAATTTACGAAAATCTCATAATATTTCTAACTTAAGTAATATTTTCGGAAAAATTGTAAAATTAATTCTTTAAATTCTGAAATTGAGAAATGAAACAAATTTATTAGAAAAAATTAATTCATATTTAACATTAATATTGTAATATTTACACAAAACACTTTTAAATTTCATTGTAAAATAAATCTTTTTGATAAGATTTTCAAATTGAGAATAACAACTATGTGAAACTTAGAAAAGAAAACACAACCAAAAAAAACTGATAAGATAAAAGTGTTTTGGAAATAAGGATACCGCAAGGAACAAAGTTTTTATATCTAGGCATATTTTTTTATTTTTTCTTCTATTATTAAAATTTCATATTTTGTTTTCGAATTATTTAAATTTTTCATTTATAAAATAAGAAAATTTCTAAATAATTAATCATTTTGCCACTTTATTCAAAAAAATATAATATTTTGCATAGAGTGAACGTAAGATAGGTTCTGTGGTGCTTTTGATTAGAAACAAGTAGGCTTTTATGTTTCAAAAACAAAATTTTTAAAGAAATCTATAACTAATATTTAATTTTTCTTTAATTAATCGAGCCCCGAATCTGTGCATATTTTTTCGTTTTCACGAGAAACAAAAGAATTAAATACTAATTGAAATTTGCTTACAAAAACGTTTGCTTGATCATGTAGAGAAAATGAAATAATATAATAGTATTAATCTGTTATATGAAATCAAAAATATCACAATAATTAAATACCAATCTCATACATATACTGTTATTATTATTTAGAAAATCTTGAACCAAATCAAAATCAAAGAACAAAATATTCAAATATATTAAATCAAGGACGATTTTCATATGATCCTTTAATTCTTCAGGGGCATTCCTTCATTTTTAATCTGTTATAAAAAATTTATTACACTTTTTTATCTTTCAATCTATCATTTTTCAATTATTTGTAGCACAAACACTATTTTTAATACTATTATCCTAAATTAAGTCATGTTTATGTGTGTGTAATCGAAGGAATTCCATTATCGAAAAACTTTTTTTCGGATGTACAAAACTAATAGAACCAATTTCTGTGGCACAAAACCATAATCCTTTTTGGCATTGTAATTTTTTTTTTCTTAAAATGTACGTAAACCAATTCAAATAATTTTTTTTTTCTATTAATTTACAAAGATTATTTAAAAATTTTCTGAAAAAACAAGAAACAAAAAGCAAAGAAGAACTTTTTAAAATTCCAAAAACACTTTAACAAAATAGAAACTAATATTCAAATAACAAATGCAAAAATAAAAAAAAAAACAATCAAGAATTCCCTTAAAATTTCAAAGTTGTGATTAGTTTCCAATCTTTATATTTGAAATTTTTACTACTAGAGGGAATTAAAGTTCAAAAGCAGCAAAAATAAAAAGGAAATAATTCAACTTTTTCCATTTAAAAAAACATTTAAAGGTCATTTGCCAACCGCAAATTTTATTCAACATTTTTGTATACGATTTCTCTATATGACCGGAAGCATTTGAAATACTTTTTCCAAAAAATATAAGGAACTAAAAATCAAATTTTAAGTTCAAATCAAGTTGAGGTTTTTAAGAAAAGCACATTTAGTTTTAAGAGTTTTTGCTTTTGTAAATAAAATAATTTTTTGCTGGGGTCTTTAATGAGCTAAAATTGGTAAGAAATTGCTATGAAGTTCTGAAATTTTATTGTTTTTGAGACAAATTTTGAGGAAAAATCTTAGAAAACACAAGATCTCTGGAGTAAGTCAAATAATTTGATAATTTGGTTTTGCTGCGTATGATAAGAATTAAATGTCTTACCTAAAACTAATTTCATTTACAGCTCTTAAGGTTTCAATTTTTGAAGCAGCTCTTATTGATTGATCGTTTTGAGGCTTTGATGTGCTCGTGATACAACGGCATGAAATCACGCTTATTGTCTCTAATGTTGATAATATTTGAGTGAATCGTTATATAGAATTTTTGTGTCGTTTGGAAAAAATTAATAAAAAGCAAAAAACTTCCTCAGGAACAAGTTAATTTTAGGTTGGATTTTAGAAATCAATTTGGACAGGAATTACTTTACAAAGGATTTAGAGTGGAAGAGAAATACCATAAAGATAAGAAATTATGTACAAATGTAATATCAATATAGGGAGAATTCCTTCTGCTCAAATATTAATTTAAGAACGATTCAGGCGCACAGACAAACAAAATCCAGCTGTATAATACTTTCTTGTTTTATTAGCTTATAAAAAATATTTTCAAGAAATTCAGTAAAATAGAAATTTTTACCGACCGTATTGTGTAAACAATAGGTAGGTTATGTGATGGCAACAAATTTTGCATATCGAGTTTTCGGTGGGAACGTACTTCTCCATAGTAGGGAAGTGTAAATAAACTATTTTTAGCAACCTCTCGGTCTGTCGGTCTGTCGGTCTGTCGGTCTGTCCGTCTGTCGGTCTGTCGGTCTGTCGGTCTGTCGGTCTGTGTGTGCACGCGTGTATCTCAAGATCGGCTGAACCGATTTTGATGAAATTTTATATGTAAGTTTGTTTCCACCATGGCACGGATCGATCAACTTTTGGGATATATCAGGCCTCGGGAACTGCACTTTTTAGCGGGCCTGTTTTACATTTTTGACCATTTTAAAGAAAGTATTCAACCGATTTACTTGAAATTTTATATATAAGCTCAGCTCGACCGTCCGCAAAAATTTGTATGTTTTGGAGGAAATCAGGCATCGGCAACTAGACGTTTACTACGGGCCAAATATACATTTTTGTGTATATAAAGAGAAATAATCAACCGATTTCATTGAAATTTAATATATGAACTCCTCGTATTAAAACAATGAACATATAAATTTTTTGGAAAGATCAGGGCTCGAAAACGGATTTGCGGGCCGATTTTACATTTTTCACCATTTTGAAGAAAGTATTCAACCGATTTACTTGAAATTTCATATATAAGCTTCACTCGAACATACGCAAAAATTCCTAACTTTTGGAAGAAATCAGGCATCAGCAACTGGGCGTTTACTACGGGCCAAATATACATTTTTATGTATATAAAGAGAAATAATCAACCGATTTCATTGAAATTTAATGTATGAATTCCCCGTATTAAAACAATGAACATGTAAATTTTTTGGAAAGATCAGGCATCGGCAACTAGACGTTTACTACGGGCCAAACATACACTTTTGTGTATATAAAGAGAAATAATCAACCGATTTCATTGAAATTTAATATATGAATTCCTCATATTAAAGCAATGAACATATTACTTTTTTGGAAAGATCAGGGCTCGAGAACTGATTTGCGGGCCGATTTTACATTTTTCACCATATCCACAGAACAAATTGATGAAATTTCTTGAAATTTGATATTTGAGTTCTGGTTGTTACCGAAACTAACTGGCGAGCATTTCAGGGAATTCGGGTAGCACAAAGCGAAACTCTACTAAGAGCCAAATTTACATTTTTCTAAGTATGTTAACTATAAGCTTACTAATGTCCCAAAAATTTGAAAGAAGTATTTAACAGACATTTTTATAATATTCTGTAACACTCTCATTTAACTAGACAATACACAATGCGGTCGGTTATGTGCTGACCACATCAGATTTTTTTTTTTGAAATTTACCCTTAGTTTTAAAATATCACCGCTGGACATTTTGATGTTCTAATGTTTTAATGTAAAAGGAAGAGTTTACTCTTATACAATATCTATTTGCGTTTTTACAATTTTACCATAGAACACAATTCTAAAATTGAAATTAATGAAAAAAATCTGATGTGGTCAGCACATAACCGACCGCATTGTGTATTGTCTAGTTAAATGAAAGTGTTACAGAATATTATAAAAATGTCTGTTAAATACTTCTTTCCAATTTTTAGGACATTAGTAAGCTTATAGTTAACATACTTAGAAAAATGTAAATTTGGCTCTTAGTAGAGTTTCGCTTTGTGCTACCCGAATTCCCTGAAATGCTCGCCAGTTAGTTTCGGTAACAACCAGAACTCAAATATCAAATTTCAAGAAATTCCATCAATTTGTTCTGTGGATATGGTGAAAAATGTAAAATCGGCCCGCAAATCAGTTCTCGAGCCCTGATCTTTCCAAAAAAGTTATATGTTCATTGCTTTAATATGAGGAATTCATATATTAAATTTCAATGAAATCGGTTGATTATTGCTTTTTATATACACAAAAGTGTTTGTTTGGCCCGTAGTAAACGTCTAGTTGCCGATGCCTGATCTTTCCAAAAAATTTACATGTTCATTGTTTTAATACGGGGAATTCATATATTAAATTTCAATGAAATCGGTTGATTATTTCTCTTTATATACACAAAAATGTATATTTGGCCCGTAGTAAACGTCTAGTTGCCAATGCCTGATTTTTTCCAAAACATACGAATTTTTGCGGACGGTCGAGCTGAGCTTATATATAAAATTTCAAGTAAATCGGTTGAATACTTTCTTCAAAATGTTCAAAAATGTAAAACAGGCCCGCTAAAAAGTGCAGTTCCCGAGGCCTGATATATACCAAAAGTTGATCGATCCGTGCCATGGTGGAAACAAACTTACATATAAAATTTCATCAAAATCGGTTCAGCCGAACTTGAGATACACGCGTGCACACACAGACCGACAGACGGACAGACCGACAGACCGACAGACCGACAGACCGACAGACCGACAGACGGACAGACCGACAGACCGACAGACCGACAGACCGAGAGGTTGCTAAAAATAGTTTATTTACACTTCCCTACTATGGAGAAGTACGTTCCCACCGAAAACTCGATATGCAAAATTTGTTGCCATCACATAACCTACCTATTGTTTACACAATACGGTCGGTAAAAAGATATTGTAATATTTTCCATTAAACTTTAAAATTAAATCAAAAACTGATATTGAAATGTGTGTAGAGAGAATATTGGTTGTAATAAAAGTAAAAGAAATTTTAAGTGAACTTTTGCCTTCTTTTTTTACCGACCGTATTGTGTAAACAATAGGTAGGTTATGTGATGGCAACAAATTTTGCATATCGAGTTTTCGGTGGGAACGTACTTCTCCATAGTAGGGAAGTGTAAATAAACTATTTTTAGCAACCTCTCGGTCTGTCGGTCTGTCCGTCTGTCGGTCTGTCGGTCTGTCGGTCTGTGTGTGCACGCGTGTATCTCAAGTTCGGCTGAACCGATTTTGATGAAATTTTATATGTAAGTTTGTTTCCACCATGGCACGGATCGATCAACTTTTGGTATATATCAGGCCTCGGGAACTGCACTTTTTAGCGGGCCTGTTTTACATTTTTGAACATTTTGGAGAAAATATTTAACCGATTTACTTGAAATTTTATATATAAGCTCAGCTCGACCGTCCGCAAAAATTCGTATATTTTGGAAGAAATCAGGCATCAGCAACTGGACGTTAAATACGGGCCAAATATACATTTTTGTGTATATAAAGAGAAATAATCAACCGATTTCATTGAAAATTAATATTTGAATTCCTTGTATTAAAACAATGAACATATAAATTTTTTGGAAACATCGGGGCTCGAAAACTGATCTGCGTTCCGATTTTACATTTTTCACCATATATACGGAACGAATTGATGGAGTTTCTTGAAATTTGATATTTGAGTTCTGGTTGTTACCAAAACTAACTGGCGAACATTTCAGGGAATTCGGGTAGCACAAAGCGAAACTCTACTAAGAGCCAAATTTAAATTTTTCTAGGTATGTTAACTATAAGCTTACTAATGTCCTAAAAATTGGAAAGAAGTATTTAACAGACATTTTTATAATATTCTGTAACACTTTCACTTAACTAGACAATACACAATGCGGTCGGTTATGTGCTGACCACATCAGATTTTTTTTTGTTTGTTATTTTAAATTTTCCATATGAAAATTCAAATTGATGTCAATATGAATTTGTTTGCGACGAAAATATTATGCTTTCCTTAAATGAAAAACAATAAGAGTAATTTTGTCAAGTGATAAAACTTTGAAATTTTAAATTACTTTTTTTTTGTTAAATTTTAAAACCCTCGAGAAATATTTTTTTTTGTTAAATTACGATTAAAGCTTGTACGATTAACGTTGTGATTGAGAAAAATTGCATACTTTATGGGAATTATAAAAATTTTCCAAAACTTTAAGTTTAATCGCTTTTGAATTTAATTTTATCACATAATTCAAGAAAAATTCAAGAAAATTGTTATATTCACATTTCAAGAAAAATTCTAAAACAATATTATTATGAGGCTTCACCATTAGATGCTAAAATCGTTAAAATTCTTATGTGATTGTTCTGATTTTTAATATTATCAGTAATAGGTTTTATTATGTGGTTATTACGTTAATAATGCTTTGGTGTGTAATTGCCTTGAAGAAAGCTATACAGATTTCTTAAAGCAATAAACAAATGAAATTTCTTTATACAATTGCAAAATAGGTAAATGACAAATTAGCTAAACCAACGAGTTAAGGGAGGAAAATTTAACTAAAAATAAAATTTTCAACAAACTGAACTCGAACTGAAAAAATATATACAAGTTGCTGTCCAAATTGCTTTCTACAGTAGTCGACATCATGATTATATGCCAGACTTCATCGAGTATATTATTAAAATAAATATCAAGGAAATTGATTGATTCTGCCGATTATATATCGGCAGAATCTGTGCATTCCCAGTGATCACGAAAAACACGTAGAATCGCACTATCTCTTCTAGTTTAGCCAGAAAACGCGTTTAAAGTTTTGCAAATGATTTTTTTCAAATATCTCCAAAACTATTTTTGCTACAACCTATTACCATATATCGGCAGAATCCGTGCATTCCCAGTGATCACAAAAAACAAGTAGAATCGCTCTATCTCTTTTAGTTTAGCCAGTAAACGCATTTAAAGTTTTGCAAAAGATATTTTCAAATATCTCCAAAAATATTTTTGCTACAACCTATTACCATATATCGGCAGAATCCGTGCATTCCCAGTGATCACAGAAAACAAGTAGAATCGCTCTATCTCTTCTAGTTTAGCCAGAAAACGCGTTTAAAGTTTTGCAAATGATTTTTTTAAATATCTCCAAAAATATTTTTGCTACAACCTATTACCATATATCGGCAGAATCCGTGCATTCCCAGTGATCACAAAAAACAAGTAGAATCGCTCTATCTCTTTTAGTTTAGCCAGTAAACGCATTTAAAGTTTTGCAAAAGATATTTTCAAATATCTCCAAAAATATTTTTGCTACAACCTATTATCATATATTGGCAGAATCTGTGCATTCCCAGTGATCACGAAAAATACGTAGAATCGCTCTATCTCTTCTAGTTTAGCCAGAAAACGCGTTTAAAGTTTTGCAAAAATTTTTTTTAAATATCTCCAAAAATATTTTTGCTACAACCTATTACCATATATCGGCAGAATCTGTGCATTCTCAGTGATCACAGAAAACGCGTTTAAAGTTTTGCAAACATTTTTTTTAAATATCTCCAAAAATATTTTTGCTACAACCTATTACCATATATCGGCAGAATCCGTGCATTCCCAGTGATCACGAAAAACACGTAGAATCGCTCTATCTCTTCTAGTTTAACCAGAAAACGCGTTTAAAGTTTTGCAAAATTTTTTTTCAAATATCTCCAAAAATATTTTTGCTACAACCTATTATCATATATCGGCAGAATCCGTGCATTCCCAGTGATCACAAAAAACAAGTAGAATCGCTCTATCTCTTTTAGTTTAGCCAGTAAACGCATTTAAAGTTTTGCAAAAGATTTTTTCAAATATCTCCAAAAATTTTTTTGGCTACAACCTATTATCATATTCATTGGCAGAATCTGTGCATTCCCAGAGATCACGAAAAACACGTAGAATCGCTCTATCCTTTCTAGTTTAGCCAGAAAATGCGTTTAAAGTTTTGCAAAAAAATTTTTCAAATATCTCCAAAAATATTTTGCACAACCTATTATCATATATTGGCAGAATCTGTGCATTCCCAGTGATCACAGAAAACGCGTTTAAAGTTTTGCAAAATTTTTTTTTAAATATCTCCAAAAATATTTTTGCTACAACCTATTGTCATATAATGGCAGAATCTGTGCATTCCCAGTGATCACGAAAAACACGTAGAATCGCTCTATCTCTTCTAGTTTAGCCAGAAAACACGTTTAAAGTTTTGCAAATGATTTTTTTAAATATCTCCAAAAATATTTTTGCTACAACCTATTATCATATATCGGCAGAATCTGTGCATTCCCAGTGATCACGAAAAACACGTAGAATCGCTGTATCTCTTCTAGTTTAGCCAGAAAACGCGTTTAAAGTTTTGCAAAAAAATTTTTCAAATATCTCCAAAAATTTTTTTGCTACAACATATTATCATATATCGGCAGAATCTGTGCATTCCCAGTGATCACGAAAAACACGTAGAATCGCTGTATCTCTTCTAGTTTAGCCAGAAAACGCGTTTAAAGTTTTGCAAAAAAATTTTTCAAATATCTCCAAAAATTTTTTTGCTACAACCTATTATCATATATCGGCAGAATCTGTGCATTCCCAGTGATCACGAAAAACACGTAGAATCGCTCTATCTCTTCTGGTTTAGCCAGAAAACGCGTTTAAAGTTTTGCAAAAATTTTTTTCAAATATCTCCAAAAATATTTTTGCTACAACATATTATCATATATCGGCAGAATCTGTGCATTCCCAGTGATCACGAAAAACACGTAGAATCGCTCTATCTCTTCTAGTTTAGCCAGAAAACGCGTTTAAAGTTTTGCAAAAATTTTTTTTAAATATCTCCAAAAATATTTTTGCTACAACCTATTACCATATATCGGCAGAATCTGTGCATTCTCAGTGATCACAGAAAACGCGTTTAAAGTTTTGCAAACATTTTTTTTAAATATCTCCAAAAATATTTTTGCTTCAACCTATTACCATATATCATCAGAATCCGTGCATTCCCAGTGATCACGAAAAAATCGCTCTATCTCTTCTAGTTTAACCAGAAAACGCGTTTAAAGTTTTGCAAAAATTTTTTTCAAATATCTCCAAAAATATTTTTGCTACAACCTATTATCATATATCGGCAGAATCCGTGCATTCCCAGTGATCACAAAAAACAAGTAGAATCGCTCTATCTCTTTTAGTTTAGCCAGTAAACGCATTTAAAGTTTTGCAAAAGATTTTTTCAAATATCTCCAAAAATATTTTGGCTACAACCTATTATCATATTCATTGGCAGAATCTGTGCATTCCCAGAGATCACGAAAAACACGTAGAATCGCTCTATCCTTTCTAGTTTAGCCAGAAAACGCGTTTAAAGTTTTGCAAAAAAATTTTTCAAATATCTCCAAAAATATTTTGCACAACCTATTATCATATATTGGCAGAATCTGTGCATTCCCAGTGATCACAGAAAACGCGTTTAAAGTTTTGCAAAATTTTTTTTTAAATATCTCCAAAAATATTTTTGCTACAACCTATTGTCATATAATGGCAGAATCTGTGCATTCCCAGTGATCACGAAAAACACGTAGAATCGCTCTATCTCTTCTAGTTTAGCCAGAAAACACGTTTAAAGTTTTGCAAATGATTTTTTTAAATATCTCCAAAAATATTTTTGCTACAACCTATTATCATATATCGGCAGAATCTGTGCATTCCCAGTGATCACGAAAAACACGTAGAATCGCTGTATCTCTTCTAGTTTAGCCAGAAAACGCGTTTAAAGTTTTGCAAAAAAATTTTTCAAATATCTCCAAAAATTTTTTTGCTACAACATATTATCATATATCGGCAGAATCTGTGCATTCCCAGTGATCACGAAAAACACGTAGAATCGCTGTATCTCTTCTAGTTTAGCCAGAAAACGCGTTTAAAGTTTTGCAAAAAAATTTTTCAAATATCTCCAAAAATTTTTTTGCTACAACCTATTATCATATATCGGCAGAATCTGTGCATTCCCAGTGATCACGAAAAACACGTAGAATCGCTCTATCTCTTCTGGTTTAGCCAGAAAACGCGTTTAAAGTTTTGCAAAAATTTTTTTCAAATATCTCCAAAAATATTTTTGCTACAACATATTATCATATATCGGCAGAATCTGTGCATTCCCAGTGATCACGAAAAACACGTAGAATCGCTCTATCTCTTCTAGTTTAGCCAGAAAACGCGTTTAAAGTTTTGCAAAAATTTTTTTTAAATATCTCCAAAAATATTTTTGCTACAACCTATTACCATATATCGGCAGAATCTGTGCATTCTCAGTGATCACAGAAAACGCGTTTAAAGTTTTGCAAACATTTTTTTTAAATATCTCCAAAAATATTTTTGCTTCAACCTATTACCATATATCATCAGAATCCGTGCATTCCCAGTGATCACGAAAAACACGTAGAATCGCTCTATCTCTTCTAGTTTAACCAGAAAACGCGTTTAAAGTTTTGCAAAAATTTTTTTCAAATATCTCCAAAAATATTTTTGCTACAACCTATTATCATATATCGGCAGAATCCGTGCATTCCCAGTGATCACAAAAAACAAGTAGAATCGCTCTATCTCTTTTAGTTTAGCCAGTAAACGCATTTAAAGTTTTGCAAAAGATTTTTTCAAATATCTCCAAAAATATTTTGGCTACAACCTATTATCATATTCATTGGCAGAATCTGTGCATTCCCAGAGATCACGAAAAACACGTAGAATCGCTCTATCCTTTCTAGTTTAGCCAGAAAACGCGTTTAAAGTTTTGCAAAAAAATTTTTCAAATATCTCCAAAAATATTTTGCACAACCTATTATCATATATTGGCAGAATCTGTGCATTCCCAGTGATCACAGAAAACGCGTTTAAAGTTTTGCAAAATTTTTTTTTAAATATCTCCAAAAATATTTTTGCTACAACCTATTGTCATATAATGGCAGAATCTGTGCATTCCCAGTGATCACGAAAAACACGTAGAATCGCTCTATCTCTTCTAGTTTAGCCAGAAAACACGTTTAAAGTTTTGCAAATGATTTTTTTAAATATCTCCAAAAATATTTTTGCTACAACATATTATCATATATCGGCAGAATCTGTGCATTCCCAGTGATCACGAAAAACACGTAGAATCGCTCTATCTCTTCTAGTTTAGCCAGAAAACGCGTTTAAAGTTTTGCAAAAATTTTTTTCAAATATCTCCAAAAATATTTTTTGCTACAACATATTATCATATATCGGCAGAATCTGTGCATTCCCAGTGATCACGAAAAACACGTAGAATCGCTCTATCTCTTCTAGTTTAGCCAGAAAACGCGTTTAAAGTTTTGCAAAAATTTTTTTTAAATATCTCCAAAAATATTTTTGCTACAACCTATTACCATATATCGGCAGAATCTGTGCATTCTCAGTGATCACAGAAAACGCGTTTAAAGTTTTGCAAACATTTTTTTTAAATATCTCCAAAAATATTTTTGCTACAACCTATTACCATATATCGGCAGAATCCGTGCATTCCCAGTGATCACGAAAAACACGTAGAATCGCTCTATCTCTTCTAGTTTAACCAGAAAACGCGTTTAAAGTTTTGCAAAAATTTTTTTCAAATATCTCCAAAAATATTTTTTGCTACCTATTATCATATATCGGCAGAATTTGTGCATTCCCATTGATCACGAAAAAGACGTAGAATCGCTCTATCTCTTCTAGTTTAGCCAGAAAACGCGTTTAAAGTTTTGCAAATGATTTTTTTAAATATCTCCAAAAATATTTTTGCTACAACCTATTATCATATATCGGCAGAATCTGTGCATTCCCAGTGATCACGAAAAACACGTAGAATCGCTGTATCTCTTCTAGTTTAGCCAGAAAACGCGTTTAAAGTTTTGCAAAAAAATTTTTCAAATATCTCCAAAAATTTTTTTGCTACAACATATTATCATATATCGGCAGAATCTGTGCATTCCCAGTGATCACGAAAAACACGTAGAATCGCTCTATCTCTTCTAGTTTAGCCAGAAAACGCGTTTAAAGTTTTGCAAGTGATTTTTTTAAATATCTCCAAAAATATTTTTGCTACAACCTATTATCATATATCGGCAGAATCTGTGCATTCCCAGTGATCACGAAAAACACGTAGAATCGCTCTATCTCTTCTAGTTTAACCAGAAAACGCGTTTAAAGTTTTGCAAAAATTTTTTTCAAATATCTCCAAAAATATTTTTTGCTACCTATTATCATATATCGGCAGAATTTGTGCATTCCCATTGATCACGAAAAAGACGTAGAATCGCTCTATCTCTTCTAGTTTAGCCAGAAAACGCGTTTAAAGTTTTGCAAATGATTTTTTTAAATATCTCCAAAAATATTTTTGCTACAACATATTATCATATATCGGCAGAATCTGTGCATTCCCAGTGATCACGAAAAACACGTAGAATCGCTGTATCTCTTCTAGTTTAGCCAGAAAACGCGTTTAAAGTTTTGCAAAAAAATTTTTCAAATATCTCCAAAAATTTTTTTGCTACAACCTATTATCATATATCGGCAGAATCTGTGCATTCCCAGTGATCACGAAAAACACGTAGAATCGCTCTATCTCTTCTGGTTTAGCCAGAAAACGCGTTTAAAGTTTTGCAAAAATTTTTTTCAAATATCTCCAAAAATATTTTTGCTACAACATATTATCATATATCGGCAGAATCTGTGCATTCCCAGTGATCACGAAAAACACGGAGAATCGCTCTATCTCTTCTAGTTTAGCCAGAAAACGCGTTTAAAGTTTTGCAAAAATTTTTTTTAAATATCTCCAAAAATATTTTTGCTACAACCTATTACCATATATCGGCAGAATCTGTGCATTCTCAGTGATCACAGAAAACGCGTTTAAAGTTTTGCAAACATTTTTTTTAAATATCTCCAAAAATATTTTTGCTTCAACCTATTACCATATATCGGCAGAATCCGTGCATTCCCAGTGATCACGAAAAACACGTAGAATCGCTCTATCTCTTCTAGTTTAACCAGAAAACGCGTTTAAAGTTTTGCAAAAATTTTTTTCAAATATCTCCAAAAATATTTTTGCTACAACCTATTATCATATATCGGCAGAATCCGTGCATTCCCAGTGATCACAACAAACAAGTAGAATCGCTCTATCTCTTTTAGTTTAGCCAGTAAACGCATTTAAAGTTTTGCAAAAGATTTTTTCAAATATCTCCAAAAATATTTTGGCTACAACCTATTATCATATTCATTGGCAGAATCTGTGCATTCCCAGAGATCACGAAAAACACGTAGAATCGCTCTATCCTTTCTAGTTTAGCCAGAAAACGCGTTTAAAGTGTTGCAAAAAAATTTTTCAAATATCTCCAAAAATATTTTGCACAACTTATTATCATATATTGGCAGAATCTGTGCATTCCCAGTGATCACAGAAAACGCGTTTAAAGTTTTGCAAAATTTTTTTTTAAATATCTCCAAAAATATTTTTGCTACAACCTATTGTCATATAATGGCAGAATCTGTGCATTCCCAGTGATCACGAAAAACACGTAGAATCGCTCTATCTCTTCTAGTTTAGCCAGAAAACACGTTTAAAGTTTTGCAAATGATTTTTTTAAATATCTCCAAAAATATTTTTGCTACAACATATTATCATATATCGGCAGAATCTGTGCATTCCCAGTGATCACGAAAAACACGTAGAATCGCTCTATCTCTTCTAGTTTAGCCAGAAAACGCGTTTAAAGTTTTGCAAAAATTTTTTTCAAATATCTCCAAAAATATTTTTTGCTACAACATATTATCATATATCGGCAGAATCTGTGCATTCCCAGTGATCACGAAAAACACGTAGAATCGCTCTATCTCTTCTAGTTTAGCCAGAAAACGCGTTTAAAGTTTTGCAAAAATTTTTTTTAAATATCTCCAAAAATATTTTTGCTACAACCTATTACCATATATCGGCAGAATCTGTGCATTCTCAGTGATCACAGAAAACGCGTTTAAAGTTTTGCAAACATTTTTTTTAAATATCTCCAAAAATATTTTTGCTACAACCTATTACCATATATCGGCAGAATCCGTGCATTCCCAGTGATCACGAAAAACACGTAGAATCGCTCTATCTCTTCTAGTTTAACCAGAAAACGCGTTTAAAGTTTTGCAAAAATTTTTTTCAAATATCTCCAAAAATATTTTTTGCTACCTATTATCATATATCGGCAGAATTTGTGCATTCCCATTGATCACGAAAAAGACGTAGAATCGCTCTATCTCTTCTAGTTTAGCCAGAAAACGCGTTTAAAGTTTTGCAAATGATTTTTTTAAATATCTCCAAAAATATTTTTGCTACAACCTATTATCATATATCGGCAGAATCTGTGCATTCCCAGTGATCACGAAAAACACGTAGAATCGCTGTATCTCTTCTAGTTTAGCCAGAAAACGCGTTTAAAGTTTTGCAAAAAAATTTTTCAAATATCTCCAAAAATTTTTTTGCTACAACATATTATCATATATCGGCAGAATCTGTGCATTCCCAGTGATCACGAAAAACACGTAGAATCGCTCTATCTCTTCTAGTTTAGCCAGAAAACGCGTTTAAAGTTTTGCAAGTGATTTTTTTAAATATCTCCAAAAATATTTTTGCTACAACCTATTATCATATATCGGCAGAATCTGTGCATTCCCAGTGATCACGAAAAACACGTAGAATCGCTCTATCTCTTCTAGTTTAGCCAGAAAACGCGTTTAAAGTTTTGCAAATGATTTTTTTAAATATCTCCAAAAATATTTTTGCTACAACCTATTATCATATATCGGCAGAATCTGTGCATTCCCAGTGATCACGAAAAACACGTAGAATCGCTCTATCTCTTCTAGTTTAGCCAGAAAACGCGCTTAAAGTTTTGCAAGTGATTTTTTTAAATATCTCCAAAAATATTTTTGCTATCGGCAGAATCTGTGCATTCCCAGTGATCACGAAAAACACGTAGAATCGCTCTATCTATTCTAGTTTAGCCAGAAAACGCGTTTAAAGTTTTGCAAAAATTTTTTTCAAATATCTCCAAAAATATTTTTGCTACAACCTATTATCATATATCGGCAGAATCTGTGCATTCCCAGTGATTACGAAAAACAAGTAGAATCGCTCTATCTCTTCTAGTTTAGCCAGAAAACGCGTTTAAAGTTTAGCAAAAATTTTTTTCAAATATCTCCAAAAATATTTTTGCTACAACCTATTATCATATATCGGCAGAATTTGTGCATTCCCATTGATCACGAAAAACACGTAGAATCGCTCTATCTCTTCTAGTTTAGCCAGAAAACGCGTTTAAAGTTTTGCAAATGATTCTTTTAAATATCTCCAAAAATATTTTTGCTACAACCTATTATCATATATCGGCAGAATCTGTGCATTCCCAGTGATCACGAAAAACACGTAGAATCGCTCTATCTGTTCTAGTTTAGCCATAAAACGCGTTTAAAGTTTTGCAAAAAAATTTTTCAAATATCTCCAAAAATATTTTTGCTACAACCTATTATCATATATCGGCAGAATCTGTGCATTCCCAGTGATCACGAAAAACACGTAGAATCGCTCTATCTCTTCTAGTTTAGCCAGAAAACGCGTTTAAAGTTTTGCAAGTGATTTTTTTAAATATCTCCAAAAATATTTTTGCTACAACCTATTATCATATATCGGCAGAATCTGTGCATTCCCAGTGATCACGAAAAACACGTAGAATCGCTCTATCTCTTCTAGTTTAGCCAGAAAACGCGTTTAAAGTTTTGCAAATGATTTTGTTAAATATCTCCAAAAATATTTTTGCTACAACCTATTATCATATATCGGCAGAATCTGTGCATTCCCAGTGATCACGAAAAACACGTAGAATCGCTCTATCTCTTCTAGTTTAGCCAGAAAACGCGTTTAAAGTTTTGCAAATGATTTTTTTAAATATCTCCAAAAATATTTTTGCTACAACATATTATCATATGTCGGCAGAATCTGTGCATTCCCAGTGATCACGAAAAACACGTAGAATCGCTCTATCCCTTCTAGTTTAGCCAGAAAACGCGTTTAAAATTTTGCAAATGATTTTTTTAAATAATCTCCAAAAATATTTTTGCTACAACCTATTATCATATATCGGCAGAATCTGTGCATTCCCAGTGATCACGAAAAACACGTAGAATCGCTCTATCTCTTCTAGTTTAGCCAGAAAACGCGTTTAAAGTTTTGCAAATGATTTTTTTAAATATCTCCAAAAATATTTTTGCTACAACATATTATCATATATCGGCAGAATCTGTGCATTCCCAGTGATCACGAAAAACACGTAGAATCGCTCTATCTCTTCTAGTTTAGCCAGAAAACGCGTTTAAAGTTTTGCAAATGATTTTTTTAAATATCTCCAAAAATATTTTTGCTACAACCTATTATCATATATCGGCAGAATCTGTGCATTCCCAGTGATCACGAAAAACACGTAGAATCGCTCTATCTCTTCTAGTTTAGCCAGAAAACGCGTTTAAAGTTTTGCAAATGATTTTTTTAAATATCTCCAAAAATATTTTAGCTACAACATATTATCATATATCGGCAGAATCTGTGCATTCCCAGTGATCACGAAAAACACGTAGAATCGCTCTATCTCTTCTAGTTTAGCCAGAAAACGCGTTTAAAGTTTTGCAAATGATTTATTTAAATATCTCCAAAAATATTTTTGCTACCTATTATCATATATCGGCAGAATTTGTGCATTCCCATTGATCACGAAAAAGACGTAGAATCGCTCTATCTCTTCTAGTTTAGCCAGAAAACGCGTTTAAAGTTTTGCAAATGATTTTTTTAAATATCTCCAAAAATATTTTTGCTACAACCTATTATCATATATCGGCAGAATCTGTGCATTCCCAGTGATCACGAAAAACACGTAGAATCGCTGTATCTCTTCTAGTTTAGCCAGAAAACGCGTTTAAAGTTTTGCAAAAAAATTTTTCAAATATCTCCAAAAATTTTTTTGCTACAACATATTATCATATATCGGCAGAATCTGTGCATTCCCAGTGATCACGAAAAACACGTAGAATCGCTCTATCTCTTCTAGTTTAGCCAGAAAACGCGTTTAAAGTTTTGCAAGTGATTTTTTTAAATATCTCCAAAAATATTTTTGCTACAACCTATTATCATATATCGGCAGAATCTGTGCATTCCCAGTGATCACGAAAAACACGTAGAATCGCTCTATCTCTTCTAGTTTAGCCAGAAAACGCGTTTAAAGTTTTGCAAATGATTTTTTTAAATATCTCCAAAAATATTTTTGCTACAACCTATTATCATATATCGGCAGAATCTGTGCATTCCCAGTGATCACGAAAAACACGTAGAATCGCTCTATCTCTTCTAGTTTAGCCAGAAAACGCGCTTAAAGTTTTGCAAGTGATTTTTTTAAATATCTCCAAAAATATTTTTGCTATCGGCAGAATCTGTGCATTCCCAGTGATCACGAAAAACACGTAGAATCGCTCTATCTCTTCTAGTTTAGCCAGAAAACGCGTTTAAAGTTTTGCAAGTGATTTTTTTAAATATCTCCAAAAATATTTTTGCTACAACCTATTATCATATATCGGCAGAATCTGTGCATTCCCAGTGATCACGAAAAACACGTAGAATCGCTCTATCTCTTCTAGTTTAGCCAGAAAACGCGTTTAAAGTTTTGCAAATGATTTTGTTAAATATCTCCAAAAATATTTTTGCTACAACCTATTATCATATATCGGCAGAATCTGTGCATTCCCAGTGATCACGAAAAACACGTAGAATCGCTCTATCTCTTCTAGTTTAGCCAGAAAACGCGTTTAAAGTTTTGCAAATGATTTTTTTAAATATCTCCAAAAATATTTTTGCTACAACATATTATCATATGTCGGCAGAATCTGTGCATTCCCAGTGATCACGAAAAACACGTAGAATCGCTCTATCCCTTCTAGTTTAGCCAGAAAACGCGTTTAAAATTTTGCAAATGATTTTTTTAAATAATCTCCAAAAATATTTTTGCTACAACCTATTATCATATATCGGCAGAATCTGTGCATTCCCAGTGATCACGAAAAACACGTAGAATCGCTCTATCTCTTCTAGTTTAGCCAGAAAACGCGTTTAAAGTTTTGCAAATGATTTTTTTAAATATCTCCAAAAATATTTTTGCTACAACATATTATCATATATCGGCAGAATCTGTGCATTCCCATTGATCACGAAAAACACGTAGAATCGCTCTATCTCTTCTAGTTTAGCCAGAAAACGAGTTTAAAGTTTTGCAAATGATTTTTTTAAATATCTCCAAAAATATTTTTGCTACAACCTATTATCATATATCGGCAGAATCTGTGCATTCCCAGTGATCACGAAAAACACGTAGAATCGCTCTATCTCTTCTAGTTTAGCCAGAAAACGCGTTTAAAGTTTTGCAAAAAAATTTTTCAAATATCTCCAAAAATATTTTTGCTACAACCTATTATCATATATCCGCAGAATCTGTGCATTCCCATTGATCACGAAAAACACGTAGAATCGCTCTATCTCTTCTAGTTTAGCCAGAAAACGCGTTTAAAGTTTTGCAAATGATTTTTTTAAATATCTCCAAAAATATTTTTGCTACAACCTATTATCATATATCGGCAGAATCTGTGCATTCCCAGTGATCACGAAAAACACGTAGAATCGCTCTATCTCTTCTAGTTTAGCCAGAAAACGCGTTTAAAGTTTTGCAAATGATTTTTTTAAATATCTCCAAAAATATTTTTGCTACAACCTATTATCATATATCGGCAGAATCTGTGCATTCCCAGTGATCACGAAAAACACGTAGAATCGCTCTATCTCTTCTAGTTTAGCCAGAAAACGCGTTTAAAGTTTTGCAAATGATTTTTTTAAATATCTCCAAAAATATTTTAGCTACAACATATTATCATATATCGGCAGAATCTGTGCATTCCCATTGATCACGAAAAACACGTAGAATCGCTCTATCTCTTCTAGTTTAGCCAGAAAACGCGTTTAAAGTTTTGCAAAAAATTTTTTCAAATATCTCCAAAAATATTTTTGCTACAACCTATTATCATATATCCGCAGAATCTGTGCATTCCCAGTGATCACGAAAAACACGTAGAATCGCTCTATCTCTTCTAGTTTAGCCAGAAAACGAGTTTAAAGTTTTGCAAATGATTTTTTTAAATATCTCCAAAAATATTTTTGCTACAACATATTATCATATATCGGCAGAATCTGTGCATTCCCAGTGATCACGAAAAACACGTAGAATCGCTCTATCTCTTCTAGTTTAGCCAGAAAACGCGTTTAAAGTTTTGCAAATGATTTTTTTAAATATCTCCAAAAATATTTTTGCTACAACCTATTATCATATATCGCCAGAATTTGTGCATTCCCATTGATTACGAAAAACACGTAGAATCGCTCTATCTCTTCTAGTTTAGCCAGAAAACGCCTTTAAAGTTTTGCAAATGATTTTTTTAAATATCTCCAAAAATATTTTTGCTACAACCTATTATCATATATCGGCAGAATCTGTGCATTCCCAGTGATCACGAAAAATACGTAGAATCGCTCTATCTCTTCTAGTTTAGCGAGAAAACGCGTTTAAAGTTTTGCAAATGATTTTTTTAAATATCTCCAAAAATATTTTTGCTACAACCTATTATCATATATCGGCAGAATCTGTGCATTCCCATTGATCACGAAAAACACGTAGAATCGCTCTATCTCTTCTAGTTTAGCCAGAAAACGCGTTTAAAGTTTTGCAAGTGATTTTTTTAAATATCTCCAAAAATATTTTTGCTACAACCTATTATCATATATCGGCAGAATTTGTGCATTCCCATTGATCACGAAAAACACGTAGAATCGCTCTATCTCTTCTAGTTTAGCCAGAAAACGCGTTTAAAGTTTTGCAAAAAAATTTTTCAAATATCTCCAAAAATATTTTTGCTACAACATATTATCATATATCGGCAGAATCTGTGCATTCCCAGTGATTACGAAAAACACGTAGAATCGCTCTATCTCTTCTAGTTTAGCCAGAAAACGCGTTTAAAGTTTTGCAAAAAATTTTTTCAAATATCTCCAAAAATATTTTTGCTACAACCTATTATCATATATCGGCAGAATCTCTGCATTCCCATTGATCAAGAAAAATACGTAGAATCGCTCTATCTCTTCTAGTTTGGCCAGAAAACGCGTTTAAAGTTTTGCAAATGATTTTTTTAAATATCTCCAAAAATATTTTTGCTACAACCTATTATCATATATCGACAGAATCTGTGCATTCCCAGTGTTCACGAAAAACACGTAGAATCGCTGTATCTCTTCTAGTTTAGCCAGAAAACGCGTTTAAAATTTTGCAAAAAATTTTTTCAAATATCTCCAAAAATATTTTTGCTACAACATATTATCATATATCGGCAGAATCTGTGCATTCCCAGTGATCACGAAAAACACGTAGAATCGCTCTATCTCTTCTAGTTTAGCCAGAAAACGCGTTTAAAGTTTTGCAAATGATTTTTTTAAATATCTCCAAAAATATTTTTGCTACAACCTATTATCATATATCGGCAGAATCTGTGCATTCCCAGTGATCACGAAAAACACGTAGAATCGCTCTATCTCTTCTAGTTTAGCCAGAAAACGCGTTTAAAGTTTTGCAAATGATTTTTTTAAATATCTCCAAAAATATTTTTGCTACAACATATTATCATATATCGGCAGAATCTGTGCATTCCCAGTGATCACGAAAAACACGTAGAATCGCTCTATCTCTTCTAGTTTGGCCAGAAAACGCGTTTAAAGTTTTGCAAATGATTTTTTTAAATATCTCCAAAAATATTTTTGCTACAACCTATTATCATATATCGGCAGAATCTCTGCATTCCCATTGATCAAGAAAAATACGTAGAATCGCTCTATCTCTTCTAGTTTGGCCAGAAAACGCGTTTAAAGTTTTGCAAATGATTTTTTTAAATATCTCCAAAAATATTTTTGCTACAACCTATTATCATATATCGGCAGAATCTGTGCATTCCCAGTGTTCACGAAAAACACGTAGAATCGCTGTATCTCTTCTAGTTTAGCCAGAAAACGCGTTTAAAATTTTGCAAAAAAATTTTTCAAATATCTCCAAAAATATTTTTGCTACAACATATTATCATATATCGGCAGAATTTGTGCATTCCCATTGATCACGAAAAACACGTAGAATCGCTCTATCTCTTCTAGTTTAGCCAGAAAACGCATTTAAAGTTTTGCAAAAAAATTTTTCAAATATCTCCAAAAATATTTTTGCTACAACATATTATCATATATCGGCAGAATCTGTGCATTCCCAGTGATTACGAAAAACACGTAGAATCGCTCTATCTCTTCTAGTTTAGCCAGAAAACGCGTTTAAAGTTTTGCAAAAAATTTTTTCAAATATCTCCAAAAATATTTTTGCTACAACCTATTATCATATATCGGCAGAATCTCTGCATTCCCATTGATCAAGAAAAATACGTAGAATCGCTCTATCTCTTCTAGTTTGGCCAGAAAACGCGTTTAAAGTTTTGCAAATGATTTTTTTAAATATCTCCAAAAATATTTTTGCTACAACCTATTATCATATATCGGCAGAATCTGTGCATTCCCAGTGTTCACGAAAAACACGTAGAATCGCTGTATCTCTTCTAGTTTAGCCAGAAAACGCGTTTAAAATTTTGCAAAAAAATTTTTCAAATATCTCCAAAAATATTTTTGCTACAACATATTATCATATATCGGCAGAATCTGTGCATTCCCAGTGATCACGAAAAACACGTAGAATCGCTCTATCTCTTCTAGTTTAGCCAGAAAACGCGTTTAAAGTTTTGCAAATGATTTTTTTAAATATCTCCAAAAATATTTTTGCTACAACATATTATCATATATCCGCAGAATCTGTGCATTCCCAGTGATCACGAAAAACACGTAGAATCGCTCTATCTCTTCTAGTTTAGCCAGAAAACGCGTTTAAAGTTTTGCAAATGATTTTGTTAAATATCTCCAAAAATATTTTTGCTACAACCTATTATCATATATCGGCAGAATTTGTGCATTCCCATTGATCACGAAAAACACGTAGAATCGCTCTATCTCTTCTAGTTTAGCCAGAAAACGCGTTTAAAGTTTTGCAAATGATTTTTTTAAATATCTCCAAAAATATTTTTGCTACAACCTATTATCATATATCGGCAGAATCTCTGCATTCCCATTGATCAAGAAAAATACGTAGAATCGCTCTATCTCTTCTAGTTTGGCCAGAAAACGCGTTTAAAGTTTTGCAAATGATTTTTTTAAATATCTCCAAAAATATTTTTGCTACAACCTATTATCATATATCGGCAGAATCTGTGCATTCCCAGTGATCACGAAAAACACGTAGAATCGCTCTATCTCTTCTAGTTTAGCCAGAAAACGCGTTTAAAGTTTTGCAAATGATTTTTTTAAATATCTCCAAAAATATTTTTGCTACAACATATTATCATATATCGGCAGAATCTGTGCATTCCCAGTGATCACGAAAAACACGTAGAATCGCTCTATCTCTTCTAGTTTAGCCAGAAAACGCGTTTAAAGTTTTGCAAATGATTTTGTTAAATATCTCCAAAAATATTTTTGCTACAACCTATTATCATATATCGGCAGAATTTGTGCATTCCCATTGATCACGAAAAACACGTAGAATCGCTCTATCTCTTCTAGTTTAGCCAGAAAACGCGTTTAAAGTTTTGCAAATGATTTTTTTAAATATCTCCAAAAATATTTTTGCTACAACCTATTATCATATATCGGCAGAATCTGTGCATTCCCAGTGATCACGAAAAACACGTAGAATCGCTCTATCTCTTCTAGTTTAGCCAGAAAACGCGTTTAAAGTTTTGCAAATGATTTTTTTAAATAATCTCCAAAAATATTTTTGCTACAACCTATTATCATATATCGGCAGAATCTGTGCATTCCCAGTGATCACGAAAAACACGTAGAATCGCTCTATCTCTTCTAGTTTAGCCAGAAAACGCGTTTAAAGTTTTGCAAATGATTTTTTTAAATATCTCCAAAAATATTTTTGCTACAACCTATTATCATATATCGGCAGAATCTGTGCATTCCCAGTGATCACGAAAAATACGTAGAATCGCTCTATCTCTTCTAGTTTAGCCAGAAAACGCGTTTAAAGTTTTGCAAATGATTTTTTTAAATATCTACAAAAATATTTTTGCTACAACCTATTATCATATATCGGCAGAATCTCTGCATTCCCATTGATCACGAAAAAGACGTAGAATCGCTCTATCTCTTCTAGTTTGGCCAGAAAACGCGTTTAAAGTTTTGCAAAAATTTTTTTCAAATATCTCCAAAAATATTTTTGCTACAACCTATTATCATATATCGGCAGAATCTGTGCATTCCCAGTGATCACGAAAAACACGTAGAATCGCTCTATCTCTTCTAGTTTAGCCAGAAAACGCGTTTAAAGTTTTGCAAAAAAATTTTTTCAAATATCTCCAAAAATATTTTTGCTACAACATATTATCATATATCCGCAGAATCTGTGCATTCCCAGTGATCACGAAAAACACGTAGAATCGCTCTATCTCTTCTAGTTTAGCCAGAAAACGCGTTTAAAGTTTTGCAAATGATTTTGTTAAATATTTCCAAAAATATTTTTGCTACAACATATTATCATATATCGGCAGAATCTGTGCATTCCCAGTGATCACGAAAAACACGTAGAATCGCTCTATCTCTTCTAGTTTAGCCAGAAAACGCGTTTAAAGTTTTGCAAAAAAATTTTTCAAATATCTCCAAAAATATTTTTGCTACAACCTATTATCATATATCGGCAGAATCTGTGCATTCCCAGTGATCACGAAAAAGACGTAGAATCGCTCTATCTCTTCTAGTTTAGCCAGAAAACGCGTTTAAAGTTTTGCAAGTGATTTTTTTAAATATCTCCAAAAATATTTTTGCTACAACCTATTATCATATATTGGCAGAATCTGTGCATTCCCAGTGATCACGAAAAACACGTAGAATCGCTCTATCTCTTCTAGTTTAGCCAGAAAACGCGTTTAAAGTTTTGCAAAAAATTTTTTCAAATATCTCCAAAAATATTTTTGCTACAACCTATTATCATATATCGGCAGAATCTGTGCATTCCCAGTGATCACGAAAAATACGTAGAATCGCTCTATCTCTTCTAGTTTAGCCAGAAAACGCGTTTAAAGTTTTGCAAATGATTTTTTTAAATATCTCCAAAAATATTTTTGCTACAACCTATTATCATATATCGGCAGAATTTGTGCATTCCCATTGATCACGAAAAACACGTAGAATCGCTCTATCTCTTCTAGTTTAGCCAGAAAACGCGTTTAAAGTTTTGCAAATGATTTTTTTAAATATCTCCAAAAATATTTTTGCTACAACCTATTATCATATATCGGCAGAATTTGTGCATTCCCATTGATCACGAAAAACACGTAGAATCGCTCTATCTCTTCTAGTTTAGCCAGAAAACGCGTTTAAAGTTTTGCAAAAAAATTTTTCAAATATCTCCAAAAATATTTTTGCTACAACATATTATCATATATCGGCAGAATCTGTGCATTCCCAGTGATTACGAAAAACACGTAGAATCGCTCTCTCTCTTCTAGTTTAGCCAGAAAACGCGTTTAAAGTTTTGCAAAAAATTTTTTCAAATATCTCCAAAAATATTTTTGCTACAACCTATTATCATATATCGGCAGAATCTCTGCATTCCCATTGATCACGAAAAAGACGTAGAATCGCTCTATCTCTTCTAGTTTAGCCAGAAAACGCGTTTAAAGTTTTGCAAATGATTTTTTTAAATATCTCCAAAAATATTTTTGCTACAACCTATTATCATATATCGGCAGAATTTGTGCATTCCCATTGATCACGAAAAACACGTAGAATCGCTCTATCTCTTCTAGTTTAGCCAGAAAACGCGTTTAAAGTTTTGCAAAAAAATTTTTCAAATATCTCCAAAAATATTTTTGCTACAACATATTATCATATATCGGCAGAATCTGTGCATTCCCAGTGATTACGAAAAACACGTAGAATCGCTCTATCTCTTCTAGTTTAGCCAGAAAACGCGTTTAAAGTTTTGCAAAAAATTTTTTCAAATATCTCCAAAAATATTTTTGCTACAACCTATTATCATATATCGGCAGAATCTCTGCATTCCCATTGATCACGAAAAAGACGTAGAATCGCTCTATCTCTTCTAGTTTGGCCAGAAAACGCGTTTAAAGTTTTGCAAAATTTTTTTTCAAATATCTCCAAAAATATTTTTGCTACAACCTATTATCATATATCGGCAGAATCTGTGCATTCCCAGTGATCACGAAAAACACGTAGAATCGCTGTATCTCTTCTAGTTTAGCCAGAAAACGCGTTTAAAGTTTTGCAAAAAAATTTTTCAAATATCTCCAAAAATATTTTTGCTACAACCTATTATCATATATCGGCAGAATCTGTGCATTCCCAGTGATCACGAAAAACACGTAGAATCGCTGTATTTCTTCTAGTTTAGCCAGAAAACGCGTTTAAAGTTTTGCAAAAAATTTTTTCAAATATCTCCAAAAATTTTTTTGCTACAACATATTATCATATATCGGCAGAATCTGTGCATTCCCAGTGATCACGAAAAACACGTAGAATCGCTCTATCTCTTCTAGTTTAGCCAGAAAATGCGTTTAAAGTTTTGCAAGTGATTTTTTTAAATATCTCCAAAAATATTTTTGCTACAACCTATTATCATATATCGGCAGAATCTGTGCATTCCCAGTGATCACGAAAAACACGTAGAATCGCTCTATCTCTTCTGGTTTAGCCAGAAAACGCGTTTAAAGTTTTGCAAAAAATTTTTTCAAATATCTCCAAAAATATTTTTGCTACAACATATTATCATATATCGGTAGAATCTGTGCATTCCCAGTGATTACGAAAAACACGTAGAATCGCTCTATCTCTTCTAGTTTAGCCAGAAAACGCGTTTAAAGTTTTGCAAAAAATTTTTTCAAATATCTCCAAAAATATTTTTGCTACAACCTATTATCATATATCGCCAGAATTTGTGCATTCCCATTGATCACGAAAAACACGTAGAATCGCTCTATCTCTTCTAGTTTAGCCAGAAAACGCGTTTAAAGTTTTGCAAAAAAATTTTTCAAATATCTCCAAAAATATTTTTGCTACAACCTATTATCATATATCCGCAGAATCTGTGCATTCCCAGTGATCACGAAAAACACGTAGAATCGCTCCATCTCTTCTTTTTTAGCCAGAAAACGCGTTTAAAGTTTTGCAAAAAATTTTTTCAAATATCTCCAAAAATATTTTTGCTACAACCTATTATCATATATCGCCAGAATTTGTGCATTCCCATTGATCACGAAAAACACGTAGAATCGCTCTATCTCTTCTAGTTTAGCCAGAAAACGCGTTTAAAGTTTTGCAAATGATTTTTTTAAATATCTCCAAAAATATTTTTGCTACAACATATTATCATATATCGGCAGAATCTGTGCATTCCCAGTGATCACGAAAAACACGTAGAATCGCTCTATCTCTTCTAGTTTAGCCAGAAAATGCGTTTAAAGTTTTGCAAGTGATTTTTTTAAATATCTCCAAAAATATTTTTGCTACAACATATTATCATATATCGGCAGAATCTGTGCATTCCCAGTGATTACGAAAAACACGTAGAATCGCTCTATCTCTTCTAGTTTAGCCAGAAAACGCGTTTAAAGTTTTGCAAAAAATTTTTTTCAAATATCTCCAAAAATATTTTTGCTACAACCTATTATCATATATCGGCAGAATCTGTGCATTCCCAGTGATTACGAAAAACACGTAGAATCGCTCTATCTCTTCTAGTTTAGCCAGAAAACGCGTTTAAAGTTTTGCAAAAAATTTTTTCAAATATCTCCAAAAATATTTTTGCTACAACCTATTATCATATATCGCCAGAATTTGTGCATTCCCATTGATCACGAAAAACACGTAGAATCGCTCTATCTCTTCTAGTTTAGCCAGAAAACGCGTTTAAAGTTTTGCAAAAAAATTTTTCAAATATCTCCAAAAATATTTTTGCTACAACCTATTATCATATATCCGCAGAATCTGTGCATTCCCAGTGATCACGAAAAACACGTAGAATCGCTCCATCCCTTCTTTTTTAGCCAGAAAACGCGTTTAAAGTTTTGCAAAAAATTTTTTCAAATATCTCCAAAAATATTTTTGCTACAACCTATTATCATATATCGCCAGAATTTGTGCATTCCCATTGATCACGAAAAACACGTAGAATCGCTCTATCTCTTCTAGTTTAGCCAGAAAACGCGTTTAAAGTTTTGCAAATGATTTTTTTAAATATCTCCAAAAATATTTTTGCTACAACCTATTATCATATATCGGCAGAATCTGTGCATTCCCAGTGATCACGAAAAATACGTAGAATCGCTCTATCTCTTCTAGTTTAGCCAGAAAACGCGTTTAAAGTTTTGCAAAAAATTTTTTCAAATATCTCCAAAAATATTATTATTTTTGGAGATATTTTGGAGATTACAACCTATTATCATATATCGGCAGAATCTGTGCATTCCCAGTGATCACGAAAAACACGTAGAATCGCTCTATCTCTTCTAGTTTAGCCAGAAAACGCGTTTAAAGTTTTGCAAGTGATATTTTTAAATATCTCCAAAAATATTTTTGCTACAACATATTATCATATATCGGCAGAATCTGTGCATTCCCAGTGATTACGAAAAACACGTAGAATCGCTCTATCTCTTCTAGTTTAGCCAGAAAACGCGTTTAAAGTTTTGCAAAAAATTTTTTTCAAATATCTAAAAAAATATTTTTGCTACAACCTATTATCATATATCGGCAGAATCTCTGCATTCCCATTGATCACGAAAAAGACGTAGAATCGCTCTATCTCTTCTAGTTTGGCCAGAAAACGCGTTTAAAGTTTTGCAAATGATTTTTTTAAATATCTCCAAAAATATTTTTGCTACAACCTATTATCATATATCGGCAGAATCTGTGCATTCCCAGTGATCACGAAAAACACGTAGAATCGCTGTATCTCTTCTAGTTTAGCCAGAAAACGCGTTTAAAGTTTTGCAAAAAAATTTTTCAAATATCTCCAAAAATATTTTTGCTACAACCTATTATCATTATCCGCAGAATCTGTGCATTCCCAGTGATCACGAAAAACACGTAGAATCGCTCCATCCCTTCTTTTTTAGCCAGAAAACGCGTTTAAAGTTTTGCAAAAAATTTTTTCAAATATCTCCAAAAATATTTTTGCTACAACCTATTATCATATATCGCCAGAATTTGTGCATTCCCATTGATCACGAAAAACACGTAGAATCGCTCTATCTCTTCTAGTTTAGCCAGAAAACGCGTTTAAAGTTTTGCAAATGATTTTTTTAAATATCTCCAAAAATATTTTTGCTACAACCTATTATCATATATCGGCAGAATTTGTGCATTCCCATTGATCACGAAAAACACGTAGAATCGCTCTATCTCTTCTAGTTTAGCCAGAAAACGCGTTTAAAGTTTTGCAAATGATTTTTTTAAATATCTCCAAAAATATTTTTGCTACAACCTATTATCATATATCGGCAGAATCTGTGCATTCCCAGTGATCACGAAAAATACGTAGAATCGCTCTATCTCTTCTAGTTTAGCCAGAAAACGCGTTTAAAGTTTTGCAAAAATTTTTTTCAAATATCTCCAAAAATATTTTTGCTACAACCTATTATCATATATCGGCAGAATCTGTGCATTCCCAGTGATCACGAAAAACACGTAGAATCGCTCTATCTCTTCTAGTTTAGCCAGAAAACGCGTTTAAAGTTTTGCAAGTGATTTTTTTAAATATCTCCAAAAATATTTTTGCTACAACCTATTATCATATATCGGCAGAATTTGTGCATTCCCATTGATCACGAAAAACACGTAGAATCGCTCTATCTCTTCTAGTTTAGCCAGAAAACGCGTTTAAAGTTTTGCAAAAAAATTTTTCAAATATCTCCAAAAATATTTTTGCTACAACATATTATCATATATCGGCAGAATCCGTGCATTCCCAGTGATTACGAAAAACACGTAGAATCGCTCTATCTCTTCTAGTTTAGCCAGAAAACGCGTTTAAAGTTTTGCAAAAAATTTTTTCAAATATCTAAAAAAATATTTTTGCTACAACCTATTATCATATATCGGCAGAATCTCTGCATTCCCATTGATCACGAAAAAGACGTAGAATCGCTCTATCTCTTCTAGTTTGGCCAGAAAACGCGTTTAAAGTTTTGCAAATGATTTTTTTAAATATCTCCAAAAATATTTTTGCTACAACCTATTATCATATATCGGCAGAATCTGTGCATTCCCAGTGATCACGAAAAACACGTAGAATCGCTGTATCTCTTCTAGTTTAGCCAGAAAACGCGTTTAAAGTTTTGCAAAAAAATTTTTCAAATATCTCCAAAAATATTTTTGCTACAACATATTATCATATATCGGCAGAATCTGTGCATTCCCAGTGATCATGAAAAAGACGTAGAATCGCTCTATCTCTTCTAGTTTAGCCAGAAAACGCGTTTAAAGTTTTGCAAATGATTTTTTTAAATATCTCCAAAAATATTTTTGCTACAACCTATTATCATATATCGGCAGAATCTGTGCATTCCCAGTGATCACGAAAAACACGTAGAATCGCTGTATTTCTTCTAGTTTAGCCAGAAAACGCGTTTAAGGTTTTGCAAAAAAATTTTTCAAATATCTCCAAAAATTTTTTTGCTACAACATATTATCATATATCGGCAGAATCTGTGCATTCCCAGTGATCACGAAAAACACGTAGAATCGCTCTATCTCTTCTAGTTTAGCCAGAAAACGCGTTTAAAGTTTTGCAAGTGATTTTTTTAAATATCTCTAAAAATATTTTTGCTACAACCTATTATCATATATCGGCAGAATTTGTGCATTCCCATTGATCACGAAAAACACGTAGAATCGCTCTATCTCTTCTAGTTTAGCCAGAAAACGCGTTTAAAGTTTTGCAAAAAAATTTTTCAAATATCTCCAAAAATATTTTTGCTACAACCTATTATCATATATCGGCAGAATCTGTGCATTCCCAGTGATTACGAAAAACACGTAGAATCGCTCTATCTCTTCTAGTTTAGCCAGAAAACGCGTTTAAAGTTTTGCAAAAAAATTTTTCAAATATCTCCAAAAATATTTTTGCTACAACATATTATCATATATCGGCAGAATCTGTGCATTCCCAGTGATCATGAAAAAGACGTAGAATCGCTCTATCTCTTCTAGTTTAGCCAGAAAACGCGTTTAAAGTTTTGCAAATGATTTTTTTAAATATCTCCAAAAATATTTTTGCTACAACCTATTATCATATATCGGCAGAATCTGTGCATTCCCAGTGATCACGAAAAACACGTAGAATCGCTGTATTTCTTCTAGTTTAGCCAGAAAACGCGTTTAAGGTTTTGCAAAAAAATTTTTCAAATATCTCCAAAAATTTTTTTGCTACAACATATTATCATATATCGGCAGAATCTGTGCATTCCCAGTGATCACGAAAAACACGTAGAATCGCTCTATCTCTTCTAGTTTAGCCAGAAAACGCGTTTAAAGTTTTGCAAGTGATTTTTTTAAATATCTCCAAAAATATTTTTGCTACAACCTATTATCATATATCGGCAGAATCTGTGCATTCCCAGTGATCACGAAAAACACGTAGAATCGCTCTATCTCTTCTGGTTTAGCCAGAAAACGCGTTTAAAGTTTTGCAAAAATTTTTTTCAAATATCTCCAAAAATATTTTTGCTACAACATATTATCATATATCGGCAGAATCTGTGCATTCCCAGTGATCACGAAAAACACGTAGAATCGCTCTATCTCTTCTAGTTTAGCCAGAAAACGCGTTTAAAGTTTTGCAAGTGATTTTTTTAAATATCTCCAAAAATATTTTTGCTACACGAAAAACACGTAGAATCGCTGTATTTCTTCTAGTTTAGCCAGAAAACTCGTTTAAAGTTTTGCAAAAAAATTTTTCAAATATCTCCAAAAATTTTTTTGCTACAACATATTATCATATATCGGCAGAATCTGTGCATTCCCAGTGATCACGAAAAACACGTAGAATCGCTCTATCTCTTCTAGTTTAGCCAGAAAACGCGTTTAAAGTTTTGCAAGTGATTTTTTTAAATATCTCCAAAAATATTTTTGCTACAACCTATTATCATATATCGGCAGAATCTGTGCATTCCCAGTGATCACGAAAAACACGTAGAATCGCTCTATCTCTTCTGGTTTAGCCAGAAAACGCGTTTAAAGTTTTGCAAAAAATTTTTTCAAATATCTCCAAAAATATTTTTGCTACAACCTATTATCATATATCCGCAGAATCTGTGCATTCCCAGTGATCACGAAAAACACATAGAATCGCTCCATCCCTTCTTTTTTAGCCAGAAAACGCGTTTAAAGTTTTGCAAAAAATTTTTTCAAATATCTCCAAAAATATTTTTGCTACAACCTATTATCATATATCGCCAGAATTTGTGCATTCCCATTGATCACGAAAAACACGTAGAATCGCTCTATCTCTTCTAGTTTAGCCAGAAAACGCGTTTAAAGTTTTGCAAATGATTTTTTTAAATATCTCCAAAAATATTTTTGCTACAACCTATTATCATATATCGGCAGAATCTGTGCATTCCCAGTGATCACAAAAAACACGTAGAATCGCTCTATCTCTTCTAGTTTAGCCAGAAAACGCGTTTAAAGTTTTGCAAAAAAATTTTTCAAATATTTCCAAAAATATTTTTGCTACAACCTATTATCATATATTGGCAGAATTTGTGCATTCCCATTGATCACGAAAAACACGTAGAATCGCTCTATCTCTTCTAGTTTAGCCAGAAAACGCGTTTAAAGTTTTGCAAAAAAATTTTTCAAATATCTCCAAAACCATTTTTGCTACAACATATTATCATATATCGGCAGAATCTGTGCATTCCCAGTGATTGCGAAAAACACGTAGAATCGCTCTATCTCTTCTAGTTTAGCCAGAAAACGCGTTTAAAGTTTTGCAAAAAATTTTTTCAAATATCTCCAAAAATATTTTTGCTACAACCTATTATCATATATCGGCAGAATCTCTGCATTCCCATTGATCACGAAAAAGACGTAGAATCGCTCTATCTCTTCTAGTTTGGCCAGAAAACGCGTTTAAAGTTTTGCAAATGATTTTTTTAAATATCTCCAAAAATATTTTTGCTACAACCTATTATCATATATCGGCAGAATCTGTGCATTCCCAGTGATCACGAAAAACACGTAGAATCGCTGTATTTCTTCTAGTTTAGCCAGAAAACGCTTTTAAGGTTTTGCAAAAAAATTTTTCAAATATCTCCAAAAATATTTTTGCTACAACCTATTATCATATATCGGCAGAATCTCTGCATTCCCATTGATCACGAAAAAGACGTAGAATCGCTCTATCTCTTCTAGTTTGGCCAGAAAACGCGTTTAAAGTTTTGCAAATGATTTTTTTAAATATCTCCAAAAATATTTTTGCTACAACCTATTATCATATATCGGCAGAATCTCTGCATTCCCATTGATCACGAAAAAGACGTAGAATCGCTCTATCTCTTCTAGTTTGGCCAGAAAACGCGTTTAAAGTTTTGCAAATGATTTTTTTAAATATCTCCAAAAATATTTTTGCTACAACCTATTATCATATATCGGCAGAATCTCTGCATTCCCATTGATCACGAAAAAGACGTAGAATCGCTCTATCTCTTCTAGTTTGGCCAGAAAACGCGTTTAAAGTTTTGCAAATGATTTTTTTAAATATCTCCAAAAATATTTTTGCTACAACCTATTATCATATATCGGCAGAATCTGTGCATTCCCAGTGATCACGAAAAACACGTAGAATCGCTCTATCTCTTCTAGTTTAGCCAGAAAACGCGTTTAAAGTTTTGCAAAAAAATTTTTCAAATATCTCCAAAAATATTTTTGCTACAACATATTATCATATATCGGCAGAATCTGTACATTCCCAGTGATCACGAAAAACACGTAGAATCGTTCTATCTCTTCTAGTTTAGCCAGAAAACGCGTTTAAAGTTTTGCAAGTGATTTTTTTAAATATTTCCAAAAATATTTTTGCTACAACCTATTATCATATATCGGCAGAATCTGTGCATTCCCAGTGATCACGAAAAACACGTAGAATCGCTCTATCTCTTCTAGTTTAGCCAGAAAACGCGTTTAAAGTTTTGCAAATGATTTTTTCAAATATCTCCAAAAATATTTTTGCTACAACATATTATCATATATCGGCAGAATCTGTGCATTCCCAGTGATCACGAAAAACACGTAGAATCGCTCTATCTCTTCTAGTTTAGCCAGAAAACGCGTTTAAAGTTTTGCAAGTGATTTTTTTAAATATCTCCAAAAATATTTTTGCTACAACCTATTATCATATATCGGCAGAATCTGTGCATTCCCAGTGATCACGAAAAACACGTAGAATCGCTCTATCTCTTCTAGTTTAGCCAGAAAACGCGTTTAAAGTTTTGCAAAAATTTTTTTCAAATATCTCCAAAAATATTTTTGCTACAACCTATTATCATATATCGGCAGAATCTGTGCATTCCCAGTGATTACGAAAAACAAGTAGAATCGCTCTATCTCTTCTAGTTTAGCCAGAAAACGCGTTTAAAGTTTTGCAAAAATTTTTTTCAAATATCTCCAAAAATATTTTTGCTACAACCTATTATCATATATCGCCAGAATTTGTGCATTCCCATTGATCACGAAAAACACGTAGAATCGCTGTATCTTTTCTAGTTTAGCCATAAAACGCGTTTAAAGTTTTGCAAAAAAATTTTTCAAATATCTCCAAAAATATTTTTGCTACAACATATTATCATATATCAGCAGAATCTGTGCATTCCCAGTGATCACGAAAAACATGTAGAATCGCTCTATCTCTTCTGGTTTAGCCAGAAAACGCGTTTAAAGTTTTGCAAAAAATTTTTTCAAATATCTCCAAAAATACAACATATTATCATATATCGGCAGAATCTGTGCATTCCCAGTGATCACGAAAAACACGTAGAATCGCTCTATCTCTTCTAGTTTAGCCAGAAAACGCGTTTAAAGTTTTGCAAATGATTTTTTTAAATATCTCCAAAAATATTTTTGCTACAACCTATTATCATATATCGGCAGAATCTGTGCATTCCCAGTGATCACGAAAAACACGTAGAATCGCTCTATCTCTTCTAGTTTAGCCAGAAAACGCGTTTAAAGTTTTGCAAATGATTTTTTTAAATATCTCCAAAAATATTTTTGCTACAACATATTATCATATATCGGTAGAATCTGTGCATTCCCAGTGATCACGAAAAACACGTAGAATCGCTCTATCTCTTCTAGTTTAGCCAGAAAACGCGTTTAAAGTTTTGCAAATGATTTTGTTAAATATCTCCAAAAATATTTTTGCTACAACATATTATCATATATCGGCAGAATCTGTGCATTCCCAGTGATCACGAAAAACACGTAGAATCGCTCTATCTCTTCTAGTTTAGCCAGAAAACGCGTTTAAAGTTTTGCAAATGATTTTGTTAAATATCTCCAAAAATATTTTTGCTACAACCTATTATCATATATCGGCAGAATTTGTGCATTCCCATTGATCACGAAAAACACGTTTAAAGTTTTGCAAATGATTTTTTTAAATATCTCCAAAAATATTTTTGCTACAACCTATTATCATATATCGGCAGAATCTGTGCATTCCCAGTGATCACGAAAAACACGTAGAATCGCTCTATCTCTTCTAGTTTAGCCAGAAAACGCGTTTAAAGTTTTGCAAATGATTTTGTTAAATATCTCCAAAAATATTTTTGCTACAACCTATTATCATATATCGGCAGAATCTGTGCATTCCCAGTGATCTAGAAAAATACGTAGAATCGCTCTATCTCTTCTAGTTTAGCCAGAAAACGCGTTTAAAGTTTTGCAAAAATTTTTTTCAAATATCTCCAAAAATATTTTTGCTACAACCTATTATCATATATCGGCAGAATCTGTGCATTCCCAGTGATTACGAAAAACAAGTAGAATCGCTCTATCTCTTCTAGTTTAGCCAGAAAACGCGTTTAAAGTTTTGCAAATGATTTTTTTAAATATCTCCAAAAATATTTTTGCTACAACCTATTATCATATATCGGCAGAATCTGTGCATTCCCAGTGATTACGAAAAACACGTAGAATCGCTCTATCTCTTCTAGTTTAGCCAGAAAACGCGTTTAAAGTTTTGCAAAAATTTTTTTCAAATATCTCCAAAAATATTTTTGCTACAACCTATTATCATATATCCGCAGAATCTGTGCATTCCCAGTGATCACGAAAAACACGTAGAATCGCTCTATTCCTTCTTTTTTAAAAAGTTTTTTCAAATATCTCCAAATATTTTTCTACAACCTATTATCATATATCGCCAGAATTTGTGTATTCCCATTGATCACGAAAAACACGTAGAATCGCTCTATCTCTTCTAGTTTAGCCAGAAAACGCGTTTAAAGTTTTGCAAATGATTTTGTTAAATATCTCCAAAAATATTTTTGCTACAACCTATTATCATATATCGGCAGAATTTGTGCATTCCCAGTGATCACGAAAAACACGTAGAATCGCTCTATCTCTTCTAGTTTAGCCAGAAAACGCGTTTAAAGTTTTGCAAATGATTTTGTTAAATATCTCCAAAAATATTTTTGCTACAACCTATTATCATATATCGGCAGAATCTGTGCATTCCCAGTGATTACGAAAAACAAGTAGAATCGCTCTATCTCTTCTAGTTTAGCCAGAAAACGCGTTTAAAGTTTTGCAAATGATTTTTTTAAATATCTCCAAAAATATTTTTGCTACAACCTATTATCATATATCGGCAGAATCTGTGCATTCCCAGTGATCACGAAAAACACGTAGAATCGCTCTATCTCTTCTAGTTTAGCCAGAAAACGCGTTTAAAGTTTTGCAAATAATTTTTTTAAATAATCTCCAAAAATATTTTTGCTACAACCTATTATCATATATCGGCAGAATCTGTGCATTCCCAGTGATCACGAAAAATACGTAGAATCGCTCTATCTCTTCTAGTTTAGCCAGAAAACGCGTTTAAAGTTTTGCAAAAATTTTTTTCAAATATCTCCAAAAATATTTTTGCTACAACCTATTATCATATATCCGCAGAATCTGTGCATTCCCAGTGATCACGAAAAACACGTAGAATCGCTCTATCCCTTCTAGTTTAGCCAGAAAACTCGTTTAAAGTTTTGCAAAAAGTTTTTTCAAATATCTCCAAATATTTTTGCTACAACCTATTATCATATATCGCCAGAATTTGTGCATTCCCATTGATCACGAAAAACACGTAGAATCGCTCTATCTCTTCTAGTTTAGCCAGAAAACGCGTTTAAAGTTTTGCAAATGATTTTTTTAAATATCTCCAAAAATATTTTTGCTACAACCTATTATCATATATCGGCAGAATCTGTGCATTCCCAGTGATCACGAAAAATACGTAGAATCGCTCTATCTCTTCTAGTTTAGCCAGAAAACGCGTTTAAAGTTTTGCAAATGATTTTTTTAAATATCTCCAAAAATATTTTTGCTACAACCTATTATCATATATCGGCAGAATCTGTGCATACCCAGTGATCATGAAAAACACGTAGAATCGCTCTATCTCTTCTAGTTTAGCCAGAAAACGCGTTTAAAGTTTTGCAAATGATTTTTTTAAATAATCTCCAAAAATATTTTTGCTACAACCTATTATCATATATCGGCAGAATCTGTGCATTCCCAGTGATCACGAAAAATACGTAGAATCGCTTTATCTCTTCTAGTTTAGCCAGAAAACGCGTTTAAAGTTTTGCAAAAATTTTTTTCAAATATCTCCAAAAATATTTTTGCTACAACCTATTATCATATATCGGCAGAATCTGTGCATTCCAAGTGATTACGAAAAACAAGTAGAATCGCTCTATCTCTTCTAGTTTAGCCAGAAAACGCGTTTAAAGTTTTGCAAATGATTTTTTTAAATATCTCCAAAAATATTTTTGCTACAACCTATTATCATATATCGGCAGAATCTGTGCATACCCAGTGATCATGAAAAACACGTAGAATCGCTCTATCTCTTCTAGTTTAGCCAGAAAACGCGTTTAAAGTTTTGCAAATGATTTTTTTAAATATCTCCAAAAATATTTTTGCTACAACCTATTATCATATATCGGCAGAATCTGTGCATTCCCAGTGATCACGAAAAACACGTAGAATCGCTCTATCTCTTCTAGTTTAGCCAGAAAACGAGTTTAAAGTTTTGCAAATGATGTTTTTAAATATCTCCAAAAATATTTTTGCTACAACCTATTATCATATATCGGCAGAATCTGTGCATACCCAGTGATCATGAAAAACACGTAGAATCGCTCTATCTCTTCTAGTTTAGCCAGAAAACGCGTTTAAAGTTTTGCAAATGATTTTTTTAAATATCTCCAAAAATATTTTTGCTACAACCTATTATCATATATCGGCAGAATCTGTGCATTCCCAGTGATCACGAAAAACACGTAGAATCGCTCTATCTCTTCTAGTTTAGCCAGAAAACGAGTTTAAAGTTTTGCAAATGATTTTTTTAAATATCTCCAAAAATATTTTTGCTACAACCTATTATCATATATCGGCAGAATCTGTGCATTCCCAGTGATTACGAAAAACACGTAGAATCGCTCTATCTCTTCTAGTTTAGCCAGAAAACGCGTTTAAAGTTTTGCAAAAAATTTTTTCAAATATCTCCAAAAATATTTTTGCTACAACCTATTATCATATATCCGCAGAATCTGTGCATTCCCAGTGATCACGAAAAACACGTAGAATCGCTCTATTCCTTCTTTTTTAGCCAGAAAACGCGTTTAAAGTTTTGCAAAAAGTTTTTTCAAATATCTCCAAATATTTTTCTACAACCTATTATCATATATCGGCAGAATCTGTGCATTCCCAGTGATCACGAAAAATACGTAGAATCGCTCTATCTCTTCTAGTTTAGCCAGAAAACGCGTTTAAAGTTTTGCAAATGATTTTTTTAAATATCTCCAAAAATATTTTTGCTACAACCTATTATCATATATCGGCAGAATCTGTGCATACCCAGTGATCATGAAAAACACGTAGAATCGCTCTATCTCTTCTAGTTTAGCCAGAAAACGCGTTTAAAGTTTTGCAAATGATTTTTTTAAATAATCTCCAAAAATATTTTTGCTACAACCTATTATCATATATCGGCAGAATCTGTGCATTCCCAGTGATCACGAAAAATACGTAGAATCGCTTTATCTCTTCTAGTTTAGCCAGAAAACGCGTTTAAAGTTTTGCAAAAATTTTTTTCAAATATCTCCAAAAATATTTTTGCTACAACCTATTATCATATATCGGCAGAATCTGTGCATTCCAAGTGATTACGAAAAACAAGTAGAATCGCTCTATCTCTTCTAGTTTAGCCAGAAAACGCGTTTAAAGTTTTGCAAATGATTTTTTTAAATATCTCCAAAAATATTTTTGCTACAACCTATTATCATATATCGGCAGAATCTGTGCATACCCAGTGATCATGAAAAACACGTAGAATCGCTCTATCTCTTCTAGTTTAGCCAGAAAACGCGTTTAAAGTTTTGCAAATGATTTTTTTAAATATCTCCAAAAATATTTTTGCTACAACCTATTATCATATATCGGCAGAATCTGTGCATTCCCAGTGATCACGAAAAACACGTAGAATCGCTCTATCTCTTCTAGTTTAGCCAGAAAACGAGTTTAAAGTTTTGCAAATGATGTTTTTAAATATCTCCAAAAATATTTTTGCTACAACCTATTATCATATATCGGCAGAATCTGTGCATACCCAGTGATCATGAAAAACACGTAGAATCGCTCTATCTCTTCTAGTTTAGCCAGAAAACGCGTTTAAAGTTTTGCAAATGATTTTTTTAAATATCTCCAAAAATATTTTTGCTACAACCTATTATCATATATCGGCAGAATCTGTGCATTCCCAGTGATCACGAAAAACACGTAGAATCGCTCTATCTCTTCTAGTTTAGCCAGAAAACGAGTTTAAAGTTTTGCAAATGATTTTTTTAAATATCTCCAAAAATATTTTTGCTACAACCTATTATCATATATCGGCAGAATCTGTGCATTCCCAGTGATTACGAAAAACACGTAGAATCGCTCTATCTCTTCTAGTTTAGCCAGAAAACGCGTTTAAAGTTTTGCAAAAAATTTTTTCAAATATCTCCAAAAATATTTTTGCTACAACCTATTATCATATATCCGCAGAATCTGTGCATTCCCAGTGATCACGAAAAACACGTAGAATCGCTCTATTCCTTCTTTTTTAGCCAGAAAACGCGTTTAAAGTTTTGCAAAAAGTTTTTTCAAATATCTCCAAATATTTTTCTACAACCTATTATCATATATCGCCAGAATTTGTGCATTCCCATTGATCACGAAAAACACGTAGAATCGCTCTATCTCTTCTAGTTTAGCCAGAAAACGCGTTTAAAGTTTTGCAAATGATTTTTTTAAATATCTCCAAAAATATTTTTGCTACAACCTATTATCATATATCGGCAGAATCTGTGCATTCCCAGTGATCACGAAAAATACGTAGAATCGCTCTATCTCTTCTAGTTTAGCCAGAAAACGCGTTTAAAGTTTTGCAAATGATTTTTTTAAATATCTCCAAAAATATTTTTGCTACAACCTATTATCATATATCGGCAGAATCTGTGCATACCCAGTGATCATGAAAAACACGTAGAATCGCTCTATCTCTTCTAGTTTAGCCAGAAAACGCGATTAAAGTTTTGCAAATAATTTTTTTAAATAATCTCCAAAAATATTTTTGCTACAACCTATTATCATATATCGGCAGAATCTGTGCATTCCCAGTGATCACGAAAAATACGTAGAATCGCTCTATCTCTTCTAGTTTAGCCAGAAAACGCGTTTAAAGTTTTGCAAAAATTTTTTTCAAATATCTCCAAAAATATTTTTGCTACAACCTATTATCATATATCCGCAGAATCTGTGCATTCCCAGTGATCACGAAAAACACGTAGAATCGCTCTATCCCTTCTAGTTTAGCCAGAAAACGCGTTTAAAGTTTTGCAAATGATTTTTTTAAATAATCTCCAAAAATACTTTTGCTACAACCTATTATCATATATCGGCAGAATCTGTGCATTCCCAGTGATCACGAAAAATACGTAGAATCGCTCTATCTCTTCTAGTTTAGCCAGAAAACGCGTTTAAAGTTTTGCAAATGATTTTTTTAAATATCTCCAAAAATATTTTTGCTACAACCTATTATCATATATCGGCAGAATCTGTGCATACCCAGTGATCATGAAAAACACGTAGAATCGCTCTATCTCTTCTAGTTTAGCCAGAAAACGCGTTTAAAGTTTTGCAAATGATTTTTTTAAATAATCTCCAAAAATATTTTTGCTACAACCTATTATCATATATCGGCAGAATCTGTGCATTCCCAGTGATCACGAAAAATACGTAGAATCGCTCTATCTCTTCTAGTTTAGCCAGAAAACGCGTTTAAAGTTTTGCAAAAATTTTTTTCAAATATCTCCAAAAATATTTTTGCTACAACCTATTATCATATATCGGCAGAATCTGTGCATTCCCAGTGATCACGAAAAACACGTAGAATCGCTCTATCTCTTCTAGTTTAGCCAGAAAACGCGTTTAAAGTTTTGCAAATGATTTTTTTAAATATCTCCAAAAATATTTTTGCTACAACCTATTATCATATATCGGCAGAATCTGTGCATTCCCAGTGATCACGAAAAACACGTAGAATCGCTCTATCTCTTCTAGTTTAGCCAGAAAACGCGTTTAAAGTTTTGCAAATGATTTTTTTCAAATATCTCCAAAAATATTTTTGCTACAACCTATTATCATATATCGGCAGAATCTGTGCATTCCCAGTGATCACGAAAAACACGTAGAATCGCTCTATCTCTTCTAGTTTAGCCAGAAAACGCGTTTAAAGTTTTGCAAAAATTTTTTTCAAATATCTCCAAAAATATTTTTGCTACAACCTATTATCATATATCGGCAGAATCTGTGCATTCCAAGTGATTACGAAAAACAAGTAGAATCGCTCTATCTCTTCTAGTTTAGCCAGAAAACGCGTTTAAAGTTTTGCAAATGATTTTTTTAAATATCTCCAAAAATATTTTTGCTACAACCTATTATCATATATCGGCAGAATCTGTGCATTCCCAGTGATCACGAAAAACACGTAGAATCGCTCTATCTCTTCTAGTTTAGCCAGAAAACGAGTTTAAAGTTTTGCAAATGATTTTTTTAAATATCTCCAAAAATATTTTTGCTACAACCTATTATCATATATCGGCAGAATCTGTGCATTCCCAGTGATTACGAAAAACACGTAGAATCGCTCTATCTCTTCTAGTTTAGCCAGAAAACGCGTTTAAAGTTTTGCAAAAAATTTTTTCAAATATCTCCAAAAATATTTTTGCTACAACCTATTATCATATATCCGCAGAATCTGTGCATTCCCAGTGATCACGAAAAACACGTAGAATCGCTCTATTCCTTCTTTTTTAGCCAGAAAACGCGTTTAAAGTTTTGCAAATGATTTTTTCAAATATCTCCAAATATTTTTCTACAACCTATTATCATATATCGCCAGAATTTGTGCATTCCCATTGATCACGAAAAACACGTAGAATCGCTCTATCTCTTCTAGTTTAGCCAGAAAACGCGTTTAAAGTTTTGCAAATGATTTTTTTAAATATCTCCAAAAATATTTTTGCTACAACCTATTATCATATATCGGCAGAATTTGTGCATTCCCATTGATCACGAAAAACACGTAGAATCGCTCTATCTCTTCTAGTTTAGCCAGAAAACGCGTTTAAAGTTTTGCAAATGATTTTTTTAAATATCTCCAAAAATATTTTTGCTACAACCTATTATCATATATCGGCAGAATCTGTGCATTCCCAGTGATCACGAAAAACACGTAGAATCGCTCTATCTCTTCTAGTTTAGCCAGAAAACGAGTTTAAAATTTTGCAAATGATTTTTTTAAATATCTCCAAAAATATTTTTGCTACAACCTATTATCATATATCGGCAGAATCTGTGCATTCCCAGTGATTACGAAAAATACGTAGAATCGCTCTATCTCTTCTAGTTTAGCCAGAAAACGCGTTTAAAGTTTTGCAAATAATTTTTTTAAATAATCTGCAAAAATATTTTTGCTACAACCTATTATCATATATCGGCAGAATCTGTGCATTCCCAGTGATCACGAAAAATACGTAGAATCGCTCTATCTCTTCTAGTTTAGCCAGAAAACGCGTTTAAAGTTTTGCAAAAATTTTTTTCAAATATCTCCAAAAATATTTTTGCTACAACCTATTATCATATATCCGCAGAATCTGTGCATTCCCAGTGATCACGAAAAACACGTAGAATCGCTCTATCCCTTCTAGTTTAGCCAGAAAACTCGTTTAAAGTTTTGCAAAAAGTTTTTTCAAATATCTCCAAATATTTTTGCTACAACCTATTATCATATATCGGCAGAATTTGTGCATTCCCATTGATCACGAAAAACACGTAGAATCGCTCTATCTCTTCTAGTTTAGCCAGAAAACGCGTTTAAAGTTTTGCAAATGATTTTTTTAAATATCTCCAAAAATATTTTTGCTACAACCTATTATCATATATCGGCAGAATCTGTGCATTCCCAGTGATCACGAAAAACACGTAGAATCGCTCTATCTCTTCTAGTTTAGCCAGAAAACGCGTTTAAAGTTTTGCAAATGATTTTTTTAAATATCTCCAAAAATATTTTTGCTACAACCTATTATCATATATCGGCAGAATCTGTGCATACCCAGTGATCATGAAAAACACGTAGAATCGCTCTATCTCTTCTAGTTTAGCCAGAAAACGCGTTTAAAGTTTTGCAAATGATTTTTTTAAATAATCTCCAAAAATATTTTTGCTACAACCTATTATCATATATCGGCAGAATCTGTGCATTCCCAGTGATCACGAAAAATACGTAGAATCGCTCTATCTCTTCTAGTTTAGCCAGAAAACGCGTTTAAAGTTTTGCAAAAATTTTTTTCAAATATCTCCAAAAATATTTTTGCTACAACCTATTATCATATATCGGCAGAATTTGTGCATTCCCATTGATCACGAAAAACACGTAGAATCGCTCTATCTCTTCTAGTTTAGCCAGAAAACGCGTTTAAAGTTTTGCAAATGATTTTTTTAAATATCTCCAAAAATATTTTTGCTACAACCTATTATCATATATCGGCAGAATCTGTGCATTCCCAGTGATCACGAAAAATACGTAGAATCGCTCTATCTCTTCTAGTTTAGCCAGAAAACGCGTTTAAAGTTTTGCAAATGATTTTTTTAAATATCTCCAAAAATATTTTTGCTACAACCTATTATCATATATCGGCAGAATCTGTGCATACCCAGTGATCACGAAAAACACGTAGAATCGCTCTATCTCTTCTAGTTTAGCCAGAAAACGCGTTTAAAGTTTTGCAAATAATTTTTTTAAATAATCTCCAAAAATATTTTTGCTACAACCTATTATCATATATCGGCAGAATCTGTGCATTCCCAGTGATCACGAAAAATACGTAGAATCGCTCTATCTCTTCTAGTTTAGCCAGAAAACGCGTTTAAAGTTTTGCAAAAATTTTTTTCAAATATCTCCAAAAATATTTTTGCTACAACCTATTATCATATATCCGCAGAATCTGTGCATTCCCAGTGATCACGAAAAACACGTAGAATCGCTCTATCCCTTCTAGTTTAGCCAGAAAACGCGTTTAAAGTTTTGCAAAAAGTTTTTTCAAATATCTCCAAATATTTTTGCTACAACCTATTATCATATATCGCCAGAATTTGTGCATTCCCATTGATCACGAAAAACACGTAGAATCGCTCTATCTCTTCTAGTTTAGCCAGAAAACGCGTTTAAAGTTTTGCAAATGATTTTTTTAAATATCTCCAAAAATATTTTTGCTACAACCTATTATCATATATCGGCAGAATCTGTGCATTCCCAGTGATCACGAAAAATACGTAGAATCGCTCTATCTCTTCTAGTTTAGCCAGAAAACGCGTTTAAAGTTTTGCAAATGATTTTTTTAAATATCTCCAAAAATATTTTTGCTACAACCTATTATCATATATCGGCAGAATCTGTGCATACCCAGTGATCATGAAAAACACGTAGAATCGCTCTATCTCTTCTAGTTTAGCCAGAAAACGCGTTTAAAGTTTTGCAAATGATTTTTTTAAATAATCTCCAAAAATATTTTTGCTACAACCTATTATCATATATCGGCAGAATCTGTGCATTCCCAGTGATCACGAAAAATACGTAGAATCGCTCTATCTCTTCTAGTTTAGCCAGAAAACGCGTTTAAAGTTTTGCAAAAATTTTTTTCAAATATCTCCAAAAATATTTTTGCTACAACCTATTATCATATATCGGCAGAATCTGTGCATTCCCAGTGATCACGAAAAACACGTAGAATCGCTCTATCTCTTCTAGTTTAGCCAGAAAACGCGTTTAAAGTTTTGCAAATGATTTTTTTAAATATCTCCAAAAATATTTTTGCTACAACCTATTATCATATATCGGCAGAATCTGTGCATTCCCAGTGATCACGAAAAATACGTAGAATCGCTCTATCTCTTCTAGTTTAGCCAGAAAACGCGTTTAAAGTTTTGCAAATGATTTTTTTAAATAATCTCCAAAAATATTTTTGCTACAACCTATTATCATATATCGGCAGAATCTGTGCATTCCCAGTGATCACGAAAAATACGTAGAATCGCTCTATCTCTTCTAGTTTAGCCAGAAAACGCGTTTAAAGTTTTGCAAATGATTTTTTTAAATAATCTCCAAAAATATTTTTGCTACAACCTATTATCATATATCGGCAGAATCTGTGCATTCCCAGTGATCACGAAAAATACGTAGAATCGCTCTATCTCTTCTAGTTTAGCCAGAAAACGCGTTTAAAGTTTTGCAAAAATTTTTTTCAAATATCTCCAAAAATATTTTTGCTACAACCTATTATCATATATCGGCAGAATCTGTGCATTCCAAGTGATTACGAAAAACAAGTAGAATCGCTCTATCTCTTCTAGTTTAGCCAGAAAACGCGTTTAAAGTTTTGCAAATGATTTTTTTAAATATCTCCAAAAATATTTTTGCTACAACCTATTATCATATATCGGCAGAATCTGTGCATTCCCAGTGATCACGAAAAACACGTAGAATCGCTCTATCTCTTCTAGTTTAGCCAGAAACCGCGTTTAAAGTTTTGCAAGTGATTTTTTTAAATATCTCCAAAAATATTTTTGCTACAACCTATTATCATATATCGGCAGAATCTGTGCATTCCCAGTGATTACGAAAAACACGTAGAATCGCTCTATCTCTTCTAGTTTAGCCAGAAAACGCGTTTAAAGTTTTGCAAAAAATTTTTTCAAATATCTCCAAAAATATTTTTGCTACAACCTATTATCATATATCCGCAGAATCTGTGCATTCCCAGTGATCACGAAAAACACGTAGAATCGCTCTATTCCTTCTTTTTTAGCCAGAAAACGCGTTTAAAGTTTTGCAAAAAGTTTTTTCAAATATCTCCAAATATTTTTCTACAACCTATTATCATATATCGCCAGAATTTGTGCATTCCCATTGATCACGAAAAACACGTAGAATCGCTCTATCTCTTCTAGTTTAGCCAGAAAACGCGTTTAAAGTTTTGCAAATGATTTTGTTAAATATCTCCAAAAATATTTTTGCTACAACCTATTATCATATATCGGCAGAATTTGTGCATTCCCAGTGATCACGAAAAATACGTAGAATCGCTCTATCTCTTCTAGTTTAGCCAGAAAACGCGTTTAAAGTTTTGCAAATGATTTTGTTAAATATCTCCAAAAATATTTTTGCTACAACCTATTATCATATATCGGCAGAATTTGTGCATTCCCAGTGATCACGAAAAACACGTAGAATCGCTCTATCTCTTCTAGTTTAGCCAGAAAACGCGTTTAAAGTTTTGCAAATGATTTTGTTAAATATCTCCAAAAATATTTTTGCTACAACCTATTATCATATATCGGCAGAATTTGTGCATTCCCAGTGATCACGAAAAACACGTAGAATCGCTCTATCTCTTCTAGTTTAGCCAGAAAACGCGTTTAAAGTTTTGCAAATGATTTTTTTAAATATCTCCAAAAATATTTTTGCTACAACATATTATCATATATCGGCAGAATCTATGCATTCCCAGTGATCACGAAAAACACGTAGAATCGCTCTATCTCTTCTAGTTTAGCCAGAAAACGCGTTTAAAGTTTTGCAAATGATTTTGTTAAATATCTCCAAAAATATTTTTGCTACAACCTATTATCATATATCGGCAGAATTTGTGCATTCCCATTGATCACGAAAAACACGTAGAATCGCTCTATCTCTTCTAGTTTAGCCAGAAAACGCGTTTAAAGTTTTGCAAATGATTTTTTTAAATATCTCCAAAAATATTTTTGCTACAACCTATTATCATATATCGGCAGAATCTGTGCATTCCCAGTGATCACGAAAAACACGTAGAATCGCTCTATCTCTTCTAGTTTAGCCAGAAAACGCGTTTAAAGTTTTGCAAATGATTTTTTTAAATAATCTCCAAAAATATTTTTGCTACAACCTATTATCATATATCGGCAGAATCTGTGCATTCCCAGTGATCACGAAAAATACGTAGAATCGCTCTATCTCTTCTAGTTTAGCCAGGAAACGCGTTTAAAGTTTTGCAAAAATTTTTTTCAAATATCTCCAAAAATATTTTTGCTACAACCTATTATCATATATCGGCAGAATCTGTGCATTCCCAGTGATTACGACAAACAAGTAGAATCGCTCTATCTCTTCTAGTTTAGCCAGAAAACGTATTTAAAGTTTTGCAAATGATTTTTTTAAATATCTCCAAAAATATTTTTGCTACAACCTATTATCGTATATCGGCAGAATCTGTGCATTCCCAGTGATCACGAAAAACACGTAGAATCGCTCTATCTCTTCTAGTTTAGCCAGAAAACGAGTTTAAAGTTTTGCAAATGATTTTTTTAAATATCTCCAAAAATATTTTTGCTACAACCTATTATCATATATCGGCAGAATCTGTGCATTCCCAGTGATTACGAAAAACACGTAGAATCGCTCTATCTCTTCTAGTTTAGCCAGAAAACGCGTTTAAAGTTTTGCAAAAAATTTTTTCAAATATCTCCAAAAATATTTTTGCTACAACCTATTATCATATATCCGCAGAATCTGTGCATTCCCAGTGATCACGAAAAACACGTAGAATCGCTCTATCCCTTCTTTTTTAGCCAGAAAACGCGTTCAAAGTTTTGCAAAAAGTTTTTTCAAATATCTCCAAATATTTTTGCTACAACCTATTATCATATATCGCCAGAATTTGTGCATTCCCATTGATCACGAAAAACACGTAGAATCGCTCTATCTCTTCTAGTTTAGCCAGAAAACGCGTTTAAAGTTTTGCAAATGATTTTTTTAAATATCTCCAAAAATATTTTTGCTACAACCTATTATCATATATCGGCAGAATCTGTGCATTCCCAGTGATCACGAAAAACACGTAGAATCGCTCTATCTCTTCTAGTTTAGCCAGAAAACGAGTTTAAAGTTTTGCAAATGATTTTTTTAAATATCTCCAAAAATATTTTTGCTACAACCTATTATCATATATCGGCAGAATCTGTGCATTCCCAGTGATCACGAAAAACACGTAGAATCGCTCTATCTCTTCTAGTTTAGCCAGAAAACGCGTTTAAAGTTTTGCAAAAAATTTTTTTCAAATATCTCCAAAAATATTTTTGCTACAACATATTATCATATATCGGCAGAATCTGTGCATTCCCAGTGATCACGAAAAACACGTAGAATCGCTCTATCTCTTCTAGTTTAGCCAGAAAACGCGTTTAAAGTTTTGTAAGTGATTTTTTTAAATATCTCCAAAAATATTTTTGCTACAACCTATTATCATATATCGGCAGAATCTGTGCATTCCCAGTGATCACGAAAAATACGTAGAATCGCTCTATCTCTTCTAGTTTAGCCAGAAAACGCGTTTAAAGTTTTGCAAATGATTTTTTTAAATATCTCCAAAAATATTTTTGCTACAACCTATTATCATATATCGGCAGAATCTGTGCATTCCCAGTGATCACGAAAAATACGTAGAATCGCTCTATCTCTTCTAGTTTAGCCAGAAAACGCGTTTAAAGTTTTGCAAATGATTTTGTTAAATATCTCCAAAAATATTTTTGCTACAACCTATTATCATATATCCGCAGAATCTGTGCATTCCCAGTGATCACGAAAACACGTAGAATCGCTCTATCCCTTCTTTTTTAGCCAGAAAACGCGTTTAAAGTTTTGCAAAAAGTTTTTTCAAATATCTCCAAATATTTTTGCTACAACCTATTATCATATATCGCCAGAATTTGTGCATTCCCATTGATCACGAAAAACACATAGAATCGCTCTATCCCTTCTAGTTTAGCCAGAAAACGCGTTTAAAGTTTTGCAAGTGATTTTTTTAAATATCTCCAAAAATATTTTTGCTACAACCTATTATCATATATCGGCAGAATCTGTGCATTCCCAGTGATCACGAAAAACACGTAGAATCGCTCTATCTCTTCTAGTTTAGCCAGAAAACGCGTTTAAAGTTTTGCAAATGATTTTTTTAAATATCTCCAAAAATATTTTTGCTACAACCTATTATCATATATCGGCAGAATCTGTGCATTCCCAGTGATCACGAAAAACACGTAGAATCGCTCTATCTCTTCTAGTTTAGCCAGAAAACGCGTTTAAAGTTTTGCAAATGATTTTTTTCAAATATCTCCAAAAATATTTTTGCTACAACCTATTATCATATATCGGCAGAATCTGTGCATTCCCAGTGATCACGAAAAACACGTAGAATCGCTCTATCTCTTCTAGTTTAGCCAGAAAACGCGTTTAAAGTTTTGCAAAAAATTTTTTTCAAATATCTCCAGAACTCCTTAGATGTGGACTCCAGAACCTCTTAGATGTTTTCACGATTGTATTCGAGATACTATTGCAAAAAATATTCAACTTTCCAATAATAAATTTCAACATTCTTGGTATGCAGAAATATTAAAAAATCCTACAGAAAACGGAGCGGATGAAGTCTTTCCAGCAGTAATTATGACTGGAAGAATGGTTTTGACATGGGAAAGGTATTTTAATCCAAATGTTTCGTGGTTTTTAAATGACTATGTAGTACGAATTTATTATCCTCCAAGTTGGTCTGATGATTATAAAATTGAGCGCATCGAATATGTAAGCAGGTAATTTTGAAATAATATCAGTACTGAATTGTGATCACGATCAGTGATCACGAAAACACGTAGAATCGCTCTATCCCTTCTTTTTTAGCCAGAAAACGCGTTTAAAGTCTTGCAAAAAGTTTTTTCAAATATCTCCAAATATTTTTGCTACAACCTATTATCATATATCGCCAGAATTTGTGCATTCCCATTGATCACGAAAAACACGTAGAATCGCTCTATCTCTTCTAGTTTAGCCAGAAAACGCGTTTAAAGTTTTGCAAAAAAATTTTTCAAATATCTCCAAAAATATTTTTGCTACAACCTATTATCATATATTGGCAGAATCTGTGCATTCCCAGTGATTACGAAAAACACGTAGAATCGCTCTATCTCTTCTAGTTTAGCCAGAAAACGCGTTTAAAGTTTTGCAAGTGATTTTTTTAAATATCTCCAAAAATATTTTTGCTACAACCTATTATCATATATCGGCAGAATCTGTGCATTCCCAGTGATCACGAAAAACACGTAGAATCGCTCTATCTCTTCTAGTTTAGCCAGAAAACGCGTTTAAAGTTTTGCAAATGATTTTTTTAAATATCGGCAGAATCCCAGTGATCATGATGCATTCCCAGTGATCACGAAAAACACGTAGAATCGCTCTATCTCTTCTAGTTTAGCCAGAAAACGCGTTTAAAGTTTTGCAAATGATTTTTTTCAAATATCTCCAAAAATATTTTTGCTACAACATATTATCATATATCGGCAGAATCTGTGCATTCCCAGTGATCACGAAAAACACGTAGAATCGCTCTATCTCTTCTAGTTTAGCCAGAAAACGCGTTTAAAGTTTTGCAAATGATTTTTTTAAATATCTCCAAAAATATTTTTGCTACAACCTATTATCATATATCGGCAGAATCTGTGCATTCCCAGTGATCACGAAAAATACGTAGAATCGCTCTATCTCTTCTAGTTTAGCCAGAAAACGCGTTTAAAGTTTTGCAAATGATTTTTTTAAATATCTCCAAAAATATTTTTGCTACAACCTATTATCATATATCTGTGCATTCCCAGTGATCACGAAAAACACGTAGAATCGCTCTATCTCTTCTAGTTTAGCCAGAAAACGCGTTTAAAGTTTTGCAAAAAATTTTTTCAAATATCTCCAAAAATATTTTTGCTACAACCTATTATCATATATCCGCAGAATCTGTGCATTCCCAGTGATCACGAAAACACGTAGAATCGCTCTATCCCTTCTTTTTTAGCCAGAAAACGCGTTTAAAGTTTTGCAAAAAGTTTTTTCAAATATCTCCAAATATTTTTGCTACAACCTATTATCATATATCGCCAGAATTTGTGCATTCCCATTGATCACGAAAAACACGTAGAATCGCTCTATCTCTTCTAGTTTAGCCAGAAAACGCGTTTAAAGTTTTGCAAGTGATTTTTTTAAATATCTCCAAAAATATTTTTGCTACAACCTATTATCATATATCGGCAGAATATGTGCATTCCCAGTGATCACGAAAAACACGTAGAATCGCTCTATCTCTTCTAGTTTAGCCAGAAAACGCGTTTAAAGTTTTGCAAAAAATTTTTTTCAAATATCTCCAAAAATATTTTTGCTACAACATATTATCATATATCGGCAGAATCTGTGCATTCCCAGTGATCACGAAAAACACGTAGAATCGCTCTATCTCTTCTAGTTTAGCCAGAAAACGCGTTTAAAGTTTTGCAAATGATTTTTTTAAATATCTCCAAAAATATTTTTGCTACAACCTATTATCATATATCGGCACAATCTGTGCATTCCCAGTGATCACGAAAAATACGTATAATCGCTCTATCTCTTCTAGTTTAGCCAGAAAACGCGTTTAAAGTTTTGCAAATGATTTTTTTAAATATCTCCAAAAATATTTTTGCTACAACCTATTATCATATATCGGCAGAATCTGTGCATTCCCAGTGATCACGAAAAACACGTAGAATCGCTCTATCTCTTCTAGTTTAGCCAGAAAACGCGTTTAAAGTTTTGCAAAAAATTTTTTCAAATATCTCCAAAAATATTTTTGCTACAACCTATTATCATATTATATCGGCAGAATCTCTGCATTCCCATTGATCACGAAAAACACGTAGAATCGCTCTATCTCTTCTAGTTTAGCCAGAAAACGCGTTTAAAGTTTTGCAAATGATTTTTTTAAATATCTCCAAAAATATTTTTGCTACAACCTATTATCATATATCGGCAGAATCTGTGCATTCCCAGTGATCACGAAAAACACGTAGAATCGCTCTATCTCTTCTAGTTTAGCCAGAAAACGCGTTTAAAGTTTTGCAAAAAATTTTTTTCAAATATCTCCAAAAATATTTTTGCTACAACATATTATCATATATCGGCAGAATCTGTGCATTCCCAGTGATCACGAAAAACACGTAGAATCGCTCTATCTCTTCTAGTTTAGCCAGAAAACGCGTTTAAAGTTTTGTAAGTGATTTTTTTAAATATCTCCAAAAATATTTTTGCTACAACCTATTATCATATATCGGCAGAATCAGTGCATTCCCAGTGATCACGAAAAACACGTAGAATCACTCTATCTCTTCTAGTTTAGCCAGAAAACGTGTTTAAAGTTTTGCAAAAATTTTTTTCAAATATCTCCAAAAATATTTTTGCTACAACATATTATCATATATCGGCAGAATCTGTGCATTCCCAGTGATCACGAAAAACACGTAGAATCGCTCTATCTCTTCTAGTTTAGCCAGAAAACGCGTTTAAAGTTTTGCAAATGATTTTTTTAAATATCTCCAAAAATATTTTTGCTACAACCTATTATCATATATCGGCAGAATCAGTGCATTCCCAGTGATCACGAAAAACACGTAGAATCGCTCTATCTCTTCTAGTTTAGCCAGAAAACGCGTTTAAAGTTTTGCAAAAATTTTTTTCAAATATCTCCAAAAATATTTTTGCTACAACATATTATCATATATCGGCAGAATCTGTGCATTCCCAGTGATCACGAAAAACACGTAGAATCGCTCTATCTCTTCTAGTTTAGCCAGAAAACGCGTTTAAAGTTTTGCAAATGATTTTTTTAAATATCTCCAAAAATATTTTTGCTACAACCTATTATCATATATCGGCAGAATCTGTGCATTCCCAGTGATCACGAAAAACACGTAGAATCGCTCTATCTCTTCTAGTTTAGCCAGAAAACGCGTTTAAAGTTTTGCAAAAAATTTTTTTCAAATATCTCCAAAAATATTTTTGCTACAACATATTATCATATATCGGCAGAATCTGTGCATTCCCAGTGATCACGAAAAACACGTAGAATCGCTCTATCTCTTCTAGTTTAGCCAGAAAACGCGTTTAAAGTTTTGTAAGTGATTTTTTTAAATATCTCCAAAAATATTTTTGCTACAACCTATTATCATATATCGGCAGAATCAGTGCATTCCCAGTGATCACGAAAAACACGTAGAATCACTCTATCTCTTCTAGTTTAGCCAGAAAACGCGTTTAAAGTTTTGCAAAAATTTTTTTCAAATATCTCCAAAAATATTTTTGCTACAACATATTATCATATATCGGCAGAATCTGTGCATTCCCAGTGATCACGAAAAACACGTAGAATCGCTCTATCTCTTGTAGTTTAGCCAGAAAACGCGTTTAAAGTTTTGCAAATGATTTTTTTAAATATCTCCAAAAATATTTTTGCTACAACCTATTATCATATATCGGCAGAATCTGTGCATTCCCAGTGATCACGAAAAACACGTAGAATCGCTGTATCTCTTCTAGTTTAGCCAGAAAACGCGTTTAAAGTTTTGCAAAAAAATTTTTCATATATCTCCAAAAATATTTTTGCTACAACCTATTATCATATATCGGCAGAATCTGTGCATTCCCAGTGATCACGAAAAACACGTAGAATCGCTCTATCTCTTCTAGTTTAGCCAGAAAACGCGTTTAAAGTTTTGCAAGTGATTTTTTTAAATATCTCCAAAAATATTTTTGCTACAACCTATTATCATATATCGGCAGAATTTGTGCATTCCCATTGATCACGAAAAACACGTACAATCGCTCTATCTCTTCTAGTTTAGCCAGAAACCGCGTTTAAAGTTTTGCAAGTGATTTTTTTAAATATCTCCAAAAATATTTTTGCTACAACCTATTATCATATATCGGCAGAATATGTGCATTCCCAGTGATCACGAAAAACACGTAGAATCGCTCTATCTCTTCTAGTTTAGCCAGAAAACGCGTTTAAAGTTTTGCAAAAATTTTTTTTCAAATATCTCCAAAAATATTTTTGCTACAACATATTATCATATATCGGCAGAATCTGTGCATTCCCAGTGATCACGAAAAACACGTAGAATCGCTCTATCTCTTCTAGTTTAGCCAGAAAACGCGTTTAAAGTTTTGCAAATGATTTTTTTAAATATCTCCAAAAATATTTTTGCTACAACCTATTATCATATATCGGCAGAATCTGTGTATTCCCAGTGATCACGAAAAACACGTAGAATCGCTCTATCTCTTCTAGTTTAGCCAGAAAACGCGTTTAAAGTTTTGCAAGTGATTTTTTTAAATATCTCCAAAAATATTTTTGCTACAACCTATTATCATATATCGGCAGAATCTGTGCATTCCCAGTGATCACGAAAAACACGTAGAATCGCTCTATCTCTTCTAGTTTAGCCAGAAAACGCGTTTAAAGTTTTGCAAGTGATTTTTTTAAATATCTCCAAAAATATTTTTGCTACAACCTATTATCATATATCGGCAGAATTTGTGCATTCCCATTGATCACGAAAAACACGTAGAATCGCTCTATCTCTTCTAGTTTAGCCAGAAACCGCGTTTAAAGTTTTGCAAGTGATTTTTTTAAATATCTCCAAAAATATTTTTGCTACAACCTATTATCATATATCGGCAGAATCTGTGCATTCCCAGTGATCACGAAAAACACGTAGAATCGCTCTATCTCTTCTAGTTTAGCCAGAAAACGCGTTTAAAGTTTTGCAAAAAAATTTTTCAAATATCTCCAAAAATATTTTTGCTACAACCTATTATCATATATCGGCAGAATCTGTGCATTCCCAGTGATCACGAAAAACACGTAGAATCGCTCTATCTCTTCTAGTTTAGCCAGAAAACGCGTTTAAAGTTTTGCAAATGATTTTTTTAAATATCTCCAAAAATATTTTTGCTACAACCTATTATCATATATCGGCAGAATCAGTGCATTCCCAGTGATCACGAAAAACACGTAGAATCGCTCTATCTCTTCTAGTTTAGCCAGAAAACGCGTTTAAAGTTTTGCAAAAATTTTTTTCAAATATCTCCAAAAATATTTTTGCTACAACATATTATCATATATCGGCAGAATCTGTGCATTCCCAGTGATCACGAAAAACACGTAGAATCGCTCTATCTCTTCTAGTTTAGCCAGAAAACGCGTTTAAAGTTTTGCAAATGATTTTTTTAAATATCTCCAAAAATATTTTTGCTACAACCTATTATCATATATCGGCAGAATCTGTGCATTCCCAGTGATCACGAAAAACACGTAGAATCGCTCTATCTCTTCTAGTTTAGCCAGAAAACGCGTTTAAAGTTTTGCAAAAAATTTTTTTCAAATATCTCCAAAAATATTTTTGCTACAACATATTATCATATATCGGCAGAATCTGTGCATTCCCAGTGATCACGAAAAACACGTAGAATCGCTCTATCTCTTCTAGTTTAGCCAGAAAACGCGTTTAAAGTTTTGTAAGTGATTTTTTTAAATATCTCCAAAAATATTTTTGCTACAACCTATTATCATATATCGGCAGAATCAGTGCATTCCCAGTGATCACGAAAAACACGTAGAATCACTCTATCTCTTCTAGTTTAGCCAGAAAACGCGTTTAAAATTTTGCAAAAATTTTTTTCAAATATCTCCAAAAATATTTTTGCTACAACATATTATCATATATCGGCAGAATCTGTGCATTCCCAGTGATCACGAAAAACACGTAGAATCGCTCTATCTCTTCTAGTTTAGCCAGAAAACGCGTTTAAAGTTTTGCAAATGATTTTTTTAAATATCTCCAAAAATATTTTTGCTACAACCTATTATCATATATCGGCAGAATCTGTGCATTCCCAGTGATCACGAAAAACACGTAGAATCGCTGTATCTCTTCTAGTTTAGCCAGAAAACGCGTTTAAAGTTTTGCAAAAAAATTTTTCAAATATCTCCAAAAATATTTTTGCTACAACCTATTATCATATATCGGCAGAATCTGTGCATTCCCAGTGATCACGAAAAACACGTAGAATCGCTCTATCTCTTCTAGTTTAGCCAGAAAACGCGTTTAAAGTTTTGCAAGTGATTTTTTTAAATATCTCCAAAAATATTTTTGCTACAACCTATTATCATATATCGGCAGAATTTGTGCATTCCCATTGATCACGAAAAACACGTAGAATCGCTCTATCTCTTCTAGTTTAGCCAGAAACCGCGTTTAAAGTTTTGCAAGTGATTTTTTTAAATATCTCCAAAAATATTTTTGCTACAACCTATTATCATATATCGGCAGAATATGTGCATTCCCAGTGATCACGAAAAACACGTAGAATCGCTCTATCTCTTCTAGTTTAGCCAGAAAACGCGTTTAAAGTTTTGCAAAAAATTTTTTTCAAATATCTCCAAAAATATTTTTGCTACAACATATTATCATATATCGGCAGAATCTGTGCATTCCCAGTGATCACGAAAAACACGTAGAATCGCTCTATCTCTTCTAGTTTAGCCAGAAAACGCGTTTAAAGTTTTGCAAATGATTTTTTTAAATATCTCCAAAAATATTTTTGCTACAACCTATTATCATATATCGGCAGAATCTGTGTATTCCCAGTGATCACGAAAAACACGTAGAATCGCTCTATCTCTTCTAGTTTAGCCAGAAAACGCGTTTAAAGTTTTGCAAGTGATTTTTTTAAATATCTCCAAAAATATTTTTGCTACAACCTATTATCATATATCGGCAGAATCTGTGCATTCCCAGTGATCACGAAAAACACGTAGAATCGCTCTATCTCTTCTAGTTTAGCCAGAAAACGCGTTTAAAGTTTTGCAAGTGATTTTTTTAAATATCTCCAAAAATATTTTTGCTACAACCTATTATCATATATCGGCAGAATTTGTGCATTCCCATTGATCACGAAAAACACGTAGAATCGCTCTATCTCTTCTAGTTTAGCCAGAAACCGCGTTTAAAGTTTTGCAAGTGATTTTTTTAAATATCTCCAAAAATATTTTTGCTACAACCTATTATCATATATCGGCAGAATCTGTGCATTCCCAGTGATCACGAAAAACACGTAGAATCGCTCTATCTCTTCTAGTTTAGCCAGAAAACGCGTTTAAAGTTTTGCAAAAAAATTTTTCAAATATCTCCAAAAATATTTTTGCTACAACCTATTATCATATATCGGCAGAATCTGTGCATTCCCAGTGATCACGAAAAACACGTAGAATCGCTCTATCTCTTCTAGTTTAGCCAGAAAACGCGTTTAAAGTTTTGCAAGTGATTTTTTTAAATATCTCCAAAAATATTTTTGCTACAACCTATTATCATATATCGGCAGAATTTGTGCATTCCCATTGATCACGAAAAACACGTAGAATCGCTCTATCTCTTCTAGTTTAGCCAGAAACCGCGTTTAAAGTTTTGCAAGTGATTTTTTTAAATATCTCCAAAAATATTTTTGCTACAACCTATTATCATATATCGGCAGAATATGTGCATTCCCAGTGATCACGAAAAACACGTAGAATCGCTCTATCTCTTCTAGTTTAGCCAGAAAACGCGTTTAAAGTTTTGCAAAAAATTTTTTTCAAATATCTCCAAAAATATTTTTGCTACAACATATTATCATATATCGGCAGAATCTGTGCATTCCCAGTGATCACGAAAAACACGTAGAATCGCTCTATCTCTTCTAGTTTAGCCAGAAAACGCGTTTAAAGTTTTGCAAATGATTTTTTTAAATATCTCCAAAAATATTTTTGCTACAACCTATTATCATATATCGGCAGAATCTGTGTATTCCCAGTGATCACGAAAAACACGTAGAATCGCTCTATCTCTTCTAGTTTAGCCAGAAAACGCGTTTAAAGTTTTGCAAGTGATTTTTTTAAATATCTCCAAAAATATTTTTGCTACAACCTATTATCATATATCGGCAGAATTTGTGCATTCCCATTGATCACGAAAAACACGTAGAATCGCTCTATCTCTTCTAGTTTAGCCAGAAACCGCGTTTAAAGTTTTGCAAAAAAATTTTTCAAATATCTCCAAAAATATTTTTGCTACAACATATTATCATATATCGGCAGAATCTGTGCATTCCCAGTGATTACGAAAAACACGTAGAATCGCTCTATCTCTTCTAGTTTAGCCAGAAAACGCGTTTAAAGTTTTGCAAAAAATTTTTTCAAATATCTCCAAAAATATTTTTGCTACAACCTATTATCATATATCGGCAGAATCTCTGCATTCCCATTGATCACGAAAAACACGTAGAATCGCTCTATCTCTTCTAGTTTAGCCAGAAAACGCGTTTAAAGTTTTGCAAATGATTTTTTTAAATATCTCCAAAAATATTTTTGCTACAACCTATTATCATATATCGGCAGAATCTGTGCATTCCCAGTGATCACGAAAAACACGTAGAATCGCTGTATCTCTTCTAGTTTAGCCAGAAAACGCGTTTAAAGTTTTGCAAAAAAATTTTTCAAATATCTCCAAAAATATTTTTGCTACAACCTATTATCATATATCGCCAGAATTTGTGCATTCCCATTGATCACGAAAAACACGTAGAATCGCTCTATCTCTTCTAGTTTAGCCAGTAAACGCGTTTAAAGTTTTGCAAAAATTTTTTTCAAATATCTCCAAAAATATTTTTGCTACAACCTATTATCATATATCGCCAGAATTTGTGCATTCCCATTGATCACGAAAAACACGTAGAATCGCTCTATCTCTTCTAGTTTAGCCAGAAAACGCGTTTAAAGTTTAGCAAATGATTTTTTTAAATATCTCCAAAAATATTTTTGCTACAACCTATTATCATATATCGGCAGAATCTGTGCATTCCCAGTGATCACGAAAAACACGTAGAATCGCTCTATCTCTTCTAGTTTAGCCAGAAAACGCGTTTAAAGTTTTGCAAAAAAAATTTTCAAATATCTCCAAAAATATTTTTGCTATAACATATTATCATATATCGGCAGAATCTGTGCATTCCCAGTGATCACGAAAAATACGTAGAATCGCTGTATCTCTTCTAGTTTAGCCAGAAAACGCGTTTAAAGTTTTGAAAAAATTTTTTTTCAAATATCTCCAAAAATATTTTTGCTATAACATATTATCATATATCGGCAGAATCTGTGCATTCCCAGTGATCACGAAAAACACGTAGAATCGCTCTATCTCTTCTAGTTTAGCCAGAAAACGCGTTTAAAGTTTTGCAAATGATTTTTTAAAATATCTCCAAAAATATTTTTGCTACAACATATTATCATATATCGGCAGAATCTGTGCATTCCCAGTGATCACGAAAAACACGTAGAATCGCTTTATCTCTTCTAGTTTAGCCAGAAAACGCGTTTAAAGTTTTGCAAATGATTTTTTTAAATATCTCCAAAAATATTTTTGCTACAACCTATTATCATATATCGGCAGAATCTGTGCATTCCCAGTGATCACGAAAAACACGTAGAATCGCTCTATCTCTTCTAGTTTAGCCAGAAAACGCGTTTAAAGTTTTGCAAATGATTTTTTTAAATATCTCCAAAAATATTTTTGCTACAACCTATTATCATATATCGGCAGAATCTGTGCATTCCCAGTGATCACGAAAAACACGTAGAATCGCTCTATCTCTTCTAGTTTAGCCAGAAAACGCGTTTAAAGTTTTGCAAATGATTTTTTTAAATATCTCCAAAAATATTTTTGCTACAACCTATTATCATATATCGGCAGAATCTGTGCATTCCCAGTGATCACGAAAAACACGTAGAATCGCTCTATCTCTTCTAGTTTAGCCAGAAAACGCGTTTAAAGTTTTGCAAATGATTTTTTTAAATATCTCCAAAAATATTTTTGCTACAACCTATTATCATATATCGGCAGAATCTGTGCATTCCCAGTGATCACGAAAAACACGTAGAATCGCTCTATCTCTTCTAGTTTAGCCAGAAAACGCGTTTAAAGTTTTGCAAATGATTTTTTTAAATATCTCCAAAAATATTTTTGCTACAACCTATTATCATATATCGGCAGAATCTGTGCATTCCCAGTGATCACGAAAAACACGTAGAATCGCTCTATCTCTTCTAGTTTAGCCAGAAAACGCGTTTAAAGTTTTGCAAATGATTTTTTAAAATATCTCCAAAAATATTTTTGCTACAACATATTATCATATATCGGCAGAATATGTGCATTCCCAGTGATCACGAAAAACACGTAGAATCGCTCTATCTCTTCTAGTTTAGCCAGAAAACGCGTTTAAAGTTTTGCAAAAAATTTTTTTCAAATATCTCCAAAAATATTTTTGCTACAACATATTATCATATATCGGCAGAATCTGTGCATTCCCAGTGATCACGAAAAACACGTAGAATCGCTCTATCTCTTCTAGTTTAGCCAGAAAACGCGTTTAAAGTTTTGCAAATGATTTTTTTAAATATCTCCAAAAATATTTTTGCTACAACCTATTATCATATATCGGCAGAATCTGTGTATTCCCAGTGATCACGAAAAACACGTAGAATCGCTCTATCTCTTCTAGTTTAGCCAGAAAACGCGTTTAAAGTTTTGCAAGTGATTTTTTTAAATATCTCCAAAAATATTTTTGCTACAACCTATTATCATATATCGGCAGAATCTGTGCATTCCCAGTGATCACGAAAAACACGTAGAATCGCTCTATCTCTTCTAGTTTAGCCAGAAAACGCGTTTAAAGTTTTGCAAGTGATTTTTTTAAATATCTCCAAAAATATTTTTGCTACAACCTATTATCATATATCGGCAGAATTTGTGCATTCCCATTGATCACGAAAAACACGTAGAATCGCTCTATCTCTTCTAGTTTAGCCAGAAACCGCGTTTAAAGTTTTGCAAGTGATTTTTTTAAATATCTCCAAAAATATTTTTGCTACAACCTATTATCATATATCGGCAGAATCTGTGCATTCCCAGTGATCACGAAAAACACGTAGAATCGCTCTATCTCTTCTAGTTTAGCCAGAAAACGCGTTTAAAGTTTTGCAAAAAAATTTTTCAAATATCTCCAAAAATATTTTTGCTACAACCTATTATCATATATCGGCAGAATCTGTGCATTCCCAGTGATCACGAAAAACACGTAGAATCGCTCTATCTCTTCTAGTTTAGCCAGAAAACGCGTTTAAAGTTTTGCAAGTGATTTTTTTAAATATCTCCAAAAATATTTTTGCTACAACCTATTATCATATATCGGCAGAATTTGTGCATTCCCATTGATCACGAAAAACACGTAGAATCGCTCTATCTCTTCTAGTTTAGCCAGAAACCGCGTTTAAAGTTTTGCAAGTGATTTTTTTAAATATCTCCAAAAATATTTTTGCTACAACCTATTATCATATATCGGCAGAATATGTGCATTCCCAGTGATCACGAAAAACACGTAGAATCGCTCTATCTCTTCTAGTTTAGCCAGAAAACGCGTTTAAAGTTTTGCAAAAAATTTTTTTCAAATATCTCCAAAAATATTTTTGCTACAACATATTATCATATATCGGCAGAATCTGTGCATTCCCCAGTGATCACGAAAAACACGTAGAATCGCTCTATCTCTTCTAGTTTAGCCAGAAAACGCGTTTAAAGTTTTGCAAATGATTTTTTTAAAATATCTCCAAAAATATTTTTGCTACAACCTATTATCATATATCGGCAGAATCTGTGTATTCCCAGTGATCACGAAAAACACGTAGAATCGCTCTATCTCTTCTAGTTTAGCCAGAAAACGCGTTTAAAGTTTTGCAAGTGATTTTTTTAAATATCTCCAAAAATATTTTTGCTACAACCTATTATCATATATCGGCAGAATTTGTGCATTCCCATTGATCACGAAAAACACGTAGAATCGCTCTATCTCTTCTAGTTTAGCCAGAAACCGCGTTTAAAGTTTTGCAAAAAAATTTTTCAAATATCTCCAAAAATATTTTTGCTACAACATATTATCATATATCGGCAGAATCTGTGCATTCCCAGTGATTACGAAAAACACGTAGAATCGCTCTATCTCTTCTAGTTTAGCCAGAAAACGCGTTTAAAGTTTTGCAAAAAATTTTTTCAAATATCTCCAAAAATATTTTTGCTACAACCTATTTTCATATATCGGCAGAATCTCTGCATTCCCATTGATCACGAAAAACACGTAGAATCGCTCTATCTCTTCTAGTTTAGCCAGAAAACGCGTTTAAAGTTTTGCAAATGATTTTTTTAAATATCTCCAAAAATATTTTTGCTACAACCTATTATCATATATCGGCAGAATCTGTGCATTCCCAGTGATCACGAAAAACACGTAGAATCGCTGTATCTCTTCTAGTTTAGCCAGAAAACGCGTTTAAAGTTTTGCAAAAAAATTTTTCAAATATCTCCAAAAATATTTTTGCTACAACCTATTATCATATATCGCCAGAATTTGTGCATTCCCATTGATCACGAAAAACACGTAGAATCGCTCTATCTCTTCTAGTTTAGCCAGTAAACGCGTTTAAAGTTTTGCAAAAATTTTTTTCAAATATCTCCAAAAATATTTTTGCTACAACCTATTATCATATATCGCCAGAATTTGTGCATTCCCATTGATCACGAAAAACACGTAGAATCGCTCTATCTCTTCTAGTTTAGCCAGAAAACGCGTTTAAAGTTTAGCAAATGATTTTTTTAAATATCTCCAAAAATATTTTTGCTACAACCTATTATCATATATCGGCAGAATCTGTGCATTCCCAGTGATCACGAAAAAACACGTAGAATCGCTCTATCTCTTCTAGTTTAGCCAGAAAACGCGTTTAAAGTTTTGCAAAAAAAATTTTCAAATATCTCCAAAAATATTTTTGCTATAACATATTATCATATATCGGCAGAATCTGTGCATTCCCAGTGATCACGAAAAATACGTAGAATCGCTGTATCTCTTCTAGTTTAGCCAGAAAACGCGTTTAAAGTTTTGAAAAAATTTTTTTTCAAATATCTCCAAAAATATTTTTGCTATAACATATTATCATATATCGGCAGAATCTGTGCATTCCCAGTGATCACGAAAAACACGTAGAATCGCTCTATCTCTTCTAGTTTAGCCAGAAAACGCGTTTAAAGTTTTGCAAATGATTTTTTAAAATATCTCCAAAAATATTTTTGCTACAACATATTATCATATATCGGCAGAATCTGTGCATTCCCAGTGATCACGAAAAACACGTAGAATCGCTTTATCTCTTCTAGTTTAGCCAGAAAACGCGTTTAAAGTTTTGCAAATGATTTTTTTAAATATCTCCAAAAATATTTTTGCTACAACCTATTATCATATATCGGCAGAATCTGTGCATTCCCAGTGATCACGAAAAACACGTAGAATCGCTCTATCTCTTCTAGTTTAGCCAGAAAACGCGTTTAAAGTTTTGCAAATGATTTTTTTAAATATCTCCAAAAATATTTTTGCTACAACCTATTATCATATATCGGCAGAATCTGTGCATTCCCAGTGATCACGAAAAACACGTAGAATCGCTCTATCTCTTCTAGTTTAGCCAGAAAACGCGTTTAAAGTTTTGCAAATGATTTTTTAAATATCTCCAAAAATATTTTTGCTACAACCTATTATCATATATCGGCAGAATCTGTGCATTCCCAGTGATCACGAAAAACACGTAGAATCGCTCTATCTCTTCTAGTTTAGCCAGAAAACGCGTTTAAAGTTTTGCAAATGATTTTTTTAAATATCTCCAAAAATATTTTTGCTACAACCTATTATCATATATCGGCAGAATCTGTGCATTCCCAGTGATCACGAAAAACACGTAGAATCGCTCTATCTCTTCTAGTTTAGCCAGAAAACGCGTTTAAAGTTTTGCAAATGATTTTTTTAAATATCTCCAAAAATATTTTTGCTACAACCTATTATCATATATCGGCAGAATCTGTGCATTCCCAGTGATCACGAAAAACACGTAGAATCGCTCTATCTCTTCTAGTTTAGCCAGAAAACGCGTTTAAAGTTTTGCAAATGATTTTTTTAAATATCTCCAAAAATATTTTTGCTACAACCTATTATCATATATCGGCAGAATCTGTGCATTCCCAGTGATCACGAAAAACACGTAGAATCGCTCTATCTCTTCTAGTTTAGTCAGAAAACGCGTTTAAAGTTTTGCAAATGATTTTTTAAAATATCTCCAAAAATATTTTTGCTACAACCTATTATCATATATCGCCAGAATTTGTGCATTCCCATTGATCACGAAAAACACGTAGAATCGCTCTATCTCTTCTAGTTTAGCCAGAAAACGCGTTTAAAGTTTAGCAAATGATTTTTTTAAATATCTCCAAAAATATTTTTGCTACAAACCTATTATCATATATCGGCAGAATCTGTGCATTCCCAGTGATCACGAAAAACACGTAGAATCGCTCTATCTCTTCTAGTTTAGCCAGAAAACGCGTTTAAAGTTTTGCAAAAAAAATTTTCAAATATCTCCAAAAATATTTTTGCTATAACATATTATCATATATCGGCAGAATCTGTGCATTCCCAGTGATCACGAAAAATACGTAGAATCGCTGTATCTCTTCTAGTTTAGCCAGAAAACGCGTTTAAAGTTTTGAAAAAATTTTTTTTCAAATATCTCCAAAAATATTTTTGCTATAACATATTATCATATATCGGCAGAATCTGTGCATTCCCAGTGATCACGAAAAACACGTAGAATCGCTCTATCTCTTCTAGTTTAGCCAGAAAACGCGTTTAAAGTTTTGCAAATGATTTTTTAAAATATCTCCAAAAATATTTTTGCTACAACATATTATCATATATCGGCAGAATCTGTGCATTCCCAGTGATCACGAAAAACACGTAGAATCGCTTTATCTCTTCTAGTTTAGCCAGAAAACGCGTTTAAAGTTTTGCAAATGATTTTTTTAAATATCTCCAAAAATATTTTTGCTACAACCTATTATCATATATCGGCAGAATCTGTGCATTCCCAGTGATCACGAAAAACACGTAGAATCGCTCTATCTCTTCTAGTTTAGCCAGAAAACGCGTTTAAAGTTTTGCAAATGATTTTTTTAAATATCTCCAAAAATATTTTTGCTACAACCTATTATCATATATCGGCAGAATCTGTGCATTCCCAGTGATCACGAAAAACACGTAGAATCGCTCTATCTCTTCTAGTTTAGCCAGAAAACGCGTTTAAAGTTTTGCAAATGATTTTTTTAAATATCTCCAAAAATATTTTTGCTACAACCTATTATCATATATCGGCAGAATCTGTGCATTCCCAGTGATCACGAAAAACACGTAGAATCGCTCTATCTCTTCTAGTTTAGCCAGAAAACGCGTTTAAAGTTTTGCAAATGATTTTTTTAAATATCTCCAAAAATATTTTTGCTACAACCTATTATCATATATCGGCAGAATCTGTGCATTCCCAGTGATCACGAAAAACACGTAGAATCGCTCTATCTCTTCTAGTTTAGCCAGAAAAACGCGTTTAAAGTTTTGCAAATGATTTTTTTAAATATCTCCAAAAATATTTTTGCTACAACCTATTATCATATATCGGCAGAATCTGTGCATTCCCAGTGATCACGAAAAACACGTAGAATCGCTCTATCTCTTCTAGTTTAGCCAGAAAACGCGTTTAAAGTTTTGCAAATGATTTTTTAAAATATCTCCAAAAATATTTTTGCTACAACATATTATCATATATCGGCAGAATATGTGCATTCCCAGTGATCACGAAAAACACGTAGAATCGCTCTATCTCTTCTAGTTTAGCCAGAAAACGCGTTTAAAGTTTTGCAAAAAATTTTTTTCAAATATCTCCAAAAATATTTTTGCTACAACATATTATCATATATCGGCAGAATCTGTGCATTCCCAGTGATCACGAAAAACACGTAGAATCGCTCTATCTCTTCTAGTTTAGCCAGAAAACGCGTTTAAAGTTTTGCAAATGATTTTTTTAAATATCTCCAAAAATATTTTTGCTACAACCTATTATCATATATCGGCAGAATCTGTGTATTCCCAGTGATCACGAAAAACACGTAGAATCGCTCTATCTCTTCTAGTTTAGCCAGAAAACGCGTTTAAAGTTTTGCAAGTGATTTTTTTAAATATCTCCAAAAATATTTTTGCTACAACCTATTATCATATATCGGCAGAATCTGTGCATTCCCAGTGATCACGAAAAACACGTAGAATCGCTCTATCTCTTCTAGTTTAGCCAGAAAACGCGTTTAAAGTTTTGCAAGTGATTTTTTTAAATATCTCCAAAAATATTTTTGCTACAACCTATTATCATATATCGGCAGAATTTGTGCATTCCCATTGATCACGAAAAACACGTAGAATCGCTCTATCTCTTCTAGTTTAGCCAGAAACCGCGTTTAAAGTTTTGCAAGTGATTTTTTTAAATATCTCCAAAAATATTTTTGCTACAACCTATTATCATATATCGGCAGAATCTGTGCATTCCCAGTGATCACGAAAAACACGTAGAATCGCTCTATCTCTTCTAGTTTAGCCAGAAAACGCGTTTAAAGTTTTGCAAAAAAATTTTTCAAATATCTCCAAAAATATTTTTGCTACAACCTATTATCATATATCGGCAGAATCTGTGCATTCCCAGTGATCACGAAAAACACGTAGAATCGCTCTATCTCTTCTAGTTTAGCCAGAAAACGCGTTTAAAGTTTTGCAAGTGATTTTTTTAAATATCTCCAAAAATATTTTTGCTACAACCTATTATCATATATCGGCAGAATTTGTGCATTCCCATTGATCACGAAAAACACGTAGAATCGCTCTATCTCTTCTAGTTTAGCCAGAAACCGCGTTTAAAGTTTTGCAAGTGATTTTTTTAAATATCTCCAAAAATATTTTTGCTACAACCTATTATCATATATCGGCAGAATATGTGCATTCCCAGTGATCACGAAAAACACGTAGAATCGCTCTATCTCTTCTAGTTTAGCCAGAAAACGCGTTTAAAGTTTTGCAAAAAATTTTTTTCAAATATCTCCAAAAATATTTTTGCTACAACATATTATCATATATCGGCAGAATCTGTGCATTCCCAGTGATCACGAAAAACACGTAGAATCGCTCTATCTCTTCTAGTTTAGCCAGAAAACGCGTTTAAAGTTTTGCAAATGATTTTTTTAAATATCTCCAAAAATATTTTTGCTACAACCTATTATCATATATCGGCAGAATCTGTGTATTCCCAGTGATCAC